>NC_141678.1:25280452-30080452 GCF_028749965.1 Puma concolor
CCCACGAGGGGCAGGCACATCCCAAGACTCCATGGCACCCGGGGTCCCCCATCGTCCCAGGGCACGGGATTCAGGCCTCTCCCCCGTCTCCAAGCCCCCTGAGGACCCTGGTTGATGCTGGTGGTCTGCTGTGGCCCTGCCAGGCTTCTGCCATCTCCTCCGGGGACAGTCTTCAGGACCTAAAGAATCCAAGTCGAGGGTGGTCCTGGGGGATGTGAAGGGCAGTGAGACAGTGGAGAAGGGGGTTCAAGGTCAGGGCCCAGTAGCCATCCCCTCCGCGAGCGGCTTTTCTTCATCTGTGAAATGGGTCGAGCAATGCCCCTCCGTGTGCTTCACAAAGTAATACTGTGCTCCTGAGTCCCCTGGTCACTGCCTGGCCCAGCGCACAGACCCACTGGTGGAGTCTCCCACCTCTGGCTGTGAGCCTTGCACGGGAGGCCCACACCTGTCTTGCTCACTTTGGCACATAGGAGGCACCGACGAACGTGAGTGTCTTTCTGCTGTGTCACTTTCCCCCCCCCCCCCCCGCCCCGCCACCGCCTCACCACATCAGGATCCAGGAATGTCTGCGTCTTCCCCTGACCCAGAGACACAAGGCTGGGGGTGTATTCCAGCCGCTCCACGGCCTCTGTGCGGGGTCTCAGTTTCTCTACTTGAAAACTGGGTCTAGGCATGCCTTCTGGAACACAGGCACGCCTGCGGGAAAGGCAGAACTCCGACAGAGGGCAGGGGAGATTGTTTTTACTGCCCAGAGGAGCACTGGATCAGGAGTCTGGAGGTTGGGGTCCGTGCCTGGATTGGCCACGGAGATTCAGCGGGATGCCGGGCAGGCGGGTTTCCCATTTGTGACTGGACCGTCTCACGGTCTGTCACTGGCTCCTGACTCTGGCCCCAACACCCCTGTTGTCTTTTATGTTCTTATCTCCTCCCTCCTTGGGCCGCCTGGTCTCTGCCTCATGCCGCCCCCCCCCATTCATCCCTCAGCAGAGGTCACGGGTGGGGGCGGGGCCTCCCCTCCCTGCCTGGTGGAGCTTTGTCTGTAATCTAACGCTGGCCCCAGGGACAAGGGTCAGGGGCACTCCTGGACTGAAACAGGAGGTGAGCAAGTCAGGGAAGACAGAGTTGGGGGCAGGAGACCCCGCTGGGGTGGAAGGGAAGACAAAAGTGGGAGGGTCTGGGGCCGCTCCCGGTCTGATCTCTGGAGACCCCTTGGGAGCACACCTCTGATTCTACATCAGTCTGCACCAAAGTCGTGTGGCCTTGGGCAAATCATCTGGTCTCCTGAAGCCTCAGTTTTCTCCTCTGCACAGTGGGATCAGGAGGGGATCCAATGAACCCTTGTATTCCTTACGGGGCTGGATGGGTCCTCGGCTCTTAACGTTTCGCCAGCAACTCCGGTGACTGCCGAGAACCAGACAGTCAAGGTCCCAGCTAAGGAGAGGACAAGCCAGGACTTAAAACCAGTCCTCCGTATGGTTTCTGCAGCAGACTGGTCAAAGTCCCAAACCAACCTTTCCCTCAGTTCCAGGAAGAGGGTGAATTGTCTCCCACTCACAGAAAGGAGGCGCTCCTCCGGGCGGCTGCACCTCTGCCCGTGGCAGCTTGCAACTTTCTGGAGGTGGTGCTTGCAATCACTTACGAAGGAGATTTATAGAAATTACCAACATGAGAGAAGCAGGGAAAAGCATTTGGGAGCGTGGGAAGAGTATATGCAAAGGCACAGAGTCATGAGAGACGATGGTGTTTGCAGAGAAGGGTGTGGTAATTTTGTGTGCTGGATGGAAGGACGCTTAAGGGAGTAAAATAGGAGTCTGTGTCTGGCGAGGCCAGCCAGACTGGAGTGCATTTCTGGCTGCTGGTGCATGGTTTTAGGTAGAATCCCTTTTAGAAAGTCCTTCCTGGAGGCTGGATGGATACATAATTGGCAGGGAGGGGTCTGGATGGGGGAGACTAGTTCAGAGGTGGGTGGATATGGAATAGGGGAGTATGAAAGCCGGGCATTTAGAAGAGAGGAGTCAGAGGCCGGAGATGTGTAGGGGTGGGGTTTATGGCACAGCACCTGTAAGTGGGAAGGTTATCCAGGAAAAAGTTGAGGGTAATGCCCGGACTTCTGGCACGGGCTACTGGGCAGAAGGTAGGAGCATTCAGGGAGATGGGGCTTCCGTGGACGGTGTGGGGACAAAGAAAGTGAGTTTAGGGTGGGCACATATCAAGGCTGGGGAGTTGGCAACTGTATCAGTAACCTACGACCACAATAATGCTACGTAACAAGCAGTCCCTAAAGCTCAGCCGACTGCAGCTGGGGGTCGGCTGCCCCAGGCTGGGCTCAGCTGACCTTGGCTGGGCTCGCTCAATGTCCCGGAGTGGGCCAGCTTCCTTTGGCATGGCTGGGGAGTTTGGCTCAATTCCACACATCCCGTCCTCCAGCGGGCTAGCCCGAGCGTGCATGCGTGGCCTCGGCAGAAGTGCAAAATCGGGAACAAGCAGTCACGCAAGTGCTTTTAAAACCACTGTCGGTGCCACAGTATTGCCAGCCTAATGGCCAAAGCAAGTTGCTGAGCCCGGAGTCGGAGGGAAAGGGCACTGTGAGGTCACTTGGTCAAGGCCGTGGGGAGGGGGAGGGGGAAACAATAGGAGGTGGCACACCAGGCATGTGGGCAAACCCGTGGGCGGCTGGGTATCCAGGACTGGAGACTTGAGGCTGCTGGCCAAGGACAGTTGCTGGAGTCACAGAAGGAGAGGTGGTTTCCCGGCCAGCAGGATGGCGGAGAGAAGAGCTGGACGCCTGAACCGCCCTCTCCTTTCTCTTCACTTCCCAGCCTTCCTCTGCTGTCTTGTGAGAGAGAGAGAGAGAGCAGCTCAGAGCTCAGGGGGCAGAGGGAGGCTCGCCTGGCACGCACATGATAGGCATTCAACAAAATACCGGTGGCAGGAACACGGTGAGGCGGGCTGGGTGTGGGTCAGCAGGTGAACTCTGGAGCCAACGTGCACCGTGAAAGGCTACAGAAGGCACTAGAACCCACTGAAGAAATGCTGTGAACAAAAATGGTGGCACATTTTCAGACCAGGACGCCACGGGACCCGGATGAGGTCACAAGCTGTCTCCGTGGTTCGAGACCCTTCTGGTAGATCTTCCACCCTCCCAATGGTCCCTGGAGGAGGGACATTGGCTCTCATTTTGTGGATGGGGGACCTGGAGGTGCGGCGAGGACCAAGGTCATGTGGCCAGTAACATGGCGGAGCTTGGAGTCCAGTCCAACGTGCCCAAAGCTGGGCTGGCCCATCATGGCCCCCGGCCTCGCTCTGGGTGGTTCCCTCCTTTGTTGTGCAGCACGAAAGCTGTGGTTTGGGGAGGGGGTGAGTGTTTAGCCAGGCGGCGTGCCTGGATGATGACCCCCCACAGAGCCACCCAGCCCTCCCCTCAGCCAAGACTGATTCCCTTGGAGGGTGGTTTTTTTTTAAGACAAGAAACAGCAGGAAAATCTCTCTCCCGCTGCTTCTTGTATTTCCTTTATAGTTCCTTTTGTTCTATATTTAATTTTTTGTTTTAAACCCAGTTGAAGAGAGATGGGCGAATCACCGACGGTTATTGATTTATTATTTATGGCGAATCATACATTGCTTTAATCGTGTCTTCTGGTCCCTTTTCTATTCTACATAGTTGAAGGACAACCCAAGGAAATTGTCCGAGGCGACAGAGGCTCTTGGTGGCGTTTCTGTTTATTTCTGCATTGCCACCTGTGGGAATCAAGCGAGGCTCATTTTGGGGGGCGTCCCGGCTCTAGCTGTTGCCACAAGGGCAGAGACGTGACCCGGGCCTCAGGGGAAGGAGTCGAACCAGCCTGGTGTCATCTGTCTTTGGTATGGGGTGGCCCTCAGGTGTCGCTGAGGGCGTCACGAGGCTGCTTGTTGGCGTCATGGCTAAAATGGCCCCACCTCCGTGTTTTCTGGTTACTCTGGCTTCTTCTCCGCCCACCTTCTATGGATGCCGAAGCTTGCTTTCAGGAGCAATTTCCTGCCACCCCTCCGCAACACTCATGGCCAAATGGCAGCCATCTTCCAAAATAATAACGCAAATAATAATAACGATTCGCGACTCCTAAGGGCTGACGTTTATTGAGAGCTTCGCGGTAAGCGAATGCCAAGCGCCTTCAATGAATCATCTTCTTCGGACTCGGCCCCTCGAGGTGGGTTCTTTGGGGCCAAGCAGAGGTGAGGAACTTGCCTGAGGAGGTGGTGGGACCAGGCTGGAGCAGGCTCTAAAGCCTGAGCACTTGTGTGGGAGTCCATCCTGTCTGCCTGGAGGGCCAGAGCAGGCAAGGGAGGGAGCTGGGAGGATGCAGATTCACTCTGCCCGTGCCCACCGCCCGGATGCTGGGCTGAGGGGGACCCCCTGGTGCCAGGGATGGTAAATCAGCGCGCCCACCCTCTGTCCAGGGTGCTGTCGGCTGCGGCCGTCGCTTTGTGCGCTGGCCCCGTGCGGCCGGGCAGCGTGCGGCTTCCCACCCAGGCAGAGGATGCTTCCGGAAGCCACAGAATGTGTGAGTGGGAACGTGTGAGGGTAGGCAAACGCAGATGCGAGTGTGTGCGAGCACACGCGTGTGAGCAAGCGTGTGGCTGTGTGTCTGATGCAGACTCGTGTACAGATGAGAGGGTGTCTGAGGGCTGGGATGTGTCAGGGAGCGTGTGAACGCGTGACTGAGCATGTGAGCGTGAGTGTGCCCGCGTGGGTGTGTTTGCGTGTGAATCGGACGCGTAAGGACGAGCCTGTAAGCGTGTGGGGCTGGGTGCAGAGTTTGCATATATGTGCGAGGGCGTGAGTCTGTGTGAGTGTGTGTGTGTGTGTGTGTGTGTGTGTGTGCGTGTGCCGTCCTGTGCTTTGGGGGGGGGGCACTGCATTTCCTGTCATTGCTATTCCCTCCCCTAGCCCATGATGACCCTAGGTCAGTGCCCCTCCCCTGTCCCCCACACACCCCAAAGACCACAGTCCATCCATGACCGACAAACTGGGTACCTCTGGGCAGGTCACTTTTCCCGCCTGGGCCTCAGTTTCTTCATCTGTAACACGGGCTTACCCATGTGCCCACCTCAAGGGGTGGTGGTGGGGAGCTGGCAGCCAGCAGGCGCCCTTTGGATGGTAGCAGAGGCCATGCCCGAGCTCCCGACTGCCGTCCAGAGAACTCGTTCCTGTGTAAGGACGTGTTCTGAGCTCCTAGAGCTGCGCGGAGGGCAAGCCCGCTTGCTGCCTGAACAAGGCGAACCAGGCTTTTCTTCAAACGCATCCTGGCCCCTGGGCTCAGGACTGGTGGCGGTGGAGACGTACCGAGTCTCCAAGGGGGTCGTCTGGTCGTCGCGGCTCTCGCGGATTTAGCCCCAGTGCGCACAGGGGCTCACAGCAGAAGCTGTCCCTGCTGAAACGAAACCGCTCTCACCCAGTCTCACCGAGGCCTTTTGCTCTCCCACAGGGAGCTTCCCGGTGGACATTTCCCAGAGGAGATGTGTGTGTTGGGTACTAGTGTTGGCAGTGAGGGTCAGCCACTGGGCTAACGGAGAGAGATCATTTGACAAAGGAACCAGTCTGCTCTGGCAGTCTGGGAGGCCTTCCTGGAGGAAGTGATGCTTCAAGCAAGAGCAAATGTATGACGAGGAGTTACCCAGATTAAGGGAGGTGGGCAGAGGAGCATCCCAGGCGGAGGAAATTGTGTGTGCAAAGGCCCTGGGGCAGGAGGAATGGTGGCATGTCCTAGGAATAAAATGGACTAGAGTCCCGGGCTGTGTGGTTAGAGCTGGGGGTTGGTGACGACATGATTAATTCACACTTGCAGAATCGTCAGTAGCGGGCCTGGAGCTAAAGCCCTTCACTCTTGTTCTCACCAACGTCTTCAAGAGGGCAGGTAGGTGGATGTGCTGGAGTAAAGATGGCTGCAAATTCTTTTTTTTTTTTAAGTTTATTTATTCATTTATTTTGAGAGAAAGAGAGAGAACGCAAGCAGGGGAGGGGCAGAGATAGAGGAGGAGAGAATCTCAAGCGGGCTCCGTTCTGTCAGCGCAGAGCCTGATGCGAGGCTCGAGCTCACGAACCGTGAGATCACGACCTGAAGCCGAAACCGGGAGTCAGACCCTTAACCGACTGAGCCACCGAGGCGCCCTAAGAAGGTCGCAGATTCTTTGCCAGTCCTGCCCTCAGGAGGTGGGACCCGTGTGCCTCCTTTTGATTCTGGGCGGGGCTTACAGCTTGCTCTGACCAATCAAAACTTTGGGACTTTTGACGCTGGGTCATAAAGCTCGGCAGCTTGCACCTGGGTCCCGCAGAACTCTCGTTCTGGGAGCGGAGCCACCGTGTTGTGAGGACGCTCCAGCCACATGGAAAGACCGGAGAGGGGGGTGGGGGGGGGGGGGCAAGGAGTTCTGAGGGGCGCGTGGGTAAGTCAAGAGGCACCCGGCACAGAACGTGTCCATCAGGTCGCTGCACCGTCAGCTTCCGGAGGGTCAGGAACTTGTTGGAAAAGGAAAAGCGTAGATGCTGGCGTCCGGCGATTGGTCTGGAATCCTAGCTCCCAATGCCCTCTCTCTGCCGTTCTTTGTGTATCTACGAACCGGTGATGATAAGACTTCCCTAGGTGTTTGCAAAAGACCTGGTTCACGTGCTGGCACATCGCTGGTTCCCAGTGATGAAACGGGGCCCATGGGCCGAGGGCGCCTTACACGGACCGGCGAGAAAAGTTTCCAACACAAGGTCTGTGTCTCTCAGGACTGACGAGGCCATGGGGCGCCCCCCACCCCTCGCCAGGATTGGTTTGCGCATGTGCTGGAGAAAACGGTGTGGGATATGGTGATTACAGGCAGCCAATCAATTAGCCCATGTTCAGGAATCTGATCATAGCAGTCAATCAGTGATTGCCAATCTGCATATTTATTCAGTATCATTAATTATGCATCATGCAGCATTAATCCCCATAATATGCATGCGTGCACACCGTGGAACAGGCTTTGGATCCTGTCGGGGGAGGATGCTTGAAGAAGCCACTGGAGTGGGGTGTGTGTGTGTGTGTGTGTGTGTGTGTGTGTTGGCAGGGGCTTGGGGGTGCAGATCTCACACAGTGGCGGCCAATTGGCATTGAGCTTGAGTGAGTACTGTCTTTGCATCGGCCCCAGAAGCTGGGCCTGATCAGGTTCCTTGTTTAAACCCGAGGTTGCAAGCCGGTGGATTGCAGGGCTGATCCAACCTGCCGAAGGGTTTTTGTGCAGCCTGAGCCATGATCTGGGAAAACAAAAATGGATGTACTGTATTTAGTCTGGACATTTCCCTTTGCCACCCCTGTGCTCATTTGAATTCGCCACCTGTAGCTCAGGGTTCCCTCAGGCTTTTAAAAATTACTGTCCTGTTAAGGAGCCCTTTTAGACATTTCCTCCTGCTTGTCTCCCACCTCCAGCCACGAAATTTTCATACTGCAGATATATTAGATATTTACTTACGGGCGGTATGTATGTGTGTAAGATTTTTTCACCGCCCCCCCCCCCCCCCCCCCCGAGGAACAAAGTTCACTTCTAATGAGAATGCGTGCTGTAGGTCATAAGGTCTCTGGCTGCCTTTGGTGGTTCCCACGGTGGGGTAGGGGTAGGAACAGGGTTGGCAATGAAGTGATTTAGTTCGTATAAACACTTTTCTTTACTGTTCTGCTGCATGAACCCTCCGTAGCGGGCCCACTGTTCTTACTTCCCCTAAATGAGCCCTAGGTATTCCAGATTCCACTCATATGGCCGCACTGTCCTTCCTTCCCCGCTCCTCTGCCAGGAATGCATAAACCCCCAAGACCCAGGTCAAATGCTGCCCCCCACCAGTCTTCTAGGCTGATTAAAACCACTGTACGTGAGTATTATAGTGTCAGAGGGGGAAGCTTCTTAGGAAGCCACAGTTTATCAACTTGCGTTTCGCAGAAGCTAAGAGAGGGCAAGGGGGTTGCCCAAGTCTGCACAGCAAGTCAGGAAGCAGTAGGAACCGTGACCAGGGTTTTAAGGCCAATCCTTTCCATCCACCCCACTTACTGCCTAAGACAGGTTTCTTCAGCCTTGCCTCATCTGGGCCAGGCACAGAGGCGGTGCCTGTGCAGAGTCCCAGGGCACATAGAGGCATTGAAACGTGAAAGGCCCTGACAAGTCCTGTAGGAAAACAAGCAATTTTAGTTTTGGGTAGTGCAGCTTTTCTTGAACTTGTGTTTCATCCCAGAACCTGCCTGTGACTGCAAAAGTCACCACGTGCGGAGCATGGGGGTGCCAGAAGGTAAGATTATTTATAGTCTTTAAGTGGCCCCAAACAGGAAGTGACCCCAAACGCATCAATAGTAAAACAAAGGAGCACTGACGTGGTCACGCAATGGAATAGGATGCAGCGGCGAAAATGAATAAGCGACAGTGCCCTGCAGCCACCGGGGTGAATCCCACCATACGCTGTCGAAGGGAAGGAGCCGGACACAAAAATCATAATGCCGTCATTAATGCTATCGCTGGTAAAACTAAAACCACGCTGTTTTCAGGTCTAGAGAAAACCAAAGGAAACGCTGATCGCCAAGGTCGGGAAAGGGGAGCAGTCTCCTGGGGGGGGGGGGCCGGGGAGGGGCAGGCAGGCACTTCTGAGTCTCTGTTACTCGTTTGGTGGCCACATAGGTGTTCGGCCGACAATTCCTGAAATTGCGCAAAACCATATTTTCTGCCCTTTGCTGTGTGTGTGAGTTGTATTTTGCAATTGAGACGGTAGAAAAGGTCGTGCTGTCTTTGTCTCAAAGAACGGGCCCTGGTGTCAGGCGTGGAGGCCGGGAGGCCAGAGTGGAGGCTGCTGTGGGCACCCAGGCGGGAGATGATGCCGGCCTGGACCGCGGTGGGGACTTCCAGGATGGACAGAAGCAGAGGGATTCGAGAGGGGCTTTGGGGGTAATTGGGGACCCCAGCCTCCACCCCCCCCCACCCCCCCCACCCCCGCAGCATGCTCGTCGATGTGTTTGGCCCCCTGGCTTTTAACCACACCCTCTGGGAACTTCTTCGCCGTAATCCTTGGTCGCAAGGACGGGATGCCAGACGGGCCTTCTCGAGGATGCCTGGCTGCGGGGAAGAGGATGTGGAGAGAAGAGACAGCGGAATTGAGTGTCGAGAGAGAGTGGTGAAGAGGGTGTCCCTCAAAGCTGTCAGCATGGGGGCCCCGGGCGCCTGGCGTTCCATTGGCCATCTCTCGGGACCGTTTTCTTGGCCAACGTGCATAGGTGGGGTGGCGGGCTGGCCAGGGTGGCCTGTGCAGATGCGGTCGGAGTCGGGGGCAGCGAGCAATGGACAGACCCAACCCCAGCTCCCTGGGCCCCCTGCTAGCCTTCATTTTCTAGCACTTTCTCTCGCGCCTCCTGGGGATGGCCGCGGTGTTTTCTGTCTGGCCGGGCCCTGCCTGGCCGTGCTCGGGAACACAGGCCCCTTCAGAGGCGCCCCCCGAGTCAGTCGGGCCGCCGGAGCCCTGACAAACTTTTGAGGGGAGCGGGCGTCGGGGTCCAGCTGTGTAAATGTTTTCGGTTTTCCTGCTGAGGCTGGGGGTTGAGTCAGTGCCAAGACAAAGCCTCGCCTGAGTTTTCTTTGGCAAGGCGGCCCGGCTCAGGAATGTCAGGAGAACTTTCCAAATGCGATGGTTTGTCTGTGCGACCTCGGGCTGAAAGCTGAGACCCGGGTCCAGTATGCCATCATCTCATTACTGTGTCCCCAATTAGAGTCGAGGAGCTCCAGCCCGGACTGGTCAGATGGGAGCTGTTTACCCTGCTCTCCCCCTCCTCCTTCCTGGAGGGCAGGAGGCTCTCTGTGGGCGCCTCAAGCGGGCATGGGTGGGAAGGTGGCTTCTCAACAGCCAGAGGGTGACGGAGCCTTTCGGGGGCTGCGTGAGCTCCGTTCCAGGCCTCCTGCTGTGATGTTGGGAGAAGAGCCTATGTTACCACTGGGAGGTGGGTGTTTTTCTTCTGGTCGAACTCCATCTGGTTAACTGGCTCGGACCTTCCTCGGTGGATCTCGGGGACCAGAAAATCTAGAGCAGGGCTATTCAATGCAGCCCCCCGCCCCTCCAGCGGCAGGCTGACCACCTCTGTGAGTAACACCGGCCGGGAGTGAGGCATTACGGAGGCGCGGGGACTGGGGCAGACTGGGAACATCCTGCCTCAGCTGAAGAGGGAGATGCTTCTCAGCTCCAGCCTGACCTTGGCTCTGGGTGAACGTGGGGCCGATGTGGCTCAAACTTCTGAGGTTCCAAGGGAGAGACCAGACCTCTGTGAAATCTCCCAATCTTTAGATGCCGGCAACTAATTCAATTAAAAGGAAAATGGACGAAGCCCTCCGTTAGCCAAACAAAACACATCTGGGAGTCGGATGAGGCCTCCAGACCACGCATGTGTGACCTCTGCTCTCTCGTTTCCTAGCCCATGATTGCTAGCCGAGCGGACAGCTGGAAACAACAGTCTCTACAACAACAACACAATAACAAGAACCTTGTGTCTGCGCTCTGGGCTGACCCGGGCGCCGTGCCGAGCACTTTATAGACGGAGCTTCATGGCGTGCTCACATCAGCCCGATGGGCAGATAACCATCGTGCCCACTTTACAGATGGGAAGCCTCAAGTCTCAGAGGAGGGATGCAACCTGGCCGAGGCCACGCCGTTAACACGTGGCAGAGCAAGGATGTGACCGCAGGTCTGTCCGACTCCCAGCACGGGGCTGAGCTCAAGACGTTTGCTTCTGTTCTTTGTTGTTTAAGGAACTCATTCCGACGCGCGCAGGCGTTTATCGGGCTCTTCCTAGGCGCCGGCCCCTGTGCTAAGTGCGTTGCAAGGATTAAATGGGGGGAGGCCATATGCAAAACGCATCGAGCACGAAGTAGCTGTTCAGTTTGTTGGCTCCTCTTATGATGACCGTATTATTACCGACATGCACCTACCTACGTGGCGTGTGGCCTGCAGGGGCCATGGAGAACTTAGGAAGGAGGTGGGGAAAATGTAAGTTCATGGGTAGCCTCTTTTCTCGCTGAGGCCCAGACTCGTGGGTCTCAGCGAGATGCTTCCGTGGACTCTCCCCCAGCCATGACCCCGGGATCGCCCTTTCCATCCCCAATCTGCAAAATGAGTAACAGTATGGCCCAGCTCAGAGTCATGGACCAAAAAAACCCCCAAAGCAAAAAGAACACCCAAAAAACTCAGCTCATGGTGGCAAAGCTTTAGATGGTGAATACCAAGGAGGAGGTCTTGACCGTCTTGGTCCCCCCAGGGGCAAACGAGCCCAGCCAATTCGGGGCTCTAGTGGGCTTCGGGAGAGGCCAGCCGGCCCCGCAGTACCAGTCAGACAAAACCGGGGTGTAGCGAGGGTGGCACCAGCTGGGGCCCTGGGTCCTTCTCTGTGGGGTCAGAGGAGTTTGGACAAAGGTCCCCAGAGCCACCTGGCATGGACAGTTGGCAAAGCCGGATGGTGCATCTAGCCCTCTCTTGCTCTCAAGCCCGTTCTGGCTGCCACTGCCTCTTACATTAGCCACAGGGAGCCCTGGGATAAAGGTTCTAGGGGGTGAGCACGAGTGAGGAAGTGAAGGAACACCCGGTGAGAGGCACCGGGCCATGTGTCACCCACCCACCCGGCTATGGCTTTGGTCCCACCTGGAGGGCAGTTTGGGCAAGGTGGGGCAGGGAGAGTCCAGAACTTGGCATTCCAGCAGAATCCCGGGGAGACCCAGGAGCTGGGGACCCCCAGTAGAGAGGCTAGGCAGACCCGGGTCCGGACTTGCTGGTTTTCGTTCTGGTCCCATTTTGTGACGAGTTGTACGAGAAGGGTGTCCTCACCGGCCCCGGCTGCCGTAATGATACCGCGGACCGGGTGGCTTATCCACAGAAATGCATTTCTCACGGCTCTGGAGGCTGCAAGTCTGAGGTCGGGGCGCCAGCACGGTCGGTCAGGTTCTGGTGAGAACCCTCCCCCGGGTTGTAGCCCTCCAATTCCTTGTTTCCTCCTGTGGCAGAGAGCCAGGAGGGGAAGCAAGCCGTCTCCGGATGCTTATAAGGACAGCAATCCTAACCTCCTGATTCCATCACGCTGGGGGGTGGGGGGTGGGGCTTCATCGTGTGAGTTTTGGGGGGACACACACATTCGTCCATGACGGCGTGAGCTCGCCTCAGGCCTGGGCGGAGCACCTATCCCGACAATGACAACCACCATAACTTAATTTATTGAGCGCTTATTATGTGCTGGGCACAATGGAATATCATTGGATCCTTACATTTGCCTTATTTTGAAAAAAAAAAATTTAACGTTTATTTATTTTTGAGACAGAGAGAGACAGAGCATGAACGGGAGAGGGGCAGAGAGAGAGGGAGACACAGAATCGGAAGCAGGCTCCGGGCTCTGAGCTGTCAGCCCAGAGCCCGACGCGGGGCTCGAACCCACGGACCGCGAGATCACGACCTGAGCTGAAGTCGGACGTTCAACCGACTGAGCCGCCCAGGCGCCCCTACACTTGCCTTATTATCCCTATTCTACAGAAGGAGAAACTGAGGGTCAGGCTACAAGCAGGTGAGCCGTAAAGCCAGAACTTGGACCTGCTCACCCACAGTCCTCGCTGGTGGAGACGTCTGTTGCCACCTCACAGGTGGGAGAAGTGGCCCCGGGGAGGCCCGTCCACAGGCCGGCAGTGGGACGGCGTGCACCCGGGACTCAGGTCCTCCGCCTCCAACCGCCATCCCGCAGCCCCAGCCCCCTTGCCATGGCACCGACCACTGATGGTTCCCACCCACCCATTAGATGCCGTTAAAGGCTGGTCAGGAGGGTCCCTGGGGGGCTCCCGGAAGCCCCGGCTGCAGATGCACGGCCCCTCCCCCAGGAGCCGTTCCAGAGCCCGGAGCCCAGCCGGCCTCCAGAGGTGGGTGATTTGGAATCAGAACACATGGATCTTCCTGGGATATGTAATGAGCAGGGAGTGAGCTGACAGATATGCTAATTTCATTATTCATGTACATAATTACAATCTAGAAGTTGGCAGCTTTCTGGGTAATGACAGGAGGGAAGGGGAAATTTACCTAACTTTTTGTAATAGATGTGTGGTATTATTTAACTCTTGAATTAAGATCGGGGACCTAATTCATCCCACAAGGCCCGCGGATGTGAGGCAGCAGCACAGAACTTCATCCTACCCGTCCGCCGGGTGATGCCTCCTTCCTGCCGCAAACACCCACCGCGTGCCAGGGCCCCTGCTTACCTTGGGGACACTGCGACACGGATGGAAGTCCCCGGCCCCCGCCCTTGGCATCTCACGGTCTGGGACACAGGTAAGTAAGGCAAGAAGGTGACAGCCCGGTGCCAGAGGGGCGAGGCGGAGCAAGGGCGGGCAGCAGGGGTGGGGGCGGTGGCGGGCACAGAAAGAGCTGCCCACTCCACCCTGGGGAGGCAGAGGGGGAGTCAGGGAGGACTTCCTGGAGGAGGAGGCAGCATCTGTATTGGTCTTGAAAGGTGATGGGGACCCGCTGTCTGTGCTGAGGGAAGGGCATTGGAGATGGGAGGGTGGGGGGACGGGGGGGTGGTTTTGACTGCGAGGGGCCGGAGAAGTGGGGGGCAGGGCTGGTATGGAGTTCTGACAATGAGCCTCTCCAGATTCCAGTCTCAAAGTCGCCTCACCGGGAACCCCAGCCTGCTGGTGGCCAGCGTGTTGGGGGAATCTGCAGCCCCTCCCCTCACTGATACGGTCTGGGACAGGGCAATGGGCGGAGGGCTCTCAAAGGCCCCTTGGGTGCCTGCTGGCCCTTGGAGGGGCACCCGGCTGGGGGGAAAGCAGGACTCAGGCCATGGGCGAGGTTGGAGCCCGGCCCCTCGGGATTGGGAGGGGGGCCATCCCGGAGGGGGGCCCCTGCTGTCCCCAGCAGCCTACGAACAAAGCCAGCTTTGGGCCTTTGCCCAGCTGGATGCGGGGGCTCTGCAGAGGAGCCCGGGCCCGTTGGGGGTGTGAAATTCTTGATTAGGGCCGGCAGTGGCCTGCCCTCTCCCCCGACGTCGTTCTTCCTGCGGCCTCCCCGCACTTGGGGGAGAGGGACCAGCTGTACAAACACAGGCCGGGGCAGGGAGGCAGCTGAGAGGTGAGATGCCGTCTGTCCAGCAGCCCCACGCCCCACACTTGCGCCCCACAGACACTCTCCCCGGAGAATACGTGTGCGCGCGGCCCCCGGAGGGGCGAAGCGTACTGGTGAGTGTGCGTGCGTGGACCGTGTGTTAGGGCGTGGGCACATTGGCGGCGCGTGTGCACCAGTGGGTGACTGTGAACGGCACACGTGTGCACGCGTGGGCGTGTACATGAAGCGTGCGTACGTGTTCGCGCACGTACGAATGGGCAGCGGTGCGGACGCACGTGAGAACCCATATGGGGCGTGGCACGTTTGCACACGGCTGTAAGGACGGATGTCGAGGTCCGGCGGTGCGCGTGAGAATGCGTGTGTGGCTGTGAGGGCATGTGTTGTACAAGAGGTGTGCGTGTGCGTGTGCATGTGCGCTGCTCTGGGGGAAGAAGAGACTCATTTGTGGTGTCCCGGGTCCCGGCAAGTGAAGGCCTGCTGAGCCCAGCCCGGAAGGCCCGCCACATGGAGACCGCCCATCTCGCCAGGTGCCCCCTGTCTGCCACCCCCGCGCAGCCCCCTGGCATCTCCCCCAAGGCCCCATTTCCTCCCTCTGGCTAGCCCTATGTGGCTGCCTTCCTCCAAGGAATGGCTTGTTTTTCCTTGGAGTCCGTCCTGTTGGAATTGTTTCCGGGTCTATTTCCCTTGATTTGTAGTTTGCAGTCTATCCCCACCCCACTCAGCTGCCGCCCAGGGCCCAGCTCAGTTCTGGGAACACACACGGAGGGCCCATCCACGCAGCGAGGGGGCGAGGCTAGGTGGGGGGCCTACCAAGGCGCCCCAAGGGGTCACCTCCCACCCCTCCAGCCACCCTCCCAAGCCTCACTTGAAGCTAAGACTTCTATATCGCGTAAGAAGCAGGAAGACCCTGGGATTTATTCTGTCCACGGAGTGGACACCTTGCCTGAGGCTCCCAGAAGTCAGGAAGCTGTCAGAGCAACCAGGAACCCAAGCCAGAACAGGAACCTAGATCTGACTCCCGAACCCACGTCCCGTCCTGCTCGTTACCACCACCCACCACCCTGCACCCTTCCCGGCCACCCTGTCGCGATCACACTGTCTTCCTCGGGAGAGCGGGGCTGCTGGAAGATTCCGGATGGGTCTGCATTTCTCCAGGTTAAAATGGAGACCGAGGGAAATTTCTATGCTTCCGCTTTCCTCGTCTCTCTGGATCCCCTCATCGACCCAGTAATGTATTCCCCCTTCTTGCTAACACACTTTTTAAAATGTTAATAGACTGTAAATTACTTTTCTTTTTATACTTCTTAAAATAAGCGTTTCCTCTTGTAGATGGCAAGACGACGCTGGAGTTACGGGCTTGGTTTTATTACTGTCGAGATGAGATGGACTGGAGAGAGCTCATACAGCTTTTATAGGAACTATTTTATTTATAAGAATTTTCCTAATGTCAGATGGATGTGACATGCCTGGTTTCTCTCTGCCCAGTCTTGAGAGAGGTGGAGAATGGAGCCTGGCCTGGGCCTGGGTTGTGTTTCTTCGCCCTGGAAACTCCACGGTTGTAGAGGAAACCTGTTCTTTAGCAGTCCTCATGCAGCAGTCTTCCAGAGTCTACTTGTATACTTCTGGTGATGGGGAACTCACTCCTTACCAGGACAGCTGGTCTCCACTGAAAAGTGCTAACTCCTTTCCCACAAGAGCGTCCACTTACTTGCCCTAACTCCACTCTCTGAAGTAGAGAGGAACTCTCCCAGGGGTTTGAAGTTCTGGGCCTTCTTTTCGCTGCACAGATAGCCCCTTTGGTTCTTTTTTTTTAATTTATTTTTTTATTTTTGAGAGACAGAGTGTGAGCGGGGGAATGGCAGAGAGAGAAGGAGACACAGAATCTGAAGCCGGCTCCAGGCCCTGAGCTGTCAGCACAGAGCCCGACGCGGGGCTCGAACTCACAGACTACAAGATCATGACCCGAGCTGAAGTCGGACGCTTAACCGACTGAGCCGCCCAGGCGCCCCAGCCCTTTGGTTCTGTAAATATTTCTCCATCACTTGCTTATCTCATTCACCCTCCAAAATATATTCGCAATTCTTCTGTTCAAGATCAGGGGACCATTTTAGTTTCTCCTCACTAACAAGACCGATATTTCCCACAAGCACTCCCGGGAAATCCCCATTCTGGGGATGTTTGTAAAGATTTAGTGCTCACATGAGTTTTGGAGATGTGGGGCTAAGGAAACATAAGCAGATTTCCTTGTGGCAGGACTTATCAGAGCCTTTAGAGGCACTGTGACTTTCCAAGGGGGGTTCAGGAGACAGCATTTTACAAACTCAAGGGACTGGAACCATGGGTTTTCAAAGGGCATCCCAGAGAGTATGTGAACCCAAAACAGTTTGCAAATGCTCTTTTGGCACAGCTCTGGGGGGTAGATGTCAGACAAAAGGACAATGCCCGCTAGCTTAGAGAAAACCAGCAGGTTGGCTCTACCTTAGCAGCTCCCTACTGTGGTCTCTGTTCATCGTGGGTGTCTCACATGGCGCGTTGGGGTCCGACACAAGGATGCGTTTGTCCCCGGATTCTCAGCCTGCTGGTGTGTGCCTTGCCTCCCCCTCGAGGCTCAGTTTCCCATTATGAACAAGAACAAAGTGAATCCGAGAGCCTTTCAAGGTCGTCTGACCTGCTGGGAAGCTATGGTTTGGGGCAGGTGGATTTGGGCTCATGGGACAGTCATGCCAGCAAAGGGACCCAGCCCTGTCACGTATTTATTACCAACAGGACCTTGGCAAGTGGCTTCACCTCTCTGACCTTCAGACTCTTCATCTAGGATCTGTGATTCGTCTCAGTGTCACCCTCACAGGTCAGAGGGAGCCCGAGCCCTGGCACAGAGACAATGCTCAAGGAATGCCAGTGGCTCGTTACATCTGCCAGCCCTGCCCCTGCCTCAGGGCCTTTGCACACACGGCCCTTGCTGCCCGGAACACCCTTTCAGGCTGTATCTTCACGGTGCATGGCAGATACTCAGTAAACAATGCCTCCTCTAGCAAGGCCTGAACCCTGCCCTTGTCCTGCCTCGAGGGACCAGGCAGTCTCTCCCACGCGTCCACCCCCAAATTCCCATTATAAAGCCTGCAGGCCCCCGGGAAGGGAGGATGTCAGCTGCAGGCTTTGCCAGCCATGCGCCCCGGCCTCCCAACCCAGCCGATGGCCCCTGGTGGGTGGAGGTCACCCCTGCAAGGGGCAGGCAATGTGATCAGGGCCGACAGCCGTCCTCTCTCCCAGTTGCTCGTGCGGGCCACCAACTTAATCAATCTTGAACAATTGGCCACAGGCTTGTTTCCTTAAAAGTGATGTTGCCTCTAATTATCTCCGACAGGACGTGATGCGGGCTCCTGCTTCTCCCTTCTCAGCTCATCAGAGCACGTGCGAGCACCGCAGCTGAGATAATTGAATATCTTCTTTAAACCAACAGGCTAGAAGGAGGTAGTCAGGCCTCCCCTGGGCCAAGCAGGGGTTCCACAAGGCCAGCCCCCACCGGGCCTCCGCCAAGGAAGGGCAGCGTCTGTGTCCCTGGAAGTCTCGGCTCACCCAAACGTCACCAGGTGCCGGACCGTCGTGTGCATAATATTCCACCATTTGTGGTGTCTCTGGGTTGAGGGGGGTTGGGGTTGAGCCCCAGATAGCCTGGGTTCACATTCCAGCTGGGCCGCTTATCAGCTATGTGACCCTGGGCAGGTCGCTTAACCTCTCTGTGCCTCGGTTTCCTGGGGTATAGGCACTGTCGGTTTCGGTGGGGGGGGGGTGGTTGTGGGCAGGGCGGGAGGGGGACTTCATGGAGGGTCAGCGGGGACCCCGTCTACTTTGGGAGCCATATTTCAGGTTATCCTTATGACCTTTCCGGCTGATGTTCCTGGGAAATGAGTGACCCCCGGCGTGGCTGCAGAGAAACTCAGAGTTCGAGAGGCAGAAGTTGTGACCAAAAAGCAGCAAGGGCCCCTGGAAGTCATTTGGGCTTTTCAAGTGGCAAAACTGAGACCCCGAGCAGGGTAAGAACTTGCCCAAGGTCACACCGGGAGATGGTGGTAAATTTAGTAGAAACCCAAGGCTTCATGAAAATTGTCATAATGAAGAAGATGCGTTTATTTATTTATTTATTTATTTATTTATTTTTATAAGCAATTTTTTTTATTTTATTTTATTTTTTTTTTACTGCTTATTTACTTTTGAGAAGCAGAGAGAGACAGAACACAAGCAGGGGAGGGGCAGAGAGAGAGGGAGACACAGAATCTGAAGGAGGCTCCAGGCTCCAAGCTGTCAGCACAGAGCGGGGCCGGAACTCACGAACTTCGAGATCATGACCGGAGCTGAACTGGACGCTTAACCCACTGAGCCACCCAGGCGCCCCTCATTTTTTTTAAATCTTTATTTATGTTTGAGAGAGAGAGAGGGAGAGAGAGTCAGAGTGGGGGAGGAACAGAGGGAGAGGGCGACACAGAATCACAGAGCCCTATGTGGGGCTCGAGCTCGCGAACCACGAGATCATGACCTCAGTTGAAGTCGGATGCTCAACAGACTGACCCACCCAGGTGCCCCAAGAAGATGTGTTTATTGAGCACTTACTATGTGTCTCGCGTGTCCCTTGCACGGTTTCATTTATCCCTTGCCACAGCCTTGCGAATGAAGTTAGTCTGAGTACCCCATTTCTCAGATGAGAAAACAGAGTCTCCGAGGGCCTGAGTGGCATTCGGACTGCAAGTGTGGAGCCGGGATGGGAACCCTGGCGTGTCCAGTGCAGGGGCGGCATTCATATACTCTTGGCTCTCTAGCAGGGGCTTGGAGGTACGGGATGAGGCTGGGACCCTGTCTGCCATTTACAGGAAAGCTTTTGCTTCCTGCAGGTTAATATATTGGGGCTCCCGATATGTGGAGCCATGACTACAAACAAGGTGGAAATTTCCCCCTTCAGCAAGGTTAGCATCTCTGTCTTCCAGGAAGACCTCTGCTCCCAAAGGGCAGCCGAGGGGTCTCTCCTGACAAGCAGGGGGGTTCCCAGCCCCTCTTGCATGGGCTGGACCACTGGGGTTCCCCTCCGGCCCAGGGGGCATCCCCCTCCCGGATGCTCAGATGACAGCTTTCCATCTGTCGACCTTGTGGTGAAGGATTTCCCTGTGTTCCCACCTGAACGTGACCCACAACACAGCCCAGGATGGGTGTCCCTCTGCCATTAAACCTCAGGGCAGGATGTTAGGTGGGTGTCGGCACAGAGTAGACTGTCCCCCCCCCCCCAAGAGAAGATTGAGGGAGGGAAGATGATTGTGTCTGTTTCCCACCATATTTTGACTTCTGTTGGAAGAGTCCGGACACATTGCCTGACCGTGACCTCCCACCCACCTTCCGGCCTCCGGCTCTGCCGTCCACACCTGTCCCTTCCTGTCTCGCAAGCCCAGGTGCCCGCATATGGGCCACACCGGCTCCTCTGAAATGCCCAGCCGTGGTGGATGATCGCCTCTGAATAATTTAACAGGTATTGGCTTATTGAGCAAGACGGACTCTTGACGTCAGGGGTGGAATGTTCTTGGGGGAAAGCCCTCCATTTCCAGGCCAAGTGTTGCAAGAGTTCAACACGCATGTGTTCAGTCTCACTCTCTGTGGCGGCTGGCGGGGGGCCCACAGGACACCCCCCTCAGGAGGAGGTGTGGGCGTGCCCAGCTTCGGGGGCGGTGCTGTGGGACTGCCCAAAGAGCACTGGATGGGGAGTCCTGAGAGCTGAATAAGAAAGTGTAATAATATTAATGGATTGCCTGTCTGTGATTAAGTGCTCACTGTGGGTCAGCACCATGGAAGCATCTAGTCCACCTAAGCGTTTGAAGAAGAAATTCTCTGCCGTCCCCATTTTGCATAAGGGGCAGTGAGGCTTGCTTAGGATTTTAGGGCAAGAGTGACTGGTCCCCCAGCCCCATGTAGGTGCAGCGGCCGTCGGAGCCCAGGTCTCTGTCGGGGTTAAGTCCCTGTTTGTCAGCCATTGGCTGCCCTTCCTTGGTCCATCTCAGGCTTTGGCAATGGCTGAGTGACCTTGGGCAAGTCACTCGCCTCTCCGTTTCCCCCTTGAACACTCAGGGTGCTAGAGCAACCTGCACCCCACGGCGGCCCCCTGTGTGGAAGGGGTCCACGTGCTTTATGCGTGCCTCAGTTTCCCGCCATGCATTCACGCCCCGTGGGCTTGCCACTCTCGTGCTGTGGCAGAGCAGGTGCACGTGTGACTGAATACCCAGATGTGTGTGGGACTGTCACCCGGTCACTCGGTCAGAAGGCCCGAGAAGCCTGGCAAAGCCCAGTCTGTCCTCAGCACACGCCGGCTCCCGGCACAGTGCCTGCCACACGGGGGTCCGCACGAAGCGTTTGCTGAATGACCGAGTGATCGTCTGCACAGCCAGGGGCGTGTCTGTGCCCGTGAGCACCCGCACACGCATGCGCAGACACACTCGCGGGGTTTGAGGTGCGAGTGGCCGGCCACGCGGGCACACACACACCCGCGAGCTCACCCTTGCACGGATTTGCACCTGCTTCTGCATCTCCGTGCAACCCCCGCCCCCCACGAGGCCAAGGGAAGCGCCCAGAGGGGTCAGTAGAAAATGTGCAGGAGCGGGGCTGGGGGCTCCGGGGTCATACGGACCCGAGTTAGACTCCCACTTTGGCCACGCGCTTGCTGTGTGACCTCAACCCCTGGCTTTCCCCCTCTGAGTCTTTGCTTCCTCATCAGCAACAGCGGTTTAATCTCCATGCCTCCCATGTATGGATGCTGGGGAGGCACGGAGATAATACACATAGAATATTTCACCCGGTGCCTGGCGCATCGTCGGTGGCTGGGCCACTGAAGACTCCAGGTTGGGAAACGAATTTGCAGGTCTGCCCCATTCGTTCATTCAACAGATATTAATTGGGAACGTCTATGTAACTGGCACCATCAGGTGTTGGTCGGAGGTGGGGGCAGTGATTAAAGAAGACAGGGTCCCTGCACTCGTGGCTCTTACGGTCTCACGGAGGAGACAGGCGTGAGCTAAGGTACTGCGTCAATAATAATCCCAGCCACCCACGGGTTGGTCTGTGGGGGATGCGAATGTCTGATGGGGGAGGGGGGGTGAGATTGGCGATGACAACAGGTCTTCCCCGAGGACGTCTGTGTTCCACCTGAGTCTGAAGGATGAAGGAGATGTCAATAAGTGGGGAGGGGGAGGGGAAAGACATTGCAGCCAGAGGGGAGAGCAGGTGCAAAGGCCCTGTGGTCGGCAGAAGCCCGGTCAGGGCAACTCCTGAGAGGAGGGAGTCCATGCGTCTGGAGGGAAGGGCAGACTGGGTTGGGGGGGCTGGCAGGGACAAGCCCTTGAGGCCCCGTGGGCTTTTGGCCTTTTATTCTAAGACCTCGGCAGCCATGAAAGATTTAAAGAAGGCTGTGATGCTCAGAGCTGGGTTTTTGAAAGCTCCCTGTGGCTCCCCGAAAACCTGGCTGGACAGTGGCTTCGGGCCGGGGATTCACATAGCTCATCCTTCTGTGTCAAGGGGTCCCCCTTGGGGCACTTCCCAAGGGAAGGGCAGGGCCTGCACGGCCTGTTGAGAGGCAGGGAGCTGGGAGGCCCCCTCACCCCCAAGCTGGTGGGCTCATTTACATGATCCCAGCTTAATTCTCCCAGGGTATGCAAATGTATGCAAACCACAATCCAGGAGAGGCAGAAATAGCAGGGCGCATTAGCATCCCCCACAGGAATATTGTTTTATGCAAACGACGTGCTCCGGGGGGCCTGCTGAGTGGGCGGAAATGGAGGGTGCTGGGCTCAGAGGTCCCGGGAGTCCACCCACCCTGGTCTTTGCCCTCCTGGGCCCCGGCCAGGCCCCACTGCGGGACGAGGGCCCCCGGGGGTGGGGCAGGTGGGGCCTGGCCGCCCAGTGTCCAGGGCCCAGGGAGGGTCTCCAGGTGGGAGGCCCCCTAACCCCATGGCCGCTACCCTCTGACCGTCTCCTCCTCCTGCCTCGCTTCTTTCTCCCCCTCCGCTCTCTCTACAATCCCACCTTCCTCTTTGCTTCTCTCTGATCTTTCTGGTCCTTTTTTTTCCCCCCTCTTCTCCATGGCTTCTGTCTGCTGGACCTCCTGGTCCTTCTCCCCTGAGAGTTGGCCCCGGCTTCCTTCTCCTGACGCCTGTCTGACTCCGTGTTCCCGTCGCCAACACATCTCTCTCTGTCCCTGTGGCTCCACGTCCCTTTGTCCCCGTCTGTCCCTGAGACCTCCGGTGTCTCCTAATCTCTGTCTCTCTGTCTCTCTCCCCTCTGTCTCTGGATATGCATCTTTCCTCCCTCGACTCTGGGTCCTTCTCTGTTTCGGTTGCTTTTGTTTGAATTTGTCTCTCTCTGTCTCTTGTCCTTTTTCTGTCCCCACTTCTGCACAGCCTCTGGTCTCTCTACCTCATTTTTTTTGGCTGCTTTTTCTCTGTTGTCCCTTACCCTGTGCCTTACAGGCCTCCCCCGCGTCTTCTTCCTCTAAGGGGTCCTGGAGACCATCCTGGGACGTGAAGCAGCATCCCCTTGCTCTTGTCTGGACCAGGGGCTACCGGACCATGTGGAGAGGTTTCTGGAAGCCCTCCACACCCCCAAATTCCAGCAGGCACTCAGGTGCCCGACGGAAGCCCAGTCCAGCCGGCTGTGGGTTTGGAGAAGGGCCTGGGTCTTCCCACATCTCTGGAAGGCTGACTCCGGCCTCGGTCTGAGGCCAGCCCTCGTGCTGGCCTGGAGTCGTCTGGGGTATCGGGAGACACGGCACAATCAGCCACGCCCTCTCTGGGCAGGACTATGTCCCGACAGCAGACATTCCGTGGCCGCATGACCTCTGCTGATGACTTCCTCTCTCTGAGTCTCAGTTTCTGTCTCTTCAAAATGGGTTGATCCTGGCGTCCACGCCTTGGCCTTGGTGGCCCTGGCCTGATGCATTGGCATCGTGTGTGCGTGTTGCACTCTGTAAATAGTATTTACTGTTGTTATTATCACCATCGCTCCTGTATTTCCACCTCAGCTCTCCGTGCCTCAGTGTCCTCATCCGGAAAATGGGGAGAATATTTCCCGCATTGTCAAAACAACCCGATGAGACGGTTGCAGGCTTAGCACATAGTAGGGGCTCCGTAAGAGCCCTGTGTTTGCCTGCCTGCTCAGACTAGCTGCATGACTTCGGCAAGGCGTGCTGGCCCCTCTCCGGGCCTGTTTCCTCATCTGGGATGAGATCAGTACAGACATCCTTTCTTGTCTCTTCGGAGGTCTCTTGGCCACACTGGACTAGAATGGTGTTCCCTGGTGGCTGCTTGTTGGTGGTGACTCCACAGTGCCACCAAGTGGCCACTGGTCCACCCTGGGGGAGGCTTGGCATTTGGGGCTGGGGGCAGAGGTGGGCCTGACCTCTGTGACCTTGCCAGAGCCCCCAGGCCCAGTACATGCAGGGGAGAGAACTGCCTAAGGGCACTGGGCCAGGAGTGAAAAGGGAAAGCCCAGAGTTCCGGGCTGTGGTCCTGCCTCACGCTTGCTGGGTGACCTTGGGTCAGTGCGTTCCCCTCTCTGAGCCATGCTTTCCTCCCTACACGGGACCAGCACGGAGGCCTCCCCCACCAGCCATGTCTCCCACCCTCGTGGCTGGTCCAAGGCTACATTCCCTTCCTAGTTCACAGTTTTATTAGGTGCCTTCTCTGTGTTATCAGGGCAAACAACAACAACGGTGAGAGTGATAATAGTAACTGATCATCGGTGATGAGAGTTTATTCTAGATCAGGCCTTGTGCTCAGCATTTGATCTGCACCAGCATAGTTAATGAACACGGGGCAGAACTTTCTAAGCACTTTACAGAAATTAACGCACGTAATCCTCACGGCAAAGTGAGGCTCAGGGTGGAGAATTGACTTTTTTTTTGTCGTTAAATTCACTCACTAAGTCTTTGCTGAGCACCTACTCTGTGCTAAGCATTCTGTTCAGTACTGGGGCCCAGGGGTGAACATCAGAAATACAGTCGTAACTTGGGTTCACAGTTTAGTGGGGGAAACATATAGTAAGTGAGAAGACAGCAGTGAATACAAAATTGGGAAACATTATAAAAGATATAAAGGAAAACAACAGGGAGAAATGAGAGGGAAGAGGGAAAAAGGCAGGGTAATCAAGGAAGGCAGCCTGGAGAAGGTGATGTTTAAGCTGAGGCCTGAGGGAGGATTAGGAACCTGCAAAGCATGGAGGCTGAGGGAACAGTCTGTGCAAAGGTCCTGTGGTAGCAACAAGCTTGCCCCATTGAGAAACCTGTAGGATACCTATGACGATCCTCAAACCCAGGACCCCCTTCCTATGTCCAGTTTCCATTGGGCACTGAAGTTTACATCAGGGATTCTCAGAGTCTGAGAAGATCTCCAGGGAACTCGGAATAAAAATCTATGCTTGGGCCTGTCCCTGGGCAATCCCATCAAGCCTTTTTGAGATGGGGGCAGCTCAGATAATTATTTCAATGTCTTGGATGATTCCCGTGGGCAGACTGGGTGGGGTCCCTTGGACTCCAAGGCAAGGGTTTTGCTAAACTTTCCTGACCCAAAGGCTGGGGACTGTGCAGGAGAAGAGGGTTCCGTTTGATGGTAACATTTATCAATAATTTTCCCCTTTGTGGGCTCAGCTCTGCCCCCTGGACAAGTCTGCGTGGGGAGTCCTGGCTTATCTCACAGAGCCCAGGGGACAATGGGCTAATCCTAGGGCCTCCTTGGGGGTTATTACACCCTAACAACCCCCACAGAACCCGAGAAAGTGCCCCAAAGGGCTCCCCGATTAAGGCAGCCTTGGGCAGGAAAGCTGTGCCCAAAATATTTTCCTCCGGCAGTTGCTGGCCCCCAGGGCTAGAGAAGAGACTCAGATCACATTGCGGAGGGGGGAGAGAGTGCTGGGATGGATTGGTAATGTCTGCCCTGGATGCAGCCTGGGGCCTCTGAGTAGTGACTGCTCTTCTACTCTGGCTACATTCAGGCCTCGGGCAAGCCCAGGCCATCCCTTGCTAGCTGGGCAGCCTGGTGAGGCGCTAATTCTTAGCACTTTGTGTTCCCATCTGTAAAGTGGGTTCAACGATTACCTTAGTCCGCCAGGGCTGCCGTAACCAAGCACCGCAGCCTGGGGCGCTTAAACCACAGGAATGTATTTTCTCACGGTTCAGGAGGCTGATAAGGACAGTAGCATCGTGGATTAGGGTGACCCTAATGGCCTCATTTGATCTTAATTACCTCTTTAAAACCCCTGTCTCCAAATACAGTCATGTTCCGAGGTCCTGGGGCTTAAGGTGTAAGCGACTTTGGGGAGGGCACAGTATGAATCTGGCGGTGGTGGTGACGGCTGCGGGGACTCAGTTCAGACCACCCCAACCGTGGAGCACTCGCCTGGTAGGGGAGGTGGACGCCCAGCCAGAACTGCCCGTTGGTCAAACACCTTGAAGGTGAAGGCAGCACGCGGGCACCCTGCCAGTCTTGCCGTTGTCTGTTGCTACGGAACAGACCCTCCCAGCACTTAGTGGCTTAAAACAATGATACTAATTTTGTCCATGGATGTGTGAGCTGGGGAAAACACATGTGAGCATGCACACACACACACACACACACACACACACACACACACACAGCCTCTCGGGGCGATCTGGGCTCACAACATGGCAGCCGGGTTCCCAGGCAAGTGTCCAGAAAGGGGCGCCAGGAGGAAGCCACGTTACCTTTCGTGACCTCACTTTGGAAGTCACGGGGCATCCGCTACTCTCAGTCGAGTCCCTGCAGGTGCAAAGGGAGGGGAATGAGTCTGCAGCCCTCGTTCGGCTGAAGCCTCTGAGAATGTTGCTGCCATCATTTCTGGAAAAGAGACTTTGCTCCAGTTGCGGACGAGGGAGGCGAGGCTCAGAGGAAGAAAGGCTTCCTGCGCCCAGGCCACACTGCACAGGATGCCCGGCCCTCATCATCCCCGGGAGAGCCCCTTGGGATGTGCCCACTCCCCAGCTGGGGTAAGGAGGTGTGCCAGCAAGGTGGCCTTCCTACCCCGGGCCCCACACAGAGCCCTGTGGCTGAGCCCCCATCTGGTTCTTGGGATGGATTTGTCACTGGGAGGAAAGTAACAGATTTTCTGCTTATTTTTTCTCAGCTCCTAATTCACATCCTTATTCCCTGCCCTGCGGGGAGTGATCACGCCCGGCCCGGGGGCCCTCCTGGCTTGTTAACTCATCCAAGACCCTCCCTCCTCTTCTCTACCTCTTCCCCCTCCCCCGAGTTTCTCTTTGTTTCTCCCTGCCTTTCCCTGACCCTGCGCCCCTCTCTCTCTCTCTCTCTCTCTCTCTCGCTCCTCTGCCTGTGTCTAGTGTTTGCACCCCTGCCTGACCCCTCCGCCCAGTCGCCGACACCCTGCATTGCATTTCTGCCCCCTCAAAAGCATCCCCCTCAGGGGAAATGGGCGGCTTAGTGTCTGGGGACGTTTGCTCAGGATGCTTGACCTGCCCAGCTTTCAACCTGCGGCATCCAGGAAAGAAGCCAGGAAGGAATGTGTCAGCTACCTTCCCAGCTTCTTTTATTTTAAAAAAGATTTCTTTTTTTTTTTTTAACATTTATTTATTTTTGAAACAGAGAGAGACAGAGCATGAACGGGGGAGGGTCAGAGAGAGAGAGAGGGAGACACAGAATCTGAAGCAGGCTCCAGGCTCTGAGCTGTCAGCACAGAGCCCGACGCGGGGCTTGAACTCACGAACTGCGAGATCATGACCTGAGCCGAAGTCGGATGCTTAACCGACTGAGCCGCCCAGGCGCCCCAAGATTTCTTTTTTTTAAATGGAGGTGAGATTCACATGATAGTGAATGTACTATTTTTTAAAGTGAACACTCCAGTGGCTTTTCGGGCATCCACGGTGTCGTGAAACCAGCACCTTCACCTCCTTCCAGAATATTCCCCGTCACTTTCCACCCCCGGCCTCCATGAACCTACGTGCTATTTCTTTGGATTTCCCTGTGGAGCACATTTCATGTAAATGGAATCTGTATGTGACCTTTTGCATCTGGCTTCTTTCACTTGGCATCGTGTTTGCAAAGAGTCAGACATCTTGTAGCGTGTCTGTGTACTTTAGTCTTTTTTATGGTTTCATAATATCCCGTCATAGGACTAGACCGCTATTTGCTTATCCATTCATCCACTGATGGACATTTGAGGTGTTTCCACCTTTTGGCTTTTGTGAGGAAAGCTGCCGTGAATATATGTGGACAAGGATTCATGTGAACCCCTGTCTTCAGTTCTTTTGGTTTTGTGTTGAGGGGAACCATTGTGGGGACATGTGTTAATTCCATGTTTAACTTTTTGAGGAGTTGCCACACCTCCTTACTGTTTTACTGTGCAGACCTTACTGATGTCTTCCAAGGAATCACGTTGGTGTCCTAAAACCTTCTGTCTGCCATCAGTGGCCTGCACATTTATTCTGAGGCTATGTCTGTAGCAGTGGAGAGGTCTGGAAGGTCAAGTTTCATCCATCCATTGATCCATCGATCCAACCATCCATCCATCCGTCCGTCCATCCGTCTGTCCATCTGTCCGTCCGTCCGTCCATCCATCCATCCAACCGTCCATCCGTCCGTCCGTCCATCGATCCGTCCGTCCATCCGTCCATCCATCCAACCGTCCATCCGTCCAACAATCCAACCATCCATCCATCCAACCATCCATCCATTCATCCATCCATCCATTTATCCATCTAACTATCCACCCATCCATCCATTGGTCCATCCATCTACTGACCAATCCAGGCCCTGTGCTGGGCATTGCAGAGAGATGAATAAGATAGAGTCCATACTCTCAAGGGGCTCACAGTTTGGGGATGGGGGACAGAGTCACATAAATAAGCAATCAGGAAAGAGTGTGATACAGTCCCAAACAGGGTCTGTTTAAGGGGTTGGGGAAGTACTGGGTAGGAAGAGGCTACCTGAAAAGGCAAGGCAAGCCTTGACAGATGGGCACCTCTTTGAGCTGGGTTTTGAAGGATGAGTAGGAGTTCTTCATGAAGCAAAGGCAGGGAAGAATACTCGAGGATCCAGGACACAGCCTGAACCAGGCTGGGGGATCTGCAGCTATGGTGAGTCTTCTGTGTGGCTGGAGCACAAGGTAGATCTGAAATGGTTGGTGTGTTGCTATACAATAATCAAAGCCTATTAATAATATGCTAAGGAAACAGAGTTCTTACCTGTGGGTGGTGGGGAGCCATGAAAAGATCTAAATCTGAGTGATTAGAGGGGATAAATGAAGGCTTCATTTCCCCGTCTATAAAATGGGAGACCTGGAGTAGTTTGTATTGGTCAGTATACACAAGGTTATTCTGCAGTAACAAATAGCTCCCAAATCTCAGTGGTATGAAACAGCATGTTTTGTTTCTGACTCGCACTGCATGTTCATTGCAAGGTGACTGAGGGGATCTGCTACAGATTTCTATCTGTCACTTAGAGTACTGGTGGGAGGAGGAGTCCCCTTCCTGAGCATGGCTGGTCACCAATGCGGAAGGAAAAAAGAGTAGAGTATCACAGTCCTAAAGCTTCCATACATTAAGGACATGCCATATAACATGGGGGCCAGCCCTCCGGCCACGCCTGCCTCCAGTTGGGTAAGAAAGTACAGTTCTACCACGAGTCCTGCCTGGGGGACAACAAGACATTCGAGGTGGGTAACGTGAGAGACTACCACATAGGTCCTCTCTGAGCTCCTTCCACACTTATGGACGCAGAATATTTTGCTCTGGGTTATTCACTGTATCATTGGTTGCAATAGCCTAAAAGCTGTAAGCAACCTATGTATCCATCAATGGGGGGTTAATTAATGTTGCTATAGGTACACTTTGAAATGTCACACAGCTATTGAGAAAAAAAGTGAGGGGTGCCTGGGTGGCTCAGTCGGCTGAGTGTCAGACTTTGGCTCAGGTCATGATCGCACGGCTCGTGAGTTCAAGCCCCGCATCCAGCTCTGTGCGGACAGCTCAGAGCCTGGAGGCTGCTTCGGATTCTGTGTCTCCCTCTCTCTCTGCCCCTAACTGACTCGCATTCTGTCTCTGTCTCTCTCAAAAATAAATAAACACTAAACAAAAAAGATAGGGGCTTCTGGGTGGCTCAGCTGGTCGAGTGATCGACTTGGGATCAGGTTATGATCTCGCAGTTCATGAGTTCAAGCCCCACTTCAGATCCTCTGTCCCCCTCTCTCTCTGCCCCTTCCCTGCTCTCTCTCTCAAAAATAAATAAAACATTAAAAAATATATATATTTATAATATACATATATATAGTGTGTTCAATAAGCATCTCTCTATGTGTGTGTATAATATATATATACATATATACATATATATATATATATATATATATATATATATATATATATATATATTGCACAAATTCTGGAAAGATAAAGAGGCAAGCATGGACTTTGCTGTTCTGTTCTATCCGATACCTCCAGAGCTCTGCTCATGGTAGGTCTCAAAAAGATTTGCCAGATAGACAAATAAACATTTCCTTTTTTTTTTTTTTTTTAATGTTTATTTATTTTTGAGAGAGGGAGTGTGTGAGCCAGGGAGGAGCAGAGAGAGAGAGAGAGACGGGGACAGAGGATCTGAAGCAGGCTCCGTGCTGACAGTCAAGGGCCGGACGCGGGGCTCAAACCCCCCAACCGCGAGATCGTGACCCGAGCTGAAGTCAGCGCCTAACCCGCTGGGCCACGCAGGCGTCCCAAGAGCGTTTCTAAGGAGAGGGATTTGACTCTTCAATTGGATGCCCGTCCGCGCGGTTACATTTGTCTCAATCCCGTGTGAATAAAACCCATAGGATCTACTTTTTAAAGACGAGATAATTTTCTGATCTTCCTGGCGCATCGGCTCTGCGAAGAAGATATTTGGGGTCGCATTTCTCTGAAGACACACAAAGAGCAGTAAATAAGGACAGCTTTGAAACATCAGGAGGAAAACTGTCACGTCAGTCCCATAAAAAAAAAATCCTGAAAAACAAACGAGGGTGTTCGGGCTAGCCGTTCCCGGGGCCGCGGGGATATCAGTCTTGCGAGGCGCTCGACAAGGCCCCCCTCGCTCGCCTCCCGGAACGAGCCTGCCATGGGAGATGAATCACCCCTGAGGCCCCCCCCCCCGGCACCCCGCACTGCACGGGGGGGCCATTAGCGGAATCTGTCCCTGCGTCCCCGTGACGGAACAGCACCCGGTGCCTGTGCGACCCGCGTCAGTCTGCAGCTCGTGCGCACCATATACGCACTTTTTTCATCCTATCTTATTTAATTGCTCGTGCGCTGATTTCTTGCCACCTGCCCCATTCACAGCCCAACGTCAGAGCCTTGCTTCCCTGTGAGAATAATGTTCTTGGGTCGGGGCAGGGGGAGAAACTCAGCTTCACCGAATCATAGGAGCAGGTGTAATGGTGGGGGCAGTGAGGTGGGGATCTGTGGGCCCATGGCACCATCGCCCGGGCCCATCGCGCCTGCACCCTGGCAAAGGCAGGAAGACCTTGCCGCCTACCGCGGAGTCCTACGGTTGGGCCCAGACAACCTGGGTTCAGATCCTGACCCTGCCTTGGCCCCCAGACTCCACCACTCGAGCTGACCTCACGGTTCCCATCCGAAAGATGGGAGAGGATAAACCCTGACTACCTCCTAGGATGTCATGAGCACTTACGGAGACCAGAGATCGTAAAATAACGGTGGAAGTGTGTTCCCTGTGAGTATTTCTATTTAATTGCAAAGCCACGTTCGGAGGGACCGGCCACAGATGCGAGATCGGCTTCAGGGTTGAAAGCAAATACCCCATCTTGGAAGATTTATATTCAGAAAGCCAACAGCCAGCTCTCGTGGGTCTGATGGATGAGCTTCTGGAAGTGGAAATAATATTGGAACTCAAAAGTTCTTCCTAGAGCTTAAATTTAAGTGGAAACAGAGAAAAATGAACATTTACTGTGGGGCCTATGTGCCAGATACAGAGCGACTTGTGTGTTTATCAGAGGCTACGACCCCCCCCCCCCCCCCCACCGCCTGCTTTGGTAGGGTCTGTGAGCTAAAAATAAGTTTTACATTTCTAAATCATTGAAAAAAAATCAGAAGAAGAATACTCTTCTGCGACACATGAAAATTATATGAAATTCAAATTTCAGTGTCCGTATATAAAGTTTTATTGGAATACAGCCACGCCCATTCATTTACATGTTTTTCTATGGCTGCCTGGGAGCTCCAACCGCCGCGATGCGTCCTTGTGACAGGGACCATCTGGCCTGCAGAACCGAAAACACTTATTATCTGGCCCTTTGCTGAAACATTTTGCTGACCTCCAGTACCTCCCACTGCCCTGAAGGCTCAGAGTAACTCTCTGAGGTTTGTTAGCATTAATAACCCATTTTAGAGGTGAATAAAGTGAGGCTTTGAGAAGCTACCTTATGTGGCCCCAGGACTACAGGCAGTGGTTATTGAGTGACAGGAGCGTTACCCACATTTTATAAATGGGGAGAGACCGAGGCCTGCAGGGGATAAAGCGTTTTGCTCAAGGTCATCCAAGGAGAGAAATAATGCCAGTGTGGGAACTAGAATCCCACTCTCAGGGCTCGGGCCATTTTTCTTTTTTTGTTTTGTTTTTCTTTTCTTATTGCTTTTTGAAGTTTTTATTTATAGAGAGAGACAGAGCATGCGCAAGGGAGGGGCAGAGAGAGAGGGAGGCACGGAATCCAAAGCAGGCTCCAGGCTCCGAGCTGTCAGTGCAGAGCCCGACGTGGGGCTCGAACCCACGGACCGTGAGATCGTGACCTGAGCCGCAGTCGGACCCTTAACCGACTGAGCCCCCCAGGCGCCCCAAGTTCACTTTTTTTTAAGAGAAAAAAAAATAAGAAAGAATGGAGTCTGTTTGTAAAGGTGGGAGAACTACCCAGCTAAGCCAGCCAAGGCACTTATAGGCCTGGTATGTGTGGCCCAGAGAGGGCAAGTGACTCGCCCGAGGTCACACAGCAAAGGAAGGGGCAGGTGGGAACTGAGACCCAGGGCAGCCCCGGAGCCCTTTCTACCTGACCTCATTTTTGCCCTAACCGCCAAAGAGGTTTCGGGAAGAAACACCCCCAGGAAGCCAGCGTGTCAGGCCGCGACGTGGTTCAGGCAGCAATACTGTTATAGACACGTCACCTCGTTACCTCTGGATATGCTGCGACTGTAGAGGTGAACTCGTTGAGCGCTCGCACATCAGGCCCCGCGTGGAGTGCTTTGCTCACATCACCTCATTTCCTCCCATAGCGGCCTCTGCTGGACCCCTAAGCTCGGCACACCGTAGGTGCTCAGCGAAAGCCTTCCAGAACAGCCCCCACTATGAAGACCTCCTGAGCCCCAGGGCGCGGGCCCGAGGTCAGGGTGCAGGGAGGTCAAACTCACAGCTAGTTTCACGTGTGTCTGACTCCAGAGAAAATTCCAGTGAGGTCTTTCAGGTTGGGGACGTCCAGCCCCCCGGGGGTCTGTGGAGGTGAGGGGTGGCCTCTGAGGGACGCTCTTCCAAATGGGAAGAACTCAAACAAGAAGCAAGAGGAGGTCAAGGCGGACCCTGTTTTCTACACAAAGCACACAAAAAATGACAACGCCATTTCCCCCTCACCAGGTTGGTTTTGGGGAGGTCCCACCACCGAATGAATAGTTTGCTTTGCAAAACCCAAGCCTCCAAGTCCCTCTGTTCTGGGGCCTGCATTGATATGCTAATATGAGAAGCCCAAGGGACCACCTGGGTCTCTTTGCTCCTGGAGCATTTGTGGAGGCGCCTTTGTGCTCCTCTGTGTGTGCTCTGCGTGTGTGTGACAGAGAGAGACAGAGCACGCGAGCCGAGAGCATGTACAGGCATCGCCCGCTCTCCGCAGGAGTCCTGAGAACCTGGCTGTAGGTGATGGGAGAGAAACAGTTGTCTTTCAGAGACAGGCGTGTCCTTTCAGTGGGAAAAAATTTCTTGTGGCATACCGGGACTATTGCACTTTCTATCTAGCCTTCTTTCCACCTGCTCACCCGGCTACCCGCCCTCCTGCTCGCTCACCTGTCCATCCACACACCCCTCAACCGATGTGCTTGCCTATCTATACATCTACCTACTCAGCTAAGCACCTACCCTCCCAACCACCCATCCATCCACTCATCCATCTACCCATCCACCCATCTATCCATCCACTCATCCATCCATCCACCATCCATCTCCCACCCACCCATCCACCACCCGTCCATCACCCATCCACTCATCACCTATTTATCTATCTATCCATCCAACCACCATCCACCTATCAATCCCTCCATCCATCCACCCACCCACCCACCATCTTCATCCATCTACCTTTCCTTCATTCTATTCACCCACTCATCTGCCCATCCATCATGCTCTTCTCTATCTACCCTTTTCTCCACTCATCGAGACTCCAACCCAAATTTGCTTAGGACACACCAGTGTCCTACCACTGGCGTGGCTTTTCCCATTTTATAAATGAGGAAACCACCCTCCAAGTGGACTGACAGAGAACTCAGAGTCTGAGTCCAGAAGGAGTTGGGTTCAAATTCTGGCTCTGCCGTTGGCTGCTGTTGCCATTGGCTTGGGCAAGTGGCTAATGCCTCTGAGCTTGCTTTGCTCTGTTAATATGAGCTAGCAACAGTACCTACCCATCTCATACTTGGTGTAAGGAAGACATGTGGTGTCACCTGTAAAGTGCCATGCCTGAGGTCCAGCGTGGGGAATGTGCTCAGTCTGCACCTTCTCTTAGTATCTGTTGAGCACGTATTGTGTCCCAAGGGACGCTTTTCAGGTATTCTCTCATCTTTGTTACCTTAGGGCTGATATAAGTCTCCCCACTCTACAGATGAGGAGACCGAGTCTCTGAGAGATTAAGGGGAGGAGCAGAGCCCAGGAACCCAAACCAGGGTCATGAGTCTCCAAATTCCACTTTTCTTGTACTCCACTCCACTTGGATGCTGGTCCCTCCTCTGTGACAAGCATGTGGTGTGGTCTCGGACAGGTCCCTAAATCTCAGTTTCCCCATATGTACCATGAAGAGGTAGACTAAATGATTTCCAGGGCCTCGCTCTGCTTAGAGTGAGGGCGATTTCCATTCAGCACGAGTCTGTGGCACCTCATGTGGCTCTGACCCCACAGCAAGGAGGACGGTGCCCTCTGAGGCTCAGCTCTGGACTCTCCCCACATGACTCCCACCCAGAACAATGGCTGACAGGAGAGGTAATAGAGACAGTCATACCTGGTTCATTACCATCATTGTCCCTCCCTACTCGGACAACCACAGGGAAACTGCTTAACCTCATGGAACCCAGTTTCCTAACCTATAACATGGGGATAAGGAGGGCTCTCACCTTATCAGGCTGCCCAGACGATGCTGTTTGGAAAGGGTGTTGGAGGCAGAAGGAGGGGACTAAGCAAGAGCCGGGGGTCACCATCTCCCATGTGCAAGGTCGAATCATTAATTCCCTCAACATATATATACCACTGTATGCTTGGCTCTGGGCTCTGGGCTTGGCTCTAGGGATGCAGAGGTGGCCGAGATGAATAAGGAGCTTGGTTTCTGCTGGGAGGAAACAAAACAGCCAAGTCTGTAAGTAGATGAACATATTACTTGCAGCAGGAGATAAACCTGGGGAAGAACATAGAGCAGATTAATGGACATCTTGGGCGCGGGCAGCATTAGAATGAGGATCAGGGAAGACCTCCATGAGGAGGTGTCATGTGAGAGGAGAACTAACTAAGCAGTAAGGAGATCCACCCTGTCAAGGCGGGTGTGTGTGTTCTTTCAGGGAGAAAGAACGGCGAGTGCAAAGGCCCTGTGGTGGGATTAGCCTGCTGGGGAACCGGAACTGGGTATCAAAGACTTGGCCAAGCTCCCATTCAGGGCCTCCTTGGGTGGCTTCCATCATATTTGGTCCGGTAACTACTTACCAGTGGCATCTTTTCTGCTACCTGGGAGACAGGCAGGCAGCCTGCTAACTCTTTCTTCTAATTCTTCCTTATTATAACGATCTGCATTTCAAAATTATGTCCCACCCTCCCAAGGCCCCGGGTACCAGGTATATTTCTGCAAATCCCAATAAATAAATACAGTAAATCCATGTGCTTTCAGGGATTTTTATGGGCCAGTCTGCTGGGTGAAACGGGCTGGTTGCCTCGGAGGGCCAAGCCGATGGAGCCGGGGAGGCAATTAGCTACTGAGTTATGGGGGCCACTTAATTACTGAGAGATCTGGGGTGCGCGCCTCATTGGGGTCCATATTTACATGACACCCAGCTGGCTCCGTGGGTATAGGCGTCCCCTCGGAGGTGCAGACACAAAAGTGAGTCTTAAGGAGGGCGTGTTTGGAGGGACACCTAGAAGGGGGTGTGTGCCTGAGCCGCGGCAGCCGTGCCCGCTGGGAGAGCCATCTCCATTGTTCCAGAAGGTTCCTGCAGCCCTCGTTCCAGGCCATGCTTCCACTTTGTGCCTCTGGTTTCAGGCTACCCTGTCATACCTATTTGTTCACAAGTCTGTCCTCCCGACTGGTCTCATTCATTCACTCATTCATTCATTCATTCATTCAATTAACAAAGAGATCGGGGCACCCATTGTACACCAGGGTATGATACGAAGTTTTGGTGCTCTTGGCAAATCTTTGATGCAAAATACGGATTTGTTGTGGGAACGCAAGGATGCTGTCTCAATGACCTTGGCGGGCTCACCGCTTAAGTGCCAGGCTGTACAGGTGCAGAGCGTGTGTGTGTGTGTGTGTGTGTGTGTGTGTGTGTGCATGCACACTCAGGCACACACCCAAACTCCAAGGCTCCCATGCTCCGGGTGGGTGCTAGATACTCAGGGCGTTCCGTGTCCCATGCAGTTTCCTGCCACCCTGGCCCGGAAGGCTGGGACGGTCCCCTCCCCGGTGTCTCCGCTTCTCCCCTCCACGCGCACTTCCCGAGAACTAACGACACTCGAGCTGACCAGTGAAGGATGAACAGAGAGGTTCAGGAGATGGCTCGTGGGGGAAAGGGTCCCGGGGAGAGGAACATCACATCGCTTAGGAAGACCTGACTGTGATCCATGTCAATATCGCAAGAAGGGTCAGGGTCCCCGGGGCTGAGACAGGGGTCTCATCTTGGAGAACTTCCAACGTCAGCCTGGGAATTAGGGTTTAATCCCTAGGGCCTTGGGGAGAGACCCCAGCTGGATACAGCAGGAGAGGGGCACAGTCTACAGGGATTTCAGAACAATCTCTTTGGAGACGGTGCGGAGGGAGCCAGACGGCGCAGAAAGGAGAGAATAAGGGCTGGTACGAGCTGGGGACTTTGGAGACCCGCCCGGGGCGAGGGCTGCAGTTGGGATGCCTACATGGCTGCAGAGGTTGTCCTTGGAGAGACGAAGATTCCATCAACCCCAAACCCGCGAGCGGCAAAGAGAGCCCAAGCACCTGGCTCCGAAGTCAATTAACCAGATTTTAAAAAATTGTAACTGCAGCAACCCCCTCCTTCCCCCTCCTTCCTTTTCTCTTAAAAATTTTTATTATATATGGTTTTTTTCAGCAGCGCAAGCCCCTCAGATCCTTGATGGGCTGTATATTAAGCAGAGTGGCATCTGTGATATTGCGAAATGAAACAAAATACAAAATTTACAGCAGTAAATTCTTCTCTCTTCAGGGTGGTTAATTATCTTAATTACTTTTATTATCTTTTATCTTTTAAGATTCTAAATTGCTTATTTCTGCCTCTCCCGCCAAAGGCGACCACATATCTTTTATTGGTGCATGCTGAGTAAAGGCAGTCATATGTACATCTTTCTGGTGAAGTTTAAAGGAACTTTGATTTATACCTGACTTCTCCTCGTGATTTTAATTGTACTAACTAGTGAAAACAAAGTTCTGTGAAATCTCGAGGGGCTGCAGGAAGCGCCCACACGCGCACGCTCGCTCCAAAGCGGACAAATGATTTTGTCTCTCTCTCTCTCTCTCTTTTTTTTTTTTTAATACCTCTTCTCTGAATTCTTTGTGCGATGTGGGGAAATCCATTTCTCTCCAGCAAATCTTAACTCCGGAGAAAAGAATTACAGGCCTTGTGGACTGTCACACTTTCCCCCCCGGAAAACGGGGAAAGGTGATTTGGTTTGAAATAAATCCATTCACGGTTAACATTTTAAAGCAGAGGGAAAAGGGGGGGAGGCGGAAATCGCCAGGCACCTAGACGCGGGGATATTTCAGGCTGGTGGATTTCATGACAGCTCAGTCAGCGGAAGAGGAGGGAGCGGTGGGGGGGGGGGGGGGCGCCCAGCGAGTGACTCCGTGGCGACTCAGTTTTGGAATAGGTGGCTAGAGGCCACAGTCCTGTCGTTGGAGCCTTGGGTCCAGACCTGTCCGGGAGTTTAGATTTAATGGAAGTTAGAAAGGCCATCGTCCCCAGAGGAGCCCTCTGGGGGAGGGGGAGATCACTGTGGAATCAGGAGCCAAAGCTCCAGCCTGAGACCCAGGGAGACCTGCGTGGGAATCCCGCCTCTGCCAACTCTGAGCTGTGCGACTCAGGCGCACCACCTAGCCTCTCCGTGCCTCAGTTTCCTCATCTACACAAGGTGGATGATAATGGGGTTGCTGTCAGGGCTCACTAAAAGGACGGCCTGTGTGTGATCAAAGGAGCTCCTACCCCCCCCCCCCCCCCCAGTGTGATGGGAGACCGAACTAAAGCTCAGAGAGGTCAGGTCTCCCGCCCAGGGTCACCCAGGTTTCCACAACTCTCTCTGATGCTGCCTGGGGGCTGCTGTGCTGCCAGCTCAGTCTGGGAAGCTTCGAACCTGCCTGGGAAGGTGTGTGAGAGAGAGAGCCCCAGATGGGGGAGGGCAGGGGCGGCCGGCTAGGTCCCCTTGCTCACTGGAGCGCGAGGGGGAACTGTCTGTGCACTCCTCGCTCCTCCGTTGAAAGTACCTGGGCAGGTGCAGGTGGCATCAGGGAGGGACATCAGTCTCTTAGTTCCAGCTACTACAACAACTATGCCACAGGCGGGCTGGGGTGGCTTCTAAACCACAGACGTTCATTTCTCCCGGTTCTGGAGGCTGAAAGCCGAAGCTCAAGGCGCCCGCCTGGCAGAGCTGTGCTGAGTGTCCTCTCCTCGGTTTGCAGACCGCTGACTGCTTGTCCTCAATGGTGCCGAGAGGGAGCAGGCCCTCTCCTGCTTCCCAAAGGACACTAGTCTCAGTCACGAGGCCGAATCCTAATTACTCCCTGAAGGTCCACCTCTTAATCCCAATTCCATATGGGAGCCATAGGGTCCCCAACACACGAATTTGAATTGGGCGGGGACCCAAACATTCTATCCACAACAGCAGGTACCCCCTCCTGCCTCTGTCCACAGAGAGGAATGTCGAGTCCCTGAGCATTTAGGGGAGGATTCTTTGAGTCTCAATGAGGCCAGAGGGATTGGGGTCCTGTGTCCCCAACGCAGCCCCCGGGGGCTGCCCAGCAATGACCGCCAACCCACCACCATCTCCTTCCCTCTGCCCACCACCCCTCTGCCTCTCTCAGGCTCTCCCTCTTGGTGTCTGTGGAGCTTGGCAAGCTGACCCCAAACTTACCCACAGTAGCACCCAAACTCCCGCATCTCATGTGCCCTTTGGGTCCCAGGGAAACCAGGACGGTTGGTCACCCTATACCCTGAGCATTTTTTAAAAAATGTTTTTATTTATTTTTGAGAGAGAGAGAAAGAGAGCATAAGCAGGGGAGGGGCACAGAGAGGGAGACACAGAATCCGAAGCAGCCTCCAGGCTCTGAGCTGTCAGCACAGAGCCCGACGCGGGGCTCGAACTCACGGACTTCGAGATCCGGGACTGTGGCCTTTGGGCGAGCTGCCACAGGAGACTAGGGAACAGGGAAAACAGGATTCGGGGCGGAGGAGGGGCTGGGACCCCCACTGTGCCTGAGAACTCTCTGGAGCAATCACTTGCCCTGTGCGGTTGTTCAGCATGTTGCGAAGGGGCCCGGGACTGAATTTTAAAGTTAATTTCATTTTAATGATTTAAACTGAAACACTGATACTCTGTCCACTTATCCGAAGATGTTCAAGCGTGTGTGTGGAAGAACTTGGCCACACGAATCCACGTTTTCAAACGAATCGGGTTGTACTAATGTAAGAGACACACGGAATGCCAAAGACAGAGCCTAAACTACCTGATTGCAAATATTGAACATTGGTTGCAGGTTGGAATGGTAACGTTTTTGATATGTTGCGTTAAAGAAAGGGTATTGTCGAAATTAACTTCTCAGTTTCTTGTTGCTTTTATATGTGTTTTTTTTAATGTTTATTTTTTATTTTATTTTTTGAGAGAGAGGGAGAAACAGAGCACGATCAAGGGAGGGGCAGAGAGGGAAGGAGACACAGAATCCGAAGCAGGCTCCAGGCTCTGAGCTGTCAGCACAGAGCCTGACGTGGGGCTCGAACCCATGAACTGTGAGATCATGACCTGAGCCATAGTCAGATGCCCAACCGACTGAGCCACCCAGGCGTCCCTCTTTTTGCTTTTGAAGATATGGCTTCTAGAAAATTTTAAATGACCTGTGTGGCTTGCATGATCTTCCTCTCGGACCGGGCCGCTCTAGGACTCAAGGACTGACCCTGTCACCAAAGGAATATTCCTCTGGCCTCATGGCACTGAGGTAGGAAGCCACCTTGTGTGTGGTTGCTTTTAACCTCTTGACTTGACCTCCCTCTTGCTGTAGGAAGGAGGAAACGTCGCATCCCACGCAATTCTGCCATTCCTAGAAGAGAAGGCTCCAGGAAAGCTGAGGCAGGGAGTGGCAGTTTCAAGGCCCCCCACCCATATTGCTACTCCGTGGGGAACCAGGCCGCGGAGGGTGATGTCTGTCTGGATGGGGAGTCATTTTTAGACTTTGAGGCCTGAAGCCTGTGCCTCTGACTGTCGGTTGGCGGCTCACCCTCAAAGAGGTGGTTGGATAAAAGCCCCAGTAGAGAGAGAGCCTTGCCTCTCGGCCGCACAGGCTGGTTCGTCTTTGCTAGGACTGTGGTAGTACCCTGGGGAAGCGGAGGGGGCTGGTGTAGCGCCCAGACGGATCCCCTCGGCCAGGCAAGAAGCTGACGGCTAGGTCAACAAATATGCTCTGAGAGCCTGTCGTGTGCCGAGAGCTGCGCCCGGCACCCCGGGGGCTCTGGCGTCCCCAGTGTCTGCGGGGAGACGGCTGTTGCACAGATATCGTGTCTGTGCAGATATTGTAGACCCCCGTGCTGCTGAAGCAACGCTCTGCTGGTTGGTCGTGTGCGTTGTCTCATGTGCCCATCACACCGATTCCACGAGGCGAGGCTTTCTGCGCGCCCCGCCCCCCACCCCAGAAGAGGAGTCTGCGGTCAGAGAGGTGGGAAGCCTCGCCCAGGGTGTGTGGGCGTGGCTTGCGTGGCTCCACGCTCCCAGAAGCCCGTTCTCCAGGCCGCCTCCCGAATGTTCTCAGACCCCTGCCCTCTTGACCCCGCCTCCTTCCGGGACTCTCTCCGCACCCAGCCCGCCTTCACAGCGCTCTCGGAATCCGCCGTCCCTGCTTTTAACCCGAACCCTCGGTGAACCGACGTCTATTTCCAGCCTGTGCCACCTCTTGGGATAATGAGTCTCATATGCTGACTTCCCACTGTGTAGAGCACTACAGCACTTTAAGTTCTCCTAAAATACCTTTGAGTGTCCCTGGGAAGCGGAGGGGACGGGAGAGGAGAGGCTTATATGGCTTCTCGCCCACCACGGAGCCTCTGTCTCTCCGGGGGGCTGGCCTTGCAATGGAGCCGTTTAGACCGGAGTCTGCGCCCTCCCCCCCGGGCCTGTGCGTGGGGCTGTGGGCAAGGGTGGAGAGGAGAGGGAAGCTTCTCTGCCCGCCTCAGCTTGGGCATGCTGTTGTTTTCAGGGTACGCGTGGGGTCACAGAGAGACGGACGGGAGCCCTCCTGCAGTCCGTGAGTTGTAAGATGTCTAGACTGCCGGCCGAAGTCCGCATGGTGGTCCAGATACCCCTCTGTCCTTACTCTACTCTGGCACCTCACCCTTTACCAACCAGACTTACTCCTGCCCCAGGGCCTTTGCACTGACTCCTGCCCCTGCCTGAGACCCTCTTCCTCTCCGCGTCTGCCCGTAAACCTCCCTTCCTCCTTCTCGTTGTTCCTCCAATGTCACGTTCTCAACGAGACACCCCCGGACCAACCTAGTGAAGGTCATAACCCCTTCCCCCTGCATCTTCCCTACTACGTCCTGCTTTTCTTTTCCTGCAGCGTTTCTCACCTTTTCTCCCACGCGATACTTTACCTATTTATGGTCATTTTGCCCAGCTCCTCCAAAGCGGGGAGCTTTATCTGTCTGGTTCCCTGCTGTGTCCTCAGCACCCATAACACTGCCTGCTGCACACCCAGTACCCCGGAGACATCGTCTTTACTCGATGCGAGTGTCCTCTAAGTGGTGCCTGCAGGTTGGTGAATGTGGTCAAATGCACTCAGTATCGAACCGACTTCTTTCAGAAAGGTGTTGTATCAGGCAGGGGCGTTTCACACTCGTACCCAGGGAATGCTTACTGGGGCGAGGCGGTCCAGACCCAGCCACCCATTTCACAGGTCAGGAAACTGAGGATCTTGGCCTCTGAGTCTTGACACAGCTCTCTGACTTCCTGAGAGTTCCCTGCCTGCCCTCCATACCCTCCCTGCCTCTCTGTCCCAGACTCCCACATTCAAAAGGGGCACATCGTGTTGGTGGCCAAGGTGTGTAGGACAGGAGGGACCCTCCCAGAGCACGTGGGAAAGACCTGAAAAAGGTGGGAAGGAGACCCTTGGGTTCAAGTATGGCTTCTTGGATTAGTCTGTGCCCAGATTCAGAGGTCATGATAGACATTTAATTCTCAATTCGTAATTGTTTTTTACACCCAGAACCAAAAGGCCTTTGATCTTTAAAAAAAAAGTCTAATTTCAGCGCAAATGACCATGACTTTGCTGGCCATTTGTTATGTGCTGACCTCTATACTGAGGCTGGCACTGAGGACCTTACACCTTGGCTTTGTTCTAACTTCCCCACGACAGCCTCACGAGGCATGATTGGACCCATTTTACAGAGGGGGAAATAGAGACTCAGAGGAGATTTACCCAAAGTCGTAGGGCTGGTGAATGGAGAGGCAGGAATTCAGCCCAGCCTGCCATATTCTGGGCTGACCTCTTCACCTCTATACGGAAAGGAGTTAAATGGGGGAGGGCAAAAAAAAAAAAAAAAAAAAAAAAAAAATCCTAACTCTTAGAAGACTAGACCATGTAGAAATCCACTCCCTGTAAAACAAAACAGATGAAATGCCTAAATTAATTTACGTCTCCATCCATGTAACCAGGGTTTGTTTGCTTGTTTGTTTGTCTAATTGTTGTATTGTTTATTTGGAGTCCTTGCTTGGTGCCTTTAAAAAATTTTTTACATCATATTTGCTGTGTAATTTTGTGTCTCCTTTCCATAACGATTATGTTACAATTATGTTTCCACGTTGTTACTCATTTTTGGAAACATTTCAATGGCTGCGTAATATTCTTGCCTGTAGAGAAGTCATGATTCATTTTTCATTTCCCCTCCGGTAGAGGCTTAGGTCACTGCCCACCTGGGGGGGGGTGGGGAGGATCGTATAGAATGCTAGAGGGAGCCTGGTTCTTTTCGGTTTCTCAGACGTGCCGTCAGGACGCGGCCCCACTCTGCTTCCACGATGCCCCGTCCTCGTCCTCCGTTCCCGTCAGGAACGCAGGAGGGGCCCCTCTCCCCACATCTTGCTCTCCATGAACAAGTCCCCTTACCACCCCCCGCCCCCCAGTAATTGTTCTTCTTTTAAAATTAGGTGAAGGGGCGCCTGGGTGGCGCAGTCGGTTAAGCGTCCGACTTCAGCCAGGTCACGATCTCGCGGTCCGTGAGTTCGAGCCCCGCGTCGGGCTCTGGGCTGATGGCACGGAGCCTGGAGCCTGTTTCCGATTCTGTGTCTCCCTCTCTCTCTGCCCCTCCCCCGTTCATGCTCTGTCTCTCTCTGTCCCAAAAATAAATAAACGTTGAAAAAAAAAATTAAGAAAAATAAAATAAAATAAAATAAAATTAGGTGAAAATGCTAATTGCTTTCATTTCTTTTCTCTCCGATTCTCAATGAGGCTGAGCCTTTCCCGTATGTTTGTTAGCCACGGACACCACCACTTTGGTAAAGACTCTGTTTGTGGGCGGAATTGTCTTCACGTGAAAAGAGAATTTGAAAAACAGGCCCAAGCAAGACACAAACACGTGGAGATGAGAAATCCAGCGTTGGAGGCTGAGATGATGCTCTGAAGGCTGATTCCTCGACCCGAAAGGTACTGATACTCCGTTGTGGACCCCCGGGTCTAGGGCGGGGGGCCGGAACGAGGAAACTGTGGGCAGGGGTCCCCACATGGAGATGGCCCGTAAGTTGAGGCCAAGGGGATGACTCGACGAGGGGTTCAAGCCACTCACTGTCCAGAATCCAGCCTCCTCCCCGTTCCAGGTATAGACACAGGCAATGATACGCCACTGGGCTTTGGGTTGGGCCGGGCTTGCCTGGGGTGCTGAGGGAACACAGGGGACCTGATCCAGCCTAGGAGTTAGAGGTGGGGGGAGGCCGCCAGCTGGGGAGGAACCTTCTCGTCCTTCCCCACCAGGACAAACACCACTTTCCTGTCCCTCGAACACATCCAGCAGTCCCCCCTTGTAGAACCTTTGCATACGCTGCTCCCTCTGCTTGGAATGCTTTTCCCTGGATCTGCACGGGACCACCTTTTCCTCACGGTGGACATGGTGGCCCAGATGCCACCACCTCAAGGAGGCCACCCTTGATTGCTCCTCAGGTTTTCCCTTCTGAGACCCTGTTTTTGTCCCTTCATGTCTCTCAGCTGCGTCGGAAATGTCCATGAATCCTAGGCTGTGATTCTCCACCCCCGGGCTGCAGGAGGGATCCCCCTGGAGAGCTTTCAAAAAGTACTGATGCCTGGACTCTGCCCCAGACTAATTAAATCAGGACCTCTGAGGGGTCGGTGGGGGCCTGGGTTTGTTTTAAAAGCTCCCCGGGGGATTCTAATGTGCAGCCAGGGTTGGAACCGTGGCTGGAGGAGGTCACTCATTTATGGCACATTTATGGCCCGTTCCGCCCCCCCCCCCCCCCCCAGCGACAGCTTCACGAACGGCAGAAACTGTGCGCGGTGCCCATACAGCCCTGCCCTCGGACACTAGCACCTCCCATGTGCTTAGTTTGTTTCGGGGGGAATGATTTTTTTTTTTTTTTTTTTTTTTAAATTTTTTTTTTCAATGTTTATTTATTTTTGGGACAGAGAGAGACAGAGCATGAACGGGGGAGGGGCAGAGAGAGAGGGAGACACAGAATCGGAAACAGGCTCCAGGCTCTGAGCCATCAGCCCAGAGCCCGACGCGGGGCTCGAACTCACGGACCGCGAGATCGTGACCTGGCTGAAGTCGGCCGCTTAACCGACTGCGCCACCCAGGCGCCCCAATGATTTTTTTTTTAAAGGAGGTCCCGACTTGTGCAACACAGCCACCAAAGAGTCAAACGCCCCCATTTTCCAGATGAGGCATCTGAAAGCTGGAGGCAGGACCTCCAACATGGCCACCCCTCCCCAGCTTGGATAGAAGAGTCTTAAGTCAACAGGGGGGCAGGGAGGGGACCATCCATTTGTCCGTTCCCAGACTGACAATGAGGATTTGAAAAAAAAAAAAAATGGAAGAGGAATGAGTGGCTTATGCGTCTATGTCTTTTGAAAAGAATAAGTAAAAGAACCAGGTATCTTTAAGGCGGTGGATGTCGGGGGGCGGGGGGGACAAAAATAAGGCACCTCAGTTCTGTGCCCGCTCCTGGGCTTGTCTGTATTCTTGTGGTGGCCCGGCCCGCATAAACATTCCACACCCAGCCCTTGCAGACACTTTTTAATAGAATCGCTTAAAACAATTAATTACCAGAGTTTTCATTCAAGCTGCAGCACGAAAGATACGCCAGCAATAAAAGGCATTTATCCGCGGGTTTCTCGAGGCCTGTTTGTTATTAAGATGTAAATTAAATCATCACAGATGTTCCATTTTTTAATCTAGGCCTGGGAAGATCAGGGCCAAGCGTGGCCTAAATGGGTTTATTTCATTACCCGCACATTCATTAGAAACCCACCGTCTTATTGGATATCATTTTTCTTGGGTGCCTTTTTTCCCCCTCTTCTTAAACAAATTATCAGGATAATTTGTTCATTTCCCTTTCATATTTGCTGTGAGCGCTCGCCAGTCCTGGGGTGGGGTCCGCGGGCCGCTGGGCGAGGGGCTCTGTTTGGGGTCCTCTGGGGGGTGGTTTGCCCTCCTGGAGGTGGGAGAGACTCGGCGTCTTCTCCAGGCGTGGAGTCTGCGGGGGGCGGGGCGGGGGGAGGAATCGTCTGGAAATTTCCAGAAAACAATTCTTCCCCCAGTAGTGTTACATAGAGGGGTGGGGTTGAAATCCTTGGCTAGCTCATAACGAGTTTAGTTTCTGAGTGGGAAGGCACCGTCACGTGATTAATAACCTCCTCCCTGGGGCGGAACCCCCACGGTCCACCCCGGTCACCATCTGAACTCACCCTGCAGCCTCTTGGCTTATTTTCTGCCCTCGTGTCTGGTCTGTGAGCTCCATGAAGGACGGGACTGCAGCAGTCTTGTTCGCCACCATCCAGTCGAAGCCTGGCACACTGCCTGGCACATAGTAGGTGCTCAACTAATGCATAAATGCATAACAGTCAAAATGCCTGGCGTGGTGCTCCACACGTACAATCTCATTTAATTGCCTCCCCCCCCTCCCCCGGCCCCGCCCCAGCAACAGCTTAGAAAGGCAATGCCATTGTCGTCTTCATTTCAGCCATGAAATCACCATGCTGTCGCACAGGGTCATGAGCGGCAAGCGGAAGGTTTAGGATTCGCATCCACGTCTGGCTGGCTCCACATCCCTGTGGCTTAACTCGGCCGTTCGGCAGGTGGGCCTGGGGCGTTGAGTCCAAAGCTCACTAGGCCGTCTGACCCGTCTTTGTTCAGTGCCAAGCGTCCTGCCAGGCCTACAGAAGCACTCGCTCGGCACAGCCCCGGAGGGTCCTCGGAAGAGCCGACACATCCCCGCTGACGTCGTTTTGTCACCATCCAAGGCCTCTGCTTTGTAGACGTGGCCGCTGACTGCAGCCACAGAAGGCCCCTGAAGGTTGACTCAGGATCTGCCGCATAATTTGCAGGACCAGGTGCACAGTGGCAACGCAGGGACCCTCGTTCAATCATCACATGAACTTCAAGAGCATTAAACCAAGCGTGGGGCCCTGGGCTCCCCAGGGACAGCAGAGGGGGGTGGGGGGGGCCCGCTGGGACTCGCGGCTCACCTGCCCAGTTCTTTCCACCGCGGATGCAAAAGCAGGACAGCCGCGGGCAATCGCGCTTCTAGGCTGCCTGCACTCGGCCTCAGCCACCCACCTGCCTTCCCGCTTTCCTCCAACTTAATCCTGAGTTTCCAGTCGAACGAACCCATTCCAGCTGTGCGTAAGACTTCTAAACAGGAGAGGATCAACCCATCGGGTCCCGTCGGGCTCTGGGATGATTTCCTTGTAGTTCTCCGACCGCTAAACGAAGCGGATGTCCCTGTTCCCGCAGCGTCGGGCAGGCAACAGAGGGGTGGGGTGATTTGCCTACGGTCACACAGCCAGTAGGTTTTGATCCGGCCCTGTGTCACCGGTGGCTGTCAGACTTACTTCTCTTTAAAAGTGATCTTTTGCAGAGGCCGACTCCTCCAACAGAATAGAAACGCGAGCGATCCATCTGAGATGGGAATGGGGATCTGAGGCTTCCCCTTGACCCCAGCTGTGTCAAGTTCAGACAGTAAGAAGCCTACGAACTTGCATCTACGGTGCACCTGGCCACCTCTGCCCAGAAGCCAGGAAGCATTTGCTGGATCTGTTCAGCCACAAATGGCACCCTCTGGGGGCAGGGGCTACAGCAAAGGGCCGGGCTCACGCCAACCTTGACCTTACCCAGCGAACTTGGAATGTCTGAGCCCATCAGAGCAGGGGGGTCATAGAGAGCACAGCCACGGGGACTCCGAGAGGGGAAGGGACCCTACCGGGCTGCGGAGAGAAGACCATCCCTCAGAGGCACCGGCCCAGATACCCCCTCCTGTTCCACATCGCACTCTGCACGGGCACAGCGGCCACCTGCTGTGAAATGATCATTTTCTGCTTCCTGCCTGTGCACGGTCTCATGTTTTCATCAAGTTCTGAAGAAGAAGAATGGGAAAATATCGTGGTTTTTATCCCCCCCGCGTGCTGGAGAAATTGCCTTTTTATGAAAGTCCGTGTGGCTTCCTGAGTATTTCACGGACTCTCAGGCCTGGGGGACCCCGTCGACATCTAGCCCCACTTCCCAAACCTCCCTGCCTGCAGAGAGTACGGGGAAACCAGGTGGGGGGTTCGGGAGCATGCGGGGGCAGGTGGAAGAGATGAGAAGGGGGAGGAACCGTCAGACAAGGTAGTTGAAGCCACCCTCATGACTTCAGCTCCCACGCAGCTGTAGGAAGGACGTGCCACTACCCGCGGGACCCGGAGGACGTCTGGCGTCACGCAGAAAGCCACAGGCTCTGTGGACACACGGGACCGGGTTTCCAATCCGATCCGCGCAGGCTGAGCGACCTGGGCAGGCGCCAGAACCTCTCTGAGCCTGTTTCATCATCCGTAAAATGTTACGGTGATCCCCACCGTGTAGGGGTGTGACGAGGATTAAATGAGAGGCTGTTTATAAGCTGCCAGCACGGAGCCTGGCACACAGCATGTTTTCGGTGCAGGAGAATTTGCCACCAACCCACCCGCTTTCCCTTTAAGTCATTTTAGGACAAAAAAAAAAAAAAAAAGTAAATCTCATGAGATTAACATCTCCTTTTTATCCAAACTCCCCTTCCTCCCCCAGTTGGGTAAATGCTGAATGTATAAATAGTTAAAAAAAAAAAAAAAAAAAAAAGGCTTGGACACATTCCCGCATAATTGCACCATGGAGTTATTAAAGGTAAGACACCTGCTGTAAGACGCTTCACCGGCTTCTGTTGGCACATCCCCGGGCTTTGGGGGCTGCTTCATTTGTGGCTGGTCCCAGGAGAGGCAGGCTTCCGGTGAGGGGGCTGCCCGGCCAAGGCTTTGATCGTTATGGAGTTCGTGGAAGGACTAATATGCTCACTCGTTGAATTCTTCTGCTTTGTCTTCAAAATCGAGTTCCTCATCATGATTGGGTAGCCGTGACCTTTGAGAACGAAGTATATACACAAAGACACACGTATACACCTGCGCGTATGCACACGCATATTGTACAACACGTATATGGTAACGTGTATTTTAGACCTTCGACATTTGGCTACAGGCTGGTTATCACTGTTTTCTACCTGTAGCTCCGGGCTTCCCACAAAGCACACAATGAGGATTGTTCAGCGGCTAAAAGCAAATGAACAAGAGTGATAAGGGATGGAGTTTTTTTTTTTTTTTTTTTTTAGAACTGTCTTCACAGAAGTGATGTCATTAGAAAACACTGCTGTGAATTTTGCTCTTTGGAGGACACTGTTCATGAATTCACTCCTTGGTCTGTAAATAAAAGTCCCATTCATGAAGTTTCCGAGATCAGAGGAAGAATGTATTTGGTCAATGTTATGGAAATTTTTCTTCAAGGATTTTGCAGCTTGTTTTTTTTTTTTTTTAAATCATTCACTTTATTTGATGTTTGCCCAGACCTCTAGAAAATTCCAAGAAAGATTTTACTTCCAGTGTCAGAACGTTCTTATCTGTTTATATATATATATATATATATTTTTTTCTTTTGTATTCCCATAGTCCTATGACATTATTCTTTTTATTTTTCTAAACAAGTTTCTGAAATCACTTTTCCCCAGAAGTAATGAGAGTGGAAATAGTATTTGCAAAGGCAGAAGAAGAGAAGTCAATCCCTCTTTGTAATGTTCGGCATGGCCGGTGTTCATGTAGTTCTCGTTATGCATCCCACCTCGCACGATAAATGACAAGATTTGTGTCATAGGGGCTTTACGTCAAGGTGCCTTTCTTTGAGATCAGTGGGGACATGACATGCCTTTGAAACAATTTGAAGTTGGTACATAGCAAACGCAAACAAGGCTAATCTCTGGGAAGCTGGGGATCTGCCTTCCCTCTAAGGGCGAAGCGTCTTTTGGCTTCAATCAGGGCAACGGAATGGGGCCAGGGGACGCGGACGGGCTGGGGTGGGGGGCGCGTCCTGGGCCAGTCGTGGAGGGCAGGGACCCAGCCGACTCCCAGGAAGGTGGAGACGCAGGTACACTCTGCTGCTGGTACACTGCTTTAGCTCCTCTCTGGGGCTGCCAGGGAGCTCAGGGTGGATTTACGGCCACATTCCAAGCTCCATTCTGCAGGGGAGGGGACAGACTCCCCAGGACCTGATGCCTCCCCTTGTGGCTTGGGGGTCGCATTTCCCCTGGATCTGACAACAGCCAGCGAGGGTGGCCACGGAGAGGCTTGAGTGTCTCCCAGAACCTCGCAGGGCTCTGGAGACACCTGCTCTCTCTCTCTCTCTCTCGTCTCCTTTCTCTGTTTCCTCTTTTCTTTTCCATTTGTTCTTCTTCCCTGAATCATTTGTCCATCCTCGTTCCTTTCCTCCTCCTTTTTCTTCCCTTCTCTCCTACCTCCCCATGCTTTCCTTCCTTCCGCTTCCTCTCTTCCCTGGCCTATGTCCCCCATTATCTTACCCTTGTTCATCATGGCTCTGTCCCTGCCTTTCCTTCCAGCTGCCTTGGTCCTTCCGGGTCTCCTTCCTCATGCCTCTCACCTTCTCTAGTGCATCTGCTTCTCCTTTCTTTTCTCTTTCCTTCTGGGCTCCGCTCTGCCTGCTCATCCCTCCCACGTCCGTCTCTCTCTGTGTTGCACACGCACACACACGTGCTTCCTTGAGAACATGGCAGGACGGCCGAGGATTTGGGAACCAGACGTTTGGTGACTTTGGTATGTCCTTACCAACCTGACAGATCAAAAAAAAAAAAAAAAAGAAAGAAAGAAAAAAAGGAGGGGGGGAATAAAAAAAAAAACAAACAAAAAAAACTCAGCCAAGCCTTGCAAGCACTGTGATGCCGAACGCCCTGTGTTTGACACGGGCGCGAGGCACCATGAGGCTTTTCTATCGATCAACTCGGAGGGGAATTACCTCCTCTCCCAGACCTGTCAGCCTTCCAGACGGTTCTGAAGACAATAGGAGACTGGGAACGAAAACACCTCTCCGGGCTGCCTGATATCCCGCGCTAAGCAAAGGGACACATCCGGTTGGAGTTTCCGGGGGCCGGGGCTGCTGGGTGGCTAAAGGGCACACGTTCTGGAGATTTCAGGAGATGGGAGAGGCTGTCGTGCTATGGGGCGGCTAGGATGCAAGGTGAGGGGCGCCTGCGGGGCTGTGGGGGAGGCTGGAGATGCTGACGGCCAGCGCGGGGCTGGGTGAGCAAGCTCCCTCCTCCCACTGCTCCTGCCTCCTGCAGGGCTGGCCACTCTCCCTGCATCGGAGTGGGGCCACCCGGCTGCCCCAGGGACTCTGCAGGTGTGACAGACAGGCCTGGCTGTGCCATCTGGGCCCCTTGCCAACTCTACCCATTCATTCCTTCACGTATGCAGCAAGCCTTTATCAAGCGCCTGTGGTATACAAGGCAGCGGGCAGACAGCAGTGAACAATGGCAGGCGCCTGGCACCCAGGGACCTTGGGAGGGCGGACGGTTTCAAGAGGGCCTGAAGGGTTGCAGCGAATAGATCTGGGCATGCCCTCAGCCCCGAGCCGGCAACTCCACTCTCAGGCGAGCCGTGAGCATTCCCGGGGCTGTATGTTCGGCGCATACACGCGGCAGCCGGGAGGCCCGCCCGCTGGCCATCGGTAGGAGAGTGGATGCACAGACGACGGGCTGTGCCCAGGGCGGGGTCCCCTGCGGTGGTGCAGCGTGCCGTCTAGGCCACACACGGGGGCACAGGTAAGTCTCACAAACGCGGTGCTGACCGAACGAAGCAGGACACACGGGAAGCCACGCGCTCTTGTTCCAGTTGATAAAAATGAAGAAGAGGCAAAACGAACGTGCGGGGTCCAGGGCAAGGTTAGGGTTGACTTTCGGGGCTGTATTGAGTGGGATGAGGTGCGACGGGGGCGTTTCTGGGTTTCTAGGCTGTGGGTTCTCATCTCTTCATCTGGGTGCTTGGTACAGGGCCAGGTTGACTTCGAGAACGTCCTTTGAGCCATGCGTCACCGTGCACATTAGGATGTGTGCCTTTTCGTATTTCTTGTTTTTATGTATTTACATTTATTTTTGAGAGACACAGACGGAACACAAGCTGGGGGAGGGGCAGAGAAGGGGGGTACCCAGAATCTGCAGCAGGCTCCAGGCTCTGGGCTGTCAGCACCGAGCCCGACACGGGGCTCGAACTCGCAAACCGTGAGATCATGGCCTGAGCTAGAGTTGGACACTTAACTGAGCCACCCAGGCACCCCTATTTTTTATTTTGAGAGAGAGAGAGAGAGAACGGGGGGGGGGGAAGGGCAGCGGGAAAGAGAGAGAGACTCTCGAGCAGGCTCCACACTCAGTGCGCAGCCCCACGTGGGGCTCCATCCCAGGACCCTGGGTTCGTGAGCAGAGCCAATATCAAGAGTCCGGAGCTCAACGGCCTCAGCCCCCCGGGCGCCCCAGGGTGCGTGCCTTTTTAATACATTTGTATGTTGTGCTGTCGTTTACATATTTTACTAAGGACAAAAACAATCATGAGGAGCATCCAGCAGCGCGGTGAACTGAGCTGGTGTAGATGTGCCTCTCTTCCTGTACAAACACATAGATTTCTGGATCCATTGTAATAATAAAATAATAGACACGATGATAAAAATGCTCGTAGCACGACCAAAGAAGAAAGAACACCAGAAAGCAGAAACAAAGACAGAGGTCAAAGCTAGAACCACATGAGTAGCTGGTGTGATGGCAGTGTGCCAGAGATGGTACAGATCCTGGAGCTGGGGTCTGGGGTCCTAACACCACAGGGGACCAGAGATACAACAAGGTAGAAGGCTCTGAAAAAGCCCACTCACCTCCCCCTGTACCCCAATCTTGGAGAAGGGCTCCTGGGTCACACAGACTCAAACACATCCACCCTCCTCCCAGCCTGGGTAGGGAGGGACCTGGCGGTACGGGACATTAGGTAGGGGTGGCAAAGGGACATAAAGGGAAAAGAAAATTTCCCCCAAAGAACTTGAGACCTCAGCCTGCCTCATGTATGGGTGTGGGGTACAGATGTCCATTCTCTGTGTAGCGTGAGGACCGCACGTGAAATTCAGTTGAAATCGCTTGGACCGCAGGAATTAGGAAGGCAGAAAGTGCTCGTTGTGGATCATACGGTAACTCAGGGAGCACTGGGATTCCCCAGAGCAATCAGCTCCATTGCTGAGGAGCTCGCAACAAAAATTACAGAGGAGCAGAGGAAACAAATCACCTCGGGAGAGGACCGGCAGTCGGAGCAATTAATAAAAAATTAGTAGCGGGAGAAGGCAAACATACAGAGCAATCTGAAAGGGAGAAAAAAATAGCATGATCTAAAGCGATTACAAACACAAGAGATGTACAAGGAAACGTAATGAAAAAGAAGATGTCGTAAAGGCAGATTTGGAAAAGAACCAAAGGCTATTTGCTCAAAATCTATACTATTCTAAATATATTGTCTATGAATCTTCTCTATCATTCACTTATGACTGCAGTTAAAAATTCAGTGGGTAAAACCACCTGCAGATTTTAAGGGGCCAGGGAGAAGTAGTGAATAGGACGATATGATGTAGCCAACTGTCCTTGAGGCAATGGAGAGAAATGAAAAGATGAGACACAGGGAGAGTAACTGGGAGGAATTCAGAAAAGAGCCAGTGAATTCAACGTAAGGGTGATAGAGCCTCCAAAGTGTGAGAAATGATAAGGGGGGTGGGGAGAGCAAAAGTCCAGGAGGCGAAAGCAGAAAGGTAAAAGGCTGTGTTTTCAGACTGAAGAATCACGCAGAGCATCCTCACTCAGCAAATACGCATAAATGCGTGACTGACTGGCTTTACTTGGACCCACCACAGTGAGATTACATCACCCCTCAAGTCAGAGAGAGGAAGCCACCAGACAGAAAAGACACATGACCTTCAAAGCAGCAAGAATCAGACTGACAGCAGACTTCTCTTCAGCACTGCTGGACCCCAGGAGACCGTAAATAACACTTTACAAGTGCCCGGAAAAAAATAACTGCCAGGCTGACATTTTCTATTTTTTTCTATCTTCTATTTTCCTTCACACTAAACAGTTGTTGGAGACTAGGGTCTAAAGATAGACACGTTCAAAGAAAAAGGGAGAAGGCTTACTTCTCAGAGACACTCACTGCGTTATCAAAGAATGGGAGAATTTGGGATGTCGGGAAGGGCTCAGCTTGGAATTCTGCCTCTCCCCCCTGTCTCTCTGCCCTTCCCCCCATCTCTCTGTCTCTCAAAATAAATAAACCTCAAAAAATTTTTCTAAAGAGAAAAGCACACAATAGAACGTGAACAAGAAGAAACAGAAACAGGTCAAAATATATTGGAAATCGCCATAAATGCACCTTTAGGCAAATCATGTGTTAAAATAGATTCTTGGTTTGAACTAAGGCAAATTAAAAAAAAAACAATCTACTCGTTATAAATGACTCACCTAAGGCAAAAGGAAATGAATCATTGTAAGTAAAAGTTCTAAAAGATAAACTAGATAAATGGTAACCTTAAAAAAAAACCCTGTGCTGGTAGCAATATTAATATCAGAGAAAACATTAGCGATGAAGAGAATCATTACAACAACTTAGGAGGCAAGAAGAACCAGCAAGATAACTATTTTGAGTTTACACGTCCTTTATAACAAACTCTCAAAACGGAGTTTAAGAAAGTGACTAACAACAATAGACAAACCCATAATCATAATGAGAAATGGTCAGCATGGGTCTTGGAAATGGATAGATCGAGAAGACAGAAAGTTAATAAGGACCTAGGGGATTCGAACAACAAAATCGGTGAGTTTGATGTCTATAATCACACGCCCTGAAAAGGTTAGAGAATACAAAATACTTTCCGCCACACATGGAACAGGTACCATGTGCCAGCCTGCAAGGCAGGTCTCAGTATATGTCAAAGAGTCTGCATCCTGTTCTTAGACCATAATGGAAAAAAGAAAAAGAAAAAGGAGAAAGTTAGCCACCTTTCTCCTCGCCATATGTTTAGAATTAAAACGCTTCTAAAGAAGGCATAGTAATGGAGTTTAGAAGATAGTTAGTCCTGAATGACAACAAAAATATACAGCAAAAATTATGCAAAGCAGCTATCCCTGTGCTCATCATAATGCACTCGTCACAAAGGAAGGGACACTGAGAAGTAATGAGTAAAGTATTTGACTCGGGAAGTTAGGAAAAAGAATGGCGGGGTTAACCCTTCATTGTTTTCCTATTGCAATGAATAAAATTCAAACTTCTACCTTGGCCTGTGAGTTTGGTATGGTCCAGCCTTCTCAACCACATCACCTCTCACTGTCCCCGGCAGGTGCACACCCACACCTACACAAACACACACACACACTGCAGCCACACTAGCTTCCTTCTGGCTTCGTTCACACAGCAAACACGGCCCTGCCTCAGGACTTTTGCACCTGCTGCTGCATCAGCAGGAACTCCTCTCTCAACCACCACACACACATCTTTCCAGGTGGCTGACCCTGGTCATTCATCCAGCCTCAGAGAAGTCTTCCTGGACCCCCTACTTCAGGTCTTTGTTTCCAGCATAACACTATCACCCGTACTACTTAGCTTGGTTGTTTCTTTCCTTTTCTCTCTGTTAGACCCTTGGCTCCATCAGAACAACACCTTGAGTGTTGCTCACGGCTGTATTCCCGGTGCCTGGGAACACAGGTGACCAATGTCCTGGTTTTCCTGAGAATGTTCAGATTTTAGCACTGAAAGTCTGGCGTCCCAGGAAAGCCCCGAATCTCAGGCCTACCGGAATGGTTGGACCCCCTCATTGTTAGAGGGTGTGTATTTTTGAATAAAAAAAATGGCCTCATTAAATTTATCTGGTCTAAGAAAATAACCACTATCATTGGCTGAGCCCTTTTACATACACAGTCTTATTTCGATCCGTTCTTGGGATGAAGTGTGTACAATAATTCACATGCACCTTTGAGTCTACAGACCCAGGGGCAGGGGGCTCTGGCCTTTTCCCAGGGACCCAGTTCAGCAGCAGCCTTGCCCCTGGCCTGGTGAGGACGGAGGAGCCCCAGGAGCTTTTTTCCTTCCCTCCTCATTGCTGAGCTGTGGAGGAGGCAGGGTTCGTATCACTTTCTCACTTTGTAAAAGCAGTGTCAGCCAAGAAATCACAACAAGGGAGGGACAAAGGCCGGGCAAATTGCTTTATTAACCGAGCTAAAAGGCCCAGTAGGTGAGAGCCTTGCTACCTATCAGGTAATTAGCCACCCTGGAAGCCTTCTTTGTCCAAGGTCTCGGAGAAGAGAAACCCTCCTTTTGTCGCAGGTAACCAGCCCATTTTCCAATCAGCGCCTAATTGCCCGATCACACGATCACACTTACGCTGGGAGGCGGAAACCTGGGGGTTGAGGAGGCGAGTGTAGACACAAAGTCCCCAGGGAATCTGCTCACCTGGATCGGTGGGGATTGAGGGGGGGGGGGGTCCAGAGCTGGGGGCTCAAAAGTGTTTGCATCCAGGGGCGCCTGGGGGCTCAGTCTGGTGAGCTGAGCATCTGACTCTTGATTTCCGCTCGGGTCATGCTCCCGGGGTCATGGGATGGAGCCCCACGTTGGCCTTCACGCTGAGCGTGGAGCCTGCTTGAGGTTCTCTCTCTCTCCCTCTGCCCCTTCCCTCTCTCTAAAATAAAAGAAAAATTAATGTTTGCAGCCAGGATGGAGACAGGGTGATCCAGTCCTTCAAGAGGGTGCCATTCTTAATACCTCTCTGGCCCCCCAAGTACTTTGGAAACATCGAGACCAGCACTTTTCCTGTGTGAATGTGCTTTCCTGGGGCATCTTGTTACGTATGGGATGCGGCTGGCCTGTGGACCACACTTGGAAGGAGCAAGGCTTGGAAACATCCCTGGACAGAGGTGGAGACTGGGTTAAAATGCAGACTCTGTTTGGCCACCTCTTATGTCTTGGCTCAGAAGCCCCCTCCTCCCGGCATCCTGGGCTTCTAGGTGCCCTTTGGTGCCCCCACGAAGCCACCACAATGTGGACCATGCTGTATTGTAAATAGCCGTTTGTGACGCCTGGGCTCCTCCTGGAGGTCACCGGGGACCCACACATCACAACCCATCACCTGGCTCAGGGCTTGGCAGAAAGCAACCGGTTTCTGCTCAGCCACATGTCCCTTCCCCAAGGTCTCCCTCACCTTCCTCATCAGCGAAGCAGGCACAGAGATAGGCAACCCACATGGCCTGCTCACCAGCTGGGGGTACAGATGAGGCCATGCTTGCCTTTCTCTTCTTGTACCCACTTTTGTATTGAGGTTTAACTGAGAGTGAAAGGCACAAATTGCTCAGTGCAAGTCGGCATATGTACATGCCTGTCTTCCTCATTGCGGCCCTCCTCCCTCACAAGGGGCCATGGAGCCAGTGGCTTAAACAAAGACATTGATTTTCTCATAGATGTGGAGCCTAGAAGTCCAAGATCAAGGTGCTGGCTGATTTGGTTCCTGGTAAGAACCCTCTTCTTGGCTTACAGTTGGCTGCCTTCTCACTGTGTCCTCACATGGCCTTTCCGATGTTCAGAGAGAGAGAGAGAGAGAGAGAGAAAGACATGGGGTGAGAGCGAGAGAGACAGAGAGACACGGAAAACTCTCTGCGATCTTTTCCTGTGAAGACACCAGTGTAATGTGATCTTACCACTCTTATGACCTCATCTAACCCTAATTGCCTCCCAAAGGCCTTATTTCCAAGCACAGTGGCACTGGGCGCTAGGGCTCCATCACTTACCCTTGGGGCAACACAACGCAGTCCATAGAAGTACCCACACAATGCATCCGGGCATTGCCCGGATGGAGACAAGGGTATTTCAGGAGCTTTGACAGTCTCCTCGACGCCCCTTAGGTCTTGGTCAACATTCCTCCTCCCAAAGGAAACCACACTGTAAGTCCTACCGTTATGGATAATTTTGTCAGTTCTTGAATTTCTTTTTTTTTTTTCTTTTTTTCTTTTTTTCAACGTTTATTTATTTTTGGGACAGAGAGAGACAGAGCATGAACGGGGGAGGGGCAGAGAGAGAGGGAGACACAGAATCAGAAACAGGCTCCAGGCTCTGAGCCATCAGCCCAGAGCCCGACGCGGGGCTCGAACTCACGGACCGCGAGATCGTGACCTGGCTGAAGTCGGACGCTTAACCGACTGCGCCACCCAGGCGCCCCAGTTCTTGAATTTCTAAGAAATAGAATCAATCATCACACGCTGTATGTTGTGTGTTTGGGTTCTTTCCATCAACAATGTGAGACTCCTCTTTGTAGAGTCCCATGTTTCCCTTCCTGCTTCTTCTGGCTCTTTTTTATTTTTCTGAGTAGTGTACCATTGTGTGGATACACTGTAGTTTAGTTTTCTTTCCCCTACCAATGGGCAGTTGGGTCATTTTCAATTTCAGGCTATAATGTTTAGGCTTACGATGTTCCTGAATGTAAACATTCTGATAGGTCCTTTGGTGGAAAAAAAATTTTTTTTCTGTGCATACGGTGATCCAGAAATGAAATTCTTGGGTCTACGCATCGGGGCTTAGTGGCTACCACTGAAACGTTCTCCCAAGTGGTTGAGCCGAGGTGCTCTCCGACCAGGAAGTCTGAGGTTTCTGGATGCTCTGTGTCGTCCCCAACACTTGATGATATCAGACCTTTGACTTCAGCCATTCTGCAGAGTATGTGGGTGATATGTCATTATGGTTTATTTATGCTTATTTCCTCTTTTAGGTATGTTTTTTTTTTTTAATTTTTAACGCTTATTTATTTTTGAGAAAGAGAGAACCAGAGAGAGACAGAGTGCGAGTGGGGAGGGGCAGAGAGAGAGGGAGACACAGAATCCAAAACAGGCTCCAGGCTCCGAGCTGTCAGCACAGAACCCGACTGACGCGGGGCTCGAACTCATGAACCGCGAGATCATGACCTGAGCTGAAGTCAGACACTTAACCGACTGAGCCACCCAGGCGCCCCATTAATTATGTTTTTGATTTTAATCCCAGTGCAATTAACACACAAGGTTACATTCATTTCAGGCCTACAATAGAGAGACTCAACATGGCTATACACGACTCAGTGACTGTGGCTTAAATTTTCATTTTCCCAATGACTTGGTGGTGCTGAGACATTCCTATATGTTTAGTGAACATTTAGGGGGGTCTTCTTTTGTGGAACCAAAGTCTCTTAAATATTCCAGTGCATCCGTCGAACCTGCACCTGCCACATTTGCTAAGAAGTTTAACTTGTCCATCAGCCCTCGAGGCGCGCTCCTTTGTCAGCGGGTAGGTCACTCCTGCTTCTGAAGCTGGGTGGAGGATTAACTAGAGGCTGGTCTCCACAAGGTGGCGCTGTCGAATACTAACCTGGCGCAGCCTGGTGCACACCTCTTCTCAGATCCCCACCCAGATGACAGGGCTGCTCCATGCCCAAAGTCTCGGGCAAAATCTATTAGAGGTCACAATCGCTCTGCAGCTCCTTAAGGGGCCGCGACCATGGGCTCCACCCACTTCAGCCACTGACCCTTTTCCCAAACGCTTGGATGTTATTGTGGGGGCCGCCTCACTAGCCCGGACTCTTCCATCCTTCCCAGCGAACTCCACTGTGGGGCTCTTGAGCTCTCTCCAACCAATTTGCTTCTTCCGAGACCTCTCCGGTCTTGCAGGGAAGTTCATTTGGAATGGTGAAAGGAAAGGGGTCTGGCCTCTCCCCTTTTCCTATCAGGAGCCCCTTTCACACTTGTTCCTGAGCAATGGGTGTCTATCGCCTTAACCGGAGGGACCATGTATGTGGCTCTTCTATGATCCAAGAGGTTATCCCGGGGTGACTTACTGTGTTCACTTAGGGAAGTGGCTGTCAGGCTCTTTCAATTAAAATAAAATAATTATAAGTTCTGCTCCACCAAGTATCTCATTGCAAATATTTACTCCACAGGGGTGGTGTCTTGATTAGAGATCATGGATTAAAGCACATGAGATGCTTGGCTTTGGAAGGTGGGCGAGAGGTCTGGCTTCAGCGAGTGACCTAGAGCAGCTGACTACTGGGTGTTGGCAGGTAACTGAAGCTGTGGTTGTGGGTGAGTGTGTCCAGGGGGAGGGTGTGGAGAAAAGAGGAACAGACCAAGACTGAGTCCCAAGACTGGGGTCGCGAAGGCAGGGGAGGCTGAGATGTGGTTTGCACCTGTCTCTCAGGCCCACCACGAAGCAGTGATGTGACTGACCTCAGGCTGGGTGGGGGAAGAGAGGGTGGGTGTATGAGCTGGGAGGCAGGGCACACGGTCAGAGGTGCACTGTGGACGGTCCCCCTTGCTGCTCTGCAGAATGGACCAAAGATGTCGGGGCTGGGCTGCCGGGAGACAGCTGGGGGCTGCAGTGGAGGCCCAGGGAGGAGGAGAAGGAACACGGTCTTGGGGCCATGGTGTCTGGGGAGTTGGGTCCATGGGAGGGGTTGGAGGTCGTGGGGCAGGAGGTGAGGGAACAAGAAGAATGATGAATATGTCTTAGCTCTCAATCAGTGGCCCTCTGCCTATTGGGGAAGATGGAGGGGAACCGCAGCTTTGGGCAGAGGGGCAAAGTCATGAAGCCGAGTTTGGGCGTGTTGAGCTTGGGGAGTCTTACAGCTATCCAAGTAGGGGTACTGCTATGGGCTGAACTGTGTCACCACCGCCCCAATTTACATGTCAAAGTTCTAACCCCCTGGATCTCAGAATGTGACAGTATTTGGAGATGGGGTTTTTATTATTTATTTATTTATTTAATTAATTAATTAATTTTTTTTTTTTGAGAGTGCGTGCACAAATGGGGGAGGGGCAGAGGGAGCGGTGTGGAGCCTGACGCGGGGCTCCTTCTCATGACTGTGACATCATGGCGTGAGCCGAAATCAAAAGTCGGACGCTTGACCAACCGAGCCCCCAGGTACCCCAAGAGACACGGTTTTTAAAGTGGTGATAAGTTAAAATGAGGCCATTAGGCCAGACCCTAATGCAATGTGACTGGTGTCCTTACAGGAAGAGGAAATTTGGGGGCACCCAAGCGGCTCAGTCTGTAAAGCGTCCAACTTTGGCTCAGGTCATGATCTTGTGGTTCGTGAGTTTGAGCCTTGCTTTGGGCTCTGTGCTGACAGCTCAGAGCCTGGAGCCTGCTTTGGATTCTGTGTCTCCCTCTCTCTCTGCTCCTTCCCTGTATGTGCTCTCTCTCTCTCTCTCTCTCTCAAAGATAAATAAACATTAAAACATTTTTTAAAAAAATAAGAGGAAATCTGGATGCACAGAGACTCAAGGGGTGCATGCACAGAGGAAGGACAGACACAGTGAGAAGGTGGCCATCTTCAAGCCACGGGGGGAGTCCCAAGCATCCCACACCTTGATCTTGGGCCCTAGTCCTGCAGGACTGTGAGACAGTACCTCTCTATTGTTTAAGGCACTCAAGTCGGTGGTACTTTGTTACAGCAGCCTGAGCTGACTGACACAGACACCAAGGAGGCCGCGGCCCTGTCTTTGGGATGCTGTGTCTGACGAGTGGTAGGAGGACCAGACGGGCTGGCAGCCTTCCCCTCCACTCCTCTCCATCGCTCTGAGCCCTGCCCACAACACCTGCTCTGAGCATCAAGAGGTTTCCAGTGAGGCTGCCCTGGTGATGTCTGAAAGGTGACTTGAAGGCACCTCGCTGCTGCGTCACCCTTCAGCACCCATGATGCTAAGTTACACCTCACCTCCCAGGGCCCACATCTGTGCTCTTCACAGATCCCACCAAGGCTTCTCATGAATATTTGCCGAGCCGTTCAGATATGCAGTGGAGAGAACAAATAATAGAGAGAGAGAGAGAGAGAGAGAGAGAGAGAGAGACAGGACCACCCCACCCCTGCATTTGCATCTCCCCCAGACAGGACAGAGTCAAGGATGCCGGTACGAGGGGAATCTGGTTTGAGAGCGCCAGCTTTTCCAGGGGGATAAAGGGAACAGCTTCCTGTATAATGAGATTGACTCTTAAATTGAACGCGCTAGCACTTTGCTGCAGTTCAGACTCCCCTGCTGTGCGTTTATTCCCAAGGCTCTAACATTAAGACATCGTACATACAAGCTGGGAGCATTCAATTAGGTTTTCTGTTATTAATCAGTCAATTAAATCCCAATCTCTGGGATATACATTTTCACTCTTAAAGAGGTGAGAAGCGTGCCGGGGCCCCCAGTCTGGCTTGGAATTCCAGCACGGTGTGGAGGGAGAGGCTGGGGACCCAGGGACACCCGACAGGAGAGAAGCAAGCATGGGGTGGGTAGCAAGAGACAGTGGGGCCTATGGGCGGTGTGGATGTTTGGTTTGTAGAGGCTTCTGGAAGGAAGACAGCTTGAGGTTTTCTTAGGGGGAGGAGCAGACTAGAAGCCAGGAAGAAGAAGGCCTGTGAGTTGCGGAGTCTGGCGGACTTCAGAATGAGGACTGGTGGGAGAAATACAACTCTGTTGCCCCACGCCTCAGTGTTCCCATCTGCAAAATTGGAAATTCTTACTCCTGGTCTTGATTTCTCCCTCCTTCGTGAGATGCCAGCCAAGAAGATAATGGATATGGAGACCTTGTGTAAGCGAGCCCATGCTGGAGGGCATAGACATAGTGGTAATGACAGACAAAATAATGTCATTTATGTGTAAATAAATTGAGGACAGCGACAGTCCCCTTGAATGTGTAAGATTGTTATGTAGACTGAGTGGCACACAATTTATTAATTTCTCTGGATGATTCCAAACAAAGGAAAGAGAATATTTTTATCCCAGCTAATACTTCTGAGCCTGCTCTAAGAGATGCTTCTGCAGATTCACAGCATGCCAAAGTATGATCAGACTGTAATAATTGGACAACACTGAGGGAGGAGGGGAGGATAAAGAGAGGGTCCTAAAATCTTTTTATTATGAACTCAAATTTTATTTATATTCATCATGGGTACCAAGCAGAAGAAAGCTGTCAATCTGTCGATGACAGTGCGTCCTTAAAGAAAAGAGATAAGAACAACTAATAATTAGTACATAAATCAATTGCAAGGAAGTATTTGGATTTGTGATTAGCATACAAGTAATTTGTTGTTTGACATTTTTAAAATTAAGTGTTGGTGTAATTAGCACATAAATCATTTGCACATGGGTGTTCCTGAAGTGTCTGTTGTGTAATTAGACATAAATCATTTGTATTTGGGGGTTTCTAAGGTGTTTGGCATATCATTAGCACATAAATCCTTTGTACATTGGTGTTTCGAAAGTGTTTGCTGTGTAATTAGCACATGAGTTATTTGCAAATATGTATTTCAAATTATTTGCTGTGTAATTAGCATGAAAATCACCGGTGCACAGAATTTTCTAAACTATTTAGTGGGCAGTGAGCACATACTTAATTTGTAAATGAGGGTCTCTAAAGTGTCTTTTGTAATTAGCACATGTACCAGTCATATATGTGTGTTTAAGTTGCTTGATTTGTACTTAGCACACAGATCATTTTGTGAATGAGCTCTCTTAAGTGATTTATAATTTGCACAGAAATCATTTATCAATGGGTGTTTCTAGAGTACTTGATTTATAATTAACACATATGCAATTTGTAGATGGGTCTTTAATAACTACTTGAAAAAAGTTCTTCCTCTCTTAAGAGATACTCTTTTATCCTGTTTACATTTGCTGAGCAAGCCTAATTGCACTTGTAGAAGAAAGCATTTATCAGTGGCTGAATTTTTATGCCTTCTCACTCATTGAAAGTTTGGAATGCATATCTCTATTCTCAAAATGCTTCATGAGAGTCTGGTGTTGACTAAAAGCCTGGTGCTGTCCTAGAGATTTTGGTAGAATCTCAAAGCCCCTTTCATCAAAATGGATGTGTCTCATGTGTTCCAGGGGATCATAAAGTGTCCTCTGTTGGGCGCAATAGTGAGGCTCTGATGAAAATAATCATGGGCAACACCAATTAATGAATAAATATGAACTTTTTTCTAATAAGACGCCCAATTATCCCCAAAATGAATATGAAGGAACCAGAAAAGAGGTTTAAAATTTCTAGCACTTAGTGGGTGCCAGGAATCATCCAAATTATACCAGGGAGAAATCTCAATTAATTATAATAACCGTCCTGAGAGGGAGTCATTGTAGCTCCATCATTAACCAAGGATACAACAGAAACATCGCATGGGGCACCTGGGTGGCTCAGTCTATCGAGCATCCGACTCTTGATCCCATGATCCCGGGGTTGTGGGATTGAGCCCTGTGTCGGGATCCATGCTGAGCATGGAGTCTGCTGAAGATTCTCTCTCTCTTCCTCTGCACCTCTCCCTCACACACTCTGTCTCTCTTAAATAAAAAAAAAAAAAGTAATAAAATACAATTCCTTAAGAAAGAAACACCCCAGAATTAAGAAAAAAATCTTGAGAATGAGTCTTGAAAAGCATCATTACATTAAGATAAAATAATAAACAAATGACCATGGCTACATGAATTCTGGCTTTGAATCTCAAAGGTAAATTAAAAACTCCTTTAAAAATTTAAACAGGAAAAATTAAGCAGTAAAAGAATCATTTTTTACCTTCAAAAGACTAAGATTTCTCCTCTGCAAAAAAATAAAGGCCCCCAGAAAGGAACAATAAAAGAAGAACAATTGTGACCCAACAATTTTATACCCAGCCAAGCTGTTTGTTTAATGTATGAAAACAACAGAAGAAAACATTCCAACACACTTAAAAAGTCTGGAAACAAAAAACATATTCTCAACTGCCCTTCTTCAAAAAAAAATTTGTTTTTAATTTAAGTAATCGCCACACCCAACATGGGGCTCAAATTCATGACCCCAAGATCGAGAGTCGCCTGCTCCGCCTACAGAGCCAGCCAGACGCCTGTCATCTGCGTTTCTTGAAAAAAATATTCCTTAGAGGTATTCCGGCCAACAAATGGACAGATCAAAATCCAGAACATCAAAATGATGATCCAAAAGTGTTTGCACATAAACCGTTTCTTGGTTTGAACCCAGCAAGAGATTCTGTCTGAATAATGCAATGAACAGTGTGACTTTGTGTTTGGTCCTGGGAAAGAAAGAGAAGACGTGCACCTGAGGGAGACTCTCTGTGGCTGACTTCTCTCCCCTAGAACAGGAACATATAGGAGATGGTGCACAATCCCACGGGATTCCTGAGGTCGGGTCCAAACTCAGTACCTCCCTTCTTCTTTTTCCACCCCCATTTCCCCACCTACCAGAAAGGTGGAAATAAACAAAATAGTTAGGACACCTCCAGTCATAGGAGACACCCCCAGCCGTATTCAGAACGCCTTGGAGATTACAGAATTAAGCACCCATGCTTTGCCAAATCATTCATACTGGGGATTCCCAACCTTCAGTTGATAATCCAGCCAACAGTATCTGTATCAGCAATGCTATAATTTGGTTAAGATTTTTCATTAACTGAATAAATATGTTCACTTAACGAACACATGTATTTAATATCTAATTTAATTTGCAGCAATTATTATGAAATAAAGTGATTACAATTAGATTATTAAAATGAAATAATTTAATGTATTTTTAGTAGGTTCTTTAAAAAAACATATTTATTTCAAAAGCTTCTTTGTGTGGCCACTTTAAATGGAAAATCCTCATCACCAGCCATTAATAGAAGGCAACCACAAACAATATCAAATTTCGCCATTAATAGGATATACAGGGTTTTGCTGATGTTGTTGTTAGTGTGTATTTATTTTGTCTCTCTTTTACATTTTAAGTGCGGCTTTGATTGGGATGTAATTTACAATGAGTGGTCTTTCACAGTTCATTGGGATCTTTCTTCTTTCTTAGGGGTTTGCAAAAATAACGTGGCAACTCACAGTCAAGGAACCTTCAAGTGGGCAGAACAGGAATATTCCATGCTATTATAGGTGGCCGGACAGATACCGCGTCTCGCTGAGAGTGCTGTGTTTGAAGCCTGCTTGCTGCTAAAAAGGGAGGCTATCGCAAGTGCTAGAGAGGTGTTAAAAACAGAACAGTAACAAGCGGGATCTTCCCACAGAATCTGGAACATCAAAAGGGATTTGTGGAAGGTCTATCTCATTCCCTACGTCAGGGCTACCGAAAGCACTGTCCTCCCCAGCCCCAGAAGCACTCCTCCCAGGCCCAGCGCAGACCAAGAGTGCACAGTATTCTTGACGAAGCTCACTCCCGACCGTCCTTAAAAGAACGTGCAAAGTTTAGTTGGCCATCGCCCGTGTCTCACCGCCAAGTCAAATTTGCCCCAAACAGAGCAGATTGTCTCCAAGCCTTCGGGAGTGGGATGTAGTCGAACACCTTTAAAATAGAATACAGCTGGGGCTCAATGATCTCTTTAATGGTGTCTGTGCAGAAGCCCAGGCTCAGGGAGGTTTTCTTGGCTGTTGCTGGATCTGTGCAGAGCACTGGGTGCTTCGATCCTCCTTAACCCTATGCTCACTGCTCCCTGGACACACGAGTAGCTCGGAAAACATAACCATTCTGTCTCAGACCTTGTCAGCAACCGTGGAAACATTGACATGGGGCGGGGGTGGTGACAGACTGTCACCGGGAGAGGGCACGGAACCACGTGGCGGGTGCTCGTCCACAAAAACAGAGCTACAGAGAGTGGCACAAAAGCTACTTTTGCTACTCAGGAAGTTGAGAAATTGTTTTCTAAATATAAAGCTGGCATTGAATGGCCTGCGTCACTGGGCTTTATTTAAATCAAGAGAGATCAAGTGGTTGCCCAGAGGTAGATATTAGGTGACATCTAAGTGTTGCTTTTTCCTGGGATCCTCAAATGACCCAAAGTAAGTGTTTCTCTCTCTCTCTCTGTATATATGTATATACAATTATATGTGTTGACTATATATTGTATGTATATATTTAAACTAATATATATTGAATAATTAAATAGAAATTGAATATGTATTCAATAATATGTACTGAATAATTGAATATACACTAAATATATATAATGAATGATTATAATACAATGATAATGTAAATGAATAACTGAATCTATCAGTCATTCACTGATATATTTTCTTTTTTTTAGTTTTTATAATGTTTGTTTTTCAGAGAGAGAGAGACAGACAGAACACAAGCAGGGGAGGGGCAGAGAGAGAGGGAGACACAGAATCTGAAGCAGGCTCCAGGCTCCGAGCTGTCAGCACAGAGCCCGACACAGGTCTCGAACTCATGAACCATGAGATTATGACCTGAGCCAAAGTCAGATGCTTAACCACTCAGCCACCCAGGTGCCTGGGTTTGAGGTGATTTTATGTTTTTCCCACTTTTTAGTACATTAAATTTTTTTAACGTTTATTCAATTTTTGAAGGACAGAGAGAGCATGAGTAGGGAAGGGGCAGAGAGAGGGAGACACAGAATCCGAAGCAGGATCCAGGCTCTGAGCTGTCAGCACAGAGCCCAATGCGGGGCTCGAACTCACAAACTATGAGATCTGACCTGAGCCAAAGTCGGACGTTCAACCGACTGAGCCACCCAGGAACTCCTAAATTTTTGTTTCTAAACCATAGATTCATTTTGTAATGGTGATGATAACATTATTTTCAAAGAGGACAAAAACAGCTGGATTTAGCTTATCTGAGAGTACTCTACCCAAGTACTCTACCCCAGACTTTCTACTTATAGGGATAGATCATATATGTAATAGATATGTATTATATTATTATATGTACATATATGTATTATATTATATGTATATATGTATAAATATGTATTATATTATATGTATATATGTATTATATTATATGTATATATGCATATATGTAATATATATATTATATATATGAGTTATCCCTGTATCTGTATGTATATATAAATATATATCTGTATGTATATATAAATATATATATGTGTGTGTATACACACACACACACACACACACACACACACACACACACATATATATATAAATGTGTGTTTGTCTACACACACATATACATGTATTAATCTAGCTTGGATCGGATTGTATAATCCACGACAGAAAGTGTCTCCTAATTTATTCCATTCCACACTCATGGTTGTCCCTAGGGACTCACAGCCTGAACTGGGAGGCCCCTTAATGCAAGCCATTTTTAATGGTTTTGCTTCCAAACTGGCTTTCTAAGAAAACAGTCCCAGCAGGTCAACAGAGTGAAAGCAGCCTAGAGGACGTCTGGGAGGAGGGTTTTCCAGATTAAGTTACAGCTGCAGGGGAAAGTGGACTGAGCGCGTTTTCTAAATAAGCCTCGACACAGCCTAACCGAACATCCCTGCTTTATTTCTCCTTGTTAGCTCTGACCTCTCTCCCCTCACCCAGAGCTCTGCCATGCACTCAAGCCTAATTTGTCCAAATAAAACCCGACTGTTTTGCAAGCCCAGGTGAAAGAGACATACTTGAATACATCTTTAAAGCCAAATATTATATGCACACACACACACACACACACACACAGTCGGAAGTCTGTTCTTGCTCTGTGAGCCCCCATTGAAAACGAAGAGTGGGAGAAGTGATTTGATTTCAGGGCTGATTCCCTGGCTGTGTGGCTTTAGGTAAATTCCTTACTTCCCTTGAGCTTCTCAAATGGTCAAAATGATCTACAAGTGTTCCCGTCCAGCCCTGGCATTTTTGACTATAAGAAATGAGGGGACACACAGGCATGCTAAATGCTCCTATGTACAGTCACAAACTTCCTCTTACCCCTCCATTCATTCATTCAATCAGCCAGTCTGGCCCTTGAGTGAACAGCAAGGTGGTGAGGGAAAGCCCAAGTATAATCAGACAGACCGGTATTCAAATCCTCGTTCTGTGACCTTGGACAGCTCCTAAAAAGTCTGGGAACCTCAGTTACTGTCTGTGTGCTCCATGATCCATGCGGAGTGCCCATCGGAGGGCCTGATACCAAATGAGATGAACCAATCTCAGAGGCCCTCTTCACATGCTTTCTTGGCCATATGAAGACTTTCACTTCCAACCCAGATGAACTAACAGGGCCTGGATTTACCCTCCCACCTGAAAACAAAACAAAAACATCATATGAAACAATGGTTTCAAGACACTGGACATCAGCCAACAAAGAACAGTGGTCCCGGGGACGCGGCAAGCCCACAAATCAGTCCTACAGACGCCCTAGCTTCTTGCCCAGAGAGGCATTCCAGCTCACGGCACCGAGAGGGGTTACCCAGGCAGACAAGGGGTGTTCCTGAGTCATGAAGACGGGGCTGGGTGTCCGGGAGGCCCAGAAAACCACAAGCCTGCAGAGCAGCATGCCAGACAGGAGAGGGTTGCATATAAAAAGAGCTACAGAGACTTGCAGAGCGTTATCCTTTGGTATTTGGCCGCAGCCCTATCAGCACACGCTCATGAGAAAATGACCTGAGGCGAGGGGGATATGTACTGAAACAGCATCCAGGAATAACCCCCGTCCTCTCAGGCAGACCTCTCGGAAGGGTATTGCCTCAGCAGTGGGCAATAATTAGTCTCAGACCAAGCACTTCTTGGGTCCCACATGACAGAGCTTACAAGCGAGACCTCAGAGGATCAAACTCTTTCCAAGTAACTTAAGTGCATCCAGGAACAAAGCTTCAACAGAATTTATAGAAATAACAAAAATATCCAGCCATTGCACAGCTAAAATTCCCAATAGCTGGCAAGCGACTGAAATATCAGACATGCAAAGAGGTAGGGAGCGTGTAACCCCTAAGGGGGAAGGAAACCGATCGGATGAAACTGACCCCGAAATTACAAGAACATTAAAAGGGCTTTTATAATTATATTTCCTATATGCGTGATAACCTAGAGGGTGGAGTGAGGACATTAAGTGGAGTCATGGAAGATATTCAAGCACATTCCAGAAATGAAAAAATACAACATCTGGGATGGAAGATATACCTGTTGGCATTAACAGCAGCTTAGACATTGCAGGAGAAAATATTAGTGAACATGAAGACACAGTAACTTAAAAAAAAAAAACTAAGTCAAACACACAGAGAAAAATATAATTTAAAAATGGAATGGAGCTTTAGTAAGCTGTGGAGAAACTTCAAGAAACACAATATCCAGGTACTTGGAGACAGAAACCTTTGACGAAATTGAGACTGAACATCTTCCACAGGGAGATGGTCCGTTTAAAGTATGGAAAGAAAATAAAAATGCGTCCACAGTTCTATGCCCAGGGAAAATATTTTTCAAAAACAAAGGTGAAATAAATAGTTTCCAAAGAAGGACACATGAAAGCTGAACCAGTTTCTCTATGAGACATGTCAAAGAAAACCCTGTCGGTCAAAGGGAAATAATACCAGAGGTGAATGTGTGTCTATTAAGAAATGAAGAACACTGAAAGTGGCCACTGCGTAGATGAAAATCTTTGTAACCTTGAGGTAGGCAAAGCGTTTCTGATAGGACACTCAGAGCATGGTCCCGTAAAGGAAACTATTGCTACATTGGACCCTATAAAAATTAAGAACTGCTCTTTGGAAAACCATTGCTAAGGGAGTGTGTGTATACACAGATGGGGAGAAAATATTTGCATAAGACATATCTGGTAAAGTACTTTTTATCCAGAATATATAAAGAGCTTTTAAAAAATCAATAATAAGAAAAACAAAACAAAACAAAAAACGTGATTGAAAAACACGCACCCGCTCAAAATCAATTCAACAACCCGCTGAAATTATTTCCAAAGAAAAAGTTTAATGTGAAACAATGGACAAAAAAAGGTTGTGCAGGCATGTGAGCAAAGAAGGTATACAGGTGACAAGTAAGCACATGAAGCTCAACATCATTCATTATTAAGAGAATGCAAATTCAAATCATGAGAGACCACTGAAGCTGATCAGACAGTCCAAAATCTCATTTTTAAAAATATTTATCTTTGAGGGAGAGAGAGAGAGACAGCAAACAGGTGAGGGCAGAGAGAGAGGGAGACACAGAATCCCAAGCAGGCTCCAGGCTCTGAGCCATCAGCACAGAGCCGGACGCGGGGCTCGAACCCACAAACCGTGAGATCATGACCCGAGCCAAAGTCGGACGTTTAACCAACTGAGCCACTCAGGTGCCCCAGAAGTCCAAACTTTCAAAGGCTCTTCATCCCAGGTGTTGATGATGCCATGGAGAAACTGGAATTCTCAACTATTGCTGTTGGGAATAAAAAAAGCACAGCCTTTTCAGAAAACGGTTCACAGTTTTGAAAATCTTGAAAAACATACCGCGACCAGATAATCAAGCCATTGACTCCTAGGTATTTCCCCAAAGTAACTGAAAGCATACATTTTTACAAAGACTACACCCAGGTTCACAGCCCAAAACGGTCCTATCTCAAACCTGGAGGCAATCTAAATAATGCCCCTCAGCGGGCTAATGCCTCAACAGACTCTTTTATAGAACGGAATACTACTCAGCAGTCAAAAGGAACGACCCACTTGCTAAACCTTGGGTGAACCTCCAGGGTATCACTCCGACTGGAGGAAGCCAGACACAAAAGACTACATGCTGTATGATTCCATTCGTACAGAATTCTAGAAGAGGCAAAGAATCCAGAGTGACAGAAAGCAGATCGGCGGTTGCCTGGGATGGAGGGCGGTGGAAGTGGAGGCTGAAAGCAGAGAGAGATTACAAGGTGGCCCAAGGAGACTTCTGGGGGGTAATTGGTACGCTCGTGATCTCGAGGGTGCTGATGGTTTAACGGTGTATACATATGTCCAAAGCAATGAAGTAAGAAGGCGTGGAAAGACGAAACGTAAGCGCAGACTTGGGTTCCTGGCAAGTTGTACCCGCTGTCGGCTCTCGAGCATGGGGACCACAGCACTTGTCTGAACTTGAGACTGAACTTGAGTTCAAGCATTTATTGCACAGGAAGCAGTGGGGACAGCTTTGACCGTTCACATCACGTAGCTCTGAGTTCATCCTGCCTCAGGCTTGTGATGAGAATCAGACCAAGTTACTTCACTTCTTGGAGTCTCAGTTTCCCTTTCTGTAAAGTGGGCACGTGAACCAACACCTGGATGTTTATTATCGCGTGTATAATCATTGGTCCACATGTCCTGCTGTGCCTTGGCCGACAGTGGGAGCTATCAATGTCTCGTTGTCCCCAGATGAAAAGTGATGTCATGTGCCATCCAGCACAGAGCCCCACACAGGCGACCAGAGGCCACTGCCCAAATCCCAGAGACTCTGTCTCCGCCTGTGGTGGTCCACAGTGGGCATGTAGGACGGAGCAGGGGCCCCTTCCTAGTCACGGCAGGGTCCTCCTTCCAATTCAAGTCTCTCTGAGCACAGGTCCTGGCACAGGGTGGGGGCCACCGTGGCTGTCCCCTGCTACCTCTGTTCTTTGGGAAGAGATCCCCTCTCTCCTGGGTTCCCCAGCCTGCCCCGCATCTGAAGCAGGGGCTTGAGGAGGTGTAGACAGGTAGCAAGGGTTTGGCTGTTATGAGAAAGAATTAGAAAATCTATGAACAGTGTCTGTAGTAAGTGCTTAGTAACAGAACCAGCACTGTTATCAGCCCTGCATTTAGGATGGTGAGTTCTGTGTTTTAAAGTTTATTTTTGAGAGACAGAGAGAGTGAGAGAGAGAGCATGCAGGACAGGCAAAGTGAGAGGGGGACAGGGGATTCTAAGTGAGCTCTGTGCTGGCAGCAGAAAGCCTGAAACAGGGCTTGAACCCATGAACCGGGACATCATGACCTGAGCCGAAGTCGGACACGACCAAGGGAGCCACCTAGGTGCCCCTAGGATGGTGAGGGCAGCTCTGGGCTGGCTATGGCCCTCTGTTCCCCTGTTCCTAACGTCTTGCCTACACGTGCCAAGTGCTGAGTTCCTATTTAGCGAATGAATGAGTGAGTGAATGAATGAATGAACGCATGAACACAGGCCTGATTTTACAAAGGTGTTGACTGTCTGATCACCCACATCGGGACCTGTAAAAAGGGGCCTGGGCCCGCTTCAGTGGGCGAGTGGGGGCCAGTCTCTGCCGGCCGTATGTGTCCCAGGCACCGCACAGCAAAGTCTGGGGGAATAGAGGCTCAAGGGGTTGGGGGGAGAGAAAACAGGATCCACAGCAGAAAACAGAACGTTGTTGGTATTCTCATATTCTAATATCTCGAATCCTTAATCAAGTTTATAGTCTAAAATTCAAAACAGGGTTTGAGAAACACACAGGCTCCTGCATGCTAAGCAGAAGCTTGGGCCCTGGCTGAAACGCATCCGGGGTTTTGCTCTAGGCAGGGCCAGGGAAAGGGAAAGGCGGAGGGAACAGCAACAACAATAACAGCACCCAGCTACCATCTGTTAGTTGACCTAACGTGTCACGCACCATGGCGACTGGAAGTTGAGACTCGGTGAAGTGACCTGCACCCGGTCACAGAGCAGGTAAATGGCAGGGCCAGTGGAAACCACCTCAATCAGCTTGCGGGACCCACTGTGTCCCCTCTGTCCCAGGCCACCTCCAGATCCCTTCCCTCCCGTCACACACCTGTTAGGAACATTGGTTAATGTCCTCAGAAGGGCTATCCCAGCAGATCTGGGTGGCTGCTGCCCCTGTGCCCTTGTCCCCGCTGGCTCATCTCTGGAAAATGGAGAGACCACTGGGCAGCCAAAGTGGCCTCTTGGTAAGAGCTCAGACCTGGAGAATAAGGAATCTGTTTTGGAATCCATGGGCCACCATGGGAGTCCGTGGGACCCATCGGAGAGGACTTGATGGCGGAAGTGTCTGCGGGGTAGGTGGGGTGGGGATGGCAGGAGACCAAGGCTTGTGGACAGAGGGAGGAGGGACAGAAGTGGGAGCAGGGAAGGATGGGGAGGGAGCTGGGCCTGTAGGGCTGGAGGCAGAGTCAGAAACATCAGGACTCCTCACATTTGCTGGGCCTTTGCACATGCTGTTCCCTTTGCCTGGAGCCCTATTTTGCCATCACCCCACGATCCTGAGGTCACAGCCCTGGCCTCACCTCTTTACCCCAGCACCTTCTTCCTGCCCCCCTTACCCACCCCCCTCCTCTGACTTACTTCTTTCCCTATCACTTATTACTTTCTAGGGTGTCACCTATTTCCTCGGCGACCTGCTTTGGCCATTGCATAAATGTGCTCTCATGTACTCCCTGGCCTTTTACTGATGGCTGCTGAGGTTTTCAATGTTCAGCCAGGGGAGCATCCTTGTGGGTACAACTTTGGCCACTGCCCAGCGACTCCCTTAGGATAAAAAGTTGCTGGTGGTGGGATGGCTGAATCAAAGATGCCCGGCATCTTCTGGACACGGTTCTTGTGAGTTCACAGCAGCCCCACACACCGGAGGATGCCTGTTGACGCGTTTTGTGTCAACTTCAACCAACCCCCGCTTTGACTTGCTGGATGCCTTGTTGGAAAGACGTGTGGCCCAAGCCCAGCGCCAATGGGGGTAGATAGGAACGAGTTCCCCTGCATCTTTGCCCTTTACTGTGCGACCTTGCGAAACCCTCCCAATATGGACTCTGGGCCCCCCCATGTGGCATGCTTTGGCCAATAAGATGTCAGCACGAGGGATCCAAAAGCTTGAGATGCACTTATATGGCTGTGCCAGCTCTCTCCTGCCCCCTGCGGTTGCTAGGAGATGTACACGTAGAAGCCAGCCCTCTGGAGGGTGAATGGCGCATGGCGCAGAGCCGACATGCCCCGACTTATCGACTTATCCCAGCGGAGGCCAGCCTAGATCAGCCAACAGCCAGCCAAGCCCCGGACATGGGCGTGATCCCAGCCGAGGCCAGCAGAGCCACCTGGCTCACCACCCTAGATGCATGAGAAATTCAAGCTCATTGCTGAAGGCTCCTGAACCTATTTGTCACGTAGCGTGAGGCTGTGCATAGATAACTGATGCACCAGGCATGGCAGTGAACCAATTGGTTCAGAGTCTCACTGCTTTACCAACGCCTGGGGCTTTGGCCGCGACCCTGGGCAGGGCTGGATAAACTCTAGGAAAACTCAGTTGATGTGGACATTTGTAAACCTCTTGAATCTGTTCATGGACTGGGGGACTCACCACTGCTTCCAGGATGAGACAGAGCACAGAGTAAGCTTTTATGTTTTATTTTATTTTACTTTTGAGAGAGAGAGAGAGAGAGAGAGAGAGAGCACGAACAGGGGAGGGGCAGAGAGAGAGAAGGAGACAGAATCTGAAGCAGGCTCCAGGCTCTGAGCTGTCAGTGCAGAGCCTGACGTGGGGCTTGAACCCATGAACCGTGAGATCGGGACACCCAACCAAGTGAGGCGCCCCAGCACAGAGTAAGATTTTAAAGGAGAGAGGAGGTCGGAGGCCCTGAATGGAACACAAAAGTGATGAGTGACTTCAGGCGCATGAGCACTGGACGTGTGTTAGAGCAGAGCCCCAGCCCCGCCTCCAGCTCTTGTCCACACATATACATGCTCGTCTATGCTGCTCAGGTCAAGGGAACGTGTGCACGAGCAGCTGGTCCTTCAGCAAGTCTCCAGAGATCAGCACTGGAGGGGTTTCACAAGGTTTAGGTTTGGGCTCAATAGCTATGAGAGTGAGTAAGCTCCCCATCACTGGAGGCACACAAATGCAGGCCAAACATCTCTCTGTCAAGGAAGCTGAACAAGAAGTGAAGGCGGAGGGGGGGTGAGATGATCAGTCTCCCAAATGCCGGCCCGGGTTCGGAGCTTATATCATCAGATGATGACGGGGGAGGCAATATTGAATTGCACGTTTAGAACTCTGTCATCCGGGCTTACCTTGCACGGTTAGGGATTTCTGATGAGCGAGGGCCAAGAAAGTCGCCTGCAAAGGCAAGTGTTACCCTGGACGGGAACGTGCACGGGAGCTGACCACGTTAGTGACTGGTGTGAAGGGCACAGCGTGACAAAGGGGGCAGGGTCACCGGCCACGGCTCTGCGGAAAGCCCGCAGGGGTGTGGTGAGGCGGCCAGGCCCAGAGATGAGAAGACCTCCTCCGTGTGGGTGCGGGCGCGCTTCTGATGTCCGGTGGGGCTTAGGGCTGGCCTCCCTTCTTTTCCTTTGTGCGCTGGCGGTAATAGCCCCCGGCTCGCGGTGCCCAGCCCCAGCCTGAGCGGCAGCGGCTCACCCCTGCACCTCTTGGCTGGCCGCACCCTCCAGCAAGCCCCTTCCCTGCCGGGGGCTCCCCTTTCTAAATGCTTCCACGGGGAAAGTCCCCAGACGGGCCCCCTGTCACCTCGTGGGGTGACACTCAGAGGAATCAGGCAGAGACATCAGCTCTGGGGCAAAGCCGCGTGTGCTCTATTCGTCAACCACACGACACACAGCGATAATCATGCCTGCTATCCTCTGAGCACCGACTCAGATCAGCACAGCGGCCCGATGGGGGCAGGCTGCCAGCGGCAATACCACACAAGGGGGTGGGCCGCCTGCGCAAGGCCCCCCCAGCCAGTAAGGGGGCCCACGTCTGTGCACGTCCGACAGCTTTTAGCCACTACGCACACCGACGTAGCCTAGATGGAGAGAGAAGTGGCGGCTGTTGGGGTAAGGACGACAATCCCTCGCACGCAAATCTCGCCCAGGGCTCGGAGCCCAGGAAGGAGGTGCTCACACGCGGCTTCCTTCTCCCCCACCCTCTCCAGAAGCCCTGGGTCCTGAGGTTGCCTCCAGGAGCAGTTGGGCCGGCTGAGCTAGGTTCCGGTGACAAAACGGCCGGCCGCCCCGCCAACCCGCCCGTCTCCAGGGGCTTAAGATAAAGGTTGACTGCTCGTGGCCGTGGCCGTGGCATATGCCCACGGGTGGGCTGAGGCTCCGCCCCCCACTGCCTTCACTCGGGGACAGAGCCCCCTACAGGATTTGCAAGGCTCACTGAACAAGGAGAAATCAAACATCGCTCAAAAAAAAAAAAAAAAAAAAAAAAATTACTAAGACTTCAGAGGTGGTAAAATAGAGAATTAGACCGAGCGCAGCGTGCTTCTGAGCATGGAATCCCGCGGGACCGTGCAGATCACACGCCCGGGAAGCTGGATCGGCTCACGGTCAGCGCTGGAGACGCCGCCATCCTCAACGCGGACTGGCACCTTCTACCCGGGCTCTTGAAACGCCTCCCGGAAGTGATGCGTGTCACCTCACTTCTGTCCCCTCATGTTCTTCAGTCCTGTTCTCTGTGGAAGAAGGAAACGGGAAACATTGGTACCAGCCCCGCGTGGCCTTTTCCGGTGTGCGCCCCCTGCACCCCCCCCCCCCCCCGCTATTCTTCTGTCCGTGGAGATGCATCCCCCCTCTGTGATCCTGAGATATCACATCACGGCCAGGAGGTGACAGCTGGGTCGTACTGCTCCCTGTCCTTCCCAAAGGGTGCGCCCACCCCCAGCATACCTACTCCTCCTTGGCCACCGCTTCCCTACGATTGCTCTGACCCTCGACCACACTATCTTCCTCGCTGTCTGGATGGTCACCACCAAGATCTAGATGACCCCCCCCCCTTCTAACTGCTCCTCTGGACCCCCAAAGTATACTTTCTTGGCCATAACCAAAGGGCTCTTTCAAAAGGGTCATTCCTCTGTTTCAAACCTTCTAGAAACTGCCTACTATGGATTGGTTTGTGACCCTCGCCTCGGCAAAAGATACGTTGAGGCCCTCACCTCTGGCACCTGTGTCTGTGACCTCATTTGGAACCAGGGTCTTTGCTGTTATGGAGCAGGGTGGACCCGTGTGTCCATCATGACTGACGTTCTTATGAGAACAGAAGGGACACAGACACGCTCTTTGACAACACAGACAGAGACTGGGATGGAGTGCCTACGGGCTGAGGAGCACCGAGGGTGGCTGGCCACGCGGGACACAGGGAGAGAGGCATGGGACAGATTCGCCCCTGGTGCCTTCAGAGGGAGTGTGGCCCTGCTGATGCCTGTCTTTTTTACATCCACCCTCCAGAGCCACGAGGGAATATATTTCTGCGGTGTTAAACCCCCCAGTTTGTGGTACCTTGGGATGGCAGCCCCCCGGAGATGAATATACTGCCCAACAAACTAAGAATCATTTCCAGGGGTGCCTGGGTGGCTCAGTCTGTTGAGCATCTGACCCTTGATTTTGGCTCAGGTCGTGTCCCAGGGTCATGGGATCGAGCCCCGTGTCAGGCTCTGCATTGAGTGTGGAGCCTGCTTGGGATTCTCTCTCTCTTCTTCTGCCCCTCTCACCTGTTTGTATTCTCTCTCTCTCTCTCTCTCTCTCTCTCTCAAAAAAAGAATTATTTCCAAATGCCTCCCCATGGTCTGTGAGCTCCTACGTGGCTGGACCTCCACCAACTTCTTCACCACGTCTCAAGCCACCCTCCGCTGTGTTCACTACCCTTCTGCTCCTGCCTAGGGCCCTGTCCAAAGTAGCTCCTCTTGTCTCCCCATTCCACCAGAAATGGCTCCTTGCCATCTTCCATCAAGCACCCTGGTGATTTTCTTTCTGACCTTTTTCACCATTAACAATGATTTTCTTTCTCTACGGTGTGTTGTCTGCCTCCTGTACTGGAACATAAGCTCCTTAGGCAAAGTGGAGGATAAACTTTGAGGTGGCCCCCAAGTGGCCCACCTGGTAGTGCCCATGACCTTGTGTGACACACTCCCCTTGGGTGTGGACAGAACCTGTGATGCCTCTAAGCCAATAGAATAGGGACAAAGGGGGTGGCACATCACTCCCATGATTAGGTGACATAAGACCGTAAGGACCATCTCGTTGAGATATTCTCTCCCTTTCTGCCTTTTATGAAGCAAGGGTCATGTTGAAAACAGTTGAAAACTGTCCTAGGGAGAGGCCCCCATGGAGAGGAACTGAGGACAGCCTGTAGCCAATAGCCAGCAAGAATCTGAGATTCTTATTCCTCAGGCTTCAAGGAACAGAATTTTGCCACCGAGCAGATGAGTTTGGACGTGGGTCCTTTGCCAGCTGCCCCTGGAGATGGGACCCCATCCTGGGTAACTTCTTCATGGCAGCCTCGGGAGAGATCCTCGAGCGGGGGACCCAGCAGAGCCGTGCTGGATTTCTGACCCACGGCATGCGCGAGCTATTTGTTACCTGGCAGTAGGTAGCTAACACAGGCAATGACCCCAGTCTGGCTGGTTTTCTGCCCTAGCTCAGAGTCTAGCACAGTGTTTGGCTTTTAGCAGCAGGTGCTTAGTGAACCCCTGTTGGCTGATTGAAGGCACGCTTGTCCCACGCACTGTAGCTCATTGCCAAGGTTGTGTGTATGTGTGTGTGTGTGTGTATACACATACGTGTGTATATACATGCGCCTACATACCTATGAATTAGACTGGCCTAAGTACATGAAACGTAGCCAGAACTGGACTGGACTCGTGGATGCTTTTTTGCCACAATTCTGCTCTTTGGCCTTCATCTTTTCTTTAACATTTAGCACGTGTAACGTGAGGCGTTGAATTAGACCCTCTCCAGGATCTCGTGCGGTTTTAGCTTCTATTCTGGTCTTTGAAGGAGGGTCATAGAAATGCTTATTTTTCCATACATTATCTTTTTTTTTTTTTTCCTTTTGGCTGGCCTCAGAAACACAGAAGATCATGCAACTTAACGTAAGGGAAATAAAGACAGAGCGAGGGAGAGCGAGCGAGCGAGTGAGCAAGAGCCACGCCAGGCCAAGCCCCCCTGGCTGCAGTCTAGCGAGATGCTTATTTAATATTTCGAGGGGGGTGAACAATTAGGACGCCCTCTCCTTGTGCCTGCAGACTCCATCTCGGAGACTAATAGATATTCACTTAGTCTTGCCAGTCGTGCTGTGTTTAATATTTATCCATCACAGGAAGCTGCCGCATGTTAAATGTCAGCCTCTTGATTCGGACAGCTTGGAGCTACACGCAGCCAGAACTCCACAAACAGCCCCAGCGGCCTCTGGCCTGTCTGCCTTCCTGGACAAGCCGCACCTTGCGTCTGTGCAGTGCCCGGGATTGGCCGCTGGGCGGGTATGCCAGCCCCGAGGGCCTGACCCGTGGTGACGCCAGCCGGGTACTCTGTCTGGTGTGTTGGTCAATGCCAAGGACAGCAGAGGTGGGAAGGCAGGAGATGCCTTCCCTTCTGTGGCTGACCCGTGCACCTAGGACAGTGCCAGCTTGGGAACTCTGCTTGTCCATTAAAGCTTCAGCATGGATGTGTTCTGTATTATGTGCCCCTTGGGGTCCTTCTGTAGCTTTTCTCTTCTGCCGTGTACCCAGGAAGCTGTCTTCCGTGGGCTTTATCAACCACTTCCCTTGACCTCCAGCATCTGGCTGGGGGAGCCAATAGGGAGCCCCGTTGGAGATCCAAGGGCGGGACAAGAGACAGGCAGAGGTATTTACTCCCTTGTCCTGTCTGCCTTCCCTGCAATGCAGCTATAGGCTGGCATCCTCACTTGCCTGCCGGCCTTAGCTCCTCCTACCAGGCAGCCCTTCCCACTTAGCTCTCTCCTCCAGGTATCAGCGATTCCTCCCTACTTCACCATCCAACCTGGGGCTAGAAACTGCTCCCCACTATGACTAACCTTGGGGAGCTCTACCATTCCTGGTGGTTTCCCTATACAGTGCCCCTTTTGGGTGAATAGTCTTTTTATGAAATGGCCCAAATTTGAAACACACTGTCTCTTTCCTGCAGGGATTCTGTCTACATATCCCTGAGAGGTAATTATTGTTTGTTACCTGTTACAGAAGAGGAAACTGAGGCTTTTAGAGCTCGGGTGAATTGCACGAGGTCACAAAGAAGGCCTGGGCAGAGCTGGAATCTCCTGACCATCCGTTTGGTGAGCTGCGTCTGGTGCCATCAAATCCACTGGTTGTAGGTGCAAATATGGCAAGGCATGCTTCGTTTGCAGCCCTATTACTGTTCCTTCTCTGGAAAAATAATTTCTAAATGCATCAGAGCACAGCCCCAGCCTCTATCCACACACATAGATGTTTGCCTATTCTGCCTCCAATCAAGTTAACTCGTGCAGGGGCAATTCTTCTTTCTGTAAAGGCTCTAGACATCACCGGTGGGATGTTTCATAATGTTCAGATTTTGGCATAATAGCTATGCGGGCGGTGAGCCCCCCCGTCACTGGAGGTATACAAACAAAAATAGGCCAAGCATCTCTCCGTCTGGGAGGTTGGAGAAGATTCATACAACAGGTGAAGGTGGAGGGGGGAATGGGATGACTAGGCTCCAAAATGCCAGCCTACGATCTGAGCTGCTCATCCTCAGATCATGATGGGAGAGAAGATATTGAAGATGCCAATGCCTGGGCCACACCCTTGGAAATTCTGATCCCACAGGTCCGGGTAGGGTTCAGACATCTGCATTTATATGAACCCCCTCCCCCCCCTCCCGCCAAGGTGAGACCTGAACATTCCATGACATCTTCCAGCTCAGTAACTAGCTAACTCCAAGCTCCCCGCTTCGTGGTGAAGGCTGTGAGGTCTCTTAGCCAGTCAACAAACACTCTGGCCCGTTAGTGAGCTGAACAGGGATGGGGGTGGGGCAGTAACACAGAGTCTTGGGTTCGAGTCCTACTCGGGACACTCAGCCTTGCTCCAGGACCGAGGGGGAAGAAAGGAACATGTGGGGACCACCAGGCTGCTGCTTTAAATAGCGTAACGGGAAGCCGGGGGCTCACAACCACACCCCCAAGTGTCTTTAAATCCTTGAAGTTTCCAAAGCTTTTTGGATTATAGAATTGAGAAGGAGGGATTGAATCCACCTAAGAAAAAAGTTTCTTGTGAGGGTTAAAGTAAATCCTGTAAGGCCTTAGACATAGCAAATGCTTACCAAAAAATTGCCATAATTATTATTGTAAGTTCCAACCAGCATCCAGTTCTGCACTTTCTCCCCTGCTTCTCTGATGACTTCCTAGCAGAGGCAGAGAACATGCTGGCCCCAGAGCTGTGAGCTTGGGTCTGGGGGCCTTCTGATCCCCGCAGAGCCCCAGACCCCTTCCCTGGCTCATGTGACGAACCCGGCAAAGCCTTCTCCTGCTCCCCATTCGTTACAGGGAGGTTTTTCCGTCCCGTAAACTGGATGTTAAAAACAAATATCCCTAATTAGAAATAAAATGTTTCCAACCAGCTCGAAATAAAATCAAATGTAATTACTAATGATATTTAAATGGCGGAGATATTTTATTATTATTTTTTAAATCCCCTGCATTTAAAATGAGGTATGATTTTAATTTAGTTGAAAATGCGTTCAGCTGGGAGGAAAGTGGCCTGGCTCCTGGCTCAGGGTCTCCTCTTGTTGCCTCAGGTGGAAGATCGGAGCTTTCCAGAGCATCTCCCGGCCTGACAAATTGGCATGAAGGTTCTGTTTTGTTTTGAAGAGGGTGTCTTCCAAGGAACCCGGTGTTTTCAATGAGGGACCCGTGCATGGGATATTAAGGGTGCAAGATGTAATCCAGGTAATCTAATACAATGCCTGCTTAAAGCCTAGATGGATGCAATGATTGATTTCTTTCTGCTTGTTTCCTTCTAAGGATGGGAAACTCTCTATTCCATGCCCGCAGCCAACTGCAACTTAGAATTCTGACCTACTGAAAGCATCCTTCACCCTGGCTCCCAGTATATTCCATAAGTTGGGTCTCTCTCTGCCCTCTGGGGCCGCATGGGATGGGACAGGGCCCCAGAGATGTAATTCCTGGCCTTGTCGTTTCATAAAATAAACTTGTTCATCAACTGGATGGCAGGGTATCGTGACGGAGGTTGTAACATGAGCCAGGGGCTAAGCCGTCACAACTCAAACCCAGGCCTTTCCACTTACTAGCTGTGTAATACTGGGTAACTTGTTTCCTGTGTGACTTTGGGGATGTTCCCTGGCCTCCCTGAGCCTCAGTCTCATCATCCTTCTCAGTGGTCGAGAGAGACTCAGTCTGTGCTCTTGGCAAAACCACGTAGCACAGACTGCCATGAGGGGGCTTGGGATGGTAGGTCCAGGTTCCTGGGGGGCAGTCAAAGTAGCTGGCTCTCACCTCTGCACTTCTCCAAGGTGAGTAGCCATTTAAAGCGTTCCTCCTGATATAGGGTGTTCCAGATCTCTCCCCTCTCAGCCGACCCACTCTCAACATACCCCTCCTGTGAGGTTCTAGAGAGGATGGTGTCTCCAAAGCCAAACTCCCTGAATTCATCACAATAGAAACAGATTCCATTTAATTGGATAGTGGTTTTTTTTTTTTTTTTGTCAATAGGAAGGGGGCTATGTCTTGATCCTGCTCTAGTCTGGGCCATACTTGTCTCTTGCTTGGACTGGTGCAGTAGCCAGTTGTCCACACAACAGCCTTCCCAGTTCCATTATAACGTGGGCCCTGGACAAAACTTTTCCAGTGGTGAGCATCACAAGGCATTTTTCAGCCCTCTGTCTGGGGCCATTGTGAAGAGGGAGACCTCCCTCTTCATCCTCCCCTTCTGGTCCTTCTCCCTTTTCTCACGCCAGCGCGCTCCAGCCTTGCTGGCCTCCTCCCTGCTCCTCATTTGTGCCGAGCTCCATCCTGCTACAGGACCTTTGCACTTGCTGGCCCGGCCACCCTCCACGGTTCTCCGCGTGATTCACGCCCTCGTTCAAGTCTTGACTGAATGCCACGCCTCACAGAGGGTGTCCCTGAAGCCATCCTATCTGTACTGGCCCCTCACACGTCTGTCATCCCCTGTCTGTCACCCTGCTTGGTTTTCCTTCACACAACTTTCTGCAGCGTGACAATACATCATCTCCTCGTTGTCTCCTGTTTGCCCTCTTACCCTGAATGACTTTGATTTCCATGACCCCCGTGTTGGAGCAGGTCTCAGAGAGGAAGTGTGACCTTGTAAGTGTGACCACGGGCTCTTCTTCCACCACCTCCTTGGGCGTGTTGTTGGCTAAATGACCTGGCCTCTCTGAGCCTCAGTTTCCTCATCTGTGAAATGCAGGCGGTGCTAATCTTATCGGACTGGAGGGAGGTTCATGTCCACGATGCACGTCGAGTCCCCAGGACGAGGTAAGGACTTGATAGACGTCAGTGGCTCTTGGATATCACCCTGCTTGGGCGAGTGAGGGCAACAGGCCAGCTAATAACATACTCCCAGCGAGGGGCCTCCTTTGTGGCTCGTTGGCCTTCCCAGCTGATAGTAGGTGCTCAATAAATGCGTGTTGGGTGAATGACAGGGTCGTGACCATGAGCAAATGGGTCTGCCCCACCCGAACCCCACAGCCCTACCATGCTCCAAGCGACGTCCAAGCCCAAGTGTACAAGATCTGAAAACGAATGGGTGGCTTCGGAGGGAGATTGTGTTGGAAGCAACTGTCACGGCTCAAACATTGCCGTCGTCATTATTTTTTTCGAATGAGTTCCCTTTTGCTCTTGCCTTGAAGCTGGCGAGTGGGAGTGGCCTTTCTTTGCCTGAGAATTGAAGTACTCTCTTGCCATTTTTGGAAAGTTTGGTTAATGCGGACCGGGTGACGAGGCAGAAAACGAAATTATCCTGCCACTCGGGGAAGGCCACACACACAAAATGCCTCAATGTCATTTTTTTCCCTAAGTTGTTTTGTCTCAAACAAACAAACAAACAAACAAAAAACAAAAAAAAAAAACTCCACAAGCTTTGGTGAGAGTTCATAGGGTATGCCGACTTTTATATACTAATTATTTTATTTTGTCTTCACTTTCCATCATAAACACTTTCTTCGTATCATTAACAATGCTTTCTCCCTGTCATCTTTAGAGTGAGGGAATGTTCCCGTGTGGCTGTGTCAAGGCTCCCCTGAAATGATCTTTTGGGGGTCGCCCCCTGGCCACTGCCATTATAAATAAGGCCACGATGAACACCTTGTCCCAAGGGTCGCCCTGCATCCCTGATCATTCTGGATGCCGGAACGGTGCAGGCAGAACATTGGACTAAAGAATCTCCCAGGGTTGAGGACCCTTGCCTGATTATCATCGTTATCAGCCATGCTAGAGAAACCAGAAGCTACTAGACTCGTTTATGTATTCGTTCAACGTGGAATTAAGCATTTGCCATGTGCACGGCAATTTTTACCTGAACGAACTTTCCATCCACCCACCCACCCACCCACCCACCCACCCACTCGCCATGCCTTTGCCTCTATTTTTTCAGGCATCTTTTGGCCGTAAAACTCCTATTTCTCTGCTTTTTATCCCATTCTGCCCATCTGATGCTCTTGGCAAATACGGCCCCCCTCCCCTTCGACCACGGCCCTCCTGTTGTTTGGCTGTGGTGCCCACCTGCCAGCACCTGTCTCCCGGCCTGTGAGCTCTTTGGAGGAGGCGGCTGGGACTCATTTGCCCCTAGACCCCAAGACTAGTGCAGGGCCCCATGCATGCCAAGTGCCCAACAGCGTCCACCGAGGGGGGTGTCTGCTTTTCATCTGTCCATCCATCTCCTGTCGTCTCATCTATTTAAAAATTTGGCTGGAACTGTGTTCGAAAGACACTCCGTCTTTGGGTCACGACTTGCTGAATTTCCACATATGTGGACTCCCATGGAACCAGCAGCTAGATCAAGATTTAGAACGTGTCCAACACCCCAGAAGGCACGCCGCCCCCCTCCCCCAGGTTAACACCGCACCCCGGGGGGAACCGTTCTCCTGACCCCGATTGCGTAGCTTAATTTCGCCTGGTTTCCATCTCATGCAAATGGGATCCTCCGGGTTCTCCTCTTTTGCTGACACGTGAATCTGTGGGACCCATGCACGGACGCGGCCCTGGCTGCCTCTTCCTGACTGTGTGTGAGACGTCATGTTGTTTACAAAGAGGTCAGACTTCCTTCCCTTCCTTCTCTTCCCCCTCCCCTCTTCCTCCCTCAGCTCTGAAGGGGCCCATTTGCTCATTGTCGGGTGAGAAGGTCAGTGCCCCAGCCATGCAGAGCTTGGGAAGGCTCAGGTGGCTGAGGAGACGGACGGGGACAGGGACTTTCCTTGTGCAGGGAGGTGAGTGTGATGCCCAAGGCGCAGTGTGGCACGGGGACCTGGGGGGAAAGAGGCATCCTGCTCTCATCCTGTTCAGGCTACCTGCTCGGTGCCTGTTTGTTTATTAGCGTCTCCATCCGCCCGTCCATCCGTCCATCCACCCACCCACCCACTCGCCAGGCACTAATAACACTTTCCAAGGCCAGCAACAGAGAAAGTCGCCCTCCCTCGCCTCCTGCATCCCCATCAGGCTCCCCGCCCCCCGAACTCCCCTTGTGTGAGCAGCTACCCTCACTCTGCAAAACAGCCAACTGTACCCCAGTCAGGCGCCAGGAGCCCACATTGGAGCCGGATTTGCTTTGGGGTAAGGAAGAAAAAATATGGCCAAATGTTGGGAATCGGGCGTTTGAAGTTCGCACTCCAGGACGTGGAGCTGGGGGAGATCGCACCTCCCTTGGCTGGGAGCCCCTCAGTCTGCCCATCTGGCTGCTGAGCCTGAGTGGCAGTCCCCCCCTCCAGGCCCCCAGCCCCTCCACATCTCGCCTCCCCCAGAAGGAGGGTGGGCTTGGCTGTGGCACCTCAGCTGTAGGAGCTGACGCCCCAAGTTCGGGAGCCACATGAGGACCTTCTGTCTGGGGGGTGTGGGTGTCACTCCCCACCCCCCGGGGGGTGCCCAGGGGTGGGGACGGGGAGGGAAGAGAAGCCCCATCACAGCTTCCCAAGCCCAGGGAGCCCCGGACCTCCCTGAGATCCAGCCTGACGGCGGAGACCCACCCCCGAAACCATGTGCGGGTGTCATTTCCCCTCGGGCAAGTCATTTCCCCTCTGCTTCCTCTTCTCCTCCACGGGTAGAGGGAGGGAAGGAGTCCGGGCACATTAGGCAAAACAGGGCCTGGAAAGTTCTCAGCACAGGGACAGCCCCCAGGGAGCCCGCGACAAATGCTCTCACTGTTGCTCTGAGTAGCAAGCCGTGTGGCTCTGTGACTGGCCTTTTCCCCACTCTAAGCCTCAGTGTCCCCATCTGCCACATCTCCCACCCATTTGCTGCCTCTGTCTGCCGCCCCCAGCCTCCAGAAAGAAGCGCTGTGGGACGAGGCGGAACGTGTGGATTGGAGTGGGCTGTGTGACCTGGGGAAGGTGCCTTTCCCGCTCGGAGCTTCCATTTTTCTAACTGCCAAACAAAGATCCTTGGGTAGCGGGCTCCGAAGGGCCTTCTAACCGTGACAACCACATCTCTGTTCATTTTAAGTTCATTGTACCGAAGGGTCTCTGTTCGTGAGCCTCGAGGGTAGGGGTTTTGTGTCTGTGCCAACACCCTTGCCTGGGAACCACCTTTGGCTCCAGACGTCCCAGACCAGCCGTGGCCGGTGGGCGCATGCGTCCCCAGCAAGCGATGGCGTGTTCCAGGGAGCGTGTCGCCCCAGACGTGGCTGTTGAAGCCGTAGCTCCCAGTGGGACTGTGTTTGGACATGGGGCCTTTGGGGAGGTGATTAGGGTTGAATGAGGTGGCAAGGAGGGATCCTTGATCCATCAGGACTGGGGTCCTTACTGGGAGGGGGCACCAGAGATCTCGCTCTCCGAGCACACGGAAGAAAGACCATGTGAGGATGTGGCGAGAAGGTGGCTGCCTGCAAGCCAGGAAGAGAGCTCTCAGCGGAGCTGAGCGGCACCTTGAACCTGGACTTCTAGCCTCCGCAGCTGTGGCCTTTCCTTACGCCAGCCGGAGCCGACCAACATGCTCTGTGTGAAGGGATTTCTGTGAATTGTCTTTGCTCGGAGGATGCTCGCTATTCTCAGTGGGTCTTCATCGGGCTTGAGGCACTGGTGAGTTCACAGGACTGAGACGCACGCGGACAGGGCTTCAACCCTCCCCACCCCCGCCTCCCCCCACCCCAGTCCCTCTGGGACTCTCCTGGGAGCAGGGACACACAGTTTGCAAACAGTGTGTAATGGGCGTGGCAGCTTCTGTTGTGTTCACTCCCTGTGGCAGAGGGATGGGGCTCTGGTTATATATCCTATGGAAACAGCATCTGGTGATGATGTCCTGCTCAAGGCCAGTGCCCCCGGGGCACAGTCCTTCCCTGCCCTCGGGTGGTCTGGGCTGCTTTTCAGTGGCAGCCAGCACTTAGAGACCCCCAGCGGTGTTCCCAGCGTGGAGCTTGGGTTGCATGTTACATTGTCGCCTCGACCAGTTCTCCTGTCAACCCTGGGGGCCTGGCGTCCCCATCCAGCAGCGTCACGTAATGGTTAAGGAGCCAGATACAGGAGCCAAACGGCCTGGGCTTGGATCCTGATGCTGACCAGCCAAGCGACCTCTGTTTTCTCATTTGTAAAACAGGGACAGGGATTTCATCCAACTCGTAGGGGGACTGAAAGGATTAGATAAGCCAACCAACACCCACAGAGCCCTCAGTATTGTGCCGGGGCAGCGTAGGATGGCAATCACTGGTCACTGTCATTATCATCCCTATTTCGCGGATGGGGAAACTGAGGTCACAGAGCCATAGTTCCAACCTGGCCACTCACCTCCCAGTCCCCGTTTCTGGAATACCACTGGCTCTTATTTGCGAGACGCTCCCCTCTTCCTGACACCCCTGTTGCCCTCACGGTGAGATCCAAATCCCTCCCAGTGCACTTAGATCCCTCCGAGGCATGAGGGTGGCCACCTCCTCTCCAGGCCCACGTCTTCCCCTTGCCATTGATTTTTTTTTTTTTTTTGCTTTTATGGCTCATGCATTTTTATTCTTTTCGTGTCTTATTGTAAAAATCTTTTTGAGAGAGAGAGAGAAAGAGAGGCAGAGAGTCAGAGGGAGAGAGAGAAAATCCCAAGCAGGCTCCATGCTCAGTGCATAGCTGGACACGGGGCTTGATCTCATGACCATTAGATCATGCCCTGAGCCGAAATCACGAGCTGGAAGCTCAACCGACCGAGCCACCCAGGCGCCCCTAAACATCTTTAACAAATTTTGTTAAATTTGTGTGAGCTGTAGTTTTCAGCACAGGGCCTGGCACACCAGTTTTTGCAAGCAAATAGATGGATGGATGAACAGTGAACGAATAGCTCACCCTACTCTCAACCACCTGAATCCGTGTGCAACGTATTGTGAGGAGTAAACAGGTGGGCAGAAAACCACAAGCAAAAACACAACGAAAACGGGCCAATGAATTCGTTCTCCTAGAAGTAGAATTTAATTTTTTTAATGTTTATTTATTTTTTTGACAGAGAGAGAGAGACAGAGCATGAGCGGAGGGAGGGGCAGAGAGAGACGTGGGGCTCGAACCCATGGACTGTGAGATCATGGCCTGAGCCGCAGTCGGATGCTCAAGGAACTGAGCCACCCCGGCACCCCTAGAAGTAGAATTTTGACCCAGAGCAGCTTCCTCTTTGTAAAGGTGATCAAAATTCTGTATGGGTTAGAAAAAGCACTATCTTAACAGCAACAGCAAAGATTTGCAAATTGGGCCATGTTAAAATTTGAAAGCATTTTTTCACCAAAGGATGACAAGAGAATGAAAAGGCAAAGCTGCAGGGCAGGGGGGGGCGGGGAGGAGAAGTTTGAAATGCACACATCAGGAGAAGATTGGTTTCCAGAGTAAGAAAGGGACACACAACCCAATAGAAGAAGGGGCAAAACATGTGAACACGCCCCTCACTACAGAGGACACACGGATGACCGATGGGTATATAAAAAGGTGTGCAACCTCATTAGCCAATAGTAAAACGCAAATTGAGCACGCCGATGTCCACTGCACGTCCACCAGGATCATGAACTCCAGTGAAACAGATACTATTGAGTGTCGGCCGAGGTTTGGAGCCACCGGAACTCCTGTAGCCTGCTGGGAACCTCAGCTGGTGCTGCCACGTTGGAGATTTGTCTGGCAGCTTCCGCTAAAGCTGAACCCGCTCCTGTCCTGCGGCCCATCTGTTCTACAACCAGGCACACACCCAGGAGAATGGTTTACATACGTTCCCCCAAATTATGCACAAGAATGTCGGTCGTGGCACAATTTGCAAGGACCCCAAACAGAAGACTGCCCCTAAGTACGTATAAGTAAATGGGGGCAGAGTTGCACCGTTGAATACTATCTGGAAGTAAAAATGAACGAACCACTTGTCCATGCAAATGCAGCCACGTGGATGAATCTCATGGAATAATAGGGAGCAAAAGAAACGCAAAGTCACAAAACAACATCCTGTCTGATTCCATTTACGTAACGTTCAACAATGAGCAAAAGCGATCCATGCAGGAGGAAATCACGATGGTGGTGCCCTTGGCCGTGCAAGAAAGGGGTGCTCCTGGGAGGGGGGTGGGGGGCTTCCGGAAGGCTGGTCATTTCTGTGTATTAACCCAGGTGATTACTCTCAGGCCCACTTGGTAGAAAGCCGGAAAGCCACGCATTCATGATGCATTCACTTTTCTGTTTATGAGCCGCACATCACAAATACTATCAAAAATAAAATGACTGCCCTGCCAAATGAAGTTGAGGACAATTTGCCAGCCACCCTGCAGGGTCTTGGGGCCCTCTGGGCCAGGGGGGCGTCAGCCTCCACTCGCCATTCCTCAGAGCCTGTATTAGGGAGAAGAAATCCTTTTCTCCCCCTTTCCTATTCTTTCCTCTGCCTTGGCCCGGAGCTATTGTACATACGCAACTATGACAATCTCAGCCATTGAGACAACCTCAGCTATTTATAGCTGGAGTCTTGCAACACTTATCCCAGCCGCCGCAGACTTTAGGAAGCCGAAACACACCCACCACACACACACACGCACACACACGCACACACGCACATGCACACGCACACACTCTACACAGAGTATATTTTTTTTCCCCAGGATATAAATTTCCCATCCCATTGCAGTCTGGGCCGTCGCATGCAACATTGATTGTCTGTTATATTACATTTATTAAGAAGTGATAACTTGTAATAATTGGATGTTAAATTAAAGAACTCTCTCCTAGTTATTGCCGTCTCAATTATAACTGTCGCTGGCTGGCAGTTATAATGATATATGAGGGTTGTATTTTACGCAGCCGACCATGACCTGGTGAGTAATATTCCCCCAGCTATGGGGGCACTCATGCACTCCTTGGCTTCTAATGCCTTGCTTGGGTGCTGATTGGAATATTAAGTTTCTGCAAGGCTGCAGCTCCGAAATCCACACAGGGAACCGCGGCCTCTCCACAGCTCAGAGCCCCCCTCTGGCAATCTCCCCCCCCCCCCCCCCCCCGCCTCCCGCTTCTCCTCGCTGGTACATGTCCAACTCGTTTCGGCTTTGTTTTATGGTTATAGGCATCAGGTTTATTTGGTGAGTTATAAAGTCGTAAAACGTGGGCGAGAGCGTGTTTGTGGTTTCCTTTTTAGACGGAGCGGCTGCAATTAGCTCTTGGGTCCAAATGTCAGCGGGCAGGGGCAGCTGGAGGTGGGCCGGGGGGCCGGGACGGGGGGGGGTGTGGGGTACGACTGGATTTGTTTAGAAGAATCCGATGGGGAAATCCGGCTGTGTTTCTGCAGGGATTGTCAGGGAGAAGTGGCTCCGAGCGGCCCGGAGGTGAGGTTTCAGTGCGATTTTGAAGGCTCGAGACGGTTCCTACCCTTCAGGGCTTTTGGCCCCTCCGCAGATGAGAGGGGCCGCTTCGAGAGCGGAGCTGGGAGGTAGAGGTGGCTTCTGGCATGGCAGAGGGGCCACGGGACATTTAAGGCGCTATTACGACCGGGGCCCTCGGGAGCCCTCTGTACATCCTGCAGTCCTCCCTGGATGGAGGCTATCACTTTGAATTTTTTTTTTAACATTTATTTATTATTGAGAGACAGAGAGAGACAGAGCACCAACAGGGGAGGGGCAGAGAGAGAGGGAGACACAGAATCCGAAGCAGGCTCCAGGCTCTGAGCCATCAGCCCAGAGCCCGACGCGGGGCTCGAACTCACAAACCAAGAGATCATGACCCGAGCCAAAGTCGGACGCTCAACCTCCTGAGCCACCCAGGCGCCCCCAGAGGAGGCTGTCACTTTGTATCACTTTGTGTTCCCGTCCCGCAGCTGCTGTAACAAAGCACCACAAATTAGGTGGCTTCGAACAACAGAAATGTAGTGTCGCACAGTTCCGTGTGCCAGAGGTCCCAAATCAAGGAGTCTGGAGGGCTGTCTCCCTCTCAGCTTTCCACGGGAGGATCCTTCCTCACTTTTTCTTCTTCTGGGAACCTCAGGTGTCCTTTGCCTTGTGACAGCATCCCGCCAATTTTTGCCTCCTTCTTTCCATGCAGTCCTGTGTCTGTGTCTGTCTGTGTTCAAATTCTCCGCTTCTTGTGAAGCTATGAATCATGGGATTCAGGGCTCATCCTCATCCAGGATAACAGCACCTCAACTAATTCTATCTGCAAAGTCCCTGCCTCCAAATAAAATCGCATTCCCGGGGGGTTAGGACTTGACCGTATCTTTTTTTGGAGACACAATTCCAGTCGCCACACTCTCCAGTTTTATGGGAGAGAAAACAGAGCACCGGCTATTCAAGTCCACACAGCTGGCAGGTCGCGGACCTGCGATTCGAGTGGGTTCCGTCTGAAGCAGGATTCTTCACTGCCTCTTCTCCCCTGGCCAGCCTCCAGGCAGCTTGGTCAAGTGGCATCCCCTAGCTCAAGGGGAGTCGGACCCCTCACAGGTAGGATCCCCGGGGTCTCGCCAGAAGGTGCTGGTGAGTGAATCATTGCTTGGGTCACAGGCATCGTGACAAATATTCACCGAGGGTCCCCATCTCTAAATCCGACCGCAAAGAGCCAGACTTCTAGCGAAGAGAGGGAAAGACACAGGAGTGAATGAAAAGAAAATGGATGTAGAATGTCAGAAGGGGCCAAGTGCTATGAAGGAACATACAATGGGAATTGGAGCAGGGCATCTGGGTGGCTTAGTTGGTTAATCGTCTGACTCTTGGTTTTGGCACAGGTCGTGGTTGGTGAGTTTGAGCCTTGCCTCCTGCTCTGTGCTGATAGCACAGAGTCTGTTTGGGATTCTCTCTCTCCCTCTCTCTTTGCCCCTCCCCTGCTCTCTCTCTCTCTCTCTAAATTAAATAAATAAACTTAAAAAAAGTTAGGAGTTAGAGCTAGGGGGTGTTTTGTCACCCCCCTGGAGATGACATCTGAGAGACACCTGGGATTGGTGAGAGTGTGGCCATATTGCGGAGAGGCGTTCCACACTGACTAATCAGCAAGTGCAAAGGCCCTGAGGCCAGTCATGTCCGTGAGGCTGTGGTGCAGTGAGCAGTGAACACGGCAAAGGCGTTTGCTCTGGGAGTGCTGGGGGGCACTGGGGGACCGGAGCAGGGGGGAAATGAGATGTGCTGTACATTTTAGCTTTTAGAATAGTCTGTGAGCAGTATGAAGACATTTGGAGGCAGCTACGACATTCCTGTCAAGATATGGAGGCCTGGGCTTGCGTCGTAGCTGCAGAGAGGATGAGATGTGTCCAGACCCCAGAGAAATTATGAAATCGGAGCCAACAGCATCAGCTCTATGTGCAGGGTGAGCAATGCGGGGGGCGGCATTCAGGGCAACTCCAAGGGCCCGGGGACAGAAGAAGGTTGGCACAGTCCTTTGCTGAAACCGAGACACTGTGCGGTGGGACATTGTAGCAGAATCAAGGTTTGGGCTGTGATCGTGCGAAGTTAGGGTGTTCAGTGCCAGAGTGGGGGCCAGGGGGTGGGGGCAGAGCAGAATGGGGGGCTGCCCGGGAAGCCAGCCAAGCACCCCTCTCAAGGAGGTGGGAAGCGATGCTAATCAGAGAGACCCCACAAGACGGGGTCCATCTTGGCCACCGGGGAATCTGCGATCGGCCAGGTGAAACGGCACAGGGACCACCATCTGGCGTTTGCCTCTGTTCTCAGTGGGTTCATACCTGCCGTTCACACTAGGACGAATCTGGGGCCAGGTCAGCTCTGCTTCTCGTCGTCGCCTTTGCTCCTAAGCTCGCTGATGGGCACGCGGAGACGCTCGGTTAATAGCGGGTCTCTCATTGGACGTTACTTTCTTAAAACGGGGAACGGATCCCCTCATTTTATGGTGCCAACGGCCTCGGAGGGAGGCAAGAACAGGAACAGGAACCAGATGCCGGGTGTCTTGACCACTCCCTCCAGCCTGTCCTGTCCCAGATGTGACAACTTTGCAAGAAATCAACCTGGGTTTGGGACTCCATTCTGCTACCTGCTTCCCTCACTCAGCTCCTCATGGCAGCCCCGTGACGTTTCAGCAAATCCGCTTTACAGATGAGAACCCTGAGGCTCAGAGACCCGAAGCCCCTACGCAAGGTCACACAGCTGGGAGGTGGGAGGGGAGCAGGGATCTGAACCTGGGCCTTTCTGGCCACAGTACGCTCTCGTGTTCCCACTGGTCTGGCCCACGCACATGCTGTTCCTTCTGTCAGGAATGCTTTGCCATCTCTCACCCTCCCTTCACCTCCCCACTTTTTCCCCACTCAGCTCCACTGCTGTTTCCCCCAGGAGCCCTTCCTCAGCCTTAGCATCCCCAGGCCCCTGCCACAGAAACACCTGCCAGAGTTCTTGAAATAATCATGATGTCTGCGTGAGTTCATGGTCAGAACCCCCCACCCCAGCCTCTAAGCGCCAGGAGGCAGGGACTATATCTGGTTTCTCCATGCCTCTTGCCACTTCCTATAAAAAAATGTATACATTTATATAAATATAAAAACTCTGGCATATATATATATATATATGTTATACATGTTTATTTTTGAGAGACAGAGAGAGTGGGGGGGAGGGGTAGAGAGAGAGGGGGCAGAGGATCTGGGGATCTGCAGTGGGGCTCTGTGCTGACAGCAGCGAGCTGATGTGGGGCTCAAACTCACAGACTGTGAGATCATGACCTGAACCCAAGTTGGACATTCACGACTGAGCCACCCAGATGCCATATATATATATATATATGCATATATATTTTAAATATATATATATATATAAGCATATATATTTTAAATATATATTTAAAATAATATGTATATTTTAAATGCATATGTATTTTTTAAAGGAGAACTGCCACTGCATGTGTCTTGACCTTTGTTTTAATGATTCTCTCTCCATGTGTCCCAATTGCTTACGGGGGGGGCCATCAAGGGAGGGGTTCAGAGTTTATGAAACACATTGTTAGGAACGATGAACGGGATGGAGGAAGATCTCAACTTAAGTCACCCCTCTCCCCACTCTGTCTCTGCCCAACTCACCTGCCTGTCCTCCCCCACCTCACATTCTTCATCCTCTTATTCTCATTTAGTTCGTGTTGGGGCTCCAGATTTCTGTCCCCTACTCCTGGATCGTCAGCTCTACACAGCCCGGGACTGGTCCCTTCGTCTTTGCTGCTGCTGTACCCCCAGAACACAGCCCACGGCCTGACCCGGAGAAGACGCTCCACTAACGTGCGAACAAACGAGGAGCCGGGTCATTCTCGTCTGCCTCTTCGCCAGGCACCGAAGGAAGCTTTGAGACACATTTTTCCTCTTGAATCGTGACCGCTGTCCTTGGCGGCCCAGCTTCCCATTTTGCAGATGTGTAATCCAAGGTTCCGAGGCAGAAGGTGACGTATCCAGAGCTGGGGACGGAGTCCGGGCCAGAAAATCCACCTCGCCCACACGCTGTGGTTTTTTCCAGTGATCTGTCCAGAGTCAGGCTTTCTAAGCGGTTGACACGCGGCCGTCCAATGACCAGATATCTGCCGGGTGACATTTTCCTGGTGGTTTACAGGAGATTTTACTGTCCTGTAAGGGACACCTCTTAGAAATATGTTTTCTTTCTTGCTTTTCTGTAAACAGAACATCCATTCTCTCCCACTCTTGCATTTTTTTTTAAGAATTAATTGCCCTTTTTATGGCTTTGGTGTGTTTGTACTTGTGAGAGCCCTGGCACCCTTAATCACAACAACAACATTCTCTATGAACAGAGAAAATTTGAACAGTCATTAAGCACCAGCGAATGTGGAGCGTATTAATGGGCAAACAGTAAGTCGGGGAAGAGGAAAATGTTTTTCTCTCACAAAGTACATACGAAAAGTTGATCCAAACCAACGCGCTGCCATAAATCTGTTAATTCTGGCAAATTACCGGGAGGTTTCAGGGGCGGCAGGAGACAGGCAGGCAGAGGGTGGCCGGAAGCTGCCCACCGGCTTCAGAAGGGGGTCGCGGCACCTACAAGGAGCCTGCAGCTCGGCTCTGGGCCCGGAGACCGGCTGCTGTTTGCAGGAGCTTCTCGGGTCCAGGAGCCCGTGTGGCCCTTTCTCTCTAGCTAGCGGAGGGCCACAGCCCGTTAAGACTGGACCCCGATGCCGGGATGAGGCGGAGGTCCAGACCTGGGGCGGCTGCGGCCCCACAGCGGGCCCCAGGGCTCTTGGAGCTCCAATCGCATTTGGGGTCTTCCCTGGGCCCCTCCCGGGGCGCCCCGCTCCTCCCTCCCCTCCCCCACACCCAGCCCCAGTCTGCTTTGGGCCTGTCTCCTTTGGAGGGGACCACGTAATGCTCTATCTGTCCTGGGAGTGAATTGTGTTCAGGGCTGGGGGGCGGGGGGTTGAGTGTGGGCCGCGTGTAGCGAGTGTGTGTGCGTGCGCGTGAGTGTGCGTGCATGTGCGTCTATATGAGTGTGCTTGGGTGCATGCACGTGAGTGTGCCTGTGGGTGCATGTGTGCACGTGAGTGTGTGTGCATGTGTGTGTGTGTGGGTGCTAGCCTGGGTGCCGCTGTGTTAGAGGGGGTGTTTGGGGGTCTGCTGGTGTCACTCAAGGCTCTGGATAACAAAGAACATTTTTTCTTCTCCGTGGAAACAGAACCCAGCTTTCCAGAGGCAGGCTCTTGCCCTCTGCATCTCGCCCCGCCCCTTCCCTGCCCCCCTGTCCTCCCCGCCTCCTCCTCTGTCTCCTTCGGAATGTTTTCTTCCTGTGATGTTCTTTTTTCTCATCTGAGGGTGTCCCCCTCCGAGTCTTCAAATCGTCTTCACGTTTTTTTTTCTGCTTTCCATTCATATTTCTGTGTCTCGCCATCCTGCTCCTCCTCTCCCCTCTCCTCCCCCGCCCCCCCACCCCTGCCCCCAAACACGCTGGTCTGGAGAGTCTGGAGTTGCCACACTCTGTCGATGTCCGCAGGAGCAGGAAGAAACCCAGACGCCTCTCCTCTGATCCAGCCTTAGTTCAGAGTCCGCAGGGCTCGGAGGTGACAGCAGGCTGCGATCAGCCAAGCCCCCCCTTCGGCCCCGTCTCCCTGGGATGGGGCCCGGGGACCGGAGGCCGGCAGCAGGCTGGGCGCCTCTGCTGACCTCTTCCTTTCCCCGGCTGATAAAATCTGCTTGCTCCTGTCCGTCCCCCCATAGCCCGGCTGGGGTTTGCCCTGTGCTGCCTGCCAAGCGGGCTCCTGGGCCATGTGCTACAGCACGAATAGGTTAATGTGCTTACAGTAAATCCCGTCTTGGTCACACGCGGCAGGAAGGGGCCGCTTTGGTGAACCATCTATTACTGAGGCTGCTATTTCCAATGTGTTTCACATGATGATTCGGCATCGCTGCCACTTGGCACTTCTTCTGGGCTTGGAGGAATCGCTTCCCCAGAGGTGACCCTCGGCGGGAGATTGCATGTCGCTGCGTGAGGAATGGCCGTGGCGGGCGTGATGGGTAGGCTGTCTGCCTCCGCTGACCTCAATCGCTCTCCCTCGGCGCAGCTGCTGGGGCAGACGGGGGTTGACACAAAGTGCTTATAATTTCTGTTGGAAGGCGGTGGAATGATAATGGGGTGCTGGGCACCGAGCGGTCGGCCAAGGGGCTGGCCTGAGCAGGCTCGGAACCCCTGCCGGGAGCGGCCACCCTCATAGGGACCATCAGGTCTGGGGTTAACAGAAGGGAGGCCTGGGAGGAGAGGGGGCAGGGGGCAGGGGGCACGGCGGGGGTGGGTATCTGTGGATTCCAAAGCCCGGCCTTCAGGGCGTGGAAGCCAGCAGGCCAGGCAAAGAGTGACTGTCTGCTGAGCACCCCAGCACCGTTGCCGGGCTCTGTCACAAACATCCTCCCACCCAGTGGCCAGCGGCCCCGTCAGCATGCTGCCCAGCTGGAGAGCAGAGGCAGCGTGGCCAGATGCTGACAAACACTGACCCCGTGCTCACGTGCCAGCACGGCACTCCCTAGCCCCGTGGCCCTGCGCACGTGACGGGACCACACTCGTGTCTCAGTTTCCCCGTCTGCAAGGTGGGGTGGGATCCATGCCCTCCCGTGGGGTCATTTTGAGCAGCCGGGGACGCAAGATCGTAAAGGATGTACGGCAGGGCCGAGCGCAGAGCAAGTTCTTCGGAAGTATTATTAGGATCGCTGTCTTCGATGGTGTCCGTGACTGCATCAGGCAGACTGCCATTGGACGAGGCGCAAAGACATGAAGAAGCCTGTTGCCAGGTGTAAAAGCTCTCAGGAGTTGCAACCAGGTGTAGAAATCAGCTCTTGCGTAGTCTAACTCACCTCCCCAGGGACAGTCCTTCTGAGGTTGATCTCCCTCCCTCCTTCCCTCTCTCCCTCTCTCCTCCCTTTTCCCCCTGTTCCCTTCCTTTCCATTAACTGTTAATTTTCCCTTTCAATCATGAGACACACCGGGGACTCGGTCACGTAAAAGCCACTGGAGGGTAAGTGTGATCACTTTGGAGGACACAGCAGACAGGGTGAAGATGGCCGCCCTTGGCACGACCCTGTGATGGAGCGGGTACTCAATGACGACCGCGTTGTCAGCGGTCCTGGGTTCAGAAGTCTCCCTGAGCAGACCACTTCTGCCTCTGGGCCTCAGTTCCTCCCTCAAAATATGCCGGATCAGGTACCTAGGAGCCGGGTCCTCCTGGCCCCAATCCCGCCTCGACTCGGCGACGGCAGAGTGACCACGGGCAAGTCACGTCCTCCACCTCCCCGGAGCTTCTGGGTTTGCATCTGCAGAGTCTGAGGCTTAGAGGAGGAGAAGGATGCTCTCTGGGATGCAGAGGGGCTGGTGCATCCTGACCTGACCTTGCTTTGCGGAGCTGGGCTGACTGTATCCCGCACCTGCGAGCACTAGGCTGAACTAGGCTATACTTAAACAAACAAACAAACAAAGGAGCTACAGATGCAGGTATGACTACGCATACTGAAAATAGTTAAGCTCTGCAGAGTGTACTGGGGAGGGTTCTGATAGGATGGTTATGCTATTTTATGCTACTTTACGAGATTTCCTTTCTGCTATCCTTCTTGCATTAAAAACATTTTTTTAATGTTTATTTTTGAGAGAGAGAGGGAGACGGAGCACGAGGAGGGGAAGGGCAGAGAGAGAGAGGGGGCACAGAATCTGAAGCAGGCTCCAGGCTCCGAGCTGTCAGCACAGAGCCCGACGCGGGGCCAGAACCCGCGAACCGTGAGATTGCCACGAACCGGCTGAGCCACCCAGGCGCCCCATCCCTCTCGAGGTTTTATATCAGGATACTTTCTATCTTGTAGGCACCTTGTCTTTTGCTTTTCGGTTGAGTGCAGGCACCAGCGTAGGGATGGGGTTGGGGGAGCTGGGTTGTGTGGTCTTCAGTTGGCCTCATTCCGTCTCTGGGCAGGTGTTCACTCGTGGGTGACCTGAGCACCCCTGCAAGCTGATCAGGGCTGTGGTCGTGGGAGGTTGGTAGCACTCCGAGGTCTGGAAGGCTGGGCTGTGTCCTAGAGTATGCGCACAAAATAACGGGCTGTCTTGTCTCACGTGTCCATGCCGAGACCTAGGAGTCCAACTCCCAACTGCATGGACAGAAAAGGCAGCCCTTCTCAGACACCCAAACCTGACATCAGGCTCCTGCTTGAAAGCCATCTTAGCTTGAATCTCCCCGGAAGCAGACTGGGAGATAGAGATGCAAAGGGAAGAAGTATTTGCAGAGGGGAATCCTAGGATGCCCCCAACAGGGAAGTGGGGAATGCTATAAAGCCAGTTATTGAGGGTGCTTAGCCTAGATTAATCTAGATTAGTCTAAATTAATCTAATTTCTAGAGAAATTCTAGGAAACACCATCAAACACAAACTTCAGCACCATCCAGGGTGCGAGGAGTGAGGGAACTGAGGTATTGATACACTGTCTCGCTAGAGTCAGTGGGTGAGGGCCACTCTCCATTGGGGCTGGTGAATTCCCTGGGACTTCTAGCCTACCCTGTGGATCTCTAGACTATTCCCTAAGACTTAAAGAGACCTGCCTCAATGAGATTTGAGGGAGGCAGGCAGGTTCTGCCAGAGATATTAAACAAACCTGCCTCGGTCTGGGTATCCTTTGCTCATAGAACTTTCCCTATTTCTCTAGGCGGTGTTAATGGCTCTCCCCACGCTTGTATGCAAACTGCCTCCAGTGGGATGCTTCCTACAGCCATGTTTTACTGTCTGTTTCTTTGTCCATTTGCCCCCATCCTGTGCTCCAGCTGTGAGCTCCACGAGACAGGGCTGTGCCTCATCCAACTCTGAGTTCCCAGAATAAATGCTCAACATGAAAAAAATAGATGAGTCTGTGGAGATGGGGCAGGCAGAGGAGAGAGAGCGAGCGCACTAATGGTATGAGGACAGACCAGCAAGGAGAGGTACCAAAGCCCTTGTAGGCAGCAGACATCTTGGGCTGCCAATGTGAGGACACTCTTGTCTGGACTTGCCCCAGTTCTGACCATCAGCATCCCCACCCAGGCGCAATTTCAGGAACAGGAGAAGGGGAAATCGCAGCCGCACCCTTACTAAACTTGAGGCCTTTGCTCACTGTGAATGGGAACAGATGAATCTGAGATCATCCTTGGCAAGGAATGCCGGGAAGCAGAATGCTCCTTTTTGGATCTTGACGGCCGAATCTCAACAGAGCTTCTGGCTTTATTTCCAACCTGTTGACACCTGTAATAACCGTGAAGAGCTTGAGATCACGCGCTGGGCCCTGATGCTCATAGGTGGTCCTGGGTCACTGGGAGGGAGGCGGCGATGGGTAATCTCGTACGCAGGACTCGGCCGAGGTGAGCGTTTTCCGTGACAGCGTCCCGGCCGGGATGCCCAGAAGATGGGAGGTGACCACTTCCTGTTTCAACACTTCCTGTCGAGAAATACACAGGAAGGGGAGAGAAGTGGGCAGGGAAGCCATTTTTTTTTTCAGAGCGGGGGTGGCTCCTAGATGCCAAACGCCTACGTGAGTAGGAGAATGCCCGCGTGGACCTCTTAGCAGGGGCGCTAGCTGCTCGAAGTGGGAGCACACAGGCGATCTAAGCCACAGGCGAGGCTTCCAACCAACCCATGAAGAAAAGAAGGCGCAGGCAGGCAGGGAAAAGAGGCTGTTACTGAAAGGTCAAAGCTTTTCCTCATTTTGACAGCCCTCGCTTTTGTCTGTATCATCTAGGAAATTCCATGGGAAGACTGTAAACTCCTTGGGTGCACAATCACACCTTTGACTTTTCATTTGGATGCCCAGTACCTGGGCCAGTGCTAGGCTCCTTGCAGAGACACTCCGTGTGCCAAGCACATGACCACTTGGGGGAATGAATGAATGAATGAATGAGTGCATAGCCAGGAAAACCAACATACCTTCCCTATCCCTGGCGAGGTCAGTGGCTCCCAAACTTGTATAGACGTCAGAATCTCTTGGAAAGCTGGGCCCATCCCAGGAATGTTTGATCCAGCAGGTCTGGGCTGGGGGCCCCGGGCAACTTGCATTTCTAACAAGGTGATGCTGACGCTGCTGGCCCCGGGGATCCTTACTTTGGGAACCCCTGCTCAGGCAGCCGCTGCTTCTCAATCTTGGTTGTACGCTTGCAGTCATTTTTACAACTGTCTTGACTCCCCAGGATCCTTTCTGTCCAAGAGATTCTCACGTACTTGAGCTGAGGTGTGGCCAGGCTTTGGGGTGTTCAAGAGCCCTCCATGGACTTTGAGTGCACAGCATAGATGGAACACCTCTTCCTGCCGTGGCACCTTCCCTTGACTCCCTTGGCGGCTTTAACAAGTTGGTTGGAGGCCTCACATGCGGGTTAGCTCACCTGGGGACCCCCAGCTTCGTGTCCCCTTGCCCCCCCCCCAAAAGCCCACTCTCCTGCTGTGCCCTGTGGCTCTTCTGGGTGGCAGTTCCCAGGCTGTCGGTTCCCCGAGTCGCCAGCCCAGCCCTCGCCCGCCTTGTGCGCTGCGGTGTCTATTAAGAGCAGATGCTAAACCATTTCCAACAGGCCTTGAAGCTAATGTACTGCCGGATGGATTCGGAAGGGCCTATTTCTTTGCGTGCCGAGAAAGAGAGTGAATTAATGCTTGATGAAAACCTCCAGAGAACCCGAGTCAGGGCTGGGGGGAACTTGGTGGCTAAATCAACAGTTATAAACTCGCCCAGTCATTTTTCATTATTTGGTACATTGGAAAGATATTTTCCTTTTCAAATGCAGTTGGAAATCCGTTTGGTCAAAAGTCGGTCGGAAACCTCATCACGGTTGCCCCTGAAAACTCGCAGCCTCTGTCAGGGGATGGAAGAAAAATGGCCCAGGTCCCCAGCGGATGTGGAGGCAGCAGGGCCACGAAGGGGCATAAAACAGGGGCTGCCTTGGGGTGGGGGGTGCGTGATTTTTCAGATGCGTTGCCCCCGAATCCAAGCTTTCACAAGGGCCTGAGAATACGGTGGCTGACGCTGTGGATGTGGCAGGTGAAGTCACGTGTCTCCTCTGTTTGTCTTTTTAATTTTTAAAACATGCTTCTATTTATTCTTTAGAGAGACAGAGCATGAGCGGGCGAGGGGCAGAGAGAGAGGGAGACACAGAATGGGAAGCAGGCTCCAGGCTCTGAGCGGTCAGCACAGAGTCTGACGCGGGGCTCGAACTCACGGACCGCGAGATCGTGACCTGAGCTGAAGTCGGACGCTCAACCGACTGAGCCACCCAGGCGCCCCTTTGTCTCCTCTGGTTTTAAGGCCAGAACGAATCTGAGTTCCACCTGCTCTGACCTCATGGGGACCTTTTGTTAGCCAAGGGGCGAGCGGAGCGCCAAGGACAGGATCCCTGTCCGGGGCAGAGCTTCAACTGGCAGTTCTCTTCCCAACAGCCACAGGAAGAGGGAAAACCCTGGACAGGGCAATGGACTGTGGTCTGAGCTGTGATGGCCCTGCCCGCTCCAGGCTGTGTGTCCTCAGGTAAGACACCGGTGTCTCTGAGCCTTAGTTTCCCACTTTTATGCAAATGAAAGGAATGGGGCTGTGGTGAGGAGACCCTTTGAACATAGGGTGCAGGTCCCTGGCACCTGCCCCAGCATGGAACAGGAGCCTAAGTTGGGAAAGTTTATATTATTGAGGGCCAGAGACAGGAAAAAGAGAAGAGAGAGAGAGAGAGAGACAGAGAGAGACAGAGAGAGAAAGAGAGACATTGAGAGGGAGCATAGGAATGAAAAGCATGAGTTGCACAGAGAGACCCAGAGGAGAGAGGAAATGGATGATCTTAGGACCAGCATACTTTTGTGACATCTGAGATCTCCAGGGCCCAAAGCTCTGAGTCATCCAAAAGGTTGGTTTCAAAGGAGATTCCAAAAGGGAGCTGCCTTCCCTGCCAGCTGGGGTGGGGTCAGCTTCCCCACTCAAGGGTGCCAGGGCCCCCTCTCAGTGAAGAGAGAGAAGACTGTCTCAGGTTCCAGCCCCTGAGGGCACAATTTTTCTGTAGTGATCAGTGACTGCATTGGGTTCAGGATGAGAGGGCTGAGGAACACGGGCTGCTTCTTACCACGGCAGACACAGCCCTTACAGCACTTCTGGAAGAGAGAACCTCTTCTTCCAGTGGACCTCGCCCTGCCCCAGGGCCTATGGCTCTGCAAAGCCTTTATGCAGTCACCAACCTGGTTAGCTGTACTTGGCGTCCATTGCCCCTTCCTTCTTTTTATTCATTCCTTCAAGGCCATGAATGAAACAGCCTCCTAATTTATCTCTTTGTCTGCATGCATAGCTCCCTCTAACCCTCATTCCCATTCTTAACATACCATACGTGAATGGGAGGGCCCAGGAAGCCCTCCTTCCTGATGAAATTTCCCATCACTGTTGGGATGAAGATGCAACTACTTTCCAAGGACTAGAGATGCCTGTATGGTCCAGGCCCTGCCTGCTGCTCCTACCTTGCCCCACATCAGTTACCCCTCCATATCTGGGATCCAGTTACACTGTCCTTTTAAGGGGCTTCTCTTGCCCCAGGGCCTTTGCACGTGTCATCCTTGCTACCTGGAACATTCTAGCTGTGCCCATCTCCGGGTTCATTTGTCCTACTTTAGGTCTCAGTTCCACATCACTTCCTCAGGTAAGCATGTCCTGATTCCCAGCTATGTGAAATGCCCTGTCCTGACACCAGGTTCCTGTTTCTTACCCGACAATAATCAAAATAGGGTCGACCTCCACCCACCCCCCACCAGACTGTGAGCCCCAAGGCACAGGGCGTATCCATTCAGCTCACTGGAGCTCAGCCACAGGAGCCTCAGGACCCCTGGAGACTGGTCTGAGTGTGGGGCTGGATTTGTATATCCCTGCATCAGGCACTGGGAAGGCCTTGGGGTGGATGTCAAAACTGGGCATGGAGACCAGATCTAAGGAAGCAATGGAACATGGTCAGGCAGAGCGGCGAGCAATGTGGGTGACCTTGGGCAAGCCTCTCCACATAGCTGGGCCTCAGTTTCCCCATCTAGAACGTGGGAACACCACCTTTCTTGCGAGTTTGAGTCTGGGGTCTGTCTCAAGCCCGGTTCCGGTGGAGGGCAAAGGATCAGGGTGGAGGGAGAGAGGGGCACCGAGGTAGAGCAGTGGGGCCACCTGGCCAAGTTGCCAGGCTTCCGGCCCCAGGAGAACTTGACCCCCCAAGTCAAGGACAATGCCACCAGTGGAGAAATGGCAGCTTCTGTTGGCTCGCACACAACCTAGCACTGGCCATGCTATATCTCACCGACTCCCTGCCAAGCTCAGGAGGTGCAGGCCATTGAACCCATTTCGCAGATGAGGAAACTGGGGCTCAGACCCACGACCTGACTTACCGGCCTCAGCACGCACCACGATCCGCTGTTGCCTTGAGGACTCGGCCCCTGTGGTCCCTCTCCTGGCTGACGTCTACTAAGCAGTCACGATGTGACTGAAAAGCTGAACTCATCCAGACCTCCCCGAGACCCCAGCCCCTTTCGGGGCCTCCCCTGGGCTCCAGGGTCTTCAGACTCACCTGATGGATGGTGGTAGTACTTCTTACAAAGGTCCCTTTGATGCCTGTCACCCACATCAGCCTGGAGCCCTGGAGGGCAGCCTGGGTCTCAGCCAGACCGGTCCAAGGCCAGCGAGGTACCTGGGCCACCGGTGAGGGCTCTCTGTAAACATCCTACACAGACTGGTGGCTGAGTTTTTGCTCAACAAATATTAATGACACCCAAAATAAGCTATGCCACGCTGGACAGAGCCCCTGCCCTCAGGAAGCCAGACAGACCTTCAGATGCCGGGGCTCTCATGCGGCAGAGTCCGGCTCAGACCCCAGGCTCTTCCTCGGCCCAAATTTCAGCCAAAGCCAAATCTCAGAAAAAAGCAACTCCATCCTCCGGGCATTCTCGCCCAAATGCTGACTCACACCCCTTCTCTAGGGGAGGAGCCTTCCGTGACTCTCCCAGCTTCTGGTGGGAAGCTGCCTCTGCCTCCAGTGGCCCCTGCCTCTCCTCTGTGCCTGTGGGTCCTTATCTTTTATGGGCTCCACTCTTGGGATTTTGGACCCACCTTCATCCAGTCTGACCTCACCTTAACTGAATTACACCCGCAAAGGCCCTATTTTTGAGGGAAGCCACATTCTGAGGTTTCTGGTAAACGTGACTTTTGCAGGGGTCACTGTTCAACCCACTACCATAAGGATTCACTCTAGGGGCACCTGGGTGGCTCAGCCGGCTACACATCCGACTTTTGATTTCGGCTCAGGTCAGGATCTGACCGTTTGTGGGTTCGAGCCCCGCATCGGGCTCTGCTCTGACAGCACAGAGCCTGCTCGGGATCCTCTCTCTCTGCCCCTCCCCTGCTTGTGCTCTCTCTCAAAATAAATAACTCAACTTAAAAAAAGGATACATTCTAAGGGCAAGCCAGCCAGCTCCTAAAGTCCAGCCTTCTAGATTTTATCTCCCAATGCCCTAATAGTTACAAATATATATAAATAGCTGTGTGTGTATGTGTGTGTGTTTCAATTGATCTTTAAAATAGCTCCTTAGTTGGCATACGAGTCCCATTATACACGTGAGAAAACAGAGGGCTACACAGTGACCCGCCCAGGGTCCGCCTGCTGACAGATGCCTCCCAGGGTCGGTCAGCACAGGCATTCAGGCCATGGCCGAGTCTTACCACCTGGGCGAGGCAGGCAGGGCCTTTCCGCGGCCTGTGGCCCACAGAAGCCTAGCACCGTCTTGATGAAGGGAGCGGGGATCAACGTCAGGGGCGCGGAGCCGTGGGGAGGGGGCGTCACCGCCCAGTGGGCTCACTGCCCCGCCAGACCGCCCTCCCAGGCACATGGCTGCCTCGGCCAGGCGTAGGCAGCCCGCAAGTAAACAGTGTCTGAAACCTATTCTCATTAGGCTAATTTACGAATAAATTACCATATTCAATGGCCTTATTTTTACTGCTCGTTAACAGGCCCATGATAGGATGATAATTACGGGATTTTAAGTGGCTAATGGCAGCTGGGGCGTCAAAAGCAGTTTTTACGAATCTGTTTATGGCAGCGAAGGTGACAGGAGGGGAGGGACATTGAAATGTTGAAATCACACTTTGGGAAAAAAAGCTTTAATTGTTGAGTATTTATTAGAGAGGAGGGAAGGCTGTAATTTAAAAAATGAAACTCTGAAAAACAAAGGAAATTAATTAGGCTTCCCCCCTCCCCCCCGGGCGCTGTGACCTTCAGGGAGTGGGCGAGGGGCAGGCTGGATCCCGGGAGAGAGGTGCCAAGTTCAGGGGCGAACGTGGGGCTCGTCCTCTCTGCTTGGCTGCTGCCGAAGAATCTCGAGGCCTGTGAACTTCCTGGAAGTCTGTCCTCTGTCCCTGCCTGGGCGCAGAGGCCCCTCTGGGGGCCCGGGGAAAGGGGAGGGGCTGGCACCCCCCACACCGCGACAGTGTCCGCCACCTGATTCAGTCTTTCGTCCTGATGGCCATTATCGTCAGACTTTATCTGCTGCAGTTGCCCTGGTACGTTTTACGGACATTACTTCATCCAACCCTTGCAATAATGTTAAAAGCTAGCAATTATTCCTAACGTACCCTGAGCTCTCCCGGTACGCTTTCCATGTAATCGCACGCTTAAATGTCACAACAGGTGAGCCCACGGGATTGGCACCGTCATTATTATCATCGTCCTTTTATAGACGAGGACACCGAGGCGCAGGGAGGTCAAGTAACCTGTGTGAAGTCACACAGCCAAGGCTTGGGCCTGCACCGCTTCCTCTGTTACCTCCCTCTCGTGGAACCCACAGCCGGCCGGGGACAGCGGGCTTTTTAGGCAGGAGGGATCGTGAAGCTCGGAGAGGGCCCGCCGCCTGCCAGGGGTCGTCACACAGCCCCAAACCGGCAGCTGGTTTGGCCTCAACGGGACTCCCGATCCCGGAGGCGGGAAAGGGCAGCCCAGGGTTCCGGCCTTGCCAGTCTGCGTCTAGCACAAGCCATCGAGGGTCCATGCGTCCCGCTCCACAGGTGCCTCCCGTGGGTCCCTTCCTCTTCCTGCCCACCCGCCCGCCCTCCTCCTGACCATCCCTGGTCCTGATCCCCTTGCCACGGGCCTATCCATCCTCCTCCTCTGGTTTAGTATGCAGCCCTCGGAAAACAAACACGCAGCAGCCTGACAGTGGGAATAAATATCGTGGCGATGTTGATTAGCATTTGATCCCAGCTGGGTCTCTGGAAGCTGAAGTACTGGAATGTCTTGGCAGTTTTTAATGCTGAATAATTTGATTAGATCAGTGACTGAGCCTGCTGCTCCTGGTGAGATAAACCCTCCCCACATTACAGGGGAGAGAGGCAGGGGGGACAGGGAGGGCTTCAGAGCCCCCCCCCCCCAACCTGGCTCCTCCGCAGCCCCCTCGGGCTGCCTGCTCTGCTCTCTCTCTCCACCCTTATCTCTCCAATTTCTCCCCTCTCTCCACTTCTTCCCTCGGCTTCCTCCCCCTCCTCCCTCTTCTCTTTTCCTTCCTCCTCCCCTCCTCCCTCTCTGTCCTCCCTCCTCTCCCTCCTTCCCCTTTCTTCCACCCTCTTCCTTCCTCCTCCTTCCCCCTCCTCTTCCTTTTCCCTCCTCCCCCTCCTCCTTCTTCCCCTCCTCCCCTTCCTCCTCTTTCTTCTTCCCTCCTCCTCCCCTTCCTTCTTTCTCCTCCTTCCTCCTCCTCCCCTCCTCCACCCCTTCTCCTCTCCCTCCTCTTCTCCCTCGTCCTTCCTCCTTTCCCTCCTCCTCCTTCTCTCCTGGTCATACATGCCTCCCTTCTTATTTCTTTTTCCTTACCTCCCTTATCCACTCCCCCCCCCACACACACATTCTCAGTTCCTTATTTGGTCCTCCCTCCTCTTCCTCACTCTCACCCTTGCCCCCATTTTCCCCTCCCTGCCTCCCTCCAGCTCTTGGACCCTCCCCTCCTCCCCACCCCCTGCCTCCATTGCCCTCCCCCCCTCCTGTCCTGCAGCCTTAAATACATCATTTAATCTACTCCACAATTTCAATTTCACACCATTGTCAGCTTGGATGTCTGACGAGGTGGTGAAGACCCCATAGGCAGCGGGCAGGGGTGACAGGCCACCAGGCTTCCTCCCCCCCCCCCTCCTTTGAGCAGCTCCCAGCCCAGCCTGGGAGGGATTCCAGAGGGTTCTGTCTCCTCACGGCAACTGTCAGTCAGCCATGGAGATGTTTCTCTTGTCATCAGTGTGAAATTACCAGAGTGGCCTCATTATCCGCTTACTCCAAATTTGGAGGCAATATTTCTGTTTGATGGATAATAATCCCCCCTTCAAACAAAAATAACATCTCCTAGGTAGGGGAGGAGTCCGGGAAAGGAAGGTGACAGCTGGGGACAACCCAAGACGAAATGAATTACCTGGGTGTTTTGATCGAGACATAGATATGCAAAGTCCTTCGCTGACCTGACCTAACACAGAGCCTACGTTTCCTGAAAACTATTTAATTTTTTTTTTTCCAGCTGGATCCGGGGCAGGACCTTAAATACGCATTTCTTCCTCCGTCCCCATGTCCTTAATCTTACCTGAACCTCATTAGAGGCGTCGTTGCCATAACAAAAAAGTAATCGGATGAAATGGACAGGAAGGTACCAAAGCCTTAGATTTATGCAGATTCAATTACCAGCGCTTCCCTCAGGCCCCGAAGGGGGTGTTGTCTGAACCCCATTAGCGATGGGGGACGTCGCCTGTTCTCACCAGTGGCATTGCAAAGCCACCTGACCCCCCCCTCTCCATCCACCCCTGTCATCACTGGAGAGTCAGTCCCCAGCTTTATTTATTTTTCTCAAATGGATCCAGAAATGGCTGGGGGAGCCACTTCCCAATAATTGAGCTCTGGTTTTGTCGGGAAAAGCCACACTCAGGGCTCCGAGTGTCCTCAGGCTGCTGTGGGCGGAATGAAGCCAAGATGAGTGTGTGTGTGTGTGTGTGCGCGTGTGTGTGTTTTAAAGAGAGAGAGACAGAGAGAGAGAGAGGGAACACTATACTGGGGAGGTGACACTTGAGACTAATCCCAGAGTAGGTTTTCTTACTGCTGTGTGACCTTAACTAAACCAGCAGCCTCTCTGAGCCTGAATCCCTTCATCTGCAAAACAGAACCTACCACACCCTCCTTGTGAGAATGGTATCACTAGAGTCCTTATGGGTAAAGTGATACAAAGCCGGGGACCCCCTTCATGCCCCCTCCCACCCTGCTGTGAACTTGGTGTCATCTTATCCTGGCCACCTACTCTCCACACGGGGCCCCACCAATCTGCAGCGTGAGCTTGGTTTTGCCTCTTCTCTTAGTCTGTTTTCCCGTTAGCAAATGATGCAAAACGGGGCTGCCCGGGATCACTTGCGGGGTGCTGGGGAGCCCCCAGTGAAATGCGCCCTGTGTTTCCGGCTCTTTGCTCCTCGCCCCCACTTCCAAACTCCAGCTTTCACCTCCAGGCACTGAAACCTTTCCTGGGGACGGTCTTTGCTAATGTAGCTTTCCAACCAGCTTTCCTGCTAAAAATAAAGTCGGTCTTGCATCTACAAGTTGAAGCGCGGTGTCTTTGAAGCCGGCTTCGTTGAAATTTGCATCTGTGTTGTGAATGGGTGTCCCGCACAAGACCCGGCGCATAGTAGGAACTCATTGAAACAATGAATGAATGAATGGACGAACGAATGAATGGATGGATGGACGCTCTTGGCTCCCTGTGTGAACGAATGAATGATGAACGAACGAGTGAAAGCCTCGCCATCCGCAAACCGCCGCCTGGTCGTGATTTCCGTGGGACCCAGCTTTGCCTTCCCCACCGTGGTATTCTGAAGTCCCGGAACGCAGGCGCCGACAAGAGCCTGGGAAGAAAGGGGTTTGATCTGCACGCCGCAAACACCTCTTGCAAAAAGAGGAATAAAAAAAAAAAAAAATCCAGTTCCTTCTATGGGGGAAGTGAAGGCGTCACGGCATGTTAAATGTTTAGGAAGAAGGCGCCTGCTTGTTTTCCCTCCCGCCTTTTGCAGGCTGGAGGGGAGGTGCGGGGGGCGGCGGGGGGAGAGGTTCATTATTTCTCGGCGCTCTGAAGGCAGGTGAACGGGGAAAAGCAAACTGCAGCCTGGCACCCTGTTCCGCGGCTTTGAAAAATGTAGCGCTCTCAAGGCAAGGGAAGGGTTTGATGCAATTTAAAAAAGACAGACTCCCACACTCCTCAGATCCATACGTTCCCATTCAGACCTGGTTCCCCCTCCGAGGCAGCACTACGGGGGCTTTGCAGCCTGGCCTGGCTGTTCTGCTGACTCGAGGACCCCCGGCTCCCCATCCCCACCCCCGCCCCTGCCCCCACCCTGCTGTGGGGGGGGTGTCAACCGGGCTGGGGCCGGCTGGGGGCACAGAGCAGTGACGCGGGGGCCCCGCCGCGCGTGTGCAGTTGGGTCGTCGCTCTCGGGGGGCAGGTAAGAAGCTGAAAACATAAATGCCAGGGAAGCAATAAAATGATGTACGTATGCGGGCCGAGCTAAAGAGGTCTGGGAATGAAAATGCCCATCCCTTCCCTCTGTAACGGGGCCGGTCCACCAGTGGCTTGGGTTTTCTTTACCAGGTTGTATCCCTCGTGTTACAAACAGGTGTGCGTGGCAAAGAGCCCGTTCTGGAACCGACGGAGTTTGGGAAACACTGGTTCATCTTCCCTCCCTCCCTCCAGCCCTCTCCCACCCTGCTTCATTCAACCGATAGTTTTTAAACAGCCAGGAAGCATGCAGTTGTTAAGACAGACCCTATCCCTGCCTTCACAGTGTTTACCTTCTAAAGGGGAAGCCCTCAAACCAGAAAAACAAATGAACAAGTAAGATATGTTCCTCTAGTGACAAATGCCACGGAGCGGGAAAACCCAAGTGTGGAGCAGGGCGTGACAGGTGAAGGTCGGGGAGGACCACTTTAGGGAAGGTCTGGTGAGGCCCTGATGCCGTGGTCCTGCCTGGGGAGGAGGAACCAGCCTTGCTTTAGGAAGTTGGAGCAGATTCAGTAAGGTTCTTGCCTGCAGGACTTGTCAGAGCCTTCAGTGCATGGCAGCACCCAGTGTTCTGGACAGTGGGGAAACAGTGGTGTCTTTAGAAGCACTGTATTAAGGGAGCATCTGGAGGGCCTGTCTTGTATGGGATGCATGTGGGGACACCCCAGATGGGGGCTGGCAGCTTGGATCCCCTAAGAAGAGTGTGGTGGCTGTCGCGTTTCCATGGCTTGGCCCTCGAGTCCCTGAGCAGAAGGCCGTCTCCCATGCAGCTGAGTGAGTCCCTTACATCACCCTGAAACTCTGACCTGCAGCCCAGCACCAGCAAGCCCTCCGTTTGCTCCTTCCCGGCCAGTTCTCATGATGCACCGAGAGCGGAGCACCTGTAAACCCATTTTATTAACAAGACAACTGAGGCACCCCGGTCTCATGGACAGCGGGAGAATGAAGTCCCATCTCTCTCCTCCAGCTGGCATGCTCACCTGGCCTCACCCTGTGCCCCTCTCCCCCTGCTCAGTGTGCTTCCCCGGGCCCATCCTCTTCTCCCTCCGGAACAGGACAAACTCCTTCTCACCCCCTCCTGGTACCACGTTATTTATCACGGCTTCACCTCCAACGTGACGGCCTCAGACAGACCCTCACCGGGCGCTGCGCCACCCCCCGTGGTTTTCCATCACCTTGCTGGGTTTCTGTTTACCCGAGCACCGATCACCTTTGGCAGTCACCTTCCTGGGCATCTGTGCAGGCCGCGTCTGTTTGTCTGTGTCCCTCAACTGGGACGGGCACTCCTGGGGAGCGGTGGTGGGCTCGGTGGCGTTAGCTTCTGGGGCGGTGTCCATCCGGCACGTGGCGGGGTGCCCTTGAGTCTCTGTGGACTTAAAAGAGGTTCAGAGAGGTTAAGGGCTTGCCCAAGATCTTCCCGCTGGGAAAGCTGCACCCCCAGCCTTCCCTGCTACACAGCACACACAGCCTGCATTCCTTGTTATGCGGATGGGAAAACCCAAGACCAAGACCAGGGGCAAGAGCACGCCCCCAAGCCCCCTGCAAGGTCTCAGGTGCTCTTTGGGACTGAGCCTTCTGCCTGCCAGCTGCCCTCCTCCATCAGCAGAAACCTGAAAAGCACTCCTCCGTCTGACTGCCTGAGCAGACCGGCCTTTGCGTCTGACAAGGAAGGCTCTGGAAACACCCCTCTAATTGCCAGGAGACCTCCAGGCAGGGATGGGGGGGCCGGACGTTGCATGGGCTTGCCTTAGTTTAGACACGCTCTCTCTGCCTCTCTGGGCCCATGAACAAGATCAGAATGGAAGGGGAAAAGACATCACTCTGCATCACTTCAGATCTCCAATCTCTCTGCCCAAGCCTTCCCCCTACCCATAGGATTGATTTTCTCTGATGGCGGGAGGCTCAGGTGGGCCTGTGGGAAGGAAGGGCTTGGGGTTGACAGGCAGGAGGCTCTGCTCAGGGTCTGGGAACTTCCCTAGTTGTTTTTTTTTTTTTCTCTTGCAGAATGGGGATCATGTTTCCTGCGTGCAAAGGCTTACACTCTGCCTATGCTCTGACTCAGTGATATTACTTAACAGGGGTGGGGTGGTGGGAGAAAAGCAGCATGAATATGTACCACAAGGATGTGGCTACAAGGAGGTTTAACACAGCATTACTTACATTAGGAGAAAACAGTTGGAAACAACCTAGCTGCCCAACACTCGGGGATTGGTTAGATACAATATGCATATGAATGGCACGGCACAAAACCATTTTGAGATTGGCTGTAGGAAATCATGGAATGACACGGACAGACGTTCTCCTTGTGTTGTGCCATGTTTTCCAAAGAGCCGGGTGCGCATCACGAAACCACAAACTATTTTTAGTTTCAAACAGACAGCACCTATTCACCAAAGGAAACACCTTGAATGATGTAAGTTGAACTGTAAACTTTGGATGTGTTGGGGGTGGGAATTGTACATCATACAGATGTCCCGCTTGTCTGTATTTTTGATGCTTTGCTTGTGTGGTCATACAACACAGAAGGAAAGTTCCATGACATTCTCACCTCACCATGTTTTTTTTTTGAGAATCAGCATGAGTATGACACCCAAGCGCACTTACCTAGGCATAGTGTTGCCTATGGATTTGATGAATTATATATATAGCAACTTTCTCAAGGTTAGAAACAAGGGTGTTCTAATTTTGAGAAAATTTTTCGATTGGGGGTATTTCTAAGTGGCAAACTCCTACATATCTCACGAGGCCCAGCTCACATTGCCCTTCTTCAGGGAAGTCTTTCTACCCAGAATTCCTGGAGAGAAGGGAGTGGGCTCCTTCCTTTGTTTTCCCAAAGCATCAACTAACTCATGCTTAACCTGGAAAATTCATCTATTTATTTCTCTGCCTACCCTACCAGACCTGATGCCTCTTAAGGGCTGAGGCCATAACGTTTACCTCAGAATCATCAGCTTCCTACACAGCGCTTGGTATGTAGTAGGTGCTCAATAATTGCTTGTTGAAAACCTAGATGAATGAATGACGTTCATGCCAGCCAGCCTCCTTTACTCAAGTGAGGGCTTCTGAAAGCATGTGTGTAATCCCGAGCTATAAATTGAATTATATTTTTAAATGCGCTGGGGGACGTGCTATTTAAAGGAATTCTGATGTAAATCCTTTTTTATAAAATGAAGACATCTTGAGTAATGTGAATAATTGCTCCCTGACATATCTGTTTATAAGTTGAGATTTTTAAGGATCAGGAGACTGGTGCATTAAAAAAAAAAAATCATTTGACAAATATTTGCGAAGCACATAGTCTCTGCCAGGCTCTATGTTGGATGTGGGCATGACTGCCACAACTCTGGAAGACTCAACCTCCCTGGCAACACTCACTGGTATTGTCTCGGGGGCCCAGGGACCCAGCATCCACTGGCCATAAGTGGAATCCTACCTTCCCTACTTTCCGGCTGTGAGTCCCTCAGCCACTGACTTCCCCTCTCTGAACCTCAGCTACCACGTATGTGCGTGTACTAAAAGTACCTGCCTTCTAGCGGCCATGAAGATTCAAGAAGACAGTGCCTATAAACAGCTTAGAAGGTTGCCTGGCACAACACGTAGTTTCTGTTAGCACAAGAAGGCAAGGCGGAAAATGTTTACGTGGGGTGCCCACGGTGGGGAATCGGTAGCTGTTAGAGCCTCACAGATGTGTGTGCCTTTGCCTTTTCGTACCAGCTAGGGGATTGTGCGATTCTTTGTGTCCATCAGCAAAATGCAGGCAGTGATACTCACAAGACTGTTGAATTGGAAAAAAAAAAAAAAAGCAAGGTAAATGTTTCAGCAATAATTGAATGAATATGAACCTTCCTTGTGTGTTCAAGACACAAGATTCTTAACCTATCCCTAGTCCATCGCCCTGTCGGGCCCCCGACCTCCTGCTCACGGAAAAGGATTCTAGCTCAGGAGGGTGCTGTTTCCCTCCTTCCCCGGGGGTGACTTCTCCAGCCGTGCTCAGCTCTGAGACTGAGCCCCGTGGTGCCCATGTCAAAGGAGTCACGGCCACGCGTACCATGTGCACGGACTAGGCACGCAGGGTAAGGTGGAGGCTTGTTAGCACTTGTCCTTACAGAAGACAGACGGCCCCAGTTGTAGACATAGGATAAACACGTCAGGTGGCGATAATGAGTTTCGCCCCCACTTTGTGGATGGGGAGACTGAGGTTCCGTGTCAGAGAGCTGTTCAAAATATAGCAGAGCCACACTGATCAGCAGTGTAAGAAAACTCCAGTTTGGAAAACAGCACCGACAGGGGTTGCCTTTCTTTACAAAACCACGGCTGTCTTCGGGAAAAGTTTCGTTACAGGCCACGAGGGAGTCTACTTCCCACAGGCTGCCCCCTGAGAGCGAAGTATGGGCCTGGGGTCTGCAGAGGGGATGGGGTTTAGAAAGCCGGATAGCATCCCCCCGTGAGTCTCATTTCAGGCAGCTTCCCAAACAGTCCCGTTGTGCACTATAAATGGGAAAGTTATCGCCAGTCCGGTTTCTGGTCCCAGGCTGCTGGATGGACCCTACGAGATGGGGTCCCCTGAGGTCATCTGATCCAACCGTTCCCTCCAAACCCTCCCTCTGTCCCAATTTACAGATCATGGGCGAGACTGACTGGGGCCATCCATTCAGTGAGATGAGACACCCAGGGCTCACACCTCGCTGGGTCTCCTTCCATCCTCATGAAGACTTGATACAATACTTGGGGTGAACCTAGGCCACGGTCATGTATTTCTCTAACGAACGCAGACAGAACATTTATCTGTGAGTTCTAGCGCTCTCCAGACAGTAGGTCACTTCATCCTGGTCACAGCAATCCTTACAAGTAGGTACCAATATTCTCCCCATTTCACAGATGCATAACTGAGGCATGGAGTTAAGTCCTTGGTCAAGGTCATACAGAGCCAGTGAGCCACAAGCGGCCGGCTCCACGGGTCTCCATCCAAACCTCCGTGCTGTGCGGTGCACAGCTTCTGATGCACAGAAAGAAACGCGTTCCGTTTTGACTTCCCTTTCATTTTCTTCTGACTTCATCAGAGAGAAAGTCTCGACTGGGTGTTACTCCATCGTTAACACCTCTCCGATGCTTACTAATATTTTTTAACAAAAAGAGGGCAGGCCTTAGGCTCAGTGCCTTTCCAGAAACTGTGCTTAACGGGAAGTGTTACTGAAGTGGTTACATCCGTGACTACATTTGTGAAACGCTACCCTTTGTAAAAACAGATTCTGAGGGATTTAGAGACTGGCTCCAGACCTCAGAAAAGTCAGGACACTCAGCAAGAACTAAAAAAAAAAAAAAAAAAAAAAAAAAGAGAGAGAGAGAGAGAAGAAAAAAAGGTCTTTTGACCACCTGCCATCTTGGGCTTTTTCAATCCAATTCAGTTCAAAAAACACTTCGACAACCAGCTTTAGAACGGCTAGCAAGAGGGATGAGAATATGTGAACACAGTGAGGATCTGAAGCGTCATATAAATGTGATGCGTCGGGATTTTATTACTATTATTGTTGTTTTTATCGGGGAGATGATTCCTTTCTCTAACCTTCTTTTCCCTCAGACACTTTATCCCGAAAGGGTTACAATCCCAAGAAAAGCTTTTTTCGTAAGCACAAAGAACTAATATTAGCAGATTGGGGTTTCTGTAAATATTCATTGTAATCTGTGACTTGGTGAGTCTCGTGTTCTACCCTCCTGAAAGCTGCACATTTATAACTTGTGAATTCATAAATATTTACGAATTCACACAATCATCCCTGACAAATTATTTCATCTGACAGCTCCACACAAGCTCTGCCTGGTTTCCTGAAATTCTGATCAAATCTCGCGGAAACTTCCCGGGTGACAAGCAGCGAGTGAGCACAGCTAGAATCACAACCAGATCCCGTGGACCTGAATGGGTCAGTCAGCGACATGCACACCCACCACCATGGCCACTACCACCTGGGCGAGAGAGATTTTGTCATCTGAGGGGCCGCCAGATGTTCTCAACAACTGCACGTGTATTTATGGCAACGCGTCTTCGGAGGTGTCAGAAAAAAACACACAAAAACCAAGACGGGACCTCGTCAGGAGGAGGGACGTGAACGCACGTGGGCAGAGAGAGGTGGGGTTGGGAGCCGGACGGTCTGGGCGTGAATCCACAGCCGGCCAGGGTCCGCCTGATCTCGAACGGGCTTCCAATCCTTGCCAGACTCAGTTTCCTAGATTCGAATTTGGGGTGATGAGAGCAGGGACACGACAGGGCTGTGGTACCAATGACAGATGCTGCTGGCACAGCCCCCATCCAGGGTCTGTCACGTAGCTTGGGGAGTCCATACATCTTGGTTTCATTATTACCCTTGCACGTAATGGTTCGAACAGCCACAATCTCTGGCATGACCACGTTCTCAGTGATGTTTGAAGGCACGCGAAGGAGGTCCTGCTCCAAAGCCCTTTTCCTGTGTCGTCACCTACGGGTGCCCGAGAGGGACACCCTGCGGACGAAATCACGTGACTGCCACACGTGGGCTGTGATCCGCCCACTGGCGTTTTCTTCCAGCCGCCCCATTTGCAAGGACGAAGAAATAACTTACCTCTTTTTTCTTTTTCTTTTTTTCTTTTTTTTGCCCCCTCCCTCTCCGATTTGATGATTGAATGGCATCCTATTAGATGTGAGTTGACCTCCATAGGAGTGGAAATACATCCCCACCGTCACCCCGGGAGGCCGAATCCGGGTGCCCGAATCCGGGTGCCCGGAGGCGTGTCTGGATGAGAAGATCCAACTTTGGTGACGGGAGCTGAGTCTGCCTTCTGCTGCTCCGTCTACACAGCTTACGCAGCTCATCCATTACAGTGATTACGGGTTTTGTTTGCACTCAAGGCCAGGCACAGAGCTCCAGCTGGGGCAGTTATAAAGGCTCTGCGAGGGGCGCCTGCATTGCTCAGTGGGTTAAGCGTCTGACTCTCGGTATGTCAAGATTCCTGAGTTGGAGCCCCGCCTGGGGCTCTGTGCTGACAATGTGGAGCCTGCTTGGGATCCTCTCTCCCCCTCCCTCTCTCTCCGTCCCTCCTGCACTCTATCTCTCGGAATAAATAAACTCTCCAGTATCTTCCTGCAGCACCCCGCAGGCCCTGTACTTCCCTCCAGCTGCCCTGATGCCTTCTAGTTCTGCCACACACTGTAGCTCATTCCTGTCTCAGTGTTCTTGCACTACTGTTCCCTCTGCCTGGAATGCCTTTCCGTCCCGGGCTCCAGAGATCTGCCTCCTTCTTGCCATCGAGGTCTCCAGTGAACAGCCACCTCCTCAGAGAGCCCCTCCTGGCCCCCTTTCCACAGCCATCACGTTTCCCCAAATTTTCTTCATAGCACTTATTAGTGATTACTGATTGTTGTTTTTTCTTACTTGCCATCTCTCTCCCCTTACTGTGAGGTCCACCAGGGCAAGATCTCCTCTGTCACCCACAGCCATATCCCTACTGCCTAGAGCATCATCTGACATCCGCTGGGCACTCAATACATGTTTGTTTTATGGAACAGAGGAACACAGTTACAGATAGGACACCCACACCGGATTCGAACGATGACAGGTAAACTCAACTCTACCACATCCTGGTTTTGTGATCTCGGGCAACTTAAACCCCGATGAGCCTCAATATCTCCATCTGTCAAATGGGCATAGTACTTAGACTTCTCTCCTACCATTGTGGGATGTTAGAGGCTCCTGATGGGTAAAGGTAGACTAGCCCAGTGCCCAGCATGGGGAACTTCTATGTGGCTCATGATCTATTTGCAGTCCAAATTAATACTATGTAACTGATGGAGTCCCCAATCTAGGGACTCAAAGCATGGGGCCTTAAGGACTCTGTATTTGTTTTAGCCTCTCTGACCTCTCCCTGCCCATCAGGCTTCCAGAACCTTCCAAGTGTACTTCCGGGCCACGGTTTAGAGGAAACACATTTGCAAGTTAATTGCAATACCAGGGCTCCCACAGGTAGGGCGGTAGGGGTGGAGGGACATCACCACAGAGATGCCCGATGTGAACATTCCAACAGGAAGCCCAACATTCCACAGGAAGACCGACCATTGAGTTGAAGCTTCTCGCCCGAACTTTTCCAGCCGCAGACGGTCTCCGGGCGAGGCCATGGGTGTGCGCAGTCCCGAGCCGAAGTGCACAGGGGTGTGGGCGTGCATACATGCGTGCACACGCTCACACATTTCCCAGCATTACTTTTCAGCAAAAATTAAGGAACAGGAGATTCGTTTCTTCCTCAACTTCCGCCCTTTCAACATCTGCCTGTTTGGGTAAATTTGACAAGGATTATCTCTTTTGTTTTCTCTCTCCTTTATCGTCTCTTTCCCTCCCAAACCCAGAAATTCCGTGAGAAGTGTTTTTAAGAGCGCTGGCTGACAAGTGTATACACGCCGTCCGCAGCCAGGGAGCAAGCAGTGCAGTCTCTAACTTGTTAGACAGGAGCTAGATTACAATCATAAATAAATGATTTGCTGTCTCCTTGCATTCAGACTTGTAGCTTTTAAAGTGTGCCTGTCATCGTGGAATCAGATTTAGTCAAATGCTGTGTTACTGCAAAATTATCCTATCCTTACCTTTTTATTCTCCTTATAATGGACAGTTAAATTGGATTTTCAAATTTGAAGTGCATATGTTTTTCAAATCCCCAGAGGCTGTCTATTTTTTCATTTCTAAAGCAACTCACTAATGTTTATCATTACCACACAGAAATATTACAATTCTTAAGGGGCGCCTTACAAAATCAGCGCAGGAGAAATGCGTTTTATCGTCTCAAAATGAAACCAATTTCTCAGCTGATTTGCAATTTATTTACATGTTAGCATTTGATTTCCGGCTGATTTATAACCCCACATGGCTCTGTCTCGGGGTTTATTTAGAAAGCAGACAACGGTGGTCGGGGAAGGCTGCAGAGAGCTGCGTGGCGTGGGATGCCTGCTTCCCCCCCGGCAGGAGTCAGCGATGCCGGTCCTGAGTCTCGTGGCTTAGTTCCACCATTAGCAAATTCAGTGCCCCAGTATGTGCAAATACACGGGGTTCTAGGCCCCGTCACTGCATGGAGATGAGAGGCTGAACGACAACCTTCCCAAAGGAATAGTTTTCTTCTTCTGCAGGGATCAGGGATTAGGTGAAGGAAAAAGAAGGAAAAGGTTGGGATATAGCGGGTTTGCATTTCTTAGTTCATTCACATAACTCTCATGGCTAGGGAGGTGCCTGGATTCAAAGAAGTATTGTAACTTACAACAGGAAGTTTACTGGAGTTTATGACTTCATCTGTCTGATTATCCGTCCATTGATCCATTTTTCCATTCAGCTATCCAGCTATCCCTCCATCTTTCCAACCATCCACACATCTACTTTTCCATACTTCCCACCTCCAACCCACCATCCATCCATCCATCCGTTCATACGTACATATACCCCTCCCGTCACTTATTTCCACTCAATCCATCCATCCACCATCCACCCATCCACCTGTCCCCCCACCCACCCATCCAGCTATCCATCTGTCCATCCATTTACCTGTCCATCCATCCATCCATCCATCCATCCATCCAACACACAGTTACAGCCTTCAAGCTGAGTGCGAGGGGTGTAGAGATGACTAAGAAACTTACAGGATCCTCACAGACCTCATGGTTAAGTAAGGGAGACAAACACATACTCCTCAGGATCATCATGAAGCTCAGATTACTTAACGGGCATAAAAGTGTGCCATAAACTCTATGTCGCCTTAAAAAGCATAACCCACATGTGGAATGCTGTGATGTGCTAGAGCATGGTCTCTGGTCAGCCTGCTTCCTTCTAGCTGGGAAACCACTGGCAAACAACCTAACCTCACCAATCCTTGGTTTCCTCATCTGTAAAATAGGAAGAGGGAGTAATAACAATGATGATCCCTACTTGGCAGGGGTGTTGGAATGATTTGATGAGACAAGCCAGATAAAGTGCTTAACGTAATGTTGCGGCCACCGTACTTCACAAATGGTCTTGTCTTTCTTCTTCTTCTGCTTATGATTATGACCTCATTATATTACATGGATTACACAGTATTGTATTTTATTATATTCAGGAGGAAAGAGTAATTATGTCTAACTGAGAGAAGATGAAGAAAGACGTTCCAGAAGAAATCACTTCTGAGTTGGGTCTATAGAAGAGGGAAGTTTTTCTCAGGTACCAGAGGGAGTGACATTTCCATCAGTGAGAATAGCACACTCAGAAGCCTTGTGATCTGAGGGTGCAGCTGGAGATTCAACAAAAGGGGAGAGATGCATGGCAGTAGCATGGGACCCTTGGGGCAGAAGGGAGGAGGTAAGTCTGTTGAAGAGACCTCAAAGCCCCTGCATATTAGGATACAGAACTCGGTGTTGTCCTGAGAAAGTCAGGCAGCCATTGCAAGGGCTCAGAGATTGGCATCTTAGGGAGCTCTGCCCTGCAGAGAATAAACTTGGAGGTAGGGATCCTGGGGTGGGGCCTGGAGAGATAGCCCCCTGGGAAACAAATGAGGCAGGACCCAATGGGCTGATGCAGGGCTGTTCAGAAGGGTGGGTTCGAGAGAGGTGGGTTTTTAAGTAGAATCATCTGGGATTTGGGCACCCATTGGAGAAAAGAGGAGGGATAATGGGGGTTTCACAGAGATCTCGAGGAACACCCTATCAGAGGCAAAATCCCTGGGACTGAGATGAATTTTCCTCCTCACTTTGCTTATATCTGCCCATGCCATGCAGAGCTACTCTGAATAAATTTGCATAGATTTGTGCTGCAGGCAGCCAGCACTCACTCCTGTAAAAGGAGCATCTCTCTCTCTCTTTCTCTCTCTCCCTCCCTTCTTCCCTCCCTTTCTCTCCGACTATGTGCACACATCCAACACAATTTCCCTTCTGGGCATAGAGTGAGGAGCCGGGAACTTCCAGGGACTTCCTGAGTGAACTTGGACACATCTCTTAACTCTCCCGGCCTTGGACGGGAAAATCTTGTGTCTCTGGGGTCTCTAATTCTAGGGTACCGGGAGGAGAGTGGGTTGACAGGGGACCTGGTTCCCAGTTTATAAGTTGTGAACCAATCAGGACAATGTGTGTTGCGAGTAATAGAAAACCTGATTCAAATGACCTTAGAAATGAAGAGTCCAGAGCTTATGTAATAGAAAAGTGAGAGGCTTCAGCTATTAAGTAAAGCTTGGTCCAGGAGCTCAGTGATGTCACTCATTAAGACCACTATTATTTTCTGTCTCTCATCTGTCTCTCATGGTGCCAGTTTCACGCCAACTCTGGTTTCTGCAGATCTCTTTGTAGAGCTCACAAGCAGATGCTTTTATGTTTCTCACCCAGCAAGAGGAAAGCCTGAGATCCACTGATTGGACGGCTCGGTTCCTACGCCCACTTCTGAGCAAATCTCTGTGGTCAGAGGGAAGGAGCATTCTGATAGGTCCTCCTGAGTCACATGCTCATGAGTCTCCTCATGGAAGCCTATGCCTCCCAGAGCAGAAACCAAGGATTTCTGGGAAAGGAGGATTCTGGGACAGAATCAGCTCGTGTCCCAGGACACGTGTCACTGGGGAAAACTTTCTACCTTCTTTATTTCCCAAGGAAGGAGGAGATAACTTCAAAAACAGACATAGTCTCTGGCTGATTATCCATAAACTGAATGGGAAGAGTCAAATAATAGGGCTCTCCTCGGGAACTTTACGTGTGCAACGGCTTGCCTCAAGGCCAACTGCCTGTAAGAAAGCTAAAGGACTCACTGTCCCTCCCAGGGATCTAGACTTTGTAGTGTCCACTTAGCGGTCTGGGTCGGACCCCTACTGACCCCCTATTGACCACTAGTATCAGCTATGAATGAGGGGCTCACAGATGGCCATGGGTGAGTGGGATTCAATGTTGGACATGTTAGCACGGGTCAGGTTGTGCTGCAGTAACAAATAATCCTCGGTCAGCGACCTGACAAAGTGAATGCTTGCTTCTTATTCTCGCGAAGTTTGTGGTGAGTTTGGATGAGTCTCCAGGGCAGCTGTCCTTGGCATGGCAGGTCAGCCACCCCGGAGGCTTTCATCTCATGGCATCTCCGTCACACACATGTTTCCACAGTGGGGACAGAAAGAATGGAGGGCCAGGCTCTGGCTCTTCATTTCCTCTTCCTGGAAGTGACGCACTCCATCTGCTTATGTGCAATTGCCCGACTGCAGTAACCTTCCCAGGGTTCCTGGAGGACAGGTGAATTAGAAATACTGGGGAGAAGTAAATGTATCTGTCCCTGAAAAGGGGGACGGTTGGGACCTCACTCAGACTCACCTTCAGTGTGCCTTCCATTCATCCCAAGGGCGAGAAGAAGAAACCGTCCGTTGTTATCTGCTCTCCACCAGGTGCTCTGGATTAAGGGATGAGCTGCCTTCTAGCAGTTCACATTCAATTTGGGGAGACAGGGCCAATCGTTGTGTTTTTCTTTAAGGAGAGACAGAGACAGAAAAGTAATTTTAGAACCTCCTTCCTGAGCTTATTGTGAGGATAAAAAAGGATATGAAGCATATGACATCCTTGGCACATCGCCCAGCAAAAGAGTTCTACAAATAAGAATTATTATTGCCATTTTACAGATGAGGCAATTGAGGCTCATGGTGGTTGAGGGACTCTCAAGGTCACTCAGCGATGGTCACCCAGCGATTGGTTCACTGTAGAGTCTTCTGTTAGTAATCTTGCCCTTGACCTAATTCACATTCTGCCCGAATGAGAGACCTCTGTCTCCCTCTTGCCCTGCTCATTCAAAACCCACTGAGGGTTTTCTGACCAGCTTTGGGCACCAAGGTCCTCTAATTAACACAGAGGAATGCTGACCCTGGTGGGCCCCAAAGTGAGATCCTCTGCCATTTGCTTGCATTTTTATCCATATTTATATCCTTCTGTAACTCCCAAGTCCCTCCTGCAGACAGCCAGGGTTTGATGGTGGCATCTGTCGTTTCAAGAAGGGAGATGTGTTCTCCCATTTCCTGACCGAGAATGTCTTGGGAGTCCATTCATGGAACTAAGATACCCACATTTTAAGATGGCACACTCTTCCTTGCTAAGATTCCATTATTTCTTGGCCCTGGGGCTTTGGCTTCAACTTCTGAGACTCTATCCCAGTGTCGTCCAAGAGAACTTTCTGCAACTATGGGAATATTCTCCACGAGTGTCGACCGGTATGATAGCATGGTAACCAGTCGCTCCATGTGGCTACTGAGCATTGAAATGTGGCTAGCTTTGTGGAGGAACTGAATTTCCATGGTATTTAACTACAATTAATTTGAATCCAAATAGTCACATGTAACTGGTGGCCGCTTCCTGGGAACCAGAAGTCTTACTCTTATTCCAAAACTCTTATTCTGATTTTCCTTAGTGGCTTGGTTCTTACTTGCCCTCAAGAAACACAACTGAAGAAGTTCTGGGCAACAGTTTGGGTCACTTAGTCTGGAATCTCGTAAAAGAAACATAAATATTACGTATATCAGTCAGGCTAGAAGATAGGACACTACAGTAACAAGAAACCACCCACTCCCCGTGGCTTGAAGCAGCAAAGGTGTGTTTCTTACTCATGCCACATATTCATCTCAACTTGGCGAGAAGATCTGCTCATCATTGTCATTTCAGTACCCAGGTTGATGGACAGTTGCCTGTCTGAATGCCAGAAGGGAAAGGGAGCTGTGTAGGGTCCTGTAGTAGTTAGCAGATTGACCCCAGACTTGACATCTTTCAGTTCTGTCCCCCATTCGTTGGCCAGAATTATTCATGTGTCTCTATCCCAACTCAGGGAGGCATAAAGTGCAACCCTACATGTTCAGGAAGGGAGGATAGCAAGCCAAAAATTTCTGGTCATCTGCACTAATCAGGACATAGTATGCAAGGTCAATTTTGAGACACAAGTAGAAGGAAAGGGCCAAGTCTGGAGAAGAAATAGCCAAGAATGCTTTCAAGAGCACTGCATTGGGAGTTCAGACCAGAGACCCAAGTCCTGGGCTTGTCCCTTATTAATTCTGCGATCACCAGTCTGCACCCTGCATTACCCTCAGTTTCTTAGGTCTGCACTTTGAATGTATATACAGCAGTGTAAGAGTTACTGGGATTTTTTTTATATTTACTATCCTTCCCTATGCCTGATAGAAACAAGACCCTGGATCCCTGTAGTCGGGACTACTATTGGCCATCCATGTCTATTCACCTCTTCTTTTTACCTAGAGAACACTTATTGTGCAAGAGGTGAGTAATAACTTACCCAACTCCCCCCCCCAAAAAAAAATACCCAACTCTACATTTTCCAAGCTTATCTGCATATGGGATGGCCATGTGACAACTTCTGTCCAATAACTTGTAAGTGGAAGTGATTGCTGGGTGTGTTTTCAGGAAAGCTCCTGTTGTAAAGTGGAGTCTGCATCCCTGGTCTCCCTTTCTTTTAGTCTGGGTGGAGGGTATGATGGCTGCAGCTCCAGCAGCCATTTTGAGAGCATGAGGATACACACTGTAAGGATGACACTACGCCAGCCAGAAAAGGCCTGGATCTCTGACAACATCATGGAGCTGCCACCTTTCTGACTTCTTTCACAGGTGGGATAAGTAATCCCCCATCGTGTTTAAGCCATGTCTAGTTGATAGGAGGAGATATTCACCACTACGCTAATGAGGAGGACATGGCTGTATTTGGATATTTGATTCCATGTGAGCAATCCCTGATTGATATAATATTGCAGGAATAGATTGCTTTCATGGTGACCAAGAAACAGCTGTCTTCAGGGGGTGATAAGGAGAACACAGGCCCGGGAACCACACAGATGCGAGTTTCCATTCTGCTGCTCACGAGCTGTGTGACCTCAGGCAGAAAATCAGCCTCTCTGAGCTCAGGTCTCCTCATTTGTGACCTGGGGATGATAATGAAACACACCCTCCCAACATACACGTGGGGTGTCACATCCCCATTTAATTCCTCAAGAAGCCCCAGGAGGGGGTGTTTTCTCATCCGCACCTTACAGATAAGGTAACTAAAACAGTGAAGCATGTATCGAATAATTACTAGGAACACATGTTGAATGTATGCCTCAGGACCCGAGCAGTCCCTAAATAGCAGCCATTTCCCACACCATCGACATGGGTTTTAGAACATCGGCCTATTACCTGGTCACCAGAGTCATTATTGACTTCGTGTGTTTAACTTAATTTTAGCTACCACCACTTTTTAACACTATATTCTCATTCTAAGCAATAAAATATGCCTGGAACCACAACAGACATGCGCGCGTGCACACACACACACACACACACACACACACGCGTCTCTATAAGAACATATGGCACTACCTACCAGAACTAAACACATATTTATGCTATATGTTTCTATGCTGTACTTTGGCCCAGTGATTCAAGTCCTGGGTACCCAAACTATAGGGAAAAAACATGCTTGGAACCACCAAAAGACACAAGATTATTTTATAGCAGCTCTTTATTTGGACAACTCAAATGCCCATCCGCAGTGCAATGGATACATAAATTGTGATATCGCCATGCAGCGGAATACTACTCAGCAACAAAAAAGGACAGATTACTGCCTCATAGCCCAACATAATGAAAACGTTATGTTAAGTGAAATGCTGACACCAAGGAATATGTCCTGGCTAAGTCTTAACTGACGAGGTTTGGAGATGGGAGAGAAGTGACAGAACTCAGGATAATGGTTATATCAGGTCAGGTATCGGGACAGGAACGGGCACAAGGGAGCCTCCTGGGGATCTAGAAATGGGCCATATCTTGACCTGGGTGGTGGACATGTGCTTGCAGAACTTAAGTGAGTTGTTTACTTCTTGTCGGTGCACTTTGCTATAATTCAGTTACGCCTCAATAAAAAAAAAAGTCTATTAAACTTTTAAATGTTTATTTATTTTGAGAGCGCGAGAGAGAAAGAATCCCAAGCAGGCTCTGCATTGCCAATGCAGAGCCCAACATGGGGTCTGAACTCATGAATCGTGAGATCATGACCTGAGCCAAAATCAAGACTTGGATACTTACCCAACTGAGGCACCCAGGTGCCCGTAAGATTTTTTTTTAAAGGATCAAGAAAGTCACAGGGCCGTGTGCAATCATCCTGCACTCTGGGAAGCAGAGTGTTCCACACAGGGCTGGGCACACAGGATGCTCTTGGTAAATGCCAATCGAATGGGACACGTTGTGGCCACCAGGACCCATACCCTGCAGGAGAACCGTCCAGTTCTGCACCCTGGCCCTGGTCCTCTCGAGCCCTGCCAGGTTCCATGGGGACGGCTGGGCTCCCCAGCAGCTGGATCCCTCTGTGCCAAGGCTCTGCAAGTTGATCTGCCTCTCTTTACCCCATTACCCCCTCCACAATAATCTCACAGCTCTCTCCTGATGAGGGCGTGTGTTCTGGCCACATGTTAAGCTTTAAGCAGACCCTGGTACTTGAGGGAAATTCTCTCCTTCACTGGCTGGAAAGGCACAGGGAAGAAAGGGAAGGTGGTGGGAGGCATGATCCCGATGTGTGTGTGCCCCGTTAGAGAGCGTCTGTATAGGAGGAGTGGCCTGGGGGGTGGAGAAAATTGTTGAGAAGGGACAGTGTCAGGAGCAAAGTCTTTATGATCATTCACCTTTGAGGTCTCAGTGTGTGTGTGTGTGTGTGTGTGTGTGCAGGACCAAGTGACAGAAATAGAAGAAGACGGTGATGGAGAGAAGCTGAGAGAGGAACAGGCAGAGAGTGAGAGAGATGGGGCAGAGATTTCCTCTAATGCACAATCTCTTTGCTACAAGCTTTTCCAGGATTCACCAAAACATTTGGGACCACTGTCCCCATTCCTCAAATCCACTGGCTACAAAACATTAAGACAATTGCAGAGTCCAAACCAGGAAATGTTTACCAGCTGTTGATGAGATATATGGCATTGTATCAACCAAATAACGTTCACTCAGCTCAACTCTTTTTTTTTAATTTTTTAATGTTTACTTATTTTTGAGAGAGAGAGAGACAGAGACAGAGAGAGACAGAGACAGAGACACAGAGAGAGAGAGAACCAGCGGGGGAGGGGCAGAGAGAGAGGGAGACACAGAATCTGAAGCAGGCTCCAGGCTCTGAGCTGTCAGCACTGAGCACGATGCGGGGCTTGAACTCACGAACTCCTGAACCATGAGATCATGACCTGAGTTGAAGTCGGATGCCCAACCGACTGAATCACCCAGGCACCCCACCACTCAGCTCAACTCTTAGAGGGTCATCTCTGGAGCCCATGGAGTCCAGCCTGTGGACAGTTTAACATCCAAGTGTTGCTAAGAGAGCAGAGCTTAAAAGTTCTCATCACGAGAAAGTAAATTCTGTAACCATATGGTGACCAAGCTTCACCAAACTTATCGGGGTGATCATTTCACAATATATACAAATATTGAAGCATTATGCTGAACACCTGAAACTAGTATAATGTTGTGTATCAATTATACTTTAAAAAAACAAAACAAAACAGAACTTCAGAGCCAGTGTTCTTGACCTCTATGCTTGAGGTTGCTGTTGCCTTGCTGTCCGCCGAGGGACACAGGGATGAGCAGGGAACAATGTCACCTGGGGTGGTGTGGCACAGCCCTGGGGGAGGTTGACATCTGGGGGAGATAAGCCCAGCTGTCCTTCCTCTCCCCGCCCCCCCCCTTTTTTCTCTGTGGCTGCTGCAACAAATGACCATCAACTTGGTGGCTTAGAAAAACCAAACTTTATTGTTTTCCAGTTCTGGAAGCCAGGAACCCGAAATTAACATCACTGCACCAAAATCGGTGTCAGCAGGTCCACGGTGTGTCCAGAGGCTCTACGGGAGGGTCTGGCTTCTTCCAGCTTCTGGTGGCTACTGATTCCCTTGGCTCGTGGCTGCATCACTCCAATTTCTGCCTTTGTTGTCACATCACATTGTCCTCTGTGTGTGCAGTCTCCCTCTGCCTCCCTCCTACAACAGATGTGATGGCACTTAAGATCCACCCAGATATTCCAGGATCACCTCCCCATTTCAACATCCCTAATTTAATCCTATCTACAAAGGCCTTTTTACTTACAAGGTAACATTTGTAGCTCCCTGGTATCTTTAGGGACTGTATTTCAGCCTACACATTACCCAAGGGCTTTTATCCGGGATCATCAGCATGAGCTATTGTATTCCAAACCTGCCTGCCTTCTCCCACTGACCACAGGGCCTTGACTCTCCCGTGTCAGATTCTCCCTGCTTTTCCCCTCAGCATCAGCTTTGCGAGGCTGGTGACAGAGACACAGAGGAGGCTGCCTGGGTGGTGTCCCCCACGTGTGCCCCCAGAGCTCCGGAACTGCCTGCACACAGCCAGGTCACCCCTGTCAAAGCTTGGGCTGAATGCCAGAACACCAGGCCCAGAGAGGAGCCTCGTTTGTCCAGAGACACAGCAAATCGTTCCTTCCTCCCTTCAACAAACCGTCACTGGATCCCTTCCAGGTGTCAACCTCTGTTCCGACTGCTGGAAACAGAGAGGTGACGAAATCTCCCAGCCTCTCCCCTGGACCTCCAATCTAATCAAGAAGAGAAAAGGCAAATTAAGCTGGCCATTCATTTCTAAACATGCACAGCAAATGTGAAGATATCATAGAGAAGGATGCGTGAGTGGGGAGGGAATAATTTCCCCTGCAAAGACTTGAGACGGTTAGCTTCTGAAGGCTCCGGGGGGCGTGGGGGGTGTTGCATGCAGCCCAGGTGGGTGGCAGCCAGGGGGAAAGGAACATTCCAGGCCAAAGGAATGACATGCAAAGTGGTCTAGAGTCTGAAAGGGTGAGGGAGGCTGAGGGAGCTCATATGGCACAGAGCTCTGTGTTTGGGCATCCTTTGCTGTCTGCAGTGGGTCGAGGGTTCTGGGATCGATTAGCGATGCCTGCCCCCGGCACTGCGTAAAGAAGCAGTGGTCTGCATGCCATGGACTCTCGCTAAATCCGGGCTGGTGGCTTCGTAAACGAGTCCTCTTCTCTGGACTCTGACGAGAAAATCTTCCAGCTCTGAGTGGCCCTCATTATGCGGTGAGGGAGCTGACAGATTTTTATGAAGAAGGGTGACTTGTTTACCAGTTGGGAGTCTTTCTGCCTCGTCTTATACAAAGCATCTTCACATTCCATCTTGTTGAGTTTCATAGCAGAACTTTACAAAGCAACCATCCTACCCGAAGGTGACCAGCTCGTTTTTAATGGAAAGCAGAGGCATGAATCAAGCAAGCAAATATTCTCAACCTTATTCCCCCCAACACTACCCTTTCTGTAATTTTTTTTCCAGAGGAAAGGTGAGAGGAAGTCTTTGGGAAAACTGGCCTCACCATCAGCACATCTCAGACCCTCACATGTCTGGCTCAACACCCCCAAGCAGCAAACCAGTACGTGCCACAGAAAAAAAAAAAAAAAATTCTAACAAGACATTAATAGATAAATAAAAATAGCTTCCACAAGAAATGACGAGGACTCACGCAACAAAATGATTTCTTTCTGTGTGCGTAAACTCATGAATAATCAAATCGCACAGTCCCCAAATGAGCCAAGTACAGCTCTTGTCAACCCTTATCCCAGTTTCCTCCTGGAAGGTCACCTCGAACCTTTGCAGGCCGGGGTGGCTCTGCCCCTCACGGCTCTTCCTCCCACCCCCTCCTAGCATCCCCACCTCCTCCTTATAGGGGAGAAATTAATTCCCAGTGCTATGGAAACGTGCAGAAAATCTGAATGGCAGGCTGGGGCAGTGCCCATGAATCATCAAGCAGAAAGGGGAGTTCGATAAAATATTGGGGGGGTCCCCAGGCCATGGCTTTTGTGAGCTGAACCAGAGCCCTTGCTTCAAGCCTTTTTATGTGTCACATTTTAACCTACCAGCTGCCTTGAGAAGCAAGATGATCTCCCCTGCCTTTTTTCTTCTTCCTTTAAAAAAATTATTTTTTTATTTTTTTATTTTCCCTCATGTGTTAAGGGAGGAAACAGTGACAGGGACAAGTGACAGCTCGCTAATTATTCCCTTACTGCCACTGCTGTTCTGGCTTTGGACGCATTGCTCATTTCTCCCCGTCTTCGCACTGAATAATGCATGGGTCCCTATCTGTATTCAAGCGGCACCTCCGGGGACCGCCAGCCTAACTAGCTGATAACTGATTCAGTTTGTAAGCAGGGCCTCTGGGAGTTGCAAGGAAAAGTAGCCAAGAACAAATTTAACACTTCTTTCTCATTTCTTCAGAACATCAAGGAGAGGCAGGTTGGGAAGCAGGTGGGGGTATGTGCTGGGCCCTTGGAGGGCACTTGACCTCAGGTTAGGAGAAGACAGAGTTTTGGCTGTGCTGTGGGGAGGGAGGAGAAGGAGGAGGAGGAGAAAGTTAGTTGAAGGCTTGCTATATGAACTAAACATCTTGCATGCATTGTCTCTTTCAAAGACAAGAACCCCTTGATGGCAATGCATTAGCAGATATATTGGTTAGCTTCTACCATGATAATGCTGCGTAACAAATGACCTCCACATTTCAGTAGCTGTCAATAACATATATTTATTTTTTCTTGCTCAGGGGTCTGCAGGCGGGTCAGCCTTGCACTGATCTCGGCTGTGCTCAGCGGAGCTTGGCTGCAGACTGCAGGTGTGGTTCAGATCTGCTCTATGTGTCTCATTCCGGGGCCCAGCCTGGAGGAGGAGGCTCCTTGATGGCAAAGGTGCTGTCACATCTCTAGCCACTGCCTGTATCACGTCTGCTAATAGCCCATTGGCCAAAGCAAACCACACAGGCAAGTCTGGTGTTGAGGGGTGATGGAGTAAGTGTCCACCACCCTGAGCCCATGGCTGGGGTGTAGAGGCCTAATACTGCCATAGACGGAATCTCCAGAACAATCCCTTTTCGAAATCAGAACCTTTCATCCCACTGCCCGAAGCAAATACAACATTTACAAAAAGACTTATACCTGTTAACCTCTAGATTGGGCTTCTCATTAAATAATACCAGGGTCTGCAAATCAAATGATAGTGATAATCTAAATGGCAATTTTTTACCCAATGTCTACAGTACCAAGTACTGTTTGAAGTGCTTTTATATATATCGACTCATTTTCTCCTCCTGTGAACACAAGAAAGTAGGTACTATTGTTACCCTGTTTCACAGATAAAAACAACAGGCACAGAGAGGTTAGGTTATTTGCCTGAGGTCGCACAGCTGATAAAGACCCGGGCCAGGGTTGGAGGCCAGGCTGACTGCAGACCCTCTAGTTAAAAATGGATTGTCATATAAAAGTTTGAATTTTGGACGTAGATGCTATGGTTGAAATGTCAGAGTGCAGTTGGCCTGGGGAAATATAACTGGGAAGGGTTAGGGTGGCATCTGGGCCAGGACCAATCAGTCTCTGGGGGTCTGGACCTGCTTGAGAAAACCACTCGCACCCAGCCCCACCCTGCAGGTAGAGAGTCTCCCTCTCTCTCTAGGTCAACCTCAGTCCTGCCAATGGATGATGTGTTCAAGAACCTGCTGGTGGAATTGCTAACTTTCTCCCACCAGGCTGGGTGGGCCAGATTTCTCTGGGAACTATGGGTGCTGGAACAACACCTGGCTTTCCATCACCAAATGCTCCCCTTGCCCCACTTAGACCGGTGACCGCCATCCCCCTTCACCCTCCCCTTCTTCCCCGATTGGATCTGGTGGTGGCTCTTGTTTATGGGTCTTGCTTTACGAATGACAAGGGGACAGGGTAAAGGTGCACCCATTTTGAGGTCAAATGTCTATCATCTGGTCCACTTTTAGAATCAGAAATCTGATCCTTCACGAGATGAAAACGGGTGCCATCTTGATTCCACGCTCTAACAAAAGGGTCGTGCCCGCTCGCAGGGCTTTGGGTTCTTAGAGCCTCACACAGTGTGGGGTGCATCGTAAGAGCTCGGGGACCCATGGGTGAATGAATGAATGAATGAATGGCTGAATGAATGCTCATCCGCTCAGATAAATGCTTTTCAGAGAAGTGAAGCCATTTCAAAAAGACCATTCTCTTGTTCAATACCTACGGAGCACCTACCATGCATCGGGCACTGTTCAGAGAGGCTAGGTACCCAAAATCTTTGCTGTCGTGGACCAGCAGATACCCAACATAATGTCAGGTGGTGAAGAATAAGGCAGGAAGGGGGGAGGGAGCGTGGTGAGGGCTAGCGTAAGCATTCTCCCCTTCTTGGGCGTCTTCTCCATCTCCACTCCAGGCACTGTGCTAGACGCCTCATAAAGAGCTCCCCCACCGCCCCGATTGTATCGTCATCATACCCATTTTACAGACAAGGAACTGAGGCTCTGATAAGCGCCTTACTTTGGTAGTCACACTGCGAGGCTACGAGAGACCCAGTCTGCCTGCCTTGCCTGAACTGGGCAGGCAGGTGCGGTTCCCTGGCCCTCCCAAGGCTGGCGGGTCAAGGAAGCCAGGTGCTAGGGGTGGGAGGGCTCTTGGGACCCCTACAGCTGTCCCCTGCCTGGGTGTGCCATCTGCATCCAGTTGCCCAACGTTGTCTCCTGGGGCAACACTGGGCTCTCTGTCACAGGAGCCGCATGTCAAGGCAGAAGCGGGGGAGGCAGGCGGGCGTTAGCAGGTGGTTTAAAATAGCAGCACGTCCCCATGGCTGCAAGAGCTTGGTCCTCCAGCCTGGTGAGAACACTCGGGGAGGAGATTCCTCAGCCCGGCAGCTACCCCTTCACAGGTGGCCCCTTTGTAAGGAGCCAGAGAAATTGTGCTCAAGTGCACGGTCCCCCCGCCCCTTGCTCCCAGGGTCTGTGGGATGAAAGCCGCACTCCGCTCTCCAGAACCTTCACAAGCTGCCCCTCCCAGCTGTCCTCACACTCCTTTCTCTGGTCACCCTTGCCATACTGCATCCAAGACGTCCCTTGTGCCATTGCTTTGGCTGGTCAGGCTGCCTGGAAGGTCCTCTCTGCTATCTTCCCCACCTGGAAAACACATGGAACGCAGCAGGTGCTCAAAAAACGCCAGTGGGATCCACTTATACGCGTTAAAATCTTACCCTTCGCACTTGGCTCACTTGTCAGTACCTCTGAAGAGCCTTCTAGATTCTCCCAGGGGCAGAATTCCTCCTCCTTCCAAGACTCTATGGCCTACACTCAGATCAGGATTGGAGAAACCTCCAGTGCTCATGGCTGTCTCCAAGCCCACTGACTAGGTTGGCTGCTGCACCGATGGTAAGGGTCGCATTCTCTCAAGCAGGGGTGGCAGATAACGGGCACATCAGGGGCACACAGGCCAGAACTCTCCTAGCCATGCACCTGGCAGACATTGCTAATCAATCACAGCCCCTTTCTTCTCAAGCCCTGGAGCCCCAGGCAGCCATGAGCAATTGACTGGAGTTGGCATCAGGATGATGCCTTAATGGCTTCCCACTCCCAAGTGTCATTGCCTACTGTCTTTAGATAAGCGGCCTCTAGAAGCTTGCCTTCGTGGCCTCAGCCATCAGACTGGGAAGCTCTTGGGGGCACGACAGGGACATTCATTTCAGCAGCTCCTCCTCCCGGCACAGACCCTGGAGAACGCTAGGCACTGAAGAAATGTCCGTCAAGTGCGGGAGTCTGGGAAGTGGGGACAACCCATCACGGTATGCTGATACATACAGAAATGCCTCACTAAGTCCACTGCAAGTCTTTTGGGTCCTTCTTCCCACCCTCTCCCCCTTGGTCTCTGGGGAGCAGTCAGGAACCCGGGAAACCCAAACCGTGGGTTCGTTGAGATCAGTTCCAAATAAAACAATGGTTTCCCCAAGACTAGCTGCACAGAGACACAAGGTCAAAGATAAAAGATCCTTAGAACATGGAGGAGAGAGAGGGAGCACCCAAGAAAGCAATCTTGCCAGGTCCTGTCACCTCCCTGAACCTCAGTGTCCTCATCTGTAAAATGGGGATAATCGGACTGCTGTGAGATAATGAATGGAAGGTCCTCATTAGAGTATGATGATGCTATCACAGTGCTCACAGAGATCTTTTCATACAGGGAAAGCTGCCTTCAGAGAATCTTGAACTCTGGCCTCCCTCTGAATCCCATCCTCCTGGGACCTCTCGCCTCTGGGAGAGGTCCCAGAAAGGAGGCCCAGGAGGCAGGGACCCCCAGAAGAGGAGGGCTTCGAGTTCTCTGAAAGGGGGAAGAGAGGGAGTCCTTCCCCTGGGCGTGGAATGCCATTGCATCATCACTCTGTGGTCCCACTTTACAGACGGGGAAACTGAGACCTGAGAAACAATGAAACCAGCCTAGTGTCATGGAATAACAATTATCTGCATCTGAACCCATGGTATTTTGCAGAGCCATCCTGTTTATTGGAAAGGTACCCACACTTATAACTCATTCATTCATTCATTCATTCATTCATCTGTCTTCAATTATACTGAACATGTTTGGGAGGAGTTCACAGTCTAATTGGGAGAATGGGGTGTGATCTGACATGCTGTTGAATTACTTCAGTATCATCGGAAGAGTAAGCTAAGTTTGGGGATAACTTCACAAGAGGGCTATATTGGCTGGGTTTTGCAGTATAAGTAGGAGTTGATGAGGTAGCTAAAAGGAGGAAGGGCATATCAGGCAAGGCAGATGGTAGGAGCAAAGGCAGGGATCCATGAAAAAGCTTGGTGTGTTTGGAGACCATTTGGCAGACTTGTGCGCCCCACCTTAGGGACTATGGTGCTGTATAAGCAGTAGAAGAAGCCACAAGATATAGGAAGCTGGAGCCTGGAGGTCCCTCCACGGCATTTGGGCTTTTCCCTGTGGGCATGGGAGTCATTGGAGGTGTCCTGGTTCAATTGCTTACACCTCAGCTCCTACTTTCCCTCGCACTCAGCTGCCTGGTGCCAGCCCCGGGATGGGGCAAAGAGCAGCATGGACTTTCTGCACCGACCATGCTGCTTCCCTGGAGAGACCCATGCCTAACTTCTGCTCCAGGAATTTAAGCCCCAGAGACCCCCAAAGCACAGAATCCCACTGCTGAGACCTCTCCAGCTCACGGACCTGAAGATTTAGTGAAGTGCACCATTCACCTGTCCATTTGGTCATTTGGTTAACACAGCTGAAAAGCCCCTAGTGGATGATGTATTGGTTAGTTACGGCTGCGGAACAAACCACCCCCAAATCAGTTCGTCACGTCAACGATATCTTACTGAGCAGTTATTTGTCTGGGGCTCATCTTGTCGGAGTCCATGTGTGCAGCCGCTGGTCTGCACAGGGCTCTGCTCCAGACCGGGCTTGCTGGGGGTGGGGTCCTGTTCCGTGTGTCTCTCCTCCTCCTCCTGGCAGGCTAGCCAGTGAGCAGGGGGTTGAGGCAGGCAGAGGAGGTGCGGGAGGGACACAGGGGAGTGTCGAGGGAGCTCTGGGATATTTGGCTGTGAGAACTCACAGAATCTGTGAGTCCGAGTCTCTGTGATGGCCCTTACGTGCTCCCGAGGGGCCGGCCGGGCTTGTAGCGGTGGGGTCCCCGACCCAGGTTGTAATAAGGAGGGTCAGGAATGCCCAGACAAGGTCATGTCAGGAGTGGAGGAAGGTCCTCATGTTACTGGCTGCTCCCTGTTTTCCAGTCAGTGCTTGAGGCTGAGTCCACCTTTTCCAACGGTCAAGACCCCACCCCGGATGCACTCGGTTCAGCATCCCCCGCTTCAGAACCTCCCTCCAAGGGCCGCCCAACCAGCTGCGAGGGGGAGCAAGCTCCCCCTTTGCTCAGTGGCAACCCCCTTGGGGAGGAGGGAGCAGATAGCAGAACGGTGCTATTTACAAGCTTTCAAATGGCTTATTGAATCATAAGCTGAAATCACAGGCTGTAACCAAATCAGCGAGGACCAGATTCAATAAAGTAAACAGGGAGGGGGGATAAAAAAAATCCCACCTAGAAGCTTGTTAAAGCCCTTCCCTGCCTCTCCCGGCCTTGGTTTCTTAACGTCTCATTGTTTCTGGCGAATAAACCCAGCCTGGTCTGGTTTGATTCCAGTGGCTATTAATTCCATATGTGGTTTATGAATGGAGGAAAAGGCCGTCATTACGTGCTCTTGGAACTTGAAAAGAACCCAACGGGTGCCTCATCTGTGCCCTGCTGGAGCAGCCGAGGACTTTGCTACAGCGCGTGGGTCTCGAATCCTAACAAATGAGTACTTTTCGGATGGGGAGCCGGGCCGCCCACCATGTGCGGTGGTGACGGTGAAGTCTCCACGTACAGGGTCCCTGCTCCTAAGGAGGTCCCGGAGACACTCAATGACTCCGCGGGGGTCCTGTGTGTGCACGCGGGACTTCACCCTTTATAAAGCGCCTTTGCACATTTTACCCGAGTTATGCTACGAGCTCAGGACGCATAACGCCAGCACAGCGCCCGTCCCAAAAAAAGACGTCCTCGAATATCAGCTCTTGTTGGTGTTACGAGCGGTATTTCCTATTAACTGCAGGCCTACTGTGTGCCCGACGCTAAGCGTATGTTGCCTCCAATTCAGTCAAATTCTGCAAACCTGGCATTGGTGTGCCCGTGTTACAGACAAGGATCCCGAGATGCAGCCTGGCCCAAAGGCATCAGCGGGGAAGGACAAATGTTGGAGTCAACCTCAGAGCCGCCAGGCTCCAAAGCCCTGTCGTGTGCACAGACACTAACTCTGAGAGGGAGGCAGGGCACTGCTTACTTTTACTCTGCTTATCAGGCAAGTAACCCGGTGTCTCAGAGAGGTTAAGTGACCGCAGAGTGCAGCAAAGCCGATCTCAGGGAGACGTGACGATGCCCTTTTCTGAACTAGCCGCGCAGGCTTTTGTTACTTTAGAGGTCACATCGGCGCTGGCCAGCTGCCTCACTTCACAGATGGGTAAACTGAGGCTCAGAGATGTTAGTGCCTCGTCCAAGGTCGTTCAGCCAGGAAGTGGCCAGAGCTAGGATCTGAACCTACAGCTGCCTGTCCCCAGAGCTTGTATCCCCACCACAGCCATGCCCAGTTCTGGAAAAGCAATTGTGTGGCCCAGATGCCAAGCCCCTTGTCCCCTGGATGTGCCTGATACAATGCCCGCCCTGCTTTGACGGGGGGCCGACTACATCCTTCTCCAGCTTGAAACTGGATTCCCTGATCTAGAATCCCCTGATTGTAGCCTTGACCTTAAGATTTAGATCAGGGGGCACCTGGGTGGCTCAGTCGGTTAAACATTGGACTTCAGCTCAGGTCATGATCTCAGTGTTGGTGAGTCTGAGCTCCACATCGGGCTCTGCGCTGACAGCTCGGACCCTGGAGCCTGCTTCGGATTCCGTGTCTCCCTCTCTCTCTGCCCCTCTCCCACTTGCACTCTGTCTCTGTCTCTGTCTCTCTGTAATATAAATTAACATAAAAAAAAGATTTAGGGGCGCCTGGGTGGCTCAGTCGGTGAAGCGTCCAACTTCAGCTCAGGTCATGATCTCACGGCCCGTGGGTTCAAGCCCCATGTTGGGCTCTGTGCTGACAGCTCGGAGCCTGGACCCTGCTTCAGATTCTGTGTCTCCCTCTCTCTCTTTGCGCCTCCCCCGTTCAGGCTCTGTCTCTGTCTCAAAAATAAATAAACGTTAAAAAAATTAAAAAAAAAAAAAGATGTAGATCAGATTCAGAATAGCAGAATACTTAAGAACCCGGGACTTGGGTTCATTTCCCAGCTCTACCTACCTCTGTTTGTGAAACTCTGGTCAAGTTATATTCTTTTTAAGCCCCCAACTTTCCCATCTTTAGAGATGATGGTAGAGGCATGTTTCTTCCCGGATTATTGTGAAGTCAATACACACAGCTAACATTCAATGAGACGTTTCTAAACACTGTGCACGTGTTCGTCTCCCCAATCCTGTACTTACCCCCACATTACCGGTGAGGACACCGAGACAGTAAGGTGACTTATCCAGGGTTGCATGGAGTTGGAGTCTGTACCCAGACCCAGGGTGTTCCCGAGTGCCCTGGTCACCCAGAACCCTCAGCTGCCTCTCAGTTAAATGAGGTAGTGTCACAGCCCACAGGAAAAGCAAATGAGGGTCCCATCGTTTTTGTATCCCGGAGGATGTTAATGTTTTACTGTGCAGAAGGAGGCTTCCAGTTAACAACGAGCAAAGCCTCCAGCTGCAGGGCTGGTCCTGGCTTTGAGGGAGGTTTACCTGAGAACCACACTCCACCTCTGGAGCACACCTATCTGACCCGGGCCCCTGGCCAGCCCTGCTTCCTGCCTCTACCCTCCATTGAAACTGCTGCTTCTTCGACTTCTGAATGTGCCCTGTGCACTTTCCTGGCCCTGAGCCTCGCACCTGCCACACCTGATGCCTGACTTTGCTTCCCTGCCCTGGACCCCCAGCAAGCACAGACTGAGAGAGTCAGCTCAAAACACCACCTCCTTCTTGAAGCTCTGGAGACGCACCCCCAAGGCAGGATGAATCTCTCTGTGCTGCCCGCGGGGTGGAGTGGATCCCCCTTGGATCCTCACCCATCCTGGTTATGATGGCAAGTCTGTGTGTCTGTCTTCCCCACCAAGAAATCCTTGAGAGCCGGAACAGGGTTGCATTCATCTCCATATTCCATCTCTATGGAAATGGAATACAAAATGTTTATTGAATGAAAAAATGGGACAATGAATGGACGAATGAAAGAATGAACGAAAGCATGGATGAATGAATGAATGAATGAATGAACAAATGAACGAATGAATGAGGTTTTCCGCCTGGTTGGATTATAGCTGATGTCTAATCATCCATCATATGGGACGTGAATTCTGCTCCCAGCAACCTCACTGCATTAGAAGAGGCACATTACTTTTAAGTACCCCAGTTTCCCCATCTGCAAATGAACAGGGCACTGACTAGCCCGCCTCCAGAAGCAGTTTGTGATTGCAGATTCTTCCTCTCCCCTCCTCCCCATGCCTCCTCTCCCAAGGTCCCATCACGGTAGTCTGGCTTCCCTGCACCCCTTCTCTCCCTAGCCCCCTCTCCCCCATCACCAGCAAGGGTCCGGAGATTTCCTACGTAAATCCCACTTCTCCCCAATCCTCGCTGCTTCTCTGTGCCGGGCCCGCCTGTACTGTCGCCTCTTGCCTGGATGCCTATAGTAGCCCTCAACATATCTCTCTTCTGCCCTCCAGCTCCCTCCACGCACTGCACACTCAGCAAAGAGTGCAGTGTTTTCAAAACACACGCTCCCTGGGTCCTGCCTCAGCCCTGGTGCAGGGGGCGTGGCTAGAGTCCCTGGAGCGGGGGCGTGGCTAGCCGGCCCCGCCTCCCGCTTGGGTTCTGTGGCCACAGTGACCTTTTCTCTCTGACTGTGGCCGCTTACCTTGCTTGGTCCATCATACCAGCTTTTGCACGTGGTGCTCCCTCCGTCTGGAAAGTTCTCTGCCTCCTCCCCATGATCAGATTTCAGCCTGCTTATCAGGAGCCTTACTCGGAGGACGCACAGGGAAGCCTTGCACAAAGGCCTCCCCAGAGGAGATCCAGCATTCTTCTTACATCAGCTCTCGGGGCTCCCATTTCCTCCGCTTCTCAGCCTTTCTCCCGGTTCCCAGTTTGCTTTCACTTGGGAGAGTTTACACATTTGTCTCCACCCCTGGACTCAGATAAAAGATACCTAAAAGCAGATCATACTCTCCAGACACTATCTCCAGCACCCAGCCCCACGCCCGCAAGTACTCACAAACATCGGAAAATTGGATCGACGTGTTCTCCAGCTCAAGGGCCTTGTAGTCCCTGTCCAGACCTCAGTTTCACCAACTCTGAACTGGGCTCAGGATGTCCCATCTCTCTGTACATGCCGGCGCTCTGCAGGAAGTCTCCGGAAACACCTGGAGCACAGCGAGGCGCTCTGAGGTCTGGAAAGGACCTCAGAGCCTCATGGGGTCCTCATTGGGGGGGACCCAGGCGTCATGAGAGCCGGGCCACCTCTGGATTTCGCGGCCATCTGCTTGGCTCGCTGAGCACTGGGAACCAGAGCCAGGCCCCCGCGTCCCGTGAAGGGTTGGAGAACAACGTGCTCTGTGTTCAGATCCGCAGAGGGAACAGAGCGAGGTCACTGTACCCTGGTTGAGGCGGTCATGCTCTGTAAGCACTGAAGCCGGGAGGAGGTGCCGAGGGGCTTCTCCGGAATTTCCAGAAGAAACTGCGGGCGTTTGTGCTTCGCCCACAAGACAAGCACCACAAGCTTGAGCTTTTCCAGTGTGGTTTGGCAAACCGGATTTTTTATAGTCCCCAGTGAAAACTCTCTTTTCTAATCAGATTACATTTAAACAGACGGTATTCTTGTTTATCTGCAGTTGGTGTTTATTCCTTTAGAATTATCTTCCCAACGCCTGGCGTGTGCAGGCGTTGCCTCACATTGCCGTCATGCGGGCGGGCAAGGCCACCGTCTTTTCTGGGCCCAGAAGGGAGCCTGGAGATAACAAAACCCATGGTTTTGGGGGTGCAGACGAGCAAAGACCTCTGTGGGAGCAGCCTCGTCGGGGGAGGGGAGTGGGGAGCCACAAACCCTTCCCTCAATGCTTCCCTGAAGAAGCATTTTTTTCCATTGCACTACTTTAATGGTAAAATTTACTGTTTTAACCATTTTAAGATATTTTATTTATTATTTTTGAGAGAGAGAGAGCACAAGCGGGGCGGGTGCAGAGAGAAGGAGGGACAGAGGATCTGAAGCGGGCTCTGTGCTGACAGCAGCGAGCCCAATGCAGGGCTCGAACTCACCAACCACAAGATCGTGACCTGAGCCGAAGTTGGACGTTCGACTGAGCCACCCAGGCGCCACCCGCCGCACCCCCCACCCCGCTCCCCACTGTTTTAACCATTTCTGAGCATGCTGTTTAGTGACACCAAATACGTTCACACTGTTGTGCAGCCATCACCACCTTCCTTTTCCAGAACTTGCTCCTCTCACAAAAAAGAAACTCTGTCCCCAGTAAATTATCATTCCCTCATCCCCCTCTCCCCCCAGTCCCTGGCACCCACTATTCTACTTCCTGTGTCTATGAATTTGACTCTGCTAAGTACTCCGTATAAGTGGACTCACACAGTGTTTGTCCCTTTGTGTCTGGCTTAGTGCACTTAGCATGACTGTCTTCAAGGTGCATCTCGACTTCAAGGTTCATCTCGTCTTGAAGGTTCATCTTGTCTTCAAGGTTCATCTCGTCTTCAAAGTTCATCTTGTCTTCAAGGTGTCTTCAAGGTTCATCTCGTCTTCAAGGTTCATCTCGTCTTCAAGGTTCATCTCGTCTTCAAGGTGTCTTCAAGGTTCAAGGTTCATTGTAGCAGGTGTCTGAATTTCCTTCCTCATTAGTCTGAGTCATAATCCACTGTATGGACATACCGTGGTTTGTTTAACCACCGATGGACACTTGGATTGTTGGCTATTGGGGATAGTGTTGCTGTGAGCTCAAGAGGTGCTGTTTCAGTCCAAGTCCGATGCCTGAGAAGGAAATATCGGCATGCGTGGAGATTAATGAGCCCATGAGGCGCGGTGGAGAGGGCTTTCGCGGGGTGGGGGGGACTTCTGCTTGAACCCCAGTGCTGTCATTTCCTGGCTGTGTCAATTTCCTCACCCGGAAGAAGAGGGAAAGAACACCCGTCTCCTTGTGCTGGTGTGAGATTTAGAGCACCGAGGGTGGTGATTGGCACAGAGCAGGTGCTCAGTAATGTGGGAGGCCTTGCTCATTTCGTGCTCCCGCCCAGAACCGCCGTGCACAGTTATGTTGTTCGCCGCCTACGGGCACCTGGTCCAGGTACTTGCGTTGCCGGTCTAAATCCAAGGGACAGCTTCCAGCCACACAGAGGCTTCTACGTGCTCTTGAAGTCCCCAGTCTCGATCGGCATAGGCACACAGGCTCGTCCCTAGTCTGGCAAGGCACAGCGAGGCTAATTAACCAGCGTAAGGCCACACGGCAGCACTCAGAGCCTTCTCTGGTATGAGGACCTGGCGCTAGGCCAGAAGAACAGAACAAGGTGTGCAACCGGGAGCCTTACGCAGGCAAGCGGAGGAGGGCCCTGGGCTCCCCTCGGCGGCTCCCCACCTCCCCCTCTCGCATGAAGAAGCAGAAACCGAAATGAAAGCTAAAAACTCCATCTCGTTCATGGCCAGGCCCCACCTTGGGGAGGTGGCCTCAGAGTGGCCACCGAGACAGGGCTCTGCGTTGTGGACTGTGCCCCCCTCCCAGCCCCCTCCCCAACTTGTTCCTTCCATCCTGGGATCATTTTCCAGACAGCCCAGAGCCCAACCCGCCAGACTATTTAGTCTGGGTTTGGTGACCCCCGTCTGACTGCAGGCAGGCCGCGCTCAGGTTTCACGGCCTCCTCGGTATGATCACTGCAGGCCCCCTCCTGGCTGGCCTTGCCCTGGCTTCCTACACAAACACTTACCTTCAGGCAGAGGATTTCCTGGAACACGTGGTTAAAGCAGCCACCGACTTCCAGAGGGAGCTCTGAGGCCCTACAACACAGCCCTCTGTCCAGAGTCCTGCGGGCCCCCATTTGTCACTCTCAAACACTCGGACTTAGCTGGATGGCCATCGCCGTAACCTCTCCCCGACTCCCTTGACCCCTGACTACGGTATACGCAAGTTCATTAGCAGAAAAAAAAAGCGATACGAATTCAAAATGCTTTCCCATCGGTGAATGGGCACTAGATCAGCTATTTGTTCTTGTCCCATGTCTCAGATGGGGAAATTGAGGCCCTGGAGAACGAAGGAAAGGGAAGAGCCCAAGCCCATGGGACGTGGCAAAGCCGGGAATTGAACTCGGATCTTTGGGCTTTCCGCGTCACCTCGACTTCGAAGCGGTTCCGTCTCTGCTTCTACTCTCTCCCCTCTCACCACCTCTCGTCCCTTCTGGGCTCCTCACTGTCTTTTAGCAACGTTGTCTGAGAATCTCCCAACACCTCCTGAGACACTAGGGAATCGGGTGTCCTGGAAATAGAACTTCCTTATTCTTGTCTTCTTGGGTGCGGTAGCACAGTCGAAGGAGATGTCGGTGGCCCCCGCATCCTGGAGAACTCCGACGTGATAAGCCAAGTTCCTGTAAAAACCTGTGTGTCTGGCACTTTGCCAGAAGCGCTGGCAGTCACCAATATTAATGGCTCCTATTCTGTGAGCGCTCAGGGTGTGCCAGGCACTGTGGGAAGTTCTTTATGTGCGATTCTTTTGGGACGCTGAGGTAGCCACTCTGTCTCCTCTCCGTTTTACAGCTCAAGACACTGAGGCCTGGAGCGGGCAAGTGACTTGGAGAGAGTCACACGGCCAGCAGGCAGAGGAGCCTGGACTCCAGCCCAGGAGCCACACTTTTCCCCTCCAGAGGATTCCATTTCTGGCTCACCACTCTCGGTTAGGAAGGAGGGAATGGGGCGTAGGAGTCTTTTATACACGTCTGCGTGGGTTTCTCTTTTTCCCCTTCACCGTGAACGCGCTTGGTTTTCATAATGCTAAAAACAAAGTGACATAATCCACGATAACAACAAAAAGAAGCAACATGATCCATGTTGGTGCCCAGTTGATTTTCCTTTAAATGCGTTGCATGTAACCAAGCCCTCTTTACGTCCCCCTTCACGCGCGCACCGGGGCTAACTGCTGTTGACAGTTTGCCGTATATTCCTGCAGATTTCACCCCCTTATCAAATGCTAATATATATGCAGACGTATCCTTTTATAGGGCTTTTGAAGCTGTACATATTTGCAATATTTGATTTTTTAAAAAGTCAATACGGGATGCATTGCTTTTGCTATTGGGACGAGAATAAAGATATTAAAAATTAAATCAAATTGCAAAACATCCCCGGGTTGGGCCTCTCAAAGTTGCGAAGGCAAAGTTCTCTTCCGGCAAGTCCCACGCCAGCAAAGCTGGATTCCCCCCAGAGATGCCCAGGAGCCTGATGGCTGGCCCTTGTGCTCGGCTGGGGACGAGGAGTAGGGGGACGCATCCGATTCCCACCTGCTCGTCTAGCCACCCCCTCCCCGCTGCCCCTGGTCGATAAGCATTGTGTACAGTTTGCTGACTCAGCAAAACACACCCCTCCTGCTAGCTCTCTGTTCGGATTGTAAGGTGATTGCCTACTGGCCAATTAATTCTGCTTTAATTGCTCCGGCTCTAAAACACAGGCCTAAACAGCTAATCTGGCGGGGGAGGGGGGGAGCAGCGGGGGGTTCCCCTAACCCTGCAGATGCTGCTCTACCAACTCTGGGGAGATGCTGGAAGAGTCTGGGCAAAAAAAAACCCAACGTATCTCTGCAAAGTCCTCCGGGTCATCTGGAAGGAAGGGGCCACAGGCCAGTGGGGGGTGTGGCCCGGAAAATGAGCCAGAAAGCAGTGGAAAGGTGGTGGGGGGGGGGGGTCTAGCCCCACTTCTGGCATTTATTACTGCCTGACGTGATCTTGTTTTTTTTCCTCCTGTGGTCTGCCTTCCCCACCTCCCCCACCCCCCACAAATGTCAGCTGCCGGAAGGCAGGGGCCCTGTCTAGTTCAGGGCTGTATCCAGTGCTCAGAGTGTCCAACATACAGTAGGTGCTCAATAAACAGTGGCTGATTTCAATGAACATATCATGCCCTTCCTAAATCATCCCCTGCCTGCAGCTGCTAGCGAAGTCTCTGGAGAATTGCAAGAGTTCAATGGGGAAACTGAGGCCTCAGGAAGGGGGTTGGTTTCATCAGGCCGGTGCCTGGCTCAAGCCGCCTTTCAATTTTGCTCTGTAAGGATGGTCTTTTTCCAAATCGCCCTGTCACCTCTGCAGGACTAGTGAGTGAGCCTGTCACCGGCTGTCCAGAACAGGAGGGGACAGGGAGTATCTGTGCCACTTTCTTCTGAAAATGGCATCTGTATCAAACTACTCCTGGACCTCGCAGCCGGCTCATTACACACCAAATACTGAGTTCTCTCCTCGGTCTGTGCCTGGGGGGCCACTTGCGGGGTGGGGGACACTTAGAACTGGCTCTCCTGGGGATCAGCAGAGCCGGCCCTTGAGAGGAAAATAGTACGTATCTAATCTCTGACCTTCGAATGAGGGCAGGGACTCATCAAAGATTTCAGATGGAGGGACAGGGCCTCCGCCTAATTCTGTCCTCACCTCAAGCCATTCTTGGCTGTGGATGCCCTCCAGGGTAGCCGGGAAGGTGGGGGAGAGGGGGCCGGGAAGGAGGAAGGAGGAAGTGAGGCAGGAGCAAAGGAGAGTAGCGGAGCCAGCAAGGCAGGCTGGGAAACAGCACAAAGGGGGCAGGAAGCAGAGGAAAAAAAGAAGACAATAGACAAGGATGCCAGCCCATTTGGGGTGGAGGGAAGTGCAGGAGGAAACACACAAAGCCAAAACAAAGAGCAAGAAATAAGGGGTAAAAAGAAACTCAGTAGGGCTTGAAACAAAGCCATGGAGAAAACAAAGGGAATGAAAAACACCAGCAGCAGCACCAGGAGAGAAGGCAGTGGAGGCGTCCAGAATGTCATCTGCCCATCCCGAGGGGCATCTGGGCCAACCGCCTGGCCCCAACCTCGCCCAGGTCCCTCACCCCAGCACTGGTACCCACCAGCTCCCAGGAGCCTCTGGGGCAGACAGCTGGGCCTCCTCCCGCCTCCCCAGCCCACCAGCTCTGATTGGTCAGTTTCCCAGGGCAGGGAGGCGGGCTATGCCCACCCATCTTTGCCCCAGAGACCCGCACGGGCTTCCTGAAGTGTTCTGAGCCACCCCGAATCCTCCCTCCCCTCCTTCCCCACCACCTAGAAAGCTGTCCAAGTGGAACAGCCTGCAGCTATTACAATAAACACCTCAGCCGCAACCTGTCTCTCATTTGCATATTAGCAGCCTTAATTCTGATGAAATATGCAAATGTATGCAAAATGAAATTCATCTCATAATGACACAAGGCGATTAAACAATTTTTATGCTTAAATATTCTGTTTAATGAAATCAAACAGACCTGCGCGTGTGACAAATTCTCCACAGCATGGAGAAATTAGGGGGGATTAAAAAAATAATAAAAAAATAAAATATATATATATATATATATATATATATATATATATATATATATATAAAAGAATACCAAACCACTAGCACCCCCAGCACAGCCTAGATCTGCTTCACCTTTTTGGTAAAATGAAAGGGGGGAAAAGCGTGTTTTTGATAGCCAAATGAACTGAAAATTATGTTACTGAAAACTGTTAAAATAAGTTAGAAGCAATATGCCTTTGTTCCAGCCTCTTGCAAGTAACCTCCAAACCCCACCCTGCTCCACCACAATATGGCCATAATGTATTTGTCCTCCAAGGTGCTGGAGGGAAAGGAGGCCCACTGGGCAGCAGGGAGGCCGATTCGGGCACCCTCTCAGTGCCAGGGAAATGGAGCCAAGAGCCCTCCACCCATCTACCACCGGGAGGCTGGCCAGCAGTGTCTCCCAGACAAACTTTCTTGCTCTGCTCACCTGGGCAGAGCATGGTCTTGCCCTGGCCATTGGGAGATAGTTTGAGGGCATTTGGGTTCTTAGCCTTGTTCGAGTAAAATCTATTCTGGTATTTACCTGGAGGAAAAGGGGGAAGAGTCAAGCAGGAGAAGGAGGAGAAGAGGCAAGAGGGGGAGGAACAGGGCACAGAAAAAAGGATGAAAAGGAAGAGGTAAAAGATCGGGGAATGGAGAAAAGAGGGAAGGAGACAAAAAGGATAAAGAAAAAGAATCGGTAATGGCTAACAGGTTTGATCCATGGCTATGTGTTTTTGTTTGTTTGTTTTTGTTTTTTTAATATTTGATCTCCTGGTCTCTTCCTATCAACCCTGTGAGTTGGGTATTGGTATAACCAGCCAAGGTTCAGAGAGGTTAAATAAGTTGCCCAAAGTCACACTGGTTTATCTCTAAGCTAAGGGAGAATTCAGAATTTGAATGCAAACACAAAGGATGCTGAAGCTTTCTCCCAGGGGGTGAGGGTGGGAGGGAAGCTGGTCTACAAACTCACCTTAGGAACTCTGGGATATTTGGGTGAACCACCAGGAGTTAATTTCCCTACTGACCCTTAGGCTCCTGGGAGAAATCCATTTGGGGATCGAATGGGGGCCCATGGCACTGTGTGAGCAGTAGTAGGTTAGTCTTCTCTGTCCTCCTCATAGATAGGGCCCCTGCACCCAGCCCCCTCTATTTCATCACCTTTTAACTACTGATTTGTTTGTTTCCATCTTCCAAACAGAATGTGCTTTCCAGCCTGGGCAGGACTCCCCACTGGCTCACGTGGAATGCACTCAGGAATTGCTTGTTCCTCTTGTGTCTCGACTTGTTTCCCGGGGTCAAATTCACCCTCAACGTGGCTGGGAATGCTTCCCCAGCGTCCCCTTCATTTCTCAGTCCTGGAGTAGGAAGAGGAGCTATGTCTGGAACCCTGGGCTTCCTAGGGGTGAGTGACACCCAAGAGGAGGGAGCAGCTCCTTTGAAGAGGAAAGTCTTGGTAACCAGTAACAAATGAAAGCCTTCAGCTCCTATGGGGCTGAGATATCTCAGAGAAAAGTTGAAAGCAGATTCGAGATCAATCTGTCTGCTCTCTCCCCCACCCCAGCTCCACGCGGCCACCTCCCTTTCATGGACTCAGAAGCAGGAGGCGGGGGCCAGGGAGACTTTGCTTTTACCTGTGCCATGTGACCTCCAGCAACTGGCCTAACCACTCAGTCTGCCCAGCTGAGAAATGGGAGGGACCTCTTCCCATAATTCCCGAGTTCTCTTTTGTTTCTGATATTTTAGAATTTTTCTTCAAAATCCAGAATAGGCAACTTAAAAAAAAAAAGATAATAAAGGCAACCACAGCCTCCACATGGCCATGATTTACCGAGCACTGCCTGGGCGTAATCTGCCACTATTCTAAGCTCTGGCTTACATTTATTATTGCTTAATCCTCACGCTCCTGTGAAGGAGGAGCTATTATCATCCCCTATGGCAACGAGGGAAACAGAGAGTCAGAAACATCGGGTTGTTGGTCTGAGGTCACCTAGCTGGTGAAGAGGCAAGCCTGGGACTGAAACCCAGGCATTCAGGCTCCAGAGGCTCCTTCTCTAGTAACAGCAAAGGCTAGCATTTGGTGTATGCCTGGCACAGCGTGGGGCCCTCTCATAGCAGTCCTGGGAGGTAGAGAACACATTTATTTCTGTGTTATAGATGGAGAGATGGAAGCCCAGAAGAGGCCATGGGCATGTCCAAGGTCACACGAGCAAGCCCCTGGCTGTGCAGACAAGTATCCAGGTACCCCAGCTTGGGGCCGACAACTGTGCGAGCAAGAAAGCTGCCTGGAATCCTCCAACTGATTTCTAGGGATTCTGGGCCATTTATCATCTCCATCCCCTCCTGGTCCTAAGGTTGATGGACTTTGAGACAGGGATATTTCATTAGAAAATTAGGAGAATTATTTATAATTAATATTTCAATTAGAAAGGATATAATTGAGAAGATATTAGCTTCATCACACGGCTGGTGACAGCCCAAGGAAGCGAGGGCACGTTGCTTTCCTGGGGAGTGAGGTGGGCCCATCTCATCTGCTTAATGAGGGAGTCACGTGGCCCTGGAACAGGATAAAGAAAAATGTTCAGTTCAGCAGAGCATCACTGTAATAGGACATTGGTACCCCCATGTCTCTGTTTCCATGCCTGGTACTGAAGGAGACAGCTTAATATGGTGGTTGCTACTTTAGCAAAAAAGTTATGAGAATAATATTTACAATTCCAAATTCATTATTCATTCAAGAAATATTTATCTGCATGAAGCTCTAGGGACACAGAGCTAAATTGGATATAGATACTCCCTTCAAGCATGCCAGTATACTTGGAGGTACACACTAGGAGATTACAACAATAAATATAAATGGCACAAATACAGGGCAGAAACAGGCGAGGCATTTCTTCACTGTGGGGTATCAGGGAAGGCAGCCTGGAGGATGTGTTAACTAAGTCTCCAGATACATCTTGGAGCTTTCCGGAAAGGGAAAAGGACCTCCAAAAGAGGAACTAGCATGTTCAACAGTGTGGAGATGAGAAACTGCAGGGTGGGTGGGAGGTGTGCATAGCTCACAACTGGTGCTGGGCAAAGCCCTGGGGAAAGAGTGGCAAGAAATGAAGCTGGCGAGATAAGAGGGAAGACCAGATGGGAGGAGGTCTGCATGCTTATCTTTCCTCTGCCACTGGGTAACCTTGTGATCTTGACGAGGTCACTTCTTCAACTCCCAGAGCTTCCCTTTTCTCAGTTTTGAGAAGGAGGAAGGATAAACCCTCAGCCTGTTGTGAGCATCAAGCATGCCTGGGAGTGCTTGCTCTGCCATTGCCTGCTCTCACCCTGTGTCACTGAACATCTCAGATCCCAATAGGAGATTATCATCAGAGACAAAATCAGTAAGGAGAAGATGATCCCCTATTTAGGCATCCAGATGCTACTTGCCTCTCTATGCATGAAAAATGAGTAGCACCAGCTTGCCCAGGACAAGGGTTTCTGAATAGAAACCAGAGCCCTGCACCCTCATCTCTCACCCCTGCCCATATGCACCCAACAGTCTCGTGTATGAATCCCAGAAACCACACTCTGCATGCTCCCTCCCTCTTCAGAAGCTCCCAAGGCTATAGGAAGTGAGCTCAGGCAAAGCTGGCAAGAAACCACCACCTTCGGGGCATAGCATGAGATCCTGGAGAGGCAGGACTGTGGGCACCCTGAGATCCTGCATCCCTCTCTGTGTTGGCCTTTGCTTCCAGCCGATTGGATACAGATGGTCCTCCTCCTAGGTGAATCTGTGAGCTCACCATGTTTTTCCCTGAAAGAGCAACTTTCCCCCTTAATAGAGACTTTGGGGATAAGACACAGCTCCTTCCATCTCAAGGGGCTCACAGTCTAGAGGGACTGGAGTCACTAGAGACGACTTTTACTTTCTTCCTTCCACTTTTCGATGTCTCTCCGTCCTCCCTCTCTTCATCTCTCTGTCCTCTCTCCCTTCCTGCTGTTTTCTCACACAATTGGAAAGTGTTGATTTTACAAAAGCACTAAAGCTATTTCCAAAAACAATATCAATTGTCATTACCCTGGGACGTTTTATCGCCAAGCTCCCTGTCTCCTGCCAGTGGAGGGCTGTCAGACCATGGGGCCCTGGGCGGGACAACACCCTAGAGGAACGCCCAGCTCTCCCTTCTGAACCCTGATTCTTAGCAGGTGCTCTCAACGCCTTCCATTCACCCAGACTCCTCTTTGAACTCTGTGCCTTTGAGGTGACTGTGAGGCAGAGCCAGTTGTTCAGAATATCCATTGTCCCTCTCTCCTGCCCCCATCCCAGCAGGAAACAGTCTGTTCTCCCCAAAAACAGATGCCAGGAAATCTGGAGAGAGTCCCACTTAGATTTAGGCCCATCCTATCCTTCCATCAGATCGGCTGAAAGTCAACTTTTCCTCGGAAACTGACCAAAAATATGAAGAATAAAATCCCCAACAAACCCCAAACTCCCAACCACCGCTACGTGTCTGCTTTTCCATGGCAAGGACAAGCAGAGAAATCTGATCCCCCCACGCTTCACGGGGCCAAACTAACTCCGTGTGGATTGTCCATGAGGAGGGCTGGGCTCCGTGCTGAGTATCCTGCCTGACGAGGGGGCTTAATGATTTGTGCAGACCCACGGCACTCCAGCCAGGGCCCGGAACACTGTGCATTGATTCCGGGGGATTGAAAGTCCCTGCTCCTGTCCCCCCGGGTTTTCTTGCATTCCTTCTTGTTGACTGGTTATCCCTGTTCCTCCAATGACATCCAAGAAGTGTGAGAAAGCCCGAGGTGGAGATAATCACTTTCCCAGGCTTTAATTAATTTGGTGTCATTGGCTAATTAGCTGTGGGTGTCATTCAGTCCATTAGAGACTCTAGGGTTGCTCATGTTAGGAAGGTCCTCAGGGCCATCAGGCTCCATCCCACAGAGGCAGGGATCAGACTAAGGAGGAAAGGGAGTGGCCCAGGGTTGCCCTGCAAGGGAGGGGCTAGCCTAGGAGTCGAGGCTGGGTCTCCTGATTTCCAGCCCTGTGGTCCAAGCCCTAATGCTCGCTCGTTTAATTTAATTTATTTTCATTACACGTGCACTGCATTTATGCATTGCATCATCCCACACTCCTCCTGTCAATAGACTCCAGTCACATCCAACTTTCAACATTTTCTGCAAACTCATAACTGCCTCAGGGCCTTTGCACGTGCTGTTTCCACACCCTTGGCTCTGCATGGTCATCTCTTTCTGTTTATTTGGGTTTTAGCTTAACTGTCATCTTTCTGAAGGGCATTCTTCATAAAATCTATGTGGCAGACAGATCCTAGGGTGGCCCCCAATAATTTTTTTCTTTTCTAAGTTGAGATATAGTTGAAAAACAATATTATATTAGTTTTGTGTTGTACAACATGGCTCGATATTTGTATGTATTGCAACATGATTACAACAATAAATCTGGTGAACATACCTCACCATCCATCATCACAGGTTTTTTTTCTTGTGATGAGAACTTTTAAGATTTACACTTTTAACAACTTTCAAATATATAGTATAGTATTATTCATCATAATCAACATGCTGTGTCCATTAAGTCCCCAGGCCTTATTTATTTTATTACTGGAACTTCATTATGTCACCTGTTCCCCACCCTGCCATCCCCACCTCTGGCAACCAGCGATCTGTGCAATGTTTCTGAGTTTTTTTGTTTTTTTTTATATTTCACATATAAGTGAGATCATACAGTATTTGCATTTCTCTGACTTATTTCACTTAGCATAATACCCTCAAAGTACACCCATGTAGTTGCGAATGGCAAAATTTCCTTCCTTTTTGTGGCTGAATAATATCCCATTGTATATATATACCACAGTTTCTTTATCCATTCATCCACTGCCGGGCACTTAGATTGTTTCCATATCTTGACTATTATAAATAATGGTGCAGTAAACACAGGGGTGTGGATATCTTTTTGAGTTACTGTTTTTGCTTCCTTCGAATTAATAACCAGACATGGAATTATCAGATCATTTGGTTATTCTTTTTTTTTTTTTTTAGTTTGAGAGACAGAAAGAGAGAGGGAGCATGTGCCTGTGCAAGTAGGGGAGGGGCAGAGGGAGAGAGAGAATCTTAAACAGCCTCCACACCCAGCCCAGAGCCCAAGGCAGGGCTCAATCTCACAACCTTGAGATCATGACCTGAGCTGAAATCAAGAGTCAAATACTCAACCGACTGAGCCACCCAACACCCCATTCCCACTTTTAATTTTTTAAGGAACCTCCATACTATTTTCCACAGTGGCTATACCATTGCCTCCAGTGCCTCCTGGTGTGCCTACCTTGTGTAGTCACCTCTTTTTGAATGACGGTGGTGTTTGTGACTTGCTGCTAATCAATAAATATGGAAAAGGTGATGGGACATCACTCTTGTGATTAGGTTATGCTATGGAACAAAGGTGAGGCTATTCTGGGGCTTTTTTAATCAGGTAAAAGCCCTTAAAGGGGGGGGGGCGGGGAATGCCTTTCCTGAGGCAAGTGATTCCTTTTGGTCCCTTATGAACTGACCTCTGAGACCTAGGGGCAGTCTCCTGCTGACAGCCAGCAAAAACCTTGGGCCTTTGGTCAAACAGCCCCCGGAACTAAATTCTGCCAATCACCTGAATGAGGGTGGAGGGGACTGGTCCCCAGTTGAGCCTCCTGATGAAGATGCAGCCCAGTTGCAGCTTTGTGAGACCCTGGACAGAGCACCCAGAAACATTTGCATAATAAATGCACATTGTTTGCAACTGCTAGATGTGTGATAATTTGTTACTTAGCAATAGGTAACTAATGCAATTATAACAGGTATGTCCCCAGCCTTTGTGATGTTTCAAGCCACCTTTTCCATATTCATCACTGTACTTGCCACTGTCTGAGAGTGTCTTGTCTAAGTATCAGTTTCTTGCCTATGTCCTGTCTCCCTGACCGTGTTCCATGAGGGAAAAGGGCCTTCTTTGTCCTGCTTGATTCTGCATTCCTGGGACCTGACAAGCAGGAGGTGTACAATAAATAACTGTTTAATAAGTGAGTGAATGAGTAAAGCATGGGGTAAAAACATGATCCAGGAACAATAGAATAAAATATCAATACATCCAACGAAATTTTTAAAAATGCGTGGCAAAAATCTATACTGAAAAGAAAGACAAACAGGAAAATTCTTGGAATTTATATCACAGAAAAGGTCTAAATGTTATATTCCACAAAGAAGTATTGAGTAAATTGAAATAAAAATGTTTCCAAAACAAGTGAAAAAAGAGGTTCAACTTCACTTTGTAATGAGAAATGCAAATCAGACCTGTGTCAGGGTCCCATTTTCACCCGTTACCTCCCGTTACCTGGGCAAAACATCAGCAGTGCGATGACACCAGGTGGGCGAGGGTGAGGGGAACAGAGTCCTGGCCGCCTGGAAAAGCAAGTGCCATGACAGTGCCAGCCCAGGGAAGTGGTGAAAAGTGCTGGAAAGCACCCACAGACCCCTCCTACCTTCCAGGGCCAGCTCCTGCCTGGGTTCCCTGTCCCCCACCTTGCTTCCCTGATGCTTCTCCCCTCCTGAGTGGCAGGTCTGAACTAAGAATTCTGGCCACCCTGCAGCCCCTTGAACTGAGCAAATCAAATGGTCATAGTGGAGCCCAGGGTCACCATGAGAGATGGTCAGAACCCACCTTTGCTCAGGTCTGCAGAGGGAGGGACATGTACCTGTATAGTAGACAGATGAAGTCCTCTGTGGGAGGAGGCACAGTTTTGCAAAGGATGGGGACCATTCAGCTGGAGCTGGAGATTACAGAGCTGGGACCCAGACTTGAGTTCCAATGGTGGCTTGCAACTGGTCAATGGTGCAATTCCCCAGGGAGCCAGGGGGCTTACCCTCACCAACCCTCTGTTTTATATGAAACAGAGATACCAGACTTGGGCTGTCTGAAGCTCCTTCCAGCTGGGACAATTCTGTGGTTATCTGGAGGGCATTTGGAGTTTACTCTGGGCCCCTCGGTCTCAGACAGATGTAGACGTGTTGGAACGGAGCCAGCGCAAGCCAGCTGCTATGACCAGGGAACGTGGAGATTGGCTCTGGGGAAGATGAAGGTCTCTGACACCTCTTGTCCTGGCCAGGCTGTGGGGAAGGGATGGCTGGAAAATGTCTGGAAGAGGGGGACAGGGGAGGTGAATCTGTCTGCAGGGGGCAGCCATTGTAGGCAGGCCCAGCCATCAGGGGGCCAAGCACTGGGAGGAAGTATGTACCGTGAGCCTGGCATGCACCCACAGACCGCAATGGCTTGGTAAGCTAAGCCATGGTGACATTCACCTCCCACCATCCCCTCTGGCCTGGACCATGGTCTCCTAGTGGTGTCCCTGTGTCCAACTTTGTCTGCACTGAACGTATCAGTCTGAGTGTTCTTTTCAAAACATGTCAAATCCCATCATTGCTGCGCTCAAAATCCTCCAGGGGCTCCCATCTCATCCTGAGAAAGGGCCAAAGCTCTTATGATGGCCACATCTGTCCCCTCGCTTCTCTGGTCCTGTCCCTGTTTCTCTCCCCTTCCTCGGATGCACCCCAGGACCTTTGTCCTTGCTGTGCCTCTGCCCAGACCTCCATTATTTTGGATGATCCCACGCCTCATTCCGTTGCTGCCACTGGCTCTCTCAGATGTCACTTCTTCTCTGAGCTCTTCCTGGCCACCCCAGCAAGATTCCAGCCCCTTCAACACATCTCATCCCCTCTGCCTACCTTTCTTCCAAAGCAAGTGCCTTACTTACTGCCCTCATGTAACGTATTCTATATTTTGCCTCATCTGTGCTCATCTCTCCCATCTGACTGTAAACTCCACGGGCGCTGTCAAAAGTGCTGGAAAGGTAAGTAGTGCTCAGAAATACTTGACTGCTCCCCGATGGGCACTGTGCTGTATGCTTTTGATCTCATGTTTCTTTTTAACCTTCACAATGGACCAAGGATTCAAGTACAGTTCCCACTGTCCCTATTTTACAGATGGGAAAGCTGAGGCCCAGAGAGGTTGGATCTGGTGACGGGCCCAGTGCCTCATGGCAGGTAATGAGTAACCCTGGGTTTGGAACCCAGCCCAGTGCCACTCCCAAGCCTGGTCCCGCCCCCTGATGATAGGCCATGCTGCCTTTGACAGAGGTCTACTCAAGTAGCGGTCCATGCTAAGTGGCTCATCCTATCAGCCCACACCATGGCTCCAGGAGGTGACGTTGTTATCATGCTATTATAAGAATAGGGAAGCTGGAGACGAAGAGAGGGTTATCCAAGGTCCCAGCCCAAGCAAGGAATCTGGGTCTTTGAGCCCCTATGCAAGCTCACTCTCCACTTTGCCTCCTGCTTTGTCTGACCTGTAGGATGCTGACGTCTCCAGAGCCTCCTCTCCTATACCCCCGAGGCCTGTGGTTCCCCCCAAGGCTCACAGAGTGGGAGGCAGGAGCCACAGAGGGGCCACAGCTGGGCAGCAGCCTAGGTAGGAGTGGAGGCTGTGACCGGGATTCGAAGTTGGTGGGGGCTGGGCTGCCCTTCAGACTTTTCCATCTCAGCCTCTGTGCTTGGCCATGCACCTGCTGTTGTGTGGTTCTGTGGCCTTCATGCCCGGGGTCTCTGCCTTGATGTCACATGAGCACGTGGGCCAGGGGCACCGCCTCCTGAAATGCCCCAGCAGGTCCTCGGACAAGGAGTCATTGGGTGGCAAGGCAGTCCAACTCTCACTCCAGAATTTTCCTTAAAGTCTCCAAATGAAGAGGCATCTGTGGGATTGTCCCTCCACATCCACCCCTGCATTCTGATTGTGCCCTCAGGGACCCCATCTGGTTCACCCTGCTGACCAGGACCAGTGAATGTTCGATTCATGTCTGTTGAATGAATGGTAACCCAGAAGGACACTCCCTCCTCTGATAACTTCTTGAGAACTTCTTATTTTCTAGGTCGAGCACCAGAGCGCTCCTGGGTAGTAATTCACAAAGATCCTGGGAGGGCACCACAACTGCTTCCGCTAAGGACACTGAAGCACAGAGAGTCTTAGTAACAACTCCAAGACCACACAGCCGAGGGACAAGGGTAGGGGTCAGAACGCAGACATTTAGACTGCATGGTCTGTGCTCTTACCGGCTCCCTCCCAATACCACTAGACATCCCTAAGTGTCTTTATTTGGGGGTGGGAACTGTCCCTAGAACATCCTCCCCTGGCAGAACGTGCGGCCCCGGCAGTCTCCAGCAGCAGTGAATGGAGCCGGGTTTTCCCAGGCCACCACACAGTCGTATTCTTTTCCATAAAGGCCATTTGAGAAATGAATAACTAAATGCGATGTCAGTTTTATACCGATGGAAGATGTTGCACATAAAGAAATTCACAAATCAGGGAAATAGCCCTCATCCTTATTTTTCTATCATAAAATGTGGTCTCGGTAGGCATTACCTCCTTCCCTCCAGGGCTATTATCAGCTGCTCACCGCCAGCGGGCAGTGCCTGGACCCTGGCTAATGGGACAATGCTCGTGTGGGCGGAGAGCACAGTATGTGTCCCGGTGTGGGGCACACTGCACCTGCCCCACCACCTTGGAGACTCGTAACTACGCTGGTCAACTCACTCTGCAAACCTCCACACACGTTCTGGGCCAGGCACTTTTCCATCCTAGAGACACTGACACAAAGGAGAGGAGAAGCGAGTGTCCTGTCTGTGCTAACACAACTGGCCCCTAGCCCAAGTCTGTGCTACCCTCCAAATCCAGGCGTGTATCAACTTGCCTACATCTTACTGCCTTAAGGTCAGAGCTGGCTGATTTCTTTCTTCGTATCGGGCAGCTTCACGTCCTGAAATAATGTGGAGGGGATGGGCTGTCTGCTGTCCAAATCTGACAGAACTTCCCCGGGGAACAAAAGAACATTGCATTTCCCAGACTCCTTGTGGCCAGCGGGGTCATGTGACGAGTTCTGGACAATGGGATGTGAGCGGGAGCGATGGATCACTTCCTCCTTGAGCCAGGCTGCACCTGGTGGCTCTCCCTTCCCCCACTTATGAAAGATGGTGGAGTCCCGGCTGGTTCCCGTGTCACCTCTTCAAGGACAACCTGCATTGGATCGTCACATGACTGAGAAATAGATGTTCCTTGTGTTCAGTTACTAAGATTTTTTTTGATGGTAAAGATATTCACCTCCCTTGACTAATAAGAATATTTCCAAGGGAGCCAGGGATGTGAGAAAGAACTTTGATTTGTAATGGAGGCCTCTGCACTCATTTAGCAACTTCCAGACCCGTTTCCAGATTCATCTGCCCATCAGCACTGGTCATTTGCTTTTTGTCTCCAGATTCTTTCTCTACCCATCTTTGCTTTGCTGTAGTTCTGAGACGGTGCCCTCTGTGGGCCACATGGGGCTGGGGTCCCTTAGCTTCTGGCATCTGGGTGAGCAGGATCAATGACAGGTGGCAGAAGGAGATCAGAGGCTGGAAGGGAGTGAGATCCAGTATTTATGATCTCCTTCTTCCCTCCTGGGCCCTTGTTTTGGCTGAGTTTTCCACCTATAGTGATAGCTCTGGTCAGGCCACAGTGTAGGTTCTGGTATATTTCTAACTTCTTCTGCCCTTCAAGACCAGTAGTGGTATTATCTTCCTCTGTAGCTAGCCCCTGTGTGCCTTGACATTCCTTGTTGGTTCCCTAAGCCCTGCTCACACCTCTGTGCATGGTAATTTCCTTAATATCTCTTTAGTTACACCATTTGAGTATACCATTTATGTCCCATCCATCAATCCACTTATCCATCCATCTGCCTATCCATCTATCCGTCCATGTATCCATCCACCCATCTATCCACTATCCACCCATCAATGCATCAAATATCCATCTATCTATCCATCCATCCACTCATCCATCCATCCATCCATCCATCCACTCATCCATCCATCCATCCATCCTCTCATCCATCCATCCATCCACTCATCCATCCATCCATCCATCCATCCACTCATCCATCCATCCATCCATCCTCTCATCCATCCATCCATCCATCCATCCACCCATCCATCCATCCATCCACTCATCTATCCATCCATCCATCCATCCATCCATCCATCCATCCATCCAGTCCACCCACCATCCAACCAACATGCATGTAGTGTCTACTATGTGCTACGCAATGTGTTAAGAGCTTTATCTGGTTACCTGAATAAAGCCTGACAATATCCTGGAGATAATACTATTATTACCCCTGTTTTTTTTTCAAGAGTCACTTCTGCAAAGAGGTCTCCCCTGATCATCAAATCTAGAGCAACACCTCTTTCCCTTTCAATATGCTCACCCTACTCTAATTTTTCCTTAGCATTTATCATCTTGCACTCAATATTTATTCACTTACTTATTTGCCACCTGTCTCACATATTCAGTAGGAAGGGCCTTTGACCATCTTGCTCTCTGCTGTATCTCCACACCTAGGATGGTTCCTGGTGCACAGTAGGCATTCAGTATGATATTAGATAAAATAAAGAATAAAAAATGAAAGGGGGTTTAGAATCTCAGGAAGTGAAACCAATTTGCTCAGTCTCTCCTGGAGAGAATTAGAACCCAAATCTGTCTGAGCTGAGCAGGGCATTAGCTACTCTGGAATATTGCCTGGGCCCCTACCAGGCATGGGCTGACCCTGACCCACAGCAGTCCACTGGAAGGGGATAGAGAACACCTCTCTCTTATTTGAGGAAACCAGTGCCTTCCGGGTGCATTCTGGTCTCCGTGGTATTTGCCCATCTCAGTCTTTTCACTTCATGGTGATACTATGTGGGGTGTGCAATCCTCCCATGAGGGTTGGGACCATTTCTGGAGCCCCTGGTGTGTGTTGGCCGCTTTGAAGCCTGTGCTTTGTCTGAGGTTGATGCTGTCCTTAAGCCACTTTGCAAGCGAGACTGAGTCTTAGGAAGGGCAGCTTGTCCAAGGTCCCATAGCTTCTAAGCATCCGGTCAGGTGCTGAAGCTGAATCCTACATGTTTGCAGAGCCTGTTTGCAGAGCCTGTTTTCTACCTTACTGTGCTGTGGCTTCAGAAATGAGGAGGCTGTGAACAAAAGCATGCATAACATCTGCGGGTTATCTGGCGCTCACGTGGGCCAGGCGTAGTTCACATGTTACAGGTGCCGCTCATGCACATTTTAGAGATGAGGAAACTGAGGCTCAGTTTAAAGCCTGCCCTGAAGTTGTATTGCACAGCTGCTGAGTGGGCAGCAGGGAGAACCTCCCACCCACTCTTCCTCCGGCCACTGGCATTCATGGGTAAAGCCACCCCGGGGCCAGCCCCACTCACAGCCACATTTCTGCCAAGGTCACCTGCTGGAGGGCTCAGCGGCGGCCTGAGACAGCGTCTGCGCACAGCTGGGGAGAAACCCAAGCGCCATTTCCACCTGATAATAAATATGTGTCAGCGAGGACGCGATCCAAGTGACCTTGGGCTCCGGGGGCACTGGACTGTGAAAAGCCTTTGACAAAATCCTTTTGTCTTGCGAGAGGCTGAGTCCAAATCACAGACGATTACGGACGCCTGGCATGACTTCCCCAGTTGGTCTTTTATTTCTCATGGGCGGCAATGGCTCCTTCGTATTGAAAAGGGTCCCAGCCAGGCCTGGACCGGCCGCCTCAACCCTCCGCAGCAGTATCCATTTCCTGAAGAGCCAGAGGCAACCCCAAACTGGCTTCTCAGGTTTATCTGATACTCATAACTGGTGGCCACACCAGCACTCCATAGTACAACCACGACCACATTTAAATTTGCCAGTGGTGGAGCGCCTGCTGTATGCCTGGCCCTTCACCAGCCCCACTGAATCCTCCCGGTACTATTACTGTACCCATTTTCCCAGCAAGAAAACTGAGGCACTACGTGTCTAAGGCAGGGGCAGGCAAACTCCTCTGTAAAGCGCCAGACGGTAAATATCTTTTAGGCTTTGCAGGCCACGTGGGTTTGGTCACTTTCACTCTATGCTGCCGTTGCAGCATGAAAGCAGCCACAGACGCCACGTAGATGAATGGGCGGAGCTGTGTGCCAATAAAACTTTATTTACAAAAAGAGGAACCAGGCCAGACTTGGCCTGCGGGCTGTAGCTTTCCGACGCTTGGTCTCTGTGACCTGCTCAGACCCGCCGGGCATAAGTGACACATTCATTCCACCCCTGGGTGCTGGCCCTGTGATGTTTGCCTCCCTGGTCAGCTGTCATTTTATTGGCATATATTATGGGATGGTTCATTGTATGTGTCAGCTTGCCGGGGCCAGGAGGTGCCCAAATGTTTGGTTAAACATAATTTCTGGGGTGTGTCTGTGAGGGTGTTTCTGGATGAGATTAACATGTGAATCCACGGGCTGAGGAAAGCACAGTGCCCTCCCCAACGTGGGTGGGCCTCATGCAATCCACTGAGGGCTTGGAAGGTGGAGTAAGGAAGAATTCTGTCTCCCTGCCTGCCGGTCTTTGAGCCAGGACATTGTTCTGCGCCTGCCTTCTGACTCAGACTCAACCTGGGGCTTCCAACCTCCAGCCTTGCAAGTTCTCAGACCTTCAGATGTGGACCTGAGTGCCTCTGTAGGCTCTCCTGGCCTCCAGCCTGTGGGCCACCAGTCTTGGACATCCCGGCCTCCTCTGTAGTCACATAAGCCAATTCCTTATAACAAATCTGTTATATTTTTATACGTAGTTACGTATGTACCTCTTGGTTCTGTTTCTGTGCAAAACCCAGACTAATACATATTACATTGTTATCACCGTGCCCATTTTGCAGATGGGAAAACTGAGGCTTAGCTGGAGCGACTTTCTGCAGAATCTTAGCAAAGGAGCAGCAGCGTCAGGGCTTGCACACGGCTGAGGAGAGCTAGGTTGATGGATCTATCTGAATCTATCTATTCAGGAAATACTGAATGACTTGGGGTTGGGGGCACCAAGGAACCTTTTCCCCAAAGAGGTGATCTTAGTCTGGCTTTCCAGATCTTCCCCAGATGGCCTTAAGTTGCCCTCCCTGGGGGCACCTGGGTGGCTCAGTCGGTTAAGTGTCGGGCTCCTGATTTTGGCTCAGGTCATGATCTTACGGTTCGAGCCCCCAGATGGGCTCTGTGCTGTCAGTGTGGAGCCTGCTTCGGATTCTCCCTCTCTCTGTCCCTCCCCTGCTCCTGCTCTCTCTCTCTCTCTCTCTCAATAAATAAATTAATAATACTTTTAAAAATAGTTGCCCTCCCTGGACTCCCGCTCTACCTGTCTGTCTCCTTTACCGCCCTCCTTGGAACCCCCCCCCACTGCAGTCCCAATGCTGCTCATAACTCCCTCTTACCCATCCAATCCCCGTTGCCAGGCACACCTCCTCTTGGCATCCCAGCTTGAGACCCTCTTTCCCGGAAGCCTTGGCCGATCCCGGCCTGTGTGCAGGCTCTCAAGCTGCCGTGACTCGGTGTGCCCATGTCTTGCCCTTGCCAGCTGCTCTGCGAGGGGTGGACACCATCGATGCCACCCTTGCCTCCCTCCCCCCCCAGGACAGGACATGCTAGAAGTGGGCAAATAAATAAGCAAACACGTCTGATTCACATGTGACTTCCCCGGTAGATAAGGAGCAGTGCCCTTACAGCATTGTGAGTCCTCTGGGCGTGGGGCGAGACAGAGCTCGGCTTGAAGATGGGGACCCATGACATCAGGCTCTGCACACAGCGTGCTCAAAGCCCTGGGAACATGGGAAGCGTCCTGCTTTGGTGAGAGACGCTGTCCCTCTCCGATCTCCCACCCAGACGCCAACGCGCTGGTCAACTGCCCCCACGGGGATGTGCAATATTGCACATGTGTGAGTGTGTGAGAGAGAGAGAGAGAGAGAGAGAGAGAGAGAGAGAGGGAGAATATGCAAGCACAGATGCTTTAAGCAGCAGGGAAAAATCCCTAAGTGACAAGAGGCTCTGAGTTCACCAAAATGCTTAACCAAGATAAGAAGGATGTAACCCGTGTTGGAAAGGTTGTTAGGAGATTAACACAAGATTAAGGGGGGCGGGGAGAGAGGCAGAGCAAGTGCGAGGCAGAGCGAGTGCGAGGGCGGGATGGGAGGGTGGAAAGGGGCGGCACTCCGGAGGGACTTGAAATGAAAGCCAGACTGGCCCCTCGGCCTCGCGGAAGGGAAACCGGGCGCTGCTGGAGTGTGGAGCAAAGAGACAAGATCAAAGAGGAGGGGCTCAAAGGGAGAGGAAGCAAAGAAGGACCTTTGGTCGAGCTTGCCAGACCCACCCAGTCCCCTGCAACCTGGGCCTGCACTGCAGTCCCTTTCGACCCTCCGAGCAGACCAGCAAGATGGAAGTAGGAGGCCCATCTTACAGATGCGCAAACTGAGGCTCAGAGAGGTGCAGACGCTTGCTTAGGGCGGCCCAGCTTGGCAGCAGCAGAGCCAGGAATGAACTGGGGTCTGTGCGGCGTTGGGGCCAGCCTCCTGCTGCCAGGGACACAGAGCAGAGAGGAGAAAGGTTAGTGGAAGCCCAGACACGAGGGTGGAAGTTCCTTCTACCCGCCTTGGTCCGGTGCATCTCCTCCCGGGGTCCCTCACAGGCCCACCCGTCCCCTCTGCCCTCGGTGGTGGGGAGGGGCAGCGCCCCACCCCTGGCAGGGGCGGGGTGCTGAGTGAGTGCCTCCCCCCGGGACCTGGTGGTAACAGACGCGCCCGGGGCCCCAGCTGGCTGCCCGGATAATGAGCCCCAGAGGGAGCGGGTCAGGCCCCATAAAGCCAGGCATGAGGCAGCCCGCGGGAGGCAGCGGGGGCTGCTGGGCTCCCTGCCCCTGGACCTGGCCAGATGCCTGCTGAGGCCAAAAAGGACTCATGACCTTAGCAGACAAAAGGGTCTTGCCCATCCCCGCCCCCCAGAGCCCCCTCTCCCCTCTCAGGGTCCAAAGTGGTGCCCTCCCCTTGGAGACAGTCTCCTCGCTGCCTCAGGACCACACGCTCCTGATGGGGAGGTCGAGCGTTCAGGTAGCGCTGACAGGGACCTCAGGGAACAGCAGCTCCCTTTCCCTTGTACACAGGGGGCAACTGTGGCCCAGAGACGACAAGCTACTCGGGTAAGATCACACAGCATAGATGGAGCAGTACTGGGACTCCGGCTTGTATATTTGGCCCCCTAGAGGTTCTTCGGAGAGCTTAGGCGTGTCCCCTCCCCCCAGGGGAGGAGGTGATTCCATTTGCCCAGGGAGTAATTGGAACATGTAATGTGATTTGCTCTTGTAAAGGCAGGGGGTGAGAAAGTTGGGAACCTGGCTGTTGCCAGCACTTACATAAGGCTAACTCTGTGCCAGAAATTGTTCTGAGAGATGAACGCATAGTAATGTACTTAATCCTCCCCCAAACCCTAACAGGGCACTGTTAGTATCCCAGTTTTCAACTACAGAATCTGAAGCCCAGAGAGGTGAAGTAACTTGCCTAAGGTCACACAGCAAGTGAGTGGCCATGCTGGAGATTGAGTCCGTGGAGGATAGAGTCAAGTTCCCCCACTGTGGGCAGAACCAGGTCCTGAGTCGAGCTGTGGCAATGACTAGTGGTTCTCAATGGCATTTGGGTCTGATAATCTGGTGCCTACCGAGGCTGTGTACGGAGTTAAACTCACTGGTTCCCAACGCTTGGCTTGGCTGGTGCAGGTGAGCCCCATTCTCATGTCTGCTCGTTGCCACGAGCTTTCCTGGCCCCTTGGTCTTTCGGTGGGTGGGGATATCAGGGACTCTGGGGCCGGCCTGCTCACGTTTGCCTTTTGCCAGCTGTGTGACCTTGGGCAAGTTACTTAACCTCTCTGGGCTTTGCTTTCCCCATCTGTAAATGGGATAATAATCGTAGTCGCCTCATAGAGCAAAGACAAAAGTAGTGATTACATGCAAAGTGCTTTAGAACCATGCCAGCCCCATCATAGTACCCAATACAAATTACTATTAATTTTGTTTTAAGTGTTTATTTACTTTAGAGAGAGAGAGAGAGAGAGAGAGCATAAGCAGGGGAGGGGCAGAGAGAGAGAGGGAGACACAGAATCCGAAGCAGGCTCCAGGCTCCGAGCTGTAAGCACAGAGCCCCACGCGGGGCTCGAACCCACGGACGAGTCACAAAGGTTTATTGGGTGCTCACTGCATGCAAGGTGCTGGGAGCCATGGTGAACAGGGGGGTACCATCCCTGTCCCTACGGACCTCCCAGGGATCATCAGGGCCGTGGAGGGAAGCCCCAAGGAGGTGCCTGAGCCAGGCAGGGGTGGGGTCTGGGCAGGCTTCCTGCAGGGCAGACCTGGCGATGGGCTGGACTGAGTCCGAAGAAGGTGAGAGGGGAGAAAGTTGCAGGTGCAAGATCAGCCTATGCAAAAGCCTCGTGGTGAGCAAGGCGCCAGCACATCCGAGGACCACATGTTTTCGTGAAAATAGAGTAGGTGTGGGTGGGTGACTGTGTCTCAGAGGACTGACAGCTGGGGGTGGGGGGACGGGTTACCAAGGAGGGAGGCATGGAGATCGACGGGGGCCAAATCTTCTAGCCCCAAAGAGAAAGAATTTGGACTTAATTTGAGGGCAGTGGGGAGCTATAGAAGGCTGCAGGCAGAGGAAGGACATGGTTGGATGAGGTTTAAGAAAGGCTTTGTGCAGCGTGGAGAACAGACTGGGATTGGGGTTGGCCCTCATTTTCGGAACTAAGTAGGAGGTGGCCGGGGAATGTCTCGTGGGGTGGGGTGGGGGGATCCCCATATTCCTGGGCAGGGGGCCGTGTCCCTGAAGCTTAGGTCTTCTTTGATGAACAGCTCCCGAGCCCCCTCTCCAGGTCCCCTGGAGTCCGGGGTGGGAGGAGTCAGAGCTCCCTGGAGCGAGGGGTCATCACTGATTTTAGGGGTCCCTGGGAGGCCACAGCCAGGAGGGAGGGGCCGGGGAAAGAGGGGGATCCGCCGAGGCATTCCACACAACCACTTCCTCGACCACGTCACTGTCCAGGAATGTAGGGGCACCCGGAGGCCGTGCTTATCACTCTCTCCGAGCGTCTGGAGCGGCCCCGTTCCCGTCGGCTGTCCATCCAGATGGGCCCTAAATCAGAGCGCTCTGGCTCCTCCAGCCGATGTCGTCGGCACAGAGCCTGGACCGCGGCCAACACCACAGCCCAGAAGCCCATGTACTGCGACACGTCTGCCTCCCAGACCCACGGACGGTCAGCTCCAAGACGCGCCCTCCCGGGGCAGCCAGGGGCGCGTGGCACCTGGCCACGCTCGTGGCAGCCAAGAGATGTCGCAACATGCGAGCAGCGTGGAGTTGGACAGGCTTGTGTTTGAAAGCTCTGCCTGGCTGGCCGACTTGTCTCAATGCCGTCATCTCTAAGATGGGAATATCCTAGGACCATCTCCTCCGGGAGCCAAGAGGATCAAGTGAGACCAGGGATGCGGCCACACCTCACAGGTTCTGGCGTAGTCCCTCTCACTCCGAAGCTCGTCTGATGCCATCAACGCAATCACCCATAAATAGCCGCGGACGGAATCCATTTCTGGGTTAACATTCCAGATTATTCCATAAACATCTCCCCGTACATTCTCCTAAGGCGTTTGTAGTTTTTCCCCAGTTTTCCGGGAGCCTGTTTATTTAGAAACTTCCTACTGGGGAAGCACATGGGTTAGGAGAAGGAACCCCAGTCCTGGGGGTGCAGTGGCTGGGTCTCCCTTTCCTTCCAGACTGATTTCCCCGCCCCGGAGGAGGCAGGAGTTATAAATCACTAACTTAAGAATCTGTTTGGAGGTGATAAGTGGTCTAGGAAAGACGCAAGTAGATGAGGGCGGGAGAGATTGGGCGTCCCGGGGGTGGGAGAGGATGTTGGAATTTTAATAGAACTTCTATAGATAGTTTAACTTTTCCTTTAACATTTTCCATTTCTGTCTCTGTTTTATAATATGCATAGTCTGTGACCACAGTGGGACATGATCACAATTTACAAACATGTATATGTTTATACATGTGTATACACATACATGTACATGTCGTGTGTGTGTGTGTGTGTGTGCGTGTGTGTATTTGGTAGGGCTGAGTTCCAATAGCTGGACATCCCTGGGTTACACAGACAACAGCATAACCCTGATGGTTAAGAGCTAGAAGACTCAGGGTCACCTGTGGGGTAGTTTGCCCCCCCAAGGCCATCTTAAAAATCAGCCCCCTGTCCCCACATTCAGGATCATTGCTGAGCCTGCTTGGAAGGCAAGATCCTGGCCCCTACCCATTTCAGAGATGGGGAAATCCAGACTCAGAGAGGAGCCGTGGCTCGCCCAGGGACACACAGCCAATGTGTGCCACGGTGGGGACTGTAGCCCTGATGTTTGGAGCCATTCCTGGGGAGGAGGGCGGTCTTTCCCCCTGGCCAGAGCCTTGTGACTCTTCCTGGAAGTGCTGGCCCAAGAGCGAGGCAGTGGAAACACAAGAAAACGGAGACACGGGGCTGAGATTTTTCTTCTCGTCCCTCGCTCGCCCGAGAGGCCACTTAGGCAGCGTGTAACTGCCCCGTGATGTATCGAACCCCCTCTCTGCGCATAAATGCAGCAGGTCAACCGCCAGGCAGAAATGCCACATATATTTCCTCCCATTAGATGAAATATGCCCCTAATTTGGCTGCGGTTTTGTTTTATTAGACCTATGGCAGCGAGGGGGCCCTGCTGCAGGATAACCTTCTCCTGATGGCTTAGTTCTCTCCCGAGAATGCTGAGGGGCCCGATCAAGGGGGGGAAAGAAATATCCTGGCCTATTATTTTTTCAGCAAGCATTCCCAGAACCAAGATCTTCCCCAGCCAAGGAGATGTCGTGCGCGGCGATTTAAAGAGGCCCCTCCTGGAAGAATGTTCTCGGGGCTGGGGGCCAGGAGACCCGTGCAACAGAGCTCTGTTCCAGATCGGAAACTCGGCCCCCTCCTCCTGGCCTCAGTTTCCCCATCCATAAAATGTGGTCAATAACCAGAACCTCCCTCCCAGCTTGGAGGATGAAAGAATTCGTAAAGCTGGGCCACTGACTGGCCCAGAGAGAGAAGACACTGCACTTTTGCAGGGAGCATCATTGTTTGCAGACAGAAGGGAGTTTCTTGATCCCCACTGGAGACCATAGTAGCGAATTCCCCACTGGAGACCATAGGGGGCTTAAAGAGTGATTTCTCCCCACAATCCCTTAGGAGTGGCCTTATATCAACTAATTAGCTCCATGTAAGACCGATGTGTGGGCCAGGAGGGAGACAGAACAGTCACGGGGGAGGTCTGGCTCAGGACTGGTGCGTCCTTTCCTGAGTCCTGCGTCATCCACCGATGACGGAAGGACTAAGAGGTTAAGGCGCGTGTGCTCGGTGATGCCAATGCCAGAGGGCATCCCACTCAGGCGGGCTCTCCGTCATTCTGGAGTTTAGGGGACAATGGTCACCTTCCTTTAGCTCTGTGGACCCTGCACGTGACAATCACCTCGAGAGCTATAAAAAAAAAAAATCCACCCCGATCCCAGACCAATTAAAATTAAATCAGACTCTGGTTGTGGGAAAGGGGGGATCCTATTCTTTAAAGCTCCCTGGGTGATTCTAATGAGTGGCAGGGTTGAGAATCACAGCTTAGCCCTTTCAACGTGGCGGAGCAGAGCAGACCCTAAATCTGTTTTTCCCTCCTGCAAGTGCTTAAGGAAGAGATCTTTGAATCAGTTTGAGCCTGGGGTCACATCTTGCCCTTGTGTGGTCATGACTTTACCTGTTTCCTGGGATGGTCGGGGGTGGGGGGCACTCAACACGGTGGTGCAGGTACACAGCCCGACACAGCGTCTGGTACCAGGAAGCTCCGTCCGTAGTGGGATTGTTCTAGATGGAGCAAACTTACTGTCAAGGGCCAGGTAGTCAATATTTTCAGTTTTGCGGGCCAGGTCATCTCAGTTCTGTCACTGCAATCCCAGTACCACAGACAATCAACAAATGAGTGGTCATGAAACTTACTGGCAAAAACCAGGCAGCTAGATAAACTTGGCCCTTGGTTTGCAGACTCCTGGTCTAGGAGATATTCTGGACACCAGAGCAGAGGCTGGTTTTATCTGTCGTGTTTTGGGTTTATGACTTTGGAGTCTTTGCCTATTTGTCTTTATTACAAATGCTCGTCTCGGACGAGAGCTACACGAGAAGTTTACGATATTTTTCTTTTCAATTTTTTCCTCTTCTTTCTTTGCCAACGATTAGCCCTTAGAGGAAAAAAAAAAAAAAGAAACAAAAACAAACGATGCTTAGAACAATTGTTTATTTGGCTCCCGCGATGTGTCACCAATTTTATACACATTATTTTGTTTCATTCCCACAGCCACACTGATAATAATCCCCGTTGTCCAGATGAGAAAACTGAGGTCACACAGAGGCGGGACCCCAGCCCGGTCTGCGTAACCCCAGAGGGTATGCTTGTCCACACCTCCTTTCTGCTGGGCGCGGGGGGCAGGAAAGATCAGGGTGCACCACTCGCACGACAACATTTTCATCCCCAGGACTGGAGCAGTAAACGAGCTGGCAACCAAGGGAGAAGCCTTTCTTTTCACCCCGAGTGTTTATAAGCCACCCTCTGCACCCCTCGGCGAGTCCCTTCTGTAGGAAGCTGGGGCTCCCACGGGGTTATGAGTCGAGCTTCTCTCCTGGAGACTGGGAGGGGAAAGCTGCACTTTGGACTTCCCTCTTTAACTGCTCATATCACCTCTGTGTTCTCAAGAGCCTCCTGGAATCCGAATGGGTGGGGAGATGCTCTTCATCAGACTGAGGACCCTCTCTATTTCTTGTGACTGGCTGGGATGGGGAGGGGGTGGTGTGGAAAGCCAGATAGATATTTTTACTTTATGCAAAGCTATTTTTGTCTGGACTTATCTGATCTTCTAATTCTGCAGGGGACTTTATTTCCTTGTGATGTTAAAACCCCGGAGCTCGAAATCTTTTTTCTTGTAAGCTTCCAGAAACTAAAGACCCTATTCAGGGCTGAGCCAGATACCCATCGGGCCTGGTGGAGGCGAATTATCACTAGAGTTCCTGTGCCTGCTTACAAATCCACCAAGAAGATGCTTTTTCTCCAGCCCCCCACCCCCCAACCCCTTGGAGCAGTTGGGTGACAGACAGTAGCAGAGGAAGAATGAGATGTTCTAAGGGAATGAGCCTAGGAGATGGGCTCCCAGGGTCGGGGCTCATCCAATCGCAGCCTGACCTCGGAGATGTCCTTCTGGCCACCCTGGGCCTCAGTTTACCCTGCTACGACTCTCCAGTATACACTGCCCTCTTTCTCTGACCCCAAGAGACGTCTTTGTCTCCTCTTAGGAGATGAGCTCCTTGAAGGCAGAGAGGATGCCTTTAATTTCAGCTTCTCTGGATCCCCACCCATGCCTACCTCTGCTGATGGCATCACCCTGTTCCCAGTCTCTAGAAGCACCCCTTAGCTACTGTGCCTCACCGCCCACATTCAGCCCCTTCCTTCTGCAGGATTGGTGGCTCCTACCTGTACACGTGATTCCAATGCAAATAGCCTCCCCACACCGGCTGCCACCATGCAGCCCGGTGCCACCATCGTCTCGCTCCTGGAACCCCGGCAGCCCCCTGATGGGTCTCCACACTTCCAGGTCTGTTCCTTGCCCCACTCCCAATTCACTCTCCAGCCTGCGAGCATTCTCCTATTTGCCCTCAGGACTCCCCTACCTAAAACCTTTTTAACAGTTTCTCAATGCATGTAGAACAGGGGCCAGCAAACTACAGCCTGTGGATCGAATCTGGCCAGCAGCTTGTTTTTGTAAGTAAACTTTGACTGGAAGGAGCCACACTCATTGGCTTCCGTTTTTTTTATTATTATTATTTATTTAAAAAAATTTTTTTCTTAACGTGTATTTATTGTTGAGAGACATGTATTTATTATGGGCATGGGAGGGGCAGAGAGAGGAGGAGACACAGAATCTGAGGCCGGCTCCAGGCTCTGAGCTGTCAGCACAGAGCCCGACACGGGGCTCAAACTCACAAACCGTGAGATTATGACCTGAGCCAAAGTCCGACGCTCAACCGACTGAGCCACCCAGGTGCCCCTTCCGGTTTTTAAACGGCTGCGTTCAAGCTACAACAGCAGAGGTGAGGAGTTGTGACTGAGCCTGTAAGATCTGCCAAGTCTGAAACAGTTATGATCTGGGCCTTTACAGGAAAAGTTTGCAGAGCCCCGATTTAGAATATTAGGCCAAGTCCTCACCAGGGTCTGTTAGTGAGGTGATCAGATATGCTAAGTTACTTTGGGTTAAAGGTGCTGTTTTTCCAAGTGTCTCAGTTCTCCATCCCACCCTTGGCTGCGTGACTTTGCAGCCTCCTCCTATCAAGAGCTGAGTCTGTTTCCCTACCCCTTGAGTATCATCTGGGGCTCACTTTGATCAATAGAATGCGTCAGGAGCAACACAGGATTCCAAGCCTAGGACTGGAGAGGACTTGCACGCTTCCCCTCTCTGCTGGAACCCTGCTGTTGCCATGAGAACGAGCCTGAGTTAGCCAGCTGGAGGATAAGAGACAGGCAGCCCAATTGCCCAGTTGCCCCCCAACCCCCATCACCCCAGCCAACCCCTTGAAGTAGAGCAGCCTTCCTGTCCCACAGCTGATCACAGACACACTAGGAAGCCCAGCCCAGATCTGCAAAAGCCCATCCAAGCCACAGACTCATGAGCTAAATAAATGCCTGTCATTTTAAGCCGCTACATTTAAGGGTGGTTTGTTACACAGCGGTAGCTTACAGAGAAACCATGTATCACACATGCATTGATGTTTTAACCCCTCAATCCCACGTTTTGGCATTTACCCTGAAGATTCAACTCTACAGACCTAGAACCACAAATGCACACAGTTAGTTATTCATCAAGGCATTATTTGTAACAGCAAAATATTAGGAATGCCCTAAATGCCTACTCATAGCAGACTGGTTGAATAAACCATGGCACTTCCAATGGAATGGGATACTAGGCAGCCTAAAAAATTGAAGATACGTTCTGTGAAGAGAAGCAAAGTTGCTTCTGGTACATACTGGCAAATGAAAAAGCAAAGTATAACATAGTATCTATAGTATGCTCTCTTTTACCAAACTAAAATGGAAGATATGAAAAATACGTGAATGTAAATTCATAAAAGGAAGACTACAAGATTCATTTCTGGTGTGAAGCAAATAAAAATGACCTTTTAGGAGTCAGGACGGGACAATGATGCAGTGAGGGTGGAAGAGAGACATCTCCTGGGACTTTTTTTTTCTTTAATTTATACTCTTTTTTTTTTTTTTAAAAAGTGTTTATTTATTTTTGAGAGAGTTCAATCAGGGGAGGGGCAGCGAGAGGGGGCAGAGAATCTGAAGTGGGGTCTGTGCTAACAGCAGTGAGCCCAATGTGGGTCCCAAACTCATGAACCACGATATCCTGACCTGAACCGATGAAGTCAGACACTCAACCTACCAAGCCACCTACACACCCCTCTATAATTTATATACTTGAATCATATAAATATTTTATAGATTCAAAAATAAAATTCAATAAAAAATATTGAAAAAGACAGCAAACCCTAAAATTAAACACAAACAGAAACAAATGAACCTAACTCTATACCAAATTGATAACTTTGGTAGGCAGACTTCTAACCTGGCTCCCAAGATTCTCTACCTCCTGGTACTCATGGCTTTGTGTGAATATCTCTCCCTGAATGTGGCCAGACCTAGTGACTCACTTGCAATGAATGGAATATGACAAAGCTGATGGGGCTTCCCTTTTGAGATTACGTTATGAAAGAAGTGACTTCTGTCTTTCTGGCACTCTCTGTTTCTGGCTCTTCTTGTGGGTTGACTTTGAGAGAGAGGAGGTCACCTGGGCAAGGAACTGAGTGGCATCTGACCAATTTCCAGAGAAGACCAGGGACCATCATCCCAATGTCCTCAAGGAGCTGAATCTTTAACGTTTAACCGCATGAGTGAGTATGGGAGTAGACTCCCCAGTTCAACCTCCGGAGGGACCCAGCTCAGTCTACAGGAGCTTGATTGAACAGAGGGCCTAAAACAGAGGGCCATAAAGCAGAGGGTCCAGGTAAGCTACACCTGCATCCACAGAAAGTCTTAAGATACTAAATAATGCTTTAAGCCACTATGTTCTGGGTGGTTCTTTAAGCAACAGCAGATAGTGCAAAACTATAACCACACAGAATGAATTCAAGTAGTCTTCAAATGCAGTTCTGTAACTGAACATTCTTAACTGATTATATTCCAAAGTCAAGAAGAACTTCAAAGAAATCTTGAATTCTAATGGGCAGGTTGTTGCTGCTAGTTGGATTGGTATGATTTGGAAATAGTTTCATGTGACTTGGAGGGTGGATCAAATGAATATATATTTTTATATTTGGGAAAATGGGTTTTTCATGGTGGAATCAGGGAATGGGGGATGTGAGGAAGAACCTCGTGATGTTAGACTTACATTGGAGGCATTGGCGTGAACACACATACACCTTCTTTTCTCAGGAAGACCCTAGAAACAGTGACACCCCAGCAGTAATGAGCACAACTGGGGATCATATCTTGCTTCTTAAGTACCATTCTTCAGCAGAAGAGACTGGGACATCCTGGAGAAATGGCTGAGTCCAGAGTTGGAGCAAAGAAAATACTAGATGGACCTAGAACATTTTATTGCATCAGAAAGTAAGGAAGTTCTCAAAGAATGAGGAAGACATGTGCAAAAGAATACAAGGGCCATGTTGAAGGAGCTCCCACTGACGAAATCTGGAACAGTCTGAGCAGTAAAAAATGCTAATGAAATAAAAAGAAGGGGCTGTGGAGAACCCTTGTCTACCAAAGCATATTAACTGCTAAGTGTAAGGAAAGAACGATACGTTTTCCAAACACCTCCACGTTGCAACCGCCGCGCAATAGCTGATTCTGGCAAGGACCACTAACAGATAGCAAAACCCCTGGGTGAAAGTTTCATGGCGAAGGGGATGCTTACACAGTCCCCAAGTGTCAAGGAAAATGGTAGGCCTGGCGGACGGCGCCTTAACCAACTGACCAACTTGGTTGGTCAGTAAATGGGACCGAACAGTATCAGCTGTTCCTTGGGGAGATGAAATGGGGAGCATGTACCTTTGTAACCACGAGTGCCCAAAAGGTTTAGCCTGAATCTGATGATGAGGACACAACTGGATCCCTACCAGTTGGGGGACAGTCTGCAACCCAATTGGTCTGGATTCTTTAAAAACATCAACATCGGGGCGCCTGGGTGGCGCAGTCGGTTAAGCGTCCGACTTCAGCCAGGTCACGATCTCGCGGTCCGTGACTTCGAGCCCCGCGTCGGGCTCTGGGCTGATGGCTCAGAGCCTGGAGCCTGTTTCCGATTCTGTGTCTCCCTCTCTCTCTGCCCCTCCCCCGTTCATGCTCTGTCTCTCTCTGTCCCAAAAATAAATAAAAACGTTGAAAAAAAAATTTTAAAAACATCCACGTCATAGGGAAGGAAGAAAGGAAAGTCAAGCATGGCACCTTAAAGTGAAGGAAAGTGAAGGATAAACAAGGAATGCTCTTGCGTGGTATGCATATTTATGGAAATTAAAAGTTGAGGAGGGATGGTGTCTGCATCACTGGACTTTAAGGGGCTCAATGGAGACATTTGGGGGAAGTGCTGCTGGATGGTTCCACGTAGCTTGGACCAGCTGGGTGACAGTGGGCTGGTGACTGTCCCTCTCTGAACTCTATTTTCTTCCTCTGCAGATGAGGATAGTGCTGAGAGCCTAATATTGAGCTGGGGAGGAGGAGGGATTGGGAGGAGGGGTGTGAATGAGAAGGTGCATATGGTGCGTAGACAAAGAGAAATGAACCTGTCATGAGCACAGTAGATGCCTGGCAAAGGTCAGATCCTTCCCCTTCTCCCCTAGCTGACCCCCTGTCCTGCATCCACGGTGGGCTACTGTCTTTGAAGCCACATTCTGTCTCTCTGTGGCCCCCAGCCAGGGTGTTGCACTGCGGTCCGCCCTGATGCCCTTCCTCTAGCCTCACACTTGGGACCACCATCCCCACCCCCATACCTACGGTACCTGATGGGGGTACGGAGGAGGGAATCATACAGCTATTTGCTGGACTTTCTTTGGACATTCCCTCCCTCTGCCTGGCCGCCTCAACCCTGACTTCCTGGCAAGCGTTCTGGTTGCTATTTCATCTGGAATTACTGGAATCCCACTGTCTCCTGTCAGCTTCTTCCCCCTCCCCCGGCTCTCTTGGGAGACAGGCACGATGGATGGTCTGAGTTGCCAGGGTCGTGGCACAGCCCAGTGCACACACATATGCTGGCTCCCCTCCCGTCTCCATGTTTCCGTCGCTTGCTTTATTTTTCCCTCCACCTCCTTGTGCCTATCTGCCTAAAGATATTCTGTTGTTAATCCCTCCCTAGCTCTCTCGCGGTCTTTCTCCCTCATTGTATCTCTGGGATTGTCAGTATCTCGCCCTCTGTTTCTCTCTCTGTCTCTATCAGTCTTTCTTTTACTGCCTTTCTCTTTCTGAGGGTATTTCCACCCCAACTTCTCTAGATGCCAAATGCAACATTTCCTCTAGAGGATATCAGGACTATTGCCTTTGGAAGCAAATCCTCACTCTGGAGTCATAGGTGGATGTGTGGCCTTCCTTTGTGCCTCTGTTCCCGGCTTCCATCTTGGGAATAAAACAGGACCTCCTGCAGGAGGTTCTCCAGCAATTAACAAAGTGACACAAGCAATCACCCCACAAAATCTCCAGCAGATTAGAACCCTCACTGCTCACGTGGATCTACAAAGCTCCCCACTCCTGCCTCATGCATGTGCTCCAGCCTGGCGCACACCATCCTGCTCCTAAACAGGACAAGCTGGTTTCCCTCCCAGGCTTTTGTCCTTGCTAATCCTCTCCTTGGAGGGCTCTTCCCGCAGACTTTCACAGCATCTGTCTGTCACATCATTCAGGCCTCCAGACACTCCCGGTGGTTTTGAAACATGTCTTCACATTCTCAGGCATTCCTCCCTTCCAAAGGCAAAGCTCCACAGCCCTCCTCCTGGAGTGTGACTCAACCCAAATGAATAGGATGTGGCAAAAGGGACAGTGTGCAATTCCTGAGGCTGGTCACAGAGGTGTTGGAGCTTCCCTCTGCTCTCTCTTGGATCACACCCCTGAGTGGAACCGGCCACCGTGTTGTCAGGAGGTTCAAGCTGCCTCCTGGGGACCTGTGTATGGACAGGAGCTGAGGCCTCCCGTTCACAGCCAGCACTGACTTGCCAGGCATGTTTGGGATTCACCTTGCAGATGGAGCCTTCAGCCCCGGTTGAGCCTTCAGATGATATTGCAGCCCTGGTTCACATCTTAATTGCATTCTCATGGAAGACCCTGAGCCAGAGTCACACAGTGCTGCTAAATTGGGAGTAATCCATTGTGTGGAAGTAGATAATTAGTACACTCTCGATTCCTTTACTCTGATGCCATACTTTATTTCTGTTTACTGATTTTTGCCCCCACACTGGGAGGTAAGCTCCATGAAGGCAGTGCTGTGTCCGTGCAGATCGCCACTGTGTCCCCCAGGCCAACACATGGCGCTCACTCAGTAACCATGGCATGAGTGAAGGGAGATCAAGGATTTCAGGCTCAGCCCAAGATTCCACCTGTGAATCTCTCTCCCCAAGGAAGGCAGGAAAGCTTGCCCAACGCCCTTTCTTGTCTTTCTGTGTTTGGTTTCCCACACCTTCTGTGGCTTTCTGTTTGGTTTTATTCCTGGATGCCTGACAGGGTGGGGGTTTGCACAGCTAAAGAGGTGTCTGTGGGAAGAAGGGCTCTGCGTGCTTTCTCCTCTAACAAGCTGAGCCCAAAAAAAGGCACTCCCCCTCATGGCAGCAGGGACAAAAATAGCCTGGCTGCGGGATTCTGACAGAGGTGGGATGGCAGATGCTGTGTGGCTGAGGACTGGGGCAGCTCTGCTCTCTCTGGGCAGCCAAAGGGTGCACCACGCTGATCACTCACCACATGTGGCCCATCACCCCCTTACTCATTTCTCATCCTTCAACCCAGTCATTCTCTATTGATTATTTACTCATCTATTCATTTTTACCATTAATACATCCATCCATCCATGTGTCCAACCATCCACCAATCCCACATGCATCCATTACCATCTAGATATATTTTAATTCCATCTAAACATCTTTGTGCTCTTATGGTAATTAATGAACCTATTCACCCAGCCATATGCCTATTTATTATATATATTAATTCGTGAATTCATTCACTAACTCACGGAACCTGCAATTCATTTCAACCCTTAAGTCTTTACTATAAGCCTAGTTGGCCCCGGGCGCTGTGCCAGGCTCTGGGATTATTTGCAAACGAGACAGACCTGGTCCCTACCTGTGTGCAGACCACCTGAATAATTTCCTCCGATTCAGGTGAGTTGCTGGTCATGAGGTGTGGTGAAGTGAGGACAACATCCCTAAAATCTGAAGACGATGTGATGGGGCCACAGCAGAGTGAACACAGTGTTGAGCCATGACACCTGCTGCTGGTCCACCACCTGAATCCTGAACCTCGCTGAGCCTCAACATCGTCTTCTGGGAAATGGGGACAATGTAGATACCCCCATCATGCATGGTCCCCGTGTGAATGCAGTGAGGAGCGCCTTTATAAACTTCAGAGTGCACTGCAATTGTGAGTGCGTGTGTTCCTGTGTGTGTGTGTGCACAGTGTATCTTTCGAGTTTCCTATCACCCACACATCACTCCACCAAGGGCTCTTCCCCACAGTCTGGGATCATCTCTGGCATTCTGCTGGGATGGCAGACAGCAGCTGGCACCCTGCCTTTGGAGTTCTTATTGGGAATCCAAGGGTTTTGCAGGGAGCTAGGAGTCCTTCCTCCTTGGGGAGGAGATCGTTCTTGTCTTGGTTTCAGTCGGGAAATTATTTAGATGCCTTTACACATCCCCCCCTAGAACTTCAGATTCCCAGGGTCGAGTGCATCTTCCAAGTTCATTACTCAAGAATCACTGTGGCTAATCGCTGCTGAGCCCTTCATTTGCTTGTGACCCCCAGGCAGATGGCTTCACTTCCCTGAGCCTCTGTTTCCTCTCCTGTATGCTCGAACTTTGCAACCCTTGCAAGGCTATGGGCTGGAAACATCACGTGAGCAGTGTGGGTGCTTGGTAACAGGCGGCTGTTGCTGGCAATTCTAAAGGATGGTGTAAAACCCACGCCTGAGTCCGCAGAGGAGAGAAGCCCGGGACTCTGCCCAGAACAGTAGGGGAGATCAGATGTGATTTTCTTTTTCCAATTTATTTCGTTACTGGCCCCAGTGACATGGAAGGAGGTGGGAGACTCTTCCTCATGGTCAACACCTATACAAGGTTCTTTCCACTCAGCTTTGCTGTTTATGAAGCAGGGCTCTCAGAGCTGGTCTAGCCAAGGGGTAGCAGACAGGGGCCCCTCAGGCTGATGACTGAGCTGGTCCCAACTGGTTTTGAAAAGCAGAGACTCAGTGAGGACGGAGTGAGAAATCTGAGGCCCCATTGCCCTCCGCCCGGAGCCCACGAAGATTGGCATGCCCTTGAGACCCTTCAGGGTCAGTCCCACTCTCCTGCTCCACCCCTGCTCACCTCCTTCTCGGTTCCCAAGCTCATCCTGACCATATCCAAGGCACATCCCAGAAGGAGCCCGGCTGTCCTTGGCACAGGCTGTTCCTTACTCCTAAAATCCCTTTCCTCTTGCTTTCTACCCAGATAATCCCTATTCATCTTTCAGGTCTGGATTCTACCAGGTTACACCCGAGGAAAGACTTCCCTGAACCGCCCATGGGCTGGGGAAAGGGGTGCTTCTCCTTTGTAGACCCACAGCTCGCTGGGCCCCCACTAAGAGTCCCCATGGGTCTGTTTGCTTGTCTCCTTTCCCCCCGGGGACCATGAAGTCCTCAGAGACCTGGTGAGAACCCCATTCACTCTGTGCTCTCGGGCCCAGTAACAATAGCACATGAACACATCCAGATGCGTGTATTGAATGAACGAGGAGAGATACAGAGGCAGAAAGACATGGGGAAAGACAGACACAGAGAAAGAAAAAAAAGGAAGAAAAGAAAGAACAGATGGATTATTTGGGGCACAAAACCTTGGATCTTGTTTCTTTCCAGCCTCTGTTTTTTGACACGATCATCAGAAGATAGTACCTGAGGTGACCCCAGCAGGGAAGAAACAGGACCCGTCTTCGATGCCATTATGCTGTCGTATGGACAACATCTGGCAGTGAAGAGCAGCCTGGTGTTGGAGTCCAGAGACCAGCTTGCAGATCCCTACAAAACTTGCGAGAAACCCCCTTTTCCTCTCTGGACCGCTGTTTCTGTATATGTTAAGTGGGAGCCGCATCCACATACCCTGGTCGGAACATCTGGGTCTCTGGGGATGCTTCGGGATACCTTCACAGAGGAAGGAACTCTGGACGGGTGATAGCATCACTCCAGGCAAGTAAGCTGGACCCAGCAGGGGAGCTAGACCCAGACAGGTAAGGGAGCAGGAGGGAAACCAGGCTGCGGGAAGGAAAGCCAGAGGAAGCAGAAGCTGAGGCTGGGGCGGGGCGGGGCGGGGCAGCCCATAGGCAGTCCATATCGCCAGGTGCACCCTATTCCTGTTCTGGACCATGGCTTTGACCTCAAGATGTCTTCAGGTGAGGGACACCCGATTGACCTCACTGGACCTGAAAGTGTGATTTCATCCCTCCGGATTTGCGTAGACAATGTCTCCCCGTCCCTCTTCCATCACCCCTTCCCAGCCAAGTCCTAGTGCTCAGTTCACACGAGGCGAAATAGTTGGACGCTGGCAAAACATTAAGTCATTGGTGGATTTTTTTCCCCCGTTTCCACTTGCGTTTGTTTGTTTCCTGTAAGGTTGCCTGACACCAGCCAGCCTTGAATTTGGTCCTGTTCCCTCCACAGCTGGGACCCGGCGAGCCCAGCTCAGGCCGTGCACAGAGCCGGTGGCCTGTCAGGCAGCCAATATACACAGACAGCAGGGGGTGCTCAGGGGAAGTGAGATAATGAGAATAGCTCCCTCAAAACACCACCAGACTGTACCCCCCCCATCATGACATAACAGAGTTCAGTCGATCAAAAGAATATCTAACTCTGAAAGGCCTCCTCCCCCTGCTAGCTTCAGCCACACAGGAAATGTATGAGCCCAGGGGTCCTTCACCTAAGAGAGGTCCTTGACCTCTTCAAGACTTGGGCAAGTCATTCCAACTTTCTGTGTTGGTTCCATCATCTGTTAAATGGGTTGTTGTGGTGGCAGACGTAGTAAATGAAAACACAGGGCACCTGGTTAGATTGGAATTTCAGAGAAATGATGACTTTTCCGCATAAGTATATCCCAGGCTCTACTGGGGATATACTTACATTGAAAAAAGTTAATTTTGTTGCTCTGAAATCAAAATTTAATGGGGCGTCCTGTATTTTATCTGACAACCCCAACCGGTAACAATAAAGTGAAATGTGTTCCCACACATCATGGTGTGCCCAACTCCACAGAAAGCGATCAGAACCTGGTAGCCAAGTCTAGTAGAGTCAGACCAGGAATACCGGGCATTGAATACTAATATTAATTAATGTTAATTAGTTATTAGCATATTAATACCGACATTAAAACCCATCATTTACTGAGCAGCTACTATGTTCCAGGCACGTTCTTTGCATTATTATCCATTTCCAATCACGACACACTCAACATGGTCCGTTGAGCCCCCATTTTGCTGCCATACCAGGACTCTGCAAGATTAAATCCTAGAAAAGCCATGATTGTCAATGGTCCCCCTGCTGTTCTGAGTACACTGCAAAGGTTACTTCCTTGAATGCCTCCACCGCCGCTGTGAATAGATACTATTGTTCTGCTATTACTATTACCTTTATTTTGCAAACAAGGAAACTGAGACCCAAGACTTACCCAAGGTTACTCGACTCATTCATGGCTGAATGGAGCTCCAACCCCAGACAGACTGGCTCTGTCCCAAACCTCAGCTGCCTCCCAGCCTCATATACAGCGTATACAGTAAGTGTTCCCAAGAAGGTACACGTCACTCACTAGCTGTATCCCATTTCACCATCCTGTCAGCCCTGTGAGCAGAGGGTAATTTCATTTTTTTAAAATCTCTTTTTAAAAATGTTTATGTATCTCTGAGACTGAGAAAGAGAGAGAGAGAGACAGAGCTTGAGCAGGGGATGGGCAGAAGAACAGGGAGAACCAGAATCCGAAGCAGCCTCCAGGACTGAGCTCTCAGCACAGAGCCCGATGTGGGACTGGAACCTACGAACGGCGAGATCATGACCTGAGCCAAAATCGGATGCTTAACTGACTGAGCCAGCCAGGCACCCCCAGAGGGCAATTTCAGATGGGACTTGAGACTTCTCTTTGCTGTGCACCCTGAGTCAATGTCAGGATAAATGTTTACAGAACCCCAGAGGTGAGCGCCAGAAGGACCTGGGGTAACTCAGAGAGAGCGGAGGTAAGGGGTCCGTGGGTGGAGTCCATTCCTGCCTCCAGCTGAGAAGCTTTGAGGCTTTCTGCCTGCGTGACCTTGGGCAAGGTCCTTGGCCGCTCTGGACCCCTGTCGCTCCGTCTGCAAAACGGGAGTGCTAACAGTACCTTCCTCTATGACTGCTGTAATCTTTAAATGATTCAATCCACAAAAAGCATTTAGCACAGTGCCCCCGGCCCCAACCCCACCCCCAACCCCACCCCAAGCACACAGAAACTGCAGAATAAATGTGGGCCGTCGAGATCGCTTTCACGCGTCTTAGTATGGGCACCTCCAGAGCAGAACTGGAGATAAGGACTCCAGGGTGGGCGGTTCCACTGGGAAGGTAACTCACGAAGCTCCCAGGGCGGTGGGTAGCTGGCAGGGGGATCGGGAAGGGAAGAAACCGATACGGAGTACGGAGTGAGCATGTGGCTGCTGTGGGCAGCGGGAGCTCGTCTTGGAGACTGGGTAGGACACACCCCAGAGTTGTCAGCCCAAGGCAACGTTGCCGGGGTATTCATCCTCCAGCGCCTGTTCCTCACCGTCGAGGGCTGTTCCCAGAGAAATGCACCCCCAGCGTCCCTGGCCTGGTCCAATGCACAGACCCAGTGCACCTTGAGGACCTGAGAGAGCCCCTAGGGACGGGCCAGCTGTAGGGTTCCTGAAAGAGTCCATGTCAAGCGGACATGGGCACATCTGTACAGCCTCCCCGGAAGATTCGATCTGATTCAATTTGATTAAAAAGCATCCTTCTGCGAAAACCATGACAACGATAATAATAATGCAGGTTGAAAACCAGACATGTGATGGGACCCCCGCACCCCTCGTGAAATACCCAGCGTGGTGCTCTTCTCCGAAGCAGACAACGGGGCGCCTGGCTGGCCAGGGAAGCACCCCAGATCTCCTTCTGCTCCGAGGAGGAAATGGGGCAGCTGTCTGGGTTCTAGGACAGAAAAGGACACCAGCCGTCCTTCAGGCCTGCACACCCCGCTGAGGCCAAGGCGCTAACTGCAGAGGCTGAGGGCCCATAAAGCATGCTGGGCATCTGCTGGTGGCTGGCTGGAGGCAACGCCTGTCAGGGACCAGCGCTCAGCTTTGATTTAGCATCTGAGCAAAGGTTGAAAAGAAAAACGGGGTGGAGGGAATTCCACTGGATTGGGCAAAAATATTCACTCAGAGCGGTCGGGCCAGGAGTCTATTCAACCCAACCGGGAAGAAGAGAATTACTCTTTAGATTCCTATATACAGCACTTCCCTAGTGCCCGGAGTTTTACATGGATCGCCCGCACTCACCTAAGAGTAGACGCTATTTTACCCCCATTTTCCAGAGGAGGAAGTGAAGGCTCAGAGAGGGCAGGCAAGCTGCTCAAGGACAGACAGCAAGAAATGGGCAGAGTTGGGATGAGGGCCCAGCACGGCGTCTAGAGTGTGTGTGGGCATTAAGTAGCCCCCTCCTGGATACGGGCTATGGGAATAAACGTTGTTCCAGGACACATGGGCAGGCAGTGATGGTCAGTGGTTAGCCTGTGGCTCTAGAATGTGATTACCTGCCTTTATTTCCTGGGCTTTCTGTGGCTTTCACTGAGCGATGTAAACTCTCTGGGACTCAGTTTTCTTATCACTAAAACGAGGGGGGGGGGCCGCCTGGGTGGCTCAGTCGGTTAAGCGTCTGGCTTCAGCTCAGGTCATGATCTCACGGTTTATGAGTTCGAGTCCCGCGTCGGGCTCTGTGCTAACCACTCGGAGCCTGGATGGAGCCTGCTTCGGATTCTGTGTCTCCCTCTCTCTCTGCCCCTCCCCTGCTTGCCCTCTGTCTCCGTCTCTCTCTAAAAATAAATAAACATTGACAAAACTTTTTAAAAATAAAATAAAAAATAATAAAATGGGGACACCAAGAATGTGTGCTTCCTTGGGTAGTCTGCAGATAGAATGGTGTCAAAGTTTAATTTTCTCTCTAGAGTAACTGATGCTTCATAAATATCCCACCCATCTCAGGACTATTTATAATTCACAAGGGGCTCTCAGCAGCAAAAACAAACAAACAAAAAGAGCTTTCAATGGTGGAAGCTCAGCCATTGCACAGACGAACAAACTGAGGCTCAGCAGTGCAAGATCCCTTGCTCGGGTCAGATAGCTGGTAGGCACCAGAGCCAGAGATCCAGCCCAAGACTACCCAGTTCCAGAGCCCAAGAGTCCAGCCACCCTCAGCTGAGCTGGGAAATGTGAATTTCCTCCTGCAAACATCTGATGAAGGCGCTGAGGCTGGCTGTGTTGCCCTGGGAAGATGGTAACCTCACCACCCTGCCAAGCAGGCACTTGGGTGTGGGAGGTGGGAGAGGGGGGAAAGTTTGGTCACAGCTAGTCAACCCAACTGGATGTTCCCCTGTTTGTTCTGCCAGACATTGGTGTCTCAGCGGACACCAAACCCACTTCACTGTTCCCAAAGCCTCTGCCTGGTGAGTCCCCTCCCCCCTCCAACCTAACTGCAGTCCTGTTCAGAACAGCCTTTCTCCATGAACACATCCCCAGATGTTTCAGACTTTGTAAGATTCAGAAAGCCATCTGTATCCAGAAAGAAAGAAAAAGGAAGGAAGGAAGGAAGGAGAGAAAGAAAGAAAGAAAGAAAGAAAGAAAGAAAGAAAGGAAAAAGAAAGAAAGGAAGAAGAAAGGAAGGAAAAGAAAGAGAAAGAAAGAAAGAGGGAGAGAGAGAAGGAAGAAAGAAAGAAAACAAGAAGGAAAGAAAAGAAGGAAAAAAGAAAGAAAGGAAAAGAAAGAAAGAAAGAAAGAAAGAAAGAAGAAAGAAAGAAAAAGAAAAAAGAAAAGAAAGAAAGAGGGAGAGAGAAAGAAGAAAGAAAGAAGGAAGGAAGGAAAGAAAGGGAGAGAGAGATAAGGAAGAAAGAAAGAAAGAGGGAGAGAGAGAAGAAGGAAAGAAAGAAAGAAGAAAGAAAGAAAGAAAGAAAGAGAGAAAGGAAAGAAAGAAGAAAGAAAGAAAAGAAAAGAAAGAGAGAGAGAAAGAAGAAAGAAAGAAAGAAAGAAAGAAAGATGAAGGAAGGAAGAAAAAAGAAAGAAAAAGAAAGAAAGGAAAGAAAGAAAGAAAGAAAGAAAGAAAGAAAAAGGATTTCATTCTGGACGCCGGGCCACGTTAGCTCATGGCCCAGTTTTCTGGGTCATGGTTAGAGGTGCGTGATACTCTTATGCAAGGCATTTGGCGGCAGAGAGACTCGAGTTCCTAAAGATTATTATTTTAACAAACCCAGCTTTGACGTGTCCAAAGGCAGCGGGAGGCTCTGAAGGGTTTTCCAAGAAAGCGTGTGTTTCTTGGGGTTATTATTTCAGACTCAAGTTCAGGGAGGGAGACTGTTTTGCTCAACTCGTGTTTCTGGAAAAACAGGCGCTTGGAAAGAGTTGGACGAGGCTGGCAGGATGTGGAACGGAGAGTTGCTGGCCTGGGGAACAGGGGCCGGGGGAGCTGGGAGGAGACGGGCCAGCGCCCCAGTGAGGCCTCTTCTTGAGCTCGGACTCAGCAGCCTGGCCCCCGTCCTCGGGCCGAGGGAAGAGGCTGCCTGAGGATGAGAGCTGTTTGAGCTCTCTGTTGGCTTGGTTCAGCCAGCCTTTCCCACCCGGAGCTCGGATGGTGGGAGAAGACAGGACCGTGGAGCAAGCCGCCATCTTGGTTAGCTGTGCAAGGCGGGGGCTAAGGCATGGGGGTGCTGTCTAGACATCACTAGCCCCCCGCAGGCTTCAGCTTCCCCTCCGGAATCAAGAACCTTGAAGGCTCATGTGCGGCCCAGCCCTTCCCTGTGGCTCCCCACTGCCCCATACCACTCTCTTCCTCACGCACTGGGCTCCAGCCTCACAGTCCTGCCAGACCCATGGCCTTCTGCCTAGATCTTCTTCTTTGCTCTTAACTCACCTCTCATCCTTCGGACACCATTTAACTATGCCCTTCACCGGGCGGCCTTCCTCCAGCCCCCAAACCGAGTCAGGGGACTCTAGCTCTCCGAATTAAGTCCTAGTTCAACATCCCTCTCCCTTACCTGCTCTGAAGCCCCTGGGACAGGAACCGTGTTCATCTCACTCACTGTGGTTTCTCCAGCACCTGGCCTGACACACAGAAGGTGCTAAAGCTACAGACGGAAACATCTCCCAGGTCAGGCTCCCGGCAGCACGTGGCCCCGCCCAAGGATGGGAGCAGAGCTCAGACCCCGTGGTCAGCCCATGACACCAGACAGATATCAGACAGACCGACAGACATACGGAGACACCTTCTTCGCCCCCCTTCTTCTTAGGACTGTGGGGAAAGCCCTGCTCTGGGGGTAAATGCATCCAACCCACCTTCATTAGCGCCGCTCAAGAGTCAGTCAAAGCCATCTGCTTTACAAGAAAGGACCCTTTGGTGCCGACCCGCCATTCTGTCTCACGGACTCCGTCTCCCCCAAGTTTCCCCCATTTCCTCTTGTCCCCTGGCTTCTTTCCAGGCGTCTCCCAAATCCACCAGGCAGAGACTCCTCCGATAAACCCCCTGCCAGGAGATTCCACCAGGAGACTGCGTGTTCTCACGTCTCCCCTGCTCCCGGAGCCGGTTCCTTGGGGGACCCGCCATTCTCTCAGGCCCGGAGGTGAGTCATCAGCATGTCACGTGTCCCAGTGAATGTCAAGTGTCTCCTGCTTTAGAGCCTCACGCCCTGGACTTTGTTTTATGGGGTTGGGCTGTCTGGGGCTGCCGCCGATTTCATCCATCACCTCGGGACCGCTCCAACACTAATGCTGAATTTATAGAAGTGGTTAAACAAAGTGTTGACAATATGGACGGCGTGTTTCTGATTAACACGGCGATTCCGAGGGAAACTGCCAACTGTGGGGAAGTCAGTAAAACACAGCAGCGATTTCCCAGGCTCAGTAAGTTTGGGCCTTGACATCACAGGATTAACAGATGTTGCGCAAGGAACTTGCAAAGCTTTGCGAGGCGTTGTTGAAGGAGGGTGGGCTCATGCACAGACTAAGAGCCCCTCCCTCCCCCCTTCCTTCCTTCCTTCCTTGCTTCCTTCCTTCCTTCCTTCCTTCCCTTCCCTTCCCTTCCCTCCCTCCTTCCTTTCTTCCTTCTTTCCTTTCTCCCTTCCTTCCTTCCTTCCTTCCTTCCTTCCTTCCTTCCTTCCTTCTTCTTTTCCCCCCTCCTTCCTTCCTTGTAAAACTGAATCTGAATTCTCTTCCGGCCTTAAGAATTTCCATCAGGAAACTCTGTTAGCTGCAGAGAAGATCGCAGACTCCCACTTTTAAGGCGTATAGTAACACAGCTAATGTGTATGGAATAATTACTGGGCACCAGATACTTTTTGTCTCATGTCATCCGCATGCACAGGGGACTGGCTGTGACTACCTTCATCTTTCTTAATTTGAAAAAGTTTAAAACCTGCAAACCGTTGCCAAAATAGTGCAGAAAGCTCCCATGCCCCCTTCCTCCAGCAGCCCCCGTGATGATTAGCATTTTATACAGCCTTCGTGCATCGTCAAAACCAGGAAGCTGGCCTTGGCACAATGCTTACAGCTTATTTGATCAGTTTTGCACAGGCATTCTAGAGAGAGAGTTCTATGAGATTCTATCACAGACACAGACTGCCAGTGGCCATCACACACGGGATGCAGAACAGCTCTGTCCCCACGAATAAGCGAGCTTCCTGGGGATGCTCCATATAGTGGCCCCCTCCCTTGAACCTCAACTCCTGGACACCACTGATGGGTTCTGATCAGCGATTTTGCTGTGTCCAGAAGATTATGTAAACAGAATTGGAAGGCTTGTTGCTTTTGAGTGGCATTTTTTTTCACGTGGCACAACACCCTTGAGATCCAACCACATTATGTGTATCAGCAGCTCATTCCTTTTTGTGGCTGCATAATATTCCAGCGCATGGATATACCACAGTGCAACCAGCCACCTGCTGAAGAATGTCGAGGAAGTCTCCGGTCTGGGACCAGTATGAACAAAGTGGGAAAGACACTCATGTTCGGGTTTTATGTGGTTGTTGACGCTTGGCCGGTGAAGTCACAGAGGAGACAAAGGTGCATGTGCCTTGCCCAAGGTCAAGCAGCAATCTGAATTAAGATTTGAACTCAGATAGTAACTCTGGAGACCGTCTGCAAGTCTGCAAAGGAGCGGAAAATAATTAACCCTAAAAAGTTAAGTAATGCTCCGGGAAGTTGCGCTGTGTTTATTCAGTGGTTTGCTGTTCCCACGAGACTATGCCACGTGTTCCTTGAGGTATTGGGAGCAAAGCTTGAGAAATCCCACAGAGTCAAAGCCAACCCGCCAGCCTGGCATGCAGGGACTTCCCAACATGGCCTCCCTCTGGTTCTCATCGGCTGCCACTCTTCCCTGGCTGATCAGAAGTCCTGTGCTATTTTCCCTGGAGCGGCCTCCGAGTTTCCAGTCTTCCTGGTTCTACTCACACCTCCCTCTGCCTGGAACGCCCCTCCTGCTGCAGCCCCCAGCTCATGCCTCCTTCTTTCCCTTAGCAAGTACCTCTTTGGAGAGGCCGTTGTGTCTTCCTCCCCCGCCACCCCCAAGCACATTCTCAGCCCCATGAATATCTATCCACTTTTATAAACATGCATCTATTCATTAAGCAAAGCTCCCTGAGGACCGAGGCTGTGCCAGGCACTGAGCCGAGCCCCGGGAAGCAAAAATAAATAATCCATAACCTCGGAGCCACGCCTTGGTGGAAGTCCGTCTACAGACATAGAAACGCATGCCGCACAGTGGGACAATTGGATGAAGGCGGAGAGAGAAAATCACAGCACTTGGCAACTGGAAGCCCTGAGTTCGAGTTCCCGATGGGCCGTATTTTAGTCTGCTCGGGATGCTCTAAGAAAATGCCATTAACTGGGTGGCTTCAACCATAGAAGTTTATTTTCTCACAGTTTCCAGGCCGGAAGGCCAAGATCAATGTTACAGCTGGTTCGGTTTCCAGCGTGGACCGTATTCCTGGCTTCTAGATGGTCCCCTTCCTACTATGTGCTCACTCACATGACCTTTCCTCACGGTGAGTGTACAGACCGAGAGACAGAAAGAGAGAGCTCTCTGGGGTCTCTTCTTATAAGGACACAAATCCTATCAGATCAGGACCTCAGCTTTATGACCTCTTTTAAACCTTAATTACCTCCTCTGAGGCCCCCATTTCCAAATACATTCCCATTGAGGGGTAAGGCTTCAACGTAAGGATTAGGGGGGCACAATTCAGTCCACAGCAGGCTCCTTCCTATCTGGGGGTGGGATTCATTTCCCACCCTCTGTCACATCTTCTTAGAGGGTCTATGGAGGGGAGTGTGGGGGTGCCCGGTGATGCAGACAGGCTATCTCCCCAGCTCGAGCTGCTGAAGTGAGGAGCTGGGCTCCCTCCCTTGCCAGAGGCAGCCGCACCCTCAAAGGCCAGCGTCCCCAGGGACCAGTGCCCCACATTAGCCCGCGGCACAGGAATCCTTCACGCATCTGCGGCACAGAACATCGGAGCGGGCAACGTCCGGTTGGAGCAGGGGGAGTGAAGACAGAGGGCCTACGGGAGGGACTGACCTTAAGTTTTGCAGCTCCATAAACATCCCGGGCAACCCACACTCCCATCTGCAGCCGATCGTCCTCCAAGAACCTTTCCTGCTTGCGCTGCATTTGATTTCCTCCCTCCAGTGGCCTCCTGCTCCCCATAAAACTCAATCTCCTTTTGTTTTCAATTCAATTAAGGGCCAATAATTCCACCCACAAGGCCACACATCGAAAGTGCTGTCAATAACCCAGCTGTGGCCAGAGACAAGGCGGCCCCGGAGAGAGGGACATGGGGAAATCCCTGGGCCCCCGGCCCAGCTGAGCAGAAGGCTGAGGTCGAGGAGAGAACAGAGGCCCCAGTGGGAGTTAGTCCTGACTTCTGGACTTGACCGTGGCCTTCACTGGCCCTATGGTCTTGGCCAGGAGTGGTCCTCCCAGGGTTACTCAGCAACTCCATCTGTAAAATGGGACCAGGAAATACTGCTGTGAATTTTTAGCTCCATTCTTCCACTCCCCACGACTATGTGATTGTTATTCAATACTAATTTTTTAAAGTGTATTTATTTAATTTGAGAGAGAGAGAGAAAGAGAGAGCAAGTGTGGAAGGGATAGAGAGGGAGAGAGAGAGAATCCCAAGCAGTCTCTGAACCACCAGTGTAGAGCCCAACAGGGGCTCGAACTCACGAACTGTGAGATCATGACCTGAACAGAAGTCAGGCGCTTAACCGACTGAGCCACCCAGGCACCCCTATTTGAATACTAATTTGATAACCGGTTAAAACATATTCTACATTCATGGACCGCATCAGGAGGACCATTTGCAGGGACTTGCCTTCTAAAATGTTTGTACAGATATTCAGACAGTCAAGTCCTTAACGTCCGTCAGTCACTAGGGGTCGATTACATACATTGGCCACAGCCATGCTTTGGAATACCTTTCGGCAGTTAGCGAGACTGGGGGAGAGCTACACGTGATGTTATGAACAGACGATCAAAATATATTGTTAAGGGAGAGTTGTAGAAATCACATATATACATATATAGTATGCACACATACATATATATGTAAATACGTATTTCTTTAATTAAGAAACAAACCATATTACAAACAGGATACAAATCCAAACAGAAATAATAGTGATATGTTAAGAGCCCAGTGTGTGTGTGTGTGTGTGTGTGTGTGTGTGTGTGCGTGTGTGTGTGTGTTTCCCCCAAAGGATGCATGTCCTACTTTAAAATAACAGGTTTTTGAATGGAGAAGGGTGGGGGCTAGGACTTCAGAGTTTTCCGATGAGTATAAATTACTTTATAATTAAAATGTATATAAACCTATAAAATGAAATGAATACCTACTTGTGGTTAAAAACTGGAACCTTGTATTAAGGTAACAGGAAGACTATTTAATTCCCACTACACAACGATAACCACTGCTGACATTTTTATGCATTTCCTTATGAGTCTTTTTCTTTATTCACGTACACATACATTTTCATAATAAAGTTGCAATTCTGCTCCGTGAGAAATTCTGCAGCCTGCTTTTCCACTTAACGTTTTTAACAGAAGGATTTTCCCAGGGCATTAAGATTTACCTAGCGATCGTGCTAGGAGGCCCCGGGACAGTATGGCCACCTGCACTTACTCCGAACCTGTGCGTGTCGGAATTACCCATGAACTGCTACATCGCTCTGATGGACCGGTGCTCCCCCAGACCACGGACACCGCCATCCTGCTGTTTCCCCAGAATCTTTCTTGCCCAGTGTTCTGTACATAGCAGGGGCTCCATAAATACTTGGGGAAGAAGCGAATCAGCAGCAGATGGAATGAACAAACACAAATATTTTTAAATGGGTGCGAAATCGCGGCTGCTGATCCCCTGTTGTCAAGCTCATAGGCTGCCTCCGTTTCTCACCTTCGGAGCGGCGGCGATCAATATCCCAGCACCACACATTTGCATGTAGGCAGAGCTCCACTCCTGCTCCCTCGAAACCTTTCATTTCGTCTGCGATGCTCTGAGTGGCTCCAGGGTGGGCAATCAGGCCCTCGCCCCTGAGCTCGGCTTTGAACACGGCCCAGACAAATTGCTGTGCTGGTCCCGAGAGGGGAGTGTCATTTCATCCACGTGAAAGGCTGGCGGTTTAAGCAGGCTGTGGTGCAGCTGGCAAGTCAGAGTTTCCCCCGGCCACGGCCCTCGGTGTGGTGACGGGCCCTCGGGAGTGGGAGCGGCTGCGGGCGAGTTCCCAGGTGGGATTCTAGACGCCCGAACTACATAGCCAACGTCTAACAACAGCCTTTGTGTCCGACACATCTCCAGTTTTAAGTTCGAAGCTTCAACTTAACAGACTTGCATTCGGATCTCACTTTGCCGCTCCTTGGGGGGTTGGGGGCTCTGTGAGCCTCAGTGTTACATCCTTAAAATGGGGACAATGTTCGAAGTCATCTGTCAGCTACTTGTGCGGGGTCAGTGAGAGAAAGTGCAGAGAAAGTTAGCAGAGGGTGCACAGCTGAACGTGATCGAGGTCGACAATTATCCGAGCCTCTCTGGGAACTTTGGGATCAAGCCAGGGCTCCTTTTTTGCATCAGGCTTGTCTTAGCAGAAATGGAGCCACTCCATCAGAAGGACCTGTGTGAGTTAGCCTCAGCCATGGACCCTACAGGTTTTCTTTTTTTTTTCTTTTTACTTTTTCTTATTATTTTTTATTTTTTCTTATTTTTTTAAATATAATTTATTGCCAAACTAGTTTCCGTACGTGTGTTCTTGATAATTGGAGAAGGGACATTGAGTACCCATGACGGAAGGTCGAAATGATGGGAGGCTAAGGCCATGACGGACCACAGACCCAGGACCCCCAAACACCTCTCCGAAAACAGTCCAAATCTGGCAAGATGAAATTTAACAGAGGACTATGAAAATTGTAGAGTTAGATCCAAAATTTCAACTCCACAATTAATAGCCACTATAAACAATAGCTCAGAATGCCACATTCCATGCCAAGAACTGTGCCAAAAGCGTTGCATAAATATCTTATTTAACGATCCCCATTTGCAAAGGAGGGCACTGAGGCTTGGTTTCCAAGCCCACGGTCTTCCTGCTGGTTGATTAGTCGCATGGAGACTCAAAGCCAGAGGAAGTACAACCCTAGATCCATACTCTTAGCCCATGTGCGTGCCATCTTGGATAACAGGGCTATCATCACACGGTGCATGTGTTTCAAGGTTGGTCTGGGAATCACAAAGAGGTTCATATGTCATTGGGTGCCCTCCAAGAGGCTGGCTTTCTGTCCTTCCCACGTGTATGCATGCAACAAAAACGAACTCAGAAGCCACATGTGACAGGTGCCGTGCTAAACAGTGGATCCAGGGTGGACCAGCCAGAGACAGTCCCTGCCCTCTTGGGGCTTGCTGTGTAGGAGGAGAGACAATAAATAAATGACTCTGGGAGTCCCCTGCTAAGGCTGTTCCAGGGGACTCAGCCTTCATCTAGAATTCCTCAGGCATGCTGGTACTTTACCTGGCTGGACTCAGCCTCTGGCTGAGGGAATCCACCGCCTCTCTGGAGTGAAATATACATACAGATGCTTGGCAATGTGCCTGCCTCATAGCAAATGCCTGATGTTAGCTGTAATAATAATAATAATAATAATAATAATAATAATAAAGGTTGCCACTTCAACTCAAGTCATTGACTTTGGACTCGCGGGACAACTTCGGGCTTATTTCTTACTGGATTTGGTATTAGCTCTGCACACTAGCAACCTCTCCACAACGAGCACCCTCTGCCCTGACTTTGAGGATCAATGGCCGTGGTTTGTCTTGGAGCTTATACCTCGCGATCCCACTGGCTCAAGCCCCCTTTGTGGCTGAGCTTATTTCAGGGCTCAGCCTTGGTCACAGAATGTGTCTGCACTCAGGCACTTTTTAGTCCAAGACTCTGCTCCAATTCATCTCCATGTGACTCTGGGGCCCCAGATATGTAGGGCCTGGAAATGTCACTTGTGACCAAAAAGTTAAAATGAATATTGCTTTGGAAGGAAAAGAAATACCGTAAACAGGGGCGCCTGGGTGGCGCAGTCGGTTAAGCGTCCGACCTCAGCCAGGTCACGATCTCGCGGCCCGTGAGTTCGAGCCCCGCGTCAGGCTCTGGGCTGATGGCTCAGAGCCTGGAGCCTGTTTCCGATTCTGTGTCTCCCTCTCTCTCTGCCCCTCCCCCGTTCATGCTCTGTCTCTCTCTGTCCCAAAAATAAATAAACGTTGAAAAAAAAAATTTTAAAAAAAAAAAAAAAAAAAAAAAAAAAAAGAAATACCGTAAACAAAGTCAATGCCTTGCCCCACTTAGAGACCTCCTGTGCGAATATACCTTATCGTGTGGCCTCCGTCAAAGACGGCCCCTTGATGCTTGCTGGTTCTTCAGTCCCATTTCACAGATGAAGAGACCGGGGCCACCCAAGGATGTGATCCGGCCAGCAGTCCGGGAGGCCTAAGTCGGGTGACGAATCCATTCTGGGTCCCAGCAGCTCTGCCTGCCCAGAGCTGGAAATCTCATCAGGCGGGATTTCCCACAGAGCCCCTGCCTTTCCTAGGATGCTGTGAAAACAGCCTCTTACAAAGTGGGTCGGAATTTCTGCTTTCTGGCCTTGCTCTGCACCAGGAGATGCTGAAAAGACACATGTTGCCATGGTTTATCTTGGGTGGGAGCATTTTTTAAAACTCGAGACGGTATTTCTTTAATCCCCAGCCTCACTTCCGGCCAGCCTCAGCCTGAGTTCTTTGCACCTGCTAATGTGAGTTCCCGACTCTCCCCCTTCCCTCCAGCCAGTGGGGATGAGGAGGAGGGATCCGGACCAAAAGTCCCAAGCCCAGCCCTTCCTTCTTGAGGTCAAAGAATGCATGGGCCTCTTTATAGGAGCAACAATGAAGAGGTCCCCAATATTTGCTTAAATCAGTTCATTTAAAATCAGTTCATTTAAAAACTTGCTTTGAGGGGTGCCTGGGTGGCTCAGTCGGTTAAGCGGCCAACTTCGGCTCAGGTCACGATCTCGCAGTCCGTGAGTTCGAGCCTCGCGTCGGGCTCTGTGCTGACAGCTCAGAGCCTGGAGCCTGTTTCAGATTCTGTGTCTCCCTGTCTCTGAGCCTCCCCCGTTCATGCTCTGTCTCTCTCTGTCTCAAAAATAAATAAATGTTAAAAAAAATTTTTTAAAAATTAAAAGAAAAATTTGCTTTGAATTTATACAAATGTAAGTCAACACGAATTCCTTGCCTCTCATTTGTGTAGGAAGCCCCTTCACCTTATTATTATCAGCATAATTATGAAACTATAAAATTTAAATTATCAACATTAATGTAATATGACAGAAAATGCTGTTTGTTTGAATCTCAACCACCCATGCCAGGCTTAATATAGAAAGACGGCATTCTAGATCTACTTCTATAGGTAAACTCTGTATCAGTTAGGAAAGGCAATGAGGGCTAATGAAAGAGACCCAGAATGGCAATGGTTTAAATAAATTGAGGTGTTATTTTTCCCTTGTGTCACAGAAATCATGAAACACCTAGACTTTTCTGTGCTAATATTCTTAGCCCACAGTCACCTAGTTCAAGGTGCTTTGTGGTCACAAACGGTTGCTGTGGCTCCAGCTATCGCATCTAGATTCCTTGCAAGAAGAAGGCAGAAGGAAGAAAACCTATGTTCCAGGTACATCTACCTTTATTTCAAGAGCCTGGTCAGTAATCCCACGTAACAACCTCAGCTTATGATGCATTGGTAACTTTATATCTACGGGAGGTGGGAAATAAAACCTTTTATCTAGGCATATCAGCACGTTAAATAAAATAAGGGGCCTGTCACTGTGAGAGAAAGGGAGAATGGACCTTGGATAAGGGAGTAACAGGGACTGTGAGGCCCTAGGTCTGCTTCCTAATGTATATAATTCCAAAGCAGGGAATGCCTTTTGAGATAGGGGTGTTGTTCAACATACCGTGTGTAATGGCCAAAGTCTTGGCTTGTTAGCTCTGGATAATCAGACCTCCTATTTCACTCAGTCTGCTGATCTTAGCGAAGCATCCCTGAAGTACACGAGAATGTGGGCTGCTTTGCATGAACCGTACTTTGGAAATCGCCGTTAAATGAGCAACTAGTACAGTTACTACCGGCATCAGGAACACAGAAGGGTCTTCACTGTGTACTTCCTACCACCCCGTTGCCAGTGAGTGCGCAGGGCCGGGGTTTATCATATCTGTTCATGTGTGAGACTGCAGCTGACACTGTGGGGCTGATCCCAAGACCACTGTGCTTCTAGCCTGCCACATGATGAGACAAGTCCTCCCCCGCATCCTTCGAGCCCCTGCAGAATCTTCACTGGAACAACACAGAGAGGCCTTTTGCTCTTTGCACAACTGCAAGCTAGCAGTTGTGAAGGCACATACCAACCCAGGCACTGAGGTCACTAAGAAGTCCTCGGTGGGAGGGGGCGCCTGGGTGACTCCATCGGTTAAGCGTCTGACTTCAGCTCAGGTCATGATCTCATGGTTCATGGATTCGAGCCCCACGTGGGGCTCTGTGCTGGCAGCTCAGAGCCTGGAGCCTGCTTCCGAATCTGTGTCTCCCTCTGTCTGCCCCTCCCCTGCTTGTGCTCTGTCTCTGTCTCTCTTTCTCTCTCTCAAAAAATACATAAAACATTAAGAAAAAAAAAGAAGCCCTCAGTTATAAGATGATCACTTAGGTTACAGGTGGCTTTGCAGGATACAGTAGAAATAAGAAAACAAAAGCAAACAGAGAAGTGGACACTTTGGGTTATACATGTGGGTCCAAGTGTGGGAAACAATGGCTTCTGCCACCAGGCAGACAATTTTAAAAGGGCCCCGGTGGCCATGGGCTTGTACAGATCATTCACAGCAGCTCTGGAACAGGGTGGAAGGAATGCCTCTTTTGAGAGTGAGAGCCTATGCCTCAGAGAGGGCAAGCCACTGCTGAAGGTCACACAGCTTATGAAGACCAGAGCTGAGGCTTGACTTTGCTTGGCTTTAGAGCTCTGCAACCCTGGGCTCTGAAGCTTCCTGGAATACTACACCTGAGCCAAGGCCTCCAAATTGCCAATGTCATTCCCACGACCCCCCAAAGCAGAAGAGACCCTCTAGGCTCCAAAGACCCTCCAGCATCAGATAGGGACTCAGAGATGATCCAGAGAAAAATGCCCATTGTATAGATGGGGAAACTGAATCACGGATGGGTGAGAAGCGTTGAGTGGGGAAGACAGTGACAAAGAGGGGGCCATTTCTGAAGGCCAGGATGATGGTCAGAAACCCAACAGAGTTCCAGGGTGTGAAGGCCAGAAGAAAATCAGCCAGGGAGCGACCAGGAGTCACCCTGGAACTCACTGCATGTCTTGATGGGAGGGACTGGTCACCAACTAGATAAACAAACAAGACCTTCGGGAGGGAGACCGTGATAAGGCGCTAGGAACAGATAAAGCAGGGTCAGGGAAGTCCATTCCCGGGTGCTTTATGCTGGGCGACCTTGAGAAAGCTCACGACCCTCCCGAGTCCCTTTTCCTTTTTCTGTCATGAAACTGGCACTAACCACGCTGTCTCCTCCTCAGGCCACCGCAGAGATACAACGAGATGCAACGGCCAAGCCCTCGGTCGGTGCAAGAGAGGGGTGAGAGCTCCTCCTTGGAAGCCCCAACCCAACTCAACAACTGGCTAGCCAGGCTGCTTGGCCTGCGTGCGTGTGCCTCAGTGTTCCCATCTGTAAAATGGGAACGATGCCCCGTGGCAGGTCTGCCGGAGGGTCGCGGAGGGAAGCCACCGCAGTCACGGTGGGCGCACAGCAGGTGCAAGGGTTTGCTGCTGTGACCGTTCTCCTACTGTTGTTCGTATTCCTCTCTGTAGTAGCACGACCTACCAGAGCCAGCTCTCAATAACCATCACTTGTCCCCACTCGCTGGCATGCCATTCAGACTTACAAGCACGGTGCCTGGCACTATTCTTATTGATATTATGCCGCATGCACCCCGGCTCCTAGACGTGCTCCATGAATAAGCCGAGGGAGGGAATGAATAAACGATTCTATCACCGTGGCGGGCGTCCCTGCCCTGCTCCCCCCTCCGGATCATTGTCTGCCACCCCTGATATGAAGGCGCCTTTCACACCGCCAGCACGAATCGGACTCCTAATCCACCCTTCTTTGGTTTAAGAGTCATTACAAAGTGCTTAATTAATTAAGCCTCGCTTAATCACCAAATGTTTGCATGCGAAACGAGTTCCTGGGAAGCGGGGCACTTGACATGTTCTGTACAGAAATAATTACGCTGAGCGGAGGGGGGAGGACGGGCGGGCTGGGATGCAGAGCCTGGACGGTTCATTCGAGAGCCTCACGCATTCATCACCGAAGGGGAATTAAGGGGCTTTAGGTGGAGAAACTGAGAACTCCCACATTCCAGCCGGATGAATCACAGGACGGGCCTGCTAGAGGAGGGGGGGGATTTGAGGGCAGGCTCGGGGGTGTGTGGGGTCAGGGGGAGAGCCACATGGAGGCTCAGGGATCTGTCTCTCATCGTCCACAGGATGACACCTACCTCCCCCGCCCCCGCCCCCGCCCTCCCGTATTTCAGGGGGAGGTTCACAGAGTTAAGTTGCGGCTGTCGCTGATGTGTGTGTGTCTAAAATTGTACATGGCCGCCACTTAACATCTCCCTCCCTGCTTTCCTATTCCAGCATGTTCCACAGAGCCTCAATGGCAAATAGGTCTATTTTCATATGTATTCGAAACAACATATACAGACCCAGCCCCTCATCCTCTGATTTCCTGGTTCCTATCAAATCAAACTCGTTGTCAAGGAAATAAATGGTAAGTCCCTTCAGGCAGAATGTAGACGGGACCAAAATCAGGTGACTGGGGTTTGGGAAACCTTTTCCTGTCATGAGTGTACTTCCTCCGTGGCACATGTCCGGTGGGGTCTCCCAACCCTGGGTGGCCGAGGGTTCTTATCCTACCCATTTTGCAGATTAAGACACCAAGGCTCAGGAGACACAAAATGGCTTCTCTCCTCTTTTCGGGGATGGCGGTGTGGTGGGTGTATCGTACTGTCAGGCAAAATTGCAAACAATGTTGATACCAGCAAAAATTAAGAATAACGAGTCAATGAAAGGTCGTTGCATGTTTGTGTCTTGGCACGACCCTCCAGGCTTTTGTTCTTTCACTGTCCTTGCGGGATGCTGTACCTCTAAGGTAAAAAAAACAAAAACCAAAAAACAACTGCTAGGAACACAAACGATTCGTGCCGTACAACCGCAAATGAATTTTGTCCAGTGGAATGCAATTGATTATTGCCCTAAAGTTATCGACTAATTTTGCACCTGCTTATAAATGAACGCCAGCATCTCCGGTCGCCTGTATGTGTGTGAATGTGGGTTGTCGGAAATCTCCTTTGAACGGGCTGTGCCTTCATTTTGGCTCCCTCCTTAATGAGTGAGTTCAATACAGCCTTCCCCGTGCATTTATTTGGCAATTACACTGGAACTGCGGTGTCACCTTTATTTAAAAACTCCCCTTGCACGGCGTTCACCCCATAAAACACCCCGATTCGGTGGCTGGGGGGAAAGGCCAGCTCCAACGGGCAAGGTGAGAGGGGGGAGCAGAGGGAATGCGTGTGGATATTTCGAATCTAAATTGTCGGGCCAGCCTGTGTTTCTTTTCTCAGGCAGCATCCCAACTTTGCTGTCTACCCCGTTTCATTCAAGTGAGCCACCAGCTCCATGGCATCATTTGGAGGTGAGTAGAGGCTGGACAGAAGGCTCGACAGGACCCACGGCTTCCTGGTAGTGTTTCAAAGCCAAGACCCTGGCTATGACGCCACCCCAGGGTAACACGGGGACGCCGAGCTTTCAGGATGTCTGTCCAAAGTCATGTTTTCCTCCGGCCCGATTGGGGGTGGGGGGAGGCTGGAAATAAAAATGAAATTGAGGGGTGCCCGGGTGGTTCGGTCGGTTAAGTATCTGACTCTCGATTTCTGCTCAGGTCATAATCTCACAGTTCGTGGGTTCAAGCCCCCCATTGAGCTCTGTGCTGACAGTGCAGAGCCTGCTTGGGATTCTCTCTCTCTCTCTGCCCCTCCCCCACTCCCGCTGTCTCTCTTTCTCAAAAAAAAAAAATAAACTTAAAAAAAAGAAATGAATTAATTTATAGAAAATAAAAAGCCATGATGTCTCGTACACCCCTGAGTGGTGGGCACGACTCAGGCGTGCTGGGAGGATGGCCAGGGTAGCCTGAGGTTGCTGCCGGCTTCATATACAGGGGCTCATGTTAAGCCTCACCCCTCTGTAAGTTGGGGCCTGTGGCTGGCTCTGCTTTTACGATAGAGAGAAGCAGGGATCAGAGAGAGTAGCCGGTGCTCCAAAGCCACACAGCAAGTTCGAGATGCCAGCCTGAGCCCAGAGACTGTGCCCTAAATCAAAGCCGCCAGGGTTCCCCGAGGGAAGGCTTGGCATGCCCTGGGAACTTGCTGAAACGCAGGTGCCAGGTCCCTCCAGCCCTGAGATTCTCACTCCGTGGGTCTTGGGAAGTGGACGGACTCTGCATTTAACCAGGTGACGCTGATGCATAGGCAGACCCGGAGAAAAGGCGGTCCCCGGGGTCAACTGTGGAGCATAAATGAATTCTAGAATGCAAATGCCAGATGAGAAGGTGTGGCGGAGAACATCTTGTATACAGTGGGAGGGAAAAGAATCGTGGAGCTGGGTCCTGGAAGGGCCAGGGGACAAGCCAGTGTCATCAGAATCACCTAGTAGTCAGACCTGGGACAGTCCGGGATGAGGCAAGCAAGCCCTCCATTCTCAGAGCTGGAAGGACACCTCCTGCCCTTCTATTTTACAGATAGGGAAACTGAGGCCCGGAGAAGAAAAAGGGCTTACTGAAGGCCCCACCGCTGGAAACAGGCAGAGCAAACACTTAGCAGTTGGGGGTCTCAGTGGTCAGCAGACCTCAGCCTTAGCCCCCGGGGATCTCAGTACTGAGACGACCTCAACGTGAGTACTCTGGGATCTTAGTACTCTGTGAACCTCAGCCTTAGCTCTTGGCAATCTTCATACACAGCAGATCTTAGTCTATTTTCTCAACAATCATTCGGTCTTATGCTCACTCACTGATTCACTGATGCATTTCATTTCCTCACTCATTCACTCGTTCATTCAGTGAGCATGCATTAAAGACCCCCTCCCCACCAGGCATCATTGTTCATTCAACAAACACCTACAGAGGACCTAAGAATGGAACCACGAGCTGGAGAGACGGCGGAAGGCCCCACGGAGTCTGGCAATGCCAAAGCACCTACTACGTGCCGGGCTCTGAGCTAATTTCTGGTGGTCCCGGGATAACTAAAACCTGGTGGTCCCTGCCTTCATGTGGCTCAAAGACCGGTAAGGGAAGGAGACAGGTGAACTCGCAATTATAATTCATCGTGACAAGCTGGAGAAAGGTCTACGGGGTCGGGGGCACCAAAATCCAGGACTGGCCGGGAATGCTTCTTGGAGGAGGCGTCATCTGGGCCGAGACTGGAAGAATGTGTTGGTACAGGGGAAGGGTGGCATTCTAGAAAGAACAGTGGGGAGGAACTGGGGAGCAGAGTGGCCTGGGATGCTCACGTGGTAGGCTCGGAGGCTGCAGGGCGAGGCAGGGGCCAGGCTCTCCGGGAGGCGGGCCCGCGAGCCCAACATGCCGTGGGTCCTTCAGGAGAGCTCTCGCAGGCTGCAGCTTTGAAGCTGGGGTCTCTGTTTCCACCGCACCGGCTGCTGCTCACACACGCGGCTCTGAGGGTCCTCTCTCCGGCTCCTGCTCCCTCCGAGCTGGCCTTCTTCAGAAAACCATCAGCCGCCACTGAGCCGTGACCCTCCTGGACTCCTCCTTGGTGGGGCTGGGAAAGCTCCTTGGTGCTGCCACAGGAGAAAGACGCAGGTGGGGCGCCTGAGCCCAGGACAGAGCTCCTGCAAGGGACAGACGCTTCAGCCCACAAGAGGGCGAGGGGAACAATTCAGAGAGATGACCTTGGTTCTGACTCCCAGAAGGAGAGGCTGACCACGCACCAGGAGACAGGCAGAGAGGGAAGAAGAGAGGGTTTGCTCAGCCTTGGATTGCAGGAGGGAGCACCAGGGGGGAGGGATCTGAGATCCTCGTTGCAGAGAGAGTGGGGGCTCTTGGGAGACTTTAGACTCGATCCTCAGCACACAATCTTGGGGGAGACCAGGGAGCCGCTCGGAACTCAGCCTCTCTCCTCTTTACTTTGCTCGAAATGGGCAGCCGCAGGTACAGAGTTGGGGATTTGGATTGCAATCCTGCCCTGTGACTCTCCAGGCCGCTCAGGTCCTCACCCAACCACATCCTGCGCTTATCAAACAAACATCTCCGGCTTGTGTCATGATCATTGCTTGGCTCACCCTGTGACTCCCTCCTTTGCCCTGAGCTTTGTAAGGGACCCCAGCACCCAGCACTCAATATTTCCTGAGTGGGCGAGTAAATAAATGATCACATGGGACACCCCATCCAGTTGTCAAGACGACGCTTTATTTCTCTCGGCCTCAGCCTTCACATCTGTCGAGTGGGGACGATACTCTCTTTGGTTGTTTGTGTGTGCCCTGTGCGTGAGGCTGGGCTTTGGTATGTGACGACATTCGGGCAGAGCAAACGTCCCTATCGACATTGACGGTGCTGTAGAGGTGACAGGTTCTGTTGATTTCCTTTGTTCTTTGTCTTTGAAATCAAAAGGAATATGGACGCCTCGATACAGGTTCTTTCTGTGAGGTGTATCTTCCCTTTGCTCGTTTCCATGTGCCAAACTCCTACTGGGCTGTGGATACTTTGCGAATATAATTTCTCAAGCAAGTAGTCCCAAGCCAGGTGCCCAGGCTGCAGAGCGGGATGGAATTTAGCACATGCACGCTGTTTATTAGCAAGAGTCCTTGCAGTGGCCCCTGTGTTGGGGAGGGAAGGTGGGTGGAGTGAGACGCTGAAACGGGACACAGACAGACAGTAGCCTCGGCCAGCTTCAAGGGCAGCCCCAGAGCTAGACTGACCCTTCAGAGTCGTGCAGCCTGGACACCCTGCGGCCATTAGTCACTGGATGTGACCTTGGGGCGGGGAGTCTCTGGAGCAGGGTTGTCCCCAAGCGGGGCTGTGGCTGTGGGTCGATGACAGCCCTCCCAGCCCGTGGGGCAAGGAGGGCACTGTGGGTGGTGCCACACAGCGTCCCTGTACAGTCAGCGTCCCCGAAGGTAGGCACCGTGCAGACACAGAGGCTCACGCGGGTGGCCGGTCTTGTCCAAGGACGCACAGACAGCGAGTGTCAGGGCTTTCCACCTCCAGGGCCGCCTAGGGTTGGGCAGACCCGTGCCAGGCAGCCAAAAGCACACACTCTGAGCTCGAGTCCCTTCCCATCAGCTGACAGAGCTGTCATTCAGCGCCTCTCGGTTTTGCCTGAAGCCCGCCAGGCGAGGTGACTTCCCAGCCCCAACTTACCCATCCTCTCGTGTTTATTCTGTGTGCAGCCGACAGCTGCCGGGAGCCGAGGCCGCCAAGTTTGCCTCGTCCTGGGGACACGTCTCCCCACCCATTTCGGAGAGTTCTCCTCACTAGCTGTTTCTGAGAAACCGAGCTTCCCCCCTCCCCCCCGCCCCCAGCTTTGTCCTTCCAGCGATGTAGCTGGATTTCAGAGGAGCCTGGAATGGGGGTGGGGGGACTGGACAAGACAACATCCAAGATGTGTGCTGGGGGCGGTGGGGGGGGGGGCCGGCAATGGCTACAAAAATCTTGCTTTGGATTCTAGCCCAGTTTCATTTTGAACGTTTTTCTTTCTTTTTGACCAATGCATAATTTTGCAACATTGCAGTCAAATGCCGAGGTTCCTTAGTGTGGGTTTGGAGCAGAGGTTTGCGAGTAAGGCAGCCTGGCGTGCTGGTCTGTACTTTGCTGTGTGACCATGACTAGGTGTCTCCAACCTCTCTGGGCTCCTGACTCCTCCCCGGCGAAGTGGGTTAACGATCTCAACGCTCCTGTCCATTTGGAGGACTGAACGCAAGACTGGTGAGGGCACTGCAGTGGACCCAATCGGCAGTTAATCAATGAGATCGATGAGTATTAGTACTTCCGTTGCGCTTCGTCTAACCAGATTGTCGATGGACCTGTCCTCCACTCTTCCAAACACTCACTCAAGCCGGTATGGCTTCCTGCAGCTCAGTGTGCAGCATCTGCATCACCCTTAGAGATGTCGGGAGTTTTCTCCAACCCACAAAGCTCCCCTTGCCCCTCCCAACCAGCCCCAGCCGACCAATCCTGCCCACCCTTCAATTCGCGGCTCAGACATCACTTCCTCTAGATAGCGGTTGGTAAAGTTATACCCTAAAGAGCCAAACAGTAGGTATCTTGGGCTTTTGTTTGACACACGGTTCTCTGTTGCCACATCTTGACTCAGGTCTGCCATCGTAGCGAGAAAATGGCCACAGGTGATCTGAACACCAAGGGTATGGCTGTATTTCAATATGGCGTTATCGATGGACAGTGACATTTGAATTTCAGATCATTTTCATGTGGCATGAAATATCATTTTGACTTTTTAATAAATCAGCTTTAAAACGTAAAAGCCATTCTTGGGTCCCAAGCATGAACCAGATTTGGCCTGGGTGGGGGTGGAAGGGTGGGGAGTGGGGAGCCATCGTTCGGTGAACCCTGTTCTGGGATATTTTTGTCACCTGTCTTCTAGTCAAGCTACCTTAAGGGCCCTTCACTGAGGCTTCTGTGGGTTCCCTGAGTTACCCTACCCTGCCCAGCACTGACCACGGGTCATCGGATGCACCTATTAGTGGCCTGCGACCCCTAAACACCCTCAACTCCCAGCACCAACAGTAGGTGTTCCATAACCATGTGTCAGACAAACCCACGTGTGGATGAGCAAACCCTTTCAACGGCTCCATGTAGCAGATATTACAAGAAGCCCATTTCACAGATGTGGAAACTGAGGTTCAGCAAGGGAAAGGGAGTATCTCAATGTCACACAGCTGCAAAAATGGCTGACCAGGGACTGACATGACACTATCTAGAGTCACATCCCTTGAGACCCAGAGTGTTGGATTCTGCGCCCCCACATCGCCAGGCTGTGAGCTCCACGAGGCAGGCACCCCACCCGCTCGCTCACTGCTGAGTCCCCAGAACCTAGACCCGCACTGGGCACAGAGTAGCGTGTTCCAAGGTCATGTGCCGCACGGCGAGCGCCCACCCTGTGCCTGCCGGGAGTTACATCTTGCATTTTCCGTATGCGGTCTCCCATCGGCCATCACCACAAACCAGGCGCAGTGCAACCTGCAAATCAGATTTAAAAAAAATAGATTAATTACGCGTTTTTAAAACAGAAAGGACAAGAAGGGCGAAAAAGCAGTGACACCCACGCCAGCCGCAGCGGCGTCTGCTGAGTCAGATGGGTGATCCATCCACAATAATCGATGGCTCGTCATCGAGCGGTTTCCCTCCTCCAAATACACAGATTCATAAAGAAAGGGGCCTGCGTGCAGACAAAGGGACAGTCAAGCCAGCTGGGGGAAGTCACCTCCCCAGAGCGCGGCCCAGGTGTGCTGCCGAGGTGGGAGAGGCCGGGTGCGAGCCCCCAGCCTGGGCCAAGAGGACTGCGGTCTGAAAGCGCCGCGCCCCCCCCCCCCCGCCCCCCGCCCCCGCCGCCCAGATTAAGTGGGTTGGGCGTGAGTGCCAGCTGTCCACAGCGGGTCCCCCCAGTCCAAGTGGCCCCCGACGGCGTGTTTGAGCCCCGGCCCAGGTCGCGCCCCAGAGCCGGCCTGTGGAGCGGACCCAAGTGGCAGGAGGCCTCCAAGGGACGGTGGAGCAGGGCTGGTGGGGGGGGGGGGGGAGGCTTTATCACAGGCGCTGACTTCTTGGCGCAGCTCCTTGGCCACACCCCACGGGCGCCTGCACAGCCCCCTCGCCAGAACCTTTGCGGATCCCACTTGTTGGCGGCGGCCTTGTAGCCGGATTTAACGGTGGAATAATATTTACCCTGCAAACTCCTCTGGAGGTGTCCTAAACACCATAAAAGGGATTTTCGGGGCTTAATGAGCGTTAGCGAAGTCAAGACAGGATAATGTGGCAACTGGTGGCTCCCGTCTGATCTGGCACTTTCCACCCAGTAGCACTTAGTGGGGCAGAACCTGCAGAGAGCTGGCAAAAGTAGCTTTCTCCCTCTTTCTGCCCCCTCCCCACACCCACCCCTGCAGCCCCAACTCTGTGCTACTGTTAGCAGCCCGTGGCCCGCAATGGCCGCATCCCCGCTGATGGAGGTGCCCATAAACCCCACACTCAGGCCTGTGGGTGCTTGGATGGGCTTTTTAGCAGCCGAGTGTGCAGTGGGGGAGACAGACCTACTCACCTTTCCTTTTTCTTTTTCTTTTTCTTTTTTTTCTTTTTCTTTCTTTTTCTTTTTTTTCTTTTTCTTTTTCTTTCTTTTTCTTTTTCTTTTTCTTTTTTCTTTTTCTTTTTCTTTTTTCTTTTTCTTTTTCTTTTTTTTCTTTTTCTTTTTCTTCTTTTTCTTTTTCTTTCTTTTTCTTTTTCTTTTTTTTCTTTTTCTTTTTCTTTTTCTTTTTCTTTCTTTTTCTTTTTCTTTTTTTTCTTTTTCTTCTTTTTCTTTTTCTTTCTTTTTCTTTTTCTTTTTTCTTTTTCTTTTTCTTTTTTTTCTTTTTCTTTTTCTTCTTTTTCTTTTTCTTTTTTTTCTTTTTCTTTCTTTTTCTTTTTCTTTTTTTTCTTTTTCTTTTTCTTTCTTTTTCTTTTTTCTTTTTCTTTTTCTTTTTTTTCTTTTTCTTTTTCTTTCTTTTTCTTTTTTCTTTTTCTTTTTCTTTTTTTCTTTTTCTTTTTCTTTCTTTTTCTTTTTCTTTTTTTTCTTTTTCTTTCTTTTTCTTTTTCTTTTTTCTTTTTCTTTTTCTTTTTTTCTTTTTCTTTTTCTTCTTTTTCTTTTTCTTTTTTTCTTTTTCTTTCTTTTTCTTTTTCTTTTTTCTTTTTCTTTCTTTTTCTTTTTCTTTTTTCTTTTTCTTTTTCTTTTTTTCTTTTTCTTTTTCTTCTTTTTCTTTTTCTTTCTTTTTCTTTTTCTTTCTCTTTGAATTCACATACTCGTTTTGCCCCAGAAGCTAAGCCTTCATAGAAATGGAAGTTGGGAGGTATTTTTATGATCTTAAAGATACCTGCTGCGTTTTGGATATGGCATCTTGTAACCTTTTCTTTCCGTCCATCTGACCCATCGGCTGGTCTGGATGGCATTCTCTCTCCCCTACACTCAGCAGTAGCCTCCACACTGGCCTCCCTGCCTCCACTCTGCCTCTCTCCCCTCTCCACTCCCAACAAAGAAATTTGCCTAAAAGTCTGATTATGCCTTTTATGGCAGATGCATTTAACATTAAAAAAAAAAATTTTAATGTTTATTTTTGAGAGAGAGACTGAGCATGAGTGGGGGAGGGGCAGAGAGAGAGGGAGACACAGAATCCAAAGCAGGCTCCAGGCTCCGAGCTGTCAGCACAGAACCCGACGTGGAGCTCAAACTCACAGACTATAAGATCATGACCTGAGCCGAAGTCAGACCCTTAACCGCCTGATCCACCCAGGCGCCCCTAAAAATGAGTGTTGTTCTAAGCCGGTAGATTCTGGGGCCGTTCATTCTGCAACCATAGATAACTAAAGAAACTTCCCTTGCTGGAAACCCTCCTGTGGTTTCCCAGGGTTCTCATAACAAAGCTGTATTAGTTACCCCAGTCTCTGGAGTCCTACGTGGTCTGGCCCTGCTCTCTCCCCCACCCCCACGCCTTACTGAACCCCACTGAACAATGCTGAGTACTAAAATGCACTCATTCTCAGCCCAGAGTCTTTCCCGGAGCTTTACCTCTGCTAAGAACATGGCCCTAAGCATCCCCTTTTGCCTGAAGAATTCCTAGATGTTCTTCAAGTCTCAGCTTAGATGTCACCTCCTCCAGGCAGCCTTCCTTGATTGCCCTGAGCTGGTTCAGGAGGCGTTCCTGGGCTCCCATTGCTCCCTCTGCTTCCCCCCAGTTGGGCCCTAATCACTCTCATGCATAAGGGCCCGTTCCTTTCCCTCTCCTCTGAACGTCTGTCAGCCCGAGGAGGGCAAGGAATGTCCCTGCTGTTTACGCCATAGAACTCAGCGCAAGCACAAGGCCTGGCACATAGTAGGTGGTCAAAAAACGCTGCACGAATGACGAACGGAACCCGCTGGCTTCTACACCCTCTCAGTGCTGCCCAGCCTTAACTAGCTTCTCTGTGCACGAAAGTGCGATGTGACAGTGGCTGATGCAGGTCAGCAGACAACTGGCTCCCTTCTCGAAACGGACTCCCTCAGACCTGTTTCTCGGTGGTGCAGGTAAGACCCCTCCCAGAGGGCTTTGATGAACTTCTGGAGGTTGCTACATGTCAAGCAAAAGGGCGGGTGGACCAACCGTGTCCCTGGAGCCTCCTGCCGGGACGCCCCATAGAGAGAAAGACCAGGGTTCCACTGCACTGCCTGTATCAAGGGTTCCGGAGGAGGGGCTCATGAGCAGACGTGAGCTGCAAGCCGGGCCTGTCCCTTGCTCCCTCCCCCAGCTGCCTTCCGAGTCTTCAGCAAGGTGACCACATCCTTGGTTCTGTACTGGGTTTGAGAATGAAGGGCGAGTGGGGTCAGTTACAGGAGAGACCACACCCCCTGTTTCCTTTTAGAGAGAGTGCATTTCCATTGAGCCAGAATTTCAGTGCAACATTTTATGGCTGGAAAGCCCCCTCTGCTTCTGCTTCCCCATCACAGCCCCTCTGAGAGCCTGTAAGTTGTACAGATGAGGGAAGGAGGGAGGTTGGGGACCCCGAATAGATGTCCCCGATGTCACACAGTGTACCAAAAAAATCCCAAATTGAGTCTAGGTATGTTGAGCAGGTTGTGATTTAATGCAGGAGCTAGGTGCATAGAGAACCACGAGACAGACAGAAGGACCAGGTTCTGGGTTGAACCTCTTGGAATAACTCCTAGAAAATACAGAACAGGGGCGCCTGGGTGGCTCAGTCGGTTGAGCGTCCGACTTCGGCTCAGGTCATGACCTCATGGTTCATGAGTTCGAGCCCCGCGTTGGGCTCTGTGCTGACAGCTCAGAGCCTGGAGCCTGTTTCAGATTCTGTGTCTCCCTCTCTCTGACCCTCCCCCGTTCATGCTCTGTCTCTCCCTGTCTCAAAAATAAATAAAACGTTCAAAAAAAAAAAAGAAAAGAAAATACAGAACAGAGGCATCTGTCCAGCTACCGCTGGAATTAGGCTGGAATCAAGAAGTTGCTGCATGTACATGGCCTCCGGGGACCCAGGATGCGGGAGCACCAACCGGGGTCTCTGCTGCAGGAAAGTCGCATTTGCATGATGATGCTTGCCAACAGCAGCAGCGAGCCCCAAGTGCGGCTTCACCCCACCTTCCCAAAACCCACATCAGTGCCTCCCACAGGCAGGGACAGAACCGCATCCCAAACTCCAGCTGTGAGGATAGGATGTCCAGAAGGACCTTCCTGGCTTTCCTGCCTCTCCAAGCTGTAGGAGGTGCCCTGAGAGTTCAGTGAAGCCGCCTAGAGGACCTGGCACATAGACAAGAAACCTGGAACCGGATCCCAGCTGTGCTGCTTTCTAATTGGATGTCCCTTATCGTGACCGTGACAAGGTCATGTGGGCAGCCGCCTCATAGCGGTGATCAGACGGTTAAATAAGGGGATTGCGCACAGTGCTTAGGGCAGAGCCCGGAATCTCTTAAACCCTCAATAGAGGAGGGGCACCTGGGTGGCTCAGTCGGTTAAGCGTCCGACTCAGTGTCGGCTCAGGTCATGATCTCGAGGTCCGTGGGTTCGAACCCCGCGTGGAGCTCTGTGCTGGCAGTGAGAAACCTGCTTCAATCCTCTCTCTCTCTCTCTCTCTCTCTCTCTCTCAAAATAAATCAATAAGCATTTTAAATAATTGTCAATACAGCATAGGCAGTGAGACTTTCAACGTGACTATTTTAGAATGGTCCCCCCGACCCCCCCGCCCCCCGCCAACCAAAATCATTTTACACAACCAAACAAAAATATTTTCATACTACTTCTGGGAGCAAGGAATTCTTAGAGAAACACAATTTGGATGCACGATTCTTGAATTTCTGGGACTTATTTTTTCCCCTTGGGGGATTCAATGGCAAAGGCTACCTGCAGTCAGCACTACTGGGGGAAAGTCTGTTTTATCATTTATCACCCCCAGCAGGTCAGCTCCGGGAGGGAGGTGGATGACATGCGGGGGGAAGACGGAAAGGTTTTTGCTAATGGTTCTCCCCACAGCACGCGAGGGCCCCACTCTGCTCATGGCCACAGGGAAGGCGAGGGAGACGGTGAAATATCCTTATCTCCAGCCAGTGTTCCCGGGAGAATGGAGGCGAGTCTGTTCCTGGGGTGGGTAGAAAGGGGACAGGGATCAAAGTCGGGCAACGCTGTGCACCCCATCCAGCGCTCATTTCTCTGGGCAGCATGACCTCGGGGAAGTCGCTGTCCCTTTTGGAGGCCTCCACTTCCCCGGCTGCAAAATGGGGGCGATCACTTCTCCCAGGCTGGTTGGCCATGAGGACAAAAAGCCAGGCCATACATTGAGCTTTCTGAGCGCTGGCCTCTGCCTGTGGGCTATGGCGGGATCTGTGAGCCCGGGCCAAGAAAACGGTGCAGGGGCTGTGGATCCTGGTGGCCGAAAGTCTGCTCTGGGCACCTCTGGCTCCCCCAAGCCGGCCCCCTGCACCTGCAGCAAAAAGGACAGCTTTCGCAAATAAACCATTCATTTCTTGCATCAGGGCTGGTGCAGGGAATGTGACGGAGATTCTCACCAGGCAGGAAAAGACAGCGAGGACACTCTCTCTCATAGTTTCCCAGGGTCAAGCATCAAGGTGGCTGCTCCCAGATAACCAGCGCCATCAGAGACGATTGTAGTCTCGTCACTGCGGGGACGAGAAAAGCCACACAGTGCAGATGGCTGGGTCTGAGTCACGATGACTTTGCTGTCCTGCCGCTTCTATACAAGCTGCTGTGGCTCCCGGGAGGAGTCCCCTCCTCGTTAGAGCGGCTGAAGTTACTAAGGACCTACCGGCACCATTGTGGCCCGTTCGGGGCAGGAATACTAGCCGCGTGCCCCTTTGGGTGCCGGAGGACGGTGGGCCAAAGGAGCCAGCAGGACACCATAGGGAGGCCCGACGAAGCCGCCTGGCAGCCGGGCCGGACCTGGCTGGCTGCACCATATTGCCCACCGTCTGGCAAATAGACAGATTTTCACAAACCAGATTCCTCTTCACACGCCTGGGCCCTTCCTGTCCAAATGTTCTGGCATCTGTTTCTCTTAAAATGTATTTATTACACCAAGAGGAATAATAATGGGGCCGGGTCTGGGGCCTCGGAGGCTGTACGGTCGCCCCTCCCAGGGCCTCGTTGGACAGCGATTGCGTTGAGGACCACAGCGCTGTGCTCTCAACCTGGCAAAGGGCCACTGCACCCAGGGTATGAGACTGGAAGGGGAGGGCTGTGAGTGGTAGTCGGGGGCTGGGGCCGGAGTCTCTCTGTGAGTAGCATGACCTTGGGCAACATTCTGAACCTCTTAGAGCCTCGGTTTCCTCCTCTGTGAAATGGGCCTGAAGGTACAAGATTCCCAAGGTGATTTCTTTCTGATTGTGCCTCTGAAGTGATCAAAAGGCTTATGTGTGTGGGACTCAGTCTCCCCAGCACACCCAAGAACATGCATGCATGCATTCATTCATCGGATTGCTCAATGAATAAGCTATCTGCGCTGGGAAGCAGTTTGCAAACATTGTCTCCTCTAATGCTGCCAATAGCCCTGTGAGATGCGTATCTTTGTTCCTGTGGGAGAGATAGTGGAGGCTGAGGCTCAGAAAGCTAGAACGACTTGTCTAAAGTTACAAGCAAGTGCAGTGATAGTCCGTATGTCTGGACCAAGATTTCACTGTCAGGTTGACCATGTCAGGTTCCTATCTAATTTTTTTTTTAACATTTATTTATTTTTGAGAGAGAGAGAGAGAGAGAGAGACAGAGCATGAGCAGGAGAGGGGGAGACACAGAATCCAAAGCAGGCTCCAGGCTCTGAGCTGTCGGCACAGAGCCCAACGGGGGGCTCGAACCCAGGAACAGTGGAATCGTGACCTGAGCCGAAGTCGGCGCTCAACCCACTGAGCCACCCAGGCGCCCTGTCCCAGGTTCCTGTTTAAACGTCTTTGCAGCTTACGGAGATGTGTGGCTGCCTTATCCTATCTGATTTGTACTGTAGCCCTACAGGGTAGCTGGAGAGGAGGGTGAGGCCGCCGTTCCGATGAGGAAACTCAGACCCAGGGGCGGAGAGTGATTTCCGTGAGGTTACAAAGCAAAGTGGCAGCACCATCTGTAAATCCAAGCACAGAAACGAAACAGTAAACCTCAGATTCCTACCACTTGCTCCCTGATGTTCCCGTTCACTGAGTACCACAGAGAGTCGATTTCAGACTGTACTTGTTTGATTTTAATGTCTCTGAGGTTGAGATTCATCTCACAATGAGCGGCGTGCCACATTTTAACTGGTAGCTTGCTTTTTTCATTAGCAGGATGTAAACTAAGGGGGCGCACTGTGACCAGTGGCATATCTGACCAAACGAAATATGAAATGCGGTGTTCACTGCGCACCTAGCCTGGGTCAGACGTGTGCTGGGCATTCTTCGGCCTTGTCTTCTCCCCCCACCACCCAGGGGGGAGGCACGGGCAAGCTGAGATCTTTGGGGAGTCCTGGGGAGAAGACATTTTAGAGGCCCGTTCTGTTCCATCCCCCCAGCTCTGTCCACATCACAGGGGTTGGAGGCATGACATTGACAATGGTCATGGCCACCAGGAGCTTCTCAAGAGCCCTCACTGCAGCACTTTCAGACCTCCATCCACGGGGCGCCTGGGTGGCTCAGTCGGCTGAGCGCCTGACTTCAGCTCAGGTCGTGATCTCAAGGTTCGTGGGTTCGAGCCCCTTAATCAGGCTCTTGCTGTCAGCGCAGAGCCTGCTTCAGACCCTCTGTCCCCCTCTCCCTCCGCCGCTCCCCTACTTGTGCTCTCCCTCCCTCTCCCCAAAATAAACATTTTTTAAAGATAAAAAAATAAGTAAACCTCCGTCCAGGTGCTGGACCCTCAGTCTACACGCAGACACCTTCCCCAAGCCCCCCAAACCCCCCAGTCTCAGAGAGGCTCGGCCAAATCACAGCCGCCTTAGCCGGGAGCGCAGTGATGGTAATCTTAATGCTGCAGCTATTAGCTTTGGGAACGATCGAGGTGAGACCATTTGGCTGGTTCAGCCGCCACCGCTGATTCCCGAGAGACAAAGCAAGGTCCAGCGCAGGGAGCCCAAGTGGCTGTAGTCACAGCACAGTAATGGGCACCAAGCTGGGAGCGGAGGGAGATCAGCCAGCTCTGGGAGCCGACTGCCCCTGGCAGGGCTGAGTATCCTTTAGGAAACTTGAGGCTCCCCCCTGCTGTGCCAGGACCTGGGGGCAGCATGGGAAATTAAGTCACAGCACAAAGGGATCTAAATACACGGAGTAAATGTGAGCCATTTACCCCTCTATGGCATGTCTGTCCCTTAGACAAATGGGGGGGGGGTGGCAGCATCTCACGAGAGAGGGGGGCCCACGGAGGGCACAGAGTAGGTGATCCATCCACGAATGCATCCCTTGAGAAGCGGGCAGAGTCACAGAGCCAGGCTGGAGCCGGAAGGGCATTTCGAGGCCAAGTTCTTCGTGTTCCTCCATTTGTAGATGAGAAGCAGAAGAATGAGTCACCGTGATCACATGGCGAGTGCACCCCTGGCAAGGTGAGCAGGCAGTGTCTTCCTTCTCCTGCTATGGTGTTTTCAAACCCATGGCTGCAGAACACACACACACAGACACACACTCACTCACACCCGACTTCCCCGTCATAAAAGCACTTCGAGTAGGGATTGCCAAGTACAAAATTTCTGAAGGTGTTTTATGCATATATTCACAAGGTTATGGCACAGAAGAGTAGATCCGGGTTACGTCAAATGGAGCTCAGGGAAAAGAAAATCTGCCTGGGACTATATTTGGTAAACTCTGGGTTAAATGAAGTCAGAGTATTCTTTGTTGCAAGACTTACCGGAGTATTTAAATGATAAGTGTGCATTCCCAGGCAACACACGGGGAGAGGGGATATGGATGAAAAAAATTAATGAATCTGAGAGCCCAGGATACTATTTTCACTTCATTATCAATATTCTTAGCATTACTGAAAAAATTTGATTTGTAATGCTAGGATCACAAAAACTAAAAATAAATAAGCAAAAATGTGGCATCTATCCAACCATCCATCCATCCATCCATCCATCCATCTGTCCATCCCAAATCCCACACATCCATCCATCCATCCATCCATCCATCCACCCATCTCAATTCCCACACATCCATCCAACTTTTCGCCCCTCCATCCATCCATCCCTTCTCTAAATATTCCCTGATCACCTACCATAAGCCAGGTACTGCGTTAGTACTGGCAACTTGGAGCAGGAAAGGGGTACAGGTACCAAATGGACACACTTCTTGTTTAAGAAACGTACCTACAGTTTGTGAGGGAGAGGAGAGGAGCAAGTATTGCAAGCATTGCTAAGTCCACGGTGTGAACTGGCCCGGTAAGTCCTGACACAACCCTAGGGGCAGGTGTCCTTATCATCCCCATTTAACAGGTCAAGATACCAGGGCTCAGAAGGGAAGTAAGTTGCCAAAGGGCTCCAGCTACTGAATGGTGAGATCGAGATACAGACCTTGTTCTTTCTGGCTCCAAAGCCCGTGCTTTCCCACTCGGCTTACGTTCAAAGAGGGTGGAATGTAGTTTAATGCACATTCGATCTAACTTTGCTGTTTTATCTACATGTCGGATTAGTGCTTACTGCACACCTACTTTGTATACTAGAATGCTAAGGTTGCCATAGTGATCTTAGTTTCTCTCTCAAGAGCTGGGGACAAACCCAATAGAGTGGGACATGGGTTATGCTGGGGGTGGGGACATGGGAGGAGAATCCCCCAGACCAGACTAAGAATCTAAGGATCTTCCTGGAGACAGTGCCGAAGATGAGTGCAAATTAGGTGGAAAAACTGGAAGCTGGAGGAACAGTAAACGAAAAAGTGCCTTTCAAGGAGATGCAGCAGCTTGTGCAAAGGCCCTGGGGCATGAGAGAGGACAGCTCAGTGGGGATCTGCAAGTAGCTCCCTGCAGGTTAGAAGCAGAGTGCAGAGGTAGGAAGTCGAGGGACATCTTCCAAGTTGATGCTTAGGAATTTCAGTCTTCTTTTCTGGAAAATGACCATAATTATGGATCTGGGGAGCAAGAGGGGCCCCCGCCCTCATACTTGTCACAGTCCCCATTTTGCGTGTGTTAGCGTGTGTTTTGTGTGTGTTGCACCTGACAATCAGTATCTGTATCCACGCTGAACCATGAACCCCCGAAAGCAAGAACCTGGGTGTTTTTGTTCCTCCACACATCCCATAAAGTTTAGCACGGAGCAGGGCAGTCTCAAACATTTGCTAAATGTCTGATGAAAGGCAGGCCGAGCATAGAAATGAATGAACTGCTCTCTGGTGGGGCTGTTTGAGAAGATACAGTGAGGCCAGGGGTCTGAGAGCACCAAGCATGGGAGTTGGTAGGTGCCCAGGGGGGTGAGGAGGCTTCTTCCTGCCTGCCCCCCTCCTGACTCCCAGCCGCAGAAGAGGCATGAGGTCTGGGGCGGACCCTGAGTTCTCCTCGCCAGCCGCCTCGGCTGCTCAATGAAGCCTTTTCTCTCTGGCTGGAGCGTCACAGCCCGTCTGGGCTCCGGAAGCAGCTGCCTGTGAACCAGCCCCACCAGGGTGACCGTCCCGAGGACTCTTCTGAGGCCCTTGGAGGAACTTTCCAGAATGAGCTAACTCATACAGTGGCCACATAGACAGGGCACAGACAGGGAAATTGTGAAGCCGCCCCTCCTGACGCTAAGTCAATTACCTTCTCTTTAATTTGGAGAGGCCGGGACCACATTGGAGCCATGATGTCACCCAACACATGACATTCTCCATTTACAAGCTGGTCCGGGCCACCCGCGCGTAGTCAGTTGACCCAGCTGAGGACCCCATCCCTTGGCTTCGGGGAGGGGCCCAAGCACCCGTTTGGGCTGACTCTGCTGCTTTTGGGCTTGGAGCCAGGCTGAGACAAGGCCTGTTGGGGGATATTCATCTGGACCCATCTGAGCTGCCATCCAGTGGTTCCGTGGGGCAAATCCAAAGCCAGCCTACCTGGATCCACAGCCCGGTTCTGCTACTTCCTCGCCGTGTGACCTGAGCTAGTAGCCACTTCTCTCTCTGAGCCTCTGTTTTCTCATCTGTCCAATGGGAATAATTACAGTAATCATAACACGACCTGCTTCACAGAACAACTGCATGGGTTACAAACTACTGTCTATAAAATGTGCTTAGAGGTCCACCTGGCACGCATCAGCATTAAATGCGGGCTGGCTCATGTGTTATTCTTGTCGCCTGTCTTAGGTGGGTGGGTGAAAGATATTTCTCCAATAGGGAGGCAGAAAGCAATGGCTGGCCGTCCTGGGAAATCACGCCCCCCCCCCCCCCCGGCCCCGTTTGAGCCTCAGTGGCTGCTCTGGGGGATGGGCACACTCATAGCCCTTACCGTGGCGGGTCAAGTGAGAATTAGATGAGAACGTCCTCAAGCCCAGTGCAGAGCCCGGCACATAGTAGGTGCCCAATAAATGTGGCTCTTATGATGGGCACATCCCCTGTGCTCTCCTAAATTCCCACCCGAGGGTCAGGTCTTTACTCAACCCTTCCCTTTGACTGCTCTGCCTGTCCCCGACCTCTGCCTCCGGGTTCTCCATGCCTCGGCACAGATAGCCCTCTTCTAGAAGGCCCTCCATCACCTCCAGGCAGTGTGGGGAGCCCTCCAAGGCCCTCTGCAGCTGCCCGTGTGCCCTCCATTACTGCACTTAACCCCGGTATCCTGCTTGCCCAGTGGTCTGCCCACCTCTGCCATTAGACTGTGTCTTCTTCAAAAACAGCACCTCTGACTGACCGTCTTCCAGCCTCCTGCCATCGCAGTAAATAAATACCCATTGCCTCCATAAACAATGGAACCATGCTCTGCTACTAATTTTCTGTGCAATTTTGAGGATGATACTTGACCTCCTGGGTCCTCAGCTTGTCGCCCGCAGTAGGAAGTGGCAGCAGCAAACGGGCAGGCTCTCCCGTAGGGCTGAGCAGGGAGAGAGTGCCCTTGCCTGCCCCTAACAGGACATCAGTAAATACTAGCTCCTGGGGCGCCTGGGTGGCTCAGTCGGTTGAGTGACCGACTTCGGCTCAGGTCATGATCTCACGGCTGGTGAGTTCAAGCCCTGCGTTGGGCTCTGTGCTGACAGCTCGGAGCCTGGAGCCTGCTTCCGATTCTGTGTCTCTGCAGCCTGCCCCCTACTTGTGCTCTGTTTCTCTCTCTAAAAAATAAATAAACATTTAAGAAAAAGAAATACATGTAACAAAATGATAAAGGAAAGCAAAGGCTGATAAGTACAAATTCAGAATGGCAGTTACTCTGGAGAAAGAAGGAGAAATGAGCCCTGGGAACGCATGGGACCATGGTGGCCTTTTCCTTAAACTGGGTGGCAGGGACAGGGGACTCTATGCTCTACACACACATTATAAATATGCGCCTATAACTATCCAACATCCAAATTCATGTCTTAAAAGAATAAAAGGAAAAGTGCTTATGATACTCTGCAGAAATAAACAAATTTCGAAACAGGAGTCTGGTGTGATCTCATTTGCCTTCGTCCCTTCTCTCATCCTTTCAGACGCACAAAATAGTAGAATTCGTGCCCCACACAATCGAGGAGAAAGCACTTCTCTTCTCTGGACCTCGGTCGTCTTGTCTATAAAACGAGCAGAGTGGAATAAGAGAAAGCCTATGAAACACTGACCATGGGGCTTGGCGATCCTAACAAGTGCTTAATAAAAACCTTGCCCCAAAGGGTTGGCCCTTGGGGGTCCTTTAGCCAACCTTTGCCCCCACTCTCCGCCCTTTCGTCATTGATCTGGTGACTCTTTTAACTGACCTTTACTCACCAAACTGGCTGGTCCACCGATGCTCCCCTCTCCCTCCATCAAACATACTGCGAGTTCCCGAGACCCCAAAAACACTTGGCTAATGCCTTCACCTCACCTGGCACATCTCCCTTCCTCCAGTGAAGGTACCAACTCACCAGAAACGAGGTGAGTTTCTTCCCAAACTTACTTATTCTCATTGTGCTTGCGAAACTTTAGGGAAACCAATGACTTAGGAGTGCATGAGGGAAAGTGGTTGTTCCCATGAAAATTAAGTTGGATCCTTGGAAAGACACAATAAATGTGAATTGCTTTAACTGTACATATGTGTGTGTGTGTGTGTGTGTGTGTGTGTGTGTGTGCGTGCATGCGTGTGTGTAATAGGAAACAAGCAAGTAAGAAAACTGTAAGGCAAAGGGAGAGGACAGTCACCAAAGGTTGAGAAAAATCCTGTACTCAGGTGGCTTTTTAAATGCTTTAAATTCTTGCTCCCCCGAAGAGAAATCAAATCCAGACATTGGTAATGAGAGAAGATGTATTACGGCGATGGGTGTAGTCAGGGAAGAGGCTGGAAATGACCGTCAGGCAGAGAGGCGAAATTCAGAGGTAGACCTGGGGCCCAGCATCAAAAGTTCAGCAAATAAATGCATATTTATGTGCCTTGAGTAAAAACATAACATGATTTCATCTCACCCATAACCGTAAGGTCCCAAGACAAACAGAAAACAGGAGAAAAGTAGTCACGTCCTTCATATCACAGACAAAGGGCTGATTTCTCAGCCCTTAAAGAACTCTATCTATTGATCGATAAGAAAGAAAAACTAGGAACTTAATGAAAAAGCAAGGACAGGAATTAGCAGAAAGTTAATGGAAAGAAAATACAAATAGCTTTGAACCACATGAAAAAAAAAAAATGCTCGGGACGCCTGGCTGGCTAGTTGGTTAAGTGTCTGACTCTCAGTTTCAGCTCAGGTCATGATTTCGAGGTTTGTGAGTTCACGTCCCCATATTGGGCTCCGGGCTGAGAGCGGGGAGCCTGCTTGGGGTTTGTCTCTCTCTCTCTCCCTCTCTCTCTGCCCCTCCCCCACTTGTGCACGCTCTCACGCTCTCTCTCTCTCTCAAAATAATAAGTCAGCTTTAAAAAAAGAAAAAAAATGCTCAACTTCACTTTTGAGAAAAGAAATGCAAATCGAAATCCCAGAAGACACCCTTTGTCACCTATCAGGTTGGCACAGATTCAAAAGTTCAATAGCCCGGTCCGTGGGCGAAGCTGTGGGCAAGCAGGCATCCCAGGTCCTCGGCAGGGGCAGGACGGGTGCCTTGTTGCGGGGCCACCGAGTGCAGTCGTGGCAACGGCTCACACACCTACTTTTCCACTTGGCTGTCCACCTACGATGACCTTCCACGCGTTCCGCATGTCCTGCGCGAAGGGTTTTTACAGCGGTTTTGGCTGAAACAGCCAAAGAAATAGGAAGCAACCCTAAACGTCCACCAGGAGGGTGCTGGTGAGGGAAACAGCCACCCCACCCAGCGTCACACGGGGGCATAAACAGGACGAGGAGGGGCTTCGTGGACAATGCCTGAGATGCTCTCTGTTAAGTGAACAAAGCAAAATGCGGAACGATGCCCTTGGCCCCCTCTGTTTGCAAAAAAAAGGTAAAAGACATAAATATAGTGGCTTACATGCCCACCGCCCATTTAGGGAAGAATTCTCAAGAGCCCGTGGCATTGTCACCTCTAGGAAAGGACGCGGGGGAGGGTTGGAGATGGTCCCTCTGTCTGGCAGAGACGGACACTGACTCCTGTCTTTATTTATTTATTTTTTTGAACCGTTAGAATTTGGACACGTGTGACTGTCCCCTTGATGGAAGAATCGACCAATTCGAAACGAATAAAATCTTTGCTTCATGAACACTTCACTTAACAAATGATTCCTTGTTTGAACTGACTTTTTAACTTGCCTTCACATTCGGTCCTGATGTGATTTTAAGCCTAGATAACCAAGCTCCTGAGTCTGCCGATTTCCTACTCTCCTGTAATGAACGTGTATCGCTTAGGTGGGAAATATACGTGTGTGTGTGTGTGTATTGAATTATGTATCGAATGTGTATATAAACGTTGAAATGAAACACAAGCACGCACACAATAATTTTAAATAACCCAACCCAAACAGACTTCCCTGAGGCTGCCAGGGCCCCGGCTCCCAGGTGCACAGCAAGCCTTCCCCCCGGGGAACCTGGTTCCCCCCACTTGGCCCCCCGCTCGCTGTAACACGTGTTTGCAGGCTGATAAAGGTGTGCTGTGTCCCTGCCGCTGCTTTTAATTAATTTCTGACATGAAAGCTCCCAGTCCCTTCTCCTGCCTCGGAGACCTGCACACAGGCACGCCTTGTTCTCTTTCACAGCAAAGCAGCTGCCCCGTGTGTAGCTGAGTTTCCAAAAAAGGGGGGAGGGGGTATCACACTTCTTTTTTTTTCCCCTTTCCATTTGCACTGATTTGCATATTAATAGTTTGCATATTAAGCAGCGACTTCAGAGGGTGGGCGGGCTAATGAATGCAGCCATCTCCTCAATTTTAACTCAATTTGCCTCATCCATATTCCAATGACTTTGGGGATTGGTGTTCAGCGTTCATTGAAATTATCCGAGCCAGACCCAGTGTGGGCTGCTCTACCATTAATCCAATTAATTAGCCCCGTGGATATGGCCGCCTGGGCGAGGGCCCTTTGTTCAGCACTGGGGGCTAATGACAGCCCCAATCTGATGGGATAATGAGGGAAGCTAAGGAGGGTTTGACCCCCAGCCTGGGTCCTGGGTGGTGCTTTGAGCAGGGAGGGCAGGGTGGCTTTTGGGGAGGAGGAGCCTGGATCACGGGGAAGCAGCTGCTTTTCCTGCACCACTTACCCCCCCCCCCCCCCGACTCATTCACTCAAGGCTTTTACTAGCTCATTGCATACAGTAGGAGAGGTCTCCCATTTGCCCCTCCACACTCATTTCCCACCCCTCTCCTCCCTGCTCTATGCCCAAGGAGGCCGAGCTGCCTCAAGGGGTCCCTATGCTGTACCTTCCCCCTTCCAAGTGCGTCCAGCCAGTGGGAGGTGTCTGCAGGAGATGAGACTCACAAGGAGAGAGGGGATGGGGTATTAACTCCCTGGCTCCCTCCATGCCAGACTGTAGGCTGGCTGTGTCCCTCCAGCAAAAGTCTTAACCCCTGCCACGCAGCTCTGACACTTCCTCTCCCCACTCCTTCCAATAACTCCTGGCCTCGCCCCCTTGGGTGGAGGGATGGAAACGGCTCCCACTTCTCCTCTGCTCTCCCCACCACCACTGTGCCTTCTGTTTGTCCTTAGAACCCTGAATGATACCCACACTTCACTGCTTCACCTCTTAGTATTTGCTCAAGAGCACAGCCACTCACTCGTTCAGAGAGGATCTCAAATATAAATCAATATGCTACATTTATAAGGTGTTGAGCACACTGTTCGGTGTATACTAAGAGCTCAATATACGTTGGGGATGGTTAGGTAGAGGGATGCGTACCTAGCTGGCTAGATGAAGTGTCCCTTAAATTCATCCCATAAAGTAACAGCCTCACGAGATTCCTTCTTTTTTTAAATGTTTCTTTTGTATTTTTTTTTTAATTTTTGAGAGTGAGAGCATGAACGGGGGTGGGGGGGGCAGCGAGAGAGGGGAACAGAGGATCCTAAGGGGCTCTGCACTGACAGCAGTGAGCCCAGTGCAGGACTCGAACTCATGAACTGGGAGATCATGACCTGAGCTGAAGTCAGATGCTCAACCGACTGAGCCACCCAGGCACCACCCCCTGATGAGATGCTTTCTAATAAAAGGTAATAAATATCTAGAGGCCTAGCCAATCCCAGTCTTAAACATTTGTAATAGGCATTATAATAAAGGCCCTGAGAAGTTTCATGGTAAAGAAAAATTTGGATTTCATGTAAATTCCAGTATCCTTAAAATACATCATCTCTCATGTATATTTCCCATTTTACACTTGAGGAAATTGAGGCACCAAGAGATTGTATGTGATAGCTTAAGTCCAGCCTGGAAACTGGCTCCTGAATTGAGTCTGTGTATATATCATAGGGGGGCGGGGGTAGGGTGAGGTAGTCTGAGACAGTCTGGGTTGAACCTGGCTTGCAAGCAGGTTGAATCCCTGCTCAGGATACTTATTCACCATATGGCCTAAGAGAAGCACTTGATCTCTGGGAACCTCAGTTTTCTCATCAACATAATGGGAAGAGAAATTCCCACTGTACCCAACTATGGGAGGATTCAGTGTGAGAAGCTAAGTGCCAAGTGTATACATTGACTTCTCTGTGATGATACCTGTCTAAGAGTCTACAAGAAGGAGTCCCCAGTGCTAGGCTTCGTAGAAGAAAAACACCTTTTTCCTTAATCAATTCTCCCTGATTTCCTTAAAATGCCACTGCTATGAATTTATTTTAAGAGAATATTTACACAAGGATGCAAGTACCTATGAAAAGTGCACAAAATACGTTCATTGCAGAGTTGTTTCTATTAGTAAAAAAAAAAAAAAAAAAAAAAAAGTAGAAACAACCTAAATGTCCAGCAAAAGGGGATTGACTTAGGAAAGAATGGGGCTTCCATGCGATACAATCCCATGCAGCCATGTGAGATCAGGAAAACCTTTGGAGTTCCTCCTTTTAAAAACTTTGAATCCTTTTCTTAAAGCCAAACTTTATGTATGAAATTCAAATATATTGAGTAGATTTCAAAAAAACCAGCTACCATGACTATTGGGAGCTGGAAAAACAGGGATCTTGCTCGTGTCAGGCTCTCCCGACCCCTAGCACCCAGCATGGCTCAGGTACCTTTCTGATGTCTGGGATATGAAGGGACAATACAAACCTAAAATTATACAGGGACAGACGCTATCTCCTAGGCATCTCATATGGGGCACACATTGTGTGTTCTATCATTTAATTTTTACAAGCATGCCAGGAGATAGGTCTCCACTTACTGATCCGTCCCAAACCAAAGTGTCTTTGACCAAGATCCCACTGGTGGAAGGAGGCAAAACCGGGGTTTAACCACCAAGGTCTGAAACCAGTGCATGTGCTCATAATGGGAAAGTGTGAAGCAGAAAAGGCAGATAATGTAGTATGCAGAATGTCAGTTTCCTGGTTGTGGCAACGTACTGTGGTTATGTGAGTGTCATCATTGTGGGGAGAGGTCACCGCTGGAGGAGGGGTACACAGGAACTCTCTGTAAGTTTCTTGCAGTGTCTTGTGAGTTATTGCTGGATAAAATTAAGAATAGCATGTGGAGGGGAGCCTGGTTGGCTCAGTTGGTTGAGCATCCAACTCTTGACTTCAGCTCAGGTCATGATCCCAAGGGTCACGGGATCAAGCCCTGTGTTGCACTCTGTGCGGAGCTGCTTAAGATTCTCTCTCTCTCCCTCTGCCTCTCTCCCCCATTCACATACTCTCTCTCTCTCCCCCGCCCCCTTTCTGTCTTTAAAAGAAAAGAAAAGCATGTAGAATTGGATTCCATTGGGTGTGTGTGTGTGTGTGTGTGTGTGTGTGGTGTTTATAAACCACTTTAAAGGGGTATATGACAGGGGCACCTGGGTGGCTCAGCCGGTTAAGCATCCAACTTCGGCTCGGGTCATAATCTCGCGTTTGTGGATTCGAACCCCACATCGGGCTCTGTGCTGACAGCTCAGATCCTGGAGCCTGCTTCAGATTCTGTGTCTCCCTCTCTCTCTGCCCCTCCCCTGCTCACGCTCTGTCTCTGTCTCTGTCTCCCTGAAAAATAAATAAACATTAAAACAATTTTTTAAAGGGTACATGACACAATTTTAACAACACTCGCCTTCCTCTTTAGATGAGAGTTTGCCGATGATTTTATTATTCAATATTATTACCATTATCTTCATGTTCAACTTTTTCTTCAGTGATCAGAAATAAAGATTGCGTAACCTTCTCAAAAAGTTGAAAACCAGAATCCTCCTCTGCCAGCAATGCCTCCCTGGGTCCTGCTTCCATAATCTCCTTGCTAAGGGAGGTCCCATGTCTGTTGGTTCTCCCCAAACTCTCTCTGGAGCTTCGGAAAGACAGGTGCCACCCCAGGTCCTGCCAGCCTCCCGTCTCCCCCTGACCCTGCACAGATCCCTCCTTTCTGGCCTCTGTTCCCAGAAGCCACTGTAAATGCCCCCAGACCGCACAGGGGCCGGCACGCACTTACAAATTACCACAGCGAAATGGATTGCCTTGACAAAATGTAATGTTTTGTGACAGAGCCCAAATATGCATTTCATTCTTGAGGAGCGGCGCAAGGAACTCGTTGGAAATATTAAATTAAGCAGTGTAACAGCTGAGAATAATTGGGTTTTCTGCCCTGTTGCCTGCGATTTTGTGTGGTGTTTGAGGCGGCTGGGCAGTTCAGTTTCACTGGGGACAGCGAGTGCCTGGGATGGCTGTGGGGTGCGGGGGTGGCCCCAGGGAGGTTGGGTGAGGGACTGTGGTTCAATCTCAGGTCGAGATGGGAGAGGTTCCTGGTGCCATCCCTGGATCCCAGAATCAGAATTTTCCAGCCCAAAGGGATGCCTCTCTGCTCCCATTTCATGGATGGGGAAACTGAGTCCCAAAGCGACATCTTAGCAAGGCAGTGGCAGAGCTAAGACCTGAGCTGTGGATACTGTCAGAGCTATTTCCGCTATACTGCCCCTCTTTATTATGGTCCTGAAACCGCAGAATTCAGCCAGTTTGCTTATAAGAACATAGGTTCCGGGGGCAGAAAAAGCCCAGCACAGATAGCTGTATTGCCTCTTCCTCCCTGGGAGGACTTTGGCAAGTCTTGTGATTCTGAGACTAGGTTTCCTTCTATGAGATGGGGGGTTGATGGTGCTTGCATCAGAAGGGAGGCAGTGAGGATTTCTAACTGCGCTGACGAGCACACCCATCGCCCGGAGTATTGTTAAAATGAAGTCTCCGACCCAGCAGGTGTAGGACACAACCTGAAATTCTGCATTTCTAACAAGCTCCGTGGGGATGACCATGCTTCTGGGATCCACCTTCGAAGAAAAAGAGCTTATAACATATGAGAATTTCTCAGCCGGGGCCTGGCATGCAGGAGGCGCCTAACAATGCTCTTCCCTCTTGGTTCTTCCATATTTTTCCTTCCAGGACCCCGCCCCATCTACTGTGTTTCTGAAAACACATCTGGACAGAAGATGAGGTCAAGGAAAGGGTGTCTTCGGGAGGCATGACCATCAGGTTCCAACTTGTGCGCTCCTGATCCCCACCCTCAATGACCAGGCCAGCTCTGTGGAGGGGGTGAGTCATAGCTAACACGCTCTGCGGGGCTCCACAGCTGGACGGCTCCCATCTGCACACCACCCAGCTCTGCGGGGGAAATATTTCTGCATTTGCACATTTTCCAGCAGTTGGCCCAGGAATGAATGCCCTGTTAGCCTCGGCCCACACTGCTTAGCACGGCATCTCCTGTCTGATGTCAGGGAAGTTTCTTTTCCCGTATGCCACCTCAAGAATATATCCTTGGGCACTCAGAAATGAAGATGGGGTAGAGACACCCTCCCTCTGTCCCTGGGTCACCCCCTAAGATGGCCTCTGGTCTCACAGAGCTGACAACGTCGTAATGAAGCAGGCTCCGCCATTTACCAGCTGTGTGATCTCAGGCAAGACACCTCCCCTCTCTGAGCCTTAGTTTCCTCATCTATAAGGTGTGTGGAATTCTTTAGCTGCGGAGCACAGAGCTAATGGATGTGGAGTCTGCAGTTTGCCTCAGGTTTAATCTCAACTCCATCACCTCGTAGCTAGGTGAATTAGCTCTGTGAACCTCGGCCTCTATCTGTAAATGGGGTTAACAGGAGGTCTGCTTCATACACCTTTTCTGCAGATTCAGCAAGAAAGCTTGTAGAGTTCCTAACTCAGTGCTGGCACAAGGAAAAAGCTGAGTGAATGTAGTTATGATTTGCAAAAATAAGGAGAAGTATTCGACTGGTGTTTTCGACTTTGGTCATGATTGGAATCCGTCCTAAATTCCTCTTTCCGTTTTATGGCATCAAATAATAATATGATGATGATGGGGATGATGATATCAACTTGCCCAAAGTTATTGGACACTTATTTCATGCTAAACACTGTTCTAAATTCTTTCGTGTGTTACTGTATATAATTCTCACAGGCACTCTGGAAAATTGATTATAGGAGACAGAATATTATTCCCTTTTTACTAATGAGGAAACCAAGATGTAACAAGCTTAAATAATTTGCCAAAGATCTCACAGTTGGTGTATCAGTCAGCTATGGCCATGATAATGCTATGTAACAAACAACCACAGATGTCTCAGTGGCAAATAAGCGTTGATTTCTCCCCTGTTCATCTAAGCGTTGCCTGGGGTCCTCTAGGCTGACCCTGATGGGGCTCAGCTCCAGGTCTGCTCTATGTGTCTCCCACCGTCCTTGGACCAGCAACTTCTTCTGGCAATAGACAGATGTCACATATACTAACATCCCATGAGCCAAAGCCAATCACATGGTCAAGTCTAGAGTCAAAGGTTAAAGGAATAACCTTCCCTTTAGAAAATCCTGGAGAAGGTGTGAACATATGACACACTACAGAGGAGTCAAGACCTGTAGAGTAATTCAATACTCTGCAGAGGATGGGGAAGGAGGGAGCTGATGAGCCTAGTGGGACTAATGGAAGAACTTCCCATCTAAACTGCTACACTGGAAGTCTATCTGCCTCCTCTGAGTGTTGGGTACATACATGTAAAATTCTGGACTCTGTAAACAGCTCTAGTTGGGCCAATGTAACACCCATGCTTTATATGTAAATCCATTTGACACAATTTAAAGGAGGATAAAATATCAGAATAATGTCCAGTGTGCTTTGCTTTGAGGAATTCCAAGGAGTTAGTATCACTTATCTTTCCATCCATCATCCATTCACTTGACCATCTACCCTACAATCCACTCATCCATCCACCCCCTCATCCATCCATCCATCTATCCATCCATCCATCCATCCATACCTGCATCTATCCACTCATCCATCCATTCATCCATCCATCCATCCATCCATCCATCCATCCATACCTCCATCTATCCACTCATCCATCCATCCATCCATCCATCCATCCCTCCATCTATCCACTCATCCATCCATCCATCCATCCATCCATCCATTTGTCCACCCCCTACCCAACTATCCAAAAAATACTTATTGAGTTCCTGTTGTGGGTAGGTCACTATAATACAAATACATACCTGGTCTCTGTTCTCAATGTGCTTACACTATAGTGAAGGAGACAGATATATCAGATAATTACACAAGTATCACATTCTAATGGAGCCAAATTATATGGAGGAGAGGAATGTGATAAAGTGAAAGGGTAGAAAACGGGCTCTAACTTACATGGAGTCAGAGAAGTGGCATTTGAAGAAGGATCAGGAGAGATGCGTAGGAGCTCAGTCGATGGAAAAGGAAGGAAAGAGCCTCCCAAGTGGTGGGAACACCTTAGGCCAAGGGCAAGTGTGGACAGGGAATACAACTTTCTCCCGGAACTCCCAAGAGGCCGTGACTCACCCATGGGGCACAAGAAGGGCTATTCTGTGAGACAGAGCTGGGTTGGGCCGGGGGCGGTTCAGGGCCAGCCTTGTTGGCCTTGGAAGGTTGGGGGAAGGTATGAGTCTCTATCTGCAGGGAAAGAAAAAGTCCTGGAACTGAGAAGGTCCAGGATTCCAGAGGCCAGGGTGTTGGAAATATCCAGGAGGCCACACAGCCTTGGAGACATTGCTGTGGGGATTTGGAACCAGCGGTGGGGAGAGTGGCTGAAGGGGTTCCATATCCTCCTCCACAGTGCCAGGCACCATCTGCCAATTCCTGAGTCCCACAGCACAGCTTAGCCGACAGAGTTCAGGTCTGGAATCAGACAGATATGCAGTTGACTCATGGCTCCATCACTCCCTCATGATGTGACACTGGGCGAGTTATACAACAGCTCTGAGTCTCAGTTTCCCCATCTGCAAAGATCGACGTCTTTGGAGGCAGTCATCTTTGGAGAGAAGGAACCTACCCCCTACCTGTCTTCCCCAAAGCTCCCGTTCCCTCTTTGGCCCTCTCTAGAAAGGAATAAAGAGGCTCTTGTCTCTTGAGCTGAGTCCACCTTGTCCCCTGAGCCACATTCCATGGGTTGCATTTTGGTAGAGGCTGGGACACAACATCAGATGATTCTGGGCAACAGTGGGAGCTCCGTAGCCCTTGGCTCCACCGCTTGGGCCCCTGTTGTGGATGGTCCATCAGGATTGAGACCAGCACTGTTGACATGACAATTCAAGGAAACTCCTTGAGGTCTCAAGGTAGCCTGCCATCAGACTTACCACGAGTAGCACACTGCGTGCTATTGACACCATAAACCTAGACTGAGCGCCGACCACGGGCCAAACACGGTGTTCTGTGTTGGAAGCCCTAGGCACAATGAAATTCCATCCCTGAGATGCCCACAGGTTGGAGGTGAGGCAGACTCGATATAGAAGGAGGCTCTGGAAGGAGCGGAAAGAAGATACCTTCCCTCCAGGGAAGAGAGTGGAGGAGATAGAAGACTCAAGAGCAGGTGCACACCTGGTCTTCCCCATCACTGTGGCTCCTGGGGCCTTGAGCATCCAGGAACACCTGCTGAATGACTGTGGCCACTTAAAGCTGTCATGACAACTGTACAGCACGTCACTGCGTGTGTTTCTGGTGCCAAAACATACAGGTAAGATCAGTTTACACGTGAGTCCTACTTGAGACCCAACGCCAGTTCAGGCAGCTATGGCTGCTCTTGACTCCCCAGTGCCCCACGTGGTCCCCCACGCTTGATCTGAAGCATGTGGCTGTTTTAGACCTCCACGGCATGAGGCAGAGGGAGAAATACTAGACTAGGTGTCCAGAGACCTGGCTTCTTACCCTGGTCCTGCCACTAGGACAGGGTGACCGTCGGTGAGAATTCCCCCCCCCCCCCGCCCAGGTCTTACCTCCCCCATCTGGACAGTGAATGGATGCCCTCCAAAGGCCCTTTCAGCTCCGCCAGAGAGAATTCTCTTATTTGAGTCCGTTTCCCTATTTTATGCCACGTCTCTCTTCCCCAACTGCAAACAGCTGCTCAGGAGTGTACCATAGGCTGCCCCAGCTGACAACGCATTCTAACAACCAGAATATGCCACTCCTAAAACCAACACTAGGAACTGGAGATAGAGTCCTTTCCAAGCTCCTGTTCTAGACACAGCTGCCTCCAGACTGTTGTAGAAATACGTGATCTTTCCTTCCTTCCTTGTCGCCTTTCTTCCTTCATCACCGCCCCCCCCCAACCCCCCAACACTCAGAATGTAGTATCAGCCACGCACCACAGTATGTATACATCATTTTCCTTTCTCTTCAATTTGTCTTCCGGACTCAAAGTGTGGGTTTCCTCCCCCCCCCCCCGCCTTTTCATTTTATTACGTATTCATTTATTTATTATTTGTTTATTTTCAAACCCCAAAGCCTTTCAATTTAGCAGATGTGTCTGTGAACTTCCCCAAACACAGTTGTGTGTGACATTGACAGAAATAGTTTGTGATCAATTCCAAGGGCCCCACTGATCTTTTTTTAATAAGGTGCTGCTGTGGTTCCACAGCAGAGTATGCCGTTGTGATTTCGCAAAGTACTTGCTGTGAAATCTGGAGCCCCCACACCGCCTCCCTTCTTCCCGACTTGAAACGACGGTGCCTCCTTTGGGGGATGTCTGTTAGTGGCTTCAAATCCCTGGTGCGGCTGCGGCCACATAAAGAATTCTGTCTCCACGGGGCCCTCGCTCAGGGTCTGCAGGGAGCAGTGTATCTCCAGGTGTGATCGGGGGACCACCAGGATCAGAATCTCTTGGGGGTGGGGCCCAGGAATCTGCATTTCCACAAGTGTCCCAGGCGATTTTGATGTCCATTGAAGTATAGAGACCCTCTCCTATCTGTTGAAGGAAAGGGGGCTTCAAAAGCGAGGGAAAAAAATCGCTGAAGTTCTACACACTGATGCCTGTTGGCTAATTAGCTTCGGGTTTGGGAAATACAAAGTTGTCACATGGCATCTGGACTCTATGTATAGTGCACCCACAGGTAGACTGGCACGGTACTGAACGAACTGGGTCTTATCATATATCTGTCATTCCAATGCCCCCTCCACTTGACAGACCAGGGATACCCCTTCCTAAATTATATCATTCCTCAAACATGCCGTTCCTTCCTATTTTTCTTCCCATTAGCCTCTTTTCCTGGAATGTCTTTATCTCTAGTAGGTTTGCCTGCCACCAAACTCCTATCCATGCCTCAAAGCCCAACTTGAACCTCACTGCTTCCTCCCTAGCTCAGTTAATACTCTCTCCTTCTTTGTGCTTCTATGGCTGAACAGTCCCCACAGAAGTAACAATCTGAGCTCCCAGTTATTGAACCCCGCCCCCCACCCGAGGAGTCTGGTACTATATTCAGCACTTGAGATATCAGAGCGTGTTTACAAACAATTGAAAGCCTATTACACTTGTCTCTTTATATGCATTCTCCCCTGTCCATCTCCAGTGCAGGGACTGAGGCTGATACCCTCAGGCAGTTTAGGTCCTCAAGTCACATTGGAAGGACTGATGTCCCCATGCCCATCTCACCAGCTTGGATCAGCCAGGGGAAAAAGTGTCATGGGACTCAGAAAAAGAAACCACTCAGACATGACAGAGAAGGGGTCTGGGCAAGGCAGCCTGGAGCCCTCTGATTGACAGCTGCCTTCATCCACCTGTAAACTCCACCCTAAGCAGAGTTGAGGTCCCTGTTGGGGCCACAAGTGGGAGAGTGGCTTGCTAACCTTGAACCCTGTCCTTGGTGAAAAATCAAACTCCTACGTAGCACAGCTAAGATGTACCAGCTACAGACACAGGCTTAGCCTTCCCATAAAGAGGACAGTCACCTTCCCTTGAACCAACACAGCCCAAGTGCCACTTATTTATAGACCCAGAGGATCATAGGGCTGAAAGGCCCATCCAGGTTAGCCATCCCTCCTTGGCAGGGATGTGATATCTGGGGGCACCTGGGTGGCTCAGTCGGATGAGTGACTGACTTCGGCTCGGGTCATGATCTCACAACTCGTGAGTTCAAGCCCCACATCAGGCTCCGTGCTGACAGCTCGGAGCCTGGAGCCTGCTTCAAATTCTCTGTCTTCCTCTCTTTCTTCCCCTCCCGCCCCATCTCTCTCAAAAATAAACGAACATTTAAGAAATTAAAACAAAAAAGAATATGATATCTGTGTAGTCTGATGCTTCAGCTAAGCTTCCCAGCCTTTTAGACAATCGAGTGTGTCATGTATATCTTAATAGGAAACTGGCTTTAGTTCATCCACGTACCTTGGGTTTTTCTGGTTCCAGCATCAGCAGGTCAGGTTTTGAATCCTGGCTCTGCTGCTTAATGGCTGTGTGACTTCAGGGAACTCACTTAACTTCTCTGGGCCTCAGTGTCCTTACCATAAAATAGGAATAATAAAACCTGTCTTGAGCGGTTGTTGCGCGTCTCCATGGAGGAAACACTTCTGACAGTTTTGTGGTCCCTATTCTAATAAGTAATGTATTTACTTGTTTTTATGGTTGTCTCTTGGTAGTGCTGTGATTTTTCCCCTGGTTTGGGGATTCCAGCACTATTGAGCTTTGTAAATCCCATTTCTGCTTATGAAAACCTCCCTCTAAGCTTTTCCTCTTTTTTGGCTTTACATATTTTCTCAAGTGAGATCTCTCCGCTAAAATTCATTTCCCTGCCAATCTCCAATGTGATGCAGCGTCCTGATAATGCTATATTATGTTTGGCAACATAATGTGATGTGACTCTGGCTGCCGATGACGGATGGGGTACCCGTCAGCAAATGGAACAGCACCCAATTTTCTAAAGAGCATTGTTACAGAAACAAACAGGATGGCCTTTTAACTTGTATTGATTTATTTCTGAAGAATGAGCCCCTCTCTTACTTTTACAAGAGCTGTAATTAGAGCGTAGAATTACCTTTCTGGGGTGAGGGCTCAGGCTGCGGAATGCCCAGGGGGTCATAGGGGAGCGTACAGAGAGCCTGAGGGGGGTGTAGGCAGCAGCCCCGGACACACCAGTGGGCCGGATTGAGCACAGGAAGCATGGGGGTTAAACACATTCAAAAATCCTTCTTTCCTCCTTCCCTCCCTTGCTTCCTTTCTTCTCTTCTTCCTGCTATCCGTCCATCCATCCATCCATCCATCCATCTCCTTCCTTCCTTCTTTCCTTCTTTCCTTCTTCCTTTTCTTCTTTTCTTCTTGATATCCATTCATACCTATCCATCCATCCATCCATCCATCCATCCATCCATCTCCTTCCTTCCTTCTTTCCTTCTTTCCTTCTTCCTTTTCTTCTTTTCTTCTTGATATCCATTCATACCTATCCATCCATCCATCCATCCATCCATCCATCCATCCGTCTCCTTCCTTCCTTCCTCACTTCCTTCTTTTCTTCTTCTCTTTCTTCTTCTCTTCCTGCTACCCATTCATATCCATCCATCCATCCACCATCTTTCTTCTTTTCTTCTTTACTTCTTGCCATCCTTCCACCCACCTCGCCATCCATTCATCATCCGTCCTTACATCCATCCATTCATCCATTTAGCCTCCTTGCCTTCCTCCGTCCCTCCTTCCTTTCCTTTTCCACTCAATATTTTTGAGGACCATGCGTGGTGTCATGTAGAAGAGTGACTCAGAAAAACTAGGGTCCAAAGCCAGCCCTGCTGCATGAAGCTGCAGTAGTTAGCTCCCCTCTCCAAGACTCCCTGGGCTCCTCCGTCAGCTTTCCCTTATTCATTCCCCTCCAGCCACTGGCCACAGTGTTCTTTCCTTCACAGTGCAGGCACCCTCCCTCTTCAGGGGTGTTTGCATTCGCTTCCCTTGGGCTTCCTGAAGACAGCGGTGGGGCTCCCTGCCTCCTCTCTCTTCTGTCCCTTTCTAGTCCCCAAACTCTGGTGCTGGTAGCACCGTCTGGCATACCACGCATCTTGCTTAGTGAAGGATATCTACTTATTTAACGTCTGTTCAGCAAGATGGGGATAAGGGAGAGCCAGTTTAAGGGAGGTTGTCATGGTCACTGCTACGAAGGGGGGCTCAATTGCCCCGGGACCACTCAGAATCTCAGAGTCCCAGCTCTGTCACTGCAGTGCTGAGGGCTGACCTCCGGGTGATGGCTGCCCCACTGTCAGAACTATTGTCCCAACAGAAAGCAAAAAGCCTCATTGCTTGTGCTTGACGTGGACACTGTGGCCTGAGTCTAAGTGGCCTGGAACTGTCCACCACAGCCAGGCTGCCATTAGAGGTGAGCTAAGGGCCGTGGCACAGGTTCCCAAGGGCCACTGCCCGGGTATTGCATGGCCCCACGACATTTCAGCGGGGTCTTCCTCCCCCAAGGATCTGTGTGTGGGAAAAGAGGTCTGCCCAGTCTCAGTCTTTCCTGCTTGCACTGTGACCTTGGATAAGTCACCGTACTGTGCCTCGATTTCCCCATCAGAAAATGAACAGGGTGGACCAGACAGTCCATGGTCTCTCACCTTTTCAAGTCCAAAAAGCCCCTCATTTTTCGAAAATCATTAAACAAGTTGTATGGGCTTAGTGTTGAAAAGGAGAAAATCAAGACAATGTAATAGAAAAAAGGGAATAACTCAACAAAAAGGAAACTTCCATTGATATTTTGGCATTTTTGGTATTCTGAGACATTTCCATGCATAAGTCCTTCTCCTCTTTTTCTCCCTCCTCTCCCTCCTCCCCTCCCTTCCTCCCATCTCCCTCTTCCCTGTCCCTCCTCCCCTCTCTCTCCCCCTTCCCTTCTCCCAGTCCTCCTTCAAGTCCTTCCTTCCTTTCCCTCCTCTCCTCTCCCTCCTCCCCACCCCTCCTCCCCCTTCTCCTCCCTGTCTCTCCTTCCCCTCCTCCCCTTCCCTCCTCCCCTCTTCCCCTCCCCTTCTCTCCTCCCCCTCCTTCCTTCCCTTCCCTCCTCTTCTCCCTCTCCCTCCTCCCTTTCCCTCCTCCTCATCTTCTCTCCCTCTCCCTCCTCCCTCTCTCTTCTTCCTGCCCCTCCTCCTGTGTCTTCCCCTCTCTGCTCCCCTTCCCTCCTCCATCTTCCCTCTCCTTCCTCCCTGTCCTTCTTTCCCCTCCTCCCTTCCCCTTCCTTCCCTTCTCTCCTTCTCTCCCTCTCCCTCCTCCTTGTCCCTCCTCCCCTTCTCCCTCTCCTTTGTCTCCCTTCCTTCCCTCTCCTCCCCCTCCCTCTCCTCCCCTTACTCCCCCCCACTCCCCCTCCCCCTATATTCTCTTTCTCCTCCTTCTATTTCTCTTTCCCCTCCCTTCCCCCTCCTCCTTCTTTCTGATCACCATGCTTCTAATAGAACATAAGTCCCACGAAGGTCAAGATTTCTCTTTTGGTCACTATTATATCCACAGCATCTAACCCAGTGTCTGGCACATAGTGGTGCCTAAGAAACACCTACGGTAAGAAAGCATGGACAATAACACCTTAGCTTGGCGACCATTTCTTAAACACGGCGTGGGCCAGGCCCTGTGTAAGGCAGGGACACTCAGGGGTGAATGGGACGGGGCCCCACACTGCGGGGCTCTCAGCCCTGCGGCAGGCCCTTCTGGGATGGCAGAAACTATGGCAGAATCCAATCAATGAACATCAGCATAAAACTATACACAAAACAAAGTATGAAGGGACACAAGTTGAAAAACCACGGGGACAACACAGAGGCAAAAAGAAACTGCAGAGGCGGGTCCAAAAGGACCCTGGAGCCCAGGAGAATCTTATTTGCGTGATGACCCTGGAGGCAGATAGGGTAAGAGCAGGAGCCAGGGTCTCCCAGAGCACGGACACCAGGAGAGGGCACAGACCCTTGAGAAATGACCTCGAAGGCAGTGAGCAGCTGGCGGGCACGTCAGGGCCAACAGAGGAGCAGAGGGCCGCTGCCCAAGCAGACGGTGTGGTCCAGCAGTTTGGCACACGGGCTCTGGAGTCAGACAGCCCTGTGTTCAAATCCTGGCTCGGCTCTACCGTGCGCCCTGGGGGAATTTCAGCGCGTTGCTATGCCTCTCTGAACCTCGGTGTCGTCCTCTGAAGAACAGGGGTGCTCGCTCCTCCGTGCTGGCCGGTAGGGAGAGTGACAGGCTCCAGTGAGCCTAGGGTCTTAGAATAGCCCCCCCCCCCAACAGCAACGGTTAACTGCTTCTATCCCTTGATGTTGCTAAGCACAGGCTGGGGCTCACAGGAGAGGTGCCAGGAGGCAGAGGATGAATTCTCAGGCCGGTACCTGGCCAGGCTGGGGCTTCTTCTGATAACCTATAGGCCACCTCTGGGGGTGTCTCTTCCTTTACTTCAAAGCACAACACTCTATCGGGGACAGTACCCCGTTATTGTGAACACTCAGACAGTTGGCCCCACAGCAGTGCCAGCTGATCCAAGAGAGCAAATCTGTCCCATGTAGTCACAGCACCAGGGGCCTCATGAAAAGGAGGAATTGCAAAATGCCGTGCTCGTGGCCCCCAAGGAGCACACGCGTAGCCAGGCTTTGAGACATAAAAACTCTTGGGAATGTGACGAAGCAGAAATGAATCTCTGTTCAGAGCCTGCAGCTCAACCTCCAGCCTGGCCACGGATGTTTGATTCCCGTCGTGATGACCTGGGAGGGAAGACGTCAGGGGCTCGGATACAGGGAGGTGAAGAAGCTGTCTGGAAGAGGGGAGGGGGTCTTCCCTCTTGCCCTTGGCGTTTTCCTAAGTGATGGGTCTGAACAGTTGTCACACCCGAGACTGGGAGATACAAAGCCACAAGGAGACCGTGTAAGTCGACATGGGCTCAAATCCTCATCGGCCACATACGATTTTCCAGGTCGAGTAGAGAAGAGAGCTGTCCAGTGCACAGAGCGGCAGTGGGAGAGATGAAGTCAGGAAGTCCTTGCACAGAGCTGGCCTAAGGCTCAGTGAATTCTGCCCTTTTAACCACAGACTCCCAGCCTTGAGCTCAGGGAGACACTGTCCCTGCATCCGGTCTGGCTGTGCAGCCCTGGGGGTCTTAAACACCAGAAATGTATTCTCCCATGGTTCTAGAAGCTGGAAGTCCGACATCAAGGTGACACGGAATTGGTTCCTCCTGGGGCCTCTCTCCTTGCCTTGCAGAGGGCCTGCGACTGTCTGTGTCCTCACATGGCCTTTCCTCTGCATGCCTGCTTGCCAGTGTGTCTCTCTGTGTCCAAATTTCCTCTTCTCCTAAGGACACGAATCAGATTGAATTAGGGCTCACTTTAACTCAATCACCTGCCTCCAAATACAGTCACGTTCTGAGGCACCGGGGGCGAGGGCTTTGACGGACGAGTTTCGAGAAGGGGGACACAATTCAGCACATATAACAGGCTCCTCCTGTCCCCTACGTCCTCATCTGTGTAAGTGGGGAGATGGGAGAAGGGGTGCCCTAGACCCATACACCCCTTTGCCTCCACCCACAGCCTTTTGCAAATCCTGCTCCAAAGCTCCCGGCCTCCTCTCCCAGACCTTCCAGATTTGCAATCCAGAGCCTACCCGCAACTTTCAAGCCCCAGGGTCACAGCCAATAACCTGGTTCGGAAAAGTCTGCAGAGGAAGCAAGGTCCCCACAGTGAAGGGGGGTGGGGGTTGAAGCTGCTGTTTTGTTTGGTTTATTTATTTATTATTTGGTTCCGAGTCATCGCCCTTTGGGCCAGGAGGGTCCTGTTCTCTTTGCCGCCGTGTCGCTTGGGATTTTGCAAGCTTAGGAGACATTGTCGCTACCCCCCTCCCCCACCCCAATATGTCCCCCCTCTCCCTCCTCTCTCTCTCTCTCTCTATCTCTGTCTGTCTTTTTTCACAAGGCGCCCACAAATCAGGGGTAGGACAAAGTCTTCAGCGAAGGGGGGACTACTGGGGTCATCCTTTATTAAGAAGAAAGCTATTGAAAACACTCGAACATATTGCGATTAAAGCCTTGAAAGGTGTTTCCCTCGTTAGTGTAAAAGGAGAGAGGGGAGCTGGCAATCTTGTTGACCACCGGTGGCAATTTATTTTAAACTGTCCATCTTCTGGATGTCAGAGGACGACTTTTATGTATAATCTTATTTCCAATTTCAACAAAGAACACTTCACTCATGTTCTGTGCGGAGTTTTTTTTTTTTTTTTTTTTCCATAGACAATAACGGATTATAAAAGCCGTCCTCCGCCACCCACCCCACCCCATCTCGTAGTGGTGTTGACATATGGAAATGAATCAAAATGTAATACGCATAATTACAAGCGTTGTAAGCAGGGTACAATTAGTGTCTCTTCAAACCAATGTTGTAATCAAAAGACACCACTAAAACAGTCCCAAAAGTGAGGAGACTATCCGTGGGATTAGACACGGATTGGAAGGAATTTTTTTTTTCTTTTTTTCTTCTTGTCTCCTGTGGAGAGAGACGAAAGTCACCTCCTATTCTATTCCTGAGTGGGTACAGAGAAATCAATTCTAATTATTTTCTCCACCCATCGAGTTGAACACAGACAAGGAAACCTTGCTTTAAAAATAAATCCGGCCATATTGGCAGGGGGTATCTTTTCTGAAACATGTAAATGGAGGGTGTCTTTTAAGGTCATGTACTGCTGGGGAGGTATTGTGTGACAAGCTGGTGAACTGGGGCCCTGTGGGCAGAATTTTGTCACCTGGACGCCTTTCTGTTTAGCTTACAGGGCATTTGGGGATGGGTGGCTGCTTTTATTTTGTTTGTTTTCATGGTTGTGGATGTTCATTTGGTTTTAATAGTGAATCTCTTGCCAGCATTGACAACTCAGGAGGGGTTCTTGTGATCAATAGGATTTTCATGTTCTCCTGAAAATTGATGTGAGCTGTCCCCAGAGGACCCATACCCTCCCAAGACACCATCATCCTCTTCTGTCCCAGCCCCTGGAGGCACCTTAGCCCCACCCCACCCCCGTTACTGAATGTCATGGGCCAAAGGGGCTCCATTCGCCCGCCATTTGCAAGGAAACCACCACGCACCAGCCGCTTCAGCTCTGACTTTGTGCACTGCCTTTCTAGGCCCTTTCATCCCTCAGAAGTTCACTTCCCACCTGAGAATTCCCATCATCTCCCCCCTCCAAGCTCAGTTTGGGTGTGTCTTGTGCCAGAAGTCGTTCACTGACTCTGCTCACCCGTCTTCCCCAAGGCTAATCCGAGCAGCAGCGGTCAGTCTTGACCTTGTTCCTGCCTCCTCTACACCCTCCCCACCCCCCCCACCCCCTCCCCTGTGCCGTTCATTTGGGCGTCTCTCCTTTGCCTGGAGCTCCCAGAAAGTGAGGTCCCTTGCCTTTTCAATGGCTGCGTCCCAAATGCCTAGCATAGAATCTGGCACATGGGAGGTGTGAAGTCCTTGTTTGGATTTCTGAATGAATTATTCAGTGAAGGCTGCCTCTTTGTTGTCTCTTAAGTGAGGCTGGAATAAGAGAGAAGGGGAAAGTGATAGTGACTGAGAACCCGCTACGTGTCTGCTGCTTGGTCCGTGTGGCCTCCCAGGAAGAAGAGAGCATACCCGGGCTCACCTTCCACCTCAAAATTGATCACCTATCAAGATACTTACCCCCTCACCCCCCAAAAACAAGTTCTCATTGTCAGACAGACTCTGATACCTAAAGTATCTGCACATATCAATAACAATACCTCTGCCCATACCTCCACCTGCATCGGCATCTACATCCGTACCTACACCCCTATCTACATGTGTAGGTATATCTATATGGGTAATATCTTCTGTCCAGATCCCCTTTTCCACACTGGGCAGCTCACAAGAACAAATGTTTGGAATCTACTTAAAGATCCAGCATCGGGGCACCAGTTCAACAAACTGTGGTATGTTTGAGTCCTGGAATATTCCAAAACCATGAACGTATGGAGGGTCATATACCGACACGGGGAAAGGATCCCACTTGCCGTGACCGGACACGAGGGTTACGCACGTGTACAACCCAGCACTCTTCATCTAGAAATATGCGCAGAGAGGCATTTAGCAGAGTTTCAGCCAAATGTAAAGAGCGATCTTCCTAGGCAGTAGACTTTCTGCTGACTTGGGTTTATAAGTTTCCATTATCTTTAGCATCTTTAATGTTAATTATGTTCCCCCACCACCACCACCGAAGCAATAAATTGATTGTAAATGCATTGCTGTGGCATCCACCCTGTCCTTTTGCTCCTGTTCGGTTGCCCAAACTTTCTGCCAGGTGTCATCATCCCCAGCCACACCCCCCCCCCCCCAGCATGCGATGGACTGGGTCTGGGCCAATCTCTCGCAATTTGGCAAATGCTCACTTGACTCTGTTCATGTTTTTCAGCTCCAAGAGTCAAGGCCCCCTTGTGAGGCTGGACTGAGCAAATATTTGATCCTGAAATGGGGTCATCAAAAGTTTGAATGCAAGATGGCCACAGAGAGAAACTAGATGAAGGTCCATTCTGTGCAGATGGGGAGGCCGAGAGCCGCGGACACGATGATAGCAGGAAGTCGGAGACCGACTCGCGGGGTCACAACCCTGGCTCCGCCACTTCCTGGCTGTGTAACTTCCAGACGGCGCTGGTGCCTCTCTGTGCCTGCCTGCACTTTGCGCTTCCTCTTCTGGAAGACTGGAGTCATGGCCAGAGGTCGTTTCGACGACTAAACGTGCCAGTGACTGGGGCCTGAGCTTTGGAAAATGGAAAAACCCTAGCGAGATGAGAGTGGCCGCCGTTGACCTTGAACCGGTTTCCCCAACTCTAGGAAAACATATCTACCATAAAAAGTGTAGTCATCAGAATGCCGTGCTCCTGAGAGGCAGATGCCATTGTCACGGGCTCCTGGACTTGACGTCCTTCCTGCCTGGCCGGAGAGGGCAGGGCACGATCTTCTCTCCCCTGGGGTCTACTGTCCCTCAGCCCAGGGCTGGACGGGGTCTCACGGGCTGTCGGTCTGGAGCAAGAGCATCAGGCAGGCCATTTCTATTCAGCCCCAGAGCCTCCTTGATGCGAGGGAAGGTGGGGAGGATGCAAAAAGGAGGAAAAATCAACTCTAGGTCAGCAGGGCGGCTGGCCCGGGGCCCGGTCGGGGGGAACCTCTCTGGAAAGGGCTCCCACCCTGCCGGCTCTCCCACAATGCACCAGGTGCCTTCCGCTGATAAGACCAGGCTGAGCAGCCTTGAGGCGCGTGACAGGAATAGGCGAGAGATGTGTCTATTCTTGAGGGCCGCGAGAGCAAACTCGGGCTCAATGAAGAGCAGGCCGATAAGACAGAAGCAGTCAAGGCCTAGGGTGTGTTTTTTGGGGGTGGGGGTTTGTTGTGGTGGGGGTGGTTGTTTTGTCTCGTGTTCCTTTCTTATTAAGGGAGAGAGAACAGGTGGCCCCCCACCAGCCAGGGATGGATGAAATCCGAGCACGTTTATGGAAGACACCCAGAACGAGTCCTCGGGGTGCCTTGTGTGGCTCAGTCAGTTAGGCGTCCAACTCTTGACTTCGGCTCAGGTCATGATCTCGCCGTTCGTGAGTTCGAGCCCTGCGTCAGGTTCTGTGTTGGCGGTGCAGAGCCTGCTTGGGATTCTTCCTCTCTCTCCCTCCCTCTCTCTCCCTCCCTCTCTCTCCAAATAAATAAATAAATATTTTAAAAAATGAAAAACATAGGAACAAGCCCAACACTGAAATCCCAAAGGTGCTTTCTTGCCTGGTGCGACATTGTGAGAAATTTTTGTTTCTTCTTTATCTTTTGCTGAATTTTCCAGATTTTTTTTTTTTTTGCCATGATGAAACATTGTGTTTATCATCAGGAAAAAAAAAAATTAGTTGTTTTTGAATGTACGTGTTGGGTGTCATTTCATACTGGCTCCTAAGCATGGTCCCAGGAGAGGGAGACTGCATGTTTTCTGTGACATTCTCCTGACGTGACGCCGTTCATCAGAAGATGCATGGGAAGAGGGTTGTGTGCCCCCTCACCCCAACCTGCTGCTGGGGGAAATGTTCTGGAAAACTGTTCCAGAAAACAGCTTGCCACTTTCTTATACAGTTTACATGTAACATATGACCCCACTTCTGGGTATTTATTATAGAAAAGTGAGGGATGCCAGGATGGCTCAGTCAGTTACGCATCTGACTTTGACTCATGTCATGATCTTGAAGGTCGTGAGTTGGAGCCCTGAGATGAACTCTGTTCTGACAGCTCAGAGCCTGGAGCCTGATTGGGATTCTGTGTCTTTGCCTCTCTCTGTCCCTCCCCTGCTCTCTCTCTCTCTCTCTCTCTCTCTCTCAAAAATAAACATTAAAAAAGAAAAAAAATTATTTTATAGAGAAGTGAAAACTTATCTTTACATAAACACCTGTATGTGGATACAAAGCATCTTTGTTCATCACCTCAAACAGGAACTAACTTGACCTTCATTGGGTGAATGGTTCAGCAAACGATGGTATGCCCATACAAAGGAATACTAGTCAACAACAAAAAGGAGCAGACTATAGATACATGCATTACCTTGGATGGATCTTGGGAGCATTGTGCCAAGTGAGAAAAAAAGCCAATCCTGAAAGTTTGTGTGCTATACGATTCATCTTGACATGAACGTTCAAATATGAAGAAGAGAATGCTGTATATAAAAATTCTCTGTATGGAAACCAATTTGACAATAAATTTCATATATTGAAAAAAAAATAAAAAATAAATAAAAATAAAAAAAATAAAAATTCTCAAAGTGACACAGGTATAGCCAGATAGATCAGACCGGTGGCTGCTGGGCATTAGGATTGCGGTGGGGTGTGGCTATTTAGGGTTGAGGGAAGGAGTTTATTTGTGGTGATGGAGCAGCCTTATCTTGTTCATGGTGACGGTCCCTCAAATCCACACGTGTGGCAGAATTTCACAGAACTGGACACCAAAAGAAAAATAAGTGTACGTAAAACTGGTGAAATCCACATTAGGTCATGTTCGAGTTAATAGTATTGTACTATTGTTGATTTTCTGGCTTTGGCCGTTTTCATTATGGCTGTGTAGGATATTATCGTTGGGGGAAGCGAACACAGGAACCCTTGTTACTATTTCCACAAGTCCTCATGACCTATTAACTGTTCCATGTTTTTTAGTTTTTTTAATGTTTATTCATTTTTGAGAGACAGAGAGAGACAGAGTGTGAGTGGGGGAGGGGCAGAGACAGAGAGAGACCTAGAATCTGAAGCAGGCTCCAGTCTTCGAGCTGTCAGCACAGAGCCCGATGTGGGACTCGAACCTACGAACCGTGAAATCATGACCTGAGCCAAAGTCAGACACTTAACCAACTGAGCCATGCAGGTGCCCCCCATTAACTGTTTAACATAAAACAGTATTCTCCCTTTTTTCAGGTGGCCAGGAAGATGGTGGACATTCGCACCGAGCGGGCCAACCAAAGGCAGCCAACCACCTTTCACAATAAGAAGAGGGTCCTTCTGGAGAAACTGGCAAGGAGAAGCTGCAAAATACTACAGAAACACGGGTCTGGGCTTCCAGATGCCCAAGGAAGCCACTGAGGGCGCTTACGTTGGCAAGAAATACCCCTTTCCTGGTCATGTCTCCATGCAAGGGTGGATTCTCGTCTGGGGTGGTGACAACGATACAGACACAGAGGACCATTGTCATCCACCAAGATGGCCTCACTACATCCAAAAGTGCAACCGCTTCAAGAGAAGCCACAAGAACGTGTCTGCGCACTGTCCCCCTGCTTCGGGGATGTCCAGGTTGGCGACGTGGTCGCAGCGGGCTAGCGGCAGCCCTTGAGCAAGACTGAGCGCGTCGACGTACTCAAAGTCACACAGGCTGCTGGCCCCAAGAAGCCACTCCGGAAGTTCTGAGACGAGATGTCTGCTCACAGCCCCGGAGAAAATAAAGTCATTTTTCCCCTAAAAAAAGAAAATGAAGTAAAATAAAATAAAACACTATTAAAAACAAAAATTAAAAAAAAAATTACAAATCTATGTCTCAATGGCCCTAGAGGTGGTGGAGGATTATTCAAATGAACCATAAGATGTGGTTCATCATCCCGTTGAACCATCCACAAGGCCACCATTAGTGATCAGGGGCTCAAGCACTAGCGGGTCCTGGAAGTCTCACCGACAAGAGCTAGTCATTGCCACCCCCATCGTAAACCATTAAGAATAAAATAGAATCCAACATCTCCCTTAAGATAATGTCAATAACAGAATTGCCCAGGGGTTAAGAGTATGGTGTCAGGATCCAGGAAAATCTGGGGTGATGCAGGCAAATCAACCAAACTGTGCGGCCTCAGGCAAGTTTATGTTCCTTGCTTCTCTGAAGGACTTAATATTAATATAAAAATGAGGTGATTCAGGATCCTTTCAGATTTGAGGGACAGAAATCCCATACGAGCAGCTTGAGAGACAGGGCATGTAGCAGCTCACAGAACTGTAACGTTCAAGGAGTCTCTAGCTGCAGGAATGGCTGGATCTAGGTGCTCAGAGGGTGCTCTCAGGACTGTCTTATCGCTACTCTGAGTTCTTGTGTTTTTGTTTCATTGTTAGGCAAGACCTTACCTCATGGTAACAAAAGTAGTGCCAATGGCTCCAAGCCTCTCTCCTCTTAGCTCAGCAATCGTCATTGAAAAGAACATCCCTTTCTCAATAGTTATATCTAAAGTCCTACAATTAAGCCTTATCTCTGGTGTGTATCACATTCTCACCCCCGTCAATCACTGACACCAGAGGCATGGAATACACTGATTGGTCAGACCCAAACCGTAGCCAGATTCCTTCTTTTCCAAGCAAGCCGAGAACACGGGGATACAGAACATGTCAGAAGCACACAGTGACTTATTTTTTTTTTCTGGAAGAAAATCAATGTATCTTTAGCAGATAGAAGGAGGAATGGAAGCCAGGCTGGTAAAACCAACAGATGTCCAGCAGAGAGGAAAATAGCATCATTATAAGGATAAAATATTACATGAGACAGCTCATGCAAACCACGTGGAAGGTGGCAGGTGTTTATGAGGAGATTAACAAAGAGGCTTTCTTTGTGCCACTGGTCACCGTTGCTGATGAGAAGAATCAGGTACGTTGGAGAATCCAGCCGGCTTCGCCATGTACACAGGTTATAGGTGCATTTCAGGCTGGTCCCTCAGCAGCGCCCGGCTGCTTTTTCTTCCTGAGCACTCCGCAACCCCAAGCCTCCTTCCATTCGGTCCCCATTTGAGGTTTTGTCTTCCCTACCAGACTGACTGCCTTCAGAGAGTCTGATTCCTTCTTTGCTCTAAAAATCAGACCCAGTCAGCATGACTGGCGCCGTGCCACGCACGGTGCTAGACGTTCTTCATTGCAATTGTTGCCCCAACCCGGGACGGATGGCAGATGGCCTTGCTCCATTTGGCAGGTGAGCAAACTGAGTTTCAGAGGGAGCCGCGCATAGTTTGCAAGTGGCACAGCCGGGTGGATCTCAAACCCAAAGGCTCCAAATGCCTTTTGCTTCCGAAGAAAGCCCCCCGGGGTCTCCAAGATTTCACCAGTGAAACTCACCTGGCAAAGCTGACCTAAGCCTGGAGCTTCCCTGCACCTGCTCCCCAGAATTCCTCATTCCTGTCCTAATGGGGCTCCTGATTCTTTCTTTTTATGAGGCTGATCTGCTGGAAGCCTGGGCTTTAATATCGCTGTGAGCCAAGCTGAGGTGAAGCAGTTAGCAGCTCCACTCACACCGGCCCAGAAATAGCATTTGATCCCGGGCACCACGCTAGGGCAGGGGGACCCATTTCACTGGGGCTGGGGAACCCTTGTGCGTGCCTAAGACATTATTAAAGTAAAGTATGTCGGTTCTGCCCGGCCAGCCGGTGGAATGCAAATCAGGAAACGTCTTTTTGGTGGCCGGATTTGGGGTTGGGGCCGAGGAAGTCCCCACATCTCCCAAGCTAAGCGCACATGTTCTCTTTCCACTCAATTTCTCTCCTTTCAACTCATACGCACAGGTGCACACAGGCACGCACATCCACATACGTGCATGCCTGTGGGCTATTTTCTTCCTCTTAATTAAAGTGATATTAAAAAAAAGCTCCTTTTGTTTATCTTCATCTTTTCCATCTTTTTCCTGGGAAGGTTGGTTGCTGGCGGCTTATTCTGTGTGCATGCGCACACGTGTGTGCGTGGGTGTGTGTGTGTGTGTGTGTGTGTGTGCGTGCGTGTGTGCGTTTCCTGGTCATTATTTTTCCCAGCTGCATCTCCACAATGAGTACAAATTCAACCACGTTTGGAAAATAAATAGTGCCAGCATCACATTTGTTAAAAGCGGAGCCCGTGGTCGAGATCAGCCTGGCTGTTGGGTACCTTGCTTGGTTCTTGGGACACACAGAATAATTCACCTGGCCGGGTTCTCGGGCTAAGCTAGGAGCAGAGAGAGCGTTCCATGGTCCCCACAACGCACAGATTTCCTGGGTGTCTTTGTTTCTCGGTGCGATTAAGGTTGGACACCCAGAAGGGGTGACGTGTTTAGCTCCAACCATCGTGCTTGGTGACTTCTGATTGTTTTAAGAAAATTTCAAGAGCTGGGATGTACTGAGGGCCTACTATATGCCAACGACTGTGTGATCCCTGTCTACACCGGATCCCCTTTTCCAGGTAGATTCACCCACTACCACATATAAAATCAGCTATCCAAGGAGCTCTTGGTATAACAGGAATAATAATAGCTAACATTTATTTGCATGCTCTCTTCTAGGCAGTATGCAAAGCATTACAGAGTATTAATATTTTGGAGATTAATATTGCATAGTATTAATGTTTTTGTCTTAATGAGAAGTATTTTGAACACAGAGACAAGAACACAGAAAATATAACAAACACCGGCTTTTAATAATCTTAACCTAATGCTGTACTTCCTCCCGATCACTTCCTTCTGGAATAAGACATTACCGATAGAGCTGAGTCCCCTGCATGCACCCAGATTCCAGTTTTGTCCCCAAACCTCCCCCCAGGAGCCTAAATTTGGAGTTTATTATGCCAATAGATGTTTTTGAATGTTTATTACATGATTATGCATCCATAAACGTTACATCTTGTTGTTCATGCAGATTTTTAAGTTTCCCCTAACGGTATCTAGCTGAACACATTCTGCGTCTCGCTGTTTTCTTCCCACTGTGCATAGATGATCAATTTAATCCTCACGACGGGCTCAGGGGGCTGGCGCCATTTTACAGATGAGAAGATTGAGGCACAGAGGGGATAAAACACTTGTACTCACATGTCCTAAAGCTAAGCAGGTGTCTACACACTGACTGAGCAGCTCTCCTATTGAGTACACACCCAAAAGAAACGAGCATTTGGGGGGATACTAAAGACACGCAGAAGAATTTTCATGAGATCTTTATGCATACGAGCTAAAAATTAGAAACATCCCATAAGTCCATCAACAGGAGAATGGATAAACACACTGCAGTGAAGTCACGTGACGCACCATTACACGGCAGTGAGAAGGGACGGGCTACCAGCTCCCAACAGCATAGACGCGTCTCCTAGATGCAACACTGAATGAAAGAAACCAGACAGGGGCGCCCGGGTGGCTCAGTCAGGTAAGCGGCCAACTCTTGACCTCGGCTCAGGTCGTGATCTCATGGTTCATGTGTTCGGTCCCCGCATTGGGCTCTGTGCTGACAGTGCAGAACATGCTTGGGATTCTCTCTCTCCCTCTCTCTCTGCCCTCCCCTGCTCATGCTTGTGCTCTCTCTCTCTCTCTCTCTCTCAAAATAAATAGATAGGGGTGCCCGGTGGCTCAGTTGGTTAAGCATCTGACTCTTAGTTTCCGTTCAGGTCATGATCTCACAGTTCACGAGTTCAAGCCCTGCACTGAGTTCTGCACTGAAAGCCCGGAGCCTGCTTGGGATTTCTCTCTCCCTCTGTCTATGTCCTCCCTGGCTTGCTCTCATTCTCTCTCTGTCTTTCAAAAATAAATAAATAAATAATAATTTAAAAATAAACATACATGTAAAGAGACTCACAGAAAGGGAGCCTACTGTGTGTCCCCATCTATACAGAAGTTCAAAAACAGATGATAGTAGGGGTCAGAGCAGTGATTACCTCTGGGGCAGAAGGCAGGATTGACCGGGAGGGCCATGGTGGGTGCTTCTGGGCTGTTGGAAGCGTTCCATACCCTGATCTGCTGGCGGTCACACGAGGGTATGCCTTTGTAAAACATCTTGCTTTGCGTGTAGACTTATGCATAGTATCACGTGTGCTCCACACCTCCACGATGATGATGATAAATCACGCGTGTGGAGTCACGCAGACATCACCCGTGGCAGAGCCCGTTTGAACCCAGACATTCTGGATCTGTGCCCTTGACCATTACTCTGGGAATATTTATGAAGGGAACGTGGAGAAGCCGATAGAGTTCCCTGCTCAAGTTCACGCACTGGCCAGGCAGAAAGGGTACGATGTGAACCTAGTTCTGTCTGACTCTCACATCTGTGCCTCTTTTCTTTGCCCCGGACCACTCCCAGGCACAGAGTCAGGGCTTTCTGGGCACTCCGGGCTCCGTCGGGGTGTTGAAGGCTGAGTATTGCACTCTGACTCCGTTTCTAGAGCACGTTCATGTCCAGGCTCGCATTTTCTCATTGCCTGAAGCCTGTTGGGCACACGCAGTAGAGATGGTTGCACTCATGACACCCATTTCACAGATAGTGAAACGGAGGCCCAGTCACGCCCTCCAGATGACCGGATCCGCCGTACCTGTGGGGTCCCCGTGGACAGCGCCTGAAGCCTGAAGTCAAGCAACTCACACTCAGCTGAGAATCCCAGCTGGGGGCCCAGACCAGCCATCACCCTCTGTCTCAGTCTTCTCATCTGCCGAGTGGGCATCACACTCTGGCCTCCGCGGGGTTAATTGCGAGTATTAAAATGAAGAAGGGTCTGTAAAGGGCGTAGCACTGTGCTTGGCCCGTCTCTCTTTCCCTGACTTCTTTGCTGCCCTTGCGATTCCTGTTTCCTTGTTCACTGCTTGGAGAACACGTTGACCTCTGAGCTTTCTTGCAGCTTTAAGATTCTATGATTTATGGCATCTTATGCAAATGTCGATTAAGCACTCAGCTCTGCACACCGCAGAGAAAAAGGAGGGGGGATGGGCTGGTGTGGTCCCTAATTCCAAATGGGTAACAATAATGTTGGCGGGGAAGTGACAAGGGGCACGTCAGCTGTCCCCTGCCTCTCTCGAAACACCCTGGGGCCACAATTCTCTCCTGCACCCCTGCTCATGCAGGATTTGGAAGGACTGGTGCAGCCTGCCGTGGGGTGGCCTTGCACAGGGGACCTGGGCTTTGGAGAGTCGTCCCCCGGAGACGGTCACTCCTTTGTAGCTGGCCTTTACTGAATGTCCTACTCCATATTGGCCTATAAAACCAAGAGAAGAAACAAAGCCTTCACCGCACAAAGCTACATAAAAATAACCTTAAAATGGGCATCCATAAACGCGGGGCTGGTAATTATTCGGATCTAGTTAACCATGCAACAAAATGGAATAAACGCAGCCCCATTAACCTTATTTTAAAAGCACTCTTCGGCGATTCATGTTTATTACGCTGTTAACATTTAAAAGAGTGGATGCCCACCACCGTTCCTGCTCTGGAACCCGGTACAGAAGAAATCACACGCTCTGTAAGAAGACGGAGTAGGTCCAGCGAAATTCATTTCTCTTTTGTCAGCCCCTGCCCAAAGAGACCTCGCTGGTCCTTCACTGCTTTACAAGCATTTACAAGCATTTACTGAGCACCTGCTATGTCTCGGGCATGTGGCGAAGTGCTGGGGACACAGCAGTGAGCGAAACGACAACCCACCCAGGGAGCTGAAGGTCCGATGGGGCAAGACCAGACTGGGGGGGTTGAGGGGAAGCAATCACTTCTACTGTGACCCAGGTCCCTGTCCAAAATCTCCCTGCAGGCAACTTCAGAACTATAAAGCCCGATACTATCACACTTTTATTTCCTGGCTTTTCACATTTGTCGACTCTAGCTGCCCGAGCCTGCTAATCCGTGACGGCTGCAAAATGCTGATTTTCTAACTACATTATGTCTTTGCATTTATTAATTGGCCACCCACTGTAGAAAGGAGCTGTGCCTTCTCTACTCCGTATCTATCTATTGATTATCAGAATGGATTCCCGTTTAGTCAGTGGCCTGTAATCCATTACTAAGGTCAGAAAAAAAAATGATGGGAAACTGTTGGGGATGAAATAAACAGGCGTCTGTGGGAAACTCAAGAAACGTGACATCTAAAGGCAATGTGTGAATTGAGTTTAGTATGTGTGAGATTGTTCTTGTTCTCAGGATGTACTCACTGAACTATTTAACAGTTGGGTGACCAACCGTGCCAGTTCACTCCTGGCTCTGAGAGGCTTCCCAGGGTGTGGGATCATAGCGCCAGAGCTAGGAAAATCTAAGGCAAACTAAGACAATTGGTCACTCCAGAGAGGTGCATCAGGACTGCAACTTACTTCAAATGGTCCAGGAAAAAAAAAATATATATATATATGTATACACACACACACACACACACACATAGAGAGAGAAAGAGTTCTATATATAGTTCTATGTATATATATAGTATATGTATATAGTCATAGGATATATATCGTGTATCTATCATATATATATATATATATATATATATATATATATATATATATAGCATACATCCACCTAATCTACTACCTATCTACTATCTGGTGTATCTATAATGTATGTAGTGATATTACAGTGTACATCTATCTAATGTACCATGTATCTATCTATCTACACAAATACATATACGTGAATATAAAAATTTAGTAAGAAATTCCAGAAATGTGAGAAAAGGCTTACACCTGGTGAATCTGATAAAAAGTTAACAAAAATCCTTTGTACTTGTATTGGCTTCCTAAGGACTACTTTTCTGTGACAAAGCATTAAAACCTGGGTGGCTTGAAACAACAGAAATGTACCATCTCACAGCGCTGGAGGCTACGAGTCCAAGATCCGGAAGTCGTCAGGGCCACACTCCCTCGGAAACCTGAGGGAAGGCTCCTTCTTTGCCTCTCCCAGCTTCCGGTGTCCCCAGATGTTCGCTGGCTTGTGGCATCATTGCAGCCTGCACATTGTGTCTCCCTGTGTCTTCACACGGTCTTCCCTCTGTGCGTGCCTGTCCTGTTTCTAGATTTCCTTTTTCCATGAGGACGCCAGTCATGCTGGATTGGAACCCACCCCAGTGACCTCATTTTAACCTGATTACCTCTGTAAAGACCCTATTTCCAAAACAGTCACATTCAAGGTCCTGGGGGTTAGAACTTCAATATCTCTTTTTGGGGGAGGGGATACAGTTCACCCCGTATCAGTACTATTCTAGCAACTTTTCTACAAGCGTGAAATGATATCCACATAAAAAGCTATAAAAGTTAAACAGATTGGATGATTCCATTTACCCTCTCTAGATGGTCAGGGGATCCTCCCACTCATAGGTTAAGCGTCCACAAGCCCTACGTGCTCTTGACCCTAGAAGGTAAGGCCCCAGGTTGGGTCGGTTCAGGAGACATTGATAAAGGGCCTATGTCCAAGGATGGAGAATCACAAGGGCTAGTCATAGTTGGGGGCTGCCATCCCTGGGTCTGGAAGGGCAGAAGGAGGGGAGGCTCCCTGACAGGTGTTCTGCCAGCAGCTTGCTCATGGTGTCCCTGCAGGGAGGAAGCTGCAGGAATCAATATCCTCCACCTCAGACTCTGCCAACCCCTCCATCTACTGCTGGCTCCCCAGTGTCTGACGAACCTGAGGTCCGTGATGCAAAGACACAAGGTGATTGTCCCAGGCACTGTGCAATGTGGGGCTGGGTGGAGAGCCGGCAGGGGTCATGGAAGGTGCCATGCCTGACTCATGGCCATTGACACCTACACTTCCTCTGCCCACCAGACTCCCCCATTCCATCCCCATCTCTCACCTTGACCTTCACTCCTAACAACCTACCCCACCCTTCCCTGACCCTTAGTAAAGTTGTCAGCAGCTCAATAGTGTCCCCGTCCAGAGCGTGAGCCCCACGAGGGCAGGGACCCTGTGTCCGCTTTGTTCCCCAGTGTAACCCCTGCAGACAGGGTCTGGTACACAGTAGATGTGTGATAAGAGCTCTTAAATAACTAACAGAATAAAAGGAGAGAGCTTGGAAGTTACCCAAAGCCAATGGCAGAATGGGGGACCCAGATGTCCCTATGCCCATGCCTGCAGCCCCCCTGCCTCATGGCTTTTCATTTTAGAAGGTTCACTTAGGGGTCCCTTTTGAAAGCATTCTCTGGAGACGTGCTTGCAGAGTGATTCAGACAACGACCTCTTGGCAGAAGTGGACACACTGTCTTTTTCTTTTTTTTTAATTTTTTTTGATGTTTATTTATTTTTGAGAGAGACAGAGACAGAATGCAAGTGGGTTAGAGGCAGAGAGAGAGGGAGACACAGAATCCAAAGCAGGCTCCAGGCTCTGAGCCGTCAGTACAGAGCCCGACATGGGGCTCGAACTCACGAACTGTGAGATCATAACCTGAGCCAAAGTCGGACGCTCAACCGACTGAGCCACCCAAGTGTCCTTTTCTTTTATAAAAGGTGAGGTGATGGGGCGTCTGGGTGGCTGAGTCGGTTAAGCGTCCAACTCTTGGTTTTGGCTCAGGGCACAATCTCACGGTTCATGAGCTCAAGCCCCACAGTGGGCTCTGTGCTGACAGAGTGGAGCTTGCTTGGGATTCTCTCCCTCTTTCTCTGCCTCTCCCTGCACTCTCTCTCTCTCTCAAACTAAGTAAACATTTAAAAACGAAAAAGAAAAAAATAAATAAATAAAAAGCAAGGTATTTATGGGCATAAACTCAGGCTCAGTTTAAGCATCTCCCAAGAGAAGAAACTGGAACATTCTTGGGAAGGGAAGAGGAGAGCAAAGGTTACCGTGTAGGCGAATCTAGAAATATATATAAGCAACAAGGACAGGAAGTCTTTAACGGAAGGATACTTAGAATTTATAAATACGCAGATGCTCAAATGCTCACTTCTTTCTGTCTGTAGAATCACACGTGTACATGTCAGGAAAAACTAACTAGCCAGTCCCCACTCCCAGACACATTCAAACATGTGGGGGAAAATAATTGGGCAGAGGTGGCTAAAATGCGATCGTTTTACAGTCACCACGAAGCAGACAGAAAGCAATCCAGACTGTATTTTATAGTAGCCACTCATCCAGGTGAGGAGAGAAGATCTTCCAGAGAAGGATGCAGAATGAGGAAACCAGTCTGTAGCCACTTCTCAAGGAAAGAACTGATTCGGGAGAAATTCTTATTTGGTGTTCATACGGTCAGAAATATGGTTGGGGGGGCAGGGCTTGGACCTCTGTGGAGTTGTCATATGCCATTTTGCGGTCTCAGGGGGAAACCCAGCCACGCATGATGAAGATAACACCCATCACACTCACCTGCGTCCAGACTCAGTTCACATCACTAACAGGGGCTCGTGCAGAAACCCCGGGTCTCCCGAGAGGCATCCCAGGGAGAGGAAAATGCTCCCGCTGGCCAGCTGCAGTCATGAGAGGTTAGCTTGAACTCATTCCGCCTGTAGAACCAATGCCCTGCCTATGAGATACAGGGGAGAGGGGAGCGAGCCAAATGACACCAGGAGGAAGCCGCCAGACCGACCTAGAAGGACACACATTCTTCAGAGCCAGCTTGGAAGAGGCATGAAGGAGCAAAAAAGGGTTTTGAATATAGACTGCTCATTAGGACACGGGAACGTGGGGATCGCTAACTGAAGATGCAGGTGACAAAGCCTGGATACGTCAGATGATTTCACGTTGGTAAAAAATAAATGGACAAGTGGATGACAGACGGACAGACACATACACACACACACACACACACACACACACACACACGTGCATACATACGTACCTACATACTAAGGCATTAACAATGGCAATCTCTGGGACGTAGGAACACATTGTTTCTATTTTCTTTGGTTTTTGCTTATCTTTAGTCTCTACTCCTGATGATGCCTAGTTACTGTTTTTTTAATGTTTTATTTGTTTTTGAGATGGGGAGTGGGAGCAGGGAAGAAGCAGAGAAAGAGGGGGACAGAGGATCCACAGCAGGCTCCACGCAGATGGCAGTGAGCCTGACGCGGAGCTCGAACTCACAAACCGTGAGATCACGACCTGAGCCGAAGTTGGATGTTCAACGGGCTGAGCCACCCAGGTGCCTCAATTTACTGTTTTTGTAATAGAACACGTGTGCAGATGTGCTGGTGACATTTAATTCCAGGCATCTGCAGGTGGCCATTTAATCATTCATTCATTGATCCATTCGCTCATTCATCCAGACAGGTAGCTTCGATTAGCTATGATGTCATAGGCCTAAGGATGGAATTAATGCACGAAGATAAATGACTCCATTTCTGCCTTTAAGTTGGGCCTGTTTGGGTCAGGGACGCAGATATGTGGTCATGAAGTTGATACTTGCCCAAGGATATGATGAGCATGGAAGCAGAGAGGTGTACCGGTTATGAGAGAATGATACCCAATCCATGGATGCCAGGAAGGGATGTTTGGGTGGGGACAGGGCTGGGAGATGACCCTGCAAGGCTTAACCCCACCTACACCTCACTCTCCTAGGTCAGTTACTCTGACCTTCTTTGAATATTCTTTCTGACCTCAGGACCTTTGTACATGCTGTTTCTCTGCCCCAAATACTCAGACTTGTCTCTAAATACACACACACACACACACACACACATGCACATTTTACTTCTACCAATTTTATACCTACTCATCCTCCACATCTCAAACTTATCACTTTCTTTGGGATTCACTCCTTGACCTTCCCTCCAGGCTAAGCGTCTTGTCGTTTATCCCCACAGGACCTGTCCTTCACTTTCTTAGCACTTTGTATAATAGTTTTTTCAAATCCATTTAATTTTCATACTTCACTGCTCAAAGTCATGAAGACGATTCCACGCTTCATTCATTTCCACAGCCCTACATGTTAGGATAGAGCCTAACACAGAGCTATTGCTCAAGAAATATTAGCCACCTTGGCTGGCTCAGTTGGTTGGGCCTCCCACTTCAGCTCAGGTCATGATCTCATGGCTCATGGGTTCGAGCCCCGTGTCGGGCTCTGTGCCGACAGCTTGGAGCCTGGAGCCTGCTTGGGATTCTGTGTCTCCCTCTCTCTCTGCCCCTCCCCTGCTCACGCTCTGTCTCTCTCTGTCTCAAAAATAAATAAACATTAAAAAAAATTTTTTTAAGACTTATTAGCCCCCTAAATGAATGAATGATTGTTTGAACAGTTTGATTCTGGAAAAATCCTTACTCAAGTTTTTCTTTCTTTAATTCTGATTAAAACGGGGATTATAGAAACCGTTAGCAATTATTAAAGACTTGCTGTATGCCTAGAGCATTGCCAGCAATTACACATGCATTATTGTGGCCAATACCACCAGCAGCCACCAGGTTAAGTCGTAGTAACTGACGCATTTTGCAGAGGAGAAAATGGAGGAGCTTATAAAAGTCTCAATTTCTAATGAACGAGCTGGCTTTTTGCAACTCAGTTCACCTCTCCGAATCTCAGTTTGCAGAAGGTTTAGCGGCCCATGCACGCAACACAAAACCCAGCCCATCTCTGAGACGTCGTGTCTATGGAACAGAAAAATGCCAGCGACACTTCACGGCTGCTAAGTCGGTTATTTCTGCCTGGTACCTAGCAAGCATCAGTAAACCCTTGGATGGGGGCTCCCCGGGCTTGTAATTTTCAAAGCGGGATCCCTGGCAGACGTCCATGCTTTGAAATTCCGTGGAGAGAGAGCCATGAATCACCCCCAAAGATTCCAGGACACAGGCAAGTTGGCTTCCCCCCCCCAGCCCCGTTGTGCAGGGAGATGCTGGACAGAGCCACCAGGTCAGCCATCCCAGCCGCTGCCGGTGCCTGGCGCAGAAGGGCCCTCCTGCCGACCTTGCTGAAAAGATCAGTAAATTCAGCAGCCAGTGAGTCTGGCTTTCCCACTCGCTGCCCCTAAATCTCTGTCGGAGTGGCAGAACTCTGGCCCAGCTGCCCCGTCTGGGCCCGTTCGCTCCATCTCAGAGGAGACTGGTGCCAGGGACCTCCCAGGGGTTGGCGGGGACTTTAATTGTCCCGCCCAGCGGCTGCCTCGGGAGCAGCTTCTCCTCTGCTGCCTGACTCAGCTCTGCTCAGACACAGGCTGCGAGCACCAGGGGGCCTGGAGGGGACCCCAAAGTTCCACACTCGCTACGTTGTCTTGGCTGGCCTGACTCAGGTTTCCAGGCCGGCCGGTCGGGGTAACGTTCCAGGTGTCCAGCTTTCCCTGGGGCCTCGGGGAACGGGTTTCCAAAGGAGCTGACAGGGCATTCGGGTGGTCCTGGGTCGAAAGTAGGGCCAGGATGCCGGATAACACCGATGTCCCCTGGCCAGGGTATTCTGAGTGATAAAATGACTCATGAATTCTTGCCGTAATAAGTAGTGAGTGCCTACTGTATACTGCACACGGCGATGACACATCTGATATGCACCACCTTATGCTCAGAACCAAGATGGAAAGTCAGGGTTTTTTTACCCCTCGTTAGTGAAAAGTCACAGCAAAAACTCAGAGAGGTAGAGTAACCTGGCCAAGGTCACACAGCAGAAGGCCCATCTGACCCCAGAGGCTGAGAGTTTTCCGTGCTGTGAAACCCCTAAGCCAGGCTCCCAGCCGCAGCCTCCCCAAGAGCACAGTAGGCTGGGCACCATTCTGTGCGTGAGAATCACGAAGGTGATAGTTCCCACTTATTGAGACCTGGCCACATGTCACATGCGGCTACATGGATGTCTTCCTTTACATACTCTACTCATGGTTCTGTTCTGATCATTTTAAGCTGACCTGGACCAAAATAGGAAGCATTTTCAAAACAGACAAAAGACTCTAATCCACGGTCCGGAAGGGGCCGTAGCAGGGTCGGCACATGAGGCCCTGAGGTGATCAGGTTGGTCTGCTCTGAATATGGCTCCAGCTGCTGAGACAAAAACAGATGACAGAGAGAGAGAGAGAGAGAGAGAGAGAGAGAGAGCGAGCCTGGAGGCAGGAAGGCCAGTGTGGAGGCTGGAGCAAGAGGAAAAGAAGGAGGCCGAACGCAACCCTCTGTTCCTCCTCACCTCCCAGGCCCCTCTAGCGACACCCCAGCCCCTGGCACCCCCTCTTCCACCAACCAGCTTGTCCCGGCTCAGGTCCCCTCAGGTCCCCAGGCCTAGAGCATTCTGCTCAAGGTGGCTTAGGAGAAACTCTGTTCATCCATGCATTCGTTCATCCATCCATCCATCCATTCAGAAACCAGTTATCGTGTGCCACTGAGTGCACAGCACAGAACAAGACACCCTCAAGGCCAAGCTAAGAATCAGAAAGGTGGGGCTCGAGTCCTCCTTCTACCCCGAACCTGTACAAATCCTACCTTTCTATGTCTCCAGGTCCGGTTCTGTAAAATGGAGATCATATTCATGCCGCCGTGGTTTGGGAGCTACAACGAGACATGGCAGAAGCTGCTGGTGTATGCTCGGCTCTCGGGGACTTTCAGGACCTACCATCCTGAAGAGGCATAGGACCTGGCGATTGGGGTGGGGGGAGCGTGGGCCCAGGGAGACAGAGCTGTGGGTCTAAGTCTGGGATGACACTGCTCCTGGGAATATTAGGAGACGTTTTTGTTTTTCACAGCTCTGGGTGTGGTGGGGGGTGCTCCTGGCATCTAGCGGGTAGAGGCCAGAGATGCCCTAAACAGCCTACAAAGCTCAGCACAGCCCCCTCCACAAAGGATAGCCTGGTCCTAAGTGCCATCCTAAGTTCCCAGAAGCCCTGGACCAATGCGCTATTTCCCACTCTGGGCCGTGAAGAAGGGCCCAGGTCCCAGCACTCGGCCTGCCTGTACAGGGAGCATCCTCAGCCCCATGGATGCTGACAGCTGAGCGACCGCTCTCTCTGGGCAGAGGGCGGTGGTGCCCCCATCTCTGAACAGACTCCCCACCCTACTGTACCATCCCTGGGTGTTCACTTCCCTGGCCCACACCAGCCCGGACAGGAACAATCGGCACACAGTGCCGGCCGCTCTGCCTGAGGCTGGGTACCCGCGTGGACCGTACTAATCCAACCCTCTGTTGCGGTGACCGCAGCCCTCTCCTGCTCCTTCCCCCCCTCCCCCAACCTTGCTAGGATCTGCTGGGGTGGCTGAGCCTGCAGAAATGTTCCGCACAACTCTGGGAAGCTGCCCCAAGCAGCTATGTGATGGCCTCCTTGTCCTCCCAATAAGGGCTGTCGGGGGCCAGGCTATGGCTCCTTGGGGAGTCACGTGAGTGAGGATGGGGTGATTGGGCTCTTCCAGAGGAGGGGGGGCCCGGATAGAATCTCTCTGTCCGTTCAGAGTTAAGGCATCCTGGCCTCCGCCAGCCACTGGGGGCTATGACAGAGCCCAGGGTCGTGATGACCTTTCTCCTTTAACTCTCCTGTCACTTGGACAGAGCCAGGGACACACAACTGGTCCCCAATTGGTGCACAACACCCTTTCTCGCACACCCTGAAAACTAAGCCTGCCTGAGGCCGCCTCCTGAGGTAGGACAAGTGGGGGGAGCACCTAGTACACAGTACTAGCCAGGCATACAGTAGGTGCTCAATAAATACCTACTCAGCGAATGGGAGAATGCACATATGGCGTGTCAGGAGACCCAATATTTAAACTCAGCTTTGCACCTGCCTTGCCACGTGACGGTGAGTAAGCCACTTTCCATCTCCAGACCTTAGTATACTGGTCTGTAAAACGTGGCTTATCCTTCAACGCTGAACAAATCCTGAAAGGAAGACAAGAGCCTTTGGGATGGGATGGGGAGGGGCTGGAGCTGAGATATCTTGGTGAAATCCACCATGAAGCCACATTTGTCATTTCTAGCACAACGGCTGTTACCATCAACTCCAGGAAGGCAATGGCAAGCCAGTTCTATCACTTGTATTAGCTACCTATTGCTGCATAACAAATTACCCCAACATAAACCAACCCACCTTCGTTACCTCGCAGTTTCTGAGGGTCGGGACTCTGGGAGGGGCTTAGTTGGCTGGTTCTGGCTCAGGGCCTCTCCTAAGGTTGTGAGACACTGAAGTCACCATTTATTTTCCGGATGAGGGACCAGAGAGATCTCCCCACTGGTAACAGATGGAGTCCGGTTTCATCCTGAGGAGCGACGGTCCCTGGGACTGACTACACTGCTTCCCTCAGAGCCAATTGTGAAAAAAGAAGGGGCATTTGGACCAGGTTCCTGTGTGTTACTCTAGCACCAGAGAAAAGCACAGAATCTTCCCGTGAGGGAGGGCCCTGGAAAGGATTTCACAAAGGAAGCTCAACTTTTGCACAGCGCTTTCCCACTCATGTGTCTTTCAACCCCGACACAGGGAGTGTATCCTTGTCCCCAGTTTACAGGTGATAGAGCTGAGACTCGGCCAGCGGGTTGGCATGATCCGGATCTCTCAATTCCCAAGTAGCCCCCACCCCTCCGTGTGCCCCGGCTTCCTTATGATGCCCGACTCACATCGGGCCACTTCCCAAAGACTTCTCCATCCAGGGGTCCTTCCTGCACTCTATGGGATAGCCTCACTGATCAATCCCAGCCCCAACTCAGGCCCTCAATGTATTCCTTAAACTCCTTTGGGCATGCAGTCACTTGACTACGTAAGTATGTATATGTGCATGTATGTGCATGTGTGTGTGTGTGTGTGTGTGTGTGTGTGTGTACACACGACACAGGGGACCTTTCCCAGTGTCGAAGATGGGCTTAGCCAGGATTCTATTTGTTCATCCGCTGAGACCATTTTGTTACATGCCTGCATGACTGGGGACTTACAAATCAAGGAGAGAGCGTGAGTATATGGAGGACGAGAAGGGGTGTCCCGTTGGTGGTCCCATCACTATCTCTTTTGAGAAGTCTTAATCCCCTAATCACTTTTCTTAATCTCATAACAATCTTTCCAGCACGGGCTACATCCGTCTTATCTCTGTTAAGCATTTTGGTGAACTTAGAGCTTCTTGTCACTTAGGGATTTTTTGCTTCTGCTTAAGGCATCTGCTCTTATGTATTCTCTCTCTCTCTCTCTCTCTCTCTCTCTCTTCCTCCCCTTCCTTCTTCCCTCCCTCCAGCTATACTGTTAGAATCCAAAAACCCTTCAGAGCAAGGAGGAACCTTTGAGGCCACCCAGCAGACACTTCTGATTTTACAGCTGGGAAAGTCAGGGCTCTGAGATGTTACTGACCTCACTGGAGGGCACGCCACAGGTACAGATGAGTACACACAAGCCCACGGCGAATGACAGGCACCTTGTAGGTGTGAGCACTGAACCAGCATCATCCTTGTTCTGCACAAACGCCACTCAGGTGGGTTCTGCCATTAGGTTCATTTTCAAGGTGAGGAAACTGAGGCAGAAGAAAGGAAAACACTGGGCTCCAGACACAGTATGTGACAGGTGCAGCTGGGAGATTGGAACCCAGGCAGCCAGACCTCAGGGCAAGAGTTTCCAACCACCAATGCTGATCTGTCTAGAGGCAGTGGGCTGGTGCACAAATGGGGGCAAAGCAGATGACTTTTCAAATGAAATAAAGGGTTGAGGGCTTTAGTTTTTAAAATTTGTTTATTTATTTTGAGAGAGAGACAGAGAGAGAGAGAGAGAGAGAGAGAGCGCCCAATGGGGGAGGGGCAGAGAGAGACAGAGAGAGAATCCCAAGCAGGCTCCGTGCTGTGAGCACGGAGCTCAATGCGGGGCTCAGGCTCACAAACTGTGAGATCATGACCTGAGCTGAAATCAGGAGTCAGACACGTAACCGACAGAGCCACCCAGGCGCCCCAAGCATTGAGGACTTGGTGGCCATTGCCCCTCTCTTGGGCTGGGAGCTCTGAGCCCCTGGATGGAGTTCTCACAGCTCAACACAGGGTCTTCTTATCTAACAGAGCCAGTGACAGTGACCTCTGCCCCTGATCTTCAGCAGGGTGCAGTGGGACCGGCGGGCGTCACACAACCGGAGCCAGCCCTGGCCGTACTCCCAGCTCACAGCAGCCGCTGCCACCACTGCACTCCTATTGAGGTGACAATTCCTTCATTTCTCAACTGGAAAGAGGTGTCTGCAAATAGCCATCAGCTCCAGAGGGCTTTCTGAAAATGAAATACAACGTGGGAAGCCAAGATGAAAAGCTCGTAAAAAGAAGCCGCTGGGGAAAGCAGGGTTTGGAACGGAAGGGCGCCCAGATGCCCATCTCCCCATCCCCTCTCGAGGCTCCAGAAGCAACCGGGGGGGGGGGGGGCTCAGACACTCAGTTTCAAGGCTACCAAAGAGGTATCCCTGGGTGTCTCCCAAATCCGATCTTCCGTGAACTGAGAAACATCCCCTGTCCTCCTCCGTGCCCCGTGTGAGAGTCCCCCCAGGGGACTGCTCTCAAACTCTTCCAGAAATGGCAGAGGCACAAACATGGGACCTTGCAGCACTCCCTTTCCTCCGAGTCCCTCCTGACTCCGGGTGCCTCTCCCTCACCTCCCAGCACCTCTGTTCTCTCCCGCCCGCCTCCTCCCCTCTTTGTCTGCTTGACAAGTAGCTGGTGAGGCCCAAGATGGAAAACCAACCAGCGAACTTAGAAAATAAAAACACCCCGGCCGGCTTTATTAATCTCCTGAAATATGCTCTCCAACTGCTGCAAAGCCGAAAGGGCTCGTGTTTCCCCCTAGAACATCGTAAAAAAAAAAAAAAAAAAAAAAAGGTAGAAATGTTTACAAGGATGACTGGGGAAAAGTGCAGTAGATCTTTCTGGTAATGTACAAGGTGATGCAGTAATTGCTATGGAAACTAGTCATTATAATTCAATAAAATGAGAGGAGGGGGGAAGTTAAGTTCATTGTGTTACCTCTGACTCTGTAGTCACGTTCTTTACATACATTAGCATAAAATCAAGTTCCCACTTTTCTTCTCCGGGTTTTTGCCAGCTCTGCCTTCACAAAAGGGTGTGTAAGGTTCAGTACGGATGACGCCTTAAAGAGGAGAAGAAAATTCACTTTGCAAGAAATCTCTTTCTTTCTTTTTTTTTTTTTTTTTTTTTTTTTTTGCCTCCCCTCCACCCCCTTGTCCCCCCAGCCCGGGTAAAATATTGAATGTTTCTGCATAATGTTGTGTGCAGCTCCTGCAAAAGGACTTTCGCCCCGTGCGTTGAGGAGTAACCTTATCTCTCCAGGGGCTCTGAGGTGGGGTGGAAAGGGACACCCGCTTTCAGGAGAGATGCAACTTGACGCGTAGATAGAAAGCTGCGCAGTCAGGTGACCTATGCACGTGAGAAGTCAGAGCGTCTTGGGGAGACCGTCGGAGGAAGCAGGTTGCCCTGAGACCTCAGGGGGTGTTGTGGGTGGGGATGGGGGTGGGGGTGGGGGGGGACGCACCTCCCCACAGGAACACCCCCGCCTGGTTCCCACTGGGTGCCGTCCTAACCTATTTGGAAAGTGGATCTGAAGGCCAGGCAGTGGAGGTCCCTCGAGCGAGTGGTGGGAGCCACCGCAAGCGGAAGGCAGGAAGCCCGTATAGCTCAGAGACCTATTTCTGGCAAACGGAGATAAGGGAGCACTTCTAAGTGACTGATGCTCGGGCAAGCGTGCTGGAGACTGCTGACTATTAAGATAAAGACCGTTACCCCTCTTTCCCTTACCCGAAGTTTGCAAAACCTCTGCGTCACTGGGAGCCCAGAGACAAGGGACCAGAGTCAGAAGGACGTAGCCTCTTGGCCAGTCGCTTCGTCTCTTCGAGCCTCCGCAACTGTACAAGCTGATTAACTATGGTCTCTGGGCTCCAAACCCTCTCTTTTATTCTCTGCCTTTGGGGGGCAGAGGGCTGGGATTCTGCGCAAGGCTTTTCTGCTTTGCTCGCAGGTCAGTGTTGGCCTCTGCCCATAGGGGGCGCTGAGGGCAGGTTAGTTCTCAGCAGCGGGGGCCCCTCACCCTGGCAGTGACAGGTGGGCCGGGTGCAGCTCTCCCTGCCGGTGCCAAACCGGCCTCTTCCGCCTTAAGTCTGTGCCCAAGTTGTGCACAGATCCGCCCCCACCCCGAGCTCTGGCGCAGCAGCAGAATTCTGGTCCCTCCTCCCAGCTTGGTGTGTTGTTTGTGGGGGGGGGGGTGGTCCCCCAGCTTCTCCACTTGCTCCTTCAACTCAGGGATGACAACTGCGTCCCACAGTCACTGCCTCTGTGCTTCCTCGTGCCCCCTGTTTGCCTTCCCAGTTTGCCCACGCCAGAGCGACGCATCCCCTGTGCTAAATTCTCTCCGTGAGAATACCTGCTGGAGTTTCTGTTTTCTTACTCTGGGTGTCGCCCTTTCTAATCCCGCCTCCACTTGGTAGCTAGAAGGATCTGTGGGACTAAGGGTTTGATCAGGATACTGCCAGGAAGGGGGTAGCTAGCTTTTAGGCTGACAAAACCCCTCGCCTCCCCACAACAGACATCGCCTGCCAATCACGTTTCTCCTGAGCATTGACGCACCCTCAGAATCCTTCTTAACACCGTGTTTCGGGACAGCACTGCTCATGGCTCAGAACCCACAGGTGAAATGGAACCTGTTATCCAAACTTGCCCCGGAATGTGACTTCCATCTGTGGGATAGGACCCATAAGAACTATTCATTAATTTATTTCATGTTTTTTTTTAATTTGAGATCGGGGGGGGGGGGGAGGGCACCAAGCCTGACGGTGTAGGGAGGCAGAGGGAGAGAGAGAGAATCTGAAGCAAGCTCCATGCTAAGCACAGAGTCGGATGCGGGGCTTGATCCTTCGACCCTGGGATCATGACGTGAGCCAAAATCAAGATGCTCAACTGACTGAGCCTCCCAGGTGCCCCAATTTACCTCATATTTATTGCGTGTTTATTACTGTACCATCTTGCCATGTAGTATCTTCAAAAAGAAAAGTTTGTGCGGTCTCCCATAAGGATAAATTTATATTTGTTTTTGTCCCCCCAAAGCCCACCTTGCATACTCGGATTCACGTAATACCTAGAGGAATTCTTTAACTGAGACTCAACGAAGTCGCCACCACAAAGAATTCTTTGAGAATGACTGAATCCTCTCGCTGGAAGAAGTTACTGACAGTCAGCATAATTACACACAACAAACCCTGAGTGGCACATAGTAGAATTCTGATATTGAATTGCTAATCATGTCCACATTAAGGCATTGATGGATATCTTTCTCTGACCGTGACTAAGAGTCACAGACACCATTTGGGGCCACCTGGACTCTTTTTTTAAAGTTTATTTATTTATTTTGAGAGAGAGAGTACAGGCAGGGGAGGGGCAGAGAGAGGGGGTGGGGGAGAGAGAAGCCTAAGCAAGTTCCATGCTGTCAGCACAGAGCCTGATGCGGGGCTTGAACCCATGAACCATGAGATCATGACCTGAGCTGAAACCAAGAGTCAGATGCTTAACCCACTGAGCCACCCGTGACCCAAGGACTCTTTTTCCCAAGTTCTGAATGTAGCAATGTCTGAAGACATGTTTGATTATCAAAATTAGGCATGAAGTGCTGTTAGCATCTCATGGTTGGAGATCAGGGACCCAGGGATATTTCTCAATATGCCACAATGTACAGGACAGTCCTCTACAAGAATTATCTGACTCCAAACGTCAGTCGTGTTGAGGGTAAGGACTTCTACTTTTGACTCATGTTTTCTGTGCTGGCTGTGGCAACCTGGTGTCAGAATCCCCTTTTTTTTACTTGCGGAGAAATTTCCCTGTTTGCACATGTCATTGCCAAAAGTTGGCACCAAGTAATGAGATCTTTGCAATGACATTGGTGATGAAACTTGTTCCCCCCAGTGCGTTGTGCAAGATGTCCTCCCAGGACCCCGAAGTGGCTCCTTTCAATCTCCCTTTGGCCCCATCACCTTCTCTGTCTCCAGCCTGGCACTCTGTCTCTAGCCAGCTGCTTCTGTGGCCCATCCACGCCAGGTCTAAAGGCATTGGGAAGAGTCACCTCCAAGTTAAGATAAAAATGAAAGCCTATCTCCCATTGGTCTGACTCATGGACACCACGACATTCCCAGTGCTATGCTAATGAGCTTCCCTCTTCCAGCTGAAGGGCCTCGAATCCTCCCACGCCCCAGATCATTCCATCCGCATTCCTCGTCCTGAGGTCAAACTGCCTTTAATCTAATCAGTCCTTACGTTCATCGCAGGTTCTCACTCATTAAATGCAACTCGACGAGGGATGTGTTCAGGGCTTTGATGGCTCTCCTAAAGGTGCTGAAGAGATACACAATTCCTGCAGGGTGTCTCTTAACTCCCACTGTTTATATATTGGCTTGGTTTGAGGGGATATACACACCTCCACATCCCCGTCTTGGCAACATTGATTTCCTCAGGAAAATGAAGGGATGGTGACCTCAGATTAAATGGTCCAGGAAGAATCCCAGCCCCCATTTACCTGATCTTGTGCAATCAGACCACCTCATGTGTTAACTGTTGGCCGGCTTCTCTCTGGCCTTAAAGAGATGATAAGTACCGGACCACGGAACCATGAGCAATTAGCACAAGAGAGCCACAGCATCCTAGCCTCCCTCCTTCATAGTATTGCCCTTTCCAAGAAGTGAGTCAACTCGAATCATGACATTTTATGATCAGAGGATCTTTTGCAACAAAGAGTTGGAATTTTGGAAAGACGGAACACCAGAACTGCGATGGAAGGGACAGGGAGGGGGGAATCTTAGAATTGTAAACTATTTGGATGGTAAAACCTCGGAATTTCATAATTTGTAGGTTTGTTTTCAAATTTTGTAGCTTCCAACCAAAGCATCTTGGAATTACTGAAATCGAGGACCGTGGAAGCCGAAAGCTTAAGGGAGCCTCAGGACTCCGAGCTCATTTTCAGGGCTTGAACTACTCTGGATTCTCTGTCCCACCCCTTCCACCAATAAAGCTAATTGTTTTTCCACATATAGTGCCCCCCACAGAGGGGACACTTCAAATCCATGACAAGGAGGGGGCTTTGCTTGCCCAGGGAAGGGGCCAAAGACAGAGTTCCCAGAAATTAGGCAGATAATGTAGGTGAGGCAATTGGTAGATGCAATATCTACCCATCGAAGGATCTTTGCCAAGTAGATATAGGAGCCCATCATTACCAGAGCATGTCTGGGATGCTAGAAATCTGGTTTTGGGGTTGTTTTTTTTTTTACTTATTTTTTGAGAGAGAGACAGATAGCCAGCTGAGGAGGAGCAGAGAGAGAGAGGGAGACACAGAATCTGAAGCAGGCTCCAAGCTCTGAGCTGTTAGCACAGAGCCCAGTGTGGGGCTCGAACTCACGAACTGTGAGATCACGACCTGAGCCGAAGTCAGATGCTTAACCAACGGAGCCGCCCAGGCGCCCCTGGAAATCTGTTTTAAGGTAGGAATCTCGAGGTTCTTTTTCAATACGGGTAACTGATTCTAATTTCTTTTTTTAATTTTTATTTATTTTTGAGAGAGAGAGAGAGAGAAGGCCTGAGTGAGCAGAGGAGGGGAAGAGAGAGAGAATCCCAAGCAAGCTCCAAGCTGTCAGCGCAAAGCCCATCGTGAGGCTCTATCTTGCGAACCATGAGATCGTGACCTGAGTCAAAACCAAGAGTCAGATGCTTCATCAACTGAGCCACCCAGGTGCCCCGGCAACAGATTCAAATTCCAAATGGGGTGCAGGCTGCCACTGTGTAGAAATACCAATCAGAAATTCTCTGGGAGCCACTTTTGGCTGGCAGGCCCCTGGTTTCCTGTAGTAGGAGGCAGGAAGGAATCCTAATCCTGCACTGTGGTTTAGGAGCACGGGTTCTGTGCCCAGAGCACACAGGCTCTTGTTTTGCCACTTACTGGCTGTGCTACCTTGGCCTCTGTGCCTCATTTCCCCTTCTGTAAAATGGGAAGTTTATAAAATTACCTGTTTTATGAGGCCACGGGGAGGTCTAAATGAGCTAGAATATGCAAAGTCTTTAGTAAGCGTGCATTTGTAAGCATCTCTAAAGAACTTACGTAAAGTGCCTGATCTAGGTAAGCAGTAGATAAACATTAGCTATTATTCTCACTGTTTTGCAGATCCTCATTTTTTAAAGTTTTTTTTTTTTTTAATATTTATTTTTGAGAGAGAGAGCATGAGCAGAGGAGGGGCAGAGACAGAGGGAGACACAGAATCGGAAGCAGGCTCCAGGCTCTGAGCCATCAGCACAGAGCCCGATGCAGGGCTTGAACCCACGAACTGTGAGACCGTGACCTGAGCCAAAGTGACGCTTAGCCGACTGAGCCACCCAGGTGCCCCAAGATCCTTATTTTTTAAAACTTAGGCTGTCCCCAGCAGTCTTGCTGGAGGGGAGGGGGCAGGCAGAGGGGCCAGAATTAGTATTTCCATTCTGCAGATGAAGGGACAGAGGCATAGAAGGGCCTTCCACTTGCCCAAGGCCACAGAGCAAAACACATGGCAGGATCTGACTCAGGAACCAGGTCTCTGACTCTGTCTCCCTCTCCTCCCAAACTCTGTCTGCTGTTGGAGCCCACGGCCTGACCTGGCCATGGACGCCACTCCCTCCCATCCGTCCATCCAGCCAGCGAGCAACTCTGCCACATTGCCAGATGTCCCGTGCCGCACTCCAGACGCAAAATGACAATGAGGTGCCTTTTTTTTTTTCCTAAAGAAAGAGAAAGAGAGAGAGAGAGACAGGAGAAGAGGGTGGGAGAAGGACTGTTCTCATCACAAGTTTCTCTCTGGCCCTCTTCCCAGATTCAGAGTTTCTGGCACAGCCAGCAAGATTCAGGGAAGGGGAATAAGAGAGGGGCTCTGGGCAGCAGTGGCGTAGCTAGGGGTCCAGAGCCGGCTGCCGCCGCCCTGATCTCTCAGTCAGACCAGCCCCCGGGACTAGCTGCATAATTGTGGGGCCATACAAAAGGAAATGCAGAACCCCCTTGTGCAAAAAAATTACCCAGCCTTTCGAGAGCGCCAGGAGAGCCAGGAGAGCGCCAAACCCAGACAAGGGGCCCTCTGCGCGCAGATCTGGTGTGACTGCAGAGGTCACATGTCCATGAAGCCAGCCCTGGACACTCCCCCACTTGTCTAAGGGGCCCCCACTGTGTCACACAACAGGGGTGCAAAGAGGGTTAACAGACGCCCTCCCCTCTGCCCATGTCCTGGTGAGATAAAACCACCATTGGGAGACCCAGGACAATTTTTATATAGGATTAGAAAACAAAAATCAATATTTAATTATCTGTAAGCTTTTTGTGTCACTGAATCTTTAGCACCCTAACAGGGAACACAGGCTGCCAAGGCAAAAGTAAGTCATTAAAGACGCTGGATCCCTGGCCATCCCTTTTTAGAGTCGGGCCATAAATAGAGGACATTATCAGTCCCTCCCATGCTGGTATTGTTATTTATCTTTACAATCTCTATTTACCTCTATTTATAGCAGATTTCCCCCATATATTATGAGGCCAGGTTAACTTTAACGGACTTCATGAAAAGAGGTACTTAAAACTTTGGAACATGCTTATGTGGACAGATGGCGAGGTTTTCAGAAGCTATGGGGCCCAGAAGGCCGATTTGAAGGGTGTTGATTTTTTTATTTATTTTATTTTTTTTTTTTTGCTTCTTTTCTTATTACAGACACTCTCTCCCATGAAGGCTGTCCAGGGTCCTTCTTCCCCGGCATGGTATCTACATCCGAAGTGCAAATGGATGGGAGATAGAGCCAGAAAATCCTGGCTCTGGACCTTCATGTCTCACCTGTAAGGGAGCTTTTTTATTTGCCAAGCTGACAGCAAAATCGTCTTTCCAGAGGCTGGAAGTCTTTGCCTTGCCAGGGACGCCCTCCCCAGGGTTTGTATTTCACCATCTTATTTTAGCTTTAGTCGGAGTGGGTTGTAACAGTCTGTTTCAATGACCTGCTTCCTCCATCAGACTGGCCATCTCCTCTGGGCAGGGACAGTCTGGGCCCTTGGGGATTCACACTCCCTAGCACAATGTCCAGCACAGAATTGATGCACAATAAACGTGAGCAATTATTTTGCAAGGGAAGCAGCAGAGGTAGAGATAAAACCAGCATTAGGTTGACCTGGGTTTGAATCTCTCCTCTGGAGCTTAGTACCTGGGGGACTTTGGGCAAGTTAATTAGCCTTTCTGCACCTCAGTTTACTCATCCATGATGTGGGGCTAAAAATATGCCCCCTCCACATGTTGATGAAGGAAGTCAATAAGATGGAGTGAGGGACACATAGCCACGTGTCCTATAACCAGAAAACAGGTGCTCAGAAAACACACGGGAGCTGAATTTGTTTCGTTAATCCTTGGGTCCACAGTGAGTGAAAGGAAATGAGTAAGTGCATGAATGAATGGGTGTCCGGATGGATGGATGGATGGATGGATGGATGGATGAAAACATGGGAAAAGCCTTTCTTAGAAGCAGAGCCGGGGCCCAGGAAATGTCATCTAGGGAAGGATTAGGAAGCATTTTTGCTCATTGATTTTTTAAAATGAGGCAGTCTAGAAACGGACCTGAGGATTTAGAAAAATCTGCATGTAATAAAGGTAGCATTTCAACGCAGTTGGGGAAAGATGATTCCACCAAGAGCACTGGGACAATTGTTTAACCATCAGAGAACAAAAATAAAGTTAAATTGTCACTTGACAGCCATCCAGCCAAATCAATTCCCGATGGATTGAAGGTAACGGGATGGCATAAAACTCTATGACCCTCCGATGAAAATGGGCATTAGCAATTTATGACCTCAAGCAGTGAGGATGGTTCTAAGTATAAAAACAAAATAATAAGCTATAAAAAAACATAAGATTGATTAAACTCCATAAAAATGAAAATATTTACAGGATTAAAAAAATTGAAGACATAAAGGACATTGGGGAAAATTATTTGCTTTATATCTGCCAGGCAAAGGATTAACAGACACATCGTAGAAGGAGTTCCTGGATATTATTAAGGAAAAAAAAGAACAGAAGTAAACAGGAGAAAAAAATGCAGCAAGTATATGAATGTTGAATTAATCAAAGAAGGCATAGCAGTGGCCAAAAAAGCATGTAACACAAGCTAAACCTCATTCCCAGTTTTTTAAAAAATGCAATTTACGAGAACAGATAAGTTTCAAATGGTCAGAATCAGCACATTTTTCTTTAATGATAACACACACTGCTCATGCGGATGTTGCAAAACAGGCATTCTTGGATACTGTGGGCACAATCTTTTAGAACATAAGGGTAAATACATTTTGCTGTATGCCTTGAGATTTCGTGGTCATCTATTACATAATATCTTTGCATAAATGTTGACAGACACACTTTTGACAGTTACCCTGCATCAGCTTCCTCTCACTGAGAGTGTATGTGGGTGATAGATTTTTTTTTTTCTAGCGAACACTTAGCTGTTCCCATTAAAAGTATAAATATGTCCACCCTTTGACCCAGCATGTTGTCTTCAGAAATCTACCTTAGAGTGATACTTACACAGGTGTTTAGAGAGATATTTTCAAGGAGGACCGTTAGGACATTGCTAACAATCAATAACATAGAAGAGATGGGAGGGGGCGATGGATGAAATACATAGAGGGGATTATGAGGTACAAACTTGCAATTATAAAATCAAGAAGGCACAGAACTGAAAAGTACAGCATAGGGAATATTGTAATAATGTTGTACTGTGGCAGATGGTGACTACACTTATCCTGGGGAGCCCTCAGTAAGAGCCTAGAATGTTGGAATCAATCTGCTGTATACCTGAAAAACTCCTGTAACATTGTGTGTTGATTATACTTTTTAAGGAAGAAACAATTGTGTAGAAGAAAATTAGAAACAGCTTAATTTCCCATCAAGAAGGGAACAGTTAAGTAAACCAAACTGGCTATTTTTGTAAGTAAAAACGTAAGCCTGGTGGCATAGCTACAATTTCAACCTAAAATATCCATGTGATAGAATATTACTCAGCCGTTAAAAAGGATAAGGCTGTTTAACACGCCCAGACTAGGGGAATTTGACTGCGTTAAGCTGTTAAGGGAGAAAAGCAATTTCTAGGCGCACATATATCACCATCTGACTTACGCAACTCACTTCACTGTGTACGTTGCCAAGACCTCCAAAAGACAGTCGTTATGGAGAGTGTCTTTACTCCGTGGATTTCTACACCACCTTGTGACTAACTTGTGTCACCAGGATTAGCTTCTATGCCCTGTATGTCTGCCCACTCAGTCCACCCCCCACGGGTCGGCATGTGGCTGTTTCTAAGTACATCCTCATCAAACTTCCTATAAGGATTTACAGGGCCACCCAGGTGACACTCAGCGTCTCAGCCTAGCTGGTGACGCCTCCTATGTCCTGGCCCTTACCCCTCCCCCCCCCCCCCCCGCCAATCTAATTTTCATGGCTCTCCACATTCCCCGATCGTCTCTTGCTCCAAACTGTTCCCATGCTGTGCCCTCCGGCTGGAATATCCTGTCTGCCCACTTGGCAATTTCCACAAAGATTCACATAGCGCCTTCCACAGGAAGCCTTGCCTAATGTTCTGATCTGTGGCAAGGAATGCACTGGGCATTTTGTTTTTTTTCAAAACATTGAGATAAGATTTACATGGCATAAAATTAACCAGGATAAAATACACAGCTCGGTGGCATTTTTAACCTCAAGATTCCCAAGCCTCAACCTAGTCCTCTTGCTTTGAAAGCTCTGGTATTGGGATCAGAGATCCACATTTTCTTTTAATTTTTTTAATGTTTTAATTTTTAATTTAATTTTTTAATTTTTAAGTTAATTTAATTTTAAAATTTAATTTAATTTTTAAATGTTTATTCATTTTTGAGAGGGATAGCGCGTGCACATGGGCATGTGCAAGCAGGGGAGGGGCAGAGAGAGAGAGGGGAGACAGAGGATCCGAAGCGGGCTCTTCGCTGACACCTGAGAGCCCGACGGGGGTGTGGGGGTGGGGTGGGGCTTGAACTCTAGCACGTCAAGGCTACAACCTGAGCCGAAGTTGGATGCTTAACCAATGGAGCCACCCAGGCGCCCCGAGATCTACATTTTGAATAAATGAGATAATTCTTACGTGCGCCTAACTTTGATAACCACCACCCTAGTATCTTGTCCTTCTTGCTGTTAGCGTGTGGCTCTTTGTTTCCACGTCTCTTAATTAACTTCATAAGCTGGAGACTGTGAGGATCTGTATAAAGAGAGGTAAAGCAGTAAATATACAGATGTGTGCCCATGTAGAAAAAAATATGTATGCATTTAATGTAATCGTTTTGTGACCACACTGAATAGATGATAACGTTTTCTAGTAAGAAGTTTGCAAACTGCAAAGCTCTGTCCATAAGGAGGAGCTGGGGAAAACTCCCCTCCGCCTCACCCTCCTGTCAAAGTGAGCCAGGAGACGGCAACCCGTGCCTCAGCCTTTGCTGGAACCTGAGCAAATGCTCGCAGCTGGGGATTTCTTCCCTTCACTTTCTAGCACCCGCTGCTGTTGACTGTTGCCAGGAAGAAACAGTGTCGGGCAACCCTGCTGCCCGGGCCTCAGAAGATCAGAGACACGTTTTAGGTGGGTGGATGTCTGTTTTCAGCGCTTTCCAAAACCCCACGCAGGGATGTCGCCGAGCTGAGCCTGCAGGCCGGGGATCTTGGCAGGTCCGGCTCGGCTCTCCGGACGTAGCGTGTGGGGACCGTCTCTGATGTTGAGGCTCGGTTTCTGTCTCAGGAGCCCCATCCATCTGGCTGTTCTCCATCCTCAGCCAAGGACCTGCTGCCTTCTGGGAGCCTGCGGGGTGGAAGTTAGAGAAGGAGGGGAGGAGGGTGACAGCTGGGGCTGGGGGGCGGGGGGGGGGGGAGGGTGGCAAGGGCCCATCTCCAAAAGCCATTGATTAATCTTGAAATAGGGATGCTTCCGTTTCTTTGCAAACTGGAGTACCATGTGGACAAAAGCAGGCGTGCCACAGGCAGGAGAAACACGGTGGGTAAGAACATCAGACTCAGCCAGAACCTGGTTCAAGTCCCGACTGTTATCACTTCCTTGCTGTGTTACCTGGAGCGGGTTACCTGCCCTCTCTGAGCCTCTTTCTTTGTCCATAAAAGACACCTCACAGAATTTCTCTGTAAGCTGTAAATCACACAATATCTGGGAAAAGCTTCGTACAGTGCTCGGCGGGGGGGGGGGGGGGGGGTTGGCGGAAGAAAGCCTCCAATCGAAACATGCTATTTATCTCCAGGAGCGTATCTCTCCCTGAAAGTATGACTTTGTTTTACATGCTTGTAAAACGCCCACACAAGGTGAGGTTGACGTGACTCTGAAAGCAGAACCCGAGACCTGGGCTCCGTTCGGGGAACTTGCATTTTAGAACCTGGGGTGGGCCCCTTCCACTCCCTTCTCTGCCAAGGCAAGGAAGAATTTAATGAGGTTAGGAGGACCCCAGGCCAGAGCCTTTCAAGGGTCAGCCCTCTTGATCTTAAAACCCCTTCCCGGCATTGTTCGCCCCTTTATCAGATGAGTACACTGAGGCTCAGAGAGGTGAAGTTAGTTGCACACAGCGAAGACAGGCCAGGACGAACGGGGGCTTCCAACCAGGTGTGTCTGACTCCTCGACCTGTGGGTTTCTACCTCCTTCTCTTTACTCCCCAGTGTGACGATAGCAACCCTAACCGTTGCCGATGCATCGCTTCCTGTGGGCCGCATGCAGCCTTACGGAATGTGCACTGTCTCCTTTAACCTTCACCCAGATGAGGACATGGAGGCTCAGCCATAGAGTGGAATTCAGGATTTGAACCCCGGACCAAGTCTAACCCCCATCCACTCCTCTCCTCTCTCCTTTGCCCTCAGTGACTCACACAGGTGTTCAAACAGGCTAAGTGAGAAAGTAAAGGCAAGAAATGGTTACATCTCTGGTTCTTTCCGCACACGGGAGGGGGGGGGGGGGTGTGGTTCATCACGTCTTTGCCGCCGCCCTGCCTTTCTTCTTATTTAACCAGCCACCCCTCTCGCTCTCCCCAGTCACCCCAGTTAGCAATGAGACCAGAAGCCTACACCATAAATAAGCTGCACAAATTTCACACATGCCCCCAGGAAAGTCGAGCCGGGAAATGGCTCAGCATATGTCTAAATGGTTAATTGACTTAATTGCTGGGAGTTGGGCGATTAGCTCACTTGATCCACCCCAGTGGCCACAAAAACGTCCTTAATGGTGTTCAGTTTATTTGTGTGTTAAGCTCCAGTTACTGTTACGGGGAACTTTTCAATTGCTGATTACCTCATAAATATATAATCATAGTCGCAGGAGAAAAGAAGGTCTAGCAACCTCCCGTGAAAGGCTTTGCAGGGAACCGTGAAAGGCGCTGTTCGTGCACTCCCTTGGAAATTGTTTATTGAGTACCTACTATGTGCCAAGTCTTCTAGGAGGCCCCGGAGATGGAGCTCTGACCAAAGTCCCCACCCTCATGGGGCGCACGTTCTGGCAGGAGACAGGTCATAAGTAAGCAAACACACATGTGCACAGAATGGTGGGGATGGCCTGGCACAGGTGGGGAGAGACTTATGCTTGAGCGAGTGAGCTCAGAGAAGGTCTCGCTGGAGACCAGCATTTGTGCCAAGACGTGAACGAGATGGGGCACCTGCATGGCTCAGTCGGTTGAGCGTCTGACTTTGGCTCAGGTCATGATCTCGCGGTCTGTGAGTTCGAGCCCTGCGTCGGGCTCTGTGCTGACAGCTCGGAGCCCGGAGCCTGCTTCCGATTCTGTGTCTCCCTCTCTCTCTGCCCCTCCCCTGCTCATGCTCTGTCTCTCTCTGTCTCAAAAATAAATAAACATTTTTTTTTTTTAAACTAAGCAGGGGGTGAGACTTGTGTTCTTTTTTTTTTCAACATTTATTTATTTTTGGGACAGAGAGAGACAGAGCATGAACGGGGGAGGGGCAGAGAGAGAGGGAGACACAGAATGGGAAACAGGCTCCAGGCTCTGAGCCATCAGCCCAGAGCCTGACGCGGGGCTCGAACTCCCGGACCGCGAGATCGTGACCTGGCTGAAGTCGGACGCTCAACCGACTGCGCCACCCAGGCGCCCCAATAAACATTTTTAAAAAATTAAAGGGCACCTGGGTGGCTCAGTCAGTTAAGCAGCAGACTTTGACTCAGGTCATGATCTCATGGTTCATGGGTTCGAGCCCCACGTCGGGCTTTGTGCTGACAGCTCAGAGTCTGGAGCCTGGTTCAGATTCTGTGTCTCCCTCTCTCTCTGCCCCTCCCCCACTCTGTCTCTCTCTGTCTCAGAAATAAACATTAAAAAAAATTTTTTTTAAGACATGAATGAGAAATAAAAGTTGTTTCTGCCAAGACATGTGGGAGCACCGCTGGAGGCAGGGAGACCAGCAAAGGCCCTTCGGTGGGACCGAGTCTAACCTGCCTGAGAAAGAGAAGGAAGGCCATCGTGCCTGGAGTATAACACGTCAAGGTAACGCTGTTTCAGCGTGACAGGTGGACATCGGCCATGCAGGGTCATAGTGAGGCATCTGGATTTTCTTTTTCCTGAGTGCAATGGGAAAGCATTGCATGATTTGACTTCTGTGTTAAAAGATCTGGTTGCTGGGTAGAGCTGGGGGATGAGGGGGGGAGAGGGGAGGACACTGGGTGGCCAGTGAGGAAGCACCTGCCGCCATCTGGGTGACACATGGTGACTTGGAAGCAGGTGGCAGTGAGGGGAGTGGAGAAGTATGGATATTGTGGGTGCCTGTGAGAGGGCAATGAGATAAGACTTACCTCGGAATCTGCAAAGACTCTTAAACATGCCATTGGGGTGACCGTGTGGTATGTTTTAGCAAGGCAGAGAAAAGCTGGCGGGGAGTGGTTAAGCGGGAAGATGCATGATCTTGAAAAGAACCACTGGGCCCAGTCAAAGGGACGGTCCTGGAGGGCAGGGGGCCAGTGGGGAAGGTACTGCTGAAATCCAGACTCAGCGGTGGCCTGGGCCAAGACGGGCCATGACGTGGCGCGTGGTTACCCTTTGGAGATTGACCTAACACGGGATGGAGCGTCCGTAGCAAACCGACTTCCGCCAAACGCAGGTCATACAAGACCCGAAAACAGAGGCCTCCAGTCTGTCATATCCCCAAATCATCACCAGTAGCCCCATCTTAATCCTTCTGAAGTTGGATGGAGGTAGAGGAGGACGGATCAAAATTAGAATTAGATCAAGCAGAAAATAATCTTCAGTCTGGGTGGCGCTGATAAAAAAAAAAAAAAAGAGGCAGAATTCATAATTACCACATACAACTGCTTATGTTTGTGATTATATGTTACTGCCACCTCCAGGCCCCGGCAGCAAATGACTTAATTGCCTTAGCCTGGAGCCGGGGCATGGGGAGCCGATGGGGAGTCTTTTTCAGTGGGGGAGGGAGGGGGAAGACCCCCTGTCTCTACAGCTCCTTTCCCCCATTGGGTTCTAGGTGTTGCTTTGGCTTCTGCATCAGCTTCTGCCAAACGTGGTTAACACCTGCCTTTGTCCTGGTCAACTTATCAACAGCCAGAGGTAAGACTACCACTGGAGATCTTGCAGTTCAATGGCATTGGTCGGACTTAGGCAAACTGGTCTGAGAACGGGGAAGAGGGGAAGGAGGAAGATGCCAGTTCAGGGGGAACAATCGGGAACAGGCACATCTGTAGTCTCTATACTCACATGTGTCGTAATTGTCAACCCCAGGAGCCAAGGAGCACCAAGAGGGCCAAACCTCACCAATTTGCTCACCAACCTGTCCCCAGGGCTTAGTGCCTGGCACGGAGGAGATGCCTGTCTGAGTCTGGGCTCTCCAAGAAGCAAACCCCGAGACAAGGACTGTGGTACATGTGGGGCAATCCCAGGAGGCACCTGTCTGGGAGGCGGCAAATGGGACCCAATGGGAAGGACACTACTGTGGGATTCCCACCATGGGCCACTGGAACCCAACCCTACCTGGACCTCTGGAGACAGTGTGGAAGTGAGTGAAGAAGAGGGCTAAGGTATGTTTACATCAACTCCCACACTGTGGGGACAGGAGGGGGACCTTCTTAATTCCATTCCGCCATGTTTGTGGGCAGAGACTGCTTCAGCGCCCACAGAATCCCTTCGGCAAAGACACATACCTGTTGGCCGTTGAAAGTTGGGATGGAATGCCCTAACAAGGCAAAGTCAAGGAGCTGTGAGCAGGACACCAAGTGTCTCCTACAGAGCCCAATAAATAGGACTACATTGAATGGAAAAATGGTGAGTGAATGAATGGTCTGTGAGTTTGGGACCCTCCAACAATCCATTCGCTACCCAACATAGCTTTGTCAGTCCTGATTCCTAGAAGCCATCACCTTTGGGACCGTGGGGAGGTCACTGAGCCTTTTTGTGCCTCGGTTTCCCCATTATCAAATTGGTGGTAATTGCATTAACTTTATATGATTGTAAAGGACCTACAGGGGCGCCTGGGCGGTGCAGTCAGTTAAGCATCTGACCCTTGACTTTGGCTCAAGTCATGATCTCATGGTTGGTGAGTTCGAGCCCCACATTGGGCTCTGTGCTGACAGCACTGAGCCTGCTTGGGACTCTGTCTCCCTCTCTCTCTGCCCCTCCCCTGCTTCCTCTCTCTCTCTCTCTCTCAAAATAAATAAAAATAAATTTTATAAAAAGGGACCTCCAAAATGAGATGCCATTTTGCTCATTTATTCACGTAAACTGTGCTTAGTAAGCACCTATGGCATGCCCAGTTCAGGGGTTAAGTGCCCTGGGAAAGCACTGTAACGCCTCCCATCAGGGTACAAGCTCAGTCGGTAATAAATGTTAGTTTCCTTACTAACATGGGCATGGAGAAAAAGGTTTGGGGGTTATGCTGGTGGGATCTGGACCCTGATACCCTGTGAGGGCAGCCGCTCAGGAACTGAATCGGGATTGGGAACCACAGTGAGATCCGAAAGAAGCTACGTGCATATGTATTCATTTGTTCTGCAAGAGTCTGCTGAGGATCCATTCTGCAGGGGTCTCTGCACACAGCTCTCCCTCTCCCAATCTCCACCCAGTCCCTTACCAAGTCCCATCAACTATACCTGCTAAAACTCTCTCAAACCCGCTAGCTAGCTCTCTCCTCCCTCTCCTGGAACACCATTCCAAATCAGATCTGATCACCTGCCCCAGGGACGAGCCTCCTCCCTGGTCCCGAACCTCGTGTATGAAAGTTTCTATAGCTCCCTAGTGCCCTTGGGAGAAAACTCCAGGCTCCCTCACTCTGTCTGGCCCCGCCTCCTTCTACCACTGTGTGTCCAGCCATTCTGCCACTGCCCAAGTCATGCTTTTTATTTTTAAATCGCTTTATTGAGATGTAGTTAAAATTCCATTAACTTAAGTTAAAATTTACAACTGACCCATGTAAAGTATAAAATTCAATGGCTTTAGGGTATTCACAGAGTTGGGCACCCACCACCCATATCAAATTGTAAATTACATGGGGGCTCCTGGGTCGGCCGGTCGAGCCTCTCTGACTCTTGATTTCGGCTCAGGTCACGATCTCACGGTTTCGTGGCTTCTGGTCCCATGTCAGGCTCTGTGCTGACAGTGAGGAACCTGCTTAAGATTCTCTCTCGCTCGCTCGTTCACTCGCTCAAAATAAATAAATAAACTTTAAAAAAAATTTAAATTGTAAATTACGTTATCTTCCCAGAAAGAAATCTCATACCCATTAGCAGTCACTTTCTACTTCCTGCCAACACGAGCCCCTGGCAAACGCTAATAATCTGCTTTCTGTCTCTATAGATTTCTTCATTCTGGCCACTTAATATAAACGAAATCACACGATACGTGGCCTTTTATGACTGGCTTCTTTCGCTTAGCATAATGTTCTCAACGTTCGTCCATGTTGAAACATGTGTCCATACCTCCTTCCTTTTTATGGCTGAATGATATTCCCTTGCACAGCTATCTGAGGTTTGTCACCTTTCGTTTAACTCTTCCTCAGTGGATGGACATTTGAGTTGTTTCCGTATTTTCGTGATCATGCCGAGCACTCGTCTCATGTCCAAGTTGTTGGGTAGACCTACATTTTCATTTCTGCTGCATATACACACGCAGGTGGAATTGCTGGGCCCCGTGGCAACTCTATGTTTGACCTTTTGAGAAACCGCCAGACTGCTTTACAAAGGGCTGTGCCATTTCACCTTCCCACCAGCCACGTACGAGGCTTCCCTTTGCTCCATGTCGTCACCGATACTTGTCTGTTTGACTAGAGCCATCTTGGTGCTTCTGACTTGGATTTTTCTGATGGTTAATAATGCTAAGTATCTTTTCATGTTCTTACTGGCCATTTGTATATGTTCTTTGGGGAAATGCCCGGTCTAATCTCTTGCTCACTTGTTAATTGAGTTGTCTTTTTGTTATTAACTTTTAAGCATTTTCTATGTATTCTAGATACAATTCCTTATTAGGCATGCAATTTGTAAGTGTCCTCCGTGCTGTGGATTATCTTTTCACTTTGTTTATTCTGTTGCATTTCTTTGGGTTTATGGGCGTATAATTGACACGTAACATTCCATTAGTTTCAGGCACACAAAGATTGAATGTTTGTGAATGATCCTGGCAGTGAGTCTGGTTACCCCCATCCCCACATTTCCATTTTCTTGATGGTATCATTTGCAGCATAAAAGTTTCTAATGTTGATTGAAGTCCAATTGCCTATTTCTCTCCTGGTCTCTCATACTTTTGATGTCAAGTCTAAGGAACCATTAAAGTCTTATAATTAGATCCATGGTCCATGGAGTTAGGTCTTCCTCCTTTGCCTCTGGATATCCATGTGTCCTTCACAGCATTTGTTGAAAAGACTACTTTCCTCTTCTAATAGTCTTGAGGTCCTTCTCAGAAATCAATAGACTATAGGTGTTTATTTCTGGACTCTCAATTCTTTTCGCCAGATCTGTATGTCTATCCTTATGCCAGTACCATGTCAAATCTTGCCTCTAAATATTATTTTTCATGCCGTGGGTGACCTCCCAGATTAGACAGAAAGCGCCCCCACACGATGGTATGGGACATTATCTTGGCAGCGCGCCATGATCTAACTTCTTTCATGCTGTGTGACTCTGGGGCCTTTACTTAACCTCTCTGAGCCTGTGGTTTCTCAGGGCTTTATTTGTAAAAATATGCATAATACCGTCTTCCTTCTTGCCCCCCATCCTTCCTCCTCTCTTCCTTCTCTTACCTTTGAAGACAGAGGCTGTGCCTCATTTGTCACGGCATCAGCACAGTGTTTGACACAGAGTAAACGCTGAGTGTGTGTTGGCTGAATGAGTGAGTGGCCCATCGTGCTGGAGAGCTGGGAGGACACCGTTTCCAATGTACTCACACTGTTGGCTCTAAATAAACAATGACTTGGTGGCAGCTGAGAGATGGGGTTTCTTGAGCCTGCTTTGTCTTGTGTGCAAGGCATTAACCTCTTTCCCTCGTGCCTCTGTCCTGCCTCTAGGCTGGAAGCTGCCTGCCTTCTTCCCTGCAAGCAGGGAGCCTTACATCAGGGAGCAGATGTTCTCAAACCTGCGGTCACAGCACCCTTGGTATCCCAGAATTGTGTCATCAAAAGAAAATCCCTCATGGTTCCATTTACTAGGTATTTAGGTGCAAAATTAATAAGCATGTGTGTCCTAACAACTTGGTAGCTGTTGAAAAAAACAATCCACATAAAGTGATAGAAGAATAAATATTTTTATTTCAGTCTAAAATGAACTCAGTCACTTGTTATCGAAATGTGTGTGCCTGCCGGGCTCCACACAGCTTCTGGAACTTCAGAATCGGATGGGATCCTGCCACCCTCATTTCCTGTTCCACATTGATTTTGGCTCAGACCTTGCTTTTTATCACAGCAACCACTGAAAGTCCAGGGTCACCAAGCTATGACATCATCAAAAGGATGTGCTCTCTTGCTGGACCAGTGCATTACTGCAAGCCAGGCAGCTCGTGTGTTGTTCGAGAGATGTCAAGCATCTCGATGGTTACCTTGACACTCGAAAATACCTTGCACCTGCTCCTGTGAGTTCCTGTGAGTCTGCCGAAGCACCCCAGGGTGCCTCGGCACACAGTTTGGACACTGCCGTCCAAAAGGAAAGAACGCGTGAATCAGCTTTTGTGAACTTCCCTGGGATGCCAGCTCTGCTGTGGTGATTCCGTATGTGTGACCTTGAGCCAATCACTTCCCATCCTGGGCCTCAGTTTCCCTCCTTCCCTGCGAAACCAGACCTCTTCCAGCTCCATCAACATCAGCAGCATCTTCAGTGTAACCTTCAATAACGAGTCCCCGGTATGCGTCAGATGCCCTCCTGCCCATGACCGCTCTGGAGGAGTCATCACTACCGACCCCACTTTGTAAAGGATGATGCTGAGGCTCCAAGGGCTTCAGTACCCTGAGCATCACAGGCAGAAAGTGGCATTTTTGGGGGGCGCCTGGGCGGCTCAGTCGGGTGAGCGTCCGACTTCATTCAGCTCAGGTCACGATCTCGCGGTCTGTGAGTTCGAGCCCCGCGGTCTGTGAGCTGAGCTGTCAGCACAGAGCCTGGAGCCTGCTTCCGATTCTGTGTCTCCCTCTCTCTGCACCTTCCCCACTCGCACTCTGTCTCTCTTTCTCTCTCACACAAAAATAATACATAAACATTTAAGAAAAATTTTTAAAAAGTGGCATCTTTTGGGGCGCCTGGGTGGCGCAGTCGGTTAAGCGTCCGACTTCAGCCAGGTCACGATCTCGCGGTCCGTGAGTTCGAGCCCCGCGTCGGGCTCTGGGCTGATGGCTCAGAGCCTGGAGCCTGTTTCCGATTCTGTGTCTCCCGCTCTCTCTGCCCCTCCCCCATTCATGCTCTGTCTCTCTCTGTCCCAAAAATAAATAAACGTTGAAAAAAAAAAATTAAAAAAAAAAGTGGCATCTTTTGCTTTGGCTCCACTCCTGCCTTGGAAATTCTTCCCTGCCTCCGTATGTAGGAGACATTTGAAGAAGAGTAATCAAGGTGACCCTTCAGGGTTGAGGACAAATTACCCATTCCATAGTGACATTGTAGGGGCCCAAACCTGTCTAGCAATAATCTGAGTCTGTGTGGCCAGTTCCCGTGCTTTCTACTATAACTGGCAGGGACCGCAGCCTGTGTGGGAACTGAAAATCAAATCCTGCCCAGAACAGAGCAGCTAATAATCACATACTAGCAGGGAGGTTCATTTTTGGGTTCATTTACAAAGACTAAACTATTTTGCTTTCCTTTGACTTTATTACATTGAAAACCTTCCACGGGTTTCTATCTTGAACACCTTTGTGCCTTTTACAAGCCCCCACCCACGTTTATTTATTGTTACGATCTGCACTCCAGGGGCCCACCCTTCCACTTTTCAATGCAGCCAGAATGGACCTGTCTCTGTTTGAAACATTAACAGAGCACAAGCCCTATGCAGGGCTCTGTTCCAGGCACTGGGGATGCGGCAGGAAACAAACAAAAAAGATGTAGTAACTCCCCTCACAGAGTTTCTGGTCTGAGAGGGAAAGAGAGGAAGGGAGACAATGGTTGAGAGGAAAATTTAGCACAGAGTCTCACAAATAACTATTGCATGCTAACAGTCATAGGCATTACGAAGAAGCCCAGGCAGGCTGAGACCTAGTCCGACAATGTTCCTGTGGGCCCTGTCCCTGCCTTATCACATGGGCTTACAGTTACTTTTCAATGGGGCAATTACACATTTGTTAGATTGCCACTGCACCCCTAACACAGGCCTGGCACATGATAGGTGCTCAATAAACACATGAATCAAATGAGGAGATACTCTGCGTGGAGGCAATACAAGAGAGGACAAGGAAATTGCAATCCTTTGGCATAAACATGTACATGCACACACACACACACACACACACACACACACACGCACACACATCTATGAGATGTCATTTCCCACATTTATCATGCGATCTGACATGTTTTGTTTCCCTTTTGAAGAACTATTTCATGCCGTACTAACCACTGTGCTTCCTTCCACTCAGCTTTATATCATGGGCATTCCCCCCCACCACCATAGAAGGTTTAATCTTGTATGCCAGGACACATCCATGAATCCACTGACAGCACCTGCGGGGAGAGCTTTCTCAGAAAAGATGCAAAGAGGACGTTGAGCGGGGATTGATTGAGGATGTCTGCCCTGGACAGGGAAGTAGGTATTTCAGAGCAGGCATCCGCTTTGGAGGACAGGGTGAAGAGTTTAGCTATCAGATCCTTGCGCAGACACAGCCACCAGAAAGCCGGTGCAAAGGATGAAAAGCCCTCCTCGGATGGTTTGGCATAAAATTCTGCCACGTTGGGTGGCGACGAGGTGGCCTGATCAGAGCCTTGCTCTCTGAGGCAGGATGTGTGGAAGGTATACAGTGAGAGATGGTTGCCAGGGCAGCTGTGATATCCCCATGGGACCACTCGCTGACTCCATCTGTGTTGGTCTGGTTCTCCTGGAAACAGACCCCGAGGCCAGGGTTCCCAGGAAAGGGAGTGGGGAGGTGAAACATGTATGGATTTAACTATCCAGAGTGAGTAACTACAGCTCAGTTCCGCTGGGAGGCAGTGTGGCCGCCTTGGAGTTGTCAGCCTCAAGGCACAGGGAACCGGGATATTTACCCACTTCAGCACCATCTCAATTAAGAGCTGCTTCCAGGAGCATTCACCGGGTCCTCCCGCCTACCTTCTGCTCAGCTGAGCAGGCTTCCAAGGCCAGAACAACGCCCACAAGCAGACGGTCACATGCATTCACAGCAAGCAGAGTGTGAGAATGGACAGGATATGGTGAGGTGCTAATGGCCCCGGTTCATAATGATTCATCTCAATTCCCTGCGAGTCCTTATATTAACCCCCTGCAGCAAAGACAACTTGTTCTGTAAAGGGCCTGAGAATAAATCCTTTGGGGTTTTGCAGGCCGTTTGATCTGTCACACCTGCTCAACTCTGCTCTTGCAGTGGGGAAAAACAGTCATAGACAATATGTGAATGACTGAGCATGGCTGTGTTCTAATAAAACTTTATTTACAAAAGCAAGTGGAGGGCCAGGCGTAGCCCACATAGCTGGACATAGCTGATTCACAATCCAAGTCCGGGATGATGTTTGTATAATTTGGGCACCAGTTCCAATCAACCATCTGTGACGGCCAGGGGTAAGGACTCTTTCTAGAGTCTGAGACCTGTCTCGGGTTCAACACAAAAGAGGGTGGTTATCGGTTAGTGATGTCTGTCTTGGCTGAAGACAGGAGATAACAGCAGGTATAGTACACTTTTTACATCAGTGGCCTCAGGAAACCTCAGCAATCAGAAAGACTCCGAGCAATATGGTACAAGTAGCTTCTGGTAGCATGAGAAGGGCTCATCTGGGGAGCCCAGCCTCTTCCCAAACAGATGGCGAGCTTCTGGGATTTTCGGATGCTGTGTCTTTGCCTGGACTGCTCCATTCGCCCCCTAGACTAGGAATGACTTAAAAGGAGACACCATGTGCTTTGTTCATTTCTCCAGGCCCAGCGGAGGCTGGCTCAGTGTTTAGTGAATGCCCCTGGTACGAATGCACGAATGAATGAATGGACTGGAGATTCGCAGAGGCAACTAGCCTGTCCTGAGGCCGACGATGTGCTAGGTTAAGACATTCGCACACGTACTCTCACATCTCCAGTGCAAGAGTCACATGAAGCAGGAACCGTGAGGTCCATTTTCCAGACTGCCTGCCTTTCTAAGTACGACACACTAACAATAGTAACTGTAGATGAGGGTGTTGATGGCAGCTACTACTTATACGAAATCTATGAAAGAGGGGGAACCTGGGTGACTCAGTCGGTTAAGCGTCCGACTCTTCGTTTCAGCTCAGGTCACGATCTCGCAGCTGCCTGGGTTCGAGCCCCGCCTCGGGCTCTGCGCTGTGAGTGCGGACCCTGCTCAGGGTTCTCTCTCTGCCCCTCCCCCACTTGCTCTGTCTTTGTCTCTCAAAATAAACGAACGAATTTTGTAAAAATTTTAAAAAAGAGGGAGACATCTATGGAAGAGAGAATGTCATTAACTCCCACTTTATGGACGGGCAAGTCAAGGCTCCAAAGCCTGAGCCGCTGGCCCGAGATTACCCGGTGGCACATTGCCGAGCCAAACTGTCAGCAGCAGACTGGACTGTCTGCCTTTGAGGCTCACGATCGGTGGCGCCGAGTCGCAGTGCTGGCTGCATGCTGGGTCTTGCACGGATCGGCGGATGGGGCTCGACAAGAATGGCCCCGGCTGGTTCAGCTGGGACAGGTCGGAGGCTGAGGGGGACAGGGCAGCAGGGGCACGCGAGCACGGGCAGGGGCAGGCTGCGCCTCCACCCGCGAGGCCCCACCCCAGCTCCTTCGCAGCAGCAGGCTGGGAGCCCTGGTGTGCCCAGCGCCCCTGTGATTGGCAGCCTGCAGATGGCGGGGGTGCCTTGGAATTTATTATCCAAGCATGCCTTTCTGAGGGGGCCTCACTGCCTGACACTGCTTTATCGGAAAGCTGGGAATGGTTAGCTGAGCCCATCTGTTAGCCAAAGAGGGGAACTCAGTGGGTGGGGAAGTCTGCAGAGTCATTTAAAAGGAATTTCTCTGATGCCGAGGCCAGGGTGGAAGGTTATCTGCCCGTGGGTCCGCGGGCTGCCTGGTCGGGGGCTTGGGGGTCTCAGGAGGTGATGTGCCCGGATCTGGTAGGCAGCTTTTCCTTTCTCGTTCGAAACCAAAACTTGCCGGGACCCTTCTCCCTCCCGAGTGGCAACTTCACCTCTGCCGTGATCCTTCGTAGCTGAAACCACCACATTAGCATCCTCAGTGTCTCCATGAAGAATCTGGGACAGATGGGGATAAATGCAGCAATCTGAATTAATACCGGGGCTGCTAATGAAGCCAGGAGCCGGGAAATAATTAGGAGAAGTTACTGCTCCCACCACGGCGATGCTTTGTGGTGGATACTTTCTCTTCGCTCTCCTCCCAGCAGCCAGGGCGCCCTGGAAGAGGGTTGTGCAGCCCCCCTGGGGCATGTGGGTCTCTGGACTCCATCCTGGGTTCAGTTGCTGATGTATTTATGACAGGCTGGTGAATGACAGGTGGACGCAGGAGGGCCAGGTGGGGGACTCCTCCACTGGGTATCTTCCTCAAAGATATCATTTAGTTGGCTCGCTGCTGTGTCCCCGTGGAAACTTTGTATTTGCTCAATGAGTAAGGAATGGATGAATGAGTAAGTGAGTGAATGAATGAGTGAGTGAATGAAACGGAGAGGTCAGGCTCAGCCCCGCTAAATGGAGGCCCCGGGGCGGTGCTACCCACCATGGCCATTTCATCCTGCCCGAGTTTCCTGGGCAGAGGCACGGAGGCAGGCTCAGCATTCAGCATCCTTGCACGGGCATATCAGGCACCGACAGGGCTCCTCCAGCGGGGGTGCGGGGGGGGGGGGGCCAGGGGCCGTGTCCAAAGCTGATTGCGGCCCCCACCTGCCCCCCTCGTGGGAGCAGGGCCGCAGCAGCCGCTTCTCACGGACATGCCTGAATGGCAACCAGGACCGTCTGGGCATCATGTGACTACCCGCCTGCCTGGGGAGGGCAGGGAGCCGGGAGCTCACGGCCGCCAGGGGGGTCGGGGGTCACCTCCGCGGTGAAGTCATGTACCTGGCGGAGGCCGTGTTTATGGAGAACGGTTCAAGGAACAAAGAGTTCTTCGTTTTTTCTTTTCCCCCCTGTTTTCTTATTTCTCTTTGCTTGGCCGTCTGGCTTCAGAACATTTCCAAGCCGGGTGGCCAAGGTGAGGGAGGCTTGCAGGGCAGTGGGGGGAGGCAGAGCCGGGGAAGGAGGGGGGATCTGCTTTCTGACCTGCAGGGCGTGCCTTCGTCTCAGGGCCCAGAGCTAGACTGGGAGTTCCCGGGTTCAGACTGTGGCTTCTGTTCCACCTGGCACCGAGAATGACCTTGAACTCCCCCATCAACCCCTCTGAGCTCTCCTCCCCTCCTGTTCTGTTAAATGAAAGGCATCACACGGCACCGAGGTCATTCTGAGGATTCACGCTGACAGTGCCTATAAAATACTCAGTACATACTTCTCAATGAGCTCAGTTAGTGCCGCTAAATACTAATAGCCGTAATGATAACAATCGTATCATAAATTGTGGAAGCAGATATGCCTCCCGAGCTTTCTTTGTGCCGGGGGTGGATGGATACAAATTCGGAGAGGAGGCATTCTTGCCACTGGCTTTTCCAGACAGGGGAGTGAGGAGGGACGGGGATGTGGGACTCTCTCCAGGGTCTTTGCAATTTTCCATCAACTGCTTGAACCTGAAAGGTTCCTAGAGGTCATGAAGTTTAAGCTCCCTGGAGAGGCTGAGGAGGAGAGAAGAGAAGGGACTTGCCCTGGGTCACACAGTGGCGGATGGACAAAGGCAGATGACCTTAGCTTTCCTGAATTAATGACCCTGGCGTAGTCCTGCTGACAGAACGGCAGCCTGTGCCCCCGGCAAAGGTGAGTGGTTGGCTGGCCGTGCCTTGAGGCTGACCCGGGCTCACAGCTGAGCCTGACGGAGACCAGAAATAGTGCTGTCAACACCTTCTGCCTGCCCAACACTTCTATCCACAGTAAAGCGTTCTGGACCTCATCCCTGTGAGAGGTAAGTGCTGGCATGTTGGTCTGCAATTTGAGAGTGGGTCTCTGGAGGTGAACTGGTTCATCCAGGATCATTCACAAGCGGATGGTGGGGTGAGCGGACAGAGCTGGCGTTGAGGGCCACTTTACTCCAGGCATGTCACATAAGGAGGACCACGTCACGTAAGGACGGTCCTCCAGGAAGGAAGATCACTCTCTACTCCTGAGACCTCTGACAGCTCATGTTCCAATTTAACAAATGACTCACACTGTGACCTTGAGCGAGTTACTTTTGCTCAGTGTTCTTGTCTGTAAAATGGGAGTACCCATAGTATCTACCTTACTGGGGGGAGGGGGTGGCTGTGCAGATGAGATGAACCTCTTAATTTAAAGCTCTTAGAATGTGGTCTAGCACCTAGTAGGTGCTCACTAAGTTTTGTCCACCGAGTTGCCCAGGTGTCACAACTCACGGCCGAGTGACGCTACAGCACTCCGCAGAAGGCTGGAATGAGACATACATGACCCTCGGATGTGGCCATCCACAGGTGCAATGGGTAAATGGAGGCACACGTCAGTGATGTATGGCGCCTGGGTCCAAAGGGGGAAACGAGGCAGCAGCTTCTGCAAACGTGTGCCTGATGCCCAGTAACAAGGGCCAGCCATACACTGGGTATGTGGTGTTGGGGTCACGAACTCAAGCCAGCCAGCCCTTCTGGAAAACGGGGCTTCTTTAATGGGGTGGGTCCTGCTTTGCCTATAGCTGAAACCTTAGCCCCAAGCATAAAGCTTAACACCAAATGAACGTTTAACAAGCTTGTGCCAAATAGGTGACTATCAGTAGCTACACGGATCGAGGGCTTAACAAGGAGCCACACACTGTTCTAAATGCTTCCCATCTATTTGTTCATTTAATTTTGATGGTGAGAGAGAGAGAGACTATAACGACCCCCATTTCCCAAGTGAGCAGACGGGGGCTGAGCAAAAAAGTGACACAGATGGGGCGCCTGGGTGGCTCAGTCCGTTAAGCGTCCAACTTCCGCTCAGGTCACGATCTCGCAGTTAGTGAGTTCGAACCCTGCGTCGGGCTCTGGGCTGACAGCTCGGAGCCTGGAGCCTGCTTCAGATTCTGTGTCTCCCTCTCTCTCTGCCCCTCCTCCTCTCATGCTCTGCCTCTCTCAAAAACAAACAAGCATTTTAAAAATTAAAACAAAGAAGCAGAATTGCTTGTCCAAGGTCACCCAGCTAGTAGGTAGCAGGGTGAGGATTTGAACCCAGGGGATCTGAAACTAGAAAACCTGAGCTTATAACCACCAAGACCCAATTAAGCCAAAAGAAGACGACGACGGAGGCGCAAAGACTTTATTTAGAGCTGCATATGCATGCGTGATCAAGACATATCTGTTTAACCAACGCCTTGATTAAAAGCGGAGAGAGCACCCAACAATCGCTTCAGGGCCCCACTCTCTGAGGTCTCTGGGTTACAGAGCTTCACAGAGAGAGCCCCTGTCTGCGGGGAGTGAGGGAGTCCAAATGGGTTCCCAGAGTGCAGCTGACTCTCCTACAGGAGCGACCAACAGTGCTTCTCCAGCCTGAGCCTATCTTCCACAGGTTAGCATTTAAAAAAAAAAAAGCAAATATAGCATTTAAAAAAAGGAAATGAACTAACTGGTTTCCAGATTTTAAAAATTGGAAGATTTCACATAAAAATCTAGATTCCTGGTGTAGAAGAAAAAAGTGCTGTCCATTCTGCTTTTTAGTAGATGTTTCTGGCCTGGCCCCTGGAGGCATCTGACTTTGCGACCTCCTCTTGTCCAGGACCCTGTGATGCTGGGGGGGGGGGGGTGGGGGGGGTGGGGCACGAGAGTGTTGGCCCGTGGCTCAGCGAGAGGCCCAGCCCTGGGAGCGTTTTCTCGTCTTGACCGGATAGAGATGACTCACGGGGCCAGTATGGGTCTCTGGCAGGGCCTGCTTTCCTTTCCTGCTTTGTTTTTATAAAACAGAAATAGAAGTTTCCATAACGTGGTGCAACTCCATCCAGCACTGGCAGGCCTCGGGAAGTCGCTGCTGTTTGTGAGTGTCCCAGGGAGAGCTTTGGTTGGGAGCCTGCTATCTGCTCACGGGTTCATGGAGCCTTACAGAGCAGGACAGCATGTGCTCATTTCTACTGTAGCCTCTGTCTGAACACAATGACTCCCCACTGGGTCCTCCCTTGGGGGAGATGGTCAAAGGGATGGGTCCCTTAGGCCACAAGAGAGGGGTGGGAGAACCAGAGACCCAGTGCTGGTTCTATAACTAACTCATCTATCCACCCTTGCACCCTTCCATGCCTTCTACCCATACATCCTTCCACCTGCCCTTCCTTCTTCCTTCCTTCCTTCCTTCCTTCCTTCCTTCCTTCCTTCCTTCTTCCTTCCTGTCACCCATCCTTCCTTCCTTCCATTCGCCCACCAATCCATCCATCCTTCCATCCACCCATCCACCCTTCCTTCCTTCTTTCCTTCCTTCCTCCTTCCTTCCTTCCATCCATCCACTAATCCATCCATCCTTCCATCCATCCATCCTTCCTTTCATTCACCTACCCATCCATCGATCCCGCCATACATCCATCCATCCATCCATCCATCCATCCAGGCATTATTTGTTAAGAATCTGCTATGCTTCAGGCTCTTCACTCTATACTCCAAGATACAGAAATAGACAAAAGAGACACACTGCCCTATTCTCACACAGGATATACTCAAGTCAGGGAAACAAAGTCAGGGAATCAAAAAGGTTGCAAGGGACAAATATTAGGGAACAACCAAAGGGTCCATCAATAGATTGATTAAACGCAGTTTGGCTCATCGTAGGATGGGATATCATGTGGTCCTTAAATGAAACAGGTATTTGTATGGTGACATACAACAGCCCTCTAAGTGAAAAACAAAAAACAAACAACAACAACGACAAAGGGGAACAAACAAGGCACAGAGAGTGACTGCAGTCTGTGCTCGTTTGTAAACAACAGGGACTTTGGCTGTTCTTTTATGTACCTGTGCTTGCAGCGAGGGTCTCTGGGAGGGTCCAAAAGGAACTGGGAACAGCTGATAAGCTGGGGCACTCACAAGGAGGAGAGAGAGGTTTTTTTGTGCTGTTTAAACATTTTGTGTTTTGAATGCATAACTTTTTTCTTCCAATAAAGTGGCAGGGAAATTTGATAGATAGTTGAATAGATTGACAGATCAATGCATGAGAAGAGAGATGATAGAGAGACAGAGATAGAGAGGCAGACAGAGAGAGACAGAGAGAGACAGAGAGGGAATAAATTACAGGGGAAAAAAGAAAAAGACTACAAGTTTGGTGGTTTGATGAGTATTTTGGAAAGGTACTTCAGGCTGCCTTGGGGCGTTCAGAGGAAGCTTCCCTGAAGACGGGACATCCAGGCCGGCACACTGAGGATGAACAGGAGGTACTCAGTGACAAGTGCAGAGATGGGCACACAGACTTCTCGGCACCGAGAGGAGCAGTGGGTCCTCAGGTCCATCCCTCCCCTCTCTGGACCTCAAGTAGCACATCTGCAAAGGGGAGGGAAGACGCTCTCGGCCCAGGGTCCAGGAAACTCTAGGAAACAGCAGAAACCACATCCAAATCCGAGGGGTCTTAACCTCTACAAGGGGTGAACTGTCCCCCCAAGGCCCCCTCCCCTGTCTCCTCCCACTCCGCCATCCTCATTGCAATAGGCAGAACTGATCAACACTGGGACAGTCAAGAAAAAATAGAGAAGGAAAAGCTGACTCTATATCCAAGCTCATGGTCATTAAACTCTAGAGACACGCTTTGTATCTCTCTGGGGGCAGGCGACCACTGCACCTTTCTTCCCCTCCCACCAAAGAAATTACGAAGGCCAAGGAGGTTAATTTCTCTGAGTGGATGAATGCCAGCTGCTCCGTAGGACTGGTATATTGTAATAATCACAGCAGGTTTTGCAGAGGTCTAACTCCGTGCCAGGCACTTCGCACGCAAGATCTCACTCTGTCTCCAAGGCAAGTCCAGGAGATAGGTAGCCACATGACTATTGATCCCTGTTCGTGAGATGAAGGTCCGGGGGCCCAGAGAAGTTCAGCTACTTGCTCAAGGTTGCCCAGCTACTAAGTGCTGGCGTGGGAATCCGAATCCGGGTAGCGTTGACTGCAGAGTTCGTTCTCTTAACCACCAACCTCCATCACTGCCCATCACATGGGGGGAGCCTTCCTCCCCATGCATCGAGGCCAAGTAAGGCTGCCTGGAAGAGGTGTCATTTAACTAGTGCCTGGGAGGACCGCAGGGTTTCCAGTCCTTCCTCCAGGGGAATCAGCCGTCTCCCACAAGGAGATTCCTCAAGAATAAAGGGCTCTGGAGACATTAAAAGGAAACTCATAAAAAATTCATCTCTGAGTAGTAATTGCATCATAAAAAGTATTGAAAGCACAAATGCAAATTGGACCGTAGGAATGAATGGTCTAAACACTTGGAATGGGGGTACACGTTCAGAGACACTGATCACCCTCTTCGAGATGCCAGGAAGAAGTGGGCCGGATGGCAGCGTGCCCTGAGGTTTGGGGGACATTTTCAGACTATCGATTACCAAGGGCCCAGCTCCCCAAACCCTGCTGAGGGTTACTCCCCTAGCGACTCCCGGAGACAGGGGTGTGCTCGCCGTTTTCTCTCAGTCGGGACTTTCTGAGAGCCTACCACGTGCTGGGATGGTGCCCCTTCCTCCCCACCCCTGCTATGCTCACCCCTGCCTCCACATGAGCTGGCTCATCCTGGATCACGAAGATGGACATTGGTGAATGTCCATGTCCATGTTTTTATTCACATCTTTGCTGGTGGGGGCATTCGACTAGCATGTATTGAGCGCCAACTGTGTGCCGGCTGGGGCCCGCCCTCAATTCCCAAAGCCGGTCACGGTCAGCAGGGTGCCTGCTGGAGGAGGGGAGGCTCCAAGACAAGACTGGGGAAATGGGGAGCCAGCCAGGAAAAGGCACTGGTGAGGGAGCAGCTCCGGGGAGAGCAGAGCTGGACCACCCACGTTTGTGAAACCACACGTAGTTGAGTGTGGCTGAGAAGTGGGGGCTGACAGAGGTGGGGAGGAATCTGGGGAGTTAGAACATTCTGGAAAACACTGTGTTTCCCCCTACAAAGCTGGGACTTGATCCCCCATTTGGAGAAAAAACAGCCTTTCCTGTCTCCCCAAACGGCCAAGAGGTGGAACCTGTGTCAAGGGGTTCTCATCAAAGTTCGGAGGAGGGTCCCCACAACCTTTCTGTGGTTGACAAACTGTGTTCCACGGAACCCAGAGGTTCTTGTGTCCGTGTTTCTGGCAGCTCCATGGTGGGGAAGAGGTGGAGGTTTAAGTGGGAGTGTTCTGGAACCTCTTTTACCTTTTCTCGCAGTTTAAAATCCCACATAAGAGTTCATGTAGAAAGGAATCCCTTAGGGGCGCCTGGGTGGCTCCGTTGGATGAGCGTCTGACTTCAGCTCAGGTCCTGATCTCGCGGTTTGTGAGTTCGAGCCCCGCGTGCTCTGTGCTGACGGCTCAGAGCCTGGAGCCTGCTTCGGATTCTGTGTTTCCCTCTCTCTCTGTTCCTCCCCTGCTCATGATCTGTCTCTCTGTCAAAAATAATAAAAAAAAAAAAACATTAAAAAAATGTCTTTAAAAAGAAAGGGATCCCTTTGCTTCTATCAGAACCACCCCCACTTAAAGCAGAGTAAAGTCCAAATTCTTCAAGACCTTTGGTGACCCAGACCCATCCCGTTTCTCCAGGCTGAACTACGCCATTTCCCACGCCCCGCCTTCTACGGTCCTGCACGCCAGCCTCCCACTACCCGGATACACACCAAGCCACAGACACTCTCTGCTCCCCCATGCTTCCATTCCTTTCCTCATCCCGTTCCCTTTCTGAGGCCGACTCCAAATCCTTCCGCCTCCAGGAAGCCCTCTCTGATCTTTGTTAGGTGTCTCTACCATTGCCGATTCGCCTTGGGTGTTCCCCCAAAAGAGCCTGACCCACCAAGAATGAGGACCTCTTCCTGCCGACCCATCTCCTCCCCCATCGACCTGTGAAATCCCATCTTTGACCTGATCGTCAGCCATGTCCCATACTGGACCCAGCAGAGGGCGGGTCCCCAAGGAATGTGTGCTCAGCAAATGGGCTCCGGGAAAGAGTGTCGAGAGGGTGGGGTCTGGGAGTATGCAAGTTAAAGGGCGTGTGGACAGATGGGTGGGAAGGAGGGAAATCCGTGGGGAGGCAGGGAGGTGGAGTAGCTAGATGGCTGGGTGACTGGATGGAGAGATATACAGAAGGGAGGGAGGGATAAAGAAGTTAGGGGGGAGGGGCAAGAAGGCTAGAAGGAGGGAGGGGGAGGATGGAAAGATGGAAAGACCGAAGCGTGGATGGCGGACACAGCCCTGGTTCCGCCTTCCCCGACAGGCCACAAGGCCTCAGCCTTCCCTGAGCCCTCCCTCCCAAGGCCCCCCTCCCTCCCTCCTGCCTCCATCACAGAGCCAGCCCCTGACATGCCCTCGCCCGCACGGTGATTACTCCTTGAGCAGCCTCCCGTATCCTGTTCCTGATCTTCCTACAAGCAGGGAAGCAGAAAAATCCATCCTGATGAGGAGGCAGCCGCCCGCCTTCGTCCTCCCTCCTCCACCCGCCCCTGCAGCCTGTAACTCTCGAGCAGTCAGGCAGAAACAGGCAGTCCATTTTTTCCAGGGTCGAGCGCCGGCTGGAAGGCACAGCCCTGCAGGGTGACAGGGAGGCGGTGGGAGGTGGGGGGGCAGTTGGATGGCATGACCAGTTCTCCTCCGTCCTGGGGGCAGCGCCTCCTGCCTCACTCACCCTCGCTGCCAGCTGTGTAATTCAGGGGATGCCTCACCTCTACCCCTGCTTCCACCACTGCTGTGCGGCGGGCTCACCTAAGACCCCAGCCCCATGAAACCTCACAGGCCGGGCAGGATGCCCTGTTGCCGTCCGTCACACCTTCTCCCCTCGCCTGGCTCCCTCCTCGCCTGGAAGCCAGCTTCCTTTCACCCCTGCCTGCCCTCAGTGGCTTAATGGTTGTCCCCTAGCAGAGAAAAAGGCAACGGATGCACTTGTACCCAAGCAGGTGTCGAGTGGCTCTTGGCTGGGTACTATCGTGTGCCACCGAAATGTCACCCCGGCTACTGGGAGTGTTGACAGCTCCCAGCTGAGCCCCTGCTCCCAGCAACTGCCCTCAGCTAGACAGAGCTGCCTCGTCCAAGGTCAAGCCTCCTTCCAGGGGCTGGTCGATGAGAGGGGTACACCATTCTGGCCTCCTTGCCACCAGGCAGCCTGACTTTGAAGAGCCCTGTCAGTTCCAGACTCCCGGGGGGATCACACCCCAACTTCTCCGTGCCTCACCCCATTTGTTTGCCCTCCCCCCCACGGGGTTCATCCTGAACACTGCACCCCAATAAAGCCCCTGCACTCAAAGCCTCAGAGCTATGGGACCTGCCTGCCTCCAAGGGACCCCGATTTGCCACAGGCTTTTGTGCATTTGCATATTTAAGGCCTAGGGCGGCTCTGCGTGGCGTGGTCTTTGTTTCACGTGTCAGGGAGGTGACGGGCCTCGTCCCCGGCCACACTGCATGTGTCAGAGCTGGCATTCCACACTAGTGCAGCCCGCCTCTGGGTAGTCCGGACTTGGATACCCTCTGTCCCTGCATCTGAGGAGACAACCCCGTGGAGATACGCAGTCCCTTTCTGACTTCCAAGGGTCCCCGAGACCGGGCTCCCCGCCTAAGCTGTGGGGAGCCTAGGTGGAGACACATGGCCTGGGCCCCAGGATCAGGTTTCTCTTCGGGGTCTGCAGACCTCGGGGCTCACTCACACGTCCCTCTGTCCACCTGCCATACCCACCGACGTCCCGGGGGTCACTTGGTATAACTGGAGGAGGCAAACGTGTCTAGCTTCCATTCCGGGCTTTTGATAGAGTGGACCACTTGACCCTTCTGTGAGCCTTCACTTCCTCATCTTTCAAATGGGCTGCTCAGAGGGTTGCTCGAAATGATGTCTCCAGAAGACTCAGCCCGGGGCCTGGTGCACAGTGAGTGCTGTGTCCTGCGTCCCCAGTGCTCGTATCTGACCTGCTGAGGACGACCTGTGTGGAGCAGGAACTCCTCGCCTCATGCCATCCTCACGACAACTCCACGAGGCGGATGCCCTCCTCAACCCCATTTCGCAGGTGAGACAATGGAGGACACAGAAAGAGAGAGACAGAGTGGCACATCCAGAGTTCCCAGGTGAAGGAGTGGAGGAGTTGGGATGCACCAACCCCTCTGTCCAGCTCCAAAGTCTTCACCACTTGGGTTTCCTCCCCTCCCTCTTCTGTGAGCCTCTAGGACGCCCGGCGCTCCCACATGACCCAGTTCCAGGGAGACCACGTCCCCCAGAGCAGGGGGACCAGGTACCCCCTGGTTTGCCTGCTGGGCTCACTATTTGGAACCGTGTCCCCAGGTGCCCTGCTGAGAAAAATCCACGGAAGTCATGTGCTCTGGGTATCCATTGTTCACACCATAGCTTCCCTGCCCTTCGTGCTGAAACTGACCCTCTAATAACAAGAGAATCCTGACCCAGGGCTGGGAGCTGCTTTAGGAAGGGAGCCCAAGTTTGGAGGTGGAGGGCTGTACCTCCAGGAAAGCCATTTGTACCCTCCTGAAGCTCTTCCAGCCGTAGAGGTGCGGGGCTCACTGGCTCTGGTGGTGGCCATAAATCTGTAATTGAACAACATCCGGGACTGCCAGTCCCCATAAAAAGAAACCAGAGGAATGTGGTAAAATTGCTCACAAGGCCATGGAAACTTCCTCTGAGACTGGACCAGGGCTCCAGGAGTCCTTTCTGTGGCTGCCAGAGCTGGCTTTTGTGTGAAAAGAGCACTGGACTAGGGGTCAGCCAGCCCTGGGTTGTAATCCCGCCTCGGCCAGCTGGGGCCGTGGCAACGCCAGGGAGCCTTGCCTTGCCTCAGTTTCCTCCTCGGTGAACTGGGCATCCCAGGGTAGCGTTCTCGTGACAATGTAACACGATTAGGGCTTCCCGATCGCAGATGGAGACATCTAACTGTTGTTCTAAGCTTTGAAGATATTGACAGTGATTGATTGCAGAGAGGGAGGGGACGGGATGAAAACAGCGCAGAGGACCAGATACGTCCAGACGGAACCTCAAGAGGGGTCTCCAAACATTTCTTCCTGATTCCATCGGGGCGGCGTGTTTACACGTTTGGCCAGCCTTCTTCTTCGCCTCGTCTCTGGCCACTCCGAAAGAGACTATGGGATTTACCAAGTAGATTACATGGCACTTAGCTAATGAAATGACACCCGTCCCCCCCCCCACCACCCTTCCCCAGACCCACACCCCCGCCAAGATATCGATCAGCTGCTGGCAACCCTGGAGCTTTCCAGAGGCCTCTGGACAGTTTAAAAAGAAAACCAACCATTAATAAAATTGAATGGTTGGGGGTGGAGAGGGGGAACTAGATGGGGAAGGGCTGGAGGGAGAGGAGGGGGCCGGGAAGAAAATCAGGAAGAAAATCGGAAGAAAAAGTGCGTCTCTGATTCAAAACCCACATTGCAGGTGTGCAATTGGACAGACTATGCAGTTGACCCGTTCCACCGGAAGATGTGTGCCAGGTAAGCGTGCCAAATAAAAAGTCCAGGGGTGAACATGCATAGGTCACAAAGCACAGAGGTTGCAAACTCGGGGCAGCCCCACGGTGGGTCTTCTTTTACTTAAGTGGAATTGGCTGCCAGTATTTTTTTTTTTTTTTTTATCGGGACTTTTCATATAAAAGGCTCTGGATGGCTGGAGTTTCTTGGAAAACTGGAACACGCAGCAGCACTGGGCTTTTGCATTCCTGTGCAGCGGCCGTGGGGAGGGGGAGGCTTGCTCAGTGCCCACCCGCCTCCTGCGCTCGCTCCGGTGAGCAGTCAGGGCTTGGGTTTGAGACCCCGATCCAAAGTCTGAACTGAATTATGTCAAAACTATACACATACGGGGAGGGGTGGGAGTGTGCGTGTGGGGGAGGCACCCTGGATAAATAGCAAATGCCAAAATATTAACAGAGGCTCCCTTTCCCTAAGTAGGACCCTCATCGTCTTATTCTTTTGTACTTACTTGTCTCATCCATGGAAAACAATAGACTCGGCTTTAGGGGGGAAAAAATCAATATATGCAGAATCGAGTATTCTGAATGCTCACAACGATGGCAATTGTACCAAAAACGCCAAGCTGCGGCCTTCTTCAAATAGGGGCATTGTGGGCAATTCGAATCTTCTATCTTTTCCTGCAACAAATCCCCTCCGTACCTCTAATGGGTGAATGAAAAGCAAATCATAATTAACTCACGTTAACAGAGATACGATTCTTCGGGAGAAATCTTGCTGGAGGAGGGGTCTTGAGCGGGGTGGGGGCGTTCGGGGTTCTGTCGGGCGCTTCTGGGCCCCTTTCTCTAGGATCTGGAATCTTGTCAGATGGCTGTGTTGTCCTGCTCCCAGACCTCGGATCCCAGTCTACGAACGCAGAACAAAATAAGGGAGAGAAAAGAGGAGGCTAGCAGTTTTGAAAGCTCCCATGTGCTGGGTACGGATTGGCGTGTTTTCATACATGTGTGTTGGCAAACGAGCCTGGGGGTTAATGAACCCGGCTCTCAAACCATCCATTCCCTCGCTGTGTGACCTTGTGCAGGCCACTTAACCTCTCTGAGCCTCCTACTCTTGCTGTAAATTAGGGGTCAAAGTGACCTCTTGGGGATGGAGGAAAGATTAAATGAGGGCTCTGTGACCCACTTTCCCCAGGTGATGGGCATTGAGGAGGGTGCCTGTGGGGATGAACACTGGGTGTTGTATGGAAACCAATTTGACAATTAATTAATTAATTAATTAATTTTTAAAAAAATGAGAGCTCTGTGTTTGGAACCCAGGAGACAGTCAAGAAAAGGTTGGCCACTATTTGCATTATGACTGCTAATATTATTAAAAACCACCTACTGTGTGCCTGCCAGTGATGGACCAAGTTTCTGATGCATTATCCCACAATGACACGAGTTTGAGGCCATCACGTCCCACTTCAAGAAGAGGTAACTAGGATCCAGTAAGGGAAGGTGACTTATCGGGGCAACCATCCCCAAGGACACTGTATCTGTGTGCCACACAGAGGGCTCACCTCCGCTTGCCGCTGACCCCTGGCCCCTAGGAGGCTGACATGGACGTAGTTTTTTTTTTGAATTTTTTTTTTTAACGTTTATTTATTTTTTTGGGGACAGAGAGAGACAGAGCTTGAACGGGGGAGGGGCAGAGAGAGAGGGAGACACAGAATCGGAAACAGGCTCCAGGCTCTGAGCCATCAGCCCAGAGCCTGACGCGGGGCTCGAACTCACGGACCGCGAGATCGTGACCTGGCTGAAGTTGGCCGCTTAACCAACTGCGCCACCCAGGCGCCCCTGGACATAGTTTTTAAACTAAGCTTAACTGAACACCTACTAAGTGTCCCCCGCCCACTTTCTGATGTGAAATAAGAGCAAGAATTCTGGCAAAATAGACCAGATTCGTCTTCTCCCACCATCACCACTCTAGGGCTTAGGCCGGTGCCTTCACCTCTAGCCTCAGTCTTATTATCTGTCAAATGGACGTGCCCACTGGATCTTTGTAAGATTTCATCAGTACGGTTAATGCATGGAAGCTCTTCACAGAATGGAGGGAATAATCGATCATGGTGTAACTAGCCCCATTTGCACCCTGTACCATCCATCCATCCATTCATTCATTCACTCATTCATTCCTTAGCTTGGACACTGGAGCAATGCCTCCCTCCACCCAGGTCCACAGAAGTGTCTGCACCCCTGAAATGCATGTGGTGGAGAGAGGAGGGGAACAGGTCTCTCCCACCGTGGGCCTCCTCATCTCTCACTGTCGGGGAGGCAGCTGCGGCCAGACATTTGGAAGCCATTATAAACATCCCTGTCTGATTCTGTTCTCCCCTGTTCGTAGCTTAAAGCAACAGATTCCAAGGAATTTTGGCTCAGTTCCTTGGCAGAGGGAGACCCAGAGGAGTGATGGAGAGCTCTCTTCTCTCCACCTTGTCCACACAGGGTCCTCCTCATTTCAACGTTCGGAGCAATGGGCAGTAAACCCAGAGGTGTGCGGGGAAGAGCGTTCACTAGGAGGACTTGGGTCTAGGCCCAGACTCAAGGGCCCAGACTCCCTGCTGGAGTCGCCACTCCGAACCTCAGTTTCCCTATCTGTAAACGGGAATGGGAATAGTACACGGACACACTACCCTTTCTGCAAAGAACCCACTAGTCAGTGGAATTAAATGCCTGACACAGTAGGTGTCTGAGAAATCATATTTCTCCCCTGTTCTCATTTCAAGTTTGCTTTTTGCTGTAACCCAGAAAGCAAGGGGGTGGGCTGGACAAGACCTTGATGTAGAAGTTTAGCCACTAGCCTGCTGGCTGCCCTTAACAAAGTCACTTCCCAACCCCATGCCTCAGTTTCCCCAGACTTCCACTTCTTGCTCCCTGGCTTTGCCTACATTGGCACCCTGCCTACCTCGGGGGCTCACAGCATGACCCCGGCCCAAGCAGGCAGCCTTCCAACCCTCCCTGTCTGTCTGCCCTGCCAGGTCTCACTGGCTTCAGATGCGATGGCGTCCATCCCTGGACTGGCCTGTCCAGGCTCGTCTCCCATGGGCCCTTTCTCTCTCTGTTTCTGTGTGTTGTTTTCTTCCTCTTTTCTCTGCATCAGGTCCATGTAGGCTCTTGGGCCCCCGCTCTGGCCCCTTGGGAAGGGAGAGATGGGAAGCCAGGATCTGAGGACACGGCCACCATCACACTGGCCATCAGGATGCAGCCTGGTGGCCTCCAGACTTGTCAGATGGCCTCCTTGTGAGCTGGGGCTGGGCTGGGGGTGTGGGTGTGTGCACGTGCATGTAGGTGCCTGTATGTGGTGGGTGCACGTGTGCGTATTGCTGCGTGTGTGTGTGTGTGTGTGCATAGGTGTGGCACGCGTATGCTGGTACATCATGTGTGTGACACGTGATGGGTGTATAAGTGCACGCATGCGTGTGTGTGTGTGTGCGTGTGTTATTTACATGGTGCGTGTGGTGTGTAGGGATGGTGTGAGTGTGTTATTTTCCCCTCCTCCGTGAGGTGGAGAACCTCCTAGCTCCCAGATCAGAGAGAGGAGATGAGAGAGAGGCTGGGTAGGAGTGTCTCCGGGAGCCCGACTTTCTGCAACTTCCCACATGTACGCACCTGTCCGTCTGTCTTTCCACAGACATTTGAGCTGCTGTTTTATCGAGAGGTCGGTGTGACCCTGCACCGAGCGCTGTCCATTCTCGACTCAGTTCACGCGCGCACACGCGCATGACGTGGAACCTGGTGTTGTCCCCTCTTCATAGATGGGCAAACTGAGGCACAGCGGCTTAAGAAACACGTGAAGGTGTGTCTGCTGTGAACCGAGGAGCCAAGTCTGCTCCTGATACTTTCCACGTCGCCGGAGAGCCCACCTGCCTCTGGCCGGCCCTCGGGGCTGCTGTGGATTTTCCCAATCGAATTCGCTTCCTTGCTTTTTCTTCTCCGGGCTTTGTAGCTTGGGCTCCAACATTTTCTCCTCTTCCTGTTTCCTTCTTCTCCCTCTTTTATTCTCCTCTCTCTTGTTTCTGCTCCTTGGGTTACATTTGCTCACTGGTTTTCTTTGTTTCTCTCTCTCCCCCCATTCTCCCACCTGCACCCCACATCATTTTGTCTGTATGTCCATCTTCCCATGTCTTCTCTCTTTCTCTCTCTTTGTCCCTGTCTCTGTTTCTCTCTCTCTCTCTCCCCCACTTCCAGGCCCTCCCTCGTCCCTCTGTCCTTCCATTGCTTCTCTCTCTCCCCCTCTCTCTTCATGTCTCCACCTCCTGCCTCTCTCTGGTCCGTTCGTTTTACCCAGCCTCTCCCAGCAAGGACCCCAAGCCTGTGTCAGCCTCGTCTCGGCTGTGCTGCTGTGTTTTTTGTTTGAACCACCTGCCTCACCCTGCTGATTCCCCCCATCCCTGTGTCCCGTGACGGTAGCTTCTGCACAGAGCATCACCTGGCTCACTCGGCCCCGGTTTCCTGATGCAGAGCCCGAAAGCGATCTCTCCTCCAGGCCCAGGGGTGCTAAGGGCTTCCCCCTGTTGCCAGCCCAGAGGTGCTGCACCAGCCCCTTTTTGCCTCCCCTTAACCCTGTCCACACTTAGATTTCTCCTCCCCTCACTGATCCCGTGGTAACCTGTTTCCTGCTATGGCACTGATGAATGCAAACGTCCCCTTTCTGCTGAACCCCTATAGCCACGCTCTCCCCGTCTTCTTTTCTCTGACACCTCTCCACTCCTCTGCTCGCACCCAGCCTCCTGCACTGGGCCCCCGCCTGCTTCTGAGCCAGGCCAAGCAGAGACTGTACCTACATCTCCCACGTGCCCCAGCCAGTGCCCTGCACCGAGTCAGCGCTCCAGGGCTGTGCAAATAGAAACTAACAAGTCAGACCAGCATGCCCAGCAAGTCAGGAGTGTCTGGAGTGCTGCCCGGGATGCTGAAAGGAGTCCACTCTGGGCTCCTCGTCGCCCCTCCTGCGGCCCGGTGCCGGGGGTCCCCGATAATGGGGCACGCCCACGCTGCAATTGAGACCGACTCCACTTCTCCATGTGCCCCGAGCTCGTGGATGGAAGGGCTCCCCGGCTCCTGGCACCCGTTCAAGCTGCCTGGTGAACTAAATTGATTTTTTATCGTTGCTCTGGAGCGAGCTTAATGAATCTGTTAGTGACGGCTGCCTGCCCCAATCGCCTCTCAGTGCCTGTGCCACCAGAACGGCTCTTCCCGAGAAGGAGAGGCATTATTTAAGGCTCAGCCTATGCCCCTGAGAGCAGCTGGGCATCAGCTGGGTCATGCCTGGCCCTTCTTGGAGGGGCTTCCATACTGGGGTAGGGCTTCAATGTGAGTCAGAAAGTGAAAAGGCAATGCTGGAAAAGAATGGAAGAGATTTTAATTAGTACATGTGTTCCTAAGGACCAACATCCATCTCTCCATCCATCCATCCCTCCATTCATCCATCCATCCTTCCATCCATCCGCTCAGCCATCCTTCCATCTCTCCACTGTTTCGTTTGTCATTACTTTGACCTTATGCACAGTTTATTATAAACTCCAACATCCTTACTGTGGCCTGCAGGGCACAATGTCACTTCGCCTTCAGCCCATCTCTTGCCACTCTCCCCTCTCACTCCATTCCAATCACTCTAACATTGCTGCTTCCCAAACATGCCCCAGGCCCCTTACCCCTGCTGCCTCTTCTGCCAGAAACACTCCCTTCCTGACACTCCCAAGGGCTTGTTCTTTTCCTTCACCAGGCCTCTGTTCAAATTTCACCACTTCCAAAAGGCCCTCTCTGGTCGCTTTTGATATACAGTAGCAACTCCCTCCCAGTCTTTATCCTTTATCCCCCTTTTCAATTTCACTCCTTGCCCTCTGGCACTATACGATATGTGTTTATCCTGTTTAGTACCTACTGTCTTCCGCTAGAAAAAAGTCCCATGAAGGGAGGACCTGGGCCAGTTTCCTTGGCCCTTGCACCCCCAAAGAAGGTTGATTTGTTGAATCAGTTATTTAATTCATCAATGCATGCTCTGTCACTTCTGTCACATGCTGAGCACGGTCACATGTGAGCAAAACCAGGCACGGCCCCTCACCTCACAGCACATCAGGTCCTTGGAACGTCACAGGATGGAAGGGGAGACTTCCACCCTAACCAAACAGCCACACACGTGATGGTGAAGTCGCATCTGGGCTCACAGCCTGGAAGGAGGCAACATGAGGCCAATAAACATCGTAAAGTTTTTTGAGTTGTTTTTTTGTTGCTCACACGCAAGGCTTCCTGTCTGGCCACATCACCCATGGAGATGCTGGTTGGAACAGAATCTGGTTCCTCAACTTTTTGCTACCCACCCCCCTTGAGGCTCTGGCTCCCCTGCTTACACCCCTTCCTCCCTCCACACCTTCAGTCTGCATGGACAGAGAAGACAGAGGGGGGTGGGCGACTCCTCGCCTCCCTGAGTTGGGTTTGGGCCTGCCTCAGAGCATGGATACTGCTGGGTTTATTCTCCCTTTTTTTCCTCTATCTTCCATCTAAGCCAGGAGCCAGGCAGGGTGCCACCCTGCCTCAGGGAGAAGGTGCTTAAGTAATCCCAGGTCACCCCTAAAATGAGGGGGTACCCTGAAGGGTAAAAAACATGCTTTGAGGTAAGGAAAATGGAGACCCGACTCTCCTGGGATAGCAATCACTTTGGAAGGTACAACTGTGGGCACACCAAGGGAGATGCAATCCTGGCCACAGGGGCTCCCTGAGTCCTTCCCCCAGACCCCCATGCCTATAGCTTGAATATAGACAGTCATGGCTGTAACAGATGGTATTTCTCCCCAAAAGTCACATCAGTATTCCCAATCCTACCTGCTCTTGAACATCCTTGCCATATCCCCTCAAGAAGCAGAGTATATTCCTCCTTCCCTTGAACCCAGGACAGCTTGTGACTGATCTGTCAAAATGCATTAATAGTCATGCTAGGTGACTTCTGGGGCTGGGGGTCATAAAAAGGACTCAGCTTCTATCTAGCTCTCTTTCTCTTGGAGAGCCCAGCCTTCGAAACAGCCACCATGCTGTAAGGAAACCCAAGCTTCATGACAGGCTGCGTATGGATGTCCCAGGCTACAGTTTTAGCTAAGTTCTCAACTTACAATGTCATCAACGGTCGAGTGTGGGAATCTCAAATATGTGAGATTCCAAATGACTCTTTCTCCCAGGTATCAAGTCTTCTGGTTGAATTTCTAGGCATCATGGAACAGGGGCAAACCATCCCCACTGTGGCCTGGCTGAATTCCTGACCCACAGAATTCATGAGCAAAATTAATGGTTGTACTTGCTTTATGCCACGGAGTTTGGGGGTAGTTTTTAATATAGCCAGAGTAACTAGGACAGCAACAATATATAATATAGCTTCCTGTGTTCCAGGTACTATACTAAGCATTTTATAAGTATTCACTCACTTAATCTTCAAATCTTATCCAAGAAGTTCCACTAATATCTCCATTTTACAGGTAAGGAGCAGAGGCATAGTGATAAAATAATTTGCCCAGGACCCACAGCCTAAGTGACAGAGTTGCACTTTAAACCCGGGCAGTCTGGCTCTGGAGCTCAGACTCTTGACTGGGAAGGACATACGTCTTGATGGCAGCCATGGAAATGTAAAGCTGACCATTGGAGTCCTGTCTCCATGTTGCAAATAGACAGCCTTGGGGGCTTGCTGTCTCTTGTGATCAAAACTGAAGCTCTTTCCAACTCTGTAGAATGGAACTCCACTGTTGAATTCAAGCTTATAAATGACAAAAGCTAGATAGATGGATAGAGATGGGTGAATGGATGGATGGATGGATGGATGGGAAGATGGATGGATGAATAGATAAACGGATGGATGGATGGATGGATGGATGGATGGATGGATAAATGGATAGGTAGATAGGTAGATGGATGGATGGATGGATGGATGGATGGATAGGTAGATAGGTAGATGGATGGGTGGATGGATGAATGAATAGATAAACAGATGGATGTATTGATGGATGGATGGGTAGATGGATGGGTGGGTAGATAGATACATATACATAGATATATAGACAGATACATAGACAGATAGATAGATAGATAGTAGATGGTTTTCATTTTTCTTTCCATATGGGAGTTTTGGTCTGATGATGAATGTCTGCTATGCAAGATCTGAGAAAGATAAACTACAAGTGGAGTCCCAGCATCATGTTTCACCAGCTCTCCCAAAGTCTCAGTTTCCTCATCTGTAAAATGGGCATGACCTTGCCCATCTCAGGGGATGTGACCAAGATTCACTGGAATAACCCATACAGCACTTGCCATGGTGGCCAGCCCCCATAAGCACTAGACTCCTACTCGGCCCCCATCCTCTTGTCCATGCCCTTCCCTCCTCCTTTCTCAGCCTCTGTACCACCTCTCAGCTGGCCTGTGGCTCCTCAGAGCTGTCTCAGACAGCAGGGATCTCCCTCACTCCCCACTGCCTCCAAGCTGGGGGTCACAGAAGTGCGTCTGCCTCTAACGTGCAGCGCCACACTTGCGGGCAGCCCCCAGCACCGAGCACAGCTGCCAGGCCGGCACGCCTCCTTCCTCCCAGCTGCTGGGATGTGACCTTGTCTATCAGGAGGCCCCGGGAAGCTCGCTGAGTGTGCTCCCAGCTTGGTAGGTGACATAAATATTTTCCAACATGCAGGCAACAGTCTGATTGGTGCCTTCCCCAGAGTGCCAAGCTCTAGGCTTGAGGCTACAGCAACAAAAAGGGGGAAAAAACCTCTTTTTGCCAATGAAGTCCAGCTCCTTCCTTCACTGAGGAGTTTAACTCTTCCTGTGTCCCATCTCCTAGCTACTCCAAGTTCCAACCCAAACTCTGACATTCAGCAGGATTTTGGCAAGTGCCTACAGTAGCTAGGACAGCCCTGAACCCACCTTCCCAGAGCCAACAGACCGTCTAGGGCACCATCTCAGATGTGAGTGCATGTTAGAAACACCCAAGGTGATCATAACACAGTGGTTATCATTTAAACTATTTTTTAAGTGTCTTTATCTCCTAGAGGTAGATGCAGAATTCCCCAAGGATGAAATGACAGAGTATCTAGGTTAGCTCCAAAATAACACAGCAGGTAGCAGACTGGGGGAGGGAGGAGGCCTATAGATGAAGCAAGATAAGCTGTGAGTTGACAGTGGTTGATGTAGACCGTGGACAGATACGTGGTGGTTCTTTATACCCGTGGAGCTCAGACCTGAGTGGGCATCGAACCTTCCAGAAGGCTTGTTACATGCAGACTTCTGGGCAGCCCACCCCCCACCCTGCCCCCGAGACCATTCAATAGGTCTGAGTTGGGAGCCAGATTTTGCAAATCTAATAAGTTTCCAGGGGATTCTGCCACTTTTGCTTCTGAGCAGCCCTTGGAATATAGCACTGCTTTGTACCACTGTCACTACATTTGTGTATGTTTGAAGAGTTCGGTAATAAGACATTAAGATATGTTTATTTTCTGAAGAATCTCCTTCAAGAGATGCCTTGGGAAGCATGGAGTGGGGCTCAGGCATCTGCATTTTAAGAGGCTCCTGGGTGATTCAGATATAGATGTTCCATGGCACGTACTTTGAGAAACACAGAGCCAGAGCAACCAGAAAATTGCCTTGTTGTGGGATACACACCATAATGAGGGCAGCCCTGGAGACTGAGGGTGAGCTGAGCTTGGGCTTGGCAGTCAGGGAAAGCTTCTTGGAGGAGGTGAATCCTAAACTGGAGAAGCTGACGGTAGCCGGGTGATGATGGGGAAGGGAAGGGTGCACAAGGAACAGCACATGCTAAGGCGAGAGTGAGCAGAATGCCTTTAAGAAACGGAAACAGGGATGCAGCTCAGGGGAGTGGAGGCATCCAGGGACAGGGCTGGAGAGTTCCGCAAGGGTCAGGTCCCTGTGGGCCCTGAGTTCAGACTTCATCCTGAGGAAGTAGGAGCCACGGAGGGTGTGAGAGAGTGATGTGATCACGTCTGTGCTTTGGAGTAATCTCTCTGACTGTCATGCAGACCATGAAGGGGCAAGAGCAGAAGCCGGAACGCCTGATGGGAAGGCCAATGTTGAATCCAGGCCTGAAATGAGTGGCAGCAGAGAGAGGCAGAGACAGGTCCAAGAGCTCTTTGGGTGGGAGAAGAAATAGGGCTTAGAGGCTGGATTTTCAAAAGACTTGAAATGATTTATGTGAATGACTCAAGAACAAATCATAAGATTGTTACGACAGAGAGAAAGAAGGCAGTATAACCTGGGGGAAAGGGCTGGGTTCTGAGGGGCAGTTCCTGTATTTGTAGCTTAAAACCCACCCCTCCTATCTGGGCATCCACACAATGTCCAAAGTGGCTCCTGAAACCACCTTGGCTCCAAAAGCCCAACAGCTGAGCTGCATCTCAGCCACTTCTACCTGTGTGACCAAATACGAGTCACATAACCTCCAGGGACCTCAGGCTTCCCAGCTGTGAAATGGGAAGCTAATGTCTTGCCATCTCTCAAGGCCAACACAAGGCTCCGAGCAGTGGACACTCAGTTACAGGCTCAGATCCTGCTTCACAACCCAGCACACCCCTAGCCTGGCTTTAGAACCCATGTGAGGTATCACCTACTCCCAGAAGCCCTCCTCAGATGGGATCACTATCCCCCTTGTGATCCCTTTGGGTTGCATAGGCATGCCTCTTTGGGGACACTAGTGACCGTAAAATGATCTTTATCATGTGTGTCTCTCCTAAATCCTGAGCTCTTGAATAGCTACAGCCACTGGCCTAGAACTTGACACATAATGAATGCTCTGCACACTCATTCAGTCATTTAAGCATTATTTAATTGAGCCCCCACCATGTATACCAGGCCCTGGGAATACACAGGTCAAAAAAATGAATGAATGAATGAATGAATGAATGAATGAACAAATGAACGAAAACTGTGAAGTTCAATGGAATAGATTGCTTTCCATATGCCAGCCCCTGGGATAAGCTTTAAAAAAATAGATTATCTCATTGAATCAATGCAACTCTTAGATATTGAATCGTACACATGGTTCGAATTTCCAGATGAGGAAACTGAGGCTTGGTGGGGGGAAAGGGCGGGGCAAGGTGCCTCAGCCAGTGAGTGCTGGCGGTAGGGGTGGGGGGGTGTGATTCAGAGCCTCTAGATCCTGAGCTCCTGATAAGACATTATCCTAGCCTCTTCACTGACCGCTTTCCCAAGTGACCTGTTCCTGGAAAAACCAACCCAGAAAGTCAGGCACAGGGAGTTCTGTATTTCTCTCTGTCTCATAAACAGAGGCAGACCAGGACCCTGAGTGAGATGGGAATGTCTCTGCTTTGCAAATGGAAACGGTGACGTGATGTTTGTGGGTACCGTGTCTTGAGCAGGTGCTGGTTTTGCGCCAGCCACAGTGGAAGCAAGTCACATCCAGGCTCCTGACTCCTTCGGGCAGAGGGGACAGTTGTCACTTATAAAGCACACAGCACTCAGCAAGATGCAGGGAGACCCTGGCCGGAGGTCACATAGCAGGTATTTGGGGGTGACATCTCCTTCCATCCGCCGCCTCCTCCCTCTGGTGACACAGGACACCAACAAATAGTGTGGTCAGAGCAGTTTTTATGGAAAACACGGCAGGCATCTCACCACAGCGGCTGCTTGCATCCAGTTAGAGGTAAGTCTAAGGATAAGAATTCAGAAGGTGAAGGGATGGGGCGCTCGGGTGGCTCAGCTGGTTGAGCATCCGGCTTCGGCTCAGGTCATGGTCTCAGTTTGTGGGTTCGGACCCCTCATCGGGCTCTGTGCTGACAGCTCGGAACCTGGAGCCTGCTTTGTATTCTGTGTCTCTCTCTCTCTCTCTGCCCCTCCCCCACTTGCGCTCTGACTCTCCCTCAAAAATAAGTGAACATTAAAACAAAAAGGTGTGGGGATATAAGCGGGACTCTAGCAGGTGTGCTTGATAGGTGAGCACCAAGCCCACTGGCCTTTTGGTGGATTAATCTGCTATGAGGCAGACCTCAGAATCCCCTGGAGAAGGGAGGTCAGGGTGCACCTCATGTCCTGGGGCTTCCACAGTGGTGGGCCCTTGTTGGCCTCTGAGAGAACCAGGGAAGGGTCTAGGATGGGGTCCCCTGAGGGGACTGTCACTGTGCTACAACAGCTGAAGAGCCCAACCCTTCCTGACCCTCCCAGACTTCAGCAGAGGAAGCGATGTGCTTTACGTCCTGTTACTAATCCTCCCCCCAAGAATAGTGGCCTGTATTTGGGGGGGGGGGCAGGGGGAATATCAATCTAGACTCTCGCTTTATGCACCAAAATAAATTCCAGATGGATTTTAGAAATCCAGAGTCAAAAGTAAAAATTGATAAATATTTGAAGCCAAAAATGTGTAGGTCACGAGACAGGGGAGGGAGAGAGCACTTCTTAAGGAGGAAAACAAAGAATGAATCCCAAAGGAAGGGAAATATCGGATGGATTTGTGCACCTAAAAAAAACTGAAAAAATAAATTCGTGTGACTGAAGACTCCATACACGAATTAAAATCCCACCGACAAACTTAGGAAAAAATTTGGAACGCTTATGACGAGCAAAGGGTTAGCGTCCTTAATATATTTTTTTTACAAAGCTCTTACATATCAAATAGAAAACACTGAAACCTAGAAAGAGCCAAAGGAAACAAACAGGCCATTCCCAGAAGAAGAAATGTAAATGAAGGACGAACACAGGGACAGATGTGTATGGTCAGTGTCACTGGGGAAAATACCATCGGTTTGACAACAGATTTCACGGAGTCGATTCTGGGCTGGCAAGGGCAAGGTGAGAGACGACCCTTGACCGCTTCTGGGCGGGGAGCCACTTTTCCGGAAGGCATCTAGTTCCTTATCAAGAGCCTGAAAAATTCAGCTTCTACCTCAGTAATCCCGCTTCCAAGGACCCGCCCTCAGGGACGATCCTCGACGTGGAGACCAGAGCCACCCTGAATCTCTGCAGGGTCCTATGGATTGTGAACAAAGTGGAGTTCGGTACGGCCATTTACAAGAGCTTTTATTTAATTTTTTTTTTTTCAACGTTTATTTTATTTTTGGGACAGAGAGAGACAGAGCATGAACGGGGGAGGGGCAGAGAGAGAGAGGGAGACACAGAATCGGAAACAGGCTCCAGGCTCTGAGCCATCAGCCCAGAGCCTGACGCGGGGCTCGAACTCACGGACCGCGAGATCGTGACCTGGCTGAAGTCGGACGCTTAACCGACTGCGCCACCCAGGCGCCCCTACAAGAGCTTTTAAAGGCTGATGATTAGGACATCCTATGGCGAAAACATTGTATGCAAAATTGCATGTTCGAAATGACCTTGGTATATGTGGGAGGATGTGCCTGTGTGCGCGTATATAAATGCAGAAACATCCGTGGAAAGACAGTCACCGTCAAATGGAGACAGTGTTCTATTTTCTTATATTTTTATATGTTACACATTTCTATTGTTAACATACCGTTTTTATCATAAAGAAAAACTTTAAGCCAATGTTGTAAAAAATTAGAAAAGCTGTCCTCGATGTGGGGCCATTTAGATACGTAGGAGCTCAAAAGGTATATATGGGTAAAACAGGGTTTGTGAACCTGGAAGCTGGGTTTTTTTTTTTAATTTTTATATATCTTTGAGAGAGAGAGAGAGAGAGAGAGAGAGAGAGAGCACAAGCAGGGGAGGGGCAGAGACAGAGGGAGACAGAATCCAAAGCAGGCTCTAGGCTCCGAGCTGTCAGCACAGATTAGCACAGAGCCTTACATGGGGTTCGAACCCACAAACTATGAGATCATGACCTGAGCTTAAGTCGGTTGCTTAACCGACTGAGCCCCCCAGGTGCCCCTCAACCTGCGCAGTCTTGCCATTCTGGGTCAGATTATTCTCTGGGGTGGGGGCTGTCTAGCATCGTAGATGTTTAGCAGCACCCTAGCCACCACCCACCAGATGCCAGCAGCAAACTTCCCAAGTTGCAACAACCAAAATATACCTCCAGGCTTTGCCGGATGTCTCCCGAGGGCCAAAAATTGCCCCCGGAGGAGAACCTTTGAAGCCAAGGGTGAAGAGGGAATACTTTTAACCTGTTGGCCCTGGGTAACGTTCATCTAACCTTTGTGCATTCACTCATGCCTTCAACAGACGTTTTCAGATCCTGGGTCTGGGAGCTGGGAGACCCAAGTTCTAGTCCCGCATCAGGCTCTTGCTGTGTAACCTTGGAAAAGTCACCTAAGCCTCCTTCATTTTTCTGTAAAACACTCCCTGAGGGCTTCCTCATTCCCTGGCACAGCTCTAGGGAGCGCACCACCAGGCACAGAGCTGGCTCCAGGCTCCGCCCTTAGGAGCTCACGGTCCAGCAGAGACGGCCACTGTACAAACAGCCGTGTTTGTTCCGTGGGATGGGTGTTAACAGGGAGTGAGGCAGTGTTAACGTGGATGAACAAAGAGAGAGATTCTTAACTGTTGGATTAACCGTGACGCCAATGTTTTAAAGGATGGCCCATTCCATGCGGACCGCACTTTACAGTTTATAAAGTGGATCAGCAGGGTCTTGGCAGGAAACAGATGGCACACTCAGTGGGGTGACCTAGGCGAGCTTAAGAATGGGATCCTTACAAAGACGACCGCGGGGAAGGGAAAGTGGCAGGGATGATTCAGAAGCTGTGGGGTAGCAACAGCAGGGACGCTGTCTATCCCTGGGCCTGAAGGGGTCACGGGAGGGATTGACACCAGATCCTGGAGAGCCACAGCTGCTGCTCTGGGGAAAGCTACCCAATAGCAGGGGAGGCGTTGAGGAGGACAACCCAGCCACTGCCAACCTAGAGCCAGGCAGGGGGGAGGCAGAGAGGAAGAACATCTCAGCCTCACTCCCCTCCTGCCCTCCAATCTCCTGACACAGCCTCCCAGTGACCAAAACATACTAGAAGCCAGAGAGCAAGCTGCTGATACTTCCCATGTGAGTCAGCTACTGGAGTTGAACCGCCAAAGGAGAAGGATCAAGGGGATCCAGAGGCATGTGCAGAAATGTCCAGAATAAAAGGCACCACCCCTCACCTTCTCATTTCATCCCTATAGCAGTCTCGCAAGACAGATTTTATTATCCACCTTTATACAAGAGGAAGCTGTGGTCCAGAGAGGTATGGCGATTTTCCCAAAATCACACAGCAGGAGGACATGAGAAGGGAGAAAGGATGGAGCCAGGATTGAAATCATGGTTTCCTGAGTCTCTGAGCTCCAGGCTTTATAGTTAGGAGGATCTGGGTTCAAATCCCAGCCCCTCCACTTAATACTTCCTGACCTTGTGTATCTCTGTAAAATGGGGTTAGGGATTCTCGTACCAGGGAAGCTACTGGATCAGGTGAGGGGAGTGTGGGGCCCTTGCCGGGTGGAGAGTGAGCTGACTCAGGCAGACGCTTGCCCCCACTCTGCACCAGACAGTTATTAACCAGAGCATCAGACTCTGCATTAGGCATGGGGCAATTTGTCCGCCTCCTCCTCCACCTGCAAGATCGACCTCCACGCTCAGCGGCCTCATTGAGATTCAGGTCCTCAGCTCCGGGACTCCATCCCAGTGTCTGGTCAATAGCTTATATTTTTAATTTGTCAATAATCAGTCAGGACCTTGGCCAGTGCCCCGCAGAGGGCTCAGCAAGATCATTCAGCCAGTGCATTGAGGGGCGGTGGGGGGGGGGGGGCAGTGTGCATGGAGGGGGAAGCAGACTCTGAGCAATGCTAACAAACTCAGGCAGGGAACTGGGGGACAACTGGGTACCCAGAGCATCCTGACTTCCAGGCCATGGCTTGGGTGTCAGAAGACCTAGGGAAAAATGGATAAGTACACAGGACTGCAGTCAGCCAAACCTGGTTCAAGTCCAGCACCACCCCTTTAAAAATATGTGGTCTTGACCCATCGACTGAACCTCTCAGAGCCTCAATTTCCCCATCTGTCAAGTGGCTTCCATAATAACAACACGTAACTCATAGGGCTGTAGAACGGTCAAGCGAGTTAGGACAAAGAGCCTGGAACAGTGCCCAATGCACAGCGAACCCATTACACACGTTTGCTATTGTGACTTTTTTTTAAGTCGAGCAGGAGAAAACATTCATAAGTAAAGAGTGATCATTAGTGCACTTACAGATTCCCAGTACAGATGGGGAACCTGACACTCACAGAGGGGAAGTGATCAGCCCAATTTTACAGATGAGGAAACTGAGGCTCAGAGAAGTCAACTCATTTGTCCAAGGTCACACAGCTGGGATGTGGTTGAGTCAGGCCTCCAAACCTGGGGAGTCTAACCCCAGGTCCCATGATTCTAATCACCAGGTGAAATAGATTCTACAACCTAAGTATCCAAAACAAAGAGGGGGAAATGCCCCCTTACCTCCTTCCCTTTGTTCTTGGCATTTTTTGTGAACAAGTGCATTGCTTCCTTTTCTCTCTGACAGGCAGACACTGGGTGCCCACAAGAGGCTGGGACAGTGAAAATAGGAGGAAATCTATATTCCTCATGAGTCTTACCCATTCTATCACTAAAAAACATCTCAGTTCTTACCTGTCCTGTGCCCCTGCCAATGAAAGAGTCCAGGAGAGGCCATGGGACCTGGAACAAAAGTGGCTGAAGCATATGTTGCCCCAGAAAGACAGGGTCCATCTCAAAATCAAAGGGCAGTTAGCATTAGAGCCAGGGCATGAACACAGGCCACCCAGGGCCCGTCCCTGGCATCTGTTGGCCATCTGTGTCTGCCTGCCTGGTCCTCTGCCTCTAACATCATGAGTGCCCGGTCCTTGATATGTCATGGCACCTCTTCTTGCAGACTTCATGGTAAGACTCCACAGAACAGGACCAGCCCCTGTCATCATCCCACAGTCCTGACCGAAGAACCCCACACAAGGCTGGGTCCCACCTATGGGGATAACAATGGCACCAGTAGTGTGCTGGACCCCGATTCTGGACACCTGTCTTCCCCACCTCTTAGAAATGCTGTCTAAGTGAGTACCCAGCTCCCAGTCTCCCACCTGTATTGTTTGCTGGGTTGGAGAATTCTCTAAAACCACCAGGGTAGACACTCCAACACTAAGTGTGTTGTCGAGCAGGCTCATGAGATACATGTACTCCCATGGCTTTCCCCCCTGAAGCCTTCGGGACCCACAGAGCCCTGGATATTTCTTTATATCTCCTTTCTGCCAGGCTTCTCTGTCTCCAGAGAACCTACCCCCTGAGTCTGCATCTATTGAAATATGCTTTTACACCAGAAAACTCCCCAGACATCAGTAGAATCCTCCACAGGTAGAATTCAAAAGCTGTCAAATGCCCTCAGAGAATCCCTGAGCTCCTGGGACCTCCTGCAAAGTACCAATCACAGGCGGGATCTCAGAGAGCCACCAGGACACCAGTTCTTCAGGAGCCTCAGTGGTCACCTGGCCCAACCTCCTTCCCATTCAACAGAGGGGAAACTGAAGTTTGGAGACGGGGAGCAGCTTGCTCAGAGATGCACAGACTGCTGGTGCAGAGCTGGGATCCTGTCCTCTATGCCTGACACCCTTCACCTCCATGCAGGTGCTGGGAACTATGGGTGGGCCAGAGAAAACCCAAGGGAAAAATACTTTCTCAAGAGTCTCCTAATGGGATCATCTTCTCAGACTGTAGTGGATGGAATAAGGAACATGAGTTTTGTCCATGATTTGCTATTAGCTTGCGGTGTGGACCCACAAAAGCCACTTCCCTCTAGTTACCACATCTATAATGGGTCATAACAAGTCACTGAAATAATCAGGAGAATAAAGCATCACCATCATCATCGTCATCACTATCATCACCTTTTCCTCCTCCTCCTCCTCCTCCTCCTCCTCCTCCTCCTCCTCCGCCTCCTCCCCCTCGTCCTTCTCTTCCTCCTCCTTCTGCTCCTTTTTCTCATTTGTTAGGCATTTACACCACACTCAAGGCTTACTTCAAAAAAAGTTTATAAGAAGCTTAGGAGGAAGGCCCTATTACCTTATTTTCCAGACGATGAAACTGAGTGTTGGAAAGATTTATTGGCTTGTCCTTGCTAACCATAAAGCCCCCAGAGAGGCAACCAGCATTTGGACCTGGACAGAGAGCAGAGTTGGCAGCCTTAACCCCTGCCTGACCCTCCTCCCACACAGGAAGTCTTGGCCACTGATGAGACCCTTCAAAGGATGGCGATGATTCTTCCCACTGATGTGCTTATTGGTTTCACAATTCAGAGAAGTCACATTTGTACCCAAGCATGAAGCATTTGGTAGGTATCCCAGGAGGGCCAGCTTTAATTCATCCTGCCTCTCCCTCACTGGGACAGAGGACGGCAGGTGGGTTTGCTGAGGAGCACTCAGATGTGAAATGGGTCAGAGAACAAATGAGGAAGGGGAATTTAACGTGTTTGGGTTCTTCCATGGCTGAGGGTCATCCATGCAGGAAGTGAGTTGAGTCTAAAGATTTCCCATGGGGCTGGGGGTGTCGGCTGGCTTTATGACAGGGAGACCCCTGAGCAGGGAGGTGGGGGAGGCATTGCTAAGCCTTTGTACCAGCACATGGTCCCTTCCAAGTTTTTCACCACTCAAAGTGTCTGTCCCACTGGCAGTATGACCATATCACCTCTCTTTTGGACCCCATTTTTTCTATCAGTACAAGGTCACAGGCTGATTAGCAGTAGGGTTTCTGGGTAGAGGGCGTCTCTGTCCAGAGTGCTGAAATGAGAGGTGGCTGCACTCTGGCCCAAGGCTGGTACATACACTGGGTTCTCTCTCCCTCACCCTCACATAGACTGCTTTTCCCATAAAAGACATTTTTCTCTTGTTTCCTTTCTATTTTTCTCTCTCTCCCTAGCTCCCCCACCTCTCTTTCCATAGATCAATTCCTTCCTTCCTCTCTCTCTCTCAATTTCTCTCCATTTCTCCCTTTATCTTTTTCTCCATCTTTCCCCCATCATTTTCCCCTGTCTACTTTTCTTTCTTGCCTTCTGTTTCTCTCCATCTTGCTTTCTTCCTCCTTGTATTCTCCCCTCTTTCCTTGTCCCAATCTCCATTTTCTCAGCTGCTCCCCCAGGACCCTGGGCTTGACTTTCTTCCCCAGCCAGCCCCTCTCCTTCCAACCACTTCCCTAAAGGCAAACACTCCATCCCAAGTTCTCCTCTTCTTCCCTCACCTAGCCCCTTAGAGATGTCCAGCTTCTCCCTGTGATGACCCATTTGGGGATTCAGAACCAGAGATCTTCCGTCCTTTCAATCTCCCACTGCAGAGGGGAACATCTTCCAAATGGGGACACTTTCCTCAAATCAAAACACCTCACCTATCAAAAAGCACCTACTGTGTGCTACATTCTGGGAAACAACATGAATGAAAGTAGTCTGATCTCTTCCCCCTTCCTTATGTTAAGGGAGACAGAAAGCAAGCAAAGAATTTAGACACTGATTTTGGTTTTTTGACATCAAGACGATAGTCAAAGTTTGGGCATGGAAGGTGACTTGGGGTGGAATGGGACTGCATTATGTTGAGAGATCAAGGAAAGTATCTCTGAAGAACTGGCATTGAAACTACAACCTGAATGATGATATAGCCATGCAAAGGGCCCATAGAAAAAGATTTGAAGTAGAGGGCACAGTAAGTGCAAAGGCCCTGAAGCTGGAAAGAATTTGATATAGTCAAATAACAGAAAGAAGGTTTGTGTGGCTATAATGGAGAGAACAAGGCAGAGAAGATCATGAGATGAGGTCAGTGCCTCTGACCCAGACTCTGAATGTCCTTAGAGGCTTTGGAACAGAGCTTGTCTTTTATTTTTTATGTCATAGGCTGAAGCATGCCTGTCGTTTGATTCCTTCCAGGTGTAGTGAGGTGGGGAAGAGTGGACATGAGGGCACAGACCATTTAATAGGTGGTGCCTTAGCTTTAGAAGTTCTTTAAAAGCTTGGATCTTGTTCTTTCTCCTTCCCACCTCCACCCCACCAAGGCATTTCTAACTCACCTAGCCCCCTGCACGGAACCCAAATTGAAGGCCCTGCTGTGGGAATGGCAGCTACTGCCATTACCACCACCATCATCACAATCAGCATCATTTCTAAGTGACCCCAATTGATGTAAGGATGAAAGCAAGACAAGGATTAAAACATCCTTATAGGTCTATTTCAAGATTTTTAGCATGGGTGTCAGGACAAAGGGATTAATCCCATAAGCATTTATGGAATGCCTATTGTATGCAATACAGAAATAAACAGACCCCTGGAGTGGCCCATATGAACACTAATATCAAGAACTGCCAACATTTATTGGGCATTTGCTAGGTACCGGTCCCCTTGCTAAGGGCTTTACATGAATTACCTCCTTGCATCCTTACAACAATACCACGAGCCTTTTCACTTTTCAGGTAAGAAAATCAAGGCAGAGAGAGTTGAAGCAATTCATTAAATGAATTAAAATCTGTCTATTCCTCCCTATCCTTGAGTCCTTTATTGCCTGCTTCGCTTCTCCCCTAGTCCCCCACAACTCTGTACTAATGGGCTAGTGTGATACCTCAGAGATAGCATATAGTTCATTCTGCAGGCTGAGATCAGAGTTTGTCCAAATAAGTCTGGTCATGGCACTTATGGTCTACTGGTACTTGGCTACTCTAAAATTGTTTCTTTACGTGAAATGAAGAGAGAAAGAAAGAAAGAAAGAAAGAAAGAAAGAAAGGATAAAGAGATGGAGGGAGAAAGAAAGAAAGAGAGAGAAAGATGGAGGGAGGGAGGAAGAGAGGAGGGAAGGAAGGAAGGAAGGGAGGAAGAAGGAATGGAGGGAGGAAGGAAGGAAGAAGAAAAGAAAGAAGAGAGGGGGAAGAAAGAGAGGAAGGATAATTGCTCAACAAATGGCAAGTAGCATGGTTGTAATCACAGTTTTAAAATTCATATCCATGTTAGCAGTGGCCTTTATGGGTAACTTCTTAAGCCCAAGGAATGGCCTAATTAATGGCGGGACTTTAGGTACATTGTCAAGAAGACGGGGTAGTATATTTTTGAGTGAAAGACTGGCAGCAGTGGCTTACCCAGAGGTGGAAAGTTTTAATGGGGACAAACTGTCCCTCTGCCTTCAGACAAGTGTCTGTCCCTCTCCTTAGGGAGCCCAGAAGGGAACTTCTGCACCCCACCCCCCAGCACTGACAATCCCCCCGCAAAGGCCCTGCCTCAGAGCTACAAGCTATTTCACTTCTTCAATGCATGACTAATAAGCACTTCATCGAAGGCAATATTCAATCGTGCTGTGGAATTAAAGGAGCAGGCTCACGTGCCATATATCACCCCAGGAGCTCTTACCAGCAGGAGATCAATAATCCAGCGATAGACATTTCATAATTAAAAGACGACGACGAAGAAGACGATGAGGAGGAAGAGAGACAAGGGCCCTAGCAGATGGCCCTGCATTTTTCTTGGCTTTTTGGTTCCCAAGGCTTTGGGGGACTTGCCAGAACAATGAGTCCTGGTTGGAGCCATCCCAAAAGGCTGGCCGGAAGGGGGCTTCGGTAGAGTCAAGTGGCCTGTCCCCCGCCTTGAGGCTGGCTGGGGATAAGTGCTGCCGTTTTTAGACTGACTGCAGTGCCTTTTAACATCCCTCCAGGTTGCCTTTCTGCGTAACCCCAAACCAGCTGGAGCAGGTACCTTCCTGTTCTCTCCCAGCTTCCGTAGCTCCATCTTTAAGTCAAGCTTACAGGTTTTCCTCTGGGAAAATTTCCACTTCGGGGTCATTGGGTTCAGGTGGAATGAAAGTGACCTCCACAATCCAGAGATGGTCCTGCAGATCACATCGGGCCAATAAAATGCCTCATTCATTCTCAAGGCCATGATGGACTAATGGATGCCCATGTAACCCAAGCTAAGCCAATCGGGGTCAATTCCGGGACTACCTTTGGAGCTGCCCCTCTCCTAGCTGGGGTTTCCAGGCTTGAACGAACCCTAAAGCTATGGGGAGACTATCTTGTCATCATGGAGGAATAGACTTTTCCCGGTAACATTGGTAGACGTCTGAATTCAGCCCCCCGGCAATCGAGGTTCGACTTTCAGTTGATGAGAACGCATGAGTTCCCATTTTGCCTAAACTAGTTTGAATGGAATTTTCATCTCTGCAAATTAAAAGGTCCAGGCAAGTCCACTAGGTTTCTTCTTGTCTGTTTGTTTGATCCACCCATCCAAAAACATGAGTAGTTTAAGGTCAAAAAAAAAAAAAAAAAAAAAAAAAACAGCTGTAGTTAAATTCACAGTCCAACTATGTACTAGCAGTGTAATCTGGGGGAAAGTGCCTAAGCTTTTTTTTTTTTTAACATTTATTTATTTTTGATAGAGTGAGCAGAGAAGGGGCACAGAGAGTGGGGGACAGAGGATCTGAAGTGGGGTCTGTCTGCACTGCCAGCAGAGAGCCCCGCATGGGGCTCACAAACCCGTGAGATCATGACCTGAGCGGAAGTTGGACTCTTAACTGACTAAGCCACCCAGGCACCCCTGCCTAAGCCTTTTGAAACTCAGTTTCTTCAGCTGTAAAATGGGTATGGTACCACCCTCAAAGAGGTCATTGTGAAGATTACATAAGATAGTAACTAATTCTCAGGGAGCATGAAATGTGGCTTAATCTGTCTCTTACCTTGGAGTTTCACTCTGCCTCAAAAACAAGTGAAGCTGTCCTTCAGAGACCCACCACTTGCTATCACCATCATCTACAGGAGCAACCCAGACCTGGTAGAATGCTCTTTTGTAGGAAAGAAGATGTGTGACAGCATCACTTGGACCATAGCAGCCAAACAAACATTCATAAAGCTTAACTGAGGGCACCATTTCTCTTCAAATGCAGAATGAGCAGAAGGTGATAACGATGCTTTGAAGATCACACATCATTGGTTGCACATCCAAATGGCATCGCCCACTTTATTCGTATTGTCTTATGCCACTGTCACAGTTCTCTGAGGAAGCTGAGGCTCAGAGGGGGGCAGCGATTGGCCAACGGTCACACAGCTTGCAAGCCTGAGTCCAGAGTCTGGACACCAAAGTGCTATGCTTTGTCAGTTCCCTCAAAATAATGCCTCCCAACAGGGAGGTATGTGCCAGGCACTGGGCAAGCCTCTCTGCACAGCTTCCTATCGAACCTTCTTAAGATCCTTTTGAGAAAAGCTTGGGACTCATTTTAAGGTAAAAAGCAGCAGTGAAGTATGCTTAAAGAGGGAAACAAAGATCTCACTGCTCAATTCGGTGTGGCCTACAGTCTTTCTGTTGTATGTATTTTACCACAATTAAAAAAATAGTAAAAAGAAATTATCTTTAAAGCACATACGCACGTATCCTTTGACCCATTGCTAAGAAAATTCCCTGGGGCAATCACATCAATATCCTCAAGCTGGAAATGACCTGCGGGTCCCCCAGTGTGGTTCAGATTTTAAAATAAGGCATTATGTATAAGAAACTTCAATTATTTTTTTAAAAAAAATGAAGTAGAACTCTTTGTGGTCATTGTAAAGGTATCTAAATACAATAGTAAGTGAGACAAAATGCAGAACAACAACGAGGCAAAACAAAAAACCCAGTGGAAAAAAACCCTCCACTGCCCATCCCCTCCTCCCTTTCCACTTCACCCTTGCAACTCTCCACCACGCTCCCCGCCCTAGGAGCTTTCCCCCTCCCTGCCCCAGCTTTGGAGCCTTTGTTCATCCACCCCTTCTTCTGGGAATGCCACATCCATGAACAAGATCCCAGTGAGCCTCCGTGGCAACTTCTCTCTCATCTGGACTTGCTGGGTTCTCCAAGGGCAGAGACTGTGTGCCCAGCACCCAGCCTCCTCTGGCACAGAGGAGGGACACAGCAGACATGTGTTGGATGTCCAGTGGTGTGGGTGGTGGGGACTGTGACCAGAGCCAGTCCCTGACCTTGAGTCCTTTTCTCGTCTTTCCCCAACCCTGTTGAGTTCATGTGGGGTCAGGGGCCTTTGGGGACAGAAGTGACATTTTTTAGACACCTCCTTGGTTCCAGGTCTCCAAGCTGCCTTTTCACTTACGTATGTTTTCTCTTCATTTTTACTTTCGCCCTTTATCATCCCATTTTACGTATAAGAAAACTGAAGCTGTGGGCAAACGGACTCGGTCAAGGTTACCAGCTGCTTGTTGCTGGGTTTAGGGGACAAGCCCAGGTGGGAAGGAGAGTGCGATGGAGAGGTTGGCATACCCAGGACCGCATCGCATCGCGCCCCGTCGCGTTTCAACGTAGTCCTCCAACGTAGCCGTGGAGGAGATCTTACTCCCGATCTATAATGTGTCGCTCACGCTGCCCCCGCGAACGAGGACCGGCCACTGGCAAACTGACCCATGGCCGGCTCTTCATTCACCACCGAAAGGGACGTTCGTTTGCTAAGAAGCCCACGGGCTGGCCTGAGAGCTGTCACCCTGTGACAATATAGACAGAGCCCGTGCCCCCACCTCGTAAAGCCCCAGCGTACACACACGGGAGAGCAAGCCCACCCTCTCTCGCGGAGAGAATAAGTGTAAGGAATTAAGAAGACTGATTAAACAGACAGATGTTTTCAGTCGGCAATAGAAGTGTCAACATGATCCTAATTAATGAGTGTGTTAATGGCTGTTCTCTGTTTGAAGACAATAGTCGCCGCCTTTGCGATGTATCCACAATGACTCACAGGGCACACACGTAGATGCCCGCGCGGAGCCTGCGTGGGGCGGGGGTACGAGCCGTGTGCTCACCCAAGGGATACACAGTGGCACAGCCTCGCGCACAGGGAGGTGCGCCGACCCCGCGGGGAACAGGCTCAGGGCACAGAGGACCCTGGGGCACACGTGCAGGTGCGGTTCCACCGTGCACACACACACGGCACACACAAGGCACATCAGGACACACACTCAGGAAACACAGGGCACCCACACCACCCGGACGACACCCAGGCAAAACACACACCACAGACACCGAGCTCACAGGATACCCACACCACGCTCGCCCAATGCACACGCAACGTACACGTGTGTCACACACCTCTGCATGCCACACATGTGCTCAACATGAGTACACCCCACACACAGCACCCTGTAACACACACACACACGACACGTGCAATCCCACAATACAGCTCATGGTGCACAGAGCACTAGCCTTACACACTTAGCACACACACTCAAACACACGTTTAGTACCAATAATCAAGATGCTCACCGTGTGTTCACCTCATATACTAGACTGTACTCTAAGACATAAAAACACAGAAATGAAAGGGGTGAGTGTCTTTCCTCCAGGATATCCCAGGCCTCCAGAGAAGCACAAGTACTGCCCTGTGAGGTGCGTCAAGAGGATCTCTCAACGTCATTTACTTGCTTGTGTTTCCACGAGGAAAAGACATGGGAAAGACTTGCTACACAGAACAAGTGCTGAACAGTATGGAGTTGGGCTGTAGCCACTCAGTGGCCTTTTTCATAAAGACACCAAGGAAAATCCAGTCTGTAACTCTTACCGTAGTTATTTTTAGCAGTGGTATTTTTATTTATCTCAGAGGATCTGGGGAGTGTGTAACTAAACATGTCTCCCCTTTTACCCTGGCTCCTAGGAAGCTCAGTGCTAAAATGTTGATCCGTATACTGTAGGAGTGTTGATTTTCACAGTACAAATCTCTGAGTGTTCTAACCGATGCTATTTCATGTTCTTACAGGTGTTCTTCTTTCATTCTATTCTTAAAATACACTTTTAAATGACTAATCTCTTCCTGAAACAATATGGGGATAGAAATATGGGGAAGAAAGATCGATTTGAGTTAGGTAGATTTATTAGGGCAGGAGAGCTGCTGTAAGAAAGAACCTCCAGTTCTCAATGGCTCAGCACAACAAAGGTTTATTTCTTGCTCAGAGCACAGTCTAGTGTGGGTTTTCAGGACGTGCGCCGTTGCTCCCTACAGTCATTCAGGGACCCGGGATTCCTTCCACCCAGTAGCATTTAAAGTATAAAGGGGAAAAGCCAGGATCACTGGAGTAGCTGTATCTTTAACCTGACACAAGTAAGACCTCCAAGGCTGTGTCCAGAGGAGGGAGAGGTGGCCTCTGATGGGAAGGGAAGAAAAGACCCCAGAGAAGAGTCAGTCTCTGAGCTGGGCATTAAGAGCAAATCAAACCCGGGTCTGCAGAGAAGGTAAAAGGCAGAGGGACAGACAGACCCATCTGGACAAATTTACAGAGGTGAGAAATGGTGGGGACCACCATTGTGAAGACCAGCGAGGAGCTCCTTCTGGACCAAGAGTGGGAAGCAAGATGGAGGTGGTGGGCTTTTATGGTCGAAAGGAAAGCAGAGCCTGGCCCAAGAGAGCCTTGAGTGTCGGACACAAAAAGTATCTCTTTATGCCATGATCGTTAAATTACCCAACACTGACTGGGTGCTGGGAAACGCTGCATGGTGCTTCCTTGCAATTATCTTATCAATTTTCAGAGCAACGCTATATGGCGAAGCACTCCAGCGACCTGCATTTTACAGGAGTGGACACTAAGGCGCAGAGAGGTTAAGTGACTTACCTGAGTTCACACAGAGAAAATGGCACCATCAGAGGCAGAAATGGTCAGTGCACTTCCTTAGCAGCTATCCTCTGGGGTCTCTGGAACAGGGACTCTGTCCTGTGTTGTGGTCATCATGGTGGCACGCTCAGCTGGATGGGTTATCAGAGGGCAGTCTGACAGGGGTCACCAGCCCAAGTCTCAGAGCCAGCCATGGTTCAATAGCTCAATAGCTCACCCAGCCCTGGGTGAGGCCATTAGACTTAGAGCCTCTTTTTTCCAACCTGTAAAAGGGGGTCATATGCTTCCATTCCAGGGTGGCAACATGTATGTCATTTATCCCAATGCCTAGCACGTCGCGAGGGCCACACACACAGCAGCCATTATGATTATCATTGCTGTTGCTGTTTTGGTTGTTTTTAAAGGGACAGAGGAGCTGGGGAACAGGCTGCTATACCCGCCAAGAGACAAGTAATTTGGGAATGCTCTAGCAGAGGCCGTGGAGAGGGACAGCTGTGAGGGAGATTAAGGAAATTCACGCGGAATATATGCACGTCTGGCACGTATGGTGCTTTGGCAAGGACAGAAGCGGGACGGACGCACTCCTCCCCAGAAAGATGTGAACGGCATTTGGCTTCCCTTGCTGTTCAAGCCGGGAGCAGTCCTGCGTGCGTGTCTGTGTGTTTCATGCAAATGCGGGCGCGTGTAGATGTAGATGGCACGGGCCTCGGAGACACAGGGGTGGGTGGAGAACAAAGAGAGGGGTAGGTTCTCCTGCGAAGAAACCCGGTAGAGGGGGGGTCCTGGGGGCTAGACTGTGGGCCTGAGTTCTCTTCTACTTGGGGCCTGAAGTGAGCTCTTGGCCTCCGAGAACGTGTCTCCAAAATGGGGCTGAGATCACTTCACCCATCTGGACTCCAGGGCTGGACTACATCTACTTTTGAGGTCCCTTGTGGCTCCAAGATCCCAGGCCAATGAGAGGGGAAGGTGGGTCCAAACACGGGAGGGTGAACAACTCTGAAGTTCTAAGACGGTATCTTGGCTCCTCAAAGTCAGGGGAGGTAAGAGAGAAGAAGGGTCGCTAGAGGTGAAGATATCCAGGAGAGAGAAAGAAGGAATCGGAGAAACTTAACAGAAGACCATGGGGGGAGGGAAGGGGAAAAAATAGTTACAGACAGAGAGGGAGGGAGGCAAACCATAAGAGACTCTTAAATACAGAGAACAAACTGAGGGCTGATGGGGGAGCCGGGGAGAGGGGAAAGTGGGTGATGGGCACCGAGGAGGGCACCTGTGGGGACGAGCACTGGGTGTTGGATGGAAGCAATGAATCACGGGAATCTACCCCCAAAACCAAGAGCACAGTGTATATACACTGTGTGTTAGCCAATTTGACATTAAATTCTATATAAGGGGGAAAAAAGGAACTCCAGAAAATGTTTAGAAAAAAATCCAGAGCAGGGGCCATCCCTGAGAGGGCTCTTCTTTTAGATCATGAGCAACACACCCCCTGTCACAATGCAGCTCCCTGAGGTCTCCTGCCTGAGTCTCCTTTGTCCCCACTGACCCCCTCTCCCCGCTTTATTAGTCGTATGCAGCAGAAGTGATCAGAGGACAATTGGAGAGGGGTCAGAAGCAGCACCACCTCCCAGGACTCTCCTCTGGAGAAGGGAACCCCTGTTTTAAGCCCTTTAATGGTCCCCAAATGAATGACCAACATCAAAACTCAGGGAAACTGACTTGGAGGCTGAACACCGAGGTGAAAAAACAGCCTGGACTCCCCAACATCAGCCTGGCTTGGATGGCGAGTCCTGGGTTCAGCTCACGCAGGTCACATGTCCTCAGACAGGAGACTTTGTTTCTTGGGGCCTCAACTTCCCCACCTGTGAAACGGAGCCGGTGATAGAACCTGCCTCCTGGGATAGATGTGAGGATCCACAGCCATGACTCTTGTCGAGTGCCTGCCTCTGTGTGTGGCATCGAGCAGGGGTCCTCTACCTGTCATTTACTGCCTCCTTTTTGGGGCGATGGGGGACGTGGTCTCATTCAGCCCTCTTTGGCCATGCCTTCATGCTTACAGAAAGTCCTTCCTTCCTTTAACCAAACACACCCAAGCTTGTTTTTCTCCCCCAAAACATTAGTCTCCAGCTGCCTCTCCACTTATGTAATGATTTAGGAGAAGATCAAAATAAAACGTGGGAAGCTGTAGGCTGTGATACTATTTTTTTTCCCCTTAGTACACTTTGATTATGTGTAAACAGCACATTGCAAATTATTTCCTCTTTCTTTGTCAAGTCCTCAAGCCACCTCGGGGTCCCTCAGAATAAGTAATTGGCTCTGGGACATTGCGTGACAATTCGCTTTGAGTAGACATTTATCTCCAGGGAGTCTTCCTCCAGCTCATGGTGTTCCAGGAAAGAGGATACCGGGTTGGGGGGGGGGAGGTCAGAGCCACACAACCTGAGGGATCTTTTGTCCCCTCCATGGGGTCTTCTTTGGGGACACGGATGGCGGAGAGATTGTTTGAAGAGCCCAACTGGATTGATCTGGATTGATCCTTGAGGCTCATTTGCTGTCTCAGAATCCCTGAGAACACCTCCTCCCAGAAGCCCTTGGACCTTGAATCCCCAGATTCTATCTCTAGAACTTCGTGAAACCCAACAGTATTAGGGGAGCAGGGAGTATGAGCAGATATAGCAGCAAATTTCTATCTCCTCTCACCTTGGCATTTTGCAATCGTGGGTTCAAATTTTGGTCCTGCCACTGAAAGAACTGCAGAATGCTGGGTGGGAAATCTAACTTCCCTGTGCCTCTGTTCCTTCACCTTTAAAATGGGCATCGTCACAAAGCTACTGTAGTGGCTATGGGAGCATAAGATCAGGTAGGTAGCAGGGACAGCAGCTTGCCCAGAGTGCCTTTGACTGACTTAGGAAAAGGCAGGGCAATTAGAAAACGTACCCCTTCCTCCAGGTGCATGCAGTCTTACCTAAAGGTGTGCTGAGCAGTTTAAAGATTGAGTTCAGCTCTCCCTTGACCCTGAGGTCAGGAGCTCTTATGCAGTGCACACCCTGCACAAATGTACCTGGCAGCCCTGTGTGTAAAGCAGTCAGTATACACCAGGCTCAAGGTAAGCACTCGATATCTTGCAGCATCTATGGTCACTACCATCATATACGATCGTTTCAATGATTCTGACTCTTAAAATCCATGATGGGCTAAATACTTTAAAACTTTACTAGCTCTTTAAAAGAGAAGAATCCAGGTTGGAATCCCTTGACATCATGTCCTGGCCATGCCTCCTTGAAGAAGTTCCTTACCCATCTGAACCTCAGCGTCCTCATCTGTAACATTAGAAAACACTAATTCCCACCTGGTGGTAAGGTTTTGGTTGCATAGTAAGTATCAAAAGTACCTGCAATCCAGGGCCTAGAATATGCTAGGTGCTCAGTAAATATTCATCTCCTTTCTGCAAGGAAAAGGCGACCTCTCCCCTATGGCTTTTTCCAGTAGCACAAGCATCCATGGTCAATGTGTTTGGGAGATGAAAACTATATATATATATATATATATATATATATATATATATATATATAACCATTGTAATGACGATGTTGATCATTTTGAGGTATAACCTCCTTGCAGGCAACGAACATCAAGTTTGGAATCAGAAGACGAGGGGCCCAGTCCCTAAGTACCCTCACCCTCAACTCATCTCGTGACTTTGGATTAGTCACAGGCTCTCTGAGATTTGGTTTTGTGTTCTATGAAACCGGGGGCAGAGGAGACAAGGGTTATTGAATATTTGGTACACCAGCAGAAGCACCTGGAATTCCAAACAAGCCTATGGATACCTACAGTATACAAAGCAGGTTAAAACAGGGATGCTCTGAGTGAGGCAAGGTCAGGGGTGGGGGGCTACCAATTCACCCCACTTCTTCTCGCCCTGCAGTACCCTCTGATGAGGAAGCCCAGGGCTCTGGGAACACAATATGGCAGCCATTGGGCTCAGCCCCTTCCTGCTGAAATATTCCAAGACTCTATGCTTGTGCTTTGATATCCACTGTCTTGCCACTCAATTCATCCTGACCTCAAGCGTGTGTGCGTGCATGCGTGTGTGTGTGTGTGTGTGTGTGTGTGTGCGTGTACCACAAACAAATGCTCACAAAGAAAGCAAAAAGAAGTTCCACCAGCCATTAAGGGGAAATTACAAATGCATTTTTCTCTGCCTCCGGCACATTAATAAAAGAGATTACAAAACTGGAATTGAGTCGAAGCAGGGCAACCTCACAACAATTGGAAGGCAGGGGCGGGGGGCGGGGGCCGACTGCTTCCTGTACAGTCATCTGATTTCATGGCCGTTCCCATGCTGAGAGAATCTGTCTGCGGCGGCTGCTGGGAGGATGTGGGCTCATGCATTAAACATCAGGGGGACCCTCGCAACGTGCACTGTGGGCCGGGAGAAGGACAGGGTGGGGGGCACGTTTGTGACATGCCCCAGCACGGCAATGCCTGTGGGCAGAGACCTGGAGATTGTTTAATGCAAGCACTGGAAAATCATTGAAAATCGCAGGGTGGAGAGGAAGGAGGGTGTAAAATGCAGAATGTACAAAGATGTTCTAGTGCCTTGAACATTGGGAGGGCCACCATGGCCACTTCGTCTCAGCAGTCATAGCGAGTGGTTGCTATGTGCCATGAGCTCTGGGCTAGATGCTGGGGTTGGTCATTGGAGAAGACTGAATTACTGGCCTTCATCCTTCACACCTCCCTAGGCCCATGCCTTTTGTCATGGGACTTTGCAGCCTTTCCTCCTAGAGGACACATCCCTCAGCATTGACTTTGAGCTTCACCATGTACCTGGCTTTGGCCAGGGTTATGTGGATAGAAGGACCAGGGTGCCACTTCTGGGATGAGACCTTAAGAAACCTTGTGAGTTTCTACTTTTTCTCTCATACCTCTGCCCTCAGCATGATAGAAACGTGCTCTGGCTACACTGTCAGCCCACAGGGGATGGAAGGAAGGTGGAGCTGGGCCAGACAGAGGCTGTGGCTCAGAGCTGTCCCATCTGACTCGCAGAATAAAGCTAGCTGAGAAAGAAACATCTATTGTTGTAGGCAATGGGGATTTCGCGTCTGCTTGTTAGGCAGCAACAGCTGACTGATACACTTACGTATGAAGTCATTCATTTTATTCATATATTCATTCACTCAGGAACGATTTCCTGAGCGTTTGCATGCCAGACATTTTGGAAGGCAATAGGGATATAACGGTTAATAAGAAATCTGCGAAAATGGGCAGAGATTTTGGATTTATTAATTCAAGGGTTGAACATTCCCTATGTGCCGGGCATGGAAATAACATGCTGCGATTATGGTGGCAAACACAATATATGTGTATATATTGCATATATATACATATGTGCATGTACATATATACACACACACACACAGCCCCTGCATGTATGAGGTTTATAGGCAGCAGGTAAAACAACAAAGCAGAACATTTCTAAAAAGCCTGATGAAGAAGGTTGTCTCTTTCTGTAAACTAGTCACCGTCCAGTGGAAAAGGCAAGAAATTCAGGAGAGCACTGCAATACGAAGTGTTAAGGACTAAGACGAGACACGCACAAGCAGCTAAAAGGAGGCACTTCGTGCAGCCCGGAGTCGGAGGCAGGGCGAAGGTAGGTGAGGGGAGGATTCTCGGGGCAGCAAATATCTGAGCTGAGTGCTGAAGTTCAAACACATTGCCGGCAAGGAGAGGGCGCGCAGGGGTGGGGCACCAGGCAGAAAGCGCAGTGAGAGTGAGGGGAGGAAGGTGGGAAATTGCACGGTGCCTGAGAGCCAGGATCTGAGGGTCCTTCTGAGGGTCCCGGGGAAATAAACGGGAAGAGGGAGAGACAGGGAATGAGGGGCTGAGAGGCACCAGACCATGAAGGAGGCTGGGTGCTAAGCTGAGAGGCTCGTACATGACCCAAGGAAGGGAAATAGAGAGCCACAGAAGGGTTGAGCAGGAGAACGCTGAACTCGTTGCCACCTGAGGATTTTCGAGAGGTGGAGTGGTGGGGCCGAGAGTGGCGGCAAGGAGGCCAGGAAGAGACGGTGACAAACGGCCCCGCCCCGGGAATTATGGAATCAGAGATCGTAAAGCTGGGTGTTCTGGGGCCGCCGGGCTCCATCCACTCCTTCTGCAAAATCCGGGTCTTAGAACGACGAAATGTCCCCAGCGTCTCACAGCGGGTGAACTTCAGGCTCAGGATTGGAACTGAGATCCTTCTATTCCCAACCCTAAGCTCAGTTCACAGCCCCCCCTCCGTCTCCCCTTCCCCACAAGTCAACTAATAATAATCACTACAAGAGAAACAATAATGACTATGCTCTGACGGCTGTGGCCTAGGCTCTGAGCCCCGCACATTACGGGTAAAACCTCGCGGGGTCCCCCCAACATTCCGAAGGGTCAGGATGTCCCACGTTACAGATGAGGAGCCTGATGATGAGGAAGTGTGATGCCCAGCCTCAGTGACTGCCTTCGTCAGCTCGGGCTGTTGTGTCAACTACCCTCGATGGGGGCGTGGGGGGTGAGGTTAAATGGCGCGCATGGATCTTTCACAGTTCTGGAGGCTGGGCGTCCAAGTTCAAGGTGCTGGCAGGTTCAGTTCTCGGAGAGGGCTATCTCTTCTCACTCTGTTCCCAGGACCTCTTCTTCGTATGTGCATTGGGGGTGGGGAGGGCACGGAGAGAGAGGGAGAGACGGGGGGAGGGAGAAGATATCAACATATGAACTTCGCAGGGAGGCAACTGTTCCAGCCATAGCGGTATCCCCGCTGGAGGTGCAGTGCTTCTGCCCGGCACGGTGGTGAAGGCTAAATGGGGTCAGGTGTGTAAGTTGTCCAGTACATGGAAAGCACTCAGCAAATGGAAGTGACATCAAAAATGATCAGCTGATCCCAGTGACGGTGCTAAGGATAAGGAATCAAACCTGTGCCCTGGACTGGATTCCAGTGTGACCGGGATTTGTTCATGTATTTATTTTTTCATGTGCATTTACTTTTGAGAGGGAGAGAGAGACAGGGTGTGAGCGGGGCAGGGGCAGAGAGAGAAGGAGACACAGAATCCAAAGCAGGCTCCAGGCTCCGAGCTGTCAGCACAGAGCCCGACGCGGGGCTTGAACTCATGGACCGCGAGATCATGACCTGAGCCGAAGTCGGATGCTCAATCAACTGAGCCACCCAGGCGCCCCAGACTTTATTTTTGAGACAGAGAGAGAGAGAGAGAGAGAGAGAGAGAGAGAGAGCACAAATAGGGGAAGGGCAGAGAGAGAGGGAGAGAGCATCCCAAGCAGGCTCTGAGTTGTCAGCACAGAGCCTGATACGGGGGCTCGATCCCACGACATTGAGATCATGACCTGAGCTGAAATCAAGAGCCAGACGCTTAATTGACTGAGCCACCCAGGCGCCCCTCCACTGTGTGACTTGGGATTAAAGCACCTAACTCTTTGGGCCTCAGTCTCCCCAGTCTGTCGAATGAAGACTTTAGCCCTGGTGCCCTGGTTCTCAGGGTGTGATCCCTTGGCTGGCAGCGTCAGCCGTCACCCTGAGCGTATCAGGAAGGTGCATCCCCAAGTACCCCCTCCCCGGACCGACTCAGTCTGCAACTCTGTGAGCAGCACCCAGCCATCCGTGTTTAACAGGCCCTCCTGTTCAACTCTGAGAGCCTCTGGTCTAGACGAATAATTTTTCCATGTTTTTAAAGGACATAAATGCTTTCTTCTGACAAAATCGGGAGAAAGCAGGAACATACAGCAGATAAAAGCAACAGCGAGTGCTAGGTTGGAGCCGAAACCAAGGCCCTGTCCCCTCTCCCGTCCTTGGCGCCCCACCCTGGAAGCTCCACGGCCCCCAGTGTGAAGGCCAAGGTTGTGCTAAAGCTCTCTGTCCTGTGTCAGTGCCTCTGCTCCCCTACCTGCCACCCACCCTCCCTCACGGCCACCATCCCCGCGTACACGTTCCGGAAAGTATGGATTTGTTGTGGCCTCGTGAAACCTGGTCTGTTTCTTCTTTCCGTCTTTGTTTTTTGTTTTTTTTTGTTTTTAAATAAGTTTCAGCCCGTAATTCACTTAATTATTTCCCAGAGCACCAGTTCGGTGGCTACGGCAGAGCACGAGGCAGGGGAACACAGACAGGTCCTCGGAAGCCTCTTTCCAGAAAATCTAATTTCATCATTGAGAAATCTTCTGTCTTAAGCAGCCTCCGCCACTGCCATAAATTTACATATTCTATATGCCGCCGCAGGAACGCAGTGGGCCCTATTTGCATAATGCCGCTGGAGGGGCTTGCGTTTCCCTTGAACCTGAATGCGGCAGGAAGGAGGAAGCAATTATTAAGCTGTAGACATTGGCAGGGAGAGAGGCCTCAGATGGATTTCAACTCCAAACCTCATTCGCCGTCCAGGCTGCTCATTACCTAAGGCCTGGATCCCAGGCTGACGGTGGATCCGAGCGTCGGGAAAATCAACAAATTGCTGCCTTTGCTTTATGTCTAGAGCCAGACCGAGGCCAGGTATGAGTGAGCAGCTTTGGTTTTCCAATGTCAATTGTTGGAGCAATCTTTCCCCTGTTCCCACAAATAAACTTGTTTCTTGGACCGTTTTGCCGGGATGCCGTGGCCAGCACAGCCATCCCTGCCCCCTTCCGCAACAACCCCTCTGAACACCTACAAAGCAGGTCGGTGAGGGTTTTCCCACCTGTCAGAAATGTGTCGTGAAGAAAAGGATCAGCAAAGTCCCAGTTGGAAAATGGCCAGTGCAAATAGGAATTGTCTCGTGCCACAGTGGACCTGCTCGACATTTACGCTCTCCACACTAAGGCTGCCTGAGGAGGTGGCTCTTCCCTATACAGTGGTGGGACCATGCTATATACTTGGGCTCAGATTCGCAGACCAGGGGTCATTTAATGATCTAGGACCCAGAGGTCGCTCTCCATAGTTTCTGGACCTTCCAGAGCTATGACTTAGACCTCCAACTCACTCCATGACCTGTCACTCTCAACCTCAGTAGCCCATGGGTGTGAATGGTCACTTCTGGCTCTGGGGGACGCCATTTTGGTTTTATTCCAGTGACCATGTGGAAGGCTTCCTCAAAGGCCAAGTTTTGAGCACATGGCCATCTTCTAGCAGGACTTTGAACCCAGCCTTCCTGACAGTTTTTGTTTTATTTTGCTTTGTTTCTTTTATTTTGTTTATTTTGTTTTAATTTTATTTAAATCCAAGTTAGTTAACATATAGTGTAATAATGATTTCAGGAATAGGATTTAGTGATTCATCGCTTACATATAACACCCAGTGCTCATCCCAACAAGTGCCCTCCTTAACGCCCATCACCCATTTAGTCCATCGCCCCACCCAACACCCCTTCAGCAACCCTCAGTTTGTCAAGAGTTAATTACGTCTCTTATGGTTTGCCTCCCTCTCTGTTATTGTCTTATTTTTCCTTCCCTTCCCCTATGTTCCTCTGTTTGGTTTCTTAAATTCCACACGTGAATGAAATCATATGATCTTTACTTTTGTACAGACTGACTTATTTCCCTTAGCATAATACTTATAGTTCCATCCACGTTGTTGCAAATGGCAAGATTTCATTCTTTTTGATCGCTGAGTCATATCCCATTGTGTGTGTGTGTGTGTGTGTGTGTGTGCATACCACATCTTCTTTATCCATTCATTCCTAACAACGTTTAAACCAGGCGAATTCATGAAACACCCAGCCAGAAATCCACCTTCTACAGGTAAACACCTTGCTAGATGATTCAGCAAAAGTGCCAGACACAACCTGATAAATTCACTGACAGAGCAAAACATCATCCTGTAAAATGCGGAGAGCTGACTGAGGATGAACAGTGTTTTACTTCTTATATTTAATACAAGTCTGTGCAACTTTAATTATTTTTTTCAAACAAACATCTCTTAGTTCTGGAGAAGTGGAAATACATTTGAAAATACCAGGTCTGGGGGTGCCTGGCTGGCTCAGTCAGTGGAGCGTGACTCTCCATCTTGTGGGGTTGTGAGTTTGAGCCCCACGTTGGATGTAGAGATTACTTAAAAACAAAATCTTAAATTAAAAAAAAAAAAGACTAGCAGGAATGAGTATTATTAATTAGAAAATACTACGTCCACTCCTGACGGCCTTGGTGCTGAAAATTGGTGCGGTTCACCCATCCAGAGATGACCCAGGGTACGAAACATGCACTTCATGCCGGTATTTGAACAGTGAGCCAGTTGTCGGAAATTTGAAACAGCAGATTTTTTGCTGAGAAAAAAAAAAATTATGCACTTCCACTGACTAAGGGGTGCCGTCTCCTCAAAAGACCTCAATATTTGATCCTCAGCACAGACCGCCTCCTTACAAGAATTCGGAGGGAACTCACTTTTTCCATGACTCCATCCAACACCAAATTATTTCTCTAGGAAAAAGAGATTGTTCCTGATGAGCCAAACTCCGAGCTCTAAATGCACGTGTGCTGACTTTTCCAGAGGAAACCATTTTGGCACATAACTGAGAGCAGAGCTTCAGAGCAAGCGATGGTCTTTCAATCTAGAGTTTAGGGTTTAGGTGTGGGTATGTCCTCTGGCCAGGGCTCATGTTTCCAAGCCTCGGCTTCCCAATCTGTCAAGGGAGGATAATGATAATACCTGCTTCATCATTGTCGTCGGGAGCTCTTAGATGAGATCATGTATAGTAGTGGAGTCATGGAAGGGGAAAAAAAGGAAAACCAAGTCACAGAGATGGTGCAGGTGGAACCTGAACTCAGCCATGTTTGTTCAGCTGCTGAATTGCATGCTGCTACTTTCCTTCCACAATCCTGGAATGCTGGCGGCAGGTGCTTACAAAAGCCCAATCATACCACTTGGTTCTCTGGGCTGAACTGGGGTAGGAGCTCCTCAAAGGGCAACACTCACAGGGACGTGGTATTCACTAAACTGGTCACTCCATCTAGAAACAGAGGTCAGTGCTGCTTCCAACCAGCCCTCTTAAATTAAGACCCAACTTGCCTTGCATTGTATAGCGGAGTCCCCTTTGGCTTGCCATGGGATATGGGCTGTTTGCGGTGAAGGAAGGGAGATGAAGTGATAGGAAAAGCCAATGGACCCAAGAGAAGTGCGGTTTAGAAAAAACTGGTCAGACTTTGAGCTGGGTCTGGGTCATCGCATGGCCAGCCCCTCCACTCGAGGGTGCAGCGTGGTTCAGCCACATTTCCGGCTCCCTGTGTTCCTGCAGTGATGTTGCAGCCTCTGAGGGCGGATCCTGGTGACACAAGCAAGGGGTGCCCACGCAAGGCACAGCATGCAGAAAGTGGAGGACCGTTACGTCACAAGAGCTCACCTAATCAAGAGCCAGCAGCTCTTTGCAAGAAGCTCCAATAGCTGAACATGCACCAACCTGATGACCCAGAGATCCCGTGGCCAAATACACCCCCATGAAAACAAAAAGTGAAGACAGATGTGCACCGAAAGATGCGTGCGTGCATGTTCACCGCCCTCTTTGTGATACCCTAAAACAGAAGTACCCAAATCTTCATCAATGCTGTAACCAAGAAACGGTGCCATACTCCCAGCAAGGTGTGCCATAGAACAGGATTGGCCACATCCAGCCCACAGTCATATCTGGCCACTGCCTGCTATGTAAATAAAGATTCACTGGGACACAGCCACATCCATTCATTCCACATCGCCTATGCCAGCTTTTGCCTTACAACAGCAAAGACGAGCAGTTATGAGATAGTATAGCCAGCAGAGCCCAAACTATTTACTATCTGGCCCTTTCCAGAATGAAATTTGCCAACCCCTGCTATATAAAAATGAAAATAAACAGTTATAACTTCCCTGGGAGATGTGGATGATTTTCACAAACATAATATTGTGCGAAAGAAGCCAGACACACATGAGTACCTGTTGCACGATTGCATTTGCATCGAGTGCAAAGACAGGCAGGACTTTCCATGCTGCTGGAGAGAGGGTGACAGTTACCCAGTGAGGCTAGTACCTGAATGGAGCCCGTGGGAGCTGATGGGCACTGGACATGCTCAGCTGACTCTCGATCCGGGTGGTGGCGCCACGGGCGTTCCTTTTGCGAACATTCAGGAAGATGCACAGGGATGCTGCGTATGCTCTTCTGCATGTGTGTCGTTTGTCGATAAAAATTTTAAAATAAATAAAAAAAAAAGAAACAGTGGGCGTATGTAGGGATGCCAAGTATTTTCCCAATGTATTTCCTGGACAGAAAGCTCAAATAACAGATTGTCAAGTTAGAAAACAGATAACTTTAACTTTTACACATGAGCACACATTTCTTCATTCACTCTACAAATGTTTATTGATCACTCACCATGTGCCAGGTGCTGGGAATTCAGCAGTGCGCGAGACAAACACAGCCCCCGCCTTCTCGGCGTTTGCAATCACACTCTCGCATGCCCACAGAGCCTCACGCGTGCGGGCACCAACACCCTCCAACACGGATCTGCACAGGCGTGCACTCAGGACATGCACGGGCAGGTCAAGTTGTTCTCACACAAGTCCTTTTCCAGATTTTGCTAGCCCTTCCTCCCGTGGCTACCAAAACCCCCACCTCTTATCTCCTTCAGACACAGAGGTTGATGGATGGAGCTCAGTTCACCCATCACCCAGAAGGGCCTTAGGCCTGTGCAGACCGAGACTCTACAGTGTGCATCCCAAAGCGGGATGGGTCAGACAGGCTGGTTTCCTCAGGTCACATCTGGCTTGGGAGACACCTGGGGGCCAAAGGGAGACCCAAGGCTAAGGGGGTGAGTGACTTTGAACCCAAGGATGCTTTCTGATGTTCCTTCAATTTCTGCTAAGCCTCCCTCTCTCACCGTGGATGCCTGCCACCTACAGAGCGAGGTCACCAAAGCCTTGGGTCCTAGTGGCCAGTTTTCCCGCATGTGGTGAGTGAGGCATGCGGAGGCTATATATTTGTATCACATATGCTTGAGAGAATGTCGGAATGACAGACTGGAAGCTCATGGGCCCAGCGGAAGTCTCAAGGCGAGAGGAGCTGACTCGGGTTTCCACACTCTAGCAAGGCTGGGGCTACCAGATTCCAGCCAGGAGCCCATCCCCTACCCCAGGTGAATGCCTCAGTTCTGAGGTGCCCACACTGCAAGGGGATGGCTGGTTCCCCAAATAAGAACCTCATAACTCAGACACACCCAGCTCCTTACTCTGGAAACACTTGCTGTGTGATCTGGCCCCTGCCCACCTCTCCAACCTCCTCCACTGCCATCCTCCTCTGGTCTCCATTCTTGTCCTCCCACATCCCATCTAGACCCTATGCACATGCTGTTCCCTATATTGGCAGCACCTTTCCCCCTGTGTTCACTAAGTTGGTTCCTTTCTTAAAAGTTTACATTTTAGGGGCGCCTGGGTGGCGCAGTCGGTTAAGCGGCCGACTTCAGCCAGGTCACGATCTCGCGGTCCGTGAGTTCGAGCCCCGCGTCGGGCTCTGGGCTGATGGCTCAGAGCCTGGAGCCTGTTTCCGATTCTGTGTCTCCCTCTCTCTCTGCCCCTCCCCCGTTCATGCTCTGTCTTTCTCTGTCCCAAAAATAAATAAAAAACGTTGAAAAAAAAAATTAAAAAAAAAAAAGTTTACATTTTATTTTGTTTAATGTTTATTTATTTATTTTGAGAGAGAGAGAGAGAGAGAATGAATCCCAAGCAGGCTCCACCCTGAAGCAGGGCTTGATTCCATGAACCATGAGATCATGACCTGAGCTGAAGTCAAGAGCCAACTGCTTAATTGACTGAGCTACCCAGGTGCCCCCGCTTGGCTCCCTTCTTCATGAGGATTTTGGCACAGAAACCTCAGAGAGGCCTTCCTCAGTTGTCCCATCTCCGTGAGATGTCACCCTCCTCCACGCATTTTCCACCGGCCTTCCTTATGTGACTTTCTCCACTGCCCCCATCACCATCTAAAATTATCTTGTTTGTCTCTTTGTCTATCCTGTGAGGCCTGTAAGGCAAGGATTGCCTTCTTGTTCATTGTTCTATCCCAGTGCCTCTAAGAAGTTTGGCAGGTAGTAAGTTTTTAGAGTATATTGAAGGAACAAAGGAAGGAAGGAAGGAAGGAAGGAAGGAAGGAAGTTGGAAGGAATGGAAGGAGGGAAGAAGGGAGGGAGGGGCAGAAGAAGTTGGAAGAAAGGAAGGATGGAAAGACAGAAAGGAGGGAATGAGGGAGAGAGGGAAGTTGAAAGGAAGGAAGGAAGGAAGGAGGGAAGGAAGGAGAGAGGGAGGGAGGGAAGAAATTGGAAGGAAGAAGGATGGAAGGACGGAAAGGAAGGAATGAGGGAGGGAGAGAAGTCAGAAGGAAGGGAGGGACGGATGGAGGGAGGAAGGAAAGGAGGTCTACGCGAGAGTAGCTCACAATGCAGATAGCTCTCTGAGCGGCACAAGCTCTCCTGGCCGCTCTGATTAAGACATCCCCAGCATCGGCAGCAGCTCCTGGCTCCTTTGTCTATGGAAGTGTATTGACCCAGGGCCGGAGGGACACTTGGCAGCAATTTGTGTTTGTTTCTCTGATCAATAGGCATCTCAGTGCTCACCCCCAACACAATCCATTGCTGATGGTTATTAATTACAGTCCCTTCCTGTTCTTGCCCTCTCTTGACCCCTCATGAGGTTCGTCCTTGTCCACCTTCTGCTATGAGGAGTTCCCGGCTGATGTCAGAAGGGACCGTTAAAGCATTGCTTATTTTTCTCCTCTCCGGCCCACTGTTCAAACCGCAGGTCTGAACTCTGCCCCGTCCTCCCCCATGGATTTCAGGGAGAGCCACAGTGGAGAGACTGGCAGGAGGAAGGCGGACACTGTCGTGGGGAGGGTACCTTCTTTTCAACCCAACCCTGTCCTTCACCCCCTGTGTGTCCTTGGCCCTGTTACTTTCCCTCTTTGGGCTTTGATTCTACTCACCTTCAAAACGAGAGGACTCTCAAGGGCTCCCTCAATCCCTGATGCTTGAGGCTTCTTCAAGGTGGGGATTCTTTATGAACATCCTCCACACTTTAAATGCCCACAGGGTCAAGCCATCCCACCATCTTTCCTTATGGGGCCCACTGCCTATCCCTGTAATCCCTGAGCATCAATCCGTTCGTTTATTCACTCAACAATGACGCTTGCATTCAGCTACACATCTAACAGATTCTTTTGGGGGATCTGCACATGCCCACTGTGCCACAGCACAAAGCACTTGGTATGTGCCTAGCCACAGTCACTGGTAAAAATAAAAAATACAAAAAACTCTTCCTGTCTCCCTTCCCCTGGTCATGGCCCTTGGGTCCTCCCCGTCAAAAACTCTGGGAATAAAGCCCTGTCATCCCTATTACACAAATGAAGAAACTGAGGCACGGCAAAGTTAGAGACCCTACTCAGGGTAAGCTAGTGAGTGGCTGAGCCAGGCTTCCGTCACAGAGCTCTCCAGCCCCGAGTTTACCATTTGACCAGTCCAACTGGAGATCCCAACCCTAAAATGCTTGTTTCCTCCGCCCCCCTTGAGGCAGAGATACCTGGATACCTGTAGATGCATTTGGCCAGATGCGCTGATTTTCATCAAAGGCAGAAACACTTTACAAAGGACGGTGGTTATTACCACAGGGAACCAAAGCCTGGGTGGCTTATGGCCTGGAAAAGTTCACAAACGAGGTCCAATTAGCCGCACCGCGGACCCCTCCTTCTTGGCACCAAAATGCTCTCAGAACAAAAAAGACAGATGACCCAGGTCACACGTGAAGAAAGAGTCTACGCATCAAATACCATTTACTATGCAAAGCAGATTCCCTTTTTCCTCGAATGTGCTGATTTTGAGACATAGAAATACATTCAAATTAACCCCTGAGCTATATTCCTCTTCCAAATTCCCCATTTAGGGTTGACTCCTTGGCGCGTGATATTACTAATTCACGGCTCCCGGAAGGCATACTGATTACCTTGGACGCGTGTGAGGGCTCCACTAACACACCGTTTGACGCGGGATGGAAATCAGAGCTCAAGGCACGAGCTCGAGCCCCCCTCCCCCACCCCGCCGTGCCGCAGCACCTAAGACACACACACACACACACCCCTGCCTCGCCAGGACCTGGCTCCAACCACCTTCACTCGTGAACTAATTAAACAAGTATTTATTGGGCACCTACTATATGCCAGACACCATTCGCAGCGCTGGAGATACAGCCGTGAATGAAAGAGACACAAGTCCCTTCCTTGAAGGAATTTACGTTCTCACGGGGGGGGGGGACGGATAACAGATTAGGTGGGGGGAGGTGCCGTGGAAGAAAACAAAGCACGATGAGTGCTGCGGCAGGGGCTGCGATTTAAAACCAGTTTTTAGGGGCGCCCCGGTGGCTCAGTCGGTGAAGCGTGAGACTTCGACTCAGGTGAGGATCTTGCAGTTGGTGAGTCTGAGCCCAGCCTCAGGCTCTGTGCTGTCAGCGCAGTCTGCTTTGGATTCTCTCTCTCTCTGCCCCTCCCCTGTTCATGCACCTCTCTCTCTCTCTCTGTCTTCTCTCTCTCTCAAAATAAAACATTAAAACTACAGTTAAGGTTGGGTTTTCACCGAGATCTTGCAGAAGGAGACAGTGGAACCAAAACTGTGTTACAAGGCTACTGAAATGATCCACAGAGAGCTGAGGGGGGGGCCCGTAGAGGGGGGTGGGGCATGCACAGTTGAAGGCACAAAGGGAGTTCAGAGTCTCTACCCAGGGGGGTAGAATGGAGGGAAGAATCCCAGATGACTAGGAGGGTGGGTTTGTCAATTCCTGCAAGGGACATGTCTGTGAATAAAATGGGAGGTGGGAATCCGTTCAGATGGGGGGACACCAAGTTCGAAGCGTTTATCCAGCAGGCAGGGGAAGTTGGCAAGCAGGCCACGTGCTTCCCCTAAGACCTCGCACTCCATGAAAACTCCCTCTTTGATCTTTCTCTATTCATAGAGGGTCTCCACCTGACGGGCCCTCTCCCTTCTCTGCGGGAGCAGTCGCTGCCTTCGATGCCAACTGATCTGCAATGCCAAAATGCCGCCTCTCTTCGGCAATCCCCCAGCCCATGTCCCTGCAGTGCTTCTAGAACTTGCTCCTTCCTGCCCAGGGTGATTAAAGAGGAAATATTTAAGGGTCGGGCGGGGTGTAGAGGGAGGCGCTGCCCTCATATCTCACGAGTGACCCACTCTCTCCTCAGGAGTATGCTGACCTGCCCTCCCCTCCCTGCCTCGTGAGAACCCCAGCCTCTTCCTGAGAGCCACGAGCCTCTCACAATATGCCTTTATCAATAGGATTCCAATAAACGTTTCAGTTCCGCATATAAATTCCAGGGCCCAGCCGCCCAGCGCAGGAGGCCTGCTCAATGAGCAGGCCATAAAGATGTAATAATGCAATTAAAAGGTATGGCCTGTCACCCTCATAAAGCTGGAGATCAATGCAAGGGGAGCTGAGGACATAAGGGACAGGGATCTGGCTTCTCCGCAGCGTCTGAAGGATGGGGCAACTGAATGATTCAACAGGACGAGAGAACAAGCTACCTGGACATAGGAGAGCTTACAGGTCCAAACTGGGGTCCCATCTTGGGCTTCTGGCCTATCTGGGTGGGTGGGATGTCAAGGGACCCAGGCTCTGTCTCCGGCTCAGAGTCAGGGGCTTTGAGGCTTTAAATAAGTGCTTTGGACTCACCAAACCTCAGTGTCCTCGCCAGCAAAATGGGTAGAGTGATGATGATATTTTCTTCACAAGATTGTCGCGAGAGAACAAACCCAGAGAATTTTTTTTAGTGTTTATGTATTTATTTTGACAGAGAGCGAGAGAGAACAAGTTGGGGAGGGGCAGAGAGAGAGAGAGAGACAGAGAGACTCCCAAGCAGGTTCTGCGATGTCAGCGCAGAGCCCTGACACGGGCTTGAACCCACAAACCCTGAGATCATAACCTGAGTGAAAATCAAGAGTCGGATGCTTAACCGACTGAGCCACCCAGGGATCCCCAAATCCATAGAATTTTAATGCTGAAGGGGCCCTGAGTCAAGAGGCTCAAAATCAAATACCTGCGGGGACCGGACAGACGTGTACATGAGGGAGGCAGGTGGGCCAGATGGAGGGTCATAGGGAACGGTGGAGACGGCTAAGGCTCATTGAAAGGACACAGGGCCACCTTTCTCTCCTGCTAACTGCTTCCATGTAGAAATGCTAGCCTGGCCTTGCCCAATCTGGCATTTCAAGAGAAGCAGAATTTGGGGATTTGGAGGTGAGATCTTAGGATTTTCACAACTCTGGGTGAGCACAAAATAATCGCTTTGGGTGGCCATGTACAGCCCGTGAGCCTCCCATATTTGACCCCTCCCGGGCCTGAGGGTTGACAGGTCTCAGTTAATGTGCGCCACTATCTTTAGCCTGTTTCTGTGCATGTGTCCATAGAATTAACAACTGAAAAAAGACAGCCGGACCTCACCTCCCAGCCTTGCCCTTTTGCTGTGTGACCTCAAGCAAGTTACCGTCACTCTCTGTGCCTCAGTTTCCTCCCTTGAGCGAAAAATGAAGTCCGGAACAATTCCTACTCAGAGGGTTGATATGAAGAGTCAATGATCTCCGTCCCACTTTGCAAAGCATGCTGGCCAGTGCCTGGAGAACAAGCATTGACCAGGGTTTTTCTCTGAGAGTCGCTTATGATGCATGCATGAGGGTTCTTGGGATGGGAGTTCAGGTTGTGGACTGCTCCACAGTCCCAGAGCTTGCCATAATAACCTGTTGTGCCTCCCCAGCGTATTTCCCCTCTCCACCCTCAGACCAGAAACCTGAACAACTTCCTTCTCCTCCTTCCCCTGTTTTCCAGTGTCTAGGAGTCACAGTTCTTGATGTTCCCTGGGTCCGATCAATTTCCTCCCTGCCACCTCCCAGTTGGTCTTGTTCCCTCGTCTGACCCCTCCATGCTATCTCCACTATGGCTGCCCAAAGGAACTCTCTAAAACATACATCCAACCATATTTTTGCTGAACTCATTTCAGTTCCTAGAATAGAACATGCTTTTTTGCCACCTGCATGACTCTGCTTCAGCTGTTTGTTCCTCCTAGAATGTCCCACCTCACCTTTGCTTTGCTTCTACTCTCCTTCAGAATTCAGCTCAAGTCACACCTCCTCCAGGCAGCCCTCTCTGATCCTCCAGCTGTGTTCAGTGCCCTCTCTGTGCCCTCATCCCTCCTGGGCTGGGTTTTATCACACCGAATTGTTGCTGACTCTGTGCATGACTGTCTTTCTCGGCAGCCTGCAACCTGTGAGGGCAGGGACACTGTACTATTGATCCCTAAACGTCTCCTGTTATTAACACAGAGGAGCTGCTCAGAACATGTTTGTTGAATGAATGAATGAATGAATGAATGAATAAATGATTCAGTGCTTGCTCAGTGTGAAACTTTACCACAACCACCATTGAGGAGAATATTGTAAAACAAGTTATAAAGTTCATGTCACAAAGAGTCCCTGGTATTTCTGGATCATCTGAGCTCAAAGGTCACTTGCATGCCTGTGAAGGGAATCCAGGACTCACACCCGGAACAAACAAGGACCCTCTTCAGTGATAGGGAGCTCACTGCCATCTGAGACATCTGCCCATCTACCACCAGTCTGCTGGAGGGTGAGAGACACATGACTCAAACCCCTATCCTCCCAGCCAACAACCAGCCAACTACCAGACTTAAGTAAGAACATCCTAGATCATCTAGATGCATGAGTAAGCCAAGTCATAATTAGCTGAGCCCAGCCAAGACAAGAAGAACCACCCAGTTGACCTGTAGACGCTTATTATTTGAACCCACTGAACGTGGCATTGTTTGTTACTCAGCAATAGCTAACCAACATATCTTGGTTCTCTCACTTCTTAGCTTTCTAATATTAGGAACATCACTTTACCTCTCCAAACCTCAGTTTCCCCACTTGCAAAATATAATGATGATGATGATGATGGTGACGATGATAATGGTAATGTCAACCCACCAAAGTCTTTGTGAAGGTTGAACAAGAAAATACACTCCAGGCTATTAGCACCATACCTGGTGTGCAGTGAGTGCTCAATACATGTTGATTTCTTTCTTCCAGACAGCCACACTATAGCCTTGGTCCACCAAGAGATCAGAAGATGTGTGGTTTGCTCCCAGGGACCATTTCAGAAAGACCCATAATTCAACTGAGGCTAGACTAATAGGTCTTGGAATTCCAAACCCCATCTTTAGTTGCTCCCAGGCTCCTCTGGAGCCCCTGGCCTGCAGGCCAGCCAGGGCAGGGGCAGTGCCAGGGCAGGCGTCCTCCATGCCGGCTGAGTTCAGCAGTGCAGTTTGCTCTGCTTGCCGGAGCTTGCATGTTTACATACATCCCATAATTACCATCTGCACAGCCAGCGGCATTTGTTGCAAATGGGCCGTTTCCATCTGCTGAAGCAATTTCCTCAGAGGGATTTGCATTGATCACTTTTTTATGCAAAGCTTTTGTATAGATCATTTTTCCCCCCAATGGTTTTTAATAGGTCTAAATATTTGAAGGGCAGGGAGGGGCCTCAGGAGGGAGGAGGTTGGGGGCTGGGGAGAGTTTTAGGGGCGTGGGAGAAGATGAGGGAGGTTGCTCCTTCACAAAACCCCACCTGTACTCCTTATCTGCAGCGACCCAAGTAAACCACTGCTCAGGACCCCAGAGCAGGCAATGCCATTTCAAATATTTATTGTTTGCCTTTATACTTGAGCTGGTAGCTCGTGCTTAATGGAGAGGCCTCAGAATGAGAGAAAATGGGGCGTGGTAATTAGCCAAGCAACTGGTGACTCCAGCTCAGAGCTTCGTACCTGAGAGGACCAGATGGACGATTTTGCATATTTTTGACAGCTGTAATGAACAGGGCAGCTCCGTATTGATTAAATGTCTGGGAAATTAGTGCAACCCTCTGGAGCTTCATTATTTACTATTTCTGCTCAAATTCTCAGCAAAGTTTACACAAGCAGAAGTAGGCAGTAGGAGAAGGGGAAAAAGAGGGGACAGTTGAATGAGATGATTAATGCTTTATAGGGTCCTAGCCCAACAGATGCAGAATGGAGGGGTGACTATACTGTTGACAATGAGCTCCTGGAGTAAAGTATTTTGGCTGATTCATGTCTGCATTCCCAGTGGCCAGCATGGTAGCTGACCCAGAGTAGGCTCTTAGGAAATTACTGGCCCTAGACAGAGCATTTGACTAGAAAACAAAATCTAGGTTCTGGGCTCATGCAGAGATTTGAGTTTCAAGAGGCAGACAATGGATGGTGCCTTTCAGGTCGATGAAGTCAATCCTTGAAAATATAACTCTAAGCCTTGCGTAAACAACAACAACAATGAAATTCATGGGCAAGTAACTACTGTCCCTACCAGTACTTCAGCCTCATGCCAATTCTTCCCTGAGTGCCTGTCACATCCCTCATGACACTCAGTGGCTAAGAAACGGCGAAGAAATAAAATAAGGCTCTTCAACAAAACACGCCCCCAGAACGCTCAGGTGGGGTTTTTCGAAGAATGGTCTGCAAAAGACCGGCATCAGAATCACGTGGGGAGCTTATCACAAATGCAGATTCTTCAGGTGTCCCATTAAAACAGCAACAACAACAACAACAACAACAACAACAACAACAACAACAACATTATTCTGACACCTGTTAGAGATTGTGAGGAACACTTTATGCGGTATATGGGAGGGAGAGTGGCTACTTCGATAGGGAGTTTGCAATGAGGGAGAGAGATCAGGCTCAACTCTGAAATTCCGTAAAAATTTCAACAATAAGAAAAAGTGAGAATTTATATCTAAGGAGCAGAACAGGGGGAGGGGGACTCTGGAAATGGAAAATTACAAAAGGTAGGGTAATTCTTTGCTATAGTGTCCTAACAGGATTCTTGTTTAAGGCAGGCCACCACGATAAGATATCAGGGGGAGGGGGTGAGGAATTTTATTAGATATCAAGGATGATCAGACCAAGGGTGGGGGGTTTTTGCTGAACTGACTCAGCGGGATGTTTGCTATTGGAATAAAAGGGCCAGGACAGAACCCGAAGTCAGGGACTAATCAGAAAGCAGACTCAGAGGAGCTTGACTCAAGTCTGGTCAAAGAGGAAAGTCTTTGTCACTCTTCAGTAATCTGCAGGATGTAAAAGCTCCTAAGGGGATCTGATGTGCTAACGGTGGAGGATCACTGTGGGCTATGCAGTCCTGGGTTAGAGTCCTAGCCCTGCCTCTTACCAGCCATCTCACCTGGATTGGTTAGAGTTGCCCAAGTAGAAGCCTTGGTAGCTGTCCTTGGTGCTGCTCTGGGCTTTGGAATTTCATTCTAAACGTTGATTTTTCCCTCTCGTGATTTTCACGACCTCTCTTCATGCAGTAAACCATGTTCTGTCCCTTTACGGGTGTCTGGTCACCTGTGCATTGCCTCATGCTAGGAAAACATTCTCTGAAACTCCTGTATACATTTATACCCTTCTCTTCAGGCTTATAGAGCGCTCTGCTACTTATCCCACCAGTCTGACCAAACTCGTCTTAAAACCTTTTGGTTCCAGTCTTTAGAAGGTGTATTTATTTCAACAGAACTTCAATGCCTCCATCAAGAGAAGAGAGAAAAGACCTGGAAAGGAGTCTAAGTATAAGACAGACATTTAAATTGATGTAAGTGAACTTTTCGGCTACACTTTTTTTTTCTATTATCATATTCACAGAGATAAATCAGGTCTTGATTAGCATAGTAAACCTTCAATAAATGTTCACAAAAATGGAGGAAGGATGGACAGATTTAATAAATGACAAATAAGATAATCATGATGACAATGACAAAGATCATGATGATGGGGATAGTGAGGGTGATGATGGCTCCATTTTGCCACAAACCCAACAAATATTTACTCATTTATGTCACTGGCTCCTGAAGACATTTGTGCTTGAGACCTTGGTTTATCAGCTGGTTGAAGAAATGGATGGATGGATGGGTGGATGGGTGGATGGATGGATGGATGGATGGATGGATGGATGGAAAGATGGATGGTTGGTTGTTTGGAAGGATGGATGGATGGATGGATGGATGGAAGGATGGAAAGATGGATGGTTGGTTGTTTGGAAGGATGGATGGATGGATGGACGGATGGATGGAAAGAAGGACAAAAAGGAGGGATGGAGGATAAGAAAAAAGAAAATTAGATACACAAAAAAAGAAAAGAAATATAGTGAGGACTAGAGAAAGAAAAGGAAAGAAAAATGGGGAGAGGAGGGAGACTATAAATTCTATTGTGCTGTAAACACTCATCAAGCAAGACTAAGAGAAAATGAAGTAAATTCTTCCAATACATCATGGAATATTACTGTACTTCATTTACTTTCCCTCCAATTAGGTAAAAAGCCTATTCTATTAACAGCTACCCTTGCAGATCCAGACAAAATTAACTCCTGGTGCCTCATCCTGGCAGCAGGGCAATTGATTCTTCCCCCTAATCCGTTTATTTCATTAGCGATACATTTATCTGGTACATGCATTTTGCCACGCTGCAGCAATGAAATGGCCCTGCAAGGTGTGGGGCATGGGGGAGCGCTTGGAATATTAACCAAATCGCTATTACCGCCATGGCAGTGCTTAAAGATCATATGTAAATCAAATGTCAGGGGAGAAAATTGTAGCGAGGGCTGTCAGGAAACAATTTAGCAGTGGTTAAAGGCACAGCTCATGGCTGGGTGAATTGTGAACTTTGCAAATGGAAAACCAAGCCAGCTTCCACTGTGGGAGCTGAGGAGACCCAAAGGAAAAAGAGTGGAAAGGCTGAGGAAGTGTTGGATATTGGTACCCCACAAAAAGGAAGACAAACAAAAACACATTTACTTTTAAATGTTCACAGCCGGCTGCTATGGTGAGTTCCCAATGAATGTGAATTTGGCCTGTTAAAGAATTTTGCCACCATTTCTGCCCTGTTCATCTAGAAAGAGGGTTCAGTTACACAGGAAAAGCAGTTGTTTAACAAAAGGCAGAGTGGGCTATTCCCGGCCTTCCAGATACTGGTTTCCATATTGCAAAACAGATGATGATGCTGGTGATGATGATTTATTCTCACATGCCTCAAGAATGTGTGACCTTTGGGGCGCCTGGGTGGCGCAGTCGGTTAAGCGTCCGACTTCAGCCAGGTCACGATCTCGCGGTCCGTGAGTTCGAGCCCCGCGTCAGGCTCTGTGCTGACGGCTCGGAGCCTGGAGCCCGTTTCCGATTCTGTGTCTCCCTCTCTCTCTGCGCCTCCCCCGTTCATGCTCTGTCTCTCTCTGTCCCAAAAATAAATAAACGTTGAAAAAAAAAAAAAAAAGAATGTGTGACCTGAAATGCTTTTCTTGGGAATTTATCCCTGTGAGTTGGACATCTATGTACATGTACATGTGTGTGCACACAATGAATGATAGGGTATTTTGTCAAGGTTCGGTCACTGCTCAAGGCATTTCAAGCAGGAAGGGATTTAATATAGGGAGTTAGCAGCTTCTGTAATTGGTGGAAAAGACAGAGGGAACAAAGCTCAGGAAATCTTCCCAAGACCCCAGAAGCACAGGAATCATGGGAAATGTTAGCTGCACACATCCTGGGAGTGGACAGTTCCCAGACTGAACATAGAAGCCACCCAGAGAACCCACGACTTCTCACTGCCAACTCCCTGCCCCCGCTGGCAGCTGCCTCTGGGTACTATGACTTCTCCTACTTTTTGCCCTTTAAGAGTTCGTGAAAGGTCTCCCTTCTCTTTCTTCCAGGCACCCTCCCCCCACACCTGCCACCTCTATAAATTGCATTTCATGGAAAGCAGTTGAGTTTGGAACACACATCCACACTCCAGCATCCGAAATGAGACCTTGGGAAGGATTGGTTCACTATTCCGAGCCTCAGACTGCCAGTTCTAAAATAAGCTAAATAGTGCCTGGTCATAACTGACATGTTGCCAAGGTGAAGCATACAATATCTAGGTACGTGGCACGTAGTAGGTGCCCAATCATTGGTCGACGGCTTTTTGCTCTCTTCCTTGTACCCTCATGTCTCCCCGGGAGGTTCATTTGAAGCCAATTTCCTCCATAGAGATATTTCCAGGGCACAGGGAGCAAATTCCCAGGGTTCCGAGTTCCCCAGGGAAAAGTCCTGCTTTCAAGAAAGCCATTAAGGATTTAATTTCTTATCATCTTCCATTCCAACTAGCCAGAGTGTTATGAATAATATCCTATTAGCTGGAGACATTCAAACAATCACCCGTTAACATGTTCTTACGGCGAAATGATGAAGCGTCCTCTGAAATCACAGCGCTTATCTGCGGCCCACTCAGCAGGCACTCCATCACGCCCACCAACGACACTTCTTGCATTGCTGCCTCGGATTCCAACTAATCACTACGGGGCGGCGGGCGGCCAGAGAGCTGGGAGCCTCCCTTGTCGGCAGGCTCCCGGGGCAGGGCCAAGCGTTCGTCCTGGCCTGCCCCCCTGGCGCAGGGCAAAGTGCCTAATCCAGACGTGGGTTGGAGCTGCTTCTTGAGACGTGACCATTCAATAAATCACGAACATGTAGGGATTTTGCAATAGGGAGGCCACGTCGGTAGAGCCCCAATTACGAAATGCATCAAGCCAAGAACGGGCGAGATGAGAGCGAATTACGGAGGGGAGTTATTTAAGGGAAAAAATAAAATTGAGACATCAACTTTCATGCTGGTAAAGCCCCCTAGAGATTGGCTACTGCGGTTTTTATCCCCCTGACTTCCTGCTGAAAAATGTGTCCCGTAGAGGCTTAAGCCCAGCAAAGCACTCTCTGGCCGTGAAGCTGTGGAAGCACTGAGTGCTGACTAACTGGAGTTCAGTTTGCTGCTTCAAAGTGCACGTCACTTGTTCAGGGCCCCGACTCACCCTGCAGGAAAGACGTCCATTTCACTTGAGCGGTATAAGTCTTGCCAAACCTATTTAACCACACAACCCCTCTTTGTGTCCCTGCATCTGCCAAAAATATTCCTTGGTAGGGATGAGGCTTTCTACGAAACAGTAAGCATAACTTTTCTTGGCCCACACCCCCGTTTTTATCCTGGTTTGAGAGCAAGTAGAAACGTGATGCGTATTTCACCAGCTGGCTCCTTCTGAGAACTTTGGATGCCATAAAGACCCCATTGAGCTCTACTAGAGGGAAAAAGAGAAAAGACACTAAGTCTGTGTTCCTACTCTGTGTTCCTAAAGTCCTTCAGAAGTGCAATTTCACTAACCCTCATGATAATCCTATGAAGTGTATACCATTGTCTCCCCCGTTTACAGATGAGAAAACTGAGGCAAGCATGCTGGGCTGAAGAACCCAATCTCCCTGAGCCAGTGTTAGCCCATGTCCAGAATCTGGGCCCAGAGTACCTATACCTGTGACACCACGCTCCTTAGTCTTTTGGACACAGCGTATAAAGATATGATGAGTCTTGGTGTTCAATTTCAGAGGATTTGTGGGCCCACTGAGGTCCAGGATTAAGGCCACCCATGATTCTGCACTGCTGAGACCAGGGGCAAGGGAAGGAGTCTGCCATCTGCCTGATGTGCTGTGAGAAGACAAAAAAAAAAACATCAAAACAGGTGAGACCCAATCTTCCTGCCTTTGGCGAGTAGCAGTTCAAAATGTTCCACTAATCCCCACAGGCAACCTACAAACCCTTACTAATATTGTATCCACTTTGCCGATGAGCAAACTGAGGCTCCGGAGCGTTACTTAACTTGCCAAGAAGTGAAGTCATTGAGAGTTGAGGAGAGAGAGGAAAAAAATATCTTGGGAAGAAGGGAAACCCTAAGAAGGACAAATGGTCATTTCTGAGCACCTTCTGGGTGGCCTTCCAGGCCGGAGCTCCTCGGTCAGTCCCCACAGACAATAGAACCCAGCAGGCAAACAGCCTCCCATTTTTCAGATGTTAATACCGAGGGCAGAGATTTTAAGTTCATCCCCTCGCAGATCACAGCAAGGGGGAGATCTGGACGCCCTGCTGCCCCCAGCCCCAGGCTGTCCTCTTTCCTCTCCCCTTCTCCCCTCTGTCTCAGGAATTCTTGTGACTTGTCCTGGGTGCTGTGGATACGGAGGCAACAAGGGATCCGGGGCCTGGCAGTTGGCAGGTCGGAGAGAGGGCTGCTCACGGAAGGATGCTATTTAGGGGAACTTCCATGCTTAAGTGCTTGCCTTCCGGTTCTCTCTGACCTTGGGTGGCTGCCACTGCCTTAAGCGCACAGTAATACACTCTCTGTCACTGTTCAGTGCCCAGGGGAATGGTTTAAGGCCCTCCACTGGAGTGAATATTTTTATGCAGGCTATAATTTCTTTTAAGACCTTCACAGCATTACTGCAGCCTCCACGGTGTCCCTCCTCCGGAGAGCACGCGGCAGAAAGAAAAGCCACCTTCTAAGGAGGGGAGCAGCGAGCTTCAGGCAGAGGCGCCCAGGCTGAGCCGCCCCGGGGCCGAGGACGAGGGTTGCTTTCTTGCTGTCTTCTGTTTTGCCCCCTAAAATCAACCTCAGTAATAGTAATTACGGCCAACATTTATAGAGCGCTTACTATGTGTCAGGCCGCCTGGAGAGACCAACACTTATTATCTCATGTAATTTTCTTCACAACCTGGAGAGGCTGGAACCCCATTTTACAGACGAGTGCCTGAAGCACAGAGAAGGCAAGGGCTGTGTGACCTGCCATGAAAGGGGGAGGTCGGACTAGAAGCCTAGGGAGTCTGGGTTCTATACAGAATACCGTTCGGCAACCAGGAAGACCACTGCAAAGAACAAATCCGCATATGTCACTCTCCAGCTCAAAACCCGCTAGGGGCTCCCTGCTGTCCTTGTGCAGGAGATCAAAACCTTCCCTGCTGTGTCTCCTGGCCCTGCCTCTTTCTCCATTCTCATTTTTGCCTCCCACTCTCCTGCTTATCAGCACATTGCTGCACTGGCCTCTTGTGTTCCTAGAGCCCCCCAACCCTCTTGATCTTGCCACAGGGCCTTTGCACCTGCTATTTCTTCTACCTAGAACACCTGTAACCACCCACCTTAATCCACTGCCACCTGCTTAACTCCATCTCACCCAAACACCACCTCCTCTGGGAAGCCTGCCCTGGTTGCCACTCTCGGTCAACATTCTCATTATTTCCTTTGGCTGGAAAGGCCACATCACTACTTGTACGTTTGTTTATGTGATGATTTGACTCCAATTAGATGCTCTGTGCCAGGAAGTCAGAACCATGATTATCTTATTCACTGCCATTTTCTTGGCTCCTGGAATCACGGTCCTCTAAAGTATTTGCGGAATGACTGAATGAACAAATAAATGAACGAATGCGGGAATAAATGACTAGACATAAAGAAAGAACAAAGAGTCCAAGTTGGCAGAAAGAGTCCTGCAGGGCTGAGACTGGGATAGACATGTGAGGCACCCACAGAATTTAGGGGCCACTAAAAAGCTCAGTAATCAAGATGAATGTTCCGAAGCAGTATCTTAAAAATTCTGATTTAACGCAAACAAAAATCCGCAGTGAACAAAGTCCAAAATTTTTTAAATGCCACGCAGAATCCCATTGGAGCCTGAGGCAAAAGAGAAAATCAGTAATACTGATGGTGTCTTTGTTTACAATTTTGTTACTTTGTTCATCAGAGATTTGCTTGCATCAACTTTCATTTAAAAAAAAAAAATCTTTCACGGAAGTGTTTCTTTCATCTCAACCACTGGGGTTTTTTTTTTGTTTTGTTTTGTTTTTTGGCACTCCCTTAAATTTTGTGTCCAAAGCCCACCTCGTTCTAGTCCTGGCTTTTTGCACCCTTTGCCATCGGACAGCTGTGCAACCTCAAGCCAGTTATGTGGTCACTCTGGTCCTCGGCTCCCTCATAAGTTAAGATGGAGTGATCGACGTGAGGTGGCCCACGGTTGGTGGTGCCTTCATCTCTGAGATGGTGGCCATGAGCACCAAGCATGGCACCACAGGGCCTTTGCACTTGCAGTTTCCTTCATCTGAAATACACCATGAACCCATAGATGGCGGTTGCCCAATTAGTAGCATCATTTATATTTCGTGGGTGAGGAAAGTGAAGCTTGGGGGGATGGGTTGCTTCCAATACAGATTCTGTAAGCCATGGCTCTGGGTCTTGCATCCTAAATCTCGTGTTCTCTACCATCTCTGCAAGCCTGACAGCTCTCACTGAGCAGAAGTGGAGCCTGAGAACAGAGCAGGGAAGAGCCGACAGCAAGTAAGGGGCAGGAGACAGGTCTCCCAGTTTCCAGCTCAGGCACTGTCCTCAACCCCATTGTGCACTTGGGGTTTGCTAAGACCTTTGAAGGCTTTCCACAGTGCCAAACCCAGGTGACCATGTAGCTCAGTAACGGGGGCACTTGAGACACTGTCCAATGGCCAGCCACTGAAGGGCTCCTACCTTCACGGTGGGGGCCCACCTCAGGCAGCCCAGAATTCTTTCTTCTCTGACCTCATGTAGCTACCCGTGCCCTTCTAGAAGCATGGGACCGTGAAAAGGGGCCACTCGGGGGAACAGAGGTTCTCCTCAGAAGATGCTCTTTGGGGAAATCCTTGAAAGACAATCTCCTCCCCAACTACTCAGTTCGCTGTGTTATCAGCAGAAGGAAAGTGTTGTGCAAACAGCCCAAGTGGTGCAGTTGGGCAGAGGTGGACCTGAACCCAGTTGGGAAGGTCACTCTGCCTCTGTGACACCATTTCGTTGTCAAATGTAAGAGAGGATGTCATAAGAGTGACAAAAGGCCATGGATTCATTTATGCACCTACACATGTGTTTTCATTTTTTGTATAAAGAGAATCATTTTCTATGTACTCTTCTGCAAAGAGATAGATAGATAGATAGATAGATAGATGATAGATAGATATCGCTTATTGGTTCTTGATAGATAGTATTGGGGCTTAAGGATTCAGGCTTTAGGGGGCGCCTGGGTGGCTCAGTTGGGTAAGCGTCTGACTCTTGATTTTGGCTCAGGTCATAAACTCACAGTTTGTGGATTCAAGCCCCATGTCGGGCTCTGAGCTGACAGCATGGAGCCTGCTTTGGATTCTCTCTCTCCCTCTCTCTTCCCTTCCCCTGCTCATTCACTCTCTCTCTCTCTCTCTCTCAAAATAAATAAACTAGAAAAAAAAAAAAAAAGAATGAAGGCTTGAAGGATAGGATCACCTGGCCCAAATCTCAGATCTGCAACATGCTGGCCGGACAAACATTCAAATGTCACTTTTCCTCGATGGCCATGTCTGTAAAGTGGGAGTGTTGCTAATGCACACGGTATAGCTGAGAAGATTAACAGATGGGTTTCAGGGAGCATGCCCAACCCCTGGTAAAGGGCTCGGGAGGCACTGGCTAATATTATTCCAAAAGCCAATGTCGCTTCTTTTTGGCTTTTGCATAGTATTCCAGAACGTGCTTAACCTTTATCCTGTTGATGGGCAACTGGGCTCTTTTCTGTATCTGCTCTCAAGCTGCATGTCAAATTGGAGGATGTGAGTTCCACCTGCCATGGTTCACAGCCATTATTGCTAAGAAATTGAGTGGTTACAAGGCAGAAAACATTAAGGGGAAGGTTTGTTTTGTCAGTATCGTGTTGATGTTCTACAATGAGAATGTGGCCACACACTGCTTGTAAAAAAGAAAGACAACAAAAGGCAGAGAAAGAAAGAAAAAAGGAAGAAAGCAGGGAGAAGGAAGAGGCAGAGAGGCTGGTAAATGCCGTGTCAAATACCAGGCACGAGATCTGAAATATACCAGGTGCTCCCAAAATGGTGGCAGTTACGCTGTATCATCCATGCCACCGGCAGCATCATGATCCCAGAATTGTTTGGGGTCTGATCAGTCCAACACAGTGAGAAGCACCTTCCAGGTTCAACCGTTTGTGGAGTCAGAAGACTGGCAGTGTGTGTGCAGGTGTGTCCCTGGATGTAAATGTGTGTGAATGCATACGTATGTGCATATAGATGTACGTCTGTGTGTGTGCACATCTGAATATGTGTGTGTACGTGTCTGTGTGTACATCTGGTTGTGTAAGAGTGTGTGTCCTTACGTATGGGTGCACACCCATGTGTGTGTGTTGGGGGGTATGTATATGTGTGTGTGTTTCCTCTTTGGTGGACAAGATGCTCAATACAGGAGGCGATGAATAATGAATGTGAAACAGTTCTGAGCACTGCCCGTCCCTGCACACGCTCAGGAAGAGAGTGTTAACATTCATGTCCAGAATGAAAAGCCATCTTGATTGATCGCCCCCACACCTTCCCTTCTCCCTTTGCTTTGCTTAAATTCTCTAATTGTCAGCTCTGTCCGCACAAAGAGCAGTGGATCCCAGCAGCGTGTAACCCTCCCTGACCGAGTCAGCTGAGAGAGCCAAGCTTTCTGGCTGATGGAAGATCACCTCTCTTTAATTACCGTTTTTGAAAATTACATTTTGGATAAGAATCTCTGCAAAATGTACTCTGTTCCTTGAGAGTTTGGACCGGGGCCCTTGAACTACATCTCAAATCTTTCTTTACGAGCATCACTTATTTTCCAGGGAGATGTGAAAGGCTCTCCACAGGCTGGGGCCCCCGCCCCTTCACAAGGTGGCCCTGGACTGCTCACACTGTGACGTTTTTGAGTCTTCCCCCAACAGTTCTTTCCCTTGCTAGCACACTTAAGCATCCCAGCCACCTTTATCTGTTTCTTCTACCTACAGGTGTCTGCTCCCTTATTCCCTTATCTTGCTGCGTCCAGCCTACAGACAAGGTTAACTAACTGCTTTTGTTAGCACTGCACGCAAAATCAGGGTAACAAGGCTCGGAGTGAAAGTCAAGAGTTGCTGGTTAAAATGAAGGATGTAGAACTTTAAGACCCTTGCTCTTATTGGCTGCTGGATGGACTGCAAGGGTCCTGGTGTCCAATTAGAAGAGCTGGACAAGGGGGCGCCTGGGTGGCTCAGTCGGTTGAGCGTCAGACTTCGGCTCAGGTCATGATCTCACAGTTTGTAAGTTCGAGCCCCGTGTTGGGCTCTGTGCTGCCAGCTCAGAGCCTGGAGCCTGTTTCAGATTTTGCGTGTGTGTGTCTCTCTCTCTGCCCCTCCCCCTCTCGCACTCTGTCTCTCTCTTTCAAAAATAAATAAACATTACCAAAAAAAAATTTTTTTTTAAAGATTTTTTTTTTCAACGTTTATTTATTTTTGGGACAGAGAGAGACAGAGCGTGAACGGGGGAGGGGCAGAGAGAGAGGGAGACACAGAATCGGAAACAGGCTCCAGGCTCTGAGCCATCAGCCCAGAGCCCGACGCGGGGCTCGAACTCCCGGACCGCGAGATCGTGACCTGGCTGAAGTCGGACGCTCAACCGACTGAGCCACCCAGGCGCCCCCCAAAAAAAATTTTTTTTAAAGAAGAGCTGGATCAGGCTAAACCAAAGCTCCAATCTGCTTCATTCATTCATTCATTCATTCATTCATACATCCATCCCTCATGGGTTTACAGAGCTCCAGCCAGGCATTGTTCTCAGCACACGGGCTCAGGGATGCCAGAAGCTTTCTGGGTATCTGAACCTTCCAGAGAGGTGAGCCGTGAATAGCTGAGATGTTGCTGAAACGATATGGGACCTTCCCTTAAGATATACCCAGTGGACACACAAGACTATATGCCAACACTCAGAAACACACATATACACACAGGTGTGTGTTTGCAAACATGCACACTCACACATAAGGCAGGGCATTTGGAGGGTCCTGAGGTGTGGTCACCGAGCATTTGGGGCATCCGGGTGGGTTGGAGCAGAGCAGAGAGATCCCTCCTTACCTCATTATCACCTCCTCTATTTTAACTGAGCCTTTCAGGGCCAAGGAACCAGGGAGGGTGGCAGGTAAACCTGGGACCTTGACCCCACATCGCAGATGACTTTCTGGGCAGCTGGGATCTTTCTTTTTTTTACATGATTTTATTGAGATATAATTGACCTAATACAACATACAGGTTGAGGGTCCAATAATAACCGATATATTGCAAAATGAATGTCATCACCACACACAGTGATAATTTTTTTCTTGTGGTGAGAAAGTTTTTAAATTTTTTTTAATGTTTATTTATTTTTGAGAGAGAGAGAGACACACACAGAGTGCAAGCAGGGGAGAGGCAGAGAGAGAGGGAGACACAAAATCCGAAGCAGGCTCCAGGCTCTGAGCTGTCAGCACAGAGCCCGATGTGGGGCTCAAGCTCACAAACAATGAGATTATGACCTGAGATGACGCTTAACCCACTGAGCCACTCAGGGGCCCCATGATAAGAACTTATGAGGTCTAGTCTCTTAGCAATTTTTAGATACAAAATACAGTCTTCTTCACTGTTTTTGAACTACATCTCAAATTTTTCTTTACGAGCATCACTTATTTTCTGGGAGAACTCTCCATGTTCTAAGGGTCGTATGTGCACCTCGTTTAATCCAATGAGGCAGATGCTTTCCCATTTTACAGGTGAGCAAACGGAGGCTACAGTCACCACGCTGGACGTGACATCCCCTGAACTCCTTTATTTTGTAACTGCAAGTTTGTACCTTTTGACCTCCTCACCTATTTCACTCACCCTCTAGCCCCCCACCTCTGTTCTCTATGAGTTCAGCTCCTTTTTTTTTTTTTTCAACGTTTATTTATTTTTGGGACAGAGAGAGACAGAGCATGAACGGGGGAGGGGCAGAGAGAGAGGGAGACACAGAATCGGAAACAGGCTCCAGGCTCTGAGCCATCAGCCCAGAGCCTGACGCGGGGCTCGAACTCCCGGACCGCGAGATCGTGACCTGGCTGAAGTCGGACGCTTAACCGACTGCGCCACCCAGGCGCCCCTCAGCTCCTTTTTTTAAAAAGATTCCGCATTAAGTGAGATGAGACAGTATTCGTCTTTTCGCTCTGACTTATTCCACTCAGCATAACGCCCTCAAGGTCCAAGCATGTTGCCACAGATGGCAGGACTTCTTTCTTTTTGGTGAAAACAATATTCCATTGAGCGCAAACACATTTTCTGTATCAATTCATCGGCCAATGGACACTCAGGTTGTTTCCGTGTCTTGCCTATCGTAAATAATGCTGCAATCAGCATGGGGGTGCAGGTATCTTTTTGGGACAGTGATTCTGTTTTCTTTGGATAAGTGCGGTTGCAGAGCACAGGGTAGTTCTATTTTCAACTTTCTGAGGAACCTCCATACTGTTTCCCACAGTGGTTGCACCATTTTCCATTCTCAAGAACGGCGCCCGAGGGGCTCCTTTTCTCCACATCCTCCCCAACCCTTGTGTTTTCTCATCTTTTTGAATCCAGCCATTCTGACAGGTGTGAGGTGACATCTCACTGTGGCTTTGGTTTGCATTTCCCTCATGATTAGTGGCGACGAGTGCCTTTCGTTGACCTTTCGGGCCTTGGTATGCCTTCTTTGGAAAAAAGGTCTATCCGGATCCTCTGCTCGTTTTTGGTTCCCATTTCCTGCATGTATCGCACTCATTTGCATCCCTAGCTGTTCTCTGAAAATGTTGCTTTTCAAATCAAAATTTCGATGGTTTTTTTCCAGTTTTCCTGAGATGTACCTGGCGTATATCGCTGTGTGAGTTTAAACCATGCAGGCCTAACGGTTGGAACCACCTATGTTGTGAAATGATGGCCGTAGGAAGCTCAGTCGTCATCCACCATCTCACAGAGATACAATAAAAAAAAAAGAAATTAAAAAGAGAGAAAAAAATTTCTCCTTGGGATGAGAACTCTTAGGCTTTGATCCTGTGACAATGTTCCTATGTGTCCCTCAGCCGTGTTTCTGCAGGTGTCAGGTCCTGAGTTCCATCCCTAGGATTTGTTCCTCCTGGAACCGCAGGTTTGTACCCTTTGACCTCCTCCCAAGTCCCCCTCCCCCACCCTCTCTGTTTTTCTTTCTCTTTATCAGATTGTTTGTGACCTGGAAAAAAAGCCCAACTCTTCCCCCAATCTGGGTCTTGGATCCCCAACTTGAGAGCCAAAAGCACCTTTAAACTAAAACACTCTAACCTTCTGGTTCTAATAATATAACTGATCGTAATAATCTTACATCGAGAGCTCGCCACGTTCTAAGGGTCGTATGTGCACCTCGTTTGATCCTGACTTTACCAATGAGGCAGATGCTTTCCCGTTTTACAGGTGAGCAAAAGGAGGCTACGTACGGGCAGTTAACTGGCCCGCCCAAGGTCGTGCAGCTAATTAGAGCTGGGACTCGGACCCAGGCTGGGTGCCCCAGAGTCCATGTCCCTAAGCACCTGAGTGCTGCGCCTCTAACATCCTGTGATCTTCTGGAGTACCATGTTCTCACCCATGCATGCACTTCCCGGGGCCGTCACTTGGGGAGCTCATGAGCAACATCTCAGAGCTCCTGGGGGAGTGTGGGACAGAGGCAAGGGGAGAGCCAGGGCTCCGAAGCCTTGGAACTCCCCGCAGCCTGGCACCCGAGATCCCCAGGCCCAGTTCCCCTGCGCGTTCATCTGGCACCGGCTGGCAGATGGGGATGCTGGCCAGTCCTGCCAGCTTGCCAGCTGGCCTGGAGCACCCAGTGGCTGGCACCTTGGCCACTTGGATGGGCTGCCGGCCCGCCTCCCACGGGCATGCAGCTGGCAGCCAGGAGCAGATGGGCCAGCCGGCCGGGCCGTTGGCTCTCCATTAAGCTGCCAGCTGGCTTTGCTGCGCCTGGTGCCTTGGCACCTCTGGGCTGGCATCAGTGGGCAGGAGGGCTGACATGCTGGCTTCCTATGGATGGGCAGCTGGCACAGGCAGCAGAGACAAGGGTTCCTCGGCCCCCTCCTGGCTGCCCCCTTAAATGTCCAGGGACCTTGGCCAATGGTGAACTGAAGCCAGAACCCACCTGCCATCATCCCAAAGAGTCTGCAAGCTTCCTCTCCCACATTTTCTATTATCTGTTGATTTTCACAGGCTCTGGCCACCCGGGGATATGCCACATTCCTGCCCTCTGACTCCCGACATGGTCACCTCCTCCGTCTGCTAGGGAGGAGGTTGCCCCAGTCCCCACCAGCTCCTCTCTGCCTCCCTTGGAGTCTGGCCACCTGTCCTGTTTCAGCTTGGCTACTTCAGAGGCTCAGATTCTGCAGCCGCCAGAGGACTGGACCCTGATGGGGCCAGGGTCCCCATGAGATGCTATGTGAAAACCCAGAAGATGTGGGTTCCAGCCCTGGTACATCCCCCCCCCCCCCCCCGTGTGTTGTGAGGATCTAGACACACATCTCTCCCTCTCTGGGCCTTGGTGTTCCCATTATTTCTTTCTTGCCTCCCACTCCAAAAACAAGAGGCCAGAAGAGAGTCGAGTCTCCTTTTGGGGTCCCTAGATAAAACTTACTGGGTTCACGGCCCCTGATCTGATTCTATGCACAGTCTTGTGTGTTTGGATGGCGTTACGGATTGTGTTCCCCCAAAGGTGTTGAAGTCCTAACCCCCAGGACCTGTGAATGGGATCATATTTGGAAATAGGATCTATGCAGAAGACCAAGTTGGATGAGGTCATCCAACATGACTGGATCCTCACCAAAGGGGAAATTTGGACACAGAGATGGACACACATAATGGGGAGATGATGTCAAGACCCAGGGAGACCCTCTATGAGCCGAGGAACATTGAGCCACCAGAAGCCAGGAGAAGGCACAGGAACCAATTTTCCCTCATGGCCCTCAGAAGGAGCCATCCCTGCTGACGCCTTGATTTCAGACTTCCGGCCTCTGGAACTGTGAGACAATACATTTCTGTTGTTCGAATGCACCCAGTTTGTGGTCCTTTGTCATAGCAGCCCCAGGACACTACTATGAGTGGGGATAGAATTTCCTAGGACGCTGGCCATACATTTCTTCTGGTTACCAATGGGGCTTCTGACCCACCCCACTCTATTCAGACCATTAAAGTCCTTTCCAATCCGGACATTCTAGAATTGTACATAATGAAGGGTACAGCACAGAGAAGCATGACAGCCAGGTTTGGCTCTCCAGGGGATGCTTTATTCAGGCAAACTGAATTCATTACCCATGATTTCAGATTTGAAGGAACTTAATCAAGACTAAAGGCCAGCTTCCTTTTAATATCCAGCTTTGGATGCAATAGTGGAAGACCTTGACTCAAACTGCCATCCCCCCCCCCACCCTCACCTGTTTTCTGGTTGAGAGACTGATTAAGCCTGTGGAGTTGCCAACAGGAAGGCAAATGAAAATATGAATCCAGCAACTTTAAAATCGAATACCTTCTTGTCCTGTCATTCCACTTCTTGGAATCTACTGGAAGCTCTGTGTCAAATTATAGAAAAAGTTTTATTTACAAAATGTTTCTGGAAGCAGTCGGTTTATACATTTGAAAAACAAAGAAGGAAACAGCTGTCCCTAAATGGAGTTCGGTGGTTTAGGATACTATCAGCCACAGGGAATAGGCACCTGACTTGGATACCTGAAAGGCTCGGGATGTCCCTAATCTCACCTCACGGCAAGCCCAGGGGGTGGGTGCACTGATGAGAAGCCTCTGGGGGTCTGCATCTGCTCTGATGTATCCTTCCCTGCATGCTGCCTTGGTCCCTGGGATGGCTTTCCTCATGGACACAAGATGGCTTCAGGGCTCCTGGCATCACTCCCAGATCCAGCCACCTCCAGAGTTAGAACAAGAGCATTGTCCTTGTAAGACTCAAGCAATCTTTCCCAGAGGCCCTCCCCACCATCAAACCTCCCTTCATTTCCCTTCGCTTGTGACTGAGTTGTCTCAGGTGCCCAGGTCTTACCCAACACCGAAAAGAGAAATGAGATGACCAAGATTGGCATGATCACTCAGCACCGGTCCGTGAGCTTTAAGACGGACTGGCTCCAGACAAGAATGGTGAACTTGGACTCTATCAGGAAGGGAAAGATAGGAGTCAGAGCGGAATGTCTGGTAGGCAATCAACAAGGAGATGACTAACCACAGGATGGTGTCTCAGGCACTAGTTAGTAGATTAGTAGCAATTAAAAAGTTAGAATTAACGTTAAAAAGGCAAAACCATAAAGAAACATGGATTCCAAGACATGCATGACAAGAGTTGATATCATCAGTGGAGCATGCATTCTTGCAAATCAGTAAGACCAACACTCCCCTATGATTGGCAAACACGAATATGCAAATGAGATGTAAATATTCACTGGTTCCGGGAGAAAAAAAAATTGATATCATTGATGATCAATACACTCCGCCTATAAACCTGGCCAGGTTTATAGAAAATCACTGCTGAATTTGCAAGGAAACAGTCCCTCCAATGCATGGTTGGTGGGTTCACAAACTGGTGCTCTCTGTTGGCCTTGAGATTGTACCCATGTTATTGTTTTTAATTGAAGCAGAATTCGCATAATGTAAAATTAGGCCTTTTAAAGTGGGCAACGGGGTGGCATTTAGCACATGCACAGTGCTGCACATCTAGCTCCAAAGCATTTGCATCACCCCCAGAAGAAAACCCCACGCCCATTGAACATTCACTCCCCAACCCCCTTTCCCCCTAAGCCTTGACATCCACCAACCTCCTTTCTGTCTCTATGAATTTACCTATTCTGGATTTTCGTATACGTGGGAATCATGCAGTGTGTGACCTTTTGTGTCTGGCTTCTTTCACTTAGCTTCAAGTCTTCTGGACTTCTCCATGTCGCTGCATGTACCAATACCTCATTCCTTTTTATGGCTGCATAGTAGTCCAATGCATGAGCCTGCGTTTTGACCCCTCAACCTCACTTCTGGAAATTTACACCAAGAAAATTATCATGAAGTCGTGCAAAGAACAGCTACCGGGATCTTCCTGAAGATGTTATTTTAAATTTTTTTAATGTTTTGCTTATTTTTGAGAGAGAGAGAGAGAGGGAGAGGCAGAGAGAGAGAGTCAGAGTGTGAACGGGAGAGGGGCAGAGAGATAGGGAGACATAGAATCCGAAGCAGGTTCCAGGCTCTAAGCTGTCAGCACAGAGCCCAACGCGGGGCTTGAACCCACGAACCACGAGATCATCACCGGAGCAGAAGTCAGACACTCAACCGACTGAGCCACCAGGGCACCCCCTGAAGATGTTATTTGAGATAGTCACAAGATGAGCCTGGGGAAATTATTTATGATATATCTATAGGATGGAATACTGTGAAATCATCATCCAATATATTGTGGCAGATTTTATAATACCAGAAAGTACTTACCGCATTTTGATAATTTTTTGAAAAGCAGATTATACAGCTGCATCCTTCACATGACCTCACTGTCACTCATTCTTTACGTGACATTTACATTCTTTACATTATTCACCCATTCTACTACACTATTCTCATATTATCCACTCATATCCTTCCAGTCTTTACGTGATGTTTACATTATACACATTCGCTACTTATGGAGCGCCTACTGTATGCCAGGTGCTGTTCTGGGTGCTAATTATAAAGCCATGAGTTAAATGGACAACAGTTACTGACCTCGGGTAAGTTTCCACGTTCTAGTGTATGTAAGTCTGGTGGGGGGAATGGATACGAGGTGGGGGGGGCCGTCCCAGGGAGGAGGGGAGGAGCAGGTTCTAAGCACATGTGCTGAGGGTCTGGATGTGTACATAGAAAAAAAGTCTGGGTGGTAAATGACAAGTAATCTGTCTTTCTTTTTATGTGCCTGTAATGTCCACATTTCCTTCCATAAACATACGTGTTACTTTAAAATCAGGAAAAAGAAAGCAATCTTGGAAGTGGTAGGCTTATTAAGAACCAGCTACATCACATCAAAATGAATATAACAGACATTTAAATAAAACTGCAGAATTTAAATGTTATCGCATCTACACTTACAATTGTATGTATATATATGTATGTGTGTGTATATATATACACACACACATACATATATATATTTAAAAGCTGAGTAGAAACCCACTTCCTTTTGTATAGTGATTGGCACATAGTGGGTGTTCAATAAATACCTGTTGGATGAATAGTCTATTTTTCCTTTTACTTCTTATTTTTTTTGTATTTCCCTGTTTTCCTCTGGAGCGTGCAGTTCCTTTCTTTGTGAAACAAAACATCATTTTCTTAAAAAGAATTAGGCGTGTGATACATTTACAAGGTAAATAAACGGTAACGTAAAGCGCTAAATGGAACACTGTCTCGCAGAGTGACTTCAACTTCATAGTAGGCCTTCTAGAAAGGTTTGCTCCTTCTTTTCTCCCTGGAGTGCCTTAAAAAGGATCCTATTTACAAGAGAAAATTGATTCCCACACAACTGTTTTTCTCCCGCACATCTGTGCTATAAATCAGAGCCTTCCTGAAAAGCATCTTCCGAGCTCATAAACTCTCAGAACTGGGAAGGACCTTGAAGATTCCCCTCCCTGCCCTTCTTCCCTGCAGTCCCAGTTTACAGATGAGGAAGCTGAGGGCCAGAGAGGGGAATGACCCTGCCCGAAGGCCGCCAAGGGGGCCAGTGACAGAGCAGGAATGGGTACGATCTTGGTCTCCTGGGGCCTCCATAACCAAATGCCACAGTCTGGGCGACTTACATGACGGAAATTTCTTTCCCTGCAGTTCTTGAGGCTGGAAGTCCAAGATCAAGGTGTTGGCGGGGCTGACTTCTGGTGAGAGCTCTCTTCCTGGCTTGCTCACTGTGTCCTCAGGGGGCCTTTCCTCTGTGTGTGTGGAGAGAGAGCCAACCCTCAGGTGACTCCTGTTCTTCTTATAAGACACCATATAAGAGTCCATGAGGACCCCACTGAACCTTAATGACCTTTTTGAAGGCCCCTTCTCCAAATATACAGTCACTTTGGGGCTTGGGGCTTCGGTATAGGGATTTTGTGAGGGTACATAATTCAGCCCATAACAGGGACCCATGCTTCACCCCCCTGAGTTCAGTCCTTTCTACCATGTCCAGCTACCCCCACCACTTTGAGCAAGAAGGATTCTCAAGATCTCACGAAACTTTATGCTCCACGGAAAGGAGGGGGTTTTCTGTTGGGAGGGTTTGCTTTGCCTACTCAAATCCACACTTCCACTGGAGCCTGCCTTCATCCTTGCAAAGAGCCAGACTCCAGCTTCTAGAAGAAAAACTCTAGCAGTTGGGTTTCCCAATAGACCCAAGCACACTAGTGCATTCTAGATTTCCTGAGCTCCCCCGACCCCCCGGGGCAGCTCCTGCACTGGGCTGCAGGGCACAGAAGCAAGCACCACTCGTCCTTACTGGATCCAGATGCCAGTGGAAGAGAAAGGCACACACAGGTGACGCAAATAGTAGACATGATGCAACAAAGACCCGAGTCCTGGGGAGGCCAGTCTCAGGAGAGGCACTGATGTTGTTCCGGGAAGACCTGGACAGATGCTTCTGTGAAGGCACTGGCTTTGGGTCCATGTTCTTGAAGCTCAGACACCTACACCAGCATCCAGGGACGGGACTCACTGAGGCCCAGGAACCAGTGAGATTGTGTGCAAAATGGTGGAAATGTGTGCTTTCTCCTTGGGAGATGGAGGGCAATTTGTCATCCGATTGTCCAAAGGGATTTGAAGTCCCTCTTCCCTTGAGAGTTGAAGAACCCTTGTGTGGATGAGAAGGCGTTTCTAGCTGCAGAAGTTGGAGAAAGGCAAGTGCAAGCTTAGACACAGCAATTGCAAATGCAAGGGGGTGTAAACGTGTGGGGCACGTTGGAAGAAGAGAGTTCCTGAGGGAGGGGCATGGGGGGTGGCGAGAAGCAGGACCACAGACAGGGCCCACCTCTTAAACACCTAGCTCCTTTTGGTCTGGTAGATGCATCAGGAAAAATCACTGATGCTCAAGGTTGCCCTTCTCTTGAGTCCAGTTAGCTCTTTTGCAATCTACCTTCTACTCCAAACCCCAGGTAACCCAAGCGTTCCTAGAGCTCTGTGGCCCCAGGGACCAAGGGCATTCCCTGGACAGCGGGCTGGAAACCCAGCATCTCAGATCTCACCCCAGACCTGCCAAATCCCAATCTGCATGCTACCAAGATCCCCAGGGGCAGGGCCATGTTTGACAAGCGCTGTCCTGGAAAATCCCTGTTGTTCAGAAAGGCCACCCTGATGGCTCCCCCGGCCCGGGGTTAGATCCCACGGGCACCACCAGTGAGGAAGCCGGCATGGGGGTGTGGGGACATGGACTGGCCAGAGTCCCAGGGCTGATGGATCCCGGCCACACCAGCTTGTTCCCCACCCTGGGTTGCCTTCTACGTAACCTCAAGACCAGAGCCAGCTGAGTAGAGTCAGCTCTGACCGCCTGCCCCCTGCCCCTCCCCAGAGCCCTGCCAGGACGCCCAAGGGGGAAGCAGTCCACGCCCTCCATCTCTCCCACCCACCCCCTGCATCCTCCCAACTCCCCGGTCATGTATAAAACATTCCCAGAAACCACTTACTCCTCATGCATTTTCCATGAAGCCGGGCCCAAGTTAAAACATATAAACATAAAAATATCAAGAAGCACTTTTTTAAAAAAGGACATGTTTCATAAAATACCAAGAGACCCATTTCCACGCTTGCCCTCCTCCCCGGGCCTCCTCCCAGGGTCGCTTTCCACTCCCTCCTCCTCTTGCCAGCCCTTCTGTCCTCTGGAAGCATTACCCCTTCCTGCCCAGCTCCTGCCTTCTCCCCCCTCACCTCCGTTCTTCCTTCCATTTCTCTTCCCTGTCTTCTTCCACTCTCTCTTCTCCCCTCTCTGCACCTGCACCTTTTCCCTCCCCGCCCCCCCCCACTTCACCTCTCCCTCCAGGTCTCTCTCTGGCTGGCTTTCCACCCCCATTTTGCGGCTTCTTCCTGCCTCTGTTTCCCTCTTTCTCTCCCTCTTTTTTTTTTTTTTTAATTTTTTTAACGTTTATTTATTTTTGGGACAGAGAGAGACAGAGCATGAACGGGGGAGGGGCAGAGAGAGAGGGAGACACAGAATCGGAAACAGGCTCCAGGCTCTGAGCCATCAGCCCAGAGCCTGACGCGGAGCTCGAACTCCCGGACCGCGAGATCGTGACCTGAGCTGAAGTCGGACGCCCAACCGACTGAGCCACCCAGGCACCCTTTCTCTCCCTCTTGATCTCCCAGGTTCTCTTTCTCTGCATCGCTGACCTGGCATCTTCTGTTTTTTCCCTGCTTACTGTCGGCCAGGGTGTCCACTTGTCCCACACCCATGAAACCAGGTCGGATTAAAAGGAAAATCAACATGGGGCGCCTGGGTGGCTCAGTCGGTTGAGCATCCAACTTCGGCTCAGGTGAGGACCTCACAGCTCGTGAGTTCGAGCCCCACATCGGGCTCTGTGCTGACAGCTCAGAGCCTGGAGCCTGCTTCAGATTCTGTCTGTCTGTCTCTCTCTCTCTGCCTCTCCCTTGCTCATACTCTGCCTCTCTCTCTCTCTCTCTCAAAAATGAACATTTAAAAAAATTTTTTAAATAAATAAAGGAATCACAACAATATCAACGGTTGGCGAAAACATACAGAGCCACAGGCTCCTGGACCACTGTGGTAGGCGGGTACCATGATGCAAACACCACAAAAATGGTCTGGCAGCTTCTAGCAAACCTAAAGTCTCATTTACCCTGTGACCGGATAGTTCATGTGCCTGGGTCTGTTCTGAGGAGAAATGAGGGTTTATATCCCCCCAAAGGCATGTAGAAAAAGGCACACCCCAGCTCTATTCATAATAGCTAAAACTGGAAACCAACCAACTGAGTGACCATGGCAGGAGGAATGGATAATCGGATTTGGTTAATTTATATACTGGAATATCGCGCAGCAATAAAAGAATCAACTACCTACCGCTGCTCATAATGATACGGACCAATCTCCAAAATGCTTATGTTTTCAGGGGGGAAAAAAGCCTAGGCACTCACACAAAAACATGTTTACTGTATGCGTCCATTTGTGAGAAGTTCGGGAACCAGCAAAACTAATCCAATGGTCCCGAAAGTCAGAAGCGTGGCTATCCTCGGGGAGGAGTGTGTGGATTGGCAGGAGAGCTTGCTGGGGGTGTCAGGAATGTTCTATGTCCTCAGGAAAATACTCATCAACATTACACTTCACACACTTACTATTCATGCAGCTTATTGTGCGTGAGGTTTGCCACCATTAAAAAAAATAAAGAAAAGATAATGATACATGACATGGCTTATTAGAATAATTTTTATTACGACCGCAATGAGCAAGTGGCTCAGACTCAGGGCCTGCGAACTCAGCCACGTTTCCAGTCCCATCGATTAAGATGGGCACAGGCATCTATGTCCCAACCACGGCCCCCGTGGCGGAGAGCCCGCCTTCCTCGTGGGCTGGGATCCCACAGACATCACCGTCCCTGGGGGAGCCAGCTCTCCCGAGGCCCTTGGAAAGACCAGCCTCAGAGAGAGAAGCCAGTTCCCACCCAGTTTCCACAATCCAGGCATCTTTCTGACACTTTGGGTCTTCTTCCCCTGCTTCCTCTGCAGCTATTACGATTACGGTTTAACTCAACGCTTACCCTGATAACCAAGTAGTCCCTGAACAGCACGAAAACCTGCACCCTAGTTCACGGCAAGAGGACGGCCTCGTTGCAAACCTTGGGGAAGTCCTTCTGCCCGCAGAGCCATCAAAATGCTATTCCAGCCAACAGGGGAGACTGGAGGGAATCAAAACTCCAGCTTGGGGACTCTGAAAGGACCTTTATTTGTGTTTTCTGTCTTTATTCAAGTCTTCCCAGGAGGGGAGGAAAACACAGAACCCGTTTTTGCCCCCTGTTTCAGCAGCGTGGGTGTGAGCCCAACACACACAGCCCTTGGAGGCAACTAAAACCCACTTACTTTCATCGAAGGGGAGGAACCAGGACCAGAGGGACCCGAGCACTATTAGTTAAATAATGGTGCTTAAAAATGCATTGAATTTAGCCGCCTCCCTCCCCCCTAAAAAAATCTGGAATTTTCCTATTGAGTATACTTTTTTTTCCCCTTGCTTATGAATATTAATGCTCCTCTCAGAGAGATCTACTTGAAAAAAACAAGAATAAATTAAATACCTACAGATTTTTCTAATTCCTCTTTCTGGCGACATGCCGTCATTACATCAAATTACTGAGATGGGCCCGCTCCCTTTTTTTTTTTTTTCTTTTTGGGTTAAGATTATGGAATATAAAGTATATGTAAATGGAGCAAAGGAGGAAAAAAAAAAAAAAACCTGCGAAGGAAGAATAGGGAAGGAGAAGCATTAGGTATTCCGCCGGCGTAGTAGTCAGCCAATTAATCAAGCAGTGGCAAGAAAAAGATGCGGAGGGATGCCTTCGCCCTTCACGTTGATGGGGCCGGCGCAGGGCAAACGCTCCAGCACCTGAGCTCACGGTTAGGCATGCAGAAAGGGATCATGGGAATATCTTCCCGTCTTTGTCTTTCTCGTGAAGGATGGAAAATGTCAAGCTGTTGTTTGGCTGGATTGAGGGGGGAGGAGGGGTGGGGGAGAGTTGAGGAGAATTCACAGTCTGGCAAGGCAAGGTTTTAACTCTTTGAGAATGTCTCTGCCTCCCCTCCCTCCCCAGCCCCCAGCTCCACCTTCTTCTCCAGCTCCCAGCCCCTGAGCACATCTGTAGGGAACTCTGCCTGCAAACAGCAAGCAGAAGGGCGCTGATTGATGGTGATACGCAGGCTGGGGCAGGCAGTGTGTGTGCGCGCGTGCGCGTGCGTGTGCGTGCGCGTGCGTGTGTGTTCCTGTGCACATGTGTCGCGGGGTGGGGGTGGGGGCCAGAGGCATTTTTCCTTTCCCCCGTAAGTGTTCTTTGTTCACTCTGGAAATGGGCGTGCATGACCCTTTCTCTCTCTCCAGCACTGTTACATCCCCTTGGAAGTGAGCAGTGCCCTGAAATCTGAGAGTGGCCACAAAGAGGATAATGGTAGTGATGAGGCTTTGAGGCTTGGGGGCTCCTTCCACATGGCCCTCAGTATGCAGAGGCCACCCAGGAGAGTAACCTGCCAGTCATCCCCTAGAGCGGTCAGAATTCTCCTGTGACTCTGCAGAGCTGACCATCCCCAGGGCTGGTGTTAGAGGGACAGCCTCAGCACAAGGCTTATCACCTGCACCAATAACGCGGATAATAATAATTATTATCATTAACACTGATAATATTACTATTGTAATAACCTGCCAAGTTCCATTAGCCATGCTTTGTCTTGACTCCTTTAAATGCCCATTAAATTCCCATGGCAGGTCACGTTTTAAAAATTCTGGCAAATCCATGATTCCAAGGAAAGATGTGTCATCAGATGACTCATTAAGAAAATAAATATTTCATTCAGTTTGCTGTCCCTAGGAATGGGCATTTGAGTGGTCTACATGATAAATGAGATACTGAGGGCAGAGACGGGAAGGAACGTCCCATTCTAGACCAGTATGTGGGCACGGACCCAAATCTCCACTTCCCACTCCAAAGATTGCCGTAATTTTGGCCAGAGACCATTGGCCATCATGCCCCGTACCCTGCTGCATCACTCTCACCAGCACCAGCCCATGACTATCGCCAGCCAGCTCACTATGTGAGCCCAGTGTAAGCCCCAGATACTGGATTCAAACCATACTCAAAGTGTGGTCAATGCACCAGCAGCATTCTCCCACCTGAGAGCTCGCTAGAAATGCAAAATCTCTGACCCTAGCCCTAGAGTATCTGCATTCCAAAGCCCAGGTGTTTTGTGTGCATGTTGAAGTTCGACAAACACTCTTTTTTTTTTTTTTTTTCCTTCAACGTTTTTATTTTTATTTTTGGGACAGAGAGAGACAGAGCATGAACGGGGGAGGGGCAGAGAGAGAGGGAGACTCAGAATCGGAAACAGGCTCCAGGCTCTGAGCCATCAGCCCAGAGCCTGACGCAGGGCTCGAACTCACAGACCGCGAGATCGTGACCTCGCTGAAATCGGACGCTTAACCGACTGCGCCACCCAGGCGCCCCTGACAAACACTCTTTAAAAACAAATTTTCTCTCCACATTTACTGTCTGAAATCTGGAGGAGTCCGATGATCTAAGGCGGCTTCTACTCCATGAAATACGGTAACAGGTACCATCTGCTTGGAGTAAATATAGGCACCACATCTCAGCCCATCCTCACAACCCATGAGACGGGTACTGTTGTTATCTTCTATTACAGATAAGGTCCTGGAGGCACAGAGAGGTAAGGGGACTTGCCAGAGGACACACAGCCAGTAAGTGGCATCACCAGCATTTGGGCTGAAGCACCAGAATCCACAGCCTTGACCCCCGGGCCAGTGATTCTCAAACTTGGACTTGCGTCATAACAACGATTTCTGAGCCCCGCCCCACAGTTTCAAATTCAGAGGTCTGGGAGTGGAGCCCAAGATTTTGCATCTCTAACAATTTCCTGGGACCGCTGAGAACACCAGCTCGCTGCAGGGCCATCACTTCTGCTAAGAAACCAACTGGTTTAATGATGAACTTCAGCCAAATGTGATCAAGATGTAAATCAGTGCCCCTGCTCTAAAAACAAAAAACAAAAAAACGAAAAAAAAAAAAAATTGGGGACTGGGAGAGTGGGGTGGGGGGTAAGTGGGAAATCTCAAAGGACTAAATCCAAACAAACCAACAGAGTGAAAGGCACTCCCGAGAAGGTCCAATTGCCTTTTGATGATCCCTTCTTTGGTGGCATTAGCTGTCCCGACACTCCTCGTGGCCGTGGCTAATTGAGGGTACAGTGCAGCATCATTGCTCTAATAATCCTTTCTGTTATTTAACCAGGACGATACATGGTGTCATAATGGGTTTCCTTCCTCTGTTCATTAAACAGACATTTACAAGGCCCATCCTGTCCTGGCCGGGCTCTGTGTGGGTCACTGGAGACGGAGAAGGATTGAGCTGCCCACCCACTCCTAAGACGCCACTCTAACAACATTCAAGTGGCCGGCCACACCCTTCCGTCTCGGGAGGAAGGAGTGCGTAATTCTGGGAAAAGAGGGTCCAGAAAGGCATTCACAGCTGAAAGTTACTTTCTTACCGTTGTATGCCTTTTGTAAATGTCATGTCTGTTAACGGACTAAAACAACGATGACGATGGTGATTTTAAAATATAAAATTGTGGGGCGCCTGAGTGGCTCAGCCGGTTATGCACCTGACCCTTGGTTTCAGCTCAGGTCACGATCTCACGGTTCATGAGACTGAGCCCCACGTCGGGTTCTGCACTGACAGCACAGAGCCTGCTTGGGATTCTCTCTTTCTCTCTCTCTCTCTCTCTCTCTCTCTCTCTCTCTGCCCTCCCCCACACCCACTGTCTCTATCTCTCTCAAAATAAATAATTTTTTAAATAAATAAATAAATAAAATGGAAAATTGAAAGTAAAACCCCCAAGGTCCCTCTTCCCCAAAATAATCGCTTAAAAATGCTTTGACAAATGTCACGTTAGATCCCTCCCCTCCCCACCTCTCACTCCCCATCACATGCACATACATAACTAGGCACGGTCTCCCCATTTGAGGGGAGTGGCAGAAAAAAATACTACAACTACATCAGCGAAGAGCCAAAAAGGTGTCAGGAAAACATCTGCTGAGACCCACAAGTATAAAATAGGGGGCGATAGCACAAAGCCCTACGTGGGGTCACAGGTAGGACTGGGGTAGCAGCCGGTAAGGCTGGGTGTGCAGGAGGGTCCGGATTTTGAGGACTCACCAGGCCCTGCTATGCAGTTTGGATTTTTCCCTAAAAGGAAAAGGGAGCCATGGGAGGTTCCAGGCAGGGAAAGGACTGGGCCACTTTTGCCTCTTGGGGACAGCTTTCCTGTGGCTGGTGTGAAAGGCGGACTGAACAGAGAGGAGCCAGAAGCAAGGAGGCTGGCTGCTTCAGATTCACCGGAGCTAAGGAATTTAAAGAGAGTTGCGGCAGGATGCGGAAGAGTGGGGGGCGTGTCCGGGTGGTGGGCATTTCCTGCTGGACGGACAAGGAGTCTTGGCTTCCGAGGCCTCCTTTCCGCACCCTGAGAAGAGCAGCAGCAAAGACTTCCCCTGGGTGAGTCTCTTCACCTCTCTCTGAGCCTCAGTCTCCAGATCTGCAAAATAGGATTCAAATTCCCATTCAGCAAGGTGTTCAAACCACAAAGGGGTACAGCTGGATTTTGCAAATCATAAAGTTCTTTACCAACAAGTGACTGCGGTAGCTGCTCTTGTCCTTGTGGTTGATGGTGTTTGCCACTCTTACTTCATAGAACTTTTCACACTTAACCTTCTGTTTGCATTCCCCTGCATCTTTCTTCTCCTGCCTCCAGAGCGGTGCTGTCGAGTAGAACTTGCTGTGATGAGAGAAATGTTGTAGCTCTGCACTGTGTAGCCAGGAAGAGTTAAGATTTTGGAGCCAGGCAGGTCTGGGTTCAAATGCCAGCTCGTCTCTTTCTACCTCTCTGACTTTGGGCAAGTTTCTTCACCTCTTGGGGCCTCACTTTCTCCCTCTGTGGTAACAGCGTAGGGGAGGATTCCCGACTTCAACAGCTTTACAAAGATTACGTGAAATACAGCATGTGCAATCCCCCAGCTCAGCACCCGCCACATAGTAGGTGCTCAATGAATGTAGTTCCCTTAATGAGCCCCCCTGACCAGACCTGGGCTAAGTAAACAGCTAGAAGGCGGGGAGTCTTTCTTGCTCTCAAAGGGTAGTAATAGGGGCATGCGGGTGGCTCTGTTGGCTGAATGTCCGACTTTTGATTTCGGCTCCGGTCACAATCTCACGGTGACCGGACAGTGAGGAGTCTGCTTGGGATTCTCTCTCCCTCTCCTTCTCTCTCTCTCTCTCTCTCTCTCTGTCCCTCTGCCCTTCCCCCTCTCCACGTGCACTTGTACTCTCTCTCTCAAAAATAAATGAAGAAAACATTTGTTTTAAAAAGTGGCAGTTATAATTACAACACCACCGTCAATATAACAACAGCTATAGCACTGAGTACCGCCTACCCGCCCAGTGCTTAGCTACACTCCTTAGGTGTCGTAATTATCTTAATTATTCCATGTGGGCAGTCACTCCACGTAGATTCTATTATCCCCATTTTGCAGATCAGAAAATAAAAGTCCAGAGAGGTAGGCTAATTTGTCCAAGGTCACACAGGAACGGAGCATAGAGCTCGGGTCACCTGTTCCCAGTGCTGTGTTCTTATAAGACATAAAGATATATGGCCTCCTAGTAGTTGACTATATCATATCTAATTTTAACTGAGCCCTTCCCATACACGAGGCATTTATTAGACTTTATCGACACCCCTCACACGACCCTGTTGGAGAGACATTATCAACCCCATTGTATGGAGGGTGAAACTGAGGCTCAGAGAGGTGAAGCCACTTGCCTGGGGTCACACAGCCAGGAAGTGTCAGATAACAGATCTGGAGCGTGTTGCAGATCCCAGGGTGGCGGCTCAACTTCACTGCCTCTGTGGGGAGGGTACAGAAAGGACAGTCTGCAGCTGCCCTTCCTGAAGGGACACCCTTCCTCTTGTGAGCCCTCCCAACCCCGGGGGAAGACGGCCCCTGAGCCAGAGGGCTTTAGAAGAACCGAAATTGTTCTCTCTCTATTCAGTCTCCGTCAATGGCTTATGCCTTCCAGCAATTTATTCTTCCTGGAATGTGCCTGTCTTGGGCTTTTATGTATGCTGTGAGTTTCCAAAATGCTGATGTAAAGATGGCACCTTCCTATTTTGGGAAGAGAAACGCCTCCAGCCAATCACCCTGAGAGAGAGTACTAAGCTGGGGGCTGGAGACCTGGTTCAGGCACCTTGTGAGTCTCCCTGGGTCTCAGTGGCCCCACCCACAAAATGGGCAGCTTGGCCGAGGAGCTAAGCCCACCTCTCACACTCCTGGCTTTGCTTCTTAGGTCTGGGGCTCAAATGCTAGACCCTTGGGGACCCAGCTGTAACCCAGGCAGCTGCCTCCTCGGGGTATTTGTATTCTCTGCCTCAAAGTCCTCCGTTGAGTCGAGTCGGAAATGCCCCCACTGAGGATACCAATTCCCACCTTAAAGGAGCAGATCCGGGATGTGTCCCTGAAGAGGAGGGGCCATATCTTGGGGGTGCTTTCCCTCTCTCCCCACCCACAACCACGCCTGCCCGCCCGCATCGTCCTTTTCCAGAGCAGCAATAGCAGGAATAGAATCTGGAAGAGCTGAACCCTGGGAAAATTTCTCCCGTTCCTCTCGGCATTTTGTGAGTGACAACAGTAAAAATGTGTGGACGTGACATGGCGTTCACAATCAATTCTCAAGTGGAAAAAAAATTATCACGTGAGAAAAGCAAGTTACAGAGTAATATGTACGGTATGATGCTATATTTTAAAGCTATATACTATTTAAACGCGTATTTATATGTATAAGTATAAATTTTATGGGGAAATGATCCTTGAGGCACATAGAGCAAAATGCTAATGGTCGCTTTCTCTGGCAAGTAGAAAAAAGGATATTTAAAAACTTTCTTCCCCCAATTCCATAACCTATAAGTCACTGAGGCAGGGGCGGCTCCCTATAGGACAGCATCTGGCTTAGCACTGACACTTAGTAGGTGCACAATGACTATTTGAAGAAAGAATGGAATGGAATCTTTCTACATGTTTTCTTTTTTTTTTTTTAATTTTTTAAGTTTATCTATTTATTTTGAGGGAGAGACACAGCGAGCGAGCAGGGGAGGGGCAAAGAGACAGGGGAGAGAGAGAATCCCAAGCAGGCTCTGTGCTGCCAGCACAGAGCCTGATGCGGGACTCCAGGCCACGAACCATGAGATCATGACCTGAGCCGAAACCAAGAGCCGGATGCTGAGCCACCCAGGTGCCCCTCTGCACATTTTCTATAATGCACATGACTTGTTCTTAAAAAGAGAAAAAGCTAGGGGCGCCTGGGTGGCTCAGTTGGTTGAACGTCTGACTTCCGCTCAGGTCATGATCTCCCGGTACGTGGGTTTGAGCCTCGTGTCAGGCTCTGTGCTGACAGCTCAGAGCCTGGGGAGCCTGCTTTGGCTTCTGTGTCTCCCTCTCTCTCTGTCCCTCCCCAGCTCATGCTCTGTCTCTCTCTCTCTCTCAAAAATAAATAAACATTAAAAAAAAGAGACAGAGAGAAAGTTAATAAGTGCTTCATTAAGTAAATACTTTTTTAAAAGTTTTTTAATGTTTATTTATTTGAGAGAGAGAGAGCATGAGCGGGGGGGGGGGGGGGGGCAGAGAGAGAGAGAGACAGAATCCAAAGCAGGCTCCAGGCTCTGAGCCATCAGCACAGAGACTGATGCGGGGCTCAAACTCACGAGGAGTGAGATCATGACCTGAGCCCAAGTCAGATGCTTAACCGACTGAGCCACCCAGGCGCCCCAGATTAAGTAAATACTTTTAAAGGGGGCAGGTAACTGGCCTGCATGAAGTGCCATTGTGGGGGCCAGGACAGAAGAAGGAGGCAGCAGCTTGGGGTGACAGGAAGCGGGAGGGTAGGGTGATGCTGTGCAAGGGGACGGGCAAAGCCAGGCACATGTCCCCCTGCTCCAGGGAAGACACCGGGGCTCAGCCTCCAGCACAAAGGGAACTTCAGACAGCACACCAGGGAGGCCACACTCACAACATTATTGGTGCCAAAACTGTCTTGCCTGGGCAGGGGCAAAGAGCCCCATGCTTCCAGAATATGAGGATGGCCGGAAAGTGGACTGTCGATCCAACTGGGGTCACCAGTGCGAAGAAGTCAGTCATAGCAGAAACCCTCCCCTGGCCTGCAGTTCAGACCAGACCTCCAACCCAACCCATGCTCTGGCCAGAAACCCATGACGTCCAGGTGGGAAGCCACATAGGGACCCCCTTGTCTTGCCCCTAGCTCTTTCCTGTCAGGTGCTCCGGCCAATGACAGGCAAATGCTCGGGTTTGAGGCGGCCAGGTCTATGGTCACGTTGGCTGCATATCCCCACCACTCTGAGCCTCAATTTTCTCATCTGTAAAATGGAGACTGTAGACCGGAAGCCAGGCCCTCCCTCTATCACCTTGCAGGCTTCTTCTCCTGCGTAAAATATCCAAGGGAAGTCTCAGAGGCTCCCTGGGTCTGTGGGAAGAGGAGGTTGGACAAGGGATCCCAGGCCACTCCCTGCAGGGTAAGTGGCTCTGGTCCCCAACTGTAACGAACTCTGAAGATGCTCTCCAGGAGGCCTTGTGTGCCTGGCTGGGGGTTGGGGGCTTAGGATTTGCCGGAAGGTGCTGGCCTGTGTGCAGAAGACGGGAAAGGCTGCGTTTTCCTTCCCCGTCACAGAACATCAGGTCGCTTCTCTTCAAATTCAGAGCCGTGATCTGGCTTTAGGCCCACAGTTATTGGTAAAATCTCAGCACGGGGGAATGCTCCCTCCCTAGTAAAGAGAGTTTCCCTGCATTGGTTTGATTTGGTTTGATTTTATTTTATACTGATTTGTTTTCAGCCCCAGGCACCAAGAGTTGCTGGGATATGTCCTGGGGTCCAGAAAAAAACCCTAATTCGCTACATCGTGAGCCAGAAGGAAAACAAGAATTTATCGAATTATCAACCAAAACAATGAGTTATAAAGTAGCATAAAGTGGACATCATACAGGTGCAGTGGCTGGAAGTCCAAGATCAGGGCGCCAGTCTGGGGGTGGGAGGAGTTTGGGGAGAGCCCTCTTCTGGGTTGTAGACTTCTCGAATTCTCCATGGCAGAGAGCAGAGAGAGGAAGCGATCTCTCTCCTGAGTCTTATAAAGGCGTTAATCCCATTCAGGAGGGGATTAACCTCCCACCCAAAGACCCCACCCCCTAATACCATCACATTAGGGATTAGGTTCTGACATATGAGTTTTGGGGAGACACAGACACTCAGTCCATAGAAACGGAGCTCCAAAAGTGACCGGTGTCACTCCAAAAGTGACACAGTGTGCAGAAAGGATCGGCATCATGCAAGGCGCGGAGCCGGAACCCAAACCCGGGCCAGCCCCACCTCAGTGCCCCCAATCACAGGGCATCTCCCGATGCCTGGAAACAGAAGCTGGAGAGACCCGCGGGTGAGGGGAGGACCCACCATCTCCAGCCCCCAGTTCCTAGGCTCACTGGAGGAGGACGGCTTACCTGTGCAAACAGGCACCTACTTCACTCCAGGGGCCGTCCGGCTGGCCTCAGGCACTTTCCATTGAAGCAAAGCCGTCCCCTCCCGCGTCCCCTGCTAGTCTGTGTGCTGGACATTTTCCCACTGCCTCATCAGACCCCCTCCCTGCCCTTCTCTGCCCAGCCCGCTCTCCGCACTGGGGATCCACCTGTGTGGACCATATCCGAGGGCCCCTGGGTCTAGCCAATGGACGGCCCAGCAGGAGCTGGGGAGATAGGAGGTTGGGGTGCTCCCTTCCAGGAAAGTCATGTTGAGCTAACTGGCCCAGCTTCTCCACCTTGTGGTTCTAGAAACCTCTCACTTCAGTCCTGGAGGTGGTAAAAGCTCCCCGCTCTTACCAACCCCTGGGTGCTGGTCCCTCCTCCTGTAAGTAAACAGTCCATTTACTCGTCCTCCTCAAATTAGCCAGTGGAAAGATTCCCTGCCAGAGCCTTGCCTGCTACACCTCCCTTCATTCCCTGCCTCTAACCGTCTTGCCAGGATGCCCCATTCCACACCCCCTGCCCCGCTCCTACACACACCCTCCGTGCATGGCCTCGAAGCCCAGCCCATCTGTGGTTCTCTCAGCCAGCCCCTCCTCCGCTGCACTGGCTCTCCACACCACCGCAGTCATCATCTCCTCAACCCTTGCTGGGCACCTTTCTATACCACATAAGGGGCACCCTCTACCCTGTTAGCTCTGCCCAGAAACTCTATGAAGCAGCAGTAAGTATTGGCCCCATTTTGCGGATGAGGAAAACCCTTGCCTTTCCAACTTCCGCGCTCACACATCAAGGCTCCCCGAGGGCAGCGTCTTCCCGACTCCTCTTGGCTTATCCAATTCTTACCCACCCTTGGCAATTCCACTGCCCTCCCTCCAGAAGCCTTTCCATTCTGGCCCGACCACAGTGAACTTGCCTTCACACACCCACGCCGCATCCAGCTACTTTGCTCAGCTCCGAGGCATCCCTTTTGGGTTTCGCCATCACAGAGGCTGGGGGAGGACCAAAGAGACACAAAAGCCAGGCGGGGGCCGGGTGTAGTCAGGGAACGCCTTTCTGGACAAGCTGAGAGCTGACAGGCCAGCAAAAGGGAGCCACAGAAAGACTTAGGAAAAGAGTGTTCTGCAGAAGGAGCAGGATGTGCAAGGGCCCTGAGGCACTTATGAGATTACCTATAGCCCGCTGCTTCTCAACGGAGGTGGTGGGGTGGGGGCAGCTTAGCCATCTCTGAAGATGTTTCCAGCTATCACAAGTGTATTGGAGGAATACTACTGGCATCTACTGGGTAGAAGCCAAGGATGCTGTCAAACATCCCACAATGCACAAGACAAACCCCACTACAAAGAATTTCCCAGCCCAAATACCAATAGTGACAAGTCTGAGAAACTGGTAAATGGTTTTCTGTAACAGCATCACCTGGGAGCTTACTAGAGAAAACACATTCCCTGGCCCTCCTCAGACCTGCTGAACAGACTTGGGGGGAGGGGGAAGGTGGTATAACGAGCCCCCCAGGGGACTCCAAGCCTCTCAGTGTGACAACCACTGGCACAGCGTTGGTTCTCAGCCCTCACTATGCATTGCAGTCACTCGGAAGCCTCTGCAACTTACACCAGCCTCTACCCCCAGGGCCCCTGAATAACGAGTCTAGGAGCCCAGACATGGGTATGCTTTGGAAGTCTCCAGTTGCCAGGGGTGAGAACCACTGAGCTAAGACAGAGAGATCAAACCGAGAGAAGAGGGACATCTATAAGGACCAGAGCAGCAAGGTCTTAAATTACATGGTAAGGAGGGAGGACCATATGGGGAGGGCACGGGGGAGCCATGGATGGCTGTCAAGCAAGGTAATGGCTTTCCCAGATGGTTTAGACAGACCTCTGGTCTTGGGGAAAAGGCTGGACGGGACAGGCAGAGGCTGAGGTGGGGAGACCAGCGAGGGGAACTGAGAGCTGATGGTGGCCTGAATTGGACTGTGTCCCCCTAAAAGATATGTACAAGTTCTAACCCCTGGTACCCGTGAATGTGACTTTATTCGGCAATAGGGCCTTGGCAGATGCCATCAAGTTAGGAAGTCATACCATGTTAAGGTGGACCCTAAATCCAAGGACCTTATAAAAAGAGAGAGGTTTGGAGGCATACAGAGGTGCACACACGGGCACACACACAGCACAGACAGCCACGTGAAGACAGAGGCAGTAAGTGGAGCCATGTGTCTACAAGCCAGAGAGCACCACGGATTTCCAGCGACCCCCAGAAGCTCAGAAGAGGCAAGGAAGGATTCTCCCGCAGAGCCTGCGGCAGGGGGGGGGGAAGCGTAGCCCTCCCGGCAGAAGTGGCCCAAAGCCCACAACAAACCCCCCAAGAGGGATCAGGCCCCAGACACACTCTCCTCCGGGCCAGCTGCTGGCCCCTGAGGGCAGCTGTGGGCCAAGCGCTGGTGCAAGGCAGCCCAGGTGCCCACACAGGCTGGGAGTGGAGGGGCAGGCGGAGGGCTGGGAGGGGAGCCAGTGTGACACAGGCAGACCTGCAGCCTGGCGGAAGAGATCACCTGTGTCCCAGAGGCATGCAGAGCTTCAGGAGACCGCGTCGCCCATCCTCAAACTGGACAAGGATTCGCCAGCCTAACTGAGCTCTACCTATTGGGTGCCTCAGCCAGAGCAAAGCGTCCTCCCTCCTTTCCCCTGAGAGGCGGGGTTGAACTGATGAAGCCTGGGGCAGACTTGCCGAGGCATCACCCAGCCTCCATGGCCCCCACCAGGGTCACTGCAGTGACCTTCTAACTGATCTCCTGCTTCTGCCCTTGACCCCCCCCCCCCAGTGAATTCTTCCCACAGCAGCCAGAGTGGCCTTTTCAAAATAGAAGCCTGATCTTGTCACTCCTCTACTCAGGAACCCCCCCCCCCCACACACACACACACAAAGCTGCCATCCTTTCAAAAGCCAAAGTCTTTACGACATCCCACAATGTTGTGCACAATCCAGATTCATATTAACTCGCGGACCTCACTTCCCCTTCCCACTCACTGCTCCAGACACGCTGACTTTCTTGCTGTTTCTTAAACAGGCATGTGCCTGCCTCAGGGCCTTTGCATGTCTGCCTGAAGGGCCTTTCCCACAGATACTGGGGAATATCACCCCCTCATCTTCTTCAAGTCTTTGTTTGAATGGCATCTCTCCTGAGTGCTCACTTGACCTCCCTATTGAAAAGTGTAACTCTCTCCATTATCACCTCTGACCCCCTCACCTTGATCTTTTCTTTCCTTTTGTTTTGTTAGAGAGTAATTGCGCATGTGAAAGGGGGAGGGGCAGGGGGAAGAGGAAGAGAGAGGATGAGCCCAATGGAAGGATCAATTTCCTGAGATCATGACCTGAGACAAAAATCAAGACGCTTAATGGAACGAGCCACCCAGGCTGCCACTCTTTTTTAAGCAGGTGGCTTTACCTCCTGACCTTCTATATTATTGGTTTGCTATGTGTCATGTTTCTCACCCCTCACCCCTGCGGGCAGGGCTTTGGTCACTGACCTGTCCTCCGTTCGTAGTACAGTGCCTGGCACGTAGCGATACCCAGTGAAGTCCACCGGCTGAATGAATGATCAAACCCTCCACTTACTGAGCGAACACAGCATGCCAGGCCCTGAGCTAAGAGCTCCACATCATTATCCCACTTGACTCTTCAAACGCCAGACGGACAGTGCAGGAAAGCCATCACGTCCTTCATACGCTAAAGATGAGGAGGCCAAAGCTCAGGCAAGGGAGGTGACTAACCAAGGGAGGTCCCTCACCTGGTTAGGGTGAGGCCACCACCTGCACCAACCGGAAACCGGGCATAAGAACAGGTGAGTCTAGCCTTTTTATTCGCCTAGCTGAGTGCTGGAGCGAATTCTGAGCTCGAATCTGTTTCATCTCATGTAATTAACAAGGATTAGTTGAGCATCTACTATGTGCCAGGACGTGTGCTGGGGATTCAGTGAGATGGAGTCCCTTCTCTTTGGAACTAACAGCCTTATGGGGAGGGATGCTGTTCCCTAGATGTCCTGTGTGGGACGATGATGATGATGATGGCGATGACGGCGAGAGCTAACCTTCGTTGAGCACTTACTATGTGTCCAGCCCCCCATGAGTGATTTATCTGCACTCCCTTCATCCTCCCAGCTCCCCTTCGAAGTGAGCACTATATTATCCCTACTGAACAGAGGAAACTGAGGCACAGAGAGGGATAGGGTCTTGTCCAAGGCCACACAGCTAGTAAGTGGGAATGGAAGCCGGGAACCCATCCAGGCAGTCTGACTGCAGGAACCCCATCCCCCTCAGTCCCTGCCTTTCCCTGAGGCGTGTGGGCGAGTGAACAAAGCGCACGGTCCAACCCACTGCGAAGTTATTTGCAGTGATAAATAACACGTGTAACAGAAGTTTATACAAATCGTTAGTGGAGGATTTACGTGGCGAAGGCTGGGGGCAATGGCCTGTGACCAGTACCTGTAGCTGTTAGCGCTCTGCAAAATGACAGCATCGCTGCCCGCTGCAGCCTGCGGCTCTCCCCCGTGAGCGTCTGCAGCCCCTGCACACCTGGGCGCCAACGGCCACTGGCTCTGGGGCCCCGGACACCATGTCCCCCGGAAGGACTATCTGGGCCCAGCCAAGGGGTAGGAGGAGGCCCCTCAGGTCAGTGCCAACCAAACGTTGAGGTGGTGGTGGGGACGAGAGTGCACAGGACTCTGAGAGACCGCAGGATGCCTTCACTCACTGATCCGGCATTTATTGAGCGCCTACTGTGTGCTAGGCTATGGAATCTAGTATGAGCAAAGCAAGCAGAGTTGTTGCCCTTGTGGAGCTTATATCCTAGTGGAGGCGATGAGATTAAAAGCTAACTGTGGATGAGTGTCTGACTTCAGCTCAGGTCATGATCTCACGTTCGTGGGTTCGAGCCCCGCATCAGGCTCTGTGCTGGCACCTCAGAGCCTGAAGCCTGCTTCAGATCCTGTGTCTCCCTCTCTCTGCCCCTCCCTTGCTCTCACTCTGTCTCTCCCTGCCTCTCAAATAATAAAGTAAAATGTTAAAAATGTAAAATAAAATAAACTCTAACCATGGAAACAGGAGAGGCACACTACTGCATGAACGCATGTGATGAATGGACCTGACTCTGACCAAGGGAGACATGCGGGGGAGGGGAGAAATTTGCATAAAGAAGCAATGCTTGATCTGAGGTTCAAGAGAGCAGAAGGCAAAACCCTCTGAAGGAGGCAAAGGGAATAGCATACGCAAAGGCCCTGTGGCAGGATCAAGTTGCCAAGAGATGGCTTGGAGGCCTGAGTCTCAATGATGCAGGGAGGAGAAGGTAGAGAGATGGGTTTGGAGAGGTAGGTAGGGATAAATCTCATGAGGCTGTGTGGATCCTGCTACAGATTAGTCCTAAATACAGTGGAAAGGGCAAGACACGCACTAACATGGTCAGATCTGCACTTTCTACAATACCTCTGCTGTGGAGTGGGGTGCGGCCAGAACAGACTTGAGAAAACCATTAAGGAGAGTCTTGTGGTCATCACATGAGTAGCTTTGGCAATCTGGCTAAGTCCTTGGAGGATGTGATTCAGATCTCAGCTCTGACACCAACTCAGTGGTCTCGGGCAAGGAATTTTCTCTTCCTGAGGCTCAGTGGCACCATCTGTAAACTGGGGATAACCCCTCGCAGTTACCCACCATGTCAGGCATGGAGAAGACGGAATGGATGGGGAAGTCTTATCCCAGCAGAGGAAAGGAATCAGGAGAAGCTGCCTTGGAACTTCAGGTAGGTGCTGCACCCCTTCCTCTGCCCCTCTTCTCTCTCTTTTCATCTTAGAACAATCTAAGTCCTGCCCCTTTTTCCCTTTTTGAGGGATCTGCAGGGGACAGCATGCCCTCAGAAGAAGGTCCAACCTTGCGAGACACAGCCATCGGAGGACCACATGCTCTGAAAGCGTCATCCGGCTTTGAGGTTTGACCATTCCTTAGCTGGGCATTCAAGGCTTCCTACATGCCAGCCCCAGTTCACAACGCCTGGCAGACAAAAGTGGGGAGGTGGCAAGACTGGACCCGTGGCCTTGCAGACCACGGTAGGGGCTTTTGTTTCGTTTTGTTTTCCCTTTTTTCTTAAATGTAACAGAACCCAGGAAAGAGTTTTCAGGAGGAGGGAGATGGAATCAAATTTCTGAATTTGTAATTTAACATGATGACTCTAGCCACAGAGTGGATGGATTGGAGAGAAGCAAGACTGGAAAAGATGGGATGGAAATGGAGAGAAGTGGACAAATTCGAGTTGAGATCCGTAGTTAGAACAGACGGGATGAGGCTGGGGTGGGATGTGTGAGGTGGATGTGGGAGATGCAGAGAGGAGCCAGGGGCGACTTCCAGGCTGAGCTCTTTGAGTTAAAGAACAGCCACATCCGGGGCACCTGGGGGGCTCCGTTGGTTAAGCGGCTGATTCTTGATTTTGGCTTCAGTGATGATCTCACGGTTCATAGAGCTCTGCGCTGGCAGCACGGAGCCTGCTTGGGATTCTCTCTTGCCCTCTCTCTCTGCCCCTCCCCCTCACTTGTAAACACACACTCTCTCTCTCAAAATAAATAAATAAACTTAAAAAAAAAAAAAAAAGACCCGTCACATCCATCACTGTACCCACGACACCTGGCTTATTGGAGGTACTCAGTGCCTTGTCCTGCGATGAAATGACATGATGGAACCCAGGGCTTCCTGGACAGATGTTTCTTAATGGAGGGAGTGCCAAGTGCCCTCTCCAAGGGGAATTTGGGGAATGAATGGTGATGGGGAGAGCTTTTTGCATGGTCCTGCTCCAGTAGTTCTCCATAGGGAGATATTTTGCCCCCTTGTGGGACGCTTGGAAATACCTGGAAATATTTTTGGTTGTCACAACCTGAGCAGGAGGTGCCACTGGTATCTAGCCCGGAATGCATAGGGCAGCCACCCCCGCCCCAACCCAAAATGTCGGTTGCACCAAGGTTGAGAAAGCCTGTCCTAGAGGCTGGGAAGGATTAGATCACCCATGCCGGATATGAAATGCCTGGGACAGTCCTGTGCCAAGAATGGTCCCAAGTCCTTTGAGAATGTTGAATGCCCTTTCTGGACATTCGAAAGGTAAAGGCAAAGGTCCTACTTCATAATTACCTGAGCCTGGAATTTACATCATCTTAAATACAGCAAAACATTTTTTTTTAACTGTACAGCTTTACCTTACAGGGATTTTCCTGAAATGCAGCAGCCATCCGTTGTGAAGTGGAGGAAGGCAGTACCCTGTTTTACCCAAAATTCTATCAAAAGTTGTTTCGCGTTTTGGAAAATCCAGGCATTGGTCTTAAAGCCGCTCGTGGAACATGAGCTGCTGCCACAACAAACCTGTGTGGGTCGACATTTGCAGAAGTCCCCGCTCACGGGGATGGCACCCATACATATGAATATACTAATTTAGTTCTTATTTCAAAATGTCAAATATAGAGAAAAATGTCGACAATATTCAACTGAATATTTGTCTGAAATCCCAACTTATTCATTATAAGCAGGTACAAGCATCAGACTGCTTCATTATGTCTCCTGGCATATAGTGGCTTCCCGATAATTTACATATTGAAATAGATATTATTTTATTATAAATTGCTTTCATTTTATTCCTCTTTTATATTACAGTTAGGGCATTATATTGATTTTTTTTTGAAATTACGCGTGTATGAAGATGAAATGCATGAATTTCATTTCGGAATAGTAAAGTGGGTGTTATAAAATATAGGTAATGAAAAGAGAGTATTGAGTCTGCTAGAGTGGAGACCCACAGTCCTAGACTCATTCCCATATTGATGGGGGAACATTGGCGTTTAAAGTGCAGAAGACAGAGACACTAGAAATACTGCAATTCACAGGCAGTTCTTCTCACTAAAGATTGCCTGAGTCTTATATGAATTTTAAGTGTTCAGAAAGACATTCATGAAGGCAAAACTCTGTTTATAATCACCTGAGTCTAGCTACCTTATTAGTCAGTTTTTGCTGTGTAACAAACAATCCCCAACATCTCAACGGCCAGCAAGCATTTATTTCCTTTGCTCACCGATCTACAGGGCGGCTGGGCTTGATGCTAGGCTGTTCTGTTTGACTCTCTTCCTCCACGGACCAGCATCTACCTGAGCATGCCGTTCTCTAGCAAATAGCATCAGTGAAAGAGGCCAAGCCAGACCACCCAGTATATTTAAAGTATCTGCTTGTATCATGTCTGCTTACAGGCTGTTGGTCAAAATAAGTCCCATGACACATCTAACAACAATTGGAAGAAGAAATAAATCCCATTTCCAGTGGGAGGGGCTGTAAAGTCACATGGCAAAGCATACAGGTACAGGGAAGGGTGGAAAAAATCAGGAGCAATAATCAATAATCCAACCTAACTTTGTTTTACATCTAAACACAAATTACTGTCACGGCTCTTTTTCTCCCCCATGCTTAATAAAAGCTTCTTGGACAAATGCTTTCACCATAGAATGTAAAAATAGCCAAAAAAAAAAAAAAATGTTTTTGAAGGAGGAAAGAGATGGGTAACCCATTTGTCCCAACCCTTGCAATCCTGTACTGAAAACTTATGTGCCAGACACTACGTATGAGACATTTTTGTCCTCACAACAATCTGTGATTGTGTTCCTTATACACATGATAAAACAGAGGTTCAGAGAGGTTTAGAAACCTGCTCAGTGCCACACAGCTCGTTACGGTTGGGGCTGGCCTCCAAACGTACACACGCATGACTCCAAAGACCGCATGCTTTCTATTTCATCGGGGCATCACTCTGTGGATTAAAAAATACAACCCTGACCAGTCCCTCCCAGGAACCCTCCGACATTGGACCGGGGCTCTGACATTGGTTTAAGTCACTTCTAGTTGTGGAAGGCAAGTTGAGTAACTGGGACATGTGACATTTATTTAGTTACATATCTCTGGTGGGAGGTTTCGGGGCCATTAATGTAGTATGTCTGCATGGCTAGTTTACATGCTACTGCTTGTTATTGCTGTCTCTATTCCATGGCCCTCACACTCAATTTCAATTCAAAGTTTGGCAGTCAAGGTGTCAGAGCTAAAAAATGGGATGGCCTCCCTCCGAAATGAAATAATTTTGTTGTTCAGTTCCGAGCGATTTTGTAATTTCATGCTTGTGTATGATAATTTTATGCTGTCCTGCCTCACGTAACTCAGTTCTGGCAGATCCTGACAGGTGATAAATACAATCTTTTCCGCCCCGCATGCGACAGGCCGGTGCGAGGGGGGAGAAAAAAACGGCAATTTCACATCTGAGGCCAGTGCACAAGTGGAGGCAGCGTCTGCCCCATTCTTTCATAATTTCACGCCTGGATTCCAGCCGGCGCCACCTCTGTTGTGGCTGAAGGACCCACGGGTCAAGGGAGCCTTTCTGAAAATAGAATGGTGCTGGGCAGGGGCCCGGGCATTGGCAGGAGGGGAGGGACGAGGAGAAAGTTATGACTTTGGGCCCGCCCTGGGCTGGCGTGTCGCAGGCTGGCGATGTTCAATTTATGGCTCTGCTCCCTGCCCGTGCGCCCTCCTCTGCGTATTCCTATGGAATGAATGCCTCTTGGAGGAATTATTTTTGCAAATCTGTTAAACATTTGAAAGATGGCCATTCCAATAAAAAGAGGGAGGGGGAAGACTAAAGGGAGGGAGGGAGGGATGGGATGGAAAGATAGAGAAAGCGGAAGACTGGCAGAGCATAAGCGTCCTTAACATTTATCACCATGAGCTGCGTTTTCGTAATTGCTCCCTGGTATTGTTTTCGAAGAAAATGTTTCTCCTCCTGAGAATGAATGCATCCAAAGAATATTAAGGAAATGCCAATGGTACAGAGGGGGCTGGGATGTGGTTGATGGAATGGAGGCAGAGGCAGCAGGGTTGGGACAACAAGGAGGCAGGTGAGCACCTCACACTGGCACTTAGAGGACAGTCGCCCTCCCTCCCTACTCCCACCTCTTGCTGGGGGAGGGGAAGCAAGGGGATGCTTTGGCTTACGCTGAGAGAACGGCTCTTCTGTAATCGTAACTGTTAATAACAACCACAATCTATTGAATGTCAGCTGTGTGCCAGTGTCTAATGCATTTGCACATCAGTTTTCTCTCAATTCCTCTCGAGAATAGAGACTACAAGCACACCCACTTTACAGATGAAGAAACAGAGGCTCCAGAGTCCAACCAGGTTGGCCAAAGTCACTGTATCAATATCCTGGGACGGCTGTAGTGAATTACAACAAACCAGATGACTTAGATGAGCGGAAATTTATTGCCTCATGGTGCTGCAGGTTAGAGGTCTGAAATCAAAAAGTGTCCGCGGGGTTGGTTCCTTCCGGAGGCTCTGAGGGAGCATCTGCTCAGGGTCTTTCTCCTAGCCTCTGGTGGTTGCTGGCAGTCCTTGTCTTATGGGCACATCTTTCCATCTCTACCTTCATCTCCACATGACATTCATCTTCAAGTGTCTGTTCCTCTTCTCTCCCCTTCTAAGTAACTCATCATTAAATTTAGGGCTTGTCCCAATCCAGAATGATCTCATCTCAAGATCCTCACCTTAATTATATCTGCAAAGAGCTTTATTCCAATAGGGTCACATTCCAAGTCGAGTAGACATGTATTTTGAAGGAGCTGCTCTTCACCCCTAAGTGGTTGAACTGGCTCAGTCACTGGGCTCCTCACGCAACAGGGGTTGGCAGGTTGGTGGGTGCACTGTTGGAGGGGGGGAAGATTAAGGAGAACATGGCTGGTTGGGTCTGCCAGGGTGGCTCAGTCTGATGAGCATCTGACTTCAGCTCAGGTCATGATCTCGCAGTTCATGAGCTCAAGCCCTGCATCGGCTCTCGGCTGTCAGCACAGAACATGTTTCAGATCCTCTGTTCTCTCTCTCTCTCTCTCTCTCTCTCTCTCTCTCTCTCCCAAAAATAAATAAACACTAAAAAGAAGAAGAAGAAGATTGGTGCCTGGGTGCCTCAGTCGGTTGAGCGTCCGACTTCAGCTCAGGTGATGGTCTCATAGCTCATGAGTTCGAGCCCCATGTCAGGCTCTGCGCTGGCAGCTCAGAGCTTGGAGCCTGCTTCAGACTCTGTGTCTCCCTCTTTCCCTGCCCCTCCCCCGCTCATGCTCTGTCTCTCTCTGTCTCAAAAATAAAAACATTAAAAAAATAAAGAAGAACATGGTTAACTTCAGAATTCCTCATCCACATTGAGATGTCACACTGCGTTTTGTCCCTTCGTATGACTTCTAGGTTGGACCTGGGGTACTTTAAGATCAGATTATCAGGATAATTTCCATGCATCTTAGAATTGGAAGAGATCTTCAAGCTCTCACAGATGCCAAACCACATTCACTGAACTGAATATGGAGTCGTCTCAAGGATGAGCACAGGACACGAGCACTGATGTCTACTGAGACTCTCCTATGGCCCATTACGAAGCTCCAAGAGCGATCTAAGCTTAAGATAGGTGTTATGAGCACCATGCAGGCACATAAGAAAACAGAGGCTCAGTGACATGAGGCCGTTTACCTGGAGGCATCCAGTGTTAAGAAAGAAAAACAAAAAACAAAAAACAGATTTGATCCAAGTCTGATTCCAAAGACCCCACCCTTCTCAGCCCCACCACACTGAAGTCACACTCTTGAGCTCAGAACTTCTCAGGCAAATGGAGGTCAAAAGGTACCACGCTCACAGAAGCATGGACCTCCTCTCCTCCCAATGCACCTCTCCAATCTGTGAAGATATTTCCACATCCATGATTATATCTGGGTCCTGGGGACATTAGCTGCCTTCATAATGATGCAGATGATTATGGCATCATTGTTCCTGTGGTATATGGATGGAAAATAAAGGCTTGGGGACTGGAGTTGGGGAGACAGCAGTGGGCAGAAGTGCTGCGATCTCTGCCTTCATGGAGCTTATAATCTAGTGGGAAAGACAGAAGATAAAGAAGTCAACAAAGAGCTCATTCCAAATCATGATAAATGCCCTAACAGATTCATGAACTGGGTGCTGATGCAGGGAATACTTGAGGAAGTAGTTGATGAAAGCTTCTCCAAGTAGTGCCAGTGAGCTGAGACTGGAAAAGTGAGTGACAGCCAGCTGTTGGGGAGGAGGCATCCCCTCCCCCGGAACAAATAGCATTTGAGAGGACCTGGGATAGAGAAGATTTTGGCATGTTCAAGGAAACAAAAAAGGTTCATATGCTAGAGCACAGTAACTACAAGGAAAGAAAAGCAGAATGATGTCAGGGAATCACCAACGGGCAGATCGTACCTCTGGGTCAAGGACAGGAGTTAGAACCTCATCCCTGGGAAGCCACTGAAACATTTCAACAGGGGAAGATGAGATTTGACTTCAGTTTCTCTTAGGAGTGCTCCACAGTGCTGGCGGATAAACGATTAGGGCAGGGGAGGGGCAGGAGTAGAAGAAGCAAGGGGACAGGGAGGAGACTCTCTCCACCTCCCAGGCGTGAGATGATGATGGCTTGCACCAAAATGGAGCACCAAAGGTAGCCAGATGCGATCAGACTCCAGAGAGATGTATGGAGGCATCTGCAGACAGAACTGATGGTACCTAATGGATTCACTCGATGTTCAAAGGAGGGGGAACGATTCACACAGTTCAGCCCCACCAGATCTGTCATTTTCTTGAGCTCAGATGAAAGCCTTCTCCTTATACTCCTGGGTTTCTTAGAAAACTGCTCCCCCCAAATACTGGAATTTCCATAACAAAAGCTTTGCTCCAAACAACTTTACACCTAAAGAGAGTTTGTAAGTGATGCACAGCGATCACAGGGATGTCCCTGGTAGCTCCTGTCTGCATGCTGTGTGTACCCTCACACCTGGACAGAGAAGAGCTCCCTCTAGCCCAGAGGGACAGCCATAAATTTCCCAGAGACCCCAGCAGGAAGCAACATCTCAAGGATGGACTATTTGGAAACCTCTCTTATAAATGAGCTTTCAAATGTCCGGGCACATTGCCTACAAACTAGCTTTATTCTCTCTTTTGGTAGAGTCACAGAGAAATCTGTCCTTGTCATCTATCTTTTAGGGCAGTGAGCCCCTGCAGGATTAAAGGCTTCTGCAGGAAGCCCATGCACCCCCCAGAATCATTTCATGATCATCAGTTGGCTTGATCCTCCTCTAGACCTCTGGAAATGTGTAGACACATAAACCACAGGGTCTCATACCATCATAGGGTCATTTGCAATCAGGTGATCTTGAGTTCTGACTTGAAGAGATCACTGAGAATATGAGCAAACTGAGGTCTGGAGTGGCGCAGTGATTTGTCCAAAATTACACAATAATTGCATGAAAGGGACAAGGAGACACCTGCCTTGAAAGCCATCTGGGAGAGAGGTGTTCTAGACAGCCTATCCTAGTCAACACTGCATTCCCAGATCATAGTACAGAGGCTGCATGAGACGGATTCACCAGTATTGTTGAAGGAAACATTACACTTACTGAGGACTTACTCGTGAGTATTGGGTCTCCTTTCTGCTTTCCAGATGAGCATATCCTGAGCATAAAGAGGGGAAAAGATGGAGGCAGAATTGGAACCCCATCCACCTGGCCCCAGAATCTGCATTCATGCTGTCACTATCTCCCCTGGAAGCAGAGCTCACTTAAAATCCACAAAGCAGGGGCGCCTGGGTGGCGCAGTCGGTTAAGCGTCCGACTTCAGCCAGGTCACGATCTCGTGGTCCGTGAGTTCGAGCCCCGCGTCGGGCTCTGGGCTGATGGCTCAGAGCCTGGAGCCTGTTTCCGATTCTGTGTCTCCCTCTCTCTCTGCCCCTCCCCCGTTCATGCTCTGTCTCTCTCTGTCCCAAAAATAAATAAACGTTGGAAAAAAAAATTAAAAAAAAAAATCCACAAAGCATTTGATGGTTATCTCCACTAATCTGTGAGGTACAGTCACCACTTTCTGCAGGTTATATAGAGCCCAGCCCAATGACCACAATTCTGAGTGGCAGGTCCTTGTGGCCAACCAGCCCTGAAGTCAAGACTGGAGGGCTCACTCTGCCACGTCCTGGCTGTGTGTTTCCTGGGGACTTGGTTTCTATATCTGGAAATATGATGGGGGGCAAAATGGTTGCCTTGTCATATAAATGTGCTGTAATCGTGCCAGGAGATAGTGAAGGAGAAAAGTTTTACTGACTGGAAAGTGCTCTGTTCATGGGTAGAACCTGATTATTTTGAGGATTCTTTTGCAACTTGAAGTTCTCAAACATGCTGTTTTTGGTGCCTTGTCCCACCCCAACCCTGTCACCTGACAAACTCTGACCCCTCCTTCAAGACTCCAGTGAAGTAACTCTTCCTCCCCAGTCTGAAACTTCCAGACTGTACCAAATTTCCTATTGTGGGCCCTTGCTGCATGCTGTATGTCTCCTCCAAACTGACCTGACATTTCAATACACTTTATCATTGTCTCTCTCCTTATGACACAATAAGCTTGTGAAGCCAAGATCATATCAGCCTTAACCACCCCATATATCCATTTATTCACTGATTGAGAAATTTTGTATTGAATAGGTACTCTTCTAGAATGAGAGCTTCAGTAGTCACAGAACAAAATGAGCTAGCATGTGGGGAGACATATTATAAACAGTAAAAATAACAGTGTCCTGGCAGGTCATGATAAATGCTATGAAGAAAAATAAAGCAAGGTAACAAAACTCCTTGTTGACCAGGAAGTGATCACAGTAATTTGCTTACTCATTCAATGATTCTACTTGTCTGTGACCTCTTTCAAGGAAGATTGTGTCTGATTTGTTCAGTTCTGTTACTTGGTGCCTGGCATAGTTCCTGGTACATAGAAGGTATTTGATAAATATTTGATGATTTAATGAATGGATGGATGAAAATAAATAAATGAATAAATCAACCCATCAGTCAATAGATGAATAGATAAATGAAAAGATGGATGGATGGATGGATGGACGGATGGTATGGTAGACTCAACAAGGCAATCCCCCAAATATGTCCATATTCTAATCCCTGGAATCTGTTAGTGTCACATTCTGCACGTATGTAGATGTGATTAACTTAAGGATCTTGATATAGGGAAATTATCTCAGATATTCCTGGTGGGCCTGACTTAATCACAGTATTGTTATAGGAGGGAGGCGGGGAGAGTCAGAAACAGGGGAGAAAATGATGTGATGGCAGAAGCAGAGGTTCAAGTAATGTGCTTTGAAGAAGGAGGAAGGGGCCACAAGGTAAGGACTACAAGCAGCCACTAGAAGCTGAAAAAAAAAAAAAAAGACAAGGAAACCAATTATTGCCTCAGAGTCTCCAGAAGGAACCAGCCCTGCCCGTACCTTGATGTTGGCACAGAACTTTAAGACTCCTGACCTCCAAACTGTAAGAGAATAAATGTGTGTTATTTTAAGCCACTAAATTCATGAGAATCTGTTACAACCATAACAGAAAACTAATACAGATATGCAGATGATTGACGGTGGATGGATGAGTGGTTGTATGGGTGGTTGGATAAACACCATGGATGTTCAGATGGATGGACAAAGTATAGACTAGGAACATAAACCTGGTCCAGGTTCACCAGAATCTTGGAGCTTAGAAGTTGCCATGGAATAAACAAAAGCTGATTTTTTTTCCCCACAAGAGAAAAACCAGAGCAAGGGGGTCCAGGGCAAACTCATAAATACGTACAATGGTAAGGGCTTACGTCAAGTCATGAATGGCCATGTATTCTCACAGTCTCAAGACCTACATCTCACAGATGACTGTCCATGCACGCCAGTCATCAGTGCATCCTTTCCTTCTTGGTGCCATCTTCCTGACGTCAACGTGAGGAGTGTGGGGTGGTAAGAAAGAGGCCAGCTTTGGTATCAGACAACCAGATGACTCCCAGCTCTGCCATCTGCCAGCTGTACAGGTTCGGGCGATTTGCTCTTCCCTAAGCTTGGTTCCCTGTGGCCAAACTGGAGGAACTAATTGCAACCTAACAGGGTGATTGGGGTATTAAATGTGATGCAAAGTGTCAAGTGCTCCTCCTAGGCTGGGCACACAGTCAGTGTTCAATTAGCTGCAGATATTCTACTGCTAACCCGACAATTTATTTAACTTATCCCCTATTGGTTCCATTTGGGAAAACTTCCAGTTTTCCCTCTATTTTAAACACGGCAACACAAATGCCTGTAGTTACTGTTTTGCATACACCCATGATTAATCCCCTAAGGTAAAAGCTCCAGAAGTAAAAGTTGCTGAGCCAAAGGAAATGAACACTTTTATGGCTTTTGATACATAGAGCCAAAAAGTAGACAGGACCCCTTGTAAATATCATTCTACAAGCATTAGTGAATGTTGGAGTTGCCAGATTTAGGCATGGTCCCTTCAAGACCCAGGATACAGTTCCAGATATGTTCACATCAACTATTTTGTTTCCTTGTTGTACAGGTGGGAAAAACTGAGGCTCAGAGAGGGGTGAGGACTTGCCCAAGGTAAGACAAGCAGAATAACATCAGTGATTTTAAAAAAAAGACACTTTTGAAGCCTGGGGATGCTTTCATAAACACCTGGCAGGTGGGTTATCCTGTGCTTACTGTGCTTCTCCGGGTTAGGTACCACCATCCCCTTTATACAGATGGTGGGTGGGGCCCCAAGAAAACTTCAGCAGTTAGGTCAATTTCACCAAAATCCTAAGTTGGCGAAGCTGGGATTTGAACCCAGACAGCCTGACTCCAGGTCCTGTCCTCCAACCACTAAGCTGGCATCACTGGCCCAGAGTTAGGAGCTGAATAGTCATTAGACCAGGAAGGCGGGGTTTGGGGCAGTCTCACAAGGGATGGGTGGGAGCATTCTCGTAGACTTTGTTCCAACATTATTGCTCTGAATCCCTCAACCCCCAATCACCTAATAAGCTAATATTTCCAGCCAAGGGCCATATGTCAACCTATGCCTATCTGGACCATAAAGTGAATAATAGCACTGCCAGCTTCCAAGTCCCCAGTCCCCCAGTGAGTGGGTTCCCAGAGCCACCCATGTAAATTCCGTCTCCAGAGGACTTTCTGCACAAACCAGTTCTGTTAGTGGACGACCAGGAAGGGAAGCTCTACGCATTAGGGGCTTGCTTTCATTTGCCCCTTGGGAGTCGTCTCACATCTTCTTGCAACGTGGAGGCCACCATGGAGGACACGAAACCTCTGACAGATTCTTCAGCAGCGTTGTGGCAACCCCAAGGAGAAGCCATGGAAGAGCTTCTAATCCGAACTCTGCCATTTGCTTGCTGTGTGATTTTAGAAAAGGGGCTTGCCCTGTCTGGTCACCCCCTGTCCCATCTGCAACAGCGACATCCCTAACATCCTCCACTGGCTCTACATCATTTCTTTAAAAAGCCCCAGACTCCAAAGCATCCCACCAAATCTGGCCTTTGCCAGGAGTAACCCACCCCTAGCCACCACCGCAGGCCACAGCCTCCAGCCCCCTCCACACATCTGGAAATTAACTTCATAACTTCCCATTTCACCATGGCTCTGCGAGTAACCATAAATCACCATTGGTTGGTTTGGGTTGCATATTTTTACACATCGCCCTTTTAATGTCTCTCCGAAAATATAAATAAAGCATACATAACCATTAGAACACTCCGGATCCTGAAAAGTACATAAGAATTTATTTGTCTCCATGTGGATCATACATATTGTATTAAAACCGCATAAAGGGGTTTAATAAAATGGCAAAAAAAAAAAAAAAGAGAGAGAGAGAGAGAGAGAGAGGCAGGAGAGCAGCTTCGCAGGCAGCAGGGAGAGGTGGAAGTGATCTTTCTTCGATGCCTGTTAAATGTTCCAGCAGATGAACCCTATATTCTGCCAGGAAATGAGTTTGCCACCGGCCTATTGGGTCTGTCGTAAGAGGTTGGTCTCACCACGGTCATCTCTCTCCCGCACGCGGCAATACATTACGCCGCCTCAATTTTTCATTCCGTGCTGCCCGAAATGCAAATTTCTTCTCTGTTGTTTATATTAGGTTTTCAAATATATGGAAATCCAGAGATCCGGAGGGAAATGCCAGGGCCAGGGAGGCACTCAATCTGTCTTTCTCCTCTGACTGACTTCCTTCCATCACTTACACGAGGTGTGATGGGGGCTGAGTGTGGAGTACAGGGTACCAGGACAGAACAGTGCTCCCCGCGGTACAGGGCAGTGAGAAGACAGGTTTTGAACTGGGGGCTGCACTTGCAGCCACACAGGTCTGGAGTGGCCTCATTAATTGTGGTCGCCGAGCGTCCACGGTGCAGCAGCCACTATTCCAGACATCATGGGCAAAGAGGTAAGGCCCCCAACCTCTGTCTAAGCAGAGACATCAGGGGGAAACTTCCGCGTCTGGAAGTAAGGGTATATTGAGCACCTACTGTATACCAGGGACTGTGACACACTCACACTGTAGGCTGATGGTTCGTTTTGTTCCTGCACACAGACGCAGAGAGAAGCATCAAACTGAACATCTTGTCTCACTGCCCCGATTATTGTGTGGCATTAGCTATCGCTTCAAATTAGCAAATGAAAAAGGGTGATTCCACGTAATGAAGCCAACCCCACAGCAAGGCAGGGCGAGGGTTGAGTTTTGAACCCCAGCATCAGAAGCACCAATGCCCATGTTGTTGTTCTATGCCAGGGATCAGCCACCTCTTTCTGTAAGGGTCCAGATAATGAATATTTTAGGCTTTGCAGGCTACATGGTGCCTGTTGCAATGACTCGGCTCTGCTGTTGTATTGCAAAAGCCGCTCCCACGGCAAATGTGTACACAAATGGGCACGTCTGTGTTGCAAGAAAACTTTATTTACAGAAACAGGCGATGGGTTGGATTTGACGGGTGGGCAGTAGTTTGACTACTGGGAACTCGCTGCTTTCTGGTGACTCACCAAGATCACATCTAACAGATGTTGATGTTCTGGGCACCAATTAGGTCTACTAGGAAATCCTGTCATTGTCACCATAATATGCAACCTCAGAGCAACTTGGAGAGGTAGGGATTTTAATTTATCCTTCTTTACAAGGGAGGAAACCGAGGCTCAGAGAGCTTTCAGGCTCCAGTTCACATTGGAGGCAGTAGCAGAGCTGAGATTCAAACCCAATGGGCAACAGACAGAGCTTTGCCTGGTGGGGGGGAGGAGGGGCTTGGGGACAGCATGGCAGAGAGCAGAGGCTCCTTCTGTGGGAGGCAGAGGCAGGACCGAGGCAGACATCAGCTAGGGATGGGCTTCAGCTGCAAGTGTGTGTGGCCAGTAGGAGAACAGGAGCCACCATCCCACCCACCCGCATTCAGGGAGAACGCTACATGAGTGATGATGGAGACACACAGGGGCGACGCTCCCACAAGCCAAGGAACTCCAAAGATGGCCCACAAACCATCAAAATCCAGGGCAGAGGCATAGACCAGATTCTCCCTCCACCCTCAGGAGGAACCAACACTGCCAATACCTGGGTCTTGGATTTCTACCTCCCAGAACTGTGAGGGGAAAGGTGTCTGTTTCCTAAGCTGCCCAGCCTGTAGTACTTTGTTCTGGCCTCCCATTCAGCTTTGTGTATGGCCAGTACCCAAGCATCAGCTCTGAAGTATCCCCAAGCTGTCCAGCCTGGATCCCAGCTCTGAGGGTCTGATTTCCCTTCCTCTGAAACATTAACAGGTCCACCCATACATTGAACTTGTGACCTTGGCCATCTTGAGTTGGCCAATCCTCCACTGAGGCAACATTTACGGAGCACCCGCTGGGTGCCATGTGCTTCCCAGACTCACTCAACAAAAGTTCTTTAGCACCTACCATGTGCTGGGTCCCAGGGGTGCAGAGCTGAGAACCAGATGTGTAAGATCTCTAATCCCATGGAGCTCAGGGACCCTGGTGTATTAGGAGGACACAACAGAGAGAACCAGCCCACAATCTCAGTGGCATCACCAGACAGAAGTGTATCTCTTGCTCTCCTGGATTCCAACTGCCATCAGGAAGGGAATTGGGGCCCCATCTCCTTTAGCAAGCACTCTTAGGTCATGATGCAGGTCAGCAATGAGGGGAGAAGGGGTGGGAGTCCCATGGTCTGCAAGTGACAGAAACCACTACTGCTCTCCTCCCATGGCCCAGAGCAGAGTCACCCCACCCCAAAGAAGAGAGGCTGGTGGAACTGAAGCCTGGGGACATACTCAGAAGGAGTGGAGAATCGGCTTGCTGAACAGCTAGCTCGCATTCAGCATCATAGGGTGATAGAAAAAGCTGAACACGGCATGACCCCAGGCCTCACAGAACCTCCCCTTCTTGGAGATGAGACACAAACACAGAGCCCTGGAGTGCCAAGACTAGAGATAGCCTTGAGCCCACTGTTCAAAAAAAGCAAGTGCACAGGTCAGAATCGTCATTTCCTGGAATGCTTGCCCGTGCCTCCGACTGGTCACTGAGACAGCTTACAGACAGACTGTGAGCCCACTCTGGGTCACCAGCATCCCCAGTTCAATACAGGATGATAAATTGTGGGGGAAATAAACTAGCATGGTTAATGACTGTCTATGGGCTAGGAACTAGAATCCTAAACCCTCCTCGGGTCCTCACATCGGCCTCCCTGGGTCTGAATGATTTCCTCCACTCCATCAGCAAGGGAATTAGACACCAGAGAGGTGAAACTATTTAACCAAAGCCACACAGTGGAAAAGTTGGGAGGCTGAGGCATGATTAGTGTCAAGCCTGTTGGACTGCAAAAAAGCCTAGTCTCTTTTCTCTGCATCTCATGCAAAAGAGATCTACTCGTGACCAATGAGCGCATGAAACGATGCTCAACATCACCAATCGTTAGGGGAATGCATATCAAAACTACAATGAGATATCATCTCTCATCCGTTCCTACCAAAAGCAAATGAACAAACAAACAAAAACAGGAAATAACAAGTGTCAGTGAGGAGGTGAAGAGATTGGACACTCCATGCATTTTTGGTGGCATATAAAGTATTGCAGCCACCATGGAAAATAGTATGGTGAAGAGAATTACCATGTGATCCAACAATTTCACTGCTGGGTGTGTTCCCCAAAAGAATCAAAGCAGAGACTAAAGCAATGCTTGGCCACCGATGTTCACAGCAGCATCACCACGACAGCTAAAATGTGGAAGCAACTTGACTGTCCAAAGATGAATGAATGGATAAACAAAATGTGGTCTATACACACAATGGACTATCATTTAGCCTTAAAGAAGAAGGAAAGTCTGACCCCTGCCACAGCATGGATGAACCTTGAGGGCGTGATGCTAAGTGAAATAAGCTGGCCAGTCACGAAAGGACAAATCGTGTAGGCTTCCATTTACATGAGGTACCTAGAGAAGCCAGATTCATGAGCAGAAAGTAGAAGGGTGGGTGCAGGGGCTGGGGGAGAAGGATGGGGTGTTTGTGTGTAATGGGTTTCAGTTTGGGGAGATGAAAAATTCAGGAGACGGATGGTGGAGATGGTCACACAACAATGCGGATGTACTTCCTGCTGCTGAACTGCACGCTTAAAAATGGTTAGGATGGTAAGTTTTATGGTGTGTGTATTTTAGCACAGTTTTGAGAGGGAGAGAGAGGCCATCTCAAGCTTGTGGATTCAGAAGGGGTGGGATGGTGGCCAGGGGACAAGGGCAGGCAATTGGCCAGGAATCCCTAATGACAGCCTCAAGGCTGACACTTCACAGCTCGGAGCCCTGGGCTGGTGCATCTACTGTCCAAGCAGCAGCTAGCACCTCCATCGTATAGGAACGTTGATTGCCTCTTCCTCCTCTTGCTGCTGAGTCTGCAAATACTCTATAAACTTGAGAGTGCTCTTCTCTGCAGTGTTGCCATTTTCCGTGCACCTCCTGGCCCCTGGAGATCTACATTTCGACCTTGTGGCTGGAGCCAAGTGCCCGCCCTCCCTGCCAAAGGCCCCACCATGCTTCAGGGATCTGGCTATCTGAATTCCATTTCTGTCCTTCATGCTCTCAGCGACTGTGATGTGTCCGGTGGGGGCATGAAAAGTTCCCCTGTGTTGCTGTCTGCACCCACACATGGCTCACACAGATGTGGGACACACATGGTCCTGTAGCCACTTCCCGGAGCTGGAAATTATAGCAGCACTGCCTTTCAATAGGCCTTCTCCCCCTTAGATGGGAACCCTTCTGAGGCCAAGGGACCAGAGGTGACCTGAGACAGGGTTAGCAATATAGAGCGCCTCCTCACTCCAAAAACTTCACCCAAGTCCAAAGACAGGAGTGGGGAGTACTGTGCCTGTCTGAACCCCAGCCGTCTGCACCCCAGACCATTCTGCAACATGTGGGGCCTCCGTTCCATTCTGCTTCCCTCCAAAGCGCCCCTGGAGTCTTTCATTTATCTACACCCTATCTGACAGGTACATACTGAGTCTCCATCGTGTCAGGACGCTGCAGGACAGCAGCATCTGCTGCCATTCTGAGGCTCCCTGTAAAGTGCTCACCAGAGCCTGGCATGTGGTGAGCCTTCATCACCTCTGAGTGTTTCCCCCAGGGAACTGTCATTGTCAGAATTTCCGGGAGCTGCCTCCACCTTCTGAGGTCATTGGCCAGGAATGCAGACATCCCTTTCCCCTTCCTTCCACCTGGGCTCTCTAGATGAATGCTCCAGCCCCTGGGTCTTTAACTCCTGATCTCTGTGTGGATCTATCCATCATTAGCCAAGGTCAAGTCGCAGGTGCCTCCAATCATTTCTCAATTATGGGTGGCCCAGCACCATAAAGTGGGCTCTGCTTGGCTCATATTAATTAAATATCACAGACTCCAGGGAAAGAGCCAGGAAGGAAAGCTTGGCAGCTGGTCTCTCTGAAGTAGCAGCTCCTTCTTGAGGTAAAAATGTATTCATTCATTTATTTGACAGATATTTTTTAAGCCCTGACTTGTGCATGTGCCAGGCACCATGCTAGTCTCAGGGTACCCAGCTGCAAAAAAGACCAACACAGATTATGTCCTATGATGCAGACACACCAGTGGGAAGGTCCCCAATCTTTAAGACACAGGTCTGTGAACCAGAGTGATACTTAGCATCCAGGCTCAGTAGCCAGGAAGAGATTTGTGGTGAGGGGGCATATGAGAGTGGCTTTCATTGATGAATTAAATAAATATAAATGATGGAGACCAGAGACAGTGTGGTTCAGGGCAGGATGCACAGCACCAAGAGAAAGAAGACCTGATTTCTGAGATTTCTTCAGCCCTATCATTCTGATTCTGTGACTTGCAAATTCCTCTTGGTGCTTCCCTTACCACTGTCCAGAGAAAAAGTATTATCCCACTGGTGTTGTGAGCTCACTATGTGCTAACAGCTGTGCAAATGTGTCATCGCATGGAATCATCAGCATCGACCTGGAGCGATCCTTCTTTTCTTTCTTGATGCTAAACAGAGGAGGCCTCAGAGAGGTGAAGACCTCCCAGTGAGAATGGGAACATTGCAGGGCTGCTACGTATATAGAAGGGGTTCGGCCTCTTCTACGTATATAGAAGGGGTTCGGCATCTTCTACGTATATAGAAGGGGTTCGGCCTCTTTGGCTTTCCATAACTGAAATACACCTGCTCTGCATTCCCATTTCCTCTTTCCTTTCTCTCTGAATTCAGTTGAGATACGGCATAGCACGCCCTTAAAGTGTGGCACGTGGGAGACCTTCAGTAAGTAAGAGAGGGCATCCACACGTGTGTCTCCGGACAGTCATCACCAAGGTTGGGGTGACAGCACAGGCCAAACGCTCGACTCACACTTGCTCAACCAGTGAGTGGGGTGCCCTTGGCCCCACTTATGGATGACACTCATGCTCAGAAACAGGTCTCCCGTTTTGCAAGAGACAGAGTGGGTCCCAGCCTGGGCCTCTCTGACTCCAAAGCCCTTTTCTCTCTACCACACTGTTCAGGGGAAAGGTCTGGGGTGTGACCAGACTAGTGAAAAGGGAAATGATAGTTCAGGTCTCTGGCAGACATGCTTTGGAGAAAAGCCTCCCCAACTCATGGCTTCGTGATGGGAAAAGAAGATATTTCAATTCCTACCCCATGTATTCCAAGGTTTAGGATTCCAGCAATTCCCTGGATATCCTAATAGAATCTGACTATAGATACAGCTAAAGCTCCACCCATCCAGACATCCCTGACCAAATCATGTATGGGCAAATACTGGAAATAACAGCTAACATTTATGGGTGCCAGGCACTGTTGTACGTGCTTTGCTTGGATTGATTTTACCCTTATAAAACCCCAAAGTAAATCACCCTTGTTTTACAAATGAGGAAACTGAAGCACACAGAATTAGATAATTTGTCCATAAGTACATGGTGAGATGGTGGTGTGGCTGTATCTGACATCTGGTGCTTGGGGCTGGAGCCCAAGGCCTTAACTTACAGGAAATATCACTTTCTAGAATGTGTGGCAGTAGGGAATTAATTGAGTAAACTAGGGGGCATCCACCCAATGGAATTTTGCACAACCATCAAAAATAAAGCTGATAACAAACAGTTGTTGACAAAAAAAATGCAAGATGAAAAAGCCAGATACAAATTACACATTGCATTATTTCAACATTATCTAAAAATGCCAAGGAAAGATTGGAGGAGAACATTCCAAAATCTGTCTATCCAACCATCTATCTATCCATCTACCCACCCAACCACCTAATCATCCATTTATCCACTCATCTACCCATCCACCCTCCATCTATCCACCCACCCATCTATCCATCTAACCATCTATCCATCCATCCACCCATCCATCCATGTATACATCCATCCATCCACCCACCCACGCATTTATCCATCCATTCATTCAACAAGTACTTATTTTTTTTAAATTTTTAAATGTTAATTTATCCTCAGAGAGAGAGAGAGAGAACACGAGCAGGGGAAGGGCAGGGAGAGATGGAGACACAGACTCTTAAGAAGTTCCAGGCTCTGAACTGTCAGCACAGAACACGATGTGGGGCTCAAACTCATGAACTGTGGAATCATGACCTGAGCCGAAGTCAGAGGCTCAACCGACTGGGCCATCTAGGTGCCCCTCAGCAAGTACTTACTGACGTCTCTTTGTACTGTACCTGAGATGGCCACTGGGACTATGGAGTTAATGAACCACATAAGGGTGTTCCCTGCCCACCTGGAGTGATCTGTCTAGTCAGATGATGGCAATCAAACAATTAATGTCATATAGAGAGAGCTAGTGCTGATTGTGACATGTGTGATGCAGGACACAGGCAATGGCATCAAGTGACAAAGGTACAAACCTACATCTGAATGTGGAGGAAGACGGGGAGGACTTCCAGGAAGAAGTGGTGTTTAGGCTGTACCCTGAATGGAGAGTTGGAATCATTCAAGGGCAGAGAAGAGAGGAAAACACTCTAGGCAGAGGGACCAGCAATGTTCAAAGGCCCCAGGAGAGGAGAAGTTGAGCCCGTTCCAATGACAAAGGGAAAGCCAGCATTGAGGAAGGGGGTGAGCAAGAGGTAGAGAAGGGGTCATTTTGCTTGGGCTCTGAGATTAAGGGTAATTCTTTCTTCCTGTCTTTGCAGTGAGCAGACATTTCTTTACTAATAAGGACAAAGGCTTAAAGAGGGTTAAAATAAAAAGAGTAAATCTTCCTGAGAAAAACAGAAAACCCAAGAAGAGGCTGTCATTACAGAAAGGAGACGGGGGCCAGAAACAGATCTGGGGCTGGTGAGGGAGGCAAGACCTAGCGCCTATGGACTCCCCACTCCAGCCTTCCTTCCTTGCAGGGCCCTCCTCTAGGGGCTTTGAGCAGGGAGAACAGGGAGGGGGAAGAGTTGGAAGAATCTGGCATGTGGAATAGATATTAATGTCGCAGGAGGGGGAGCTGGGGGGAGGGCAGACTATTAAAATTCTGTAGTCCTGAAAAATACATAAGTCTAAAATAAGACTAATGAGACATTTACTGGTGTGGTTGCCTTGCATTAATGACCCTGCTGAGGATAGGATCGCAGAAGGCTTTCAATGTAATTACCAGGCTAATGATTAGCTGTGACATCACTGGAGACTAGAACGCAGACCTTGTTTTGGATTGCTTTCAAAGTCAGGACGCTGCTGACCGCCTCACAGCCCCAGAAATCTCGGGGTGTCTGCACCCCATCCCCTGCACCCTCCTCCCATTGCTGCAGCTTGTGGCTTCCAGCCAACACCTCCCCAAGCTCCCTCCTCACCCCCCATGCCTGCATTCCTGGACATGTTAAGAAGGCTTCTGGGACCATGAACTTCAAGCAGCCATTTGTCAGCACCAGTGGGGGCTGGGGGTTGAATGCCTGGAAAAGTAAGAGCTACGGGTAAGTCCAGAAAGAATCTTTAATGAACAAGTGATGCATTAACCGATGAATGCTTTCAAAACCCTTCTGCCCCGTGAGACCCGAGCAAGACACAGCAGGCAGCATATAATGCTTTATCTCAGAGAATCATTGGCTCTGAGCCCATCCAGCCCACCCATTTGAACAGATGGGGAATGCTGAGGATCAGAGAGGAGAACTGGTTTCCTGAGCATCACCCAGCAAGCTTTATACTCTCCATGTGGATTATAGGAAAATAAAAGTGGAGAAATGGCAGTCTTACCCAGCCTTCCCCCTTCTGGAATCCACAGCTCTCTAAACTTCTAATTGCATTCCCTGTCGTCAAAACACAGAAGGAGTCCTTACTCGCTGTTGACCTTTGATTAGGACTTTGATTAGGACTCATGCCTTCCAGTGTGGGATTAGGGAAAACAGCCCAGACAAGATTCGCTGACATTAGCCGTAGTATAGCTGAAAGACTTGGGTCTTTATTTTATAGATGCTGGGGTATCAAGGAAGGAGTTCAGTATAGAGATAAGGCTCCTAGTCTTAAGACTACCTGACAGCACTAGAGACACATAGATCTCCAAATAGGGCAGCATGTCTTCTTTATCAAGAATCTGTAGAGAATCATGTTGCAGGAAACATCCACCAGGATGAAGCAGGAATCCTGGAGGAAGGAAAATCTGGTCCAGAGCAACATAAGAAACATTTTGGAGTAAGTGGTTCAGTACCAAAACTCAAAAGAATAGGGTATTTGGGGAGCTCTTCTCTTTGTGAGTTCAGCATAAGGCCATGGATGGTGCCTTAAAAGAGTCAGTGACCTAGACAGTAAGTTTCCAATGAAACAGTTCCCAGAGCACAGGGCGCTAGAGCAATGGGGGCAGGGAGTGGGGTCAGAAGGTAGGGAAGCAGAGAATGGGGAAGCTGGGCACAGAGAAGTTCATTCAGAGAAACCCCTGCAGCAGCCTAAAATATCCCGAGAGTGGGGTGTATAAGTATCTGTTTCATTTCTGAGTTCTCAGAGTTTGTGTTCTAGGCTCTGCCCCTCTTAGTGCCCCACCATTGGTGCACATCCCTTGCATATCTGGAAGAGCATAGTTGTGGGAGATGGGATCATCTAAGAGGATAGACAGAAGGAATAAGATTGGACAGTTCCCTCCTCTCACCAATTCACAGAGGAAGAAACTGAAGTTTGGGCTGGGACATGACTGGCACAAGTTCACACACATCCAGTTCTTCCATACCACATTTAAATTTATTCCTTCTTGCATTTCAATTTTTGTAATTCCAAGATGGCAGGCATGACCAATGCTCCAGCTCAGAAGGTAAACTAAAAAAGGAGGGGATGTCTTAAGCAGCCATTATAATAGCACAATCAACTGTTCTGTTTGGGGAACAGACGATCATAAAGGAGAGCTGATTTTCCTTGAGAATTATATGTGTCAGAACTCAACAGCAAGGCAGCTGTGAGGTCATGAGTGGGTGCCAGGCAGAGCACAAACCCCACTCCAACATACACTCTCATACACCCAGGCTTACAGATATGGAGGGTAGCCCCCATCACTCTGGAACCTGGGTCATATGCAGGTTCGCCCTTCTTGGAAAATGCCAGTCTTCTCCGGTGGCACTATCTGTCTCTACCACCCACCACCTGCCTCTCCCATATCTTGCTCACCCTTCAAGATGATCTCAGAATGTCAAAGCCAGAGACATTTTTAATGTTCAAGTCCTGATTGAACTTGCCAGCCAGGGGGCTTTGGAAGGGTGAGTTAAGCCCTCAGAGTGCTACTTAGGTCTGGATATTTGACCTCCTGGGTGTTGTTTATCTCATCCTTAAAATGGTCATAGCAACTATCTTAGATGCTGGAGGCAGAAGCTACACCAAATGAAACTGGAGGTCTCTCCTAGGATCTGGGATTTCTCTCCTCAATTTGTCTCATCTTTGAGTCTCTGCTCCCCAGATAACTGGACACACTGACCCAAAGGCCATAAGATCATAGGAAAAGCATATATAAACTTGGATTACAAACAGTCTGAGTCCTACCACCTACAAGCTGTGGGATCTTGGACACATTTCTTAGTCTGCTCAGCTTCATGTCTGCAACTATGGATTAGGTGCAATAAAGATACTGTCCTCAGATGTGTTCCCTAAAAGGAGAACCTAAGACTGGGACTGGAACCAGGATGCAGATGGGGAAATCCAGGTGTCCAGGATGCAAAATGTAAGGGAACTCTCATTCTTGTGCTCATTCAAGTGCAAGGTCAGCCCCTGTGAGTGGGCGCCTCCTTGAATTTTATGCCCAAAGCATCATGTTTGCCTCACCCTAGTCCCATCCCTGAGCCCTGGATGAGGACCCTGGTGCAAGAGATTAGTTGTGAGAGTGCTCTAGAGAAAAACTGGTAAGGTTGAGAGGGGGTGGACAGCAAAGAAGAAGGAGCCAAGCAAAGATGTGGTGTTGATTAAAATCCAGTTTCTATCTGATCCCACGGGGAGTTCTGGAGCACCAGTGATGCCAAAATATGGTCCTACAGGAAACCAAGGGAGCTCCTGTAAGAGTCAGCCATTGATGACAGACTCCCCCTGGGTGTGTGTAACTCCCCAGGCATTTCTGAACAAGGTGGCTCTAGAAAAAGTCTCCAGAAAGTGGGAAGTTGTGAACCATCAGCCACGAGCACTCACACAAGCTGGGGGTTGAGTGCACTGGCCAGGTAAACGGGACCTGCAATGTCTACTACAGGTACCAACCCCATAGAGTGGCTCTGAGGTTTCAAGAAGGGGATGGGTTCCTGGCTCATCCTGTTATGATGGTGCATAGAAGGTTCTCAAGAAAGCATAACTAATATTACTCTGAACAAAACTCCATCTCCACTTTCCTCTCTGTTCTATCCTCCATGCCTAGTTCAGGGTTAGGCTCAAGGAAGGTGCCTAGTCATTTGCCAGATGAATGTATTGTTCCCATTAATCTCCATTATTACCATTATTTTGGCCAAATCTGAGCCTGCAAAGATATGGCAAATAGATTGGATTGTTCTTTTCATATTGGAGCTGGTACAATAGTTCCAGGGGGATGAAGGTCTTGCATTTTATTTTGGCTTTTGTTATTTTCCTTTTGAATTTCCAGTGGATTTGATACTCAAGGCACCTCCTCAGCTTCCCACACCCTAGAGCAAGCAGCCCATTCTGGCACCTTCTCTTCTCTGCCTGCTGGGGATGTCTGGCTCTCTGCAGACCTTTGGCATCCTCAGACCTTCCCCTTTAGCCCATCCCCAAGCCAGGCCTCCAAGGAGGTCATGGAGGAACTGGGCTCTTTCTCTAGGACACAGACACCCATGGCTCCCAAATTCTGATCAAAGCCTCCTGACCTTTGTCAAATCCCCACTGAAGTTATATCCAGGGATGGAAGTTCTCTCTTCACATTTTGGAATCCAAATCTTCCCTTTTTAGCCAAAAGTCTAGAATGTTAGGCTAGGGAATCTGTACTGAACCACTTACTGTCTTTGTGATACAACAGGTGCAGTGTGCCATTCTCTTGCTATGTGACTTCAGACAAATCGCTTCACCTCTCTGAGCTGCATTTTCTCACACAAATAATGAGGATTATAATTAGAATGAGGATTGTAATCTCACCAGGTTACCATGAGGATTTGATGCAAGACTTTGAGAAAAGAGATTTTGATCAGTAACTCCTCTGCTTTAGAAATGTCACTAGCTCTCTATTGCTCTGTGATGAAGTTCAAGCATTTGCAATGCCCACAAGGTCAAGCCTGGTTTCTCTTTTGCCTAAATCTCAGATCTGTCTGAGTCCTGACTCTCCGTGCACCAGCCACTCTAGCCTCCTTTCTGTCACAAGTTACAAACACCTTACTGCCTCAGGGCCTCTGTATACGTTTCTCCTCTGTCCCCTACCATCTGCTGCAAACATGCACACTCCACCAAGTTAACCGTAATTCATGTCTCAGCTCTCATTTCAAATGTCACCTCTTCCAGGCAGTCCTCCATGACCTCTGCCCAAGCATCATAGGCCCTTACCACTGCCTGTTCTCTTTAATGTACTTTTTATGCAATTGGTATGATGGCCTGTTTGGTTCTATCTGCCCTACCAGACTGTGAGCTCCATGAGGGCAGCACTGTGTCTACATGTCCAGCCCTGTGCCCCCAGTGCCTGGCACAAAGTAGGTACTCAGCAAATACATGTTGAAAGAATGATTGGTACCTCTGCAGATCACTTAAAGTAGATGCCCCAGACACCCTTTCTGAGAGCCTTGTTTGGTGGGTTCTAGTAATCGTAATTGCAAACAGATGCCACCCCCCCCCACCATCCCCCTTTGCCCCGCCTTCAGCTGCCTGCATGCTTAGATGCTATATATTTTCAAGGCATTACCCTGTGTGATGTGCATTCACACCACCCCCGGCAGCTCAATCTTCCCCTCCCCGGCGTCCATTGGCATAATCAACCGGGGGCCTGCCCAGAACCTGCCAAGCTTGTATTAATGTTGGCTCATGAAGAGATTTATTCCTTCCCAGCATAGCTCAGACCAGTCCTGGCTCAGCTAAGACTCCCCACACCCTTATGCCCCTTACCACACACACACATGAGCTCAGCATTGAGCTAGTTCCGATTAGCTTTTGGGAGGGGAAGCTCCTTGGCCTTTGCCAAACAGACAATTAACCCGGAGAGTTTCAAAACCTGTGCATCATTGGGACTGAAAACCGGTTTCCCGCTCCACCGAGGGCCACCAGCACATTGAGAATGTGACCTTAGTTGGAGGTTTAAATGCAAACCCTGGGGTCAGACAGCTGTGTGATTTGAGAGGGTAACCCACTACACCTTTCTGATTATCAGTTTGCTCATTCATAAAAAGGGGATAATATTAAGTGGAATATGCCATAAAGTTGCATCTTCATTAAATATCAAATTCAGAAAGGAAGAGCAAGACAGTCCCTGCCCATGGAGGTGGGAGCAGCATAAGACAGAGTCTATTCTCACCTAAGTTCAGGATGGAACTAACAGTCTCTGGACTACCACTGTCCCAGCTCCAATAACATGTACACTGCACATATGAAGGTAAGAACGTTTGCCCCAGATTCAAGCTGAAGCTCTGCTCACCTAGTTTTGTCCTTATCGTATGTTTTTGAGCTCCATTCATGCCAAACTTTTCACTGACCCCAAGACACACCCCTTTTGCACATGATGTTCTCTCTGCCTAGATTTCCCTTCACTTATTCTCTGCCTAGAAAGCCTATAATCATCCTTCAAAGCCCAGATCTAAAACTCTCACCTGTTTGTAGTTTTCCCTGATCCCTCCCCTTCTCTCTCAGCCCCAAGCAGGCCTTGAAGAATCTCATAAAAACTTCTATCTTAGCACTTTTCACAGTGCATGACCATAACCTGGCTCTTCAACCAAATGATGAAACCTCTGAGGATAAGAACCCTGTTTTTATCTTCAGTGTCTAACCCAGTGCCTAGCACATGACGGAAATGCATTCCATGTTTGCATAAATTATTCTCTGTGTCCCCAAAACTTAACACCAAGACTGGGGCATACGAGTCACATGATGAATGTTTGTAGAATGAATCAATTAATTATTATCCATCGATAATTTATCTCTATAACCTCAGAGTCTAATACTTGGATGAATGAACCGGGCTCCATATTCCTGGAACTCAGTATGCTGTCTGGATCATTGTAAATGCCAAGGAAAGGTTCAAATGAATGTTTATGCCCCCAATGCCTGTAGAGCATCTAGCTAACCATTGTAACTGACAACCCCATATTTCTGCAGCTCAGGAAGCACAGGCATATCTTGCTCACCTGATGATACAATGCAGGTTCAAGTCAGCAGAGGTTTGGGGGTGGGGGAGTCTATGCTCCACTTGTTCATTCAGGGACCCAGTATACGGATGCCTCTGCCAGTTTCAACAAGTGGCCTTCTAGGGTCACCCTGGGTGTTGATACCCACCTGGAAGACTGGGGGAAAATTATGGAAGATAACATGTAGGAGGATTTTATGAACCAGGGAGTGACCTACCTCACTTCCTCTCACATTCTATTGGCTAGAATTCAGTCAAGTCAACTTCTAAGGAGGCAGGGAAATGTAACTTACCTGTGTGCTCAGAAACAAGAGGAAATGAACTTGAGGATCAATTTATCCGTCCTGCAAACTAGTCAATGATCAGTAAGTATTTGAATAAACAATGTGGGCAGTAAGTCTTTCTCTATCTGGATTCCAGAACAATGTCTACACATAGTATATGCTCATTAAACAGCTGAAATAATTCATATCTGTATTCTTGAAGCTTTACATAGTGCCTCGCATGAAAACAGTTCTCAAGAAATGGATGGAAGGAAGGAAAGAAGGAAGGCAAAATCTCTATAATCCAAGATGCTAATATATCTATTGGCATATGTTAAGGGTTTGGGAAATTGTTACCCTCATAAACTTGGGCAGTGGGCAATCCCTGCAGACTCTTGTCTTCCTGACCTTTAGACCCTAATGGCCAAGACCTATGGGATCTGTCCTTGGTTCTGATCTTTTGGTCCACACCGGCCCTATGGCTCATTCCACCCTACCGTGTGACCTGGCCAACTTCCAAGTTCCCAGAAGGAGCGAAGTTACCCCCATGTTTCCCAGGTGTTGTGTGTTCTATAGCCCCAAGCAGGAACAGTGGAAGGAAGGGGGTGGGGAGACAAAGCAGGGTTTTCGATTCAAGGTCTGCTCCCTGCTTGAGTGATCAACATCATTTCCATACTATAATTACATTGCCCAATCCTCTCCTGATTTTACTGCTATCTTGTAAGCCGTCCCGGTTGTGAGTAATTTAAAGCTATATGAGATGTCAGACTCCGTGAAACAATCACCCCTCAAAGAAATATGGCCCTAGATCATAATTGATAAGTCCCATTAGGCAATGGGGCCTCTTATTTCCTATTTGGTCTCTTTGGAAATGGCCTTGTTGATTCGCCTAATGTAGACTGTGTCCCCAGCATTGCTGAGAGAAAGATTCATCCAGCTTTGGAGGATGAGGGCTCTGGGGTCTCAGGTCAGGGGAGGGGAGGATGAGGCTGAAATTAAGGAGGGGTGGGGCTCCTGGCTAGACCCAGGAAACTCTGGCTAATTTTTCTCCATGGTCTGTCTGGTTTTGCTGGTACAGAGAATGCCTACGAAGAGAGGTTGATATTAATGGGATTTAGAACAGGGGTTACAGGATCTTTTATTATAAAGCTTGATTGGTATAAAAGGAAGAGGGGAAGTGTTTGGCACTGAGCCCAGAGGTGCTCCCCAATGCATAACCCAGAAACTTGCTGGTGGTCCAGAAGGAGCACCCATCTTTGCAAAGGCAGCCCTGACCTCCCATCCTGTTGTTTCCTTTCCTCAGCCTCTCTCTCCTAGGTCTGGCACTTCAGCTGGAGCTGATATGTTGAAATAATTTTGGCTATATTATGCTTTTGCAAAATTTAGGACTGATTTGACCAAACATCTTCCTCTATATTCCATCCTTTCACCTGCCTTTCCTAGATCCAGTGCTCAGACAAAGGCCTTATTCTGTCAAACAGAAAAACAAGCTAGGGGGAAGGGAACAGTAAATGAACTGGGAATCAAGCACTGAGATTCTAGGTCTTATCCTGTCACCAACTTGCTGACCCGCTTTGAGGAAGTCATTTTCCCTCTCTGGAACTCAAGCCCTCTGTCTTAAAATAAGGGGCTAGTCTAGAATACTTTTGAATTAGCTGCCAACATTTTTAAAATCAGGAGATTGCACATAAAAGAGGTTTAAAGCTCCTCTTATATTTTCCAATTGGCAACACTGTTCTCACACTCACACATGGTCTCCAACAATTGGAACTGAGGGGCAGGTGTCCTGTTTAGAGGAGATATGTGCCATTTAGTTCATCACAATCCCCACCCCTCCCTATTGTCTTACAACTTGATGCTTTTGTTTATATTATCAACTAGACTTTGTAGACTTATGTGTTTTTGATTTCTGAGTATCTGTCCCCCTCACTCCAGCTTCATCGGTTCACAACAGACTCATTCTCAGATGGAAATAAATGGCTGCTAACCATCCCCCGTGACTACTTCTCTCCAACACTAATTAACGCTGAGTAGTGGGTTTCAGAACCATGGACAGATCGTTGGCCTAGGTATTGGAGGCTCATGAGTCCTCCCAGGGCCCACAACCTCTCCTTTCTGGGCAGCCACCCACTTGCCCATGATCGAGAATACACTGATACCTAGTACCCTGGCACTCCACATTGCTATTACCACCCAAGCCCCGAGTCTCCACTGCTTCTGTTCTCTGCCTGATTGATTTGTTTGTAATTCTGTCATTCCTTGTGATCGGGCCGGGGGGAGGGGGGCGGGGGTGGGGAGGGTAATTCTTCTCTGGCAAGACGTGTCAAAACTGCCTGTCTATCTTTTGGGTGCAACTGCTGTTTGCCAAACGCCATCGTCCATGTTGCTGTAAAGAATGACGGATCTGATATCATATATTACCGTTGCGCACTTTCGTTTTTGATATCTGTTTTTCCTTCCAAAATTTGCTGAGTGATTGAGAGGCCGTGGTTGCTTTTTTGAGATGCATCATAAGGCCTCCTTCATGAACAACTTGGCCAGGCAACGTGGATCACAGGAGATAAGGGAAAATTGTCAAGCGCCTCCAAGCTGTTTCTCGCTGGCATCTCTTTGTGAGTTCCCCCCATGGCATCTCTCCGGGAGTCCGCGGCTGTCAAGAGGAGATTGGTCGGTGGAAGCCGGCATAAACTCCTTATAATGACTTGGCACAGTACTGAAAAAACCCACCACAATTTGGAGCCCACTAGCTGCCCACTCCGTGCCAAGCACTGTGCTAGGAACTGGAACACAGGAATGAAGAAGTAATGTCTCTGGTGTCGGGGAGCTCATATCTCAGTGGGCAAGACTGACAATTAAAAGAAATGTATAAAATAGCAAGCAGTGATATGCATCGGTGGGAGGGGGGATTAATCTGAGTAGAGACGGATGATGACGGTGGCTACTTTAGATCAGAATACTCAGGCAGAGCCTCTCCAGGAAGCTGTCATTGGGCAGAGATGCAGTGGTAAAGCAGTAGCACAGGGCATGCATGTCCCCGGGGGAGGAGGTCTCCAGATGGAAGGAGAAGCAGGTGCCAAGCTCTGGCAGCTAGAACACATTCAGCATGTTTGAGGAGTAGAAAGGTCTTTAGAGCTGCAGTGGCAAAAGGGGAACATGGAGGAGTCTGGTCCTCATCACCTGCTGCCTCCACCAACCCAGGCCTTAAGTTTTCATCTGGGGCTCTTTGTCCATCAGGGGTCTCCAGAGAAACAGGACCAGTCTCTAGACCTACATGCAGATCTAGACATATCAAAAGATTTATCTCAAGGTCTTGGCTCATGCAATTGTGGGGGCTGGCAAGCCCAAAGCTGTCTGTAGAACAATTCATCAGTCTGAATGCAGGAGCCGCTGTTCTAGTCTTGAGACAAGACTTCTTCCTCAGAGAAGCCTTAGTTCTGGTTAAAGCCCTTCAACTGATTGGGTGGAGCCCACCCAGATTATCAAGGGAAAATTTCCTTTATCTCAAATCAGCTGCAGGTAGATGTGAGCCACATTTACAAAATACCTTCACAGCAACACCTTGATTAGTGTTTGATTGAATAACCAAGTGCCAGAGCCTACACAAGTTGACACATACAACTTGCTGTCACGGGCCCTTTGAGCCCCCACACTATCTCCCACCCTATGCCTCAGCTCACAGCCCCACTCTGCCTACACCTCCAAGCACATCTCTTACCATGGTGGCCAGCATGGTGTTTTCCCCTGAGGATGTACTAAAGGGATGTTGTTGTTACTACTTTGTCAGCCACCTTAAATGTTTCTAAAGGAACTAAACAATTAAAATCTATACTTCCAATGTTCATATCTGGGATTTATGGTGTTCAGATTTCAAAGAGGAGAGTTGGGCATTGGTGGCCAAGTCCTGGTGCCTTAGGAAGTAAGGAAATGCTGGTAATGAACATCTTCGATTCTGGGTTAGATCCAGCACTATTGGCCCCTTAGTCTACTTCTTGTGCAGTTGTTTGCAGGGTTTACAAAGTGCACTAACTTTATAGTTCCTGGGTATGGAGAGACCCAGTAATCCTTTACATATGTGAAGTATTAGCCACCAATAATCTCTTGTCCATGAGCTCATCTGTATCTCACAACCCTCTCTGTGGACAAGTAAACTGAGGCCCAGAGAGGGGGAGAGACGTCCCCCAAGGACACACAACAGTGAGCTGAGGTAGACCTAAGCCTGTAATTCAGGTCTTCTGCCCATGACCCCCAATTCTTCTGCCCTATCTTCTACCTCAGGGAACCAGGGTTCTTCTAGGACACAGCATAGGCAGGCTTGCCCCATCTTTTCCAAGGCTTTCAGGGCTGATAGATGGAGGATTGGTTTGTGACCCTCTGAATCATCTGCTTGATCTCTGACTTGTCATTCAAGAGCAAACACGCCAGACTGAGTCAGGTCCTGAGAGGACTGTGACATTATCCTTAAGGATACATCATCCATGAATGTATCCCCATACCCCATATTCCATTTAGCCCCATCCAGGGAGAAGGAATGCCAAGCCCTGCCTCTGCAGGTGCCCCAGGTCTGTCCAGGCTGGACACTCCCCACTTCCCACCAGCCCTACTTCTCCTGGATTTCCCTCACTCCACAACCTGCAACCAGGCACTTGCTGCTGAATGAATATTCCCAGTACCAGATCTAGTCTTCGCAGCCCTTGCTCAAAATTTCAGCCCTCTGTGGGCTTCAGGAAGTCCAAACTCCACAGTGTGGTATTAGAGAGCCCTCATGGTGATCCCCCAACTCCGCCTCTAGTCTCATCCCCATCCCCAGACTCTTACAGCTTCTGAGTGTCGGGTCACAGCAGATGGTGCTTGCTTCCTCCAAGGCTCTGATCTTCCCACCTCCCCACTTCTGCTCAAAACCTTCCCTGCATTGGAAAAGCCTACTTTCTGCATTCCAATAAGCTTGAGAAAATTACATCTTGCTGTAAAAAAAAAAAAAAATGCACTACATTAAAAGTAAGAACATCTGTCCATCAAATGTGACCATTAAGAGAGTGAGAATGCAAACTACCCCAACAGAGTGTGAGAGATCCTCTCAATAGTATATTCCATCAAGAACTCATATCCATAATATATAAAGAGCACCTTCTAGTGAATAAGAAAAAAGTAGACAACCCAATGGTGGGGGTGGGGGAAGCACTTCACCAAAAGAAGATGAACAAATGGCCAATAAACATATGAAAACATGCTCAACTACATCAGTCATTGAGGCAATGCAGTTTAAAACTTCAATGGAATACCACCTCACCCCCACAAGAATGAACATGAAATAAAGCAAAATGAAAATGGCAGAATATATGGAGCGTTAGTGAGACTACGTTGCTCAACACTCTCACGCTTCTGGTGGGAGTGTTAATTGGTACAACCATTTTGGAAGCCTGTCTGGCTGCGTCTACCACAGCTCAACATATGCCCACCCCTTGACCCATCAAGTTTACTCCCAGATCATACCCAACAGAGATGCCTGCATATGTTCACCAAAAGACATGTACCAGAATGTCATAGCGGCACCACCTGGGATGGCCAAAAAAAGAAACAACAGCAGAGCAGGCCAAAGGGAAAAAAAAATCGTGGCGTATTCACACATTGGGATTCTGCACAGTAGTGGGAATAAATGAGATACGCTTACACACAACACGGAAGGATCTGACAAACATAATCTTAAGCAAGAGAAGCCAGAAACAAAAGAGGGCATACTGTACATGAAAACGGGCAAAATTAACCTGTGCTGTGAGAAGTCAGGTTGGGGGTTCCCTGGAAGAGCCTGGAAGGGGTCTCCAGAGACTTCTGGGGAGCTGACTATATTGTTTCTTGATCAGGCTGCTGGTTACATGGGGGCATTCATCTTGTGAGAATTTATCAAGCTGTACGCTTGTCTCAAGTATTTATGCTACTAAAACAGAGAGTCTAAAGAAATTCCACCTGCCTTCTAAATCCAGGGCAAGTCCTTCACTGACCAAACAGATTTCTCCTTCATTTCTATTTTATTGAGCCCTGTCTGTACCTCCCTGGGGCCATCAGGCTGTTTCTAATGTGGGTCTGGTTCACCTGCCAATCTGTGAACCCCCTGAGGGTAGATGTTGGTAGACTCCATTACCTTCCGAGACATGACACCACATAGTAGGTGCTCAAGAAAGTACACGCTGAATTGAATAGGTGTAGCCTAGCTGGGAAAGAGAATGTTAACTACTGATCAACATGCCCTTCAGTCCCACCTCAGGGCATGTCTGTCCCCATTGCCTAAAGAATCTCCCCTGATGTCCTATTGGCCTGCGCCTTCCTTTCTCCATCCAGTTCTCTGCTCAAAATCACTTTACCAAGGAGTCTTCACTTGACCAACCATCCTTTATAAAATACCACTACCCCCTTCCTCCCCCTCAAGGAACTTTCTGGTGAGAGCTAAGTACAAGCTCCTTCATGGAGCTCCAAAGGCCCTCAATGACCTGAGCCCTGCCTCCTTCTCACGACACCTCCACTCATCCCGTCAAAGCATTCTGCAAAACCACACCATTCCCACCCATCGTGCCTCTGAGCCTTTGCACATGTTGTTCAATCTTACATTAAGTGTTTTTCTTCATTCTGTCTCCTGCCCATCACTTGACTATCACCTATGCTTTCTTTAAGAACCAACTCAAGGGATGCCTGGGTGGCTCAGTCGGTTAAGCAGCTGACTCTCGATTTTTGCTCGGCCACAATCTCACGGTTCAGTTCATGGGATTGAACTCCTATGGACTCTGCACTGACAGCGTGGAGGCTGCTTGGGGTTCTCTCTCTCTCTCTGCTCTTCCCCCACTTGCTCTCTCTCTCTCTCTCTCTCAATAAAGAAATAAGCTTTCAAAATAATAAATTTAAAAAAAGAACTAACTTATGCATCATTTTCTCTTAGAATCTTCCAGACTATTCCCTGACTGGATCAGTTGTCCCTTCTGGACAGCCATAGCCCTCCTTGTTTCTACCATCACATCATTGATCACTGTAGGCTATAATGGACCTTTCTCAGAATAATCTTCAGGTCCTTCGTCAATATAGGACTCTAGTTTATTCACTTCGTATGCCTAGGACTTGCAGAGTGGTTTGTAAAGAGTGGGAGGTTGAGAGGCACCTGGGTGGCTCAGTTAGTGGAGCGTCCAACTTCGGCTCAAGTCATAATCTCATGGTTCATGAGTTTGAGCCCCATGTCAGGCTCTGAGCTATCAGCACTGCTTCGGAATCTGTGACTCCCTCTCTCTCTGCCTCTCCGCTGCTTGTGCTCTGTCTCTGTCTCTCAAAAAATAAGCGCTAAATTAAAAAAAAAAAAAAAAGAGGGGAGGTATTGAATAAAATTTAAGGAGACAGGAAGGGAGGGAGGGAGGGAGGGAGGGAGGGAAGGAGAGAGGGAGGAAGGAAGGAAGGAAGGAAGGAAGGAAGGAAGGAAGGAAGGAAAGGAAGAATGGGAGAATTAGAATACCTGCTGAGCCCCAAAGCCTCTCACCTCCCATCCTGCCATAACCCCTGAATCTTGACCATTAAAGACAAGAAACTAATGAAGTTTCTACTGACATTCTTAACTCTGAGAAATGACAAGTTACCAGCAAGGTTTTTCTTTTTCATGTTTCCTCTTCCAATGCTTTATTTATCCCTGTCTATTTAATGATGATACAATTCACATCCTCCTTTTTACTTGCCCTTAAACTTCTGAATTTTTAATCGAGCAATGTAAACTTAATTTTTTTGTCTCCCGGATATGAAAGGTCTTAGACCCTGACAGGAAAATCAGTGATGAATTATGCAGGCAATGAGCACCAATCTGACTTCTGTGATGTGTTGAGTTATAATTGCACAAACTATTGCGTCCCCAGACCCGAGAAATGTGGTTTTACACTTTCTCAGACATCTTTACAAAAGGGCGACAGTAGATTTCGCAAGTAGGGAGGAACTGGACTGTTTTTCCAGAAACAACACGGGCTGGGACACCCACCTCCTGCTGGTCCTTCAGAAGGTGGACCCAGCTCCCTCACCCACATTTGGCAGAAGGCACTAGTATCAGCTCTAGCCAAGAAATGAGGTCTGGTGCCTTCCCACAATGACGGCCATTTATCAGGCATGACACTCGGTGACTCAGGGGACTGGAAATGGGACATGGCATCTCCTATCTGGGCCTGAGAGAATCAGAGTCCATGGGCAACAACATGGGCATCCCCATGTGACATGGGATACAAGCTCATGTATTCAGGACTTCATTCCACTAATATTTAAGTGCCTACTTTTTTTGCCAGTCACTTATCCAGTGATAACCAAGACACAGCCCAACTTTCCTGGGGCATGTTTTTGAGCTGGAGACAAAGAATAGGATAAACTGACTAGATGATTCCAGCTGGGTGGGTGATGGCCAAAAAGACAACATAGCAATGTGCAATGATGTTGGAGTATGGGGTGGCACTCCTTTAGATGGGGTGGACAAGAAGGCTTATTTGTGGAGGTGATGCTGAACCGACACCCTTTTGCAGGGAGGGGAAAGCGTGCTCCAGGCAGAGGAAACCAAAAGCACAAAAGCCCCAAGATGGGACAGGGAATGGAGTATTTGCTGGACAGGAAGATGAGCCAGGTGACTGGGGCAGTGTGAATAAGAGTCCCTTTCTTATAAATCTTACCAGCAATGAAGTCCAGCATTTAGATGTCATGCCTTTTTTTTTTCAGTTTTTGAAAAAAAAAAAAAAAAAGCATTTTATGTTGCTACCTGGGAGCCATTTGAATATCACAGCCAGAAGCAATTCAGAGGGTATTCTTTTAGGTGGTGAAACTGACCACACAGAGATTTCACCATTATCTCCATCATCACCATCATCATCATCACCACCATCTTGGTCACCAAAACCATCATCACCATCATCATCTTCTTCATCATGGTCACTATCCTTGCTGTACCTGGGAAAACCTGGCCATGAGCCCCTGCATTCACTCAAATCCTTTATTCAGCCAACATTTATTGAGAATCTTCTATGTGCCAAGCACGGGGCAGGCAACTGTGAATAAAAGTGGACATCTCCCTTGCCCTCATGAAGCTCACAGGCCAGAGGGAGAGCCCAGGAGTCAACAGTTTAACTGACACACCAATACCCTAATTACAGGCTGCTGTGTTATTTAATTACAGAGGGTGATTAATGGCTGGAGTGGGAGGGACTTTTCAGAACGTGTAGTGCCATGGAGGTGACAGGCACACCGAGTTCTTAAATCAACAAAACATCAGCATGTAGCCAGCCTCTCTTGGGGATAAGGAAAAGGCCTGTATTAGGAGCTATTTTCAGAATGTGCCTCTGGATTCGGAGCAACGATTCCATACTCAGAAAACACAAAATAGAAGAACCCCATGTGCCTCACTCCAGTCCTGGTGGGAGAACAAAGGGGGGAAGGAAAGAATTGAGTGCCTCCTGGGTGCTGTGCTTGTGTGGCTCCATTTAATGTTTATTAAGCAGCACTGCCCCCATTTAACATAGATGGGAACTAAAGGGTCAGGTGGGGAAGGCAGCAGGGTTGCATAGCTAGGACAGCCAGAGGAGGGAGCACACCCAGGCGTCCCAGATTGTAACCACCATGCAAATCAGCCTCCCTTTCCTAAAAGTCTTGGGAACTTAGGGCCTGGGTACCTTAGTCAGTCCTCTCCAAAGGCACACCCTCCTAAAATATTTCCTGATCAGGATGAGCACACTGAAAGCCCTGAACAGTTTTCCCGGTACACCGAGGGCTGTGGGTCTGGTGATCAGCTGCCATCACCACCACCCATCCTCCAGTGCACACACCTCCTGGGCCCATCGCTAGCCACATGCTGCTAGGAAAAAGGGAAGCCCTTGGTCCTCTGGGTGATGGTGAGCATAGTAGACCAGAGCATGGACTTTGGCCTCAGATCTCAGCTTCAATCACAACTCAGAGCCTCAGTTTCTGCATCTGTACAGTGGAACAAGGAGTTATGCCTACCTTATCAGGTGAATGGAAAGTTCCAAGGGATGAAAACAGTCAGGTGGCTGGCACAGAGCAAATAATAGCATCTGGCAATGATTCTTGTGAACACTACAGCCAGAAGAGATGCTCTGACATCTAACCAGAGAATGTGACAGCTCACTTTTGATAAAGAGACTGTGTCTTCAATTCTCTCTTAAGAATATTCCACAAAGCAGGACTTTTTCCAGGAGCCTCTGAAAGAGAAATCATTTGCAAGACAATTTCTGGAATAGATGCGCACTCTCAACCCCGGTTTTCTTTTTTTCATCAACTGTTCCCATTCTTCCTGGTTCCTACCACCTACACACTTATTGGTGTGTTTACTCATTTATCCATCTCTCTGCAACTGTTTCCCTAATATTCCTCTGTACCCTCAGCTTCTGGAACCCTACCTAAAGAATAATGATGGAATAGGGGCGCCTGGGTGGCGCAGTCGGTTGAGCGTCCGATTTCAGCCAGGTCACGATCTCGCGGTCCGTGGGTTCGAGCCCCGCGTCGGGCTCTGGGCTGATGGCTCGGAGCCTGGAGCCTGTTTCCGATTCTGTGTCTCCCTCTCTCTCTGCCCCTCCCCCGTTCATGCTCTGTCTCTCTCTGTCCCAAAAATAAATAAATGTTGAAAAAAAAAATTAAAAAAAAAAAAAGAATAATGATGGAATAAATGGATGACAGTGAAGCTGGAAAGAGTTCTCAGTGAAGAGATGGGGACACCCTTTGTGAGTTTGGGTCTAACTGAAAATTCACCACCTCTCAGAGGTCTTCCAGGATTTCTCTCCTCTTTTGAATTGTGATTTTTTTTCCCACTGAGGTATAATTGACATATGACATTATATTGTTTCAGGCATACAACATAATGATTGAATATGTGTATATAGTGAGAAATTATCACCACAATAAGTCTAGTTAACATTCATCCCCATGCAGAGTTATAGGATCTTCTTCCCTGTGATGAGAATTTTAAGATTTATTCTCTTAGAAGCTTTCAAATGTGCAATACAGTATTGTTAACAATAGTTGTCATGCTGTATATGACACCCCCATGACTTATTTATGTATAACTGGAAGTTTGTGCCTTTAGATTCCTACACCCCCCACGCCCACCTCTGGCAACCAAGAATCTTTTCTAAGATTCTATGAGCTTGGTAGAAGCTTGTGTTGGTTTTGTTTATGTTGCTTTTAGATTCCACGTATAAGTGAGAGCACACAGTATTTATCTTTCTCTGACTTATTTCATTTAGTATAATGCCCTCAAGGCCCCATTGATGTTGTTACAAATGGCAAGATTTCAATCTTTTTTATGGCTTAATAATAATCCATTGTGTGTGTGAGTGTGTGTATGTGTGTGAGTGTGAGTGTGTGTGTGTGTGTGTGTGTGTGTGTGTGTGTGTGTTTGCATGGACAGCCAAGATATGGAAGCAGCCCAAATGTCCATCAATGGATGAATGACAAGGGAAATGAACACACACACTTCATTTTCCTTACCATTCACCCATTGATGGACACTTGGGCTGCTTCCATATCTTGGCTATTGTAGATAATGCTGCGATGAATGTAAGGGAACATGTATCTTTTCCCATTAGTGTTTCATTTTCCTCGGATCAATCTCCAGAAGTAGAATTGCTGATCACCTGGGGTTTCTATTGTCAAATTTTTGAGGAACCTCCATACTCTTTTCCACAGTGGCTTCACCAATTTACATTCCAACCAACAGCGCACAAGGGTTCCTTTTTCTCCACATCCTCGCCAACACTTGTTATTTCTTGTCTTTTTGATGCTAGCCATTCTGACAGATGGGAGGTGATATCTCCTCATGGTTTTGATTTGCTTTTCCCTGATGATACTGAGCACCCTTTCATGTATGTGTTGGCCATCTGAATGTCTCCTTTGGGAAAATATCTATTCAAATCTTCTGCCCACTCTTCAGTCAGATTGCTTGTGTTTTCTTGCTGTTGAGTTGTATGAGTTCCTTCTATATTTTGGATACTGACTCCTCATCGGATGTAGGATTTGAAATATTTTCCTCCATCAGCTTTCTGTGTCAGGGCATCAAGGCTTGTGAATGGAGCGCAGGGAAAATGTTAAAGACCAGGTTTGAACCTGTTCAGCTACTTTCCAGCCTGACATCTTCTCTGAGCCTCTGTTTACTTACCCAGAAGTTTGGACCTTTCTCTGACAAAGACTCTGTCCATGACCAAATTTAGTCAGCCTCTCTGAGTGCACGTCTCAACTAGGCTCCACCCTTGGCCTTGCCAAGTTCTGGCAAAGAATCCCCTCACCCTTGATATTTAATCAAGTTCTTATTAATTTTCCATCCACTGATTCCCTTACCCTGTTCATTGGCTAAAACTTTCCCTTGCTGGGGAAGGAAGATAAAAACGGAATAAAACAAGTCTTACTCTTGTGTCAAGCTTCAGAGCACCTCTTAGGATGCTCTGCAACCCCGTTATGAGTGGGTCTTGGAAAACCCCACCCACTGCCACCCTTTCCATGAGGGCCTAGTCATTGTCATCTGGAATGCAGTCTGAAAAGCAATGACTGTGTCCACAGAAATCCTGTTGGTGATCACAGGATTTCTTATGGCATCCCCCAGGGCTGAGTCATGGATAGCTGAGAATCCACAGACTTTCTAGTTTATTGGAAATTTCACTTAAAACTCCAAGACCCAATGCTTAATTTTGGAACTATGGGTAACGAAGTTGCTTTGAGGCCTTGCTTCTTCCTCATTCTCCACTCACCACTGGCGTGACCTTGGGCAAACCACTCAACTCTCAGAGCCTCAGTGTATCCCTATGTAAGTTGGGTATATATGATTGCTACACCCCAGGGTTGTGACGATATTACATGAGAAAAGTCAAAGATGAAGGAGCAGGGGGCAAGAAGAGGAAGAGCAAAAGAGCAAGAAGGGAAGAAGAGGAGGAGGAAGAGGAGGAGGGAGAGGAAGAGGAGGGAGAGGAAGAGGAGGGAGAGGAAGAGGAGGGAGAGGAGGGAGACAAGGGAGAGGAGGGAGAGGAGGAAGAGGAGGAGTGAGGAGGAAGAGGAGGAAGAAGAAAAGGAAGAGAAGGAGGAGGAAGCAGAGGAGGAAGAGGAAGAAGAGGATGAGGAGGGAGAGGAAGAGAAGGAGGAGAAAGAGAGGAAAAGGAAGGCAGTAACACCTATCATGATGTGTCTAGCACACTGTAGAGGTACAATAATTGTCAGTCTCCCTTCCCTTTTTATAAAATGTGACATAGGGGGCAAGCACGAGGATAGCAGTCTTGGAAATCGGAGCTCTAGCGCTGCCCATGAAATTGAGATCATCCCACTTACTCTGTTCACAGGCTAGCATTTATTTGCCTTTGTCCCTTAGTTGCTAATGGTCACTGCCCAGACCAGACACCTGCCAGCCATGCCACTCCCCTTTAGTCACCTCAAGCACTGGTTTGTGCTCTTTTGTGTGATGGAGACAGGTGTGCTTTGTCTGGCTATCACAGGATGAGTACACTGATAGAGCAGAAGTATACCCAGGCTTCAGAAACCAGGGTTTACATTCCGGGTCTGCCACTTAGAAGCTGGGGGACACAGCGAGCCACCATCCCTGGAGTTACTGTGGTGATCCACCTGCAGACACACTCCTCGGGACTGACGCACCCCCCAACCCTCAACTGCTGATGGCTCATGACTGCAGCCCTCACCGAGATGCCCTCCATCATTGGGAACTACCTTGCCCAAAGTCACAATTCTGACTTATATGACCATGACTGGCTATGTGGGCATACAAAGGCCCAGCCCCATAGCTCAATTTGGGGTGAGTTTGAAGATGTATTTCAGCTCCAGAGCCCCCCATATGATCAGCTGAGGGAACCCTCAGTAGCAATTGCATGATGGATCAAGGTGTTGTCTTTACCAATATTTCTCCCTCCCTCCCTCCCTCCCTCCCTCCTTCTCTCCCTCCTTCTCTCCCTCCTTCCCTCCCTTCCTCTCTTCCTTCCTGCCTCCATCCCCTCCTTCTTTCCTCCCTCCATCCCCTCCTTCCTTCCTTCTTTCCTTCCTCCCTACTTTCCTCCCTTCCTCCCTCCCTCCCTTCCTTCCTCCCTTCCCCCCCCCCACCTTCCTCCCTTCCTCCCTCCCTCCCTTCCTTCCTTCCAGGTGTACCTCTCAAGATCACTCCCCAGCAACCCTTCTACATGCAACTTTCCATTGCAGAATCTGTGTCCTGGCAACCCAATCCAAAACAACCCTTCTGGGGGTGATGAGAGCATGTCTTAACTATGACTGGCTCTCAGGCTATGTATCTCGCATGGCGACATTTTTAAATGTCCCTCTTGCAATGTGCTTCATTCTCTTGGGTTGAATGGGGTTGATATGGACATTTCTGTTTACCCCACCAGTAGTAAGCTCTGACTGTATGTCAGGTTCTGCACTGGGACCTGAGATATACAATAGTTCTCACCTTCTGTCTAAAACTCCAGTCCCTCCTGAAGCAGAAAGACAGCCCTGGCTCACTGAGATCTTACCCAACTTAATATGATGAGAATTTATTGAGCACCTAATATAGATAGATCCTGTACTGTGCTGCAGATTGGAGATACAAAAGTGAAGACAGCATTCCTCCTTAAGCAGTTCATGCCCCAGTACAAGACAGTGACAACACCACATGACGCATGAGAGACAAGGAAGCTTGCACCGGGTGGGAAGCCCAGACTTGCTAGTCTGAGGTTGCCTGGGTTCAAATCCCACATTTACCACATTCCAGCTTCATACCTCTGGGGCAAGTTACAAATATTTATTGAGCACCTACTATGGGTGACACCCTTCACTAGCACCGGAGAGGTAACAGTGAGCAAAATGAGTGACATGACATGGTTCCTGCCCTCCTGGAGTGTGCAGTCTAGTCCCTGATGCTACCTTTCATAAGTGGCTCAAGGAGGCAGCTATTGGCCCAGCAACACCCAGGAGATGTGTGTTTCCTGTGTGCCCACAGACAGCAGTTGGCCAGTAGACCCTTCCTCTGTGGTCCAGCTGTGGGGTCTCTATCTCTGAGCCCAGATCCCTGAAGTGAGAGAGCAAGCACAGTGGATTCCTGCGAATGCCAAGTAGATTCCTCTTCTCTCCGCTACCATTCGCAACATAGCTCTCGTGACCACAGTCCTGATGTCAGGGAGTGGGGCTCCCATGCTAGAGCACTCGTTACTTTCCAATTAGACTCCATTCACCAATTGCTCCGTTTTAGCAGAAATAAACGCAGGCGTTTTTGGTTTGTCAACATATGTCTTGCCGAGAAGCTACCACAGAGAACATTCAAATCCCGAGTGCTCACGGGTATCACGACGAGATTCAATGCGACTGTTTTCCTGGAGAGCAGTTGACCAGGCTGCTGGCAAATGGATTCGATTCATGAGCGTTGGTTTTTCAAATCAAGTGTGACTAATCCCAGCCCCATCATCATGCCAGTCAGGAAAAGCTATGGAAATGCTAGCTCCATTACACTTAGCATGTAATTCACAGGAGCATAAAACTGAAGCCTAATTCAACACTTTTCCTCCTGGTTTTACAGATGGAAACAGGCCTTTCCGCCTGTATCACTCCAGGCCTGACATGTGAATAGAGAATCTGACGATCCAGGCTTCTGATACTCCTAAGATGAGTTTCTTTCGGACAGAGTGACCCCATTGGAAAGTCCAGATGTCTAGGTCTGTGGAACATTGGAGCAGCAAGTAGCCAGTAAAGCATCCTGACCAAAGGTGAGAAGACTGAAGCCAGAGAGGGGAAGGGAGAGTCTCAAGGTCACGTAGCAAAGTCAAAAGCAGAGTCTGGGCCTCCTGACTTCCAGTCACAAGCTCTATCAACCACATCCCACCATCTCTTATTAACTCTCTTAATTCTAACCACAGTGTGCTTCCTACAAATTCATTTGAGTAGAGCTTGACCAGTTACCAAAAGGAGTGAAGTAATTCCAATAAAAATATACTGAGCCATGAACAGATAAACAAAATATAGGGGCACCTGGGCGGCTCAGTCAGTTAGGCGTCCAACTCTTGATTTCAGTTCAGGTCATGGTTCGTGTGGGACTCCACACTGATCGTGGAGCCTGCTTAGGGTTCTCTCTCTCTCCTCCCTCTCTGCCCCTCCTCTACTCTTGTGCACACTGTATCTCTCTCAATAAATAAATAAACAAACAAACAAACAAAATATAGCAGAGCCTTAGAATGGAACAAGATTCTGCCACAAAAAAGGAGCGAAGCACTGACACATGCTACCACATGGATGAGCCTTGAAAACATTAGTTAGACTCAGTGACAAAAGCCAGACATAAAAGGTCACTTATTGTAGGATCCCATTTATATGAAATGTCCAGAGTAGGTAAATCCATAGAGACAGAGAGCAGAGTGTTGGCTGCGAAGGGCTAAGGGGAAGGGTGTGGAGAGGGACTGTTTAACCGGGACATGGTTTCTTTTTGGGATGATGACAACGCCTTAAAACTAGAGGTGATGGTTGCACAATATTGTGAGTGTGCTGAACCCCACTGAACTGTAAACTTGAAAGTGATTAATTTTATGTTATGTGAAATTTTCCTTCACACACACACACACATACATGCATGCACATGCACGCGCACACACACACACATCAAATGTACTGAGCACCTCCCGAAAGTGTGCATTTCATGCACATTATCTTGATAGTTTCTTGTATGATCCAGTGGTACTTATGGTGTATGTGTCATGATCCTATGTAACAGATGAGTAAACTGAGACTGAACAGTTTCAGCCATGGGCCCAGGAAGACTCAGCAATGGGCCCAGGAAGACAATATCACGGCAATATCATGGTGGAGCTGGGATTTGAATTTGCATCTGACTGCCAAGGGTCTACTCCCCCCTGATTGCCTGCCCTTCAGTAGCACACAACCAGAGACAAGCTCAGAAGAGGTGACCGTGATAATTCTACAAAAGAGTCTCAAACTCGTCTTTTCTGGGCACAAATTAGAAGTCATTAGGTCCTCTTCAGGAAGCTAGAACCTCTGAGAAGACAGAACACAGAAAGGATTTGATGCCAAAGGAGGAGGGGACAGAGTGCTGGTTGACAAGGCTAATACTTCCCAAGGGAGTCAGTTCCCTATAACACTTGGCAAAGTGAACGAGATCAGAAATCTTTGGATGAAACAAAATTCAACAGGTTTCATTCCCAGGGGCCGTCTCAGAGCCTTTACTTTCCCAGTGTGCTTTGTGATTTTCTGAGAGCCCCCTAGATAATGTGCAGCATTTCCCAACTTATGAGATCCCCGAGTCCCTTTCTTCCTGTCCCCTGACCAAGGGTCCCTGGGGCTCACCTTGTGTGTCACACATCTAGGGAAACCCCCACTTCTGAACGCTGTGGCTCCGAGGATAAGGGAACCAGGAATCACACATGGCCTATAGTGGAGACAGTCACAGAGCACCTAAATCCCAGCTACCCCTCTGGGTTGTAGCGGCACATTCCCTTTTCCTGCCAAGCTCTCATGCTTAAGCTAGTCTGAACTCTGTTTCCAGGGAAAGAGGAGAGGCTGAGTGAGGGTGATGGAGAGAGGGAGGTAAGCAAGAAGGGAAGGGAGGGAGGGAGGGAGGGAGGGAGGGAGGGAAGCAGGAAGGGAAAGGATGAAAAGAGGGAGGGGGAAAGGAGGGAGGGAAGGAGGGAGAAGAGGGAAGCAGAGGAGGGAGAGAGGAAGGGGGAGGTGGGGGGAGCGGGGAGGGCAGGGGAGGAGATGGAGGGAGGCAGGAAGGGAAAGGATGAAACGAGGGAGGAAGGGGGGAGCAAAAGAGGCAGGGACCAAGGGAGTCGAGGCAGGGAGGGAGAAGAGGGAAGCAGAGGAGGGAGGGGGAGGGGCAGGGGAGGAGATGGAGGGAGGGGAGGGGAGGGGAGACCAGGAAAGGAAAATGGAAGGGAAAGGATGGAGAGAAACAGATCAACAAGAAGCACAACAGCAAGAAAAGCCCCAAGTAGACTTCGAGTCCCCCAACCCCAGGCCAGGCATCATCAGCTGCAGAAAACAAGTAAACAACCAAACCAACCCAAAAGCTATAGCTGCCCTGGAAGAGGAGGAATGAGGAGGTATTACCCATTAATGAGGCATTCCCCAAGATGGCGGGGAAACAATTAGGAGGTAGCACCGGAGATAAAGCAAACACTTTTTCCATCAAAAAGATATTAAAGCTAATTCAAATGGGGAAGAGGTGATGGGGGTGGGGGAGGACCTTGGAAGAGCCCAGGGAGAAGGATAAAAGGGTTGCTGATCAGCGCACAGAAGAGAGAGATTTATCCAAACTCTAATATGTGTGCAAGCAGGAGGGTGTGGGGGTGCTTCGGGGGGCTCCCCAGCTGGGCTTGAATAAACAAGTCGATATCTGCTTTTCCTTCCCATAAGTGAGAGCATGATGGGCAAAGCGCTCATCCCCCAGTTGGCAGACTTGAAATGAGTGATCGATAGGGCAATATCACGGAGCTAATTAAATCAGAGCTCCACGGGGCTGGCTTCTTTATAGCCCGGAACCGGCGAGAGGCTGATGCGCAGGCCAGGATGGCACCTGGAGGTTTGCTCTGACCTCCTGCCCTCAGCCCAATAGTTGAAGTTCTTCGACCTTCCGCGTGCCTGCCCCCGTACCACCCTAAGCAGCCTATTCTGCTCTTCGGAAACACTGAGCACAGCAATCTTAAATAGCCTAACGCTGGGTAGCTCTGAACATCAGACTTTGAGTTCTGGCCTTTTTTTTTTTTTTTTTTTTTTTTTTTTTTTTTTTTTTTTTAATCTCATTTTGTCCCGAAGGCAGCACTCTGCAGTGGGTACAGTGATTACATCCTTTTTACAGATGAAGACACTAAGGACCAGAGAGGTGAAGGAATTCGCTCAAGGTCACACAGCTGGTGGGTGTTAGAATACCAACTCATGTTTTCCAGAATCCCAGTGAAGAGGTCTACACCACTGATTCTGGAAAGATCCAGCCAAATCAGCTTTCTGGTAGCTTTAACCAACCAGAGCCAGGTGCCAGGCTAGGCAGTGGGAACACAATGGGGAAAAGGCAGACAGGATCACCGCCCTCAGCCTAGCCGGGGACGACGGAGGAAAAAAGAGGTAAGCAACCAGGAAATAGACACCTGCCAAGTGTGGTAAGTGCTGCATGGAACAAAGAGGGCAGTGACAGGTAGTCAGGTAGTCAGGGAAGGCTTCTTGGAAGAGGTGGCCCTCATAGTGAGGCCCAAAGGAGGAGAAGGAGCCAGCCAGGTGGAAGGTGGAGGAGGCACTGGTGGGGGTGGGAATGAGCTCAAAGCTGAGGAATCAGGGTGGGCACTCCTGGAGCCCGCGGAGGTCATGCAGGAACACCGGAGTGGGCCTTCGAATGTCCTGGCTCCTGAGTATGACAGACAGTCCTCCGAGGACCTCCAGCCAGGATGAGACGGGGCTCCATTTGTGGTGTTCCGGGTTTACTCACCATTTATGGGGGAGGAAACAGACTCAGGCATGGCCCGTGATTTTCTCAGAACCACAACACAAATCTGGGGCTACCCCCGCCCAGAGCCTGGGTCTCGTGATGCCCAGCCCAGGGCTCTTTCTCTGGCCACGTGGCCTCTCCTGCCAGACAGTAAGGGATGTCTTTTTCATTTCCCTGCATAACCACAGCACTCAAGCCTGGATCTGGTACATGCCCAGCACCCACTGAAGTTTGTTGAGTGAATTAATGGTGTGAAAAGAAGAACTGGAGGCAGACTTCACACCTCTTGAGCACCCAGTGTGTACAAGACACAGCGATCAATGGGACTGGAAGTGGTGAGGGATGCCCTTTCTCATGGGATACTTGGCTTTATCTCTGCCCCCCCCCCCCCCCGTTCCTAACTTAGCATCCACTCCAACCAAGCCTCTTCCTTAACTCTCATGTATGAATGTCATGCACGCACCTCCTCTCTGACTCTGCCTTCGCTCTTGCTGTGCCCCCACTTGACCTACCTGCTCTCAAACTTTTCAGCTGCCCAGATCAGCTCAGTCCTCCAAGAGCCCCCTCCTCTGTGATGCCCTGCCTTCACCATTTCTCTGAACCCTTTCTCTGCCTGCGCCACGTGTCTACGCCTGCCCTTCCCAGTCAAGAGCCCGAGCCATGGTTCCTATTTTCCTTGCAGAACTGAACTGAGGAATGCCGGTGAGTAAATCCTTGCTCAAATAGCTCTTCTTCTTTGAGACCCTGGTTTCATTCCCAAAAGATAGAGGGATGAGATTTTAGCAAGAATGTCAAATCTGTGGGATCCATACCCCTGCATCCCCTCCCTGAGTCAAAGCAGACATTACTAATTGATCACCGATACCCCCCCCCCCACTGTAGACCAGATCTACATTTAGAATGCTTTCTCAAGGCAACATTCCAAACATTTGTTACTAAGAAATGCAACATTTGTGAGCGAGACAAACCTTATTTGCCAATCCTCAATACAATAAACTCTGAGGGGCCTTAATATCTGAAATTCAGGGACCTACCATGTGCCCAATGCAAAGAATATGAGAATTGGAGACTGAAACCTAATTTACAGATTATGTACCCATGAGTAAACCCCAATTTCTATGAGCCTCAATTTCCTTTTCTGTCAGGGCGTATTTTATAAGTTGTGATCAATCGATCTATCTATCTATCTAGATTACATATATCACTGCGTTTCACCTGTTGTAATAAGGAAAATCAGATTACCAGGATTGTTGTAACTGTGTGTAAATATAAAGTTATTAGGTTTGAGGGGCACCTGAGTGGCTCAGTTGGTTAAATGTCCAACTTTAGCTCAGGTCATGATTTCCCAGCTCATGAATTCAAGCCCTGCATCGGGCTCTGTACTGATGGCTCAGAGCCTGGAGCCTGCTTCGGATTCTGTATCTCCCTCTCTCTCTGCCCCTCCCCTGCTCATACTCTGTGTCTCTCTCTCTCAAAAGTAAATAAAACATTTAAAAAATTAAAGTTATTAGGCTTTAAGTGAGGAGGTCTGAGGATTTCTCCTAGCAGTCCAGGAACTTAATTCATTGACTTGGAATATATTTTTTCAGCCTATCCAAGACCGCGTTTCTTTCCTTCTGGTTCTTGACTGTGCTGCACATACATACGGGTGTCCTACTTGGCACTTCCAAGTGAGCAGGTTCTTACCGAATTCAAGGTTACCCCGCCTCCTCTTTCTGGACAATACGGTAAGCTCCCATGAATTCCCCAACAAGCATAGGGTGATTCAGTCGTCTTGGCACAAATAGACCGGATAAGGGAACTCGGTGTTCCCAAGCCGACCAGACAGTAAGCCCCGCGAGGGCACGGGCTCTGTCTCACGCACAGCCCTGTCCCCAGCACCCTGCACAGGGTCAGGAGCTTCGTGGGTTCTCAGTCAAGATTAGATGCACGGACGGAGGGAGGGAGGAAAGACACGGACACCATTTAATGCCCTGCATTGTGCATTCTGCACGCCAAGCCCGTGCACACAGACTGCTCTCACTCGGACACAATTATGTTAAAAGAGCAATTAGCAACCTTTTAAACCTGATTGCCAACTCTTCCATTAATCACTTGCAATTATAAACCCCAAATCTTCAAAACAATTGGTCCCAGACGCCCACTAGAGAGAAACGCTAATAACCTTTCTTCTTCATCTGGAAATCTCGGCTCAGTCGGAGTCTCTGGGTCGCAGAGGGGTGGAGAGGCCACGAACGGCTGAATAGCCTAACACGAGAGGGGCGACCCTACAGAAGGGGGTAGAAAAGTCACCCTACGGGGACCAGAGGACCTTGTGGGAGGCCGCCTCATCTTCCCCTTGCCTGTTTCTCCCCCATTACCGCCGCCAGCCTGGGCCATATATCTCCCGGTGCTTTCACGAAGCCACTCTAATTCCACATTATGAAGACGCTCTCTCTAATTACTGCAGCTAATTAGCTCCTCACAGCCACCCCAGTCGAAGTGCACGAGAGACAGCGCAGCCTGCAAAGCTTTGGACGTGGCTGGCCACCTCCAGCCGCTGGCCACCACTCTGCCACCACAGTGACACCCCACACGCTGACCCTTGTGTTCCAGGGGAAAGCGGGGAGGAGGGGAAGAGGTGGCGGGAGCCTGCTCGGTCACTCCGAACCCCCTCTCTCTGCTGGTCCCCTGCTGCGGGCGGCAGGCAATTCAGACCCGAGTGCAACAGCTAATTAAATCAATATGAGATAATGAACGGCAATTAGAGGTCCGGCTAGGCACATCTTCTCTTGTAAATACTGTTTCTCTCCCAACGGGGAGCTCTTTTTTAATAATCTGTTTGTGTTTCATTTCCAGGAGCCGTAATTCCCCCAAGAAGCACTTTGGGAAAGTGATTTGTTTGTCTGTATAATCGCCAAAGCATTCCGTTAGGCTTGTTTGTTTTGCTGAGCGCCTGCTACTAGTGGAGAGAAACAATTCGCTTTTCTCCTCTTATTTTTTTGATGTAATTTCTATTTCCTGCTTAGACATCCTGACATTGGACCAGACCGGGGTGGGGGGGGGTGCATTATAGAAGTCCCATGAGCTGCGTCCTGTCTCCTTCTCTTGTTCCCTCTCCACAGAGGAATTAACAAAACTAGAAATCTTAAGAGATTGCAGAAGGACTGAAGGAAGCCTGGCGATTCCCATCATACAGATGGGGAAACTGAGGTGCAGAGTGGTCATCAATGACTGACAAGCTCACCATTCCCCTCTTCCCCATTCAAATATCTCATAAATCTCCCGTGGTGCCCAGGGAGAGGCTTGGGAGGGCACTGTAAGGAGCCCTCTGCCCTCAAGGAGCTTGCAAATTTATCGGGTGTGACAGCCTAAGGCACATATCAATTAGAAAGCAATTAAGTGCCTAATTGTGTGGCACCAACAAGCTCAAAGAGTTCAGGGAAGGAAAAGATCCTTTGGGGTAGAGGATGGGAGGAGAGGACATTTATATCTTAACTCTATCTTTAGCCTCCATCAAAACCAGTTTTCTGAGCCCTGGACTTACGTACCTTCATTTGGATTCTCCATGGCCTCTCAAAATCAAAATGCCCAAAATGGAAAGAAAGCAACATACCTACACCCAGGCCCATGTGTTTCCATTCCTATGCTCTCTGCTCAATAAATGGACCTCCAGACATCTAGTTTCCCGGGCTAGAGAACCTGATTCCTTTTCTGTTGCCGTCTGCACCCAGTCAGTACACAGGACTTTGTAAATGCCTCTTGATTTTGTTCACTTTGCTCCAGGCTACCCCACCATCACTACCCCAGTCCCAACTACAAGCCCCCCGCCCTGGATTCTCACAACATTCACCCTCCTGATCTCCAAGCCTGTCCTCACTCCCATCCAATATCCATGCGATACCTACCCTGCAACTAGGGTCCTTTTTGCAGTGCAGTCTGAGAATACAGGCATTCTTGACTGAAGCCCCTCTCTGTTCCTTTGGGATAATAGTCAAAGAACTTTTGTGTTGACCTCTGGCCACTGCTTGAATCTTTAGCATGGCCTTTTGCCACTACATCCTCCTTGCACACCAATTCCATGCCTCAGCTAGTGGCTTCACAAATACGTACTGCCCTCTCTACATTCAGGCATCTGCAAGGCCTTCCTTTTCCACTTAGAACTCACCCTCAGGTTTCCTTCTAAATGTCTGTAGTAACCAACTCTTACTCCTTTATTAAGCGTCATCTAGGAGAATACTTCCCCCAGGAAGCCCTCCTATCCTTCACTTCCCTAGGCTGGGTTGAGTACCTGTCTTTTGGACAGACATAGCCACTTGTGCTGACACAAGTTATAAATAGTCCTAGAACGTTACACATCCATGTGGTATTGTACTTTTCTGATCGTTTTTCTCTCTGCTTTCATTGAAATAAGAACTCTTTGGGGTCAAGAACATGTTTTGTTCTTCATCAGGCTTCCTACTCCTTAGCACACAACAGGTGCTTAATAAATACTCACTGCATGTGTGCTGAATTTTAAAAGCTGGAAGTCCCCTTACAATTCATCAAATCCTACTCCGTCATCTCTCAGAAAGCAAAACTGAGCCTTTGGAGGGGGAGAGAGGGTTTCCCAGGGCCACGCAGTAAAATGAAAACAGAGCTAGAGGAGATCCAAGTCATCTGACTGCCAGTTTGGTGTTAAATCTGCCATGTGTATTTGGTTTCAGTCAAATCCAAGTTTATTTGCCTAAACATTTATTTAAATATAAATAGATACTATATGACCAAATAAATATGGAGTGAACATGCACCTCAGGAATCTACCAATGGATCCCACCCTCAAGAATTACACAGTCTTATTTGTAAGGGGACAGCCATGACAACACAAATTATTACCATACAGGGTAATAAGTGTGAAAATAGATGTACAGTGAGCACAAAGGAAAGGTTTATTGGGGGTTGGAGTCTGCACTAAAGGCTTACCAGAAGGTGATGGGTAGTGTTCATGAAGAAAATAAACCTTTGCTGGCCCATGAAGGGTGAAATATCCCAAGTGACACTCAGCACTGTATAGTTTACATCTTACTCAATTTTTTTCAACAAATTTAATCCTCCGCACAATCCTAAAGTTGTTAAAGAAACTTTCACCACCAAAACTACCACCATCACCACCAACATGGACGAGGGGACAGAGGCACTGGGAAGCTAAGAGATTTGCCCAAAGCTACAAGTTATGCACTTTTTGAGGAAAAAAAGTGAAAAGGAAATGTTTGTCTTGAAATATCCCTTGTTATTAACATGAGTTGTTCCTGTTTATGGAGCCCTAGGAGGATCTGATCCACTAATCATACTATACAAAGCTAATTCTTACCTCCTCAACAACCCTACCCATTGTACAGATGAGGAGAATGAGGTTCAGAGAGGTTAAAATATCTGTGCAAGACACACATCTGGCCAATATTGAACTTATAATTCAATTCAGGTCTTTCTGCAACCCTATGTTTCTCCTCTGTACAGAATACAGCCCTCTTTAAATATGGTTTGAAGTCTGCCAGACATGTGGTAGTAGAGCACACCTGTGAGGTTGGGAATAAGAAGTTGAGAACCAAGCATGGGATTCAAGTTGCCCATTCGTTTTCCAGGCAAAGCTAATGACAGGAATTGTTGGTAGATGAGAATAGACAAGGATCAGGGCTGGTAGGTGGTTAAAGGTTATTCTGGAACATATAAGACATGTGTAATAACCTGCAAGTCATACAGAGAGGTGAAATCAGGAGGATTTCTCAGAGGTAGAGGTCATGAACCAGAGCCAGAGAGGGGCTCCCTTCCACAAGGTGAGAGTGCTAATGCAAAGACTTCAGCACCACGGACAGTTTCCGGGTGGCATGCTCAGTTAAGCGGACCCTTGCACAGCTTAATGCTTGTGGTCAATGTAGAGTCAAAGTCATTTGATTAATTTTGAAAGAAGGAAAGAAAGAAAGAAAGAAAGAAAGAAAGAAAGAAAGAAAGAAAGAAAGAAAGAGGAAGGGAAGGGAGAGAAAGAAAGAAAGAAAGAAAGAGGAAGGGAAGGGAGAGAAAGAAAGAAAGAAAGAAAGAAAGAAAGAAAGAAAGAAAGAAAAGGAAGGAAGGAAGGAAGGAAGGAAGGAAGGAAGGAAGGAAGGAAGGAAGGAAGGAAGAGAAAAAATATAAGAAAAGAAAACTAAGATCTCAGTGTGGACTTTTTCCTCCAGAGGGCCATAATCTCTCCCTTTGGTGGAATGAGGTGCCCAGAGGCCCAACCTCCCACAAAGCCACACCCACTATCTCATAGTCACATCTCTTGCATGGAGGTGCATCTAAAGCAAGAGTTTCCCACACAGTGTTTGACTAGGGCTTCCCCTGAGGCACCCCTGTCCCAAAAAGTTTAGAAAACTAGACAGTATTTGAGAGAAGGTAGACCATCAACAATCTGTCTTCCTAGGGATCCCAGTGTTTTCAAGGCTCAGGCCAGGCTTAGTCCAAGTCCAGATTCATGAAAAGCAGATGTGGAGAAAAAAGTACGGGTTCTGCCAGTCTCCCCATGAGGACAAGCGAGGTGCAAAGAGAGACATCAATTTAGCTTGCATTAGGATTTGGGAAAAGCCTAAATACACATTATGGCTTTGTTAATATCTACAATTGGCATTTTCTACATTCCAAGGAAACTTGTAAATATAACCTCATTTAATTTGCCCAACCACCCTGTGAGAAAGGTACTATTAACACCTTTTCATAGATGAGGAAGCTCAAAGAAGGGAATGACTGGACACATAGCCAGGAATTCACAGAATATGGCTTCAAATCCACATTATCTGACTCAAGCCCTTGATGTTTCTACCATGCTACGTTGCCCTTAATGGTATTCCTTGAACTTTGAGTCAATAAGATTTGCAATTTTTGAGCAAGAAGCAGGACACAGCTAACCTATCCCAAAGGTGGGTTGAGCCATTCCCCCTGGTCCCTGTGGGATCCTGCATGATTTTCCCCCTGTCTTTATTATTAGCTATAATGCCCACAATAACCAGGTCATATTTCACTGCTCCCTAATCATCCCTCCTTCCCCCTTCTTTCCTGTTACCCTCACAGCTTAAAAACATGAAAACTAATTTGTTTTAGGACCACAAAAAGTCCTGAACAGGAAAATTCTCATCCACAATGCACTGTTGCTGAAATGCCAAATTCAACTTCTTCTCCTTCCTTCTTTCCTGTCTGTATAAGGCCAGGGTAAATCTGTAAATCTGCCTTCTGGTCACACTCTCCCATCTACAATAGTAGACATACCTGGTCTCCACTTATTCTCTTCTGTCTTCAATTTCTTCCTTCTGTTCTCCCTTCAAACTATAATAAGTCACTTTAAACTTGGAAAAACTCTGCCCAATCCTGACGCAACAGAAACCAGTGGGCTTTGGAACCAGGCAGAGAAGGATTCAAATACATGCTCCATTCCATTTTGTTCTGTGAGCTTGGGCAACATTCTGAAGTTCATTTATCTCATCTGTAAACTGAGGATGATGCCCACCTTTAGCTGCTATAAAAATTAGCAACAATGTATATATAGGTCACAGCAGCCCTATTAATAACAATCTTAACATTAATAATAAAAATAGTAATTACTAACTTATGAAATGCTCGCTATTTACTAGGCACTGTTCTACATGTTTACATAATTCTACATGTTCTACATAATTAAGTCCTCATACAAACCCCATGTGGTTATACTAAAAACATCCCCATTTTTCAGGTATAGAAACACGGAAGTTAAGTAATAAGCACAAGATTACACAGCTAGTAATTTTCAAGGATAGCACAGAGAAGGTCGACGTTCAGTAAACAGTAACTCCATACCTCACTTTTTCCTCCACCTCTCTCATGTGTCTCCTTTCTTCCTTGGCTAGTGATTTTGCTTCTCACCCTAACCACCATGAGCTCCATCTTCCTCATCCCTAAAATGGGCATCATTCCTGATTTCTAGGAATACACGAAAGACCCAGTGATATACATCGGAAAGTGCACCACACATCAAATGTGCATAATAAACACTAGCTGGAGAGCAATCATACTCACTTATATTTTGTTCAACTTCTAGAAATCTGGTTCTGGTCTCATCATTACCTCAACTGTTTGCAAATAATCCTTAACCTCTTGGGTGGCTTTGCCACTACTGACCAACACAGCTAAGTCTCCCTCCTTCCCGTCCCCCAGAATCCTGTCCTTTCCTCTTGTATTTCTACCTCTGAGCTTCCTTCTCAGTTCTATGTGTTAAATGCACCCGCTTCCCTAAGGTTTGCTTCTGGCTTCTGAACTCGCTTCTCTCCTGTCTCCAGACCCTAGTGGGCTCTGGGGCAGGGGGGGTGGACTCCCATCTTGGTCTGAATTCTCCCATAAACATAGGCTCTGAGCCAAAGTTTTGAGTGTAGTAGGCAGCTTACTCAGTGGCCCCAAGAAACATCAGGATGGGGGATGCACAAGTGACATAGGGAAGGGAAGAGAGCTGACTGAAGGTACAAAACCAAGGCAGGTGCCACTGTGGGCAACTAGAGCTTAACCCCACTGGAGAATGCTGGGACTCAGTTTACAACATGCTCTTTGGGATTATCCCATTTGAGGAGCCAGGAGGCCGGGGCCACTTATTGGCCAGCTCCTTTCAGTCATTAGTTAAAGGTTGTTCCTGGAGAGTGTTAATTCTCAGGCACTTCTAGCCAGCAGGCGCCAAGCAGGACAGGTGCCAGCCAGAAGCAGTGCCCTCGGGCTGTTGGAATTCAGCCCAGCCAGCTTTACAAAGGTGAAGCCCCAGGGATACGGCTGGGGACACGGATTGTGTCTGCTACAACTCCCAGATTTTCATCTCCAACTATAGCTCCTCTCCCAAGTTCCAGACCCAAATTCTCCAACTTGGGTGGTCATCCGCTGGACCTGCCCGGGCTCCTCAGACTCAGTAAGGTCATCTCGAACATCCCACCCACCCCTACTCCAAGCCAGAAGCCTCACCCCAGCTGTCATCATGGCAGGCCCACCATATTTCCTCCATATGCCCAGAAGGGACTAACTGCCCATGGTGCATCCTCACCCTGCCACCCTCAGCACATCCCACCACCAGGCACGTGATGCCACAGAGGCACGTGCCAGTTTAGCTGTAGGGGGACAAGAGTTCAAATATCGGTGCTGCCACATCCTAGCTGCACTCACACTGGTGCCTCTCACCTCATCTCTCAGAGCTTCTCTGGCGTCATCCACAAAACAGGCACAAAACATTATTTTAATGTTTATTTATTTGTTTTGAGAGAGAGAGAGAGAGAGAGAACATGAGCAAGGGAAGGGCAGAGAGAGAGAGAGACAATCCCAAGCAGGCTCCACACTGTCAGTGCAGAGCCCGATGCGGGGCTCGAACCCACCAACCACGAGATCATGACCTGAGCCAAAATCAAGAGTCAGACACTCAACCAACTGAGCCACCCAGGTGCCCCAAAATGGACATTTTTAAATTGGATTTTACGGGTTGGTTTGATTATGTATGAAAAAGTGCCTAGTCCAATTTATAACACATACTAGGCATTCAGTCTTTCATAACTATGATTATTCCAATCAGTGATCGAACTGGAATCTCTTTTTTCCAACGCAATCGCGTAGCTCTTACTTCTTCCCCCTCTCCCAGCTTTTATTGTCTTGGCTACTTCAAGATTATCCAGGCTTGGCCGAACACCAGACTTCTCCAGCGGCCCTGTAAACCTTCCTCCAGACCCCAACCTCTCTGGACTCTAGTCTCCTTGCGTGATAATACCAGACTCCTCTCCCTGAAATGCCACATGCATATCACCTATTGCCATTAGTCCACAACTGTCTTCACAGTGACTTTTAACATCCTTGTTCTGGCACTTAGGACCCTTCACAATCCGACACCATGGCTATGGTGTCCCTTTTGGCGAAGGGACTGCTTTCTTTTGGCGAAATGTCTCATGCTTTCTTCTTTATGCCAATTCATTCATCAGATGTTTAGTGAGCACCTACTATGTACCTACGTGCCAGGCACTGTGCTATGCATGGAGAAGATTTCATCGTAACGCAAGGGGAAAACCAGGGTTTACTCGCCCAAACCCTCCACCCAGCCTTTATCGAGAATGTTATCTACTCCCTGTCCCACAACACCATCCAACACTCCCCAGAGAGGCATCTCCATGTATCAGGAGGAGGGACAGTCCCAGGTGCAAACCCCAGTCTGGCCACTTATGGTAGCTGACCTTGTGGCAGCCACTTCCGTCTCTCAGTTCGGGTTTCCAGAAGATGGGAAACACTGCCAGCAGAGGTTGGGGTGGGAATCGATGGCTCCCTTTAAGATGCCCACGTCCTCATTCTCATGTCAAAGGCGACTTTGCAGGCATGCATGCATTAAGGATCTTGAGATGAGAAGATTATCTTGTCATCACAGGGGTCTTTATAAGAGGGAGGCGAGAGGCTCAGAGTGGTGGAAAATGTGACAACAGCAGCAGAAGGCAGAGTCATCAAAGGTAAGTGCCCAGAGACATGGGCCCAGGTGGCCTCTAGAAGCTGAAAAAGCCAAGACCTGAGATCTGCCCCGCAGCCTCCAGAAGGACACAGCCCTGCCAATGCCTCGATTTTAGACTTCCAGCCTCCAGAACCGTAAGATAATAAACGTGTGTTGCTTTAAGCCATTGGGTTTGTGGTCATTTGTCACGGCGGCAATGAGAAGCAAATAGCGTAGATATGAGGATGCTGACAAGTGGAAGGACCTGGATGTACCGGAAGGTCACCTCCTCAATGGCCAGACTGGGGTTTTACCTGGGACTGTCCCTACCCCCAGGGCACCGAGATGCTGCTCTACAAAGGATGTGATGGGATATAGAACAGCCAGCACAAGATGCCAGGCATGCTGCGGGTCCTTAAATGGAATCTGAGGGGGTGAGGTGGGAGGGGCGCAGGTTCCCTCTCCTCCTGAAGACCTCCCTAATCCTTGCAGCCCAGCATGCTCAGTCCCTCATCTGACCTTCTGGAGCACGGGTGGTCTGTAAAGCACGTGTCTATGAAAGATGCTTACGTATCTTAGCACAGAAATTGTTGCACACGGGGACCTAGGAGTCACCTCATCTGCAGTGCGCTTTTTCAGGTGTCCGTCACTTCACAGGTGAGGATACAAAAAAGCCCAAAGGGATTGTACGACTTGCCCAAGATCGTTGAAAACAGCGCGGCAGACCCAGACTGCAAAGCCAGTGATCCTGCCTCCTGGCCCCGAGCCGGGTGAATTGCCAGCTGGCCTGGTCTCTGTCTTAATCTTGCCTGCGTCCCCATTCCTGGGACCTCAGTAGCCACCAGCCCCAGAGAAATCAGCTCCCCCCTCCCGTCACTGGAGTCTCCAGGGAGGGCTCATCCACGGTCCCTCTCCCGAGAGACAGGACAAGGGGAGAGAGCTGGCTGGGGACAAATGGTAATTTCCTGTAAGTCCATGATGGGATGAGAAATGGCGTCAAGATAAAATATGTCCCATCTCCTACTCAGCTTGGACGCAAGCCCAGGAGATGTGGCATGCTGGGACCGGGCATGTGGAGGGGTGAGGGCAGAGGAGGGAGGGCTGGCGGGGGCACAGCAGGCAGCAGAGCAGGTGGGAGGGGTGGGAGAGTTCTCCAAGTGCCCAGGGCATCTGCAAGTGAGATCCAGCACCCTCGCACTGTGTAAGAAGGAGCCTGGTCTCCACCCGCAGCACTTGCAGGCTGGAAATGAGCCTGTTTTGTCCACAGTGGCTTCCCCACAGGTATGCTCAGGAAATTCAGGTTGAATGGATAACTCTGAGTTAATGTAGTTCCTGGCCCTACAATCCATAAGCTGGGAATCTTAGATGCCACTTCCTCTCTCTGGGCCCCTATTTTTCTCTCTGTAAATCTACCTCCCAGACAATTGGCTGAGAAATCAAGTCAAGCATGCATTAGTCGAGCACCTAGATTCTAGAGTCAGGCCATCATGTGCTCAAATCCCATCTCTGCCTCTTTCCAACCATTTGCTTCAAGTCTCTGAGCTTCATTTCCTCCTCTTAAAAAATGGGCCTGTGTAAGAACCATCAACATGTTGACTAGTGGTTATATCAGTCATTTACACTTTAGTATGAATGAGGGGTCTACACACAGGCTTATGGTAGGAGCTGAAGGGAACCTCTGTTTACCATATATCATGCCCTCCTCCAAGCACTTTGCCTGTAAAAAATTTATTTAATTTTCACAGTAACCCTGTGAAGTTCGAAGCACAGAAGGAAACTTCTCAAAGTCACACAGCTGGTAAGTGGCCAAGTCAAGGTTTCACCCAAAGTCTGCATAGATCCGGACCCTCAATCCTTAATAGTCCAATATCTCTTCAGATCAAAATTGCTCACATGCCATGAAAATTAGCTTCGAATCCACCCTGCAGGCCAGTGCTTCCCGAACTTGTCTGCACACTGGAATCGGGTTCCTGAGTCAGCAGGTCTGGAGTGGGGCACAACAGGCTGTGTTTCCAACCAGCTCCCGGGGGCCGTTGAAGCTGCTGGTCCCCTTTGAGGAGTGGAGTTCTCGGCAAGGGGGCTGCACTGGCGGTATTGAAGCAGGGATGTGACATCCTCACATCAGGCGGTAGGAGCAGGACAGGCTTCTGTGCGGAGCGTGAATAGGAGGAAGTGGGGCTTACACCCTGAGGTTCCTTCCTGATCGAAAGCCTCCTGATTTGATTCCTAGAGATTTTTCTAAGCCTCTTAGGGAAACGGATGGAATGTAAGAACACAGGCATCTTCTGGCTCCACCTCTTCCCCAGGCTGAAAAAGAATGGCAGCTTCGAGGCAGCTTTTCTGCTTGAAAATGATGCTCTGAGCAGCCACTCAGTATTCCGGGGACCTCGCTCGGATTCAATACATCAAAGGTTGAAGGATCATATAGCCCCATTAGCTGCAAAGTTTAATTTCCCTTCGGGGCTGGTGGTTACAATGAAACTACAGCAACAATTACAACTTCCCCCTTCACTGACAACCTGCTCAGATCAATAACCGGCCGCGTCGCCTGATTCAGCCTCATTCGTCAGGGGGCTCTGGGCCACCCAAGGCCCATCACTGCCTGTCGCACCCTCCCCCCCCCCACGCAGGGTGACAGGGGAGAGAGCGGAGGGCGTGGGGACCCCTTCCAACGTGCGGAGTCTCCCTTCCCGATTTTGCAGAGGCCGGGGGGGCCCGAGGCCGAGAGGAAACCTCGTTGATGAATTCACCGGTGAGGAACCGAAGCCAGTGACAACTCTTCTAAGGCCTTTGGGGTGCAGCAGTGAAGGAGGTAGTTGTGGTCCTTGACTTCATGGCAAAATAGAGGTAAACGAGTAAACCAACAAGCCAGAAAGCTTAAGATGGGGGAATATACCTCTTCAGTGGAGCGCTCAGGAACTGTGATGTGGGGACTCCGGAGCAGGAGCAGGGCCTAAAGGAAGCATAGGAGGGACCTCTCTGAAGGCCTGGGGAAGGTCATTCCAGGAAAGGAGGCTGCAAGCCCAGAGGCATGAGGTGGGAACAGATTTGAGGGGAACAAACAAGGGAGGAACAGAAGGGAAATGGATACGGAGCTTCACGGCTGGGAGGAGGGGGGTTGCAGATTAGGCCAGGGGGTGCTGGTGAAGGCTTTGGGTTTCATTCTGGGTTCAGTGGAGATCCAGGGAGGGTTTCTGCCAGGGAATGGCTTCCATGAGATTGTCTGTGGAGCCAAGGGCCGGTCTGAGCCAGAGGCAATGTCTCCTGAAGCGCCGGCTTCCCTCTCACCACACGGCACTCTGCGTGTCACAGGAGCATTGGCCACACGAGAAAGTTCTGTGGTCACTGACTCATCTATCAGATGTTTGCAGTCAACAGTGCCCAGGTGGGCAGACGGAGACCCATAAGCCCCACGATGCCTTCAGGACACGAACTGGAGTCTTTGGACTCTATGCCCCACATGGTTAGGAGCAGCCGTTTTCTGCAAGGCTGTCCATCAGGGGCTCACAGCAAGCCTGGGGTGCCAGGGTCTGGGGTGAACGTCTCACCCTGACAAATGAGGAAGCCGAAAGTCAAGGCAGCTGCAGAAGCACCCCTACCCATCCGAGGGCAGGCCATAAACAGTCTTCCAACCCCCTTCCAGATCTGCGCCCCCTAGAGCCCAACCCACCCTCACACCTCCAGGGACTTCTGGCAAAGGCCAGACTCGTCTCTTTCGAGGTTTCTAGGAGACTGGAACCAGCTGCCTCCTTTTTTGCTTCCTCTGAGCCTTTCTTTCATTTTTTTTAAACTGTCATTCTTCCCTTGATTTATTAATACAACCGTTATTAAACCCCTGCTCTAGGCTCAGCAGTGGGAAACTGATAAACAGACACAGGAGAAGGATCGAAGGGAGGGGCGCCTGGGTAGTTCAGTCGGTCAAGCACCCGACTCTTGATTTCAGCTCAGGTGGTGATCTGGTCGTCAGATCAAGCCCCACGTCAGGCTCTGTGCTGATGGCGGGGATCCTGCTTGGGATGGTCTCTCTCTCCCTGTCTCTCTCTGACCCTCCCCCACTTTCTCTCTCCCCATCTCTCTCAAAATAAATAAACAAACATTAAAAAAACAACAACAACAACAAAAAGGGAAAAAAGGAAAGTTCAGGAACCACAGAACACACAGGACAGGAGCCAAATTTCAAATCATATGATGTTGTATTCCTCCTAGAAATTATTCCCTCAAGGCTTGCTTATGGCTATTGCTTTTCTGCACTTATACCTTCAACCTAGCTTTATGCTGGTCTCCTGTCGATTAGCTCCCCATCTCAGTCTTTGTTGCAATGCTTAGCACAGTGTCTTGTGCGGACTGATCCTTCAAATGTAGCACAGCAGGAGTGTTGAGAGCAGACACTCTGGGGCCAGGTAACCCGGACTAACCCTCGCTCCACCACGTCTGAGCTGTGTGACCTTGGGCAAGTGACTTAACCTCTCTGGGCATCAGTGTCTTCGTCTCAAAAATAGGGATGATTGTAGAGTCTCTCTCATGGGGTTTCTGTAAGACTCCATGGTTAGCGTGGAGAAGTTGCCTGCACAGAGGACAATGTCGGCTGCGAGGAACTGTTGTGATCCGGCTGCTATGTTGCTCTGGTGATCCATATGTCTCTGAGCTTTGGCTTCCATTTTGTACGCCCTCATGGTACACCAGTCTAGGTGGGGGCAGACACAGTCGCCAGACAAGGACAGCTCCGTCCTCTGACAAAGCTTGGGCGGAAGGTGGAAAATAGGAGGGATAGAATGCAACCCCCTGCTCGGCTGGTCGTGGACCAACACAACTCTCTGTTGAGCCAGCTCAACAGATTTGGGAGAAGTGTGGAGTCTGGGGAGAGGGATTAGGTAGAGCACGCGCCACACTGAGCAGCCCAGGTGTTGTGTTAAGCCAGGAATAGAGCAATTCTCTGGCCATGAAATACGGCCCCTGGCCAATGGGAATGTCTTGGAAGAATTAATGCACACAACATTGATCTGTAATTCATCTGTCAGGTGGAGGCCTGCGTGGGAGAAAGGCAGGGTCTGTGAATGAGTCCCCAACATCCTCCAAGTTCCTAGAAAACTGGGGACATGTCTCCTGCACCATGGAGAAAGGGCCACCCGTGCAGAGAAACTGAGCTGGAAAAAATTTTTCTGTCCTGATACAACTCAGTGAGGAAGACGCGGGATGGGGAACTGATGGTATTCCCTGTGCTGTGCCCTTGTAGGTCACGTTAAACGATCCCCTCCCCAGCTTCAGAGGGAGGGTATGTCCATTGTGCAGATGGGAAAACTGAGGATCAGGGAAAGAAATAACAATGTTACACAGAGAAACAGAATGTGTATTGTTTTTCTCCCCTCAGATACTCTTCCAGTAATAAGAAAGTCAAGAAAGAAGAGTCTATGTAATTTGACTTCCTACTCCAAGGTGGGAATCTTGCAACCAGGTACCCTTCTGCAAAGCATTCACACACTGTTGCTGAACACATGGGGTGATCGCTGGTTAGTCCCTCCAGCACAACCCTCAGACAACTGATGACAGATCCTTCCCAGTCGTGGTGGTCCTTCCCTATGTATTTGTCATGCATTCACTGAGAGAGGAGGAAGAGGAAACACAAGCTTTGTGCAAGTCGCATATTCCTCATTGAATGAAGTCATTCAGCTGACTAGGAGGAAAAGGAATGGGAACAGTATCACCACTTCCAGAATTTGCGATCAGTCCTCTTTAGTTGAGCAACCTTGGGTCTCCCTCACTCTCTTCACTCTTTTGAGCCTCAATTTCTTTCTCCTTAAAGTGGGGATGATATATTACTTCAAAAGAAAATTGTGATATGGACAAGAGAATGGATACACAAACTATGATGCATCCACGTAATTGAAAAACACTCAGCAATAAAAAAAAAAAAAAGAATGACCCATTGATACATGTCAGCAATGTAGAAGAATCACAGAAAGATGAGGGCAAAATGGAAAAAAGCCAGATACAAAGGCTATGTACTGTGTGATTCTATTCTGTGACATTCGGGAAAAAGCAAAACTATAAGACAGAAATCTAATCAGTTTGCTAGAAGCTGAGGCTGGGCTTAGGGGATCGACTGTAACACGGTATGAGGGAATTTTCAGCTAAGATGAAAATATTCTGTATCTTGTTAGTGTTGGTAGTTACACTTCTGTACACATTTGTCATAGCTTGGCAAACTGTACGTTTTTAAAGGGATACATTTTATGACAGGTAAGTCATGCCTCAATAAATCCGACTTTTAAAAACAACTGTGAGGATTTGGTGCATGTGTGACGTATGCAAACAATAAACATTGTTGCTTGACTCCTCCTGTCCCACAGAGGTAGGGAGACAGGTAGAGCTGGGTTGCTATGTCCCACTCAACCAGTAGGTGTCGCTAACAGACCACATGCCTTTTTTCTGACTTGCCGTCCCATCCTTTCCCATTTTCAGCACCAGGTAAGATAAATCTACATCCAAATTGTAATTTCTCCATTATCTGTTGAAAGTAATGGCTGTCTGTGTGCCTCTGACAAACTGAACGTGGGTGATAAGCTTGGTCCTCTCCCCCATCCAGATGAATGACATAACTGGGCTTCAACCCATACACCAACAAAGGGAGATGAGATCCAAGGTGACACTGGGCAGTGTGCGTGTGGCACTTGAAGTACTTTTGTGGCTGTCCCTACTGGGTGTGGCTGGAACATTTCTTGAAATCTTCCGGCCCACAGGTGAAGCCAGATCCTTGGGATGCTGAGGTCTTGCTAGGGCCAGGCCTGTGGGCAGCCACAGACTTTGAGGTTAGGTGGACACCCTCCCCACCCCCCCAGCCCCTCACGGCCATGCCTCCTCCAATAACAATATTTTCTCTGCTCCCTCTGAAGAGAAAGTCATGTGTTAAATGGAAGATTTGCTTGAGTGAGTCACTGGGAACCTAAGTGAAATCATATTAAGGAAGTAATATTTATTATATCCATAAAGCAACCCGCACAGCCAATGCACGGGGGCCAGATGGGAGGCCCAGATGTGCAGGGAGCCAAATCAAGCCTGTCGGGGCGGGCGGGGGCGGGGGGTGGTCTGGGCCTGTGAGTTAAAGCCCTTCAGCCAGGGGGGAATTGGAGGTGGATTCAGACAGGGTGAAGGGTTGGGCAGCCTCCGAGGTGGGGGCTCTTAGAGGAAGGAAAAGGAGGTCAAAGTTTCCCTGCCATGGGATTGTTGAAATGGTCCAAGATAATGCAGGGGAGAGGCAGCTGGGTGGCCACAGAGGGAAAAGGCCGGATTTGATTTGCAGGACCTGCCTAATAGGAACTGCAAGGTATAGAGGAGGAAGCAAGGAAGGAGGGAGGGAAAGGGGAAACAGAAAGGGGACTACTGGGGACAGTTGTCTGAGTCATTGCTTGTTCAAGGATGCTCAGCCAGTGGGCCAGGTAGAGGCTGCAATCCAATTCCCAGCGTACTTTGAGATGGCATATCTTGGAAGGATATGCCAGAAGAGGAGCCTTTTACTAATTTGCATAGTCCCTGATGGAAGAATGGAAGGAAGGTACAGGAGGGGAGCAGAAAAGAAAACGCCCAGAATTGCTGATTTTCCTGCTCTGCACATTGCTGGGCCATCCACTTCATCTCGTGGTTAATATTCTTCTCACCGTCTGGTCCATACCAATCCCACTTATACTTCAAAGCCCAGATCAGTCGTCACCAACACCAGGAAGCCTTCCCAGTTGTCCACATCTCCCAAAGGGGGCTCCGGAGTGAGGGACTCCTGCTGAGTGACCTGATGAGCCAGAAGCTCCATCTTACAAGGCCTGAGCACAGCTGAAATGCTTTCCTGGCTGCTGGTGTCAGTGACACTTTTCATGGCATCCCTCCCCCCCATCCACACCTCTCTGAGCTCAGGACTGTCCAGCTACCCAGGATCCTTGCTGATAGTCACGGGTGCACGGAATTGAATGTCTCCTTTAATGAGTCTTTAAGTTCTTGTGGTTGATAAAGATCATGATGGTGGCAAATCAGACACTTCCAGGCAAGTGTGCAGACAGGGCAATCGTAAACAGTGACCTGGACAATGTGCAGAAAGCACCTGTTACTCTTGACCACCCAACATCCATTCCTCTGTCCTCTGGGAACAGGGTTCTTACATTCCCTGAGGAACCCACCCTTCCTCCATTTTCAGTCTCTGGAGCTCTGGTTGCACTGACCGCCTTCCCTGGCTCCAGGGGTGAGTCTTATTCCTCCAGGTCCCAGTGATTGGCTTAGAAAAGGGCACACGACCCAAGCCATCCCATGAAAGCCAAGTTGCAGTGATTATTTTAAGAGTAGGTACCTGACTCAAGTTATCCTATGAGAGCCAGTCCTGTGACGTTGGCTGCATCTCTCAGAAAAGAGACTATTTGGGAGAAGGAGTGGGGCAAATCAAGTGGAGTTGCAGCTGCTGTGGCTGTCCACAGAGAGAGAAACTCCTTCCCCAAGAATGGAGCCAACTCCAAGAAAACCGGCCCCAAGATAGGCTTGATATTGCTTGAGCACCTAGAGCGGAAGCTCTTTCCAGACACACACAGCAATACGTTCCCTTTCTCGGTGAAAACAGTTTCTTCTGAATTCCTGGCATTTAGCTTCCCAAGTCCAGTTCTTTATTAGCCATCACTGAAATGCAGGGGGCAAAATAGGGCTTTAAACTGGGAGTTAAAAAATATCTGAAATTTTACTCCAGTTCTGAGATTACGCAGGTAGGTGACCCTAAATCACTCATTTTCCCTCACCAGGCCTAGTTCTCCCTTCTGTAAAACAAAATCTGCCTTTTGTTTGATTAAGCTTTTCTTTTCTTTTTTTTAATAGAATACTTTCTTTAAACATTTGGGCAGCACGATGACTTCTTCCGGAGTTAGGAATGCTCCAGTGCCAGCGGCCCATGTCTTAACCTGTTAGCCACTTTCTGTAACCTTTGCACTACCTCTGAGGGCACTGCAACCTTCTCCATGCCTATCACTTCTCCGAATGCCAGCTTTCTCCTTGTAGGATGGGGATCATTATCTTTAATCTTCACGGCCAGAGACGGCACTAAATTTTTTCTGTGTCCCCACCTTTCATCTTCACACAGCCTTATAAATTAAATCCTAGTATTATCTCCACTTTACAGAACAGAAAACCCGGACTCGGAGAGGTTAAGACTCACACCTAAAGTCAAATCCTGAATTAGGATTTGAATCCATGCCTGTGTGACCCCAGAGCTCAAATAGTAGTAGGTACTGACAGTATGTATACACAGATCTAAGACACAGCACGACACAAAGCTGACACTTACAAGAGTAAATATAAATGTGCTAAGGTCCAGTAGAATTTCCTGCACTGATGAAAATGTTAGTGCTACCTTGTCCAGCACAGTAGTCCACATGTGGCTCTTAAGATTTAGAATCGGAGTTTTAACTTTTATTTAATTTTAATGAGTTTAAAATTAAAAAGCTACATGTGGCTGGATGATATTGGATATTGGATAATATTGGATAATAATGTGAGACTAGACACTCTGTTCTATCAAGGGAAGATGGGCTATGTTTGTAAAGTAAGTATATCCAGAGTCAGGTTGACCTGTGTTCAAATCCCAGTTGGCCATTGACTGGCATTTTGACCTTAGACAAGTGATTTCAATTTATAGTAACAAAAAACCCTCCCTCATAGGATAGACATGACAGTCACTCACATATTCATTCAACGACATTGAGCACCTCCTGTGTCTGGAGTCCTTCGCCAGATCTTGGAAATATGGTGATGGACAGGACAGAAAGGAACCCGGCCCTTAAGAAATGTCCAACCTCAGGATACTTATCTGTAAATGTACATAATGTACATGAGGCAGGGAGCATCGTGCCTGGTGCACAGCGCATGCTTGAGAAATGGAAGCTCATTTCAGGAAGCACCAAGCACACAATATTATATGTCAATGATACCTCCATAAAGCTGGAGGAAGGTAGGGAAAACAGAGAAAGAAAGAAAGAAAGAAAGAGGAAGGAGGGAGGGAGGGAAGGGTAGGAAGAGAAGGGAAGGAAAGAAAGAAAAGAAGGAGAATAAGAAGAAGGAGGAGGAGGAGAAAGAAAGAAAGAAAGAAAGAAAGAAAGAAAGAAAGAAAGAAAGAAAGAGGGAAGGAGGAAGAAAGAAAGGGAGGGAGAGAGAGGGGGAGAGATGAACAAAAAGAGATAGAAGAAGGAAGGAAGGGAAGAAGGGAGGGGGAGGGAGTCAAGGGAAGGGGAAAGAGAGGGGAGGGAGGGAGGAGGAAGGAAAGGAGGGAAGGAGGGAAAAGAAGGAAAGAAAAAAAAAGAAGAAGCAGACATCTTTTGGAAGAGACTTGGCAATGTCTCCAGAGCATTCTGTATCAACTCGAGAAAGTTGGGAGGGTATGCAAATGGGTCTGTTAAATAAAGAATATTCCTAGGTAAAATCATTATGCAGAACAGTTTCCCCTCTGCATAAGGTGGCAAAAATTATCTCCCCGGTGCCAATTATGTGCTTGTTAGCACTGACATTCTCAGAGTCATTACACCGAATGGGTGCCGTTTATGTAAGATCTACACTGGGTTCTATTGTAATTTTTTCTCTGTTTACAACTCGGTATAATAAATGTCATTTTTTCAAATGTTAAGGTATTTGGTATTCAATCTAACATTAAGGCCTGGAATGTGTTTGCCCCTAAAAGGCACTCACGTCCAATCACCCTCAGGTGTCATGAAACGGAACAAATATGCAGTGGGGGTGGGGATCAGGAGACAAGAATTCCGTTTCTGACTATGTCCTTGAACATGGAGTTTCCATCCTCTGAGCCTAATTGCCCCACGTGTGATGCAACGTGATCAGGTGAAGTCATTTCTAAGGTGTTTTTGCAGGCCTGATTTCCTGTAACCTTGTTGAGATGCTCAGCTTTCCCTGTCGTTGATTACAACCATATTAATAGATTATACTTTAATATATATTATATTTATATGTAATGTATTTTTTGTAATTTCTTTATATTTTTAAAAGACAAATGGAGCAAAACGGAGAGCACAAAGATAAGTGAGATCAGATAAATAGGTAGATAGATATAGATGATATAGATATAGATATAGATATATAGACAGATGGATAGATAGAGATAATAGATGATAGATATGGATAGATGATAGATAGATGATAGATAGATAGATAGATAATAGATGATAGATATGGATAGATAGAGATAGATAGAATAGGATCACAAACAGTGGGAAACTGATGAATTATTAAGTAAATGTTATTGAAAAAAACATTATATCACTGTGGGGGAATATCAAGATGGAGTCTTACCTCACACCATATACAAAAAAAAAAAAAAAGTCCAGATAGATTAAATACCTAATCATAGAAAAGAAAAACTAGAAAACAAAGAGAAAATACAAGAGAATACTTTGTGACCTTCAGTGGGAGGGGTAGGATTTCTTGCAAACATCCAATATTAGAGATTAAGACAATGGTAAAGGAAGAAATTCATTACTTTCCCATGTAAAAAAGTTAGCACAACATTAGCACAAGGCTAATGTAGTGAAACAAGATATTTGGAAAGAATAGCTAACTAGGAAACACAGAAATCTACAAATGGGGGGGGGGAACACCTTAGAAAATCCAATAGTGAAATGGACAAAATATGTTAATAAATCATTCACAGAAAAGGAAAGAAAATTACTGAAAAGCATAAAAGATGTGTTCAAAATTATCAGTGACAAGTGATATGGAAATCGAGATAACCAAGGAGTAGCACATTGTCCCCATTTGACTGGCAAAAGTCAAAGAGAAGGATAGCATCATGTCTTGGCAAAAATGTGGTAAAGGAGGAATTCCCCCCATACAGCTGGAGAGAGTGTGAACGATGCAACCATCTGAAATCAGTCTGGCCAGACTTAGTGAAATTAAGTGTGCGGATATCCAAGAGCTCAGCAAACCCATTGCTGGTCATACAGCCTGGGGCCATATGCAAGAAGATACACCAAAGGTGTTCATTGCATTCTTGTCCTGCTGACAAAGTTGCAGGGCTCCTTCACTTGGGAACCAGGTGAGCCAGACCTGGTGGAAGAACTAGGAAATATTCTGCAACTGTCAGAAGAAATGAGCCAGATCTATAGGCAGCAGAATGGGCAGACTTCAAAAAAGATGCAACAGTAAGAGCCGGAAAGAGAATTCAAACCCATTTCCATTAATTTACAAAAGCACATGCACCATGTACTTTTCAAAGATGCAAACATGTACGAATGGCCAGACGGTGGGTTGGGGGGCATATAAACCAGGATGAGTGCCAGTGTGTGTTGAGAGGAGGAGTATCAGGGTGGAAGGCGGAGGGGAGTAGTTTCAAACAAGAGTCCTTGCAGAGAGGGACCACTCAATTTTGTGCACCTGAGCCTCACTCCCAGAAAATATCATGGATTCCATTTGTTAGGTTCGTGAGATATATGCTAAGGGAGATGATATGGAGATTAGATATAGACTAGGTGTATCTGTGTCTAATGTATATGTCATCCAACGTGGATAATTTAATCCTCACTTTCTGTACCTTTTGGAACTGGACAGATTTATATCTCTTAGGTAAGGTCCAGACACTTTTCCAGGGTAGGGAACACATGTCATGAATAGCTTTACACCTGGCCCCTCGAAGACACCAGCCATGAGAGGGCAGCCAGGAAAAGGATGTCCAGCCGTTGTTTTGAAGCACAAAGCACACTGCCACTCCATCGACTGATAAAAGGGAAGTGTCTGTCCTGACTCCTGGCATCAACATTATGAGGATCCTCCTTCTTTCCTCTCTCTCTTCTCCTGCCCCGACATCATTACCCAAATAGGATCCACCAAGATAAATGCCTCTTAACAATTTATGGGTGTGCTCCAGGGAAAACCTAGAAGTTGGTATAGCTGTTACCTTGCTGTGTGACTCACTGAGTATGTTCGTCATGCCCATTGCTATGAGCTGAGAGCCAGCCAGCTGCTGGGAACTGTGCTAGATCAGGTTAAACTCCTTACCCAAAATTCCAGAGTTCAAAACCACAGAGCCAGAATTTGAACCTAGCTCATGAATCCAACTAAAAACCCACGATCTCACCCACTGCTGCCGGCTTCCAAGCACAAGCCCTTGTTCAGATTTTGCAAACCCCTCTCCTCGGGGTCCCTGCCTTTTCCCTGGACCCCAGGGAGCCTCAAGCCTCATGGAGCTCTTGGACCACCTCTGCCCTCCGCCCCCCCCCCCCCCACCAATGGAACCTGCAAAGGCCACTTGGCTGACCCTGCTCCTGGCTGATAACCCTTTACCACAACAAACCCCATAGGGGCTGAATCTGCAGGTGACCATCTGTCCCCAGCCTGGCTAGTGATGGCTATCCTCAGGTCAGAACAAAGTGTCCCCAATAACTGGGTTATTAATCTTGAATCACACCCTCCTCAGCCTCTGCCCCGTGCCACTTCCCTGGCCAAGAACAGCTTGGCCTCATAATTCCTGCTGCAATCCTGCTGGACCCCACAGCTCAAGCATGAAGAATTGCAATCATTTGTGAAAGGAGAGCTTGCTCCTTCGGAGTTCCCTTTCCATCCAGAGGAATGCTCACATGTTAAAGGGATTCAGAAAACAGCCACCTGGCAAGACTGGTGTGGGCATCCTCAATTTCAGACAAGTGAGCTGAGGCTCAGATAGGGTCATTGTGGATGAACTGACCTAGGGTCCTGGGATTTTTTTTTAAGCTGTTCATGAAGAGAAAGACTAATACCATCAAAAAGGTTTACTTTCTGGGCAAGAGACAGTGGATACCATCAAGGTTTCTGAAGGGTGACACATGAGGTATTTCATATCCTTTCCGGGTCCTGGGATCCAGGAAGCAGGGTGTAGGATGATGGCACAAACACTACTTGATTCTTCCATCCAGTGGTTACTCATCTCATGCCAAGTCTGGGCCAAGCCCTGAGCTAAGTGTCGGGAAACAGAATATAGCTGGCACAGACTCTTCTCGGAAGGGACAAGACCTAGACACGTCATGATCTCTTGATGCCATAACTGAAAGCTACAGACAGCAGAGGGGAGATCTCCCCAGCTCAGGAAGGTTGGTGACTTATAACATCTTCATGCAAGGGGCCATGTTTTAGGTTTGACCTTTGAGGATGGGATGTAGACAGAGAAGATCCCCAGCAAAGGATTTTTCTTAAAAACTCTTGAATCCTACTTCTCCTTCCCACCCTCATGGCCACCAACCTTCCCCCATTCTGACCAAGCCACTGTCATCTCTCACTCAGGATAGCTGTTACAGACTCCTCACTGGCTATTTCCACACTTCATCTTCAAATCTCTCTCTTATATTTGAATTCTATAACTTAGCATCATGCCACCTCCCTTACTTCACACCTGCCCATGGCCCCCCATTGTCCTCGGAACAAAAGGCACTCACTTTGCCATGGCCTGGAGAGTTCTAGTCTGATCTGGTCCCTGCCATCCTCCTCAGTGCTCTCTGCCATGCACTTTACACTCAGTGCATATCAAGATGCTTGAGTTTCCCTGCATATACTATGCTGTTTCTTACCCACACGCCTCTGTGTATGGCATCACCTTCTTCTGGAATGTCTTCTAGCTCATCCCTAACAGAGCCCCTAGCTAATTCCTACTCATCTATCAAGGCCATAGCAATGCTACCATTTCCTGAAGAAAGCTTTCCGTGCCTATCACCAACTTTCACCGCTAGCTGGGGTATGTGCACTGATACTCAGTCTTAACAATAATTCATGGAGCAGGGCACTATTATTAGGCCCATATATAGATAAGAAAACTGAGGCACAGTAACAGCAACAGCACCTGCCCTAGGCTGGGACTCGAACCAAAGTCTGTGTGGTCCTGGGGCCCCAGGTCTTTCTTAAACAGGACAGTCATCTGCTCTGGTATACTGGGATTGGGACACAGGAGAGAGAAGGATGCTGCTGCCAGATTCCATCCTGGAGTGTAAGAGCAGAAAGGGAAGAGGATAGGAGAAGCATCCCCACCCAGATCTGGCATGTAGGAGCAGTTGCCCAAGGAGTTGACTCGGTGCAGTCAGGACCGAGAGCAGCTGTTCCCATACTTCAGTCTCAGCATTAATGGTACGTATGGGTCACAGTTCCAGGGTGGACTCCACATGTGAGTGCTTCCCCAGAACCCCCAATGATTCTGTGGTACAACTATTTGAGCAGGTCCTTGCCCAGAGAAGGACAAGCATTGAGCTAAGATGTGGGCACCAGAGACAAGACTCGCTGAAGCAAGACTAGGACCCAGACGGAAACAAACTCTGCCCCTCATTGAGGAGTTAGCCTCATCCTTGTTCTCAATCCATACTTTTTCTTTCCATTTCACCTTTTTTCTTAGTAAAAAAAGAGCACAAAGGCTAGACTGGAAGGGAAAAGCCAAAACACAAAAACGGAGACATGCAAGGTATGAAAAGGCCAGCAGGTTTAATTCCTGAGTCTGATTAGGCTATGAATTAGTTGTGTGACCTTGGGTGGTTCAGACGTCCCCTCTGGGCTTTAGTGTCCGCCTCTGTAAAAGAGGCAGGGGCTGGGTACATGATTCATGTGCTAATCCATTCAGCAAGTATTTCTTGAGTTCTCTGCAAGATTCTGGAGACCAAGTGATAGCTAAGACAAGGTCACTTCTCTCCAGGAGCTTACAACCTGGAGGGAGAGGCAGACATCAACTAGAAAAATGAAAACCCAAGTTCAGTGAGCAAGCTGAAGCAGGGGAGGAGCTGAGATGGAGGACAACACAGAGCCAGAACTTAGACGATTTTGTTCCTGAGGTCAGTGAAGCCCTACCATATGTCACTCATATACTTCCTTTGTTTCTGCATCAGTGAAGGAAGCATCATTGGACGGCCAGACTCCTTCCTGCTCTCCAATGCTAGATGCTGCCACCCTCCTGGGCTCTGCATTCAGGATGGTGGCTCCCATCCCACTGAGCCTACCAACCCCTTCCACCCCCACCCCCACCCAACTGGATCCTGATCCCTGCAACTTCCACTCTCCCCATTTTTCTCTCTGCACTTCTCGCCTTTCACTTCTGACCAAACTTCAGATGACGGGAACACTGATAAATTAATGATTGTAATTAATAAAAATTGACGCTGTGCTAATAAATTATTATGAAATGGCCTGTCAGGTTTTTTAATGAAATGCAAAAAGCTGCAGTAATGAGATGAGTGTGTGCACTTTTTCAGCCAAGACGTGAGGAAATACATCTATGGGGTACTCGGGGTTCTATAAGGAAGGAATCTGGAGGGAGAAAAGCAGGGTCAGAGCAATGCTCAGAGGGGATAGGAGGGATTACCATTGTCTGGGCACGTGCTATGTTAGACACTTAGCCTATGTTAGTTTATAGTATCTTATTAGTCCCATGAAGGAGATACCATTTCTACATCTCAATTTTACAGATGAAAAAAACAGAAGGTGTAAAACTACTCTTGGTCACACAACAATTAGGATATAGAGCTGGGATCAAGTCTAAGTACTTTGAATTCCAGACCCATCACCAAGCTCTTAACTGCTCGATTATACCACCTTTTAAAAACACAGGATTTGGAAGCAAGGGGCATGGGTTCAAAGTCTGATTCAGTCATTTGACATTGTGACCTGGAGTAAGTTGCTTTAACCTCTCTGAGCCTCAGTTTACACATCCATATGATGGAGATTGTGATATTTCTTTCACACGCTTCTGTGCATGTACAGCTATAAAGGAAGCCAGCGGATGTATGTGAACACACGTAGCCCTAAGCATTCTTCTTCTTCCCTTCCAAGAGTTTGGCACATGAAGTTCTGTCTGTGAGCAGGTGAGGCAAGAAGAGGGGTCCAGTGTCATGGAGAGGAGGCATGGAGCCTCTTCATTCATGACCCATCCCAGCTCTATGGAGTGTTTAATATTACAAGGTTGTCCCAGTTCTTTGTAAACTATAGCCATGAATGTAAAACAACAGAGTTTTACAACAGAATTGTTTAACCCTGCACCAATTAAAAGTACCTGTTATTAAAAAAGGTAATTATGCTGTAATTAGTTTGACACAAGACATTAAGCAGATTATTATCAAAGCCAGGGAAATAGTAGTAACTTCAAAGCAATTTCCCCTCTTGAAAGAGGCATTTACATGCCACCATTGGAACAGGATCCTCACTCGAGGCACTTTTTAATGCAAAGAAATGTGGTTCCTAACTCTTCCGAGTAGCTTGGAGCTTTATGGCCGGGAAAGCCCGCATTACAAATGAACTTGGGTGGCTGGGCTGCAGAAATTCTCCCCGGGAAACCCACATTCTAGGACAGGGACTGGTTGGCAGGTCTCCTGCCTGAGCCAGAGGAAATATGGGAAGATGCTACTGGTGAGACCAGGAGAAGGGCTAAAGAGAATGTACTCACCACTCATATGTGCTAGGCACTATGATTGGGTTGTTCACTATTCTTTCCTTGACTCTTCAAAACAAATCTGTGAGGTAGGGACAATGCGACCCCATTTGTGAGGAAAACAAACGACTGGCCACTAGTGTGGCAAGGAGAAAGAGGATCGAATGTCCCCTACAGCACTTTCCAAAGCGACATTGTTATCCAAAATATATATCAAGTCACTTTTATTTCCCTTAGCGATGTCAGGAGCTTTGTCCTTCCAAAAGACCCTAATCCTCTCTCACTCTCTCCCTGTGTCCTCCCTTCTGTGCCTTTTCTCTCTGCCTCTTCCCTCGCCTGTGTCCTGGGGGAGGCAGAGCAGGAGGCACTAATGAACACGCATGCTAAGGAACAGCTCAGTCCCTCGCGTCACTAATGTTTCAGGACCAAGGTCAGCAGCACTGATACCCTTCCCCCGCCATCCTCAGTAAAAAACTCCAGTGGTGACTGAGGTCTCATCTCTGCCATTTACCAGCTGTGTGACCTTGAATGATGTGTGTAACCTCTCTGAGCCTCAGTTTCCTCTCATAATACAGGACAATAAGAGCACCTAACTTGAAGAGCTGTTAGAAAAATTCATGTCAAAAGCTCAGCGAGGAGTCTGGCACATCTAAGTTCCCAATAAATGAGAACTATTATTATTATTAACCTATGTCTCTTGACTGGTGACCTATGTGCTCCCATTAGCCCATAGGGCTCTGCTCTCTAAGACGCAGAAAAATATAGATATAAATGTAAGTAAAGCAAAGGGACATCAGATGGTTCAAGAAGTAAACTAGATCTTGCCCCTCCACAGCTACTCAAATAACTGGGGTTTTTTTAGCCAGTAAAATGTGAATTTTCTTTTTTCTAAATAGTCTTGTAATATTATCACATGTGACATTTATTGAGTATTTATGCTTTACCAAGCACTACACGAAGCATTTTGCCATTCAAAAGTCTCAACCACCCTATAAGGCAGATAATATTATATGCCATAATCTTTATCTATTTTGTGGATGAGGAAACTGAGGCTTAAAGAAGGGAGACAATATGCACTGCCACCTACTTAGTAAGTGACAGAGAAAGAATTTAAATCAGATCTGATACCTAGCCTTTATCCAAGATGCCACCTTGTTCCCCCAGATCACACAGTCTGGTGGAAAAAGAGACACAAGTAATTAGAAGTTGGCTGAAAGTACCAGATAGGTACACAGTAGGTTCCCAGGAAATATGTGTCCTCACCACTCTCTTCCTTAGTACTTAGTTTCCCCGCCTTTTAATTCAGGGGTTTGAACAGGTCTTCTTTAAAAGTCCATCGATTTAGCAGGTGCTACCAGAATATCATCCTGGGTCCCAGGGCCTCCCTCTCACTGGCTGTCACCCTAAGGCCCCACCTGTGTTCTTAGGGTCCCTACCCAGGCCTCTGGACCCCCCTCAAAGACTCTGGAATCCAGGAAGAGCTGGAGGAGCTGCTCCAGGCAGTGGGGCCTCGAGCCCATCCTGTCGTTGCCATGACAACAATGCCGACATCAATCTTCTTCAAGTCCCTCTTTCCAGCTTGCTTCTCTCCCTTTCCTGTCAAGTCTGTGCCTGCTGGGTGCCCCTGAAGTAGGATTCAGGGCAAGAGGCCAGCACCCAGCATGCATGCAACAATGGGGCAGGAGGAAGAAGCAGGAAGAGGAGAAGGTTCAGGACTGAGGTGGATCAGAATCAGTAGGGGGCTGGGAGGCATCTAAGATTCCCCATCAACCTCAGAAAATCCCATTTCTCCTTCTCTTCTTCTTTCTCTCTGAGCACGTAATTCACATCAGGTATTGGATCAAGTTTTTTACATCCATTACACCCAGTTTAATCACCTTAGGTACAACTTCCTATGGGAAGTTTTCTATGATTGTCACTCACCTCCCCTAGGTGGGGCTAATATTTCCCACACTTCCTCATGCCTCCTGCAAGTCATACCAATTATACTGTTTTACATGAATTAACACACTGATCCTCATAACAATCTTATGAGGTTGGCTCTATTGTTATCTAATGTTGCCTATTATAATCCCCATTTGTCAGGTGGGTAAATTAAGGCTCACAGAGTTTAAGTAAATTGCTCACAGGCAAGTGGCCCAGCCACCATTTAAACCCATATGCATTTGGCTGCAAAACCCATGCCTTTCCACTGCACCAAGGAAGTCTTGGGATCAATTTGGCTGATGGAACCAACATTCACATGTTTAACTGTTGATTTGCTTTGTGAATTCGGGGAGGAACTGGTGTATCCCAAAACATGGAATGAACATAAGCAGAGACCAGCTGACTTGGCCTGTGGCCTCTGAATGCTCTCTTGACCCTAGCCCCCTACTCAAGAACCTAAGCCATGGTCCCCGGGGAGAGAAGCAACTATGTCAAGGTAACAACCATCAACTTCTGAGGCCTGAGAAAATCTCTTCCCAAGGTGATCATGTGAAATACCACATTTACAGAAAACCACTCCAAGGGCCTTGGATGAGTCACAAAAGTGCCACACACACACACACACACACACACACTCCAAGAAGGGTCACAGCTAGTAGATTGCTTATGGGCCATCTCCCCCCATACCCATCACAAGATTAGAAAACTAAGACCCAAAGCAGGGTAAGAACAAATCCAAAATCATCCATCCATTAGTAAGAGGCAGAGCCAGAACGTGAATCCAGTCGACTTAATCCCTACTGTAGGATCCTTTCTTCTAGTCCCACATTAGAGAAGCTTTGCGGGTGCTGTTCCTGCCTCCATCACCATCCCACTTAACCCGACTAGTGGACCCCATCTTGTCCTCCGAGTCTCCTCTGTGATGTGAGACGTGGCTCCTCTTAACCCCACCTTTCCCTTCTCTCTCACTTCTGCGGCTGGTGGCAATCAACATAAATATTCCAACTGATACACAGTTCTACCTGGGCCAGGAATCTCTGTGCTTACATTAGAAATTTCTGCTGTGGCTCTAAAGACATAGAACTTTCTTGAAGGCAATGTTTTAGCCGTTATCTACTCTAGACTAGAAAATGTAAGTTACCTACTGCCTGACAACCTATTCCTGTCTCAGAATGTTTCTAAAATTAGCGTGAACGTGGTGTTAACCACCACAGTTAAAATCAAAATGATGGATTTCTCTGAGGAAACCAATCCTAAAATGTTTCCTCTCCCAGCAGTCAGAAAACTCACTCTCAATTTGTACTATTATGATCCTTGTAATCGCTTTCCACAATTAGATTGTCACTACCCTTCACCTTGCAGGAAAGATGAGACCCGCTGACCTCACTCAGAGTCACTTCCTGCCTCAGTTCAAGACTTGTAGCTGCTTCCTGTGTGTGGCAGCCAATCACAGCAGAGCTGGGCTGAGCCCTTCCGGGTTAAAGATAGACACCCCCCCCCACCCTTTTTTTAGCAAAGTGAAGATGGCTACTCCCATGAATCAACATGGAAGACCTTGTACCCTCCCCCTTACACACACACACACACACACACACACACACACACAAACACCCCTCTTTTTCTTTTTTGCCCTCTGACCCATCTGATTTAATCTAAAAAAGGTGGAAATATGTACTTGTCCTAATGTTTAAATTTTTTTTTCAACGTTTATTTATTTTTGGGACAGAGAGAGACAGAGCATGAACGGGCGAGGGGCAGAGAAAGAGGGAGACACAGAATCGGAAACAGGCTCCAGGCTCTGAGCCATCAGCCCAGAGCCCGATGCGGGGCTCGAACTCACGGACCACGAGATCGTGACCTGGCTGAAGTCGGACGCTTAACCGACTGCGCCACCCAGGCTCCCCATGTTTAATCAGAATGCTAGGGAGGCACATCTGATTGGTGGCCACTTCCACTAGGAGCTAAATAATTCTGAGAATGTTACCAAAAATGGAGCGCCTCTCATTTTCAAGAGCTGACAAACTTGAACAAGTATCAAATTTTTCATTTATTCTCTATAGCCAGCAGTCTCCATAGAATGCTGTCCCCACAGCCTGATTGGGAGTCCTTGTTCCTTCACTTACTATCAGATGCATGGCTTTGGGTAGATTGCTTTCTCTCTCCAGACCTTAGCCTTCTTCTCCCCCAAAGGGAGAATTATGGCAATCCCTGCCCGAGGACTTTGAGATGATGCAAAGATATAATACAAATACAAGGCTTAGCCTATAGGAAGCACCCAGTGAATGTTTCCTTCTTGGCCAAGTTGCAACACAGGTGCCACACTTTTCAACCAGTGTCTGGCCCTCTGAGGGACAGGAAGAAACGAAAGACAAAGCAGGCTAGTCACTGCAAATCAGTAACTTGTCCTGAATTTTGCTTTCTGCTAGGCTGCCAACCAGCTGTGTGACTCTGAGAAAGTTGCTTAACCTCTCTGAAGGTCATTTTTCTGAAATGTGTGCAAATACCCCAGAGAGCTGTAAGACTCAAATGATTCAGCATGCCAAAATGTTTTGTGAACCAGCACAGCCTCCACCATGAAGAAGTCATGAATGACTAATAAAGTGTCATGTCCTGCCTTCCTGAAGCATCATAAAGAGAACCCAAATGGACACTTTTAACTTCCTAGAGGAATTCGTATATAATGGTGAGATTTGAGCTGGGTAGCAGGTGAAAGAGGAGACGTTTGGGGGCTGGAATTCAGCACCTCTTGTCACATAATGCCTTTGCCTACCTCCTCTTTCCATGGTCATCTTGAGCTGAACCCCAAATCAGCTCCAGCCCCTTCCGAAGTTTACCTTGGATATCAGCGTCCACCCACATTCACAATGAATTTGGCCCTGACTGAAAGGTATGGTCAGCCAGGGACAGGGGACTTCCTACAAAATACCAAAGCTCAGTTCCTACCCCACTCCCCAGATTCTTGAATTGGTCCAGGACATCTCTCAACTGGGGATGATATTGCCACCCAGGATCCATTTTCGGTTGTCAGGAGACTAATGCATCACTACTGGCATCTTCAGAGTGGAGGCCAGGGATGCTGCTCAGTATCCCGCACTGCACACAGCAGCCCCCCACTACAAAGAATAATCCAACCCAATATGTCAATAGTAGTGAGATGGAGAAACCCTGGTCTGGGGTGAGGCCCAGTCATTGGTATGTTTGGAAAGCTCTTCAGGTGATTCTAATGAGAGCCACTGGGTTAATCAAACGCTCAGCAATTAGCCTTAGGGAATTAGAGTCTTTTAGATGAAGCCTCCATAATCAGCCAGCTGTTATTAAATCATCAATAGCTGTGGCCAAATTAAACCTGGAGTTAAGAGTGCTTCAAGCACTGACTTATCCATTCCTGCTAGGGCAACCAGCCATCCAGTTTTTCCCAGACAAAGGGAGTCCCCAAGATATGGGACTTTCCTGTTTTAAGATTGAGACTGATTTAAGACTTAAGACTGTTTAAGACGGGTTGGTCACCCTCATTTTTACCTCTCTCTTGTTTCCTCCACTCTTCATCTATCCATTATTTATCGAGCTTGTACAACATGCCAAGCCTATACAAACGCTCTATCCATAGTACCTCACATCATACTCAGAACCCCAAAAGACAGAGGTTAAAATCATTTCACAAGAATCCAGGAGTGAAATTACCTGACCACAGAGGTCACTCATCTGGTTAAATGTTAGAATCAGGACTCAGACCCAGGCCCCCAGATTCTGAGATCCTCATCAACAGATCACACTCTCTGTCTCCTTGGGTGAGTGGCTTGATTCTCAGCACAGAGGTTCGGGAATGCTAATCCCCAGCACAGAGGCTCAGGGATGCTAATCCCCAGCAAGCAGGAGTGCCACTTAAGGGTTCTGCAGCATCTCTGTTCCCATCAACCCATCCCACCGTCTTGTGTTTCCAGGTTGGGGACTAGTCCATGAAAAAGAAAAGAATGAGGGCCCTGTGGATGACCTTCAAGCAAAATTAACTAACAAAGGGTCCTCAGAGTTACTGCAGTGCTGTGGCCTCGCAGTTGAAGGAAAGAGGAACGAGAGCCATGGTGCCCATGCCGTGTCTCTGCACTTCCGGTCTGTACTCCCGAAGGCACCCATGGCGACTTCCACAGCGCAGAGAAGGAAACTAAGACCAGAGAGGTGAGCACCAAGGCCATCCTCCTGATAAGGGGCGGCGCTGCTTGTAGAACCCATGTCTGTCGACTCCGATGCCCATGCTTTTAGCATTTCATTTCCACACCATGTAGGGAAGCCTGACTTCTTGTTGATTTAACAGCCCAGCGCGGGGCAAAGCGCCCCTAACAAATCCCAGAAGATTGTCTCGGGGAGGTGTTCGTGTTGTGCAAACAGCATTACACATGTCCTGGGCTTTGAAGCACCGTTTCAAGTATTGACGAGGCCCATTAAATAATTCTGAGAGAACAGGCTGCCTTAAGAGGAACAGGTACTGATTTCAGAACGGCTGGTGCCAGGACAGACCTCAGCGCTGCCCCCGCGCGCCACGCAGCCACGTGCTCCGCCTATGCGCATGCCCGTGCGCATGCCCGTGTGCAAGGACCAGCCGTCCTCTGCGGACCTCACCTCGCCCCCTCCCCGCGCGCCCTCCAAAGTGTGAACCCCGCAGTGCCCCGTGCATCTCTAGGAAATGATATTTTATTAAATAAACAAACGGGAGCCGTTCCGGTAGATTTATGAACAGTTCCTCAAGTCTCTCTTGTTCGACCCACCGCGGATTTACAGCCCTGCATTAACCTCGTGAGCGCTCATAACGTTTACTAAGATAACGTTGGCAGGAGAGAGAAGGGATTTTTATAGCCGAGTAATAATTACGAAATGCAGGGAGTACTGGGGAACCTGTTTATTAGTTATGCCGGGTGCGTGGTCAGCGGTGGGATTGCACATTCCACACAGCTTTCGCTGGCAGAGATCAATCCCTTCCCTCGCGAGCTGGCTTTACCTCCGAGCCTCCTCGGGAGTCTCATTTCTGCTTTTAGAGCACGCGTCGTCCGTGTGATGGGGCATTGGTCTCAGAAAGAACGGAAGGGGCATTGCCAGGGCGACTTGCCATTCATACGTGCCCCACCCCCTCTAGAGAGCGGGCCCCAAGTGCATCCTTCATGGAGGGAGGGCAGCCCTGTGGGGTACAACCTCTCTTCCCACTCAGAGCGATTGGTTCTTCAGGCTCATTCTGGCCAACAGTTTTGCTCAGTGACAGGGGAGACATGTATCCCGTTCCGCATCCATGACATGGTGGCAATGGTTGCTGAAGGGGAATTAGGAGAGAGGAGAGCTTGCAAAATGGGCAGTTAATATGAGGGGGCTAAACAGTAGAAGAGTGTTAGTAATACGAATGACAACAATCTGGACTACATCTAAGAACCAAGAGGTGTGGGGCTTAAGACTACAGGTGCCTGGACCCAACCAGTTAGACTCGACCTCCAAGGGATGTGGGTGGACATTGTGTGTCCACAGACTCGTCGGAGATGCCAATGCGCAGAAGACTTGAGACCAGCAGAGCGACCCTGCGAGGCGCTTTCCCATTTTTATGGCGCCACTGGCTTCTCCAAGGTGGGTCTGCCAATGGGAGCTGGACCGCAAATGCAGAATCTCAGGCCCCGCCCCTGCCTTGCTGCATCAGAGCCCGCCTTCCAGCAAGACCCCTGAGTGGCTCCCATGAGCATCACATCCGAGAAGCACTGCATTGCAGCATCTGAACCTCAGAAATGCCACCTCCCCTCCACGTAGGTGAGAAGAGGCGCCACGTGGCCTCCCCAACATTGCAGGGGAAGAAACTGGGGCTCAGAGAGGTTTAGCCACCAGCCCAAACTCACAGAGCCAGGCCCGGAAAGCCAGTTCCCTGCCGTCCGTGACTCACACACAGCCACACGGGGGAGATCCGGGCACCGCGGCAGGTGCTTGTGGGCCGGCGCTGCAAATGAGCTAGAAGAGGGGTGCCCTAGGGAAGGGGGCTTTGTGAGTAGTTGTCAATTAGTCACTGGCCTTCTGCAGCTGGCAGAGTGGGGTCTTCTTCCCCCCACCCCCTCCGCCGCCTCTGCCCTCTCTCCCTTCCCCTTCCAGAGCCTCCTTGAGATTTGAAGCTCAAACAAGAGGGTATGAATAATGTAGCGCGATCGCTCCTCTGTCTCCCCAATCCTCAGAGGGTGAGCAAGGCTCCTTGTCTGCCTCATTAGTGGCCGTTCAACCATTTGATTTCGGTAACAATGAGTGTGCCTTCCTCAGAATTTTCATACCTATTTGCGTCACCAGAGTCAACACTGAATTTTTGAATCCACATAAAATTTTAATGGAGCGATCTGCATACTGTGCACTCTCTCCCCGTGCCCACTGCCCCAGCCCTGCCCACCCCCCAGGCAGGGAGAGTGGCTGAGGACAGAACAGTCACAGAGAAGTGGGTGGGAGCCCTGGGGACTCACGGCTGAGGGCCCGGGTGAGACAGGGGGCAGTTGGGAGACCCCCAAGCATTGACAGGGTCCTTCCAGCTCATCTCCCTGAACCCAATTTCAGGTTCAGGTTTAAGACGTCCACCGTGGAGCTCATATGGGTTACCATTTCCTGGCTGTGTGACCTAAGGTAAGTTGCCTTACCTCTCTGAGCCTCAGTTTGCTTACGTGTAAAATGAGGATTATAACAGAGTTGTTGCCAGGATTAAATGAAATCCTCATCATAAAATGCTTAGTGGGCGTGATGATGATGATGATGATGATGATGATGATGATGTTTGTCTTTCACCCTACACAGGACTGTAACTATGTTGCAAAACACGCTCATATGATCATATCTGTTTGTTTCATCTGAACGTCGGCTTTGATAGAAGACCTGAGTGGATCCTGGCTTCACCTCTTGCCAACTGTGTAACATAGAGGAAGTGATCTCACTCTCCCCGAGCCTCCATTTTCCCACCTACCTAATGGGAAGGTAGACCCCATGTTTTAGGAATATCATCAGGATCCGATAGGAAAATGCATGTAAGTTGCTCAGCATTGTGCCTCACACAGGACAGTGTTTCTTATTCTAAGCACGCTTTTTTTTTTTTCACACGGTAGCATCTGTGAATTCAGGGTACATCTTACCCTTGTGAGAGCCTCCTAGATTCAATGAAATATAATGGTATTATTTCACTTGAGAGTATTTATTAAATGCTTGCTCACATGCCAGGCCTGTGCTAAAAGCTGCTTGGGAGCTAGCTCATGACCCTTGCAACCATCCAGAGAGGAGGGTGTTATTCCTAAGCATGATTTGAGGGCGGGGGAGAGGGCCCCCAAAAGGAGATGCAGCCTCCCCTGGGTCCCACAGCCAGTGCCAGGGCCCCCCGGCTTGCATCACGGGGCTCCCAGTCTTAGGAGCTCGTCCTCTGCCATCTCTGTCCCTCTCAGCTGGACAGCTCAAGGAGCAGAGCCAGGGAGATGGTGCTCTTTGCCCACAGCTGCTTGACCAGTGAGTGGCCGAGCTGGTATTGGGACCCCAGGCCATGGCATCCCAAATGCCAAGCTCCTTGTGCCAGGACCCCACCAGGGCAGGAAGACGGATGGAGCCATCCTTAATTAGCCAAGTCTAGAACCTGCAGACCTGCGGCTCCATATTTCCCAGCCTCACTTCTTCACCTGGAAAATGGAGGCGACAGTCCCAACCTCTCAGATGTGGTGTGACGATTAAATGGAGCGATGCATAGAAATGCACTCTGCGAGTCAGGGGAAGCCCTCAAAATGCCGTGCTGATTGAGGGCAGAGAAAGGAGGGAGCCAGACAGCGGCCATGGGACAGGGCTCTGGAGGCTGGAAAGAGCAAAGAAGGGGTCTCTACCCCCTTTGAGTCCGCTGACCTCCTTCCCTGGGGGTGTCCAGTGCAGAGACCACACCCGCCCCAACGTCTCACCTGATGCAGAGATGGTGAGGGAAGCGAAACACAGACCCCATGCTACCCCCCACCGCCCTGTGTTTCTCACCAGGGGTAATGAAATGGAAGGGATTTCTGCTGAGAACGGTGATCACTAACCTGCCAAGATGAGTGAGAAAAATCAATTCAGAGAGTGCAGGAGGGTAGGGACTGGCTGAGGGGGGGGGGGGGGGGAAATGCAGGAGGGGAGGGCCGGAGCAAGACACGGAAGGAGAGAGACCTGGAGCAGGCAGAGAAGTTGCCTGAGCGAGGCTTTTAGTCACGAAACTCACATCACAGAAAATTAACCATAAGAAAAGGGTCCGATCCGGTGGCATTGCTACATTCCCGGGGTTGTGTAAACACCACGTCTGTGGGGCACCAGCCTGCACTACCCCCAGAAGGAAAGTGCATGAAACAGTTCCTCCCTGTCCTCAGACCCTGGCAAGTACTGATCTGCCCTCGGTCTCTATACGGATTTACTTATTCTGGGCATTTCTTTTAAATGGGATTATACAGTAGGCGATCTTCTGGGTCTGGTTTCTCTCACTGAGCATCAGATAAGAACTTGCATGCAAATGTTTGTGGCAGCATTGGTCCCAAAGCCAAAGAGTAGAAACAGTGCAAAAGCCCATCCACAGATGAACGGACACACACATAGTGGCCTGTCCGTGCAACGGACCATGACTCACCCATGTAAAAAGGAACAGAGTACTAATAGCACGCTAGATTATGGATAGACCTTGAACACACTATGCGATTCAATTCATTTTGTAAAATGATGTCTCTTGCCTCATGGCCACACCTGTGCTCCTGAGCGACCCCGCGGAGATGCCCTCACCTCCCGCTGTGGGCAGATGTTGGCTGAGCATCCACCAGGGGCAGGATGCTGGACACGTCAAGATGGGCACTTGGCTCCTTACTGACTCGTCGCATGACCTTGGGCCAGCCCCTCCCCTTTTCCAAGCCTCAGGCTTCTCACCTGTAACAGGAGATTCAAGATCTCTGACCAGGCTGGCCCAAGACTTCCATTAGGTCAGGGCCAGGGCTCTGGGTAGCCTGCAGGACGGGACGAGTTTCTGTTACTGTTACCATGGCTGGAACAAGAAGGACCCTCAGAACCTTACACCAACAGTGGAGTTTGGGAGGCAGAGCACGGATGGTGGAAAGAGAATTAGCAGCACAGGAGAGCTCGTAGTGATGGAGGACCACAGGGAATAACTGCTAAACCCCCTGCTCATGGCCCTCCAGACCCATCTGACCAGCACCGTCACCCTCTCGGACCTTGGCTGGACCCTAGGACCCATCCAGCCCACCTCCCCCATTCCACGGAAGAAGAATCAGAGATCCAAGGAAGGGAAGCAGTTTGCTCAAACAGAGGACTGTCTTTTCATTCATCACCCGGAGGTGGAGGCTTCTGGCACCAAGAGGAGAAAGATCAGGGAGCACTTGCAGCGGCAGGAACAGCACGTACAAAGGCAAGAAGGACTGAGAACATGAAACCTGCAGAGAAGATGAGGCCAGAAATGCCTTCGGGTGCCAGATATTGAAGGACCTGGTAAGCCAGACTCAAGGGTACTCGGGAGTCACTGAAAGGTTTTGAGCAGTGGTATGACCAGGTTCCCAAAGATTGACTGGAGGAGTCATGAGGATACCCACTGATGTCTCCTTCTCCTTCTCCATCCTTTCTTCCACAAGCCTTAATTGAACACCTACTGTGTACACAGCCCCATGCTGAGTGCCTGGGACCAGGAGCCAGCATCCACACAGCAGGTCATGGTGTGATGGGTCCCGAGCAGCTGTAATTGGGCCCCTGTCTACATCTGCCATCTCCTGTTCTTGGAAAAGACTTCCCACCGAGTGTCAAATGTGCACCTGCTGGCCCTGCACACTCACATAAAAGTCTCTGGGAGAAAAAAAAAATGGATTATATTCATTCTCTTAACCTCACCTAACCCGAACATAAATCGTCTCTGTTTATAACACTTCTGGCATTTTGTGCATTTTGCCGAGTGACATAAAATGACAATAAATTTAGGCCCCACCAGCAGAAAAGTACCTAAAATGCCACATGTCACTAATATTGACAGGTTCTAAAAGTAAAACTTGGAAATGGTTCAGGCGACATAAATTTAAATAAAAATATATACTTTGTCCTTGAGAGAGAAATCAGCTAAAATTAAACCTCGGTGTGGGTGGGATGTCCAGGAACATGAGAGAGAGGGATGCCTGATTCAGAGCAGAGGCCCAGGCTGGGAGGCCAGAGGGACCTGAAGAAAACCCAAGCCAGGCCCTTGGACTTCGGAAAGTCCTTAAGAAAGGATTCTTCTTAAAACTGCACTCTCCCGTGGCCACTACCTTCAGATGGCTGGCTATTCACATTGAAATTGGGGTAAGGCATTTAAATACAGGGCTATTCAAATTTAAATTTAAATGCAATTAAAATTCAGTTCCTCAGTCTCAAGGAGCACAGTTCAAGTGCTCAGTAGCCACGTAAGGCTAGTGACTGTGGGTCCTATTGGAGGGCAGATCTAGAACATCATAGAAAGTTGTATCCGACAGCAGCTGTCTTAAAGCAAGAGGCACCCCTGGGGTTCTCCAGGGCCTCTGACACCTGTGAACTTCCTCCTTCCGATCTTCTGAGCCATCCCCCCTCTGAGGCCTCCACCTTCCTTTCCCTCCCCCACCTCTCTCCCCCCCCCACTTTCTCTCTCTGCCAATCTGCCAGCCTCTCTCTCTCTCTCTCTCTCTCTCTCTCTCTCTCTCTCTCGTTTCACTTTCCTTTTACGTATTTCTCTCAAACACAAAAAAATCCAATTCAGGAGTCTGGCTGGCATTTGACACCAGAGTTCAAAGTCCTTTACCACTTCCCATCCTTGAGAGCTCAGGCCAGCGCCTCTAGCCTGCCGGTCCTCCAAAGCAGTAACTCTGGGGAGAATAATACCTACTGGTGAACGGAGGGTAAAGGTGATCATGTGTTCAGTGGCACAGAGCAGGTGTTCAGGAGATGCATGGGTTACTTTCTTGTCCTTGATCACAGGCTTTCAGAGGCTTACAAAAATGTACCACACACAGTTCAGGCCCTTCGACTCAGAATTTGAAACCCCCCAAACTTTTCCTGTTTCAGGTCTGGCTCCAGCCGGCTCAACCCCCCACCCCCCCACCCCACCTCCCAAACGTTCTGTGCAGTTTCCAACCTCTCTGCACTGGCAGATGCTGTTTGCCCAGACAGGGATGCCTCTTTCCCCTTTGGTCCATCCGACTTTTATGATGCCACCGTCAGTGAAGGGTCCAGCTCAGAGACCATCACACCCTTCTGCGTAGCTTGTCCTTGTCCCCCGCAGCTCCGAACACACAACTGGTTAGTGATTAAGGCGAGAAAGAACGTAGATACAGAAATTAAAAGGATGGGTCTGGCTCATTTCAGGCAGACAGGAACCTGGTTCCCATCTCTGGCTGAGATGGCCAATTTTCTTCACCCACTCCACATTTATTGGGCACCTGCTGTTTGCATGCCCCCGCCCAGCTGGATACAGGGCTGTGTCAAACAAATCTCTTTCCTGGGGGGGGGGGGGGTCCCAGCCTGATGGGGAAAGAGACCCTCCTTGTACTACACCACATGACAAGTTCTGGCCACACAAAAGGGGGCTTTCAGTCCACTTGCGGAGGGCACAGGGATGGGAGGAAACGCTCCAAGAGCAGGGCATTTGGAACAAGGGGGCAGGAGGGTGCTCCAAAGAGGCTGGTCTTTGTGGGACGGCCATTTCAAGACAGCAAGAGGCGACAAGGGCAGAAACTTGCAAGAGCCCTTGAGGGGGACTGAGCTTAGGTGGGAAGAGGGAACAAGAGAAGGATGGGCTCCGGAAGGGGCGGGACCACAGGGCCGGCTGAGGGCTTTAGACTTAATCCCGAGGGGGTCATGGAAAGGTTTTAAGCAAGGGTCAGTCGCGATCAGAGAGACACTTTGGAGGGGGGGGGGGGGCCGAAAGGAACGGGGAGGCCTCTGGGAAGGGGGCTGCAGAATGGGCACAAGTGCGGACTGATCTATCGGGACGACCGAGGTAGGGGGTGGGAGGGGGCAGGAGGGAGTGTGCCCCCCCCCCCCCCCCCCGACGCTGGAGCCTCCCCCTTCCCCCTAAGGCTGCTGCCGCCTCCGGCGCTAACCGCCTCCCCCTCCCTGCCAGCCCCGCAGCCTTCTGGCTGCACAATTTGTGAAGAACATTATGTAAATGAGCTTTATGCAAATCCAGCCTCTCTCCCCGCTGGCTGGACTCCTGAACCCTAATTAACTTGCCAAAGCCTAATGTTGCCGTCCCCTCTACGGCAGCCCAGCCCCCACCCGGCTCCCCCAACCAAGAAATCCATCTTCAGAAGCGAGCGGTCTAATCGCTCCCTCATTTGGATGTGCGGGCTGTCGCCCACACCGTTAGCCCGCAGGAGAAGGCGGCATTTCAGCCGGTTGACACTCCAGCTTCTGATACAGCTCCAAAATAAATGCCTCTTTTCTCCCTCCTGCCCCCCCCCCCCCCCCCCCCGCTTTATTTCTTGCTGGCTTCCAGAAGCAGAGACAGCTAGGGGCGGGGCGGGGTGGGGGGGAGTTGATGCAATCTCTCATTATCTTGAAGTCCTTCGTCTACCACCTTACACCGCCCTCCCCTCCTCTCCCCTGTCGCCAACTCAGGGACCCGGTGCCCCCTCTCCTGCCTCTCTCAGAAGATGCACTCAGGAAAGGACCAGGGAATCAGACCAGCAAGGATTGATTCTGCCGCTGCTCCGTGCAAGGCACTCGTTGTGAACTTAGTCCTAAATGCGTGCGTTTGAGGCCCGCTCCTTGATCTGAGATAGTGGAACCTAGATTTTAGTGAGTGCTGATGACCTCTCCAGGACCACGCAGTGGGGATAGACTCCAATCCAGCCTCCCTGGGTCCCCAAGGCTGGCTTCCTTCCCTCTCCCCCACCCTGCCCAACATGCCTTGTGGCCCAAACAGCCCAGCCTGAAGGATCCTTTCTTGACAGTCTTTGCATGCTCACTTTCAAGTGCAGAACAAAGCAAAATAAAGGCTTTCCCAGGAAACAGGAAGAATGGTGTTGTCAGCCCGTTCCTGCTGCTGCAGCAAATCCCCTAGACGCGGCTCCAAAGGCAGAAGAGGGTGGGGATATAGGGGGTGTTATTAGTGCCTTTGGAGCTCTGGAGGGAAAAGCAGGCAGGATGTTGAAGGCTCTTCATTGCTAAGGAGTTTTTGAAAGATGCAACGTACAGGGTATTTCCTAGAGTTTGGTCTGACCATACGGAGGGGGAAACAAACAGGGTGGCCATTCACTCACTCATTCATCATTATTCATTGAAGAAAGAGATATAGTGAAGAGTGCCCAGCCCAGTGTGGATCCCAAAAAAACATTCTCGCCCGCAGAGCTTGGTGACCCACTTGTCACCCGCTACAGCAGACCAAGCTCGTCATATGCAAACAGCCGTCTGACACCGCGTCTTTCCCTCTGGCCGTCTCCCCCCCTCTACCCCCAGCATCTGTGTGTATGAATTTTAAAAGGGTCCACGTTTGGAAATCCCAAGATTTCCAAGATGGACAAATCCCATCTTGTCCCTTCGTTTTCACTTCTGAAAAGGAGTGACATCTGCCTGTGCTTCATCCCGAGGGGCAGGTGACCACGGAAGAAAGAATTTGGGGTCACCTACAGCCAGGGTTCAAATCCCCACCTCGGACAAGACAGCTTTTGTTTTCTCAACAGTAGAAGGGGCATCATAACAGCGCCTACCTCCCAGGCTGCCCCGGAGATTATGTGAGGGAGGTGGCCAGTGCATGTAGGCCTCATGTTTGCTAACCCTAAGGATAACCTGTGTTTGATACGTGGAGAAGCCAAAGCTCAGAGAGGGCAAATGATTAGCCGGGGTCACACAGCTATTTAATGACAAAGCCAGAGCTAGAACAAATATCCCTTGGCTCCACACCCTGGTCCATTTCCTCTCCACCGTGATGCATGCAGGTTTTTAAGGCCCAGTGGGATCTATGAAACGGTCAGAATGTTGGGCATCTGCTATATTATTTACCCTCCTTATGATTCCAAAAAGATTTGCTGTGATTACACACAGAAATTAAACGTTACAGAGGCACCCCTGGCGGCTCAGTCGGTTAAGCGTCTGACTCCTGGTTTCAGCTTAGGTCACGAGCTCAGGTCTCACAGTTCGTGAGTTCGAGCCCCACATCGGGCTCTGTGCTGACAGCTCAGAGCCTGGAGACAGCTTCAGCGTCTGTGGCTCCCTCTCTCTCTCTGCCCCTACACCCCTTGCGTTCTGTCTCTCTCTCTCTTTCTGTCTCTCAAAAATGAATAAACATTTAAAACAATTTTTTTAATTATACATTAGAGAAAAATACATACATTATAATGAGGAGGATCAAAAGAATGTAGACAAAGTAACCAGGGCAAAGGGAAAGTGAGGATAGAAAAGAATAAAACGGGCCAATAGTCAGTTTGGCACATTAAAGACACTGTGCCAGGCAACTGGTGGCCAAAGCAAAGAAGGAAATAAGAACCCACGTGTTTCCAATGGAAAATTTTAGTCGCTCAGAAGAAGCAGATTCCTTTGGTGCTCCCCTGGGAGAAATGGCGCCCGTGCCTAGGCAGCTGGGGTGCAGTGGAAGACATTCCTCAAAGGCACATCTCCAAGGAACAAGGCGACTTGGATACTGCTGTTCTTAAATGTCTCTACACGAAGGTTGGCGAAATGCCAAAGTGCGATCCAAGAATTCAGAACTTTCGACGTCAAGGTCACCGACGACCACCATGTTTCTGAAGCCAGTGTCCACAGCTTCCATCGTCCGTCTTGTGGACCTCTCAGCAGCCTTCCATACAGTTGATGGCCTCACCCTTGGTCTCCCTCCTCCCCCAGAACACCGCGTTCTCTTGGATTTCCCCTGGTGTCCATGACAGCTCCTTCTCAATGTCCTGAACTGGGTGCTGCTTCTCTCTCCCAACATCTGAATGTTACAGGCTCCTGGACTCAGCCCACAGACCCTCTCTTCTACATATCTGTCCCCAGTTCCTGGTGATCTCATGGCTTCAAAACCATCTTGGGCTGATGCCTTCAAAATTTATATCTCCAGCCTGACCTCTCTCCTAAACTCCAGACTCATATATCTGCCTGCCGCCTTGACATGCCCATCGGGACACTAATGGCATCTGAAGCTTCACGCATCCATCACCAAAGTCCTGATGCCGCACCACCCCTTCTCCAACCTGTCACGACACCCCAGTCTTCCCCATTTCAGGAAATGCACCGTTGCACACCCAGTTGCTCAGGCCAAGGACCTAGGACTCGGACTTGACTCGTGTCTTCCTGCCACGTCCAATATCCAATTCGTCAACAATTCCTGTCAGCTCATCTACAAAAAATATTTCAGATGCAACCATCTCTCTCCTCTCTTCCACCACCCCCTGGTCTGAGCCACCTTCCTTCCACACCGGGAAGACAGGAAAGCCTCCCGTCTCACCTTTCTGCTTCCCCTCCGCCCCCTACAGTCTGTTCTCCAGACCGCAACCAGAACTATCATTTTGAAAGTGCTAGGCTTCCTGGCAGCCTCTGCATCCTTGTGAAAGCCAAGGTCCTCCCAGTGCCTTAGCTAGACCTGATTCATCTCCCCCTTGCTCACTCTGCTTCTGTCACACTGGGTTCCTGCTGGGGACACTGTCCTCTCCAGGCCTCTGCATTCACTGATCTCTTCTCCTGGGATGTCCCTTCCCATCCCAGGAGCATGGTTCACTCCCTTACCCATGACTCTGATGAAATACCACCTCCTCCAGGAAGACTTCCCTGACCACCTTATTTTATTTTTTTTAACTTTTTAAAGTTTATGTATTTATTTTGAGAGACAGAGAATGGGAGGGACAGAGAGGGAGGGAGAGAGAACCTCAAGCAGGCTCCACACTGTCAATGCAGAGCCCTATGCAGGGCTCAGACTCACGAACCGTGAGATCATGACCTGAGCCAAAATCAAGAGTCGGATGCTTAACCGACTGAGCCACCCAGGTGCCCCTGACCACCCCATTTTAAATGGACCTTACCAGCCTCCCTTCCATCTCCTTTCACCCTCCATCCCAACCCCTACAAGCATTCTTCCCACTTCTTACTTTCATCCCTCACCCCCCACCAGCTTCCCTCCCAGCTCCCACCTGCATCCCTGCCGCCACCACCACCACCAGGAAGAGGTCTTGTCTGTCCCTTCCCCACGATACTCTATGAAAGCATCTCCCTCATTGGCTAACCGCTGTATCCTCGGTATCCTGCACATAGTAGTTGCTCAATAAACACACATTGCATGAATGACTGATGGCCGGACTTGTCCCAAATACCTTCATGAACAGAAAACCGCAAGGCCATCAGCCACAAAGAGAGCAGGGTGGACTCTGAGCCCCTCTTCTGTGGGGGACCTGCCTGGAAAAACCATACTGAAGGTTTTGTCTTTGAGGGTGTCTGTGGAGTGATGTCTCCCCTGGGCCGATGCCACTAGGGACGCCCCAATGATTTCCAAAGCATCCCCTTACTCATAAATATCTCCCCTTGGTGTCAGCTGACCCCTTGGATCTCACCAGAGGAAATACTGTCATTAAACCCCAATAAATTGCTAAAGGCCCAAGCCGACTGGGCCAATTTACAGCAGGTTTTGACTTTAATAATGTTTTGTCTTAGATTTGGCCCTAATTATAAATCATTTGCAACTGTGGTTTAAACCATAAGCAAATCTTACATGGCATTCTTATTATCTACTTAATATCGTGGAGGGAAAGATTTACGGAATCGCATTCTGGGAATTAAGCAAACGAGGAAACTTTTAGGTGAGGGCAAAACACAGGAAAATTACAGTTTTGTCATAAAACCCTGATTGATCAATGATTATTGTAGAACTGTGGTAACAGTGCTGGCATAAACATAAATCTGTAATTGGCTGGATTTATTCTTTTTCAAAATACTATATTTCCCGCAGTTTTGACCATCGTGTTAATCCAAGTCTGTTAGATTTACTGTGGTTTTAACTTAATTAACTCCTTTTAGCTAATGCATACATGCGTGCACAAGTATGTATATCAGTGGACCCTTGAACAATGCCAGGGTGAGGGGCACTGACCCCCTGCACAGTCGAAAATCCACATATAATTTTTGGCTGCCCACAAACCTACTACTAACAGCTTACGGAGCTGGTTAATAGACTAATAGGACGGGGTTGTCGACTAGAGGCGTTACCAATAACGTAAGCAGTCAACTAACACATTTCTTTGTCATAGGTACCATATACTGTATTCTTATAATAAAGTAAGCTAGAAACAAAAGTTATTAAGAAAATCATAAGGAACAAAAAGTACATTTACAGTACTGTCCTATATTTACAAAAAAAACTGCTTTGAAGTAGACCTGTGCAGTTCTAACCCATATTGTTCAAAGGTCAACTGTAGTGCGTGTATGTATTTATATATACATATAAATATATGTCTTATATTTAGAAAGAAGGAAAGAAAAGAAAGAAAGAAAGAAAGAAAGAAAGAAAGAAAGAAAGAAAAGAGGGAAGGAGGGAGGGAGGGAGGAAGGAAGGAAGAAGGAGGGAGGGAGGAGACGGAAAGAAGGAAGGAAGGAAGGAAGGAAGGAAGGAAGGAAGGAAGGAAGGAAGGAAAGGTAAGATAGATGCATTGAGCCTCCGTTGCTTTTACTATTCAAAGGCTTGTGCTTTCCTTCAAATCTAATTTGTAAAATACTTGAAGAAAACACACTTGGCCGCATGAAGCGAATCTTGCTGCAGAAATGGGTCCAAAGATCTGCTTCCGGAGCCGCTCTTCTGTGGGATGACCACGCAGGGTCACGCTATTGTGTCTCCACGGGTGAGAAGAACTGAGGGAGTCAAGTTCCAGCATGGCTCTGCCACTTGCTGGCTGTATCCCCCTGAGGAACCCACTCCAGCTGGCTCAGCCTCTGTCTCCTCATCTGTAGAGTGGGAATAATCATACCTCCTTCAGAAGCCACCGTGAGGCTTGGATCAAGTAATGGACGTTAAGCGGTGAGCTGGGTGCTTGGCGTGCAGCGGACATGTGGCACCTGCAGTGGATGTGCCTTGCCTCTTCCCAGTCAGGGGATGGACATGTGATGGGATGCCCTAAGGAGTGAGGTCAAGGCAGCATGGGGACTCAGAAGCGCTATCTCGGGGGAAGGGTGTGCCGGCTACTCCTGGCACCAGTGGGAACCAGACCAGACACAAGGATCCGACAGGACCTTGTGAGATCCAGGACCCGAAAGACGATAGATCCCAACAGGACCCGAGAGATCAAAGCCACCTGGGGCCAGATGACCACCTAATAATTCGAGTTTAAAATCACGAAAATGGGAGTGCCCGAGTGGCTCAGTCAGCTAAGCATCCGACTCCTGGTTTCAGCTCAGGTCGTGCCTTTGCAGCTCCTGAGATTGAGCCCCACATCGGGCTCTGCGCTGACAGCACGGAGCCTGCTTGGGATTCTCGCTCCGTCCCTCTCTCTCCGCGCCTCCCCTGCTTGTGCGCACTCTCCCTCTCTCCCTCTCCCTCTCTTTCTCTCTCTCTCTCTCTCAAAATAAATAAATGAAATTTAACAACAAAACTAAATAAATAAAATTTAAAAATGAAATAAAACCGTGAGAATGGAAACCGTAGCCCCCGCTTACAAGTCAGCCCTGGCTTCCACGCACCAATTTCTACGGCCCATCCTTAGCTTCACTTTGTTAAAGCCCTGCAGCGACTACCACCCTAGCAACACGGAGAAGATGCAGATTCCAGAGATGTGACTTGCCCAAGGTCACGCAGTTAGCACGCAGTAGAGCCGAGACTCCAGACCCCCTGAATTCGGCCGCTTCCAGGGGCTCGCTGGGCTGACACCTCTGTTCAGGGGCCGCCCTTCCTCCCGGAGGCCGGTGGGTCCTGGGCTGATGGCTGTTTCCAAAGCTAAGGGAGGAACGGTGGGGACCCAACCTGGCCACTTCAGCGTCTCCTCCCTAATTGCTAAGGACCGAGCTGAGAAGGAGCCAGTTGGAGGTTGAAACCTGCCCTTTTCTTGCAGAGCTCTGCAGGCGGATTGAATAGTGCTCCTTTTTCTTGATTCCCGCCATGTAGCCAGCGAAAAATATTTTCTGAAGGCCTCTTTCTGAGTCACTGATTCACACTGTCTGTTCTCAAGTTGTCCAGGGTCAAGAGAGCCGACCGGAGCTAAATGAACCCAGACATTGGATTTCACCAAAAAGTAAACACTGTGAGCCATGGAAAAAAAAAAAAGGTGTTGCTTTCAGATAGACCGCTCAGCTGAGTGCCGGTTCCCCTCCTCTGTTCTTTCCCTGCCCCAGTCTCCCTCCCTCCTTCCCACCTCCATTTCTCCATTTCTCTTCCTTTTCTCTTTCTCCCCCTCCCCCTAGTATTCCCCCTCCTCCTTTTAACCCCTCCCTCCTCCTCATTGCCTTCTCCCTCTTATGTTTTACTCCTTTTTCTTCAATTCCCTTCCCCCCTTGCTGTCTTCCCTGCTGCTTTAAAATTCACCCAGGGTTACGGGGCACCTGGGTGGCGCAGTCGGTTAAGCGTCCGACTTCAGCTAGGTCACGATCTCGTGGTCCATGAGTTCGAGCCCCGCGTCGGGCTCTGGGCTGATGGCTCAGAGCCTGGAGCCTGTTTCCGATTCTGTGTCTCCCTCTCTCTCTGACCCTCCCCCGTTCATGCTGTCTCTCTCTGTCCCAAAAATAAATAAAAACGTTGAAAAAAAAAATTTTTTTAAAAAAAAATAAAATTCACCCAGGGTTTTATTTCTTTAGGTGTGCCGAGCCCAGAAGACCAACAGGCGGCAGCCATTGAAGGGAGAGGTCGCTTGTCACAGTCCCCAAGAGGAGGGGGTGGACAGGCCAGGCAGGGCCCCGAGGGGAAGGCACCGGGGTAGAAAGGAGCCAACGGAGACCATGGGCCAGAGACCCGACTGATAGAGGAGCTGATTTAGGATCGGCTGGTTTGAGTCATATCAGCCAATTCCAGGCTGTCGGGCTGGTCCCCGGTCTCTATGGCACCTAACCTGGGGAGATGAAGGCAAAGGAGAGAGTTCTGGACCACAGGAGCCCGTTGAAAGCAGGTGGCTGGGGGAATGGACTTTGGACTGTCTGGTTCTCATATTAAAGGTGCGCTTGGGGCACATCGTTTGCTATTTCCAGGAATTAGCTAACCCCAGGCAGTCCCTGTGTGGGTCCCCAAGGCCCCAAGAGCGCAAAGCATCAGCAACCACAGAAAGTGAAAAGCATCGTGAAGATGGCTTCCTTCCTCTCCTTTCTTTCCTCTTCCGTCTCGTCTCTTCCACCACCTCCCTGAAGCTTGCAGGAGAACCCATCACAAAGAGTCAGGCGAGCGGCGCAACAAAAGGCTGGGTCGGGTGGGTGACGGGAGACCCGGGAGGAGGAGAGGCAGCCTCCAGAGTGACCGAGGAGGAAGAGCTCTAGTTTTCAGAGACTGGAGGTGGCTTGTACCAGCAGAGGAGAAAGCTCCACTCAGCTCCTCCCATCTCGCTGGCCCCGGGGTTTTGGCACCTCCGCGTCTAAGAAGCAGTCCCTTGTTCTGACAGCGGTGGCCGCCGTGTCCTCGCCCTGCCACTCTCCCGTGGGATGGTTGTTTTGCCCAGGCCTGGAATTACCCAAATCCCCTTAAATATATGGCTGCAAATGAGGACACTGGAAAAAAGGCAATAATTGTGACAGTAACTCACGGGGCCAGGCCTGACACGTCTCTAATTGCCTGCTAAAATTGTCGCTGTCTCCTAAAGTGCAAATTATCACCCGAAATGACAAGAATAATGAATGAGTAACTCTGATGTAATGCAACAATTAGTCCGCAAAGACACTGTCTAATATGGTAATTCAGAACACCCACTCCTTGTTATTAAGTGCCTGATAATTATTTAATTATCTATCTGCCAGCATGATTTACTTGGTTTATTTAGCTGCAGATGTGGGCAGGAGCATTTGGGTTTAAGGTCAGGAGGAGCTGGCCCCTCCATTGGCCGCCATGTCGGTTTGCTTGGGTGCTGAGGGCTGCCGTCTGTCTGACGCCCCTAATTTGCTTTGGCGGTCCCCACCCAGAGTTAGAAAATCCTCTCTTCTTCACCCCTGGGCCTGGCCTGAGGTCCCTTGGGGGCTGAAGGCCATGAAGACCAGGGCTAAGTGTCGCAGCTCTCCTCTTGTCTGCCTGGGAGATGCCCAGCAAGTGATCAGAATATTTGGGGTAAGCGGCTGCCCCGTCAAGATCAATGTGAGCATCCCCTTTGTGCTGGGCTGGGTGCCAAGGCTTACCCAAGCATTAGCTCCTTTAAGCTTCTCAGTGATGCCAGGAGGTAAGACGATTGGTTTTGGCATTTGACAGAGCAGGGAACTGAGGCTGGAGAAGTTAAGGCCTCTCCTCCAAGGTCCCACGGTGAGCAAATGGTGGGGACAGGACTCACTATGTCCAGAGCCACTCTGCTCTCTGGGACCCTGATGCCTTCCAGGGTGAGGCTGGCCCCAGAGGTATGGGTCAGTGTTTATTCCAAGGCCAGGGCAGAGCCAGAAGACTCTGTACTGGGATTCAGGAGGGGCAGGGTTGTGGTCTCCAAATCACACAACGACTGACAGGGAAAGAAGAAAGGGTGCCTAATTTGTGTTGGCTCAATAAAATCAGAGCCAAGGAGTAGAAGCTACTATGCGGGACAGGCTTGGGATCTAAAGTGGGACCACTTAGCAGCTAAACGCACTCAGACACGTTATTTAACTTCTTACAGCCTCAGTTTCCTCATCTGTAAAATGGATATAATCAGAGAATCTCTTCATAATCACCCTGTCAAAAGTATCCCTCACCATCAGACACTTTCTACTCGACATCCTATAAATCTCCTTTATTAAATACATCTGTGTCCAAAATCATCTTGTTTATTTATTTAGTTACCCTCCACTTACACACACACACACACACACACACACACACACAATATAGGCTCCAAGGGGGCAGGGACCTTTGTCTTCTTTATCCTTTTATCCCTGCACCAGACATGATGCTATACACCATGTGTATAATGGCATACTACAGGCACTCAGTAAATATCTGTAGGATGGATGGATGGATGGATGGATGGATGGATGGATGTGTGAATGGAAGGATTGATGGAAAGATGGATGGAAGGATGGAAGGAAGGAAGGGTAGATGGATGGAAGGAAGGAAGGAAAGAAAGAAGGAAGGAAGGATGAATGGAAGGAAGGAAGGATGGAAGGATGGAAGAAAGGAAGGAAGGAAGGAAGGAAAGAAGGAAGGATGAATGGAAGGAAGGAAAGAAGGAAGGAAGGGTAGATGGATGGCAGGAAGGAAGGAAAGAAAGAAGGAAGGAAGGATGAATGGAAGGAAGGAAGGAAGGAAGGAAGGAAGGATTAAAGGAAGGAAGGAAAGAAGGAAGGATGAATGGAAGGAAGGAAAGAAGGAAAGAAGGAAGGAAGGAAGGGTGGAAGGAAGGAAGGAAGGAAGGAAGGAAGGAAGGAAGGAAGGATGGTCAGAAACCAGGAGGGCTCCCAGGCCAGCCATGCCCTTCCCTGAGTGACTTCCAGCATCTAATGCAGAAAACTGTGATGACCACTCAGCTGTGACTCTCTGCTTTTCTTGCTCTGGGCCTCCAGCCAACAGACCCCATGTTTCCACCAGCTTCCCAAGTCCACTATCTGAGGGATAAGTATGATTGGCCCAGGCCATCTGCAGCAGGTGAACTTGGTTCTCACGCACCCATATTTCCCTGACACTTTCCACTTGTGAGCACATCTGCCCAACTTCCGCCTTCCTGCACACCGGCCTCATTGCCTGAGGGCTTCCTCTGTCTGCTGGAGCTGTTCACGGCTGCACATGGGTCAGGCTGTGCTCATTCGTTGGTGGTGACCGACCACTCTTTGATGACGACTGGCAGGAGTCAGTGGATAACCGCCTGGCTCCCCCCCGTTGAGAAGAGTTCCATGCTCTCTCCCCCAGTTTCCCAGTAGGATGGAGCCCTAGCTTCCTAGATACTAGATGCTGTTGTGGCCTACTCAGAATGCTTTGGAAGGCCAGTGCCTCGGATCCCAGCTCTTGTGAATGTTTGCCACTCCGACTCACAGCTGCATCGTACAGATAAGAATTGCCCGCAGCTAACGACAGCCACCTTACCTGAAAATACCTGCAAGGATTTGCCCTCCCTCCAGGAGTGTCCCCTTGCCAGCAAGTAACTGGTACAGGGCACAAAAGGCCAGCCTCCTGGCTCTAAGACAAACAACTCTGTGGTGCTATTCATGGTCCAGAGTTACTTCAACTCGATCCACATTTTTTCCTAGGTTCTCAAAGGTAGGCCCATCTCTGTCATGCTCACATAGCACCATGTTTGTTGAGTTAGTGAATGAATGAATGAATGAATGAGTGCATGCATCGATACATGTGTGCATACATACATAAGTGATCGAGTTAGAGTCTCGTGATTCTCAAACTAGGACCAGAGCATCTCCTCTCCAAATTCTGGGCTGTGTATTGAAATGGCGGGGGTGCCTGGGGGGCTCAGATGGTTGAGTGTCTGACTGTTGGTACTGGCTCGGGTCATTATCTCACAGTTCGTGGGTTGGAGTCCACGTCGGGCTCTGTGCTGACAGTGCAGAGCCTGCTTGGGATTCTCGCTCCCTCTCTTTCTGTCCCTCCCCTGCTCGTCTGTCTCTGTCCCTCTCAAAATAAATTAAAAAAAAAAAAAAGAAAAGGAAAAGAAATGGTAGGAGGTCAACAAAGCAGGAGGTCTGGGTTGGGAGTCAGAAGACCTCCATTTCTTGCCTTTATCTCACTGGGTAACTTTCAGGCCTCCCTCTGGGTCTCAGTTTTCCCATCTGCCACATGAGGAAAACAACACCTTGCTCTGCGTTCTCTTTCAGCTCAAGCACAGCAAAAGTCCCTGTTCCGTGATATATTTTTAATTTTTTATTCTGAAACCATTTTAGACGACCAGAAAAGATCTTTATAAAAACAATAGCACAGGGAGTTCCCAAATACCCTTCACACAGCTTTCCCGCATGTTACTGGCTTGTGATGTTGAAGCCTTCAGTTGAAATGTCTGCGGGATGATCTGGGTGGGGATGCGGCCGCAGCAGTAGAAAGGAAGTTAGCTCGAACACTCACCTGGCTTAGCACCCTTGGAAAACCAGGGGGCAGTAGACAGACCACATCCCCTTCCCTTCCGTCTGAGCTGCTCATGTGTATCAACAGCTTTCTTTTTATTTGTGGTCTATCACCTCCTGTGCCATGGCAAACAAGAGACTTTATAAATATTTCAAACACTAATAATTTGTGCTGTCCCTGCTTAGACTTTTAAATGAATCTAAGAGTGTTTCTCTTGGAAGAACCTGCCAACCTACAGGCAGGGGAAAGAAATACCACCGGCCCCTGCCTGAGATGGGCACTTGATGCAGGGATGCGACCACAGGGTGTGGCCATGGGTGTGGGACTCCCCACCTGTCTCCTATCCACGTCGCTGAGCCCCGTGTCTGGAGGCTCCAGGTGGAGGGGGCCATGACCAGCCTGAACCTGGGGTCCATGGGGGGTGGGGGGTGGGGAGGTTCTCACTGCTCCAGCTGATGAAGAAAGAAACTGGGGGTTGGTAATTCCAAGGTTGGTGTTTGGCTCCGGAACCAGACATTCCTGGGTTCAAATCCAAGATCATCTGCTCATTAGCTGTGTGGTCTTGGACAAGTCACTTCACCTCTTTGAGCCTTTGTTTCTTTATCTATAAAATGCATCCTATAAGAATTAAATGAAACAAGCATGTAGAGCGTACAAAGCCTGACTTATGCCGTGAGCTCAAGGCACATGTAGCTGGTGTATTGCCTCTGAATATTTCCAAGATTTATTCCCAGTATTTATAATGGCTCAGACTCAATAGAGGTTAGTTTCTTGTTCACATAAACCAGCCAGTGAGGTTCCAGGTTGGCTCAGGGAAAGGTAGGGGGTGTGGGGAGATTCTGTTCCACCCATGTTGTTGGAGGCTCTGTCATGACTCCCCAGACAGCCCTGGGCACTAAACATCCAGGAGTAGAGAGGAAATGAACGTGAAAGGAGGTTCACAAAAAGTTCCTCTTGTCCCTCCAGAAGGCTCACAGCCTAAGAGAAGAAGAAATATGGAAGCCACAGCCTACCAAATGCAGATAGGCTCTCAAGTGAGGAAGGGCCAATGCATTTGGGAGAACAGAGAAGAGAGAGACCTTTCAGGAGGAAACCAGCTCCTGGCACACACCGCCTGAAATCCTTCAAAGGTTTTTTATTGCTGCTAGGATAGACAATGAGCTCCTTCCCCAGCCTTCAAGGCCCACATGCTTCTATCCCCGCCAGTCTCTCAACCTGTGGCTCCTCCTCTGTCTGCAGTCTTGATACCCTAGCTTCCCCTCCCCAAACAGGCCAGAATCCTAGAGCAAACATGTAATTTATCTTCCAAACCAGGCCACTTTGGAGAGAGAAAGAGACTACTGATAATAAATAACCCAGAACAACTGAGACGACCCGGGACAGACTGGAATATGTAGTCATCATGCACCATTGGTCCTGCCACAGGTCCTTTGCACATGCTCTTCTCCCCACTCACCTGACTGACTGTCCTGATGCTTCACTTTCTGTGTCTTTTTTTTGTTTTTGGCTTACCCTTCCCCCCACCCCTGGTTATGGCACCTAGCAAGCATTCAATAACTGTGGAATACATGAATAGTTGCTTACCTCTACTGGGAGGGATCGAAATAGAAACCTTTTGGCATGAGAGGACATGTCAGCATGGTCTGGAAGAATAAGCATAGGCTGGGTCTGCACAGAGAAGAACAGCCTTCTAGGTGGGGGAATGGGAATGAGCCCTGGTAAAGGTGCTACACCACATCTAATGTTTTCAGAGAATGTCCTGGAACTTAATAACTGGAGACCCAAGGGCTAGGAGAATTGTGGATGTGAGCCTGGTGGGGGGGCGGGGGACAGCGTCAGGTTGAGGGGGGCCTTGAATGCCAAGGAACGATGCTCGGTCTGAATCCTACAGACAGGAAGGATGTCACTGGAGGCAGACCACAGTTCTAGGAGTAAACCATTACACCTAGGAGTAAGCCAAGAGATCATTGGCTACCGTAGCAACTGCCAGATTTTTCTTACTCAGAGCATGAATCTATTGTCAATGATGTTTGAAGACACGTGACTTAAGATGTCAGAAGAGGTGCCTGGGGTTGGGCATGGGGCTGAACAGAGGCCCATCCATGTCTCCTGAGGCACCTCTGTTCCCTGCAGCATCAGCTGATGTACTAAGGTCACCCAACCTGGACTGGAGACCTGACCCCCAGCCTTGTGACCTCCCATTATGTTTCTTTGCCTCCTGCATAATAATAGAGGCCCAGGAGATGGGTTCGCTGGCATTGGAATGGCCTTTCAGAGGGGCTCTTATTTAGCCCCTGGATCCAGAAAAGGCTGGACTTGCCCTGAGTGATGATGCACATTGAAAGAGATGGCTGAGTAGTTGTTTTTGGTAAGGGCCCCCCTAAAATTATATTTCCCATTCCTGAGCATTTAGTGTGGTCTTCATCCCATCCCAAACCCACATCAACCTTTGAGCTGGGTATTGTTCCCATCTTTCATTTTAATGGTGAGGGAACGGAGGCTCAGAGAGGCTCGGTAACTTACCTACGGTCACACAGCTTGTGAGTGGCTCAACCAGGATTTGAGCCCAGCCAGGTCTTGCTTCAGAAAGCCTTCACACTGCACTAATCATTGCCAGAAGAAAAGGGTAGAGGATGTCTGAGCAGAGTTTCCTTTCTCTGTGGAGTTTTATAAGAAAGGAAACAGGTAGACACCTTCCTGTCTGAGATGAGCTAAGGGGGTTCCCACTAGACTCGCAGGAAGGACACAATGACTCTGTGGGTCCTGCCCAGTCCCTCAGATTCTATTTTCAGGGCTGTCTCTATCGGGACAGACGAACCATCACCCAGTTAGACACGCTGTCCATCTGGCTGTCTGCATGGTGTTATTTATAATGCCTAACCCAAAGCCAGGCTGTAATGAAGAAGAATTCAGCCCCGGCTCCTTGGCGGGGGAGGCGATTGACTTTGGAACCAGCTGTCCTGGCAGAGCCCGGTTCGGCAAATGTGACTTAGACACGAGCCCCGAACGGAGGCAGCCTGGCGCCCAAAGAGAAGGCAGTGGCCAAACTGTTCATACGGGGCCGTTTGTGTGTCTGACAGCCTCGAGGGCTTGTCCAGTAGCTCGGATGATGGAATGTGTGTCTCTCACAGTGGAATGTGGAGTCAGACGAATGTCTTGTCCATGACTCAAGGAACGGGCATTGCTCTGGGAAGTGAGAGATGCCTCCTGAGCCTAGGACGCCTGCTGACTCCGTTTCACTCACAGTGTCTTATCTGTGCTTCATAAATATGAAGGTGTATGTGCATGCGTGCATGTGTGTGCATGTGCGTGTGTGTGTGTGTGTGTGTGTGTGCACTGTCGCACAGGTACACAGTAACCCATCAAATGGGGAAGAAGGGACCAATAGGGGCTTAGCATCTCCTGTAAGTCAGAGAGCTGGTGAGTTTCTAACCCAATCCCCTCAGCAATCAGTGAGGTATGTGTCATGATCCTTGCTCCAGAGGATGAAGAAATGGAGACTCAGAGAGGGAAGGGTCCAGCCAGAGGCAACTCAGACCACACCGCCTTCCTGCATGATGGCTCACTGCCTGGCCCCTGGGGCCACCACCACGAAGTCCTCAGCCAGTTTGCCCTCTTCACCCTCATTTCTGCATCACCTTCTCTGCTATGCCGTAAGTGCCTTGGGGACACAGATCACATGCTTTTGGTTCCACACCCACGTGGCCTGGCAAACACTGGGTGTCCAAATGGTTGCGGTGATCAGAACGCATTGTGCCCTAACTGCTTAAGCGTCTAAATTCCTACTTTCTTCGGATCAGTTGTTCTCAAGTTCGTGTTAACCAGCGAGTATGCCAACGAAACTGGGGCACAAAAGCGCATTATTTTACAAGTGATCTAGAAGAGAGTTCTGAGTCTTTCTGGTCCACGGAGGCAGTGTCCCCAACCTGTAAAGGCAAAGTGCTAAACAAGGAAACTCAGAAGAGAAATTGTAGTTGATATTTTTTAATCCTTGATTATACGTCAGACACAGTGCTAAGTGCTTTATAGGTATCTGCTAAATATTTATCCTCCAAAAGTCTCCTAGAGCTGGTATTATATTCCTCACCTTATGAACAAGGAAACAGGTCCAGAAAGAAAATAGATCTTAAATGTTCTCACCACAGTAAATGAATGATAACTATGTGATGGGCGGAGGTGGTGACTAATACTATGGCAGTAATCATTTTGCAATTTATAAATATATAAAAACAATACATTGTACACCTTCAACTTACACAATGTTGTGTCTCAATTATATCTCAATAAAACTGGGGTGGGGGAGAATAGAGTCTAGACTCTCACATATACGGTGAATTGATTTTCCACAAAGATCCCAAGACAAGTCAATGAGGAAGGTCTTTTCAACAAGTGGTATATCCCTCACGTACTTACATGCAAATATCCCAAAGTTCTGCACATCAGATCCAGCGATAAAGAAAAATGATAAGACATCATTACCAATTGATATTCATTCTAGGAATACAATGGTACAAATCAATTCATGTAATTTTCCACTTTAACAGAAAAGAGAGAACAATTAAGATTACTTCACAGATGAGACTATCCTTTGATAAAACTCAATGCACATTCATGAGACAACTTTTAATGAGGGAAAGAAGCAATCTTCTTCAATCTTATTTTTTTTTAATTTAAATATAGCAAGCATTATTCTTAATGGTAAAATATTGAAAGTTTTTCCCATGAAATGGGGAACTGGATGAGACTGCCTGTTATTATCAACCCTATTCCATATTGTATCAGTGATCCCAGCCAGAGCAATAGGAAAGAAACAGAAATGAAAGGCTTAAAGATTGAGAGGAGAAATGAAATCCCTCTTTATTCACTGGTGACATGATTGTGTATGTAGAAGATCCAAAAGAACCTATAAATTATTAGTGTTGATATTTCAGTTTAACAATGTCACCGGATATAAGGCCAAGATACAAAGATTTATTTTATTTCTGTATACCAGCAATGAATAAATAGAAATTAAAATGTAATAATTTAAAATAAAATTTAAGAAAGTACAATAGTATAAAACACTTCAAATACCTACAAATCAATCTAATAAACAATGAGAACATTCATCACCCTAAAAACTACAAAATAATGTTTAGAATCAGAAGTGAAAAGATGGGCTATTTAAAAATTGTGGTAGAACAGTGGCAACATACATGTAAAACAAGTAAGATCAGATTCCTACCTAACAAACTGCACAAAAATAATTTCTAGGTTGATTAAAGACCTAACAAGGAAAAATAAAACTTTTTAAACCGTGCAATACGTGATAGGAAGATATCATATAACCCCAGGGTGGACTATCTATGTTAAACGAGACACAAAAGCACCATTCATAAAATAAAGGGTTAATAAATGTGATTAGGTTAAACTTTAAAACAGCTACAGAGCAAAAAATATCCCACACACTATTGACACACAAGATACATCCCGGTAGAAAAAAGAATTTTCATTTTGTATAATCATAAAATATTAGTAAACAGAATATATCTTTATTTGGTTTACCAAAAAAGATAAACAAATAACACTATAGGGGGAAAATGGCCTAAGAAATGAATAGGTAATTCACAAAAGAGAAAAATAAATGGCCAATGAACATATGTAAAGATGCACAATCTCGCTAGTAATCAGGAAAATGCAAATTAAACCCACAAAGAGATATCATTTTACACCCATCAGATTGGAAAATATTAAGCCATCTGACAATGCCAATTGTTGGCAAGGACTCACTCACGGCTGGGGGTGGGGAGGGTGTGAATCTGAACAACCATTTGCGGGAGCAACTTGGCAATTCCTAGGAGAGATTAAGATACGCATATCCTTGCACCTAGAAATTTTACTTCTAAGTATATACCTTGAAAACTCCCGCATATGTGCACCAGGAGATGTGCACAAAAATTGGAAACAGCCTACACGTCCATCAGTGGAAAGAAGAATAAATTAATGTTGGTATATTTATACAATGGAATACCATATAGAAATTAAAATGAATGAACTAGAATTACATATATCAACATGTATAAACCTTTGAAAAAACATAAAATGTATTTAAAAATAAAAGTTGTGGAATGATACATATGGCATAATACGATGGATATAAATCTAAGAATATGCAAAACAATACCATGTATTATTTATGGACACATATGTAGTAAAAATATTTTTAAAACATGATAAACACCAAGTTGGGGATGGGACTATATTTCTGGCTCAGGAAGCAAATGAATGAGATTGTGAAGAGTAATACATATGGAGCCAACTGTTTTTGTATTATTTTATCTCTTAAAAGGAAAATGAAAGGTCTGAAACAAATATAGCAAAATGTCAAGATTTACCAAAGCTGGGTAGGGGGTACATAAATATTTGTTATATTAGCCTAGTGGTGTGCTGGTAAATGTTTAACAACTAGCTTTCCCAGAGAAAACCTTGATTTGTGGTGTTGGCCAATTTTCATGGTGTAAATACTCTCACCATGGCCAACTTCAAGCCCTCAATGTGATTTTGCTGATTACAAATTGGGGAAGAGATGCACCCAGTAGGTTCTTATGAGTCAGAAGGAATGGACTCCAGCACCCTGCTGTACTAGCCCCTGCTAAGAAAATAAAAAATCAATAAAAATAAATAAAAGTAAAGCATTGTAAATTTAAAAACACACATGCATATGGAAAGAAGTCAGAGTGTAAGTGTTCTGTAAAACAGGGGGGTGGTGGACCCCTGTGCTTCCTTCCCCTGCCCCCGCCATGAAGGCCTCAGAGACACCATCCTGTAGACCACTAGCCGAGACAATCCCTGATGTGCTGGGATTTGCTAATAACTCACCTCCTTTGTTGATAGTGACACTTCCTTGCTCAGCAAGCAAGCAAGGAGGCATCTGGAGAGGTGGCTACATAGGCACCTGCAAGTGGACCCACAAGACTTAAGGCACAGGCAGGCTTGTGACCTAGAGGAAATCGTACGCCTGTATTCCAAAGCCAGATAGAAATAAATGGCCAGGACCAGCCTCCCCTCTCTGTGCTCAAACTCCCAGGAGTGGCTCATGTTTCTCCACTGAGAATTGTTCAGGATGGCAAGAGACATAGAATGTTGGAAATAAAAATAGCCTTTAGGAACCATTTGGTCATCTCTCTTCAAACTGTGCTCTCTGGCAGACTGGTATTCTTTGCAGGTGCCTTGGGGAGAACGAATATCCCCCACTCCCTCTCCATCCACAACAGCCCCTCTCTTATCTGACTTGAGTGTAAGCCTTTCTCATAAGGAGTTCATCTGAGCATCTGGTTCTATTGCTTCACAGCCAGAAACGGTACGGAAGCTGCTGAAGAGTTCATCCAAGTCACACATTTTGGCTTGTGTCCAGGTGCTTGGAAATGGACATCCCAGGAGAGTAAGGGACGTTCCCCAAGTCACACAGATGACAGGGTCAGAATTCAAACCCCTGTGTCCTGACTGCTGGCCCAAGTCTTCCCACCCACCCCCACTGTCATTGGGGACATAAGGCCCATCCATCTCTCCTTCTGCCTCATTGGGCGGAAGACCATGATGACCAGCAAGAAGAGAGAAGATATAGGAGAGGATGCAGAGGCAAAGCAATTCACAAGAATCAACCCAGAAAAGATGCTACTTTTCTGCCTGATTTGTCCTAACGGTGGCCCTGCCTCCCTGGCCAAAGTCCCAAGATAAGACAGGGTCCTGCCAGGGAACTCTTCCCAAGCATTTCCCCTTGAGCTTCTGGAGAAGAACACAGAGAAGAGAAAAACATGGTCCTCCTTCAGCAGAGCAGGCAAAGCCAGGCTTTTGCACCCCAGTTTGAGCACCAGAACCACCACACTCCAGCCCTGTGGCCATACGCAAGATGGCTAACCTCTCTAAGATTCAGTCTCCTCATTTATTCATGGCCCAGAGAGGATGATTATAGAGGTCAAGTGATGTCACAAACACCAAGCCTGTATCACAGAGACTCACCCTACAGTAAACGTCCCCAAAGACATTTATCCTCATGCTCTGACCCACAAAACACTCACTGTGAGAGACAGGACATGCTCACAGATAACTATGATACATTTATGGAGCACCAGCTCTGTGTGAGGCTGTTCATGAAGCTCCTTTTGAACACCTCTAGTCCTGGCAACATTCCTGTGAGGCAGGGGTTGTGACACCCATTTTAAAGATAAGAAAACTGAGGCTTAACTGACATCTTTAAATCAAGCTCAATGCATTGATCTAGTGGGAGAAGCAAGATTCCAACACAAGTGCATCAGACCACAGGATTCATCCTTTTGGCTGGTCTACCAGATGCCTCCCATCCCCTGCATTGGTGCCAGACCAATGCACTGGTACCATCTTGTAGGATGAATGGGAAGGGAAGACCTGCTAGATGGGGAGAGCAGTGTCCACAAAGGCAAAAGACAAGCCAGGGATGGGTCACCTGGGAAGAAGTCTGGCAATAGACTTACATTCCGATGTGGTCACTTGAGTTTCTGTGTACTTCTTGATCCACAGCATGCCAGGTGGGGCAAAAGAAACACTGACAGTGTCTTGAGATGGGAAACAATACACTTAGGCTCCAAACATATGGGCCTGGAGCCACACTGCCTGGCTTCAAAGTTTAACTCTGCCACTGAGTCCCTAGGCAAGGTGCTCAACTACTTTGTGCCTCAGTTTACCCAGCTGTAAAATGAGATTGATACTAGTACCTAATAATATTATTACCTAATTCCAATGCCTGCACACAGTAAGCTTTCAACAAATGTTAGCTATTTCTATGATTGTTGCCAATATCATTCCTATCCTGACATACTATACTTCTCGGCAGTCCTGATTATTGACCTGTTGGATTAATTTATCCCAAAAGTCAAACACCTTGGGAACTTGTACACTGAGAATTTCGACATCTCAGAATCATTAAATATCAGACTCCTAGAATTATAGAACCTTCAAACCTAAGAATAAAAATACAGTTAAAGCCAATAAAATTTACAACATAAATTTCCCATAAATGCTGCCCTCCTCCTCTCTCTTTGGGGGGATTGGAGCTATTATTTTGTCACCTGGATCTTTGACTTTTCTCCCCAGAAATATATGTATTATTATTTTTTTTTTTTTTTTGTTTCAAGGAGAAGCATTTATGTTCTTTTTTCCCCTCCCCTTTTCTTTTTGCTCTCTCTCCCTCTCTCTCTCTCCAATATGATGTGATGGGTAAAATATCAAGTGCAATAAGTCAAAATTTCTGACAGAAATAATAGAGCCCGCATCCATTTCCAGCCATTCTCTCAGTGATAACAATTAAGCCCCGGACAGTTTGAACTTTTTACAAAGAATTAATGATGCATGTGAACACGGGGGGAGAACAATTGCTAATAATTTATGAAGTCTTCACCAGCTCAAAGTAGTAAGTTTGGTAAAGTGAAGGGGGGGGAAGCTTTGAAAGGTAAACACTTTGAAAAGCCATTCTGAGGATCTACCCTGTCAATTGAGAATTTACTACATTCCATTAAACAACCTAAAATAACTTCTATGGTAATCACCCTTCAGATACAGGCGCCGGTGCCGACAAAGGTATTATTAAGTTAAATTACCCTAAAAGTGTTGGATTGACAGAAAGGTTCAGTCAATGGTTTGGAAAGCCAGGGTCCCTAAATGACACCAGCAAACAGATACTGATGTTCTGAGGCTGGAGAACCTGGCTCTACCAGACCTGGAGCTAACAGGATTTCAATTTGAGCTTTTAAATATTTCATACTCCCCCTGCACATCTCAGGAGGAGGGCTGTGGGATTCACAGACGTGGAACTCCTTGCCTTGCCTTTCCAGCCAGAATTTGAAAGGTAGCTCTGAGTGGAAATAAACAAAGAGACATATGGTGAGGAGGCTTTGTCTCTTTGAGGGGAGATGGGAGTGGTGAAGGGGAACTCAGCAGCTGAGTCTGATGGGGGGACGGAGTCACGAGTCTCAATTTATAGAAAAAGGAAATGAGGTCTCTTACCCAAAGCCACCCAGCAAGACTGTGGCATCACTAGAATGTAGAACACTCCATTTCATGATAACAAGGGCTGCCCCTCTTTTGATTTTCATGGCTCCCAGAGTCAAGCCTAGTTTGCCCCTTGTGCAACCCCCTGAACATTTCCAAATAAATTCTATTAATACATAACATGCCTGGAGAAAGGTGAACATGTCTTAGTGTGTAGTTCAACGAATTTTTCCAAACAAAATGTGTATATAACTAGCACTGGGCTCAAGACACACAACATTCTCCCCTACACCATTCTCAATTCCCAGTAAATTCTCATGTTGCCAGGCCACTACCCTCACCAAAGAATAACCACCCTCCTAACCCCTTACACATAGATTACTTTGCCCAGCTTTGAAACTTGACACAGGTAGACTCCCATGCTATGTATTCCTTTGGGTCTGCCTCCTTTCACTCAAAATCATGTTTGTGGATCATCCATGTTTTTATAAGTCTTTGTGCTTTGTTCATAGTCATGGTTTCTTAGTTTTCTACTGTGTGACGGTACCACAATTTATTTTGCCATGCTTCCATTGTGAGGATTTGGGTTCTTTCTTGTTGAGACTAATACAAATTTTTCTGCTATAAATACTCTTTTGCAAGTTTGTTAGTGCCCATGTGTATATATTTCTGCTGGATTTATATCAATAAGTGGAATTACTGGGTCACAGGATATGCATAAGTTTGGCTTTAGTAGATGATGGTAAACAGATTTTCCAAACTATTGTTATCAACTTAGTTTCCCACAAGCAATATAAAATAGTTCCACATACTCCACATTCTCACCAAGACTGGGTATTTCCTAGCCTTTTAAATATTTTAACTATCCTGGTGTGTGAGCAGTGGTTTCACATTGTGATTTTTAATACACAATTTTTCTGTGGACTCCTGAAACTGAGCAGGTGAACTTATTGGTCATTTTGATATCCATTTTGATGAAGTGCCTGTTCAAGTCTTTTGCCCATTTCTCGGTAGGATTACCTGCCTTTCTTATCTTGACTGTGAGAGTCCTTTATATAGTTTAGGCATGAAAGATTTGTTACATGTTTCGGATATCTTCTATCACTCTATTTCTTACCTTTTACTCTCTTAATGGTGCCTTTCCGTGAACAAACATTCTCAATTTTAATCTTAAGTTTAATGTGATCTGTCTATTTTTGGCCCCCACAAATATGTGTTGTGTGACGGAACACTAATGAGACCAAACCCAAGGTGGCTTGGCAGCCTGACTATTCTTTCTTTTAATAGAACATTATTTTGTGGATTTTTCAAGTTTATTTATTTATTTTGAGAGAGAGAGAGAGAGAGAGAGAACGTGTGCATGTGTGTGACTGGGAAGGGGCAGAGAGAGGGAGAGAGAGAATCCTAAGCAGGCTCCACACTGTCAGTGCAGAGTCCATGTCGGGGTTTGATTCCACAAATTGTGACATCATGACCTGAGCCAAAATCAAGAATCAGATGCCCAACTGACTGAGCCACCCAGGCGCCCCATGACTATTCTTATTTCACATGCCTAAAATGAGGACATCCAATAGTAGAAGGTCCATCTAAAAGAATTTCCTAGGGGAGCCTGGGTGGCTCAGTCAGTTGGGCATCCAACTTTTGGTTTCCGCTTAGGTCATGATCTCGAGGTGCATGGGATAGAGACCCTCATTGGGCTCTACACTGACAGTGCTGAGCCTCCTTGAGATTCTCTCTCCCCTCTCTCTCTTCCCCTCTTCCCATGCTCACAGTCTCTCTCTATCTCTCAAAATAAATATACTTTAAGAGAATTTCCTAGATAAACAGTGACATTTTACATATAGTCAAGTGCTGCCCCCATGCAAGTATTCATTCAGTCAACACAACTTTCGAGAGAGAGGGAGAGAGAGAGCACATGTGTGAGCAGGGGAGAGGGGCAGAGGGAAAGAGAGAGCGAATCTTAAACAGGTTCCATGCTCAGTGTAGAGCCCAATGAAGGGCTTAATCTCAGAACTGTGAGATCACAACCTGGTTGACACATGTTTTTAAGGGCCAACTCTGAGCCAGACTCTGACCTCGGCACTGGAGATATGACAGCAATGAGCAAGAAAACCAAGTCCTTGTTGTCAAGGAGCTTAAATTTTAGTAGGGGGCAGAGACCATGCACATGTTAAATGGTAGGTGGGATTAGAGATGCATTACTAAGTGCTAAAAGGAAAAATCGAAAGGGCAATAATGGTGGGTGACTGGGGAGGGGTCAGAGAGACCTCTCTGAGGTAATGGTTGAGCTAGGAACTTAATGATAGGAAAGAGCTTGCCTTGTAAAGCCTTAGAAAGGAGAAGGCTCCAGGAAAAAAACATGTGAAGGCCTTGAGTGTTTAAGGGTCTCAGAGGAAGGAAGTATGGCTCATACATATTAGGTGGGTGAGGTGGAGGAGATCTGGTTGGGTTGTGAAGGGCCATGGTCATAAGTTGAAACTTCAGGGAAAAATTACATCAGATTTTCCATTTAAATTACGGATCTGGCTTCTAAGTGGAGGATAGATCATAGCAGGGTGAAAAGCATGCTGGGGGACCATTAGGAAGCCATGAGAGCAGTTTGGAAGGGGGTGAGGGTGCCCCGGTATGGTTTCAGATGGGGTTGCAAGCAGAGACTAACATGATTCTTGGGGGCTGGAAAGGAGTTGAGAGAGTAAGGCATCCATGCCCCTGCAGGCATGCGGCTCACAGTCAAGCCTCCTCAAGACAGAATCTGCAAAGACAGTAATGTTTCCTATGGTTGTGAAAATGTTTCCCAGAAGAAGATCCATGTGTCTTCCTAAAACCATAGCTTCTCAGAAGTGGAGGGGTTCCAGGGGCCCCCTAGTACAATCTCCACTCTTCTCCTCTGTTTGCCTTCAGAACATCCCCAACAAGGAACTAGCCAGGTTACACTTGAATATCCCCATGACAGGGAGTTCATCACCCCCTAGAGCACTGCACAATCATCTTTGACTGGGCTAAACTCCCTAATATTTCCATCTTAATTTGACTCTCCAGAAAAAAAGAAAGAAAGGAAAAATGTGTCTGGACCACTCATCTTGCCCAAGATAGCCTGTTCTCCCTTCTGAGCCTAACAGAAAATTTCTCCACGATTTTAACCTCAGTTCCTTAACTGAGTATCCTGCACAATATTGGGCATCAAGCCACACGACACACAACAGAATGCACAGGACGTGTCTTTAGCACATCAATGAAGTCAGCCGTGCACAGTACCTGGCAAAGTGTAACTTCCCTCTGCGTGGTGGTTGTTATTGCTTTTGTGGTCACTGTTATTATTTTCATTGTTATTGGTCTCAGGAACAATAGTATTGTTCTATTAAAGCTTGTTTTGTTTGGAGATCTGCCCCATGTGCTCATTTGAATGTCTCCAGGTATCAGACAACAGGACAGATGACATTTGTTCTTATACTTGTGTCACTTTGCACCTGCTATCTTTCTACTTCCAACACCCTTCCCCTCCTTCATTCTCTTGTAAACTCACATTAACCACTCAAGATTTGGCCCAGGTACCACCTTCTCTGTACAACCCTCTTCATACCTCTTTCTCTCCCTCTCTTCCTCTCTCTCTCTCTCTCTCTCTCTCTCTCTCTCACACACACACACACACACACACACACACACACACATGCACACAGCAGGAAGATGCTATGCATCTTCCCCTGTCTCAACTCATCTCATCCTCACAAATATCCTAGAATGCAGGTGTTACTGTTATCCCATTTTATAGACAGGAAGACTGAGGCTGGAGAGGTGAAGTGACTCCTTGCCCTATTAGCTGTTGGTCCTGAAAGTCAATGTCATTTCCTGGCCAATGCTTCATAGAGGTCAGACCCTGCCCCAGGGAAACCCGTGGCTCCTTGACATTACACTGAGCCCAGCTTGTAAAGATGTCTTCATTTGTTCCAGTATTCGATGATGTCCATCTCCCCCCTTGAGACTTCCAGCCCAGTGGGGTCAGGGACTCAATCTGCCTGCATCATGTTTATATTCCCAGAGCATGATAAGCAGCGGGTGCCCAAAAATAATTGAGGAAAAATAGAAAGGAGGACAGGGAGGAAGTCCACATAAAAACAACAAAGGGCAGTAACAGGTTCTCCTAGGGAGCATTTTCCAGTTGTGTGATTCTGGAACTGCATGGGGAAGGGGACCCTGGGCTCTGATGCCTTCCCCCCAGAGGAAGTGAGGCCCTCCATGATCTTCTCTACTTGCAATAAGCCTTTTTCTGCCCACATAGGTTCTTTTGGACCCACAGAGCCCCCTGAGCTAAGAAGGCCTGTTCTCTGCCACCTGTGTGCCTTCCCCTTCATTCTTAACCAAGCTAAGCTGTCTTGGCCCCATGCCTCCCTGCTGGGAGCTGGAGAAGCAATTAATCCTGCAGGGCCCCCCACTGCTATTGGAAACAGGAAACTCCTGGAAGCCTGACAGCTGTGCATGTTGGCAGAGAGGGCCCACCCAGGCTGCTCTAAATACAGGCTGACCTGGCAAGGAGCTCAGGAGGGGGTGCCCTCCTGGGGCAAGGAGTGAAAAGACAACTCTAGGAGAACATTCATCTTCCCTCTTCCCACAACTGTCTAGTGAGGACTTCTAAGGGGGGATTAGTCACCTGAAGCCACAGTGAAGCAGACCCTAGCCCATCGAGAATTCCAAAGACCAGGGGATAAGGCATGGCTTGATCTCTAACATGCTGTGTCACTGTGTGACCTTAGGCAACTCACTTCAACTCTCTGAATCTGGGTATCTGAATCTCTGTATCTCATTTCCATCCCAAACTTGGAGTGCCACCAGCTAAAGGAGACTGGAGTCTCTACCTACCTTCTGGTGCACAGTTAACCATCTTAATGTTTGGATGGATGGATGGATGGATGGGTGGATGGATGGATGAATAGATAGGCAAATCTCACTAAACATGATGCACATCTTCTTGGTGACATCATGAATATATATTCCCAGTCTTGAGAGCTAGCAGGCATGGATTTCTGGTTGCAGAGTGTCAGGTACTGGGTTCTAGGAGAAATGTCCTAGAATCCATGGAATCAGATCACTGTGTCCCACCACACCACCAACCTCAATGGATTCTGTCACCACTTTCCAGAATGTATTGGGCCATCCTCCTTAGGAAATTCCAATCAGCCCCTGTGGGTCCTGATGCAGTTCTTACCTGCACCTAAATGTCTTCCCTCTGCACAGAATCCTAAAAGGTTGGAGATAAAGAGATCTCAAGGATTATTGAATCGAACCCACTTGTTTAACAATAACTACCACAACAATTTAAAAAGCTCTAAGTATTGTGTTCATTATTTCATACATGGGGTTGCATTTACTCACAGTTCTCCAAGATGCAAGACCCTTTCTATACATAATACATACACACATTCTATCTATAATTCTCAATTAAAAGTGTTAAAAGTACTAGATACTTTCAAATTATTTTTCATGGTGACATAAAGCTCTCATGAAGGCCAAAATGTAAGCATCCTTTTTCTAGGCTTAATCTACTCCTGTGCTTTTCTGGGACCCCAAACATGCACTTAGTCCTTCTTTGAGGTGATTCAGCACTGCCTGCAGATAGGGAATATTATTGTCACCTTAGAGACAAAGAATCGTAAGTGCAGAAAGACGAGAACGAAAGCCCTGCAGTTAGCAAGTGGTAGAACCAAGGTTCGAACCCAGATCTGTCAGATTCCAAAACTCCCACCTCCTCTTTAACAAAACCTCCATCTTCAATGGGGAAATCAAGACCTAGCAAGGGCAGATGGCTTACCCAGGGTCACACATGTAGTCCAGAACCCAGGTTAAGGTGCCTTCTCTTGGCTTCTTCCATCAGCCAGATTCCAAAGCCATGTGTTCAAAGATTCTGCCAGACCCCTTCTTCCCCAGTGTGGCAACTCTGTTTCCCAGCCATGGGGGAGCCCTGGGTGCACTGTGACCATGAGCAACATAAAACGGGTGAAAATGTTTCCATTAGATTTTTTCCTTTTGATGGGTGAGAATTTTCCAGGTCTGGGCACCTTTGAAATCTCCCAATGTCAGCCATCATCAGCTGGAACTGGCACCTCTAGTAATAAATTGAGAATGTCACATCTCCCAAACTGCATTATTACCGTTTATAATTTTGATTGTTCATTTGCATACGAAAATTAGTCCTGTGACATGCGTGAATTTTATTTTATTCTTGAACTAATTATAAACAAGAATGCCACATTATTTACATAACTAATTATTGTTCCTTATGTTCCCCTGTTTTTAAATGGGGGGCCTGTTCTCCATTGGTTAACTACGCAGATGAAAAATCCAAGAACATTTCTAAAGTTTAGGAACTTGCTCTATTTGCATCAAATACAAATTCCTTTGAATGAGAGATAATATGCTTTCCATTTTAATAGGCCTAAATTAGGTTGATCTTAATTTATAGTTAATTTGAATGAATAATTCCTGTCTACCTGAGTCTGTTTTTTCAGCAGCTCATTGTAAATGTTTATTAACCCATAAATCTTCTGCCTTCCTTTAGGAGGTGATTTTAAGGGCCCCCCAAACTAGAAAGAATATGCTGCAGAGGGGGGAAAAAGTCACAAGAGCAATTAAGAAACCCTGGTACAAGTCCCTGTGCTGTTAGTTACATGCTGTGTGCCTTTGGGCAAACACCTAACCCTCTCTGGGCCTCAGGTTTCTTAATCCTTAAATGAGTGGGTTGAATTAGATGGCTGCTAAGATTCTGACCCTCTTCAACATTATGGGGGGGTGGCGGGGGGAGGCAGAAAGTTCTAGGTATCTTCTTCATCTTGCCTTCGATGAACCTGCTCCCTCAATCTCTCTTTTGGTTAAGATTTTAAATCTGTCTCCACTCATGGGGAACTGACCCATTTTATTGGCCCCTATAAAAGAAGGGGAGAAGTTTCTACCAAGAAGACTGGAAGGGCTGCCAGGCTAATGGTTGTGTTCAAGGCACGGAACCTTTGGGCAGACAGGGGTTGGGCAGACCACACTGCTGGGGCTCTGCAGAGGCTCCTTCTAGCTGACAATCATACCACAAAGGCATGAACCACACTGCTGTGTCTATAGGGGAAAAGACCTCTGGAGTCTGAAAGACCTGGATTTCAACCTCTGTTTTTTCTCTTCCTCTGAAAGATGACTTCACGTGTCTGAGACTCCGTGTGTCAAATGAGAATCACAATCCTCCCCAGTTCCAGGGAATTGCTGGAGGATCAAACAAGGTAGTAACATTCAAATTGTCTGGGACATAAACCGGTGCTCAAAGCTAAAAACTGGTCTTCCCGGCTCACGATTTGACCTCTGGAGGTGAGAAAGAAGAAAATAATGATACATGGATTGAGTGCTTCTTCTTCAGATTTTGGCCCAAGAGTCACTACTTCAAGGAAGCACTCTCTGACCTCCCAAATGAGGTCGGACACATCACTGGAGCCTCTCAGGGATCCATGCACCACCCTTCACGGCAGTGATCACAATCACAATGTCACACTTCTGTGTGCGATGTGTGTCTTGACCATCACCACCGCCATCCTACATCCAGCACAGATGGACACCATGTCTGTTTTTATCTCTATCATATCTCTCAAGTGCTAGTCTCTAGACAGTTCTCAATAAGTATTCGACCTATTAACGACCAAGCATTTGCTCTAGTTTGCCAACATAATCTTCACAAGATGGGCTCTGCTACTGTCATACCAACTTTATAGATGAGGAAGCTGAGGCTCAAAAGGAAAAATCCCAGCTCAAGTTTACATGCCGACTAAATGGTGGACTTTGGGTTTCAACACTGACTTGAAGAAGTTCAGTCTCTTAGACTATTGTTTACCCGTCACCCAGAGAAGAGACAAAATGGAGGGCCAGTAAGGCCGGGCTGAGTGGGTCCTTCCTCCGGAAGTCAGCCAAAGTTAGTCTCTCTGTGCGTCTCCTGAAAAGGGTGGTGACTGGTCTTTGAGGCACTCTCCAGGCAGAGGGGCCCCGTGCAGAACCCAAGGAAAAGAAAGGCAGGCTAAGCACCACTGACATTGGGTGGCATTTCTTCATAACTAGTAGCTAAAGGTCTATCACCCTTCGCAAGAGGCATAGCCACAATGCCAACAGCCCAACCCTCCTGAGGCCTCGACCTGCCTCTGACCACCTGACTTTTGCTTTTAGATTTCTCCTATAGAAAAAGATTCTCCCCAGAGCAGGCAAATCATATCAATTCTTAAATTAACCCCATTCACTGAATCCTTGCTTCTGATGCTGTGTTGGGTATTGAGGACAAAGGGATAAACACAACACAATATTAAAAGCCCACTGTTTAGATGGGGTGTTTAGATGCTCAAGATAACCTTCTCCCAGACCCAAATGTTCCCAGGACCCTGCAGCTCTCCCCCACCTTGCTGCTGAAGCCACTGCACCCGACCCATCGTGTCAGACATGGCCCCGGCTTCAGCTAACACTTCCTCCAGAGCATCTGTTACAACAGGGGCAGAGAAGGAAACTAATTCCCCTTCACCTCACCCCAGGTGAAATCTGGGATTCTTTTTGGCCCGAGGCAGAAAAAAAAAAAAAAAAAGACCAGAGTCTTGGGACGGAGAACTTAGACTGTAGGCAGCCATGTTTGTACCACATGACCCCTGACCTTCCCTCGCCAGAGCTGATTGGACCGAGGGCAGTCACCTGATGGAAAGGCAGGCAATCCATAGGCCTGTGAACCCAGCTCTGTGCCAGGCATCTGTATCCTCTAAGACCCGCGGCCCCTGGGACGTTTGGTTGTTTCAAGTCAACACTTGATTATGTCTGCCGTGTGGAGGTCTGCCCTGCTGGGGAAAATTTTTTTTTTTTTCCAACGTTTTTATTTATTTTTGGGACAGAGAGAGACAGAGCATGAACGGGGGAGGGGCAGAGAGAGAGGGAGACACAGAATCGGAAACAGGCTCCAGGCTCCGAGCCATCAGCCCAGAGCCTGACGCGGGGCTCGAACTCACGGACCGCGAGATCGTGACCTGGCTGAAGTCGGACGCTTAACCGACTGCGCCACCCAGGCGCCCCTGCTGGGGAAAATTTTTAGATCGTCTGCATTTTGTAGTGGGCTGCAAAAATAGGAACTGCGTCCATGCGCTTCACCACGTCATGTTGAAGAGTCTTTGTACTGTGATTCTGAGCTTGGTTCTGTGTGAGACTAGCTTTGGCCATCGGGACGTTAGCAAATCGGGATGCTAGCTTGTTGGAGGATGGGGCTGAGCCACCATCTCAGCAGGGGGCCAGCCTAGGACAGCACACAGCCCAGGAGCCAGCGAGCCCAGCAAAGACCAGAAGGACCCCCCCCCCCAGCCTAGCCCAGCCTGCCTGAGCCCTAAACATTATTGGTATACACTGCTGATGCTTGGGTTGGTTCACAGCATTATTTTTTCCAGCCTTATTGAGGTACATATAATTGACATATAACATTGTGTGAGTTTAAGGTGTGCGACATGTTGATTTAAATAGACGTATATTGCAAAGTAATTACCTCCATAGCGTTAGCTAATCCCTCTGTCCCATCACATAATTACCATTTCTTTTTTGTGGTGAAAACACTTAAGATCTACTCTCTTAGCAACTTTCAAGTATATAATGCAGTATTACTAACTCTAATCACCACGCTGTACGTTAGATCCCCGGAATATTTTCAATTTTATACCCGGAAGTTTGTACCCTTTGACTGACACTTCCCCATTGCCCTCAATCCCTAACCCCTGGTAACCATCATTCTTCTCTCTATTTCTGTGAGTTTGGCTTTTTCAGATTCCGTATGTAAGAGACATCAGACAGTATTTGTCTTTCTCCGTCTGACTTGTTTCACTTGGCATAATGCCCTCAAGGTTTATCCATGTTGCAAATGGCAGGATTACCTTCTTATCGTTGAATGATATTCCTGTGTGTGTGTGTGTGTGTGTGTGTGTGTGTGTGTGTGACAACTTCTTCATCCATCTATCTATCGATGGACACTCAAGTCTTCTCCATTACTTGGTTATTGTGAGTAACACAGCAATGACCAGGGGAGTGCAGATATCTCCACAAGATGCCATATTCCTTTTCTTTGGATAAATTCTCAAAAGTGGAATTGCTGGATCCTAAAGTAGTTTTGTTTTTGTTTTTGTTTTTGTTTTTGTTTTGAAGAGCCTCCATGCTGTTTCCAGAGTGGCTGCACCAGTTTGCATCCCCACCAACTGTGCATGGGGTCCGCTTTTCTCCACATCCTCGTCAACACTTGTTGCTTGTGTTTTTGGTGTTAGGCATTCTGACAGGGACCAGGTGACCTCTCATTGTCATTTTGATTTGCATTTCTCTGATGATTAGCTATACCGAGCACCTTTTCATGTACTCTGCCTGGGCATTTTTTTTTAAGTAGGCTTCACGCCCAGGACAGAGCCCAATGCCTGGCTTGAGCTCACGACCCTGATATCAAGACCTGAGCTGAGATCAAGAAGTGCTTAACTGGATGAGCCACCCAGGCACCCCTTCCCCGGCATTATTGTATCAGTCTATAACCAATACAAATGTGTATATCATTTTACACTTCGCCCAACAACTTCCTGCAAATCATTTCATCGGGGCCTCCATTCCTCACCTATTGAAAAAAGACAAATTACTTTCTCTAGTTCACACAATTAGAAAAGAAAGGGAACCCTTGCTCATTCCTTTGCTGCCCACCCACACTCCCACATGCAATAAATGGTCAGCGGGTGCCATACCGACTACATACCAAGCATCGTTCTCAACGTTGAGTTTTCAAGAGGAAAAAATAAAAGCCAAAAAGCATAAACTCCTGCCCTCATTGAGCTGAAATTCAATTTTCCTTCTCAAATCTGTTCATTCGTTCATCATCTGCTCCCTGAGCACTTACTGTGTGTCTGGCACCGTATAGGCAAGTGAGGTCAGTCCTTTGTACCCAAGGATCTGAGAATCTCAGCACTTGGGTCACTGCCTGTCACACCCGCCAGACGGCACTTCTGGACATGGGAATAACAGAGCCACGAACTCCAAACAGGTCACAAATGCGTACTTGAAACGTGTTTGGTTGAGGCGGAAGTGGAAATTAAATCCTCGTTCTCTTGGCCTGGGAGGGACTTTGCATTGACACAATTATCCTTCTGCTCAGTTTGAAATATTTGTTCAAACATTTATTTCTGTAATTGAGCAGAGAGTGCTGAACAGAGCTTCAAACAAAAGGGTCTCCGTGCGCTGGAATCTGTGACCTCTCCCCCGAGTCCATTCAATGATCAGACAAGGGCGAATATGGCCATTAATTGGGTGTTTTAGGTAGCGACACGGTTGTCCAAGCGGTCACGGAACTCAGCGACCCCAAAGTTACCAATGACTGTGGTCTGCGGTTTAGTGAATGATGTATCCTTTGTTTTTCTAAGTTGTATTATCTGTTCATTATTCAAAAAGGTTGGAAGTTAGAAGGGGCCATGACTGCAATGAACAGCAACTCTCACTTCATGCAGACAACCTTTCTAGAACGTTCCTTAGAGATGAGGGCCATCTGAGCTTCTCAAAAGCGTCCACCAATACGGGGCTCAGTGCCTTATAAAGACATGGAACCCAAAAGCCGTGCCTTGGTAGAGACCCACATGAGGAAAGAAATTCATCAGCTCAGCTGAGGGGGCGAGGGTGAGGGTGAGGACTTGGCCCCCAATGGCCCTGTGGTTTCCTTGGCGCCTTGAACGCTGGTGAGACAGGAAGGACAGGGAAGGGAGGGAGAGAGGGGAAGAAAGAGACAGAGAGAGACGCTATCGGAGAAACACTGCTGTTTTGACGTGGTTTCCAAGTAATTGCAGTTACCAAGAAAGAAAATTGTTTTCCTTGCAGAAGTCAAGAGAGCGTTTCCTTCCCCTTCACCTCCCCCATCGCTGTGTTTGCGCACACAAGGCTGTCAGCCTGTGGTTTTGTTATGTTCACATTTCTGTGTTGAGACACGGCTCTACACGGGCGTCTGGTGAAAGAGAATGTCCAGGTTCCCGGCGTTAGTGACTAAGGGAGGCTGTTTCGAGTCTCCACAGTAGGGCTTAGACCATGGCCATCTGCCCACTGCCGCGACCAGCTAGAAAATAAATAAAACCGGGCAAGTGGGAGAACTGGGTCCTGATCCTCATTCTGCGTTCACAGGCTATGTGACCCTAGGCAAGCACCTTTCCCTCTCTGGCTCTCAGGCATCAATAGCTTCAAAGTGAGGAAATGAATCCAAATGGATTCTGAGGCCGTCCATCCCTTTGCTGACATGCTGACATTCCTCAAGCCAGTTTCTTTTCTCAAGGAGTGAAATAAATGACCACATTGCTCACTCAAAATGGCCAAAAAAGAACTTCTCCACTTTTAAGCAACTACTGGACCAAGCAGCAGAAATTCAAGAATGTGAGATCCTCAGTGTAAGAAATACACTTTTGCCCCCACGAGGCAAGCCGCTGACCATCCAGAACCTTCTGTGTTCACCACTGTACTTAATCACTCTGCATAGCAACTGTAGGAGGTAAGTATCATTGCTATCCTCAGTTTGCAGTTGAGAAAACTAAAGCCCAAGGAGATAAAGTGACTTGTTCAAGGTCACCCAGAGGAACAGGGATGCTAACCCCTAGCTGTTTGAGTCCAAATTATTTCCACTATCCTTGGCTGCCACTTGAGTGTCATTGCAAACATACAACCTGCCCTGACAGTCCCCATTGACCTCAGGGAAAATTCCCGGGCTCTTCTTTCCCCTCTAAAGTGGCCCTTTCTCGGGGCACCTGGGTGGCTCAGTCAGTTAAGCATCCAACTCTTGATTTCGTGAGATCAAGTCCCACATAAGGCTCTGCACTGATAGCCAGAGCTTGCTTGAGATTCTCTCTCTCTCTCTCTCTCTCTCTCTCTCTCTCTCTCTCTCTCCCCCTCCCCAACCCTCAAAAAAAATAAGGCCTCCACCAACGAGTTTTGTTTTGTTTTGTTCTGTTTTCAGAAATACTGGTGATGCCAAGCTCCAGCTCTGAGCAGAGAGACCTCAGGCTGGCTTTTAATTAGGAGGCCCCTGATTGTTTGTTGTGACTTTAGTAACAAGCATCCTGAGCCCTGGGGAAATCATTAAACAGGCACAAAGGCAACCAGACTTGTTCAGGACTCATGCTAGAGGACAGAGAAGAAGGAGGAGGGGTGATGTCCCTTCTCGAGGAGTGTCCTGCTGCTTCCATGCCCAGATCGAAAACAAACAGGACCAGACTCTGGTCAAGGAGGGAAGCCGCTGTGTCGTTTCTGCCCCTCCTCCCCCCGCTCAGTGCTCCCTACAAGGGGAGGCAAAACCACTCTGTCTTCTGTCCATTTCTGCCCAGCTGGGGAACGGTCCCAGAGTCTAGGTCTCGGAGCTGGAAAGGACGTGGAGGCCACCCACTATCCCCCAAGTCTGTGTCACCTCTGGACAGCTCTAAATATGAGACATAGTTTTCTGTGGTCGAGACAAGTCCCGTGACCCTGCAACTTGAACCTCACTTATCTTAAGTATTCTTCTCTCTTTAGACATTCATCGAGCACATATTCACTGAAGTTTATGTTCGGCATCAGACTGAGCTAGATGCTGGGGGCATAATGGTGATCGGGAACAGTCCTCATCGTCAGTGGGGACACTGACACATCCCACAGTATCCAAGTCTAATCGTTGCAAGGTTTAACACATACAGTTTCCTTAATTGTTTCTTTGGGGACATGATTTTGGCCACTCACCAATTTGTCATCTCAAAGTTACAAACCTGATACTTAGGTCAGTCCCCCGGGGAGACATGATCATTTCCCACGTTACACACACCCCACACCCAAACTCACACGTTTACAAACTCGACCATTCAAAAGACAGTTATTGAGCACCTACCAGGTACCAAGGGGCCAACTGTGAATAAAAACAGGCATTGGCTTTGCTTTCCTGGAGCTTTCAGGCTGCACAGAATAAGAGGCATTCGTCAAACAGGCATGAGAATAAATACAGTAGTGCCTTTGGAGCCATGGGTGATGTGGAAATGAGCAGGTGCCATGAAGGAAGGTGCAGACCCTCCCAGGTGGGAACTGACCCACCTGGGAGACACAGGGGGAAGCTCCTGGGAAGAGGTGAGCTCTTCAGGCCCCAAACGATGAAAGCTTGCAGCCACATGATGTCCACACTGAAAGAGGAGCACAAGGCGGCCCCCAGGCGACCATAGGGATGGTCTGTCTGAAGACTTGAAAGCTTCCAGATGGAGTGAGGTAGGTGAGGGTGGGATGGCCCCAGATGGGGTTAGAAAAGAAGCCACAGTCAGGCGGGCGCTTGTCCAAGCCAGAGTCTTGGGGATCTTCTCCAGGATCCCGGAGAGCTGCTACAAGTTAGAAGCGAGAATTGGCGTGAGCCACTTCCGGTTTGAAGACACAGCCCAGAAGAGGCAATGGCGGAAGTGGAGGGAGACCAGGAAGGAGACTCGTGCAGCGAGCCACATCCCCACATCTTCATACACCCTCGCCCACTCGCACTCACCTGCCCTTTTATCATGCACACGCAGAGCTTCCAGAGGAAACAGGCAGACAAAAAAAGGAGGCGGCTGGAGTGTGCACGATAGGGCATGGTTGGGGTAGGTATGGGCGGAGCTGGGAGACCTTATGGCTAACCTTCCTGTTTGGTCCCTCGACCTCAGCTCCCTCACCTATAAAATGAAGGCTTGAGAATTAAGAATAACACGTGCATGGGACTCTGGAAAGTCTGTTTGGGTAAGGACTCTGTGGGTGAGGTTTCCATTCGCTATAGAATAAACATTGTGAAAGATAATGAGTCACCCATCACTAGAGGCATTCAAGCACAAGGTGGGCAACCACAGCATTAGGGAACTGAAATGGGGAGAATGAGGGTAAATAGTTATTCACTCCCGACCATCTGCCAGTTATTGGGACAAACGTCTGTATGCCTTATTAACCGCTTTTAACAAAAATGTGAAGTCAGAATTTTTAGCCCCCTTTGGCAGATGAGAAAACTAAGGCTTGCCCGAGGTCACTCCGCCAGCAATGAAGAAAGCTAGCGTGTTTCGGATGCTTACCGCGTGCCAGAGACTAGGCTAAGTGCTTTACAGGTGTTATACTGTGTCATCTCCCAGGAATGCTCGGAAGAACGCTGTCCCTATTTTATGGATGAGAAAACTGAGGCCAGGGCAGATTAGAAGGTCACCCAGTGTCCTACAGTGAGGAAGTGAGAGTGTCCACATTCTACCCCCAGAGCCCTGATTCCGACACTAAATTCCCTCTAGAAACATCAGTTCTCACTTTCAAAGTCAATTCTGGCTGACCTTGAAATGCATCCTCTTGGCTCCTGCCCCTGCGGAGTCCCCTGGGCCCCCTGGTGATCTGGAAATTCCTTTCGGGAAGCCAGAAGTCTGAAATCAAGGTGTCTTCAGGACCACGCTCCCTCCAAAGGCTCTACTGGAAGGATCCACCCCAGGACTCTCTCCAAGATTCTGGCAGGTTCCTTGGCTTGTGGAAGCATTGTTCCAGTCTTCACATGGAGCTCTCCCCAGATGTGTGTCTGTCTCCACCTCTCCCCTTTCTGTAAGAACACCAGATGTATCGGATGAGGGGCCCACCCTGCTCCGGCATGACCTCATCTTTACCAACTACATCTGGAAGGACCCCATTTCTGATGTCCCCTTCTGGGGCACGGAGCGCTGGGACTTCAACATAGGAATTGGGGCTGGGGGTGGGAAGACGCAATTCAACCCCGTGTGTCCCCCACGCCATGTGTCTCTGCCTGTTGAGAGCAGGTGGGCGGTGAGGCTCTAATGGACCCTGGACAACTGCTGGTGCCACGTCCCCTCCCTCCATTCTGCACTACCTCCCAGCCCCACCCCTCTGTGCTGAGCCCAAGGCTCTGTTTTGGGTCCTGGTGTCATCCTGTATTAGTCACAGCCTGGGGCCTGGCTGCCTCTGCAGTGGAGCAGCCAGGAAGCAGGGAGGAAGCCCCCATCCCTTCCAGGAGAGGCAGGTGAATATTTCATACAGTGCAAGAGAGTGGAATTGCGTACAGCCACCTCCTGCAAACTCAACATGACAACTCATAATGGGACGATATCAGTACAAATCCAGCCTCGCGGCAGCCCGGACCCTCCTGATAATTCCTCACATATTGTGCTCACGTTGCTGTAAATACAATCCCTAACTCAGGCTTCCATCATAACCGGCCGATCCGAGGGAATCACCCCATTTCTGCAGCTGAGAAGATCGAGGCCCGAAGAAGGCAACTGGCCCTCAGTCACTCAGTGGGAGAGCGGTGGCCCCCTTGGGCAAGAGCCAAGGAAGCGTAGAAGGAATGAGAAGGGCTGGTCCCTGGTGCTACTTCGGGGAAGAGGGAGGAGCAACACAGAGAGGTCTAGAGGGTCAAGGCCCGGTGCGGGGTGGGGGTGTTAGGGGATGGGTGCCGTATAGGTGTGGTAGACCAAGAAAGAGCTAGGTGCTGGGGTACAAGCAAGAAAAAAATGGATCCCAAGGAAGTCACTGGGATCGCTGGACACAGGCAAGAGGTGAATCAGGCATCAGGAGTGGGGCACTGGACTGTGACAAAGAGAAATTCCCAAGCCAGAGGGAGAAGGCTTTCATGCTTCCTCCTGATTGACTCATCAGGAGGAGGGCCCTGTCAATGTGTGGGACAGTAAGGAACATTCAGTCCCTGGAACAGAGACTGAGCTTCAGGGAAGTCTCCGGTTTGGGCGGAAAATCCATAGCTTCACAAGGAACCAAGACTGGAGCCTGGACGCGGGAAGCAGGAGAGCGTGTTGGTTTCTCCTCCTTTTGTCCCCCACCCTGAGTCCATTCTTCTTCCTTCCCTGCTCTGCTCTGAGTCCCAAGACGCTGACTCTCGGGAGCCAATCACCCAGTCTTCTGGCTTGGGATGAGATAATGCCTCCAGAGTCAAAGGTGGGGAAGTACCAGATAGCAAAAGGCCAGTGGGGATCTCAGAGGGACTTCTTGAGGATGAAGCCATCACAGAGGAAAGAGAGGCTGAAAAATAAATGCCTGTGCTTCATTAAGGCATCTGGATTCAGCCATGCCTAAAGGCCTACTTCTAGAGTTTTCAATGAGATGATCCAACATAGTTCCTTCTTCCCTTTAAAAGCTACACCCTGCCTCCGAAGGAGTCCAGACTGGCTCGGGTGATCTTGCAGCAAGCAATTCACTTGTAATGGAACTGACCATGGTTTGAATCACGGCTCTACATGACCTTGGGCAAAAGACCCCATTCTCCAAGTCTATTCTTTCACACTTGCAATGCCCCAGGATGAAGAACAAAATAGAACAATACCTATAAAAGCACCTAGATCCTATTAGATACACCCAATAAATGAGTCTGCCTCCAACTCTCTCCCCTTTCTGTGTCCCCAGTGGAGCCAGGCACTGATGAGCTCATACGTGCCCACGGTGCCCACGAGACAACCGCATACGCTGTCTTCTACTGTCACGTCCTCCGCGCCTTGGAACAGTAGTGAAAAACTCTCATCCTGTGTGATCTGGAGCACGTGGCATGACTTCCCTGAGCCTCAAACATATAATGAAGATATGAATATGACTTCCCACGTGCCGTGAAACTGAGTTCACACACGTAAAGTGTTCGAACAGGGTCTGGGACATGAGAAATGCTCAGTACGTGGCTGGTTATTTTGGTGGTGGTGGTGGTTTGAATCATAATAAGTCTCGTGATTGCGGACCACCCGCTGTGGTTTCATGTAGACGCCATCTCACGCGGACCTCGATAACACAACCTTGTGAGGCTGGTGACGATGGCCCGACAGCCCCGATGGGCGACAGCTCAGGGAAGCTGAGCTGCTTACCTGAGTCGTGGGGCTGGGATTTGAGCATGAGACCCCCACCCCAAGATCGATGTGTCTAAGGACGACGCTCCCCAGGATGGCGTCCCCACCCACATTCCGCCAGCCACCATCCCTGAACTTAGAAAGGCATCTTTTTGGCGCTCCACAAGTGCAAGCCGTCCAGAGAATGTTCCCGAGTTTGCTTCTCCAGCCACCCCTTTTGCAAGCACGCTTTCTGCTCGTGTGAATGAAACCCACTAAATGGTATGGCATCTGCTCTAATTATAGGCTCCCCAGCCTGTGCCAAGAGGAAGTTGGTTGATGTACACTTGAGTAGATTTCAAATCAGATTTTGTGAGTCCCCAGCATGAGGGAAGGAGGCCAAGTTCTCCTCCAGAAGAAAATAACGGGAAATGCCAGCATCATGTGAGTGTTCTGGGCTCCTTTCCTGCGGGAGCAGGTGACGCCTTCTGCTCCCCAGGTTACAGAGCCCTTTCCCCAGCTGTTTTTACTCATCTCTGGCCTTTTCCAGGAGCTGAGAAGCGGTGGGGAACTAACGGGAGAAGCAATGGCAGGTGCTGGGCTGGAGGATTATGTAGCAAAATGGCAACAAGACTTTGCAGTCAGAGGAAACCGGATTCTGAGCACGGCTCTGCGTCGTCTCAGCTTCCATGGCCTCTCGGAGTCTGAAGCTCATTATCTACCAAATGGGGTGGCGGCGCTGGCCCCCAAGACGCTCCAAGGGTCTGAGTCGCAGTGTTTCTTCCACGGTCATCCAATTTATATGGGCAACCCACTTTGCAGTGCACTGCACCAGTTACCGTCGCAAAGAAGATGCCACCCTGGGCTCCTTGGAGCCCCCGGTCCGGCCAGGAGCAGGCTGCTGGTGCACCTCCTTAGCACACACTGTGACGAAAGAAAAAGAGGGGTCCGCGGGAGGAGGGGTGCTGCTCCAGAACTGGCGCTTCAGGGAGGACTTCCTGGAGGAGGCACACGTAGGCTACAATCTCAAAGGTGACTGGAATCAAGAAAGGATGAGAGAAGGAGTGATCTCCACGTGGGAAGAGCCATGTGAGGACCCAGAAAGGGGACGACACGGCACGTTCCAGAAACGTCAATTAGCATGGCCACAAATTGGGAGGGGAATGGCCAAAATACAGAAATGTTTTGTTGTCGTTTTTTTTTTATCATGGAATTCCATAGAGCCAGTCAAGATAAACATTAACAAAGAATACTGTATAACATGGGGGTTGTTCAGGAGAGACTGGGTGAGTTGCAATTGATATTGCTACATGAGTCCTAATGATATAATAATAATAATAATAATAATAATAATAATATACGTGTGAATGTGTTTTAAAAGAGTCCGGAAAGATATACATAAAAATGAGAACAGTAATTATCTCCAAAGGATGGGATTATGGATGGGTTTTCTTTCTTTTTTTTTTTTTTTTTTAATTTCCCAATTTACTGCAGTGAGCATGCATTGCATTTGTAATCAGAATATAGTTCTTGAAATAGTAGGAATGTTATTAATATAGATAGCGATATATAGATGCAGATCTAATAAGCCTTGCTGCAAGGATTATGCCTGATAATCGTGCAGAGCCTTTCAGAGCCGCACGGTGGGCACCCCTTGCATGGGAACCCGGGGGCACCTGCCAAATTGGCCAGAGCCCCCTCGGTGCCCATCCTACACTTCGTGCGGTGACCAGCAGGGGGTGAGGCTGCTTGAGCTCCAGCCCAACAGGGCTGAGTCCGGTGGGGACACGGGCAGAAGCGCGGATGACGCCAGTGACAGCGTGGCCAGAGCTCAGCACCCGGAGGGAGAGCAGTCCACCCAGCTTTGAGGTCCAGAGAGGTGAAACCACATGTCTAATGTGTGTCATAGTGGGGACTCATCACTTTTCTTGACATGAAACCAATCCAAGGTGGGGGAAAAAACTATTTTAAGGCAATGAAAGGGGCTTATAGGCTCATGTAGCACAAAAGTCTAAGGGAGCAGCATCAGGCATGGCTGGATACAGGCACTCGGTGATCTGTCTTTCTCCATCTCTCGGTGTGCTTTTTTGGTGATAGTTTTACTCTCAGGCAAACTCTCCCTCAGGGAGGCAAGATGACCAGAAACAGTCTGGATATACCCCAACCTCCACAGCAACCCCAATAGAAACCCAACTATCATTGGACCAGCTTGGATTTGTGTGCCCTTCCAACCCGCTCTCTGTGGACGGAAGGATTGGAATGTGCTATTGTCCAGGCCAGGGTGGCAAGCCCACCCCTTAGGCTGGGAGGAACCCCGGGTGTAGGAGGGGACCATTCCCACCAAGCAAGAGCAAGAATCTGTCATCAAAACCCACAGAGTGGAATGGAGCCACCGAGAGGCAGTGTCCCACTCTGCAGGGGTTTGACCCAGCGCCGTCTCACTCACAGCCTGTGTGTTAACCAGTTTGCTCCGGTCCCTCTATTTTGATTGCCTCTTTCTAATTCCCTGGCCCTGGGCTGACCCCTCTCAGAGTCCCCTCTCGCAGCCCTCTGAACGGAGCTCTGGTACTTAACAGTCATGCCAAGCCAGTGATGGATGGCGGCTGTCACGAGGGCTCTTCAAAGGGGACAGGCAGCTGCCGGCCCGGAAATGACTCTTCAGTAGGGATGAAACCCAAATGGAAACACACACACAGTGGGGCCACCTCAGCCTCTTGCGGATGCTCTCCTTTGGCCCCGTGTCCCCGTTTCCAATGTGTACCCCAGGCCTGGAGGCAAAGCACAATGTCCCAGGCTACTCGAGGAGGCAGAAATCTTTTTTTTCTTTTTTTTAATTTTTTTTTTCAACGTTTATTTATTTTTGGGACAGAGAGAGACAGAGCATGAACGGGGGAGGGGCAGAGAGAGAGGGAGACACAGAATCGGAAACAGGCTCCAGGCTCTGAGCCATCAGCCCAGAGCCTGACGCGGGGCTCGAACTCACGGACCGCGAGATCATGACCTGGCTGAAGTCGGACGCTTAACCGACTGCGCCACCCAGGTGCCCCGAGGAGGCAGAAATCTTAACAGAAATTGAATCACGTGACTATCCTAGCAGCCAAATCACTGTTTGTCCCTTTCTGTTTTCAGAATGCCAGCCCTAGAAGATGCTCCAGGCGGCTTCTCACCCCACCTTCCCATCGAACAGAGAAGGCCCAGAGAGGGCAAGTTCCTGTGCAAAGATTGCATAGCCAGGGAGTGGTGGTGGAGCTAAGATTGGAAAGGAAACTGAGCTGATATTAACTGCGTTAAAATAAAAGGAAAGAGAGCTGACATTAACTGCCTACCTACTGTGTGCCAGGCCCGTGCAGAGGGCTTTAGCCAGGCTTTAGCTGCTCATGCAAACAACAGGGTAAAACTTTAAGGACAAACCCTCTGGGTGTGCAAGGCAGGAAAGAACCCGAGTTCTATACAGTGGCCCAGCTCTGCGGCACGTCCCTGGTGGGATCATCTCTGGTTCTGGGACTCAGTGTCTCCATTTAGAAAACAAAGCTGATGGCTCCAAGGGTATTTCCATCTCAGCATCCCAGATTGTGTGGTAGAGGCCATCCCAGGGGTTGGGAAGGGCCCTCTTTCTAGCCATGACAGCCAGAGCTGGGGTCACAAGTTGCCTGTGTGAGCAGCAGTGGCATTGAAGGAGGGCAGCGTTAACTAGGAGGATAAAGTCCTAACCCTGGATGGAGCCCCTCTTGACTCAATTCCTGCCATCCCTCCATCCCCAATGCCCCCGCCCCGCCCCGGCTAGCATACGTGGTCACTTGGAAACACTCGAGCTGCTGGGAACAACCCCCCTCTCCTTCGCCTCCAGGCCACCTCCAGGTCCCTTCCGCCTGGGACCCCTTCCTCCCCAAGCGCACTCCCTTGCTAACTCCTACTCATGCTCGCTTCCTTCTAGGTCACCCCCCTCGCCCTTACCCCACCCCCCAAATTAGCTTAGGATAATCCCCCCATCACATCCCCACACCCTCTATTCCCCATCAGAGCACTTTTTACCGATTTGCTGTCTCATGCAGACCTATTTGTCCCACCAGATTGTCCGTGCCTCGAGGTCAAGACCGCGTTGAGTCATGGCTGAATCCCTGATGCCCAGAACCAGGCCTGGCACACAGGGTGCACAGAAGAAGAATGAACCCCAACGAAACTGGAGCGGTATTGGGGATCCCAAGGGTTTGGGGGGAGATGAGGTCCCAGAAGGCCCCTCTGAGCACCAAACAGCAGGGTGCCTTGGCTTCCCAGTTTCCAGGACTCCTGTCCCCCAGCTACACATATTGTCAGTAGCAATAATAGCAATATCAGTCACAGGGATTGTATTTCAAGCTGGGAGTCTCTGGACAGGAGACCCGTCACCGTGCTCCCGAACCGTCGCGGAAGCCTCCTCCTGGCCTCCCAGCGTCTGCCCTCGTCCTCCTTCTCCTCACTGCAGCCAGAGCGATCCTTCAAGAAGGCAGACGAGCCCACGCCCCTCCTCTGGACGCAACCCTCCGGAGTCCCCCGTCCCACCAAAAGCCCAAGCCCTTTGAAACTCCCCACGAGCCTGTCGCAGGTTGGGAGCCCAGCCAGGATGGTCCTTTCTCACACAATCTGGAATGTGGAGAAGGAAGAAACTCTGGGGTCATCGATTCCATCTTGTAAAAGGAGAAACTGAGATGTATCTAAGCTTGCACACTTGGGATGGAAGCTGGGGGAAGGGGAGGGGAGGGGAGGGGAGGGGAAGATATCTGGCCAGAAGAGAAGCCAGGCACGGATGCGGGCCCCTGGGGACCTGGGAGTGAGGTGGATCATTGGAGGTGGCCACATCAGGTGGAAATGGCCAGGCCCTCAAACCCCTGCTGTTATCAGTCAATGGATGTGGATGGTGAGGACGGCAAGGTCGCTCTCTGCAGCTGAGCCACCCGTGATGAGGGTGACAGCTGAGAGCCACAAGCCAATGACAACATATTGGGTCACTGTGGCCACAAGGCCTTCCCCCGAGGAGAGTCCTAACAAAGTCTCCACTCAGCCCGCCTCCATTACCCCTCTGAGCTCAGTTCTCCTCCCCTACTCCGCCCACCCTCACCTCCTCCTTCCTCAAACATGACCACACCTCCCTACCTCAGGGCCTTTGCTCTTGCTTGTCTCTCCTCCTTGAGGGCTTCCCTCGCTGTCTGTGGACTCTGCTCCAATGTCCCCTTATCAGAGCCAGGACGTCCCGTCCGAAGCACTGCGTCTACCCAGCCCCAAGCCCAGATCCTGTACTTTGTAGGCACTCAGTAAATATCTGTGGGCTGAATCAATAAGCTCCCAGTTCTTCACTCACAGTGCAAGAGCCCCTGACTTTAATGGCTTCCCCATTTATCAGCTCTTGACAAGGCTCCAGGCCTAAGCACCCCAACATGCTCATAACGTCTCTGCTGTAGCTGTTACTTGAATTCTCATTAGCCCCATTTTGCAGAGGAGGCCACTGAGGCTGAGACAGTGAAGTGTCTCGCCCAAGGGCATGCACCAGGGAGCAGCCGGGCCATTGCAAGCAGCAGGGACTGTCAGACTCCTTCCGACAAAAGGTAGGTGTGCTGTCTGACACCCAGGCGTCCGGCCGCCCCTTGGCTCATCTTCCTATTCCACGGTCAAGTCTGCAATTGCTCTCTGACTGTAATAGTGTTTATTAACTTCCCCCTGAGCTCATTACTGAGCAGCTACCTCATCACCTGCCACCTGCACTCAGAGCTGGGAGTGACTGTTCCCAGCCCATAACGAGCCCCAACATCTGCCCCAACTGCAGTCACAGAATCAGCCTCCAGCTTTACCCAGAAGTTCAAGCGCAAGGGCGCGGAGCTGGCCCTTCCCCCGCCCCCACCCCTCGCCACCACTTTGGCGCCGTAAGTCAAGCAAGAATCCATCTGAGTCACCCAAATCTCTCTGTCCCATCAGCCATCCCTGCTCCAGTCCCACATATATCTTGACACTGTGACAAAATCACTGCCACCTGGAACTCATCCTCAGCACAGCCGAAGAGTGCCCTTTTGGAACTTTCTGTGACAACGTGGTCAACTGTCAGACAGACGTGAGCTTTGCCGTAGACTCACTCTGTGCTCTTGCGGGAGCTGGCCGACCTCTCCGAGCCTCGGTTTTCCCATCTCTGTAATGGGCATGATTATTCCCTCTACAAATGTTTGCTGTGTGAGTTACATAAAATAACGGATGTGTTGAGCCCAAGACAATATCTGGTGAGAGCTCAACCATTCAGGGCTGACTTCTCCCTTACACACACCAGGCAGAGCATCTAGGGACCACAATCCTTTCAGGAGACCGTGACAATGTTTTCATTTCTTCTAAAATTAAAATCAACTTTTGAATATAATCCAGCCTGAATTATATTCCTCTTTATAGCAACGCAGTCATAAAATAGAGTTTTTAATTATTCGTTTATTTCCTTCTTTTGAGAGAGAGCGTGCATGCAGGGGAGGGGCAGAGAAAGAGGAAGAGAGAGAATCCCAAACAGGCTCCATGCTGTCAGTGCAGAGCCTGACACGGGGCTCAATCCAATGATCTGTGAGATCATGACCTGAGTTCAAACCAAGAGTCCAACGATCAACCGACTGAGCCACCCAGCGCCCCCAGGTTTTAATTACTTTCTAACAGAGGAAGGGACCCACAAAACCAAAAACGCCCCGGGCCCAGGAACACCATGGTACAGCCCTGTTCCCTTCTATTGGGAGCCAGAGGCAAGCAAGGTCTAGACACAGGCTGGAACCCAGAGAGGGCATTTCATCATCTTGACCTGCAGCTCTGATCATCTGATGCATCTCAAGGCTTTGAGAGTCACATAGTCAGTCAACAACCAAGTCCTTTTGCAGCCAAACCCATTGGTTTATTCTTGCAACAAATACTTGATTTGTCTGAGCGCTGACTCTGAACCAGGCACAGTCTGGGCTCAAATACCAATGTGGGCACCTGCTAGAGCTCCATGAACCTGAGAACCTTACCTTACCTCTGTGTGCCATCAATAAAGTGGGAGACGCGGGGTTGCCCAAGTTCAGACAATTAATCCGGGTAAAGTTTTGAGAAGACGGCACCGCACGTAATAAGCACTCCATAATGATCGCCCCAGTCAGCACCCTGGACACGGTCCCTGCCCCGATTCAGCCTGCCATACACAATTCATTAACGAGCACGTTAATGAATGCGTTGGCCTTTGTGGTCATTAGTGCTGTGAAGGCAATGAAAAGAGGTGAGCTGGACAATAGCCGGGAGGCTTCTTACTCGGAGCAGCCCAGGGAGACTTGGCTAAGGCAGTGCCATTTAAGCAGAGCCCTGGAGCACCAAGGAGGCAGCCCTGGGAGGGCCAGAGACAGCTCATTCAGAGGCCTTGGGGAGGAGCTCCAGGGAAACCAGCGTCATCAAGCCTACAACAGCCCCATCACTTCTCCTAACCTGCACAGAGGACAAGTCCTCCCCTGGTCTATTGCACTTAAAACTTGGGGCGCTCCCTGGAGGCAGGCGTGGGAATTACCCCCGTTTTACAGATGAGGCCCCTGAGACCCAGAGAGGGGATGAATGGGCCTCCTTTGCAACCAGACACGGTGGAAAACGTCCAGAATACAGGGGACTTGGAGCGTCGCCCCAACAATGGCTCCAGCGAGCTTTGTGAGCTCAGTAAGGTCACCGGCCTCTCTCACTGTCTGGGTTTCGAGGAGGATGATAGTCCTTCCCCCCAAACATATCTGGGAGGAAACCCGTTATTTTCCACCATCGGGTGGTATTCTTACGGACCCCGAAAGCAGTCCCCACCCCACCTCAGTGCTGGGAATCTCCTTTGAAGACCCGAGGCCATTCTACCAACCAGGACGTTTCTCTGTGTTCCAACGGAATGTCCACATTCTCTCTCCTTCCCGTTCCTTTCGCCAGTCAGGAGGGATCTTGTCAAAACTGAAGTGTTACCTCATGCTTGAGCCTCTTCCATGCTTCCCACTGCTCCTGAGACACAGACCAATTCCTGCCCATGGCCTCAAAGTCATGTGTGATCTGGGATCTGCCAACCTCCCTCCTCCCCCTCTACACTCCTCCCTGCTCTTGGACTCCCCGTGACCCTGCTGCCACAGGGCCTTTGCACCAGTTCCTTCTGCCTGGAATCTTGCCACATGCCTCATAACCCACTCACTGGGTCCCTGATGAAATGTCCCCTCCTCAGAGAGGTCTTCCCTGATTTCGCCAACTACAGAGAATCCCTGTCTCACTAGTCCCCTTCTTAACTTTGCTTTTCTTCATAACACTCACCACTACATAACATATGGTCTCCTCGTTTAGTGTCTGCCCCTCAGTAGCCGGGGGGGAACAAGGAGATGACTCCAGTACATTAAGACTCGCTCTGGTCTCCAAGCCAGGGGTGTTGCTTTGGTGGCTGGGTCTGTCTTTCTCTATCCAAATGGATTGCTGTGGATAGTGATTCTCTGAGAACATATATACCCTCATAGCTTCTTAAGAAGTTGAGCTCAGATTTACCAGGGCAGGGTCTCTTATTTTATAGGTGGGGAAACTGAGGCTCAGAGAGTTTGAGTGACTTGTATAAGGTCACTCAGGAATTCTAGAACCAGGGCAGGCCCTTGTGGCCACAGCCATATGTGCTCGTTTCCAGGGCTGAGTGGGAGAGCATATCTACTTATGATATTGGCCCAGCTTGATTTCTGAGTTCAAACTTCCCCATTCTCGTGGCCTGAATACTGGCCCCCCAAAGATTCTCACATCCTAATCCCCAGAACCTGTGAGTGTATCACCTCATGTGGCAAAAGGGACTTTGCGGGTGTGATTAAATTAAAGATCTTGAGATGGGGAGATTATCCTGGATTATCCAAGTGGAACCAATACAATCGTAAGAGTTCTTGTAACAGGGATACAGGAGGGTCAAGTGGAGGGTCAGGTAGGAGGGGGGAGGTGTGGTCAGGCAGACAGAAAGAGAGAGACAGAGACAGACACTGAAAGATGCTATGTTGCTGGCTCTGAAGATAAAGGAGGGGATCAGGAGCCCAGGAATACAGATGGCTTCTAGAAGCTGAAAAAGACAAGGAAACTCATTCTACCCTGGAGCCTCTGGAAACAACGCAGCCCTGCTGAACCCTGGATTTTAGGACTTTTGACCTACATGGGGAGGAAAGAGAGGGGTATTAGAGCAGCCCCCACCAGCATTGACCTTCCATCTAAGGCCACAGCCACCCCTGGGAAACCAGGTGATGGACCTTCACACCTGCCTCTCCTCTGCTCTCTGATCTCCTGCCAGGATCTTCACTGGCTGAACCCAGCCAAGCCCACAGGGCACAGGAACCTGCTGACGCATCCATGCAGGTCAAGGCAGGATGGTAAAGATGGAGATCAGTCTGGAGGTTCAAAAAAGATGTATTCCTGCATAGACTGCCCCCTCCAGCAACACACACACACACACACACACACACACACACACACTTCCAGGGTGAAATCAGTCACTGGCTCCCACAAGTTAAGGTCCAAACTCCCAGGATGCCCCAGCCCCTCTCCCATCTACACCTGTCCCCACCCCAGCCCTGCTCCAGTACCCACTCCGTCTTCCCCGCAAGCCCTAAGCCACTTCTCAGGCTTCCCAAAAACACCAGGCCCTTTCACATCCCTGTGCCTTTGCCCAGGCTGTTCCCACCACTTGGAATGACCTCTCCACACCCACAACCCGGGCAAAAGCCACAGGGCAGGGAGGCACTGCAGAGTCTGGAAACCTGGGGTCCAGTTCTGTGTCTGCCACTTCCTAGCTGCACGACCTGGGGAAAGCTGACTCATCCGGCAGAGCCCCCTTGTCTCACCTGTAAAACAGGAAGAATGAGAAAGTCTACATCATGAAGTTTCAACGAGGTCCAAATGAAATAATGCTTGGAAAGAGGATCACTTGAATCATGAGGTAGGCATTTTTAAGAGGCAAATGGTTTGGGGCACCTGGGTGGCTCAGTCGTTGAGCGTCCGACTCTTGATTTCAGCTCAGGTCATGATCCCAGGGTCATGGGATCGAGCCCTGCATTGGGCTCCGTGTGAGGCACAGAGCCTGCTTAGGACTCAATCTCTCTCCCTCTGTCCCTCGCTCCTGCTCCTCTCTCTCTCTCTATCTCTCTATCTCTATCTCTATCTCTCTCTCAGAAAAAGGGGGGGGCAAATGGTTTACAATGCCATTCCTGACCATCTGTCCCCCTAAGGATCAGGACCCTACATTTCTTTGCGCCTCATTGAGCCTTGTGTGGACAACTCTAGGAGCCTCTGGAATGCTTCGCTGTTCATGTCCTTCAAGGCCCTGTGAGCTCCAAGAGAGAAGGGCCTGAGAGGGTTCATATCTACATCTTCCACGTCCTGGGTATGGCAGATGCCCGAGAAATACTGAATGAATGAATGAATGAATGAGAATGAATGAACGAACCAATGTTGGAACCATCTGAAATAGACAAGCCTGGCCGCCCCTCCACCTGAATAAAGGTTGCATCACCTCCACCCCGCTGTGAACCACAAAATCGGGCCTCGGGTGACTTCTCAAGGAAGCTGGGGCCAAGGTCACGGCAGGGAGAGAGGGTAATAAGGGAAGCACCGGGGCTGGAGGGGGGCGGGGTGGCAAGCCCAGGCTCATTGGAAATGCAGAGAGAATCCGAGCAGCGGCCGCCTTCTCTGGCAGGGAGCACGCGGGAAAAGACAAGAAAAATGAAGCTGCCACAACCTCATTTTCCGAGGCCTGCAAGCCAGCCAGGAAATAGCTATTATTCCATCGCACTGTCGGTATTAAGTTATTTCCTTCACTAAATACGGGAATGTTCATGAATATCTATTGAGTCCCAGGTACAGACACCTCCTGGCTCTGAGGCTCAGTCACTCTGCCTTTACATTCCTGCAACAACACCCCTCAATCTTGCTCTGAAGTGAAAGACAATAGTATTTTAAATTGGTTAATAAATCTCGGGATTGATGCTCCTCGAAGGCCCGGGAACTTCGTCTCTATTACTCGAATAAAAGGGATCACATTTTAACCACTGCCGGGCTAGGAATTTGGGAGAGTGACCCAAGCCAGCTGCTCCCTGGGGAGACGGGGAAATGGAGGTTTCAGGACCCAGGGTCAGGCGGAGCCCTTTTGACAGCCAGGAAATACCCATTTGCTGGCCAATTGGGGCCAGGTGGACATCTCGGGCCCCTCTGGTTTTGATGGCTTTGTGTTGGGCCAGTTCCCCTGGATTCAAATAAAAGGGACGTATGAACAAAGCTCCAGGGAGGATGTGGGTGTCGGGCATCCTTTTAAAAAGCACCCAAGTGAAAATAAGGACGGGGAAGAGGAGGGCGCGTCAATCATGCTGTTTGGAAAATAATTCCAAGTGTTGATTTTTTTACACCACCTTCCTCATGAGCACGGGTGACCTTGGGCCTCCCCCTTGGGGTGGGGAAAGCTTTTACAAGCCCAGGAGAAGGGACATGGAAAGAGGGACTGAAATGTCTCCCGTTTGTAGCGTTTCTTGCCACCTGCTATATGTCCTTCCCCTCATCCACCCCCACACCCGCCCTAGGAGGTGAAGCGTCCAGATGGCGCCCCCAGGCAAGGAGATCCATGGGTCCGAACCATCCCGTAGCCCCCAGAGAAGCAGCTCAGGAAACAGTGGAAACACTGGCTGCTGTCCAACACCCCCCAATTTGCAGATGTAACAACTGAGGCTCAGAGCAGGCGAACTGAGCCGGGTGCTAGGGATACAGGTGGGGACAAAACACAGAGAACGGCCGGCCTCTCTGATGAAGTGCACCATCTCGGAGGGGAGGAGGCAGAGAGCACCTGAGTGGATAAAGAGACCATCAGGACCACCCCCGCCATACCCAGTCGCCGAGCAGGAAATAAAGCTGGACAACGGGGTCAGGTGGGCCACGGGAGTGGGGCTGCTCCTAGCCCCAGCTGCACCCCCTGGAAGGCAAGGGAGTTTGAAGCACCTCTCAGACCCAAGGAGGTCTTCCAGGGCGGGAATTATACCTGACTTGAGACCCCGGCGCCTGCACAAGACCTGGCTCACAGGTGATGCTCAGTGTTTCAGGACAGATGAGTGGAGGGTTGTCATTTGCTAATAATGTCCTCATTATGGGGCGCCTGGGTGGCTCAGTCGGTTGGGTGTCCGACTTCGGCTCAGGTCATGCTCTCACGGTTCGTGGGTTCGAGCCCCGCGTCGGGCTATGTGCTGACAACTCGGAGCCTGGAACCTGCTTCTGATTCTGTCTCTCTCTCGGCCCCTCCCCCCACCCTCACATGCTCCGTCTCTTCCTGTCTCTCAAAAATAAACAAACATTAAAAAAAATTTTTTTTTTAAATAATGTCCTCATTATTCCCTGTGCTCCTTTATCAGGGTTTCCCCGGACACCCCGCTCTGGGCTTGCTGATTATTTCAAGTCAATAACCTACTAATTCCAGTTAGTGTGAAACCCAGGCCAGGGGGCATCAGGCCCTAACCAGGTCACATAGATCCCAGGCCTCCTCCCGGGTCCCTCTGCTGAACTTGAGCCCTCACAGCAGCCCTCTAAGGGCCAAGTGGGGTCTCACACCCTGCAGGTTGTCCCTTGTGCTCATGCCTCTGCACACACCATTTCCCCTCCCAGAGCGGCTTCCCCTTCCACTGTCACCCCGTTCCCTGTTCAGCACCTCCTTCACCCTGGGAGCTCCCACTCAAATGTCAAAACTCAGATCAGGAGCGGCCTCCTCCAGGAAGCCTTCCCAGATCCCCAGGGAGTGTTTGGTGCCTCCTCTAGGCTCCCCCATTGCAACACTTACCGTGGGCCATAATCATCTGTTTCTAGGTCTGTTTCTTGCCCTCAGAATGAAACAATGGGAATGTCTCTTATTCACTTCTACCCCAGCACCCAGCAGAAGACCCAACATCGAGGTGCCGGGAATAATTGTAAGTGAAACTCCATCTGTTCATCCCTCATGGTAGACTGGGGGCAAAAAAGTCCCCAATTCTCTGCCCTTCCTGAATCCACAGCCCTTGCAATGTGACTTTGAAGTTCTTCCCATCGAGGGACGGAGGCTTCTCCCCACCTCTAGCGTGGGGACCGGCCACGTGGTTTGCTTTGGCCGATAGCATGTGGCAGAAGTGACGTTATGCCAGTCCTGAGCTTGGGTCCTATGAAGTCCTGCAGCCTCCACTCTCTCCTTAGAACCCTGCCAGTCAGCAGGCAGGCAAGTCCAGGCTAGCCTAATGGGAGGCACCAGATGACATGTGGCCCGATGGCTTCCAGCAACCCCCGTCAGCTGCCCGTCAACCGCAGAACATGAGAGTGATATCATCATAGATCAGCCAGCCTCCAACCAACCCACCAGCTTGCCTGAGCAAGCCCAGCCGGGATCAGCCGAGCCTGGCCCCGGTGAACAGAACCATCCAGGTAACCTCTGAGGAACAAAAACTGGGACGCCTGGGTGGCTCAGTCCGTTGAGCGTCCGACTTTGGCTCAGGTCATGATCTCGCGGTTGATGAATTCGAGCCCCGCGTCGAGCTCTGTGCTGACAGCTCAGAGCCTGGAACCTGCTTCCGATTCTGTGTCTCCCTCTCTCGCTGCCTCTCCCCCACTCGTGCTCTGCCTCTCTCTGTCTCAAAAATAAATATAAACAGGGGCGCCTGGGTGGCGCAGTCGGTTAAGCGTCCGACTTCAGCCAGGTCACGATCTCGCGGTCCGTGAGTTCGAGCCCCGCGTCGGGCTCTGGGCTGATGGCTCAGAGCCTGGAGACTGTTTCTGATTCTGTGTCTCCCTCTCTCTCTGCCCCTCCCCCGTTCATGCTCTGTCTCTCTCTGTCCCAAAAAAAATAAAATAAACGTTAAAAAAAAAAAAAATTAAAAAAATAAATAAATAAATATAAACATTAAAAAAAAAGAAAACAAAAACAAACCCCCCAAAAGTTAACTGGTATACGCTTCTGAGACTATGTTGTTGCTTATTACACAGCAGAAATGTGCCGGTGGATAACTGATACATTCTCTGAACAGCTTTTCCTCTGGTCCTGACAGGAGGAGAGCAACATCACCAACTTCCCCCGGACATTGTCTCCCAACCACATGATCCGGAATATCAGGGGCTCTTCGAGATGTGTCAAAGTACAAATCCTACAGCAGTCTCTAAGAAGCAGGTGGAAAGTGACCCCCCAGCTGACCAAGTGACCCGTCGTCAGAGAGCCAAACGCCGAGGCACTTCCAGAAAATCTCAGAGTCTGGCAAAAGCCTTGGCCAGAACGCTGAACTCCGTCTGGGGAATAAAGCCAGACACATCACTCTTTTGGACAAGCAATTTTTTTTTTTTTTTTTTTTTTTTTGCGTAATTGACAATTCTTGGCATATTCTCCCCTTCTCTGCACACAGATTTCCTTTCACTCAGGCACGCAGCAGACACTCCGAGGTGACTTCCCTTGAAACGAGAATGCCGAAAAGACCTCTGGCTTCCTACCCTTAAATATTCCACTCGTTATAAATTCCCCGAGGAGTCTTCTCAGCTCCAAATATCAGGGGAACAGAAAGGGAGAGAAAGGGGAGAAAAAAAAACACCACTTCTCAGAACAGTTCTTTGTACTGGAGAATCTTTGGTTTGTATTAAAATATTCTCATCTCCCCATAATTTATGAGCAGTCCTGGCACTAAGAGGGTTCGCTTTGTCCCTGATCCTCCGTTCTAGAAATAAAACTAACAGTGTCAGAGCGGACGTCTCCAGGAGGGAGGGAGGGAGTGGCCAGAAACTTCCAGAGTGTTTGATTTGAGCGATCTGAGAAAGGCTCAGCAGACCCATTTCCTGACCCCTCTTGTCAGGGAGGAGACCCATCAGCAGGCACCTCCCCATCCATGATCTCATTTGCTTTTCAGAAGAGTCCTACCTGGCTAATATAATTAGTATCATGCCCCTTTCTCAGAGGAAGAAGGCAAGACTCCTAAGGATGAAGTGTTTTCTCAAGAGACAGAGCTGGTCAAATAAGGATCTAAAATTTAAACTTAGATGGGGTGACACCTTACTGCTCTTAGCAAACCCACCATAACAACTGGGAAAGAAGTGATCAAGGAGGCCTGCCTGGAAGAGACAGGACTGAAACTCATTCTTAGAGCTGCTAGAGTCCCACCAACTTGTGTTTTCTGGGGCAGAGATGTCCCCTAACCTCATACACTCATTCTCTATAAGACCCTGAAGGGGGAATGATCTCCAATCCATCCAACATTATTTTTTTAAATACATGGATCTGATATTTCCTCCCTTATATGGGAATCTCTGCTGCCCCCAATTCTGTGCTAAGCAAAATTTAATCACCTGAGCATGGTTCTTAATAATTTGTCCCAAACCACCTTTTCAGCTGTGCACCTCATTACCAACAGCACCACCACCACCCCCCCACACACACAGAGATACCCCCAAAGATACCCCGTATATGCAACAATACCTCTGGACACATACTTGCTCCTCTACATCTCTCATGGTATTCCCACCACTTCCTACAATACTTTTCTCTGCCTAGCGAACTCCTAAGTGAAAGGCTCCCTCAGAGCCCAAGTCAAATGCCCCCTTGGCCAAGAAACTTTTGCTTCATCCCTTCATTTCCACAGTTCTTTGTGCATGTCTCTGGTAAGAACCAGTACAGTACTAATCAGCTCATGGTGTGATGCTTGTCCCCCGTACAGAGAGTGAGCTTTGCAGGTGGGAATCTCAGATGGTGGTTGGGATGAATAAGTGAATGAGTGGATGGAAGGAAGGAAGGAAGGAAGGAAGGAAGGAAGGGAGGATGGAAGGAAGGAAGGGTGGGTGGATGGATGGAAGGAAGGAAGGGTGGGTGGATGGATGGAAGGATAGATGGATGGATGGATGGATGGAAAGAAGGATGGATGGATGGATGGATGGATGGATGGAAAGAAGGATGGATGGATGGATGGATGGATGGATGGATGGATGGAAGGATGGATGTGTGGATGGAAAGAAGGATGGATGGATGGATGGATAGATGGATGGTTGGATGGGTGGATGAATGGATGGATGGGTGGATGGATGGATGGATGGAAGGAAGGATGGATGGATGGATGGATGGAAGGAAAGAAGGATGGATGGATGGAAGGATGGATGGGTGGAAAGATGGATGGAAGGATGAGTGAATTAAGGTAGGCTTTCAGGAGATGCCTGTTGGGTGAACCCCAGTGTCTGTCACACACACACAATAAACACATCTACCTCAAGACCTACGCATAGTTGGTGCTCAGTTAGTACCTTTGATGGGTGCACAGGACATCAGTCTTCTCACTTAAAACTGCTGTTGTGGAGGGGAATAAAATAAACACACAACAAAAATAAGGCCTGGCACATAGTCTGACCCCTCCACAGCCCCACTGGAGGGAAATAGAGTTGTGGCTTCTCTGAGTGCCCGGCTCTGCCTCTTACTCACTCTGAGACCCAGATAAATCTCTTTCTGACAGGAGACCCATCTCACCTAATATCCTCCATGAGAGTCGGAATCAGGGGTTTTCAGACCCAAAGCCTGAGCTGAGGCCAGAGAGAGAAAGTTGCTGAAGAAATAAAATGGCAGCCTGGAAATCAAGCACAATGGTGTGCATCTTTCCTCCCAAATGTCCAGCTCTGGGGAGTCTTGTGGAAATAAGGTATGTGGGCTTGGAAGGCCTCAATCCTGTCCCGATGTTGTCATTCCTTCCCTGGGGACCACAGTTCAGCCTCTTAGCCCATCTGGGCCTCAGTTTTCTCATCCACAAATGGGAAGAGGGAGAAACCAGCCACTCCTTGGCAGGCTTCATGTATTAGGAAACATGCTCTCTGCTCGGTGTCTGGTTTAATCCCATGACAAGGGGAGGGCAGAAACCACCGTCAGACTCCAGAAGACTGAGGCTCACAGAGGGGAGGTAAGTTGCTCAAGGCCACACAACCAAGAATTGCAAAAGCAGGAAATCTGTGCCAGTCATGTGACTTTGGAACACACGATCTCTAAAGTGCTTCTAGGACATGGTACAGACTATGACCCTTTGCCTTTACAAGGCCACTGGCCCTCAGGGACCCCGGAGAAACCAGGGCAGGGAGCCAGCACAGGCCCACCCACTCCTTTTTCTTTTTTAACGTTTATTTATTTTTGAGACAGAGAGAGACAGAGCACGAACAGGGGAGGGGCAGAGAGAGAGGGAGACACAATCCAAAGCAGGCTCCAGGCTCCGGAGCCGTCAGCACAGAGTGTCATGCAGGGTTCAAACCCACAAACCATGAGATCATGACCTGAGCCGAAGTCGGACGCTCAACCGACTGAGCCACCCAGGCACTCCCAAGGCCCACCCACCTCTGACAGCACGGCTGGGAAATCAGGCAGCTCCACCGTGGCTCCCAGCTGCCCAGAAGTGAGAGCATGAGGGTTAATCAGGAGAGCCAGGATTAAGAGAGGACGTCAGTCACTGCCCAGGCTTGGCCGTCAAGAACCCAGGTGTGGAGTCAAGCCCTGGGTTTACATCTGGCTGTGACTCGTCCCAGCTGTGTAATTTGGGGCAGTAACTTCCCCTCTCTGGGCTCAGTTTTCTCATCTGCACAAGGGGGACAAACAGCCCAGGGCCTGGCACATAAAAAGCAATAGTGTTATTATGATATGACATCTTAGCTAAAGGCACAGGTGTAATGTATGCTAGAAGAGACGAGGGAAATTGAGTGACAGAGGACAGGAGAACTACCCACCCGCTCTGACTTCCAAGCCTCTGTCTCTCTCTGCAGCTACGCTGTCCCGTACGGTGGCCATAAGCTGCATGAAACTTGTCTGAATTAAACTTGTGCCTTGTCTGAATTAAACTGAGCTGTTAAGAGGGCGTGTAAAAGCCCTTAGAATAAAAACAAAGTTTAAAAATCTCATTAGTGATCATTCATATTGATCCCATATTGCAATGATAATGTTGACACATAGGTTAAATAAAATACATTACCAAAGCTAATTTCACCCGTTCCTTTTTCCTTCTTTTAGTGGGGCCACTAGAAAATCTAAAATTACATTTGTGGCTCACACCTGTGGCGCACATTACATTTCTGTTAGGTCGCGCTGCTCCGGATAGCAAAAAACAAATTGTCTACCTTTTGGAACTCCATCCGGAGTTCAGCTACTTCCTGGCTGTGTGCCCTTGGCCAAGCTGCTTGCCCTCTCTGAGCCTTAGTTTCCCCATCTGTAAAATGAGGATCATCCTTGGAGGAAATTTGGTGAGTGCCAAGTCATTCTATTTGCAGTGTCCCTCACTTACTTGAGGGATGTGAGCTGGGCCCCGGGAGGACACTCACCCCAGCAGGAAACGGGCGAAGGATTTCCTGGCCAAGGCTTAAAGGCTCTCCACCTCGGGCAAGATCTCAGACCTGTCCCTAGAATTGTAACCACCTCACAGGCTGGCTCCTGGAGTGGGGTGAGGCGTTCCCAGTGTGGTCGGTTTTGCAAAATAGGACCAAAGATTGTTCCCATCACTATGAACACGCCCCGCCTGGACCTCGAGTGTCTGAGGACCCCCTGGCTCCCCTGCCCAGTGCCCACCCCTTGTTCACAAAGCTGTGGAAATAAGGAGACAGGGGCACCCGGGTGGTTTAGTCGGTTAAGCTCGGGTTGATTGTGGCTCAGGTCTGTGGGTTCAAGCCCCACATCGGGCTCTGTGCTGACAGTGCGGAGCCTGCTTGGGATTCTCTCTCTCCTTCCCTCTCTGTCCCTCCCCTGCTCGCATGCTGTCTCTCTCTCTCTCTCTCTCTCTCTCTCAAAATGAATAAACATATATATAAGAAATAAGGAGACAGATGAGAGAAGCAAGACCCAGCCTGGCCTTCCCTGGATTCCACTCCTGGCTTTTTGTCACAGGGGTGCATGCCCTGCCCTGGCCCAGGTTGTAGGGGCCGGAGAACAGCCAGGGGTTGACTGGAGGCAGAAAGGCAAGTCACCTGCTTGCTTTGCATCCCTGAGAGCTGAGGACACCTGCTGTCCACCCTGCCAGGGAGGGGAGGCGGCTGAATGTTCCCGGGGAGGGTGGAAATTTGCCACCCTGATTAAGGAGCACAAGGGTGGTGATACCCCAGGGATACACCTGCTAAGGAGTAGAAAAACTATGACAGACACTGGGTTACTCTTTATCTCACATTCCCACCTGCTGCCTGCTCACACAGACCGAGTTGCGGGATAGGAGACTGGACACTGAGCTCTGAGCTCAGCGCCCCGCCCAGCTCTCTGGGTGCCCTGTGTGATCCCAAGCAGGTGAGGTCCACTCTCTGGGACCCAGCGATTTTTTTTTTAAATGTGTATTTATTTTTGAGAGGAAAAGAGAGAGACAGAGCACGAGTGGGGGAGGGGCAGAAGCAGGCTCCAGGCTCCGAGCTGTGAGCACAGAGCCCGACGTGGGGCTCGATCTCACCAACCCGAGAGATGATGACCTGAGCCGAAGTCGGACTCTTAACCGACTGAGCCACCCAGGCGCCCCCATGGGACTCCTCGAATCTTTAAAAACCACTCCCCTGTACATCAGACAGATGGTGAGATTTTGAATGAGGCAGGCACTAACATTTACTGGCTGCTAACTTTGTGTAAGTGGCTACCTTATACCTCTCCAAGCCTCGATGCCGCCATTTGAGAGACGAGGATGTTAATACTATCTGCCCACGGGGGGTGGAAGGGAGGGGAGGGTGGGTGATGGGCATCGAGGAGGGCACCTGTTGGGATGAGCACCGGGTATTGTATGGAAACCAATTTGACAATAAATTTCATATTAAAAAAAAATACTATGTGCCTTACAATGCGATTTACAATTCGTCAGTGTAATTGTTTTAATAAAGTGCTTAGCACAGGGTCTGGAGCTCAGCAAATATTCATGAAGTGGTCATTGTCAGTGGCCAGCTGGTAAGCCAGCTTCGGGGGGTGTCTGGGAGGAGGGGCCCTGATGCATCGCACGGCCAATTTCTACGGTGCTAATGTTTCCATCATGACTGATTTCAAGCCAGTGGTTCAACAACCGGCTTACAAAATTTCTGAATCTTTAACAATCCGTTCGAGTGAACTGGTGCACACCGGCTTCCACTCCACAAGGGCCATCTACTCTTGCTGTTAGTAGTATTTTTGCTATTCAACCAAGCAGGTTCGTTTTGGGGTTTTCCTTTAATAAATCTACATGAGACTTCACTTTCAACACTGGGTTCTGCAAGGCTAAAAATAGTCTGAAAGCCATCAAAGCAGAGGATCTGGTAAAGTCCCCTCCAGCTTGAAATAACATCCCAGGGGGCCTGTGCCCAAGCCTACCTCCTCAGAGACAATTCCCCAGACTCCCTCCAAGGCACAGAACCTGGCTCCATGCCTTTTTCCCTCAGAGTCCCACACTGCGCAAGTCAGAAAATACTCACCAAGTGAGAGGTACAAAAGGACCGAGAAACAAGATTCTCTCCCGACATTCTAGCTGTGTGGCCCCAGACGTTCGACGTCTCTGAGCCTCATCTAGTTCACAGAGCCGCTGAGAGGGCTTTTTAACGGGATAATGTATGTGGAGCATTTGCGAAGTGCACGCGCCTCAATCAAATGTAACTATCATTGAGAATACTACTGATGGGGGGCGCCTGGGTGGCTCAGTCGGTTAAGTGCCCGACTTCGGCTCAGGTCATGATCTCACGGTCCGTGAGTTCAAGCCCCGCGTCGGGCTCTGTGCTGACACCTCAGAGCCTGGAGCCTGTTTCGGATTCTGTGTCTCCCTCTCTCCCTGCCCCTTCCCCGCTCATGCTCTGTCTCTTTCTGTCGCTCAGAAATGAATAAACATTAAAAAAAATTTTTTTTTAAAGAAGAATACTACCAATGGGGCACCTGGGTGGCTCAGTCGGTTAAGCGTCAGACTCGATCTCAGCTCAGTTCTTGATCTCAGGGTTGTGAGTTCAACCCCTGCATTGGGCTCCATGCTGGACATTAAGCCAACTTAAAAAAACAAACAAACAAAAAAATATATATATATGTATATATACACACACACACACACACACACACACACACACTTATATATATATTACCACTAATACAACCACCAGGTCTGGGCCCCTGCCTCCTGTAGAGGGTCTCCTACAATTTGTACACCCCAGAGCTGAGCCTCCCCACCTGCTCCCTTCCCTAGGCCCTCACTTCCACCCCCACCCCAGGATTCATTTATTTATCCCCTTCCAAACCCTCCAAGTCCATCAAACTGTGGAGCGGTTGGATAGATTTTTTAATTAATTGATGCAGAATCAATGGAGAAGTGATTGTTTTGGCCCTGGCGGGGTGGGGAGCCATCCTGACTGTGCGAAATAAATGAATGACTCTGGGCAGAGCGGTGGGGAGGAGGGGTGGGGCCTGCACTGAGCTATGATTGGGCTGTGGGTACTGAGACCCGGGACGCCCAGCACCTGCTGTGAGAGGCAAGACAGAGAAGGAAAATGTGGTCAACATGTCCCCTCGGAGTCCAGGAGACCAGAGCTCAGCCCCGGACACCCCCACTAGGCAGCTCGATGGCCTCCCAGGGCTGCTGTAAGCATTCAATCCTGACACGTGCTAACGGCAGCATGGATGGGCCTTGAAGGCATCACGCTAAGTGACATAAGCCAGACACCGAAGGACAAATAGTGTACGATTCCATTTCTATATGGACCTGCAATGCGCAAATTCATGGACACAGAAAGCAGAACAGGGGTTCCAGGAGGGAATGGGGAGTCACTGCTTAGCGGTCAGAGTTCTGTCGGCACGATGAAGAAGTTCTAGAAATAGAAAGTGGTGATGGTTGCACCACACGACGAATGGACTTAATGTCCCTGCACGACGCACCTAAACGTGGTTGAAATATTTTATGTGGGGAGCCTGGGTGGCGCAGTCGGTTAAGCGTCCGACTTCAGCCAGGTCACGATCTCGCGGTCCGTGAGTTCGAGCCCCGCGTCGGGCTCTGGGCTGATGGCTCAGAGCCTGGAGCCTGTTTCCGATTCTGTGTCTCCCTCTCTCTCTGCCCATCCCCCGTTCATGCTCTGTCTCTCTCTGTCCCAAAAATAAATAAACGTTGGAAAAAAAAAATTTTTTAAAGAAATATTTTATGCAACCTATTTTACCACAGCTAAAAAAAAAAAAAAGAGAAGAAGAAGAAAAGTAAGGTATGCCGGGTGCTTGACGCTGCTTGGCTTCTAGAAAGTGCCCACTGAATATACATTATAGGATCCCCTGGGTGGCTCATTCAGTTAAGTGTCCGACACTTGATTTCGGCTCAGGTCATGATCTCATGATTCGTGAGTTCAAGCCCCACATCGGGCTCTGTGCTGACAGTGTGGAGCCTACTTGGGATTCTCTCTCTCTCCCCCTCTCTCTGCCCTTCCCCCTGCGCTCTCTCTCTCTCTCCCTCTCAAAATAAACATTTAAAAAAAAATTTAATAATAAAAAATAATCTGGGGCACCTGGGTGGCTCAGTCGGTTAAGCCTCTGACCTCAGCTCAGGTCATGATCTCGCGGTTCGTGAGTTTGAGCCCCGCGTCAGGCTGTGCACTGATAGCTCAGAGCTGGAGCCTGCTTCGGATTCTGTGTCTCCCTCTCTCTCTCTGCCCGTCCCCCACTCATGCTCTGTCTCTGTCTCTCAAAAATAAATATTAAATTTTTAAAAAATAATAAATATACATTACAATTGTGATTATTATTATATTTATTGTATTATTAATAATATATATCATGTTCGTATTACTATTATTCTTTTCAAATCACCGGGGTGAAGTGATATATTCACGTAGACTGTAAAATATGACCAAATATTCTCCCCATCCCTATACGCCCACCTTTCTGAAGGGACTTGGCAGCTTCCATCAAGAGACGGGGTCCATTTCCCATCCCGGGAATCTGGGCTGGGCCACATGACTGCTCTGGGCAACACATTTAGCTTCCCGTGGTTGCTCAAGGTTTGTAAATTACCGCAAACTCAGTGGCTTAAAACGACGCATTCTGTCCTCTTACACATTTCTCAGACGTCAGAAGTCCAAGGCAAACCTTAAGGACAGAAGCCGAAGGTTGGCGGGGCTGGTTCCTGCTGAGGGTCCAGGAGATCAGAGCTCAGTCCCGGACACCCCCACTAGGCAGCCCGGTGGCCGCCTAGGGAGAACCCATGTCTGCCCTTTTTCAGCTTCCCGCAGCCACCTGTATTCCTTGGCGTGTGGCCTCTCCCTCCATCCTCAAAGGCTGTCGTTCGAATCTCTGCTTCCAACATCACATGACTTTCTTGTCTTCTGCAGGACCCCTCTGCTTCCTTCTTATAAAGACCCCATGATTTAGGATACTCCTCCCCATTTCAAGGTCCTGAGCTTAATCACATCTGCAGAGTCCCTTCTGCAAATAATAAGGTAACATTTTCATAAACTCCAGGGATGCAGACCTGGACATCTGAGGAGGGAGTAGGGACGTAAATTCAGTCTACAACAACTGACGAGACTTAACTAAATGGGATGCAGGGAGAAGCTTGAGAAAAGCTTGGGCCGTAGGGTTAGCCCCCCCCCTTGCTGGATAGCCCTTTCACCACCAACAGTGCAAGCTCAAACTTGCCTTCTGGAAAATGAGAGACTCGTGGCTGCATTACCCCGGTCACCCCAGCCAGCGGCCAACCAGCCCACAATGGTGGAGCCTCCCTGCCCCCGGCAGCCAACGGCCACCAGCTCCTGTGGGAGCCCAGAGAGAACCAGCAGAAGAACCTCCCAGTAGAGCTCAAATGGCCAACTCACGGGATCCTGAGTTAAATAAGCCATTCTTGGGGTGTCTGGGTGGCTCAGTCAGTTAAGCGTCCAACTCGAGCTCAGCTCGGGTCTTGATCCCAGGGTCATGAGTTCAAGCCCCGCCTTGGGCTCCATGCCGGAAGTGAAACCTACTTTAATAAATAAATAAACAAACAAATAAATACAGTCGGTTAAGCATCTGACTCTTGATTTCGGCTCAGGTCATGCCCTCACAGTTCATGAGTTCGAGTCCCCCATCGGGCTCCGTGCTGACAGCGCAGGGCCTGTTTGGGATTCTCTCTCTCCCTCTCTCTCTTTACTCCTCCCCTGTACACGCTCTCTCTCAAAATAAATAAATAAAATTTTATAATAAATAAGTAAATAAGCCATTCTTGGTTTAAGCCACTGAGTTTCATACTTTATTAAACAGCAAAAGCTCGCTGAATCACCAGACGACCATTGAGAAAGGGAGAGAAGGGAACATTTATCGAACACCTAACTGTGCACAAGGCACATTTCTCACGTGATCGCGTCGAAGTCGCACAAATGCCTCGTGTTAGGCATTAACTGTACCCATATTACCGATGAGGAAACTGAGGCTCAGACAGGGGAAGCAATTGGCTCAAGAACACATGTCTACTAGGAGTTTGGGGAGCCAGGTGTCAACCTCAGACCTGCCCGAGCCCGAAGCCACGGGTCTTCCTTCCAAAAGCCCCACCCCTGCCAAATCAACACGTTCATCTGCACGGCCGGCTTGTTCTTCCCGCTCACCCTTCCAACAGCTGCTACCACCTGCCCAAGCACTGCCCAGCCAGCCGCCCTGCCGTCCGGTGGTTATTTATGGAGACAGGAAGGCAAAGCAGGTAAGCATTCATACACTGGTACATCAGAGTCAAATTCCAGCTCTGCCTCTTCGTGGCTGTGTGACCTAGAGCAAACTAGCTCGCCTCTCTGAGCCTCAGCTCCCTGGTCAGTAACATGGGGAACCCAACAATGCTTGCTACTTTCTGCAAGTGAAACGAGGAGAGTTGTGGGAAGCACCGAGCACAGACACTAGCATGTAGTGCGTGCCCAGTAAATGCTCGCCGTTCCGATAACTGACATTATTCTTGGAAGCCGGCGCTGGAGCCGTGCTTTGGCAGACCAAGAAGATGCCAGGCTCTACCCAACCCGAGCAGGGCCTCCTACCAACTGGTTTCCATAGCGCTGACCATTTCAGGACCTGCCTCCTTCACCCTCCGGACAAACAAGAGACACCACAAAGCAATGAAAAGAAGAGCCAATCCTGACTCAGGACACCTGCTCCCCCACCCCCCACCCCACTCTGCCCCAAACCCACTCTGTGTGGCTTCCCTGATCGGGGCCTCAGTTTTCCCATCTCTGTCATGAGGGGACAGCCTTCTGGACGTTTCTTCCCTTCTTATCATTCTTCCTGCATCCAAGGAGCTCAGCGCTTTCTGCCCCCTTCAGGCAAATCTGACGTCAGAACAGGCTCCCCAACGCACATTCGGTGCCAAGCTGGTTTTGATAATCCAAGGAACGCTGTTATTTCTTGATGTGGTCCGCCACCCCCTTCCACAGCCCATGGTAAATTTGCATTGGGGGTTGGAGTCAGAAAGAGAAAAAAAAAAAAGAAAGAAAGAAAGAAAGAAAGAGGGCTGTCTTTGAAGTGAATGATATGAATTATTTCGACCTAACTTACTAATTAAGACCTCATTAGCAGCCCAAATTTGTGATAGATCAGCAGAGGACTTGGCACAATGGTTTAATTTAATGATTTCTTGCATTACTTTGTTAATCATCTTTAGTCTGATTTAATTTATGCCAATGTGACTGTCCTAATTTCTAATTAAGGCATTGATGGCAGGGACGGCCGCCATAGCATAAGAATCTCAATCAAGGCTGATACAAAAGCAGATATTCGTTTTTAAGGCCTATGAGGTGGCAATTTGCTAAGCGGACTGCTTATTGTTTGATTCCCTCCCCTTCCACCCCCCCCCCCCGCCCACCCCCCAAAGGTTGGGGAGGGTCTGGTCTTTGCCTGGGGCAGATGGTTTCTCACTAATCACAGACCGTTACAATCATCGATTTTTTTTAAAGGCTGTGAAAAAGACCTTGGAGATTAACTAGACCAGCCTGCTCATTTCACACATGAGGCAACAGGGGCCAGAGAGGGTGAGGGGCTCACTCAAGGTCACACAGCACTGGAGGAGCCGCCAGACTCTCCTCCAAGACCACCCACTGGCAGACCCCAGGCGGCAGGTGGCAGCTTCTGAAGGAAATACAATTGCCTGGGATTTGGGTCAGTGAGTTGAAATTGGCATAATAACTCCGATAACTCCCAGTCCTTAAACACCAGGCTCCGAGCCAGAAAATTCCCTGCACCTTTTTCTCAAATCCACAAACCACCCCTCCACGTGGGTATTATAACTGCTGCCCTCTTGTTTTACAGCTGAGGAAACAGAGGCTCAGAGAGTCCGCCCAGGCTCCCAGAGCAAAGAAGTGGGATTTGAACCCAGGTTTGTCTGATCCCCACGTCTGCACACTTACCTATTACTGCTCTGGCTGCCTCTCCAGGTTACCGCCTGAGGGATTCATAGAATTTGTATTCAGATTACAGCTAATGTCTTTTTAGGGTTTACCATGTGTCAGGCGCTGTGCTAAGCCTTTCATGTGAGAATCTCATTTGGTCCTTATAGCATCCTATGAAGAAGGCATCATTCTTATGTCCAATTATACGTGGAGAAGCCAAGGAACAGAGAGGTTACATGAACTACCCAAGGTTGCACAGCAAGATGGCAAGAGCTAAACCGTTCCCTCCTCCCTCTTCCTAACTCCAAAACTTCCTACACCTCACCTATCTCCTGAACATTTCTGAGCTTGGCTGAGCTGGAATGTCTGGGCTTCGCCTACCCAGGGCACTCGAATATGCCTTGGGGCTCCTTTCATAGGGACAAAAACAGCCCCAGCCATGGGAAGAGCCAAGGATTCCCAGGTTTGCATCCTAGTTCATGCCACCAATTTGCATCTCCTGTCTCCTCCCCTGGCCTCAGTGTCCTCATCTGAAAAATGAGGGGACTGGACTGGAATCACCAGGGGTTAGCAAAAACAAGAAAAACAAAAACCCTCATGGCTGCACCCCACCCCAGGCTTGAAGAATCTGAGTCTCTGGAGACAAGGTCCAGGACTCCTGATGGCAACGAGCAGGCTTGGTGATTCTGATCCAGCCTAATTTGGGGGAACCGCCACCGGACTCGATGATTCATGCTGGCCCTCCAACCCTGATGTGATGATAAATGCCCTCTTGACGTTGCTACTCAAACCATTCCTTCCCATGACCTCCTCCCCAGCACTGTAAATGGTACCCAGATGCTCAGATCAAACACTGGAATCGTCCTTGGTTCCTCTCCCCACCCCCCCCCACCCCCCCCCACCCCCACCCCCCCCACCCCCGTCTCTAGGTATCTAATCCATCAGGGTATCCTGTCAGCTCGACCTCTACATACATCCTGAAGCTTCGACTTCTCTCCTCCCCCCTGTCCTGCCCTTAATGACTGCACCCGCCTCCTGCCTGTGTCCCCACAGCCAGCCTGGCCCCCTGCAGTCCCCCCCCCCCCCCCCCCGCCACCAGCACCCTAGTGACCTTGGCAAAATATAAATCTAACCATCTCCCCACCCCCCCCCACCGCCCCTCCTGAGTCTAACAACCCCAGGGTATTCATCACTCAGTGAATTAGACCCATACCCCTCTTCTTGGACTGGGAGGCCCTTCGTAAGCTGGGGATCCCCTCTTGTCCATTCCCCGCTCCTAGCTCCAGTCCCACCAATTCTCACTCTGTCCTTTCAACAGGCCAAGTTCACTCTAACTTCCAGCCTTGGCACCTGCTGATCCTTCCACCTGGAGGTCACTGCCTCAGGCTGTTTGACCTGCCTATCTCCTTCTTGCCCTTGTCCCCAACTTTCCCATCTAAAGGAGCCTCACCCAGGGCATACCCCACCCCAACAGCCTGCATTATTCCCTTCAGAGCAGGGACCAGCACTTGAAATTATCTCATTTCTTCTTTCGTCCGTTGTCTCCCCCTGTGACGTGCTATAATAAGAAATATATATTTGGTCTTTGTTCCCAGCTCCTGGCACAGAGCTCCTAAAACCCTTGGAATTTTGTGAGTGATGGGAGTGTCTTTTGTTATTCATAAGTCCCTTTCAACCCTACCTGAGTGTATGCTAATGAGGTGACTTTTGGGAAGCCCTGGGGGGGAGAGGGAGGGGGTGCTGGTTGCCAGGGGGACAAATCACGTGATTAGAAGGTTGGCACTTTTGGCCCCACCCCCAACCTCTGAGGAGGAGAGAAGGGCTGGAGGTGGAGTTCAATCACCAATGGTCAATGATTTAATCAATTGTGCCTAAGTAGCGAAGCTTTCCATGAAAAACTCTCAAGAGTGGGGTTCTGAGAGCTTCCAGGTCGCTGAACAGGTCACCAGCAAATAGGTGCTAGGAGGGTGGTGAGCCCAGAGAAGGCATGGGGTCTCTGCCCCCCTCTTCCCATGCCTGGCCCCATGATTCTCCTCCACTTAGCTGTTCGTGAGTTGTATCCTTTATAACAAACAGATAATATAAGTAAAGTGGTTTCCTGCATTCTGCGTTCTCTAGAAAATTATCAAACCGTGAGGAAGGGGGCTCATGGGAAGCCCAGATGTACAGCTGGTCAATCAGAAACGCGGGGGACTTAGGATGGGTGTCTGGACCCGGGGCCAGTCTTGTGGCACTGAGCCCTTCACCAGTGGAGTCTGCCCTAGCTCCACATAGTTCATATTAGAGCTGAGTGATAGGACTCCCAGTTGGTGTCCAGACAGAAAACTGGTTGGGGTAGGAAAAAACCCACACATGGGGGGTCAGAGGTGCTGCGAGTGATAGGAAAAAAAACAACAGCGCTGTTTTTTCCTTTGGTCGGTATGTGCTGTAGAGACAGAGAAAGAGGCTTCTCTTTTTCATTTTACCCCCACTAGAATGTCACCTCCACGGAAGCAGGGTCCCACCTTTCTGGTGCACCACAGTGCCCCCACGGAGCAGCACTCGACACAGGGTGTGCACCCAGAAGTACTCACCAGATGAACAAATGAAGAGAGGGTCACATGAATGACATCATGCTCCCGGAAATACAGTGATCCAAACTCCAGTCCTTGGGAATGTCCTAGAAGCAAAACCCTTCAGGAAGGATATCCTGGGGACCTTTCGTGCACAGCACAGCCTCAGACCACAATGAGAACTGACCCCGACCCAGACTCCCCTGTGCCCTTGAGCGCAATCCTGGAGAATTAAAAAGTTTCAAAGAAAGTGCATCTGCTACTGTGCAACATTTATGTTAGTCAATATAGATTTATTTAATGCAATAAATGACATAATTGGACTTTTATTTCCATAATATATTTTTCCAAGATAACTAATATTTTGAGGACCCGTGGCCTACTGATGTCTCCTGAACGAACATATTTCCTGTATTATTACTCTTGTATAAAACTGACATTTAAACAGTTTAATAAATGAGCTGATGTTTGACTTGTATCAGTTTCAATACATTCCGGGATATTAATAAAATATATTTCATAAGCCAGCTCAATAGACCATGCCGTAAAAATTCAATGATTTATTAGCGATACACTTGCTATTAGTTGGGACAGATACTCAAAATGCCATTAGGGTTAAAATAATAATCAATCAAACTAATTAGACCCTATTTTTCATATGCAAATATAATTAAGCATACATTTCTCCGTAACTTTAAAGAGAATTATGGAAGCTCAGTCTTGTATGAAGAGCCCCTCACTTGAGTTAATGAAATGACAGTGTCTCAAGTTGGATATGCAAACAAAATTGATGAACCATTCTAGGCTTTGAGGATCAGAGGGAGCTGGGATGGGAGGGAAAGGGCTAGGGAAGAACCACCCTGCACACCTCAGTCTTCTCTTCCCATCGCTGCTGATCAGGGGAAGGTTTCAAGACTCAGTGAAGGCAAGGATGATACATCCAGTATGGCGCCATGGGCAAGAACATGGACTCTGAGCCCACATTGCTGTGTTCAAATCTTAACTTCACCAAAAGAGTGGACGGACGTTGGGCAAGTTAACCTCCCTCTGTGCCTCAGTTTCTCCCTCTGTACAATGGGAGTGACGACAAAAGTAGCAGTGTAGACCTTGGGGTTTGCCGGAGGGAGTCAGTGTGCACCTAGCCCATAGCAAGCGCTCAATAAACATTAGCTGTTTTCAACTGGGAAGCAGTTCATTTGCCCCCCCAGCTTCCTCTGCAAGACCTCTCAGCCACTCGCTGGCTGCGTGACCCAGGGAAAATCTACTGCCCTCTCTCTGAACATTCAGGGAGTTGTTCTAGATGATTCAGAAGGTCAGCACTAACAGTTGAGAAGGTTGAAGAATGATCATCCTTAACCATTCTTTCTGCCTCTGGGTCCAATGCACAAAACCTAGTTGCTTCCTAGGAAAGGAGTCAAAATGGCGGAAGAAACCAGAACTAAGCCAGGGCAGAAAGCCATGGCATCCAGGACTGGTATCTTCAAAGAAACCCCTATTGGGGAGCAAGACAGAAATCTAGACTGCTTCTGGCTCTGGCCAGACACTTGGTGTATTCATTAAGGCCAGGGTCTACAAATACTTTCTATAAAGGTCCAGATAGTAAATAGTTTAGACTTTCTAGACCATACAGTCTCTACCCCAACTACTCAACTCTGCTGCTACAGCATGAAAGCAGCCAGAGACTGTGTTTCAACAAAACTTAATTTGCAGACATGATGTAACAAACAAACCCAAAAGCGTGCAATGGCCCAACGATGGCGGCTGTCTATTTCTAGCTCTTGCAAAGTCCAGGGAAGACAGTTGCGGTCGGGCAACTCTGCAGGGTGACTTCCCTCCAAGAGATAGCAGAGACCCAGGTACTTGCTGTATCGTGGCTCCCTCCACCCTCAGCGCGGGATGTCTAGCTCCCTGAGTTCCATCAGTGGGAAAGGAAAGAGCAGGAAGGGTCACGCCTGGGAGGGTCCGGCTGTGAAGTACATCGCTCCGCTCACATTTGACAGATGCTTGGTCTTATGGTTGTGCCAACTGTGAGGGAGGCTGGGGGAGGGGTCTGAGCTGTGTGACCTGGAGGAAGAGCAAACAGATTTGGGGAGCAGCTAACAACGTCTTCCACAGAAGGGAGAAGCTCCACTTGTCAGGATGTGTAGCGAAATTCCGTCACCTTCCCCATTCTGTCTTTTCATGTAAGGTTGGCCATCCTGACAAAGAGTGTAATTATGCTCTTGGAGGTACTTCCCCCAAGACTTCCAGGGTCACCTGCCCATCCCCTGTCCTCCACATTCCCTCCCCATTTTTATCCCTAACAACCTTCCCCGCTTCATCTGTCTCTCCTCCTAGGCAGGCTCTTTCATTCCTGAGGACAGGGTCAAGTCTGTTGCTCACCCCTGCATCTGTCTTCACCTTGGCCACAGGGGAGATGCTTGATAAAAATTAATTAATCCTCGAATAGACGAATCTAGGCTGAGTTATAATGATCGAGCACATAAAGGTGGGTTTAAATAACAGAACCAAAAATAATTAAAAGGAGCAAAGAAATGGATGTGGCATATCCCTGGGAGAAAGCCCAAGAAAGTCAGAAAGAGTCCAGGCAAAAAGAAAATCTGGGAAGTTCAAGGGAGCCCAGAGCCAAATGTAGCCCCCAGCTGTGGCCACTCAGCCCTAAAGAATATGAAAAAAGGTGTGTGTGCGTGTGCACCTGCACGTGTGTGCGCGCGCGTGCACTTCTGTGTGTGTGTGTGTGTGTGTGTGTGTGTGTGTGTGTGTGTGTTGGGTTATGCTGATCTCTTTGTCTGAGACAAGAGCTCATGAGTCAGGCTCTAACTTGGTCTGGCTTTCCAGCCCTTCCTTTCCTCCTCAGGTTAGAAAACGCAGGGGGCCCTGGAGAGGAGAAAGGTAATTATGCCCAATGGGTAGAGAGCAAACTCAGCATTTTTAGCAAAAAGGCTGTGGGCCCGCCAAGGGACATCTGTGGCCAGAAGCCTGGCTTCAGCCACAAAACGTATTTTCAGTCTTAGTGAGAAAGAGGGATGAAGTGGCTGGGGCCTTCTGCAGCACCAGCCTTTTTTTAAAAATCATTTCAAAATTAAATTAAATGCTATTAAATTAGCAAAAGTGCCAGGGGAGCCTGGGGAGCAGGTCGCTCAGATAAATGGCCCAGGCTGGGCACCTTAAAATCATGGAGATGTCAGATGCCGGGGCCAGAGGGGCTCCAGAGGGCCGCCCCCCCCCCCCACACCGTTTGCTGGCTCCTTAACCATGCCCTGAATCCGGATGACCTAGGGAGTTTTCCCAAAAGCACAGAGCAGGGCACAGCTCTCACCGAGAACGGGGATCCACAGGTCTGGAGCCCGGCTTTGTCTCTTAGGAAAGCCCCAGGAGGTGATTCTGACAACACACACACACACACACACACACACACACACACACACACTCATACCCCAGTTACAAGGCAGGGATGGACAGCAGCACCTTCATTTTGCAGAGAAGGGAGGGCAGTGACTTGTCAGGTTCTCCCAGCAAGTTACAGTAGAGCACAGAGGGGAACCAGAGGCTTCTCAGTCCCAGGACGCTGTCCTTTCCCAAGAAAGGAGATTCGGGAGGATTCCAGGGAAGGAGAGGGGAGGTTTCAGGCAGGAGCGGCTTTCCCTTCCTCTGACCCCCCGCTGATGCATTCAGAGGGTGTTCCGGGGGCTATAGGCCCAGCACGCAGGACCCAGTGGTGGCCAAGTCCCAGCCTGTAACATACGAGATGATTTCAGCTACTGATAAATGCTGCGATGGCAAGGAGCAGGTGAAGAGACACTGACAAGAGGGAGGTCACTTTAGCAAAGGCAGTCCTGTGGCTGCTTTGAGGCGGTGACATTTGACCGCAGATGTGAACGATGAATAAGGAAACCCAAGGATGAGGAACAAGGGGTACCACGGGAATGTCTAGTGGGAAGGGGCAGGTCAGTAACCTTGGGGTAGGGGGTCCCCCGGGAGGCGTCCCTGCAGAAAGCAATCTCTGAGCTAAGAACAAAAGGACAGGGCAGAGTCCATCAGGGAAAGATGGGATGGGGGGAGGTTCCATTCATTCAGTCAACATTGTAGAAAATCCCTAAAGGGAACCAGGAATTGCAGTAAAGCTGGGTTTTTCCATCTCACCACTATGGACACTTGGGGCCGGACCATTCTTTTTTTTTTTTTTTTTTCTTAAGTTCATGTATTTATTTTGAGAGAGACAGAGACAGCTCGAGTAGGGGAGGGGCAGAGAGAGAGGGAGAGGGAGAGAATCCCAAGCAGGCTTCCTGCTGCCAGCGCAGAATCCGACTCAGGGCTTGAACCCACAAAGCCGTGAGGTCATGACCTGAGCGGACACCAAGAGACTGGACGCTTAACCGGCGGAGCCACCCAGGCGCCCCAGGGGCTGGGCCGTTCTTTGTGGTGGGGGCCGTCCTGTGCCTTGTAGGATTCAGCTGGGGCCATCCCAGACCTCATGGACCCGATGCCAGAGGCACTTGCCAATTTCATCAACCAAAACTGCCTCCAGACATGGCCATATGTTCGCTGCCCCCAGCAGTGGTTAGAGCCACTGTACTGGGGGCGCCTGGGTGGCTCCGTCGGTTAAGCGTCCGACTTCGGCTCAGGTCAGGATCTCGCCATTCATGAGTTCGAGCCCCGCGTTGGGCTCTGTGCTGACAGCTCGGGGCCTGGATGGATCCTGCTTCAGATTCTGTGTCTCCTTCTCTCTCTGCCCCTCCCTCCCTCCCTCCCTCCCTCTCTCTCAAAAATAAATAAACATTAAAAAAAAATTTTAAAGAACCACTGTACTGAAGTGTAATGAGAAAGAGAATAGTAATATAATATAATACAATATAATATAATAAATATAATTCTTCAGAGGAGGTGGAGCTTTGGGAGGAACATACCTAATTCAGACCCTAAAATACTCCCGGCTCAGGAGTCTGTGTGGTGCATTTCTGCAAACCCACTAGACATACCCAAGCACCTCAACTTGGGCAGAATCATCTGTGGATATTTAACACCTGAATGGGGAGACTGGGTGGAGAAGTCTGGGATGCAGGGTGGTGGGGGGAGCTAAGGGAGGGGCACGTGGAAGGTGATCCTGTCTCCTCCCACCCGGGTTGAAAACCACCTCTCCCAGCTGGGTCCCAGTGGGTCTGCCACCCGGTTCAGGAAAGGGTTAACCAGAGATGTTTATTTATGAACTTGGCCTATTACTGTAGCATAATTTGAATACAGTGCCTATGCGGTTTTTTATTGCCGGCTATAATTTCATTTTTAAAGCTTCCCCTATGCCATACTTTAAAAATGATATCTCAAACAAGAAATAAATTCTGTTTTGCAGCTGTGTTAACTATATTTACCCATGGGACACACTATTTTGTCCTTGACACAAATCCCTGGGGATTTCACCGAGAATTGCTTTGGCAGCTCTTTCGCTCTCTCCCCATGCAGGGAGAGCATTGCTGCTATTCTCTGGGACACCCCACAGAGCCTCAACTGCAGCCCCAAGAGGTCTGAGTCTCCCGGGGGCAGAGAAGGAGCTGAGAAGCTTCCAGCCTGAGAGGGGCCTCAGCCCCTCCGCAGCAGGCCGCGCGGACGCGGTGACACCCGGGGCCTTTCCAAGCCTTTGGACTATAAAATTAGGGCATTGGGCAGAACAGTCACCACTGCGAGCCGACCCCCTCCTCACCCCTCCTTGGCAACAGCCGGAACCCTGCAGAATCTCTCCCCCTTCCTCCCCTGCTCTCCTGGAGTCTGTGATGGAGTTTACATAATTTCCCCGTCTGTAGAAGGATGGCGCAGGATCCTAAGTCGCTGGCTTCCATAATTTTCAAGCTTTTTTTTATTATTTCCTCAAAATGAAAAAAATATATATATGGCAGGGCCCAACTGACAGTAACAATAGCTTACATTTATTGAGCGCTTACTCTTTGCCAGTTACCGTGCTAAGACCGGATGGAAGCGCGCGTGTGATATTGACAGCAGCCTTGGTGGGTGCGTGACACGCCCCCATTTCGCCGATGAGGAGACTGAGGCTCGGAAAGTCCGAGGGAGTGTCCACCCCGGTGAGCCCAGAGGGGTCAGGAGAAGAGGCGTCGAGAGCTACCCTCCCCTGCCCCACACCGCAAGGGGGCGCGCTCACATTGGCCCATGAGATGAGCTCCTGTTTCCCGGTAAGTCCAGAAGCAATGTTGTCTTCGAAGAGGGAAAGGTGTGGGTGGGCGCAAGGCAGCCTGCTGGGTGCGACACCCCAGGGCAGATGAGGAGCCGGGGGTGCAGGGAGCAGGAGAAGAAAGGGAGGCCAGAGGCTGTCAGACAGATCCTCACCCAACACACAGCAGCAATCCTTCTGAGCACCTCTGCGTTGCAAAAACACAAAAACTCCAGGTTTGATGCTGGGCAGCCCAGCGCTCAAGTACTGACTCTTGGTTCTCGGCTGTTGGTTCTACAAAACCATTTCCGGCTCTGTGACCCAGGCAAGAGGCACCACTTCCCTGCAATCCTGCTTCCCCATCCTTAAAATGGGGACAGTGCCACCTTCATTCACACCACCTATGATTTATTATCGTTTACTGAACACCTAGTGCTTTGATGGACATAGAGTCTGGCTCTGGAAAGACCAAGAGAGGAAGAGAGAAAGAGAAAGAAACCAGGGCAGGCAGAGGAAACATCAAGTGAGAGGTGTGCTGGCAAGAAATTAAAAAGACCTGTGTTCCAGGGCCGCCTGGGTGGCTCGGCTGGCTATGCGTCTGACTCTTGGTTCCGGCTCAGGTCATGATCTCCCAGTTTCACGGGTTCAAGCCCCGCATTGGGCTCTGCGCTGAGAGCGTGGAGCCTGCTTGGGATTCTCTCGCTCTCTGCCCCTCCCCCACATACACTGTCTCTGTGTCTCTCAAAATAAATAAATAAACTTAAAAAACAAAAAAAGACTTGTGTTCCAATCTGTAACTTGTCATTTGCTTGTTAGTTACGAGAGCCTGGAAGACTTAGAATCTGGAGAAGAACACGGTCTTTGAAATGTTCAGACCTTAGCTCCACCATTTGTGGCTTCCCGTCTTGAATCTCAGTCTCCCTTTGGGGAAAATGGAAATAATCATGTCCGTCTCACAGGAAGGTCAGAGAAAGGGTAGGCAATAATCTCGCACGCCATTGCCAAGAGCATGACACCCAGGGGCCAGTGCTGGCCCCGACAGGAGGAGAGAGCCATGCAGACAGAGAACCATCCTCAGTCTTCCCAGAGATCTGTGGGAGTAAATGATCGCTGTTTTAGGCCACCGGGTTTGGGGCTGTTTTGTTACGCAGCATCGCTGAGTCCATAGCTAACTAATACAGTAGAATTCAACCCCTAAAAGTAATGTCTATAAAATCATGCAAATGGCTACTATTTTTTTTAATATTTACTTCTTTGGGGGGAGAGGACAAGTGGGGGGGGAGCAGAGAGAGGGGGACAGAGGATCCAAAGTGGGCTCTGTGCTGACAGGCTGACAGCAGCGAACGCAATGTGGGGCTCGAACTCGTGGACTGCAAGGTCATGACCTGAGCCGAAGTTGGACGCTCAACCGACTGAGCCACCCAGGTAGGTGCCCCTGGCTACTATTTTTTGAGCACAACTGTGTGCCAGGCACTGTCTTAAACACCTTGCGTGTTTTATCTTATTGGATTTCCACAACAACCACAGGAGGGAGGCATATCATTACCACCATTTTCCCAAGGAGCAAAGGCTCAGAGAGGTGGGATCACTTGCCCAAGGGCACACAGCCAGGAAAAAGTCAAATTTTGGACCCCCCCCCCCCACCTTGAACTACTGAGCCACGAGAATCTCCAGGCTGGCAGGGTTTGAGCCCAGTGCCCAGCACTGAGTTAGGGAGACATGAAGGGATGGTCTCTGTGCCTCAGGAAGGCACCAGGGGCAGACCAGCTGGGTCTGGCCAACCAGGACCCTGAATGCAGGCAGACCCTTGCCTGCTCCGTGCCCCTACCAGAGCCTCCCCCCTCCAACAGCAGCCATTCCAGCTGAACACCTCCCTTGCAGCCCTCTGGCGTCAACCCTATAAATATTAAACCAGCGGTAATTAGGGGAAATCAGCCCATCACCGCGCTCGGGAGCACTGCCACGTCTCCCCACCAGGCCCAGGCTGCCTTTGACTAGGGAGCTTTGTTTCTTTTAATTTGGGGACCTCATACAAGGCATGTGTCAGGCACCGGGACATCAAGCTCATCCCCCTGCGAACCAAGGCCCCGCTGGCGGAGCCCCACCCCCTCGGGGCCTTGCGGGTTCTGCCAACAAGCAGCAGAGAGGCTCTGCACAGAAGGGGGGCACCGCAGGGCTCCTGTCAAGGCCCAAGACCCCTCAGGGGACCCACATCGTTTTTGTGGATCGTGTGGCATCAGGCACTCGTGTCACGGCTTTGCGGGACTGATGGCGCATGATGCATGGCGACAGGTGTCACATCAGAAAACACAGCTCCAAGCACGCTCAGGTGGGACCACAGGCCCCAGGGGCTCTGAGAAAACCAAAGATAGGGAATGTCCAGCCAAGAGGTCTGGGAGCACAAGAAAACACCAAGGCCACCCATCCCCTTCTCTTGGGAAGCCAGCCGCCAAACTTCCCACCAGGCCTCATGGAATCCGGGTAAGTGGGAGGTCGTCGGGACGGTGGCCCAACCCACACACATTCGTGAAGGATCACGGCTTCCGTGGGCCGCGTGGCTCTCCACCCAACACACAGCAACAATCCCCCTCCATGGGCCTCACATCTCGCATAACTGATCCTGCCCAATCCTGGCAACATCTTTCCTCGGAAGATGGTAACATTGGCCCCTTATACAGATGGGGAAAGTGAGGCACATGAGGCCGTAAGGCATAGCAGCCACAGGCATCAGCTCTGGAATCACAGAGAACTGGATCTCAGTCCTGACTCTGACCATCCCTAGCTGTGTGACCTCAGGAAACTTACCTGACCTCTCTGAGCCTCAGATTCCTCATCTGTAAAAAAGGTATTAAAAAAAAAAAAACACCTACCCCTTGAGGGTTTTTTTTTTTAAGTTTATTTTTGAGACAGAGAGACAGAGCATGAACGGGCGAGGGTCAGAGAGAGGGAGACACAGAATCTGAAACAGGCTCCAGGTTGTGAGCTGTCAGCACAGAGCCCAACGCGGGGCTCGAACTCACGGACCGCAAGATCATGACCTGAGCCGAAGTCGGCCACTCAGCCGACTGAGCCACCCAGGCGCCCCGGTTGAGGGTTTAATGGGATCAGACATGTGGAGTGTGTGAGGCAGAAACTGATACGTCGCAAGCACAGAGCAATTGTAATTATTTTTACCAAAAACCACATGACTCAGAAGGGTTGGGGGGTGAAATTCAAAGCCAGGTCAGTTTCATTTGGAACCTGTGACATGTCCCCTGCCTCTTCACACCCACCCAGCACCCCGGCGGGCCCCCAACTAGTCCCCAACACAATTTCTCTTTCCCAACATGGCCACTCACCACCCAGCCTACCAGCACCATGGGACAATCACAGCCTCCATATTCGCAGACGAGGGTACTATTGGCCAGGTTTCCACACAGGCACCCAACAGGGCAGACGGACTCACTCCCATTTTGCAGCTGGGGGGACTGAGACCCAGGAAGGTAAGGTAAAGGCACTGTCCCACAGCCCACGACTACAACCCAGGTCTCTGGTTTTTAAAAATTTCCTTCAGCCTCTTGACCAGCTTAGAGTTCACACAGCAATTGGACGTGTTAACTTGATCCGTTACATCCTCCCAGCAATAACACGAAGACAGGTGTGAGGCCCATTTCCTGCATGGGGAAACTGAGGCTCCGGCTGGACACCTGCCCCACCCAGGATCTCAGAGCCGGTCAGAAGCAGGACGGAGACTGGAATCTGGCATTCCCATCCCCCAGCCTCCCCTCACCCTCCGGGCAGGAGGCAGCCCCTGCCAGGGTGCAGTGTGACGGGGCGCCTGCGTGGCCCCCATCAAAGCAGCCCGACACCAAATGACACTGTTCTGAAAACAAAGCGCCTGCTGCACCCAGCCCGTGGCCTTGCAGGCGCGCGCCCACGGTGGCGGCCCAGACAGACCCACCTTGTCCGCGTCCGCGTCCCCGCGGAGGAAGGAAAGCAAACCTCAGACCCGACAGAGCCCCCACGAGTGGCAGGTATTAATTGGTGCAATTAGGCAGGCCTTTCCCAAGGCCATAGAAGCTGCAGCATCAATAATTAGACTCAGATTGGAATTCCTTTGGCTCTGCGTGTAAACAGGACACTCTTTCTGCAGCTGCGGTAAATGATTTGTTCAAGGGGGGGAAACATTTACTGTAATTTGAAAGGAGCAATTGACTGTATTATTAGTGGATGGAAGTCTGCCTTCTGCCCAGGCTCAAGGAAAGAAGCCTTCGGACACAGGGTCCCCCCGTCATTGGGGTGGCCTGCTTTTGGAGTCAGAAAAACCCAGACCTGGCCTCTGGTTGTAACTCTCCTACTTATGTGCTGTGTGACCTTAGACAAGCAACACAAGGTCTCTGAGCCCTCCTTTCCTCATCGGAAACGTAGGGATGATACCAGCACACGCCCATAAGGCAGAGAAGGAGATCAGACGAGCCAAGCATACAGAAAGTGCTCAATAAAAATGAGCTGCTGTCATTATTGTTATTAGTAATGATACTAATTATCGTCACCTTTGAAGCATCCCTGGGGGCCAGAGGAGCTCACAGTCCACTACCCATCCGCCGAAGGAATACACCAAAACAAAACAGACGAAAAAATCTACCCCACCCAGCAGTTATGAAAAACTGTTACAAAAAAACTATACCCCACCCAACAGTTGATGAAGCATCAACTGTTTACAGGGATGAATCCGACAACCCTGCTCTCAGGATGCTGAGTCTTTGGTAAAGACAGACACGGAAACAGGTAACGGCCAAAACCTCACCTCGGACAGCACTTCTCAGTTTACATAGCATGCCTACCTCCTTCGTCCCCAGATCTCGGATAACACTGGAAAGGTGATGCGATCAATGCCCACTCTGTTGATGAGAAATCCGAGCTGGGACGTCACTTGCCCAGGAGCACACAACCAGGAAGGGACAGAACTAGGGTTTGAACTCAGATCCACTGGCCCCGTTAGCCATCACAACCCCTCGGCAAATTGCCTCCAGGGAAGGAGGTCGTGGAGACCGATCAGGGTAATCCATCACCTGGAAAGGAGTCTGCTGGGGGGCACAGGTTTGGCTGACCCCATCCTGAGGCCCCTCCAAATGCAGAGATGACCTTGCCCCTCCATCCTCCTCCTTCTTGCCACGACCCCCACGGCAGTTCTCCCCCAGGACTGTCATATGCCTCACGGGTGCCCACTCTGCGTGCTCTTGCTTGGGGGCCTCATCCCTTCTGGGGCACCCACATCGGATCCCAGGAGCAGCCCTCTGAGATAGAGCACTGAGTTGGAGGTCAGGCAGCTGGGTTTTGGTCCTTCATCCGTCCCGGACCAGCTGGGTGGCTTGGCCCAAGTCATGGCACATAGCCTCAGTTGCCGTATCTGTCAAATGGGGATGAAGACGGGGCTGTCGAGGGTGAAAACGGGAGCTCCACGGGGGCGGGGAGCCGACTTGTGTCCATCGCTGCATTCCTGGCACATGGGAGACCCTCCTGTGGACACTCAAGTATGGAACAAAGGAAAGACGGGAGGGGGGAGGGAGGGGCAGGAAGAGAAGAGGGAGGAGGGACAGAGGGAGGTGGGGAGCGAATCTTTTCCATCCTTCAAACCCGACTCTATCCACTCCTATGTGGAACTTGAGAAACTTAACAGAAGACCATGGGGGAAGGGAAGGGGAAAAAATAGTTACAGACAGAGAGGGAGGGAGGCAAACCATAAGAGACTCTTAAATACAGAGAACAAACGGAGGGTTGGTGGGGGGGTGGGGGAGAGGGGAAAGTGGGTGATGGGCATTGAGGGGGGCATCTGTTGGGATGAGCACTGGGTGTTGGATGGAAGCAATGAATCACGGGAATCTACCCCCAAAACCAACACACTGTATGTTAGCCAACTTGACAATAAATTATATTAAAAAAAAAAAAAAAAACCCAACTGTATAGCCAGCATCTCTGTGAAGTTCCCAGGGTCTTTCCAAAGTAGCGGGGGGAGGAGGCGTGAAATAATGTTTAAATCTGAGCCTGTGGCCTCCTTATCAATAGCACCCAGGTTCCCAGTGGACAGGCTGCTTCCCTCGGGGCCTCGTCCTCCTCATCTGTGGGCGGGGATGGGAGTCACAGTCCTGCCTTGCCGTGGGCATGGTAAACCGAGGCTAGCTGGTCTCTAAAAGCACTCCGCGCCTGACCAATAAGCATGTGCTACTTGTTACGTTATCACCCTCCCCACCAGCTTGCTCACCTCGTACAGGTTAAAATCCCTCCTCTTTCCATACTAGCCGCAGGGACCTTTCTCTCCCTCCGTGGGGCCTCAGTGTCTGCGTCTATAAAATGGGCCTGAAGGTAGTTCCAACCTCCCAGGGTGGTGGTGTGGTCTGGAGTGAATTAATGCAGATAGTCTGCACTGGGTGAGGCCAAGCCTGGATTTTCGTTCCTGCTCCTCCCTCCCACAGACGTTCAAGGTGGCCCTACTCGGCGCAGGGCCCTCTGCTAAGCGCTGGGGATACAGCAAACGAGTAGAATCACCCGGGCCCTGCCTTCCTGGAACTGATGCCCCGTCACTCTTTCCTGGACGTTTCTCTCCCCCAGGGAGCTCCAGGGGAGGAAAGAGGAAGGTTTCCTCCAGATTTTAAAGTCCAGAATTGGGGGGGGTGACGCCTGGGGGAAAACTGATCAAAAGGTCAACTTGTGCCTCAAGGCAACAGGCAAGAGGCGATGAGCTTCCCATCACAGAGATGTGCGTGCGGAGGGAGGTGTGGGCAGCCCCCCCTGGCCAGGATTCCGACACTGGGAGAGAAAGGGCTAGGTGGCTGTGGGGTCCCCTGCAGTCAGAGGAGTGTGCAGTGGGGTCAGGATGCTGTGAACAGTCCCTCGGCCCTCCTGCCCCAGCTGGGCTCTGGGGAGACAGGGAGGTAGTGAAGCCAGTACCCCACCTTGGTCCCCTGCCACTGTCCGGGCACATGGCCCCGTTCACCTGTGGGTCTGCAGACTGCAGTGGGCAGGGGGGATTGGATTCAGACCAGGGTCCTCAGGCCCAGAACCTATTCCCAGGCCCAGGCCGCCTCCCAGGGAGACAGCACAGGAGCCCTGTGTGCTGGGAGAGCCAGCTGTGGGCCCGGGAGGAGGGAGGAGGGAGGAGGGAGGGGAGGAAGGTGAGATGGGGGAAGGAAAGGGGAGGAGAAGGGGGAGGAAGGGGGAAGGGGAAAAGAAGGAGAAGGAGGAGGGAGGGGAGGATAGGAAAAGAAGGAGGAAGCAGGAGGGGAGGAGGGAGGAGAGAGGAGGGAGGAGGGAGGGGGTGAGAGGCAGCAGGGAGGATATTTTAGTGCCCCATGAAAACCTGAATAAATAGTGTCTAACCTTTCCTGCTCCCACCGCCTTATCTCAATATCCCATTTAATAGCGCTTTGAGGCCCCACTAAAAGAATACGACGGCTGTTATATCTGCTCTAAGTCACTGTTACTATGGGCCTGGCTGTCGGCTGCGGCAACACCCGCCCTCGGGGATCCCGGCTTCCGCGTTCCTGATGGCAAGTGTGGGTCCTGTTCTTCTAGAGAGGCCTGGTGCCCCTCGCCCGAGACCCACCAAGGCATGGAGACGATGCCAGGCAGTGGGGCCCTGCCGGTGACACCCGCTTTATCGCCCCAGGTCTGCTGTAACCCAGTCCCACAGCCGGGTAGCTTCCACCGGAGAAATGTATCGTCCGCGGTCCTGGAGGGCAGAAGTCCAGAAGCGTGTGTGCGTGTGTGCGTGTGTGCGTGTGTGCGTGTGTGCGTGTGTGTGTGTGTGTGTGTGTGTGTGTTTGCGCGCGCGCATGCGTGGCGTGCGTCTGAGCCGTGTGCATGCGGCTGCGTCCCTGGAGTTATGCGTCTGCGTGCGCTTTTGTGTGCCCGTGTATACATCGGCCTGCCTGAGCGGAGAAGCGCCCGTGACTGGGTCTACCCGGGGCCTGAGGCACGCGTGTGGCTGCATCCCTGTGCTTCTGTGAGCCCTGCGGGGAGCACGCGTGGCCACCGCGTGCAAGGTCCAGCGCTGGGGTAAATGAGACCTTTTCCGCCCCTGGCTGCACCCAGGGCCTGCAGGCGGCTGCGCTAATAAGACTGCTTTCCCCGAGGCGGTGGCTGCCCGGAGCAGGTCGGGGACTCGGAGCCTTGGGGCTGGGCTCCCAGGCCCTTCGCGGAGGCTGCTTCGTCAGCAGGACGGTGGCCCGCCATGACCCGGTGCCCTCCGGCAGCCCAGGGCCGGCACAGCCCCAGAGTGACCCCTGGGGACACCTGCCTCTCTCCAGGCTCCCCCCCAGTCGTCCCTGGGAGACTTCCCCCGCAGTCCCGAGGGGCCCTGAGAGGGACCAGGGCCCCCTCGCCTATACCAGACCCCTCTCATCCACGCTCTGACCAGCCTTGAACACGGCCTGTCGAGGCCTCAGTCTCCCCATCTGGAAAATGGAGCAAGAAGCGGACCGGAGGCCAAGGCTAGATGGGCTACCTCCCTCAAAGCTCAGGATAAGGCAGGTGGGTGTGGATGCGACGGGGAGGAGAGGATCTCATCTCTCAGTGAGGTCTTAAGGGTGAACTGAAAATGCCCCATAAATGCTCATTACAGCCCCGAGCCAGGCTAACGATCACCGTCATAATAGCCGTGATGATGGCCGCTTCCATCTACGACTCTCACGAAGGGCTAGGAAGGTGCCGTGGTGGGTGCTCTTATTACCATTGTTGTCTGTCTCCCACCTTACCCGGGACCCACAGCTGCCCCACCACCCATCTCCCTGCTCCAGGGAGCTGCCTGCCGGGAGCCCTGCTCCCGACCCCCTCACCAGGGCTTAATTAGGTCTCTTAGAAGGCAGAGCCGCCTCAGGGCCCGCAGGGAGCTTGGGGCAGAGGAAGCAGTAAGGAAGGGAGGGGGTGGCCACAGACGGAGACCTGGGTCGCGCTGGGGGTCTCCTCCCTCACTATCCACCGCCGGGGCCTCTCCGCAGCAAAGGCTGGGCCGGAGCGAGCCTGATACACGCACCCTGCTCTGCAAGCTCATTCTTTAGCCCCGAGCAAAAGCGCCACCAAGCTTCATCAATCCGGATAGTGCTGCGATTAATTCCTCAGCGTCAGGCACGCCTGCGCCCCATCTGGGCTCTGCCCATTCCCAGTTTTGTGACCTTGAGCTACTGACTTTCCCTGTCTGAGACTCTGGTGCCTGGCCTTGAAAATAAGGATGATAGGGGTGCCGGGGTGGCTCGGTCGGGTAAGCGTCCGACTTCGGCTCGGGTCACGATCTCGAAGTTTGTGGGTTCGAGCCCCGCGTCGGGCTCTGTGCGGACAGCTCGGAGCCTGGAGCCTGCTTGGGATTCTGTGCCTCCCTCTCTCTCTCTCTCTGCCCCTCCCCCACTCGCGCTCTGTCTCTCTCTGTCTCTCAAAAACGAATAAAAACGTTAAAAAAAATATTAGAAAATAAGGATGATAATCGTGCCCGTCCCGTCCCAGGTGGCTGTGAGGACCGAGTAGTAAAATAGGAGCAAAGGGCTTAACGCAGTGCCTGGCCCCCCGTTAATTCGCCTTTTGTGTCTGCTACACCATCATCATCATCATCAGTCAGGATGGGACAGGTGATGCTGTGATGACAAGTAACCCCCAAATCTTCACAAGTCCATCTCATGCTGACACGAGGCTGGGGGCTCTCACTACCGTCAGTCGGGGACTCGGGTTGATGGGGCTAAGTCCCCACCTTAAATGCTACCTGCGGCCGCACTAGGGAGAAGAGAAATCCTGAGAGTTTCCAATCAGCTGCTCAGTGCCCCAGCCTGGAAAGGAATGTGCCCTTGATTCTTGGGCCAGAACTCATCACATGGCCCTGTCGCCCACAAGGGACCCAGAACGATAAACTGTAAGACAATATGATGGAGCGCCTGGGTGGCTCAGTCGGTTGAGCGTCCAACTCTTGATTTCTCTGGCTCAGGTCATGACCCCAGAGTCGTGGGATTGAGCCCCGTGTCACGCTTTGCACTGAGCATGGAGCTTGCTTGGGATTCTCTCTCTCTCTCTCTCTGTCTCTCTCTCTCTCTCTCTCCCTCTGCCTTTCTCCCCCACTCACACTCTCTCTCTCTCTCAAATAAAAAAAAAAATGTAAGACAATATGTAATAACAAGGGTCCATTTAGAATCCTAAAACCTCACACATAGAAAGACGGTTGGGATCATCCAGTGTTTCAGACTGGGAGTGCAGGACCCAGAGAAGGAAAGAGACTTATCCAAGCTCACACAGCAAACTGACTTCAGAACTGGGGACTCCAACTCAGGTTCCCCTGACTTCCTGGCCAGGATGTTCTTGTTCACCCCACAGCATCAACCTCCATCCCAGTGGCACCAATGTACCCATTCAATTCTGACCAACGAAAAGCCTCCTGGGAGGAATCTGGAAAAGATTTTGTCACCCTTTTAAAAGAGTCAGAGGAGGGGCGCCTGGGTGACTCAGTCAGTTAACTGTCTAACTTCAGCTCAGCTCATGATCTCATGGTTTGTGGGTTCAAGGCCTTCGTCGGGCTCTGTGCTGACAGCTCAGAGCCTGGAGCATGCTTTGGATTCTGTGTCTCCCTCACTCTCTGCTCCTCCCCCACCCATGCTCTCTCTCTCTCTTTCTCTCTTTCTCTCTCTCTCTCTAAGATAAATAAACATTAAAAAAAAAAAACAGTTAAAAGGGTCAGAGGAATGGAAAGCCTCTCTGCTAGCTTTGGATGCTGTTGCATGAGGAGGCACCACAGCAGCTGTTTTGTGACCATGAGGAGATAACATTGAGAACAAAAGCCCACACTTAGAAAAGCAGAGTGAACATATAGAAAGAATTTGGGTCTTTGGCATGTCACTGAGCCCCTGAATTAACCTACCTCTGGACTTCTTGTTACCCCAGACACTAACCTGTCCTTATCATTTAAATCATTTTGCTTTGGGTGTGCAGACGCTGGCAGCCTGGGGCATCCTCACAGGCAGAGCCTCACGCTTCCACCCCGCCTCACTCCACGCTTTTCTCCTACCTGTTGCAAGACTCCTACTCCAAGCTTTAGCTTCAGCATCCCTCCCTCCTGGTTTCCTGAATCTCCCCCTCAACCTAGAGCAAGCCCCACTTTTGAAAACCACGTCTCTCTCCCTCAAAGCGCTTTATCCCAGTTTGTAATCACACTCTCGTTGGTGTGATTCTTTGATTTACACCTCCCTTCTCCGCTAGAAATACAAGCCCCGTGGGGGCAAAGAACACCCCGTTTGGACCCCATCTTAATCATCGGTGATCAGCACGGTGCTGTCCACAGTCAGCACTCAGCGCTCAGCGTTCATCGAACGAGTGAAGTGTTCTGCGTGTACTTGCTCATTCACTTATTTTTATTCCCAAACATCCACCAAGTAAGCTTCAGGAAGCCGAGGATCGTTTGGCCCCAGAGGCCAGGAGCGGTGTCTGCCCCTGGGGTAAGCACTCAAATATTTGTTGAGTAAATTAGGCAAGTGAATCAGACTCCCTTTATGCGCAAGGAGTCGGGCAAAGGATTACCTGCGCCTTGGAAGGGAGAAAGCCAGTGGGCACTGCGACATCCAGGGTGGTAGAGATGTGACGTCAACACAGCCTTTCCTCATCCTCCCCGAGTCATAACACTGCCACCTCTCCGTTGGAAGAAGGCAAACGGAAAGCATTGCTCAACGTTAACCGACGTCAGCGTTGCCCCCGATGGCCGGGCTGTGAGCCCCTTGAGGGCAGGGCCAGTTTCTGCAGAAGCATCTCGCCTGGGTGGATGAGGCCCCGGTCCTGCAGGGGAGCTGAGTTCCCAGCGCACCTCACGCCAGATGGCTCTCCTGGGCCCTGCATCCATCATGGCAGTTGGTTCTGGGGAAAACAGAAGCGACGCTTGAGAGATGGATGTCATTGGCAAATGGGCTGTGATGATCATGCGTCTCCATTTTCCCCTTAATATACATGATGAATAAACTTAATTACACGGAAAATTGCTGCCATTGAAGAATGTGGCGCGTGTGGCTTTCTGGTGTTGCGTCGTGTTTCCTGGCTCAGCTGATGGTCCCAGGTTTCTAGAAAGGGAGGCAGAGTCCCCAGCACTGCCTCCGGGATCAGTCTTCATGAGGAGAAAGTCACGCTCAAGGAGGGGGAGGCCAACGCCTGATGCGGTGACAGCATGTCAGTTCTGAAAGGCCTGTGGTGTAAATTTCACCCAACCACCCATTTTACAGATGAGGATAATAGAGTCCCAGAGGGAAGGATGTGATGACTCGAATCAGGGCCAGGGACTAAGCATGGTCTCTTCTTCCCCACGTCCTGTATGTCAGTCTGATCCGAGAGACACGTAAGGCAAATCCGGATTTGTTCCGATGTCTTCAAAAGCGGACATTTGGGAAACTGCCCCATGCCAAGAGCCTACTTCCTAATGGTCAAGATTGCGAGCACCGTGCCAGCGGAGAAGCAGTGCCTCAGCAAAAGTTAGCTGTCATTTGTATTGTTTTTGTTGTAATTATTGTGACAAATTGAATGCATTTTATAAAAGCAGTTTGCCCAAAATGGAAGAAAGAAAGAGAAACAGTCAGGACCCGAGAGGCAGGAAATCTAAGTGTTGGTGTAGCCTGTTACTAACTAGCGCTGTGCAATTTAGCAAAGCCACACCCATCTCTGAGCCTCAGTTTCCTGTCCTGTAAAATGAACATAAGAATCTCATGGGGAACCTGGGTGGCTCAGTCGGTTAAGCGTCTGACTTCAGCTTGGGTCGTGATCTCACTGCTCGTGAGTTCGAGCCCCGCATCGGGCTCTTGTGCTGACAGCTCAGAGCCTGGAGCCTGCTTCCGATTCTGTGTCTCATTCTCTACCCGCCCCTTCCCTACTTGTGCTCTGTCTCTGTCTCTCTCTCAAAAACAAATAAATGTAAAAAAATTTTTTTTCAAGAATCTTTTTGGTTAGCCATCAGTGGGTTGTTGGAAGCTCGGGTAAGGTAATGAATGTCTGAGCTGCACACACTTGTAAGAGGTCATATGATACTTTTAAAGGGAGACTTCTGCACCGTGTCACTGACGGCCAGTCGTTGACAGAACAGAAGCTCAGGCAAGTGTCCTGTGGTCTTCCAGTCCCTGCTGAGAGCAAGCCAAGCCTGCCTGAAGCCAGCTAGGTGGGGTGGGACAGGGGGCAGGGAATCGTAATAGCTGATGTCTGTGTACAACGTTCATCATTATTCAATAGATAATCCACTCTATTATCAGGCGGGGGGAGCTGGTGTGGGAAACCTCTCTTAATTTCACAGTTTGCAAAGACGCAGAAATTCCTGATTTCCCACCTTCACGTGTACGTCCTCCCTCAGAAACGCACCGTGCAATGGATGAACGGATAAAGCAGGGTGGTCCAACACACAATGGAGTATTATCCAGCCATAAAAAGGAAGGAAATTCTGACACCTGCTATGACACGGATGAACCTTGAGGACGTGATGCCCAGTGACATAAGCTGGGCACCAAAGGCCAGATAATGTTTGATTCTGCTTACAGGAGATTCCTAGCATAGGCAAAGTCAGAAAGAGAAAAAGTAGCACCGAGGGTCCCAGGGGCTGGGGGCGGGGACAGCGGGATGGGGAGTTAGCATTTAATGGGAACAGAGTTTCAGTTTGGGGAGATGACAAGGCTCTGGAGACAGATGGTGGTGAGTTGCACAACATCATAAATGTACTTACTGCCGCTGAAATGTACGCTGAGAAGGGGTTAAAATGGGGGGGGGGGGCGCCTGGGCGGCTCAGTCGGTTAAGTGTCCGACTTCAGCTCCGGTCACGATTTCATGGTCCGTGAGTTCGAGCCCCGCATCGGACTCTGTGCTGACAGCTCAGAGCCCGGAACCTGCTTCGGATCCTGTGTCTCCCTCTCTCTCTCCCCCTCCCCGACTCATGCTCTGTCTCTCAAAAACTGAATAAACATTTCCAAGTTGTTTTAGGAAATGGCTGAAATGGTAAATGTTATGCATAAAGAAAGAAAACTTGGGAAACAGTCCACTGTGCTCCTCTGGGCTATGCGTATATTATAAATACTCAGACACTCATCTGTTCCTTCCTTCCTTCCTTCCTTCATTCCCCAAATATTTATTAAGCACCAACAACATACGAGACACGGTTCCAAGCCTGGGGGATACAGAGGCGAAAAACACAGACAAAGACCCCTGCTGGCCCAGAGGTGACAGGAACGCAGGAGCCACACAGTAAACAAGTAAATGCATTAATAAACCAGATAATTACAGACGGTGATGAGCTAGGAAGGATAAAACCCGGGCGATGTGCTGGGGGGAGGCAGGGAGGGAGGCTTCCTACTTTAGAGAGCAAGGTCTAGACTGGGCTCCCTGCGGGACGGCAGATCCCCCGAGGCCTGCAAGAATCCGCCAGGCAACCAGCCGGGAGGGCAGCAAGTCCTAATATGTCATAGACACCGCTGCATAGAATATACTTGTATCCCTGACTCCCTCCCTCCCACCTGCCCCGGCCTTTCTGGCCCCAGCCCCGCTCCAGGACGTGTCCCCTAGATGCACCTGGACATTGCTAAGACTCAGGGCCTTTCCGTAAGCATTTTCCAAGCCCCTCCCCTGCCAGAAAGTGCTTCCACATGTCTCACCTTCCTCCCTCCTGCTGCAGAAGCCGCTATTGGATCTTTAGGGAGGCAGAGACGCTTCTAGGGACGTGGCCCTCGTGCTGACTCTCCCAGCCACCGCGTCCCCTACAGTCTCTGACAGTGTCACCCGAGACCCAGAGGGGGAAGAGAAGAGCCCGATTGCCAAGCAGTGGCCCGCGGTGGGAGGCACCAGCGAGCTGGGAGCTGCAGCTCGTTAGCAGTAATAAAATTAAGTCCCAAGCTGGGGCTGGTCCATTAGTGCCTTCAGATCCTCCAAAGGCAGTGGTTTCCTTAATGAAAGGTTCTCTATTACGAAATTGGGTTTCCATCCATCTCCATTATGGGGGGTAGTTTACCTGCTAATATACACACCACGCACACTCCCTGGCAGGGGGTGTCGGCCACCAGAAGGTGCAGAATGGCTTTCCAGGCACCGGGGACGCTGACGCCCGGCCTGTCCCCGCTGCCACCGCAGACAGAGCTTCCAATCCTCCTGGGGCCGGCTGTGTGCCAGCGTCTAGGGGACAAGAGAGAACTCAGACTTCTTGGGATGGGGCAAACTCAGGCCAAGATGGGGGGTCGGTCCGCCCAGGCCGGCTTGCAGAAAGGACGACTCCCAGCAGAGCAACCGAGAGATGGGATTTCTATCCCCGCCTGATCAGAAGTGCTCGGTGGGCCCGGGCTCCAGCTTTTCTGATCGTGCGACCTCTGCTGTTTCCTATTGGCCACCGGTCACCTTCGGCAGCTCCTACTGATCCCACCTTCAAGAGGCTCTGGGGATCCGTCCCCCTCTGGTCACCTCCACCATGGCCCGTCCAGATCAGAGGAGGAAGAAGGTCGATCGTATAGACCGAGAGGTCTGGGGGACTGGAGAGGCGGGGGGCAGGGAGAACGGATTGACCCCGGGGAAAATTTGGCAGGTGCATCCTTTCCCCATTATCTTTACCACCAAACCACCCATCCTGGGAGACGCCCTGAGATGGGGAGAGAAAATGGTTTCATTCCCATAGGTCTGGGACACTGGGGCCAGTTCGTTTTGCCTGCAGCAAAGACACCTGTCGGAATGCTCACTTCTGTGACACGTTTGATCACGGATCTGAGCTGAGGTGATTTTGAAAGAAGTTTCTCTTATTTTCAGTCCTAAGTCGAGAAGTCCCTTGTTTGTCTCCTCATGCCCCCCGGCAAGGTAGGGGAGGGTGGTAGGGAGAGCGGCACCCACCGGAAGTTTGCCAGGAGGGGCGACACGGCGCTATGTACAGCTTACAACGATCCCATGCAGTGCATACTAGGATGACCCCCATCGCGCAGACAGGGAAACAGAGGTTAACACGACTCACGGATGTCTGTGTGACTAGGCTGCGCCCCCACCATCACAGCCTCTTCCGGGAACCAAGGGGTTAACCTCTCCCTCCTGTTTGCCCAGATTCAAGTTCATTACGCTGACTAATTGCTTCAAAGTCAGTGATTCCACCATGGCTAATGGAAAATGTATCTTCGAGTAATAGATTAATTGGCCGCTTGTGATCAGCCCTCAACTAGAAGATCCCCCGGCTGCCGGACCCACCCAGCCAGTCCTGCCGGGGCCGGGGAAGGGGGGGGGGGAACCAGAGGCTGAACTCTGAGGGGCTTGGGGGGCACCTGAAGTCTCACTGACCATCGCCCTGAGAAAAGGCAGCCAGCCAGTTCCGTCCCTGAGGAGACACATTCTGCATCCTTTTCAAATCATTAAAATGCAAGCGTGCTAACTTGAAAAGAATGGAAATCTTATCAGCATAATGAGCCACCAAATATCAGAACAGCAGCACACCGGCTTCCCCCTACCTCAGAAGGAGACGGGGTGGGGGGGGGGTGGCTTTTCTCAGAAGGTTTAAAGTCATTAATTATACAGTAACAGCTACCAGTTTGCACGCTAGCTCTGAGCCGCCCGCCGCGTTTACCATTACTCATTTCATTCTAGCAACAGCCCATGAGGCAGGTCCTATCACCATCCTCATTTACAGACGGGAAACAGAGCTCAGAGAGAGGCAGCGGCCCACGCAGGGTCACACAGCCAGAAAGCGGAAGTGGCCTCGGGGAGACCTCAGGTCTGTGTGGCTCCAAAACCCGGTCTTTGATTCTCTGTTCCAGGGGTCAGCAAAATGAGAGGCCATGCATCTGCCGAATCCGGCCCGTGGCCTGTGTTTGCCAACAGGGTTTTATTGGAACACAGCCGGGCCCATAGTCGATGACATATTGTCCTCAGGCCGCAACAGCTGAGTCGGTAGCTAAGATCACATGGCCCACAAAACCTGAAATGCCTACCGTCTGCCTCTCTGCAGAAAAAGTTTGCAGACCACTGCCAGACCAAGTTACCCTCCCCGGCACAAAACGTGCACCTTAACGAAATGAGGCACAGGGGACAATGGAAGAAGAGGTCGTTGGTGAACCTGGAGATTCCAAGAGAGACCCCAGTGTCCCAGATATACTGCTTCCCCAGATTGTAAGGGAGGTGTCTGTGAGTTCGGGGGCGGGACGCAGAGAGGGGAGTTTAGTGCTGAAGAGAAGTGCTTATCAGGCACACAGTAGGCGCTCAATAGATGCACAGTAGATGAATGAATGAATGAAGAACACAGCCCGCTTTGCAGAATTCGTGTCTTTGCCTGCCCGGTACATGAGGCAGTGCTCCACCCCCCTGCTGCCCACTCCCCTGCAGAGTTTTACTGGCTGAATGAGTCGCGGGAGAGGCTGTAAAAACATGAGGGCTCTTTCCTTTAAGCCTCCCCTCTAAGTCACCCCGAAGCATTTCCTTGATCGATTTGCTCTTCTCCTCCTTGTAGGAGCCCTCCCCAGGGAACTGTTTGCAGAAAGGAATAGGCCAGTTTGCATTTAGTCACCTTTACCTGACCCAGGAGATAAATCTCTCTCGGTTTGGTTTTTCCGCAGGGGGGAGAGGGGGTGGGAGCCTGGGAGGCCCTGGTGCCGCACCTCACAAATGCCAGAGACCTCGCTAATGCGGATGCTGATTATTCCAAATGGAAGCTGATCCGAGGAGGGCGAGGGCGGGGAGGCGGCTGACACTCCCAGGGAAAAAGCAGGTTTCTCTGAGAAAAGAGGGTTTGTAAAGGCAGGATTGCAAAGGCGCTTTGGGCTGCTTCAGAAGCATCACGCCTCCCTCTGGGGACTCCAGGACACCGATGGGGGGCCCCACGAGGGGGCCACTAACGGGGGCACCGTGGGCGCGCAGAAAGGGGGTCCACTGGGTGGGAGGGGCTTCCAGAGGACCAGCCCAGAGGCGCATGCGCAGCCTATCCTAGAGGCCACGTGTTTGTGGCACAGGCCCTGAGTTCAAGCCCTAGCGGCTTTCCAACCCAGCAACGGCTTCGTTTCTGAGCCCCAGTTTCTCTCCTTGTAAAATGGACACGATACTGACCTCAGAGATGCTGACCTAATGAAATAGTCTCTTTTTGTTGTTGTTGTTTATTTGTTTTAAGAGAAAGAGAGAACACAAGCCGGGGAGGGACGGGGACGGGGAGGGAGAGAGACAGAATCCCAAGCAGGCTCCGTGCTGTCAGTGCAGAGCCCGGTGCGGGGCTCGATCTCACCAACCGTGAGATCATGATCTGAGATGAAATCAAGAGTCGGATGCTTAACCCACCGAGCCACCCAGGTGCCCCTTTATAAAATGGTCTTGGGGATTAAATGAGCGTCTGCATTTAAAGAAAGGGTTTTAGCATGTGGCCAACTCTCAATAAAGGTGGCTATGCCTACTGCTGTTAGTATTATTATCGTCATCGTTGTTGTTGTTGTTGTTGTTATCTGACTGAGGCAGAAAAGCAGAAGCCCAGTTGCTCCCACGCCCACCCTCACTAGACCTTCTCCCACCAGCACACGTGGGTGCTGTGTAGCCACCTGTCCCCAGCGTCTGCATCCGCTAGAGAAAAAGGCGTCCTGCTTGGGGGTCAGATGTCGTACACAGAAGAAAACCACTGGCTTCCCAAAGCCATGGATTTCTGTGCCCAGATATCCTTCATTAATAAATTTCCTTCCACCCTTCAGGGACCCTCTCCTTGCTAGGTTTCCCTGGGCTCAGCGCAGACCCTTTCAGATGCTGCAAAGTCAGTCTTTCTCTGCCCCTCCCCATGGCGGACAACAGGCAGGTGGCCATGCGTGACCCAAAGAAGCCATCACAGGGAGATGACGTAGGTCCCTCGCCCAGCCCTGGCAAGGAGGCATGTGTTAAAGCGGGCTGGATCCGGGAGCCTCACCCTCCCACTGAAGCACAGCAGTGAAAGACCCAACCTCAGACAGACCGCCTTCCCAGTCAGATCTGTCTCTTCCTTGCCCACCCGGTGTGTGAATCTCCGTAAGCCTCAGTTTCCTCATCAGTAGGATGGGAATACTATCGCATCAGCCTCACGGGATTGTCATGAGGTTGACAGAGATAATAATACACGACAAAGCTCTTCACTCGGAGCCCAACACACTGTCCACGCTCTGTAAAGGATGGATATTATTTTTTTTTAACGTTTATTTATTTTTGAGACAGGGAGAGACAGAGCATGAACGGGGGAGGGTCAGAGAGAGGGAGACACAGAATCCGTAACAGGCTCCAGGCTCCGAGCAGTCAGCACAGAGCCCGACGCAGGGCTCAAACTCACGGATCGTGAGATCATGACCTGAGCCGAAGTCGGACGCCCAACCGACTGAGCCCCCCAGGCGCCCCATGGATATTATTATTTTTTAATTTCTTTGTATTTAAAGGTGGATATCATTATCAAGAAAGAGCCCCTGACTGCAGGTCGGACACCAGAGCTTTTAGTCTCAGTTTGGCCGCAAACTAGCCAATGACCTTGGGCACGTCCCTGCCGCTCTCTGGGCCTCAGTTTACCCCTCCTGCTCTTCAGAGGCCACCTCCCCTCTGGGCGGCCACGCTGTGGCACACTCCATCCTTACCCCCTATCTGCGCTGAGTCTGAGCATCTTTGCTCCTGAATCTCCGCAAATTCTATGAATAGCATAACTGCCTGTTCGTTACGTCTTTTTTTTTTCTTTCCAGGAGCAGAAACCAGGGTTTGCCAAGCCAGGGTTCACCCCATCCGTGTCCTCTGCTTCTTTGAAACACACACAGACACACACACACACACCTTGGCAGACTAGCCCTCTCCAGCCGCCTTCATCTTCCCCGCCCCCACCCATGTTCATCCCGAAGTCCTTGTTAGAATATCCCCCCCGGGACCGGCAGGTGGGAAATGTCATTTTGGAGCCATTACTAGAGCTCCAAGGTGCTTAGCAGCCATCAACACCAATTCCAGCTTCCGTCCAGCGATGGGGGGGGGGGGGGGGCCGCCTGGAGCAGCTCTGGGACTCTGGCAAGGGGACCTGTGTCGGCCACCCCACGCGGCGGGGCACCACCCACCCCCGGGGGGCAGGCAGGGAGGGCTGTCTGGGGGCCAGGGCCCCCCGCCACTCTGTGTCCTCAGATTTCCCTGCCACGACTGATTTGAATAATTCAGCAATGCCCGGTCTCCTGGGCACTATTGTCTTCAGTGAAGGCAAATCAGTCGCCTGCTCGGCCTGTTAAGAGGGCCCCTGCCTGCTGCCTTTTTCTGTAAATCAGGATTAATGAGATGGTGAGGGGAAGCGCCGAGCCCTGGGCAGAGACGCGGGCAGCCAGCTCTGCGGGAGCAGCGGGCCTCAGAAGCAGCTCCCGCCTCAATGTCCTCGGGCAGTCTTCTGTGGGAGTCATCAACCTGTCGATAACTAGCTATCACCCAGCCTGCCAGACCCCTCCTCGGCCTGGCCCCTCACCGGCCCCCAGGGCTGGGGGGGGGGGGGCGGGGAGAAGAGAGAAAGCAAGACAGAGAAGGCTGCTGCAAGCAACTCGGCCCCCACCCCTTGCCACCCGCCAGGCCAGGGTGGTTCCAGGGGCTGGGTTCCTTCCCGCCGGCTCTGTGCCCAAGAACGGAGAAGGAGATTCTCCCAGCCCGGGGCTGGCAGATCGCCCAGCAGGCTCCACAACCGAAAGTGCCCCCTTGCCTGGCTTTTTGACAGCTGTCACTCACCCAGGGCGCAAGGGACATTGTCCTGTGCCTCTCATTGGCGGTGCCTTCCTCTTCCTCCTCCCGCCTTGCGGTGGCTAAACAGGTGGCCTGTGGTTACCCCGCTTATGCGCTGTGTGACCTCGGGCAAGTCTTTTAGCCTTTCTGGGCCTCCACTGCCCCATCTGGAAAGTGATGCTAGAAACATGTACTCACAGTGGCCCTGGGTGGCTCAGTCAGTTCAGCGTCCAAATTCCGCTCAGATCATGATCTCAGGGTTCATGATCTCACAGTTCGTGAGTTCAAGTCCCACACTGGGCTCTGCGCAGAGAGTGGGGATTCTTTGTGTCCCTCTCTCTCTGCCCATTCCCTGTTTACGCACAGTCTCTCTCTCTCTCTTTCTCTCTCAAAAATAAACATCAGGGGTCCCTGTGTGGCTCAGTCGGGTAAGCATCCAACTTTGGTTCAGGTCACGATCTCCCGGTCCGTGAGTTCGAGCTCCACATCGGGCTCTGTGCTGACAGCTCAGAGCCTGGAGCCTGCTTCGGATTCGGTGTCTCCTTCTCTCTCTGCCGCCCCCCCCCCCACTGATGGTCTGTCTCTCTCAAAAATAAACAAACATTAAAAAACATTTTTAATGAATACATTAAGAAATGAACATTAAAATTTTTTTTAAAAAAACATGTACTCTCCCCACATCTTCATCATTGAGAACTCCAGAACCGTGCTACCCAAAGTGTGGTTCGCAGCCCATGCCCGATGGCAAACTGCTTGTCACCTGTGCACAAGTGAGCTAGGTACAGGGAAAGGGAGTGAGTGAAACTTCTGTAGTCATTTTGACAGATAGCAATTCCATGCCTGTTGAATGTAAATGATAAAAAAAAGCAGAGGCCTGGATTTTGGATGCATTTTAATCTTTTATTTCCTAGTTCTACAATTCATTTTTTACTGTATTGTGCCAAAACGTCATTCTGCAATGCAACGGGAATTAAGGAAAATATACTGGCCCCTCAGTGCAGGTAGCTTAAAAAACAATGTTCTAGACAACCCTGAACATCACATCAAATTTCAAATCCCATGGAGATCTTGTTAAAACGGGGATCCCGATGGCAGTGGGCCAGGTGGTCTGACTTCAGTAGGGTGGGACCTGAGAGTCTGCATTTTCGGCAAGGGCTCAGTGGTGAATCCCCAACAAGGGATTCTGGTGGTGCTGGTCCAGGGGCCACACTGGTGAGAGGAGAGTGTGGAGCACCCCCTGCAGTGCCTTATCCCTTTCCTGACCTAATTTCACTCCCTGTGGCACCCCTGTACCCAGAGATGCCGCCTCCTGATCTTCCCACGGCTCTGTGCTCGTGACGGCCTCCAGATACGGTCTGGAACACAGCCTTCTATTGTTCTTCTGTCCGCAAGGCTTTGAGATGATGCGTGTCCGTCCTGGGCACGGTAGCAGGCAGTCAGCACTCCACCAATGCCAGCTGTTTTGACTGTTGTGCCTCCTCCCTGTAGCAGCTCCTTTAGACACAGGTGTATCTGTTAGCTGTGGCTGTGTAACAAACCATCCCAAGCACTAGTGGCTTAAACCAATACACTTTTATCCGTTGCTGCCCCTGAGTTTATGAGTCAGCTGGCTCTTTTGCTTTTCTGGGTCTGTCCTGGCAGATACTGGCTGGCTCACTTCTGCATCTGCGCTGACCCAGGTGCTAGGTGTTTTAGAACAACCTCAGCGGGGACAGCCCGTGTCTGGTCCGGGTGGCATCTCGTTCACCAGCAGACTTGCCTGAGCTTCTCCTTATGGGGATCAGAGAACAGAGTGAACAAAGCCTCTTGGAACGTAGGCTCAGGACTGGCCTCCCACCTTCTAGCGACCAAAATAAGTCAAATGGACAGCCCAGAATCAAGAGGTGTGGGGGGAGAAAAAAAACACCTCGAGATGGGAGGAGATGTAAAATCGCACTGCAAAGGACATGAGTACAAAGGCAAGGGAAGATGGTGGGCCATTTTTATAGGCTTATCATTATCCCTCTGTCTAGATGAGGAAACTGAGGGTCAGGGAGGTTCAGAGACTTGCCTGAGGTCAGACAGCAGCTATAAAGGGACAGAGCTGAGCTTTGCTTGATACTGGAAACTGTGCTCTTAACCTCTCTTCCAGATTCTTCTCTGTGTGCAAAAGGGGGAGGGGGAATACATTTTGGTAACTCAATTCACCAAAGGAAGACAATTTTCAAATATTTTGACATCTCCAAGTGGAGGTTTTTGCCTGCTCTGGCTCCTGGGCCACCCCTGCCCTGTAATCACAGGCCTTTTTTTCCATTACCTGCTCTCCCCTTTCCTCCTGGGCCCTGAAGCTGCGGGCAATTTATCTTTCCCTCTTTTTTTAATGGCCTCTTCAACACGAGGGTTTTCTAACAGGACAAACTGAAGGGCTCTGGTGTCTGTCAGAGCTTGTGCATGTGCACAGGAAGGGGTGCAGCAGGAGCAAGAGGGGGCCTGGAGGAAACACGCACAGGCTGAGTGGTCCCCAAATTCCAGAACTGGGGGGGGGGGAGTCTGTCTCTTCATCACCCTATTTTCCCATTTGCAGAAAAGGGCAGCCTTGTCCCAAAAATCTAGCGTCTCTTGTCCCGGCTTCCCCAGATTCCCAGCATCCTGAAAAGGCCATGGAAACCCTTTGGAACGGGTCACAGCAAAACAGGTAAACCTAGGAACTCAGGCAGTCTAGAAATAGGAGTTTACTTTTCTGCAACTGAGTTTAATTTCTATGCAAGCCTGTGTTACACGAGGTGGCAGAAATGTAAGCCTAGTCCAGTTAGGGTCCTCTGCCCCCTTTCTCTGGAATCGTGTCTAAATTCCCAAGAATTTAGCCGGCTTATGCCAGCTCGAATGCATCAGTTGTGACTTACTGCCTAACAAATTACCCCCCAAACGTAGTGGCTTAAGATGATAATAAACATTGGGGCGCCTGGCTGGCTCAGTCGGTTAAGCGGCCGACTTCGGCTCAGGTCACGATCTCGCGGTCCGTGAGTTCGAGCCCCGCGTCGGGCTCTGGGCTGACAGCTCGGAGCCTGGAGCCTGCTTCGGATTCTGTGTCTCCTTCTCTCTCTGCTCCTCCCCCCTCGCCCCTCTCTCGCTCTCAAAAATAAATAAACATTAAAAAATTGTTTAAATGACAATAAACATTGATTAGGTCATGTGGTTTCTATACGTTGGAAATTCGCGAGCTGGAGGAGGGTCCAGCTCCAGGATTTCAGGAGGGTGCAGTCAGATATAATAAGCTGGGCCTGCAGGCTCCTCTGAAGGCTTGACTGGGGCTGGAGGCTTTGTTTCCAAGGGGGCCCACTCACGAGGCTGATATGTTGGCCCCGGCTGTTGGCGGGCATCTCCTGTCTTTCTACGCAGGCCTCTCCACAGAGCTCCTTGGGGTCCCCCCAACATGGCTTCCCTCAAAGCCAGGGATCCAAGAGAATGAGGTGGAAGCTGCAAAGCCCTTTGTGCCCTCACCTCAGAGGTCACCTGTCCTGCACGATACTGATGACACAGACAGTCCTGACTGAATGAAGGAGGAGGCTGCAGGAGGGGCTGTATTCCAGGAGGGGACACTCACTGCGCGCCATCTTGGAGACCGGCCACCCATGGGGTGTCAGGAATGAGGGTCATCTGGTTCTTCGCAGTGTAATTACCCCCCGGCTTCTGTGGAGATGCCCTGGCTCACGTGTGGCCCGTGGTACCTTACAGACGCCCTACTTCCCTCCTGACCTCAACCCCTCTCTGTCTTTTCACTGTGTTCCCTTCACTCCCCACCCGACTCTGCTCCACAGTCCAGGGAGTCTCTCCTGGTTTTTGATACAGGGTTTTACATCTTTCCAAATCCTTTGTCATGTGCCCAGTCCTTGGCCAGCTTTTAAAATTCAAAAGCCAAGAATTCGGTTCTTCCTTATCTGCGTTCTGCTGTGTCACCCTTTCCCAAAGGCAATGAATGTTGCATGGCCTAGCTGCTGCCTGAAAGACGAGACTGGCCACAGGACATAAATAAATGCACAGAATTTTAACAAGAAAAGAGAGAGAGAACTTCAGTTAATATTTCAAAATATTTTCCCTATTACGCTGTAAAGCACCGTGTGAATGGAAGTTGTCTGTGGCCTCTCTGTTGATTCGCACTGATGACCCTGGAAGAAATATCTAATACATCCCCATTTTATAGATGAAGAAACAAAGGGTCAAAGAGGTTGGATGGCTTGTTAGGCCCATATCTGGGGTTTGTTGGTAGATGTGAGACTCAACCCCAGGTCAATACTCTTGCTACTGTCCCTGTGTCCTCTGGGTCCTGCGTTCCTTCTCTCCCCTCTGAAACCTGCGGACTTCAAGATTTTCCCCCAGCCACTGAAAAGGCATAGTACTGGGGCGTGGTGACCTTTCTCGGGCATCTTGACAAGAGAAAAGGGTCCTCATTTTCAAATTTTTTTTTAACATTTTTTTAAGTTTATTTATTTGAGAAAGACAGAGACAGCATGAGTGGGGAGGGGCAGAGAGAGAGAGAGGGAGAGAGAATCCCAAGCAGGCTCTGCACCACCAGCACAGAGCCTGAAGTGGGGCTCAGACCCAGGAAGCCTCGAGATCATGACCTGAGCCAAAACCAAGAGTCAGATGCTTAACCGGCTGAGCCACCCAGGTCCCCCCAAGAAAAGGGTCCTCTTAAGCTAAAGAGCAGGTCCTTGAATGGTGGGATTTTAGGCACAAGTGAGAGAAACCGAAGGGTCACTGGATCAATCAAGTGTTCTGGAAATTATGCAGTCAGTGATCTCATGCTTCAACCTACAAGTGAGTTTCACCTTTGAGATGAGGAGGATAGACTCCGGGAGGGTGAGATAAACAGACGGACTTACAGACAGGAGCAGGAGTGGAAAAAAACAACACCCACCCTCTTGCAACAACAACAACAACAACAACAAAAACCCTCCAAGGAGCATTGGCTTCTGAAGTTGATGCTGACTCTAGGTTATTAAGTTTGAAATCCTAATGAACAACAGATGGGAAATGGAAGAAAACCAAAGATCAAAATATGCTTTCCATATTTCATGCTAAATGAAAAAATTGTCAGGAGCCATCGATTGTCTTTTGCGAGGTGTCACATGCACGGTATGGGATTTCCGGGCTCACGGATCCAGGTGTGGCCGCCACAGGCCGACTAGGGCAGAGACTGGTACGTATGTCGTCACTTGAAGAGGAAGGCAGTCACCCCAGCAGCCCCCCTGGAGTGCGAGGGTCGGCCACATGAGCATAAAAGGCACAGATTTGGGGCGCGTGCACATCTGGGTTTAAATTCTGGATCTGCCATTACTTGTGTCATTTCAGGCAACTTACCGGACCTCTCTATGGGCCTCAGTTTCCTCCTCTTATGAAGATCTTTTGTGATTTCAGACAATGAATGTAGAGTAATGGTCTTACGGCAATTACTAAAAAAAAAAGAAAAGAAGAAGACGAAGACGAAGAAAAGAAAAGATGATAGTTGCAGCAGAAATGGTACCAGGTGTTCACAAAATGCTGTTCCTTATCTCACCCTTCCAGGACACACAGGAAGCTACCCTTCCCGGCCCCCTTGCAGGCGGGTGGGATCACGCGACTGGTTCTGTGAGTGGAGGTGACGAGCATCCCTTCCGAGCTGATGCAGTTCAGGAGGGGACCTCAGGCTGAAATGCAGAAGCAGAGATGGAAGGAGCCTGGATCCCTGAGTCACCGTGTGGAGCACAGTGGCCCCGACCCACAGTGGACGTTACAGAGGTGAACAATGAAGTTTGCTTACAGGTTTGGGCTTTTCTTTTCTTTTTTAATGTTTATTTATTTTTGCAAGACAGAGAGAGAGAGACAGAGTATGAGCAGGGGAGGGGCAGAGAGAGAGGGAGACACAGAATCTGAAGCAGGTTCCAGGCTCTGAGCTGTCAGCACAGAGCCCGACATGGGGCTCAAACTCATGGACTGTTAGATCATGACCTGAGCCGAAGTCGGACGCTCAACTGACTGAGCCACCCAGGTGCCCCTGGGCTTTTCTCTTTTTTTAATGTGTTTATTTATTTATTTTGAGAGAGAGAGAGAGAGAGAGAGAGCAGGAAGGACAGAGAGAGAGAGAGAGAGAGAGAGAATCCCAAGCAGGCTCTGTGCTGCCAATGCAGAGCCCAACGCAGGGCTTGAACTCACGAACTGTGAGATGATGACCTGAGCTGAAATCAAGAGTTGGACATCCAACCGACTGAGCCATCCAGATGCCCCTGGGCTTTTCATTACAGCAGCCCACCTTATCCTGACTGATCGATCAGTCATTATTATTGTATTACGTCTAGAAGACCCCCATCCAAATGCAAATAGAAGTGTTAACAGACATGGAATACGTAGGTCCCTTTGTCTGGATCCCTGGTAGGAAGCAAGGGATACTGTGGCAGGTTGACTTAGGGGGGAAAGAGGACAGAAACAGTTTATCACAGAGAACCGTAGGATCTGTCCAAACCCAATGGTTTCAAGCGTCTTCTTCCTCTCCTATCAAACAGGTGATGTTTGCTTCATTTCTGTTATTGCTTACGTTCCCCTTTTTCTTTAACATTTATTTATTTCTGAGAGAGAGACAGAGAGACAGTACGAATAGGGGAGGGGCAGAGAGAGAGGGAGACACAGAATCCGAAGCAGGCTCCAGGCTCCGAGCTGTCAGCGCGGAGCCCGATGCAGGGCTCGAACTCACAAACTGGGAGATCATGACCTGAGCCGAAGTTGGACGCTTAACCAACTGAGCCACCCACGCGCCCCAGTCAGCTCCCACCTTTAACCACCTGGCATGACTCTCCTGGCCTCATCCTGGCGCCTCAAACCTGATGGCAGGTGTGAATGCTTTGGTTTCGACCGGGGACTTAAGTCCACATCTCTGTCGGCATCTCCCATTTCCCCCGCATCACACTCCCTTCCTTGGGGCCCCGCCTTGGGATGGACCAGCGCCTCCCAAGAGGGACTTGGACGCGTTGACTCACAAAACTTCATTCTCGGAATAATTGAGCCAGAAAGTCCACATCCCAGGATCATCGTGTCTAAAAAATCAAAGAAAGGCAAAATCAAAGCACTACAGAAGTTGAGGATGGCTTGCTACAGAATCAAAGAATACTAAAAACCATCGAATCATAAAAAACCACAGAACTATAGATCCCAGCTGAGCCGAAGCAGAAATTTGGTATGTTGGCTCCGCTCTACCCTCGGGCAGCTATTTGCATAGCTGCTCTGCATGAAGGCTGTGGGCCGGAGAAGGGGCAAGATCCGTGCTTGGGATCCAGAAAGAGGGACGACAAGTCAAGGTGCTTTCTGACTCATCTTGTTCCCATCACCCCAGCAGAGGGTCTCTGCCATCCTCGTAAGACACACTTGCCTCTTGACAAAGAATCTCTACTTAACCATGCTCTGGTTGGGCTCCTCCGAGCCCCCTTCTCAAACTAGACTTTGACCTTGGCCCCCATTCTGGCATAGCCCAGCTGAGGTTAGAATCCTGCTAAGTCACTTTAGGGGGACTCCTCCAGCCGTGATATCCGATCACCCCGCCTGTTCAGTCAAAGGCAAGAATCCTGTTCGGTCAACAGCAAGAAACCCCCCAACCCTTGCAACTGTCCACCCACCACCCCTTACCCCCTACCCTGCTCCTTGGCTGAAAAATCCCAACGTGTTCCCGTTGTACTTTGTGTTCATCTCTCACCGCTACCCTCACTCCCCAATAAACTCTTCCTTACCATTTTAACAAGGGTCAGAAGATTTTTTTTTTCCTTTGGCTGTGGTTCCCTGCGATACAGTGAGAGTCAAACTTTGTGCGTGTGGCATAGCTGTTCAGAGAAAACCCAACACACAAAACGGGCAGGGTGGCTGGGCTTGAAAGTAGGAAGTGAGCTTGAAGTCCTTCCGCGCGCCTCATACTGCGCCCCCTGTTGGTAGACCGCTCCTTCCGTGGGGACCCCAAGCGTCGCGGGGAAACCACTGAGGAAGTGTAGCCACAACGCGACAGGGATCCAGGCGCTGGCATCCCAGCTCCCAACACGGCTCCTGGAGACGGTATTCTGACTTCTCGCCAACAGAGTTCAGGTTCAGGTCCCCACGCGCCCCCTCGCCCCCGCCTCCTCCCGCCACTCCCGTGGGAAGTGTTCACGTGAGATCTGGAAAGCAGGAGGTGCGGCAGGCAGCTGAGACCGTCAGTAATGGCCTGCGACGACCGAACACCCTGACTTCCCAAACACTACAGCAACTCTCCCACCGCCTACCCACTTCCTAAGCATCAAGTGCCCTGTGTTAAAACTCTGCCTGCTTGAAATGCCTACAAGAGGTTCTGATTTCCTGACGCACTAGAACAGAGTCAGGAAAGAGAGAAGGAGAGAAAGGAAGAGGGAGAGAGAGAGGCAAAGGAGGAGGGGGGAGGGAGAAGGAAGGAAGGAAGGGAGGGAGGGAGGGAGGAAGGAAGGACAAAGGAGGGAGGGAGGGAGGGAGGATCATCCCCCGCCTTATTTCTAGCTAAAATACTAGACATAACGAGAGAGACTACAGGAATGGGTTCATCTTTCCTTCCCCCTTTCAAAAAAACTCTTACTTTCTGCAGAGAAGTAAGCCCTTCAGCATTTTGCCCGTGGCCTCCCATTTCTGATCTGTAAAATGGGTGCATAGCCACTACCCTCTTCACTCTGCTAAAGACCTTCGACTATGACCTTCCACCACGACCTTGCCACTTTTCAACCTGTGGAGCTCTGGACAAGGCAGTTCACGTCTCTGAGCCTCGGTCTTTCCACCTGTGAGATGGACAGCACGCTCCTTCCCCCTTGAGGACACGAAGTAGGCACAGGGGAGGCGAAAGGTCTCCGCAGCCCACAGCAGGCTGTGCTGATGTGAGCCATGCTTATCCCAGGATTCTGAAGGCTCTCCTTCTGGGGACTCAAGATAATTGCAAAGCACGCCCAAGCTTGGCTCTCCTCTTATCCTCATAACACCCCTTCTAAGTTGGCCATCCTTCCTGCACGCCTGCAATTCAAACTGGCCTCCAGACTTGGCATCGACACCCCCCTGGTAGGTAACTGCTCTGCCCATGCTGAGCCTCAGTTTTCCTCATCTGTAAAATGGGGCCCAATCATCTCTCTCCTGCAAAATTGTTGCAGTGTGGTTGCTGGCACACAGTAAGTGCTCACGCAATTTCTTCTTATCTCCCTGGGGCAGTGAGAGGATGGCGGGGGGTGGGGGTGGGGGTCCAGGAAGGCCTCAGTCCTTGCCCATGGTTACATAAAACTTGACTGGGGCACCTGGGTCTTGAACCCAGAGCTTCCAAGGCCCACTCCCAGGCTCTCTGACCGCAGGGGAAGGTATTGCCCTGCGTTCAGGCCGGGTGTCCCTGGGAAATACCTCCACTGTAATTCCTCGAGCTGGAGGCAAATATTAAAATTGCTGACAGCTTGCTCGCCACGGTGCCGATTTGTAATATTGATGAATCAGGAGCCAGGCCCGGTGCTGGCTGTGGGTACAAGTGCCCGGAATATTCATGAGCTCTGTGGCCATTCCTGAGGCACCATTCCCCCTTTACAGTGCGATAATTCTACTGCAAGGCACTTGCTCCGCCTAGGTTTTCAGAGGCTGCCACACGTCCCAGCCCGGACAGGCGCCCCTCCTCCCTAGAACTAGATGCCCCGGCCCCTGGTGGGCGGTCACCGGTGCATGGGGACACCACAGGACAGGGAAAGAATCCCACCGACATCTTCCCCCTCCCGCCGGAGCTCCAGAGAGAGGTACACAGCTTCTCACGCAAGCCAACTGAAGAAAGCAACATTTTGCTAACTGCCCCCCACCTCCGAGGCCTGACCTGGACATTTTGGGAACCGGGGACATTTTTCTCCATAAATATCTTTTCCCTAGAGCCAGACAGCCTGCCTGTCCTTGCGCCCCTGGAAAAGCTTGTCCCTCGGCTGATCTGAGTCGCCCCGTGCTTTTCTGGTTAAACATTTATACGGCAGCTTTTGTGGATAAATAGATCCATACATGTGTTGCATGATTAGGATTAAATATTAAGAAGATGCACAGGCAGGGATCTGGTCGGCCTGAATGAAATGAAACCTGGGGCACAAATGTGGAATCTGAGTGGGACTGAAGGGCCACTAATTAAGAGCATTGAGGTTGACCCATGGCCAGACGGGTCCCAGGCTGCCCCAGCAGAGAGCGGCCTTAATGACACTGACTGGCCGTGGTCTTTTCTCTTATGCCATCCTTTTGTCTCTTTTCTCCTCCTTTCCCCCTTCTTTCTCCTCCCTCAAAGCAAAGCTCACTCGGGCAGCCTTCTCTTCCAGTCTATGCTGCACCACTGCAGATCGGTTTGCCTTTTAAAATTTTATTCGATGAGGTTTTACAAGCCGCCGTGCTCGACGTGGTGCAAATCGAGGAATATGTCAGGGGCCTGGCAGAGACTGGAATTGAAATGATTCTAATTATGCGTGATAATTTCTGCATTCTAACATAAAACAACGTTACCCACCCCACACCCCCCAAAAAAAATCCCATTACAATGGTTAAAAGACAAATCATGTATCAAGTCCCTTCCTTTATTACTTTATTAGACAATTTACAAGGCAACATTTTGAACACTGGGATCGCGCGATGGCCCAAGGCTATCCAACTGTAAGCTGCACTAAGAAAAGGGAGTTCATCTCTTGTCATTAGTCAGAAAGTCAAATGCAATCACGGGGACTCCAATTGGCTTGTCAAATTAGCCACTGTTTCAAATCATTAGCATGGCGGAGCGTTGCAGACACGGAGAGGAGGCCCCCAGCTCTGGAAAGAAGTGTTTAACTGCCACCCAAGATGTTTGAGATCGCCTCCTCCCAGCAGCATCCAGATGTCCCAGATCCCTTTCCTGAAGGCGGGATTCTACCGTCATTCCCGTTGGCCTTGGTCACGTGGCTCATTCTGGCCAATGAGACGAGGGCAGAAGTGACTCTTAAGGAGCTGACTCTTTCAGACACGGTGCAGGCGTCTCTGAATCTCTGTTTCCGCTGCCTCCAGACAGACCAGCCACGTGCCAGGGAGAGGTGGCTCCAGTGGCCTGAGTCGCGGGCAAAAACCATTTCAAGCAGGAGCCGCAGCCAATGTGGAATGGGATGTACATGATGGTGGTGAAACGTGAGTGAGTGAAAAATTAACCTTTCTTTTTTGAAAGGGTGACTGGCTGTCCTGCTTCCCCAAGGCTTGAGGGTGTTGCAGTTTTCAAACGGGGACAGTCCCAAGCGAATGACCTTGATTTATCTGGGACTGACGGATTTCCTGAGATGTGGACTTTGAGTGCTGAAATCAAGAAACGCCTGGCAATGCCTAAGCCTGTAGCCATCCGAGCCTGGTGACGGCCTGCTGGCACCTCGATCAGGGGCTTCCAGCCACCGAGGCGACGGATGGCTGCTGTTTAAGCCCTGCCCGCCCCCCGCCCGGTCTATGGCATTTTGTCACGGTAGCCTGGACAGACCGAGACACTGGTACACCCTGACTTTACAGACGAGGAAACCAAAGTTCAGAGAGTCCAAGAGACTTGATCGAGGGAGCCTGGCGTGAGGGCAGGATGGAGGTTTTGAAGCCAAATGAGTCAGGGGTTGCCTCCTCGCTGTGATGGTTAATTTCAGGCGTCAGCTCCAGTGGGCTAAGGGATGCCCAGATACCTGCCATAACATGTCTTCTGGGCACGTCTGTGAGGGTGTTTCCAGGAGAGATCAGCATTTGTACTGACAAGACTGAGTAACATCACCCTCACCGGTGTGGGTGGGCCTCGTCCAATCCGTTGAGGGACTGAATAGAACAAAAAGGTAGACGAAGGGCAAAGTCTCTCTCTCTCTCTCTCATCATCTATCTATCTACCTATCTATCTATCATCTATCTATCTATCTATCTATCATCTATCTATTATCTAACTATCATCTATTATCCATCTATCATCTATTATCTATCTATCTACCTATCTATCATCTATCTCCTATTGGTTCTGTCTCTCTAGAAAACCCTGATACACCAGCTCTGCTGATTACAAGCTGTGCTCCCTTGGGCAAGAATCACAGGTCCATCCTCAGCAAGGAGAACCTGCAAGATGCTCAGGAGGAGGTGATTTTGGGACCCAAACCGGTGGAAGAGAGAAGGAAGCAGCAATGGGAAGAGGTAGAAGCTGAGCCGTGAGGAAGGTCCAGCCAAGGTCTCAGCAGACCCCGCGGGCAGTTCTGGAGCTCAGTGGCCCTTCAAGGCTGTCTCAAGTCGGGACATGGTCCTTATCCTTCGTCATCTACCAAGCATATGATGCCTACTGTTCTCAGAAGGGAGTGACCGTGGGTGTGGCAGCGCCCAAGGTCCTGGCAGCAAAGAAATAAATCCTTTCTTTCCAGGGCACCTGGGTGGCTCAGTTGGTTGAGCGTCCGACTCTTGATTTCAGCTCGTCATGATCTCACAGTTCATGAGATCGAGCCCCACGTCGGGCTCTGTGCTGACAGCGTGGAGCCTGCTTGGGATTCTCTCTCCCTCTCTTTCTGCCTCTCTCTCTCTCTCTCTCTCTCTCTCAACTAATAAATAAACATTTAAAAAATCCTTTCTTTCCAAAAGCGGATCTGGGCTGTGCATCACGGCATCCGATATGGCAAGTTAATAAACTGTCTGAACCTCAGCCCTCAGCTGCAAAACGGGGCATGGAGTTGCTAACACTAGGCAAATAATCTGTTGATACTTAACGATGTGCCAGGCCCTAAGGTTAAGAGCTTTACTGACATGCCTTTCAGCCCACAGGGATGTTTGAGGATGGCATGAGTTAAAAACATGTACACGCTTAGAACAGCCCCTGGTACACAATAAGCGATATATTGTCATAATTACTATTCGCATTAAATACCCCACCCTTCCATCTCTTTACTGGTCTCTATGGTTACGTTCCTACCTGTTCCCCTCGTGATAGCCAAGGGGATCTCTCCAGAAAGGCCAATACTGCTAGGTTACTCCACTACTCTAAACCCTTCCATAGATCCCTATTACCTTCTAGATAATGCCTTCTAGATATTACCTTCTGGATAATCCTTCCCATGATTTCCAAGGCTCTTGCTCACCTCTGCCCCTCCACTCCTCATATTCTCCAACCCCATGCCCATGCATTTACAGTCTTTCCATAAAACCTTATACTTCTGAGGCTTTGCACTCCAAAGCAAGGCTACCCCACCTGCCTGGAATGCCCACCTGTTCCTCTCCCCCACTGGGTAAATTCCAACCTCTTTCTCAAGACTCACTCCAGCATCACCTCCTTCAGGAAGCCCTCCTGGCACCCCCCAGGCAGGTCAGACAGCCGCCGGGGCTCCCACTGGCCCCTAAGCTTGTTCCAGTCATGCTACCTGGATTCTGATTATCCCTGCATGGGACTGCCTGTCCCATGAACACTGAGTCCCACGAGGCTGAGTCAGCAAGAGTATTTTTGGATCCCGGAAGAACTTTTCTTTTCCAAATCTCTGAATCCCCAGCCCATTTCTGGGGAGGGGAGGGGGACGGCACACAGTAGGTAGTCAGTAAAGATTCACTAGATGAATAAAAATTCAGCCTAGCCCCTTATAGGATAAGCGTGGGAACTAAGACTCATTTCTCCATGTCTCCATGGAACCTTCCTAGAAATTCAATTTGAAACCCCTGAAAATTGGCTGCAAATTTACTAACCCCTAGAGATGTAGATGAGCGAAACCAGGCAAATGGCTTCTATTGTCATCGGTAACGGCTGTTGTGTTTTGAATAAGCATTTTTATAACTGCACACCGGGCCATGTGCTCCGAAGACTTGGAAGCAAGTAGGTCCGCCTTCCAGGGCCGCTCCCGGCCCTTTGCTGGCTGTGTGACCCTGGGGGAGTCGCTACCCTGCTCGGGACCTCAGATTCTTCCCCTGGGGACACGGAGGTGAGCTGAGCCCCGAGACACAGACTTCCCCACGCCAAACAAACCAACCAAACGAGCATTCGTTCTGCAGCTCTTGAGTTCATCCATCGGAGACTTGTTTACTGCTGAGAATGTCTTCGTGGGTCAGTTCCTAACTCCGGCACCTGACATTCAGCGTTATTACCATCAGTCCCCCCACCTTCCTTCTAGACTCAGCCCCCTCTGCGTGCGCCCCCTACAGGTCCAGAGACACCTCACCTCCTACCACCCTCAATCCACACCCGTTGAGGGCCCCCGCTTCTAGTTCTCCTTCACCCCCACCCCCACCCCGCCTCTCTCCCTCATGGGCCAGGTATACAGTTGGTGCTCAAAAACACCGCACAACGTGTATTTCATTGCAGCCCAATTATGGATTGAATTACGTCCCTCCCACCCTTGATACCTGTGAGTGGGATCTTATTTGGAAATAGGGTGTATGCAGATGATCAAGTTAAGATGAGGTCATTGGGGTGGGCTCTAATCCAGGATGACTGTGTCCTCATATAAGGGGAAATTTGGACACAGAGACAGGCATGCACAGCAGGGAGGCGGGAAGATGATGTTAATGATGTAAAGGTACAGGGACATCTATAAGCTGGGGAACACCCATGGCCACCTGCGCCAGGCCAGGCCACGCGGATGACACCAACCCACCCAGCCAGCACGGACGGGAAGAAGGAGCACCAGAGCCAGGCTCTGGGCCTCGCTCTGTAGGCACTAGCCATGTGTCCTTGGATAAGTCCCTCTCCCTCTGAGCCACAGTACCCCTGCTATAGACTGAACGTTTGTGGGTCTGGGTCCCCCCAGATTAGGGCTGTTGAAGCCTTAATCCCCAGCGTGATGGTATTTGGAGGTGGTGAGGTCATGAGGGTGGCACCCCCATGAAAGGGATTCGTGGTCCTTACAAAAAGAGTCATTAGAGAGACGATCGTTCTCTCCACCACGTGAGGACCCAGCAGGAAGGCAGCCGACTGTAAGCCAGGAAGCGGGCCCTCGTGTGATACCTGAGCCGCAGGCACCTTGATCTTGGACTTCCCAGCTTCCAGGACTGTAACCCGGTCGACGGTACTTGTAACAGCCGCCTAGGCTAAGACAGTCACCATCTGCCAAACATGTTGGGTGAACTGTAGAACTGGAGAGGGCCCTCTGCACTTCAGGACTGAGCAATTCTACTGCATGTGTGCCTACTGTATACAAGACACTTGGCTAGTTACAAATACACTCGTCCGCCTCTTCACGGGTCCCCCAAGCACCCACTTTGCACCAGGCACTGCGCCCGTGGGAGAGAGGCTGCTCATCAGGACAGATGAAGCCCTTGTCCCGGGAGGCACTCACAGTCCAGGGTTTCACAGACGGGCGTCCTGCCTTTGCATCACCACATGCCCGAGGGGTGGGCAGGGATTGGCTCACGCCCCTGGGGGCTGCGCGGCCGCTGGAGAGGCCAGGGCTGTGGTTCCCAAGAGGGAGACACATATAAGGGGACGTCTGGGTGGCTCAGTCGGTTAAGCATCCCGACTTCAGCTCAGGTCACGATCTCGCGGTCCGTGGGTTTGCGACCCACGTCGAGCTCTGTGCTGACAGCTTGCCTCGCGCCCAGCTCTGTGGGATTCTCGCTCTCTCTTCTCTCCCTGCCCTACCCGACGCGAGCTTTCTCTTTCTCGAAATAAATAGATACACCATCTTGAAAAAAGGAAGCACATAAGTTTGTACTAAAGATTCTGGGCTTGGAGGGCCGAGGCCAGGGTTCTAGGAGAGCCCACTTGTACTCCCAATAGTATGACTTCAGCTTCCTTAGCTGGAAAATGGGTTCACGGCTCTCCCTGCCTCATGGGGTCAGGGAGCACGACACGGGATTTAACACACATGCAGTCCTGGGATCAGGGCCCAGCTGCGGGCAGTGGTCAGGAAGCGGTGGCCACTCTTTCTCGACCTCCATGGCCATGGAGACAGACTGAGGCCAAGAGTGATGCTGCCAGGCAGCCCTGGCCCAATCACAGGCTGGAATGAGTCAGCTGCCTCCTGTCCCCTTGTTAATTTCTGCTCCGCTCCTTCGCTGACCAATACGGAAACTGAGGCAAGGGGACAGAACGACTTGCCCAAAGTTATTTAGTGAGTTGGGGGCCCAAAGGGAACTGGATTCTGTGGCTCTCAGCCAGAGCGCATCCTCCCCCACCCCACCCCACCTGATGACCCCATCCCCCTTCCGCCTCCCTCCCTCCTCTCCCTCTCCCCCTCCGCCTCCCTCCCTCCTCTCCCTCTCCCCCTCCGCCTCCCTCCCTCCTCTCCCTCTCCCCCTCCGCCTCCCTCCCTCCTCTCCCTCTCCCCCTCCGCCTCCCTCCCTCCTCTCCCTCTCCCCCTCCACCTCCCTCCCTCCTCTCCCTCTCCCCCTCCGCCTCCCTCCTTCCTCTCCCTCTCCCCCTCCCTCCCCCCCTCCCTCCTCTCCCCCTCCCCCTCCCTCCCCCCCCTCCCTCCTCTCCCCCTCCTCTTCTTCTCCCTCAAGTGGCCTGCCTGTAGTCACATGGCTGGAAAAGGCTAAACCTTGATCCCTCTGGCTCCTGCCCAAGCGAGCTGAGTGTTTTTGCCATCGGCACGCCATGACCCCCACCCACACCCCCACTGGAAAATGAAGCCTGGTCATCACCAATCTCTCACCATCGGCAAGACACTGCTGCTGTAGTTGCATTAACGTCTCCAGTCCTCATGGAAACACCACAAAGCGTTACCCCATTTGACAGAGAAGGAAACTGAGGCTCAAAGGGGCCAAGTCCTTTCAACCAGCAAGGAAGCTATGGGGCCACATTCGAACTCAGAGCCCGGCCCTCCTTGCCCCCGCCATAGCCCTGTGTCCAGAGCGTCTCCGCACGAAGCCACGGGCACCACGTTATCTGGCACAGTCCTGGACGCTGGTGCCCTCATGCCAAGGACAGCCACGGCCCAGGGAGGTGGCCAGTGGGCTGAACATAAAAAATGCCACTCTCCTCTCTGAAGAGACAACACTGATTCATCCCTCCAGCAGGCGTTAACTGAGCGCCTGCTAGGAGCCAGGCCCTGGAGATGGCAGAGAGAAGCAGGAGCCAGGAACGGAAATTTCCGGAAGGACGCAAGGGAGCTAGGAGGTGGCACCAAGGAGAAATGGATGATGCTCCCCCAGGGGGGTGGACGTGGGCCTGCCTGTCTGTCTGCCTGCCTGTCCGTCTGTCCGTCTGGAGGGGCGGATGCGGCCCAGCTCTCCCCAGGACTCCCCGCAGTGCAGACCGGCTTTAGGACAGGGGGCCGGCGGGCCAGCCGGAGGGACTGACCGGGCGACCGCGTGGGGCGCGGAGAGCTGTGACCCGGGGTCTTCTCATCTCCAGCGGCTCTGCTCTCTGTGATTGCCCTGCCGCCTGCGGCCTCTGGGCCCGAATCAATTTTCTCCACCTCCATCTACCTGCAGAGAGCGCCCTGGGCTTCCCACAGCCCTGGAAATACCAGCTCCAGCCTGCACCCGGGGGGTCCAGGAGGCAGGGCACGGCCTGACCAGCGCCCCCAAGTCCCAAGTGTGAATCCCCAGCCTGCACCTGCTGCAAAGCGCTCATCCGAATTGTCGCTAATCACAGAGATCACCTCAACTACCAGGCATTTGGGGAGGGCCAGGTCTCCACTGAGCACCTCCCTGGCTGAGCTCTGGCTGCATCTGAGCCCTCGTTTCATCCTCAAGCAGCCCTGGAGGCAGGAACCAGTATCCCCACTGGACAGATGAAGAGATTGAGGGTCAGAGAGTAACTGGTATCTCTGGATCCAGCCCAGGGCTGGGTGGCTCCAAAGCGTCTCCTCCTTCCTAGGGAGCAGGGAAGGCGCATGTGGGCAGGGGCCCTCTGGAGATCCATGAAGAGAAGACCCATTGTCCAGGAACGTCTCAGGGCGATGCCTGAAGCTTCTTGGGTCCAGAGACCAGGAGCCCTTCTTAAAAAAGAAAAAAAAAGTTATTTATTTTGAGAGACAGAGTGAGTACAAGTCGGGGAGGGACAGAGAGGAGCAAAGGAAAGAAAGAATCCCAGACACGGGGCTTGATCCCACGAACCGTAAGATTATGACCTGAGCTGAAATCGATAGTCAGACACTTAACTGGCTGAGCCACCCAGGCCCCCCCAGAAGCCCTTCTTTGTGTTGGCTTTTCAAGACGGGGCTGGGAGACCCCCAACGAGTGTCTTCGCCTCTCTGAGCCTCAGCGGTGCCATCGTCGGTAACACAGGGGTGTCCTCACGGGGTGTCCCTCACAGAACCCGCATCAGACAGAATGGCTGTGGGACCCGGGGCAGGCCCAGAGGCCGCCACATCTAAATCAGAGCCACCGCCTTCCTCCGCCTCACCATCTACTGGCTTCTGGTCTGCTCTGTTTCCTGGCAGTTCTCAGCAGCACAGAGGGAAACCACGCTTTGTGTTCAGGCTCCAGAGACAAGTTCATTGGGACCGAGGCTCCGGGACTCCCAGCCGTGTGCCCTGATCCTCGGCACCCAGGTGCTACGTGTCTCCGTGGCCACAGCCCTGCACTGTGCAGGGGGCGTGGGGAGCCAGAGGCTCTCCCGGTGGAAGCTACACGCCATGGTCATCGCAGCTCTGCTTACAAAGCACCCCCTGCATTCATGCATTGCCTCGTTTAATATCGCGGCAACCTCGTGGGCAGCTGTGACTATCTCCCTGGTGCAGGTGAGTAACCTGAGACTCAAAAGCATTGAATGGCCCACCCCAGTCCCCGAGGAAAGACAGCAAGAGCCCGGCCAGGCCTGAAACCCAAATTCCTTTGACTCCAAGGTCATTGTTCTTCCGCAGCTCCACACCCTCCCCAGCCTGAGATGACCAGCTCCTCCTAGAATCCCCATGGGAGGTCGAGCGCCCCTCCCCTCAGTGGGCCAAAAGATCCCCAACTTCAGACTCACACAGAGCTGGGTTCTGAGTCTCAATAACCAACACTGAAAGCACAAGCAAGGAAAGGAAAAATAGACATTGGACCTCCACCAAAATTTAAAACGTTTTGTGCTGCAAACAATACCCTCAAGGAAGTGAGAAGGCAACTCACAAAATGAGAGAAAATATCTGCACCTCGTGTATCAGATAAGGCATTTGTATCCAGAATTTATAAAGAACTCTTATGACTCAATAACAGACAACCAAGGTGCCGGGTGGCTCAGTCAAACATCCGACTTCGGCTCAGGTCATGATCTCGCGGTTTGTGAGTTCGAGCCCCACGTCGGGCTCTGTGCTGACAGCTCGGAGCCTGGAGCCTGCTTCGGATTCTGTGTCTCTCTCTCTGCCCCTCCCCTGCTTGCTCTCTCTCTCTCTCTCTCTCTCAAAAATAAACATTTTAAAAACTTTTAAAAATAATAATAGGCAACCAATTTTTTTATAGCTGGGTAAAAGATCTGAATAGACATCCCCCAACCCAAAGAAACTATGCGAATGGTCAAGAAGCACATGGAAAGACGCTTGACATCATTAGCCTTCAGGGAAACGCAAATCAAAATCACAATGAGATAGCACTTGACTAGAGTCAGTCGGACGGTAACAAGTGCTGGCTAGAAGGCAGGGAAATCAAAGTCCTCCTTCACTGCTGGAAGGGGCAGCAGAAAGATGCAGGGGCTTGGAAAACTGTCTAGCGGTTCCTACACTGTGACACAGGATGTGACCGAATGTCTCAGCAATTTCACTCCTAGGTAGCTACCAAAGGGGCTTCGAAACGCATTTCCGCACAAAAACTCCACAAATGTTCAGAGCGGTGCTATCCCCAGCAGTCAAAAAGTGGAAACCAGTGCCTGCGGGGCTCAATCATGTCCTGAGCCAGAATCAAGAATCAGTTAAGCATCGGATGCTTAACCGATTGATGCTTAACCGATTCTTGATTCTGGCTCAGGCCAGAATCCTGTGGTTCAAGAGATCAAGCCCCGTATCGGGCTCTGTGCTCATAGCACAGACCCTGTTTGGGATTCTCTCTCTGTCTCCCTCTGCGCCCTCCCTAAATAAATAAACAAACAAACAAAGAAACAAGCATTTTTGGGAAACAACCCACATGCCCATCAGCAGACAGATAAACAAATGTGGTACATCCATACAATGGAATATTATTCAGCCATAAAAAGGAATGAAGTACAGACACATGCTGCAATAGAGATGAACCTTGAAGACACTCTGCTGAGTGAAATAAGCGTGTCACAAAAGGTCACATAGTGGATGAGTCATTTACATGAAATGCCCAGAACAGGTAAATCTATAAACAGAAAGTAGATCAGCGGTTACCAAGAGCTAGGGGGAGAGGGGAGCTGGGGGTGCCTGCTAACAGGTAGGGGGTATTTTCAGAGTAATGAAAATGTTCTAAAATAGGCCTGTGCCCATAGCTACGCAAGGCTGTGACAAGACTTAAAAAAAAAAAAAATGGAACTGTACATTTCAAATGCACGTGAATGTGATGTATGTGAATTACATCTCCATAAAGCTGTGGGGGGGGGGGGGGAGGGGGACAAAAAAAAAATCTCTGGCAAACCCCAGAGCCGCGTGACCCTAGAAGGAAGACTTTCCAGTTCCAGACCTCAGTTTCCCCTTCTGCAAAGTGGGCCAATAAACCGCACCGCTTTGCATGCAGGTCAAGAAGGCAGCGGCTGGAACCCCTCGCACAGTAGGCGCTCACCCTGTACGAGGCTCCTTCCCCAGCGTGGGAGGCCACCCGGGTCGCCCGGGGCAGGGTGCTCCACCACCAGCGGCCCAGCCTGGCCCCGGCTGCGGGACGGAGTGGACAGAAGAGGATGCGCATTGCCCATGACATAAGTTAGATGGATGGCTCGGGCCATCCGTCAGGCTGGGAGCGGGCGGCCCGGGAAGAGGCCGTGGGGGAGCCCATTACGGTACACGTGTTAACAGCGCTTCCTTTGTACCGACAGCCGCGCGGGCGCGGGCAAGGGCCGCTCCCCGCATTGTCTGCGCGCCGCGGCCGCGCGGTGATGAATGGGCCGCGCGCGCCCGGCCGCCCCCGCCGCCGCCCTGGTACCGCGGGCGGAGGGCGACACCGCGTGGCCGCGCCAGGAACTGCGGGCCACCGGGCGCTGGGCGAGCGGAGCAGAGAGCATCCGTCGCTCAAAAACTCTGAGTTCAGCACAGAGCCTGGCACACGGTAGGTCCTCACGAAATCCAGACGGTGATTATCATTGCCTTTATTTTCAGGGGAAAAAAACGAACACAACCAAGGTCAAACACTGCCAGGTAAAATAGAAGGATATCAGGATATTCCATGATGTTTGAATTTCAGAGAAACAGCAAATAACTTTTTGGAGTGTAAGTATATCCCAAATATCTCATGAGACATGTTTTTAAAAACTCGTTCGTGGCTGGGGCACCTGAGTGGCTCAGTCGGTTAAGCATCCCACTCTTGATCTCAGCTCAGGTCTCGATCTCACGGTCCTGAGTTCAAGCCTGGCGTTAAGCTCAGGGCTGAACATGGAACCTACTTTAAAAAAAAAAATTTTACATTTATTTATTTTTGAGAGACAGAGAGAGACAGAGTGTGAGCAACAGAGGGGCAGAGAGAGAGGGAGACACAAAATCCGAAGCAGCAAAATCTGAGCTGTCAGCACAGAGCCCGACGTGGGGCTCCAACCCACGAACCGTGAGATCATGACCTGAGCCGAAGTCGGATGCTGAAAATGAGGAAAGCGACGGCCCATCCCTATATCTGTATAACCACACCAACAGGATTGGTGTGCAGATTAAAGGAGATGATATGTGTGAAAGGATTTAAAGAGAATCAAGGTCACGGCCGATGAGACTTCAAAGCTCTTACGTTCACACTTGATTTGCAGAGTTGAGAGAAGGCATAGCCAAGCGTAATAGAGGAGTCCACCAGCCACGAGGTGGAATGTGAGTCAGCAAGACAACTCCCTTCGTGCCTTTGCACGCGCTGTGCCCTGCACCTAGACCCCCCTCCCTCCCCAGACTAGGTCCTATCCGTCCTCTGGGCCTCAGCCTGCTGAAGGTTCTCTCGGACTCCCTCCTTCCATATTCATTATCCCCCTCACATGCTTCCCTGGAACACTGATTGTTTTCATCTCAGCCTCCCACCTCCACTCTGTCTTCCACCTAAGGGAGAGCCAGCCTCTTATTCCTCTACGCGTAGCCCAGCACATAGTAGGTAGCCAGCTCATATCTGTTGAGTGGGTCGATGTGTGCACAGTAGGTCAAAGCTCAGAAATTATTACCTTCTACCTTGTCGCTTGGCAAGAACCCAAATGTAAGCGCGTGACGGTGGGGATGGGGTCTGCCCTGGCCCCCTCGCATCCAGCAGGCACCTGAAAAGGCATGTTGAATTAACCCGGACTGCTAACGTTACTGAACATGCCGTGCGTACGGCCCTGGGCCAAACGCTTTTCTCCACTATTCGCCCATCACAATAAGCCAGTGACGTCGAGGCTATTATTGTGCCCATTCTACAGATGAGGAAGCTGAGGCACAGTGAAGGGACGTAAACTCACCTGCCGAAGAAGACACACCTGTACGTGGAAGGGCCTCACCTCAAGCAGGGCAGCCGGCTCTGGTGCCCACCTCCACCATGCCTCCTCTCAGGGGTCTTGGATGGGACAGGCATGGGCGTGCACCCCGGCTCCAACCTTCTCCAGCAAGTGACCCCAGCAAACCTCTTCCCCTCTCTGGATCTCCGTTCCTTCCATTTCTAAGTGGAGGGAATGAAATGACCGACCCCGCAGGGTGGTGGCAAAGAAGAGGAAGCAGCCGTGGGAAAGGCACTCAGCAGGTAACTGATGCATTTGGCTCACTGCGTGGTGACCTCCCTGGTGGTCACCAAAGCCGTGGTGAAAAGAGCAGAGAGCAGGCTCTTAGCGTTGCCTACGTGCCCAACCTGTGGGGCAAAAGAGCGTTCTGAAGCTTCTAATGCCTCCTGGAGGCAGAAAAATAGTTGGAGAGGTTTCTATTAAGATTTTCTCCAGAAGTTGGCGCCCCTGGCAGACCATGGGGCAGGGAAGTGACTGTGAGGTGCCTGGACGCCCCGTCCCCAGGTGAAGCCTGAGGGACAGGAGACAGGAGACAGGCAGGGAACCAGGCCAGCAGGGGTGGGATGGAATGGGGGAATGCTTGGGGGGTTTTGAGGCATAGGGAGAGGACATCCTGTAGGAATCAGGATTCTGTCTGCCCCAGATCCTGCCCCAACAGCAGCCAAGCTCTGCCGATTTGCTCTTCTCGCCGAAAGTGTCACGGTTTCCTGCCTCATCCGCTTATTAAATAACTTTCTACTGGGTGTCTGCTCTGTGCTGGCACTGGCTGTTCCTGGCACCGAGAATTCGGTGATGAACTAGTAGACATGGACAAATGGAGGCTCTTCCCCCTCGCCGAGCTCATAGTCTGGGGCAGGGAAGAGGCGACAGATCATCGAAGCAGAGTAATGGGCAAAGCCCAGGGGGCTGGGAGTCCCCAGAGGAGGCACCTGACCAACCTGGGGGATCAAGGAAAACCTCCTGGAGGAGGTGACATTTAAGCTGAGCCAGAAAGAATGCGTGGGATGAGTCATACTGGAGAGAGAGGCTGAATGCTCCAGAGAGAAGAAAGCATGAGCCAAAGGGGTCAGAGGGAGGAGACTGAACATGGGGGGGCGGGGGGGGGGGATGGGGGATGAAGTGAGCATGTGGCAGCACAGGGGGTGATGGGTCCGCTGAGGTGAGCAGGGCTGGACCAATCGTGACCTTGAAGCCATGGTGAGAATTTATGGGTTTTGCTGGGGTGCTAGGGAGCCATAGAGGGTTTCACGCATGTGGAGAGGCACAGCCAGATTTCCCACAGCCTTAAATACAAACCCCTCTGCCTTCCCCCTCCCCGACCAGACTACTAAACGGGATGCCAGTTGTAGAGTGGGAAGCACCTTCCTTCCGCCGTGACCGCGCCCTCCAGATGGCCCAAGGACACGTCAGCGAATGGATTTGTGGGGTTCCTCCATCATGGCAGGCCACGGCCTTGAGGCCACCCCACCCCGGCAGAGGGGTCTCCTACTCCATTCCTGCTCTCAGGAAGCCAAGGTTTCCACACTCCTCCAAATATGTCCCCTACTCAGACCTCTGCCCACCTTCCCAGGAAGGGATGCTAGTATGCCTGGGACTGCGGCTGGAGCCAGTGAACCCAGAACACAGAGCCGCAGGTCTTTCCCTCAAGGTCACCTTAGACTTTCACCCACTCTGGGCCTCAGTTTCCCCATCTGCACTGAGGTGACCCCTAACTCTCAGTAGTAATGACTCTCCCACCACGCCCACTCCAGGTCAAGAATCTGGCAGGAACATCAAAAACCACGGTTACCAGGCACATCCACTTAGCTCCAGGCATGCGACGTAGAAATGTCCACCCTTGTTTTATGGTAGTCACTTGCCCAGCCAGCTAGAGGCAACCAGATGAAAAACAGCCCCCAGGTCGCTAACACTTAGCAGGGACCCAGTACCTTTACATCAGTCAGATCGCATCCTTACAGCCACCCTGAGGATTATTAACCCATTTTCTAGGAGAGGAAACGGAGGTTCAGAGAGAGAGAGAGAGAGAAAGAGAGACTTGTGCAAGGTCACACAGCAAGTTAGAGGAAGGGCTAGAGCTCCAACCTAGTCCCCTGGCATGTTTTTAGAGGAGCTGGAAGAAATTTCTAGAGGGGAGAGGAGGACAGACAGGACTCCCACCCAGACCAGTCTCCATCCCGTGGTGGGAGGGCTCCCTTCACTTTGCCCACAAGGCAGAAGCCAGTCATTCCCTGCTTTAAGGGGGGATTTCCCCTCCAGCTCCTGCCCCGCCCCCAGAAGCTACCCCCCCCTTCCCCCAGCCCGCCCCCTCCCCCTCTCCCACTCGCCAGCACAAAGAGTTGCCAAGGTAACCGCATTGCCAAAGACTTCCCTCTTTGTCTGGGGCCAGGGGAGGAAATTCATAAGCCAAGTCTCTGCTCGCTGACCCCTGATGACCCCCACAGGGCAGTTGGGCCCTGGATCATCCCTGCAAGGCCCTCGCACCCCACCCCACCCATTTCAGCAAATGATAGCTTCGTGGCAACTCCCGGTCACAAACTCTAGGTCTCAAGGTCCAAGAGGCCGGTGGCTGCGGTGAGGTGTTGGGGGGATAACGTCTGGAAAACACGCGGCTAGCAATCGCGCAGGAGGGGGACACAAGGCAGGAAGACACCATATGCTTGACACTGGGTGCCCATGTTGATACCTACTATGCGCCTGGCACGGTAAAGTGCCTCAAGTCGCATCCAGAGTACTGAGCAGAGCGCCTACTAAGCGCTTGGGGCTTTGCTGGACACTGAAGGGGCACAGATGACGGCCCCTAGTATGTGCTTCCCTCTGTGCGAAGATGATGGAGAGGCGGTGAGCAATGAGGTGGGTTGAGAAGTCCTCATGGAGAGGCAGGCATTTGAGCCAAGCCTTGAACATCCAGTTTGGACACACAACAGACGGAGAAATTGGACAACAAGAAGTTGATACTCTCTGAGCAATAGCTATGTACCGGGCAGGTCAGGCAGGCCCCTTGCTTTAAGCAGAAAAGTCAAGATTCAAAGTCAGGCCCATCTGATTCCAGTTCCCTTTCCTCTGCTATGGTGTCTGATGATGTTCTGGATGGTACTTCTCTGAATGAAGGAGGCGGGAGCAGAGCGCCCACCAGCCCCAGCTGAACTTGGAGCCTGAGGAGGAAGTCCACCTTTGTTATTTTATGCTCATAGGAGTTGATCCACCCCAATTAAGATCTCAGGGCTGTGATCACAGCGGATCCCAGCCCATTCTGTTACAGGGATAGTCCGAACCAAAATCCTGGGTCTGACTCTCATTGGCTAGATTGGGTCATCGCCGAACCAATCACTGTAGGCAGAGGGCAGGAGTGTTCGGATTGACTCAGGCCTGGGTGGTGCCCACCTCCAGCCGCGAGGAAGGGGCCGTCAGCCCCATTCAAACTGGTGGACTAGGCCTGGCGGAGGACTCGGTGAGACGAATGGGGTGCTGTCACCAGAAAAGGGAACAGCTGCTACATAAGGCAAAACCACCAGGGCTCCACTCCTGGGGTCCCGTGGTAAGACGCTGTGCAGGAGGTTCCCGCACTGAACGCAGGCCGAGGCCTCAGGCCCCTTTGTAGGCGGAGACCTTACAAGCCTCTGAGATTTGCCGGGAAGGAGATGCTACTGAGGCCTGCTGGGCCATGTTGCTTCTTTCCCAGGTCTCAGGAAGTCCTTCGGTTGCCGGCGCGGGTGGCCGGTCTTCCCCAGGGAGGGTCTGGGGGACTCCGCCGAGGTAGGGAAGCCGGGGCGGTGGGAATGGCCTGCCCAAAGCAGCAGTCCGCCGCTAGTGTAGACAAAGCTGTGCACGGCTCCTCCGAAAGCCCAGATGTTTTCCCTCCCTGGCTCTCCTTACGTGGCTCCCGACCAATTACTACCAGCATTTACTGAGCACCTGCTGGGAACCAGGCCCTGTAACGGGGGCTCCATCGACCTCACTGCGTCGCAAAGACCCTCACAAGCACGTATTAGAGAGCTATTTCATAATCCAAACGAGCAGACGGACGCTCAGAAATACATGGCCTACCCGAGGTCGCACAACTCGAAACAGACCTCCCAGTCTTTAGCCATCCATTCTGTAAAAACAAAACAGAACAAAACAAAAACTAAGAAATAATCGGGCAATGCAAACACGTAAAAAATAAAAGAGGAAATTCTCCTGAACTGGTCACACCCATTCCCACTGGTCTACAAAGGAAGCAGCATTAACTCTTGGTTGAACGTGTCCACCCGGACATCTTTCCACACTCAGCCAATATGCTTGAGTGTGTGTTATGTGCCCAGCATGTGCAAGGACGTTACAGATGTCTTTCAGACAGAGGGAGTCTCGGAGTGTAGAAATTGCAATCAGTCTAGCTTTTCATCATCTTAATTAGTCAGGGTATGGGGATGGATGAGGCCTCTTCCCACTCCAAATTTCCCAACAATCTCCCATCTCACCCGGAGGAAAGCCAAAGTCCCGACTGTCCAGAGGCCCTGCCTGATCTTGCCCTTGGCCATCTCCAACCTCGGCCCCGCCATCCTGTCATCATCCCCCTTGCTCTGTTCCAGCCGTAATTCATTGTTTCTTAAACACTCACAGACACACTGCCTCAGGACCTTTGCACCTGCTGCCTCTGAAATATCTCTCTCCCGGATATCTGAAGGGCTCACATCCTCACCCGCTTTAGGTCTATCCACAAATGCCCCTTTACCTTAATTAAATTTGATTCCTCTCACCCCAAACACTCTACACCCCCTTTATTTTCTTGTTCCTCATAGCATCTAGTCCCATCCAACATACTATAAAAATCTATTTCTTTTAACATTTTTTTTTTATTTTTAGGTAATCTCTACACCCAACATGGGGCTCAGACTCACACCCCAAGATCAAGAGTCGCATGCTTGGGCTTTCAACAATAGCCAAATTATGGAAAGAGCCTAAATGTCCATCAACTGACAAATGGATAAAGAAGACATGGTTTGTATATACATTGGAATACTACTTGGCAATGAGAAAGAATGAAATCCTGCCATTTGCAGCAACGTGGATGCAACTGGAAGGTATTATGCTAAATGAAATAAGTCAGGCAGAGAAAGACAGATACCATATGTTTTCACTCCTGTGTGGATCCTGAGAAACTTAACAGAAGACCGGAGGGAGGGGAAGGGGGGGGACGTTACAGAGAGGGAAGGAGGCAAACCATAAGAGACTCTTAAATACTGAGAACAAACTGAGGGTTGATGGGGGATGGGGGAGAGGGGAAAGTGGGCGATGGGCATTGAGGAGGGCACCTGTGCGGAGGAGCACTGGGTGTGGTATGGAGACCAATTTGACAAGAAATTATATTTAAGAAAAAAAAAGCGAATGGAAAATGAAAAGAATTCAACATACACATTAAAAAAAAAGTCACATGCTCTACAGACTGAACCAGTGAGGCGCCCCAAAATTCTTAATTATCTTACTTTTTCCACTCACTTACTAGTCCACAATTGAATCCCCGGAACCTCCGAACATTGCCTGGCACACAGTGGGCTCTTAATGAAAGCTCGTTGGCTGGGGCGCCTGGGTGGCCCAGTTGGTTAAGCGTCCCGCTTCAGGTCAGGCCATGATCTCACAGTGCACGAATTTGAGCCCCATATCGGGCTCTGCACTGACAGCTCAGATTTGGATTCTGTGGCTCCCTCTCTCTCTGTCTGCCCCTCCTCACTCATTCTCTCTCTCTGTCTCTCTCAAAAAGAAAGAAACATTTAACAAATTTTTTTTTTAATTAGAAAAGACTTGCGGGCTGGGTACATTAACGAGAAGAGGCAACAAGACTCAGACGTGCCTGAACATTTTTTAGAACCTCTGAACCTCTTTTTGGAGCCAGGACTCAGCTGGGACATCTAAAAGGACAGCATACAAGGGCAGGTGGAGGGCGGCAGGGGGCTCTTCCCCCAAAGCCATTTTCTGCAGATACCCCGTCCCAACTCAGCCAAATTTTGGTGAGGCCCCAAATCCAAAGGACCTCAAGTCAGAAATCCTCAACCCTGATGTACCAGGAACAGGGTTCTAGAAATTCAGAAACCCAAAGCAGGAGCCGCCGTGCGGGGACAGCGTAGTCCCAGACAGCTGCCTCCGCTGCAGGCCGTTTCCCCAGGTGTGATTTATGCCTCTGGCTGAACTTTATTTTCTACTTTTTGGATTCTGCTCTGGAATTTTTTTCTCCTTGGCCTTTTCCTGGGTCAATGCAGTCCTGATATTTGATTTACTGTTAACAGTATTGACTGCATAGGATTGAGCCAAGAAATGGAAGAAATTGCTTTTTCTTTCTTTCTATCTCCTCGTTGACAACTCAGTCTTAGGGCCGGGTTGGCCAAGCTTGGCGAATGCGAAAGAGGGCAAAGGGAGGGAGGGGGTGTTCCGTGCCTCTGCGGCTGGAAGGCTACCCTGGGAAGGAAATTAGCGAGGGGTCGTCAGCCGAAGAGCACCCCACGCCTGCCTCTCGTCCAAAATTTTTCCCTCCTCAACAAGACAAAGGCTTGGAGAGGAGGCGGTGGGAGCAGGCCCACCTTGGATTGAAGCTGCGTGGCTGTGGGCAAGTCACTGTGCTCGTGTGTGGTCTCTCTTCTGCCCAAATACACAAACAAGCACTCACCCGAGTCCACGAAAAGGGTCTGGGAAGCCTGAACGTTTTTGAGGATATTTATTTATTGTGGTAAAATATACATAACATAAAATTCACCACTTTAAGTTTTTTTTTTTTAATTTGAGAGAGAGAGAGAGAGAGAGACCGGAGGAGGGGCAGAAGAAGAGAGAATCCCAAGCGGGTTCCATGCTCAGCACAGAACCCCACACGGGGCTCCATCCCATGACCCTGGGATCACGACCTGAGCGGAAATCAAGAGTCAGACTGTCAAATAAACATTAAAAAATAAGGTTGGGGGGGGGCGCCTGGGTGGCTCGGTCGGTTGAGCGTCCGACTTCGGTATTTGTCCTTTTATGAGTGGCTTATTTCACTTAGCCTAACGCCCTCAAGGTTCATCCATGTTGCGGCAGGTGCCAGAATGTCCTTGCTCTTAAGGACGAACGACGTCCTACAGTACGTATAGATCACATTTTGTTTTCCCATTCATCTGTGGGTGGACGCTTACGAATCATATGGCCATGAGCTTGGATGTAGCCTAGAGATTTTTGAGATGTTGTAATGACAGCCCCCTCCTCTCCCAAATGAGGGTTTGCTTGCAGCCATTCCTTACTGCTCGCAGTAAAGTGCTCTCACAATTACTCTCCTGGACCGCATATGGAGTCAGGCTCAGGAAATACCACAATGAGGGAGACAAACACTGCCCTGCCGTCGCGGGGCTCACAGTCTGCTGGAGACTAAGTATAAATCAACACACAGCCAAGTACACACATCGTTACAAACTGTGATAAGGGGGCCGGGGGAGGGGGGGGGGAGAGGGAGCTGGGAAAGAGACGACAGAGGGGGTCCTGCTTTACCTGAGCCGGAAGGATGCTCTCAGAAGGAAGATCCAGGATAAGCTCATTTTCCACGTAAGAGAAGAACAAAGATCATCGGAACAATGGCGGGGAATTTCTGTCGTCCCCACACTCGGGGAGCCGCGGGTACAGGGATACAGTGATTTCTGGCAGGCAGCCTGCCGGATGCCTCAGACCAGCTCATGGGAGCCAGGGGTTGCATTTTCAGGAAACTTGTGAGCCGGCTGTGAAATGCAGCTATCATTAAAAGTCAAATTATATAAACTTGCAATCAAACGAATCACATTAAAAATCGTTCAAAACTCACCACTTCCTAACTACTTGACCACGTTTTATTATCATCCTCTGCTCTTAGAGTTGTTTACACGCATTGCACCCCTCTGGCAGAACCGCATATAATGGGACCTGTGCATCTCCCCCGTCCCGCTGTCAAAGGCATCATGTTGGTGACTTGAAATCAGCCGCAGTGGGAGCATTAACACCACAGATCTTGGCAAATGCTCTAAACTGGGACTTGATTTGTTATTGTTTTGTTGCTTGTCTCGAGGTAAGAAAGGGACGTGCCAAGTGTTAATAAAGTAGATTTAACGCAAAAGGTATGAGGTGCCCATGGCCGCTCTTTTGTGAACAGGCACAAAGAAGTTGCTGTCCGCACTGAGGAGCAGGTGGCGTTCCAACGCAGGCTTTTGTTGTGTTTTGTCTTCCTCGCTAACGTAAACAAAAACACCAACCAAGATTCACATCAGAACAACACATGTTAAATGTTAAACATATACCAGCGTGCAACTGAGTCATTACCGTGACTTCCACATTTAAAAATCAAGAACTGTGGGGGCGCCTGGGTGGCTCAGTCAGTTAAGCGTCCGACTTCAGCTCAGATCACGATCTCGCAGTCCACGAGTTCGAGCCCCGCGTCGGGCTCTGTGCTGACAGCCGGGAGCCGGGAGCCTGCTTCGGATTCTGTGTCTCCCTCCCTCTCTGCTCCTCCCCCGCACTCTCTTTCTCTCTCTCTTTCTCAAATAAATAAACATTAAAAGAAATTTAAAAATCAGGGCGCCTGGATGAGTCAGTCGGTTAAGCGTCCAACTTCGGCTCATGTCATGATCTCACGGTCCGTGAGTTCGAGCCCCGCACCGGGCTGTTTGTGCTGACAGTGCAGAGCCTGGAGCCTGCTTCGGATTCTGTGTCTTCCTCTCTCTTTTTGCCCCTCCCCCGCTCTCTGTCTCTCTCAAAAATAAATAAACATTATCCTTTTTTTAATTTGAAAGTCAAGAACTGTGGCTACAATACTTTTTGAAAACTATTTTTGGACATGGAAAAAACATTTAAGGAAAGGTGGTTTATCCGTTCAAATTAGTGAGCCATTCAGATGGTGTATGAGGACACTGGAACAGGGCATCTGAAATCAGAGCTAGTCCAGCAAACTCCAATAGCATGATATGTACCAACTGATTGATAGAAGGGGTGGAGTAATTGATTCGAGCTCTGTCACTAATGTAATCATGAGCTCAGGCAATTTTCTGAGCCCCAGGTTTCTGCTCTATAAAATGAGGATAAGATGCCTTCCTTGACTATATCCCAGAGAGGTACAGGGATCAGATACAGCAGGAGTGATGGGGACTCATTTGCATGTAAGTAGTAGACGACAACATAAACATAAACTAGCTTAATGGGAAAAGGGGAGAGTCATTCGTTCTCAAAATTAGTTGGGATATTGGGGCAGCTCAAGATTCAGAAGAAAAGCTCTCGTTTTTCCCTTTTGCCTCATCTCACGAAGGTGGCTACACGCTCTCCTTCTGCAGATGCACCTTCCCCCTTCTCCGTCGGGCTGGTACCTGCCCTACAAACCTCAGTGGAGAAGAAGCAGCTCCCTCCCACCAAGCCCACATAGCAATCCCAGGGAAGGGCTCTGATTGGCCCGGCTTGGGTCATGCGCTGCCTGTTGCACCAATCACCATCGCCACAGAGATTGGATGCTGCGTTTGGTCTTACCTGGGTCGTGGCACCACTTCTGCAGCCAGGGCAAGCCGGATCTGCGTCCAGAGAGCTTTCTAGGCAGACAAAGTTCAGCAATCCACTCCGGGGGGTTGGATGTGCGCCGGAAAGATGAAAGCAACAACAAGTGTGAAGGATTGTTGAGGATGATCATCCTCAGAAGAGAGGGAGGAGGTTGTCTGTATCTCACACACGGACTGAACATTTAACAAACATATCTTTTCACACTGCAAAATCGATCCTGTAGCTCCAGGCTGGAAACCTGCAAGGTGGTCATGATCTGGGCTTGCCCACATCTCGGGGCTCATTTTGGGCCTTCTGCTCTCACAGTGCCGCCGCCCCCGGCCCCACCCTCCGGCTTCTCTGTTTCACACTGTCTCTCCCTTTCCTTCCTCAAGGTCTTTCCCACATGTTTCCTCTGCCTGGACTACTCTTCCCCTAACTCCTTAACCCCAATCAATCTTTCTAATCTACTTCCCCCATGAGCACCCTGGACAATAGAGGCGTATTTGTCTTGTTCACAGTACATCCCGCGGCTGAGCGCAGGGCAAGGCACAAAGTAGACAGTCAACAAACACTTCTGGAATGAATAAATAAATGACTGTTTATTATTCTAAAAGGAGAAAAGTCACGGCTTCCTGCCCTTACACACAGATTCATTCATTCTTGCCTTCTGGCGATACTGTGCCGCGGGCTAGGAGACAGAACAACAAACAAGGAATTATTCTTGCCTTCAAGAAGATCCTGGTTTCATGGGAAAAGATGGTGGAGAGCCACAGAGCTGGCACGGAAGGAGCACGGGGTGGGTGAGGGGCAAAAGGCAGAGGAAGCAAACACTTTGCGGAGAGGGGGAAGCCCCAAACCAGAAGGGATAGATGAATAGAAATTAGGTGGCGAAGGTAGGCAAACCCAGGGGGCGGCACTGAGATGGGGAGGTGAGGGAACAGTAATGCAAAGATCTGCAGGCTAAGAGGAGAAGCGACGTGTAGTCAGAGACAGAGAGAGAGAACATCAGCCCACATATTATGGGGGAACGTGTGTGAGGATCCAGGAGGCTGACTCCAGAGAGGCAAACCCAGAATGGCTTTTAAGCCACCGTAAGGAGACTGTGCTCCATCCAAATAGGGCTACAAGACCTCACTGAAGTATATCAATCAGGGACGTGACTTGGCCACATTGTGTATTAGAAAGAACTCTTCAGCCGGCCCATCACCTTGGGGACACGAGCTAAGAGTATCAGTTTAAAGGGTTCAATTTAGACGGATTAATGACTCCATGGTAGGGGCAGCTGGGAAGGTCTGACAGTTTCCCACCTTTTGAAGTCGATATTGTAATCCCTGATTCTTGGAACCCTCCTCCCCTAGGTTCCCAGAAGCATAGACTCATACAAATGGAGAAACCCTGCCTCATAGGCCCAGGCAAAGGGGGGCACAGCCCCTCAGTCTCGCAGAGGTCAGAAGAATATAAGGTGGAACTCTAGAATCACAGCATTGCAAAGGCTTGGAATCCCAGAATTACGAACCAATAACATCAATCTTGGCCAGCTCAGGACGACTCCGTGGCATTAGGCAGCCCAAACCCTTATGAAATGACACATGATTCTTCTTGGGGAGGCGGCCTTGGTCTCCCTAAACCTCCTTCATACGGGGCCCAGTGGGTTATCTTGTCCCCCCCGCTGCATGGCTGCTTCCTTGAAGCCCCCCACCCTACACCCCGGTGGGCTATACTCGGGCACCCTCTGGCCCAGACCCCCCTCCTCCCTGCAGAGAACAGAAATATTTTCTTAGCTAGCATCGGTCCTTAAGGATAAATGCTGTGTTTTCTTTCTTTTTTTTTTTTCATCCCCACCTCGGAGGGTGCCAGAGTTCAACTCAATTTTCTCAGATTAAATAAAATTTCAAAGTGTCAGTCCCCAGCAAACGACAAGTTGGAAGGTGGTTGATTTTCCTAACCCGATCGCCAGTCCAATTACAATTTTTAATCTATATGTAGATAATGGTGAACAAAACCCCATAGAAATGTCAAGAGTGAGGAGGTTATTAGCTTAGTTTTAATTACTGTCGATCATTCTCAGCAACTGGAGAGACCCGGCAAATTGGGGGACGGCGGCCTTCCTCCAGAAGAGTTCAGCCGGGCCCCTGGGCTGCTCTTCTGCGAAGCCAGCCCCGCAAGGAGGCTGTCGTGGCGCCGGGTCAATGCCACGAGTTCCTGCCCAGACAGGCCCGTGAACTTGGACTCAGGCGGAATCAGGCCGCACCAGCTGATGCGATGTGACCACAGACCTTCCCCCTAGAGCGTTTCTTAAGGCGGCAAGCCTCATCCGGGCGCTCCCAACCTCTTTGTGTCGAAAACCTTCCCAGGGGTTATCTTTTGTCTTGATGATAAAAGTAACACGGGCTCCTTTAGAAGGATGTTTGAGAAATTGGAAAAGACGAACCATGGAGGGTAGAAAATGAACCTATGCCAGTCTCACTGCCTAAAAAAACCGTTAGTATTTTGGGTTATTTCCAGCCTTGTCAACGTGTGTGTGTATACACACATGTGTAAATATATACACATATATATATAAAATAAAACATGTGATACATACCCTATATATATAATAGATATATACCTATATATTAAATATATGTGTATTTAATATTAAATTTCTGTAATAGGAATAAATATTTTACACTGTAATATTAAAAATACAACTATAATTAAATAATAATACATAATGTAATGTTACAATTATATATACATACACAAAAATTGGAATTATACTGCATGTGGATTTTTACATCCCGCTTTATTTACTTACTTATTTTTTCACTTATCGTGATATCATAAACAGCTTCTCGTATCGTGGATGTTATTGGCAAGCATAACTTTAGTGGCTGCAGAATATTCTATGCCCAGGATACAACACACATTTCACTAATCCCTCCCTTATTTTTACACATACAAGGCCAATGCATATTTTATTTTTTATTGAAAAAAATTTTAATGTTTGTTTATTTTTGAGAGAGAGAGACACAGAACCTGAGCAGAGGAGGAGCAGAGAGAGAGAGAGAGAGAGAGACAGAATCCAAAGCAGGCTCCAGACTCCGAGCTGTCAGCGCAGAGCCCAACACGGGGCTCGAACTCGCAAACTGTGAGATCATGACCTGAGCCGAAGTCGGATGCTTAACCGACTGAGCCACCCAGGTGCTCCCCCCACCGTGCATATTTTAATACAGAGGCAACAACATCTTATGTTTAATATTGTACTCTGTTTTTTTTTCACTTAATGATAAGTGGTTTTCTCTGTTATTGTGAACTCTGTGGCTGTCGTTTTAATAGATCATTCAACCTCCAGCAAGTATTTTTGAAATGGTAACCTGTGCCAAGCACCGTGCTAAGTGTTAGGAATGTAGAGATTAGAATCCTCTAAGCATTAGAATCACCTAGCATTCTTGATCTTATAAACCTTTTATTAACCTGAATATACATTCTAATATAATACTTCTAAATCTTTCGTTACATTGAATACACATCCTAATCAAATGAGCCATTCTGTTATTGCAGATTTGGGTGGATTAACATTTCTCATATTTGTACAGAACACTACCTAGGATATTTTGGTAGGTAAACTATTATCTCTCTTCTGAAGCATCTTCTTCTTATAAATTCCTCAGAATGCAATGAATGGGTCAAAGGTATTCACATTTTTAAGGTTCTTAGTGAGAAATCTGGTTCCTACTTAAATGAAGTTTTAAGCAAGAAACTGATCCGTGACCTAAAGCAAATACCAAAAAAAGAGTCAGAGTTAGAGCCCGAAGGGGCTCTATTCTAATTCATTAGAAACAGTGCTATGTTTAATATCTCCAAGGCTATCAGAAGGATATAAGGAAAGCATAACAGTGACCCATTCACAGATAGAGATACACAATTTTTTAAACTGATCCCATTCATCATCTCATTCGTGAAACATTTTTTGGAAACTACGAAGTCACATCTTCTGAAGCGTAGGGTAAGCACCGCTCGTCGTTTGGCAACGCGATTTCAGGTAGAAAAGACACGAACCTACTTTTAATTGCCATCGTCGTGTGTTTGTGTTAGTTTGTGTGTTAGGGAAAAAATGCAAGTAGAGTAGCAAACCCATACGCTCATGAGAGCAGTTTAGAACAGAGCAAGGAAGGAATAAGAGAGGTGTGTTTAAATTCAGTTTGAAGGACGATATTAAGCATAGAAGCATGCAGGCAGCCTGAAGACAGCAATCACTGGGTGTTCGAGAGGGCCACGGGAGATGCTGGGGGGATCAGTGTGACACAGGACAGTGATGACAAGAGACTGTTATCAAGCCTAAGCTGATGGGTACCAAAAAGCCCAAGATCTCAGGGAACTTGTATTTATTAAGTATTCACATATGGCAAGGCTCTGAGAGCCAAACTTTGGACTTTCCTTCACTCAAGAGAGTCAAAATGACATTTCAGACCTCCACAGTTGCCCATCAAACTAACCTGGGAGATTTTTTTAAGGCACCAATGGCTGGGCCCCTTCATTAGAGCCTCTCTGCATCCATACCTCCGAGTGAGGCCTGAGCATCAGTATTTTTTTCTTTTTTTTCTTTTTTTTTTAATGTTTATTTGTTTTTGACAGAGAGAGAGACAGAGCATGAGCGGGGGAGGGGCAGAGAGAGACGGAGACAGAATCCGAAGCAGGCTCCAGGCTCTGAGCTGTCAGCACAGAGCCTGACACAGGGCTCGAACTCACAGACCGTGAGAGCATGACCTGAGCCGAAGTCGGAAGCTCAACTGCCTGAGCCACCCAGGAGTTCCTTTTTTTTTCATTTTTAAAAAGCAAATTTATTCTGTAAATTGTTATTTGTTAATGCACAAATCTGCTTGCGTATGAAGAGCAAAAACAATCTTTAAAAAATAAATAGATCTAAAATATAAAATTATAGACACAAAGACAGAAGACACTTTCGAGAATTTGATAGCAGTGCCTACGAAAAATTCCCAGTGAACAGAAAATACAGGAAAAAGATTTAAGTGTGATAGAGATGATTTTAAGGCTTCCCTAGTGGATCTAACATGCAGCCAGGGTTGAAGACTCCTGGTCAAGATCGCCCTTCCTTCTGAGTGTAATCCTGTTTACAAAAGGAGGCTGGAGTCCACACCCCTAGTGATCTCTCCCCTCCTTTGGCATGCTAAGACTTCCCTGGCCCTCTGCTCAAAGGATAATGAGGCTAATGGCCAATCAAACCTAATGAGAATTGATTCGTTTATAAGCTGCAATTATGTTGCCAGGTGCTTCCCACTTGCCAAACCCAGGAGACTCAAGGGCAAGCAGGATATGGCCTGGGGAAGGCTGGGCATGTGGGGACAGTGGAGAGGAGACAGAGAAGTTGCATCTTCGGGAGTTCAGGGTGAACTTGGGGTCCACACACCAGTGGGATCTTGGTACCAGATCAAGTAAATACCCACCATTTAATGAGTCCAGAAAACTCAAATCCAGATCATGTGCACCTCTGAGGATCCCATCAGAGCATGAACACCAAGGTTCTGCACCAAGGACATACTGGAAGATGGGAGGATAGGAGGGAAGGGGTGTCTATTAGGAAAAGAAATGGAAACAGAAGCAGAGAGCACGAGGGGCCGGACCCACACACTCTCAGTTCAGCAGCCTATCAGGATCCTTCCTGAGACTCTAGGTGTCTGGGAAAATCCCTCCCCCACACTAGTATGCAAATCAGGGAAACTGGCAAGATCATGCCTCAAGGATAGGGGTTAAGGCTTGGGAAGGCATTTGATGATGCATCACCTGCTCCTCTTCTTCTGCAATATGTACCCCAAAACAATATCCAAATGGGTATCAGACTTCTACTTAACAATAACTGGACAGTCACCTGGCCCTCCTGCCCCTAGCCTCAGTGAAAAGCGGAACTAAAGGATGCAGCAGGGATGTGGGGGCAAGCACTTCATCAACCAATGTGGTCTCTCTCCCCAAAATCAGTGCTTGAAGCTCATTCATCCTGAAATATTCAGGGCTCGTCATCCTGGAGGCACTTTGTGAATATTTCTAGGCATGAGGAACATGAATGGGATGGATAAGGATGTCCTCAAGTGGGGGAGAATGGAAAAAGGTGGAATGGAAAGAACCATGTGAGCTAACAAAATGGAATGCAGCACAGTGGATGGAAAGGTATGCTACAAAATGGGATAGGGTGTAGTGGGATTGCATGGGATGGAAAGAATGGAATAGAATGAGAAGAACTAGAATGAAATGGACTGAGGTGGAATGACATGGAATGGAATGAGATGGGATGAGATGGGATATAATGGGTTACGATGGGATGGGATGGTGGAGTGGGGTTGGATGGGATGGGGTGGGATGGAATGGATGGAATGGGTTAGGGAGGATGTGATGGGATGGGATGGGATGGGATGGGGTGAATGGGATGGGATGGGGTGGATGGGATGGGAAGGGATGAGATGGGATGGGATGGGGTGGAATGGGTTAGGGTGGATGGGATGGGATGGGATGGGATGGGGTGGATGGGATGGGATGGGGTAGATGGGATTGGATAGGGTGGGTGAGGTGGGTGGGGTAGGTTGGAATGGAATGGACTAAAGTGGAGTGCAATGGAATGGAAACGAATGGAATGGAATAAAATGAAAAGGGATGGGATGGGACAGAAAGGAGAGAATGGAAAAAGTTAAGCGGAATAAAATGATATAGGCTTCAATGGAATGGCATGGAGTGGAATTGGACGGTCCCAGATGAGACAGGATAAATGTGATGGAATGGAAAGGGTTGGACAGACTAGAAGGAGATGCCCAGTTACTTATATGGAGCCAGTAAGGCAGAGGACAAGGAGTTAGGGGGTCCAGACCTATGTCCACTCACATGGAACCTTGAGCAAGGCCCATTCCCTCTCTGGCCTCAACTTACCCACGTGTAAATTGTATGTTGGGACTAAATTGCATCCAAGGGTCCACCAGCTCTGAAACCAAGGCTTTACAACAACCATGCCGTCATAATTCAAAAAGTATTTGCTGGCAAGCCCTGTGCTCAGTACTCCCAGTCTAGTCAGGGAGCCAGACCACCCCACCCCAGAAAAACACAATCATAATCCAGGGTTATGTGTGTGTTGGGTCCGAGTGTCCAGTCCTCCCAGGGAGTGAATTTGAGGTCCTCCCAAATGGACAGTGGGCTAGCACCTGTGCTGGCCTGAGGCCCAGTGGCTGGACAGCTCGAGTTGAAAAGCAGGCTGTGCCCCCAACCATGGCCTGCTAAGGCTGAAAGAGACCTCAGGGTCAGCCATAGGATAGGCATTTTGGCCAGTGAAGGACAATAGCCAGTAAATGCCAAGGCAGGCAGGAGCCAGTCACTCTTGGTTATTTAAATTCTGAACTTAGGAGTCCAAAAATAGCCCTTCATTCACTCATTCAACATTGTGTATAGAGGTTAAGTGCCATGCTGGTTCCCAGGGATTCAACTATGAGCAAAATGGATACAATCTCTGCCCTGACAAGCTCACACTGCAGTGGGATAAATGGGGCACTAATGATGCCACAAACAACCTTATAGTTACGACTGTGTAAACTCCTGGTGATGGAAAATAGATCTCTGAGGCTCATTCTGACTAGTCTCCACATCAAATTCAATGCCCCAGCCAGACTGGACTTCGTTTGGTTCCCTGAAGGAGCACACTGTCTCTTACCTCAGGACCTTTGCACATGCTGCTCCTTTCCCTGGAAGTCTCTCTCTCTTGATTTCCACCCCCCCCCACTTTTGGTTATAGGTGACAACTTAGAGGTCACCACCAGTGTGGGCCAGGTATTCCCCTCCTATTCTCCTATACACCCCACGTTGAACCCCAAGACAGCATTTACCGTACTGCACAGTGATTGCCTTGTGTATTTCTGGATACTGCACTAGGCTGGGAATTTCACTAGGTTTTTACTGAATGAATGAGTCGAATCCTTATCTTTTGTTCAGTTTGTCTTGCTTGGGAGAACTCCATAAAATAAAGTGTTTCTCTACTTTTTCCTTACTCTACTGCCATTCCCCCTTGATGAGAGCAGTGAAAGCTGGAGAAACTCAAATCAGCTTTTCAATCATGTCTGCAGAGCTCCAAGGTCCCTCTGAGTCCGCTCCTTCATAGGCACTGGAATCCCACAGACCCCCGGGTGAGAGAAAGCCAGGAGGGGTGCAGAAGTCCCGAGTTCCATCTTCTGTTCTCCTCTCCACAGTAGGCTTCCATTTTGGGACTATTCCCAGTGGGTTTGCCTATGACAGACACCCAACTGGTAAGACTATGACTAAAATGAGGCCACCACATTGGGGGCATTTTCAGGTCCTTTGCGACGGACAGATAATGGCCCCTCCAAAGACGCCCACGTCCTAATTCCCAGAACCTGTGAAAACATTACACAGCAAAAGGGACCTTGGAAGCTCTGGTTCAATCAAGGATCTTGGGTGAGAAAGAAAAAACCATGTGGTTGGCTTTGAAAGTGAGGAAGGGGCACGGGCCAAGGAATGCAGACCCACCTCTGGGAGCTTGGAAAAGTCAAGAAACCGATTCACCCCTAAAGGCTCCAGAAGGATCGCAGTCCCTCTAACACGTTGATTATAGCCTTGTAAGGCTTGGACTTCTGGCCCCCGTAACGATAAGATAATAAATTTGTGTTGTACTAAGCCAGTAGGTTTATGGTAACCTGTTGCAGCAGTAATAGGAAACTAATGCACCCTCCTATCCTTCCACCCAGGTCTCCTGAATGCTGGGATCCAGATAGGGAAGGTTTCACAGTGGCTCCAGAGCCCCCGGGAGGTGATGATTGCTCACACTTTGAATTTTTCTGGAACAGGGGCACCAGGGTGGCTTAGTCAGTTAAGCGTTCAACTTTGGCTCAGGTCATGATGTCACAGCTCATGAGTTGGAGCCCCGCATCGGGCTCTGTGCTGACACCTCAGAGCCTGGAGCCTGCTTCAGATTCTGTGTCTCCCCCTCTCTCTGCCCCTCCCCTACTCGCACTCTGTCTCTCTGTCTCTCAAAAATAAATAAACTTTTAAAAATTAAAAAAAAAAGAACTGCTCTAGAACAATCTCAAGGATCTGACTAGTTCAACTTTGCTCACGGCTCTGATGGTCATCTTGTAGATTCTCCCCTTCCTAGAGAGTCAATCGCATAAAGAGTAGAGCGTTTACTGATGGCACCTTCTTTCCTCTTCCACTTGCCCCTCCCACACCCCAGCTGTTGTCCTCCATCATTCCTGGAAAGAGGAAGAAGCTACATTAAGACTCTGGCTTGGGCGGGGACAGTTGTTGAATGACAGAAGCCTGGGGCTGGTTGCCTGGCCATATCTCCTTCCTTTTTCCAAAATGGCGACCTTGACCCAACCCTCAAATGACAGGAGCTTTGAGGCGCGCACACCATAGCGAGATGAGTTATCCTCAGTCTTTCCGGCCCAGCCCTGCCGCTGGCACTCCCAACGTGCTGTCCTCACTGGACAAATGGATGGATTAGTGGGTGGATGGGTCACCTAATTAATTCATTCATAGGTCAGATAGATTACCTTCCACTCCCCTCTGTGAGCCAGCCCAGACATTCCAGAACTCTACAGCCGCAGCATGATGCCCCAGAGGAAAACAAAACCTCCCAGGCCCTGAACCGTCAGCCACTTTTCAAAGAAAGTCAAGACTGTCACATTTTTTTTCTTCCCTCCCAAAATTAAAATGTGCCTCCAGTATAACTTGTTATCAAAAATAGAAGCATTTTATCTATCTTTATTGCAGAACAGAGATTACATGGAGACATTCAATTTGGAGTCAATTTAAATTTCAATTGTCTGTGAAATCTAAATCAATAGGGTATAGTTCAATGACGCTTTAATAAAACAGGACATAACAGAGAAATCATTAGGAATTACATATGATAAGAGATTGGAGCAAAGCCTCCGTAATGGTGAAAGGGACATTAGAAAATCACCCCCAAGCATTCGCAAGTAAACCAACTGCCTCCTTCCCCCATGAGGCGTCTGAGAAAGCTTAATTGTGCTGTGAGCCCTGGGAATCGATCTCTGTCAGCCCAGTGATTGGGGGACAATTTACAGTGAGTGACAAAGGCAGGGGGTTTGTCTCGCCTGGAATGTGCTGATCATGTTTCTCCGTCCGGACGCCTCGAACATGGATTTCACCTGCTCCAATTCCCGATCTTTCTCTCCTGTCTTCTCACCACTGGGGAGGGTTCCCTTCCAAAGGATGGTCCAGCCTGGAACGGGATGCTCAGAGACAGGGAGGAGGGGAGACGGCTGGGGACAGTGAATTATTGCCCAGGCTTTGGAGAAAGACCAACAAAGAATGAATCCCAGCCCCAACCTGTGCCTTGGGCAGCTTGCTTCACTTCCCTGAGTCTCGGTTTCCTCATTTTCAACACAAGAGATGTGAATCTCCACCTCACAGGCAGGTACTTTCTTATCTCAGTAAATTTTTGTTGAGGGCCCACAGCGTGGGGCACAGCAGGGCCAGGATGAAGGTGAGGCCAGTGAGATATTTGCCTTGAGTGTGAAAGGTAAGGCACCAAAAAACTCAGTACTCAAGATAAATCACATTTTGATGCAATATTTTTGAAAATCAAAAATAATGCAAAAACTCCATAAGGAACAAACGATTACAATTGTATATAAAGACGGGATCCATAAACAGTGCTAAGCCAGACTGGAGCTGGAAGGTGAAAAAAAAAAATCTGCCCAGAGTACTGATCCTATCTTTGTGTAAAATTTTCAGACTTTCAGGGCACCTGGGTGGTTCAGTGAGTTAAGTGTCCGACGTCGCTCATGTCATGATTTCGCAACTCATGAGTTTGAGCCCTGTGTCAGGCTCTGCACTGACCGGGCAGATCCTGCTTTGGATTTTATCTGTCCCCCTCTCTCTCTGCCCCTCTCCAACCTGTGCTCCCTCTCTCTCTCTCTCTCCCTCTCTCAAAATAAATAATCTTTTTTAAAAAATGCTTTTTCTTACTTTCTCTAGGCGCCTGAGTGTCTCATTGGTTAAGAGGTCCACTCTTGATTTCGGCTCAGGTCATGATCTCACAGTTCATGAGTTCGAGCCCAGCAGCGGGCCCTGTGCTGACCCTGTGGAGCCTGCTTCGGATCCTCTGTCTCCCTCTTTCCGCCCTTCCCCTCCCCCCCCCCCCCCGCTCAAAAATGAATAAATGTTTAAAAAGCTTTTTTTTTCAATTTTCATACTTTCTCTCGAATTTTATGTATTAATTTTCAGCTCTCAAAAGATTGCATCAAATATTATTTATCTTAATTCCTGGGGTTTTAGGCGTCCTCCTGCATTCTGCACCTCAGAGACTCCCTCACCTGCCTCCCCCGAGTCCCAGCCCAGCAGAGCAGTGTGCAAAGTGTATTAAGTGCTGGAGAAAACAGGACAAGCTGGACAGACCCTCACATCACCCTCCTGGAGCCCCTGGTGTAGCAAATGAGGCAGTCAAAAGCAAAGAAACCATGCATTGAATAATTATCAATTACTGTAAGTCTAACAGTAGAAACACAGGTAGGGCAATCACTTGCTCAGAGAATGGTCACCTAGCCCCATCTCCAAATCTCCAAGCTTGAAAGCCCTTGTGATTCTCACCCGGCGAATCCTGTTGTGCCTGAAAGGGTTAACACAGAAGGTTTAGGGTGTTCAACCCTGAACATTCCAAAGAGAGAACTTGACAGGCTTTAGGAAGTGACCTCCAAGCCCTTGAGATATCCTCACTCATGGCAGTGCCTTTGTGTTGTGGGGACCCTGGGCCACGCCAGGCCAGGTAGTCTACCTTAACAATGAGGTTTATGGTGGGGCTTTGGACCACACTGTATCATTTCACTTCTGGATGGGGCTGGAGACTGAGAAATTACAGTCCGCCATGTGGGCCCGAGGCCATGTGACTGACACCCAATAAAAGTGCTGGCCCCCAAGACTCAGGTGGCCACCCCTGGCTGGCAATGCTCTGTAGGTGTTATGACACAGAGTTTGCCAGGGGAATGGCACCCGAGGCGTGCAAGTCCACTGGGTGGGGGACTTTGCTGTGATAAACCGTAACCAGGAGTCTGAGAGCTCTTCTGAGTTCTCGGGGTCCTTCTGGTCGAGAACCGGCAGTTCAACTCAGTGCAACGCTCTCATTGAACTTGAGGGTGGTCTTGGGGACTTCGGTCACACCTGATCACAGTTCATGATTCTGCATGTGTTTGGGTGGTCATGTGACCAGTACCACTCAACACACAGGCCACTGGCCGCACGTGGAAAGTTCGGGTTAAGATAACTCATTTTATTTTAGGGGCGCCTGGGTGGCTCAGTCAGTTGAGCGTCCGACTTCAGCTCAGGTCATGATCTCGCCATCCGTGAGTTCCAGCCCCGTGTCGGGCTCTGTGCTCACAGCTCAGAGCCTGGAGCCTGCTTCGGATTCTGTGTTTCCCTATCTCTCTGTTCTTCCCCCGTTCGTTCTCTCTCTCTCTCTCTCTCTCTCAAAAATAAATAAAGATTTAATGGGGCGCCTGGGTGGCACAGTCGGTTAAGCGTCCGACTTCAGCCAGGTCACGATCTCGCAGTCCGGGAGTTCGAGCCCCCGCGTCAGGCTCTGGGCTGATGGCTCAGAGTCTGGAGCCTGTTTCCGATTCTGTGTCTCCCTCTCTCTCTGCCCCTCCCCCGTTCATGCTCTGTCTCTCTCTGTCCCAAAAATAAATAAACGTTGAAAAAAAAATTTTTTTTTAATAAATAAATAAATAAAGATTTAAATTTTTTTTTAAAAAGATAATTCATTTTTTTAACATTCATTTATTTTTGAGAGAGAGAGAGGGAGAACACAAACAAGGGAGGGGCAGAGAGAGAGAAGGAGACACAGAATCCAAAGCAGGTTCCAGGCCCTGAGCTGTCAGCACAGAGACCAACGTGGGGCTCGAACTCACGAACTTCGAGACCATGACCTGAGCTGAAGTCGGATGCTTAGCCCACTGAGCCACCCAGGCACACTGGATTAAGGTAATTTAAATGAAATGGCATGAAAAGTCCGGTTCCCCGGTGGCACCAGCCACATGTCAGTTACAACAACCACATGCAGCTTGTGGCTACCATCCTGAACAATGCCATCATCCCAGAAGGTTCTGGTGGGTAACACTGGACGAGGCAGGATGGCTTCAAGAGGTCAGGGGTTCCATGTAACATTCCAGTGTCTGTTTCCAGGTGCTCAATTATTAGTGACAACAAGCAAAAATATATTACCAAGAGCTGATAGTTGAAAGAGCTCTGGGCTGCCCTACCTTGGTGCTGTGTACCCTTGAGCAGACCACTTGGCTTCTCTGAGCCTTGGTTTTTCCTGATGCAAAGGCATGCACGCAGTCTACAGGCTCAAAGGTCACTTCAGGCCCTGATGCTCTAGGGCTGAGAGGACATCTCAAGATGAGAAATGAGGGCCCTCTCCTTCCGTTAGGTGCTCGACATAACCCGGGATACCCTGGGCCAATGGTCAGGGCAGATACACAGTCAGGGACTGGAAACAACCACTGGAGCCCTTCAGACTGGAAATTCCATGAGGATATAGGCTGTCGTCTGTCTGCCGACAGCTGGATTCGAATCCTTCATTAATAAGCCAACGGTGTCCGCCTGGCCCTCAGTTGGTGACGTTGTGCTATACTGCTGTCTCACTCACCAGTCGCCCATGCCTTGCAGTGGTAAATCGTCACTAACAGTAGTCTGGCTAGACCCCCCCTCCCCCCTGCCACCGATAAAGTGAGAGTGCCTGGCTCATGTCCCACACACACTCTCAGGGCTTGCCTTGTGCTCCCTGCCTGCAAACCCCCCATCGCATGCCCCCCAGTCCTGGATACCACGTCCCCTGTCTCAGGTGCATGTCCCTTGGTCTGCATCATATTCTCCTCATTAAATCATTTGTATGACCTCAGAAGGGTTTTCTCTGTAAAGAGCTGAGGCTCAAGTCGGCATACTTAGCTCCCCACCCCTTGAGATTTTAGGGGGGGAAATCCCTCATCCTTCTGGAACCTTCCTTGGCTCATCTGTAAGAAGATCTTAAGTCCTTTTCTGGATCTCCCTTTTCTGGGTATCTGTCGGAGGCCCTCCGAAACTGCTGACGTTTCCCTCATTTCTTCACCCCCCTCCCTGCATCCTGGCAACAGTGTTCCAGTCTTACCGACTGCACGTAACTCCCTGTGCTCAACATCATCGACCAACTTCCAGACCTTGGTCCCACGGCTGTCCGCATAGCTTCTCCCAAATTTCAGGAATCCACTCAAAGGTCAGTGCCCCTGGAGGAACTTTCTTTTTTTTTTTTTAATGTTTTATTTATTTTTGAGAGACAGAGCATGAGCACGGGAAGGGCAGAGAGAGAGGGAGACACTGAATCCAAAGCAGGCTCCAGGCTCTCAGCTGTCAGCACAGAGCCCGATGCGGGGCTCGAACTCACGAGCTGTGAGATCATGACCTGAGCCGAAGTCAGACGCTCAACTGGCTGAGCCACCCGGGCGCCCCAGGATGAACTTTCTTGATGGCCACTCACTTCATCCACAGGTGGGACTGACCCTTCTCTCCTCTTTACCCAACTGTTCGTTGGGCCCGCTTCATACCCTGCGGCAGCTGGGATGCTTAGTTGCTTATCTCTGGTCTCTCCCTTCTAGACCATGAGCACCTTGAGAGCAGAAACTTGGGTGTTCCATCTGAGAAGCAGAGAAATAAAATCAGAAACAATTAGGAACGGGAGGCACACAGCTTTGGGCTGAATTCTGACCCTATTGCACACAAATGTTGATCTTCAGAGAGTCGTTTAACATCTCCGCGTTAGATTGCGGAGGCAACCACGGTTGCCCCAATTCTTTACCATCCCCTCTATTCATGTTCTTTGCCGCATGACTTTGCAATTCATCCCCCTACAGGACAGAACCCATCTCCCTTCCCCTTGACTTCGGGCTCAGCCGTACGAGTTGCTTCAGGTGACTGAAAGAAGAGGAACCATCATTACGCTGGAGCTACGGCAGAATCCAGCCTCAAGAAACCAGCCCTGAGCCAACTCGCAAACATACGAGCCATGACGAAAAACGGCGGCTCTGAGCTACTGAATTTTGGGGCGGTCTGTTACGCACTCATAGCTAACTAATACACTCTCTTAGACCCAATGTCTTCATCTGAGGGATGATGATTTGTGTCTTGAGGGGCTGTCAGAGGATTAGATGACATAACACGGACAAAGTGTACAGCTCCATTCCTGGCTCATGATAATTGCTCAAAAATGGCAGTAATTAGGTTCTCAAAACATGAAACATGGATTTCCCAGACGCCCCAGCAATCCAACTCCTAGTTATGTTTCCAGAAGAATTGAAAGCAGGGACTCAGACAGATAGTCGGACACAAACGTTCACGGCAGCCTCACACACAAGAGCCAAAAGGTGGAAACAACTCAAGGGTCCATCAGCAGATAAATGAACAAAAAAATGTGGTACGTCCATATGATGGAATACCGTTCAGCTGTAAAAAGAGAGGACGTTCTAACCCATACTGCTGTGTGGATGAACCTTGAAAACACTGTGTGCAGTGAAATAAGCCAGACACAAAAGGACAGATATTGGTTTGGGGGGAGGGGTTGGGTTTTTATTTTTATTTTTAGAAAGGGAGCATGAGAGCCAGGGTGAGGGGCAGCGGGAGAAAGAGAGGGAGAGGGTGGTGGCAGGGGAGAATCTTAAGCAGGCTCCATGCTTAAGGCAGAGCCCAAATCAGGCTCAATCCCATGATCCGGGGATCGTGATCTGAGCCGAAACCAAGATTCAGACGCTCCACCGACTGAGCCAGCCAGGCACCCCAAAAGGACAGCTATGGTACAGCTGCACTTGTATGAAACATCTCGAATTCTTAGTCTGTGTTCTGTCTCACCAGGCACCAGGAAGGAAGGAAGGGTGGGAAATCGAGGCTTCACGGATACAGAGTTTCTGTTTGGGGGGGATGAAAAATTTTGGACATAGACAGTCGCGGTGGCTGCACAAAGTCGCGGTGGCTGCACAACATTGTGACTGTCACTGAAGCCACTGAATTATGGGCTTAAAAATGGTTAAAATGGCAAAGTCTGTGTCACACAGGTTTTGTCATTGTAAGAAAAAAAGGGGGGCCATCATCGTCTTCCTATTCTCAGCAACTATACACAGAACAAGTGGGTTGATCATTGGGTGGACAGACACGTAACTAACCAAAGGAATGAATAAATAAGTCCGTTAATGGCGCACGAGTAAAGAGACCACATAAGCTCCTCACCACGGCCACCCATTCAGAAAACACGTCACATCAGAGACATGGGATACTGGGGTCTCCAGAATGAACTACACTGGGAGCCATAAAGTATGAAAAAAATCACACCAAGTGGAAGAGGCAACCTCTTCTGTGAGCCACGCGGGTTTACAGTCCCAGGAGGGCACAACGCGTGTCTGCGGCGATCGAGCACAAGCGCGGGGGCCCATCAGGGGACACCAGGAGGCCCCAGCGGTGGAAAGAGACCCTCGGCTGCTGTGACTGCCCCAGGCCTGTGGGGCTCAGAACGGGCTGCAGATACAGAGGTGTTCCTGTGAGGCTGAGCACATCTGCTCCCGAAGATCTCCGTCCGTGAAAACGCAGCTGCTGGAACCAGAAATGATGACCATAAGTATTTAGCCACTTTCCAGAGCATTTGCTCACCTGCCCTGGGAAGGTGTGTGTTATTATTTCCATGGGGCGAGGAACGCAAGACTCAGACAGGTGCTGTGACACACTGAAGGTCACACAGCAATGCAAGGGGGCAGGGAGCCAACTCCCAGGTCTTGGCTGTTTGGGCTGGAATAAGGAAGGAGGCCACAGGGGGCACGTGGGTCACTCCGACCCCACATTCTGTGTGCTTTCAAACACACCCTAGGACAAAACCTCTGCCTGGGGGAATACAGAATGTCTCTCTCCTCTGGGATGTCAGTTTGGGGTCTGAACCGGGACTTTGGCTTGTTCTCGAATTTATTTGAATCCAAACCTCTCTTTCCTGATCTGTCAGATGGGAATGAATGAGCCATCCTGAGCACCAGAAGCTGTGAATGTGGAAGTGGTTACCATGACGCCTTTCACCTAACAGGAGCTCAGTGCACGGCATGAGCACCTGGTCTGCCATTTCTCTCTTCTCCGTCCCTTTCTCCACCCGCCCACCCTCCACCTCCTCCCGTCTTCTCTTTCTCCCTTCTCCTTCTGGCTTCGCTCTCACTTCTCCCTTTCTCTTGCCTCCTCTGGAGCAGCACCCTACATGTCCCTCCCAGTTTGCACCTTCTCCTGTCTTGTCCCCTCACACCAGCCAGCCCCGGTTCAAGGGAACCGTGTGTGGGCAGGCAGGGTTGTCCACCTTCTGGCTCTGCCTTGCCCCCTGCACTACACTTCCTTACTTTAATTTTTTTTTAACGTTTATTTACTTTTGAGAAAGAGAGAGACAGAGTGCAAGTGGGGGAGGGGCAGAGAGAGGGAGACACAGAATCCGAAGCAGGCTCCAGGCTCCAAGCTGTCAGCACAGAGCCCAACATGGGGTTTGAACTCACAAGCTGTGAGATCATGACCTGAGCCGAAGTCGGACGCTTAACCGACTGAGCCACCCAGGTGCCCCTACATTTCCTCACTTTAGATTTGCTCTGGATAATAATTCTCCTTGCCTTGGCAAGGCTGCAAATTATCACCATCAGACTCCAAGCAAGATTAACCGTTCTCAACACTTGGTCTCTCGCATAGATTAGAGGACCCGGAGAGATGGATGGAGCCGAATGAGGCTCTTTTAGGAGTGGCGACTGGGGGCTCTGAGGCCTGGCAGCCTGGAATGGGTTCTGCCCGTGACCCTCCCCATCTGTGTGGCTTTGGGCAAGAAGCATCATTTCTCTGAGCCTCGACCTCCAGATCTGCGCAAAGGGGTAATAACAGCACCTCCTTCAGAGGGCTGCTGTGAGGACAAGGTGAGAGAGTTAGCAGGGAGCCCGCATTGGAAGAGAGCTTTTATGCCTCCTACAATGCTTAGAATGGAGGGGGGGAGGGGAGGGTCATCTCTCAGAGTCCACAACCCAGGCCTGAACCCCGCGTGCACTCCCTCCCCAAACCCTACGACCTGGGGATCGTGATCTGAGCCGAAACCAAGATTCAGACGCTCCACCGACTGAGCCAGCCAGGCACCCCAAAAGGACAGCTATGGTACAGCTGCACTTGTATGAAACATCTCGAATTCTTAGTCTGTGTTCTGTCTCACCAGGCACCAGGAGGGAAGGAGGGGTGGGAAATCGAGGCTTCACGGATACAGAGTTTCTGTTTGGGGGGGATGAAAATTTTTGGAAATAGTCGCGGTGGCTGCACAACATTGTGACTGTCACTGAAGCCACTGAATTATGGGCTTAAAAATGGTTAAAGCGGTCAAGTTTATGTTACACGTTTTATCATCGTGTTTACCATCCCCCCCAAAAAGGCGGAGGTATTATCGTCTTCCTCCGGATCCCTCCGAAGTCCCACGTAAGGAAGAGCAGAGGGTCAGTGCTAAGCAGCTCTCCAGCCGGGCGAGGGTCTCCGGGCTCAGATGCTTGGGCTCATCCGGGTCACCCATTCATTCCCATCCCGCTCCCCGAGCCGCCACCTTCCGGTCTCTCCAGCCCACCTCTTGGATGCGCCACGGAGACCCAAGCCCTGCCACTTCCTTCATGAGGGATTCTGATCCTCCTTACCAGGGATTCTGAGGCTTCTTCTCCAGAGAGCAATCGGGAAACCATCTAGGAGATCTCCTCCCCGCGTGCGTAGAGACCACCCCTCCCCCAAGTGGAAACAACCCCAAAAGGAAAGGGCCCCCCCAAAGCCTACAGTGGCTTCGTCACTCGCTCAGCGCTTGACTTGTTTAGATTTCTGAACTCTGCCAAGCAGGTGAGACCCTGGAGTTCACGTGCCCTTGACCCACCCACAACCCAGGTGGACAAACTAAGGGGGCGGGGCGGGGGGCCATTCACAGCCGTGAGTATTTATTCAGCGCTCACCGCGCCCCCGGCGCTGAGCTGGCCGACTTAGAAGCATAGTCGCCCCCAGACCTCACACAACCTGGAAGGCCGGGTTGCTGCTCAACCCACGGTACTGGGGGAAACTGAGGCTCGGGGTGGTGGAGCCACTCCCACCTGTGGGGAAAGCCCAGAGTCACACAGCTGTGAGTAGAAGAGCCTTCATCAAGCCCAGGCCGGCCTGACTTCAAAACAGAGAGTGAGCTCCCCATTGCCGGAGGTAACCAAGAGTCTGGGTAATCACACACTCAACAGGCGTTCAGGAACCGGGAGACTCCGAGACCAATGCCCCATGAATAGGTCCCTCCTTCTGAAATAGGGCTTCTCCACCCCAGCCCTACTGCCATTTGGGACCAGACCAATCCTTGTGGTTGGGGCTGTCCTGTGCATTGTAGGGTGCATGCCATGTAGCAGCCATGATCTCTACTTCCCAGATGCCAGTAGCAAACCCCTAGTCATGGCAGCCCAAAATACCCCCAGACATTGCCCTGTGCCCCCTGGGAGATGGGAGGGGAAACCAAGACTCCCTCGTCTGAGGGCCGCTTGCCCTTCAAGAATTTGGGAACAGTCAACAGACATCCATGAAGACCAGCACTGAGAATGAAAGGCCAAGTGTTATGCCCCCTGTAATGCCTTCTTGGGAGACAGTCAGGCACTGCGGCAGCCCGTTTATCATGGCAAAAATGCTGTATCTCTCACTGTCAGGGGCAGGGGAGATACCTCCGCATGTTTAGAAAATACAGAGAGAGGGAGAGAGAGGCAGGGAAAAAAGAGAGGGAGGAGGGGAGGGTGGGGAAGGGGAGAGAGGGAGGGAGAGAGGAAACCCGTGGCCCAAAAGCACAGGCATGATTTGACCGAAACGCAACAAACCCGTGCCCTTGGTACCAGACCAACCCCAGCCAGCTCAGAGCTGCTACAACAGGACCTTGGTAAGGCTCGATGTATTTTTGCCATGATTTAACATGGAAGAATCCAGGGGCGCCTGGGTGGCTCAGTGGGTTAAGCATCCGACTTCGGCTCAGGCCATGATCATGGTCTGCGAGGTCGAGCCCCTCGTCTCGCTCTGTGCTGACAGCTCGGAGCCTGCTTCAGATTCTGTCTCTCTCTCCCTCTGCCCCTCCCCTGCTTATGAGCTCTCTCTCACTCCCTCTCTCAAAAATAAATAAATAAGCTTTTTAAAAGATTTTTTTAATATAAATAAAACAGAAGAATCTGTACACAAGAGACCTGGAAGGATCCTTAGGAGAGTGGAGGTCTGCCAGCTAAGCCTGGGTTGTATCTTGCAGGGTAAGGGGTGTTGGCCATGTGCTGAGTTCTTCCTTTTCGATCCTCCCAGATCTCCTCTCCACCCTTTGCAACACCCCTACTGTCTGCCCTGGAGGCTGACCCGTGTGGACTTCAGTGGACTCCCTTGCCCTCTGCCTTCTGGTTGGATTCTGCCAATGGGAGGTCTGGAAAAGAAATGAGATAGAGGTCAGGGTGACTTTTCCCCTCATTCCCACCTGTCAGAGTCTCTGGGGACTGGCTGCACCCCTTCACGGAAGGTCTGAGCTCCTGCCCTCCTCACACCTTCCGGTCGGCCTACTGGCGATGATGGTTACCCTCTGTTACCAGACCCCAGGTACTGCCCTCTCCCCAGTGGTTTCCCTGCACCCTGCCCGCCCCTTTGTACACAATTCTCTTATTAAACCTGCCTTGAATTATCCCAATCTGTAGATGTGCTGTGTGTTTCCTGCTGGGGCCCTAACTAACGAGCCATGTGATTCTTTGCGCAGCCAAAATCATATGCGAAAGCCGGGTAGATAAAACAGGTCGAGGCAGACCTCTCACATCTGTTCTAGATGCATTGGTCCAACGTCCGTTGTCTGCCAGCTGACGGGTGCTGGGGGCTGAAGATCCGCTCGGGAGGGAGAGAAGCATGGCTCTTGCCTCATGGAATTTACAGTCTTGCAAGTGGCAAATGTGGGGCCAGTGGCCTGAGCTCCCTGGCCCCTGGACGCTGATACCGTGAGACCCTAAGGACCACAGCATACAAGGCAAACACGTGCCACCCAGTTCTGGCTGTCCCCACACCTGCTTTTCAGAGGGGAAAACTGAGACCCAGTGGGAAAAAGGGACTTGTCCAATATATAGGGCCGTCAGCCTTCTGGAAGTCGATTCTACAATCGGAATCTTGCCTTCTTCGCTTCTAGTAAGAGCCGATATTTAGTGAGTTACTACTGTGTGCTACCCTTAGCTACACAATGCCATCGTTTCATCCCCTAACAACCTCCTGAGGTGGGAACAATCATTATCCCTACTTTAGAGATAAGGCTCGGAGACACAAAGTGTCTCACCCAGAGTGACGCGGCATCCAAGAGCCAGCATTGGGACCCGAACCCGAGAAGCATAGCACCAAATCCCCAGCGTCTCCCCCGGTCTCCCCCTGCTTCAGAGACGAGACAGGGGCCGTCTTCAGAGGAGGGTCTGAGCATGTGGTTTTTCATCATCTTGTGACCACAAGGAAAATCCTCTGTGGCCGAATCAGAACGGGGAGAAGGATGGGGGAGGGGCACGGGCCCCATTTCAGAACATTCTTGGCTGGAACGAAAACAATGCAGGATCCAGGTTCCCAGTCCAGCCCTAGCAGAGAGGTTTCAGGATTGACGAGTGAGTCTCTAAAAGTGCCCCCCCCAACTCACCCCACCTTAAAACATCTCTCTCGAGGTCTCAACAGCCTCCCATGGTGCCTCCAGTTCCACCATCAGAATCGCTTTGGGGGCTCCTGGGGCGGGGGGCTCAGCTGGTTAAGTATCTGACTTGGGTTCAGGTCACGATCTCGTGGTTCATGGGTTTGAGCCCCGCATCAGGCTCAGCGCTCTCAGTGCAGACCCTGCCTGGGATTCTCTCTCCCTCCCTCTCTCTCTGGTCCTCCCCTGCTTGCTCTCTCTGCCTCTCAAAATAAACTTAAAAAAAAAAAAGAGTCACTTTTGTACCAAACGTGACACACACTCCTCAAAGGAACACAGAGAATGGATATAAATTACCTGGATGCAGTGAGGCCTTAAGGGAAAGGAAGAAAATTAACTCTTCTTAAGCATCTGCTTTGTGCTTCCCATGAAGAGAGGATCAGTAAACATTAGCTTAATATTACATAGATTGGATCTCACAACAGGGCAATGACGTGCACCTCACTAATCTCATATTGACAAATTGGGGAGCCAAGGCTCAGAGAGGGTAGGTGATTTGCTCAAGGTCACACAGCTGATCACACGGCCAGATTGGACCTCTGCCCTGATGTCCAACCTGTCTAACGCTCCATCACACCTACTAACACCCAAGCTTGGGGAACCCAATTTAAGGCTAAGGAAAAAAGTCCAAAGACTTTTTTGCAGGGACAGAAAGTGGAGACATGTGAGGGGCGGTCCCAGTCTTGGAGGGGAACAGGGCGCCATGACATCCCTGAGTCTGAGTCTCTCCGTGTCCTGTGACCTTGCTCAAGCTGGACCTGCTTCTTTCAAGTAGAAAAAGAAAGACCCACACCTGTCTCACACACACACACACACACACACACACACACACACACGCCCATTCGCTGGCGAAACTCAAGACTAGTTTTTCCAAACCCACCTTGGCCCGTCGGCTGCTTTCAACCTACCTGAATACTGTTAACAACGGGTACTTTGAGAGGAAGAGGAAGGCATATGTGATGGGTGGAGAAGGAACAGGTTCCCCTTGCCATCTCCCCTGTCCCCTCACCTGTGTCCCTGAGCAGGGCACCGGGATGGTGGCCCTTGCCCCTCAGGATAAAGATGTGGGGAAAGAGGCAAGACAGGAGTGACCCCTCTCTCAGACTATGATCTTGGACCAGCTGCTGCTGAGCTCCATTTCAGGGACTTGTTCCAGGAGACAGGTCATTGGGCTTAGCTGGGGTCCCAAAGAAGGGGGCTGTTGTCCCCTTGTGGTGCCCAGGAGATCCCAGACCCCTCCCGGCCTGGCCAGCTCGCTCCGAGGCTGTTAGGAACAGAGGCTTATCTCTCTGAACATATCAGTTCTCAGTAAGACCCCTTGGATGGTCTAATTATTCTTGGCTCACGGCTGGGTTACGTAAGGAGCCCGGTTGGTATCTCTGAGGGATTAAAACATGCCCCGGCCGGGTCTCACTGGCAAGGACAATGTTACCTCCCACTATACACTTTTAACCCCAACATCCTCACTATCCAAACCCAAACACGGTCACTGCAACTTGAATGTCCCCTTTTGGTGAGAGGGTCATCAAACGGTGTTGTGTGTGCAAAGTTCCCCCATATGCAGGCTGTTTGCAAAAAAATCACAAGAAGACTTCTTTAAAAATTAACCTCCCCCGGGGCGCCTGGGTGGCTCCGTCGGTTGAGCGTCCAACGTTTGACTTCGGCTCAGGTCACGATCTCAGGTTCCGTGGGGTCGAGCACCACGTCGGACCCTGTGCAGACAGCGCAGATCCTGCTTGGGATTCTCTCTCCCCCTCTCTCTCCACCCCTCCCCTGCTTGTGCTCGCTCTCTTTCTCCAAATAAACATATAAACATTAAGAAAATAATAATTAAATTACATTATATTAACTTCCACTGGGGCGTAAATCTATGACAGCCAAAAAGAGATAAATCGGTCGAGAAAGAAAAAAGGCACTTGAGCTGACCTTTAAACTATAGGTAGGATTGGGTGGATGAGTGAAAAGGGGGAGGGCATGTCCAGAGAGGGAACAATCAAAGCAAACGTGTGGAGGTAAGACCAAGTTGGTTATGTGGTGGAGAGTGAGGAAGGGGACCCAGGCCCACGGAGAAAGGAAATGGCCCCGGGAGTTAAAGAAAATACATTTTAATAGCCTTAATAGAGTGGGACCAGATTATTAAAACCCTTGAAAGCTGGGCTGGCAGGGTTCATATGTGATCAGGTAGGCAGTAGGGAGCCTTAGAAGGTGTTTGAGCAGGGGAGTACTACAAGACATGGTCAATCTTCATTGTTCACGGACCTGTATTTGCGAATTCCCCTACTCAGTAAAATTAGCTTAGAGCCCCAAAATGAGTATTCACGGCTGTTGGTGGACATGTGCAGAGCAGCAAAAACTCGAGTCACCTGTTGTGAATGTTCCCAGCTGAGGCCAAACAAGGCCACGCTCTGCCTCTTTGTTTCAGCCCTCACGCTGTAAACTAGCATCATTTTTGTGGTCCATGAAGTGTCATATTTTTTACATATTTATGCTTCTCATTGGTGATTTTGCTGCCTTTGTTTTTTGCTGTTGTTTGCGTGATTGGTTTTGGTATTTAAAATGGCCCACAAGAAGGGGCGCCTGGGTGGCGCAGTCGGTTAAGCGTCCGACTTCAGCCAGGTCGCGATCTCGCGGTCCGTGAGTTCGAGCCCCGCGTCGGGCTCTGGGCTGATGGCTCAGAGCCTGGAGCCTGTTTCCGATTCTGTGTCTCCCTCTCTCTCTGCCCCTCGCCCGTTCATGCTCTGTCTCTCTCTGTCCCAAAAATAAATAAACGTTGAAAAAAAAAAATTTAAAAAAAAAAAAATAAAATGGCCCACAAGCATGGTGCCTGGGTGGCTCAATTAAGCGTCCGACTTCAGATCAGGTCATGATCTCACAACTTGTGGGTTTGAACCCCACGTAGGACTCTGTGCTGACGGCTCAGAGTCTGGAGCCTGCTTTAGATTGTGTTTCCCAATCTCTCCCTCTCTCTCCCTCCCCTGCTCGCTCGCTCTCTCTCTCTCTCTCTCTCAAAAATAAAAATAAACATTAAAATGGCCCACCAGAGTGGCGCTGAAATGTTGTCTGGTGTTCCTAAGTGCGCAGTGGCCGTGATGTGCCTTATGGAGAAAAATACACGTGTTAAAATAAGCTTCATTCAGGCGTGAGTTACTGTGCTGTTGGCCATGAGTTCAACCTTAATGAATCAACAATATATATTAGCTCAGGTATCTTTAAACAGAAGCACACATAAAGCTAGGTTACGTATTGATCGGGTGACAAAAATGTCGCGACCAGAGGCTCTCAGGAACGTAACCTTCTATCTCCCCTAGGAACAATGGTTCAGTGTTCTCTAATTCACTATTTGTGTCCACTTTACAGAACATAACTGTCAGGAATACCAAGAATAAATGGCACGCGTGCTTTGGAACTGCATGGAGGCCACAGCCCATCAAGAGAAACCATCTCTTAGAAAGAGCATGTGCACTATGGGCGCCTGGGTGGCTCAGTCAGTTGAGCATCCGACTTCGGCTCAGGTCATGATCTCCCGGTTCGTGAGTTCGAGCCCCGGGTCGGGCTCTGTGCTCACAGCTCAGAGCCTGGAGCCTGCTTCCGATTCTGCGTCTCCTACTCTCTCTCTCTCTCCCTCCCCTGCTCACGCTCTGTCTCTCTCTCTCTCTCTCCCCTCAAAAAAGAATAAATGTTAAAAAATAAAAATTAAAAAAAAAAAGCGTGTGCACGAGAGCCGGTGCCTGGGTTTGAATCCCAGCTCTGCCCCTTAACTAGCTGTGTGGCCTTGGGCAAGGGGCTTAGCCTCTCTGTGCCACGGTTTCTCATCTGCAAAACAGAGACGATACTTGTATCTTTGTCACGGGGCAGCTAGGAGAATGTACTCGTGTTCGCATTGTAAAGTATTTAGAAGGCTCCCTGGCACATCGTGAACGCTCTTTGCGTGTTTTGTGCCTATCACACACATACATGAAAACAGGCGCAAAGAGAAAGAGAGGAAGAGAAACAGTTCTCGATTCACGGGGGAGGACCCTGAGCGAGGGAGAGAAGTGACTTACCTGAGTTACTGGCAGAGCTCAGCTCTTTGCGAGGATGGTGCGGGATGAGGCTCGCACCAGACAACCGCATATGCACCTGTTGCAATGTCTCAGGCGCAGAATGACACCAGGTGGCAGTGGCAGCAGCAGACACAGGAGCAAACCCGCAGTGTGACCGGGGGACCCACCAGGACCATCCCCCCCCAGCCCCTCGGGAGCCTGCCCCCAGCACCCCTCCGCCCACGAGCCCCCCCACGCCACTTCAAGCCACGGCCCGATGGCTTCCCGAGGGCTCTTCCGATGCGCCTCTCTGTCTCGCCGGTTAAGAATTACTAGGGGTGCAGTGGAGGAACAAGAAATACGGCCACGCCCAGGCAGAAACCTAATGAGAAACCGAACATGGCCAGACAGAAGCTTCACAAGAAATACTGGCCCGGGCTCCCAGGAAGAAGAGTGGGTCAGGAGCAGGCAGCGAGCTATGTCCCCCCAGGTATCGATCGCGGGGAAGGCTGCCGACCCGGGGAAGTAGATAAAGGCGAAGATATACGACAGGAGGGGCCCAGGGCTGATGAAAGGGAAAGGGAACCAGCTTAAATCAAGGGGCGAGCGCTGCAAGAGAGGGGAGATAACAGGATTTGTGTTTATGGTTAACAAGGAGAATGGGCCTGGGTGCTGGGGCCTGGGAGATGGGGGAGCCCTGGGGAGGATGGGGGAGGAGGGGCCAGAGGAAGAGCGTCCGTGCTCCCTGCGAGTCCCTGATGCTTGGAGAGGAGGGCAGGGAACAGGAGCCAGGGGAAGAGCCCGAGATGGCAAAATCCCTCCTTTGTTTCCCCCTCTCCCGGGCATCACGAGTGCCCTAAGGAGCATGCATATCTGCCCTCCGGCCTCCGCCAGAACAGGGTTCAAAGCCCACGTCCATGGGCAGCACTGAATGCTCACTGGGGGCTTCCCCTGTGCCTACGTCTGCACTAAGAACTCCCCGGGTCCTGTTGCGATCAACGTTCGCTCTGGGACCAAGGCACCGGGGGTGTTCCCATGATACAGATGAAGAGGCTGAGGTTCAGGGCGGCCAACAAACTGCCCCAGGAAGTGGAATGACACTTGAATTTGAACCCAGAGCCCGCTTTCTGGACCACGACTCTCCACCGACTCTGTTGCCCCTTAGCATTTAGACCTACACCATCCCCCAGCCCACCTTGGGATTCCTGTGTCCCTGAGGCGGACAGTTCCAGGCATGCTGGCCACATCCTGTCCCAAGAACGAGCCAGGAAATTGCCCCACTTTTCTGTCTCGGGGTCTCGTCCGGGGCTGCGGAAAGAACTCAGCTCTCCAGCAGGTGCTCCCCGGAAGTGGGAGGGGTTCACACTCCCAGGTAACCTTCACTGGGGGGGGGGGGCAGGAAGTGGGAGATGAGTGTCACCCCCCCCCCATCCCTACGAGGAACAATTCTCGCACACAGAGCTCCTCAGAGGGGGTCTTGCACGATGGAGCCCCGCTGCCCAAGGGCAACATCCAGCTCCTTAATACCCCGTATGTGACTCTGCCTCCTTCCCCGGCTCCCTGCTCCCCCCACCCCCTGCTTCCTGCACCTCCTTCCCTCTCAAGCTCAGCACCCAAGCCCTGCTCTCGGGCTCCGCTTTGGGGGAGCATAGACTGAGACAGGACTCCATCTACCTCCGGGACAAGAAAATACAAGAAGCAGGAATTGGCTAAGCAGAAGCACAGTTGGGGAGATTCTATGAGGAAGGGGTGAGTTCCCCTATCCACCCCCCCCCCCAGTTTACTTCTCAGCCTGAAACATTAGAACTTTGGCCAACCCCTTTCCTCCCCCTGGCCCCCTGCCTCCGCCCCACCCCATCCCTGCTCAGAAAAGGGCTGAGAGAAAGGCTTCTATCTTTCTTTTCTTCACCCCTGACTTGTTTCACAATCCTGCTGGCTTCCAGCAGCCACAAATCCAGTCCTCAAAGGCGAGAAATCACCTCCACCGTCAATGGGTTGCACTCTTGCTCACTTGGGCAATCTGGGCTGTGGCTCAGGGGGCTCACCCTGGTGTCTGGTCTCCATGCAGTATGTCCCCCAAGGGCGTCTTCGTGGGCAGGGGCCTGGCATCTCTAGGTTCCCAGCTGGGGCTTGGAGGTGGGTGGTGGGGGTGAGCCCTCTGACTAGCAAGGGCCATGCTTCGGAACAGGAAGGAGGGTTTGCATAGCCTTGGGATGCCTGCAGAGTCTCCATCCATGCCCAAGACAGCTACGTAGCAGGTGGAAGGTGTCGTGAGTCAAGGTGACAGTGGTCAGTGCTCCCGGCTGAGATAACGGACAGACGGGAGCTTTGAAAAACAAAACAGGTGACCAGGGGGCCTGGGGGGCTCAGTTGTTTAAGCATCTGACTCTTGATCTCGGCTCAGGTCATGATCTGAAGATTTGCGAGTTCGAGTTCGAGCCCTGCATCGAGGCTCTCTCTCTCCCCTTCTCTGTGCCCCTCCCCCGCTCTCTTTCTCTTGCTCTCTCTCAAAATAAATAATCTTAAAAAAAAACCAAACAGGTGACGAGGGATGGCGACTTTGCCATTCACCTTCCAAACTGCCACCTTGCCCCAAGAATGAATAATTTTCAGGGTGTCTGGGTGGCTCGGTTGGTTAAGCGACTGATTTCGGCTCAGGTCATGATCTCGCAGTTTGTGAGTTCGAGCCCCACATCGGGCTCTGTGCTGACAGCTCAGAGCCTGGAGCCTGTTTCAGATTCTGTGTCTCCTCCTCTCTCTACCCCTCCCCTGCTCATGTCTGTGTCTGTCTCTCAATAATAAATAAACGTTAAAAAAAATTTAAAAAAAGGATTCTCTCTCTCTCTCTCTTTCTGTCTCTAAAATAAAATTTAAAAAAAGACAAAAAAAAAGAATGAATAATTTTCAGTATGAATATATACCATGCAATATTTGCAACAATATTTGCATCCCATGCAACATTGCAATGCGCTAAAAAATTATCGGTGTTTACTCAAAATTCAAATTTAACCGGGCTTCCTCTGTTTTCATTTTGCTAAGTCTGACCACCCTCCCGGGAAGGCATCATTTGCAAACCTGCAAACAGCTTTGCCTGTGGCTGTCCCTTAGGTGCGCCCGGATTGCGGGAGTCGGCTGCTGCCGAGACTTCTCCAGAGGGGGAGGACAGGGATGTGGCTGGCATCCGCATCCCCACAAGGCTGGCCACCCGGAAGCGGAGCGGGGATGGGACAAACAGGAAACCCTGGCTGTGATGGCTGGCCCGGTTCCCCGTCGGGTCACTTGATCGTTTTCAAAAACACTCCCGCCTCCGTGACTGCAACATGTCTGGGAGGTGGGGAATAGAGAGGTGTTATCCCAGGAACAGGAGCACAAAAGGGTCAAGGTCATCCTCTTGCAGAGTGGCGGGGGGTCCTTTCCCCTGGCCTGTGCTGGGTTGGCCATGGGCACCTCCAGATGCGTACCCAGGAAGTGCTGTATGTGCGTGAAGTCACCTTCTTTGGCAAACACCGGGATTTGCTGAGAACTGGAGAACTTTCCCTGCCCACTCAAGCATACAACGAGCATTCTGACGGCGGGGAGACTTTTCGTGAGATCTCATCCAAGAAGCATACAATCCGTCCACTCATCCATCAGATGTTTCCTGAGCACGTATTTTTTTTTTTTTAGTTTATTTATTTTGAGAGAGAGAGAGAGAGAGCAGAAGCTGGGGAGGAGCAGAGAGAGAGAGAGGGAGAGTCCCAAGCAGGCTCCACACTGTCAGCACAAAGCCCGATGTGAGGCTCCAACTCATGAACCGTGAGATCATGACCCAAGTAGAAACCAAGACTCAGGGCGCCTGGGTGGCTCAGTCGGTTAAGCGTCCGACTTCAGCTCAGGTCATGATCTCACGGTCCGTGAGTTCAAGCCCCACGTCGGGCTCTGTGCTGACAGCTCAGAGCCTGGAGCCTGCTTCTGATTCTGTGTCTCCCTCTCTCTCTGACCCTTCCCCGTTTATGCTCTGTCTCTCTCTGTCTCAAAAATAAAGGTTAAAAAATAAATTTTAAGAAACCAAGAATCAGATGTTTAACCCACTGAGCCACCCAGGTGCCCCTGGAGCTCACCATTTAATGGAGAAAAACAGAGAAGCTAGTAAGCAACCAGATAGGTAAATAAAAAAACTACAGAGTAGGACCAGTTCCTTTAAAAATTCATGTTGTATGATCCTTATTTCTCTATTATTGGATAAAGTCCTTTTTTTCATCCCTTTCTCCATTTTTGAGCTCTGAGAAGCCAGCTTTTCTGTTAGAATGCCAAATAATGAAATGCAGAGCCAGCCATCACCAAGACCAGTCTTCGCAATTAAATCGAGGAAGTCTTGGGGCACCTTGGGGTGCCTGGCCAGTTAAGCGTCTGACTCTTGACTTCAGCACAGGTCAGGATCTCACAGTTTGTTGGTTCGAGCACCACTTCGGGCTCTGCGCTGTGAATGTGGAGCCTGCTTGGGATTCTCTCTCTGCCCCTCCCCTACTCACATTTTCTCTCTCTCTCTCTCAAAAATAAATAAACGTTAAAAAAATTTTTTTAAAAAAAGACAGAGGAAGTCTCAGAAAGAAAGAAAGAAAGAAAGAAAGAAAGAAAGAAAGAAAGGGGAAGTTTCTCCTCTGCAGCGACCAAGGCACAGATACCTCCCTGCGTTAGAAAACACAGTTCGAAGAACCAGATGTCAGAAGATGTGAAATTGAGAACATTCCTTGGAGCACATGGTCTGCTTTTTCCGTGCAATACGGAGGCTCACGTTATTATGTGTAACTGCCTTGAAAGTACACTGTGAACAAAACATTGGAAACATTCTTAAGGCTTTAGAAACGCTTGCCACGTCCTGCGAAAATAACATCCAAGAGGGTCGCGGCATTCTGATTGATTATCTTACCCGGTAACGGGCGGCCCTTGGAATGATGCTGCAGAGGGTATCTCTGTGTTCCCAGCGGAAGTAAGTGTAGGGCTGCAAGCCAGAGGTGGGTTGTTGGCACTTTGCTCCCCCGAGATTAATGGAGGGGAAGGCCTATGACTCTGATAGATTCTTTATTTCTAACAAAAAGACTAGGAATCTAGTTTTGTTTTTGTTGTTGTTTTTGTTTTTACCATTTATTTATTATTGAGAGGCAGAGCATGAGCAGGGGAGGGGTGGAGAGAGGGGGAGACACAGAATCCGAAGCAGGCTCCAGGCTCACACCTGGGAGACCTAGAGTTCAGAGCTAGAGTTCCCCTTGGCCGGGACCTGACGGGCGTCCGGGTTCACGGAAACTGTCAAAGAACCAGCCATGGTTGGCAACTATAATGCTCCTTTGGTGATGCCTGGAACCCTGGGGGCCTGTGTTCCCCCCTCCTTCAAAGTCACGCCCGGCTTTGCCCCTCTGCTGCCAGCTGAGTGAGTTATTTGAAAACGTCCAACGACGCCAAAGGTTGGCAGGGACGTGGAGGAACTGGAATGTTCACCTGGAGTAGGAGGGAGCTCAAAATGGCACAGCCACTTTAGAAACTGTTTTAGCCATTTCTGTGTTTTGTTTTGTTTTTTAAGAGAGAGGCGGGGAGCGGCAGGGAGAAAGGGAGAGAGAAAGAGAGAGAATCCCGAGCAGGGTCCGTGCTCAGAGCAGAGCTGGATGCGGGGCTCGATCCCACGAACCTGGGATGGTGACCAGATCCAAAACCAAAAGTCAGACGCGCCACCGACTAAGCCGCACCACCCACCCACCCCCACCCCCAGGCACCCCAGCCATTTCTTCTTTAAAACGTTAAACACGTGCTTGCCATATGAGCAGTTCATCCTGCTCCCAGGACTGCGCCTAAAAGAAATGAAAACACAGATCCTCACAAAGCGTGGTGTAAGAATGCCCGCGGCAGCTTTATTCGTGGTAGGCAAAATCCAGAAACACCTCAGATTGTCCATCAAGAGGAGAATGGATAAATAAACTATGGTATAGTCATATGGTACAGCAGTAAACGGAAATGAGTTATTGACACGTGCTACAGCACGGATAAATCTCAAAAGCATTCTGCTGAGTGAGAGAAGCCAGACGCAAAAGGGTACTTACTGTATGATTTCATTTACGAGTTCTAGAATGGGAAAAAACCAACCTACAGTGAGAGAAACCGGATCAGTGGTCGCCTCTGGGGATGGGGACATTGCCCGGGAAGAGGCACCAGGGAAATTTCCTGGCGGTGTGGACGTGCCCTCTGTCTACAGGGATGTAGGTCACTCAAAGACATGCCTTTAACGAATTGACTAATTGTGTACTTAAAGACTGAGCGTTTCAGAGAAGGTAAAGTATGGCTTTTTCTTTGAAGATGTAAAAATAAATAAAAGTCGTAAATAAGTAAATGACACTACCCCGGGCAGTCTTCTCTACCTCCTCCAGGCCAGATTAGCAGTTTATCTTAGCCTGAAAGCAGACCCAGAGATGAATGTCTACGTGCAAGTGGCTTATTTGGTGAGGAAGAAGGGAAGTGAGGCAAAGGATAGAAGGCAGTCCCCGGGGCGTCTGGGTGGCTCAGTCGGTTAAGCGTTCAGCTCAGGTCATGAACTCACGGTTCGAGTTCAAGCCCCGCGTCAGGCTCTGTGCTGACGCTACAGGTTTTATTCAGATTTCGTAGTTTTTCCACTAACGTGGACCCAGCCCAAGACAGCATGTGTCCTTAGTCTCCGGTCTGTGACTATCTCTCCTCTTCTCTCATTTGCACGATCCTGACACTTCCAAGTGTCAAGTGTGAAATGCAATGGAATGAACCCATAGGTCTTGGTGTCCCTGAAGGACATCAGGACACCCTGACGCTCCACGTTTGGAATCGCTAGCTCAGAGAAGGCACGCTGAGCACTTCGTGGCTGGTACCACCACGGTGGGGCTGGAGATTCAGATCTCCGCCATCGCTGTGTGACCTTGGACAAGTCACATCCCCTTTCTGGGCTTTAGACTCCTCTCCAGTGAAACCATGAAACCACATCAGCGTTTCTGAAATTGTGTGGTCCAAGCTGTCTGATGAACCTACATACCCTAAGACCTCTGAGAAATCCCAACGCACATTGGCATATTAAAGGCTCTGAAAAGTCCCGCAGCAAAGACACCTGTCTTGATAGAGTTTAACCCAACATTTCTCAGTTGTGTGTGACCAGGGAAACTATTGTCACCTTCCCCCTATTTACCTCCAGAGAAGATTCTTTGGGAAATATGGACTTGGTGATCCATAAAGCCGATGAATGGAGCTTCAATTTGATGGGGATGAGGGAACGAGCTCACTCCCAGAAGAAGATGTTCCTGAAGCCCAGGCTGAGAGAAATCTTGGAAGGCGCACTTCAAGGGGAAGGCTGAGTGAAGACTTGGAGGGAAGACTTCCCTGGGGCTTTCCAGCCCCTCTGAGCCAGCCCAGACCCTGAGCATGGAGGGATCCGCATACAGACAGACGCGGCGCCCTCTTTTGAAGGAGAGGTGACAACACCCATCGCAACTGGAAATGCACGCGCCACTGAACTCAGCGATGATGCGTCCGGATCTGTCCGTACCTGAGCGCTGAGGTGGTCATGTGAGCTAATCGCCGCCTCATTGCTGGAGACTAACAAAGAGAGGGACCGTCTAAGTGTGTGTGTATGCAGGTGTGTTTGTAGCCAAGAAGGACAGGGAGCCCCTGGGAACAGTGGTTCTTTCAGATGGTGGAAGAGAATGATCTGGACTCAGACGTGGGAGAAACGGACTTTTCACAGGCCGCCCCTCTGCGCTTCCTGAATTTTCCACCTAGGCTGGCCCTACTTATTCAGTGAATGGCAGTCATAATTTCTAAAAGAATGAATCGCATTTCGCAGGCAGTGGAAATGGCAGCGTCTACACATTCTCCAGACAGTGGGATGCTGTATCATATGCAGTTGTTGAAAGAAAGAGACAGAAGGAAAGAAAAGAAAGAGGAAGTTATTTGTGTACTAAAAAGGAAACCTCTCCAAGATATAGTGTTAAAAGTGGGGGAAAAGCAGGGTGTAGAAATGTATAGAGAGTGGTTTTTTTTTTTTTCATAATAATGGGAGCTAGAATAAGAGAATACAGATATATTTGCATATAAATGTATACATATACATATATATAAATAAAAGATGCTGGAAGGATATAAACAACTAAGAAACATAGTTACTTGTGGGGAAGAGTGGTGGCTTAGGAGTGAGAGGGAGATTTTTCACCTTATTCCTGCAAATACAGTCAGATATAGTCAGATGCATCACACATAAATATATTTAATATATTTTATTATATATATTTTACCAATGACTGTACTATGTATTCCAAATTAAATAAATAAATATGAATGCAAGACAGCTATATGGACCGAAGTGTAACAAGTTTGTATATATATTGTCGCACAAAGAAGAGGCAAGCTCGTAGAGCAGCGGGCACATTGTGCCTGAGTATGTGTCTATGTCTGTGTGCGTATATATGTGTGTGTGCGTATATGTGTGTGTATTATGTGTGCATACATGTGTATGTGAAAGTCCACATTATCTCTCTGGAAGATTCCAGAAGACAATGTTGACACTGGCTTCCCCCATCAGGGGACTAGAAGACACACAGGGATCATCCACCTTGGGCAACCATTTGAATATTTTTTTTTAATTTTTTTTTAATGTTTATTTATTTTTGAGACAGAGAGAGACAGAGCATGAACAGGGCAGGGGCAGAGAGAGAGGGAGACACAGAATCGGAAACAGGCTCCAGGCTCTGAGCTGTCAGCACAGAGCCTGATGCGGGGCTCGAACTCACGGACCGCGAGATCATGACCTGAGCCGAAGTCGGATGCCTAACTGACCGAGCCACCCAGGCGCCCCCATTTGAATATTTAACACGTGCATAAAACATTTTTAAAATATTTTAAAGGCATCTGTGAAAGGGTGGTCACCATAGAAAGATTTTCTGGGCAAAAATTAGAAGTAACTTAAGCATTTCTCCTTTGGGGCTGGTTTGTATAAGTTTCAGCCCATCCAGGGCGCCTGGGTGGCTCAGTAGGTTGAGCATCCAACTCTTCATTTAGGCTCAGGTCATGATCCCAGGGTTGTGGGATTGAGCCCCATGTGGGGCTCAGTGCTGAGTGTGGAGCCTGCTAGGGACTCTCTCTCTCTCTCTCTCTCTCTCTCTCTCTCTTTCTCCCCCTCTCTTCTTGTCCTCCGTTCGCTCTCTCTCTCTATCTCTCTCTGAAATAAAAACTAAAAGATTAAAAAAAATAAAGCTAAAAATATTTTTCAGCCCTTCCATACTCTTCAGATATTAAAACACTTGAAACCCTACATGGTCATTTATTTACCCTGACCTAAAGAGACGCCCACAATGTATTATTAAGTGAAGGAAAGTTCCAGAGTGAAAAATGTGGTGTCATCCAACTTGGGTGGGAAAAAAAATCTGCAGGCTAAGTGCACCCGTGCACGCATATCGTGTTGTGCAAACACGCACGCGGGGAATTCAAATCCCCACTCTCCCTTAGTAGCTGTGTGGACAGCGTTGGACAGCTGTGTGGACAGCGTTTTTTTAAAAAAAAAAAATCACTGGGCCTCAGTCTTCTCATCTGTACAATGGATGCAATTGTTCTACCAGCCTGAAGTAACTCGTTTGGTTCTTCCAGCGACAGAGCGTAGAGCCTGCCCCATAGCAAGCAAGCCCTTTGTCATTAAGAATCGTGGCCGACACGTACATGTTCTAAGCGCATCCTAGAGACAGGGGGCTGGTGGTGTTCACACCGCAGTCCACGGTGATTACCCTGGAACAGGGGATTCAAGTCGAGGCCAGAACAACCATCATTTTCTAGCGTATACAGTTCCGTCCTGTTGGCAACTTTTTTGCAACAAGCATGGATGACGTTATGAGGAAGAGAGGAGAAAAAGCAAATGTAAATCAACTGGGTGGGGGTAGGTGGGGGGGGGGGGGGAGGCGGCTCGCGGCGTGAGTATGCCTCAGACCCCGCACCCATAAAGCAAGAAGACAGGGCCCAAGCGGCCTCGCGGCACACCCGCCGCTAAATCTGTCCACCTTCCTCCCGCCTGCGAGACGCAGGTGCCCAGACTCAGAAATTACATCCGGGAAGTTCAAATTTGTGGCCACGCTCTCCACTCACTCAGAGCGCCGGGGCATTGGCCCCAGTGTCGCTGTTTATCAAGAGCCGCAGACAGAGGAGGGCCGGGGAAGGGAGGCCACCTGCCGCCGTGGCCCTGGCCTCTGGCACCGACCCAGCCTTGGGCTCACCCTCCGCCATCTGGGCAAGAGCGCTAAGGGAAGCCGGATTTCTTGACGCGCGTCTGCGAAGGGCTTCGGCCCGTCAGCGGGGCTTTGGACCCATCAGCGGCGAGAGTCCTCGCGGCCGCCCCCAGTGAAGAACCCCCCCCCCCCCAGTTGACCGACCAAGAAATGGGCTTCAAAAGGAAAAGACGAGCCCACATTCAAACGCAAGTGCGTCCGCCCGAAGCCCCGCCGACACCACCCAGAAGCCGGGGCGGAGGGGGCATCCAAGACATCACAGGGAACTCCTTCATTTATTCAGCAAAAACGCAACCTGTTATTTGGCTCCCGCTCGACGCCAGGAACTGGGCTGGGCACTGGGGCACAAGCTCCCCGTTCTCAGGGAGCTCTACCCAGGGAGACAGCCGTTTATCATGAAAGCAGAGAAGGAACCAGTGCTACGAAGGAGAGATCTGCTGAGCCGATTACTGGGATTTGACCTAATCTGGGGGAATCCAAGCAGGCTTCCCTGGGGAAGAGATGCTTGTGCTGAAATCCGAAAGATGAGTAGGAGTGATTGAGGTGAGAAGGGGAAGAAAAAGGCGTCCGGGCAGCCAGAAACAGCATGTGCAAAGGCCCTGTGGTAGGAAGCGCAAAAGACCCAAAGGTCCCATGTCTGGAACCCAGAGAGCAAGGGGCAATACCATGCGAGATGACGCGGAAGAGAAACAATGCAAACCCATCCAAGGAGCTGAGGTCAGAGTAAAGATTTGGTCTTTATCGTAAAGCAATGGGAAGTCTCATCGAGTTGTGAACAGGAATTGAAATGATCTGTTTGTACCTTGAAGGTGCCACCAACCCAATGACAGTGAGAGACATACAGGCAATCACAACCAAAAAAGGCACCTTTGGCAAGGTGCACTCAGGTAGCTGGACATTCACCTCATGCAATCTGAGGGTGTGGGGTGCTTCCTGGAGGAGGTGATATCCTAAGTGGAATATTTTTTTCAACTCAACACAGAATCCTGGATCTGAAAGTTTCAAACCAGCTCCTTCCAAGACGGATGCAGGCCCTTTTCAGAGATGAGGCCCAGGGACTCTGGCAACTTTGACAAAGCCACACAGCCTAATGACGGCAGGGCCAAAGACCAAAAGCCATGGGGAGGAGGGGTTCTCTGACCCCTTATCCAGTATTCCCAGCCTCCCCTTCCTGGACTGACTTCTTAATTTTCCCCCAAGCTTCACCGAGAGGCATGCGAGCAAAGAGGCCTGAGGCAGGCACACTTCCAGGCCAACTCTAGGGACTCTGAGTCTCTAACCAATCTGCGGTGGGACGTGAGACAGCAGCTGGGCACCCACATTGCTCCCCAAAGCTCCTTCTCCCAGTGAGACAGCTTCCCACAAAGCTGGCTGAATAGCCCCCCAGGGAGGCGGTTAGGTAAAAAGTACCCCAGGGAGCCTTCAGAGTAACTTTCAAGGAGGGCTGGGGCCAGTGGGAGAAGGGGTTATCGCCTCTGCTCTCTGGAGGGAAGCTGATGGAGACAAGTCAGTGAGGAGGCTGCTCAAGGGAGGGGACATTCCCAGCACTTCTCCTGCTAAGGAGAGGAAGCTCCTGATGCCTGAGGGTATAGGCAGACCCCTCCTGGGAGTGGCGGTAACGACTCCATGAAAATCAATCGATACGAACAACTAAACAGCAAATAACCCCATTTTTTAAAAATAGGTTAAGGACCCGAACAGAGATTTCTCCAAAGAAGCTATGCAGATGACCAATGAGCACATCAAAAGATGCACAATGTCATTAGTCATCAGGGAAATGCAAATCAAAACCCCAGTGAGGCACCCACACGGTGGCTAAGGTCAAAAACACGGACAATGACGAGTATTGGCAAAGACGTGAGAAACTGGAGACCTCGCACGCTGCTGGTGGGAACGGGACATGGTGCAGTCACTGTGGAAAACGTTCTGGCACGTCTCAGGAAGGTCAACCTAGAGTCACCACATGACCGAGCAATTCGTCTTGCGTGTGTGCATATACACCCGAAAGAACAAAAAAACGGGTCTTCAAACAGATATTTGTAAACCAATTGTTCATAGCAGCATTACTCACAATGGCCAGAAGATGGAAACAATCCAGATATCCATCAATGGCGGAATGGATGAAGAACGGGCGGTACGTCCATTCAGCGGAATATTACTCAGCCATGAAAAGGGATGTGGTGCTGATGTGGGTTCCAACGTGGATGAACCCTGAAACCTTAGGCTGTATGAAAGAAGCCAGACACACATTCCGTGATTCCATTTATACGAAATACCCAGAATGGTCCAATGTACAAAGACAGAAAGCTGACTAGTATGTTGCCTAGGCTACAGGGGGAGGGGACAATAGGGATTGACTGCCAACGGATATGGGGTTTCCTTTTGAGATAATGAAAATGTCCTAAGGCTAGACAGTGGTGGTCGCACAACATTGTGAATGTAGGCTAAACGCCACGGAGTGGTACCTTTTAAACTGGTTACAGGGGCGCCTGGGTGGCTCAGTCGGTTGAGCGTCTGACTTCGGCTCAGGTCACAATCTCGCGGTCCGTGAGTTCGAGCCCCGCGTTGGGCTCTGTGCTGACTGCTCAGAGCCTGGAGCCTGTTTCAATTCTGTGTCTCCCTCTCTCTCTGACCCTCCCCCATTCATGCTCTGTCTCTCTCTGTCTCAAAAATAAATAAACGTTAAAAAAAATTTTTTTTAATAAATAAATAAAATAAAATAAAATAAACTGGTTACAAGGATAAATTTCATGTAATGTGTATTTCCACCACAATTTTTTTGAATCTAGGGAAGTAAATAAATAAGTGAATTGGGCCTTGGCATACCACTGCCCCAAACCCTCCAGTGGCTCCATATCACTCCCAGTGTCTGCCCTGACCCACAAAGTCCACAGGTCTTTTCCTCTCCCCACCACCCCTTCAACCCCTGCTCTCACCTCGTACTCTTACTTGGCAACTTGCTGTTCTGTAAAACACACCAAGCAAGCTCCCACCTCAGGGCCTTTGCTCTTGCTGTGTCCCTCTACCTGACAAGTCAGACCGCCACTTGGCCGGCTCCATCTACTTCATATAGGCAGTGGCAGACAGACACTAAGGTGGCCCCAATTATCCCCACCACCTGATACTCACCCCCTTGTGTGATGACCTCTCCTTGCCTATGGTCAGGACATGTGACTCGCTCCTAACCAAGAGAATACAGTGAGGGTGCCTGTTACGTTGTATGAGACCGTAATGCCCATCTTGCTAGGTCACCCTCCTTGTTGGCTTTGATGAAGCCACTAGCCACGTTGGGGAGGCCAGTATGGTAAAAAATTGAAGGTGGCCCCCAGCCAACAACCAGCTAAGGCACTGAGGGCAGCTTCCAAATGACAGCCAAGAGCAACAACAAAAGAAACCTGAAGCCTTTGGTCCTACAGCCCACAAGGCACTGAACTCTGCCAACAACATGTGAGCTTGGGAGTTGATCCTTCCCCGGCTGAGCCTCAGATGAGACTGCAGCCTAGTCAACACCTTGACTCTCTGCCTTCACTAGGAATGTGCCCCCAAGATGTCACTTGTGAATATCTTCTGTGTGTCCCTTCCGACACCCTCTTTGTCTTCCTCCATCCTACTATCTGCCCTGGGAAGGTGACATCTATTGACCGCATGAGGAGTTGGGTCCCTCGCCCTCCGGCGTCCTGTTGAGATCAGCCAATGGAAAGCTATGGTAGGGTTTCGGGTGTCTGGTCCCTAGTTCCCTGCTTGCTACATTTGCCGGGGACTAGCTGTGTCCCTCAACCAAAGGTCCCAACTTGTGCTACGTGCCCTTTCCACACAAACCTCACTGTCCCCCAGTTCCAGTGACCACCCCCTTTCCTCATCTATTCACGACCAGCAGTGGTAATCAAGTCCCTACCATATTCTAGTCTCCAGGGAGCTGCGCTATGCCTGGCGGTCTCTGGCTTCCTGTCCTTGGGTGGCAGAATACCAAGGTGGCCCCCAAGACCCCCATTTCCTGGTGAGTGCACCCTGTAAAACCCCTCCCCTTGACCGTAGACTTGTGACTGGGATGAGATGCCACACTGTGATTCAGCTACTCATCAGTTGACTTTGACTTCATCAAAAGGAAGATTACCCTGGGTGAGCCTGACCTAATCAGGCAATCCTCAAGAAAAGCGAAAGAGATTTGAAGCATGAAAGAATGTTCCCTGCTGGACTTGAAGGAGCAAACATCCATGCCATGAGCCGCATATGGAGGGAGATACGTGTCAAGGACCTGAGGGTGACCTCTAGCTGCTGAGGGCACTTCTTAGAGAACAACCAACATGAACACGGGGACTTTAGTCCCACAGCCACAAGGAGCTGAGTTCTGCCAACAACCTGAATGAACCTGAAAGAGAAGCCCCAGATGACATCACGGCCTTGGCAAGACATTGACTTTAACCTTGTGAAATCCTAAGCAGAAAATCCAGCTGCACCATGCCTGGCCTACCGAACTGTGAGCTAACAGATGGGAGCTGTGCAAAGCCCCTCGGTCATGCCCATTTGTTACCCAACAGCAGAAAACAGACACACCAACTCTCCTCTGTAACTGGTGCCTTGATTAAGCTCCTCTCTAGCTAGACTAATTTGAATGTGACACATCTCTTTCCTCTGAGGGCCCGAGAGGTACAGCATTTAACTTCTCTGTGCCTCAGTTTCCTCGGCTGTCCTAGTGGATAATGGTAGCAAATCTCTTCGAGGATGCAGTGGGGTGGTGTATTTCAAGGGCCTTGCACCTGCTAAATGTTCGCCGCGTGGAGGGAGAGATGGATGGACTGAGTCACCTTGACCCAGGCCCCTTTCCGCAACACCCGGCAGAATCTTCCGGGTCTCGGGGCTCCTGCTCTGGGATCGCACCACCAGAAAGTCAAAGCTCCGAGTGAATGTGGGTGGTCCAGTCTCTTCCCAACTTCCAGATGCCCTAGTGCCTTTGGGATGAATATGCCACCCTTCATGCTCTAATTGTTTTGACTAGTGGGATCTTAGTGCTTCTGGGGTGTAAAGAGCCATTGTGAATGGTTTATGCATGCTGAATTTAACCCAGTCTCCAACACAAGGGCTCGCTCCGCAGAGAAGCCTGTTTAAATAGCCTTGCACTGCTCTCTTCGATCCCCCTGGTGGCTGAAAGCAAAGGAAATGGAGAGATGAGAAACCTCCTCTTAACCAAATCTCTTAGGAGGGTTGCGACCCGGGGACCAAGTTTGTTAAGAGCAAAGCCCAGAAAACCAGCTCAGCGAAGGAGATGAACGACACCCAACGTCCACAACTGTCAACCAAGGGTGATGCTCCGGGCATCCCAGCTGTGACCAGGATCGGGACACATATCAGGAGATTCAAATCTGGAAACGCTAAGGGAAAATCAACAGCTCTAAATTTAAATGTCCTTAATGTTTTATTTATTTGTTTTGAGAGAGAGAGAGAGAGAGAGAGGGAGAATCCCAAGCAGACCCTGCACCGTCAGCACAGAGCCCAACGTGGGGCTCAAACCCATGAACCGTGAGATCATGACCTGAGCTGAAATCAAGAGTCGGACCCTTAACCGACTGAGCCACCCAGGCGCCCCAACATCTCTAGGTTTTAAATCTCTCCTCCCCCAATATCGGCATTGCCATCAGCGGATAGGGGGTCACGTCCCCTGTTCAGAAATAACTTTAAGAGACATTCAATTAATCAGGCTTTGTCTGAGTGATCTTGCAAGTAAAGCAGACACTATCATTGCTTCCAGGGAGAAAACAGCCCAGTAGACTCAATAAAATAGTAAGACAGACATGAAAGGATCACTGAATTTATATAAGTGTGGAATTATTAAGGGGAAAAAAAATGTTGGTAGACTGTCTCTGAACACTGGAGCTTGTAAAAGCAGGTGTTGTAAAACAAAAACAAAAACAAAAAAAACAAAACACACGCGCACACACAGAGGTTATCGGTGTGTGTGTGTTCAGTTTACTTCGGTAAACTGGGTTTAATAAAATCGCATGAGTGTCTTGTTTGCAGGACTTGTCAGTGCCTTTAATGTGACAACGCATTTCTGACTCTCCAAGTCTGGCTGATTGTCTGAACACTCTGGAAAGCACCTTAAAAGCAAAATGCACCACAGACTAAGGACCTATGGAATCAGAATCCCCCGACGTGGGGCTCAGGAAACTGCAATGGTGCAAAACCTCCAGGTTGATTTTTTTTTTTAATGTTTATTTATTTTTGAGAGCGAGAGTGAGACAGAGTGTGAGCAGGGGAGGGCCAGAGAGAGGGAGACACAGAATCGGAAGCAGGCTCCAGGCTCCAAGCTGTCAGCACAGAGCCCGACGTGGGGCTCAAACCCACGGACCTCGAGATCATGACCTGAGCTGAAGTCGGACGCCCAACCGACTGAGCCACCCAGGCGCCCCAGCTCCAGATTGATTTTTAATGCTCAGCTAAACTGACTTGGACACTGAAATTTTGGACTGTGGTGGACTAAATGTCCCCCCTGCCCAAAATTCATGTGTTGAAATCTAATCCCACTGTGACGATATTTGGAAATGGGGGCTTTGGGGTACAATGAGGTCATGAGGATGGAACCCTTGTGAATGGAACTGGTGCCTTTATAAGAAGAGGGCAGGGGTACCTCGTGGTTCAGTCGGTTGAGCATCCGACTTCAGCTCAGGTCATGATCTCACAGTTTGTGAGTTCGAGCCCCGTGTCGGGCTCTGCGCTGACAGCTCAGATTTGGATTCTGTGGCTCCCTCTCTCTGCCCCTCCCCAACTTGCACTCTCTCAAAAATAAATAAAAGAAGAAGAAGAAGAAGAAGAAGAAGAAGAAGAAGAAGAAGAAGGGAGGAGGGGGAGGGGAAGGAGGAGGTGGAGAAGGAAGGGGAGGAGGGGGAGGAGGGGGGGCAGGTAGCCCTTTGCTCTCCCCACCATGTGCACATATGAAGAGAAGCAGGCAGTCTGCACCCAGAACTCACCAGAACCCCACCATAATAGCACCCTGATCTCAGACTCTGCAGGATTTCAAGAAGCTGACCTCCAATCTCTTGGTTGACCTCCTCCCGGGGTCCACACTGACCAAATCACTATTATCACAAATTCTTCAACATTTCTGAACCTCAGGTTCCTGGTCTGCCAACAAATGTCACAGAATAAAATCTACCTCCCAGGATGGGGAAAATGAAGCCGATGAGGATCCCAAGCACCTGGCACTTTGTAGATCTTCTTCTTTGCCCCCCTCTTTGCCCAAAAGGTTTTGCTTAAGGAGTCAGGAGAAAGAGAATCGGTCTGCCACCAGTCTGCAGGGTGACACTGGGACACTTCTGGGGCTCCGAATTTGGGGGGACACTTCCGATCACAGGTAACAGACTCACTCAAGTTAACTCCAGCAAGGAAGGTAGGGAGGAAGAATGATTATTGCACAAATGGGGTGATTCAGAGAACTGGAGGTGGAAGGCAGCTAGGTCTCAGGAAAGAGCTGGAAATGGGGACCGGGGTGTGCTAGGAAAAACGAAGATGTCCCTTCTTCTGCCCTCAGCGCTGCTTTTGTTTGTGACTATTTCCCCGTACACAGAACAGATAATGGCAGCCCACAGATCCCCTCAATACCCAAGCTGGGCTAGCAGGCCCTCTTTCCTTAAATGTAATTCCAAATTCCCCAAAAGACGTTTTCATTGGCCAGCTTGGGTTGGGCCTGACGTTTGGCCCAATCAACAGCATCCAGGGGCGGGGCCATGAGGTTTTCATTGGCCCAGCTTGGGTAGGGCCTGACGTTTGGTCCAATCAACAGCATCCAGGGGCGGGGCCATGAGGTTTTCATTGGCCCAGCTTGGGTTGGGCCTGCCGTTTGGTCCAATCAGCAGCATCCAGGGGCGGGGCCATGAGGTTTTCATTGGCCAGCTTGGGTTGGGCCTGCCGTTTGGTCCAATCAACAGCATCCAGGGGCGGGGCCATGAGGTTTTCATTGGCCCAGCTTGGGTTGGGCCTGACCCTTGGTCCAGTCAACAGCATCCACCGGTAGGGCCATGAGACTTTCATCAGTTGACCCCAACCTCTGATCCAGTCAGCAGCGTCCAAAGGTGGGGCCATGTTTTGGAAACATGGGCTTCCTGTTACAAAAATGTGGATGGACAGTCTAAGACCCAGTCTCCAGAGAAGGGAAGCTGGATAGGCCCCACAGTAAGTGCCTTGCTGGGATGGATGGCCATACTACCTGGCGTCAAAGAGTTCCCAGTTTCGGGAGAGAGTGAGAGAGAGAGAGAGACCCAGAGGCACATCAGTTCCATCCCTACTTAGAAAAGGCCGTTCCGGTGGTACGACCCAGAGAGGTCCACACAACCAGCGTTCGGCGGGAGAGGGTCCCAGAAGCGGCACTGACCGCCACCCCAAAGCCAGTCTGGGATGTGACGAGCTAATTAATCACAATTATTATTTATGGCAGTGCTAATCCACCTGCTTGTGTCACAAAACATTAGTTATTGCCAGGAATGATGAATCCCAGCATGGAGAACATGCTAAAAATATGAATCTACAAGTGAAAATGATTTTAATTGGATTTCGCCCCTGGGGTCGTGTCAGGGGCCCGCTTTCAATCAGACTTGTCCAGTCAGCAAAGCGGACCCCAGCCTTTCAAATTGAAACTGTGATTGGCTGGCAGAGGTTAATAGAAATGTTGGGGAATAAATAGGTTATTGATTGATCATAACAATCGGCTGGCTCCAGGTTTACCTCGCTGACCTCACCCACCCAATTTTACGGCAAACTCGGTTAGCATCTAATTATAGATCACTTTTACAATACTGTGTATTAATGAGAGGATTATACAGCCAGGGCGGGGGGCGGGGGGGGCGGGGTGGGGGGGAATTCTTAGTGGAGAAGTTTCCCCCTGGCAGAAAATGCAGTGATATTTCATGCCCATCTTTGGGGAATGTTGGTAAGGGGATGCGGGGGCAGCAAGGGGGTGGGGGTTGGGAGGGGTACAGGAAGAAAAAAGTCCCCCTCCCCACCACACACACACACACACACACACACACACACACACACACACAAACCCTTGCTAGAACCTCATTCCCTCACTCAACACAGTTATGGGCATGAGATTTGTGCGGAGAACCTGGGGACATGGTGTTCTGGGGCCACAGGCCCCCTGCATAGCAGCTCACCCTGCCATGCAGTGGTTCTAGAACATCCATGAACAGAACGATCACTTGGCAGGTGGCTTGTTAAAAAGGCAGACTCTTGGGCCCACACTTTGGGATTCTGATTCAGACGGGGTCTGCATTTTTTTTCTTTTTTTTTTTAATGTTTATTTATTTATTTTTGAGAGAGAGAGCAAGCAGGGAAGGGGCAGAGAGAGAGAGAGAGAGAGAGAGAGAGAATCCCAAGCAGGCTCTGCACTGTCAGTGCTGAGCCAGATGCGGGGCTCAAACCCACGAAGTGGGAAATCATGACCTGAGCCAAAATCAAGAGTCTGTCGCTTAAGCGACTGAGCCACCCAGGCACCCCCAGAGGGCTCTGCATTTTTAACGAGCCCCCCTCCTTGGGAGTTCCGATACAGTTAGGGAACCTCATTTGTAGACCCACCGGCCTGACTGGCTGGAAAGATCCACGGGAGGAAACAAAAGTCAAAGCCCTCAGGGCTTGGCTGAGAGCTGGTCCCGAGTCCAGTGGGACCCAAGGAAAGCGAGGTCACCTGGAAGCCACAGAGCAGGCAGTGCTGGCACTGAGTAGGGATTTCCAAGCTGAGCCCAAAGAACACTTTGTCTCCAGAAAGGGTCCCTTTTAATGGACACCAATGGTATGCACAGCACTCCCCACCACGAGACAACGGTCACTGTTTTGGCCCTTCAAGAGACTAACAACCTGGTTGGGAAAACCAATGCATGAATAATTTAAATTGCTTTCCCTAGGGGAACGGGGGTGGCTCAGTCCGTTAAGCGTCCAACTTCGGCTCAAGTCATGATCTCACGGTTCGTGGGTTTGAGCCCCACCTTAGGCTCGGTGCGGACAGCTCGGAGCCTGGAGCCTGCTTCTGATTCTGTGCCTCCCTCTCTCTCTCTGCCCCTCCCCTGCTCATGCTCTGTCTCTCTGTCTCTCAAAAATAAATGTTATAAATAAATAAATAAATTGCTTCCCCTAATTCTAAATGTCTTCTCGCAATGCGCAAACCCTCTCTACTGACCAGCAGCCATCCTGTCGAACCAACCTGGCCATGCTGTGCTGATGGCACGGAGGGGAAACTGAGGCTCAGTGGGGTGAAGTGACCTGCCAGAGGCCACGAGGCTGGTCCTCCCAGGCAAGAATACAAGTCTAGCATACATGCACCCTGGTGCTGCCCACCTTGTCAGGGGAAGCAGCCCCTCCAAGGACGAAGGGGCGGGTCAGGGGTAAGGACGTGGCTAGGATCAAAGGGTGTGACAGTGACAAATGGCTCAATCACAGCTTTTAAGACAGTGCTGAGAAGACCTCCCTCGGGCCGCTGAGCTGGGCTTCCAGAAGAAGGAGTCTATTAAGAGAGACCCTCTCCACGGAGGGGAGGGGGGCAGGTGGGGAGTGCCTTTTCAAGAAAAACAGTCCCAGGCCACTGAAAGTCACGGGCACAGGGCAGCTGAGCCGGGGTGGGGGTGGGGGTGGGGGTGGCGATCGCTGCCCAGCTATGCCTGTGCAGATTCTCGCCTGGACCCCTCCACGGCCTCCTGCCCCCCAGCCTGCTGCCCCTCCTCCCTCCCCCCACCTGCTTCCTGCGACCCTGCCTTATCCCTGTCTCAACACAGCAGCTCATCCCCACCTCAGGGCCCCTGCCCTTGTGGTTCCCCCTGCCTGACACTCCCTTCCCCCTGATGTCACGCGACTGACTCTTTCCCAGAAGCTCAAATGCCACCTCCTGGTCTCGTCCACCCCCGGGCCACCGTGTCCCAGTGCCTTGCTTTATTTCTTTCATGGCAATTCACGGACTAACGTGCTCCCTTCCGTGTTTCCCGTCTGTCCCCCTCGCGGCCTCGGGGCAGGGGGGCGCGGGGAGGGATTAGGCACAGACTGGACGTGGTGGCCAGAGGGGCCTTATCCTGGGCTTTGAGGAACAAAGAGGACAGGCCAGGAAAAGACCAGCGCAGGTCGCCAGCTGAGACCCAGCACTCAAGATACACACAACCGCATGCCTGGGGGTTCCCTGCTCTGTGCATCACGTATGTGTGCAGAGTCCTGTCGTGCATAAGGAACTGGGGGGCTGGCAAGGCGGCTGCCATAGCTGTCCAAGGCAGGGGTGCTGGTGACTTGGCCGAGGAAGGCGGCAGTGCACAGCATCAACAGATTTTTAGGACGTAAAATGACAGGTGGTAGCAGGTGAGGGAAGAAGAAGGATGCTTCCTAGATCTGTCCTCTGGGCAACCAGGGACCGGACGGCGGCACTCTTCACTGAGATGGGAGATGCCGGCTGAGGACCAGGCTTGGGGGGGGGGGGGGGGGGGCGGGGGGGGGGGGTTGAGGGGCACGTCCAGGGTTCAGCTGAGAGAGAAGCAGAGGTTTCTTAGAAAGAATGGTTACCGGTTGCCGCCCAGGGAACCTCACCTTTTAGGAGCTTAGAACCGGAATCATTTTGTTGGATCCCGAACATGCCATTTGGGCAGGACGGTTCGTCTCTGATCAGCTGGGGCAACGCAGCTAGAGCTAAAAGATCCACCTTCATGGGGCGCCTGCGTGGCTCAGTCGGTGAAGCGTCCGACTCTCGATTTCGGCTCAGGTCGTGGTCTCACGGTTTGTGAGTTCAAGCCCCGCGTCAGGCTCTGCGCCGATGGTGCAGATTTTCTCCCTCTCTCTCTCTGTCCCTCCCCCTGCTCGCGTTCTGTTTCTCTCAAAATAAATGAATAAATATGACAATAAAATCCACCTGCGAGGTGGTTCACAGGGCGGCTCACCGGGGACTGGCTCCAGGCTTCCGTGCAGCACAGCAGCCGGCTCCCAACAGGGAGCACGTTGTCAGAAGAGCACGTGGGGCAGGGGGTCAGCCTGATTTTTCTCTACACCTCGCGCCCCGCCCGGGGCCGGTCCAGACCCCAGGGGCGCTGACGTGAAAGGCAAGCCTAGGACACCTTCCAGTGCTCCCAGCCTGAGAACCGGGGAAAGCTTCGAGGAGGCTGAGGCCTGACCCCAATGCCGAAAGGTGATGTGTGGTATGAGCTCCCCGGTGGCCCTGAGATGGCTGGGAAAATGCCCCCATTGGCCTGGGATTTCGAAGGCCATCTCCGTCCTGGGCCGGGCTGGAGGCTCCAGCACATTCTTCACATTCCAGAGCTTTGCTCCGGGAGGAGGTCTCCTTCCTGCAGGAGAGGCCCCTGGTGCTGGGCCTGGGAAGCCAGCTGTGTTTCAGCCGGACAGCATGTGGCCTTGTTGTGGGCACTTTGCCAGGGAGAATCTGTTTATCTGCCATGGGCCAGGTGATGCCCACAGGGGAGCTGGCCGTCACGACGGAGCTCCTGGGGTGCCCACTTCCGGTGGGGCTCAGGGGGTGGGAAGACAAGGAGGCCGGAGCCCCAGCTGGGCTGACTACCAGCGTGCTTGGTGACCTGGTTCAGCTGCTCCCCCATCTGATCCTCGGGCTGCTGTGCCTTCCTCCCGGATCCCGTTGGCAAGCCGCACCTGCCCAGGACAGGAGTCACCGCAGGGGAGGGGTGGGGGCCCATCATGGGCTCCCATTCTGCATCCACCCTCTTACCGAATCATTACAACCTCTCTGAGAGGGAGACAGTGTTATCCCCGATTTACAGATGAAGAAACTGAGGCTCAGAGGAGAAGCCCTAAGTCACATGGCCAGTGAAGGGTGGATCTGGTGGCTCCTGAGTCAACCTGGGCGTCATCTATTCAGAAGGCTGAACTGCCCCCTGGTTGAACCTTGACCCCTGAGTCAGTGCTGGGTGCCCAGGGTAGGGCCACAAAGCAGGCAGGCATCATCCCCCCCCCTCCTTGCGGAGCTCTCAGATCACAGGAAGCAGCACATGAGCAAGTGGATATGAAATCATCACAAGCTTTGGGATACCTGGGTGGCTCAGTTGGTTAAGCGTCCAACTTCGGCTCAGGTCATGATCTCACGGTTTGTGAGTTCGAGCCCTGCATCGGGGTCTCTGCTGTCAGCACAGAGCCTGCTTGGGATTCTCTCTCTCTTTCTCTCTCTCTCAAATTAAATAAACTTTAAAAGAAAAAGAAAAGAAATCACAAGCTGTGCTTTGCTGTACTGCTGTCTGAGGACAGGAACGCCCCACAAGAAGAAGGAGTAATGAGAGAGAGAAGCCAGTGTAGACGGAGCGATTGGGCCCATCTTACCAAAAGGATGGAGTCGGCATTCTGGGTACACTCCCAGCCAGGCCTCTCTCCGACAGCCGTGTCTTTGGGCTCGTCTCTTCACCTCGCCCAGTTTCAGTGCCCTCCTACAAAAATGGGGATGGTGAAGCCAGTCTCTCAAATATTGTGAGCATTTCATGAATCAACACAGACGAACCACTGCAGAGAACCTCACACACAGTAAGCACTCAGAACATAGCAACGGCCACCTGCACCAACCTGGGTGGGTGAAGGCAAGGGTTCTGGAGGGCGAATGAGGACCAGGGCTCTTCCTGCTGGCGGAACCCCATGGAATACTCTAGACCTCAGGGGAAGAGCGTTCGGGGACGTCAGGTGACCAGCATGATCAAAATAAAGTGGCCCTTGTCAAGAGAAGCACGGTGAAATGGAAGCCAAAGCCATAGTTTGCCCCTTTTGGGGAGAAGTAACCAGGTTTCCAAGAACATGGTAGCAGAGGCGGTCTTGGTGCAACACCACCATCTGCTGGTCATATCTAGGAACTGCAGCTCTGGCTTGGCCACTTCAAGCACCTACAATGGGCTCCATCTGGGACGCTGCCTTCCAGAAACGTGCGGAAAAGCAAGGCAATAAACAAGGAATCAGACAAGTCAGCAAGGTCATTTCAGATGCGCATACGTTTTAAGAAAGAAAAAACAAGAAATAAGCAGGTCTCGTGACAGAGCGGTGGTTCTCAAGGTGTGCTCCAGAGATCTGGGGACCCAGAGAGAAATTCATTTGTCTTTTTCATCTCCTTCCCTCGCGAGCGTATGATGGAGTTCTCCCGCGGCTGCATGACACGTGATATTGCAACAGATTGAATGCAGAAGCAGATATCAGAATCCAACAGAAGCTGTCTTCTATTAAGCCAAACATTGGAGAGATTTACCAAAAAAAAGGGGGGGGGGGATAATTTTCTCGCTACACTTATTTAGTTTGGGAAATAAAGTTATTTTTATAAAGAATGTGTTACATTAGCATGCAATGAGCTATTGTTATGTTTTCAATGAATGAATAAACAAGCAAGTCTTTTTTTTTTAAGATTTTTTTCTTAAGTAATGTCTATACCCAACGTGGGGCTCAAACTCACGACCCCCAGATCGAGTCATGTGCACTCCTGGCTGAGCCAGCCAGGCGCCCCGAAACAAATCTCTTTAAAACACCTCAGTTTCGGGGCGCCTGGGTGGCGCAGTCGGTTAAGCGTCCGACTTCAGCCAGGTCACGATCTCGCGGTCCAGGAGTTCGAGCCCCGCGTCAGGCTCTGGGCTGATGGCTCGGAGCCTGGAGCCTGTTTCCGATTCTGTGTCTCCCTCTCTCTCTGCCCCTCCCCCGTTCATGCTCTGTCTCTCTCTGTCCCAAAAATAAAAAATAAACGTAAAAAAAATAAATAAATAAATAAAAATAAAACACCTCAGTTTCATGTCTAATATGGGCCTTACCACCATTTACCATTCTACCATATTAGAAATGAAACACTCAGTGTTTTACCATTTACGCTGATTCCTCTCTTCCGGGACTCGTTCTCGCTGCGAGGTGTTCCCTGTCCCCGGAGAGCTGGGCACAGTTTGTGACTTCAGATCTACCCACTCCTGTACCTGTGAGTCCACAAGGGTGGATGTGATGCCTTCCTGCTTCATGGCTGTACCCTGGGCACCCAGCATTGTGCTTGGCAGAGTCGGGAGTCAAGAACTTTTTTTGTTGTTTTGAAAGAGAGAGGAGGGGAGGGGCAGAGAGAGAGAATCCCAAGCAGGCTCTGTGCCGTCAGCACGGAGCCTGACTCGAGGCTCAAACTCACAAACCGTGAGATCGTGACCTGAGCCAAAATCAAGAGTCAGAGGTGCCACCCAGGTGCTCCAAGGGCATTGCTTTGAATGAATGAATGAATTAATTAATTAATTAATTAATTAATTAAACAGGGAGCTGGTTGAGCTTTTCAAGTGAGCAGTGCCCACTCCAAGTCAGGAGCAACCATTTACTATACGATAAGTGTATAAAGGGGTCCCAAGACCAAAATGTTTGAGAACTGAAGTGAGTAACTACAGATGAGTAGTCCAGGGGGAGATTTCTCCGGGGAGGTGACATTCAGCTGAGACCCAGGAGCCCCACAGATGTCAACTGTGTGAAAAGCGGAGGGGAGCGGGGCGCCTGGACGGCGCGGGCAGTTGAGCGTCGGACTCTTGGTTGCGGCTCAGACCATGATCTCGAGGTTCGTGGGAGCGAGCCCCATGTCGGGCTCTGCACTGATAGCATGGAGCCTTCTGGGGATTCTCTCTCTCCCTCTCTCTGCCCCTTCCCTGCTTGTGCTCTCTCTCTCTCTCTCTCAAAATAAATAAATAAACATGAAAAAATTTAATAAATAAATAAAACAAAACGAAAGCAAAGGGACACATATGTTCCAGGCAAAGGGAGCAGCCAGTTCAGAAACCTTCCGGAGGACAAGGCAGGTGTGCTAGAGGGACAGAAAGCCTGGCTTCCCAGAGTCTAGGACAGTTCCCAGTGTACAGGAAGGACCCAGTGAATGGTTTCTGGGTGAAGAGCGGGCGAAAGAGAAAGCAAAAAGGAGCTGAGGAGAGACCAGTGGGTGCCTGGAAGCTTCCAGGAGGGGTAGGAGAAAGTTGTCTTCTGGTTAGGCATCTTCTAATCCTTTGGGGGCAGAAGAGCCTTACAGGTCCCCTCAGTGGACTTGTTTCTTTTTCTTTTTTATGGTTTTTGGTTTTGTTTTGTTTTTGTTTTTGTTTTTAGTTATGTGCTGCCGAAGCGAGCACTAGGTTTCTTTATTTTTGAGAGAGAGAGTAAGCGGCAGAGGGGCAGAGACAGAGGACCTGAAGCAGACTCTGTGCTGACCACTTGGGTGCTGACAGCAGCGAGCCTGATGCGGGGCTCGAACTCATGTACCGGGAGATCATGACCTCAACCGACTGAGCCACCCAAGCACCCCTGGACTTGTTTCTTTTACAGAAGACACTGAAGCCCAGAGAGAGAAGACAAGTCCTTAAGATCACAGACAGGACAGCCGTGAAATTCAAACCCGAAGCCAGGACTGCAGGCACAGACAGGGACAGGGTGCTTTGATAACTCTGGGGGAGGGAGGAGGTGGGGGAGGGTGCACATGTGTGCAAGCTCAGTCCCAGAGTGCCATCCTGGCCCCTGGCCCCCTGCTTCTGCCCCCCCCACCCATTTCAGGCTCCTCTCATCCCCACCCCCGTGTCCAGAGTTTCTACAAGACCATTGGGCTCTGCCCCTCCCCCATCCCTCATCATCCTGGGCCTCCAGTTCTGCCAACCCTGGGAGTCCCTGATTCTCCTTATGACACCTCGAGCATTGCTGTGCAGGCCAGCCTCCACCTCATGGCTCCGGCTGTGACCTCTTCCGGAGTGCCCACCCCCCGCCCTGCCCACCATCCGTACCCCCACCTCCTGTAGAGCTGATCCGATGACCCTGAAACAGAAACACTCTGCACTGCCATGGCTATGTCATCTCAACTGGTTGCTTCTCTCCATCTCTCAAGGCTTCCCTCGTGTGTCCCAAAGACAGATGGGTGATCGACTAGCAATGTCTGCCATGGTCACTGGGATGGAGAGAGGCAATTTGCCAGGCCTTTGCCCATACGCTAAACTCCTTCTCCCTTTTGCTCTGTCCCCAGGGAACTCTTGGCCTTCCCAGTGAAATATAAGCTCCCCGGCACTAAGGCCCCAGAGTTTCTCTGAAGCACACTGCCCTAGGCAAAGATTGGGGCTATTTTTTTAAACATCCACAGTGGTGCTGGTTGCACAACAATGCGAATATATTTACTGTCACCGAATTATACACTCAACACGGTTAAGATGACAAATTTTCTGTTGTATTTCCCCCCCATGAAAAATCAAGATAAATGTCCTCCTGTTTTGATTTCTAAAGTTGCAGTCTCGAGACAAGGCTGAGAACGCACTTCATTTCCTCCAAAGGGCCCCTGGCTCCCCGTCCTCCCCCCGAACCAGGCAGGCATCCCTCCTGTCTCTTAAGCAGCAGCCACTCTTTGGGTGTTAAGTTGGCTTTTAATATCAAAATGGTGTGTACACAGAAGCCACGGTCATGGGTAAAAACAAAAAGCCAAGTTCACCCTCCATTGCTGGATCCAGGTAAAACTCCGGTCTTTAATCTGTAGCAGGCTATCTACCCCCACATTCAGCAACCCCACATGGAAAACGTCTTCTCTGCTCAAAGCAAAACAACGGGTCCCTGGATAGACTCTCAGGAACGGCCTTTGGGATCCCTTGTTGAGATGGGACCAGTACCCACCCCGGGCACCCCCTGAGCTCAGTATGCCGCTAACCCCCAGCTCAAAATGTCCTGCTCCTCACAAGCTTGATGTTCAGTGGACTTCGCGCCAGAGTGACCATCAGAGGGCCGGGTCGGGAGGTACACAGACCGCGCCTACTGGGGACGCATGCGCAATCGCATGCACACGCACGCACACTCGCACGCGGAATCCTGGACTCTCACTGCCAGTGAGAGTCTCAAAGTCTCAGTCTCCAAGGTGGCCTAGTCCCTATCCTTCTGCCTCCACAAGATGTGTTACCCGCCACACCACGTTTCCTTCGCTGGAACCAGGATCAGCCTCTCAGAAGCTTACTCCACACGTGCGTGTCCCCCTTGCAGCCACACGGGACAAGTGAGGGTCTCCTGTTGACTTGCAGCCCGTGAGCACATCCCCTCGGATCCTCTCCAGGAGCCGCATACATCCCATCTGGGCTGAAATAGCCAAGCTGCCAGCCTAAAAGCCAAATGCAACTCCTCCCCTCCTGAGGTCACATCCATAGCTCCCCATTGCCCTTAGGGCAACCCCCAATCTCCTTGGCAACACGGCCTGGTACTTGTCCATTTCCCATCTGCCTCCTGCTACATCCCCCATGAACCTTCCAGAACCTCCTCGATCCTCTCTGATTTCCCCCCAGAACTTTGCGTCTGCCATTCCTCCTACCCGGAACTCATCCCCACCACATCCAACCGGGGCTCCGCTTAGGTGCCTCCCTCTTCAGAAAGCCTGCTGGGACTGCCTACACTCCACTCTACCCCCCGCCCCCGCTATACACCCGCACGAAATATCCTGAAGCGGGGATGGTTTCACCAGCGCTCCTCCCCAACGCCGAGCACCTAGCCTGCCACGGACTGGGTGCACAGCATCCTTGCTTGCCTCCTGGGTGCTTCTTCCACAGCCCCGCCCCCCATCACAGCGCGGGTCACATTACCCGGTAACTTCTCCAACCTCCCCAGTGAGCGATACAAGCACCGGAAGGAAGGGCCCGTAGGTGGGTCCCAGGACCCAGAGCACTGCTGGGGACACGGTAGGTCCTCAGCAACAACAGATCTTTGTAGTCGAATAAAGAGAAATTCCAGAACGCCAGGTGCCTGAACTTCCGGCTTCGAGTAAAATAGGGGGGGGGGGGAGGCGGCCACTAGAGGGCAGCAGGGAGGTGCTTCCTCCCCACTGCTGGCTCCACTAGCTTAGCGCTGAGCCCTTGGCTGTCAGACAGGCTCTTGGCCCCAGGCCAGTGTCCCATAACCCAAGCAACCTGCCTGCAAGTCTCAAGGCCAGCCTCTGACCCCGTGCCTGAGCTGACCCAACCCTCCAAGTCAGCCATGAGCTGCCCTCTCCCACAGAACTTGACTACCAGACCGGATCAGCAAAATGGTCCCATCTCCACCGGATGCTGGCGTTTACCCCCCACCCAGGATCCCCTGGCCCCGTGGCTCCCCTTCTCTGCTCCCAAAGGACCCCCCCCCCCCAGCCCCGAAGCAATCCAAGCTCCTTTCCAGCCAAAATCATATCTCAGTGCAGCTACACTGCATAAAAGACAGAAGATGACGACCCTGGACTAATTTACACTAAGGTGTAAGTGGGTGATGGAATCTGAACCCTTCTGAATACTCACATCTAAAGCTTTATGTCCTGGCACTTCCAAAACTCTAATGCCCCCAGATCAAGGCCTCAAGTGGAGCCCTGGCCTGGTTACCAATCATTCCATGCATAATGGCATATCCTCTGTATGGACTGGACAGGTACTTTGAAGTTCACTAGAGCTGAATCCACCCGTTTGGACTATGGCAGCTATAAGGCTATTTAAAAGAACCGAAACCCAAATGCAGATTGTTAGAGGTTGGCAGGAGAGGTCCAGTGGCTAAAACCCTGGAAGGCTGATTTGCTTCTGACCCTACCCTCAGTGGGTACCACTCCTCCATCACCTGAGCCACACGCCAGCCCTAGAACCTCCTTCAGAGTCCTTCGACCTCTCCTGAACTACAGATTGCTCTGACCAGCACAGACACCAAGCCCAGCACCGCTAGCTACACCTCCCCCTGGGTTAGTCAAGTTCCAAACCTGTGTTAGCCCCATCCCAGCCATGCCGACATCCAAGCTGTTAATAGTAACAGTAACAAGGAGTGTTAGACCTGTTGTTAGTCAGGAAGAAATCCACAAGCCGTTAGTTTCCGCTGAAAGGAACAGACCAGGAGGGCAGGAGTTAGTCAAGGTGAAGGAAAGGTTAATTAAGAGCCGGTCAGAGCCAGGCCAGGAGCCTGGAGGCCCCAGATGGGCAGGGTTGGCTGTTAGTGGGCAACCCTCTCCCCCACCCACCCCCACCCCCGCCGGGCAGCCAGGGCGAGGCAGGGATTAGCTGGGTGAGAGCAAGAGTTAGTGCAAAGGCGCCAGAGATTAGCCCAAAGAGACAGACCAAGGTGCCTACTGGAGGTGAGGCATAAAATCACCCCCAGGTGTGGCCCTGGCTTTAGCGGCTGGCGGGCTCTGGGGAAGGCAAGCCGGGGCAGGGGCATGGGTGGCAATATGACAGGGAGCCCGGGATGAACTTCTGGCTGGCCTGAGGGACGGCAGGACCTTGCAGGACCCTGGGGTTCACGTCTTGCTTCCCATTTCCTCTTCCTGTGCACCCCGAACCCAGGGCAGATTTGTTTTCTTCCCTGCCTTCTCAAGCTCGCTAGCGTGGACACACTCCTCCATGACTTCCGATGTGAAACAATGGCCCACAGCTACCTCCGGCTGGCCCACATCCAACCCAGCTTCAGAGAGGGGAAGGGCCCCCTCCAGCCAACTGCCCTTGTAGGAAAGGCCCTTTTCGCTGATCTCTTGGTCATTCCCTCTCATGCCTGGTGATAAGGTGGGCCGTCCCTCTCACTGACTTCCGGCGTGACAAATGTCCCTCTGGCCGACTTCCCGTACTGAACGCTCTACTCAGGGATTCCCAGTGCGGGAAAGGCCCCTTTCGTTGACTTCCTGTGTAGGGGAAGGCTCCGCTTCCTGACTTCCGGTGTGGGCCCCGCCCCCTTCGCTGACTTCTGACACGCACCCCCACTGACTTCCGGTGCAGGACAGTGCCTCCACCTGGTGCTTTCCAGGGGGGAGAAGTCTGTCCTCACTTCCCTCCCAAGAGGGCTACACAGGCCCCATCTCTCTGCCTGTTGGCGGGAAAAGCCCAGGACTCCGTGTTCTAGACCCGCAGGCCTCCACACTCACACCCCAGAAGCTTCCCTGGCCCCGCCCACTCCCAGTGGCCACCAGACGTCTGCGCAGAGAGACGCTCTCTCTTGCTCAGAGGCCAGCCTCCCATCTCCCCATGACCGCCTCCTCCCCTGGGCCACTCGCGTGGCTGAATAGGGTTGTCCCCTGCCGTAGACCTGACCCAGTGGACTCCGAACTCCCAGCCACTTGGGGCGGCAAAGTGGGGCACCTGTCTGCAGGACCAGCCCCAGGACCTCTGCTTGCCAAAAGGAGGGGCACCCAGAGCTCGGCAGGGCTGGGGTTAGTAAGAAGAGAAAACCAGGTTAGTAGGGGCCGGGTTAGTAAGTCAGAGCACAGCACCAGCGGACGGGGGCACCTCAGCAGACACACACAGGAGTCACTAGGAGAAAAGGAAGAACACACACAGGTCCGTTAGTCGGTTAAGGGGCGGTCGGGGTGCAGTTGAGGCCCCCCCCCCCCCGGGTTAGACAGGTTAGTAATCGAACAAAAGAGCTGCCTACGGAAAGAAAGCTGAGAAGGAGGAAGAATGTGGGAAGAGACAGGGTTCAAAGCGAAAGTCTGGCCCCAGGCAGGGGGGGGGGGTCTGTGTGCAGAACTCCCCAGAGGGACCAGGGCCTAGGCAGGAGATATGATCAGTCGGGTTTTCTGGTCTCTCCACGCCCCCCGCCCCCGCCCCCTATATATTTTTTAAACATCTGCCACGTCTCAACAATTTTTACATTCCTGGGAATCCTCGCTGCAGCTTTTGAGGTGAAAATCAGTACTCCCATTGTGCTGCTGAGGAAAGGGGTTCAGAGAGGTGAGGTGGCTTGCTCAAAATGGCTCAGCAGGAAATGGCAGAGTTGGCGAGTCCTGTTTGCATGCCCCGTCCCGGAATGCGGGTCTGCACAGAGATCCCAGGCCACTGGGCAGGGCCTTCTGGAGCGTCGTCTGCCCCCACGTCCCAGCCCCTTGGAAGGCCCATGAGCTGCCAGGTTAGTAGGGTCGGGCTGCGGGGGGTTAGTAGGGCATGCTCGGGCCTGGTTAGTGGGTTAGTTGGTTGGCAGAAGGCCAGGCACCTCGTCACACGCCACAGCGTCCCGGCCGAGCCCTGGGTTAGTAGGTTAATCACACCATGCATCACAGCCCCGGCCGCTGGGCTGCAGCTCCAGAGGCCTCCCGCGCCCCCCCACCGTCCCCCCACCCCCCCCACCAGCCAGCGAGCTGGGCCTGACCAGGGCAGGGGCCCGCCTCCAAGCTCCTCAGCACTACCACACTCGAGCCCATCCCGCGGACCCTGCCCCAAAGCATTTGGCTTCCCGATTTGCTTGGCCGCGGGCCTCCTCCCTCAGAACAGTCCGGTCCCCCGAAAATAGAACCTGCTCGTCCTGGCTGGAAACCCCTGCCTGGTTCCGGTCAGCCCCTTCCCAGAAGGCTGGATTCTGTCACACTCAGGCACGCACACACCAGCGTCTTCCCAGTGGCATTAAGTCCAGAGGCACCACGTCTGGTGGGCACATCCTCCACCACCTGCCAGGATGCCGGCCACCCCAGCCACCGGGCTGCCCTCCCCCCCTGCCATCTCCCGCCGGACCAAAACTACATAGAGCTCACCTGACTCCTGGAACCCAGTTCCCACTCCCCCGCCCCTCCTGTCTGCTGCCTTTCCAGCTGGTCCTACGGAGCCCCTGAGTGTGCCGAGCGATATCATCTCCTATCCTCGCTGTGGTGTCCCCATTCTGAGCCCCAAGAGCCCCAGCCTCCTGCCCCCTCAGTCTTAAACGATGCTCCATAAGAAAAGGGTTCTGTTGCCATAAACGGGGAGGACACAGAGTCCTGTCTGCCCTTGAGGACTCACAATTCCCATCAGCGCTTGCAAGGCTCTGATAAGTCCTGCATTCTAGAAACCTGTTGCACTTGAACTCACTTTAAAAAAGAGAGAGAGACAGGGAGAGAGAGAGCAATGGGATCTCCTAGGACTGACTTTGGGAATCTCTTCCAGGGACCTGGAACCTGTCAGCTGAGCCACATCTTTCTCATCCTTCAAGGCCCTGGTTGGTTCAGCCTTGCTGGGAAGTCTGTGCAAGTCATTCTGGCATCTTACTCCCACCCCCATCCCCCCAAGCACTCAGAACCCGTGCCTCAGTGGACTGTCCTCTGCCCCGTTCTCCGATTCTCCCAATTCCAATTGCGTGGCCGTGCAATCCTGAAGGTTTCAATCACGGCCAGAGCTTCACCTATATCCCACCCCCCCGCCCCCGCAAGTGACCAGCACAGAAAAAGGCCCAGAGTAGGTGCTCAATCCTGATAAGAGGATACCCCGGGAGGCATTCGGAGCTACTCCGAAGGCCATGCAGTGCAGCCACTTCCCCAAGCTGATTCGAGATGGACGGCAGGGGAAGGGCTAGTCAGACAGAAGTGCTTCTGGGTCAGAAGATGCTGGGTTGGCACCTCCAGGGCACCAAAACTCCACAAGCCCTAAATCTAAACCTCGAAAGCGATGGGAGTGTATCGTGAGCAACCAGCCAGGAGCCCAGCCCTGGGCAGGCAGGGGCCTACACTGAACCCTCCCCGCACGCCACCCCCCCCCCCCCAGCTGAGCAGATAGCTGCTGTTTCAGAGTGGACATCGGACTCGCAGAGATGAGGTCACGTGCCCAAGGTTAAGTGGCAGAGATGCAGCCCAGGCTCTTCCAAGGCCCTCCTTCTCCTGGGACTCCCTCTCGCTGCCCTGGTCCACCCAGTTCCATGTGTCCCCAAGGCACGGGGACCATCCAGCCTGGTGCCCCTCGCACTCTGTCCCTGCTCCCCGTTCCTCTGCTCTTTCTGCCCCCCGCTCCCCACCCCGTGGCGCTGGGGATGACAGAAGGAAGATGGCTCCTGCTTTCCACATTTGCCGTGACTACCTGTATGGACTGGATCGTGTCCCCCTCCCCAAATTCGTAGGTTGAAGCCATATGGCTACCCCCGGTGTAGCCATATTTGGAGATGGGGCTTTTACCAAGGACATTAAGGTTCAACGAGGCCATAAGCATGGGACCCTAATAAGATAGGACCAGCCTCCTTATAAAAAGAGGAAGTGACCCCACATCTGTCCCTCCGCCTCACTCCGCTCCCCCCCCACCCACCCCGTACATGTGCACAGAGAAAAGGCCACGTGAGGACACAGCGAGAAGGTGGCCATCTGCAAGCCAAGGAGAGAGGCCTCAGGAGAAGCCAACCCTGGCACCTTGATCTTGGCTTTCTAGCTGCCACAACTGTAAGAAAACACATTTCTGCTGTTTGAGCCCCGCCCCGCCCAGGCTGCGCTATTCTGTCACAGGGGCTCGAGCTAACACAGGCCCCCTCTCCACCCGGGGAAAAGCCCTCCCAGCTTTGAAGCTTGCCTATGGAAGGCCACGGGCCGCTCCTGTGCAGGCATCAGACCGTCCCCTCCAGAGGGGCCGGAACGAGGGGAGAATGGAGAGATGCTTATGGAGGTAAGCCTTTGATGGGGGGGGAGAGGGGGGCCGCATGTGCGTGGGGCCCGCCCTGCCTGCCTTTGCCCCCCCCAGGACAGAATGAAAGACGAGTGCAACAGCAAACAGGGGGTCTGTCATCAGGCCGGGCTGACCCGACCCCTCAAGCCTGGGGACAAGGCTGGATCCAGCCCGGGCCCTTTGGATGGTGGGAATAAGGCTCAGTTTGTCGTCTCCCTCCTGGCCTGGGCCTCCTCATCTCTTGCAAACCCTCCCCTTTCAGGATCGGGCACCTTCTGCCCTTCCAACTGCCCCCCTCCAAGACCTCAACAACACTGGGGGGAAGGCCCCGGGCTCCTCCCAGACCCTGCCCGCCTCCTCCCTGCGACCGTGAGGCAGAGGAGAAGCGCAGAAAAGCCTCATCCAAAGAGCACCCACAAAAATGAGAACCACTCAAGGCAAAGGACGCAAGACGGACTCCAGCTGACGGAGCCCACAAAGCTGTCTGTCCTCCCTGCAGCTCCACCCCGACGCCCATCCCTGTGTCCCTGCACCATCCTGTAGCGTCCAGCTGTGGCAAGGGTGCAGTCAGTGGGGCCCTGGCCCAGGCGGGGCTCCGGCTGGCCACCGGCAGGGCCACAGAGAGGAATCGAGTCGGCACGGGGTCGAGAAGCAGCCTCCAGGCCCAGACGGCAAGGCCCAACAGGCGGGGTCCAGGTGGGACACAGAGGGGCAGTGGGCAGCCAGGCTCCCTCACACCCCTCCCTCGGGCTGTCCTCCGGAGCTACGGCCTGTCCTCAGCCGGGCGCCAGCCAGGAGGGGCCTTTATCTCAGTGGAAGGATGACGGCTTTGGGGACTTGTCCAGAGTCCGAGAAAACCACCAAAGGCTGCTCCCTGCGTCACTGTGGCCAGAGTCCAGAGTCACCAGGGCTCCAAAGGGAAGACCAGGCAGGAGTCCTGGAGACGGGGCCGGGCTGAGCCACCTGGGGGAAATGCAGCGAGTTAGGGTGTGAGCACGGCCTCTATCCCCCGCACCCCGCATCCCCCAACATAATCCCACATCTGAGCGGGGTGGGGGGTGCACCTTTAGAGACCCCCCCAGCCTCCCTAGACAGGGTGGGGGTAGGGGTTTTAGACACTGATGACTTTTGGGTTTTTTTTAATGTTTATTTACTTTTGAGAGTGAGAGAGAGAGAGCAAGCAGGGGAGGGGCAGAGAGAGAGGGAGACACAGAATCCAAAGCAGGCTCCAGGCTCTGAGCTGTCAGCACAGAGCCTGACGCGGGGCTCGAACTCACGAACTTCGAGATCATGACCTGAGCCAAAGTCGGACGCTCAACCAACTGAGCCACCCAGGCACCCCGTAGGCACTGTTGACTTTTAGGAGAAACTCAGGAATAGAGTTTCCCTACCCTGGCAGGACTGGCTCAGGGAACGGAAAAGCAATAGTAGGAGCCCAGAGCAAGGCCAAGGGCATCATGGGTAGAAAAAGGACAAGGGTTCAGGTGGGCAGAAAGAGCCTTCAAGGTCCCCGGGAGGCTGGGATTCCCTTTACAACATTCCACTGACAGAACCCCTGTACCACCCTCCCCCAGTACATACACACACACACACACACACACACACACACACACCCCTCCCTGGATGGGGAGCTCACTCCCTCGCCGAGACTGTGATAAAGCATGTTCTTGTGTGAAGGTCTGAGAGGGTGGAACCTTCTCAGGGAAGGTCTGAGAGGGTGAAGGTCTGGATTCCCGGGGTCTAGCCTGGAGATGATGCTCAGTCCGTGTTTATACTGAATGAAAGAACGTACTGAAATCTGCCATAACGCGCCCATAGTGGTCTTGTTTGGGCCCCACATGCCCCCACCCAGAGCAAGCCTTCCAGCCACCCGGCTCCTGGGCCTTCTGCTCATGAGCACGAGTGTTCTGGCCAGACCCTGGGTCTGGGGAGGGGCCCGGCTAGGGGGACAATCATCCCCCATAAAACTAACTTCAGTGCAACCTCCTTCCCCCCATGCCTACCCAGGCTTACCTGGCTGCACCCAGACAACATGTTGGCAGTCCAGGCCCAGCTCCCGGCTCCTTCTCCGTGTAGATCCCATCCTGGAAGACAAAAAAGCCCACCACGCTGCAGAAGGAAACTGCACCCAGGCCCCCTCCCCACGCCCGAACTGGCCAGAACTCTCTGCTAACGAGAAGGCCCCCAGAGCCAGGGAGGCTGGGCCCAGGCACATCCCCCTTCCACCTCCCTTCCTCCCACCCCAGAATGTCCTCGGGATAAGGGGGGGGGGGGGTCCTTCACCCACCTCCCTGTTCCCCAGCAACAGCAGAAGGGGACCCAGGACAAAGTAAGGCAAGGTCAGCTTGGCAACAGCCGAGTGGAGGCAGGGACCAGAGTCAGGGATCCAAAGGTCGGATTCAGCTCTGCCATCTTGTGTAGCCATGGGAAGCCTGCCCCGCTCTCTCTCTCTCTCTCTCTCTCTCTCTGAGCCTTGGGATCCTTCCAGCCCTGCGTTCACCCAGAGTGCACAATACTAACCCACAGTTTGAGGCAGTGGACAGGAAATGGGAGGGGGGGAGGGGGCTACAGCTCACCCTCAGTTATTTTTCTGCCCCCATCTGTCCCCGTCGGCCTGCTAACCCTGACCCAGAATCATGTCCCGGGTTTTGCTCCCGGTGACAGCTAAGCTATCTTCATCAGCTGGCACACCCGTGCCGGGAGAGTCAGGGGACGGCTCAGTGTGCGCCCAGCGCTCTCTACAGGCACCTGAGACTCGGGACACGGGTCCAGACCCGGAGAGGAGAACGTGGCCCATCATCACGGTGTCGGCCTCCCCGCCCAACTGCCAGGTAAAGGGGGCCCTGGCCAAGTCTCACAAATATGATGACAAAGGGCCGGAACTGAGAAGAGCCGCCCGGAGTCCCCAGTCTCCTTCTGACTCCTTCTGACACCAGATCGACGGGGACTCAAGAGGAGGTCGCCAAACTCCAGCCTACAGAAGGTCCTCACGGCGGAACTGACAAAATGCTGGCTTCCGTGCCAAAAAGCGGAGTGGAAACGCCCCTGTCTGGGGCCCCATAGAATGGGGACAAGGGCTTGGTCTGTGACGCGGAGGGGTTGAAAAGTGGCCTCGCCAATTTCCCTCCCACAGGATTGTGAGAGATTCTACGCTTTCGTGCACGGACCTCGAGAGGGCAGGGGGGACAGTGGGGGGAGGGGGCGGCACTGGTAAGTTGGAATACTTATCTGTCAGGCTGCTGCCCAGGGTGGTCACGAATGTTCAGGAAGAATCCGGAAACCCCCTTTCTCTCCTCCCTTTCTCTTCCCTCTCTCCCAGGAGCTTGCTGGATGCTGTAAATAGACCCCAGGCTGCTCAAGGGAGCATCGCTTGACACAGAGGCCCTTCCCCTGGCCCTGCGGACCCTGATGTCAACATGGCAATGAAGGTTTCAAGGGAAACCTCAGCCCCTGGGTCAAGCCGAAAGCTCGCCAGGAGGGCAGAAAGGAAGGAGAGGGCGTGAAGGTGAGATGAACCAGGTGAGACCATGGCTCCCCAACCCCACGCACCCGATGTGTGACTCAACATGAATTATCCTCAGAGGTTTAGCCAGTGCCTGGCACACCATGAGTGCTCCAAAAACCATTTTCACCATGTACTCAAATCTTTGCCTAATGCTGATGTCCCAGAAATACGGGCCATCTCTATCCCGCGGCATGATATGCCTCCCGGGGTGGGGGTGCGTATACCCCAGGTAGGTAACACAGATCAAATCAAAATCCCATCTTGGTGGAAGGATAAATGAACGCTGGTACATTCTTATAATGAAATCTACTCATCAGTCGACAGGAACAAATGACTGCTGCGTACTACAAACCTTGAAAACATACCACGTTGTGAAAAAAGCCAGGCACAAGAGACCGCGTGCCGGTTGGCTCCATTTTTATGAAATGTCCAAAACAGACAAACTTACAGAGACAGACAGTAGACTCGTGGTCGTCTGGAATCCAAAGTGGGACGGCAGACGTTAGTAAGGGGGTGTGGGGGAAACTTACGGGGGCAACGGAAATAGCCCAAAACAGGTTGACAACAGGGGCCGCTCGACTTGGTAAATTTACGAAAAATCATCGAACCGTGCACCTGAGATGAGTTCTATGCCATTTAAGCCACGTCTCCATAAGGTCAGACCCAAAAAAAGGATTGAATTACTGATCCATACAATAACAAGTATGAACTCAAAACCTCACCCTCCAAAAACCTTACCCTGAGCAAAAGAAGGCCGAACACCAAAGATTCCATGTTAATGGAACTTGAGAGAAAACAAGTCTAGTTTATAGGCCTAGAAAGCGGATCGGTGGTTCCCTGGGACTGGGGCTGGGGCTGGGGCTGGGGCTGCAAGGGGATTGACATACAGGAAAGGGACACAGGGGAACATTTTGGGGTGATGAGAATGTTCCAGATGTTGATTGTAGTGATGGTTACACAAGTGCCTACATTTGGCAAAACACATTGAGATACAGGCTTTAAGTGGGTGCGTTTTATTGTATGGAAATTGTAATCCAATAATGCTAGTTTTTCAATACTCCTTGAGAGGTAACCACAGAGAATAAGAATCGAGAAGAGTCCGATTCTCCCATGGTGGGCCCCAGGGCCCCGGTGTCTCAGCTCCCGCTGGCCCACACAACCCCCCACTTCAAGCCAAGGTCAGGGGCCCCACCAGGGAAGCTTTGATTGCAGGGGTTGGGCCCCAGAAGATTCTAGAGGTCCCTCCTACCTCTGAGATTCTGGGGCTTTCCACACAGATGGACTTCATAGCATGAAGCCGGTGTCTATTATCCCAGGGTCACCTTGGTTACTCCTTTGATGCGGTCAGGGTCATGGTAGGCACGTAGACACGTCTGGAGCCACGTGGGTGGGCAGGGAGGTGCCCCCAGCTGTCAGAGAGAGAGAGAGAGAGAGAGAGAGAGAGAGAGAGGAGGGTAGGGGAATAAATATGCACCCACAAGTATGTTGGAAAATAGATGCCAGGGTCCTGTTCTAAAAGCGCAGCATTTACCAAAACTGATCTCCTCAGAGCAGAAGCAAAACAGGAAACCAGGAGGTATCGTGGTAGCAAACCATCGTGATGCATTGGACAGGACAAGGGCTTCCCGGCCCGGGGTTCCATCCTGCTGGGCCGCACTGGGGAAGTGCACCACCCCTCTGGGCCTGTCTTCTTATCCACAAAATGGAGATAATAATGGTGCCCACCTTACAAGGCCGCCGTGAGGATTACCTGGGACGATAAATACTTACCTGTTAGCACGCATTCTATTATTTTCTTATGCTGTTAGTACTCCCTTTGCACACACGGCTCATTAACACCATCGGTGGGTTATTTTTTCCCCCTAAACTCTGTGCCGTTCCTGGCAACGGAGAAACAGCTGCCAGGGAAATCTGCATTTGGTTGCATTTTAGGGTCCCTCTGGATTTGGGCTTTTTTTTTTTCCCTGACTCTGGAATAAAATAGCTGCTCGGAGAGCTGGCATACGGGGAGATGTTGGCCTAAATTGCTCTGGATGAGTGAGTACCGACAAAACAGCAGGAACCTCCCAGGAATAACGAGATGCGCAGGAGACGCGCCGAGGGAAACAGAGGCGTCTGTGGAGCAGCAGAAAGCCTGGCTTCTGGACAGATGCAAGCAGGGCATACACAAAAGAGAAGCTCCGAAATTCGAATTTCAACTCTTCCTCAAACAAGGGAGCCCCTGAGCTGCTGGGGGGAGGGGGGAGGGAGGGAAGAGCCAAAGAAGGAGAAAGATGATAAACTAAATGTTAGTTTACAGGTTAGGTTAAACTAAATGTTAGTTTCCTGCCTGCCGAAAGAATAAACTGGGTTTCACTGTCCCCATTTTACAGACGAGGAAACTGAGGTTCGGAGTCAAGTGCCTTTCTCCAACATCACCCAGCTCTGGGAAGGAGCGCAGATGGATTCTCAACAGGCTTGTTGAACCCCAAAGCGGCAGAAGGCTTGCGTTCAAATACGGGGTGGGGATTATATGGGGAAAGGCCGGAGGGAGGTATGTGTGAACCGCAACACCATGGACAGCACTACTGGGGGGTACCTGGTCCATGATCGCTATACCATCTTGGGTCATTTCATTCCAGTGGCTTCAAGAGGCAACTGATTAGGCTGACATTTAGGAGAGGAGGTGGAGTAGTTATAAACACACGTTTCAGGGTCAGCCGAGACCCAGGGGCCAGTCCTGACTCTCCTTCCAACGGGCTGTGTGATCTGGAGCTCATCGCTCCACCTCTCTGAGCCTCAAGTGCTCATCTGTCATGCCCAGTTCCCAGGCTTTTCGCGGGGTCTCCAGGAGGCAGTGCCCAGCAAGAACCTTGGTAAATGGCCACTAAATTGTCGAGGCGTTGGTTATCTAGTCCATCCCTTGGAGTACACACTGACTCCAACTCCCCCTCCCCTCCATGACTCATCCAGCTTCCACAGGGCCCCACCCGGACCACAAGGGGGGAGGGGACACCTGTTTCATCTGATCTGATCAGCCTGGAGAGGAGTACAGAGACAGATGTCACTCTCAGCTGCCCTTTGCTTCTGCCCCTGTGTCTCTCTGGCTATTGTTCCACAGAGCTCCAGCTGACAGATGAGCCAGGCCTCAGAGACAAGAGGAAGGATCCCCTTGGGAACAAAGGGCTAGCCTATAAGTTATTCACCAGCCCATTGAACTTGCACAATGGACCCAGGGCTCCAGAAACACCCTCCCCCCGCCCAACTCAAACAGCGCAAGGGTCACCCAGGAGAGGAACCAACAGCCGCAACACAAATAAAAGCAAATAACTGGGTGTCAGCGCAAGATTCAGGGGCCACCGAAGTGTCCCCAGCAGGTACACAGTGGGCAGACTAAGCAGTAATATCTTTATTCAACACCTACAGGCTGCAGGCACTTTTACACATACTGCCTCACAGCCTCACGACGGTCTTTGAAGGCAGGGATTCTGATTCCCACTCTACGGATGAGGGGACTGGGGCTCAGAGGAGGGAAATGGCTTCCTGGCTGAAGCTGACCTAAAAAGTAGGTGGGGAGAAGGATTCCCGCGGTGTAACTCTCAACCCCTTCTCTTTCCACCACACCACACCCTCTGGATGGGTGATAAATTCAAAGAGCATAATCCTGTCCTGAGCGGAAGCACAGATCAGATCCAGAGAAGGGGCCTTAAAAAATGAAGTTGAAAAAAAAAAAAAAAAGAAACAAAGAAAGAAAGAAAAAGGAAGGAAGGAAGGAAGGAAGGAAGGAAGGAAGGAAAGGAAAGAAATGGAAACGCCTGGCGGGTCCAACAGTAGAGGATGCGTGGAACACGTTTGTCTTTTCCAACCTTCTACAATTATCATCCATTTTGTTAAACTTCTTGATTCCTTTTAAAAATCACCAAAAATTATAAAATTCTCGCTCTGAATGCCGGCACAGAGGGTGGCTCTTCTAAAGCTCACGTAAGGAGTTCTGGTTCCTTTGAGGGGGGGACTCTGAAGACCAGCTCTCTCCTCCGTGAAAGAGTGGGGGGACAGACCCCAAAATGCAGCAAGAAGGATGCAGGGAGCGTTTCTGAACCTTTCTCGGTGGCCAGGGTGGTCAAATAATAACAGGCCGGTGCGGAGAGGCGTAGGGGATGCTACCCGTAGAATTCTTTCAACGGGAAATTAATCGGAGTCAGCTAAGATGAGTTCAGTGCCACCCTAAGCCAGGCACTGGTAAAGTGTCCCAGAGGAAACCATTTTGCCAGGACTGCGACATGTTTCTGCGCTGAGGGGGCGGGGGGGGGGGGGGAGAGGAGAAGGGAGAGAGGTCGGGGGTACTGTTCCCTCAACCGATGGTCTGGCCACCTGCTGGATGAGGGGGAGGAGGGGTCTGAGTAAACATCCAGATGCCCAGCCCCACCCCAGTCCTGCTGACTCATCCCCTGGCCACGTGGCACGGACATCTGCATATGTGAAGCGACGCCCCTGAAGTCTGAGAACCGCTGTCCTCAGGTTTCCCCGTCATCCCCACCTCCCCCCCCCCAACCCCGCCCGACCCCCACCGAACCCAGGCGATCGCTAAGCTCCCAGGTGCCCGCGTTAGCGCTCCGTCTGGGGTTGGCACCGAGAAAAACAAAGCCTCTTCCCGCACGGTTTCTCGCCTTTCTCTCCCCTCCCCTCCCCTCCCCTCCCCTCCCCGCACTACGGCCTCGCTCCCCTGCCCCCTCCCCCCCAGCAGCAGGTGGGGGCGTTTTCCCCCGCGGCGGCCCTGCAGTGGGTTGTGCGCGCCAGCAATCTGCGCGCGGCGGCCGCTGGTCTGGAGCCCTGGATGAGGGTAGGGAATCCAGCCGCCGCACCCCGCCCCGCCCCGCCCCCGCCCCAGGCCTCTCCCTGCAGAGTCCCAGAAGCAATTTCTCCAGCCCAGGGCCGGAGATCTGGCGCACCCCCGCTCTTGGATTTCCAGCCTGTCTAGAGGGTACTGGAGAGGAGATGTGGAAAGGGGGCTAGTGAGGGCTGAGGGCTCCCCAGACCTGTTTGGGGATTGGACATGGGCTTTTGGACTCCTGCATACCCAGATCGCAAGATCACTGGCTGCGTGACCTTGGACGCGTACCTAACCCTCTCCGGATCTCAGCGTCCTCATCTTTAAAATGGGGTTCTCACCTGCTCGTGGGACTGTTGTGGTAATGCGGGCAAAGCAGAGGCTGGCGTAAAGTAAGCTCGCTGTGAACTGATGTATTATCATTATCTTTGTCGTTGGCATTATTCTTCTCAAGGAAGGCGGTTCTCCTGCCTTCCGCATCCCCCTGGACCCACCCAGCACGCCGCGCAGCTGGAAGCGGAGTCCCACCGATGGGGCAGGGGCGGGCTCTGGGCGGTGGGCTCGGCAGGAGGGAAGAGGGGCCCAAGCACCCCGCCCCCACCCCCAGCTCCGAGCCCCTGCGGGCTCTGTCCGAGGCTTGGCCAGTTAGCTGCTAACCTGGCGGGCCCAGAAGGTCCCGGGTCCCCCGCTCCCTGCTGGCCGCGGGGGGGTGGGGAGGGTCTTTGTTCGCCCTCGGTTGGGGACTGCAAGACCCCCACCCGCGCTAGATTCCCGGCGCATCCTTCCTCTCGGTCCCCCAAACCCCACCCAGGACAAGTGCGGGCGGCAGAAGCCGTTCATCCCGCAGACCAGGGGCACTTCGGGCAGCCTTTGCCATCCCCCTGAACCCTGCCTGGGAGCCTGGGAGCCTGGGACCCACCCTCGACCCGACCTCGGGGAATTCGGCTGTTCCCGGCGCGGGAGCAGGACGCTTAGGGAGGCAGGGCTGCGAGCGCGGGGCGGCGGCTTACCTCGGCTCCGCGGTCCTGCGGCGCGAGTGCAGAGGGCTCTTTGTGCCCGGGCTCACCGCGCAGAACTGGGGGAGCCCCTGCAAGCGCCTCCCATCGCAAACTCCTCCCCGCACTCGTCCGCAGCCTCCCTCCCTCTGGTCCCCCGAGCGCAGCCGGCGTCGTCTTTGTAGCTGCTGCAGCGCCCATGAAATTTTAATGCGGGAGCGGCTGGCGGGCGGCGGCGCCCCACCCCGGGCCCGCGCCCCGGCGCCCCGCTCGCGCCTTCCCCCCCCCGCCCCCGCAACCCCCCGCAGCCTTCCCCCCGCCCCCGCCCGGGGGTCCGAGCACACGAGGGTGGGTGGGGGGAGCGCGCCACCGCCCCCGCGGCACAAAAGGGCGAGCCCGGCCTCCCGCATCCCCGCCCGCGGCGCTGCCATGGCAACGCTTGCCCGGCTGGACTCGGGCCGCCGAGCGCGCGCGGATGGAGAGGGGCGCGCGACCGCGGGCCCGGAAGCCAAGCCCGGAGCCCGGCGCGATCACAGGACCCGGGACGCTGGTCCTGGAGCACCAGGATGCTTCCCCCGCGTGGCCTCAGAGGATGCGTCGCAATTAACCCTGCTGAGATGGGCACGCGCTTATGGCAGAGTCAAGATTCGAACCCGTGCCTCGGGCTTCCCGCCCTTGTGCGTGCCACGGCGCCCCTTGGCGCAACCGCTTTCGTGGGTTTGGTCTTTTATGTTTTGAACGGCCCTCTGCTTAGTAGCTACTCTTCTGCAGAGCGGTGACGCCAGAAAGCGGTCCTAGACCCGCCGCATAAACATCACTTGGGAACTTGCTAGAAACTCAAATTCTAGGGCCTCGCCCCAGCGCTACTGAGTGGAAAAGTCTGGGGTGGGGCCCAGAGATAGGTATTTTAACAAGCCTTCCGGGGGACTCTGATGCACGGTCGGGCTTGGGAACCACTGTGCTGGATCATTCCAGGGATTTGTTTAGCCAGCCTGTCCTGGGTTTCAATTTCAGCTTTGTCCGTGTCCCTTAACAGATGGCCTTGGACACTCCATTCCTGAGACTCGGTTTCCTAGTTCACAAAGTGGACACAATAATGGAACCCACCTCATGGGGCTATGCGGGTTAGGTGTGGAAACGCATAGGAAGACAAGGGATGCTTAGCACGTGCCTGCCGCTTCACAGAGGCTCAAAATGTAATTCTTGCTGTGATAGGGCTCTGACATCTGCCTAACTTTTACACTTCTGTGTATATCATTCATCGTCTTCATTGCTCACATAAGGACATTAAGACCCGGAGAAGCTCTAAGAGCCCCCCCCAGCCACAGTAAGGGACCCAGGCAGCATTTGAACTTACTGCTCTAAGAGGTTCTAGGTTTGGGGCGCCTGGGTGGCTCAGTGAAGGGTCCGACTTCCAGTCAGGTCAGGAGGTCAGGATCTCACGGCTCTGTGCTGACAACTTCAAGCCTGGAGCCTGCTCCGGATTCTGTATCTCCCTCTCTCTCTCTCTCTGCCCCTTCCCCACTCACACTCTGTATCTCCGTCTCTTAAAAAATAAGTAAACATTAAAAAAAAAAAAAGTTCTAGGTTCACTGGCTGTTTTCCACATTGCGTATCTCCTTCCAGGAACCCCCGCTTTGGTCTTCAGGAAATCTAAATCCCGTTCAACAAACCTATAGCACTTGTCCAATGTGCCCAGTGCAAAGACATTGCAGGACCCCTAAAGACCCCAGGGGAGGTCCCAGCTACCCACCCCTCCCCCAGCAGAGCTAACCATCCTGCCGAGAAGTGAGACTCACGTGGACCATCTAGAAAACAGGCAAGATGGGGTGTGGTCACACCACTGCCCAGAGTATTGTCAAGGACTTTCCCCCGGATCAACAGACCACAAACAAAATGGAAGACCGTTTTTGTTTTTTGTTTTTTGTTTTTTTAAGTATTCTCAAGTCACCTGTTTCGTAATCTGCTGTCAAAATCTCCCGAGTATCAGCCTATCATTTCCAATATCCATTTGGATAAGAAGTCAAGGCACTTTGCCTGCTCCTAGATTTTCAACACTTCTCCTTTTCCCTGGGGCTTCTTCAAGATGAGCAATAATGAGCCCGTGATCCAATTTCCGAGTCTCTTTCATCATAGGGATGTCCTTTCAAGGAGAGCATTGCGAGAAAGGACGGGGGCGGGGGGGGAGGGGGATAGGCAAAGGAAGTAATCCTGAGAAGCTACTGGGGGCTCCCTGTGAGGAGACCACGTCTAACTCCGGTGGATTCAGGGCAAGCCATAAACTGAGTAAGGAGGGGCCAGACCCCACCCCGTCCAGCAGTCACCAAAACCACCCTGAACCCGCCTGGCTGTCCTCTGCCCCAGTTCTCTAACACGGCACATTTCTTTATCGCGGGTGACCCAAACCAGCTCTCCTGGGGGTTCATTTGGTCCTTTGCCCTCTTTTTGTCCATCTCGTGAGTGCCTCTGTAGTGAGCAGAAACCCTCATTTTCCCAGGGAGGGTTAGAAACCCACACTTGCCTTCTTCAACCTGCAAGCTCGGGTCACTCTTAACCCCCTCCTTTGGGATTCACCACTGGTTTGATAGCTAGGTCCCGCATCCTTCCTGTCCCCCCGTCGATGTACCCCGGACTCTCACCTTATCCTGTGGGGAGACCCAGGACGCTGCAGAGCACAGCCCAGGGTGGCACGTGTCATTCTTGCGTTGTCTTGCCAGGAGCTCCAGTCTTCCAGGTGACATTTACAAAGCTAACGTGGGCCCCAAGAGCCCGCGAGCAGAAAGGAACACCAGATGGAACCCCGAAGAGAAGGGTCAATGTTCTCTCTCCTGCCTTTCTTGAAAATGGTCTGAGCCTCTTCTGATGGAGTGGTGGTTGCCTTGGCAACGGGAGGAGGCGCCCTCGTACGTCTCAGGAGATCCACTTGAGAATAAACTTTGCTCCTTAAACCTGGACCAGGGAGCCCACCTGTTCCCACGAGGACATGTGCGAGCAGCATTGTCTTCCGCTCAGGACACCGCCAGGGGCCCAAGATTCCCAGGGGAATTCTGACGTTGGTAATGCGGCCAGAAGAGGGGACTCGGGTTTCTCTTTATCCCTAAACCAGGGTGGCCCTGGCAGCCGGGGTTCCATTTGCACCTGGGTGCCCTGGGTACAACAGAGCGCTCATGCACCCGACCGTGCCTCTTTTTTTTTTGAGATGAACTTCACATAATATAAAACTAACCACTTTATTTTTTTTTCTTGTAAATATTTTTTCCATCTTATTTTTTTTTCATCGTGATAAACCCACGAACTCCGAGATCGTGACCTGATCCAAAGTCAGACTCTTAACCGACTGAGCCACACATGCGCCCGAGAGTCTGTTTCTTGGTTTGTCTCTATCCCTTTTCCTTCATCTTTTTGATTTGCTGGTTTTACGGGATCATATGGTATTTGTCTTTCTCTGACGGACTTGTTTCGCTTCGCACTATACTCTCTACCTCCATCCACATCGTTGCAAATGGCAAGATTTCATTCTTTGTGGTGGCTGAGCAACATTCCATTGTATATACCACTACTTTATCCGCCCCTCGTTTGGCTATTGTAGATAGCGCTGCAATAAACCTAGGGGTGCCTGCCTCCCTTTGAATTGGAGTTTTTGTGTTGGGGGGGGTAAATATCCCACAGTGCGATTGCTGGACAGCAGGGTAGCTCTTGTTTGGGGAACGTCTATACTGTTTTCCACAGAGGCTGTGGCCATTTGCATTCCCACCAGCAGAGCGAGAGTATTCTTTTTTCGCTGCGACCTCACCAACACACCTGTTGTTTCTTGTATGTCTGCTTTTTAGCCATTCTGACAGGTGTGAGGCGGTATCTCATCGTGGTTCTGATTTGTATTTCCCTGACGATGAGGGATGTTGAGCACCGTTTCATGTGACTGTTGGCCAGCTGGATGTCTTCTTTCGAGAGATGTCTGTTCATGTCTTCTGCCCATGTTTAATCAGGTTATTTGGGCTTGGGGGCATTGAGTTGTATCAGTTCTTTGTATACTCTGGTTACTCACCCTTTATCAGATAACGTCATTTGCAAATATCCTCTCCCACTCAGCCTTTTAGTTTTGTTGACAGTTTCCTTTGCTGTGCAGAAGCTTAGAACACTCACAATGTGCAACCACCACCTCCATCCAGTTCCAAAACATATTCATCACCCTAAAATACCCCACCCCCACTGAGTAGTTTACTACGCATCCTCCCTCCCCCCCACCCACTGGCAACCACAAATCTGCTTTCTGTCTCTATGGGTTTACCTATTCTGGTTATTTTTTTTAAGCGTATGTATGTATGTATTTTTGAGAGAGAGAGAGAGAGAGAGAGAGAGAACATGAGCAGGGGAGGGGCAAAGAGAGAGGGAGAGAATCCCGAGCACGCTCCGAGCTGTCAGCGCAGACCTGACCCCGGGGCTCAATCTCACCAACCATGAGATCCTGTCCTGAGCCAAAACCAAGAGCCAGACGCTTAACCAGTGAGCCACCCAGGCGCCCCCTATTCTGGTTATTTGATATAAGTGGAATTCTACAATATGTGATCTTTGAGGTCCAGCTTATCCCGCTCAGCATAATGCTTTTGGGGTCTATCCGTGCTGTAGTACGTGCCAGTATTCCATCCCTTTTCATGGCTGAATACTATTCCGTCGGGTGAATGTAGCACAGTTCGCTGCCCACTCATCCAGTTTGCACGGCTTCCGTCTTTCGCGAGTGTGAACAGTGCCGCTGTGAACATGCACGTGCAAGGGTTTGTTGGAGTCTCGCATCCCAATTTCGGGGGGAGTACACCCCTCTGTGCCTCATTCCTTTTTACACTGTCCCCATGCACGTAGTCAGGGGCGTCCAAAGGTCATGACAAGGTGGGCGTCTTTACCTTGTTAAGCTAGTCACACAAACCCTCCACCACCACCGCCAGCACCAGCGCCCCCTGCCTGGCCACACCTGCCGTACCTCCTGAGGAACGGCTTTGGGGAAAGATTCAGTCTGCCCTCGAGCCATGTTATTAACCAAGACTGCGGGCATCCATCATGGCATCAGGGGAGCTCCTCTCTGACAGCCGCTCCCCAAGCAAGCAACTCCCTGTCCCACCCAGATAGAAAATTCCGTTTTGACTCATCAAGGCAGCCATTCTCACCCAGGGTGAGGGGGGTGCTCCGTGAATTCAGGGGGAGGCCTTTTGTGGCAGAGGAGAGCTGCGTTTGGGTATGTGGCTTTCACGTTCAAAAAGAACGTGCCTTTCACAAAGTCCCCACAGCCACAACATTCTCCTGCCTGCCCCCCTTGGAATCACCTTTAGATGCAACGAACTTGACCCTTTGCCTACTTTCTTGACACTGGTCCAGGTGCTTTATCCACATGGCCCCCCTAATGCCCTCTGAGGGAGTGTTGATATCGTGTCCATCTGATGAGGAAAGGGAGGCTCAGAGCAGGGAAGTGACTTACCCAAGGTCAGCCAGCTAGAAAGGGGGGAGGCTGAGATTCAAACCCACCACTGTCTGACTCCAAAAACAGCACTCAGAATCTCTAAAATCCCATGTGCATTCACACACATCCCATCCTTCCCCGGGGAGGGATCGTGCCCTCCCTACAGCCAGCTGAACAATGGCCCTGCCACCTTGCTGGAGTAGCTCTGGGGTCCCTTCACCTGCCCTGGCATGCACAGCAGCGGTTAATCTGTGCCTCGATCCCAGAGAGACATCGCTGGTTCAGGGTCGTTGCCATAGAAGACTAGAGTTTCGTGTTCTTCAGGGTCTTAACCTCTGTCCTGCCCCCCGAGGCTACCTTAATGTATCCCCACTGGATGAGGCATGGACGGGTGTATTAGCCTGGGCTATCCAAGACCCTGAGACAGGGATTCAAGTGCAAGTAGTTTATTTGGGAGCTGATCCAAGGAAGCATCAGTTAGGGACAGCGAAAGGAAGAAAGTCGGAACAGGTGCATCGATGAGCGTCTTAGTGTTGTGGCTGCGATGACGAAGTACCAGAGACGAAGTGGCTTACAAACAAGATTTCCTCTTCTCGCTGTCTGGAGGCTGGAAGTGCAAGATGAAGGTGCTGTCAGGATTGCTTTCTCCTGAGGCCTCTCTCGGTGGCTGTCTTCCTGCTGAAGCCTCACGTGGTCTTTTCTCTGTGCACGGGAACCCCGTCTCTTCCTCTTCTTTTTTTTTTAAATATAATGTATTGTCAAATTGGTTTCCACACCACACTCAGTGCTCCTCCCAGCAGGTGCCCTCCTCAGTGCCCATCACCCACCCTCCCCTCCCCCCCATCCCCCATCAACCCTCAGTTTGTTCTCAGTTTTTAAGAGTCTCTTATGGTTTGTCTCCCTCCCTCTCTAACCTCTTTTTTTTTTTCTTTCCCTCCCCCATGGTCTTCTGTTAAGTTTCTCAGGATCCACCTAAGAATAAAAACATATGGTACCTGTCTTTCTCTGGATAACTTATTTCACTTAGCATCACACTCTCCAGTTCCATCCATGTTGCTACAAAAGGTCATATTTCATCCTTTCTCATTGCCAAGTAGTATTCCATTGTGTATCTAAACCACAGTTTCTTTATCCATTCATCAGTTGATGGACATTTAGGCTCTTTCCACAATTTGGCTATTGTTGAGAGTGCTGCTATAAACATTGGGGTACAAGTGCCCCTAGGCATCAGCACTCCTGTATCCCTTGGGTAAATTCCTAGCAGTGCTGTTGCTGGGTCATAGGGTAGATCGATTTTTCATGTTTTGAGGAACCTCCACACTGTTTTCCAGAGTGGCTGCACCAATTTGCGTTCCCACCAACAGTGCAAGAGGGTTCCTGTTTCTCCACATCCTCTCCAGCATCTATAGTCTCCTGACTGGTTCATTTTAGCCACTCTGACCGGCGTGAGGTCCTTCCTCTTCTTATAAGGACCTCAGTCCTATTGATTACGGCCCCACTCTTCTGATCACATTTAATCTTAATGACCTCCGTAAAGGCCTCATCTTCAAGTACAGTCACGAGTCACGTTGAGGATTCGGGCTTCAACATATGAATTTAGGAGGGGACGAAATTCAGTCCATAACAATGAGCTGGCTGTTATGGGCAACTGGGACTCCATCCTGCTGAGGTTCTCTGGGAGCCGGAGTAGGATACACCTGAAGCATCCCACTTGAGGTCAAGGACACCTGGGTAGCCAACCACCAACTCTTTCCTGTCATGGTTGAAGGGCACTCCTTGCGCATCAACCCCTCGCCACCTCCAGGCGGCCATGGCAGCAGACCAAACGTGTGCCCTTGGCCAGAGAAAGTCATCAGCAGGGAGGCACCGGGGGCCGCAGTACAAAGCCACCGACCGCTATGCCTGGGCATGGCAGGTATCCAGGGGACATCCACCACAGGGGACAGTGGACCATTCATTCTCCCGTTACCCACCCACCGTACAACCCCACCCAGCAGAGCCCACACTGAGCCCCACAAACCTCCCCAGTGTGAGAAGCTTCCACCCACTATGTGCCAGCCTGGCCTAGTCTGGGGCAGAGACAAGCCACGTTGCAAAGAGACGTCATCATGACCAATGCCATAACGAAGGAAGGTCAAGGGGCTAATGGGAGTATATGTAAGTGACCCAACTAGCCTTTGAGATCGAGAAAAGGCCGATCAAGTGTCAGACACTGTCCCCGGGAATGAGAAGTGAAAATCCCAAGAATAAGAAATTTACAAGAAGGGGCGCTTGGATGGCTCAGTCAATTGAGCGTCCGACTTCGGCTCAGGTCATGATCTCACGGTTCATGAGTTTGAGCGCCTTGTCAGGCCCTGTGCTGACAGCTCGGAGCCTGGAGCCTGCTTCGGATTCTGTGTCTCCCTCTGTCTCCGCCCCTCCCCTCTCATGCTCTGTCTCTGTCTCTCAAAAATAAATAAATGTTAAAAAAAAAATTGTTTTTAAGAAAATCACAAGAATAACTATCAATCACTATTATTTTCAGGATCTTTTCAGTTTCAAGTAGCAGAAACAAAGCTATGCCGCACTGGTTTCAGGCACGGCTGCATCCGGGTGTCCAAACACTACCACCAGGCATCTGTCTTTCTCCAGCTGTCTGCAGAGGTAAGGAAGACCCCACCAGGGACTTCCAGACCCTCTGCCAACGGACTCTCTTGCTGCCTTTCTCTGCCTTCCCCTCAGCCAAGACATGGGCGTTCAGGTAGACCTGAGTTCGAATTTCATCTCTGCTCTTACTTGCCACATGACTTTGGGCAAGGAACTTCACCCCTCTGGGCCTCAGTTTTCACTTCTGTAAAATGGGGATAAAATCACCTCTTCCACGGGGCTGTGGGGAGAATTCAGTGACCTGAGCCTGGAAAACACATAGCCTAGTCATGGGCTCAGTAAATTCTGGCTCTCTCTTTCTCTCTCTCTGTTGGAAGGGCCATTAGAGACTCCAAGGCCTGGAGTGTCTTATTCCTGCGAAGTCATTAGAAGGGGTTCTCAGGAACTCAACAGACACCAACGCTGTCTGCAGAGCATGGAAATAACAAGTCCAGTCGACAGGTGCCCTTGGCCTTTCTCATGTGTGCAAACATGCCATTGAATTGACTAAGTCCAGGCGAGTATCAACCCCACAGCACATTCAGACGCCATCAGGCGCGTTCCGAGTGGTATGACCGTAGGCTCCCCCACACCACATTCAGAGTTACTTTCTTTCTCATCCTCGGGACCTGAAAGCGTACCCTTGACTTTGTGCAGCCCACAATCTATTTTCCTTTAAGAAAGAGTCCGATGGGGCGCCTGGGTGGCGCAGTCGGTTAAGCATCCGACTTCAGCCAGGTCATGATCTCGCGGTCCGTGAGTTCGAGCCCCGCGTCGGGCTCTGGGCTGATGGCTCAGAGCCTGGAGCCTGTTTCCGATTCTGTGTCTCCCTCTCTCTCTGCCCCTCGCCCGTTCATGCTCTGTCTCTCTCTGTCCCAAAAATAAATAAACGTTGAAAAAAAAATTAAAAAAAAAAAAAAAAAAAAAGAAAGAGTCCGATGGGGCTGGCAAAGTTTGGGGCCCACTCGTATCCCCCAACCTCTTCCTACACGGTCCCCAGAGCAAGGCTTGGAACCAAGGAGGCTTTGGCCAAGGTCAAGGGAGACTTCCCTGCTTCTGCACCCCGAGCTCTGAGTTCTGCCTGTGCCTGCCTCAGCCTCTGCCTCTGCCCGGGGGGCCTCTCCTTTGTCTCCAGCATGTGTGTGCCCCGTGGGCACGCCTGTGTGCTCCGTGTCCTGCCTCCCCAAAGCTTCTTTGTCTTGGCTTCTTTGTCTTGTCTTGTCCAGACAACAGAGAAGGGGGGCAGAGGGTGTGTTGCTTCCATCCACCCCTTCTCGTTATCCATCTGCAAACAGACCCCCTCCAGACACCCCGCACCTGCTCCCCAGCCCTCCCGGCCGGCCACCCCAGCAGGTGCTGCAGCCGGCCAGCCCACGGCTGCTGCCAGAGAAAGGCACAGACCTCAGCCAGCCGCCTCCCCGCCCTCCTCTCCCTCCCCTCCCTTCCCTCCCGCCCATCTCTTTCCCTTTAAGGGCAGATGCCGCGGAGCCAGACAAGCCCCGTAGAAGACTTCACAAAGGACCCCCCCATACACCTAAGGGGAGCCATCTCCCCTCACCCCCAGATCCAGTGCACCCCCAGCCCCATCAGTATATCCTCCTGAACATTCCACTAAGTCACGCTCACTCCACCCAACGCCACGGTGGTCTCAGCCCCCATCATCCCCTCCTGGGACATCCAGCTTCCACGGCAGGCTCCTCCAACCTGTCCCCCTCGCCCCAGCCAGAAGACTCTTGAAGTGCAAAGCTGCCCTCTCCACGCCCCTGCCCCACCGGTCCCAGGATGGGAAGCAAGATCTCCAGCTTTACCCGCAAGGCTGGCCCGCATTCCGCCCTCCCCAAGCTCCTCCTCCAGCCTCCCACCTCCCGACCCAGCCCTGCCCAGCCTCAGCGGTCACGGGAAGCCTTCCGGACCTCCGGGCGAAAGTCGAGTCCATTAGCTACACACACTCCCTGACTGACCCCAGTTTGGGATTCTATACCTTCATTTGCTTGTCTGTTGTACACACACACACACACACACACACACACACTGCCCAACCAGCCTGTGAGATTGGCGTCACCAGGGCTTGGCATAGGGTCTGACACACAGGACGCCCCCGATGCATGCCTGTCCCAAGAGGAACTAAACCTTAAAGCTTAAAACACTGTGGTTCTGGCCACTCATTTCATAGACACCCAGGCAAGGAAAATGACTCACCCGGGGGCTCTGTTCCCAGTGTGGCCAAGCTGAGGGTGTAACCGCAGTGTCCCCGCAGCCCCCCCCCCCCCCCCCCCGCTTCTTCTGCCTTCCAAAGGTCACCTTCTCTTTCAGAAGCCAATCAAGCATTTCAAGTGCCCACCCTGACATGGCCGCAGAAACGCAGTCCCCTTTTGGGGTCTCGTCCGCCTCTTGTGAGCGGTGATTGTGTCTTCACCTGTCACTTTGGGCACCTCTACCTGTTACCTCCCCTTGCCCGTAGGCTGTGGCCCTCTCCCCAGACACAGATGCAGTCCTCACCCCACTCTGCTTGCTCCCCATAGCGGAAGCCACACAGAGGTCTTGGGGAAGACGCTAAGGAAGCTTGGAGCGAATAATAACACTAAGCATCACAGGCTTCCAGGTTCTGGCCTGATGCTAGCCAGGGATTGATGCCATTGCCGGGTTACAGACAAGGAAATTGAGGCTAAAGAAACACAGCTAGAGGGCGTCTGAACCAAGATGCAGTCCCAACAGTCTACATCCGGATCCCGGCCTCCTAAAGCCCCCTCCCCACCCCGGTCCCATTACACCTTCCCAGGCTCTCGCCGTCCCCTTCCTGACCCGCAGCCCCTGTCCGATCCTCCCTGCCTCCTGTGGCTCCTGTCTGTTCCAGACTTTCCCACCCCCGCGTGGCCATGCCGCAGCCAGTCTGCAGAACAGTACATTCTTTATTTATGAGATGCATCTTGGCTCTCTGCAAATCAGCTGGGAATGCCACGGGCGCCTGCAGACAGGAGGTGGGGGGTTCTGGAGGCCAGGAAGTCCTCCAGGAGGCAGGCAGGGGCTGGATCCCAGGCACCAGGCTCTGAAAGGGCCACCCAGTTGGCCTGCAGAGCACAGAGGGGGACTGGTGACCAAGTGATCTGTACTTTGGATCCCTGATGCATCCTGGCCTGCTATAGGCAAGCAGGGAAGAGCCGTGGGGTTGGGGTGGGGGGTGGAAAGGTGGGAAATGGGGTAGGCACTAATATTAACTGAGGGAGTGGCTCCTCAAACCCACATGAAACCCTACAAGGCAGAAATTCTTGTGTTCACTTTACAGGGGAGGAGACCGAAGCTTGCCCGAGGTAAGCAAGCGCTTCCTGAATGCGTAAACTTTGCTTTGTCCCCCTCCCCCACCCTCCCCCCAAAAGAGGGAGCTAAGGTGGCTTAGAAAGCTCAGTATAGCCAGAAAATTATATGTAAAATAAGATCGAAAAATGAGTCCCAGAGAAAGGAATATGGAATCAGGGATTAAGTTCCTCTTCCAAATACCTGACACACGATTCTATCCAGTGGCTAATCATCCAAGGGACTCTACGTGGGTTCTGAGCACCCTGGCAGCCTATGCAAAAAAAGAGAATGCAATTCGTTTTGTGAGTGTCCACGTTCTGCAGACCTGGCCGTGCCTGGTATCGAAAACAGAAACGGAACGTCAGGATCCCTGATCTAATATCAGATCCTCAATTTCCCAGAAACTGTCCCTTGCGCCCCGGTGGTCTCCATTCCCTGCTCCAGGGACGAAAGCCGCGGTCTTTGGACAGCGACTTGGAGCGTGTGTTTCCCGCACGCTGCCACCAGGTGGCAGTGCGGCGCAGACCTTAGGAGGAGGGTTCTCGAAATGCGAGAACAGGTTCGCTCCCCCAGCAGCCTGGAGGACGGGAGGGGCCTGAGAAGGCAGCCTGGTGGGGGCAGGGCTTTTGGTTAAACCTCAAGGAAGAAATCAGGCTGCACTGCTTCTCCACGGGGGGGTGGGGGGGGGGGGGTGGAGAGAAGGAAAAGCCCTGGACCTTGAGGCCGGAGTCCTGGGTTGGAATCCCAGCTCTGCTCAAACCTGAGCACTGCACCTCTCTCTGCCTCAGTCTTCTCATCTGAGCAAGGGGGTGAAAAATGCGTGCTGGGGGGGGGGGGGGAGGGTGGCGGGGAAGGGGAGAGGAGCCTGAAACGGGGATCAAAAAAGATAGGTGTCACTAAAGCCTGGAATAGCCAGAGGGACCAAGAGCTTCTGAGCTACAGGGGGTGGGGGGAAAAAGGACCCACTTTTCCAGAAAGCCCACCAAGGCCCCCCAGCTCGGGGTGAACGGGGGGGGGGGGGGGCGGCGGGAGGCGGGGAGGTCCTCGGGGGAGGGGGGTTTGGAGAAGTCAAAACGTTCAGGATTTTTTCGAGTGTGGATGACAGAAACCCATCCTCGAATGTCTTAAACCAAAAAAAGGAGAACAAGAAAAGGCAGGGAGAGAGTGTGTTTCAGTCCGTGTGGTAAAAGGCACATGGGATGCCTGCATAATAGGACAGACGGTCGGACTCGTTCTCTCCATTTCTGACCCCCGCTCTCCCCCACACTGGCTTTGCTGTCAGAGTGGCTTTGCTGGCAAGTCCCAAGTTTACCTCCCAGAACTTACCAAGCCCGGCACAAAAGGAGCTTCCCTTTCCAGAGGCGTCCAACAAAGTTCCAGAGCTGGCTCTTCCTGGCTCCAACTGGCTCAGGTGCCCACCCCTGGCCCAGTCCTGGTGACCATTGCTGACCGGACCTGGGTCACGTTCTGGCCTCTGCGATCCGAGGGGCCCGAGCCCGTTCGATGCGTAAAGGAGAAGCGGTAATTGTCTAAACTGAACCCGGGGCTCCTCCCAGAAGCTTCTGAAGGCTCCTGAAGCGTGAAAGGCCGGCTGCCATCCCTGGGGGGAAGCTGTCACCACACACAGGCCTGCCTCCCCTAGCTCTGTTGCCCGAAGATTCACGGGCTCGCAACCCGGAGAGGAAGGGCCTTCCCACCTCAGGATATCTCGCCTCCGTTGATCTTGTAATTATGGTCCCTGTAAACAGAGGCCCAGGAAGCAGGGCTGGCCACGTGCGCCACCCCGCAGGCAGGTACAGGGCTCCGCCCCCCGGGAACAGGTGGGGGGTCAGCCCACCCCTGGCGCCGGAAGCTCCGCCCCGATGGATGCGTGAGGGCCTGGCTCTGCGCCCAGATGCTTTTCTTTCTCCTTTCCGCAAAGGGCCGCGGCGTGGGCTGGGTCACTGTCACGGGCACTGCTTTGGTCCCTGTTAGTGACGAACAGGTGTTCCCTTCTCACAGGTGCGCAGGAACAAGCCTCTGTCTCCCCCCGCCCCCTTCTCCGCTCCGTTGCTCCCTCCTCCGGGAAACACACCCAGCGTGTGTGAGATCTTCAGCTTCTCACCCTAACCCCCCTCTAGGCCATCTCTTCCCTCTCTGGCTGACAGCTTCCACCCGAAGGGTTGTCGCAGCGTCTCTACTCCCCGGGACGTGACTCCGTGAAAGGAGCGTGCAGACCAGAGAAAGCGCTGGACGGATGGAGCAGAGGGGGCAGAGAGGGCACGAGTGACGGGTGCAAAGGACCTTGTGTCAGGTGTCCCCCCCCCCCCAACCGTAGCGACGGCTCTCCCCTCTCCGCGGAGGGGCAAAGAGGCCTCCCGGAAGGTCACCTTGGCTGACAAACTCCAGGCTTCGGACCCGGGCGCGTATTGTCACCCTCTGCCCCACGCTCGCTTCCGGGTGACGAAGCAAGAGGGAGCAGAGACGTGGGTGGTGTTTGCTGTGTGGCTCTGGACCAGCCCCCTCCCCTCCTCTCTGCGCCCAGAGGACGCCCGTTTGTATTCCGCTATTCCAGACTCTGCGGTCCGTCCTGCCGGCTGACTGCGCTGCTCTGGACGATGGGTATTCTGCACCTACCACCACCTCTGGCCAAATCGTGTCAATAATTCAAGTTCCCTTTGCCTTTATAACCTAAGAAAATTGGTCTCCTGGCAAGAGATGAAAAATAATTTCATGCTCTCTTTCCTCCCCTCCCAAGCTCACCCCTGACAAATTGTCTCATTAGTGCCTGTCACTCCAGCCGTCATCTCACATCTGGGGTACCATTTTTTTGGGTTACCAGCCCCACTCTGGGCTTGGACTCCAGCTGGTTCTTCACAGGCCTGCCATCGAATTCTAATGAGCCTCCCCTATCCATTCATTCTTTCATTCATTCAGCAAATATGGTCTGCTTTGTCCCCCAGGAACCTAAGACTTTCCTATGATAGATTAGAAAGCTCCCAGTTATTCATACTAAAGTGTTAGGGGCTATACTTTCTCAACTCTATTAAGAGAGGACAGGAGCATTGTGACTTACTACTTACAAATGCCATCAGCTCTTAATCTTTCCCCCAAACCTTACACAGTCCACGGTAAGCTCAATCCTGCTACAGGCTGGTTGGCTTTGGGGAAGTTGCTTGACTTCTCTGAGCCTATGACCCTCAAGATTCTGATGGGTTTTAAAGGAATAATAATGATGTCAAGGAGTTGCTGTGAGATTTCAATTTTATGACACGTGAATTGAACCAACATAGTATGTATCATCGATATTATCTTTATCATCATTATGAGGAAGGCGTGCCCAAGGCAGGGGACGAGGGCGGTGATGGGAGGTGTCAAAGGAAAAGGACAGAGAGGTAGAATAATGCCAACAGTTTCCAACTGTCACAGTGTCACCTACCATACCTCGTACATGTTCTGGGGATAGGCGCGTGTCATACATCATTTCACTTCTCACAAGCAAAGAGGTGGGTCTTGTGTGTTCCCAGTTAACAGAGGAGGAAACTGAGGCCACAACCTGGTAAGTCCAAGATGCAAACCCAGGGCTGTGACGGCCGCTTTCCCAGAGGCTGGTAGTCAATCCACACCTGTCAGGGTCAGACAGCTGCCCCTTTATGGTGGGCACTGCTGTAGGGGTACAGACCCCTGTATCCAGTGCCTTGCAGGGTCTCGGGGGCTCTGGGCGAGGACATATCTGGTTGGAAGATGGCGGCCAGGCCCAGCCCCCATCCCAGGCCTTAGCAAAGCCTCAGAATCTGAGACTGACTTCATTACCCTCTCTAAAATTTCCCCCCTCCTATGTCTTCCTAATGCCTATTCCCTAGGACTGACCATGAGGCCACTTCCCGGACAGCACCCCTGCATCAACAGCAGCACCCAGTTCTTCCGCAGTCCATTTCCTAAAGCCCTGCTGAATGGCAGGACCCAAACCTGCCAACTAACTTACACTAGGTTGTGATTGACTATCGTGGCTAAGTTGAGCATTTCCCACCTGTGTTACTCAAGTCGCTCATCATGCAAGATGCTCTGCCAAAATAATAATAATAATAATAATAATAATAATAATAGTTGTGTGGTGGGGTGCCTGGGTGGTTCAGTCAGTTAAGCATTCAACCCTTGATTTCTGCTTCAGTCATGATCTCACGGTTCGTGAGTTCGAGCCCTGTGCTGGGCTCTGCCTTGACAGCATGGAGCCTGCTTGGGACGCTCTCTCTCACCTCTCCCTCTGTCCCTCCCCACCTGCTCTCTCTGTCTCTCAAAAATAAATAAACATTTAAAATAATAATAATAATTGTTGTGTGGTCAAATTAGTTTGGGAAAGTCTGAATACTCCATTCTCCCTTCCAGAGAGTCACAACGCACAATAAACTATCGCAGGCTTGGCAAAGGGCTGCAAAACAGACACCAGTGATGCCCATGCCTTTTGGACGTCATTTTTTTTTTTTTTCAAGGAACATTGTAACAGCATCTGCCAAATGGTCTTTGACGACTCTTAACTGGAGGACTGTGGAGATATGGGGAGAACATCCGTGTCCCCCCAACTCAAATTGATATCCCTTAAAAGAAGGGATTTTTGTCTGTTTCCTTCCCTGTTTGATCCTTAGAACCTATAGTAGAGTTTGGTACATTGTAGATATTTGATACATGTTTGTTGAATGAATGAATGAATGAATGAATGAATGAGTGAGTGATATTGGCAGTTGGACAATATCAGCAAGTCTGTGTTCTAATCCCGGCTTTGCCTCTCACGCATTGTATGTCCTTGAGCAAGTCCCTATCCCTCCTGAAGTTTCCATTTCCCTGCAAGTAAAGAAAGGATGAGACGATGTGAGAAAGTGGTCCGGGTTCATTCTTCTGCGTGACCCTGTCCAGTTTTCCCAGCACCATTTGCTGAAGAGACTGTCCTTTTTCCATTGGATTCTCTTTCCTGCTGCATCAAAGATTAGCTGACCATACATCAGTGGGTCCATTTCTGGGTTCTCTATTCTGTTCATTGATCTTTGTGTCTGTTTTTGTGCCCGTACCATACTGTCTTGATGATTACAGCTTTGTAGTATAGCTTAAAGCCCGGAATTGTGATGTCTCCAGCTTTGGTCTTTTTCTTTTTCTTTTTTTTTTTTTTTTTAATTTTTTAAATGTCTATTTTTTTTTGAGAGAGAGAGATAGAGTGTGAGCAGGGAGGGGCAGAGAGAGAGGGAGACACAGAATCCGAAGCAGGCTCCAGGTTCTGAGCCGTCAGCACGGAGCCCGATGCGGGGCTTGAACCCACAGACTGCGAAATCATGACCTGAGCCGAAGTCGGACGCATAACTGACTGAATCACCCAGGCGCCCCTTCGGTTTTCTTTTTCAAAATTATTGTGGCTATTTGGGGTCTTTTCTGGTCCTATACAAATTTTAGGATTGTTTGTTCTAGGTCTGTGAGAAATGCTGGTGAGGGATTATACATTCTCACGGGGGCAGTAGCACCCCCAGGAAGGAGGTGAAAATGGTTCTTTGGGCACAAACAAACAAAAACAACCTTAATTCTTTTTATATATAAAGCACAGATATGCATATAGGACATACACAGACACACATTATATTAAAATTCTAATATAGCTTTGTATTAAATTGTAATATAACTTGTGCCACAAATTTGTATTAAGTTGTAATATAAAATTGGATTAAAATTTCACGGTGGGGTGACAATCAGGAAAAGAATGTCTAAGAAAGACTTTTGGAGTGGGGGTAGGACAATAATGAAGAAAAGGTTGTGAAACACTAGATTTGATATAGAAGATTCCTTCCAGGTCTGACAGTTTATGAACCTTTGACTCCAGGTGAAGGGGGCTGAGGGTTGGCGGGAAATATCTAAGGGAACAGGAAACAGCAAGAACCCAAAGAACCTCAACTTGGGAATAAACCTGGTATTGTGGACTGAAATGCTTCCCCCCAGAATTCATACATTTAAGTCCCAACCCCAGGACCTCGGAAGTAACCGAATTCAGAGAAAAGGTCTTTAAAGAAGTGATTAAGTTGGGCCATTGAGGTGGAGCCCTAACCCAATAGGACTGGGTCCTTCCAAAAAAAGGAAGGGACATGGGGGGCGCACACACAGAGGAAAGGTGAGGACAGACAGGAAGCAGCCACCTGCGAGCCAAGGAGACAGGCCTCACCAGAAACTACCTCTGACGGCACCTTGATCTTGGACATCAACCTCCAGGACAGCGAGAAATACTTATCCGTTGCTGAAGCTGCCATTTTGCAGCGCTCTGTTCTGGCAAACAGCAAGCAAGATGCCCTTGGCATGTTCGAGGAAGACTCACTGGAGGGACAGGGGGTGAGACGGGCCATGGGAGAGGCAGGTGACGGCCAGCCGGTTAACTAGAAAGATGCTGTTGTGCTGTGTTGTGTTGTGTTGTGTTGTGTTTTGTGTTGTTTTGTGGGGAGGAGAGGAGGGTTTTGAGCAGAGGAGTGACAAGGTCCATTTTCTTTTTTAATTTTTTTATCTTTATTTTTTAGAGAGAGAGAGACAGAGAGAACGCAAGTTGGAAAGGGGCAGAGAGAGAGGGAGACACAGAATCTGAAACAGGCTCCAGGCTCTGGGCTGTCAGCACAGAGCCCGAGGCAGGGCTCGAACTCCGGAACCGCGAGATCATGACCTGAGCCAAAGTCCCACCCTTAACCAATTGAGCCCCCCAGGCGCCCCCCTCACCTCCCACTCTTAGCCACCTGGCATCACTCTCCGGGCCACATACGGGCGCCTCAGACCCGATGGCGGGTGTGAACGCTCTGGTTTTGACCTGGGTCGTGAAACTACATGGGGTGGGTGGCAGGGGAGGGGGGTGGTTTGGACCAAGTGGGGATGGTAAGAAGAGATTGGATTCTGGTACAGTTTGCAAGGACAGCCTGCAGGATTTGCAATGGATTGGATTGGGGAGTGAGAAAGAGACATGTTATGGATCCCAGCTGGAACCGCGTAGCTTCCGTTTTGATGAGCTGTTTGCAGTGCGCGTTTGGACGTCCACGCGGAGGTGCCCGGGAGGCAGCTGGACATTCAGGGATCAAGTTCAGACAAGAGGCGGTCGTAGAAAGAAGCACCCAGGAGGGTCTTCGCCGCCCCCCACCCATCTCCTATCACCTGCCCCAGAGTCGTTCTTACCCATCCCAGCCCGGCAGCCCACAGGCTCCCCCCACTCTCCCAGGACATTGTAGCCCGTGGTGGGTTCATCTGAGAGTAAGGACTTCACGTGCCTTGTTTACCACTCCCCGGGGGGCCTGGCACGCAGAGGGACCCCGACAAATGCTGGTCTGAATGAACGGGACGACCCAACGAGGGGTTAAGAATTACCCAAGAACAAATGTTCCCAAACACATCCCTCCCCTTCCGGAGCCGGATAATGTTATCTTTTCCAGCAGGCGGCTCGGACCCCACCCTGTCCGGTCTCTGTCCGACTGACTTACAGCAAAGGAAGACACTCCGGAAAAAAGAGCCAGAGGGCTTATGACTGTTAAGGCAATCTACATAATAAAGAACCCAGGGGTGGGGAGAGAGCCGGAGAGGGCACGGAAAGGGAGTTTATTTCTTTGTTTCAGAGACCTCCCTTGGAGGGTAGAGGACTTTAGGGTAGTATGTGAGAAGGAACGGGGTAAAGACAAAAGGAATATGAGAAATGTCGCTAGGGGAGAGAACTGGCCCCCTTCACACGTGGCTTTAAAAAACACAAACTAAGGGGGCGCCTGGGTGGCTCAGTCACGTGATTTCAGCTCAGGTCGGGCTCTGCACTAGCTGGGCACGGAGCCTGCCTGGGATCCTCTGTCCCTCTGTTTGGCCCTCCCCCACTGGCTGGCCGTCCCACTCACTCACGCTCTCTCTCTCTCTCTCAAAAATAAGTTAACATTAAAAACATAAAAAATAAAACACTTGTGTACTAGGAACAATTTAGCAGGAAGATAGCAATCATCAATGTAAGTTCACCAACGGGTGCCTGGCTGGCTCTGTCGGCGCAGCATGTGACTCTTTGTCTCAGGGTTGTGAGTTCAAGCCCCATGTTGGATGAACAGATTAGTTTTAAGAAAACATACACACGCACACACACACGCACACACCTAATAACAGAGTATCAACATTCTGGAAAAAAGAAAAAAAATCAGGAAACAAAAATGGATAAAACTAAAGGGAGAAACAGATAAATCCAGCTTATAGTAGGAGATATTAACAACCCTCTCTCAGTGATTGATAAAAATCTGAGTTAAAAAAATCAGCAAAGTGGCGCCTGGGTGGCTCAGTCAGGTAACTGTCTGACTCGGGCTCAGGTCACGATCTCAAGGTTTGTGAGTTCGAGCCCCGCATCAGGCTCTGTGCTGACAGCTCAGAGCCTGGAGCCTGCTTCAGATTCTGTGTCTCGCTCTCTTGCCGTCCTTCCCCTGCTCGTGCTCTGCCTCTCTCTCTCTCTCTCTCTCTCTCTCTCTCTCTCTCTCAAAAATAAGCATTAAATTTTTTTTAAAAAATAAAATAAAATCAGCAAAAATGTACAAAAATCTAACCCGCATTTGCCAAAAACACTAACCAACCTCAGCTTGACCTAATCGACACTGACAGAACGCTATACCCAACAACTGCAAACCTTAAACAAGTCTCAAGTATACATCCAAGTTTATCCAAAACGGACCATTTGCTGGACAATAAAATAAGTCTGGATTCATTTCAGAGTCTTGCAATCTTACATCGTTCCAATTTTAGTATGTGTACTGCCAAAGCGAGCATGAGTGTTGAAATCTCATACACTGTATTCTCTGACCACAGGGACTTGATAACAGAGCAATGACAATAAAATATCTAGAAAATCCCAAAGGGATAACATGCCTTTATTAAAGGCATGTTCTTATTAAAGAACCCATGGGTCAAAGAAGAAATCACAAGGGAAAACAGAAAATACCCGACTGAATGATAATGGAGACACGTCCAATTCAAATCTGGGGGGAGCATCCAAAGCTGTGCTCGTAGGGAAATTGATAGCTCTAAATGAATATATGGCAGGGGGTGGGGAACAGGGCCCAAAATTAATGACCCAAGAGACTACCCTTAAAAGCTACAGATGTGGGGCCACCTGGGTGGCTCCGTCAGTTGAGCATCTGACTTCGGCTAAGGTCATGATCTCGCTGTTCCCGAGTTCAAGCCCCGCATTGGGCTCTGCGTTGACAGCTCAGAGCCTGGAGCCTGCTTTGGCTTCTGTGTCACCCTCTCTGTTTCTGCCCCTCCCCTGCTCGCACTCTGTGTCTCTCTCAAAAATAAATAAAAAAAAAAAAAAAGAAGAAGCTACAGATGTGGAGAATAAAGTAAACCCAAAGTAAATAGAAGCAAGGAAATACTGAAGAGAAGAGTAAAGCTGAATGAAGGAAGACGCAGGCAAATGATCAAGCGCACCAACCAAGCAAAAGACCGGTTCTTTGAAAGGATTAATAACGTCGGAAAGCACAAGCTAACACTAGACCTTCTTTTTTATTACTTTTTGTTTTTCGTGCTGACTGTGCATGAACTGGCTCACATGGGTGCTGGGCTCACACGGGGCACAGGGGGCGGCAGAGGAGAGGGCACGGAAGGACCGCCACAGCTCCTCCGTCCAGACAAGCACGCGTTGGCTCCTCAGCGCCGGTCCCCCCCTGCTCACTGCTGGATCCTGCGGACGCTTTGCACCTGGAAGGTCTGGGCGTGCGAGCCCCACTCTCGGAAATGCTTGTAGTCGCCCGAGTGGTGATCACACTCCAGCACATACTGAAAGCCTCGGTAGCCGGGAAACTGGGAGCACACCCAGCTGGGAAAGGGAAGAGGCAGACGGTTACCCTAGAGAGGCATCAGCGAGGTGAGCACACGGGGGACGAAGGGACTCGCTACAGACACATTTCAGCCATCCTGGCCTCCCTTCAGTGCCCGGAATGTGCCCTGCTCCCCCCACTACTGGGCCTTTGATCATGCTGTTCCCTCTGCCAAGAACACCATTCCAGCCATTCTTTGCCTGGCCCCCCGCCAAGTTGTATTTATCCTCTGGGTCTCAGCTTGTTCTGAGGACTTGCTCTCCAAATCAGGCCACACAGTCCCTTATGGGTCCTGGGTAGTTCTCGTATAATTAGACAGTTATCAGATTATTTGTAAAATGTCAGACTCCTCCGCCAGCAGGTGAGCTCCTAGGTGTAGGGGTGTGTGTGCCTCGTTCATTGGCATTTCTGATTCCTAGTGCAATGCCCAGCACAGAGGAGGGGCTGATAACTATGGAGGGAGGGAAGGAAGGAAGGAAGGAAGGAAGGAAGGAAGGAAGGAAGGAAGGAGAAAGGAAGGGAATCCTATTCCTTTCCCTCCTTCCTTAGCCAGAAGCCCTTCCAAGGAAACGGGCTACGTTGTTTCAATTCATCGACCCCTACATTGCTCAGGACCGGTCAAGACTCAGTGTCTCACTTTCTGAGCTTCTCTTTCTTCTTTGGCAAGAGAGAAGTGGACCCAAGAACCACAAGAGGTTCATCCCACTCACAACAAGATTCTCTGACGGTTCCTGAGAAAACTTAAAACCAAAAACCAAAACCAAACAGACAAAAGCCCTCCCACCTTCACCCCTGCCAAGGGCCAAAGGGCGCCTAGAAGGGGACGGTATCGTCCTCCCCAAGTGAAGACCTCACATGTCAGGCCTCACCTGCCAGCCCCTGTGGGAAAGGGTGGGAAGGGTCAGTCCGTCCTGGGCTAGATTTGGTCACCCAGCTGCTGCTGACGTGGAACACGGTGCTTGAGCCACACCGTTTTCTTTATGGCTGGACATCCCTTCTCTCCTCTTCTGGGGAGAGACCCCTGCCACCCTACGCTACCTCCCAGTCAACGTGGGAAAATGCTCATTTGGTGAAGAGCATGTGACTGTTCCTAGCCAGTTAGACCACCCTCTTCCTGCAGCATGACGATTGGTTCAGAGTTGAGCACATGACCCAAATCGGCCCAATGAGAGCCTTTCTGAGAACGTTGGGTGGAATCACTGAAAAGAGGCGCCCTTCCTGGGGTGGGCTGGAGTAAGAAGCTTCACTGTTGTCTTTGCATGGGGAGAGCTTGCCTGAGATTATAGCCCCAGTGAGACAGACAGAACAGGAAAGAGAGAGCCCTGCTGTAGCACCTGGATCCAGCCATGCCTGAAGCTAGTTACAAGGGTCAATAAATATCCTTTGGGAACAATGTCAGGTTGATACGGGAATCTACCACTTGCAACCCCACAAATTCCACCTGATACCTCCCTGTGCCTGAGTGTCCTCCTCCGGATTGTGAGCGTCAGAGCCCCAAAGTCCCCAGCACACAGTTTTCACAAGAGATGTCCCTGTCCCACCCAACAGCCTCTCCTTCCCCGCCAGGCAGAGCCTTGGATTCACTTACGCCCCCGAGTGGACATGGAAGGAACCCACTTCATTGCCATCCCAGCCCATGGCCTGGAGGGAGGGGTAGTCATCACTCAGCTCGCCTTTCCTGCCCAGAAAGTTCTCTTGCTCGAAGATGGTCAGCCTCGAGTCACGATGGTTCTGTAGGCAAAGGAAACTGTCAGGCCACCAGACACCCAGCTGAGAACCAAGGAGTCCCTGCTAAGCCCCTGCCCTTGACCCCCACCCCCATCAGCCTTCCTTGCAAACCTTTTGGAAGGGCAGTAAGGCAGCAAGCACCAGAAACCTTACAAGGGTATAGCATTTGCCTTTCCAGAAATGTACACAAAGAAAAAGAAAGGAAGGAAAGGAACGGAAAGAAGGAAAGAAAGAAAAAGAAAGAAAGAAAGAAAGAAAGAAAGAAAGAGAAAGAAAGGAAGGAAGAGATGGAGGGAGGAAAGGAAAGGAAAAGAAAGAAAGAAAGAAAGAAAGAAAGAAAGAAAGAAAGAAAGAAAGAAAGAAAGATGGAGGGAGGAAAGGAAAAGAAAGAAAGAAAGAAAGAAAGAAAGAAAGAAAGAAAGAAAGAAAGAAAGAAATGGAGGGAGGGAGGGAGGAAAGGAAAAGAAAAGAAAGAAAGAAAGAAAGAGAGAAAGAAAGAAAGAAAGAAATGGAGGGAGGAAGGAAAGAAAGAAAGAAAGAAAGAAAGAGGAAGGAAGGGAAACGAAAGGAAAGGAAAGGAAAGGAAAGGAAAGGAAAAGAAAAGAAAAGAGAAAAAGAAGGATCAACCTGAACATCCCACTAGGGGATCCGGTGGTAGACGGAGGTAAGAAGAGGACTGTTGAGATCTGGGTTCAAATCCTGACTCTCCATGTACCAGCTTGGACATGTCACACAACGTTTCTCCCCTTTTGCCGTACCCCTAAAATGAAGCTAACCTCCTCTCCTTGTCAGGTTCGTTTGGAGGGCAAAATGAAATCGGAAGCTGTAAACTGTGTGAAATCAGGGATAGCATCTGCCACAGTCCACCATGGGTCCCTATATCGGCACAGCGCCTGGGCCATTGTGGAATAAATACATGAGCAAATGAGTTTACTCACACCCTGAGACACTAGGGAGCCACGAACAGCGATGCTGTCAAAGAGATTTAATCACCCAGGAGGATGACTGTGATGTATTTGCCCAGGGAGAAAAGCTGGCTTCCAAGCCTGACGTTCGTTGTGATTCCATCTTTATAACAAAGTTACGAGTGGGCCTAGATACAGAGATATAGACGACATAGGTGTATAGATACAGACACAGATGTCAGTATCGATTGGGACAGGCAGAATCTGTGGGTAACAAACAAGACCAAAGGAAGTCTCCAGCACCTTTACGACCGGGCTTCTGTCTCAGAGGTGTGGAGATGAGAGACTTTTCTTACTCTGCCATATCAGGTGTTTTCCTGAACTCTGGGTGATCAATGATTTTTAAATTAATAAAAGTTGCCTTTGGAGAAAAACAATACACCTTTTTCGAGCTTCGGCTGTTTCGTCTGTAAGATGGGGAAAACGGTGCCCACCTCCACCCCCGACTCCATAAACAGTAGCTAAAGCATACAGTCAGGAACACTGGTAAGGAATCAGGAGCAAGAAATAGAACCTTCCTCCCCATCTTATCTGCCAGTATCCCCGAGTCATGAAAAGAGGGGCACCAAACACGCAGGGGCTCAAATCTTAACCAAAGTCGCCAAGGGCACAACGTTTGCACCTGTCTCTGTCCAGATGTTACCCATTCTTCTTCCCCACGAAATGGCCCCACTTCCAGATGAAGAAACTGAGGCTCAGAGAAGGGAGGGAAGCCATGTCACATGGAAGTGACAGGAAGATGGGGGTGCCTGGGTGGTTCAGTGGGTTAAGCGTCCAATTTTGGCTCAGGTCATGATCTCACAGTCAGTGAGTTTGAGCCCCGTGTTGGGTTCTGTGCTGACAGCTCAGAGCCTGGAGCCTGCTTCGGATTCAGTGTCTCCCTCTCTCTCTGCCCCTCTCCCACTTATGCTCTCTCTCTGTCTCTGTCTCTCTCTCTCAAAAATAAATAAACGTTAAAAAAAATTTTTTAAGTGACAAGAGGATGTGAACTCTGGCATATTCTGTTCCCAAGTCCCCACTGGGACGAGGTGGTGGCGGGACTCACAGCGCAGGTCACCGGTCGGAAGGAGGTGAGCCTGTCGGCTGGGTAGGCAGTGTTGCCGCTCCAGGCATCCCAGGACGGGTACTCGCCCCGCTCCAGCACGTACTGCTGCCCTTGGAAGCCAGCGTGCTCGTAACCTACCCACCTGCAGACAGAGGGCAGAGAGAACAGGAGGTAAGAGACCATTCGCCCCAAGTGCAAGATCAGTGGTTATCATTTAGGAGCATTGAACAACGTCTAGAGGCATTTTTAGTTGTCACGCTGGGAGGAAGGAGGAGAGGGTGTCTGCAGGAAGAGGCTAGACATGCTGCGACACATCCCGAACGCAGAGGACAGCCCCCATAACACAAGTATCCGGCTCCGGACGCCCACTGTGCTCAGGTGAAGAAACCTAGTCCAGACCCTGTAGTCCACTGCCTTGCTGTGTGTCCCTCGGGTGGGGGAACTGCTCTGTGCTGGTGCCTGACCATCTTGCATGCGGTCCTCTGGGCCGTGGAGACACGGCTTGATCACAGGCTGACCTAAGCCTTGGTGGGATTCCTTGTGATCCTCCAGGAACGCGGGGAGACAGGCAGTCTTGTGAGGAGCGGCCAAGGACCGTTCCCACCCACCTCCCTTTCTTGAGAAGGCTTCCATGAGACGATTACTCTCGGGGTCCCTTGAGACATGGGGCTGTCCACCGCCCTCCACCCTGGAGGGTCTAGCAGCGAGCCCCAGCCGAAGCGTGGAGCGGCTCCCCAACAGCGGGGCGCCCACCGCACTTGCTGTCACCCGGCCCCTTCTGGCGTCATCCTGTGGGGCCTGAGACGCGGCTGCCACCATGATGCCCTTGCTTTCGCTGTCTGCATAAGAAACAAGCTGTCGCATGTAAGTAATGAACCTGAGGTTATTGTCTCCTCCCCGGCAAAGCCTAGCGGTTTGCTAGACACAGCCCTGGACAGGTCACTGGTCCCATCTGACCCTCAGTTCCCCATCTGTGCAGAGCAGAAGCTAGAAGAGTGTTTCCCCGGGTGTGAGGTGCATAAATACCACCCCAGATGACCTCCATGGCACTCACAGGCATAGTCTAAAGTGACTCCGAATCACTTAGAACCTTGTTCTCCTTTCAAGCTACTTCCCAAACTTTTAGAAACTTCCATCTACTCTCGTAGCCACTAGCCCCATGTAGCTAATTAAATCCACACTTCTATTAAGTTAAATGAAAATTTTAGTTTTGGGGACGCCTGGGTGGCTCAGTCGGTTAAGGGTCTGACTTCAGCTCAGGTCACGATCTCAAGGTCCGTGAGTTTGAGCCCCGCGTCAGGCTCTGTACTGACAGCTCAGAGCCCGGAGCCTGCTTCAGATTCTGTGTCTCCCTCTCTCTCTGCCCCTCCCCCGTCGCACCCTGTCTCTCAAAAATGAATAAATGTTAAAAAATTTTTTTCAGTCCTTTAGTCGCACTGGCTCCAAATAAGTTCCCAACGGCCATATGTGGCTTTCAATTTACACAAAAGAGGGACATTTCAGACCCAACACTTGGTTCGAAAGATCTGCCCCTACAGGCCTGCCTCATCCAGTGGGCAGGCTCTGCATGAACGTTGCCTGCTGCATTTGGGCAGTGCACAACCTGCTTAACCTTATACCACTCCCCAGCACTTCAAACCCAAGGAAGGCACACCGGTACCGTTAGAGTCTGGGAAGTTAGGGCCTAGAACACCCCTTTCTAGATCCCTTCCTGTCCGCCCCCATCCCAACTCAGATCCGCCCCCGCCACCCCCAGCCCAGACTCACGCTCCGCTCAGCACTTTCAAAGATCGCACAGTCTCAAAGCCAAGCTCCAGCACACTGGGGCACTCTGCCGTAAACTCGTGCCTCCGGCCCTGGAAGCCCTCTTCATCCCACACCACGATCTGTGACAGAGGGAAAAGGTGAAGACCAGCCTCAATCAGAGTCCGGTGGGGGGGGGGGGTGAGGGACGAGGACCTCACCCCAGGCCTAGGGGGCGGGGGCGGGGGCGGGGCAGGGATCGCAAACTCAGATGTCTCCGGGAGCCAGGTGGGTGAAGAGACCCCGCCAAGGGGTGGTCTCAGCTCAGCGCCACCTATTTTTTGCCACCTGGAGATGCCGGCCAGATTTTCCAGTGTCTCAAGACCATCACTATATCTGGACTCTTCTGTGGACCCTCTAGGTTTTTAAAGGCTGATTTGGAAACAAACGCATTTTCACACAGCGGAGGCCGAAGAAACCGTGCCCAGAGACTGTGTGCAGTCACCTGTTTGCCACTGTGTAACGGTTAAATCTGGGGGCCAGAAGACCCAAGTGCGATTCGAGACCCCTGTGTGTAACCTTGGGCCAGCCCGTTCCCCTCTTTGGGCCTTGACTGCATGCTCTACAAAATGGGCTCTCATGACATGGCCCCAGCGTGAGGTGGGGATTCAGGGGAGGAGGACCGAGGGGGTCGCCCATCTCTGCGGCCCCACCCCCACTCCTCAGACAGCACCCCGTGGGTCTGCCTACCTTCCAATGTCCTGTGGTTTTGGTGCACTGCAGGGCCATGTTGCCAGCTTCCTAGGCAAGAGAAGAACATGATAAGCTTCTGGCCCGCCCCTCCGCTGTCCCTCTGGATGCTACAGTCTCGTTTGGGCAGGGTCGGGAGCCAGATGGCGTCCAGATGCGACGGGGCCCTCTCCTCTTCCCATCTGTGACTAACATCATCTCCCTTACTTCCATTCTACACACCATCTCACAACTCACCGTTCCGGGTCCCATTGCCTCTGAGCCCTGCTCGGTACTAATTTATCCGCTCACTACGGGAAATTCTCCGCGGCTGCCAGTGGGATGCATCACTCCAGCAAATGCCAGAGTGCTCAGTTTGAGAGAGCCCCCTCCCCGCAAGAGGACACCTGACCCAAAGAGGCGACTCTCACGGTGGCCATTGAGGCAACGGGACTGTAGGGATAATTCTGCTTTTAAATGAAGGTAGTAGGTATTGGCCTTGATGTCTGGGGCCTGACCATGGTTAAGGTGAGGATGACCTTCAGCATGGCACAGTGACATCCCCAGGATGGGAGACCTGGCCTCCCCACCTCCCACAGTGCTCGCTCGGAGCGTGGATCCCACCCTTTCTCCAAGCCTGGGACTTACCAAGACGGACCCAGAGAATATGCCAGAACATGCGGGGACCGGCCGAGGTCAGGCTCTTATAGGCAGGGAGGGGAGAGGGCCCCTGGGAGACAAAGCTCGGACTCAGCATGTGAGCCGCCGGAACAAAAGCCAGTCCTGGCTGAAGTCCCAACTGAGAGGTGTCAGCAGCGTTGCCTACAGCTGGAAGGGAGAGGGTCAGGTGGCCTCCCTCAGGGATCAGCCATGAAGAAGAGAAAAAAGGGAAGTTCTACCTTAATCAGCTCCATGAGACTCCTGATTGGAGCAGGAGAATGAGCACTGGACAAGGAGTCCAAAACCCTCACCCTTCCTAGCCGTGCGACCTGGGGCAGGTCATTTCGCCTCCATTTCCGCCTATAAAACGGGACAAGAATAAACTATATCACGGGGTTGTTGCGAGGTTATGTAACATGCCTACCACAGGGAAAACGTTCGTCAAATGTCTGTACATTTCCTCCTCCCCCACCCCCTCCTCTTCCAGTAGGGGTAATCAGGGAAGGCTTCATGTCAGAGGTGGCATTTAGCAAGACTCTGAAGGCAGCCACGAGACTCTGAAGGGCGAGGAGGATGTATACAAGGTGAGCTTCAGGGAATGCTTTTTCTAAGCAAAAGTGTAGAGGTGGGAACTTGGGAGCATATGTGCGAGGAAGAGCCAGTAGCCCAATTGAGCTGGAGTTCCAGGACCCTGAAAGAGGGAGCCCGGCACGAAAGGCAGGCAGGGGCCAAGATCTCCAGGACCCACAGAGTTCAAAGAGGAGTCCAGGTGGTTCTGTAGGCAGAATAAAGGAGCTGGTGGGTGTGAACGCTGCTGTGCAAATAAACCTGTCAGATATCCAGGGGGGGTAAGATTTGCTTTGGGTAACCCGTCCCCACACTCCCACCCTCCGAGGGCTGACCCAAGAGGGGCCACTGACAGCGGAGAACGAGTGTGGCTGGAAACCAGATCGCTCTGGGTGAAATCCAGCCCTGCCTCTTAACATCTGGGTGACCTGGAGGATGTCTGATCTCAAGTTCATGGCCTACAAAATGGCAACATTAGCTCCCTCCAGGGCTGGTTAGAGGCAGCCTTATCAAATGCGTGACTCTGATGAAGGGCTATCACGAAAGATAAAAGGCCAGGGACGCAACCTCTGCGGCCAAGCAGCCTGGGTCCGCACCTCCCTTTACGGGCTGGAAAACTTGAGCGTGTGGCTTAATCTCTCTGAGCCTCAGTTTCCCCGTGTACAAAATGGGTATGAAGAATAAATTGGGCTCAGCCTAAGAGATAGGGGTAATGTGCAGATAAATGTGATTACCCACGAACAACACTTGCCGCTCCTGAACTGAAACACAGAAAGCGTTATGCACCTCCTCACTGTCATTATCATTGCTAATAACAAAGGTGATTACTATGAAGATACCCGTACCCCCGTGTTTGTTGCAGTGTTATTCACAACAGCCAACACGTGGGGGAAACCCGAGCGTCCACCAACGGATGAACGGATCAAGATGTGGCGTATAAACATGGGTATGACTCAGCCATGAGCAAGAAGAAAGTTCCGCCATTTGCAACAGACAGAGGAACACAAATACCGTATGATATCACTTATGTAACATGAGATCTGCCAAAAAGCCAAAAGAAAACCCTCATAGAAACAGAGAGTAAAGTGGTGTTCCAGGGCTTGGTGGGGGACACGGGGAGATGTTGTTCAAAGGGGGCAGACCCCCCTTGTAAGACTAAGAAGTCTGGGGACCTAGCATGGTGATTGCACCTAATGATATTCCATCACCTACTTGGACGTTGCTAAGAGAGTAGATCCTACCTGCTCTCAAGCACAAACAAAACAAAACAAAACGGCAACACACGCCCGTGCATCAAATCAATACACTGTGCACCTCATACTCACACAAAGTTATGTGTCAATTACAGCTCAATAAAGCTGCAAAAATGACTTCCTATTAAATAATTCTTCGTGGAGGGTGGGGGGCGCCTGGGCGGCTCAGTGGGTTAAACGCCCAACTCTTGATTTCAGCTCAGGTCACGCATGATCTCAAGGTTCGTAAGTTCGAGCCCCAAGTCAGGCTCTGCGCTGACAGTGCGGAACCTGCTTGGGATTCTTTCTCTCTTCCTCTCTCTCTGCTCCTCCCCTGCTCATGCGTTCTGTCTCAAAATAAATAAATAAACTTTGACGTATATATATATCACTATATACATGAATATACATCACTATATACAAGAATACAAGATATACATGAATATACATGAATATACATCATTAATATACATCATGAATATACATGAATATACATCACTATATACATGAATACAAGAATTCTTCATGGAAAAGCAGGAGTACATTGCTTTCAAGAGCCTGGGTTGAAGGATTCAAAAGAAGTAACTCCCAATTCCATTTCATGGATGAGCTCCCAGGCTGAGAACGGAGAAAAGGATTTGCCTTGGTTTCCTCATCTGTAAACAGGATGCATCCCAGAGACAGCCCCTCATAGTGAGGCTTGCGGGACCCAAGTCAGTAAAAATGCTCAGGGTGTAGCCACCCAGCATGGGGGGCCATCCCCTACCTCTACCCCCACTCTTTGGCAGGGGGCCCATTGCCACGAGGGAGCATGGAACTCTCCCAGACAGCCTGGCCTTGAAGCCCAGACCTGTGGGTGGTTCCCCCCGCCCCCCGCCCCAGCCGCAGGCATCTTGGCCCCTGTTCCAGTGGCTGCCCCATCTTGTGGTTCCTGCCCCCGCTCCTAGGCCTTGGCCGAGGATGAAAGGCTGAGAGAGAGGCTGGGAAGTGAGGGGACGTTGGGTGGGGGGGTGGAGGGGCAGCCGGCATAGCTGGCCCCAGGCCAGCGTGATCTCCAGGCGGAGCTGAGTTCCGTGGGGTCTGGGTCCCTGGACCCCCCACACAGGGGGCAGGAACCCATGCTGTCACCACTACCTGGGGCCAGGGGGCCAGGCTGCAGGCTGACCCAGCTCAGCAGTTTCCCCCCCCAGCAGTACCATGTGTTCACCCTCCGTGACCTTGGGGAAGTCACCCATTCCGGCTGGGCCTCAGTCTCCCCGGCTGCAAAAGGAAGGAATTGGAAGATGTGACTTCTGGTGTCTGTTCCGTTTTTCTGAGTTTTTCTTGCTCTATTTTGCCTTCTGTCTCTTCCCCTTCACCGTCCGTCTCCCCCACTGCTGCTCTGCATTTCTGTCTCCGTCTCTCTCTGTGCCTCTCCACTTCTCCCAGCCAGTCACCCTGGTTCTCTCCCTCACCCTGGTTCCCCTATTTCCCCCTGTGCCCCAGCTTGCATCATGAGCCATTGGCGGGACCATTTAGTCCCCCCAAATTGACTGGGGGTGCCTCTGTGCCAGTGCTGGGATCCAGCAGAGGACAAGAAGGGAGTGGGGTTCGGGGCTTCCCCAAGGAAGCTTCCAGATGGCAGTCGTGTTCCTGGCCACCAGCTCTGTCCCCGGGGTCAGCTTAGGGCGGGGAGGGGGCAGTGGGGGGACTTCTACAGGCAGGTCAGGGAAGAGTGGAGGAGGAATCTGGGTTCAATGTGGATAGAGGAACAGGACTCAGGCTTTGAACCTTCAACAGGCCTGAGCACAGCCTGACGTCTATACTGAGGGCAGAAAGTCAGGCCAGAGCCAAGATCAGATGGCAGGAGAATGAAGCGCACAGGCCCCCAGGGCAGCCGGTCTGGGCCGGTTCCTGCCTCCGACCTCTCTTTCAGAGAGCTGGGCTCATCTGTGAAATGGGCATTGAAAGTACCAGATAAGATGGGCTGCCCTGGGGCTTGACCAAGATGGCAGGAGTCGTGCTTTTGGTGGTGCGCTTAGCACACAGCAAACACTCAGTAGGCGGGGCTCTTGGCATCACACCCACATCTGCCTTTACAAAGCATTTTCGCACCTGCTATGCCCCCTGTCACCCAAGTATCCCACCACCCCCCCCTCCGGGGGCTCCTCTTTTCCCTGTCCCAGGACTGGCAGCCAGCAGGGACCCCATGGGCCCAGCACAGCTGGGTTTTTGGAGAAAGGCCTCCCGGTAGGGGCCAGGCACGGGGGCGAGGCAAAGTGGCAGCTGGCCAGGGTTTCTGCTGTGCGAGCTGGGCTCACAATGGAAACTGCTGCTCTCCACAGTAACCTAGGCGAGGTCGGGGCCCCAGGGGCCGCCCCCAGCCCAGAGCCTGCTGAGCCAGCTCCAGCTTTGTGTCACAGGGCATGGGCCCTGGTGTCTGCCAGACTATAAAATGGGGGGTCGGCCCCCAGTCACCCACTGCACCAGTCCGCCCGTCTGCCTGCCTGTCCTTTAGCAGGAAGTAGCAGGTCCCCAGGTAAGAGGGGACCCGGCAGCTGCTGAGAGCCCAAGGGGAGGGGAGAGGAGAGGAGAGGAGAGACAGAGGGAGGCAAAGAGAGCTGTAGCAGAAGAGAGAGAAAGGCGGAGTGAGAGAGAGAGGAGATAAAAATAAACAGAGAAGGGCAGAGAGAAGGAGAGAGAGAGGGAGAGAGAGAGGGAGAGGGAAAGGGAGAGGGAGAGGGAGAGGGAGAGGGAGAGGGAGAGGGAGAGGGAGAGGGAGAGGGAGAGGGAGAGGGAGAGGGAGAACAGGAACATCTCCAGGAAGGAAGGACCCTGACTGCCAGCTCAGGGGAATGTTGATTCCCAGAGTGACATGGGGGTTGTGAGGGATGTAAGCAAGAGCCTGGGAGTCACAGATGTGGCCCAGATGTCTGGCCTGCCCAGAGTGGGCAGAGCTTGGCAGAGAAACGACAACCCTCCTGGGGGAAGTGGGGGGGAGGGTCTGCTTGTCCCAATTAGCTCTTTCTTACCCAAAGCCTTCAGGAACCAGCCAGGGACCAGAGGGCCTTAACCTGTACTGGCAGGGGGTCCTCAGATCCCCAGAAATTGTCTCCAAAATGAAAGGGGGGCAATCACAGGGCGTTCTTCAAACACTCAAAGGCGCCCGTGACCCCAAAGCACTGAGGAGCCACAGGCATTGACCAAAGCCCTCTCCAGCCAGCGCCTACGCAGCCGGAGAGGGCTTCGTCTCAGAAGCCCCTACATACACTCGACCCACTCTCTCGGCTCCCTCCATTATGCCCCAGTCCGGGTCCGTGTCTGCACCCACACACCCTTGGCAGCCAATGCCAGAGGCAGCAGGTCAACCCGGGAAGAGGTCAAGAATCCGCAGGCATTCATTCCCGGAACAGGTGTTGGTTAAGAATCTACAGCCCGATGCCGCTGGGGACGGTGGGGTGGGCTCATCAGAATAAGGAAAGAGCAGAGCAGGTAATAACCCGGCGGCTGGGTCCATCTGCTTGAGGTGAGATTGGAGCCCTACCTCTTAGCAGCCCTGTGTGCTGGGGCGCGTCACCTCCCCTCTCTGAGCTCAGAGGGGATACCATGGCCCCCACTGAACCCACCGCACCGGCTCAGCATTCATGATCACAAATGCTGGTGACGTGCCCGAGGTACCTACCCCAAGGACCCCCAGATGGGACATCTTGTTATGAATCTGGGGAGGCGAACTGAATGGAACCAGCAGAGAAGCCTGATGAGCAGTGTGCCAGGCGGTGGGGGGCGGGGGGGGGGGGGCACAGCAGGTGGCAGGAGGCCTGGGGGAAGGCCTACCAAGAAAGAGCGGTCCCCAGGCAGGGGACTTAGAATGAGAGAGAGCGAGAGAGCGCACAAATGAGTTCAGAGAGGGCTGCGAACATCTTGGGGCCGGTTGGGGGGGAGGGGAATGCGAGGCTGGGACACAGCTTGAGGGCGCCATCCCTGAGTGACCCAGGCCAAAGGTTCCTTTGCAGAGGTTTGCAGGTGGGGACCATGTCTCAGGCTGTGAAGGCCTCAGCTACAGCGGCAGCGAACACAGGGCCTGATGGGAAGGGGAAAGGGGCCCCAGCGGCAGGACCGGCCCCCGGCCCTGGCCCCGCCCTGGCCCCCGCATCCGTGCCAACGACAAAAGCGGGGGACCTGCCTCTGGGCAGCTACAAGGTAAGCACTCCGGGGAGCAGTGGCTGGGCTCCACCCCTGCATTTCCTCTCCCTCCTCCCCTCTCCCCTCCTCCCCTCTCCCCTCCTCTTTCCCTCCCCCTCCCCCCCCCTACCCCCAGCTGGTCCTGCCAGCCCCACCCGGCTGTGCTCGGAGTTTTGAGAAAGGAAGGAGGGGCAGAGGTGGGCTGGTTTAGCAGCAGGAACCACCCGCCCCCTGGGAGGTACTCTAGGAGCTGCAGGTGGCCTCAGCCCCTCCGGAAAATTCTTCGAGGCACTGAGGTCTGAAAGGGCTTCCGTAGAGCTCAACATCTAGCCTCTCGGCTTGGGGTGGGTTTAGGTTTCAAACTGGGGTGCACAGAACTGGGTTCACGACGTGCTCTCTCATGTGGTCCGCGTGTGGCTGGCTTTTGTCATGCAGTTAGTTCTTTTTGATATTATTTTTTTTTTTAATTTTTTTTTCAACGTTTATTTATTTTTGGGACAGAGAGAGACAGAGCATGAACGGGGGAGGGGCAGAGAGAGAGAAGGAGACACAGAATTGGAAACAGGCTCCAGGCTCTGAGCCATCAGCCCAGAGCCCGACGCGGGGCTCGAACTCACAGACCGCGAGATCGTGACCTGGCTGAAGTCGGACGCTTAACCGACTGCGCCACCCAGGCGCCCCTGATATTATTTTTTTAACGTTTTTATTCATCTTTGAGAGGAGAGAGAGACAGGGTGTGAAGCGGGGAGGGGCATAGAGAGGGAGACACAGAATCCGGAGCAGGCTCCAGGCTCTGAGCTGTCAGCACAGTTCCTGATGCGGGGCTCGAACTCACGAGCTGTGACATCATGACCTGAGCCGAAGTCAGACTCCGAACCGACTGAGCCACCCAGGTGCCCCTGCCTCCCTGCATTTTTATGCATTATGCCATTAAAAGAAATTCCTGTGTTCGTATTTTACGTGTTGTTAACTTCTAGAATGATGCTGTATGCAATCATTTGGGTTTTTCTCTTTTCTTTCCACCCACTCCCACGAGATCCAGAATAGTCAGCCACATTGCTGTGTGTTGCTATGGGTCAGTCATTTGGGCAGCTGATGTGTCAGAGTGGGACCATCACTCCTGAAGACCATTTGGGTGGCTGCTGGCTTTTCTCTGGCGACAAGTGTCGTTCTTGTCCGTGTCTCCTGAGGCCCACGTGCCATAATTCCTCTGGGGAGGGCAAGTGGAGACGTGCACATGCTGGGTCAAGGGTGTGTGCACCTCCTCCTTGTATAGCTGGGGAAACTGAGGCTCAGAGAAGGAGGACACTTGCCTCAGTTCAAGTGAACGGCGAGGTTTTCCCAGCTCGGGACAACAAAATGCTGGAGGCCCAGTGAAGGGAGGGATTAGCCCAAGTTCAGCGCAGAGGCCCCTACGCTGAGGCAGGTGAACTGGCAAGTGCTTTCTGAGCGTCAGCTCTGTGACAGGCGCTGAGGCTGAGGCTGCGGGTGCACAACCAGATCAACCCCACACCCTGCCCTGGAGGAGCCTTTGGTCTTTGGAGGTTGAATAAAGGGGGAGGGGGTGCGCAGAGAGAAGCCAGGAAGCAAAGCAGCAGGGACCGTGTTGGTTGTGCTGATAATGGGTTAAGCACAGTGCAGGGTCACTCAACCAAGCCCGCATGGGGCAAGCGTATCAGGGAAGGCTTCCTGGAGGAGGTGACATCTGAGCCTAGAGCAGGACAGGGACCATGGATGAGCTCCAGGATGGGGACGTGTGTTGGAGAGGGCATTCCAGGCAGAAGGAACAGCACCAAGGCGGGAAGGAAGAGCCATCAATTCCTAAAGATGGTGCAGAGATGCTCAGTCCAGAAGTGTAAGGAAGGGAGGACAGGACAGTTTCACAGAATTTGGTTCGTGGCCCACTCTCCTATGATCCGTGTGGGTCTGCTCTTACTTATATAGTTACTTAATGAAGTTTTGATCTGGGGGGTGTACCACCCCCCTCACTCTGTACCCCTTTCCGCCCCCCCCCCCCCCCCACCGGGGACGGGGGTTCCCTCCTGCAGCTGGTGGTCTTTGAGCAGGAGAACTTCCAGGGCCGGCGTGTGGAATTCTCTGGGGAGTGCTTGAACCTGGCGGACCGTGGCTTCGACCGAGTGCGCAGCCTCATTGTCACCTCGGGACCGTGAGTGTTGGCGGGGGGTGGGGGGGGGGAGGGCACTCCCAGGGCCACAGTAGAATAACAATAATGAAACACAGTAGCTGCCATTTCCTGGGCACCTGCTCCATGTTAGTGGAGACCCGTGTAATATTTCCAGGCCTTGTTTCAAACGCGAGGGGGCGGTATTATCCCCCTTCCCATTCTACAGATGAAGAAACTGAGGTTCAGAGAGATGATTTGATTAGCGTAAGGTCACACTCACAGTAAGTCACGATTCTGGGGGAGAAACGCTTTTTCTCTATAGAAGGAACGAACCCTGCTTCTCCCACTGCCTCCCTCCTGGGCCTCAGGCAGCCTTACGAGAAACAGTCAGCATCCACTGAGCACACAGTAGGTGCTGGACACCGACTGAGGGCTTTACCTAGATGATTGCTACATGAGGCATGGGCTGTTCTTTTTTTCTTTTTTTTAATGTTTTATTTATTTTTGTGAGAGAGAAAGACAGCGCGAGTGGGGAAGGGGCAGAGAGAGAGGGAGATACAGAATCCGAAGTAGGCTCCGGGCTCGGACCTGTCAGCACGGAGCCCGATGTGGGGCTCGAACTCACAGACCGCGAGATCATGACCTGAGCCGGAGTCAGCCGCCCAACCAACTGAGCCCCCAGGCGCCCCAAGGCAGGCGCTTTTCTTATGCCCTTTTCACAGTCGGGGAAACCGAGGCTCAGAGGGGTTAGGTCCCTTGGCCAAAGTCACGCAGCGGTAAGTGGCAGCTCCTGGATTCAACTCAGGTCAGTTTCATCCAGTGTTTTCATCACTTACTCCACTGCCTGCCCCTGGCTCTCCGGGCCTCTCTGGGCCTTAGTGACCCCCATGGAAAGCCTGGTGGATGCAGTGGCTATACCGGCTCCAGGCCCTGCTGAGGTCAGAGTGCAGGACAGGACCCACGTGGCTGCTTTGCCTCTTGTCCCACCAGCCCCCCATCCCCCAAGGGGTATGGTCAGCCTGTATACCCAGCATCGTGGGACTGCAGTACAAAGGGCAGAGATGGGCTTTGAGGTCAGTCAGGCCTGAGTTGAAGTCCCACCTCCCCCATTCACCTGTACCGTCTCCGAACCTCAGTTTTCTCATCTCTGAAATGGAGAGAGTAATGGTCCCCACTCCCCTCCATCGAATTATGCTGAAGCCTAAAAGAGATAAGGCAGCCTGGCACTTTGTGCCTGCCCAAACATAGCGGGTGACAGTGACGACTGCTTCCCTTCCCCGTTGCCCTGTGAGTGTAGCGAAATTCAGCGAAGGAGGTGCACTTCTACCTCCTGCCCCACCCCCACCCCTTGTGTGGTCAACACGGCCTCAGCCCCACCCTCAGACCCAAAGCCCAGCTGGGAACAGAAGCTACGGATGTGGCCAATTTGGGTTTTCGGGCTTTTTTTGGTGACAGTGACTCAAACCCAGAGTATTTCTCCTCCAACAAAGATGCAGCTGGTCTTCGGTGTGCGCTCTGGGGCTGTGCCCGACGGGGAGAGGAGAGGGGCTGTGGCCCAGCGTCCTGAGTCTGTGTCAGGACCGGCAGGGCGGTGGGAAAGGCCGAGGTAGAGGGTGAGGCGGGCGGGGGAAGGAGAGGAGGGGTGTGCCCTCAGCACAGGGGTGGGGAGAGAGGGGCATGCCTGCCTGAAACCTAGGAGCCTTCACCCTGACACCTGACACCATGCCGGGACCTTAGACGGTGACTGGGCCCCTCTGAGCCTCAGTTTCCATATCTGTAACTTAATATCCCTGCCCTACTTGTCTCCTTGCTCGTAAGGCTCCAGTGAGCCACAGGAGATGAGAAAAGATTGAAACAAATATATACGAGTCCTCATTCTTATAACAGGTCCTCACTGGGTATTATGACTCCCAAAGCGGTGACAGGGAGAGTTTGCGGGCACAAAGTCTTTCCTGATCTCAGAGAATCCCTGAGGTCCAGCGCCTGAGGTACAGGCGGGCAGGGTGGCAAGTTACATCAGAATCTGTCTTTCCATCAGCTCAGACCTCCAGCAGCTTTGTTCTTTCTTTAATCATAAAAGATAGTATTTGTTGAGATTTCTCTGGGCTGGACTTGGTCCGTGCATTCGTTTTTCGACCCTCACAGGTAGATGCAATCTCTCCTCTCCTCTACTGGGGCTTAATGAGTTTGAGTGATTTGCCTGAAGTCACGCAGCAGATAAATGATAAACTGGGATTAGAACCTAGGTCAGTTTCCAGAGTCTATGCTCTTAATTACTACATGGCACCATCTTCCAAGGCTCCCTCCCCATCCACCCAACCATCCATTCATCATCATCTATCTATCCATTTATCCATCCACCCTTTTCTCATCTCTTCTAGATCAAGCAGGCTGAGGCAGATTCCCCTTCGTTCTAGGACCATAACTGCATCTTTAATTCTGTCACTCCAGGGGGCATTGGCTCATTCCCCAGACAAGGACCTGAGGCTCCAGGGGCTCATAGTGTTTCAGTCCATGGTGGTAGCCCATCCCCTACATGCGCCACCCCGTCTTCTTCTGAGGAAGATCCCAGAGAGGTGATACCGATGTCAGTGTCCCCTCTTGTTCCCTGAGACGCCCTGAACACATACAGAGCAAAGGCCAAGGGGTCCCTTAGCCTCAACTTTTTCATCAACCTCCCCCAGAACCAGGGGGTCCCTTCAACACAAGCGCTCTTCCCATCCTTAATCAGGAGACACCGGCAAAGCCAGGAAAAGCCCTGTGTGACTTCGGGCTTGTAATCCTTTCTTGGAGAGGACTGAACATCTTCCAATGCACTGTCACACTGAATTGTCAGAGGTGTCTGAGAAGGCGATGCTCCTACCACTGCCCCCATACCAATTACTGGGTGTCTTCCATATTCCAGACCAGTCCTCATCCAGCGTGTGATCCGGGCCCCTGTATCAGCGTGCCCCTTGCCCCTGTGCTCCCAAGACTTTGATTTGTTTAGTATATTTCATTTCAAACGACCCTTTCGAACACAATTAAATATCTGTCTAAAGAACCTTGACATCCGTTTCACACATGGAAAGCTAGTATCACTCGCTGTAAGTGAAAGGTGAAGAGTCAACACGATGGACATAAAGAAGGGCTGTTACACCGTTTGCTTGCTCAAGGCTCTGGGTGGATGGCTGTTCTTTCCTTATCACAGAGAGAGAGAGAGAGACAGACTAGTGAGTGTCAAAGGTTCGTCAGCACCCAACAGAGACTTTCCCCTAGCTGTAATCAGGTTTCTTTTTTTTTTTTTTAATTTTTTTTTTCAACGTTTTTATTTATTTTTTTTGGGACAGAGAGAGACAGAGCATGAACGGGGGAGGGGCAGAGAGAGAGGGAGACACAGAATCGGAAACAGGCTCCAGGCTCCAAGCCATCAGCCCAGAGCCCGACGTGGGGCTCGAACTCACGGAGTGCGAGATCGTGACCTGGCTGAAGTCGGACGCTTAACCGACTGCGCCACCCAGGCGCCCCAATTTGATTTGATATAATCAGGTTTCAAGGGAAATGTCTTCTTATGTCTTATTTTACTCCAGGGTCTTGTAGCGCTTAAGTTGTGTGTGAATCCCACAACTGGGGAAACGTTTTGCTCACATAATGAACACACTGTCTCATTGAATCCTCCACCAGCCTCCAGAAAATAGGCATGGTAGAGGGAGAAACCAAGGCTCAGAGAGGTAAAGCCACTTGCCCATGGTCACACAGCCTGTAAGTGACATAGCCTAGGCTCAAACCCAAGAGCTTCTGCTAACGGTCTCTCTCCTTCTTGCCTTTGCCCCTCCCGGCCCTCGTCATTCTGTCCATCCCTCCCACATCCAGCTGGGTCGCCTTTGAGCAGTCCAACTTCCGGGGGGAGATGTTCGTCCTGGAGAAGGGCGAGTACCCGCGCTGGGACACGTGGTCGAGCAGCTACCGCAGCGACAGGCTCATGTCCTTCCGGCCTATCAAGATGGTGAGTGGCTCCTGAGCCCGTCCTGGGGGATCAGTGGGGAGGCAGGAGCAAAGGTCAGGTCTGATGGCAAGCTAGGCAATGGGGGACAAGCAAGGGAAAGAAGGAGGAAAGGCAGGCAGGGAGGGACGATGACCAAGGGCACTGGGCCCTGACGCTCATCGATTTATAAGGTGTTCCTGGTGTGCCCAGCCCCCGCTAGGAGCCCTGGACCAATGAGACATACGAGACATGGTTTTTTCCTTCCCTGCCGCTTTAGAGAGGAGACTCACTACCTTAGTTGTTGGAACGAGAGACTTCAGTGTCCCCCTTGCTTCTCTTTGTGGACTGTTTCTCATCCCTGACTGCACGTTAGACCCTCCTAAGAAGTTCTGACAATCCCCGTGCCTGTTCAAAACCTCCAAGGGGCAGGTTCAAGCCTGTGTGGTAGCTGAGAAGAGGGATGTCGTAGAAGGACACCTTGAACTTCACGATGATAGGACAACATACTGAAGTAGCTCCTTTATACTATTTAGCTGAGCTAAATAGTATCACTTAAGGAAGACTCAAAGCCAAGATCGCTGGTGCGATCCCCAGGAAAGGCAGTTTTTCCAGAGTAGTGCTGGTTGCGATGCTGGAACCAGCCGTGTGTTCCGTCACCAGTGTCGATCTCCAAGGGCAACCAGCTTCTGCCCCCATGACGGGAGTTTTCCCGAAGAACTTCTTTTTTTTTTTTTTTAATTTTTTTTTTCAACGTTTTTTATTTGTTTTGGGACAGAGAGAGACAGAGCATGAACGGGGGAGGGGCAGAGAGAGGGAGACACAGAATCGGAAACAGGCTCCAGGCTCTGAGCCATCAGCCCAGAGCCCGACGCGGGGCTCGAACTCACGGACCGCGAGATCGTGACCTGGCTGAAGTCGGACGCTTAACCGACTGCGCCACCCAGGCGCCCCCCGAAGAACTTCTATGAATGTCCGTGATGCCAGCTGTTTTGGCATCGCCCCAACATATTTCTCAGAACTGGGAGCTGACTTATCAGGCTATAATGGGCCCCTGGTAAGAATTCATAGATGTACCTCTCAATCAATGGTCCTTAAAAGGCAATCTATGTCAACAAAGCTTGTTTGGAGGCTTGACCGGCCAGGGCATTTCTCGTAGCTTCTAGAGCTTTGCTGCCCAATACCTTAAGGAGTAGCCACCTGTGGCTGTTGAGTGCTTAACTCTTGACTAGTCTGAATGGAGGTGTGCTCTCCGTGTAACATACACAAACCAGGGTTTGACCACGTAGTGCAAAAATAAAAATAAGAATAAAACGATCTCATTACTATTGCTATACTGTTTGCATGTCGAAATTCTAATAGGTTGGACGTATTTGCTTAACTATATAGTCTATTACTAGGGGGAAAAAAATCCCAGCGCCTGCACCCCACCCCAGATCCATTGCATCCGAATCTCTGCGGCCGGGTCACGGGCACTGATATCTTTCTCATGCCCACCAGGTAGGAGGTGTCGCCGGGGCTGAGAACACCAGACCCCTCTCCCCTCTCTATCTCGGCCACTGTCCTCGTGCGGGCCACCATGGTCTCTTCCTTGGGCAGCTCCCGCTCCCTCCCCGCCCGGTTCCCTGGCTCCTTCCCAGCCCACACTCCTGGGACATTAGATGGGTGTCCAACCTGACCTACCTCCCACTTACCATCATGCATTCAACCACTATCGGTTGACCTCTGTCCGCCAGGCTCCGTTGCAGGCTCCGCGTGCACAACTCTTCACGGGACAGGCCAGACCCCTGTCCTCACAAGAGGCCACTACTGAAAACCCAATCACAGAAATCAATCTGTAATCACAAAGCACGTGGCACGCACCCCGGGCTAGGAGAGCAGGAGAGGTTAGTGGGGGCTCTGCTGTGGGTGGTGGCAGCCGGCCAGGGGTGGTCGAGGAAGCCAGCTCGCTGGAGGCTGAGGACCCAGTCAGCCACAAGAGGCCTGACGGGCCTTTCCGCTGCAAAGGGGGTGCCGAATTCCCTGAAGCAAGGATGAACTGGGAGCCCAGGAACTACAAAAGAGTTGGTGTGGCGGGACGGAGGGGAGAAGGGTGCAGGCTGGGATGGGAGGAATGAATTGCATCTCCGAGAGCCTCTGCCTCTCGCTGGCTGGGCGACGCCGATCAAGAGTCTTGACCTCTCTGAGCCTCTGCATCCCTGGCTGTAACGATAACCGTGACGGACACAGGGTTTGGTAAGCGCTTAATCGTACGCTAGGCGCGGTGTGGAGAGTGCTGTGTGAATTACTGCATGTAACCCGCATGACAGCTCCATGAAACACAGGCCGTTATAGCTTCTTTTCACAGCTGAGGAGGGCCCTCCCAGGCCGGACAGTGGCAGCCCCGGGCAAGGCCCATGGCAGCCCGAGCAGACTCAGCTGTCTCTCTGTCCACACCCAGGGGGCCCCTCTATGTTACTTCTCTTTGCCCCGTTCACACTTCACATGCCTGACCCGGTCTCTCCTTCCCTAGGACTCCCAGGAGCACAAGATCTGCCTGTTTGAAGGTGCCAACTTCAAGGGCAACACCATGGAGATCCAGGAGGACGATGTGCCCAGTCTCTGGGTCTATGGCTTCCGTGACCGTGTGGGCAGCGTGAGGGTCTCCAGTGGAACGTAAGCATCTCTCCTGCCAGGCCCGTGGCTTCTGCCTTAAGCACAGAACTCAGAGGCGGTCCCCCTTCTAGAATATAACATCGGGTGCGTAGGAAGGCCACACGGCCCCTCCCCGGTGCTGGGGGCTGGGATTGCACCCACAGAGCATTATTCCCCTGGAGAGTGGACTCATACTCTGATGAATTACATGTCAGTGTGACCAAACCTAGCAATTGCTTGGTTAGCTGTGAATCCCACAGCTAACAGGTAGCGGTGCTGGGATCTGAACGAAAGTATTGCTGATATCAGACTGTGCGTTCGCAACCACTACATGTAAATTCACTTACATACCTAGGAAACCACTATTTGAAAGGAGGCTCCTCTTTCTTCTGTGCCTCATTGCTAACCAGTCCCCAAAACCTATTCTCATCCCTTCGATCCTGTTGTGTGAGCCCCACGTCACCACCATCGGTGGGATGTGCACTGATCTCCCTACCACCCAAGCACACGAAGTACTTTAGGTACATTTTTCCACGTGGCCCCCTAATAGCTTTCCAGAAGGGGAAACTGAGGTCTTTTACAGTTTCCCTATGGCCAAAGCCAATAGGAAGCCCCAAGAAGGGGCAAAGCCAGGACAGAGGAGCTGCGCCCCCCTTCCTGTGACCAAAGCCCATGAGGGATGGAGAACAGATTGCAGGGATGGGGGGAGCTGGCCCCGGCAGGGATCTGGGTGCCAGGCAGTGAGGCTGACCGTCTCCACCCTGTCCTCCTTACTTCCCTTCCAGCTGGGTCGGCTATCAATATCCCGGCTACCGCGGGTACCAGTACCTCCTGGAGCCAGGCGAATTCCGGCACTGGAACGAGTGGGGGGCCTTCCAGCCGCAGATGCAGGCCGTGCGTCGCCTGCGTGACAGGCAGTGGCATCGTGAGGGCTGCTTCCTGGTCCTCGCCGCCGAGCCCCCCAAGTGAAGCCATCCACGCTCTGCTCTTCTCCCTTGCCCCGCCCCTCCCCCAGACCCGGTTTGCCCATCTTTCCCGTGCAAATAAAAGTTCCTAAAGCCAAATTGTCTCCTGGGTCTGTGCATAAATGTGAGCTTTGGGGTCTCCCATCATTGCCGGCATGTGACTTCCTCTGTCTTGATAATTACGTATACTCGTAATAAACACAACAGGCAACAGTTCATGACACACGTTCTCTTCAGATCTCTTTTGGACTACTCTAAGTGGCTGGGAGCATAATTATTCCCATTTAACAGGTGAGGAAACTGAGGCTCAGAGAGGGAAAATGACTTGCCCAAGGTCACACAGCCAAAAATTTGAACCCAGGCCCTCTGACTGCTGAGCTCTTAACAAATCTGTGCTTTCCAACTCTGCTCCTTTGTGCACGCTGCTGATTTCTTGCCTTCTCTGCTCGACACCTGTCTTGTTATTTACTTAATATTTTGATTTAAACAGACTTCCTATTTTGCGCTCAGAGGCATTGATTTGTAAATGAAGCTTTATTGCACCACGGGAAGTGGCGAATCAGCATCATATGCCATAGATAGAAAGCAATCGCGTAAATATACTTTTCAAGAAGGCCAAGTATCAGACAGACACCTGCCCGCTGAAGGCTCTAAGCCTGTAGCCCCGCTCGTGCTTTGATAAAATGGGTGATTACCAAGTGTTGCGGACAGAGATGGGAGACACACGCCACACAGAGTTTTTTCTCCCTGATATAATCAAAGAAGATTGAAAAGAGCCTTATTTTCTTGTATCCGGTGCAGGGTTACTTAATCCCGGGTCCAAGTTCCACTGAGAATCATCCCTCCTACTACAAATGGCACATGCCTTTTGCTCTTTGAAAACCTGTGCTAGGCCTTATTGACTCCCATATCCACAGTTATTATTGATTGATGTTATTAACCTTTAATCCATGCAGGAGGGTGGGCGGGGGGGGGGTGTGTTGCCATGGCGGAGGGGATGTTTGAGGGGAACTTGAGGGGTGGGACAGGAGCCTGCTTGGTGGGGAAGAAGAACGATGACATTCCAGGCAGAGCAAACAGCAAGGCCTGACTACCATCCCACATGGCACCTTTGTACAAATGATAAAATGATACCTCTTCCTCAAGACATCTGACTGCCATCTGCCCGGATTTCTTGGCCTACATCTGCGACGCCCAAAGTGTGAATGCGATACCTTTGCACTGTGCCCAACTTACACAGCTGTACTTGGCAGGCCTGGGGCACCATGGGAAAGGCACAGAGGTTGAGAGAGCTTGCGGTGGGCCCAAGCAAAGCTTATTGACATGAGAGCACTAGCTTGGTGGCTGTGTGGGCAGAAGCGGGGAGGGAGAGGGGGGTGGGTGGGTGGAAAGAAGTTGCTGAATGTGGCAGGAGATGAAGCTGGAAAGAAGAAGGGTGGGGCCTCCTGAAACCCCACTCTGTGGTTTTGCTGAGCTTCAAAGTTGAGGCACCACCTGACTCCGAAGGTCATTGCCCTCTGAGGCGTGCCCTCCCACTCCCTCCCATCCTCAGTCTCCCCGCCTCCACCCTCTAATGTGACCAGCATCTTCTATTAGAAGACAGGCTCTCTTGTCTTGGACTAGAAGATTCCGGGGCAGGAATCTGTAGATGCGGGTGTTTGCCCTGTCTCACTGCTAGAAGCTGCAGTGTTGGGCAAAATGCTTCCATTCCCTGGGACTCATTCTGCCCGTCCCTACGAGGGCAGCTCGACTGTTCGAGCAGGCCCGAGACTCTGACGCTGGCATTCCATGGTTCCCAACTCCCACGATTCTCCAAGATTCTGTAGTTTATCTCCGAACAGCCGTGACTCTCTGATTCCCAAGCCAAGCCACACAGATTGCCGTCCTCGGTTCCTAAGGTCCATGGGTGAAGCTCCGACACTCTACTCAGTAGAGTCACAAGAGCCGACTGTGAGACCTCGCGGACAGCAAGACGTGCGATTCGGTGAGAAAGAGAAAGAAAGAGAAACACGCTCCCCATTGAGATATGACCCAAGCTGCTCTCTGATCGCTCAGAACTTGTATTTCACGCTTCTTGAGAGAACTATTTTGGGCGGAACAGGTGTTTTGTTTCGTTTTCCGTGCGCCAATCCCGTGAGTCCTACAAAAGGCGAACATAACAGAAATCCACTGGTTTAAGGAGTGACAAAGCTGACGCGTGTTCGTAATCTAGATTTTCCAGGCTGCTGTAACTCAGAGGTGTCGAAGCCCTGATTTTCTCACAGGTGCTCTACGAAAACAGGGTGCGTGGTAGCCGTGCGGTGACGCGAGCCGACGCTCGGCAAAGCCAAGCAACTAGGCAAAAACGAGGCAGGCAGCGTCCCAGTAATTTATTTTATGCCTCACTTGCCGCTGTGTCCGTATATTATTTAGCTTTCGTTAACAAGCTCCTGAATCAACACACCACGTGATAAAAAGCCAGAACAAACGCAAAGGACGAGTGAGCCCAAGACAAGGCCACGTAAAAAGGTGGGGAGGGTGGGGGACATTTAAGAGTGACCGACCTGTTGTTTCTGCCGTGGGTCCTACTTCCAGCGAAACATGAGCTTTTCGCCACCTGAAACGGAATTTCAGACCTGAAAGAGAAGTCACTTTTTTTTTTTTTTGCCTCGAAATGGAAACTTAGAGGGTTCGACTTTATCAGGTGCTCACCAGAAGCACTGATGATGGGCACCATGCTGGAGGCCACCAGTGGAGCCGGACCTGGTCATGTGGCTGTCATGCCCACAGCTTTTTAGGGGGGGCTTCCCGGGGCCGGTTTGGACTCTGTGGGAGTTTGGCCCTAAATGCTGGCTTCCAAACGCAGTGCGCACTGGGATGTCATCCTGTTTCACTATTAGATCCCAGCTCATGAATCTCTGAGTCACAGGCCTTTGGGAAGACAAAGCGCCTTGGTTATGGAACGCTATCTCCCGTCCACAGCAACAGGAGGCAAACCACGATCTTTGGGGCATCAGGGCACGGACACAAAATCAGCAGCGTGTGTGGGCGTGAGGGGCGGGGTGAGGGGTGGAAGGGCCACCCAGGGCTGTGATCCCTTGCGTGCCGGCACCCGATGCTGATGGACACACAGCAACCGAGTTTTGGGAAAGGTTCATTGTGCCAGGGTGTCCCAAGGAGCTTCCAGAGAGGTGAGCATCTCTTTAGAGCCTCGTTGCCATGACAGCCAGTCACCTGGATCCGATCCCTAAGATCAGAGTGTTTTATGAAGCTTGGGTACCGAGCTAGGAGTGCACCGTCAGCGCAAAGCCTAGAACTCAAGAACTATGAGCTCGTGACCTGAGCCGAAGTGGGATGCTTAACCGACAGAGCCACCCAGGCGCCCCTGGAATCAATGTGTTTCATGCCACATTTATTCTTCCTGCTTCTGACAAGTATTGGCTGAGGGCCTCCTAAGTGCCAGGCTTCATCTAGGTGCTGGGGAAACAGGTGGGGAGAGAAGACAGGCGAGGCCCCCTGCCTGGTTGGTCATGGATTGGAGGAGCAGACGGGAGGAGAGCTGTCATTTGGTTTCAAAGCCACATCAAATTCCTGGGCTGCATGGTCCGGTGTCCGTCTCATCAGGATCTCCTGGGGGTCAGGTAGGCTTCCTCAAGGAGGGGCAGCTAGCTTGAGATTTGAACGGGTTCACCAAGTTGGAGAAGGTCCAACCTAGAAACCAGAAGATCATCTGGTCCGCTTCTTCAGCCCCACAACTGACATCTGCCAATCCTGTCTTCCAGATATCTCTGGAGCCCGAACATCCCCTCCCTGCCTCTGGTCCCACCCTGGGTTGGCCACCTCCCCTGGAGTATTTCAACAGCCTTCAACCTGCCTCCCCTGCCTGTCCTCCTCCACAGAGCAGTCAGAGGACCTCTGCGGAAAGCAAAATCAACCATGTCCTTCCCCTGCGGAACACCTTCCTGTCTTTCCAGTGCTGCCGGGTGAGGTCCTGACTCCTTCCCACATTCAGCAAAGCCCTGCAGCATCCAGCCCCTGCAGACCCCCCTGATCTCCTGTCTCCCCCCACTCCCCACATCTGGTCCACTGCATTCCACGCAAGCCTGCATCTGGAAAGTGCTTCCTGCTGGACCTTTGTACCTGCTGGTCTCTGTGGTTGGCACACTCTCCCGTAGACCTTTACCCATGTTTCAGGCCTCAGTGTAAACACTCCTGGTCCTCCCTGCCAGGGCCAGGTTAATCCCCTCTGTCCTTCCCAATTAGAGGTGCCCACTGTATCGTGACTGCATATTGAAGGGTCTGGTTTCCCAAGTGGATGCAGGGTCCTTGTCCTCCTGTTAACTGCTGAATCCCAGTGCCCGAAACAGGGCGCTCAGGAAATGCTGTTGCTGGCCAGAATGTTATTAAACAGATGGTCCCCATTCAGATCTCTTCCCTTGATCTGCAGTTCTCTGCCCACAAAGGGGGCGTTATAAAACACCCAGCAGAGTTACTATGCAGCTAATCACACAAATCCTCTAATATGTGCACAAGAAACACTCTTAAATAACAGTCAGCTTCACGGAGACAGGGGATTTCATATCGTCAGTCCCAATACTTGACACGTGAATGAATTAATGAAGAGCTATGAATGAACGCCCGGGCAAATTACCTCTTTTCTGTAGGCCTTGGTGCTGTTATCTGTAAGATGGGGGTGACAATACACCTATCACAGGATATTAAAAGTGCACATATGTAAATGTAGATGGAGTGTTTAGATAAAGGCCTCGCACTTAGTATATATATGTATGTGTGTGTGTTTGCCATGATGGCTGTAACTATTACAGAAATGCAGTTTATTATTTATTTTTTTTTAATGTTTATTTATTTTTGAGAGGCAGACAGAGAGACAGATAGTGAGCGGGGGAGGGGCAGAGAGAGAGGGAGACACAGACTCCGAAGCAGGCTCCAGGCTCTAAGCGTCAGCACAGAGCCCGACACAGGGCTCAAACCCATGAGCTGTGAGATCATGACCTGAGCTGAAGTGGGATTGCTTAACCAACTGAGCCACGCCGGCGCCCCAACAGAAATTCATTTTAAATAGGCCCTATATACAGACGGTTAAAAACAACAACAACAAAGAACAAAGGTCCACAATGAAAGGTAAGCCGCATCCCTTCCTTCCCTTTCCTTCAGTGAGTATGCATATAATGCAGAGATAGATCTGTTACGCACCCATTTTACAGATGAAGAAACAGGCACAGAGAGGTTAAATATCTTAGATGGAGCTGAGTCCCACCAGCCTAGAGTTTTATTTTACTCATCTACGCCAGGGTGTCTCAACCTCAGCACAGCTGACATCTTAGGCTGGGGGTGGGTGGGTTGGGGACGGGGCTGCCCCGTGTTATTGCAGAATGTTTAGCAGCGCCTCAGGCCTCTACCCACCAGACACCAGTACGACACCCCCATCCCCCAGTTGTGACAACCAAAAATGTCTTCAGATATTGTCAAATGTCCTTGCGGTGGGGGCAGGGCAAAGTCGCCCCCTTCTTGAGAACCCCTGACGCCTATGAATATGTATGATAGCCCCTCTCTCTTTTTTCCTTGTGTCACACACACCGGAGCATAAGTGCCCTCTGTTCAGGGCGTAGTCTTCTCTCACACCACTTCTCCGCGACCATTCCACCCCGCTGCTTACAGACAGAAGGGTACGCCTCTGAAACAGAGCTGTCCTGGCAGGAAGAGTGGTGAGCTGCCCGTCCTGGGGGGTAAGCCAGCACGCAGACGAGGACTTCCGGGGCGGGGTCGGCTCCCGGGGCCGCCCCGCCCCACCGCGCGGGCCGGAGGCGGACCGCTGGGGCGGTGAGCCGCCGTGGGCGGGGCCGCGCCCCGTCCCCGCCCCCACGCAACGTCACGGCGCCGCGGCCCCGCCCCCGCGCGCGGGTGCCTCCCCCTCCCCCGGCCGGGGTGGCTGGCCAGCCCAGAGTCGCTGGGCGCGCGGGTCGCCTCGCCGCGCCTCGGCACGGTAGGTGGCCCTGGGGCGGCGCGTGGGGCCCCGGGTCGCAGCCGCCGGCAGGGGGCCGCCTGCGGGTCGGCCTCGGGCTCCGGGGAGCCCTCGGCCCGGGCGGCTTCTTCCCGGGCCCGGCGCGGCTGCTGGGGCTCCGGGGCTGGGAGCTGGGCGGGAGGCGGCGCGCGCGGCCGGTTCGAGGATCCGCAGGCGCCGGGCGTCCGGAGCGATGTCCGCGGGGTGCGGCAGAGCCTCGGCCCCCGGCCCGCGCTTCCCGCCTCGGACCCAGCGCCCGGGTGGCGCTCGGCGTCCGTGTGTGTGTGTGTGTGTGTGTGTGTGTGTGTGTGTGTGTGTGTGTGTGTGTGTGTGTGTGTATGTGTGTGTTGGGGGTGGGGGAAGATCGGCGTGTGACCGCCGTCGGGGTCCCCGACCCCTCCTCGCCTTGCGGGGACCCCCGGGCGGGCGCGTGGAAGTTAACTTGCAACGCCGTGCAGTTGCGAGGTGTGTCCAGAGTGGAGGCGTCGGGGGGCGGAAATCGTTGGCTGGGGAGGGCGCCGCCGAGAGCTTGGGGTCCGCGGAGCCCTCGTGAACTTGAGGGTCCCCCGCGAAATTCGGCCAGAAGACCCCACCGCCCGGCAACCTCCCCCTCGCAGTGTGAGCTGGAGGCGAGATGCCAGATAAAGCTGGGACTGGGAGTGGCCGCGAGGGAAGAGGGGCTTGGTCACCGAGGCTGGACCTGGCAGAGTCGTTATTATTAAATGTGGGACAGAGGTCAGGTCTGGCTTTCCCACTCAAACGCACATCCCCTCGGGAGGAAGGGTGGGAGCCATCCGATGGAGTGCAGTTGTTACAAGGCACTGTGCTTATCACTTGGGGAAACTGAGGCTCAGAAAGGCATGTGCCCACGGCCCTAGTAACCTACTAGGGCCCCCAGGTAGGACGTGGCAGAGCTGAAACCTACCCTCGGGCCTCCTGACTTCATGTGTCATGTCGGGATGTTGGGGAGGGGAGCTGGCAAAGTCCTACTCATCCTTCAGAAGCTTCAGGCAGCACCCCATCCTGGGGTGCCTAGCAGTCCCCAGGCATTGTGGGGGAGTTCCTGTTTTGAAACCCACTGAGGTAACTTGCTCTTTCCTTCACTTACCAACCTCCTTGTAGGTCTGTGTCCCGTACTGGGCTGTGCACACCTCTCCCTACACCCCGTCTCTTTTCCTTCAGCTAGGTGGCCTGATGGTTAGGCCAGGCCTCTGGAGTTAGGCAGATCTCAGTGTGACTCATCCTGGTTTAGCAGTGAGGTAGCCTGCTCGAGTCATTCTTCCTTATCCAGCCTCAGTTTCCATGACTGTGAAATTGGGTTTTTTGAGTCATTCGTGAACCATTTTTACCCTACTGAATCCTAATTGTATTATTGTATTATTTACCCAGTGTATGTGCTTATATCACTGTTCTTCCAAATCGCATATGACCTCTTTACAGCAGCTTTACTGAGATACAATTCAGATTTTAAAGCATTCAGTTCACTGGTTTTGAGGATATTCGCAGAGATGTGCAACCACGACTACTACCTAATTCTAGAACATTTTCATCACCCAAAAAGAAACCTTGGACCCATCGGCAGTCACCGCTCAATCCCTCCTTCCCCAGCCCCTGGCAACCACTCATCTGTTTTCCGTCTCTGGATTTCCCTGTGCTGGACATTTTATGCAAATTTTATGTAAATGCAGTCACGCACAACGTGGCCTTTTGTGACTGGTACTTTTCACTTAGAATGAGCCCGAGTTTTGCCCATGTGGTAGCATGTAGGGGTTCTGTGTTCCTTTTTTTTTTTTTTTTTTGCTATTTCATGACTTTCTGTTTTTAAGTTTTTAATTCCAATATAGTTAACGTGCAGTGTCTTATTAGTTTCAGGTGTAGTATTTGATTACCTTTTAAGGGCTGAATACTATTCCACTGTGGATATACTCTATGTTTCCACTTGGCAGCTAATGGATGTTTGCTTTCTGTCCACTTTTTGAGAGTCGTGAATAATGCTGCCGTGAACATTTGTGTACAAGTCTGTGCAGGCACATGATGTTTTCAGTGCTCTCGGGTATATCCCGAGGAGTGGAATTGCTGGGTTGCACGGTAATTTTATGTTTAACCTTTTGAAGAAGGGCCAGTTTTCCAAAGCAGCTGCCCCATTTTACAATCCCACAGGCAGCCGATGAAGGTGTGGATAATCTGGACTAAATACAGTCTCCGAAGCCGTCCTAATCTTTGAAATCACTGGCTTTGATGTGCTCATTATAAATTATATTCCAATACGCATGGAATTAAATGCCTCATTAGCAGAATGAGGAGTGTTCTGTGGGTCACGAGGAACAGCTCCGGGACCATCAGGAAACCTGTAACGAAGCCCAGCCAGCGCTTAGCCGAGGTATGTGTGCGTTTACATCACTTCTGTGATAGTGACATAACTTGCTGAAGGCATCCTGCTGGGCCCTGTGTGGGACCGGGGGCAGTGGGGAGCCCGGGGGCTCACGGTACCCACCCCAGACCTGGGGCTGCCTATTAGGAACCTGCACACAGTGGAAAGAACTGCTCAGACCTTCCCACCCCAGGCCAACAGGGCATCCCGTCACAGCAAAGACCCGCAGAGGCCGGGGGAAGGCTTGTCCCTCAATTGAGAAAGGGAGTCTGGTCCTGCCCGTGCTCCCCCCTCCCCCGGCCCCCCATGCTCATTCTGAAGGTGCCCTCCCCTGGTGGCCATGTGAGGTGGGCCATCTGAGTGGCCGCAGTGAGCCACTCCTTACTTTAAGAGATGCTCCCCTCCAGGCCTGCAACCAGCAGTCCTGACTAGGGCAGTCGCCCTACTGGTGCCCCTTGGGATGCACAGACATCCCGTCCCTCCTGTTGGCATTGCCCCCGTGCCTGGGACCCCCACCTCTTCCCTCATGCTCTCTGGCTTCTGTGAGGTGAAGCTGCCCAGGTCAGAGTATGACGTTTTCATGGAGGAACCAAGTTTCTCGAAGGTGATCGGGTCTTCCTGATGTTCTTAAACCTGTCGTCTGATGGCTCTGGAACTGAAGCCAGCATTCATCTGTGCGTTCTGGGCTCCCAACAAGCAGCCTTGTCCTACCCGGGCATCTGTCGTTTGGGAGGGCCATTGCGATGGGCCTCTGGCCGCTGTATCCAGCCCCAGCCCCAGCCCCAGCCCCTCCTGCCTTTATTCATTTGTGCATACTTCCCTCTCCTTGCCCTTTTAAAATCAAGCATTACTGCATAGCCTGGGGAAACATGGGCCTAGGCATGCATGGGCCTCTGTATCCTGCTGGGCAGTGGGTGTAGACCCAGCCACAACTTAGATGTAGTGCCACCTTGGGACTGGTAAAGCCATCCAAGTGTGTTATCGACGTGACTGTGAATCGATTTGCAGTGAGAGAGGTGGGTCAGAAGTGGCTGGTGTGAGTGATCTGAAAGCCCGGGTATGGCCCAGCTGGCTCTGGTTTGCCACGAGGCACTGCAGAAACCTGTCTGGGTAACAGCAGCTCCTGGCCTCTCCACCTGCCACCTGTTCCTGTCATCTGCAAGGTCCCCTTGCCCTCTGCAGCCACATGTTCACCCTGTCTGGGGCCGCTCAGGAGACAGTTTTGAGATCCTGCCCCCTCCCATGCCCCTTGTCTGGTCTCCTCCACCCTGGGTTGTGGCCTGAGGAGGATTCGTGGGAATGATTCCTTGAGAACAGCCCACGAGCTGGGCCAAGCCCTCGAAATCCTAGGGGAGCATTGCTGAGGGAAGCGCCCATATGCCCAGGGGAGCGTCTGGGGCTGCTGCCTCTGGAGGAGTTTCATGTAATCCTGTGTGCTCAGCTGGTGGGAGGCAAGGCAGGGCAGCAGTCCCGTCTGCCAAGTGCATTCTTGCATCAACCAGACTTTCGACCAGGCTCCGGTGGCCAGCAGGCAGACCGAGTGGTAGCACGCATGATGGAAGGCTCGGGCTTGCGTTAGAATCTGGTTAGTCCACTTCGTGGCTGCATGTCTGGGTTTACTGGCTGCCTTCCCCATGCTTCAGTTTCCTTGTCTGCAGAAGAGAGGTACAGCGAGGACCTACCTCCTGGTTTGGACCAGAGGAGACCGGCGGGGGGCCGGAGGGGGGGCATAAAGTGCATACCTTGGTACAAGGCAAAATGTGAGGGTTCAGGGTCAGACAGGCTGGAGTCTGGAGCATGTCCCTTTGGATGCCTCAGCTTCCCCATCTGTCAAAAAGCAATAATTATAACTGGTATCAGTAGAGCTCACCAGGCACGAGGCACTTTACGTGCGTCAATCAGATTTGATTCTCCCCCTGGCTATATGAAATGGACAAGCCAAAGGGCGCCTAGGTGGCTCAGTCGGTTGAGCATCTGACTCTTGATTTTGGCTCAGGTCACGATCCAGGGTCATGAGATCAAGCCCCATGCCCCTGTGCACATGCATATGTGTGTGCTCTCTCTCTCTCAAGTAAAAAAAAAAAAAAAAAAATTGAAATTAAAAAAAAAAGGACAAGCTGAGGCACAGAGAGGTGAACTAATTTGGATAAGATCCCTCAGCTAGGAAGTGGGAGAGACAGGATTTTAATCCTGAATCTGTACTCTTAATTATCATCTCCACTTAAAAAAAAAATTTTTTTTAAATGTTTATTTGGTTTTGAGACAGAGAGAGACAGAGCATGAGTGTGTGAGGGGTAGAGAGAGAGAGGGAGACACAGAATCCAAAGCAGGCTCCAGGCTCCGAGCTGTCAGCACAGAGCCCGACACGGGGCTTGAACCCACAGACCATAAGATCCCGACCTGAGCCAAAGTCGGACGCTCAACCGACTGAGCCACCCAGGTGTCCCTCATCTTCACTTTCAATTACCATCTTACCCCCTCCTGATACCCTATCTTAATGCCCAACACACAGAAAACACTAAGAAGATATCAGTTATTATTACTGTATTATGTATATTGTTACAAATTACTATGTATTATTGTTTAAGTTTGTAAATTTATTTTTGAGAGAGCACGTGCTCCCATGAGAGTAGGGGAGGGCTAGAGAGAATCCCTAGCAGGCTCTGCACTGTCATCACAGAGCCCCATGTGGGGCTTGAACTCACAAACTGTGAGATCATGACCTGAGCCAAAATCAAGAGTCACACACTTAACCGACCGAGACACCCAGGTGCCCCTACAAATTATTAGGTGTTATTAATACATATTCATCCCTTTTCCTGCCCATTTGTCCACGCTCCGTCCTGGATGGCAGAACACACAGGGCACTTGGCTTGTGTAGCCCAGATTCCTACCCCCCAACCCTCACCCCCCACCCCCACTCCCTCCCATTCCCCACGGTCTCTGGAGCAGTTGGGGCTGGGTAGAGGCCTGGAGGCATCTGAGCCCCAGCTTTGCTTCCCAGGTCACTCTGTGACATCGAGTAAGGTGTTTCCCCCCTCCGAGACTCCGTTTCCCCAGCTGTGAAATGGGCAGATGGGGCTGTAACATGCTGGCAGTCGATGCCTGTGACCCACAGGATGGTTTTTGTGTGGCTCCCATGGTGATTCATTTTACATGGAGCCAACATTCAAATATTTTTAGAGAATAATCTAATCTCCCCACTTCTTTTGGGACCTCAGGAGCTTGGGCCAAACCGGAGTGGCCTGAAGCTCCCCCTTAAATGTCCTGGGCTCTCCTGGTCGTCATGGTGCCCACCATTCTCCATCATCACACGCGTGACCTGTCTGGCCCCAAGGGCCCTCTGGCCCGGTGTGGGTCTTCGGGGCTCTGAAGACACCATGGGCCTGCCTGGGTGTCACTTGAACAAGCAGTTCCCATTGCTTTACAAGCAAAAATGTTAAACCACTGTGCCCCTGTTTTTCAAGAGTCCTTCCAGCCCTGTTTTTCTAGCACATTGGAGGTTATCTGAGGTCTCCTGTTCTGCCACTGTCGGCCTCAAGGCTCTTAACATGTGGGAACGTGTCCTCATTCCCCACCCCCTGCGGCTGGGGGGGGGGGCGGGAAAGCCCCTGTCTCTGGGCCCCAGGGTCCCACCTTATGGTTGGGGTTCTCACAGAACCCACGGTGAGATATTTGAGGCCAGCTGAGGTCCCTGTTCTGTGAGCACTGGCGAGTGTATTTCTGCCTGTGTCTCAGCACGTCTACACCACCTGAGTGGCTCGGGGAACACCGTCCCCTACCCTTTCTCCGTCCTCACAGGGTGTCAGGGAAGCATTTGTTATTGATGATTCCATTTCCTGGAAACCGAGGCTCAGGATGGTCGAGTCACTTTCCCAGGGTCACACAGGCCTGATGGGACAGCATTGGGGTTTGAACCCAGACCTGCCCAACTCCAGAGGCCGCCCATGGGAGTCTTTCATCCATCCCATCACTGCACAGATTTCCGCTGAGTGACGCCCCTCCCCCCCTCCCCCCCCCCCCCCCCACGCATCTGCAGTCACTGCGTCCCTAGCAACTTAGCAACTGGCACTGAGCCTGGGTCATTAGAAGCACTCAGTAACTTCCTGGGAAGTAGGGACGCATGGCAGTTTCTCAGCTAGATGCTGGGGTGCAGGACTTAAGAAGCCCCTGGGTGCCCGGAGTTTACCCTCTGGTGGAGGCATCAGACGAGATAAAAAGTAAATCACATCTCCCACCTGAGGTGCCTACCTAGAAAGTTGGCAATCGACAGCCCCTGGGCCCAGTCCAGCCCCCGGCGTGTTTTTGTAAATAAAGTTTTGTGGGAATACAACCACACTCATTCACTTACATTTCCTCTATGGCTGCCTCTGTGCTACCAGGGCAGAGTTTGGTGGTTCCGACAGAGACCCATGTGGTCCACAGAATTGAAAATATTTATTATCAGGCCCTTTGCAGAAAGTCTGGCAAGCCCTGAGCTACTCATCTCTTGGGTCCCTGTAAGTTGTGATATTTTGTAGTTTGGTGGCTGTAAGGTGATAGCAAAAATAATGACTGCTGTTAATATTTGAGTGCCTACTGAGTACTTGGCTCTTCACATGTATGTTTCTTAGCTCAACTCTTATCATAAGGGACTCTAGTACCTTCATTTTATAGGAGAGGAAATTGAGGCTTATAGGAAATTGACGCTTGGTCACTGGCCCGGAGTGTGTGGTCCAGGGAGTAGGTAAGGCCCACTGGAGCCAGGTCGTCTCATTTTTGTTTTGCGGGAGCTCCTGCCTGAAACTCACGGAGCTCAGAGGAGGTTTCATTTTGATTTTGACTGTCCATGGCTATTAGGGTACCTCCACATCTTGTCCGTTCTCCCATTTAGTCGACAAATAGGGGGCCATCAGGACGGGGGTGGGGTGTGGGGGGAGAATGGCCAACCCTGTGAATTCCAGAGGAGGAGGCAGCAGGCCAGAGAGGCCACACAGGCAGCTAAGTACTTTGGGGGATGGGAGGCAGCCAGGGAAGGCTTCCTGGAGGGGGGGGGGGGTACAAATTGTGCCAGTAGGAGTTAGCTGGGTAGAGGAGGGCAGGAAATGTGTTTCCGCGGGGAGAGAACCACAGGTGCAAAAATTCAGAGGTGTGAGACCCTGTGGCCTGGTAGGCCTGACAGAGTTCGTGGTCTAGCCCTTCCGGATGTTCGTAGGTGCCTGTTGGGGTGGAGTGGGGGGTTACCACTGGAGTTCTGCAGGGGTAGAGCCACCACACGACTGTGGCTCCTGGCTCGCGAGGTCGGTGGTTAAATGCCGGACTCTTGATCTCAGCTCAGGTCATGATCTCACGGTTTGGGGGTTTGAGCCCCTGCATCGATCTTCTGCACTGATGGTGTAGAGCCTGCTTGGATTCTCTCTTCCCTCCCCCCCCCCCCCCCCCCGTGCCCGCGCGTGCGCGCTCGCGCCCCACTCAATAAATAAATAAAAAAAAAGGAGTGGAGTTACACCAGCAGCCAGTGGCACCCTGGAGAACCTGGGTTCCCCCCTGGAGAAGGAGAGTTTTCCTCTCCACGTCTCCCTCTGTCTGCCCTTTGCTGACTTCCAGAAAGAGTCTCCGCGGGGTGCTAACTTAGTTTCTCTCCAGGCTCCTGTTGTTTAACGCTGAGCACACCCCCTGCTGGCCTCCCTGGGCGGCAGCCTCCAAGCAGGAGGCGGAACGATTATTGCTCGCTGTGCATGTAGTTCGGCAGCTTCTTTTTAATTAGGGCATGTTTTTCGTTGAAGCCGGTGGGTTCTAGCTCCCTTTGAAAATGTTCTAACAGCATTGAGCTCGTTGAACAAAAACATGAAACAGGTGACAGTAATGCGGAGGGTGGTCCCCAGCAGGTGGGAATTGGGGCAGCCCGACGGCGGGGGGGGGGGGGGGGGGGGCGCTAGGCTAGCAAGTGACCTTGCCCTTAAAGTTCTCCGTGAAGCCCCCGGAGCCTTGACGGAGGGGTGGGGACGGAGCCCATTAGTTAACGGGGGTGGGGGGCACGCTCTAGGAGCTGAGGTTCCGGTTCCAGCCTGTTACCGCCCCCCCCCCCCCCCATCTCGCTCCTTCTCTCTGCGCGTCTGTCTGGGTCTCTATTTTTGTCTCTCCCTGTCTCCTTCCCATCCCTGTTCTCCCTCTGTTCAGATCTCCCCCTGACTGTGTCTCCCTCTTCGCTGTCTCTCTCTGTCTCTTGCTGGCTGGCTCTTTCCCATCTGTCTGTCTTCTCCCTCCCCCACCGGCACTACTTCCCCCTCCACACGCGCACCCCCCTCCCCCAGCCCTTCCTTTTTCTCATTAGAAACTCCCTGCCCCACTTCCTTTGGCTGTGAGTGACATCCTGCCCCAGAACCTTCGGAACCGAACCATCCCGGAGTCCGGGGGACTCAGCGACCACACTTCTGGAGGCGTGGGAGGTGGTGGTGGTGGTGTGCCATTTCCCCGCCCGGGTGTGGACAGGTGTGGAGGCCCAGGGAGGTCAGGAACCCGGCAGAGGCAGCCCAGCACTGGGTGGGCGGGGATTCTGAGCCCGCCCCCTACAGCAGCCCCGCCTCTGGGGCACCTAGTGCAGTGGGGGGGGGGGGGGGGGGGTGAGGGTGGGGGCTGGGCAGGCCTTGAGACTGTGGGGGAGGGAGAGGAAGAGGAAGCCCGAGTTGGCAGCGAGGGGGTGGAGTGCGGCTCTGGGTTTGCTTTGGTGTGGGGGCTTAGCAGAGCGCTGTCCCCTGCCTCTGGGGACCCCCCAGAGCCGGCATACGGCAGGTGGGCAGGTGCGAGGCCCTGCAGGTCATTGCCTTCACCTTTCCTTCTGTCTCAGTGGCCGCGAACTGCCCGGGCAGGCCCCACATTGTGTTCACTCCCCCACCGGGCACGCAGTAGGCCAGCAGTGCACTTTTGTTGCCTAAGAGTTTTGGGCGGGGCGGGGGGTGGAAATAGGGATGTAAGAAAATGGGCCCATCCTTGAACTTTCCCAGAGGCGGAGAGTGGAGGTTATTTGCTAAGGTCATGGAAACAGACCTGGAGTACAGAACAGGTCTGGGTCCCCAAGGCGGATGCACTGCGGGGGAGAGCGTTTAGCTGGTGGGTGCTCAGCTGGCCCTCCGGGGGCATCTTGTGGAAACTCCCTCCTAGGAGGTGGGACACTGGAATTTGAGGCTGGCTCGCCCTCACCCACCTGCTGGGCATCTCTGCTGCCCTCCTCTCCTGCCTCCCTCCCCTCTTGAGCAGGTTTATAGCAGCGTGGCACCTTGAAGCAAGCAGCGGCTTCCCCTGGAAGGCTTGCTCCACACAGCTGGCTGCACCCCATGCCCAGAATCCCCCCATTCAGCAGGTCTGGAAGGGGCCCCAGCGTTTGCATTTCTAATGGGTTCCCAGGTGCTGCCAGTGCCACTGGTCTGGGAACCCATTTGGGGAACCCCGGTGGTAGAGGTTAAGCATACTCCAAAAACCAAACTGGTGCAAGACCCTACTCCACCACCTACCCTGTGAGCTCATAGGCAAAGACTTTGACCTTCCGGTGCCTCAGTTTCCTCATCTGTACGATGGGGCCGTAACGGCACCGTCCTCATAGATTGGTTGTGAGGACCAAATGAGCTAATACATGTAAAGTGCCTAGAACAGCGTCTGGGCACGAAGTAAGCAGTATTTGCGTGTTTGCTACTATTACGGTTCTTGCTATTGTAATTTTTATTACCGTTATCATTTACCCCCCACCTTGATCTTGAGACTGCTGTGTTTTCAGTGACTCCTTTGCCATTCCCGGTCCCCAGTGCGCTGGTATGCCTCTGGGCCTCCCCTCCCCCTGGGGCCCTTCCCCTACTCTCTGCATCAGTTCGGATGCTAGGAATCCTTCTCTGACTCCTGCCTGACCCTCACCACCTGCTGCCGCATGCTTCCAGAATCCACAGTCCCTTCCTCTTGACCTCCCTGGTCACATGACTTATTTATTCCCCCGATCAAGCTTTTATTTCATTCTGCCCATTATCCAGTTACTGGAGCATCAGTTTCCTGGGCTGATCCCCAAAATCCTCCAAGATGAGACTTCTCAGGGGCTTTGATGGTGCAAAGGAAGTCCCCTGGGAATGTTACTCCCAAAGTACAGCCTTGATGTGTTTCACCCAGGCTGGCCCCGTGGCAGCAGAGGTCAGAGAAGGCTCCCAGGGCTGCGGGGTGGAACACACATCTGGGGTGTGGGATTTCCCTAATGAATAAGAACACGTGGGGTTTCCCTAATTAATAATAATCGGCATCTGAAAGTCTCAAGTTCAAATCTAGCTTTACCCATTTAGTGCTGTGTGGCCTTTGGTAATTTTCTTAACTATTTGTGTCGTTTGCGGCTTCATTTTAAAACGGTAACCATCATCCCACCGGTGGGTTTTTGTGAGGATTCAGCCGGGCCTCATTTATGCAGCAAGTACTGAGCACCTTCTGTATGCCAGCCTCTGTGCCAGGTAGGAGGGATCCGGCAGCAGGCAAGACAGACTGTCCCTGCCCTTGGGGAGCTGACAGCTTAGGGGAAAAGCTGAAGAGGAAGGGAAATATGTCAGAGCTCTCCAGAGAATCAGAACCCATAGGACGGGAGAGGAGATTTATCAGAGGAATTGGTTCACCCGGTGGAGGGAGCTGAGACTTCTGCAAGGAAGCTGGAGAGCAGGAAAGCTGGTAGTGAAATCCAGTCTGAGTCCGATGGCCTCAGAACCAGCAGCACAAATGTCCGGGGGCAGGACAGGATGGATGGATGGCCCACCTCCGGCAAAAAAAAAAAAAAAAAAAAGCAAATTTGCGTTTCTTCCAGGTCTTTGCGCTATACAAACCCTCAACAGATTAGGTGAGGCCCACCCGCCTTTGATGATGGCGTCTTCTTTACTGGGCCTACCAATTCAAATGCTAATCTCTTTGGGAAACTACCCTCAAAGACACACTCAGAAAAAATGTTTTACCAGCTATCAGGGCAGCCCTTAGCCCAGTCTGGTTGAGACATGCAATTAACCATCACCGAAGAAGTATGTGCATAATACTGTCCTTGTTCCAGGAGGCCATGCTGGGTAGGAGGTGGCCCATGAGAAGCGCTCTGTGCACCGAAGAGGCCCTAGGTACTTGGTAGGGCCTTTGATTATGTAATTATTATGTAATTGATTGATTATGTAATTATTAGGAGGAGGAGGTGAAAAAGGACAGGAGGCGTGGCAGGGAAAAGGAATAGTGTCAGTAACAATGTGGGGACGGGAAGGTATTTGGTGTCAAAACCATGATATTCACGGTCGGTGCTTACTGATGCCCTAGTGTGTGCCTCCTGGGTACAAACTCATCTTGGCCTCCAGGGAGGTGCTCTTGTCCCCATTTGACAGAGGAAGGACGTGGGGCATGGCAGTTGGGGAAGTGGAGAAACTTGTCTGGGGAAGTGGAGAAGTGGCGATTTGAAACGGGGTTCTTAGCCCTCCTTCTGGAGGTGAGACTGGTAGGGCCGGAGCCAGATGGGGAGGGCTCAAGTGTTGCCTTGAAGCTGCTGGAGTCCCTGGGGTGGACAGGGTGGGGAGGTCTGCAGCCCATCTCACCTTCCAGTCCGAGCAAGCCAGTGCGGTATGAAGCCGCACAGAAATGGGTGGGAAGCGGGGGGGGGGGGGGGGGGGGTCCCTCTCTGGCCTCCTTCCGGTGGGGTCGGCCGGTGGGTGGCAGCTTCCTAGTGGGGCTGGGAGTGATGGGCATGGCCAGACGCGTGGTTGGGAGCCCATGTCCTCGAGGGCAAGGATGCCCAGGTGTGTGCCCCTTCATCGAAAGGTGATGACTTATTGCCACCTGTTCCCAGCTCTGCTCTTTGGGGACCTGCTCCACTTGGGACTGGGGACAGAGAGAGCCGAGATGAAGCGGGTAATGAGGACACCAGGGAACTGCATCTGCCTCCAGCCGTTCAGTTCTCAAATCCCTGAATACCTATTGTGAGAAGTAAGCCCACTGACCCCATCGAGGGAGGGACGCGGAGGCTTGGAGCACAGTGAAGGAGGCTTTAATCAACGTTCTTGCAAGAGCGGGTGTCTGAGGGACAGGCCCACTGGGGGCAGTTAAAGCAGGCAATTTATCTCCTAGCCTGCAAGCCCCTCCCCTGATCCCTCATTGGCTGCAAACTACAGAGGGTACAGCCTTACCCGGCAGGCCCCCATGCCCATAGGCTGATTGGAACAGCCTGATTGGAACAAATGTTGGCGCATGCTCATTGCAAACCCCGCGAAAATAAGCTGGTGAAACGGAGAGGGGAAGAAGCAGCAGAAGTGAGGTGTCTGAGGGCTTGGGACTCCATCGTAGGGGGTGGGAGGGGTTCGTACACTTTGCAGCAGGTTGTAAACCTCTTGTTAATTAGGCAGCACAGCTTTTATTTGGTATTTCTGAAAATGAATCCTCTCCCTTACGAATCGCACTTGTGACTTGCCGGTTCCTGAGCAAACAGGTGCACATTTATCTTTTTGTGTGTGGTGTCCTTAAAAGCTCACAGTGATGTGACGCTGGCATCCAGAGGATATGATGATATGATATGGTGGGGAAATGGGGCCTTTTGAGTAAGACGCTTTTGAATTAGAATGCCACCTGCCCGGAACTCAAGCTGTGAGACCTTGGGCCAGCCACTTCCCCTCTCTGGGCCTCAGTTTTCTTACCTGTAAAATGGGGATCATAATAATGACCATCTCTTGGGGTGCCGGGAAGATTATAGATAAGGTTACCTAGTGCCCGCTGCACAGAAGTGCTCGACAATTCGTGGCAACAAGGATTATATTGTTCACCCATTTAACAGATGAAGAAACTGAGGCTCAGAGAAGTTCAAGGACTCTCCCCACACCTGGTCCTGTGTCTGGCCATGTCCAGGCAAGTCTGCAGATGGAAATACTTTCCAACAGGGTCCAAGGCCTCCTCTAGGGCCCAAACCATTTTTCTGTAGGAAAAGGCTGTTCACTCACTCCGAATCTGGAGTGGCCCTCCCAGGAGGACAGTGAGCTGTGAGGAGGTGCTCCTTCCTCACGGGTTTCAATCTGTTAAGTGTTCTTGTTCTGAACAGCTCTTGGGGCCTTTGAGACCTTTGCTGTTCTGTCTCCTTCATGAGCAGGTGAGGGACGAAACTCTCCTGGTCCTGGGCTGTGTTTGTCCAAGAGGGAAATAGAGGGGCAGGGAAACTAGATGCCCAGGTTGGTGTGGCCTCAGAACCAAGCCTGCAAATTGTGTTCTTAAAACCCCCTGCCCACTCCTGGGTGGCTCAGTCGGTTGAGCGTCCGACTCTTGATTTCGGCTCAGGTCGTGATCTCATGGTTGGTGAGTTCGAGCCCCACATTAGGCTCTGTGCTGACAGCACAGATTCTCTCTCTCCCTCGCTCCCCGCCCCTCCCCTGCTTGTGCTCTCTCTTTCTCTTTCAAAATAAATAAACTTTAAAAAAAAAAAAACAAACACCCAAATCCTACTTCTGTCCAGACTCACATGCCCGCAGTATCACCAGGATGAAAGTCAAATGCCTCTTGGATGAACCATAAAAAAAAAAAAGGTGTGGACCTTCTTATCTGGGGACACGACCTCTTGACCTGCAGCCCTTGCAAAACCTCCACAGCAAAGAAGTGGAAGGTAATGCAATCCGAAAAAGCCATAAATTACAACCGGGGGGCAGCCAAAGACCTTCTAAGCAAAATATATGGGAACAGCCTGACTTTTGTGTAAAGCAAAATATACAGGAACAACCTGACTTTTTTGTAAGAGTTGGCTTCCCGTGTGGAAAACTCTACATGTGGAAAACTTCTACCTACACCCTTGGGGCAGAAGTTCGAGTGGTTAGCTGGCTCCTGAGTCTCTATGTAAGACTTTGGAAATCAGTTTTGCCTAGGCTTGTCAAAACATTAAAAAAAAAAATCATTCTGGGGCCTGGGAGAAGACCACTAAGTGGGAAGCATGTAGAGGTCAAAAGAAACGATTAGGTAGGTGTATTTATTGGGTCAGGTAAGGCACATCACCTTCAGGTATGGCTGGATCCAGGTGCTCCACTGTATTAGGACGTGTCTCTTAGATAGACTTTCTTTTGTGGTGGCTTCATTCTCAGGCATGCTGTCCCCAGGAACACTCCCGAGCATACATACCAGTCTTGGCTGTAAGGGAGCCATTTCTCTAGTAATTCTTGAAAATCCTGGGATTGACTCCTCTTCACCTTCCTGCCCATGCCCATCTGTAAATTTCTGTACCCTCGTCGGTCAGCCCTCCATCACTGATCCTGAGCATGGGATCAGCGCCATCCTGGTCCCAAAGACCGATCCCAGGGGGTCAGAGAATGCACGTTTGGTAGGCAGCGGGACAGATAATCCACACCAGTAATGGAGCAGAAAGAAGAGAGAGGCAGAATTTTGGCCCTGGAGGAGAAGGTGGGCGTAGGCACTGCCATCTGTTGGAGTTAGCTGCCATTTGCCTTTCACAGATAAGAAAATGAAGCTCAGAGAGGTCAAGTGACTTCCCTATGGTCACAAAGATGATAGGGAAGAATTCAAACTCGAGTCCTTCTTCCTGCAAAACCCATTCTTTCACTGGTCCCTGATACCTGAGGACATTTGGCAATCAACACAGTGAGCTCAAAAAAATGAAATACCGACGCCTGTGGGTGTGCCAGGCTTTGCGTTAAGAATGGGAATACAAAAGAAATTTTAAAAAGGCTGCAGGGCCCCGCAGCCCATCAGCTCCCCACAGTCAAGTACGGGAGATGAAGGGGCAAACAGCAATTACCGTAGAAAATGGTGAGGGGTAGGCATAGGGACCCATGAGACATAAGGGAGTACTTAATCTAATCTGGGCGTTCTTGGAAGATTTCCTGGAAAAGGTGATGCTTGAGCAGAGGTGATAACAAGCCAAGATAACGTTGGGGAGAGGGTATTTGGGTACCTGTTAGATAGGGCTCTTGATTGACAAAGCCAGAAACCCAGCTCCATGGAATTAAGCAAAAAAGTATTGGCTCGTGTAACTAACAAGTTGAGGGGTAGGGATGGCTTCAGGCATGGCTGGATCCAGGAATCCAACTAATGGCAGGGAGTTGTGGCTCCATCTTCTTGCCTAGGCTTCTCAGGCAGGCTCTGCAGGTGGTGACCAGAGATGTCCTCGTACTTCCGGCCCCGCACCCTATTTGCTTAGCTTCCCCAGAAGATCCTGTTGAGGCTCTAGCTGACTTTCATGGACCTGGACTGAGTTACGTATCCGTCCCTGAACTGACACTGTGTCCTGGGACACATGCTCACACCTGGAGTCGCAGGTAGACTGAGAACGTAAATAGGAAAATCAGGGGTGCATGGCATCTCTCAGGTTGATAGACAATCCGTTCGGCTGGCGCGCAGAGTGGTGATCGTGAGGCCCCCACAAGCCATGAGAAGAATTGCATCCTGAGGGTATCTGGGAGCCTTGACATGCACACTGTTGGCGAGCAGGGGGGCTGGAGGTGGGGACCAGGTAGGACGGGGAGGTATTCACATTGTTCCTGACGGATGTGAGGTGCTTTCTCGTGGCGGTTTTGACTTGCATTTCCCTAATGGTCAGTGATGTTGAGCAGCTTTCCATGTGCTTTTTGGCCATCTGTAGATCTTTGGAGAAACGTCTGCTGAGCTCTCTTGCCCAGTTTCGAATCAGGTGGCTCATGCTGCACGTTCCTCGTATGTTCTGGTTATCGTGACTTGCAAATATTGTCTCCTCTTCTGTGGGTTGGCGTTTTGCTCTTCGGATATCTTTTGATGCACAAAATGTTTTACTCTCCGCGAAGTTCCAGTCGCCTGTTATTTTTTTCTTCTGCTACCTGTGCCTCTGGCGTCACAGACAAGAAATCGTTGCATGGCTCTGTCTTGAAGGTGAGGTCGGCAGGATTTGCTGCTGGGTCGGGTTGGGGTTGGGAGAGAGGGGGGGAGTCTTGCTTTGGGCTGCCTTCAAGCCTTTCGGCCTGCGGATAATACGCTGCCACCAAGTGAGGGTAGCATGTATTTGGGGGGATAACCAGGCGATCAGCTTGGGGCGCCAGCTCAATGCCCAAGTGGCAGTGACGAGGAGACAGTGGTTGCCCGAGTCTGGTGTTGGGGAGGGAGTTCTGGATTGGAGGTGATAATCCAGGGGTCGTCAGCCTGGAGGAGCAGAGTAGGGATCTGTGCCCGAACATTGGGGTTTGGCCCGGGGTCCGGAAGGAAGACGCCTGAAAATGTTCTCGCTCCGAGGAGTGGCAGAGAAAGAGGAAGACAAGTAGGCATCACCTCCTTGGCCTCTCCTCAAAAGCTCCCCCAGCCTGGCTGCTCCTTTCTGGGGTTGGGTTTGGGGACGTGTGTACCAGGAACTGGGTTGTGGGTGGCGGGATCGGAGGCCTCGGCCCTGTTGACTTTTATGTTCCCAGCGCCCGGCACCGAGCCTGGGCCTGGGAGGGCGCCTGCCAGTGGGTGTTGGTTGAGGGAATGAATGGAGTCCTGTGTGCTCCGCTGTAGCAGAAACAGGAAGGTGTGCGGGGTGGGGGTGGGGTGCCCGGGCAGCACCACCGTTCCTCAGCCTCTGACCGAGTGTGGCTCTTTAAGACTACTTTTATGACAGGCTCTCATCCGTACAGAAAGCTGCGTACATCATGGGTGGACAGCTCGATGAGTTTGCAGGTGAACGTGCCCGTGTGACGGCACCAGATCGAGAAAAAAAGCACGTGCCTCGGGGCGCCTGGGGGGCTCAGTTGGTTAAGCATCCGACTCTTGATTTCCGCTCAGGTCAGGATCCCCAGGTTGTGGGATCGAGCCCTGCGTCCAGCTCTGCCCGACGGCGTGGAGCCTGCTTGGTCTTCTGCCCTCCCGCCCTGCCCCCCAACCTCTCTCTGCCCTTCCCCTGCTCGACTGCTCTCTCTCTCTTTCTCAAAATACATAAATAAACTTAAAAAAAATCTTTTTTAAAGCACATGCCTTGTACCCCCTCCAACAACATGTCCATACCCCTCCTCCAGTCAGGTCTCCCCAAAGGCTGACCACCACCCTTAAATCTCCTATTAGAGATTAATTTTGCCTGCCTTTGTACTTTATAGACCTATCAAGTATAAAATACTTCACATACGTCAAAACGCAGATGCTCTCTTTTGTATTGGCTTCCCCGCCCCCCCGCTCAACATAGGTCTATGAGATTCATCCTGAGTGTTGTGTCAAGTGTTGGCTTGTTCATCTGCCTGGCTGTTGGGTGTATATTTATTTATTCGCATTTACATGTGAAGTCTCTTGGTTATGGGTGCTTGGGTAGTTTCTAGTTGGGGGCTTTTGCGGCTGGTGCTGTTGGGAACGTTTGCTGCTATTGGGGCCTTTGGTGACGAGTTAGATGCATTTCTGGTGGCGTCACATCCTTGCTAACACCTGGTATTATCTTTTTTTTTTTTAAATTTTTTTAACGTTTATTTATTTTTGAGACAGAGAGAGACAGAGCATGAACGGGGGAGGGGCAGAGAGAGAGGGAGACACAGAATCGGAAGCAGGCTCCAGGCTCTGAGCCATCAGCCCAGAGCCTGACGCGGGGCTCGAACTCACGGACCGCGAGATCGTGACCTGAGCCGAAGTCGGCCGCTTAACCGACTGAGCCACCCAGGCGCCCCTATCTTTTTTTTTTTTTTTTTTTTAAAGCGATTCAGCTATATAGCAGTCTTCTATTGTGCTTTTAATTTGCATTTACTTCCCTGATGGGTGAATGTTTGAAGAACGTTTTGAACCTCAAAACCCTTGATTTGAAGACAGGGCAAGCCCTCTACCTGTCTGAGCCTCAGTTTCCCTCTCTGAACCCTGCAGAGTCTTTATATTTAGCCCAGTGCTTAGCGTGTAGATGGAGCTGTGACTGTTTTAGAACCTTTGCTGGGATGAAAGAACCCTGACCTAAAACAGGCGACACTCACCCTGTGGAGCTTTCTCAACCTAAATCCTCTCTGTTTCTCAGGTCAGTTCTATAAATATCTATTAAGCACCTACTATATGCCAATCTCCAGGTTGGGCGTTCAAAGTATAGCAACGAACTAGACCCAGTTCCTACCTTTGGAGGCTGTGGCTCTGGAGGTGAGCGCAGGGGGCTGCGGGAACCCAGAGGAAGCGCTAACTGGGCTACGGCATCACGGAAGGCTTCTTGGAGGAGGCAAGCCTCACGGGGTTGAGTAAAGTTGAGTACGCCTCTTGCGTTCAGGCACACGCTTGGGTGCCTTCTGTGCGCCAGGCACTGGCTTCCACCCCGAGGTGATTGCGCTCCCAGGGACACTGGCACTAGCTGGAGATACTGTTGGTCGGTGCACCTTGGGGAGGGGATGCTACTGTCGTCTGGTGAGTAGAGGGTGCGACGTTAACAGTCAGGGGCACGAGCAGAGGGACTAGGAGCATCACCCTATCCAGAGGATGTCAGAGGAGCCATTGCAGAAGGAGGAATCTGGAGCTGAGTTTTGAAGGAGTCAGTGGGAAGAGGCAGGAAGCGGGGGCCGCTGAGGCAGGGCGCTGGTGAATCTTGGAGATGGACCCCTGTGTGCTCAGGGGCTTTCACTCCAAGCTCAAGCCTGGAGATGAGGCAGGAGAGGACCGCGGGGACCAGGCACACACAGTTAAGGACTTGATCAGCCTGTGTCCCCCACAACCCCCACCCCACCCTCCGGGATCCCTAAGCCCCATGTGGCTGTTGAGCCCTTGCGATGTGGCTGGTGTGGCTAAGGAACTGAGTGTTTTATTTTCAAGATCATTTAAATTTAGATTGCAACACAGATACTTGATTCCGTTCTTGGAAAACTTGGAAGCATGTGTGGGACTATTTCGGGACGCGAATGTACTTTTTCAACCGTAAATTCTGTGAGCTCCAAATACAGATCAGAGAGGCCCGGTGAAAAGTCGAATATACACCCCAGATTTAAAAGACATAGTGCTAAAGCAGGGGTGGGGGGAGGAGAGGGAAAATGTCTCATTAATTTTAATTTTGGTACTGATTTTAAATCATACATGTGCTTTATGTTGACTTTATTTACATTTTTATATTGCGTAACGATGATATTTTGGATATGTGGAGTTAAATAAAAGTCTAGAATCGAATTTCATTTCACCTTTTTCTTTTTCCTTCTTCAATGTGGTTTCTGGACAATTGGATTCCACGCATGGCTCACCGTGGATGTCGCTGTTATAACCCCTGGGGAGGAGCTGGAATGTTCTACTGAGGCTGAGGGCTCGTGGAAGGGGTTAGGCGGGGGAGCCACCTGGTCAGGTTTCCTTGGGACTTAACACCCTCCGGCCGTAGTGGTAAGAGAAGATTCCAGAGGATGGGATGAATTCGGCCACAGGGAGACAGTGCAGCCTACAAGGCTTGAGCTGTGGCCACAGAGAGAAACCTTGATGCCCAGGCAGGTAGTGGCTGCTGGGGATGTAGGGGCAGGTGACCAGACTGGGCCCCGGAGGGAGGAGGAGCCTGTGGGGAGGGGCGGGCACATCCCAGGACTGCCCGCTCCTTCAAAGAGACCTCACAGCTAAAAGCCAGCAGGAGTGACTTTGGCTACCGCCCCCACCAGTCTGCCTGCTTCTGCTGGTGTCCACTCCAGACCTAACCTGGTCCTTCTCTGCCCTCCATGGCTTTATCAGCTGTGTGGCCTTGAGCAAGTGACTTGCCCTCCCTGGGGGCTGCTGGCTTTGCATGGCCTCACCCAGGTCGCACTTGGGGCATAGGAGAGATGCCCACAGATGACAGGTCTTCCTGGGCTGGGTCTTTGGAGGGGTGACAGTGTGGAGCATCAGGGGACGTTGGGCATGGCAGTCTCCCCCGTTTGCTGGGTGGCTCCCCATCTCCCATCTCTGGATTATGTCCCCGCTGCCCCCTGCTTTGGAAACAGGCTCAGAAATGAGAAGGGGCTTTCCTAAGTCCACACAGCTCAACAGAGGCAGAATTCACACGGGGAACGCAGGCCTTGTCAGTGCAGGGCCACCGCTCCTGTGACCGTGTCTCAGTTTGCGATCAAGGGTAGGGCGCCGAGCCTCGGTATCCTCATCTGTCGGGTGGGGTGGAGAGCAGAGCTGACCACGGCCGGTGGCGGTGGAGACGGGGTAGTCGAGGGGGGCAGTTCAGTGCCAGCTGCAGGGGGGAGATAGGCCTCCAGATAACGCTACTGTGTGTGGACCAATTCGCGCGGATCAGTTCCTCACGGCAACTCTCTGCAGCTGCTGGTGTGAGCCCATTTTCAGGGGGAGGAAACTGAGGCGCATATGTGCACCTCATCAGTTGAAGCTGGGGCCCCAACCAGTTCCTTGGCCCCGGGGCCCTCTCCGTCCCCGGCACGGGCCCCGTCCTCACCCTCACCCCAGCGTCCTGACATCACTTCTTGTGCTCGATGAGGGCGGGCTTGCGCTGTCCCCGGGCCTGGTCCTCCGTCCTGGATGACTGGACATGAATGGGTACAGCGCAGCCTCCCCAGTGGCACTCGGAGATGCCCAGCCCACGGAGCTCGTGCCCCACCTCGGGAACTTTCCTTCCTTTGCTAGGAGAGCCGTGACCTTTCCGCCCCCCTGCTCTGAGCCGCTTTCTGCCAGCCAGGGTGGGTGGGCAGGAAGCTGGCAGGGAACATGCCCCGGGGGGGGCCTGTCCTGAAAGCCAGAGCTGAGAGGGGTCCTGGTTGTCTGCACCCCTTGTTCAGCCTCAGTCTTTGTATCTGGAAAAGGGGAGGAGTCGTCAGCTTCACAAAAACAGCAGCGTCTGACAGTCCGAAGTCGGTGCAGGAGGACTCACAGACCCCTGGCCTTCTGGAGGCGCTTTGGCAGTTTCCGGGGAGGTGTCGAGATGCGCGGCTCCCCAGCCAGCGGACCCTTCTTACACAGCTGCCTAGATCTGTGCTTCTCGAGTTTTAACACGCATGGGAATCCCCGAGGTCTGTTAAAATGCAGATTGGATCTGGAACCTGCCAGAGGGGACGAGCAAGCTCCCAGGGAACCCTGCTGATGCAGTTAGCAAGGCCCCAGGGTGCCTCTCACACGTGGGTATGAGGAGGCCTGCTCCTTAGCGATGGGGCCGGTTGCATCAGAGATGGGAACAGCCTAAATGTTGCTCAGGAAGCCTTTGGCCACAGATGGTGGGCCATCCCTGCTGGGGAAGGGGGAGGAGGTGCTCTCACACAATTTAAAGGAGGGGTCTTGTTTTCTGTGAGGATGGACCGCCGTCTAAGCGCTGGGGCTTTGCCTCTGTCATTCGCTCATGTGACCCCTGGCTAACCTGGGTCTGGCTGGGCTACAGGGAACACATAGTAGGTGCTCTGGCAATGTTTACTGAGTGGCGAACACGTGTGCGATACCCCCGTGACCTAACGTGGAGGGGATCAAGAGGGTTTCAGGACGTGCGTGATCCAGGGCTTCTCAGCCTCGGCGTCACGGACGTTTGGGGCCAGATGATCGTTTGTGGTGTGGGCTGAGCTGGACATTATAGGACGCTTAGCCACACCCCCGCCTCTGCTCCTGAGATGGCCCCTGGCTGTGACAACCAAAACTGTCTCCAGATATTGCCAGTTGTCCCCCTGAAGGGTAAAATCGGTCCCTGGTGGGAGATGATGGTGTGCGCGTGGAAGGAGGGGAGGAGGGATGCTCGGGAGGGTGGGAGGGAGCCCTGTGTGATGGCCATTCAGATACATGTCCGACCAGGACCTCATAGAAAGGACAGGCGGCTCCTCCCCAAACTGATCGACCGTGGTTACCTCTTAGAAAAAGGGACCACGGGGCACCTGGGTGGCTCAGCTGGTTAAGCATCTGGCTGGATTTCAGCTCAGGTCATGATCTCGCGGTCCATGAGTTCGAGCCCCGCGTCAGGCTCTGTGCCGACAGCTCGGAGCCTGGAGCCTGCTTCGGATTCTGTGTCTCCCTCTCTCTCTGCCCCTCCCCTGCTCACGCTCTGTCTCTCTCTCTCAAAAATAAACATTAACTAACCAACTAACTAACCAAAGCAGCATTGGAGATCTTGCTCCAAGGAGACTTAAGCCGTCTCTTAAAAAAAAGAAAAATGAAGATTGTACCTGTGACTTGAATACTTAAATAAATTTTAGAACTAGGAATGATACAAGGACCTCTTCTAGAGTTGTGAGGGTTTAGAAGATGTTTTTTAATGTTTATTTATTTTTGAGAGAGAGAGCGCAAGCGCGCATACAAGCGGGGGAGGGGCAGAGAGAGCGAGAGGGAGGCAGAGAATCCAGTGCAGGCTCTGTGCTGTCAGTGAAAAGCCCTACGTAGGGGCTCAAACCTAGGAACCATGAGATCATGACCTGAGCCAATGTTGCACGCTCACCCAGCTGAGCCACGCAGGCGCCCCTGGAGTTGTGAGGGTTTAACTAAGGTTTGCACCTGAAGGGATCAGCAGAGTGCCTGGCACATACTGGGAACAACCAGAGGAAACCACTGTTGCCTTTATTGTGAGGCTTGCAGCACCCCCGCCCCCCCCCCTCCCCGCAGCCCTGAAGCAGAAGGAAGCAGTTAAGACCTTGTTTGCATTTGGGCAGAGGAGCTCAGAGAGAGGGAGGGACTTGTGCAAGGTCACACAGGAAAGTAGAAGGGAGCCACTCTTCATGGCTCTGAGACAGGGGCCATCTCTCCTCTGTCACCCTGGGGCCCCTGCCGGGTGTTTGGACCTCCTGGTCCCCGCACCTGTGGACTGAGGCCATCTGGGCTGCTTCAGGTCCCCCGGCTTGTTGATCACTTGACATGTACCGGTGCCCAGCTGGCACCCAGAAATCCCCCTTGGGGATTGTGCTGGTTTTGCACAGCAGCGCTAGGGGGATGGCCAAGGATGTGACAGAGGACCTTGGCAGAAAGTTTCCTGTAGATGGGCACTGGCTGCCAGCCCTATGCAGCTTCGGAGTCCTACCGCACCTCTCCTGCTCAAATATCTGCCATGGCTCCCTAGTACGTAAGTCTCAATTTCCTACCCGTGCCTACTGGGTTAGCATTCCACGCCCTTCAAAGGATCCTGCCCGACATGACTAGATTCCAAATACTAATAATAGTGATAACTATAATAATAGGACACAGAGCACCTACTATTTGCCAGGTAGAGTAGTAAGTACTTTACCTGCACTGTTTTATTTAATCCGCACAGAAACCATCTGGCACTGCCACAAGGCTGATTGTCATTTTACAGATAAAGGAAACTGATGCTCACAAAAGTGGAGTGTCCTGCCCAAGATCACGTAGCTCCTGGCCCTGCCAAGATCTTCACCCTGACTTCAGAGCCAGACTTTAAATCAGAAGGTCAACCTACCTCATCTTGTTAGGGGAGTGAGCCAGCACGAGGCCAGCAGAGAGGAGCCCAGGGCTGGGTGTCTGGAAAGCTGGGCCCAGGCCCGGCCTGCTCCGTGACCTTGACCAGACAGACTCTCCTCTCTGGGCTTGCCGTGGGTTGTCTCGGCAGCTGGCTCTGTATTCCAGAGCTTAAGGTCTCCAAGTTATGCCGCGAACCTGGGAACACCCCCCCCCCCGCCCCCGCATTTCATTTTTCCATTCTTTTCTTTTGTATCGTGCCACTGATACATACTCACTGTTGGAGAGTTAGAAAACTCAGGGGGTCAGAGGGGTGGTGTGGAAGGAGAAATAAATGAAGCGTTTTAGGGTATACCCTTCTGGAGTATTTTTCCAACCTAAATATGTACCATCATGGGATCAGCTAACCTCTGTCCCCTAACTTATCCAGGATGCCTTGCGGGGTAATGAATTCTTACAGGGTCACATCTGGGTCTGTTGTGTTTGCAGCATGGAATGTTTAATTAGAATAGTTAGAGACGATGATGATGCTTTAATAGCTGGCATGTACTGGACTCCTTCTCTCAGCTCCGGCCCTAAGCACTTGCCTCAGTAGGCATCCCGGCAACCCTCTGAGGGAGGCAGCTCAGCCCATTTTACAGAGGAGGAAACTGAGACTTTTGATGTTAACTGCCTCCCACCCCTGCCCCCGGTCTCATGGCCCATCCTCGGCGGAGCCAAATGTGGACTCGGCCCCTCCTGAGCCGTCCTCCCATGCCCTTAACCCCTGTTGGGCACCCTGCCCCTTGCCTCATCACCCGTGTCCTCTTTGAGGCAGGCAACTGAGCTGGGTGCTGGCCAAGGAAGGAAGGAAGGAAGGAAGACCAATTAGGAGAAGCCACGGCGGTCTGCGGTGGCCTGATACGTCAGTCATGGCCAAAGAGAGGGTGAATGTTCTTGCTCGGAACAGCCCTCCCTCCTAGGCCTGAGAGGCGGTTGTCCTTGGGAATTTGCCAGAACCCTGTGGGGTGAAATCCGGATGGCCTCAGCTGGACGTTTTTCCCAAGACTGGAGAGTACGGGTGGTCGAGGCCTCTCCCTGGAGTCCGTGGCTTCCAGGCCTTAAAGAGTTTCTGAGATGCTGATGCCGGGCCACCTGCCGTGGCCACACTGAGCAGGGGAGCCCTCGCGAAGCGGGCCTGGAAAGCGATTTCCGATTTCCGTTTTAAGGTTTAGAGAGGTTAAGAGCCTCGCCCAAGGTCACCTTCACAGCCCTTGTCTTGGAGAGCCGGGAGCGTGGGGGCATCCTGGGCTGCACTGGGGGGGTCCAGCTGGAGTCAGGGGATTGGTAAGACACTTTGGATGTGCTATCTTGTCCCGTCTCAGCAGCTCCTGGAGGTGGGCACCGCCATTGTCCTCATTCTACAGATAAGGACACTGGCCTCTTTTGTCTTTTTTCAAATGCGAACCCTGAACTCCTTTTGCGGGTGAAATCTTACGGGGCGCACCACGTGAGGTGTTGAATCAGAGAGGATTCTAGCTGCGGAAGTTGGGTGTGGGGCAGGGAAGGGCGTCTCAGAGCTCCGCCACCCCTCGCGAGTCAGTGGTGGGGAAACTGAGTCCCCGAGAGGGAAGAGGCATGTCCTGGTTTCCCCTCGTCCTGCGTCAGGTTTCTGAGTGAAGGAGTCTGGCCCATGAAAAGGCGAATGAAGCCAGCTCGATGTCTAAGATCCACTGTTTCGGAGTCAGACCTCAGTGTAAATCCTGGCCCACACCTACCAGTCTCCAGGTGGTGGCCAAGCTACTTAACTTCCCCGAGGCTTTGATTTCTCGTCTGTAAAGTGGGATGTCATTGTACCTCCTCTCGGGGTGGCTTGGAGCCTCAGATGGTGCCATGGTCACATGGCCCTCAGCTCTGTGCCCACTGAGTGAGCACACATTCACTTTGATCAAGTGACAACTCCCCATGGACTCTTGTCTTCTCTCAGCCCCCCGGGAGGAAATCTCCTCGCACACCCCATTTAACAGGTGAGGAAACCGAGGCTCAGAGAGGGTCAGTGTCTTGCCCAGAGCTGGCGAGCCAGGGAGCGGCAGAGATGAACCTGGCTCCTGTCCCCTGTCTGTCCGCTGGCCTCACTGCCTGCCTTAGTGAGTATGCCGTGACTGTCTAAGGAGAACTGAGCTCAGTGTGGGGGGAGATGACACATAGTGTATACAGCTGGAGCTCAATAAATGCTTACCTCAAGGCCACAGTTGTGGTAGAATTTCTCAAGGCGAGTTGAGCAGAGTGGTGCCAGAAGGAGCAGGGCTTTGTGGGGGAAGCTGGTTATACCGCTGTGCGTGGATTTCCCGGAGAGATGCCCAGTGGCCCCTGCCATCCCGGCATTTCTGGGGTCCCCAGGCTCCCCAGCTCCTGAGTACAGGTGTGAACAGAGCCATGCATCGATTTGTGGTTTGTAGAAACAAACCCAGGTTTGTCCTGGAGGCTGTGGTGAGTGAGGCACTCGCGTTGGGCACAGAACGTAGGGGGGTGTCCAAAAGTTCTGTCATCAAGGTAGATAACATTTTAATGCAAATCAAAAAAAACTCGAAACCAATGGGTGAGCCTTGGAAGCACATCAAATGAAAGAAGCCAGCCAGTAAAGACCATGTGCCGTGCTGTTCCGTTTACAGTTGACCCTTGGCCAGTACGGGTTTCTTTTTTTTTAAAATTTTTTTTTTTCAACGTTTTTTATTTATTTTTGGGACAGAGAGAGACAGAGCATGAACGGGGGAGGGGCAGAGAGAGAGGGAGACACAGAATCGGAAACAGGCTCCAGGCTCCGAGCCATCAGCCCAGAGCCTGACGCGGGGCTCGAACTCACGGACTGCGAGATCGTGACCTGGCTGAAGTCGGACGCTTAACCGACTGCGCCACCCAGGCGCCCCAAGCCAGTACGGGTTTCAAATACATGGCCCACTTTATACATGGATTTTTAAAAATATATATAAATATAGGACAGTACCGTAAATGTATTTTCTCTTCTTTATGATTTTCTTCATGACACTTTCTTTGCTCCAGCTTATTTTAGTGTAAGAATATGGCTTAGAGTACCTGTAACACACAAAATATATGTTGATAGACTGTTGATGTTATGGGTAAGGCTCCTGGTCAACAGCAGGCTATTAAGTTTGGGGCAGGGGCGGTCAAACGTTGTTTGCAGATTTTCAGATGCATGGGGGGTCGGCCCCCCAGCCCCCATGTCGTTCAAGGGTTGACTGTATATGAAATGTTCAGAAGAGGCAAATCCATAGAAAGAGAGTAGATCCCATGGTTGCCATGGGTGGGGGAGATAAGGGATTGGGGCGATAGCTAACAGTTGGGGTCTGTCTTTGAGATGATGAAAACATTCCAAGGTGGACCGTGGGCTTGGTTGCATAACTAACCTTCTCTCAGTGAAGCCTCCATCTCTGTGAATCCTCACAGCGGTCTTGCTCAGAAGAATTCTTGGGCCCATTTTACAGATGAGGAAACTGAGGCCCAGAGACAGGAGAGGGCACTGCTAGGGGTGTAGAGCCGAGGCAGGTGCACACCTGGGGTCTCTGCACTGCCGGTGGCTGAGACGCAGAGCTCGTTCAGCTTCCCCGCGGGGCCGTGTGTTCCGGGTCTGGGGCCACAGTCACCCCGACTCTGGTCCCCGGTGTCCTCTATTTCAGACTTGAGCCAAGGTCACCTGCTGGCATGTGATGCCCAGTGTGGGCGGAGGCCATGTTTCTTTGTAATAGTTGTATCGCCTCCTACTTTTATTTTTTAAATTTATTTTATTTTATTACTATTTTTTTTGTTTATTTTTGAGAGACAGAGAGAGAGAGGCTGGAGGAGGAGTAGAGTGAGAGAGACAGAGGATCTGAAGCAGGCTCTGCATTGACAGCAGAGAGCCTGACGTGGGGCTCGAACTCACGAACCGCGAGATCATGACCTGAGCCGAAACCAAGAGTCTGTGCTTAACCGACTGAGCCACCCAGCCACCCCTCCTACTTTTATTTTTTTATGTAAAATCAGAACACCCAAGCCGCGCTCGGGACTATGCCATCAAGTCCGAACCCCTCCCGAGGTGGGAGTGCAGCTTTGGAGGCCCCCCTAGGGGCCCGGGAGTCTGGATGGGAACCAATGATATCTTTATTGACTCTGATTTAATATTTCCTCCAAGTGTCCTTGTAGGTGACAGATCCAGGCAGCTGGGCCGTGGTCACCAATAGGAGCCACACATACCTTTATGTTGTATTTCAGCGGCTACAGACATCTCTTGTCATCGCTGCTTGCACGTTGTATTTGTTATAGGGCCTGCCTCTGGATCTCTTTTTTCTTTTCTTGTCTTGTCTTGTCTTGTCTTGTCTTGTCTTGTCTTTTCTCTTTTCTTTTCTCTTTTCTTTTTCTTTCTCTTTGTTTTTCATTCATTTTTTCTTTCGTTCTTTCATTTTTTCATTTTTCGTTCGTTCTTTTGTTCTTTCGTTCTTTCTTCATTTGGTTTTATTTTTATTTTTATTTTTTTTAATTTTTTTTTCAACGTTTATTTATTTTTGGGACAGAGAGAGACAGAGCATGAACGGGGGAGGGGCAGAGAGAGAGGGAGACACAGAATCGGAAACAGGCTCCAGGCTCTGAGCCATCAGCCCAGAGCCCGACGCGGGGCTCAAACTCCCGGACCGTGAGATCGTGACCTGGCTGAAGTCGGACGCTTAACCGACTGCGCCACCCAGGCGCCCCTCTTCATTTGGTTTTAAATGTTTGATTTATTTTTGAGAGAGTGCAAGTGGGGGAGGGGCAGAGACAGAGGGACAGAGGATCTAAGTGGACTCTGCTAACAGCAGGCAGCCCGATGTGGGGCTTCAGCTTACAGACCGTGAGATCGTGGTCTGAGCCAAAGTCGGACGCTCAACTGACTGAGCCACCCAGGTGCCCCTTACTGGTTTTGATAAATGAGCACAGCGGTCACTTTGTCAGAGCTTTTTTGTTTGTTTGTTTTTTGGTAATCGTGTCCTTGGCCAGATTTTACTATAACTGGTGTCCTTGTGATCCTTGTATTTGATTCTATTTAAAACCTGGGCACCTGGGATGCTGTCGGTTGAGCGTCCGACTCTTGATTTTGGCTCAGGTCACGATCTCGCAGTCTGTGGGTTCGAGCCCCACGTGGGGCTCTGCGCTGACAGTGCGGAGCCTGCTTGGGATTCTCTCTCCCTCTCTCTCTGCCCCTGCACCCCCAGAATAAATGAGTGAACGTTAATAAAAACCCGCTCTTCTCTGAAGGGCTCCGTCGATGTCACAGTCGAAGGGGTCTGTGGCACAGAGCAGGTGGAAGGACCAGTGCGTCGCGGGGCTGCATCCTGACGCTGCCCTGCACCGCCTGGGGGGGCACCTTGCATGCGAATCCAGGGCCCTAAGTAGCATTTCCTCCAGCAGCAGCGTCGAGGGGAGAGGCGCTTAGTAAAAGGCAGCTCGCCGAGCCTCGTCGTGTAACTTCTGAATCAGAGTGTTTGGGCGTGGGACCCAGGGGTGTGCTGCACGGGGGTTTGGGAACCGAGTTGAGGGGGGACATCACAGGGATACAGTCATAGGGCCCTGTCCCGAGTGCTTTGTGCCCTTCATTTGTTTAGTCTCACAACTCCATTAGCAGACCCACTTCACAGATGAGGAAACTGAGGCACAAAGAAGGTAGGTAATACCTCCCCCTCCTACCCCCTCAAGGGCTGCATTAATAATGGACTCCTGCTCCAGGGCTCATTTCCTCCCCTCTGGCAGCTTCTTGGCACAGGAATGGAGGCGGGGCCTCGGGCATGCCTGCGTGCGTGTGTGTGTGTGTGCGTGCGTGCGTGCGTGTGTGTGTGTGTGTGTGTGTGTGTACCCACGAATGTGCGGCCAGTGCAAGGTCCCTTGGGCCTCTCCTGTTTGCATTGTTTACCAGGCAGGGCCCCCCTTACCGTGTTTCCCCTGAGCAGGAAGTCCGGAACCAGGGGCCACGCCAGAGGAGTGGGGAAGGCTGGGAAGGACCTGGGTTCCAGTTCAGGCACAGTTACCATCTGTGTGACCTTGGGCTAGGCACCTCACCTCTCTGAGCCTCACCTTACCCCCTCTGTAAAACGGGGCTGGTAACAGCGTCTATCCCCACGGTTGTTGGTCCAGGAAAGCTCCAGACACACACAAAAGCTTCTCTCCGAGTCTTTATTTACTTGGCGACAGACCAGATGCCACAGGATTCTGTGCACGTGCTTCTTCATTTTTCTTTTAATGGACTATTTGCCCCCCTGAATTTTACGTTTTCCTCTCACCCACCAAAGGCTGGCCACCTGAGGCCTCCCCCGAAGAGGGGGGGGGCGGGGCTAGGACCAGAATATACACCAGCTCCCGCTAGGGCTCACTGCATTCGCGCATCCTGGGCTCGTCCAAGCCCTGCTGGGCGCGTGTGCTGCCCGTACCGTAACCTTGCCGTGCAGGCCAGGGGGTTGGCACACTGTGGCCCGCGGGACAAATCTAGCTCAGTGCCCGGTTTTGTACATCAGAGCACAGCCACACGCCTTCCTTGCTGTGTTGTCTGGAGTTGCTCTCGTGAGTGGCGTAGCTGCGTCTGAGACCGTCTGACCCACGTGGCCAAGGTCGTTGGCTTCCCGGCCCTTCACGGAGGCGATTTGCCGATCCCACCTCGCCGGGCCACCCGTTTTCTCAGATCTTTGTCCACGTGCTGTGAGGACAGTACTCATAATATTAAACGCGCCTAGTTTTGCGTATTGACTCTGTGCCTGGCTTGGTAGAAGTTACGTCCAGTTCCTCAAGACTCTCTTTGGTCTGGGTGTTATTCCCATTTGTCAGGTGGGAACACCGAGGCTCAGAGAGCCACACCGGAGTGACCCAGGACACCCAGCTGCTGACCGGGGGAGCCGGGATATGACCCGCGGCCTCCCCAGTTCCCATCCCCATCTTGTGCCTTAACAGAGGGCTGAACTGGGCCTCTGAGGGGGAGGCCAGACCGCACGTGGGAGCCCCGCTTTGGTCACTTTGGGTAAAAACATCCAAAGATTTGTGTTTTCCTCCTGGGTCCCCTGCTTAGCAGCTGTGTGGCCTTGGGCAGGTGACACCACCTCTCTGAGCTCCAGTAAACAGGTGGTTAATAAGGGAGGGTCAAAAGAAATAATGGGGGTGGCCAGACAGTGAGGACAAAATTCAGTAATGTGTGTAAAACCCTTAGCTTAGTACCTGGCATACAGTAAGTGCTTAATAAGTAAGAGCTAATACTTTTATTTTTTAATTTTTTTTCTTTTTTTTTTTAATGCTTACTTATTTTTTAGACAGAGAGAGAGAGAGCACGAGTAGGGGAGAGGCAGAGAGAGGGGGAGACACAGAATCCAAAGCAGGCTCCAGGCTCCAAGCTATCCACACAGAGCCCGACGCGGGACTCGAACTCATGAACCACCAGACCATAACCTGAGCCAAAGTCAGACACTCAACTGACTGAGCCACCCAGGCACCCCAAGACCTAATGCTTTTAAAGCAGCATGCCAGCCTACCGTCTCTTCTTCCCTTTTTAAGCCCTGAGAATGCTCTCTATGCTCAAGCCTGGTCCAGAGCCCCAGAATTCATTCTGTTTCCTCTTCCTCTTGCCCCGTTGGACTCTGGCTGGCTTGTCTCGGGAGTGGGTCTCCGGAGGTCTCTGATCGCCAGGGGCCCTACCCCAGAGATCACCTGTCTCCTGTCTCCCCAGCTTTGCCAGGGAAGGGTTGGGGCTCGGGGTGGTGAGGTCAGCGGGGTAGGTAGTAGCCATGGTAATGGAATGTTTGGAAGCTGGTTCCCACCAGGAAAGTTTGCAGGGCCGGTGGCTGAGGCCCGGGCACAGGGGTGCCAGGCACCCCTCCAAGGCCACTCTGTAAGTCCGGCGACCTGCCTCCCCGGCCTGGGGAACCTGTTGATCTGCTGAGCTTGGAGGAACCCTGCTGAGTTAGAAAGTTCAAATGAGTTAGACCCCAGATTGGTGTGGTCTCGGTGTAAATGTCCCCTCCCTCTGTGACACCATATGGCGTACCTCCCGGTCCCTGCTGTGGGCATTTCCTTCCGAGCATGTGTCACAGGCGTCATGATCCCACACACTGGTCTCCTTGCTCCCCTCCAGGATGTGAGCTCTATGCGGGCAGGGGTCTCTGTCTGCTGCCCTTGATGTGTCCCAGCATCTGATCAGTGCCTGGCGATAGTAGGTGCTCAATAAACATTTGTGGAATGAATGAATGTGGGTCTAAAGGGGTCTGGAAGACCGAACAGCCCTCTCCCTGCCCCTCCCTTCCAGCGGTCATTTGGGGAAACCCTCGGGCCAGTGCAGAGAGAGAGCAGAGTCCCTTCTGCCCTCCCCGGCTGCCACTGACCATGTGACATTGATGCCAGGGATCTAGGGACATAACCAGATTTGGAAACTGACTTTTCTTCTTACTGAACTGTGTGGTTTCTGCAAACCACTTCAACTCTCCCGAGTTTCAATCTCCTCAGCCTATCAAATGGGGATAAAAGGCCCCACCTTAGAAGGTTCTCCTGCAGCTGAAATGAGAAAGCGAAAGCCAGCCTGTGAACAGCTCCACGTTCTAACTGATTTACAGCTCCCCGCACCCCTACGAGGCAAGATCCTCGTTCACACTGGCTACATTTCAAGTGTCCACGTGCCCCCCCCCCCCGGGAGCCTCCTTTCAGGTATTGCTGTCATCCCCATTTTAAAGATGCAGAAACTGAGGTTCAGAGAGGGTGAGTGACTTGGCAAGGCCACACAGCCAGTAGCTGGTGGAGCCGGGATCTGAGCCCAAGCAGCCTGGCCCCCTACTATACCTGGCATATGATTAAAAACACACTAGTCGCTTTATTATTTTATTACAGAGAAAGAAAGACTGTGACAGTGTGTCTTGGGGAGAAAACTTATCACCAAGCACCACTCCTGTTGGCATTTTGAGTCGATGTATTTCCTTCTTGTCTTTTTTCTTCTTCTGGGGTTTGCGTCTGCCATTCGGTTCGGCCGATTTGGCGGTTTTGCTTTTTGGCATAATTATGCACACGCCGCACCCGCGTGGGACTCTGTCATCCCTAAACTGCAGAACCGGGGTGCCCCCTTGCCACCCCACCCTGCCATTGGGCTGTTGTAAGGACAAATTGAGGTGAAGCACGGAATGCCCTCGGTTTGGTGCCTGGCGCACAGTGGTGCTTAATAAATGCTGATGTTCCTCCCAGAAGGAAAGGAGGCTTCATGTCCACACTCTCTACACCCCCCCTCCCGTGTACCTCATTTTTCTTCCAAGTCAGCGCTGTCCGGTAGAACCTTCTGCAAATAAGGGGAATGTTCCAGAGCAAGGGTCCACGAACTTGTTCTATAAGTATCCACATATTAAGCATTTCAGGTTTTGCTGAGTGCGTGAGGTGGGTTTTGCTGCCTCTCCTTTTCCCCGCAGCCCCTCCCCCTCCTCTTTCCCTTAAAAAAAAAAAAAGTGCAAGCTATTCTTAAGGGCTGAAGGTTGGATTTGGTCCGTGGTTCACTGACCCCATCCTAGATCTGCACTGTCCAGCATGGTAGCCACTGGCACCACACGACTGCTGGGCACTTGAAATACGGCCGGTGCACACAAGGAGCTGAATTTAACATTTTCTTTCGTTTTCCTTAATTTCCTTTTCTGAAATTTATTTATTGTATTCTTTTAATGCTTATTTTTATTTTTGAGAGAGAGAGACAGAGCAGGGTTAAGGGGGAGAGAGAGAGAGAGAGAGAGAGAGAGGGAGAGAGAAAGAATGAATAAATGAATCCAAGCAGGCTCCAGGCTCCGAGCCATCAGCACAGAGCCCGACGCGGGGCCCGAACTCACGAACCGCGAGACCATGACCTGAGCCGAAGTCGGACGCTTAACCGACTGAGCCACTGAGGTGCTCCCACCACTTTTTTTTGGTTTTTTAATTTTTTTCATTTTACTTAATTTAAATTTAAATGCCTTCCGAGGGGTCCGTGCCCCACACTGGACTGCAGCTGTAAATAATGGGAGTCTGGGGCAGCTCTCATCCCCGGCAGGCCTCTCTGAGCACTGTGGCATTTCAAGGGCCACCCGAGGGCACCTGGGCCCCAGCCATCTCGACTCTGGAAGAGCTTCAAGTGCCCTGTCCCTAATTGTTTTTATTTGTTCCAAGAGGCAGGTCTCTGTTGTTGGCCGCCCATCCCCCAGGAGGCTCAGAGGCAGGGTGTGTGTGTGTGTGTGTGTGTGTGTGTGTGTGGCTGGTTGCTGTGGTTACATCTGGATACCCTTCTCCAGCTGTGTTTACGAGTCCTCATCAGCCTGCTTTTTTCCAGGACAGGCACAAACTACAGAGGCGAGGAGAAAGGGAGAGAGGACAGAGAGACACGGTAACAGTCTACACCCAGATAATTTCCAACACGACACAGATACAGTAATAGCTAAAGGTTTCTGAGCGCTCACCGTAAATAGGCCATCGTGAGCTTTCAGCAGACAACAATCCATTTTACAGAACAGGAAAACTGAGGCTCCGAGGAACGGTGATTTATGGAGTCAGGGAGCCGTCCGGCTTCAGGGCTGTGTTCCTAACCACTCCCGCCTCCTGGAAAGGGACCAGGAGCTCCCCGGACTCCGTGTGTAAGTCTGTGGAATAATTTCCCTCGCGAGCCTCAGTCATCCCACCGGTAACATGGGGGAAGGTGAGAATCAGACTAAAACTCCTCACCCCGCCCCCAAATGGTAAGGACACAGCATGACAAGTACACCAGGAGCCCCTTGGTTCCACATTAGCCCGGCTTCCTGCCAGACCCCATCCTATCCATGGCCCCGTTCCTTTACCGCCGTGGTTAAGAGCTGGGCACCCAAGGCTCATGGATCTGGATGGGATCCTGGTTCCCGTGGTCCCCTGGGTGAGTTGCTCTGCCTCTTGAGGTCTTTTTCCTTTCTCGAAAATTGGGATTGGGGTGCCAGGGTGGCTCAGTCAGTTAAGCGTCTGACTCTTGATTTCAGCTCAGGGCGTGATCTCAAGGTTTGTGAGATCAAGCCCTGTGTTGGGCTCAGTGCTGATGTCGCAGAGCCTGCTTGGGATTCTCTCTCTCTGCCCCCCCCCCCCACACTTGCATTCTCTCTCTCTCCAAGGAAATAAATTAAGCATTTAGAAAAATAATACAGGGGCGCCTGGGTGGCGCAGTCGGTTAAGCGTCTGACTTCAGCCAGGTCACGATCTCGCGGTCCGTGAGTTCGAGCCCCGCGTCAGGCTCTGGGCTGATGGCTCAGAGCCTGGAGCCTGTTTCCGATTCTGTGTCTCCCTCTCTCTCTGCCCCTCCCCCGTTCATGCTCTGTCTCTCTCTGTCCCAAAAATAAATAAACGTTGAAAAAAAAATTAAAAAAAAAAATACAAATTAAGAGAAAATTGGGATCATCACACTCTCCTCGTAGGGGGACTAAATGATACAAGGTCCTCACATAGTAGGCATTGGGTCAGTATTAGGTGACAGTGGCAGGATGCTGTCCTACTCTGAGGGCGCCTTATTTATCATAGGCTAGGTATGTGGTGCCCTTTTGGAGTTGGGCAGTGCACAGCCTGTTCAACTGTACCCAGCAGCCCCAGATGGTGATTAGTGATATAATGGTGGTAGTTGTTGCTTATCCTTATGTTTACTTTTCCTGAAGTCCAATGTCCTTGGGCCAAGAGGAAGGGAGAACCCTGGTTCGCAGACACCTGACAGCTCCCTAAGGCAGCAGCACCTGAACCCAGATTCTCAGCTCATACCTCTCTGCCTGAACAGTAAGCCAGTTCGTTCCCTGTAGGACCAGGCGAGTTCAGACTCCAGCTGTTACATCTTGGGCTCAGATGGCCTCCCCCTGCACTCCAACTTGCCCCCCCCAGAAAACTTCCCCCCAAATCACCGCCGGAGGCCCCTGGGGAGCCTGACACCCTCCTCTGCCCCTCTGAGGGGGCCGGGCCCCCTCCACAGCACCCACCCCTCACGCAGCATCTCCTTTGCCTCTGCAGGGGACAGCCGGCGAGCAGTCTCCGTGAGCGGCCACAAGGGCTAGAGCCCAGAGATGACAGTGCCCGGGGGAGGTAAGTGCCTCCAGAAGTCCCCCCGCCCCCGCCCCGCCCGAGCCCTAGAGCTACTCCACTCCCCCGACTTCCATTATGGGGCAGCCAGACTCCCCTGGCCGGTGTTCTCTCTGTTAGAAATGCAGCACTGGGTCCCAGCAGCATGTCGGGGACAGTCCTCTGCTATTTTTCATGTCTTAGAAAGATGATTCTCCTATAATAGGAGAAGGCCGGTTCCCACAGCGGGCAGGGGATTTGGCCGGCATCGCTGAGCAGATTCGAGGCACGGCCAGAATCCAAAGCCCTCTGCGTCCCATCTGACTAGCGTTTCTGGTGCGCTTGCTCATCTCAGCACCTCGCACAGAGTCTCCCCGAATCTCAGAATAGCTCCCTGAGGAAGGGTAATTATTACCCTTCCCTTTCTCTGAGGGGAAAACAGAGGCTCAGAGAGGTGAAGTCCCTTGTCTCGGTCACCAGCTGGCAAGCAGCAGAGGCAGGATTTGAACCCAGGGCTTTAAGAAGCCACGTCTGAGTCTCGTACCCGCCGTCCTCACTGCCAGGACGCTGGGACACTGCCCTTGGCGGGGTCCAGCGGGATAGTGGGGGGTAGAAGACTGGCCCGAATCCCCGGGCTGGGCGCTCTGGCCCCTGCAGAGTGGGGTCCTTGACCGTAGATGGCCAGGAAGTTGCCTTTGGTTTTGTGGGTCCCTGGCTGTCCTTTTTACCACATTGCCCTACTTCTTCTTTTCAAGGCACCCCTTAGGCTTTGCTGTCTCCTGCTTAGGCCTGACCTGTCTGCTTTGAGCTGTTTTCTTCTGGCGACAGAGAGGGGCCTGTCACTGTGTCCTGTCTGAGGACAGGGAACAGCTTGCCTCAGCCTGGTCAGATGCAGGCCTGTCTCTGGCCACACGACCCTAGGCCAGTGGCTTCTTCTCTCTGAGCTGCTGAGGGCGAGGCGTCCCTCCCCGAGGGGTGATAGAGGTGATCCCATTAAATGCTGCTAATGCATAGTAAAAGTTTTAGCTGAGTATGTGCGTCATAAATGTAAGAACCCAAAATTCGTGTGCTTTGGTTTAAACTGAACAGGAATGATCGATAGTAACCAAAACTGGTGTGTTGGTAACATTTTTCTTATTCTGTCCATTCTTCTAGTCCTTTCCCCCTGATATTTAGTATCCAAGTCACTTTCTGACCCCAAATATACACTAGAGAATACACACACACACACACACAAACACACACACACACACACACACGGGCACAGACACTGTACTTACCCTTTCTGGAAACAGCTTCCCCAAAGTTTACCCCTTTTCTTCCTTTCTGTGCATCTCCCATCACCTTCTGGTCCATTCTCTCGTTGCCCACCAAGTGTCAGGAGGAAAGGGTGATTGCTCTAATTTAAACTAAAGTGTGATGGACTGGTCCGCAGGAGCACAGACACTGACATAATAACAGAATTCTAGTCTCAAGTCGAAGAGGAGAATTTCAGTGAGCACTTGAACAAGTTGATAGGTCCTGGGAGGGATTTCCAAGTGGCTTTCTGTCCTGCCCAGCCTGCCTTCTCCCTGAAAGGAGCCCTGGCATTAGATTTCCCCATCCCCAACCCTGAATTCAGGGCACCAGTGAACCCCTGCCATTGTCAGCAGCATATGATAAGCACAGTTTCCTGGGGAGAGGGTCCCCAGCTATTTTCTGATGTCCACGGCGGCCAGTGACCCCAGGCTGAGATTCATCTTTGCTTTCTTAGTTGCTTCTAGAATCCTCTCAGCGTTTGAGGTCAGTGCACCCCACCCCTCTTTGCAGCTGAGGAAACTGTGGTTTAGATGGGGGAAGTGACTCTCCCAAAGCCACACAGCCAGGAAATGCTGAAGCTCTCGACAGCTTGGACCCCGGGGCCGAGATTGCGCATTCCCTCCGTTCTGATATTTACGTCCCGCTTGCTACAGCCCGTGGTGGGGATGCAGGCTGGGTCGGTCCTTTGGTGGTTCCGGCTGAAGCTCGCATCCATCAAGGAACCTGCCTGTGGCCTTTGCACTGGGCATTCCCTTTGCCAGAACACCCTCCTCTCTCTTTCCTACCTGGCTGTTTGAAAACCACCTGTGCACTGTTCAGAACTTGGCTCTGGGGCTGCCTCCTACAGGAAGTCTTCCCTCACCTCCTCGGGTAGAAGCTGTCACCCCCTCCTCCCAGGTGTGGGGCCACCCTCTCCCATCTGGGGATCTTTGCATTCTCTGTCCCCTCTGCCTGGATCAGTCCTCCATGCATCTTCACATGGCCAGCTTCATCCAGGACTCCGCTTGGATGCCACCTTCCCCGAGGGGCCCTCCCTGCCCTCCCTCCTCCTTCCCCTCCTCGATCCCTCTTACAGGGGAAGCCCTTTCCACTGGGTGCCAATAGCTTATGTGCTATCGCTCCCCCGCCCAGCTGTCTTACCCGCTTTCCTGTCCCCAGCACTGAGCACGGTGCCTGGCACCTTTTTTTGTACTTAATACCCATTCACCGAATGAAGACTGAGGGAGTAAGTAGTGATTCCAGAAGAAGCCCAGAACAGGACAGCGTATTCCACACCATCTCCTGAAAAGCATCTCTCACCAAGGCGGTGTGGTCCTTCAGAGCAGGCATTAGAGCTGGCTGGCCCGGGCCAGAATGTTCTACTCCAGCCTGGCTGCTCCCCAGCTGGGCACCTGTGATCAGCCTCTCCATTTCTTGGTTTCCTTCTGTTTTTTCTTATTTTAGGGGGGCGGGGAACACAAGGGAGCAAGGGGCAGAGAGAGAGAAGGGCGGGGGTGGGGGGGAGAGAGAGAGAATCCCCTGAGGGGCAGAGAGAAGGAGAGGGAGAGAGAGAGAGAGAGAGAAGCGGGGCTCACCCAAAGTGGGGCTCAAGCTTACCCAAAGCGGGGCGTCTGTTTACCCGAAGCAGGGCTCAAGCTTACCTGATGTGGGACTCGAACTCACGAACCGTGAGATCGTGAACTGAGCCGAGGTCAGATGCTAAGGCACCCAGGTGCCCTCGGTTTCCTTCTGTTTCTACGGCCGTCACGTCACAGCACTTGGAACCTTGTCCTGCTCATTCAACCAAGGCACATCCCCCAAATACTTACGAAGCACCTGCTAGGCACCAGGCTCTGTGCTAGACTCTGGAGAGCCCGCCGTGAACAGGACACACAGAAACCTTGTCCTTGCAAAGTGGGCGTGCTGCTGAATTCGGACATCCCAGGGCATTATTATTTTCCATACTTTAGTAGTCAATTGAAAAATAATTCTTACGGGGCACCTGGGCAGCTCAGTCGGTTAAGCATCCACCTTCTGCTCAGGTCATGATCTCGCGGTCCGTGAGTTCGAGCCCCGCGTCGGGCTCTGCACTGACGGCTCAGAGCCCGGAGCCTGTTTCAGATTCTGTGTCTCCCTCTCTCTCCGCCCCTCCCCCACCTGCCCTCTGTCTCTCTCTCTCTCTCTCTCTCTCTTTCTCTCAAAAATACACGTTAAAAAATTTTTTTTTTTTTAATAATTGTTATTCTCCCTCTGTCGGATGAGGAATACGATCGCAGCGTGTTTGGCTAGGGCCGGCAGCCCCCCGAGGCCTGCCTGACTCCTGCCTCCCTCTCTCTCCCCAGATGCGAGTCCCGCCCGCCCTCCGCTGACCTGGCGCTAAGGCCCACCCGCCACCCCGGGCCCAGCATGCGCCTGTCGGTGCGGAGGGCGCTGCTGGCGGCCAGCTGCGCCCTGGCCCTGGTGCTGGCGGTCCAGGTGGGGCAGCAGGTGCTGGAGTGCCGCGCGGTGCTGGGGGGCCCGCGGGGGCCCCGGCGGGCCATGCGGCCGGAGCAGGAGGACCTGGTGATGGTGGGCGCGGACCGCGTGGAGTACCGCTACGGCAAGGCCATGCCGCTCATCTTCGTGGGCGGCGTGCCCCGCAGCGGCACCACGCTGATGCGCGCCATGCTGGACGCCCACCCCGAGGTGCGCTGCGGCGAGGAGACGCGCATCATCCCCCGCGTGCTGGCCATGCGCCAGGCCTGGTCCAAGTCGGGCCGCGAGAAGCTGCGGCTGGACGAGGCGGGCGTGACGGACGAGGTGCTGGACGCCGCCATGCAGGCCTTCATCCTGGAGGTGATCGCCAAGCACGGGGAGCCGGCGCGCGTGCTGTGCAACAAGGACCCCTTCACGCTCAAGTCCTCCGTCTACCTGTCGCGCCTGTTCCCCAACTCCAAGTTCCTGCTGATGGTGCGCGACGGCCGCGCGTCGGTGCACTCCATGATCACGCGCAAGGTCACGATCGCCGGCTTCGACCTCAGCAGCTACCGCGACTGCCTCACCAAGTGGAACAAGGCCATCGAGGTGATGTACGCCCAGTGCATGGAGGTGGGCAAGGACAAGTGCCTGCCCGTGTACTACGAGCAGCTGGTGCTGCACCCCAGGCGCTCCCTCAAGCTCATCCTGGACTTCCTGGGCATTGCCTGGAGCGACGCTGTTTTGCACCACGAGGACCTCATTGGCAAGCCGGGCGGCGTGTCCCTGTCCAAGTGAGTGGAGCCCTCGCCCTGCGCCCACGGCCCCCTGGCCCGAGTCAGAGGCAATGGGTGGGCAGAGTGCCACTGTCCCTCTGAGCCTCAGCTTCAGCACCCGCAGAAGCGGGGCACTCACTCTTGCCCTGTTTCTGAGCCAACCAGCAGATGCGAATGTGCTTTGCAGTAAGTCGTAGCGGGCGAAGGTTACATTCAGAACACGGATCTGGAACCAGGTTGTCTGGGGTCCGATCCCGGCTCAGCCACCGCCTGACTGTGTGCCGCTGAATGAGTGACACAGCCTCTCTGTGCCCCCCATTTCCTTACCTGTAGCGCAGGGATCTAATCGAGCAGCCTTCTAGCTACCTGGGAGCATCAAATAGGTCAAGACACGTTAGGTGCGATTATTTCTATCATTATTGTCACCATGGTAGCATAGAGACCGCTTTTATCGGCCCGCTCATTATCCTCACCCTCATGACCACGTAATGCGTGCCTGAGGTGTAGTAAGCACTGAGTTAAGCCCCCAACACACGTTATTCCTTTAATTCCCAACCTGAGGGCAGGAGAACAGCTCTTATACCCATTTGACAGGCGGAGAAACTGAGTCGCAGCGAGACGTTACCTGAGGCCACACAGCTGGCAAAGGGTGGTGCCAGGATTTGAACCCAGGTCTGCTAGACTCCAGGGTGTGTGCTCGCAAGCTCTCCACACCCCTCCTCCTTCTCCCCTTCTGTCCCTTCCTCTCTGCCTTCCTCCTTTGGGGAGGCCGTCCCTCTCCTGAGACCCAGAGCGCTTGAACAACGCAGGATCGGAGGGTGCCGTCTGTCTGTCTCCATCCCGATCTGGCCCAAGCATCCCTGAGAGGCCAGTGAGAGAGCAGTCCTTCCCGGGACAGCGCCACCTCCTTTCCCTCATGGCTGGGCCCTGTCAGACCCCATCCCCAAGAGCTCTTGAGCCCCGAGCAGAGCTGGGGACGTACAGCAACTCTCCCGGCAGTGACGTGCCCACGTGCCCGGTACCCCAGCCAGTCAGTGCTGGGGCTGGGATCTTTGTAAATTAGCCAAAAAATCAGATAACTTAAGGAATATATCTTTACTGTCGGAGATTGAGACGGTTCCCCCGGGGTAAGGAACAAGAACCCAAAATCCCACCTTCCAGATTTTGATCTGTGACCTGCTGGTCCTTTGTCAGGGGCTGTTGATAAAACCGGAGTCCTCCTGAAACAGGAACATGTTTCCCTGTAACCTTTCTTCGCTTTGTGTATGGGACCACCTGTCCGCCGGGCCCCAGCATGCCACCGTGACGTCATTTTGGACGGCTGTGTAATATTCCACCCCATAGAGCACAGCATTCTGTCTCACGCCTCATATTTTGGAACACGTTGGTTCTTTTTTTTTTTTTTTTATGTTTATTTATTTTTGAGAGAAAGAGAGCACAAGCAGGGGAGGAGGGGCAGATGGAGACAGGATTTCAAGCAGGCTCCGTGCCGACAGCAGCGACCCCGATGCAGGGGCTCCCATGAACCGTGAGATCGTGACCTGAGCCGAAGTCGGATACTTAACCGACCGAACCACTCAGGCGCCCCGGGACATGTTGGTTCTTTACTCAGATCAAGCATGTGTCCCATTCATGTTGTGGGATGCACCTGTGTCCCTTCTGTCTCATAAAATCCTGGAGGTCCGCACACTCCAAACCCTTGCTCTTACCGCCCGTCCCCACCACCCCCCCCCCCAGCCTCCCCGCTCTCCTCACTCCTGGTCCCACCTTCCTTTTGCCACATCTTTTTGGGTTTTGGTCTTCTTCCCAATTTCTCTCTTCATTGGGATGGAAGCACCTGGAGACAGGGCCTGGATCCTGGGAGTGCCCCACCCTCCGCCGTACAAGGCCCTCGGACAGCGACCGGTAGGGTCCTTGTGATTCAGACAGTGCGAGAAGCCCGTCCTAGGGGCGAGCGAGGACGCACGTCCCAGGTGGTGGTGGTTCCACGGTGACCGCAGAAGTGATAGCAACCTAAGTGGCCACCGTTAGGGGCTGGAAAAATACGCTCTGGAGGGATGCCACACAGCTGGAGAAATGGAGGAGGTGTCGGGTGCGAAACGAAGTTATCAGCTGATACAGACAGCGTATTATTGCTGTTTTAAAATTGCAGACCAACCATAGGTATTCCGTGGATGTGTGTGTGTGTGTGAGAGAGAGAGAGAGAGAGAGAGAGAGAGAGCTAGTGCTTACTGAGACCCTACAACGTGCCATCGCCTCGTCTGTCATTAACTCATTTACTCCCCAGGACAGCCCAGTGAGGTGGGCACGATCATTATTCCCATCGGTAGATGAGGACACGGAGGCTCAGAGAGGTGAAGTAACCCCCCCCAAAGCCACGCAGCGAGTGTCGTTACAGCTGGGGTTTGAACCCAGGCGGCCCGGCCCCCGAGTCTGCCCTTGGCCACTCTCCCATTGAGAGCACAGAAGACAGTATTGAGCGGGTGGACCCCCAAATGCTAAGATTGGGTTTCGGTAGGGAGCTGATAGGCTGGGAGGGGGCGGTCCGTGTTTTATAATTATTTCTCCAGAACGAAATACCCATCTTAGTCACAGAAATAAAACGTTATTTTTAAAAAGTTGGAGACATCAAGGGAGCAGGATTTTAAGTGCTCACCGCCTTCCACTGTCTTCCAGTTTCCAGTTTCTGGCCACAGAGGCTCTTATCGTACAGAGGAGGGCTGAGGAGGGCAAGTGACTTGCCCGCAGCCTCACAGCCGAGGCGGGCACAGGTGACCCGGGTGCCATCTGGGTCTTCCTGTGCCCCCTGCGGCCTGTTTTTTCTCCCCAGGATCGAGCGATCCACAGACCAGGTCATCAAGCCCGTGAACCTTGAAGCGCTCTCCAAGTGGACCGGCCACATCCCTGGGGACGTGGTGAGGGACATGGCCCAGATCGCCCCCATGCTGGCGCGGCTCGGCTATGACCCCTACGCAAACCCACCCAACTACGGCAACCCCGACCCCATCGTGGTCAACAACACCCACCGGGTGAGTGCGTGTGCTCGCGCGGAGACGTGCTCCCGGCCTGGAGCGGGGGTGGTTGTATGTGTATGACGGCCGTTTTTGCTTGGGCCACAGGGAAGCTCAAATCCAACTGCTAGCCTTTCTACCAGCAGGTCCATGTGTCCTGATTTCATCCTATTTCTCTGTTCTCTTTTACCCTCTCTCCCCCCATTTCCCTGGCTATTTGTCTGTTTAGAAAGTACTTCAAGGGGCGCCTGGGTGGCGCAGTCGGTTAAGCGTCCGACTTCAGCCAGGTCACGATCTCGCGGTCCGTGAGTTCGAGCCCCGCGTCGGGCTCTGGGCTGATGGCTCGGAGCCTGGAGCCTGTTTCCGATTCTGTGTCTCCCTCTCTCTCTGCCCCTCCCCCGTTCATGCTTTCTCTCTCTCTGTCCCAAAAATAAATAAAAAACGTTGAAAAAAAAAAAAAAAAAAAAAGAAAGTACTTCAAGTCTTTGTTGAGGCTGAATAGAAATAAACTCTTGGTCACTTTATTGCCCCCTTAAATTTTTTTTTTAATGTTTTTATTTATTTTTGAGACAGAGAGAGAGCATGAGAGGGGGAAGGACAGAGAGAGAGGGAGGCACAGAATCCGAAGCAGGCTCCAGGCTCCGAGCCGTCAGCAAAGAGCCCAACGCGGGGCTCGAACTCACGGACTGTGAGATCATAACCTGAGCTGAAGTCGGATGCTTAACTGACTGAGCCACCCAGGCGCCCCTGCCCCCTTAAATTTTAATGTTGATTTCTCAGACAGATGGGAGCTTGGGGCAGTTGGAATTACTCTTTAAGCTCTCCTTGGTTAAGGTGGTCAAGGGAAATGACTTTACTAGATGTTTCTGAACCATTAAAGTCAGGTAATCCTGGGGAAAGGAACAGTTAGCAAGTCCGTCCTTGACTGTCACAACTTCTAGTTTACTTTGGGTGCTGTATGCTGACTTCCTTGGAGGCACGAAGTTAGGGACAGTATTTGAGCATGGGGCCCGTGCCTGGAGACACGTGAGCTCCTAGTTCCTACGCCAGTAAGACCTGGAGTCTTTTTAAATTTTTTTTTTTTTTAATGTTTACTAACTTGAGACAGAGCACGAGCAGAGCAGGGGAGGGGCAGAGAGAGAGGGAGACAGAATCCGAAGCAGGCTCCAGCCTCTGAGCCGTTAGCACAGAGCCCGACGCAGGGCTCGAACCCACGAACCGAGAGTTCATGACCCGAGCCGAGGTCAGACACTCAAGTGACTGAGCCCCCCAGGCGCCCCAAGAGTCTTAATTCCAGCTACGCTCAGCATTTCCAAACACATGCTGAATAGAAAACAAAACAAAAAATATCTTTAAGTTTATTTCTTTATTTTGAGAGAGAGAACCAGAGAGAGGGACAGAGGATCTGAGGCGGGGCTCTGTGCTGAGAGCAGTGAGCCTGACGCGGGGCTCGAACTCTCAAACTGCAAGGTCATGACCTGAGCCGTAGGCAGACGCTTAACCGACTGAGTCACCCAGGGGCCCCTCACATGCTGATTTTAGGAAGTGAACAGTTCTTGTGTTGAACGGCAAAGGGAGAAAGTCCCATTTCTCCCTCTTCCCCTTTAATTGTTCAGTGCCCGGAGGAGAAAGACCCCATTTGGTGCTAACAAGGCTTTCACACCTCTCTGACACATGTAGGCTCTGCCCTCGGGGAAGCGGGAAGGGTAGCGGGTCTCAGCACTTCCTCTCCCCCTTGACACCTATTGATTTTGCAAACATCTCTTTGTGGAAATACCCAGAGGTCCACTTCCATGATGCTCAGACTGCATCTGACAGTGTGACTATTCACAACCTCCATGTGGTCCATTTTTTTTCCCATTATTTTTATTCTAAGCCTTTGCTATTTATTATTCTTATGCTTTCATAAAGTACTCTTTAAGCTGTACTTAATGTGTTTCATACACTTTTCTGTACCTAGGCTATCTTATTGTATAATGTATTGCATATATTTTCATATGATGAGAAAACAATTAGATTAAAAAGAAGAAACGGCAGCTGGGAGCGTGATCTTGAACTCCAGCACCCAGGGTGCTTCTCAGGGGCAGTAGCTGGACCAGGATGAGGACCACATTGACAGAGGGCTCTCCTGACTCTGTGTTCTTAGCCAGGGGCCCCATGGAAACTTCTCTGAAGCCTCTTTAAAGGGTGAAGGCCCCTGGGGCGCCTGGGTGGCTCAGTCAGTTAAGCATCTGACTTCGACTGGCGGTCGTGATCTCGTGGTTTGTGGGTTCGGGCCCGGAGTCGGGCTCTGTTCTGACAGCTCGGAGCCTGGAGCCTGCTTCAGATTCCGTGTCTCCCTCTCTCTCTGCCCCTCCCCCCACCTCTCTCTCTCTCAAAAATAAGCAAACATCAAAAAAAACATTAAAAGGCGAAGGCCCCTGATTTGTTCCAGAATGCAGGTCGGAAGCTCCCAGAATAAGGCCTGACCTTGTATATCTTCTAAAAAATTCTGAAGAGGAAGACCAACTCTTTGAAGCTCTGTTGTTTGTTTGTTTAAAACGGAAGCTGCTCCTGGTTTTCTTCCAAAGAGGTTTCTTCCCAGGGGTTGCCAGACGCTTGTTTAATCTTCCTGGTAGTTTTGCTGTCACTGCAAAGATACGTTCCCTCACTGAAAACTCTGTGTGTGTGTGTGTGTGTGTGTGTGTGTGTGTGTGTGTGTTTCTATGCGGACACTGTGTGTTCCTGTAACAGATCCTGGGGTGCAGGACACTTGGGCACTGGAAGGACCCCAGTGCTAATGAAATTGTCTCTGCCTCCACTGTCCATTACAGCCTCTAGCCGTTAACCTTGTGTGGCCACTGAAATGTGCCTAGTGAAATCTGGTCCAAATTGAGGGTTGCTGTTAAGTGTTAAACACGTATCTGATTTTGAAGTCCAGGTACGGAGAACAGTATGTGAAGTTTGTCATTAATCATTTTTATATTACTTGTCGAAGAGTGAATATTTTAGATATATCAGGTTAAATGAAAGATCTAACGAAAATTAGTTCACTTGATTTTACTTTTTTTTTTGGTCACTTTGTTTTTTTAATATATATTTTTTTAAGGTTTACTTATTTTTGAGAGAGAGAGACAGAGTGCGAGTATGGGAGGGGCCGAGAGAGAGGGAGACACAGAATCTGAAGCAGGCTCCAGGCTGTGAGCTGTCAGCACAGAGCCCTATGTGGGGCTCAAACTCATAGGCCATAAGATCATGACCTGAGCCTAAGTTGGCTGCTAACTGACTGAGCCACCCAGGCACCCCTTGGTCACTTTGTTTTTAATGTGACTACTAAAAAATTAGAAGTACATAGTTGGTTCATTCTATATTCTATTGGTCGATACTGGTCTATATGATGGCTTATATATGGAGAAGTTATGGAAAGGCCTAGAATTTTCTTTGCCCTGTGTGCTGTGCCTGGAACACTCTTCCTTCAGAGCTCGGCTTGGCTGGTTTTCTTTGTCATTGAAGGCTCAGCTTAAAGGTCACTTGTTCTGAGAAGTCCTTTGTGACCATCTGCACAAAAGAAGCCCCTTGGTCACTCCTGATCACATCCCTTTGTCTTATTTTTTTTTTTACTGTACTTCTCATGGTTTGATATGTTCTTGTTTATTTGTGTTTATTACTTATGGATCATCTAGCTCCTCCTCTAGAATGGTGGCTGCAGGAGAAAAGGAATTTTAATTGTCTGGTTAATTTTGTACCTCCAGAGCTTAGAATGATGCTTAGAAATAAGGGGAGGTCAATAAATGTTTGTTGGATGGATGGATGGATGGATGGATGGATGGATGGATGGATGGATGGCTAGCTGGGAAGGAGGATGGATAGGTGGATGGGTGGATGGGTGGGTGGATGGATGAATGGATGGATGATGAATGGGTAGATGAGTGGCTTGATGGGTGGATGGATAGGAGAGTGGGTGGATGGGTAGATGGGTGGGTGCAAGGGTAGGTGGATGGGAGGGTGGATGGGAGGGTGGATGGGTGGATGGATGGATGGATGGATGGATGGATGGATGGATGGATGAAAAGATAGATGGATGGATGGGTAGTTGAATGGGTGGATGGATGGGTGGATGGGTGGGTGGATGGATGGCTGGGAAGGAGAATGGATAGGTGGATGGGTGGATGGGTGGGTGGATGGATGGATGATGAATGGGTAGATGAGTGGCTTGATGGGTGGATGGATAGGAGAGTGGGTGGATGGGTAGATGGGTGGGTGCAAGGGTAGGTGGATGGGAGGGTGGATGGGTGGATGGATGGATGGATGGATGGATGAAAAGATAGGTGGATGGATGGGAGAGTGGATGGATGGATGGGTAGTTGAATGGGTGGATGGGTGGGTGGATGGATGGCTGGGAAGGAGGATGGATAGGTGATGGGTGGATGGGTGGGTGGGTGGGTGGATGGATGGATGGATGGATGATGAATGGGTAGATGAGTGGCTTGATGGGTGGATGGGTAGATGGGTGGGTGCAAGGGTAGGTGGATGGGAGGGTAGATGGGTGGATGGATGGATGGATGGATGAAAAGATAGGTGGATGGATGGGAGAGTGGATGGATGGGTGGATGGGTGGATGGATGGATGGATGAATGGATGATGAATGGGTAGATGAGTGGTTGGATGGGTGGATGGATAGGAGAGTAGGTGGATGGATGGGAGAGTGGATGGGTGGGTGGATGGATGGATAGATGAAAAGATAGGTGGATGGATGGGAGAATGGATGGATGGGTGGATGGGTAGGTGGATGGGTGAGTGGATAGGTAGATGGATGAGTGGATAGATGGGTGGGTAGGAGGATGAATGTATATGGATGGATGTGTAGATGGATAAATAGGTGGGTGGATAAATGAGTAGATGGGAAGGTGGTGGTAACAGACTGAATTTTATTTTTGATAATTTCTATGATAGTGATACTTTGTTTCTCTCTTTCCTAGGTCTTGAAAGGGGACTATAAAACACCAGCCAATCTGAAAGGATATTTTCAGGTTAGAAACCCCAAGGGGAATTCTGAAATCGGTTTATTGGGCTGTCCCACCAGCTTGCGGATGCCCTCGGACACTTTGCTTCTCTAATCTGCTGATCATTTCCTCGTCAGAAAATTTGGCGTGGGGAGCCCGGCCAGGGGCCCTCCAAGTATCTGATCCAGCTAGGGTCAAATCTCAACAGCCCTTCTGCGTGAGCCCCTGGTGGGGACTTTCTGTCCAGCCCTCTGTCTCTAGCCTTAAATTCAGTTTTATTTAAAGTGGCAGTTCCCACATGTGACCCAGCCCAGAATTTTCATCAGTCAGCCAAAAAATGAGACCCGTAAGGCTTACGTGGTGTGGGCGTCCCCGCGAATGTAGACGTACAGACATCCCTGCATCCTCACGCACATCTCCATGGCCCTGCCTCCCACACATCCTGGGCATGTCCGAGGGGCACAGTCCATGGATCATGTTGGGAAGGACCGCCCCCTTCATGGATGCGATAGCTCCCATTTAAATGAAGTGGTGATACCAAGCTTAGTACTCTTAGTCTGTGTGTGTTTAATTTGGGAGAGAGAGAGCAGGCCACCCCATGCCGACCCCCAGTTTGATCATCAAAATCACAGATGCTCATTGTCCGGGGTCCCGGGCTTTTGCACACATCTCAGTTCTTCGGGGAGGGCTCCATGCTCCCTTTCTGGGAGTCGGAGACCCCATCGTCTTGCCGCTGTGAACAAATACTGCCAAGATTAGTCAGCAGTGATTTAGCGCTTGGTTTAACCAAAAAGATGATGTAACAAGCAGCAAACACAAGCCGGGGTGAGGGGAATTAGTCACCGTCCGGAACGCCCTCCAGTTTTGCGGATTATCCTTTCTCGGCCCACCTGACTATTTATCTTCTATTCCGTGCAGTTCCATTGCATGGGCTGCTTGGTTTCGTGTTCTTCGTGTTTTCCCATCTTTTGGATTTTCCATCTACTGCCCTTCCCGATGGTTTCATAGTATTCTCTGGAACGCATTATGGGCCACCAATTAACTGTTGCCCTAAGGTCCTGTCCAGTTTTTGCAGAAATGGTGGCACGTGCCCATCATCCTGATTTTGCCTCCCTCCTGCTGGGGGGGGGGCTCTCTTGGGCCATTCCCTTAGAATCCATTGTCACGGAATGTCATAGGTGGGTGCAAGGGTCCAGTTCTTTGGAAGACTCTTGAAGCATCAGGCTAAATTGTTTCACAAAAACGTTGGACCGTACCCGAACGTGTGGCCACACTCAAGATGTCTAGCTGGCTGGCCTGGGACTGTTTTCGTGCTCGCTTAGGAGCAAAATGTGAAAGCACGGCATGTGCCCTGTCATCGTGAACCTTGCCACCCAGGAGAGCTGCCCTGCAGACCACATCCGACCCCTGCTTCCCTCCCCCCCATCTCCCTCCCTGGCCTCTAGAGTGCGCATGAGTTCATTCCGGGCATCACATAAATTGGATTCAGTCTTAACCGTTAGGTAAATGGTGGCTCAACCGTTAGGTAAATGGTGGCACAAAAAAAAGTCTTCCGGGTCCTCTACAGCCCTCTAAAATGATGATCCTGAACCCCAAAAGATGGAAGAATAATAAGCAAGCAAACCAAAGCAGCTCGCACATTGCCATTGCTGCGAATACAAAAAGGGATATTCACTCGCTAGGCGAATACAAAAAGGGATATTCACTCGCTAGGCACCCAACACCCTCCCTGTTTGTTCTGGCTGTTCCCTCTGCCAGGGATTGCTGTTCCAGCCAGATCTTTGTGTGCCTGGCCTCACTTACATCTTTTAGATCTCGGCTTAGGGGGCGTTTTCCAACCCCAACAACCAGTTTCTGATTCTCCAGACAGGCACCAAAGTGGGTGTTAAATTCAGTTCGGTTTGCACAGTGACACCCCCACAGTTAGTGGCAGACCCCGCAGGTTCAGGGCTCGGTCCCAGGAGACTGCGCCCACTTCAGACGCCAGCCACAGCGGGGTTCCCAGGCTACCCACATTTCCGCGCAGCCACCTACCATTTGGGGGTCCCCATGACCCCCTCCTCAGATTTGGGAATTTGCTAGAACAACTCACAGGGCTGAGGAAAGCACTTTACTTCCTAGATTATATAAAGGATGCGACTCAGGAACAACCACGGAAGAGCTACCCCGGGCAGGGTGCAGGGTAAGAGGTATAGCACTCCCACGCCCTCTTTGGGCCGTGTTCAGCAATCTGGAAGCTTCCTGAAGCTGTTATTTAGGGGTTTTATGGAGCTTTCCTGAAGCAGGGATGATTGATTAAATCACTGGTTATTAACTCACCCTCCAGCCCCTCTCCCCTCCCCAGAGTCATGCCTCCGTCCTTCTAGCCACCAGCCTGCATCCTGAGGCCAGAGGCCAGTCACTTCATTAGCATACAAGACAGGCTTGTTCTCACTAGGGAGAGTCTAGGGTTTTCCGAGCTGTGTGCCAGGAACCCAGGACACAGAGCACATATTTGTTTTTCAAACAGCTTTGTAGTGGCCTTTCCTGACACCCTTTGGGAAGTAGCTCCAAAGTCACTCGCATAGGCCCACGAGTGGGTGGACGCGATGTTATCTTGCAGATGTATTTCTTAAGGCTCTCCCTGTAGAAGAGTGGGACCAAGTTGGTCATGTTCACGGCATCCCCAGCACCTGGCCCGTCTGTAGTAGTGTGCAATAAATCCCCGATGAGGGAGAGTGTGCCTGCGTCAGTGAGGCTAAGGGCTGAACCTCAGGGCAGTGAGACCCTGGCCCCCCAGCCTGGCCGTGACCCCTTCCTCTGTGTGTTGTCTTCCTCCAGGTGAACCAGAACAGCACCTCCTCCCACTTAGGAAGTTCATGATTTCCAGGTAGGCCTGCAGACTTCCCGGGGGAGGGGGCTGGGGAGGAGGGGCTGCCCTTCCCAGCTCGGGAGCCCCTCCCTGAAAAGCTTGTCCTTCCAGAGCCTCCCTTGAGGGGGGGGGAGTGTCCATCCAGGTGGACTGACCAGGGCCCTTGTGGGGGTTTCCATGGCGACGGGCCGGGGGAGCTATTTATAGAATCACAGACTAGTCACCCAGCTCTGGATCCCGTGGGGGCAGGGACCAGTGCCGAACCAACTAGGAAAAGGTTTGTCTGCCTTTGGGGAGGGGGGATGCCAGGGACCAATGTGATGGGGGGTGGGGTGGGGATTCCAGAACATTTTTGCACAGAACGCTGCCTGCTGATCCTGCTTCTATAAACAGTATCAGGTTGGCCCAGAGCAATTAATGTTCTAATAAAAGCTCCAAGCAAGTCTGGTCCAAGAATAACCCCCAGGGCATTGGACAGAGTGCTACTCCTGTGGGACTCATTTAACCCTCAGTATCCCTGGGAAGGCAGCCAACACAGCGGAGGAAACTAGAGCCCAGAGAGGGCTTTGACTTGCCCAAGGCCACAGAGTCACCAAACGGCAGAATCCCTCCCGAGGTCACCTTCTTCCAGAGTTCGCTTTGGGGGACCGATTTGAAGGGCATATCCATCCACCCGTATTTTGCGAAGGGGGGAGAAGCGCAGGTTCTGACCTTGGGAAGTCAAAGATTCGGGCACTCACTTCACATTGGACTTCTCACGGCCTCCGCTTCTGACGTCTGGAGAACGGGGGTTCACGCGGGTCCGCCCCGCGAGGGTGGCCGAGAGGTGAAGTGAGCTGGCCCAGGGGGGCGCGTGGGGAATCCAGGAAGCCTTGCCCCCTCGCTGTGCTTGTGGGCACTGGCGTTAAGCCAGTAAGTTCACTTCCCCTGCCTCTCGGGTGACCCCACAGAGAGGTCACAACCCACTTGTTCTCCGTTGCTCTAGACTATGAAGACGCTCCCTGCCTGGCGTCTGTGTTTTGGTCTCCCGATCTTATTTTTCATTTTTTAAAGTTTTTAAAATGTATTTATTTCTTTTGAGAGAGAGAGAGAGAGAGAGAGAGACAATGGGGAGGAGCAGGCAGAGAGAGAGAAGGAGAGAGAGAGTCCCAAGCAGGCTCCACGCTGTCAGCACAGAGCCCGACACGGGGTTCCATCCCACGACCCGTGAGACCGTGACCTGAGCCCCAGTCAAGAGTCGGACCACGAGGACTCCTTCTCCACGTTTCTCCCCAACCCCTTCCCCTCCTGCTCCTTCCGCAAAATTCATTCGTAGAATTTTGAACCTTCCTGTTGACAGAAGCCAGATATATTCCTCCCTTTGCTGTTTCAATGAGATACCACGTACAGGGTGGGTTTTTTTTTTTTTTAGCTCATCCCTGGTGAACAGTTGGCGTTAAATGCTGATCCTTCCCTCACCTCCAAAAATCCCACTGGTGTTTTATCACGTCATTGCCACTGGTCTCTTCATAAGTAAAAAGAGATCTTTGAGGTCGGGTGGACCCAGGCTGAGATGTGGGTAAGAACCCAAGGAAAGCTTTTATTTATTTATTTATTTATTTATTTATTTATTTATTTATCTATTTTTGTTTGTTTGTTTTTGAGAGAAAGAGAGAGAACAAGCAGGTAAGGGGCAGAAGGAGAAGGGGACTTCTAGAAATCCAAAGTGGGCTCCACGCCCACGACAGCAGCGAGCCCGAGGTGGGGCTCGAACCGGCACACTGTGAGATCATGACCTCAACCGCTCAACCAGGCGCCCCCCGCCCCCGCCCCCGCCACCCGAGGGACGCTTTTCGATTTAAATTCTCTCTGGCCGTGGGGGGCGCGTAGAGGAAACTGCACCTGTTCGTGTGTGTGTGTGTGTGTGTGTGTGTGTGTGTGTGTGTGTGAACGTGGCGAGACCATCCCCTCCCCGATCACACGTACAAATACAAAAGGTCTGTCTCCGAATTCTTACTCCGCACCTAATGCCGTTGTATCCTCTGTCCAGATCTCTGCAGATTGCTGCCCAGAGGAGAAGACACCTTGCATTCGAGTGGAAATCGGACCTCTAATCCAAGCATATTGCTTGCTCTTAATCGCCAAAACAGGACTGCTAATGAGGAATGTATTTGCATATGTTTGCAAAAAAAGCCGAATCACCGAAAACTCAACCTGGAGACTCTCTACCTGTGGACACCCCCCCTCCCCCCCCCCAGGGTGGAGAAGAAGGAAGAAGAGTGTGGGAAATAGGCTGGCTTTTGAAACTTCGGTATTTTTTATCTTGCCCCTCAAGAACTTTTTTTTAAAGAAATGGATTTGCCATTTTTCTTAATTTGCAGGACTGCCTTGGCGGCTTTGTTGGCGGGGACAAGGCCCACACCTGTGCCTCTCTCCTATTGACTTACTTTTGAATTCAAAGAATCTATTTAAGAATTTAATATATGAGGTTTTCTTTGATTCCTCCTCAGTTCTTCTCAGATTTCAGAGGAAAAAAAAATTATTTGAATAAAGTGACCAGGGACTCATTTGTCTGTGCCTTACTTTACAGAGCGAACAGATTTTTTTGTTTTTTGTATTTTGTTGGTTTTTTTTTCCCATTTCAGATTTTGGCAGGTGGATTGATGACCGGCGAACAAGGTTCCCATCTTGGGGGCTCAGCAAGGCACAGCTGAGCTCCTGGGTTGGGTCCCCCGAGGCCACTCAGGATCGGTGATTTGCTAGAGGGACTCCCAGGTTAGCTGGGAGACCCACAGTCACACGGTTTTTTGTTTTTTTTTTAATTTTTTTTTAACGTTTATTTTTGAGACAGAGAGAGACAGAGCATGAATGGGGGAGGGTCAGAGAGAGGGAGACACAGAATCTGAAACAGGCTCCAGGCTCTGAGCCGTCAGCACAGAGCCCGACGCGGGGCTTGAACTCACAGACCGCGAGATCATGACCTGAGCCGAAGTCAGCCGCTCAACCGACTGAGCCACCCAGGTGCCCCAGGGTTTTTTTTTTTTAACATTTTTTTTCCCTTAATGTTTGTTTATTTTTGAGAGAGACAGAGACAGAGTGCAAGCAGGGGGAGGGGCAGAGAGAGAGGGAGACACCGAACCCGAAGCAGGCTCCAGGCTCCGAGCTGTCGGCACGGAGCCCGACGCGGGGCTCGAACTCACGAACGGTGAGATCATGACCTGAGCCGAAGTCAGACGCTTAACCGACTGAGCCACCCAGGCGCCCCAGTCACAGCTGATTATGGCGAAAAGATGCGGATTAAAATCTGCAAAGGAAAAAAGTAGGCAGGACAGGCACAGAGAGACCAGGAGTGAGCTTCTAGTTACACTCACCCGGTGGAGGCTTACGGACAGGGCTCAACTCTACCAGCCACGTGTGCACACGGTGTACTAAGTATGGCCGGCCAGGAAAGCTCGCCTGAGCCGTGGTGCGCAGTATTTTCATTGGGCATCAGCCGTAGGCATGGGGCACCCATCTGACTGACCTTAGTGACCCCGTCTCCAGCCCCTGCAGTCGTCAAATGATACAGCGTGCTCCCGGGCTCCCCCACAGATCCCACTGGGTCGTACCTGCTGTGGCCCAGAGTCCCTGCTAGGGAAAGACAACTTTTATTAGGATATTCCAAGGGCTGAGAGATAACCTCTCAAAAGCTGCTCGAGGGCCAGTCTTGTCTTCGGCACGTACAAGCCCGCTGAGTTAGGCCTTTACTGCACGGCCCGCAGATGCTGAGGGACCGGCTGGGCCCAGAGCAGTTTCATACCTTATTAAGGGTGAAGGTATTCTATCCACACTCCCTTGCCTTCCAGGATTTGGGCAGGCAATGGCTCACAGTGGTTTGGAGCGTAGATTTTGGGGAGTCAGGCCCCCTTACTGGCCTGATGAGGTTTTGGGGGTGATAGTGGGGTTTGTGGGGTCCGGAGCCGACGGCCAAGAAAGAATTCTTGGAGACGTCTTTGGTGCAAGAAGGTGATTTTTATCGAAGCACGGGGACAGGACCCGTGGGCAGGAAGAGCTGCCCCGGGACCCTGAGGAGAGACTGGTTATATACCATGGAGTTGGGGGGAACTTTCAGGGGAAGTTTCCAGAGAGATTTTCATGTCCCGGAGGCCTAGCTATTGTCAAACTAAGGTGGTTTTCCCTCTAGCGAAGCTTTAGCAGTAAGACAGTTAGGGAGCCTCAAATATGTGTCAGTGGGCTGCAGGTTGTAAGGAAATTTAGTTCTATCTGCTGTTGCCTTCTGCCTGTGTCCCCCACATCACTGGCTGTGTGGCTTCGGCCTTCCTTTCTTCATCTACAAAATGGGGAAGTCAAAACTTCATGGGCTTCTCGGGAGAGGCCGGTGGTGGTTGTAGGCAGCGGTGGGGGGTGGGGGGAGGGGGGAGGGGGGCGGGTGGTGAGCCCGTAGCACGAGGCAACTCTTACCTCTCCGGGTCTTGGAACCGTAGTAGAGGGACAGCCGATGGAGCTTTGAACCGGGGAAGCTCCCGGTCGCCGCTCCCCGGGTCGCGGGACACACCCAGCCTCGTTCATTGTCCCGTGCACCTGTCGGCTGCAAAACCAGCCGGCCCCACGCTCCGTGACTTACAGCGGCTTATTGTGAAATCTGACGGTCCCGGAAGTCAGCTGTAGTAGAGCTGGCTGCTTCTCGCTGTCCGGGGTGGGGGGGGGCGGAGGGTACCGCTGTCGGCCGAAGGCTTCTTCGTTCACGTGTCTGGTGCGTGGGCCCGGGGGGCTGGAGCGTGGAGAGGCTTTTAGGGGCTTCTCTATCGTGTAGCCTGTCCACATGGCTGGCCTGGGCTTCCTCGCGGCATGGTTATCTCAGGACAGCCAGATCTCTCTCTTTCTTTTTCTCTTTTTTTCTCTTTCTCTTTCTTTCTTTCTTTCTTTCTTTCTTTCTTTCTTTCTTTCTTTCTTTCTTTCTTTCTTTCTTTCTTTCTTCTTTCTTTCTTTCTTTCAACAGCATGATAGGGGGAGGGGCAGAGGGAGAGAGAGAATCCCAAGCAGGCTCTTGCACCATCAGCGCAGAGCCCCATGCGGGGCTCCAACTCACAAAACCATGAGATCATGACCTGAGCTGAAACCAAGAGTCAGACGCTTCACCGACTGAGCCACCCAGGCGCCCCAGGACACCCAGGCTTCTTACGTGGTGGCTGGCTTCCCCCATGTAGGTGTTGCAGAAAGAACAGCCAATCACTGCAGGGATGTGCCGCCCCAGGGTCACTTCCGCTCCGTTTGTCATAGTCGGAGGGTTGTCCCCCATTCAAAGGAATAGAGAAATCCCTCCTCTTGGTGCTGGAGTGGCAAGGTCACCACGCGGCGAGAGATACAATTGTGGCCTCTTGGGAAAATACAGCTGGCCACCATCCTCATCAAAACCAATGTATCAGCCTCACCTGCAGGGGCGTCAAAGAACATACGAATTCATCAGATGGTGAAGTTTCTCTTTGGCAAAATGTGATGTGGACAGAATGTTCCCCTTCTTCCATTAGGCTGCAGAAGAATGACAGATCTTTCCTTTACTGTTTAAATCCCAGTGATTCCACCCCCCCCCCTCCAAAAGGCCTCGTCATTAAGAAACCCAGGCTTTTTGGTTTTCCCAGCTTCTGCCTTGGGAGCTTGGACGATTCTTCCCACTGATGGAGCTTCTCCACGCCTCCCCGAAACCCAAATCTGGGCCTGGAACCGGGAAGACATCTCTCGCTCCCCGCCCGCATTCTCTCTTCTAAAGGAACACTTTTCAGGACAGTTAACAAAGAAAGCCCATTCCTTTGGGTGAAAGCCCTCTCAGTCCACCCCCCTCCCCCCCCCCCTGGGGGCTGGCTCTTGACCAAGCGCCCTACACCAACTTAAATCCGTCCACAAGTCCGCATTGTTCTGACGTGACCTCGTTTCCATTGTAACAGCTGGTGTTTTCCACGGGTTGCTGATGGACTGTTTTCTTTTGAAAGAACGATAAACTCTCATGAAGTTGCGTAGGTACCGACTACCGAGGGTCCTTCGGTGGCTTCTTGGCAGGGTCCCCCCCACCCCCCGATGTTGACATCTTGTACCGGTGGGAGGGTACTATCAAAACCAAGAAACGAACAGTCCTATGCAGTGCTGTGAACTAGACTGCAGACCACAGACCTTGTTCCACTTCCACCATTGTGTGTGTGTGTGTGTATTTTCAGAGTTTCATTTCCTTTCAGTGGCAGAACCTTCCATATGCTCCCCCCGCTCCACACACACACAAACACACACACACACACACACACACACACACACACACAAAATCATATGCAAAAGCTTAATCTAAGAAATGTAAAAATGGGGGCGCCTGGATGGCTCAGTCAGTTGAGCGTCCAACCTCGGCTCAGGTCATGATCTCGCGGTTCGTGAGTTCGAGCCCCACATCGGGCTCTGTGCTGGCATCCTGTCAGCGCAGAGCCCACTTTGGATCCTCTGTCTCCCTCTCCCTGCCCCTCCCTCACTTGCGCTCTCCCCAAAAATAAATATTTTTTAAAATATATATATTTTTAATGTTTATTTATTTTTGAGAGAGACAGAGACAGAATGCGAGTGGGTTGGGACAGAGAGAGAGGGAGAAGAATCTGAAACAGGCTCCAGGCTCTGAGCGGTCAGCACAGAGCCCGACGCGGGGCTTGAACTCACGAGCTGCGAGATCATGACCTGAGCTGAAGTCAGACGCTCAACCGACTGAGCCACCCAGGCGCCCCTAAATAAATATTTTTTAAAAAAGAAACATAAAAGTGGCTCTTCTGGTGAGAACATCAGCCCCGTCCCAAGCTCCAACCCTTCCCTCTGAAGCGCTTGCTCACAGCGAAGGTTTGCATTGATTGGCCTGGTGGCTTGATTCAAACTGGTCTTACTAGACTGTAGACTGTATGAGTGTAGGAACAAATTTGAATTTCAGGTAAAACAATAAATTTTCAGTATTTTACAGTATTTCATGGGACATACTTATACTAAAAACTTACTTGTTGTTTATGTGAAATCCAAATTCAAAACTGGGAATCCTGTATTTTTTGTTGTTAATTCATTGAGAGAGAGAGAGAGAGAGAGAGAGAGAGAGAGAGAGAGAGGGAATCCCAAGCAGGCTCCACGCTGACAGCTCGAAATCACGAAACGTGAGATCATGACCTGAGCCGAAATCGAGAGTCAGATGCTTAACCCACTGAGCCCCCCGGGGGACCCCTTGGAATCCTGTATTTTTATTTGCTAAATCTGGCAACCCTAAGTAGGGCTGGACGTGTAAGCAGCATTAGGGAAATGGCGGTGGGTGACTTCCAGCTCCGTGATAAGATATGTTGTGGCATCCACCTTGTTCTCAGTCACTCATTCTGGGGGTGTCTGGTCGCTATGTCATGAGGACACTCAGCAGCCACAGGTGGAAGCTCACGTGGCAAGTTCCCCAAGGCCTCCTGCCAGCCGGGTGAGTGGATCCCCCAGCCGTGGTTAAGCCCCGGGATGTCAAGCCAAGCAAGATGTCCCAGCTTGACTGCAACCCCAAGAGAGATCCCAAGTCAGTACCAGGCAGCTGAGCTACCCTTGAATTCCTACCCAAAGAAATGGTGTGAGATAATATTCACTGTTGTTCCAAGCTGCTAAGTGTAGAGGGACTTGGGTCACGCCGCAATAGGAAATATGCCGCGATAAGAAATCCCTGGGAGCTTGTGAAATATCTGTGAATGAGTGAACGAGCTAGTGGATGAAGGAATGAATGAACGAATGACTGATGAAGGCTGCGGTTCCTCCCCTTCCCTGCGTGCTTGCGAGGGTGCTGGCTTTACAGAGAGCTCCCAGGCCTGCGTCACCTCACGTCCCAGCTCTCTGTGTGAGAAAAAGAGTCTTCACAAACTCTAGAAAGGGAAACAAGGGACCAACCATCTGGGCAAAACATCTAAAGGGAGCCCAGGTTTGCTAATCACAGCTCATCTGGCTTTCCAATTCTCCCCAGCGCGGGGCACGCTGTATATTTTTGTGACCAAAGTCGAACTAAGAATAAGCCACAGGCGACTGTAGAATGTCACCGTCCTAGAAAAGGAACTTGTGCTAGACTTTAAATACATCAGCCTTGAAATGTCGCTTGCAGATTGTTTCTATGGAACCAACCTATTTAAAGTTGTCGCTGAGGAAGGATTTTTTTTTTTTTTTTTTTTTTTTGGCCCCCAAATCTTTCGAAGGCAATGTGGAGAGAGCGCTGTCCAGCACAGGCTGTGTGCAGCGGGGGTGATGGCAAGCGTGGACTCAGGTAACAGAAACTATCGGGCAGGTTTGGGGAACCCAGGAGACGATGTACGCAGAGCGTCTGTTCTTTGCAGTCACTCTCCACGGATCAGCTCGAGGACGTGGGCAGAAATGGTGTGGGGGCCCCGGGCAGGGCACAGGGGGGCGCGCACCCATCCGGACGTCTGGACTCCCGGGTCTCGCTGCTGGTTTTGTGCTTGAACTCGTTGAGCGGCCTGCGCACGCCCCTCGGGGCACGGCCTCTTCCGCGGCTTCCTCTGACGAGTGTCGAGGGCCCCGCAACCCCTTCCAGGATGGCGCCCTTTCTGAGCGCCTCGTGGGGAATGTAGACACGGGCCCGGGCGTCCCTGAGGCCCAAAGCAGGGGTTTCTGTGGGCGGTGGCTGGAGACCGTGATGTACTGGCACGAAATCATAAATCTAAACCTCTGGTTGCCTCTCCCCTCGCTGTTCTGGAGGCCGGGCATTTGAACTCAGGAATCCTGGAAAACGGGGGCCTCCCACGCCCAGCGGTGAGGTTGGGTCTTTCAAATGAAAATAGTCATAACCATTTGCCAAGCTTTTGCTACTCTTACGAAGGCCAGCGGCTTTGTGTGCATTAACTAGCCGCCCTCCTCTGTTGGTCCTGAAGACAACCCTTTTAGTGCACTACCATCATTGTGCCCACTTTGCGGATGGGAAAACTGAGGCGCAGCGAGGCAAAGCTATCTTCCCCCGCCCCACATCTAGGAAGCAGCAAAGCGATTTGGATCCTTGAAGTTTTACTCCAGTAGTTCTATTTAAAAAGAAACTCTAGGGGTTCCCCGGGTGGCTCAGTTGGCTAAGTGTCTGACTCTTGGTTTCGGCTCGGGTCATGATCTCACGGTTCGTGAGTTCGAGCCCCACGTCGGGCTCTGTGCTGCCAGCACGGAGCCTGCCCGAGATTCTCTCTCTCTGCCCCTCTCCTGTGCTCTCTCTCTCTCTCTCAAAATAAATAAACTTAAAAAAACAATAATAGTAAAAAAAAAAAGTCTTAAAATTTGTTTAAATAAGAAAATTTTAAAAATCCTAAGTAGAGAGGACTTTCTTTCCCCCTTAATAAGTGAGATGAAGTTCCCTACTTGAATGCCCTATCACTCCCCCAATACTTTGGTATCTCCAACAAGCAAGGACATTTTCCAGTGTAACCACAGGACAACCGTCAAAATCAGAAAATGAACACCAACACATCACGACCATGGAAACCTCAGACCCCATTCACATTTTGCCAGTTGACCCCGTAACTTCCTTTATGGCAAAACACAGTCCAGTGCAGAGTCTCGGGTTACATTGAGCTGCCACACCTCTTTAGACCTACCCTTCAGTCTGGAGCAGTGCCAGGGGCTTGCTCTGGTTTTCACGACCCAGGCACTTTGCATGATCACAGGCCAGGTGCTTTGTAGAACGTCTCGTTGCTTGGGTTCGTCTTAGGTGTCCTGATTCCATTCCAGTGACGCGTCTTTGGCAGGAACATCACAGATCTTCTCAGGGCATCCTATCAACGCAGTAAGGGACGTCCACTTGTCCCGCTGAGGCCGGGGGGGGGGGGGGGGGGGAGGGAGGCACACTCTGATCATGTGATCAGAGAGCCTGTACTCTCAGTGGCTCCGCCACAGTCCACGGAAGCCACATGGCAGGGTCCATTTGGTAAAGCCAATCTACGAGCATCACTCCCCTGCGGTCAGAGTGACGGCAGCTCAATAAAGTTGGCTGGAAACCTACAGAGGTAGCTACGGAGAAGCCAGGCTCTTCTGAATATAGTAATTGACGACAGCCACTCTTGGTTTCGTGGCGGAAAGCTTGATCAAGTATGGGGGAAAGGGAATATACAGAAATAAGCAACTAGAGTAAACACAGAAAGGAGTATAGAGAAGATCAGAGAAGGGTTAATACATCCAATCGGGTACGCACATCATCCAACCTTCTGGCTGGGGAAGCCCCCTCCCCCTTCCCCACCCCTCCATACAGCCAGGTTGGAGTCCTGATGGAGGGCCCCCCGGGGCAGAGTCCTCCCCTGAGGTGAGGCTTCCAACTAACTATTCCCTCCAGGGCAAGATAAACACTACCCACAGTCATTAAGTTTCATTAAGTTTGCCGAAGGGCAGTCCTGAGCAGGCTGGCTCTTGTTCTCTCTTATCCCATCTCCCAATCTTAGGAGGATGCCATTCCGCATAGTTCTCTTCCCTCCCTGGGCCCTTCCAGGGGGCCAGCCTGGTCTGGCTCAAGGCGATGAGGGAAGTTCATCCCTCTGGGTGTCAGGAACAGAGGGGCCAGTTCTGATCCCGAGGAACGCGAGCCAACTAAGCCCCCCACCATTGTGTACGTGCAGCTCTGGGCAGAAATGCCTGTCACACGAACATGTTCTGTGCAGAACACAAGCTTACTTTTACCTTTGGCTTTGGCCTGTAAACAGACGCATACACATTTCCGGGCCCAGGCTCAAAACAGTCTATCTTGTCTCCCTGTTTTTCCTCCCTCTGCTGCCTGGTGGAACTTTTAGTCTGTTAGACTCTCACCACCCCCTTCTCTTGTACTAAAACTTCACTCTTGTTTTTTTTTTTAAGTTTATGTATGTATGTATTTATTTTTAGAGCGCGAGAGAGCATGAGCAGGATGGGGCAGAAAGAATCCCAAGCAGGTTCCATGCTGTCAGCATGGAGCCTGACGCAGGATTTGAACCCATGAACTGTGAGGTTATGACCAGAGGTGAAATCGAGTCAGACGCTTAACCGGTTGAGCTACCCAGGCGCCCCTCCTTTTTTTTTTTTTAAAGCACATGTGGGGGAGGGGCAGAGGGGAAGAGAATCCCCAGCAGGCTCCACGCTGTCAGCACAGAGCCCAATAAGGGGTTGGACCTCACCAACCATGAGATCATGACCTGAACTGAAACCAAGAGTCAGACTCCTCACCGACTGGGCCACCCGGGTGCCCCTTACCACCTCACTTTCTAATTTATTTCCTGAGTGCGTATCATGTGTCAGGCACAGTGACGCTACAGGTCAGTGGGGACACAGAGACCATGAAGTCCCAGAGCCCGTTCTCATGAAGCTGGCAGTTAATTAGCTTTCTGTAGGCTCTTCTTCCATTCATGACAAGGACGGGAAGTTAGACCCAAACCTCTGACCAGAAGTCAGGTGCACTTTGTGTACTCTAAGTGCCTCTTGAATCTTTTCATCATATGGAGGAGAGAGAGAAAGAATGTATGCAAAAATTAACAGCGAACACTTCTTAAATACCTACAGCGTCGCAGGTACCCTTGGAGCTGCTTACGTATTTTAACTCCTAGATCCTCAACCATTTTGCAGAAGAGGCAACAGGCTCCCAGAGGTGTGGGTAACTTTGCCTGAGGCCCACAGCTGGACGTGGCAGAGCTGAGATGGAAACTCCGGAGCCTGTGTGTTCATTGCATCCCTTGAGCCTAGCACAGGGTAGGCAACCAGTACATTTTTATTAGATCAGTGAATGGGTGAGTGAATTTAACAACTGGCTGGAGAGGAAGAGCATGGGGAGGTCTCCTGGAGGGCATACTTGGGACCTCTAAGTGTTGGCCCATTCACTCCTGCACTCTCTCAAGCTTCTGTGGAAGGCAGCTGCTCTGTGCCCACGACGGTGCTTACACTAAAGGACCCTCAAGATACAGGAGGCAGTCTTTTTTTCTTTTTTTTCTAAACATAATTTATTGTCAAGTTAGCTATACGCTATACAGTGTGCTCTTGGTTTCCGGAGTAGATTGCCATGATTCATCGCTTACGTACAACACCCAGTGCTCCTCCCAACAAGTGCCCTCTTTAATGCCCATCATCCATTTACACCTCCCTTCCTCCCCCCCCCCCCCCCCATCAACCCTCAGTTTATTCTCCGTATTTAAGAATCTCTTAAGGTTTGCCTCCCTCTCTGTAGCTATTCCCGCCCCGGTCTTCTGGGACGTTTCTAAAATTCCACATATGAGCGAAAACATGTATCTGCCTTTCTCTGACTGATTTCCCTTGGCATTACACCTTCCAGTTCCAGCCACCTTGTCGCAGATGGCAAGATTCCATTCTTTCTCATTGCCAAGTAGTATCAGGAGACAGTCTTGACCTTCATTACTCCCGTTGCAGGCAATGTGTCCCGGCCCCTGTACCGTCTCACGCTGTTCCTTACAACTACCTACCCAGCGAGCTAGGGCTGTATCGCCATTTTACAGATTTTTAATCTCAGGCTGGCAAAGGGAGTCCCCGTAGGCCAAGGTGGCTCGGCCCCGTTCACACCCAGCGGGGGCGGGAGGGAGGCCCGCGAGGCCAGGAAATAAACCCTCAGCCATTCCAGGCCCTGGAAATCCCCGCCTTCTTTCTCGCATCTCAGCCCCGCCCCTCTAGAGCCCAAGACTCTCCAGCCTTCGGCTGCTGCCATGGCAACCAGCGCGCCGTTTCCGCTGTAAACGTCATTTCCGGCGCGCCGTCCGAGGGCGCATCCGGATTCCGGCTGCTGTAGTGGCGCGCAGCTCGCCTAGAGCAGGTATCTGGTTTTGGTCGGCGGGACCCGGGAGAGGTGAGTGGGGCCGGGGCGAGGGAAGGGACGGGGAGCGGGAGGGGGGGGGGGGTCCCCGCCAGTGGGAGTGTGCGCGAGGGACCCACTGAGCAGGTTAGGGATCGAGCCCCGCCGGAAGCCTGGCTTCAAGCCCACCTGCTTTGGAGCCCTGCCAGCGTAGAACCTGGGGCAAGTTGTCCGACGTCCCTGCGTCTCCTTTCTCTTATCGGAAGGGTGGGGACGCCAACATTACGTGTCTCGTAGAGGTGACTTGATTGCTTACGTTAGATTATCGGCTCGAAGCGTCCGGCAAGTACTTGGTACCTGCCAAAGGCTCTGTAACTCCTAACAGTCCTTTGCTTCTTGCCCCGGGAAGCAGCGATATTACTGACTCCCGTGTGTCTGGGACTCCCTACCTCCCCTGACAACATTTCCCTTCTTTGCACTGCTGGCTGAGGTTGGGACCAGCTGCACCCAAGCAGTGTGCCAGTGAGTAGAGTAAGCAGGGAGAACTTGGTGGGTTTGTTTGTTTTTTAATCTTTGAATGTTTATTTTTGAGAGAGAGAGCGGGGGAGGGGCAGAGAGAGATGGAGACGCAAAATCCCAAGCAAGCTCTAGGCTCCCACCTGTCAGCACAGAGCCCGACCCGGGGCTCGAACCCATGAACGGTGAGATCATGATCTGAGCCAAAGTCGGAGGCTTAACCGACTGAGCCACCCAGGCACCCCAAGCAGGGAGAACTCTGTCACAGAAGCGACCAGAAGTAGTGAACTCCTTGTCCCTGAGGGCTGCTTGCAGCAAGCAACTGGTTGGTAAGAATCCCAGTTGCTGTCACAGATTGAATGTATACCATGCAGCGCACCTTGCTTGGCACTTCGTGTGTATTTGATACTCACACACTCACTGAGTACCTGGCAGAGCTGGGATTTGAACTCAGGCTATGATTTTAGCAGTTTGTTAGGTTCCTTCCCTAATCCCGTAATAGTAATGATGATGAAGCTAATCATGGAGCTACTGTAACAGCTATTGTTCCTTGAGCGTTTTTTATTCTGAGCTAAGTGTTTTTTAAGCACCGTCTTGTTTAATCTGCCTTACAAGGCATTGTAAAGCTTGGTGCAGTAGTAATTAATCCATTTAAGGAAGAGATGTGGGGCGCCTGGGTGGCTCAGTCGACTAAGGGTCCTAAGGGGTAAGAGTCCTAAGGGTCCGGCTCTTGAGTTCAGCTCAGATATTGACCTCACGGTTTCAGAGTTTGAACACTGCTTCTGGAGTTGCGAGCCCCCCCGAGAGGTTCTGCGGGGAGAGCTCAGAGCCTGCTTGGAATCCTCACTCTCTCCCTGTCTCTGTGTGCCCCTCCCTCCCCTCTCAGAATAAATAAATAAACTCCAAAGAAAATAATTTTATGAGAAAGAGACAGCTGAATCTCATCATCCAGCTCTCAGGGGTTGAATTCTCTGTTGCAGTACACAGATGTCTGTTAAGGTAGTGTTTATAATTACTACTGCCTTCAGAAGAGGTTCATGTTTTGGGAGGAAATCTAAGTTTTAGGGTCTCACCAAGTAATATAGTTCAGAAAGCATGTTCTAAAAACAATCACTCCTGGGACCGCCAAGGGTCCAGATACAACTTTCCTCAACAGCAGCAACAACAAAATAATCTGGGATCCCAGAAGATGTCCACCCAGGTTCTGAGGCAATAATAAATAGAGTTACATACGTAGGTATTTTTATGTGGTTTCTATATATGTGAGTATGTTTTATGACATTGACTAGGACAGAGAAATAGATGCTTAAGAATCACATACATCGTTGGGACTGGTCTTTGAGGAGCCTTTTGTCCCGCCTGTTTAAATACGGATCATTTCCTAAAATATGTTTTTAATGTCTGCTTTATTGAATTGTAGCGGCGATTTTAACAAGCTTTGTGTTTGGAGGACGTTCAAAGGGAGCAAGGAGCGGGGACTCAGGGAAGCCTGCTGCCGCTTCCAGAACTCACCACAAACTACACGTGCCTTTCTTATCCCTTCCTTCAGTGACCGGCCATGTCGCTGTCCCACTTGTACCGGGATGGCGAAGGCCACATGGATGATGACGAGGACGAGCGGGAGAACTTTGAGATCACCGACTGGGATCTCCAGAATGAATTCAACCCCAACCGGCAGCGCCACTGGCAGACCAAGGAAGAGGCCACGTACGGAGTGTGGGCAGAGCGAGACTCGGATGAAGAGAGGCCCAGCTTTGGAGGCAAACGGTACTGGGCGCGTGGGGCTGCTTTCTGTTGCTTTAGGGAAGTGGGGGAAGATGGAGAGGGAGTTGGGGGGATAACCACTAAACAGACTTCTCTCCTGGCCTTCCTGAGTCCTGGAGCTGCAGCATCAGCCGGGGAGGCCCAGCTTCCTCTTTGGGCTGGAGGGCGGCTCTCTGCTGACTGAACCATAGGCAGGTGTTCAGTGAGCAATTATATGTAGCGGGTCTTGGGCCGCAGGTCCATTCCTTGCCTTCTGAGAGCTCAGACACCAGAGCATGGAGACAGGCGATGACTGACGACTCACACAGTGCAAGTTTGTGACTGACTTCGGACCTGAGAGAGAGTACGTTTGAGAGGATCTTTGATCTGTTCTGGGAGGCGAGGGAAGAGGTCCCTAGAGAGGTGATCCTTGAGCATATATGACCACAGAGGGTGACGGCATGAGGATACAGAGGCCATTGAGGGGAAGCACCAGGTGTCTACGAGGTATGGAAGCTTTTGCAGGTGGGAGCATAGCTTGAGAAGAGGCCCCCGGGTCTGAGACAGCGAGTGGCTGACGTGGGCGCGCTTATGTTTGGAGGAGACCTTTTGGTGTGCAAAGTTGGCCCGAGGCCCCAGTGGAAGAGGGAGATGTGTGGGGCCGAGACTGCGTCCCTGCAGGCGTGGTGGTGGGGAGACGAGGACTCAGGCTGACAGTCTTCCGCCTCAGCGTGAAGTCACGTGGGCACTGGCCACGAGTCGCCTGACCGGTGTGTGTAGCCAGTATGGGTTTGTCTCTTTGGCCTCGACTGTGGCCTGTAGGCTCCGGCCCTTTGAGACTGTGCCTGTTTCACACGGTCTGGGGAGCCTGGGGGGAAAAAGTATGGAGATCGGTACAGCCCCTTCTCATCTGGCAAGAAATCTAAAAGTGGATGACAGATGGCTCAGAGGTCAAGGATTACATAACCATAAGATGATGGTAGCCAAATAGCCAACATCTGTTGGCGCTTTACTTGTTCTGTGCTTTTTACATGGTTGGTATCATTTACCTGTGAGAAGGGTACTGTTGTTACCATCCCATTTTCCACATTAAGAAACTGAGGTCATGATCACACAGCCAGGCTTTGGGAATCTGGGCCTCCCTCCTGAGTTTGGGCTCTTACCTGACTGCATCTTCTAGAAAAGAATCCTCTCAGTTCTGTCACTGCCACGGGGTTGTGCAGTGACTAGGCTGGTCATCTTATAAAGGGAGCTGACGTTTATGACACTGTAAGTACTGTCCTTGTGACAGTCGTGGTCGGCATCGATACTCGCCATCTCACGGAGTTCGTTTCTTCGTTATTACTTTAGTTTTCACATACAAATGAATGTAATGAACGTGAACTTCTCAGAGTTTGATATAATTGTTAATATACTTTCCATTCATAGAATTTCTTTTACTGTGTTGGATGATTTTTTATTAGAATTTTTCTTGTTTGGTTTTTGTATTTGAAATAGCCTCCAAGACACATGGTTTTTAAAATAGCTTAATTTTTAAAAATGTAAAAGGAGGGGCCCCGGGGTGGCACAGTCGGTTAAGCTTCCAACTCGCGACCTCGGCTCAGGTCACGATCTCACAGTTCATGAGTTCGGGCCCTGCATCAGGTTCTGTGCTGACTGAGCGGAGCCTGCTTGAGATTCTCTCTCTCACTCTCTCTCTCTCAAAAATAAACATTTTAAAAAAATGTAGAAGAAAGTTGTGTTGTATCATATTTTGCATTTTTTCCTTTCACTTTTACGAAGACGTAACTGATACACATGCTGTATAAGATGACACTTTGCATTTTTAATCACCCTTACACTGACATCGATAATTGCAGCCGCAGAGTTGACTTGAACCCATCAGGTAATAATGTTATTGTGATTACAGGATCTGGGGCCCTTTGGGTATAAGTGAGTGTATTGCTCTTTTAAACGATCCCTGGAGGTCCACCCTAAGGGGTTCCCTGGCCAGCACAGTTTCTACAAGGGATGCCTACGGAAGGTTCTTGACAGCCCCCTGGGGGCCTTGTGTTTGCCCGCAGGGCCCGAGACTACTCCGCGCCAGTCAACTTCATCAGCGCCGGCCTCAAGAAAGGGGCAGCAGAGGAGGCGGAGCTGGAAGATTCCGACGACGAGGAGAAGCCTGTTAAGCAGGATGACTTTCCTAAGGATTTCGGACCCAAGAAGTTAAAGACGGTAGCATCTTTGCTTCAGGCTTGTGACCTTAGTAACGTCCTCGGAAGGTCATGCGGCCAGGCATCTGCGGGCGGGGGGCTTGTGTGGGTTTCTCCTCGTGGCGGCAGGTTTCTGCAAGGTGTGACGTGGGCAGCGCGGGCTCTTTGCTCTCCTGACGCACGTCACAGATCTGGTTTTGGTTTGTGTGACACTTTTTATAATGCTCTGACTGCCAGGCCATTTCCCCATCGTCCGAGTAAGCTTTCTTAGATTTTTCTTTTTTTTCCCTGTCAACTAAGCTTTGGTTTTGTTTTTTTTTCCTCCTCAGGGTGGCAATTTTAAACCCAGCCAGAAAGGCTTTGCAGGAGGAACCAAGTCTTTCATGGATTTTGGCAGCTGGGAAAGACACACCAAGGGAATTGGACAGAAGCTTCTGCAGAAGATGGGCTACGTCCCTGGAAGGGGGCTCGGGAAGAATGCACAAGGTAGGGTGCGGGCACCCTGTAGTCTTGAGGGACGGAGGCGAGGTCCGTGGAGTCTGCGGCCTGGCCCGCTGGCACCTGACGGCTGTGCTCCTCGGCTGTCTGCTTTCTCAGACCCAAACGGAAGCTTGTCTGAGCAGGAGGAAGAGGCTCAGTCAGGCTGCAGACGAGAGGCTTCTTTGTGGCCTGACCGGTGCTTCTTTAAGACTGAGCCTGTTGCCAGCATTTACAAATAAGATAATTTTACCTGACATTTTTGACTTTGTCTGGCAGGAATTGGTTTTAGTTGCCACAGACAGTGCTCGTGGCCTCGGGGAAGCAGTCTCCACCCCCTGTGGTCTTTGGTCCCGATACCCCTTACTTTATGTCAGCTTTCCTGGGCCCTGGAGGCATAGGAGTTTGTAGTCCAGGAGTATCCATGAAACATTGTGTGTAGCTTTTTTTTTTTTTTTAAGATAAAGAGTTTAGAGCATTGGGTTGTAGGCCCAAACTTTTTTGCTATTTTAAAGTTTATTTATTTTGAGAGCACGTGAGTGAGGGAGGGGCGGAGAGAGAGGGAGAGAGAATCCCAAGCAGGCACTGCACTATCAGCACAGAGCCTGATGCAGGGCTTGAACTCACGAACCATGAAATCATGACCTGAACCAAAATCAAGAGTCAGACACTTAACCGGCTGAGCCACCCAGGTGCCCTTTCGTGTAGCTTTTTTATGTGCCCTTGTGTGGCCGTAAACTTGGCTGAGCAAATCCCATGTGGGGCCCTCTGTCTGCGCTCAGCAGCCCTGCCTCCTGTCCCCAGGCCCTAGCCCCGTCCAGACAGCTCCTCTCACATGTCCCTGTCTCCTTGACATCAAAGCCGCACAAGCCAAGCACTTGGATTCTTCCTGCAGGAACCTGCTTTCTCTCTCCTTGTCCTGTTTCCCGTGAGCAGGCAGCAACTGGACGGAAACAGTAATAGTTTCTAAGAGTCCAGGCTCCACTCCTGCGTAGTTGTTCAGGTTTCACCCAGCGTTAGCTGGAGGAAAAGTCGTGAATCTCACGGAGCTGGCAGTGGTGACCCAGAAGGAGAACAAGGTCTGACTTGAGATTTCAGCAGTACTAGCTGAAGGGGAGGCTGGGCAGTTTTCACTGAAGTGCGGTAGTCCCGTCTGTTGATTCTTAGAGGAAAATAGTTATTTCCAAGGCTTACGCGTGCTATAAAGCAAGCAAAGTCCAGGAGACAGGAGCTACCCAGGAAAACGGACGGGGTCTCCTACTGAACTGCTGCTTCACCTCGCCTCATTCAGTCAGTATATTCTGTGAATAATTCACTGTCCTTACCGGAACCTTCTTCCAAGGAAAGTGTAGAATTTAGTACTGCAGAGTTCCCAGTTACATGTGAATAGTTCTTTTTTCTCCCAGTATCTCAAAAAGACAAATCCAAAGCGGATACGAAAATCTGTATTTAGGACATCGATACGCTGATGTCTGCATCCTCTTGTACCATAAATGCTTAGAAATTTCACATCACAGGGGACTCGGACAGGGTTCCAGGGGCAGAGAAGAGCCCTCCCTCCTGGGCTGTGTTATTCTGTGTCAGGACTGAGGAAGGGTGGTTTCACTGAGTGCCTTGTTCGAATACAGGAATCGCTGTGACCATCTGAAATCTTTTTATCTTTTGCTGAAATCTGTCAGGTATCATTAATCCAATCGAAGCCAGACAGAGAAAGGGCAAAGGTGCCGTGGGCGCTTACGGCTCTGAGCGTACCACTCAGTCCCTGCAAGACTTCCCCGTGGTTGACTCAGAAGAAGAAGCGGAAGAGGTAACCAGAAGTCAGGGGTCACGGGCGGGGGGGTGTCTGTGCTGTTTCCCACTGTCGCTCGCTCACTCGCTCGCTCATTCAGTCGGCCTTCAGATGTCTGTTGCACATGTGACGTGTCACGCTGTGCTGGAGGCCGGAGGTTCCTCCACGAGGAACGGCTTAGAGCCTGGTGCCCAGACACAGTCAACAAGCAGCTGTGGTGTGGTTGCTGAGAGCGGTAGGTGCTGAGAAGGGTCAGAGTAGGAGGTGAGGTGGGGAGTGGGGGGCTGTGCAGGGGTGACATACTTAGGTAGGGAGGAGAGGCTTCAGTGGATTCTCGGCAGGAGAAGGCAGCGAGTGTGGGGCCAGTCGTGAGGCCAGAGGCCACCGAGCGCGCGTCTCCGAGCCTGGTGGCGGAGAGGCCGCGGAGGGGGCTGTGGTGGGAAGGCAGCACACGGAGCAGGGAGGGGACGAGGCATATCGACCGGGCGGGTCACGGCACTGGCCCCGAAGGCCACTTGTAGGTGCCGGGCTTTCGTCTCCAGTGTCGCGGGGAGCCAGCTGTGAGCTGGGGGTCGCTCTGCTCTGGCCCCCGAGGGGCCGGCTGTCTCAACACCGTTTTTCCCCTTTGCATTTATTTATTTTTTTTTAATATTTTTTTTCAACGTTTATTTATTTTTGGGACAAAGAGAGACAGAGCATGAACGGGGGAGAGGCAGAGAGAGAGGGAGACACAGAATCGGAAACAGGCTCCAGGATCTGAGCCATCAGCCCAGAGCCCGACGCGGGGCTCGAACTCACGGACCGCGAGATCGTGACCTGGCTGAAGTCGGACGCTTAACCGACTGCGCCACCCAGGCGCCCCTTCCCCTTTGCATTTATGAGGGACAGCAGGATGCTGCAGAGCCTTGTATTGTCACTGCTCTTGTCGCCGACCCTCTCCTTTTGCTGAGGCGGGAGACGTTGGATAGGGTGGGACGGCAGGTAGCAGGTGTGCAGCAGAAGCGAGTAGGCGAGCCAGGAGTGAGGCGGACGGGCCAGGGCCTCGCTGTCTAAAGAGGTAGTTTCTACTCAGGTCCAGGCGGTTGTTGCCATCGACCTGGCCCAGTAGTGCCTGATCTTTGGTTTTCCTGGAGTAGAGGTCCAGACATTTTTGGGAAAAAACGAGTACAAGTTTTAAACCAGTGTAAGAAAAAAGAAGGACACGCACAAAACCCACTTCGGTGGGCTGGACTCTACTCCCCCCGACCGCGCTTCCTTCTCTATCTACTGTAGGCCTTCCTGTGGAAGAGGCTTGCAAACCTTGCTTACAGAAGGTGTCTTGGCCTTAAGACTTAGGGACCTGCTGATTTGCCCTCATCTTAGATTAGAACCAGGGTTTTGGGTCCTTAAATCCCGTATGTTGTTAAGTTTCACGTGAGGTGAATTTAAAAGTAGCGTAGTGCCTGCCCGCAGTGGGGGTGGCTGTTGCCTGGGTGTCTGGAGTACCTGCTTTCTGAACCTTCTTGTTTCTATGAGGGGCTGAGCGTCAGGGGCGTGTCAGGAGATGGTTGTAGTGTCCCTCAGGCACGCCGCTTGGCGCAGAACCTTGCGTACGTCTGAGACCGTGCCTAGTGAGTGTCTGCAAACGGTCTCAGTCACCCTGCCTGCTGTGAAAAGCGGCCTGCCTTGTGTCACTGGCCGCCTCCCCCTGCTTCAGGAGTTTCAGAAGGAGCTGAGCCAGTGGAGGAAAGACCCCAGCGGAAGCAAGAAGAAGCCCAAATACTCTTACAAGACGGTGGAGGAGCTGAAAGCCAAGGGCAGGATCAGCAAGAAGCTCGCTGCCCCCCAGAAGGAGCTTTCTCAGGTCAAGGTACGGGGCGGGGAGGGGGGCGCTGGGAAACACTGCCACACCCGCGTCAAGTCAATCACCCAACGTTCTCTTGGATCCCGTGGGGTCTTCTGGGCTTGCTTTGTTCTGTTCGTTATCGCTTGGCGGTAGCGTGTGCCCCGCGCTGGGCGCTCTTCGTTACACGGCAGTGGTGCAAAACCATTTCTCTCTGAAGCGCCCGGTCCGTGAACTTAAAAACATTTCCGTAATTTGGCTATTGTTGAGAGTGCTGCTATAAACATTGGGGTACAAGTGCCCCTGTGCATCAGCACTCCTGTATCCCTTGGGTAAATTCCTAGCAGTGGTTTATATACACAATGGAATACTACATGGCAATGAGAAAGAACGAAATATGGCCTTTTGTGGCAACGTGGATGGAACTGGAGAGTGTGATGCTAAGTGAAATAAGCCATACAGAGGAAGACAGATACCATAGGTGTTCACTCTTATGTGGATCCTGAGAAACTTAACAGAAACCCATGGGGGAGGGGAAGGAAAAAAAAAAAAAGGTTAGAGAGGGAGAGAGCCAAAGCATAAGAGACTGTTAAAAACTGAGAACAAACTGAGGGTTGATGGGGGGGTGGGAGGGAGGGGAGGGTGGGGGATGGGTATTGAGGAGGGCACCTTTTGGGATGAGCACTGGGTGTTGTATGGAAACCAATTTGACAATAAATTTCATATATTGAAAAAAACAAACATTTCCGTTATGGAAAACCTGGCATGAACGTCACGTTTAGTGAGTGTGTGATTCCAGACAATGAAGTACTAGGCCACTTGGTCCTACCTCTATCCTAGACCTTCAGCTTTTTCCTGGCTCGGTTCGGGCTGGCCGGTTTGTGTCAAGTCTTGTCTTTGTTTCGGACGTTTTGTAAGGATAGATCCTTAGAAGTACAGTCGCCAGGTTAAACATAGGAAGCTTTCTAAGGCCCCCAACTATTGGAAAGGGTGCACGAGCCCGCTCTGACTGGGAGCGCAGGACAGGGCATACCAGCACTGGAGTATTTTCAGTTGTAAAAATGGATGGAATTTTCAGCCGCTGTTCCGCGCATCCAGTCCTGGGTTTCCTGTTACTCCCCTGAGTAGCCAGAGAACGAGGGTGGTGACAGTTGTCTGGTGCAGTTTGGCGTAGGACAGATTGTGTGTGTCACCGCGTGGGGTTCTCAAATGTCAGGGCGTCGTGCGCCAGCTGTGGGCGGGGAGTACTAGTAAGAAATGCCAGTGTGTGGGTTCTCGTCGGTGGATCGAGGCAGGGCATGAGAACTCTGTTCATTTTTCTCCAGCTGATCCTAATGCACATGGTTCTTTGGTCGTACTGTTACTTCAAGTGCTGATGGGTCGCTGTGTTTCAGTACGGTTTATATTCCAGTATAGACCAGTTTCCCCTGTTTTCTCAAAATGCTCACCTAGGTTGCCTTGGTCCGGTAACTTTTTTTGACGTTTTGTTTTGTTTTCAAATCAAAATACAACTTTTGTATTATTACGGACCAGTGTGTGGTACCTTCTAGACAATTAGAAAATACAGAGGCAAAACTATTCTTTTCCTTCCTTCCTATAGGCGACTAGTTTTAACATCTTGATGCACGTCCTTCTAGATCTGTCTGCCTAAATATGCATTTTTCTTACAGCAAGTGTGATATTTTGGTCATACGTGTTTTATTACCCGCTTTGATCAGTACAGCCTCTACTACGCGTGGCAATAGATTTTCACCTCAGCTGAGTCGTCTGTACTCCAGTTTCACGGCTTTTCCTAGATGGAAAAGCCTTGTCCGTCTTGTCCAGAGGGACCGAGTCTGGAACTGCTGGTTGTGCGCGGTGCTTCCGTCCCTGACCCCCGTCTGTGCGGCCGGGGCTCCGCTGTGGGAAACACGGCCCTCCCGGCCGTGCCGTAGTGTGTGGTTCGTGAGCACCTGCCCCGGCGCCCTGCCCTCACCCGGCCTGGCGCGCACTGTCCCAGGGCAGCGATGGTGAGCCTTGACCCGGGTCCCCCCTGCCGCACTCCCCCAGGTCATCGACATGACCGGCCGGGAGCAGAAGGTCTACTACAGCTACAGCCAGATCAGCCACAAGCACAGCGTCCCCGACGACGGGCTGCCGCCGCAGTCCCAGCCGCCGCCGCCGCCCGGCAAAGAGGCCAAGGCGCCGGGCTTCGCGCTGCCCGAGCTGGAGCACAACCTGCAGCTGCTCATCGACCTTACGGAGCAGGAGATCATCCAGAGTGACCGGCAGCTGCAGTACGAGCGCGACATGGTGGTCAACCTGTCGCATGAGCTGGAGAAGATGTCGGAGGTCCTGGAGCACGAGGAGCGGGTCATCGCCAACCTCAGCAAGGTCCTGGAGATGGTGGAGGAGTGCGAGCGGCGCATGCAGCCTGCCTGCGGCGACCCCCTCACCCTGGACGAGTGCGCCCGCGTCTTCGAGACCCTGCAGGACAAGTACTACGAGGAGTACCGGATGTCCGACCGTGTGGACCTGGCTGTGGCCATCGTCTACCCGCTCGTGAAGGAGTACTTTAAGGAGTGGGACCCGCTCAAGGTGAGTGGCTGGCAGGATGGGCCCGGCCTGGAAGGGCCGCACGGGGCAGGGAGCTCGGCTGACGGCTGCATCTCTCCCCAGGACTGCGCGTACGGCACGGAGGTCATCTCCAGGTGGAAGAGCCTCCTTGAGAACGACCAGCTCTTATCTCACGGTGGGCAGGACCTCTCGGCGGACGCCTTTCACAGGTACTGGGCACAGGTGGGGGGACGATCCCAGTGGGGAAGGCGGGCACTGGCCTCTTCCGCCTCCTCCACGCGTGCCGGCCCCGTTCCAGGAGTCCGCTCGCTCACACCGTGCTTGTCACCTGTCTGTCAGGGCCGTGCTGTGCCAGGTGGCGGCCAGCCTCAGTGTGTGGGGAATGGGAGAGGTAGGTGGGGGTGAGGAAGCAGACAAATAAAGCCGGGACACATGCCTCCTTGGGGGCCGGGAGTAGTTGGAGGTGGAGGTTTCTGTGAGGAGGGACATTGAAGCTGTGACCTGAGAGGTGAGGCGTCAGAGCTCCAGGTGGGAAGGCCTGCAGTCCCTGGAGAGGGGACCCTTGTGTCCCCGCAGCATCGCTGCCGAGCAGGTGAGCTCTGCCGGGGAGACAGGCCTGGTGGGGGGGTGAGCAGGCGGCTGGCAGGGCAAGGGGGAGGCAGGCGCAGGTCCGGGCAGTCTGGGGGCTGGCCTGGTGGTTTGCTGTGCCTGGATGTCCGTGCCGCTCTCTTTCTTATTCTGGAGGGCTGCTGGCGGTGGACTTTGTCTGCTTTGAAACCCCATCGGTGCCACCATCCTGCCCTCGCCTTTCCCCCGCAGGCTGATATGGGAAGTCTGGATGCCATTTGTTCGAAATATCGTCACTCAATGGCAGCCGAGGAACTGTGACCCAATGGTGGACTTCTTGGACAGCTGGGTGCAAATTATTCCCGTGTGGATCTTAGATAACATACTGGATCAGCTCATCTTCCCCAAGCTGCAGAAGGAGGTAGGGCCCAGAGCTGCGGGGGGCAGCCATTGGCAGGGACCAGGGGCACCTCTCCAGTCCCTCAGTGCTGTTGAAGGGCCTGGGATTGACAGAATCTGCTGACACAGCTGCTGTCCTGTGGGCAACTCGGGCCCTTTTGTCGGCACTTCTCCCCCAGAGTCCCCTAGCAGGGAATTCATCTCTTTGGTTTCTCTAATTAGAATTTGTGCCATTTGTGAGACCTCTCGCAGTTGTGTGGGTGTTAGTTTGGTCATGCAGAGGGGCCTGTGGGCCTTGGCCAGGGGAGCACTCGGCCTCCGTGCCACTGACCGCACAGCGCATCGTGAACTGCTCCCGCAGGTGGAAAACTGGAACCCGCTGACGGACACCGTGCCCATCCACTCGTGGGTCCACCCGTGGCTGCCCCTCATGCAGGCGCGCCTGGAGCCGCTCTACTCCCCCATCCGCAGCAAGCTGTCCAGCGCCCTGCAGAAGTGGCACCCCAGCGACTCCTCGGCCAAGCTCATCCTCCAGCCCTGGAAAGATGTCTTCACCCCCGGCTCCTGGGAGGCATTCATGGTCAAGAACATAGTGCCCAAGCTGGGTGAGCACACGGGGAAGGTGCGTTAGGGCCAGCGGCCGTGGCACCGTGTCTGTGGCCAGCGGTGACGTGATCCGTGCCCTGTAAGACCCGCTCTTGGAGCTCCGTAGAAAGCCCGGCACATGGTGCTGCTCACCACGAGTGCCGCTTCGTGCAGAGCTGGGACATAAACGTGCCCAGGGTTCTTCTGGCATCAGGGACATCAGAGTCCCCGTGCCTCCTGGTTCCTAACTGGTCTCGTTTGGGCTTCTGGTGACATGAGAAACGTTGGCGTTCTGCCTTTTTTTTTGTGGTGTTTGATTTTAAATATACAGTATTTCTGGGTTATAGAGGAAAATGGTTTTTAAGAGTTGCCCTATCAAGAGCTTGGGATTGATGTATAGAAATGGATTAACGGCCAGCGTTGTCCGCTGGAGAGTTTGCCCTTTGTGCTTCTGTGGCTTTGCCTTAAAGACCGGGCTTCTTTTGCAGGGATGTGTCTTGGGGAATTAGTCATTAACCCTCACCAGCAGCACATGGATGCTTTTTACTGGGTCATCGACTGGGAAGGAATGATCTCCGTCTCCAGCCTGGTGGGGCTTCTCGAAAAGCACTTCTTCCCCAAGTGGCTTCAGGTACACCCTGCTTTGCTGTGTCTTCTGAGGGATGGGCTGGAGGCAGAGAGGCTTCACTCAGTTTTCTGCCGAGGTCTGACTAGGAGCTTGATCCTTGGACAACTGTCAGATAACAGAGCTGTGATATGTAACATAAATAAGCAGTAATAGTGACCACCATTTATTGGACGCTTGCCATGTGCCAGATGCAAAGCACTTGATGTGCGTCACCTCCACTCCTCACACAGAAACTCAGGGGTAGGGACTGGCGTCTTGTTTAGACGGGCGGATGCAGTTCAGGGAGTTTACGTGCAAAGCACTTAGCTGCCAAGCTGACTCCAAATTCCACGCTCTAAATGCCAGACTGTTCAGCCCCTAGAAACCCCTGCAAGTGTCACCAGCTTGCAGGACCACAATCAGAACAAAAGTAAAAGGTCCCTTTGAAGTTCTGCCTTATGGATGCGTGGTTCCTGTTGTCTTTTTGGCAGGTGCTGTGCTCTTGGCTTAGTAACAGCCCAAATTATGAGGAGATCACCAAGTGGTACCTGGGTTGGAAGTCCATGTTCTCAGATCAAGTGCTGGCACACCCATCCGTCAAGGACAAATTCAACGAAGCGCTCGATATCATGAACAGGGCAGTGTCCTCCAACGTCGGTGAGTGGAGAGTCCGCTTGGGACATCCTGGCCCTGAGCGCCGTGCTTCTGATCACGTAAATGACACGGGATCAAGTCCCTGTGGGCGGCCCGCTCCAACGCGGACACTTGCCCAGCAGACCTGGTTACACAGTTAGCCAGCACACGCTGCCCAGCTCTCCCGGCACTGGGAGGGGTATCTGCCCCTGACCCGAGTCTGACTGTGGCTGGATTCACTGTAGGGGGCCTACCTCTGGGGCCACCTTCGTGATCACTGCCGTGTGGCTTTTCACGTTCGCCGGCATGCCTCCGTGAACAGCTGTGTGTGCTGTTCAGGCGTGATGGCCCCCCGACCAGGAGCCGGAGCACAGCCTGACACCTAGCAGTTGCTAAGCCCGCCTGGCCCATTTTGTTTCCTTGTGAAACAGTCCTAATGCGCACTTCCAGGAATCGAGTGAGCTACAGTGTGCGTGTCGCACTTTGCGGGCGGGGTCTCTGCTGTCTCCGCAGCAGGCAGGTGCTTGTCCACTTAATATCTGTCCCCAGCTCCCGACCAAGTCAGTCTGTCCTGTATCAGTGTGCTCGAGTCTCCTATCTGTCCCCAGCTCCCGACCAAGTCAGTCTGTCCTGTATCAGTGTGCTCGAGTCTCCATGTGAAGGCCACCGGAGTATCCAGGCCAGCGCTGCCTCCCAGATAAGCTCCTCAGGGCCGAGAGCCTGTTCAAGGTTACCCAGCCAGAGTGACAGCTAGGGTTGTAGTTTCTATTTCCTGAGCCTTTAATCCTTTGACTGAGTCTGTTCCATGAAAATCGAGTTCGTAGGTTATACGTTCTGTTTAATGAGGTGGGTGTACTTCTGTGCTCTCTACTTACCCAGGTCCTTCAGGGGACCGTTCCCTTTTCCACCCTCTCTAGAAACTCTTCCTCAGCCACCCCGGGCCCAGGCCACCTCCCAGAGCTGTTCCCATCCACACTCCTCGGCACCGGGCATTTGTGGCCCCGTGCTGTCCTTCAGCAGCTGTTTCGGCTCCCCATTTGCATTCTGAATCCTTCTGGGGCCGGGCCTGTATGGAGACGTTAAAAATAGAACTAGGCTAGGCCGTGTGCTGTCAAGGTTTCCGGCCCTGGGAGGATGAATCTCTTGTGGTATTTTATGTTCAGCATCTCTCTGGTTATTACACATCATTCCAGTTTTTTTGTGGCGGCGGACAGCTGCCTGAGCTTCCCGGAAGGTGCTTAGTGTCCATCTCAGTTCTCTGTGCCCCCAAGGCCCCACCGCCCTTCACGGAGTCACAGGCAGGTTTTGCCAAAGCAGTCTCCGTTTCCCTGTGGGTCACAACACCTGTCCTCACTCCCCCCCTCCCCTCCCCTATCTCCCAGGTGCCTACATGCAGCCCGGGGCACGGGAGAACATCGCCTACCTCACCCACACAGAGCGGAGGAAGGACTTCCAGTACGAGGCCATGCAGGAGCGACGGGAGGCTGAGAACATGGCCCAGAGGGGCATCGGCGTGGCCGCCAGCTCCGTGCCCATGAACTTCAAGGACCTCATTGAGACCAAGGCTGAGGAGCACAACATCGTCTTCATGCCGGTCATCGGGAAGCGACACGAAGGGAAGCAGCTCTACACGTTTGGCCGCATCGTCATCTACATCGACCGCGGGGTGGTGTTCGTCCAGGGTGAGAAGACCTGGGTGCCCACCTCCCTGCAGAGCCTGATTGACATGGCCAAGTAGAGGGCAGCAGGCTGGACACGTGCACTGGAGACGGACGTGGTTATGAATAAACAGTGTTTGAAACCGGCCTTGAAAGAGTACTCACTCTCCATCCGGGAGTATTCCCTATTGGGTCAGGTTGCCAGCAAAGGACATAAGACACAACGCTCAGGAGGTGCATCTTTATGCCGAGCCCTTCCACAGCACGTCCTCGTCTAAGGGGGAGAACCGAATGGAATATTCCCGGTGCTCTGCAATCTGGCCCACTGCAAAGAAGGGGGCTGTTGGCACTCCCTCCGTGGAGCCTCCCCCGTCCTCTCCGGGGGCAGCTGCTTCTGCCTCGGCTGGCACTGTGTCATGGTGACTTCAGGTCAGCAACCGAAGGACCTCTTGTCTTGTTCCTGATGATTTCAAGGTCCTCACAGTCCCCATAGTCTGGTTCTTCCCGAAATGCCCACGTGTCCATGGGGAGCTGTTCTAACTTCTGTACAGGGAACCAGTGGACGGAGGTGTCGTTGAATACGTCCGCGTACTGTGGTGTCTCCGGCAGCCCAAGCTCCTCCAGTCCCTGCAAAACCTGAGCAGGAACATTCAGATGTAAAATGTACAAACCGGACGGTCACAGTAAACCCCACGCTCCTGTGTGTGATCTGTTAGTCACCCCATGTTACCTTAAAAAAAATAAAAGGACTAGGATATTTTAACTCAAGTGCTTTTGGTGATGAACTGGAAGGTCCAAGGGCAGTGAGTATGTAGGGCTCGATACTGAGAACGAAGGGCAGGTCATCGCTTTCTGCGACACAGAGCGATGGAGAAAACTCAGCGGGCGCAGTACCTTCACCGCGCCCTCCGTGAGCCCCTCGTCAGCGTCCTCCCACGCACGTCCAGGCAGAGTTCTTCACAGGAAGGGAGAAGCGGTCTGGTCCCACACCCTTTCCCATCCCTGCCCCTTTGTTTAGATACCTTTGCGACGTAGGGATAATTTTTCTGCAGAATCCTTGCCAGCAACCTAGAAATTAAAGAAAACAACGTCACGGCTAGGAGGAATGAGAGCGTATTACAGAAAAGCAAGGCGGCTTAAAGGCAACAAACGTTTTAAAAAGGAGGGGGACTGGGGCGCCTGGGTGGCGCAGTCGGTTAAGCGTCCGACTTCAGCCAGGTCACGATCTCATGGTCCGTGAGTTCGAGCCCCGCGTCGGGCTCTGGGCTGATGGCTCAGAACCTGGACCCTGTTTCCGATTCTGTGTCTCCCTCTCTCTCTGCCCCTCCCCCGTTCATGCTCTGTCTCTCTCTGTCCCAAAAAAAATAAATAAACGTTGAAAAAAAAAAAAAAATTTAATAAAAAAAATAAAAAAGGAGGGGGACTGTGGAACAGGTGCATTAATCAGAGAAAGCGTGAGCCCCCCCCCCCCATTTCATCAAGGGAGACGTGGCGGTGGACACCCGGTGTGTGTAGGTGTGAGCAGCTGTGGGAGAGGTCGGTTTCCCCCACTTTCGGAAACTTGTCCGTCATAAGGGAAGGGAGGGAATCTTGGCAAAAGACTCCTTAACTCGTGCCGCAGCCTGACTCGGGGTTCACGCCCCCCTCTGAGCCCGTCCGGGTTCCTACGGGAAAGTGTCTCTGGGCACGAGAGTCATGGCAACGTCTCCCGCTTGCGGGTCCGTCAGGAACAGGCACGTCCCCGTTCCCCGCTCACCTTTCCTCAAGGCCCCTGAAGCTGTTTCCGATGACGACCATCTTGGAAAGGGCGTCTACCGACCAGTTGCTCCACAGGAGGTTGTTGTACAGGGCCGTCCCGCAGTGGGGCATGTAAAAGACGGTGGGCTCGCCCCACACGCTGCGTCTTCCCTCCTGGGGGCACCACACACACAGTGTAAACCCCTCCGCTCTGAGCACGAGGGGAGGGGGAGGGGAGGACCGAGCTGAGCGTTCTCACCACAAAGTAAATAAAAGCGTACGAGTGTGAGTGGACACGCGTGTTAACGAACCTCGCTGGAGTCGCTTCACAACAGACACGTGTATCCGATCACCCCGGACGCCTTCAACCCGTATTCCAGGTTGTGTCAGCCTCGCCGGAAAGAACAGTGAGCTGTGGGGAAGGCAGGTGAACCTATCCCCCGGAAACAGATGCCCCCCTCTCTGGAACACTTCTGTTCTAACGTAGCACGACTGAAACTTATACAGCGACACGGGGCTACAAGTCTGGAAATCCCGATGTCCAGAAAGAATCTGTGTCGACTGAATAAATGTGTGTCCTGTGATCGCAGCTCTGGGTCCGCAGAGGGGCCTTTGGGTCCGTGACAGCAAGGGCAGGATGGAGGGCAACGGTTACTGTGCCCGTGGACTGTGCTTGGTGAACTCCAGGCCTCCTGTGTCCCTTTCTCCAGACCCCTATCACAGTCGGTCCTTTCCAGCTGTCCCCTGGGGGATACAACTGTCCCCTCTTTGAGAACCGTGGCTCCATAGCCAGACCCGCGGCAGGGACACAGGCCCTCCCCCTGCTGCCTGGGCCTGCCTCCCCTGGGCCTCTGCGCTCCGTCCTCTTCTCCCTTGTGTTCATGAACGGGCAGTGGCTCCCCAACAGCTGCTCTGCACAGGCGGCCTGTGCCCCTGCCTCGGTCCCTCTAGCAGACACCCGGTGGACCTCCGGTCCCGGCTCGGCTCTGACCCAGGACTCCCTCCAGCCGGCGCGGGGTGCCTTCCCCTCTCAGCTCCAGCACGTGGTGGCTCCCCCTCACTGTTCTGCTCCCCGTTTACTGGTTACAGGCCACACGCCTTGATGGGACCACGGGCTCCCTGAAGACCGGGCCTGCATTTATCTTGGCCTCCCCCCAGATCTCGCCCGGCACGGGGCAGGCACTCAGAAAAGATGGGGTGAAGGGAGCGGCAGCGTTTCAGGGCCTCGCCAACACCGGCAAAGGATTCTCTTCTCTCAGCTGGGCCTAGCTTTGGAGTTTCGTAAAAAGCAAGGAGATGGCTGTTTTGGAACACAGGAATCAGAGGATTATTCTGTCTGCAATCCCCCAAACAAGGCAAAACTACTTGCAGAAGTCTGTGCCTGTACGCTGGCTTCTGCCCTCTGCCTAGGAAAGGACTGTCTGTCTTCCAGGGCTCGGAAATTTCACATGCCAACTATTTAGGGCATGCAGGGCACAGCATCTACCCGCCACCCAGCCAGACGCTACGGGTGTGATGGCTACAGGTTCAGAGAGAGCTATTCTGTCCCCTTCCATACCCTCCCCTAGGACAGTAAATTCCAACCAGGAGGCCCTCATTGGAGGCACCGAGACTGTAGCCCTTCATTTTTTCATCCCACAGTAAATACCAATTTAGTAAATTACCATAGTCCCTGGACACACAATTCTCACAAGAATTTTGCAAACAGGGGCGCCTGGCTGGCTCAGTCAGTTAAGCCTCGACTGTTGCTTTTGGCTCAGGTATGATCCCACAATTCGTGGGTTCGAGCCCTGCACTGGGCTCCATGCTGCTGGTGCAGAGCCTGCTTGGTTCTTGTTCGTTCTGTCTCTCTCTCCGCCCCTCCCCTTCTTACACTCCCTCAAAAGAAATAAAAGGAATTTTGCAAATATAACAGGTTTCAGTTCACGCCACTTGTACGATTTATTTTTCTGTGATGGGTACCACATAGGCCACAATGCGGGTACTGATGGGTCCCACGTTCCAGGCACTGGGAAGGCAAGTGTGTGGTGGGACACTTGACTGCTGTCTCAGAGCGAGGGTGTCTACATGGCACAGCCCGGGGTCCCGTCAGTTACACAGCTCCCCCCTCCCCTTCCCCTCCCCCGCTCACCTCGTTCTCACTGAGGACAGTCACACCAAGGCTATTCAGAACTGCAATTTCTAGTTGGCTAAACACAGGGTCATACACCCAGCAGTGCCTTCTGGGAATCTGTGGGAGGGAAGAATGAGTCCCATCAACCTGAAGATCCGTGTGCAAGACCAGCGGAGGGGCGATAAAGAAGAATCCAAAACTTTACCTGGCACTTTTCCAGGAAGAGAAGCAAAAACGTTAGCTGGTTTCTAGCCATGACGCAGGTGGCAAAGTTCCCAAGGCCATAGCATACACACTTCAGACAGCAGGTTCCTGGCACCAGGGTCTCTCCTGGGAGGCAGCCGGGGGCCGCATCTGACTCATTTGGCGAGGAGTCGAGATGCAGGTTTCCAAAGACTTCCGAGAGAGTCCCCACTGGGGCCTTCAGTTGTTCCAGATGTTTCGTCAGACAGCCGTTGATGGTTTCTGAAAGAGCAGGCCCGGAACACAGTCAGAGGGCATGCTCTGGCCCCGTGAACCCAACCATCCACGCAAGGCCACAGCCCCAGGGAGAAAAGGAGGCCAGTAAAGGCTTCAGCTCCTCAGAAAGAAGGCTGCAGGCCTCGCTCCCAAACATGCCTGGAGCATGTGGCCACGCCCGCCCACACAGACAGGCTGTCCTGGTCCCTGCATGCCCACGGCCTGCAACCCCACAGATGTCTCCAGCAAAAAATACGTTTCATTTATGGGCACAGTTTCCACCTAAAGCTCTAATGGGAGCTCATTCTAATTTGGTGGGAGGTGCCTGGTAAGTGTGGGTTATGCTCTGAAGTACCTACTTTTTTGATGATAACAAAGAACCGAGGAGCAGAGCTCTCAACATCGTGTAAAAAGTTCAAAGAATAAAAAAGGTAGACTGGGGCTTTTGAGTCTAACAAAAAATAATCTGTTTACATCTTCTTCTACAGCAGCAGGTTCTCTGGTCTCTCATTTCACTGGCACTGAACTTACTTGAACAAACCTGCACCCGAAAAACAAAAGGCCCTATGTTTCCACAGCAAGACGGCAGTTTTCACTTCTTAGTGAAGAGACCTGTGAATGAGACCCCCGGCTGGGAAAGGGCATGTGAGGAACTGATTGGTAAAAGCAGTTCTGGAAAAACTTGACAACAGATATCAGCTTAGTCACCGCCTTTTCACTGCATAATTCCTCTTCCAGGAATACATCCGAAGAGAATCACCCTACATTTGGTAAAAGCTTTATGCGTAAAGGTGCTCCCTGCACCGTTATGTAGAATGACTGAAAAATGAAGGAAAAAATAACTAAATGTCCCTCCATACAGACTGTGACTGCTGGTATGTTTGCCGCACATGTTAATATTCAGATGGCCACAGATTCTGTCGAGGAGGAGGTTACAACCGTGTGGGGAAAAACAAGCCTCCACTGCAAAGTCGGGGAAAAGAGCTCGCTAAGTATACATTTCAACAATGACAGTGACAGCTGGACGTATGGTCTCCCATGCACAGGCAAACACTGTTCCAAGCACTTAACTGAAGAGCCTCATTTAATCCTCAAAATTACACCACAGGGTGTGTACTTTGTTACCTCTCTTTCAAAGAAAAACTGAGGCTCAGAGTTAAGTGCCAAGGCACACGGTTATAAGTGGGAAGTCAGAATGAGAACCCAGCATGGACACCGCTCTGTGAAGAAAATATCATCCAATGAGGACTGTGTTCCTTCCTTTGCCCACATTCAGGCTCTCCTCCCACACCTACCACCCCCAGCCTTCGCCAGGCGGTACCCACCTAGGGCCAGACTCCAGAAATCAGAGAGAAGCAGGTCCTCCCTGTTAAGAAAAAAAAGGCATGGTCATCTCCCAACCTTCTCCAGGCCGCCCCCACCAGTGGCCCTCCTCCTGACCATGAGCTGGATGCGGGGATTCACAGTGTGCATGTCCAGAGCCAGACCAGCACTGCCGGCACTCCGAGAGGGCAGAAGGGTGGCTGGAGGACGACCCAATTCCCAGGGACTGGTCTGGGTCAGTCCACACCACCGCCTGGCACAGATGCAGAGCTCCATAAATAGTTGCTAGCTGCCCAGGTTTAAGCTCTCTGAGTTTCAGTTTCCTCACCCCTATGATGGGGAAAAGAATCATACCTATCAAGCAGGATTATGAAAGGGATCAAATGAGTCAACACACAGCACTGTGCCTTGCATGCAGCAGGTACTCAATAAACAGTCTTTGCCTTATCACAACTAACTCCAAGGTGGAAGTAAAAGGAGAGACAAAAACAGTGTCTAGGCTTTCTTTATTCAGGTCAACCAGCTTATGCAAAACCAGAGCAAAACACTGTCAACAGTGATTTAGAACAAACTGATGAATTTGTCCAATCAAAAGATATACAATGACTGAAAACACCAACCCATCCATGTGATGCCCACAAAAGACGCACTTTGGACATAAGGACAACACAGACCGAAAGTGAGGAGACAGAAAAGATGTTCTGTGCGAGTGGAAACCAGAAGAGAGCTGGGAGAGCTATACTTATATCAGACAAAATAGAATTTAACCTAGAGGCAGACCAACATTTTTGGGATGCCGCAAAAATGGTTCTACGTGGTAAGTTTATAGCAATACAGGCCTACCTCAAGAAGCTAGAAAAGTCTGAAATAAATAACCAAATGTTACACCTCACAAACTAGAAAAAGAACAAAGCCCAAAGTTAGTAGAAAGGAAATAACAAAGACCAGAACAAAAATAAATGAAATAGATTCCAAAAAAAGATAGGAAAAAAGATCAACAAAAGAGATTTTTTGAATGAGTAACAAAATCGACAAACCTTTACCTAGACACACCAAGAACAAAAGAGAGAGAGAGGGGACTCAAAATCAGAAATGATAGAGGAGATATTACAACCACAAAAAACCAAAAGATCAAAGGGACTACTGTGAAAATACACAGCAACAATTTGGACAACCCAAAAGAATCGGCAATTTCAAACTTCCAAAAAGACAAAAGGCCAGAACTAGACGGCTTTAATGGTGAATTCTACCATTCAGAGAATGAATACTGATTCTTCCCAAGCTTCCCCCTAACCAAAATAAAAAACAAAAACAAAAAACCCCAAAAAACAGAAGAGGGAATGCTTCCAAACTCATTTCTGGGGCCAGCATTACCCTGATGCCAAAACCAGACAAGGACACTACAAACAAATTATAGGCCACTGTCTTTGATAAATTTGGATGCAAAAATGCTCAACAAAATACTAGCAAACCAAATTCACCCACATGCTAAAAGAATCATACACTATGATCAAGCGGGATTTACTCCAGGGATGCAGGGATAGTTCACACATGCAAATTAATGAACATGATACATCACATTAACAAAATGAAGAATAAAAATCATATGATCATGTTGAGAAATGCAGGGAAAGAATCTGACAAAATTTAATATCCATTTATGATGGATATTTCCCAACAAAGTGGGTATAGAGGGAACATACCTCAACATAATAAAGGCCACATGTGACAAGCCCAACGTAACATCACATTCAATGGCGAGAAGTTTCAGCTGTTATTATTTTCTCTAATATCAGGAATAAGATAAAGATACCCACTTTTGCTACTTCTATTCAATATAGAATTAGAATCCCAGCCAGAGCAATTACCAAGAAAAACAAATAAAAGGCATCGAAACAAGAAAGGAAAGAAGTAAAACTCGCTATTTGCAGATGACATGTGGAAAACCTTAAAGACTCCCCCCCAAAACCTGTTCAAACTAATAAATGAATTCAGTCAAGTTGCAGGATACAATATCAATACACAAAAGTCTGTTCCATTTCTATACACTAATAATTAACTATCAGAAAAAGAAATTTAGAAGGTGATCCCATTTGAAATTGCATCAAAAAGAATAAAACACCGAGGAATAAACTTAACCAAGGAGGTGAAAGCCTAAATACTGAAAACTATAAGACATTAAGGAAAGAAATCGAAAACACAGGTAAATGGAAAGATGTTCTGTGCTCATGCATTGGAAGAACAGTGTTAAAATGTCTATACTACCCAAGGCCACCTACAGACACAACGCAATTCCTATCAAAATTCTAATCGCAGTTTTCACAGAAATAGAAAAAAGGATCCCCAAATTGGTATGGAGTAATGAAAGACTGAATAGCCAGAGTCATCTTGAGAAAGGAAAACAAAGCTAAAGGCATCACACTTCCTGATTTCAGATTTCTACTACAAAGTTACAGTAATCAAAACAATATAGTATTGGCATTAAAACAGACACACAGATCAATGGAACAGAAGAGAAAGCCCAGAAATAAACCCAAATATATAGGGTCAAACACTTTATGACAAAGGAGCCAAGAATATACAAGAGGGAGAGAACAGCCTCTTTAATAAATGGTGTTGGGAAAACTGGACAGCCACAAGCAAAGAATGAAACCACTATTTTACAACGTACACAAAATTTAACCCAAAATGGATTAAAGACTTGAATGTAAGACCAGGAACCATAAAACTCCTCATAGAAAACAGAGGGGGAAAGCTGCTTGACATAGGTCTTGGTAGTGATTTTCAAAATTTGATTACCAAAAGTAAAAACAAAAGCAAAAATAAACATGTGGGACTACATCAAACCAGAAAGCTTCTGCACAGCAAAGAAAACCATCAACAAAATAAAAAGGCAACCCACTGTATGGGAAAACGTTTGCAAATCATGTATCTGATAAGGGATTAACACCCAAAATGTGAAGAACTCCTACAACTCAGTAACAAGAAAACCCAAGCAATCTAATTAAGAAATGGGCAGATCCAAATAGACATTTTTCCACAGAAGACATATAGATGGTCAACGAGTACGTGAAAAGATGCTCAACATTATGAATCACAAGGGAAGTGCAAATCGAAACCACAATGAGATACCACACCACATCTGTTAGGATGGCTATTTTCAAAAAAACAAGAAAGAACAAGTGTTGGCAAAGATGGAGAGAAAAGGAAAACCCTTATTCGCTGTTGGTGGGAATGTAAATTGGTGCAGCCAACCATGGAAAAGTGTAAGGAAGTTCCTCATAAAAATTAAAGATAGGGGCACCTGCGTGGCTCAGTTTAGCGTCCAACTTTGGCTCTGGTCATGATCTCACAGTTCACGAGTTTGAGCCCCACATCGGGCTCTGCGCTGATGGCTCAGAGCCTGGAGCCTGCTTCGGATTCTGTGTCTCCCTCCCTCTCTGCCCCTCCCCTGCTCACGCTCTATCTATCTCTCTCTCTCAAAAACAGATAAACATTAAAAAATAAAATAAAGATAGAACTACCATATGATCCAGCAATTCCCCTTCTATTTATCTGAAGAAAATGAAAACACTAACTGGAAAAGGTACATGCACCCCTATGTTCACTGAAGCCTTATTTATGAATGAAAATATAGACACAGCCTAAGTGTCCATCAATGGATGAATGGACAAAGAAACTATGGTGTATATACACAATGGAATACTACTCAGCCATAATAAAGAATGAAATCTTTCCATCTGCAATATGGATGGACCTTGAGGTCATTGTGCTTAGTAAAACAGACCAAACAGAAAAAGAGAAATATTCTAAATAACTTACACATGGAATCTTAAAAAACAAAAACAAAACACCGAAACAAAACAAAAAACAGAACCAAAAAACCGAGCTCACAGATACAGAGGACGGATGAGTGGTTGCCAGAGGTAGGGGGTTGGAGGTGGGAGAAATGCCTAAAGGGGTCAAAAGGAAAACAAGTCCAATTATGGCATCTTCTTCCTTTTTTTTCTTTTTTAAGTTAAGTAAACTCTACCCTGCAACCTGGGGCTCGAACTCAGGACCCGAGATCAGGAGCTGCATGCTCCACTGACTGGACTCACTGGGTGCCCCCAATTATAGCATCTTTTGATGCTCAATTTTTTGTGAAAGGTTCAAATAATTTAATCTAAGGGGGCACCTGGGTGGCTCAGTTGGTTGAGCGTCTGGTTCGCTTTCCACTCAGGTCATGATCTCATGGTTCATGGGACTGAGCCCCCATGTTGGGCTCTGTGCTGAACGTGGAGCCTGCTCGGGATTCTCTCTCCCCCTCTCTCTCTCTGCCCTCCCCCCCACTTGTGCATGCTTGCTCTCTCTCTCTCTCTCAAAGTAAATAAACGTTAGAAAAATTAAAAAAAAAAAATCTTCTCCTGAACATCTGGTTGTTGCATAATCATCATGAGCATTGTCACTTTTCGTATCTGGACAGCATCTCACAGTTCACAAAGCTCTTTTATACACACTCTCTTATTTGAGCCTGGGAGAAGAATTTGTTGTTTCTATTTTACAGAGAAAAAAACAGACTGAGAGAAGGGGTGTGCTTTGTTCCAGGTTGCACAGCTAACAAATCATCTTCTGATTCTCAGTCCACTGAAGGAGGGAAAAGAAAAATCCAAACATTGTAATTCGAGCCAAAGAAGAACATTATGTGATAAAGGAATCGATCTAACAAGAGGATGCAACATTTGTAAATATTTACGGACCCAATTTTAGCAGTAACTAGATATGTAGAGCAAATATGAGCAGACCTAAAAGGAGAAATCGACAGCAGTACAAGAATAGTAGGGGATTTTAACACCTCACTTACATCATTGGATAGACCATCCAGACAGAAGATCAGTAAGGAAACATCAGCCTCAGACAACAAGTTAGACCAGATGGACTTAACAGGTATATTTAGAGCTCTCCATCCAAAAGCAGTACGTGGAACACATTCCTCTCAAGTGCACATGGAACATTCTCCAAGACAGATCACGTGCCAGGCCACAAGACAAGCCTTAATAAACTTGAGACTGGAACTTTCTAAAATGATCACTGAAATCATATCCAGCATCTTTTCTGACCCCAGTGGTATGGAACTAGAAATCAATTCTAAGAAGAAAACTGGAAATTCACAAACACGGAGCTTGCTGAGCAACCAATGGGTCAATGAGCAGATCAAAAGAGAAACCAGAAAATACCTCACGACAAATGAAAGTGGAATACAACTTAGCAAAATTTATAGAATGCAGCAAAAGTGGTTCTCAGAATGGCACACCTGGCTGGCTCACAGTGGAGCGTGTGACTCTTGATCTAGTGTGGTAGTGAGTTCGAGCCCCACACTGGGTGTAGAGCTTACTTAAAAAAAAAAAAAAAAAAAGTAGTTCTAAGAAGGAAGTTTATAGTGAAACAGGCCTATCTCAAGAAACAAGTAAAGTCCCGATAAGCAATCTACCTTTACACCTCAAGGAACTAGAAAAAGAACAAAGGAAGCCTAAAGTTAGCAGAAAGGAGGAAATAAGATTGGAATGGAAATAAGTGAAAATACAGACTAAAAAAACAATAGAAAGATCAACAAAAGAGCTGACAAACTTGTAGCTAAACTCACCAAGGTTAAAAAAAAAACAAAAAACAAAAAACAACGGAGGCCTCAAACAAATATAATCAGAAAAGAAACAGGTATTACTGCCAATAGTATATACACAGGATCATAAGAAACTACTATGATCAGTTTCACCCCAAATAGTTGGGCAATCAAGAAGGGTAAATTCCCAGAAACATACAACCTTCCAAGACTGAATCACAAGGACAGAAATTCTGAACAGACCAATCACCAGTATGCAGACTAAATGAGTAATCAAAAACCTCCCAACAAACAAAGGTCCAGGACCAGATGGCTTCACTGGTGAATTCTACCAAATCTTCCAAGAAGAATGAATACCAATCCTTCTCAAACTTTTCCAGGAAAAACATGAGGAAGGAATGCTTCCCAACTCATTTTATGAGGCCAGCATTGCCCTTGTCCAAACCAGCCAAGATGCCATAAAGAAGAGAGGCCCACAGGCCAATATCTGTCATGAACACAGATGGAAAAGTCCTCAACAAAATATCAGCAAACTTAACCCAATACAGTAAGAGGACCATATGCTATGATCAAGTGGGATTTATTCCAGGGATGAATCAAAATAATACACCACATTAACAAAATTAAGGATAAAAAGCATATGACTTCTCAACAGACACAGAAAAAATATGTGACAAAATTCAACATCCATTTTGATAAAAGCTCTCAACAAAGCAGGTACGGAGAGAACGTAACTCAACATAAGAAAAGCCATATATGACAAGCCACATCATACTCGATGGTGAACGCTGAAAGCTTTTCCTCTATGACCAGCAACAAGGCAAGGATACCTACTCTTGCCACTTTTATTCAACATACAATTGGCCCTTGAACAACGCAGGGGTTAGGGGTGCCAAACCCCTGTGCAGTCGAAAATCTGAGTATAACTTCTGACTCCCCCAAGATGTAACTACTAATAGCCTACTGTTGCCTGGAAGCCTTACCAATAACATAAAGTCAATGAACACTACTTTGTATGTTAGATGTATTAAATACTGAATTCATACAGCAAAGTAAGCTAGAAAAAAAATGTTATTAGGAAAGTCCTAAAGGAAAATACATTTACAGCATTGTCTGTATTTATTGAAGAAAAATTCACGTATTAAGTGGACCACACAGTCCAAACCCATGTTGGCCAAGGGTCAACTGTAGTACTGGAAGTCCTTGACAAAGCAATTACACAAGAAAAATAAATAAAAGGCATCCAGATTGGAAAGTAAGAACTAAAACGGCCACTATTTTCAGATGACATGGTATTTTATAAAGAAAACCCTAAAGACGACACCAAAAACTACTAGAATAACAAATTCAGTATAAGTTGCAGGATAAAAAATACACAAAAATCTGTTGCATTCTGATACACTAATAATGAACTATCAGAAAAATAAATTTAAAAAACAATCACATTTTGGGGTGCCTGGGTGGCTCAGTCAGTTAGGCATCCAACTCGACTTTGGCTCCGGTCATGATTCACAGTTTGTGGAACTGAGCCCTGTGTTGGGCTCTGCACTGATGGCGTGGGAGCTGTGCTTGGGACTCTCTCCCTCTCTCTCTGTCCCTCCCCCGCTTGTGCGTGAGTGTGTGTGTGCGCGCGCACACACACACACACTCTCAAAATAAACTTAAAAAACAAAACAACAATCACATTTACAATTGCATAAAAAAAAAAAATACTTAGAGATAAATTTAACCAAGGAGGTGAAAGACCTGTATACAGAAAACTATAAGCCGTTAAGGAAAAAAAAATTGAAGACAACACAAATAAATGGAAAGACATTCGTGCTCAGGGGTTAGAAGAACAGTGTTAAAATGTCTACACTACCCAAACCATCTACACATTCAATACAATTCCTATCAAAATTCCTATCACATTTTTCACGTAAGACAATCTTTAAAATTTGGAGTCACAAAAGGCTCTGAACAGCAAAGCAATCTTGATAAAGAACAAAGCTGGAGGCATCATGCTCCCTGGTTTCAAACTCTATTACAAAGCTATAATGATTATTGGCATCCTGGCATAAAAACAAACACACAGATCAACCGAACAGAAGAGAGAGCCCAGAAATAAACCCACACATATGTGGTCCAGTACCTTATGACAAAGGAGCCAAGAATATCCTAGGGGGAAAGGACAATTTCTTTAATAAATGGTGTTGGGAAAACTGGACAGTCACATGCAAAAGAATGAAAGTGCACCACTATCTTATAACATACACAAAAATGAACTCAAAATGGATTAAAGACGTGAATGGAAGACCTGGAACCATAAAACTCTTAGCAGAAAACATAAGCGACAAGCTGCTTGACGTAGGTCCTGGCTTTGGATCTGACTCCAAAAGCAAAGGCAACAAAAGCAACAATAAAATAAGCAAAACTACACCGAACTAAACAGCCTGTGCCCAGCAAAGAAAACCACCACCACCACCACCACCAACAACAACAACAAAAAAACAGGCAACCTACTGCATGGGAGCAAAGATTTGCACATCACATACCTGATAAAAGGTTAATACCTAAAATATATAAAGAACACATACAACTGAATAATAAAACAACCAAACAATGTGGTTAAAAAATGGAATTATCCAAATAGATATTTATCCAGAGAAGACATACCGAGAGCCAACAGGTACGTGAAAAGATGCTCAACATCAGTAACCATCAGGAAAGTACAAATCAAAACAGTGAGATCTCACCTCACACCAGTTTAGAAGGGCTCGTATCAAAAAGACGAGAAATAACAAACTTTGGCAAGAGTGTGGAGAAAATGGAACCCTGATGCACTGTTGGTAGGAACATAAGTTGGCAGAGCCACTATGGGAAAAAGTATGAAGGTTATTCAAAAAATTAAAAATAGAACTACTCTACGACCCAGCAGTTTCTCTTCTGGCTATTTATCAACAAAACAAAACAAAACAAAACCAAAACACCTATTTGAAAAGATATGTGAACCCCCATATTCATTGCAGCATTATTTACAATAGCTAAGTATGAAAACAGCCTATGTGTCCAGGGAGGGATGATTCGAGAAAAAAGATGTGGTGTATCTATATAAAATGAAATACTATTCACCCATAATAATGAAATCTTTCCATTTGCAAAAACAGGGATGGACCCTGAGGGCCTTATGTTTAGCGAAATAAGGCAAACACTAGATGACATCACTTAAAAAAAATTTTTTTTTTTTTTTTTTTTTTAGCGTTTATTTATTTTTGAGAGACAGAGAGAGAAGGAGACACAGGATCCGAAGCAGGCTCCAGGCTCGGAGCTGGCAGCACAGAGCCCAATGCAGGACTCGAATGCACAAACCGCGAGATCACGATCTGAGCCAAAGTCAGATGCTCAACCGAATGAGCCACCCAGGCGCCCCATATGACATCACTTTTATACGGAATCTAAAAAACAAAAATACTGAGCTCCTAGATAGAGAACAGATTGGTGGTTGTGGAGGGGAGGATGGGTGTGAAATGGATAAAGGAGGTCAAAAGGTACAAACTTATAGGTATAAAATAAATAAGTTATGGGAATGTAATATACAGCATGGCGCCTATAGGTAATAACACTTGCAAGCTGCTAAGAGAGTAGATCTTAAAAGTTCTCATAAGAAAAAAAAAAATTTTGGGGGGGCGCCTGGGTGGCTCAGTCGGTTAAGTGTCCGACTTCGGCTCAGGTCATGATCTCGCGGTTCGTGAGTTTGAGCCCCGCTTCGGGCTCTGTGCCGACAGCTCAGAGCCTGGAGCCTGCTTTGGATTCTGTATCTTGCTCTCTCTCTGCCTCTCCCCTACTTGCGCTCTGTCTCTCTCTGTCTCAAAAATAAATACTAAAAAAAAAGAAAAAAAAAATTTTAAACAAAATTGGATTTGAACAGACAAGCCACACACCAGCGTTTACCACACAGAATTGAAAACATCTGCCCGAGGCTGCCCTCATGTTCATCACAGAGGGTACAGGAGAGCTCTAATGTACTGGGAGTGCTTTGGAAACTGGTGAGCTTGCGCACAGAACAGCATGTAAAGTGCTGGGCTCCTCTCTACTCAGAGCAGTGGGGTCTGCACCACATTTATGGGTACAAGAAGAAGCAGGGAGCTCCCAGGAAGGGAGGGGGGGATACTGGAGAAGTTGAGGAAGAATAACAATGCAAGGTGTAGGGAAAGTGCCTTAAGGGTTTTCCAAATCCCTGGGCACACTCCTTCTCAGAGACGTCTTCCAAGATCCTAGAAAAAGTTGCTGCTGTTTGTTTACTCAGGCTCAATCAACTGGTCAGCCAACTCCTTTCTATTCAGTGGTAACCTCAGAGTCATCAACTGTCTCTTGACCTTAATTCTGGGGGAGAGGAGCATATAAAATTAGTCTTAATTTCCCCCAGTTGTTGATCTGAAGCACTAACAAAAGCTGTTATTTACTGGGCCCTTAAAGGAGTGCAAATAAATAATGGCAACAAAAATAAGTAACAAAAATAGGTAACATTTATCAAAGTGCTTCCTCTGTTAGGTACTGTTCTAAACTGCAAGGTGCAGAGCAAAGCATGGAGGGATGAGGGTCTAGGCTAAACCCGAATAATGGAGAACTTTGAAGCACAGGTGTTGGAGCTGCAAAGCTATGGGTTTGAAATCTGGTTCCATACATTACCGGTGTCTCTAAGACTCTGAGCCCTGACAGGATCCTAGCTGTCTGAGATGTTCAAATTGATAAAGATGTACTAAGTAGAATGCATAAGCCAGTGGCAGGAACACAGCAGCTCCTCAATTAACTAATGATGATCACCATGAAGATGTCAATCACGTTCGTGTTGCTTCCCCGGCGTCAGCAATAACAATAACCAACACTCGTATGATATTAATACCAAACACTGTTTCTGCACTTACCCCGCTCCAGGCACCGTGGTTTACACTTACATACATTTACTAATTCACTGAATCCTCAAAACAAGCCTATACGGGTACTATTTTCAGGGCCATCTCTCAGATGAGAAAACTGAGGCACAGAGATTATGGAACTTGCCGAAGGTCGCGCAGCTGGAAGTGCAACAAGAGGAATGACCTTTTACTCCGATTCAGTCTGTAATAAGCTCCTCACCTGCGTAAAACCCTCACAATAACCCTAAGGGTTTGCAGATATGCCCACTTTACAGGTGGCGAGACGGAGGCTCGGAGCGGTCCTCCCAAGGATGAAGACTCGGTCTCAGGGCCAACTCCGCACTCACCGGGCCTCCCGGATGCGACGAAGCACGACTCGGCCGTCCGTCTCTGGTTCGGCCTCCAGGCCCCCCGCCGCCGCCTCCCTCCCTCGCGGACGCCGCGCCGCCGAGCGCCTTTTCCTGCGCGGGGCCGCAGCCTGCCAGGGCTCCAACGCCGCCGCCGCCATGGCCCTCTGACGTCAGCGGCGCGCCGCCTGACGTCATCACCGCGCGCCAGCTCTCCGGGAATCGTAGGGGGCGGCAGGCGCTGGCGGCGCGTGATCCTCGGGCCTGTCCGCCGCGCGAGTAGGTACCGGGCGGGAGTCGCTGGCGCCCCGCTGCTGCCCACCCTGCGGGGCCCGAGCCCTGAAACCCCGGGCTGCCCGACTATGCCGGCGGGTGGGCGGTGCAGGGACACCGAGGGGCGGGACCCCGGCCGAGAGCGCCTCTTGGCGGCCTCTCCGCGCGGCAATCGGCCCCACTTGACCTCCCCCCTCGCCTTTGCCCACCGATTCCCGGCCCCCTGGAGCTGAGGCCAGACACCGCTCAGTGCCCTTAACCCGTTCCTGATGGCAGTCGTTAGCGCCCCTTTTCCTGGCCCGCTGACTCACTGAGGCCACTTCCTACACCACACCTTCCTGCCTCCACTTCTTGGCTCCTCCGGGTGGTTGCTGCGACTTCCCTGGCTGCTGGAGCCTTCTCTGGTCGCATCCCAACACCTGCCCTACCCCGGGGACATTAGCGGCCTCCCCTGGACCTTTTAGAGATAGGAGGGCGGACCTTGGCAGCGTGGGGCTCGGTCCTAGGGAAACGAGGAATGGGGGTCTCAGGCTGCTGTCCTGGATTCCAAGAGCTGACATGCCCCAGATAATGCTTCAGAGAACACCATGAGTATGGCCTGTGGAGGCCTACCTCAAGATGCCTAAAGCTGAGGAAAGAAGAGATTTCACAGGCCTCAGCGAGTCAGTGGGGTCCTCTCTAGGTACTTCTAAGAAAAGAGCCTTAGGAAACTACAGTATTCTCAGGGGGATGACAGATGGTGAGCAAGCAGTTGAAACCCTGTGGCTGAGACATCCAGCTTGGACAAAGTGACAATAGAAATAGAGTTCTGAAGGGACCACTCTAATTCTTTTTTTTTTTTAATTTTTTTTTCAATGTTTTTTATTTATTTTTGGGACAGAAAGAGACAGAGCATGAACGGGGGAGGGGCAGAGAGAGAGGGAGACACAGAATCGGAAACAGGCTCCAGGCTCCGAGCCATCAGCCCAGAGCCTGACGCGGGGCTCGAACTCCCGGACCGCGAGATCGTGACCTGGCTGAAGTCGGACGCTTAACCGACTGCGCCACCCAGGCGCCCCGGAACCACTCTAATTCTTGAGGAAGAATTAGAGACCCTGTTTTGTTTTCCTGGTGTGTTATCCAGACCGGCGTTGGGAGGTTCCTGGGAGGCCAGTCTTAGTTTGGTGGCAGGATAAAGTTAACACTATGAGCTGCCTGTGTCTCTGGAGGGAGTAGGCCAGGGACCAGCTAATTTTTGACAGTACGAGAGAGAAGCCTCAGGGTAAATGATGCCGGGGTCCCTTCTGATTCTGAAATTCCATGGTGCTCTGTTGCCTGTTCTCTTGGAGTTTGAGAGCCACTTGTTAAACTCTTTTTTGTTTTGAAAAACTTGCCCAGCTCTGGATTTAACGTTCAGATTACTTTTGAGCTGTCAAGGTGACAGTTCCTTAATTTGAGTTCCGTGATTACTGCAACAACCACCTTATTTGTATAGCTGTCCCTGGCATACAAAGCTATTTCACACTACTTGTGTAGTTTTGTCTTCTGTGTGGCAGAACTGTTCAAAAAAAACTGAAGAACTTACTCTGAAGGCCTGCCCCACTCTCTTTTTTTGTTCTGAAACACAATTTTCAACTTTCTAGAAGACTCTTTGAAGTATACCGTTTGCCTAACCCTGCTGGGTCACATGCTGTCTCATGGGTTTCTGAAATAATCTATTCCTTGTGTTTATTTTAGGACCAAGGCACTGATGTTTGAACAGGCAGCTTCACAATGTTTAAAAGAATCTTCCAAATGGCTTTGAATCAGACAAACTAGAAAATCGCTTCGGAACACCGCCTTCAGCATGCATCTCCCCCCTTGGGCTTTCCTGGCCAGGAGCTTTTTGAAGAGTCCATTCTGCAGGGAGCCAGAATGCTGATCCTCATGGAACCAGCTTAGAGGATTTGACTTTTCTGGTAGATTTCTCTCCCTTTATTAGATTCTCTCCCAGAGTTCTAAGAGGCATGGAGGTATTCATGGCACCGAAGAGCCTGCGAGGAAGGAAGTAGCACTTTCATGCTGCGTGAAAACCAAGCAGGTGACAGTTGTGGCTGAAAACACTTAAATCTCTCACGTCTGGATTTACTGCTGGGGCGCAAAAAGCAATACTGGACAAGACAACCCAAATAAGTAGAATGAGGGCCACTGGCAAGTAAATGGCCACTTCTACCTTGACGGAGCCGACGTCAGCCTCCTGGTGAGTAGCAAGGCCTGTGTGGCTTGCCTCCTGCCCAGCTGCTGGACCGATGCCTTGGATGAACTGAAAATCCCCAGCCAGACCGTCTTGCTTTCACTAAGGGTGGGGGGGGGGCGGGGAAAGAAGGCATTTTTCTCAGAGCGGCCCAGTCAGGCATGTGAGCCGATGGTCTCTCTCCAGAGCTCAAACCTTGCAGTGTTCGAGCGAGTCGAGCATTACTGGTTGACTGCAGAAAAGCCGGCCACGGCCGGGTCACGCAGTCAGCTTCGATGAGACCGTGGGCATTGTAATCTTCATTTGTAAGAGACAAGAAACGGTTACAGTGCAGAATTACACCATAAGAAGAGGTCTGGCCCGTCTGCCTCTTGAAGGCTATTACACAACGTCTGCTTGAAACTCTGTTCCCTTCTCAGCCCCATACGGGTTAAGCCTCTCTCCCAATTTGGCTCAGCAAACGTTTCATTGAACAATGCAAACAAAAGGGCTGGTTTAACTAGGAGCAGGATTCAGTGACCAGTTATGTGTGTGGAAGGCACAAAGAGGGAGCCATCCATTATGACGCCCAGGGTGTCTTTTGCATGCCAGAAAGCGTGAGGGTGCTTTTGCCCCGACGACGTAAGGAGAGGGTCAGTGGGGCCCGGCAGTGGGATTTCTGAATTGGGTTTGACACGTTTTTGAGGCTTTTTGATCTGGGCTTGCCCTGCAGGTGGTTCCACATCTGGTCCTACAACTCAGGAAGCAGACTGCGGCTGGAAACAAGAGTTAGCCTTGTCATCAGGAAGAGAAGCTAGGAGCCAGGGAGGGTGGTAGGGGGAGGGTGTAGATCCAGGGAGAAGAGCGCAGGTGTCAAAAGAGTGGTCACAGTTCCTCCTTATGCTCTAGCCTGATGGGTGTGCTTTTGGAGAGGTAAAACCCAGGTTCAGCCTTTGGGGGGGTCTGCTTTGTGGTCTTAAAGAGGTAATTATACTGCAGAGTAGACTAGAAGAGTCCTTAGCAAAGAACAGAGGGTTCTGGAAGGAAATCAGAAGTTTGATGACAGGTCGTGTTGGAGTTAACACACTGTGAGGGCAGAGAGGGGTTTGGGGCTCCTCTGTGAGCTCTCATAAGCCCCATTTTTCCTGTTATAGACTCACTGTCCTGCGTTGAAATGAAACGTTTACAGTCTCTCTATTAGCGCCATGGCCCCAGGGTTGGCAAAGGGGAGAGCACACTGTCGCCCTCATTGTTTGTTAAATGAACGCGTGGATTTCTGGTCAAAGGGATATTTCCAGAGACTGTGGTGCCCAGCAGTTGCAGGGCGTGTGGCTAAGACGTCCCCAGCTAATTTGGTTATCAGAGCCTTAAATGACAGTGTTCCAAACCACGTGGTGGTATGGTTAAGGGTCAGTGTCTCAAACAAGAGATGTCCCTGGGCGCTCTGTCTCTCCCCCAGATACACTTTGGTCCTTTGGGCCAGACGGTCTGACGACGGGATAGAGGCATATTTTTAGTTGGACTCGACAGCACTTTCGAAGTGGTTTGTTATCTATTTGTAGCCACTGGGTGTTTTTCTTCTCTGGGGCCACCAGAAGGCTCTTCAAATCCTGAGTAATGAGCCCTTCTCGCGCTGGGGCATAGGAAGCGGTGTTTTAAAGTGCCTCGATCGCCAGATGAAAGGAAACATGGCTCCATTCTGTTCTCTTGCCAGGTGGAATTATTTTTTCCTTTATGATGGTTCAAAGGTGAAGGAAGAAGGCGATCCGACGAGGGCTGGCATTTGTTATTTCTATCCTCCTCAGGTGAGCGCCACAGCACGTTATTGTTCGGTGGGGATGCGGCTGCCTCGGCGTGGTGGCTTTTCAGAAGCAGAGTGTTTACGTCGGGACAGTTTGTAAGCCAGGCATTCTTGGCGTTCCCTTGACAGCTCCGTACTTCCGTCCTCTCTGGCTTTCTGCCACCGTCCTGATTTTCTTTTTGGTTTGTTTTTTTTTAAAGTGTGTTTATTTATTTTGGGAGAGAGAGAAAGCGCGAGTGGCAGGAGGGCAGAGAGAGGAGACATCGAGAATCCCAAGCAGGACAGGCACAGAGCCGGGCATGGGGCTTGAACTCAGCAACTACAGGATCGTGACCTGAGCCAAAGTTGGTGCTTAAACCAACTGAGCCACCCAGGCCGTCCCACCGTCCTGATTTTCTGTCTGCCTCTCCTTGCTCCCAAGTTTTGATCGGCTCTTTTTTTTTTTTTTTAAGTTTATTTATTTTGAGAAAGAGAGCACAAGTGGGGGAGGGACAGAGAGAGGGAGAGAGAGAATCCCAAGCAGGCTCTGCACCCACAGTACACAGCCCAATGTGGGGCTGGAACTCAGGAATACTGAGAATCGTGAGATCATGACCTGAGCCAAAATCAAGAGTCAGACGCTTAACCAACTGAGTCACCCAGGCACCCCTTGATCGGCTCATCAAAAACACTTCCATGGGGCGCCAGGGTGGCTCAGTCGGTTAACTGCCTGACTCTTGGTTTCAGCTCATCACGATCTCACGGTTCGTGAGTTCGAGCCCTGCATCGGGCTCTGTGCTGACAGCGTGAAGCCTGCTTGGAATTCTCTCTCTCCCTCTCTCTCTGCCCCTCCCCCGCTCGCTCACTCTCAAAAAAATGAATAAGCTTACAAAAATTAAAAACAACGCCAACGACCACAAAACAGTCTCATTCAAACGTATACAAAAGCAGAGAGGAGAGTGTCATGGACCCTCCTGTGCCCGTCACCAGTTAATTGGTCACAGTAATCCCTTAATATCATGTGATACTATATTCAAATTTTGCCTTCCTGTTTTGATCTCTGCCCGATCACTTCCTCGTGGTGGATGTCACTTCAGGTCTTATTTCCCCTGTGTCCTTTACGCTCTTAGTAAGACGTAGAGCCTCGAGTAGATTCAAGCTCTTTTAGGCAGGACTTCTTCCTAGGTGGCGTGTACATTTTCTCTTGCGTCACACGGCGTCTGGCTGTCCTGCAGTTTAGTTAATGCTCAGACGGCCTCTGCATTCGCTCATGTGATCGCGTTCCTGCTGGGGTAGTTGGGATTAGTCTAGGCTGCTCTGGCCACTCTGCAGGGGATCTGAATGGGGATGAACGGCTCCTGCTCCTACCTGTGCAAGTGCCCCGAGTCCTCGGAACAAAAATGAAGTTCTGCCCAGTCACCATATACACGCAGCCGGGATGTTCTGAGACAGCTCTGTTATCCCAGGCAGGGGTCAGCACACTTTGCCTGCAGAGGGCCAGAGAGTGAGTATTGAGGCTTTGCAGGCCATGTGAGCTCTACATCACACGTTCTTTGTTGTTGTCCTGACGGCCTTCAAATATCAAAACCATGCTTAGCTCCTGGGCCATCTGAAACCAGCCAGCCCCCCAGATCTGGCCTGCAGGCTGCAGTCTGCTGTTGCCCCAGCCTCTGCTCTAAGAAATGACACACGAGTGGGGCCGCCTGGGTGGCTCAGTCGGTTAAGCATCCGACTTCAGCTCAGGTCTTGATCTCGCGGTTCGCGAGTTCGAGTCCGGCATCGGGCTGTGTGCTGACAGCTCAGAACCTGGAGCCTGCTTCAGATTCTCTGTGTGTGTGTGTGTGTGTGTGTCTCTCTCTCTCTCTCTCTCTCTCTCTCTCTCTCTCTGCCCTTCCCCCGCTTGTACTCTCTTTCTCTCTCAAAAATAAGTAAAACGTTAAAAAAATTTTTTTTAAATGAATGATACACGAGTTCAGCGGTTTCACCTTCCCCTCTGGAATTTGCTGCTTTCCCACAGACTCTGCTTGACCAGCAGGAGTTGCTCTGTGGACAGATTGCGGGCGTGGTGCGCTGTATTTCTGACCTCTCCGCCTCAGCTCCCACCCTCGTTCGTCTGCGGAAACTGAAGTTCGCCGTAAAGGTTGACGGAGAGTACCTTTGGGTAAGTTTGCCAGACAGAACCTGTGCCGACAGGGTGGCCATCTGCCTTGGTGATGAGTGTTGTGCTGGTAAGGTGTAGAAGGTAGTGCTTTCCGTGGCTCTGGAGCCTGGGACCCCCTCCACACCCCCAGGTCCCTCATGCAGTACATCTGCGCTTCCTGTGTCACTCTCTGCAGGTGCCATCATAACTGAGCACTCTCCGGAACGTCTCTTTTTTATTTCTTTATTAGAGAGAGAGAGAGCACGGGCAGGGGAGAGGGGCAGAGGGAAAGAGAGAGAGAGAATCTTAAGCAGGCTCCACGCTAAGCGTGAAGCCCGACGTTGGGCTCGATCCCACGACCCTGGGATCATGACCTGCGCCAAAATCAAGAGTCAGGTACTCAACTGACTGAGCCACCCAGGCGCATACTAAACCGTTGAAGGAATCTTACAGTGAACAGTCCTGTGTATTTCCAAGGTTCTGCAGTTACCATTTCATTATATGTATTATTTATAATTTATTATAGTCGCTTTATCACATCTCTCCATCCATGCCTTCATCTTCTGGCAATCCAGTTTTTATTTTAATGCTTGCCAAAGTTGCACACGCTGGTATACTCCTCCCCACCCCTAGGACCTCATTATGCATGACGTTAATTAGAGCTCAGTAGTGGTTTGTGTTGGTTTTTTGTTTTGTTTTGGGGTAAGATTTACATACCCCGAAACTCACAGATATTGAGCGCGCCACTTAATACATTTGGACAGATGACACCCTGCATGTCACGAATCCCCATCAAGGTGCGGAATGTTAGCGTCGCTCCGGGCAGCTCCCTTATGTCCAGCTAATTCTTACTCGCGCGTCCCAGGCAACCATCGTTCTGATTTTTTCCCACCGCAGGTGAGCTGTGCCCGTTCTAGACTGTCAGTAGGAGTGAAAGAGTATGTACAGTATTCCTGTCCGCAGGCTTCTGTCGTTCCTGTGACCTCGCTGGGCATCATCCACAGTTTGTTCTCTGTATCGTGGAACAGCATTGTCTGAATGTCCATTGTCTGAATATATCCCTCCACTCCCGCCCTTGCTTTTTTCTGGATACGTGAACCACCTCTATCAGGGACAGTCAAGAATAAGGCTGCTAGGAGCATTCCTATACGAGTCTTTTTGTGGACATAACTTTTCATTTCTCGTGGGTAAATATTTAGGCAGAGATTCGCTAGGTCACGGGCTATGTGTAGGTTGATTTTATAAGAAACTTCCAGGCCTTTTCCCGAAGCGGTTGTTCCATTTTACAGTCCTACCAACCGTGTGTGAGAATACCCGTTCGTGTACGTCCTTGTCAACCATGCTGTCAGCCTGTTCGGTTTGAGCCACTCTGCTGGGGGTGTACTGATATCTCATTTTGGTTTGGGTTTCCGTTTCTCTAATGACCAATGCTGTGAAGGCTTTTTCGTAGGCTTAATGGCCACTGGTATGTCTCCCTTCAAGAAGTATCTGCCCAAAGTTTGCCCATTTTTTATTTTTACTTTTTTAGATTATTTTTCCTTGATGTTTATTTTCTGAAGAGAGAGAGAGAGAGCACATGTGCACACAAGCAGGGAGGGGCAGAGAGCAAGGGAGACAGAGGATCCCGAGCAGGTTCTGTGCTGACAGCAGAGAGCCCAACTCGGGGCTCAGACTCACAAACCATGAGATCATGACCTGAGCCGAAGACAGAGGCTTAACTGACTGAGCCACCCAGCCACCCGTTTGTCCATTTTTTAAACTGGGTTTTCTCTCTTTATAGAGTCCTAAGTCCTGTTAGTCTTTTATATATCCTGGATACCTGCTATTTGTCAGATACATATTTTAAAGATATTTTCTCCCCCTTTGTGATGTGCCTGTCAATTTTTTTAATGATGTCTTTTGATGTGCAGAACATTGTAATTATTTTTAAAAGTTCACTTACTTATTTAACGTCTACACCCAACGTGGGGCTCAATCTCATAACCCAGAGATCAGGAGTCACACATGCTACAGACTGAGTCAGCCAGCACCCCCAGAATGTCTCAATTTTAATTTAATTTTAATTCCTAACATACTAGTTTTATCTTTTGTGGTTAGTGCCTTCTGTATCCTGTGTAAAACCACTACCTATCCTACTGGAGAAGCTGTTTTCCAATTTTTTTCTTCTAAGCTTTATAGTTTTAGCTTTGATTTTTTTAAGTTTATTTTGAGAGAGAGAGAGCGCACGTGTGCATTCACAAAAGCAGGGGAGGGAGAGAGAGAAGCCCAAGTAAGGTCCACACTGTCAAGGCGGAGCCAAACATGGGGCTCGATTTCATGACATGACCTGAGCCCAAATCAAGAACTGGACACTTAACCAACCGAGCCACCCAGGTGCCCCCGTAGTTTTAGCTTTCAAACTTAGGTCTGTAATCCCTCTTGGATCATTATTGGTGCGTGGTGTGAAATAGAGTCAAAGGTCCTCTTTTTCCATATGGATATCCAGTGGTTCCAGCACCACTCTTGACAAAACTCTCCCGCTTGGCTTCTTTTGGCTCCTTTGTTGACGATCAGGCGACCACATCAGTGGGGGTCTGTTTCTGGGCTCTGTTCTTTTCCATTGATCGATTGGAAGATCCCGTACGAGTACTGCACCGTCCGGAAATCAGATAGTCCACGTCCTCCAGCCTTCTTTAGCTATTTTATATTCTGGGTATCAGTATGTCAGTTTCTGGCGGTGGGATTGTTAGAGTTGCATCCGATAGGTTAATGGATCAATGAGGGAAGAAATAAGCACCGTGTGCCAGACCGTGCTAAGCCCTTGGGTTGCATCAGCGAACCGAGCAAAGATCCTGGCCTCAGCGGAGCTTACAGTCAGGAATTCGTTTGTCTTATGTCAGGGTTTGTTTGTTTCTTGGTTTCTGGTGATTCCCTTTGGAAAGATCCCCAGAGGTTGAATGACTGGGTCAAAGAATACAGACTCTTCTCAGGCTCTTTCAGTATGCAGCCAGATTGCTTTTTGACGGAGCACACGTTTCTCTTCTGCGGAACTGAGCACCGCGACACTCTGGAAGTCTAGAACTGTGTGATGATTGGTTTGCTTCCTCTCCCGAAGCAGTTGGTCCAGCTCGGGAGACGAGAACGCCATTCACGAAACAGTCAGAGTCCTGTCCAGCGTTTGTAACAGAACCCGCATTAAACACCCAGTGTGCGACTAACAGTCCTGATAATATAAGGGGTCAGCAAAGAGGTCTGCATTGGTCAGAGTGACCTGAACGGGCACCATGAAGGTGCTGGAATCTGCAGTGGGCGCAGAGGGGATGGGTGAGCCTTGGACAGACAGACAGAAGAAAGGAGGACATTCCAGGTTGGACAACTTGAGTAGATACAAACAGCACTTACTCTCTTGGAGACCAGCGGGGCTGGAGTGGACACGGTAGGCCTGGTGTAGACCCATCCATTTTCAGCGGGTCAGTACCTTCTAGCCCTGTGGAGCCCTGGATGCCGGGATTCCAGGTTTGGACTCAGAGCAAAGGAAGATGCCTGTCTCCTGGTTTCCCTCTTTCTAGGTGCTGGGCTGTGCTGTGGAGCTCCCCGACGTTAGCTGCAAGCAGTTTCTGGATCAGCTCATTGGTGTCTTTAATTTTTACAACGGGCCCGTCTCTCTGGCTTACCAGGTATAAGGATGGTGGTGAGGAGTCACATGCGGACTTCTGCAGCGGGTCCAGGATCGCCAGTGCACAGCATTGCTCTAGGGTCTCTCGTACTTTTCATAAACACGTCACATCCTGCGGCAACGTCAAGGGCCCCGGGAGTCCCTCCTAGATGCCTTTGCTCCCCAGTGGTGTAGGTCACATCCACTGCGAACGTCCGTCCCCATGTCCTCCTCCCTGGGACGGCTGGAAGACCAGGTTGCCCCCCCACCCCCAGCACGAGCGCTGGGTCTATGGTGGGTGAGTTATGGGGGGGGAGGGGTCCCGTGTGCCTGGGAAGTTTAAAACAGGCCCTACCTTCTGGCCAGTTTCCTGTGTCAGGAATGATTTATTTATTTATTTTGAGAGAGAGCACGTGGGAGAGGGGCAGACAGAGAGGGAGAGAGAATCCCAAGCAGTCTGCGTGCCACCAGCACAGGGCCTGGCGTTGGGCTCGAACCCATGAACTGTGGGATTGTGACCTGAGCCGAAATCAAGAGTCGGACCCTCAACCGGCTGAGGCTTCCAGGCATCCCATGATTTTCGTAGTAGTAGGGATCCTTGCCAAAGGGGGTGTCTCTCCAAATCTTGGATGCTGACCTCCAGTGGTTTCTGTTGTAGAACCGTTCTCCGGAAGACCTGCACGCTGCTTGGGACACCTTCATTGCTCAGGTCCTAAAGAACACCAGTGACCTGCACAAGATATTCAACTCCCTCTGGAACCTGGACCGAACTAAAGTAACACCCTCCTTCCCCTTACCCATTCCGCCTAAAGGAACAGAGCTTCTGGACATTTTCTTCTTCCCTTTCTGTGACCTCTCTATCCAGAGAAGAGACTAGAACGTGTCATTTCTCGGTGGGGAGGGGGAGGGTTATTAAGACCCGTGCTCCGCTTCCACGCTGCCGCTCGCCAGCCGTGTGAACTTGGACAGCCCAGGTCTCCTCTCAGAGCCCCGGTTTCCCAACCTGCAAACTGCTGTTGGTATGCCCGCTCCCAGGACTGTTTTGAAAGTACAGCGAGACCATAGCTAAATTGGCACAAAGTAAATACTCAGTAAAGGGTGGTGTTATTTTGCTAGTGCCCCAGAAGTGTTGGACTCTGGCATCTGAAGGTCCCCACATCTTTTTTGATGTGAGTATGATACACTTGACTTGTATTCCCACCATCAAAAATGCCCAGTGTGACTTTTAGTTTAGTTTAGTTTAGTTTGAAGGAGGGAGTGCGTGAGCACACAGGGAAGGGGCGGAGAGAGAGAGGGAGAGAGAGAATCCCAAGCAGGCTCTACACGGTCAGCACACAGGCGGATGTCGGGCTTGAACCCACAATCCATGGGATCTTGACCTGAGCCGAAGTTGGATGCTCAACCAACTGTGCCTCCTAGGCACCCCCCCGCCCCCCGCCCCCAGTGGTACCATTTTACAAACAAGGTGTCTCTGTCTGGGAGGGAGTCCTTGGGAGCGTTTTGTCCCGGAGCCGCTCCATTGGCCACTGGTGTTCAGTGACACATAGGCAGCTTGCATGGTTGGCCTGACCACCGACGCTGCCTGTTGCTCAGTGGCCTTGATCTTGGTGAACATCACGTCCTCATTGTCAAGGCCAAAGGGAGACGCGAGGCTGTGCCCCCTGAAGAATGGTCCTCCTGCGCCCCAATACCTGAGGAGGCGTGTGGGCCGCGTCTCACCACAGGAGTCAAGAGGGTCCCGTCAGTGGGCAGGTGGGGTCGTGGCTGTGCCTTCACAGAGCGTGACTCTGGCTGGAATCGGAGACGGGCTTTCCTGGCTCCGGTTGGAGGGATTTTCAGAGTTGGCCACAGAGCTTTGCGGAATGGCTGGCTGGGACCGGGCACTGTCTTGAGGCTTGAAAGAGCAAACTCAGCTCCAGAGCTTGCTCCCTTGGCACTGAACTCTGACCACGATGGTGCTTGCAGGTTCTAGCTGTCGGCAGGTAATGGGAAGAAGCTTTTAGCTACTGCTGGCGACTCTTGACCGGGTTCAGATCCTCTTCCGGTATTCTTAGGGACTTCTAGGCAACGGACTCCTTGCAAGGAACGTCGAGTTGAGGATTATTTCCCTGAGTGAGAGACCTTGATGCTTTCATTTTATGTGACGGGACAGAGTTATGGGACTTGGTGGGATACGAAACCAGCTCTGTGGCTTGTGCTTGAGAGGGAGGGGAGAGGAGGGGGTGTGTGGCTTTACCTGGTGCCACGCCGTGTGTTTGAGGGGTGGGCTCCCCTCTCCCACTGCCTCCTGGTCTCAGCATCCGTAGTCCTTCTCCTGAGGGAGACCTACCTTGTCCCCACGAGTGGCCGTGTGCCGTATTCGCCGCACCTCCTCGCTTCTGCAGAAGCCTCCTCGTTCCAAGAATTGGGCATTTCGTGTCGGCCGGGGTTCCGGATATAGAGAGGTGGAACATAGACCCAAGGCGTGACACGGATTTTACCACGTGGCACATTGTCCTTTTCCCCAGTTTTGGGTTAGGACCTGTCCACGTGTTCTATGAAGCCCCCTGCTCTCTCCACCTTTGCCGATGGTGAGCACGCTGATTTGTGGGTGTGCCTCTTGCCCTGCATAGGTGGAGCCCCTGTTGTTGCTGAAGGCAGCCCTCATTCTGCAGACGTGCCAGCGCTCGCCTCACATTCTGGCCGGCTGTATCTTCTACAAGGGACTGTGAGTAACGCCAGCGTCTCTCCCACACCCCAGCCCCCTGCCACCGAACCAGACCGGCCCGGCCTCCTCCAGATCACGGGCCGGGAGCCCCATCCCTGGCCCGTTCCAAGATGGCTGCTTTGGCAAATGTCAGATAGTCGATATTTGACTTAGGGCACATACCTGTCTTTCGGCCACACTGGGAAATTGGCCATCATGTCCAGAAAAGGGCTAGGAATGTAAAAGGCACATTTTAGAGAGATCCGCGTGAGTCTCGTGATGGGGCGTGCCTTTATAGTCATCAGTCTACAAAGTGCTGACTCGGGGCGCCCTAGCTTGCTGACAGCACAGGAGGGGAAGGGGTGTGGGAGCCTGCTGCGGTCCCCTCCCGCTGCCTGGGGCCCTGCTGCCCTTCCGTGGCCGGTTCTGCACAGCGCAGAGCGGCCTCACCTGCTTCTGCTTGGGCTTCTGCCTGCCGCCTGGCTGGGTCCATCTCTTGCTGGCCTCTGAGATCTCCCCACACCTCTTCGCGTGGTTGAGGGCATCAGAGTGAGCCCGAGTGCCTGAGGGCCCCTCCACGTGTGGTCTGAGGCCACTCTCCTCATGGACGGCCGCTGCTTGCGTCCAGAGCTTTCTGATGCCTGGATGAATGTGTGACTGGAGAAGGTCTGGGGGCCTGACAGCCTGGTGGGTTTCCAGTCCTGGCCTCGGACAGGTTGCTTGCTGAATTTTCTCTACTGGGAAAGAACCTTTGTGGAGAATGAAAAGAGAGGGCAGATGTGGACAGACGGAGCACAGGCCCTGCTTTCCGATGGCCCTTGGGACGGCAGACCCTCATGCTTTCTCCGTTGTCTCATTATGATGGCTCTTTAAAAAAAAAAATTTTTTTAATGTTTATTTTTGAGAGAGAGCCAGAGTGTGAGTGGGGGAGAGGCAGAGAGAGAGAAGGAGACACAAATTAGAAGCAGGCTCCAGCATATGACCTGTCAGCACAGAGCCTGATGTGGGGCTTGAACCCACAAACTGCAAGATCATGACTTGAGCTGATGTCAGATGCTTAACCAACTGAGCCACCCAGGCGCCCCTCTCATTATGATGGTTCCGAACCTGCTTGTGGTGCCTCCAGGCTCACCAGTGGCCTTGCATCAAGAATGGTATTTTCCCCTTATGTTGCATTTCTCGTGTATTTTTAAATCAGACACCTAATGCACGAACGCATTTTTGCTGCTGCTAGCAGTTTGATCTGTATCCTTTGCTTTTCCATGTGGTTCCAGTACAGCGTCACATATGTTGCTTCTGTTTATTTTTGCTGCCTCTGTCAACGGGCCCATACGGTTCCTCAACGTGTACAGTAGAGATTTATCAGTCCATGCTGATCCACTTCATTCTTGTAATTGCCGCACAGTTTTTGGTATTACAGCTGTGCCGTGATTCACTTCACTGCGTATTCTTTTCGATGGACATTTAGGTGTTCATCCATTTTGTGACTATTTTACCATTTTTTCTGTAGCACGTAACTCTTTTTTTTTAAGTTTATTTTTATTTATTTTGAGAGAGATTTAAATTTTTTAATGTTTATTTTTGTGTGTGTGAGAGAGAGAGAGAGAGAGAGAGAGAGAGGCGCGCGAGCGTGGGAGGGGCAGAGAGAGAGGGAGACACAGAATCCGAAGCAGGCTCCAGGCTCTGAGCTGTCATCACAGAGCCCAATGCGGGGCTCGAACCCATGAACCATGAGATCTTGACCTTAGCCAAAGTCAGATACTTAACTGACTGAGCCACCTAGGCACCCCTATTTTGAGAGAGATTTAGAGAGCAAACAGGGGAGGGGCAGAGAGAGAGAGGGAGACAGAATATCAAGTAGTCTGTAGAGTCTGATGTGGGGCTTGAACTCACGAACTGTGAGATCATGACCTGAACTGAAATCAAGAGTCAGATGCTTAACCGACTGAGCCACACAGGTGCCCTTGTAATGAATACTCTTAAGTATGCATCTTGGTACAAGGCAGGTCAAAGCGTTTGGACATTCTGAAGTTAGGTAGGAATGGCCAGAGTGCCCTCCATAAGGGCTTTGTCAGCTGAAACTCCCACTGGCTATGTCCCCAAGACCCTCGCCAACATGGGTTGTTAAGAATCCTGCAGTGTATTTTGTCTCACGGTGTCCTTGTTTTTGTTCTTGCTCCTGTGACCTAGGATTGTTAGCACCCAGCTCCCACCGTCCCTCACGGCTAAGGTCCTGATCCATCCAGCTGTACCTCGGGACCAGGTATTGTAAAGTCCACCCACCTGGCTGGGATGCTTCATCCACAGCCTTAGTCTCTTAAGCAGAAAAATAGAATTTTATGTGCTGTGATTTCAAGGCATTTAAAAAAATGCATAACCTTGAAGGAAAATATACCCAAGATTAACAGTATTAGCTTGTGGGTGAGGGAAGTCTATGTGATTGGGGAGCTGATTTTTGTCTCAAGTACAATTATATAACTTGAAACATGAGTTTTTTAAAAAGCCACTAAAAAACAAAGAAAGCCACTGTTTCTTAGGAGCGAAAGTCATGCTGGCCGGAAGAGTTTTCGTTTGTTTTTTTGTTTTGTTTTTTTTTTTTGTGGGTTGTTTGGGAACCTTCGGATGAATTGTCTGGAAAGCTCTTTTGAGAAAATTCCCAGTTTCAGAGAAAATTAGGCTTGTCACCTTGACTGTGAATCAGAATAAACAAGAGAGATCTAGCACAGCATTTGGTTTAGGTCACATCCTTTATCATGAGGGTCCCGGACGTTTCTGTATTTGTTACGGTGGAATGTGTGTGCGTTCCACGCCGGGGCTGTGGCAGGAGTGGGAATACCATGGCAGGTGAGTTCTCCCGAGGTGGAAAAGACACCGGGAATCCTCGCCCTCATTCCCAGAGGAGGGAAATAGATCAGACCATGAAGCCTGATGTGCGTTTGCGGGGAGCCGCGGCCTGGGGAGGCGCAGGTTCTCGTCTGACCCCGGCCGTGGTGGAGAGCAAGCAGCTTGGGGGAGCTTCTGTGCCGTCTGCTTCGCTGCTGGCATGTGGCCGGGGCAAGCGTTCTGGGCCTGGCTACATTTTACGAGCAGATGGCACCACACAGTGCCGATGATTCGGTCCGGAGGAGAAGGCAGAACCCGGAGCCAACTTCTGTGTGTGTTTATTTTCAGAGAATACCTGCAGGAGGGGGTGCCCTGCAGGAACATGGTAAGTAGCAAGGTGCATCGCTGCCTCTTGAGAACATAGCCTTTTATGCCGCCTGTCCCTACACAAGTCACGGGAGAGGCCCAGCGGTCCCGTGCGTTACTTCCTGTGCTCAGAGATTAGGGAAACAGACTAGAGCTTTGAGAACAAAGTTACCCTGGGCGCCTGGGTGGCTCAGTCGGTCAAACATCCGACGTCGGCTCAGGTCATGACCTCACGGTTCGTGGCTTCGAGCCCCACGTCAGGCTCTGTGCTGACAGCTCGGAGCCTGCGGCCTGTTTTGGATTCTGTGTTTCCCTCTCTCTCTGCCCCTGCCCTGCTTGCACTCTGTTTCTCTGTCTCCCAAAAATAAGTAAATATTAAAAAAAATTTTTTTGTAACTTAAAAAAAAGAACAAAGTTACCCATCAGAATCCTAGTTGTAAAGCTCCTGAGTCTACGTGTACCTTTCCAATCCCTGTTTTCAGATGCTCACCACCTCATTGTCAGGACTGCCCAAACGAGGTCCAGGGGATCATGGTTACAGGAGACCAAGAGAAACAGCAGTTGCCAGAAAGACCTTCTGCAGGATGTAGGGGCATCCCTGAGCGGGTGATTTTGTTTTAGTTTGAAGCATAAGTTAGGGCAGATCCCTTTTGTCAGTTGGAGGAGATTTTTCCAGCTTTTATTCTGTTTTCGTTCGTTTTTTAAGTGCCAGTAGCTTTTCTTCCCCCAAGTCACCTTTATCCACAGCGAGGAATAAAGCTGCCCACGAGAGCTCCCTCCCCACCGGGCACAGAACTCTAGCTGCGGTTTCGTGTCTTTTGTTCTGGGCTGAGGAGTGTGTCGGGGCTGCTCTCCCAAGTCGGCGTGTCGTTTGGATGGGTCACCCCAAGCGTAGTTACTGTCCCTCCATCTTCCCGGCCCATGGCAGAGCCCTGTCTGTGTTGCTTTGTGATTCTAGGAGCGGCACTCCCCGCAAATGTCCAGATCATGCCTGTGTTCCTGACCGAAGAGGAAGCCATCAGTCTTCACGAGTTCCCAATGGAGCAGGAAACGAGGTACAAACAGGCCAGCCTTCCATCTTCCCCACGCTCTGCTATGGAAGGGGCACCTGGGGCGGCTGGCCTCGCGAGATGGGTGTGGGTTTCAGGTCCCAGCTCTGCCGCTTACCAGCTGTGTGACCTTGGGCAAGTCCACTCCCTGGCTGTAAATCGGACCCAGTAATAACCTACTTCACGGGCTCGGAGTCAAAATTGGAAATAGCGTACGTACAACGTCTAGCGTAAGGCTCGACTCAGAGTAGACTTCCAGGCGGGGTGGCTCTCATTCAGCAGGGGCCCTGCCGTTGCCAGTACGCGGTCTCGTAGCACCGCGTGAAGCCCCGAGGGCCAGATATCGCCTACTTTTACTCCTGTGGATTGACCACGATGGCCTCTTGGGCTCTGTGGCCTTGGGCACCCACTTGTCACTGAGGGCCCTGCTCTTTAGAGAAGCGATGCTTCAGTCTCCCCCGGGGAAGGGCACCTGTCCTGCCCTCAGTCGGGCGCCCCTCCGTCACGTCTGTCTGGTTTGCTAGCTCGGCTGCCCCGCCGGCCGGACTCCAGGAGCACTCAGCCCAGCGTTGGAGCACATCTGCCCCCACCGAAAACGCCACTGGCCACGTGGGATCTGCGGCCTGGACGTTGGCAACCACTCCCGAGCCTACGGGTCCTGACGTAGCATGGCCAGATGGCAAGGGGGAGAACAGGCGCTTACCTGGCCGTGATCTGGAGAACGTCAAGCCTGCAAGACAGCACAGCCCGGCCAGGGACAAGGGTCCTGGTCTCCGGGGCTCCCTGGCGAGGGAACCTCGTCTGCCCTGGGCGGAGGAGGAACCGGACTTGTCTGAGATCCACATTCCAGAAGCTCGGGAAACAGGAATGTGCCCGGGTTATTTTGCCCTCCCGAGTACGTGTGCCCCAGATGGTGGCAGTCCTTGCTTTGAGGAATGTGCCAGTGACTCTGGCAGCCAGGAACCCAAGCCGCCTGATGCCCTCAGCAGCTTCCTGTCTCTGTCCACTCCTGAGATCCCCCCCCAGAACGGAGCCCTGGAGCGGCACAACGACCTTCCAGGGGACAGCAGCCCAGCCCCCTCTCCCAGGGAAGACCGCCTCCCTGGAAGGACGAGCAGGCCGTGGTCATGGCCTTGCTCAGACTCGAGGCAGGAAGGAACCATGCTTCCCGTGGGCGAACGAGGCACAGAGCAGCCTGTTGGGGTTCGTGACAGCCGCTCAACACCCGGCGGCTCTGACTTGGCAGAGTCTCAGGACAACGGTCCCTCTGCAAACAGAAATGACCCGAGGTCAGCCCCCACATCCCGTGAGGGGCTTGTGCCGATGAACCTCTACACCCACGATGTCAACGGGCTGGTGCTGTCCCTGCTGGCCGAGGAGCCGCTGCTGGGCGATGACGCAGCCATCGAGGAGGTGGTGAGTGTGCACAGACCTGTCTGCTGGGAGGGGACGGGCAGGAAGGTGCTCCCCTCAGGGCGGCGCACAGGTGCCACGTGACCTTGCGCCGAAGTCCCACTCTACGCGGAGGGGATGAGGGTGGTACCTACGCCCTGGGTTCGTGGGGACGAGTCGTCCAGCGCAGAGCACAGTGCTGGGGGCTGGGGTGTCCAACAGGAGTCCGTTCTCTGGCCCTTCCCTGCTTCCTCCAGTTTCCCAGAGCGCAGGGCTGCGATGCTCTGGTTCCCCCTCGGCAGTGTGGGGGGTACTGGCAGGTGGAGACCGGGAGCACAGCCGTTGTCGTGCGTTCCCCCTCCCCCCCCCCCCCCGCGTCCCCCGTGGCCTCACTTCCCAGCCCGGGCACCTGCGGGTTCTGTGTCAGCTGGAGTCTGTCCTCTGCACGTGCCACAGCCTGGGTGGGGAGTGTTCTGGAGGCCGTAGTCTCCCTGCACCGAACTGCGGTGATCTGTAGCTCCTTCCTAAAGGACCTTGGACATCTGAAATGCTGACTGGCTCCGGAAGGCTCCACTTCGAGCGTTCCAGCCCCTTCCCTGCTTCTAGCAGTGAACTGACCTGCTCCGAGCTTGGAGCTTAGGCCCACGCTGGAGATCCAGTTGCTATAGTAACAGTCTTGCCTTAGTTGGCAGAAGTTGCTGCAGGGCAGATGGTGTCCTGGGGCTTGCCTTGTTTTGTTCTTAAATCTATATTATTCTAAGCTGATCTCATTAGCATGCAGGGCTGGTGACCCTCCATAAGTGAGAGGGTCACCTTGGAGCACAGAGCGGGGAGGGAAGGCAGCTTCCTCTGCACAGAGCCCCGAGGCAAGCCGCTGCCCCTCTCCAGCCCTGGCTGGCTTATCTCCCCGCTCCACAGACCCCGCAGTACCCAGGGCGGCCTGTTCGCTTCCCGCACCCTCCTTCCCCGCAGCTCTGAGTGACTTATCTGTCTCCTTCTGACACTGCACGGGGACGCATGGTGGTGGTTCTGTGGGCGTCCTCTCCCCGATGCCTTGGTTTTCATGGCCTCTTCTGCTTCGTGCCAAGCCTTAGACAGGTTGTTTTGAAGGCCCAGCATTCAGGTGCAGTGAAGTGGATATGATACCTTTACTTTTCCCCCACCAAAAAAAAAAGAAAAAAAGAAAAAGAAAAAATAGCACGGGCTGCTCCTGAGGAAGGAAGTAGATTAAAATGTATTCTGCATTCACTGTATGCTGAAGCCTTTACATCTGTTACTTCAGCCAAGCCTGAGAACAGCACTGGGGGTAGGCACTGTAATCCCCGTTCTGCCAGGAAGAAAACAGCCTCATCGGGAGACCTGATGGGAGTGGAGGGTCTGGAATTTTTGTTTGTTCCTCGTCTCGCCGCCCCCGCCTGTCTGCTCCCCCACTGATCTGACCCTCAAGGGGTCTGACTTGGTTTATCACGAGCAGGTCCTCCATATCAGGACAGCGGCCTCTGTGGGCTTTCATGCAAAGGAGAAACAGATGGGTGGGCCCCAGGAAAGAGAGGCAGCTTAATGAAGAAGAAAAACTCGTCTTTTCTAAAAAGGGTCAGGAATAACTTTGATCGGCTTGCCGTTTTGAGAGCAGGTTTTGTTGACCAAGCCCAGAGGTTGCCTGTTTTATAATTGGGAGAGATGTTTTATTGCCTTTTTGTCCTGGGCCTGCATCCAAAACACTTGACCTGATTTCCCTCCAGACCCTCTGTTGCTGTCTAGAAAAGCCAGTCCCCTGAAGAATGGTAAACTACAGTTCAGATGTGGCAGTGAGGACACCCCCTCCCCCGCCCTCTTTGAAAGGGCTCCTTGGTCACGTTACACACCACCAGGTCATCTTCGTGCCATTTGCCAACTCGTCTTTCAGCAGATGATCTGCCACCTCTTCGTGTTTGCCTCGGCCGGGGGTGGGGAGCAGGTGGAAAGGGGTGGGGGTGGGGAGCCGCTAAGAGAGGTGGGGAATGGTTCAGAGAAAACGGAGTACGCTCACACCAGGGGGCAGCATAGAGCCACCAATAGTTTCCTTCTCAAAACCCAAGATAATCTCACCGACCTTCAAGTACAGTGATCAGATCAGTTATTCGTCGCTACAGTAGGATGAGGCTTGAGGTTAGTGCCATGGTGTTAGCACAAAATACCTCATGAAAATGCACCTGTCCCCCGTGAAACTAGTGCTTTGGGTGAGCGCATGTTATTGTATCATTTCTTCAGCACATTTTGGCACACGCTGACATTCAGGCCCCTTGCTTTACCATGGATTAGAAGCTGGAGGGTCCAGGAATCAGCCCAGCTTCATATATCCTGGGGCCGTCATGGGGATCACGTGTGTGTTAGCATATATCAGGGCTTGGCAAACTTGGAATGTAAAGCAAGACCTAGCACATATTTTCAGCTTTGTACAATTATTCGGCTTTGCTCTTGTAAGACAATAACAATCACAGACAATATGTAAATAAACGTAGTGGCTGTGTTCCAATAATACGTTACTCATGGATACGGAAATTGGAACTTCGTATGATATTCATATGTCACAATATTATTCTTTTGATTTTTTTTTTTTCCTAACCATATAAATTTGTAAAAACCATGCTTAGCTCTCAGGCTCTATGAAAACAGGCAATTGGCTGGATTTGGCACCCGGGCCGTGGTTTGCTGACCCCTCATATAGATGACAGCATTGGTTCCCAGTAAAAACTCGTCTGCGTATCATTTGACACAACATCGTGTGAATGTGTGTTTTTGCTTAAGTGATTTTACCTTGACTACAAGTTGGGCAGAAAATTCCAGAAGCAGAGTTCAGTACCCACAGGAAAAACTCGGGTTTTAGCACACCTCACTTTCTGTCCCCATTATCCCCTCCTTTGGGCACCAGCTCAGGATGGAAGGGATGACGGTTACGAGGTTCCTGAGGTCCAGAAACTTCCAGCGAGGCTGTAGTCTGATTTCCTGGTGACAGGTTGTGCGGGTGTGTGCGCCCATCTATTCAGATAGGCTCGTTAGCATCGGTGAAGGGCTGTGTCTGTTATGCTATAGCGATGATCGGACCAGGAGATCCCTGAGCATGGGTCCTTTGACTTTTTTACCACGCACCTCAGTTTAAACGCAATAGCCCATAAGTGGGATGTGCTTGCACTGGATCTGCCCCTTTATCTGCTCACTGTGTTGATGTTTATCGCGTACCTACTAGGGGCCTGGCACTGTGCTAGGCGCTGCGGATATAAAGGTTGAACCCTTGTGTGCAGATGTATTGCCTTTGGAAATCACTTCTTTTTTTTTTTAATTTTTTTTTTTTTTTTAACATTCATTTTTGAGAGACAGAGCACAAGCGGGGGAGGGGCAGAGAGAGACGGAGACATGGAATCTGAAGCAGGCTCCAGGCTCCCAGCTATCAGCACAGAGCCTGATGCGGGGCTCGAACTCACAAACCACGAGATCGTGACCTGAGCTGAAGTCAGACGCTCAACCAACTGAGCCACCCAGGTGCCCCGCAAATCACTTCTAAGACACTCAGAGAGAAGAACTAACATGAGCCCAGTACTCTTCCAACTCTGTACTTTTCACGTGTGCTTATTTTTCCACACGGCTGTTGAGTAACAGTCCACAGACGAGCGGTGGTTAAAAGTGCCCGTTAAAAAGATCCCTCTTCTTTGACGATAACTTTCGCTTTCTTGACTCTGTAAAAATGCCTTTCCCCCAGGGTAGCACTTTCAGAGCTTACAGTGGACTTTTATGTGTGTTATTTTCACTTACTGCACTCAACAGCCCTGTCGTCGTCCCATTTTGCAGATGGAAAAAAAAAGTGAGACACAGAAAATTCAGTTAACTTGCCCCTGATCATCTGGCCAGGATGAGCCACCTGCTTCCCCGGGGCGGCGGTGGCCTTCTCGTGGCCAAAGCAGCCTCAGGACAGGGGCGGGAGGGGGCCATGCTTCAGACCGAGTCCCTCAGGCTGCGACCGATGTATTTGGTCAAGTCCAAAGCGGAACTCAAAGACTACCAGACAGCCGTTGGAGAATGATATTTGACGTTGCAAGAGAATAGTTTTAAGGACGGAGAGCATAGTTCATGCTGTATCATTAAGCTATAAAACTCATATCAATCGTTATTTATGGTTTGATCCCATTTTTATTCTATAAAGAAAAAATCCTACGGGGCGCCTGGGTGGCTCAGTCGGTTAAGCGTCCGACTTCGGCTCAGGTCATGATCTCACGGTCTGTGGGTTCGAGCCCCACGTCGGGCTCTGTGCTGACAGCTCAGAGCCTGGAGCCTGCTTTGGATTCTGTGTCTCCCTCTCTCTCTGTCCCTCCCCTGTTCATGCTCTGCCTCTCTCTGTCTCAAAAATAAATAAATGTTAAAAAAAAAAAAAAAAAGAAAGAATCCTACAAAATGGTGTAGTTCTGTGTTCTCAGCTGTACCTGCACGTGACTCATCCTGGGAGGTTGTTTTAAAATACAGGTGGTTGGGCCTCCCCTCCCAGACAGCTTTCCTCAACCAGATTCCTCCTCTGAACCACAGAGCACAGAAGTCCATCTGATCCCTGTTTGGGGGTGTGGTTGGTACTATTCTAGATGCCCCAGAGAGAGGCAAACTCACTGCAGACAATCGGGGGGGGGGGGGTGCTTCTCAGCCCAGGCTCCTGGCGAGAAGCACTGGGGGTGGGACCGGCCACCCGTGCTATGAAAATGTGTGCCCGGGCGGGAAAGTCACGGTCAGAAGATGTACCAAGATGCCGGCAGTGGCGACGACTATGTGGTCAGGTTATGGACCGTTTTTCTCTGCTTCCTTTTCAGCTTTTCCGTTCACCTGTCTTCTGATTTTTCTGCCATTTTAGGAAAACATCAAAACATAAGGGCAAGAGTTAGTACTTCCCTAAAAATGGGTAAAAACACCGGTCAGAGTCCTTTCTTTTTAAGTTTACTTATTTATTTTGAGAGACAGTGTGTGTGCACACACGTGTACCAGCGGGGGAGGATCAGAGAGAGAGGGAGAGAGGGAATCCCAAGCAGGTTCCGCACTCTCCACGTGGCGCCTGACTCAGGGCTTGAACTCCCGAACCACGAGATCACGACCTGAGCCGAAACTGAGCGTCGCGTGCTTAGCCGACTGAGCCGCCCAGGCGTCGCCCCAAGGGTCGTTTTTGCTCAATCGGATGGCCACGGGGATATTCCTAAGTCTCCGCTGCCCGTCCGCAGTACCACAGCAGCCTGGCGTCCCTGAACGGGCTGGAGGTCCACCTGAAGGAGACGCTGCCCAAAGACGCCGCTGCCTTCCCCAGCAGGACGTACAACTTCACGCATTATGACCGCATCCAGAATGTGCTGACCAGTAAGGAGAGGCGTGCGGGGCCAGGGTGTCTCCTCGCGGTGGGGGGTCGGGGGGGGTGGGGGGGGTGGGTTCATACTCGGGGCCGGCGCCCCGTTGTTGGTGCTCCGCCCGGAGTTGTGGACCGCGGTTAAGAGGCTGCTTTCTCGCTTGGAGCCAGCTCCCACTGAGTTTAGAATCCGCTTGGCAAACACTCCCTTACTCATTTGTCTTTTTTTGGTTGTTTCTCCAACATTTGGAGAGAAGCACACACATGTTCAAATATCTGTGATAAGGTCTGCCTCAAAGCGGTGGGATCCATGGGCGGAAACCCGGCGTTGCTCATTCACAGGGATAGCGCGTGCTGCCTCGCATGGTGGCAGCCGTAGGTGGCCGACACCCTGGGCCCCTGCGCCCGTGGCCGCGAGCCACACGCTCTCCCAGCCTACAGTGCCGGGGGTGAGCCGGTCGGCCGGGGGAATCCCCTGCCACAACCTCTGTGTCCTCTTCCACAAGCGAACCTGCCACAGGTGGCCACCACCCAGGACCGCCGCTTTCTCCGGGCCGTCGGCCTCATGCACTCGGACTTTGCCCGGCTGCCTGCGCTGTATGAGATGACCATCAGGTGAGCGTCCCCCAGGGTCCCTCTTGAAGTCCTGCACCCAGAGTGGCCTTCCCAGGGGTCCGGGCCACAGCCTTACGCATCACGAAATGAAGAACATTCCAGGGCTTCTCCTTGGGTCCGCTCCCCTGCCCGCCGTCACCTCCTGTCATGCTTTCCCACGTCCTGTATTTTCTGGGGACTTGCCTGGGGCTCGGACCTGCTTTAGACGATAAGCTGCAACAGTGAGGAAAGCTGAGGTCCCCACCGCCTTGCGGGGACAGGGGGCCTCTGTCCCTTGCCTGGAGCGATGCTTGAGTGCTGTTGCTGCCATCTGACCTGAGTCATGTGCTTACAGCAAAACAGACTGACCCGAATCTGTGAAGTAAAACGCTCGCCTCCCCTCACCCGCCACACACCCAAAAGATCCCCACAGATAATCGTTTGGTGTCTCGTACTCCAGGTTTTGTTGTTTGGGGTTTGCTTTTTTGCTTATAAAACATAGACGGTCAGTATTTTCATTATGCTAATAGCCTTTCTTCTAGAAAACAGGATCACACTAACGTGCTGTTTTTACAAGTTTCTTTTTTCATTTTATGATGTATCCTACCCATCGCCATGTTGGTAGGTATAGCTCCATAAATTAGCATTGTAATTTATAGCCTTTAACCAACTGAGTTCTCCTTTCTCTCCCTACATGCTCCTCTAATGAAACCGGTAGGAGAACATAAGGCAAGTTAGAGGGCAGAAGGGGAGGGCCCACTGTATGTCTGTGATTCCACCGAATCCTGGCAACGATTTGGGAAAGTGCGTTTTTTCCTCTTCATTGTATAGATGCGGATACCGAAGCACAAAAAGGATCAGCAACTTGTCCCAGGGTCACATTCTGATTAAGGGGCGGAGCCAGGATTTGAACCCACATCTCTCTGACTCTGAAGTGCCCGCTGTGTCCCCATATTTCCAGTTCAGGGGCGGGCAGGGTGGTCGAGAGGGAGGGGCGCGGCCGCTGGGCTCCCACAGACGCACACGGGGGCCTCGGCCATCATGGTGACGTGGTGCTAATGCCCTGTACCCGGGGGTCAGTATTTCAAGATATTTTCCCATGATAAATGTGCCTCCTCTGGCTTTAAGTCAGAGCTGCCCCAAGCTGGCAACCTAGAGGGACATTTACAGTCACTGGTTTGGGAACCGGTTGTGTCAGGGTGTGTGTGGGGGGGGGGAGGTTGTTTAGAGAGGGATGGAAATGAGTCAAATGTCAGCTTGGGATGTATTAACCACCTTGTGGCCCTGCAGTATTTTGGAGCCACGTGGGGTTTTGTGTTGGCATCCGTGGCTTATTTTAATAGTAACAGAAACAGCGGCCACCATTTCTTAACCACTCACCATGTACTAAGCAGTTTCTGTGTGTTTTCCTCATTTAGTCTCAAGAAAAGTCTCAGCGATGGGATTCACTGTTGTCATATCCATTTTGCAGATCTGGGACTTAGAGCTGGGACTCAGGAGGAGTAACTTAGCAGGGGGCACCCAGCTAGGAAGCCACGGGCCTGGGATCATGCGTGTGTGAGCCCAGCTCCAGGCTTGTAGCCACCAGGCCGCGGTGCTCCCTCCGGGTGCCTGTGATGACTCGTCCGTGACTCATCCCGCTGTCTAGCAAGTGCCACAAAACACGTAGGCCAGGTGGACCCTTCTGGCCCCTTGAGGTCCCAGAGGGGGAAGCTGGAGGAAGATGGGATTCTCCTCCTACCTTCCCTGGAAGCAGCAATCCCAGTGAGCTGGGCCCAGGGTCCCTGACTCCACTCCCTTTTACTAGACTTGGAGAAACTGAGGCCCAGCGGGGAAATAGTCCGAGACAGGCAGGATCAGGGAACCAGGTGGTTGCCTGGCCCCGGAGTCACTTCCTCCCTAGTGGGTCCTCCTTTGCCCGGGCCCCTCACCCCTCCCTCCGCTTCTGTGACAGGTTTCCTGTCACTTGATGTCGCAGCCCTCTCCTCTGCCCTCACTGCCCCCACTCATCCAGCCGCCTTCCGTGGACACTGTCTGTGCTCGTCAGCCTGGCAGCATCGCCCAGCCCTGCGCCTCCAGGTGCCCTCGCTGCTGCTGCGTAAGGCTGGGTGAGGACTGAGCCAGGCTGCCCGAGAGCGCTTGGCGGAGCTGCTCTGCTGTCAGCCAAACGTGCACCCACCAGCACAGTCCTACACTTACCCTAACCTCGGGCTCTGTGGCCAGGGCCGCCACGGACAGCGCCAGCCTCCAGAGAGTCGAAAGGAAGGAAGACGTCTCTTGGCACCGAAGCCTGGAACTCGAGTGCGCAAGTCGAACCCCGAACCGCAGCAGCTGCCCGCCCCCCCCCCCCCCCCCACCGTCCCGCCAGCATTTGGGGTCGCTGGGCCCCTGCCGAGCACCTCCCAAGGTCTCTGTGTGGTCAGAGGCCTGCCCAGGCAGCCTGGGACCATTGTCTTCTTTCTTCCCCCTCAGAAACGCCTCCACGGCCGTGTATGCCTGTTGCAGCCCCGTCCAGGAGACCTATTTCCAGCAGCTGGCGGTGGCGGCGCGGAGCTCCGGCTTCCCGAGCCCGCAGGACGGCGCCTTCAGCCTCCCCGGCAAAGCCAAGCAGAAGCTGCTGAAGCACGGGGTGAACTTGCTCTGAACCGGGCTGCGGCAGGAAGCTCATCACCCCAGGAGAGGATGAGCAAGTCGAATAGCAAAGAAGTTGCGCCTTCTTGAAAGTCCCTCTGTTCTAGTTTCCTCGGCACATTCCCCTTGTAGGAACATGATGATACGTGCGTGCGTGTCACTCCTTTTGTAGGTTGGGGCTTGAGCGGGTAGTTCTTCGGGTCAGCGGACCTGGAGCACGCGATAAAGGGCTTTGTTACGCTGGCCAGGTTGCGGCCGGGCCGGGTGCTTTTGGCTCCCAACCAAAGAGAGCCAGGGCCAGGTAGTTGTCCCGTCACACGCGGTCTTGGGCACCTGTCAATTTTCGCTGCTCTTGCATCTGGACCCTAACTAGTACCACGAGCATTTTCTCTGCAACCCTGTTGTCCTGAGTCCAGGGGGCGGTGTGAGGCAGGGCTGCAGGGGGTAGGATTTGTCAGCCAGCAGACCGAACCCCCACACCTCAGGTAGGTGTTCTTTGGAGTGGCCCCCCCGGGAGGTCTGGACGAGCAACGCAGGGAGGCAGGCAGGGATGCCAGAAGCACCTCGTTTGCATGCTTCTAGAACTATATTCAAAACCAGGAGTTTTGTTCTGTTCTTTGGAACACCCACAGTGGGGGCAAGTCTTGATAACATGGGAGGGAGCCTGGGGTTCTAAGGTAGCCGTGAGCCCCGGGAACTGGGTGATGGCACACCGGCCCGTGCGCCTTTGGTGCAACGTGGGCCATGCAGCTGGCCCCTCTCCAGTGAAGGTCCTCAAACAGGAGTTCTCAAAACGGGGCAAAAGCCAAGCTGTGCTTTCCAGCGGTGGCTGCATGAAAGGCAGCAGCGTTCATCCGTGTTCCCGGGCCCATGCTCCAGGCAGAAAGTTTACAATAATGTGATACAGAACACAGGATGAGATCTTTACCAGGGTCTGAACTGTTTACTGGGAGTACCTGAGACTTCTGTTTGGAAACTGCAATGTTAATAGTTTCATGTCGGTGAACAAGTGCCTAATGTTTGTGACCGTGTCTTGTCTTGAAAGGAGTTGTCCAGGGCTAAAAATAAAACAGCCCAAAATGCTATTGAGTTGTGAGTCATGGTGACCTCTCTAGTGAGAAAGTTAAGGTAAAGATATTTTGTGTGTGTGTGTGTGTGTGTGTGTGTGTGTGTGTGTGTGCGTGCGCGCACGCACATGCGCCCATTTGGCACGGACACAGTTTGCCATGCCTGAATTGATGCAGGCAGGTGAGTGCAGGCGCACTTCAGAATGGTCTGTCCGTGAGGGTGACCGGCCGCAGCTGCTGTGCCGGGTCAGCGTGGCTGGCCCAGCACACCAGGCCCAGCCACCCTTCCTTCCACCTCTCCCTGGAATCCCTGCTGCCACTGGCCGGCCTACAAGGGTCCTGTTCCCAGATGGAGGAGGACCATTCCCCAAGCTAGGGCAGACATGTATTGTCCTACTGCTCCGCTAAATTTTCCAAGAAGAAATTCACTATGAGCCTCTGTGCCAGCCTGCCAAGGAACCTTCCCATGACTGACGGACACACCACACAGTCCTTTCCTGCTGTGGGGTGTTTTCAAATAGCCGTGCTTTGCCTCTTGCTCGCTGGGACACCAGAATTCCGAGGGACCCAGCTCTGAGCTCAGGGGCATCACAACCTGTCACGTATTGAAACGGGGACAGAATTTGGAGCCCGGAACCCATGGTCATCTGCTTCCTCACAGCTCAGCTAACTGCCCGAGTTCAAGGACTCTTCCGGACCGGATCTGTTTCACGAGCAAGTTGCTTGGCTTTCCTAGATGTCCTGCCATCTGCAGACCTGAATCTTGCTGGGTTTGCTTTCAGGAACCTCTCTCTCCTTCTACATTCTCAGGGCTGCCATTGAGCCTCAAAAAAAACACTCTTAATACAAAATGTCTCTGTTTCTGAGAATCCATGCTCGAGGCAGCAGCCAGATGCTCCCCCTTTATTCCTTCCCCCCCCCAAATTAAGTCTTAACAGTTACATGGACAGCCACACACAACGGTCATTTCAAAACACATCCACAGATGCTTTGCTACAAATGAGGGATCTGGTCCTCCTCCCCTGAGCGTGGGCTGTACTTAGTGATTCGTTTCTAATGAATAGAACATGGTAACGACGACAGTATGACTTCTGGGAGCAGGTTACACAACGCACAGCAGCTTCTGTCTCACGGGTCACCTCATTTGGGGCAAGCTGACGTTCAAGCAGCCCACGGAGGAGCCCTCGTGGTGAGGGTCTCCTGCCCACAGCCGTGTGAGGGAGCCGTCTTGCTTCAGCCCCGGTCAAGCCTTCAGATGAGTGCAGCCTCTGGAGAAATTGAACCAGAACCAGCAAGCTAAGCTGCTTCCGGATTCCCAGCCTTCCGAAAGCATGTGACCTGATAAACGCATGTGGTCCCGAGCCACCGTTTGGGGGTCATTTGTTACACGGTGGTAGATGATTAAGACAACTTTTATGCCAATACCCCATCCACCAAACTAGGTTCCGTACTGCTTCGGCACTGCTTTTTAGCCTGATGCTAGACAAAGCTGCAGTTTCTCAGACGCCGGGTACCCCCTTTCCCACCTTGGAGAGCTGGGCTGGACAACTGAGGAACATACTGTGATCACTCCCTCAGCTTTCTCCCTCCGGCTCCCAGAGCCTGACACTGATAGTCAGCCGGGTCCCCGCTTCCTCTCGTCTGGGCCCTGCCCTGGCCCCTCTTCTTACTCCAGCCACCCAGGTGCCCCCATGCAGGCTACCCTCTTCTGAAAGTGAATGTCCACCCAAATGGCCCCAAGCCCCCAGCCTTCCTGGCCCTACCTGTCCCGCTTTTCTGGGAGGCCTGTGATGGAGGTGTGTGGGCACCGGTGAGGCTTTCCCCTGCAGTTTGAGGAAACCCATCAGCTGGAGCATGGGTAGCACGAGGGAGGAAGCTGGGAAGGTCCCTGGATGATCATTTCTTGGTCCTAGAATGCGTGCCTTGGAGCTGAGAAGGGGGAGTTGGCAGGAGGCAGCAAGAGGAGGGGGTGAGGGCCAGCCCCTCACCTTTTTTCTTGTCCAGGAGCTGGGGTCAGTCTGGAGGGTGGCCTCCCACTGCTGACGCCTTGAACGGCTCACCGTCACCCTGGCCCAGCCCTCTGGGCTCCCAGCTGCAGCTGCTTTGGCACACGGTCCTCTGGCTCCAACTTGCCCTCAGCCAGTGCCCCCCAGCACCCCCACCCCCAGCACCAGACCGAAGAAGACAGCTTTATAAAGTAATTTGTGCTGAGAACCTTCTTCCGCTCTCCACCAAGATGGGACTGTCCAATACGTACCCATTGTGTATGGAAAAGGACCACCCCCCCCCCCCCCGCCACCGAGTCTCATCCACCCGGGATTAATCCCGAAAAGGTGAAGTCCATAAATGTTGTACACCCCTTCCCTTTGCTTCTGTGGTCCCGTTTACTTTCTGCAGTGGAGCCTGGCTCAGGGACCTCAGCAGCAGCCTTGATCGTGACTGTGGCCCCAAGGCTGCTAGAAGAGGAACGCTTAACCCCTCGTCTTCCTGTGTGATACTGCAGAGCTTCCGGTGGCTATGAGGACATCACTTAATGACAGCCCGGGGCCCCTACCCTCAAAATTAGCCTCTAGACTTGAGGCTCCCCAGAGCAGGGGCCCTTCTGTCGGAGCGGGCCCCGTGCCCCCAGGGAGGTGCTCCCTGGTGGCATCTGCAGGACAGGATCTGGTTTACAAGTGACACCTGAATGCCCCAGTCATCCTGGACGACAGCCTTATGCGAGCGGGGAACACAGGATGAGCAGGGAGTGAAAGGGTCTGTTTGGGGTCAGTCTGCATCTGCTGCCCAGCATTTACAGCTCGTGAACCTTAAGGATCAAGTTCCCCTGGAGTGATTAATAAGGACAACCAGATTCCTGCTGGGAAAGGACTTCCAGTCCCTAGGGGGGCGCCTGAGCCTAATCAAACTGGCTCCCTGCTGGAGGGAAGCATCTAGGATCACTGGCTCCCGTCACCTTGACAGTGGTAGCACGGGAGGCCTGGCTGCAGTGACTGGCTCCGGGGTCTCTCGAGTGCCAACCCCATGGCGGTCCTTTCGGCGGCTGACAAGCCCTTCGCACCCCCTCTGACACCGCACACCCCGCAGCAAGGGGGTGTGACGTGCTCTGTGCCGTGCGAATGGTGGCCCCCAAAGGTACCGTGTGCTCATCCCTGGCACCTGTGTTACCTCGTATGATAACTGCTCTGCTGGTGTGATTAAGAATCTGGAGATGCAGAGAACGTTCTGGATTATCTCAGTGCTACCACAAGTGTCCTCATCTGACAGGCAGAGCAAGACGATCCACACCGAGAGGGGGAGACGTGGAGGCGGAGACTGGAGCGCCACGGTCACAAGTCAAGGAACGCCGGGGGCCGCTGGATGCCCGGAGAGGTGAGGGACGGCTTGTGCCCTAGAGCCTCCGGAAGGGGGGCCACTCTGGTGACGCGCTGATTCGGGCCCAGTGAAACGGACTGCGGACGTGGGCCCCCAGAAGTGCGTGAGAATGCAGTTCTGTTTTCGTGGCAACTGATCACGGCGGCCACAGGAGACTAACACGCCCCGCCGCCCTGCCAGCATTGCCCCCAGGCAAATGTCCTGGGGCAAAGGGGAGTGGGTCCATCGGCTCCTGAATGGATGAGAAGCAGGACAATGGGAGGGGCAAGTCCCCTGGGGCCCCTGCAAGGACACTGGGGAGGACACGTGTACAGCCAACACTTGTCGACGAGGCCGAGGAGGGAAAAAAGAGACTCTGGATCTTTTGTTCAGTGCGTTTGTTGAATCTGGGAAGCTGAAGGGGAAGGTTCCGAGGGCTTCAAGGCTAACGGAAAAAAAAGGACATTTCCCCTCTGTTTACTTTAAGTGTCGGAACCTGAAATCAGCTGTCTTTCTCCTGGGAATGAAATGCACGGAGCTTCTGGATCCTGTTAGAGCCAAGAAGCTGGCTGCCCGTGTGCCCTCGGGTCCGAGCAGAGAGCCGGTGGTGTTCTTGGCCCTGCTTTCCCGCTCAACTGGGCCCCGCACTCTCAGGGGAGGGCCGGGGGACCTGAACACCAGACCCCACAAGGCCCTGTGGCTGGAGAGAAGAGGAGACAAGCCAGCCCCCACCTCCCACGCACTGGTGACAAGGCACTGCGTATGTCCTTTGCTCCATCCAGCCCAAAGGGGTTCCTGCCGCAGTTGAGGGACGCGGGCTTTGGCGACAGGGCCCGGAGCTCAGATCACACCCCTTTAACTTTACTGCTGTGGAAACGGGGCCAAGTTACTTTATTTCTCGGAACCTCAGTGTCGTCTTCTTGGGAACGGAGAGGAAAGGGTAATTATGTAAAGGGGTGGCATATTGTGTGGACCCTCAAAGTGAGGGGTTCGGTGAGTGTCCCAAAAGGGCAAATGGCATCTCCAGGGGGTACCCTGTGCCGGCGATGAAGATGAGACCTGAAGGTATGGGTGGGGTTCCAAAGCCTGCCAGACCGTGCGTTTGGTACCTTTCTTCTAATTCCGGCTCCTCTTCCAGCTGGCCACATGACCTTGTTCCCGGCAACTGCTGCTCTGAGCCCACATCTTCTGTGTTAAATGCACACAACTGTCTCGGCTTTACCCCAGTGTCGGCCCCCAGTACTCGTGGGACGATAACACCTGCAAAGGAATCTCTTAAGAGTGCACGGTGCTCTCTGTGCCCGAGGAAGAAACGGACTCTCCCCTCGGATCCGGGGTGGCTAACGCATCAGAAGCGGGGAGACAGGGGGAAGGGGAGGCGATCAGAAGTCAGGACCAAGGCGGGTGCCTGGGAAGGAGGCAGAAAGTAAATCAGTCTCTGTGTGTGTCGCCTCCTGCCACGTAATGCTCCAATCTGCTTGAGTATTTTCACTGCCATCTGTCAGCAGCTCGAAAATATATGGCCTTATTCTGTCCCGTTCCCTGTGTTTACATCTGGTTTGCAAGATTTAGCTGGGAGGTAAATCATAGGGGGAGGTTGCGAGCAGCAGCGCCCGATGGTCCTCACAAACAGCATTTTGTGCTCAGCTTTCGCTTCTCATATTTCCATTTAAAAAATGCGAACAGAGCCCTTCCCATCCACCCAGAACTTGACAGTATTATCTTATTCGAACCTCACTTTATGCCTATGAAAGTAGGCATTAGGCCCGTTTGACAGGTGAACCTCACAGAGTGGATCACGACTTCCTGGTGGCAAAGGACAGCAACCACAACTCACCCAGCGCCTGAGTGCCAGGGGTTTGGAAGGCTCTGACTGGCCGGGTGTGGATGGTGAGCCCAGTCCTACAGCTGGGGCTGGTCGGATCCTAGAAACCCAAGAGCTGAGAATGGGGGTGTTACATCTTACAAGAGGCTCAACAAGGTAGTGCTGGAAGAGAGTCTTAAAAATAGCGGCCATCTGGGGCGCCTGGGTGGCTCAGTTGGTTAAGTGTCTGACTCTCGATTTCCACTCAGGTCATGATCTCGCGGTCCGGGAGTTCACGTCGGGCTCTGTGCTGACAGCTCAGAGCCTGGAACCTGCTTTGGATTCTGTGTCTCCCTCTCTCTCTGCCCCTTTCCTGCTCACACTCTCTCTCTCAAAAATAAACAAAAAAAAAAAAAAAAAAAAAAAAAAAAAACAGCGGCCATCTGGGGCGCCTGGGTGGCTCAGTTGGTTAAGCATCTGACTCTCGATATCGGTTCAGGTCATGATCTCACAGTTTGTGAGTTCAAATCCTGCACTGGGCTCTGCGGTGACAGGAACCTGCTTGGGATTCCACCGCAGTGTGGAACCTGCTTGGGATTCTCTCTCTGCCCCTGCCCTGCCTGCTCTCTCAAAATAAAAAAAAAATTTTAAATAAAAAATAAAAGTAAATAGGGGCCATCTGTTAGAGACCCAGGTTAAGGAGCCTGCCCAGCGTTGCACAGGGGCACAGTCCAGACTTTCACCTAGAGCTGGCTGGTTTCAAAGGCCTTGCCATTCTTGAGTGGGACCCTCGGCCCCAGCTACATGTTAGAATCAGGGCAGGAAGTGAGTTAAAACAAACACTGAGACCTGGGCCCCACCCCTTGAACAAAGAAATGAGTGGCTTTGGGGTGGGGGCGGGGCATCAGTGTTTCTCAAAAGCCGGTGACTGTATCACACATCACGCATCACGCAAAGTCAAGGACCGGCAGGTTAGGATCCCCCTTCCCCTCCCAGACCGTATGCTGTAGGGCATTCGATGTTACAAGTGTGGTCACTGTACCCAGAACCCAGACAAGCCGGGTGACTTTGGGGGATAATGAGCAGGTGCCTGGGAGACCCGGTACGTGACCTAGTGCAGTCTGGCCTTGAAGCCGATGCAGGCTTCTCATCCGAAGCTGGGCGGGCACACAGGCTCCCTCTTCTCACCTTGAGCATCCTTAGCTGTAGCGTGTAAATTACTTTAGCAATTGCCTAGCTGGCAATGCACACACTTCAGGAGAGCGAGAGATGTCTTGGCCCCGGAGCGAGTGGTGCTCCTCCCTCCCGCCTGCTGAGGGAGCCCAGCCAGGACTGCAGCGCTGGGAAGACACCAGGCAGCTGGGCTGCTCTTGGGGCTCCAGGCCACCCGTGTCACCCACCCCTCTTTAAAAGGAAAAAAAAAGAAATCAAGATGTAGCTACTGAGGGACCTGCTTCCTCCCCTGTGCATCCGCCTCTTCCTTACAAACCCTTCTTCCTCACCTGCCCACCCCACCCCCCCCCCCCCCCCACCCCACCACAACAGACTTGACCACTTCACTCTGGTTTTCGGCAAGATCCTTTATTTATCTCCTGTTCCCCAACCATGTGACATGAGTTCAGGTAGCCGGGTACCTGCGTGGGCTGTTGGCTTTGTAAACGTAGAGCAGTCAGTATGTATAGAAATCATGCACCTCGGTGATTCTGGAACAAGATACTTAATGAGTAAAAAGACTTCAGGTGTGTTTGAAATGTCTGCCCTGTCCCGCGTTCTGATCACTGAAAAATGTCTGTATAGAAAGTTTACCCAAATAGAGACAGGTTTTCTTCGCTCGCGTGCCAGTAACGGCTACTGCGTTTCGGTTCACGGTTCCTCCTGATGGCTGTTCCTGGCAGGCGCTGCCGGTTTCCGTTCAGACACGACGGCCCCGGCCCTGTCCGCGGGACAAACTGCATGTTCCACACGGCCCCACGGCTTTATAAATCGGACACTGCTCATAACGCACTATTCAAAAAAGGCGTCTCGAGTATGGCCGCAGGCTACTCTTGCACACGTCGGCTAACAGGAGGACGTTTCTAGAATCAGTGCCTCAAACTGGCCATGTCCTTCATAGGCGACCAAGAGGCCAGCACCGTGACTGTGGGTCTTTCAGGTTCGTGGGTCTTCCCGGTGGCCTCTCTCTCACACACACACACTGGCCTGGGTCGCTGTCGCTCGGCATGCACCCGTGCGGTGACAGGGACACGGGGCCGATGCCTCCACCGTCTCGGAGTCCGGTGCTGGAACATTTATGTACAGACGGATAAATGGAAACACTCATAGGCAACAGAACTCCAAAGCAGAACGGACACTTTTTGGTCGGATCTACGATTCCAGTTTTGCCAGAGGAAGGTGGTTCCTGGAATGTCACTTGCACGAGCAAGGTCTCACCGCACACCCCCTGGCTCCTACCAGCCAACCTGGCCGGTTGACGTCTTGACGTTCGTCACCGTGGACTCGAAACAGCTGCACAGGGAATTTTCCAGGCCCGGTTTGGCAGTAGGGCTTCGGTAGGCAGTGAGGTAAGTGGATCACACGACCCGCAGCTGATCCGTGGGAGCCCCGACTTGGCTGCCAGGGACACTAGCCCCAGCTCTGCGGGGAAGCCGTGTTTACGGAAAAGCCGCCAGTCCCACCAGCCGGACGCTCCCTGCCGTCAGGGGCCTGACAAGGTTCGGAGTGAGGTGAGCGACAGCAACAGGGTCCCGCTGGGGCCCGGCCGCCACGTGCCGCCCCTGACCGGGTCCACCCTGCCCGGGAAGCCGGCTGGGCGTGGGGGCTGCACGCTCTCCCGGCCGCCGGCCCGGCGTGGCCGAAGGATCCCCTGTGTGGCCGTGACAGCAACAGAGGCCAAGGTCTCTAGCGCTCTGGTGTGCAGTGTTTTGGTCGAGTTTTGTTTTTGTTTTTCTCTTAAGATGACCACAAGAAGTTTCACGTTATTACATTCAGACAGATAACCGTTTGCTTACGCTGTTTCAGAGCACTGGGAAAACCGAGCAGCGATACGGCAAGGACAGGGGCACTGAGCCTCCGGCCCCGGAGCAAAGTAATGCGCTATTAGGCAGGAAGGAGTCGCGGGAGCAAATGACTGGAAGGAAAAAAAAAAAACAAATCTAAGGAAATACAAGCCAAAAATTTCCCATTTACAATAATCAAAGGAAAGAGGGACCCAACGTGATCTCAAAATCCCAAGTAAGGACTTTCCGTCGAGGCAGGCTTCTGAGCATGGAATCCCAGCACGGGTTGGGGGCTGGACCGGACCCCAGCCTGCCCAGGCTGACCCGCGGCCGCTCTCGCCGACTCCAGCGCGGGGACTGTTCTCATCGTCCTGGAGCAAAGATGAAATCCAGAGCCTGCCGTTCGGCCGCTGCCACGTTGGGGTGCCACAAATCCACCATGAAAACCACCCGCGGGCCATCCTCTGCCGAACCTGGGGAGGGGAGGGCGCGAGAGAGGAGAGGTCTGAACCGTCCCAGAGCCAGGAGCCACGCAGCGCGGGACCGCACACAGTGAGCTTGCGGGCAGGGACCCATCCTGTCCCTTGGCATAGGCGGGAAGATCACCTCCTTTCTCAACAAGGACTCTAGCACGGCTCCATACGGCTCTGGGCAGAGCGTATAAAGGGAAGCGGGCACAGGGAGGTAGGGGTGAGTACGAGGTAGGTGGAGCACAGAGGACTTTTAGGGCAGCGAGGCTATTCTGTGGGATCCTGTCACAGTGGATACATGTCACCATACATCTGGCAGAACCCACAGGACGTGTGACAGGAAGAGCGAACCCTAACGGAGACTGGAGAGTCTGATTAATAACAATGTGTCAGGGCACCTGGGTGGCTCAGTCGGCTGAGCCTCCGACGTTGGCTCAGGTCATGATCTCGAGGTCTGTGAGTTCAAACCCCGCATCAGGCTCTGTGCTGACAGCTCAGAGCCTGGAGCCTGCTTCGGATTCTGTGTCTCCCTCTCTCTCTGCCCCTCCCCTGCTCATGCTTTGTGTCTCTCTCTCTCTCTCTCTGTCAAAAATATCCATTAAAGGGGCGCCTGGGTGGCGCAGTTGGTTAAGCGTCCGACTTCAGCCAGGTCACGATCTCGCGGTCCGTGAGTTCGAGCCCCGCGTTGGGCTCTGGGCGGATGGCTCAGAGCCTGGAGCCTGTTTCCGATTCTGTGTCTCCCTCTCTGTCTGCCCCTCCCCCGTTCATGCTCTGTCTCTCTCTGTCCCCAAAATAAATAAAAACGTTGAAAAATATCCATTAAAAAAGATAATAATAATAATGTGTCAATATCGGCTCATCAGTTAGGACACACGTGCCACACGAATGCAAGAGGGTAACAAGAGGGGACACTGCGTGGGGATGGTGTGCGCTTTCTGCTCAGTTCTTCTGGAAACCTAAAACCGTGCTAAAAACACGCGCCTCTAACTAAAACCACCCCCACCACCACCGCGGGCACTCACCCTCGTGGAATGCAGTGTGCAGGAAAGAATCATCAAAGAGGAGGCAGCGTCCTTCCGCCCAACACTGGGGCTCTCCCCCCACCACCAGCTCGCAGCCACTGGGAGTTTTGAGACCTTTGGGGCAAAAGGAGAGAAGAGACAATGAAGGCGGGTGGGATCGGGGATGGCCTGTTCTGGGGTGAGCTCTCCATTCCAAAGCACCGGGCCTTCTGCCTCACCCCTCGGGGCCCTCTTTGGGGGCGTGGGGGGAGGGGGTACTTCGACCGGGCAAATACTGGCTGCGTACCCTGAGCGTCACTCCCTGGAGGCATGCATTCCTCCACTGGCTTAATGGGTCTGGGGTCAGGGGCTTCTCGGTCAAGGCTCTGCACCGCACTTGTGAGACCCCCGAAGCCCATCTGTGGGACCCCCCCGTTAATCGAGGGAGGCCAGGCTCATAGCCCGCCGTGTCCCGGAACTCTGTTTACTACAGCCCTGTCTCTAGGGCTGTTTTGGCAGAGTTGAAACAGTGTCCTCCTCTTTGGGTTCCGAGCTTTAGACGCATTTTGGGGCCTGAGGAGAGCACGTTCTTAGTCTCAGTTCCTCCGGCCTCCCTCCGAGAAACTGGAGGTCGCCCCTAAGGAAACGCCTGAGCTCCAAGAAGAAAGAGGCCCACACCTTCGTAAGGGGCCATATGCGCCCAACTGCACGCGGCCAGTGCCCAGCTCAGTGCGTAACCCCAGAAAGGGGGCCTGGCTGAAATGCCACCGTGCGCGCACTTTCACATCCGAGGGTCTCAGGAAACACTTGGCCCCTGTCGGTGCACGGACGTCTGTCAATGAAGGCACCACTGCAGCCATCTACGATTCACAAGAGGCGGCACCGGCCCTACGGCTCTCAAGAAGGATGATTTGGGAGGAAACCGGCAGAGGGGGTGGGATCGTGGTGCTCTGGTCTGTCTTCGGTGACTACTGGGACAGCCGTGGCCCAGAAGTAATTGGCACCCCCCAATTCAGTCTTCAGGACAAGCATGAAACAGAGTTCTCTCTAACGGAGCATTTTAACTCACCCCTTGAACCAGGAATGGATGGCTGGAAACACAGGTAGAGTAGGAAGTCACACAAAGAGGCTGCACGGGGGAGTGACAAGGACATGGGACCTGAGGCCAGATGACTGGCTCTGACCCCTATGTGCTGTAGGACTTCGGGCAAGTCACTGAACCTCTCTGAGCCAGGGCCTCGTCATCTGTGAAGGGGAACGTCAACACACTTGCCTGCAGGGCCGCGTGACCAAGAACGTAACGCCTAGCTGGGCGCAGGTCCGGGCTAAGTCGGCACTTACAGACATCACCTCACCCATTTTCCAGATGGAGCCACCGAGGTTCAGGGAAGGTCAGTGACCTGCCAGAAGTTGCAGCGCAGTCCTTGCGGGACCTGGGATTTCAATCCAGATCCTCCTGGCTCCGAAGAACGGGCTCTTGTAACACTGGACTCTGTGGCATAAATACTAGTCACCCATCAGGAGTTGTGGTATGAAAGGGACCCTTCTAGTAGTTATGTTTTGACTACGGACGGGACACTTCATTGAGTGACGGACTCCGGAACCAGGCTCTCCCATCTCCTGCTACTGTTAATGGCTAGGGAGGGGGCGTTAGGGTTGTGATGGGCCCAGATGGAGAGGGCCCTCCAAGCCACGTCTCTCCACGGGTGCCCCTCACTGAGGGGACTGGCCGCTCTCTGCAGAGACAGTCCACCCCAGGCCTTCGGAAAGCAGCCCTCCTTCCTCTGGGCCACCGAATGATTCATCAACAGTCACCACGGTACAAGAGAAAAATGGCCTGGCTTGCTGGCTTGCCAGCCCCCTGCTCACTTTCTTCGGCTTCTCCCCTTCACTCTGGCCCCGCCTTCCGGCGGCCCACCATTCCTGCCTCCTGCCCACAAACCAGCTCGGTTGGCAGAAACGATCGATACTCCCAAGACAGAGTGTTCAGGTGGCTCTCGGGGACAGAGACAGGCCCCGCGTCCTCCGGCGCAGGGCTTGCTGCTTTGTCCCCAGCCACTCAGCGAGGCAGGTCAAGGGCAGAGAGAGGGCTCTGTCCACCACCGGCCCCCACTTGAGGATGCTGAACAGGTGGGCAAGGCGAACACCAGCTGGTTCCACCCAGCCGGCCGGCCAAGAGATCCAACAGCGTGCACACGGGAGGCGACGAGAGTCTAACTGCTTATTTGCTAGTGTGAATGGGCTGAACACCGTCGTGCATTTTCACCTGCCCTTTCCTGAGGGTTGGCCATGTGCAAGGACAGCAGCCTCCCCGGTAAATCTGCCTAGTTGGCATCCGACGGTGCTTACTGGAGGTCTGCGGTGGTGCGGTCGGGACGCCCCAGCCCTGTGCTATGTGCTGTGTGACACGCTCGGTGACAGCTCGTCCCAGGGCTCTACGTGGGGTCCAGACGGAGTGACGCCACCTCTGGAGGCGGCTCCACGCCGTCCTTGGCAAATGAAGAGACTGGGCGAAGGCGGGGCAGTGGCTGGGGTTTCAGCTGTCGGCGGGGACAGCTCCCTTCACCCGACCCAGACGGAAGGCAGGAAAGGGGACAGAGGTTGGCGAGTCAGGAGCTCGGCTCAGGGACTCCAGGTGCTTCCTGCACTTTAGCCAGGGAAGCTGGCAGAGGCGTGACTGCCAGGGACGTACCCGTCACTCTGCTTCCGACCCTGTTCTCCGGACTCCCTCTCTGGCCACGGACAAGGTCATGTGAGCCTAACACACCTCTGTTTCCTTCCGGGGTGGATGTGAACATGGGCATGACAGTGGAAAGAAGGAAATGCTGAGCAAACCCGACGCGGAGCCTGCCCCGGCCGTGGGGGAGCAGCCACAATCCAGCGGGACCTCTTCCAAGGCTGCTGGCTGTCCAAGGGAACATGACACGGCCCAGTTTTGCTGGTGGCGAGAACGAGCTGAGCTGAGGAGGGAACGACAGGTCCTAACGAGGGCCCGCGTGGGCACGGCTTATACACACGCATCTACTGCGCGGACGCACAAGAGGCATTGTGGCCCCCGGCCCTTGCTACTCAACGCACCTGCCTGGATTCTGTATCAATCCACAAACGCTCCTCCCTACGTGTCACTCGGAAGCTCCTTAAAAACCTACAAAGGCAACCTTCAAACAAGAAGCCAGCACCGCTCCCCACGGCCCACAGCCTCAATTCCGAAGCCCCGCACGGGGGCCCTCCGCGGTTTGCTCCCACCCAAGCGGTCTAACCTCAGCCCGACCGTGGACTCCACAGCAAGCCATGTGCGGGGGGAGTGGGGGAAGGGGGGTGGCTCCTCCACTCCACCCTGGTGGCCCTGTGAGCTCTGACCCGAGTGTGCCCCGGTGTCTTGCACAGTGACTTTACTGAGATGGCTTAGGTGACCGCCTCACCTCCTGGATCAGGGTGCCCTTTACCTGACTGCCCTCCACCTGCCAATACCTCACACGTGCCACTTCTAACCCCCCAGAGAGCCCCCAGGCAGGTATTTTTACCTCCGTTTTCTCCTTGAGAACGGAGGCTCGGAGTTTCGGGGTCCTGGCCAAGATCACTTGGCAGGTGGGGCCCACAGAGCGGAGTCCAAGTGTGCGTGCTTCCGAAACCTGATCATTTCCCACGGTTTCCTGAGGCCCCACGTCTTAGGCAGCCTTTCTTACACTGCCCAACACGTGTTTCATCACAAAAGGTAGAGCTGCCTCTTCTGCAGCCGCAGAAGAGCCTATTTAACCCGGTCAACGATCCTGGGGAGGTAAGTGCCGCCTCCCCATTTTACGGAGGAGGAGACTGAGGCACGGAAGGACTCAGTTACTTGCCCAGAGTCCCACAGCTGCCCACGGAGCCAGGACACCTCCTCTGGCGCGCCTCGGCCCTGCCCTTTGCTCTTGAAATATTCAAGGAGTCAACTGTTCGAATCTAGCTGTTTTTCGAAGCGGCAAAGCCCTCTGTCCAAGTCACCTCTTCCTCGGGATCCCCACACGAGGGCAGGGGAAGCAGAGGGCTCTGGGGGAAGCAGGGCTGGAGGGCCAGGCGTCTGGCTCAGATGCCCCCGGGCAGCCCCGGGCTTCCTCTGCAGGACACTCATGAACTCCCTGCTCCAGCCTAGGTCGCCCCCCCACCCCCACCCCCCACGTGTGCTCTCTCTTCCTCCATTCTGGAGCCAAGGCAGCCCGCGCCGCAGACTTCCCGAAGCTGGACCCTGCGCAGGCTCTGGGCGCGCTCCCCCAGTCTGGGATGCTAACTGGTGGCGCCTTTGCCCGGTAACTGTCCCATTAGAGACTCGCCAGGAACGGGGCATCCTGGGGAAGTGACAACAAGGAGTTGTTGTGAAACCCCCCTAAAGGGTGAGTCCTCGCTCCACATGACTAAAGGCTCCTCTTAGCAGACCCTCAAGGCAACTCTGCAGGGGACGATCTTTTCCCCTCCTCTTTTCTAAATGAGGAAACTGAGGCCCAGAGAGGTGAAGTGACTTGTCCAAAGTAACACAGCTAGCTGCCGGTGGGGCCGGGATGCAAACACACGGCCACGCAGACTCTGACCTTGTTCTCGAAACCACCGCCACGCAAGTTACCGATTTCCCCGGAAGCGGAACAAAATCAGTGTTAACACCAAGCGTGACTTCGCCCTCCATTCGGGAGGCGCTAAGGCATCGTTCACGGCCTCCCAGATGTCATCATGAACCTCAGCGACTGTTACGACAGCCTTTGGCTCTAGAGATACGCTGTCCAATACGGTAGCCGCTAGCCACGCGGGCCGATTTAAATTCAGATTAAGTGACAAATTCTGCTCCTCGCCTGCACTGGCCACATTTCCAGCCCTCAACGGTCACCCGCTGCTAGTGGCTTCTGTACTTGGACAGCGCAGATGGAGACCATTGCCATCACCACTTCCGTCCCCTGGACAGAGCTTTCTCTGTATTACCTGTCGGGTAATACCGATCTCAAGTCCCCTTCTCGGCTCAATCTGTGCCGTGAGACACGTTTACATGCAACTCATCAATCTTTGATGGGACAGTGAAGAATGCGAAAAGGCACAATTCTGGCTACCGAGCTTCTCGCGCCGCCTGGGCCGCCGTGAGTCAGGAGACCCCCGTCCCTGCGACATACCTAAATGGCATCGGATGCGTATGTTGGTGGGTCCGTAATGCTCCGTTATCACAGTCCCGGGGCTCAGCACGGAGATGCACGCGTTCCCAAAAACATTGTTCCCAATACAGGTCCGAAGGCTTCCGAGCAAGCGGTACGTCCGTGGGCACTTCCTGCAGTTCCTGGGAACGCAAACCCCCTGGTTGACCAAGTAAAAGGTGACCCACTCCCCGCTGGGGGTGCTGTTCATTTTCCATCCTTGCGGGAGGCTGCAGTTTGAGAAAGCCTTGTAGAGAGTCTCAAACTCGCACAGGATGGTCTGGAAGTTCCGTTCCAGCAGCTCCACGTCGTGCTTCTGCGCGTCCCGGGCGAAGTATGGCGTGGTGGGGAGGTCGGGCAGGAAGAAGACCTCGGGCTTCTGGATGGAGGGCCGGCTGTTGAGGTAGCGGCCCTGCTCACGGATGCCCTTGTGGATGCGGCCCATGCCGGACCACGAGTACCGCTTGGCGTACTCCTGCAGATTGTGGTAGAGCTTCTGGTTGAGGCCCTCATTGTGGGCGCAGCGCACGCACTCGGGCGACTGGCAGTACACGTACCCGTTCTGCAGCCCGTTGGCGTCCGCACCCTGCATCAGGGAGTTGACGGACACGTAGGGCCGGGGCTGCTCCCGGCCCACGTGGTAGCAGTACCACACGAACAGGACCAGCAGGCAGGCCACGGTGACCACGGCGGTGGTGTCGCAGTCCCGCACCGACTGGATGCCCGTGGCGATGCAGTCTCGCAGGCCGTCCAGCGACCAGCTCCAGGCCACCAGCCACTCGAGAGACATCTTGGGGGGGCGGGTTGTCGGTGGGGGTGCGAAGCAAGGTCAGGCAGTCAGTCCTCGGGGGTCCCGGGGGCACCCACACCATGCAGCTTAGCACGGGGGGGATGGGGCAGCTGGGGCGGGGGGGGGCATGGCGGCCGCTGTTCCTCGGAGCCCGCCAAGGGCGGCATCGACGGACGTCTGGGCTCGCCACTCCACTCCCGGCAAAAGTCACTGCACGGAGGCTGGAAGGAGCCGCTTCACATCACCCTGGCAGGTGGGGTCAGTCACCGTGAAAGGATTTTTTTTAGGACGTCCAAACCTGAGACGGGAAAAGGAAAGTAAACCAGCGTCAATTTTTTGTACCTGGGCAAATCCTCTGAAGTGCACAGTCCCGGAGCATCCTGTAAGGTCCCCGCTGGCAGGGGGCACACTTCTCAATCTTGTGTGTCCCCTCCCCCTTTACCACAGCCCCCAGGTCCCAAAGGGCCGGTGGCGCTTAATCTGCATCTAGTACTGTCTGAGAAGTACAGACGCCCGGCCTGTTCTGTGTCATCCTTAGGGGGTGTGATTAGCTCCACCGTACAGATGGGGAAGCTGAGGCCCAGAGAGGTTCACGCAGCCAGGACAGGGACCTCAACCGCTGGCTTCAGCATCAGGTCCATCCATTTTGCTCTGCTCTTTCACAGGAGCTATGTCATAAATGCTTGTTTTCCTTTGGTCTCTGTACCTTTACAGAGCGGCCTGGGTTCGAAAGCATCTTTAAAATGGCAAAAGATGGGGCGCCTGGGTGGCGCAGTCGGTTGAGCGTCCGACTTCAGCCAGGTCACGATCTCGCGGTCCGGGAGTTCGAGCCCCGCGTCAGGCTCTGGGCTGATGGCTCAGAGCCTGGAGCCTGTTTCCGATTCTGTGTCTCCCTCTCTCTCTGCCCCTCCCCCGTTCATGTTCTGTCTCTCTCTGTCCCAAAAATAAATAAATGTTGAAAAAAAAAATTAAAAAAAAAAAAATGGCAAAAGAGGGGGCGCCCGGCTGGCTCAGTTGGTGGAGCACGCGACTCTTGATGTTGTGGTCAGGGAGTTCAAGCCCCACATTGGGCGGAGAGATCACTTAAATAAATAAAGAATCCTTAAAAATGGCAAAGGAGCCGTAAATCCGGGCATTCTTTCTAAATCTCTCTTGCCCTTCGGACACGGGCTGGGCTTACACTGAGCTGGAAGAGGACGCCATCCCCATGGCAGACACAGGGCGTTTCTGTCTACCTGCTTGGGAGGCTCCTCGCTGGTCTCACCCACAGGTTATGAGAGAAGGGATGGGAGAGAAGGAAACAGAAGCCCTCTCGGGTCTCTTTGCCACATATGCCACCAATGGTTAAGGGCCAGTGCCTAGCACCCTGATTATCCTAATAGCCCAAGAGTATGATCAGAGCCCAGCAGTCAGGTTGCCCGTGTCTATCAAACCCCAGCCGTGTCTCCCAGCTGAAAACCCTCCGTCCAGGCTGCTTTTTTTCTAATCCAAGAACAGCCAGGTCTGTGAGCTCCTCCAGGCCTAATACATTCCCTCGGCGCCAGGGGCCGAATAAATTCAGAAAAATCGCTTTGTGCTCTATCTTCTCTCTTCTCTCTCTGGGGAATAGAAGGCAACTAAAACAACTCCTTAAAAACTCTAAAAGCCCTCCCCTTTCTCTGGGGACGGCATTTGGCTGGAAAATTCTTGCAAGGTCGGCAGAGAGGCCAAGAACCCAAACTGGGGGTGGGCTGGACCCTGGGCGGGTCATTTGCCCTCCTGCTCAGGTTCCTCATCACTCAGACCGGGTCATGCTCATCCCCCTGGAGGGAGGTGAATGATGATGACAGCTGTAAGCGCTTAGGATGTCACGGCAGGCGTTTACTATGTGCTGGCGACTGCTTACACATGTGGCACCCCCATGCTGATCAGCAAGCAAGGCAAAGGTGGGGCACTGGGGAAAGGTATCTCAGGACTAGCAACCCTGAAGGCCAATTCTGGACATTCTCACCGCCACATATCTGATTTTTTTTTTTTTTCCGGTCCCAGACTTGCAAAACTAAAAATGAAAAAGAACAAACCTCAGGTGCTCATATAACTGCCTACCTGCACTTTCCCTGCCTAGGTCGAATTAAGGATCACTTGACTATAAGGTTTCCGAAGTCAAAAAACACACATGCTAAATATTCGGGGCCATTTGTATGTTTCTAGGAAAAATACAAGAGTGGGGAGGCTAGCAGCTCAATTTGCTTTGGCACCCGTTCTCAATTTCTTCCCAGGTCTGGGCCCCACGGGATGAAAACAGACCCCTCCGTGCCCCTGCTTCTGTCCCAGCCATAACTGGCACGTTTCCTCTCAAGGAAAAGGGAAAGAAAATCTGGATGGTTTTCCTCTGTTTTGTTTGCAAGCCTGTCTCCCAAACAGAACCCCGGGGTTCCTGCAATTCAGCAGGAAACTGTCATCTGCGTGATAAACCAGCACTTTTACTAAAAGGATTTCCCCCTTCACTGAGCTAAACCTCTAATTGGAACTTTTAAACTGAGTCTCTCAGGAGAAGAGGCTTTTCTTAAATGGGAAGTGAGATGGTGATAATTTAACAAACACCTGTTACGTGTCAGTTCCCATCAGCCCTGCTAATCACTTAACCCAAGCACAGCGAAGACTTGGAAGACAGGGCGGGTGATGAGGGGATCTCTCCACTGGACATACAGGCCGCTTACCCTCTCCAGCGTCATTCTACACAACATCAGCCATGAGCTCTCCCTGGGCTGAGCTATAAACAAAAGGCAGCAAAAGATCCAGATACCCCGAACCTAGCTTTGGACTCTGTCCTCATAGACAGCACTGAGAGCCGAAGTTAGGACTTGTCTTACCTGCTGCCAGTTACTTTTAGCCAAATTATGCTGGCAGGCCCCTGAGCCCAAAGATGGATTAAAAAGCTCACCGCTGAAATGTGACACTAAAAAAAAAAAAAAAAAAAAAAAAAACAAACCAAAAAAAAAAAAAACCAACCAAAAAAAACAACCTTACATTTGCAGGGTGACTGACAGCGTATTACACTGGTTCAAACGTTTGACACTCAACAGGACGCAGGAACAACCCCCAAGGCTCCAGTGGGAAGGGCACGGATTCCCCCTCCCCAGTTCCCAGCTCAGCGACCACAGTGACTTTCAGTTTCCTCACACATCTGTTTCATGTCTGTCCTCGTTAGGGACGGGGACCTGTACTGCAGTCCTGCACTTTAAGAACTCCAGATCTTAAAGGTCAGTCAGCTCTGGGGAACAGGGTCCAAATTCATTGCCAGCTGGTGAGCGAGTCCAATGAAATATAACTTCTGATATGATGAACATCTGGGGGACAGACTCAGCTCTAACCTGGCTAACGCAGTTTACCTTACAACCTAAGTGGCTGCCCTGTGCTAAAGGGCTTCTGGTCACTCCCAGGGTGTGGTCAGGCCACCCCAGAAGCCCCCCAAAGGAGGAGAGCAACCCCAAGCAATGTGTGCCATGCAGGTCACTCTCTCTCCACCCAGGACCCACTGAGCTGCCCAGGACCAGCCCTTCCCCTTGGGCAACCGGAGACCTCTCCTCCTCACTTTCCGGGCCACCTTTTTCAGCATCCACCCACTCTGGAGAGTGGGGGCAAATGGGGGAGCAGCGGATGGGTTAACACAGATGGTGACCACCAGGAGGTCAGGGGAGGAGGGGGATGGGGCCACGGAAAGGTGACTATTAACTGGAAAAGTGGGCAATCAACTAAAGATTAGGGAAAGTGGCTTATGGTGATAGCTCATGGGACAGGGGAGGAGGGTCACCGCGGGAAATCTGGGAAGTGGGTGACGCTCAGGGCTGGGGGGAGGGAGGAGAGCAGGCTGGGAAAGAGACCTGGGAGGAGGGTCACGAGGAGGAGGGTTGTGGGGGTGGGGGGCGCGGGTAACACCCGGGAAGGCGCCGCTACGGGGCAGGGGCTTCGAGGAGGGTGATGCCCGGCACGCCGCAAACACAGCCAGCCCCGGCGGCGGCGCTAAGCACGTAGCGAACGCGGGGCGGCGGGGCCCCTCGGCCCGGCCGGGATGCGGGGCGCGGGAGGGCGCCGGCGTCCGCTAGCATCCCCAGCCGCCGCGCCGCCGCCGGGCGTGGGGACCGCGGGCCTGCAAGCCGCCCGTCCCCCGCCTCCTCCCCCTCTCCCCGGGGGGAGGGCGGTGGGCGCCGCGCCGTCCCCCCCGCCTCCCCGCAGCCCCCCGGAGACGCCGCTTACCTGCGCGCGGGCGGCGGGGGCGGACGCTGGGGCCGGGGCGACGCCGTCGCCCGAGGGCGCGGACGCGCAGACGCCCCCTGCCCGCGCCGCGGGGCCACCGCCCGGCCCACGCCGCGGGAGCCCGAGCCGGAGGCGAGCCGGTGCCCCCGCCGGTGCCGACGCCGCGCTGCGCTCCGCGGGGCCGCGCGGACCACAACTCCCACAATGCCGTGCGCGGCCGGGCCGGCGCGGGGAGGGGGCGCGGGCGCGGGCGCGGGCGGGGCGGGGCCGGCGCGGGGGCGGGGCGGGCGGGGCGGAGCCCGGACCCCCCGGCGCGGGGAGCGCTGGCCGCGCGCGGGGCTGCTCGCGCGGCTTTGCGGGGGCCGGGCGCGCAGGACGCACTGGCCCGCGGGGCCGGGGGGTGGTGCGCGCGGCCGGGCGGGCGTTCATTCATTCGCTGTGCGTTTCTCCCTCTGTGCCCCAATCTGTTCCCCCTCCCCCGGGCTCCGTCCCTGCCCCGGCTTCCCCTCCTACACTTCCTCCTTCCAGTCTCTTTCACTTTCCCTCCCTCTTCTTTCCTCCCTCACTTCCTCTCGCCCGACACCCTTCTTTCCTTTATTTGTTGATTCGCCGCGCACTTAGAAGGCCGCTCAGGCACTTTGAAAGAAACCGTAAATCACACAGGATCCCTAGTGTCATGGAAGACTCCTTCGTTCGATGCAAGCGACTGTTGGGCAGCCTCTCCGTGCCTGGCCCTGTGCTCCGTGGGGAGCGGGGCACACGCGGCGCCTGCCCGTGAGAAGTCACAGTCTGGCCAGGAGTCAAGGGTACCCAAGGAATCACAGGTGTAAATGCACCATCACCTGGCCCGCAGAGTAGCAGAAGAGAAAGTACAGGGAGAATGAGCATGTGAAGCAAAAGGGCAAGGAGATGGCGGGGACGTTCCCCGCAGAGGACTCCATGAGGAAGTGATGTTTGAGCTCGGGCCTGTGGGAGACGGATGAGCTAACAACGGCCATGGGACATGTTCGGGGCTCCAGGGGGACTATGCATGGGTAGGTTCTGGGAACTCGGGAGTGGGATGGCTGGCCCACAGTCCACGGGTCCTGACCCAGATTCTACTGGTGGCTGTCCCAGCATCCACTTTGTACTTGTCCCGGAACCCACCTCAATCATGTCCCAGAATCCCCCTCTCACACATGTCCTACAACCCATCTGATCCCTGACCTAAGACCTTCCCGTTACCACATCCCAGAATCCACCTTACCCTTGTCCCGAACCAACACCCACCATGTCCCAGAATCCACCTCGTCCCCGTCAGGAACCCACTTCTCATCCCTGACCTAACAACCCACCTCCACCATGTTCCAGAATGCACCTCATCCCTGTCCCAGAACATATGTCTCTCATCCTTGTCCCGGAACCCACTTGGTCCCTGACCTGACAGCTCACCTCTCCCATGTCCCAGAGTCCATCTTGTCTCTTCCCCGGAGCCCACCTCGACTGTGGCTCAGAATCCACATCTGCTGTGGCCCCGAACCCTTTTCTACCACATCTTAGAATCCATTTCATCCCTGTCATCTCCTCCCTTGTCTTTACTCCAAAGGAGGAAGAACCTTTTCCCCCTTCTCTTATTCTACTAAAATAACCAGAATGCATACATTGGGAAACCATAAAATACATCCAGATTTGTTCAACGTGTGGGTAATCAACACAGTCATCCGATTTAGAAACATTAAACAAGATGTCTCTTTTCACTGCCAGCCTCAGAGTAGTTGAACCTGGGTAGGGAAGAGAAAGGGGCAGGGAATTTGGTCCATCTCACTTTCAGGAAGTTGCTCAAACGAAGACTTCTCCCAAGGTGCTTATACATTGAGTCAGAGCATCACCCCGACAGGGTTGAAAAGGAAAGCATTCTTCATAGACTTGTAAATGTGTGTTCCATTCCTGGATCACACCATCTGTAGTGCATTACGAATTAATATCATCTATAAATCCTGTAATTATCTGTGACCGGCGCAATTATATTGCTCCGTATTTGTTAAAGGTATTTATTTGTTCAATGGCAGTGTTACCATTTATGCATTTTGCTAACCCTGCTTGCCATTTCTGCCTGTGGGAGATACTGGGATGTGGGGAGGGGAGGGGAGTTCTCCCAGAGAAAAACGGTATTCAGGCCTTCCGGGGGGGCTTTTGGATGAGCATAAATTGTCATTGCACTAATGGAGGAGCCACGATAAGGGCCAAGTGAGTCTAAATTGCCTGCCTCCAGCTTGGCTGCCGCCCGCGCCCTCCTCCTCCGGCTGTCTCCTCAGGGCTGTCCTTCCCGACCCACTCTGAGGTTGCACAACCTATCATTATGCCACCTCATACACTCATGGAGTCCACCCAGCTCCCTCCTCCTGCAGATGCAGTCACTGGGGGTCCAGAGAGAAAACATGCCTTGCTCATTCGAGGTCACTCAAGAAAATGCTTGCTTGGTGCATTAAAGAAACGAATATAGTCCCTTTAGAGAGAAATTGAGTAGTATTTGTTAAAAACAAACAAACACACAAGAAATGTGTATACCTTAAAAACCAACAATTTCACTGCTCTATATCCATCCTGGAGAGACTCTAGAATAGATTACAAAGTAGTGATGGTTTTCTATTATATAATCCTGTACAACTGTTTAAAAGGAGGAGCTTAGATGTATATGTAACAACGTAAAGCTCCTGGGGTGCCTGGCTGGCTCTGTCGGTAGAGCACTTTTTTTTTTAAGTTTATTTATTTATTTTGGGAGAGAGCAAGAGAGCACAAGTGGGGTAGGGGGAGAGAGAGGGGGGAGAGAGAGAATCCTAAGCAGGCTACACACTGCCAGCATGGAGCCTGATGCGGGGCTTGAACTCATGAACCGGGAGGTCATGACCTGTTTGGAAAGTGAGTTGGTGGCTTCACCAACTGAGCCATGAAGGCACCCCATAGAGCATGTGACTCTTGATCATGGGGCTGTGGTTTCGAGCCCCATGTTGGGTGTAGAGATTCCTTAAAAAAATAAAATCTTAAAAAAATATATGTACACATATATACATATACATATACACACATACATATTATACACACATATATACATGTGTGTATATACATGTATATATATACACATATATACATACATATATATATATATATAGTGCTTCTCAACAAATAATAGAGCAAAAAAATTCTGAATTATGCTTGCAGTATGATTACATCTACCTAACACACACAACATAAAACATTACTCTACTTTATATAAATATACATATATTTATACAAAAGCAGGAGAAAAGCACTAGAGGAATACACTAGTATGTTCTCCTTTTTAAAACTTAAAATATTACAATGTTGGCAAATGCGAAGAATATCCCGCAGAGGAAGCACCCCAAATTCATGAGTTGTAACTTCGGGAGGAGGTCAAGATAGAAAAAGCATTAGGCACAGAGGACACAAGGAACTCCAGAATTTCCTGGAATGTTGTAATTTGATTCAAAAGGATTTAAATGCCCCTGGAACAAAATGCAAAAAGGATAAATAAATTAAATAAATAAATAAATAAATAAATAAATAAATAAATAAATAAAAGGTTACTAGGAGTACCTCTCTCCCTTATCCCACAACCACCCGGTTCCCTTTCCTTGAGACAATCATTATAACCAATTTTTCATGCATCCTCTAGGAAAATGCTGTGTGTTTGCAAATACTATACAGAAACACTTTAGCTTTCGAAAAGGAAATATTAGTATGTTGTTGGCGGTCTTAAAAATGGATTTTTAAAATACATTTCAAGATTACATTAAAAATTATTTTCCAGGGACAAACAAGTGCTCAACACCAGAAAAATCTTTTGATACAATTCATCAGATTAACAAATTAAAGTAAAATACTACAAAATAGGTGCAGAAAAAGCATTTGACAAAATTCAACATCCATTCGTGAGGAAAGACTCTCAGCAAAGTAGGAAGAGACGGGAACTCTGTCAGTCTGATAAAGACCATTTATGAGGAGCACCTGGGTAGCTCAGTTGGCTAAGCATCCCACTCTTCATTTCAGCCCAGGTTACGATCTCACAGTTTGTGACTTCGAGCCCCACATCGGGCTCTGTGCTGTGTCAGTGTGGATCCTGCTTGGGATTCTTTCTCCCTCTCTCTGACCCTACCCCACTCATCCTCGCTGTCTCCCAAAATAAATAAATAGACTTAAAAAATTAAAAAAATATTTTTAAAGAGCATTGATGAAAAAGTTGCAACCGATATTATATTGACGGTTAGAGATTAAATGCTTTCCCTCAAAGATCAGACCCAAGACAAGGATGTTCACTCTTGCCACTCCTATCCAACACTGTATTGGATTTTCTGCCAAGGCAATAAGGCAAGAAAAAGAAATACGAGGCATTTGAAAGAGGTGCAGAAAAAACTCTTCCTAATAGCCACAAAATTGTAAAGAACTCAGGAAAGAACTTAACTAAAATGGGGAAGATGGAAAAAGTGAAATAAAAATATTGAGGGGCCCAGAATAAATCGCAAATAATGACAACGTATGCAAAATTCATGGATGTGAAGAGACAACATCATAAAGATGACAGATTCCCCTAGTGATCTTTAAAATTGAAACAATTTTTAATGTAAATCCCAGTGTTTTCAGTGCAACAAGATACATTGGTCACCAAGGTTATATAGAAAAGCAAAGGGCCAAGAAGGCTAAAGATCAAATGAAGCTACCTAATAAAAATTGAGCAAAAGGTACAAACAGGCAAGGCGTGCAAGAGGGAACAAAATGGCCAAGAAACCCAGGGCAAGGTGCTGTGATGCCCGTTCATCAGGGGAATACAGAGAAAGTTCCGGGGGATGCCATCTTGCATTCATCATGTTGGCAAATGTTAAAACGCCAACTGATGCCAAGTGTCAGACTGTGGAGTACTAGGTGCCCTTGCACACTGGGCAAGTATAAATGAGCACAACAGGTGAGCACACACACTTGTCCCTGCCATCCAGCTTCCTGGCATTGGTTCTAGGGCACGGATTTTCAGACTGGGGGGGTCTCACTGACGGGTCTAAAATGAATAAAGTAAGTCATGACCACGATTGAAGACAATGAAACAGAATGAATTACAATAGAAATTATGAGAGTATTTCTTTTTTTGAAGTTTGTTTCATTAAAAAAAATGTTGATTTGTTTATTTTTGCGAGAGAGAGGGCACACACGTGCATGCACGAGCTGGGGAGGAGCAGAGAGAGAGAGAGAGAGAGAGGGAGAGAGAATCCCAAGCAGCCTCTACGGTCAGCACAGAGCCCAGCATGGGGCTTGAACTCATGAACTGTGAGATCATGACCTGAGCCGAAATCAAGAGTCAGATGCTTAACTGACTGAGCCACCCAGGTGTCTCTTACGTTTATTTCTTATGTGTTGTTTTTTTTCCCCAAGTAAACTCTGTGCCCAGTGTGGGGCTCAAACTCATGACCCTGAGAACAAGAATCACATGCCTCACCAAACTGAGCCAGCCAGGCACCCCTATGAGAGTATTTCTGACAGTGTGTTATACTGTATGTTTGTGTGCATGTGTGTGCTGCACAGCTGCCTCTGTAAAATCCATTTCTGATAGTGGGTGGCAGGCAGGTAAGGCTGAAAGCCTTTGCCCTAGAGACGTTTTCAGAGTGGGACAAGAAGGCACATTGGGACATGTGCAAAATTGGAGGCGACAAACATTCAAGAGGAAAATGTAGACAAAAATTCGAACAAAGCACAATGTGACAGCAGTTACGGTATGAGGCAGAGCTAAATGTATCAACGTGGATGAATCTCCAAAATACAATATTGAGCTGGAAAAGCAAACTGCAGATTGGCATGTGAAACATAACATAAAGTGTGAACTCGTGCAAATAATACATTATACCGCTGAGGGAATATTTGTGTGTGTGTGTGTGTGTGTGTGTGTGTGTGTGTGTGTGTGTGTGTATAAAATATAGAACTATATTCCATATGCATGCATATATACATATATATATATATTTGGGGGAAATATATACATTAACGTGTGTTAATAAATGTATTGATACTGAAGTCTTGTGTGGCAATGATTAATACAAATTCAGGGTAGTGGTTATTTTGGGGGAAGGAGGCAAGAGGGGAGGGGAATGGAATTAGGGAGGGGCACATTGTGATATTTTATTCCTTTATAAAGATAAAAGGGAAAAAGCAAAATGTTAAGATTAGCTGAAGGTGGGTGGCAGGCACATAAATGTGTGTGCTATTATTCTCTATGAATGTCTGAATTATGATACATTTATACATTAGAAAAGGCAATTTGAGGGGCACCTGGGTGGCTCAGTTGGTTAAGTGTCCAACTTCAGTTCAGGTCACGATCTCGCAGTTTGTGAGTTTGAGCCCCGCGTCGGGTTCTGTGCTGACAGCTCAGAGCCTGGAGCTTGCTTCAGATTCTGTCTCCCTCTCTCTCTGACCCTCCCCTGCTCACACTCTGTCTCTGTCTGTTTTTCTCTCAAGAATAAATAAACGTTAAAAAAATTATTAAAAAAAAAAAAGAAAAGGCAATTTGATCAGGTAAGATGAAGTTTGGCTTTGAAAGTTTGGGTTGTGGGTTTCCAACATGACTTGAGCTATTTGAAGATTTGCAAGAACACAGCTGTTTCAACTGTGTTCCAACTAACTGTGAGGCTCCCAGTAGCCCCTGTAGGACAAATAAAAGTTGGGAAGCTTTGCTCTGGGAAATATCAGGATAAGCCTGCATCAGAAATTGTAGGGAATGAGTTTATAGATTGAAATAGATTTATCACACTGGATGGTGCACTTTGCTTGGTTAGAAAATACACTGAGTGATTCTATCTGTCCAGAAAGCAGAACCACCCTTGCATGTTATCAAATGTTGAATGTGTTCCAGAACAAATCTAAATCACCTTGAGCTGATCCAATAAAGGGCCGAGCTAACACTATTTAGCCTTTGAACAGACGGTGAACTTCCTGCTTACCGTGCAAATAGCTAGAACCAGGCGTGAGCCTGCTGCTCGTGAAGCCTGGGGAGAGCTTGCTCTGTAGAGTGGAGTAAGTGAATTAATTAAAACTTCTTCCCCAAACCATCACCTGTTTCTGCCACTGCCTTCCACTGGGTCACCTGGCACTGGATCTGGCTCATTACCTACCTCTGGAGTACTCCATTCATTCCATGTTCTCTGGAAGCTTTGGAATAGCTTTGGCTGGGCGTGGAAGGTAGGTGTGAGAACCGAGAATTCTCTGAGATGGGAAGACAGACATGAGAAGCATGGCCAGGTTCATAAGTCCAGCCCTCTACATAAGAATCAGCCCTCTACAAAACCTGGAATAGAATTCAACCACTAAATGAATTAGTTCATGTCGTGACAGCATGCTTCCTGTCCCAACTCTAAGAGCCTTTCTTGGTGGTAAGAGATTATGATCATTATGTGTCTCCTTTTTTATTTTATTTGAGAGAGAGAGAGAGGGAGAGAGAGAGAGAACGAGCAAGGGAGAGGGGCAGAGGGAGAGAGAGAATCTCAAGCAGACTCCATGGCCAGTGCAGAGCCTGACGCGGGGCTCAGTCCCACGACCATGAGAACATGACCTGTGCCAAAACCAAGAGTTGGATGCTCAATGAACTGAGCCACCTAGGCGCCCCTAGGCTTCTATTTTTTGCACCTAGATTGTTTAGCAACCAGTACACCATGGTGAGAATCATCAGAATGGATGGGGACTACAAGGTGGGCATGACCCTATCAACGAACGCTAAGCCACATCAGCCCCAGACCAAGTGGTATAGAAATGTAATCTTCATGAAATTTCATGTAGGTTGCATCCTAGCCCGAGAGCAGCCATATCCTGAAGTTCCAGGATATGGAGAAACTTCCTCCCATTCTGAACCCACCTTTTCTACCTTTTCACCTCTTCAACTTCCCCATGGAGGGAAGTTGTACTGCTCGTCAACTAGTTCTAAACTCTGCAAAGCCAACTGGGAAGACAATTCATTTATCGAACGCCTAATTGTGGAACATGTACTATGTGCTATACTCATTGTGTATATGGAAATGGTTGAGTGCTGGCAGCCCATGCAGAAAATCCGGCACAAAAATGTGTTCGGCGTGGCCTTCATGGGGTTTTAAAATTGCCCACATTTAAAAATTAGGAGACAGTACGTAAAATTCTGGTTTCCCAGCTTCTCATGAAAAATGGCAACGTCTGGTCACCACGGGGGCCAGATGACTGCAAAACAGCAAACTGGCTGGCAGGTGGTTTGCTCTAGTCTCCTCCCACTCCCTATTGTTCCCCAACACCAAGGACGACTGTCACTTGCCACCATCATTGACTCTGCACCGTGTGTGTGTGTGTGTGTGTGTGTGTGTGTATAAAAAAGTGAAGAAATTATTCTCTGTGTGTGTGTATAAAAAAGTGAAGAGATTTTTCTCTGTGTGTGTGTGTGTGTGTGTGTGTGTATAAAAAAGTGAAGAAATCTTTCTCTGCTTCCGTGTCTCTGTCAAAAGTGGGAAAACAAAAGCCAGACCAAGAGGGCTGAATGGTTTTTATTAGCCTTGGCCCCTTGCCTTGTTTATGTTACCTGACATGTTCTGTAGGCGCTCCCAGAACACAATGATGACGAAAGATAAAATAAATAAAAAATAAAAGTAAAATGAATGTCTGCCTCAGGGAACTTGCAGGAGTTAGATTAAACTTGACAACTCTGAGAATCCACCCCTGCCCTGTGCCACCACCGCCCCCAAGACCTGGTAGCAGGTGGAGGGAAAGAAGGAAGGGTGAATGCAAAGGGAAGGAACAAGCTTGGCACATTTCGAAGGTGCTAAGAAGCCCACGTGACTGGGGCAGAGAAGAGGGAGCATGGGGTGGGGGGATGAGTTTGGAGAGCAGGCTCAGGCCTCTTCAGCCACGGGAAGGAGCTCGAGTTTTGTTCTAAGCGGCCCGCCGTGGGTCCTGCTTGACACTTGCAAGGGCTCTTGAACAAATTTTTGCTGTCGACGAGCCCCGTGTGAGTTGGCGTAGGTGGGGCTGGCAGCAACATCAGGGGAGGAGACAGGCAGGCAAGGCTGGCTTTCACCTAAGGGGTTAGTAGCACTCAGGTGCCCCGAAGGCAGGCAGGGGATCATTTGAGAGGGTTTTAATAAAGAGGTTGGGCTCAGTTTAAGGCAATCTCAAGGATGGTGCAGTACCTCGGACTACTGACAGGGGGCGCTGTTGCCCACTTAGGCCTGAAGGGACAAGGGAGGGAAGGGTTCCCAGATTCCGGAGGTAGAGGTATTTGTTTAGAGAGGTCTGCTGTCTTCTCATAAGGGACACAGTCAGCCTAGGGGACCTCATAAAAGAGGAAGCTGCGACCTCACTCTCCCCCTGCCTTTCGATCTCCTGCTGGGGCTCCCCATGGGCCATACCCAACTGGACGCCAGAGGGGAGGGAGCCCATTGGTGGGGACCACACAGGTCAGCCTCGCTAGAGGCAGTGAACCGGGAGGAGAAAGCCAGAGAGCAGACCTGGAGGGGCGAAAGGAAGATACCGGCTTCACCCTCCAGGACGTGGAAAAAGAAAATCGCATCCCTGCTTGGACTAGGGGCCACACTCAGGCGTGGTGTCTACCAACAATGGCTATCATCCGACTCTCACGTTCAGGGCAGAATCGCTCCGGGCGTCAGGAAGCCCAGAGATCAAAGCAAGGGAACACTTCAGGATCTGGTTTTGAAGATAAGCCTTTCAGATGCAGGCTCAGAACTGCCAAGATGAGGCAGGAGGCACCTTCGATTGGCCCGGAGTCCCTCGAGAGATGTCCCTGATCTGCTATTACTGGAATTTGCAACTCTTGAAAAAAGCTGCCGGGGGCATGACTCACCGAGTGGATGTCCAAACCACTGCCTCCACAGCTCACCATCCTGTCCCCCGAGTCTCCTCCCTCTTTCAGCAGCCGCAACCCGAGAGGCATTGGCTCCCTCCAGGGAGGGGCCCCGGGACCTGGCGTCAGCATCCTTGGTGGGCCAGCTGCCTCCACACACTGCAGGTAGCCAGAATTTCCTGGATTCCAGGGGGAAAGAAGTCTGTCTGGAAGAGACCAGACGGTCTCAGCCTCCTCGTGGTAGGTCACATTCCTAGAGGGAGAAGGTGAGCACCACCAAGTCGTACCTGGAAGTCACCTGGTTCACTGGGACAAGCCCTAGCACAGTAACTCAATTTAGGACAGCTCCACGGCGCTAAGACTTTTTTTGCATTTCTCATTAATTAATTTGGTTCTCATGCATCTGGGGATTTGCACCAGCCTGAACCGGATGCATTAGGATTTAGTTTATTTTTATTTTTATTTTGTAAGCTTCCTTTTGGCTTGTCTTTTTGTCTGCATTTTTTTTTTCTTGCTTATGCCTAAGTTGGTAATTTATGGGCCCTGCCAGAATCTATCTAGCTGATCTGGCAGTGGCGTGGGAGGGTGGTCAGGTCGTGATGTGACTGTTGAAAACTCAACTTGCTGGCTGACACATAGCCCTACCTAGAACTGAAAGGCTGTGGACTCAAAATTCCTCTGAGTCTTTAGCTGGCAAAGTTGTCATGATCTCTGTTAACCTGAGATGCACCGTTCAGAATTTTTTTTTCCCCTTTACAAACTCTCAGTTCACTTGGTGGAAGAAAGCAAGGAGCTTTAGGCTGGGATCTAGAGTTTGAATCCCGGCTCCATCCATCACTGGCCAGGTGGTCTTAGACGTGGATTACTCTCTGAGTCTCAGTTGTCTGTCTGTTAAATGGGCTTAATACCTACCTCACAATACTGTTGTAAGGATTTTTTTTTTTAAATATAATTTATTGTCAAATTGGTTTCCATACAACACCCAGTGCTCATCCCAACAGGTGCCCTCCTCAATGCCCATCACCCACTTTCCCCTCAACCCTCAGTTTGTTCTCTGTATTTAAGAGTCTCTTATGGTTTGCCTCCCTCCCTCTCTGTAATTTTTTCCCCCTTCCCTTCCCCCATGGTCTTCTGTTAAGTTTCTCAAGATCCACATATGAGTGAAAACATATGGTCTCTGTCTTTCTCTGCCTGACTTATTTCACTTCGCATAATACCCTCCAGTTCCATCCACGTTGCCGCAAATGGCCAGATTTCATTATTTCTCGTTGCCAAGTAGTATTCCATTGTATATATTATTGTAAGGATTAATGAGATAGCATAGGCAAATCACTAATACGCTGTCTGGCTTGAAGGTGCTCACAAATATTCATTTCCTCCTGTCCCCAGCCTCTTTCCTGGCCAAAGCATACCCATTTTAACCCTTTGTATCCAAGTTTCCAACTTGAGGATCTTGCTTAACCACAAGAGGAGTTAGCAGGATCATGAAGCTCATTGCATAGCTCCCTTCCTCCAACCATCATGGAACCCTTGTAGGTTGTCATACAGACTGGGATGTTGGAAGTACCATGTGGATTTGGGAGGCTGAAAATCCAGAGCAAAACACCTGGAAGCAGAGGGGGTGGATAGGTGGAGGGTCGTCGAATGTGAGGGTGCGGGGTAGCCTTGGTGGGCCAGGAAGGGGTGTGAAAATTTGTGAAAAACTGCTAAGAATGGCTGAGAAACAACCCTAATGAGGCTGGGCATAGGGTGTTGGAGAGATCAGCCTGGCACACAGGAGGCTGGGTAAGTATTGGTGAAGGAATGAATTTGGAGGATAAGGAAGGAGGACCAGGGGAGGGGAAAAGCAGTGAAGAGTCTCAGGGGACTTGGAAGGATCGGGTTTCTGCTGAGATGTCATTATCAGAGGTCCCCCTCGACCTTGGATGTGCAACAGCACTCTGTTGGTCCTCTTGAGAACCTCCCCCGCCTACCTCCCCCATGGTGCTTGTCACCAGATTACACATTTGTTGTGTATCTATCTATTTATTGTTAGTCTCCTCCACCAGGGGTATAAACTCCAGAAGGGCAGGGACTTTGTCTCTTTTGTTGTCTCGTGCATCTCCGGCACCTAGAACAGAGCTTGGCAGGCAGCAAGGCTCAGTACCTATATTTGAACAAATAATTGAATATGAGAGAGTGATTCCACGCATTGGTGGCAATGGAAGGGCTCAGGAGAAAGGCTTGCAGGGGTTCTCAAACTTAGGGTGCCTCATCACCACCAGGGGCTGGTTCAAAGTGCAGATTCTCTGTCCCTGGTCCTGACCGGCTGAATCAGAGTCTCGGGGTGGAATGCGGGGGCCTGTCTTTTACCAGCAGCTTGGGTGGTTCTGGTGCAGAGGTTCTGAACTCCACACTGAGACATTCTGGCCTTGCCTTATAGAAACAGATGGATCCTCTCAACCATTCTCACTTCTGGAATGGACTTCTCTTCACTTATGTCAGGATCACTTTGTAATATCCAAGCACTCCATATATCAGCTCTTCATGTCTTAAAATTTTTTTTTAATGTTTATTTTATTTTATTTTAATTTTTTTAACGTTTATTTATTTTTGACACAGAAAGAGACAGAGTATGAACGGGGGAGGGGCAGAGAGAGAGGGAGACACAGAATCGGAAGCAGGCTCCAGGCTCTGAGCCATCAGCCCAGAGCCCGACACGGGGCTCGAACTCGTGGACTGCGAGATCGTGATCTGAGCTGAAGTCGGACGCTTAACTGACTGAGCCACCCAGGCGCCCCTGTTTATTTTATTTTGAGAGAGAGAGAGAGACAGAGAGAGAGAGAGAGAGAGACAGAGAGCGTGAGCAGGGGAGGGGCAGAGAGAGACAGACACAGAATCCAGAGGCTCACAGAGCCCTACGTGGGGCTTGAACTCACGAACTGTGAGATCGTGACCTGAGCTAAAGTCGGACACCCAACCAACTGAGCCACCTAGGCTCCCCAGCTCTTCCCGTCTTTATATATCACCTTGGGGAAGCCTGCCGAGAATAACTTGATGAAAAATAGGAGAGAATGTTCTCCAAACTGTCCATCCCAAGATGGCGCTCCTGGGCTCCCCAAACACTTTTGCTTGCTTGCATGCTATGAAAATACTGAATTTTTACCTTTAGCCTTTTACTGTGTTGGATAGTGTCTAGTCTCTTAATTTTAAATGATCCTGTGTGTTTGGAGCGCCCGCTTGAGAGAGTAAGCTTGGGAGACAGGGATTGCAACTTGGACTTCTCTTCTTCCCTTTAGGTCAGCTGTCCAAGTGATGCTCCATGAATGCTCTTAACTTACTGACCAATTAACAGCCACAGCTGGGCACTGAATCTGTGCTTGAAACGTGAACATGGCGATGACTGCAGTAATAGTAACAGCTTGTTGGATATGCAACCTCCGTTTCCTCCTTTCCAGAAGCTCGGTGAGTTGATGTAAGGAAAGAGGAATTTTCCTATTGTTACGTAACTTCCCCTTTCTCTTTCCTCCTCTTTGGCTTGCTTCCCTGCCCCACAAACATTAATTACCTGTCCCTAAAGGAATATATCATTGAGTCTCAAGAGCACATGCCCTCAGTATGAATGTTTAGTTGGATTTTCAGGGAAAGCAAAGGCTGGGGTGGGGGTGGGGGGCTGACGCTTTTGCCTTTGCTGACTCACCTTACATTTAAAGCATAAACTGGCTGGACAGATGGCTCTTGCCCTCTGATTTTCGGAAATGTTATTTTACTCCTAGGCTCATCACTGATGATAGAGTAGTGGCAAAAATGAAAGTTAGGACCACCCACCCTGGCTGTCGCCTGTTGCTGATGATGGCGGTGGTGGTGTGTGAAAAGGCTTCTAACACCTTCCAGCCCCAAACCAAAAACTCTTCCTGTCTTTCCAGTTTCTGTTGCTGGCCCCTGCATCCTCCCAGAGCCTTATTCTGAACACTAGAAGCCAACTTTGATTCCTTCTACCCCTGAGTGCTCGCGACATCCAGTAGACCCTACCTTCCCTGTCTCTTTCCCAGTGTCTCTGCTGTCATAGCAATTCTGAGCCACACCATTTCCTAGTCTGCAACCCCCTACCCCCATTCATGCCACACATCATCAACAACTTAAGCTTTCTCAAACAACTCTCCGGTTTCAAAGTCTCCCAATTTTATGCACAAAAAGACATGTAGACTCATCAGCTTGGCTGTCCGTACCTTCCAAAAGAGGGCCCCAACCTCCCTGGCCTAGCCTATCCCCTATACAGTGGCATTCCTGCCAATGAGTATTTGCTCAGGCTGTCTCTATGTCCAGGAATGCCTTTCTTCAGTGTCCTATGTCTGTAGAAATCTCTTTCACTATTTTAGGCCTCATAAAGTAATCAAAAATGGGGCTTTCAGTTTAGCAAATCCTCATTGAGTGTTCCAGGCATGGTGCTAGGCATTGAAGATTACAGAAATGAGTTCAGTGTCTATTAGAGAGTGATCGGGGCTGTAGAATTGAGTAAAGCTGATCGTTTCAACAATGCAGATATCTGTAGAAGGACACAGAAGGGGTATCTGGCTTGGACCTGTTTGTGGGGTAGGGATGGTGGGGAGACAGGGAAGTTGATACAGAGGAAGCAATATTTGGGTGGGCAGGTGATGATAAGAGGGTGGGGATAAGCCAAAGGAGGAGGCAAAGTGAGTGAATAGCAAGGGGCTGTGAAGAGGTCCAGCCAGTTGTTCAGTCACATAGGATATCTCTGGACAGGCTACAGAGAAATACTGAGCCTCAGGCCAGTTCACTGAAGAAAGGAAGAGAGAGTCTCTTGATGCTCATTGGATCCAATTTATCCCATGGGGCAAGAAATCCACACACTCATGTGGCCTTTTTGGGAAGCTGCTGGGGAGGCCAGATCCCAGGCCCTATCCTATGGAGCCTTGTCCAAGTGTAGACGTGATGAGAAGAGCAGCGTCTTAAGGAGTCTGGTGTGGTCATGGACCTGGGTGGTGGAGCCACGGCTCCTGCCATGGCAAGTTGAATGGAGGTTATGCCTGACCTCAACCTCACTCCAAAAGAGGCAAGGTAGCCAGCACTGGGGCAGTGGAGGCTTTGGCTGTGGTAGTGGCGGCTGGGCTTTCCAACAGGTAGAGCACCAACTGTGACTAGTACAATCCACCCCCTATATTTATATCTTCCCATGATGGCTGGCTTCCCATTCTATGCTATCTGGCCTCAACTTTTGAAAAACAAGGCTAATATAATAGGGCAGATTTAAAGAGGGCAAGTTCAAGAGCAGAGAGATTAGCTAGTAGGCTACTGCAATAGTCTTCGCAAGAGATGATAAACATCTCAACTGGGACAGTGATAGTGGCAATGGAGAGGAGAAAAAGAACCAGATACGTATTTGGAAGATAAAATGCACCAGATCTGGTGATTGATGAATCCAGGGATGCTATTAACTGAATTGTGTTCCCCTATAATGTGTGTTGAAGCCTTAACTCCCAACATGATGGTGTTTGGAGGTGGGGCCTTTGGGAGGCAGTGAGATTTAAATGAGGTCATGAGAGCAGACTCTCATGATGGGATTAGCGTCCTTCTAAGAAGGGGAAGAGACACCAGAAAGCTTGCTGTTTCTCTCTTCCTCTTTTTTCTTTTTCTCTCTGCCATGTGAGAACAGAGCAAGAAGGTATCCACCAGCAAGTTAGGAAGAGGGTTCTCACCAGAACCCAGCTGTGCTGGCGCCCTGATCTCAGGCTTCCAGATTCCAGAACCACCAGAAAATTCACTTCCGCTGTTTAAGACAGAATACCATCTAAGGCATTTGGTCCTGGCAGCCTGAGCTGACTGATACAGGGCGGTTGAGGGAGAAAGCAGAGTCTAGGTTGCTTCCAGGTTTCTACCCCAGGGTATCTGGAAGGAAAAAAATGCTGATTCCGCCATGTGAAGTGGAGAAGCCGGAAGTTTTCCACTAATGATTCGAATCAGGAGTAAAACCAAGAGGATGAGGGGGGCGCCTGGCTGACTAAGTCTGTAGAACATGCAACTCTAGATCTCGGGATTGTGAGTTCGAGCCCCACGTTGGGTGTAGAGATCAGCTGAAAAATAAAACCTGTAAAACAAAACAAAACAAAAACGAAACAAACAAACAAAAAACCCCAAGAGGATAAAGCCACGCTTTTCTAATGGCGCAAACGAAATTCAAAAGTCAGAATAGGAAGATGTGGCTGGCGAGTTTTTATACACATTAATAGAGAAGATTTTAAATTCCAGTTTGTCTAGTTACTTCTTTGAACTTACTTCTTAAAAACAAATTGAGTATCTTCTCTAGGGGGTTAAGAGACAATCTCACCTTATGGTATGCCAATCTGACAGCTGTTAAGGCAGACATTATCTTTTGTTTCACATTTACCGCCTTACAGAGTGGATTGAAAAAATAGATATATAATCATCCGAGCTGAGAAGCTCTTTTTTAGCTCTGAGAGTAGGAGGTAGATTGGCGTGCAAGAAATTCTGGGTTCATTTGGCAAGTGTATGAAGAGTCCTGTCGCTGTATTGTCCTGTTACGCTCCGTGAACACCAAGTAGGCTTGTGGCTATAGCAAAACCGTGTCTGAGGTCAGGAGCCTGTGGAGCAGTGGATGTGCCTCCCCCAATATCTCCCTTGAGCTTATTTTTAAAGGGACAGATTCCAGACAGGCTGTTGGGATCCACAAACGGTGTCAAGCCATTCTTATGATCACGTATCTTCTTGTGTCTTCTTCGCAAAGTCGCGCTGTTGTGTCTCTTTCAGAGCAGGTCGTAGAAAAAAAAATATCCTGCAGGCATCATTTTGGACATCTCGCCTTGAGATTTCCAAGTGGCTCTAAGTGCTTTTTTTGTTTCCATGGAAACCAGCAGTGTTTTGAAGAGGCGGTGACAGGTTCAGCACATATCAGCTACCATGGGGAGTGCGCGTCAGTCTACCGGTGGGAGTCAATGGCAACATTACCGCGTCCCGAGGCTCTCTCTGACCCGGTCAACTTGACCTTGTAAAGAAAGAGAAGCAGAGTGATGGAGATGAAGTCATTTCTTTCACCCCAGCATTCTGGGCCTGGAGACTGTTCCTCTCTACCTCACCAAGTCGCTCCCACTCATCTCGGTCCTACTTTTAAGCCACCAGCAGAACAGGTGCGGCGGCTGCTGCCTGTGAACGTGTGATCGCAGCGCTTGGACCAGCCGGCTCTGGCAAGGGGCGGTTCCATGCCCATTGGCTGGCATTTCCTTCCTTGTGGAATTCATTCCCGGGAGCCCTAGCTTGTCTTGCTAGGGAGTTTCGGGTTGCGTTAGTTCTCCAAGAATTCATGAGTTTCACATACTGGTGTGTGAGGGTGAGAGAGGGGCATACATTTTTCACAGCCCCTGAGGTCCTGCTAGATTTGGGGAGACATTCCCAGCAGGGGTATGACCCACCTGCAAAAGTCCAATTACGGGTGGCCTGGGGATGGGGCATTTTCAGAGCGAAGCAGTGTGGACACTCCTCTCCAGCTTCCTAATGAGCTGGGTGTGGCACAGTTTTAAAAAATAATAATAATAATAATCCTCAATGAGACTCAGCAAAAGACATTGCTACTGTCACAAATGCAAATGGAGGCACCTGTATTTGTTTGGTCTGGATTTTACCAGCCATCTGGGCACAGAAGAAAGACCTTTGTCTGTCTTGTCGTCTTAGACCTTTGTCTAAGACCTTAGACCTTAGACCTTAGACCTTTGTCTGTCTTGTCGTCTATACTCTCGTCTTAGAATCTGCAGGAGATGCCGCGTGTCCTCAACAGCCCTTACCATTTCTCTGCACCTGTGTTCCTTGCCCCGAGGGATTTCTCCGGACAGCCCCATCTGTTGGCACCGGTGACAGGCCAGCAGTGTCGGGGAATTAGCGCCCTCTGAGAGCGGCCCTCCCGCAAAGACTGATGGGAAGGGAAAAGCAATTATCTCTGCTCTCTCCCTGTTTGGGATGCAGAGACTAAGGTGGGTGTCTACACTGGCTCCCAGGGTTCCCAGGTGGAAAAGAACAGCATGAAGCAAGTTACACACTTGTTTGCTGCACTTTATACTGACCGCCTCTCTTTCCCTGCCTCATTTCCCTCCATACCTGTGGATACGTCCTGCGTGGGCTTTTTGTATATTTATTTTTACTTTATTTCCCCACCGTTTGTTTTCATTGGTGTGAAATTCACACACTAACATAAACTTAGCCATTTGAAAGCGAGCCATTCGACGGCATGAAATACGTTCACAGTGTTGTGCAACACTGTGTCTATCTGAAGCCCCAGCCATTTTATTTATTTATTTATTCATTTATTTATTTATTTTTATTATTTATTTATTTATTTATTTATTTTTAATGTATGAAATTTATTGTCAAATTGGTTTCCATACAACACCCAGTGCTCATTCCAAAAGATGCCCTCTTCAATGCCCATCACCTCCTCTCCCCTCCCTCCCATCCCCCATCAACCCTCAGTTTGTTCTGTTTTTTGTTTTTTTTTTTTAACGTTTTATTCATTTTTGAGACAGAGAGAGACAGAGCATGAATGGGGGAGGGGCAGAGAGAGAGAGGGAGACACAGAATTGGAAGCAGGCTCCAGGCTCTGAGCCATCAGCCCAGAGCCTGACGCAGGGCTCGAACTCATGGACCGCGAGATCGTGACCTGAGCCGAAGTCGGCCGGCCGCCCAACCGAATGAGCCACCCAGGCGCCCCCAGTTTGTTCTGTTTTTAAGAGTCTCTTATGCTTTGGCTCTCTCCCCCCAACCTCTTTTTTTTTTTTTTCTTCCCCTCCTCCATGGGTTTCTGTCAAGTTTCTCAGGATCCACATAAGAGTGAAAACATATGGTATCTGTCTTTCTCTGTATTAGCCATTTTAATCACCCCAAAAGAAAACCTCATACCCACTATGCAGTTACTCTACCTCCCCCATGGATTTGTCTGTTCTAGACATTTCCATAAATGGAATCACATAATATGGTACCTTTTGTGCCTGGCTTCTTTCACTCAGGGTAATGCTTTCTAGGTTCATCCACATGGTAGCATGTGTTACATTTCATTCCTTTTCACGGCCGAGTAATATTCCATCGCATGGATATACCAAAATGTATTTAGTCATTTGTCTATGGATGGCCGTTTGGGTTGTTTCCACCTTTTGGCTATTGTAAATAGTGCCATTATGAACCTCCACGTACAAGTATCTGTTTACGTTCCTGTGGTTTTTTTTCAATGTTTATTCACTTTTGAGAGAGAGAGGTGGGGGAGGGGGAGAGAGGGAGGGGGGCAGAGACTCCGAAGCGGGCTGTCAGCACAGAGCTTGATGTGGGGCTTGAACTCACAAACTGTGAGATCATAACCTGAGCGGAAGCCCGAGGCTCAACTAACTGAGCCACCCAGCCGCCCCTGGAAGTGGGTCTGGTGAAACGTGTCAACTTAACATCTTTAATGATAACACCAGACTAGAGTAGGGGCGCTTACTCGGGGCCCCCGGTTTCACGCACAGTCTCACCGAATCTCAGGATGACCCTGTGTAGCACAGGCGCCAGAATCCACAGCCCCCCCTTCTGATCGTCCTCTCAGAAACCACCCCTCACTTTGTCGGTCCACCTGCTGAGGTCGTGCTGGCCCCAGCGCCCAACACCAGCGAGGCACCTGACCAAGGCCCTGCAACCAGACTTGCAGTGATTGGCCAGGGCGAGGCACGTGATCCAGGTTGGGCCAATGAGAGCCCGCCCCTGGGCTCCCTGGGCTCCTGGGACGGAGGCCTCCGGCTTTGATCGCGGGACTCGCCGTCCTCTTACGGGCCCCCGAGAAAGTACCGCCAACTCGTTGCGAAGGCGCGTCGTTTGTAAGCTACGCCCTGATTTCAGACGCGTTCAAATGCGAAAAGAGAAAATGCCTTCGATTGCTGGCCATCTTGCCCTCCCCGGAGAACAGCCTGTCTGAGGCGTTGGCTGCGTGTCCGGAAGAGAGTTGCTGACTCCCCACACGTGGTTGCCTCTTTTCTAGTGGCCCAGAAACACTCACTGGGAGGCCGCTGGCTGGAGCTCTGGGTGCTTATGAAACAGACCCAGCCTCCCCCGGAGACGTGCTGAAAATAAGTGCTCCGTGCTCGCATACCCATCTTTCCTGACAACCAGGGTCTTCTGGTTCCCTGACTTCGCAAGGACCGCGTGGACCCCGTTCCGTAGCAAAGGACAGCAGGAGAGGCAGCGGGGCGGTTCTCAGGGGCCGGCCTGTGATGGATGAGACCTTCCCTTGGGGACTGAGGTGGTGGTCAGGGCACTGGGAAGGAGGTCCCAGGAGCCACGACCCCCCCAAAGACCCCCACGCTCAGGAATCTGACTCTTTGAAGGGTGACCACGTAGCTGTGTGACCTTGGACCACTTACCCAGCCTCTCTGGGCCTCAGCTTCCCTTTCTCTCCTGGTTTGTTATTTTCAGGTTGCTGGGAGGATTAAACCAGATTATCCGTGCAGAGGTCATTGTGACACCAGGCACAGTGTGACTGTTGGCAGTCACGCTTCCCAAGGTTTTCCAGCCCTTGCTTAGATGGCCAGCCTTGAGCCCGGGGATGTCTGGCTTTCTTGCTGTGTTCTTAATATCTCCCCAGGATCTTTTCACAGCCTTGTCCTGTTTCCCCTCTGTGCCCCTCTTGTCACGCTCCTAAACTCACAGCTAAATTGTGACAAGAGGGATTTGTGGCAAATGGCTCAGCAGGATTAAGAGACCACTTCTCAGCACATCTGCTGCACATGTTGACTCCAGAAAACAAAACTGTCACCAGCTCTACTCCCCTCGGTGGTTACAGCGGGTGTGGGAGGGGAACCAGCCAGAGGCAGGTCTGCCCACACAACCCCGGGGCTGTGAGTCTTTTTTAAAAACGCAAAGCCTGGGAGTGGGGCTTTTGTTGCAGGTGCTGCCTGTTCCCCAGGTGGTACTTTGCTCTTTTTGTGGGAATCTCAAAGGTCAAAAGATTTTTCTAGCAGAGGTGGACGGCAGAAAAAATCCAGCCGCGAGAATGTGAGAATGTGGAGAATTTCAAGGCAGCTCACAACGCGAGCAGCCTGACAGCCAGGTCCCTGGCAGAGGGGGCTGGTGCGGGGGTGGGGGTGGGGGTGGGTGCTCCGGTCAGGGGCGGGATGCAGACAGAGACCACGAGAGAGACAGCGAGAGAGACAGAGGCAGAGGGAAAACAGAGACACAGAAACAGGGAGGAGACAGAGGCAGCAAGCAAGGAGACAGAGAAACGCACAGGAAAAGGCAGGGAGAGAAACTGAATGAGATTCAAAGCCACAAAGAGAGACAGAATCAGAAGGAGGGAGAGAGATCACAGGAAAGCAAGACCAAGAAAGAATAAAAAACAGAACCGAAATGAACCGGGAAGAAGGGATTAAAGTACCCGTTGACTTTATAGGGCAAGACAAGAGGGGCCCCTCAGTGACTCAGTTAAGCGTCCGACTCTTGGTTTAAGCTCACATCATGATCTCGTGGGACATGGGTTCCAGCCCCGAGTCAGGTTCCACAGCTGGCGGAGTGGAGACTCCTTGGGATTCTCTCGCTCTCCCTTTCTCTCTGCCCCACCTTGCTTGCGCTGTCTCTGTGTCTCTTAAATAAATAAAGTTAAAAAAAAAAAAAAAAAGGATAAAGGGAAAGAGAAGAGAGACCTGAGAAAACAGAGGAGAAAAAAGGTGGGAGAGAACTTGAGAAGAGGCTCCGAGAGCGGGGAGAAAAAGGCCAAACGAAGACAGAAAGGAGGCAGGGAGGAGGAGGGAGGGGTCTTACTCAGGCAGCCAGGCCGGGCACCCCGTTTCTCTCTCCTGCATTTTTCTCCTTGTGGGCTGAGGGCCAATGATGATTCCATGCCTCTGCAAGCCCGGGGCCCTAAGGGAGTATCCGGGCTGAGTTGGGAGGTTTCTAGATCTGGTTCTGGTCACCTTTCCGCCCACCAGGTTCTGCCCCAGAGTAGACCCCTCTCCTAGGCCCTCAGTCCTTTTTCATAGGACGTGATTTGGGGAAGACCCTGGGAGAAACCTACAGCCAGAATTGGGCACATAATTTGTGGGACGCAACGGAAATACAGGAGCCTTCGTTAAAAAATTATTAAAAATGTTAGGACGGTGAAGGGAGAGCATTAAAACCAAACGTGGCTGGGGCGCCTGGGTGGCGCAGTCGGTTAAGCGTCCGACTTCAGCCAGGTCACGATCTCGCGGTCCGTGAGTTCGAGCCCCGCGTCGGGCTCTGGGCTGATGGCTCAGAGCCTGGAGCCTGTTTCCGATTCTGTGTCTCCCTCTCTCTCTGCCCCTCCCCCGTTCACGCTCTGTCTCTCTCTGTCCCAAAAAAATAAATAAACGTTGAAAAAAAAAATTTAAAACCAAACGTGGGGCTCTTCCAAGAGCAAGGCACCTACCACCCTCAGTTAGATACTGCGCAGGGAGCCACAGAGGTGGGGCCCTAGGTCCTCGGTGATGGTGAGAGGCGCTGACCGTGTGTATGTCGGGCTTCTCTGTTGACTTCATACATTCATTCATTCGGACAGAGGAGTTATACCAGCCCCATTTTGCAGATGAAGAAACTGAGGCCACTGGCCAAAGTCCCAGGGCAATTCAGTAGTGGAGCCACGCCTGCCTGCCTAGAACCCTCGCCATTTACCATCAGGCCATTCCTATCGCTGTCCCCCTTCTAAACGGGACAGGAGACAGAAAGTAAGGCTCAGTGGGCTGGAAAGGAGCCTCTGTTTCAGGACTCTTTCTAGTGAGCAGAGCGATCTGTTGGATTGAAATAGTAAGAAGGAGTTTTTGCACATTGAGGGGATGGGCAGAATTAGCAGGAAGCAATAAATCACGCCCCCCACCCCCCCCAGAGCAAGCCTGCCTGTGCCCTAGGGACACGGGTAAACGTTCAGCATCTGACAAGTTACAGGGTTTTGTAAATTTGGCATGTTTTTTTGAAGCGGGTCACTAACATACCACGTCAGGTTGTTCATCAGTGAGCAACTCTTGACAGATGTGTGAAGTCATCTAGAACAGGGGTTCTTAGTCTGGGGGGGTGGGTGGGCTCTGTTTCGCCTGAGATTGGATGTAGCTTTCCCTGTTGGGGCTCTCCAGAAAGCGATCCTGAGTCAAGAATTGTCCTTCCCTGGGGTGGGTGGGGGGTCTGGGTGGCTCAGTCGGTTGAGCGCCCGACTTCGGCTCAGGTCATGATCTCACGGTTCGTGGGTTCAAGCCCCGCGTCGGGCTCTGTGCTGACAGCTCAGAGCCTGGAGCCTGCTTTGGATTCTGTGTCTCCCTCTCTTTCTGCCCCTCCCTGGCTCGTGCTCTGTCTCTCTCTCTCTCAAACATAAATAAACATTAAAAAAAAAAGGGTTGTCCTTCCCAAAGGAAGCGAAAGTTGGGGGAAATTTCCCCACCTTTAATCCCCAACTCCAACCTCCTTGGTTGAGGGTTGCTTTCAGGAATAGCTTGCTGACACTTCCAGACATAGAACATTTAATTCTTGCCCATGGGTCTTGAACCGTTAGGGGTGTCAGAGTTATTGTTCGAAATAGAATTATCTGTACATTACATAAATATTGCAATTTTCATATATATATATATATATATATATTTTTTTTTTTTGTGACTATGACAAGATTTTTTTTTTTAAGGCTTTACGCCCAGCATGGAGACAAACGAGGGGCTTGAACTCATGACCTTGAGAGCAAGACTCGGACGCTTAACTGACTAAGCCCCCCCTGGTGCCCTTAAGACTAGATTCTTAATAGCTGTGTGTGTGTGTGGGGGGGGGGCACACAGTCACACACACGATGTATTTTCTCAATTCCCTAAAACACAGATAATGTTCGGTTAGTAATACCTCTCAGTTTCGAGGAACAGAAACCCAACTCAGTTGGCTTCATCCCAAAGAGAAGGTTTGGTTTATGTGATTGCAAAAGTAAGATGTAGTAGGTCTGCATTTCGACCCAGTTGGATCCAGATCCCCAACAATGTCGCAAGAATCTGTCTTTACCCATTTCGGGGCTTTGGTTTTCTTTTCTTTTTTTAAAAAGATTTTCTTGTTGAGTAACCTCTACATCCAACATGGGGCTGGAGCTTATAATACAGAGATCAAGAGTCGTGAATGCTGTACTGACTGAGCCAGCCAGGTGCCCCTGGCCTGGGCTTACTTGCTCCTTTTTCTCCTTTATATTCTCAGACTCAACCCAGGGGACAGCGAGGTGGCTGCTGGGCAGGTCCAGGCACACTTGCCTGGCGACTCCACAGAGTGGGCCATCTTCCCGTTGGCCCAGCTTGGCTTATGTGACCATCTCTGAGCTAATCATGGAATCCGACCGGCCAGACTGTGGTCAGGTACTCACAGTGTCCGAAAGCAGGGCCCTCCATCCAAGCACATGGACTGAGAGAGAGCCCCTCTCTTGCTGGTTTCCCAAAAGAAAACTGGGAAGCCGTCGCCAGGAGAAGAGAGCCCGGATTTCCATTACAACCCGCATGTGGAATGTCTGACATGAGCAACGGTCCCTCCTTTTGGAAAATGTTGGGGCGTAAACCAGGATGGACCAGAGTCTTCCTCAAGAGGCATACAATTGCTTGGCTGTGATATCAGTATAAAAGCTCAGCTCTTTCATCCTTACTTGGGGAACTCGTTTTATTTTTATTTATTTATTTAAGTAGGCTCCACACCCCAGCGTGGGGCTTGAACTCACAACCCTGAGGCCAAGAGTCGCGCGCTCCACGGACTCAGCCGGCCAGGTGCCCCCGGTGAAACCATTGTAATTATATAAACCTCTCCAAGAATTTTCCAGTAGAAAGTAATTGAAAGGAAGGAGGACCGTAGGAGGGAGAGGGGTGGAATGGGGGGGGGGCGGGGAGGCAGAGTGAGGCTTTAAATATCCATTGTAAAGATGTGCAGGTGGAAGATGTCTCCCTCCCTGGGGGGGGGGGGGGGCTGGAGTACCCCAGGTTAGAATTTGGCTGCTAAGAGGAGAGGGATTCCAGAGCCCGTGGCAAAGCCTTCTGAGATAAACAAGCATGAAGGTTTCCTACTGAGTGTCCTATATTCTTTTTAGCTTTTTGTCACAACAAACTCAGCTGCGGTAAACAACCTGGCACAGAAATCCTTCCCGTGGTGCCTTGTATTTCTGTGGGATAAATGCCTTAAAGTGTGACGCAGCACACGGTGGGCTATTCAGCGTCAGGAAAGATGAGTTGGAGCTTTGTGTAATGACCTGCGAGATGTCTGGAAGAGATACGTCCCCTTTCCCTCTCTCTCTAGATAGAGATAGAGATAGAGATATAAATAGAGATCGAGATATATGGAGATAGATGTACATAGATACAGAGATAGAGACACAAATATAGGGAGGGAGGTTGAAATGCAGATAGATATATTAAGTTGGGCGGGGTGGGGGGGGAGAGGAGGCGGGAAGCCAGGTAGATAATGATTTCTTTTGAGGAACACAAAACCTCTCCTGTGTGTTTTTAAGAGCAAAGGATATGGTGTGGAAGGCTACCCGCTAAACAGTAAACATGAATGTTTCAAGGCTGTGGACCTCAGAGGGCTTGAGAAAGGTTATTGACTCGCTAAGCAGCCCAGTGTGGGGTGTGAATCGTTACAATCTGCAAGTGCCATTTTATTCATGCGTAACACCTCGCAGGCAATGAGGCAACAAGGTTACAAGGGAAAGGAATATGATGCATTTGTGAGCCACCTAGAAGGCTAAACTCTACACTTCTCTCTAACCCTGTTTTCTAGAAAGGTTGAGGACGGAGGAAGATCCTGCAGGCTGGGGAATAGGGGAGTGAAAAGGCACACATAGCTTTCATAATAAGAAGGAGGTAGAGTTCATTGATAAAACACTCAGTTAAATTTGGATTTTACACAAAGAAGGAACACATTGTGTTTTTATTTTATTTTTTAAAGTTTATTTATTTATTTATTTATTTATTTATTTACTTATTTTTGAGAGAGAGAGAGAGAGAGAGACAGAGAGAGACAGAGAGAGACAAAGAGAGAAGGAGAGAGAGAGAGAGAGAGAGAGAGAGAGAGAATCCCAAGCAGGCTCTGTGCTGTCAGCACAGAGCCAGATGCAGAGCTCAAACCCACGAATGTGAGATCATGACCTGAGTGGAAACCAAGAGTTGGATGCTTAACCCGCTGAGCCACCTAGGCGCCCCAGGAGGAATACATTTTAGCATAAGTATGTCCCAAATATTGTACTTTCCCAGTGGTCCAGCTTGGGTCATGGGATCATCTTTGAACTAATCATGGAATCTCTGGCCCAATGTAAGGTGCCCATAGACTCAGCACATAATTATAGCAGAGATTTGTGTCTGTGTGTGTGTGTGTGTGTGTGTAAATTAAAAAAAAATTTTTTTTAACGTTTATTTATTTTTGAGACAGAGAGAGACACAGCATGAACGGGGGAGGGGTAGAGAGAGAGGGAGACACAGAGTCGGAAGCAAGCTCCAGGCTCTGAGCCATCAGCCCAGAGCCCGACGTGGGGCTCGAACTCTCGGACCACGAGATCGTGACCTGAGCTGAAGTCGGACGCTTAACCGACTGAGCCACCCAGGCGCCCCTGCAATTTTTTTTTAATCTTTATTTTTGAGAGAGAAAGAGACAGAGTGTGAAGAGGGGAGGGGAAGAGAGAAAGGCAAACACAGAGTCTGACGTAGGCTCCAGCTCTGAGCTGTCAGCACAGACCCTGATGCGGGGCTCGAACCCACGAACCGTGAGATCATGACCTGAGCCCAAGTCGGACGCTTAACCGACTGAGCCACCCAGGCGCCCCTGTGTGTGTGTTTTATCTCTGATTTTCAAATGTAACTGGGTGCCCTGCCTTTTATGTTCTAAGTGCAGTAACCCTGTGTGGAAGGAAGGAAAATGTCAGGATAGGGGATGTGGATAGTGAACAGGAGGCCACAGCTCTGGTACCGGGAACGCCCTGAAGTTTAGGGAGGGAGCAGAGACGGAACTCATCCCTGGCAATGTGGGACCCTTGGGACAGAAATGGGCACAGAGGGTTTTAATTTTTTTTTTCAACGTTTTTTATTTATTTTTGGGACAGAGAGAGACAGAGCATGAACGGGGGAGGGGCAGAGAGAGAGGGAGACACAGAATCGGAAACAGGCTCCAGGCTCCGAGCCACCAGCCCAGAGCCCGACGCGGGGCTCGAACTCACGGACCGCGAGGTCGTGACCTGGCTGAAGTCGGACGCTTAACCGACTGCGCCACCCAGGCGCCCCCAGAGGGTTTTAAAGAAGTTTCCCTGAGTGCCATGCCTTGTGGTATGCCTCCCATTCAGTCCCCTGGAGAGAATATTAGTACCATGTAGATTCTTTTAAAAATCTTCTGGGGGCATCTGGGTGGCTCAAGTCGATTAAGCGTCTGACTTTCGATTTTTGGCTCAGGACACGATCTCACGATTCGTGACTTTGAGCCCTGCGCTGGGCTCCACCGTTACCTGCTTGGGATTCTCTCCCCCGCTCCTTCTGCCCCTCCCCACTCAAAATACATAAACTTTACACATAAAATCTTCTGTGGGCTTGGCCGTGGTGCTGAGTTGAGGGAGACGCTCTGTGAGCCCTGGGTCCAAGGCAAGCCTGTAACATACTTGGCTTTTTGGTTTGTTTTGTTTTTTGCTTTTGGGTTTTGTTTTGTTTTGTTTGGTCTTTCATGGTCAAGGACAAGGTGAACAGCGATGCTAGTTTCTCTTTCTCTGGCCGGGATGAAGGGCGGCCCGCTCACTTTCAACACTGAATTCCATCGTATCGGAAACAATCCATTTCACCAGGGGATTCTGTCCAAAGAAAATAAACCTTTTGAGGAAGTGAAGGGGGAGTATCTTTAGGACGCCAGAGGCCTTGGGGGAAAGCCACGCTGAGGCTGCCATCTGGTGGCGGAAAAAGACGTGGCACGCCGGGCCCACTGGCCACACCCTGAGCTGCTGGGTGGCGTGACGGTCGTTCCTTCAACAAAGCCCTGGGCGCCTCCCGCGTGCCCCACACCACTATTGCGAGCAGTGGGAAGGGCATCGTTGCGGAATGCGAATGTCTCAGTTGAGTGCAAGTAGAAACGTGTACTACTGCAAATGCAAAGGAAACGAAAAGTAGGTCTTTAAAACTTTTACGCCATGCAATTCGTGTTGAAACCAGTGTTTCTATCCTATGCTGTTTTTTAGTGCAAAGGATTAGTAAATCTTGGACAGAGTCATAACACGGGGAGAGAGAGAGAGAGAGAGGAGGAGGAGGAGGAGGAGGGGGGAGGAAGGGCGAGAAACTTGGGATGGGAGATTGGTAGGGCACAAGATCTGAAGAGTTGGTAGAACTTTCCAGAAACTGGCATTCATGCCTTATCTTTGTTTTCGGGTTCCCCTTCGAGGAGCTGTCCTCTCTGTGTGTGCTGTTGCAGGACGTGAAGAGCCATCGCTGGCATTTCACAATCTGTGGGGCTGATTTCATGAATTATGTTTCATGCTGGGGTCAGGTAGGAGGATGTTGGTACCATCCGTCAGAGGCCTGGGGTTTTCTACCCCCGGCCCCCCAGCTTTCCTGTGTCACTCTCCTTCCCCTGCTGGGCACTTCCGTTGCAAAATGGTCACTGGCATCATGACTGGGTTCGAGGTGTGAGGAACAGGGGAGCTGGTGCCCTAGCCGGTGTGTCTGTCCCTTTTTACCATGAAAAAGGTGTCTTGGAGCCTTCCCGGCCACACACACACACACAGACAGGCCAAGCCAACCTCTGCCAAGGCTCATGGCTCAAAAGGGGTCAGAGGAGCCACCCTAGCAGCCAAGTAAGGATGGGAAAATGGGTAACAGAACGATCCTAATTGAAACCAGCCACGCCCCATTGTTTGAGGACGGGCTCATCGCTGCTCTGAACAAAACCGGGCTTCTGTTAGCAAAGAGCAGGGGAATAGATGTGGGATGGGTCCTTGTTAGTGTCAGCCCCAACATTCTATCTCATGTAGGACAGTCAGCAACATCTCCTCCCCCTTTTAGGACGTGGAGGCCCCATCCTGGGGGGCTCCACAGTGATGTAGCGGTTCTCCCGTCCATCTGGGCTCCTTATCCTGACAAGCTGTTAATCACAGATTGAGCCAAAATCCAAACGCAGAGGTTCAGCCCTTAGCAGCTGCCAAATGCAGACACACTCCTCCTGAGTCCCTGCTCTCAGGGTGTCCACGGGCTAAGGGAGCCCGCTTTGCTCCTGGGTGCCCTGGGCGCCCTGGGTGCCCTGGGTGGAGGCTGGCTTTCCATCCTCCCTACCCTGGACCTCAAGCAGGAGCTACACCTCCGGGGCCCCTGGGGCCTCGTGTACCAGCGGTGCGGCCTCGGGCGAGGGACGGCCTCTCTGAGCCTCAGGTACCACATCTGTGAGAGGATAGTGATCACAGTGTCCTTACTCTCAGGAATGAGTGGGATATCACAGTGCACCGAGTACCTTGGCCATCCCTCAACTATTCTAAAAGGAAAAGTGTATCTAAAATGTAGAAAACAAAACGACAGGAACCAGGGAGCAGCCAGCAAAGGCCAGCTACTATTAGTGCCACTTACTATTAGTATTAATTATGATTACTGTATTATCCCGGCGGGGATTCCCTTGGTCGGTTCTTTATGGCTCTGCCTCCTGGCCCCGGGGCAGTCCATCCCGCCGTGTGTCTGAAGCATCTCTGCTGGTGAGGGTGGGTTCTGATCTCAAGGGAGGCTCTGTGTCCCCACTACTGTCCTCAACCTACAGGGCAGCCAGGCCTGGGAAGCAGAATCTTGGTTCTCCAGTCACCCTGGATGCACTCTGGCCTTTTATCACCTTGCCTTTCCTTCCTGGGACTCTCCATTCCAGAACTGGTTGAGTGACAGCCCCCCCATGGTCCTTCCAGCCCTGTACCCCCCCTCCCCCGTCCCCAAGAAGCTTCTCCCCAGGGGACCTTCCAGAAGCCCACCCTTCTGTTTTTTATAATGGAAAACGATAACCCTTTCTCCGTTGGCGCTGTGTTGGCCCTGAGATAAATGGCCCCCAGTCCTTGAGAAGCACCCAGACCTCGGATTGGATTCCCCAGGTGGCCACCCGAGGGAGCACTGCCCACAGACGTCCAGTTGGGTCTCTCTGAGGCTTTGCCTTGGAGATCGGCCCCAGCCCCCGTCCTCCCTGCAGCTGCCCAGCTCCGGCCACAAGACCCGGCCACAAGCATCCCTCTTGCCCCGATGCTTTCCCCAACATCCCCCCACCACTCTATTCACCCCCTGGACCCCCGTTAAGAAAATCCCCCGCTTGCCGGCTCGGCCCCAGTCACGATGCCGCCTGGCGCATCCCTGCCCTTTTCCTTCTTGGCTCGTGCTCACGTATTGCTTTGTGCGGTTCGTTGATTCGGGCCTGTCTTCCCTCGAGGTGAGAAGGTCCAGGCGGGCGAGGACCGTGTCATGGCCTCCACCGTAGCCCCAGCCCCTGGCCCAGGACTGGCCGCAGCAAAGACGAAGCATGAGCTCATCGGCCGGGACAGGCACCGACCTGTGCGGGCACCGACCCGAGCCTTTCGTCCGTATTGACTCTTTGGGCTCCCAGCACAGCAACCTGTTGTTCTCGTTTCATGGATGGGGAGACAGACGCAGTCGGGGGCTAAGTCCCTTGCTCAAGGTCGCACAGCTGGCAAGCCCAGAGCCGGGCTAGGAGCCCAGCCTCGCCGGCTCCGGAACTGGGGTACTCGACCGTCAGACCGCACCGCCTCTCGTGGACGGGGCGCTCTCCCTCCCTCCCTCCCTCCCTCCCTCCCTCATCATCCACGGTGCGTACATGGTAAACTTCTGGCTACTTTGTCAACGACCCTATACGTTTCAAAGACGTCCCTGGCGCATGCAACATGGTTGGCTGGTGAAGCAAATCAAAATGTGACACTTGTACCGTGAGGATACGGTAAGGTGGGGGCAGTTTGAGAAGAGTGACAGGAGCATCTCTGGCTGGTTGGGATCTTTAGGAGGAAGTTCTTCTGAAGGCCACGTGGGATGGCACGGATTTCAATTCGTCCTGCAGTGGCTGCCTTCGTGGGCACAGACGGATATCCCCCCACCCCCGCTCTCCTGCCCTGCCCCCAGCCTTTGCCACGAGCCATGAGTTCCACCAGGAAGGTCCTAGGGGGTAGAGCTGGGGGCTGGGCACCGACTGGCTTTGTGGCCGGCGCTTCTTGGGATTCTTTTTATGTTTTTAAATTTTATTTTATTATTATTTTTTTACATTTATTTATTTATTTTTGAGAAACAGAGTGAGACCAAGCGTGAGTGGGGGAGGGGCAGAGAGAGAAGGAGACACAGAATCCGAAGCAGGCTCCAGGCTCCCAGCAAGCAGTCGGCACAGAGCCCGATGCGGGGCTCGAACCCCCGAACCGTGAGATCGTGACCTGGGCCGAAGTCGGACTCAACCGACTGAGCCACCCAGGCACCCCTGTTTTATGCTTTATTTTTATTTATTTTTTTAAATCTTTTATTTTAAACATTTACTTATTGTTGAGAGACAGAGACAGAGCTTGAGCAGGGGAGGGGCAGGGAGAGAGAGGGAGACACAGAATCCGAAGCAGGCTCCAGGCTCCGAGCTGTCGGCACAGAGCCCGACTCGCACTTTAAACCCACGAACCAAGAGATCATGACCTGAGCCGAAGTCGGACGCTCAGCCGACTGAGACACCAGGTGCCCCGATGTTTTTGGGGCTCTTATGTGTCACCCATGCCACATGCAGCCAGTAAATTTTGTTTTTATTTATTTTTATTTTTTTATTCTTTATTGAGAGAGAGAGAGAAAGAGAGAGAGATTGAGATCGAGCAGGGGCGAGGGACAGAGGAAGAGAGAGAGAGAGAAAGCATCCTGAGCCAGCTCCACACTAAGCGCAGAGCCCGATGCGGGGCTCTATCCCATGACCCCGGCATCACGACCTGAGCCAAAATCAAGAGTCAGGTAGACGTTCAACCACCCAGGTGCCCCTGAATTTTTTTTCAAAGCAGCTCTTTGTCTCCTCACTCTTGCCATGGTGGCTTTGCTCACATTTTCACCGTGCTCTCAGAGACATGAATAGACATGGAACTCTTCTGTTCTAGGAAGGGTTCGCCTCCTTCCAAAATTTCATTCATTTGGGTACTTTTGTATCTCATTTCTGATGACTTTTTTAAAGCTGTGTTCATTTCAGCTCAGCCAGGCTTGTCCTCCCCGTTAGGCTGGTAGCAATGATCTCTTACCCCTTCACCTTCTAACTCGAGGTGAACATTCCAATAGCTGATTGTTTTTTTATTTTAGGGAGAGAGAGTGCAAGTAGGGGAGAGGAGCAGAGTGACAGAGAGAGAGAGAGAAAATCTTAAGCAGGCTGTGTGCTCAGTGCAGAGCCTGACATGGGGCTCGATCCCATGATCCTGGGATCATGACCTGAGCTGAAATCAAGAGTTAGATGCTCAATGAGCTCAAAGAACTCAATGAGCTCAGTGAGACACTATGGCACCTCTCCAAGAGCTGATTTTTTTTTTAATGTTTTATTTTATATTTGAGACAGAGAGAGAGAGAGAGAGCGAGCGCATGAGCAGGAGAGGGGCAGAAAGACAGAGACAGAATCTGAAGCAGGCTCCAGACGCTGAGCTGTCAGCACAGAGCCCGACATGGGGCTTGAACCCACGAGCTGTGAGATCATGACCTGAGCCGAAGTCGGACGCTTAACTGACTGAGCCACCCAGGCACCCCAAGAGCCGAGTTTTTAAATAAATAAGCAGGATTCTGACCCACTCATGGGAGTTTGCCATCACCAGGCTCTCGAGGGACATTTGAATGTGTTTTTCCTGATCTCTGTTTCACAACCAATACAGTTACAAAACAGTTGACTTTTCCACTCTCTCTCCTTTTTTTTTTTTTTTTTTTTGTGCTCAGTATTTTGTGGCATTTTAGGTCAGAGGAAAGACTGTCGGTGGATAGAATCATCTTCCATCCTTCCCTTATTCCTCACCCCTTGATCCTCTGCTCAGTTACTGGAGAGCAAATTGAACTTGAAGGATTCAGGGAAAGCAATTTTGGAGTCACATTTGGGTCAAATTGTGCAAACAATGGAAAACGAATGTGCAAGCAGCTTTGGAACTCAGTAATGGGCAGAGGCTGGAGGGGTTTTGAGATGCAAGCTAGAGAAAGCCTACACCGCCGTGAATAAATGTTAGTAAAAAAAAATGGATGGCCAACACCATTCTCCTGAGGTCTCAGGCAGAAATGAGGACCATGTTCTCGGAAACTGGAAGAAAGGTAATCCTTGGGATAAAGTGGCACGGAACTCGGCTGGACTGTGTTCTAGCGTTTCCTAGGAAGGTAGAACTTGGAAGCAATGAGGTTGAGATTCAGCTGCAAAGATTTCAGGGCAAAGTGTTGGAGGAACAGCTTGATTCCTCCTGACGTCTTACAGTAAAACGCAAAAGGAGAGGGAAGGCGTGAACGACGGATAAAGGGTGCAGGATTCTCAGCCTGTCCATATTGCAGAAAAATGAGAACGCTTGGCCGGAAGAGAACGGTAAAGGTGTGGCTGAACAACCATTAGTTGAAGAGATCGTGGGCGAGGCTCAGTTTAACCAGTCATCTCTGCAGAAGCCAGGAATGCAGATGACGGCATGATATGTGTAAAGACATTGCCCGTTTGAACCACAAAGGGGTGAGAGACAATCGGACGGAATGAAGGAAGGGCTGTGATATTTCTTGGGTTCCACAGGGTCTGACCGTACAGCTACCCAGCTGTTAGAGTGTGCTGTTCTTCAAGGGAAGCAAAGAAGGACCCTGGAGGTGATTCAGGGGTCCACACACTGTCACTCTCACCACTGGTCCAGGAGGCAAATCTGTTTCCCCATTGGTTTCATAGGGCGGGGCCGTGTCTTTGGTTTCTGCCAGAATGACTCCACTCAGGGCCTCAGGAATGAGACCACCCCTGTAGAGAGCTGAGTGGATGGGGCTGTGCCCTACCGCCCAGAGCCTTGGGGATGATGCTACTACCCCAGTGGGCCTGTTAGGCAGAACACTGGACCAAAGAAGATTATTCTTGAGCCTTAAAATCTAATGGCATCTGTCTTGCTAAGTTTTGGATTTACTTGGGATCCATCAGTCATCCCTTTCTTCCTTCTGAATTCTTTTTTTGTTTGTTTAAAAAAAAATTTTAATGTTTATTTTTGAGAGAGAGAGAGACAGCGTGAGCGGGAAAGGGGCAGAGAGAGGAAGTGAATTCCCCTTTCTGGAATGGCAATGTCTATCTTATGCCTGTCCCACCATTGTATGGAAAGACATACTTTGTTGAGTTCCATAGCTTCACAGCTGGAGGGGAATTTGCCCCAGGGTGACCCATACCTGATTTCGATATTTAGATGAGACTTTGGGCTTTAAGGTTTTACAGCGGATGCTGGAACGGGTTAAGACTTTGGGGGTGTTGGGATGGAATGGATATATTTTGCTTAAGAGAAGGATGTGAATTTTGGGGGGCCAGGGGTGATACGATGGGCTGAATTGTGTCCCACCCCCAGTAAATATGTTTAAGTCCTAATCCCCAATGTGACTGTATTTGGAGAAAGGGCCTTTTAGGTGGTTATGAAGGGTAAATGAAGTCATAAGAGTGGAGCCCTAATCCCAGAGGAGTGTTGCTGTATAAGAAGAGGACAGAGAGAGAAGGTTATCTGCAGGCAAGGGGAGAGCTCTCACCAGGAACTGAATCGGTCAGCACCATGATCTTGGACTTCCAGCCCCCAGAACGTAAGATGTAACCCCGTGTTGTCTAAGCCTCCTGTCTCTTTGTCATGGCAGCCCGTGTTGAGTATGTCTGATGACAGCTGCTGTCCTGTCTTGTTCCGAACATTCCCCCAATATTCTGGAAGCATTCCCAAGTCGGCAGCCTGTCCTGTCAATCAAAGTGGCAGCAGGTGTGACCCCAGCCCAATCCCCAGACACCAGAACCCTCCCCGACCCCCGACCCCCTTGAGGCCATCCTGGAGTGTTTTCGTAACAAAAACCCCATAGATTTGCCTCTTTTTCATTTGTTTTATTAGCATCAATATATACAAAGTGGAAAATGACTTGACTTCATTATTCTAGCTTAGAAAGTTTGTTTTGCTTTTTCTTCTGTTTGGGGATAAAATGAAAATGAAAACGTCCCAGGTGAAAGCCTACCATTGAGGGTGCTGGACAACATTCCGTTATCTCTGACCTCGAATGGCCCCCCTGCCCCCCATGACGACTCAAGGGCATAGGAAAGTCATACCCTTTGGATTTACTCCAAAGAAAGGTCATTTTTTGCCCGAGGCTCACATTCAGCCTAAATCTACCCATACATTTACCAAGTCACTTCTGCTTATACAACGGTCCTGATGATGCGGCCACTTGCTTCCTGCTGGGCAGTTTGGCAGTTGCCAAAGCTATCAGCCTGAGGCTCCGTAGGCTTTCCAAGGAGCTGGCTGCAAAAGATCTTATTTAAAGCACGTCTGTGGAACCAAGTAAGGACGGCCCTCACGCAGCAACCAGAGTACTTCCGTTGGCTCAATAATTCTACTCCTCCCCATCCCCCCCCCCCGAAAAAGCAAAAAGATGAGCTCCAAGGCAAAGAGGATCGAGTGTGTGTGTTTGTAAAGCACAGGGCGGTAGCTGACAGATACAGCTTATATGAATTAGCATGTAATACCCACCATCACATGCATTCTTTGAACCTTGAAATCTCTGTAAACCATTTCCCCACTGTTTTGAAAACAAAGAGGGGCTTGTAGGAAAGGTCCTGTGGGTTGGTTCTCGAGTTGCTCAAGATTGTATCCCGTTGAAAAATATTGAATCCCGATGGGTTTTAACATCGACCTTATAAAAACAGACGTGTATGAGCCTAAATGAGACGCATGGTACATTTTTGGCACTATTTTTATGTTTTTGCCTTTACAAACACACATTCAGATATTCTAAAAAGAAAAACAGACACCAACCTGCCTTTTCAGTCACACTGTACATTGCCAAGCTCACACGATCCATCTTTAGATGAAAATAAATGTTTAAAACATGGTTCTATGTGCTGTACCACTAAGACAGAACTAAGACATCGGTATCCTGAAAAAAAACAACAAAAAACCAACACCTTTCTATCCCTCAACAGCCGAGAAGGATTTCATATTTTGTCAGTCTTGATGAAAGGCGAATGTTTAGTTTCCATGTAACCATAGTATGCTCTAAAATTAAATATCATTAATCGAGTTCTTCCTTCCAGAGGACCCAGAGTTAGGGTTAGAATAAGCATCAAACAGAAACAAAAGCAGAAGATTGGAGTCTGCCCTTTAAAAAAAAAAAAAAAAAAAAGGTCGCCTTGTTTGCATTGTTGGGCCATCTCCAAACATGACGGTTGCCTACTGATGATCGGGAATGACTCTCCTCTGGGTTTTTGTTTTGCATAAAGTGGGGTGGGTTTTGGGTGGCTGGAAGGCAGCCTTTAATGATCTCTTGCTGTGCATCAGGATGCATGCCTTAAGGAGCATATAAGCAGGATTCTTTTCTGGCAGAAGGAGAAAGTATTGGGCCTCTGATTCCCCCAAGATGGAACCCCAGGTGTCTCGCCGGGAGAAGGCTATGTCAAAGTCAACTGCCCTAGCCTGGTCCAGAGCTGTCTAGACAAGCTAACCAAAATACGGACTCCAGCCATTCTCTCAATGGCATGGCAGCCGAGAGCTCTCTTCTTGTTTGAAAACCAGCTGACATAAAACGATTCTGGAGAGTGTGGGAGGGTGCCAACGTGGGCTCCGAAAGCACGGGGGCTGTCTTTCTCTGAGCCACCGGCCGTCACTAGGGAGGAGACGGTCCAGGGAGGCAAATCTACCTTGCCTGTACTATTCCTTCCACGTAGCCTCACCCCTTGCCTTTTCTTTATTCCGTATTTGGAGAAGAAGCCTCCTGAGAGCCACACGCTCACCAGTCCCACTGGGTTGGAGCAAAAGGACGCAGATAAAATCTGAGGATGTGCAGGTGATTAATGAGGCGTTCGGGTTTCCCTTCCCGCCTGAAACTCCTCCTTCTGTCCTCCGTGGGGATCGAATTGTATGACCAGGATCCCGTTGTGGGTTTAAATCCCCTGTCCTGTTTTCCTGCCCCTCCACGGTCAGCATTCACGCCACGGTCCAACATCTGGGCAGAGCCTCGGAGAACAGAAAAGCAGTTTCTTCTCATAGGACCCTCTCTTCTGAAATCCTTGATTGCAGGTGTTTCTTCTGACACTTTTTAGAGAAACAGGGGACGCGAGTCTCCCTTATTTTGCAGGCTCTGGCATTGCAGTATTACAGGAAAACAGACAGAGCTCCTCCCTGGATTTCGGGACGTGGTCCCTCCCCCTGCAGCACAAACCCTTGTAACCATGTGGGTGAAGCTCCCCGTGCCTCCAAAGCACGCAGATCTACCGTCCCAGCTTGAGGGTGGCCTTTGCAGAACAAGGTGATGGACTCTGGCACTTGCAGCATAAATAACCTTCCCTTTCGCCACTGAAGGAGTCGTCACAGGAAAGAACCTTGTGTCAACTGGGTCCCCTCACTCAACGTTCCCCGTCACCCCCATGCTTCACCAGCTTTTTCAGGTCTCTCATTTACTCTGAAACATTTTCTGATTCTGCCAGCCCCTGGCGAGGCCAGGGTGGCAAGCGAGAATGGTCACGTTAACCCCTCTGCCGTCTTCAGGAGGACCGGGGGAGGGGGAGGGGAGAAGAGAGTATCAGAAGAGTGACCCCAGGGTTTGTTTGGGAGCAGACCTGTTCAAGCTCGAGTCCGACCCGAGTTAATCCACCAAGACGCACCCTTTCCAACCTAATCTTGGGCTTGGATTTGTCCTAAAAGCACCGTGGGCGTGGACCCCAAAGATGCGTGAGGTTGATGTGATGCTGCCATTGCCTGGCGTTGCTGATGGAGAAACCCAGCGTCTGCTTGTGTCTTTTTTCCCCTCTGCCACCACGTTGGTCATTTTGCTGGTCCTCTGTCTGCCCTCAGAGTCGAGGCTGTCTCATGAATCTGGCTGCAGTTCCAACACCTCCAACCATCCCTATTTCAATTTTAAATATAATAAATACAGCGAAGAAAAAAAAAAAAACCAGGAAATCTTCCATAAAGACTCTAAAGAAAAGACGGACAAAACATTCTGGGGGTTTCAATCAAATGCCACGTGGTCTCTGGATGAATCTCTCGAGGAGGTGTAGTTGAGTTCCTATCTGTGAGTTCCCTTCTCACGCGTAGCTCTCCTTAAATGGACACCTCATACTCCCTGGTTTCCTGCAAGAGACAGAAGCAACAGATCGAGTAAACCCTTGTGTGATAGAGCCGCGGTCAGAGCGTGCCTCGATAGCCTTTCGACCCAGCAAGGAGGTGAGTAATGTGGGTAGCAAAGTTAAGCCACCCCGGCCAACAACCTGCCGGTCCCGGATGTGACAGTGAGCACGGCTGAACCAGGACTATCACTCAGCCACAGCGAGCTCAAAGCACCATCCTGCAGACTGGTGAGCAAATTGGCATTTGTTGCTTTGAGTGACTGAGTTTTGGGATTATTTGTTACTCAGCATTATTATAGTGCTGGGTGACTGATACACTACACTAATAAGCATTAATAAGATCTAGTTTCTAAAATGCTAATTTTTAAAAATCAGCCTGACCTTCTTTTAGGATTTGGAAACAGAGTACATGGAATGTGAAATAACATATGACCTCTTCTTACTGGCGCCATATCTAAAATGTCTAAAACATGTGGATAGCAACCAATTCAATTTCTCCAATATTCATGGAGCGTGTGTAATATATTCCAGGCCTCCAGGACAGAGGAACAGGGAGATATAGGAAGTCATAGACATGGCCCCAGAAGAGGTCACTGTCCCGTGCTTTAACAGAGGTCTATGGTTCCTGCTGGGTCGACACAGATAAGCAATCATGTCTGTGCTTCATGGTAGATGGGAGTGGGGTGGGAAGACACTAAGGTGGCTCCCATGCTCCCCACCTCTTGGAGGTCACATTCTTGCATGATGCCCTTTCCTTAAGTGTGGGCAGGACCTGTGATTGGCTTCCCATGAACAGAACACAGCAAAGGTGCTAGCATGTCTTAGCCAGGTCTCATAGCACCTCGACCAATTTTTTTCATGGTCGCTAAAAATGATGATTTGTTGTAATCAAGATATCCACTGGCGTATTTGATTGTTTGAGGTTCAACGGGAAGCGAGATAATATAATGGTTAACGGCATCACTTTGAATTTGTTTCCTGGCTCTAGGCTGTGCTTGTCGTTTTCTCGTCTCTCTGACCTCTCAGTATCCTCATCAGTCACTCAGAGATAACTGCAGAATATATTACAAAGAGTTTCAGGGATTGTGTATTTAAGGTGCCTGGCTCCTGGTACCTATTATTATTATTATTATTATTATTGATCTTACTGTTGATCTCTGTCTCCTTTGCAAGACCATAAGCTCATTAATGGCTGGACTGTGTCTATTTGGTTCACGACTGTGTCCCTAGTACCCCACACAAATGTCTGCCACCCAAACGGGTTGGAACGTTGCACATTGTCATTCAATACGGAGTGGAGTTCAGCCAGATGTGGGGTGCGGCCCATTGCCTCTGGCGGGTTCTGACCCATCTCAGCTGTGTCTCCACGGGTCTTTCTTTGGTGCAGCCAAAAGCCTGTGATTTCTTTCTGTGACTGTTACTGCCCAGAGCAAGCCTTCCAGGCTTGTCATCGGCACGCAAAGAGAGCTGGGTTCTCCCAGCGGTTATCCCCATAGTGGTCACGGTGGGGCTGGGGCAGGACCACCGGCCATGCCTTTCTGGCAGTAGCATCGTGAGCCAAAGGAAATGAAACCTTCCGTTTTGATGTCAGTGCATTCGGAGCAGACAAGGAGGGAGGCACTGGCGTGGGGGGTGGAGAAGACAGACCAACTTACCCCTGTCTCATAAATGGGGTTGTCAAACTCAGTTTCCACGGTGATCTGGCTGTAGGGGTGGGAGTACATCAGGGGCAGGCGGAGGCTGGAGTAATAGCGGCATCTGGAGAAGAGACAATGGAAGAGAGAGAAATTACTTGTCCTGGAGCAGACAGGATTGTCCAGTCCAAATTGTTCTCAACTTCAACCCAGTCACTGATAACTAAAGCCTTAGTACCTCCCCTTACTGGGGAGGGGTAAAGCTCAACTGGTTTTTACCCGTAAGGTGGTTCAAGCGCCTGTTTAATGCAGAGAGAAAAAAGTAATAATGAGCATTTTTTGAGCACCTACTATGTACTGTGTTACCTCAGAGCACCCTTCTCTGACTACCTATTTAAAAGGTGGTTCTTTGGGGCACCTGAGTGGCTCAGTCGGTTAAGTGTCCCACTCTAGGTTTCGGCTCAGGCCATGAGCTCGTGGTGTGTGAGATCGAGCCCCGCATTGGGACACGTGCTGACAGAGTGGAACTTGCTTGGGATTGTCTCTCTCCCTCTCTCTGCCCCTCCCTTGCACCTCTCCCCACTGTCAAAATAAATAAACTGAAAAAAAGGTGGTCCTTCCATTACCACACCTTATCTCTTTCCTTCATTGTGTTCCTCACGGTGTGTTATAATTTGTGTGTTTCTCTTCTCCCCCTTCTACACTGTGGGCTCCACAAGGGCAGAAAAAATTTATATTGGGCAGAGGCCTGCCTCAGGGCCTTTGCACATACTGTTTATCTGCCTGGAATCCTCCTCTTCCAGATATTTGCACAGGCGACTCATTATTGCTTTCAAGTCCTTCCTCGAATGTTATTTCTCAGTGGGGACTCTTCTTTTTTTTTTTTATTTTTTTATTTTTTTTTTTTAAATTTTTTTTTTTTTCAACGTTTATTTTTATTTTTGGGACAGAGAGAGACAGAGCATGAACGGGGGAGGGGCAGAGAGAGAGGGAGACACAGAATCGGAAACAGGCTCCAGGCTCTGAGCCATCAGCCCAGAGCCTGACGCGGGGCTCGAACTCGCGGACGGCAAGATCGTGACCTGGTTGAAGTCGGACGCTTAACCGACTGCGCCACCCAGGCGCCCCGGGACTCTTCTTTTAAAGTTCAACCACCTCCTCTAGCCCAGGTCCCTTTTGCTCCCTTCTCAGCTTTCTTTTCTCCCTGCATTTATCACCTCCTAATGTACACAGTCGGCTTTTGAACAACACAGGTTTGAACTGTGCAGGTCCACTTATATGTGGATTTTTCTTTTTGGATAAATACAGTATGCTACCTTTAAGTATTTTCTCTTATGATTTCCTTAATAACACTTTCTTTTCTCTAGCTGACTCTATTGTAAGCATACAGTATATAATACATATAACATACAAAATATGTGTTACTTGACTGTTTATGTTATCTGTAAGGTTTCTGGTCAACGGCAGTTTAGCATTCAGGGAGTCAAAAGTTATGTGCAAATTTTTGATCACTGGGTGTCGGCGCCCCTAACCCTCATTTGTTTCAAGAGTCACCTGTATTTACTTCTCTTTTATGCTTTGCTTGTCTGTCTCTCTCCCATTAGAACCTGGACCCCACATATCAAAGATCTCCTTCTGTTTTGTTCACAAGGATGTTCCTAGAATCCCCCCGCCCCCCAAAACTGCCCGGCACACAGTAGGTGCCCAATAATTGTGAATTTGAATGACTGAGTGAATATCCTGGCGATGGCTGAGTATCTTCCTTCCTCACTGCAGGCAAGCTCCACGACCCCAACACCCGGGACAACGTCTGGCGCGTGTTGGATTTGTCACGTGTGTTGAAAAAGCGAATGAATGAATGAGTCAATGATGGGGTAGATGTCAGTGTGCCTGGCATTGTGAAAGATGTGTGTCTCTCATTAAACCACAGCTCCCTGTGGGGCGCCTGGGTGGCGCAGTCGGTTAAGCGTCCGACTTCAGCCAGGTCACGATCTCGCGGCCCGTGGGTTCGAGCCCCGCATCAGGCTCTGGGCTGATGGCTCAGAGCCTGGAGCCTGTTTCCGATTCTGTGTCTCCCTCTCTCTCTGCCCCTCCCCCATTCATGCTCTGTCTCTCTCTGTCCCAAAAATAAATAAACATTGAAAAAAAAAAAAACAAAACCACAGCTCCCTGAGGTCAGGGATCATGCCTCCTGCTGTGGGGGGTGGGGCTGGGAGGTGCGCAATAGAAGTGTCTCCCCCGGAGCTGAGTTGAATCACGTCATCTACAAGCACACAAGTACCCCTGCCCCCAAGCTACAGGTGGTGACGCAGCCCCCCAGTGCTCTGGTCATTGAGTGGACCGCAGCCCCCCACCCCCTGCCCCGAAGCCCCCTACCTGGTGATGTAAATGTAGGCTCCTCCCAGCAGTAAGGAGATGATGAGAACAGGGATGAAGATTGCCAGCGCCATGTTTCCCCCTTCCAGCGATGTCTCTGCTGCCGCTTCTGCCACTAAACACACAAGCCGGTGAAGCCCTCGTGTCTCACGCCCTCGGCCCATGTGGGTACCCGGCTCCCAGGGGAGCACCTGCCCTCCCAGGGCATCGCAGAGCCTTGGCCACTGGAGAACCATCCCCAGAGGGGAGAAGAGGCGGACGCTAGAGGGAATGGGGCTGGTTCTTTGCAATGGAGCCCACGGGGCTACGGAGAATTACACTCTTTCAAACCTCGGTCATACCATGCCCATTTTGGGGGGGTGGGTGGCTGGGTGCAGTTGAAATCCGGCTAAAATCCCATTCAAGGAGAGACTTGGAGAACATCTCATGTGTGCTAACTGAGAAGGCAGATTTGCTCACATCCCATGGAAAACGGGGTGCTTGCTGCACCCAGACTGACAGGTGTCCCCCAGACCCTCCAGGAGAGGGAGCTGGGCAGCCGGGTCCATTCTCAGTACTGCACCTTGCAATGACACCCCAACTGGGGACACCCAGTTTTGACTCCCAGAGGCCGTGGCCGCACCCTCTCTGCCTTTCCGGGAGCCTCTCACCACCTCCCACTGGGTTGTGGAAACTGTTGTAGCTGATGTAGGGGCCCAGGGGCATTTTCCCAGGATAGCTTGATGGGAGACCCTACGTCTCTTCTAGATGCTCGTGCTCCGGGTTCTGTCTGCCATTTCTCCACGGCCACGGCCAATAGAGCTCAGCTGTGCACACCAATCTATAATCCATTAACTGCCACTCTCCGGAGTCTGAAAAATCGATCCTAACACCCATGACAACTGCATGAGCCCAAAACATTACGATGGCACTCATAATGTCTGAGCCACCCAGGCCTTTGAGACATTCCCATGGTTCATCGGTTGCTGAAAGGCAGCAAAGAGATGGCCTGAGAAGACAGTAACACCACAAAGTGCCCTCTCTTTTCCCTGCGGAGTGGCTAATACATGCTCCTCTTCTGCACTTACACCTGAGCCCCGGCCCTGCCTGTTTGGATTACAATGTCATCTGTTGCAAGGGAGAGCAGCTAATGACACGTAATTCACACAGCCCCACGTTCTGAGTGAATTACTTATTGCCAGAAAGCTAAGTGGCTCCAAAAATAATAATAAAGACTGCTTAACTGGTTACAACTTAAAACATGAATATATATATATGGTTTTTTTCTGACACCACATCCCTGGTGAGTGGCTTTGTACCAAAGTGAATGGAAATGATGAAGCATGCAGAATGTTTTACGTATGGGAGGGGTTGCAAGGGAAGGAAACATAGAATAAAAGTCAAAACAAAATCCTGGCTACCTTTTACCATCCGTTCCCCGTGAATAAATCTCACTTGGGAATTTCTAACAGGAGGAGAATCTAAAACCAGGAGGACACAGGGACACGTAATTTGGGGAAGACAAAGACCAAAGGGAACACAGACCACAGGGCATCTGCCAGGCAGACCTTTCCCTCCCAAAGCCAGGGGGGTTCTCAGCATGGGAGGTGGGGCATCACTGGATTTAACTCCCCCAAGCAGCACCACGTGGGTGAAAAGTTGTACAACAGGGTTGTGCCTTTCTCAGGACCCTCTGATATTCTGACCCCGTGTTCATAACTGGTAGTAAATCCCTTTCAGGTCATAGTTAGGACCCTCGGTGGCAAATCTGATGGCCTGGTTCTTTTACAATATGTTTTATTTTGAAATTATTTTCAGCAGTGTGAAGATGGGCTTTCTGCTTGTTTTTTTTTTTTTTTTTTTTTTTTAAGCACTTGGAGAAGAATATGCAAGGACCTGCCCTTGTTTTCTGCTATTAGCTTGATTTATTGGATTTTTTTTTTTTTCATTATGGAACTCACCTTCTAATGCGTGTTCAAAGCTGTCTTGATTAACTGAAAGGGAAATTGGAAGCATTGGTTAATGTCAAGTGAATTCACTCTGCGTGGAGTGACGGCAAAACATTAGGGGCAAAAGCCCACACCATGCTTTGCTGAAGTTAGTACTAGGCTTCGCTTTATCTTGGGCTGCTGGAATTAGCGGAAATGCCTGGACACATTCCCTTCCTAGGGTCCTGAGAGATCGTGAGATAGATACGAAAGAGACAAGGATGACAGTGGTAATAGAGAACAATTACTGAACACTCACTGCATGTCAGACATTGTGCTAAGAGCTTTATACAGGTATGTGCTCATTTAACCCTTACAACAATCTCGTTAGGCAGATGCCGTCATCATCCCCATTTTGCAGATGAACAAACCGAGGCTCAGAGAAGTAAAGCAACTTTTCTGACCTCACACAGCTTCTGTGCGGATGGAGGCAGGCCTTACGCTCAAGACCGCTCGACCTTCCCCACCCTCTGCTTTTAATCACATAGTTCTGCTCTTTTATTGTTCCTTATGTAAGACAGATTGACCAACGGTGAGGCTCGAGACAGAGCCCCAAATCCAGAATCCAGTCAGAGGCGAAACTGTTTTCCTGCTTTGAAATACATGTTTATACGAACCTTTCTGGTTTCCCTTCTATTCCATATTTATTTGGCTATTATTTATATTCTCTGTAAAGCGATTTTCATGCACTGTCACAGACTAGAACTCTCTGGAATTCATTCATTTCCCTGTATTCCTTATACAAGTTCTCTGGAAGTTCAAGGCGATAAGTTCCCAGGTTTTGGCCCCAAAGACATCATGGTAGCCGAGCACAGAAATATACCCACACGGATGTGTTTCAAAGATGCAAAACCCCAGGGCGAAGGGCTTAGATAAAAAGATTGCATTATAAAGGAGTGACAGGGGATGGTCACCAGAGGCCCAGCTGTACTCATGTCCTAATACTCAGACTTCCTAATCTGTGCCTTGGTCAAAGTCACTCTTTGACTTTAGTCATTACCATGTGATGCCAACTGAATCAGCCAGCTTACTAACTAACTAACTGCAGGTGTCTCTGGAATTAGGGCAACAGGAAAATGGAGGGATGGGGACAGATGCTTCCTGCCCAAGATACGAGCTGGACATTGGGTGCGTGTGTGGGAGCGCAGGGACTCCTACTGAACCTCGGAGCCAGAAGGAAGCCTTGAACTTGTGTCCCTTGGAGTGTGGTCAGTGGCTGCTGGGGCACATGCTAAAATGCAGCCTCCTGGGCCCTGCCTTTTCCTTTTATTTCACACGAAGAGGAACCAAGGTCGGAGAGGGAGGGTGGCTGGCTCAAGGGCATGCAGCTGGTCCACAGCAGAGTCAGGCAGAAGCCCCGCCCCTGAGTCCCAGTTGGGTGGCTTTACATTAGCCCTCAGTCACCTCGCTAACTCCAGATCACAAAATGTCCGTGCAGCCCACAGTTTTTGGAAGGGGAAGTGACTTCTCATTGCCTTACAGAGTCATGGGGTCTCAGGGGTAGAAATGGAGGGGAGAGAAAGATGTAAGGATCCCCCAAGATCCTTTCCTGCCAGAAACTCTGCTGTGCCTGAGAAAGAAAGTGGGGGTCAGGGGGCCACTCACCTGCTGGGGCTTCAAGGGCTCACCTATCTTAGAACATAGAGGGTTCAGGGATTGAGCAACTTTCATCTTTTCTTATGTTTTTGATCACGTGTGTATTTTCGGATGGCAGTTTCATTTTCCCTTAAGATTGGCAACATCAAAAAAAAAAAATGATAGCATCCAATGCTGGCAAGGACGTGCGGAAAGGGACATTATCACCCATTATTTGAGGGGGAGCATGAATCACTATGGTTATGGAAAAGGATCTGGCAAAATCCCCAAAAACTCAGCATCCACGGATCTTTGCCCACACCACTGATCCCAATTTGAGGAATGTGTCCTATTTGACGAGAAAAGTCAGCACCCGAAGATTCTTGGGCAAGGGTGTTTCTGGGCAACACGAGACCAAACAAACAAGAAACCGGAAAAGAACCGGGAGATCCGTCCACAGAGGAAGGACTGGACGCATCATGATACATCCCAGCGTGGAATGATGGGCGGCAACGAAAAAGATAGGGCAGAAGCCACATTTTTCCTTTTTTTCCAACTTGACGGAGATGTGGGATAAGTGGGGAAAAGCAAAACACAAGGTAAGTATCGTTCGAAGTGTTTTTACTTGGAAACCAACATCCCCTGCCCCACCCCCTTCCCCGTGCAGTGTATCTATTTGTGTGAGTCCAGAGAACTGGGAGGCGGGACACTCAGGGGTGATAAGTACTGGCTTCCGGGGAGGAAAGGAAGGACTGGGGAACAGAAGAGGAGAGCTGCTAACGCTTCCCTTGCGGCTCTGATTTCTTCCACCTCTTGCACGAGATACTTTTGTAGCTAATCCAAAAAGAATATAAACAGTCCTGGGGCAGATCAAAAATGGCCTTCCTATCCTTAAACTTAGATTTCTTATAAAAAAAACCTATTAATTTTCCTCCACGCAGAACACTTACTAGCAACACCAGATTAATTTCTATTAACGTCCATGTAGCACTTAGAAGGTTTACAGGAAATCTTTACCGGGGGAAAACATCCCCGTGTTTTAACTCTACAAAGCTGATTTCCTGTGCTAGCGAAAATAAATTCACACACAGGGCTGGATTTAGTCAAGACTAGGGCAGGAATTTGGGAGGAGGAAGGCAGTTTAAGGAATTTAAGAGGAAGATAGTCATCTTTTTTTTTTTTTTAAGTTTATTTATTTTGAGACAGAGACAGAGACAGAGACAGCGCAAGTAGGGGAGGGGTAGAGAGAATCCCAAGCAGGCTCTGCACTGTCAGCACAGAGCCCAGCGCAGGGCTTGAACTCGCGAAGCTGTGAGATCGGGACCTGAGCCGAAACAAAGAGACTAGACGCTTAACCGACTGAGCCACCCAAGCACCCCAGGAAGATAGTTGTCATAAATCCGGTTGCTGATTCCTTATTTCTCTTTGCATTTCAACACGATCTCTTGCCCTCTTATTAAGAACTGCTTGTATAAAGACTTTGCTCTTGCGGGATAAACCCCTGCTCGACTCCAGGTGAGAACATCCTGCTCTAGGCCCGTGTTTCCCACATTTGCCAGATGCTAAGACTCACCACGGATGCTGGTTACCCTGGCTCCCTGGGTCCTGCTCTAGACCCAGTGGAATTAGCATCTCCCCTGCAGGGACCCAGAAATCTGTTTATACTTGCACTCTGTGTTTGGAAATCACTGCCTTAAATGGTTCTCAAATTCGAAGTGTATTTGAGCAACCCAGAGCTTGTTAAAATGCTTATTTTAGGGTCCTACCCCTCTGATTCTAATTTTGTAGATCTGGGGTAGATTCCAGAATTTATTTCTTGTTTTTTAATGTTTATTTATTGAGAGAGAGAGAGAGAGAGAGGGAGAGAAATGCAGAGAGAGAGAGAGGGAGACACAGAATCCCAAGCAGGCTCCAGGCTCCGAGCTGTCAGCACAGAGCCCGACGCAAGGCTTGAACTCACAGACTGTGAGATCATGACCTGAGCCGAAGTCGGACGCTTAACCGACTGAGCCACCCAGGCGCTCCAGAATGTGTTCCTAATAAACAGTCTGGGTGATTCTCATGCTGAAGTCACTGGCTGGTTGGAGGCTATCAGTCTAACAGCTGTGAAGCCCACCCTGACCCAGCCCGCTGGAGAAGAGGCAGGATATTGACAATCAGGAGATGTGGGTTCAAGTCCCAGATTTGTCTCGTAACAGCCGTGTGGCTTTGAGACAGTCACTTAACTTCTCTGAGCCTCTCTTTTTTGTAAAATGGGCACAGTCCTTCATTTATCTTAGAGAGTGGTCCTAAGGCTTTAAATGAGGTAATTCAGGGAAAAAAAACCATTTAAAAAATTTGAGGTAAATTTCACATAACATAAAATTAACCATTGTAAAGTGTGCAGTTTTGTGGCATTTAGCACACTCGCAATGTTGGGTAGCCGCCGCCTCTATCTCTTTCCAGAACATTCTCATCACCCCTAAAAGGAAACTTTGTACCAACGAAGCAGTTACTCCTTTCTCTCCACCCAGCCCCCGACAGCCACCAGTCTGCTTCCTGTCTCTATCAATTTACCGATTTTGGATATTTCATATAAACGTAATCATAGGATATGTGATCTTTTGTGTCTGGCTTCTTTCACTTAGCATAATATTTTCAATGTCCATCCGGGCTATGGATACAGCAGCACTTTGTTCCTTTTCATGGCTGAATAATATTCCACCATATGGATACGCCACATTTTGCTTATCCACTCATCAGTTGATGGACATTTGGGTTGTTTCCATCTTTTGTGAACGATGCCTCTATGAATATTCGTTTACAAGTGCTGGTTTGAATGCCTGTTGGCAGTTATTTTGTGCATATCCCTAGGAGCAGAAATGCTGGTTGGAAAACATCTTTAAGACTCAGTGCTGAAGTTCATGAATAAGGCATGTGGGGATCCACTGAGGCGATGGGTTCCCAAATAGAAATGTAAAACTCCATGCTTCCCTTCCTGCTGGGGAGAGAATTCAGAGTATTCTGCCTGATTCTCAAGGGGGTTTTGACTCCATAAAAGGTTAAGATCAACTGACCTAAAGCATTGAACGGCTTTAAGATATTGTTATTAATCGCACATCTTAAAGACCCAGATAAATGGATCCAAGTCTCACTGGGTATTCCAAGACTTAATTTCAATGATGAGGGTTTCACGGATTCTAAAATACATTTCGCTCTTGACCATCTCTGGGATGGGGCGTGTCTTACAACCGATGCATGTTATTCACTCCACGGCCAGCAGGTGGCGCCCACGATGCCCGTGCACCGTCCCCACCCCCGCCCCCACCGTGCACCCACCACAGCCTTTGGAGATTGGGTGCGAGCAGCTTGGGAGACCACCCCAGAGGCAACAGGGCAGCAGTTGTAACCCTTGGCAACCAAATGGTTGGGAAAACGGGGTGCAGGAGGTGGGAAATGTTTAAGCCACGTAACCAAAGAGGAGTCAAAAGCAGAATGGCTTTCCTTTATGATGAAAATCTAAGTTTTAAAGAGCGCCTTCAGGATAAAAAAAAAAAAAAGTTAGACAGGGAGGGAGCCAAAGCATAAGAGACTCTTAAAAACCGAGAACAAACTGAGGGTTGATGGGGGGTGGGAGGGAGGGGAGGGTGGGTGATGGGTATTGAGAAGGGCACCTGTTGGGATGAGCACTGGGTGTTGTATGGAAACCAATTTGACAATAAATTTCATATTTAAAAATCACAAAAATAAATAAATAAATAAATAGCACCTTCAGTAAGTAAAAATAAAATGCTAAGCCAGGAGAAGGCAGAGTGCGCCATAGTTTAATTGGCAGAAAATTTTTTTTCCCCCTCTCTCAGTGGTGCGGAAAATAATGGCGGTATCTTAGATTTAATGAAATACAGTGGCTGGGCTTTTCTTCAGGCCAAGCTGAGAATCCTAAGAAGCCGGACCTGACATCTGCGGGGCCCTCCGTCCCAGGGTCGAGAGTAGGTTTCTTTACCTTTACACACGGGCAGTGGCCCGTTCCAGTGGGATGGTTGTCCCAGGAGGCATCGAATGGTCACTTCGCCCATGAGCTCAAAGCCTTCGTAGCACATGAAGGTGAGGGACTCTCCCGGCAGGTAGAGCCTCTTGTACAGGATTTGGTACCCATTTTCAGGCAAGCCAGGGTTATCACATGCCAGCGACTCCTCCGCTGAAATGCAAGCCCAAAGCAGCTCTGATGAGACGATGCAAGTCTGTGGGGACGCCCACTCGCAGCCTGTCTGATCTGGCTTTGGCCGGCCTCTCCGTTACCATCTCCCCGCATTCCCCTCACATCCAACTGGTTCCCATTCCTCAGATCCATCGCCCCACCTCCCACCTCCGGGCACATGTGGCACACGGGCACGGGCAGATGGCCTGGGCTGCGGAATCTGGGTTAAAATCTGGGTTCTACTATGCACGAGCTGTGTGACCGCCAGCAAGGGCCACACTCTCTCTGAGCCTCAGTTTTCCTCATCAGTCAAATGGAAAGAATGGTAGTATCTCTCTCACAGGGATGTGGAAGATTAAATAAGACAATGAGTATGAAGTGTTTACAGCATGTTCTTGGCAGGTCACGGGTGCTCGGTAAATGATGGACGGATGGCAGTGTTGTTACATTATGAAATACTCTTCTGGTGCCTTCCACCCTACCTGCCCACCCCGCCTGGGTAAGTCTTGCCTTTCAATACTCAGTCCCCATTTCTCCTCCTCCAAGAAGCCTTCCCCGGTGCCCTCTACCCCAAATAGAGTCACTGATCTTTCAGTTCTTCCTCCACCCAGCAGTGAACACGCTGAGTGTATTTAATTATTTAGTATCTGTTTCCCTCCCTGGGGAGGAGCTCGTCAAGGCACGCTTGAAGCTCAGGGTCTGCTCTACAGTAGGACTATCCCATGTGAGCCTAAAGTATACAGTAGGAGCGTCATAAATGAGGCCTGGCAGCTTATGACTTCTTGGGGAGAGTTGAACCCATTCCTAGTTTAACCGATCCCAGGCTCTGGACTCCATTTTTCCTGCCCGTGACATAAATGGCCTTGGACAACACCCCACCCTTAGCTGAAACGTGGCTGGGCAATGACATTCCCACTCCGAGGATATACCCACACTTTGAAATAAGATCATCTAAGGCAGGTTTTCTCAACGTAGATGCTACTGACGTTTGGGGCTGGGTAATTCTTTGTGGTAGCCATCCTGGCCTTTTCGGCTGTTGAGCAACGTCCCCGACCTCTACTCATTAGCTACGGGGAGCACCCTTGTTGTAACAACCAAAATTGTCTCTAGGAACTGCCACTGACAAATGTCTCCGGGGGAGGAGCCAACTCATCTCTGGTTGAGAATCACTGATCTAAGCTTTTAAACAATTCTGGTTGCAATCCGTGTGAACTTCCCCTGTTCTTTCTCAGGGATACAGCTGAGTTGGACTGACGGAATTAAACATAATCGCAAACCTACCCTCATTTCTATTTTTCTCTGCATTTCTCCCCTCTCCTTAACCGTAGAATTGTTTTTAGTATTTATTTTTGAGAGAGAGCCAGAGCGCACGTGGGGGAGGGGCGGGCAGACAGACAGAGGGAGACACAGAATCCGAAGCGGGCGCCAGGCTCTGAGCTGTTAGCACAGAGTCCGATGTGGGGCTTGAACTCGTGAACCGCGAGATCATGACCTGAGCTGAAGTCGGACGCTCAACCCGAGCCACCCAGGCGCCCCCCCACCCACAGTTGTTTTTTTTTTTTTTTTAAGTTTATTTATTTATTTAGAGAGAAAGAGGGAGGGGAGGAGCAGAGAGAGAGGGAGAGAGAGAATCCCAAGCGGGCTCCACACTGTCAGCGCATAGCCTGACACGGGGCTCGAACTCACAAACCGTGGGGTCGTGACCTGAGCCGAAACCAAGAGTTAGATGCTTGAACAACTGGGCCACCGAGGCGCCCCTCAGATTCCCTAAGTTATTGCTATGGAATGGTTTGTAATATACCAAGCAAGGAAGCACTGAAACCGTGTGGTAATTAGCAACCAATGTTACTTGGGCGCCTGCCGTTCGGCAGACTCATTGCCATGAGCTTCCGTATTATGCTTGGCATGATCATTCTTTCTGATGAGGACGCCAGTTTGTTCAGAGTCACACAGCTGGCAAGTGGCAGGGCTGGGACGCAAACACGGACCCGCGGGGTTTTAAGTCCTGTGCATTTAGTGGTTCTGCTGCAGTGGAGGGCTCTTCTTGTGGGTTATCATGAATTCCTCCGAGCTACTGCCTTCTCAGAGACAGGAATTTCTAAATGAACACGGGCCACCCAGCTGGAGCCGGCATATGGGAGCCAAGGTGAGGCCGCTGGGGATGGTGCAGCAGCGGAAACTTTTGCTACGGCCACAGTAGCCCACGGGGGGCTCTGCCCCGGGCAGGCAATCTCCCCGCCTTCCATCCGCAGTGTTCCGAGGGCAGGGCTGTGAAGAGCCAGGGCCTCCCGGGGAATCCCTAAATGCCTCCCTGGGGTGCCACCCATACAACCCTGGCCGAATGTGTCGGACCCACTACTTTGGGTGGTGTGGTTCGTGTCTTCCGGACAGGAGCCTCAGAAGCCATGCACCATGTCACTGGCAAAGGAGGGAAGTCGCAACAAAAGCCTCCAGGTGCAATAAAGACCACATTAGTACCGCCAACAACAACGACGACCGTAATAGTAACAAGTGCTGTCATTGGTTGAGCGGGCTGGGCCTGAGGGATGCAAAATCCCACGGGATACGATCCTACCAAGTAAGTCACGTATTCGATTCTACGAACACATAAAGAGATCATTTCAATACACTGCCACCAGTGCCGTGATCGGCGAAACTGTAGGAGCCATGGGAGATCACAGGAAGAGAAACAAGACCTAGCCTAGGCAGTCAAGGAGGCCTTCCTGGAGGCGGTGATGCTGGGGATTTATTATTTCCTCCACAGACCTATCCTTCCTCCTTCCCTTTACAACAGACCTCAGGCTCCACGAGAATGTGGATCATGTCTGTTTATACGTCCCCACACGGTGCACGGAAGCACCCCCGGGGGTGCCAACGTCTGAGATTGTTTAAAAAAATTTTAAAAACAGACCCATGGGAGCTGTTCCAACATTAGATAGAGCTACATTCTTTTTGACGATGCCCCGTCTTTGCAAAGCTGGGTTTTCTGCGGTGACTATGGGGAAAAGCAAAAACTATGATAAAATCAGTATGGAATGGAACGGAAGGGGCAGAGTGCAGCCTGTTGCCAAAATATGAGAAATTTGGTGGAGCCCAAGAGGCACCCACATCCCTGTAGCTGTGACTCTAGTTATTTAAGAATGCAATTAAGATCAAATCTTTTCATATGCGCGTTACTTTTTCAAATGACTACGGAGTTGTGAGTATATAGGCTACTGACGAAGCTGTTTGGACCAGACGACTTAACGAATGGAACCGTGAGGTATTCTGGCCCAGGGTATTTACCCCAAAAAATTCCTGAGATGGCAAAGGGTACTGTGAATTGTGAGGGTTTGGACGTGCCTGTGCCCGCATTTGAATAACCAAATGGACTGCTTCCAACCGCCCCGCCTGGGAGGGAGTATCATACCCTTTTTTTTTTTTTTGCAGCTGAGGGCTTTGAGGCCCAGAGAGGGCAAGCTACTTGCCCGAGGTCACCCAGCAGAGCTGGGGGTACGGGCCTGGCTGTGAATTCCACATACTTCTACTTTTGCTTGACCTGTCTGTCCTTAAAGGCACGAAAAGACATGGTTTTGAGTCCCCGCTGGACCCAGCTATGGCCTTGAGCAGGCCACCCTGAACAGGAACCGGAGACAGCCAGGGCTCTGTCTGCTTCGTGAGCTTGTTGGTGGAGGACCTTTGTCAAAAACAGAGCGCTACAACTTTGCTCGGAAGCTGGGACTCTGCAGAACGATCAGGGTGGGAAACGATGCTTTTGGGCTTAGGCTTGGGTTGGAATCCTGGGTTCCCCCCTCCCCTGCTGTGTGACTTCGGGAGAGCTGCCCATTCTCTCCGGGCCTCCTTTGCCTGCTTTTAAATGAACCCACCTACCACCCGTACGTGTGTTCCAACCGTCTGAATGCTGGAGAAAGGCTTGCAGGGCAAAGGAGCCCATCCAGTGGGGCTGGTCCCCCCCGTTCCGTAGAGGAAACACTCCCAAACTGTGGACGCCTAACACACGCATCCTTACAAACACCCTCAGAACCTAATACAGCCTCCCTCTCTCACCCTGGGCCCCCCCGATGCCAGAACCTGACCATCCTCTGCCTCGAACCTCCTGCCGGGCTCGCTTGCCCGTAACGGGTTCCTCTTTGGGCTTCCGGGAGCCTCGCATGTCTCCTGACACCCAGCTTGGCTTGTGACTCATTAGCACGGGTGTCAGGGAAGCCGGCACAACGGAGATTCTGGGGTGAGACAGTCCCGAAGGGAGGGAGGTGTGCGCCTCTCAGAAACCCAGCAGCCGGTGTAGCTCAGAGGGTCTTTGGAGGCTGTGCCTCATTAGTGAAGTGCCTTTTCTTCCTTCCTTCCTTGCTTCCTTCCTATCTTCCTTCCTTCCCTTTCTTTCTTCCTTCCTTTTCTTTTTCTTTCTTTCTTCCTTTCTTTTTCTTTCTTTCTTCCTTTCTTTTTCTTTCTTTCTTTCTCTTTCTTCCTTCCTTTTCTTTTTCTTTCTTTTTTTCTTCCTTCCTTCCTCCCTTCCTTTCCTTTTTCTTTCTTTCTCTTTCTTTCTTTCTTTCTTTCTTTCTTTCTTTCTTTCTTTCCTTCCTTCCTTTTCTTCTTTCTTTCTTCTTTCTTTCTTCCTTTCTTTCTATGCTATCTTCACCTTTCAGTACTTTTAAATAAGCTTTTATTTTTAGCTTCTCATCTCTGGGTCTCTGCAGCTTGACTGGTTCAAAGTGTTCTGATCACCCTTACAGTCACCAGGAGGAAATGGGAAATGCATTTGGTTTCCTGGGCTGCTGTAGCAAAGTGCACTTGACCAGGGGTCGGGGGCGGGGGGGGGGGGTGCTTTGAACAACAGAAATGTATTGTCTCACAGCTCTGGAGGGTAAAAGTCTGAGGTCAAGGTGGCCACAGGGTCACGTTCCCTCTGAAACCTGGGAGGAAGGATCCTCCCGTATCCCCACCTGGCTTCCAATGGTAGCTTGGGCAATTCTTGGTGTTCCTCGACTGGTAAGCCTGGAATCACGCTCTCCCTGGGTCTCCATGTTCAATTTCCCTCTTCTTCTGAGGACACCAGGCACTGGACTGGTGCCCATCCCAGTCCTGTGGGACCTCATCTTCCCTTGACTACCTCTGCAAAGACCCTAGTTCCAAAAAAGGTCCAAGTTACGGCATCGGGGGGCTAGCCAACACTTCCTTCCAGGAGACACAGTTCTCCCCATAACGTGGTGTCCACCTGGCCCAAAGGTCTGGGGACTAGGAAGGGGATGTGCCTGCGGGTGAGGGCTTAGGGCCATGGGCTATCACTCCACTGGGACATCCCTGCACGGGTTTGTACCCTGCCACCTGCAGCGAAATAAGGGCGAGGGTAAAGCTGGTGGTAGGCACCCTGGAGTCCAAGGCCGGAATCCCAGCTCTGCTCATGGAACAGAGTTGTGACCTTGATCACATGTCCCTGTGGGTCTCAGTTTCCCTTCTAGGCACACATACATGCATCCACGCATTTACATATATATACACAGTATGTGCATTCACACACCTCTATGTTCACACGCGTATATAATCTGTTTAGCAATGTGTTTCGTACATTCAGTCGACAAAAACTGTAGTTACCTATTTTCCCATCTGAGGCCTGGTTTCTTTAGCATATTTGCACACACACACACACACACACACACACATATATATGCACGTTCACAAATGCGTATCATGTGGTTAGCACAATGTCTTACACAATCGATACATAATGACCATTATTGTCTGTAAAAGGGAGCCAACGTGTCTTGTGTCTGAATTACCCATCAGCTGGATACAGCATTTTACCTCCGAGATGCCCTTAGCTCTGAAATTCTAGGACTTGGACTAAAGAGGCAGACGGGGACCCAAGGCGTGTGGTCCAGGATTCTTTGTTCCGTGGGAACACCGAACAATAAAGTCTCCCTTTTCTGTGCAGAAGCCTTTAATGGTGATGTAGCCGTACTGGCAGCTTGGAGCCTGCCTGGGAGTCTCTCTCTCCCTCTCTCACTCTTTACCCCTCCCCTGCTTGCACACGTGCACGCGTGCTCACTCTCACTCTCCCTCTCTAAAAAATAAATAAATAAACACTAAAAAAAATATTAGCGGGGCTGACGGGTTCTCAGGTCCACATATTTATTGTGTAAGGCTTTCCTCCTTCTGTGTAGCCTCTTGATTTCTCTAAGCGATGGTTCTGACCCCTGGCTGCACATCGAAACCCCGGGGGAGCTCTGGAAAACCCCAGTGCTTGCACTACGCCCCAGGCCGGGAGCATCAGACTCTCCAGTGAGTTTTAAAACTTCTCGGGTGATTCCTTGTGCAGTCAGCCTGAGACCCCTGGACCACCGCCCTCCACCTCCCCAGCTTGGCAAGAAAAGAATTCCTCCCTTGTCAGAGTGACTTCGGAAGCCTTTTTGCTTTTTATTTTTTTATGATTAAGAAAGCCCATAAGTCTTTTCCTAACCCAACATTTGTGTTAGGGGTTTCACACAGATAAGGCCAAAGAGAGTTTAAATCGGCCTGTTTCGTGTCCTGTGGACGACCTGATTTTCAGCAGAGGCAGGCAGGTCTGGGTTTGACCCTGGCCTCCACTATTAACTGGCTGTGTTTCACGGGGCAATGACTTGACTTCTCTGAACCTTAGTATTCCTCTTCTTGAAATGGAGACAACAGTACAATGCCCACGAGGCTACCTGAGGCGAAGGGAGGTGAATCCATAAATATTACTGTAAACGACATGATGTCCGATGCCTTCAATCTGCCAGCTACGGCGTGGGATAGTAATAATAATAAACCCTCCCGAAGGCTGGAATGCGTCCTCCTAGCAGCCCAGCCCTCCACCACGAACACGAGGAAGCGGAGCCACTCAGGCATCAAGTCAACACAACAGGACTCACAAACGCAGTGGGGCAGGCGCGAGGTCCAGATGGGCGTGCCGGTCTCGCGGCTGTAGCAGGTCAGAAGAGAGCTCCCTTCCAGCACAAAGCCCGGGTTGCAGGTGTATTGGATGGTGGTGCCCACCAGGAGTACGGGATCCGAGATTAAGCGGGTTGAGTGGTCCACTTCCCCGGGGTCGGTGCAGTACATGACTAGGGTGAAATCAGACCGGGAGGGCGTTAGGGCTCTGGATGATCACAGGTTTGCTGAGAGCTGCGGGATGACGTGGGAAGTTTCCTAACCCGGTTCTTTTCCTGTTTGGAAGATCATGCACCTGAGCCCATCAAAGGTGGTTGGAGAACAGGCCAGGATGAAACAGATTTGCATTTAATTCCACTTACAGGAAGCAGCCCAAAGAAATATTTGCATCAGGCCCCAAAGCCCTACGTACGAGGTTGTACATCATTGCACCATGATTTGTAATGGTACAAAAAAAAAAAAAAAAAAAAAAAGAGAGAGAGAGAGAGAGAGAGAGAAACAGTGCAGATCCTTTGACAGGGGAAGAGTTAAATACGGAACAGCCATTCTATAGAATCCTGAGCAACCACCGAAGAGAACAGAGTGAGGAGCCCTTCACTGCTTTCTTTGTGGTGCTTGAATCTAGCAAAACAAGCACCCATTACTTTTCAATTAAAAAATCAATAGACATAAAAGGAAGACAGTAAACCAATTAAAAAAGAATGAAGGAGGACCACGTGTGACATGAAAAAGCGTCTGGATTTCTGAGCTGCAAAACGGCAGGCACCAGGCACTTTGTACACGGTGATCCCTGTTGTGGCAAAATATCGGTCTCTCCAGCCGTTTCTGTAGGGATATCTCTCTGTCTATGTTTGCACGGGACACATGCACATACGTGTATCTGTGTAACACACACTGTGACTGGAACAGCACAGAATAAACTTTTAAGAGCGGCATCATTTCTCGAGGGTGAGATCATGAGGGATTTTCACTTTGTACCCCGAAATGTTGCTACTGGTTGAGTGCCGTAAGGAAGCACTTGCTGCTGGGGTGATGTTAAGATTCGGTTACGTGCATCTTTTAATGTCAAGAGTGTAGTTTAAGCGATGAACGAATGAAAGGCAGGCACCAAACCACACTCAGGACTTCTCAGGGGAGACCTCACTGTTCTGAGGACGTTCTGCTGTTCTCATTTCACAAAAGAGAAGCCACCGAGGCAGGTTGGTGGATCTCGCTCGGTCTTAGATGTGGAGCCCTGACAGGCAACCAGCGTGGGAACATAAACGCTGATACCCAGAAGGGGCCCGGTGCAGATTCACTGGCTTTAATTTGTGCCTTTTTTCTGGTAAAAATTGAGACAGTTGAGAGTTTCCCACAGACAGCTAGCTTAGTCTCCTCCAAGCCTTTAAAACTCATTAACGTGGGGGCGCCTGGGTGGCTCAGTCGGTTGAGCATCCGACTCCGGCTCAGGTCATGATCTCGTGGTTTGTGAATTCGAGCCCCGAGTTGGGTTCTGTGCTGACGGCTCAGAGCCTGGAGCCTGCTTCCGATTCTGTGTCTCCCTCTTTCTCTCTCTCTCTGCCCCTCTCCTACTCATACTCTGTCTTTCTCTGTCTCTCAAAAATAAATAAACGTTAAAAAAACCCCTCATTAACGCAATGTGTATCATCATTATTATTTAAAACATCTAAAAATCATTATTATTGAAAATTAAAAATTATTATTCAAAAAATTTAAAAATCATTCCTCAAAAAATTTAAAAATCATGATTATTCAAAAACTGTAAAAATCATTATTCAAAATATTTAAAAATCATTATGTTTCAAAAAGTTAAAAGTCATTATTGTTCAAGAATTTGACAAATCATTGTTACTAAGAAAATTAAAAATCATTAAGACATGTATATTTAAAACACTGTTTATTTTTTAGTTAAAAATTTTTAATGTTTACTTACCTTTTTATTTAATTTTTAAAAATGTAGAGTTTTGAGAGAAAGAGAGAGAGAGCACGCACAAGTGGGGGAGGGGCAGAGAGAGAGGGAGACACAGAATCCGAAGCAGGCTCTGGGCTCCGAGCTGTTCTCACAGAGCCTGACGCGGGGCTTGAACCCATGAATTGTGAGATCCTGACCTGAGCCGAAGTCGAACACTTAACTGACTGTGCCACCCAGGCTTCCTATTGATTTATTCTTTTCATGTTTATTTTTGAGAAAGAGAGAGAGCATGAGCCAGGCAGGGCCAGAGAGAGAGGGAGACAGAGGATGCGAGGCTGGCTCTGCACTGACAGCAGAGAGCCTGGTGCGGGGCTCGAACTCACAAACCCATGAGATCATGACCGGAGCTGAAGTCGGACGCTCAACGGACTGAGCCACCCAGGAGACCCCGAAACCATTTAAAAAATCATGACGACGTAGATCATGTTAATGTGCCTGTGGTATGTCTCACCACACGTGCTGTCCTCCCTGTGGGCTTTTCATTTTCTGTCCCGATTCACACACGTGAACACAGACACTACGTAGTGTCGGGGAACAGGTGTTTATGCAGCCCATTCTGTGGATTTCTAGCAAGCTCTCTCCTGTTTCTCCCCATTATAATTAACTTTCCTTGCCACTGGAATATTTCTGACAGGGATTGCCTGTAGCCCTCCCCTCCCCCCCAACCCTTCCCCGATACCCTCTTTCTCTGCTGACACTTAATATTTCGTATCGTGCAACTGCTCACACTCCAGGCAGGCCGAGCGGGTCTCCCGAAGTCTCCCCAAGGGTTCCCAGCAAATGGCTGCAGATTGGAGGCTTGTGTAGGAGGAGGTAGGAAGCCAATGGTTAGTGGGAAGAGACCACCCTCAAATTTACCTCCCCCACCTCCCACCAACTAAGGCTTCGGTGTACAAACCAGAAGCGCTTTCTTCTTGGCTGGCTTCTCGAGACACCAGACGCAGCTGTCACCGGCCACGCCTGGCCCTCACGCCTGATGTCATCTTGCAGCCAAGCAAGACCAATCCAAATGGGACCTGGGAGCCCCAGTTCGAAACTCCTATCGCAGGTCGCTGGCTTCATCCAGGTAGCCACCATTCCAGCCTCCTGGGTGCATTGGTCTTGCTTTGCTGCAGCAGGCATTTTAGCGACCAATCTGAATGACATTTTAACGCGGGCTTACATTCCCGCGTACCGCACTCCCACTCCTTACTGTCTCGCACTCAGTCTATTTCACTCATTTCCATCATCTGCCAGGCTTCCGGAGGCACCTGGGTCTGACAGCCCTGCCCTTAGAGCCACAAGATGACAGCTGGGAGCAGTGCCAGTGAGTTGGTGGGGTAAGAGGGAGGCCAGACCTGACAGTAAGTGATTCTGCGGCATCTACGTGAAAAATACTCCACGGGAGGGACTCACCACCCCCTGACCTAGAAGAAGAAAACTGGAGGGCTCTTACTTTTCTCGCAAAATGGGGGGTCGCTGCTCCAGCTGAGGTCCCACTGGCAGGTGAGGGTGTCACTCCCCACGATGTCATAGCCGGGGTCACACTGGTAGGTGATTCGGGCTCCTCTCACGAGCTCCGTGTGAGAGGTGGTTTTCCAGCCGTTCTGGATCTCGGGCAAGTCTGAGCAGGAGTCATTCCTTGACACCTCTTTAAAACAAAAACATCGTCCTTGGATGAGGAGGTGGGACTTCCTACGTGGGGTTCCCTTCACAACGTCAGAGGAAAGGTGCAGACAGAAGAAAAGGTCTCCAGAAAGAAGAAACCCACTTCAAAAAAATCCCTTAAATTGCAAGAACTCTGCTCCAGCGGGATCTTTACGATGAGCTTTTCCCCATGGGCCACTGCGCCTATCAAGCATTCTTTTGGTTTGACAAAGTCCGTGTAGGATTTAGAACGAGACAGAATCCTAGCTCTGACACTGACTAGCAACATGATTTGGGGGACAGCCACTTCTCTCTGGGTCTCGGGTCCTCCCCGTCCATGATGCCCGCCCTCACCCCATTATTCTCACCTCCAGGGATTCACACTCTCCTGTACTCCCCGCAACACCGAACAGGGCTGATGTGCACAGCCAATGGACTATTATAGAAGTGATAATGTGTGACTCCGGCACCTAGATCATCAAATATGTTGACAGGCTCTCCTCTTGCTCTTTGGAGAAAGCAACTGCCACATTGTGAGGATGCTGAGGCAGCCCTCTGGAGAGATCCATGTGGAGAGAATCTAAGGCTTCCCGCCAACAATGGGCATTGACTTGCTAACTGCATGAGTGAGCCATATTGGAAATGGTGCTCCCAGCCCCAATCCAGCGTTCAAATGAGTGCAACCCCAGCTGACACCGTGAGTACAAACCCATGAGAAATCCCAAGTCAGGACCACCCAGCACGAACTCCTGAATTCCGGACCCACAGAAACTGTGAGATCATAAACGTGCACTGCTAATTTTAAGGGGTGGGGATAATTTGTTACACAGCAATGGTAGCTAACGCTCCCAGCCTCATCCTAAGACGGTCTGTAAGTACATGGGTCTGATGGATTTGTGATATATATTTTTGCAATCCGGATTAAGAGAAACACTCAGCTGTGGAAATAAAAATAATTATTGGTGCATTCTTCCAATCATGTTGCAAACCATCAGCGAACGTTAACTGCACTCCCAAAATATGCTACCCCCAGCTCATTACCATAGAGTCTTCCCTTGGAATAATCCCGCTTTCCTTCGGCAAATCCTCGTTACTGAGCCAGCAACCCAAAGCCTGACCTTGCTTCCAAGTGCCCACTGCACAGATTTTTGAGAAGCGAGCTAATGATGCTGTGCAATGAATCCGCAGCTCTCATGTGCTTTTGCGGAAAGCAGAGTGTACCTTCGCCGTCCGCAGGAAAGTCATTCTGAGAAAAAAGCGATGGCTTTTCCTGGGATTTCATCATGACTTTATTTGGGGAACAGAGATCTCACGGGTGTCTGCCAGAGGAAGGGGAGAGGGAAATGGCTCCTGGAGGTGCTTCGTGGGGAACAGGAGCCTCTATATTTAGGCCTTTGAAAAATCAGCCAAGCCTGGGATTTAGGACACAGCTGCAAATGTTCAAGCTATGGATGAAAGGGGAGAAACGGGGGCAGATACTGGATATATGGTTTGCCTTGTGCCAAGTGCTCGGAGGCGGAGAAAGGTTTGCTTGTCTGACTTTTCAGTCCGAGTCAGCATGGCTACATGCTCCTGTGAGACCCACCGTCTCCTTTGCAGTGCTCACATTCTTGATTATCAAGTTGGAGCCGCCATGACTCAGATCTTGGCCCCAACGTTCACTAATTAGCTGGCCTTGGCTAAGTCACATAGCCTTCCTGTTCTTTGGTTACTAGACTCCACCCCTGGAGACCCTGATTCAAGAATTTGCACATTTACCCAGCACCCCAGATGGAGGTTCCAGCCTTATGGGCCCTTAACTTTGTTAAGAATGAGAAAGCTGGCCTAGGAGTTGGAGGACCTCCCTTCGGGTCTGTCCTTCTTTTAGAAGCTGTGTGATTCCAGTTATGTTGATAAACATCTCTGAACCTCACTGTCCTCAATCATAGAGTTGAGATCAAGAATTATGACCCTGGGGGTGCCTGGGTGGCTCAGTTGGTTAAGTGGATCCTGCTTGGGATTCTCTTTCCCTGTTTCTCTCTCCCTCTCCTGCTCACATTTGCATACACGCTCTCTCTCTCTCTTTCTCTCACACTCAAAATAAATGAACTTGAAAAAAGAATTATGACCTTGTTTATCATTTAAGGCAATGTGAAAACTAAATAATGTGCATGATATGACACTAAGATGAGTTAAAAAATTTTTTTTTTAAATTTTAGAGAGCGCAGGAGTGGGAGAGAAGGGCAGAGGGAGAGAGAGCGAGAGAGAGAATCTTAAGCAGGTTCCATGCTCAGCATGGAGCCCAACGTGGGGTTCGATTCCACAACCAAGAGGTCATGACCTGAGTGGAAATCAAGAGTCAGATGCTTAACTGACTGAGCCACCCCAGCACCTCACTAAGATGAATTTTGTATGGTTTTATTGATTTGTTTGACTAAGATTTTGTGAGCACTTACTATATGCCAGGCACTAGGAATATGAGGATCTGAAGTCATGGTCTTAGGCTTATGGTCAAGAGCAGCATCATGGTCCAAGTTTTGGGCAAAAGAAAATACTCAAATGCACTGAGTACATGCCTCCATTAACCAGTCTTATGCTCATGGCAGACATCACTAATCGATCATCACAATCTCTTTCTTTGAGTCAGACCAAGACCTCCAATCCTCAACACAGACTCCCAGGAATTACTGTCATTTGATTGGAGTTGACCTACAATATGGAGCATATTTATTGCCCTAGGATTGGAGGAATAAACACACAAGTGACTAATATCTTTTTGAAAAACTCACCCATCTCTGCTTTTTTATTTCCTTGCCTCCATGAACTTTGGCCACAGACACCAGCAAAGCACAAGAAACAGTGAGGAGAACAGTTCTTTGCTCCTGTCTGGGCAAAGCTGAATTATGGGAGATCAGAATCATGTAAGCCCCGTGTGTTTCTGTAGAAGCTTCTGCCAGCAGTCTTAGCAGATTAGCCTTGGCCGCATTGCAGAGGTGGGTATTGGCCTAGAGATCAGTCTAGGGGCTTCAGAAATCTCTAGATGGCCGTGGAAACCCCTGACCCTTCCATGTGACCTTTCAGTGCAATGAGAATTGCATCTATGCCTAGTTAAACCCAGGATAGTAACGACCTCCCCCATGCCATAGCAGACGGCAGTGGGCGATCATGTCATTCTTCTCCCACTGACTTCAGGCGTGGCCTCCTTGGAGTTCTTTTCCACATGATCTTCAACACAGATAGTCACAAGCAATTGACAGCATCAGGATTAAATGCAGAAGCCCACCTGCCATCCCTGTGAAATCGAGCATGTGTTTCTTTAACAGAAAGAAGAACACAACTGTTCTCTTTTTGTGTTACCCACATTAGCCAGGCTCTGTGTCCCTAAAACCCCACTGGCCTCTCCCACGGGGGCAGCATGTGATCCTGACATTGTTAACGGGACCGCCTCCCCCACTTTCACCAGCCAGAGAAAGAAAGGCAGGGAGAGCTGTCTATTCATCCTTGGGTCCTGGTGCCTAGTGCAGGGCCTGGCTCAAATGGAGAGACTCTTGGGAACCAAACTCTCTGGAAAATGGAGATAATGAAATAAAATAATGTATGTAAGAGTGCCTGCCAAGTGCAAGTCGTCACGCAAATCTAAAGTTTCAGCTTCAATAAATAGGAACACCTCCTCCTCAAGATAGTGCCAAAGTGAACATTGGCCAGACTTCCGGGTTAACCTTGAGCAGCCTTGCACAGGGTCAGATTTCCGCCACCAGGCTGAATGCAGTTTTGGAAGGCTGACTCAGGCACCAGAGGGGACAAATGAGCAAAACCATGACCTCATCTTCCAACTGGGAGGCGGAGGGGTGGGCAGGAGGAGAAGAGAGGGCTAAGGAGAGAGACTGAAGCCAAGCCACCAGAATCTCTCCTTCCAAAGGCAGCTGACTCTGGAGGGCACCTCGCCTAGATAGCCAGCAAGAGCTGTTCTGCTATGCCCAGATTCCCCCTCGCCCCAGTAAAAAATGGAGAGCCCATGGAAAGTGGCAGCAGTAACACTCTGAAAATACTTAGCAGTACAATCAAAGGAAGAAAAGGCCCCAGAGAAAAATAAAAGAGAACATCAACACTTGTGTCTGCCTCTCTGAGAGTAGCAGAGCGGGAAGGGATGAGAAATGTCTACCAGCCAGAAACGAAGAAACCAAAAAAGCCAGGGACTTGTTTTCACATGCATGCGGCTCTTTGAGGCAGCCAATGGTCAAGGAAGGGGCTTGTATTTTAGAGGCAAGAGGTGGTACACAGAAGACGCTTTATATTAGGATGGACGGGCAAATCTTCGAGCCAAGGGGAAGAGGGAACCAAAGACACGGAATCTGGATCAAGCTAGAGGGTCTTTGGTGGTGGGCATGGTAGTGGGGAGACTGGAAGAATGAGAGCTCCTTTTATCCCCCTTTTCCATATGGGAAATCGAGGTGTCCACCTAGCTCCTAGGTGACACAAGTGAGTTTTCCGATTGCTGGCTGCATCTTGCCCATTGAAATCCTCAGGGCACAACCACCCACCATCTTGGATGCCAAAAGAGGTTAGGTCTTGAGTACCCCCTGGTGTCTCCCAAGTTCTCTGCTATTGCCAAGAAGATCAGGTGCAGAGAAACACTAAGAGTGGGGATTCAGGAAGCCTGTGGGTGAGCCTCAGGTGTGCGAGACACTGGGACAGCTGTGGTTCCATCTCCTGGGATGGGCAGAGGGACAGGAGCAGCAGCGGAAACTCCTGGGTGGTGGTAGGGGTGGAGGTAGGGATGGAAAGAGTTCTGTATGGGTCATGTTAAATCTGAGATGCCGGTTACACATGCAGAAGGGTAGTTAGCAGGGAGTTGAGTAGATAGTTCACGGGAGAGGTCAAGGTTGGCGGTGTGAATTAGGGGCCAACGGAACACAGAGAAGTATTGCTTGCAACCATGGGACTGGACGACAGGGCACATGGGTGAGTCTAGACAGAGGACAGGACTCAGGACGGAGTTGGGACCCTCCAGCATTCAGAGGTTGAGCAGAGAAGGGTGACTGCCAGCAATGAAGAAGGGGGGTTCATAAGTGGGGGATGAGGAGGGAAGGCTGTGGATGGAAGAAACAGTAAGAAGAGAGTGTCGGATGGTTGAACGTGAACTTAGCCTGAACTTCACAGCAGGTGTTTTTTTGGATTTTGTTTGTTTGTTTGGACACGAAGGGGACAGAAATGGTTTGGAAGCCGCATTGAAGATCAAGGAAGACTCCTCTTGCCTCTCTTATGTCCTGCGGGACTGGAGGTGGAGGGCAAGTGCCTTCTGCGTTCAGTGGGGCTGCAGGGGAAGAAGAGACCTTAGGAAGAGCCAAGCTTCAGGTCAGGCAAGCTGATGGAGACGGGGCTTTGAGAAGTCACAAACACAGGAGAGTTTGCTGATGATATAAAATCCCAGCTGACTACCAGGGGAACACTGTGACTCTGAAAGTCATGAGGCATTATCTACTGAGTCCTGGTATGAAGCCTCTGGAGCAGCTATCAGTTTTTCCATTTTACAGATGACAAAAAGGCTCAGAGAGGCCAAGCAACTTGCCCAAGATTGCACAGCCACTGATAGCAGCACTAAAACTCAAAACCTGGTCCTTCCAACCAGAGAGTCCAAATGCTTAAACACTACATACATTTACTGTGCCAATACAGCACAAACCCCCCACAAAGACTCATCTAGAAGAAATCATCTGAACACACACACACACACACACACGCACGCACATACACAAATTGATGGGAGGAGACACTTACCTATGTAGTTCATGATGAATCCCTGGCCCTTCCCAAAGATGAGGCCGGCAGGGTCTGAGTGGAACTGGATGGTTAGGTCTGGCGTGGACGAGTACAGCTTCTGGGGGCCGCTGTTCCCAAGGTACTGCCCCAAGATGTGAGGCATGACCTCATCGCCGTCATAGATAGTCAGGATGTCGCTGTTGCTCAGGTTCAGGCTTGGGGGCGGGACAGAGAGAAGAGGAGAGGTCTCGTGAAACACAATCACGGGTGCACAACAAGCCTTTGATTTATTTTTGCAGGCAACACACATGTTCCTGAGGCATCCTAGGTAGCAGGTGCCGGGCTAGGAACCTGGGGGGAGGGAGGCATGGATCACAGATGCGACCGGGGCACGCTGATCCTTCCCACGAGCACACACGGTGCCTGGGTTTGGGGAGGGACTGGGCTTTTGAAGACTCACGCAGGAGATGGTCTTTCCTGCAAGGAGGTCTTTGCACAGTCGCACGCTGCATTGTTGGTAAAACTGCCTCCAATGCTGGTGACGCTAAGTGCCGGGCACTGGACTACATGCTGGGGGTGCGACACAGGCCTTTCATCCTTTGATGCAGAGCAAGCTGCCTGCTTGCTAATTAGAACCTGCATTTTCATGTCAGGTGAAATGATCCTTCCATTCATCATGTGGCAAAGTCCTCAAAATCAAAGCCAGGTATCTATTCTGTGTAGGGGATGGGGCAGAGGGTGGGATGGGGGCACCTTATTCATGAAATGTACTCAAACCTGCTGTCAATATTCATAACAGGAAAGGATGACACACTGTCAAAGATGTGAATGAAAGAAAGCACCTTGACACTAAATATCAGGACTGCAATGGACAGTTAATAATCCAGAAAGCACTTCAATGTGCCAGAGAAACATGTGTTATGGTAGGTGTGCCAGATAAAATTGATCTCTGATTGAAAGAATGCCAGATAATTCAGTGTTGGCTGGAGACAGCTATTAACTTATGCCTCTTCCCTTCTATTCTCCTTCTTCCCTTCCCTTTTACATCTTTCCCCTCTTCTTGTGTCTCTCTCCCTAATATTTTTGAACACCTACTAGATACCAAGCTGTGCTCACAAGAACCACAGAGGGGTGGTATATTTAGACTAGGAAGGAAACCAGGTCTTGTGGTAGCAGTTACAATCAACACACGTGCAGAGAGAGGAGACTGGGGGCATCATGGCGGCCTCCCTGGAAGAGGTGATGCTTCCTGTGGATGCTCAAGAAAGCCTGGAGGACACAGAAGGCTGGAGGGCTGTAGGATCCAGACCGTGAAGGGCTTAAGGAGCCAAGTTTATGTGTTTGAATGTCATCTTGCTTGGGATGAAAGCAGCTAGACACTGCCTGAGGAGATGCATTCCAGGAAGTGGCCCTGAGCAAAGTTCCTGGAACTCATGCAGGAGTGACAATAGCTATCCCTTGTGACAGCTTCATCCAGTGCCCATGGGCAGGGGTGGTCAGGGAGGGCGGAGGAGGGTGGAAACCACCCATGGTGGTGCTTCCAGGAGAAGGAACAAAAACGACAGAAACACAAGGAACACTGTGGAAGTGGTGCTCACAGAGGGCAGGGGGTGTATTTTATTCCCCATCATCTCTCACATTTCTCAGGCAAACTTGCCCAAGGGCTGATTTAGGGACGTTCTAACTGTCCCCATAACCTCCATCGGCTTCCTTGGCACCACTTTCCTAATAAAAGCTGTCCGCTTGCTTTGCATGTGTGGCTTCAAGACAGAGCCATAGACTCATCATACCCTCTGCCAGTTTCCAGCTAAGGCTATCCAGCCTCCAACCCCTATTGTACTGAAATTCCGGAGTTGCCGCCTTCTCTTGCACATATCGTAGGTGCTCAATATACGCTATGGTATGAAAGAGCCTGCCAGAAAGTCTATCTTAGAGCAGAAATAGTGAGGTTGATGTCAGCTCTTGACCTGTGATAGGGAAGAGCCTCTTAACTCTAAGAACCATGAAAACATCAATCGTTCGTGAAAGGGGCTGGATTAGGCTGGTGTGAAACGTGTAGATCACCGATATTTATTCCGAAAGCTGACTTCACAGCCGGTCTGCTGGTAACAGTGGGTTCCAGAGAGTCTGCAACTTGCCTTTACTCTATCATTCATTTCAATGCTCTAAATGCAGTGGAAGCATCTCCAAGGATGCAAATAGCTTTCATTTGAAAATCCTAGCATCGCTCTTTGTCCTTTGTAAAGCAGGAAGCTGTGGTGCGCTGGAAAGAGCATGCTGCCTTGGAAATCAGAAAGCTTTGGTTTGATTCCCGGCTCTGATACTTGCACGGAGGGCATGTGGTTTTTCTGATGTTCCTTGTTTGTGAACTGGGCTTAATATTTCCGGTCTATGTCATGGGCTTTTGGAGTGAGATAAGGCATGCTGAAAACGTGGGATCAAATTCTAAATCCACTGACAGCACCTGAGCAAGTCTGGTCAAGTCATTTGAAAGTTCTGTCATTATGAACATCACCACCATCACCCTCACCACCATCATCATCACCATCACCACCACCATCACCACCATCACCACCATCACCATTACCATTGCCATTATCATCACCACCATCATCATCACCACCAGCATCACCACCACCATCATCATCACCACCATCATCACCATCATCACCACCACCATCATCATCACCACCATCATCACCATCATCACCACCATCATCACCATCATCACCACCACCATCATCATCATCATCACCACCACCATCATCACCACCACCACCATCATCATTACCACCATCACCACCATCACCACCACCATCATCATCATCACCACCACCATCATCACCACCACCACCACCATCATCACCATCATTACCACCACCACCATCACCACCATCACCACCACCATCATCACCACCACCATCACCATCATCACCATCATTACCACCATCATCATCACCACCATTGCCATTATCATCACCACCATCATTGTCACCATGATCATTATCGTGCTCTCTTTAGATTGCTGTTTACAGCAGATGACTTCCATCAGTGGTTCTCAACTAGGGGTAGTTTTGTTCCCCAGGAGACAGTTAGCAATGTTCAGAGACATGGTTGTCCCAGCTAGGGGGTGTCACTGGGGAGTCAATGACTCCCATTAAACATCCTACACTGCACGAGACAGCCTTCCACAACACAGAATCATTTGGTTCAAAATGTCAACAGCGCTAAGGCAGAGAAACACTGACTTATGTGAACGCATGCTGTAAACAGTGTGCAATAGACTATTAACTGCAACTTCTATTGTCCTGGGATTCCAGCAGAAGTCCCCTGAGCTAAGAATAAGCAAATAGGTTCCGAGTATTCCTACTTTTGAAAGCGCTATTGACTGAAACTGGGTCCTCCGGAAGCAGAGCTGAGCAAAGACGAATGTCTCCTGGAGTCAGGCTGGTCTGGGAGGCCACCCCAGGCAGCACTGGTGAGGTGGTGAGGTGGGAGGAAGCGGAGGAGCTAATATATAGTCATGGATGGGAGAGTTCCACTGTGGGCCCTGGGCTCAGTCCCGCAGGAACAGTCAACAATGGTGTAGAACATACCTCGGGGGAGAGGGAACTGGGAATTCATCCTCCAACCCTGATCCCTCATTGGCTGAGGGTTGCTCTTAAGTGTACCAACCCCCAGCACTTCTGGCCTGCCCACGAGGTGCTTGCAGTAGGAAGCTATGGTAGGTACACCGTGGCAAGTGCTGTAGGACTGAGACAGGGTATCCATGGCACCTGCTACTGCATCACTTCTGATCTGCGCCCTTCCCCCTCTCTAGCTTATAGAAGGCGAAGCATTTATTGGGCTGCTAAAGAGGCTTGCAAGAAGGACCTACTCAGTGAGTGTCACTCAGGAGGGGGTACTAAGGGAGGGGAGAAAGTGTTTCATCTTCACCTTAAGCCTGGTGAGGAGGGCTTCAAGGACACTTGGTGGCTTGGCAGGTGCCTTTGGGACTTGGGGACCAGTGACTGACTGCATTTGATGCTCATCAAGAAGAGAGTAAGGACTCTCAGTCAGACTGGAGCTGCCTGCCTGCCTTGGGGGCAGAGAGAGACAAGAGGGGAAAGGAGGTGTTGGGAGTGAGCTCCCCATCACTAATGAAGTAGGGACAGGAATCATATTTCCTGGGTCCAGATGTGGACCCTGAAGAAAGGAGCCACTGTGGGTGTCCTTAAAAGTGTCCCCCATCCTGAAAGGGGGATGGGATCCATCCAAAAGGAAAGCCAAGAGCAGCCAGACTCAAGAGACGTTGCCCCCATCAAGTTCCCCACGACAGAGAAAAAGCCCAGCATTCTGTATCTTCCGTGATGTGACCGTGCTGTCCAATCAGGCTTTTTTGGGAGTAGGAAGCAGTTCCCCCAGGCCCTCCCTACTGCAGAATTCCCAGCCTAAGGAGCCCTGTGGAGGGCGCGGGGAGTTTGAAAATGAATGATGTTTAGGGCTTTATGGTTAGTAGACTGAGCCATACTTGTTATGACCAGAAGACCTGTAAAAACTAAGCTTTCCCCCCAAGAAGTGCAAAAACAAAAACAAAAACAAAAACAAAAACAAAAACAAAAAACAAAAAACAAAAGAAAACAGACCATGAATGATGGGGCAGTGAAAGAGTAAGCTTACTCTCTGCCTTATCCTTCTGGATCCACCTTCTTTCTCCCCCGCCCACCTCAGAAGACAAGCCTGCGTTTCGCTTGCCCGTCCGGCTATATTTAATACACGGAGGGCATCCAAGGTCCCCACCGCTGGACTGTTCTCAGCAACCGAGACAAAAATGCAGAATTAACAGCCAAGAGACTGGCCATGGGGCACAGCAGGGGCCTTCCATCGAGGACTCCAGTGAGACATCGGCCAGATAACAATCCAGGGAGGTGCTGAGAAATCAGGGTCAGTTTGACTCCAGAACAGACATGGGATGGATAGATGCTGGCAGGCAGGTGGGTTTGAGAGGACTGGAATTGGGTGTAGGCAGGTCCTCTGCAGGGAGGATGCCACAGGGACAGCCCCTGTCTCCTCCAGTCCCTCTATGGGGCCAAAGGGCCAGGCTTTCGTGGAGTTCCAACCAGGAGACCCCCGCTCCTGTGTCTCCTTCTGCCCCTGTCTTTAGTTTTTCTCCATCCCCCTTCAGTTGGACCATAGGGAAGCACCTCCTTGCCTGGCCCCAGTCTCTTTCCTCGGCAGCCAGATGAATCCTTCTGAAACAATAAATCTGGTCCCTTCACTGAACGGATGAATGGAGAAGCAAAACGCAGCGTATCCCTACAACGGAATGTCATCCAGCCATAAGTAGGAATAAAGCATGGACGCATACTCCATCATGGATGAACCTTAAAGACTTTCTGCAGAGTCAAAGAATCCAGTCTCAAGAGGCCACACAGCGTATGATGCCTTTGATAAGAAATACCCAGAATAGGTAAAGCTGTAGATACAGAAAGCAGCTTGGGGGTCAAGCTGCTGGGAGGAAGGGAGGAAGGGAGGAAGGGAGGAAGGGAGGAAAGGAGGCTGGGAGGAAGGGTTGGGGACAAACAGAGACGGCTGGGTGAACAGGTACACGGTCCGTTTGGGGAGGATGAAAAGTGCTTTAAAATTAGACGCAAGGGTTGGTTGCACGACAGTGTGAAGGTACCCAGTGCCACCGAGCTGTAGAAGTTGCCGACACCCCCCATTCTTCTTTGATATGCTGGTTTTGCCAGAATCAAACCCTGCACCACAACACCCCTGCACTGCCCGATGAGACACTCCAAAACCAGCCCGTGGCCGTGACCTGCTGGGTTGTAGCTTCCTCTCCTCTCCACCTTGACCCTGCTCCAGGCACATCCTGTAGCCCCTTCCGGGGTCGGAGCAGTCATCTGGGGGCACGCTATCCAGGGCCCCCACTTTTGGCATCCCTTTTCACCTTTCCAGTTCCAGTCTCTACTCAGCCCAACAAAACCACCTTTTGGGCTACCTAATGGGCCAGATATCTGAGTAATGATCTCCCAAGACCCTCATTTAGCTTTCAAACAATGCTCAAGCACTCAAACAAGAACTCCACACGCTAACACCGAGGATCATCCCTGTTTTAACAGATGAGGAAACTGAGGCTCACGTAAGCGTCAGACCCGGGACCCTAACCTAGGTCTGTTGGATGCCAAAGCCCGAGATGTGAACCATATGTTATACGATGTCCCATGAAAGCCACATATACGTGTCTCCAAAAAGTGTGACTAGCTTCAGTCTGGCATCAAGAAATTTGTGAATAGACCATTACAAACAAAATCTGCAGGATGAGGAAAAGCCCCGTCGCACTGCCCCTGGGATCCTGCTGAGCCCTATGTCCTTATGACATCATTGCTAAAGGTCATTCGATTAGACCCATCATTTCAACCTTCTTTTTTTTTCCTACCAAGGTAATATTTCTTCTCTCTAACTCCTTGTTTTAAAAGACCATCTCCTAAGCATTTTGCATTTCTTGATAACAATGATATCTGGTTCATTTTGTTGCCATTATTGATGGTATACAATCGGTTATGTAATAAACCAGCATTAAACTGGTTACTTAGTCTGGGGGGCTTCATTTTGGTAGATAGGAGATTTCTGTTAAGGTTTTTTTGGGGGGGCATATTTAAAAAGACACTGGGCACCTGGCTGGCTCAGTCGGTGGAGCATGTGTCTCTTGATCTTGGGTCGTGAGTTCAAGCCCCACGTTGGGTGTAGAGATTACTTAAAAGTAAAATCTTGGGGCACCTCGGTAGGCTCAGTCGGTTAAGTGTCTGACTTCAGTTCAGGTCATGATCTCACAGTTCGTGGGTTCAAGTCTCGCGTCAGGCTCTGTGCTAACAGCTCAGAGCCTGGAGCCTGCTTTGGATTCTGTGTCTCCCTCTCTCTCTGCCCCTCCCCTGCTCACACTCTGTCTCTCTGTCTCTCAAAAAAAATGAATAAATGTAAAAAAAAATGAAAAAAGAAATCTTTAAGAAAGAAAGAGTCTGGGGAGGACGCATAAGAAACCAATTACCGTGATGGCCTCTGGGGAGAGGCTCAGAGGAGGGGGTTGTTTGCTGTTTCCACAGTAGACTCTTGTACTTTTGGATTTTGAATCATGTGGCTGTATTACCTCTTCAGAAAGGATAAAAACAGCTCAAGGGACCCCCATTATTGCTTTCATTAGGGTCTAGAGAGCCAGAGAGGTTTCGGCGAGGAATACGAGTTTGGTTCTGACACAGATGGGCAAACCTTTCTCTGGAGCGGTAATTCTCTCGGCCAGCAGAGGGCGGTGTGCGCCCAGGCATGGTCGCGATTCCCATTCCCCTGCAGCAGGTGCCCATTCTTGCCTCAGCCAATCAGGGGCCCGGATGTGGGGGGGAAGGTGGTAGGTGAGCTTTATAACTGTTGAGCTGCCGCCATTAATATTCCACAGAGGTGGTAGAAAGCAATGATGAGCAAGCCACCTTGCTTTCCTTTATTCCTTTTTAAACAAACGGCTGACCCTCGCTTAGAAATCTTTTTTTTTTTTTTTTTAAAGATTTTAAAAGGCTTTCCCCGGTGGCGTTCGCAGGATGATTTGAGCTAGACAAACGTAGTTGAAAATGTCTAATGGTTATGTATTTATTTAAATGTGGATTCGAAAAATATATATATATATATATATATAAATATACGGTCTGCGCATCACACTTCTAATTTCATGGACATTATTTTGCTTAGGGTAAGCCAAGTGAAAAAGCAAGCCAATTTATATGCAGTTTAAGGCGGGGCGGGGGGAGATAAGAAGTAGCTGGTTAATAGAACGGGTCTGTGGAAGAAGCGACATTAAACGCACACAAGAATGTTCAGTTTTTCAGCCTTCCTGGACTCCCAGGGGGTCCACGGTCGGGCCCACAGCTCACTTCTGCTGTCTCAAACATCTTTGTACACCAGACCCTTTGATGCTCCTAGACCTGCCTTGGCCCAGGCTGGTCCCTTTATTTGGAAGGCCTCCCCTCACCTCTCCGCTCGACAACATCTAATTCCTCAACATCCCTCTGTGCTCCCGACCCCATCCTGCACTGACAGCGATATGATAACCAGTCAAGGTTTCCATAAGGCTCCTGATGCCCGGAGCTCTTCTGAGCACCTCACACATCTTATCCTCGGACGAACCCTGGAAGAACTACTATCCTCACCCATATCACAGAGGGGGCAAACTGAGGCACCCGGTGGTGAAGAAGCGCAAGGAGGCTCAAAGAGCTGGTCGTATAGGGCAGCCAGCCTCCAAATCCGTGTGGTTGGAAGGCAGAACCTCTCTCATCTCCCACACTGGGCTGGCTAAGTTTCCCTGAACCGTACCCACCTCTCCCCAGTGTCCCCGGGGCCCAGCACAGGGCTTGGCACAGGTGAGACAAATGTCGTTTTCATGAATTATGGTGAATTTTCCTCCATTTTCCAGATGGGCAAACTGAGGCTTAGAGGGTTTGCATGACTTTAAGAAAACACTATGTTGCAATTGAGGCAGGACCTCCATGGGACAGTAGAGATGGTGAGGAAATAAAGTATAGGATTTAAATAAGGGAGAAAAAAGAGGGACCCAAAGCCCATAAATGCAGTTTTAGGTGCGTTCAAATTTCTCTTAAAAGACCTCTCCAGAGTTCTCTTGTGTCTGTTTCTCATGGGGTCCCCTCCACCACAGAGCGATGTCATGAATCCCATTTTATAGAGGAGGAAACCGAGTCCAGGAAGGCCCAGGTCCCAAGGCCTCCGTGTGCCTTCATGATGCCACACGGCCACCGCTAAACACCCCTCAGCACCGTGGAATTGCTGAAGGTCCCTTTGGCCCAGTGCTCATTCGGTTTCAATTAAATTTGATAAAATGGCAGACGGGACAAGAAACCATGTCAGCTCCAGGGAGGACACGGAAAACCAATCTTTCTGGCCCCCTAAAAGGACACCGGAGTGCATAAAAATGAGTGGTTTTCTAATTTCCTTGTTTGTGCTTCCTTTCCTTATTCCCTCTCTCCCCGAGATATTCACCAGGTGCTTGTCAATGTCAGGCTCAGGAACCAGCCCTCTGCTGCTGGGTCTCAGTCCCTGCTGCACGTGAAAAGCTCTGGGGAGATTTAAGCACTCTCGATGATGCTCAGGCTGCACCCCAGACCAATGAGACCCTCAACATGTCAAGGGGTGGGCCCCCGGGTCAGTGTCCCTGCAAACTCCCCAAGAGGCTGAACCAGGACCCAAAGGCTGGTTCGCTACTCTGCGCTGTGGTTTCAGAGGGGATGACACCCAGTCTCTGTTCTCCACTGCCTTTCCTCCTTTCTCTGGTTTCTCCCCCTGCCCCCCTCTCCACCAATGCCCCTCTCATACCCAAAGAGAATGGGACGGGTTACAGAGGCCCGTCCTCTGGGACCACCCATGGGCCGAGCTGCTTCTGATTTCCACATCCCTGGACTGAGCCATCTCAGAACGCGGCGGGCAGAGCTTGGTCAAGGTCAGTGTCAAGACATTTCACAGCCAGCATTGTGGACCGGGGAAAAACCCAGCAGCTCCTGGCTTGGTTTGTCTCCGAACAAGTCAGTCCTCAACCATCCTGTGAGTTTGCTCCGTCTTGAGAGGCAGTGGTAAGAGACTGGGTTCTGGTTCAAATCCTAGCGGTGCTGATTTCTAGCTGGGTGACCCTGAGAAAGTGGCATAACCTCTCTGAGCCTCAGTGTCCTCGCCTGGAAAATAGGGATAATATTGTGGGTGGCTGTAAAGAAGGTAGTTAGGGCCAGGAATTCAATTAAAAGAGCATCTTTTGTCTTAAAAAATAGTTATGATGAATGACATAGCCTGTAAAGGCAGGAAGGGAGTGTGGTAAGGGGGTGTGGCAACAAAACCCGGTGTCATGAGATCGCACAGGGGGCCACCCCCTTGGCCACTTCTCTGCTCTGGGGCTATGGACAAGTCTCTTGCCCAGCCCGGGCCTCAGTTTCCCCAGATGACAATCCCCAAATCCATGAACCATAAAACAATGAATTAGCAACGGCCATGATTTCCTCGGGCTTCAGGCTTTCCTCCTATTCAGAGGGTCGGACCCCACATTTTCCCCACTTCCTGACTCAGCGGCAGTGAATGCATCACCGTGGGAATACCAGGATTCAGACATAGGTTGGTGAAGCCTGGGTTTCTGGGACCCAAGAGTGACCACGCACAGACCTGTGGCCTTTCCATCACTTCCCTGTGTGGAGATGCCCACACCTCTTCCTCTTTCTGGGGAGGAGCTTCTCCAAATTCATAAAATTCGGGGGCTCTCCGGCCTCTTTCATTAGGACCTCTAAGTCAGGGTGCAAAAGCTGACCTTGAGAGAGCATGATTGAGGGTAGACTGGGATTTGGGGGGGGTGGCAATGTGTATATGTGTGTGTGTGTGTGTACAGGGTGTGTGTATATGGGGTATATGTGTGTGTGTGTGAGAGAGAGAGAGAGATGTGTATGCGTGTGGGGTGGCCATCTGCACACATGTGCGCACACACACGCGCAGGAGGGGGCCCTGGGCTCTGCATGGCTGGAGGAAGATGTTTCAGAGCTGTCCCCAGCAGGAGCTGACAGCTGCTGGATGTGTCCCTGTCATTCCGAATCCCCATCCTGACACACACATTGAAGGCATCACTTGTAAAGCCTTGGTGTGGTTCATCTGAGCCACCAAAACACTGCCTGTAAGCCCAGTGCTGGGTTGGCAGCGTGGGCTCTGCCCGGGAAGTGTCCCCCAGGAAAAAATGACCCGTTCAGAACCTCGAAGGCTCACCCTGAGCTCTCCTGGGAGGCACCAGGCGGGCGCCCCGGGGCTTCCCCGGGTCATGGCTGTCAGAGGAGCACAGACAGGGCCTCTGGCCAGCACGCACTGCCTGGACCGCAGCCCTGCCCAGCCGCTGGCCTGCCCAGAACTCTCAAGGGAGTCTGGCTGCCGTCAGGATCACGTCGGTGCCACTGCGCAGAGCAGGGCCAGGAGGCGGTGCAGGCCACGAGCTCAGTGTCACACGGCCAGGTCCGAACCCCGGCACCCCTACGTCCAGCTGGTGAGCCACCGGGCCCCTCTGAGCATCTGTGTCTCCATCTGTGACATGGGGGACGTCATCGTGTGGACTCCTTGGTTGCTCTGAGGATTAGGTAAATTGACAGAGGTACTGGGCACACAGAGAGTCTGGCTCGCGGTCAGGGCTTGATCCGGGGGAGTCTGATGCGATGCCAGCCACACGGCGGGCCCTCAGGAAACACCCCTGAGTAGTAAGTGAGTGAGGCCACTGCATGTCAGGGATTCATGAAACAAGCAGCCGCGTCTCCCTAGGATGTCAAATCTAATCGCATCCGAAGGGCTCGAGCTCCAAGGTGTGCACTAGCCAGGTGATGTCCCAGCTCAAGGCAGGCGGTGGGTCCCTTCCCACAGCTGCTCTTGCTTGATCACCAAGGCTGGGAAGAGCGTGGGGGGGCTGAGGAGCAGGAAAGGGGCAAGTGCCGGTGGAAGATTTACCCTGGAGCTCGTGCTGTCCTGTTACCACTGGCCACGACAGCCCCTTGCACGTTGCAGGAGGGGGAGTAATCCATCAGGTGGATGCCTGGGTAGCACTTCTGCAGGAACCCTCCTGATTCCTAGCTGTCGTGCCAAACGTCAAGCTCGGGGGCAATCAACCCTTGTGAGTGCGTGCGTGCATGCGTGTGTGCATGTGTGTGTAAAATGGAGCTCAGTGTGTGCACATGCCAGAGAAGGAATTAACAACAGCATCATCATCACAGCTCACAGCTGCCAATTAAATTACTGAGTGTATGTAATGTACCAGGTCCTTGCCTAATGTTTCATTCTCTCAGACTCTACGAAGTGGGCACCATTATTCTCCTCATTTTAAAGAGAGGAAATTGACATTCCGGAAAGTGAAGTGACTCATCCAAGGTCACACAGCCCATAGATGGACGAGCTGGGACCTGAACCCGAGACTTGCCAGCACAAGCCAAGGCCTTTTGCTCTCTCCCGCGTGTTGGAGGCATTGTGTGGAGAAGGAAACGTTCCCCGAGCCTTTGCAATTCCAGGGACCAAGTGCTAAGCACAAATCTCGTCTCCTTCACTTCCTAGCTGTGGGATCGTAGGCAAGTTCTTCACCTCTCTGAGCCTCGGATTCCTTTGGTAAAGTGGGGAACCGGGAGACCCGGCTTCTGACCCTCACTCTTCCCTGGCTGAGGTAGCTTGAGCGCAAACATGATTTCAAAGCTCTGCCCCTCTCTGCGTCCGTGATCCTTGCAGGGAGGCTTTGGAGCACCTGCCATCAGGAGGAGTCTGGGTCTCCACCCTTTGAATGTGGGCCGGCCCTGCTCTGTGGCTTGTTACGGGACACGGAAGATGATGCCGCTGTGCCAATTTCTAGTGTAGGCTCAAGAGGCCTTGGATGCTTCTTCTCATCGTCCTGGAACCCTGGCGAGTCACGATGGGAAGAAGCTCGAGCTAGCTGTTGGAGGAGGAGAGACAGGCGGGGCAGAAGAGCCATCCTGGGCCGGGCCAGCCCAGACTGTCTGATGGCCACCCCCCCCCCCCCAAAAAGACCAGTCACAATCTGCAGAGCTACCTACCCAACACATAGCTGCCCAGAGGGGCACATGTGAGCCGGCAGAGACCAGAAGAACTGCCTTGCCAACCGGCAGACTCGAAAGAAATGATACAAGCTTGCTGTTTTATGCTGTTGAGTTTGGGCTCATTTGTTATGCAGCAGGAGCTGACTGACAGAGTAATCTTGAGACAGTCTCTTCCCGTCTCTGGGCCCCCAGTTTCTTCATCCGCAACAGGATGGGATTCGGGCTCCCCGAATTTTGCCGTGATTTCTTGGATTCCTCACAACTTTCGGCTCCGGGGAAATCCCATCTCCCTCCACTAATGGATTGGAAGGTTTTTATTTCTACTGTGGCCATTCCTTCCATGATTTCCGCTGGAAATCTGTGCTCCTGGCATCAATGCTGCCCTTGACTGTTGGCTCTTCCTTGTTGCCTGGACCTCAAACTGAATTCTTACAGCCCAAAGCAGCTATATCCCTGTTTAAAGAACTGTAGTGCCTCTGGACAAGGTACTTAATTTTTAGGGCCTGGAATTAACTTAGCACAGAACAGGTTGGCAGTAGCTGAAGAGAAATATTCCATGGCTATCAATCATACGGTTACTGGGCTTTGTTATTAGGTCCTTTTATTTCCTGGTTAGAGAGCTGTGTTGAGGCCCCATAAACAGGGAGGGATTTGGGGCTGGGCTTCAGAGCAGAGTCAGAGAAGGCAAGTCGGAGCCTGGCTGAAATTGTTTCCTTCCAGAGGTATGTGTACATTTGCAAAAGATGCCACGAAACGGAGGGGGGCGGGGAGGGGAGACAACTCTCTGAGCCTGAATTTCTTCCTCTGTAAGATGGGGTCAGGGAATTCTCCCTTGCAGAGCACCTCACGACTACTTATGGTGTGGTTATAACATTGGCCTTGGCCCAGGAGGCCTGAGTTCGAGTCCTGACTCGGCCCCTCCCCAGCTGTGTCCTCAAGTGACTTCATCTCTCTCAGCCTCAGTTTCCCTATCTGTAAAAGGGGAGTGCCACTGTGACATCACATAGGTTTCCTGGTAAGGCTTACATGATGTAGTTTGGGGAAAGCACTCGGCGACTGGCAAACAGCAAGTGCTCAATGAACGTAAGACATCCTTTATGATGGTGTCGCCATCAATGAAATAAGGCATGTCAGGTATTTAGCATAAAATCTGGCACATAGTAAGGGGTGAAAATGGTGTCAGCTGTGGTTATTTGCTTACTCTATGTGAGAAACTTTACTAAGAATACACATGTTATTTAATTAACTCACACACTTACCACCTCTCTCTTTTATTCAACAGATATTTATTGAGTGTTTGCTTTGTGCCAGGCACTGGGGATAAAGTGAACAAAGTATCCCATTGTGAGGCCTGCCCGAGGCCACTGAGCTACCGGGGTGGCAGGGCCAGGATTTAAATATAGCTCTTTTTATTTTTATTTTTTTTTTTAGAGAGTGAGAGAGAGAGAGAGAGCGTGCAAATGGGGGAGAGGGGCAGAGGAAGAAAGAGAGAATCTTAAGCTGTCTCCACGTTCAGCACGGGGCCTGACTCAGGGCTTGATCCCATGACCCTGGGTTCATGAACCTGAACCGAAATCAAGAGTCGGCCATTCAACCCACTGAGCCACCCAGGCGCCCCTAAACTAGCTCTTTTTGACTCTAGCAGCTTTTGTGTCTCCCTATCACGTGGTGTTTTCAAGATTGTGACCTCTGTGCTCAGCATCTACAGCTTAGGCTGTTTTTCTGTTCCTCACTCTGACTTGCTGTGTGATGCTAGGCAAATTACTTCCCCTCTCTGGGCCCCTCCCAGCTCTTCCATTCTATGATGTCTTCACCAATAATTCCTTAGTTTTTTAGTTCTCCTTTCTATGCTTTACAGAGAGGGGGAGGGAGAGGGTGAGAGGGACAGACAGAGAGAGAGAGAGAGATTGATTTCAGAAATCCTTAATGTTTTAAAGGGCTCGTGTTCCGTTGTGTTTTAGGTAAGCTGACGGAGCTGAGAGGTACATGATGGGTTTGGGAATAGGCATTTGGGGTATGAAGGGGGTTTAGCCTGGGGATTCCTGACTCGTTTTAAGATAACACAGCCTCCTTCCCGTCCCTAACACCAATAATGCAAGACGGATGGTTCTAATTAACGCTGCAATTCGGGGCGTCCGTTTGCTGTCTAACGGTCCCTGTTTTCACTGCTTGAGCCCCCCTGCTCACAAGGACCCCTCCTGGGGTGCCCGTCCCCCATTCCAGCTTGGCCAATTGACACTCTTCAGGATCCTGCTTGCATCTCACCCCTTCTGCACAGAGCTCACACAGCATCCTGCTAACCTCCCCACTCTCACCCCTCCGGCCACGGCCCTTAGCCTGCGTGTCGCCAGGTTGTCTATTTATGACACTCCTTCCCTTCCTGAGCTTTGGAGATTCTGGAGGCCTGGGAGCCTCCCCGGAGCATCGCAGAGACATATGGTTGGTCCCCCCAAAGCTTGTTCAAGCCCATAAACGCGGAGGCTACGGTGTGTGTGTGCGAATGTCAGCTCAGTCCTTTGTTGGCTGTGTGACCTGAGAAAGCCACTTAACAGGCTCTCTGTCATTTGCAAATCCGGGACATGGTGACAATAATATCTTCTAAGGAGTCCTGGTAATCATAGTGTCTGTTGATGAAGTGCCAGCTACGTGCCAGACCCCACGCGACACGCTGTGCATACATTATCTCTAATGTAGGTAATTTCCCCTCTGTAATTATCTCTCCCCACCATGGCTCTAATTTATGCAATTATTATCTCTGCATAATAACGCGCATGCTCTCTATCGCTCAGGGGTGTGAAGCATGCAGTTCGGGTTCGGGCACATAGTAGGTCCTTCAGAGACGGTGACTCGTCAGAGCCGATCTCCCAACGCCCGCGGCATCCACAGACCCGCCCAGTGGGTGACAGGGAACAACGCCCCCTCTCGCCTGCGTCGCGCGGTTTGCGTCCTCGTGACTCAGCAAACGTTGCCCAGCACCTACTACGGGCCACCTACCCCGCTCAGTCAACAGTGCAAACGCCCTCCCCCTCACCGAGGCGATAAATAACAATTTCCAACGCTTAGGCGGCGTGAGGGGCCCTGAGGACAGAATTATTTTTACTATCAAACCCAAATTGGTTTACTAAAACTGTCAGCGGAAACCAAGCAAGATAAATTAAACCCAGCAGCTCTCGGGCCTCACGTAACCCTCGCGGGTGAGATGCTATTTTCACTCCCTCTGTGGGAGGAAGGAGGCGCCAGGCCCAGATGCCACACTGCCAGACGCGCGCCAGAGTCCGCGGGGAGAGCCCGAGGCTGCTGACCGGAGGACTCGGCTCCCCTGTGCACCGCGTTAATCCCGGTACCAGCTGAAACCCTTCCCCTGCTGCCCGGTCGCGGCGAGCGCAGACTCCCTAAAGCGGCCTTCAAGGCTCTGCCTGATTCCACTGCCGCCCCTCCTGCGTCACTGAGCTCCAGATTCACAGGGCTTCCTCCGGCTCCTTTCAAGTGCGGGTGCGGGGGAGGCCCCCAGACTCTGGAGACAGGGCAAGCGGAGTGCATTCCACTCGGTCCCCGCTGTGTGGCCACGGGCGCCCTTCCCCTGTCCGAACCTCAGTGTACCCATCTGTCAAATGGAGGCGATGATGGAACCCGGTGCACGTGCTTGCTGTGAAGGTGCCTGCGATGTGACAGCCCTGGATGCACGCAGCGTTCAGCGTATGTTGGATATTCGAGCCCCGATGGGGAGAGAGGCGTGCTCTCCTGCTTCTGGACCTTAGCGCATGCTGTTCCTTTGGTCTCAGACACGGTTCCCCACCCCCCATCTTTGCCCGTCTTGGCGAGGGTGTCCCTGAGTCGGTGCTACTGACGCTTTGGGTCCACTACTTCCTTGTGGCGGGGTCTGTCCCGTGCACCGCGGGGTGTCGGGCAGTATCCGTGACCCCTCCCCGCCGGACGCCAGCAGCACCCCTCCCCCCACGCGAACGGCACGGCCAGAACCGCCTCCAGACGTCGCTGTTTCCCGAGGGAGAGGCTGCTTTCTCTGGACAGCCTTTTCCTCCCACCGTGGACCAGGCTCACCCTCCCGACCCCGGGCCTCGGGGGGGCCCCTGGAGTTTTCTCCTGTCTGTGCCGTGTCAGCTCCCGGTGTGGGCTCCTCCGGGGCAGGGCTGCCGCGTTCTCGCTCTCTGCCGGGGCCGAGCCTCAATGCCCCGTTCACAGCGGGCCCTCTCGTCCATGAAACCGGATCCGATTGATTTTGATGGCACCTCGAGTCCTAAGGCTCTGGGACCATGCTAGCCGTTGTGCTCTGTGGGGGCACGGAGGCCGCCCTGTGGTCTCACCATCACCCTCACCTCCGCATCGGATTACGCAGAAGGACGGTATGGCCTCCCCACCCCCCACCCCCACCTGCCTGGGGCCTCAAACTCTACCGACGGAACTGGCCATCACTGGGTTGGGGTCTCACTCTAGATTCTGCTTCTAAGTCTCTGATGGCAAATCCTTTGACACTCTAACTCTGTATAACCTTCTCTTGGGGGTCTTACCCTTACTGTTTTTTACATGATAATTTTTCAAAGTTTATTTATTCTTTTTTTTTTTTTTGAGAGAGAGAGAGAGAGAGAGACAGTGACAGCACCCAGTGGGGGAGGGGCAGACAGAGGGAGAGGGAGAGAATCCCAAGCAGGCTCTGCCTTGTCAGCACAGAGCCCGACGCGGGGTTCCAACTCATAACACCGGAGATCGTGACCTGAGCTGAAACCAAGAGTCAGATGCTTATGTGATCATTTTTAGCCAAACTTTTATTTCTTAGCATTGCCGGTCACGTAATAAATATGGGTTTCTTGACAAAGGGAGGCCATATCTCTATGGTCTTTCCATATTGTTCTGAACTTTCCTCCCTTCTTGTACATAAGAGGCAGTTGGACATGAATTTGGGGCTAAAAGTCTGGCTCTGAAACTTCATGGCTGGATGACCATGAGAAGTTGTCTTTATTCCATTGACTCTTATTTATTAAGCACCTACTATGGGGCCAGGCATTGATCTACATACTGGGGTTACAGCAGGGAATCAAACAAACAAAAATCCCTCTATTCCCACGGATGTGACATTCTAGATGGAGGGGATGAAACACTTCAACAAATATGACAATGTGTGGTGTGTTGGTGGCTCCAAGTGCCACCCACGTAGAAAAGTGAAGCAAGGTAAGAGTGTCAAGAATGACAGAGATGATCAAGGTGTGGGGGACATCTCAGAGGAGGTGATTTGTGAACAGAGGCCTATAAGAAGCTAGGGCGTGAGCTATGCAGGCTATTCAGGGCAGCGCATCCTGGGGAGGGTATGGGGGAGAAGAGATAGTGCAAAGGCCCTGGGGTAAGTTTGCAGAACAAGGAAGCCAGTGTGGCCAAACGAAGAAATGAAGCAGGAGACGTGGCCAGGGCTAGATCACATGGGATGTTTTGTAAGGACTTGGCTTTTATTCTAGATAAAATGTAAAGCTACTGTAGACTTTTGAGCAGAGCGTGGTGGGGACCTGCCTTAGGTTTTAACAGGATCATTCAAGGTAGCGGGTTACAAATAGCCCCAAAGGGGACAAAAGCAGGAGCAGGGAGACCAGTGAGGATGCCTCTGGAATAATCCTGGCATGAGAACATGGACCATGGTGGTGGTGGGGGGTGTGTCACAGGTGCTTGAACTCTGGGCATATTCTGATTCTCGAGTAGAATCAGCAGGATGTACTGGGGACTCAGGTACAAGGTGTGACAGGGAGAGAAGAATCTGACTCCCAGTGCGCATGCTGGAGCGGCAGCTCCTACTGGCCCACGTGAGTCCGTCGTTAAGCATCCGGGCATCTGGCGAGCCTGCTGGCATTGTCTTGGTAGCTTGGAACGGCCATGGTGGGAGTAGTTACTCGGAGGAAATTGGCAAATGCCATAAATCAGGGTGTTTCTCCCCACCCCACTGCCAACAAAGCCAGACGCTGGACACGCACCCGTTCTACTCGTCTAGAAAAATTCCCAGTCCTTTTGACCTTAGCAGCTTGTGGTAGAATGGATGATTCCTTCCCGACATGGGAAGATGGGGTGAAACAGGTTTGGGGAAGGGGAATCAGATCAGGAGTTTAACTTTGGGGTTAAACTCCTTCATTCAGGAGGCCTTTTAGACACCCAACTTGAACAGCTCAGAAAGCAAGGAATAGGAATTAAACAGAATAGTTGTCTTGTCCCCATAGGATTACTCTGGGGAGGACACGAATTTACGTCTGTAAAGAAACTCACAAACAGGAAGTGCTCCGTGATGAGAATCACCGCAATGAGAAAGAACTATCCAGACCAAGGCTTACAAACTGGGGGGCCCCTCAAATCTGGATCTGGCCAGCAGATACTGTTTTATTTTTGGGGGGGGTGGGAGTGGGGAAGGGCCATTATTCTACAAAATAGAATTTAAATGATTTTAGGTGGGGACGTACTATATCCCCTTCATCACAGACCCTTCCTCTCCTTATCGACCCACACTGACCCCACTCCCCAGTAACAGAAATCACGCGCCTGTCCTGCAGGAGTTTGAATCGTTATTCTCTTGACTCGAGGCAACCCATCGGTTTGCAGAGAAGGAATGTGAGGCCCAGAGAGGCTTGGTGATGGGTCCAGGGTTGCTCGGGATGCCCTGTCAGGGCACGGAGGAGGAAGACGGGGCTCCTCTCTCCCGGCTAACAGTGATATCTGGGGCCACCAGGCTGGCCGGAAGACAGAAAGTCTGCCCCCGGCGAGGGGTCCCTTCCTGATGCTAATGCCAGCGGTGGCCTGGCTTTTTCTGCTTTAAATGCTGGCCATTTCTGCTTTAACTGCTCAGGTCCCTGGATCAGCTGCCCCACTGCGCGCTTTGCAGTGGAAACAAAACCCCATCTAGTGTCAAGCTGAAGGTTAATTGAATGTTTGATGCCTAGAGGGAGTGAAAGGAAGGGCTCCCGGTTTCCTGTTTCCTCATTCAGGCCTGTGACACCGAGGGGAGATGTGGGCCATTCTTGGTGACGCAAAACCGCCCGTCTTGGGGACACACTGTGAGGAGAAGGCCGCTGAGCCCAGCAGAAGCGGGAAGCACAGACAATTTCTGGGGGTACGGGGCTGGGGGGACCTTCTGCAAGAGAAGCCAGGCTATCAGGAGTTGGATTCTCCTTCTCCTGGCTGAAGATCGAGGTGCTTTGCCAGTAACTTCTGGCGGTGGGGTGCTCCCAAGCCAGGACTACACCTTCATATTTACCATGAGGGCACTAGGGAGCCACAGAAGGCTTCCCACAGGAGACAGCTTTAGAATGGCGTTTTCTATGTGAAGCGTCAGCTAAGAAGACTCCAGGCCTCCCTTGAACTCTTTCCATAACCCCTACCTATTTCATTTTATTTTATGTTTAATGTTTACTTTAAAAATTTTTTTTTACCATTTATTTTTGAGAGACAGAGAGAGGCAGAGCATGAGCAGGGGAGGGGGGGGAGAGAGAGAGATACAGAATGCAAAGCAGGCTCCAGGCTCTGAGCTATTTGTTAGCACAGAGCCTGACACGGGGCTCAGACTCACGAACTGCGAGACCATGACCTGAGCCGAAGTCGGACGCTCAACCAACTGAGCCACCCAGGTGCCCCAATGTTTCTTATTTTTTTTAATTTTGAGAGACAGAGACCTCAAATGGGGGAAGGGCAGAGAAAGACGGAGAGAAAGAATCCCAAGCAGACTCCCAGCGCAGAGCTCGACGTGGGGCTCGAACTCACAAACCGTGAGATCATGACCTGAGCCGAAATCAAGAGACAGACGCTCAACCGACTGAGCCACCCGGGCGCCCCTCCACAACCAACCCCTTCCCAATATCCACGGCTCGTACACGGCAGGCGCGCACATATGTCCCCACCCCCGCCCAGAGTTAATAGAGACAATCCAACCTGCTCTTCTCCAATATAAACTTGACTGCCCAAGGGGCAACGGTCAGAGCCTTTCTGGAGCCTACAACAGGGCCTGGCTCATGGCAGACCCTCGAGAACGAGGTCTTGCATGAATGAGCACTTACACCAGACTCTGGAAGTCAGGGAGGTGGGAACAGGAGTGAGAGACGGCAAGGATGGGCAAGAGGTGTTCACAAGCTGCCTCCGGCAGCCGTGGGACACCGATGTTCCAAGGCCCTCGTACCAGATGAGAAGCGCCAAAGCCGGGGAGAAGCCTGAGGTCAAACCGTGGGGGAGCGAAGGGGATGGGATTCTGACCCAGGTTGGCCTGGCCCGAAGTCCGCAAGGGGCACCTGTGCGAGGTCTGTGCCTCTTTGATTCAACTGGGATAGAAGGTTCTGGGGCAGCCTCTGAGGGACAGCTTCAAAAGACGGTCACTCATAATTTTGCAAACGACTTCCCCCTTGCCAGCCTCCTCTGCACGGCACGGCAGGCCCTGAGTCATGCTTCCCAGCCGACTGGGTTCTGGCTTCAGGCTTGAGGGGAGCGCTGACCCCCTGAGGCCCAGGCTGCCTCCAGAAAGGCTCTTCAGAGCTTGGCACTCCCCGCCCTGCTCTCCACTGTCCAAGCCACGGTGTCTGGGCCTGCCGGGCAGCCCCTTCTTCTGCTTCTCCAAACACCACCATGTGTCTCTGTCTGCTTCTCCCCAGCCCTGGGGAGTTCAGGAGGGGGCAAGCCCTAGATGGAGCCTCTACTAGGCGCCCCCACGGAGTACAGCCAACAGCCGCACAGCCAGGTAACTCTCCATTCATTACAGTGTTTCTTCACTCAGCAGTGATCTCCTGCACGCCTCACTATGTGTCAGGCTCGGTGCTAGACCCCGGAGCAGAGCTAAATGAGAGCAAGCCCTCACTACGAGGACCTTCCGTTCTAGTTGAGAGAGACAGGTGAAGAAAATGAACTGCTACCGTAGGCAGAGTACCTGTTAAACCTCCCCCCTCCTCCTGACTACGCAGGCAGTTCACAGGCTTTTTCTCGCCACAGGGCCTTTGCATGTTCTGTCCCTTTCAGATACATGTATTCCGGCTCGTCCGTTAGTTCTGAGCTTTAGTATCAGATCAGATCCTCAGGGAAGGCTTTTCTGACCTCCCCCTTTATATCAAATCCCCACCTAGAACATCGCTCACTAAAGTTACGGGATGTGATTATTGGTGCATTGCCCCATTTCATGCCTGCTTCCTTAGTAGACCCAGTGTCTGGAGGCTAGGGACTCTGTGTGTTTATGATGTTGTTTCTCCTGCCACTGGGACCCCAGTTCTTCGCACGGCCCCTGACACATAGTAGCTGCTTCACTAGCGATGGCTGAAAGAACAAAGCAGGGGCAGTTGGTCCCCCACCATAAACACTCACAACTGGATATCTAAGAAGATCCGTTTCTCTTCCCCCACGTGAATCTTCCAGATACAATCTTCACCTTCCACGTACGGCTCTGGCCAGTTCGGGGACAGCACCACCCCGGCCGCGGCAGAGAGCTCCCCGCCACACGTAGCTGTAGGGGACAGAGACGGACAGACAAGAGACAGACACGCTTGGTTCACAAGGAAGCCAAGATCGTAGCGGTTAAGCGCATGGGCTCTGGAGCCCGACAGTCACGGCTCGCTGCGCACCGTGAACAGGGGCCTGAGCCTCAGACGGTCTGTGCGCGTGTGCGGGATGATTAAGTTGGGGCCGGCTGCCTGCCTCCTTCCGCTGAGGGTTGGTAGGGTTGGGGCTACGGGCCCTATAGCTCTCTCAGGATCAAGGACAGAGCTCCCCGTTCTGGAGAATCCCCAACAGCTCTATTCTTGTGCAGAGTGAGTAGCGGCTAACGGATGCCTCATTCCATTCAGGTGGACCTGGGTTCGAATCTCTGCCCCCAACAGACTCCGTGACCAGGCATGCGCCGTTTTGGAGTCTCAGGTCCCTTCCTCCGCACAGCTGCAGTAAGGCCAGCCCTGACTCCGTCGGCTTATCCTGAAGCTTAACTGATTGAGCTCATGGGGGCGAATGCAGCACAGCCCCTGGCGCCTGGCTCTTTAAATTCCACTCTGTTGACCGCTTTGGAAAGTTCTCAACGTGGCAGAGGCCAAAGCACCAATAAATTCCGCTCTGTTAAGCCAGCGCATTTAATACAGGGATCAATCCCTCACCACGACGAAGCCGTGACTTCACGCCAGCCGCCATCCAGGCGGCGGCTGCCAGGAGCATAGGGCTCTCTTCCTTCCACCACATGCTGCACATGCATCCAGGGTTGAGGTGGCTCCGCGGCCTGGCATGTGGGGAAAGAGGCAGGGCAGGGCCCCGGGAGCTCGTGGAGAGGAGGGTTCGACCCAGCCCACACCGTCCAGAGGGGCTCAGAGCACAGGTCTCTGAGAAAAAAGGAGACCCAAGAGCCATTTCTACCTCGACCAGTTACCCTCAGTCTGTTCTTAGGAACGGTCTGGTTCCTCGTGGCTTTGGGTTCCTCAGCTGTAAATGGGGTCAATATTATGTGCCTCACAGGATTGTAGTGAGGATTAAATGAGAAAATGCAGCCCTTGGCAACTATTATCAATAGCATCATTATTATTAATTGAACTCAGGGCTGCCGTGTGTGGTTGGGTGGGTTGTGCACTGCACAAAAGTACATAGCAAGGGGGTACAGAGGAGCTGAAATCCACGCAGAGATCTTTTCACTGAGCTATGCACTATGGGGTCTGTGCTTGTAGGAAGGGGCACCTTTAAAAATTTATCAAGCTTGGGGCGCCTGGGTGGCGCAGTCGGTTAAGCGTCCGACTTCAGCCAGGTCACGATCTCGCGGTCTGTGAGTTCGAGCCCCGCGTCAGGCTCTGGGCTGATGGCTCAGAGCTTGGAGCGTGTTTCCGATTCTGTGTCTCCCTCTTTCTCTGCCCCTCCCCCGTTCATGCTCTGTCTCTCTGTCCCAAAAATAAATAAACATTGAAAAAAAAATAAAATAAAATAAAATAAAATAAAAATTTATCAAGCTTGGAATTTTCTCAGGGACCAGCAGCAAATTTGACCCAAAGGATGGTGAGCCCCGGAAAGGGTTCTAATGCTAAATTGGTATGTAAATTGGTGACATACTTCTAAACCGGGGCCTTGACCTTTTCATCTGAAGGGGTCCAGGTCCCTGAGGCACCCTGGGAGGAGGACGGTGGGGCCACTCACCTCTGCATAGGGGCTCTGTGTCGTTCCAGTACGGGTCCCGCACATTGATGCACTCGATAATGGCCGGACCCTGCTCCAGCGAGTGGCCGGGATCGCAGGTGAACTCCACTATGGTGCCGATGTTATAGGTCGGGTCGGATGTGGTGAAATTCCCATTCTGAATGTAGGGCTCATAACAGTGGCCTTTCTCAAAGGCTGGGGTGGGGATACAAAAGAGGGGCAGCAGCTCAGATGAGGCAGGGGCTCCCCGGAGAGCTGGATCTCAGAAGATGGGTCCCCTCCTGCTGTTTAGACAAGCTCCAAGGAAAATGAGCACCGGACCCCACTTTCCGATTCCAGCTGACCCGCTGACCTGCCTTGGAGCATTCACTTCTCTTTTGGCGACCTCATTATTTTCATCTCTAAAATGGGAATACAAACTTCTGCCCTCTTAACCCTGCAGGCTCTGCCTTTGAAAGTCAAAAGGTCAGTCTGGCCTCTGGGTCGCCCTCGGCCTTAGCAGGTCAGATTTCTAGCTCCCAGGACCCAGCCCAGCTCTGCCACACTTCCTCCACTCACACACCATCACCCGGGATGGGGGAGGCCCCCCGGAGACTCTCACCCTCGAACCGGATGTTGAAGGCCGAGGCTGCCCGTGCCTGGTCGGACGTGAACTCAATGCGGATGCTGTTGCCCTCACTCAGCAGACCCTCAAAGGGGACGCTCTCGGTTTGGAGGGAGTCATAGAGAAGAGCTGACTTGTTGATCAAGCCACTGTAGACCATCATCCTGACAGCAGGGGGAAGGACAGGAAGATCACTGACCCACAGCAGCAGTGGGAGGCGTGTGCCTCGCTCCCAGACCCAGATCCCGACTCTGCCCCTGACTTGCCCGGTCGAGCTGCTCTGCCTTAGGGAACCTGCTTCCTTTTCTGTAGGATGCTTACTCTAGACTCACGGGTGGATCCTGAGGTTATAGGAAAAGTGCTGTGTGTGATGTTATGAACCAGACTAATTAACTGATACCAATTATTATGACTAATTGAGGAGTAGAGATTAATGCACTGAAAGAGTGGTAGTCAGACAACCAGAGTCTCAACTCTGTAACTTCTGAGCCGTGTGACTTTGGACAGGGACACTTCCCAGCTCCAAGCCTCTGTTTCTTCATCTGTAAAATGGGTGCCTACTTCACACTCTGAGCCTACCTCAGAGTGTGGACATTAAAGGCCTTGTGCATAACATGCCGAGCACAAAGCGGGCACACGGGTCAAATTTATAAGCATTTGATTATAAATCAACTGATTTATAATTCCTGATTCTCACTTCCCAACTCCCCAGCGATTGGGTTGACATAAGTCTCAGCACATCTTGGGCCTCAGTTTCCACAGTTGGGAAGGGAGGAATCGTAACGTCTCTCCCACCTATCTTACAGGTGGGCATTGAGAATATGACAGGATCGAGTGCCCTGAAAAATAAAACGTGTTAGGCAAAATGCTGGCATTCATTTTTGCTGTTATTAAAGTCATTTGACACTCGGCTCCTTGCTAGTCCTGGTATTTTTAAAGAAATTATGCAAAAATAAGGAGGGAAATAGTATACAAATTAGATCAATTTCTTTTATGGAGTCATAAAGAGGCATTTTAAATCTTTTGAGTTGTTTTTTTTTTTTTTACTGTGACTCATAAAAAAGGTTTACTTTATGTCGCCCAGATGAATTTCTAATGTTACCAAAATGCATGAATGTCGAAGCGACAATTTGCTCACTTTGCCACATGTCCACTGTGTTTGGGATGAGGAGGGGGCTGGCTTCCTGCCCCAGATCTCTGAGAATCTGTCAGCTTAACCAGCTCAAAGGGTGGCTGGCAACGCTGGGGAGTTAGAGTGTCCAGAGCATCCCTCATTCAGTGATAGCTGGAGGGGGGGTGGTGGTGGTGGGTCAGTACCTCAGCTCCCTCGCCTTTCCGAAAGGACCAGGCTCCATACGGTTTTGCAGAGGCCCCCAGCAGATAGAACCCCCATGGCCCCTGCAGAGGCACCTGCTCATTAACACGCACCGTGTTGACTCCTTTCCTGTCCTGCCCGCTGCCCTATGCCTCTGCCAGTGCTTTCCAAGATTAGCTCCCAAATGAGCTACTTTCCCTAACATCCTTGTCTCCATGTCTGTTTCCAAGGGAACACGACCTAAGACAGCAAGTCTAAGCAGCTCTGGTCCTCGTTTTCTGGAACATTCAAGAATACGCTAGGGGCACCTGGGTGGCTCAGTCGGTAAAGTGTCTGACTTCGGCTCAGGTCATGATCTCGCGGTTTGTGGGTTTGAGCCCCGCGTCGGGCTCTGTGCTGATGTCTCAGAGCCTGAAGCCTGCTTCGAATTCTGTGTCTCCCCCTCTCTCTGCCCCTCCCATGCTCATGCTCTCTCTCAATAATAAATAAAAACGTTAAAAAAGTTAAAGTAAAAAAGAAGATTCTAACATAAAACCATAGAATATTAAAGTTCTAAGATTCCGGATCCTATGCATATCACTTAGAGTCTACAGACTTGCTCTTGCTTAGATACTGCCCTGAAACTTCTCCCAAATTCCTTCACGTGTACAAGCACAGTTTTTCCCACGTCAATTTCCTATCCAATCGGAAACCAGGTTTTGCTACTTCTCTCCTGTTCTCCATAGAGCCTAGTATGTGACTGGGCACAGAGCAAGTGCTCAGTGAATACTCCCTCTTTGTTAACTGCAAAAAGGGACATGCAGGAGACAGACTGGGTCAGTGCAGCATGGGGGATCTGGATTCCGTTCCTGCTTCTTCCCCTTCCCTGCTGTATGACCTGGGGCGAGTCCCTTTCCCTCTCCATGCCCGAGTTTCCCGACCTGTGAAAGGAGATTGAAGCCGATGGTGTCTAACATCCTTGCCAACCTCCCCAGGCTTTCCTTTCTCAACCTCCAGAAGCCATTGCAAGACTCCAGATCCTTAGTCACATTCCGACACTCTGGGAAGGAGTGAGGCTGGGAACCCTCAGAAGCTCACCTGTCCTTCTCATGCAACGACAGTCTTTCAAAATGCAGATGCAGCTTCTGGCCCTCTGGAGCTTTGATTGTCCACACGCAGAGCTGGCTCCCGTTGGCGTTTCCAGGGTAACTTGGGGAGAGGACGCGGCCAATGGTGGCGTTGTGCACAGCCCCTCCGCAAGGGGCTGGGGGCAGAGAATGGGGTGGGTGGTCATGAGAGGAAAGCAGAGAGAGAGAGAGAGAGAGAGAGAGATCTCCCCACCCCTAGCCCTTAGCAGGAGAAAATGGGATGGGAAGAGGGACACACTGTAAAAGTCCTCTCCCCTTGGACAAGGTTCATCCAGTTCGATAGGAGACCTCATTTCACGACTGGAAACACCCCCTTGGCGTTCCATGACAGGGACCAACTGTGATTTAAGGGTTCCTCCACGGCACTGGCTGTGCCCTGATTCTTTCTGAGAAGACGGTACCAAGGACACAAACAGGCCATTCACAAAGGAAGAAATATACTTTTAGTATTTAGTAGGCACTAAAAATGCAGCCTCACCCACAATAAAAGAAAGGCAATTCTAGATTCTATTCTGTTTCCATCTGCCTGATTGGGCAAGACAAAAAGCGGCCATCGCTCACCGATGGGACAGGTGGTGGGAAATGGGCCCTCTCCCTCATCACCGGTTAGGATGCAAATGACTCCGGCCTTTCAGGAGAGCAATTTGGAGCCCTCTCCCTCATCACCGGTTAGGATGCAAATGACTCCGGCCTTTCAGGAGAGCAATTTGGAGAAAAATTCAGAAAGCGTGTTCCCAAACTGACCGACTCATTAAAGTTCTGGGAGTTTGTGCTAAAAAGGAGATTGAGAGATTTCCCCCAAGATTTATGAATAAAGGTGTTCACTGCTGAAGTGTTTCTAAGAGCGAAAAACGAGAAACAACACGCATGTCCACTCACAGCCATTTGGGGAAATAAATGCGTCCCATTCACACGTTATTAAAAATCATACCCTTAAAGAATGCTTGAGAATATGGAAAAATGCACTCAAAATTTTCAGTGGGGAAAAAAACAAGTTACAAAATGGTCTTCCATACCTGTTTCAATGAGCTATTTGCAAAAATCTATTGAGACCATAAATATAAAAGTGATTTGCTTCTATCTTGACACTTGGATTTCTTGACTTTTTTTAAAACCACAACATATATTACTTTTATCATAAAAATCTAATAAAGAAATATTTAAAAAGTGATTTGTGCACCAGAGGGAGATGCATGAATGCAAGGAAATAGTCTGAGTCTTATTTTTAGGAGATACTTGGGTCTCATTAAGGGTTTGTTGAGTGACTGCATGACTAATAAAGGGCTTGCAGCGGGAGAAAAAGGTAGATCACTTTCTCCTATGCTCTGGATTCTGCGGATTTACAGCGAAGACATTGCCAAGAAGCGCCCCCTCCTTGTTTCAGCACCACGGACAGAGGTGCGTGCGTGTGTGTGTGTGTGTGTGTGTGTGTGTGTGTGTGAGTCTGTCTGTCTTTCGCCTGTCCTTCTGTCCTAAAGCGGAGGTTGAAACCCTGCCTGTGCCACTTACCTGCTGTGGATCTAGAGAGTTCTGAACCTTGAGTTCACTATAAAATGGTGATAAGAATTCCAGCCTGCTTCCAGGACTGGGGTGAGAAATCGGTGAACCGATGCATAATACGGGTCTTGGCGCCATGCCTGGCACAGAGTAGGTACTCAAAATGTAGCCAGTTCTATTGTCCTATGGCTCAGGGGCTGGCGAGATGGAGAACACTGTCCCTGGTGGGGGCACTGGCCATCTGTCCTCCCCAAGCTGCCGCTCATCTGCTGCCTCTCTGCTCCCGTTCCTTGCCTTATTAAGCCAACTGATGGCTCTGTTTGCCTTCAATTTCCCAGCCGTGGCTCCCCATCCATCTTTCTTAGCACAAAATGAGGCTTAATTCCTCTCTGATTTCACACATAGATAAAAATTAACGCGAGAGACACACTGAGGGCAATGGCCCTATGGTTTGGATTTTTTTCCCCTCTGTTAAAAACAAGAGAAGAGAAGAGAAATTCTGAAGGGCCTTGGGGGAACAATATTGCAACAATCAAAGCTCAGAATTTGTCATCAGGTCTCATTTGCTTTTTGGATTCCATGGACTCTGAATGCCTGGAGAGAAGGAATAATTTATTATTATTCCCAGGATTCTCTTTGTACATGGTTAGTGCTCTGGGTGCTCAGTTCTTACGGGCAACCTATACTGTCCTGACCACCGTTGTAACTTTTGAGAATCTGACAGAGTTTTGCTCTCTTGACAGTTGAGGATGGTCAAGACTATGACCACGGGTGCAGGGACAGTGTGGCATAGCCCAGTGCTTGTCAGTCTATCATGTGCACATGAATCACACAAGGGCATGTTAAAATGTAGATTATGATCCAGTAGTCTCATAGGGGGCCCAGGATTATGCATCTGCAATAATCTTGCTGGTCTGTAGACCACACTTTGAGAAACACAGCTCAGGAGAGAAGGGTTCTGGACTCATTTCAATTTCTGTCTGGCGGCTTTGGGTGAGTGACTTCACCTCCGTGAGCCTCTGTTTCCTCATCTGTAAAGTGAAGGTAATGGCTCTCATCATGCAAGATTGCTGTGAACATTTACAGCATCCCTGGCAGTTTCTCAGTATCTATCGACTGGGTTCAAAATGTGGCTGCAGGCACACCAAAAGCACAGGGACAAAAGAAAAATTGATCATTTTTTTGACACTTTGTCAAAATGAAAATGTTTTCTGCATCAAAGGACACTATCAAGACGTGACAAACAACCCACAGAGCAGGAGAAGATATCTGAACATCATATACCCGATAAGGATCTAATATCCAGAATATACAAAGTACTGTTACGACCCAACAATAAAAAGACAAGTAACAAAATTTTAAAAAACAACGGGCAAAGGACCTGAATAGATACTTCGCTTAGACGATCTACAAAGGGGGGCGCCTGGGTGGCTCTGTCATTTGAGCTCTGACTCTTGATTTCTGACTCTTGGGCTCAGGTCATGATCCCACGGTGGGGGGATTGAGCCCTGCTTATTCTCTCTCTCTTTCTCTCTCTCTTTTTCTCTCAAAATAAATAAATAAATAAATATATATATAAACATTGAAAAAAAGAGAAGATCTACAAAAGGCCAAGAAGCACATTGGAAAAGCTGCTCAATATGATTAGCCATCAGGGAAATGCAGATCAAAACCACCACGAGAGAGAGAGCTTCACATGCACCAGGATGGCTAAAGGCATAAAAAGAAAGTGTGTACAATAATAAGAGCTGGTGAGGACGTGCAGAAATTGGTACTTTACGCAGCTGGTGGGAAGGTCAAACGCTGCAGCCTCTGTGGAAAATAGCTTGACAACTCTTTAAAAAGTTAAACACAGAATTACCATATGACCCAGTGATGCCACTCCTGGGTATCGACCCAAGAGAAATGAAAACATACGTCCTCCAGGGGCAACTGGGTGGCTCAGTCAGTTAAGCGTCTGACCCAGGACATGATCTCGCGGTTCATGAGTTCAAGCCCTGTGTCGGGCTCTGTGCTGACCGTGCAGAGGCTGCTTGGGATTCTCTCTCTCCCTCTCTCTCTGCCCCTCCTCTGCTCTCTCTCTCTTTCTCTCGCTCTCAAAAGTAAATGCGTAAGGGGCACTAAGGAATCTACTCCTGAAATCATTGTTGCACTATATGCTAACTAATTTGGATGCAAATTAAAAAAAATAAAAAATAAAACGAGTTAAAAAAAGAATAAAAGGAAATGCGGACATAAAAAAACAGAGAAACCTTTTAAAATAAAGAAAGAAAATAAACTTGTACAAAAACTTGTACACAGAAACTTGCACACAGATGCTCACAGAAGCATTATTCATAACTGCCACAAAGTGGGAGAGACTCAGGTGTCCACCAGGGAATAAACACATAAAACGGGGGCACAGCCACACGATGGCATATTACACAGCCACAGAAAAGAATCAAGTGCTCCCCAGGCTGTGGCGTGGGTGAACCTTGAAAACGTGATCCCGAAGCCAGCTGCCAAAGACCACATATGCCGGGTGACCCCATTTACACAGAATGTCCAGAATAAGCAGATCCGCAGATAACAGAAAGCATGATGGTGGATGCCAAGGGCGGAAGGGGGAGGGGGAAATGGAAAGTGAGCCCAAATGGCTACGAGGTTTCCTTTGGGGCTGTTGAAGGCGATCTGGAACTGCACAGTGGTAACCGTGGCGTGACGCTGTAGGTGTGCTAAACGTCACTAATGGTGAGTTTTAGGTTCTGTGTCTTTTCTCCCCTACAAACTAAAGATTTGAATGGCATCGGTCGTCTGTCCTGGGAGCAGCCTCTTTGCCCGGGGCTGAGCGCCTATCCCTGAGGTCGGTCTAATGCCCTGGGGTTGGCCTCTCCTCTGAGTGGACTACTGGTGTCTGGGCCGCCGAGGCTGGAGTGTACCTGAACAGATGGGCTCCTGGCTGCTCCAGTGGGGCTTGGAGGCATTAATGCAAGTCAGCGTCTTGGCCCCCTGGAGCTCGTAACCCAGGTGGCAGTGGAAGTGGGCCACCCCACCCGAATGCAGGTCCATCACTGTGACATCCCCATAGTCGGGCCGGCGAGGAAAACTGCAGCTCAGCATGAAGGCTGTGAAGAAACGCAAAGGCAGACACTCAACTCTCAGAGGGGGAGAGATGATGCATGTGACCCACCTCCCGGGAGCCAGTTTGAGCTGAGGAGAAAAGATGAGGCCCCCTGGGGGGGTGTTTTTGTGACTCCCGTGGATGCGGAGACTGCCAGACTGGCACTTTTTCTAGGCTGCAAGGTCCCCACCCTGCCCCCCGCACCCCCCCCCCGGCCGAGATCACAGGTTTGGGGTGAAAAATGAGTTCCCACGTCATCTGAGCCCCTCTCCACGTGGACACAGAATGGCCACCTGCTTGGGCAGAGCAGGGGCAGAATGAGCCAGGTAGGGTAGTCCTGCCAGCACGAACATCTTCGGCATTTGTTAAACATGCAGAGTCCTGGACCCGAACTAGAACGAGCCGCCCCTCAGGAAATGCCGAAGGGTACCACAGCTTGAAAATAACTGTCCTCGGGGCGCCTGGGTGGCTCAGTCGGTTGAGCGTCCGACTTCAGCTCAGGTCACGATCTCGCGGTCCGTGAGTTTGAGCCCCGCGTCGGGCTCTGGGCTGATGGCTCAGAGCCTGGAGCCTGCTTCCGATTCTGTGTCTCCCTCTCTCTCTGCCCCTCCCCGGTTCATGCTCTGTCTCTCTCTGTCCCAAAAATAAGTAAACGTTAAAAAAAAAATTTAGAAAATAACTGTCCTGGCCACGTACAGGGTTGGGCTTTGGAGGAGACCAGTGTGAGTGTAAGTTCTTCCTCCATCACTTAGGCACTACGTGACTTGGAGAAAGGGACACAGTGACCTGAACTTGGCTCCCCTCCTCTCTCCAGTGGAGTTGACGACGGTCCCTGCCTCATGGCGGTCGTACGGATTAAACAGGCAACTCTGAGGAAGAGCCTCCTTGACCCAGTGTCTGGCTGGGAGCGGCAGAAGGTTCTATGTGGCCATGCTGAGCTCCTCGAATTTCCTAAGAGGGTGTGAAACCCATCGCAGCCCCTCCCCGGACTGTGGTCTGACCACCCCTGCTGCATAAGATATCCGTAGTCCCAGAACTCCTCTGGGGGGATCGCATCCAACTCGAGGGCCCCACGAGCTGTTTTTCTCCCCATATTGTGCCATGAACAAAGACCACAGCGCGTAGCCTCAACACTGGAATGTGGTCATGCACACCCGTCCACCTGTTTCAGAAACATCCAGGGGAAAAGTTCGACGTGAACCGTTTCTCCAGATGTCTGGTCCATCTGACGTCACCGCGGATGGTGCCCAGTATCCAGACTCTACTTTCCCGAGCGGATATCTGGGAAGTTACCCAGTGGGAGCTTCTGGCTAAGGGAAGTAATCGGAGGTCATGGGCAGGGCTCAGGACGTGGGGGAATGGGATAGGGAGAGATAGAGAGAGACCCAGAAGGAAGGGAGAATGGAGGGAGACAAATAAAAGAGGCAAGAGAGAGGGAGGGAAAGAGAAGGAAGGAGGCAGGAAGGGGGAAGAGAGGAGTCTCAGAAACAGGCAAAAAGGAAAGAAAGCAACATTGTCACAGAAAAGAGACAGCAGGACCCCCCAGGGGTTGAGGCTGGTTACCAGAAGCCCACCGACTTGCGACTTGCGTGGGGTTCATTTATCAGACACATGCAGGAGCCAGGAACGTAAATGGGAAACAAAGGGGCTTTGCTTGTTTTCATTAACCTTGAACCGAACGTGGTGTTGCCTTCAACCGCGAACGGCGGCGACAAACTGACGTATTTGCGGAAACTGTGACTTCGTCACCGAGAGAAATCGCGGGTATTTTCAGATCTTGATCGATATCTTGACATATCTCTTATGTGCCTCAGTACTTTGAAATCACAGTAATTATCAGAACTGCCAAGGGGGATTATTATTTAATGTGGTAATAAAGAAGCACGAACATTAAGATAGCACAGATTAAAACAATATTTTGACAACTGTAATTCAAGATGACTGGTGTCCTTTTTTTTTTTTTTAATTGTACAGCTTTTATTTTACTTGTTTTTATTTGTTTTATTTTGTGCTTCTTCTGAGTGGGGGTCCAGAGGTTTTACGGAACTGCCAGAGGGACCCCGGGCACGTGAGAATTCTTGGTTCCACAGGGAAACTGAGGCAAACAGCTACACCCCACCGGCCTTGCTGTGAGCTTACCCTGGTAGTGCAGTTGAAAGTTCCCAAAGACGTCGTCCTGGAAGGTCCGGAAGTAGACAGAGATGGTGTTGGTGGGGCTTCGAATGACCTGCCCCTCTACCAGGAGAGTCTGGTTGGCTAGGACAGTCAGGGTGGGACCGTCCACCCCGCGGATGGAGAGCAGCTCCCCGTCAGACAGGTTCACACTCTTCACCTGGGCACAGGCAGGGACAGAGAGAAACCCACTACCAATGTAGCACTCCCAACCGACCCCAGCCGATGCCAACACCGCAGCCCTCGGCCAGCCCCTAGTCAAGGGGACAGACGGGCCCCAAGCCCCAGCCCTGGAAACATTTGGGGCCCCTGGAAACATCTAGGCCCCCCGAATCTCCCCAAAGGCTGAGGGACCAGAGTAAACCCAAGCTGCAGGGCAGAGGCACTGCAGAGATCTGGAAGGCTCCATGGATCAGTCTCAAGAGAGAGGTTACTGCAGGCTGGCAGCTGAGGGAAGTTCTCCTGGAGATGGTGGGAGGGGGAGGGCAAGGGCTTGATCAGCTTGTGCCTGAAGCCCCATCTCCAGGGAGACAGAATAAGGCATTCCACCAGAACGTAAGCTCCCCACAAAGGCAGGCATTTTTTTCCATTTGCTCAGTGGCCCCAGTGCCTGGAACATAGCACAGAGCAGGTGTTCGATAAATACTTATGTAGATCGAATTCATTCTTCCCCTTTCTGCACCAACTGGTAAGTGATGGAGGGAGGGGCTCATTTCTAGGGCATTCTCAGGGCCGCTCTCCTATGCCATAAAATGATGGCTCTAACTCCAGAACTTCCACAAAGAACTGCACACTGGATTTTCCAAGTCCGCTCTCCAGGCTTGGAAGAGAAGGAAGTAGTGGGAGTGGGGGTAGGTGCGGTCTTCGGTCGTCTCCCAGTGCCCGCTCTGGATTTTTGTGCCTCTCCTTTACGCTGGGATCCCAACCCCTCTGCCCCTCAGCTGAGCAGGGCAGGCCTCGCCCACAAGCCCTGTCCCTTTCAGATCACACACCTTATTCTTGTTCCCTCTTTGATGAACTCCTACTCATTCGCCAAAGCCCCACTAAAATTGCCCTTCTCTGTGAGACCTTCCCTGACTGCCAGGGAGCCTGGCCCATCCCTCTAGTGTGACTCAACAACATCCCCTAGAAATTCCCACTAGAGACCTCTTCAAATGGCAGCCTAATGTCTTCTAAGTGCGCCTGTCTCCACCACAAACGTACTCCTTAAGGGCAGGTGCTGCAGCAGTTTGCATACCACCGCACCACCGTATCCCTCGGGGTAAACAGCTGTGATGGGTATACAGCAGGTGCTCCGTGAAGGCATCCTGTGCCTGGTAATCCAGCGTTAGACACAGAGTAAAAGGAGAGGGTCCGCCGAGTACCAGATTCAGATGGACGGCAACCATCCTCCGGTTTATTTTAAGTCCATGAACATTTATTAATTACCTACTGCATGCCACACACTCTGCTAAGCTCTGGGGGCCAAGACCACAGGTCCTGCTGCTGAGGGGCTTACTTTCTGTCCTTCCCATGCAAGTCAGAAAAACCTCCCTCAAGTAAAGTTCTGGTTAGATCACAGCCAACCCAGTTCCGAAACTATCAATGGCTCCTTACTGTCCGTTAGAAAAAGGCACACGTCGGGACCTCCCACTTTGGCCTGGAAGGGTCTGCCACCACGTGGGACCAGCTTTCTTTCCCAACCACACCCCCCTCCTCTCCTGGGGGGCAGTGAACTGGACAGTTCTCGCTCCCAGGCACCCCCTCCTTGTTCCAGTTTTTAAAAGGGGCTTCTAAAGATGGGGTGGGGGGCGTCATTTGGGGAAGGCCAGGAACTAGGGTGAGGATCACAGGTAACGTGCGCTGCGCTAGGCTCTGGCTGACTGCCCACTGGGCACCGAGCACCGTCCTGGTTCTGTCGCCCCGAAAATCTGTGAAGCAGTGGTGTTATCATCTCTATTTTACTGATGGGGAGACTGAGGCTCAGAGATGTAAAGTCCCTTGCCCAAAGCCACACAGCTTTTCATTGGCAGAGCTGGGACTTACACCCAGATGTTTGAGCCCTAAGTCACTTTGCTTTTCCATTGTTAGTTTCTAGGCAAACGTTTTACCAATCGCATGACCCAGGTGGGGCTCCCCTGTGTGTGTGTGTGTGTGTGTGTGTGTGTGTGTGTGTGTGAGTGTGTGGGTGCTTGAGAGGGGCAGAGGAGGACTCTCCTGGGTATAATGCCTCACAATTAGTCAACATGTGCCCCTCCTTTGTGTATGCCAAGCTATTCCAGCTGAGCACTGCCAAAGGGGCTAGGGGGATCCCAGCAAGTCTGGCTCAGACGGCCCTCCAAGCCTTTGCCCGCTGCAAAGGGCAGGCATGGCAGGGCGCCCTTCCGCGCTTACCTGGAGCTCCACACCGTAGCCAGTGTAGACCATCACATTGTAGGTACACTCCAGGAAGCTGCTGAGGGGCAGTGGCGGGTGGTCACTGGAGTCGATGTACCCCTCAGGATCGGAGAAGCTCACACTGCAGGGAGCTGGAGGAAGGACTTGAATCAGGACACCGAGGACAGCTCAGGCGGCCGCGGGGTGACAGCGGGGCTCTGGGACAGCCACATTCCCCCGTTCCCACTCCTCCCACTGCTGGTGATTCTCCTTCAGTCCCAGAATCAACAAGATAAAAAAACAGCAGTGGCTGACACAGGATGATTGCTTGCTGCGTGCTGCGGGGCGCCCCTCTAAGCAGCGGACAGGGCCGACCCCATTCACCCCTGTAGAGTCAGATATTTCACCCCCATTTTATTTATTTTTAAAAGGGAGAGAGAGGGAGAGCGCATGCCCGTGCGTGCATGGGTGTGTGCATGCGAGTGGGGGAAGGGCAGGGGGAGAGCGAGCGAGAGAATCCCAAGCAGGTTCTGCGCTGTCAGCACGGAGCCCGATGTGGGGCTCGATCCCAGTAACCGTGAGATCCAGAGTCGGCCGCCCAGCCAGCTGAGCCACCCAGGCGCCCTTCATCCCCATTTTGGAGACGCCTGCACCAAAGCTCAGAGTGGGGGCAGCGCCTGCACCAGGCTCACACAGGGAGCGGGATTCGAACCCAGAGCTCACACTTCTTTAAAGGGAGGCCACACTTTGTAGCAACGTGGATGGAACTGGAGAGTGTGATGCTAAGTGAAATAAGCCATACAGAGAAAGACAGATACCATATGTTTTCACTTTTGTGTGGATCCTGAGAAACTTAACAGAAACCCATGGGGGGGGGGAAGAAAAAAAAAAGAGAGGTTAGAGTGGGAGAGAGAGCCAAAGCATAAGAGACTGTTAAAAACTGAGAACAAACTGAGGGTTGATGGGGGGTGGGAGGGAGGGGAGGGTGGGGGATGGGTATTGAGGAGGGCACCTTTTGGGATGAGCACTGGGTGTTGTATGGAAACCAATTTGACAATAAATTTCATAATTGAAAAAAATAAAATAAAATAAAATAAATTCTTCTATATGGTATTCCTTAATAAATGTTAATGTTTTAAAATAAAAAAAAAAAATAAAGGGAGGCCACAGTGCACTTGTCCAAGATCCATGTGGACTGCCACTTCTCTGCTTGAAGGCAGAACAGAGGACAGAAGTAAGACCGGAACGTGGAAATGCATTTTTACCAGGTCCCGGAAGTACGTGGAACGGTGAACGCACTTTGAAAAGGCCGGGGCCTTCCGGGCAGGCGGAGAGATTCGGTTCCCGCTGAAGACAGTTTGAATCCTGCTCTTTGGCGGTGTGGCCTCAGGCAGGTTGTTCGATGTCTCTGCGTCTCAGTTGTCTCATCTTTAGTTAATTTAATTTCTTTCAATGTTTGTTTATTTTTGAGACAGAGAGAGGCGGAGCATGAGTGGGGGAGGGGCAGAGAGCGAGAGGGAGACACAGAAGCGGAAGCAGGCTCCAGGCTCCGAGACATCAGCACAGAGCCCGACGCCGGGCTCGAACCCACGGACCGCGAGATCGTGACCTGAGCTGGACACTCAACCGACGGAGCCACCCAGGCGCCCCTGTCGTCTGGTCTTTAAAATGGGGATATTAATTCTGAGCCACAGGGTCAAGCTCACAGTCAGGGCTCCATTGGTGGCAAATGACGGTGGGGCCTGGACCTCCCTGGCCCGCCTCCCTCCCCCACCCCCCCTGCTCTGCACCCAGTGGGTGCCTCCCGGCTGCCGCAGGAGGGCTGGAGCGTCTGGGGGCTGCTTACCTGGAGCCTGCTCAGTCGTGATGACCGTGGTGGTGATGATGGTGGACGTCGTGGTCTCCTGGCTCTCCTCGGAGGCTGAGCCGGTCAGTTCGCTCTCACCTTTGTCCATCCAGGTCATGGGACTAGCGTCCTCGGGGGGAGCCTCGTGGGGGTCATCAGGCACGGAGGGCTCCCCAGGGTCTGGCTTCTGGGGGAGCGTGTGGGCCACGTAGGGCCGCGAGGTGAAGGGGGAGATCTGCAGGGGCGCGGGCGTCGTGGGGTCCGCACCTGCCTTCCGGTCCAGCCACAGTGGCTCCTCGGAGGCTGCGGGCTCGGGGTCCCCCGGTGGGCGGGGCTTCTCCGTGGCGGAGGAGAGAAGCCCCGGGCCGGAGGATGCCGGCTGGGACAGAGCCCTCTGGACCGCTGCCGCGGAGGTGGCCTTGGGCCGCAGCTGCTTCCTGGCCGAGTTCACCTGCTTGAGAGAAGGCAGCCTCTTCCCGGAGGGGAGGACGCGCTTGGTGGCGGCCTCCTCGGGCAGCGCTGTGGACAGAGCGGCGGAGGGGGCTGTCCCTTGCAGCCCTGGCTCGCTGAGATCTTCCCCTGACTGCGCTGGATTCGGAGGGGCCGTTGTCACTCTCTCTTGGCGGCTCTCTTTGCTCAGACTGCTGCTCTCTAGTGCTCCCGAGGGCAGAAGGGAAGCACCTGAAGGGCCAGCGTCTCCTTCCTGGGGCACATCTGGGGAAGAGGAGAAAAGACGCCTGTTAGCTTGGGGCCGGGGATGGGGGTTGGCTCGGCTCCTCCGCCTCCTGAGCTGGCGGCCTAAGGTGGCGGCCCAGAGCTTGCCAAGCCCCCTGACAGATATGGGGGCGGGGCTGCCTTCTTCCCGGTCTCCTGACCCTTCCTTCCTTTCCTTTCCTCTCTCTCCTGCTCCCTTCTTTTCTTCCTTTGGCTGACAATGGAGACTTAGGGTTGATCCTGCCAGGCCCGAGCTAAGCATTAGGGTTACAGAAACCAGGGGCGCAAGAGTCTCACACACTAGTTGTGTAATGTGCTGGGAGGGGTAACAGGAAAGGAGAAATGGTCACATTTGGTGTGACAGATGCTTAGAAAGACAAAAGCTTTGCATGCTAATAGGGCAGAGAGAACAGGCCTCTAACTCAGTCTGTGGGTCAGGACCACCATGTACAGTTGGGCAGCTTGTTCACTGCACAAGGACGTGCCATGAAGGATGAGTGGGGGTTGTAACAAACCCACTCTTTTCTCGAAGCCCTGTGCCCTGGTTCAAGGCTACATTGCACTGGATTGAGGAGGTGGGGGCGGGGGGTCACTTTTATTTATTTTTTTTTTACACTAAATCATTAAAAACTGACCTTGTGGGAGACACAGAAAGAGTTGAAGATTTTGAATCATGAGACGGGTTCAGAGCAGGAAGACCATGGAGGCCTGGCACAAAAGAGGACTATGATGGGTGCAGATGGTGACTAGAGAGGAAGCTGGAGACATGGGGTGGCCGGGGCCAGACCGTGGCGGGCAGTGTATACCCTGCTGATAACTTTCTGTGATTTATTTTTGCCTTGAGTGCAAACCCACTTGGTAATTTTAAACAGGGGCTGGCCCTGGCAGCCGTTTGGCAGATTCATGTCTGAAATCCACCGCATTTACCTGAGACCCACTTCTGTCCATGGCAAGCTGGCGCCTGGCTCTAACCTCTCCAGGCCTCCGTGTCCCCAGCTGTAAAATGGGGCGATGGCTTCCTGTGCCCCAGGACCGTCATTGTTCAGTAGGTTGATGCATGTAAAGCACACAGGCACGCATGGACGGATGGGTGCCTCGCCCACGGTGGGCTCCTAGCACGTGCCAGCTCCTGTCACTGTCTTACTGCTGTCACTCCGATGGCACCCTTTGGTAGGAAACCAGAGCAGCCGGAACATTACCGATGATGATGATCTCGAGGTAGAGAGGGGTTACACCCGGGGAGAGGAGCCCCAGGACTGATAGCTGTCCGGACACTCCCTCAGCCACAGTCTCTGGGCCCTTAAGCATTGTCATTTAAATGTATTTCCGCACAGCCTTTGGAAAGGCTCATTTGCTTTCAGGGTGTCAGCGGCTGTGGCTCAATCTGTATAGACTGCCAGTTTGCAACTGTCATTGACAAATGTCCCTGTTGTGTAACATTGATCACCAGCCAGCGTGCATCCTGGGCTCACAGTCGTGGGGCAGGAACTGGCCTGGGGACGGGAGGACAGGGTACGCGGGTGACCTGAGGGCAGATCAAGGTCGTTCGGGGCCAGGCAGGTTTCCTGGTCCAAAGGTGGGAAGCATCGAGGCTTCCGAGTTAGACCTGGATTCGAATCCTGCCGTCAACCGTCCCTAGCTACCCGAGCCTGGGCAAATCCACTCAAGCCTCTTCTGGGTGATAGAGCTTCCCCATCTGCCTCATAGGATTAGATCAGACGTGGGTCGGCTCAAGAGCTGTGCTTTTCCATGTTCGCGGTCGCTTTTATCACCGGATTGGTATCGACCATCTCTGCAGACCACGCAATGGGAAAAAGGTGAAGGGGCAAAAAGAGAGGAAGGTGGGGGTCAGGACGCCTGGCTCCCAAGCGCCAGCTGTGGCTCCATGTGCAGAGCGTGGCTGCATCCTGAGGTGGGGGGGGGAGGGGTCCAGAGGGCGCTGCTCTCTTGGCCGCTGCTCCCTAGCATAATTGTGTGGCTTTCGTGGTCTCTTCCATTTTCTCTGTCCGTGTCAAATGGGCAACCAGACCAGGTCAGACTTGTCAGGGCGTCCAGCCCTGACTCCGTTGATCTGGGGAATGATCAGGTAATTGGCAATTATTCTTAGAGCCTTTCGCTAATCTTGCTGGAAAGGGCAGGGTGAGTGCTTCGATCCTGACACTGGCTTGTGAGTTTTCTTGGCTCCCGTGGCTGTATTCGTTTCTGCCAGTCCCGTCACACAACAAAATGTCCCCTCGATTATAAGTGAGGGAGGTGAGAGAGGAGAAGGAGAGGTGGTGACAAAAGACACAAAGCCCGTCGGTGTGCCTTGGCCGTAATAACAGTGAAATTTATAACGTTTTATTATTTATTTATTTTTGAATATTTATTTATTTTTGAAAGATAGAGAGAGAAAGAGAGAACGGGGGAGGGGTGGAGAGAGAGGGAGACAGAGGATCCGAAGCGGGCTCTGTCCTGACAGCAGGAAGCCCCATGTGGGGCTCAAACTCATGAACCATGAGAGCATGACTTTAGCCGAAGTCTCTTAGGTCCTGAAGTCTCGGGCCCTTAGCTGACAGAGCCACCCCAGGCCCCAATATCATTTTATTTTTGATTGCTTTGTTGAGTGCTGAACGTGCCAGGCATGTGCTACATGCTTTTGACCCATTACCTCATTTTATTCTTTCTCGACCTCATTGGGGACAAATTATTCCTCTTGTACGGATGAGCTGTGGGATACTAAGTTAACTTTGAAAGGTCATACGGCAAAGCCGGGTTTCAAACCTCGGTTTTCCTGATGCCGAAGACCGTGCTAGCAGCTGTCTTAGGAATTATGGGGTAGGACGGGGCAACCTGGGTGGCTCAGTTGGTTAAGTGCCCAGGTCACGATCTCACGGTTTGTGAGTTCAAGCCCTGCTTGGGATTCTCTCTCTCCCTCTCTCTGCCCCTGCTCCCTTATGCTCTCTCTCTCTCTTAAAAAAATTTTTAAAAGTAGAATTATGGGGTATTGTTATTCTCTTCTCCTCAGCTTGAAGTGGCCTCCCCCTCCAAAGACCCACAACTTTCAGTTTTTTGCCTCCTTGCTGGGTGGGCTAGAGTGTTTTTCAAATCTCCCAAATGATGCCTTCACCACTCAATGTTTTCCCTGTTAAAATATGCATTTGTTGGGGCGCCTGGGTGGCTCAGTGGGTTAAGCATCTAACTTCGGCTCAGGTCATGATCTCACAGTTTGTGAGTTCAAGCCCCACGTCCAGCTCTGTGCCGACAGCTCAGAGCCTGGAGGCTGCTTCCCATTCTGTGTCTCCCTCTCTCTATGCCCCTCCTCTGCTCATGCTCTGTCTCTCTCTCTCTCAAAAATAAACATTAAAAAAAAATATGTATGCATTCGTTAGTCTCCCCTGCCAGACCCATGGCATCTGAATCTCCAGGAGCAGGGCTTGAAAGTGAAGGATTGAAAAGCCCCTCCCGTGACTCTTATCAGAGGTATCAGAAAAGCTCCTTCTGGAACCTGTGATCTCGCCTGACTTTCTACACCTTCCTTGTTAGTTCTGCCTTCGAGGTGCTGGAAGTTTCAGGTGCCAGGAACCCGGGCTGTGGGTTTGGGCCGCAGGTCGTGACTCTTTCGGAGGCCCGCGCCCTCCCCTGGCCACCCCAGCCCGTCTAGATCCAACAGAGCCAACAAGAGAAGGGGGGACACAAGAGAACATCCATAATTGGCTTCCTCCCCACAGCCCCTGCACCCAGCTTGGGAGTCCCCGCGGTAAGAGTAGAGCTAACCACGCAATAAGCAGGCATTTTAGGAAGTAAGCCTGGCTGGGCCGAGTCAGCTCTTTCCCACTGAAAATCTCACTGCCAAGGGGAGCTGCGTCTCCACCAGGTAAATTCACCTCCCTTCCCCACTGTTGCCTCCTTCTCAGAGTTCACACGGTGGGATCTTGCTGGCCGGCTCTAAACTCAAGGCCACGTTCGAGACCGACGACTGTGTATCTGTGGTCTGCCACGGATGCAGCCTGAAGGCCTTGTTCTCGGCCGAGACACTGGCCAGGGGAGTTACACGTGAAAACAGGTCCCAGCAGGAACGAGTCAAAATGGGGTTCTGGGGCCTTGGAGATCCAGAGACTTCCTCACTTGCGGTCCACTAGGCTGGCTTTCCCCGGGCGCCCCATGCCCCTGGATTAAACCAACTCCTCTTTCTCTGAGCACTTACGATCTTCAATCAGCCGAGTCACATCTGGTGGATTCTTACTCTACCGTGGGCATTCGATGCCCCACTGCCATGCTGCCCATCGGTTAATGAGCCACAGCCCTGGTGCCAACTTTCTCTGTTGGCTGATCGGACGAGAGAGTCAACGCTCTAGGGTATGGTCCCCACGCTCAAGGAAGACAGACACACGCGGGTAACCGAGGACGGATGTCCGACAGAAGAGACAGAGCTGTAATTAAATACACACTGATGCCGCTCTCCTGTCTCCAGACAGAGCGAAGGACGCCGAAGACGAGGAAGCATTTGTTCCTCCGCCGAAGATGGGGAGGGAGCGCCCCCCTCCCTCTCTCTCTCTCCAGCTTTGATGGGGAGATGGGAAGATTAGACTACGAAGCGTCCCATTAAAGCCGAAAACGCACAGCGCGCTCTGCAGCTGAAGGTTTGGAGGCTAGACGCCCGGGAATGACTAGCGACAGCCTATCGCCATGCGTGGGCACCAAGTGATGGAGCGGGAGGTACAGGAAACCACAGCTGGGGAGCGCGTCTGCTCTAACGTGCGGGGAAAAGAGCGAGACGTAAAATTCAATGGCGTGTGTGGAAACACCCGGAACAACCAGCGACAACAAACTGCAATGCGGAGCTGGTGTTTTTTTTTTTTTTTTTTTTGCTTTGTTTTGTTTTACTTTAAACCCTACCAGACTTCATCGTTTTTAGTTTTTAGATTAATTGTTTTTAAAATTTCTTAACGTTTATTCATTTTTGAGAGACAGAGAGAGACAGAGCATGAACGGGGGAGGGGCAGAGAGAGAGGGAGACATAGAATCGGAAACAGGCTCCAGGCTCCGAGCCATCAGCCCAGAGCCCGACGCGGGGCTCGAACTCACGGACCGCGAGATCATGACCTGAGCCGAAGTTGGACGCTTAACCGATGGAGCCACCCAGGTGCCCCATTTTTAAATTAAAATTTGGGGCTCCTGGGTGGCTCCGCCGGTTAAGCGTCCGACTCTTGGTTTCGACTCAGGTCACCATCTCACGGTTTCGCAAGTTCGAGCCCCAGCGTCGGGCTCTGTGCTGGCAGCGTGGAGCCTGCTTGGGATTCTCTCTCTCTCTCTGTCTCTCTCTCTGTCTCTCTCTCTGTCTCTCTCTCTCTCTGCCCCTCCCCTGCTCACTCTCTCTGTCTCTTTCAAAGTAAATAAACTACAAAAGGTAAATTTAAACTTTCACAAGTTTAAGTGTGAATAACATACACTGTTCTACGCCTTTCAGGTGGGCGACATGTTGACTCAACAGATCTACGCCGTCGTCAGTGCTCAGCACAATAGATAGCGTCACCGTCTGTGACCTTGTGACAATATGAAAGGCACCAGCCTGGTGGCCCTGGCTGCCTGTGCGTGGTATGGGTTTTCTTCCTTCCATTTCTGGCATTTTCCAAAATGCATATTAAGAAGTATTTAATACCGTCTTAAGTGAAAAAAATATTTACGGAGAGAGCTGCATTTAACTGCAATGCAGAGCTGGTTTTTTGTTTTTTGTTTGTTTGTTTTTTTTTTTTTTTGCTTTGTTTTGTTTTACTTTAAACCCTACCAGACTTCATCGTTTTTAGTTTTTAAATTAATTGTTTTAGCACCCAGTGGTGGAGAGGCCACGGGAGAGTACACACACATGTGTTATCACAGAAGCGCCTCGTTCCCTGAGTATTCAAACCCCTTTGGGTCCCCCGTGGCGGGGGGATGATGGTAAGTCTTCTCTCGCTGGACTGTTTCACAGTGAGGACTTTTAGGAGGCAGGGCTGGCCGGTGCATCAGTTGATACGTTTCTGGTAAAGGGTATTACAAAAACACGGGTCCCTATTCTAAGCATCATTAATAAGACCCGATTCAGTGGTGGTTTCTCGTGCCATCACATTCCTCAATAAGAAATCGCCCAGCAGTGGCTCACTTGGCTAAGTGTCTGACTCTTAATTTCGGCTCAGGTCATGATCTCACGGTTTGTGAGTTCAAGTCCTGCGTCAGGCTCTGTGCTGGCAGCCTCCTTGGGATCCTCTCTTTCCTTCTCCTTCTGCCCCTCCCAGTTTCCCTCTCTCTCTCTCAAAAGGAAGGAAGGAAGGAGGGAGGGAGGGAGGGAGGGAAGGAGGAAAAGAAAAGAAAAGCACAGAAAAGAAAAAGATATTGCCCAAAAGGGACAAAATTAAAAAATTAAATACCCAAATATCGCATCTTAGACACCCAAAGGCTCCTAGAATTCATGCTTACAAACTGCCCAGAGAAGGGACTGAGGTCCCTGCCCAGGGTCACACAGCATGTCAATAGCAGTAGGAAGACAAGGCTACTAGAGGCTTGAAAAACCACACCCAAACACATCAAACAAAATGGAAAACAAAACCAGGAACATCTGGGCTGCCCGGAAGAATGCTGGCTAGTCCTTTACCTGCTGTGTCTTTCTTTGCTGGTGAGACAAGGAGTTGCTCTGCGCGTGGTTAGATATTGAACAGCATCCCTGGCTTGCACCCACCCAATAAACCAGTAGCTCCCCGAGTTGTGACGATCAAAAATGATTCTAGGGGTTCTGGGGGGCTTCGTCGGTTGAGTGTCTGACTCTTGACTTTGGATCAGGTCATGATCCCAGGGTCATGGGGTTGAGCCCCGAGCTGGGCTCCTCTCTGAGCATAGAGACTGCTTGAGATTCTCTCTTTCTCTCTTTCTCTCCCCACCTCTGCTCCTCTCCCCCACTCACACACTCTGTCTCCAAAAATAAAGCAAAATCAATTAATAATAAAAAAGTGATTTCAGACACTGCCAAAAGTCCCACCAATGGGGACAAAATTGCCTGTGATTCATGACCACTGACACCGGCCTCACAACTGAGAAGATCTCCCCTCCCATTCCTGGGGCTGCTCAGCTGTGTTTTACTTGTATCATTGACTTTTAGGGTAGAGAAGGTCTTAGCTGAATCCCCACTTTACAGATAAAGAAATTGAATTGAGTGAGGGCTGAGTTTCCTTCTCTACTCACATGTGCTCATTCATTCATTCGTTCATTCATACATTCGTACATCTGGTGGGCACCTCGTACGGGCCAGCACTGGGCCAGAGGTCCACCTTGAATAGCAAATAGCTAAGCTGCCGAACATACCCCATTCCTTACAGCCAGGGAGGACCCAGCTCAGCCGGCTCACTGAGTCCCGCAGGAACGAGGACCCTCAGCTAGATTCATGGTGCCGATCCCGCCTGGATTTGAGCAGACTTTCTGGGACGGAAAGGGCAGAGGTGGGCTTGCGGGCACTGGGGTTCCATCTGTCGCCTCGGTGGCAACCCTGTAACCGTGTGGCCACGAAACAACTCTGACATTCAAATGGTGATTGACACTCTACAAAGCTGGGATCTCATTCCGCCTGTAAACAATTCGGTCAGATTGGCATTCTCTTCATCCCGTTTTACAGATTAAGAAAGGAAGTCAGGGCGCCTGGGTGGCTCAGTCAGTTAAGCATCTGACTTCGGCTCAGGTCAGGATCTCGCGATCCGTGAGTTCGAGCCCCGCGTCGGGCTCTGTGCTGACAGCTTGGAGCCTGGAGCCTGTTTCAGATTCTGTGTCTCCCTCTCTCTCTGCCCCTCCCCTGCTCATGCTCTGTCTCTCAAAAATGAATAAATGTTAAAAAAAATTTTTTTTAAATCAAGGCTCGGAGAGAGGAAGTGACCTGTCTAACATCGTGGAGCAAACTGGGATAAGTTAGCTACTTTCTTGCACTGTTTTCTGTGCTCGTCCCTTTTCCCCATACCCTCAAGTAGTTTTTCCCTATAAAATAATTCTTAAAAATGCAAGAACACCCAGAAGGTATGAAATGAAAAGTGTAAGCACCGCTCCTCCCCGAACTTGTCCACCAATCCTGCCTTCTAAGGACAATCAGCGCCGGTAGGATTTTGTTTAGTCTCCCAACGAAATGTACTGATGTAAACACCAGACAGTATTTTTTTCCCCTGAATGCTGCGTTAGCACATTGGGGGATGTGGGGTTGGAGTCCGAATTGCCACGTTCAGCCCAGTGCTCGCTGCCCATGAGACCCCGGACGGTCACTTCCCTTCTCTAGCCCTCACTGTTCTCGGCTGCAAAGTGGGATTGTACCAGACTTCTCTCTGAGCGCTGTTAAGAGCGCGAGATGAGATCACAGGGTATGAAGCCCAGCGCTCACCGAGCAGCCTGACAGGCCTCCCGAGCCCCGCTGTCACTTTCTATCTGAACGGCCTCCGAGTTATTACATTGTATATATTTGCTCTGTCACTTACTAGGAAATGCATTTTGAAATATTCCGGTCACGCAAGAAGAGTTAAAGACGAAGGCAACACGTGCCCATGTATATACACCTTTAGCTGAAGAAACAGTATTCGGCCAGTATGTCAAAGCCCCTGTGCGCCTTCTGACCACATTCTCCTTCTTCTTCTCCGCCCCCTGGGGGTGGTTACTGTTGTGAACTTGGCCTTCAGAATTACCATTTATTTAAAAAAATTGTTTAACGTTTATTTATTTTTGACACACACACACACACAGCACAGGCGGAGGAGGGGCAGAGAGAGAGGGAGGCACAGAATCCGAAGCAGGCTCCGGGCTCCGAGCCGTCGGCACAGAGCCTGACGCGGGGCTTGAACTCACAGACCGTGAGATCACGACCTGAGCTGAAGTCGGACGCTTAACCGACTGAGCCGAAGTCGGACGCTTAACCGACTGAGCCACCCAGGCGCCCCCAGAATTACCATTTATTAGGTGCGTTATTATTACGTGGCTATTATTTATTGTGTGCAAATATTTATTACATATCAGTTTCTCTGAATAATATGTGGAGTGGTTGAAAACTTTATATAAACGAAGTTATGCTGGATGAAGCCTTCAACAACATTGCTATGTTTTCCCCCTTCTTTTTCTTGCTTGACACCTTGTGGGGGTCATCCGTGCGGGTAAGTGTAGTTTTGGCGGATTCATTTTTCACTGCTGTATAGTATTCTGTTGCACTAGCATTCCCGTCTCTCACTTAACATCCATCGTGGTTCATTTTTCATGTCAGCACCTACACGATCACTTCATACTTTTTATGGATACATTACAACATTTATTATGATTATTATTTAAGTAGTTTCTGTGTCCAACATGGGGCTTAAACTCACAACCCTGAGATCAAGACTTGTATGCTCCACTGACTGAGCCAGCCGGGCGCCCCTAAACACGCATGTTACTGAACAAGGCTCTTACCAATTAACATTCAGGTTGTTGCCATTCTTTACCCCCTCCTCCCAAATAACACCGCAATAAACACCCATCTTTGGTGACCGTGTCCGGCTGATTCTTCAGGAGAATGTCCTAGAAGCTGCACTCATCAGCTGAGAGATGGATGCATTAGCAACTTGGTTGACTGAGGAAGTACCTTCCAGAACAACCTGAAGCTCTGTACCCTGCCACCAGTGCTGGGCTCTCTAGCTTTGCCAATATGTCACTTTCAGTGACTTTCAGCGAGACCTTCTGAACAGGTGGTTCGAGGTGCTCTCTGGCTTTCTCCAGTTGCTACTGAAGTCTGACCCAAACTTTCTTTCCCCCGCCTCACCACACCTCTACTCAAGAGCATCCAGGGAGCCCACTGGAGGGTGGCCTGCTGGTCTACCTCACGATGGCCGGAGTTTAGGTAACGTTCCAGGCCGGCCATCAGTGACCAAACGAGGGCGAAGACGAGCGTGTGGTTGTAATGGGTCCAGGGCAAAAGGTGCTCCGTCTGAACTGTGTGCTCTTGTCCCAATGCAAAGGGGTACCTATGGCCATGACACCCACTGGGACGGTACGAAGCGGTCACAGTACAAAGTGCTGTTGGAGATGGCCCAAGTCTGGAGACGGCTGACCCGTCCGTCTCTGGGCGGCAGGTGAAATGGTTGCACGAACCCACAGTGGAATACGCGCAGGGTTTAAAGCCATAAGATGAAGTCACTGGTGAATAACACGGAGAACAAGCTGGCAAGAGCCTTCCGGCATTACAAGTGTGCCCCTCCTTTGGCACAAGAAGCCCGCTTCAGGGCATTTGTCCTGCCCACGTGTAAAAACGACGCCTGTGCGAGGTGAAGCCATGCGGGGCTGTGTGCAGTGGCAGAAGCCTTGGAGACAAATCAAATACCCATCAGTAAGGTCGCGTCAATCACGGGACGTGCAGATGGAGGGTCGCGCAGCGGCAGGAAGATGATGGGGAAGCTCTCTGTGGCTTGAAGAGGAGAGGTAGCAGCTTCTGTTATAATACAGAACCATGTGTGCAGACTTGGGCGCCTTTTGTGTAAAGATGGGGACAGAAAATGAGGCTTTATGTGCCTTTGCTCGGGTGTGCATAAAGGAACTTAGAGAGGCCCAAGAAACACACTATGCTGGGTATAGGGGAGTTGGAAACAGGATGCGGCCTCAGGGTGGGAAGGAGAATTTTCACCATACACGTTTCCACAGATGCATAGACACGTACATATGTGTGTGTGTGTGTGTGTGTGTGTGTGTGTGTGTGTACCTGCAGGGCTAGGGGTGGCAGAGGGAATCACTTTTGGTTGTGCATCGCTTTGTTATTATTTTTTAACGTTTGTTTATTTTTGAGACAGAGAGAGACAGAGCATGAACGGGGTGGGTCAGAGAGAGAGGGAGACACAGAATCTGAAACAGGCTCCAGGCTCTGAGCTGTCAGCACAGAGCCCGACGCGGGGCTCGAACTCACAGACCGCGAGATTATGACCTGAGCCGAAATGGGAGGCTCAACCGACAGAGCCACCCGGGCGCCCCTGTTGTGCATCACTTTATACACTTTGATTTGCAAAGTGCATGCCATTTGTATAGCAATAACAGTTAAATTGTTCATGATAGGGGCCTCTGGGTGGCTCAGTCAGTTGAGTGTCCGACTCTTGATTTCGGCTCAGATCATGATCTCACGGCTTGTGAGATCGAGCCCCGTGTGGGGCTCTGGGCTGTCAGCCTAGAGCCCGCTTGGGATTCTATCTGTCTCCCACTCTCTGCCCCTTCCCCACTCACGCTCTCTCTCTCTCTCAAAATAAATAAAAAATATGTTAAAAATCTTAAAAAAAATAGTTCACGGTACTAATAAACTCCCTGAGGTTTGTCACCCCAGATTTGGAGGAGGCAGAGAACAAGCTCCAGCCTCTCTCTCTCTCTCTCTCTCGGGGTTTCTAACTGCTCTCCAACTTCCACAGGGGTGGGGAAACCAGTTTCACTTGAGTGGGGAGTCCCCGAGGAACATAAGCCCCAGTTTTCCATCCCTCTCTTGCTTCCCAGGAAAATGAGGGGCCATCTGATCTGAGGTATTAAGGAGGGAGGTGTTCGGGATATCTCTGACATCCGCTGTGTCCTATTTCCAGAGAAGAGCTGCTGGACTGAGAAGCTGGTGGTGGGGTCCCCTCTCTAACTCTACTTGTCTAACTTGTGCCTAGGTACCCCAAATCAAAGTCACTCGGGGGAGGGCAGAGTGTAGGTGTCAGCTGTGGTCTGCAACCCAGATTCACCAGTAATAAAGCTGGTCCCACCCAGCTCCTGGCATCTATTTGCCAGTCGGTTAAAATCGGAGGTGAGAATTGAGGAGGTGAGTGGTGACCATCCCCCTCCCCACCCCATCCCTACCTCCTGCTGACTAATTAGAATTCAGTCTCAGGAGAACCTTCTTTTTATTTTATTTTATTTTATTTTATTTTATTTTATTTATTTTTTTTTTTAATTTTTTTTTTCAACATTTATTTATTTTTGGGACAGAGAGAGACAGAGCATGAACGGGCGAGGGGCAGAGAGAGAGGGAGACACAGAATCGGAAACAGGCTCCAGGCTCTGAGCCATCAGCCCAGAGCCCGACGCGGGGCTCGAACTCCCGGACCGCGAGATCGTGACCTGGCTGAAGTCGGACGCTTAACCAACTGCGCCACCCAGGCGCCCCCTTTTTTTTTTTCAATATATGAAATTTATTGTCAAATTGGTTTCCATACAACACCCAGCGCTCATCCCAAAAGGTGCCCTCCTCAATACCCATCCCCCACCCTCCCCTCCCTCCCACCCCCCATCAACCCTCAGTTTGTTCTCAGTTTTTAACAGTCTCCTATGCTTTGGCACTCTCCCACTCTAACCTCTTTTTTTTTTTTTTTCCTCAGGAGAACCTTCTAATGGATCTCACTGTCTTGTTTATTTTACTCAGGTTAAGCACAGGTAACCTGGACTTCATCTAGCACATCACGTGCCTCTAGGGAGTAGTGCTTTCGTAATTACATCATCCTGGTGGTCCTCCACCTTTGGCACAACAGAAGGGAGCCTTCCTGTATAGGCTGGTCATCAGCCACAGCAGCTCTCCTGCCACATCTCCATCTCCAAAAACTCCTTCCCCAATCAGGATCTGTACTAGATGGGGCCTTGGAAATGCTTGAATGATCAAATGATCAGGTTGTGTGTGTGTGTGTGTGTGTGTGTGTTTTAAATGAATGTTTATTTATTTTTGAGAGACAGAGTGCAAGCAGGGGAGAGTCAGAGAGAGAGGGAGACACAGAATCCGAAGCAGGCTCCAGGCTCTGAGCTGTCAGCACAGAGCCCGATGTGGGGCTTGAACTCACAAGCCATGAGATTGTGACCTGAGCCAAAGTTGGACGCTTAACCGACTGAGTCACCCAGGTGCCCCAATCAGAGTTTATGTTTTAAGTTGGTAGAAAATCGTTTGGAATGGATGGGTAGTACATTTTTAAAAAACTTTTTCAGGCTTATTTATTTTTGAGAGAGAGAGACAGAGAGAGACAGAGTGTGAACGGGGGAGGGGAAAGAGAGAGAGAGAGAGAGAGAGAGAGAGAGAGAGAGAGAGAAGCTGAAGCAGGCTCCAGGCTCTGCACTGTCAGCACAGAGCCCAACGAGGGGCTGGAACCCACGAGCTGTGAGATCATGACCTGAGCTGAAGTCGGATGCTCAACTGACTGAGCCACCCAGGCGCCCCTCGTATTTTTAAGACGTAGAAATCAGATCATAAAATCTCTGCCTAAAACCCACCAATAGTTTCCCAGCATGCTGAGAATACTATCAAAACTCCTTTCAATGAGCTACAAAGCCTTTTGGATTCTGGCCTAGGACCTCCTTCTCCAACACCACCTGTTACCACCCACCCCCACCCCGCCCCGCCCTGCTGCCCCGCAAAGTACAGTATGACCACACCCTGCTTTTTTCTTTCTGTTCCTTAAACCTCCCAAATTCATTCTGTGCCTCAGGGCCTTTGCACATGCTTATTCCCTCTGCTTCAAATTCTCTTGTGTGGTATCTTTACTTGGCTGGCTCCCTCTGGTCATTCAGGTTTCAGCTCATCTTCTCCAAGACCTGCCCCCCACCCTGCCGTTATCGCTTTCTATCTCATTCCCTTTGGAGTGTGCTCCCTGCAAACTGAACGACTCCGGATGATGTTTCCTTGTTCATTGTCTCTACAAGATCCACACCCAGGCAGCAGGAATGAACCAGGTTGGGACAGGCAGTGCCTCCTTCATTTTTGGATTTCTGCAGCACCCACAAGGTGGCCAGTGAATATGGGGGGCTGGGCAACAAGAGAAAGGATGCCTTGGGGGGATTTAGTAAGTGCTTATGAGCTGTTGACGTTTCCTTCAAATCCATAAATTCTAGAATTCTAGAATTCTGTGCATGGGTGGTAGGGAGCAGGGTGTAGACGTTAACAGAAGATCAAGTACCCGGGTTTCATCTTAGTGAAGGCGACTCTGGTCTGGTCCTCAGACTTCTTATGGATCAGTTGTCTCAACTTCCTCCTTTTCCACCCAATTTCCTCCTCAGGGGAAATATGGACAGATTTCTATTCGTGTCCTCCTTCTCCTGCACACGAGTTAACAGGCAGTGAAACGGGTGGCAGGGAAGAAGGAGGAGGGTGAGATCACTGACTGACCATCTGTGATTCAACCCCTTTCCATTGAACAGGAGTCCCCCTTCCATTACAAGGGCACAGGGGAAGCCCAGGTCTCCCAGCAGACCGTGGCAGGAAGGGAAATTGAGGCCCCCAAGCAAAGCCTCCCCCTGGCAGTTCACCCCCCATGGGAAGGGAGGCGGGAGAATCCCCTCAATATGAGATCGGCCAAAACCAGGAGACCATCTAGGGAGTGTCTCCATGAGGCTCAGACATCCATCACTCTGAAAAGAAATCATCAAAAGCGATTATATATGGGGATGTCGCGTCGTCGCAGACAGAGCTCGGGAAACGTCCAAGGCGGGCCAGACGCCCTCGGCAATGGAGGCACCAGGGTTGAATGGGGAGTTGGATGAGCTCAGTTTTTCATTTTTACAATGCATCAAAGAACCCCAGTCCCACCACGAGGGAAGCAGAGACGGCAACTTGTATCTTGAAAAGACATTTTTAGATATCCTTTTATTCCCAAAGCCGTGGTTATGAAAATCCTGCTTCTCTCTCAGACTTTGCTTCATAACGGCAGCCAATTCCATCTGTCCTGGCCAGAGGGATCTTTCCAAACCACCCCCCTTCCAGTGGCCCTCTCCCTCGTTTATTCATCGTCCCTGGACTCATAGCACCACCGAAGGGATAAGTTACAGCGTTAATCACACTGTCATACTTGTCTGCTTTCTGTCTTGTCTTCCCCACCAGGAGTAAGCTTCCCGAGGAGAGCGATCACGTCTGCCCGATTCATCGCTGCCTTCTTAGGACCTATCCCATGGTCGTGGACCTAACACGCAGTAGACCCCTCCCGAATACCTGTTTCCTGAACCACGAATACGCCTGCAGGACTGGTTGAGAACCGACTCAGTGTGTTAGAGAAGTGCACTTAAGAGGGGCCGTAGAGGCGCCTGGGTGGCTCAGTGGGTTAAGCGTCTGACTTCGGCTCAGGTCACGATCTCGCGGTCCGTGAGTTCGAGCCCCGCGTCGGGCTCTGTGCTGACGGCTCGGAGCCCGGAGCCTGTTTCGGACTCTGCGTCTCCCTCTCTCTCTGTCTCAAAAATAAACATACAAAAATAAAAATAAAAAAGAGAGAGAGACTGCAGACTGGGAGACTGTATGACTGGCCGTCATAAAAGCGAATGCATGGTACGTTGAATCCTAGATAAATGTGCTCTGGTTTACGACCTCGTGTCTGGAGAGATGCTTCTCGGTGAACACACACACCTAGCTGCTCTCATGACACAACACAACCCCGTCACGGTGCAGAGAGCGCCAGGGCCCATCCCCGTAAATCCCATGACCTGCTCCGGCAACGGAGGGCGAGCAGAAGCCCAGCTGGTGAGTTTGCTCGTGGTGGCCGTTATTCTTCTGGTGCGGCCCAGCAGGCCACGGTCGCGTGGATGGAGATTGCGACGCAATGGACGCGTCACCCAGGAGAGCCCCCCAGACTGTATGCAGTGCTGACACCCGGAGTCCGCTGCGGGCCCGGCCCCAGGGGACTCGCAGCCGCAGTCAAAGCGGGGAGCTTGGCTGGCAAGAGCAGAGTCTTGCGGTGTCTCCGATACTAGGGTAATTACCGGATAATCGTCCTCCGCGAGCTGCTTTCTCCCCCGTGAAGGGGCCTCCTCTGCAAGGCCTGTTGGGGTCCGTCCAGTTACCTCTCATCAAAGCTGGTGGGTGGGCAGGCGGGGCATGCATTTCCCCCGTGAATGAGCCCGGAAAGCTGCGGGAACAGGGGTGCCATCCCGCCTTTGTGTCTTTAACAATCTGATTAACTGTGGCTGTCACCCGTGCCAGCTGATTGGCATTCAAATGCTTTTTTCCCTTCCCACCTCCAAACCCCACCCCCCCGGACTCCATTCATGTCTCCTGGTGCAACCTTGTGATTTCTTGCCGGTGGTAGTGTAGCCGAGATGGGGAGAGAAATAAGGCGGCGGGTTTATTGGTGTTCGGGAAACAGTCAGTGAGTCACTGAAGGAGGGCTGGGAGACAGAGGCACGAGACAGAGACAGAGACAGAGAGACGGGACAGCTCGGGGAGGAACCCCACGGCAGGAAATCTATCTAGAGTCAATTACCTATATAGCTGCACAGACAAATATAATACTTGGGAGGGAATCCAGATGGTCCACAAGTGAGTTTAAAAGACATGAGGAGTGAGTCTGCCACATCTCTTCACCTGTTTGCTCAGATTCACAGACAGGAACAGACATGAGATCGACACCCCAGCTGTGCTCAGAGGCGGAGAAGATTGGAAAACCCGCACACCCAAGCTCGGGGCCTGGTTTTGCCACCAGGCTTCGTGGCCTCGAGCAAATCCCATCTCTCAGAGCCTTGGTTTCCGGCTTCGGGAAGTGAGGGCAGTGCTCTTTGCCTGGTCCACCTTAAAGTGATAAAAACTGGGGAGACTGGGGTGGGGGGAGGCAGTTGTGTGTAGGACTGAGTTCTAAGATGCTTAAAGCAGTTTTACAACTTTGAGGCTTATTTTGTTTCTTTTAAGAGATGGGAGTGGTCCTTTCTTCAGACAGAACCTGGACAACAGTGGCTTTATTTGCTGGGGACAAATAAAACATGTTCACCGCTTCACCTGCGCCGTTGAAAAATTTTCTTTTCCTGAGAAGGGTCTATTTCTATTTTGTTATTTTTTTTATTATTTTATTTTTGAGAGGGAGAGACAGAGTGTGAGCCGGGGAGGGGCAGAGACAGAGGGAGACACAGAAGCGGAAGCAGGCTCCAGGCTCCGAGCCGTCAGCACAGAGCCTGACGCGGGGCTCGAACTCACAAACCCCGAGATCATGACTTGAGCCGAAGTCAGAGGCTTAACCGACCGAGCCATTCAGGCACCCCTCTATTTTTTTCTTTTAATGATTTAATGTTTTGATCGTAAATGGCAAAGCTGGGATTTGAGCCAGAGCTGTCTGACCCCCAAACCCACACCCCCAGTGAGGCCGAGAAGTGGCGATATGTTTATTCCAGCTGGACCTCGAATCCTGGCCTGGCTGCTTCCAGCGTGAATGTCAAATGCCACCTGCTAACAAGCTAGCACAGTATCTGCTCCAGCTATGAGGTTCCCAGGGACAAAGGAGGACACTAACCATGCCCCAGTACTCCTCCTGAGGACTGGACAGTATGGAACAGTGAGAGAAAAACTTATCCAAAGGCAGAACCCAAAGGTAAGGGAGCTGGCTTAGCATACCCATTTTAGTGATGGGCAAACTGAGGCCTGAGGTGCAAAGGGAAAAGCTCTGGGTTAGGAAGGTTAGGGTTCCTCACTGACTCACCCTATGCCCTTTGGTTCAAAGCGTCTTCCCATCTCTGGGCCTCAGTTTTATCCTCTGTAGAACAGAATAATTTCTTCAAATAAAACATTAAGTGGAATGGCAATCTTATACTTGTGCACTAAAAGGATGAACTCAGCCGGTCTGGATTGCCCACACCCTGCACGTTTGAAAGAAAGTTTGACCCTTGTCCCTACTCCTGGGAGGGACCTTCCCGCCTGATGGGAGGGTCTTAATTTATGGAGGTGTCGCGCCCCCCTTGGCAGTCTATGCTAACAGTGTGATTTATGGGTGGGGACCTTGGACTTGGCTTCAGTTTGACTTCCAGGGGAACTGGAGACTAACGTCAGCCACGTGGGCGTTCAGCTGTGCCTGTGTGATCAACTCCCAGTGAAAACCCTGACCCCAAGTCTTAGGTGAGCTTTCCTGGTCAACCATAGTCTCACATGGAACATGTGGGTGTTCCGCAGCCCCTCATGCTCAAAGTCTGTGCAGTCGACCTGAGTCCATCGGGAGAGGACAGCGGGGGGCATTTATGCCTGGCCTCTCTCGGACTCTGTGCCTCTGCTCTTTGCCGATTTTAGTCTGGGTCCTTTCACTGTACTAGACCGGCCCGCTGGGTGTGACGGCTTTTCTGAGTTCCGTGAGTCCTTCCGGCAAGTTCTTGAACGTGCTGGTGGTCCTTAGGGAGCACTGACCCCCCCGTAAGCAGTCCCAAACAGGACCATATGGTTTGAATCAGGACTGGGGGCAGGGGTCCGAGAGCCTCCCTCTGAGGCGCCCCCTTTCCTGAATCACCTTTGATGAGGACGATGGTGGTGAAGGCTAATGGTGATAGGGGTCTACCTTATGCCGGCTCCTGTACTAAATGCTTTCACGTGGGTTATTTCATTTACTCATCTCAACACCCCTGGGAGGTGGGGAATATCATGATCCCCATCTTACAGATGTGGACTCTTAAGTTCACAGACCTTTGGTCACCTGTCCAAAGCAACGCAATTAGTCGCTGGTGGGTGGGCTGGCCGTGGAACATAATTTGTAACGCACCGGACAAGACGGTCTCTCCTGTCCCTTCCAGAGCTGATGTCTAATGGGTACGTGATTCCAGGGGATAACTGATCTTTGGGGGGCATGGCTGGGAATCCTGGGGCTCAGGGATAGACATGGTTTCTGCCTCCTCTGCCTGTCTCAGGCGATTTTGTCCACGCCAGGTCCATACCCCCTACCGTCCGCGCCAGCTTCAAGGGGGACTTGGGCGCCAAGTAGAAGAAACCATTCCATTCTATTCCAGCCTGTCCCGCCCGCCCATCGTGTCTCATCCCATCCCATCTTGTCATATCAGGTATCGATCACGCACTGTACTGGGAAGACGCGAGGACGTACGACACATCCTCTCTACCCTCCGCCTCCGCAGGCCAAGGTTCCCCACCAGGCAGATGAGCTCACTGTGCCCTGGGGAGCAGGCTGGCACCACGAAACGCCAAGCCTCAGGCTCCTCCATTCTTTAGCTTCTGGTCCTTGATGCCCGCCTCTGGGAGCCCGGCCAACCTCTGCCCAGAGCCTAACGGGCTCTTGTAGCCAATGAGGACAGTGGCTCGGGTGTGTGTGGGCCTGGGGCCCAGGCGCTGCACAGAACATCCCTTCACTCCCAGGCCTGCCCGGTGGGCAGATGGTGGGGCTGGGGGGTGGGGGAAACGCTGTGGGGGGGCGGATTGGACGGTCCTCAGAGCCGCCGTTGTCGGCCCCCTGACCCAGCAGAGACCACACAGAGCGCTTCAGTGTCCTGGGCACCCACCTGGCCCCCTTCACAGGCACTGTGCCCGCGCACACTGGCACTGGGCCATCTCCCCGGGGCGGGGGGAAAGATGTCTTTTTATTCACTCAGCAGCCGGCTCTGCCAAGGTTGGCTTGGCACACGCGGGGCTTGAGACACGGAGGAAGAGACAGATGTAGAGAGATGAGGCAGGGAAGACAGCAGTCTCCCTTATGAGCATGGCCTCAGCTTGGCGCACAATACTGCAGATCATTTTCAGATAATGGCAACAACCGCGGCCACTTTGAAGCACATCGTGTGCCATGCTCTTTACACGCGCCGTCTCATTTTCTCAGAGATGCCCTGTGATACGGGGACAGCTCATCTCCCCATTTCACGGATGGGAAGACCGAGGCTCTGAGAGGGAAATCCATTCACCCAAGAACGTACCGGGAGAGGGTGGTGGACCTGGGATTCAAACCTCGGTCTGTCTGACATATGAACCCTGTAGCGTCTTGCTCTCCTGCATTTCCGGTATCGTTCAACCTCTTTTCCATTCTTTTTTTTTTTTTTTTTAATGTTTATTTATTTTTGAGAGAGAGAGGGAGAGAGCGCCTGTGCACAAGTGGAGGAGGGGCAGAGAGAGGGGGACAGAGGATCCAAAGCGGACTCTGTGGTGACAGCAGAGAGCCCCACGCGGGGCTCCAACTCACGGACGGCGAGATCACGACCTGAACCGAAGTCAGACGCTCGACCGACTGAGCTGCACAGGCGTCCCTGTTCCACGCATTCTAAATACATGATCTTATTTAATTTTTACAATAGCAACTCATTCATCCACCCGTGCCCTCCTGCAGTCACTCAATGAACACTCACTGAGAATCCCCTGGGGGCTAAGCCACACGGAAGGAGATGTAAACAGTGTCTGTTCTCAGAGGCGGTGGAAATGAGAGTGTGGGGACAGTGAACTCCAGAGTCCCCCCATTTACCTCCAAGGCACCCACACCTTGTCTGATGCTGTTGGACCAGGAACAAGGGGTGCCTTAAGGTTTGTCTTTACCCCTGCCTGGAGAGCCTTGGGTTTTCTACTCGGTATCTCAAGTGATGAGACTCTTGGATAAGAACTCAGGCCTCTTGTGTGAAATCCCCACAGTGAGGAATGCCGTGTAGACGCTCTCTAGAGTCTCTTGGTCCCAAACATACCTTTTAATACTTCAGAAGTTTTCACTGAAGTATAGTATGTGAATAGAAATTTCACCCAATTGTTCAGGGCACAGCTTGATGAACGTTCTCAAACTGGACGCAAACTGTATAATCACCAACCGGATCACTTAGCCAAACACTGCCGGCGTGCGTTCTATCTTCTGGCGCCTCAAGGAGATCTTTATTTCGCCTTCTAGCATCGTTTGAAGATTCACTTCGGCTGTTGATGAATTCCCTGGGCAAGGACGCAACACGTCCTCCTTTGCATCCGGCGTCTTTCGCTCGTTCTCTTTGTGACGTTTTTCTGTGCTGTTACGTGGATGCTGGTTCATTCCTCTTTTTTATTGCCGCGGAGTATTCTGTGTTAGGACTATCCCACAAGTTACCCATTCGATTGCCTACGGGCCTTTGACTCACTTCCAGTCTGGGGCTGTTGTGAACAGGACAACTGTGAACTCTGTCTTACACGGTTTTTGTTCGTTTGTTTCTGGTGCACACATATACCTACTTCCGTTGGGCGTATTCCCAACAGGGTGCCGGCTGCACGGAATGGCATGTCTGTCTTCAGCCAGCACCGCCAGACGTTTAGTACAAATCCCCCAATTCCGATGATAAGTCTATCCAGCTGCTTTCCGACAAAGCAGTAACTAGTAGACTGACAGAAACCTAATGCTGTTTATATAAATACTAATAATAATTACTATTTTTACCGCCGTTCTGTTGTTCCTAGCCTGCAGGGATTTGGGAATGAAGGCACGTGGTAAGCAGCAAATGAACGGTTTGGATAAAAACCTGAATGGGGCCGGGGGCGGGGGGGGCCGAGGGGCGCCCGGGGGGCTCAGTCGGCTGAGCGTTCAACCTGGGCTCAGGTCACGATCTCGCGGCCGGTGAGTTCGAGCCCCGCGTCGGGCTCAGCACAGAGCCCGCTTCAGATCTTCATCTCCCCCCCCCCGCGTTCCCCCCACTCTCTCACAACAAACCCAAAGGAAAACAGATCTGAACGAAGGGAACATCCACGGAGGCCAGCCAGACGTTACTCCGACACCAGTTTCCACTTTTCCAAGGGCCGCATTTCGTCCTCACGTCGGCATCTGGATGGTTAGTGGACACCTGTTGCCTCCTTGAACGGGGATTTTGCTTCTCACAGCTCCCTCTTTAAGCATGAAAGGAGTCCAGGGGGCTGGGCTGGCCCGGCCCGGGATGGGGTTTCCAGGTGGCCTGTCCCCAGAGAGAGGGCAGGAAGGAGGGAGGGGGCAGGGAGTCCAGACACGGAGGGAGCGGCAGGCATCCAGGAGACCCCAGCGAGGGCTTTTTTGCCGCGGGAGCCAGCCTCGGGCACCCCGGCTTTAAGCTGGAGGCCATGCACGCCCCGTGTGCCATTCCGACCCCCTCTTGGGGGAAGACGAGCTGGCAGAGCAAACCGAAGGTGAAACCGGGCCGTTCTGCCAGGGTCCAGAATTCGTACCTCCAAGAGGTCTGACTCCGCACCTTCGCTCTGCGGGGCACTGCACACACAGCCACAGCTTCTATTCTGCGAACGTGCCCTCTTGCTTTTTTGCTACCGTGTCTTCGCTGGGGCCGTGTTTTCCAGCAGCACTCCGCTCCCTGCCACGCGGACGCACACACAGGTCAAGCCAGGATCCGCTGCACGGCACCGTGCCTATTCTGATTTCGCCCCTCTGCGACAGGTCCCGCGTTTGTGTCCATTTGACGGATAGGGAAACTGAGGTTCAGAAACACGAAATTATTCTCCCAGAGCTTCCGAAACCAGGTGTGGCACAGGCCCCGGTCTGTCCGACTCCAGGGCAAATGTCTTTGGCCGCTTCTTGTGTGCTTGGTCCTCTGACACCTTCCCCAGGGCTCCTTTTCCTGAGACCATTCTTTTCCTTCTCAGATGGCTTCTCTTCCCTCTTTTCCTGGGCCTCCCCCTTCATGCACGAGGCTTCTAACAACTCAGAAATGACAGAACTCATTGGCCACAGCTGGAATGACACTGGTGGGCGAGATAATACGATATTGATCTTCCCATGGTAGACTCTATTTCTTGCAAGGAGGGGAAGGGAGATTAATGCAGGGCCCTGGTGGGTAGCAAACAGCATCTGTAAGGCAGCTTCTGTGACAGGCAGGATAACATGCTTTATTAGCCTTATGACAAGACAATGTTTTACCATAATTTTTGATCAGAGACTGGGCGACGTTAGCATCAAAATGCATTTGGGAAGCAGTCACGCAGAGTAAGTAGGAGATGAAAAATGCAGTCCATGGTGGGGGCTGGCAGCTCAGAGGTTGGGGTTAACCTCAGCTTTCCAAAGGGACAGAAAATTCCATGAACACGCAGACCTCCAAGCTATGAGGACAGGGTTCCATTGTTGACTTTGGGACAATGTCAGCAACACCTCCCCAACCCCCCCTCCCCCCAGATTTATGCACACATTTCAATTCCTGATCCCCTGCCAGAAAGCCTTGGGTACTGCCTTTCCCCAGACCAGTGTTTCTCAAAAGCCCACGCACAGCAGAATCTTCCGGACTGACTTTTTAAATGAATTCCTAGGTTTCATCCCAGACCCAGTAAATTAGAATTTGGGGAGGTGGGACCAAGGAGTCTGCGCTTTTACCAAGCACCCTGGATGAGTCACATGTGCATTGACGTTTATGAACCATTGCGTTTGGGAGCTCTGAGCATGGAGAGAATTACATCGCATAATGTCCCCGCCACCGTGCCATTATACTCATAAAGCTGCACTGAACTACGTTACAGTTAATCATGTGATATTTTTATAGCACTTTATCACATACACTGAGCAGTCCTTTCTATTGCCCTATTTGATCACAGATTGAACAAACTTGTGGAAGAGAAATAAAAATTCCCATTGTATAGATGAGGAAACTGAGGCTGGGCACGGGTGGTAAAGGATCGTGCCAGAGACCTCCTGTCGAGCAAGCACAGCAGCCAACGTTGATTCTCGAGCCTTCCTTAAACACATCCTGTGCTCTCAAATTCTCCCCAGGTGAGGGGTTCTTAACTGGGGGTGATTTTGCCCCCCTCCCCGGGACATTCGGCAATGTCCGGAGATGTTTGGGCTGTCACGACTGACTGGGCTGGGGAAGGGGCGCTACTGGTCTCTAGTGGGTGGAGGCCAGGGACGCTGCTTAGTACCCAAAATGCACAGGATGGCCCCAACCACAAAGACCCATCCAGCCTAAATGTCAGACTCCATCCCACCCAAGTTTTTTTTTTTTTTTTTTTTTTTAAATTTTTTTTTTCAACGTTTATTTATTTTTGGGACAGAGAGAGACAGAGCATGAACGGGGGAGGGGCAGAGAGAGAGGGAGACACCGAATCGGAAACAGGCTCCAGGCTCTGAGCCATCAGCCCAGAGACTGACGCGGGGCTCGAACTCACGGACCGCGAGATCGTGACCTGGCTGAAGTCGGACGCTTAACCGACTGCGCCACCCAGGCGCCCCCCACCCAAGTTTTATTCTACACTGACTAGGATGCTTCTGGAGAGATCTTAGCCCAAGGAGTTATATGATCAGATTAAGGCTCTGGATCCCTCTAGATGTGGACTGTCGAGAAGACAAAGCAAATAACTGGAGACCCATCTAGGAAGCTAGTTTAGTCATGGCATGACCTAGGCCAGGCTGTCCCCCACCCCCGCTGAGCCTCAGTTTCCCCTTAGGCGGGACAGGGCTGGAGAAATTCCACTAAATGGGATTCCTCCTATCGCTTTAAAGCTGTTCGATGATCTAATTCTGTCGAATTTTCTGTTAACGCTGGGTGACCTCCTTTGGAAGGCGAGACAAGATCTGAGAGGCTGGCCCTCTGAAAGTCATTGTGCATTTTGGCTGATACGTCTTCCCGCCTCATCAGCCAGATTTGCTCCACGTTAGAAAGGAACTCCCAAGGCAGAGAATGCTTTGGAAGGAAATTGGATTGGAATTTAATTGATGGCCCGGGCGATATGCCACAGCTATTAAATTACCCTGAAAAGCCAACCCATTGTTCTATACAGAAGCAACATGGCTTTGTTTGGATAATGCCATGTGTGTGAATTCGGTTTCTTCCCCACTGGACCCACCGTGAGTAGAAGCGTCTCTTTGCTGCCAGTGGGCCGGATGCATGCCAGCCCCCATGATGGCCTCCACGCGCATCCTGGCTGGAAGGGTCTCAAATTCACCAGAGCCTCCAAATCTAACTGAGCCTCTTATTCCTTCTGGTCACCCTCCTTACAGTCCTAGTGATGCTCCCTTTAATCTGACCATATCACCCCCTGCCTTAAAACCTCTCCATGGATCTCTATCATCTATGTTGGCAATGCCCAAATTCACTACTTTGGAGGTTATTGAGAAATGTGCCCACACAAAAAAAAAAAGAAGTTTGGAGATACTGCCTCCTCCTGGACAATTACAATGCCCACCTTCATGGTAAAGGCTCTGACAAGTCCTGCAGCAAAAGGAAAATGTGTCCAGCCAGGTTGAAACCGTATTTCCCAAATCATCTGCAAGTGAGTCCCCCTCTCACGATCCTGTTCACGCACATCTCACTTATTTACGTCTTGTAAAATAGGCTTCCACAGAGTTCCAGCCTGGGACACGGTGATCTGCACATGGAAGTACAAAGTCTTTGGGCTGGCATTCAAGGCTCTCCACAGCAAGGTTCTGGACTTCGGGGCCAGCCTCATGTTCTAGCTTCCAGCATTTCAAACTCCTTGACATCTCCCAAATCCCATGTTTTGGAAGGGCAAGCACAGTGGTTACAACAAAGCCTAGAATCACTGAGTCACTGAATCATATCTGTACCATTTGATGGGGGGTATGAGCTTCAAGAGTTAGCCACCATGACCTCAGTCTCTTTACCTGTGAAATGGGTATAAGAGCACCACCTCATGGGGATAGTTGTAAGAATCCAATGAGCAGACGTATGTAGAGAGCCTAGAACATAGCTGACACTCAATACATGTCAGCTCTCGATTCCCTTTGTTGGAAATACCTGCCCTCTTCTTGGCCATCTGGTCAACCTCTTGTTATCCCAAGTGTCTTAGCCCTGACATCGGTCCTCTGTAGAGCTTTCTACACAACCTTTTGGAAGAGAAATATACTCTTTCCTCTGTTCTCCTGCAACACCTTGTCTTCCTTCCTTTATTCATTTCATTAATTGAGCCCCTACTCTGTGCCTGCCACTCAAGGCATTGGAGACACAGTGGAAATGGGACTACCTTTGTCTCTGATCTCTTGGAGCTGAAAGTCTAGAAAGAAAGAGAGAGGTGAACTAAAGAATGAGGCAGAAAATTAGCTGCCTGCAACCAGGAGGCTCCTACAGGAGCACTCACTGGGGCCCTGGTTTCTCGCTCTTAACAGGATGCATTGTAGTCACTTTTTTTTTTTTAATTTTTAGTGTTTATTTATTTTTGAGAGAGAGAGAGAGAGACAGAGCGCGAGCAGGGGAGGGGCAGAGAGAGAGGGAGACACAGCATCCGAAGCAGGCTCCAGGCTCTGAGCTGTCAGCACAGAGCCTGACGCAGGGCTCGAACTCACAAACCACAAGATCATGACCTGAGGTGAAGTCAGACCCTTAACCAACTGAGCCACCAGGCTCCCCAGCATTGCAGTGACTTGTTTTTAACCACATGTCTCCCACTGGAGAGGGAGCTTCTTCAGGGACCCCAAGCGAGCGCCCCGAACACAGAAGAGGCACCTGAAATGTTTACTGAACAAAGGGAGGGCATGGGGAGCACCAAAGGTCGGGAATGACCCTCATCCCCCTGTCCCCCTTGACCAAGCACACCTGCCAGCTGCTGGGACGTCTACCGCTTGGAACCAACCATAAACCAAATCCCTCAAGGAAGGGAAGAGAGAACGATCTGGTTTATTCTATTTGAAGAACTCCGAGCTCCCAGCGCCCTGGGTGCCTCTCAGAGCTCCATTTTTATTTCCTGAGGAAAAATACTAAACCAGGTTAGTGCTAAAGAAGATGAATAGGAACAGAGACAGGCTACCGGCGGTGTGCAGCTCTCTCAGGTGTCTTCCTCGCCAGTTCCAGCGAGAGGGAGGGAGACAAGACACGATTCTTCAAATAGCTCTTCTCTTTTTTGGGGGAATATGTAATCGTCTCAATTAAAACACAGACCAGAATACTTAATGGCACGGAAATTGATTTTGATGCTATTTAAATAATTTCCCCCTGGAGAAAACGGCTATTACTTGGCCTAATTTTGATGGAAACCTTCATTTGCTTCCCAGCTCGGAACTTGTGTGCATGGGGTTCTGGTCACACAAGGCAGATCTGGATTTGTGTCAGGCTCAGAGGACTTGTCCGGGCAACTGGAAGGGGAAGGAGCCTATGCCAAAGCCACACAGGTCCACTAAAGAGGTGTACAGGGTGCAGGTTTAAACCTTGCCCCATAGGGGCGCCTGGGTGGCTCAGCTGGCTGAGCGTCCGACTTCGGCTCGGGTCATGATCTCGCGGTCCGTGAGTTCGAGCCCCGCGTCGGGCTCTGTGCTGACAGCTCGGAGCCTGGAGCCTGCTTCGGATTCTGTGTCTCCCTCTCTCTCTGCCCCTCCTCCATTCATGCTCTGTCTCAAAAATAAATAAAACATTAAAAAAATTCTTTTTAAAACTTGCCCAGGGACACTATGCTCAGCTCCTCCCAGAGTGTTTCTATAGAAGGGGACTCATGGCCCTACAGGGCTGTCCGTGATGTCAGTCAGAGTGGGGGCTAAGTGGAGGAGGGCTCAGTGATGTGTGGCCCTGTAGGATTCCTCCCTCCCTAAAACGCATTTGTGCAATACGAATGTTCCACGCCTTGGAGGAAATGCACATGTTCATTCTCTCTAAATTGCCTTTCTTGGGAGAGTACACGAGGAAAGAAATGAGCCCGCATTTACTACTCACTAGACCCTCTGCTAAGCTATTCCATAAAAGTCCTACCTCAAAATTCCTTGACCAAGGAAAATCCACGGGCTGAAAGCAAAGGTTGGCAAACCAGAGCCCACGAGTCAAGTTTGGCCCACCACTTGTTATTGTAAATAAAGTTTTACTGAAACACAGCCATATTTTCTCTTTTACATGTAGTCTGTGGCTGCTTTCATGCTGCAATGGCAGAATTGAATACTTGTCTCAGAGACTGATGGCCAGCAAAGCCTAATTTACCATCTGGCCCTTTACAGAAAAAGTTTGCCAACCTCTGGTTTGAAGTAGGAATATATGAAATTATCATTTTAGCAGTGAGAAGAAAAAAAGGCTAAAACATTGGCAATTTCACATGGTTTGATCTAATGCCCCACTTTGGTGTTAAGCCCCAGAGGTTGTACAACTCATCTCGTCCATCTTCTTCCTTTGTATTCATTTAGTATGTGGAACTAAAGCTCAGAGAGGTTAAGTGACTTGCCCAGGGTCACACAGCTGGAAAGTGACAAGATCAGGACACAAACTCAGGAGCCCAACTCTAAGATATTTGCTGTTCCTGCTCCCTGGGGCTCCTCCCAGGGAGCCCTGACAAAGCCTGTGCCCTGTTTGTCCACCTCTGTGCCCTCAAAGTCACCAAATATTTGTACCTCCCGTCAGTGCTCGCCTTAGCAAATGCAGCCTCAGAGTTTGCCAAGGATCCAGAATTGGAACGACCTTGAGTTTATGTTGCTAATAGTACATTTTGCGATTGGAATCCTTGATGTGAGAAGTGGCCAAAGGTCGTCAGAGCTGACCATGTTGAAGGAGTTAAGAGTTCTCTCAAGAGCAGTGGGGGGTTTGAAACACGGGGCAGCGGTGACCCAAGTAGATGTGCCGAGAGCGCTCTCCTTTGTGGCTGGAGCTTGGAGAGGGGCTGGGGGTGGAAACAAAAAGACCAATCCAGGCAAGACATGGTGAGGCATGGTTAGCGGTGGAGGCTGAAAAGTGAGTAAGATTTTGGATAGATCTGCTTAGAGCCCAGAGGTCTTGGGACTGGACCGGATATGGAGAGGGGAGGGGCTAAAAGAGAGGAAAGTATAGAGAGGACGCCCAGGTATCTGCCTGAGCAACCAGGTGGGGAGCGGGGGCAAAGAGGAGAAGGCACCTGCCCTGGTTACACAGTAAGCGGATGGAGCCGGACTCGGAACCCAAATCTGTAAGCTCTGCAGCAATGACGGTGCCCTGGCAATCACAAGTTTCCTGGGTGGCTGAGAGGATGAGACCAAGGGAAGGGCTACTGTGGCTTCTGGCTCTCAGCAGACCCCGGGGCAGCATCAAAGCACTGAGTGGTATCGAGATTCCTTCCCGTTGGAGTTTAAAGGGAACCGGGGCTGGGTGCTCCAGGAGGCTTCCTGGAGGAGGCGGCATTAGATCTGAAACTGAAAGGTAGTCATCCGAGCAGCGCAAGACCGTGGGCAGAAGGGCAGATGGGCATCGAGGTTGTGAGATGCAAAATGCATCATTCTGTGGATTGGAAAAGAACCGAAGTTCTGGGTCTTGTGTTTAAACCACTCCCTCTTCCTTTTGATGATTGCTTTGGGGTTCTAGCGACCGCCTACTGCTCTGTCTTTAGGGACAGCCTTTCCATGATCAATAATTTGGGCTCCGCATCTTGGGCTTTTTCACCACGAAACTGTGCACATGGTGGTCTTGCTTGTCTCCACTGGCTACCCTTTCTCACTCAGACTTTGGTCTCCTTGCTTAAACATCACCTCTGCAGCGTCCTGGACTAGGTCAGTCCCCATTACGTGCTCCCTGAGCTCCCCGCGCTCTAATTACTAGCTCAGCATCTGTCCGTCCCCTTAGGAAAGAAGCCCGAGAGTGGAAATGATATCTGGTTTGATGCATCTGGTACCAGCAGCTCTGAGACGGGCACATCCTAAAGGCTAAATAAATACTCGAATAAGTGAATGACTGGATTTGCATACCGCATCCCAGCTCCTTTGCCTCCCCTGGGTTAACATCTTTCCCTTCTGCCTCCCCCCGGCGTCTACAGCTTGCCACGAGCAGGTGTGTGGCAGACTGTTGTATCTCCCACACACGTTCCTCCTCTCCCCCAGAAGGGTTGTGGATCCCTTTAAAGAATGAATGTGTATCTATCTTTGAGACAGACAGAGAGAGTGCAAGTGGGGGAGGGGTGAAGAGAGAGGGGGACAGAGGATCCCAAGCGAGCTCCGCGCTGACGGCAGCGAGCCTGACGTGGGGCTCGGACTCCCCGACCGTGAGATCACGACCAGAGCCGAAGTCAAGAGCCGGATGCTTAACCAACCGAGCCACCCAGGGGCCCACCTTTCTAAAACAATTTTTAAAGTTCCCCATTCTGCCCTGGACCACCAGGTTACTATCTCCAGACTTCCCATTTCCTCCTAGCTCCTTCAACCCGGCTCCCTCCCCCTGGGGACAAGAGAAAATCCAAAGGGCTTCATGAGGTTCTCAAGACCCTCCAGGGTGGGGCCAAGCAAAGTTCCCCAATCTCACCTCCTCTGGACCCCAGATCATTTAGGTTCACTCTTGCGCACCCCAGAACGCTCACATGACTAACTAAAGTCCTGTGTCGTTTCCCCCTGGATCAATCCCACCACGTGCTCCTCAAAGCCAGCCCCAATCATCCCTGTCCTAGCTGACTCCTCTGAAGCACCTGGAGCCATTTTTGTTTGGAGACATTTTTGTTTGAAGTGGTGTTTTGGGGGGACATTTGTATCCTTGTCTTATCTGTGTGGACCCTACCATCTCTATGATAATTCTTTGAAAGGAGAGGTCTTGTTGTGGCCAACTGTATTCCTTCCTGCAACATCTAGTACCCTATGCTCAGCATACACTTGCTACTTGCCTCCAAAATGTATCGTCTGCAGCCTCTTGATGTGTGCTTTCTGCATTGGATCATACATTTCATGAGGGCAGGGACCTCACTCATCTCCAGACCCCCTGCTTCCCCATCCCTTGCTTAGCCAGCCAAGAAGGAAAGTTAGTTACAGCAAGGTCGCCTTGCAGCTGTGACCCCGTGGGTGCCTCCCCTTTACCTGCTCCGGAGCTTGCCTTTCAAGGCAAAACTCTATCTCGAAGATTATTACCGTGGAATAGGATATTCGCCCCCAATTCCATCCAAGACTGTCAAGGCTGGAGGGAGACACCAACAATCACTATCCCCCCCTCTCTTGGTCCCATCCCATTTCATCCTTGTGTTCTTAACCTAACCTTAGCCCAAAGCTCTCTTCCCTCGCGTTTAGGATAAAAATACAATTTTCTTCTCGCTTCAGCCACTGTGGTTCCATCTCAGGTCAGGAATCTGGAAGTCTTCTGTTTCTGCCCCCTCCATATGCAATCACGAGTTCATTTCCTTGACTTTACCGCCTCCTCCACCCCCATCGGCTCATGCCCAACGGCCCAGGCTGCCCACATTTCTTGTCTGGATGACTACGATAGCCTCTTCCCTGGCTGCTCTCCTTCCAGTGTCTCCCCCCCGAAAGATTCTCTTTCCATGGCGGCTCTCCTACAATTCAGATATAACCATGTTATTCCTCTGCTTAAAATCCTTCACACCTTACCCTCAGAATCTGGTCTGACTCCTTCAAACATGGTGGATGCGGCTCTTCAGATGAGTCCGGTATGGCCTCGACCCCCTGCCCCCCTCCCTCCCCCAGAACTTTTAGAATGGAATCATCCAATCACAGAATCGCATCTAGTTTTCGAGATAGGTGGAGTACAGGCCTAGCGGTTAGGGATCCAGGGCCAACAAGCAGACTGCCTGGGTTTGGATCCAGTTCTGCCATTTGCTAGCTGTCTGTCATGTCCTTATTGTGCCTGAGTTTCTTCATTTAAAAAGAGAAAAACAGGGGCATCTGGGCGGCTCGGGTCATGATCTCACGGCTCGTGAGTTCGAGCCCCACGTTGCACTCTGAGCTGACAGCTCCGAACCTGGAGCCTGCTTCCGATTCTGTCTCCCTCTCGGCCCCTCCCCTGCCCACGCTCTGTCTCTCTTTCAGAAATAAATAAAACATTACAAAAAATAGAAAAACAAAAATATGTAGTTGTGCCCACTTCAGAAGGCTGTCATAGGGTAAACAAGGTCATTTGCACAAAGGTCTTAACACTGAGCCTCTTTTATTACCATTAAAGGTGCCGGGCTACCTGCCTCAGTTCACACTGGTGCTTTGCCCATTCTTCATCTGGTGAATTGCGAACTCCTCGTCAGCTGCTGGTTTGGGTGGCACCTCTTCCAGGAAGGCTTCTTGGATTCTTGGGCTGGGTTGATGACTCCCTGCTCCCTGCTCACTTTTCACACTGTCCTGTAAACGTGTGTGCATCTTGACACATGCCATGTGAATTGGGGGACGCGTCTTCCCTCTTTCCAGCCTCAGCGCCTGGCGTGGTGCCTGGCATTGGGGGACACCCTCAGGTAGCATCTGTTGAGTGAATGGATATATGAGCATCTTCTCTCCTATGAGCCTGTGTGTATTTCAAGGTAAAGGCGATGCCTTCTTTCCTGGCCCCCCTCTTACAGCTCTCCACCCAGACCCGGGCAGAGTAGAGTGGATACTCACAAAAGACTTTTTAGCGCGACTGAATTGAAAATGACAGACTCATTCGGGGAGTCGTCGCGTGGCCATCTTGATGGGGGGAGAGGGCGGCTGGCTGGCAGGAGCACGCTGATAAAGGCAGCCAGAGTTGGTATAAGCCATTTATTCTCCTGAAAGAACCGAAGCTAATCTTTCACGAGCAGTCTGGTCGGATCCCCGTTTCTAATACAGATGCTATCAGGGTCTTAGATGTGATAAACTCCCCGGGGTTTCTCTAAGACTCCGAACGTGGTCTGGAGTCAAATGCCTGTTCTCCAACTTCCATGCAACTGCCTCCAGATCCGTGAGCTACAGACACTCGACTGCAGGGAAGAGCCAGTCTCCCTGCATGCCCGAGTCAGGGAGCCCGGGGAATCTTCTGCACCACCTGCTCGCGCTCACCGGGACGGCCTCTCATCAGGCCTCAGTTGGAGGACCCACATGGCCCCCTCAGAGGGCTTCCCCTCAGAGGGCCACCTTAAGTTAAGAAAGTCTTCCTCCATTTCCTGACGTCCTTGTTCACGGTGAGCTCCATGAGGGCGCCAACCACCTGCGTCCCGTCCACCTTTCTACGCTTTCTTGCCAACATCCTACTTTGCACATGAGAAATCCTCGGTACATATTTAGGGGACAAATTACTGGATAGGAAGTAGGAGTGCTGGGGCGCCTGGGGGGCTCTGTCGGCTGAGCGTCCGATTTCCGCTCAGGTCATGATCTGTGGTTGATGGGTTTGAGCCCCGCGTTGGGCTCTGTGCTGATGTGGGTTAAGCGTCCGACTTCGGCTCAGGTCATGATCTCGCAGTGCCTGAGTTTGAGCCCCGCGTCAGGCTCTGTGCTGACTGCTCAGAGCCTGGAACCTGCTTCGGATTCTGTGCCTCCTTCTCTCTCTGCCTTTCCCCTCTCATGCTCTGTCTCTGTCTCTCAAAAATAATCGTTAAAAAAAATTAAAAAAAGAAAAAAAAAAAAGAAAGAAGTAGAAATGCTGTGGGACCCTGGGAAATCATTTCTCTTTTCTGGCTTGTTTCCTCTCCTGGAATGTGAGAGAGTCGAATGGGATTTTGTAGGGATCCTTCTGGGTCCACGGTCTATAAATTTACAGGAATGAGACTGGGGAGAAGGCATTTCATACTGGGTGCTGCTCTTCTAAGCCCTGCTAGGTGCACCCGCCCAGGTCGGGCACTGACCTGGGCACTGTCGGCATCTGGGCTGGATAATTCTTCCTGGTAGAAGTGGTCCAGTCCATTGTAGGCTTCTGAACAGGTTCCCAGGCCTCTCTCTCCACTAGATTCCGATAGCAGCCCTAACCCAGGTTGGGACAACCAAAAGTGTCTCTGGACGTTGCATAGTGCCTCAGGGAGCAGGTCCCCATCCTCATGGGGAACCCCTGGCCTGGATCGAGGGGTCCTTGGTAATCATGCTAAGGAGTCTGGACTTTGTCCTTCTCTGCTGCGTAGGAACACGGTTCCCCTTGAAGGACCCTCAGCCGTAGTGAGTCTCAGACGGATCCAGTGTCAGAATTGCCTGGGAGGATTTCTTAAGTTGCAGCCTGCTGGGCCCCACCCCAGAGTTTCTGATTCAGCAGTCTGAGGAGCCGAGATGCTGCGTCTTTCTTGTCTTTTCTTTTTTTTTTGATGTTTATTTATTTTTGAGAGAGTCGGAGCACGAGTGGGGGAGGGGCAGAGAGACAGCGAGACACAGAATCCGAAGCAGGTTCCAGGCTCGGAGCCGTCAGCCCAGAGACCGACGCGAGGCTCGAACCCACGAACCGTGAGATCATGACCTGAGTGGAAGGCAGACGCTGGACCGACTGAGCCCCCCAGGCGCCCCGAGATTCTGCATTTCTAAACAAGGTCCCGGGTGATGCCAATGCTGCTGGTCCAGGGACCAGACTGCGAGAACCGGTCTTCTGTGGCTGCGGTTCCCAGTCCTGGCAGTGCCCGAGAGTCCTTGTGCCCAGGCCACACCCTGTCAGATCCGCATCTTTGGGGCTGGCGCTGAGTATTTGTGTTTCTGGAGACCCCGGGGATTCGACTGTGCAGACAAGCCCGAGCCCTTCTACGGCACAGAGCAAGCCCTGAGCCCCTCTGCCACGTGTTCTGCATTCTGTTCATTCGAAACGAGTCCTTTGACCATTTTGGCCACCGGAAATGCTGGAATGGAGGAAACCGGCTTTTTGTTCATGTGGTGGCTTCCTCCTCCCTCAGCTGGCCTCTTATCCACCTGTTTTATTCACTTGTTGGCTTATGTCCTTGGCCCCGTATGCCTCTGTTGGTTTATTCTTCCATGCATACCTCCCTTCTACCCCTGATGCCACCTGCTTATCTCTTTCCCACACTTCACCTACTGTCTCCAATGGTTCCCCCCCCTTTTTTTTTTTTACCTATTTGCCCTTTCTCCTCGTCATTCTTATCTTTGCTCAGTTATCTTCCTGTCTTGCTTTGCGAGCAGGGAAGGGTGGGGAAGAATGACTAAGACAATACGCCTTTGCCCAAGGAGTTCTCTCCCTTCCCGATTCCTCTGCTCCCTCCCATCCCATCCTAATCCTTCCTGAGACCTCAGCTTCCCCTGGATCACTTCCTGGATCTCCCAGAGGAGCTCAAAATCCCCTCACGTGCTTTTGCAACACTACAATGCTCACGGATGTAATTTTACAATGATTTTTAAGTTACACAGTTACTATTTGTCCGCTGGACTGTGTGCTCCATGAGGGCAGAGGCCCTGTCTATTTTGCTCTCATTGGATCCCAGTGTCCAGTATGGTCTTGACCCTGCGGTCAATGAATACAGCCCCTGCCACAGGTCACCCTCCCCTATCTGCCTCTGGCAAGGTCCTTTGTGTGGACACGGAAGTAACACCAGCCAGGACTCTCTTCTCAGCAACTGTGGGCCCAGATGGGCAGTGTTTACCTAGAAATGATGGAAACAGCCCTAATCCCCACTATCTTGGCAAAAGTTACTCTCAGACGCCAACAGTGATTTCTCAGGCTGGCCTCAAATGCTGCCACCTCTCGACCCAGGCTGACAAAACCCACAGAAAGTCCTTCTCTTCCTTGTACTGGGGACAAGGAGGTTGATGTTGGCCATTGTCTTCATCTGGGACACCTCTCGGGCTTTGAGATCCCAGCTATCTGACATGTGCACATCAAAGGGCATTCTTGTTTCTCTCGGGGCCACCAAGGCCCCTGCATGGGAGACAGCTCCCAGGGACGGGGACGCACACAGACTTCCTGAAGCATTAATAAGGCTCAGCGGGGGGAGCAAAGGGCAAGTGTGTAAATGCAGATGCTTGAGCCTTAGGGGAATGATGCCTTACATGCTTTTGCATCCCTAGGCCAGGGGGAACCAGGCAGTGAGAGAGAATTCTAAAGTGTGTTTTAAAACTGGTCTACACAGTGCACCCCGGGCTGGCTCCATAGGAGGGCTCTCAGCCAGCTTGCAAGTTAACTGCGGGAAGCAGAAGCCTTGGCTTTCTTACCGGCAATGAGCTGGGAGGACCAGGTAACAGAATTCTGAGGACAGGAAAACAGCCCACAAATACATGCCTGGAGACATCCAGCCACTGACAAAGAGCCTCGCGGAATGTCCCTTTGACCTGCTGGCTGTCCACTATCTTAGCTTGCTGGGCTCTTTTTCCAGCATTCCAGACTTTCTGCAGTATGACTCCTGCCCCCGAGATGAGACAGACGTTCAATTCTTCCTACCTGCTGCCATTTGGGGGTGGGGGGAATTAATGGAGAGGCAACCATGTTTGGAGTGTTACCGTGTGTTCAGCACTGTGAGGAGCTTCATCCCATGTGTTGGTTTTATTGGACCTTCCTCTCTCTGTCCTTCCTTCTCCCCTTCCTTTTTTTTTTTTTTTTTTTTTTGGCCCTAGCTATACTCAAGGAGCATCCTTATGCAACAGCTTCTGCTGTGATCGAATCCACTCCTAAGCACAAATTCCCTGGAATGAAATTCCCTGGTCAAAGGGCACGAAGATTTTTATAGCTCTTGCTGAACAAAATCGCCATACTGCTTTCCTAAGGGGTCTTTCCAATTACGAAACATCCGAGCTAACCAATGTTACAGTAACCTTGCCAGCATCCAGTGTTATTGGTTTAAGTGTTTTAAGCTAATGTAGTCAGTGTAATGTGGTGTCCCCCCAGGATACTTTTAGGTGCATTTTACTTGACCTCTGTGAAGGATGCACATTCCCTGTAAACTTTCCACCCAGTGGTTCACGTTGCTGGATGTTTTCATTACGTGCTCTGTCTGTTTGTATTTTGTGGTGCACATCTTTAGAGTTACAACTTGGCATTCCTTGATACGCTTGTTTATCATGTTTTAAAATTTTCATTATTACTTACCCTTGCGGCCTCTTAATATAGTTTTTCTATGAAAATTTAATCCTTGCAGAGAGATTATATATATCTCTTTACATACTGTATGTAGATCTGTGCTTTATACACACACAGGAATTCAAGAGACAATTTTTGTCCCCTTGGGGAAAACACGGCCCTCACGAGAATGCGTACAATAAGCTAAATTCAACTACACGGTTCCACTAAGTCATCATGAACTAATGATCACGAACTAAACAACAATCCAGCTAAATAAATAAAGGAAATTCAACAAATATTTTCTGGGCACCTACTGTGTATAAGCAATGAGATAGTCACTGTGGACTCAGAAATGGAGAAATCAAGGGCTCTACTGCTTTTTTTTTTTTAAATGTTTACTTATTTTGAGAGAGAGAGAGAGGGGAGGGCCAGAGAGAGAGGGACAGAGAAAGAATCCCAAGCAGGCTCCACACTCAGCATGGAGCCTCATGTGGGGCTCGACCCCACGAGACCGCGAGATCATGACCTGAGTTGAAATCCAGAGTCGGAAGCTTAACCGAAGGAGCTACCCAGGCGTCCCTCTATTACCATTTTTAATGCAAATTGACGAGAACTGTTGAGAGAGGGCATTGCAAGTGGGAGGTGGGAGGGACTGCCCAGAAAGGTCTAGGGACCGTAAAAGCAAACAAACAAAAACCCAAACGGACAACACCAATAGCCTCAGTCACGACAGCAAAGCAAGAGACAGGTCTGTGGGCTGATGTGTTTTGCCCAGAAGTTAGACCAAGCATCACACAGCAGGCGCCCTCCTGGTACAGGAGGCTGGGCAGCCTGGTGGTCACCGAGGGGCTGAACTGCAGAAGGACCTGCTTCAAACCCCGGCTTATGATTTCCTTGCTGTACATTACAGCCAGCCACACGATCCGGGCCAGCCACACGATCCAGGCCAGCCACGTGAACTTAAGATTCCGTATCTGGAAAATAGGGGCAGATAATCAGACCCAACTCTCCCGGTAGGTGTGAAGGTTAAATGAGAGACTGCTCTCTAAACTCTTAGCATGGTGTCTGACCCAGAATTAGGGGTCCAAAATCATTTGCTAATATTACTAATATCACTCTTCATTAATTCCGAGAACGTTGTCGGCAGGCCATCAGATGTTTGGAGTGAGGACTGGTCCTGCCACGAGCTTTTTTCAAGGGTCTAAGGGAGACTGTGACCTTCAGGTGCAAAACCAAAAATAAGCACATATGTCACTAAAACACTCAATTACCCCCTTTCCAGGGTCCCTTTCTCTCCAGTCTTTTTCTTGTTTTGTTTTTTTCCCCCTCTACCCTGTTTCTTTTTTTTTTTAATTTGTTTATTCATTTATTTTTGAGACAGAAAGAGAGAGTGAGCGAGACAGTATGAGTGGGGGAGGGACAGAGAGGGACACACAGAATCCCAAGCAGGGTCCAGGCTCCGAGCTGTCATCACAGAGCCTGACGCGGAGCTCAAACTCACCTTGAGATCATGACCTGAGCCGAAGTCAGACGCTTAACCGACTGAGCCCCCCAGGCACCCCCTCTACCCCATGCTTCCTAAACATCAGCATGCACATGAGTCACTGGAGGATTTTTCTAAAATGCTGATTCCGAATCAATAGGTCTGGGATGGGGTCCAAGATTCTGCATTTCTAACTAGTTCCCAAGGGTTGTTGTGGCTGTTGGCCTGCAGACCATCCTTGCAGCGACGCTGCTCCAGTGGGTTTTAATGGGGCTGGGCCATCTCGGGATGCTACAGGCATCCAGGGAGAGGAACAGGGAGATGGATGGCAGATCCTGAATTGCCACCAGGGGCACAAGAGACTGCACGCAGGCAAACCCCTTTACTAAAACAGGCAAGGTCTGAATGTGTACTCTCCAGTACAGATGCCCGGCCCATCCTGCCTTGGGGCTGCAAGTCTCCCTGGCCCTGGGGGGAAGCCTTCCACTCCACAAATACCACTGAGCAGTCCCTGTAATGACAGCCCCTCTTCAGAGGGCACTGACTTCCTGCAGGTGCTTTGCTGCCTTAACAAGGATCTACCCAGCAGCCCTGAGATCAGTCACCTGCCTTCCCCCCCCCACCCATTTTATAGTGGAAGAAATTGAGGCTTGGGAGGGTGAAGGGTGTGGACCCAAAGTCTAAGTGGTAGAAAAGGCAGATGTAGGATTTGATTACAGAGCCAACTCCAAGCCTTTCCCCATTCCCACCTCAAGTGCCCCCACCCGTGATGCCTGACTCCCAGTGACGGTGCCTGGCTCCCAATGACTGCCCTAAGATCTTCACAAGCCCTGGGATGGCCTTTGGGGATGCAAAGTAAGAAATGCAATGGCATAGGTAGGATTCACGGGCCACCTAGCGGGGGTGGAGGGGTGGGGGGGGGGCGACCTTACAGAGAAAGCTTCTGCCTCCAGCCTATTTGCAAACGTGCATCAGGATCCATTCTGCGGGGCTCTTGTCTCAAAACCAGATTGTTCTGCAATGTGCTCGCCAACATGGAGTAAAATTTTGTCATTTCATGCAAGATCAACCAAACCTTTGCTTTTCAACTCCATAAACCCCACCCCCAGTTCCCACCATCCCATCCCCTTGGTAGAACCAGGAGGCAAGCTGCTTCTCCAAAGGGGGCTTGAGACCCAGGAGGTCAGAGTCAGACCAGATGTCAGACCAGAGTCACATCCAGATCCCAGATCAAGTGCCTGATAGCTGTGCAACCTTGGGTGAGTTACTTTACCTCTCTGAGCCTCACTTTCTCAACTGTGAAAAAGAGGGAATTACAGCAATCTAAATACCAAGGGCCATTCCCACCTACTAAGGACGTGTGCGCAGGGCACTGTGCTTCCTCAGTTTACCCTCATTATGATTCTAGGAGGCAGGGATGTCACCACCCCCGTTTTAGACGTGAGGACACACGTGGCTAAGGGAGGTAACATAGTGACGTCGTCAAGGCCTCTGTCCAGCTACTGCAGTTTGACCTTGCAGTTCACTGCAATCCCGCGAACGTGCAGGGAACCCCCTGTCCAGGCTGGCGCCCCGGGGTGGAGGCACAGACCGAGCTCTGGTCTTCCTGGCAATAATCACGCCTCGGATAAACCTCATTGGCTAGGACGCGGCCACTGTGCAAAGCTGGAGCTCTGGTCTTCTTGACCAGAGTCGCGTGCCCAGGCGTGCTGGTCTGGAGGCCGTTTGTCTGCCTGGCCCCCTTCTAGAAGCTCTGTGTGGAGCAGCTCACAGAACCCGCCCAGGCGTCTGTGAGCTCTATACTCCATTTCCCCCATTTTATGGGAAACCGAGGCCTGGAGAGGGTGCATTTGTTTCCTGTTGCTCCTGTAACGGATTACCACCAACTGAGACGTTCAGAAGAATAGAAGTGCATTCTCCTGTAGTTCCAGAGGCCAGAGGCCCAAGATCAAGGTGTCAGCAGGGCCGTGCTCCTCCTGAAGCATGGGCTCTAGGGGAGATCTCTCCTTGTCTCTGCAGTCTCTGCTACTGCCTGGCAAACCCTGGCATTCCTTGGCTTCTTGCAGCTGCCTGGCTCTGGTCCCTGTCCCCTGCCACACGGTGATCTTCCCTGGGTGCGTCTCCTGCATCTACACATCCTTCTTACGAGGCCACCGGTCTGTAGGACCCACCCTAATCCACCATGACCTCCTCTTAACCAGTCACCACTGCAAAGACCCTGTTTGCAAACGAGGTCACCTTCTGAGGTTCCGGGCAGATGTGAATTTGTGAGGCGGCGGTGGGGGGCGGAGGGATATCAACCCAGGAGAGGGGAGCCGTGAGTCGTTCGAGGAAGCTGCAAAGCTCCGACCTGGACGCAGATCTGGAAACGTGGCTTCCATTATCGCCCCCATTTGTCTGATGGGAAAATCGAGACCCAGATGGCGTCCTGGGGAAATGCAGGGGAAAATGGGTCGGAGGTTCCAAGGCGCTGTGCTAAGGAAGGGGGTTAGTAATAACCCTAATGAAGAGTAGGGCCAATAATGCTAATAGTCGCTACCCACTACAGATCCAATTCTGTGGCATCAACATTTCCAGGCGTGGCGCTAAGTACTCAACAAATATCATCTCATTTAATTCAATTAGCGGCAGCAGCCCAGGAGAAATGTTGTGGGATTAAGTGGCCCTGTTGGGAGAAGCAGCGCTAGCAGCCTTGAAACTTTGTGTGATGCTCTTGTGTCCTGCAAATGTTTTTGTCTCCCTTTGGTGAGTACAAGGGAAGACGAGGACTGGAGCCTTGAGGGGGGTGGAAAGTGGTCTTCCCGCGAGAGAGACGGGAGAGGGTCTTCTGGTACTTCTCCAGATTTTTTGCTGGTGGGGGTTGGGCTCCGAAGGCCACGGGACCCTCTCCCCTCTCTCTTTCTTCCTTCCCACAAAGAGGAGTGTTTGCCATGTGTCAAACACCCAGGCTGACTTGTCCGGTTAGGGTTTGGAATGCAGCCGGGAGCCAAACCTGGCCCCGGTGAGGGTGCTTTTCAACAGAAGGCGGGCACGTAGCTTACAAGGGTCTGATTCACGACAGGACGTGAGGGCCCTCTGGGCAGAGGTGGGCGCAGAGCCCAGACCTGGTGTGGGAACTGAGACAGGAGACTTTGGGGTCAATTATTAAGACTAAGGGAAATGAACACTTAAGGGATTACCTTGCCCTAAGAGGTCTCGTCGCCCTCGAGCAATCCTGTCTTGACGTCTGTTTAATACGGCATGTGATTTCCATTAACAATTTCCATCTAACTGTGTCTCGAGCAGGGAAGATAAAAGGGCAGCGTGTCGCCGGCTTCGGTAAGAGGGCTGTGCGCGCTCAGCAAAGGGGAGCATGTGCAGGACTCGTAATCTGTGCCCTCTGCAGCAGGGATCACCGGTACAGGGCTTCTGATAAGAGTGCTAACAACAGCAATAACAGCAATAATAACGGCAGCGACGGCAGCAGCAAAGCAACAATGATCCGGGCGAAGTGGGCGGCGTGCACGGGGAGGGAGCCGGCACCCCCGTGGGGCACATACAGGGCGCGAGCAGGGAAGTGACTCTCTCAAGATGACACGCCAGCCAGTGGCGAGGACCGGGTGTCCTGGCAACAGGCCGGCACCTTTAAAAATGCCAAAGAAGAACAGCCGACCGCTGGCATTTACCTGCCTCCCCCGGGGCTGGCCATGGTGGAGGGAGCTCGGCCGTCAGGGTTGCGAGTCACGGCAAGACCCCTGAAAGGGGGCACCGGCAGCCCATTTTCCAGGGGGCCTGAGCCCCCGTGGGGGAGGAGGTAACCCAGAGGGGAAGGTTGGGCTTCGGTGAGTCTCCTCCTGGAGGAGGCAGGAGTTATCCTGCAGGAAGCAGGGACCAGGGCTTTTCAAGGGCTGCCTGGGAGCCTGCAGCCCAGTTCCAGAAAAACGGCTTTGCCTCCTCTCTCTCTCTCTCTCTCTCTCTCCTTCCAAGCCTGCTGCATCTCAGCCTTTCTAACGTCAGGCTTTCAGCTGCCAGGGACTCAGGCTTCAAGGTCCGTGGGAATGGTGCCTGGGGAATTCGCAGAGCTACCTTATCTACGGGCAAGCAAACGTTGCCATGGAAACCCTTCATCCCTTCCCAGACCTGCAGCCCATTCTCCCCTGGCACTCCATCCCCCGTCTCCCGCCACACTGGGGCCGGGCTGACCAGGCAGGGTGCTCCTGCACGGCTTCCTGTGGATGCAAACCCGCCTCCTCAAATCCACCCTCTACACGCTGCTCAAATGATTATCCCTTGTCTGGTTCAGCATGTTACTCCATTGCTTAGAACTCGCCGTGGCTCCCCAGTGCTGGACAGAGCAAGCACGGACTATGGTGGTATAAAAGATTTTTTTCTTCTCCATATCCCAGCTGCACACGAGCGTTAAAACCCACCAGTCCGTGGGTTCCAAGAGGGGCCAGGAGCCAGGATGGCCAGGGGCCATCCTTCTCTGGTGCCTGGCGCAGCTCCTGGCCCCCAGCAGGCACTCAGGAAGCAAACCTACAGAGCAGAGAAGAAAGAATGGAAAGCCCCAGCTTCTACACTCAGCGGACCCTCTTCTTCCGCTGCCCACGAGGCAGACTGAAGTTCGACATCCTTCCTCAAGGCTCCTCCTCCAAAACCAGGCAGGTCCACCCTGCAGCTCTTTCTGCCAAAATCGCACGCATCCTGGGAAGGCTCAGCTCAGCCACTGCCTCCTCCAGTGAGACTTCCCAGATGCCCCATTTAGAACGAATGAGTCTCTATTCTAGAGCTCACTGTGGCAAGGCGTGTGCACCCAGAACGAATCTCCCTCTCCTCTGTTTAAGGACTCTGCATTTTGGGAGCCTGCCTTCTTCATCCCTCGGCCCCCCTGTGGCCAGAACCTAACACCACAATATGCTCAGAAGTCAAGTTCATTTGCATCAAAGGCCATTGTGATTTGGGTTCACAGCTGCGTGCACTTTTAATGGGCCCCTCTGATGATTTTTCTTTTCCTGGGTGGGCGGTTAATGGGTTGACTGGACCAAGTCTTCTGATGAATTTCAGTGCCCTCCCCTCTTCTCGTAGTTGTTCTGTTCCCATATAATCTGTTCTCCATGCATCAGCAAACAAATCCATATAAAACCCAAACCATAACAAGGTCAAGCCATTGTGCGAAATCCTCCAATGACTTCCTTCTCATTCCCCACCTTGGTCTCTAACAGGATGGGCTGCCTTATGTGGCTGATTTGGGCAAGTGGCCCCCACCCCTCCGGGTCCTGGTGACGTCCGTGAAGGCACCTGTATCCCTTCTTCCCTCCCAACCCCCGCAAAGAAGTCAGTTTTCCATGACCCTCTTAGGTATGCATGATGGCCGCAGTCAGCGTGCACCAAATCCCTTAGCACACGATTAATCACGGCATCTCATTTTTAATAACCTCAAGGATGCCGGGCTTATCTCCCGTGCCTCCCTTGCGCCGAGAACCGTGGCACTCGAGACTGTGACGTCGACAGGGAGTAACGCCAGCCTGTGGCGGGAGGCAGAGGGGTTCCTCTTCAAATAAGATGGGAGCGCGAAAGCCCAAAAAGCTATTTTTAAGGGAGCTCTAGAAGTGTTTGTTTTTAAAATATCGTGAAATGGTTATTACCAACCTTTTTTTTTTTTTTTTTCCCTCCTGCCTTCTTCCCAAACAGGTGCAGTGAGATTAGTGGTAATTTAAAAAGCAGGATTGCCTCTGTGTCAATTTCTTGCTAATGAGCAAAACACGCCATGTAATTGCTATGTATTGAAGGAGGCAACGATACATTTTCGGCGGCTGTTTAATACGCCGGGGCTCGGTGGAGCAGGTGTTCTGAGACTCGCTTTCCAAGACAGAGGAGTCAAGCCCAGAACAAGAAGGTGACGCTTCCCTTTCTTTCTCCTGCATCCAGGACAGGGCCCCATGGAGGGCAGAAGGCAAAGACAGGTGCCTGTGTCTGTGCGAGATTCCGGGAGGCAGAGCGGATGGGGCGCCTGGAAACTGGCTGGGGCAGCAGTGGGAGGGCAGGGCGTCCCCTCCTCTTTACCATACGAGGAGCCAATCTCTCCGTAACAAGGTCTTACGTTTTGCCGGGACTTGCAGTGAGCCAGAGAGGCCCCTACTGGCTCTGTGATGCTCACAATATGACCCCAGCCTCTCTGAATGTCAGCCTCATCATCTCTCAAATGGGGATAATAATACCCACGCGTCCCGTGGGGGGTGAAATGAATGAACGAATAGGCCTGGATGCTTTCCTTTAAAGCGTCCACACGGCTGGTTCCCTCACAGGGGTGCCTGGACACCTGCCCCAGGTCCCCCTCCTCTCTCTGAATCTAGGAAGGCCATTTATGCCAGGGAATCAGCGACAAGGACGTCAGACATCACCATCTCCATGAGGCCTTCCTCGACCACCTCCGATTTCCGTGAGGGCAAGAATCTGTGGCCTGTGTTTTTCCCTCACAGGTGAATTCCAAGTGCCTAAGACAGTGCCTGGCACATAATAAGCCCTCAGTTAATGGAGAATGAGTGATGCGTATGGAATACCTAACCTAGTGCCCGTGACACAGCAGTAGCTCAGTAAGTGGCAGCATATACATTACTATCTTTTTTTAAGTTTATTTATTTACTTTGAGGAAGAGAGGGAGAGAGAAATTCCAAGCAGGCTCTGCAATGCTGGCACAGAGCCCGATGAGGAGCGTGAACTCTCAAACCCGTGAGATCACGACCGAACCAAAATCAAGAACTGAGCCATTCAGGTGCCCCTAAATTATTGCTGAAATCGCTCCAAGCAAAGTGTTTCCACATTGAGTAAAGTATCGGCTGTCTGCCAGGCAGAGGACCAGATGCTTTTAAAGGCATTATCCTCTCACTTTCCCCAACAACCAAGCAAGGCAGGTACTATCGTCATGTCCCTTGGATGGAGCCCCAGGAGGCTAGCTTGGGGCTGGCAAAGGTTAGGGAAGGAAGACAATGACCTTGTCATGAATGGCTTCCTGCTTGGATCCACATGTAACAACCCAAGGTCACGCTAGGACTTGGAGGATACGTTTTTCCAGTGTGGAAAGTGACAAGAGAGAGGCTTTATGAGCCCAGTAGCTCAGAGAGTCCGAACATCTCGATGGTTCCATGTGGATAAGGCACCAGAGTGGGAAAATTGCCCTTTGTATTTAAAGAAAAGGCATCGCATGGGACTGGAAGGATTGGGGCTCTGGGGTCTGGATATCATGTTGAATTGCCCCCCTGAGGGTGGAGGGGCTCTAAGGCCCAGGGAAGGAACCTGAGCTTCAGAGTCTGGGGGGGCTTGGGTTCAAGTCTGAACCCCACTTCTCACAAGCCTCAGTTTCTTCTCTACACCATGAGGGTCACTACAATCCCCTTCCAAGGATTTGATGGATGATTTGAAAAAAACATGGAAGAAACGGGCAGAAGACTACCTGGTGGTGCAAAGAAAGCCCCCCAACGGGTTGTCAGTCACCCAGCCAGTCCTGGTTGACCACCTACTATGTGCAAGATGCACACTATGCGTGTTCTGGGCACGGGAGGGGGGCGGGGACTCCAGTTTGAGAAATCCCTCTGGACTTTCTGTCCGTTTCCCCACTAGCAGTTGAAACATTGTGTCTTGTCATTTTGAGAGGCAGGGCACTAGTCCTTAGCAACAGAGGTCTGGGTCAGGCGGGACTGGTTTGCTTCTTGATTCCTTCCTAAACGCATGGGCCTCAGCCAAGCCACTAACCCCTCTCAGAGTTTCAGGCTGGCCATCTGCAAACCGAGGATAAAAATAGGACCCTATCTCATTGAGCCACTGTGAGAGTTACATGAAACAATCTGTGTGAAACCCTGGCTCAATGTCAGTGCCCAATAAACAGCCAGCATTACTATTTTTGTTATTATTCTTATTAAGACGCTGCTGCCTCGGGAAGCAGGGCCCGCGTTTTATTCCTCCTCGGCATCTGCGAGGCGTCGGGATCGTGCCTGGCTCGGCGTAGGTGCTAATCCATGAAGTAAACACGGGAGTCATTGAACGCGTGCCGTCTCGTCATGGGGCCATCTTTATGAACGCAGTTCCCCGACTTGACTTTTTGATCTTTCCAGATGGAACTGGTATTTTTAGCACTTACACTCCCTCCTGCGTTTCCTCCTTGAGTGCTGTGCCCAAAGGAAGCTCATAGTAGGCGCTTATGAAATACCAGCCTACGTGCTCGTCACTTTGGGCTATGTTGTGTCAAACATATACAACCTTTGCATCCACAGCATGGGGCTCAGAGCTCCACCTGCCTCTCTAACCAGGGCCCTCCGCCCCACTGATTAAGGGGACAGCATCCGCTCGAGCCCCCGCCTCTGTGAATCCACCGCTCCGGGGATACCCAGGTCTCCTGCGTCCTCCCAGACACGGGCTCCACAGCTCCTCCATCAAGAATAATCCCAGGCTGTCGGCCTGATGGTGGAATATGAATATTCTGGCCGCTTTTCAGTTTCCAGATTGATTGGGGACAAACGGGAACTCGGCCCCCTCAACCAATCATCCAAGGCAGTCGGCTGTAACTAGGTGTACATTTAAACAGCCGGCATGTGAAATATCGCGCCTGCACTCTGCTGATTAAAAAAAAAAAAGTCCGAACGTTTATTTCTCTGCAGCTACCAGCTTAGAAGCCCGGGAGCAGGTGGGGCGGGGTGGGGGCAGCTGGGGCCGCCTCAGGAGCCACAACGGATTCATCATTAATAGCCCTCCCCCGCGACTGTACGCTCCGAAATGTGTTTTGTCTGCCACGCTGCTTTGGAGCATTAATAAATCATGTGGTTCCCTGGTTTTATTAATCAAATAGTAAGAGGAGCACTTAAGTAGTGTTCACTTTGTGCTGGACACAGGTCGCTATTATTAGCTATTATCAACTACCCGGAAAGATGGGCACAATCGTGAAACCCCTCTTACAAATGAGGACACTGACGGGGCGCCTGGGTGGCTTAGTCGGTTGAGCGTCCAACTTCGGCTCAGGTCAGGATCGCGTGATCCGTGAGTTCGAGCCCCTCGTCGGGCTCTGTGCTGACAGCTCAGAGCCTGGAGCCTGTTTCGGATTCTGTGTCTCCCTCTCTCTCTGCCCCTCCCCTGCTTGCTCTCTGTCTCTCAGAAATAAATAAGCATAAAACAAAACAAAACAAATGAGGACACCGAGGCACGGAGAAGTGAATGGACCTCCCTGGGTTCACCGAGCTGGTAAGTGGCTCCAGTTCCCGGTCTGACGTCTTTGGACTCCTTCATGCAAACATTTATTGGGAGTCTCCTATTTGTGAGGCACTGTCACCAGAATCTGAGGATAAGGGACGAAAGACCTGGTCCCTGCCTCCGCGGGGGAGGCAGATACATAGATGAAGAAATTCAGTGACAGCTAACGTTACTTGCAGGATCTCAGCGGTGGGTCAGAGCTGAGAGCCTTTCCAATGATTACATGTGATCCTTGCCATAGTATCTGAGATAGGAACTTGATTTATCCTTGACTGACATGTGGGGAAACTGAGGCTCCGGGAGGTGAAGTCACATCTTAAGTGACTGAGCCAAGACTTGAACCCAGATGTGGTAACTCAAGATCCCACTATCTAGAGGGCCCCGGGGTAGCCTGGACCGTCCATGGCAGCTTCCGGAAGGAGGGATGGTGAGCTGAGAACTGGGTGAGCCAGAAGATGAGGGGAGGAGACAAGGGTCCTGACTGGGTCCTGGGCGTGAGAGAGGCTGGCGTGTGTGGGGACAGGTGTGATGGAGGACTGGTGTGCATGGGCTTTTGTGGGGTCAGGGGGGAGAGGAGGGGGCATTGGGAAGGGAAGTGGCAACAGTGAGGGTCTGAGAAGGCTGCCAGTGGCCGTGCCAACTGAGTAAAAGTTAGAATGTCACCCTACAGGCAGTACTGATGAATTGTCAGCTGGAAAAACCTGACCTGTTAACTAGCAGGTTCAGCCTCCGTTTGGCTAGGTATAGGATTTCTATTAGGGTTTCCAAAACCCTTACTCGATCCCTCAGACCCCCCTGATCACTCCGCTCAAAGACCACCAGGGTCTGGGAACCCCGGACTGGGAACGGGCAGGTTAGCACATAACTACCTTTCTGAGCGGCCCCTTTGAAATAAATGTCACGGCTGGAATTAATCAAGCCCATGGGCTCGGATGGTTTGACCACCTCCCACCCCCGTTTCTGTCCCCAGTATTTAATAACTTCCCTTCCCCAGACAGATCAGCCAAATACATCAATAAATGGCGTAAAAAAATAAAATCTCCTCTGTTTTTGGAGAGCCGCGGGAAAGGCCTGAGCCACACTGGGAAGATCGTACATCATTCAGGCATGAGGAAGTTTCGGTAACACCAAAGTTCTGCAGCAATTAGAGGGCTTCGGCTTCTCCGTTCGGTCGGCAGCTGCAACTCTGGGGAGACGAGCCGTATGCTGTCCCCCACCCTCCCATCGTCTTCAAACTCCAAACCCAATCAGGGGCTCCGTGACAGGTCGATAAAACGCTTTCCCGTGTGTCGACCTGAGAAATCGCTGGATGGGAAGGAGGCCTTTGTGGAGGCGGCCCAGGTGGGGGGTAGCGTGACATCTGGTGCCTCCTCTGCGAAGGGAACCCAGGGAGCAGCCCAGAGAGGGGCCGGGGGGCCAGGAGGCGGCTCTGAAGTTATGAGAACATCAACCGAGCCAAAAACTCAGGCCGTTTAACGGGGCCCCTCTGCTGCCTTGCAGCCACAGAGGTTTCCTATTTTTTCATCTGATCATGTCCCTTCTTTTTCTGCTTCAGCTCTTCCAGTGGCTCCCACATGGCCCTCAGGATAAAGGCTTTCTGTTCCACGCCACCTGGAGATCTGTGCGCCAGGTGCGCAGAACAGTGGTCCTCCCCCGAAAGGGCTGTGTTTGCTCATCCTCAAGGACTTTGCCCAACCCATTTTGTTGGTTTAGAAAGCCGGCTCCTCTTCCACCTGCTTAATTTCTATTTATCTGGAATATTCAGTATAGGTGTTACCTCTTCTGGAAGCCTTCCTGGAATCCATCCCCTGCCCCCGGCCCATGCTCCCCAAGCCTGTGCACTCCCCCATCACAGCTCATTGGTTTGCCTCTTTTCCTCTCTGACCGGGAACTTCTTGAGGCCAGTGGCCATGGCTGTGTCTTACACGTGTCCTTGTGCTCCCAATGCCTACCAAAGCGCCCGGCCCGCGGCAAGTAGTCAGTAAATGTCTGTTGAATGCATGAATGAAACACTCACATGAATAAAGGAATGAATACAAGGATATTCTATGAGAGTGGTTCTCAACCAAGTGTGATTTTGCCTCCAGGGGACATCTGGCCATGTCTGGAGACTTCTTTTTTGTTTATCAGGATTTGCAGGGAGGAGGGGGAGAGGTGCTCCCGGCAGCTAGTGGTAGAGGGGTCAGGGCTGCTGGTGAATATCCCACGATACACAGGACATGCCCTTGCTCCCACCCTCTTGCCCCAAAGAATTATCCAACCCCCCCCCCCCAAATGTCAACAGTGCCGAGGACGAGACATTTTGCTCTGTGTGTCAGGTCCCGTGTCCACAACTACAGGCAGCAAAGGAGAAAGCAAAGGCCTAAATCCCTGCCCCTGGTAAGTTTATAATCCGGCAAAGCACTTAAGGGCAACATCGGAGAGACCACTGGGAATCTGAATAGGGCAGGAGCGTTTACTGAACATCCCCAAGTATCAGACACTGGGGGTATCCTTACTCAGGTGAACTGCTACTCATCCTTCAAAACCCAGTTTAAATATCACTCCCTCCACATAGCCCACCCTGGCGCCCCAACCCAGACACAGTCTGCCCCTCCTCTCAGCTGCTGCCGCAGTTCCCATCACATGGTCCTATAATTATTTGTGCATGTGACTGTCGCCTCCCCAGCCTGAGGACAAGAGCTGTGTCCTAGTTGCCATTATTTCTCCGGCGCTTGGAGAACAGTGTGAGTGGTTTACTAAATGTTTGGGGAAATGAACACCAGAAACAGGACTGTTGCAGACATCAAGCCGACAGTGGGGTTTCCCCACGTTCTGGAACGCGGGGGGCCGTCTGGGTAAGGGCCGCTATTGCTGAGATGCCTGGGGATACGGATGAGTTCCCAAACCTGGTCACAAGCTGACCCGGAGGAAGAAGGCTGTTCCGGCTGTCAGTACTTTGTCATTGACTTTGCCAAACCAGAGAGCAAGACGTTCTCCCAATGAGCATGTCAACTAACAAGCTATAAATTAAAAGGGAGGAAAAAAAAAAAGGTCTGCTAATTCCAACCCACTCTATTTTTTGCTCACAGCTGCTTGGGAGGGAATGCACTGTGCCTTTCAGATGGAACATTTCTTTGGCTAAGCTCCCCTCTCTCTGCCTGCCTTGTCATTTCCCTCCTCCAGGGTCCCTGCCCGGTTAGAGCCCAGGGAGCCTGGGCTTTGGGGTCACACGGACTTGGGTGCACATTCTGGCTCGGCCTCTTCTTATCTGTGTCTCTCTCTGAACCCTGGTTTCTTCACCTGCAGAATCTCAGCCTCTGAGCATTCTGGGAAGCATCTAGGCCTCTGGGGTGAGAGATTCTCCAGTGTCCCCCAGAAGACTGGAAACCCCCTGCAGGATGCTTAGTTCAATAGGGAGGCAGGGTCGGGGTGCCTGGGTGGCTCAGTTGTTAAGCGTCCGACTTTGGCTCAGGCCCTGATCTCATGGTTCATGGGTTCGAGCCCCACATCGGGCTCTGTGCTGATGGCTCAGAGTCTGGAGACTGCTTCAGATCCTGTGTCTCCCTCTCTCTGTCCCTACCCCACTCATGCTCTGTTTCTGTCTCTGTCAATAACAAATAAACACTAAAAAAAAATAAGTAAACATTAAATTTTTTTTTTTTTCAAAAAGGGAGGCAGGGTTTCTGGTCCTTGGAAAGGAGCCTTCCCAATCCCAGCTCTGACCCATCCAAGATAAAGGGCCCCCAAATATCACTTAGCCATGCAAGTCCCCAATGCACACATGGAGAAACCGAGGCCCAGAGAGCAGAAGACAGCTTAGCCGGGCTGCACAGAGGGGGGTGTAGAGAGACCCTGGGCTTCTAGACCTCACTCACTGGGACATTTCCTCCTGCATAGTAATAACAGTGGCATCTGCCATTAATTAAGCGCTTACTAATGTACCAGGCGCTGAATTATCTTAACACCCTATGAGGAAAAAAAAATACCCATAAAAGGAAGATTCGCTAAATCGAACCTCACTAAAATCAAGAACGTCTGCTCGTTGAAAGACAATGTTAAGAAAAGGAAGACAAGCCACAGATGGAGAGAAACTATTTGTAAATCTCTTATCGGATAAAGAATCGTACCCAGAATATAGAAACAATTCTCGAAACTCTATAGTAATAAAATAAGCAACCCCCCAAAGTGGGCAACATATTTGGAGAGGCATTGCAGTGCCCAAAAGGTCGATGGATGGCAAATAAGCCCAGGACATGATGCTCAACACATTAGTCATTAGGGACATGCAAATCGAAATCACAGTGCAATTCCCTGACACAACCATTAGAACGGCCACATTTAAAATGACAGCCAGCAGCGGGGCGCCTGGGTGGCTCCGTCGGTTGAGCGTCCGACTCTTGATTTCCACTCAGGTCATGATTCCAGGGTCGTGGGATCGAGCCCCACATCAAACTCCATGCTGACCATGGAGTCTGCTTGGGAACCGCTCTCTCGCTCTCTCTCTCAAAAAAAATTAAACCAACAACTACCATATGATCCAGCCATTTCCCTCCTAGCTGTTTACCTACGAGGAATGAGAACATGTGTCCATATAAAGACATGTCCACATGTCCACAGCGGATTTATTCAGAATAGCCCCCAACTAGAGACAGTCCGTCTACAGATGCACAGATGAACAAATTGTGGTACATGCAGAGGATGACTACCAGCCACTCAGCCGGGAGGAGGGATGAGCCACAGATGCCCACATCAACATGGACGAGTCTCAAGCAACATTATACCGAGTGGAAAAAGGCAGATTAAAAAAAAAAATAGAGTATGTACTACATGGTTATAGAACGTTCTAGAAAATTCAAGCTAATGTACTGTGACAGTGGTAGCCTAGGGGAGGTGGCGGGAGTGGGAAGGGGTGAGGGGAAGGACTTTTTACCAAAAGGCGTGAAAACACGTTAGGGGAATGCATGTGTTTGTTATCTTGATGGTGGGGAGGGTTTCATGGGTGCACAGGCATCTCGAAATTTCTCAACGTGTACGTCTTAAACATGTGCAGTTTACTGAATGCCAATTACTCCTAATGAAGCTGATAAAAGAAAAAACCCTAATGGTAAAACCTGAGAAAACAGATAAATGTTGTGTTACTGCTATTTTATAGAAGGAGAGACTGAGGCTCAGAGAAGTTAGGTCACTTGCACAGGGTCACCCAGCTAGTAAGTGATGGATCTGGGACTCAGATTTCTTTTTAAGGATTTTATTTAAAATTTTTTTAATGTTTATTTTATTTTTGAGAGAGAGAGAGAGAGAGAGAGAGAGAGAGCGAATGGGGGAGGGGCAGAGAGAGAGGGAGACACAGAATCTGAAGCTGGCTCCAGGCTCTGAGCTGTCGGCAAAGAGCCCGACACGGGGCTCGAACCCACGAACCGTGAGATCATGACCTGAGCCGAAGTTGGACGCTTAACTGACTGAGCCACCCATGCGCCCCTGAGGATTTCATTAAGTAATCTCTACACCCAACGTGGGGCTCGAACTCACAGCCACAGTGACTGGGGGCTCTGCTCTCCAGTGTCAAAGCTGACCCCTTCAAGGTTCCCATGGCACTGAGAATCCCGTGCCTCACTGGGGCGACTTGCTCCTCTGGTCCTGTCTCACCTCTCTCCACCTCCCCTCCCAGACTCCACTATGGCCAACCTGTCTTTCCTCCCAAGCTGCAGAGGTGAAGCAGCCTGATGCTTCTGGAAGGGCTTCCCTGCTCCTGCTCTTGGGTCCCGACACTCCAGCCTCCACGGCGGTCAGAGGGGGCCCTAATGTGTCCAGTGGTGGGCCCACATTCTCTTCCCATCGCGCTGAGAATCCGATCAAACTCTCACCCTGGCCTTATTGCCCCGTGGGGACTGGTTCCTCCTCGCTGCCCAGACTCGCCTCCCGCACACCTGTCTGCATCCTCAAGCCTCGTCCTCCTTCCCGGAACCCACTTCTCCCACATCCCGCAGCAGCCGGCTCCTCCTCCCCGCCTAGGCCTCGACTCAAATGTCACCTTCTAAGAGGGGCCCCTGGCCGCCTTTGTGAGAAAGCACATTTATCCCCAGCCCCTGACACTCACAATTACGCTCCTCGTATAGTAGAAATCCCCTTGCTAAGTTATGGGTTTACTTGCCATCTGTACCCGCATTTAGTTATTTTTTTTTAACATTTTATTTATTTTTGAGACAGGGAGAGACAGAGCATGAACAGGGGAGGGTCAGAGAGAGAAGGAGACACAGAATCGGAAGCAGGCTCCAGGCTCTGAGCCGTCGGCACAGAGCCCGACGCGGGGCTCGAACTCACGGACCGCGAGATCGTGACCTGAGCCGAAATCGGCCGCTTAACCGACTGAGCCACCCAGGTGCCCCTAGTTATTTTTTTAAATATAATTTATCGTCAAAATGCTTTCCGTACAACACCCAGTGCTCATCCCAACAGGTGCCCTCCTCCCTGCCCATCACCCACTTTCCCCTCTCCCCCACCCCCCCATCCACCCTCAGATTGTTCTCTGTATTTAAGAGTCTCTTATGGTTTGCCTCCCTCTGTCTCTGTTTGTAACTATTTTTCCCCTTCCCCACCCCCATGGTCTTCTGTTAAGTTTTTCAAGATCCACATATGAGTGAAAACATATGGTATCTGTCCTTCTCTGACTGACTTATTTCACTCAGCGTGATACCTTCCTGTTCCATCCACGTAGCTGCAAATGGCAGGATTTCATTCTTTCTCATTGCCAAGTAGCGTTCCATTGTATATATAAACCACAGCTTCTTTATCTATTCGTCAGTTGATGGACATTTAGGCTCTTTCCATAATTTGGCCATTGTTGAAAGCGCTGCTATAATCATTGGGTGTACCTCGTGTTTAGATCAGAGCCTCGTGCTCTGGTCCAAGTGCTTAATTTCTCTGAGCCCCAGCTTCCCCATCTGTAGAATGGGCACTGGAAGCTTCCCTTATGCACGGTGGTGTTAGAAGGCAGGGGGCCCCGCATTAGGAGCCCCAGGAACACCTAACAGTCCTCTTTACTATTATTACTCTTTCCTCCTTGGGTGAGAAGGATTCCACTTGAAGTTGCGGAAGCTGCTACAGGGCCCTTCTCCACCGCCCCAGCCCAGACCGTGGGCAGGGATGTGTCGGGAAGAAAATCAGCTGACACAGGACGGGAGAAGGCAGCTCCAAGCAGCCGCCTCCTGTGAACAACCAGCAGAGCTCTCCCTGGCGAGACAAGGGGAGGTTTCAGACAATATCTAATTGGTATTCTCCCAGCGATGCAAAAGGACACTGCATCTCTAAAAAGGGAACAATCGGAGATTAGGGAAGATTGCTGTGAGAGAAAACCTTGTTTAAATCTATTACCGAACAAAAATGGTCTGTGGGTTTTGAATGGAAAATTTGTGTTCCTGCTCCCAGATCAGATTAACCCATAGCAGGGCACCGCCGAGTAGGCAGGGGTGTGGGCAGGGGGCGGGGGAGAGGGTCTCCTAGCTGTCACCTGCACAGCGCTCCTAAACCCACCTTCCCCTCCCCCCCCAGCCCGTGCGGAGTGCTAACTCTCAGAGTCCCCCGGAGTCCCAGGCCGCTCTCGGACACGGTCCTCTCCATTTTACAGAGGAGGGGACTGAGGTTCAGAGAGGGTAAGCGGCTTGTACAAGACACACAGCCGGGCAAGATACGGCTGGGAGTTGAACTCCCATCTCCCTGTGTCCAGAGTCTGAGCTCTTGGCATACGTGCATGAGTGCACCACGTGTGCATGACCTAATGAGTTTTAGGGCAAGAGGGAGCTCAAAACTCAGCTCCTATGGCCACTTCCTTTCACAGATGGGGAACGGAGGCTCAGCTGGGGCAAGGCATTTTCCCGGGGACCTGCCCAACCGAAGCTATGAGGACGTCGGCAATTCTGACTGAACAGGCACTCATGAGGGGCCGGGCACAATGCTAAGCCTTCACATTGTCTCCTCATCCACCCCCCAAGGAGGAAGGCGCTGTGAGCCCATTTTACAGCTGAGGAAACTGAGGCTCAGAGAGGCTAAGTCACTGCTCAGGGTAATGGAGCAAGTGGGTGTTCCAAGCGAGGTCTCTCTCAATGCCTCGTGGAGTGTTGTTTGGGGATCCCCCCTCTGTACTTACCTGTGTCCCCGCCCCCGTGCCCCCCCCCCCCATCACAGGACATCAAACTGGCTCACCAGGGCCATCTGTCTCCCCAGCCTCTGCTCAGGTGAGCGCAAAGGCCCAAAGCCAGGGTCGAAATGGATTTTGACCGGTGGTCACTTGCATAGCCACAGGGCTAGGGGCTTGTGCGCTGTGGGGCCGGGGGAGCGGGCGCAGAATGGCCCCTGTCACCACCAAGGTACTGAGCGAGATGAAGTCAGGGTGGGTAATGAGCCTCGACACTGAGCCACCAGCTTCGAGGCCGCACCGAGGGGTGATCAGAACCAACTGGGCAACGCCCTTACTTCTAGGACCTTCTTCGGTAGAGAGGAAACTGCCGTTTCTTGTGCAAGCTCCCGCTGGACCATGCCTACTGGTCGGACAGAGGGGTCCCTTGCGGCAGAAACCCCGCACAGCCCTCCCAGCGCGCTGGGGATCAAAATAGCTCCCAGGCTGGCCTGTGGGCCATCGGCCTCTACGTCACCTCGCTGGCCTTGTCCACAGCCCTGCTCTCCATCGCTCACTCCGCCTTCCCTGCACTGGCCTTCTTTTGCTTCCTAGAATGCCTCAAACTGCTCCCCTCCTTAGGGCCTTTGAGTTTCCGGCTCCCATCTCTGGAACATTCTCCCCAGTTCTTCCCAGGCTCCCTCCCTCCCTTTCCTCAGGCCTCTGCTCTCTGAAGCCTCATCTGCCCATTCGGGTCACACTGGTCACTGGCGGTCAGTCTCCATTTCATTTCCCTGAAGGACATTCTTCCAAGTCCTTGTTCCTGCCGCATTTTGTATCCTAGCTGCGTGTTTCATGTTTTAACATCTGGCTTATCCCCTCAGAAGAGAAAGAGTTTCTTGTACGATGCAAAGATATCTTAACCTGTCTTGCTCACCACATGATCCCAGCACTCAGCCCTGTGCCTGGCCCAGAGCTGGTGCTCATTAAGTGTTTGTTGAATGGGGCGCCTGGGTGGCTCAGGCAGTTAAGCATCATGACCTCACAGTTTGTGAGTTCGAGCCCCACGTCGGGCTCTGCACACCGACAGTGTGGAGCCTGCTGGTGATTCTCTCTTTCTCTCTCTGCTCCTCCCTTGCTCGCTTGCTCGCTCTCTCTCTCTCTCTCAAAATAAATAAGTAAACATTAAAATAAAACGTTTGTTGAATGAATGAACGACCTAAGGTCCCAGAGCACACAGAAGAGGGTGCAATCAGGGTGGGCTGCACGGAGGAGAAACCCATTTCTGATTCTTCTACTTTTAGGACCAAGGAATAACCCTCAGGGGGCTACCTTTCTCTCCCTCAGTTTCCCCAGCTGTAAGCAGGGGGTTGATGAGAATATTCTCATGGCTGCACCAGCTCCGACTGTGGATTCTATGAAATTCCGGGTTCTTCTTGTCTCAGTCATCCATGGCCTGCAGTCTGTGAGCTGGAGCTGGAGGACTGCCTGCTCCAGGGACGCCAATGCCAGGGCCACGGCTCAGCCTCGTCTTAACACAGCTGAAGTCTTCACGGCCATCGAGGGCTTTGTGCGCGGCTTGTCAGGGACTGCGTCCCACGGCGCTGTGTGCATTAAGAACAATTCCACGGCAGAGACCGGCCTTCTTCCGGAATATCTGCAGGGCCTGACTTGCCTTTCCTGGCATTGAGTATCACCTGCACCTGGCTTTGTGCAGCCCCAGGCTGGTGCCCGTGAAAGAAAGGGCTTCTCAGCTCAGTGGTTCCCAACTCTGGCTGTACATTTGAGTCATGTGTGGGACCTCCCATTCTCCATGCCCAGAGACTCTGTCTCAACCGATCAGGGGTGAGACCCAGGTCTTGAGGTTTTCTAAAAGCTCCCCCAAGTGATACAGAGGTACAGCTGTGGTCAAGGGACTCTGGCCACATAAACTGGGGCAACCGAGTCAGGATCACCAGGAACATGACTGGTAAATCACAGGTCAGCTGCATCAAAATCTCTGTAGGCAGTGCGGGGCGGGGGAGTCCAACGGTCTCCATCTTCTAACCAACAGCCTGGGTGACTGTCCCGCACGATAATTATTTTGATTGGTTTATGAAAAAGAGCTTTTTTGAGGTATAACCGATGTTCGATACGCTGCATATCTAAAGAGTATAGCCCGATACGTTTTGACATATGCACACCAACGAAACCATCACTGCAGTCAAGACAGTGGGCTTACCCATCACCCCTGAGGGCTTCCTCCTAAACACTTTCAACGTGAACTTGACTGGATTATGATACAAGCCGGAGCGGGTGAGCACAGTCATTGAGAGGCCAGAGTTTGGCTTCAGGCAGAGTCGGATCCCTGTTCTGGTGCTTCTCTGTGCTAGCTGTGGGACTCCAGGGTGGTGGCTTCACCTCTCTGAGCCTCAGTTACTTCCCCGTGATGGTCCCAAACCCATAATATTATGGAGTGTGCAAGGAGGTGTCTGGAGAGCACCTTGCTAAAAGTAGCCCTCCCCCCCCCCCATCAGAAGCAATGACTGTTAATATGAGATCTTCCATCATCTTCCCGATCCTCAAGGCAGGCCTGGGGAAGGCGGTGGACAGGGAAGGAGAGGGATGCTTGGGGAGGGGGAGGGTCTTGTCTTCTTGATCTTTGGTCTTGATCTTTGGGTACCCACTGCCTAATACCATGCTGGCGTGCACTCGGCTTTCGAGAAGAATGGGTGCAGTGACAAATGGCGACTGTCCAGCCAACACATACGGGACATTGGCTGGGGGTGGCTATTGCAGAGCCTCATCTCTGCCCCCTCCCGCTGACTCCGCCCCCACTTTCCTTCGTCTTCTCTCCCGACCACATTGCCTGCCTCTGATTGGGGCCACATGCCTGCAGCCTGGCCCTCCGTCTTCGCAGACTGTCAGTTTTCAGAGCACAGCTATTTCCTCGGGAACACCTACATTTATTTTCTCGCTCATTCGTGTCTCTCCAGAAGTTTATTTGCTCGCGCGCTTGCTCATTTAGTCCATTGTTCAGGCAGGCAGGAGTCATTTTGGCACCTCTGTTGGGGCGTGCCCGTCTTAGCCCAGCGCTGAGCTCCGTGGCAGGGCGTTGGTGAGTGCTTGTTAACTAAGCAAGCGGAGAGGAAACAGGCTTTCGGTCCCTGCGCTGTTCCCACGACTTCTCCCTGTCCTCCACTGCTGCTAAGTCTGGGGTCTGTGCTCCTCCTGTGGTCATGAACACATTTTTGCAGGGGGACTGCAGGTTCTCCATGCGTTTGTGCAAATCTTAGTCACCAACTGTGCTGCTAAATCTTGGAGGGCAGAGGCAGACCTTCACCCCTGAGAGCCTATCACAGAGCTGAGTACACAGCGCTCAGAGCGGCAGCTGGAGGCGACAGGGCCCATCACTCATAATCATAATGCCAACAGCCAGCTACCTTTTATTAAGCTCATAGTCAAGATCGGGCACTTTCTATTGGTCACCTCATGACACCGTCAGAATGACCTGCTGCTGTTGATGTTATTGGCCTGGTTTTACATTTGAGGAAACCTGGGCTCAGAGAGGTTAAGTGGACACGCAGCCCTCACCAGCAGAGCAGGGGTCAGAGCCCAGGCCCCTTGGACTCCAAAGAGTCCAAGAGTGCTCTCTCCGTCCACTCATTGAAAGGGTTTTCACTGAACATATACACTGTACCATGCGGGGGATGGGTGTACAGCAAAAATAAACACGGGTCGTGTCCTTATGGAGCTTGCCTTGTTAGATTCTTATGGAATCAGATGCAGTCAATGTATCAGTTGGAGCTGTATCAGTTAACTCAGCGGCTGCCAGCAACAGGACCCCCAGTCCAACAGCCGTAAGATGCCAGTGGCAGGTGGACCGCAGATGCATCGGCCGCCCAACAGTGGCATCAAAGATGTCAGCTCCTTGTCTTTCTGCTGTCCCATCCCTGTGTGGCTTGCCCTCATTGAGAGATGCCCACAGCACCATTCTTCACAACCTTTGTATTCCAGAGAGGAGCAAAGGGACGAAAATACCAAGGGGCACCCAAGTCCCATCTGCCCTCTTGCGAGACTCTTTCCCACGTGTGTCAGTCAGCACCTTCTGCCTTTATCTCATTGGCTGGACAGTGTCACATGGCCACTCCCAGCTGCTTCCCGGGGAGGCTGGGAATTCACCCTGAGTAGAGGGAGCGTAGGGAGGAGGAGAGCGGGTTGGGCGTTCAGTAAACTCACCCGCAGTTCAGCCATAGAGCTCCCGGGGGGGACAGGTTGTAGCCGAGTCATCACAGGGATGAAGGCACAGTCACTAGCTGGGATGAGGAGTCTGAGGGAAAGGAATCTCAGTCTCTGGGTATATTTAGGTTGCTGCTCTCGGGTGCAATGGAGGCCGTGGGCGAAGGACAGCTGCTTTGCAGGGCTGATGCTGGAGCCGGAACTGGAAGAACGACTGGGTGAACTGGGTGGAAGTTGGAGGGAAGTGTCTTTCGGGCGGGTCGACAGCTTGCACAGCGGTGAGGGGTGGGCGGGGACCCAGCCATATCACACCCATCATTTTGGTCTTTATTGCAAAAGCAATGGGGAGCCACCAGAAGGGTCTTCAAACGGGGAGGTGGCATTGGCAGATGCATGTGTTGACAGGATGGACCGAGGGAGGAAGAGCTGGAAGCCAGGAGGCTGGTGGGGGGGCTGCTGTTGGCCACGTGAAGGCTGGTGGTGCCTGAGACTAAGCTGATGGCACCGGGGATCGGGGACAAGTGAGCTGCTTGAAGAGATGTTTAGGAGGCAAAATTAGCAGGACTGGGAGACAACTGGATAAAAGGAATGAGGGAGAGCAAGGAGGAATGGACGATTTCCAAGGGTTTGTCTTGCTCAAGCACGCATATGGCATCACAGTTCACCAAGCCAAAAGAGACGGCAGAGAGAGAGGACCAGGTCTGCGGCATGGTGGGAGTCTGGAGGCGAGAAGTGCTAGCCAAGGGAGGGATGGCCGCTGGGTGGGGTTAGAAGGCATCCTTTCTTTGCAAAGTCTGTCCTTCACGTCTTAGACAGCTACAGTCAGCTGTGTCTGTCCCTAAATGCAGCCGCTTCAGGCTTCTGCTTGAGTCCCATTTGCTTATTTCCTGTCCACGTTGCAAATGGCCATTTGGGATGGCAACAATTTACTTCGGGCACGTCCCCAATCGCTCTTTTTTCCTTGAGGACACGATGCATTGCCCTGACGTGGCTAAAACCATTGTCTTGTTGGTTCTTGGAGCCACCCAATTCCTCAGCCATGGATGCTGGCCCAGGGAGACTGTCTGTTTTCCCTTCTACATGTTTATCTTGTCCTTGAAGAGACCCCCCCCTCCCGTCCTTCTCAAAATCAGCCAACCCCAGAGTCTAATGGCTTCTGACAGGCTGAGTGATCCCATGGCTCAAAACCAGTAATGGAGGAGCCCGCATGGCTTGGCAGTGGTTGTGATTCTTAGTGTTATGTGGATGGCATCGATTAGGGGGAGGCAAGCCAATCACTCTGACTGAGTCAGCTTCCTGACCAGTGACAGGCTCGTCCTGTGTTTGGCGTGACAAGCTATCTGCTTGACAAAGTTCCTGCGCAAAGCTAATCAGAAAAAGAAAATTGCTTGAGCCGGGGATAAATTGGAGTGTACTCCTCTCCCTCTCAATGCCCTGAGTTGTGGGATGGCTGGGACAAATTTTTCAAGCGGCTTTAGGTTCCTACCACCACAAATGCTTTAAACAACAGATTTGTCCATTTGCTCGGAGTAACTTGATTTTGTTTTGAAACTTTTTTTTTAGATTCCATAGTAAATACTTGTAGAACTTTTGTAATAATAGCTAATGGCAGATATAAAACAGATTTCTTAATTTGAGGCCAGCTTACTTGCAGATGACTACAGACCCATGCCTTTGCAGTTCTAACTCGCTGAGTTGGGGGGTGATTTGTTACGCAGCATTATCACGGCAAGAGCTGACTCATACAGGTATTGACAGCCAGTTAGCTTACTTAAGCTCTAACCCTAGGCATCTTTGGGTGACTCTTTTCCCCTTTACTCTCCATGTCCAATCCATGGGCACCTCTTCCCAACGTGACCTTCCAAACATACCTTGTATCTACGTGATCTCTCCATCACACTGCCAACAACTCTATGTGAAGCCTCTATAAACTTTATCCAGATGACTGCAGCAACTTCCTCAGGTTGCTCTCTAGCCAGTGGCCAGAGTGAGTTTTAAACCATCAAATTAAGTTCCTCCCTGCTCTAAACTCAACAAAGACCTCTCATATCACTTAGAAATAACCTAATCTCTTTGTCGTGGCTTTAAAGGCACTAGATGATCTGTCCCAAACTGTCTCTCTGCTATCACCTATTTCTCTCTCTCTCTCGGCCACCACATCTGGTTATGGAGAACAGATGCTGGGCCAGGACTTGCCATCCTCACTCCTAGTCCAATTCTCCCGCTCCATAGAGTGATGCCCCCATTGGGGTAACTAGTGTCCTCAAATCTCCTGGACTCCTCCCTGGTTACAGAATCGCTGATTTAGAAACACACAACAGAGCCAGGAAAAGTTGAATTCTTCCTTATTTCTACCCCTACCTTAGTTTCTGCCTCTAAAGCTCTCTCACGATTTACAGGCTCCTTAGATTAATTGTCAACGACAGCCAGTGTTATTAGGGATTTTCCAACTGGATTCAGTATGGTGCATTAATTCAGCTTTTTTTTTTTTCCTTGAGACATTTTACTCAATATTAATAACCCACTGGGTCTACCACTGATCCCTCGATGCTTAATAACAAGGCCACTTGGATAGTAATTAATTCCAATATTGAATATATTTTCATTAAAAGCAGAAATGACAGGTCAGATTTAGTAAATTATGAATTATCAGACCCAGACCGTACTAGTTCTGTTTTAGAAATGCCAAGTATTCCCCAGACTCTCAATTTCCTATCTTCTCCCTATCCTGGGGCCTTAATTACGATGGCGATGATGACAATAATAATAATTATTACTGTCAACATTTATTGAGTGTTTTCCGTGTACCAGACACTATACTGAGCACTTTACGTGCATGATTTGAGTTAAAAGTCAATCTTTTCAGGTAGGATCTATTACTATCCCCATGTCACAGGTGAGGAAACAGAGTCCCAGAGAAAAGAAGGCATTTCCTTCAAGGTCGCACAGCTAATAACCAGCAGGGGCATAAATCAAACTCAGGTTGCCCATAAAATCAGCATGTTTAATCCCTAAGCAACTATATCATCCCTCTGAAGGGGAGATGGTGGCGGAGGAGCAGATATTCTAAGTCATGGGTTATACTCGAAAATAAACCCAGGAAACCCGACTTACTCTGCAGTGTAATTCAAAACAGATTGTGTTCGATGCCAGAGGAACTGAATGGCTTATGGTGCAACATCTTGGTTCACGGGGGCTTTCATTTCTGGGGCAAGACACAGCTCTCGAAATGCCATTAACTCTGGAAGCTAAAGTTGAAGTCTAACGTCTTAGCAGTCGCTTGATCTCAGACAGGAGACCTCATTCACCTGTAACCTGTTCTCTTTTTCCCCACCCACCTCATGTCACACCACCCCAGTGTACCCATTTTGCGGATGGGTGATGGAACATCCAAAGGGAGAGTCATGTGGCTGCGACGGCTGGGGCGAGCGGCCAGAACCAGCACTTATACTGACTCCTAGTGGTGGAAATGGCCACAAAAGACATCCCAAAAGTCAGCCCTTCACCTCTCACAGATCAGGATTTCTCAACTTTGGCACTATTGACACGTTGGGACTGACAATTCTTTGTGGTGCATTTTAGGACATTGAGCAGCATGCTTGGCCTCTACCCACTGGACACCAGTGCTAGCTCCCAGTTGTGACAACTCCAAATGTCTCCAGACATTGCCAGATGTTACCTGGGGGTCAGAATCACACCCAGTTGAGAATCACTGCTCTGGATAAAATTCTCGCAGCAGCAACACGCCATGGCCAGTGTTGTTAGGGTTTTCTACTAGGTTCTAGCGCATATATTCTGTTTACATGAATGGAAGAAGATACACTTTTCATATTAAGCCATTTTAAAATAATTTTCATCACATGTGTGATGAAAGGGCTCCCCCCCATCTTCCCCTCTGATATTGGGATTTGTCTCATACAACAGAAGATTTTGATTCTCAGCAAATATGGTTTCTCTCTCCAATTCTCAGTTTCTTTCACTAGAATGATGGGCATGTTAATACCTAGCCCTTAGAATTGCTGGGGGGTCCAATGTGAAGGGTGTGGTATGCAGTAAGGACTCCATAAATGTTACTTTCCTTCTTCCCCTTCCAGAGCCAGCAAAGACTCCTTCCAGAGGAAGAAGTAAGTGAGGAAGTTGGGCTAGAAGCTCTCAAGGGCCCCCAAGCACTGCACTGTAGGTTTCTTGCAAGGCTGCATGTGGTAGTCGTTTCGTAAACATGCACTAGAATAATCTGGGGGGTGGGGCGCCTGGGTGGCTCAGTCAGTTGGGTGTCTGACTTCAGCTCAGGTCATGATCTCACAGTTTGTGAGTTTCAGCCCGCGTCGGGCTCGGTGCTGACAGCTCAGAGCCTGAAGCCTGCTTCGGATTCTGTGTTTCCCTGTCTCTCTGCCCCTCCCCACTCACGCTCTGTCTCTCTCTCTCTCTCTTTCTAAAATAAATAAACATTAAAAAAAATTAAAAAAAAAAGAAAAAAAATCATCTAAGGAAATTTAACACAGATTCCCAGGCCCCAAGCCTAAGAGTTTCTGATTTAATAAGTTTGGGCTGGATCATAGGGATCTTCATTTTTGGCCAGGTCCCAGTTCCACCCCCAGATGGTTCCTTTGGAAGGGGTCCTGGACCCCCGTTCTGAGAAGCACTGTCCTCACTATTTATAGCCTAAGAGGAGCAGAGGCTGATCTTTCTAATCTTTCATTCTTTTCAGGTTTTTGCAATACACTCTGAAAATTGAAAACTGGGAAAAGTTGCTAGCAAATCAAATCTCACTGAACACAGAGGTGTAGAAATGAAGCTCCCTGGACTGGGGTCCAAGCAGGCACCAACCAAGAAGCATTCTGGATACCTAGTCCAGTGCTAGGCATGCGTGCGTGTGTGTGTGTGTGTGTGTGTGCGTGCATGTGTGTGTTCTGAGGAAGAGAGGTGGTAGGTGTCTCTTACGGCCTCCACGTGTTGCTGGGTGAAACAGACATCTGCAGATCAAACTACAACAACAATAATGGTAGCAACCACCCCACGCAAATGCTTGGTATGCATTGGGTCCCTGCACGAAGCTCCTTGCACACTTTCTCAAAGGGAGTCTAACTAACAACACCTCTATGAGGCAATGAAAGTGTCTCTGTTTCACACATGGGGCAGCAGAGCCTGGAGGATTTGCGCTTTATTAGAAAGTGGTGGAGCCAGAATCCCCGCAGCTAGCCTTCCTACAGAGCTGTGATTTGACCACATGCCCCATGCTAGTGAGTGCTATGGTTATTTTCAGTAGGGGAAGTGAGGGTTTGTAACCAAGATGCTAATTGGCAATTAGATAATGGGAACATTGCAAGGTTAGAAGGAAAGACCAGTCCCTGTGGGTTGGAACAGACAGCAGAGGCAAGATTTAATCAGGCCTGGAAGGCCGTGGGGAGAGTTGGATGGGGAAGGGCAGGCAGGGGTAAGCTGTGGGAGTGGAAAAGATATTTAAGTGGCATTTCATTCTTTATTTGCTCAACATTGACCGACACTTCTAAAGGAAGTCTGCCTGTTCCTCCCTCCATTCTACTCCTTTCATTTTTCTCTCCCTCTTCTTTTTTATTCAACCATTCACCTGTTTATCCATCCATTTTTCCATCCACCTGCCACCCATTCACTCATCTACTCACCTATTCACCCATCCATCTTTCCACTCATTTACTGTCTCATCCTTCCTTCCATCCATCCATCCATCCATCCATCCATCCATTCATCCATCCACCCACCATCCATCTATCAATCCACCTGTCTGTCCATCCATCTATCCATCCATCCACTCATCCATTCATTCACCATCCATCCACCATCCATTGATGCACCCATCCACCTACCCACCCATCCTATTTCTATTGTACAAGCCAGACATTCGCTTTCCCCACTCCTCTTCTTCTTTTCTCCTCTTTCTCTCCTTCTCTCTCCCTCTCTTCCCTTATGCATTCGTCCATTCTTTCATTCAACATGCATTCCCTGAGTGCTTACCCAGTGCTAGACTCCATGCTAAGTCCTGGGGATATATGGCCACTGCCTTGGAAAAACTCACAACCTGATGGGGGAGAGGTAGGCAGAGGATTATGGGATTACATGGCAACTTCCATGGCACTTTTCCAGATGCTGCAAATGGTGGCATCATAAGGATGAATTCCAGACTGAGGAAGAAGCCTGTGCTGTGCCTGTCTCATGATCTCCCTTGGCAATAAGATCCGGCTCACCTAAGGCAGGTGGTAGAGTGGGAAGAGCCAGAAGGCCTGTGACCTGCTCCTGGGTGGGCTCCTGGGCCTCAGTTTCCTCATCCCTCAAAGGGATGTGGGGGGGGGGGGATCGAGGAAGATAGGGTCACTGATGGGTTCATCATGATTACTATTTCCCACTTACTATTCTAAGCAAATTTCAGCTCCACTGGCAAGAGTTTACCAGCCTTATTCACCACTGTGGCCCCAGTGCCGAAAAGAGGGCCTGTAACAGGTGCTCAGAAACTATTTGTTGAATGAATGAATAAATGGATCATGATTTCCATTTTGCAGCTATGGCATGTCTGGCCCAGACAGGGGGAGCCACTTGCCCCTGGCCCCACAGCAAGAAGGTGGCGCACGCCCCCAGGGTTTCTAACTTGAGCTGCCAGACTCCAGCATCCGTGAGCTTTCCACTTCCGGTGGGCTTACTTCCATCATCAAAGCTCACTGGTTATCACCAACCCCTCCCCCCAGCTGCCTCACCACCTCCCTGGTGCCCTGGTTGACAGACACTGTTCTCTTTACTGTTATAATTGCTGTCACTGGATTCTGCAGTCCTTCTTTGTTGCTGAGGCCAAGTCTGCCCTATTCACCTAGCCACAAGCTTCAACGAGTCCTCCTTGGGCTTCTGCGTGGCTGTTTTTATTGCTTTTTCTCATGGCATGAGATTAAGAAAAAACGTATTTAGAAAGTGGCAAATTTACTGGCTTACGTAGGTTCCCTGGGCTCAGATGACGGATTCACAGAAGGAAGGTTCTCCGCGTCTGAGACAGCAGTCCATATGGAAAAGAAAGTAGCAAGTCTTCTGCTCGGTGACAAGTTCTAATTTTCTTAATTCTTTCAAACAGTCCGTATATAGAACAGATTTTGTCGAAAAGGCACACAGGGCTCCATCGATCTTGTTTATGTTCCCACGGTGGGCGTATTTGCAGCCCACCTGCTTCCCTACTGATGTTTGTGAGCAGCAAGGAACACGTGCTTTTCTCCACCCTCCCTGCCCCCCCCCCCCCCGCATCTTCCACGGAGAGGAACTGGGACTAGCCACACCCTTTGTTTCACTTAAATGTGAAAACCACCCTGTGAGCGAGGTGATGCCATCCCTGACCCACCAGCTCAGGGAACAGAGGCTTAGAGACGTCATGTGTGGATCGGTGCCAGAACGAGGACTCGACCTGGGACTTTCTAATATTACAGTCGCCACCCTCAAAGCCCGCGAGAATTCCTGCTGCGGCCAGGGGATAGTCTTTGCAAAGAATCTCCGCTGCTCTTTGTGGGGACACTTCCCCCCTCTAGCCACAGCTGCTGCATCTGTGAAATGGGGATGTTACCAGCACTTCAGGGGGCTTTGGTTGGGACTGAAAAGGGGTAATGAAATGTCACTTATAAAATGCTTTGCGCAGGCCCGAAACATAACATGCTGTCGGTAAACAGGAGACGTGGTTTCTCTCTCTGTCGACATGATGCGTCTTTTTCCTCCCGCCTCAACGGTGCATCCACAAGACGCGGGGAGCGCGTCTAATTTACCTCCTCTCCCCAGCACCCAGGAGACTGGCTGGACAGGGAATGGTCTCCAGGAACTGTTTGTAGAAGGAGTGAATGACTGTGTTCATTTCTTGCTGGCACTGGCATTAGAACTTGCCTTCCAAATTCAGATGCAGTTCACCTCTTGTGAGAACAGCCAGGTGCCTTGCTTTCTGTCACAGGAGGTGGCAAGGGGATTTGAGAAGCTTTTCCACGGCAGGCCTGAGTGCATATCCCTTAGGGAGGAGATTTCCTGCAGAAGCCCACAGACTGTGGGCCCACTTTGCGCCCCAGGACCCCATTTTGGACGAGCCTCAGTCTTGTCATCCATTTTACAGTTTAGGAGAGTGAGGCCCAGGCTGGGAAGAAGGCTGGCCTGTGGCCACACAGATAGGACTCGGAGGCACGGGGACAGAGTTAGCTATATAGATAATCACCTCCTTCGTGTGGGATCACAAGTGGATGGTCACCCCAGAGGAAGAGAGAGAGCGCTCCCTGTGGAAGTGACATTTATTTATTTTTTATTTTTTTATTTTTTTATTTTTTTAATGTCTATTTATTTTTGAGACAGAGAGAGAGCATGAACGGAGGAGGGTCAGAGAGAGAGGGAGACACAGAATCTGAAGCAGGCTCCAGGCTCTGAGCTGTCAGCACAGAGCCCAACGCGGGGCTCGAACTCACGGACCGTGAGATCATGACCTGAGCCGAAGTCGGATGCTTAACCGACTGAGCCACCCAGGTGCCCCTGGAAGTGACATTTAAACTGGTATCTATCTGCAGAAGCAGTGGAAAGGCAGGAAGGAGCATGTTCAGGAAGGGGGAGGAGCATGTGCAAAGGCCCTGTTGTAAGAGTGGCAAGAAGGCCAGTGTGGCCCAAGGGGAGAGGGAAGGGAGGCTGTCGGCAATGCAAATGGGCTGCGTGTGGCGTGTGTCCTGTGAGTCCCGAGGGGGTGTGTGGGTTTGGTTTTAAGGGTGAGAGGGTTGTGAGCAGTGGGCTGGCATAATCAAGGTTGGAGTCCGAAATAGCACTGTGGAGGCTGACAATGGGGGAGGGGCAGGTTTGGAGTCCAAGCTCTGGTCCTTACTAGCAGGGTGACCCTGGGTGAGTGTGGCTGTCACACCAGTTCGAGGGGCTGATGAGCAGGGTAAATGAGATCATAATTACAGAGCTACTAACACCATATTATCATCATTAGTTAAAAGAGTAACGGACCATACGAGCCAAGTGGGTTTGAGCCCCGCCTGAGGCTCTGTGCTGACAGCTGAGAGGCTGGAGCCTGCTTCAGACTCTGCGTCTCTCTCTCTCTCTCTGCCCCTCCCCTGCTCGTGCTCTGTCTCTCTCTGTCTCTCAAAGGTGAATAAATGTTAAAAAAAAAAAAAAAAAAGAGTGCTGGATTCAAATCCGTGTTCTGCCCATTCACCCTTCTGGGCAGACAGGAAAGCCCAGTGGTCAAGGGCTCTGGCTTTGACACCAGATACCTGGGGTGCAGGCCAAATACGACCACGCACCTGCTGGCTGTGTGGCCTTGAGCCAGTGACCTTCCCTCTCTGAGCCTCAGTTTTCCCAAATGCAAACTGTAGTGGGAACCACCTTGTGGGGTGGTTGTGTGAATTCAATGAAAATTAATAGCATAGGGCCCGGTAAGTTAAGGCTCTCAATACTCTGGTCAACTTGGGTTTTATTTGCCCGAAGGACAACGCCACCACCTGCCTGATCATGTGTTAGGACAATGAACTGAACACCCAGCACCTTGGGGATGGGTCAGCTGTAGCCTTGGCGGTAGACTGACTTCGCTGGAAAAATTCAAGGCAAAATTCTCCAGTGGAAAGACTGACGCAGCCAGTCAGGCACTTCCAGCCCCTCCACCAACCGACCAGCCGTGTGTCCTTGACAATGCCCCGGCCCTCTCCAGGTCGTTGTTTTCTCCTCTCTGTGTGTTGTCCCCTACCAGAGCTGTCCCTTTAACTCACTGGATGATCAGATGCTCTAGGTTGGGGGGCGCGGGGGAGAAAGTGCTCCTGTCACTTGATAAGGAGCAGCCTGGACCTCAGCTTTGCTTCTGCCAGGGAGAAGTCGGGCTGGTTCAGCGCCTCGCAAAGCTCACTTATCGCGTTACACTGTCCACTCAGCTCTGCAGATAAGACCCAGCTAATCAGACAAGATGCCCTCCACCTCTCCTCAGATCCCTGCTCACCGAATGGCCCTTCTTCCCAGAGGTGAACGCGTTCGAAATGATCCCTGACGAGGCACTGGAATTGAAAATTTGATCCAAAGCCCAATACAAGCTGCTGGGGCATCACCTTCAGGCTGAGAAATGAAGGCCCGAGGAATTCTTCTTATTCACTCATTGGCTTCTTCACAGGGTTTCTTTTTGGCTTCTGTTTTTCCTCCCCACCTCTCTCACAGCTTTGCTCACCAATTTCCTTTTGGATCGAGTCTCTTTTTCTCTTCCTGTCTTTCATCTCTTCCTACGTGTCCACTAGGGGCCAGTTTTCTTTTGAGAACAGGCAGGACGGCCTCTGCCGTTCTGGTCTGCCATTCCAAGATGGCAGGAGTTGTCCATCGAGGGAGTTCCCCAGCAAGGGAAAGAAAACGAGGGCCTCACCAAGAGAATGCAAAACTGTATCTTAGGCCAAAAGTGAACCATACAGAGATCTCACTCAACATTCTAAGTTTTAAAAATAAACGTTAAATAATTATGACAGATCTTTACACATCCATAATTCAGTTCTCCTTTCTAACCAAGTACGCCCCATGTAAAAATCGATGGACGTTGGGTTCTGAGAAAAGTTTTTCTTGAAGTGTTTCTCTCTCCTCCTTTAAAAAGTATGTATCACCTTTTAACCATGTCTTCAGTTCAATAAACTCTTATTTATGCCTGCCTAATTAATACCAAGGAACTCACACTGAGCACTAGTTACACGTCAGGCATTTCTGGGATTCTCACGTACCCGTTGGTTTACATTTAGACACATTTTAAAGATTTTATTGTTAAGGAATCTCTCCCCCCAGTGTGGGGCTCGAACTTACAACCCTGAGATCAAGAGTGGTACCGTCTACCAACGGAGCCAGCCAGGCACCCCTAGATACATTTTAAATCTCTGAAATGAGCTGCCTTTTCTGAAACCCGGACGCACAGTAGGTCAGTCTTACTGATGACATTTTTTCTGGCCCATAAAATATTAGGTATCTTATAGTCAGTGGCCATCTTAGAGTTGATGAAATATTTTACAGTTGAGGAAACTGAGGCTCAGATAGGAAAGTCACGTAGCCAGCAAGTGACAGAGCCAGGTTTCAAGCTCATGTCCTTTTCCTGCACAGTCCTGGGTCCTCAGCCGCTATCTGCATTATATGCCAACTCTGTGTCCATCCCTGGCACACTGAGGCCAGCACACCTGTGTGGATCCTGTCTAGAGTGTTAGAATTAGTCCTGTCTAAATGGCTAGATTCATGAAAACCTAGCAAAATAGCCTTATAGCTGACCTACTTAAAAGCTTTCCTCTTCCAACGGAGGCCCAGAAAGGGTAAATACTGGCCAAAGGACACACAGCAAAAGAGAAGAAAAGAACCAGATCCAGGACCCAGGCTCGTGACCTCCAGGCATATGATTTTGTTCATCAGTGTTAAAAGCTCCACTTCTAATGCCCCTCCCAGACACCCCGTCTGTCCCCCAAACCTGATTCTATGTTCTACTTTTTCTCTCCTTTGGGTCAATTTCTAACCACATACTGCCCACCTTTGTCTCTCCTTCTCCTCCAAATCTGGGCCAACTGGTTCCGAGTTTCTTGGCCCAGGCTTGTGAAAATAAGGCAGTGCTCCCTGTTCACGCCTTTCCTCTGGGCAAGCTGCTTCCTTCCTGAAATTCCTCCTGAGCCCCGGCCAGGGAATTCTCACGTAGAATACTTCACATGATATTCCTGGTTTTGTACAGTTCTGGCCCTTCCAGGACCGTAAGGTTTTACTCCCCCTCTTCTTTTCCACCAGGGAGTTCATAACCTTGAATCCAGGGTTCTGCAGCATTTCTGGGAAAACGGGTTTAGATGGGAATGGCTAAGAATAGCTAACATTTATTGGTCCTTGTCCCTGTGCCAGGTCTTGTACTAAAGCACTTCACACACATACATCAGCACATATAATCCTCAGAATATCTTTGTGAGGCATTCACTATCACTGCTTCTCATTTTGCAGATGAAGGAAGCGGGCTCAGAGAGGTGAAGTGACCTGCCCAAGGATGCACAGCTTGGTTTTGAATAAAGCTTACTCCAAAGACTCTTTCTTAACCACCATGCCTTCAATGCTGTCGTTGGTCACTGACCCTGACAGACGTCACTTTCTCTCAGAGGGTCATTTTTGGTCTGTAATATTGCAGTGAGCACAGTTGGATCCAAGCAAAGTGTGGATAGAGACCATCATCCCATAGCCCCTGCGGCTGCCTCTGTGCCTTGCACAATGTTGGTCTGACTCCACGGGGGCTATGAAACCTTTACATTTTTCTCAGGATGAAGACCAGGCCCCATACTATGATCCAAAGGGCCCTGCATGGCTGGAAACCTCCCCATTCCCCTGTTTTATCTCATCCCACTGACCTGCTTCTAATTCTATGTGCTACTCATGTGCCCTCCTGTCCCAGGGCTCTCAAATCTGCTGTCGTTTTCCTCTGACACACGTTCCACCTGATTTTCACCTCGTCAGTTTTGTCTGCCCCTCAGATTTTATCACTTCACCGGGAAGGCCTTCCTGCCCATCAAGCCCAGGCTGGGATCTCTGTTACACAAGGGTGTGACCCCATGCCCTTCTGTCGCTTAGGTCTGACTTTCTTTGTGAAGGCATGGATGGTGTCTGCTTCTGCTCACCATTTTCTGCCTGTCGCAAAATAGCTTTGGATAAATATTTGATGAACACAACAGGAAGCTCAGACTGCCCCCTGGCCTCACCATCCACTTTTCCAGGTTCTATCAGATCCTGAGAGAAAAACCTCTGGACCGAATCACTCATAAGGTACTTTTCTGAGCCTAAAGTGTTACAGAAGTGTGGCTGTGGTTCCAGCACATATACAATGAAGTCCATGCGGCCCTTACCAGCAGTATCACCAGGTAGGCTGAGCCAGTCTCCCTTCCTTTAGACCTTATCCTCTGGGCCCAGGATCTAGGACAGGAGGGGGTTGGGTGACATTCTCGTCCATAGCCTTGTTTCCAGATGGCATTGTTCTTCAGTGAAATGGCAGAGTTTGGCCAATGCCACTAAGAGCCCAATCTCATTCCAACAGACTCCATCAACTAAATGCCTTGGCAGGGTTGCAAGTTGACGGGAGCAAAGCCTCTTGAATGAAAAAAAATATCTTGAACTAGTCCCTCCTTTTATGGGATGGAAATTTCCAGTACAAGAGTACAGATCTGGTTGGCTTCTGTGGTTGTCTTCAGCAAGAAATGGAGAAACCCAGGCAAGTCTATGGGGGAGGCCAGGGCTTGGGGGATTCTAAGGCTTAAGGGCAGGATGGGTAAGGTCAGATGCCTATGGAAACGGGCAGCAAATGGAAATGCATGAAGCAGACCAGGCGGGGCCATGGCGTTATCAGGAAATCCAGGTCAGGCTAAAGGACATGCTCTGTCACTCCACCCCAGCCAAATGCTAAGAGTGTGGGAATGTGGGTTCTGTGTTGTCAGCCCTTTGGATTTTTCTAGAGATGCCTGAACTTGGGAATCTTCATGCAAAAATCATCCATGTTTAGGTGTTGGAATAGTCAACTTAAAATGTTGTAAAATAATCCAGGCCAAGCCCCAAAATGCACGTGGGCTGGTTTTGGCTTATGGACTCTCTCTTCCGATTAGGAGTTTAGAAAAATCTCAGACTTCCTTTGTTTCCTCAAGAGTCCTTTGGATTGGAATCAGGAAACCACTGTGGGGATAGGGATGGGAAGAGAGGGGGCGCATGTGAGGGTGCTGGGCTGGAGTATGAGTGCACGCGCACCCACTCTCCCGGGCAAGGTACAAAAGCAACCGCCTCCAGGCAAGCTGACTGGGCCATCATGGCGCGTCACCGACATTGGAATTACATTAAATTATCACCACACGAGCGCCTTCCGCTGTTGTTTGTGTTCCAAAATGTCCCAATGAATTCTAAAAGCAGCGCCATGTTCCCTTTGAAGAAAAAAACCTAATGTTCTGTCCTTTATCAGAGCCCACTCAGGAAAATGAGCTCTCTGAATGGGAGCCCTCCCTCTTTCTCTCCAGGGGACAGAAGGAAACAAGGAGAAGTGATTAAAGCTTTTGATTAGTTCACAGGAATGTTTTTTTTTTTTTTTAATTGTTGCTTTATCTTTACTCAAACAGAAGTTGGCCTGATAGATCTCTGGCGGGAATCAACGGGAAGATGTGGGGGTGTGCACTGGGATGCAGGGCTGGGGAAGGAGGGTGGTTTCTATTTCCTGAGTGGTTCTCCAGGTGGTAGGACTGTGTTATCCTCTACTTTGTCACCTTGGTTCACAGACAAATGGTATCCTTCGCTAACATGGGTGTGTGGTACCTGGAACTTCACCGGATGTGTATTACCACTCATCTTCCTTCCTTCCTGCCTTCCTGCCTTCCTTTCTGCCTTTCTGCCTTCCTGCCTGCCTTCCTCCTCCTCTTCCATCCATTCCTTTATTCAGTAAACACCTTCTTCAGCATCCTTTATCTCTCAGGCACTGTGCTAGGCAGAACGGATAAGATGCACCTAATTGAGTCACATCAGATGCACCTTTATGTTACAAGGATTCACTCTGCAAGCTCAGATAAGGAAAAAAAAAAGAAAGTTACATAATTTGGGCGATTTGGCTTGACACTCTACCAGATGAGCATCTACCAAGCAGCAGGCCACAAGTATTTCCTGCTCCCTTGGTTAGTCTGGCTCTCTCATGTGTCTCAAAGTGTGAACATCTTGCTCCACTGAGGGAGTTTAGATCACAGTGTAAGACAAGCGAGGTAGAGCATACTGGGTCTTCGCGATAGCCCATTTCCTTTTGCTCCTGGGCACATAGCTAGACTACATATCCCAGCCTCCCTGGAAGTGAGGTACTGACTGAGTTCTGCCCATGATTGTGCCACTTCCAGGCCCAATTCATGAAAAGCCCCTATGTGATCTGCCATATTTGTTCTTCACTTGTCTTCCACATGGATGCTGAGTGCCCATCAAAGACTCCAAAGCCCAAAGCTCTTGGTAGAGTCTCCAAACTCTCCAGAGAAAAGGGACTTACATGCTTGAATGGCCACGAAGAAGGTTGCCTGTCCAATGGGAATGTCTGCAATAGACATTTTATGAGCAAGATATGAATTTTACTGCTCTAAGTCATTGTGATTTGGGGTTTGTTTGTTACAGCAGCTAGCATTACTTACCCTAACTAATATATCAGCTATTTTACCAAATGAGGAAATAATAATCTATTGTAATACTGGGTTAAAATCTGGCCCAAATTGGAATGATAGAGAAGAGGTGTGTGGTTCAATGACTCTGGTTTCAGGCTATGTGACTTGTACCTTATGGGTTGACTCTAGTGTCTCAACCATGGATCTAAGATGTGCCTTCTCTGTATGGAGCATCCTCTGGGATAGCTCACAGATAAGGTAATTCAGAATGAGGCGATAATCTGGTCAACTGAGAAAGTGGATTTCTCAACTCCCATCCTCCCAACATGCAAGATCCATAATAATTTCAGTTACCAGGACCATTGCTGCACACACAGGATGTTTATTTGGCCTTCACTGGCAAAGTGATTATAGTTAAAGAATGCCCAGGCATCCTTTCAGAAACCTACTTAGTCCTTCCCTGGACCGGTTGGAGCTCAGTTCACCCAAATTTCCAGCCTAGGTGGGTTTTACTCATTTTTAAATAAAAACAAAAGTACCAACCTAAAAGATTGTGAGTTATAAATCTCTGTCTCTTTCTCTTGCCTCTCTCTCTCTCTCTCTCTCTGCCTCTCTCCCTCTCTCTCTCATACACACACACACACACACACACACACACACACACACAACCTGTTACCATGATACTTGGTACATAGTACCCTCCTTTAAATCTTGTAAAACCAGACGCAGATGCCAAGAATGTTTCTTCAGAGATCAAAAACTATAAACCCTTCAAGAATGTAATAATAATATGATGATGGATGGTTCTGACTCTCCTATAGATAATAGCTCTTAACTCTGAGAGCATTGGAAGGTGAACAAAAGTTGGCAGACTTTGTAAAACAGACAAAATGTGGAAGAAGTGAATGGCATGAGATGAACTATTTGTTTTTGTATTTTTTAGCTTTAAGCACACTGAAGCTAGAGCTCCAAGAGAAATTGATAGTCTTTGTGGCCTGAATAACCAGAAGACTAAGTTTGGGGATATCATAGCTGCTAAAAAGGGAAAAATCTCTGAAAGGAAACAGATAGGAATCTCCAACTATTAACTTCTCAAATCTTTGTCTGATCTATGAATTTCAAACGTATGATATGAACTTCACATAGGACAATGAGCAGTTCAGCTAAAGGCAGAATTGAACTGAGATTTTAATTTTCAGACAAAATATACAGAGTTTGGTTTGAGTCCAACCAAATCAATCACCAACTAAAACAAAAACATCAATATTCTTCTGGGGAAGATAGCAAAATTCAAAGTTTCCACACTATAACAGCATCCAGGATATAGCCCCAAATGTCTTGACATACAAAGAAATCAGGAAAATTTTACACAGGCTCAAAAAAGACAATCAACTTAGACTCACCTCAAGATGACTTTGATATTGATATTAAGAGACATGGATTTCAAGGCAACTGCTATAACTAAGTTCAATGAACTAAAAAAATATGATTGAAATAAATGAAAAGAGGTAATGGTAAATGGAAACAGAAACTATTAAAAATGAATAGAAATTCTAGAATTGAAAAACATAGATAAAATTAAAAATTCACTAAATGAGGGGCGCCTGGGTGGCGCAGTCGGTTAAGCGTCCGACTTCAGCCAGGTCACGATCTCGCGGTCCGTGAGTTTGAGCCCCGCGTTGGGCTCTGGGCTGATGGCTCAGAGCCTGGAGCCTGTTTCCGATTCTGTGTCTCCCTCTCTCTCTGCCCCTCCCCCGTTCATGCTCTGTCTCTCTCTGTCCCAAAAAAATAAATAAACGTTAAAAAAAAAAAAAAAATTTTAAAAAAATAAAAAAAAAAAAATTCACTAAATGAGCTTAAGCAGAACAGAGATACAGAGGAAAGAGTCAGTAAACTGGAAGACAGGCTAAAATAAATTATGCGAACTGAAGAAAAGGAAGAAAAAGATGAAAAAGAATAAAGGTTCAGTGATTCATGGGATCATATCAAAAGATATACTATACATGTAATTGGAGTCACAGAAGTGGACAGGAAAAAGAATAGGGCAGAAAAGATATTTAAATATATTATGGCTGAAAATGTCCCAAATTTGGTAAAACATTCGTTGACAGATTCAAGGAGCTCAGCAAGCTCCAAATAGTATAAATATGAAGAAGAACTATGTCAAGACACATCATAGTCAATCTACTGAAATCAAAGAGAGAGATAACAATTTGAAAGCATCCAAAGAAAACCAACAGATTTTCTGCAGGGTTATGATAATTTAAAGTTTCATGAATTTTTTATCATAAACTATGGGGGTGAGAAGTCAATGGACTAATATCATTAAAATGCTAAAAGAGAAAAAAAAACCCTTTTAAAACAGAATTCTAGGAGTGCCAGGGTGGCTCAGTCAGTTAAACATCTGACTCTTGATTTCAGCTCAGGTCATGATCTCATGGTTCATGGGATCGAGCTCCATGTCAGGCTCTGCACTGACAGCATGGAGCTTGCTTGGGATTCTCTCACCCACTCTCCCTCTGTCCCTCCCCTGCTTTCTGTGTCTCTTAGAATAAATAAACATTAAAAAAATAAAACAGAATTCTATAACCAGCTAAAATATCCTCCAAAAATAAAGGTGAAATAAAGATAAACTATTAAGATTCATCACCTAGTAGAATTAAAAGAAGTTCTTCAGGCTAAAGGAAATTGATATCCTAGGGAAACTAAGTTCTTCAGGAAGAAAATAAGAGCATTGTAAATAGTCAATTTTTAAGTAAATATAAAAACTTTTAGGGGCGCCTGGATGGCTCAGTCGGTTACGTGTCCGACTTCGGCTCAGGTCATGATCTCGTGGTCTGTAAGTTTGAGCCCCGCGTCGGGCTCTGTGCTGACAGCTCAGAGCCTGGAGCCTGTTTCAGATTCTGTGTCTCCCTCTCTCTCTGACCCTCCCCCGTTTGTGCTGTGTCTCTCTCTGTCTCAAAAATAAATAAACGTTAAAAAAATTAAAAAAAACTTTTAATCTTAATTGATTAAGAAATATATATGGCCATTTAAAGCAAAAATTATAACACTGTCTTATGAGATTATAATGTAAATGATATAATACACATGACAACTATAGCATAAAGGATGGTGGTTGAGGGGGTCAATGCTAGGGTCTATGGTTGAAAGTTTTCTAACTTTTACATGAAGTGGCATGATATTAACTCTAATGAAAAATTAAGGATATATGTCATAATCCCTAGAAAAACAAAAACAAATACAATTATATAGACAGCTAAAACATCAAAAAATAAAAATAAAATATAATTGTAAAAACATAAAAATAATTCAAAAGAGTGCTGGAAAAGACGAACAGGAGAAGAAAAAAGAGGCAAAGAGAAAAAAAAACTAAGATGGAAGATTTAAGTTCACCCTATTGACATATATATTAAACATTGGGCGCCTGGGGGGCTCAGCCAATTAAGTGTCTGGCTCTTGATTTCGGCTCAGTCATGATCTCACAATTGGTGAAATTGAGCCCTGCATTGGGCGAAGAACACCATGAGAGAAAATACCTTCCCCAACATCTACCATCAGCAAGAATGACCCCTCCATATGCCAGTCCCTCATAAAGCCAATACTGAAGTTTATGCTTTTGATTTAAACAAAATTTTAGAAGGAAATGAAGGTTGCCAGGGTTTAAAAACACACTGAATTATTCCAGAGATCCCTTTTAGGAATAAATTGTCCCGGAGCTTTCAAAATAAATTACTGTAGCTTCATAAGGCACAGAAGATTAGCTTTCAGTCCGATGCTTCAATGTTGTCTTCAATTTTCTGTTAGCAAGAAGATGGCTTGGTTTCTCCAGGTTCTTCCACCTTTTTCTGATAGCTGAGCTTAAAATGGATTTCTTTAGGTTATGTGGCAGCACCTAAAATGGATGCTGTTTTCTATTTCCTAGAATACTCTGACTACCCTCATTTACCATATAGACAATGCAATATGCAATATGGATGGCTGGACCATCTCAATATTCTGACACAGATCACGGTCAGTCCATCCTTTCTGGTTTTTTGAGTTTTTGCATGTTATTGGTGGCAGCTTAGTGTTAGTCAAATAGCTGTAGATCTAAATCTCGACTCTACATCTTATTAGCTGTGTAATCTTGGACAAATGACTGTACCTTTCTGGGTTTTAGTTCCCTCATTTTCAAAATGGGAGATGGTGTCAACAGTGGTACCTACTACATAGGATTTTTGGGAGGTTAGGTATGATAACGTAGTTAAAGGACACAAATCATCTGGCATATAGAAAGCACTCAATCTGGGCATCTGGATGGCTCAGTTGGTTGAACATCTGACTTTGGCTCAAGTCATGATCTCATGACTCATGAGTTTGAGCCCCGTGTCAGGCTCTGTGCTAACAGGTCAGAGCCTGGAGCCCGTTTTGGATTCGGTCTCCCTCTCTCTCTGCCCCTCCCCCACTCATTCTCTCTCTCTCTCTCTCTCTCTCTCTCTCTCTCTCTCAAAAATAGACAAAAATTTTTTAAAAAGAAAGAACTTAATTAAATGTTTTAAAAATTACGTGCTATGCTGGACTCTCAGGCCACAGAAGAGAAGAGTTACAATCTGTGCCCCGGGGTAAGAATTGAGAGAAAAGAAGGTGGTTGTGGAAATTTTCTCAGAGGAGAAAATTTGGAACAAATGGGTTGGCTTCTAAAGGGTGAACAGTGATTTTCTAAGGGGTCAAGATTATTCCAGTTACTAGTAACAGCATTTGCCAAGGCTTATAAGGGGGAACATTGGCTGGAGTGGTGGGAATAAAGCTGGAAATTCATCATATGTCTAAGCTGTGAGGGGTCATATTTGTGTAGGGGAGGTTAGAGAGCATATTCTATAAGAGAGATCACTGAGATAGTGACAGCACAGAGTGACCCATCACAGTCTCTTTTGGGGAAGGACACTCCAGCAAAATGGTGCAAGATGCATTCCAGAGGCATAGACAGGAGATTTGAGGAGTTTGGTTGGAAGTTCTGGCATGATAATTCCTGTGAGCTCAGACGGTGGCCTGGACAGGGTAGCGGTTGTGGGGGGGGGGAGGGGAAGAGAGGCTGGAGTCTCAAATCATTCCAGAGAGTACTAGCCAGTCACTGACAAATGCATGAAAATAAAGAAAGCTTGATTCATTCTCTCTAGGAGGACCAGATTCTGCTAAATTGATTTCTGAAAGGACTCTCAGGAGAATTAAAATTAATTCAAAAAGAAAGCTATTTGGTTAGAGCAGTAGTTCTTAAACATCAGCATGATTGGGTTAGAGGAGTTGCAGAAATGCCAGTTGCAGCACCCCCTCCCCTGAGTCCCCAGAGGTGTTGGTGCAGAGGCTAGCGCGGGGAACCGGAAACCACATTTTGAAGAGGTGTCCCCAGGCAACTCTGACATGGGTGATCCAAGACTCATAGCTTAAGAAACAGTGGTTTGAGGAAGGAAGAATTACAGGCAGGGTTACAGGGTTTCTAATGACAGTTAGAAAGCAGTGCAAAGGTGAACTGGACCAAGGTCTTTGTGGGATAACAAGTGGGGAGGAATTCAGGAAGAAAGTCAAGTGGGAGTTAAATCTTAAAAGGGGAGTAGGGGACACATCTCAGGTGACAAATTCCACACAGGTAACAACTGGTGCCTATTTACCGTCAACAAGAAGACCATCCTGGTGGACTGAAATAATTGAAGATGACCCTTAAGGACAAAGAGAAGCCAGGCTCGATAGGGCCGAGAATGCCAGGTCAGCAGTGGTAGGCAGTGTTTGAGTTGGTGACATGTGTCAAAGAGAGCTGTGCCTGTTCTTGAGCAGGAGATGTGCTGAAATCCAGCAAACAATGGAGTTGCATCTCTCTTTAGATCTGACATTGAGGTTGCTTTGCCAATGATACCAATGGGAAGGATAACCGGGAGGAAGATGAGGGCAAAGGGGAATCAACCGCTATCTCTCGGTTACAGGACACGGGTCTTTGTGTCATGCTGGCTTGAAGTGAGGTTTTTCATCAGAGCTGAGCAGGGTCAGTGCACAGAACCACAGCAAGGATTTTTTGTGTGTGTGTGAAGTTTCTTGAGAATGCTATCGGAATACCCAGGAAATGGATCCAGAAGGCGGGACCCTGGAGCCACAGCTCACTAGAGCATCTCTGCTCCAGTCTCTGGCACACTTGAGTCTCATCCCGCTGGGAGCCTTCTCCTATGCTGTTCCCTCTGGCAGAACGTTCTTCTGCCTAGTCTCTACCTACTAAGCTGCTTTGCATCTTCCACTCCCAGCAGAAAGATGCTTCCCCAAGGAAGCCTTTCCCAACTCCCAGAATGGATCAGATGCCTGTTTTAGACGCCCCCAAAGCAATAGATCCAGGTAAACACAGGCTCTGGAGCCAGACTGCCTACATTTAGGTCATGTCACTTAGCAGCCATGTGACCTTGGGAAAACTCCCTAACCTCTCAGAGCCTCAGTTTCCTCATCTGTACAATGGGGATGACAGTAATAGCATCTACTTCATAACTTAACGTGACCACTAATGTAGTTAGTGTGTGTAAAATGCTTACAACAGATTTAAAAATTTTTTTTTCAACGTTTATTTATTTTTGGGACAGAGAGCGACAGAGCATGAACGGGGGAGGGGCAGAGAGAGAGGGAGACACAGAATCGGAAACAGGCTCCAGGCTCTGAGCCATCAGCCCAGAGCCCGACGCAGGGCTCGAACTCCCGGAGCGCGAGATCGTGACCTGGCTGAAGTCGGACGCTTAACCGACTACGCCACCCAGGCGCCCCCAGATTTTAGAGCCCTCTGTACTGCTTTTTCCAAGCACCGTGTTCTTGTCGCAATGGTAGCTGAGATTATGTGTGTGATCAGGGCACCTGGTGGCTCAGGTGGTTGAGTGTCTGCCTCCTGGCTTCGGCTCAGGTCACGATCTTATGGTTTGTGAGTTCGAGCTCTGCATCAGGCTCAGCGCAGACAGTGAGGAGCCTGCTTGGGATTCTCTCTGTCTCCCTCTCTCTCTGCCCTTCCCCCTCTCATGCTCCAAATAAATAAATAAATAAATAAAACATTATGTGCGTGATTGTACATATCACAGCTGACTCCCCATGCAGGCTGAAGGTGCCAAGAGGGACCATGTCTGTACTGCGTCCTGCTGTGCAGTGCCTACACATAGCAGATACTCGATCAGTATGTGTTGAATGACTTTATCTAATCGAATCTTCATGCTGAAGATGGGAAAACAATGAGAAATAGGAATGAAAATATGCCCCCCCCCCCCCAGGCCACAGAAGGTGCAGTACAAAGATGCCAAGAGTGGGTTCTAGAATTAAGAGGTCTTAAGATTTGGAACATTTGGGGAGGCGCTTTGGATTTTTTTTGTTTAATTTCTCCATTCAAAGCCTGGCTGTAACACCCTTCTTGCTAAATAATGAGAAAGAGAAGTTGAAATATCATTTTACACGCTCTTTCTCTCTCTCTTCACTTCTATTCCTCTTCAGCTCCTGGAATCTACATCATGCAGGGAGCTGTAAGATGCCCTAGTCTTGGGGCACCTGGGTGGCTAGTTGGTTAAGTGTCTGACTTCGGCTCAGGCCATGATCTCACAGCTTGTGAGTTCAAGCCCTGCATCGGGCTCTGTGCTGACAGCTCAGAGCCTGGAGACTGCTTTGGATTCTGTGTCTCGTCTCTCTGCCCCTCCTCCACTCATGCTCTGTCTCATTCTGTCTCTCAAAAATAAATAAATGTAAATAAAAAAATTTTTTTAAAGATGACTTAATCTTGCCCTCACTTGGGGGCATGAGGGACACCACGAGGGTTCAGGTCCTGAGCTCTTTGAGTGAAACATAGCCAGGTTCTAACCTTGGCTGGCTGCGGGACCCTGGTCAAGTTCCCATACCTCTGGGAACCTCTGTTTTCATGTCACAGCACGGGGATGATAAAGTGTCCATATCCTAGAGGTGCTCTGAGGTCGAAATGGAAAATTGCTACCTGGCATATTATATGTGTGTGTGCTTAGTAAATGTTCCTGTGATTATTACATCCTTGTTTTACTTAGGGGAACTAGTCCCAGAGAGGGAAGGGATGTGACAGAGGACAAAAGTAAGTGATTTGATGCGTCCATGCAAGAAGCTGTACCAGCACCTTCTAGATGTCTACTGCTTGATAAAGAGTAGGCAACGGCCTTCACCTTGAGGGGCTCAGGTACTGGTGGGAAGGGTGGACATGAAAGTCAGCAAACCTAACATTCATCACTGCTGCTATGCATGAAGGGAAACATCCCAGAGTGTGGAAGGCATCAAGGTCTCACCTAATTGAATCTGGAAAGTTCCAGGGCAGACTTCCCAGAGATAAGGACAGCCCACGCAGATAAAGACACACGGTGGCGAAGAATAATCCAGGCAGAGGTGCGGGGCAGAGAGAAGAAAGAGCGAGTTGTGACTTCATTTACTCCTTTAGCAAATGTCTGTGGGGAAATGCTTATGTTCCCTTACAGTGTCATAGGTCCTAAAGCGATGATCAGGACACCGACGCCGCGACTCTTCATAAATCAATCACCAGGGCACAGATTTGGAGCCGCTTGTGACCAGGGCAACTCTAGGAATTGCTCCGCTAGAGGGAGCTGTAGTGATAATCCGACCTCCGCTGGCTGGGATAGAGACACAGAAGCGGCTCATAAAGAAACTTCGCTACAAACTTGAGAATTACGTAGCGCGGTACAAGTATTACAATTAAGGAAAATTATTGCAGCCCGGGTGTTCATTTTTTCCCCTTATTTCTATTAAATGTTAATTAATGATGATTAATGATGTGTCGCATGCAGGCTCCGTAACACAGTTGGTGGAGAATAATCTAAATCATCTAGGGGCTGATCATTCGTCTAAAGGTCTGCTCTATTTTTGTGTGGCTGTGATTGAAGAGCAGATCTGCCCTTCCGCCCACACCATCATTAGACTCTCCCTCTCCTCCACCACCAACCTCATCAGAAAAAAGTAAGACATAAAACGGATGAATTGTTTACTGGCACAAGAACATCAGAGTTAACCCCTGTCACCTCCTTGTCCCTCCGGCTCAGGATTCTGTGTCTGACAGTGGCCTCGAGGGAGTTTTGCGGGGGAGGCTGGGCGGCCTTCTCATCCATCAATCTCAAAGGTTAGGAACATTCCCGAGACAGCCCAGACCTCCTTCACTGTCTACTGGAGAATGTGCCATCGTGGATTGATGGAAACCCACGAGGACCTCTGTGCCTGCTCAGCTGTACCACACTGTGGCTGAGGAAGCCGGGGCGGGGGGGGGGGGGGTGACCTTTCCGTTCTCTTAGTGGGATCATCTAGCAATGGATTCTGCTTGTACACGAATCAGAGATTTAACTGTTTGTTTAAAGGGATGTGTGTGGATATCGACACAAGTATGAGGAAAGATAGGAGATTGGACTCAACTTTTCTCTCTTCTGTAGAAAATAATAGAAGGAAGGAGGAAGAGGAGGAGGAGAGGAAGAGGAGGAGGAGAGGAAGAGGAGAAGAGGAAGGAGGAGGAGGAGGAGGAAGGGGGGAAATAACAGTAACCATCTACCGAGCTCTTTCTCTGGGCCAAGCCTGTGAAAAATGCCTTGGATGCATTAGCTCACCTAATTGTTTTCAACAATCCTGCAGGGCAGATATCGTTATCCCCATTTTCGAGATGAGGAAACTGTGACTCAGAGAAATTTAGGTAGCTGTCACAAACGGTGGCAGAATGGGCTTTAAATACGGACAGTCGGGCCACAGCTGGTGCGTTTAAACACGGGGCTCCACTAATGCCTCCAGAGACGATGAAACCTACCGTGTTAACTTGTGTTGAGTGCCTACTGTGTGTGAGACACTCTGCCAGGGGTTTAGGTTCATGACTGAATAAAATATGCTCTCGCCTCTGGAAGGGCTTCCAGATCAGCAGGGAGAAAAGACAAGCCTGTCATGGAGCGAAACTCAGATGAGGTATTAAAAAAAAAGGGGTGGGGGGGCAGGGAGCCCTGGGCTTCAAGGACAGCTCCACACCTGCTGGGACCAGAGAGGGCTTGCCATCGTTTGGATGGGGCTTGGATTCCACGTGGGGTTTTGACTGGCAGCTGGTAGGGGAGGGTGGGCTGGGCTGAGGGTCGAGAAGTGGGGAGTGCATTTGGGAGACAGTGAGCCATCCACTTTGGTTCAAAAGGAGAGCGGTTGTAAAACTGAGCTAAGATGTGTTACCCAGGCCGCAGGACAGAAGCTGGGAAGGCTGGGCTCTGTCTGGAGGCCTGAGAGGGGCATAGAATCTGTTTCATCAGGGGACGGATGTGATCAGAGAGGTCTTTTAGAATGACAGATCCAGCAACTGGCTGGAGGCTGGGAAGGCTGACGGCACCCAGGAATGCAGGACCAAGCTGGCTTTAAAAATCATATGGACTGAGCCCAAATGCAATGCTATGCCCATAGCACCATGGTGCCTTCCTCATCTCCCTCCACCCCTTCTTGAATAGAAGAGTGCAGCGGTCCAGGCACGGTGAGATCCTGGCCACGGAAGGTGACCCTGGGAAGGCAGTGGCTATTAGGGACTGCACAACACTGACCACTGACCTGTGTTGGGACGGAAGAGGAGGGAAGACCCTTCCTCCCATTAGGCAGCGAGCCCTGTGAAGGCAGAGGCTGTGTGTGCCCACCATCATCCACAAGGCCTGGCTCATGGAGTTCAAAACATTCCTGGAAGGACGGATCGGATCCACGTCAACACCCACACGCATGCCCACACAAATGCACACACACATACAGACACATGTATGCACACACACATATCCGAAGTTGCAATACTAAAAAAAGGAATTTAAAGGAAATGTATACCTTACGAGGAGGAAGAGGTACGGAGAAGGAAGGAGAGGGAGCCAGGAAATCTTGGGAACCTGCTGTGTTCCAGTCGCAGCCTACCACTTCCTAGAGGTGCTAGGGTTTAGGTTTTTTCTTTTCTTTCTTTCTTTCTTTCTTTCTTTCTTTCTTTCTTTCTTTCTTTCTTTCTTTCTTTCTTTCTTTTTTTTTTTTACTAAGTAATTGTGCTAAGTAACTTAACTATGGAGTCTCAGTTTGCCATCTGTAAAATGGGAAGGGTGATACCAATCCCAAGCTCAGAAGGCTGTTGGGGGAGATTTCAAGGGGTCCATCCATGTCAAGGGCTTGGCAAGGACCCTAGCCCCGGAAAAGGGGCGGGTCCAGCGGGCCGTGGGAGGTGCTCTGGAGATGCCAGCTCCCTTCCTTCTCTTTGTTGTTGGTTCAGTTACGTCTAAAGACCCGTGGGGCTGAGGCTCCAGCAGCTTCCAATCTTGGCATGCTAAAAAAGAGCTCTTACCCATTTGCCGAGAGAACAAATTAGCAGAAGGGAATTCACCAAACTGCTAAAAAGCCACACTGACAGTTTGGAATTAATCCCTGCCTCAGGCCCTTGGATGTACCCCTCTTCGCTTAAGTTTCGCCACATAAATATGTTTTGGAAACAACCGGAGGAAATGAGACTGCACATATGAAAGCATCAATTAAATTAACCTCTCCCCAAAAGCATCAGGTAGACGAATCAAACCAATGTAATTAAAAGAGATTGCTTTTGCCTCTCCCTTAAGTTATCATCCTGTATAAAGTGGCTCCCAACGTCATCCAACTGTGGGTTTCCTCTCGGATGAATAGACAGGAGTTAAATCCCTTGCCAGACTTCCCCCCGCACCCCCCCCCAGGCTGTCTGTTCTGGAGAAAGCTGGCTTGAGATTCTCCCAAAAGGGGAACACTAGGCAGATGGCAGATGCAATGCACTGTCCCTGCTCAACACCAAGGCCCTGGTAACAACTTGAGAGCTGGGTGCGGGTCTGTGCCTTCATTTCTGTATCACAGTTGTGGGTGCCAAAGGTTAGTTGGTGATTGGCAATGGGTCGATTTTCTCCATCGCTAATGTGGAATTGAGTCGGACCAATGTTTTCTATTCTCAAAAAACCAACTTTCTCATCTTTTCAATGGCCAGACAGGCTTTATTTTATTTTTATTTATTTATTTATTTATTTATTTTTAATTTTTTTTTTCAACGTTTATTTATTTTTGGGACAGAGAGAGACAGAGCATGAACGGGGGAGGGGCAGAGAGAGAGGGAGACACAGAATCGGAAACAGGCTCCAGGCTCTGAGCCATCAGCCCAGAGCCCGACGCGGGGCTCGAACTCACTGACCGCGAGATCGTGACCTGGCTGAAGTCAGACGCTTAACTGACTGCGCCACCCAGGCGCCCCCAGGCTTTATTTTAAAGTCTATCCAGAGCCAACAATCTCTAACTTGTCCTTGGTAGCTGAGACTTGCCATGACATTCCAGTGACTCTTGGATCACCCCTCTGCCTCCCCACCTTCATGAGAATAACGCCCCTAGAACTTGAGAAGCTGAGACTAGAAATTGTCCCCCAAGAGATTTCCCCCACCTCTTTCTTTTCCTAATAAAATCTCCACATTTTAGCTGGAGACATGGCCACCTAGAACCTACTGCAATTCTCAGCCTCTCTTGCAGTCGAATGTGGCCACATGGCTATGCTCTGGCCAATGGAAAGTGATGGACACGACTCTCCCATAATGCCCTGAGAAAGAAGTGACCACCTCTTCCTTTCTCATTGGCTGCAGGGTGGGTATGATGCCTGGAGCTGGAACAGCCAACCTGGGTGATGTGAAGGATACCATATATTGAGGATGTCAGAGCAATGAGTTAGAAGCAGCTTGGGTTCCCTGCTGGTTCCAGATCTGCCTTGTTAGCTCTGGACTATCCACACCGACAGAGAAACTGACTTCCATCTTGGTTAAGCCACAGTTCTATTCTGATCTGTCTGTCGCAGCGATTGACCCAATGTTACTAATAACTAACACAACCTGCAAGGGTGAGTCTCGCTTTACCCCAGCATAAGATTCTAGAAATGTGTGATTCAGTGGAATTATCATTGTGCCTTAAATCACACCTGCAATGCGCCTGGGGAAGCCATACATTGGGATAGTTAAGAGTAGGATTTTGGAGCTAGAATGGAGCTAAAAAGCTAAAAAAAACCCAAAAACCGTGCAGATTCCGGCTCCACTGGTCTGGAATGGAGTCTTGGCATCTCTGCATTTTAAAGTTTTCCAGTTCCTCGAGGACTTGAGAAGCACAGCATTCAAGGCATCTAGTGGGAGGGCTTTCTATAAACCACTTCCTGATTTGCCCATCAGGCAAATCAGACACACTTATCATGCAAATTCACAGTCACACCTTCGTGATGAGTTGCCCTCAACTTGTGATCCCTTCCTGAATTTATTTTGTTCCCGCCCCCCCATCATCTCTGTATACATGTGTGTTCCTGCCATCAGCGCCCCTGCCATGACCATCCAGAGGAACCCCCTGTAGCTAAGTTGCAGGCTCAGCATAATTCATGGGCTTTCTGGAGCACTTTCGTATATATGATCTCACTAGATCTTAGCCACAGCCCTGTAAAGCGCTTAGGATTGGTTTTATCATCATCATCATCATCATCATTATCATCATCATCATTTCCATTTTACAGATGAGAAACTGAGGCTCAGAGTGGGTAAATAATCAGGATCCCAGAATTGAACTAAGTTCTGTCTGGCTTCAAAGCCTGTGATTCACCCCTGAACCCCCCTCTGCTTCTCTGAAACTGCACTGCACTCATTCTTGAATGAGTCATTTATCCATTTATTCAATCCACGTTTGTCGTCTCAAAGACCAAGGAGATGGATAATTCCACGAGCTACAGAAACCCTGGGTAGACCAGCAGCTTCTCCCCTCTTTGCCCAAATCCAGCTGTAGGTTTGGTCAGATCTTCAGGGACGCTGATGTCACCACCAACGCCCTTGGGAGAATCCACAGAGGGAGACTGGACCGGGACAGAGTTCCCCAGGAATTCCATGCAAGTGAAAAAGAAGTGCACATATCACCATTTGATCCTTCTTTCCAAGATCATCCCTTTTTGGATGAAGGCATTCTCTTTGGTCAGGGCAGCTTGAAAGCTACCTCAAGGCCATCTCGTGTTTAACTCACCCAAGTCAACTGGAGATCAGAAACATCAAGTGAAAAGCCCTTGTCACCTAGAAAGCCTGTGTTCCATTTGCAAAAAAAAAAAAAAAAAAAAAAAAGTGTTTCTCTTACATATTATATAACTCTGGGGAGGCAGTTGCTTAGCAACTGAGCCCAGTTGGCTGGGCTAGGAGTAGTTATTAACTCTTCCCGCAGTCAATTGACATTGTCAAGTCTTCCTGGAAGGCCACCAACCGCCCCATTTCCATAACCAAAAGCTCATGACATTCATTTGTTCCTACACCAGGACCCCTTCTGGCTCTCTCCTCACCAGAACTGCAATCCTGTCCTCCTGGGAAGGAGGACAGCATATGCAGCCGTGTGTAGCTTGCCTAGTAAGACCAGCCTCAGGCTTTCCCCAACCCATGGAGACAACCTATTGAGAATCCATTTGGCCACTTAAGTGACACGAAACGGAACCCCTTGGCAAGCAATAGAAGTTAAATGCATACATCACCAGGGAGCCTGGCTGGCTGAGTAGGTAGAAAGTGTGACTCTTGATCTTGGGTCACAAGTTTGAGCCCCACCTTGGGCATAGAGCTTACTTAGAAAAAAATACACATACACCATGTCAACATATATACTTCCATTTTCAACGGGAATATATGGAGTACCTACTATGTGCCAGGCTCAGCATTAGGCACTGGGGATCGACAGTAAACAAGATAGTCAGGGGCGCCTGGGTGGCTCAGTCGGTTGAACATCCGACTTCAGCTCAGGTCATGATCTTGCAGTTCGTGAGTTCGAGCCCCACGTCGGGCTCTGTGCTGACAGCTCAGAGCCTGGAGCCTGCTTCAGATTCTGTCTCTCCCTTTCTCTCTGCCCCACCCCTGCTTGTGCTCTGTCTCTGTCTTTCAAAAATGAATAAACATTTAAAAAAATTAAAAAAAAAAAAAAAACCAAGATAGTCAATTGTCCCACCCTCACCAACCTTACATTCCAACTGGGGAGATAGATAGTACCCTATGAAAAGAAATAAACAAGATCATTCTGTTTGTCGTAGTGCTTTGAAGGAAATAAAATAAAGGGATGTCACCGTCAGACCCTAGTGTGGAAAGAGGTTTCTCTATACCTGCAGCTATCTCTACGCACCCATCTAAATACATAAATACAGAAGATGCGTCCACATGCTGGAGACACTTTGTTGCTGCTAATAGATACATGCAATGTTAGTATTGCAAGAGCCTACAGCTAAGTTCAGCTCAGTTCAGCTCCACAAAGAACATCTCAGTTCAGCTCCACAAAGTCTTCCCACCCCAGTAACTGGTACCACCTGATTCAGCTAGTCACTCAAGCAGTAACCCAGGGGACCTCCTTAATTCTGTTTTCTCTCTTTTATCCATCAACACCACTATTGACTTTAATTTCAAGATAGACCTTGAACCTGCCGCTGCCTCACTGGATGACTCTAACAGCTTCCCAGCTGGTCTTCCCTGACAGTTCATTCTCTACCCAGTAGCCAAAGTGAGATTTCAATAAAGGAATTCACTGACTGCTCTGCTTAACAATGGCTTCTCTCCTGCTGTTCTCAGATTGCCTCCAAACACCGCAAGACCCTGTGTTCCAGAGCCTGGCTACTTCTCTACCTTCCATTTCAGACCACACCTCCCTCCCTCATTGACTAGTTTCAGCCAGAGTGGACTTGGTTCTGACTCAAACAGGACAAGCACATCCCCCGCCCCAGTGCCTTTGCACATGCTGTTTCCTTTGCTCCTACCCTGACAAACCCCTACTCATCTACTTTAGTTGAAAAGTCACTTCTTTAAAGAGGTTTCAATCAGGTGACTGCCTGATTCCCTGATCCCAGCATGCTGGTTGATGCCTTCACAAAACTTTTATTCCTATTTGTAATTATATATATATATATGTATAATATATAATATATAGACACATATAATACATGTAATATATAATACATATATTATACATTGTACATTATATTACTCTTCCTGTGTGTGTCATATATACACATACATATTACATGTATATAATGTATAATATATAATAATTACACATAGTACATATATAAATATATGCATGTATACACATATATTTACATTATATATATGTTATACATTATGCACACATATATACATATGTATGCATATATATGTGTATATATGCATATATGAGTATACACATATACATGCATATATACATAAATATTCATATATACACATATATGCATGTATACATATATATGCATATATACATATGTAAATACACATATATAAATATATGCATATATACACATATATTTACATTATATATGTCATACATTACACACACATATAGATACATATATATGCATATTTACATATATTTTAAGTTGCTTACTATCTTTCTCCTTTGATAGACTGAGCTTCACGAGGGCAGAGACCACATCTATTTGTTTGCAACTACATCCCCAGTGTCTATCCAGGGGCATGGCATACATAGGCAATGTTTAGATATTTTTTTTTCTAAGTGAATGAATAAATACAACATCACAAGATAGCTAGAATTTACTGGAGTGTTTCCTACATCCCAAGAGCAGTACCAAACACTTAGCCTATTGTGATCCCATTTAATCTTCGCGATGACCCAATTAGGGTGGGTAGGCCTATTCCCATTTTAGAAATGAGTGAGCCGAGGTTCCGAGAGAGGAGCTCTAAGACCAAAGGTCACACAGCAAGGCAGTGGCTGGGCTGAGATGGGAACTAAGCTTACTCTGACTCTCAAAGCCGGGCTTTTCAATCTCTGTATGATTCCTGGCACTTGCAGAGTTTTACAACACTTTTTCACCCCTCCTCGCTTTCGCGTATGAGAAAGGGTTCTCCCATAGGCAGCAGGCATATCAAAGACTGCTTGAGAGTTTGAGGTGGCACTTCTGTGCACTCAGTCTGGCTGGTCTTGCAAAGTCAGGCACAGTCCAGTTATCTGGACAACCAGAGCAGAGCAAAGGGTGAACCAAAATACCTCCCCACACTGAGTCATCCCTGATCATGCCTGGGAGGCTTTGTAGGACATGTGAGGTGCTCTACAGCGTAAGGCATCTCCCTGTGGCTTTATGCCCAGCACAAACCTTTATTAAAAAGAATACGTCAGTGGAAATAGCTGGCCCTAAGCAATTCTGGAGCTTGGTTTGGATTAGAATAAGACAATGCAAACAGCTATCATTGGTTGGGTGCTTAGACTGCACCAAGCCCTCAGTCAAGATCTTTGCAAGCACTGGTACCCACACCAAGTCCCTCCAGGTGGGAACTACTGCTGTCCCCGTTTTACAGGCGAGGAGGCTGAGAGACAGTCGATTGCTCAGGATGCACACTTGTAAATGGTGGAGCTGGGGTACAAATTGAAGTGGGCAAAGATACAGAGTGCAATCTCTTAATAGCTGTGTTTTACTCTCTTTACCTCCAGGAGCACCCTATCCCAGAATCCCCCAACACTTTTCTAAGAATCTACTGCATTGCCTACTGCTCAATTTACATGTGGATTCCAAATATCCACATTAGCGTGGCCAGGCTGAAGCAGTTATTGTGTACCACAGACAGTTGACGTGCTGTCCAATCTTGCCAACTAGTAAGTGTAAGGGAAGGCTTTCTGAATACAGGGCTGGGGCAGAGATTCAGGGGCACATATGATCCACATCTCCTGTGTTTCAGGATGCACTACTTACAAGAAAGATCTGCAAGATAATCCTCTTAGACAATATCGTTCATTGGCTTCTTCTGTCAAGGCTAAGAAGAACAACAGAATAAGCTGGCCTGTGTAATTGCACCACAGCCTCAAATAGGCCTTGGTTTCCCCACCTGTGAAATAGGAATTCTGGCAGTATGATCTAGCTGCATCTAAGGTTGCCTTGAGCCCCAAGGTTCTTGCCTCCAAACCCCCCGACTTGCTCTTCTCTGAACCTGCAATGCCCTTCTCTCTCCCATCTTTACTAAGTTTTATTTATCATTTTGGACTCAGCTTAGGAATCACCTCCTCCAGGAAGCCCTCCTTAAACCCTGGGCTGTGTCAAATGCATCCTTGGACTTCTGTGACTTATTCCTATCACAGGACACCTCACTATTTCTCAAAATTGTCTGCTTATACATCCAGTCTCCCCATCAACCTCAGAATCTTTGGGGGGCATGGAGTCTGTCCTAGACAATTTCTTTTCTTCAACATCTGGCACAGTCTCTGATACTTATGATACTTAAGAGATGCCCAACATGGGTGCACACAGCACCATGATCTCCAGCATGGTAACTGTTCCTAGAAGAATCTGACCCAAACAGCTCCAGGGAATTGAACACAATTGAATGCAGTGGAAAGTCTGAACATCACAGAGGCTCAAGAAGCATATAAAACATAAAGAGAAAATTGCTTCTCAAAATTGTAACAAAGGAAAGAAGATCCACATTGGCTGTTAATATAGGCTTTGTCGATGCAATAGGGCGGGGATGGGACAATTAACTTTTTCTGTACACCTCCCAAATGTTCAATAATGTCAAATAAAAAAAATCAAATTGTATAAAGAGTACCGTTTTCCTTCATTCATTTTCCACCCTTGTAGGACGATGTGGAGCATTATGATAGAAGAAAAGCATGAAGTTGTTGGCTTTGACACAAACTTGCTTTGTGATCTTAGATAAGCTATCTCTCCTCTCTGAATTATACACACTTTGTCTTTAAGTAAGGGAGACAGACTAAGGTATTCACCAAGGGCTCTGGTTCATATGTATTCCTCAGGCATCGAGCCATGTTTTTCTCACATGGATTTTTTGGTGACAAATTGAGGGTTTTTTTTTTCCCTTGGGGAATTCTCTCATTTTCCCCCCCTCAATGTTCAAAGATACACAAACTGTTCACAATCCCCTGCTGTTGTAAGAGCAATTTGCCTTCATTATCCTAAACCTTTCAGCATTTCTTGAAACCTCTTTTTATATGAAGAAAAAATGTTCCCGATGTGATCACAGGAGATAAATCTGCTATTTCACATTTCAAAAAGTAATCAAAATGCACCCTGCTAGAGTAGGTACTCATTACAATTTATGACGAGTGCTTGAAATTGCCTTTATCTTTCTCTATCATCTGTCCAGAATTATTGTTTCTATTTAGGACAGGAATGCCTAAAGGGGTGGAAGGTGGACGTGAAGAAATCTCTTTGGTGTGACGGTTGGTATTTCATGTTGTGTTTCCTTCATGCACAAGCGTGGGTTGACCAGATAGCCCATATGCATGATTTCCTTCCTTTTATTCAACCGGGAGCCAAGATCTGCAAGAACAGTAGTAAAGGACTTGGGGAAATGGGCCTGTTTTACCCATTAGGTCCTGAGGCTGACAAATTTTTTAAGAGCCCATGAACATGTCTGAAAGCTAAAAACAATATATTGGCTCCAAAATAGAAAAAGAAAACAGCACAAGCAGAATTAATAAAGGCTTAAATTAAATGGGCTCTATAACTTACCATCATGTCAACCTTAGTATTTTTTAAATTTAGTGTTCATAAAAGTTCCATTATATTTGAAAAGAGTTGATGGGTTAGAATCTCATTTCACAAGAATTCCTGAGTATTCTTGATGATTTTTCAAGAAATTACAGATAAATGTAAATCGAGACAGTTACCGTGGTAACAAAATAATTCCAAAAGCTGACTTCCATATTTCCTTTAAAATGCGTCAGTAAAAATGCATTTAATTTGTATGATATGATGTGAGTTTGGGGCTCCGGAATAAGGTTGCTTAGGGCAAACCAAAGTCTTAAAGTGACCTTACAGAGGATGAGCTGATGGATGGAAAGGTTGATGGATAGATGAAGGAATGTACGTATGTATGAATGTATGCATGGATGTATAGATGGATGGACAGGTGTATACAAGGACAGATGAACAGGTAGGTGGATGGATGGATAAACGTATGGGTTGATGGATGGGGATGGGTGGGTAGATGGACAGATGGGTGGGCAGGTGGACAGATAGATGAATGGATGGATGGATGGATGGATGGATGGATGAACAGGAGGATGGATGGACAAGTAGATGGATAGATGAAGTACTAACTCAGTATCACTCAGTGAGTTGGTGGATGTGCTCTGACTCCTCACTTTTAAGCTGTTATTAAAACCATTTTAACTTAAGCACAAAACCTTAAGCACAAGGACTGAAAGAGTATTAAGATACCATCTAAGACATTATTCATTTTACAGATGAAAATACTGAGGGTCACAGAAAGGAAGGGACTTGGATAATGGCACATTTTCCTTATTCTGATCAAACAGGAGGCTGTTGCTTAAATGTTTGCCTCTCGGATGGACCTGGCACATGCCTATTTCTCAGGCACCCTACATATTTATAGGACAGTGTTTCACAACTGAAGACAGCTTGCTGCGAAACTGACAGGTCTCAGTCTTGCCAAGCCCCAGGATCTTTCCTGCACACTTTCCTCACTATCTCCTCAGGAAAGCGGAGTAGTGAATGGCAGTGCTGGGTCTGGGCTGCAGCCACCTTGTAAGACCCTGCTGAGGACAACATACTCAGTCCCTTCTTGAGTCTTTCAGCCATTGATAGAGGCATGGTAGAAAAAAAAGAATCTCTTTGTTCCCCCACATATTGGACTTTCTTTCTGGATTTTCTCTTGGTGACAGCATTTTGATTTTCCACCATCCCTCACCTCAATCCGTGTGTTGGGGAGCCAAGGACTGGCCAATCAGGTCTTACATCACTCCAACCCCAGTGATGGATTCCAAGATGAGCACATGTACCAAGTCTGACTACATGGTACATAGATTAGCCTGCTTAATCCTCCCCACAACCCTGTGAGATAGGTACTATTATAAATCTCTGTTAAAGATAAGGAAACTGAGGCACAGAGAAATTAAATAACTTGTCCAAGACTGTATAGCTGATAAGTGGCAGAGATGAGGTTTGAACCCAGGTGGCTTGACTTAAAAGTCAGCATGCTTAACCCTGCAATATCCCGCTTTTTGGTACCCAGTATGTTGTACTTCCTCCAAAAATACCACTGGGTGAGTTTTATCATAGGTGCTGAAAAAATATATATCTTTTCTCCCATTAAGTGCTTAATTAACGACCTCAATGTGACTTCATCCCTGGGAGAACTGGACTTAATGGACTCACGTAACTTTACACATAGGACAACTCACTTTTCTGGAAATTTATTACCTGGTCACCGTGGCTATGCAGAAGCTACCAAGGACTAAGAACAGGTGAATAATGAAAGCTTCCAAAGCCAAAAATGCTACCCACGGGTGGTAGGTATTCACAGAAGAGTTCTTCACTCCGATCTGGCACACCACTTTTGCACAAATGTTATCTGCTTTCTCAGCTCAAAGCAACTTAGAAAATGGCTATCCGGAAGGAAGTCTGTGTAGCATTGGGAAAGAGTCATTAACTGGGGAGCTGAACTGATGTAGAAGTAAATCCCAGTCATGAACCTGAGAAGTGAAACGCTTCACCTCTCTCAGCGTCCACTATCTTACCTATAAAATGGTGGCATAGCAGTATCTACCTCATGATATTGCTCTGAGAAGGAAATTAAACTGTTGATATGATGACCAGCACTTACTGGGTCCTTGATACATTATATCCATGATGATTAATTTAATGACAAATTTTTCATCCCTTCTCAGGCTCAGTTTCCTCATTTATAAACTATGGATTCTAATAAGAGTCCTCTTGGGGAATTTCACAAGGTTGTTGGACAGAGTAGTAAGGCAATGGAAATAAAAGTGCTTTTTAAGTGGCTAAATGCTGCTTAAGTACAAGGCAGTATTATAGTTATTACTACTAGGGCAGTAAGAATTATACTATTGTTAATACTTATTACGATTAGCCATCATTATGACTACTGCTATAAATGAATATAATATTGGTCCTTAGGTTCCTGCAATATTTCACAATAATCTCCTGGGTTAGGAGTGACCACACTTGAAATGAACACCCAGAACCGTGGCTGCTCTATCAAACTTGAATCAATAGCAGCTCCTTTGTACCTTAAATGAAGTAGACAAGCGTCCCTTTGTACAAGGAGACACACACCTAAACCTTGGTAACAGCACACTGAATTCTATATTAGGAATAACTATGAGAGAGGTAGATTAAATATGGCTGCCAAGTCTCAGCCATTCACATCTATAATGGGGTCTATTTCCCCTCCCTTTGAATCTGAGCCGGCCCCGTGACGTGTTTTGACCGACAGAATGCAACGCACAACTTCCAAAGCTGCCCCCTAAGAGATCTTCAGCTCTTGCCCTTGCTCTTGGAACACTCCCTCTTAGAACCCAGCTGTCATGCTGGGAAAAGCCCAAGCCACTAGAGGCCACGTGAGAGGAAACTGAGCTGCTTGGGTGGTAAGAAGCTCCAGCCATCAGACATGTAGCTGAGCCTCTTGGCATTTCTAGCCCAGTCAAGCCACCTGATGACTGTGGCTCTGTCCAACACCGCGTGCACCAGAAGAATCACTAAGCTGAGCCTAGTCAAACTACAGAATTGCAGGAGATAATAAATAGATGGTTGTTACCTGAAGCCTCTAAATTTTGGGGGTCTTTTGTCATGCGGCAATAGCTAACTGAAACAAAATGGAGGTGAGTGCTCCAGTGAGATGTTCCTAACCCAGCTTAGAGGGGCAGGGAGAGCTCCATGGAAGAGAGAGCATGTAGAAGTCATAAAGGATTTGTGGGTTAAGCAGGTGGAAAAGGGTCCCAGCTTTCACTCATGAGTCAACCCTCTTTTCTACTTGATGCTTTTGAGTGTAAGGCAGGTTAGTGATAAGAAAAAGAATTCTCAAATCTTCTCTCACCCGGATAATTGTTTCTCCTCTTTAGGGATCAGCCCCACTTCCCCGGCTCTAAATCAAAATGACAGGGCCTCCAAATTGGTTCAGGTGCTCATGCATTTGTAAAAATGTCTTTTGCTGGAAAAGGCCTGGTATGTCTAATTTCTGCCCCAAGCACATTTTTATAGTTAAGCTATATTATAAATGTCGTTTAATTTACCCAGCAATGTCGGGCCTACATTAAACCAGGAGTCAGTGATAATATATATGAGATCCTTTTGTACAGTCTGATCAGGGTTTGGGAGGAGGGGAGAGGCTGGATTTAATCATCTTAGTCTGAATTTATATTCTTTTCCTCTCCTCTGTGCTGCTTTTTTTTTTTTCCTGTGTCCCAACCACCATGGGGAGGACAAAGAAAGCCTTTCAAAGCACCAGGCCAGGTCTGAGGGGGCGAGTCTGTGTAGGAGTTGAGGTTTTAAACACAGTCAAGGCGTCAAGGGCTGGGACCCCTGCAAACTTCCCAGCAGGCTTAGAGCCTCGGCCTCCCTTCTACTGTGGTTGGAGACAGACGGTCTCAGGAGTGGAACTCACATAGCTCCAGACTTTAGCTGGGAGGCTGGGGATGGGTGAGTCTGACTCATGAGGAGGAGTGAGGGGTGGGATTACTCCCCCAAACCCTGTCTGCAAAGGTCTCATAACTAACCCCCCTCCACTTCCCAGAGGCTTTATCAAACCTGCACAGGCCACACCCCTGCTTACAGTGAGCTTCTAAGAGCGAGGGAATAAACCCCTGACCACCTCCCAGCAGCCCCCCTGCCCTAAGGGATCTGCTCCACCCACCTCTTCCCTTCCTTTTGCCCAATGCCTTCCCCGCTCTTGATACTGGGGCCACAACAGCTTTCTGTCAGTTCTTCCAATGTCCCGAATTCTGGCGGCCCGTGCACAGCCAAGCCGAGGGTTGAATTCTGCATGCTAACGCATCCCTGGCTCAGCCTGTCCCCCACAAGTGCAGAAGCCGGAAAGAAGGCTGATGGTTGCAATAACTCATGTCAGGGAGGCCGTCCCGGCGCCTGGCAAGCCCGTGCCTGGTTCATGGGAAGTTGGGTGTGATCGATCACGCACTTTACCGGGCACATTTATCTGGCTCATTAAAGGAGTTAACTAGGTTTTTAGGGAGGAGAGGATATCAGGGCACCAGGATCATCTGTGGGAGGGAACACAGGGCGGGGGGTGGGGGGCTAAAAGTAGACTCCCATCCCCCATCCAAACTACAGAGAGGCAGTGAATTCTTTCCCAGTCCCTCAGACATGGATATAAATCCCAGCTCTGGCTCTTACCAGCTGTGTGACCTTATGCAAGTTGATCTTTCCAAGCCTCAGTGGCTACTGCTGTGAAATGGGGTAACAGATTTACGGAGCTGGACTGTTCTGTGGCTTATATGAGGGAAGGTGAGGAAGGGGCTCAGTGTGCGCCTGGCATATAAATGGTAAGGATCATCATCATCAACAAAGGAATCATAAACAGTCATGGCTTAGAGGTCCAATAATTCAGGCACAGTTACTGATGCCTCAGAAACCTCTAGAGGAGACAGTGTGTGGGGCTTCCTAGGCAAAAGGCAGGGCTGCAGCTCGAGTATCTGGGTCTTAACAGGTTGCCATGGGATTTCAGGTCATGTTTTGGAAACTCCTGATAAAGCCCAGATCACTAAATATAGAAATGGAGAAACAGCCCAGAGAGGTACAGAGATGAGCCCAAGGCTGCACAGCACATCTTTGGTAGTTGTACAGAACACAGATCTCCCACTCTTGGTCAGGTGGTCTTTCTGCTGGTCCAGGCCAAGGGTTGTATCAGGTCAGGCGGAGGTGCCTGGCTTTGGCTGAGCCCCCATGGGCAGCGTGAGGGATTCCCATTCAGCTCATGCTCTCAGAGTCCGTGGCTTTCTTTTTAACCCCTTCAAGTACACAGTGCCCGTGAGAATGTCTGATGTTCTCCGGAAGCTTTCTATCGTGGGTACTATCACAGATGAATATGCCAATCCCTGTCTCTCTCATTGAGAGGTGGGCCATCATTTAACCCCATTATGTAAATACTGAATGATCACTACGCAGGTGACGCAGCCGAGCAAAGGACTATTAACGCATATTCACTGAATAAATGAATGAACAAACGTGTTGAGTCAGTGAATAAATGAAAGATCACAGACAGCATAAGCTCCTTGAAGGTTGGCCCTGTGGCTTTTTTTTTGTTCCAGCGCCTGGAACAGAGCCTGTATAGGACACACGTTAAATATTTGCTGTTCATGGTTGAATCGGTGAATCAGGCCCTGAATTTCCCACAGCCTAGTGGGGGGGAAACACAGGTATAAGCAAAACTAAGAATAGGGAAGGCAGGTTACCAGGACAGGGGTGCCAGCCTGGGGCTGTGGAAGCATGGCCAAGGGAGAGGAGGGTGGAGGGGAGGCGCCTGGGAAGAGATCCCAGAACGGAGTACAATCCTTGGTATTAGAGGCTGGGGAGGAAGAACGGGAGCCAGTGAAGACAGCCTAACTTGGAATTTGGGACCAAGAAGGAGCAAGTCAAGTTACAGACCGATACGGACAACATGGTGCCATTTTGTAAGAACTCAGCATATATGCCCAAATTGAGGGCCATTCTACAAAACAATGGGCCTGTAGTCTTCAAAAACATCAAGGTCAGGAAACACAAAGGCCAAGGAATCATTCCGTCACGGAGTCTCTCTGACCCTCAGTTTCTTCGTCTGGAAAGTAGGACTAATTTTCTGTATCGCTAGCCCCTCAAAATTGTTTGTGACAATCTAATCCAACAACGGGTATCTACTCTGCCACATGCAGAGAATAAATGACTATTTTTATTACTACTGAGAATAAAACTACCCCAGGACCTGAAGGAATTCATTTGTTTTCGGCCAAACCTCATTAACTGATTGTCCAAGTCTATGCGTTAAGGAAATAATGGGCATATTATTTACGCGCATACACACTCTCACACGCTCGCTACATCTCTGGCAACTCAGCTCAGAATGTATTTTCCTACATGTGAAAGAGAAAAGCCAGCCTACTGTTGCCATAAGTGAAGTCAGTAACACTTCGCTGGAGTTCTCGCCTCTGGCCTCTGTTCCTGCGAAGTCTAGGCTGGTTGCAGAAGGTTCTCTTCAAGTGATAGATTTATTTGGCCCATTGAAGAGCGTTAACTAAAAAAATTTTTTGTTTTCCTAGAGATGCTTGGATGAGACCAAACCACCTCGCTACACGTAGACCCCTACCAGGACTAGTGGCCTGGGAATGCACTGGGAAATCCCAGCCCTGGTGCCTCGAAAGCAGCCACTCCGTGCCTGCAAGTCAATAGGCCAGCACGAGAGAGGGGAGAAGACAGAGAAGCACTGGCACGCGTGAGTCATACCTGAGTTTGAAGAATGATTACATGATAGGGTCTCTGAGGGCAAGGCTACGCCTTATTCATTTCTGTATCTCTAGCACCTATGGAGTGCTTGCTACAGAACAGAGGGTCTTGAAGGAAGAAAAAGAGCCTGAAGGAAGGAAGGAACCCTAATCCACCAGCGCTTAGCCATCTGAGACCCAGCTTCCTTGTCTAGAATCAAATGGCTCTAACACTCACCCTCGAAGGTTCTGCTAGTAATTAAGCAGGATTCTATAAACAAAGCCACGGGATTCTAGTGTATTATGGGAATTTGTTTCCTTCTCGGCCTTTCTGGGGACCTACTTTCTTTGGAAACAGGGAGAGTGGAGGCATGGGGGAGACACAAGACAGACCCAGACACTGCCTTCTGGAAGCCTCTGACGGAAGCCTATGCCCATGTGGTTCTTTGTTTGGGGTTTTGTGGCTGATCTGAGATGAACCTTGGTGATTAAACACTCACAGTCAGTGAGTGATGGGTTGACCCATCCGGACCCCTGCTTTCTGCTTAGAAACTTGATTTTATTAACCAAGATAATAAAATGCCTTAAATTGGGAAGCAGAGTCTAGATGTGGTCGCTCTAAAATCAATGTCCATGCCTGAATTCCTACAGAACATCTTATCTCTGGGGTTTGCATTTGCAAATTCTGTTCCAGCTGAGAATGACCCATCAAGTCTCTCTCTATTAAGACTCTTGAGGGGCGCCTGGGTGGCGCAGTCGGTTAAGCGTCCGACTTCAGCCAGGTCACGATCTCGCGGTCCGTGAGTTCGAGCCCCGCGTCAGGCTCTGGGCTGATGGCTCGGAGCCTGGAGCCTGTTTCCGATTCTGTGTCTCCCTCTCTCTGTGCCCCTCCCCCGTTCATGCTCTGTCTCTCTCTGTCCCAAAAATAAATAAATGTTGAAAAAAAAAAATTAAAAAAAAAAAAAAAGACTCTTGAGGGGCACCTGGGTGGCTCAGTCCGTTGAGCTCTGACTTCAGCTCAGGTCATGATCTCACAGTGTGTGGGTTCAAGCCCCGTGTCACGTTCTGTGTTGACAGCTCAGAACCTGGGGCGTGCTTCAGATTCTGTGTCTCCCTCTTACTCTCTGCCCCTCTCCCACTTGTGCTCTCTCTCTCTCTCTCTCAAAATTAATAAACACTTAAAAAAAGACTCTTGAGAACAGTGCTCATTCACTTACTCGTAGCAGTATCTATACTGAGTATTCAATTTCTGTCAGGCACTGTGCTCAGCTCTTGATGGAAATTTTCCTAATTTTTTGTGTGTGTCTCATCAACTAGATGAAAAAGTTACAGTTATTTCCTCTGCCTCTACTATTCCCATAAAGCACAACTTGCTGAGGGTTATATGGCTCATAAGTGATCCAGACTCAGGCTTCTATTACCCTAACTTGTGACCTCTAGGCCACTGCCACATGTCCAACAAGCACCTGCTCACTGCCCATTGTGCCCTTTGAGCTAGATGTTGGGGACACCGACATGAGGTGTTCTGAGTCTGGGAGGAGGACATCTATGCGTTAGCATGCATGCTGATAATATGCACTTCCCACATGCTAATTAAGAACGATTACACCTCAACATCCATTCATTCCGCAGCTCTGTATTTACTGAGCTTCTGTTTTGTGGGAGATGTACTGCTGGGAGGTGGGGAAATGTGACATGGCCCCTGCTTTGGAGGACCTTGTTGTCTAGAAGCAGGGAGAAAGGCTTTCAAACTCTTGCATCTGTGGTACAGTGATTGATGATCATTGTAATCCATTTGTCCGTGCATCCCGTGGCTGGACACCTGCTCTGTTCCAGCACGAGTCCCAGTGCTGGGCTTGCAACAACTCCACAGGTTGGCACACTGTGACACCGCGTCCTTCTGACTCCTCCGCAACACCAGTTGTAGGACAAGAACCATGTTGAATGAATGAATGAATGATGATGATGATACCATAAGTATGATCTGATATTATCTATGCTGTTGTAAGTATTGGACTCCTAGCGGGTACCAAGCACTATTCTACCCATTTACAACTCACGAGTCCTCACGACATCCAGTGATGTGGGTCCATGGATCATTGTCATTTCACAGCCAGGAGACTGAGGACTGGAAAGTTAAGTAACTTGCCTAAGTTTACACCTTTGGAATAACAAGAGAAGTCTGAGGATTTCTTTAGAAACAACAACAAAGTGTGGCTTTTAACCCTGATTGAAGTAAAAGTATGCAAATTAGCCTGAGCACATCATTTTTTATTAATGCCATAAATTAGGCAAATTTCCCTTCCTGAAGCCCTGGAAAAGTAGGGCTAGGACTGATTCCACACATTTTGCATTAATTTCCAAGGTGGCTGGCCCCAAATTAGCTTTACAACTTGGTAAACCTGCCTTACAGGGGCCATGGAGGAAGAGGTCTGATCAGAAGCCTGTAGAGAATGAGGAGTCAGGAGAGCTCTGTCCCTCTCCTTTTGCTGTAATGACTTTACAGTTTAGTGGTGCACTTCCACATCCAGGGCTGCCACATACTGCTGCATAGTTTGTACACTGCTCAACTCCAGGGGCTGGGGGACCATTCACAGACACTGCTGGAGATGGGCAGGGAGGTGACATAGGCATTGCAATCTCACAATCCACCCTATGGGGGAGGCAGAGGAAGCATCATATTCCTGTTTTGCAGATGGAAACTGAGGCTGAGTTGATTAGACCATTTTCTCCAGGGTCACACAGCACAGAAACGCCGGGGCTGGGATCCAAGGTCCGACCCGTCTCCGGCCTAGGCCAGTGTTGAGTCCACCACTCCCAGAAAGTGTACTCTGAGTACATTCTTTTAAACATTAAACACCTCCTCCCTTTGTCTCCATAATATTAAAGCTTTGAAGAAATCACAAAGTTATATAACAGCTGCATTACTAAAACCATGCATAGAACCACATGTTTGGGAAAAAACGCGTCCTATTTCCCCACTCACCTCCACCATTGCTCCTAACTGCATTGTTCTCATTCCAGATGAACATTTTCACAAGGAGGGGGCAGGCTCCTGGGGCCCTATCTTGAAGCTTCTCTTCACTTTCCCCCCCAGCCTGATTTGCAGAGAATGGACGCTTTGAAACGCCCAATTGTAACAGTTTATGAGGACCCCTCTCATAAATGCCCATCTCAAATTCTTTTCTTGAGTTTACCCAAATGGTGGGAAGGGCATTTTCTGCAAATGCTTTTGTGCCCTATGCCTCCCAAATTGGGGTCATTCATGGCCAAAGAATGAATTCCATTCATTCATTCATTCATTCATCCATTCATTCATTCATCCATTCATCCCTTCAACAAAACAGCTAAGAATACAGAGACAATAAGAGACAACTCTTGACCCCAAGGACCTCACTGCCCAGTGAGGGAGACGAGTCAGCAGACACAGTGTGATCTTCCCCAGCTCTTAGATATGTTTATCAGTGAGGCCACAGCTATATAAATATGGATGTACTGGCCAAAGAGTTTCCAGAGCCACACCCTGGCAATTAGAAGGGTTGAGAAAGCAACTGTGGAGACCAGCAGAGCAAGAGCGTGAAATGTCACTAGTGGTGACTGCTCTACCCAAATACATACCTGATGAGCCCTGTGTTACACCCCATGGCAAACTCACCCCACCAGCCACAGATGACTGTGGCCAATCTATTGTCCAAGCCGGACAAGCCATACTCCTCAAGAATCTGAACAGGGAAACATGAAGAAGCTGAGTGTCAGATGGTATGTCTGGACTGCCATGATCTAGAGCAAGACTGTCCAGTAGAACTTTCTACCACAATGGGAATGTTCTCTGTCTACGTTCTCCAATATGGCAGTCACTAGCCACCCATGACCAACGTGTACTTGAAATGTGGTTAGTGGGACTGAGGAACTCTAATTCTAATTAAATTAAATTTTAATTAATTCAAATTTAAAACTAAATAGCCACGTGTGGCCAGTGGCTACCATATAAGATGGTGCACATGTAGAGTTTGACCCGGAGGAGCCATTATAGCCCATGTGTAAGTAGAGGTGATGAGAAAGATTGCTGTGAGTGAGCAGAAGGAGGTAGGCGATAGAGAGAGAGCCAGAAGCAACCTATGTAGACAGAAGCAGATGTCGTAGAAGAGAGAAATGGAGAAAGGAGCCCATCCATGGAGTATTCTTGGCTCAGTATTTGGGGTACCCTTAGGGCATGCCTTCTTATTCTTGTCTACCCTGAATGAGCCTTTGTTCTGCACAGCCAAAAGAAATAATGGTTCCTCTCTTGGAAGCCAGCACTGATGTGAGAATCTGGGAATCAGCTAAGATTCAACAAATCATTACTATAATTGTTATCACTCCCCCCCCAACCCCAATCATCTGGGTTAAGTGACTTGTCTAAGATCACACAATTAGGTTGGAGCCAATATCTGTCACTTCAGAATAAGTGCTCTTTACCACACTATACTGCCTTGCTGGGCTCTTGGTCCTGAGTCAATGCCCCATTTCGGCATCCCAACTCACTAACTCATGACACTGAGCTTGGCATGTGCCTACACCCAAACTGGGAATGGATGAGACCAGACAAGGAAACCATCACGCATTGGTTCATACTCACCCCTCTGCCCTACAGGACTTGTCCTAAGCTCCGGGCTCCACGTATTGGACTGTATCCACCCATCTTACTCTAACTTCCAGCCCTCAGATCATCCCTTAGTGTCCAGCTACTTGCCCAAGGCTGGCTCTGGCCACATCATCCATGCTTCAATCACCTCTTCCCTGGCTCTCCACACTCCCCCCACCCCCACTGGATTTCTCAATGAGCCACTCCCTATGACCCATGGTGAGAGCAAGGAAGACCAGCAGGGGAGGGGGGCACCTGGCCTGGGACCTGAGCCTCCCTGAGCTTCCATGGTTTACTCTTGCTTGCTTGACTCAAGCCATCTGCTCGGATGGCACCATTCCCAGGTGTGAGCTGGTCTGCTAGTGCCTCAAAGCTTCAGATGCCAAGTCAGCATGGGAGGGAGCTACAGCCTGATTTCAGTTTCTGCTAACATTTCTTTTATGCAGTCAGTCTGCCACGGACACACGATGTAAATATCCGATTTGGGTAATGGATGCCATTGGTTTAATGGAGTTTGCCACCTCTGCTTGGCTCTCAGCACGCACACTAGGAGAGAACATCCCACTGTTCTTAAAGGAGGGGAAACGTCATTTCAGAAAGGAAGTCAGAAAACAGGAGTCAGAGGTTTGAGTCCTGGCTCTGCCCCCCACTTGCAGTGGGACCTTGAGCAAGTTAAGTCCCTTCTTGTCTTTGGGTCTCTTTCCTCAGTAAAATGAAATTATCAGGGAACAGATCGAGGCAGGTCGAGAGCCTGAAATCTGCTACAATCTGATTTAATATGACAGAGCCCAGGAAGGGGGTGCCTTGTTAACTTTTTCTGCAGAGCATGTGAATTCCCAGTCCCCATTCATCACACCATCTCTGGAGAATTCAAGAGCGTAGACCGGCACCCCTACATGAGGTCCAACGATGGCTCTGGGCGACCCAGCTGCTTGTCCAACGTCACACACCTAATGGAAAGCAACAGCCTGAAACCCAGGTTGTTCTGACTCTAAAGCACAGGTTTTCATTCACTTTGCTAGTTTTCAGCTGGGCATTTGCTGTCTTTGCTGCTGCCAGGGGACCCAAGAGAAGGCAGACTCCACAACACCCAGTGTCGTGCCCAGAAAGTCTCTGTCCCGAAATGAGCTAAGCCACAGGGTAAGTAATTGCAGCCAATACGCCCCCTTGGAAGGAAACACGGCTTCAGCGGGGACCCACCGAATGGCCCGTCTTGTGGCTGTGTGTTTGCACAAAGGTCGGTCGCGGTGGTTGTTTTTCACAAAGTGTGTCTCTTTCCTCCCTCATCGAATTCGTCTTCCTCATCTTCTTTTTTGTAGACTTCTTCGGCGATTTCACATCCATCGGCTCACTGATCTTCCTCACAGCAATTCGTTGAGGTAGGAGGCTACTGCTATTTCCGGTTTTCAGATGAGGAATCAAGTCTCCTGACCGGCTGTCCAAGGCCACACGGATATAGGAAAAAGGGTGAGGAATCACATGCAGATCTTCAGATTGCTTCTACCTCCCCGCCACTAATATTGAGATGAAAGGCAATGTAGTGTAGCTTTACAAATGGGTTGAGCCTTATGCTGGGTTACAGACAGGCTAAGAGTCATATGGATGAGTAAGCTTCGGTTGATGTTTTTGAGGGAGGCATGTTAAGTGGTAACTCATGCATCATGAGTGTATGAGTTATCTATAATAGAGGGATAAAATGGGATGGGGGAGCAGAGGGTGATTCATAACTGGCACAGACAGGAGACAGGCAAAGACAATTAGGGACTGGGTTTTGAAGGATGAGTAGAAGTTCACCAAGTGAATATTGGTAGCAATAATGGGAAATTTTGTTGAGTACTTGCTATGGTTTATACATAGCTACCCATTTTGACTATTTGTAACCATCCTGCAAGGAAGACAGGACCCTGATTTTATGTATTAGGCCAAACTAGGTTCAGAGCGCTGACGTGCATAGCTCAAGGTCATGCTGCTAAAATCAACCAGCTGGGAATTTAATCTTCAGCTATGCAGGCTCCCAAGGGGACAGTCCAGCTTCAAGGAACTGCATGAGTGAGACAAGAAGGATGCTTCGACCAGGAGCATCAGAGGGAGTATGGAAGGTTGGGATGAACTGTTTCTCCTCTTGGAGAGCTGACTTGAGACATGTGGCATTTGCCACTGGATGAGGAAGCATCTCCCCACCTGGCATCCAGTGCAAACTGCCCTAATTTCTGGGCTTGCATCGTCTCTCCATTTGGCCATTGCTAGGTGATACCTCATACCCTAGCATCTAGAATGAATCTGGATTTGAACCCTGACTGTAACCTTCGTTGTTCATAACACCTTGAGCAAGGGCTGTACCTTCCCAAGACTCCGTTTCCTCACCTGTAATACCTACTTAGTAACATCACCTGATAGGGTTGGGGGAGGACCCAAGGAGTGAATATATATGGTAAGCACATGGCCAGTCCTCTAGCCCAGAGTGGACCCACACTGAATGGCAAACCGCAGTGCCACTCTCTTGTCATTCTTTCATAACCAGCCCAGGACAAAAAACACATGGGGGTGCTTGGGGGCTTGGGCCTTCCATGCCAGCACCCACCGCCCTGAAGCTTAACTCCCTGGTATGCATAAAGCCCTTAACTCCCATGCCTCATCCCAGCCCTATGAGGCTAGCTTTGCATATGTAGCTGTGGTTATTGTGATCCATTTTACAGATGGGAAAACTGAGACTTGCAGCCAAAAGATGATTAAATTTAGGTTCCTGAATTTAGGAGCTTACAGAAACTAATTTTCTATACTCTGGGTTCTCCATTAACGGTGGGGTGGTTTGGGAACAGGGAAATTACAAACAGCCAGAATTCCAAAGCCAACCAACGAAGGAGCCATATTGCTCACCTTCTTTTGTGAAGTCTTCTTGGTTGAGAAGAATAATCTTTAAGCTCTCTTTCTTTTTCCTTTTTTCTCTTCCCCTTCCCCTCCCTCCCTTCCTTCTTCCCTTCCTTCTTTCTATCCTGCTTTCCTTTCTTCCTCCTTCCCTCCTCCCCTCTCTCCTCCCCTTCCTTCCTTTGTCTCAGAGATGTTAGGGGCTTAGGAAAATCCTAGTCCATTTTGGTCACTATCCCGGCAGGTTTTGGAGTTTGATGACCTGGGGTTCAGACCCACCCAGCCTGATGGCACACTAACAGTGAAGTCACCTTGTACACACATTTCATTGGGAAACACAGCAGGACCCAGCTTGGAAGGCGCTGTGCCCGACACTCAAGCTCATATGCTCAGTAATCACAGTATCTGGATTCAAATCTTACCTCTGCCACTTCCTAGCTGATGACCTTGAGCTTCCTGAACTAATAGCTTCCTAAGCCTTGGTTTCCTCATCACTAAAATGGACAGAAATTGGGAAGATTAAATAATACAACCTATGCAAGTGCCTGATGTATATTCAGTAATCATTGGAGATGATGATTATGAACGAATTGCCCACACATACATTGTAACCTGTTTCGCTTTATGACTCCCTTCAGTTTGACTAGTTTTACTTGAGTGCTTACCCTGTACCAGGAACAGTGGTGGGCAGAGGATACGCCTCCAACACGCATCTGACAAATATTTATTGGCCCCTGTCATACACCAGCGAAATCTGCACACGAGCGTGGGGAATGTGGAATACGAGGCAGTGGCGAGGCATGGTGTTAAAAAATTGATGCCAGGGACGCCTGGGTGGCGCAGTCGGTTAAGCGGCCGACTTCAGCCAGGTCACGATCTCGCGGTCCGTGAGTTCGAGCCCCGCGTCAGGCTCTGGGCTGATGGCTCGGAGCCTGGAGCCTGTTTCCGATTCTGTGTCTCCCTCTCTCTCTGCCCCTTCCCCGTTCATGCTCTGTCTCTCTCTGTCCCAAAAAAATAAATTAAAAAAAAAAAATTGATGCCAGGGGCGCCCGGGCGGCTCAGTCGGTTCAAGCATCGGCTCAAGCATCCGACTCTTGGTTTCGGCTCAGGTCATGATCTCATGGTTTGTGAGTTCGAGCCCCACGTTGGGCTCTGTGCTGACGGTGCGAGCCTGCTTGGGATTGTCTCTCTTCCGCTCTCTCTCTGCCCGTCCCCCACCCTCGCACTGTCTCTCTCTATCAAAATAAATTAACATTTAAAAAAATTGAAAGAAAATGATGCAAGACTATAACCACTTCTTGGCTTGTTGACTCTCGACACACAGCTTAACCTCTCTGTGCCTCCACTTCCCAATCTATAAAATGGGTATGATAACTGCATCTATTGGGGTTGTCGTGAGGCTTCCCTGAACCAACCTACATAAACCACTTATCACAGGGCTTGGAACCAAATCAACACTCAGTGAATACTGTTTTCATTGTTAAGACGTGGCCCCAGCCATGTTGTAAATGACATCAGGCATGTCCGCTGACCTCCACCTGACTCATCATCACTGTACCCTCCCCTAGAACCAGCCCTTTCTCTCCCCACCCCCTACCTTCACCCGACACCAAAAGGCTGCTTCTGAGGAACCACAGTAACCAGAGGCTTATGCAAATATGCAAATCTAGTGAGGCGGTGTTTACCCAGTGCTGGGGCGGCTCTACTGGGCTACTGGGACCCGCTGTCTTCAGAGAGGCTTGCTCCGGTGTGTCGCCACAACCTCTAGCGGACAACAGCGAACACAGCACCTCACAGGCCTTTGTTCCAGGCTTCATGCGCTGAGCCCATGAAGTCCCGGGGAGAGCACGGAGGAGGGGCAGGTCTGATGATTTCTTTTAGGAAGGTGTCAGGCTGTGTGCCCACCTGCCTGCCCCTCCCACTCACTCACTTCCCTCTGGTTTTTCCCGTGCGTGCGTGATGTGCTCCGAAAGTGAAGCTTTCTTCACAGTCTTTTACTATCCCACCGTAGAACAATCGCCCCTGTCTGCTGGCACCTGTCACATCCCTCCGGGGCCAGCTCAAATGCTACCTGCTCAGGGAAGCCCAACAGGCGAGAGTGTACCACACTGGCCCGTGAGATCCCACAGCACTCTGATATGCCCCCTCCTGAGGCGCAGATCACAGGGCATGGATGCCAGTGGGTTACTTCCGATCTCTCTTGCTAAGCGGTCATTACAGGGACAGGGACCCCAACATATTACTCTGTCTCTCCTGCACCCTATGGGGGGCCTGCCACATGCATAGGAAGTGCTCAGTAAATGTTAAATGAATGAACGAGTAAATGTCTTTTCCAGAAGATTCTCTCCTTGTATCTCCTTTCCAACCGTTAGACTGCCATCCTACATCTCTGGTGCCACGGACTCTGCTTCCTGATGGTAATATTGGGGTTCAAAGATTTACAGTAGGAGGCCTTGGGAAGGAAGGATGCCGGCACCATCTCCCACATCCGCCCTTTTTACTTGGGCCTCAGTCACCCAGATATTTATGCCAACATCTGCTTCACCAACTTCAGGGATTCGCTCCCTTGGTGCCTACTAATAGGGGCAATTTGCTTTTTGAAAAGCAGGAGAAAAACAGAGGAAATGTTACTTGAGCACCTACTACGTGCCAGGTGCTTTACAAGGAAGTGTTACAGAATCATTGCAAACATCCTTCCAGACCAAGACCATCAATCCCGCAGCCTTGCCCCCATTCCACAGATGGTAAAATGGATGCTCAGAGAAGACGGTGCTGTGGAAGGTCGCACATTCATGAACACTGGACCTGGACCTGGACCCAGGTTTTAGAGGCCAGCATATCTCTTTTCCAGAACCCTATAAATCTGATACCAGTGCCCAGCTCATACTCCCCAGAACTCCCCATGGCCTTGTCATGGCCTCTTTGGTGTTTTGCAATTTGGCTCCATGAAGGAAACCACAAGCTGGTAGAGAAAAGGACAGCAGGACTCTGCATTCTGAGGTTGCTTTTCTTGGAGCATTCTCCTGCCTTTGCATTCTTTCCTTCCTCTGTTTCCACTGCATGTCGAGTGTCAATCAATAATTTCTCTCTGAGAAATAGGAATCAATTGTAGGAAGCAGCAAAGGGGGGGTGGGGTGGAGGCGGTGGCGAGACCATCTTTAGAGCTCCGCTCTTGCACGCACCTGCTGGTTACAAAGGTCAGAACTGCCCTAGGTCACCAACTACAGCTTTGAGCGCCCCTAGTGGAGGTCTGAAGCACGCCACTGGACCAAACAGGGGGACCAGTAAATTGAGCCCTTTGGAATAGCTTTGTGAATAGCCGGAATGTACTTGTGAGCAAAACCACAAAACAAGCCACTCTGATCAGGAAACATCCTTCTGTCTTGGAAAAGGGAGGACTGACTATAACATTATTGTCCTAATGTCTAATGAAACCTTGCGAACACAAGAAGAATCCCTCAAGCTTAGATAAGGTGGCCCCTGGCAGAAGCAGCCAAAACTCCGTGGAAAAGAATGGCAATCCATAATGAAAATAGTTGTTAAGTGAATTTAACAACAACGCACATTAGAGACTAGAGGAGGCAGCAAATTTGAGTCTTATTGAGCAATATTGAATTTGCTTTATTAATTCAAGAGAAAAAGAAAAGAAATTACACTCACGCTCTGCAGTCTTAGCACGGAGCTACAATTATTCCCCATGTGCATATTTTAGACAATAAGAAGCCTCTTCAAAAACAAGTTATACTTTATACTTATTCATGCCTTACAGCAAAATGGCCCAGAGAATCACGTGACCTGCATAAGAATGTAGCAACAAGTCCCTTTCAAGTATTTACAAACCCCCCTCAACTCCACAGGCAAACAGGACTAGTTTGCAACAAGGTATTAGATGTTCGGCTCTCCTTCTGACATTAGCGGGAAGTTGGGCTCCATGTTAAAAATAGAATTTACTGTGGAAGGTCAATTGTTTCCAAAAGCACCATCAGAATTGGCAGTGTTCATTGGCTATCCTCACTCTTTCCTTAAGACTTAAGAGTCTAAGAGTCAGAAGCTCACAGTTATTAATGAGCCTTCCGAAGTAGTGCATCAGTTGACTTTAATTTGGCGGTGACCTGAAGTTAATTAAAAATATATGCTGGCCAGCTATAGTGTTGAACAGTTGGGAAAATAATACGAAATGTCTTAAAAATTAACACACGCACATTTTGTATTTGAAGCCAGTGAAAGAAGCAGGATATGAAATCCTTGTCTTGGATGACAATTCAAGAGTTGCCATTAAGGCATTTTTCCTGGAGGGTGGTGTATTGGAGTGTGGTCCTCAGAGGTAGAATCACTTGAGAAAAGCCAGCAAGACACTGGGTAGCTTTGGGTTCTTTCTGTGTGTTAGTCACAACACAGATTCAAAAGAGGGGGGCAGGGAATGAGAGAGGGAGATGTGGACTCTGTTCAAGGCCACCAAGCCATTGTGGAAAGACAGCTAATTAAGGAAGAGCATGTTGTGGTGGAAACGGTTTATTTAAACCGATTCTCTTCCCCCATCTTTCCCAGAGAAATTGTCCAGACCTGGTGTAAATTGTGAATATTATTGCTTCATAAAAGGGGGGTTCTTTAATGATATGCTTTGTTAAACAAAAGGTGATGAATTATTTCCTTCGCTCTGCACTCCGGGGCTCCACATTTAAAAAGAAGGGGGGTGGGGATAAAATGCCTGATTTATGCTGAGGAGGGCACTCCAGGCTGTGGGTAAGAGTTGAAAGGAATGGGACCCGGAACTAGGGCCCACGGAGCTGAGAGCTGTCCGCGGCCTTTGGTGCTGAAAGCAGGTGTGCACGCCAGGGGTCCAGAACGCCCCAGGGTGAAAGGGCACCGCCTGGGCCCCAACTCCGGGTCAAGACCATCCAAACAGAAATGAGGACCCAAGTGGGGTGGGTGTGCGCCCCCGACAGTCTTCAGTCTGGGCAGACCCTGCAACTGCCCTGCTTTTTCCCACGTGAGTTTCTGGGAGCCGGAGTTGGACCTTTCAAAAGGCTAGGTCCGGTGGTCTACCAATGCCACCCTCCACTTTTGGGTCTCCTACTGAACTGATTAAATCCTCAAAGCTCTCCCGCTTGGCTCTGTGTGAATGAAGCGCCCAACCCCCCAACACACAACTTTTCCTGGGGGACCTCAGCGGGGTGGAGAAGAGGGTGCGGCTCCGGGTCTGGGAAGGAGGAGCAGCGATCCTCCCCTAAACTTGGACCCCTCCCCCCCTTCCCAACCGGCAAGCACGTGGTGGGTGAAACTAGTACCCACCCCTCCAATTCATAACAGTGTTAAGAGACGCTAGGCTGTTGGGGGTGGGGGAGGGGAGTGTCCGCTCAGGTTCCCGACTGTGACCTGCCATCTCTTCCTCCCCCGCAAGTTCTGAGAACCCTGAGGGCCCTCCACCGGCCTCCAGGCGAAAGCCACACCCAAGTTCGGCTGCCAGACACTTGGCTGGGATCGGTCCAGGGACCCAGTCCCGCGAGGCAGCCTGAACCAAAAGGGTCCTAGAGTGGGAGGGCTCGGCATTAGGACGCACCCGCTCCAGACACACTGTTCGAGTCTAGTCCTCAGTTGCAGGGCGGGTCAGCTGCCGCCCCCCCCCCCCCTTCTCGTCCTCTCCCTGAAAGGGTGAGAATTATCTGGCTCTCAGCCCCGGGTGCGGTTGCAGAGTGCTCCGGGCATCTGGGGTTTGGAGGCGACCCCACTCCAAGGAGATTCTCTGGGGCTGCAAAAGGGAGTCAGCCCCACAGCCGGGAAGACCGAAAGGGAGCCCGCAGCCGGGAAGCGCCGGAGTCCTTCAGACACATCCCAGCCTCCACACTCCCAGCAGCCCGGGCCGAGGGGACGCGTTTCCTAGACCCGAATTTGGGTGGCCGCCCCCGCTCCCCATCCCAGCGGGCGGTGCTTGAGTCGCCCGGCTGGGCCACGACCCCCCGCCGCCCCGCACACGCCGCAACTTTGCCCCCTCCCCCGCCCCGCCCCTCCGGGCGCTTACCTCCCGCCAGAGCTGCCGCGGGGCTCCCCAGAAGCAGGGCGAGGAGCAGCGAGGTCCCGCCGAGTCCCGCGGCGGGCGGCCGGGCCGCAGGCATCGTGGCTGCGGGGGGCGCGGGGCCGCGGGCTGCGGACAGGCGGACGGGTGCGGGAGCCTGGAAGCGGGGAGGCGGCGAGCGCGCAGGGCAGGCGCTGCGAGGCAGGGGTCCGCGGGCCCGGGCAGCCGCCGGAGCCCCCCGGGCGGACGCGCGCTCAGCCCCGCGATCGCTCTGGCCGAGCTGCGCCGGGCGCGGGCGGGCGAGTGAGGAGGAGCCGGCGAGCGAGTGAGCGAGCGGGGAGCGAGCGGGAGGAGGGAGGGGGCTGGGGCCGAGTCTGTGCCGAGCGAGTGCGAGGAGGGAGGGAGGGGGCGGGCGGGCAGCAGGGAGAGGGGCCGCCGCGCCCCGGGGCCAGCCTCCGCCTCCAGCCGCCGGCCGTCGGCCCCGCAAAGTTTAAAGCCAATTCCCCTGGCGTCCTGTGGGCCGAGCCTTTCCTCCCAGCGGATGCTCGCGGCAGCCCAGCGCGGGCCAGGCGAGGCCGGAGAGCGTCCTGACCATTTTCCAGACGGGGAGATGAAGGCCTCAAAACCGAGCGCAGCCTTCAGCCTGCGAGCAGCCTAGAGCTTTCCATGGCTCAGCCTCCCGGAATGACCCCAGTCCCAGATCTCCCAGCCGCATCGCAGCCCCTCGCAGGTCCCTCTGGGCCCCAACCAGCCCTCTGCCCTGCCAGCCTCCCTTGTTTCCAAAGCGAGTCCCAGTAACCTAGAAAGTGTCCCACTCTGTGGATCTGATGAGAGTTGTTCATCTCCCTAGAACAACATAAATGGCCACGAAATTGTGTATCCAATACTTGGCGTTGGGGGCGGGGGTTCCTATGCCTGTGAAGCCTCACCAGGGACTATAAATTAAAACTGATCTGTTCTAATGTGAGTTCCATCGTCCACATCCTCATTGTCAACAGGGAGCCAGAGCTAGCCAGGGCTTCCTCTCAGCTCAGGCCCTTAGCTCTGCTGTATATGGGCCCTTCCCCTATCTGAGCTGGATTTCGGGGCCCACTCTCCACGCTGTGCTCTTGCCCAGCCCTGACTCTCAGCATCTTGTCTTTTGTCCACGAATAGAGGTGGTGGGGGACAGTAGAGGGGGGAGACAGGCGGATGCTTAGGGACAGGCGTTGGCCAAGGGCTAGATGGGGGCACAGGCTTGTAGGCACTCCCAGAGGCTCAAGACAGACTGTGTGGGCTACCTTTGCGGCCCAGCCAGCTTCTCCGGCCTCTCACCCCAATTTAGAAGCCCTCTCTCGCCCTCCCCCCACACCACCTTGCCACACTGTCTCCACATTGCAGCCTGAGCAGGCAGAGGGAGCAGATGGAGAGAAGGTTGCAGGCAGCGGGAGGAACATGTCTTTAGCTGAGTGGTGGCTGGGAGTCCCTATAAAGAATGGGTGGGGGAGGCGAGCACAGGGTCGGAGGGGACTGGAGGGGAGAGGGGGCGCTCTGGTCTGGTCTAGGACATCAAAAGACCCCCCACACCCAAAGCTTCCCCTTTCACTCATTCGTTCAGTGCTTTTTATTGGGTACTCACTGCAGATCCAGATCTGCATCAGGCTTGGCGGACAGAGTCCCCCGTAAAACCTGATCCCTGGCACAGGGAAGTTTCCATTTCTGGCATTTACTGGTGGTTTTTATAAAGAGGCAGGGGGTGTATGAGAGCTGACTTCTTCCTTGGGGAAGATGAAGCCCCCCCCTCCCCCCGCCCCATTGCTTTGCCATATTAGACATAAAGCCCTGTAAGGAGCGGCCTTGCCTGTCTCACCATCACCAAACACTTAGGGCCTGCACAGTGCTAGCATGAAATAGGCGTCCAATAATACTCCTTGAAGGGAAACATAAACAAGGCAACTGAGGAAAACAGAACAGGAGAAACTGAGGAAGAGAGAAACAAAGAGATAGGCCAGCTCCACACTTGGAGGCAAGAAACCAGTGTTTATAAGCACCTCCTGCTTGCCAGGTGCTGTACCACAGTGTGCAGGGTTGCTCATTTCAATTTCGTAACGATCCTTCACAGTGAGACGTGCTTGTCTCCGTTTGACAGATAAGCACCTGAGTCCTAGAGAAGGTCACAACCCACCTGAGGTCACGTGGCCAGGAAGCGATGGGACAAGGTAGATTCAAGGCCAGGTCTGAGTCCAGAGCTGGCACTCCTCCCACCTCAGGAATTTGATGGCTGTCTCCATGCTATGGTTCAGTAGATGTCCCCTGGCGCTTTGGAACCCCCTCGTTACCACGGGCCACAATGACTAAAAGTCCACCATCAGGGGTTACTTCTTTTGATAAAGGCATTGGGTGTTGAGAAGGTCATTACTTGCATGCAGGTATCTTACACAGAAGAAGTGATATAGTAAATTATTAACCCATTGAATAACACAGACAGGGATTTCCTCATTCTGCTTGCCAGCTGAAACATGGCATGGAGAAAAGTCCTGACAGAATAGGACCTTGCAATCTGAGATTATGATGGTGGGAAGTCTCTCTCTCTCCCTCTCTCTCTTTCTCTCTCTCTGTCTTTAAGATTCCCCCCCCCAAGAAGAAATACCATGATGGGAATAGCATTCTGGGACCAGAGCGGCTTGCAGATGAAAATCATCTGCTGTGGCAATTTTGATACCCATATTACAGATGAGGAGACTGAGGCTCAGGGAGATAGTAACTTGCTCAAAATCGTACAGTTGGTCTACCTTTTGTCAGGCTTGTGTTCTGTGACCACAGGACACCTTGTGTGTCTATTCTGGTGTTGGTGGATTCTCTGCCACCCACAGCTGCCCAGGGAGAGAATCTAGCTTCCGTGTAGAGATGTGTGCCCACAAATCTGTATGTTGCCATTAGATAAATCAGCTCTTATACACTTAAAATTGGTCAGGAGACAAAAGGTGAGATCCTGGCCTCACCTCTTTTGCTGGGTAAGAAGGGCAAGTTATTTAACCTTTCTGAGCCTTGTTTTCCTCTTCTGAGGAGAAGAGATAAAAATAACACTTATAGTGTGGGGTGATTGATACAAATGGATATAATATCCCTGTGACATGAGGGGATACAATAACACTTATTTTATGGGGTTAGAGAGAAGTTCCCATGAGCTGATGCACTAAAGAATTGAGCTCTGTTGACTGTAAGGAAAACACTGTTTCATTCTCAAAGCTTTGGTGTTGTGTGTATGAGAGAGAAGTGGGCTAGAGTCCTCGATTCTGATCCCTCCTCTGCTGACTTGCTGTGTAATCTTAGGTGAATCATCAGCCTCTCTGGGACTGTTTTGCTATACATCCATCCGTCCATCCATCCATCCTTCCATCCATGGATCCATCCATCCACTCACCCATCCATCCATCTGTCCATCCATCTGTCTATCCATCCACTGACATCCATCCATCCATCCATCCATCCATCCATCCATCCATCCATCTGTCCATCCATCTGTCCATCCATCCATCCGTCCATCCATCCATCCATCCGTCCGTCCGTCCATCCATCCATCCTTCCATCCATCCATCCGTCGTTCTGTCCATGGATCCATCCATCCACTCATCCATCCATCCATCCATCCATCCATCCATCCATCTGTCCATCCATCCGTCTATCCATCCACTGACCCATCCATCCATCCATCCGTCCATCCATCCATCCATCCATCCATCTGTCCATCCATCTGTCCATCCATCCATCCATCCGTCCATCCGTCCGTCCGTCCATCCATCCATCCATCCATCCATCCATCCGTCCGTCCGTCCTTCCATCCATCCATCCATCGTTCTGTCCATGGATCCATCCATCCACTGACCCATCCATCCATCCATCCATCCATCCGTCCGTCCGTCCACCCATCCATCCATCCATCCGTCCATCCGTCCATCCATCCGTCCTTCCATCCATCCATCCGTCGTTCTGTCCATGGATCCATCCATCCACTGACCCATCCATCCATCCATCCATCCGTCCATCCATCCATCCATCCATCCGTCCATCTGTCTATCCATCCAGTGACCCATCCATCCATCCCTCCATCCATCCAACTGTCCATCTCTCCATCCATCCATCCATCTGTCCATCCGTCCATCCGTCCATCTTCCCATCCATCCATCCATCCATCCATCCATCCATCCACTCAACCACGCCCTCACTCATCCATCTATCTACAAATACTCTTTGAGTATCTTCTATTTATTGAGTAGCTAGTAGGTGCCAAACTCTGTAGTAGGTGCTGTGGGTGCAGAAGACTCTGTGCTTTGCTCTTCAGAACTGAGAGTCTAGTGAAGCCTGGAAATTTCACTAGACTGGCACATGAGTGCCAAATCCTTTCCAGGACTGATATTCTATGCCAGGGGAGACAGTATAGCTGAGTGGTGAAAGCAGGCTTTGAAACCTGAGAGACCTGAATTTGAATGGTTTCTCGCCTACTAACAGCTGTGTGACCTTGAACAACTGACTTAACTTCTCTGAAACTGTTTCAATGACAAGCTGTGATTTAGATTAAATGAGATGATTATTCGAAAGCACTTAAGATAGTACACATGGCATGTAGTAAACTCTCCATACATCCGTCTATCCATCCATCCGTCCACACACCCATCCTTTCAAAAAACATTTCTTGAACATCTACTATGTGCCAGACACTGAGGATGCAGCAATTAACAATTCGAAGCTTTCCGGAGCTTACCTGGTGCAGGTGAGAGATGGACGGTAAATCCTTTAATAATTAACAGTTTCAGAGAACTCCAGGTTCTATGAGGAAGATAAAATGGGATGATTTGAGAGTAAAGGAGGTAAGTTGTTTTTGAGTGATGGGGGAAGGCAGAGCATCCAACCAGCTTCTCTTCCTGTGATTTGAACCCGGTCTTTCTAACTTTCCCATGAGCCTGGTGTAGCCCTGTGCCAAAGGGATGTGGCCATTGCATCACGCTGGCCAGATGCTAACAAGGGAGTGACCAACTGTGACACAGCCACCTTCATCCAGTGTGTCCACACTACCTAGAAAGAAGCAGTTAGGCCTCTCTGGTTTCCTTGGAAATGCTTGATCTGTCTATACAACCTGCCCTGGCTCTTGAGGAATGCTTGTGCACAGCACAGATCCGACAGGGAGACAATGCCTTTATTTCAGACTGAAAGTTTACAGAATACAAAGCGAGCCTGCAAACTGGATTTGCATTCTCTAGCGGCTTGTCTGGCCAGATGAGAAGGAAAGCCAGGGTACTTTGGAGACGTGAAGGAGGCTAACAGGGAAGGACAAACATAGAGGATCTGATAAGACCCCACAGTCAAGTTCCCTTGAACCTAGCCCAAAGACTTCCCTGGGTTTATGCTTTTGGGCCTCAAAGGCGAGGGGAAAAATCAATTAAAGATACTGCGTATATTTATATACTCTGCTGGCATTATAAACTGTAATGCGTACATTTTTCAGATCATGAAGAGCAACCTCCCTCTGCAAAGAGGCACACACCTATGGACCATCCTAAGACTTTTGTGTTCGGTGACCCCAAGAGCACCTGTGTCCTGTGGAATCAGCAGGTTTAATTGGGGTCTGACATGCCTGAATTTCCTCCTCCAAGTGTGACCTTCAAACCTCAGTTTTCCTGTCCGTATGAAGTGAGAGATAGCAGTGATGACTTCCTAGGGTTTTTGCAAAGGTAAGAGAGAGGATACAGGTTCAGTGCTGAACTAAGTGCTCATCCTGAAAAGGGAGTAGTTTTACTGTATCACATAGACTTTAGGAAGCAACATGGGCCCAATGCCACAGAAAGTTCTTCTCCAGCAGGGTTTAGTACGTCTATTTATTATGACACAGAAGAAAGCCCAGCTGGGGTTAAGGGCACAGAAGAAATAAAACTCCTGAGCCCATCAGGGATTCAGCTTCTTCCCGGCTTCTTGGCCAAAGCCCAGCCTTTGTCCCCAGGAAGACAGAGGAGGGTGCGGGGAGAAGAGGAGAGCCTCACAGGGTCTGAGTTTTTCCATCACCCCACACTGTTCTCCAGAAGAAATCAACACCCAGCATTGGCAGGAATGGAGGCCAAGAAGTTTTCCCTTGGAGATCACGGATGGACTTGAGTTCAGGAGCCCAAGGAACAGTGGGTGTGAAGTGTAGCGCCTGGAGGCCTCCCTACTGCCTCCTGTGTGAGGTCTGTAAGTCTCTTTTCTTCTCTGATCCTTACTTCACCCATATGCAAAAGGAAAATAATTAGGAAAAGTGATCTCTCAAAACTTCCCAGTTCAGAAATTCAACCATCCTGTGGTGTTAAAAACAAAGGTTTAACTTTGAAGATTTAACTGGCTCCAGTAAGCATTTCCTGAATCAGACAGCATCCCATCATCCAAGTAGAAAAGAGCTCGGAGGAGGAGTTGTACAGAATAGGTTTCTATAGGAAGGAGGGTGGGGGTGGGGAAGTTATTGGCAAAAGAAGAGAAAGGATTGTTGCAGCCAAGGTCACTATCTCTTAGGGGGAATCTGCAGGGACTCGTCCTGCAGATGACATCATCTTCCTTTGGGTGATGGAGGCTCAGGGGCAGATTACCTTGAGGTACTGCCTAGAAAGTTCCTGACTACATCTAGGGGAGTGGCCAACTGAAATTAGCCTATTAAGCCCATGGACAAGGCCTGAGTGACTCCCGTTTCTTTTTAACAATGGTGTCAGCTTCCACACTCAAGAGATGATGGGTTCTACGGCAGCCCTCCCTGCAAGAGTAAAAGCTGATGTTTTACAGCAGCTGCTGGGGCGCCTGCGTGGCTCAGCTGCTTGAGCGCCTGACTCTGGCTCGGGTCACAATCTCACAGTCCATGGGTCCGAGCCCCGCGTCGGGCCCTGTGCTGACAGCTCCGCGCCTGGAGCCTGCTTCAGAATCTGTGTCTCCCTCTCTCTCTGCCCCTCCCCTGCTCACGCTCTGTCTGTTTGTGTCTCTCTCTCAAAATAAATAAATGTTTAAAGCAGCTGCTTCGAGTTGACCATTTGATATCTCATTTAATCCCTACAGCCACCTGTAGGAGGCGATCTTATTATAAGTCAAACTCCTACCCTAGCCTATAGGGCCCCCCCAGATCTGGCCCCTCCTCCCTCTCTGGCCTGGTGGTTGCTGTAGGAAGCTGCATCTCTAAACATTCCTAACCCAGATGTGCCTCTCAGGCTTTTGCTCTGGCTGTCCACCTGCCCGGAAGGCTTTTCCTCCTGATAGATACACAGCTGGCTCTTTGTCATTATTCTGTGGTCAGCTAGAATGGCACCTCTTCAGAAAGCACTTCCTCGGTTTTAAATTCTCCTTAACAAGTGTCACTATCTAAAACCATCTTTCTTATTTACTGATGTGCTTACAGGTGTGTTCTCCCACCAGATTCTAAACTCCATGAACACAAGAACCTTTTTCAACACAAAGTAGGGAGATTTTCGAAGAAATCTTAATATTGAGTGAGTGAATGAATGAATCTCCACTTTGCAGCTGAGTGAAGAGAGGCTCAAAGGGGTGCTGAAATTTGCCCATCAGCCACCAGGCAGGAAGCGCGGGCTCGAACCTAGGACGGTCCGACCTCCAGTTCAAGTTTATAACCGTTGAGCCACACTGCCTTTCGGATCTGGGAACAGGTGATGCTTCCCAGCAGCGAGACTCTAAACCAGCGGGAGTTCCCAGCCGGAGACATGATCTAAGTGCCAATGTCTGAATGTCTGTGAGCATTTCGAGTCGTTTGGAGAAAAGGCAGCGTTAACGGCACCATTACAGCCTGCTGTTCTCCATCCCATCACTGCCATCCCCGCCTATTAAAATAATGGTATGAAAAATAAACAGCCTTTATGGACAATTTTATACAATGCATGCATTGTTTGTTTCTCTTACCGTTACCATGGCAGTGATGTTCTCTTGATAACTTCTGAGTTCCTACATGATGGAAGGGAATGAAATAAAGTTGCTTGGGAGAGAATTGCCAAACAAAGGCTTTTCCTTCTCTGGATGTCGCACCGCCCCCCCCCCCAACCCCCACCAGCGCTCAATTGCAGCTGTACCCTGAATGCTTATGCACAGAATAAAGGCTGCCTTGTAACCTACAGCCTCCCATGGCTCCCCAGTGCCTGTAATGTGAAGGATTCTGCTATCTGGATTCCACCCCTGTCATATAGACCTGGCTGGGGGTAATCTCCCTCCTTGTATTGTACACCCCCAACACACTCCTTGATTTTTCACAACTCCACATGTTTTTGCTCATGCTGCTCCGGTTTACCTGGGCTACATTTCTTCCTCCCACATCTCTACCAGGCCATTGCTACTCATTTTTTCAAGGTGAAGTTTTGTTGTGACACGGCAACCCCCTCCTTTCCACCCATTCCCCCAATCTGGGTAAGATTCCGTTCCTCCCTGCTTTCAGAGTCGCCTTCAAGCCCAGCATTTCTCCATGGTACCGTCATCCAGACACCAAGCTACCTGAGGGCAGGCACGGTACTTTACTCAGTGTCTAACACTGTGCCAGGAACATGGTTGATGCTCTACAACTTCTTGACCCCAATTAGAAAAATAAAAATCAGATGATCTGAGAAGCTGCCTAAGGGCATGGTGTCTAAGTATATCCCATACTTTGGGAATAAGTGTAGGGGGCTTACATCAAAGCCCTGGGCCAAAGCAGTGCTTCTCAACCTTGGCTACACCTTGGAATTACCTGGAAGCTTATAGAAATTCCTACGCCCAGGATATGATCCAAGTTAATTGTATCACACTCTCTGGGAGTGAGCCCGGGCATATGTTTTCTTTAAAGTTCCCCAGGTGACCCTAATGTGGAGCTGGGGCCAAGAGCCCTTGGGCTCCACGTCTCCATGCAGAGCCCTAACCACACAGTGGGTGGGACCAGGGTGTCCTATAGAGGCTGAGTCCAAGGATTTGGAGCCAGGAGTGAATCAAGATCCATTCACAACATGTTTGGCACACAGCTAGGTGATTTTTGTGTATCACATCATAACCCTAACCTTGACCTAGGAAGTTGACATCATGAAACTGAGGTTCAAAGGGTGGGGAGATTGCCTGTACTCATATGTCCAGGCAGGATTTGAAGCCAGATCCACCTCTATCCAGAGCCCATGCCCTGGAGCATTTGTCAGATGTAGGGAAGTGGGGCAGCAGGGAGGGATGGGAGATGTTAGAAGCACCTTGCCCATGGGGACAAAAGCCATCTGCCTCAGGCTGGGCTTGTGCATTTATTTTCCCCCCTCTCTGTGCCCTGTTTCCTCCCTGCACCCCCAAGCTCTTCCAGAGCAGTGACTGACAGGTGCAGCAGGACCAGCCAGCAGCTGAGGGATGGGGGTCCGGTGGTTGCAAACCATCCTAAGGAGCCAAAGCTTCAGTAGTTTCCAGGGCCTGAAGGAGGAGGGGCTTTGTCAGCAGCCCCAGGGTGATGGTCCAGGTTGGGATGCTTCAGGGTGATGGTTCAGGATGGGAGGGTGAGTGTCGGTGCTCCCCACACCCTCAGAGCTGACCTGGCATCCAAATGCCTTCTTTGTACTTGTTTCCAGCTGGCATTTATTATCTACTTTTTAAGTGTCAGGTCCTGTCCCCACAACAGCCCTATAAACCAAGTCACCTGCAAAATGGAATTTGGGAACAAGAACAAGAGCACACGCAATTCTATTTTCCAGGTTTTGCACAAAACTCAGTGAAGTCTTCCCTGACTAATGGGTTTAAAATTGCAACCCCTCTTTATCCTGCCTCCCCCCACCTACCACCATGCGCTCCCGCCCGCCTGTCCTGTTTTCATTTCTCTCCACAGCACCTCTGAGCATCCGAGTACTTTGTGTTTTCATTTATGTGTTATTTTCCTCTGATTCCTCCAACTGAAATGTCAGAGGGTGGGGATTTGGGTCTGTTTTGTTCACTCCTGTATCCCTAGCACCTAGATATGTGTTTGCCCATAATCAACACAGTACCTTTGTTGAACAAATGAGTCCACATTTTGCTTACTGTCTGGGTTATGTTTTCTTAATAGGTCAAACATAAAATGAGTCCCAAACTTTGAATGACAGGGCAATAGGGTCCAGTATGATACCCAACACATGACAGGGGCTTTGTCAATATTGGGTGGAATTCATTACTATGTATTACTCAGGACTCTTTGGTGAAAAGGGGCTGATGCTGGCTACCTTCAGCCAGGAAAAGGTGGAAAGGCTTTGTTAGAAGGACAGGAATATCTCACAGACCAACAAAGAGCTGGACCGTTGGAGCGCTGAGGATCTAGGAAGCAGGGACCATCCCCAGTCCCTTCAAGGGGCTGCACCTGGTATGAGTCACTAGCTAGGCTGGGTCATGTGCTTACCACTCGGGTAGAGGAGGGAAAAGCCTTTTGGTTGACAAGCTCACCAGGCTGCATCCAGTGAATGGTTCTCAAATCAAAACTGAAGTTCTGATACCAAAATAAAGATGGGTGTGGATTCTGATTGGGGGAAAACAATAGATGCTGTGATAGTTGACATATCAATTCCGTGGGGCACCCCAGGATGTACAGGGGGCTACGTGGTTGTGAGCGAGCCATGCGAGGGCCCTCATGTTTTGGGTTTTCTGTGTTTCTCCTCCAGCCACCTACACCATTTGAACAGTGAGGGACCGGATGCACATCGCATAGAGGGGCATGAGCACCTTGGCAAATCTTTGAACTCAGAAGTTCCGATTCCCCTCCAGTCTACACCCAAAATGTGCTCTGGAAGAAAGTTCATCAGTTTGGGAACGGCCGACAGCCAACAGGCCATTCGTGTATTTGGAGCAAGAGGCACACACCAAAAAGAGACTTGATTGTAGAGACCAATTACCGTACTAATCGGCACAGGTTACACTACACCTGCTGTAACAAAAAACCTTCAAAACCTCGGCGGCTTTGTGCAACAGCTGTTTATTCTTCGCTTATACAAGCCCTGTGCAGATGCAGTTGCTCTCCAGGACCACTGTCCTCCCTGTAGTGGCTTGACGATCTGGGCCACTTCCGTCTTTAGGCTTTGCTATCTCTGTGTGGTTTCCTGGCAAGTGGAAGTGACGTATTTCCACTCACAGTCTATTGGCCAGAAGGAGTCATGTGCATTAACTGCAAAGGAGGCTTGGAAATGCAGGTAAACACATGGGATAGTTGATAAGCTCTACGGTGTCTTCCATACATATAGATGGCAGAAACACTTCCCAGCAGCTAAGGTCATGACAGTGGAACATGGCCTTGTAGGAGGCAGCACAAAATATCCTCTGAGTGAAGGCTGAAGGCTGGTGACTAGAAACATGGAGATCCTTCATTTTATGTTCTCTACATGCCTGAGATATACTATCCCCAAATCAGTCTGTCCAAGAGACAGGACTGGATATTAGAGATGGAGAATTAACATTGCTCAAATGACTAGCTCTGTGCCCTTATCCCATCCCCAATATCCCCTTGGGAATCGTATTCATTTTACAAATAAGGAAACACACTGAGAAGGATATAATGGCTTGTCTGAGATTGTATATCTTATGAGTGGCATGGTTGGAGGGCTACCAGAATCCAAAGTCGTGGTGTTTTCACTATACCAGAAAGCTTGCCAGGGCCATAGAATGCATTACAAATCTTGGATGCTAACGATGACTATGGTGTTAATGTCAATAAAGACAATGGTGATAATGATGGTGATGGTGATGATGGTGATGGTGGTGGTGGTGATGATGATGGTGATGATGATGATAATGCTGATGGTGGTGATGATGGTGATGATGATGTGGTGGTGGTGATGCTGATGTTGGTGATGATGGTGATGGTAATGATGGTGATGGTGATGGTGATGGTGGTGATGATGATGAAGATGATGGGTGATGATGGTGGTGGTGGTGGTGATGATGATGGTGGTGATGATGATGATGGTGATGATGATGAACATGATGGGTGATGATGACGGTGATGATGGGTGATGATGGTGGTGGTGATGTTGATGATGATCACAACTCACACTTATTGAAAAATTACTTCATGTTGGAAAATGTGTAATCTCTTTAATCCTCCCATCACCCTATGAGATAGGCTCTACCATTATCCCCATTTCACAGATGAGGAAACTGAGGTTCAGAGAGGCAAAACAAAATTTGTTCGAGATCACACAGATAATAATCAGCAGAATTAAGATGTAAGCTCAAGGTTGCCTAATTTCAAAATCACTCCACCATATAGAAAAGATGGTGATTCAATTCAATTGGTGGTTTTATCTGTATGCCTCCCACCACCAAGTTTGACTAGTTTTTCATTAAACCAACCACTTCTTGTTTAGGCATTTCATAGATGTCTTCACTATTTGCACTTTTTTTTTTTTTTTCTGAAACAGTCCTTAAGAAGGAATGAGAATTATGTGGCCTGCCCCACCTAGGATCCAGAAAAGAAACATGAGTGCCCTGATTACGTTTCCCATAAAAATATACATCTCCACCTCACTGTCCTTAACAAAAGACAGATGCTAATTAGAATTTTCACTAGCACTCACAGGCTCAGTTTTAATTATACCAGATCTATCTGAATTTACTGTAGCTCTCTGATTAACAGGGGAGGAAAATCAATAAGCATACCGAAAAATTTGGATGTGTAATACGGCTAATTCCAATTTTATGTTATAATCATGTTTTAATGTGGGTTCTAATTACCATAATTAAGCTGCCTGTGACAGTGCTGGCTGGGACAGAAGCTGTTACTATTCTAAGATGGCTTGTCCAAGGCTTTCCTCAGATTTTGGGTACATTTTACCATTTGGTTAGTGTGGGGTGTTATGGGGGTGGGAACAGTGTGTGTGTGGGGAGGTGATAGTTCCTGGAACCCTGACTGCCCAGAGAAACGTTAGTTCTAAGGTTTGAGTTGGGCGAGGTGCCATGCCTGTGTCATTAAGCCTGTATTTATTGAGCACTTACTATGTGCCAGGGCTTGTGATGGACCCTGGGCATATGGACAAGAAGGATCCGTTCTGCTGAGATGCGTTAGCCATCCAGTAATTAATGACATAAGGGGGAAATGATGCCAAGTGACATGACAGCTATATAGTTATATATACATGTAATGTGATGGAAATGTCTGTGAGGCTTCCCCGAGGAAGCAAATTCTTAGCTGAGATGTAAGAGTCTCAGGAGTTCAGTAGGCAGGGTCATTAATAAGAGATCCTTCCCAGCTAAGAAAACAGCTTTTGCAGAGAGCTGGAGCTGAAAGGTGGCTGATGTGGAGTGTGATGCAAAAGGGAGTGACTGTTGGATGGTGTCACTGCAACCCCAACAGGCACCAGAGCACATGGGGTCTCATAGGCCCCTTCACGATGTTCACTTCTGGCTCTAAGCCTCTGAAACTCCTCCCTCCCTCCTTCCTTTCTATTCTTCCTTCCTTCCTCTCTCTCTTCCCTGTCTTCTTCCTTTTCCCTCCCACCCGCATGAAAAGGATTTATTCAACAATATGTACCAAGACATAGACCTCTAACTCTTGATTTCATTCGATGATCATTCATGCATCATCCCTTCACCCTTACAAGATGCATTTCTTCTTATTTACTTATTTACTTTTATTCATTTTGAGAAAGAGAGAGTTCAAGAGCAAGCACAAGCGGGGGAGGGGCAGAGAGCGAGCGTGAGAGAGAGATCCCACGCAGGCTCCACATGGTCAGCACAGAGCCTGATGTGGGGCTCGAACTCATGAACCATGAAATCATGACCAGAGCCGAAATCAAGAGTAGGATGCTTAACCAACTGAGCCACCCAGGCACCCCTCAAGATGTACTTCTCTACCAGAAATTTGAGTGCTAGAATTGTAAGGGTCTACCTCGAACACTATCATTTATCGAATGCTATTCATTCAGCAACCTCCTGCAAAGACTTACTATGCTTTAAGTGTATAGAATCCAATCCCTCTGGTTTGATCTATTAGATATTTAATCATTCATCCATTCAACAACCATCCTGACCATGGTGTCTCTCAGAAGCTGATCCTGAAGTGAAGATTTGAGTGCAAGTGGTTGATTTTGGAGTTGATCTGCAGAACGTCAGTAGTGGAGTGGAGAAAAGATACAGGCAAGGGGAAGGAGCCCCACACACACTCAAAAGCAAATGTATGTTATCAAGCAAATGACCACCATGGGCAGTTGGGGCTCTATCTCACTGGGGACCTCCAGAAGATCCCCATCTCAGGGCTAGCCTACTGAAAGGGTGAGCGAGCTGGGGTATTTATACACTCATGTCAATCAGTTACTGTTTCCAGGACTGCTGGAGGTCATGAGCTAACTCTGTAGGATTTCTGGCCTCTTCTGCTAGCAGGCAGAGGGGAAAGCACAGGGGTATAGATTCTAACACTTGGGGGCTGGCACAATGAAAGGTGAAGGGCTGGGGCGCCTGGGTGGCGCAGTCGGTTAAGCAGCCGACTTCGGCTCAGGTCACGATCTCACAGTCCGTGAGTTCGAGCCCCGCATCGGGCTCTGTGCTGACAGCTCAGAGCCTGGAGCCTGCTTCAGATTCTGTGTCTCCCTCTCTCTGACCCTCCCCTGTTCATGCTGTCTCTCCCTGTCTCAAAAATAAATAAACGTTAAAAAAAATTTTTTAATAAAAAAAAAAGAAAGGTGAAGGGCTGAAGGGAAATGGGGAAGGGGATGCTACCAAGCACATCTATCATAACAGCATTTAAAATGCATACTATGTGCCAGGTATCTGATTTCATTTAAGGACACACTTTTGCCCCACAAGTATATAATGTCCTCAACCATCTGCCTTGTGCATAAGATCCCACCTCATACTCCTTACATTACCCTCTCCTTCATGACTCTATTCATTTACCAGACTTTTATTGGGCTCCTGGCACATGCTGGGTGCTTAGAATTTCAGCCTTAATATCAGGCTCTAGGAAGCAAGATGGTTCCTCATAGGGACTCCAAGGGGAGCCTGGACAGACAGCAGTCTACTTTATGCAGATTGGACACCCAGCTAGGGTGAGAGCGTCTTCCTGTGGTCTGAGTTGTTACAAGGCAGGCCAGCCATGACCACTCTGGCTTCAAGAGCTAAGCAGGTAGCCAGGTGTCAGTGAGCTCCATCCCTAGAGCCTGGCATAGCTCCTGCAGGAGCAGGTGAGGACCACACTGGCTAGCCGGGATTAACTCCTTGCTGCCCAAGAAAGAGCAAAGGGGAATTTGTAGGTCAGCTGCAGGGCACGTCTAACCACAGACCTGAGGTTCCTAAGCTTTAATGTTCCATGAGATATACCCGGGAGACCTGTTGAAGATGCAGATTCCTGGGCCTCACTCCAGCTTGTGGTTCAATAGGCCGCTGCACTCTAACTGTTGTGCAGGTGATTCTGAAGCAGGTGGCCCACACGATGTACTAGGAGAGATGCTGCTTTGGCTTTATACAGATGGGACATCCAAAGTCCAGAGACTGCTCAATTTTCAGTAAGCTGTAGGATCAGGACCCACACTCTCCACCCCACAGGCCAGAGCTGCCCTCCACTAGAAGAGATGAGTCTTCCCAAGCTCACAGGTACTTGTACATTTCAGGCACACTCTCCGTTATTGACAGGCACTAATGGTGGTAATGAACTAAGGAGACCTGAGCTCACCCAATAATTGCAGGTGAGGCTAAAAGAGTAAATATGATCCTCATTAATGTAAAGCAACCTTCTTCACTATGGAGATCTGATGTGAAGCTGTAAGCCTAGGCATAGCCTAACTGTATCCTTTCAAGTTTTGTTTTATTACTCACTTAGCTTTCAGAAAAAAACAAACAAAACATTTCACAATGCTTGTAAGACACATAGAGTAAGACAAACCAAAGATTTATCAAGCTTCCAAAATTTGATGCATAAAACTATATATTTAAATAAGATGGTTTGGGGGTGCCTGGGTGGCTCAGTCGGTTAAGTGTGCGACTTGGGCTCAGGTCATGATCTCATGGTTTGTGAGTTTCAGCCCCGCATCGGGCTTCGCTGTGGTCTGCGCAGAGCCTGCTTGGCATTCTCTGTCCCCCCGTCTCTCTCTGCCTCTGCCCTACGCGTGCTCTCTCTCTCTCTCAAAAATAATAATAAACATTTTTTAAAAAATAAGATGGTCCGGGTGTGGACACAGGCACATACCTATCTAGCCACATTAGATGGTTCCCTAGACAGAGAAACAAGGGGTTGAGGAAGAGCAGGTGTGAGAAAAACAATGCAGCAAGATGACATAACACATGGAGTATCATGTTAATTGGATGCAGGCTGCAAAATTCTGCATATATATTACTGCAGAGGTATAAGAATTAAAGAATGCATCTACACAAGTCCTGACGAGGACAAAATGAAAAAAATCCCAGGTAATTAAGGTTTTGGGTTTCTTTTAAAGCATTATTCTCCTTCCCTCCACACACACACAAAGTAAAGAAATTGAGAAGAAAGAAGTATAAGTATATAATATATAGAGATATAAGTATATAATAGCAAGACATGGGGGAAAAGAGTTTATACTCTGATATGTGTGCCTTAGGCAAGGATTCTAAAACTTTCTTGCAAATGACAGTTGTCTGAAGGGCTTGTTAAAATGCATTTTCCTAGGCCCACCTTTTAGAGACGCTGATTTTAACGAACTTCGCATGTAGTTCTGACGTCTGTTGTGATTGGGACGTAATTTGGCCCTGGACAACCTTGCCCTGGCCCCTCTTTTCCCCAGCCCCATTTGATCATGCCTGAAATCCCAGTTGGAATCTACATCCTATAACAAGACCGTGTTAAAATACAATCTTCCATCTGGGAGATCATCTATTGAAACTGGTTGGTATAAGGCAGTGTGATAAGGTGCATCTGACCTTTTGACTCTAGAAGCAGCAAATATTTATTGCCCACTTAACGTGAGCCCAATGTTAAGAGCATTGCATGTCTCAGTAGGTCAAGGAAGTTGTACCATGGTTATTGACGTTCCCCAAGAGAGAAAACTGAGGCGCTGAGAGACTAAGTAACCTACCTAAGGTCACACAGCTAGTAAGCAGAAGAGCCAGGTTTAACCTCCATTATCTTACGGTATACTAATATGCTACCTGCCTCCAGTAGAGACAGAAAGAGGAGATAACACCATGACTCTGGAAATCCAAAAGGAGGGAAAAGAAGACACCAAGAGAAAGAAGGTAAGGTAGGAATCCAAACCAAGCCCGAGAGCCATGTTTCCCAAGCCAAAATTCTAATGTGTGCTTAGACAACGAACACTGTTTTTTCTTTTCTGTTTGCAAATGTCTGAAGATGTAATCATGCTTACGTTTTTAAGGAGTAGGACGTACTGAAACAGATCAAACCACATGGTTGTATGGACATGGGCCTGGATCCCTCAATCAGAATGGAGATATGGGCTCTGGGTGTGGACGGTACAAAGGCCTGGGATGAGTGTGTAAAGATAGCTGGATACGCTCTCAGAGCAGCTCATTTTACCACTGGTATTTTAAGGGGCACCTGGGTGGCTCAATTAATTAAGTGTCTGACCCTTGATTTCAGCGCAGGTCATTATCTCGCGGTTTGTAAGTTTGAGCCTTGCGTCGGGCTCTCCTCTGACAGTGTAGATCCTGTTTGGGATTGTCTTTCTTCCTCTCTCCCCACCCTCTCCCCCACTCTAAAAATAAATAAATGAACTTTAAACCAATGATATTTTAAAACTGTGAAATCAGGCAGACTTCCCCTAGAATCTGATCCTGTATAGGCAAATGCTCAAATATACTAGATGGATCAGAAATATCAAGACCCCAGTGGCGATCCACTGTATCGATATATCTCATTTTGTCTTCCCACTCACCTACTGATGGACATTCAGGTTATTTACTTTTTGGCTCTTACAAATAAAGCTTCTGGAAGGTCTTGGCAAGGGCATATGTTTCATTTCTCTTAGGTAAACACCTAGGAGTGGAATGGCTATATCATATGGTAGGCATACGTTTAACTCCTTAAGGAACTACCAAATGGCTTTCCAAAGTGGTTGTACCATTTCACATCTTGCCTGGTACTGTGTAAGAGTCTCAGTCACTAAACATTCCTGTCAACACTTGGTATAATCCAATTTTCTAATTTAAGCCATTCTCGTGGATGTGTAGTGACATCTCTTTTACGGTTCTGATTTTCACTTCCTTAATGACTGATAATGGTGAGCATCTTTTTATATGTTTATTGGCCATCCAAATGTCTTCTTTGGTGAAGTTCATGTTATATTCTCTCACCCATTTAAAATTTCTTAAAATTTCTTTTTGTATTTTTAAATTCTTGAGTTGTAAGGGTTCTTTAGATATTCTAGAGACAAAACTTGTTGGATACGTGTTCCATAAGTATTTTCTCCCAGTTTGTGGTTTGTCTTTTTATTTCCCCAAATGTATCTTTTTTTTAATGTTTTTTTTTTTTAATTTATTTTTGAGACAGAGAGAGACAGAGCATGAGCAGGGGAGGGGAAGAGAGAGAGGGAGACACAGAATCCGAAGCAGGCTCCAGGCTCTGAGCTGTTAGCACAGAGCCCAACGCAGGGCTCGAACTCACAGACCGCGAGATCATGACCTGAGCCGAAGTCGGACGCTCAACCGACTGAGCCACCCAGGCGCCCCTCCCCAAATGTATCTTAAAGGGCAAAATGTTGAAACTTTGATCTCATCCAACGAATGGATACTATTTTTTATAGTTGGTTCTTTTGTGTTGTATTTTAAAAATCATTCCTCAATGAGTTTCTCATCTGTTTTCTCCTGGAAGTCTTGTAATTTCAGCTCGTATACTGAGGTCTATGATCTGTTTTGAGTAACTTTTGTATGTGGCTTGAGGTAAGAGTCAAGATTATTATTTTTTTTGCATATGGCTGATTTTTTTTAAACACATTTAGTGAAAAGGTTGTCCTTTCCTTCATTGAATTGCCTTCGCAACTTTATTAAAAATCTGTTGGCTGTATGTGTGTGGGTCTATTTCTCAACTCTGTTCTCTTCCACTATCTATCTAAATTCTGCCAACACCACAGTGATCTTGTCTCAGTTACTGTAGCCTTACAATACATCCTAAAAGCAAACAATTCAGGTCCTCCAACCTTGTTTTACTTGTTCAAAATTATTTTTGCTCTTCCATATTCTTTGTCTTTACATACCGATTTTATAATCTTCTTGTAAATTTCTGCACAGAGTCTTCCTGAGGTTTTGATTGCATTGTCCCTGTGGATCAATGTGTACAGCATTGACATCTTAATAATATTAAATGTTCTGGCCCATAAACACAGTCTATTTCCTATTTATTTATGCCTTCTTTAATTTCTCTCAGCAACATTTTATAGTTCTTAGGACAGGTCTTGAATATCTTTTGTCAAGTTTATCACTATGTACTTCGTATTTTTCATGATAGAGTGGCAGTATTATTTAACTTGAACTTCCAGAGGGCTGTTACTAGTTTATAGAAATACAATTCATTTTGTGTATATTGACCTTGCGAAACTCACGATTTCTAGCAACTTCTTTGTACATTCCTTAGGATTTCTTCCTTGCAAATTCCTTAGGATTTTCTACGGAAATGATCATGGCTTCTGCAAGTGATGTTAGTTTTATTTCCTCCTTCCCAATCTATATGACTTTAATCTTCTTTTTTTTTTCTCTCTTCATTGCCTGGACTAAAGCTTCAAATAAAATGTTGAATGGAAAGGAGGAACGTGGACACTTTATTTTATTCTCTATCTAGGAAGGAAAGCATTCAGTCTGTCACCATTAAGGATGATGTTAGCTGTAGGTTTTTTTGTAGATGTCCTTTATCAGGTTAAAGACATTCCTTTCTGTTCCCAGTCTGCTGAGAGTTTTTATCAGAAACGCATGTTGAATTTTGTCAAATGCTTTTTCTGCATCTATTGAGAAGATCACTTAATTTTCCTAAAAAGTCTCCTAAAAATCATGAATTCCATTTATTGAGTTGCAAATTTTAAATCAATCTTGCAGGGGCGCCTGGGTGGCGCAGTCGGTTAAGCGTCCGACTTCAGCCAGGTCGCGATCTCGCGGTCCGTGAGTTCGAGCCCCGCGTCGGGCTCTGGGCTGATGGCTCAGAGCCTGGAGCCTGTGTCCGATTCTGTGTCTCCCTCTCTCTCTGCTCCTCCCCCGTTCATGCTCTGTCTCTCTCTGTCCCAAAAATAAATAAAACGTTGAAAAAAAATTTTTAAATCAATCTTGCATTTCTGTGTACACCACACTTAGGATGGTTTTTTTTTTTTTTTTAAAGAATCTCGTTAAAACTTGAACTTTGTTAAAAACGTGTCTATATTCATCTGAAGTTTTCTTATCTTTCAATCCCTTTGCCTGATTTTGGCATCAGGGTAATGCTGGCTTCATTGACTGAATTGACAAGTTCCCTTTTCTCCCGTTTTCTGAAAATATTTGTATTTAATTGTGTTCATTTTCCTTAAATGTTTGGTAGATTTCACCAGTGAAGTCATCTGGGCCTGGAGCTTCCTTTGTGGGAAGGTTTTTAACTCCAAGTTCAAGTTCTTTAATATACACAGAGCTATTCAGGTAATCTAAGGTTTTTTGAGCGAGCTATGGTACTTTGCATTTTCCAAGGAATTTGTCCATTTTACCCAAGTTGTTGGATTTATTGGCACAACGTTGTGCATAATATTCCTGAATTAGCTTTTCAATGTCTATAGCATCAATAGCCATGATACCTCTCCCATTCCTGATATTAGTAGTTTGTGTCTTTTTTTCCTGATCATTGTTTCAAGAGGTTTATTACTTTTATTGATTTTTTTTTTTACAAAGAACCAACATGACTTTCTGTGTTTCTTTTTTGTTCTATTTTATCGATTTCTGCTCTGATCTTTATTACTTTCTTCTGCTTCCTTTGGGTTTAATTTGGTCTTCTTTGTCTAGTTTTTGAAGGTGGAAACTTGGGTCACTCATTTCTCCTTTTCTCGGTTAAGTATCTGAGACTATGCATTTCCCTCACAGTACCGCTCCAGCTGCATCCAAGTTTTGATAAGTTGCACTTCGCAAAAATTTAATTCAAATGCATGTTAATTTCTCTTTTGATTTCTTTTTTTTAAAGTGCTTTTTTAATTTATATTTGAGACAGAGAGAGACAGAATTTGAGCAGGGGACGGGCAGAGAGAGATGGAGGCAGAATCCAAAGCAGGCTCCAGGCTCTGAGCTGTCAGCACAGAGCCCGACGCGGGGCTCGAACCCACGAACAGTGAGATCGTGACCTGAGCCAAAGTCAGACGCTCAACTGACTGAGCCACCCAGGCGCCCAAATTTCTCTTTTGGTTTCTGTGTTGCCCCATCAGTGAGTTACAAGTGCGCTTTTAGCTTGCAAATATTTGGGAATTTTCTAGATAACTGTCATGGATATCTAATTTAATCCCATTGTGGTAGGAGAACACACTTACATGATTTCAATAATTTTACATTTATTGAGATTTGTTTTATGGCTTATAGTATGGTCCATACTGGTAAAACATTCCACATGCACTTGAAAAGAACATGTATGTATGTAGCCTGCTGTTGTTAGGCCGAATGTTCCAAAAATGCCAATTAGATCAAGTTGGTCGATTGTGTTCTTCAGGTATCTACATTTCTTTTAGATTTTATGTCTTCTGGTCCATCGATAGTTGAGACAGGGATGTTAAAATCTCTGACTGTAATGGTGGATTTGTCTATTTTTTGCTTTCAGTTCTGTCAGTTTTTGGTTCATATATTTCGAAGCCAATATTTCACTTTTAAAAGCAGCTTTATTGAGGTATAATTTACATGCCATCAAATTCATCCATTTTAAGTGTACAACTCAATGATTTTTTAGTAAATTTATAAACGTGGGCAACCATCACCACCGTCCAATTTTAGAACGTTTTTTAGCTCCTCTGCAAAGAAACTACCCTCAGCTCAGGGCAATGCAAATCTGCTTTCTGACTATGGATCGACTTTTCATATAAACAGAATCATAAGCCATGCAGTTTTTTGCATTCTTTCACTTAGCACAATGTTTTTTGAGCTTCACCCACGTTGCAGGTGGATCAGTATGTCTTTCCTTTTTATGGCTGAGTGGCATTCCCATTGATGGATAGACCTCATTTTGTTTACCCGTTTGCCAGTTGATGGACATTTACATTGTTCTCACTTTTTGCCAATTACAAGCAATGTTGCTAGTAAGATGGGCATACCAGTCTTTGCGGTGTACCTATGCTTCTGCTTTTCTTGGATAGATTTCCTAGGAGTAGAACTGTTAGGTCAGATGGTACACTTGTGTTTAAATTTGTAAGGAGCTGCCAAACTGTTTTCTGAAGTGGTATTCCCACCAGCAGTGTAGGAGGGTTCCAATTTCTTTACATACTCACCAACCCTTGGTGTTGTCCTTTTGATTATGGACTGCTTTTTGTTGTTAAAATGGGTCTTTTTTTAAATGTTTTATTTTATTTTATTTTATTTTATTTTATTTTATTTTATCCCTGCAAGGCTTTGACTTTTTTTTTTTTTTTTAATTTAGGGATGTATTTTTATTTTTGTTTTTATAATTTATTGTCAAATTGGCTAACATACAGTGTGTGACGTGTGCTCTTGGTTTTTGGCACATATACGCCAATGTTTCTAGCAGCACTTTCAACAAAAATGGGTCATCTTAACAGCCCATTTTACAGATGTGAACACTGACCCAGGATTCAAATTCTCATTGGTCGGTCATGCAGACCCAAGCTTTGTGAGTCGTGTGTGGCTGCCTGCCCTTCTCATCAGAAGCTCAGGCCCTGGCTTTTCTTCACAGCTGCCAGAGAGCCAGGCTCCAATCTCAGGCCCCTCTAGTCTGCTCTCTCGATTCCCCTAGAAGCTGGCCTGGCCTGTGGGTTTGCTGCCTGCTGCCTCCACAGGACTGATGCAGAAGGAAGTCAGTGTTTGCTTAGGTGTGCCTAAGTCCTGTGGGCTTATTCCCAGATTGGTATTCATACCAGGAGTTTCTCAGCTTCTACTTAATGCATCCCCTATAAATTGTGAAATAAGCTTGTCTGAGTCTGTTCCTACATTATTGCTACAAGAAAATACTCTTTTAGGTTTGCTGAATTTGTGCTGCTACCTGAGGAAGAAAAAGTGTGTGTGTGTGTGTGTGTGTGTGTGTAATCAGCCGATGATTTATTTTATCAGCTGACACTTTTCTGAAAACACACTATTTTAGAAAACCCCCAAGCCTCTGTGCAATGCCCCCGCAAAGGCTTGGTGGGGAGCAGGGCAGTCAGAGCATTCAGAATACTGGTCCAGAGCCCTGGACTGGGCTCTGACAAGGTTCCCACTGCTCTGTGGGGAAATAAAGAGAATAACGTTGAGAGAGCTCAGAGAGCCACATTTATTTAATTTAAAGGGCTCTCCTCTGTCCTGAATTTTTTTTTGCCTACCTTTTAGGTGCTAAAACGCCCTTGCTTTATGAAATAATGGTGGTGGAAGAGGGTAGTCATTTTTATAAAATGTCTTATTTGGTGCAGTAGATGTTGAAAGAACACTCCGTCAATCCATATATATTTATTTTCGTTCTTATTAGTATTCCGTTCGACTTTTTTGACTGACAAGTGATGTCCAAATGTCCGGGAGCTACTGACCAGGGAGCAAGGAAGGACACAGGGACCACAGAAGAAATACACAGACCTGGCTTTACACATAACTTTGTAGCACTACGATCTTGGGTAAGAACAAGATAATACTGGCAACAGAAACAAGAATAATAATGGCAGAAATAAATGTTCACAAGAGGTCTTCTTTTCTGCCAAGCACTGTTTTAAGTACTTGATATTCATAAATTCATTTGGCCTTTACTGACACCCTTGGGAAGAAAGTAGATGAAAATTGTGGGGGTCGAAGGGGGTAAATTAACACAACAAGGGTCTATGGTATCCTTAAGAGGTATTTGGTCTTTGTGTCCAGTTTCTGGTGCAGAGTTTCTAAAACCCTTGGAATTTCCTGAATGATAAGGATTACAGGAGCCTCTTTTGTTCTAGTGAGGTGACCCTTCCATGGGTCCCTTCAGGATGGGGGTTGGGTCCAGTGGGGGAGTTCAGTCCCACCCCACCCCCACCTCCTGGGAGGGCGATGGGGCTGGAGAATCCCAAGTGTCCAGTGATGCAATCAGTCATGCCCATGTACTGAAACCTCCCTAAACCCCCCACGTGGTGGGTTCTGGGCTGGTGAACACTTTGGGGGTGCTGGGAGGGCCTGGAGCCTCTGTACGCACCCCCCCCATACCTTGCCCTACACGTCTCTTCCATTTGGCTGTTCCTGAGTTATATCCTTTCTAGTAAACCAGTAATGGTAAGTAAAACACTTTCCTGAGTTCTGTGAATTGTCCTAACGATTCTCCAACATCGGTGGTGGGAGGGGGGAGGTGTGGGAACTCCCAAATTTGTAGCTAAGTCTGGGAGGCGAAGTGTGGGTAGCACGGGGACCTAAGGGAGTATAGTCTTGTGACGCTGAGCCCTTAATGTGTGTGGTCTGTGCTAACTCCAGGTACTTAGAGTCAGAATTGAATTGAACTGTAGGACCCCCCAGTTGGTTTTGGGGAATCAGAGAATTGGCTGGTGTCAGGAGGGGAGAAAAAAAAATCCAAAACCTTTCAGGGGCCAATACATTGCCTGATCCGCAGTATGTGCCCAATTAATATTAAATTTCTCTCCCTTCTTTTCCTCTGGGCAAACCCTCTAAATTTCTCACAGAGGGCAGGCTAGCTGGCTAACAGCTTGGGTTTGGGCACCTAATAGACCTGCATTTGAGTCCGGGCTCCTCCCTCTCTTGGCTGGGAGACCCCGGACAGGTAGCTCACCCCCCTCTGTGCCTCCGTGGCTGAGGGCTGGACAACAGCTGAGCTCAGTTCTCGCTTTGTGTTATATTCATCCTCCGACGGTGGAGAAGACCAGACACGAGAGACCGGGAAGCAGCATCTGGGTTCTGCTTCTCTGGGTTTCTCTTGCTGGACTCGATCCACCACCGACTGCGGTGATGTGTGGCTGAGTCTCCCGCCTGCCCTCTGCCTGGCAGAGCTGGCTTCCCTCCAGGCCAGGGGCCCTGCCAAGCTCAGCCGTGTCACCGGCACTGACTCCAGGGGAGGGAGGCCTGGCCAGCCGCAGCAGAGGAGCGTTAACCAAAGCCTGAGTCAAACTTCAAACTTCATTTCCTCTTGCCCAGGGAGCTTGGCCCGCCACGGGCTGGGTGCCAGGCCAGAGCGCTGTTGGCAAATGAGCCGCTGCTGAGTGAAAGGACAGCGCACAGTGCCCATAGAGCGGGTGCTCACCCACCCACCCTCTCCCCTGCCACCACAGAGCCCCCAGGGGGGCTGTCCCTATGCCCATTGCTCATGGCGCAAACAAGAAAGACCGGAGCTTGGACAGGCCGGGTCACCTGCAGAACATCTCAGCCCTTCCTTTCTTGCCCCTCTTTTTGCTCTTGGTGCAAATGCCTCATTAACAAAGCTCAAAATATGAATGACAGCAGCTGGAGGGGAGGATTTTGTGGCACAAACATTGTCCTGCAGGGGCTCCAGTGGTACCAACTACCACTACGTGAGCACCTGGGGCTGGGCTTTCCCCGAATCTCTCGTTTAACCCTCACAGCAACCCAACGAGCTAAAGAATAACAATGCCCATTTTACAGATGCAGAAACTGAGGCTTAGTGAAGAAAAGTAGCAGGCCCCAAATCGCACAGCCTGGATATGCAGGGGCTAGGATTTGCACTCTAGGCTGTGGCTTTGGAGCCAGCTTCCTGTTGTCCCCAAACGTCAAGCTGTGTGGTAGCTACCTGTCCCTCCTGTGGCTGGCCCAGGTGGGTGAATCTTTGACATCCCCTCTCCTGCAAACACAGGGCATGATGCCTTGTCACAAAGGAGCTGTACGTACAGCAAAACAGAACCCTGTGGGTCCAGTGGAAGGTGCTCAGTTTGGAAGCAGGAGTCCCTGGTGTGTTCTTGGAACTGTCACTCGCTTTGAGTGTGAATTCAGATTCACTCCAGGAGGGCAATTTATTTGAAACTACATGTCAATTCCCATCAGGGGATAGCTGCTGTCTGGAGTGCTCTGCTGGAAAGAATGTGAAGCTCGAGGAATGACTTGTGATGTCTGTCACTACAGCGAACGTGTGGGGGGCTGGTGGGTTCAGGGGTTGCTTCCCTACTATGCATGTGCAAATCCCAAAACAGAGGCTAGTTAAGATTCCTAAAAAGAACCCCAACCCCCATCTCAAAAAGCAGGTTGTTTCCACTTGAGCACTAGGCAAAGAGGGCCAAGAATTTTGGATTGCCAGATAAAATATGGGCCTCCTGTATTTTTATTTGCTAAATCTGTCTACACCACAGAAACTGCAAATTCAAGACACTTCAAGAGTATCTTTCAAGAAGCTTGATTTAATCTCAGAGTGAGCCCGGTTGATATACAGCCACGACTGGCCACAGTCTTCTGTGCACTGTCTTCTTCTCTATAATAAATTCAGCGTTGTTCATGAACCTCTTTGCAGGTGGAGGTATTAACTTTGCTAAGTCAAGGCAACTGAGTCACTTTTTTTGGGTGTGTGTGTGTGGGGGGGAGATTTAAACTCAGTCTGTTTTGGGGTAATTATGGGATCAATTCAAGATTCTCTTCCCTTCCCACCCCTTTCCTCATCCTTGGGTGCTGAGTCCAGAGAAGCGTTCTGTCTTTGCTGGCCTCTGCTGACCTGTGGCCGGTTCTCAGAGGCCAGCCTTCACCCTGCTAACGCCCAAAGTGCACCATGGCCTGGAGCGGTCATTCTTCCTGTTCCAACTGGGAGGCTTCCTCAGGAAGTGATTTTCCTGCACCAGGAGAGCTCTGAGTGGCTGCCTCAGGTCTTGACAACTGTCTTAGTTACTGTATCTTGCTGGTCCCAGCGCCATATTGAACTCGAGGCTTATGTGGGAAACCAAGAGCTCCAGGATGCATTTCAACTTATGGGAATTTCCGTGGCCCCTGTGTCTTCTGTCTCAAGATCAAGACCCCAAGGCTCTTCTCAGGGATCCCTGCTGATTCTCTTTCCATCCCACTGCTGTGGAAAAATGGGTATTATAGCTTCACACATTCTTGGGCACTCTGGTTTACGGGCTTCTTGATATTTGAAGCCAGCTTCTAGACTTTAGAAAAAAGGAGAGCATTTTTTTCCTGTTCAAACATTTGACATTTCCGGTTGAAATGCATGACTTTCAATACCATGGTGTCTGTTACAGATTCACGAACGTCTACCTAAGAACTCCAAGCCAATACTTTGATTCTTCTGTCTTTTTCTGCCTCCATCCCCTGAGGGTGATCGGATAGGATTCCTCCCAGCTGCTAGAAAAGTGGGCGGAAGAAAGGGGTACAAGGACTTGAATATAAATATAGTTTTTAATATTAATCTATTACATCACTATGGATACATTCAGAATAAGTTGTAAAATCCACATACCAAAAAGATTCTATCTCCCATACCAAAAAAATTATAATGTAAACACAAGCTGTGCATCTCATCTGACTTATTTCCAGGGATGTTCACATATCTGTGGCTCTGATCCTAATATCCAACGGTATTTCCATCCATCCATCATCCATTATTACTGCCTTGTGAAAAGACTCCCCCAGACTTTATTTCTAGATTCCTGCTGCCAACTTTTCATTCATTGTCTCATCGTTGATTTATCTGTTCATTGGTAGTATTTCCCATACCTTCATTCTGAGTTAGGGACCCAAGGATGAATAAGCCAGAGAAGGCCTCTGCCCCCATGGAGTGCGTACTCAAGTACCTAGCAAAGTCTTGGGAAATGCGTGGTAAGTCACTGTGCAAATTCTGATTGAATACTCCTTGATTACTGTATCACTTTGCTAGGGCTGTCGTGAAGAGGGAGCATAGGTGGGGAGGCTTAAATAAGAGAAATTTATTGCTCCACAATTTTGGAGGCTGGAAGTCAAAGGTCAAGGTCTCAACAGGGCTGGTTCCTTCTGAGATATGTGAAGGAGAACATGTTCCATGCATCTCACCCAACCCCTGGTGGTTTGCTGGTAATCTTCGGCATTCTTTGGCTTATACAAGCATCATCCTGATCCCTGCCTTCATCTCCACATGGTGTTCTCTCTGTGTGTCTGTGTCCAAATTTCCCCTTTTTATAAGGACACTGGTCATATTGTATCAGGATCCACCCTAAAGACATATCATAAGTAATAACATCTCCAACAGCCCTATTTCCAAAGAAGGTGACATTCTGAAGTACTGGGAGTTAAGACTTTATTTTTTTTAATGTTTATTTATTTTTGAGAGAGAGACAGAGCATGAGCAGGGGAGGGGCAGAGAGAGAGAAAGAGAGAGAGAAAGAGAGAGAGAGAGAATGAGAATCTGAAGTAGGCTCCAGGCTCTGAGCTTCAGCATAGAGCCTGATGTGGGGCTCTAACTCACAAACCGTGAGGTGATGACCTGAGCCAAAGTCTGATGCTTAACTGATTGAGCCACCTCAATCAGTTGATTGAACCCCCCTTGGGGGTTAAGACTTAAGCATATGGATTTTGGGGGACTCAACCCATGACAGTTCTACAGGTGAGTATGCAGTTCTCACGTCAGGCTCAAGGTCTCTGAAGCCAGGCTATACCTCATGCTTGGATAATTCCAGGAACTAGCAGAGACATGGCCCATAAAAAATGCTCCATAAATATTCTTTGAACCTGGGAATGAGCCAGAAATTCATAGAGGGAAAAATGGATACCGTGACGTTAGTGACTTGTCCATGGTCAAGACTGCAGCTAGTATGGGTGTATGAGTGTGTGAGAATGAGTGTGTGAGTGTGTTGGAGTAGGCATGAATCTGTGAGTGAGTGTGACATGGTGTGAGTATGGAGGGTCTATGAGTGAGCATGTAATTGTGCATATGTATGCGCGTCAGCTTGTGAGTGAGTATGTGTGAGTTTGTGAGCAAATGTGAGGGTGTGAGGGTGTGGGTATAAGTAAACACACACACACACACACACACACACACAGTTGACCCTTGGACAACACAGCTTTGAACGGCACGGGACCACTTATACATGCATTGTTTTTGGTAAATACGGTATAGTACTGTAAATGCATTTTCTCTTCCTTATGATTTTCTTAGTAACATTTTCTTTTCTCTAGCTCACTTTATTGTAAGAATATAGTATATGGTATACATGTAAGTCAGGTGTTTTATACAATCAAATATTTATGTTATCAGTAAAGCTTTCAGTCAGTACTAGGCTATTGATCATGTTTTGGGGGGAGTCAAAAATTACATGCTAATTTCCAGCCAAGTGGTCAATGTCCTTAACCCCTGTGTTGTTAAGGGCCAACTGTATACATTTATAGAGATATACACGTATACAGCGAAACAGGCAGAGACAGAGAGGGACAGAGAGAGAGGGAGTGGGAGTTAGGGAGAGATTCAGAATCACTAGTTAGTCCTTTCTGAAATGGGTGTGGTTGATCTCAAAGACATGGGTTAGCGGTCGAACAAAAGTAATTATTGGATGTTTTTTAACCTCAATATTTTTCACTAGCAATTGTTTTATGGCCTTTAATACCCAAGTTAGGAAGTTAAAAAAGTAACAAACATGCATTTCTATGGCGAGGGTCCACTTAATCGATTCATCATTAACAAACATTCATGGAGCACCTGTTCTTTGCCAGGCCCTGGGGTAGGTGCTGGAGAAACCAGTAGTGAACATGAAGGGAGACATTCATTCATTCATTCATTCATTCACTTGTTTGTTCATTTATCAAATTTCTGACTACCTCCCTCTGGTTCTCTACTAGATATGGAGGTCACCATAAGGAATTCATGTCCATTCATTCAACAAATTCTCATTGACCTCCCACTCTGTGTCCCCTCAGAGTGACTCATTCATTTGTTCACACATTCATTCATCAGATTTGTCACTCCTACCCTTGGTTCTATGCCAGACACCAAGCTCACCATAACACATCACACAGGGGTATGTCCATTCATCTGATGTATGCTCATTGAACATCTACTATGTGCCAGATAGAGTGACTCATTCATTCATTCATTCATTCATCCATTCATTCATTCAACAATTATTTATTGGGAGCCTATTCCCTGCTGGGCATCCAGTGGTGAGCGAGACAAACATGGTCCTTTCCCCTGGGGCGTCTTGCACAGCCACTCCCATATTAGGGGTTTTAGGGGACTGGGGGTCTAAGGGAGACAGACCATTCCAGGTGACAGGGCAGACAGACTCCAGGGGTCACCCGAGGAGCTGCTGGGGGGCGGGGGTGGGCAAGGGTGGGACTGCATCCTCCAGAAACTTGTCTTCAACTGTATTTCTCACATGCAGCATCCACAGAAACCCTCTGCTCACTCACCAAGGACGGGGCCACACCAGGTAGCACCCCCACCCCCAGCAGGTCTGCCTTCCTTCTAATGAATGGTTATTCTCACTTAAAAGCACTGTCATGACATATCTGGCTCATTCCTCCCTTCCTGGCCTTGTGGGGACGGCCCTCCGAGGCTGGCCAAGGGGGCCGCACATCTCATGACAAGGCTTGTCATTGCAGTTGAGACTCATCCCGAGCCCCCATTCCCAGCATGCACATCAAACACCATGCTGGTTTCCCTGCCCGGCCAGCCACTTCCGGGTCCTGGCTCTCCTGCTGAAACTCTGGCTCCCGGCAACTTCCCAGGGATTCCATGGTTTATTTTTGCCTGCCCAACCTGATTCTGTTCTCTCTAATTCTCCCAGGGTTTTGTTCCTGGCACAGTTGGTGGAGATGCTCCGGCTTTGCAGTGAACAGAAATGTTATTCACTGCAGGGGAACAAAAAAAACCCCGGCAAAGGAGAGGCCGCAGATTCCCATAAAATAGGATTTTAGTCATCGGGAAAAAGCTGCGAAGAGGAATGAAAGTCACCACTTGTCACTCTTCAGGCAACTTCCCTTCCACTTGCTTCCAGGGGGCTACTTGGGTTCTAGGCACCAGGAGTCTCGTGAAAGACAGAGGCCAAGAAGGACGCGGGATGGAGAGGCAGCCCAGCAGAGGGGTCTCCAAACATTAGCTGATTGAATCATCCATTCAGTGAATGTTGATCGAGCATCTTTTCTGTCGCAGGCACCGTGCTAGGTGTTTGCAATATACTGATGAGCAGAGCAGACGTGCTTCCTGCCCTTATGAATCTGACGGTCATGGGTACACACACATCAATGGTTACCCGGCAGCCTATGGAATCGGAGAACAATATTTGCCAATTATGTATCTGAGAAGTGATTACTATCCAGACTATAGAAGGAGCTCCCAAGACTCCACTACAAGAAAACAAACAGCCCCATTCAAAAATGGGCGGGGGACGGGCGCCTGGGTGGCTCAGTCAGTCAGTTAAGCGTCCAACTCTTGATTTCGGCTCAGGTCACGATCTCACGGTTCGTGAGTCTGAGCCCTGCTGACGACATGGAACCTGCTGGGGATTCTCTGTCTCCCTCTCTGTCTACCCCTTCTCTCTCTCTCAAAATAAATAAATAAACTTAAAAAAAATGTTTTTAAATGAGCAGAGGACTTGAACAGACATTTCTACAAAGAAGAAATGCACACTGCCAATCGGCATACAATGTCATCACAATTTTTAAAAATTCCCCAAAGGCATGGTTTTAAAGTTTAGCAAGTGCTATGTGGGGGAAGCACGGGGAACTGTGACCAGGTCCAACAGGGGTTCCAGACGATGTTTGAGGAGTGGTCAGGGAAGGCTTCCCCGAAGAGGTGATGTTTAAGCCAAGACCCGGGGTGGGGTGAAAGCAAAGAGGGAGGAAGGGCAGTGAAGGCACAAGGAACTGCATGGAGAAGCCCGTCTGGGAGGCAGGATGTGCCTTGGGCTGGGCAGATTGAAGAAAGACAGGATAGGGGCGCCTGGGTGGCTCACTTGGCTGAGCGTCCAACTTCTGCTTGAGTCATGATCTCGCAGTTCATGAGTTCAGGCCCTGCAGCAGGCTTTGGGCTGATAGTGCAGAGCCTGCTTTGGATTCTCTGTCTCCCTCTGTCTCTGCCCCTCCCCTGCTAGCTTTCTCTCTCTCTCAAAAATAAATAAATGAACATTAAAAAGAGAGAGAGAGAGAGAAGACAGGATATTATAGCAGGAAACGAGGTGGAAGAGGCAGAAAGACCAGAGTACGGGTCTGGATCCCAAGTCCGATGGGAAATTACTGGAAGGTTATAACCAGATTTGTCACGACTAGATTTTTATTTGCAGGCGCTGACTACAACCTTGTTAAAAAGAGAACTCTCCTGCACAGCGGAGGAAGGCACCAGTTGGGGCGTTATCACCCTGGTGCAGGCAAGAGGTGATGGTAGGTTGGCGTGCCGGGGCGGCAGTGAGGACAGAAAGACTGGTGGATTCAAGCCATGTGTATGAGAGGAGACACCACCAGCGGCTGGTGACCAGTTAGCGTCCCTCGTGAGCAAGGAACGGGGAGCCAGGTCTCCGACCGGGCGCTGGTGCCAGGCTGTGATCTGAGGTGGGTGAGACTGTCAACTGGAAACAAGTCATGAGAGTTGGAAGCAAAGTAGGGACCAGGGGTCGGGGCAAGGGCTCCGGAAGTGAGCCCACCTACAGCCCCGCAATGGGGGAGGTCTGCTTGCGTAAACCCCACGTACCAAGGTGAGCCCGATGTCCCGGAGAGCAGTGACCGCAGGCAAGTCTGCAAGGGAATAATAGAACGTTCTAGTGGGCCAGCCGGCATGCGGCTATTGTGGAGAAATTCTAAAGACTGGCTCTGTTTAGGTGGGTGCCCTAAGTGTTCTATTTTTGTCTCCCAGGGCTGAGCTCAGGAGAGTTAATGATCACCTTCAGTTTTCTGTGCTGCTATAGTAACCTTCGCAGGGAGACCCCGTGCCATCGGCACAGACTGAAATGTCAGTACGTATCTGAAAGAAAGACGGATGGCATGACCTTGAGGGAGAAATCTCTATTTGGGTTCATTAAAAACACGCACTGCTGTTGGACGACGAACGTGTTGTACTCATGTGAAAAAACAAAATAAAGGGGAAAAATACACTGTCGCGCTAGTTCATTGCCAGAGGCCACTTGTATTGACGCGAACTCCTGCAGAAGGCAGTGGGGGCCATCGGATACTGAGAGTCTTTAAATCGTTTATGACTTTTGTTGCAGTGACTGTACTTCTGAGATTCTTTCTTCATGCAATAATCCTAAATAGGAAACAAAAGCTTTACAGACAGAAGCATGTTAACTGCAACGGAACTTGTAACAGGTGAAAAAGAAAAATAGCCCAGTTGTCCAAAACAAGGGATCGTAAGTTCGGGGCGATCGACTCCCTGGAATATTATTTAGCCACTAAAGACGATGATTACAAAGTATCTAATGCCAAGCTGGGTAACACTGGAGTGCGTGCGTGTTTGATCTCCACCACAGAAAAATAAATCTGAAACAGCAGAGATAAAGTTCTGAGCAAAGCCAGAAGCACATGTATCAAATATTTTTTTTATTTAAAAAAAATTTTTTTTTCAACGTTTATTTATTTTTGGGACAGAGAGAGACGGAGCATGAACAGGGGAGGGGCAGAGAGAGAGGGAGACACAGAATCGGAAACAGGCTCCAGGCTCTGAGCCACCAGCCCAGAGCCTGACGCGGGGCTCGAACTCATGGACCGTGAGATCGTGACCTGGCTGAAATCGGACGCTTAACCGACTGCGCCACCCAGGCACCCCACACATGTATCAAATATTAACCACCCTGTGTTGCTTATGTCTTGGTGGTGGAGCTGTTGATACTTTTTTTTTTTTTCATTCTGCTTTAATTTGTGCAACAATCGTTTGCATCGTGTGTGTGTGTGTGTGTGTGTGTGTGTGTGTGTGTGTGTGTTTCATAATGGGAAAAGTTACCTTCAGTGAGAAAAAGTTTGACCTGGCTAACTTAACTACTGGAGAAATGACCTGAGCCCTTCAAAAGTCAGGTCTTCAAATGTCAATGCTGAGTTCAAGGGGAGGAAAGAGATGAAAAATGGTACAGGGAGGCATGGTTCATGGTGATCATGAACTTGACCTTGGGCTTGCATTTAGACGGGGTTTGAGTCTTGGCGAGGCAATTTACTGACTGCATGACCTTGTATAAACGACTCAGCCTCTCTGTGAGAGGTCCCTCCCTCTCATCTGCAACATGGACATAATAATATGACCTGCTTCATAGGGCTTATCAAGATTATTTGAAATGATATGGGTAACTGCTTAACAATACGCTTGGCATGTGGACTGTCCCTCGTAAACATTAGCTATCATTGATACTATTATTGCCAGAGGACTAGCCGATGGAGATATTTGTAGAAACTGTTGATGGCCACAGAATCCAGATTTCATTGGTCTGCGAGAAGTAGGCTGCATAGACATTTTGTTCTGAAAGAAGAGTGATGTCACGGAGTCTCCACGGAGCTCTGTGAAGGGAGTTAATGGTCCATGGGTGAGGCAGCGACCCAGGTGAAGGGCCACCTGCTTCTCCCAGGAGCTGCCAAGGGTGCCTATAAGAGGGTTTGCATCATACGGGCTCATGCAGTTACTCTCATGCTGTGGACAAGTGCCTGATGGGGACCACCTTCGTGTCACCCTGGCTGAAAAGCACAGCTCCTGGAGGTGCATTGCCCCCAGGTGACCGAAGTGCAGGCCAAGCTTGTTGGTGTAAACTCCTCAAAGTAAGGACTTGCTTGCCTCAGTTGCCAGTTCTGGGATCATGGCCTGTGCTCGGGAATCTTCAACGCCTTGTAATTCCTGGGAGAAAGTGGGCTCCCGAACTTCACTTTGGGGGTCCAGATTCTCCCCCTCCATTTAGGGGGCATGATTTTGCACTTTTGCAGCACTGCTCAAGCTGTTTCCTTCCCTTTGAACATTCTTCCCTCTGCTTCCACCCACTGTGAACTCCTACTTTGCCTTCAAGACTCAGCACAAATGTCACCTCCTCTGGGAAGCCCTCCCTGAGTACATCACCCTAGAATTAATCACCTCTTAAACAGACAATGACTTTGGACACTGTTCACCCCTAGAGGTACACATACTTCTCTTACAAGGCATGCCTTGCTTCTCCTTTGTAGCTCTTCTCCTAACATACACCTATATGTACCTTTGTCAAAATGATTTATTATGGCACTGTGTAATGTCTCGCTGATGGCAGGAATGTGCCTCTCTTGTCACATGGCTATTAGCATGCCGGGCACATAGCAGTTGTTTGATCAATATTGAAGAGATGAATGAACGAACGAACGAACCAATGAATGAATGAATGAATGCCTTTCGCCTCCATGTTTGCACAATCTTACCGATTCCACAGAATGGATTTTCTCAGGCAGAGGGATAGCTCTGTCAGGACCGGGTTCATGTTTTTCTAGCTGGTCGCTCCCTCTTCTATGATGGACATGGGGAGGGAGGGCACTGTCCAGATCCTTCTCCCAGTGCTGTTGGCAGGCAGCCCTCCGTGCTCAGCCCCTTCAGGGATACCTCAGTTGCAGAAAGCCGCCTTGCCCAGGGACGTCTTTCTCTGTGGCCCACACCCAGTGATTGACTGATATGGAGAATAAAGTCCTGGTCATCTGGCCCCAAATTGGGCCAAGGCTGGAAGGCTCCCTCTGGCTCCAGGGTCCCTCATGGGGTCGGCCAAAGCTGGTGTTGGTCTGCACTTGGCTTCTCTTTTCTCTGCATCCTTCTCCATCCACCCCTTCCATAGGTGGTCCTCTCATGGGCTCTCCGTCTCAGGGTCTGCTTCCGGAACTTGACCTGCAGCATCTTCCGTCCCAGCATTTGGGACTAAAGCAACTTTGGGGAGCTTGGAGGAGTTACTCCCTGAATATTTTCTGAGTGAATAAATGGATGAATGAATCCCCCTCTGAATGGAACGGTTGCTCTGTCTCGCTCTCTACCTTCCGCTCTAGCCGTGGGAGCGACTGTGTCTTTTTCATCTTCATAACCTAGGCATCTAGTGCCCTGCCAGGTATACAGCAGGTGCTCCGTAAGTGTCGGAGGAATGATGGACACATGAGCCCAGATTTGGATGAGACAGCGTGGCTGAGTCAGCATAAACCTGTCTCCATTTTCAGACCTTAAATTAACTAATTAATTAATTAATTTTTAAAGTTTATTTGAGAGAGAGAGAAAGTGCTTTGGGGGGGGAGGGGCAGAGAGAGGGAGAGAGAGAGAATACGAAGCGGGCTCTGCACTGTCAGCCCAGGGCCCCATGTGGGGCTTGAACTCATAAACCTTGAGATCATGACCTGAGCTGAAGCAGGATGCTTAACCAGGTGCACCCAGACCTTAAGTGTAAAGAAATTCTCCCCACCCTCACCCCTCCCTCCCGGCCTTCTCCCCCCTTTTTCTCCCCTCCCTCCTCCTCCTCCACCTTCTCTCTCTCTCTCTTTCTCTCAGCAGGTGCCTTGCAAAGGTGGGTCAGGAGCACCATTTCCAGAGTGATCAGATGGAACTGGTGGGTTCTCGCCTCCGCTTGCCTTCTCAAAGCCCCTTTCAACACTTATTTGAGGAGTTGATGCTGGCTCGGGAACACAGCCAAAGGTTGGCAACAATAAAGGCCTCTTTAAAAACGACTCCATTACCTGTGGTCAGTTTGAGGCTTGCAGGCCACAGAAATGGGTCTCAGCAGGCTCCTGGTTGTGGGGGATCCACACAAATTGATTCTGGCAATTAACACGGCAGTTCTCCAAAGCACAGACTGATGAGAGGGTACGCCTCCCACCGCAGCCTGGGCCCGGCTGGTGCAGCGGCATCCAGGGCTATAGAGGGCACCAGGCTTCGGGGACAAACCATGGGCCACCTCCTACTTGGGTGAACTCGGGCAAAGGACTATACCCCGCAAAGCCTCAGCTGTCTCCCCTGTGAAATGGGGCCTCTCCAAGCCAGAGAAGAACAGTAGCCACCGTGAGCTAATTCGGAATTAGACACATGGGGTCTGAATTTCAACTTGAACACTTGTGGCTTTCAGCAAGACCCTTGCCCTCTCTGAGCATGAGCTATTTCATCTGTAAAATGGGAGTAATAACGTCTTTTCTTAGATGTCGTGGAGAGAATTAAGACGCTGTATGTAGCACATTTAGTGCCCTGGCTGGCTCCGAGCTGCAAGTTTAATACACATTCGCTACTGTAATAATTTAGGTTATGGATGCGGTTCTATCACCGAGGTAATTATTTTGGAGCCTCCGTGGAGTCCACAAAGTGGCTGACAGAGGCTATGCTGTGTCCCCATTGCTGGCTGGCCCACTTATTTCTTACCAACCTGCATCATTTCAATCTTTTTTTTATATTATACTTCAATTTTTTTTCTGATTACATAAGTAACACATGTTCATTGTAGTATATTTGGAAACCACAGAAAAGCACAAAGAGGCAAACAAATATAACCCAGAGATAAACATTGCTAATACTTTGGCTAATTTTCTTGCTGTCTATATTCTCTGCCACATTCAACCTATGCATATGTACGTAAATATTGGTGTCTCCTGCCTTTGGCTGGGTCACATGAGATCACAAATCAGGTTGTGACCTGCCGTTTTCACTGAATAGATTATGGACATTTTCCTGTGCAATAAAATATGCTTCAAAAACATAAGTTTGAGTCATTTCACATATTCTATTTTATGGAGGTCTCCTACTTATAACCATTTTCCCTATTAAGGTTTTTCCTCCCTCCAAATGTCACTGTTGTAAACAATCCGGTGACGAACATCTTTGGGTCTAAATCTTAGCCCCTTTACATTATTTCCTTAGTATAAATTCTTCAAGGGAATTCCAAGGTGGGAAGACACACATATGTTTGGGCAGAATTTATGCATCTAGGGTTCCTGCATAATACTATCAAATTGCACAGAAAATATCAACAAGACGGGCACCTGGCTGGCTCAGTTGGAAGAGTGGGGAACGTTTAATCTTGGGGTCATGAGTTCTAACCCCACACTGGGTGTAGAGATCACGAAAATAAATAAATAAATAAATAAATAAATAAATAAATATCAGCAAAATCTCTATTCTGCTGCCCAAATGGCCCTCTCCCAGAAAGGTTTACTAATTTGTATACTTTCTGGTTAGTGTATGAGCATACTATTTCCCCACACCTTGCCAACATCAGCTACTGGCATCTTTAAAAGTTTTGTGCAGTATGTGCTGCTAAAACGGAAAAATCCATCCATGCTGAATTCCAGCCCAAGCTTGCTGAGCGACCGTGGGCAAACAATGACCTTCTTCTGGCTTCAAACCCTTATCTATCAAGTGAGGAGGTAAACTTTGGTAGGATTCTCTTGGCTGCAAGTGGAAGAGAGGCCAAACTCCACTGGCTTAAGGCAATAACAATCATTCATTGGTTCATGTAACTGTAAAGTGTGGGAAGCAAGACTTCAGGCACAGCTGCATACTCAAATGCTATCATCCAGAGTGGGTTTCCTCTGTTGTCCAGAATTTCCGCGTTGGTTTGCTTCCTGGGCAGATTCTCCCCGGGTAGTCCCCTCCGAGAGCCCTGCCAAACTGACATCTTCCCAGCTTACCAGCGCCTCTTTTGTGATCGAGTATCAAGGTTCTTTCTGATTGGGTCAGCTTGAGTCATGTGCCCATTAGAGGCCAATCACTGGGGAAGGGGGCTGGACTATGCTGATTGACCAGATCTGGAGCTGGGACTCCCCAGCAGGTGGGGAGGGATGGCTCCCCAAGGGCAGTCGCAGGTGGGGACCACGGGGTGTAACCAGAGCAGGTGGAATTGATGCTGGGCGAGCAAATCAGCCTCTGAGGACCCTCTCTGACACTGTGGGAGTTTGGGAGACTCTGGTTTCCCCCTGCATGTTTCCTGCAGAGGTTTTGCCCACCTGGTTTCTCCATGGCCAATGTATCCCGCCCATTAAACTCATGGGCGCCTTGTTTCAGTTACCTTTGCTTCTAGGGGCACCGGAACAGAGAGAAGGATAATTACCGTATAGATTTATGGACCTCTGCTCAACAAACAGGCCCTTTCCCTGCAACGGCACAAAGCCAGCCTCATAAATATTAATCAGAAGGAAACTGCAATCAACCCGAGTGGGAGAGGAAATGGCAAATTGCTTTTTCCTCTGTAGGACATAAAGGCAACGTTCACTGCTGCACAACCAGAGGCTATCTGGTGGGTTGCCGGTGTCTCCCAGCTTTCAATAATACAATAACAGTAACAATAATAATGATGATAGCAACTGCTACATATGAGGTCCCTACTACATGCTACACTTCAGGTACATACATTTTAAGTCTTATTTTACAGATGATGAAACTGGAAGTCAAGTCACTTGCCCAGGAAGACAGCCAGCATGAAGTTGAATCAGGATTCAAACCCAGTCTGCCTGACCGGAATGCCTGAGTCCTCTCCATTGGATGGATTGTCAAGGGCTTCTCCAGGAGGAGGAACTGGATTGGCCTTTGAGTTTGGGGGACACCATCAATTAAATTTCTCTGTCAGGGGCACCTGGGTGGCTCTGTTGGCCAACTGTTGGACTCTTGATTTTGGCTTGGGTCATGATCTCATAGTTGGTGAGTTTGAGCTCTGCATGGGGCTCTGTGCTGACAGTGCAGAGCCTGCTTGGGATTCTGTCACTCCCTCTCTCTCTCTCTGCTTCTCCCCTGCTCGCTCCCTATGGCATGCTCTCTGTCTTTCAAAATAAATAAACATTTTTAAAAAAATCAGATTCCTCTGTTATGTCTTTGGAGCACCAGGGAGAGATCCTGGTTGCTTTTGTACAAAGTCGTCAACACGCAGACACGCAGCCTGCAGGTTCTGGAAAGATCTGCTGCAGCTCCGGTGTTGGGCAGGAGACAGGTGCCGGGTTTCTACACTTTGTCCTCATTTCTTGAGTAGCACGTGGTCGTCACTTAACTAGCCTCAGGCCCATTTTACAGGCAAGAACATGGAGGCCAGTGACTTAGACTAGGTCCTGACTTTCATTCATTCACTCACTCACTCATTCATTCATTCAATGAATATTGAACTAAATGTCTAAGTAAATACTTAATGGAATGTCTGCCAACTTCCTCTTAACCAGCGTGCCTTGTTTATAAACTCCCATTCGTTCTGTAGAAGATGATGGCAAATGCCGGTCACCCCCTGATGGCTAGTAGAACTCTCCCCACTACCGCTCGCTTGAGCACTTAGCACCCCCAGGGGGGCTGCACATTTACTCCAAGTCTAATCGTGTCTGTTCCCCAACCTGCTCATGCCCGTTGTGCTTGTTTTACAATCATACAATTTAATTAAGCAAACTGATTACATGAAATGTAGTGTGAAAAGAAAGGGGGAATGTTTCCATGAACAGGAAACTGAATGCTATACAAAGACTCACTGAAAGAAAAGTTCCTGAAAGAAAAAAAAAGGCACCCTCCCCCGGAACCTGCGATTAAGTTTGGTGTGGGAGGTGAACTGTGAAGGTTCAGAGTCAGTGCACCTCACACCAGCAGCGGCTTTGCAAAAAAAAAAAAAATAAAATAAAAACCATGTGAAACTCCAGGAGCAAAAACACACCCGGGGAAAAAGCCTCCCCTTCCATCGTGAGCGTGGTGAATCTGTAGCTGAACTCAACCGGTTCGCTGTTGGGCGTGCATGAAATTGAACACAACCCGAGGAAGTGCTGAAAGCAAAGACGTTCTTATTAGTTGTTACAAGTAAGGAGACAGGGAGCTGGCTCCCAAAGCACGACTCCCCGCGGGGTTAGTGCAGGAAGCTTTCATCCAGTGCGCTCGGGGCGGGGGTGGGGAGCTTGCAGTACATTAAGGAACTTACACACATTCCATTACTTAAGCACGGTGATGGTTCAATTGCTCGTGCCTCGCTTGTCAACATGCTAGTGCACACGTCGCGTGTTCAAAAACACGGCAGAAAACCCCATCTGTAGGAGGGGATCTCATGCTATAATGAGCCAAAGGTAACTTCCAGACAACTCAGGGAGGCTTCTGCACGGGTCCTGAGCTCCAAACCCAGTGAAACTGGGGCACATGAGGGGCTATCAGGGGAACGACCCAACTGGGTGTCTCTGTGGCTGGAACTGTTGGTTCTTTAGAACAAAACACATTTCTCTCCTGCTTTTGTCCCTTCCCCCTCCTCCCTTCTGCTGAGAGTTTCCAGCCCTCTTATTTGACTAACTTCCCCTTGCATCCTAGCTAACAATCTGTGCACGCATCCTTGACTTAAAAAAAAAAACTGTTAAGGGATCGATCATTTTCATTTTCAGTTTTAAAACATCTTCCTTTTGCTTGGCGGGCTAGTCACTAGTCCTGTGTGGACTCCTCTGTATCCCTAAGATAACCGGTGACAGAAAGACACAGGGAGGCAGGGAGGTGAAGGAAATCAATACGTTGGAAACGAACTTTTACTTGTCCTCTTTCCCGGGTCACAAACACCTTCCTTCCTCTGGAGGGACAGCCGGCACCTGCATCTGCCAGGATGCCTAACCCCAAATCCGCTGTCATCATAGACCCCTCCTCTTCCCACCACCCACAGCCAAAGTCCTGTTGCTGTCACCTCCTTGGCATCCCACAAACCCATCCCTCCTTTCCACCAATCCCCTGTTTTCCTTCCTCTCTCCTTTCCGTCTTCTCTCCCTTCTTCCTTTCCCTGTGCTTGCAAATATTCAGGGAGTCTCTACTATGTACCAGCTACTCAGTTGACTCTGGGGGAGTGCTAGTAAGCAGGGCTAATGTGATCCCTGCCCTTAAGAGAGTTATGGTATAGCAGAGCAGACTAAAGAAATAAATAAGTAAACCAGGAAACACATTAATCATTATAAATGTCTTTAGGTGCTATGAAAAAAGCAAAGGGGATGGTGAGCAAGAACTGTGGGGAGGGTTGCTTTGGGGGAAATCAAGGAAGCCTTCCATGAGGAGGTGGCGTTTAAGTTAAAACCCAAATGATGAAAAGGAGCTGGCTGAGAGAAAAATGGGGTGGGGGGGGGGGAATTCCGTGGAGGGAAACACCATAGAGGAAGGCTTGAAATCAGGCGAGAAATAAAATGAAAGCTGCCTGGGTGGCTAGAGTCTGGATAGTGGGGCGTCATGGGATAACTTGGGAGGTCAGCAGGGCCTGTAGGTCAAGATGAGAGTCTGGGGGGCACCTGGGTGGCTCAGTTGGTTAAGCATCTGACTCTGATTTCAGCTCAGGTCATGATCTCACGGTTCGTGAGTTTGAATTCACTGTGCTGTTAGCGAAGAAACTGCTTGGGATTCTCTCTCTCTCTGTCTCTCTCTCTCTGTCTCTCTCTCTCTCTCTCTCTGTTCCTCCCCCACTCATGCACGCATGCTCTCTTTCGAAGTAAATAAATAAACTTAAAAAAAAGATGTGAGTTTGGATTTTGTTACAAAGTCAATGGGAAGCTTTAGATGGTGTTAAATAAGGGACCAGTGTTCTTTTCTGAAAGAAAATTATTATTATTATTATTATTACTGTTATTATTATTACTTTGGAGAACTGTATGTTCACATGCAGGTATAAGAAATAAAACAGAGAGATCCCTTGGACCCTTCATCCGATTTCCCCCAATAGTAACATGTTGCAAAATTGTTGTGCAATATAACAACCCAGATAATGACATTGGCACAATCAAGATACAGAACATTTCCAACTTCACAAAGACCCCTCTTATTGCCCTTTTTAGGCTACATCTACTTCCCTCTTGCCCTCACTCCCTCCTTAATCCATGGCAACCCACTCATCTGTGCTCTGTTTCTATAATTTTGTCATTTCAAGGATGTTACGTACATGGGATCAGATGGTAACCTCTTGGTATTAGCTCTCCTCCCCACCCCCGCTGAGCGTAATTTCCTGTAGACTCATCCAGGTGGTCGGGACCACTGATAAGTTCTTCCTTTTTATTACTGAGAACTATTCCATAGGTGGATGGGCTGCAGTTCGTTCAACCCTTCACCCACTGAGGGACATCTGGATTGTTTCCAGTTTGGGGTTCTTACAAATAAAACTGCTATAAACACCTACAGGTTTTCAGGTGGGCATAAGTTTTTATTTCTCTGGGACAAAGCCCCAGGGGTGCAATTGCGGGGTCTTATGGCGTTTGCATATTTAGTTTTAGAAGGAACTGCAAAACTCTTATCCAGAGCAGCTGTCCCATTTTTCATTCCCACCAGTAATGTATGAGGGATCTAATTTCTCCGCATCTTTGCCAGCGTTTGGGGGTGTCGCCATTTTTTATTTCAGCCATTCTGATGGGTGTATAGTGATATCTCACTGTGGTCTTAACTTGCATTTCCCTGAAGGCGAATGATGTAGAAGATCTTTTCATGTGCTGATTTGCCATCTGTATATCCTCTTTGATGAACCAACGTGCTTTTACAAATTTATCGCTCCGTCTACTGACAAGCCCCTTTCCCCTAATAAGACCCAAGAGCAGGGCTTGATCCATGGATGATGTGAATAAATGCTCCTTGGATGAACAAATTCAGGACCAGGGGCATCACTGAAGCCTGGACATGGCCCATCCTGGGTCAGTGCCCCTCCTGCAGCACCGACCCTGCCACCCACAGCACAGAGCTCACCTGCTCACCAGCACGCAACTAACCATGTCAGTAAATTCCATCTAGAAAGGATTCGATGCCCAGAGACTTGTACTTGCTGTATAATTAGGTCTAGCAAAGCTTATGAATGTAGTCCCAGATTATAATCACTTTTTAATTATATTTACCTTTGTCTGCAGAGAGGTGAGATGTATTATTGGCTCTGGGAGGTAACAATTCAAATCTTCATCCAAAGAAGCAGGTGCCCTGAGGAGGATGTACAGGCAGAACCAAAATTAAAATAGATCCGCAGACACAAAGCTCTGGTGTCCCTACTGAGTCTAGGATTCTGGGGCCAGACAGTCTAGGGGCTTCACGTTTGCTATTCTCCATGTACCAGTAGGTTGGGGAGCTAATAACAGAGTTCAGCTCTTGAGTGCTGACTATGTGCTGGGTACTATGCTAAGTACTTTCTGTAAGAATCTGCAAAATTACCCGGGGAGGTAGATACGGTTGGTATCATTCTTATTTTGTAGAGGAAACTAAGGAACAGAGAGGCAGTGGCTTACCCAGGGTCCCACAGCCAGGAAGAAGCAGGGCCAGGATTCAAACTCAGCTCCGCCAGATGCCAGAGCCCTTGCTGGGAGCTCTGATGCTATAAACGACCGTGACCTTGCTTTTCTACAGCTGGATCCTCTGATTAACAGCCTTGGAGGTCTCAGCCTTATCTGCTCAGCCTCATTGGCTCAGGAGGTGTCACTCGGGACAGGTTTTCTGGCACCCTCTTCCTTCCTGCCCTAAGCAGGGACCACAACAGGGAACATAGCAGGAGACAGAAAGTCGTACACTCCCACAATGGCCTTCTGGGTTCTCACCACCTTGGCTGCCAGAAAGTTCCAGGCCCTTGCCAGAAAGTTCTCAGGTGGCAGGATCATGCAATGGTGGTGGTGATGATGGTGATGCTATGATAAGGCTGACAGTAACAGTCAGGCACTTCTCTGGCACTTGCTATGTGCAGGGGGCTACACCAACTGCTTCCTAGGAATGAACTTAGTGGTTCTAGAATGCAGTCCCTGGACCAGCAGCACCATCACCTGGGAACTAATTAGAGATGCACATTCTTGGGCTCCACACCAGCCCCACAGTTTCAGAAACTTGAGGGGAGGGGCACTGGGGGGTGCCCAGCCACCTGTGTTGTAACCATCCCTCCAGAAGGTTATGATGCACTCAAATTTGAGAACTGATACATGAACTCATACAAGCCTCACTACCATCCGTGAGGTAGGTATTTTCTTTCCCATTTTATAGATGAGGAAACTGAGGCTCAGAGAGGTGAAGCTACATGCCTAGGATCACACAGCTGATAGGAGGTAGAGCTTCTCTCTCCTTTGTCAGGCCCAGAACATTACCTATGGCTCCAACCCATCCATCTATCTGTCCATATCTCCATCCATCCAGTTATCCATCTATCTTTTCATTCCCCTGTCTATCCTCCTAGTCATCCATCCATTCAACTACCCATCCCTACATCTAAATATCTATCCACCCTTCCACCCACCCATCCATCCACCCATCCATCCATTTACTCACTTGTTTGTCTATGAATTTTTAAATGTATTCACTCAATCATTCATTCATAAAGGATTTATTTGTTTTTATTCTATGTGATGGTTAATTTTATGTGTCCACTTGACTAAGCCACAGTACTCAGATATTGGTCAAACACCAGTCTAAATGTCACCATGAAGGTATATATTTTTTTAGAAGAGATTAACATTCAATCACTAGATTTTGGAAACCTTCAGCATGTGACTGAAGGTTGAAGCCACTGGCTTGGGTGGGATCTTTTAAAGAGTTTTGGGTAGTGATGAAAGGGCCAGACACAGAGAATCCCTGTAAAGCATTGATATTTGATGGTAAAATAGCAGAAAAGACACGTCGGTAGGAAGATATGTATGAAGAAAGAACCAAAGAGGTACAAGGGAAAACAGAATGGCTTTAGAGGCTGATGGAAAAGAAGTTTCATGGAAACGTGTTATCAAGGGTATAAAGTAGCACAAAGAGGTCAACTCATAGCTTCGAAATCCCAGTTCAGCTGACCGACCTCACTTAGAGCCCTTCTTTTGTGTGCTTTGGTTTAAATCTCCAGAAATGACAATACAATACTACCTTAGGGCTACCACAAAAATTCAGACAATGCGAATGGTCTAGAAGTGCCTGACACAGAGTAGGTGCTGAATAAGTGATATTGCCTGTTCGTGTCCCCATGATAGTCTCATTTATAAATGCTTCCAAGCAACAGAGAACCAGAGAATCCTCTTACATAAACATCTTGTTTTTTTATTCTCCAGTCGGTGTTGTGGGAGAGGTGGTGTGCATGGTCCGGGCTGTTGAGGACTGACTCCTGCCAGTTCCAGCTCTGTGGGACTGCCATCTGATACCACCGAAAGCCAGCTCAGAGTGAACTCCCAGAGCAACGAGAGTGGTACCGTGCCCTTGGGGTGCACCCCTGTCTGCAGCTGACCCTAGGGCTGGGATTGTCAGAGGTGTCAGCCCCACTTACTCAAGCAATGGGTTCCCAGCAAACGGGGTGTGTGTATATAATTATCAGAGAGGTCGATCCTGACATTAAAACAGACTGTCTTGAACCCCCATCATTTCTAAGGATGGCATGCAGGAGGAAGGTGGGGGGAGGGCTGCCATGTCAGCAATGATTAGGGAAGGCATCCAACTTGCCACGCGGGGAAACACGTGGTGGCAGAAAAATAGAGAAGGAATTTAATAGCCCAGATTATGTTTTTAATTACTTTAGCAAACGAACTGTTCTCCTGCTTGGGTGGAAGTTGTTGGAGACGCCTCCCCCGGTGTTCCCAGGCTGCCTCTGATTCACCACCAGGACCGGGCTGGGCTTGGGGAGCCAGAGAGCTTTCAGGGCAGCACAAAAGAACTTTTAGGTGATGGCTTTCTTCCCAGGGAATTTTTTGCCGCACCCATCTATGGGACCTGTGGATGGGATATTCTTATCAGCGGCATGCTCAAGAGCACAGATGTCAGAGTAGGTCTAACTGGACTTGAAGCCTGGCTCTGCTATTAGCCGTGTGATCTTGGATAAGACAGCTGTTAAGGGTTGAACTGTGTCCCCTGCCAAGTTCATATGTGGTAGTCCTGACCCTCAGTATCTCGGAATGTGACTTGATTTGGAAATAGGGTCATTGCATTTGTAATGAATTAAGATGAGGTCATGCTGGAGTGGGATGGGCTCCTAATTCAATGTGACTTGTGTCTATATCGAAAGAGGGAATTTGGACACACACACGCACGCAGGCAGAGCCCCCTATGAAGGTGAAGGGTAATCAGAGTGATGCTTCTACAAGCAAAGGGTTGCCAGAGATCGCCAGCAACCCCCTCCCCACCCCCCACCCAAAAACTAGGGAAGAAGTGCGAACACATCCTTTACAGCCTTCCGAAGGAACTAGGCTTATTGGCATCTTGGTCTCAGAGTTTCAGCCCCCAGAACTGTCAGACAATATTTCTGCTGACCTGCACTATTGTCGTACTTGGTTACGACAGCCCTAGGGCATTAACACAACTTTTCCTCTCTGTGCCTCTGTTTTCTCATCTGTGAAGATAATGATGGTATCCAGACCTCGTGGTGGTGTTGTGCCATTTATGTGACATACTTTAAACTGTGCCAGTGGCATGACAAGCTTTCAATCACTCTAAACTCTCAGGGCTTGAAAACTCTTTTGGAATGAGATGCTTTGAAGAGGAATTAGGAGAAGAGGCCCACCCTGGATGGGGTACCTACTGTTTAATGTGACAGCCTTTCTGGGCCCCTAATACACCTTGCTTCATTTGCTATTTACAGCAAGAGGGCATTTTGATCCCATTTTACTGACAAGAAAGTTGAGGCTCAAAGAGGTGAGGTGACATCTTACCCCAATCGCACAGGTTGTTAAGTAGTGGATGAAAAGATTTGAACCATGGGCATATAACTTGGAGGGCAATAGACACACCATCTATCAGCGTAGTAGAGGGTATTAGCCATGGACATTTACACTGAAAACATTACTTGTGCTCTTGAGACGGGAGAAAACGGGTTCTGGACTCAGGGCCATCACCTCCTGCCTATCTGATGACAGACAAATCACTTATCTTTTCCTTGAGCCTTAATTTTATTATCTGTGAAATGGGAACAATAATAAAGGAGGCTTTCACCATGTAGATGAAGCCCCCAAACCATGATAGATACCTGATAAATCCTTACATTACATGTATCATATGCTAGATGTTTTACCTACTTAGATGTGGGTCTCTGCTTGATCATTTCATGGGCAGTCTCTCTGGGACTCAGTGTCCTCATCTAGAAGATGGGGTGACTGATTAACCATCGTAATCCTCAGAGGTGGTCACTTTTGATATTCCCACGTAGCTGAGGAGTTCTGACTTTGAAGCCCTTGCTTATAAAGAAATGGGAGGCCGGTGGTCCATGACCAAGTCCTGCAATCTCTTTGAGCCTCTGTGTTTTTTTGTGCTTCAGTCTTGTTCCCGTTGTTGTCGCTGCAGGGCACATTCTCCCAGAGCTCCGCGACGTAAAACTACCACACGTGTGTGCACGGATTCTGGAGGGGGAGCTGGGCTGGGGATCTGGACCAGGGCACAGCAGGGCCGGCTTGTTTCTGCTTCAGGGTGCCTGGGGGCTCCCTGGGGGCTGGAACCATCCCCAGTCTCATCTACCCGCTGCTCGGCAATTGGTTGGTGCAGACTATTGGTTGCAGCCTCTGTTCTTGCCCGCAATGCTTCTCTCTATGTGGTCTCTCTCCGCATTGGCTGGTCTGGGCTTCCTCAGAGCATGATGGCTGGATTCCATGATGGAGAGAGAGGGAGGGAGAGAGAGAAGAGAGGAAGAGAGAAAGAAGAAAAAGAAAAGAGGGGAGGAGAGGAGCAGGGCGCTCCTGGAAGAAACGACATCCTTTTCATGATTTCACCTTGGGGGTCCTGTAGCATTGCTTCCACTATCCTCTGCTGGTTGAGGAAGCCACCTGCCCCTGCTGAGGTTCAAGGGAGGGGAAATTGATCCCTCCTCATGATGTGCAAGGAGTGCCATGTCAGTCACATTATAAGAAGAGTACATGGGAATATATATATATATATATATATATATATATATATACATATATATATATATCCATCTTTGGAAAAACACAAGTTGCCCATCTCTTTCATGGCTCTTGGGTTAAAAAAAAAATCTATCATCAAAGGTCCCTACAAAAGGCAATGTTTGGATAACAATGGGCAGAAACGATGTATGTTTGTACAACAGAACATTATCCTCTTAGGACCCAACCCCCCATGGTCTATGACTGCAGGTGCCCCAAAGGAGTTTATAAGAGACAAACCATAGTAGGACGGCCTTCCAGTGGCCCTAGCAGAGAGAATACTGTGGGTCCCGTTTCCCTGGGTACACCCAGCCCAGGGGAGGAAAGGACCCAGAAACCCCTTTCATGTTTAGAGGAAAACACTTCTACACCTGGAAAGGGAAGGGTAATAGCTCATGGGTCCCCTTTGGACCCGCACCCCGTCCCTGCCCAAGCCCATCGAGGATCCACCCATGGAGTCAGCAGGCAGCTCTGGCCATGTGAGCTGTGGCTAAGCCTGCAGGGGCTAGGATTAGCAACTGAGCAGGGGCTCAGCATGTAACTGGATTCTCAAGACACATCCTCCATCACTGTAGTGGGGATCTGCACACCATGAGCCAGGAAACTGAGCTGGACAGCAGTGTAGTGTGGCTGCCTCTGGGACAGGTGATGGATTGGGAAGGCTTTCTGGAAAATCACCCAGGATCACGCAGTCATGTTTCACTGGGGGAAGAGGGCATTCTTTTTGCCATTCCTTTAAACAGCGACAACACACTTTGAAGGGGGGCTCCTATGTGCAAGGTCATGGAAATAAGGGGGTGAACAAGCACAGCTTCATGAAGTCACCATCAGGCAGTTATGATTTGGACTGAGCGCTCTAACGGAAGAAACAGAGTCCAGAGGAGATACCTAATTCAGTCTGGGGATCTGAGAAGGCTTCCTGGAGGTGGTGATGTCGAGGAAGGGTCTTGAAGTTGGAGGAGGAGTTAGAAAAGCAAAAAGGAGGTGGAGGGATGACAGCTCGAAGCAAAGGCCCCCACACGCGCAAGGTGCAGAACCCCAGGGGAGGGGAGCCTTCAGCCCTCAGCAGGGGACAGAGTGAAGCTTCTGCCGTCACCCCCGCTGACAATATCATGCCAGTGGGAGATGGTGGGGCTACGGGTGACAGTTCTCTCCGCCTGGCTGGAGGCGGCCACATCTCCCCTCAATTACAGAAGACTGGGGCCTCCAAAAGTCCCTGGCACTGGGCTGGGGACGGTGGGTGGCTCAGAAATGGATGGGAAGGCAACTGTCAGCGGGAAATGTGGCGGTGGGTGTGGAAAGGATGCGAGATCTTCTGGAGGCAACTGGCATGAGTTGGAACAGAGCTGCGAAGCAGAGGATAGAGGAGAGGCGCAGCTGTGAAGGTGAAGAACCGAATGCACCCAGGCAGTGTGCGCGCATGTGCGCACGCGTGCACGCTGAGTGTGTGCACGCGGCAAACAGGTGTTCGCCAGATGGCGTTCAGGCGCGCATGCGCGCGCATGGGTCTCCTCGGTCATTTCAAATGCCCTGGGGGACCCTTGGCCTCAGCAAGCTGTCCTTTTTGTAGTTAGGGAGATGCCCCCCAGGTCTCAACCCAACAAGACCATGGGGAGATGCCTCAAGCAGGAGACAAAGAACAGGGATGTCCTGTTCCTGTGATTAAAAACAGGTACCATTTGTAAAGCACTTATTCTGTCCCAGGTGCTGTGTCAGTGAGGCTCACAGGTGTCTTGCGACCCCTCGGCAGACTCCCCGGTGGGGCATGTATTGGCTGCAGAAGATCCCAGCCCAGCCCCTAATCTGTGTCTAATCTGTGAGATTAGACCTCCCAGGTCCCCGAGGAGCTTGTGTCTGTGGCCCTTCGACCCTGTTTCCTTGGGGCTTGTGTCTCCTCCTTTCAGATAAAACCTGTACCCTCTGTGCCTTTGCCAGAAAATTCTTACAGACACCGGGGCTCCTTCTAGCTCTCAAGCAAATGCAGCAGCGGCCTTAGATCTGTGGCCGCACCTGGGGGGAGGAGGGGAGCCTGAGGCACCCTCTCTCCTCTCCTCTCTAGTAACCCAGAAAGCCCATCTCCGTGCACCCCTGGGATAGCCCTGTGAGAGCAGGGAGCCCTGTCATCAGAGCCACTCCGCAAGTGGGGAGGCCAAAGCTCAAAAGGGCGAATCCCCTGCGTGTGGTCGCTCACCGCCAGTAGTCATGGAGGCTGGATGTTGACTCAGAGGTTCTGAGTCCTCTCTCCATGCTCCTCTCCAGTGCGCTCAACAACACAATGTGACGAGGTTAAACCCAAGTAGGGATAGCGTACCTGGACAGTGCCCAGGGGAAGGAGCAAAAAAACCCCACCCGTGGCTTCAGGATGGACAGGACTGGGGGACGGGGTCTTCAAGGCTGTTTTAGCAATGCGACTGGAGAGGAAGGCATGGCGGTCAGGGGAGGAACATCGCTGCGATGGGGTGTACCGGGGAGTTTGGTGTGGCTGGCGTGTGGGGTGCATGGGGAGGGAGAGTCCAGGTGATGAGTCGGGAACCGATTTTGAAGGATTTGGAAGCCACGTTGAAATGTTTGTGACACTTGTAGGCAGCAAGGGCCCGTAGGAGTCCAGGGAGGGCAGCAGCTGATCAGGCTGGCTTTCTGATGGGACGCAGGTTGCTCAATGGCTAAGAAGCTAGGGAATCAGCCTGCTGCATTCAAACCCCGTATCTGTGTCTCTGAGATGTGGCTTCTTGGGTATATTATGCAACTCCTCTAAGCTTCACTGTCTTCATCTGTAAAATGGGGAAGATGGTAATAAAAATATACAACCCAGAGTTACGGAGAAGAGCGAAGGATGTAATCCAGGCCTGGCATTCAGGGGGTGTTTGGCACACGGTAAGTGCTCAGTTAACATTAACTGCCATTATTATTCGTGAAGGTGATCTCTGGAGGCCGTGTTCAGGTGGTGTGGACAGGTGGGTAGACAGGGGAAAGGGGTTTGAGGGACTGCGGCAAAAGTGTAGACCAGCGGTGATGAAGCCTGGTTCAGGGATGCAGCTGCGGGGACAAGACATGGAGGACAGAGGGAGGATTGGTGAGCACCATTTTAATAGAGGATTAAATAAGCTAACATATATGGATGGGCTTTGTAAACTGTACCTATTTGAGTGTGATTACAATTAGGGCTATTTTCATCAACTTTATTTCTGGGCTCATCAGCTTCAGTTCTCTAGAGAGAAGATGCCATTTAATTCCCCCAAATCAAATATTTAACAAGCACAACACTGAATAAACCCAGCCTTGCCTAGTTAGCACACACTCAGTATTTTTAGTTGCTAAGTGCAACTCCAGAGGTTTACCACCTTGGCTGACGTGATTCCCTGCCTCAGACTATCTGTACCAGGGACCGTACAGATGTCGTCATGGCCAGGAACACAGTATCTAGAGCTCAACTGCGTGGGGTTGAACCCAGGCTCTGCCCTCGGGTGAGCTCAACTTCTCGGCCTCCCCAGTGGCAACATGAAGAGAACACTAGAATGACCTCACAGAGCTATTGCGAAACTTCGATGTGATGGTAAGACAGGTCTGGATTGTGAAAGTGTCTGTCGCCACCACCATCATCATCATCAACGGCAATCCTCTCAGAATTTCTTTTTGTTGTGCAAAAATCAGTTATTTTTCAGTAGAATATGTTACATGTATTCACTTGTAATGGGTTTATTACTGTTATTTGTAAATTAATAACCGTTTAAAAACATTTCTTTTTAATTCCTAACATAATTTTTATTGCTATAACCCAGATAGACAAAGATTTGGGGCGGGGCGGGGCTTTCAATAATTGTGAAGAGCGTAAACAGTCCTGAGACCAGTTTGAGAAGCAAAAAGCAGTTAAAGCCCAACAGGCGTGGAAACCCTTGGGATTCCTCTTGGGTACCTGGGATCAGACTGCCGTGAGGTTTCCAGACCCGGACTTCCAATCCTGGCCAGACAAGGCTCCCACGATCACAGCTGAGTGGGCTGGATATTGGGGGACAGGCCTGACCCCGCCCCCCCATCAGTGACTCCAAAACCGTGGGTTGACTGCCCTCCAGAAGCCACAGGCGAAGCCTAATAGTTGCTGCACCACTTTATGGGCCGTCCGTCTCCCCGGTGTCAGGACAAGGTGCCTGGCTTGAGTCTATGTGCTTGTCTGCTCTGGGAGTTGCTTTACTGTTTCTTTACTTTGGCCCCACAGAGCACCATGCTACTAATTAAAGTAGCCTTTATTCTAGACGCCTCTGGAGAGGGCACACAGAGTTATGCCACAGACGGGGGCTGATCCCTCCTCCTCATGGCGTCCTTTCTGGGACAAGAGTGGGAACAAAAACTTTCTGAGCACGTCCTAGGGCCAGGGCTCCATCGTGACGTTTTCACGCATGGTTAAGAACACAGGCATCAGAATCGGTTCTGGATGCTGCATGTGAATGCGGTGACCTTGGGCAAGTCACTGCATCTCTCTGGTCCTCAGTGTCTGAAGCTGTACAACAGAATAATTGTCACCACTGCTGTTATAGGACCGTAGTGATGGTGGGAAGAGAATCCCCTCTGACGGTGCTTAGCATGCACTGGCTGGGGCATAGGAAGCCCCAGTGCCTGGCACTGTTACTGGTAATGGACAATGATCACTGGCTTCATAACCCTTCCCAACAACCCCAAGGGTATAAGAAGAGGAACCCAAGGCTTAGAGAGAGGCAGTTAGGGTCCCAGCTCACCCAGCTACTAAGTGGCAGTACTGGGATTTGAACCCAGACTGTTTGAGTCCTAAGGAGAGCCCCATTGGTGGCTCTGGCCAGGATGGGGTGCACTGAAGCCGGGAGCTAATATAACAATCTGCTTGGCGACCTCCTGCTGTTTCCAGCTAAGATCTCATTTTCCTTCTCTTTCACCTTGAGGCGAGTTGCTAATATTTGATGGGAAACCTGAGGAACAAAGCCGTGAAATGCAGGATTTGTATAATAATTCCATCTCCATTTCTTATTTCTCTGTCCCCCCCAACGGTGAGGAGGGGGTTTGCAGACAGTCTTTTTTGAGTAGAGCAGCAGTCCTGTTGCAAACAGCTTTAGGAAGACTAAAGTTATTTCAAACCATTAAAAATTTTTTCCTGAAGGATATCAATTGTCAGGATAGGGGTTTTAAAAAAAAAAATCCCTATTTTGATTTGCACTGAAGGAAGGGATGATATTACAGGAACCAGGTGCAGCATGAATGAAGGGGGAGAAGTGAGGGAAATGAGGCCTGGGAGGGACAATGCAATGAACATTTCTAAAATCGAGCTGCTGAATTAAGGAATCAGGAAAATGCCCCAATTATGGTATCAAACGGAGGGAAGACAGACATGAAACTTATACCTTGACAATGAACAAGGTGGTGGAAAATTTAACACCTTCCAGATCAAGGGCTTCCACCTGTTTGGAGAGAAAGAGCTGCCTTTATCTCCCCGATATCACTCGGGGAAGAGGAGAAAAACTGTCAGGTAAGGTGTGTGTGTTTGTGTGCGTGCGTGGGTGCGTGTGCGAGCGAGCGAGAGAGCAACATACAAAGACAGAAATGCAGAAACAGGGAGAGGACCGTGGACAGAGACAGAGCAACACAGAGAAAGAGCAAGAGTGAGTGAGCTCGTGAGTGAACTGGGTCCAGTCTGGACAGGTGTCAGCGGGTCTCTAAGCTCTGCCTGTCTGTCCTTCTTTCCCTGCCTAGCCGAGCCCTCCAGGTAACAGAGCCTAGTGGCCATCATCAGTGTGGAGGCCCATAATCCTCATTTGCTGGTCGGGACACTCCATCTGGGGGTCCAGTCTGTATCTATGGGCTGGACTCCCACCTAAGAAATAAGCAGACTCCCACCTGCCACCCGAATGAGGGATCAGCTGGTCCAAGTCCAGACCGGGCTCTGCTGGCATTGCTGTGCGATCTTGGGCAAATTTACTCAACCACTCTGGGCCTCGGTCTTCCCATCTGTAAAATGGGAAGGGTCGTTCCTGTCCTTCCTCCACCCCAGGGCTGGTGTGGGATTTCAGTGAGATCACGGTTCTGAGCAGGCTGTGCAAAGTTTAAGAGGAAAAGGATCCAAAAGTGAGAAAAGTGAGAAGCCCTTGAATTTAATTTCGGGGGTGAAGGCCCACTTTGTTATGACTTCCTGGACGATTGTCCAAATCTCTTCACTGTGAGGAGTCAATCTGGCCAGAAAGGGGATCGTTGGGTTTGCCAGGCTGCAGGAAGAAAATGTTCAGAGAATCTGTGTCTTGGTCCGTTCCGGAGGAAAACCCCTTATAACACACATGAGACTCAACAGGGAGAAGAATGGAATCGTCATATAGCAATAATGATCACAAAAAAGGCACACAAAGCCATTCAGATCAACTAGGAGAAGGTACCGGCGAGGGAAGGGCTGTGTGGTTGATTTTCTCCCCCACAAACTCCCTGGTTTCATCCCCAACATCTTCTTCTGAATGGGCCCACGGCTGCAAGGTAGTTCCTTTTGGCGTGGTTCATAGATGCAACCTTCCATTTCTATCACGCCCGGGGCCCTCCTTCCTCTTTGTCTTGCGATGGATTCTGCAGCTCATCAGGACCCCCCTTATCTTGCTTCAGTCCCCGGGCTGTTCAGAAACGAGCCCAGGGAACCGACCGCTTGGAAGGAAACATCACCACCAACAGTCACTGCAGCCAGGAACCAGTCACCCCTCCCTGTCAGGCGTGTGGGCAGCCCGTGGGCAGCAGCTCAGTAAAAGATTACAAAATCAAGGGGGTTGGCAGGAAGAAGATTCCTCTGGCCACCTCCTCCTCACTACCTGGGATTCCCCAGAAGCAGGAAATGGAATTGCTTCAGGAGCAGGAACCTTCTAGATTAAACAGCTAAGTTGTGATCAGCCGGGATCCAGGACACCCTGTGACCCTGCGGGGGCACCGAGCAGTGGTTTCTCGACCAGGCGGTCCCTCTCAAGTGATCCTCACATCTGCCATGGCAGGTGTGCCTCAACACCCCAGCTTGACAGGTGCAGCCTGGAAGCATCACGGCGACACGGAAGGTGTGTGGGCTCTGGACGTAGAGCGATGAGGCTGGAACCCTGCCCCGGGCTCCCTGTGTGACTTTGTATAATCCATGGGTCTACTGAGCCTCAGTTTTCCCATCTACAAAATGGTGAAAGCAATTTCTCCCTGGTTTTGTAGAGAGAAAGCCTGCGCAGAAAGGTCTTGCCTTGGGGCGCCTGGGTGGCGCAGTCGGTTAAGCGTCCGACTTCAGCCAGGTCACGATCTTGCGGTCCGGGAGTTCGAGCCCCGCGTCAGGCTCTGGGCTGATGGCTCGGAGCCTGGAGCCTGTTTCCGATTCTGTGTCTCCCTCTCTCTCTGCCCCTCCCCCGTTCATGCTCTGTCTCTCTCTGTCCCAAAAAATAAATAAACGTTGAAAAAAAAAAATTAAAAAAAAAAAAAAAAAAAGAAAGGTCTTGCCTTGTATAAGGAAGTAAAAAAACAAAAAACAAAAACCACAAAGGATGACGAACATTGACCCTTTTATGAGGAGCCCGTGAGAGGCTTAGTAACTCGTCCAGGTTGACAGGGTTGGAATTTGGTTTGAAGCCTGGTGTTTCAACAAGAACCCAGGGTTTTCTCAGTTACGTGCACATCCGGCGTCAAAGCAAGGGCACTAACATTTCATTGGAGAAGTGACACTGTGCCTGTCCCCTCGATACCTTATGTGTGTTACTACTCCCCACGCCCCCCAGAAAACACTTCATGAAAACAGATGCCCTGTCTTCTCCTTTGTCAACACTGACCTGACCGGAGCCCCGCCCTCTTCCAGTCTGCTCTCATCACATCAAACTCCAGGGCACTCTTTATAATTCAGTATTAACATCAAATAGCTACAGAGGCCGGGCAGGTGTAACAAAAGTGAGAGGCAGGTAGATACAAGACATCATAGAACACTGGGGCCTGGGGCAAACCCTAGCTATGTAAATTAATTATCCCAATTAAAAGTCGAAAATTCCATTACCCCCAAATCAAGAATTATTTTAAAATTCAAACTGATTATTTAAATAAGCGATGGCATTTCAGTAATATTAAACATTTATGTAAATACATGGTTGGATTTATTGTTATTTTAAAATTGTTAAAAGTAAAGTATCCCAATTAAAAGTTAAAGAAGATATTTAATGGCGATAAAATATGTCTTGGGGCTCCAAGGGGGTTCACTTACAACTGCTCTGGTTCAGCTTCTACATCGGGCAGAGAAAGATATAATTTGCCTACGGCTACAGAGTTGGGAAAGTGGCCGAAACCACAGTGGTTTCAAAGCTTTCCATTTCTCTATTCCCCTTCCATTACTTTTTTTTCCTGCTCGAGGACTAATTCATACTATTGTGTTAATGACTGACTGAGACTTTCTGTTACTCTTAGAATGGTAACAGTGATGGTAGAAGTCTATACACTGGGACACTATGTTGAGGGACACTTGAGAGAAGAGGAGTTACGAGGCCCACGCCATGTCAAGTGTCATGTCCACAGCGTGGATGCAATTATCTCCAGGGAGGAAGGAGCGTTCTTGCTGCTTACAGGAAGTAGCAGCACCCATCACTTCCTGTTTGTATTCAGGCAAGAGAGGATTCTTGAAACCTATGACTCAGTCCCGGGGTAACAGCTCAGCAGTTCCCTGCCACCCACCCTTCTCCAGGTCATGGGCTTTCCCCCAGCACGGGACGTGGCTCAGTAATGGACGCAAAACGATGCTTTCTGTGCGAGAGAAGGAAGCCCCGTGCGTTTTATTCCAATTCCGCGACCTTTGCAAACCCATGCCTGCTTATTTGGTCCTGTTGCAGAGGAAAATGTGAAGACCCGTGTGATGCCGGAGGAAAATTGAGAGACGCCCAGAAGCTTCCCTGGGTTCTGTCTCAGTGGGGTGTGTGCAAGGAGGCCATACGGTGTCTTCAGACAGGGTGCCCATTTGTGCAGTCCGCAGGTGTTTAGGAACATCTGCCTTTCCGTCTCAAACAAGGGGAGAATAAGATGATTCCCAAGAACCGACGCAAAGATGAAACCAGGAAACGCAGCCCAAGTGCCCAGCACTGACCCACCACATAACAAGCTCCCTATAATGAAGGGTAATGCTGTGAACATGAAGTGTCATTGGAATACAGCCATGCCTGTTCATTTAGCTTCTCGAAGAGGCTGCTTCTGTGCAACGGTGATAGAGTTAACGAGTCGCTGAAAAAATTTATTATCTGGCCCTTTGCAGAAAGAGCTTAATGACCTCGACCTAGTGGAATCACACAGAGCTGGGCTCGTCGTTAGGGAACAGGCTGCTTTGCTTCTCTGGGCCTCAGTTTTCCCATCTCTAAGATGGGGGTGGTGATTGAACCTTCTTATAAGGACGTCGTGAGGAGTGCAGTAGACAGTTCAGGGCCTTAACTGGTGTTTCCCTCGCTCCTCACCGTCCATAGCCTTGTGGCCTCAGAACGAGGCTCTCTTGAGTCCTTGGTCTCTCTCCAGGGTTCTGGAGCAGAGGCCAGGCTGAGACCAGTTGTCCCGATAACAGTACAAGATCCGCCATTTGCAGGGTGGGGGCTATGAGCCTGGTCCTCTGCTAAACCTTGACCTGCATGAGCACCGCCCTTCTGCGTGGGAGGCACGGTCTACCGATAAAGGTAGCCCTGAGGTTTGGAGAGGTGAAGCCAGACAGTGGGAAGCTAGCATGTGAACCTGGGCCGCTCTGACCCCAGAGGCGACACTCTGAAAGGCATCTGCCGTGTGGGTGGGAAATAGGGTGAATGCTGTTCTGAAGCCAGAATGGGAAATTCACTAGAGAATGTCCGAGCGGGACGGGAGCTTGCAGATTCCAGAGGGTCCCAGCCACCCATTGACAGATGTGGAGACTGAGGTCTTGAAGGGCAAAGGCACCTGTCTGAGGGGAGATAGAGAGATGGCAGCAACTACCACCAGCCTGGACTACGGGCTGCTCCCCGGAGAGCGCGGTGGTGAGCCGACAAGTGCTCATGAAATGAGGACGGTGGCCTGGTTGCTACCCTACCCTGTCTACCGTCCCCCTCCACACCTCCCTCCTCCCTCCGTGGAAGGGAAGGTCAGGGGACCTGCCTCCACGTGTTGGTCCTGCCACTGACCTTCACGGAAGCTCGCCGGGGCCCATCCTCTCCTGGGGTCAGGTGTCCTCACCGATGAACCCCAGTGAAGGTCAGCCTCCGATTTGCTGAGGCCCCCTTAGCAGGGGGACTTGAGAATCAGTCACACGCTTCATCCCTGGATTTCATCCTTCAGAAAACCACCGAGTTCTGGCCCTTCCTCTCTTGCTCTCCAACCAGGGCCCTGAGGAACCAGAGCAATGGCCCAGAGGCGGTTTTCCAGGATTCCCTGCGACATGATGGGAGGTAAACATACCTCCCGGCTTAAGATCAGCACTGTGCTACACGCTTAGCCAAAACACTGGCACTCAGCCAGTTCATCGGCCCTGATGTCCTCACACTGAAGGCTGAGGCCTGTGGCCTGGACGGGCTGAGCTGGGGAAAAGGTTCCGTGGGGAATGTTTGCCACTTACTTACTGCGTGACCTCAGGCAAGTTCCGTGCCTTCTCCATGACCCAGGTCCCTTCTCTGTAAAACAGGCATGAGCATTTGGTGGATTACTCTCTGGAAAATTCTCAGAGCACTGCCTGAAATACAACAAGCACTCCCCCCCACCAAGAGATTTTTCAGTGAATTAGATCAGTTTTCCAATGTGGGTATGAATAGTTTGCTTCTGTGTGAGAACTAGAACATAAAGACCAAGGGAGTAGGGGCTCTGTCTGTTTGTTCACTCTGCTTGGGTCAGTGTTTGCACTTGGTCGTAGTGCTGCTTAGTGGTAGTGCTTAGTACCGGCCAGGCTTAGTGGCAGCAGAGTGCTGCTTAGTGGTAGTGCTTAGTACCGGCCGGGCTTAGTGGCAGCAGAGTGCTGCTTCGTGGTAGTGCTTAGTACCAGCCGGGCTTAGTGGCAGCAGAGTGCTGCTTCATGGTAGTGCTTAGTACCGGCCGGGCTTAGTGGCAGCAGAGTGCTGCTTCGTAGTAGTGCTTAGTACCGGCCGGGCTTAGTGGCAGCAGTAGTGCTGCTTCGTGGTAGTGCTTAGTACCGGCCACGCTTAGTGGCAGCAGTAGTGCTGCTTAGTGGTAGTGCTTAGTACCGGCTGCGCTTAGTGGCAGCAGTAGTGCTGCTTAGTGGTAGTGCTTAGTACCGGCCGCGCTTAGTGGCAGCAGTAGTGCTGCTTAGTGGTAGTGCTTAGTACCAGCTGTGCTTAGTGGCAACAGCAGTGCTGCTTAGTGGTAGTGCTTAGTAGTGCTTAGTACCGGCCGTGCTTAGTGGCAGCAGTAGTGCTTAGTAGTAGCAACAGTACTATTTAATAGTAGTGCTTAGTAGGAGTAGTGCTTGGTAGCAGTCATGCTTAGTGGCAGCAGTAGTGCTTATACAAGTGCTTGGTACTAGTAGAATGTAGTACTGCTTGCACTTAGTAGGGCTATGAATATGTGTTGGATTAAACGAATGATTGTAACCAATGTTGGTAAAGGACTCCATATAAGCTCTAAAAAACTCAAGGAGGCTTTCCAAGCCAACATGTTGGGCAATATAATTCTTTTTTTTCCTAAATAAAAAAAAATTTGTTTCAAAAGAGAGACGGCATGTGTGCAGGGGGAGAGGGGTAGAGAGAGAGAGAGAGAGAGAATCTTAAGTGGGACTCCATCTCACGACTATGAGATCATGACCCGAGCTGAAATCAAGAGTCAGACGCTTAACCAACTGGGCCATCCAGGCACCCCAGAGCAAAGTGAGTCTTAAAGGCGGATGTACGAGGAGGAATGATGGTCTTTGTGGGCCAGGTAGCCAGCACATTCATATCGCTTACTAGATTCTCAGCATTTACACAAATCGACCTATTTAATCTGCACAACAATCTATGATTGCTCATTTTACAGATGCAGAGACTACGTCACAGAGAGGTTGAGTAACTTGTCCTGGGCCACACAGCGGGGAAGTTGGTGGCGCCAGGATTTGGACTCAAGTCATCAGCCCACAGAGGCTGTGTTTTTAACCACTGCCCTAAATACTGCCTCTTTCAAGGCATGGCTGAGGAAATTGTGGCTACAAACAAAACAACAAAGAACCACCAAATAAAAAGAAACCATCTCCCACAAAAACATCTAAAGGGAGATGCTGAAAAAGAAATACAGTCCCTCTGGTCTCGGGGCACATAGTTGGAGAACGCTGGGAAGGTCTCCTGCCTTCTCTGCTCCTCAGTTCCCCCTTTTGGACCATGGGGAGGAGACGTCCTCCACCGTCCCTTTCCTGCTGGGGTCCTGAGTTTCTGCGCAGACCCTCAGGTGCCCGCTATGAAGCCAGAAGCCTGGAGCTCCCGTGAAATTTAGGTCACATGGGCTGAAACGCGCGGCTTGCTTTTCAGCAGGACCTGCCTCCCCACAGGCTTCCAACGTGCCCAGCAAAACGGAAACCAGAGAGACCGAACCCTTTTATCAAAGGAGCAACTCTGGAGAAGCTGGGAGGCTGTGAAGCCTTGGGAAGGCAAAATCAAAGGCGAACTTTGAGGAAACACTTTGTGAAGCAAAAGAAAATTCCATCATGCTTGCAAGAGTGCTATCGACTCCACGGAAGGTAATTGACTTGGAACAGAGTGCGGCTGCGTCTCTTCATGTCTCTATGCCGAAAACGCAGACCCAGAAGGGAAGTCAGACAAATACCCAATCTGTTTGTCGGATAATTGGCATAAAGATGTTGCATTTCCCTCACCTCCTGAATTATTTGGGTGCATCAAGAAAAATCCTCCACCCTAAGATTTTATGTGGAAATGCAATTGTAAAGAAAGGTTCTCTCTCTCTCTCTTTCTCCTTCTTTCCTTCCTTCCTTTCTTCTTTCCTTCCTTCCTTCCCTCCTTCCTTCCCTCCTTTCCATCCATCATCTATTTTCTATCATCTATCTTTCTATCCATCCATCCATCTTGCTATCTAGCTATGTATCTGAATATATATTAGATTCTTTCTATTTATCGATCTATCCATCCACCTACCCATCTACCTATCAGTCTATCATGCTATCTAGCTGTCTATCTGAATGCATGTTAGATATATATTCAATTCTTCCTTCCTTCCTTCCTTCCTTCCTTCCTTCCTTCCTTCCTTCCTTCTTCTCTTCGTCACTATCTATCTGAATATATATATTCCTATCTTTTTTTTTTCATCCTTTATCTACCTATAGCATCTAATATGTATATACAATATAACAAAAGGGAATCTAACATACATCAGGGAGAGAGAATGAGAGACAGTGCAAGAGGGAATCTATGTATCCGACCCTGTGGCAGGCTCTGGGGATGTAGTGAGGTATACGACAGACATGATGAGGGGGGCGCCTGGGTGGCTCGGTCGGTTGAGCGTCCGACTTCGGCTCAGGTCACGATCTCACGGTCCGAGGGTTCGAGCCCCGCACGGGGCCCTGTGCTGACAGCTCAGAGCCTGGAGCCTGCTTCAGATTCTGTGTCTCCCTCTCTCTCTGCCCCTCCCCCGCTCATGCTCTGCCTCTCTTGAAAAAAATAAACATTAAAATCTTAAAAAAAAAAAAAAGACCCCACAGATCCTCACAGAGCCCATCATGTAGGGGATTACAACCCGGCTGATATATGCTCAGTTGGAGGATACATGGAGGAAGAGAAGGTGTGGGAGCAGAAAGGAGGACCTAAATCAGCCTGAAGTGTCAGGAGAAAAGGCAGTGGTCAGGGAAGGACCATTGGAGAACATGGGACTAAAATTCAGGATCTACATCTATACTTTCTGTCACTATGTGCTAATGAACATGTCACTCTCCCTAGTGACTTGAGCGTCCTCATGCATAAAATCAACTCAACATCCTTCACAGTATGTACCACAGAGCCCTTGTTTGTGTGTGTGTGTGTGTGTGTGTGTGGTGTGTGTGTGTGACATTCTGTGAAAGAATGGATCCCTGGTCAGCCAGGTATGAGATACTTGCATGGGATCTTCATCCGTTGAGAATGAAAACTGCAGTTTACGGCGTGATAAAGGCTCTGAGAAGTCCTGCAATAAAAAAAAATTGAATTTAACTCTATTTCCAAAATGTCTTTGATAAGACATGTTTTTAAAGTAGAATACCAGTACTCTATGATTCAACAGTATGGTTTTTGCAAAATGCAGAAACACAAGCATGCCATTAAAAACATCTTACGTGCGCATGTTACCTTAAATTTTACAAGCATTTTCTTCATAATGCCCTGCTTGACTCTCACAACAAAGTCTGGCAAGGTGATACAGCAGCTCCTCCCTCTCACCTTTTCTCCCTCCCTTCTTTCTTTCCTTCCTCTCTTCTCACCTCTTTCCCTCAAAAAATTTTTTTCCCAATGCCTACCTGTACCAGAACTTGACAGTTATAAAACACAAGGAAATTGTGTTTTATAACACGAGAAGTGATCACCAAAGCAAGAGCTGGAATTAGAGCCCTGGCCATGTAGCCCAGGGGAAAATCTGAGAAGCAGCAAGTCAAGGCCAGTGGCCCCAGAGCAGCCATGTTCCCAGGCACCCCTACATCCTGAAGCCACTCCTGACTCTCTTCCATGTACAAGTAGCTACTGACTTCTTTGTACGTTCATCTTACCTTCCTACGAAGGGTCACAAGTCGAAATCCTCCAAAGGCCAGGGGAGGCAGTATACATGAGCCTGACAGGTGTTCACCGGGCACAGGGCAGTAGGGAGGGGTGGGAATGAGGGCAAAGCGGAAAGCCGAGTCCTTCCAGGCGGGGGTGGTCCTGACTCAGCTCCAGCTAATGGTTTTTGTATGGAAATCCAAGCCTGGTAATGCCAGGTCTTTCGATGTTTCACAGGGAGCTCCAAATCTAGATTTTTATGTAAAACCTTCTGGTAACTGGCCACCAATTCATTTCTAGGGAGGGCCTCAAAATATTGTAATGGGCTGGATGTGACTCAGAATCCACCTGCTAGAAATCCCTCCCCCCAACGAATATGCTTCCTTCATAGCTTTTGACACCCCTTATGATGCTTATTTCTGTATCTATTTCCTCCCCCACCCAACTGGGTTGTGCTCTCCTTGAGGGGAGGGATTATGGCTTAATCATCTTTCATGTTTCAGTGCCCATCACGGGGCTGGCACGCAGAAGGGGCATCAAATGTTTATTGAATGAATGCTTACATCCGCTCCCTCTACAGCAGCTGAAAAATAAATATATGATCGTTTTTAATTAAAAAGAAATAGGACGAAATATGCATGAGAATCCTATTCTTTGGCAAGAGCCAGCTTGTTAAGGGGAAAGATTTGCAAACTATGTTTGCCAGTGATGATCCCGAAAGACTAAAAAAGTTTTCTGGGCATGCGTTCTCGGCTGGCAAAATCTTGTTCTCGAGTTCGGCACTGCGACCAAGGCTCCCTGTGTTTGGATAGTTCTCGGCGCGCAAGAAGGTTGCTAGTTAAACCAGCTTACCACCGTGTGGGCCCTAGAGGTTCCCCTGGGGAAGAATCAAAACACCCCTCGGCTCACCCCTCACCCTCGGACGTCGCTGCCTGGGAGCGCCTTTCCTCAGAATAGAGACAAAATAATACTATCTACAAAGTGCCTCCCATAAGAAATGGGGTGCAGCAGCCTGAAGTTTTCACCACGGCTTCAAATTCAGAGCCGCACTGGAATCTCGGATTTGGCACAACTACTGAGGTGATCTTGAGCCAGAGACCGGTCCTCCCTGAACCGCCGTTTCCTTTTTTGAAGAACGTGGCTATCAATGCTTACCTTGTCGTGTTGTAGCTGAGGGGTGGAAATGCCACGTGTGAAAGTCTGGGTGTGTGATTGACCCTGAATAAATGACAGCCACCATCATCTAAAAAGATGGGTTTCAAACTTCCTTGAAGTAGCTGGACTCCTTTTCACAGGAAATCCTACCTGGAACCCTGATATGGAAAATAGGGCCAATGAGAGATGCTCAGGTTTGGGAGGGTGGAGGAAGCCACGTCTCCCCAGCTCCCAGGGCTGGCTTCCTTCATCCTTTGGGGGGAAATTCTGCAGGTCTCTGGGGCTCCAGGCAACACAGTCTACCAGCCACAGGGGTGTTCTAACTACCGCTTTCCAAGACGTGAAGAGTTGAGTTTTGGGGGGGGGGCGTGACTTCCTTAGCACACAAGTGGGTCTTCGAAGGAACTGGGACGTGGACCCAGGAAGCCAGTAGTATGAAAAGATCAACAGAGTGGGGATGAAAAGCGAGGGTTTTGAGGTCTCTCCAGCCCGGTTCCCGGCCTGGATCCATCCCGTCTGTCTTGGCGACAATGGATGTGTCACGTCCCCTCTGTGAAACTGCCTTTCCCCTCCGTAAAGTGGAGACGATGATGAGTGCCCGATCTGCAGAGCCATTGCCAGAAATAAATAAGATAACAGGGGCTCCTGGGTGGCTCCGTAAGTTAAGCGTCAGACTCGATTTTGGCTCAGGTCACAATCTTACTCACGGTTTGTGACATCGATCCCCACATTGGGCTCCCTGCTGTCAGTGTGGAGCCATTAACGATGGCTTGACCCTATATAGAAATCCACAGCTCACAAAGGACCTTCCTAGTCCCTTCATCCTTAAAACCACCAACGAGGGAGTGGTTATTCTTCTCATTGGACACACACCGCCCTCCTCCCCCCAAGAAAGGAAGAACCTCTAAGCATGTAGTTATTTGCTCAGGGTCGCCTGGTACGGGCGAATGGTGGAGCTGGATTTAGATTAATCTTCCGGCAAAGGGTCTAGTGACCTGACACTCTGCCCCATTGCCTTAGAGCCACACCCTCATCTAGCTGGAAGGATATGCTTCCCACAAAAGCATCCTGGACCACAGATGTGGCTGGTACACGCCATCTGTACCCCACTTCTGTGCTCATGGCAGACATTACTAATCCACCCCTACAATCTTTCCCGCTGAGCCTCGAAATCCTTCCTGGCACAGGGCTGTTGTAAACAGGCAGCCATTTCCAACACATCGGTGTTGGGCTCAGAAACAGCAACTCTTTGGCCACCCCCGGGCCCCTGCCCTGGGCAGTCGTGAGCCTGGAACCCGGTCGCCATGCCCCGCAGAACACACAGGGCCCTGGGATGGTTGGGTCACTGGAACATCCTTCTTTGTCCTCTGGCTCTCTGCCCAGGGACACCTGAGAAAAGGAACAGCTATTACAGGAAGAGCTATTTGTGCTTAAAAAATCCTTTATCTCGGTGTTGGATCACATAATTAGGAGCCCTTCCCAATAAGACGTAACACCCCCACCTGGATCGGTGGCCATTGTCCACACTCTCCCCGCTTCCCAGCTGAATTCAGCTCCCTGCCCACCGCCTGTCCCCAGCAATTTCCTGTACTTGAATTAGACGCTGATGGGAGTCTGTGTGTCCCAAATGGGTCCCCTCGAGATGGATGGTTCTTCGGGGCAGGAGGAGAAAGCGAATCATGCGTGACCCCTCGAGGACCAGGAGTTTTGTGCCAAAGACAGTATGGGGTTAGGGGAATGAAGAGAAGCATCTCAGACACACACTTCTGGGTCGGTGGTTGTTGTTCCCGCTTCCTCCCTCCCCGATGCCGACAGTCTTTCTTCGTGTTTATTGTCTGGTTTGATGGGAGAAAATATGATGCAGAGCAAACAAAAGCGACTGCCACTTTAGGATCAAAATGCTCGCAGCTCACTTTCCAGTTACGGAGCTGTCACTCAGCTGACGGTTCTATCATGTTTCTGGGAGTTACCGGCAGCTTCCCCCCAGCCCCCGCAAGGTGCCTAGGTGTGTAAATGTGTGTGTGTGGGCGCGTGCATGTCAGAGAAAGACAGAGAGGGAGAGGGAGTGCCCACTGTTATGATCGCCCCTTTGCATTCAACCTGACCATTCTCCACCTTCTATCTGTGTCATGCTCCCCAGGCAAAACCTCAGCCCAGGTTAGATCCAAGCGCTGGCCTTTTCCGCATCTGTGGCTACCTAGGTCTGCATGGCTGGAGAGCAAGTCCAGCCATCTTTCCCCTTCATTCATGCTCACTAACCTCGCAATCCTATTGCCTTTCCATGATCCCAGATGCTCGAGGACATTCCCAGCACCTCTTCATCCCCTCCAACACTTACTCCTCTGTCCTGGTTAACAGCCTTGCTTCCTTTCCCCTGAGAAAACAGGAAGGGATCTTCCCCGCACAGTTCCCCTGCCGTCACTGCACCTGCCAACCTTCCCCAGGTGAACCTGCGTGCCTACCCCTCCGCTCCCCGTGGACGCCCCCTCCTGGACCCTGGTTCCCCCCCTCGCACTCTCGCACCTAGTGAAGCACATCACCCCAGCCGTCCATCCCTGTCTCTCTTGAATCTTCAGTTTTTCTCCTTCCACTGGGTCATTCGCTTCAGCAAGCAAACTTGCTACAATGGCTCCCTTCGTAAAACAGAACAAAACAAACAAAAAATAACAACCACAGAAAAACTTCCCTTGAGCCCACATCCCACTTCAGCCACCATCTGTTTCTTTAAGGGGGAAAAAAAAGCTACTCAAAAGAGTTGCCCAGATTCCTCTAATTCTCTCTCTCCCAGTCTGCCTTGAGCCCACCCCGGTCAAGCAGCCCCCGGAAACTCCTTCTGGCAAGGGCACGATGATCTCCATTTTGCTACATCCAGTGGCTGGCTCCCGGGTTCCTAGTGGTTGAACTGTCTGAGGTCTTTGCTGCAATCAGTCGTTGCAATCAGTTTTTGTCGTAAGAAGTTGCGATCGTTTTAACAAGCCCTCTTCTGCTTGGCTTCCGGGACAAACCCACAGCTGGTTTTCCGCCTCCCTACCTGGCTGTGCCATCCACATCTCTCCCCCTGGTTCCTCCTCATTGCCTGCATCTCAGGACTCGGAGCTCTTCCCTCCTGTGCTCTCTTCTGCAGAGTCTTCACCTACAAGCTCCGCTCTGACAATTCCCACATGTGCAGGTCTCCAGCCCCAGTCTCTCCAAACCTGTAGAGTCCTGCTCAGCATCTTTGCTTGGATGCCCAGTAGGCGCCCAGGCTAAGGTGTCGACCTTTCCCGCAGCTGCACCTCCCACATCTTGTCAATGGCAACCCCATCCTTCTAGCTGCTCTGAGTCAATCTCATTGTTTCCTTTTTCTCACTGTTCACAAGCCTGTCAGGAAATCCTGACCTTCCAAAGAATCCAGAAAATGATGACTTCTTAAAACGTCCACTGCGATTATTCTAGACAATTTTTCCCAGTTTTATTGACATATAACATTGTATAAGTTTAAGGTATACAGCATAATTATTTTACATCTATATTAAAATCAATTCTTTCAGCAACTTGCAAATATATATGTATTTTTATATGCTGTAATTATATACATAAATGACATAGAACATTGTACAGGTTGAAGGCGGACAGCATAATGATTATAAATACAAAAGTAGATACATATACACATTTAAGATCTACTCTCTTCGCAGCATTTAAATATGCAATACAGTTAATGCTAACATCTCTGATTGATTGATTAGGCTCCACACCCAACATGGTCTGGAATTCATGATCCTGCGATCAAGAGTTACACGCTCTGTTAAGCCAACCAGGCACCCCACAGTTAGTGTTAACTATAGTCGTAACGTTGTACATTATATCCCCAGAATTTATTTATCTTATAACTAAAAGAACTAATTATTACTATTTTTTTTGCCTAGTGACAACTTTCACCTGATCCCCCTACCATGCCCCGGCAACAACAAATCTGATCTTTGTTTCTGTGTGTTTGGTTTTTATAGATTCCACATATAAATGAGATCAGACAGTATTTGTCTTTGTATATCTGACTTATCTGACTTAGAAGAATGCCCTCAAGGTCCATCCATGTTGTTGCCAATGGCAGGGTTTCATTCTTTTTATGGCCCAATAGTATTCATATATATATATATATATATATATGTATGTATACACACACACACACACACATATACATACACACATATAGGTGTGTGTGTGTGTGTATATATATATATATATAATTTCATTATATATGCAATATTATATATATATATACGTATAAAATCACAGTTTCTTTATCCATTCAACTATCACTTAGGGATAGTGATTTCATTTCCTTTGGATAAATACCCACAAATGGAACCACTGGATCATACAGCAGTTCTATTTTTTCATTTTTTTGAACAACCTCCACGCTGTTCTCCATAATGGCTGCACCAGCCTGTATTCCCACCCACAATGTATTCTGTACATCCTCACCAACATTTGTTATCTCTTGTCTGTGGCCTTTCCAACAGGTGTGAGGTGACATCTCATTAGGGCTTTGAGTTCCGTTTCCCTGATGATGAGTGATGTTGGGCATCTTTTCGTGTGTCTGTTGGCCATTTGAATATTTTTTGTCTATTCAGGTTCTTTGCCTATTTTTTAGTTAGATTATTTGGGCTTTCATTCATTTGTTTTCTGTTGAGTTGTATGAGTTCCTTACATATTTTGGATATTAACCCCTTATCAGATATGTGGTTTTCAAGTACTTTCTCCCTTAACCTGGATTACTGTAGTAACCTCCCTATGGTCCTCCTTGCCCCTGTCCCTGTCCCCACATCTGTGCACCCAGCAACCAGAAGGATCCTTTTAAAATAAGGTTCGAATCATGCCATCTCTTGGCTCAACATTCTCCAGTGGTTTCCTATCCCCTGTGGATGTCGAGGTGCTGTATCTGTTACAAGATTTCTTGTATACGTGGTTTCCTCTTCCATTCCATTACCTCTACCTTTTAGCCAAGTCCCTACTGCACACATTTTTTGCAGGGACGCCTGTGTCTTTTCTCACTTCCCGAGATGCAAATTCTGCAGGCTCACCACCCTTTCTGACTCAGTTCCACACCTTCCACCCCTTTTTCCTCCCCATTGTGGCTCTGATGCCATCCCTCTTCTGGTCTGGGGGCTTCAAAGCATTTCTGCCCAAACCCTAAATTCCAGGTAGTAATTTTTCCCCACAGACTCTTCTGAATGGAGCATAGACTGTCATGCCTGCTCACAGGAAATTTGTCTTTCCATCTTTGTTGGTAACGGGAAAAGGAAGGCAGGGTGAAGAATGGCCGAGCCCTTCCATTCAGGAGTCAGATGGGGCTCAGAGTGAGTCCTGACACTTCCTAGCTGCATCACCTTGGGCTGGCAACTTCATCTCTCTGGGACTCGGTTTACTTACCTGTCAAATGGGGATGGGGATACTCTTCCTCTCCCAGAATTGTGGAGGAATCAAGTGAGATTATGAGCATAAAGGAGACAGGTTTTTATTCAAATCCTGGCTCTGCCCTCCCCACCCCTCATTCACTGTGTGACTTTGGGCAAGTGTCTTTACATTTCTGACCCTCCGTTTAGTTATAAGTTGGGGATAAGCATGAGTACCTCATAAGGCTGTTGTTGAGGAGTACAGGAAATCACGTATATAGAATGCTAGGCTAAGAACCTGGTGCATAGCAAGCACTTAATCACGTATTACCATTATTATTTTTTATAAAGCTTTTGGGCTCAAAAATCATGATGGAATAGCAGTCACCAAGAATACAGGGCCAATTCCTGGAACGTCAGAGTGCTCAAATGAAATACAAAGGTATCGGTGATAAAATCTTCACCTGGAGATGTTGCATTTCTGGGGCTTAGAATCTTCTATTTTTCTTTGGACATTTTGCTTCTTGAATAGCACTTCAGAAGCAAGCCAAACTTCTTCAGTTGTGAGGAAGGCACCTACCAGAGAGCCCAGGGTAAAATATGAAACCCTTCTTCTTCATGCTTACCCTGCCAGCGGTCTTAAAGGGGGCAACGCACCGCCCTTTTATCTTCATCTGCAGATGAATGTAAAACACACTGCTTGGGGCATGATGGATGGGGCAGGCTGCTGAACACATCAGCTCCTCTCCAGAAGGTTGAGGCCCCCTTTGTGAAGGCCCATACATCACCGACAGGCTTGCAGAAAAGGCTAGATTTCATCCTGGAGGAGGAGGAGAGAGAGGCTGAGTCTTTTCAATAATTAATTCCATTTAATCTTTTAAAAATTTTATTGTTCAACATATCGTACATACAAAGCAGTGAAAATCTATACAGACAGTTAAAGAATAGTACTAGCATGAATATTGGTGCACTTGCGACTTGGCTCGTGGAATAGAACATTATCAATAATTTAGAAGCTCCTTAAAGAAACCCCTGCTCTAAATTTTGTTTTAATCATTTCTTTGCTTTGCTTTATAGTTTTGGCATCACGTGCACGTTCCTAAATAATGACAATAATGGCGGTGGTTATAACAACAACAAAGGCAAAAATAACAGTAAGAGCTAACATTTACAGAGTGTTTGCTCCGTGCCAGAAACTCTTTTAAGTGTTTAGATATATTCATATTCATTTCTGTAATCTTTATAAGAACTCTTTGAGTGAGGAGCTGTCGCCATCTTCAACATTCTGCAGATGAAGAAACTTAGGCACAGAGAGATTAGGTAACTCACAGAGGTCACACAGCGAGGAGAAAGAGGTGCCCACTGCTGAACCCACTGTTGGCCCCAGAGGCCACGACTATGCCATTTGGTCTCTCAACAGAACATTTAGTTTTGCTTGTTTTTGAACTTTATATACATAATCTCATAGGCTATGGATTTGTAAGGGATTTATTTTTTTTGGCGTAATATTAACTTTCTGAAATTCGTTGACATGAATTCATGTAACTCGATGTGTTCACTTTTTTAATGTTTAATGGTTATTTATGTTTATTTAATATTTATTTATTTGGGGGGAGAGAGAGAGAGAGAGAGAGAGAGAGAGAATCCCAAGCAGGCTCCATGCTGTCAGTGTAGAGCCTGACACGGGGCTCCATCCCACCAACCGTGAGATCATGACCTGAGCCCAAATCAAGAGTCAGACATTTAACCAACTGAGCTGCCCAGGTGCCCCTACATGTAATCATTTTTACAGCTGTGTAGTATTGAGTTATATCCGTTCTGTTGATGGAAACTTGTGTGGTTTCCAGTTTCTCATTTGATCTCTATAGAAATCCAACCATGTAGAATATGATCCACTTGGTTTTGTAGATGAGGTAACTGAGGCTTAAAGAAGAAAAGAGGCTTTCCCTGGGTAGAGCTGGCAAGTACAGAGAAAGGCTTCAAACTTGGAACCTCCTGCCTTCCAGCCTCTAGCCCTTCCTGTCCTGAGCTTAGACTTCCATTGCTGAGCACAGATTGTTAAATTTGAATCTGTGGTGTTATTTTAACCACCCCCTGGCCCCAGTTGAATTAGATCTGAAGTCTCCATTGTCTTCCTTCTGGGAGCAGCCATATTCGTCGTTTATGCACAGTGTGTGTAAATGTGTGTAATGGAAGTCCTGAGGTGAGTTTTGTGGATAGAAAGATGAATAAGGCACACAGTTAGCTTCGGGATTGCTCTGATTTCAGGGAGAGAAGACAGACATTCCTAACAATAGTTAACATGTACGCCAGGCCTTATACGAGAGGGAAATACAAAGGGATCTGGAAGCACAAAGGTGAAAGTGAAATCAGGGAGGACTTCCTGAGGAGGAAACATTTCAGATGGGGCCTTGAAGACTGAATAGGAGTTTTCTGTTAGGTGAAGCAGGGCACTTCTAATGGGGGAGCAGCACCAGTCAAGACTTTGACAAGGTAGGAAAGTCATGGAATATTCAGAGAGCAGAGAGAAGTTTGGGGTGGCCTGAGGGTCAGCTCTGGGAGAGAAGGGGACATGAAAGCTACATGGTGAGTGGTCTTGGATGCCAAGCTGAGGTGTTTAGACATAGTCCTAAAAGCAATGGGGGTGGTTGTCACTGAGATTTCAAAGCACAAGCATAGCACAATAGGACTTCGGTCCTATAGGACCGTCTCCTTGGGCCCAGTGTGGAAGTTGCTCTTGGGAGATAGTCACAAGGCTTCCCTTTTGAGAGAATTCAAGTCACGGCCCCCATTCTGACAAGTGCGAAGGGCCTAGAAGGGAATTCATAATTCAGATTCATACCTTATTCTCTCCTTCCCAGTAATACTTACCTTCCATGTGTTTAGTTCCTACTCCATTATCTGTATGAGTTGGGAAAAATGATATCAACTCTCTGTGTTGTGGGCTACCTCACCTATAAAATGAGCATAATAAACCTCCTAATAACATAAGGGGGGGGGTTAGGACAATTAAAGGAATTCATACATGTAAAACAGTTAGAACAATGCCAGGTACACAGTCTTCAGTTTTATTGAAAGTTTAATGTGATTATCCCTTTCCTCCTCCTTGTCCTCCTCCTCCTGCTCACATTTTCAGGGGACAAAACTAGACTTTGATGTACATTTAATGGTACCGAATCTTTTAAATAGCTCTGTGGAGTAGGTAGTGTATTTTCCTCCACGTATTAGAGATCTAACAGGTTGAGAGAGTTGACCCCTACCACCAGAATCAATAATGGACTTACAATTGCAGGCTGTGCCTTTTTATGGATTTCCAGCTATGACCTCTCACACCCACTCTCAGACTAGGACATTGCCCCATGCCCTACCTAAAACGTGGAAATCCTTGGAAATGGCCAACTATTTGTACTCAACAACTCACTCAGCACCTTGGACAGTGACATAAATTCTTAAAGAATTGAGCCCTTCAGCCACAGAGGAGCATCCCCCTCCTCCGTCGCCCCCCCTCAACCCGGCCCCCGTGTTCATTCCAGCATGACCACCATCAGTCTTGCAATGAATTAAATAGCACCTTCGAGGGAGCCTGGATGCTTCCTTACTCACTTTATAATTCCATAAGTCACTCCCACCCCCTATACTCTCACTTATCTTCCGGGCTAATTCTTTGCTCTGATCACAGTGGGGAGCCCATGCCCAGTTCCTGAACAGTTAATTAAGGTCAAAACTCATTTCTACAAAAATAGCAGTGAGACTGAGGCTTCAGAGTGTACTGTATATCTTCCATTATTCACAAAACGAGTATGTGTGGGAGGGGAACCATGGGAAGATAAGAGGGAGGGCAATGGAAATGATAAAACATGTTGGCAAGCCCACAGGTTAGACCATCAGGATTATAACTGCAAAAATTCTTTGTTGGGATTTCTGGGCCAAGAAATGAGGACCAAGGAAAAGCTTAATTGGTGAGGAGATCAGAGGACCAAGTAAGGTCTGCCAGCGACTTCACACTGCCTCTACTGAATCTGGACACTTTTCCTTAGATGCCTTTCTCTGTGGGACTAAGGAAGGGTTCATAACTGAATAGTATCAATGGAGTGATTTCTCTCTGCTTCAGCTTTTACTAATCTTCAGGATTTGGACTGATTATGGCCACCACGTTCTTGTTTGGATGGTCCTGGGTGTCTTGTAGAAAAAGAACCTGATCTGGAGGCTGGAGACGTGGGCATGACATCAATGTGGCCTGTTGCCTGACTAGTTCTTCCTCCTTTCTGGGCTTTGGCATCCACATCTACGGAAGGCAGATAACACCTGTGTTGGCTTCTTTGGTGGACTGTGTGGGTCCAAGTGCAATCACAGATGGAACGATACAAGCACTTTGCAAGGGTGAATCAACACAAGGGGCCCCAGCTCCCATGCTTGGTTCTGATCACTAATAATTTAGCAATGATCTGGGTGTGTCTTTCTTTCCTAAATGAAGGTGAGATCCTTGAGGACAGGAGCTGTATCTCATTCATTCTGGACTCTTTAGCACCCAACATGGTGCGTTGTATAGAGTGGTCCTCAACTTAATGTTTGTGGAATAAGAGGCAGGATAGACTAATAGGTAAGTGCATGAGCTCCACGGTCAGACACACAGGGTCATGTCCTGGCTCTGCCACATACTAGCGGTGGAAGCTTGGGCAAGTCTCTTAGTCTGTCATTTCCAGTTTGCCCATCTGTAAAAAGATGATGGCTCCTCATTGGGAATGGTGGATAAGGCCATGAATATGAAACATTTGGGAAAATTTCTGGTATCTGCTCAGAGCTTAACAAACCTTAGCTAACATATTTATCTTCTGTGTTCCAATTCTTTTGCTGTGGACCTCCAACGGGTTTTATGAGGAAGCCTACAATTGCTAAGAGGGAACTCTGCTGGTTTTGTGTGGCTATTCCAAATCTATTGCAGTATGACTGTTTCATCAGCCAGTGGATATCCAGAAATAGCAAGTGAGAGTCTCCAGACATGGCAGAAAGGTAGACAGATCTCCATTGGCTCAGCCACTCACCTGCTTTGTGGCCGCATGCCAATTGCTTCTCATTTCTGGGCTTGGTTTCCCAACGGGTAAAGAGGTGGCCAGGATTGACTTCTAAGCCCACTCTGCTGTTCTAAGCACCACGGATCATCTCTGTGCTGAAAGGAGGTCATCCTTTCAGAGACCCCGGCAGCTGTTTCCGGGGAGAGGAATCTAGTAGAACAAGGGACACTTGCTTTGGACAGAGCCAAGATGATCTTATGTGCATCGGTGCCGATGAGCCGCCAGAAAGACACAATTCAAAACAGAAACCAGAGAGGAGTGCCCCACATCTCATTTGGGGAAATCTGAGCCAGAGGGCTCTCTTAGATCCCGCCCCCATTCCCCCAAGGATTCATTTCACTCAGGTAACACATTTCCCAAGCTGATCACTCGCTTTCAAAGAAGTCATCAGTGACTGGATTTCACAAGGAGACCATTGCTGCTATACTGAAAAGCACATGGAACACATTTCCATTCAGGAAATGGAATCCTTGCTTAGGGAATTGAGAAAAAAAAAGTGGCTTATCCCCTTTGAAAATTAGAGAAGGTAGGCCAAACTTGGGGTTTCAGCTGTAGAGGGAACTGGGCTGCCTTTGTGGGACCTCAGTATGAAAGGAGAATACCCCAGACAGGACTCAAGAGACTTGGGTCAATTGTGCCTTTATCGTTGACGAGTGATGTGACTTTGGGCCATGGCTTTCCCCTCCCTGAGCCTGGTACTCCGTGTCTGCTTTGACACTGGCTCTCTCTGTCTGAACACAAAAATAATAGAAGTGGTCCGGGATGGGTCAAACGTACCTACCCCGAGTCCAGGGCTGCCCTGGGTGCTGGATATGCAGCAAGATAGAGTTCCTTTTTGCCCAGAGCTGATGAATGACGAAAGCAGAGTCATAGAGAAGTAGTAGATAGTTGCTTTACCATGAGATAATGCTGGGAGCACAGTTGGAGAATGTACAGGTGCTGGGGTAGGTCTGGGAAGGTGTGTGTGTGTGTGTGTGTGTGTGTGTGTGTGTGTGTGTGTTGGGGAGAGTCAGAGAAGCAATCCCAGAAGATGAGCATCAACACTGAAACTTTAAGAAGAATCATCACCAGCCTTTTTGAGCACTTCCTATGTGACAGGTAAAGGGTTATCTCATTTAATCCTTAAAATATTCATTTGAGGCCGGTAGTATTATCATAGTCCTCATCTTAGGGACAAGGAAACTGAGGTTCAGAGGTTAAGTCATTTACCCAAAGCTGCGCAGCTGAGAAGTGACAAGGTTGGGTTTGAGCCCAGGCCCACAGGCTTCTGAGCCCATGCATGAAGTAGCCACCACCCCACCCCTCGTAATGTCAGCTGGCCAAGGCCCCGGAGCTCTTGGTGGGGCAAGACAGTGCATGAAAAGGTCTGCAGGTGAGCGGCAGAGCGGTGGGTTGAGGAATGCTGCCTACAGTGGCTGGAATGTAATGTGGCAGTGGGGAGGGTTAGGAGGCAATTGGTGGCACCCGATGTGGCCAATGAGAAAGGTAAAATATGGCAAGAAGTGGAGACTTTGTCCTGAGGCACAGAGGAGCCACTGAAGGGCTTCCAGCATTCCAGCTGTTGTCAAATTTGCTGTTTTATTGAAACCCATTTTGGCTATCCTGCTGAGAACGGAGCTCCCGGTGCCGCCTGGGGCCGATGGCCAGGAGACTTTGCCCGAGAGACAGCGAGTTGAGGCCACGGAGGACAGCGGTGCTCACCCACCTTCTCCGTCCCCTCACTCGCTGTCATCTTCTCTGCATGCCTGACCCAGTGGGCTTCTGCTTCATCAACACCTCATCAGACCTGTCAGAAGGCCAGTGCTCCGTGGCAGCCACAGCCAGAGGCCGTGGGTGTGCAGAGGGAACGATCCCCTGCTACTTCTTGTCCAGTCCCAGTCGTGATTTGTGGGAGGTGCCCACCGCAAAAGAATTGGTGACAATGCAAAGAGCAGAAGGCAGCAAACAGGCACTCGATGGATGCAAGTTCCACCGTTGTTTCCCTGCTAGATTGCTTGGTGTCGGTGGCTCTGGAGCCTCAGTTTTCCCATCTGTAAAATGAACCGATCACTGTTTTCCAAAGTACATTCCAAAAAAAAAAAAAGAAAAGAAAGAAAGAAAAGGGATTTAGAAGATGCTCCCTAGGAAAAGGATCTCGTGGCCAAATACTTTTGGGAGAGGCCGCCTGCTATCACCTTATTTAGCAGACGCACATCACACATCAGCACACTAAAGCTCTGACAAGTCCTGTAGAAAAGGCATTTTCTGTCTTTCCTCCTTTTTTTTTTTTTTTTTTTGACATTCTACAACTATTTATTTTTTAAATTTTAATTCCAGTATAGTGAACATGCAGTGTTAGACTACTTTCAGGTGTACAATATAATGATTGAACAAGCAAAGGCATTTCTTAATTCATAGGCCTTACATCGGCAATGGACTTTTCTCCTCTCCTATAACACCTCTGAGTATCGTATCGAACTGGTGTGCCTGTGGCGCTTACAACAAGGATATTTCTTGTTCCTGGGGTCTCTATTTCAAGATTAAGAGCTCCTATAGGGGCGCCTGGGTGGCGCAGTCGGTTGAGCGTCCGACTTCAGCCAGGTCACGATCTCGCGGTCCGTGAGTTCGAGCCCCGCGTCAGGCTCCGGGCTGATGGCTCAGAGCCTGGAGCCTGTTTCCGATTCTGTGTCTCCCTCTCTCTCTGCCCCTCCCCCGTTCATGCTCTGTCTCTCTCTGTCCCAAAAATAAATAAAAAACGTTGAAAAAAAATTTTTTTTAAATAAATAAAAAAAAAAAGAGCTCCTAGAGATCAGAGGTGATGCCTCCCATAATCGATGCTGGCCGATAAGGTATTGGATGAGAGGAAGAAGTTCATATTTTTTTCACCCCTATGCAGAACCTAAGGGTAGTCCCTAACTTTTATCTATATTTTACCAGGTATCCTGTGATGTACCTGCTAATTCTTAAAACCACTGATTGATCCGCTACTGTGTGTCAGATTTGGGGGCTGCAGCTATGACTGTTCCCAGTCTCTGAGGGACCGGGAGCTAAACAGTGGGCGCTCTAATAGAGGTCGACACAGAGGATGGGGGAGGATGGGCACCTTTCGCCTGCCTTTCTACCCTTCTCCACCTGCTCTGGCCTCCAGATATGGACTGCATCAGCAGACGCCCTTGGATTTTTACTCCCAGCGTGCCTGCCACTGAAAAGCACCAACAAGATCCTGAGAGTAAAAAGTAAGTGAGTTTGGGGTTTATTTTCCTGGCTTCTTCCCTGACAGGTTCCTGTGAGGTGAGGCTGTCAGGGAACCCTCTCTCTGGTCCTATCCTTTTTTTAAATGTTTATTTATTTTTAAGAGAGAGACAGAGAGAGAGGGAGACAGAGGATCCAAAGCGGGCTCCAGGCTGTCAGCACAGAGCCCGATGTGGGGCTCAAACTCACAAACCAAGAGATCATGACCTGAGCCGAAGTCTGATGCTTAGCCAGCTGAGCCACCAGGCGGCCCTACAGTTCTATCCTTCTTGAGTTTTACTGTTTCACTGCTCCTCCCTTTGCTGCTTTAGGCCTGGGGGGTAACTAGCCCCAGGGTCACTAGCCCCAGATGCTGCATGATATCCAGTCGGTTTCCTGAAACCCCTCCCTTAAGCCCTATACATTATAATTTATCCCCCCATTGTAAATAACCCCTCATTATTAAAGTCTCCTGATGTTGTTCAGTTTGAGGGGGCACTTGTTCTCAGCTGAGACCCTGACTCATACACGGCGTGAGCCCGGACAATGGAGCGAGGGGGACACGGCTGGGGCAGGGAATTCACCCTCGGGAGAGGAGAGCGAAGGTCAGCAGAGGCTCTATGGAGGCGGGAGCATTTGAGCTGGGTTTTGAAGGCTGCATAGGAGCTGTCCAGGTAGCGGTTCTCGTGAGGAGGGACTTGCCCAAACAAAAGCAAAAGGGTAGGAAGAGCCACAGTATCTGGGGGACCCGCTAAAGCTTAAATGATACTCTCTTCTTTAAGATCACCCTCCCGCGCCTCTGAAACTGACATCTTAGAAGCTGCGGAGGCCAGCTGTGGTCAGAAATGCTTCAGGATTTCTGCTCAGAGATTTTGCAAACAGTCTGTGGATCAGATCAGCCGCTTGACGATCCATCATACCCACAAGGGTCTTTAGGAGAACGCGAGCCCAACACTTAAGATTGAGATGCTTTACTTCAAAATTCTGGGTTTTTTTTTTTTTTTTTTTAATTAAAAAACAAAACAAAACAAAAAGGAGACAATCTGGCAGCCGGGGCAGGAATGTTTTACTTCTGTCCATCCAGCTCTGTGAGAATCAGCCCCAGAATTTAGTCTGACGACCCGGGCTACAGAGAGTCCAACGCCACCTATAAATAAATCCTCCGACCTCCCTTCTCCCTCTGCCCACGCCATAGTTCTACAAGGACTTTCAACACTCTGACCCGCCTTTCTCCAGGTTCAGTGTCTGGGAGATGTTGGAGCACGTTTTTGTCTCGTCGTCTTTGTGCAACACGCACACAGCCTTATTTGTAAGTGGGTAGAGGGTGGGTTTGGCCTGCCTCTTATGATCAGAGCTGGCGGGATTTTAAGAGACGGCTCCAGAGAAAAGCGCCTTCTTTGATAAACGATGCCATCCCCGGAAGTACTCAGACCTTCAAAGTGGGCCCCCTCATTTTGCCGATGGCGAACCAGACCCAGAGGGTGGTAGGAGTCACACGACGGGGGCTGGGGAAGAGAAAGGACCAGAATTTGGTGGCTCCCTACTAGGTGCTTTGGAGGGGATATTTGTGTTCTTTTCATAGTTAGGTAGTTGATTGTTAATTCCCTTTTACAAATGGAGTGATACATAATTGCAGCCGTGGGTTGAGATGTCAGAGGCCACATGGCTAAAATATCATGATGGTTCTGAACTTGGGGGCCCCAGAGTCGAAAAGGCACAGGTGCAAATATTAGCTCCACTGTTTACAAAAGGAACAGAGTTACCCACTGACTCGAGTGACCCACGGACTCGAATAATCCCCCTTTCTCAGCTCACAGAATGAAGCAGTCCCAGATGCTAGAGGCTTATCTTGATGGGGACAGCTTCCCCTCCCTGTAAGAGAGGCTGCTCTCATGTGACAGATACTATCAGACAAATATAACCATCCTTCTATCTCCGAGCCTGGCATCCTTACTTAAGCCACCTCTCTGAGACTTCCCGGCCTCATCTCTGAAACGAAAACATTGTTTCCTGCACAGAATTAGTGCAATGATATCGTAAAGTGCCTCACAAATTGTAGACTCTCCCTGAAAGTTTCCGTCTGGTTTTGAGGGTTTCCCAAGACCCTCCACACCTTCCACAATTCACTAGGAGCATTTATGGGGCTCAGCACGTCGTCATGGTCACGGCTAAAGTGGATCACAGAGGCACAGTCAGGATGCATAGGCAGCTCAGGAAGGGAAGCAGCTTGGTCTGGAGGAATGCACACGTAGGATCCTATACTCCCTTCCTCCAGGAGCAAAAAGGCAGCAATGCAGACATAATATTTGTAGTGCCCAGGGTAGCCTGTTTGAGACTCAGAGTTTGGGTAGTTTCCTGGGGGCTGGTTGCATAGATGTCTCTATGCAGCAGCTACAAAATTCCAGACTTCCAGAGAAAAAAAGCATGTGTTCACCATACATTACAGTGTACACATGGTCCAGGCCCAGAGAATCTACCTTATCAGCCAGGGAACAGAGGAAGCACTGCGAAAGCCAAGTCCCCAGGTACCAGCTAAGGACCAATCTCGCAAGCAGGTCTTCCTAAAGATCACATCCCGAGACTGGCGATGTTAAGTCTTTTCCGCAAAGGCCCCCTTTCAGAACACTGACACGCATTCTCTGAGTCTTTATGGAGCTCTCACTAAGCTTCTGAGATGAGAGGCTGTGTTTGTGTTGGGGCAATGAGAGATCCGGATCTCAAGGAATTGGCAGTCTAGGTAGTGAGAGAGAGACGAGGGGAAAATACCCAACGATGACAAGAGAAGCCTGCCCAGGACACCTGTTGGTTTGGAGACCTGAGCCCCTTCACTGTCTCCCTCTTTGTGGCGAGCTTCCTCCCCAACTCCCTCCCCCCCCGGCACTTCTCTGGTAAGGTTGCCAATCACAGATGCCCACGGGGACTTGCCCACATTGAGCCGATCACATTCGGTCCGCCATGAATTTAAATTTTGACCAGAGATGCTCAGAGGCAGAAAGTGGGACTGTGTCCCTCATGGCAACATCTTAGAGAGACCTCCAACTCCTGCTTTTATAATCTCTGGTGCATAGCCCTCTGGAAGCCTGGGGGTGTCTTCCAGTAATGCCTTGTCCTGGTTCCAACGAGCCAGGGTGGGTTTCTGACACTTAGGCCCTCGCGGGAACATGCAAAAGTGTGTCTGGACGATGTGGGACACGTAGCAGAGAGCTACCCCTGACAGAGTGTGGGGTAAAGAGAGGCGGCATTCAGGCGGGGACCATGGGGAGGGGCAGGCAGCATGTTCTGGGCCCGGGATATATTGGGTTCAAAGGCTCAGGGGTGCGAGGGGGCAGGCTGTGTTTGAAGAACCGGGAAGGTCAGTGTCTGGGGCACCGAGTAGAAGGTAGGAGGGAAGATGGGTCAGCCAAACCACCGAGCCTGGCATGCCGCAGGATGGAATGTGGATTTCATCTTGCAGGCGTCCCCAGAAGGATGTATGTTTCAGAAAAATCATTCTCCCTGAGGGCGGAGGGCTCACGGTCCGGCGAAGGCCATGACCAGGGCCACTTCAGGGCGTTTTCATGCTCACGCTTTCTGCCCACCTTTATCACATTCCAGAGTGAGGTAGGGCGGGACCTACCTCCATTTTACAGATGGGAAAAGAAGGGCCCAGGGAGAGGGAGAACGGCATGCCCCACGGTCAAGCTGCCCCTGTAACCAGTGACTCCAGGTTCTTGATCTGGAGGGTTTGGCACGGCGGGGAGTGAACCGGAGTCTGTCCCTGTGTCCCCTCAGGCAAGCCAGTGGGTCTCAAACTCAACCAGTGGAAGGGCCAGGCAAACGACAACGAAAGAGCAAGTTAGGCCCAGGTGGGCAAGTAGGGGTGACGGTTATGGTGAACTGGTGGCAAAGGAGGTGAGTGACCAGATCTCCGACTTCTCAAGAGAAGGTGGAAGTCTGGATTGCATGTGAAATTTTCTTATTTTTGAAGCATTTGCTGGCCAAGCCAAAACATTCTAGCCTACAGGCCACAAGTCTTCAGCCCCTATATTAAATATCTACCAGCCCCGCCCCTCCCAAACCAGAGTTGCCAGGATTCACGAATAAAATATAAGACGCTTGGTCAATTTGAATTTCAGAGAAACAATAAATAATGTTTCATGTAAGTATATCCCAAGTATTGCATGGGACAGACTTATGCTAAAAGTCATTATCGTTATTGTTTGGTAATATTCATTTTTGGGAGAGTGCAGCGGGGGAGGGGCAGAGACAGGAGAACAGAGGATCCAAAGCGGGCTCTGTGCTGACAGGCTGGCAGTAACGAGCCCCATGTGGGGCTCGAACTCATGAACAGCCAGATCATGACCTGACCCGAAGTCAAATGCTCAACCGACTGAGCCACCCAGGTGCCCTCATTATTGTTATGTTCTAATCTGAAACTCAAATTTTGCTGGGGTTAGGGTTAGGGTTAGGGTTCAGGTTCGGAACTCTGTGCCCTGCCGGTCCATTTGGCTCACCCCACGGAAGAAACGGACCGGACTGGCTCCGTTCGTCTCTACCTCCCGGCTCATCCGGGGCTCGTGCTAATTCTGCGCCTTCAGCAAGAAACCCTTAGTGCTCAGCCCACCATTCCACTTGAGACCCATCCTGTCGCCTTCTCTTACTGCCGTTGATGGATGGGGATCCCAGAGGCTCATCAGAGGCATCCAGGACAGCCCTGCCATGCAGTCGCCGCTCCCAGCCCCTGCAACACCATGCCAGGGCACCAAGCATCATCTGTCTTTTGATCCTATGAGGAGGAAGGAAACACTCCTGTGCCTCACAAAGCCCGGGGGCTCCAGTTCTCTGGCGCCGATTCGAGATTCCGGAACACGCTCTTGGCAACCCAGCTTCCCAGGTCACAGATAAGACGATAATATGCCATCTTACTTGGATGCAATTGCTTGGGAGTGTCCAAACTGCCGAATGCAAGGTTTTCTTTCTCTGCCCAACACATATACAAAGCCCCCGGTTGCAAAAGGTGTTTTGGGGACCGCTGGGTGGTTGGGGTGTCCTATTTCTCATTCTTTCTTCTAAATGTCGTCCCTGGATGCCTCTGAACGCGCTGCCAATGAATGGTCCCACTGTCAGGTGGAGATGAGCAGACAGCAGGCAGATTTCCCCTGCTCAGTTCGCTTCCTTTGCTACCCACACATCCGTCCTTCCCCTGCCTCCAGCGAGAAACCCAAATGCCCCTCTGCAAGCGATCAAGACTTCCCAAACTTGTTTTTCTACTGGGCATCTCTTTGCCTCCTCTTCTCCTATCTGCATCTCTGGCCCCATGAATCTACTCCTCCCCCCAGCCCCCAGTCCCAGATGGTTTCAAGTGTCCCTCGTGGGCCTCCCTGACTCTGGCCTCTTCTGCCTTCCACCCAGACTCAGCCTTGGCTGAGCCTCTGCACCTCCCCTAAGGTGGGAAGAAGTAAATTGCCCCTAATCTGTTTATAACAAGCCGTGGAACCAGGTTCAAGCTCAGGCCCAAGTGACCCCAGAGCCTTACTCTCTCTAAAACTCCCTGTCTCTCCTCCGGCTGAGTCCTGCAGGACCCGGAGCCAAAAACAGTTGGATTATCCACATGCCAGCTTCCAGAACCGCGATTTAATTACAGCATCGATGCCAAGGGCTTTGAGAGTCCCAGCCTAGGTGTTGAAAGCACAGGAAGTAAGAAGGGCTTTGCTGTGCCTCTGTCTACCTTCGAGAATTGCTCCCGGGGACACATCAAATCTCCAACCCCCTTTCATCTTGCTTTTGCTTCTCCAGCTCTGTAGCCGAGAAGTGTGTGCTTGTGTTTTTTTCCCTTCCAGATAATTATTTACACAGAAGGAGAATAATTAGCAGCCCAGGAAATCCTTCTTTGTTCTCAGCTCCCTGCCCCTGCTTGCCTCTCTTGTCTAAAGCAGTGCCGCTTGGAAGAAGGACATCAAAGCCTGCTGAGGAGGCTTTCCATGGAGAGGGATTTTCTTTGTCTGTTTGAAAAGCAAAGAAAGACAATCTCAGCTTGTTTGTCTCTGCCCCCTGACTGCTGCCATTTCTCTGGGCCTGCGGCCCCCCCTTCGCGACCCCAGAGAGGTTAGAATAACAGATTGCTTCTTCCCAAGTACCATGAGTGTTTTCCTGCTTGGGTTCAATCTGTTTCCCTGGACCCTAAAGGGTCTGTCTTGCCTTCCCAGAAACCGGTAAGGCTGTAAGGGAATGGTTGGTCTGGAGGACACATGCTCAAACATCCCTTGGGACCAGCAGGTGAGGAGCTGAGTGAAGCAGGCACGTATAAGGTGATGGGGTCTAGGGGTGACCCAGAGCACACATGCCCCTCCTAAAGCTCGTCTGTCATTGCTACCTGACAGTGGGGACCCAAGGCGGGCTGCCGCCCCATTGTTCTAAAGGAGCTGGGTACTTGACCTTTCAGATGGAGATCTGTGAATTGTAAAACACCATGCAGGCCAAATGAAGTACCAACAGAAAGGCTGGATTTCGCCCACGGTCACCAGTTTGCAATGCCTGCTCTCCTTATAGATGAGGGAAACTGAAGCCCAAACTGTAGCCGTACCTTATCCAGTAGTGGTGGTGTAGATTTCCATGTAGATTTCCAGCACTTGTAACTTAACCTGCTTGGCACATAGTAGATACCCAAATAGCTGTCAACGAGATAATTGGTAACAATATGTACTTAACACGGATCGCCTATTGTGTTTTAGCAGTATGCTAGATGTCACATGTCTTAGATATATTCCACAATACTCTTTTGGGTGCAAAGAACAGAAGCCCAACTCAAAATAGTTTAAACAAAGAAACAAAGATACACGAGCCTCCACATATAAAGGTGCAGGATCTTTAGATGTGGCTGTATGGAGATGTTCACCGCAGCTGTCAGTGTGTTTCTCTCCTCCGTGTTCTCTTTGTCTCACTTCCATTTTCCTGAAGGTAGCGTGTTGATTCCATTGCCACATTGGGGCAAGATGATGAAATCGGCCACAGACAGCTCCAGATTTGCGCCTTTCCGGGTAAAACCCCTATGAGGCAAAAGAGCTCCCTGTCCCAAGAGTTGAGCAAAAGTCCCAGGGCTGACTGTCACTCGACCCAACTGAGTATTGCTTCATCTTTAAACCAATCCTTGTGGCCATGAGGATGAAATGCTCTGATTGGCTACCTCTGGGTCACGTGACGGCACATAGCGCGCGCGTGCGTGTGCGTGTGGGGGGGCAGGAGATGAAAAGGAGGTGCACCAACCCCATCCACATCCATGACCTGAGGGTGGGGGGTGGGGCCGGGCCCCCCAAAGGAACATCAGCGTGCTTTATAGGGAACGAAGACTGGACAGACAGAAGCCGCCGATACCCATTCTATCACTGTTAATCCTTACAGCAGCCTTGTAAAATTGGTACTGTCCCCAGGGATCCATGTCCCTGTCCATCCATCCTCACTTTGAAGTGAGACCTGGGACCAGCAGTATGTCTCTTTTCGGGGGACACCATGCGAATTTTCTCAGGCAGAGGATCTCAACTGTGGGCAACTTTTGGCAACGGTGGGAACAGTTTTGATTGTTCAGACTGGGATGGGGATTCTATGGGTATCTCACCGGTACAGGCCAGGGATACTATTAGACATCAAACAGTGCACAGAACAGCCCCCACCTCAAAGAGTCATCCATTCAAAATGTCAATAGTGCTGCAGTGGAGAAAATCTGTCCTAAGAGTTAACCACTAAAGAAAGTGCAGGCATGTTTTTCAAAGCAGCAAACATGATCTTTGAGACTCCAAAGTGACCCACTGGCAAGGCACTGGGAAGACCAGAGAAATGAGCATCAGGAAAATCCATTGCAGGGATCAACCTCTGTGCTGGGGTTCAGGACCCTACAGGGATTGGACAGATTGAAACAAGACTAAGGCATCTCAGAGATAGAGATTCAGGCCAAAGTTTTTGAGAAGGAGCAGGACCCTGGGCAGAGGGCACCACGGTTTGCTTATCCATTTATCCATCAATGGACATTTGGGTCACTTCTAGATTTTAGCTATTGCAAATATTGTTGCTATGAACACAGGTGTACAAATATCTCTTTGAGATCCGGCTTTCAATCCTTTTGAATATATACCCAGCAATGGAATTTCTGGGGTAGGTGGTAATTCTATTTTTAACTTTTTTGAGGAACGACCATACTGTTTTTTGTATTGGCTGCATCATCATAAATGCCCTCCAGCAGTGCATAGGGTTGCAATTTCTCCATATCCTCACCAACACTTAACTTCTGTGTGTGTGTGCGTTTATAGTAGCCATACTAATGCATGTGAGGTGACATCTCATCACGGGTTTTATTTGCTTTTCCCTAGTGATTAGTGATGTTGAGTATTTTTTCATGTGCTCATCAGCCATTTGTAGATCTTCTTGGAAGAAATGTCTGTTCAAGTCCTTTGCCCATTTCTGAGTTGGGTTTTAGTTGGTTTTTTTGTTTTTTTTTGTTTTTGTTTTTTTTTTTGGCGTTGAGTTTTGGGAGTTCTCTACATAGTCTAGGTATTAATCTCTTATCATATATATGACTTGCAACTATTTTCCCCACTCTCTGGGTCACCATCTTACTCCATCAGAGAGTAAAAATCGATGCACGCCATTTTAAATTTTCACAAAGTCCAAATGTCTGGTTTTCTTTTGTTGCCTGTGCCTTTGGTGTTATGTCCAAGAAATCGTGATCAAATCTAATGTCCTGAAAGATTTGCTTTGTGTTTTCTTCTAAGAGTTGTATAGTTTTAAGGTCTTACTTTTAGGTCTTTGATTCATTTTGAATTAATTTTTGTATGCGATATTAGGTGAGGGTCCAGCTTTTGCATGTAGCTTTCCAGATTTCCCAGCACCATTTTTAAGAAAGACTATACTTTCCCCATTGAATGGTCTTAGCACACTTATTGAAAATAATTGGACCATAAATGCAAGGATTTATTTCTGGACTTTCTATTCCATTCCTTTCCTGGATATGTCTGGCACTATGCCAATACCACACTGTTTTGATTACTTCAGCTTTGTAGTATGTTTTGGAAAAAAGGAAGTGTAAGTTCTTGAGTTTTTTCTTCTTTTTTAGGATTGTCTTGGCTACTTGGGGTTTTTTAAGATTTTATGTGAATTTTAGGCATTTTTTTTTCTACTTCTGCTAAAAAAAACATTGGGATTTTGAAAGGCATTAAAACTGTAGATCACTTAGGGCAGTATTAAAATAGGAACAAAATTAATACTTGAAAAATATGTCTTATGTGAATATATATACCTATATGTATGTGATGTGTGTTTATGTCTCTGTGTGTATGTGTAGTATGTTTGTGTGTGTACATTTTTTGCATATCTGCATGTCTGTGTGTTTGTATATTGATTCAGTCCAACAAGATTATGAAGTGGTTCTCGATCTAAGGCATCCCTGGAACACAGAAGGAAATAATAACTAATTTGCTGAATTACACTAAATGAGCAGAGAGCTCATACAGTTCAGAGGCTAATGTTTTATCTAGGGTCAGTCAATGAGTAAGTTATATTTGTGCTGATTTGATTATCTCATCTTAATGGTTTACTTATTCATCCAATTAATATATTAGTTCCTCATTTAGGCGTTTAGCATGTCCTCAGTGCTGTACTGTTGCTAAGGATATAGGGTGATCTACAAGACAGGCACAATTTCTTCCGGCATTTATTGATTTGGGAAGAAAGATATTAATGAGATGGCAGCTAACAATCTAACTGATGGCTGCTGTCCTTATTAGGTACTGTTAATTCATCTTACTGAAGTTGGCTGTGTCTGTTAAGAGTCATAAAATTTACTTATATCCACCATGCTTTCAAGGATTATCTTTGGAACACTTTACCTTCTTCCCAAATTTTTTTCTTTGATTTGTTAAAATGCTATAATAGGCCTTAAACCCTCAAATCAAGAAATGAATGATTGAGAAAAAGAAAAGTCTAAGTTGCCATCACATTATACTCAGACTCTGACCCTTTATGGCTGAGTTGAGCTCTCATAGTCCCTGTTTTCACAGATGGCAACCAGAAAGGCTGGAAGGAAAACACAGATATTCAAGCAAAATGGTGTTTATGGTTGAGGATAAACTTTAGATCTCAGGGTGGAGGCTAAGGACAGACGTTATCTATCTGCTGGCTTGAAAAATGGGAAACAGAGTCCCACGTTGACCACAGATGGGAAATGCCAACACAGCCTTGTGGGATACTGTGCAGAAAACTCTATCTGTACCAGGTATCCCGCATTCAAGTCCTGACTTACCCCCTCTTACCAATGTGACCTTGGGCATGTAACTTCATGTTTTTGGCCACCTCCATGATTTCCTCTGCAAAATGGGGCTCATCATCTTTGCCTGTTCAGAGGGCGGTTTGAATGTCAACAATATTGTCTGTGGAAGCTCTTTTCCAACGATGAGTGGCGGTGAACATGGCAGGTGATGTTTTCATTGTTCTGTTCACGCACTGGATTCTTCTCATTTTACCACTTGTTTGCACCTGTGTTCTTGGTGCTCCTGCCAGTCCACATGAGTAATTGCTGAATTAAAACTGCCACTCAGCTGGAAGGCCTTGGCGTCTCTTGTTTATTAATCTGAATATCTTTCAAGTCAACATATGTTGTTTTCTAGTTGCACCAAGTAAATTATTCCAGGGCTAGAATCAATGATCTTTAGTGTTAAAAGAGTGTCACAGCAGAGAATGCAGAAGTTTGGAGGAAACAGAATCACGGCCTAATCCAAGGGGAGGCACAGGGCTGGGTGACGATGTCCTAGAAGCCTGCCCAGTGGGTGTGCATATGACCAATGCCTACAAAGTGGACAACGGTGACCTGTCATCAGAAAGATAAATTTCAGATGGAGGCTATGCTGTGTTTTTGCCATCTGTCTACTCCATATTCAACCCCTTGCTTCTATGCAGCCCTCTCTCTTTGGGGAACCTGGAATAGGTAGAGCAGAATGCCAGCCACGGAGCTTAACCTTGGGGACTACATCCCAAGGATTCAGGGACAGCAGGTGGATTCTGACGCAGTGTGGCATGGCACATACATTGCACCAGAGGAGGCTGTGTTTTCTCCATCAGCTATGTTTCATTTATGAGTGATGAAAAGGGAGCTCAAGGTAGCTTAAGCAAAAGCACAATTCAAAATGGGGCGGTGAGGCACCTGCTGGGATGAGCGCTGGGTGCTGCATGGAAACCAACTTGACAATGACCTTCATATTAAAAAAAACCAAGATGGGGTGGTGGGATCTATTAGCTTACATTGTTAGGGAGTCAGAGGAATGGAACCAGTTTCAGGCTTGACCGGGGGCAGCACTTGGGAGATATTGTCAGGGTTCTGCTCTCTCTCTCTCTCCATCTGTCAATGCTTTCTTGGCTTGTGTTTCCACTGCAAAGCGTTCTCTGCATCTGATGGCCATTTGACCTCCTGGCCTCCTAATCACCTAGCAACTCAACGTTCCCCGTCGAAACCAGAACAAGTCTTTCTTGAAACCCTTGCCAGAAAAATCCCAGGAAGAATGGCGGTTTGTCCAGTTTAGACCACATTCTCAACCTCAGCCAAGCCCTGTGGCCAGGACTGGGCCACACTGATCCTGTGGCTAGAGATGGTGGTCCAGGGTGTCACCTACATGGAATGGGAAAGGTCTCTGACCACAGAGAGGTATCCCATCACCAGAAGAAGGGGTGTAGGGGAAGGATGGAAGGTGGACAAAAATAGCAAACACTCGTTATATCAAATAATGCTCCATGGATCCCAGGTCCCATGAGATGATCCACACAGAGAGAGAAGAAGAAAAGAAAAGGGCCCATGCTCAGATAGCTTTGAAAACACTGCTGCTGTCTCAGTTGTCTCGAGAAGTCAGAGAAGAGACTTCTTTACATGTGTTTAATCCAGCATCTTCTAAGATGGTTTGACCACAGATTCTTCCTGTTTTTTCAGAATCAATGAAAACATTGTTAAATGTTTATTCATTTTTTTTTGAGAGAGACAGAGAACGAGCAGGGGATGGGCAGAGAGAGAAAGAGACACAGAATCTGAAGCAGGCTCCAGGCTCTGAGCTGTTAGCACAGAGCCCAACGCAGAGCTCAAACTCCCAAACCACAAGATCATGACCTGAGCCAAAGTCAGAGGCTTAACTGACTGAGCCACCCAGGCACCCCCAGAGTCAATTTTAAAAACAGCAACTGGACTAGGGCTAGGGCTAGGGAGGGCCAAGATTCAAATGCTAAAAGCGCCAAGGCCAAACCTTCTAAGGCAGGAGTGAGTGTGGCGTTACAGGACCAAGAGGTTGGAGCTACTCAGAGGCACACTGAGGGTGTCAGCAGTTCAGAGACGAGCCAAGGACATCCGACGGATGACCTTCCTTGGATGGTAAGGACGTAGGGCATGGGTGTGCTAGAGTGGCCCGAAAAGCCAGAAGCTAGCAAGTCTAACAGTGTCTCCTATTTGGGGACCCACCTCACTGTGGGCAGGAGAATGGAGGTGCGTGGTCGTCTGGCGAAGGGTAAGAAAGCCATGGTCCTAGCAAGGACTCCTTAGTTGATGGAGCTGTCTGCCCCCAACACATGGCAGAACCATCACTGAGAATTCAAAGCAAAATTCTAACAGCTAAATCAAAGCCAATTCTTTTTTTTCTTAATGTTTATTCTTGAGACAGAGAGAGAGAGAGAGAGACAGAGCATGAGCAGAGGAGGGGCAGAGAGAGAGGAAGACACAGCAGCCTCCAGGCACAGAATCTGACACGGGGCTCGAGTTCACGAGCCGTGAGATCATGACCGGAGACGAAGTCGGACGCTTTACCGACCGGGCCACCCAGGCGCCCCCATCAAAGCCAATTCTAGCAGGATTGGCTAATGCTGTGAAAGGGATGTGAGAAACGGAATTTGGCACAAGGAACTGGTTACACGGGCAATGGAACAGCCGAGAGGCTGGAGAGACCCTGAGAGAAACACGGCAGGAAGCCCCTGCCTTTCTTGGCTGTGTGTCCAAACTGGGGAGAGCCCCGCAGAACCTGGTATCACAGTGGGTGAGTTTGACAGAACGTGGAGCCACGGAAAGGGACACGGTTGCTACTGGAGATGCTGACTAGAGTGTGTGTAAAAACGCCCCTTCTTTCCTTTCTCTAACCTCCTGTCAGTGCCAGCCATTGGTGGACCCAGACAGAAGACAGCTGACCCAGAAGCCTCAAACGCACCGAGAGTAAGCCCCTTTGCAATTTCCTGCTTTGCTGAGCAGACCAGAAAAAGAGGGGAGAGAGGGCGTGGACCAGCACAGAACCCGGGCTCCAAAATCCAAGATGCTTCCCAGATGTTCACCTAGAGCAAGGAATCAGCAAAGTTTTCCTACCAAAGGTGCAGGTAGTAAATCTTTTAGGTTCCGCAGCCCATTCAGTCTCTGTTGCAACAACTCAACTTGGCCCTTACAGTGCAAGGCAGCCACAGACCACATGTAAACAAATTGCTGTGTTCTAATAAAGCTTTATTGACATAAACAGCCTTAGGCTGGATCTGGCCTCTGCCGGGATGTATAAACCCGGGAATATATGAGAGACAGTGATCATTTTTGAACTTGACACCCACAATTTGAAGGCTTTGCTCCTCCCAGTAGGAATAGAATCCTGGGCAGTCCAGATCACGTGGGTAATAAAAAGAAATTAAGAATATCCTTACGCTTGGGGCACCTGGGTGTCTCAGTCCAACTCTTGATCTCCGCTCAGGTCATGATCTCACGGTTCGTGAGATCAACCCCTGTGTTGGGCTCTGGGCTGACAGCACAGAGCCTGCTTGGGATTCTGTCTCTCTCTTTCTCTCTCTCTGCCCCTCCCCAGCTTGTGCTAGCTCACCGTCTCTCTCTCTTAAAATAACTCTATAAATTTAAATATATATATTCTTATGCTTAACACTGTTTCTCCCAGGATTTTGATTTGCAAAATCTTTCCTAGGCTGTCACAACAATCTACTACATTGTTACCACATGTGTCTTTACCAGGCGCCAATCTGTTGCAACCTGGATCTCCACACCATCTTCAGCCTTCTCTAGGACAACATGTAATTTCCCCTCTGAGAGCCCCGGGCACAAAGGATGCTGGGGCAGCAGGAGGTTGATTTCCAATTGAACATAATGAACCGCCAGTCAAGAGCTGCTCTCTCATTGGCTTGAAGAGGCTAATTCTGTCTCTGGAATTGTGAGAATAATTTTCTAAAATGCCCCCTCTTGGGGTTTGTAGATGGATTTAGGCAGGCAGTGGCAATGTATTCAAGTTGGAACTGGTCCAAAGTGGTGCAGACTCAGGGAGACTGTTCCCTTTCCTAAGCTCAGAGCACAGCCAATGCCTGGCCTGACGTTCCCCTGCCTGGGGAAGAGGCTCAGTATTACACTCTGATGCATCAACGAAATAGAATTCCTCCCTTGAAGACAAGCTTCTCTAGAAAGCCTTTGTTTCTTGGCATTCCCCATGTAAATAGAGCTACTCATTTTGGCATTTGTGGATTCCCTCTCTTCCCAGCCTGGGCTGTTTTAGACTGGGTGCCACATCATCTGCCTTGACCTCACATATCACGGCCTTTATCCCTCTGTTCTTCTGATGTCCTTAGTTAATGCCCCCAAGATTCATCGTCCCAGTAGCCATGGTGCTTAGGGGGGCGTGTAACAACAAGCAAGACACAGACTTGCTTGGTTGGAGGAGTCTTGATGGAATTTGCTGGCCATGTGACATCAACCACCCCCGGACATCAGTATCCTTGTCCAAGCCAACTTCAGAGAGGGAAACACAGTTGTCAGCACAGAGCCTGATACGGGGCTCGAGCCCATCACTGCAAGATCATGACCTGAGCTAAGATCAGGAGTCAGACGCTTAACTGACTGGGCCGCCCAGGAGCCCCAGGGCCGCTATTGTATTACTCTTTCCTCTTAATTCTATTACACTCCCTTTGACCATGGTCAGCTGTATCAAAGAGGGGAGGAGCAAAGAGAAGAGCTATCTTGTCTAGAAGTCTTGAATATGGACAGCCATTCATATTTCTTACCTGTTCCATCAACCATCAAATTCTAGCACTGTCCCTGGGTTTCAAGCCTGCTTGGGATTCTCTCTCTCCTCTCTCTCTCTCTCTCTCTCTCTCTCTCTCTCTGTCCCTCCTCCACTCACTCTCTCAAAAAAAACCTTAAAAAATAAATATAGTTTATTTATTTTTGAGAGAGAGAGCAAGCAGGGAAGGGGCAGAAAGAGGGAGAGACAGAACCCCAATCAGGCTTTGTGCTGTTAGTTCAGAGCACAATGTGCAGGGCTCGAGCCCACTTTCCCTCTCAGTCTCAGCTTTCCTCTTGGTCAGGTCGCATTTCCCTGCTCCTTGGTTTCATGCACTCACAGATTGCTCTCATATTGTGTTCTCATATTGACTGGCTCCAGCTACTCACTTCCCCTCACCTGCAGTCCCCTAAAGGTGGTCCCCATCCCTATTCCCAATCTGGTTTTTCTTGACCTTGAAGCAGGGTGTGGGTATCGACTTATACCCTTGCGTATCTGTCTCCAACAATCACCAGCATTGAAATGGATCTTTCCAGGGCACATGGGTGGCTCAGTCAGTTGAGCGTCTGACTCTTGATTTCGACTCAGGTCATGATCCCAACGTCTTGGGATTGAGCCCTGTGTGGGCTCTGCACTGAGCGTGCTTAAGATTCTCTCTCTCCCTCTGCTCCTCTCCCCGACTTGTGTACCCTGTCTGAGAAATGGATCTTTCCTCGTACTTTGGAAGAAGTTATTTGGGGCTGAAATAATTTTCTGAAAGCAATGAAGTCTTCCATAGCAGACACAGTTGATTGGGAGTGTTTGCCTGTAGCCACATCCAGGCTCTGCGGCAAAGAGTTCCGTGACTGATTAATAATGTCTGCAGTAGGCATAGGCTGGGAGAGTGGGGACATACGTGCTGCTTGTCTACTGTCCCTATGGTAGGTGTTCAACTATTATTTCTGAAGCCTAGAGGGAGCATAAAGAGCTCAGGACCCAGTGTTAGAAATGCTAGGATTTAAAATTACCATTGCTACCAGGTGCCCCTTGATCTTGGCTCAAATCATGGATCTTGTAGTTTGTGAGTTCAAGCCCTGCGCACTGGTCTCTGAATTAACAGAACAAGGCCTGATTGGGATTCTGTCTCTCCCTCTTTCTGCCCCTTCTCTGCTTGTACTCTCTCTCTCTTTCTCAAAAATAAACTATATTTATTTTTAAGGTTTTTTTTTTTTTTTGAGAGAGAGTGAGTGGAGAAGGGACAGAGAGAAAGAGAGAGAGAGGGAGAGAGAGAATCTCAAGCAGGTTCTGCACTGTCAGCACGGAGCCTGGTGTGGGGCTTGAACCCATGAACCGTGAGATCATGACCTGAGCTGAAATTAAGAGTCGGATGCTTAACCAGCTGAGCCACCCAGGTGCTCCTATTATAAATAAACTTTAAAATATTAAAAACAGATTACCATTGCTACTAATTAGCTGCATTGATACTGAGCAAGTTTCTAATCCTCTCTGGACCTCTATTGCCTTAATATTAAGGGAAAAGTTGGGACCATAACAAAACATTTAACCTGGAGCCTCCGGTCTTGTGGAAGCTGGTGAAGAAATTGCTGGACACTCCTTATGTTTGAAAATGACGAACGAAAAGACAGTAGCATGTAATGGTTAAGAGTGACGTTGTGGCCAGAGCAAGCCAAATTTGGAGCCTGGATGGGCAAGTTTCAGAACTCCTCTGTGCTTCAGTTCCCTAGACCGTGACATGAGGACAAGCTCATGATGGTCTAGTAAGGGTTAAGCAAGATAAGATTTGTCAAAAAAAAAAAAAAAAAAAAAAAAATGAATCCCTTAGCTGGGACCCAGGCAGGATCCAATAAATCCTACTATTGATATTATTATTATGTGAGATGGAATGGGCCACGTATCTCTTAGAGGCATCCTATGAACTGAGTCATCACTAATTCTATAGATCCACGGTTATTCTCTGGGAAAACACATCCTTTTTCAGATAATTAGGGCAGTTTGTTTTGCTGGCTACATCCTTTAGGCCATGAGACCCATGGGAAGGGGGAACATATCAAAGAACCCTCTGATGTGGAAAAGGCTGGGGACCCCAGGGATGGTTGCCCTCCAAAGCCCTTTCTTATTCCAAACGTCCGCTGTCCTCCAGATGCTAGGCATGTGTCTCTACAGGGCTCGGCACACAGACAGCCCTCTTGGCAGGGGGGCGAAGCCATTCTGAGATTTTTCTGTGCTGTTCCGACTTCGTGTACAATTCGTGTCCCCTGTTGGGCCAATTACTGACTTAAAGTGTTGTTAGGAAAAGGTAAGCATGTTCATTATGTAGCGGTGAGCCTGCGGGTCCCGTGGATTTCTATTGATGCTGTTTGAAAAAGCCATTTTTGCCTAGTCTCTTTGTGTGCATGTCACCAAAGGGTCTCCAGAGCACAGATTCTCCCTGGTAGCTGTCCACCTTCCCTCCCCATGCCCGTCTGTCACCCTGTCCCCCTCCACAGGGAGCCGCCAGGACAGGAGCGGCAGGGTATGGATTGCAGAGTAGGAGGGTACAGTTATTGGTGGTGGACATGCTAAGTACTGTGAGACGACAGGATGGCAAGAACAGGGAGGCAGCAATTGATTTATTGAACCTGCATTCTTATGGCTCAGACGGAGGGGAGATCTCGTGATACCATAACGGTGGGTAAATTCAAGGAAGACACTCGAAACCATCAAATAAAGCAAGAGCTCTCCTTTTGTGAAAGGCGGACGAGACTAGGCGCTAGCATTTCTGGGTTCTGGTGATGGCCTGTTTGACCTTGAGCAAGTAATCGAACCTTTCTGGTTCCCAGCTTTTTCTTCCAGAAATTGAAATTGTTTGGTAAGATCATTGTGTTTCCATCCAGCACCTACAATCTATGGGGTTATGATGCCATGAACCGGAGCCGGTGGAGAAACTGAGTTCTTCGGTGGGATCCTATTTTAGCTTCATAGAGACCAATCTCGATACATAAAACAGAACCTCAACTGACCGCAGCTGAGGTCCCAGATTTGCAAACACCTTAGGTAAATCCAGATCTGTTAGAGTACGGGATGCAAATCGCCAACCCCTTGGAATACTATTTACTCATCTGACCAATCTTTTTTACCAATGTGATAAATATTTTATTGCAAGAAATGCATACCTAGGTGCTTTTTATTAATCCAAGTCTGCTATCAATCAGGGAATAGATTAATGCCTTCACTTTACTTTTCTGAAGCCTGCAGAATGAGCTCATCTCAGGGGTAGGATCAGCTCCTCCAGGAGTGTGGATGGCTTTCTGCATCGTCCAGCCTACCTGACATCTGAGCCCTCACCTCAACAGGAGCCTGTTTCTCCAACCCAGAGACAAAGAGGCATGTGTGAATCCTCTCCTAAATTGCCTCTCCTGATTTTGAATTTATTTTCTCTTACCTTAAACAAATCACTTGTTCTAGGGGCGCCTGGGTGGCTCAGTCAGTTGGACATCTGACTTCAGCTTAGGTCATGATCTCAGGTTCATGGGTTTGAGCCCTGCGTTGGGCTCTGTGCTGACAGCTCAGAGCCTGGAGCCTGCTTTGGATTCTGTGTCTCCCACGCTCTCTACACCCCCGTCTGCTTGTGCTCTCTCTCTCTCTCTCTCTCTCTCTCTCAAAAATAAATAAGCATTGAAAAAATCACTTGTTTTAAAGTATGAGGGCACAGGTTTCCAGAGGTAACCTTATGGAACCCAGATTTCTCGATTAGCTAGAAGATTACTGTGGGGTTTCTCCATCTCCCCTGCCTCCTTTCTAGACTCATGGTAAACAAACAAAGAGTGGCAAAGTGCTTTGATCCTCTTGGCAAAATGATGGCAACAATCTCCATGATGGCTTTCCCCCTTCCCCAATCTCTAAAGGGAGAGGTTTTCCTTTCTCAAAACAGCGAGGCCCTCTCTCCTCCCTAGAATCACGAGCATCTCAGTGTTTACTGAGTTAATATGACAATGGTCTCCTTAGCAACCTCACTGCCACAGGATTAGAGGAGACGAGCCCTTCTTCAGTGCTCTGGATTACAAAAAAAACAAAAAACCCAGCCTAGATCAGGACATGGCTCTTTCCAACATCAGTAAACAGAATAAAAGGAGGTTGCAAAAAAAGTAGGGATATAAGATAGTTCCTCCCCTCTGTAGCAAGGGAGGGCTGTTATGTTACACCGTGGTTCTCCGTAACTAAGGGCCCAGCACACGGAGGATGGTCGGCCCCATCCCTAAATGAACTTGGTGTTCTGAAGAGACAAAATGTTGGCTTTTAGAGAATGTGTGTCTCTCAGCTTTTGATTGAGGCTCAGCGATAATAAATGCAAACTCCTAGCGTGGAGTCTGGCACACCCCAGGTGGTCACTAAGGATGCCTGATGGGTGCAAAGAGCTTCTGATTTACTAGATTATCTGGTGTAGGAAGACAGGGGATCAGTCTGCCTCTTTCAGCAGTCTATGCTTAGCATGGAGCCTGGCACATGACTGATGCTCAGAAGTCAGGGTTGCTCAAGTACCCTTTGTATGTGCCATTACATCAACGAATCCTTGATACACCAGAGGAGGCAGATAACACCATCACCTTACGTTTTATGCAAGAGGAAAACGAGACTCTGAAGCCAAGTCTCCGGATGCGGGTCCCGTGCGAAGCGGAAGAGCCGAGCTCTGTCCCCACGTCCAGCTGATATGGTGCCGTAAGCTCTCACCTCGGCGACGCTGTCTCAACAAACAGTTGCTCTTTCTCTGGGCTCCATGAAGAACAGAACAAGGCTCGGTTTCTCTCCGGTGCCCCCAGCCCTGTTGGCCGGCCAAGCTGGAAGGAGCAAGTGTGATGTGGGGCTTCCCCTCAAGGAGCTTTCTGCATCCTTGCGTCTTTGCAGTCCTGCAACTCTGCCCGTCCGCTCTCTCCGCCATCCTGTGCCCCGTGAAAGCTGTCTCCAGACTTGATGCTCGAGAGATCCGCTTGCCACACGGCTCATTCGAATTCATCCAGGAGAGCTCTCACTCTCTGTTGCTTTTCCAACATATGTTTATCCAAATTAATCACAGTAACAGGGGATCGCACGTCCCTGGCATGGGGCTCTGCTGCCTGGGCAGATTTTCCTGGCAAGGAACCCGAGCACACAGAACTCGGGGAGCGGGGGTGGGCACGCAGCTAATTTTATTGAGCCCTGGCAAGGTGCTGACAGCCTCCTTCCACAGGCGAGGATAATGGAATAAGGAGGCAAAAATGCAGCTGTGAACATCTGGGTGAGGCAATGTAGTTCAGGACACAGGTTGTTCAGTGGGAGCCCCAGAGGGGAGGTCGTGCCACAGAACTGTTCCCTGGGGCCACAGAACTTCTGTATGATCCTGGGACTCCCTGCTCTGGGCTGATGTTAAGCTGTGACCTGAGGAAGTAGCAGTCACCTAGACTAAAACCCCGAGAGACAGCCGGGGATTCTCCCCTTTTCCCAACCCCCAAGTCCAGTTAGTTTCTGGAACCTTTTGTATCACCTCCTCTCTGTCCAAGTTCATGCACTACCATCTCTCCTGTGGACTTTTGCAATAACGTCCCTAGTGTCCCCCAGCCCCTCCTCACGGCCCTCTCCAGCGTATCATCTCCTTTACAGCTGGAGCGCTTTTCTTAGTAGAAAACATGCCATTTCTATGACCTGGGATTGCATTCTAGCCCTCTACGCAATTCTTACGAGTTGGCACGTTGACACGCGGCTTTCCCCCAAGGGACACGCTCCAGCTCCCCGGGAAAAAATTAAGTAGCCATGATTTTGAGGTCCACTCCCAAGAGCGTGAAAGGTGCGTGGTCCATGTTACGCACAGCCCCGCGTTAACGCAGATCACAGAAGCAAGGTGTTAACCAGGATGACAGGGAATTAGAGCGCGGACTTTCGACGCGGACACACACGGGTGTGAATTCCAGTGCTGGCACCAGCCACGAGGCCACAGGCAAAGTGCTGAACCACATTTCGCTTGGGTCCCTTCCTCTGCAAGAGAGGGATAGGAATATGACCCACCTTCGCGGCTCTTAAAAATCGTGCAGAGCATCTCGTGCCGTGTCTTGTGCACAGATGTGTTTGGTAAACAGCAGCAAAGATGGTGAGGGCAGTTGATGATGTGGGTGGCAGCTGCCACAGCATAACCCACGAACATTCGGGGGGCACCGCGTGGTCCAGTTTGGGGTAACGCGATGTTCCAAGAAACACAGTCCAGCAGCCGAAAGGTACTAGAAAGCAATTCCAGCATTTACTCGCCTGTCTCAACGAGACACCCACTTCATAAGTCACAGCGCCATGTCTAAGACTTTCTCTTACTCTCCCATTTGATAGCTGCCCCCAAAGGGCTCCCCTCCTTAACCTGCCTGCAGTGCTCAGCCCCTAACCAAAACGTGTCCTCTTCTCCTTTCTTTTTCTTTGTCTGCTCACTTCTTCCCTCCGTGAGAAATCCCTCCAACCCCACCTTTGGCCTTGCCCATCATTCTTTCCGCCTATGATGAATGTTTGGGAGGCCAGAGGAGGGAGGGTGTGAGGGGAGGCCAAGCAAACAGTGGCAAAATTTTCCGTATTTGGTGGGGGTGGGGGGGGCTGATCATATATACCTATTATCCCCATGTTTCACCTTAAAACGGCAACCTTGGTAACCAACTCTGGAAATCGAGATGACCTTTTTTAGTCTATAAAAAGATAATGTGTGAAATTATCAAAACCATTTCAAAGCATACTGCAGCCAAGTTGGAAGGATTCCTAGCACCCCAAACTATGCCTTTCACCCTAACAAGCCAATGTCGAGCACAGCCAACAGTGGAGAAGTGTGGTGGGAGGTGTCTAGGATAGTGGAAAACAATGCCAGCTTTAGATTTTACCAATACCTACTAAACACACACACACACACACACACACACACACACTTAATCTTTTTGTTTAACTTTAAAAATTCATCCTACAGGGGCGCCTGGGTGGCGCAGTCGGTCAAGCGTCCGACTTCAGCCAGGTCACGATCTCGCGGTCCGGGAGTTCGAGCCCCGTGTCAGGCTCTGAGCCATGTCAGGCTCTGGGCTGATGGCTCAGAGCCTGGAGCCTGTTTCTGATTCTGTGTCTCCCTCTCTCTCTGCCCCTCCCCCGTTCATGCTCTGTCTCTCTCTGTCCCAAAAATAAATAAACGTTGAAAAAAAAATTAAAAAAAAAATTCATCCTACAGGGGCACCCGGCTGGGTCTGTTGGTAGAACATGTGACTCTTGATCTCGGGGTCATGAGTTCGAGCCCCACACTGGGCGTGGAGCCTACTTTAAAAAAAGTTTAGGGGCGCCTGGGTGGCTCAGTTGGTTGAGAGACTGACTTTGGCTCAGTTCATGATCTCATGGTTTGTGAGTATGAGCCCCGCGTCGGGCTCTGTGCTGACAGCTCAGAGCCTGGAGCCTGCTTCTGATTCTGTGTCCCCCTCTCTCTCTGCCCCTCCCTCACTCATGCTCTGTCTCTCTCTGTCTCAGAAATAAATAAACATTAAGAAAGTTTTTTAAAAAAAGTTTATCCTAGAAATGACCTCAATCATGTATCACACGGTGTATTCCAGGATATTCATCACAACATTGCAGAAGCAATGGCTGGAAAGAACCTAAATGTCTGCTGAGGAGGAATGGTTAAGGAATTCTAGATGATTCACGTGGTGACATATTCTGATGGCCCTCTTTGGGCCGATACAAGTAAACTTCCACAGTGCATTTTTAAGTACAAAAAGTAAAGTACAAAAAAAAAAGGAGTAAAACACAGAAACACTTATTTAATATGCTCTAGTTTATATTTTTTAAACTGTATTTTACCTTTAAAATTCGTGTCTTTTGCATTTATGTTTGCTTAGGCTTAAAAAAAATTTTTTCGGGAAAGATTAACAAGAAATCAGTGGAAGTAGTTTACCTCCGGCAAAAGGACCAGGGGTGGAAGTGAAAAGGAAACCTTTCTCATTGCATACCTTTTGGTACTTATTTTTTCCACAGGCGGATCTTACTTTATAATGAAACCTTTTCTTTTTAGGAAGAAAACTGCGCTCACTTGTGGACGGACCTGGATTCAAATCTCATCTCTTTACTGCTTAGCTACGTGACTTCAGCAAAGCAGTTCACCCGTCAGACCTCCGTGTTCCTACTGTAAAATGGGAACAATTATCTATCTATATCTTGCCTCGTTCTGAGAATAGTGATGCCATGTATTCAAAATACCCAGCATGCATCTGGAAGGTAGAAAATGTTCAATACACGGCAGTCTTTCTGCTTTTGTCTGTCTCCAGCCCTTGTTAATCATACAAGTCCCAGGCCATCTCTGTTCCCAGGTCTCCTGTCTTTACCTCCTCCTCCCTCAGAGCTATACCTGCCCTTGAGTTTAATAGCTATCCAGATTTACCTTCACGGACTCTCTCCTCAACATAGTTTGTAACCTTTCCCAGAAGCTTTGCTAGCCAACCTTATCCAACCTCAGACCCTGCAATGAAACCGTTAGCTGCTGGCCCCCTTATTATGGCTCATGAGCAAAACAATAATATCTAATATTTATTGGGCATGTTCTATGTGCCTAATACTGTTCTGACACTCGATTCATGCAAACATCCAGAGAGGGTAAAGATCATTATTGTTCTCGTTGTGTAGACCGGGAAACTCAGGGTGAGGCCTCGTGAGGTTAAGAAACTTGCCAAGAACTGGAAAGTGGTGGTATCGTGTTGTCTTCTGAATTCCTACTGTACCCTATCCAGAAAGTTCAGATACGGTAAGACCTGGAGATCTCCACCTTGTCACTACCATTTAGTAACGCTTACCCATTCAAACAGATTTGTTCTTCTCTTCCTCGTTGTCTTTCTAACCAACGCCCACAGAATAAGTGACTGCAGAAGGGAACCTTAAATAGCTTCTCCAGACGGGTGAGGCGTGTTGAGGTCTGAGAACACTTCTGGCCCACCGTCTACATGTCAAGACTTCCGAGGAAGCCACCCTTCCCCCGTTATGCCAGGGTTCCGATTGGACTCTGGAACCTGTGCTGCATACTTGTGGTATATAATTGTGCTCCCATAGGCACGTCTGTGAACCCATTTCCAGCCACCGACAAATCCACTCCAACATCGATTCAGAATCGCTTTGTAGAGATATCCGCACTTTAAATACAGAGGCACTCCGGTATTTGATCTTGGCTTTGGAATGCCGAAGAGCGTCCGCCACTATTTTGCCCTTGCTGTCTACCAGCCACTGTGCCTATTATTTAACATGCATTTTCACATTGAATCCTCAGGGCAGTTTTGTGAGGCAGGTACTGTGGCCACAGGTGAGGAAACAGAGGTTCCGAGAAGTGAAGTGACATGCCTGAGACCACTCGGACCTGTGGTCAGAACACAAACTCAGGCCTCTGGCTTCCCAGCCTTGAGATTATCTGTGTCTTCGTTTCGTCACTCATTTATCCAACAAGGACGTGTTGGTGTCTCCCCGTGCTGGGTGCTGGAAATTCAGCCTTTGAAACAAGACAGTCACAACTCTGCATCATGGAAGCTTTATTACATTTTGTCAGGAGCGCATTATGCTTGCAAAAGAACCATCGCCTTTTATTTGCCAAGCACTTTAAAGTTTACAAAATGCATTCGCACCCATTATCTCATTTTGAATAAATTTACTGTACTCCCTGATGCTTAAATAAATGGTAAATGAGACCCGTGACTTTGGAGTAGCCTGTTATTAAGAGTGCACTCTCTTCTACTCAATCTTTCCCAGACTGGAGGCTTTTGTTTACTATATGGAGGCAATTGCATTGAAATTAAATTACTATCCCTCCTTCATTCACGTCCCTCTCTGCTTTCGACTGCTCATAAAATCCTCCTTGGGTCTCCAGATTGGTGACTTTTGCTTTCTCTTGCCATTGGATTTGGATGAACATGTAGGTCTCCCAGTACTGGGGACTGGGCGTCACCTTGGAGACTTACAGGGTTCTATCTGACGGCTCAGAACAGCCCCCGAGCTGTCAATTCCCCTCTTAGGAGTTTGTTAGTCCCCTGACATGTATCCATCCATTTTTTTTTTCAGGTTTCTTTTCTTTATAGTGGGGGACATAACAAGCAAATACTCTGTCAAACAGTTGCACATTAATGATGTGTCTATAGCCCTGCCGATCATGATACAGAACTGAGATTTCTTTTTTTAGCCAGGGTAATAGGAAGCCATGGAATGGTGGATCCAGGTTATGAGAGTCTATCCATTTCTGCACTGCTTTCTTCTCTGCTGATGAAGGACCCTGAAGACAGACAACAGGAGCCCTGCTCTGCCCTTCACTCTGTCCCTGAGAATTCCCTCCAAGTCTTCTATCCCCAGCTAATGATAATAATTAATAATAATACATGTAAATCTAAGCCTTGATTTTACAACCTGGGGGTTCACTGTACATTTATCTCATTAGTCTTGAGTTTGGGGGTTCTTCTAGCCCGTGCCCCTGTAAGTCTCTGTAGGGCATTCATTTAGCAATTATATTTTGAGTGCCTGCTCTACACCAGGAGAGCATTCCTGTCCTTGTGGATTTTACTGTAATGGTGAAACAGACGACACATCAGCAGACCAATAACTAAAGCACAGTCTGTGATTCAGGCCATAAAGAAAATAAACAGGGAGCGAGGTATAAAACGACCATGCAGAGTCTGCTTAGACTCTGGAAGGAGGGGGCATTTAAGCAGGGGTCCAAGGGATGAGAAGGAACCAGATGCTCAGGCTTCAAGGGAAGAGCGTTCCAGGCACAAGCAAGAGCCTGGGAAAAGGATCAGACATAAGCAAGGAACTGACAGGAAGCCAGTGCTGTAGGAGACGGCGAATGCAAAAGTTGGATCAGGTGTCAGAGAGGCAGGTAGGGGCTGAAGAAGCACTACTCAGTAGAAAGGCATTATTACCATCTCTGGATAATCAAATTATTACCATCTCTGGATGGTCAAATTATGAGTAGAAAGAATCAGGTGACATTAATTTTAATAATATATGTGATTTGACCCAATACAACCACAAAATTTCTCATTTCAACTTGTAATGCACCTACAAAATGGTTAGTGATACTTTTTATTTTTTTTGGAACTATATCATTGTAACCTGGGATGTATTGTATGCTTACAAAACATCTCAATTTGGACTATGGTGGCTACCATATTGGACAGAGCATGGCCAGATCGTGAAGGGTCTTGGTACTCAGTGGCATCAGTGACATCCCCTTCCCCACCCCCAATAGACCACACTTCTCAACAGTTCTGCCCCTCCTGTAGTTTTCTCCCACAGTAAAATGGACTAGAGGGTATTATGCTAAGTGAAATTAATCAGAGAAAGACAAAAATCATATGACTTCAGTCATATGAGGACTTTAAGAGACAAAACAGATGGACACAAGGGAAAGGAAACAAAGATTATATAAAAACAGGGAGGGGACAAAACATAAGAGACTCTTAAATATGGAGAACAAACAGAGGGTTACTGGAGGGGTTGTGGGAGGGGGGATGGGCTAAATGGGTAAGGGGAATCAAGGAATCCACTCCTGAGACCATTGCTGCACCATATGCTAACTAACTGGGATGTAAATTTTAAAAAATAAAGTTAAAAAAATGGGCCAACTAATAGACAACAGCAGAAGTGATGCGGGCCTTAGGAGTTCAGCAGTCTCCACCTTCACCTCTTACAGTGCTTGCTCTTGGACTTGGCCACCATGCTGGGAGGAAGCCCAAGCAGCTATGTGAGTAAGATTGTATACAGGAGGACATGGGCACCCAGCTAACGGCCCCAGTTGACCTCCCAGACAGCAGTCACCTCTAACTACTCGCAAGACGAGGGAGCTCATTTTGGACCTTCCAGCTGTCCCGGGGCCCCAGCCCATCCCACATGAAGCAAAAGTGTGTAGTTAACCCATGGAATTGTGAGAAACAATATATGGTTATCTTAAGCTGCTCAACGTTAGGGTGGTTTGTGTCGTAGCAGGAGAGAAGAAAACACTGGGGTAATGGTGTTGTTTTCTCATGGGTGTGGGATGAGGAATTGGGGAAGTATCTTGACCAGAGGTGTGATTTGATCTGACTTTATGTATATATGTATGTATTTATTATTTTAGTTTTTCAGTTCTTAGAGAGAAAGAGAGCAGGGGAGGGGGCAGAGGGAGGGAGGGAGAGAGAGAGAGAGGGAGAGAGAGAGAGAGAGAGAGAGAGAGAATCCCAAGTGGGTTCCATGCTCAGTGTGGAGCCTGACATAGGGCTGGATCCCACGACCCTGGGCTCACGACCTGAGCTGAAATCAAGAGTCGGACACTCAACTGACTGAGCCCCCCAGGTGCCCGATTTATTTATTTATTTATTTATTTATTTATTTATTTATTTGGCTGGGGCAGGGCCCCCATATTTCCCCAGTGAGAAGTGAGGTCTACACCTGTTGAGAGCCGAGCTAACTCATCTTATCTTGCAGTGGCCTGTTGCAGTGGCCTGTTGCCACTGCAACACTATAACAAGCCTCCACAAGAGCCCAGGGGTCTACAAAGGTGAGTGCTTCTTGCTTGGTGCCTGGGTGTTGGCTCTGCTCTACAGGTCATGGCTGGACTCTCTCGCCTGTCTGTGTGTGGCGGTCATGGGGGCGCACTGCTTGCATCTGGCCTCTAAAAGAATTATCTGTCCGGCCGCAAGGTGCGCCATTACGTGACAGCCTCCAGCTGCTGGTACCTTCGGGATCTCCCTCAGCTTTCAAGCCAAGACCACATCCTTCCAGGACACATTCAGATAATGACTGAACACAGTAGGATTCTAGAGCCTGGCTATTTCTGCCCAGTGCTAGACTCCTGTAAAGGGAAGTCTTTGCTCCAGAGCTCCCTTTGGGGTTGGTTGGGACCTCATAAGAGGTGTATCATGACCTGAGGCTCTCTGCCCAATCCTGCTTCCTTCCCATTATTGCTTTTCACAGGTGATACCCTCAAGAAACACCTTGCACTCCAAGCTTCATTTATACCTCTGCTTGCCACACGACTCAGGTGACATGCTGGCCAGCTGGGTGCAGGCTGGTGTTGGATGGCCTCGTCTAGGATGGCTGGGGTGAGCTGGTGCTGTGCCACGTACTTCTCCTTCGCTAGAAGCTCAGTCTGGGCGTGTCCCCATGACAAGGACAGAGGCACAGGAGAGCAAGCGGATACACGCAAGACCCCTTGCTATGGACACAATGTTTGTGTTTCCTCAAAATTCTTATGTTGAAGCCTTAATCCCCCTTGTGACTGTATTTGGAGATGAGACCTTTATGGAGGTAATAAGGTCAAGTGAGGTCATGAGCGTAGAGTCCTGATCTGATAGGATTTGTGTCCTTCTAAGAAGAAACACCAGAGAGGTCTTCTCTATCTCTCTCTCTCTGCACAAGGAGAGATGGTGGCCATCTTCAGGCCAAGAGAAGAAATTCTAGAATGAAACCTACATCACTGCCACCTTGACATTGGACTTCAGCCTGCAGAACCATGAGAAATAAATCTCTACTGTCTAAGGCACCCAGTCTGTGATATTTTATAATGGTGGCACTAGCTGATTAAGACACTTCTTGAGACCTAGGCTTGGGACCGACACGCTGTAGCTTCTGCCTCATTTAATCACCCAAGAAACTGTCACAAGGGGAAGGAAGGACTTCATGTGGAGGGAAGGAACTCCAAGGTCAATGGTGAAGCAAGGGGATGGGGACAGATGAAGACCTGGAGCCATCCTTACAATGCACCATACTCGTTACCATTGGACAAACCATTCCAGTGAGAGGGATGCCAGCCTTGAGGCTTTGCCCACGTACTTCCTCTCTCTTGATGTCTTTTCTTCGTGTACTTGAACATTGCATTTTACCCAACTTCCAAAGGCGATCCCAAACCCTCTTCTTCTGTGAGGTCCTTCCCGGTCACAGTCGCTGTGTCCTGTGTTCCCTGGATTCTCTCTGGAGAGGAATTGAGACTCTTCAACGTGCAAGTCAAATGCAAATTCAAGGCAGGTCTGCTCAGCTCCCATTTGAACCTCTGATAAGTGTTTGTGGAACAAACAACTGAAGGAATGAGAAAAACGCAACAAGAAATCTACATAAGAGTCCTCCTATGTAAAAATTAATATTCATACCTATTGCATGGAATTTCTAAGAAGAATTAAATAAGACACTCCATGTGAGGCATTTGACACATCTCTGGTATTATTATGAGTAATCCCAGTCCTAAATATAAGAGCTAAAACAAAGACCTGCTGGTAGGAAAAAAAAAATAGGAGAATATCTTCATGACCTTTTCGGCAGGCAAAGGTTTCTTTGAAATGGTTTAGAAAGTACGAATCACAAGAGGAAAAAAAAAAAGAACGGAGCTTCACCAAAATTAAAATTCCTGTTATCAAAATTCACCTTTAAGAATATAAATAAGCAAGCCACAGACTGGAAGGAAATGCTGCAAAACATACATCTGACGAAGGATTTGCACCCAGAATATATTAAGAGTTTGTACAACTTGGTAATACGGAGAAAAGAAATTCAATAATTAAAAAACACAAATGTGAGCAGAAGCTTCCTACAGGAATATATGCAAATGGCCAATCTGCACATGAAAAAGTGCTCAATGTTATTAGTCATGAGCAAACTATGAATTGAAATTTTTTAAAAATTTTTTCTTTATTTTGAGAGAGAAAGAGACAGAGACAGACACAGAGCATACGAGTGGGGGAGGGGCAGAGAGCGAGGAAGGGAGAGAATCTCAAGCAGGCTCTGCACTTCGGAGCTTGAACCCACAAACCGTGAGATCACGACCTGAGCCGAAGTCAAGAGCCGGGCGCTCAACTGACTGAGCCACCCAGGCTCCCCCCAGTTGAAATCTTGATAAGATACTACCACACACACACCAGCATGGCTAAAACCAAAGGACCTACACCACCAAATGTGGGTAAGAGTGTGGGGGAGCTGGGACCCTATCGTGGCTGGTGGGGCCACGACATGGCACAATCACTTTGGAAAACACTTTGGCGATTTCTCAAGAAGTTGAACATACACTAGCCCCGTGAGTCACCAATCCTTTCTGAGGTGTCGATCTCCAAGAAATGAAAACAAGAATGTCCATGAAAAGCTTTGAGGACCAATCTTCTCAGCAGCTCTTTTCATAAGAGCTCCCTAGGGGTGCCTGGGTGGCTCAGTCGGTTAAACATGGACTCTTGATCTCGGCTCAGGTCATGATCTCACAGTTCACGAGTTCGAGCCCTGCATTCGAGTCGGGATCTGCTGACTGTGGAGCCTGCTTGGAGCTCTCTCTCCCTCTCTCTCTGCCCCTACTCCACTCGTGTGTGCATGTTCTCTCTCAAAATAAATAAACTTAAAAAATATTTAAAAAAATAAGAGTTCCTTAAAGGAAACAGCCTAAATATTCACCTACGGGAAAATATGTTAAAAAAAGATTATAGTATATTTAGATAATTAAATATTACTCAGGGAAAAAAAAAACCCATAAATGACTGATTCATCCTATGACATAGAGCATCCTCGAAATGGTTTGCTGAGGGAAAGAAATCCAAGCACACAGAAAACGTATATTTTGCGTGATCTCATTTACACGAAACTCTGGGATAGGGAAAACTAACCTGTGATGGTGTAGATCAGGACAGTGGTTGCTTGGGGATGGGGAGGGAGATTTGACCAGGAAGGAGCATGGGGGAACTTTCTGGGTTGTCTAGACGACTCCTTTTGATAGGAATTCTTCAAAACAGACTGAACAGGGCACTTCAGAACCGAGCATTTCACTGTACGAAACGTCAGTCTCAATCGGGTAAGAACCGTGAGCTATTGTTAATATCATTGCCATTATTGTTTTTCTGCACTGAGCCCCTCGCCTGACGCTTCGATGTGTTGTCTTGCACTCAGAGGACTACGAATGCCATGGCGGGGCAGGACCCTGTCCTGCTTACCCCTGCTTGGTTCTCCAGGGCCCAGAACAGCACCTGGCACAAAATAGTTGCTCAGCGAATATCTGCTGAATAAATCCATGAATGAACAAAGGCGCGCGTTGGAAGAGGGGGAGAGCAGTAGCGAAAGGCATGGCTGGCTTTCGACAGCGGAGCTGGGAGAAGTGCAGTTGCCGATATTTACAGCCCTCAAGCCTCTCCGTTCTGGTTTGCTGGACAAATGGGGGCTCCGTTAACACTCGTCTCTGTGTGGTTACAAGACAGCCCGGAGGCTGCCTGGGAACTAATTCAGCATCTCGAGGAAATCATTTGCCTTTAGAGAAGAAGATGTAAATATTCCCCACTCGGCTGAGCAGAATGGCTCCACTGGGCTCCCAAAAACAGTCCTTAAGAACATCCTCTAACTCACTCTGGAGGGTGGGAGAAGGATCCCGGGAAAGAAAGAGCAGCTGGCAGCACTGAGGGCTTACTATGCTTCCCCATGCCTTGTCTTCTTTACTCCTTGTGTTGACGAAGCCACCAAGGGTCACTGCCTCCGTTTCACAGATGAGAAAATGGAGGCTCAGAAGTGTCCCAGGCGAGTTGCACTCGGCAGGGGTTGGGATTAGCGGTCCCCACACTGGTCTCCCTGATCCCACTCTTGTCCTTTGGAGTCTCCTCTCTACTCAGCAACAGGGTGATTGCCATAAACCCCAGGTCAGCTCGTGTCACAGCTCCAAACACTGGAGTGGTTCTACAGTGACCGCCTTGTCCTGGTTTGCCTGGGACTTTCTTGGTTTGAGCACTGAAAGTCCTGTGTCCTGGGAGCCCTCTCAGTCCTGGGCCAGGTGGGATGGTTGACCACCCTAATGGGTTCCAAAGCTTTCTGAGTTGGAGCCAACATGTTCACAAAGTCCCATATCACCTGGCCCCCGTCACCTCTCTGACCGTTTCCACCGCTCCTTGCCCCCTCACTCACCCCTCTCCAGCCATGCTGGCTTCCTTGCTTTCATGCTGCCACCTCAGGGCCTTTGCACTGATTGTTCCTTCTGCCTAGAACGCTCTTCCCCATTTATGGTTGGCTCTCTCAGTCCTATCAAGCCTTTGCTTAAATCTTTCTCTCTCAATGAGACTTGCTCTACTCATCCCGTCTAAAATATTCCCCCACACCCCTCTCAATGCCCCCTAGACCCCTTCCCTGCTTCATTTTTTTTCTCCCCCGCCCTTTTCATTAACCGATGCATTGCGTGTGTTACTTTCTTCTCTTGTCTACCATTTGTCCCTACCCCCAGCTAGAATGTAAATTCCACAGGGGCATGCATGTCTTTCTACCTGAGTCACTGTTGTATCTCGGGGGCCAGAGCAGTGCTTTATAAATCAACACACAGCAGCGCTTTATGAATCCTGGTTGTGCGAATGAACTGCCTTGGCATCACCCTAGTTGGATCCTGAGCTCCCGGTTAGGTGGGGGGGAGCAGCGAGCGCACAGAGGCTAGAAGCCGGACTGTAAATGCGACGGCAGAGGGACACGCAGGCATGTGGACACTGTGGCAGAGCCCCCACGAGCCCACTGAGAGGTCAGGGAAGGCTGAGAACAGAAGGAAGATGGGCCACAGAGAAGGTCCCTGCAAACCCCTCCCTGCTCACTCTGCTCTTCAAACTCCCCTTGGGGACTTCCGTGGCCAGCTCTGGCGGGCAGTGGTTCACGGTCTGTGGTCCACGGTCTGTGAGCCGTGGCACCCACCTGGCTCCCACTGAGACACCTGATGGACCACCAGCAGCAAGAATGATTTAGATCCGTCCGGTGGCTTCTCATGCTATGGCAGTTTGGGATAAGCCACTCTACCCACTAGGCACGGAAATGGGTTCCTTTGACGTCAGGAGAGCCGCTGGGCACTCATGGAGCCATCTCCCCATCACATCCCTTCCTTCAGGGATGCTGCTTGAGATCAGAACTGACAACAGCGGTGAATGGTTGGGTAGGGGGTGGGGGGGTCACTCACGCTGGGTAGGGGGGTCTCTGCCTGTGTCAGAGCCAGAACACCCTGTCAGCCTCTCCCCACCCTGGCCAGGCAACCAGGTCGTGAGGCCCGGAGGTCAGCCAGAGAGCACTGAACCAGGGAGCTCGGAACTCTGATCGCAGCCCGTTCATTGCTAGCACGGTCGTCAGTTTTGTCACCCGTAAAATGGGCTCAGAAGTCCTTGGGCGGATGCTTCTGTGGGCCAGACTAATTCCCAAACTGGGTCTCCTCTCCCACTGCTTATTATCCAAGGCCTAGAGAGATTTGGTAAAGTGCTTGAGGTCACAGCTTTAAAAATGGCAAAGGCAGGCGTAAACCCAAACCTGTTCCCAGTGACTGGGCCCCATGACCTCCAGAGGGAGCATGCCCCCAGGGTCTTTCCACCTCCCGCCACAGACCCTCGCAAGGACAATGAGGGGCAAGGTGAGTCCAAGGGCTTTTTTTGTTGTTGTCTACTTATTTTGAGAGGGGGAGAGACAGAATCCCAAGCAGGCTCCGCGCAGTCAGCACAGAGTTTGCGCAGAGCCCGACGTGGGGCTCGAACTCACAAACCGTGACGTCGTGATGGGAGCCGAGATCAAGGGTCAGATGCTCAACCAACTGAGCCAAGAGTTTTTGGCAAACGTAGCCACATCTCCCGCTACCCTTTGCGGCCAGCCCAAGCAGGAGGATTACAAGCTTTCAATTATGGGAGATGGGAGATGGGGACCGTTTACGTAAGCCACCCCACCGAGCCCTGCAAGCTGAAGGCGTGTGATATGAGCACGATTTTACCAGAGCCCAGAAAGGGGATACCGGGCCTTCATGCAGCTAGTGATAAAGCAGCATCTGAGTCACTTGTATATTCTTTCACGTATAGAAAGCGTGGGGATGATTGACAGGGCAACAGATCCCCCAACACCTGCCTCCTAGAAGTGATGCTGAAATTTGACCAAGCACAGCACCCAGCTCCCTGCAGACCTATGAGGAGTGGGGAGCTATCGGCGGTTCTTAACAAACGGTGACACTGCCTCACCTTGTCACCAGGGCTGCTGCTTTGCATCTGTCACCATGCTCTGAAGGCAGCTGCCCACCCTGACAGGTAAATAAGCAACTGGGACTTGGTGGCAGGGGGAGGGTGGGAACAGAGCTCGGCTGCCCATCACCTCCCAAAGACAGCAGCGGGAGCTTGGCTAAGCCATTAATCACATCTAGAGCCTTCCATGCTATATCCGACATCCTTTGGCATCTGCGTCCCCCGGCTGCAATTTCTACCTTTTCTTGTTTTTCCCACTTAACGATCCTTGGCATTAGGAGAAGAATGCAAACCCTCAATTGCTCAGCCCTAAACTGTGCAGATGGCCAGGAGCCTTGGGACAGAGCTGGGTCCCTGGTGGCCTGCGGAAGGCTCCGGGCAGGGCTGAGATGGTGCAGATACAGGGAGATGTGACCTGTAGCAGGCAGATGACTGATGGGGGATCAGGTGATGGAGGCATGGCCGATGTGTAACTCCAAGTTCATTATCAGTCTTCCGAAAACCGAGAGTCTCATGAAGGCAGCCCTCTGCCCACCCCAGCCTCAGCTTTATCCTCTCACCTACAACAGGGCCCGGGGCGTGGGGTGGCAGGGAGGTCCATAAATATTTATTGAATGAAAAGAATGTTAACTGGGTCTTAAGCTCAGATCTGCCATTGAGTGTCTTTGGACACATCTTTTCCTTCTCCGAGTCTCATTTTCCTTTCCTGTAGAATTATCTCAAGTCCTTCTTCTTGTCCCGAGACTGGAGGGTTGTTTTAAGACCCAAGCACGCTGTTGAACATGGCCTCAGGGCATGGAAACCAGAGGAGAAGTTGGGGCTGGCCACTTAACCCACTTGGATCCATGCCTCCCAACACCCTCACCTTTGAAATAGCTCTGGTTATGTTGGCGGGGAAGCCACAGAAGGGCGTGGCTGTGCACACAGAGCCTCCAACTCGGGCACCAGTGCTTTGAGTTCCAGACCCTTTACATGGATGAGTGAAGGGAGGGCCCGGAAAGAAGGGAAGTGGCTGAGGGCACACAGGGAGGGGATGGCAGAGCCCAGGACGTGAGCCATTTTGATACAGAAGTGGTGGCTTGGGTGGTGTTTATTGTGCTGGGTCCTGGGCTGAGTGAGCAAGGAGAAATGTGACACCAGGGTCCGCTTGGGAACTTCTGCAGTTGGCTTGCATGGAGGAAGGCCACATTGGGCCAGTACCTTCTACGTCAGGCTGTGTCGAGTTGGGGGATTTGCGGGGCAGGGGGACGGCTGACTTCTAACAAGCATCTTCGGGATTTCTGTTTCCTGCTGAACAGCGAGGAAAGCTTTGTGGTTATGACTTGAACTTAACATTTTTGGGTGCACTGCGCACACATCATTGAAGAATAACGACTGGTCTCTCCCTTACCAAAATGTCCTTCATAAAATAAACGCCCAGGGGTGTCTGGGTGGCTCAGTCAGTTAAGCGTCGGACTCCTGGTTTCGGCTCAGGTCATGATCTCACGGTTCAGGAGTTCGAGCCCCGCGTCTGGCTCTGTGCTGACAGTGTGGAGCCTGCTTGGGATTCTCTCTCTCCCTCTCTGCCCCTCCCCTGTTTATGCCCTCTCTCTCTCTCAAATAAATACATAAACTTAAAAAGAGTCTAAAAATGAAATGAAATAAAAATTAAATTAAATTAAAGTCCAGTAAATTTTTAACAGGGAACTCAGCAAGATAATTTCATCTTTATTTTCCCTTACCGCACTTCACATTCTCTGACAACAAATTTATTTTCTTGCTTACTGTCTTTCCAACTAGGATTTTGCCTCTAGAAAAGGAAGAGGGGTTCCTGCTTGCCATGGATCCCCCCTGTAGGGGACAGCGCCTGGCACTTAGCAGGTGCTCAACAAATATCCGCTGAATGAGGAATCCTGCGGGCACAGGAAGAGAGGCTCACGGAAATGCCCAGCTTCCAGGCCCTAAAAATCTCTGCAAAACCCCAATGCCAGGAAGGCAGTGCAAATCTTTTCTCCAATTCTATAATTGCTTTCACTGGGGGACCCAGCCGGGAGCTTGGGACATATTTTTCTGATCACTACGTGAATAACGCTTGCTCTTAACAAATGAAATTGCCACCTACTTTCGCACAGCACGTGTTTATGGGCTGAATTATGATCCTTACAAAATGCGTTTGGGGAAGGAAGCCCCAATGCCCACTACCTTAGAATGTGACCATATTTGCAGATAGGGTGTTTAAAGGGGTGAGTTAAAGTGAGTTAAAGTGAGTTAAGTTAAAGTGAGTCCTTTGGGTTGCTCCAATCCAATCTGGTGTCCTTATAAGAGGAGGAATTTTGGACACACAGAGATAGCAAGGATATGTGCTGAGACAAAAGGCTGTGTGAGGACACAGGGAGAAGGTGGCCATTTACAAGCCAAGGAGAGACCTCAGAAGAAACCAGACCCACTGACACCTTGATCTTGGACGTCTAGCCCACAGAACTATAAGGCAGTCGATGTGTTGTGTAAGTCATCCAGTTCGTGGTACTTTTTTTTTTTTTTTTACAGTAGCCCTTGCAAACTAACACACAGAGGGAGCTCCAATTGGCTATCCCAGAGGAGCCCTAGGAATAGAGGTGCATTTGGGGCAGGACATAGTCTATGCTGGTGGGACTTTAAATAGGGGCAGCATTGGCATTCCAAAAGTGGGCGTAAGCTAGCAACTGCCTTTGCAAGCAAGGAATAAGAAGTGTATTTATCTCTCAGGACTTTTTATAAAGTTGCAGTGAGATGTACATATAAAATGCTTCGCCCAGTGTCCAACACAGTATATGAATAATAAGCAATAAATAGCCTATAGTTTTAGTATGATTAAGACTTCAAGGATGTTTGAAGAAGTGGGTGCCCAAACTATAGACATGCCTGGGGGCGTGTGGTCTGTGGTACATGTGGATATTTGTGTTTGGATGGTAGGGCTGTATACGCGAGGAGCTGTATGGGGGCCTGTGAGCACATGTTCACGGGGATCTAGAATGTTGATATGGGCGCACATTTGTGGGGATATATTCGTGTCAGTGTGTCACATGCATTCGAAGTGTGTAGGTTCATTAACTTTTTTAGTGGCTCATTCATTCATTCATTCATTCAAAATTTCTTGAATGCTTGGGGCACCTGGGTGGCTCAGTCAGTTGAGCGTCCAACTTCGGCTCAGGTCATGATCTCGCGGTTCATGAGCTCAAGCCTTTCATCAGGCCTGCTGCTGTCAGCACAGAGCCCACTTTGGATCTTCTGTCCCCTCCACGTCTCTCTGCTCCTCCCCTGCTCATGCTTGCACTCTCTCTCTCTCTTAAAAATAAATAAACAGTTAAAAAATTATCTTGAACACTTGCCTCCCCATATATACACAATGTAGACAGTAGACAGACAAGGGGGCTATGATGGGAGGATTGAGGGAGAATGGAGACAGAGCATTTATTTCAGGTTGATGTATCAGGGAAGACTTCCTGGAGGGGGTGACACTTGAGTTTGACTTGGGCAGGTGAGGAGGAGCAAGGCCATTGCCTGGAGTCATGTAGGGGGGAGAGAAGTGTGCACTCGAAAATACGGTTTGGGTTGATTCCATTCCTTGGAAACTTTCTACCAGGATTGCCCCCAGTCGAACCTCCAGAGTCCCCGGGGACAGGATCACAGAACGGAGAGGAAGCACAGATGCCAAGCAGCTATCACTTTATTTTGTACAGACCAAGCAAGCTGGGATCCCCAGGCCTGAGGGATATGCCTCCTGCTGGGGTCTTCTTGCCTCTTGAGTGCAGCCATGCTGGCCGGCTCTGGACTCAGGGCCTCTGGGGAGGTCTGGCTGGTCTCTCTCTCTCTCTCTCTCTCTCTCTCTCTCTTCTCTCTCTCTGTCTCTCTCCAGACAGTTGTGGAGTCAGGAAGTCTTCGAGGGCAGTCTATCTCAGGAAGCTGGAAACAAACGCAGGTCAGAGCTGATCGATGGGATACAGGAAGGCTGTTCTGGGGATGGAGGTCCTGCGATCCCATGTCTCCAGGGGACATTCCTGCAGAGACACCACCCAGAGGGATGAAGGAGTGCAGGCAGCAGAAGGGAAATGAGTGGAAAGAAACTTGGGACAGAGCTGCTGAAGGACCAAAATGTCCAAGCGCAGCACAACCTGACCCTTACTGCCTCTGGCAGGTGCTGGGCCCTAGGCTAGGGGTCTCTGGCATTCACACCGGACACATGGTGTTACTTCGGGTGACTATTAGTAGCCCCATTTTCGAGCTGCGGACACAGGTGCTTGGCAAGGTCACATCACGTGCCCAAGGTCGCGGCCAGCTACAAGGAAGAAGTGAGCGTTGAGGGGCTTGCTTGGGTTCTGAATCCCACAATACATTTGCTCAGGGGGGACAGGGCTGTATCGTTCAGTTCATGCCTCCAGCGTGGATGTCAGGGTGGAGGATATTTTTTGGCAAATGCTCCTTTACCACGGTGAGCGCTGCTGGGAGGGGGAAGGACTTGAGTTTAAAAAAAAAAATGGCAGAGACAAGATGTTCTGTGATGACTTCGGCTAAGAACTGTTCCCCTCATGGACGTGTGCCCTTTACTTGGCCTTTGAAACTGCTTTCCGTGTCCCCGAGAGCATAATAATGTAAATGAATATCACATCTCTTCCCGGTAATTGAGAGCAGAGAGAAGGCCATGTTAAGTCAAATTAATTTGCTCTGATACAGTCCAAGCCCATCTCCAAGGAAGGGGCAATGGCTTTTTGATGGGCTGAGGGTGCCTCTCGAAGTAGCAGCTCTATGAACGTGGAGGCCAGGTGGCTCGTTTGGGTCCAGGAGGCCTCTGGAAGGAGGGCTGGGGACTGAGGCGAGGCACCGGCGAAGCACCTGCATGTGACCGCTCCATTATACTGGAGCCTTGAGTTGTTTCAAGTTCAGTGACTACGAGATTTATGGAGGCCGCGGGTTATTACTAGGGAGGGGGTTTGCCTGGTGTCTGAATCCAGAGGGAGGTTCTTACACCTTCTCCTCTGATGCCAAGTTTCCCCTAACTGGCTTTGCACTTCAGCCAGGAGCCGTGAGGTGCCCTAAGGCTTGAGATGTGCCCAGGGTCAGGGGCTAGACTGCCTTGGGCAGAGAGCACTGAAATGGGAATGAAGGTGGCTGGGTTGGAGGCAGACTCACTGGGCAGCGGGGGGGCTCGATCTGGGGTTTTCCCTCATTTGTTCACCAGTGAGGGTCGGGGTCTGGGGGTCCCAACATCCCTTTAGGTTTAGATGGTCCTGATGTCTGCCTCAGCTTGGGGGGTCAGTGGACCTCTTTAATAAACTCCAGCTCCTTCAAGGAGGCTCTGAGCTTATTCATGTGCATGCTTGGAATAGGCACCCGAGGAGACGTATTGCAGATACAAGTGGGGTCTCTGGAGTTACGGGTGCCAGTTCTGCCTGGGTGATTTCGTACAAGGGCCTTAACTTCTTTGATTCTGTTTGCCAACCTGTAAAATGGGAATAAATCATACTAACCACCTTTTGGGGGTTACTGTGGATACTAAGTGACTTGCTTGATATACACAGCCAATGAATTGTAAGCCATTATGAGCAGTGGACCCCTCTTCTTACCTTTAGTCTGGAGAAGTGGCAGGATTAGCACTGGGGGAGGAGAGGAGGCAGAGGGAAGCCTTGTTTCTCCCACTGCTTCTCTGGGCAACTTTGTACTTGCCCCTCCCCCCAACCTGGGGCCTCAGTTTCTCTCTGGCTACTTAATGCAAGAGTCAGACTCCAGGGGCCCCTGGGTGGCTCAGTCGGTTAAGCGTCTGATTCTTGATTTTGGTTCATGTCATGCTCTCAGGGTCATGAGATCGAGCCCTGCGTCGGACTCTGCACTGGGCCCAGAGCCTGCTTGAGGTTCTCTCTCTCCCTCACTCTCTCTCTGCCCCTCCCCTGCTCTCTCGTTTGCATGCTCTCTGTCTCTTTAAAAAAAAAAAAAAAGAGTTCCACTCCACTATTCTCAAAGCCCCTTCTACCCTGGCCTGACCCTCCCCCATAGATCTGCCGTCGTCAGGTGGACAGAACGCCATCTCGGCTCGTCCAGCTCCAGGTAGATGGAGCCCTGGAAAGACTACCAGGCAAGGGTGGGGAAACCAGAAGCCCAGAACCTTCTCTAGTGTTGCCCCACGGGACCCCCCGGCTTTCCGATGGGTCCGCATCTTAAAGTGCTAAGGGATCAGTGGCACCTAGCAGACAGCTTTGCAAACGGCAACTCATTATTTCCGCAAAAACCTCTAAAACCCGTGGCCTCTAGAGAAATCACTCACAGCGTGGAAGGCAGTGACAGCAACAGGTTTGTCTCCAGGCCGCCAGACCCGCGTGGGCTATTTGGTTTTCATTCCCCAAGAACAGTTCCCGCCTGCCTCTTTTACCTGCACTGGCTCCTACTTCTGCAGATATTTCTTCATTATGCTCTCAACATCCTCGTCTTTTCTCCCTGCCCCCGGCTCTCTGCTCTCGGGGGATGTTCGCTCGCCACCGTCACCGTCCAGCCGCGGGATTCTTGGTCGGCTCTTGATGCTGTCGGCGCTTTTGAAGGACACAATGGAGCTGGAGGAGGAGGACGAGTCAGAGAGGTGAGCGGGGTCCTCCCTGGACTCCGGACTCTTTTTCAAAATGGTCTGGATCCCTGAGAGGAAGGTCCGGTCGGCCTCCTCTGTCTCAAAGTGGATGCGCGGATGCCGCGGACTGTCCTGACCCTCTTTGGCCGCTCTGGCCAAGGACACAGGAGTCTCAGGCTTCCGGATGGCTGGGAGGAAGTCATCGAAATCCACTTTGGTCTTGCGTTTGTAGTTGAGGCTTGGGACCTTCCAGGTGAACGGATCACTGTCCAGAGGTTCCCCCATGAGGTGGGCGAATTGGCGGTTCTGGAAGATGAGAGGCTCCTTCCCGAGGTCTGGACAGCCCGCCTCGTCCAGTGAGGACTCCAGACAGCGCCTCCGCGGGCGCAGCGTGGGTGACAAGACCAGGTCCCTGGATGTGCTTGGGGAGCTCAGTGTTCTCCCCGAGCTCTGCCCTGGTTCAAAGAGGGAATCGCAGGAGCTGAACCTGGTCTTCGGCTTCTTGGGCAGCAGCGTGGTTCCCTCTGTGCTGGGGGAAGAGATGCATTTCAGGCTGGTGGACCGCAGGAGCCCGGCCGACGTCCCGGAGGCGCCCTCCTTTTCCAGGGCTGATTGTGCCCCAAACCCCAGCGAGAGGTCTCCCTCGTCACTGCCCGCCCTGGACCTCCGCAGCGTGGATGCCCCGGTGGTCTGGTAAATGGGTAGAGTGGGCCAGTCCTCCAGGCTCAGCGTGGAGCCCTGTCCCTTCTGAGCTCTCTTCCTCCGGAGACCTTCCACGAACTCCGACAGGGCCGCCGAGGGGCTGGGCAGCTTTTCCCTGGACGCTGGGGACGAGTCTGGACTCCGAGAAGCCGGGGAGGAAGACCGAGCTCCCAGTCTCTCCGTGGGCTGCTTCTGCCCGCCACACTCATCACCGTCCCCCAAGTGGTAGTACTTCTGTCGCCGGAGGGAGAGGGGTGAAGCAGACTTGTCCCCCGAGGTCTGGCTCCGCATGGTCCGGGCTCTGCTCAGGGCCGACGCCGGCTGGGACCTCTCTGCATCCCCGGTCTCCTCGTTGATCCTGCGCCAAGAAGACAAGCGCGGTCAGTAGAAACCACGCGATTCATACGGTCTGTGTGGTTGGTACGAGGGCCACTATGCACAGGCACTAATATGAGTTTTCTTTGGACGTGCCGTCCCTAACCGCGCTCTCAAATGAACCGAATGACTTCAAGCGTAAACTGAAGCCACGCAAATGATTTCTTGCTGCTTTCTGAGATGTAGTTTCTGCCTCTAATTAAACCCAGCTAACTACGTGTGAGTAGATTAAAATGGCAGCGAGGACAGTGGCTTAGATTTATGAGCCATCCTATCTGACATGATAGGACCCACCACCCCAGGGCCCGCTGTGACATAAGTCGTTTGCTTCCTGGAGACTTCGAGGGGGTCCTGTGGTGGTTGGGGGGGGGTATTTATTTATTGACTTAGGGCCAAGCCCAGAGGAAGGTCCCACCAAGCAGGGCTTTTGAGAATCAATGACCCAAATATGTCTCAGTGGGATGTTCCATGACACCCCTCGATTGTTTTACGGGGTGGAGGTAAGAAAAACACCCCCCCCCCGCCCCCCGCCAGAAGAGAAAGGCTTTCATAAAAGAGACATGAAACTGAGTCTATACACGAGAGGACAGACGGTTTCTATTCCGGGACTACACCAGGCTTGGCTTTGATGCAGAGGCATTTTCACAACAGGCGGAGCCAAAAACACTCCCCCTATGAAAAATGGGAACCTCGCAGCAAGACGAAATTATAGACTATAAAATAAAGGGCATCTTTACAGGAGAGAGACCAGAGTCCCCTCAGCCATTCCTGTAATAAATAAAATCTATTTGCCCTCTCCCTAAGAGAAACGACCCCCTTCCCACCCACGGCAAAGTCAACATTTATGAAAAAGCGAAAGGGGTAGGGATGTCGGAGCTTTGGCACAGCAGACAGGGCCGGGGGCTGGGGCCTGAGGGCGGCCACAGGCCACGTATATGCAGGTCTCTAGTCGTTATTCTGCTTCTCTATAGACGGCTGCTCTGGTTGTGACAATAGGATCCAGCCCCCTGCACACTGGGGCGGTGGTGGGGAGGGTTGGGATTCGGGTACAAGACGCTGAAGAGGGTTTCTTGCTCACTGCTGTGTGGTATCACCATTTCCGCTCCCAATCACACAGGATAGTTTAGAAGGAAATGAGCTGACCACAATGTCCCAAAGGGCTCTTGGATCTGGGAGGGAAGCGAAACCGAAGGTCCCCCCGAGGAGATACCCAGAGGGCGGAGGAGGGTACAGACAAGGCAAGGGAATCAAGATCTTTTCTAGGGAATTATATTCTGCCTTCCTGAGCTCCTGAGGCCAAAGCTTTAACCATCCTATCTGTCTCTCTCTCTTGGTGTTGGCAAGAGCCTCCCGAGACCGCAGGTCTGTGGTTGGTCTCCATGGCAATGATTCCATGAGCGATGGGCACAGGGCTGGCTGTGTTCATCTCCTTATTCCCTTGGTCAGCTGGGTGGAGGGTCAAGGTCATAGTTGGGGGGGTGTGGTGGGGAGGCCACGGGGTTGAGGTGGTGTGGGTAAGCTATCTCCATCACCAACTCTCCCCCAACCCTCAGTCCTTCTCTTGCGGGATCAGGCTCCCTACTCCCTTCCCAGCCTCCTGCCTTGAGTCCCCCTCTTGTGGTCCAGCCACACCAGTCTCCTGGTGCCAAGCCCTTCCCAGCATCCGGTCTGAAAGGGAGGCACCCCGTCATGATATGACATGTGGGGAAGTCACAGGAAGGAACACAGAGCTGGCCCTGGCTCCTCAAATAAGAGCGGCAAGATGCACAATTAATAACCAGGAACTAGAGACTGTGCATCATTAACAAGTAACAGTTAATGGTGATCACGATTTCTCCCAGAATCTCTGAGTCTCAAGCCTAACCCACCACTAGACTCAATGAAAGCCTCAGTTCAAGCTCCAGGAGGGATGAGCGGATGAATGAATGAACAGGTGACCTTGTGGCTCATGGTGCCCGAGAAAGCTTGGTTCCCGCCCCCCCCCTCCAATCCCACTGTGCTAAGACAGAAGCCACACAATTTCCCTGGAGCGGCTGCCTCCTTTCCCATTTCTTGGCTGTCACCTTCCATCTGTGTCACCGCTGGACACGGGCTGGAGGGCCCCTGTTGTGGGGACCTGAAGGTGTGTTGTCAGTATCATCAGGGTGGAGTCCCCTCCCTGAGCAAGCCGCAGGACGGCATTCTCACTGTTTTCTTTATCTTTGCTTTTTTAAAATAAACAGCTCTGGGAGCTGCCAGGGGCAGTGGGCTGCCCGAGAGCCCGACAAAAGTCATTTCCGTCCTGCCTTGGCCCTGAAGGGAGGTGGGCGTGATGAATGTGTCTGGGGAGCTCAGCCTCAACCGTCGCCTGCCATGTGGGGACGGCAGCGTCGGGAGCACCTGCTGCTGAGTCTCCCGGGATGTTGCTATCCTGCTCATCCCAGCTCCCACCCGGAGTGCTGTCTGTGGATGCCGGGACAGGGCATGGGGGCAGGGAGGGGACAGAAGTTAGAAGGAGGGGGAGAGGAGGAGGAAGGAGGCAGGAGAAAGGGGGAGGAGGAGGGAGAAGAGGAGGAGGAACGGGAGGAGGGGGGAGGGAGAGGAAGGAGGGAAAGGCAGAAGGAGAGGAGGCGGGGAAGCCCCACTGCCCCCAGCCCTGCTGTCTGGACCGCACAGGCTGTCACCCCTGCACACTCTGACTTGGCACTGAGCCCAGCACAGAGCAGCTGCTCAGTAAATGTTGTTGAACTGAATCAAGTCTACCTTGGAAACAGAGTCTACGAGGAAGAGGTCCTAGAAGAACGGGAGACGGGGAGGAGGGGCAGAGGGAAGCAGGAAGAAGAAGAAGCCGACGAGCTAGCACCTGCGGTGAGGAGAGATGGGGGTCCGGAGAGGAGGGGGAAAGAGCCCGGCTGATGGAGAGGGGAAGGAAGAGGGTGTCTGAGGGCAAAGACAGGGGAGGGGGGACGTGGGAGGGGCGCAGGCTGGCAGTGGGAGATCTGCCCTTTTCTTCTTTGACCAAGTGGGATGGGCTGGGGGCATGGCAAGCCGTCAGCGGCCTAGGGTTGGGGGTCTGGAGGCCCCAGGCTGTGAGAGCTGGTGCCCGGGACACAGGGTACAGGCTCACTGGGCCCAAGTCCCGGGGACCCCAGCTCCACCAGACTGGCCAGATCGGACCGCCTTCCCCAAGACCCACCAGGTGCAGTGCCTTCCATAAGACGTGCAAACCAAAACGTCCCAGCACAGTGGCTCAGGCCCCAGCCGGGCGGTCCCTGGGCTCGGCCCCAAGGGCCTGGTGTTCTGGGGGTGGGGTGGGCTGGGTCCCGCCTTCTTGGAGTTGCCTGGTGCGTTCAGAGCCTCAGCTGGTAGGCTTGAAACAGGAACACAAGCCAAGCTGTGCAGACTCCTGGGGCGCTGAATGGATGAGGAGGAGGAGGAGGAAGAGGGGGATGTAGGCAGGTGACATGGGGAAGGGATGGGAGGGACAGCAGGAGAGAAAGAAGTGGTGGCTGGGTCTACCGTTCAGAAATCCACCCACATCTCTGCGACGCCGGCCTCTAGTTCCCATCTGCATTACCAAAGTACAAAGTCCCTTGCATCCACTCCTTTCCGGTGGAGACTGCAGAATTGAACATGAATGCAGACGCCCTCTCGCAGGCTTCAGGGGGAAGGTCCCCGTTCTGCCTTTTGAGGCAGAACGATCCTCTCCATGTCTGACCCGGCTTGGGGCGTTACGAACCAGCCTGCTGTCATCATCCAGGGGCGCGGGAAGACTCATTTTTTGCCCGTAGAGGACAGCTGGGCACAGATGAAACCCTCTTCCATCAGCATCACATGATGGATGGATGGCAGATAATCAAGACATCGCTGTGCCTGCCTCCCACAACCTTGGCCAGGGCGAGGGATAACGGATGGGATGCTCTGCGAGTGGCTGGGACACAGGTGTGGACAAATGCTAGGCGGGGATACCGTGCTTCTCTAAGGAGAGACTCCAGGAGCATCTTGGGAACTTCTGCTGTCTAGCCTTTAGTCTATCCAAAAAAGACTAGATTTCAAGCATCCCTGCCGTCAGGAGCCAGCGGGCCTCCCTGCGCATCTAGCCACGACAGTGCTGGGTGGGTCCCCTAACTGGGTAGTCAAGCATCACTGGCACAGCTACCTCTGGTTGGGCACCCCCTGTGTGCCAGGCCCTGTGCTGGGTGCCATGCACACAAGGGAGACCAAGCTGATGGATGGGCCACCTGCCCTCATGGAGCTGACGTTCATTCACAGTCTTTACCTGTAACATAGGTATTTACCTGGACATAGGAATCATGACCTCCAAGCATGGCAAGGTGGGGTGACCTCCACAAGCATACAGAGGTTACAGTGACAGAGGTGGGGTTGCAATCCCAGGATAGCTGACCCCACTGCCCGCAGCACTGTCCTCTTAAACTTCCTCTGAGCCCTGCAATGTCCACATAGCATTTGTCACCGGCAGCTTACTCTGCTTCTGCCACTCACCAGCCACATGGCTTTGGGGACAGTCCCCTAACTGGGCCTCAGTGTCCCCAGCTGTGAAACGGGGGACACCAGGTCAACTTTGCAACGTTGTGGAGACAAGAGCACCGAACAGCCGCTCCACAAACATGTGCCGAATGAATGAATGAAGTGTCAATGCCGCGGCACCTAGTAGGTACTCAACGAGTGTGTGCTGACGAATGCATGAAGCGGCAATGACTGGCGCGTCGCAGGTTTAAGTGAACCGAGGAAGAAGAAAATATCCATGAAAGTGCTCTAAGTACTGGTGGCTTAACCTCAGGAAGGTCTATTAGGGAGATCAGGATAGGAAATACAGAAGATCCAGAAGTACTGGAATTTCTACTTTCTAACCTCCAAGGCTAAGAAAATGGGCTTCAGAGGAAGACAGACACGTCCAGGTTCAAATCCTGGCTGTCTTCTGTCCCAGCCAGGTTTCTTGTAGAACCGGAGATGACTCAACTGTAGGGCTGGGAACCACAGCGCCCTATCTCACAGGGATCTGTGCGGAATCAGAGAGGACATAGGCCATAGGGATAGTCAGTTCCCAGAAGTGCTGCCCGGGGCCACCTCCACCTGCCCCCAGCACTCCAGGAAGGCAAAGGGCGGTGCCCTTCAACGTGCACGTATTACTTATTCATTTCAAAACGTTGCTACTAGTAAATGTATGTTTAGAAATCTTGGGGCGCCTGGATGGCTCAGTCGGTTAAGTGTATGACTTCGGCTCAGGTCACGATCTCATGGTTCGTGAGTTCGAGTCCTGCGTCGGGCTCTGCGCTGACAGCTCAGAGCCCGGAGCCTACTTGGGATTCTGTCTCCCTCTCTCTCTGCCCCTCCCTTCCTTGCACCCCGTCTCTCTCTCTTTCTCTCAAAAATAAATAAAACATTTTTTTAAATTAAAAAAAAATTCTTAATGCTTGTTCATTTTCCTTTAATGGCCCTTTCCATCAGGATTAGAGAAGGCCCCAGACTGAGGGCAGATGTTCAAGAATAAGCAGTTGCTCTATATGATCCTGTTCTGAGTAGAAAAGGACAAGGATATTGAAGTGGTCTGTTGGGCCACATTATTATGAGCCAGCTGCTGAGACCCGTGTCTCCAGCGCGAACCACGCCTCTTCCCCTGCCAGGATGTCCGTGAACGTGGCTCCACTGTGTCACCACATGAATAGATGCTTCATGGATGTCAGGCGAAGAATGAAAAATGCACCTGTATGTGCCCGCAATTTGAACGCGTGATCTCGTCAGGATCAGAATTATCGCCCCATCTTGCAGATAAGGAACCTGAGTCTCACTGATGAGAAGCCATTTGCCCAAGGTCGCGCGCCAAAGTGGCTGGGCCTGATTGTGAACCCCGGTTGGCCAGATCTGAAACTCATCCCTTTTTTCCTTCTGTGACATCACATGCCCTCCAGGCAGAAAGCCGAGTGGAAAACTCAACCGGTAGAGCCCATAGCTGCATGTATATATTTTTCCAATTCCACTGGCACAAAATGAACCAAAAAAGTGAGGCCCGAGACAAGGAGAGACATGGGATTCACCGGCATCAGACGCAATCACACGGCAAAAATAATTCCTGGGTCTGAGTCTGGGCAGAGCCAGGACCAACAGGAGCCACAGGAAACTCAAGGCAGACTTAATGACACCATGAATCATCTCCCAAGATATGCTGTCGCCCCCATTCTTCATCCACACCCTGAAATTAAAGAGGAAATTAAAAATGTATAGATGTTCTAATACTGGCGAGGCCTGGGACGGGAAACCAGATGTCTTTTTTAGATGACCTGTAGGTTTTGTGACCACGTCCAACACGACGATGGATAACCTGTAATAAAAGCTGACGCGGTGCCCACCAACTGTGCGTGATGGGATAGGAACGTGAGACATTTATTAAGCCCCTACAGTGTGCCGCTGAATTCTGCATAATAATGGCTGCTGTATCTTGTGTTTTTAGGCTTCACGGGTGTTACTTGATTTCATCTTCACGACGGCCCTCTGTTATAATCCACTGCCGTCACCTTCCTGTGTCACAAAGGAAGGATGAGTAATTTGTCACGTAATAAATCAGAGAACACGGAGGCAAGCCAACTCCGGGACCCATGCCTCCTAACTGCTCTGCTCTCCTTTATCGTCCTATTGTACAGACAAGGAAACCGAGGCTCAGAGAGGCGCATGGGCTTGCTGAGGAAATAGCAGGTTCTCGTCTCTGTCTGACTGTATACAATGCTAGGCGGAGCTCATGGCAGCTGATGGCGTGCTGTCTTCCCCTCCTGCAGAGCACACGGCAGAGTGGAGGCTGGATAAGCCCATGAGAAGGGCCAGCAGGGCAAAAGTTCCAGGTAAATTGAGCCTCGGACTAAGAGCAGCGAGAGGTTGGCAAAGGAGAGAGGTGCTGGAGCCTGCATGCATGGCCTTTCTGGAGGATGTGGGTGGGGTTGAGTGAGGCTTCTGGAAGCGGGGTAGGGTTTGGGTGGTGATGGTAAGAAAGAGACGCCATGCAGCAGGAGGAGATTCCTGTCCCCCCACCCCCCAACTGCCACTTGTGAGCTTATTCAATCTGGAAAACCCTTGACAAGTGAGGGCTCCTCATCTAAATCTCAAGGCAAGGAAACCAACCAAGGCTTAGAAAGGCCATCCATCTAAGGCAAGGAAACCAACCAAGGCTTAGAAGGGCCATCCATCTGCAAGGCTCAAAGCAAGGAGGGAGCCATGGGAGGGGAGAACCAAAGAGGCGTGTTCAGCTGTAGTGAGCTTCGTTCTTCCTGGCCTGATGGTACCATGACTCAAGTCAGATTAAAGACTCTGTTAATATCTTATATTTCTTATAATATAATGGATGCTAGGAGGCCAAGATAACTCTCAAGGCTTCCTTGCTGTTCCCTCCGATCTTAAGTGGGTGCTGAGTCCTTGAGGCTTTGCCAAAACCAATCCAGCGACCCAGACCCACCCTCAGCAGATAACTGTCTGCATACCTTCGGGGCATCTGCAGATTTTGCCTTGGCCTCACCCATACATTCTAGTGGTTACTACGTACAAGGACTACAATTAACAGTTTTTGAACACAGTTGCCCATCAGAATCATCCCTGGAACTCTATACAAAAAAAAAAAAAAAAAAAAGAAAAAAAAAGAAAATTATTTCAGCACAATGGGGGAGTAGTGAGGGGACCATTCCAGGTTCAAAGGGGATAAAGGCTAAAAACCAAGATGTGAATAAGAGGGGAAACTGTGTGTGGGCAGAGGAGATATTTGGGTACTCTCTGTACCTCCTGCTTAATTTTTCTATATCCTTCTGAAACTTCCCCCTCAAATAAATTCTACCAATTTTTTTTGTTTTAAAGAGAGATTAGGGGCGCCTGGGTGGCTCAGTTGGTTGAACATCCAACTTCAGCTCAGGTCATGATCTCACAGTTCGTGGGTTCGAACCCTGCGTTGGGCTGTGTGCCGACAGCTTAGAGCCTGGAGCCTGCTTCGGATTCTGTGTCTCCCTCTCTCTCTGTCCCTCCCCCGCTCATGCCCTGTCTCTCTCTGTCTCTCAAAACCGAGTAAATGTTAAAAAAATTAAAAAAAAAATAGAGAGATTAAAGAAACAAAACCACCAAATACAATGAACAGCGATACAGACAATGTTAGGATATTGGGGGTAATATGGATGTTTGGATCTTGGATGACCTTATGGATTTGTTAATTTTCCTAGGTACAAGAGTGCTGTAATAGTTGGGAAATGTTCTTCCTCTGAGGAGGAAGATGGGAAACTATTTTAAGAAGAACCATCCTGATGTTTTCAACTTACTTGCACATTGTTCAGCATCAAAGCAAAATATGTTTAGATACAGACAGAGGTAGCAAAGGAGGTGAAGGCAGAAATGAAGTTGATATACACAACTCCGGTCATTGTCCAATTAAGGCTACTAGAGTGGATGGTGCCTAGGTACTTCTGCAGTAGAAAAGTATTAAGAAGACGAAAGAAGGTGATTTGGAAGAACCGTTGCTCTATATTACCAAAAAAACAAAAATAAAACAAAACAAAAAAACCCAGCAAACATTTTTACTTATCCTTCAATGTTGAGCCCAAGGTTAGCCTTCCCCCACCTCCCAGGCTGGGAGAGGTGCCTCTTTGGGCTCTCATAGCCCTGCCCCCATCACTCTGTAGTGCAATTGCTTGTTGACTTACTTATAACTCCCAACAAGACTGCTATGAACTAGATCGAATTTTTCTTCTATGAATCCTGGGTATCTCAAGAGCGTCTGAAGGGAAGTTCACAGAATGGAAAGAATGAAGAAACGGAGGAGCAGAGGGAAAAAGGGGAATGTGGAAACATAGATAGAATGAACAAAAGGGCTCCTCTCGTTGATGAATTCAGACCCCGGCAGTGCTGCTTCTCAGCCAGCCAATCCCACTGCTCTGAGTTTAAGGAGAGTAGATTCAAAGCCAATATCTGGTACACAGGCTGGAGGGCATGCTTCAGGTCTAATCCCAAGCCAAAAGCCTGGTTTCACTGCTACGGAGTTTCATCAACTTCTGGAATATCAGAATAGAAAGAGCTTGAGCACCTCATCCTACACCTGGAACACCAGAGAAGGGAAGAGAACATCTCAGCTCATAGTCTGACGGGACGGTGGAAGTTCTGGGTCTATACTTCTTGATCTTCTGATACAATTTCCACAGTGTTTTGAAAGGACAAACTGGATATGTAAAGGCATTAAAATCTCTAATTGGATTGGAGATTCAACTTGGGTCCAACACACTTTAATACATGTTCAGTGCCTTCCTTCACTTTTCATAGACATTGCCGCAGCGAAACATGGTGCAAAGGCAATAACCAAAAAAAAAAAAAAAAAATCTTAGACGTATTCATAAAAGTACCCAGTTCCTCATGAAAACACAGTTTTAAGTGAGTGGAAATTATTCAACCAGCCAGCCAGCCAGCCCTCCTTACATCCATCCAGTAATACATCCTTTACTGAATCCATGATCCCTCGCAGTACAGAATCTTAAAGTCTAAAAGGGAAAGTCGATTCACCGCGTTATGACTGGAAGGAAATACGAGTGAACCTTCACATCGTCCTAGGCATGGAAACTAAAGAAGAAATGTTTACTGAGCAAAGGGAGTAGAAAAGCTAGCTCAGCATTCAATTTCCAGATATGATAGATGAGCTTGTATCAGAGAAGATCTGCGCTTAGAAAAACTAGAAAAGCTAAGTTTAAATTTACAGGCATCGGAGAGCACCGAAGCCACCAAGACTTAAAGGATTAAGTTCTGGAAAGAGGAAAGAATGTTGAGGTGAGCCCAGCTCTGTGGCACTTTTCCTCTAGAAAATTGCTGATCTTGAGGAAGAAGAACTAATCTCAGGAACACACATTCAGATATCAAGACATACATATAGAGCTACATTAATTAAGGCAATGATAAATCAGCTCAAAGATAGACAAGTAGAAACATGGAATAGAACGGGGTCTAGAATATATATAAAATCAGTTGCTTTAATAGAAGATGATACAGTTTTAAAATGTGGAAAATATTTCTTTTCAAACACACACACAAGACTAATTGCATATTTACATGGCTATGAATCTTAACCCTTACCTCACAACATAAATATCAATTCCTGATGAATTGCATATCTAGATATAAAAGTTATATCAATACAGCGTTTACCAGAAAACACAGAGAGATATTTTCATAAATTGGGAATAGGCAAATAACTCCTCGATGGGATATATAAAGCACCAACCATAAAGGGAAAATATTCTGAATTCAGTTATATTAAAATGAATAACTTCTGTTTGTCAAAATAAACCACAGGAGAGTGAAAAAGGCATCCTACCAAATGGAGTAGATCCTCATACTCAAGAAAGGACTTACATGTAGGGGCGCCTGGGTGGTTCAGTCGGTTAAGCCTCCGACTTCGGCTCAGGTCAGGATCTCACGGTTTGTGAGTTTGAGCCCCACGTGGGGCTCTGTGCTGACAGCTCAGAGCCTGGAGGCTGCGTTGGATTCTGTGTCTCCCTCTCTCTCTTCCCCTCCCCTGCTCACTCGCCTGTGTGCTCTCTCTCTCTTTCAAAAATAAATAAACTTTAAAAACATAAGAAAAAAAGAAAAGACTTAAACATGTAGAATATAGTTAAGACTCCTACAAATCAATAATGAAGAAACAACCCAAAAGAAAAACCATAATGAGCAAAAGGCTTCACCAGACATTTCAGCAAAGAGGATATCCCAGAGAACAGATGAGCACATGAAGAGGCTCATTTATCAGGAATGTACAAGTTAAAACCAAAAAACATGGCCCTAACTCATATCCACCAGGATAGCTAACATTAAAAAAAATGACAGGACCAAGTGTTAGCAACAATGCAGAGCAAATGGAACCCCCGTTTCCTGCTGGTGAGAAGGTAAATTGTTACCCCTGTCTTGACAACAATTACTAAAGTTGAAAATACACCTCTCAGCAATTTTACTCCTGGGTATACACCCAACAGAAATCTCAATCCATGCAACAAAAGATCTGTACAAGATTGCTCACAGTAGTGCTATTCATAACAGTGTTAAACGAGAAACAACCTGAATGTCTATTAACAGAATGAATAAATCATTATTACATATTTCTACAATGGAATATTATACACTAGGGTTTCTCAGTGGTGGCATAGTTGACGTTTTAGACCAGATAGTTCTTCGTGGTCAGTCCTGTACATCATAGGATGTTCAGAGGCATCCTGGGCTCTACAGTAACACCCCTCTCTGCTAGGACGACCAAAAATGTCTCCAGACATGATCAACTATCTCTTGGCAGAGAGGGGGGTGCAAAAGTGCCTCCAGTTGAGAACTGCAGTTCTGGACTAGAGAGCAAAGAAAACAAAACAGAACAACATGTTGTTATGTAACAACAGTATGAAGGAAACTCAAAAACGTAATATTAAAAGAAAGAAGCCAGAGGCCAAAGAGCACTTACTCCTGGATGCTTCCTTTCATATTGAGTTCAAAACCTATCTAATTTATAGTGTTAGAAGTCAGGGTGGTAGTTACCTGTGAGGAAGGAGGAGGTCATGACTAGGACAGACCCAAGAAGGGTTGTAGGGGCACCTGGGACGATCTGGTTTTGATTTGGGTTGGCATGACACAGGTAGGACCAATTCTGGAAAATTTCATACAGATGCACTTTCCTGGATGTATATATCAACAATGGGTCTACTTCACGGACATAGAGCTCAACGGGAGAGCCACAGATTCCAAAAGAATGTTCTGAACCATCACCGATGAATCCCAGTGTTTTTACACAAACCTGCAGCTAAATTAGATGAGCCTCAAAATTCCTGAAAGGTCCACAGATCTACCATTCAAGACCTGGAGTTTTAGATAGAAAATAGCTGCCCCCCGCCCCCCCGCCTTCTCATGGAAACCTGTCCAAGAATCCTGTTGGCTCCAAGGATGAATCCTGGGCAGAGCCAGACTTCTGGTTCTGCTTGCTCAGACCTTGGGTCCATGGTAAATGTGGTAAAATGTTTCAGTTTCCACTAAACTTCCTAATAGTGGTAAAATGGAATAGAACCCGTTTGTCCCAGGAAGACATAAAACCGTATTCATGGGAGGCCTCTTCATGAAGTATATTCAGGATGGATTAAAATAATTCTGAGCTCCGGTTCTGAGAATGCCGAGGCCAGTAAATAAATGTACTATTGAAATAAGATTAGTGGTGGATGCTTAACCTACTTTGGGAACAAGCTGTTTTTAATGCTAAGTACCATCCATTCACATTTACATAATTAATGAACTAATTACAAACGAATCTTATCTAATCATTTAAGCAGGCCTCGTGTGACCCATCCTTGCCTTCCTTTCTGTAGTAGAGTAATTGCACTTCCCTGAAAGGCATACGACTTTATTTTAAAAACAATACCCTGTAATTTAGACCTTTTTACTAATTCAAGCCAGCCTCATCCCACGTAAAAATCAACAGGGCGAAAGGAAGTTGGTGTCTCAATCTTGTTCTTTTTTAAACCGAGAGCTGCAAGCCGTGAGTATAGGGCTGCAAATGTTTACAGAAAGCAAATTTTCCCCAGAAAAAGGAAAAGTTGTCATGCCATCGTTTAGCCAAACGAACAGCGGTTGTGTTAAATCGGCACCAAAGCAAATGATACATACAACAGTAATTAGCGAAGATTACACAGTAATTAAAATCACGATGATTATGTGAGTGAGAATAATTTATACAATAATCTCCATGCTCACATTGCAATATGGTACAAGTCCAATAGCAACAGTGGAGAGCCATGTTTGGTAATAGATTCAAAGCACGGCATCACTAATTATGTGGTGATAGATGGGTCACTGAAATTTAGGGATAAAGAAAGTCTCTGACCAGGGTACACACAATTTTATGTGGACTTCCCAAGGCTACCAAATTGGACCTCAAACACTTGAATGTGTCTTCTCTGTTCTCACTCTCCTCTCCTACCTCTTCTCGTTCCTTCTCCAACCCCCGTCCCCCGGCTCTGTCTGCATAATTTTGTCCACTCACATAATGCCACCTTCCCCTTGGTGGAGAATATTTGCTTTGCTTATTTAAAAATTTTTTTAATGTTTTTATTTATTTTTGAGACAGAGAGAGACAGAGCATGAGCAGGGGAGGGGCAGAGAGAGAGGGAGACACAGAATCCAAAGCAGGCTCCAGGCTCTGAGCTGTCAGCCCAGAGCCCGACACGGGGCTCAAACTCACGGACTGTGAGATCATGACCTGAGCTGAAGTCGGACGCTCAACCGACTGAGCCACCCAGGTGCCCCTGCTTTGTTTATTTTTTTAAAAAAATTTATCCACCCCCTATTAGTTTTCTGTTCCAGGTAAGGCATTCTATTGTCCTTTGGGGAAACCCTTCCTCCCCCAGTGTTTCTATGGTTTGAGTGGGAATAAAACCCATATTCCAGAACCAGGTGAGAACACCAACTTGAGCCTAAGGTAAAAGGCTCCTTCATTCCCCTTATCTGTCTGACTGGTTTGGAACAGACATGTGATTCCCTTTGGGCCAATGAAAGCCAAGCTCAGGATTTTTGTGGAACTGTTCAGAAGAAAGGTTACTTCTCTTTACTTTTGGACTCTGAGTGGTACAGGCACAAGCTTGAAGATCTTGGCTGCCATCTTGCTACCTCAGAAAAAAGCCAATGCCGAGAGGAGTGGATCAGAGAGGTTGCTGAAGGATCAAATCCCCATGATCACTTTTGAATCCCTGGATCCCCTAATGCCTGAAACTAGACCTACCTTTGGTTTCTAAGCTGCATGAGCTAATAGTATTTTTCATTTTGTATAAGCCAGTTTGAGTCGGGCTTTTTTCTGAGGTAGTGACTCAGACACTATAACAAGCTCATGGTCAAGTGGCTGATAAGTTTGGATTAGAAACCAGGTCTACCACACTGCAAAGCCTGTTATCGCCTCTTACCTCTTTTGAAGCGTATCTTCAAGACCTCCGCCACATCTAGTTTAACACAGTGCCCGCCACTGACCTCTGCCCCCGGTCTGCATTCTGGGGTTGCTGAGGCCCAGACCTTGAGCATTCCCCTCTACATTCCATCAAGACTGGAGACAGTCAACCAGTCTGGGAAGTCCACCCTTGGTATTGATTACCAGCATTAGCCATCAAATCACTCTTATGTGGGGCCAGCCTACTTCTCTATCCACTGTCATTTATTTGTTCCATGCATATTTATTGAGTGTCTACTATGTGTCAGCCACTGTGCTAGGTGTTGAGGTACAAGAGGAAAAAGGTGAAGTTTGTTTCCTTAAAAGGCTCACTGCCCCATGAGGGAGAAAGACACCCAAACAGATAAGCTCAACATAATATGGTAAGTGCTATGGGAGAGGGCTGTGTGGGGTCTGTAGGACTGTGGTGGTCATGCACCTGACCCAGCCAGGGCATCAGGAAGCCTCCAAAAGCAGGTAACCCACGAGCTGAGTCTTGGAGAATGAGTAAGAGTCTGCTAAGCACAGAAACAAGAGAAGGGTGTCTAGTCAGAGAGAATATCATGGACAAAAGATCAAAGAGGGGGGCCAAGAACATAATGTATGGGGGAGAGCTCTAGTCCACATGGGGCACAAAATATGAAGAAGACAGAGAGGGTAATGAGACCAGAAAGGTAGGCAAAAGCCAGATCATGAAGGGCGCCGTAGGCCTGCTAAGGCATCTGAATTCCATCCTGTTCTATCCGGGAGGGCAGAGATCAAAGTTTTCTGTCCAGGGCAGATGGCAATTATTTTTAGCTTAAAAGCCATCTGATTTCCATTACAAGTACTGAATTCTGCCAGCACGGTGCAAAGATAGTCATAAACAATATGTAAAATCAAAAACAATAAGGTGGACAAGTCTGTGTTCCAATAAAACTTTATAAAATCAGGTCGAGGGCCAAATTTGGCCTGCAAGCAGCAGTTTGCTGACTCTTGCAGTAAGAGACGGGAAGCCACTGCAACTAGACTTTCATTTTAATTTGTTTTAATTTGTTTTATTACATTTCTTTATTTTGGAGAGGCAGAGAGACAGAGCATGAGCGGGGGAGGGACAGAGAGAGAGAGGGAGACACAGAATCCGAAGCAGGCTCCTGGCTCCGAGCTGTCAGCCCAGAGCCCGACACGGGGCTCGACCCCACGGACTGTGAGCATGACCTGAGCCGAAGTCGGCCGCCCAACCGACTGAGCCCCCCAGGCGCCCCAACTAGACTTTCATTTTAAAAGCATCACCCTGGCTGAAGTATAGAGAATGGACGAAGGAAGGACAATATTGGAAGTTCTTTGCCAGCACCTAGGACAGAAATGACGGTAGCCCGACTTACCGGTGTTGGTGGTGAGGATGGGAAGAAGCAGAGAGAGCCAAGAACGTTGAGACGGGGCAGAATAAACAAGATTTGGGGATCCGATGAATATGAGGACGAAAGAGAAGACATGAGAGTCTGAGACGACCCAGCTTGGGAGGCTTTATGAATGAGAGAACCACCAAATTCGACACTGATAACACAGAGTAGGCGGGAAGGCAGGAGTTTCCTCCCAGATATGTTGAGTGAAGACATCTGGTTAGCGATGTGGTTGGCGATCTTCTCGGTACAGGCAGTGAGATATGATGTCTACATTTAAAACCCGGGAGAGGGGCGCCTGGGTGGCTCAGTTGGTTGGGCGGCCGACTTCGGCTCAGGTCATGATCTCGCGGTCCGTGAGTTCGAGCCCCGCGTCGGGCTCTGTGCTGACCTGCTCAGAGCCTGGAGCCTGTTTCGGATTCTGTGTCTCCCTCTCTCTCTGACCCTCCCCCGTTCATGCTCTGTCTCTCTCTGTCTCAAAAATAAATAAACGTTAAAAAAAAAAAATTTTTTTTTAAATAAAAAATAAAAAAAAATAAAACCCGGGAGAATGTAAGAGTTGGAGGTCTAGACTGGGCGTTTTCCCACTTACGATAAGGGTGTTAAAAATCACGAGACGATCGTCTGGGATCAGGTGGAAAGCAAAGCAGCAGATGAGGGTGGCGCCCCGTGAAACCCCCCACCCACACACATTTGGGGACTGGGGGTGGAAAGGAAAAGACCAGGGGTTTGAGGAGCTCCAAGGAGCAGAAATGTCTAAGAGGCCAAGTAAACAGAGAAGTGTTCGGCAGTTGCTAAGGGCAGGGATACGTCTAGAAAAAAGATCAAGACTGGAGCACATCCCCCGATTTGTCCCTTGGGAATCTACTGGCGTGGTGAGGCAGGTTTCAGGGAGCGGTGGGGGCCGGGCTCCGGGTTGTAGGCAACGAACGAGGCACAAACGTGAGGCGTATGAGTGCAGATGGCACGTGCGGACCCCCACTCTGAAGAAGCCTGGCTCCAAAGAGGAGAAAAAGGTGGACTTCGATGGGACTCCGGGGTGACGGGGGGGAGCACACCATTAGGATGGGGAGGACCTCAAGGTGTTTCTCACTCGTGAAGAAGGACGACCGGAATGGGCAGTTGAGCAGACAGGAGAGAGAGGGGACACTAAGTGGACCGGAGGGCTGCAGGGGAGGGGGGTGTGTGGGGTGCAAAATGGGTGCCGGCAGGGCCGGATCTCGTCTTCTGAGACCAGAGGGAAGATGGGGAGAGGTCCCCTGCTTTAACACTCTTCCAGCAGGACAGCAGGGCAGTGGCCGGAGTGGCACATGGCAGGGGCCGAGCTGACCGTCCCTGGATGGCCCTGGCACCACCTGCAGCCAGGTGTTAAGAGAGATTCCTGAGCCAAGTGTTCCTGCCACCACCAAACCCATAAACTTCCTCTCTGGGGGCCACGAAGGTAATTTAGTGTCTCCATCTCCAGAAGCGCTTGCATTTATCAGCAGCAGCTGCACGGTTCCTGGTCTGTAAATCATAAGGCTCTAGGTGTATTTCTCTTGGGCTGACGTCCCTTATAAATAATGCAGTGAATGCTTTTATTTTTCTGGCAGAAGACTGCTTTCTCTCTCTCCTCTGTTTTTAAAGTGACCTTCTTTCTCAGTCAAATTCGAAACGTCCAAGAGTCTCCTCTATTGAGCCCTACGACGTGCCAGGTAACACGGGGCTGGGGACACGGGCGTCTCAGGCTCTACTACCTACCGTCTCCTCGCAGAAAGGACACTGGGACAATCTGGTACCCATATCTGGTAGTAGTATCTAATCAAGTTTAAAACGCAAATGCCCTTGGACCCTGAGAAGAGTCTGCCCATGTGGATGAGAATGTGTGTTTTTATTTTTTTTTTAATTTAAAGTTTTATTTATTTATTTTGAGAGACGGGGGGTGGGGGAGAGAGAGAGAGAGAGAGAGAGAGAGAGAGCATGCATGAGCAGGGGAGGGGTAGAGAGAGAGAGTTCCAAGCAGCCTCCACACTCAGCACACGAGCCCGACGTGGGGCTCGATCTCATGACCGCGAGATCACCACCTGAGCCCATGTCGGACGCTTCACCTACTAAGCCACCCAGGCGCCCTGAATGTGTGTGTGTTTTAAAGGCTTACAAGCTCAGAGAAAATACCTTGAAAACAGCTAAAAGCGGAACAAGAAGCCTTTAATTAAAGAATCCATGGCTTAGCTTGCACACCTTTTGCAGGAATTAAAAGAATGGTAACAGACCTAGGCATACTGATAAGGAATGATCGCCAAAATATATTGTTGAGGGATGTCGAAGGAGAGAAAGACATTGTAAGAATTTATGTACCCCATCATGTACATAACAAAGCATCCTATCATTGATGGTGGATACCTTTGGGAAGGGAGCTGAGATGGGGGTCACCGTGGTTAAGAGGGTTTTAGCTTTATCTGTTCTATTTTGAGTTCCTGAACAGGGCGGGGAGCGGGGGCAGGGAGTATTTGTAGATTACTTGTGCAATTAGGAAGAGCTGGAGGGCACTTGAGCTCTAAGCCAGGCCGTCACTATACGCTTGGGTAAGGTATTTCCCTCTCCAGACCTCCATGTCCCCCGTCTGTGTAATGAACAAATCACATCAGATAATTCTAGGGCTTCTTTCCAACTCAGAAGTTCTTGCAGCTTTAAATTGGAAACGTATTCCAAGGACAGTGCTCAAAATGTTCAGGGCTTGATCTGGGGGATCTGGCACTCAGTAGGTATCTTTCGGATGGCTGCTGAATGTTGAGTAATAATCCTTATGCAGTTTTAATAGTAAGAACAGCTGTATGCCAGTAAATGCTGCAGGTGAGTAATCTGCATCCCCAACCTTGGATAAATGTCAGAGAGCCCATGGCAGGGAAGCAGATACAAATACAGGCTTTGGAGGGATTCAAACCTGGGTTCCAATACCCGCCCTTCCACTTGGCTGCTATGGGATACTGATCAATTACTGACTCTCTGTGACTCGCAGTCAGGGCTGAGCTGTGACCAAGTATGGTTACTATTTCTGTTCCAGCCTGGATGTTACGGTCAGTTACTCACTCGAAAAACATTCATTGAGCACCAACTGTGTACCAGCCCCAGGGATACAGATATAAGGAAAATAGACAAGAAGTTTACGGTCCCTTCTTGCCTCCTGCCCTTTCACTGTCCCTGAGCACCACTGCTCTGAGCTGTCCTGGGACAAGCCTGAGGACTCGGAAGGGGAGAGGGGAAGAAAAAGGGGGGTGAGGCCCTGGCGAGAGCTGCCTGAGCATGTGGAGGCAGGCTCTGCCTCAGGCAGAGCTCTAGAAGCCGGGGTAAGACCATCTGTGCCTGAATCGGTTGTCTCCTCTCTGTCTCTGGGCCTCAGATTCCTCTGCTGCCACATGGGGGTAATGTCTGTCTCCTGGGCTTCCTCTGGGCATCCAGCAGATACTGACACGAATAAAGCTAATTTTCTTGAGCTCTCTCTAGGTGCCAGGCTCCGAATGAAGACAAATGTGTGCATCATCTCATTAACCTGACAACAACCCAGATTTATTCACAGAGAAACATGGACAGAGAAGTTGAAAGATCTTGCCCCAGATCTCGCTGCTGCAAAGGAGCAAATAGAGGGTTGGAATCCACATGCTGCGACTTCCGTCCGTGCACCCAAACCACGGCAGCCTCCCACCTCCCACTCACACGGGTGTTCGGCCACTTAGGATGTAACCGAAGGGCTAAGGATCCTTATCACGCACGTCACTACAGGCATGCCTCGGAGATATTGTGGGTCCCGTTCCAGACCACCGCAGTAAAGTGAGGATTTCAATAAAGCGAGTCAAGTAAATTTTTTAGTTTTCCAGTGCACATTAAAGTTATGTTTGCACCACACTATTACATCGTAGTCCATTAGGTGTGCAACAGCATTATGTTTTTTAAAAGCATACTGAAGGGGCGCCTGGGCGGTTTAGTCTGTCAGGCTTCCGACTTCGGCTCAGGTCATGATCTTGCGGTCTATGAGTTCGAGCCCTGCGTCGAGCTCTGTGCTGACCGCTCGGAGCCTGGAGCCTGCTTCCGATTCTGTGTCTCCCTCTCTCTCTGCCCCTCCCCTGCTCATACTCTGTCTCTCTCAAAAATAAACATTAAAAAAAAGCCTGATCAAGTCCATACCTTAATTAAACCTTTATTGCTAAAAATGTGAACCATCATCTGAGTTTTTGGTGAGCCATCATCGTTTTGCTGGTGGAGGGTCTGGCCTCAGTGGTGATGGCTGCTGACTGATCAGGGTGAAGGTCGCTGAAGGCTGGGGTGGCTGTGGCAGTTTCTTAAAATAAGCCCGCATATTGTGCGCCCCATCAATTGACTCTCCCTTTCACGAATGATTCCTCTGCAGCAGGCGATGGTGTTTCATAGCATTTTAGCCACCGTGGAAACTCTTTCAGAATTGGAGACCGTCCTTGCAAACCCCACCGCTGCTTTCTCAGCTACGTGTGTAGAACCTTCTGAATGCCTTCTTGTCACGTCAACAGTCTTCGCGGCATCCTCACAAGGAGCACAGTTCATCTCCAGGAACCACTCTCTTTGCTCATCCGTGAGAAGAAGCAATTCCTCCTCTGTTCACGCTTACCACGGGTTTCTAGCAATTCGGTTCCCCCTTCAGGCTCCACCTCCAGTCCCTGCTCTCCTGCTGTCTCCACCCCATCTGCAGCTACCTCCCCCACTCAAGTCTAGACTCCTCCACCCTTCCATGCGGGATGGAATCCACTTCGTCCGCACTCCTGTTAACGTCGCTGTCTTGACCTCTCCCGTGAATCAAGAACATTCTTAATGTTCTTCAGAATGGTGAATGCTTTCCAGAAGCCGCCATAGACAGGGAGTCCTCTGATGGATCCGGGCAAATTGGGAAGCTTCCTGTCCATCGGTAGCACACCCGGTCACCCAAGAGCTCCGATGGCGTGGGGATGTATGATGAGATTAATGCTGTTTTCAGGCCTGCTAACACAACATCCATTCTGCAGCCCACGGACCAAGGAGTAATTTCAACTTTCAGGTCTTATGATGGAAGAAATGCATCTGAAAGCCGCCTTGGCTTCTCCTCTCTAGCTACGAAAGTCCTCCGACAGTGGGAGCTTCCGTCTACACTGAGCCTCTGCTGTCTTCACGAATGACCGTAGCCAGATCTTCTGGATAATTTGCTGCAGCTTCTACACGAGTGCTTGCTGCTCCACACCCTGCACTCTTGGGTTCCGGGGGTGGCGTCTTTCCTTAAACTTCGTGACCCAATCGACTGCTAGCTTCGAACATTTCTTCTGTGGCTTCCGCACCTCTCTCAGCCCTCACAGAATGGAAGAGAGTTTGGGCCTTGCTCTGGATTGGGCTTTGGCTTAAGGGAGTGTGGTGCCGGGTTTGATCCTCATCCAGACCACTGAAACTTTCTCCAGATCAGCAGGAAGGCTGTTTCTTTCCTTATCATTCGTGAACTCACTGGAGTAGCACTTGTCATTTCCCTCCAGAACTTTTCCTTCGTGTCCACCGGTCGGCTAAGCATTTGGCACAAGAGGCCCAGCTTTCAGCCTCTCTGAGCTTTCGAGGTGCCTTCCTCACTAAGCTGAATCGTGTCTAACTTTTGGTCTAAAGGGAGAGATGTGCGACTTTTCCTTTCACATGCACACTTAGAGGCCACTGTAGGGTTATTCGTTGGCCTAATTTTAATATCACTGTGTCGTAGGAAATAGGGAGGCCCAAGGAGAGGGAGAGGGGCTGGGACACGGCGGATCAGTAGGGTCGTCAGAACATACACAACACTTACTGACTAAGTTCACCATCTTACATGGATGTGTTTCGTGGCGCTCCAGGATAATTACAATGGCAACATCAGAGATCACGGATCACAGATGGCCATGGCAAATAAAATAATGAGGGGAAAGTTGGAAATGTTGCAAGAATCACCAAAATGTGACACAGAGAGACAGATCAAATGCTGTTGGAAAAATGGCACCCGTAGGCTTGCTTGACAAACCTCCAGTTTGTAAGTAACACAATATCCGACAGTGCGACAGAGCGAACACGACAAAATCGTATGCCGGTGCGATTATAATTACAAAGCTCGGATATTATGTTAATGCGCATTCACATGCTGTTATGGCTGCCTCCAGTTCTGCTTCACTGCCTTATACACTGGCCGATGGGGAGAAACAGGGGCGTTTACTTATCAGGAGAGAATAAGTCCTCAACCTTTGGGGTTCATGGAGGAGGTGGCTTTTTCTCCATATAGGCCTTTGTTTTTAATTAAGAGCAGTAATCAGATGATCTTGCTTTAATTAACTCCCCTGATGCATCCACACTCTAGGAGCCTCTCTCTGATATTTTCGATGTCAAGTTTTTCAGCCTAAGATTATCTGCAGGCATGCGTCAGACATTTGCCATTTGCTGAATATGCCTGAAAGGTTAGCGTGAACTTCCACCCCCTTCTTTTTGTAGAGACAGCCCCCTCCTTCAGAGCAAACACATTTCAAGTCAGGAAGGGATTGTCTGTATTTGCTCCTTGAGTCTCTGACTTTTCTTTCTGTCTTTTCACGTTGGGTCTTCTGTTACCACAAAAGGAGTATGCATTTCATCTTAATTATGCATCTGCTTAATCCATAATTTCTGATTTATGTCTGTTAGCTCCTAATTATAAGAAGGCCACCCTTGAAAAGGAAAACCAAATGAGCTGAGAGAAACGAGGCTGAAAAACTAGGGTGATGATGGATTTAAGCCCTAAACTAAGGGTGCATCCTGAGGCCCGTTTATTGAAGGAAACTATTGTTGGCAATCCTACAGATTTGTGAGAGTTTCGTCTCAGGCTGTAACTGAATCCATCACCCTCTGTGGTGGGGAAAATATAAAACCTTGACATTCAGAACAAAGCTAAAATCTCTGAGGGAGAAATTATCCAGCCTAACTGTCAATGATACTGATTTGCCATTTAAAAAAAAAAAAACACAAACTCAAATACAGAAACACTTAAGTGAATATGTTTACAAAAGAAAAATTTAAATCCAGAACCATCCATACATGGAAAACAAGGAGGGCTTGCTTTAGATAGAAGGAAACTATAATAAATCCACAGTTATTTAAAAAATGTTCACCACATGCTTTTTAAAAAATCATCATGAAAATGGTGCTTTAGTGAGGGCTGTATTAGATCTTCATCATTTTAACTGTTTGGAGCAGTAAACACAATTATATTTCCTGTTGCACAGATGAGGAAGTGAAGGCTCAGAGAAGATAATTGACCTGCCTAAAGTCCTTCAGGTAAGAAGTGGCAGGGTCATAGCTCAAACTGTCCAAGACCATGCCTATGCTGGAGAAAGTGGAAGACATGAACAACAGCCTTTGAAGGATGAGATTTTTCAAGCTATTGGCCATCCAGAGACAGCAGGGAGATACTCTTACCTGGGACTGAGCGTGTGGCTGCTGATGACTGACTGTCGAGAGGGGGTCCTCACGGTATCTGTGGCCAGGGACAGAGTACAACTCAGCCAGGACTGCAGACTGCCTTCTGGCTGGGAGCTGAGGATGGAGACATTATCTCTAGAACCAGAAGACAGGATGCTGTCAGCACAATGACAACCACAGTAACAGCAATAACTAGATATTAACCCCTAAGCATAAGCCAGGCATGTGCTACATGCTGTACTCCCATAACGTCAATCAGTGCTCACAACACCATCCCTGAGACGTGAGAGCCAGTGCTGTCCCCATTATATAGATGAGAGTAAACGGAATTTGAGGAGGCCAATTTGGGTCTTGCCAAGGTCATCCGTCTAGTTAGTGAAAAAGTTGAGATGCCAACCCTGGTTTCTCCGATTCTAATGCCCTTGCTACTAACTACTGCTCTTCCTTGGGGAGATAAGCACTCTAATATAGATATTGAGGCAATTCTGATTTTAAAGTAAAATTTGGCATTGAATTTTATACCAAGTGATAAGCCCATGGAATATGTCAAGTGTGAAGGTCTTAACTTCTTGCCTGCCTTAACCAGAATGTCTTTGTAGACAGAGCCTTTGCTTTTATGTCCCCTAATTCTGAAAGCAGCACAGGGTGAGGCTATGTGGGCCTGTCACTGATTTGGGTACTCAATGATTATTCTGTTTTCTAGTTGATATACTCACTCAACTATTATCTGTCAATATTTATATCAATCTTTATATCTATAACTATATATCTATTTTGATATCTGTATCTGTATTTATATATGCCTATATTTGTATCTGTCTATAAATTCATTTGTTTGTTTATAGCATGCTCCATGCCGGGCACCATGGGAAGGACGTATAAACATGAACCCAACATTGAACTTGTCCTCAAGACTCCATCTTACCAGAGTAGACATCTAATCTATAGAGATAACCACAAAATAAAGGAGAAAATTATTAAGGCCATAGAGAGGGATAGAAAGTAGGAGAATTAGGAGGGAGCCTTGATTTGCTTCTTGGAGGCATAAGGGAAGGCATCAAGTAGGGATAGCTGAGCCACAACTTGTTTGAAGGCTGGGGGTTGGCCATGCAGGGCCTGGGGAAAGGACTTTGAGCTGGAGGGAACAGCATACACATAGGTATGGACGTTGGAAAAGGGCAGGGCATGGGTGATATGCAAAATAGGAGTCCCAGGTACAGAGGGAAATAGGGTCAGATATGTGTGTCATTCTGAGGTAATAGGGAGCCACTGAAAGTATTTGGTGGGGACAGTGGTATGGAAAGTCATGGGCTTCTCTGTCTAAAAGAAGTTGGGCTGTTCAATAATGTGTCCCCAGTGCTATATGTTGTGACCATGGAGTCAGAGCTATCGTGGCATTGCCAGTAATTCTCCAAGCGGGCGTGCATGTTCCCTCTGCGGACTGGACCCGGAGAGCCAAGGGCTTGCCCTTGGCTTCAATGTCAACTGCTCAATTCCACTCAGGGTTCACTTACATCTCTTTTCCGCCATGGCTGGTGCAGTCCACTGCCGTCTGGACACTAGAAAGAGACACAAGAATGAGTCTGTCCCCCTTGTGCTTCCAGGGGAAGAAATGGTCTTCGATGTCAGACAAACTTCCAGCCTTTGCCCCTGTGTGATCTCAGGCAAGTCACCCTCCTTCTCTGACCCTCCTGGGCTCCTTTGTAAAATGCGGTGATGAATGGGGTTTGGTTGTGGGGCAGACTAAGCGAGATAACCCTTGTAAACGTCGCGGCCTGGTTCCTGACAAATAAATAGTGTTGATTAAAAGGCAACAACCATTATCCCTGCTCTTGTTTGAGTACAACCAGTACTGCTGTTATTAACAGCGTCATTATTGTCAACAAGCAACGCGTTTGCTTTATGTTCTTTGTGAGTGCGAGTGAATCAGACAAGAGGGCAGGTGGCCAGCTTTCCAAGGCGTTCTGGGAAACTCCGAGACTAATTACAGTGGTAGCTGTTCCTTAGGGAGCATCCCTTCATTCAACAAAGATGCTCTACCTGTGATCTCATCTAACCATCCCGCCTATCTCCATTTAGTGAATGAGGAAAGGGACACCCTTGTAAGGTCACATAGCTTTGAATCCATCCCAGGTCTGTAAAAGCTATTAACCTCATGCTCTTTACCAGTTGTCCCGCATGCGGGTGTGGACAACCAGACCACACCCTCGGACACCAGAGACCTCATCTGAATCCTGGCTTCACAAGCCAGGGCCTCCTGCTTTGTTCTTCGCATGGAATCTGGGGAATTCCTTCCTTAGAAAACCTGGTTGTTCTCCAAGGGATGTACCTGTGGTTCCTTGGTCCCTATCCTCGAGGATCCGTCAGTCTTGGGGCTCCTATTCATATCTATCTGTCCCCACCAGACTGCAAGAGCCCCTCATGATCCAAGAACGTGTTTTATTCATATCTTTAGCCCCAGGGCTCAGGCCAGACCAGAAGTCCTTTCAGACAATGTTTTGTGAATCCAATGAGCTCCAGCCATGGGCTAAGTCCAACCTACAAACGTTTTTTATAAATAAAGTTTTATTAAAACACAGCCACACTAACTCATTTCCATGTTGCGCATCACTGCTTTTGCTCTACCGTAGCAGAGTAGTTGCAAGAAAGATCATGTGGCCCCCACAGCCTAACATATTTACTATCTAGCCCTTTATTTTTTATCGTTTTTTAAAAATGTTTATTTATTTTTGAAAGAGAAAGACAGAGCGTGAGCAGGGGAGGGGTAGAGAGAGAGGGAGACACAGAATCCAAAGCAGGCTCCAGGCTCTGAGCTGTCAGCACAGAGCCCGACGTGGGGCTCGAACTCATGGACCCCGAGGTCATGACCCGAGCCGAAGTCAGACGCTTAACCAACTGAGCCCCACTGTCTAGCCTTTTAAAGAAAGGATTGCTGTGACCTCTCCACCATAACAAAAGCAACCTTTGTGAATGACCCTGGGAGAAGAAGAAGAACGACCCCCAGAGATGCCCATGATCTAATCCTTAATCCCAAGAACCTGGAGCTACATTTCCTGACACGGTAGAAGGGACTCTGCAGATGTGGTTAAGGTTAAGCATCCTGAGATAGGGATATTATCCTGGATTATCTGGGTGGGCCCAACCTAGGCCCTCACATCCTTCAAAGCAGGGAACTTTCCCCAGATATGGTCAGAGGGAGATGTGGCTATGGAAGATTGGCCGAGAGGCAATATTGCCGGCTCTAGAGATATAAGTGTCACAAGGTGTTTTGGTATCTTCTACAACCTGGAAAAGGTAAGGAAATGCATTCTCCCCTAGAGTCTCCAGAAGGAACACAGTCCTTTTGATACCTTTATAAGGCCAGGGAGATCCTTGCTGGGCTTTTAAAAAAAATGTTTATTTATTTTTGAGAGAGAGAGAGAGAGAGTGAGAGCGAGCATGAGGAGGGCAGGAGCAGACAGAGGGTAGCAGAGGATCCGAGGGGGGCTCTGTGCTGATAGCAGGGAGCCCGATGAGGGGTTCAAACTCACGAACTGTGAGATCATGACCCGAGCTGAAGTTGGATGCTCAACCGACTGGGCCACCCAGACGTCCCAATCCTCGTTCGGCTTCTAAACAACAGAACTGTAAGATAATAAATCTCATGTTGGTTTAAGCCACTAAATTTGTGTTAATTTGCTACCGCACAAAAAAAAAAAAAAAAAAAAAAAAAAAAAACCAACCTTGCAGTAGAACAAAACTGTCTTTGCTGGGTGACCCTGAATCTTCTTGAGGATCTATAGACAAAGTTTTGATGGAGCTTTTCTTTAAATGCTTACTGATTTATTTTGAGAGAGAGGAACAGAGGATCCTAAGCAGGCTTTGCAATGACAGTGCAGAACCCAACTCAGGGCTCCAGTTCACAAACAGAAATCATGCCCTGAGCTGATTTCCATAGCCAGATGCTTAACCGACACAGCCACCCACGTGCCCCTTGATGTAACTTTTTAACAAACTATTGAAAATACTTTAAAAAAAATCCACTTTGCGGGGAGTGCCTGGATGATTCAGCGGGTTAAGTGTGTGAATGGTTGGACAGCACAGAACCTGCTTGGGATTCCCTGCCCCCCTCTCTCTCCACCCTGAAGTGGTCAATGTGAGTAGATCCGATTCTGATCCTCCTGCTGCTCTGGGTCTTTCCATGCCTCTGCTGGGTTAGGGTTGTGGAAAGAATAAGACACTGAGAGAAAAGGCGACCAAAGCCTAGGGGCCTCGCTGTGTGGCATGGGTCTACTCTCTTTCCTGCTTGCGATCTCAATTTCCCTCATTTGGGGTAAGCCTCTGGCTCCTGCCAGACTCTGGCTATCACAGGAGCTAATCCCAGGGCCCGCTTCTGCCTTAACAGAAAGAACCGGGTTTTCTAAGCCAATATTCTCTATGAGAAATCAGCAGGCAGCAGGCGTGACCCATCACTGCTGTATCAATGACTGTTGCACCCTGTATCACCACGCAGGGAAAAAAAAATGGTGAAGAATCTTAAGAAGCAATCTCATAAGAGGGTAAGATTATCAGTGGTCATTATTAGTGCCTTCGAAGCCCTGTGACTCTGGAAAAGAACCAGCCGCGAGAAATAAAAAGACACAGGTATGGATGCTTATGGAAAATAATCTTACGTTTTTATAGAAATTTTTATCTGTGCACTGGTTGCTTTTGCCTGTGAACTCATGTCACTGCACGTCCACAGAACTCCTGAGGTTAAAGTCAAGGTCTGCTGGCCATGCTGCCTGTCGACTTCCTGATGACCCCACTCTACCTGCCATTTTTGAAGGTCTCGACAAAATGGAGTATGTCTGAAATAAAGAGGCGGGGTGGAGACGGGCTTCTGGAAGCCACCTCACGCCTTATGGTCCGAGAAACTGCGGAAGGCACTTAACAGCTTCGTTCTGAGGTGGTCTGCAGCTTGGAAGGAGGGGGAGGGGAAAGGCTTTCAGGCTGAAGCAGGCTATTTTGTTCTGCGTGATCCTGAGACTCATTGAACCGGATGGGTAGAAATCGCCACCAGGTTGACTTTTTATAAGCCGTGGATTATTGGTCCTGGTAGATACTGGAGTTTGTACACCACAGTCTACAGAGCCTTTGCATTCTTGGAGACCTCACAGGGGCGTCTAAGGGGTCAGGGAGAGAGACCAAGTAGGGAGGCTTGACCCCGAACCTTCATTTCTTTCTGCACTCCATCCTAAGTTAGAATTTTCTCCAGGACTTTGTGTTGGTATACAAAATAAAAAGGGGTGGGGTTCTACTTGAGAGGGAGTTTGAAACCCACTGACCCTTTTATCCTATGAAGAAAGAGTCTCTGTGCTCCAAGTTCCAAAATGGGACTGCATTTTTTACTGCACCCCCTGTCTTTTTTTTAATGTTTATTTGTTTTGAGAGAGCAAGAGTGAGCATGAGTGGGGAGGGGCAGAAAGAGAGGGAGAGAGGGAGAATCCCAAGCAAGCTCCCCCTACTGTCAGTGCAGAACCCACTGCAGGACTCGAACCCACAAACTCTGAGATCATGACCCGAGCCCAAATCGATAGTCGGACGCCCAGCAGACGGAGCCACCCAAGCACCCCAACGTACCTCCTGTCATAACGTAGAAGGTGAATATTGCTGGTGGTGGTGATGATGATGATTTTAATGTGTTGACTAGGCAAGCAGAGGCCCAGGAAGGGCAGGAGACCTGGTCCGCATCTATTTGGCGGTGCAGCCCGGACAGAACCCTGTCTCCTGACTCATCGGTGGCTCTTTCTCTCACGTTGGCGCACGTGGCTTTTAAAGAACTTGTGCCAAGCATTTGCGGACAGGGGCTTGCTGCTAAGCAAGATAATTAATTACATGTCTTCTGTTGTGGTCCTTCAGCGAGAGTCTCCATCAGACAACTCCAGTCTAAACGCACACACTGCCTGAGAAGTAACGTGTGAATGCGTTGGCCCCAGGTCCCAGTGACACAGACACGCATCCACCAGAGTGACAGGCCAGTTACTGGGTGGAGAACAAGGACCGTGACAAGAGAAAGGGGGAAGAAGGGGTCTGTTGAACACGACAGCAGAGTTTGCTTATCGGGAGTGTGGGGGGTGGGGTCCGCCTGGAAATCATCGCGGCCCCTGCACTTACTGCCTGAGCCCAAGCCGGCTCCTCGACTTCTCAAACTCCAGTGTCCTCATCCACAAACTGGGTACCAGCCTCAAAAGTTGGGAGACAGTGTCTACAAAACAAGTAGGTTGTGCAGCCTGACACAAAGCGGGTCCTCAGCAAAGAGTACCTGCCTGGCTGGGGGATCCAGTCCTCCCAAGCTAGAAGGACGCTCGGAAAGCCAGATGGCCTCCGTGGCATCATTTAAACGTGTGCTATCCTGCAGTAGGGAGCCACGCTTGGGAATGGGGCATCAACCTTCTCAGAATAATGGAGACAGGCTCTGAGTCTGTATCTTTTTAACAGTCTGGCTGGAGCCCGGGACCCCTAATAAATAAATTAACTCAAAATTGTGCCCGTGGCGGGAGCTGCAATCTTTGGAGCGACCCACATCTTCCCATTTTTCTCACTGCGGCCTAATTTTACCCAGGCTGAGAAACATACAAGTCACATACAACACAGCAATGGAAGGCACCTTTCTAGAGCACTGGTCTCCGACTGGGCCAACTGGAATTGACACACTCTCAGCTGACCTAGGAGTCAGAGGTCATCCATCGACCTCGCCACACTTCTCCCCCCCTCCCCACCCCCCCCAGCCCCCAGAAAGGTGAGTAGCTACAGACCCTGGGATAGCCCCAGGAATAGATGGGGCCGTCAGCTGACACATCTCTCCCTCCAGGAGTAATCAGCTTGCGCCAGGCCGCGGGGAGAACAGCTTAAAGCATTTCCCCCATTCATCCGAGAAGGCTGACGCCACCGCTGAAGTCGCAAGGCAGAGCCTGAGTGCAGGAAGGCACGGGAGTCAACACTGCCACACGGGCCGCCTGGCTTTCCGAGCACGTAACCACGTTTCCAGCCTGGAAGGCCTGTTACGCTTGGATTGAATTCCCAACACGGGGAAATGTGACTTTTCATAATTTGAACAAGTCTCTTAAAGAACCTTACCTCCAGCAGAAGCACCACACACACACACACACACACACACACACACACACACACACGCTGTTTCTCTCTCTCCGCCCGGTGGGTGTGAATCCTAATTGAGAGCTCAGTTTGGAGAGGTACTTCGACGAATCCCTCGGGCTCCCATCCAAACCTCGTACCCCGGGAGATGAGACAATTAAGAAGGAAGTACACCGTGGAGCCGTCAGGATGGGGGAACAGGAGGAGAGGCTGGCACCCAGGTAGGAGCTGGGGCTTTCCTCCGGATGTTGGCTCTGCAGCCTGGCAAGGCACGGACTGCCGTTCACTGCCGATAATCATTTCAATGGCAGTGTGACCAGAGAACAAGGTTTGTGCCATATTAATTCTTCGAAATGTGTTGAGACTTCTTTGTGGGCAATTCCCCCCCCACCCCGCCCCATCCTTGTGCCACTGGTCAGATCTCTGCTCTGTGTCTAGTTCAATTCCAAGTTAATGGGGCAGAGAGTCAGGATGGAGTCTCGCTGAGACCCAAGGCCATGAAAATGCAGACAGGAAGCTGGGGTTCAGATGGGATTCCCGGGGACCTCAGAAAAGTAGGATTGGGACAGAAGGTGAGCATGAGGCTTTTCACCTGGAACAGAAAGAGATAAGCGTGCCTCCTATCAAGATGAGGGTGAGGGCAGGGTCCCTTTAAGGCTCTGAAGGATCCCCTCTAAGCTGAGACTGGAGTGATGTCTGTGACCCTCTATGACCTTGCCACCAGGATCTCGCTTCCCAGGCTCCTTGCTTCCTGTCATACCTCTGCCCAGTCTATACCCACACCTGCAAGCACCCACACCCTGTGCCTCTTTCCAATTTGGTTATTTTTATAACTTTCATTTGTTCTGCTGATAGCTTTCATTTATTAGAAAAGCTATCCTAACACCCCAAACCCAACTAATCCAATTAAAAGTGGGCAGAAGATGTTCGCAGACATTTCTCTAAAGAAGACCTACAGGGGCACCTGGGTGGCTCAGTCGGTTGAGCGTCCGACTTCAGCTCAGGTCATGATCTCACGGTCCGTGGGTTCGAGCCCCGTGTCGGGCTCTGTGCTGACCGCTCGGAGCCTGGAGCCTGCTTGGGCTTCTGTGTCTCCCTCTCTCTCTGCCCCTCCCCTGTTCATGCTCGCTCTCTCTCTCTCTCTCTCTCTCTCTCTCTCGGCCTCTCAAAAGTAAATAAACGTTAAAAATAATAAACAAACAAACAAATAAATAAATAAAATCAGGCGTATCAAGTCTGTAACTTACAGGAGCAAAATCTCCTCAAAGAGGAACCTACCTAGTACAGCGAGGACTAGGTTTGTTCACCGCAGAAACTTTAGAATATGTAAATACGCTTGAAGCAAACCAACATTTAGGTCACCAGCAATGCCTTCCACCAGAATGTTGGTGTGTTTCCTTCTGGGCTTTCCTTTCCCCCTTAACGAGGCATGGTCAGCTCTACGGGCTCTCCCCACTGGCTAGACCGCAGCTGACTCACGTCACTGCTTCCTTCCCTCACTGCCCAGCTCATGCCCACACCTCCTACAGGTCAGCAGCTGGCTCCTGCTTCACCCTATTAAGAGGGGTGTGACAGGCAAAGGTCTAGGATGGGAAACTCAGCAGCCCCGGGTTTTGCAGCACCTAATTTGCTGTGCGACCCCGACCTTCCCCGGGGTCCTCACGAGAGTGGAGAGGGTTGCACTCCATGGTCTGATCGTTGATTGTTGTGGCTGCAACGCATGCCATCCCCCACAGAGACAAAGTCCAAGAGGGACCAGGGGCCGATGCAGCCCACACAGGGGTGTGTAAGGAGGGCACCGCCTCTGAAGGTTAGGTTAAGGCATCCTGTTTCTTCCCAAAGCAATCGCAAAGAAGATGTCTCTCCCTGCTGCCCAGGCTTTGCGACAGAGGCTGGGATGGGGACAGAGAGGCTGCAGCCAGACAGGCAGCTGTGGGTTCCAGAGAGGTGACAATGCCAAGGTTGCAAAGGCAGCTTTGGGGGACAGGACGCTATGGGCCTCCTGCACGGGCTCAACAGCCCGGGCCCATGTGGCCACCCGGGGCACCCCTGGCCTGCGGCAGCTCAAGACTTGAGTGGAGATGGTAGGAAGCAACCTGTCTTCCGAGAAAAGAGAGAAGCCCTGACACTGAACTTGAGAGGCCTTGCCTATCACCTGCTGGCTAATTTTGCATCCTTGAATCAGTCGTTGCCTTTGTGAAGCGATGCCCATTTCTGGGCACAAACACAGTGCACACCCTTACAGCCTGCGTGCCTGGTTCTAAGCGATGTCCATCTGGTACCTCATTTGACTCTGACAATCCTACCAGGTAGGCAGAGGGCTGAGTCCACGGAATGCCAATCTGCAGATCAAGAGTGGTCAACACCTGGCCATTTCACGTGGTCGGTTCAAAGTATTACGTCCACTTGACGCGTGAGGGGACTGGGCCCAGCTTGGACGCGTCACTGGCCACGATGACAAACTGGAGCCCACTCTGCAGACACGTCCCAGGGTCACCTCCCCTAAGTCTTGGAGAGCTGGGCCAGGTGGTTTCGGTGGCAACAAGGAGATGCTGACACTGGAGAGGAAGCAAGCATCCTGCCCCTCCTCACGGGAGCCAGCCGGTCATCCCTCCCACCATGAGATGCATCCGGGTGTCCCCGCAGATGGGCCCCCGGAGGACCCGAGACAAGGAGTTCCGTCTACCAAAGGCTGCAGGGCACCCCAGGGCCCCAGGCCACCTGCTGCACCCCGCTGCGCCTGCCCCCCACCCCCCATAGGTTACCTCTCCGTGTCACTGTCGCTGGATGCCAGCTCCTCCAAGGCTGCCTGCAGGTCGGCAATCCGCCGGATGGACGTCTCCAGGTCTGTCTGGAGGGTCTGTCTCACTGCCGAGAGGTCCTCCACGTGCTTCTCCTGGAGGCAGAGACCACAAGCGCATGTTGGCTTTGGGCAAGAACCCACACACCTGCCAGAGCTTCTGGGGAGGAGACACACGCTGGGCTGAGTCAAGTGTTCACTGAGCACCTAGTACATGGTGGGCACCCCTTGAGGCATGCTCTCTGCACAGATGGGCTTATGGACCCTCAGAGAGATGCTTTGAATTTTATAGAGGGCAGGGGCGTTTGGGGGGCCACCGGGGCCTGGCCCATGGACAGCGCTCACTCATCCACGCTGGGGTTCTGAGCCCAGCGTGTCCGACCCCAGAGCCACGCTCGGAACCTGCACCACCCACTTTGCACCAGGTACTACACCCTGGATGGATGAGCAAATGTATGAGCCAATTAATGTTTCCCAGACCAGTCACCGAAGCTGGTTCAGGAAGCTGAGTCTGCCTCAGGGTTGGATCTGCAGTGGGAGATGGGGGTCGGCTGGGGAGCAGACAAGAATGGTTCGCGGGGCGCCTGGGTGGCTCAGGCGGTTAAGCGTCCAACTCTTGATCTTGGCTCAGGTCATGATCTCACGGTTCGTGAGGTCCAGCCCCAGGTCAGGCTCTGTGCTGCCAGGGCAGAGCCTGCTTGGGGTTCTCTCACTCTCTCTGCCCCTACCCCACTCGAGTGTGCTCTCTCTCTCTCTCAAAATAAATACACTTTTTAAAAAAGAACGGTTCCCTTTCCACTCTGCCGTGCCATCCTCAGAGGGTGCAAAGACAAAAACTGACAAGCCAACGGGGCTCGTCCCAGAGCACCCCACTGCCGTTTACTAAGATCCTTCTGTGCCTGGCACTGTGCTGAGCGTCTTACCCTCAGGACCTCCCTCCCTGCTTAAAAGCCTGGCGGATGGCTATCATTGCTCCCATTTCGCAGATGAGAAACTGAGGCCCGGGGAAGCAAAGGCTTAATGGCAGTGCTGGAACTCCAGCTCCGCGCATCTGCCTCTCCTCTGTGGGCTCATCTCTTCCCCCTCCGACCCTGCCCTAATCGGATTCTGTCCAGACTCGGGAAAACCTCTGACTTCCATTGGCAACTGGTTTCACCCACAGATTTCACCCACCCCTACCCTTTAATTGCAATGATTAGCAACTGAGGGTGATTTTGCGCTCCCCCCAGGAGACACTCACTGAGCAATGCCTGGAGACATTTTTGGCTGTCACACCTTGGTGTGTGTGTGTGTGTATGTGTGTGTGTGTGTGTGTGTCTCACTGGCACCTTGCAGGGATAATGCCCAACATCCTATAATGCACAGGACAGCTGCCTCCACAGAGCATTACCTCGCCCAAATGTCCACAGTGTCCCTGAGAAACCTCGGGTTAAACCCAGAATCTCACCTGCCAGCAGGTAAGCCCAGGGGGAATCAATCAAAGGCAGAGGGAGGTCTATAGGGGAGGATGCTTTGAGCGGTGGTGTTGAGGATGGGGAGAAGCTGAAAGCAGCCTCATCAGCCAACAACTGGGGATCGGTAGGGGGGTCACGGTGTACCACTTTGGCGCTCTTAGACATTCCCGTTGGAAATAAGGGCTGTGGCAGCATGGAATGCTTCTGCAGAATGAAGGCACGCAAGCGGGATAGAACGGAGGAATATCGTGTCCCTAGCAGTCTGCAAATAACATGCGCGCAGTTGGAAAAACACTTAGGAAGTTGGTAGCATTTATACGATGAGGATGAAGGGAGTGGGTATTATATATAAAATGTTTCTTTTAAGCTGTTCTAATATCATTTAAGGATTATTTGCCGACTTTAAGACATTTTTTCACATTAACGTTTGTTTATTTTTGAGACATTAAGAGTGTGAGCAGGGGAGGGGCAGAGAGGGGGAGACAGCGAATCCGAAGCAGGCTCCAGGCTCCGAGCTGTCAGCACAGAGCCCGACGCGGGGCTCGAACTCGGGGACCCTGGGATCATGACCTGAGACGAAGTCAGACACCTAACCGACTGAGCCACCCAGGTGTCCCTTGTCGACTGTTGTTTTAAGGAACATATCTATACCAACCGCTGAGGGCGTGGAAGGGGCAAAATATAAAGACTTAGGGTCAGACCTAAGCACAGTCCCTGGCTGCCCAATTAACTCACTAGCTGTGCAACTTCAAACAGTTTACAGCCCCTCTCTGAGCCTGGGATTGTTGCCTTTGTTTCGTAGATGAAGAAATGGAGGCCAGTGAAGGCATCCAGGGCAGTAAGGTACAGAGCCTGGATTTAAAGACGGCTCTTGGGGCGCCTGGGTGGCGCAGTCGGTTAAGCGTCCGACTTCAGCCAGGTCACGATCTCGCGGTCCGTGAGTTCGAGCCCCGCGTCAGGCTCTGGGCTGATGGCTCAGAGCCTGGAGCCTGTTTCCGATTCTGTGTCTCCCTCAAGGTCGGGGGTGACAAGGAGCTGGAAATGCATTGCAGTTGATCGAAGCCGCCAGCTGTGAAATCCCCATCTTGGTGCTGACAAGGTGAGAGACGGTCCGAGGCAGGGCACTCCCCTCCCCCACCGGGCAGGAGGCCAGTGGGCTGTCAGAGGAAATAACACACATGGCTGAGGAGGTACCTGCCTCTGGACGCCCACACGTCAGCTCCTAACGGCACCCAGAGAACTGGCTGGGCACGAAGTCCCTGTGGCTTCCGAGCTCAGCCCCTTCCTGGGGGCGACAGAATTGACCACCTTCTCCCAGGCGACGGGGCACCTGTGTCTTTGTAAGACACGGAGAGGCTGCGCAAGGGCCACGGCTGGGCCGTTTTAGGCATGTGGTGAATGTTTATTTGGGAGATTGGGAAAGTGAGTCGGGAGCAGTGGAATGGCCATGCAGCCGGGAGAGGACAAAGCCGAGATGGGCGGCCAGGTCTTGGGTTTCTCAGTAACAGCTCTTTATGCCTCATGAGCCTCAGGGATGAGAAGGGAGCACAGAGGTCCCCTCCCAGCTGTGCCTGGGTCAGCTGTGCCCATGCAATGTCACACGGAACCCTCCCGGAGCCTCCTGGAGGGCAGAGGACGGGGCCACCAGGGACAGGCACTGTCATCTCAGGGGTGGGTGACTCTGGGCTGGGACTAAGCAGGGGGGCAGAGGAGAGGAGGCGCTGAGACGAAGCAAATCTGTAATATCATGAAAGACAAAGTGGCCTCTGGACCCAGGGTGCCGGGGTTCAAATCCCAGCTCTGCCATTCACTGGCTGTGTGACCTGGAGCCAGTGGATCAGACTCAACCTCTCTGATCTCCAGAGAGGAAAGGCTTGGCCAACGCTGGCACTGCTATCATTTAATTCTTAGAGGAGAACGAGGAGTGACCGGAGTGGGGGGAGCATTGCTGAGGTTTGCCAAGGTCACGGGCGAGCAAGGACTCTGGCTCCAAGGCATTTTCAGTGCCCTGCAGAGGAAGGATGTGGGTGAAAAGCAAGGGCAGCAGAGGGGATGATGTAACCAGACAGAGCGAGGAGAGCTGTGAGCAAAACCATCCATAGGGATGCCTGGGGTGGCTCAGTCCATTAAGTGTCCGACTTTCTGCTCAGGTCATGACCTCACAGTTTCATGGGTTCGGGCCCCGCGTCGGGCTCTGCACCAGCAGCGTGGATCCTGCTTGGGGTTCTCTCTCCATCTCTCTCCCTGCCCCTCCCCTGCTTGCGCCACCTCTGTCTCTCTCCAATAATAAAACAACAACAACGAAAAAAAACCCTCCGTAGATAAGGGTATCTGTGGACCAAGGACGGGGCCCGGGGGAGTCACATCAGACTCAGCGGGAACACCCCAAGGAGACGGTTTGGGGAAGTCTAGAGTATGTGCCATCAGTAATCAGCAAACCTTTCCTGCTTCAACTTGGAAGACAAATAGCGTCTCTGATTGCACAGACCAAGTCATTAGGAGAATGGATGCGGTGCCCCAAACAGCGTCCCTGGGGCAGACAAAACAATGCCCCCGCGGGAGACCCCTCGGGAGACACACAGGGGACACGCAAGAAGGGGGCACAGGGGAGGCATCCTCTCTCGCGTCTGGGAGCCTGGGACCTTCTTCCATTCTCCACAACATCTGACTAACAGTGCTTGGGATTGGACTGGGACCGCCACGTGCACATGGGGTCGCGTTTGGAGGCCAAGCGTGAAGCCGGTCTTCTCTGTTTTCATCTCTCTTTGGAGGCTTGAAGCGTGAAGAAGTTGGGGGAGGAATTAGGATATGGAACTATTCAGACAGTTAGACGTATACGGCAGAAACCCACTAGCAAATATGCCCACGTTCATCTATGGCCATATACACACTGTAATAACACACAACATAGATATTATATACATGTATGATATATTCATTACATGTATGTATATGTATGTTTATATACCTTTCATTCATTCAATAAACATTTATCGAGCACCTACCGTGTGCCAGCCCTGATCTCGCACAAGCGATGCAGGCTAAGTCCTGACTTCTGCGGAGTTCAACATTCTCGCAGGGACCTCATCTATCTGTATTGCTGGTGTTCAGAACATAGCAGGCGCTCAGCGTATGTTTGGGGATCGCATGAATGGTGTTATAGCATGACTCTAAGTGATGAATGAAGGGGGGGGCCTGGGAATTCATTATGCATACGTACTTCCACGCACACAGAGATAAATACAGTACTGTGTGTATGTGCTGACCTCCCCAGCATCGCTTAAGAGAATCATTAACCCTTGTTAAACTTCCAGGCTACTCCCCCTGGAACATGCCACACAGAGCTGCCCGTGTGGGAGGTCGTTCATACGATAATTAGTAGCTGCAATTAAAATAATCTCCTCCTGTGACATTCCATTGGAGGCTAATATTTAAAACCGTTGTTTGTTTTCTCTGCCCAGGGCATCTTTAGCAGACGGCCTCCTATCTGCAAATGCGCGGGACTCACGCATCAGTTTCTGCGGCTCGAGAGGTTGCCTCTACATCCTTTCAAGGTATCCCACTGCAAAGTTCATTTCTCCTAGTTTATATTGTAGATCAGGCCATCTCAAAACACCTCCTGAACATAATGAAAACTCACTTTGTTTTCTTCTGATGCGCTAAAGACAAATAGAAATGTTATGTTACAGAGCCTGCCTCCCCCCCAAAAAAACATTACACACAAATATATATGCTATTACAAATACATGTAAACACGCATGAACACACGTGTACGTGCATATATTCAGATGCACCTGTGTGAACATTCCCAGTCTGACACATAGCACATACTTAATAAATATTTGTTTAATTCATTATTATGTGAGTATATTTATTTCTATTTTCTCAAATGGGCAGGTCCCCTGCTAAATGTATGAAATGCCACATCTCACATAATTTTTATGAGAGCCCTCAAAGTCAAGTGCGACACAAGCACATAAGAAGTAACTTGAGGACATGATGACAAAGTAATGGCAGAGTTATTATCTCAAGCGGTGAGAGGTCAGGTGACTTTTGTTTTCCTTTCTATACTTCTCCAGACTTTCTGCAAAGAATATGGATGACGTTTCTTATCAGAAAGTTAAAAACTATATAAGATTTTATTTCTGTCTATGCTGCGAGGAACATTCCGCCGGACCACCCGCTCAGTGCCTCCCACGCTGGCCTCATTATCCCCATTTTACAGATGAGCAGACTGAGCCTCAGAAAGGTGAAATCATCCGCCCAGGGTCGTGCACCCAAGACACAGTGATCTATAGCTGGACCCCGGTGTCCTGACCCCAGCCCATGGCTCTTGTCCCCTTTGCTCCTGCTTTACCCAAGGATATTTGTGTCTCCAGAGGTGGGGGGAGTCTTCTCTGAAAGAAGTGATGAGATGATGGGGAATTTCCATTGTTTCATTCAAATTGTCCCAGGGTCCCTTGCCTGGGAGAAATGAGGCTGCGAGGCAAAATAAAAGCCCTGTCAACGGTGTCCTGGCTAGAGTTCCAGGGTCATATTGGCAATGGAACAAGCATTAGCATGGAGCTTTGAGTCTCAATGTGGGAAAGGAAAGTCTTGGGGTACCCAGTAGAAACCCCCAAAGGAAGCACCAGATTCTCTTACTTAGCGCCCAACCTCCAGCAACAAGAGGGGTTAAGGATAAGGTGGTCATCACTACGCAAAGTCCCTTTCTTCACAATCTTCCTGCAAATTAATTATTTGATTCTGTGTTTATCATGTGGTAATAGACACAGAGAGACTCATCAAAGACCCCGAAGTCACACAGCTAGAAAGTGACACACAGATTCAAGCTCAGGGCTGCCTGTTTCCAAAGGGTCAGTAAATACCTAACAACTCCTCTCACCCTTTTCTGCACCTGCAGCAGGCATGTCCAATCGATCCCTGCATACACCCAGGCAATCTAGGGCCAGAGTCCCCTCTATGAACCACCAAGCTAAGCACTTCATCCAGTGGCCCATCTACGAGCGTCAGCCGGAACTCCCAATCGTGCCACACCCTAAAAGACCTCCATCTTCCTGGAAATGCATCCTGAATCCTCAAAGAAGATACTGATATTAGTTGGTTGGTTGGCAGGCGAGAGGGCCAGGTCTCCTTGAAAACTGGTAAGTGCTCTGTGGAATTGAGAGACCCTGGTCGGGGGCGGTGGGGGGCTAACAACAATATGGGAACAGCAGGAGAAATGAAACACTTATGTGAATTTTGAAGAATTCTTAATCCTTCCTTCCTTCCAGTCCCTCATCTGGCAAAATTCAAGTATGATTTCCAGACAAAAGATCATGGCAAGAAACAAATGAAATAATGTATGGTGGTGTACATCTGGTCTACCTAATATGTGGGCACACACTTGATATGTAACAAAATGTCCTTCTTTCTATGAAAAGACTCAGAAAGTATGAAGCCTGCAGGTATCACATAGCAAGGACAGCCTCATTTTTCAGAAAATGTAGTTTTATAAGCCTGTTGCTTTTTTGTTGTTGTTGAAACTGGAAGGATTTAATACAGTGCCTCAAAGTAGCCTCTATCAGTTGAGAAAATAGAAATAGCTCTAGATCATTCAAACAAAAGAATTTAATACAGGGAATTGGTTATTCAGATGACAGAAAAAGGTGAGAAGCCAGGATAGATTAGCAATGGCAGGAAGGCACCGCCGACCTAGAGCTCGGAGGACAAATCAGAATGTTGGGCCATCCAATGGGAGGCTGCCTGGTGGATGGGAGGCCATCCAATGGGAGGCTGCCTCAGCTGCTGCCGGGGATGCACCCCCAAGGTAGTGCAAGAGAGGGAGAAATATCCTGGCTTCTCTCCCTCTCCTGCTCATTGTCCATTGCCGCCTTTCATTGGTTGACCAATGAAAGGCAAGGAAATGAGAAAACAGAGTTTCCTACAATTTATTTTTATTTTTTTTTTAATGTTTATTTTTGAGAGAGACAGAGACAGAAACAGAGAGACAGAGCATGAGCAGGGGAGGGGCAGAGAGAGGGGGAGAGACAGAATCCGGAGCAGGCTCCAGGCTCTGAGCCATCAGCACAAAGCCCACCACGGGGTTTGAACTCATGGACCTCGAGATCATGACCTGAGCCGAAGTCGGACGCTTAACCGACTGAGCCCCCCCAGGTGCCCCTAGTTTCCTACACGTAAAGTCGAGAAGAGAAGGAGCGGGAATGTATCTGAGAGGAAAAGAGGAGAATCACAGGCACAGAGCACAGACATATCCAGGCTCAACCCAGGCTTCATTATGAAAGACAGGGTGTTCTCAGTTTGTAGAAAGTCATCCAAATGTATGTTTGCAAGATCTGCACACTTTCCTCTCTTTCTCTCTCTCTCTCTCTCTCTCCATCCATACCTATATTTATAAATATTTATATTTTATATAGATGTAAATATATAGTAGATAGATAAATAGATGCGTGTGTATATATGTGTGTGTGTGTGTGTGTATATGTATATATATATATATGTTTCAAGGAAAAAAATCCTAAGAAATCCAGAATTACAATTTTCAAGTGTTACAGAACCAAATGTTGGATTACAACCCCCTAATCTGTATTAGTTATTTATTGTTACATAACAGGTTGCTTCAATACCTAGTGTTTTGAAATATGAAAGATCATTCACTATCTCTCTCAATGTCTCCTGTGGGTCAAGAATTCAGGAGTGGCTTATCTGGCTCAGAGTCTATAGCAGAATGAATAACAGCCTCCAAAGACGTCCACATCCTAATCCCTGCTACATGTGACTATGTTAACTTAGATGGCAAGAGGAATTTTGCAGGCGTGATTAAATTAAGGATCTTGAGATGGGGAGGTTATCCTGGAGTATCCGGGTGATCCCTAGATGTCATCAGAAGGGTCCTCATAAGAAGAAGGCGGGAGGGTCAGTGGGGAAGAAGGCAATAAAGTGATGGTGGCATCGTACCGGAGTGAGGCTGCCAGGAGCCAAGAATTTCTGGCTGCTTCCACAAGCTGAGAGAGGCAAGGCATGAGTTGTTCTGGGGGCCTCCAGAAGGAACCAGTCCTGTTTGCACCTTGATTTTAACCCCTTAAGACTTATTTTAAACGTCTGACCTCCAAGTCAGTAAGAGGATAAATTGCATCATCCTAAGCTGCTAAGTTCAGGGTAATTTATGGCAGCCGCAAAAGAAAACTAATCCAGAATCTGTATTAGTGAAGATGTCAGCCAGGGCATGGTAGTCCAAAGGCTTGACTGAAGCTGGAGGGTCCCTTCCAAGAAGGGCTCACTGACATGGCTGTTGGCTGGAGCCTTCGGTTCTCTGCCACAAGGGACTTCACTGAGCTGCTTGAGTGTCCTCAGGACGTGGTGGTTGGGGGTCCCAGGGCACATGATCCAAGACAGAGGAGGGCAAATGCCAAATGCCTTGGATAACCTAGCCTCGGGAGTGACAAGGTGTCATCACTACTGACCATCTCTTGATCACACAGACCAACTCTGGCACAATATGGGAGGAGGCTACGCGGGGGTGTGAATGCCAGAGGTTGGGATCATGGGGCACCATCTTGGAAGTTGACCAACACGGTAACACTAGACGTTCTTCACATATAAGCTCCATCTCCATGGACTCCACCACCCACAAAGGAAAACACCATAGCCATCCTGCACTTCTTCTCATTTCTAGAAACATATCTGTTTATAGGTTGAATTATGCCCCCCTGACCCCAAAATAGGTTGAAATCCTAATCCCAGGTACCTCAGAATACAGCTGTGTTTGGAGACAGGGTCTGTACAGAGGTAATCAAGTTAACATGAGCTGACCCACATCCAGTATGACCAGTGTCCTTATAAGAAGGGAGACATTTGGAAAGGGACAGACACACACAGAGGGGAGATGATGTGAAGACACACGGGGAGGGCTCCATGTGTCAACAGGAGATCCCAAGGATGCATCTACAAGCCAAGGAACATAAAAGACGGCCAGCAAACCACCAGAAGCTAGGAGAGAAGCACGGAGCACTTCCCTCTCTAGCCCCTATAGGGGGAGCACAGCTCTGCCGACACCATGATTTCAGGCTTCTGGCCTCCAGACCTTGAGACATTTCTGTTTGTCCAAGCCACTCAGTCTGTAGCACTTTGCTACAGCAGCCCTAGCATACTTGTATAATGCCCTGTGATCCTTTATTTGTCTTTTAAACACCATTTCTTCTCTTTTCTGGTTCCCACAGGGCTCCCTATAGAGAATTTAGAAAATAAAGTGGCAAAAAAAACCCTTTAAAAATGTCTGTTACTTGGGGACAACCCCTCTTAAGAACTAAGACAGTGTCTTTCCATCCTGTGTTCATTTCCGCCCGTGCGTATAGATACTTGGGTAAAATGGTTTTATGTGAAAGGCAGAATGGAGTTAGCCATGCAGACAAGCAGGGAGCCTTGGAACCCCCACCCTGCCCCTCCAGCTTGCCCCACCAGGATTCCCCGTCACCTCGAGACAGAAGGGCTTGGGATTCCAGGCACCTGCTTGCAGCCCTCCTTCTCCCTGCTCATTTTCCTAACTGATTGTTTCAAAATGCCCCCAGCTACTGCCTGAAGGCCTTTATAGAATTCCGGAAAATGACAGCTTGGGCTGTTAAACATCTAGATGATGAGGACCTGGCCTGCAAAAGGTCTAAGTTGTGTGTGCGATATGCATGCACACGTCACAGATGCATCTGTGGACACACACAGCATCTGCCAGGCCCCAAAGCTGAGGCTCTGAGCAGGAGGACACCTGGCCAAGGTTGCTGAGCCACCCCCTGGGTGGCCGAGGTAGAGCTAGAACCTAGGTCCTCTCTCTGTTAGACAGTGAGCTCCCCCCGGGGCGTTGGGGTGGGTTAAGCGTCTGACTTCGGCTCAGGTCATGATTTTATGGTTTGTGGGTTCGAGCCCCATGTCGGGCTCTGTGCTGACGTCTCAGAGCCTGGAGCCTGCTTCAGATTCTGTGTCTCCCTCTCTCTCTGCCCCTCCCCCACTCACGCTCTGTCTCTCTCTCTCTCTCTCTCTCTCAAAAATAAATGACCATTGGGGCACCTGGGTGGCTCAGTCGGTTGAGCATCTGACTTCAGCCCAGGTCACGATCTCATGGTTCGTGAGTTCAAGCCCCACATCGGGCTCACTGCTGTCAGTGCAGAACCCTCTTCCAGTCGGATCCTCTCTGCCTCTCCCCCACTTGTGGTCTCTCAAAAATAAATAAGACATTTTTTTTTCAACGTTTATTTATTTTTGGGACAGAGAGAGACAGAGCATGAACGGGGGAGGGGCAGAGAGAGAGGGAGACACAGAACCGGAAACAGGCTCCAGGCTCTGAGCCATCAGCCCAGAGCCTGACGCGGGGCTCGAACTCACGGACCGTGAGATCGTGACCTGGCTGAAGTCGGACGCTTAACCGACTGCGCCACCCAGGCGCCCCTAAATAAGACATTTTAAAAAAATAAATAAATAAACATTTTTTAAAAAAGGAAGTTAGCTCCTCCCTCTATATTTTCTGTTTCCCCCACTTTGGACTATGAGCCATTTTTGCCTAAACACTGGGCCCCACCCCTGTGCGATAATGGTGCCACGGACTGGGGTTCCAATGGTGAGGAGGGGGCTTTGTACTGGATTCTGGAGGGTCCCAAGTTTCTCCGGATGGGTGGGGGGTGGTGGAGGGCATAGACTCCTTTCCCCGGCACCAGACCCTCACAAAAGACCAGTGGGGTGGGGACAGCCAGGAGGGAGGTGATCAGGCTTCGTGAGTCTTTGAATCACAAGCTTTGCGAATTAAATTAAATTTAATTAATTAATTAATTAATTTAATTTAATATAGAACAGAGTAGTATAAAATAAAATAAAATAAACCCAACTCTCTAAAAATTCCTTACAGCTCTAGCTACTCAGAGCTCACAGCTTTCTCAGCCCTAAAACTGGCCCCAGGCTGTGACTTCTGATGCAGCATCTTCAGAAAGGGGCAAAGAAGGACTGTGGGTGGAGTCCAGCCCTCCCAAGGGGACACCTGCAGGCTGTCACAAAGCCCCGCCAGCCACAGACAGCCATCCTGACCGGGAGTGAACTTCCAAACACCCCATTCCTGACTCCCCAGAGTCGCCCACCCAGTTGCTTCCTGCAAAAAAAAAAAAAAAAAAAAAAGAAGAAGAAGAAGAAGGAAGGCATTTCATTTTTCTACTCAGATGCAAATATGACGTATCTGTGCCACCCAATTTCTCCTGACAGAGGAATAATTATATCAACATAATTAAGTCTCAAATGCAAAAATTATCTGTACCACATACACTGACACTACACTTCCCGCATCAGAGGGCCATTGTTCCAGGCAGTAATTATCGAGTCACCTTTGACATGTCTTATTTCAATTTAAATGGAAATGAAGCTCGTATGTCTTCTCAGCCCACTAGTCCATGTGATTGCAGAAATAGGGAAGCTGGACTTTGAAACTTCGCAAGTGTCCCCTGGGTCCTGCACCCAAAGAAGGTAACGCGAACGCCATTTATTCCACACCCCTCTACCCCGCCCCCCCCCCCCCCCCCCCCCCCGGTCCCTACTCTGGGCTTCAAGCGTCTCCTCAGTACAATGGGGCTGGTCTCTTGCATTTTTCTCCTGCCCTCTGTTCATGATCATAGAGGGTCCATCATCATCCCCTAAGGGTGCTCTTGCCGTCTTCAGCTGCCGTCCCTCTCTTCCGCCTAGCCCCCTTTCCGTGCTGCATCTCGTAAATCGCCCAACGGAGAATCTCTGTAATGTGATCACGTCCTCTCCCGCTTAAGAGGCGCTAGTTCCCCCTCATTTCTCACAGCCCAAACTGTGCGGCTAAGCCTGGCGAGGCTTCGTGGTCCCCCGCCCACCTTCTGACATTCTTCTCCTTCCAGTGCCCACCCTCTGCACCCCACTCACTCATTGGTAATTCCCGTGGTCTCCACCAGCTCCCAAACAGGCTGCCCTCCTTCCTGCCTCTGTGCCTTTGCGCCTACTGTTCCTCTACCTGGAATTCTCTTCCCTGCTGAGTGAACTCCTACTCATCCTTCAAGACCCATTTCATAGTCATTTTCTCCATGATGCCTTCTTCCACGGCGATGCCTTCTCCATTGCGTCCAGTCTGACGCTGGCGCAGTCGTCACCCACCTACCTGACCCTCAGTTTCCCTAAACTGTAAAGTGGGAATGACCTCAGCATGGCCGTGCTGTGGGATTGTACAAGAGCCCACAGATGTGGGCTCCTGGGTGGAAGGTGCTTGATATACCGCATACAACACAGCAGGTGCTCCATAAACAGCCCTCTTTTCTGTTCCCGGAGCAACCGGGTGACAGCTTGTAAAGTGTGGCAAGTTGACGGGGGGGTCCTCTATTGTGACACTTTCTCACGTTCCCCCCATGTCCCCTGGCCCTCTCATGCTCCTCATTTAGGCAGCTGGGCCACTCAACCCTGCACCCGCCCTGGCTGTACTATTTCAATGCCCCAGATCCTTCCTGTCCCCTCTCCACCAAAACACACTCCCATCTCTCCCAACTTCCTCACTTCCCAGTCACAAGTCATGCAAACGTGTCCAAGAATCGGAGAAAATCATTATTGCCAATGTGCTAACCCCCACTGTGCCCATGGTCAGGTGAGATCTCGTCCTTGTTAGCATCCTTCTGTGTTCAGAGAGTTCCAGGAGAGGCGCGGTGCGGGACCACAGATACTCCCTAGGAGTCGAGGAATATGCACAGCCAGGGAGAGACAGCGCAGCGGTGAGATTGAGAAAAGGCACCAGACCCAAGCCCCGGATACAGGGCCCGGGCCTGCCCCGACTCCCCAGCACCAGGGACACATGCGAGAGTCTGCCCTCTCAACTCCACGTTAGCCATCCATTCTCCCCCTGTCTGCAAAGCCCAGGTCACGTCCACGTGCTTTGTAAACTGTGAAGAGCTGAATGCCTACAAGACCATTGTCATATGGCTGCGTCCCTCTCCAGAGATCCACTTTGCTTCAGGCACACACAGTCGTCTTATCGTGACTGAAGCCCCAGCCGGCGGTCCCAACAAGCCAAAGAACCATCATGAATGAGCTCGAGTGAACGGAAACAAAGCCTCCCAGGTCCATCAACCTTCATTAATAGTCTTGTGTTACTAGATACGTCCCCCCGCCGGAAGTGATCAGCCAGGACGTGGACCGGAGCTGTGGGTCCTGGCAATCAATGCCGGATCCCAGCTTTTCTTGTGCTTGGACCGCGGTCAATGCCGTCTGGCTGAGAAATGGGTGGAAATAGGAGCTGTTGTCAGAGAAAACAGTGCGTGCGACATTAACAGCTAAAGACGCCGATAAACAGCGTGCGGCCAGGCGTGATAATGACCGGAGATTAAGACAATGATTTCTGGACTTGATTGACTTCCATCTGCTGAGGCGAGAGGATGTTCCAGAGACACAAACACCCTGGCTTCATCTCGAAGCAGTGGCAAGTTCCACTTATTGACTGGGAAATGGGCTTTTGTCAGTAGTTATGACTGTCATTTTTATTCATGCTACTTTTTTTGTGGGAGCATAGTTTCAAATGCTCACTAACTCCTCTAATTCAAGAGCACTATGTGGCCTCCAGACAGGGGTTCTGGGTGGATTTTTATTTTCTGGATGGAAGGAGGCTCTGTTAGAAAGGAGGGTTTCTCAATTTCAGTGTTACTGACATTATCGACACTACTGATGTATTGACATCGATTGACATTGACAGGGGAGGGAGATCATTTTTTTAAGTTTATTCATTTTGAGAGAGAGAGACAGAGAGACTGAATGGGAAAGGAGAGAGAGGAAGAGAGAGAATCCCAAGCAGGCTCTGTGCTAACAGCCTGCCAACAGCACAGAGCCTGACGCAGGGCTCGAACTCAGGAACCGTGAGATCATGACCTGATCAGCCAAAATCAAGAGTCGGACAGTTCACTGACTAAGCCACCCAGGTGCCCTGGGGAGGGAGATTATTCTTTGCTGAGGGTGCCGGGAAGCTGGCTGTTCTATGCATTTCAGGATCATTAGCAGTGTCCTTGACCTCGACCCAGTAGATAACCAGCAGCACGCCTGCCCCCACATTGTGCCCATCAGTGATATCTCCAGATGTTGCAAAATATTCCCTGAGTGGCAAAATCCAATGCGGTCGAAAGCCAAGCTAAAGGCAGAAGGGGGGCAGTAGACACAGACTCTGGATCAGACAGATGCGAATTTGAATCCTGAACTGATAAACCACTTCCTGCTGTGTGACCTCATCTTAAAAGAAATCAGCTTTCCCCTTCCATGGCTTCAGGGGGTCTGGAATAAGGAGAGGGCATGATACAGTGCCAGCCACTCCCAGGGAGGCCCCTGGGCCAGCGGCATCACCTGGTTCCTGGTTAGGAATGCAGATTCTCAGGCCCTGCCCCAGATGTGCTGACGTAGGCTCTGCGTCTTAACAGTACCCCGAGGTGATCCACATGCATCGTGATGTTCCTTCACGAAATAGCAACATCTTGATTGGGCGCGAAGGTTTCGAAGTCCAGGAGACCAATTCCATGTCCCGGCGCTAATCTTTCCTACTTATTTAGCCTTGGGCAAGTCACTTCGTCTTTTTAAACGCTTTTTTAAAAAAAAATTGTGTAAAATAAAGGGGAAAAAAAAATATTACCTGGCTCATGAGGTTGGAAGTGCCGATTTCATGAGACAAATTGTGGGAAGCGTGGAAAGCACTTTGCACTGTGTCAGCCATGTAGCAGACAGGCAGTAAATGTCCCCAGATTGCCCTGTCCTCCTTTGAGATGCCTCCCAGACTGTAACATTAGGAAGCCCAGGCTCCCCGCGGGGGGACACAGAGACGTGGAAGCTCCCTCCATACACTTTTGTGATCTTCCTTTTGATGGAGTCTAAAATTATATCAGCCACTTGGCCACTCGTGGTCCATTTATTCATTTATTGACTCAGCGGGAAAGAAACGATCGCTAAGCAGTGTGCGATCTCTCTTTTCTCCTCCACATATCAAGGTTGTGGCCCATGCCACCTGGACGAACAGCTTCATCAAATCCACCTCGCTGCTGCCCTCCATCCCACCCTCCCCCCACCCCTGGCTCTTGCCAGCTCTATCCATCCTGCCCTCTCCAGCACGCAGGGTCATCTGGACCTTCTCATTGAGGGGCTTGGCTCAGAGGGGCTGCTGGCCTCAGAGGGGCTGGGGCTGCTGGAAGGCAGGCCTCGTTCATTCCCCTCAGGGTAGACACATGGCTTTGACTCCCTCCCAGGGCCAGGGAACATGTTAGCAACAGGCTCCAGAGGCTCCTCCTTCTCCTCACTCCCTCTCTGGAGGCCACATGCTGCCCCGGGAGAGACAGTGGTCTGAACTAAGCAACAATTCCTTAAAATGTCTCCACGTTTGGGGCTGCCTCGGGGGCTCAATTGGTTGAGTGTCCAACTTTGGCTCAGGTCATGATCTCACGGTTCATGGGTTTGAGCCCCACATCAGACTCTCTGCTGTTCTCACAGAGCCTGCTTGAGATCCTCTGTCTCCCTCTCTCTCTGCCCATCCTCTGCTCACTCTCTCTCTCAAAGATAAAATAAACATTAAAAAAAAAAATGTCTCCACATTTGAATGAGGCCCTTCAGGACCTCTGAAAGTAGGTCTAGGAGTTTCCTGTGCAAATCCAAGTGCTTGATGGAACCCTTTCAGCTTTTATGTTCCAAAACAGGGGCAGCAAACTATGGCCTGCAATTCCAATCTGGCCTGTGTCTGTCTTTGTAAATAAAGTTTTATTGGAACACAACCACACATTCATTTATGTATTGTCTGTGTGGATGCTTTCAGGATTCAGAGGTTGAGAGAGAGTCTGTGGTGCACAAAGCTGAAAATATTTACCCTCTGGACCTTGGGGGAAAAAATTTACCGGTCCCTGTTCTAAAATCTTAGGGTTCTAAAATTCAGTAGCTTTTGGGAGTGAATAATTCTAAGAATGTATGACTTTCAATAGTCCATACTTTTATTAGGCTGAACCGTGTGAAATCAACTATAGTCAACCATTTTATATACAAATGGAAATTTTGTATGGTTCAACCTAATAAGATTTTACTATTATGTATGTCTAATGATTCAAGCTTCTACGAGTCCTAAGATTTTCTACCTTGAAGATTCTAAGGTCTTAGATACCATAGTATCTCTAGGATGCTATCATTCCAAATGCTAAGATTCCACAGGTCTAAATGTTGGGCAACCATGTTGTTAGGAAGTCATATCAGAGGAGAGGAAGGTTTGAAAGTTAACTTACAGGCATAAAAGAGTTTAGCTGTAAAACTTATTTTTCAAAAAATGCAGGGCGGTGGCGCCCTGTGGAAAAATGGATGAAATACAGAGACTAGATGACAATGTAGGTGTCCTTGCCATCCCAAGACCAGGGTGGCCCAAGGCACAAGTGGGGTTTAACCTAAAGGAGTTGACGGCTCAGTGAGGCTATCTTGAGCATAGCCTTGTACTTCTTGCTCCAAAACCAAGTCCCCCTCCTTCTGGCCATGAGAAGAGCCATAAGTGGCCCAAAGAGGGAATTGGAAAGGAAGTGCATGTGGCCTGGCTGGCTTCACCCCGGGGAAGAGGTCGGGGAGGAACCGCGAATAAGACTGGAACAAAGGGGAAGAATTCAGATTACATGCCAAAAGGTTATGTTGGTGCCAGATTATAGCTGCTGGCCACAGGTGGCTACTGAGTGTTTGATACGTGGCCCGTGCAAGTCAACAGCTGTGTCCTAATCGTATTTAATTTTAATGAACGTAAATTTAAATAGCTCCATGAGGCTGCTGGCAGACATATTTGGAGACCACCTCTCTAGGGGATTCGCATATGTTCTAGGGAGATAGAAAAGAACCTAGGGGAGCCTTGCTGGCTCAGTTGATGGAGCATGGGACTCTTAATCTCAGGGCCATGAGTTCGAAGCCCCACACTGGGCACAGAGATTACTTTAAAATTAAAAACTAAAATAGAATAATCTAAACACTGGGGAAATCACTGTGCCTCACCTGTCCTGATTGCTGAAGTTATCACTCCAGAAGACAAAACTAGAGAAACCTGAAGCTTCTTAGAGCCCTTGGGGTCAAGGTGTTTATGCTTCTAACCCTCCAAGAGAGGTTATTATTCTATATTCTAAAGACTCAGCACTGAAAGGCACATGTGCCCAGGACACCCTACTGATTACAACTGGCAGCTCCCAACCCCATTTTTTTTTAAATAGCAGGCCTTCAGTTTTGCATATGCAAATGTTTGATGGAGTCACTCAACCAGACAGCAGATATTTGAGCACCTACTGGGTGTGTGGTTAACTTTTGGACCCCCACAATGGAAGAGTCAAGAAGAAAGGGATGCCTAACAACAGGAAGTACACGGTTAGCTGGGCGGAAAGGTTAGAGAAGCAAAATAACCATATCACTAATACAGAGGCAGGAACCATAAACTAAATAGGGTAGTCGACTGTGTGGTCAGGGTCTGGAGGGGGGGAAGCTCTGTCTGTCACCTCTCTCAGCCTCTGTCTCCTGATCTGTAATATAACCATGATGCAGTGTCTATATTAGGATTCCTTGTGTCTACGTGCACCACTGAGGGTCTTGTTAAAATGCGCAAAGGTGTGGCGTGGGGCCTGGGATTCTGCATTTCTGTAGCCATGACCACTCATCTGTGAGCCACACTTTGAAAAGCAGGCAGTAGGTCCCAGGGGATTTGGGAGAAATAAATAATATAAGGCATAAAACATGCCTGGCATAAATGTCAAGCTGTTATATAAATAACAGCAGTTAAAAAAAAACCAAGTAAATATAAACTATATACAACTCAACTTAAAATCAACCTTCAGCTAAAATCCATAATGGAAACCAACCGACCAACCAACCATGGGATCACAAATCAAGGTTCTTTTTATACTTTTTCTATGAAAAGGAGTCCCTTCCCCTGCTCTGGTTAAGTATGTCTTAACTATTAGCATCATCTCACAAAAGTCAGAATTCTCCCAAAGATCCCTTCTGAAAGCCATTCCAGTTAAAATGCAAACATAATTATTAGGCTCGGAACAGTGCAGTGTCCTTGACTCTCAGTGTCTCATGATGGCCTGACATTAACCCACAACCTACTGTTCACTCTCACAACAGAAGTGTGTATACAGACTGCTGATTTGTGTCCTTGGGGTTTTCCAGCTGAGGCAGTGCTCTATAATGAACACGGGGTAGGTAGGGACACTTATTATTTTTTGACCTTTAAAATGTGCCAAACACTTGTAAATCACCTGACTATGTTATAACACATTTTAAAGATGAGGAAACTGAGGCTCAGAAAAGACAGGTGGACTTGCCCTGGACACACAGTCTGGAAAGGCTGGAACCAGGATTTAAATCTAGCTCTGCGGTCTGTCTCCTATTCTATTTTTCCTTCCACTAGAGCTTAGAACAGGAGTCAAAAAGGCACAGCCTGTGGTTTTGTTGGTTTGTTTTGTAAATAAAGTTTTATTGGAAGACATATGCCCATTCATTTGTGTATTGTTTATGGCTTCTTTCGCACAACAATGTGCAGTGTTTTGTGACAAATTATATAGGCTGCAAAGTCTAAGATATTTACGCCCTGACCCTTTACAGAAAACATTTGCTGATCCCTGGTGAAAAGCATCCAATTGCTACCTGGGCACAACACAGGACATTTGGGCAGGCTCTTGGGAAGAAGTGAAACCCATCTTATTTCCTGAGTTCCTTTCCTTTTGTTTGCTGAGAAGTGACATTAGGCTTCTTTTTTTTCTCCCCACCCACCAGCAATGAGCTCACAAAGGCTGGAGCCTAAAGGATTCCCCTTGAGTATTTGTTTATAAGCCTCTCTCCAGCAGGACGCTTTGTCTCCAAATCGCTGCCAAACTTAATAACAGCACTGACCACATCATCTCCCACCTAGCTCCGCTCCGCCACAAAGCTGGGTGGATGTCAGCTGTGGAGAGCTGCAAATTGCCCAAACAAGGACAGTTGTAGCTTGTTTTTGCCTTTCTTTTTCTATTTGAAAACTTTTCGGGGAGGAAGATGAGAATGCCATTAGGGAAATGGATGTGTTGATTCTAATTATCTGAGCGGGTGGCAGAGGTGACTAGAGGCAGGATGGGCTCCGCGTCATTTACCTGGCATGCAGCCAAGGCAAGGCTGGGGAAAGGGCAGAATTCCAATGAAGCCAGTGCCCAGGACACTGAGCACAAATAAGGAGGCATCCACGAACCCACCCGTTACGAGGGAGGACAGCACACGGGGGACAAGATTCCCAGAATTGTCAAACTGGAAAAGATCCAACCACTTCTTCTATCTCTGCTCTGAAGTTCAGAGTTTGCCTGCTCTCAAAGGGGCTCTGAGGTGCTCTCTGCTCTGGGTCTGACTCTTGTGTTGATGATAATAGTGATGATGATGGTGGTGGTGGTGATGGTCATGCTAATAGTCATAGTGGTGGTGATGGTGATGATGGTGGTGTAATGATAGTGCTGGTGGTGGTGGTGGCGGTAGTGGTAGTGGTCATGGTGGTCGTCATGATGGTGGTGATGATAATAATGGTGGTGGTGGTGGTAGTGTTCATGGTGGTGGTGTTGGTGGTGATGGTGGTGATGATGATGATGGTGATGATGGGGGTGGTGGTGGTGGTTATGGTAGTGGTCATGATGGTGATGATGATGATGATGGTGGTGGTCGTCATGATGGTGGTGATGATAATAATGGTGGTGGTGGTAGTGTTCATGGTGGTGGTGTTGGTGGTGATGGTGGTGATGATGATGGTGGTGATGATGGGGGTGGTGGTGGTGGTGGTGGTTATGATAGTGGTCATGATGGTGGTGGTCATCATAATGGTGGTGATAATAATGATGGTGGTGGTGGTAGTGTTCATGGTGGTGGTGTTGGTGTTGATGAAGGTGGTGATGATAAGGGTGGTGGTGGTGGTTATAGTGGTAGTCATGATGGTGATGATGATGATGATGATGGTGGTGGTCATCACGATGGTGGTGATGATAATAATGGTGGTGTTGGTGGTGATGGCGGTAATGATGGGGGTGGTGGTGGTTATGGTGGTGGTCATGATGGTGATGATGATGATGATGGTGGTGGTCGTCACGATGGTGGTGATGATAATAATGGTGGTGTTGGTGGTGATGGCGGTGATGATGGGGGTGGTGGTGGTTATGGTGGTGGTCATGATGGTGATGATGATGATGATGGTGGTGGTCGTCACGATGGTGGTGATGATAATAATGGTGGTGTTGGTGGTGATGGTGATGATGATGATGGCGGTGATGATGGGGGTGGTGGTGGTGGTTATGGTAGTGGTCGTGATGGTGATGATGATGATGATGATGATGGTGGTGAGCATGATGATGACGGTGGTGGTGGAGGTGATGAGGATCATGATGGTAATTAATGGTAATGATGGTGGCAGTGGTGATGTTGATGACGATGGGGGGATGGTATTAGTGGTAATGATGATGAGGTGATGGTGGGATGGAAAATGACAGTGAAGACGATGATGATTATGATGAAAATGATGGTGATGATGGTAACAGTGATGACGATTGCTATGGTCTGAATGTTTGTGTCCCCCCACCCCAAATTTTTATGATGAAATCCTAACCCCCCAAGGTGAAGGTATTAGCAGGTGGGGCTTCAGGAGGTGATTAGGTCATGAGGGTGGAACCCTCATGAATGGAGTTAGTGCTTTAATGAAAGAGGCTCCAGGGGGCTCCCTAGCCCCTTCCGCCATGTGAGGACACAACAAGAAGGTGCCAGCTACAAACTAGGAAGAGGGCCAGTACTAAAACACGACCATGCTGATGCCTTGGTCTTGAACTTCCCAGCCTCCAGCACCGTCATCAGTAAATTTCTGTTGGCGAAACATCACCTAGTCTGTACTATTTTGTGATAGTAGGCCAAACGGACGAAGACAATGTTCATGATGATGATAGGTAAGTTTGCTTTGCACCAGCTACCATGACATGTTCTCATTAAATCTTCCCCACAATGTTGTGAGGGAATTGCAGCGATTATCCCCATTTTATAAGATGACAGAGACACAGAGAAGGTGAGTGTCGTGGCCAAAGTCACACAGGAGGGAAGTGAGGGAACAAAGATTTGCACCAAGGTCTCCTTACTTCCCTATCTTGCCCTTCTGTCAAGCTCTTTCTTCACTCAACGTGCATTTTTTTTTTCATGCCTTGTATGCACCCAGCAATGTTCTAGGGCAAAGGTAAGCACATTTTTTTTTTCTTGTAAAGGGCCAGATAATAAATATTTTAGATATCATGGACTAAGTGGTCCCTGTCACAGTCACCTCTGCCATTGCAGTTTGAAAGCAGCCATAGAATATACATAAATAGTTGTGACTATGTTCTAATAAAACTTTATTTACAAAAACAAACAAAAACACACAAAGGACAGGCCAGATTTGGCCCACGGACTGCAGTTTGCTGACCTCAGGTCTAGGTGATGGGATATCAAGCTGTGTTTTGTGGGTGTTGCCTCAGGGGCCAGGGGAAAAATGGGTGAAGCCTGATGGAGGGCTCTGCTTTGATTTCCCATAAATGTGCATTAGCTATGGATTTAAAAGTGGGGGGTGGCTGCTTAAAAAAGACAACACGGTCCTCTCTGGATAACTCCTGGCTCTCTCTCAGGTGAGAGAAGCAAGAGGGTACCTCCCATCTCCCCAGAGATAAGGTGACACATCTGGAATCCACATCTGGAATCTGGGGTCGGTATAGAATCCACCTGGAATGCAGTGGAGAAAGGCAGGTAACTACAGGGGTTTTGTCGCCTGCAAAGGTAGGTATTTCTTCAGCACTGCAGCTGCTTAACAAGAGGTGGGCTTTCCACCGGTCTGAGGCTGGAGAAGGCATCAGATGGGACGGAGGAGCCTACACAGCTTCAGGTTTGAGATTCTGTGACTCTGCACAGAGGTCTTGGGGTGTAGGGACGGGCTCCTTCCAAGAGGAGGCTGCCACCGTGACCTGTGGGCTGTTTGAGACACACTCAAAGCCCACAGCTCCATGATCGCCCAATTCTAGCCTCACATACCATCCCAGCAACAAGGGCCTTAGAGGTGATCCAATCCATTTTACAGAGAGGGAGAAAATGAGTCCCACTCAGGGAGAGGCATGCCCCAGGTCCCACAGCCAGCACGAGGCAGAAGCGGGGCTCCAATCCAGGCCCCCTGGCTTCCAGGCAGGCTCCTCCCATTACAGAAGCCACTCCCTCACAAAGACGCGAAGGAGAATCAGGCTACCCCCTTCTGGCCTCCCTTCCCCTTTCTTTGATCTGTCCTACTTATGGGACCTCCCAGCTCCAGGAGTAACAGAAAAGAAGTAAAACAGGAGGGAAGTCAAGTGAAAGACAAGAGAATAAGCAGAGAAGAGAAAACATAAAAGGAACCTGGGCAGAGCAGAGGAAAGCCAGCCAGGGTCAAGATACACAGACATAGCCTCTGCAGTGGACATCTGAGGGCTTCTCCTCTCTGGAATCCATTCCCAGGCCTTCTGGGTTTGCTTGGGGGAGGACTTCTTCCCCTACTCTCCATCTACGTGGTTAGGATAGGGCTGACTCCACCCCCGGATTCGGGCCTGGGCACGTCTCCCAGAACTCTCCGGCCAGAGACTGTGCCCTTTTGGCACTGGTGCTCGCTTTAGGGACATGCATGAAATTCAAACCAGGCCAGTCAGAGTCAGTGAGATTCCATTTTTGGTCCTCCATCTAAGTTGTTGGGTGCAAAGCACTGTGTCTTATCACGGAGGTTGATTTGCTGATCAGTTTTTCAGCCTGTTTGTTGCCGCTTGGGAAGGAAAAGCCTACCTGAGAATGGGGATGGAAGGAAGGGTTCATTCAGCCCCTGGTATCCTGGTGAATATTTAAAAGCTGGCTCAATGGGGTTGGGAGAAGCCGAGGTTTGGAGCATTTGCCTATTTCCACGGTATAAATTCTCCTTCAACGGCTAACGTCAACCTACCAACCTGATACCCTTGAACACACGGTTAGGAAAGGATGTTCACAATTTGCTCTGGTCCCAACACAGTGCCTTCAGCCTGTCAGTATCTTTTGTGTCCCTGCATTCCACTGGACCTGAAATCAGAGGTCACTAGACTTTTCCATTAGATGAACCGACGCATTCCCTTTTGCTTAAGCCAATTTGAATTTTGTCTGCCACTTACAACCAAAAGGGCCGTAATTTAGACCAGTTCGCTCACCCTTTCCTGTTACATTACACTGGCAGTTCCAAACCAGCCAATTCTCCCAGTAAAAACCATTTTCTTTCCCACTTCTTGGTCTGAGGTCTCCTGACTTCTCATTGTTTAAGCTCAGCCAAAATAAAAACGGGCACCAGAAAGAGATGAATTACCCTTCCAACTAAGTCACAGTTTGGGAACGAATTCAGAACATCGAGTCTGATTTGGGGCCCCCTAGACTTCCCTGGGACCACTATCTTCTGGAGATGTCTAATCGTGCCAATGATGGTGCTTTCGATCATGAAGATTAACCTTCCCGAGCCTCTCTGACATGCAATTAAGGGAAGCATAATCGCATCTAAACAATTTGAATTGGATCTATTTGAATAATTTAATGTACACCTGCAACATTCAATCAATATCTGCTCCCCCCTTGCCTTTTTAAAATAATTAACTTTGTAGAGTTAAGTTACTCTAATTTCCAGCAAGTCTGAAGTGACAAAAGTTCAATTGGTGAAGTCTCGGGGGACAAGATTAGTATCTGCTCTTCTGTTCACCATCTCAAGACTCCATGCATTATTTGTAATTGGTATTAGCGACTTTAAATTCTGATTAATTACAGGAGAGCCTGTTCTCGATGCAGAAACAAAGCCACAAGTCGGGGAATAATAGACCCAATTATTCCCAGGTTGGCTCTCCGTAATAGATTTTATTATCAAGATAGCTCATCTCAGAGGCAGACGCAAAGAAACCCATTTCATCAGACGATACCACCTCTTGAATGGAGACAAACACATTCACGGTTTGGGATAGAGGCAGGTTGGAAGAATTCCGTCCCAGAAACGAGTCTGGGGCTGTGGGCATGGGGTCCCCTGTCCCCTTTAGGACCAAGTTTCTTTTGTAGAGAAACCTTTGTGGGGAGACAGGAGCCTGCGGTGCCCGGAAGGGGGTAGTGATATAAATATCCACATTTTCCCCTGTCAGCTCACTGAGAATGCAGGAGGCCAGAATGGGTGGGGAGTGAAGCAGTGTGAACAGTGAGTTTATAAACGTGTTGGGTCATTTTGGATCACTCTGAGATAACGGGGCTGTAATTAGGAAAGCTCTCTCCCCATCAGGAGAACCATAAAAGGTATTATTTATACCCTGCTCATGGCCCCAAATGCCCTCCATATGGAATGCCTTTTTAAATACTTCAGTTCCCAGCCAAAATAATTCATCTTTATGCTCTGAAGTTCATAGCCATTTGCGGGAGGAAAACATAGAGAGGTGTGTGTGTGTGTGTGTGTGTGTGTGTGTGTGTGTGTGAGTGTGTGTGTGAGTGAGTGTGTGTGTTTCTTAAACGAAACCCTTAACTCTGGGTGTGGTGAATGCCTCCGGGCAAAGTGGTGGGAAGGGGCTGCATTCTCAACACAGGCTGGAAACATGAGTCCTTGGGTGACCAAGAAAAAAACAGACGAGAAAAAACGAGAACAAATGTGAAAACCAAGGCCCTCACCAGGTGTGGCCAGGTTCTCAGAAGACAGGAGGAAGTGGACAAGAGGGACAGTAGGAGGGGCGGACGTGACAGGCAGAGGTAGGACATGGCGTGAACTGCTTGCTCTAGTCTTTCTGAGCAGATGGGATCGATCGTACCTATTTGACACATGAGGCCAAAGAAGTCCTTCTTCTGATGGTGAAGTCCTACTTCTGATGGTGAAGCAGTTCCACTTTAAAAACAAAAAAAGTGAATGTGGGGCACCTGGGTGGCTCAGTTGGCTAAGCATCCGATTCTTGATTTTGGCTCAGGTCATGATCTCATGGTTCATGGGATCAAGCCCCGCATTAGGCTCTGCACTGATAATGCGGAACCTGCTTGGGATTCTCTGTCTCCCTCTCTCTCTCTCTCTCTCTCTCTCTGCCTTTCCCCTGCTCTCTCTCTCTCTCTCAAAATAAATACATAAAAATTTTAAAAAATTGCCAGCGAATGATAAGATTTGATTTAAGAACCTAGGACCCCAAACCTACAAATCCTCCTAACCCTGGCAACCCCACCCCAAGGAGACTCCAAGACCCTGGCAACGGCTCCTATCAGCTTGCAAAGCTTATCGCTAAATGTTCAAGCACTTTGCAGGCCAGTTGTCAAACACAACTGCCATTAAAACACAATGAGTGTAAACTTACAATCAAATAAATCATGAAGAACAAAAAAAAAAGGAACAGAGCCTCAAAATGCATTGCTTCCTAATAATTGCAGCAACATTTTACTCTCGGCCAATGATTTTGAAGTGTCTCATCTCTAGCCTGTGTGTAGAGCGGCTCCCCATTTCTGCGTAGAGTGACGTCATATTGTTGGCTTGAAGTCAGCTCTAGGGGGAGATTTGAAAACACTACCAGGATTCACCTGCTCTGGAGAGCTGGTTGTTAACGCGCTTACTAGCACATGACGGCTCCAAGCTTTTCTCCGGCCAGTGCCTTCCCAGATCCACATTCATCGCAACCTGCCGCTCACATCAGTGGGAACTCTTCTCCTAACAGGGGGTAGGGAAACCCCCCAGTTCAGAAGGGAGACAAGACCCTCACGGCTAGCCCATAATCTGTCTTAGGCCTCACATTCTTTCCCCTCCGCCACCCCAAAGGTGGAAAATATACCCCCAAGTCACACCAAATAAATAATTCATGGGCCATATATAATTGATGCTGGATTTAACAAAAGGAGAGCCGTAAGTGGTTGCCCATTAACTATTAATGATTTTGCCCGGGCGGCTGACAAGCCAGGCTCAGTGAGGAGATCACACCCATGCTCCCATGTTTTATTTAAACATTATTAAAAGTACACAGTCTACGGCAATATCTTTCATTCCACCCAGAATTGGGTTGTGCTGTGAAGTTGCCACTGGGGCCAGGAAAAGTTGGGATTGGGTTTTCCTGGACTCCCTCCTGTCTTTTTCCTCCGAGGGTAGGGAGTTAAGCTGCTTCCTCCTCCTGCCCTGAATTCCTCTCCTTCTCCAGTGTGTTTGTGACCTTGGGTACATCACATCACACCCCTAAACCTGTTTGATCAGTGGGATCAATGAGTGGGGAGTTCATGAGCATTGCCTTCAGAGTAATTGTAAGGGTAATGTGAGGGCAGTGATCTTAGTTGGGGGCGCTTCTGTTCCCAAGGGCACATTTGGCAATGTCTGGAGATATTTCTGATTGTGACGACTTGGGGTGGGGGGATGCCACTGGCCTCTAGTGGATAGAGGCTGGGGAAGCACCTAAATATCCTACGAGGCACAAGAAAGTGCCCCCAAGAGACAATTATCCAATCCCAAAAGTCAATGAAGCCTAGATGACAGAATCAAAACCAATATGACTTTTTATACCTCAGGGTTTTTTTTAAATTTTTTTAACATTTATTTATTATTGAGAGACAGAGAGAGACAGAGCATGAGCATGGGAGAGGCAGAGAGAGAAGGAGACACAGAATCTGGAGGAGGCTCCAGGCTCTGAGCTGTCAGCACAGAGCCCGATGCGGGGCTCCAATTCACAAATCCAGCCAGATCATGACCTGAGCTGAAGTCAGACGCTCAACTGACTGAGCCACCCAGGTGCCCCTCAGGTTTTTGTTTTTGTTTTTGTTTTTGTTTTTAACAAATGTACTCGAATGAGTAAATACAATGTGTCTAAAACTTATTGAGTAGGAGACCGGGTTTGAGTTGGTCAGACCTGGGTTCAAATTCTGATTCTGTCATTGCTGGGAAGGTGACTTTGGACAAGGTGCTTCAGCTCTTTGGCTCTTGTTCCTTTACTAGTAAAATAGGGATATTTTGCTCAAAAGGGGAGGTTTAAATGAGAGAACTCGTGTAAGTGCTTAGCCCTGTGCCCAGCGTGCAGTGAGTGATGAACAATCAATAGCTCCCACCAACATCACGACCATCAACCATCATGGGCATGGGATGGGAGGGAGAGTCAGCAGATTTATGATAAAGTTTAAGTAGATGGAGAATCAGAGTCAGGGGAGGGGTAGGAGAAGAAAGGAGAAGGAAAACAGTGTGACATCTGCTAAGACCGTACCGTGTGCTATCACTGGGCCCTTTTACATAAATCATCTCATTTAAGCCTCACTGCCACCCAATGAGATTGGCTGCATCATATCTCCCTTCCCCATTTTACAGATGGGGAAACTGAGGTCCTGTAATGTTAACCTAGCTGCCCAAGCTCTCTGACTCCAATCCGGTTCTCTTTCCCACCTTGCAGCAAGCTGAAGGGTGTCTCCCCAAAACTCATATCCACTGGGAACCTCAGAGTGTGACCTCTTTGGAAACACATCTTTGTAGATGTACTTAGTCAAGACGAGGTCATATGGGATTAGGGTGGGTCTTAAATCCAATGACTAGTGTTCTTTTTTTTTGGAGTGTATTTAATTATTTGGAGAGGAATAGAGAGAGAGAGAGAGAGAGAGAGAGAATATGAGCAGGGGAGGAGCAGAGGGAAAGAGACAGAATCTCAGGCAGGCTTTGTGATGTCAGTGCACAGAGTTTGGTGCAGGGTTTGATCCCACGACAGTACGATCATGACCTGAGCTGAAATCAAGTGTTGGCTGCTTAACTGACCGAGCCACCCAGATGTCCCCCAACGGACTAGTGTTCTTATAAGAAGAGGAGAGGACATGGAGGGAGAGAGGAGAAGAAGGTCATGTGAACACAGAGGCAGAGGTTAATGTCATGTTGCCATGGCCAAAGAACACCCAGAGCTGCCAGAAATTGTAAGAGGAAGAAAGGATTCTCCCCTAACGCCTTCAGGGGGACTGAGACCCTGCCAACACCTTGATTTTAGACTCTGGCCTCCAGAATGGTGAGATCATAAATTTCCACTGTTTTGAGACAACGGGTTTTGGGTAATTCGTTACAGAAGCTCTAAGAAGCTATTACACATTCACACGAGTTAAAGCAATTATTTGAGGGAATGAGAAAGAGAGAGAGACGTAATGTGTCTGCCCTAGGCAGGTGGCCGACAGGTAGGAGCTGAAGAAGAGTGAGGGCAGCTGTAGAGGAGAGCAGGTTCAGGGTGGGAGGAAGGGATTTTGTGGCTGGCACTCAGGTCAAGAAACAACGTTGGGTTGTCGGGGACGTTGGGTCCTTTCATGCCGGAGTAGAACATTCGAGGTGCTAAGAGGCAGATGACCAAAGGCAGAAGGATCTACAGAGGCTCTGGCAAGGAGCTGGGATGTGGTCCTGAAGCGAGTGGAGAGCCGTGGAAGATTTCTCAGCAAGAAGAGCAACCCAGTAAGACGTGTCCCTTCTGGAAAGATCTTCTGCAGGGATGCGTGAGGGTGGAGGGAAAGTGGGGAGACAAGTTGGAAGGTAACTGTGGAGCCCCAGACCAGAGGGAATGGGGCTTAAATAAAGACAGAGGAAGCAAGGACAGGACTGGGAAGGATGGATGTTTTTGTAAATAGCCAAGTAAATTAAAACAGCAGGCCTGGCCGCTAAACTGTGTGAGCCAGAGAGACAGACGGGCCACTGGGATTTCTAGCGTGGGTCACTGGGGAAAGTAAGCAGAAGTCCAACCTATGTTTTTCCAGACCTGGGGAACTTTTGAAAAAGACCGTTGACTCAGGGGAAGGTTCAGGGTAGGAGTCAGGCCAAGGTGCTAGGGGGTAAGCCCAACAGGTGCGGCCTCCAAAACAGAAGCACGTGCTGCAAAGCAGGCAGAGAGCAGGGCTCCCTGTCATCAGGAGCCTTTCCAGCTGCCCTTGACCTCCCTTGATAACCCTGTCCTGGGGCTGAGGTGGTTTCCCCTGGGCTCTGTAACTATTGAAAAACAGCAGGACATAAATCCGCGGATGAGCTGTCTCATCGCTCCCATGACAAAGGGACTTGAATGATTTGGAGCCAGAATATTCTTTTTCTCCATAATGGCTCCTGGAGTCGCCAGGAATAGTACATTTACTAAAATTAATGGCAAAACCTCATTTTTCTTTTTTCCGGGAAGAGAAGTTCCATCGGCGGGGTAATTGATCCTGATCTGGACGTGCCGGTGTGCCAGCCAGGGGTGTAAATCATTCACGCGAAACAACTCACAGCCCTTTAAACCAACACCAACAGTGACAAATGGAGCAGGCTGGGACAGGCGGAAGGGAACACGAAAGGGAGATCCATCAACATCCTTCCCACTTCTCCCCAGGGCCCAGAAGGTGGGATCTTTTGGGGGGTGTCCCCCAGCAGAGCAGGATTTTTCAGCAAGATTGGGCTGAAAGGGCAGGGTTGTGTCACACCCATCCTACCTCTATCACTCCCAACTCTGCAGCCCTGGACAAAGCTCCTCACATGTGTGCCCCTCCACCTTCTCCACCTGCTGGACTTCACATGTACATGAAAAAAAAACATGTCTGCAAAGGGTCTAAGCACGGAATGTCCAGTGAATGAATGAATGCACGCATGCTTGGTCTGGGGAGTTAGAAAAATTCATCCTAGGGCGCCTGGGTGGCTCAGTCGATTGAGTGTCTGACTTCGGCTCAGGTCACGATCTCATGGTTCGTGAGTTTGAGCCCCCCCCATCGGGCTCTGCGCTGACAGCTCGGGGCCTGGAGCCTGTTTCAGACTCTGTGTCTCCCTCTCTCTCTGCCCCTCCCCTGCTCTCTCTCTCTCTCAAAAATAAAAATAAACATTAAAATTTTTTTTCAAAAAGTTAAAAAAATAAAAAAGAAAATTCATTCTATCTCTCCCAGGGAGATTTGAACTTAAAACATGGAAAGCGAAAGGAGCAATGCTTTACTCAAAGGAATGGCTGGCAGTGACAGTGGCCATGGTGTCAGCTGGCCTTCTAAGAATCCCCCCAAACCCCAGTGCACAGACACCTTGCTTTGCCTGTAAAAGCTCTGAGGGCCCATCACAGAGGGATACATGAAATACATGAATAACGGCCTTTGCGATTTCTCTCTAGTCCGTGTGAGCTCCTTACGGGCAAAAGTGTGCCTTGTGCCCTACGGCCCATGCGAAAAACTAAGCGTACCTCTTGCATGAAGGAAAGAACCGGAACCGTGACTGCCTTGCAAGCTTTTGGTGAAGTTGGTTAGGCAACACATGACGTGGAGCAGCCGTCCCCTCGTCTCACAGGGAGGGGACGGAGGAAGGCACGCGCATGAACCTGGAGAGGTGAGGTCACAGCCAAGAAGCCTGGGGACGCACCAGGACACCACACTGATGGGGCGGGGTTAATTGGGGTGCTTAGCATCAGGGCCCCCCCCCCCCGAGATGCATTTGGTCGGCACTGTGAGTGTCTACAAAGCAGAGGCTTTCCGATTCTCCCAGCTCCCCACCGAGGCCCACCCCCCGTGCCACGCCCACAGTTGGTGCCACGCCCACAGTTGGTGCCACGCCCACAGTTGGTGCTGGATAGACAGATGTTGGTGAATAAATGGTAACAAGAAATTACGACATCCTCTCCTCGCCCAGTGGAAATATCCCAGGGCCCACAGGCAAGGAGTGTATTTGAAGGCAAGTAGGTTAGTGAGTTTGGGACGTCCACTGTTAGGAAGCGTCTGCCAGCCTGACACCGTCCTTTGAGCCTTGCTAATCCACAGAGTCACGAAAGAAACAAGCTGTGCCGGGTCACGGTAAGAACACACCGGCTAAGCAGGAACACGCCCTCCTTTCCCGGGGTGGGTTGAAGGGTGGCCCCGGAAAGCCGGAAAGCCTCCTAGAACCCGGCAATGTGACCTTATTTGGAAAAAGTCTCTTCGTAGATATAATTAAGGTAAGGATCTCAAGATAAAATCCACCTAGATTTAGGGATGAGCCCTAAAGCCAATTGCAGGTGTCCTTAGAAGAAAAAAGGCAGAAGAATATTTGAGACACACATCCACGGAGAAGGCAAATACTGGAGAGATGTGGCCACAAGCCCAGGAATGCCTGGAGCCACGAGAATTTGGAAGGACAGAGAAGAATTCTCCTCCACAACCTTCAGTGGGAGTGTTGGTTCTCCTAATACTTTCATTTCAGGCCTTTGACTTTCGGGATGGTGCTAGAATAAACTCCTGTTGTTTGAAGCCACTGAGCTTTTGGTACTTTGCTAAGGCAGCCCCAGAAAATACACTGCCCAACCACAGACACACCGAAACAAAGAGCAGAATTCAGTCTTGGTAAATTTATGTAGCATCTTGCAATCGGAAAGCGGAGAACCATACAGGTCTCATTTCGGCAAACACACAAGCTTTGTGTTTTACAGTTTTTTGTTTGTTTGTTTTTATTTTGGTTCCTATATGGGGGGGGGGGTGGGGAGTGCACTATAATCTTTTCAGCATTTCAGGGCCTTTAAAGATCTTAAGCTGGGGTGCCTGGGTGGATCAGCCGGTTAAGCATCCAAATTCGGCTCAGGTCACGATCTCGCGGTTCATGGGTTCAAGCCCCGCGTTGGGCTCTGTGCCGACAGCTCAGAGCCTGGAGCCTGCTTCGGATTCTGTGTCTCCCTCTGTCTCTGCCCCTTCCCTGCTCTCACTCTCTCTGTGTCTCCTGTTCTCCCTCTCACTCCTTTCCCTCCTTCTCTTCTCACTTTCTTGTCTCTATCTTGTCCCTGGAAATGGGGATAGAGACAGGAAAGTGAGAACAGAAGGAGGGAAAGGAGTGAGAGGGAGAACAGGAGAGCAGAGAGAAGGGGAAGACAGCCACTATCTGCTCTGGCTGGCACGCCTGGGGGTCTGGCCGGTTAAAGAAGACATCAGACGGGCGCCTGGGTGGTCCAGTCGGTTAAGCGGCCGACTTCAGCCAGCTCACGATCTCGCGGTCCGTGAGTTCGAGCCCCGCGTCAGGCTCTGGGCTGATGGCTCGGAGCCTGGAGCCTGTTTCCGATTCTGTGTCTCCCTCTGTCTCTGCCCCTCCCCCGTTCAAGCTCTGTCTCTCTCTGTCCCCCCAAAAAATAAATAAACGTTAAAAAAAATTTTTTTTTTTAAAAAAGAAGACATCAGAGAAGATGGGCTGGGATGTTCTCTCGCCTCCAGCCAGACACGGCAGGTGGGGAACTCAGCTGCATGAGAAACAGGGCTGGTGAATGAGGAAGTCATTCTGTCAACGGGAGGAAAGAGCCTTTCTCTCTCCCTGGCCACGGGAGGCGGGGAAACTGCCAGTTATGGGGCTTGGGGTTTGTCTGGGAACCTGGGTCTCTGTGCGGAGCCTCACCTCCCCCCACACAACAGCCTGCCTGATGGCTCGTCAAGGGCAAAGCTTATGAGAGTGACACCAGCCGTGGCAGGCAGTGGCCCGAGAAATATACTCGCTGCAGGCGGACAAGTGGGCGAGACCTGTCACAACACCAGAATGGACGGGGCGGGAAGAGATAAAGACCGTGATTTAGGGACCTTCTGGCCAAGCCTTGGCAGGTGGTGGGTTGTCTCAGTGAAGGCTCTATGGTGGCAGGCAAAGGGGGTGCCAGATGTCTCCCGGGTCACAGAAGCAGAAACCTGGAGTTCTAGGGACATCAGACCTCGTGGGGAAAAGGAGAAGCCAGCTCTCTGAGATGCTCTGTGATCCATGCAGGGAACCATTCTTAGAAAAATACAGTGCATGATGGGAGAAACCTTCCCGTGGGGCAAGATACAAATTCGTACCTTTTTCCCCCTTTTATCTCCCTATGAAATTTAGTAAAATGCCAAACTCTACATTTTATTTATTTTTATTTTTTTATTATTTTACTTTCTTCCTTTTTTTTTTTTTTTTTTTTTTTTTTTTGTCAGGATAGGAGACAAATTTTTAAATCACACCAGGGAGCAGAGCACGGTTTAGTCAATAAGAACACAGACTACAGAGTTGGACAAGCCTGGGTTCGAACTCTTACTAGCGTGTGTGTAGCCTTGGGCAAGTGTATGTACCACTCTGAGCCTCCATTTGGCGTGCTACTGTCCCCTGCCTCAGTTTCCCCAGCTGCTAAGTGGAGATAAGAATAGTACCTACCTGGAAGTACTTTTATCTTTGCTGTTGCTGTTATTAGCCCAGAAACAGCTCTGACAGTTCTTAGATGTGACATTAGACTAGTTATCTCACCCCTTTGGAGCCTCAGTTTCCTCATCTGTAAAATGGGGATAATAATTCTGACTTCACAGGGCTGTTATGAGGATTTTACGATATGGGTGTTAAGACGCCATGCAAGCTGGGCATTTAGTCAATGTTGATTCCTTCCTCTTCCCACGAGGCTTTCCTGCCTTTGGAGTGGAACGCGCGAAGCAGGAAAAGAAAGACTGGAATCTGACGTGTGTGTACACGTGCTGGGCGGCCCATCCAGCAGCAGTGAATGCCATTGGCCCACTTGGGGCCGCACCCAGGCTCTGCAGCCAATAGCAGCGTGGATCCTCCGCCCGGCCCCTTCCGGTGTCTCCCCGCTTCCCAAAGGCCCAGACCTGCCCCAGGGGGCTCCGAGTCAGCAGGCAGCGGGCACGCCTGCGCCCGAAACCCTCCATCGCAGGAGAGCCAGCGTTGGGCACTCACCAGCTCCATGCACCTGCGGCTGGCCTCCGCTTCCCGCTGCACCAGCTCTTCCATGTCCGCCTTCAGCTCCTCCAGGCGCCGCTGGTAATACTGGCTGCTCTCCCGCTGCTGGGACTCAGACTTGGCCGCCTGCGTGAGCTCCTCGCCCATCTTGATCAGGCTGTCCCGAAGCCGGATCACCAGGACCTGGAGGCAGGCGGTGTGGAGAGCACACATGCACCGTGGAGTTAGAGGCCAGGCGCCCGAGACAGGGGGCTCCGGCAAGAGAAATCCTTTGCTGAGTCTCCCTGCCCTTGTATAAGGTAATCAGGACGACAATCCCGAGCTCTGATACCGAAACAAAGAATTTATTTTAAAAACCTAGCAAACGAGGGGCGCCTGGGTGGCTCAGCTGGTTGAGTGACCGACTCTTGATTTTCGGCTCGGGTCATGGGATTCTCTTTCTCCCTCTCCTGCTTGTGCTCTCTCTCTCTCAAAATAAATAAATAAACTTAAAAAAAAACCTAGCAAATGATAATTGCTATTCAGAGAGGCAGCCTAGCATACAGCTGAGCACCCTGGCTTTGAATATGCCCTAGGTTCAATCCCCCAACTGCCTCTTCCTGGCTGTGTGACCTTAGGCAGGTTATTTAACCTCTCTAAGAGACAGAGATGATGACAGTATTTATGTCCTAGGGATCATGTCAGACTTGAAAACGTTTAAGTTCTGCAGAAGGCTTAGTTCAGTGCCTGGCACATAGAACATTCTAGATAAGAGTTGGGGATTATTTAAAATTTTTTTTAATGTTTATTTATTTTTGAAGGAGAGAGAGACAGAGTGTGAGTGGGGGAGGGGCAGAAAGAGAGGGAGACACAGAATCCAAAGCGGGTTCCAGGCTCCGAGCTGTCAGCACAGAGCCCGACACGGGGCTCGAACTCACGGACCGCGAGATAACGACCTGAGCCGAAGTCGGAAGCTCAACCGACTGAGCCACCCAGGCGCCCCAAAAGTTGGGAATTATTACTATTTACAGCAGCCCCCATCATTTTACGAAGATGTGCCGTGGGGAGAACACTACGCTGGGAAATCAAAACCCCTTCCCCAGTATGGATTTTGGTCTCGCAATTTGTAAAGTGAGGAGGTTTTGGTCAGATAAGGTCCTTTGAGCCTCAGCTCTAATGTTTTATGGCATTTTTCCCTTTCCAGGGGGAAAAGCCAAGAGGACACAATGAAAAAATAGAGAGAAGAGAGCTGTGGGCATCACCAGTGCTACAGAAAACAAACCCAAGTGCTGTTTTGCAGAATTCATTAGTTGGCCAACATGCCTGCAGCCAATCGATTCTGATGGGCAAATACTCTAGTGTTGACCTAAAAGGGAGCCCACATGAATATTTCAGGTCCTTGAGCAAGACGCTGAGCCCCGAAAAGCGTTACAATTCAATTGCCCTTCGCCTTTCAAATGGAGTTTGGTAACAATTCAAAGGGTGGGGGGGGGGGGTGTTAAAAGGAAGAAGAATAGTTCTCAAAAGGTGTCCCCGAGGCCTGGAATTCTACTAAATTCAAGTCACAACAGCAGAGGGGAAAGGGAATTTGGATATGGAATCTGCCACATAAAGGGTTTTTTAAAATCATAATTTTATTTTATTTTCTGCTATCGCTTGACTATGCTAGATTCAAGCAAACGGATATAGCCTGACATTATATAAACTTAAAGTGTAGTAGATCAAAGTTCCATGGTGATCTGCAGAGACAATTATGCCTCGAGGGATCCCTTGAGCAGCTCCGAGAAGCTCTGAGGGTCAAGGCAAGGAAGGATCTTTCTCCATTCTTCATGTATCGCACACAGCCTTCTTAGAGACAAAGTGCCCAATGGGGGATTGGAAGAATGGCTCAAAGTGAGGAACGCAGCCTCAGCCTCGCATTTCTAGATGGACCATCGTCCGGTGGCTAAGCCAGCTGACTACGGAGAAATTACAGCCTGGGACCAGGGGAGAGTGATGATCCCCGGTCCATCTACTCCTGTCACCGACACTAAACGGCTTTATCTTGAACAGGTCCCTCGACCTCTCTGCCGACACCTTGTAGTTCATTCGGTGAGGCCTATCCTACCTTCCCTACGGGGCTGTGGCGAACATCCAGGGGAGTGGCTAATGACAAACAACTTTGACAGTGGTGACGTCCATGTCGCTGGCCTGCAGAGCTAAATGTGAATGTTGTCACTGAATCTCACCCCAGCCCATCCACGTCTTGCCTGCCCTGCTCAAGGTCCAGCATCAATGTCACCTCGTCCTGGAGGCCTCCCTGATTCCTCAGCTTGAAAAGACCTCCTTGCCCCCCAAACCTCACAGCCCTCTGTCCATATTATGGGTATTTATGTACCTATTTTTCTCACATCTCCTCCAAAACTCCACGTTTCTGAAAAGCAGAATCTGCTTTGTACATCTGTCTTTCATGTGCCTAAAACAGAGCCTGGTATACGCTAGGTGCAAAATAAATTTCTGCTCAAAGTGAGTGTTGGGTGCATGAGTGCATGAGTGGTCAGATGGGGACAGGCAGAACGGGACCAATGGATAAAAACACGGACAGAGGGGTCAAGGTCTGAAGAAAGGGAAAGAACAGAGGGAGAGAAGAAAGCATGGAGAAAGGAAGGAAGAAAAGACATAAGGAGGGTGACGGATGGAATGATGGCATATGGACGTGGATGGAGATACATAGAGGTGGGTAGGCTGGATGGATAGTTATCTGTGGGACCGTGTGGTTGAAGGAAGGCAGAAAGGAGGGAATGGGGGAAGCAACACGGATGAGAGATGGGTGAGGAATGTGTATCCAGAGAAAGGCATGAGTGGATGGAGGGACGGTCAGAGGACGGACGGAGCTTACACGAAAGCCCCACGGCTCTAGGCACGAGCAATATTTACATGTCCACGCATACCTCAAATCTCTTAATCTGCACTTTCTGGAACTCCGTCTTGTTCTCCAGGTCACAGATGACTGCCTCCTGCCTGCTGACAATGGCTCGATCCACGGTGGACTGTTCCAGGTACTCGATGCGCATCTGGGCCACCTGCAGCTGGGAACGAGCCCAAAAGATCCATTGGCCACCTGCTGGCCCTGAGTCCCAGAATGGAGACATATGCCGGACTCAGCCCCAGGCCCATTGCCACGGCCTCCTTCCTGGCTCTGGTGATACATGTTAAAGACACAAGTGCCAACTGCTGATCCCCTCATGCCAGACCCTGCTCCTGCGTCTCAGATGCTGGAGGTGATGTTTCCTGTGTCTTCCACGTCCAACACAAGACTCAGTCACTGCTTTGCTTACCTCCTTTCCCTGCTCTGCTAAGGGGGAAAAGCCAGCATGTGAGCCGCGAGCTTCGTCACCCAAGGACGCAACCAAAAGTGGGCTTGGGAGCCAAGCATATATACCAGACTTCAAAGCCAGGCTCTGCCACTCTCCAGCCTGGGCAGCACTGCACCTGGGCAGGCCGGGTCCCTTCCATGAGCTCATTCTTTCTTTCTTTTTCTTTTTTCTTTTTTTCCTTTCTTTCTTTCTTTCCTTTTTTTTGTCTGAGGATTGAAGGCGATTAGCGCCTGGTATATGATTAATACCCAACAGATGCCTACTGCTGCTATTATTTTTGTGGTATTTGGTATTACTCATCCCCATGGACATTTGCTTGAGGTTCTGTCATTTCGACAGAAACTCTAAGCAGGCACAGGCGACAGACCTTAGAAGCGCTTTGAGAATCCCATGGATGATAGCAGCCCTAGCTAATGAGTGAAATTCAGGGGCGTTTGGAGGAAATATGGCTTCAAAGGAAGATTTCACAAAGGACAATGGTCCTGTCTTGCACAGACCATCCCTTTCCCCTTGGAACCATTTCTCAGAGGGGGAAACTCTTGCACTGAATGGCTGATGAGTTTCACTGCACAGGGCGTCTTTGGATGCCACACTGGCATGAGCAAAAGTCAGCGTGTGTGTGTGTGCGTGTGTGTGTGTCTGCTGGGATCGTTCTCAACTCCTTTGGTGCACAACCAAAGTTGAGTGAATGGATGAATGAATGAGTGAGTGACAGTTTCCGGGATCCAAACTGGGAGGTCCCAGAGGGAACCCTTCCTTTCGTCTCCGCACTGTGGCGGCTCTGAACACATACTTGTTCTTGAAGTTTCTGTTTCTCCTTCTTGGCTTCCTCCAGCTGCAGCTGTAGGTCTTGGATCTGCCCAATGTCAGTAGCAGACTGGTGAGACAAAAAAAAAAAAAGTCACCTTGAGGCTTTGCAGGGAAACTACTGCTGGAAATCCCTTCTCCCCACCCCCAGATGTCTAAGACTCTCAGAACCTGTGACACAATGGCTCGTTCCAGAAAGTTACTGCTCACATCCTTCCGACATTGTTCGTCTCAATGTCCGCTGAGTCACTCCCGTTATATAAGCCGATGGCTTTGGTCAACTGCTGGCATGCTGTTCTATACCCTTGAGAGCCCAGACAGAAATGGGCTGGCCACAGCTGGCCACAGAGGGCCAGATACTGAGGGAAGAGAACTCTTGCGTGTCAAGTGACTGGGATTCTAGACTTGGCCTTGCCCTCTCTGCACCTCAGTATCCCCATCTATAAAATGGGCTGATAGTCTCTGCTTAGCTCCTCCACGCAGGGTTTGTTCAGAGATTAAATGCGGTGGAGACTATAAAGATCTTTAAAAAAAAAAAGTAGAACCAAACTGTTAAGCATGATTATCTCCAAAGAGAGGGATTCCAGGGGGAAGGCAGACCCCTCACTTTCTATTTCCTGCATGTTATGTATTATGTAAGTTATTTATAATGCGCATAGGAGTACACTGCTTTTGTAACTGATCAAATGAAGAAATTTCCCTTCTGACCCCAAATAGGTGTGATTCACAAAGGTAGAAGATGGCATAGGCTATTTTGGTGATGGCTGTTTTAATGTTGGTGAAATGTATCAGTGGTTATTTTTGTTACCGTTATTCCTTGTTTAGCAGAAATTCCCACGGATCCCATCTTGGTAAGATGCACCTGAAGCCTGGTAGGCACTGTACCACGGGTCCCCTCTGGGGCACAATGTGGGGATGATGCTCATTACTCCTGGAGGGGCTGTCTTCCCCGTTATGCAGATCAGAAATCTGCCAGGGATGCCCTCACTCATCTGTCAGCTCCACCCCCAAGCCTCTGCCGTGCCCCAGCCTGCCACTATGCCTCCTGATTGCCTCCTGGGTCCATCCCTCGCCCATGTCCACTCTGCCTCCCCAGTACAAGCCAGCCACAGTCTTCGTTCATTCACCGGCTGTTTACTGGGTGCCCGATTCCACACCGGGCACTCTTTCTAGACTCTGGGATCCAGCGTAGGACAAGACAAGTGCGTCCAGGGGTGGCATCCTGGCTGATCCTCTCTCTCCTGCTCATGCCCCTGAAAAAACTTGCCAATGATTCCCATCACACAGAGAGTAAAATCCAAACTCATCTCGGCCCCCAAGCCCCTGCTCTGCTGGCCTTGCCAAACTCATCTTGCACCACACTCCCCTCGCTGGCCTCCTGCCAGGCTCTCAAATGCACCGTCCCAGCCCTTTGCATGTGCTGTTCCTTCTGCCTGGAACATTTCCTGCACCCTCACTATCCCATTCAAGCTCACTGACTCCTGTTTCTCATTTGGATCTCCATCTGAGGGCCACCTCCTCAGGGAAGGCTTCCCTGACCTCTGACCTCAGTCAGGAGTCCCAGAACCATGCTCATTTCCTCTCCGGACTGTCAGCTCAGTTTGCAAACATTCCCTCTGTTCTGGGTGATTATGTGAGAACGTCTGCCCAGCTCATGAAACTGGGAGCCACGTGCACACAGAAATGGGATGTGCTTTTGCCCAACATGGCATCCATGGCGTTTGACATGGTACCTAACACGTGATGGGGGCCCAGTAAATATTAGATAAATGAACGGATATCTCAATAGATGTATGGAGTGGTAGATGAATAGATGGAAGGGTGAATGGATAGGTAGATGGGTGATGAATGGGTAAGTGGGTGGAGGGAGGGATGGATGGATGGATGGATAGAGGGACAGGTGAGTGGCTGGGTGGGTGCGTGGACAGATGGGCGGGTAGATGGGTGGATGGGTAGATGGGTGGATAAAATGAGGATAGGTGGATGGGTGATGAATGGGTAAGTGGGTGGAGAGATGGATGGATGGATGGATGGATGGATGGACGGACGGATGGGTGGATGATGGATGGATGGATGGATGGATGGGTGGATGAATAGATGGAGGGAGGGAAGGATGGAGGGATGGATAGGTGAGTGGCTGGATGGATGGGTGGATGGATGGATGGATTGATGGATGGATGGGTGGATGGATGGATGGATGGAGGGAGGGAGGGAGGGATGGAGGGATGGATAGGTGAGTAGCTGGATGGATGGGTAAATAGCTGGGTGGATGCTAGACGGGTGGATAAAAATTGGGGATAAGTGGATGAGTGGACCAATGAGCAGAAGAATGGTGGATGGATGAATATTTTGATGGATATATAAAAAGGGCATGCGGGTGGGTGAAAGTGTAGATAGGTGTATAAATAAATCAAAACTTTTCTTGGTGGAGATGTCTTCCAATAATGCATGCCCATCTGAGGGTGACATCCTCCTCTATCAGGACCCCACAAAATTTCACAATCCCTATTTATCCTTGTGGCATTTACCCCTCCAAGGTCCTCAGACCAGAGAGGAGGGGCCCAACCACATCCCCCTGGCAATATCTCCCGCCTCCCCGGCCCAAGGCCACCAAGCCTCCCTCCACTTTCCGTCGCTACCTGAGCAATGAGGTCCTTGTGCTTCTGCATGAGGTCGTTCAGGTCGTCCTGGTCCTCATCGAGGCGCTTCAGCAGGTCAGCCCTCTCAAACTGCAGCCGGCATAGCTGCTCATCCACCTGGCGGGAGGCAAGACAGTGGTGGTGTGGAGGTAGAAGGGTGGGTGGGAGGACGACAGCAGGGGCCCGATGAGGAGCAAAGTGCGGGGGCTCGCCTGTGCGTGCATCAGAGGAGTGACCGTCTACCTGAGAGGCTGGCCGTGGGGGTGTCAGTGACAGCTCTGGGTGTGTGTGCGTGCATGTGCATGTGTAACAGGGCAGCGTGTGTCTATGTGGACGGACGTGTGTCCATGTAAGCCCACACGGGATTACATGTTATGTCCATTTTAAATGCGCCTGGGACACAGTGTGAGTGCAAACCCCTGTAATCTCCGCGAGAACCGGGACTTTGTTCTGTTCACAGAGACATCCCCAGCACTCGGCCTGCATACAGCAGGTGCTCTGTAAATAGATAATTGGGCGGATGGATAAAATTAGATGCATATTTTACCTATGAGGGCATTTATTTTGTGTGCGTGTCCGGCGATTTTGTAGGTGAGTGTGTACATTCGTGTGTGTGTGTGTGTGTGTGTGTGTGTGTGTGTGTGAATGTTTGTGGTAAGTTCCCCTTAAAGGGTCCAACAGGGATCTGGAGACAAGCTTTTGCCTATGAATCTGTGGCTATACCTAAACTTCGGAATTTTAGATGCGGAGTAAAAATTTAAGTCAACCTTGTACACCCAGACAGGGCACTTAGAAATGCACACCCAATTTTCACCCATATATTAGATTCATAATATGTGTTCATTTCCCCCATTCAGTGGTGAGCACATAGTAGGTTCCTAATAGATGGCTGGGTACCTTAGAGGAGTGAGCCTAAGAGGGCCCATGAGGGATGCCCTTGTCTCCACGTGTAAGAATGCATATGCAGTAACCCAAATGTAATGCCCAAGTCCCCTGTTATGATGGTGAGCACACAGTAGGGCTACAACAGGTGCCTGGGACCACTCACGTGGTGAGCACACTATGGGCACACCACAGACAGTTTTGTTCCCAGCCAGGGTACTGAGCAAACAGTAGGCTCACAATGAATGCATCCCCACAGTGCTGAGCACACAGTCGGTCTACAACAAGTTTCCTTGACTACCTTTGGGGAGATGAACACATAGTTGATCCTCACATATGCCCTTATAGCTTTATAGTGCTCAGCTCATAATAGGATGCCTGCTCTCTCAGAGTGTTGACCCGGCAAGTCTGCAGTAAGTGCCCTCGGCCCCTCTGGTAGTGCTGAGTACACAGTGGTCCCATGCTAGTTCCCAGAGCCCTATGCTGGCCCCAGGTCCCCGCGACTCTAGGAAGGGGCAGGTACCAGGCTCTTATTCCGGGTCATGTTCTCCAGCTCGCTGTGCATACTCTCCAGGTCCGCAGTCAGCGCCTTCTGGGTCTTCAAAGCATCCTCACACTTGGCTTCACTCTGCTCCAGCTGCACCAGGCAGGGGAATGAGAAGGGAAGGGGAGGGGAGGGGAAGGGAAGGGAACGGAGGAGAAGGGAGGGGAGGGGAGGGGAGGGGAGGGGAGGGGAGGGAAGGGAAGGGAAGGGAAGGGAAGGGAAGGGAAGGGAAAAGCCTCATGATGCCGCCTCCTTGAATGTCCTTCCCCTCCAGCCCAGCCCAGCCCCTCCCAAGTGGCGGAATAATTTACAGACGATCTTCTCCTCCCGTCTGTCTTCACAGCTATTCATCAACCCACAATGAGGGGAGGAGAACGTGTTTGCATCTGAGATGGCCAGGCTCTGAGATACTCAAAATTGAACAGGCACTGTCCCATGAAATCAGGCTAGCCCGCTTCAGTGCCAGTAGCTGGTCCCCAGCTCTGCTCAACAAATATTTGCTGACACCCACTTAGTGCAGGCAGAGAGCAGTCAGCCTGGGCCCTTCCCACCCGCTGTGGGGAAGACAGGCAGGGACAGCCTCCCTGAGGAGCACAGGAAGAAAGCCATGGAGACACTGGGAACACAGGATGAAACCGGGGAAGGCCTTCTGGAGGAGGTGCTCAAAAGTCAGTGGGAACTTGCCAAGTAGATGTTTCTTAACCAGGTTTCAGAATTGTAAACCCCCTCTAAATGGTATGCAACATATTTGCCATGTAAGCATTTTTCCTGGGTTCTTGAAGGTTAAGAGTCACTGACCTAAACAAAGTTTCTCTTTCTCACCCTTTTCTGTCTCATCTGATGTTCACCCACCGGCACGCAGTAGGCCTCTTATCTTAGCAAAGTGGGGCCATCAAAATAGGTACAACTATCTCCCATGGCCCCAGAAGACAGACTTTCCCTGTTGGAGAAAACCACATCCGGGCACAAACCCTAAGTCCATTCTGCACGTGTCAGTTTCCCCTTGATTTCCGAACCCTAGAATCTCTGAGCAGAAAACACCCTTAGAGATCGCCCGAGGAAAACACTCAGGGCTCAGAGAGGGACAGTGCCTTGCCTGAGGTCACACAGCTGCGAGGAGTGAAGACGCCACTCGATATTGTCCAGACTCGCAGATTTTCTCACTGCCAAGCCACGGTCCCTCCAAAACAGTTAATAATATTAAGGTGCGTGCTCACAAGACAGAACAAAAAAGCAAGCTGGAGTCCTCGTGAAATGACATGCATACGATCTCTGATCCCCGAGGCCACTGAGTAGGTGAAGGGGCCCCATTGATCTGTAAAAGGAAAACAGCTGAGCCAAGGTGGAGGCCACCCCAGGACAACTGGCCAAGAGCCCGTCCGGGATCATTTTTATCTCCTTCCCAACTGGGCAGAGAATATCTTCCTCAGGATATCCGGAGCTCAGCCCAGATGTTAGAATGATGCTAATGGCAACGGAAGGCGGGGACAACGGAGGTCACCAATGATTCGCACATCTCCAGGTCAAGTGCTACTCTCATTTTCCCTCGTAATCCTCATCTGTGAGGTGTGCACGGCTATTATCCCATTATACACGTGGGGAAATCGAGGCCCTGAGCTTTCTCACACTGGCACCTCTAGTTCTAGCCCCACCCCACTGCCGGCAGCCACCATCCACAAAACTCCCATTTTCCAAGACCCCAAGAACAATGTATTCCTGCAGTGGGCTCGGTGGGGGACAGCCCGTTTCCCTGGGTGGGACAGCTGAGGCGCATGGAGTGTGATGTGGAGGCATTGTTAGAGCATCATCGACAGAGGAGGTGAGACGTCTTATCTTCCCGCAGGAGGCTCCAGGGGCCTCTGGGCAAGGCACGGAGGTGGCAGGGCAAGGCCAGGCCCTGGTTCTCGCAGGAGTCGGAGGCCTCACTAAGGAGAAGCATTTAAGCTAAGACCTGAAAGATGCAGCCATGTACATATCTAAGAAGAAGAGTGCCCTGAGTGGAGGAAGTAGCTGGTGCAAAGGTCCTGAGGCAGGAACAAGAACAAAAGCGGAAGCGGTGCTGAGGGACAGAAAGGGAGCCAGTGTGGCTGGACAGCTGTACGGGGAGGAGGGGGACGGGGTGCTGAAGTAGCAGATGGGGCAAGGGGCACACTGGTGAAGCTAGTGAACCGACCTCGGTCAGTAGGGAAACCTCTGGTGGAGCAAGAGGAGGAGGGCGGCATGATCTACCCCTGGCTGCTGTGGGCAGGATGGGCTTTAGCGGACACAACTGGAAGGAGGGCAGCCGATGAGGACACACCGTGGTATGTGCAAAGAAGAAAAGGTCTGGGCGGGCAGGAGCTGGTAGGCCGTCCTGGGAGATGACGTCAGATAACTAACAGTGGAAGGGAGGGAGGAATCACACAGGGCCCTGTTGCCAGGCCAAGTTGCGTGGCCCGGGGCCAAGAGGCGAGCCACAGCCACTGTCAGGAACGGAACAGTGTGGTTCCAAAGACAAGGACAGCAGTTCCTGACCTGGGCTGAGGGTTTTGGCAGCACGGTGCCCTGGCCCTCAGAGCCTCCCCGGACAGAGACGGGCATGGCTATTGGGGTTATTCTTAGCTCCTGCTGGGTTTGGGATAGGATCATCTTGGCCCCGATGGGTTTTGGCATGAACAGCTGCACCTGCTACCGTTGTCTGGGGACCATTTCCAGGGCGCTGTGCTTTCTCCGTCTTGCTTCAGAAAAGCCCCGTAAGAGCTCTTGAGAGCAGGGTACCTCCATTAGGACTGGCTGATATATGAGGACACCGACGCTCACAGAGCGGAGAGGCCTTGCCCAGCGGTCACGCAGCCGGTCAGCGGAGAAGCCTGGTGCGACCGACTCCAGAGTCCAAGCTCTTCATTGCTGGGCTCCACTGCCCCTCATGAAAAGAACTCTCTGGAAAGTCTGGACCGCGCGGGGAGGGCGGATTAAGAGAAAGAGAAAGCTCGGTTGCAGAGTGAATGGTTGACCCAGTGGCTTGGTGTTCCAATGGGAGCCCCCCGGGCAGTGTCACGACAGCCTGGACCAGGCCGGGGGCTGGATCAGTCAGAGACAATGGAACAGAACTCAGGGATTGAATCCCTGTGGTCGGTGGGACAGAGGAAACACGCATCGTCCCCGGAGCCTCCTGGCACCGAGGAGCCTCCCGGAGATAAACACGTTCATCCCCGAGGGACGAGGAACGAAACCAACACTTACTGGCGCTTGCGAAGTGCCAGCTCCCACCACGTGTGGGGGTCAGAGCTTGGGCATAGAGCCAGGTCTGGAGGATCGGCCTCTCTCACTTGGTCACGTGACCTCGTGCCTCAGTTTCCTCACCCGTAAACTGGGCAGAGCCGTATCACTACAGAGTCCTGCGTAGTGAGTGAGTGAGACCCTGGGAGTGCTTAGCACCGTGTCTGGCAGCGAGAAACCCCTAAAACAGTAATGGCAGTTGTCACTCTTGTTTGCCCCTTTCATTCCCTTTAACGGCCTAAGAAAGGTTGTTTTTTTTTTTTTTTAATTTATTTATTTTGAGAGAGAGTGCGTGCGTGCACAAGCAGGGGAGGGGCAGAGAGAGAGAGAGAGAGGGAGAGAGAGAACCCCAAGCAGGCTCCGCACTGTCAGCGCAGAGCCTGAAACGGGGCTCGATCCCACAAACCGTGAGATCATGACCTGAGCCGAAATCAAGGGTTGGACGCGTAACTGACTGAGCCAGCCGGGTGCCCCGAAATGGGTGTTTTTAACCCCGTTTTGGAGGCAAGGAGAATGACAGAAAGAATGTCAGGTTCCTGCCACCAGGGTGAGGCAGGGCCTCGGCTCCCACCATCGCAGGGAGGAACTTCAGGCTTCCTGGCAGACCAGGGAGGGAGGAGGCAGGGGGCCCACCTGAGGCACACAAGCCAGTAGGATCTGGAGGGGCAAAACCAGAAGCCGCCCGCCAGCCCGAGGCCCCCACCGGGCAGGCTCCGGGCTGCCGCTGACAAGCCATCTAAATGCCGAGCTTTAAAAATGTCAATTTATTACACTTTAGGGAGCGGGAAGAAATACAGGGCCATCTCGGGCTGATTTTCCATTATGGATGACCCGGCGTAAGAATAACTCACCGCACGTTATTTCCATATGGGGGCTGTTTGAGTGACGTTTTTATGAAGTCGGGTGGCAAGTCATGCTGGGGCTGAGATCAGACCTTTCGGGGGAGTGACACAGCCCAACGCTGCTTGGAAAACGCCCTCCCTTCCCGGGAGGCACTCCAGGAGGAGCAGTCAGAGAGCAGAAGGGAGTTGGGCAGCCAGGACTCCCCTCAGGAAGGCTTATGGGGGTCCACTCTCCTGTCCTCGTAGCCAGTGTAAGCACTGAGGATCCCAGGGGGCAGGGGACACCTCACACCTTTCGGCTCTGCGTCACCATCCTTCTGCGTGGACAAGCCCTCTGGGGCGGTTCCCTGCCAGACCTCCAAGATGCAGGGCAGAGAGGGTTTGGGGGACAATCATCTCTCTCCAGACCTGTCTTGGGGCTGGGTCCCCAACATGCTCCCAATGAGACAACTGACTTGATTTTCGTACACGTTCATGTTTTCTTTTCTCCTCCAAATCTAGTTTTTCGTAAAACCAACACGACAGTACTAAAGGTATATGGAACAAAGCACCCAATGCCTTCCATGACTGGAAGCTTCTCTTCCTCCTGCACACGGTGTCATTCAATCGGGCACCCTTCCCCGGAATCTGCTCGAATTCAGAAAGGCGGGCGTCCAGGCAGGGTGGCATTTCCACCCTGGCCCCTTGACCTAGGAGTCTTCTCTACGCTATAGCTACAGGTGAGAACGTGCTTCCTGACCTTGTGCATGAACTAAGGGCTTCCTAGCTTTGTTCTGGTGAGGTCCTGACTCTCCAGGGATTGTGGGAGAGCCCCGAAGGTCCTTGAAGCCTGGTGCTCTCCCGGGCAAGAGGAAATGACAGATCAAAGCACTGCATGAATCTGGACAAGGGATGTCATGGACGTTGGTTATGACCAACTCTTACTCTGTGCCAGGCACTGCTCTGAGCACTTTTCACCAAAAGACAGGGCTGGCAGTGCGTTCTCCCAATATGGCCTCTCATCCACCACGAGGTGGGACATTCATCGTTACCACAGCATTGCCTGGTGGTTAAGAGCACACCCAATGGTGGGGCGCCTGGGTGGCGCAGTCAGTTAAGCGTCCGACTTCAGCCAGCTCACGATCTCGCGGTCCGTGAGTTCGAGCCCCGCATCAGGCTCTGGGCTGATGGCTCGGAGCCTGGAGCCTGTTTCCGATTCTGTGTCTCCCTCTCTCTCTGCCCCTCCCCCGTTCATGCTCTGTCTCTCTCTGTCCCAAAAATAAATAAAAATGTTGGAAAAAAAAATTTTAAAGAGCACACCCAATGGTCAGGCAGAATCGGGGTCCAATCCCAAATTTCTATCTATGAGCCTACGACCTTCAGCAAGTGACTTAGCTTCTCTGAGCTTTCATTTTCCCATTCACAAAATGGGGGAAATAATGGTCCGTATTTTCATTGAGCAGGACTGCTGAGTACAGTTGTATTCGTTGTGCACTGCACAAGCCTAGGGGCTGCCATGCACATGGATTATGAAGATGAGCTCTTACCCTGTGCTCAGGGCACTGCTCTGAGCACTTTTAATGTATGAACTCATTTATCCTTCACAATGACACTCTGAAGTAGGGTCAATAACCATTTTTGTTGTTACAGTCGAGGAAACTTAGGATAGAGAGGTCAAGGACTTACTGAAGGTCTCACAAGTGCTAAGTGGCAGACCTGGAATATGACACCCAGTCTGAGTCATTGCACTGCATTCCTCCAGTAACAGTAGTGCCCATGACGGATGTTTTACGGGGGAAATTCTGCGATGCGTCTGCACAGCATTTAATCTCCCTTCTTTTTAAAAAATTTTTTTTCTTAATGTTTATTTATTTTTGAGACCGAGACAGAGCATGAGCGGGGGAGGGGCAGAGAGAGAAGGAGACACAGAATCGGAAGCAGGCTCCAGGCTCCCAGCGGTCAGCACAGCGCCCGACGCGGGGCTCGAACTCACGGACCCCGAGATCATGACCTGAGCTCAAGTCGGACGCTTAACCGACCGAGCCACCCAGGTGCCCCAATCTCCCTTCTTTTGATAGCGGCACCCCATCTCCTCTGCAAAAAAAAAAAAAAAAAAATACCCATCCCCCAGATGTCCAAGTGTATCTGATAGAGCTGACCCTCCCCTAGCAAGCTCTGAGAAGGGCATGTGACTCCGCCCAGCCAATCAGAACACCACTTCCCGTTCGCCAGCGCGCTTAGCTGTGGGGTAAGAGCCTAGAAGACACCGGGATTTGGGGGAGACCATAGGAACGAAGTTGGTTCTTTGTGATGCAGGATGTGAGGTCGGAGTGTCTGGCAGTCCTTCCCAGCAGGAAAGAAGAGACGGCCTGAGAATATAAAGTGACGTCAAAGGCGCTGAGGCAGGAAACACATTCGCAATGACGTGGTTGGAGAATCTAGATCCGGCCAAGCCCGGAAGGCGCTGTCAGCCAGAGTCAACACTCAAAGCCACTGGTGGCAGGGGCGCCTGGGTGACTCAGTCCGTTAAGTGTCTGACTCTTGATTTTGCCTCAGGTCATGATCTCACGGTTTGCGAGTTCGAGCCCCACATCGGGCTCTGCGCTGTTAGCTCAGAGCCCGCTTGGGATCCTCTCTCTCTCTCTCTCTCTCAAAATAAATAAAATAAACATGAAAAAATAAAAAAAAAATAAAAAAAACCTTTGGTGACAGTGTTTGCTGACTGATCTGCTGAAAGTGTTGGACCAAAGTAGCTTGATCCAAACCTTGGGGTAGGATAACAATCATTCGTTGTCTGCCTATTCTGTGTACAGATCGCTCCTCCCAGGGGGATAAATATCCCCCCTTCCTGATTGTTCAGTGGGAAAAAGACGAGGGAATGAGATTTCTCCAACACCGACTCTATTAGGCACCGTGGGGGCCCTCGCTGCTCCTTTTACTGCTACAGCCCACAGCTGGGGAAACGGTAACCCCGGGCAGGGGAAGTGACTTGTCCGGGATCAGATCCGAGCCAATGGGGCTCCAAGCCCCTGCTCTTCCTGGGCCACCGCACAGCCCACGCCGCCACGAGCCTTTCCCTACTGCTGACTTCATCTGCAGCGCGCTCTCTGCAACATCTCCCTCCTCCCCTCCCTGCACTCCCTGGGAGGGCGATTGAGATTCCCATCACATATACATCAACTACAACCCGATGAATAGCATATTACTTGCCTATGCAAAGCCATCTGCCGGCTTTAAATACCTGGCGAAAATGTTTGCTTTGGACTTATTAAGCCACGAGATGAGTGGGCCAGACATATGGAATGAGGCGGGGAGAGGGAAAAATGCTGATGTTTGGGCAGAGCTGTTAGAACTTGGATTTCTGGGTCTGGCCGAGCAACTCGGAGGATTTAAGAATCCTGCATGGCAAATGCCACGGGCAAGCGTTCTAAGAAACGGTGTCTCTGGCGGGCTGATCTCGACACATCCCAGGCCTTGACATCCCGTCAGGGCGCTCGGAAGAATTAACCTTCGGTAGGAAGGCTTTCCCCCGAAGGGAATTAGCGGCATCTCAAACTATAGACAGCCCTGCTATCGAACAAATTTATTAAATGCAAACATATTAAAAATGTCAGGCCAGGTCCACCAATGGTCTATCCGGCTCAGAAGTCTGATGACTGTGGCCCCAAGGGGAAACTTCCTAAGACCATCTGGTGGTTACTCTCTGTGTCCTTGGTCAAATGACTTGAGCACATATTAAACGTTCCATCGTCTTGCTTACCCTGTGCATCATTATTTATTGATGCATCGAAATGCTTTCTGGTTTCCATCCTCCTCAGAGTAAAAATAATCATTGTTAGTAGTGGACTAATCATAACCAGTCTCTGAATGCTTACCATGAATATGCTATTTGCAACACGTAACAACTCTTTGAAGTAGGGACTTTCACCACCATTGTATAGATGAAGAAACTGAGGCTCAGAGAGGTTAGTTAACTTGTCAAGATCACACAGCTTGTAAGTGGTGAATGGGGCCAGGACCGGACCTGAATTTTAAACCCACAGCCTTTTCTTGTAAGCCCTGTGGCCTGGGCTTCCCCCCTGCTGAGTAAAACAGACCTCCTTTCACTTGTTTGGAGTCTATTTCTTTGAGGGTTTGAGAGTCCTTCCTCGGTAACAGAAGGTAACGACACTTATGGCAGTGAGCATCTCATAACGCATATAATGGTCGGATCACTAGGTTGTACACCTGAAGCTAATATAATATTGCACTCCAACTATCCTTCAGTAAAAATTAAAATGAAAAAAAAAGAGTCCTTCCTAATTTTGCATTATAGGATCTAAGGACTGCTCAGGTACTATATGATTAAACAGACTTTACGAATTTCCTTCTTGCCTTCACCTCTGGTTGCAGTGGCTTTCGTGTACCCTGATGTTCTCCAAAAAAAAAGAAAACCTTGGAAAAGCAGGATAAGGTACACATAAAACGCCTCCCCTGCCCCCATCCTATCATGCCCTCATTTTTACTATATTTTCAGCACCCCATTGTCCCAGCACCCCATTGCTCCCCTAAATAGTGTTATTGTCTGAGTACCTCCCCGTGTTCCCACTAGATAATGGGCTCCTGGAGGCCACCTGGGGCCACTCCCCTCTGGGTCCCCACACGGTAGGGGCTGCACCCACATGCGCTGAGGGAGCCAAGGAAAGAGGTCAGCTCAGTGCATCACTAACCTGTCCCGGTACGGAGAGGGGTGGGGCCGCCTGTGTCTGCAGCCCGAGCTGCCCACTGCCCCTGCTGCCTGAGCCAGCCCTGAACACCCCCTCGGGAAGCCACCTGCTGCCTGGCCGCTCCCAGCTCCTCCCGAGCACAGGTCTCTGACCCAGACACCGGCCGGAGTCCAGACAGCCAGCTCCACACAAAGGACGAGGGGCAGGCTGTGTGGGCAGGACCCTCCCTTGCAGGAGGAAATGTCCTGCATAGAGAGTGACCACAGACGTGTCCAGCAAACCTCCAGGGCTGGATCCTGAGTCCAGGCTAGAGGCCCGGGTAGAGGGTGGTGGGCTTCCGGCCATCCTGCACCACCGCGCTCACTTAGCCAGAACATTCGGCTAACCAGAACACCCTCTGCTGGACCAAGTCGTTTTAAATTTGGATTCCAAGATACCTAAGATTGACCAGTTGGGTTACCTGGCAATGAAGAGCTTCTGTTCGTAAAACGACAAAGCTAAGAGAATGCAGCAGTATGCCCCGAGTTTGTCTGCAAAGTGGGAGACACTATTCGCAATATACATTACGAGCGAAGAGTTTTACATCCAGCATATCTCACAAATCACTAAGAAAAAGAGCCAGTAGTTTGAAAGAGGCAGGTGCGGCTTGAACAGGGCAGAAGTAGCCATCCAAATGGTCCATCTACTTCGACAAGGGGATCCACCTCGTTACTCGTCAGGGAAATGCAAAACAGACCCACGGAACACCTCCTCCCTCAGAACGGCTAGGATGTGAATAACTAACAAAAACAGGTGTTGACCACATGGGACACCGGTGGGACTGTCATATCGGCCGGAGTAAACGTGTCTACCGACACTCGGGAGAACCATTTGGCTACATCGACCGCAGTTAAAGAAACAGGTGTACTGTGACCCAGAGATTCTACACTTTTAGGTCTACGCCCTAGAGATGCACACACACACCCGCCTGCCTCCCGAATAAAATAACACGGGGAAGAAATGCCCACAGAGGCTGTATTCTTAATCACCCAAATCTGGATGCAACCTACATGCCCATCAACAACACAATGGCTAGATTGTGATATAGTCTCAGAAATAGCAAGGAGAATGAACCAACTGCGACATACGATAATACCCGTAAATCTTGCACGCATAAATGGAGCAAAAAAAGCAAGACACCGGCCAACACATGTGGACGGTAGGAATCCATCCAAAGAGCAACAACGAGCAGATAATCGAGAAAAGGCACTCAAGAGGGCATCTGGCTCATCCCCCCCCCTCCCCGAAACCCACGGGTACCTTCCTTTATCTTCCTCACAATTCCTCGGTGCTGGAGATGCCGGCCCTAGGATGGGCGACTCCCCCCTGTTTGCCGGGGACGTTTCTGGTTTTAAAATCAGAAGTCCCATGCCCCAGGAACACCCTCAAACCTGCACAAAACCCAAAGGCTCCGACATTACAAAGACAGGGGCTCAAATTCCAGTTCACCCGAATGGAAGGGCGAACACGGCTGGCGTGAACCCCTCCCAAAGTGCCAGCATCAGGAAAGACAGAGACAGAAAGACTGAGGGGCCATAACATCATGAAAACGAAGCACAAACACTTCTGTATCCTGTGTTGGATCCTGAACACGGAGAAAACTTGTTATGAAGAACATTGACGAGGGCAATGGACAAAATCTGAACCGTATAGATACAGATACAGATACAGATACAGATATACATATACATATACATATACATATACATATAGATTTAGATAGATATCTGTATGTAGATACCATACGTATCTAACTGCTTTTCTTTTAAAAATTTTCTTAGGGTTTATTTATTTTTGAGAGACAGAAACCAAGCACAAGCCAGAGAGGGGCAGAGAGAGAGGGAGACACAGAATCCGAAGCAGGCTCCAGGCTCTGAGCTGTCAGCACTGAGCCCGATGCGGGGCTTGGACTCATGAGCCGTGAGATCATAACCTGAGCCGGACACTCACCGACTGAGCCACCCAGGCACCCCACTTATCTAACTACTTTAATGTAGCCATTTAAAAACATGAAAACCAGGGGCACCTGGGTGGCTCAGTCGGTTGAGCACCCAACTTCAGTTCAGGTCATGATCTCATGGTTCGTGACTCTGAGCCCCACATTGGGCTCTGTGCTGACAGTGCATAGCCTGCTTGGGATTCTCTCTCTCTCCCCCGCTCTCTCTGTCCCTTCTCCACTTGTGCTCTCTCTCTCTCTCTCTCTCTCCTTCTCAAAGTAAACAAATAATTAAAAACACACACACATGAAAACCATTCTCAGCTCTCAGGCTGTGGCAAAAAGAAAAATAAAAAACCAAACAAACCAGACACAACAACAACAAGAAATAGGCGTTGGATTTGAGCTGGATTTGGCCTGTGGGTCATAGTTCGTTGACCCTCTGGATTAGAAAACAGTATTTTATCAATGTGCAATTTTCCGTTTTGAATGGAACAAAGGGGCATTGTGTTTGTAACTGGTTTTTCGATGATTCAGAATGAGAAAAAATGAGAAAGCAAATGTGGTAGAATGTTACAAACTGATGAATCTTTTTTAAAGTTTATTTATTTACCTAGAGACACAGAGAGCAGGGGAGGTCAGAGGGGGGTGGGGGTGGAGAGAATCCCAAGCAGGCTTTTCCCAGAGCCTGATGTGGGGCTTGGACTCTCGAACCGTGAGATCATGACCTGAGCGGAAACCAAGATTTGGATGCTTAACCAACTGAGCCACCCAGGTGCCCCACAAATTGATGAATCTAAATGAAGGATAAACAGGCATCTTCTTAACTATTCTTGCCACTTTAAGCTTGAAATTCTTTCAAAATACGTTATTTAAAAAGAAATCCCACTTCCCCCCAAACTCCGTGACTTTGGGCAAGTCTCCTATATGCTGGGCTCCCTCTTACCTGAAATGAGGGAGCTGCTTCCCACCGAAACTCACGGCCCATCCTGGGAGTCCCCACTGATCCACAAAGCACCTGCGGTGTGCGGACGCACTCCTACACTCTGGTCCCCAACAGAAGAGGTCCTGCTCACATGGCGTTCACTACACTCAAGTGGGTTTAGTGAGGGGGTGCAAATTAAGTCATGGCATCTAAGCGCTTGGTCCCACGCTTGGTCCCGAACCAGCCGCATGCCTGCCACCAATATCATGACTGTGAAGACGTCTGTGATGACGCTGGGGGATGGCCGGCTGCTCCGGGGGCCTGGCCCTCCACAGCTCTCAACCGTCACGGGTCCTTCTGGGGAGATGCGTAGACAGCACCCCCGGCCTATCATAAAACCAGCCTTTCTCCATTTGTAACAGCATTGGAAGTGTCAATATTTGTGGGGCGAACGGGCCGCGATAACCATGTTTTCACCCAATTACAATTTGGTTTTTATCTCCTCTGACAGGAGGTTATGTTAATATTGAGTCAATTCACTCCAATATGATCTTTAAAAAGGAAAAAAAAAACTTTTTTTTTTTTTTGTCTCTTCGAATAAAATACCCAGGCCACCTGTCTCGTGGCTCCTGGCTGGGGAGGAAGGTGCTTGCTCACACGAAAGATTCCCATCAGACTCATCTTCCCAGAGCTTATTAATTATTTTCAATGTCTCGTTGAAGCATGGGTGACACATGGTGACAAACGTCCTGCCTAAGGGCACTGGGGATGAATCAAGGGTTATGGGTCTTCTGCACACTAGTGGTGGGGGTCGGGGGGGCGCTCAGGATGTTGCCTAGCCGTGACTGGGAGTTCACATAGAAGATACACCAGGCTCAAGGGGCCCCCCCGAAGGGACAGAAACTGAGCTGGACTCCCCCGGTGGAAGGGCCTGTAGGAGCACCCCGGGATTCCCGCAGGGACGTGAGGACCCAGAGGTGGCAGAGGGCCGACAGGAGATACATTCTTGGGGGGGGGGGGTAGTAGCAGCTTTAAACTCCCTTTTGTTGATGTCCGTGGGTTCAAATCCCAGCCTCATCTCTTACTACCTTTGTGACTTTGGACCAGTCTCTTGGTATGTTTACTTATTCACCCAGTGTCTCCCTTGAAGGAGCTGGATGGTAAAGGGGGGACACAAGCAAGCAAAGGTGGTGACCGTGAGAGAATGTCACCAAGTCTCAGTCATTGTACCCCCCAAAGGCCCTTCAATCCTTCCCCCTTCACTGCCCTACTTATCACCCACCCCCTGTATTTCTCATGCGGGGTTCTCATGTCTGCTGGCCCCTGGCCTGGTCCAAGCAATCTTCCTACCACCTTATCTTCAGAGAGAGAATTTTAAAATTTATATACAGTCTCGGCTTTTTGTGTCCAAGATCTATCAGTGGCTTCCATTGTCCTCGGAATACACTGCGAGAGAATGTGCCACCCCAGAGGTAAACCCAGCAGACAGAGAGAGCCCAGAGGGGTGGGCCCTCAGTCAGCTCATGGGGGTCAGAGATGGCTCCCAGAAATGATGCCCACACCCAAGCTCAGAAGAGAACTAGACGGGGGCGTCTGGCTGGCTCACTGGGTTAAGCGTCTGACTTCGGCTCAGGTCATGATCTCACAGTCCGTGAGTTCGAGCCCCAGGTCAGGCTCTGTGCCTGGAGCCTGCTTTGGATTCTCTCTCTCTCTCTCTCTCTCTCTCACTCTGCCCCTCCTCCATTCGCACTCTGTCTCTCTCTCCCCCTCTGTCTCTCAAAAATAAATAAACATTAAAAAAACACAAAAACAAAAGGAAGAGAACTAGATGGTCACCAGGCAAACAGGCTTCACAAGAGAGAAGAAGGAGTCTGGCCAAAGGCACAGCTTGGGCAAAGGCGGGAAGGTGATGAGACAGGTGTGAGCGACCCCAAGCTGTCCCTAAGCTGCTGGTCAGACATGTCAGGAGCACGGGAGCCAGACTTGGCACCCGTAAAGGTCACGTTGGAGAACCTGCATTGTATTCTGAGGACGATGGAAGCCAGTGACGGATCTTGAACACAAAAAGCCAAGACTGTATGTAAATTTTAAAATTCTTCCTCCGAAGATCGGGTGGCAGAAAGATTGCTTGGATCAGACCAGGGGCCAGCATGAGAAATACTGATGGTGGGTGATCAGTGGGCGGGGCGGGGGGGGGGTGTCAAGGGGGAAGGATTGAAGGGCCATTTGGGGGTACAATGACTGAGACTTGGTGACAGCTTTGTACTCAGCACGAAGAGGGGGAACACGGTCCCCAGTATGAATGAAGTAAAGGAAAGAGCTTGGGGGTCTCCATTTCGCAAAAAGCAAATACCGTATTCCCTTTGGGGGAAGAGACAAAGGTCAAAGGCGTGAATTGAATGGGAAAAAAAATGAAAGCAACCAGTGTCCTGGAGAAAACGTCCTCTTCCAGGGTCTTGTGGGAGCCAGGTGCCAGCATCTGCTTCTCACAGATGTTATTTACGCACGGCGATGATCTCAATTACGTATCTTGGTTGTGGGGATTGCTTCTGTCTCCAGATTAGTTTGTTTCCAGTGGAAACATTCCATGGGAATTAATTAGTAATTGCTCCTAAAGAACAGGTGTCTTTAGATCATCCCCACACATCGCCCTGCCTAGTCTGTGCTACGAGGTCTTGTAAAATCGTTTACCCAGAAACCAAAGTCTTCCGGCAGTCAACCCCTGTGACTCGGACGAGGGAGCCAGCGGGGAGCTCTACGTTTTAAAAATCATGGTCTTCCAGTTTTTATTTTAAAGAATTCTTGCAAATGCACAGTCATAGCGTTCTTTAAACCAGCCCCGGGCCTGGGAATATCATGCCCCCTTTTATTTAAAAAGACTTTTTTTTTTTTTTTTTAATTTTTTTTTTTTCAACCTTTATTTATTTTTGGGACAGAGAGAGACAGAGCATGAACGGGGGAGGGTCAGAGAGAGAGGGAGACACAGAATCGGAAACAGGCTCCAGGCTCTGAGCCATCAGCCCAGAGCCTGACGCGGGGCTCGAACTCACAGACCGCGAGATCGTGACCTGGCTGAAGTCGGACGCTTAACCGACTGCGCCACCCAGGCGCCCCAAGACTTTTTTTAATGTTTTGAGAGAGAGGTAGAGAGAGAGAGACAAGGTGAGGGCGGGGGAGGGGCAGAGAGCGAGGGAGACAGAATCCGAAGCAGGTTCCAGGCTCTGAGCTGTCAGCACAGAGCCCGACACGGGGTTCAAAGCCACAAACCAGGAGATTGTGACCTGAGCTGAAGTCTTATGCCTAAGTGACTGAGGCAGCCAGGTGTCCCTCATGTCCCTTTGTACATGAGGAAAAGGAGACTGCAACACAGGATATCTCACCCCAAATCATACAGCTAATTAGGCAGCAGAGGCAGGATTTGAACGCCAAAAGTTCTAGGACTCTTCCATGATTTATCACAAGGGTCTTAAACCACGGTATTATCAGAGATATATCCAAGGCTCCCAGTGGAAGGAAACTGGGTGAAAAGAGCCAAATAATTCTCTCGGGGTCCTAGACGCCGGGGCAATGGGCCGAGGGGATGCCTGTCCACTAAGGGCAGAATCCAGAGATTCTGGAAGATGCTCGAAGGGAACTCTCCCATGCTGCTGGTTAGGCCTGGCACGCCGGACATCAGAGCTTCAGCTGGGGCCTGGAATCCCCACCCCCATCTGACCACGCCCATCTCTACTCTGTAACTCTCTATGGCTCCCCATCACCTTTGGGATAAAACCCAAACCCCTTAGCCACGCTCACTAAACCCAACTATCAACATACCCACCCCCCCATACTGTCTCCTCCTTATCCCTGCAGCCTGGCCTCCCAGGGGTCCCAGAGTTCAGACCACATCAATATTTGCTGAATGCATGAGTTTTTTAATAGGTGCATTCAAGCAATTCCCTTGTCCGTGCCCTGAGAGAGTAAACCTTTCTCTGGGCTCTTCCACGCCACAGTTACTGAGCTAGAAGGGCAGCAGGGCGTGGTCATGTTTCTGAGAACCTTGCTGCTTGGACCTCATCAGCCCCCCGAGAACCTTGCGGCTTTGACCTCATCAGCCCCCCACAAGCACTGGGCCATCAAGCGACGCGAACTCTCCACTTTGGGAAAAAGTCTCTGGGAGGTCACGCTGCGCATTGAACGTCACGAGTTTAGCAGCTGCCAGATCCAGTCCTCTTGACTCAAATTTAATTAATGTTGAGACGGCCGAATGAAGGTCTGTCACACTAAGGTAACCTCGCCATCAGTTTTCTCGTCTACGAAATGGACATGTCGCCATGGAACTGGAAAGGGTGTTTTGAGAGATAAATGAGGCCCGCGATTCCCAGATGCCAGTCCTAAAAAATGTAGATACTGGGTGCCAACCCAGACTTAATGAAGAAAGACAAAGAAAAGACTACCTGGGGGTGGGATCCAGAATCTGTGATTTTTTTTTTTTATTTTTTTTTTCAACGTTTATTTATTTTTGGGACAGAGAGAGACAGAGCATGAACGGGGGAGGGGCAGAGAGAGAGGGAGACACAGAATCGGAAACAGGCTCCAGGCTCCGAGCCATCAGCCCAGAGCCTGACGCGGGGCTCGAACTCACGGACCGCGAGATCGTGACCTGGCTGAAGTCGGACGCTCAACTGACTGCGCCACCCAGGCGCCCCCAGAGTCTGTGATTTTTAAACAGTGCTTAAGTTCTCTGATGTGCGGCCAAGTTTGGGGACCCCAAGACACCACAGAAAAGCCTAGTACATAGTAGGTGCTCAATGTTAATAGGACCCATACTATACCAGCCAAGTTGCAAGGACACAGAACTGCTGGCATTCACAGCTTTCGGACATATATTGCTGTGTGCCCTTGGGTGAGTTACTCAACCTCTCAGAGATTGTATCTTTATTAAACAGGTCAATAATAGAAGTACCCTCCTCCTGTGGTTATGGTAAGGATTATCTAAATAGCACACTTACTGCTGCCACCAGAAAGTCTACGAGCCCCCTAACTTTCAAACCAGCCCCAGGTTTGTCCCTTGTAGCCAGCTCTGTCACCACTTAGCCCAGATGACCATCTCCTCCGGCCTGGAAGGGTATTCTAGCCTCCTAACGGCATTGCCATCCTCTTCACGTCTAGTCTCCGCACAGAAGAGCGAGCCTCTCAACCGCGAATCGGGTTATGTCACTCTCTGCTCAAGACCTCCCAATGGCTTCGCACGACCCTTCGTGTAAAGCCCAAGCCTTCCAGGGCCTGCGTGTTCAGGTCCCTGTCTGCTCCTCCTTCTCCCAGGGTAGCTGAGCCGACCACCCAGGCTCAACGGGACCCCTTGCAATTGCCTCTTCCAGAACTCCACTTATTTATTGCCTTTATTCCCCATATCAAGGTGTGGGATGTTTCTACTTATTTATACCATTGTTTGCTTGCCTCCTTTTCCATCAGATGTGAGTTTCACGACGGAGGGTACCTGCCTTACTAACCATTATCCGCCTAGATGGAGCATATCACCTGACTCACAGCAGGTGCTGCATAGATCATGAAGGAAGGAAGGAAGGAAGGAAGGAAGGAAGGAAGGAAGGAAGTCGTTCAGTGCCATACCCAGCACTTACGGCACAGTCAGTAGCAAAGTTAGCTCCGTCTCTCTTCCCCCTCCTCTCTGCTCTCTCTGCCTCGGTCCCTGGAGCCTTCAGGTAAAGGACAAATACCTTCCCTCGGAGAGGAAACGCAGCGATGCCCAATGTCATCACTGCTTTATTTGATTAGCTCTGGCTCCGGCATCCGGGACACGTGTGCTGGGAACCAAAGCAACTGTACCCTGACCTCTGGTCCACGCGAAACCATCCTTATAACGATTTCCATGACAACAGCAACAGAAAGCCAAGGCTGTGAATTCCCTTTGATAGGAGCCGGATGCAGAGATGGGGAAGAAGGACTTTCAGAAGAATGAAGCTCTTTGATTCAGCTCGAGGCGCCTTCATTAAATACCACCATTTGTCAAGAACACACATTTTAACCCTGCCGAGGAAGGTTGCTCATGAATACTTTAAAAAGGAAGGAAAAGAACGAACAAAACCATCACGGTTCCTTTTTGAGGACAATCACCTGTGGGGACGGGGACATTTGGATGCTGTGGCATCAGGAATATTTTGGTGGGAGGCAGGAAGAGCAGCTGGCCCCCTGCCAAGGGGGCTGCAGGAGCCCGACATGCCTGGATCCTGACCAAGTGCCCAGACATCTCTGCCCACTTGAGGCAAGTCAAAAGGCTAAGCGTCTTCCACCCACGTGGCCAGCCAAAGAGAAAGGTCAAGGAACCCCTAGATTCTGCAGTTAGAATCACGAGCCCTGGATATGAATCCCAGCTCTGCCACTTAGCTGCCGGGCACGTCACTTCCCATCTCTGGACAGGACTTCCCCACCTGTAAAATGGGCGCAAGGTCACTTCCCTTCCCCAGGGAGTAAGAAGGGTAATGAGATTGAGTACAAGGGTGCACTTAAGCCCAGGGGATTCTAGTTTTCTGACACGGCCACGCGGAGAATAGGGTTTGCCTTAAAAGCAGGACAGTCCGGGACAAGCCAGGATGGTTGGTCACCCTGAAAGAGCATTAGCAGATGCAACGGAGCATTAATTAATAGGATTATTAAGAGAGGAGGCCCTTCGGCATCTTCAGGTTTCACAGCACTGCACCTCCGGGGAGGTCTCTCCCCAGACCTACCAACCTGGTCCAATCATGACAAAAGCATCACACAAAGCCAGACTGGGGGGACACTTTACAGAATACCTGGCCAGTCCTCCTCAAAACTGTCAAGGTCATGAAAAGCAAGGCAAGACTGGGAACCTGTCCCAGACCAGAGGACACTGGGCAGGCCAGACCACCCAACACAGCGTCGTGCCCTGGGTTGGTTGGATCCTGGAACGGGAATGCATGGAATCCAAGAATGAACGGGGAAACTCGTGAAATCTGAATCGAGGCTGGAATTTTGTTTAAAAGGAAAACAAGGTTTTCTCCCTTAGCTAACCAATTGCTACCCGAGACCTTTCATTTTACAGACAGGAAACTGACACCGGAGACAGGAAGCAGAGAAAGCTCTGGGTCCGGTTTCTACGACCTGGAGCTAGACTCTGCTGCCTCCCGCTGCCTTCCTGGGGACCTGCTGACCTTCTTGAGCTCCTCCAGAAGGAAGAGAGAAGAGCAGTCAGTGGTTTCAGAGTCAGGGAAAGTGGGTTCAAGGCCCAGCTTTGCCTTTGACTGGCTGTGTGACCTCAGGCAAATCCCTCACCCTCTCTGTTCCCTAGTTTCCTCACTTGTCAAATGAGGCAGAGGACCCCACTGAATTCAACAGGCAGGCATTTATTCAGTATTTATTATGGGCGATGGACTGGACAGGCACCACCAGACATGGTTAAAGCAGAGCCTTGCCCTCCGGAAGTGTATCGTTTTGCCTGAGGGTCCGAAAAGTACAGATAACCCATCTAAGTTTCTGGGGATATTCTGTGGAGATAGAGAAGCCCGCAGCCATGTGGCAGCACTGAGGCTACGTGATAGAAGGCCAGAGAAGGAGAAAGAACAGAGGGCAACACTCTGAGAAGGTGAGGTGGTGAGGGCAGCAGGAAATGCCTTCCGTCTCTCCACACCTGGATTCAGCACATGCAATTTATTAGCAGGAAACGAGGGACTTAGAAGTGACACCAAATGCAAGGGCACCACACCCCCAGTGGGGCTCTCAGCTCCCCTGTGTTGTTTCCAGCTCACTCCCCCGCTCCCTGTCCCTGCATGGGTCAGGTAGCAAGTCCCGTGTCCCTGCTGTGATATTCCGCCTTGGGACCTCTCTCCCCAAGTCCGCCAACCTCCCCCCACCCCACCCCGCGGAATCTGAACACCTCACGCCTCTCGACAGCTGCCTCCATGGGCTGCGCTGTCTGCACTGGGCAGCGCCCAAGCCCGTCGTCCCATCTCCCCAGGTCCTTGGCTCCTGCCTGGTCTCACCTCCCATCTGCCTCCACTCCTCCCCGGGGGCAGCCAGGGAGGGGTGGAGTCCTGAGTTTGAATCCTGGCTCTGACACTTTCTAGCTGCCTTGGGGGTGGGTCTCCTGCCCTCCTTGTCTCTCAGTCCCCTCCCTTGGAAAATGGGAGATGAGAATCCTGGAGACCTCGGTACAGAACTCGGTGCCCCATCCCATACAGAGTAAGCGCTACATGGTGGGAGCTCCAGAAGGTGAGACGGCCAGAGATCCGCATCATTACAATTCTAACTGGCAAACGGCTATCGGTGGTGGTGGTGGCGGTTTAGGCTTTGCTTTATCAGCACGACTGCCCGTTGTTTCATACCCAGCCTGGGTGGGCACCACCTGGCCACCACACATGCGCACGCGCGCTGCCCTCGGCCATTCTGCCACGGGCCCCTGATCTGCCCGTGCCCTCGGGCTGCCTTCTGCCTCCACCCTGAAGAAGGGAACTGGACTTCTCAGTCATTTATAAACCCCTCCTTGTCACTTACAAGCCACCTCCATGTGGCATGCTCAGCCCCTCGGTGTCCCCCTTCTTCATGCAGGTCTGTGAAGGTCGGACGTCAGTGCAGTGGCCACCCCCATCCCCATGCCCTGGCTGGCTGCAGCACCCTCCCCAGCCTGGTCCGGAGGGGACCCACGACACCCACCTGGCTGTGCACTTTCTCCAGCTCCTCCTTGCTGACCGACGTCTTGCTATCCTCCATGCTCCCCAGAAGGAGCTGCACGTCGGACAGTAGCGCGTGAGTCCTTTTGAGGTCCCTCCGGAGACGCTTCTCCACGTCAAAGTCCCGATGGCCGATCTGGAAGCCAAGGGAAGGCTCTCATGAGCTAAGATGGCAAAGCAGTGGCCAGGGTCCAAGTTCTCCGGAACCAGACTCCCTGGGTTTAAATCTTGCCTCTGCCTCTCCCACTGTGGGACCTTGGACAAGACCCTTCTCCTCCCCGAACTCAGTTTCCACATCTGCAAAATGGGAACGACATCAACCGCGTGGGGCTGTCGTGGGAATTAGAAAGGTGTTTAGCCGAATGCCTAATAAGCTGTGCCCAAAGCTGCCCTCACAGCCCGTAAGGATCCAAAGTCACTATGTCTCGTGGTTGGCACCAAAGCCATCAATATGGCCTCTCCCCACCTTGCAAGAGCCTACAGGTCAGGGGAGGCCCTCTGGTGACAGAAGTGAGGACAGCAGTTTCCCTGCAGGGGCAGGGACTAGATAGGGCAGAACTCAGGAGCCCCTTAATTCTATTCATGTGGGTGGTACTTCTCTGAGTTTATGAAAATGCATTGAGCTGTACGGGAGGGGTCCGGTATGCTTCTCTGACTGTATGTTATGCTTCAGTAAATGGTGCTTAATATAGCTGTGCTGTTTTTGGAGATCTAAGTCAAGTTTTGCTGTCCCTCGAGCTGGTCCCCTCTGCCAGGTTGAGGCATGAGGTCATTTTCTGTAAAAAGTTGTTACCCAAGAAGTGAGCACGTTCCTTCCCCCAAATCCCTGAACTTGTAGGCCCTCTGAGCGGGCAGCTATCCAGTGGCCCCTGCAGAAGCCACGTTCCTGGACTCGGCACCAGGAGGGTGACAACTCCCAGCGGCCAACAAACGGAGAGAGGCACAGGGTTCCCCAGAGGACCGGCATGAAACAGCGACAGTCCACAGTCTCACATACAAACAGCGCCTACTGGAAAAACACTAGGGGAGCACCTCTGAAACTCTAGAAGAAATTAACAGCCCCTTGGGTTGCCTGGGTCGCTCCATCGGTTAAGCCTCCGACTCTTGGTTTCGGCTCACGGTTCATGAGTTCAAGCCCCATGCTGAGCTCTGCACTGCCTGTGCAGAGCCTGCTTGGGATTCTTTCTTTCTCCCTCTCTCTCTCTCTGCCCCTCCCCTGCTAGTGCTCTCTCTCTCTCTCTCTCTCAAAATAAATAATTAAAAAAAAGAAAAAGAAACTAACAGCTCCCTTCTCGGACTCTCCAGAGACCAGCGGAAAGAACACAGCACCATCTATCAGATGGGGAGTTTTCAAGAAAATGGGGTGTAGGTGTGTTTCAGCCGTGGGACCCAATTTCTACCCACCTGGATACCTGTGCCTCTCAACAACCATTTCCTGGGATGCTCAGAATGCCCCAGAATATTCTAGAAAGAAGGTGGGGTTGAGAATGGGGTGGCCCCGGTTTTAAACCCTGGCTCGCCATTTGCTGACATTGGGAAGGATGGCTGAATCATACGACCTCTCTGAACCCGAATCTCCTTGTTTGTAAAAATAAGGTGAAAAAAATAATCTCTACCCTCCATGTTGAGATAAGACAAGGATCAGGCATGATAATGGATCAGAAAGCACTTTGCATGCTGTCAAGTGCTTTACAAATATAAAGAATTATGAGTATTGTCTGATGACCTAGAATGCACTCCTCTAGATTAAGCATTACTATTTCTCGGCAACTAGCTTTGAATTCTTTGAAAAATGAGTTGGTTCTTCGAATATAGCCTCTTTGTTCTCAGATGTATTGCTTTGTTAAGTTTTAAATGCTAGTCTAATGTGTGTGTGTGTGTGTGTGTGTGTGTGTGTGTGTGTGTGTGTATGTTATATAATCTCACCTGCTGAGCTGAGATCAGGACGGGGCATTGTGCCAGGCCCTTTGTCACATGTTACTGCATCTAACTCCTGTGACAATCTCTTAAAAATAGATGTTATTATTATTGCCTTTATAAAATGCAGTAATAGCTTACGTTTAAAGGGAGCTTTCTAAGTGTCAGACCCGGTTCGAAACCCTTCAGGGAAATTAACACGTTTGGTCTTCATGAAGCATCTATGAGGTATGTAGTATTAGGAGTCCCATTTGACAGATGATGAAGCTGATGCCTACAGAGGGGGAAGTAACCAGCCCAAGGTCACACAGCTATGAAATGGAAGTTTGGATAGGAATCCAGCTGTCCTGGCCAGAAAGGGGTAATTGTAGGGAAATGTACGATACAAGAGATGTGTTCTGCTTTTTAATTTAAGGGAAAGCATGCTTGGGAGGAGCATCGCCCAGCTCAGGCTGGGAGGGGATCCGCAAGAGTCTTAGGTAAGTGGGAGCCAGGTGAGCTGTGGGAAGGGCATTTCAGGAAGAAGCCATGCCATGAGCAAAGACAGAGGGCTGAGAAAGTCTTGTATATCTTGTTCTGAGTGATTAGCATGAGGGTGTAGAACACGGAGGTGGGGCAGGGGGCCTGGGGCCAGCTCATGTCTTGTGAGCGGTGGGACTCTTTAAGTATGTACCGTCTTGGGAAAATGGAGGTACAGCGGGTGAAACTGACGTAGAGAGAGTAAGTGCTCTCCCCAAGGTCACAGAGTGGCTGTGCAGGACCCTGGGCAGCTCGCTATTAGATGCAAGTCTCTAACCACTGCACGGCAGAGCCTAGGGGAACCTGAGTCCTGAATCACTAACTCGAGCCCAGGTTCATTACCATGATTGCATTCAAGCAGCATATTAGCATCTTTCTTATCTCTATGTCTGTTCTTGATCTTTATACATCCCAAGAGTATAAAGAGCATTCATTTGCCTGTGGAGCAGGTGGGCGTCAGGGACACTCCCTAATGCTGGCGCTGACCACGGCTCAGAGTCTATCAACTTACTGAAGACCCTGAAAATGCGACCACCCCATCTCCTTTGCAGAGGGGTCTTTGCAAACAAAACTTACAACAAAATCTCAGACCAAGTCACCCTCCTCTTCATAATGAATCGTTACAAGAGAGGAGGGCAAGAGAGAGAGAGAGAGAGAAAGCTCATTAGGTTAATGGGAAATAAATGTCATTCGGCAAGTTTGCATTCTGTAGCACAAAGATTCAAATTTGGATAAAGCTGGTGAATAATTAACCAATAAATCTAAATGATGTTTAGTGTTGTTTTGGGAAACTATATTCAAACCTCAACTGTTTCAACATTTATCATAACGCCAAATTGTCTGGGGCTGTTGTTAAATGTCTGTTGTCGGGACACCTGGGTGGCTCAGTCGGTTAAGCATTCGACTTCGGCTCAGGTCATGGTCTCACAGTTCGTGAGTTCGAGCCCCGCATCGGGCTCTCTGCTGTCAGCGCAGAGCCCAATTCAGATCCTCTGTCCCCCTCTCTCTCTACCCCTCCCCTGCTCACTCTTTCTCTCTCTCAAAAATAAATAAACATTTGAAAAGAATGTCTGTTGACAAAGATCCCTGAGTCCTTTAAAATGCAATCTGTAAATGCCATTGGGGATAATGGAAGCCACTTTACAGAAGGGGAAATTGAGACTAGGAGAGAGAATGAATAACATTCTAAAAAAAATCAATATGGTTAACAAAAGTATGATTCTAATTAACTGGATATTTATCATTTTTTTGGACCTTCATCATTTTTAACTATTTTAATGTTAATGTATTTTTGAGAGAGAGAGAGAGAGAGAGAGAGAGCATGAGCAGGGGAGGGGCAGAGAAAGAGGGGGACACAGAATCTGAAGCAGGCTCCAGGCTCTGAGCTGTCAGCACAGAGCCTGATGCAGGGCTCGAACTCATAAGCTCTGAGATCATGACCTGAGCTGAAGTTGGACGCTTGACTGACTGAGCCACCCAGGCACCCCTGGACCTTAATCATTCTTAAGCAGCATAGCACTAGGTTACAAAAATACAGGGCTTTCAAATAATATGGATCCCATTTCAAACCCACTTAGGCCACTAACAAGCTATATGATCTTGGGAAATTTCCTTTAGCTTTTAAGCCTCACTTCTATCATTTATAAGAAGGAACTAATAATACTTATCCCACAGCATTGTTGTAAAAATCAAATACCGTATGTTAGAAAAAATTATGACTAGTTATCTACCACAAGAATAGAAATATGGTTTGTAGGGGCGCCTGGGTGGCGCAGTCGGTTAAGCGCCCGACTTCAGCCAGGTCACGATCTCGCGGTCCGTGAGTTCGAGCCCCGCGTCAGGCTCTGGGCTGATGGCTCAGATCCTGGAGCCTGTTTCCGATTCTGTGTCTCCCTCTCTCTCTGACCCTCCCCCGTTCACGCTCTGTCTCTCTCTGTCCCAAAAATAAATAAACGTCGAAAAAAAAATTAAAAAAAAAAAAAGAAATATGGTTTGTAGCTTTAGAACAAACATTAGAACAAAAGGGATCATAGAAAACATTACCAATGTATCCAAGAGCAGGAAAAGAATATAAGAAGAAGCAAAGAGGGGCACCTGTGTGGCTCAGTCGGTTAAGCATCCGACTTCAGCTCAGGTCATGATCTCATGGTTCAGGAGTTAAAATACCACGTCAGGCTCTGTGCTGACAGCTCAGAACCTGGACCATGCTTTGGATTCTGTGTGTGTCTCTCTCTCTCTCTCTCTCTGCCCTCCCCCACTCTGCCCTGCCTCTCTCTCTCTCTCTCTCTCTCTCTCTCTCTCTCTCTCTCTCTCTATCAAAAATAAACAGACATTTAAAAATTTTTTTCAAAAAGAAGAAGCAATGAAGGGGACAAAAAGCCAACAAATGTTAAACACAAAATAAGAGAATAGAAGTAACTTCATATATATTAGTTATTCCAATAGATGTAAATGAATTAGATTCTCGTATAAAAAGTTTGAGACTAAAAACACTGAAAACAAAACACATTCACATACACATTTGGAAAGGGTGAACCTGAAGGGATGAAAAAAAAAGGTCTTGCAGGCTAACTAAAAGAAATCAAGCAAAATAACATAAGGCAAAACCCATTGATTGAGGAAAGAGGGACGATTTAATAATCAAAACAATCTGCTAAGGAAAGAAAACAATAATAAGCTGAGATGCACCTAAAAACATAATCTCAAAATATATGCATACCCTGGAGAAACTCTTGCCCACGTGCACAGCAAGACAGATATAAGACTAGGCACTGAAGTTTTGTGTCTTTGTATGAAAACAACTACATACCCACCAGCAGAAGAATAGAATTAAAAATAAAAAGAATATGGGGTAGCACTTAAGATAAATGAATTAGAGCTACATGGATCATCATAGACTGATCTCATAAAAGAAGGCAACAAAGTAAAATGCAAAATCATATGTACTGTGTGTGGTTAACTTTTTAAAAAAAATTTAATGTCTATTTATTAGTGAGAGAGACACAGAGAGAGAGAGAGAGAGAGAGAGAGAGAGAGAGAGAGAGAATGAGCGGGGGAGGGGCAGAGAAAGAGGGAGACACAGATTCTGAAGCAGGCTCCAGTCTCTGAGCTGGCAGCACAGAGCCCGACGTGGGGCTCAAACCCACGAATCACAAGATCATGACCTGAGCCAACTGAGCCACCCAGGCGCCCCTGTGGTTAAGTTTAAATACACATACAGTGGAATTCTACATTCCAGCCTCAGGATGATGGTTTCCTCTGGGAGGCAAGGAAGAAGGAAGGTGGGAGGGGCGGGACTTTGGGAATGGAAACCAAGGGGCCACCAGCTGTTTTTGGCGTGGGTTTCCTGTCCTTAAAAATATCTGAATGTAATACAGCAAAATTTTAATTTATGTGAACCGTGGGTGCTTGGTGCATGAGCATGAGTTCTATTATTCATTCTACTTTTTTCCATGTGTTTGGCAAGTGTCTTAATAAAACATTAAAGATTACCAAATGTGATCATTTATTTAGAGGTCCCAGCGTGGTGACTCACACAAAATTAGCATTTTATTCATCTCAAATCACCTTCCCTTTGCACAGAAAATGTTTCATTTCAGCAATATCTATAAAAATCTTTCCTTCCTGGTTTACCTACTTTGTCAGCTCCAGTGGACCCTGCTGAATAGAACGCCGCCTTCTCCCGGCGATTTCCCACTCTCGTTCTAGAATCAAATACTAGGCTGGGCACTCTGGCACTAATGCTAACGAAAGAGTAACCCCGATGGCTCTGCACTCAATGGCCCCAGTTTGCTCGGCTGAGAAACTAGAAAATGCAGAGAAGGACGATGATGAAGCTTTCCTGTTGCCTCCTTCAGCTCCCCACCCGGATGCTCAAGCTGTGGTGATCCTGCGCTAGGATTCACTCATTTAATCAATTTTTTAAAAATACCCAATGAGCTCCTATTTGTCTAAGGCCTGGATGCCCTAGTGGGCCATTTGGAGACCGGCCCGCATTCCTTCGTGAACAGAAAGGGAAACTCTGGTGATTGACGGCGAGAGCATCGCTAATTAAAAGGCAATGAATGCGTATTAAGCAAATCCATTAAAACCCACTCCTGTGATACTTTCAAAGACATCATAGAAGCCACAGGCATCCCCCTCCAATGCTGAGGTTTCACGCAGCAGCGGTACAAACAGGAAGATGCTTCCCAGCTGGGAAATCAGGGAGCTGGTGCAGGGCCCTGCCTGCTTTGTTTACAGCTGTGGTTTTCCGACTTGGTGCTCAAGGGACATTTGGTAAGGTGTATAGACATTTCCGGTTGTCACAAGGGAGGGGGGATGGGAGGCTGCCATCATTCAGCAGGTGGAGGCCAAGGGATGCTGCTCCACATCCTACGACGCGCGAGACAGCCTCACCTGCGACAAAGGCTGATATGGCTTGAAACGTCCACAGCGCTACAGCCGAGAACCTTGATGTCCAACTGTGGCAACATGCGCACAAGGCTCTGCCTTTCAGTAGCGGTTAATCAGCTCACCCAAAGCCAGGCAGACAGAAGTGGCCCAGCTAGGGTTTAAAGCTACATTTGCCTGACTCGGAGCCTGCCGCCTCTGGCAGAAGTCTCGTCCTCACGAGGCCGGCTGTGAACACAGTGACCGTTCTCGTTCACCCCACTGAAGCAAGGGCTGCCTCCCCCGTCTCCCCGACAGCCTGCTGAAGGCAAGGCCACCTCGTCTGTCACTTCTGGTCGGCCCACTCCATGTATTCTCATGGTTCTTCCAAGAACTCTGCTGCGTGTGGACCCCAGAAGGTGTCCTTTGAAGAGCCGGTGAGTGTGGACAGGGCCTGAACTGATAGGCAAGAGGGCGCTTGGGAGGATTGGGGGAGGCTGGCTGAAATGACTAGGGTCTGGCTTTTCCTGAAGACTACTGAGCTGTCCCTGCCCCTGAATCCACCTCTCTAATAGGGCCCGGAGGGCAGGGAATGTGTTGCCTCAAACACGTTTTGTTTGCGGGTGTTTCCCCCTTACCTGATCGCAGAGGGTTCCAATCAAGCCTTCCAAATCCTGCTTCTCATGAAGGGCTATCTGCTTCTCCTCGTATTCTTGTTCCAGCTGCATTTCCAGCTGGCGGAGCTGTGGACACAAAGGGCGGATACGCACATGGGATAAATGAGCTCCATCCAGACCAAGCTCACGAGGCAGGGACCCCCTCCCGGAGGAGGGGAGGAATGTCAAGTGCACGGCCGCCGTCCGGCTCCACAAAGGCTGCCCTGGCCATCAGGAGGGCGCGTTCCTGTCAGAGAACCCAGGAGCCTAGAAGCTTGGGAGCCTGACAGTTATGGGGCGAGCTGGCCGCTTATGGGAAACCCCCTGCCACTTGATGTGAAGCCCTTACCCCCAGTTCCCTGCCCACTCCTTAACAGGTGCTTCCTCCTATGCCACGATCTTGCTCGAATGTTCGCAGATCTCGGCATTCGGACTTTTAAGGCCTCTGTACATTATGTCTGATGTATTGAAATGTATCCACCTTCTTTATCAAATAGGCTGGGAATCCGTTCTTGTAAAAAGAAGTTTGGACTACAAGTTCGTGTCTCTCCAAACTTCCTATGTTGAAATCCTAACGCCCTGGTGCAGTGCTCGTTGAAGACGTGGCCTTTGGGAGATAATTAGGTTTAGACCAAGGTCATGAAGGCGGAGCCCCCGTGCTGGGATTGGTGCCCTTTATAAGGAAAGACAGCAGAGGAGTGCCTGGCTGGCTCAGTCGGTTAAGCGTCTGACTTCGGCTCAGGTCATGATCTCACAGCTCGCGAGTTCGAGCCCCGCGTCGGCTCTCTGCTGTCAGCTCAGAGCCCACCTCGGATCCTCTGTCCCCCTCTCACTGTCCCTCCCCCACTAGCGCATGCATGCTCCCCCTCAAAAATAAATAAATAAACATTAAAAAAATAAGAAGAGACTGCAGAGAGCCTGCTTCCTCTCCCTCCACTGCGTGAGGACACGGCAAGAAGACCGTTGTCCCATTGTCCGTAAACCCGGAAGAGGGTCCTCCCCTGACGCCCAATCTGCTGTCACCTTGATCTTGGACTTCCCAACCTCCAGAACCGTGACAAGTAAATCTTGTTGTCAGCCCTTGGTCTATGGTATTCTGTTATACTAGTCCAAATGGACTAAGACATCTGGCTGCAAGCAACTCATTCAATTTACAGTTGGCTCTGACTTCCCTAATCCCCCCGCAAAGGCAGGTGCTCCCCGCCGAAGTGAATACCCCACGGCAACCGCTTTGCACACCTTCTTCCCTACCAGCCTCTGTCCTACACGTCGTCTCACCCTTCCCTTCGTCCTTCCTTTCCACGCTGTCAGTGACCCTACTTCACAGCTGGGTAAACTGAGTCAGAGAGAAGCTGTGAGGCGCGTGCTCCTAAGTCAGTTGCTGCTGAGAGCAGTTAGTGTTCTATCTTCTGGCCCCAGCTTTTCTGCCACCCCAGACAGCCATCAGCTTTCCCACGTGGGTCGCTAAAACGATTGATTTCCTGCCACGGTGAGAGAGACAGAGCAGGCCCTACATGTGAAGTCCATGTGAGTGCCTGTCATAAGGATAAAAACACCTTTCTCTGACCTCACCCTCTCCCTTTATAAATCTATCCACGGAAAAGCCTCAGGAGGGTCTGGGTCACATCTCCGCCTCACTGGGGCCCTGGGTCAGGGCACCCGTGATGCTTTGCGACACTTTTAGAATGCGCCAGAAATTGTGCAACCTTCACCTGAGGGCGCATGGGAAGGGACTGAGGGTTTCCATCTCCTGACCCATGGAAGGGAAAAAGCACTGATTGATGGTCACTTACGTAGAAAGCAAGTTCATTTCAGAACTTTCTTTTAACAGTGAGAGAAACAAGGCACTCTGTTTGTATCTGCTTGTAGAGGGAAGACAGGCAAAGCTAAAACTCATTTTGAAAAATTCATATTTGAAAAATACACAAAAGAGGGGCACCAGGGTGGCTCAGTCGGTTGGGCCTCCAACTTTGGCTCAGGTCATGATCTCGCAACCCGTGGGTTCGAGCTCCTGCATCAGGCCGTGTGGTGACAGCTCAGAGCCTGGAACCTGCTTCTGATTCTGTGTCTCTCTCTGCCCCTCCCCTACCTGTGCTCTGTATCTCTCTATCTCAAGAATAAATAAGCATTACATTTTTTTTAATTTTATTATTTTTAAAAAAATTTTTTTTTTCAACGTTTATTTATTTTTGGGACAACGTTTATTTTATTTATTGAGAGACAGAGCATGAACAGGGGAGGGGCAGAGAGAGAGGGAGACACAGAATCGGAAACAGGCTCCAGGCCCTGAGCCATCAGCCCAGAGCCTGACGCGGGGCTCGAACTCACGGACCACGAGATCGTGACCTGGCTGAAGTCGGACGCCCAACCGACTGTGCCACCCAGGAGCCCCATAAATTTTAATAAAAAATAAAGAAAAAAGAAAAATACACAAAATAATAAGAACTATATATCAAGCAAGGCCGAGTTTCCTGGAGTGTGCTCTGTAGAATGCTTCCCCTTGGCGTTCACAAGTGTGATGGGTATGTAGGTGGAGGACAGAGGAAAGTCCACGCCAGAATCACTGAGTATATCATTTCTTCAGTGCAAGACTTATCAGAGCCTTTGGCAAGTTCATGTGCAGGAAGCTCTAATGGAGGCAGCAGCATTGCCCAAGGCTACCTTCTATCAATGCTTCCTAAAATGGCCTCCCACGGTCCAAATGTTTGCAAAAGAAAAAAAAATTCAAATCTAGTATTTTGGTTAAGAGACTGGGCTTTGGCATGAGACAGGTCCTAGCTTGGCTACTTCCCGGCTGGGTAACTTTGGGCAACGCACCTCACCTTCGTGAACTCTGGTTTCCTCATCTGCAAACCAGGACAATCGATGTTACAGAGCCCTTCAGAGGGGCAAAGAAGTGGGGCATAAAGAACCCAGCCTGGCGTGTGGCACCCACTGGGTGTTCAAAGACTCCCATCCGTTTCTCCCAGATATGTGGATCATGGAAAAGGAGGAAAAACTGGTCCCTCAATGCGAACCCCCAGCACTTTCCAGTTTACAGGGTACTTCTGATTCTTTTCTCTCTTCTTCACAATAGCACAGGAAGGTAGAACATTTTCTATCGTTGCTCTGATTTTATAGATGAGAAAACTGAGTCTCAGGGAGGTTATGGGACATCGAGGTCCGGAGGAGTCCAAAATCATTGGACTCTTTCCAGCCCTGGGGAGTTCGGGAAGGAATGCACTTAGCTCCTCGAGATGTGAACCCCCAGAGGGACTGAGCTTTCATGAGACCCACAAAAAGCGTATTTGGAGACAAAGACAGGCAGCAGATACAGTAACATCACCCACTGGGGGTGAAGAATGGGCTCAGTTCTCAAACACCCCCCTGGAGTAAGGTCAGGGCACCACGGCGGTCAGATCCGCCCAAGGATGTGCTCAGCTAGCCTCCCGTCTCCTGCCAAAACTCTGCCAATCACCGAGGCGCCCTTCAGCCCTGCCCCGGGCGATGCTCTTAGCTGTGAGCTCTGTGGGATGCCAAGTCCCCACCTCCTGCTTCTCTTGGATGGATTCATCACACCCGGGAGCAAGTCAACCACCTGGCTGGTTCACCGGCTCCTCCAAAGGGCCACTGCCTAGAAATCCACACTCACCAGTATTGCTTGTTAAGAGTCCATTACAAGGATTACATTACCAAATCATGCAACACTTCCCCATCTGAGATCTCCCTGAGCCTTCACGGTGACCCTACAAGCAGCCATATTCTCCTGTTTTACAGATGAGAACAGTGACGCTTCCTAGCAAGGTTACAGGGTTTCTCCAATGCCCCACACTCGGTAGTTGATGACGTTGGGACTTGACCCAAGCCTCCATGACTCCAAGGAAAGCAGCGACATTGGCTTTCTTGTGTGTCTTATAAACTGGCCTTGAGTGACCAGCACTGGATACAGAGCAAGGAGTCAAGGAATAGCGTGGATTTTAGTAATAGTTGAAGCTTTTAAATCACTTTCCTAAGATGGCAGAGTTGTTAAGGTGGAAAAGCAAAGATCCAGACAAAGAGTCTGCAAATTCCAACACCCACACCCTCAAGCCCTACAGTCTGGAGGTCTCCGTGGACAGACCGCCCTGGGAGCTAATAGCAGGAGTCAGTATTAGGAAATGCACCTCAGCCCTTTCTTGGAGAGTCAAATGTACACAAAGCCGTGAAAGATCTGCAAGGGTCCCGCAGCGAGAAAACCTATTAACTGAGCCATACCCCACAGCTTTCCAGCCACTCCACTGAAAGGACTCCTCTTACATTCACGTCAGTCAGTGCATCTGTAAGGGTGTGTATCTCAGCACTGGTTATAATAACAGAAGATCTGAAAATCCTGAATGCCCAGCCACAGGAGGCTTGTTGAACAAATTACAGCACGTGCCTAACGTGGACTGCTTTGAAGCTCTTAACTATGTACATCAGACCGGTATTTACTGACATGGAAAGAGGAAAGAGGCCAAGGACAAAACGCTTGTGAAAGGCTTCAAGAAAGCGCGGCCCCATTCGGGTGAAACGGTATCTCAACAAATATGTTATGTGTGTGTGTCCCATGACAGAGAGATACGAATTGGCTTGTAAAATAGTGGTAATGATGGTTTCTGGATGGTAAGATTTCAAGGGTTTATTGCTTCCTTATCCACTGTTTGAAAGGTCTGCAGGAGCTCGGATGACGCGTTAGGAAATTGTCTGCAAAGGAGACAGCCAGAAAGGACTGGTCCCCTTCTTGAAACATGGAAGGCCTTCCCCAAGGCCTAAGTCACATGGAACTGTGGGCTTTGGACAGAAATCTGGGGGTGATTATGCTTGACAGTTCCAGAGGCTTCTGGAAGCTCCAGAACCATATTTAAGAGAGGTACTTCTGCTCTAGCAGCCTTGACAGCTAAGGTCTTAGGTGGATACAAAAAGTCGGTCCCCAGGCTCTGGAGTGCACCGCCCCCCCGCCCCCGACTCTAAGGAAAATGGCACCCAGGACTGGACCTGCCAGGGCCCAAGGGGCACTTACCCGCTTCTGGCAGGACTGGCGGACATCTTCCAGCTCCTCCTCCTGGTCCTCACGGTCCTTCTGGTGCATCTGTTTCATCCGCTCGATCTCCAGCTCAAACCGCTGGCGGAGCTGGGGACAGCAAGGACAGCACATGAGGGTGACCCACACCAACCATGTCATCTGTGGTACTCCAGCTGCATTCTTCCTTTCTGGGATGCAGGGGTGAGAGTCCAGTAGCCCCCCACAGGTCCCCAGGGAGGTCAGAAAGGGTAGATAAATAGCCCACATGCCGCCTCTATCCCCTCCTGTGGTCACTACAAACATCACTAATCCGTCAGGCTACTTTCTGCCGAGTTTAGATGGAAGAATGCTTCGGAATCCTTCTCGACAATTGTTTAAGTTTATTTACTTATTTTGAGAGAAAGAGAGAGAAAGCACAAGCAGGGGAAGGGCAGAGAGAGACAGAGAGAGAGAATCCGGAGCAGATTCCGCACCGTCGGCCCAGAACCTCGCGCGGGGCTCGATCCCACACACCGTGAGGTCACGATCTGAGCCAAAATCAAACGTCAGATGCTTAACCGACGGAGCCACCTAAGAACCTGCTTCTCAACACTTTTAAGATGAGGCAGATATCATAAAAAAATTTTAAATGGGGGGGCACCTGGGTGGCTCAGTCGGTCAGGTGTCTGACTTCAGCTCAAGTCATGATCTCAGGGTTCGGGAGTTCGAGCCCCCCACCCGGCTCTGTGCTGACGGCTCGGAGCCTGGAAGCTGCTTCAGATTCTGTGCCTCGCCCTCTTTCTGGCCCTCCCCCACTCATGCTCTGTCTCTCTCTCTCTCAAAAATAAAATAACATAAAAAAGTAAAACAAAAAAACAAAAAAAACAAATGAAGCATATGTGTCCTTCCTGGAGCAAGCATCCGTGATGGTGTTTTGAATGAGTGGGTAGGTGGGCGGCTGGATGGTAAAACAAGTTTATTTATGAAGGTATGAAAGCCTCCAGGGGGAGATCACTTGCCCAGAATGTCACCTTGGACAATCCACTTCGCCTCTGATCACTCTCCTCTGCGGAAAACAATCACCTTAAAATGCATTATGAGAATTCAGTGAGATGGCCCACGTAAAGCACCTAGCACATCGCCTGGTGCACGAATCTGACTTTCTCTTTTGAAAACAGAGAGGACTGCCCCCCTCCCTCCTGGAAGACGTAACGAACAGTTGTGTCCCGTGAAGGAGGTGAGTCTTTTCAATAAGAGCCTCCAAAACTTGCTCACAGCCGACAAAGAGCTGCGGTGCATGAGGTCTAAGCTGTATGGTGCTGTCTAGAAGGTTCTAGAATTGGAAGCAGCCGTCACGGGTTCCTGTTGCGGTTCGAGATTTTCCTTTTTTGATCTTTGATCCATGAGGGATTGACCCAAGCCCCTGCTTCTCAAATTCTGTGGTGTGTTAGAATTGAACAATGCAATTTGTAAAAAAAAATTTGCATTTTTAGGGCTTCCCCCTTGACCTACTGCATCAGAATCTCCAGGGTCCAGGCTCCAAGAATCTATACTTTCCAGCTTTCTCTACTGTGGTGGTGAGGCAAAAGGATAGTGTACCACAGAGCCCTTATTACAGCTCCTGGCATAAAGTAAGCTCACATTAAATGTCAACCTCCTTCCTCGCCTCCTTTTAAAATGACAGGTTATGGGGAGATAATCCAAAAAGAGGAGCTTAAGCAAGTAAATATAATATTTCCTTTTCTTTTTTTTCCCCTAGCCTCTTGGACACTCCTGACATCTGCAATACCATTTATGTCAAGCCTATATGAGTGAACATAAAATTCCCCGGGGAAAGTGCTATATTGTGATCCATAAATATCTCCCGGATGTCTGCAAGGGCACAACGCCGCGTAGGGTTCTGGGCGAAGCTAAAGACGGATGGAAGTGTTGAGTCAGCCTTGCCTCCTGTGTAGGTTGAGGGTGGCGAATTAGGAAAGTTGCATTAACTTTCGGGTCCCTGCGGTCACAGGAGCACATTTCCGCTGCTGAGCGCCGAGGGGTGCCGGTGACATCTTAAAGAACCGACACAATTTTCCAAAGTGCCCACTTTATTCCTGATGCTGGGTGGCTTATGGGAGCTGCGCGATCTTCCATATCCCTTAACAATCTACACAGACATCCCACCTCCTTCGTGAACCTCCATGGGTTCCTCGCTAGAGCTGGGGAAAGCCAGGGGGTTGAAAAGCCTCCCGTTTCGGGGTACAGATGAGGAGACTGAAGCCTAGAGAAAACAGGGGGCTTGCCTAAGGTCATATCGACTGAGCTGCCTTGGGGACCCCATGTGGATGCGACCATACTTCAGCCACAGGCCTTTCCTGCCTCTAGGCTTTTGTACTGGCTGTTCCTCCTGCCCGGAACTCTCTCCGTGCCAACTTGCACTCACCCTTCCATAAATGTCACTTCCTCCGGTAAATGCCGCTTCCTCCAGGAAGTCTTCCCTGATTGTTCCTCCCCCACCCCACCCCCGCTCCCAAGACCAGATGGGCAAGTTAAACTTTCTCTTAACACTCAGCACGACTCCAAACTTCCAGAAGGCAGAGACCACACCTGTCTTGTTTACAGCTACATCGCATGATGCAAAGTAGGCGCTTGGTAAATTCCTGCCGGCTGAGCGAGGGAAGGGACTCTGCTTCCCGAACTGCTTCGGACTCTGTCCCTCCATGCCCACCACAAGCCTGGGCTCCACGCCAAGGGAGTGAGGGTAAGTGAGAAGCAAAGGTAGGCGCCCCAGTGCTCCCTCTCCTCCTTGCCCCCCGAACCACCACTCCTGTTCCTCACTTACCCGGAGCTGCTCAGGGTTCATCTGCTTGACATATTCATGCTATACCTGGGGCGCCTGGGCAGCTCAGCGGCTAAGTGTCCAACTCTTGATTTCAGCTCGGGTCATGATCTCATAGTTCGTGAGTTCAAGTCCCGCATCGGGTTCTGTGCTGACAGCATGGAGCCTGCTTGGGATTCTCTCTCTCTCTCTCTCTCTCTCTCTCCCTCTCTCTCTGCCCCTCCCTCGCTCTCTCCCCCCCCCACCCCCTGCCTCAAAAATAAGTAAATAAACGTTTCAAAAAAGTATATATTCATGATACCTAGTCACACTTTCTTGAAAAGGGGGTCCCCGACTTATAACCACTTTGAAATCACGGCAGCCTGAGAAATGCCCCAGGAGACATCGCTTCCCAGAGAAGCATCAGGAAACAGCTTTGCTTCCCCCTTGAAAAGCTGGTTTGTTTCTACCTTGGGGTAATAAAGAGCAGGCAGCTCACATTTCCTTTTTCTCTCTGGCCACCAGGAATTTTCGAGCAGGAACCATGAAGGCTGTAAGATTGTATGCTTTGTGGTTCTGTTTATGCATTCGCTGTCCCCCAAACTCCTTAGTGTCTCCTTTAGTGTGTGTTTCTCTGGCTTGGATTGCTTTATTTATAATGTTTCTGTTTTAGGGGTGCCCGGATGGCTCAGTTGGTTGAGCATCCGACTTCGGCTCAGGCCATGATCTTGGGGTTCATGGGTTCCAGCCCCGCCCCAGGCTCTGTGCTGACAGCTCAGAGCCTGGAGCCTGATTCGGATTCTGTGTCTCCCCCTCTCTCTCTCCCTTCCCCCTGCTCATGCTCTGTCTCTCTCTCTCTCAAAAATAAATAAACATGAGAAATGTATATAATGTTTCTGTTTTATTATGCAGACATTCTATATGCTGCTTGAATCAATTCCTTTGTGGAATGGGGTGGGCATATCAACAGACAAGCCAACAAATAAAATCCTCATCTGATACCTCACAAAGGGTGCTGGAACTAGATAGAGTATTTGATATTTCTGCCTACTTCCCCTTAGTTATTTTGTGGTTCCCAAAGAGCTAGTGCTCCAATCTTCCTCGAGGCTGTGCACGTAACAGGTGTTCTGGGTGCGACGGAGTCATAGGGCACAGGCCCCAGTTCCCTGGCACCCTCTCTCTCTGTCTCTGAGCCTCAGCTTCCACATCTGTGAAGTGGGGATATACTGACATCTGACCATCTAAGGTTCTGGGGGAGATTCCTGAGATATGAGCCAAGGGCTGAGTGTGGTATGCAGACGGCACTCAGTAAGCCTCAGATACCAGGCCAACAGCTATTTCTTGAGCACCAGCTAAGTACCTGGGCTCATTCTAGGCTCTGGGGAAGCCTGATCAGTGACATCAACAAAGCACCCTGCCTTCCTGAAACATTCTAATGGGTGAGAGCAGCATGGAGGAATTTTTTTTTTAAATACTATCGAAGAAGATGACAGATACTGTAAAGGAGAAGACAGGAGCTAAGGGCATGGGAAGTGGACGTGGGGTGGGGGTGGGGCTGCTTTCAAGAAGGTGATCAGGGCAAGCTTCTCTGAGGTGACCTTGACGCTTTGCAGGATGGGAGGAGTGGGCTACATCATGGAGGACCCGAATGCCGAACCTGGAGGTTGAGAGAGTCTCAGGGGTAATCGGGAGCCATAGAAGAATGAGGAGCAGCTGAGTGAGGTGAGGCGTTGGTGTTGCCTTCCAACAACCCCCTACCGCACAGGAGCCAGCATGGGACAGGGCATCGGCCTGGGACAGGGCTTTCCTACCTGCTCCAGCTGCTTGATGGTGTTTTCTTGCTGACTCTGGATTTTCTCATGCTCCAGGGCGCTGGATTCCAGATTCCAGAGCCTCTCCTTCAAGCCAGCGACACAGTTTTCTCCCAGAGAGGACAACCCCAAGAGCTCCCGCTTATGGGCCTGCAACGTCTCCACCTCCTGCTTCAGCTGCGAGGTTTCCTGCTCTTTTTGCTGGAGACCAAGGGGGCAGAGATATAGAGTCATGTGACCACATGCCCCATCCACCAGGGAACCGCCTGACATCCCTACCTTGGCCTGGCAGCCCCAGGAGCCCCCCCACCCCCACCCCGCCGTGGGACACCAAGAGCTGCTCCCTGGGACAGCTCACACAGCACGGGTGGAGGCCTTTTGGGGGAGCAGTTACCACCCCCCCCCCCCCAGAGTTGGGCCTCAAAGCACATAAAGGGAGTGTTTGTCCATTTGTAAGCTGGGTATCTGCCGAGGCTGGGATGCAGACATTGGGGCAGAGAGGCAAGGTGTCCAGAAATGACTCGTTCAGGTTAGAAAGTCAGCTCCGAGGCCAAAGAACTTTGGGCTAGATCAAGAGGGAGCTGAATTCCAGGCTAAGAGCTCTTTTAGGGGTAGCAGGGAGCCACAGAAGGGTGAGGAACAAATGACTAAGGTGCCTGTGTTGTACTTTAATAAAACCCCTCTGGGCTGGAAGCCTGCATCGTGCCCCTGGGTGGGGCGACAACGACCTCCTTCTTTGCCCAGCCTCTCCCGCCTGCCAGGTGGGCACCTTGAGAGTGCTAGGGAGATCTCATTATCAATATCCCAACTACTTTTTGTTGTGTTAGGGCACCCTGGGATCCATGACCCCAGCTGGTGGGCAGACCAGCATACCCCCTCAGAGTTCTCTCCCCGTCACTATTTACTGCAGGTGCATGGCAGGGAATGGCGGGGGCAGGGGAGGTTCCCGGAAGCCAGCAACTAAGAGCCAAGATGGCTCCATGTGCCCCCCCCCCAACTCCACCCCATCCCTTACCTTCAACCGCTGCTGAAGCTGGCCCAGTTCCCATCGGACACTGGTGTTCTCCTGGGTCACTTTCTCTCGAAGACCCTTCTCAAACACAGACTCACCCAGAGCCTGGGCCAGCTGCATGTCAAACCTGTTCAAGCAGAGCAGATGTCATGGCACTGGGGCAGAGGACGAGGAGGGCTGGAGAGAGGTGGTTAGCTTGCTGAGAACCGTGAGGCAGAGAGAGGGGGCCCCAGACGACGGGAGGTTTTGCTCCGTGCTTTTGCGTAAGGTTGCGGACGTGCGGTTGAAATTTGCAGCGCCAGAGAGCAACTTTTAGGGTTCACGTGGAGTTTCGGCAAAAGTAGTGGAGATTTACATAAAACACAACATGCATAAGTAAAAATAATAGAATAAAAGTATATACAGATACGGGAAAAGAATTTAAAAAAAACTTACAGAGCGATAGAAAAATCGCACCTATCTGGTTTGCCCATATATGCCAGGAAATTGTTAAATCTACAAGACCTAGGTTGGGGGGGGGGGTCTCGCACTCATTGACCCGTGAAGGAGTGAATGCATATATCTGCACAAACAAGAGATATTTTACATTTCACACCCTCTATATCATCTGGTTTGGGCACGCATACGTTGCATTAGAGCACTGTAATTACTGATAAAAGGTTGGACATTAATACATTCGGTGTGGTCCTCATTTGCCATCTCAGAAAAAAAAACACGAAGACTAGCCTGTCCTCTTGGGGGCTGGCCAGAGAATTAGGAAATGCCTCATTTGGGGGCTCCCTGCCCCTCGCCACTGGGTGAGAAGAACTTCCTGGATTCGATATCATTCCATGCAGTTACCTTGGTCCTATATCCCTATCACAGATGAGGAGATCAGTACAGGAGGCTTTGGCAAGCCTCAATAAGATGTGATCTTGGTCACCTGCCCTTGGCCCACACAGAAAGTGCCACTGCTCCAGGGACCTTGGTATGGCCAGAAGGGTTAAACTGGGCATGGGGTTGGGGTCTTAGTGAGAAGAAAGTCCCCCTTGTTATAAGATTATCCAATGTATCTCAAAGCTAGATGGTCATTCAAAGCCTCAGACTCCTGAGAAAGCCGATCATGGGTCACAGGAGGGGGTCCTCCTGTTGGAAGAGCCCAGGAGTTTTCTGATTGGCCATTGGTGACATCATTCAAGAGGCGCCCCCGGCCGCCCCTGTGAATGGAAACGTTGTGATGGTGATAATGACCCAGGAGTCCCAAGGTGCTGGGCTCTGGGCTGAGGTCCATGTGGTCTTTATAACAATTCAGCAAGAAACATGTAATGATATCCATTTTATAGAAGAGGAAACTGAAGTTCAGAGAGGCAGAGCGATTCGTCCCTAAATTCCAAAGTGGCCGAGGTGGGCTTGAGCCCAGCTTCTCTACTGTCTCAGCTAGTCCCCCATCTAACTGGGGCAGGTGGGATAAGGCAGTGGGGGCCAGACAGTGACCGATGTTTCAGAGGAGACCTTGACTTAACAGGCCACCCGATGCCAAAGAATGGCTCCTATGGACTCCAGCTTCTGGAACACACTGAACGACCACCTGCCTGAGGCCAGAGGGATTCACACACATGCCTCACCCCACTAGAAGCAGGCCTGGGGTCTAACTTCCAGTATGTGTGGGAGTTGGTGAGCCCAGCACAGGCCCCACCCCAAGGAGACAGGCTCGGAGCTCCATCGGCCCTCGGAACCGAGCTCTGTGACCCATGGGGTAACCGTGGCAACTATTAGCCAAGCCCAGATGGAGCCACTTTGGGCCACTCTGAACTTGGAAACCACGTTGGGGACAGGGAACTCCCCTGCATGGAGACATCAGTCCATCCAGGGCTCAGCAAACTAAGGAGGCGGCTACCTCTGCGATTTGATTAAAGTTGGAGAGATTATGAAGAAGTATTGCTGACTTCTAGATCTTTCCCTCCCTATGGTTATTTTGCCCAGATTCCTACTTAGGCCTCTAGCCTCCCTGCTATATTGCTGGACCACCTAGAAGGAAAATGGCTGCCATTTGCAACGGGCGTCAAAACATGAATTAACTTCTGCCAGGGGATGGTAGAGGGGTAGGGAAGCATCACAGGACAGGTAAGTCTTGGAAGGAAGAAATGGGATCTTTCCCAGGAGGGCGCCATGGGGAGGTTCTTGAGAGCCTGGAATGAAAGATTCTGACCAAGGGGGTCGGGAATGACCAGAGAGATGGAATTTTCTGGCTGCATAACCTCCACAGAGAGCCCCCAGGCCCCTCAGAGAGCGGAAACCCTACCTAGAGCCTCTCAGAACAGGAACAGAAACCACAGATGAAAGCCAACGCTGTCACAGCTGGCAGAAACTCAGGGGATGTTAGAGTCCCCACCTCTCAGTTTGCAGATAGGGTCTGTCGGAGCTATTATTCAGCAACAGGTGGCCTGCTTAAGTCAAGGACTCCTCTGAAACATCGGTCTCTCTGGCCCAGAGAGGTGGTATCATTTGACAAGGTCACACAGGAACTGGCCAAGGAAAGACAAAGCCATTTTCCCCACTGCAAGGACAAGGTTCAGCCAGAATACCCAGGCAGGTGGAAAAGGAAACAGAGTCAGATTATCAATAAAAGATTAAATAACCTCTCTCATTTGAGGGGGGCATGCTAACAACCCCCCAAAGACTTTTTGTTTTCACATGAAGAAGTCAGCTCAGAAAAGATCAACGTGATAGGGCACCTGGGTGGCTCAGTCAGTTAAGCATCTGACTCTCAGTTTCGGCTCAGGTCATGATCTTGTAGTTTGTGGGTCTTAGCCCCGTGCCTGGGTCAGCACTGAGAGTGCGGAGCCTGCTTGGGATTCTCTCTCCCTCTCTCTGTCCTCCCCTGCTCGTGCTCTCTCTCTCTCGAAATAAATGAACTTAAAAAAAAAGAAAAAAGAAAAGCTCAGAGTGAGAGAAAGAATATTTAAAAAAATTTTTTTAATGTTTATTTATTTTTGAAGGAGAGAGACAGAGCGTGAGCGGGGGAGGGGCAGAGAGAGAGGGAGACACAGAATCAGAAGCAGGCTCCCAGCTGTCAGCACAGAGCCCGACGCGGGGCTCGAACTCCCAGACCGCGAGATCATGACCCAAGCCGAAGTCGGACGCTCGACCAGCTGAGCCACCCAGGCGCCCCATACAGGAAGAATATTTAATTATGCAGACCCAAGTTCAAAATCCGTGCCCCTCCCATGAAAATATAATTCAGCTTGCCACCTCTTGGAAAAGAAGTGCCTTGAGCAAAACCACATCCTAGTCACATTTTCCAGTATTTTTAGTCCAGACTGTCTGAAAGAGACTGTGTCTCGTCTATCATTAGAGGTGGTCTGACTCCAGACAGGACCCCTCCCTGCACACCATCACCCTCACCAGCAAAGCTGCAGAAGTCAGGCACAGCCGGGGTGTCCAGGGATTAGATGAGCACAGGCACTGAGGTTTCGCATGTGCAAACTCATGGGTGCCAGTCTAGGCTCTACCATTTGCTGAGCTATGACCACATCCCGACGGGAAAGCAAGCGTGGGAACCAGAGTGCAGGGTGCAGCTTCGAGGCTGGCATCTCGTTCATGCACAGGGCCCTGCCTACGCCAGAAGTGCTCATGTGATCGGAGAGCCTAAGTGCCGACTGAAAAGGGAAGTGAGTCGATTTGGGGCCTCCCCCATTCTCTGGCCCCATTTTCCGCAACGGGGCTAGGAGCCGGGATTCAGTCTGTCGAGCTTACCAACCCCATCACTTAGTCCTCGCTACAATGGGGCATTCCCATCCCCCACCTAAGGGTAAGCAACTGAGGCTGAGGGGGTTGGATGACTTCTCCAAGGTCATACAACTAGAGAGAGGCACAGCTCGGACTTGAACTGGGGTGGTCTGGCATCAGCCCTTGCTCTCCCGCCCACCGTGCTCGGGTGTCCTCGCCCTCCACGGCCATCTCTTCACTTGACAAAGGGGGGTGCTGAGGCCCAGAGAGGCCAAGAAAGCTCCCCAAGGTCACACGGTCGATTGGTTGTAGAGCGAGACTGGGGAACAGAAAAGAATGGCTTTTTGCTGCATGCTTGGGAGAAGCCTCCAGGAGTAAGTGTGAGGGGTGGGAAGGAAAATGGGGGCAGAACGAGGGGTGAGGGGTCCCACCTTGTGGATGAGGAGCCCCGGCAGGGGTGAGGGGGCTGAGGAGGAGAACCTGGAGGCCCCCAGGAGGCCCCAGCACTGACGCAGCCCACCCTGGAGCCCAGCGACGGCGTGAGACGCAACTCACTTCTTCTGCTTCTTCTCGAGCTCGTGACTCCGGCTTTGCTGGTCCTCCAGCTGGAGGCGGGTGTCCTCCAGGTCACAGGTCAGATGGTGGCACTTCCTCTTTAGCTGGTGAGCCATTTTCTTGGCCCCTTCATAAGCGCTCTGCAGCTCCCCGAGCTGTGGGAGTGAGTCACAGAATGAGCCACCCCTCTCCGCCCGCACTGGACGGGCTTTCCTCTTCTTCTTCTTCTTTTCTTTAATCACAACAGCGTTTTTATTTATTTATGTTTAATTTCATTTTTTATTTTTTAAAATTTACATCCAAATTAGTTAGCATCTAGTGCCACAATGATTTCGGGAGTAGATTCCTTAGTGCCCCTTGCCCGTTTAGCCCATCCCCCCTCCCACAACCCCTCCAGCAACCCTCAGTTTGTTCTCCATATGTATGAGCCTCTTCTGTTTTGTCCCCCTCCCTGTTTTTATATTATTTTTGTTTCCCTTCCCTTGTCTACTTCTTATTTCAAGCAGCTGCCATTTCTGACTGAGGTGAGCACAGTGGGAAAGAGAACAGGTACTGGGGTCAGAGAGACCCTGTCTTGACCACTTTCTGCCTGTTTCCCAGGGAGGAAGCTACTTCTCTGACCCCGTCTGCTCAAGAGGTGAGAAGGGGGTGGGGGTGATTCCATCAGTCTCTCAAGGTTGTTTTTAATTTTACTCAATAATCTTCCTGCCAAGGTGCCCCATAGAGTCTTTACAAGCCCTGCCTCCAAAGGAAGACTGAGGGCTGTATACCTAATAACCCCAGCAGCTGGCATCATCCCAGAGCCCATGTGGGGATTAGCCATGGAGCAGCCAAAATGGCGGCCGTAGAAGATCTGGCCAGGAGATCTGAGAGATGGGCTCTGAAGGTTAGAGCAGTAAATGGCCCTTCCGACGGGCTGAATTACACGGGGATACACATGACCGTGAACAAACAGAAAAGCAAAGCCTCTTGCATCTTTCTCGAGGAACCCCCCCCCCCAAATGTCCTCGTTTGAATCTGGGAGAGAGGACAACTCAGCACACTCGCTTTGAAGAAATGGCCTCATTAAAGAATTTCTTTAAATAAGCAAAACTCTGAGTTAATGAAGCCTGTAATTCTAAATTCAGTATTTGATGGCAAATGGGATGTTTTCTTATATTCTGCTGCTCAGGAAAGGTTGCAGCTTTATTACTTTTTAATGCAGCATGAATAGCCCGCCCCCCCCCCCCCCATTCCTTGGGGAACCTGACCCGCCTTTATAATTTGTTATTAAAGAACTGTGCTATTTTCCTGCAGTTGGGTTTAGCCACAGCTCAGGATGTTCTTGGGGAGTAGACATAATGCCCTTCTGGGAAGTGACCACTAAAACCATCAACACCATGGAGGATCCTGAGTTTCACTGCCATTATTTATCAAATCCCATGTGATCTCACCCTGGCCCACCTCTGCAGGTGATTACACAACGCTTTTCTCTCACACTGAGGAGATAGATATAGATTAGATATAGATATAGATATAGATATAGATATAGATATAGATGTAAATATAGATATAGATAATGGCAAGACAGGCAAATATGGCCTCCATTTTCAAGGCGCTTACGACTAAAGGTGGGGAGGGACCAAGAAGTAAGCAGATAATTACAATACACCATGATGAGGTTTATACTTGGGGACCCAATTCAGAGGCACCCAAACAATCTGTATCAGGGGAGACTTTCTGGTGGGAAGGACATGTAAGCTCAGATCTTAAAGATAGTTGAAAGTATCCAGGTAGGAGAGAGAGAGTATTCTAGGAAAAGGAAACAGCATGTGTAAAGGCCCAGAGGTGAGGAAGAACAAGGCAGTGCAATGGAACAGGATAGACAGCCCAGAAATAGACTCAGAGAAATCTAGACAAGTGGTCTTTCACAAAGGGGTGAAGCTGATACAATGAGCCAAACAGTCTTTTCAACAAACGATACTGGGACAACTTGGTCATCCACGTGCAAAAAAAAAAGAGAATCTTAACACAGATCTCACACCCTTCACAAAAATTAACTCAAAATGGATCATAGACCTAAATGTAAAATGCAAAACCTTGAAGTTCCCAGAAGATAATGTAGAAGAAAACCTTTATGACCTTAGGTTTTGCAATGACTTAAAAAACATTTTTAATGTTTATTTTTGAGTGACAGACACAGAGCATGAGCAGTGGAAGGGCAGAGAGAGAGAGAGAGAGAGAGAGAGAGAGATAATGAATCTGAAGCAATCTCCAGGCTCTGAGCTGTCAGCACAGAGCCTGACACAGGGCTTGAACTCACAGAGTTCGAGATCATGACCTGAGTCGAAGTTGGATGCTTAACCGACTGAGCCACCCAGGCGCCCCTGGCAGTGACTTTTTAGAAATGCACAAAAGCCATGACCCATGAAAGAAAGTTTATAAGCTGGACTTCATTAAAATTTTTAAAAAATTCCACGCTGCAAAAGACACAATCAAGAAAATGAAAAGACAAGCCACAGACTGGGAGAAAATATTTGCAAAAAAGCCTGTCAGATAGAAAATTGTTATCAAAATTATACAAAGAACACTTAAATCCAACAAGAAAACAACTCAATTTTAAAAATGGGACAAAGATCTTAGCCGTAGAAAGAAATGAGCTATCGGGGTGCCTAGGTGGCTCCGTTGGTTGAGCATCCAACTCGATTTAGGCTCAGCTCACGATCTCGTGGTCCTGGGATCGAGCCCTGCATGGGGCTCTGCACTGAGCATGGAACCTGCTTGGGATTCTCTCTCTCTCTCTCTCTCTCTCTCTCTCTCTCTCTCTGCCCTTCTCCCCTGCTCTCACTCTCTCTCTCAAAGAAAAATTTTTTTAAAAATGAGCCATCAAGCTACGGAAGGATGTGGAGGTAACTTAAATGCACATTACTAAGTGAAAGGAGCCAGTCTAAAAAGTCTACATGCTGTAGGATTCCAACTATAGGACATTCTGGAAAAGGCAAAAGTATGGAGGGATGAATTGGTAGAGGGGTGTACTGATAAAGCGGAGAGGATTTCTATGGTAGTGAAAATACTCTATAAAGCTACGATGGTGGATACATGCCATTATACATTTGTCTAAACCCACAGAACGTACAACGACAGGAGAGAACCCAACGTAAACTATGGACTTTGGGTGATGATGGTGTGTTAATGCAGGTTCATGCATTGTATCAAGTGGACCACTCTGGTGGGGGATGTTGACCATGCAGGAGGCTGTAAAGGGGAATCATGGGAGAGTACCTTCCACTCTATTTGGCTATGGGCTTTAAACACGTGAGTGTGGTTGGACCCGGTGTGCTAGGGCTGGTATACCCACTTAGGAGAGTGGATTCTCCTCCCAGTTCCACACCCAGTGATATCACAATGGTAGGTGGAAACTGTCCCCTGTGGGAATATTTATGCCATGGACATTGGAAATTGGCAAACGCTACCCTTCGGGGTGTTTATTTTCAGAGGGCCAGTTGCCAGCACACTGCTAGTTGAAGGGTAGACTGGTCAGAATGTACGAATAGGGGTAGTTGGAGACAATGCAACACAGGCAAAGAGGTCAAACTATCCCTCCATTCACCTAGAGAACGTGAGGGACAAATACATTATATTTGTAACATCCAGCTGCACATTCAAGAAAGAAAGGGAAATTTGGGGATACCCAAAATGCAAAGGACACAAAACGAAAGCAGTAATCGCAGACGCTGATACTCTGGCAGACAGGGCGGAGGAGAAGACGAGCCGCGGAAAGATCCAGAAATAACACTGAAGATAATGGCTGTGTTTGAATGGCCAGACAGGGACGAGAGACAAAGCCTCGGGGGCACAGAAGATGAAAAGTTGGAATGAATACCCCTGCATTCATTCAGGACCCTCAAAGACATGGGCCTTGGGGCAAGGGGACAGGAAATGATCCACCCACTGGCCTGGAAGGTGGTCAGAAAACCTGGTGCACTCTGGCTCTGGGTGGGGGAGAAAGTATTCCCCTAAGAAATCCAAACCCCGGGTCTGTGCCTCAGGGGGGTTTAAAGCTCCAAGTGGCACCTGGCACAAGTTGCAACAGTCTGAAATGGAGAGAATGTCACATAGTCTCAGGGGCTACTGTAGAAGACAAGGCAAAAGTGTCCCATCTCGAGAGAGACACTCACAACCCTGTAAACAGAACTGCCATGAAAAGCAGTAAAAAGTTTTTAAAAATTTCAAAGTAAGATCAACTGACAATACAAAATAATGAAACACACACACACACACACACACACACACACATGCACAATTCACCATAAGACAGGAAGCAAAAGGAACATTCCACCATGCGGACCACCTGGGGTTCCCGTGGCAGGAGTAGAGGGGCATGTTGAAGATGAGCTCACAATCAAAACTGACAAAACACTCAAGAAAATGATCCGCCCTGAGAGTCAGCGTAATTTGCAAAGACAGAACAGTCTGAAAGAGACTCTGAAAGATCTCTTGGCCACAGTGTGGCAGGTGGTTGAGGGGAGAGGCTGGAGGCAAGGAGACCAAGCAGGAGGCTGTTGCTCTGGTCTAGATGAGAGATGGAGGTGGCAGATTGAGGCAAAGGGAATGGATAAGATTTGACTATTCTAAGGGCTTATTAAAATCATTTTATAGAAGAGAAGATCTGAGGCCCAAGATCTGAGGTTCTTTATTCCAGAGTATTCTTTCCCCATGCAGAACACGCACACGTAGACAAAGTATTTCCCACCTCCCACAGCAACTCGCATTTGTAACAACAGTGGAGGTGCCAAAACATGAAATGGGGGTGCTCTCTCTCTCCCTCCCCAGGTTCGGCCAATACCTTGAACGGTGGAGGTAGGAACCTGCCCAATCTGACATTCTTGGGACCCAGACTAGCTATGACCTCTTACCTTCTGCTCCAGCTCTTTCCTGGATGTCAACTCGGAGTCCAGCCTCTCTTCAAATTGCTGTAGACGCTTCCGCAGGAAGTTGTTCTCCATCTGAGCACAGTCGAACCGCATCATCCATTCATCCGCTATTTGACAAAGTCAGGGAGGCCAGGATGGGAGGCTAGGTGAATCAGGGTGGTTCTCTCACACTCTCTTAGCTCTTTGATCATAATTTCACAGTATAGAGTTCCTGAGGCTTGATCTTGGACTTTAGGTTAAGAAATTCTGCTTTAAGTCCAAGGTTTTTTTAAAAAAAAAAACACTTCTTCCAGGAAGCCTGTCCTGACCACTTCTGGTTGTCTAAAGTCATACCGTTCATTCCTCTACAAGCATACATATACTTTCCTTCTTCGAAGGAAATCCCATGACCTTCGAGGACCGGAGAGATGTTTTAGTCATGTATAGATCCTCAACACCCTCTAGGAGTGTCCCCTACCCACACAGAATATTTCCCCATATGTGATGATACAAGTTCACCAACTGGAATCACCTTACTGGCCAACCACCTTGGGTGGGATAGTACATACGCAGTGACTTTTGGTTAAATTATTTAATAAATAAACATTGAATAATAATTAAGGAGTCTACTGAATACATAGCAACAGAGGCATTGGTCCCAAGTTGCCTCTATGAGAGAACAATCCCTTGATTTAGTTTAAAAAAAATCACTTGCTGACGTGATGAAAACTGTTTGCATGAATAGAATGGGCTAGACCAGGTTAGGATGTCTTTGGATTTTCTGAGTAATAGAGTAATGCCCCTTAAGGTAATGGAGCTGTGGGAGACATTCCATATGTGGACAGCTGAAGATAGAGACCACTTCATTCATCTTTCCATCCGTCCACCCATCCATCTCTCCATCCATCCATACCTTCTTCCATCCATCCATCCACCCATTCCTCTCACCATCTATCCATTCATCCATCCATCCATCATCCATCCATCCATCCATCTCTCCATTCATCCATCCCATCCATCCCATCCATCCATCCATCCATCCCATCCATCCCATCCATCCATCCATCCATCCATCCATCCCATCCATCCCATCCATCCATCTCTCCATTCATCCATCCCATGCATCCCATCCATCCATCCATCCATCCCATCCATCCCATCCATCCATCCATCCATCCATCCATCCATCCCATCCATCCATCTCTTCATTCATCCATCTATCCACCCATCTCTTCATCCATCCATCCATCCATCCATCCATCCATCCACCTGTCCATCCACCCATTCCTCTCACCATCCATCCATCCATCCATCCATCCATCCATCCATCCATCTATCCATCTCTCCATCCATCCACCTGTCCATCCATCTCTTCATCCATCCATCCATCCATCCATCCATCCATCCATCCATCCACCTGTCCATCATCCATCCATCATACATTATTCAATTTACCATGCACTGAAATGCCCACTGAACAACACTACTTCATACCAGGCACAAAGGATAATGAAACAAATAAGAAACCACTGTATCTTCCAGCAGAAATCTAGTGGGGGAGACAACATACAAAAAGACAGCTGCAATCTAGAATGATCAGAACTCTTGTAAGGCAAGCTTAGGGAACTCCAGAATAGAATTCAAACTTATTAAAGCAGCAAATGTTTTTGTTCATCATTGTGTCTACAGGACTTACTACAATGCCTAGCATATCATAAATGCCTCATAACTTTCACTGGATAGGTGATGGATATTAGGGTGGATGGATAGGTCAGTACTGGGATGGATGGAAGGAAGGAAGGAAGGACTCTTGGATAGATGGTAGGACTCAGGTCTTAGAAGAGGTGACCCCAATAGGGACTCCCACATAAGTAACCCAACCAGGATGATATAGTTGTAAGGAGTTAGAGCTTGTTCGAGTTTCCACTAAGGTAAATAATATCATGGTGGAAAAAGTATCCTGTCTCCCGACCAGGATTAAAAAAAAAACTGAAACAGCAGATAGCTGCAAAAGGAGGAGAAAGCAGAAAGCATTTCCGCACCTGTGCATGTGTTCTGCGCTAAGATGTGCTACAGAGCAGCTGGTAGGAGTTGTCAACATGAGCAGAGGAGAAAACCATTCTCCATTCTTCAACGCTGCTTTCTCCTGCCAACGCCCCTCCCTGGGGGCGGGTGGCGGGGTGCATTCTTTTCTTTAAAATAAATTTTTAATGTTTATTTATTTATTTTGAGAGCGAGAGAGCACACGAGCAGGGGAAGAAGGGCAGAGAAAGAGGGAGAGAGAATCCCAAGCAGGCCCCTCGCAGTCAGTGTAGGGTCCCCGGTGGGACTTCGAGCCCACGGGCCATGAGATCACAACCTGAGCCGACATCAAGAGTCGGAGACACCATAAAAGGGCCTCTTCAGATACCCCACCATGCATGGTGGGAAAACAGCTACGTTTTTCATAATTGATACTCCGACTCCATCCATTGAGGAGCTGTGGTGGCATCGCTCGGGTGTGATTAAAGTGTTTTATTGCTCCTTTTGACTTTCCTATATTTAACATTTTTTCCTGTAATGAGCATGTATCGCTTTCCTCATGGAAAACAAAATATTTGTGGATTGGCTTCCTGGAATGAGCCTCCAGGGCTGAGAGCCTCTATAGCATCGTGACGAATGTGCTCGCGAGCAAAGCACACCTCCCCCTCCCATCCAGTTCCCAGATCCTCCCAGAGAAAAACGAACTGGGGACTAGCGTGGGGGGGGGGTCTCAGTCCCAGTCGGGATGGAACTGGGGCCATGCTCTTCTGGGGGAAACTTTGCTGTCCTACCTCTGGTTCTGTAAAAACCCATTTCCTCTCTCCCTGCTTGTACTGAGTGTCGTGTGCCAGAGAACCCCGAAACTCCTCTGTAGATGCCTGCCCTGGGGGTGGGGGTGGGGGGCAGGAAGACAGGAAGCAAGAGGGGAGTGAAAAGCAAACGCACTTTGCCTCTTCACCGCCTCCTGACCTCCGTTCCTCTGAGCGTCCCTGACGTTTCTAGGGCAGACATCCTCTGGGGGCATGGAAGAAAGAATGTCAACGTTTTATAAAAGCTGACAGACACACCGGGCATCCTTGTCCCCTGACTCATTTAGGCTGGGGAGAGGAGTTGACGGAGATGTCACCATGCCCGTTGAACCATGAGATGTGAGCCCCCAGGCAACTCCAGAAGCCCGGCTCCACCAGAAAACCCCGGCTCTGCTGAGCACACCTAGCCGCTGGGCAATTCAGGGGCCTCGCCTTCTCTTCATCCAGTAACTGCTGAGCGCCTGGCACCACTCTCAAATGGGGATGGTATGGGGCACGTGGGTGGCTCAGTCTTGATTTCGGCCCAGGTCATGATCTCGCGGTTCCTGAGTTCGAGCCCCGCGTTGGGCTTTGCGTTAACAGTGAGGAGCCTGCTTGAGATTCTCTCTCTTTCTGTCTCTGCCCCTCCCCTGCTCTCTCTCTCTCTCTCTCTCTCAAAAATAAATAAACATTTTTCAAAATGGGGAGGGTAGTAGTTTCTGTGCCACAGCCTACGAACATGGATGGATGATGACCCCACTACAGCATTAGCAGTAAATGAAGTCACCATGCACGTGGCGTTAACCGCTTTCCATCAACCGCCTTTCCTATCAATCCATCCATCTGAAAGACGAGGGAGCCAAAGCACACATTTCTCTGCCCAAAAGCCACCCACCTCAAAGAGATTCAAGTCCAGATTCAAATCCAGAAATGCCATTTCACAGATGCTGCGTGTAACCACCGAAATGCCTTAACCTAAAATCCATGTTGTCTATATCAAAACTATTCATGTAATTGTAAAGGGGCCTTGCCATAGAGTCACTGTTGTTTGGGTCGTTCTTTGCGTTATTACTGACCTGTACCTGTCACCTTGATAAAGGACTATCTGGGATATTGTTGGCTTCTCTGTTTAATGTCTGCACCAGACCGGAAGCTCCAGGAGGGCAGGGCTGTGGCCGTTTGCTCTGACAAAATGACAGCCCCTGATGCAGCCTCTGGGGCATACTAAGTGCTCAGGGCGAACGACTGCATGGATGAACGAATGAATGGAACAAAAGGACGGCATGTTTTTCACCCCTGTCTAATCCCGAGAGTCCCGGTTTGCTTACCTCCTCCTGTGTGGCTCCTTTCCAAGTCACCCAACTGAATTTTCTGCTGCGCTTCTCCCAACTGCTTCTGCACTTCTCCCAAATTCTTCTGGACTTGCTCATACTTGCTCTGGAAGAAAGGCCCCAGGGTGTCAAACTGGAGCCCAGTGCAGCCTGGGCCTGGCCATCCCCCACCCCCTATGGTGGCTTGGTAACCAAGGACTGTCTACCCTTTACATAGTCCTCATCCAAGGCACCTCCAAGGTCAAGGCTTAGGAAGACACAAATGTCCTCCAGGACCTTGAACATGAGAGTCAGTAAGCCACTGCCTCTTGCTTATAGGCTTCCGGCTCCCACATGTGAGCAGACAAGGAGGCGGGTAGACCCAAAGGCTCCCAGCCACCCTGCTCAGCCACACCCGCCACCACCCCTGGGCCACCCACCTTCAGCTCCTGGACCTCCCGGAAGGCCCGCAGCCGCTCTGCCCGCTCACTCTCTAGCACCTGGCAGGCCACGTCCCCCCTGAAGTGCTCATCAGCCAGCTCCGCGGTCAGTTCAGCAACCTGGAATAGGAGGGTTACAGCAGAGTCACTCGTGGTGAGGGGACGTCAACTCTTCTCCCCCCGGGCACCCTCCACAGGACCAGCCCGGACAAATCACGGGCTCTTGTGGCAAAAGGGCATCTCCGTGTAATGAGGCAGTTCGGGGTGTGATGGTCAGAATGTTATTGGTCCTGATGTGTTAGAATTCTTGGCCCAATGCTCACTAGCTGTGTGACTGCCCCACGCAGGATGCCTGTCTGATTCTCGGTTTCCTCAGCTTTAAGGGGTGGGGCATGACTTAGAGAATTGTCTTGACAAGTAAATGAGATAATCCACATAAAGTTAGCGCAGTGCTGGCACGTAGTAAATGTTCAATTAAAGGAAGTTATCCTGGGTGGCTCAGTCAGCTGGGCGTCCAACCCTTGATTTCAGCTCAGGTCATGATCCCAGGGTGGTGGGACTGAGCCCCACACGGGGCTCCACGCTGAGTGGGGAGCCTGCTTAATATTCTCTCTCTCCCTCTGTCCCTCCCCCTGCTTGCTCTCTCTCTTAAGAAAAATAGAAATTTAAAAAAAAAAAGTTATTCTAGCAGCAGCTCTCCTTACGCATCCTTCAGCAAGCCATTTTGCTGGACGGATCAATGGGCTCCCCTTGGCAAGACACGCAGGTGCTCACCGCACAAGAACGCCCTCAGCTAGGAAACCTCTCTGTGGCTCCCCGTGATCTACCTGCCTCCACCAGGGGACAGCCATGCACACCCAGTGCTGGTTGTGTGTGTTCCCCACCCATTTATGCCTGTTACATTTCTTCTGTAATTACCGATTCAATTAGCTCTTGTGTATACCTATAAAACACGACCAGGCCAGGAGTTTCCACAAAAACTAAATGGAACGCGTTGGAAGAAATAATACGAGTTGTTTCTCAAAACTCTTAAAATCTGTGGGGCACCTGGGTGGCTCAGTCGGTTAAGCTTTCAACTTCAGCTCTGGTCATGCTCTCACGGTTCATGAGTTCGAGCTCCACATCCGGATCTCTGCTATCAGCACAGAACCCGCTTCAGATCCTGTCTCCCTCTCTCTCTCTCTCCCTCCTCCTCCTCTTCCTCCTCTGTCTCAAAAAAAAAAATTAAAAAAACTCTTAAAATTTGTTTTTTTAATGTTTATTTTTTCTTGAGAGAATGGAGACAGAGTGCAAGTGGAAGAGGGGCAGAGAGAGAGGGAGAGAGAGAATCCCAAGCAGGGATCCTCGCTCAGCACAGACCCCAACACAAGGCTCAATCTCAAGACCACAAGATCACGACCGGAACAGATATCAAGAGTCGGACACTTAACCGACATGAGCCACCCAGGTGCCCCCAAACTCTTAAAATTCTAATTTTTAAAATGCATGTGTCTCGTCAAACAGTTTCAGGTGCCAAACTTATTTTTAAAAAAGCAAATTAAAAAATTCGGCTTATGCATTCAAACTACTTTTCCATTTGCTCCGCTTTAATGATATCAAAGCTGGAAATCACACGGTCACGTGTTAGGGGCATGGTTTAAGAAAGGAAGAATGTCTCAAGTCAGGTGCTCATACTCTGAAGGCTGTGGTCCAGAAATAGCGTGAGTTGTAGTCATGTTCAGGGGCAAAAATAAAAATGTTTATATCTTAATGAAATCCAACTTGTGCTGACTTTTCCCCCCCATCGGTGACCAACTACAGATGCCAAATGGGTCAAGGCTTCTGTGTTATTATTGTCCCAAAGTGCAGCCTTCCAGGTTCAAGGCTTTGCCAAAGCAAATGAGGCGAGAACCCGGGAAGTGGACTTTTATGACCAAGAGGCTTAGAAATGACCTTACGCAGCAGGGTCGCTCGGGAAACGGAGACTCCCTCTATGGGGGCAGTGGTCAAAGTCAAGACAGGGAAGGAAAAGAAAACAATAGAAGTAAGGCATGGGGTTCAAGTCCAGACACACTGCGTGACCTTGGACAAATCCCTTTCTCTTGAGCTGTGAAACGCACTGCATTAAGGAATATCCATTGTCCTGCTGGCATTCCCATCCGATGCCACAACTGTTGTGACTGAAGATGTCTACACGCTTCACTCTCCCATGAAACCCTGTGTGTGGCACCAAGGAGCGGCTGTGGGGTGTTGTCACAGACACCAAGGGGCCCTTCCGGCGTGGAATCCACCTGCCCTGCCCCCCAAGCTAGTTCCCATCAATATCATCAGCTCATAGGTGGTCTCAAAACTCATTCCTCCGCCCCATGAAGAAGGCAGATGAAGATCTGTATGTTTCGACATGAAAAACAAAAGCAAAATCGAGATATATGGCCAACGGTGGGGGAGAAAAGCAAAGTGGCAGAATAGGACGTTTGGCCCGTGCTCGTTTCTGTTTTCTTTCTACTTGTACAGAAAAAGGCACTCTCAAACTGTTAGTAGGGATTTTTTTTCTTGTTTTCCTAGAAGGGTGTGGGCTCACAGGGGACTCCGGTTTCTTTACGATGCATCTCTGCGCTGCTGGTAATCAGAAGAGCACAAAACAAATATCTTTAAAAACAATAGTCCCCCCAAATTGAGCTGCAAACAAATAAACCAGAGCTGCTGCTCTTGCACGTTCTATGCTGTCCCCCTTTTTCTCCCCTCCACCTGCCCATTGGCTTCCGGTCTTGGTGACCACACCAGTAGCTGCTCAGACCTACATGTGCCTTTTATAGAAATGGGGTGGGGGAGAGGCTTAGGGGGAGCATTCTGAAGTCACACAGCAAGTGAGTGGCAGAGCTGGGACGGGAGCCCAGATCCCTCTGGTCCAAGTAACCACCACTTAACAAGCCAGGGGCTCTCCCAGGGTGCACCGGACTGTCTCTGGGGTGGGGATTCTGTTCGCTGTTCCTCCCACTGTCATCTTTAAAGCGTTCTGGGGGAAACATCTGCCCAGTAGTCCCCGGGGATGGCTGTTAAAATATTCCCAGTATATTCCTCAGTATTCCCAGAACGCCCACACCGTAACCTCTGTGGTGGGACCCGGGGATCTGAAGTTCAACACACTCCATGGTTGTCCTTAAGCACAACCAAGCTTAAGAATTACTGCCATAGAGGCCCTGGGTGGCTCAGTCGGTTAAGTGGCCAACTCTTGGCTTCAACTCAGGTCTTGATCTTGAGGTTCGTGGGTTCGAGCCCTGCATTGGGCTCCGTGCTGAGAGCTGGAGCCTGCTTGGGATTCTCTCTCATTCTCTCTCTCTCTCTCTCAAAAAAAAATTTAATAAATAAGTAAACTTTGAAAAAAGAACTGCTGGCATAGAAATTGCCAGAATCTCTTCCTAATCTTGGCCTCACACCTGGCTTTAGATGGGTTAGATTTCCTTACGGGCACACAACAGCACCGGCACTGGGGGAGCGATCGTTTGCACTTGGCTCTGAACACAGGCTGGTACGATCCAGGAATGCCCAGATCATGCCCCTGATCCCCGCCTTCCCATCCCCACCACCAGCATCGAGCCTAAACACCAGGATCGTGTTCTCTCCGCCTTAGACAATTAGCATGAAATTTCATTTGTGCTAATCAGCCTGAGCAAAGGGAGCACAACATTAATTTAATGCATTAATTTTGAGTTCTACACAATCCAAGTCTGGAGTCCAAAGGACAATTAGTCCTCTCAGATTAGGGAAATGACAGACGCTTTTCCCAGAGACGAGTAGCCCCTGGCCTTCCCCTAGCCCCACAAATCCCTCTCCCTTCCTACATTTCGGGGCCCAAGGGCTTTATTCACAGAGGTGAGAGGTGGGCACCATGCCCAGAGTTATTAGGTGAGTGCAAAATGAAAACCGGTTTAATGAGGGAAGAGCCTGGTTTGCAAACCCAGAAGGGTCCTTGCCGATTACTCAGGCACCAATTAACTAGAAATTATTCTGAAAACCTCCCTGGATCCACCACTTAACGCCAAATCATCAGAAACTCTCTTTCTACTCAGGGACCATGACTCCAAAAGTCTGCCGGAGAGAAGCGGACAGAAACGGATAAATGTGCTGTACATGTGGCATAGAGTCAAATAGAAATTCTCCATATCCCATGCCCTGGCATCACGGCAGCCTGAGGGAGATGGCAACAAAACATTTGATGGGCATTAAATGCTGAGCACACGTGCGACCCTTTGGGCTGTCAATGTCACTGCTGCCTATCATTCATTATATGAGCACCGACTGTGTGCCAGGCCCTGCCTTCAAGGATCTTTCTGTTGAGCTGGGGAGATAAACCCACATGTCTGAGCCCAACCCTGTCCTTGGCTCTTATATTCAAGAGTTCTCAAAGCTCCCCAAATTGTCTGGTCTACAGAGAGCAAGCAGTGGCCTTTCACTGTGCACTTTTCTTTTTTTCTTTTTTTTTAACGTTTATTTATTATTTTTGGGACAGAGAGAGACAGAGCATGAACAGGGGAGGGGCAGAGAGAGAGGGAGACACAGAATCGGAAACAGGCTCCAGGCTCTGAGCCATCAGCCCAGAGCCCGACGCGGGGCTCGAACTCACGGACCGCGCGATCGTGACCTGGGTGAAGTCGGACGCTTAACCGACTGCGCCACCCAGGCGCCCCCAGTGTGCACTTTTCAATGTAAGGAAAAGCATTGCTTCCTTAGAAGCCCTTGCAGGAGAAATAGCTCATACTCATCGGATGCTAGGGAGAGACATGTGCTAATCTCTTGCTGTGTGCCTGTCAAGTGCCTTATGAGGAGAGGATTTTTATTTCCTTTCCACAGAACGGAAAACTGAGGCATTGAGCGGTGAAATGATTTGTTCAAGGTCATGGCTGATAAGTCACACGGGGGAGTCCAGCTGAGCAGCCTGAATCCCAGGTCCTGACTCGTAATTTCAGGGCCGTCCTGTCCCACATCTGCCACCTGACTCAACGCTGGGGGTCAGCAGTACAGGAGCCTTGGTGTACCTGGGGCAGACCGGGAGGTAGCGGGTGGGGGAAAGGAGGCGAAACAGACAGCTGGGTGTGGTTCAAAGGCAAGGCCACCCACCCCCGAGGGGCCATGACCAAAGGGAGCTTTATGGAGCCCCCGCGGAAGGGAAGCCCCACCCCTGTCAACCTGAGCGATTAAGAGAAAAGATGGAAAATGAAAGCAGAAAAAGAGGGGATGGGGAGAAAATAAGTCAATAGGCAGAGGGTCTGTCCAGCTGCAGAGCCAGCTGGCCGCTTTGGGCTTCAATCTCACGGTATCTGCCCTCGAAGCTGCCTGGGTCATGAGGGGAAATTCAGAACAAATCTCTAGCTTACTGGCGGGCTCCAGGGCTCCAGAGACTCACTCTGGGCACCCGTTTAGGGACCGCCCTGTGTACTTCTCTTCCCAGCTGCTACTAAGTGATGGTAATAGTTCCCTTAATAATAATCACGACCACAGGAGCATCTGGGTGGCTCAGTCGGTTGAGGCTCCGACTCTTGACTTCAGCTCAGGTCAGGATCTCACGGTCTGTGGGATCGAGCCCCAAGTCAGGCTCTTTGCTGACAGCATGGAGCCTGCTTGGGATTCCCGCTCTCCCTTTCTCTCTGCCTCTTTCCTGCTCTCTCTCTCTCTCTCTCTCACACACACACAAAATACATAAATAAATTTAATAAAAAATAATAATCACTATCACAGAGGGTGCTTACCATGGGTCCGGCACAGGGTAACCCACAGAACCTTCACAGAGACACTGAGAGCTGGGGACTGATACCTCTGCGTTGCAGATGGGGACCTGAGGCACTGGGGTGTGGACATTCACCCAAGGACACACAGCCGGCCAGTGGCGGAGCCGGATGCAAATCAAGGCAGCCTGCCTCCAGAGCCTTTACTCGTAGCCATACCTTCAAACTGCCTCTTGGGGGCTCCAAGAATATATGCCAAGTGAATTAATAATGTATCCGGGGGGCGCCTGGGTGGCGCAGTCGGTTAAGCGTCCGACTTCAGCCAGGTCACGATCTCGCGGTCCGTGAGTTCGAGCCCCTCGTCGGGCTCTGGGCTGATGGTTCAGAGCCTGGAGCCTGTTTCTGATTCTGTGTCTCCCTCTCTCTCTGCCCCTCCCCCGTTCATGCTCTGTCTCTCTCTGTCCCAAAAATAAAAAAAAATAAACGTTGAAAAAAAAAATAAAAAAAAAAAATAATGTATCCGGGAGCCAAGGAGGGAGGGAGGGATCCACAGCTTCCGGCAGGTCGGCGGGAATGGGGACCACGCTTGCAGGTGTGCTGGGACATATGTCATGCATCAGAGAGGGACACACAGGACAACACATCACCGACTGGCCTTGGGTGGGAGAAGCAGAAGCTATGGACTTTCATGAGCTTTAGAAGGGGTCTTCAAGGTCCCATAGCACCCCCCTAAAGAGGAAATAACCCCTCTGATGCTGTCACCCACATATCCCACCTTGAAAATGGTTTTTAGGGGCACGCGGGTGGCTCAGTGGGTAAAGCGTCTGACTCTTGATCTCGACTCAGGTCGTGGGAGTTTGAGCCCACGTTGGGAGTCTGCACGGGATTCTCTCTGTCTCTCTCTCCCTCTCTTCCCCTCCCCTGGCTCACTTGAGCTCATGGGCACACTTTGTCTCTCTCTCTCTCTCTCTCTCTCTGGCCCCCACCTTCAGGACGGAGTTCAAACCTCTCACGTGGTTCTCACAGCCCCTGGGATCTGGCCCAGCCTCGGCGACTGACCCTACCCCAAAATCTCCCCACACGCATGAGACCTTCCAACGGCGAGTACTGTGGGTGCCAGCCCAGGTCCCCGGTCTCTCTCTCTCTGTTCTTGCTGTGCCCTCTACCTGGAACGCACAGCCTCCCCACCTTGTCACCTGGCTAGCTCCGGGTCGTCTTAAAGGATGAGCCGCTCCAGCCTCCTCTTTCACAGCCTGTTTGGAGTCAGCCAGACGCCGGGTCAAAGCCCAGCTCTGCTACTCGCCGGCTGTGTGATATTGGACAAATCGCTCCACCTCTCTGGTCTTCACTGTCTTCATCTAGAACCTGGGGTATGAACGACACCGTCCTCACAGTTTGATTTGAAGGTAAAACGAGATAAAGCAGGCGAAGGATGTGTCACGGCAGCCGGCACAGACACGTCGCTCGTTAAATATTACTTGAATTACTAAATTCAACATTATCTCCTTTACTCATGCAGTTGGCACTGAATGCTCTGAGGGGTGTAGGAATAGCTAAGATGTAATCACATATATGTTAGCAACAGCGGAGATGTGGAAAGACTCTGTAAGAACCAGTGTAATAATTACTTTCCTTTTTTAAAAAGTGTTCATTTGTTTCTGAGAGAGAGGGAGCATGAGCTGGGGAGGGGCAGGGGGAGAGGGGGACAGAGGATCCGAAATGGGCTCTGCACTGACAGCAGAGAGCCTGACGTGGGGCTCGAACCCACGAGCCGTGAGATCGTGACCTGAGCCGAAGTCGGACGCTCGACCGACTGAGCCACCCAGGCGCCCCTGTAATAATTACTCTACAGGCACCTCGTCACACCTCCCTGTAGAGAGGAATGTGGAACCACCACTGTCACCATCTGCCAACAACCACACAAAGGCTCAGAGCCTGGAAAGAGTTGCCCACAGTCCCACTGCAATGAGGATCCAGAGCCAACCGTCCCGACCCACCCTCTCTGCTCCTGGACCAGACATCCCGGGTCGGCACAGTCCCCAGCTTCCTCATCTGCGTTACAAAGTAGGCAGAGGAGGCATTATGGCCTGGATTTTCATACAGGGAAACTGAGGCATGCAGAACATTCCAGCTGTGCGCTCCTCTGGGGGGCCTTAGCTGTGGTCATCTGTGAGCACGCCCACACGATGGCCATAGAACCTCTGCAGTCAGCTTTCTGCCGGAGGGGCACTCTCCCCAGCATGCCCCAGCAGCTGAGACCCAAGAGACCCTGACACCCTGAGTTAGTTAGGCAATCAGTCTGTCTTACTCTCTTGGGGATGGATCATGGACATACCACATCCAGTCTCCAGAGGCACGGTGCCGTGGTACCGTGGTAGCAGTCAGGAGGCCCGGTATATGTTCCAGACTCAGTCACCACTAGGCCACACAGCCCTTGGAAAGTCGCTTCCCTTCCCTCCAGAGATCAGCGGCCGGCCACACATCATAACCTCCCGGGCCAAACACCCCAGCACTTTGCAAACGGACTTTCTGACCTGAATCTCCGGTTCCCGCCCCAGGCTGGTGGGTTCTGTCTTCTCGGCCATCCCTTACCAAAAAGTGAAAACTTGTCATGCCGACGAGGCCAGACATCCAGAGTGCCCGGGGCCCGCAATGACTAAATTCTTGGGGAAAACCTAGATGACATGCCAGGGAGGGAAGAAAACACCCCTTGTCATTTTTACCCCCCATGTGCTCCCGCAGCCATATAGGAAGTCCCTATAAGAGGACAAGCCCTGCCTTCTCGTGAAAATAAAAAACCCCACTTTGCATCAAGGCAGATTTTGCACGCTTGAGGAATATTTATAGCCAGCTTCCTGGAGGCGTCTCATCTCCTCTTCTGCTCCTTCGCAAATGAAGCACTTAAATCATTTTGCAATAATGTTGTCTTTTTAATAAGCCTAGTCAAATGGAGTTTTCACTGATGAGGCACAACATGTTTTAGCAACATTTCTATCCGTTGTTTCCCCACCAACCGAGACAAGCGGGCGGGGTGCAGAGGCCACGAACCGGGGCCAGGAGTGTCTGCGTGATGCATGGCCCGTGGGAGTGTCTGCCTCCCAACTGTTAGCAGAAACTCTTCTAAGAAAAGAGAACTGCATAGAAGGGGGGTCCCTTCTATCTGTTCCTCAAAGCGTGGACCCCAGACCAGCGGGTTCGGCATCACCTGACACAGCTCGTGGGGAATGCAGATTCTCCAGGGCTGCCCCAAGCCTCCTGACTCAGAATCTCTAGGGCTGGGGACCAGCCCGCTATATTCTAACACATCCTCCGGGGGATTTTGACACGCTTTCGAGCACGAGAACCACGAGTCTCACATGGCACGATGCTGCGTTCAGGTTCACCTCGGGGCTTGTTAAAAGAAGCAGGGAAGAGTTCCCCTCCCCGAGATTCCCTCCTGGGTCGAATCCTCGGGAGATGGGATGGGGAAGCTACAGGGGACACAGCTCCCCCAGGTGATCCTGATGTTCCGTGAAGTATAAAAGCAACCAGAAAAAAAAAAAAATCAAAGTGGCTTTTTGGTGGAAGAGAAAGAATTAAAGACCTTTCTTCAAATAAAATCTTACTTGGGCCCCAGGATACTACGTTTCACCAAATCTGAGCTGCCTCTGATTATAACCTGCACCATTATGGAACAAAAGAAAAGAAAGTGCTGTCATTTTTTAGTGTAAGACGCGTGATTGTGGAACGCAGTGCAATTCCAGAGACGCAGAAAGGTGGAAAATAATGGGAGTCCAAAAAAAATCAATCAAATACAGAATGAAACTAAAGAAGGGCATCTATGGCCACTGATACAGGTTGGGGGATTCTGGAGCCCTTTGACCTCTTCCTAGCCCCTGGGCAGGTCTGAAGAGACTCGGGGCTTCAGAAAATACTTCCAATTACTGCATCGAAAAGGGCAAGCCACAGATTGGAGGAAGAGATCTGTGCCACATATATCCAACAACTGAACTTAAATCCACGGTATATAAAGAGTTGCTACAAACCAATAAGAAAGCAGTAGTGAGTGGCCCAGGGACTTGAAAGACCGCTTCGCCAAAGAGAATAACGGCCAAAAACACGAGAAAAGGCACAAATTAAAATCACGGTGTGGGATCACAGGGCGCCCAAAACAATCAATAAATGGAAAGGACAATATCGAGCACTGGTAAGGGGGTGGACTGCTGTAGGAGGGTAAACTGATTCGATCACTTGAGCAAGCTGTTTGTATCCATTAAAACCCAACACAGAGAGAACTTGGAACCCAGCAATTCCATTCCCAGTGCATTCCTAATGGAAATGTATGATACCTGTACCAAAAGACATGTGGAAGGATGTTCACAGCAAGCTTATTCATCACAGGTTAAAGCTGGAAACAACCAAATTCTCATGTAGAGTAGAATGAATAGAGTGCTCTGTACCCATGATGGAATACTACACAGCAATGACAACGGATGGGCCACAGCCGCCCCCAGCATGGAGGAATGTCACAATGTCATATGAAAGGCATTTGATTGCATTTCGGTAAAGTTAAAAAATGGGGGGGGGGGGGAACCCAATCTATAGTGCTAGAGGTCAGTTTAGTGGTTACCCTTGGAAGGTCGTGGCTGAAAGGGCCATGAGGGGGACTTGGGGGGAATCTGGGAATGTTCTGTGTCTCCATATGAGTGTCCATGCCTTGGTGCGTTCAGTTTGTGAAAATTCATGGAGACGTATATACTTAACAACCTGTGCACTTTTTTGTATGTTGGACCTTACTATAAAGTCTAAAAAGGAGGAAGTGGAGGAAGAGGAGGAGGGGGGGTAGGGGGAGGGGAAAGAAATCACAGCACTCAGTCACCTGAACGTGCTTCCTGGATAAAACTCTGCTTTGCCTCCTAACTGAGTTTTTTAGGGAACTGATGCCATGCCCTTGTCTTGCAGTTCAGGACGAGGCCCGCCAAAGCCCTCCTAGAGGTCGCCTCTTCTACTTCCTGGACGAATATTACTGAGGTTGTACTTTGCCACGTTACTTGGTGCCCCTTTTCACGAGGACTCATAGAAGAAACTTCTCTGATAGCTCAATACTTGGAAGAATGAGTATTATCTCAAGCAACAGGTGTGCGTGTGTGTTTAAGCTGGGGACAAGTCCATGTAATCTCTTGCCTCCCTCTTTGCTTTGGTTGCTAGGAAGCTCAGTGTCAACATTTCTGTTGACCTTTCATGGCATCATTGGTCCATTGGATGTCTATTCTGTACCAGGGGCTCGGCCAACGTGACGGGCAAGACATCCCCCCTGCCCGTGGGGCCTCACCAAGCCAGGGCACAGGCGTGCCAGAGGGGGTGAGAACACCTCCATCAATGCAGTAACAGGAAGCTCAGGGCCCAGGATCGCCGACTGTAGGGGCCCAACCCATCCCTAAAAGGTTAACAAGGCTTCTTGGAAGAAGTACCACCGGAACTGGGTGACGAGGGACGACCAGACATTAACCAGCTGAGGAGGGTGGAGGGAAATATTCCAGGCAGAGGCAACAGCAGATGCAAAGTCTGAAGTGAGAGCGAGTCTGAGGCTCACAGTAAATCTCTATTTCTAATTCTCACCTCCCCCTTATTTCCCATTATTCTGCCTTTCTTAGCTTTGAAATTGTGTCTTATTTTTTTTTCCAGGCCCCGGACGTCTTTTTGGAGCCACGGAGGACACAGAGACGCCAAGAGCCTGCGTAGAATATGGAGCAGGTGAGGACGCTTGAACACTTGGTCCAGGTCTCAGCAGCCTGGCCCCTTCTCTGCCTTCTCCCAGTGCGGCGTGAGCTGTATAGCCAGATGCTAATGATGTTCCCCTCCTCACTGTCTCCCCGTCTCCCCCCCGGCCGCTGAGGCACCCCAAGCGCCCACGTCCTACTCGACAGTGTGTGATGAATTACTGTATCAAATGTCAGCTCAGAGGGAAGGAGTTTCTGCAGTGGAGTCACCGATATTCCCAGCCCACGCACAGCTCTCTGATTGCTGGCTTCTGAGGCTCTGTCATTGCTGCTTCCTGTGGGAGAGGTCAGGCTGGGTGCTCTCTAGAGTCCTGAATGACACTTGGGTGTCATTTCTTCTCCTCCCTACGGTATTTTCTATAAGAGGGCAGAGACCCATGGTGGAGCCTTTTCCACCCTGACTCTCCTAACTCTATGTGACATGACTGTCCCCTTCCAGGAGCCTCTGACTCTTCCTTGTCTGTGGGAGTGAGACAGAGAACCCTTGGTGGGGAGAGTGGACACGATGACAACGAGAATGAGAAGTGGTGGAAAAGAGATAGCCCCTACCCCAAACTTCATTCCATGTCCCCACGGGAGCCAGCCAGGCTCAAGTTGGGCTGTCAATACAGGAAGCAGAATGTGTTCCGTTGGCTTGATCATGAACCCAATTATAGCCCCCACCGTCCGTCTAGCAAACCAAGCAATATTATCAGTCACGATAGCACCACGGGTTCGCAGGTGTGGAAAGCTCTAGTTTTGCTCCAAACTGACAAATATTATCCCATGCTGCCTCAGGACCTTTGCACTTGCCATTTCGACTCGATGCCCCAGATCTGCGCATAGATGACTGTGCCAGATGACTCAGACCTAGACTCAGACATCTCAATCCGTGGAAGCTTTCTCAGACCGCTCAGGCAAAAATAGCCCCCTCACTGTCACCTCCCTCTGCTTATTATCTGCAGCACTTGACCATCAAAAAGTAGCTTGCTTTTTTATTAACTGTGGTCTGTCTCCCTCGATTGGCCTGGAGACCTCATGAGGACAGGGACTTTGCCTTCTGCCTAGCTGCATCTGAGGTGGCCAGCTGAATGCTTGCTGCCTGGGAGATGCTCATACTCATTTGCTGAATAGGCGAATAAAACTGGACTACAGTTGAGCTTCAGCAGGACCCTGTGAGGTGCCCAGGGCTTCAAAAGTCAGCTGAGACTAAGGATGAGATGGTCAAAGCCCTCACCCAGGGTGCGGAATTTCAGGGAGTGCCAAGAAACCCAGAAACCGAGATTAAATAGCATCCTAATGCAATATTTAAGAAAGTCAAAATTCATGCCAAAAATCCACGATGAATAAAACATCAAAAATTTAAATGAAGACAGGATCCCACTGTGCATACTCTCTCACTTACCCCTCACCTTAATCCCGGCCCACCAGTCCTTCCTTTATTTGAAATTTTGGTATTTGGCTCATCGTGGATTTTTTTTTTTTTGCATTCATTTACATTTTAAAAGACACTGCATTGAAATACGATTTATCTTGCTGAGTTTCTGGCACCCCTTTAAATTTCATGCCCCAGGCGAGTGACTTACTAGAGTCCTGGCCCTGAAAAACTAAGCGGAACAGCAAGTTACCGTGCACAGCTCTTCCGTGATCTACCCACAGCTCCCCGACCACATCTCACATTACACTGCATGAATTTGCTTAGGAATCTGAAATTGGCAGTAGTCCCCGGGGGGCAGGGACTCTCTGGCTCCCGTCCTCATCCCCAGTCTGTGAACTCAACACCCAACTAAAGACAATAAGACCTCAGCACGGTGATCACACCCCCATCCCCACCGATGTAATCTCCAATCACATGTTCCTCTCCACCCACGAGAGGCGACCACTACTCCAAAGCTGGTGTTATTATTCCCATGGAAATATCTTTACACCACAATCATACGGTATATGCCCCACGCAATATACAGTATCAGCCTGCACTTTTAAAAAATTAATATGTTCGATATCATGTTTCAAGTATTCTTTCGTGACTTAAATAATCTTTCTCCAGCGTTATGTTTTTGAGGGCAATCCAGGTAGAGTCACCTATCTCTAGTTGAGGGGTCAGGAAACTTTTTCCATAAAGAGCTCGATACTTTTGGGCTTTGTACATCACAGAGCCTCTGTCACAGCTACTCAGCTCTGCCATCGTAGCATGAAAGCTGCCGGAGACTGCACACGAATGGGTGGGCGTGGCCGTATGCCAATAAAACTTTATTTACAAAGAAAAAGGTGGAAAACTGGGTCTGCCTCCTGGGCCATTGTTTTCCTGCCTCTTTATTCGTGTTTATTTGGCAGCTCAATCTTTAATACAACAACATGGGTTCATTCATTCTCTTATTGATAGACTCCCATTTGGGGGTTCAGATTTCTTCAACACGACAATGCTGTTCCTGTATACTTCTTGGCTTTTCTTACATATGTGAGAATATATTCCACACAGAATTGCTGGAGCACACAGTATGGACAGGGTCAGCTTTCAGAGACAAGCCTAAGTTGTTCAAGGGTGAAGAGATCAAATATCAAATTACACTCCCACGGCAGCATATGGTTTCCTGCTGCTACACGTCCTTGCCGATACGTGGCTACATCAGACTTCGATTTTGCCAGTCCAAGGTGCAAAATCGTACCTAGGGTGGTGTTAATTTGCATTTCCTGATTGGTAATTAGGTTGAGCATCTGCTCATGAGTGTATTGGCCATTTGGATTCCCGAACATTTGAACTCTTTTTTTTTAATGTTTACTTATTTTTGATAGAGAGAGGGAGAGTGTGGGCAGAGAGAGAGGGAGACACAGAATCCGAAGCAGGCTCCAGGCTCTGAGCTGTCTACACAGAGCCGATGCAGGGGTTGAATCCACAAACTGTGAAATCATAACCTGAGCTGAAGTCAGATGCTCAACAGACTGAGCCACCCAGGTGCCCAGAACATTTGAACTCTTGAAACAAGAGTTCTCCTCTTGGGAGTTGCCAATACCTCTTTTTGCCCATTTTTTTTTTCCTACTGGAGTGTTTCTCTTTTTCCAGTTGATTTAAGAAAGCTCTTTATATGTCCAAATACCCTTTGTCGGTTACACATGTTGTAAATTTCCCTGCCCAGTATGTAGTGTGTCTTCCCTTTATGCTTTGATAAACAGAAGTTGATTACTTTAATATAGTCAAATGTATCATTTTTTTTCCTCGCAATTTGTGCTTTTGTGACTTATGCCAGAAATTCTTCCCTTTGGGGTCAGATGATATGGGTTTGAATCTCAGTACTATGCATGCTAGTTGTGTGGTCTTGGGGAGATACTTAACATCCCAGAGCCTCAGTCTCCTCCTCTGTAAAATGGGGACAAGGACAGTATGCCCCCACAGGGTTATTTTGAGGGGTTATTTGTAAACCCTTTATTTGAGGCTATTTTGTAAAGCACTTAGCACAGTGTCAGGCACATCATAATCTGCCCCATCAACACACGTCACCCCACACAGGGGACCCCACACAGAAGGGACAGGGTACCTTGCTCTCTAGCAGGTCTGCATTCTGCCGGAGTTCATTCCGTGACTTCTCCGATTTTTCTAGCTTCTGTCTCAGCATTGTGAGTTCCTCCTATAAAAGCAAACACCTTAACAGAAGCCATCCTGGATCAGAGGCAGGGCTTCCGCATGTGTTAAGAGTCCCGGGGGAACAGAGCGAGGGATTCTGCCAGCCTCTCTGTGACGATGCCCAGATGCTAAGTTCCCACAAGGGACTTTTTCTTTCCCCATTTCGAAATATCAGCGTCTCTGCTCGTGCAAGTCTGGGGCCACCGGGCTTGCATGAGCATCCCAGTCAAGGGGTGGAACGCAGATCCTCAGAATGAGTCCATTACTCGACCCAAGACTGCGTATGCCTGAGCGGCATGGGGAGCTTGGCTCTTCCTCCTCCCCAAGACCACCACTCTGCCAGTGGCTCTGCGTTACGCTTTCGGTACTGTCGTTAGGCACAGCCTAAATGCCCCCCCTCCCCCACAGCAGACCCCTGGGATGAACTATGGAATGCGCACAAAAAAAAAGGAGTAGGAGGCTGTCACGGAAAGAGAATCAGGAAGACCTCTGTGCAAAGCCATTGTGCGCATGTGTGTGAAGTGGCTAATTTTGCAAGAATAGACAACAGCCAGGATAAACCAGAAACCGATCAAAACGGTTTCCCTGCAGAAGGCAGGCGCCACCGGGGTGGAAGGGACAGTCAGCACCTCTCGGAGAGGTAAGAAATTGAAAGGCTCAAAGATGCCACCACCACGTCTCCCTGGGACGACCAGCATCACGGTCAGTGCTCGTGTGCCCCTGGGTAGTGATGGGGTATCTGACCAGCACCCACAAGCCCGGTGTAGAGCTGGACGTGGGATGGAGGGTGGTCTGTGTCTGTGTTAATGACAGCAGAGCGGTATCTGGAAGGCGGCAGCAAGGCTGCTGAGCAGAGCGTTTCTGGATCACGAATCCGCAGAGTGGAGGCACTGAGTCCGGAAGCAAGCGTTACTATGGGGGTGTGAGGACGGGGCCAGCCCACGTCTTGCCTGCCACGTGGACCGACCTCCTTGGCGTGGAGCTGCTCATCCCCAATGGTGGCACTCAGCAGGGGCCGGAGGGAACCGAGGAGCCGCCACCAGGACCAGTCCTTGACCGCCAGGAACACAGCCACGTTCTTCTGGATGCACCGCGCAGCCAGGCGGCGAATCTGCGGGGAAGGGAAACCAGAAACTTGAGGGGTCCTCCCCAACCCGGTAAAGGTGAAGGAAAGAGAGCAAAGGGGGTGGGAAAGGGGCTGGAAAAAGCGAGTTCCATATCTTAACGGAAGAGGTTGGGTAACTCACACATTTTTTTTTTTTCAACGTTTATTTATTTTTGGGACAGAGAGAGACAGAGCATGAACGGGCGAGGGGCAGAGAGAGAGGGAGACACAGAATCGGAAACAGGCTCCAGGCTCTGAGCCATCAGCCCAGAGCCTGACGCGGGGCTCGAACTCACGGACCGCGAGATCGTGACCTGGCTGAAGTCGGACGCTTAACCGACTGCGCCACCCAGGCGCCCCGAATCACACATTTAAAAAGCTTCTTTGCTGGGGGGTGGGGGGGGAGGGGAAAGTGGGCGATGGGCAGGGAGGAGGGCACCTGTTGGGACGAGCACTGGGTGTTGTATGGAAACCAATTCGACAATAAATTATATTTAATATAAAAGATAAAAAAGAAGCTTCTTTGCGATGGTATTGTAATAGTATTGTCTGGTGACGGCCAGTAGCTAGCTGCCCATGTGAGCACAGCGTCACGTGTAGACTTGTCCAATCACTAGGCTGTGCCCCTGAAACTGTCACATTGTGTCAACTGTACTCAAAAAACAAGCAAATGCACACTTTTTTTTTTAATTAAAAATATTTTTTGAGAGCTTTTCATGGAATCGGGCTCTGGGCCTCAGACATTATACCACAACGTAATCTTGCATGACCTAAGAAGAAGGAGAAGCGGAGGAGGAGGGAATAGGGTCACCTCTCGTAAGGGCATCAGATGCAAAATCACCGCGAAAGACAAAAAATAAATAAATAAACGATCCTTGAAAATCCCTGAAATTGCCCGCAAGATCCAAAGGCCATGATTGTGTTGCCGGTTGATTTTAGGGGACAGGTATCACTTTAAGTGTTATTTAAATACGAACCCCATGCTGCTCAAGCCTGAGTGAGCGCTTAATAAAGCACCAGTGCTGGGCCCCACCCCCCAGACTGTCTGATTCAGGAAGTCGGGGTGGGGCCGGAGAATTTGCACGGCTAACAAGTGCCCAGTTGGTGTGGATGCTGTTGGTCTGGGGACCATACTTTGAGAACCACCGGTACAGATGGGGAAACTGAGCCACAGAGACGCCCCCCCCTCGCCCCAGCCCCGGTCACCTGCTCAATATCACACAGCTTCCCGGTGGTGGGGTTGGGATTTGAAACCCCGCAAGTCTGGATGCAGACAGAATCCAGGGCGTTAATGAACCTGTCTTCTAAATCATTCTGAGGCATAAGCTACTGGAAGGCAGTGGGCCAGTGGGGTTGCCCACGATATTTTAATTATTAACGTTCTCGCCTTTTTCTGCTTTTGCCAAGCGCGTGTACTTGAATTTACGAATTCGCATCAACTGGGGGCACATGTAATGAGACCCCATGCTAGTGGTAGTACTTAATAATGAGGACCTGGAGGTAACAGGAGCTGGCATTTGTTGAACAATGTGCCAGTCTGGGGCACGGACTAGACTCGGCACGCATGACCTCATTTCACCTTGACCCAGCTCCTAAGGGGTGGGTCTCCACTGTTTGTCTCCAGAGCTGTGCTCTATAATGTGATGCTCAGGGGAACCATGCACACATTTCTCTACTGCACAAGCTACAGGGAGGAAGGAAATGCAGTCTCCAGGGTGGCTCAGGACTGCGGACTCTGAGCTGCCCCTTCAGTCCCGAAAGCCTCAATGGCCAGGTCCTGTCATGTCCTGTCTGCTGGCCCATGAGAGCCAAGTTCTCCAGAGATGGAACAGGTTGAAACCATAATGGACCCGGGAGGGCTTGGACACCCCCATGATACCTAGATCAAGTCTGACATCATTGGTCATTTGATGTCAACGTCCTAGAAACAATCATCACATCTTGCAAAGCGTCACTTTAAAGTCCTCCCATTCGGGGTGAGCCTATGGAGCGACAGCACTGGCACCATCGTGGGAGACCTGCAGACCACCACCCCTCCCCCGCCCCATGCTCACCCCAGACCCACTGGATCTGAAACTGCATGCTGAAATATCCCACAGGGTTTCGTGCCCAAGCGTGAGTGTGCGAAGCGCGAGGTTACCGCGCCCAGATCAGCTCGGATGCTGCTTTTCTGGGATCTCACACCTCTGCAGGGGTAACGAGGCTCACTGGGTGCCATACCTTCAGCTTCTTGAATTCCTGCCGGGACAGAAAGCCCTTACAAGCCGCCTGGAATAAAATGATGCTGTGAGACGCCAGCTTCTCCCGCTGCTTCTCAAGCCTGGAGACCACGCCTGCCTTGAGGAAAACCTGGAGGGACAAAAGGTGACCGGTGACTCCTGTGCGGCTGAATCAGATGGTCTGAAGAGAGAGGGGGTTGCCACTCAACCCAGTTTTCTTGCGCCCCTCCCCCACCGAGATATTTGTTAGCAGCTGCCCGCGACTGAGGGTCTAAATTATCAAAACAGGGGTCCCCGGGTGGCTCAGTCGGTCGGGCGTCCTTTCAGCTCAGGTCGTGATCTCGCACTCTGTGAGTTCGAGCCCCGCGTCAGGCTCTGCGCTGACAGCTCGGAGCCTGGAGCCTGCTTCAGATTCTGCGTCTCCCTCTCTCTCTGCCCCTCCCCCGTTCATGCTCTGTCTCTCTCAAAAATAAAACAAAAACATAAATTGTCAAAACATCTTATCTCCTCACGAGTCCTCTTTTCCTTCTTCTAGCCCTTGGGTGCTCAGAACACGGTCCCCAGAGTGGCATTGTCACCACTGGGGAGCTTGTTAGAAATGCTGAATCTGGGACCCCACCTGCTGAATCAAAGCGACACTGTAATGTGACCCTCAGGGGAACCATGCACACCTTCATTTCAAAACCACTGTCAGGAGGGACCTGCCTAAACGTCTCTGCACCAGAATTGCTTTGCAGACAGTGGAAGATGCAGATTCCCAGGCTTCACCCCAGGAAAGGCTGAATCCGTGGATTTAGTGGCAGGCCTGCGATTGTACGTTCTTTCCGATAAGTGTCGCTGGCCCCCTGAGAGAAGCAGTGCCCTGGAAATATTCGGTCCTGCCTTATAAGGAGGGGCGGAGAATGTGGAGGAAGTGAGGGTGGCCCTCCTCGGCCAGGGGAGGAGGGGGTCAGGCTGGTGCCACCCACAGAAGGTGGTCAGGCATCCTAACAGAAAACAGCTTGCGGTCCAGGATTTCCAGGCCTCTGCTCATCCATAATGGATGGAGGCCTTCCGCAGCAAAGTGATCAATGCCTCCTTGACACCCCGCAGGGCCGCCTTCAATATACTGCGGGGCACACAGAAGGATTTTCTGAGAACCTAACACTTTGGGGCCAGGCCTGCTCTGCCCACCTGGTAGGGTGGTTACTGTCAGTCTTACCTCCCCGGAGTCAAAGGAAAGAGGCCCTAGCAGCTTGGGACTTGAGTCGGTGACGGGGGCAGGGGACGCTTTTCAGATGCCCTCATCACGCTAATATCTATGACCAGCCTGCCGTGTTTCTCTGCCAAACGTGGCCTCTCACCCCAAAGATGTGCACTTTTCTAGGGGCACTGGATGGCTGCATCTTAGTGATATTATCAAGTAATTGGGGACGTTATCAATCAGTGTTGCAGATCGGAACCAACCACTTCACCTGATACGTGCAGGTAAAGTACTGAATGTACATCATCCTGTAGGGTAGTTATTGCGATCCCCCCATTTTATGGAAGGAAAGACTAAGGCTGACAATGGCATTTCCCCCATGACCCTCCCCTAGCAAGCGGAAACAGCAGAAATGTTTCCCTCCGTCTGACTCCAGACCGGACTATAGTTATCACTGAATACAATTAACATTTGCATGGCATCTAGATTTTTCAAAGCTCTTTCTCCTCTGTCCCATTATAATAAAAACAACCTTATGAGGAATCTATTGGCCCAGGGAGATTATGTAACTGACTCAAGTTCACCCAGCTGGCGATCAACAAAGCCAAGTTCACCTCCAGCACCCATTCTCAACGTCAACACGAGGCTTCGTTTCTTCACTGGCTATCGTACAAACGCCTGAAGTTTGGGGTTGAATTGCAATTTGATTCCAGGTGCACAAAGGGTCTCAATCGATTGTCCCTTAAACCTATTTGCTGCAATGGCAGCCACCCCGCCCGTCCCACAGAGAGCCCTTCCTCAAGGCGAGGATGAGAATCTGCACGCCCAGTCGGTGCCAACTCTGTTTTGCAACCTTCCCTGGCTTTACAGGACACTTCCTATCAGCCAGAGCCACCGAGACAATTAGCCTCACTGAAATAAAGACACGACTGACTCATTACCTATCAGATTGTCTCAATAATGACTGTATTAATTTCACAAGCTAGTGAGTCCCAAAAGCTGCTATAAAAAAAAATCAATGATCAAAATGATGACAGCCCTAGTTCGTATATTACAAAAGGCGGCGGGTGCTTCCAAAACCACTATTGATTAAGTATGAAGCTTTCATTAAAAAGATAATTGGAAGCGACCATACACACAATGGGAATAAGTCATCGGCTCTGCAGAATCTTATCTTGATTTTTTTTTTCCCTTTAAAGAGCATATTGCCAACCAGAAGGCCAACTGCATGTGGGATTCCACCTTTTTCATAAATGTCATGGCCCTCAGCACAGGCCTCGATAAGGCACCAGGGGCTGAGAATCACAAAGAAAAATCTAAATTATTCGCCTTTCGTGGGTCCAGCGGCTTATCAGACGCAAGCAGAGTGTAACATCTCAACATCCTCACATTTAAGGAAATCTACGGGGGCCACCGCGATGCAAACTGTTTTTCCTCTAAAAACGCTGAAGACCAAGGTTCAAGATTCTGATATGGCAGAAGCTCCCATATCTGGGACTGCTGAGGAATCAGCTCTTGTCCTAGTAATTTTCCGGATTAGAGGGGTTTCCTTCTTGAAACATTCAAATCTTATCCTATTTGATAAGCGTCTTGTCCCAGTGACAAACGCATTCAACACGTAGATGACAACTGACTGCTTTCCCACAGCCAACCTGGGGGGTGGGGAGCAGTGGCTCCATTTTACAGATGAGGGAACAGAGGCTTAGAAAGGCTAAATCAGTCCCTAGAGATTCATAATTAGAAAGCGGGGGAGCAGAGGGGCAGGTGGGTGGCCCAGGCAGTCAAGTGTCCGACTCTCGGTTTCAGCTCAGGTCATGATCTCATGGTTCGGGAGTTTAAGCCCAGCATCAGCCTCTGTGCTTGGGATTCTCTGTCAGCCCATTCCCCACCGGTGCTCTCTCTTCTCTCTCAAAATAAATACATATTTGAAAAGAAAAAAGAAGTGCCCAGTCCTGCCGTGCCTCCTCTGCCCTGAAAGATTGCAGGATAGCCTAGCTTCCAAAGGATACGCTGACTTTAATTTGCTCTCGACTGCTGTTTTTTTTTTTTTTTTTTTTTTTTTAAATTTTTTTTTCAACGTTTATTTATTTTTGGGACAGAGAGAGACAGAGCATGAACGGGGGAGGGGCAGAGAGAGAGGGAGACACAGAATCGGAAACAGGCTCCAGGCTCTGAGCCATCAGCCCAGAGCCCGACGCGGGGCTCGAACTCACGGACCGCGAGATCGTGACCTGGCTGAAGTCGGACGCTTAACCGACTGCGCCACCCAGGCGCCCCTCGACTGCTGTTTTAACGAACGCCAAGCATTACTTGAGAACAACAGTGTTGGTTTTATTTGTAATTGGGATGTTTCGGCTTCTAAATTTCTTGCCCTCACTCTGTGAAAGTATGTACAAAGACTTCTCTTGCTTCTGTTTTCTTCCTTGCTCTACAATAGCGGCCGGGCTTATAGAGACTGATTTTTGTATTCATGAAATAACGGAGTCGTTATCTAGACCAGTGGTTGTCAAACTTGAACATGTGCCGGAGTCCCGGGGAGGGTTTGCTGCAACCCAGACTTCTGGGTCCTACCCCCAGAGTTTCAGATTCACTAGGTCTGCGCTGGGGGTAGCTGAATGTTTATGCTTCTAGCAAGCTCTCAGGGGATCCTGCTGGTCTAGAGACTGTATTTTGAGAACGGCTGGTCTACGTGGACAAAGTTCTTGGAGCTGAAGGACAAGGCCTCTGAATCTGGGCCATACCGACATGTGTGTAAAGAGTGTGTGTACCGACGTGTGTGTAAAGAGTGTTTGTTCGACTTCCACCAATCAGCAGCAGAACGCACAGCGTATGGAGAAGAGTGTGGGATCCAGGGCCATACGGGCTTTCACGGGAGCTGTAACTGGTCTTCTAGATAAGCGTAAGGCCTTGAAAGGGGGCTTACTTCCCAGAGGTGCACCTTCCCCGCCTGGAAAGAAGGGATTTACTAATTATCTCCCAGGAGCTTTTGAGGGAAAAGAGGAACAATGTGTGAAGCGGAAGCCCAGCAACTGACAGGTTCCTTCCTTCTACTGGAAAGGTCTGCGAAGTCCCAGTCGCTGCCAACTCCGGGTGGAATAAATCAGGTTGAGACGCCAGTAAACTAAGAGGCTTGCGTGTCTATGGGGCAATGACTATATGAAAACCCGTGAGCTCGCCAAGGCAGGTGCAATGGGACACGCTACTCAGGGGCCCCAGAATGACTAATGGCCAATGATGCCACCATGGTGGGTTTCCGGAGAACCGGGGCCCTTCCCCAGCACCTCGCGCCTGGAGGTGGCAGGAGATCGACAAAGGTTTGAGGGTTGATGTTACTCAATCAGGGGATGAGGGTGGGAGGGCAATTTTCCCTTTGGTCAGTTTTCTCCCCAGTTTCTGTTTCTACACTTTGCCATTCTCCCTGCCTGCCGCATGGTCCTTGAGTTTACTTCCCAAAGCAGAGCCCATGGGACACTAGCTCCAGGAGCTGGTAGGGGATCTTCCACAGACGCAAAAGGATGGGACTCCCCTTGGGAAGCCCTAAATACAATATTTTCCCGCTTGAAAACTTGGAGGCTATACAGGCACATCCGGACTCTGTGAACCTCTTCTCTAAATGTTGAAGCGTTATTGGAAAAGCCCTGGGCTCAACACCAGTTTGAAGAAAGTTATTTCCCTCAACGTTAATGTCATGTGCCTTCTCGCGGAGTCCTAACTTTTCACTTACTGCTGCTAATCAGCTGGGACTATTCACCCCGGTACTGTCGGTTGCCAAGTAAAAGTTAACCAGGCTCCGGGTGAAGGTGAGTGCTTCTTCTCGGCTTTTACGGCAGCTCTTTCTAAGGCTTGGAAATCCCTGCTGAGGTCCAGGATGTGAACTCTTCCAGACTGCTGAGGTCCCTGGGAGTGTAACCTCTAACAAATGATATTCCCCAGTGTTGTTGCCTCCCACGTAATACCACTTTATCTTCCTGGCCTTGTAAGATGGGCAGGGCAGAAAGTCGCTAGCCCTGTCTTCAGTTGGGTGAAAAGGAAGCCCACACAGGTAGCGGATGATGCAGTAGGACCAGAATCGGGGTTCACCTGGGTCCCTGATGGGATGAGCAGAGTGACATAAAAAGGAAGCTCTACTCACCTGGCTGTGCCCAACAACCACCGCCTTCTTCTCCAGATCCAGGGTCTGTAGGAGCTCATCCACAGCCTGGGGAGAAAAGTTAGACAGACAGAATGAGGCAGGCTCCCAAAGCAGGAGTCAGGTTGGCTGGATGGCTGGTGCCTTGGGAAAGAGGACGGCTCCACGTGTCTTTGAGTCTGACCAACTGAGCCCCACCTCACCCGGGCGAGGACAAAAGATGAGCATGTATTGAGTGCCTACTGTATGCCACCCACTCCCATGCTGGGACACCATGGATACCATCTCCTGGCATCTCCCTAGCAACCCGAGGTGGGTCCTCATACTACTGTGCCTGCGTACAGAGGAAAAAAACCAAAGACACAAGAATAAATGAAGGATGTGTCTGCTATGGAAGATGGTATGGCAGTTCCTCTAAAAACTAAACCTCGAGGGGCACCTGGGGGGGCTCAGCTGGTTAAGCGTCTGACTTCAGCTCAGGTCATGATCTCACAGTCTGTGAGTTCGATCCCCACGTTGGGTTCTGTGCTGACAGCTCAGAGCCTGGAGCCTGCTTCAGATTCTGTGTGTCCCTCTCTCTCTATCTCTCTACCCCCCCTTCTCGTGCTCTCTCTCTCTCTCTCTCTCAAAAATAAGTAATACACATTAAAAATTTTTTTTTAATTAAACCTAGAATTATAGTGGGATCCAACAATTCCCCTTCTGAGTATATAGCCAAGAAGAGTGAAAACAGCGACTTGAACAGATACTGGTACACCCACGTTCATGGCAGAGTTAGCACAACAGCCAAAAGGTGAAAGTAACCCAGTGTCCATCCACAGGCGAATGGATTCACACAACGTGGGATATACACCCAATGGGGTATTAATCAGCTTTAAATGGGAAGGAGATTCTGTCACCTGCTGCAACATGGATGAACCCTGAGGGCAGGATGCTAACTGAAATAAGCCAGTCAAACAAAGACAGATGATCCCATTACACGAGGTGCCTAGCTAATCAAATTCATGGAGACAGAAAGTAGAACGCTGGTGCCACGGGCTGGGGAGGGGGAGTGGGGAGTTAGTGTTTACTGGGGACAGAGTTCCAGTCTTGCGAGATGAGGTGTCATGGAGGTGAACCGTAGTGCTGGGTGCAAACACTGTGAATGTACCTGATACCCCCGAACTGCACATTTCAAAATAGTTAAAACGACACATTTCATGTTACGTAAATTTTACCACAATTTTTAAAACACGAAGGCAGGGGCGCCTGGGTGGCTCGGTTGGTTAAGCATCCGATTTCGGCTCAGGTCATGATCTTGCGGTTTGTGGGTTCAAGCCCCTCGTCGGGCTCTGTGCTGACAGCTCAGAGTCTGCTCGGGATTCTCTCTCCCTCTCTCTCTGCCCGCCCCCACTTGCTCACGCGCACGGTCTCTCTCTCTCTCTCTCAAAATAAATGAATAAATTTTAAAAAATGATGGGGCGCCGGATGGCTCAGCCGGGTGAGCGTCCGACTCTTGGTTTCAGCTCAGGGCGTGATCTCGCAGTTTTGTGAGTTCAAGTCCCGAGTCGGGCTCTGCGCTGACGGCACGGAGAGCGCCTGGCATTCTCTCTCTCCTTCTCTCCCTGCGCCTCCCCCACTCACGCTGTCTCCATCTCTCTCAAAATAAATAAATAACTAAACTTAAAAAATTAAAAAAAAAAACACGAAGGCATTTCCCCAAGGTTATAAGTCACATGCGGGCAGAGCCAGATTGGAATCAAGGTCAGTAGAGCCACATGGCAACCTCAATGACATCACCCCTTCACACGCCCAGGGTGGCTCCAGAGGGACCCCAGGAACTTCAGAGGGACACTAGGAACTTCACGTGCTGTGTCACTGAGGTTGGCTGCGGCAGCCTCCCCAGCACTCTGTCCCTTCCTCGCTGTTCTTGCCCAAGACTCTGCCTCACGTTCACAGATATCAGCTGAATAAATGACATGGCTGTTAACCTCGCGTGCCTGACCTTGAGTCTGGGGGGAAGCCTGCACTTCATCCCTTATTTCCTTCTGCTGCACCTGGTACCGGTCTGTGCATACAGCAGGAGCTCAATGAATACGATGGCTGAGTGAGCAAACAAACGAGGGATCCCGCAGAGGTGGGAGGGGTGCGGGATGGAGGGGGAAGGGCAGACCCACACAGGAGAAACAAATTCACGGGGGGAGATTTCCTGAATGTGGCATCAGCCACAGCACAGCCACTTAATGGGATTTTCCTTTGTCATCAAGGTCTGCGGGGTCTGAAACAACACTGGGGGGAGATTTGCACCCTCAGAAAAATGCAGGTCACACCTGGTTCCTTTGGGCCTCCGATTCCCCTCCTAGTCCGCCTCCACACCACCCCTCATGGACCTTCCATTCGCTGAAAATCAGTCTATTTTCAGAACAAACTGTCAGGAAAGTAATTGCCACACTCAGGAAATGAAAGGTATTATGGGCCTGGTGTAATTTAGTAGATGAGTTTCAATTCCGTGGGTCGTCAGCATCACAGAAAATTTCCTAAGATGCTTAAAAAAAAAAAAGCATATTAAAAGTCTGGTCCAAGACTATAATCTAGGAGCAATTTTCCTCCTCTGACCTCCTGGAAGAACATTCCATAATGCTCCTTCCAAAATTCAGTGGTTTCACTTATGACATGTTAGCCAAAAAGTGTTCCAAGGGAGCTATAGGCAGCAAAATGCATAAAAACCAATATATCCAAAACACAGCATCTTTCCTCTCTGCACAAGAGCAAAACAAAATAAAAATTGACTGAAAACAAGACAGATGGAGGAAAACTAAATGAAAGCTACAGCCAGTGAAATTCTGAAATTTTTCTAAGTTGACCTTGGACGTAGCATCCTGAGTAGATGTTTGGGGAGGGGGAACACTCAGGACCTGTAGGGAGATCCACCTTGACTGAGATCCTGGTTTTACCACTCATGAACTGTGCGACCTTGGACAAGCACTTTACTTGGAGCTCTGGGTTTCTCTTCAGAACGATGGGGAAGCAATGATCACATCTGCTTCAGAAGATTCTGTGGCTGCTCCTGCAGCGAGCTCCATACCGGATAGTAAGTGCTCAATAAACATGATGAGCTAGTCCTAATGACCTTGAGCTAGTCCCACTGGCTCCGTCTTGGTCAAAACTTGGTAGAGGTGCTATGGAACATAAACCAAGCTTCTATTTCTCGGGCACACCCAAACACTGCCAAAACACACACCCAGCCATCCAATATCCGAGGATTCTTGCCTGTACCCTCTCTTTCTTAGAGCCCTGTAGATGGCAAAGCCAAGAAGATCAGGCCTGACAAAGACATTCTGTTCCACTGATCTCATTTTACAGGTAAGAAAGCTTACGTCCCAAGTGATAGAGCCCCCGGGTGGCTGCAGTCATTGAACAATGCTTCTGACCTTCATTTTCCTGCAATATGGCAGTAAGGTTCCCTGCCTAGACCTTACAGTGTTGGGACAATTCATTGAGAATATGCGTAAAGGTCTTTGTAAGCGATGTTGCACTTAATTGCTGTTATTGTTATCCTAATGAGTATTACTCTCAGATGGAACTTTATGAAATGGGCACATATGTAGGTCAATTATCAGCGATTGCATTTGTTTCTACATAATGTAAATCATTGTCCAACAGCCAGTTGGTGGAAGACAGGGCAAGAATTCGGATTACTGTGGGGCGCCTGGGTGGCGCAGTCGGTTAAGCGTCCGACTTCAGCCAGGTCACGATCTCGCGGTCCGTGAGTTCGAGCCCCGCGTCGGGCTCTGGGCTGACAGCTCAGAGCCTGGAGCCTGTTTCGGATTCTGTGTCTCCCTCTCTCTCTGCCCCTCCCCCGTTCATGCTCTGTCTCTCTCTGTCCCAAAAATAAATAAATGTTGAAAAAAAAATTAAAAAAAAAAAAAAAAAGAATTCGGATTACTGTAACAAACCTCTTCCTGGTCCCACATCTTTCTGGAATCAGCTATCCCACCCTAATTGTTCAGATATTTGAGGTCTGCCCCTCCCCATATGGAATGCTGCATACAATGTTGGCCATCCTGTTCCGAGGAAACAGTTAAATGGTTTTCTCTTGTGCTTTTGAGTCTGAGCATGGCTCTCAGTGCTTTACACACACCTCATTTTATTTTCAAACGTCTGCGACAGGTACGACTTCATGTTCGTTTTACAGACAAGGAGAGCGAGGTCCAGTTGAGTGAAATGACCCGCCAAAAATTACGCACTAGGAAATGGTGGAGGGAGACACAACTCCAGGGAATCAGATTCTTGAGTTTGTTCTCGGCCCTCTGATGCTACGATCCTGTCCAGCTCCACTACTCAGTGGCTGTGTGGCCTTGAGCAAGCCACACCTGCTCTCTGCTCCTCCATACCCTCTTCTAGGATATGGGGTAATCATGCCTATCCTTATCCTCCAAGGATGGAGTGGAGATTTAAGGTCACAAAGGTAGCATGTAGGCGTAAGATTTACAGAATGGTGAAGGAAGGAACTTGATAAATTCTCTGCCCCCCGCCCCACCAAAAAAAAAAAAAATAGTGATAAAAATGGATACAATCTTCAAAAACAACAAGTTCCATACTCTGGAAATTGAGCAAGGGCATACAACAGAGAAGCATTTGTGCAAGAGAAACTATCGAATCTCCGGTAAGAGCGGTCGGAGACTGTGACAATCTTGACCTGGGCTGCTCCGGTCCCCATCAAACTCTGGCAGTATGGTAATCCCACCAGGAGGAGGCAAGCTGTGAAAAACAGTGACTTTGCTCCCAGAAGGGGCCCACTTACATGGAGGGACGTACGGGCAAGTCCCACACCCAGGATCGTTGTTAGAAACAGTGGTGATCTTGGCAGGAAGGAAACGGAGAAGGTCAGTGGCACAGCTAGCCTGATATTATCATCAGGATTGGGGCCGGAAATGGGCATTGACCAGCCAGAAACTTGACGAGGAGATACAGGGAATGGACAGTCATGTGGGCCTTGATAAGCCCCCACATACTCTTGAGCAATGTGGAGGGAAGCACACGTGCTCGGGGCTCCACGCAGGACAGGAGACCAAGCCCTTAGCTATCTAGACATCTCTATTCAAACATGAGGCCTGGGCGCCTGGGTGGCTCAATCGGTTAAGCGTCTGACTTTGGCTCAGGCCATGATTTCACAGCTCGGGGGTTCGAGCCCCGTGTAGGGCTTTGTGCTGGCAGCTCAGAGCCTGGAGCCTGCTTCGGACTCTGGGTCTCCCTCTCTCTCTGCCCTTCCTCTGCTGGTACTCTTTCTCTTTCTCTCAAACATAAATTTAAAAAAAACTAAAAAATTAATAAATAAATAAAGGTAAGGCCACATACATGGGCGGAACATCTATGAGAGGCCAAACAAAGAGTAAAATCTGTGGCAGAAGTGTAAGTGTCCGATCAGATGACATTTCCCAACCCGCATGTAGCTCCATTTGAATTAGGTAAAGGCTCGAAAATTCAAGGTGCTGTGCTGACCGCTAAGCCATGCTAACAAAGGGGAAACCCTTGAGAATCCAGGATTTATAATAAAGACAGGAATGAAAAACCCGAGTGGAGACATCAGTAATCTCTTACTGTGGGGGAGACAGACTATACATCTAGTCCAGATAAGTGGCTAAATAATTGGGGGAAAGATTAGAATCTGGAGATTCTATGATATATTATCTATAGTGTCCAGTTTTCAGCAATACACACACACACATACACACACACACACAGGCATACAAAGAAACTGGAAAGTGTGACGTACCCTCAAGGAAACGAACAAGCGAACCAGTCACTAGAAACCCTTTGTGGGCTTACGCGTGGACTTAACACAGACAGTAAGCAGCTATCACATTGCACACACAATTCTCACTGTCATGCCCGGCGCCTGCTACGTTTCAGTACGTACTAATAAGTGGTGGGGGGTCTGAGGTTATGAGGCCCCCTTGGGCACTGCAGTGATAACGCACCCCTCGCCTCCATCCCTCTAGGCTCCTTGACTGCATGTGGGAGAAGCCCAGCTCATGCCCCCACTGACAGAGCCCTCTGGGTCCTAGAATTTTGCAAAGAGCTCCCTCTTCAATGTTCAACAAGGATGTGGTCTCACATCTCAAACAGTCAGTGAGAGACTCCAGGAATAATGGAGACCCGTGGCTGGGAATTCTTCTCCAACTCGCTCCTAGGTGAGTGGTGTGGGGAAAAGCATCCGTGTGTGTGGAACTGAATGCTTACCCAGAGGACCACGTGGCTGCTGTGAGCATGGCACCTCCTCCCTGAAACCCACACCATGACCCAAAAGCCACCACGGCCCAATGGCTGCCATTTGTCGCATACCTGCCATGTGCCGAGCGCTTTGTTATGCCCTGTTACAGGTTGCCTGTGGTCACGTAGCTATTGAATATCAAGGGGTGTGGGTGAGTGGAAAGAGAGATGGCAGAAAGGAGGATTGGAATATAAGTCTGTCTGACTCGAACCCACATGCTTTCAGCCACTGAAGCTCTCCCTTAAGGGTGGGACTATGTCAGTGAGGTTTAACTCCATATGCTCAGAACTGTAAATAGAATGCACACACACACACACACACACACACACACACACACACAATTGGGTTGGTCAACACTGAATGTAAAACGTGTACAATTATTAGAGCAGTAAACCTGAACTGGAGGAAGACAATGAAGGGAGGAAGAAAAGGATGGTAAATACATTGCGGAGGCTAAGGCCACGGGAACCCCTGAATCATGAGTCAGCACGCTGCGAGTGGACAGCTCCCCCTCCCAGCCGTGGGCTCCTAGGGGCCCCTCCCCGGAGGAAAGGGGCTCAGACAGATTCACGGGCGACGGGGGGTATCCACAAGGGTCTGAGATGGAACAAGAGGGGCCTTCAAGAAGATAGATTGACATCCCTTGATTGTGTTCTTCAGATCGAGTCCCCAGGGACAGAGATTTTGTTGGCTCAAATCAATCAGTGCTGTAGGCGCTCTGCGAAGAGGGCAGGCCCTAGGGTTTCCTCGCATCGATCGGGGAGACTTGGCAAGTCCTGCCTGAGCAGCAGAGAGATTGAAGAGACCAGAATCTGAGACATGGCCAAGGTGAGCGGACCTGCCTGAAATTCCACCATTATAGTCACTCTGGGTGGGCTTCCGTGCAGGTGCATGCACAGTCTTAGCCAGACAGGATAAGCGGGGACAGAAGAACAGGGCCCAGTGATCAGAGCTGGGGACGGGGTTATTCTGGAGACCAGAGCACGTGCCTGGGTGTCTAGAAGGGACAGGAGCGTCTTGAACAGCTGGCGATGGGGTGAGGATACTGCGCGCTGGAGAGGACCACGGAAGGACAAAGCAGACTGGACTTCCTTCGTGATCTTGCTTAAGCCAGTTCAAGTGATGGAGGTCGGCTTTCCATGCCACACCCCTGCCAATGACTTCTCAGTTGACCATCACCGACCACCTGTTAAAGCCCAGACTCTCTTGTTCTGCCAACAGTGACCCGTGGCCTGGCCTCTGCCAACATCCTCAGCCCCTGTTCATGACGCTCGGCATCTTTTGTGCTCCAGCCACGCTGAACTACCCGTGCAACCTTGTCACTGATCTCTGCACGTGCTGTACCCAGCACGGGTTGCCCTTCGCTCTTTCTCTCACTTAATTCCTCCAAATTGTCCCATAGGATTCAATTCAATCGTCACCTTCTCTGAGGTGTCTTCCATGAATGCTACACTCTCACCCCAAATGTTTTAGTGAGCTGTTCCCTGGGGTGTCCCAAAGCCATCCCTCTGTATGGAAATTGCCTGTTTTAGCCTTTCCCTCACCCAGCGAGACTGTCTTCTGTCCATCCCTGTATCTCTGGCACCCAGCACAGAGCCTGGTGCAAAGCAGCCACTTGGTCAAAGCTCAGTGGAATCAAGGATAACGACTTTAAATTAACATCACGGAAGGCACATTCGGTACAGAAATTCACCAGATACCTTGCCTATCCTCGCAACGCTCCCGTTCAATGAGGGATCAATCAGCTGCTCCATGCCGCTGAACTCTGCGCTTAAGAACGGTTAAGATGATAAATGTTAGGCTGGGTATATTCCACCACAACGAATAGCGCAAAAGCCCTGCGTGCAGAATCCGAGAGCCTGAGTTCGAATCCCAGCTCCACCAGAACCTGGCTGGGCGGCGACGGCCTCAGTCGCCTCTGCTATAAAATGGGGCTAATTCCCAGAGTGGGAAGGCTTTATCTTTTGAGGTCCGTTCCAGGTGAAGGATCTGGAACTTTTTCACATCGTGCCTGCTGTGTGATCAGAGTTGGCACATAAAAGGCACAAAGTATCCAGCGGGTGCCCACCTAATGAGTGCACCTCATTAGGAAAGACGGCACCCTTGGGTCAATGAGAGGCACGTATTAGGCACACAGGGGACTTCGTCAAGGCCCGGCTTACACCCTAACAATCAATTCTCTCTGCTGCCATCTAGTGTCTCATGACCATATTGACCTTCTCTGGCTGTCAAACTCGTCTTCTTAAATCCTGAGGTCTTAACTGCTTTGCACACAGAGGCTGACAGTTGGGCCACCCAAGCACGTGTTCATGTATAATTCATGGTGTATCACGTTGCCTGGCAAATGAATATTTATCAGCTTTTTCATAAGAGGCAGGATGGTGTTTCCTTTTGTTGCTACCAAAATTCTATGCTGTAGCAAATGAAATTTGTGAGCAAATAAAAAGAGAATAAGAAGGAGCGAAAACTCCCAGCCAAGTCCATTCCACTTGTAATTTTCCATTTTCCGAGGCCCTCCAGCATGTGTATGGAGGTGGTTTCAGTTTGGCTACAGGAGAGAACTGCTGAGTCGTCCAGAATAGAATCGTCCCATATGCTGTACCTATTGCCCCCGCAGAAAACTCCCCCACACCCCACTTCTGTGCTGTTTTGGATGGCAGACGAGCCCCAGACCCTTTCCGTGGCTTCCCTCCAGATGCTCTGAACAGAGATCAAGTTTGGGGTGAGCCAGGATAAGGAACCCCGAATGAAGACTGGTCCAGACTGGACGGTGGCATCGAGCCAGGCAGTCTCATGACTTCCAGACTGGGCTGCCACCAAGGGAGAGGATGCCCCTGCAGCAGCATACGAGCTGGGTCTGATGCCCCCCCCCCATGGTGGGTGAGGAGGGCTACGTAGAAGGTACTGCCCTGTCTGCAGGAGGTGACCCGTGCCCTGGTCCTCACTGCAGAGAAGAGCCAAGAAGGGGCCTAAGAACTGTGACTTTGTTTACCCTTCTTTCCTCATGACTCCCTGATGGAAGATCCCCGTGCTGATGATCTCGGACATGCACGGGCACACTCGCCTGGAGGCGGAGTCTCAACGCGGTTGTGAAAATGGAGTCTGGGTGGCTTGGCTACCATCACTCTGGCCTTAAGAGGATGCTGATACGCAAACTGATGCTAACGTTGATGACAGTAGTTTACATACACGGAGCCCTCACTCTGAACCCGGCCCTGTGTCAAGCACGTGAACTCCACTATTGCGTGTGATCCTCAAACACCTTCTGTAGGTGGCCACTGTTGTCGTGCCCACCTCACAGATGCCATAACCGAGGCAGAAAGATGATGTCGCTTGCTTACACGCACACGGCCCCAGCTAGGAGTCACCTGCAGGTCTGTTTGACTCTGGAGGCGTGCTTTCTCGACTGCCCTCCCTGGAAGCCAGAAACTCAGGTTCAAGGACAAAACCCACAACAGCACTTGGCTGTGTGGCCTCAGGGGAATCCATTCATCTCTCTGAGAAAATCACTTTCTCATCTGCAAAAAAGGATACAATAGCGCTCACTTTGCAGGGCTACTGGGAGGACGCGGGGCTTTGCAGATTCTAAAGGGCTCTGTAACCGTTGATAGGCCAGTGGCCGTTCTCAGTGGAAATATTTATTGATGGTTTGACACTGGGGTAAAGACAAGGTCCCAGCCACAGGGGTATAGGAGTTTATGGTGGATGTGCAGACAGGAGACACCCAGGAGCAGAAATACAAGGTTAGGCATTTGTTTTCATTCATTCATTCATTCATGCATTCATGCATTCATTCATGCATTCATCCAACAATGGACTGAGCCCTTGCTAAGACCCAGAAAACGCATAGGACATGTAAATAATTTCAGACAAGGGAAGTGCTACACACACATTAGAACAGGATGATATCACGAGGCTAAGCTCTGAGCCGGCATCTGAAAAGCAAGATGACACTAGCCACACAAAACACTGAGGGAAGTGTGCTCCAGGCAGAGGGAACAGCCAGTGCAAAGGCCCTGAGGTGGTGTTCACGGCGATTCTCTAAGAAGTATGGGCTCCGGTATGAAACACGTCCTGAATATTGGGGACCATGAAGCTCTCCTTTCATGGACTACTCCGGGAACAGTGCCAGTGCTGAGTTGGAACTCCTTTTGAAAACGATGGCTTCGCACCTTCCTAGGGGCCCTCCTAGTGGCACATGCCCGCATTCTTTCCCTGCAGGGCTTCAGGAGGGCCATTCCTAAGTGACAGGGCAGGGGGGGCAGTCGGGAGCAGAGGTCTGAGACAAACCTCACACCGCCCTCGGGGCGCCTGGGTGGCTCAGTCGGTTAAGTGCTCGACTCTTGGTTTTGGCTCAGGCCATGATCTCACGGTTCGTGGGCTCGAGCCCCACTTCAGGCTCTGTGCTAACCGTGTGGAGCCTGCTTGAGATTCTCTCTCTCTCTCTCCCTCTCTCTCTCTCTCTCTGCCCCTCCCCTGTGCATGCTCTCCCTCTCAAAATAAATAAATAAACTTAAAAAAAAAAAAAAAGCTCACTCGGCCCTCATCTTTGCCCCCAGGGCCCGGGCCTCAGATGCCCACGGGTCCAGATGCCCCTCTCCACCTCCCCCACTGCCCCACATACCTTCCTCTCGTCTATGCCCTCGGAGGCCGACGTGAGCTTCTTCATGAGGACAGGGTCCAGCACCTGGAATCTCCGGCGGAATTGAGCGAGCCCCACATGGTCAGCATAGCCTGGGGGTGGGGTAGGGAGCAAGCAGAACGTGGAGTCCAGGTGAGAAGGGCAGCCCGGGGCCTGGATTCACAGGCAGCCCCCGCCCTGCTCCCAGCCTTGAGGCTCATTTGCTGGGCAAACTCCCTTCTGGGGCCTCAGTTTCCCCATTTGTTAAGAGATCGAATTCAGTCAGCATTTCTCAAATATGTTCCCTAGAACACCAACCCTATAAAGTGCTCCACTGAAGGGCACCTGGGGGCTTGGTTCTGTTGGTTAAGTGTCTGAATCTTGTTTTCATGCTCAGGACTTGATCGCACGGTTCGCGGGTTTGAGACCCGTGTCTGTCTCTGCTCTGACAGCACGGATCCTGCTTGAGATTCTCTCTCTCCCTCTCTCTTCTGCCCCTTCCCCACTCATGCCCTCTCTCTCTCTCTCTCTCTGTCTCAAGTAAATAAATAAACTTTTTATAAAAAGTGTTCCACTGAATCCTCCCAGGGCGCCTGGGTGGCTTACTCGGTTGAGCATCCGACTTCAGCTCAGGTCACGATCTCACAGGTCAGGAGTTCAAGCCCCGCATCGGGCTCTGTGCTGACAGCTCAGAGCCTGGAGCCTGCTTCGGATTCTGTGTCTCCCTCTCTCTCTGCCCCTCCCCTGTTCACATTCTGTCTGTCTGTCTCTCAAAAATATATAAACATTGGGGCGCCTGGGTGGCTTGGTTGGTTAAGCATCTGACTTCATCTCACGGTTTGTGGGTTCGAGCCCCGCATCAGGCTCTGTGCTGACGGCTCAGAGCCTGGAGCCTGCTTCTGATTCTGTGTCTCCCTCTCTCTCTGCCCCTCCCCCATTCACACTCTCTCTCTCTCTCTTTCTTTCAAAAATAAATAAACATTAAAAAAAATTAAAAATATAGATATGTAAGGGGCGCCTGGGTGGCGCAGTCGGTTAAGCGTCCGACTTCAGCCAGGTCACGATCTCACGGTCCGTGAGTTCGAGCCCCGCGTCAGGCTATGGGCTGATGGCTCAGAGCCTGGAGCCTGTTTCCGATTCTGTGTCTCCCTCTCTCTCTGCCCCTCCCCCGTTCATGCTCTGTCTCTGTCTGTCCCATAAATAAATAAAAACGTTGAAAAAAAAATTTAAAAAAAAAAAATAAAAATATAGATATGTATAAAACATTAAAAATTTTTTAAAAAGTGTTCCACTGAACATATGGGGAAGCAGCACTGTGATCTGCCCTCTGGGTCACGTTGTGGGCCAGGATCAATGCCCAAGGCTCTGTGGACCACCGCAGGAAGATGTGGGATCGGTTTCGCTTAGAACCTGTTTGACCACAGGGGAAAAAAATGTTTTTTGGTCCAATACTTATGCCCACCCCACTTGTGGGAAATGCTGCATTGAGTATTTTCTAAGGGTTTTTTTCAAAAAATCTAACATGCAGGATGGACACAGGAGTACCCCTCTGTGTGGAAACTCCCGAGAGTTTGCTGGAAAGTTCTCTGGAAAGCTCCCGAGAGAAGGTGACATTACAGGCGGCCTCTGCAGGAGCCGTAAGAGTTTGTCACAGGATTGGGTGTGGAAGGGGTGTCTGGGCAGAGGGAGCCAGAGAGGGGTGACCCAAGGCTGGCTCCTCGGTCATAGCAGAAACCAGCATTTGCTGAGCACAAGACACTAGATTAACAACTTCCTTGTGTTATAGGCACTCAGGGGCCTCTATCATTATACCCATTTTATAGATGTGGAGAATGAGGCTCAAAGAGTTCAAGTCGCCTAGCCCAAAGCAGCATGGATAGTAACTCTCCCATCTGGGATTCAGACCCGGACAGAGACTATAACCAATCCAGGGGGCAGTAGCCAATAGTGAGGTCAAAGGTGAGCGGGGACCAGATCCCAGAGGGACTTGAAGTCAAATTGCAGGCCTCAAGGTTTGGACTTCGTCCTGAAGACAAGGGGCACGGTGGACCCTTGGTTGACTCAAAAAGACCCCTTCACTGGCCAGATGAGTGAAGGTCTGGTGAAATCTGACTCCACTCTGGGACTCCACAAATGCACGAACCACGAAGAAGGGTGATGGTGGTAGGTACATGTGATGAATCCAGGGTGCCTTCCTGGGGGAAGAGGATGTGTCAGGCCAGGTTCCCAGGATGCTGACTGCGCAGATACGAGGTTACACACGTGCCCTTTCGAGACAGAATGATCTGGGTTCGCATCCCATTTCTGCCCTTATCAAGTGACCCCATCTCTTTGAGATTCAAGTTCTTCATTTGTCAGGTGAGGATAACAAGTTCTGGGCAAGGGGTCACTCTAAGGATTGAAACAGATGACTGACAGAGTAACAGATACTAACACGGATTGATGCTGTTCCATATCCAGGCAACTCTTCTAGGTGCTAGCCTCTTATTAACTCACACACTGCTCATCAGCTCTCTGACACCTGAGCTATTAAGGCAGAGGAAAGAGGGACATGATCTAGGGACTTGCCTGCTGTTGGCCACAGTCAAGGGCAGGCCAGCTGCCTCCGGGGCCTGAGCCACGCCCACCAAGCTGTACAATATGTAAGGTTTAATGAGCATTTACTATATGCCAGGCGCTGTGCTAAGAGCTTGGTAAGAATGATGTCAGTTAGTGGGGCGCCTGGGTGGCTCAGTCGGTTGGGCGGCCGACTTCAGCTCAGGTCCTGATCTCGCGGTCTGTGGGTTCGAGCCCCGCATCGGGTTTTGTGCTGACAGCTCAGAGCCTGCAGCCTGCTTCTGATTCTGTGTCTCCCTCTCTCTCTGCCCCTCCCCTGCTTGTTCTCGGTCTCTTTCTCAAATAATAAACATTAAGAAAAAAAAAAAGAATGACGTCAGTTGGTATGTATAATGACACAATGCCAGCACATCATAAGTACTCAATATCCTGCATACATTTGTGTGTTTTATGTGTGCACACTGGCGTATGCATGCATGAATTATATGTGCATGAATTCGAAATCATAAATATTTGACATGTGTATGCATCCATGTGTGCACGCAAATATTTCTTCTATGGTGTAAGAGAGACAGAAGCCAGTTTGAGCAGGAAAAAAAAAAAAAAAAGAAAATGACCAAGCCCGGGAGGCAGAAACTGAACAGTTTTATCACGAGACCTCAAATCTTTACTTAGTTGGAAAATTCGTCCTGCCCCAGGCAGGCCACACCAAGAATGAAGAGGGCAGAAGCCCACCACAGTGAGACCCAAGGTCGAGGACGGGGACGGCTGAGCTAAGCAGGCACGCAGGGGTTCAAATGGGCGGACCAGGGTGTCTTCAAAGGCCCAGCACCCCCTGCCAGCCAGCCAGCCAGAATCGATCGGCCACCACTGTGACCATTTTGCGCTTCCCCTGTGACATTGTCACCCCTCGACTGTGGTTGCGCGGGCAGGAGGAAAAATCAATGAGGCGCTCAGAGAAGTGAGGGTCTCGTCTTTGCTTCCAGCTGCTTCCAGCCAAATGTCTGGTGCCCGGGGTGGGGTTACTAACACGGCGGGAGGAGATGGGGCCGTGGCCACAAGCCAGGTGTCAGTGACCACAGAGATGTTTAACGAGCAGGGGCCCGCCAAGCCAGCCTCCCCACTGGCCCATCACCCCATCCTCTGCAGAGACAATGGCCATGACTGAGCCGTTTCAAATGTCAGGGACGGGGATCCATGCAGCGGCCGCTGGGGGCCGAGAGGGCGAAAAGAATCAGAAGGATTCAGAGAGAACTCGACTCCTAAGATGAGCTATGTGGAGACCTTGGGCGCATGGTTGCCTTCTGTAATATAGACCTAAAGAGTTCATTCCTCTGATTGAACCCTCGTCTTCTCCTTGCCACCTCCTTATCTCTTCAGCTCGATCCAGGGAAAGCCAGACCTCCAAAAGTGGACAACCTGCCTCAACGGCCATGACCGCCCCACTCATTTTGAACCCCAGTCCCTGAAAATCCAGGCTCTTCCCTGCCTCAGGACCTTTGCATATGCCGATCTGTCTGCCTAGCTTTCCACTCCAGACATGAGCTGCTTGCTTTCCATCGAGACCCAAGTAAGATGTTACCTCTTCCAGAGGTTTACCCAGTCTCTCCAATGAGAGCACAGGGCTCCCTCTTCTATACATCTTGTACCTCCTGCATCCCCATGTGACAATGCAGGCCCCCGTCACATGTCCCCACTCTGACCTCCCAAACCACGCTGAGCATCTTGAAGACCAAGGTATTGCTCGTTGCGCGAATTTCATTTTCTATTCCTAGACAGAAGCTCCCTGGACGTTTGCTCTAGAAAGGAAGATGAGCAGGTCACAGCCCCAGCCTTCCAGGGGTGCACACGCCCTTCAGGAAATAAGAGAGGCTTCGGACTCAAGATCTAGGTCCGATCCAGGCTCTGCCTTGACCCAACCGTGTGACCCTGAGCAAGTCCCCCACCTCTCGGAGCTTCCGTTTTTCCATCTGAAATCATAGCTCCCCCTTCACAGGCTTATTATTTCACAGAATAAACGGGATGCTGGATGGAAAGTTCTGGCACATCGTTCGTGCTCCTGGGAGTTCCTTGGCTGCCACCAGTTAGCGGGCACGTCCGAGGAGTCAGACATAAGGTGCTTGCTCCCTGGCTGTCTCTTACCTGCCCTGTGTAGACGCAGTGCCTCCAGGACGCAGGACCCCGCAAGCTGCACCCTCAGCGCAGGGATGTCCAAGGGCAGAGGTCCGCCTGTTCCGGGCTTATCTCCACCAGGCTGCGGTGGGGTCAGAGACCCCTGCCCGCCTCTGCTCTCCCCCGCGGGGCCCGGCACAAGGCAGTGGATGAAATGTATCTGAGACCGTCTGATCATGCTGGTCAGTGCATCCTAGGAACAAGAGGATAGGGGGTTAAAGGCCTGCTGTCTCAGGGTAAGATGGACAGGGACGCTCCCCCAACATACATTCAGCCTAGCCTGGGCACCTTTGGGGGTCCCTGTGTCCTATACCAAGGACCTCCTATTTATGGCCTGATTCACTCATGAGAAATAGGGGGACTTTATCACAGCCCCTATAACCGATGGGGAAACTGAGGCATACAGAAGGCAAACACAAGAGGGCCCCGGGTCACACAGACCACGAGCAGAAGAGGCGGGCTAGAACCCAGGACCTACTCCTACAGGCTTTTCCTGTATAATCTGCCACGGGGATTTTTCCAGAACTTGTCCTGCCACGTCCCACTTTCTGGACTCAGTCTGGCCACTGACCAATCGAAGTGCTCTCGTCTGCTGTCGGATTCGTGTATCTAGGTCCCGTATTTCCAGCCAGTGCGAGATCCTGCAGCCCTCCCCCAGGGAGAGCCGTGTGGTGAAAACATAAGCATTTGGGAGGCGGGGCTGGTCTGGCTGTGATATTTGTCACTCTGGTCAAGAGGGTATTCCTGGTCCCTGGGAACTTCCCAGAGCTGCTCAAGGCAACCCCAAGTAGGCCAGGCTTTGGCCTCAGACTTGGACAGATCACCCCCGGCCCCAGGGATGTGACGGCAGACGTTCCTTCGCTGCTCTGAGCCTCAGCTTCCCCCTTTGTGGAGCGCAGGGGGACGCCTGCCCCTCCAGGCTTGCAGAGGAGGCTAGAGGTGATTCGGGTTGACAACTCATCCCGGAGGAGGGCAGGGAACGTGGCAGTGGAGGCCCCGGCTCCGTGGGGACAGGGCTGCCGCTCACCATCTGCAGCTTGATCTGGGAGCACGGCGCTTTCCTCTTGACCGCGGCGAAGCTGCTGGCAAACGCCTTCCTCACCGTGCAGCTCCTCTGTAGGGCCTGCTGGGAGGTGCCCTCCAGGCCGGCCACGGCCCGGCACACGGGGGGCAGCTTGGCCCGGGCCTGGAACAGACTCCTCAGATCCTCCCTGGCGGGCAGGAGGCAAAAGAGAGAGGGACTTTAGGGGCTCATGGGGGACGGGCCCACCTTGCTTCTTGCTAATCTGCTTCCCGAACCATCCCCTTGAATCACACATCCTAGCTGCTACGCTTTCATCCACGGGGCCTCCTGCCAGGCGAGCCTTCGCTTCGTGGCAAATGCCAGCTTCTTTCTCCATAGCAACAGGAAGATCTAACGGACGGTCTTGTCACTGATACACCTGCAGGGATCCCACTGAGCCTGCACTTTCAGAGGGACAGAGAGAGAATCCCAAGCAGGCTCCACACCGTCAGCCCGGTGCCCGACGCGGGGCTCGAACCCACGAACCGCGAGATCATGACCCAAGCCGAAATCCAGACTGAGCCACCCAGGCACCCTGCCTGTGCTTTTCTTAGCGAAGTCATCTTGGTTCTCCCTAGAACAGGCCCAGCTCATAGCGGGTGCTGAGGATACAATTCATGCCAGAATGAGTAACTGACGGGCTCAGCAGGCAGTTTCTGGACCTGCGAGGTCCCGTGGGTGAAATGCCCCACCCGATGGCCAGCAGAGGACAGTGCCCTCCCTCGGCACTCCTGTAACGCACAGGTGCAGGCCCAGGACTCCTTAAGCGTCTGCTCTGATAAACCTGAACGGCCCTGCCTTCTTGTCGGGGCCAATAAGGACTAGGAAGGCTGGGCACACCCTGCTGTGCCCTCGGAGGAGGCTGGGACCCAGAGGGAGCCTCTGGCCTCCCGCGTCCCCTCTGCCCCATCCCTTCCAGTCAAAGGACGCAGGCAATTTCTGTCACTCTCTGCAAGTCCAGGCTGCATGCCAGCCCCAGCCCTGAAGCCACATTACCTCCCTCCCTCCGTGCCTCACCGAACTATCCAAATTGTTAAGGAACCGTCTTGTCCAAACGATCCAAAGGTATTTCAAGTGGTTAAGTGCCTGGCAGAGCACAAAGATTAACACTGGCTTCACTACCCTGGTGTTGAAATAAAAATCTGAGGGAGGAGGCTGTATGAGCCCCTCCTACTGGAAGCAGGAGCCCCGCGAGGAGAGGTCAGGGCCCTGGGGCATGTGGGCACCACCCCCCCCCACCCCGGTACAGGGAGAGGAGGTTGTGCCCATGACCCTGCCCCCCCGTATGTGGATTGCCCCATCTCTGTGGCTAGTAGATCTGACTTCTGGCGTTCAACGGGAGGTGTGCCCTTGGGCAGGTCACGTCTGCTTTGGGCCACAGCTGGAGATCAATATATATATGGAACAAAATGCTTTGACCGCAGCAGTGAAACTTGAGTGTTCTTGTCAGCAAAACAAGTCCCCAGAGAGATCAAGTGGGGCCCAGGAATCGGAATGTTAGACCAGCAGTGAATCCGGTGAATCTGACACTCTTGGGGGCGGAAGCACACTCTAAAAAAAGCACTGTTTGCTCTCAAAAACCACCAATGCTTGGCTCTCAAACACACAAGACACCCTAACGGCACTTACCCTCGAAGTTGCTGTGTTTCTCCGCCCCCAAGGGCCACGGCCTTATACACACTGTTCCTTCTTCCCACAGTGTCCCTCCCTCGCCAGGCCATCGGGCCAACAAAATCTGGCTTCCCTCTTTCTAGGGGACCAGAGCCATGGGAAGTTAGAGCAAGAAGTGACACAGGGGCCACAGATGCGTGTTGAGGGCCTGCTATGAACCAGGCTCCTTAATGAGCCATCCGTGACGCTGTGCCACCCAAGTGTCACGTCAAACACGTAAGCCTGGCCCTATCGCTCCCACTTCTTGGAGTATGGAACTGAGGCCCATGTCATGCAGCCTAAACGAGGCGAAAGCAGAATTTGAACATTTGCCTGACCTCAAATCTGTGCAATATCCACAGATCATGCAGCCTCGTCCAATAAACACTTATTTTGTGGAAGAGGAAACAAAACAAACAAACAAACAAACAAATAGACCCAAGGGAGAGAAAGTGACTGCCCACGGTCACCCCGGTGGGGAGGGCAGGGCTAGGACCTGACCCCGGCCCCCTGGTCCTCCATGCTGTCCTCTGTGTGCTCACCGACCTTCCTTGTGCCCCTGCTCCCTGACTTGATCTCCTTTCAGGACCTGTGTGCCCTTGAACCTGCCAGCACACTGGGCTTTCCAATCAATTGGGACCATAATGTGCATAGAACTTCTACAGGGACGATCTAGACCCCAAGCGTGTCCCAGCTCTGCCACTCTTTTGCTGTGTGATCACAGGAGAGCCATTCACTGACTGGGGCCTCGGTTTTCTCATCTGTGAAATGGGGCTAAGGAGGCAGTGTTGTTGCCAGGAGTAACCAGAGGCTTATCAACCGTCTATCCTGATGCGGGGTGCACAGCGGGTGGTCCCTAAGTGTCTCCTCCCCATCCGCACGCCCCCAGCACCCCTCTGGTTCTCTCAGCTTCTCTTCTGTGTCCAGCCCTGCCCCCGCAGGGCGGGAGCAGTGGGGCGGGGAGGATCGGGATGCATATTTGCGTGCGTGCGCGCACAGGCACAGGGCAGCATTTTCCAGTAACTGCGGGCTGCAAGCAGCCGTGGCTGTCAGCCCTCCTGAGCAGAGCCGTCAGGGATTGCAATGGGCCGCTTTCCTTTTCTAACACCACAAAACGTTATCACTTCAGTTTTATGACCCCCGAGTCCTAGGATGTTCATAAAATCGTTCCAGTCACAGCATCTCCCAGATACTTAATGAAAGGCACAAGGCCAAAATAAGAAGTCTCTGCCTCTTTTTTTTTTTTTTTCTGCTTTTGTGCCACCTGCCCCAGAAGCTAGCTTTTCTCTTCGGCTAGACTCACGCTGGTCCCAGGGACACACTGCCCCGGAGGGATGGGGTTCCCTCACTCACTGGGTTGTGGCGACGGCATGGCCCCGGGGGAAGAAGGGAACCGCAGGGCACCGAATGCCCCTGGCTGGCTCCGATCCCCGCCGGGCTCACCTCTTTGACTGCTGCAGCACCGAAGGGGCATCCAGGGCCGAGAGGTTGGGCTTGCCTCTATGCAGCCAGCCCGTGAGGTCATAGCGCACGGGGTCCTGTCCCAGCTGGTGGAAAATCTCGAACTGGAGGGGCTGCTCACAGGCCCGAAGGGCAGAGGTCCCTGAAAGCAGACAGAGCACGTGAGCGTTGGGGGCTCAGGCAGGGAGGACACTCGGGAGGTGCCTGACATCCCCCAGAACACACTTTCTTCACGTAACTATGTTTCCAGACAGCTAAACCTACCGGTGCTGGGCACCAACATCTCGCCTGCTATACGTAGGTACGGATGTACGTCTGCGCGTTATTGCCTTTCTAAAAACAATTTTTTAATGTTTATTTATTTTTGAGAGAGAGACAGAAGGTGAGCAGGGGAGGGGCAGAGAGAGAGAGGGAGACACAGAATCCGAAGCAGGCTCCGGGCTCCGAGCTGTCGGCACAGAGCCCGACGCGGGGCTGGAACTCATGGACCTCGAGATCGTGACCTGAGCCAAAACCAAGAGTCAAGACGCTCAACCGACTGAGCCACCCGGCACCCCATGCTATATTTTCTAATACTCATGGAAATAGATACATAATTATTAAGTATTTTGAAAATCACTTTGAAATGGCATCAACCAAATAAGTGCACAGCCTACACTTGGGAGACGCTGACTGGCACTTGGTCACAAGGGGCAGCGCGGGGGAGCCCGAGGTGCTTGGAGCTTCGAGAGAAGGTCTGCATTCAAATCCTGACTCTTCCTGCTACTACCGTGTGTCAGGGGCCAAACCTCTTAAGTCTCTGACCCTCTGTCTCTTCCTCCGTGAAATGCAAATTATACATACCTCCCGGGGTGACATAAATCTTAAAAGAGATAACATGCGTAAAGAATGTTGGCAGTGTGCCTGGCACACAGTAGTTGCTCAGTAAGCCGTAGTGGGCGTCCCAGCCACTTCCTGCAGTTGACCTTGTGCGGATGTTCTGGAGCCACAAAGCATGTATCTCCGTATTCCCAATATTCGGCGTCTCGTGCCTGGTAGACGCGAATGGAGCCCGGAAGTGCTTGTGGAAGGAATGAATGAGCGAATCCTAGTCATGAGTCAATCACGTCACTCTGACTGCGGTGAGCTCTCAGGTTGAGAAATGGACCGGACCCGGACCAATTACCATCAGGAGCGGTAGTATTGTTTTGGTTCTTCCACGTATTCCGAATTTCTGTGAGTTCCCTTCCTCCTACTGTCCCAGGGTCCTGAGTCCTTTCCTCAAAGGCTGATTTTCCACTGCTCGGCTGCCGTGAGCTAGGAAACAGGAAACCTGCGTTTCCCGGAATTCTGTACGCAGTCAACAGACTCTGAGGGTCTGCAGATGAGGAGGGGACGTGGCTTCTGCACTCGTGTGTGGCTTCTGAGAGGCCCTTTGTGTTCAATACCCCAGGGCTGACCGAGGTCACCAGCAAGGGGCACTTGTGATGAAGTCAAGTCTTTCTTCCTCAAGTGCTTCCTGTGAGGCCTCCAGGGCCATGCAGTCCCTGCCCTCAAGGGGTCACCTTCCAATGAAAGCAATGACAAAGCGTCTTGACTGGAAGCAGCTTGAGGGCAGAGACCACGTTCATCCACAGTTATGTCTAGCAGCCAGCACAGAGCTGGGCTCTGAATGAGGACCCCAAGAGCATTGGAGGAGGAGGAGGAAGCAAAGGCAAGAGAGAAGAAAGGACATTCGTGTTTGCTAAGCCCCAGCCAGCTTCTGCTGCACATACTATGTGCATGATGTCCCTCGATCCCGCTCAGGTCTGTCACGTGAACATCGCTGGGCTGGTTTTCTAGAAGGTGACAGGGAGGTCCAGAGATGAGACAGCTCGGCTGAAGTTGCATAGCACGTGTGGGCAGAGCCGGGGAGAGGATACGGGTCTGCTGGCCCAAAGCCTGTGTTCATCCGGGTGGTGGATGGGTATGTGGAGGCATCACAGCCCCGGGAAGCCACTCCCAGGCTCCCAGGGGGCCCGCTCGGTCCTCTCGCCTTCCCCCTTCTTCAGAGGTGATTTCAACCACAGTGTTGTCCATCCAAGCACTGCGGGGGCAGCTCTCGCTTTCAGGAGCCCCAAGGAAACGGCGATAAGACAGAACCTGACTCGGTGCACCTCCCTCGTGTCTCTCCCAGAAGCCCGAGCCCCCAGACTGGGGTAGGGGACTCTCGGGCCCCTGCGATCCCAGCAGCCACCCTCTATGTCTGCACTGTGAATGCCTGTCGCCTGTCTGCCGGCCTGGGCTCCGTGGGGGCTGCCTGCTGGCACGGCAAAGACACCTTCGTTGAGAAGTAACAGCAAAAGCACCGGGTTAGCCAGAAAGCCCCACGTGTTCTGCCTGATGGAACATTCTCATTAACTCTGAGCTCCCCAGAAAGCCCTAGAGACAAAAGACCTTTTTATTTGTCACCAAAATATCTGAATTAATGGGTCTATCTCGGTGGGGCCAGGACTGGAACATTGTCTCCCTTGGAAACTGACAAGCCTCAGGACAGCCTGCTCGGGGTGTCTGGGATCGGCACGTCAGACCTCATGGGAGAAGGAGCAGGTGCCACAGATCTCCCTGAATCCCCCCCTGCCCTAGCCATACCCTACATGACACCTTCTCCCTCCGACCCGACTCGGGTGTCATTTGCCTAAAAGTCAGGATCCAGAAAACATTCCATTCGAGGAATCCATTTCATTCGACTCCGGATCATCGGGTTTTCACATATACATCCATTCTGTATCAAGGATTCATTGTAGTCTTTGGGCCAGCATCATCCTGGCTGACGCAGGCAGAGGTGACCACCCAGCCCCTGTCCTCTCGAGCCTGACATTCCCATGAGGACAGATGCGTGATGTCCAGTGGGAGGGCTGCAAGGGAGAAGGGAAAAACAGAGAACAGGAAGCATTCTAGGCAGAGGGAACTGCCAGTGCAAAGGCCCTGAGGCGGGAGTGTGCTTGGGGTGTTTCAGAAGCAGCCGAGAGCGTGGTGTGACTGGAACAGTGACTGGAACAGAGCGATGGAGGAGAGGGGAAGGGAAAATGGCAGATGTCCACGGAGGGCTTGCTGGGTCCCAGGCATAAGAGAGATAGCCGAGAACAAGACAGAGGGGCACCCTGCACCCTCATCGATCTTACAGGGTAGTTGGGGGACGGAGGAGAAGCCAGGGAAGAAGCAAACATTCCAGAGCCTGGAGAGGCCCCTGAAGGAAATAACCAGGAGGTCAGGGTGGGTCAGAGGGGCTGCAGAGGGGACAGCTTCAGACAGGGGTCCAGAAGGTCTCTGAGGAGGACAAGGCACAAAGGCGAGGGAGGAAGATGTAGAAATCTCTTGCACACCTTAGCTCATCCGTCCTCACACGAGCCCCCTGAGGTGGTGTTACCATTATTACCCTTTTACAGACGGGGGAAGTGACTTTGCACAAGTCACACACATTGCAGTTTAGCGGTGGAGCCAGGATCCAGCCCAAATCTCTGGGGTCCAAAGCCTGGGTGAGCTTTTAAGAGCTCTGCGTCCCGTTTTCCTGTGGATCTGAGAGAGGGTCTCCCTCCACCCCACAAAACCACTCCCAAGCCCTGGGGCCGTTCCCTGAACACAGGGGCCACCTTCGGAGCCCAGACGAGGGATGGGGGTCTGCCTGGCCTCTGGGGAGAGGACTCCCAGGCTCAGCCCTGTCTCTGCTCTCAGGTGCCTACAGGGCCCCGGAAGCCACCTGGCCTCTCTGAGGCCTCACTGACCCCGCCATAGGTGGGAGGTAGTAGAACCCACAGTCCCAGGCTCCACAAATAACCGTTCCCTCTGCCCCTCCGTCCTTGTCCACCAGCTGGCCCAGGGGCAGAAGTACTTTAGAGAACACAGATGACCCTGGGACAACAGAGGTAATCACTGCCAGGAGTCAGGCCAGCACTAGGACCCTGCAGGGCGAGGGCAGTCCAGGGTTGCATCCTGCCCGTCCTGGGCCCTCACTCGACACTTTTGCTCTCACAGACCCCTTCTGCTATTATATATATTTACATGATTATATTCATGGCTATGTTGGTATAAGGGCAAATAGTATTAAATAATATATAAGCACACTGTATCAGTTTGCTGTGGCTACCATAACAAAGTACCATAGCTGGGGGGTTTAAACAACTGACATGTGTTTTTCTCAAAGTCCTGGAGCTGGAAGTCCAAGGTCAAGGTGTGGGCAGGGCTGTTTCCCCTGAGGCCTCTCTCCTGGGCTTGTAGCCGGCCATCTTTGCTCTGTGCACATCTGAGTCCTAATCTCTTCTTGTCGGGCCACCAGCCATATGAAATTAGGACCCACAGCAATGACCCCAGTTAACCCTAATGACCGTTCTAAAAACCTTCTCCCTAAATACAGCAAATACAGCACATTCGGAACTCCTGGAAGCTAGGACTTCAACACGTGAATGTGCGGTGAGATACAAGTCAGCTCATAACTTACAGGCATACAGGGCCTCCTGGGAGGCTCAGTCGGTTAGGGTCTGACTTTGGCTCAGGTTATGATCTCATGGTTCGTGAGTTCGAGCCCTGCATCGGGCTCTGTGCTGACAGCTCGGAGCCTGGAGCCTGCTTGAGATTCTGTGTCTCCCTCTCTGTCCTTCCTCCACTCACGCTCTCTGTCTCTCTCAAAAATAAATAAACGGTAAAAAAAAAAAAAATGTTTAAACACACATACAAATACATGTATAACCTATTTTTAAATGTTTATTTTTGAGAGAGAGAGCCGGGGAGGGGTAGAGAGAGAAGGAGACATAGGATTCAAAGCAGGCTGTGCGCTGATGGCTGAGATCCCGACGCGGGGCCCAAACTCACGAACTGTGAGATCATGACCTAAGCCGAAGTTGGACGCTTAAGTGACTAAGCCACCCGGGCGTCCCCACGTATATCATATAGTTCATTTTTTTTCTTCTGCCTTTAACAGAAATTAAAACATCTGCATGGGCCCCTAAAAGCACTGTGTCTGGGGAAGCTGACCGGGCTGGTCACTGAGGAGCTAAATCCTCTGGGACTCATTTGGGTCCTGATGCTCTGAGCTTGGGTCAGGGAGGGCTGCTGGAGCCATCACATGCCGCTGCTGCTTCTGCTCAGAAAATCTTGTCCCGATGGCGAGTACAGGAACGTTCCGTGAATGTCCGGGACAGAGGCCTCAGCTGGTCCCCGTGGGGCAGGCTTCTGCCATCGCCAGCCCAGCGGATGACAGCGATGAGAGCTGTCATAACGTCTTTCTCCAAATGTCCTCCCAATTTCCTGTAAACTACTCCAGGTGGGCGTCCACCCCAAACATTCCATCGGAATGGCACGGGTCTCCGTTGCCAGGGACCTCCACGTGGCCACATCGATGGCCACTCCTCAGCCACGCCTCACCTGACCTCTCAGATGAGGTCAGCACCCTCCCTCCTCCGGTGGCGTCCAGAGTGCCACATTCTCCCGGCTTCCTTCCTACCTCCCTGGCCACCCCTCCTGTTGCATTTGCCGGTGACTGGACTTGACCCTGGGCCTTGACATTGGCATGTCCCGGGGTTGAATCCTCTGCCATCTTCTCTTCCAGCCTGGATTCCCTTAGTGCTCGGACCCAGAAGCGTGGTCCTCAGTCTTCTTACACATTTACTCGCTTTATCATCCTCTGCTAGAATGTCAGCCCCGTGGCGGCGGAGACATTTGTCTTGTTCAGGGATGGGTCTCCCAGCCTAGGACATGGCTGCCACATAGGAGGTGCTCCATAAATGTTGTTGAAGGAATGAGCCCGGTCCCTCCCGCCATGCCAGCGGGAAGCCTGAGGGCATCCAGGTGGAGGGGGGCGCATCGCAGGAGATTTTGATCCGGACAGAGAGCATTTGCCATCTGCCTTCTGACACTCACGCTCTGGGCGATCTTAGACACCTCTACCAGCATCTGTCTGGAGCTGAGAGTCCTCAGCTTGGAGGGTAAGAATACCAACCACCAGATACGTGACAGATTTCTCCAACCCCTTAGAAGACGGGAGTCCCATTCTTCATCGCCATTAACAGCCCTGTCCTTGTTGATCAGTACTTGTGACCCTCGGCTGCCCGTAACAAAGCTGCTACGTCTCTGACCCAATCGCTGTAGCAGAAATTCTGGTGAGAGAGAGGCAGGGGTGACCCCTATTCCTACTGTGTGAGCACCCCACCCGGGGCTATTTGAGGTCTGCTCAGAGTCACCCTGCCGAAGCACGGACAGCCAGACAGGAACCTGGGGCTGAATGAAGCCAAAGCCCATGACCTCCGACCTCGTGGTTCCTTCTGGATGTCTCCATCTCTCCTCTTGATTCTCTCTCCCCCACCAACCCAGCCCATCACCAAACGCTGTGTGTTCTGCCTGCTGAATACCTCCATAGCCTGCCCACCTTCTCTCTCACCTCCCTGGCCGCCTTCCACGAACTTTCCAGAACTTGAATCTGACCTTACCTCCTGTTGCCTAGAATCCTTCATGACTTCTCATAGTTCTGGGGTTGAGACTAATGTTTTTGGGGGGGCGGGGCACAAGAGCCTCTGGCAGTCTGAGCCCAGATGACATCTCCAACCTTGTCCTGACTCCCTGGATCGTGGAAGAATTAGGTCCGCCTGACGCACACCATCAAGCGGGTCTGTCCTCCTAGGTTCACCAGATGATGTGCTTATCTGTTAGCTTGTCCACAGTCTCTACCCACGTCCTCCCTACGAGGACACAGGCCACACCAGGCTGGCTCATCGTTGCATAGCAAGGTTCTCAGAACAAGGTAGCCACTCAAAGGGGCGCCTGGGTGGCTCAGTCGGTTGAGCGTCTGACTTTGGCTCAGGTCATGATCTCACGGTCTGTGAGTTCGAGGCCCGCGTCGGGCTCTGTGCCGACCGCTCAGAGCCTGGAGCCTGCTTCCGATTCTGTGTCTTCCTCTCTCTCTGCCCCACTCCTGTTTGCACTCTGTCTCTCTCTGTCTCTCAAAATGAATAAACGTTAAAAATATTTTTAAAAAAGGTAGCCACTCAATGTATTTGTTGACTACACGAATGAATGAACACGTGAATGAATGAACACGTAAATGAATCAAAGCACACGCAGGCATGTGCCCAGACATCTGTGCGCTCCGACCCCCACCCCCACCCCGCCTCATGCAGGCCTTGTCAGGGCTTTTCCTGCAGCAGACAAGGACAGATTCCAAGTCCCAGGCTGGACTCAGCACCCTTCTCCCTTCATCTTTCACCCTACTCCCTTACCTTCGGCCTCAGCCCCTTTCTTCTCAAAGGCTGCACAGAGACGCTCGAGCACCATGCTGTCACTGGAGCCCTCCACCCGGAATTCCTCATCCAAGAGCCAGAAAAGGCCCCTGGAGTCCTCAGCACCTCCAACAGCTGGTAAGCGGACCTGGTGGAAAACCCAGGATCACCGAGGAGCCCTGATCCCTGACAGAGGCCAGTCCTAGGCTTCTCTTCCTACCTACAGGAGTCGGGAGATCTGAGTCCCAGGCATCATGGCTCAGACGTGCTGGCCCGGAGCCATGATCCCTCCCACCCCCAGATGCTCAGTGTGGGAACCTCAAACCTTAACAAGCTCTCAGTTTCAGGAGGTACATTCCGGCCTCTGTCCTCACTTCCTGTGTGACCTTGGGTAACTTACTGCACCACTCTGAGCCTCATTTCCTTTTATGGAAAGTAGAGACTGGCAATACCTTCCTCAGAGGGCTGCAGTGAGGAATTAACAAGGGAGAGCACTCTGTAAATTACACATTCCAGAGGCAAACAAGCAGCTGGGTGTTATTTGTGCACAGCCACACATCAAAGGATTAATCCCATCCATATCGCTTTCTCTTAGAAATCTGCGTTTTTTTAAACTAAACTCTTAAGAGGGGGAGGGGAGCGCCCGGAGAATGTTCTAGAGGAGAAGGTGAACTTGGCTTCATAGCACAGCACGGAATTTTAAATCGAGCCACGAGCTTCAGAAGCCGTCTAGGTAACTCTGAAGTTTCGTTCACAGTGACAGAGAGAGACCTGGAGAGTCTAAGGGCCCACAGTGAGTGGACACCACCGAACTGGCCCCAGTGCTTATGGTGGAAATGTGACGCGTGCGGTGACCAGATGTCCCCTGGTGACTGGGACTGCGGCACCTCCCAGGACGTGAGCATTTCGGCGCTGAAGCCAGAAAACCAGGATGGTTGGGTGCCCCACCCACCCCCCTCGGAGGGCCAGAGAGGAGAAGGGACACACACCCAGGGTCACACGGAGGGGCACCGGGGCAGAACCAGAGCTGGATCCCAGCTATCCCGAGCCTTCACCTCACCTTTCTTTATGGGGGTTGAAAGTGGCAGCCAGCCCATCCTCAGCTGGGAAGGTAGCTATTCCCAGCCGCTGTACAGGCGTCCAGGGGACCCCACCGCCCCTCCCTCCTCACCCTGCCTGGGTCGTCCCTCCAGGCCAGGAAGCATGAAAGCGAAGGGGGATCAGCCCAAGAGGGGCCAACAGGAAGCATAAACAGGCAATGGCCGCTAGGGCTCACGGACAAGGCAGCTTTGCGGGGACAGGTGCAGGCCACTATGAGCCAAGAAAAGGCTTGGAACCCACCCCGGGCCGGCAGGAGACAAAGAATGAGAAAAGTGGCCGCCTGTGGTATCACCCGGCAGGAGAAACATGTGACCTGCAGGCCACCTCGCATGCCCCCAGCAGCTTGCCAGCCACTTTAGACGCCGGATCTCATCAACATTCACAGCCGCCCCAGGGGAGACCACCGTTCCCATTTTGGAGATGAGAAAACTGAGCCCAGAGAGGCGATGGGATATGATCAAGGTCACCGGGATCGGCCCCGAATCTGGCAAGTTGAGTGAAATGGCCCAGGGCAGTTCTGAGAGGGGGTTGAGCAGAGGTATGCGGGTCTGGGGCCAGCCCCGCGGGCTCTTGGGATAGGAGAGAAAAGTGAAGACTCAGGTATCCCCCAAACTGAAGGCCATTGATGCCTGGACCCACCATCGCCCCCACTCTCATCCCCCAGTGGCCCCTATTCTTCCTGTGTCTGCTGGACTTTGCACTTGAGTCTGAGGTCCTGACCTTTCCAGACGAGCATCCATCCACTGGGCACTGGACCTGAGCCCCCCTCAGCTTAGCACCGAGCACAGACTCAGACATCAAGTAGAGGGGTGGTCCTCAACCTGAGAGTATTTGAAGATTCGTTGCCCCGGGGCCACACCCTCGGATCAGTCTGGGAGTGGGTCACCAGCTTCAGTGTCTTTAACAACCCCTGGGCCATTCCAGGGACAGATAGCATTGAGAACCAGTGGCTTCAAGACTCGAGTCATCTAGTATTTCAATTAAAACCTCCGTGGCATCTCAGAGCCTCAGTCGGCTGGGCCCCACGTTACCTGGGAAAGATTCTGGTCCACGACAGCCACCGTGGTCCCTGGGGAAGGCTCCGGGAGATCAAAGGGCACGGGAATACCTTCCTGCAAAGTCACAAAAGTTCAACATTAGTTCCTTCCGTGAGCTGACTGGGGTGGAAAACTTCTAGAGGAGAAAAGAGAAGTGAGGGCTTTTGCCTTCCCTTAACTTTTTTCTTATTATCATTTTTAAAATAGTTTTTTAAAGTAATCTCTACACCCAACATGGGGCTTGAACTCACAACCCCGAGATCAAGAGTCACGTGCTCCACTGACCGGGCAAGCCAGGCTCCTTCCTATTATCGTTTTTTTAATTGTGGTAAAATACAAACGGCATAAAAATCTACCTTTTTAAGTGTAGAGCTAGAGGCATTAAGTAGACTCACAGGTTGTGCAACAGTCACGACCCCCCACCTCCTGAACTTTGTCATCTTGCAAAACAGAAACTCTGTCCCCAATAAACACAGGCTCCCCGTCCCCCCTCCTCCGCCGCCAGCCCCTGGCAACCACTATTCCACTTTCTGTCTCTAGGAATTTGACTTCTTGTGAGCATCTCACATGAGTGGAGTCATACGGGATCTGTCCCTTGGTGACTGGCTTATTTTGCACTCAGTATAATGTCCTCAGGGTTCATCCACGTTGCAAAGGATCAGAACTTCCCTCCTTTCTATGGTTGAATAACAGCCTATTGTGTGGACACTTATTTACGCAGGAATTCACCATCCACTGACAGACACGTGGGTTGCTTCTAACTTTTAGCCATTACGAATAATGCTGCTGTGCACATGGGTGCAAATATCTCTTCGAGACCTTGCTTTCAATTCTTTGCGGGTAGATACCCAGAGGGAGAATTGCTGGGTCACATGGTAATTCTATTTTTTTTTTTTTTAATTTTTTCCCAAACCAGCATCCTGTTTTTCACAACAGCTGCACCGTTTTAGATTCTCACCAGCAACACACAGGTTCCCATTTCTCCACATCTTCACCAACATTTGCTGTGTTCTGTTTTTGGTTTCGTTTATGTTTTGATAGTAACCACACTACTGGGTATTAAGTGATATCTCAATGTTTTGCTTTGCACTTCCCTAAATTTCATGGGCTTATTGGCCATTTGTATATCTTTTTTGGAAAAGTATCCATTCAAATCCTTTGCCCTTTTTTCAAGCAGGTCGTCCGTATGCGTCTCTCAACACCCCATAGCCTTTGTATGAGAAGAAGGGTTGTAGACCGACATTCCAATAACATCCTGACCTTGTTCATCCTGGCGGGCTGTCAGCAATCGTGGTGACAGCTTTATCAGGAGCCGGTCATTCAATCCAAACTTTTCTAGGATTTACCGAGTAGCTAATGAGCGCTGGGCTGAACACTGGGTGCCCGAGGGAGCAAGCGTAAACTAGGGCTAATGACAGTCACCTGCAATACAAAAGTCACCAGAAATGTGCGGGCACGGCTATGCACCACGATGTTCATCGCAGTGCTGTTTACAATAGCTTAATCGTGGAAAACAGCCAGACGTGCAAAGGAGGGTGGAGACAGAATTGGACGTAACCACTGAAATGCATGATTACTAAAAGCTGCACGTGGAAGGAAGACACGTGCATAGCATGATGGTGGGCGGAAACCAGCAGACAACGACATCCTGTATAGGGAAGGATCAGAAATCTGCAGAGAAGACGATAAATGGAAAACAAGTGGTATAAAATACAGACAGCAGTCACAATGGTCGCCTGTGGCCGGCGGGGCTAAAGGAGATTAGGTTTTCTGCTTACGGACACTTCTATGCGCTTTCCAGTTTTTGAAGAAAGAACACGTATTGCTTTGATCATCAGAAATAACTTGAGATATTGTGGGAGCTGCTGTCATGTACTGAATACCTAATACAGCCTGGACGTTTTCTATCCTACTTCATAAGATACTCAAAGCAGCCCTTTTAGGCGGTGTGGTAAGAATGATTTTAAAAATAGCCCCTGTTGTCTCCCCTTCTGTGCCTCTCTCTCTTGCAGTTTCTGCCATCAGGAAGGGGAACCTATTTCCCACCCCTTGAGTCAGGGCTTAGCCCCGGACCCACTGTGACCAACTGAATACATGAGGGACATTGCCAAGTCCAAGTTGAGGACTCGAGGGGCCCAGCACATGCCTGCTCATCTCTTGGAACCCTGCCCAGTGCCGTGAGAGCAGCCTGGGCTAGCCTGCCGGAGGATAGGACATTCCACTCCTGGCTCACAGAGGAGTGATCCCAGCCAAGGCCTGCCCGGATCAGCTCACGGCCATCTGACCCCCAGACACAGGAAAGCACCAGCCAGGACCATCAGAGCCACCCACCCACCCTGCATCTGCCCACAGACACAGGAGCTGGCTCAGCCAAGACCAGAGAACTGCCCAGGCAATCCAGAGACTTGTAGGCAATAACAAGAGGTAATTTTTTAAAGCCACTAGATCCTGGGGGCACTTTATTACGTAGCACTATTGTGGCAGTTGATAACTGATACAGGAATCATTTCTATTTTACATGTGACAGAACCAAGGATCAGAGAGGGCACGTGCCTCTCCTAAGGCCACACAGCCAATAAGTGACAGAGCTAGAGTCAGATGCCAGGGCTTATCATCAGCATCACGTATTTGAGATTTATCCATGCTGATGCTTTCATGTTCATTGCTGTCCAGGTTCCAGCCAAAAACAACAAAAAAAAAAAAAACAAAAAACAACCAAAAGCAAAACAACAAAAAAACAAACCATAATTTCAACACCTGTTATCCTACTGATAGGCAAGATGATCATTTCTAACATTTTGCCACTAGCACTTGCTGGAGTCAACGCGGTCCCCTTCAGGGAGGAAGGAGGGGGTGGATAGGCCGGGGGCGTCCTGGGTGCTGGCAGTGTTCCCCTTTCGCCTTGGGTGACACATGCATGAGTATGTTCATTGGGATAAATTCACTGAGCTGGCCTCCCCTGCTTTATGCATTTTCTGTGTGAATGTTATATTTCAATTTAAGCTGCTTTTTTTTTTTAAAAAAAGCAAGAAGAGAGGGCTGGCAAGGAAAGTACCTGTACATGTTTCCTGGTTCATGCCCCTAGAGAAGTGCACCTTGGGCTTTGTTAGCTATTACCACGCTAGGATCCAAAGGGCTGCGTGTCTCCTTATGTCCAGTGTTTTCATCCACCCACTGAGCACAAAGGGCTTTCCACCGGGAAGACGCAAGAGGAACAGGTCACGGCAATGAAGGGACAGCCAGGGGAGCAAGGCCTGGGGAGCCCCGAGTTCCCTGGTGTCTGTGGACGGGAGGGCATGGGGGGCCGTGCATGGAGATGGGGAGGCAGCAGAGGCCCCGGGGAGCCGGGGTCCGGAGTTAGGGCTTTGTTCGGTGGCGGGCCAAACAGGATGAAACCAGGGGTTACCGAAGGACCAGACCATTCCCCCCCAGCCCCGGCTGGCCTCACTCCCGCCGCTAAGCCCCGCGGAAAGCCTGTCACACCTGTCGGTATCGCTCCAGCGCAGAGACGAAGGTCCGCTGGTAGAAAAGCAGCTGTAATCGTTCATGGGCGTAATTGCGGCACAGCTCCTCGAAGGTGGCCGCCCGGTCCTTGCACTGGTGCCGCGGGTTCTGAAAGCCCGGGGGGTCCACCACCATGATGGAGGCCATGGAGAGGTGGCAGGAAGAGAAAGACCTGGGGAGAGAGGGGCGAGGCCCCGAGGCCACATGGAAACTTCCGGCCCTGCTGGTCCAAGTCTCTCCCACTCCCCCCATCACAAACGTGGAGAAACTGAGGCAGCATGCTGGGTGGATATGGGCATCCAGCCGATCTAGCGCCAAAACGAGACTCAATACTGATTCCAGGGTGTGTGACCTGAAGCAGGTTAATTAACCTCTCTGAGCTAAGGTTTCCCCAACTCTTAAATGACAGTAGGATGAATAAGATGATCCCAGGGGATACAGTAAGGATCAAGGGAGTCAGGAGCACCTGGGTGGCTCAGTCGGTTGAGCGTCCGACTTCAGCTCAGGTCATGATCTTGCAGTTGGTGAGTTCGAGCCCCGTGTCGGGCTCTGTGCCGACAGCTCAGAGCCTGGAGCCTGCTTCGGATTCTGTGTCTCCCCCTCTCTCCGCCCCTCCCCCACTCATGCTCTGTCTCCGTCTCTCAAAAATGAATAAACATTTTTTAAAAATTTTAAAAACAAGCCCTTTCAAAGGGGTGCTTGGGTGCTCGCTCATTCGGTTGAGTGGCCGACCGGCTCGGGTCATGATCTCGCAGTTTGTGAGTTCGATTCCCTCATCATGCTCACTGTGTCATCACAGAGCTTGCTTCTGATCCTCTGTCCGTCTGTCTCTGTCTCTCTCTCTCTGTCCCTCCCCTGCTCGCTCTGTCTCTCTCTTTCAAAATAAATGAATTTTAAAAGCTTAAAAAATATATTTTAAATGTCACAAGGCGAGGGAACCAATTAGCGCAGGCCCTTGTCCTGACTTAGCAGTTCCCCCCAAATTGTTGATTTTTATTGCTGGTATCTTACGATCACCATTAGTAAGAATTGCTTAAATACATTCTTTCTTTTAATCCTCGCAATGATCCTGGGGGACAGAGCTATTTCGCAGGTGCAGAGGGGAGGTCCGAGAGATGAACAGCTATGCCTTGGGTGGCCAAGGTGGAATTTAAACCCAGCACTGCCCGGCTCAAAAACTCACTCTTCTCTTGTTAAGAAACAAACAAAACAAACAAAAAACAAACAAAAAAACAAAAAAACTGCTGAAGCGCCCCCTGCTTGGGCTCATCTGTGTGCCTGCAAAGAGGCCGCTGTTACCTGTTGATGAGTGAGACCACAGCCGCAAAGAGCTCTTGGTACAGGCCCGAGGCCATCCCCTCCACACACTCCACGCCCGTCATCTTGAGCCCTGGAGTGGAAAAGAGGGAAAGGCAGACATCCGTGGTCAGGACCTTGCCTGGGGCCAAGGACCACGCTCCACAGGCATCACTGCTGGCCTTCGAGAACCCCTACTCCACTCACATACCTCCCTCCACTGCCGAAATTGTGTACCCACACTCTTAGGACTAAGCCCAAGTGTCTTATCGGGACTTACGGGGTTCTGAGTAACCTGCCCTACGTCTTCTCCAATGAGCGCTCCTTCTCATCGCTTGGGGTCAACCCAGTGTCACCTCCCAGGGCAGCCTGCCTTGACCACCACTGTGTTAAGCCAATTCTCAGGCAATCTACCCCCTCAAAAGAACTGTTAGTATACAAGACAGTATTGGTAGCCACAGGTTCTTAGGCTGCACAGTGGACATATCTGTCTGCTGGTCATCGTGTCCATCCATTTATTTGTCTGGGCTCTAGGCTTTTCTCATCTTGCACGAATGAAACTGTATACCCTTCACTCATTCCCCTCCCCCCAGCCCCCGGGTAACCCCCACCCTATTCTCTGCTTCTATGAGTGTGACTGTGTTAGATTCCACCTATAATTGGGAACGTGAAGTGTATCATTCAGTTGTAAAAAAAGGAAATCCAGTCACTCACTACAACACGGATGAACCCAGAGGACATTATGCTACGTGAAATAGGCCAGACACAGGACAAAGGTACCCTGCTCTTAGAGCACTGAGCTCAGTATATCTTTACTGTGTAGTTATTTTATTAACAACCTCCCCCCATGTCCGTGCCCGGCAGCAGGCCGGGAGTGACCCGAGAATGGGGACCGTCTCTGGGTGTCTTGGCTCCCAGATCCACAGTGCCTGACACATAGTAGGCACTCAGTAAATTTCTGTTGTTCCCTCTTTCTGGAGGGAACTTTGGCAATCCTGTGGCAGAGGCCATAAAATGTTCATACACTTGGACTTAATAATTTCACTCCTGGGCTTTTAATCCTAATGAAATATTCAGAGGAACAAAGATCTCTGGGTACATATGTTCTCCTGATTGTTGATTACATTGGATGAAAATCGCTTTTTTGAAGCAACTTGGATATCCAACAATAGCAAACGGGGTTAGATAATTTGTAGTCTGTGCAAAGGAGTGCTTGAAGTCAGGCAGAGATGAATTTGGAGAGAGATGGAAAAGTGCCTACTTGTGATGTTAGGATGAATGAAAAGGCTTAGCAAACTATTAATACAGTCACGGTCTCAATTTTGTTTAAACACACACACACACACACACACACACATACACACGTCCCATTAAAATAGCTAGCCCTGATTAGGGTGCCTTGAATGAAGCAGAGTGAGAATTTGCGACGGGAGGGTCAGATTGTAAATCCTGACCCTCAGGTTTCGGGTCCATCCGCAGAATCGGAAACACGATTTTCAAATCTGCGCTGTGCCTGGAGATACAATTCTGTTTGTACATTCCAGGCAGCCCCAGTGCAGCCCCAAGGCACTTCCCAACCCTCCTGCAGCTCCACTCCCAACCTGAGCTGTTGCTAGGCAACCCACAGCCTCTCCACATCTCTCCAAAGCTTGCTGGTCCCCTGTCTGCTTCACATCTACCCTTGATACCTTGGCCTGAGATGTAATTAGCGCTGATGTCGGAATGTGTGTGCACATATGCTCATGTGTCTGTGCACACTGGTGTGCTTCCTGCGTGCCTGTGCGTGTGTGTGGTGAATGTCTGTGCACCTGTACATGTGCATGTGTAGTGTGAGCCTGTGGGCCTGTGGTGTGTGTGTGCACGTGCATGTGTGTGACTGTGGGGCACGTGTGTGTGTTTCAGAGAGGAGGAGTGACCACAAGCAGACTACAGCTCACACCTGGACCCAGAAGTAGACAAAAGGCTAGTGGCGTCCAGGTGACATTAGCCATCAAGCGGAAGTCCTTAGAGGTGCGGCAGCTCCAAGGATCTGAGGGGCCTCGAAGAGATGGGTCCCCATACCACAATTCGAAACAGTGCTACCCACTGATGCCAGACTCTGCAGTCTCTGAGACAACCACTCTTAGTTCTCAGAGACTCCTGGGGTTCCAGGAGGTCCCTCTGTCCTCACTTTCTGCAGCCAAAGCATCTGGCTGGTGGAGGCTGCAGATCTGGGACCCAGCCGATCACACTCCAGCAGGTGCCATACGAAGCCCTTCGGCTTCCCCCCACCCCTCACATCAGTCCGAGGCACCTCTGCTCCTCCAACCACTCAGGCCAAAATCCTAGAAGCCACCCCAATCCCTTGCTTCTCCACTAGGGCCCATGTTATCATCTCTATTTGTACAAGAGTAGACCTTGAACATGTCTACCATTGCCTCCCTTGTGCAACCACCATCATCTCACTAAGTGACTGTGTAAGTTCCTGTGTGTCCTCCCTTCTCCCACCCATTCCCCTGTCTTCCCCCCTCCACCGGCTGAGCCATTTGAAGAACAAGTCACATCATGGCATTCCCTGCCTGTGCCCCTGCAAGGCTTCTCATGGGCCTGAGCGTAAAAACAAAAAACAAAAAATAGAGTCTTATGTGAGCTGGCCACCTCCCACCCCAGCTCTTCAGCCTCATCTACTATTCTCCCAGTCCCTTTTGCCATCCCGGCCTTATTTTGGTTCCTCACACTGGAAGGCCAGGCTTCTCCCGACAGGTAGGGGCTCAACAAACGTAATAGCCAATGGAAAAGTGTTGGTCCCTTGGCAGAACTCACAGCATCCCCCCTCCATAGCCCAGGGCGTCCTGCTGGGTTGCGGCAGAGACTTCAGGACCCTGGACAGCGCTACTTGCCCAGAAGCACCTTGCAGGTGGGACCCATGTCCACTTCCGCCCACAAGGGCTTCCCTTGCACCTGGAAGATCTGCATATAGTGTGTCCTGATGAGCAGGTGAACGTGTGTTGTAGTGTCCCCAGGGGCTGGCCCACCCAGAGAGGCAGCAGTGCGGCACCTGAGCTGGTCTCCTCGCCCTCAGGTCTCCGTCGGCCCGGCCCAGATGTCACTTGCTCGATGATCTGTCGCAAGTGGTGCTTGAAGGTGGCCGTGTTCAGCTCCTCATATTCGCAGCCCAGGGCCTCCGCTGCGTGGTTTGCCCACTCAAACCGCATGAACTGCTTCCGGCCGACTGCAAGAGGGACAAAGCAGAAGGACGGTGGTGAACCCCTGGGCATGGAGTGTGTGGGCTCCCAAGAGGACCTCGGGGATCTCGCCACCTCCCACCCTCTGGGCCACCCGCCCTCAGTGGGGAACCCCAAACCGCCCCAGGCAGGGGTCAGGTTTCCCAAGACATATGCTTTTCCTGCTTCCTTGCATTTGCATTGTTCACTTTTTCAAAGCAATTACAATGATCATGTGGACATTCTAAATGTGGAATTGGAGAATTGATAGTAAAAAAAGTATGAGTTGTCCACCTATGTATCCACTTACCTATCCATCCACCCACCCACTGCCCCCTGCCACCCACCTACCCATCCATTCAACTACCCACCCAGCCACACATCCGACCACCTGACTATCCATCCGTTTATTCAAAACACACGTATTGAGATCCTACTACGTGACAGGCACTGTGTCTGCCACAGAGAAATCAATGATGGGCACGACAGACAAGGTGCCTGTCCTCGTGGAGCCTACAATCTATTGAGGGAATTAGACAATAAACAAGAAAACAAATAGATGGACAAGATAACTTCAGTTGATAGAATTATAAAGTGATTCCCCTTTAAGGAGAAAATAAAGCCAAGAGATGAGATCAAGAGAAACTAAGAGCATCCCTGTTGATCCATAGTGGTCAGAGAGGGCTCTGTCTGAGGATGTGATGTCTGAGCTGGGTTATAAAAGGTGAGAAGGAGGTGGCTTCCTAAAGAAGTAGGAAAGAGCTTTAGAGAGGGGAGGAGGCGACTGTGCAAAGGTCCTGAGGCAGAAATAAGCATAGTGTATTAGAGAAATGCCAAGAAGGCCAGGTGGCTGGAAGGTAAGGGGGGGGGAGGGGGATGAAGAGAAGCCGAAAGAGGTTGAAGGAGCAATGGGGAACCACACTATGACCTATTATAAGGCCATTTAGGATCAACAGGCTGTACAACACAAACAATGCTTACAGCCAAACATTAAGTAAAAAGCAAATTAGAGAACTGTACCAGAGTATGATGTCAACTGTGTAAATCATTCTAAAGTGCTGTAAAAAAACAACAATGGTAAAAAGCAGGGCGCCTGGGTGGCTCAGTCAGTGAGCATCCGACTTCGGCTCAGGTCACGATCTCGCAGTTTGCGAGTTCGAGCCCCACGTCGGACTCTGTGCTGACAACGCGGAGTCTGCTTCTGATTCTGTGTCTCCCTCTCTCTCTCTCTCTGCCCCTCCCCCGCTCGTGTCCTGTCTCTCTCTCAAAAAATAAATACAAACATTTTTAAAAATTTGAAAATAGTAAAAAGGAAATATGTCCAAATATTAACAGTCATAGCTGGGTAAGGGGATTTTGTATTTTCTAAATTTTCTATGGTGCTTGTGTACTAATTTTATAATCCGAATAAAAAATTAATGGCTGATGAAAACAAATACGGGTGCCATCCTTAAATAATTTCTTCCATTACTTATCTTCCCATAAATGTTTCCCTCTTTGAAATAAAAAACACAGCCGCCCTAGGTTTCTCAATCCATCAGAAAGAGATCACAGGGCTTCAAGAAGACGTCTTGAAGAATCAGTCTGGTGGAAATTCGGAAAAAGATTTTATGTGATACTTGGGTGCCACCCAAGGGAAGGAGCCCTGCCCCCAGGTCACCGAGGGGCCACAATAGCTCCTGCTCATTGGCTTCCTCCTCCATGCCAGTTACTCAGCACTGATCATCACAAGAGAATATTCCCATTTTACAGATGAAAAAGCTGATTCAGAGAAGCCACCAGAAATCAGATGGACACTAAATACAAGAAGTACCATTTCACCAAAATCAGTCCCTCAGATACCCACTTTTAGGAAATTTGCCGTATCCTTGGGACCCTAGGTGAGACTTTCCTTAACACGGACTCATTTATCTTTTTCACTTAACTAAATATGTTGTGAGGAGAAATATTACAGCCTTATCTTAAATGAAAACCCACTTGTTGGAGGAGGCCATCCAGAGGACGTGACTGCCCATTGACCCTGGAGCTGGCCCTGGGCTCCTCACCCCCCTCCCCTCTCTGTGAAACGTACATTCTGCCCACGTTCCCATAGCGGGTGGGGGAGCTGTCTTAAAGGACTTAGCCTTGAGTGAGCAAGGTGTTGTTTAGACCATCTGGATTGAATATGCTGTATACACTTTTAAGATTTGGGTGGGTGGGTGCAGGGATGTACAGGGCTGGCCAGCAGAGAGAAGGCTCCTATGTAAATTCCCTTGCTTATTACACCTGCTGGCTACCAATCTGGAGTGATCTGTTTCTGTCTTTGGTCTCCCTGTGCCCTGGGTGAGCTGGGGCCAGTTTGCAAACCAACACCATTATCACTTGTCACAAACAGATAGCAGAAATAAATACAATATGAGCACAAAAGTATCAATAGATGCTAATTAGACACAGTTACCTGGGAGCCGGAGGTCTGCTCCGTGTCAAAATGGAAGATTAGTGACGGTTAGAGATTTTAAAGGCTGTTAGCCCCGAGTGAGTCTTCTTTCCCCCTGTGTTGGGGGTTGAAAGGCAATTAGGAGATAATGTTCTAGGTAGGCGATGTCCTGTCTCTCTCCTGCCCTGTCAACCCTCCTCTGCCACTCTCCAAAATATTCCCCTACACTCTGCCTGCAGTGACCTTCGGTACCTTGCTGAGTCAGGAGGGGAATCAGCCATGGCTCTTTCTGAAAAGAGGAGCAGTGAACAGGCTCGATCTGACTCTAAATCCTGCCTGACAAGGGGGATATTTCCCAGGGCCCAGTGCAGCATCCTGCTGGTGGCAGCATCCAGGGGGTGGGGGTGGGGGTGGGGTGGGGGGACACACAGGGAGCTTCGCCAGGAAAATGCGTGTTTTGCTTCCAGTTCCCTAAAGACTGGTTGGTGCACAAGATCCAACCCCATGGGTTCCCCTATATTTGTTCAGACATGGGTGGAAGACAGAGAACTGGGGGGTACCCGAGGCAGAGACAGGAACATGGACACTGGACCAGACAGCATCTGGGTCCTTATCCCCGCTTCTGCCATTCTCAGCTGCCAGTCTTTGGGCGAGGTGCACAGCCTTTTTGAGCCTCAGTTTCCTCATCTGTAAAATGGAGTCATAAAACCCCAAGCACTTCGTCACAGGGCTGCAAGGACTGGGTGAGATGGTTACACTTACGCGGGAGATACCCAACAGAGCGTCTGGCCCTGAGAAGGTGTTCATTAAATGTCTATTCCCTTCTCCACCTGTGAAATCAAAGAGGGCACCACTCACCCGACCGGGATTGTTCCGTCCTGGCGGCTGCAGGGACTCCTCCTGCAGATCTGTCTCTGGCTTCAGGAGAGGATTTGGGGGATGGATAATGAATCGGCGCCCTTCAGATTTGGGCCACGCCCCAGAGATTCTGAGCCAACTGAGGTAGGTCATTTCTCTTCCACGGAAAGGCAGACACACATGGGCTCAGCACCTCCTACCAACCGACCCCAAAGCCAAGCACAAAGCTGTCCTCAGAATGCCACCGGGTCTGGAGATTCCCACCCAAGTGATGTTCATTTATGCGATGTTTCCTTCTCCTGAAAAGCCATCACTTACTGAACAAGGACAGCCATCAAGCATCGGCATGTGCCGGGCACTGTGCGATGTGTTTCCTCACCCTCTTCTTTGCGCTCATAAAAAGCCTCTGAGGTAATTCAAAGATGTGGAACAGACCCGGCAAGGTCTAGTTTCTGGTCCAGGGAGTGAGTGGCAGAGCGGGATTCCCGCCCTCGTGTGCGGATCGCAGAGGGCGCAGAAGCCACCTGCTGGTGTGCCCGGGCAGAGTCTGTATGGCCGCTGCTCTATCCCGATCAGAGCTGGCACCAGGAAGTGCCCAACAAACGTTTGTAAAGTGGGTAATTACATGGTGGAAGGAGACGGCCAGCCCCACCTGCTTTCCCTCGCCGCTTCTCCAAGACCGGGGAGGGAGAGTCTCTGTGTTCTCCTCTCCCCCACGGAACCCGCCATCTGAACCTTAGAGACCGCCTTTTCTAACAGGGAAGATCAAATAAAAGACAACACAGAAGTGAGACCGACAGACAGGATGGAGCCGGCTCCTCGGAGGGGACTCTTTTTGGGGCGGGTTTGTGGATTTCTCCCTGCCTCTAGCCCCCTCCAAAGGGGGTCATGCAACTCAGCCCAGGTGCTTTCTCCCCACCCACCAGGAGGCAGGGAGCCTGTGCCCAGAATAACGCCAAAGCCACACGCAGAGATCATCTCAGGCCAGTGCACTTGGCTGTCAGCCTTTCTGCCGGTCCCTGGCGGGACACAGGGCCCCGTGGCAGGTAGGACCGCAGTCTGGCTTCTGCACACACCGTGCAGGGACCTGCTCCCTCTTCTGCAAGCGTCGCACAGGACACATGATGCTGAGCTGTAAGCAGGAAATGTTCCCTGGTGGCCCGCCTGTCACCCCTCCTCTGTCTCGCTCACCCAAGAAAAAGAAACCAGAAGGCCAATGTTTGACGATATCACAAAGGCCACCTGAATATCCTAACTTCAGCCAGCAGCACGTGCCATGCACCTTCCCACGCCAGGCGCTGGACTCAGCACCAAACACCGCTGCTGCCTCACTGAATCATCCCCGCGGCCCCAGGGGCCAACAGTAACATCACCACTTGGCTTAGGAAAACACCGGACCTCAGAGTGGCCTTCCAAGGCCACGCGGCTGGGAAGGGGCAGAGGTAGGATTTGAATTCAGGCCTCCTGACTCCAGCACTCAATATCCTAACCATGGCGCTGGTGCAGAGGGGCCTCGCCTCACAGTGAGTCTCAGTCTAAAGTCAAGTGCCCTTAAGATTGCCCTGGAGAATCTCAAATGGCCCGTAAATGGCTTCTCCTCTTTACAAGCCCAACACAGAAGGCTTTGCCTCCAACAGAACACACACACGCGCGCACACGCGCACACACACACAATGGATGGCTTGCCTCTAGCGGCCAGGACTTTTGAAAAGACGCGCACCTGTAACCCTTAGCTTTGTGTTTGCCTTGCATGTATGGCGGGATTTGCATAAATACAATGCACGTGTCATAGGAACCACCCACCCGTGGATCTGTTCTAAAGATTATTTGCAAGGACCAATTCTTCTCTTAGTCTTAGGGTCCGTGCGCCTCGCCATGGCCTGAAGGATGAACACTGAGTGTGTCTACACTGAGGGAGAGGACAGTTGTGTGACCTTGGCCGAGCTCCCAACTGCCTTGCAGGGCCTGCAGGCTGAGTGTTGTTTAAGCCTGATTTTACGGTACAAGCTGCTGAGACACAGGAGGGGATATTGCCCTGCCCTAAGTCACCCAGCGTGTAAGTGGCCAAGCTAGAACTTGAGTCCAGGTCCCTGACCCCTGATTAGCGGCGGTTCTGGTACCTCCCTGCATCCCGTTTGAACATACACGTGGGCTGTATGTAGGTCAAGTCAAAAGGAAACAGGGACAGACTTCTCCTGGCAACATGGGGGTTGGGGGGACCTGCAAGGGCGCCGTCAGAGCTCCACCCCCACCCCCTGGGAGGCTTGCTGTGCTCCCTCCTGCTGAGGGTGGTCTCTCCCAGTGGCACTTGCTCAAGCCAGGGGAGCTGGAAGTGCCATGGAATTGAAATCCTCAGCCCTCAACCAATGACAGAAGGTGATGCCCTCTGAGTGAGTTAACTCCATGTGTGTGTGTGCTCTATGCTGCCCCCCAGAGGTCTCTAGCGGGACTGAGCCCCAGTTGCGCACAGCGATAGCTGGCTTGCTAACACACCCTTCAAGGCTGCCTTCCTTCCCCACAGTACATCCTGGGATCACCTCCCACGTGAACCATCTTGCCCTTGAACGCCTGCATCAGCAGCTGTACCCACGTCAGGTGCTAAGACTCCAAGACGGCCTTCGAGGCTGGTCACACTTAGCAAGGTTTGGTTTGCATTCCCCAATTATTGAGGCCAAGAATTGGGTCTGAAAGAGACCCAAGGTTTGGTAGGCTGCTATTTCTTTGCGTCTTTGTTCCTCTGAAGCCATTTGCAACTTCCGGGGTGAGGCCCAGCTCCAGCCAGTGTGCCACCAAGGGCAGGGCTGAGTCAGAAACTCCCCATGTGGCAGAGCGGTATGGAACAGGGCAGAGCGGCCAGACAGCTGGGGGCTCAGTTCCCCCAAAGGCGTTCCTCATAGCTGTCATTCCGTGTCGTTCATCAGTGTCACTGGGAAGAAATGAATCCTGTATCATATCAAGCTGATCATTGCTTGGTGAAACAAGTTTCTTAAACTGCGGGACTTCTCAGAGCCTTTAAATTATATCCTATGAATCTCCAAGAAGAGGACATTCTGTTCAGACATATTAGGCCTGAGAATACTTTTAGGAGCACCTTGCATGTCTGATGTCCCATGAGACACTAGTTTAGGAAACACTGATTTAGCAGAAAGACCCTTCAATTAACCAGGTGACCCTGGACAAATTGCCTTACCTGAATCACCTACCAAGGTCACTATGCTGGTAAGAGGCAGGTTGGGATTTGAATAGAAAGGATGAAAATGAGAGCCAGAAAAAAAGGAAGGAGCAAGGAAATGTAAATGGACTACAGTTTCTGAGAGGCTCAAATCCGCCTGCAAAAGCAGGTTTTTCCCTTTATGTTCGATCCAAAAAAAGAGAGAGAGGGAGAGGTGAAATAATAACACAACAGCTTTCCCCTATGCACCAGGAGTTCAATTGCTATCAATTACTGAGGCCTCCTGCATTTATTAATAACCAAGTTACTTCTCCTTCCAACAACTTCCAACAATAGCCGTGCTGTCGCTGAATTACCAAGCATTACGTGACTTATTTATAACGCTAGTGCATCTGGGTCACATCTCCTCACACAGCGGTTCACAATCCGGAGCCCCGCGAGGAAGGAGGTGACCTGCAGGGAAGAGATAAGCCTGAAAGTCTAGAGATGCTAGAAGACGAGCCAGTGTCACTCCACAGACAGGCCGCCTGGGTTCGAATCCCACCTCTCCCGCCTAAAGCCCCGTGGTGCGGGGGAGGTCCTGTCACCTCCTAGAGCCTCCATTTCCTCTTCTGTAAAATGGGAATCTACCCCCATGAAGCGCTTGGGGAGCTTCAGTGAGGTTATCTGTGCAGATCGTTTAGTACAGGGTCCGTTCTGTGAATGTCAGCTCCTACGATTATGATCGTGCTCTGAGATTTCTGCCCTTCCAGGGGACGGATGGGTCAGAAAGAGAAACCCCGGGAACCAACTCAATTCAGGCAGCTATGGCTTTCTGTGCGGGGGTGACCAGCAAGGTTCTAGTGTTGGGACCATGGAAAAGGCAACCCTCTTACGGGCTAGAACCTCAAAGCCCTGCCTGCTTCTTATCGCTGCTACTGTATGTCCCTGCTGTCCCACCTGTCCGGCTTCAGACAAAGTTGCCGTCTGCCCCAGCACCTTTCTGCGTATGCACGGTCAGTGCTCCCTGTAAGGCCTGGTCAATGAGCCGTCTATAACCCAACTGGATCGCAGCTCACATTGCCTAGAAGGCAATGTACAGACCACTCCCAGCGCTCTGGGGAGTATGAGCAGGTGTTTGGGGGAAAAAAAGAAGTCTCACTAGACAAATCAGTTGGGGCAGCATCAGAGTAAACCAAGGAAAATGGCCGCTTTCGTGCAGGACTTCTCAGAGCCTTGAGTATACCAACGGGCGTCAGGAATTTACAAGAGAAGGGGAGCCGGAGGAGGAGTCTCCCGAGCTAACTCGATCACGAGGCTGCAGGGCAAAGGCAGACATGGCATCTTTGGGGCGGTGGCAACTAGGGAAAGAAAGCGGAGGCTGGACATCCAAAGGCAGACTCGGCCTGGCGGCGAGACCTCCAGCAGGAGATGTCCCCTCTCTGAGCATCAGTTTCCAAATCCGTGAGATGGGTGGCTCTTCTCCCAGAGGGTTGTTTGAAGGAAGGATGAAATGAGACATTGGATGTGAAGCCCGCAGAGCTGCTGATCTTTGCTGAGGAGCCGGTGGAAGGGGAGACTTGTCACGTCACTCTGCTCCCTCCAGGGGACCCCAGGAGCAAGGGCTCGGGGGCAGGGCCAGCAGCAGGTGTGAGACTTGCCTGAGGCCGCACAGCTAGTGAGGCAGAAGCCAGGACTGGAGCAGCCCTGGCTGGCTCCCGGTCTGGTGCTTTTCCTATCTTCCGGCGACCCTCAGCCTATCACGCTGTTCCCTTTGGAGCTGCTTCCTGGGTCCCAAGGAAAGCCCAGCCAGCAGGCGGTGTCTCCTGAATGCTCACCACGCGCCTGACCCTGTGCTAAATCCACACCTGGTCTCCCCAGCCATGTGAAGAGGTCTCATTACTGCTTGCATTTAATGATGGCGCCCCGGACCCTACGACATAACGTGGCATAAAGAATAGGACGGAAGGCTTTAGGGGCGCCTGGGGGGGGGGCTCAGTGGGTTGAGGGTCCGACTCCTGGGCTCAGCTCAGGTCATCATCTCACAGTTCGTGGGATCGAGCCCCGAGTCTGGCTCTGTGCCGAGAGTGCAGAGCCTGCTTGGGATTCTTTCTCTCCCTCTGTCTCTCCTCTCTCTCTCTCTCTCTCTCTCTCTCTCAAAACAAATAAACTTTAAAAAAATGAATAGGAGGGAAATCTTTAAGGATGGAACTCTACAACCCAAATTGGACTCCTCCCCTTCCCACGTCCATAACCTTACATAACTTACCTTACCTCTTACATCTCCCCACCTCCAGCTATAGGTTAGTAGGGGCTCTGGTGATCAAGGCTTATAGAGAGCCCCGAGGGCATCTGGTCCACCCCCATTAGGTAAGCCCTTTCTGCTCTCTGAGCTTCAGTTTCCTCATCTGTAAAATGGGATAAGAAGTGGCCAAAGCTCTTAGAATAGTGCCTGGTACATAGTAAGCACTGGATAGATATCAGCTCCTGTTATCATTTATGGGAAACTGAGGTTACGAAGCTGGAAGGGGCCTTGACAGGGCTATCCGGCAAGGGAGTAGCTCACCCTATGTGAAACCTGCTGGCCCGGGCGGGGGGGGGGGGTGTCTCGGCCTCCCCACCCCGCCCTCCCACGGCGTGGGGCTGCCCGCGAGCGATGCCTTCTAGCGTCGACCACTTCAGGGTTTTGTGGGCTTTTTAAAAATATAATTGTTTACATCCCAGAGCAGCCATTTCGGCTTAATGAATGAATTCAATATGCTCAGAAAACGCAGAATAAATCCTTGCCTGTGGCCCAGAATAGGCCCGGCTGCACCAGCTGTCGGGCAAGGAGCCAAGCCACCAGCTGGGGCAGGGCTGAGGATGCGGGGTCTGTGTCTACACAAAGGCAGAAGGTAGGACGGGTCCCAGGAGGGGGACGGGCCTCGGGGATGCTGGGTCCAAGGACACTTCAGCGCAATCTCTAGGTTGTAGGGCCACGTGGCAATCTCTTCGTCAGAGCCCCGTTTCGACCCAGCATCACCCCTTAGGTTGGCTGGCACCTTGCAGATGGGAACACGGAGGCTTTGCTGAAACCACCATACCGTTGCTCGGGGAGGCTCCTCTCCCTGAAGCACCCTTTCCAATTTCTTCTCAGCTTTGGAGATTCAGCTCAAGGGTCCCCTAGGATGGTAGGCCCCTTGGATGGGGCTGACCACTTTGAATTCAGAGTGTCTCCTGCCTACAGTATTCTCCGGGCTTCCTCCATGCCCTGATCTGGGTCTATCTCCCTTGATCAGACTGAAATTTTGTCTTGGAAAGTAAGGATGGTGTCCCTGGGCAGCCAAGGCACAATGGAGAAGACAGGAAAGGAGGAGAGAAGGAGGAAGAGGAGGAGGGAGCGAAGAGGAAAGGAAGGGCTGAGCAAAATGAACACAGAAATGGCCCAGGAGCCCGGACACTCGGGCTCTAGTCCCACCTCCCCCACAGCCTTGCTGTGTGACCCTGCGCAAGGCCCTTCCCCTCTCTGATCCTCTGCCCCCACCCGGTACAAATAGGGGCTCGGGCCTGGGGCGATCTTAGTCCCTTCGAGGCAGGTGGTTCTCTGTCCTCCCCAGCCCAGGGTGTTCACAGAGCCAGGCAGGTGGGTCCAGGCTGTGAGAGACTGAACTTGCCATCTGAGGCAAGGAGAAACCATGCAGGCCCAGACTCTAGTGGGCCCGACTCGGTGACTCGTGATGTCCCCTCGTCCAGAGCCAGGAGGAGAGAACGACCCTGGCCCCTGCCAGCTGGGGCCCGGATGCCAACCCTAATCAGCACTTTGGGGGAAAATACAAAGGAGGTGCGGGTACGCTGGGCTCTAAACACCTTGCTGCAAATGTGCAGCTTGTGTCCTCGGGGACAGGGAGACGCGCAGGTAGGAGCCCCTCTCGGGGCAGGGGAGCGAGGCACCTGGGGGCCTGCATGCTTCCCCTACGGAAACAGAAGTGAGCGCGGACAAGTGAGGAGAGGACAGGAGTGGCGGACAGAGGGGGTGTCCCCAAAGTGGAGACAGTGGATCCATTCTGAAACTCCAGGCCTCCCTCTGCCCCCGACGGACAGAGTGCCCAGCAGACAGAAGGTCCAGCTTTGTGCCACTTAGAGCTGTGTGACCCTGAGCTGTCGTGACTTCACCCCTCAGAGCCTCGGCTTCCCACCTCCTAGTGGAAACAACGACATCAGTACTTGCCCCACAGTCTAGTGAGGGTTCAGTGAGCCAACCCGTGTAACACCCCGGGGATGCGAACCAGTCCGGGTGCATCGAGACGTCAGGCCTAGAACACACTCTTTGACCCAGCAGATCTGTGTTCAGGAAACCATGCCTCCAAAATGCTCATTCCTACACGGGTGTTCAGGGCGGTGTTGTCTAGGCCCCCAAAAACCCGAAAACAACCCGAATGGCCTGCAGGAACGCAGCTACAGATACAGAGCCACTCCCCTCCCCCCCATAATGGGCAGGTCCCTGCGGTCAACAGAGAAAATTAGGGTCACCCCTATGACTCAGCGTGCAAAGAGGTCAAGGACAGGGTCACTGGGTGGTTCAGTCGGTCGAGCGGCCGACTTCGGCTCAGGTCACGATCTCACGGTTCGTGGGTTCGATCCCCGCGTCGGGCTCTGTGCTGACAGCTCGGAGCCTGGAGCCTGCTTCGGATTCGGTGTCTCCTTCTCTCTGCCCCTCCCCCACTCACACTCTGTCTCTCTCTCTCTCAAAAATAAATAAACATTAAAAAAAATTAAAATAAAAAAAGAGCCGGCTCCTTACAGGCGCAGACAGAGTTGCGGTGATATTCAAACAACATCCAAGCAAACCGCCCGCCTGTATATTTGTTACACGCAGAGATGCTGCTAAATGCGCGGTGTGTAAGGGCCTGACCCTACAGCCGGTGGTTTAGGTGACAGTAATACACCCATGTCAGTCACCGCTGCTGCGGACCAGCCGCGCTTGGAGAGGGTTCATGGGGCTGCATAGGCGCTCCGACCTCCTATGAGTCTACAATGACTTCAAACCGAAAAGTTTAAGAGAGGGAAAAAAAAAAAACAAAACCCAGGCTGTAGGGCAGTGACCTATCCTGTATGACGCGGTCACAGTGGAATGTGACAGTGCGCATTTGTCAAAACCCACGGGATGGACAACTCCAAGGGTGAGCCCGAATGGAGACGGCGGACTTTAGTTGATCGCAGCGTGTCCACATGGGCTCATCGCTTGCAATCACTGCTCCTTTACGCCCTTAACAACGATCCCCTTGGAGGGCCGAGGGGTCTGACGGGGCAGGGAGGGACCCTTTCCTACTCCACCGTCTTCTGTATGGTTTCCGCTTTCGACAGGAAGACGACTCTACGGTATTACGTGTGCAGAGTGGTTTTCAAACAGAAAGAGTAAAGCACTTCACAAGGTGCTTTGTGCTGGTGGGGTCACCGGCCTTCTGCGCGCAGGGTCTCGCCCTGGCCGGGGGCACGTCTGGTCACCTCCTCCTGTCCTTGGATCTGGCCACTGGAAGTCAGGGCGTCGCAGGAGAAGGCGGGGCCGTGGGGGGTGGGGGTGGGGGTGCTGGGCCTCTCTCCTTCCCGCAGGCCCCGCCCCCCCACCCCCGGGCACCCCGAGTTACGACCTCATCCATTCAGGGACTGACATCTTTATTATAGCGTCTGGGGAGTTAGCAGCTGATTGGCAACCTCCCTTCATCACCCCATTATGAGACCCCCCCTTGGGTTATATATGGGCCTGGTAGTGTCATCTATTAGGCCATGGGGTCAGCAAGTAGACTGGCAAATTTAGTGAAAGAATAGTAAATTAACCCTCCCATTGGCCTTTAGAGAAAAAGGAAAACGAAGCAATGCGGCCATCCAGACAGGCATCGCTCGTCCTGTGGCTATTTTGGATTCCGGACATTATTGTCATCGCTCTGAAATAACGAGAGAGAGCAGGCAGACTGACAGTCTCGGGCTTTCTCTTGTAGCGACAGGACCACAGGGGTCAGAGAGGCTGAAAGACCAGCCCGCATCAGCCTCGGGAACTCCACCTTTGCAGGGGAACGCTCCCTGGAGGTGGACAGACTTCCCGTTAATAATAATACAGTGATAAAATAACCAGAATGACGAAGTTTCACATACTCAGATTAAATGACATGAGCCTCGCGAGAACCCTAGGAGGCAGGCACTATTGTTATTCCCATTTTACAGATGAGGGCACCGAGTCTCAAGAGGTCAAAGGAGTCGCCGAGATCACGCAGGAGAACAGGGATCGAACGCGGATCAGCCTGGTCCCAGAACCCATGCCTTTCGTGAGCTCTCCAGCCTTGATTCTGCTTAACGGCATAACCTTCCAGATGGGGGAATAGGGATTGGAGATTGGACACAGCCACGGATGGAGATTAGACGGAGCGGAGAAGCTCTTAGGGGAGAGGCGACCATCCGGGCGCCCAGAATGCACGCGAGGATTAGGCCAGCTGGGTGGCAGAGAAAATAGCAAAGGGGCAGGGATCCGGGAGGCAGGCAGGCAATGACTCTAACCTTGGACCCACCACGTGATGCTGTGTGACTTTGGCAAGGTCACATAACCTCTCTGAGCCTCGGCATTCCTCAACTGCAAAATGGGAATTCCTTCCCTATCTGTTACGGGTGCTGGGAGGATTCAAAGCGAGAGCGCAGGTGAAGGGGTCCCCCGGTTCCTGGGCTGAGGTGGAGAACAGGGGACTCTGAGAGGGTTTTGTGCATGGAGATCATTCCCGGGCAGACCGTTGCGTCTGGTTCTGCTGTCCCACAGACAGGGGGACCCAAGACACAGAAATGGTTTCTCGCCACAAAGAGGGCACTGAGTTCATCCTTCATTTACTCTCCTGTGGGAAGGGAGTCCTTAGGGGACATCACAGGACAGTGGCAGGGAACAGGGAAGCCTTGGCTGTGGAATTTGACAAGCTTTATGCCATCGTACCTTCCAAAAGCCAGAACTTACCATGTGCCTGGCTCTGTGCTCGGCCCCTGACATACGGCTTCTCGGTTCATCTGTACGGTGGACATGTGAAGTCAATGCCCTTCTCGGTGTACAGGCCAGAACACTAAGCCTCAGACAGCTTAAGTGACTTGCTCAAAGCCACTGTGGCTACACATGGCCAACCCAGTTATCTCTCAGCCCCCGTGTTCTAGAACCTTCTTGCTGCCCCCTCCGGGGATGGAGTCTGGTTCCCCTGGTCCTCGAAGCTGTCAAAGGCTCATCACCAGTAGAAGATGGCAGGAGGGACGCTGAGTGATATCCGAAGCCAGCTCAGAAAAGGGGACACAGCTTGCAGGTTGCACTTGAAGCCGCCACGCCAAGAAGCCGCCCAAAGGAGCTCACGCGGGGAGGCCACAGACCGCACGGGACAGAAAGATGCCCAGCCAGCCCCAGCTTCCTCCACCTGCTTCCACCATGTGACTGCGACCGTAGGACAAGCCTCCAACCCGAACCGCCAGCTGAGCCCTTCCAAGGGGACAGGGAAGGGAGCCCTTCCAGGAGATAATGAAACGATTGTCGTGCAAGGCACGGGGGGGTTGGGGCTGGCGTGTTACGCAGCACGGTCACCTGACCAGTCCCAAAGCTGGCAAGTTGTTCGAGTCCTCGCGTCGACGTGAGCCCAGGTCTGTGTCACTCCTGGCTGCTCTCAGTACTGCCCTGCACTGTCCTTGGCCCTGGAGACCTTCTGCTAAGCTGTGGACAGAGCACTGGACAGTGAGTCCAGAACTGGATTCTGGTTCGGAACCGGCCATTCATTAGTACAGAAGTCTCACAGTGCACCCTTAGGAAAGGAGAGTCTCCATTTAGAGGCCTGGGTTCTTCACCCACCCACCCAACGGGCTTTCAGCCTACCACCCAGCCCCCCTCATGGGCTGGCTTTAACACCGACAGAAACCACCAGCAACAAAAGTACTTTGCACAGAGCAGGAAGTCACGGCTTGCTGAATACCTCCTATGAGCCAGGTGTCATGCATCCAGTCTCTCTATCGAATGCTCAGAGAAGGTAAGCAGATTTATTGCCATTTCACAGACACCGAAGCTGAGTCCAGAGAGGGGAAATCACTGTGCACAAGCTAAATCACACAGTCAGAAGGGGGGGGGGAACCTGGGTTCAAATACCAGAGCCCCTGCTATTTCCTTCTCCCCCTCTCTCGCCTTATCAAGTGAGTTCCAGAGAGCATCCATTTGCTGCCTTTGAAACACACAGGAGGGCGCCTGAGTGGCTCAGTCGGTTAAGCGTCCGACTTCAGCTCAGGTCATGGTCTTGCAGTTCGTGGGTTCGAGCCCCGCGTCGGGCTCTGTGCTGACAGCTCGGAGCCTGGAGCTTGCTTCGGATTCTGTGTCTCCCTCTCTCTCTCTCTGCCCCTCCCCTCCTCATGCTCTGTCTCTCTGTACCTCTTTCTCAAAATTAAACAAACATCAAAAATAAATAAATAAATAAAAGGGAAAAAAACATACACACAGCCACCAGCTAATTGTTCCAGGGGCCACCTTTGCCAAAGGAAAGAACCACAAGGTTGGATGAATGGTTCCCTGATGGCTCCTGAGGGATGGCCCGGGCCACGAGCCTTGGTCAACAGCAAACCAACCTCGATGTCAAATCACCCAGGGTTTTCTGCCTGCCAAGTGGAGCCAGCCTCCAGAGCGTCCTCCCCCCGGCTTCCCAAGGGACCAGTCTGGGACAGCAAGTCTGAGAGACAGAAGGGAGGCGGAACCACAGTGCGAAGGAGGGAAAGTTCTGGACCCTCCTGCCACTATTAGAACACATTCCCTAAGACCCAACAGCCAGTCACTTTAAAAACAAGTCACTTTAAAAAAAATTTTTTTAAACGTTTATTCATTTTTTGAGAGAGAGAGAGAGAGACAGAGAGTGAACGGGGGAGGGGCAGAGAGAGAGAGGAAGACACAGAATCCAAAGCCGGCTCCAGGCTCTGAGCTGTCAGCACAGAGCCCAACTTGGGGCTGAAACCCACGAACCGCGAGATCATGACCTGAGCCGAAGTCGGAGGCTTAACTGACTGAGCCACCCACGCGCCCCAGAACAAGTCACTATCTAATGAACCAACCGAGCCAGGAGTCACCTTGCCTGTGCATGGGAAGCGGCCCAGAGTCAGAGCGTTATTAGCATTGCAACCTTGGGGGAGTCTCCAGATAGCTCTAAGACATCCTTTGTCCCCCCTCCATCCCTCCTCCCCCACCTGAGGCTCAGGCAGTTTCCATAACTTGGCCAAGGTCACAGCCCGCTGATAAAAGGCCAGGCTGAAATCTGAACCGGCTGACTGCAAAACTTCCATGTCCTTTCCCCTCCACGTCCTGGCATGCCTCTGACTTTGCGACTGACGGGTGGGGGCGGGGGGGGCAGGCAAAGCTCATGACAGGCAGCCCGCCCCCCTCCTCCCCACAGGCAGCCAGCCTCCTGGGATAAAGGCCACCATGTCACAGGGGCCAATGGGATTGAGAAGGGTGTGGGGAGGAGGCATGTTTCCCTGCAGGAACTCAGGGGTCAGCGAGGACCTGCATAGGATATGAGCCCCCCAAAGGAGGCGGCTCAGAGCAGCCCCAAGGAGTTATGCTGCGGCCGTGTATGATGTAGGCGCAGAAGGCTCAAACGAAGCAGGGGCCATGAGCACCCTGGGACCCTATAGTGAGCTGAGAACCTGGGGTGCCATCCACCTGGAACCACCCACATGCGCCCAGTGGGCTTCCTGCTCAAAGCTTGGCACCTGTGATAAGCACACATTTGGTCTTTGTCCCCGGTCCCTGGTCCACAACTCCCAAAACCCTTGGCAACTCTGAAGTGAGGAGGGTCTTTTGTTCACTAATGAATGACCGGCTTCCTGCGGGGGGGGGCGGGGGGGGAGGGGTGGTGCTCTATAGCTTCAGGACAGGGGCTGATGGCCAGAAAGACCAAGGCATGATTAGAAGCTTAGAACTTTCAGCCTCACCCCCTGACCTCCGGGGAGGGGAGAGGGGCTGGAGGTTGATTAATCACCCGCTGCCTTAAAAGCCCTAAACTACAGAACACGGAGAGCTTCCGGGTCAGTAAACACATCAAGGTGCTGGGACGGTCGGACCAGAGAGGGCAGGGAAGTCCCTTCCCCTTGCCTTGCACTACACGTCTCTTCCATTTGGCTGTTCCTGAGCTGTATCCTTTATTCTTATTTTTTTAATGCTTATTGTCTTTGACACACACACACACACACACACACACACACGCACACATAGCATGAGCAGGGGCGAGGCAGAGAGAGAGAGGGAGACACAGAATCCGAGCTGTCAGCACAGAGCCTGATGTGAGGCTCAAATTCCGGGAACCCAGACATCATGACCTGAGCTGAAGTCAAACACTTAACCGACTGAGCCACCCAGGCGCCCCTGGGATAATAGTAACTAAAGTGCCTTTCTGGGTCCAGTGAGCTTTTCTGGAAAATTACCAACTTTGCAACCAGTCGGTCAGAAGTACAGGTGGCCCAAATGGATGGCTGGTATCTGAGGTCGGACAGTCTTGTGGGACTGAGCCCTTAACCCGTGGGGTCTGTTTGAACTCCAGTGTCTGAATCGAGCTGAACTGAACTGGACCCCCCATTGGTGCCTGGAGAATCAGAAAACTGGTTGGTGTCAGGAAAACCCACGCGTTTGGTATTGGAAAGTGCACTGACGAGAAAGTGACTTTGCCAGCCCTCCGGGAGCCTGTGAGGACAGAAGTGGGAGCTCGCGGAGCAAGAGAGGCGGGACGTGTGGCCCCCAAGTTTGGGCTCGGAGCTTGGGAGGCCCTGGGTCCAAATCCCACCTCTGACTTTAGTTATGCACCATGAGGGAGATGGATGAAGTTCTCCAGCGAGCCTCAGTTTCCGCATCTGTAAAATGGGCATTGTAATAGACCTCACTCCTCCCAGGCTGGCCTAAGGCTGCAATGACATCACTGTATCCACAACCACTCAGCCCAGGGCCCAGAAAAACAAGCCGATTCCCCATCAGGAGATGGCAAGAGCCTGTTGCTAAGGCAAGGACAGCGGAGGGGTATTTGTAGGGAGACCAACTGAGCTTCCAAATCTCACTCTGGAACATACTAGCTGTGTGACATCGGGTACATCATGTACTTAATCTGAGTCTCTGTTTTTTCATCTATCAGACGGTGATGAACGAAAGCAAATACTTCTGAACCGACACTTCAAGAGCGAAGTCCTGTGCTCCACACTCTTGGGCACTGACTCAGCGAATCCTCACAATGAGTCTGCGAGCTGGGTGCCATTAGCCGCTCCATTTTATAGAGGAGAAAACCGAGGCTCGACGTGGCCAAGCCAAAGCTCGCACCCAGTAGGCCGACTCTTTTGAGTCCTCACCAGATGACCGCCTGAATCGAATCAGATCAAGAGGCGTGACCGCAGCACAAGTTGCTTTTGAAACCGTCAAACCCGAAGCCAATCCCGTGGTGGTGGTCGTTATCATCGTAAAGGTTTAGACACCCTGAGTCCGGTTATAAGGCCCAAAATGTTCCTTTAGGGACTGATCTTGGTCTTTAAAATACGATCAGGGCAGGGGCGCCTGGGTGGCTCAGTCGGTTAAGGGTCCAACTTCGGCTCAGGTCATGATCTCACGGTTTGTGGGGTCGAGCCCTGCGTCAAGCCCCACGTCGAGCTCTGTGCTGACAGCTAGCTCAGAGTCTGGAGCCTGTCTTCGGATTCTGTGTCTCCCTCTCTCTCTCTGTCCCTCCTGTGCTTGCTCTCCCTCTCTCTCTCTCTCCCTCTCTCTCTCAAAAATAAATACAACATAAAAAAAACTAAAAAAAAAAAAAAGATCAGGACCCTCAAAATAAATTACGGAAGCCAGGCGCACTGGGAGGAGATCATCATTTTAATAAAAAAAAATCCTGATTAATGGAAATGATTCTTAATATATTTCAAAATGATCTGTTATGACACAAAGCAAAGACATTTATATATGACTTTGAAATTCTTAATAGCTGATTTTAGAGCAACCTATTATGAAATCTTCTAAAGCAGAATATATAGTAAGTAAATCATCGGGCAGGGCCTCCCGGGCTGACTGACGGCAGCTCCTCTTAAAATAATTTATAAGGTGTGGGGGGGGGGGAGGGAGGGAGGAAGGCTGGGAGAAATTATTGCCATAATCATGTATTAATAAAATATTTATAAATGTGACTTTTCCTTTTATCATTACAGGCAGCAACAGGTGTGGGTCAGGTCCCCAGGGCCCACATCAGAGGGGGGATCCCACATGCCCCCAGAAGAGAAATTCCACCACCAAACTCCTCTGGTGACAGGTCAACAGATCAGAGGTCTCTGTCAGCCTCTGTTTTGTCACACTGAAGGCAGAGAGGGCTGACGTTGACTGTGGAAATCGGGAGGCAGGTCCCACCTGTTTGCAGGGCTTATAGAGTGCCTTGGTGGGAGCGATCCTGTGTCAGCTAAGTGCAGCCAAGAGGCAACCGGCTGGGCCACCTTGGGAGGGTCACCTAGGCTGGGATCAACAACAAAATCCTAGACTTGCCTTTTACTGAAGGATTGCCTCGAGCTGGCTGCTACTGAGGACCTGTGCACCAGCCCTTGCCCCGGTCATCCCATACCTCCTATCCCATACATGTCCCTGGTCTGTCACTGCAGCACCTGACTGTGCCTCTCTGCTGTCGCTGGCTGCAGGCACATGCTTCGCTCAAGCCCAGCACAGGCTGGAAGGGCAGGTGTTCATGCAACCTCCAACCACGGAGAAGCAGGAGGTAGTGGGTAAATATTCCAGCTCCTTTGTCTCCAGGCAATACCACTGGGAGCCATGGTCCTCAGAGTCGCCCAGAGGTTCCCAGTGAAACTGGTTCCAGTTGCCCACAGGTGACGTGCTCGTTAAAGCACATAGTATCACTATCACCCATCTTCCCTTCCCTGTCTCCCTCCCCTACGGGTGATCCCCTCCCAGAAGAGCCACGTGCACCCAAATCTTTGTCTCAGCGTCTGCTTTGTGGAACCCAGCCCCGTTCAGCTTCCTCTTCCAAATCCCGTTTAATCCACGCATCAATCCCATGTTCTGCCCATCAAAGAGGAGACCACCAAAGCTCAGACAAGTCTGGTTCTTGATCCTGGTTAATTGCACCAAGAGCCTCGGTTTTCCGTTCTGTACAATAGGCTTGCTTCCTTTGGCTCTTCCCCAACCACAGGCGCCCCGACTCTGAACCTTCAGGGCTTTCCTGGTCTGACCTCTGCAATCCCTCCCTCAGCCCAACCTGTTCACAAAGCTGGTCCCAGTTTGGAAGTCTCGTGTCTCCTAATAAGATGATAAATTCTCAAGACGGGACAGTAGTCTCACAGCCCCCCGCATCCCTCCCCCTGCCAAGCCCGGGCACAGGGTAGACGTTGGCTCATCTCAGGGACTGGGATGTATTGTGGGCTGAATTACGTCCTCCCCAAATTCGTATGTTAAAGTACTAATGCCCGGTACTTTAAATTGTGACTGTATTTGTTGACTGAGGCTTTAACGAGATAATTAAGGTAACATGAGGTCGTCTGGGTGGGCCCTGATCCAGTGTGATTGGTGTCCTACAAGAAGAGGAGATCAGGACACAGACAGACCCATGAATGGAGGGCAGGCCATGTGAGGATGCGGCAGGAAGGCAGCCCTCTCTTAGCACAGGAGAGAAGCCTCAGGAGAAACCAACCCTGCTGGCACCTTGACCTTGAACCTGAGCTTCTAGCCTCCAGAACCGTCAGGAAACAAGCTCCCAAGATTAAGAACCTGTAATCTGGCCCGACCGCAGAATTTCACATCTGACAAAACGGTGACCAGAGAGAGACAGGGGAACTTGTTCAAGGTCACACGTCCGGTTGAGGGCAGAGCCAGTTTCCTAACATCCTCTCTCTGGCTTGGCTTGGGTCTAAAGAGGACCGAGGAGTTTTCTCACAGCATAAACAGGCCCTGCAGAGGCACGAAGATCCCCCCTTGCTATGACGTTCCATGACGAGGGGCCAGCTTTTTCTGTAAAGGGCTGTATAACAATTAGTTGGAGCTTTGCAGGCCACACAATCTTTGCCTCAACTACTCAACTCTGCCACTGTGGCAGGAACGCAGCCACGGGCATGTGAATGAAGGGGCGCGACCATGTTCCAATAAAACTTTAATTACGGATACTATCATTTCAACGCCATACAATTCGCACACATCCTGGAGCCCCTGGGTGGCTCAGTCGGTTAAACAGCTGACTCTTGGCTTCAGCTCAGGTCATGACCTCACAGTTCGTGAGTTCAAGCCCCACATCGGGCTCCACACTGACTGTGTGAAGCCTGCTTCGGATTCTCTGACTCCCTCTCTCTCTGTCCCCTCCCCTGCTTGCTCTCTCTCTCTCTCTCTCTCACAAAATAAATAGTAAACATTAAAAAAAGAAATGTTCATACATCCCCAAATATTACACATAGATAGATAGATCTTCATCTAATTGAAATACAAAAACCATTTTTAGCCTGCTGTTATCCAGAAACACAGCCAACTGGATTTAGCCCACAAGCTATGCTTTGCTGACCCTCGGGATGACAGAGTCAGATGCAGAGGTGGGGATTTTACCAGATGATTAGAGCTTTGCAGGAAAAGAAATGCAGCCCAGGTCAGAGATGGATGGGACCACGTTCTCACACCATGGTGTGCGTGACTCAGGCTGGTCCCAGTGGCTAGGAGGCTGGGACACATTACAGTCCCGTGGGCAAAAGGATGGTGGTGCCCCAATGGCCAAGGGGTCAAGCATGGCCCACGACTGAGTTTTGGAAAGGCGAGTGGCATTTGATTTTTCACCATGTCTGTCCTTGGTTTGGACTAACTGTGGAGTCCCCACCTTACTTATTTCTGACTCAGCATAACTCCTAGAAACTTCCAAAATCAAATCAGTGGGCCAAATATATGCAGCTCACGTGTATGAGAATCAACAGAATGAGCCCCAAGGCCCAGGAGTGTGGGGATGGCAGGAATGACATGCCAGAATATTCCAGAAGTCTGCTGCCCACAGACAAATGACCCAGAATGTCAGCCAGAGTCAGTACATAGCCCTCAGAGGACAGCCTTCAATTCACATGTATTCATTCAACAAGTAAATCCCAGCTCTATGTCCTGGGCCCCAAGGAAGTCACTCCCTACTAGAAAGAGCTAGACAAGGACACAATCACAATACAAGACACCATAATCCTCAAGAAGGCAGGAACCACACTGACCTTGATCCCTACTCTCCCCAGGACCTTTTACAGTGTCAAAAGAAATCAAAGAAATTGGTTAGGGAAGGGAGGAGCCTTGAATGCCAAGTCAACGAAGTTTACTTGATTTAGCAGGCAAGGGAGAAACTTGGGAGGATTCTAAGCAGGGGAATGGCACACAAAAGGCTTGTGGTTTTTTTTTAGAAAAGACTCCAAAGGTCACAATGAGGATGGACAGAGGGAGGAAGGTAGTCATTAGCAATGAGACTACTGCAATCATCCGAGCAACAATTAAAAAAAAAAGGAAAAGAAAAGAAAAAGACTGGCAAACAGAAGGAATAGAGAAACACAGACAGAAATGCTGTCACAGAGATCATCTACAGGGCAAGGTGAATAAAGATTGGCTAGGGAGGGGCAAGGGCCAGAGAGAAGACCAGAACCATCTTGGGGAAAAAAGGGGAAGTAAGAATGATCAGTAAACAGACCATTAAGAGCAGGGACAGACTCAGGAGGACAAGGATGGCTGGGTGAGCTTCACCACATATGGTGGGGAGCATCTCCAAGATGTCGAGATCGAAACACAGCACCTTTATTGCTTGGACCCAACTCTCTCTCAAATGTCCTAGACCTTCTGCGCTCAGGACACTGGCTGCTCGTCACATATAGCTATTTAAATTTATGTTAATTAAAATGTAATGCAATTAAAACTTTAATTCCTCAGGTGCACTAGCTGCATGTCAAGTCCTCAACAGCCACCCGCAGCGAGGGGCTGGGTCTGGACCGCACGGATGGAAAACATCTCCATCATCACGGAGAGCTCTGGGGGGCACCGCCGCCAGTCTACGAGGTTTGCTTAAAAAACCCAGACCTGTTTCCATCTCATGGCACCTGGTCCAGAGGCCTCCCAGACACATCCTCCCAGTCCCGGAGACACAGAGGATGACAGATTGATCCTGTCCCGCCTCATGGAGAGAAGGGGCTCGTCAGGCACCTGCCAAGGCAGACAGCTGGCAGTGCAGGTGAGCTCGGCAGGAAGGACTCACCTTTGCAGGCTCCCGCTGCGCCGAGGTGGTAGATGGCTGCCAGCACCCGCCAAATGGCTCGCTGCTCGCCCTGCGAGATGCCCAGTGTCTCCATGGCGCTCTGGAGATGGGCAAAGGCAGCTGCCGCCTTCTGCTTGTCTTCGGGCTGCGAGCAAAGGGAGAGAGGAAGAGGCCGTCAGGGTGGCGAGAATGCAAAGCTCAGACCTGGGGGGGCGGGGGTGGGGAACAATGCGGTCGCTTTGTAACCACAGTAAATTACCCACAATTAGGCTGTGGAGTGTTGACGCCCAGAGCTCAGACTGCAGGGAAAGTAAGTCGTTCCTATCTGTCTTTGGAATGCACTGTGATTCTCATTCACCCGTGGGTTCCCTGGGTAGAGTTTTTGAGGCTCTGCTGTGTGCGGGGCCCAGAGGACGCAAAGCCGAGGGAACCCCAGAACTTGACTTTGGAGGGCCTCTCGAGGTTAGCCGTGGAAAGAGACATAAAACTTAGTGTGACGCAGGCTAGGTGGCGGGGTCCGGGCAGAGGCAGGAAGGCGTCAATGAATCCCCCTCAAAATTGTCATAGAGTTTGTCCTAGAAGGCGAGACAACACTGAGGTTGAAGTTTGGAAGAGGCACAGGCGTCACTGACCGATTTAATGCAGTAAGTCCCTACAAGCAGAGGGAACAACGTGACCAAAGGAAATCTCGGGGGACAACAGGTGTTCAACTGAATGCAGGCACAGAAGCAGGTATTTTTGGAGGTGGGGCCGACAGAGAAGCGAGAAAGCTTGAGAAGCTGGCAGGTGCCACTTGGGATGGCCTCACGTATGATGTTAGAGGCTCTGGATTCCAGCCAAGCCTGGCAAATACACACGCCTGTCTATACTCCCGGACCTGTGGCAGACATCGTTAATCGATCGAGATGCCACAGCAAGCCAGCGAGTCCCCACTGTTTCCAGGACCCCACCCCCTGCAGCCGCCACCAACTGATCTGCCTTAACAACGAAGTGCAATCTGTATGCTCTCGCCAGGGCAAGGGATGGGAAACTGCCCAAGGTTTTTTAAGCAGGAGGAAAGAGAAAGTGACATGATCAGATGTTTATGGGTTGTAGGGTGTTGTTTTTTTCTTTTTCAGATTTATGATCCCAATTATGTTTGATTGAATATTAAAATTAGCCTGAAACTCCTGCGCGCACACACACACCATCTGGCCGAGGAGACTCAGCCCAGAAACCTGCTGGGTTGAGAGAAAGTGAGCTAGGGACAAGAATTCTTTTGTCACTAATCCACCGGCAGATAATGAGGAACTGATTTGCACTTGGCCCTCTTACAGAGCGTGGGTGATGAACTGTAGGCTGGTAAAGCTGGCAGGTTCTTAAATTTTGTGGAATCCAACGCCCAGAGAGGGGATAACACTTGCCCAAGGTCACACAGCAAATTAGCATCCGATACAGAACTAGGATCAGGCTTTTCTGACTCCCTGTCCAGGCCGCTTGTCCCCTCCACTCCAGCTACGTCTAACTAGCAAAGAAGGCTGCAAGAATCAGCAACCAACCGGGCGGACGTCAAAGCATGCAGTGACATTGAGAGATTCGCTGTGAAAATATTTCAATTAATAGCAAAAGCATGTTCCACTGATCCATCATATTTCTGGGCCACCACAGGACCACAAAATCCCTAGCAACCAGGAGCTCAACCTAGCAACCGCAGCTGCTCCACTGGAGCACACGGAGGGAAGGAAGGCATCTTACCAACATGTTCTCGGTTATTTATGAGATTTCAAAGCGGCACAGAAAGGACACCGAAAGGACAGTGGCAACACATTTATTATGGCTCCCACTGTCAGCTCTGAGCATTTGAATTTAAATTACAGGCGGACTCCATCATCTGCCACTTAGCTCATGCGAAAAGAAGGAGAAACTTTCCCCAAAGCTTAATCTGTTTCTCTTCCCCTCCCTCCCCACCGCCTCCCCCTCCACCGCCCACGTCTCTGTTGCAACAGAAAATAGAGAGAGGCAAATGTATATGTTTCTGATCCAAACAATTAGGATCAGGAAGATGTTTATAGTTGCTTAAATTTCCAGGGAGCCAAACACCTCTGCCTAATGCTGTCACGAAAGCCACCCCTTCCAGCAAGATCGTGAATGTGGAGATCAGCCCGCAGCCCAAATGTCTATCAACAGGAGACTGAATACACAAAGGGCAGTGTCGCAGGGAACAGCGGTGGAGTGCTATGAGGGAATGAAAAAGAACGAGCCACAGATCCGTGCATCCACGTGCACGAATCCCACAGACCACGTGAGCCAGAGAACCAAAGACTCCGCACTGTATGACTCCCTCTCCGTGAGGTTCAAGCATCAGCCGAGCCAACCTACAGTAAGAAAAGTCATTTTGGTAACGCTGGGACAGGAGGGACGCCCCTGATCGGGAAGAGACTCAAGGGAACCTTCGTCAGAAATGTTCCAGGTGTTGATCTGGGGTGTGGCTACGGGTGCATTTGAGAATATAGTCATCACTGGGGGGAACCTGGGTGGCTCAGTCGGTTAAGTGTCTGACTTCGGCTCAGGTTATGATCTCGCAGTGCGTGAGTTCGAGCCCCGCGTCACTGTAGAGCCTGCTTCGGATCCTCTGTCTCCCTCTCTCTCTCTGCCCCTCCCCTGCTCATTCTCTCTCTCTTTCTCTCGCTCTCTCAAATAAATAAACGACAAAAAAATAAAGAATATATTCATCACTGAGTTGGAGGCTTAAAATTAGTTGTCTCACCACAGTTAAAAAAAAAATTAATGGGAAAAAAAATCAACTCACAAGACGCCCAGGGTTTATCTGATGCAAAGACTCAAGGTCAACCAAAGACTGCAGGTAATTTAGTGGGGGAAAAAAAAATCCAAAATGTTCTCTCCACATTAGACTGGGCTGTGCTTAGAGCACCCAGGAGATCCCTACAGTGCAGAGAGAGAGAGGCCAGGTTTGGATTTGGAGTCAGACAGAACTGGACATTTCCATGACTCAATGCTCCCCAGCAGGGTGACTTTGTACAGATCTCCTGCCCTTGCACTGGGGCTCAGTTTCTGCCTCTGTAGAACGGAAATCGTAGCCTACCTTCCTCTGAGGGCCATTGTGAGGAATGAATGAGTCGTGTACGGAGCACCCAGCCCTGCATGCAATGGTGCCAAATAAATGCTGGTTCCCACACACCACTGCGTCTCTCTGGCAGACTGTTCCGCTTTCCGGGACACCTTTCCCTGCCACTGCCCAAGTGCATGCCCAACACTCCACGGAAAGTGAACCAGGCGTGGCGCTGTCCTGGAGACAGGGGTGAGGGGGAGTGGGCTGGGAGACTCTGGGGAGGGTCAGAGGCTTCCAGAAAGTAGTGGTGCGTGAAGCAAACAGAATGAGTAAGGTGATGTGAGTACTGGGGTGGGGCAGGAGGAATTCCAAGCCTCCAGTCCTAGGAGCAGACCAAGAAGCTGGGTATGGCTCTGCCCATTCCACAGTTGCAAAACCCGAGGCTGAGAGGACATAAATGACCCAGGAGGGCACAGCGGGTCAGAACCCAGGGCACAGGATCTTCAGCCACGACACAGGGTTGACATTCACAAGCTGTGTGCTCTTAGGCGAGTAACCTCACCTCTCTGAGCCTGGTTACTACTCCTGAAATCAGATGTGATAATAATCCCTCACCTCAAAGGACCATTAGGAGGATTAAGGAAGCGGAGGCTCTGGGCAGAGCCCCCGGCAAGAGTGCACGATCCCCCATTTCTGTTTGGAGACCATTCCTCCACAGTTGACAACCGGGTCATAAAAAAATAAATGTGCCTCGGGCCAAAGCCCGGAAGGTAACAGCCAGAAGCCAACTGCTGGGAGGCAAAGATTATTATTATTATCACTGCTGCTGGGCACTTTTAAAAAAAAAAATCAGGCTACGTTGCAAAAAAATAAATTACAGAGAAGAAGAGAATAATATGAAAGCTTTGTGATTTCAAATGGGTCCTGGTGCCCTGACTGATCTCAAATAAGTTCCATTTAAAAGCTGAAAGTGGCAGGCAGCAAGGGCACAGTGCAGGGACCAGGGGGTGGACACTGACAGCGAGCGGAGGCGCCACCGAGGCCCGGCACCACCCGCGGGTCTCGGCGCTTTCCCCCCTGAGCACCTGCTCCAGCCGACTGCCCCCCTTCCCCCTGCACCTCATCCTGTACTCTTCACCTGCACTGTTTGAGGTCTCTCCACCTTCACCTTTGCATCAGGTGCTCCCTGGAGCAGGAACGCTGGCCTCAGTGCACCTGCCCGACTTCCCTCTCACCTCCTCTGGGCAGCCTTCCTTGATATGCCTCTACCCCTGCAGCCTGGTCTCAGCCCACACACACCTCTATTCAAGCACCTCTATCATTCTGGCTTCGAATGATCTGCAATATGGCCGTGGCAGCCCCCACCTGCCTCCTAACATATGGGCTCCTTGTGCCTGAGACCCAGCTGAGTTATCTCTCTGTGCCGGTGCCTGGGATGTAACGAGATCAGTAAATATCTATTGAGGAGTGAATGTCAATGAGCTGCCGGTTACTGTCCCTGAATGAGAGCCATTGATGCCGAGGTTGAGTTTGTCCACCTACTGAGCCAGGCCCACGGCGCTGCTAATCCCATATTCAAGGACCCCAGAGGCCAGGCTGGCTGAGGAAGGAGAGCCTCAAACTCGTGAATTCCCTTCTCTGGGGTACTCTGTGCCTCCCAGCAAACGACCCCAGCTCCCAGGATGCAGGCAATGGAGCCGAAGAAACATACAAGGTCTCCACAGCCCATGCCTTTAAAGACACGGCGGGCTAAATTCAAGTGTAATTAATGCAGTTCTGCTACCGCTGCAGGAAAATTGAGAAAAGTTTGGCCAAGTTGCGGTGAGTGGGGTCCGCTCGTTCATTTATTCACTCAACAAACATTTGTGGAGCACTTGCTGTGTGCCTGGTTCAGCGCTAGGCCTTGTGAAATACATGAGCAGTGAACAGGACACAGAAGACCCTCATTTTCTTGGACCTTAGGGTGGTAGGCAGATCGATAATAAGCAAACAAAGAGTGTCAAAGACAATGAGAGATTGTTATCGAGACCACACACACACACACACACACACACACACACCCATTAAAAGGAGGTCTCTCCCTGGACAGAGGACTGGGAAGCTGGGGTCACTCACGCTGGCACGAAAGCCCAGGATAGATGCACAAAGGTGTTTATCATCTCCTTATTGAGAGCTACCAAAAGAGTTGAGAACCTTTTCAGTAAATGGACAACATTCGAGAAACAGTTTGGGGAATCATGACTCCACTCTGAACGTCTGGTCATGAAAAGCATTGTTCGTGAAAGTGTTAATGACCTCCAGTTTGTTACGAACTGTACAAAATATTCATAGAAGACAGACTGAGCCAGGCAGGTGCCCCTAAAAATAATGTCGTATTAAAAATGTAGACCAAGGGGACGCCTGGGTGGCTCAGTCGGTTAAGCATCTGACTTCAGCTCAGGCCATGATCTCACAGTTCATGAATTCAAGCCCCAAGTCAGGCTCTCTGCTGTCAGCATAGAGCCCATTTGGGATTATCTCTCCCTCTCTCTCTGCCCATCCCCCACTTTTCTCTCTCTGTCTCTCAAAAATAAATAAACATTAAAAAAATTTAATACACACACACACACACACACACACACACACACACATACATACACCAGGGAATAGACATAAGGCCAATGAGACCAAAAAAACATGGGGTGTACTGCTAAGAAGCATGGATTGGGGGGCTCACGGGCCACTGAGGCCTTGCCCCCCCCCAACTGGTCCAGTGCTGCCATACAAGGTAACAGTGAAGAATGCCAATAAATCATAATCATAAAAGCTAAGAGTCCGAGCACTTGGTAGGCTGTATCTCATTTAACCCGGGAGCCAGGGGGAATATCAGCATCCCGGTTTTACTAGTGAGGAAACTGAGGCCCACGGAAATGGAGTCACCTTCCATAAGGCCACCCGACGGCTGCTGGGGTTCGCACCTGGATTTGTCAGACTCCAGAACCCATTTCTTAACCGTTGTCACCAATGAATTCTCAGGGGACAACGAAAGCGACGGTTACAGATAAAGTCGAAGCATGACTGATCAGAGTCAGCGGGACTGGCGAGGAGGAGGAGGAAGAAGGCTCGGCCAGGGATGAATTGGGCTGTAGAACTGCCAGGTGAAAGGCAGGACATATAGTTCAGCTGGAATCTCTGATGAACGATGGGTACTGTTCTAGTATATTTCCCTACAACGTCTGGCGGAGCAGGGATGCGGGACTCACTACCCCTGTCCATCCTCACTGGGCACTCTCTGGGCTCACCTCCTCCAGGCAGCCCTCTCTGATACGACCCCAACCCTCCAGGCCTGCCCACGCAGTATTTGGGGCAGAATTATACTAAAAAAATTATTCCACTTTTATCTGAAATTCAGACTTCACTGGACAACCTGTGGGTTGTTTTTTTTTTTTTAAGTTTCACTGAGTTCTAATGACAGATAAAAATGACATCTTGTTAGGTGTGCAATGTGATGATTTGATAGAAGCACGTTCTGAAATGATGGCCGCAATGAAGTTAATTAATGCATCCATCACTCCACGTAGTTACCGTTTTTTGTGTGTGGTGAGAACACGTAAGATCCACTCTCCTAAGAAATCTGACGTACAGAACAAACACTGTCTTTACCTACAGTCACCTTGCTGTACATTGGGTCCATTTTGAGATACAGAAGTTCTAGGCATCCTGCATTTCTATTAGCTCTATCTGGCAACTTTGGGAGCTTGTATGTAGCAACTCCCATGCCTGGGGGGACTTCCCGACCACCAAGTTCCCTTACGGAGGCAGTCCCGGGACCACCCAACCCCAGATAACTCGCCCAGGCTGGCATGGAGGACCGGTGACTTTTCAGACTTTATTTTTGCTCTTAGCACACTGAGAAAATCTTCCCTGGATACCTGCCAGGTAGTGGGGAGAGAACAAAGGCTGCCCCCACCCGTTCCCACAAATCAACTGGACTAAAAAAAAAACACAAAAACACCCCCCAGAAACACACAAAAGAAGAAAACTACTTCAAAAGCCTCCCTGACACGGATTCCCCGCTGTGACCCATTCTCGTGTGCGGACTGTTAACAAAAATTCAGGCTGGGGAGAGCTCACAGGGACCCCACTGGGGCCCTTCTCCTCCAAAACAACAACCTTCTTGCAGACTCCCATGGATCCACTTGGCCAGATTTCATTTAAACAGACGGGAAGACGCAGGGCTGGATGAGACTCTCATCCTGTGCTGTCACGGTCAAGGGCTGGGATCCTAATAGTCCCCAGTCACGGGGGATGAAAGAAAGCCATACCGCGGGTGCCCGCCAGTGACACGGGGTGTCAGAGGAAGAGTGGATTAGCCCCCAGAGCGTAAGGATGGAATCGCTGTGCGGCTCCTGAGTGGTTCACTGAGCTACACATCCAGCTCTTGATCTCGGCTCAGGTCACGATCTCATGGTTCGTGAGTTCTGGCCCCGCATTGGTCTCTGCACTGACAGCACAAAGTCTGCTCAGGATTCTCTCTCCCTCTCTGTCTCTGCCCCTCCCTTCATCTCTCTCTCCCCCTCTCTCTCTCAAAATAAATAAATCAACTTAAAAAAAAAAAACCAAAGAGGGAATAGCCATATCATCTTACTCCTACTGCAGAAATAAACTCTATGTCAGTGGTTCTTAGAGCGGGGGCGCGGTCCCTGGACCAGCAGCATCAACATCACCTGGGAGCTTCTGAGGAATGCAGACTCCCAGGCCCTGCCCCAGACCTGCTGAATCAGCAGCTCTGTGGAGGGTCCCTAGCAGTGTGTGTGTGTGTGTGTGTGTGTGTGTGTGTGTGAACAGCTTTATCAAGGTATAATTGACAAAGAATAAACTATTCCTCTTTAAAAGGTACAGAGGCACCTTGGGGGCGCCCTGGTGGCTCAGTCATTTGAGCGACCGACTTCGGCTCAGGTCATGATCTCGCGGTTCGTGGATTCAAGCCCCGCATCAGGTTCTGTGCCAACAGCTCAGAACCTGGAGCCTGCTTCGGATTCTGTCTCTCTCTCTCTCTCTCTCTCTCTCTCTCTCTCTCTGCCCCTCCCCCACCCATTCTCTGTCCGTCTGTCTCTCAAAAATAAGTAAACGTTAAAACTTTTTTAAATAAACATTAAAAAATAAATAAACTTGATAAGCTTTGATGTGTACACATATGAAACTATTGCCACAATGAAGACAACATCCATCCCACGGTCCAGAAGTTTCCTTTTATAAATCCTCTCTCCCCTCCTTCTGCCCACACCCAATGCCCAGGCAACCATGGCCCTGTTTTCTGCCACTGTGGGTTAGTTTGCAATTCCTCGAGCGTCACATACGTGGGCTCATACAGTTAGTCTCTCTTTCATCTGAGAGCTTTCACTCAGCATAACGATTTTGAGCCATCGCCCCCTTGGATACGCCAGCCTCTCGTTCACTTTCACGGCTATTACGCCACCTTTATGGGTACTCCACACCCATGCCCCTGTTATTACAAATGAAACTACGAACTGTCACGTAAACACCTTTGTCTGAACATGCACCTTTATTTTCCTGTATCAATAGCCCAGAGTAGACTAGCGTATTATAGAGAAGGTGAACATGTACCTTTTGCAAGAAACTGTTTTCCCAAACGGGTGTGCTGTCTCACATCCCCACCAGCCGGGTGTGAGAGCTCCAGCGGCCCCAGTTCTCACCAGCACTTGGTGTGACCAATCTTTTCAGCTGCAGATAATTCGGTGATTGTGTAGTGGCAGGGTGCTGTGGCTTTACTTGGAATTTCTTTAATGATGTGGAGCATGTTTCCCTGTGCGTTATCGACCATGCGCGTGTCTTCTTTGGCAAAGTGTATGTTGGAATCTTTTGCCCGCCTTCTTTGTCAGGTTGCATTTATGAGTTTAGAGAGTCGTCTATATAGTCTGGATTCAAAACTTCATCAGATAGGTGATTTGAAAATATTTTTTCCCTAGTCTGTGGCTTGTATTTTCATATTAATGGTGTCTTTCAAAGAGCGGAAGTTCTTGGGGCGCCTGGGAGGCTCAGTCGATTAAGCGTCCAAATCTTGATTTTGGCTCAGGTCATGATCTCACGGTTCCTGGGTTCAAGCCCCACATCGGGCTCTACGCTGACAGTAAGGAGCCTGCTTGGGATTCTCTCTCCTTCTGTCTCTGCCCCTCCCCTGCTCACACTCTCTCTCTCTCTCTCTCTCAAAATAAATAAATAAACCTTTTTTTTTAAAAAAAAAAAGCAGAAGTTTTTAATTGTGATGAAATACAATTTATCTATTTGTCCTCTTATAACCTGTGCATTTGGTGTCACATCTGAAAAACCTTCACCTAAAACAAAGTTGGAGAAATTTTCCCCTTGTTTTCTTGTAGAAATTTCATGGTTTTAGGTTTTACATTTGGGCCTATACTCCATTCTTTGTTAATTTCTGTCTGGTGTGAGGTTGTCGATTGCAATTCATTCTGGACCTGAAGATACGCCATAATTCCAGCACCCTTTCTTTCCCGGATCATACGTTTGTTGAAAGGCTTGGGTGTGGAAATCATCGACCCTCCCTTACATGGTGAACTCCTATTCATTCCTCCAAACCCAGTCAAATGTCACCCTAGCTAGGAAGCCTTCTCTGTCTGAGACCAAGTAGCTCTTTCAACGGTCCTTTGTGCCCACGGCATCTTGTGCAACCCCTGCCACATTTATATCCCACATGACTGCGTTAATGCCCATATCGTCTCTCCTGATGGAGTAAAACCCCACGGATGGAGGCCATAAACCCAGCACTTAACGCAGGCCTAGCACGGGAGCTGGCGGTGGGTGTAGTGGGGTGGGGAGTGACTCAGAAAACAATTGTTGAGGTGTAAACAAAAGAATAAAAGAGTAAACAAACAAGCAAACACCTGGCCTTTTTTAGGTGGACTCCATCTCTCAAAGTCTGCTCACAGACCACGTCTTCCGGGAAAGCCACCCCTGACCGCACCTACCCACGTGAATCACCAATAATACGGCCTGGGATCACGTGTCTAGTAAATATCAGGGCCAGGATTTGAGGCAAGAGCCCACACTCTTACCTCTCTGCGTCCCACCTCCTGCTTCCCTTTATGTGTGCGAGTCTCAGACACCCTACAAGCCCAGGCCCGCACCCATGGCCAGTCCTTGCCAGCCAGCAACCCCACTGGTAAAGGAGAAGAGTTGCACAGGGAACCCTGCATCACCCTCGCATCCCCTGGTCACATCCACACACACCCCAGAAGGACCTTCTCCTTACCTTAGGCCACACGCCCATGCCGAAGGAGCTGCTGTCTGCCGTCTGGTGTAGGTATAGCTCTGTCCTGGAAGCAGAGAAGGGACAGAAGTAAGGGAAGGACCGCCCACATCAGCGACCTGGCAGAGCGAGGGGACATCGTGACACAGGGCTCCACCCCGTGGCCCGGACGGTCCCATTGCCGGCCCCAGGCCCGTTTCTGGAATATCCCTCACTCACTGCCCACCCGTGGATCTTTCCTAAGTGTTTTCTGGCACAAAGAATCACAAACTAAACCCAGGGGAGTGGGTCTGCCTCCAGGTTTTCTGCTAATCGGCTGTGTGAACTCGCTCCTGGGTAATATTAGAACAGTCGGTCTGAATGAGTCCTTGCCATCTGCTGAGGTCTCCGTCACTCACCTGAGATCCAGGTCTAACCCAGCTAGCATCTGGGAGAAAACCTCAAAGTTGCCTTCCCCTTCTGGCTGTCGGGCCACGTGGCTCTTCTCCAAGAGCATCGTCTGCAATGGGAGTGGACGGGACACGGTCAGCCGGGTGGCCAGCTACCCAGAGGGCCTGTTGGGGTGTCCCCCGCCCCGATGCGCTCTTTGGGGCCACGGCTCACGTCCACGCTCTGCCAGACACGTCCGCATCGAAACTGCTCATTCATCTCGCTGATCCAGAGCCCATCCAGGGACTCAACTGACACGACAGACCCATTCCGATGAAAGCATCCGAAGGGAATCACAATCAACCAGAGCCACTCTCCAACATACTCTTATTTAACAGAAGCTTACTAAGCTGCCCCAAGTGGTGACTGATGGTCGAATTGCAGGGCCGGGACAGAAGAGGGACTTCTGGGCACCGAGGAGTTTTCCTGGAGCCTGGACGTCATCCCGGCGCGATGTACAAACAACCCTTCTAACAACCTAATCCTATTTTCTGCCTAAACAGCCTGTTTGAGGTTCAGGGAATCGGCATGGGGGATTGTGGAGATAGGAACAAACAAGCCATGTGTTGGTTACACGCGGACGTTCGCGGAAGGCCGGCGAGCGTCTGTTTGATTTCAGCTTATGCTTTTAACACCCAGCTAATGAGCGGCTGAGGTATGTATTTACTCATGAATAGTTCATCCCCGTGACATTCCGAGGCGCAGACAGGCTGGCGATGGTCCGGGGCGCTGAGTGCGTCGGGGAGGAGGTGGCCACCGTCGGGGGAGCCACAACCACTTAGACACGTTCCAGGGTCCCGGGGGGATATGTGGCCTCTGCTGAGTGGGCCTGGGGATGCTGCAGCACGTCCTCCCAGAGCACTCACCTGGAGCTGAGCGGCTGTGACTTTCCCCGTGGCATTGAAATCGAGCGACATCACCATGGCAAACCGGGTGGCATTGCAGCTATGGCTGGTGGGCACAGAGCCAAAAGCCCGGAGGACGGTGAAGGTAGCTTGGATCTTCTCCACTGTTGGGGGGCACGGGGCAGCGAGTCACCCATGGCCCTGGAGCTGCCACCCCCACCTCTCACAGGACCACCTTCCCCACTGGCACCTGCACTGGTCCAAGCCCATCTGTTCCCAACACCCCCAGCAGGCTCCCTGCCACCCCCACCCCCAACTCAGCACTAGACCACACACATTTCACTGCTGCCCTGGCTGTGTACCGCAAGCAGACTGCAGGGGGAAGAAGACTGAGTCGAGACACAGGGTCAGGATAGCTACAGTCCAGTGACAGGGGCCTCCAGGGCCTGATGAAGGAAGGCAGGGCCTTAACATTCTCAGACCTGCTCTGAGGGAGCTCACAGAGTAGCCACAGCCTTGAAAAGCCCTGCAGTCTCGCCACAGTTATTTCTTAGGCACCTACTATGCGCCAGGCACTGTGCTAGGTGCTGAATACAGCCTTTCCTGACTCCCACCCTCAAATACACGCAGTCACGGCAGAGCTACATTTGGGGAGAGCCAAGACTGGTGCCTCTCCCCTCTGTATCCCCAGGCCCTCCCGGGGGTTAGGTGGAGAGTAGGTGATCAATAAAGCTCTAGAATAACCCCAGCAAAGCAGCAGCACACACGGTGGTTAAAGGAATTTGAACATGGGCTCTGCCTTTGCTAGTTAGCTCATTTGGGGCAAATCAGTTAACCTCTCATAGCCTAGGCTATGTATTGCCCCCAAGAGGGCAAAAGCGGATTCTTGTGGGTAGGGGGGGATTTTGTTTTCTTATGTATAAAGCACAGATGTGCATAAACTGCATGAAGAGATCATGGTATATCTATGGCAGTAAAATTTGACGGTGGGGGATGATTGGGGGGTGGGGGGTGTCTGAGAAAGCTCCTTAGGGGTGCAAAAGTGAAAGAAGCATTAAGAACACGGGCCCAGGGGTTATAGCTCCAAAGCCAGACTGTCTGGGTTGGACTCTCAGCTCTAGGATGTTTTAGTTGTGTGGCCCAGGGCAAGCGAGTTAACCTGAGTCTTAATGTCCTCATCTATAACGTTTGAATAATAATATCTACCTTATAGAACTGTTTTAAATAATAAATGAGTTAATATGCTTGGAATAGGGCTCAGCATGTAAGTCCTCAGCAAATGTTTACTATGGTTATTATTATTATTATTAATTGGCGCTTTCTAAAGCCTAGTTCAAATATCGTTTCCTTTTTTTTTTTAAGTTTTTTAAGTCTTATTTATTTATCTTGAGGGCGGTGGGGAAGAGCAGGAGAGGGGCAGGGAGAAAGAGGAAGGGAGAGAACCCCAAGCCTGCTCTGCTCCATAAGCATGGACGGAGCCCGAGGCAGGGCTTGAACTCATGAGTGGCGAGATCATGACCTGAGCTGAAATCAAGAGTCGGACGTTTAACCGACTGAGCCACCCAGGCAGACATCACGTCTTCGAGGAAGCCCCCGAACTCCTCTCCTCCGAGCTCCCCGTGACTCTCTCCTAACCAGCTCTGCCAGCCCTTTGTGCAGAGCACTGGAGTTTGGCACATATGTGAAGTTCGGTTTCCCTTCTGGCTGTCGACTCCTCGTGAGCATAGGCCCTGCCCTTCTGTCTTTACCTACGGGGTCCTCTGTACAGCGCAGCAGGTTGTGCACCGCACAAGGACACCATGTCGAAGGGACACGCTGTTTACATCATACAAGTACGGGTTTGTATATCTGTCAGGACGATTTCCCAGAACATGGCGGTCAAGGGTATGGTTCTGACAATGTCAGTGCATGATGATTGCTCTGCAGGCAGCTGTGGATGTCTTGAGGAAGGAGTACCTTTTTCTAACTTGCACAGAGGCATGCAATGAACTATGGGTGGCCCTGCCTAGAAAGAAGCAAGCACAGAGTCTGCACATGGGTGCTCAGTGACTGCTAGCTGAACGGGTACAAGGAGGAGCAACCCAGCGTCCCCTCCAACTCTCCCCACCCTCCCCCACAGCCCGCCCCCAACACATGCCACCTGGAGACCACTGTACCTGAGACCCTGCCATCCACACTGCCTGCCATCGCCACCAGGTGCTCCAGGACCTGCTCGCAACAGGTGGTCTTCCCAGCACCGCTGCGCCCCAGAGCCACGATGCTCTGGTCCCTCCGCTGGCTCAGCAGCGCCCAGTATGCCCGCTGGGCCAGGGAGCCAACGTGAGCTGGCAGGCCATCCCGGCGGCGCCTGGGCACCTGCAGGAAGACGATCCTCGACATCGGTCTTCCCACCCCAGCCGGTGCCCAGGGAGCACCCCAAGGCGGTGTCCCACCCCAGCCTCGAGCCCAGCCCACCCCTGCCTGTCATCCTACCCCAACCTTATCAGACAAGTCGAATTTTACTGGGAAAAGCCCAGCCTTGGGGTCTACTCCTGCCCCTGGCTCACCGTGAGCCCTTGGACAACCTCTGAGTCTACTCTGAACCTGGGTCTCCTCTTTAACCCCTAGGAGGCTTGTGTTAGTTCATTATTGGATAGTACTTGCCTGGAATGAGGCAGCTGGATAGACTGGCAAGATTGATTAGTGATGTCTGCCATGGAAACAGAACGAAGCACAGGGTAGATGGTGGTACATATGCCATGCATTGGCCATGACAGTTTTAGGTAATACCTGAGGCCTTCCACTCCATTCATCCATTCATTTATTCTTCATTCAATACACAAAAATATTATTGTGGGCACAGCGCTACACAAAACGGATAAAGCAAATCCCTACCAACCATGAGGAGATACCATTGTATACATATTAGATGGCTAAAAACAGATTTAAAATTTTTGTAACACTCACTACCAAGGTGTGGTGAAGGCACAGAGTGACTGGAATGCCCATGCAATGCTGGTAAGAAGGACAAATGACACAGTCGCTCTGGGAAACAGTGAGAGGTACATTCATCATACAACCTGGCAATCCCATTCTTAGGTATTTACCCAGGAGAAATGAGCCGTTATGTCCACACACACACACAAAAAAAACAACCTTCAATGTCACTGGTCCTATTAAATATATATTCAAAGTCATCGAAAACTAGAAACAACCCAAATGCCTTGTAACTAGTGAACGAAGGTAACCAAACACCATGGTTTTAGCACTGAAGGTCCCATATCCCAGGAAACCCCTCTAACTGGGAAAACTGGGACAACTGGTCACCCTATTGAATGGATAAATCAGGGCACGCCGCATACAATAAATGGCCAATCGCTGCTGTAATAGGGGTGAATGTCGAACGAATGCATCGTGGCAAGGGGAAGAAGCTGATTCAAAGGTTACCTGCCGTATGATTCCAATTACGTGACTTTTTCAGAAAAGGCCAAAGTATAGGGATAAAAAGAACAGATCAGTGGCTGCCAAGGGCAGGACCCGGGAGGCGGGCGGGGTGACAACCAAGGTTCCAGAGAACTTCTAGGGGGCAATGGCATGGGAACAGTCCTGTAATTGACGGTGGAGGGTGTTGCATAACGGTACGCGTTTGTCAGAAACTTACAGGACTGTCCGCTAAAAGGGGTGAATCGAACCGACTGCAAATCATACCTGAATAACTGCCTTAAAACAGCCCTGCCTACGGAGTCGAGCCTGCTTTCTGTTGCGAAGAGACTGATGAGAAACAAACGAAAGAATGAAACTATCCGGAGACATTTTAAAGCCTGAATGAGATCACCAAGGAAGGGGGTATTTAAAGAGGAGGGAAGAGGTATGGGGGGGCAGGGCAACCGCCTTGGAGAGGTCAGGGAGACCCGCAAAGGAGGCTGAGGAGGAGAGGCCAGTGGGACAGACGGAAAAGCAGGACAGGGAGTCCTGGGAGCATTTGCAGGAGGAGCTTGGCCACACCAAACGCTATACTGAGGGTCAAGTCAGGGGAAATCAGAGACTTGAACATTTGGCAAATGAGTTTGGCAGCATGGAAACCACCGGTGACCTTGACGAAAGTCTGCTTAGCGTGGCCTTGGGGTAGAAGGGAGGAGGGCACCTGGAGACAGAGTGGTCAGTGGAGGGGCACCAAGGTGGGCAGGGCAGCCGGCCCGGCCGGACGAGGACATCCAAATGTCCTGGAATGATAAGCAGGCGACGACTGGGCCCAGAAAGGCCCCACCTGCCCTCTTCCGTGCCTTAGCAGGGCCAGGGGCACAAACCTCAGAATGGCGGCTTTACCCCCAGCCTGCACCTCCCGCCTGGGGCTCAGGGCCGCCTTTCCTGCCCAAGACGTCCCGCAACAATAATGAATCCCTGTCCTGACACAAAACACAAGGTTCCAGGGCTCGGGAGGACCCCAAAGCTGGCCAAAGTGGGACCAGCCCCCACGCTGGCTGGACACAGCCTTAGGGCATGCAGCAGAGGCAGAGGGTCCTGGGGTCTGAGCCCTGGAGCCACCTCCCACTCTGGTAACACTGAGGTCCAGGGGACAGGCCGTCCCATCTGTCAATCTCCCCAGCGGGACGGAAGGGAAAAGGGGAATCCTTCAAACCCAGGCCCCTGCGCACACATACAGGTGCATGCGTGCACACGTGCCTTGCTTGTATGCACACACGCATGCTCACGGGCACGCACGCAAGAATCGCAGAGGCCCCAGCGACTCAGAGCTGTACCCGTCTGTACCCCACACATTCACACCCGTGCTCACAGCCACGCAGACCTGCACCCCCTGGCAAACACCCAGCTCCCAGCCGCCGCCAGGTGGGCCAGACTCCCAGTGAGAGAGGCCCCCAGCCCAGCCCCAGGTCCCACCAAGTCCGGCTTCAAGATGCCATCGCAGGTCTATGCTCCCACCTGGTGGCCATTTGAGGAGCCAGACGTGACTCAGCCAAAGCGTATAGAAGGTGGTTTCGGGTTTGAGTGTGGGAAGCTGGATGCTTTGAGGGGTTACAGGGGGCTTGGGGGATCACCTCACTCAAATTCTTTGTTACAGGGCGTATTCCAGCTCCTGGACATCCCAGGCTCTGCAACGGATGCCTCGATCCAGGATGGCCGGTGAGAAGCCAGCCTTACCGTGGGAGTCTGTGCTAAATCTCCCTCCCCGGGGGCTTTGAAGGAGCAAGACAGTGACCCGGCATCTTGGAAGGCTCAGCGGCCTTGGGCTGCAGTAGCCCAAACGTAGCTCTCACAGCAAGGGAGGGGCGAGTGCAGGTGCCCTTATGGACAGCCAGGTCGGGCAGGAAGCAACGGGGGAGGGGGGCGTCCTGGAGAAGAGAAGCTTTAGAGGCAGACTCAGAGCCACTGTCCCTTTCTAAATGGACCTTAGCCTCATTTGGGGGCTACGGATGGGTTTGCCCCATGGTACTCCAGAGGGCGAGATGCAGCTTTTCATCCCCAATTGGCGGATGAGAACGCTGAGGCCAGAGAGGTGTCGTGGTCTTTCCAAGGCACTCGAGGGGCATTGGCAGCGGCTCCAAAGGCCTGCGACTTCCCCAGTCCTCCCAGCAGCACCTCCGTCAGGCCTCCCTGCCTCCTCTTTTGCCCACTTTCCCCTATCCACCCAGGAGCCCAGGGGAGCCCTTTCCAGCACACGTCAGACCATCTCACCCCTCTGCCAAAGATCCCCCGAAGCTGGCATCATGCTCGGAGCAACAGCCGGGAACATCATGACCACGTAGAAGACCTGCTGCGACCCAGACCCCACTTGTCCTGGCCTCCTCACTGTCTCCTCCTCCACACCAGCTGCTCTCCCCACTGTTATCTTTATTACTGGGGGCCTGTCTTCCCCCTCGAGAACGGAACACCCACCGGGGCAGGCTTATCGGTCTTCCTCCCTGCTCTTTCCTCCATGCGGGGCATAGAGGAGACCCTCTTGTCAGTATCTCAATCAATGGGACCAATGAATGGGATCAAAGAGAGAATCCGGCTCAAACGGCTCAGTCGTGGCTGCAGGCCCCGCCACCAGGTGGCGCTGAGAGATCTCCTTTGCTTTGACTGTCTTGCCAAAAACTGGCCATTTCCACGCTTGGCAGGGAAAAAAAATTAAACAAACAACAGAAGGGAGGCTTCTGTTTCCCGAGGTATGTGGGTGTCTGGGACTCTTGAGTAGGCAGTATGGGGTTCAGAGCACAGAAAGGCTGGTGGCCTGGGTTTTACCCCCGCTGTCCCCCTTGCTGAACACAAGGGCTGACCCAGAACATCTCATCTGTAAAACGGGGCTAGGAGAGGGCCCGATCTTTCCAGGTGGGTGTGAGCATTAGTTGAGATGATATGTAAGGTGCTGGAAGCAGTGGCTGGTGCAGAAATGATATTTGCTCAATATCTTGTCGTTACTATTGTGTGTAACGCCCCTGTTATTTCTATCCATGACTCAAGGTCCCCCTCGATGGAGGGGGGAATCACGTGGTCCTCAATGCCCCCGCGATGCCCACAATACCCCAGACCTTTTTATCTGGCAGGATGCTACTCACAGACAGGTTTGCAGGGGGCTTTGGCTGCCCTGCTCTCCCCTGAGAGGCACAGGGGACGCCCCCCCGCCACGGCGAGCACATGTTCCCATGGTCCCCCTCACCTTGCCTGCAGAGGGCGCCGGGGGCCTCCGGGGCTGGAGGGCGATCAGGTCCGGCCCGGTGAAGGTGTGGGGCAGCTGAGCCCGGTAGCGGTGCAGAAGCGTGTTCAGGACACTTGATTCGTTGACACTGACCAGGGAGGCCAGGTCCTCAGCCTGGTCCAGCTCGGGGGGGTTGGCCTGTGAAGCATCACACAAAGTGTCCTCTGGCCTCCTGGGCCTCCATACCAGCACCACCACCCGTACGTGCACACACACACACACACACACACACACACACACAGCCCCGGTGACCTCTTCTGGGAGAGCTATTTGCCACAGACCAGGACAGAACACAAAGACTCTGGAGAGAGAGAAACAAATCCGTATAAAACTCGTTTGCCCTTTGCATAGTCTGAGAGCCACCTGTCTCTCTCTCTCTCTCTTTAGTTAATTTATTTGGAGAGAGAGAGAAGAGGGGAGGAGCAGAAAGAGAGGGAGGGAGAGAATCCCAAGCAGGCTCCATGACGTCAGCACAGAGCCCGACGCAGGGCTCGATCTCATGAACCGTGAGATCATGACCTGAGCCGAAACCAAGAGTCGGACGCTTGACTGACTGAGCCACCCAGGCGCCCCTGCCACCTGTCTCTTCACACTGGTCCTGCCTCCTGAACTCACTGCCCCAGGAGGGGACAGATTCCTGAGACGGACACAGCAAGATTCAGAGAGCCTTCTCAAACACTATGAGAAGGATGGTGTTCAAGAGTAGCTGTTGCCTCCTCTCTGAATCTTGCCAGGGAGCTCCGCATGTGTTCTGTGACCCTCGGGGGTGAAGGCCAATGGCCAAACAGCCCCATTTCTCTGACAGCCCATCGTGCACTGATCCCTTGGAAACATGCCCAAACTCTTCCAGAAGCAAGGAATGATTGCAGCTTCTCCTTGGGACGTCCCTTCTAAAAGCCTTCCTACCATTCTTTCCAGCCTCAAGGAGTTTTTAGGGCCTACTGCTCTGGGGTTTGGGCCAAGCCTGAGCTCCCTTGTGGGTCAGCCTTTTTGTCAAGGACACGAGCCCACCGCAATAAAACCCCAAACAATAGTCCATCGAAACCTCGGCTACAGTTGATGACAAGCTGCAAATTTGGCTCTGAATTCCCTGGCAGCCAGGGTGAAAAGGAAAACCCGCCCTGTGGCATGATCTGCAATGTCCGTAAAATGAAAAGCGGTCATGTTCCTGGATCAGGCAGAACGACAAACATGTTTGTGAATGTGCCTGTGTCAAGAGAACCCCGAGAGAGAGAAATGACCTCCTGACGATACTCCTCCAGCAGAGCGGTGAGTTCCAAGATGGCCTTCCTTACAACTCCCTCCAGGGCATCAAGCCAAAGCAGCCTGTGCAGTCAAGTGCAAGGAAATCTCTTGCAGGGGTGGGGAAAGACGGTGCGGGGCAGGCGGGGAGAGAGACGGAGGGCTCACCCTATGAACACACTCCTCGTCCACCTCCGTCACGGTTTTGTCAGCATCGATGCAAACTCGCACCCTTCCTGCCGGCAGGTCGGCTGTTCCCTCATCCGGCTTCAGGACAGTTGCTGATGACAGCCCCAAGAGAAAGAGAGAGAGAGAGAGACCCAGAATCCGAAGCTGAGCTGTCAGAACAGAGTCCAACGTGGGGCTCGAACCCATGCACCGTGAGATCGTGATTTGAGCCAAAGTCGGACGTTTAACCAAATGAGCCACCCAAGTGCCCCATGGACGCAGCATGCCCCTCACCCTTCCCCCCAGACTCTGATCTGGCAAATACGGCCAGCAACAGAGGGGGTGCAGGAAGAAAAGACTTAGACCCCCCCAGATGGGCTAACACCCCTAATTACCAAGAGTAAATCCATCCTTCTGAACCAGCCACACTTTCTCTGCCTCGTACCATCTGTCCTCAGGAGCCTGAGAGCAAAGATCACATGAATCAGGTGACCAAGGGGACGCTGCCCTCCCTCCGCCCCCACCACCCCCACCCCACCCCCTTGTCCGGAGTGAACCCTTCACATGGGAGTTTCTCACAGTGTGATCTGGGCCCACTGAAGTCAGAATCTCCCCCAAGGGAGGGCAAGCGGGGTGGTGATTATTTACAGGCAGATGCCTCGGCCCCACCCCCGGCCCCTGGAGCGGAACCACTAAGACGGGGCCCGGGAATCTGCATTCTGAGCAATCTGCTATTTACGCAGCCCCGAGTTTGAGAACTCTGTGAGTAAGCTCAGCCATGACAGGACATCTCCGTCTTGGGACCTCCGTCATGCCGTGGAGACTCTTACCCCGGGATTGGTGCAGTGGGGGCCCCAAGATCCCTACGCATCAAGGAGGATGCCCCCAGGAGCAACTCTTGCCCTTCCCCCCCACCTCGGAAGGCTCCCTCCTGCCCCTCCCCCACTCCAGGGGCTGGACCCCCCTCACCTGATCCAAGTCTCTGCTCTGTCCTCCTTTGCTCCCCTCCGGCAGGGCCGGCCCCTCTTCACCCTCCTTCCGATCCTGAGGACTGTCTGCATGGCCCTCCAGAGCAGGTGGTCCGGCCCTTTCCAGCTCCATCTCCAGGGTCTCTGTCGCGTCATCCGCTCCCGCACGGGGCTCCCGGGCATTCTGTCCTCTGCTCTCTGGCCGGCCCTCCTTCCCAGCCGCCGCTGGGTTCTCCCTGCATGCACCCACCTCCTTGGGGGTTTCACAGCCCTTCTCTCTCTCCCCCCCGGCTCTACCTGCCTCCCCGGGCTCACTCTGAGGCCGCCCTTCCTCTCCTACCTTGGTCTGGGGCTCCCCTGCCTTCTCTGTCCTTCTCAGAGGCTGGCCTGCTTTCTCCACCCCTCCGGGAGTTCCCCCCACCTTCCCGGGCTTCCCCTGAACCTTGCTCATCTTCTCTGCCTTGACCTGAGGCTCCTCTGTCTTCTCTGCCTTACTCAGCAGCGAACCTTCTTTATCCTTCTTACTCCGGGGACCATCCCATTTGCTCCTGCTGCCCAGGGAGACTCCCCACTTTCTCACCTGGATCTGGGCCCCAGCGGGCTTGCCGTTGCCCCCCGAATCCTTGGAGAGGTTCCCCTTTGCCATCTTGTTTGGGGGGTCCCCTGCCCCCTTCTCTGCTGTAGCTGACCGTCCCCCTTCGCCTGGCCCCTCTCTGCCCTGGAGTTCACCCCCTTTCAGCCCTTTGGTCTGGGGGTCCCTGCCCCCTTTCCCCACCACGCCTTGCGTTCCTGGGTCCACAACGCCCTCGGTCTGGGTCTTCTCAGCCTTCGGGGCTGTGTCCTTAGTGCCATGAGTCCCTGGAGTCCCCCCCTTCTGTTCCCCTCCAGGGTCTGTGGCTGGGGGTGGGGTCTTACAGGTGGGGGCGTCATGGGGCTGGGTCCTCTGCTCCGGCTTGGCTGAGTCCGGGTCCAGCTTGGCCACCATCAGCAGCACGTCACCCCTCCTCACACCTCTCTTGAAGGGCAGGGGTTTTCTGGCTGGGGTCCCACTGGGGCCCGGCTCCTGGGGCTTCTCACCATTGATGCTGGTCATCAGCACGGGGTCTGTGGGGCCGGCCCCCTGGCTCTCCTTGCCTGGAATGTTCGAGTTCTGCGGAGAGCCTGACTGGCTGCCTTGGGGGATTTGCTGGTTTCCAGATTTGGTGCCACTGTTGGACTTGCCCTTGGGTTGGCCAGCAGAAGTTTCTGGGGTCTAGGAGAGAGGCCACAGCCACACTTAGCTGCTCGCTGACCAGACAGCCTTGTCACTCAGTCACTCACTCACTCACTCACTCACTCACTCATGCACCCAGCCATTCACCCATCCAGAGACCCCCAGGCACCGACGGGACACAGGACTGGACAGGCCCTGTGCCAGGCAGTGAACTGAACCCCAACACCCTGGACCTTGGCCCAGCACTTCAAAACCAAGCGAAGGAGCGGAAAGAGAGTCGACTTTGGAGCCCGACAGACCCAAGTTCAGCTTCTCACTCTGCCATTCGCCAGCTGTGTGGCCTTGGGTAAATGGCTTCCCCTCTCTGAGCCTATTTCCTTAACAATAAAATGAGTTTCGGGGCGCCTGGGTGGCTCAGTCGGTTAAGTGTCCGACTTCGGCTCAGGTCATGATCTCGCGGTCTGTGAGTTCGAGCCCCGCGTTGGGCTCTGTGCTGACAGCTCGGAGCCTGGAGCCTGTTTCAGATTCTGTGTCTCCCTCTCTCTCTGACCCTCCCCCGTTCAAGCTTTGTCTCTCTCTGTCTCAAAAATAAATAAACGTTAGAAAAATGTTTTAAAAAAAACAACAATAAAATGAGTTTCATAATGGCCTACGTCACAGGGCGAGCGTTAGGGTTCGTGATAATGCACAGAAACTGAGCCAAGTGCAGAATTCGTCCTTGGTAACAGTAGCTCCCTCTCCTGTCATTGGTACTTTTGCTGTGTCGCTGCTATTATTACTATTATTTCTGCCTTGAGTCTTCCTGCTGGGCCAAGGAGAGGGAAGGGGGCTTGGGGACTAGAGCAGAGGACCCGTTCTAGTCTTGGCTGGGACGCTTTCCAGCTGGGTGACGGTGAACGACACCACCTAACCTCTCTGAGCCTCGGTTTTCCCTCCATGCAAGGCCAGGGTCCATCCAGAGTTTTGGTGGAGTGAGATGTGGAAAAGCGCTTTGGAAGTGGCAGAGAGCTGAACGGAGTTGTTGCGACTTTTGCCGTCCGGATGCACTCCCCATGCCAGGTGAGAGCCCTGGCATGTCCCCCATGGTCCTCCCCGGACCCTGCCCCCCTCGGCGGTCCTCCCCCATCCCTACTCCCGGCCGAAGTCCTCCCAGCCCACCTACCCCCCACCCCACCCCCTCGCCTGGCCTGGACATCTGATCTCTGACGCCCCCTGCAGGCTCCTCTCCCAGGCTCTTCTGCTGCCTTGTGGCGTCAGCCCCACCCCGAGTTTTGTCCTCAAACCAGCCTGGCTGTGGCCTGAACTGCTCACAGGGCCACCTGAGCCGCTGCCTCTACAGAAAGAGAGCTGGAGGGTGTAGGCGGGAGGTCCGTCTTGATGCCTGGCTTCACCGCCTGCCCAGGTCTGGGTTCTGCGTCTGGGACCATGTTGGCTTCCTCCCCACACACCTGGGCCCAGGACTCAGTTTCTCACCCTCCTCTTGCACCCAAACCAGCCCCCAGATCATGTCGATTCCACCTGCCCGGCGTCACACTTTTGTCTCCCTTCCCAAGCCCGGGTCTGCGTTCATCTGGGCCACGGTCACAGTCCCCGAACTGGTGGCCTTTGAATCTGCTGCCACAGTCATTTGAAACCTGATCAAAAGATTTTGGCAGTGGCCCCCAGACTATGGGAAAGTCATTCCCTGCCATCACCTGGCATTCAAAGCCCTCAATGAGGAGTCACCACCCTCCATTCTGGCCTTATAGTCCCTGTGTGTCCCCATGCCTGAGCCACGCAGGGGCATCTCTTAACACATCTGATGCTTCTCTGCTTCCATGCTTCTGTTCACATCAGCTCGCTGCCCGGAATGTTCTTTCCCCCTCTTCACTTGCCGATGCTGTACTCATCTTTCTATACCCAGTTCAAATACCACCCCTTTGCAAATCTGTGCCTGCAGGCCTCGCTCAGAACCTGTCTCACGCACCCCTGAGGTCCCAGGGCACCGTGCAGGTGCACCGTCAGCAGCAACGACCACATTCTGCACCCCAGTCTGGCTTTGACTTGTGTCTCTGCCCTGTTTCAGGTGGTGGAGGCCTCAAGGGCACGGTCTCCATGGCTTTGTCACGATGATGATGTTGATGGTAATAATAACAACCATCATGCACAGATCACTTTGCAGTGGGTCCTACAGGACCATCACACCCTACTTAACCCTCGTAAGAACCCACCGAAGTAGGTTCTGAACTCTGCCCCCATTCTACGGATAAAGAAGTGAACACAAGGCTATCAGGTGGCCCGAGAGACAAAGCTGGAATGGAAAGTCATACAGGCCTCTGGGAGTCTAAAGTCAGTGCCCTTAACTGAAGCATAGTCACAGCCTTACTTGTCCCCAGGACTCACTAGAATCTCCTGGGAGCTTTTTTCTTTTTCTTCTTTTTTTTTTTTTTACATTTATTTATTTTTGAGAGGTGGGGAGAGACAGAGTGCAAGCAGGGGAGGGGCAGAGAGAGAAGGAGACACAGAATCCAGAGCAGGGTCCAGGCTCTGAGCTGTCAGCACAGAGCCCGATGCGGGGCTCCACAATCCTTGAGATCATGACCTGAGCCAAAGTCAGACGTTTCACCGACTGAGCCACCCAGGCGCCCCTAGAATCTCCTGGGAGCTTTAGGAAAACAGTGATTCTGGGGTGCCTAGGTGGCTTAGTCAGTTGAGCATCTGACTCTCAATTTCAGCTCACATCATGACCCCCAGGGTTGTGGAGTCAGGCTCTGCACTGAGATTCTCTCTGCTTGTGATTTTTTCTCTCTCCCTCTGTCTCCTTCTCCCACTCCTCATGTTCTGTCTATCTGAAGAAGAAGAAGAAGAAGAAGAAGAAGAAGAAGAAGAAGAACGATGCTTTGACCCCAATCGCAGACAGTCAGATGGAGTTGGCCTGGGCTGTGGCTGCCCCAGTGATTCCAGTGTGTAGCTAGGACTGAGAAAACCTGCTCTGGTGCCCATGGCCTAGTGGCTCAGTCTGACCTTCTCGGGGCCAGGCAGGACACAGCCTTGGAAAGAGGATTGGCTGCACTTAGCACATCTCTCCACTGTCTATACCATTTTAAAAAGTGAGTCAGTGCCTTATTTTCCAACCAAACCACCATAGCAGAAACAGTGACATGAATTTGAGCCAAACGAGGTAACCGGCCCTACCCTCCCTCACCCAAATCCTTTGGATTTTCTCAGTCACCAAAGCCCTCAGTCCGCTCTGAAGCCTTCTCAGTATACGGGGAGGAGGTGCCTGTAGAATCACGGGGGCCAAGAGGAAACTCACAGCGCATCCATTTTACAGATGGGCAAGCTGAGGCCAAAAGAGGGGAAGGGCTTTGGCCTGGACCACACAGAGGGGTGGGGCCAGAGCGAGAACCCAGCTCTCCCGACACTTGACGTGGGTCTCTTTCTGCCCCGTGTGATTCCAGCCTCTTCCTGTCTCTCACTGGCTCGGGGGCCTTTGGAAATCCAAGCCGCCTCTCTGAGCTTCGTTTTACATCCCTGCAAACTGGTGGCGGAGTCTAACGGCTCCGTGAAAGGATTAGATGGGGGCCAAATAAAGCAGTTGTGCTGGGGTAAGGAGAAAGAGTCTGGTTATTTACCGATCGGGACAAGAAAATCAAATTGGCAAGAACCAGCCAGGGCTTGCTGTGTCGCAGAAACATGTCCCGGGGCTGCCGTGCCCCAGCCCCAGGAACATCTTGGCCCAAGGTCCAGACACCTGTTGTGCTCTGAGGCCTGTCCATCCTGCATCTTGGCTCTGAGGCTCTGCCTAGGCCCTGGGGCGACAGTTTGTCCCCATCCTATGCTCGGCTCTGCTTCTTAACTTGTGCGCGGTGATGCCAGCACGGCCTGCGGCCTCATGGAACATTTTCCTTCCCAGGCCTCTGTGGCCACATCGGCCACCTTGCTCCCCAGACTAGCCCTTTCCCAGGCAGCTCGCCAGCGCAGTGAGCACACAGACTCTTGCCCTCGCTCTGCCGCTATCTGGTCTCGTGACCTTGAGCAAGTTGCTCGACCCCTCTGAACTTCAGTCCCCACCTCTGCTAAGTGGGTATCATCTGATCCACCCCATTGCCGCGGGGCGGGGGGAGGGCGGGGATCAAAGGAGCCCACGAGCGGCAGAGTGAACCTTGTCTAGTGATGAACGGCCTCCAGTCACCTTGCATCGTGATCCAACAGCAGCCGACGGAGGTTGACTTTGGCCCTCGCTTATGCCTGGGTCAGGCAGGGGTGGGGGCCGAGCCCGTCCTCCCTGGCATCCTCCCCCACAAAGACGTGGCGGGGATGTGTTCAACAGCTGCTGCCATTCAGCTGCCAGAGAACTTCTCTGAGGCAGCAAAGTCATTGTAATTGGACAGGTGCGGGCACGTGGGGGACCGGACAGGCAAACAACAGCTGAAGGGGGGTGGGAGGTGGAGCTGAGGTTGTCACTGGACTGGAGCCAACTCCCGGCCGGGAGGCGACCAGATCTCTCAGCCCAACCCCTGCGGTATTCGCCCCACCTCAAGGGGGCGCCAGAGAGACCCGAGGCCATGGCCTGTCTGCCTGACAGCGATCCGCCCACGGCGCACCCCAAGCCCACCTGCCTGGTGTCCAGCCTCGTCCATCCTGCCCGGGGTCCCTGACTGAGCGGCTGGGGACAAGGAAGGAGGCAGCGCTGGCCACCATCAGGGATAACTCTGCAAGGTCTTAAAGCACAGGGACTGCATCGTGTCCAATGACTGCTTCAATCCAGCAGAGCTATTCAGAACAATGAAGGGATTTAGTGGACACCAACCAATCAGAAAGAACGTCAGCTGGACTCAGGGACTGAGGTCCCTTCTTGGGCCAAGCACTAACCCTTTGATTATTGCCATGTGGCCATTCCAAGGCACTCAGGGGAGGGGAAGCTGGAGGGCACCGGAGCGGGGCTTGGCCGGGGCCGTGGCCGTTTACCACACGGTGTGGAGAGGTTTCAGGATTTTAACAACCGGTACACCTATAACCAGTAACTGAATATCTTTTCCGCTTAAAGTAAGCCAACTACACATCCTTAGGTAACATCTAGGTTTCCCTTTCTGCAAAAAGAGGGGTAAAACGATCCCCACCATCGTACGTCAGCCGATATCCTTCATTCATTCATTAAACAAACATTTGCTGAGTACTCGCTATGGGCCAAGTTCTACGAGAGGTTCTCAATACAGAGTGGACGGAGAGAGAGAACTATTGCGCTTAAGGAACTGCTGGTCTGATAAGCCCCACGATCAAGTATTTAACTATGCGGACCACAGTGAAGACAAACACAGAGGGTGCTGGGGGAATCGGAGGAAGGAGGGCAACGGGAGAGCTTTCCAGGGATGTTCCAGAGAGGTCCCATTTGAGCTGGGTTTTGAAGGATGCGTAAGAGTTCCATCGATCAACTGAAGAAAGGACGTTCCTCAAAGCGGGGAGAACAGGAATAAAGGCAGGATGACAAGTGGCTGGGGAGTCTCATAGGACAGGACGATGGGTATCGACAGGCACCTCGTCCCCCTTCCCGTGGGACCACTTACCTCTTGTTCAGGAGAGCCAAGCGCTGCCTGTTTCCTCAGTCTTGCTTCCTTGGACTCTTTCTCAGTCTCCCGGACGAGTTGCCTAATGAAGCCTCCTGGGATGACAGAGAACAGGGGAGGGGGCGAGGAAGGTGGAGGGCTCTTGTCCTCCTCCCGAATCTGTTTTGCAGAAGCAAAGAAGGAGACAGCTCCGTGAGTGAACCAGTGGAAGCAAGTGGCCCTTTAAGATGCTCGCAGTGGAACCCGGGGGAGGGGACACCAGGGAGGACATACAGGACTCAAGCGCATGCGTGAGCGGCCGTGGCAAAGCAGATGAGGTTCGGCGGGGCTCTGGGGGGTTTCTGTAAAAATCCAACCCTCTGGCTACAGCCCACTCCACTGACCCAGGGCTGTGGCTTCCTGATGGCCCTTAAACCAGGACCCGGGCAGCCAGGGGCTGGATGCTGGCATTTTACACCAGAAGCAGAGCCTAGACCCGAGCCGGCTGGGGTCAGGGGGCAGCGGAGACTCCTCTGCGGACCGCAGCGACCTTGGGGGCTGACGCAAGGCCACCCGCTCTGGCCGACCGGGGTGTACATCTTTAACCGGCATCACCGTGACTGCTCACGGAGGGGAGTGAAAACGTATAGCACTTTCTATGGCGGAGCTATACCCTGGCTTAAATAAGCTCCTTATCAAGGTCCTCGGTGGGTGGCTGGCAAGGACCTGATCGCCCCAGCCCGGCTGAGTAACGGGGAATCCAAAGGAGGTAGGAAAGACGAGGAGACAAAGCGGAGGCCAAGGGATAAGGTAGGTTGGTGCAGACCTCCGTCCGGGGAGAGAGAAGCAGGGAAGTTGAGGGGCTGGTTGACCCCACGCCTCTCTCTCTCGATGGAGGCTGAAGCCATGTCATGAGAGAGAGGGGAGTCTTAAGGCCCGCTCAGCAGGTGCCGTCCTCGTGCGATAAACCAGATCAGTGTGGGAGGGGCAAAGGCAACCAGGAGGCAGCCGGGGAGAAGCTTCTCGACCACCCCACCCCTCAGCCTTCCAATTCATCAAATCATGCACGATTTGATGAATGGGGGATGGTGGGGTAAAGGGGATGAATCGTGGGATGCGGGGTAAAGGAGATAGCAGGCATCAGAGAAAGAGACAGCCCTTCGCGGTATCTTGTGGGAAACAACAAAAGGGAAATGAATAACTCGGAAGAAGGGCCTGATTCCAGTTCTCCATGGTGACAGGAGGCAGGGACCCCAGAAAGCCATCCCCACGGCACAAGAGCTCTGCCTCTGTCCCAGCACTCATCAGAACTGCCGTGACGATCCAGACGGGACAGCTGGTCTACCCTCATTCCCCCCGCGGCCTACTGAGGAACAGGAAAAGACCCGGCAGTCATGGGAGGAGTTCAAGGAGTTCGTGGGCTGGGTTAGGGGGGCCGCGGCTAACCGAGCCGGCTCAGGGGAAATGGAAGGTGGGACTGGATACACCACAGGGAGCAGCCTGGGCCACCCACGTTGACTTGCCCTCCAAGGGTCAAGTCGGCCCTGAGGATCCAGCCTGGGCCCTGAGTGTTACTTTCCTTCTGCTCCCACAGGGCGAGGCGTGATGAGATGGCCATGCTGAGACAGTGTCAAGGCTGAGATGAGATGACGCGGGGCTCTCTGCAGACAGCACGAAATGTGGCTTTATGGACACACAGGACACATAAGGTGAACAGACACAAGACTGACACACGGAGACACAGGGAGGGGTGGAGAGAAGAGAGATACAGGTTAGCTCTTGGACACGGCCCTGCTCCCGCCCCCGCTGACGCCAAGAACCAAGGTCACGTGGCTGGGCACGGCCCACTGGAAGGACCACGACCAGCATGGAGGCCTCTGGCCATGGAGTGGACAGCGCCCCCCAGATCCTTTACCCTTAACCCCGCACTTTAACTTGTCATTGGGACATAACATATATCAGAAGAGGACCTAAGCATACAGCTAAGCAGCTATTCTCCCCTAAAGAATAGACCTATTTAACCAGCACCCTGATGAAGATTAAAACATCTTATTTTATTTGTTACAAGTTCGAGGACAAGCACATCTAATCTATAGTGATGAAGGTCAGAGGACCTGTTAGCTTTTGGCTGGAAAGGGGCAGGAGGGAACTTCCTGGGGTGATGGAACTGTTCTGTATCTTGACCCGGGAGGGGGCCACACGAGTGCGTCGTATGAAAGAATTCACCCAGCTGTACAATTCACTCGCTGGATGTCAATCCTGTCTCAATTCAAAAATAAACAAAACAGGGACACCCGAGCGGCTCAGTCGGCCCAACGCCCAACTCTTGATTTCGGCTCAGGTCACGATCCCAGGGTTGCAGGATGGAGACCCGCGTCGGGCTCTGTGCTGAGCACTGAGAGCGGAGCCTGCTTAAAGTTCCCTCTGCTCCCTCCTCTCGGCTCATACACACTCCCTCCCTCTCTCTCTCTCTCTCCCTCAAATAAAAAAAAAATCAAAATAAATAAATAAACTTAAAAAAAAAAAAAAAAGAATGAAAGGCGAGCCTGGGGGTCTCAGCCAGTCGAGTGTCTGACTCTTGAGTTGGGCTCGGGTCATGACCTACGTTTGTGAGATCAAGACCCGCATTGGGCTCTGTACTGGAAAACATTACAGCCCCCTGACCCTCCCTCACACCCCCGTCTAAAGTTACTCTCCCCCCCCCGCCGCCCCCCTCAGGGCAACCACTCTCCTGACTTGTAACACCATAGAATAGTGTGTTTTCCTTTTGTGAGGGCATCGCGGGCTCCATAATTGGATCACGCGTGTTAGGAAAGGACAGGGAACCAAAAGTATTCATTGGGCTGGTGGGGGAGACGATATAGTACATTCAGCATCTGATTGAGAGGCTTGCCAAATGTTCATGACTTTTGACCTAGCAAAGGCCCCTTCTGGATAACAAGCTCGAGCAAGTGATTCTAAAGCAGAGAAGTTCATCACTGGGGGGCTGGTAGTCCCCAACCCCAGAGACACAGCCCGTGTGGCCAGGAACTAGAGGAGGTCGAGTAAACTAGAGCCCATCTGACTTGAAGGAATATGCCATGAATCCATTGAGAAGGGTACGTAGGAAGCATTTTAGAAACCGCTTCACTGAGGCATCATTTCTATGCTAGACGGAAGACTCGCCCATTTGTAAACATGCAGTGATGATCTCTGAAAAGTTTTAGAGTTTTGCCACCAGAGCCTCAGTCCCATCACCCCCAAAAGACCCTTCCAAGACCCGCTGCAGGGTGCCTGGGCGGCTCAGTCGGTGTCCGACTCTTGGTTTTGGCTCAGGTCGTGATCTCACGGTTCGTGAGTTCAAGCCCCATGCCGGGCTCTGCCCTGACCGTGCAGAGCCTGCTTGGGATTCTCTCTCTCTGTCTCTCTCTCTCTCTATCCCTCCCCTGTTCACTCTCTCTGTCTCTCTCTCAAAATAAGTAAACTTTAAAAAGAAGAAAAAGGCCATTTGCAGCCACTAGCTGTGTGCACCCTCAGCCCCAGGCCACCACTACGTCTCTATGGCTAAATTGATCGCCTTTTCTGGACATTCTCTATAAATGGAACCCTAGCACATGCGGTCCTTTGTGCTTCTTTCGCTCTGCATAATGTCTTTGAGGTTCGTCCGCACTGTTGTGCAGGTGAGCTAACTGGTGCTTTCTTGTACCCATGGATCACCTCTCGTTTATGGGGTCGGGATGAATGGCGCTGCTCTGAACAGCCACGTAAATCATCGCGCGCCTACGTTTCCATTTCTCTTGGGTAGATCCCTGAGGGTTGCAGTGCTAAGCCTACAGGGTGACGCTTTGTTTGACTGTTTAAGCCCCGGCCAGGCTGTCTTCCCAAGTGGCTGCACCGTCCCCCGTGGGCCACCCGCAGTGTGTGAGGCTCCATCGGGACGCGTGCTCCATGACACGGTGATACTGGAAGGTGTCTGTGTTCCCTCGTAGAGATTAGAAGGCAGAGCTCAGCATTGCACGCACTAAACTCTCCCAAAGGGGCAAAACCCAAAACGCTCCACAGAAAGCCAAGAGTGGAAGGAAGTACACCAAGGTCTTAAAGGAAGTGGTCAGGAGTGAAGGAGTGGGGGTCTTCTCCTCCCTCCGACTTTCGGCACGTCTGTGCCGGGCATTGCCCTCGGAGCGGTGTCCCCCCCCCCCCCGCCGCCCCTCCCTCCCAGTCCCCTCTGGAAGATGCCCCCCTTCCCAGCTGTCAGAACCACCATCACCAATGAAAGCCAGAGTGTTCATGGTCGGTCTGTGGGAAGCCTCTTTCAGTGACTTGTCCATAAGAAGATGGTTCGCACAGAGTTCAAGGTGACCCCGCGTGTCACACAGACAGCTGTCTGTCAAGATGCTGCACGTCCTGGAAGCCAGCGAGGCGGACCGGGCTGGGCTGAAACTGGCTCCCATCATCTCACAGGGGCCCCCCGTGGCCACCTCTTTCCAGCTCTGTGTTCCGTGACGTCACCCGAGGGGCTTGAAATTGGCTATGAGGGTATTTACACCCCAGAAATGGGCAAATGCGTCAGATCAGGGCTTTTGTTCCGGGAGCTGGCCGTTAAACGCTTACCAGCACATCCCTGGATGAGACCCCAGGGGCCCTGTGGGGCCTGGCTAAAAGGAAATCTCGAGATCCAAAGATCCAAGAAGGGACCTTGCAGCTCTGATGAGGTCACGAGCCCACAGGGAGACCCCGGAAACGTGTCCCAGGGCAGACGACCAAGTCTTTGCCTTGAGAAGAAGGTTCCTCACAGCATGGCCTCTCCAGCTTGCAAAGGCACATGAGAGACCGATGGAGTGGAGAATGGGCACAAGATCAGATCTCTGGAGGGGCGCCTGGGTGGCGCGGTCGGTTAAGCGTCTGATTTCAGCCAGGTCACGATCTCGCGGTCCGTGAGTTCGAGCCCCGCGTTAGGCTCTGGGCTGATGGCTCGGAGCCTGTTTCCGATTCTGTGTCTCCCTCTCTCTCTGCCCCCTCCCCCATTCATGCTCTGTCTCTCTCTGTCCCAAAAATTAATTTAAAAAACGTTGAAAAAAATTAAAAAAAAAAAAAGATCAGATCTCTGGGGAGAGGGGCAGGGGAAGGGGAGGGGAGACCCTGGGGAGGCCCCCCGAGTGACTCATAGCCAGACTCCGCTCTTCTATGCGCCTGGGAGGCAGAGCCCAGGTTATGAATAGGCCTGACGTGAGGTAGCCTGGCCACCAACCCGCCCCCCCCAACCGCCGGCTACCCATCCAGCCGAGGCCTGGCCAGGCCAGTGGCGGCTTCCCAAGGATCACCCTCGGCTTCAAGGCTCCAGGGAGAATCCTGGCTGTCAGTATGGGCTGTCCTCAGCCGGGGCTGCTGGCCTGCCCAGAGGCCCACAGCATGGGGGGACAGTGAGAAAGCCATCACTCTCCACGTCCTGCCCCTCGGAGGCATCAGGCCAGTCCCAGTGACCCAGGGCCAGGAGCCAGTGCTCCTGGGAAGGCTTTGTCAAGCCTTAATTTAAGTAAGTGTTCTTATCACCACGTTCCCTTCCAGGTCTAAAACTCACACCTGCCTCATCAGCTTCTGTTTTAAGCCCATGAGGAGGCCCCGGATGCTCAGAATTCATGGTATTAACATCTTGAGGCTCCCCCTTAGGGGTGGGAGAGGCTGGTGAAGGGAAAGGTGATCCCCAAAGCCAGGGACAGCTTGAAACAGTTTTTCCTGAACACATGTTGGATCTGAGTGGCCCCACGGGGCCCTCAAGGCTTTCCCTCTCACCTCCCCAAATGTCCAGTCCTGACACAGCGGCCAGGACTCCGGTGACTTCCCCTGTCTCAAAACACAAGTTCCCAAGTCTTTAGAGACGCCTACGTGGCCCTCACAACCATCTGCCCTAAAGCCTTTCCTGCTCGCTCCTCCTTTCCAGGCACACTGACTTTCTGGAGGCACCTTCTGCGCAGATTCCCGCCTCAGGGCCTTTGCACATTCTGTTCCCTCTGCTTCAAATGCTTGTCCCTCTGCATGGCTCACACCATCACCTCCTTCAAGCCGTTGCTCAGCATCACCTCATCAATGAGCCTCCCTTCCCTATTTAAATGGAGGCATATTGTGCTCACTTCGGCAGCACATATACTAAATGGAGGCATAGCCACCCCCCACCCCCGCATCCCGGCACCACCCACCATTTTATCCCGTTCTTTCTTTCCCACAGCATTTACTGCTATCACTGTCCATCACGCTGTGTATTTTTTGTTTAGCTTCTGACTCACCCTGCAGAACATGGTCCTATGAGGGCCTGAAGCTCCGTGTGTTCTGTCCCCTTATGTAGCCCCAGTGCCTAGAACAGTGCCTGGCACGCGCTTAGCTCTCCGTGAATGTGTGTTGAATGAGTGACCGAATGCAGGGGTGGGTAACGATCAGGAGTAAAGCGCACGAGGGACGGAGCGGGCCCTCGGCAAGCGAGCCTGTGGCAGGGACTCCTGACATCCCCCCTGTGCTGTCGGCATCCACGGGGCAGGGGAGGGGAGGGGAGGGCGGGCGGCATGATATCATGGCTCTGCCACCACCATCACACGGCGGGACCCCAGGAAATTCTCTGAGCCTGTTTTCTCAGCGGTAAAATAAGCCACGCCCACACCACGCACATGCCCGATCCCCAGTAACCGCTGTCGATCATATTTTCATTTTTATTTGACCCCACGGGTCAAAGCCGGCCTGGGGAACCCAGCATCCACTGCCCCCCGGCCCCCCCTTAAATGCCTGCCGGACCTGGAATTTCTTTATCTTAAGAGCTGTTATCGCATTCACCCCCACCGCGGCACAAGGCGGTTGGCATCTCTCCCATAGAGCAGACAGTGACTCAGAGAGGTTGAGGCACTTGCCCAGGGTCACCCAGCTAAAACGACAAGGATGTGCTCCCCAGGATGTGTCCCTCTCCTCCTACCCGTGCCCCGCTCTCATCTCAGCCTCACACTGGCCGTGATAAGGCTCAGAGGCACCCCATGTCCTGGCGGCACGTTGTGGAACCCCAGGAAGTTGGCTCAAGTAGGTACATCCGGGGGTAGCCCTGTGTGTGCTCTGCGATTTGGTTGGCACCTGTTGGGTGCTAGTCCCGGCACCAGGTCCGTCGTAGCTTGAGAATCGAGGGGGTTAACAAATTCGCTTGAGGCCACACGGGAAGGAGTGGGGATGACCCAGTTGCCTAAATCCCTCCTCCTTCCGTCCACCCTGAGGTCTCTGCCCCCCGACCCCGGAAGGGAGGCAACGCAAGCAAGACCGTTGATGACAGTGCCACTAAGATCTGGGCGCTGCTCGGTGCTGAGAACTCGAGCGCTCACGTCGTTTACGGTCACGAGCCGCCGGATTATAAGGTGGATTCTGTGAGTGACCCCGTGTCGGAGGGAGGGGACGTGCCTTGCTCCCAGACAGGAAGCGGCAAAGCTGCCTGATGGACCCAGACGGTCTGACTTCAGAGCCCACGGTCGCTATAGCACCCGGGGGTTTCCAGGTTCTCCATCCCTGTGTCTGGCCCACAGCAGCTTCTTGTTCCTTTCTCCTAGCCTCCGTCTTTCACTAGCGCGTTGGGCCACCTCCTCCAGACTGCCTTCCTGACCGTGCCAGCCCATGCCACCCTCCCAGCGGTCACAGCCTCCTGCCTGCTCCACCCAATCACCCCCATCACCCTGCCCTTCGCTCCACTGGCCACACACTTTATGTCACCACAGGGTCCTTCTTCGTTTCGACTTCCATTTGGAATCGGCCTTGCCCACAGTGTGACTGGTGAGTGTATTTACACCCCAGCTAGCTCACCAGGCGCCTGGAGGCAGGCAGAGGTGTTGGCCGCTGTGAGAGCCAGGGCGAGGTTAGGGTGCTCGACATCTGGTCTGACGGTCACACGGGAGGCCGGGCATGCCGGGATCAGAAGACCTTGGGGAGAGGAAGATGCCCCTGAGGTGGGTGCCTTCCATTTGCCCCTTAGACACATCTTCCACAACCTTCCAGCTTCCAAGTGGGTTCAAGGTCACGGCAATCCCCCCGCTGGCAGAGATCAGAGGGCACCCGCGCCCTCCCTGCTTGGGGGCCACGGGTTGGCTGCCTGCCTCCACCGGAAGGCACCCTCCCCTCGGGCCACCCCTTCCTCTGGCTACCCTCTCCTGCTCTGGTGGCAGGTCCCTCCCCTGCCTCCCTGGTCCTGGAGGAAATAGCAGCTCCTCCTGCGGCTGGTCCCGGCATGCTGCACCCGGGAGAGGTCAGCAAATTTTCCTGCAAAGGACAGGATAGTAAGCCCTTCAAGCACTGAGGGCACAGGGTCTCTCTCCACTACTCAGCCCTGCCTTTGCATTGCTGAGGCAGCCCTGGGTGATCTGTAAACGAACGGGCGTGGCTGTGTCAGTGCGACTTTATTCTTTAAAGGGGGCCAAGAGCTGGATGTGGCCCTGGCCAAATCTGGAAGGACAAGGTCAAGGCTCCCAACATCCATGCCGCTTGCTGAGTTTGACGACCTCTTCAGGCTCTGCTTGCCAGGCAGCCAGGTCTGGGGCCATTTCCCAAAGGGAAGGGCCTCAAGTCTACGGAAGCTGTTGGGGGAGGGAAGAGTGGACGCTTGGTTCATCTTTCTGTGTCTCATAACACCCCTCTCCCATCTTTAGACCGCTCTGTCCTCTGGGGTGCTGACCACTAGGGTTGCAGCCCCCAGGGTTCCCTGGCTTTCTGGCCTCCTGTTGAGTTTGGTCAGTGGAAGGCTCTGGAATGAGACCTGCATATGGGAACCACAAACGGTAGAGTATTTATCCCCCTGCTGGCCCTGCTTCCCTGGCCCCTAGTTTGGGGAAAGGCTGTGTTTCTCAATCTACGGCCACAAGCCCCTTGGAGAGGTCCCTCTCCATGGACAGACTGCAGTTACCCCTCAGGCTCCTCTATTAACCTTCCGTGCCTTGCATCAGGCCCAAGGCTAATAGCCCACCACTGTCCTCTCTGGATGCTTCAGCACGCTTTGTTGGTTTCCTTAACGCTGCACCCACTCTCGGAAGAGTTCCTTCATTCAAAAGCCTCTCCAGTTGACCAGCTGGGTATGCGGTCTCCTGGTAAGACCCTGGCCAATACGGCCAGGGGGGCAAGTAGGTTTCAACTCACTATCACCTCTGACAGATGGTTAGTTTCTGCCCGGAGTGATATATGGGAAGGACTCTGAACTTTTATCTGGGCTCAGTGGAAAAGAATGCTCTGATTGATTATTAATGTCTGCCCTGGGCATGGAAGGTGGAATGGTGCACCTTTGCTATCTACTTTAAAATTTTTTTTTTCATTTGTCCATGTTTATTTATTTTTGAGAGAGAGAGAGAGGGATAAAGAGAGAGAGCAGGGGAGGGGCAGAGAGAGAGGGAGACAGAGGATCCAAAGCAGGCTGTGCTGCCCGTGCAGAGCCTGACTCGGGGCTCGAACTCATGAAACTTCGAGATCATGACCCGAGCCAAAACCAAGAGTCAGACGCTTAACCGACTGAGCCACCCAGGTGTCCCTTGTCAAATGCAGGCTTAATGGACAAAGGGACTCTCATGATTCATACATGATTCAGCCAAGCTCACCCCGACCTGGAGCTTGATGGCCAAAGCGTCATGTAGTATTGAAAAGAGACTTTGCCCGACGCAGGGACACCGTCCCCTCATCCGGGCAAGGGAAGCCCACAGCTAACAAGTAGCTGAGGATTCAGGCCACAGTCGCAACACCCACCTTAGCCTGGAAGATGAGAAGAGGGGTGGCTAATGAGAATAAAGGGCAGGGATGTTAGCAGTAGGAAAGGGTGTAAAGGGAGGGAGAGAGGAAACAGGGAGGCGAGATGGAGAAGAATGGAGAAAATAGGGTGGCAGGGGTGGAGAATGCAATGTGTACCCTCCATCAGAGATTCCCAGAGGACCAGCCCTTCTCACAAGGAATCTCCTAGACAGAAAGTCAAGGAGTCCTTTCTTGGCCATTTCCAGGGATGGGGAGCTCACTACTAAGCAAAACATTCAGGGTTGGCTCTAATTTTGCTCTTCTTTGGGACCAGAACTACAAAGCCCTCAGAGGCCACAGACCCCACCTTCTGGCATCCTGGAACAGTCCAGGGTCTTCAGCTCCCTGTTCCCTGGGGTCTGCCACGTTTTCTTCCCGCCCACAGAGCTGCCTTGCCAGGACAGCCACCTGCTGGCCCCAGTTCTGTCCTCTGGAGAGACAGACAAGGTTTTCCATGTGACACAAGTGGGGGTCTGCCCCCAATCTTCTCATCTGAAGGCTTCAGCCATTTCTCAGGTGATCCTTCAGATCACCGGCCACTGTCCCCTGGGAGTTTTGTAGATGGTTCTCTGCAACAGAAGTGGACACTTCAGTTCACAAGAGGCTGGCCAAGGTGAACACAGCAGATGCCGTCCTTCAGGGGGCTGACCTCAGCCTTGGAGGTCTCACAGCCAAGCGTGGGCCCCACCTGCCTTTTGTCAAACCTCTTAAGGTGTCAGCTCCCCATCTGTCCAGTGGGGGAGGTGGCTTTTCTTCACCGGGACTGTGGGAGTACTGGGTGCTATGTACACTGTGAGCCGTGACATTCACAGCAACCCTGTCCCCTCTTGTCCCCATTTAAGTTCTAGTCTTTCAGGTTCCTGGACCCGTTTCCAATGGGGGGAGGGGGAGGTGGCTCCCCACACACCACCAGGCTGTTTTCAGACACCTGCAGGGCGACCAGGTGTCAACTCAATTCAACTCAATTCTGACATTATCTACCTGGAGACAACATCGCATTCTGCAGGTAAAGGGCTCAGTCCCCCAAGACCACCCTCCACTTCGGACACCAATCGCAAACCCGAGCCATCACCTGTGCGTCTGACCAACTCTGGCTATAAATCAGAGGTTCCCACGACCCCCCCCCCCCTCCTTGAGTCTGGATTAATTTGCTAGAACAGCTCAGAACTCAGCGAAACATTTCACTCCCCAGCTCACCCGTTTATTATGAAGGGCTAGAACTCAGGAAGAGATGCACGGGGCAGGGTCTGGGGAAAGGGTGTGGGGCTCCCGTGCCTGCCCCAGGGGCGCAACTTTTCCCAAATTTCCACACGGTCACCAACCCAGAAGCTCTCCAAACACTGTCCTTTTGGGATTTTATGGAGACTTTATTACACGGTCATGACTGATTAAGTCCTCGGCCACTGGTGATTAAGCTCAATCTCCAGCCCGTCTCCAGTCCCTGTCCCAAGTCCCCAGTCCCCAGAGAGGTCAGGGGTGGGACTGAAAGTTCCAAGTGGTTGGCTCCTTGGCCAACCAACCCCCATCCCTAGGTGCTTTTCAAAAGTCAAGTCATCAGCATAACAAAGGACACGTTCATCACTCTCAACGTTTAGGGAGTTACCAGCCCTGATTTGTAGATGAAGACCCGATGTATATGGGAAATATAGTTTGGTCATATGAATATGACACCCGGTCGATTAAAACCCACCCATGCTTTGCACATCAGTGGCCAACAGGCCGGCACCCACCTCCACCCCCTACCCCTTGCCTCTATCCCTAAATCGTGCAGTGAGTGTTTCTTGGAGAAATGATTAATGAAAAGCCTTGGCTCCTCCAGCACATCACTCTCCTCTCCCTATCTGTGGTTGTCACACGGACGTAGGTTGGCCACATGCCTCTACCAGTCACCGTGTAGCTTGAGGAGATGCTAAACCTCGCGGATGGGCCTCCTGGCCTCATGCAGGGGTGGCCCACGAGGTTTCTCCCTCACGCCGGTGTCCGCTGATCCGCAGTTGGGAACTGCCCAGAGTGTGGCATTGAGAATGATCCCCACTAGCCACAAGGGCGTGTGGTGATTGACTAGTAATGCCTGCTGTGGGCACAGCAATGGCTACATGGGGTGCCTCTGCCAAGTATTTACCATTTGCAGGCTGGTGTTCCCCCGGCCACCTGTGAAGCAAGGAGCTGGGCATACGTCTGCTGGGGGGGTGCTCTCCTGACTGCTTTTGGGGTTTGAGTGCCTCATCAGAGGGCTGTCTTCCTACCCGTGCTGCGTTGCTACCTTGAGCTGTGCCGTAGAATACAGCAGCCAGCAGCCACAGGGTGGCTAATTAAATTTTAATTATTTAAAATTAAATTAAACCAAAACATCACCTTCTCAGTCACGCTAGACAGACTTCAAATGCACAATGGTCCCGTTTGGCCAACAGCTACCATGCTGGACCACACAGGTACAGAACATTTCTATCATTGTAGAAGTTCTATCGGATCACATTGGGTTAGGTCAGAGGTTTTCGCTGGGTGTCATTGTGCCCATCAATGGACTTTTGGCATTGCCTGAAGACATTTTTGGTTGTCACAACCAGAGGGGACCAGTGTTAGTGGCATCTGGTGGGTAGAGGCCAGGCACGCTGGTAAACATCCCACAGTACACAGGACGTCCGTCCCCCCCGCCTCCCCGCCCCAGACACAGCAAAGAATTATCCAGATCCAAGTGTCAATAGGGAGGAAGTTGAGACACCTTGATCTAAAAAATCCATGTTAAGTGGAGAAGGGCATTAATGGGGAGACAAAGGGCAAAATCATCTTTCTTTGTAATCAACGGCAAAGAACAATAATAGAAAAAAAAAAGAGAAAACAAGGTGACCCACTGTTGACAAAAGAAGAGAAGAAATTCCCGGACCTATCACCACTTAGTAGCTGTGTGCCCTTGGACAGTCACTAAACCTCTCTGATTCTCAATTTCACCCCCCTTCCCACTGGATTGCCAATGGATTGAGGCAAGGAGTGTGAATGGGCTGTGTCATCTGTCCGTCTGAAGCAGTGTAGTACAATTTATTATCTTAGCTCCTGTTGTTTAGTACGCCAGACTAAATACACAGTCTCCGGCAGAAAAGAAAAGTCCCAGTTTAATTTCATTCTGCGTGAACTTGGGGCACGTAAGCGTCTATATCTCACTTCGTGATCTGTAAAATGGGGCTAACTCCAGCCCAAGCTCCCAGGAATATCCAGCGCCAATGAGACATTTAATCCCATTGAGCAACCGTCTCGCTCTCTCAACTCAACAGCTAATCCGGTTGCCCTCCGTGAAATCGAAACTCAAACCCCAGCTGGGACCCAAGAAACAGCTGAAAAGGCACTCGGTCTTTGATGGGAGGAGGCAAATTCCCTTGGGACCCAAGAAACAGATAAATTCCTGTTTCTCCGAGCGTGAGGGTTGGCCCGGTGTTTGGTGAACCCACCTTGCGGATTCTCAAGGATATTTCCTCCGTGGCCAGAAACTGTAGTGCTTAAAGGTCATGAAGCGTTAGGGAGAGGTTCAGTGCGAAGCAGAGCAGGAAAGGAAAGTCACGGAGTTGGGTGAGTCATGCCCGGGGCGGGGGGTGATTCAGATGAAGCTGATGGTGCTTCTGGATCCTTCAGACTGAATGGGGGCGGCGGTGGTGGTGTGTGTGACACACAAAGTCACACATCTGCCTTGAGAGTTACGCGATATGCCCCCTGCCTACCCCGCTGTGAGCTGTCATCCCAAAGACCTTGTTTGGTTAATAACGTTCATATTTGTTGCCTCTGTTGACACGAGACCTAAGCTTTAATCCTTTCCTTTGAGGCTTGGAGGAGGAGGAGGAGGATGGACAGGGCTTTGGGGGTGGGGCTAACAGGGAAAATTAGGTTACGATCCCCAAAATGAGGCACCCCAGGCTGCTCCCCAAGTGTCAGCCTTGAGGATAGGGGCTGTTTTTCAATTTCTTTTTTATTTATTTTTGAGAGCGCGACAGAGACCGAATATGAGCAGGGAGGGGCAACAGGCAAAGGTGACACAGAATCCGAAGCAGGCTCCAGCCTCCGAGCTGTCAGCACAGAGCCTGATGCGGGGCTCGAACCCACAAACCGCCAGATCATGACCTGAGCCAAAGTTGGACGCTTAACGGACTGAGCCACCCAGGCGCTCCGAGGGCAGGGGCTGTTTTGAGCCCACCACCTGTACCGCAAAACTGTGTGACCTTGAGCAAGTTGCTTCCCTTCTCTGTGCTACAGGTGGGCCTGGGTCTGACAGCCCCCGGCGGCCCTCCACTTGTCTCAAACCCACGTTCTCCATTTTTTCAAATAATTCAATTTCACACAGCTTCTCGTGGCGGAAGGGTACCGTGAAATGACACGGAGGAAATTTAAATGCATGCCGTTCAGTGAAAGAAGTCGATCTGAAAAAGCGACATTCTGTACGATTCCAACTACAGGACATTCTGGAAAAAGCAAAACTATGTAGAGAGTAAATGCATCAGTGGTTGCCAGGGTTGGGGAGGAGTGAAGGGTGAACAGGAGGAGCACGGAGGAAGTGAAAATCCCCCGCATGATACCATGTCATTATACTTTTGCTTAAACCCGTAGAAGGTCCAACGGCAAGAATGAGCCCTAATGTGGGCCACCTGACTGGTCCAGTCAGTTAAGCATCTGACTCTTGCTTTCAGCTCAGGACGTGATCTCACGGTTCGTGGGTTCGAGCCCCATACGCGGACAGCGTGGAGCCTGCTTGGGATTCTCTCTCTCTCTCTCTCTCTCTCTCTCTCTCTCCACCTCCCCTGCTTGCTCACTCTCTCAAAATAAATAAATATTAAAAAAAAAAATGAGCCCTAATGTAAACTATGGGCTTGAGGTGATAATGACGTGTCCATGTAGGCTCATCATTGTACCAAATGTCCCACGCTGGTGGCGGATGTTAATGATGGGGGAGGCTATGCGTGTGTGGGGACACGGGGTCCATGGGAAATCTCTGTGCCTTCCCCTGAATTCTGCTGCAAACCTAAAACAGCTCTAAAAAATAAAGCTTATGAGTTAAAAAGATTAGCTGAAATTAATATAACACCGTATGCTAACGAACCGGAATTAAAGTAAAAACTTAAAAAAAAAAAAGAAGGATGTGCCGTATCCCACAGCAGCTTACCACCTGCTTAAAACGGACGGTTGGGACAGTGTTTTTCTCCACCAGGTCAGTAAGCCAGGACCCACTGAAGGGCTGGCTCATCACGGCCCAGGAGAAACACAGCTAGAGTTCCGGGCCTTCTGTTCTCTTCTCGAAATGCCACCAGGAGGGCTTGATCTTTCCCCCGGCGGACACCGGCCTTGGGATATTTTGCAATAATCAGGCCCGAATAGAGGTCCGTGTATGTGTGTGTGTGTGTGTGTGTGTGTGTGTGTGTTTCTTGTTTGTGTGACTGTATGTTGACTTCTGACACTGGTCGGGGTTGGAGGTGGGGGGTCCCGGGCAGCGCCTCTCTGTGGTTTCATTAGCTCATGCCACAGGAAAGAGCTCTCCAACTCACGGGCACCGAGCCACCTGTGAGGTTTGAAATCTGCGGATTCCTGGGCTCCTTCCCCCAAGACGGTTGGGCGGGTCTCACACAGCACCTCGGGAATCTGCATTTTGAAAGGCCCCCAGGTGAGGCTGAGGAAGAGAGAGAGACTTGGAGAAATCCTGCCCCGATGTCGGGTCCTGGAAGAAAGCTCCGGGATAGTCCCACCCAACCCCCCTCAGGTCTGGAAGAGGAAACTGAAGCTTAACTGGGGAGGGACTCGTCCGAGGTCACAGAGTCGGCAGAGCCCAAGCTAGGCGACTCAAGGTGACCAGGCCTGCGTGCAGGTGGCACCGGGTATTTACTAAATGGTGACAGGGCGCTCCCTCATAGGTCAGGGGGCTGAGAGACCCTGTTCGTCCTCTTCCTCGCTCTCTCCCCAGCCCGCCTTCTCCTTCTGTTATTTTCTAGAGCTCACTCATAGCCTCGGCGACACAGGCCCTCCCCGAGCCCCGCGGACATATTGCTCCGCGAACACAGCTAGGATCAGAAGCAAAAACAACACCCAAGGAAGCCACCACCGTGCTGGACGCTAGACGCTCCAGAGGGACCCTCAGCCGCCGCGAGCCGGTGCACTGAACAGGGCGGGCATCTTCCTGGCCCGGCCACAAAGAGAAAGTCACAGCCCAGTTTTCCGGGCCCCGTGGGACGGAAGCCCAGGCCCCGGCCGGGTCAAGGCCAGACTGGGCGGCTTGGAACCAGCTGGGCTTTTTCCTCCCAGCCGCCTCTACAAGAAAGCAGCACAGAGGCCATGTCCCTGCCGTCCGCAGCAGCTGCTGACGTCTTCCGGACCCCCAGGGAGGGAGGTCTTGTTAGCCTAAGGCCCCCTCTCTGCCCCCCCACCCCCCTCGCCCCTGCCACTGAGGTCTGTGCAACTTCTCCATTCAAACAGATGCCTGATACAAGGCGTCCCCGATAAAGCGCCTCCTGGGACAGAGGGTCAAGTCAGCGCCGCATGAAATTCAAGCTTTTGTCCGGGAACCACCATTCCCCTCCCCCACCACGCACATGCTTATTTAAAATCAAAAGCCACTACCATTAAGGCTTGTCCTCCACAGGGTTGGGGACGGGAAGAGTCACTCCCTGACCGTTAACTGACGACCCCTTACGCAGAAATCAGTGGTAGCGGAGGAGAAATAGGAACCCAGCAGACATGCGTCGGCTAAGATTCCAAAGTGGAGGGTATCCTATGACTCCGAACACATTTTTAAAAATGGCTAGCCGACGGATGGGTCCCGACAGACAAGGAGGAATCCCTGAAAGAGTCCGCTCGCCCTGGCATTTTCTAAAATGACTTCCACGAAATGCTCTTGCTTTCCAAGCGGGCGATTCGGGCTGTCGGACGCGACCTGGCCGGAGAGGCCCTCAGTAAGACCCACCGCGGGGCCAGACACCCACCGCCCCAGCCCCCAAAGGCACATTCTGGAAAAGTATGCCCATCAGCTTGCACGCAAGCTGCCCATCGTAACACCCGGCCCCACAGTACCTTTTCTGCACGAGGCCACAGGTCACAGGCACCACACCGGCCCGAGAGGTCTCCCCAGCTGGCAGTGCAGAGACCCCCAACAAGCCCGGACAGCAGGGGCGAAGGAGAATTGCTAGGAACACCCCCACCCGCACCCTCACACACATCCCCTTCCCTGACTGCTCCTCCCCGTCCTCCCCACACCCTCCCTCTGCGCCAATGTGATGGCAGCAGCTGAGCAGACAAGTCATTTCTAAAATTAGCCGGTGAGCCCCAGGTCTGGCCGGGAGACGGCAGCCCGGGGTGGCCGTTGACCAGGCATCGGACAGCATGGACATATTTGGTGGCGCGGAGCAGGGGAGGGGACGGCTCCCCACGCAAGCACATTCTCAGCCGTCATCCCTGTCCCCGGGCAGGCCGCACAGTCCGGCCTCGGCCCCACACAGATAACCACCGGAGGCCGCGGGGATTGGGCGAGGCGGAGAGCCGGGCCCCGCACGCCAGCGGGACTCTGGAAAAAAATAACCGGAGCGAGTTCTGCCGCCTCGTGGTGAAGAATCGATGCAGGAAAACACGCGTCACGCTCCAGATGGCATCCTGGGGGCTTTCCTGAGCTCATTTACTATTCCCGACAACCCCGCACCAGGTAGGGTTTTCCCCACTCTCGTCTGACAGAGGGGGAAACTGAGGCACAGAAAGGTCGACCAACTGGCCCAAAGCAGTGGAAAGCCGGGATTGGAACCCAGGCGGTGCTGGCCCCAGAGGGCCCAGTCTTAAATGCTGCATCCAACAGGATGCTATAAAAAGTGCTTTGTCCGGGGCACCTGGGTGGCTGACGGTTAAGCCTCCGACTTCGGGCTCAGGTCATGATTTCACGGTTCGTGAGTTTGATCCCCGTATCTGGCTCTGGGCTGACAGCTCAGAGCCTGGAGCCTGCTTTGGATTCTGTGTCTCCCTCTCTCTCTCTGCCCCTTCCCTGGTCACGCTCTGTCTGTCTCTCTCTCTCTCAAAAATAAATAAATCTTTAAAAAATTTTTTTTAAAAAGTGCTTTGTCCGCTGCCCAGAAGGCGCAAAATAAGAACACTGGTAGATTAAGTACATCACGCAAGATCGCGCAGCTCGCAAGGGACTCAAATCTAGGTCTTCCTGATTCCGAAGCCCACGGTCATTCCATTCAAACATGACATGCTGCTTCTCTTAAGAAACACTTCAGCCGGGGCGCCTGGGAGGCTCGGTTAGGTTAAGCGTCCGACTCCTAAGAGCGCGATGCTCAGGTCATGATTTCACACTCCGTGAGTTTGAGCCCCAAGTCTGGCTCTGCACTGACAGTGGGGAAGCTGCTTGGAATCCTCTCTCTCCCTATTTCTCTACCCCTGCCCCCCACACTCTCTTTCTCTCAAAAATAAATGAGTGAATTAAAAAAAAAAAAAAGAAAACACTTCAACCAGTAGTACGTGTTACTTTTCTACCCCTGTGGCTGATAGAGCAATCTATTCTCAGAGTATTTACTTCCTTCTCGGTGCTGACATTTAGTAAAATGTTTACTGGCCCACCGGGGTGGCTCAGTCGAGTCCTGCTTCGGATTCTGTGTCTCCCTCTCTCTCTGCCCCTTCCCCGTTCGTGCTCTCTCTCTCTCAACAATAAATAAACATTAAAACATTTATTTATTCATTTTTTAAATGTTTACTCATTTTTGAAAGACAGAGGGAGACAGAGCACAAGCAGGGGTGGGGCGGACAGACAGGGGGACACCGAATCCAAAGCAGGCTCCAGGCTCTGAGCTGTCAGCGCAGAGCCCTACGCGGGGCTCGAACTCACAGACCGCGAGATCGTGACCTCAGCTGAAGCCGGACGCTTAACTGACCGAGTCCCCCAGGCGCCCCTGAACATTAAAAAATTAAAATAAAATGAAATAATAAAATACAATAAAATGTTGATTTATTGTTGAGAGAGAGAGCGTGCATGTGCCAGAGTAAGGGAGGGGCAGAGAGAGAGAGAGAGAGAACACATGCTTCAGAGTGGGGGAGTGGGGGAGTGGGGGAGGGGCGGAGAGAGAGGGGGACAGAGATTCCAACGTGGGCTCTGAGCTGACAGCAGAGAGCCGGATGTGGGGCTTGAACTCATGAACCACGAGATCAAGACCTGAGCCAAAGTCCGAGGCCTAACCAACTGAGCCACCCGGGTGCCCTGAGAATTAGCGTTTTATTGGAAGTTCACGGAAACGCTTTTCTCTTGACGTTGAAACTTGACCCGTCCCCCACCCCCACCCCCACCCCCGCGCTCCCGCCAGCTCCTGAAGCATCTTGGTGCTCTCCTGTCCCGTTGATCTTTTCTATCTTCTCGTGGCCGTCGGTCTTACACGGTGGGGTGGACACGCAGAAATAGCTCTCTAAGGCTGGGCCGGGGGTCTCCGTCAGCCTCAACCTGCAGTGATGGTTAGGTTGACCTGAAGGCAACTGAGTCCCGAGGGCACCTGGCACGTCAGCATTATCCCCCTGGTACCTAACTGTGTTGCTGGAAAATCCATCAGGACAACTAAGTATTGCCTTGACCGCGCCGTAATGTAGGGCAGCCCCCGTCAGCACTAGTTTGTCACCCGGCTGAGCATTTGTCTCCGGTCTCCAGGCTTCCATCCCAAGGGGGGCAGGACAGCACAAGAACGTGAAGGCACTGTCACCAAGGGCCCCGGAAACTTGGCCCCTTCTGGTATTTTTGGAGCACAGACCGTCCCGAGTGGCTGTAGGTCCTTTGCAGCACAGACCACAGACCAGGGAGCCGTGAGTGTGCACCCGTGCCCTGGGGGTGCCAGGTTATCCCCCCGGAGACCTGGCCCTGTCTTCAGTTGGTCAGTTCTGGGTCCACAGAATGGCCTAGGGATGGATTGTGCCATTTTACTGGGGCAACTGACTTCAGCCTCCCGATCCTCCTTCTTTTTTGAGCAGGACCCTTGTGGGGGGCCCATCTCTTTTGCCTCTGGGGATGCCACATTCTATTTATCGTCTCCATACGGCCTGTGACTCGGGGGCCCCCAGTGCGCCCTATCTCACCGCACGCTAGGGTGATTGCTTCCACCTGGCTTGTGACGGCTGAGTGCTATCCCCCAGCCTGTGTCGTGTGGGGCTCCCATCATCCTCAGTGTTCTTAGAGAACTGTGTGTGTGTGTGTGTGTGTGTGTGTGTGTGTGCTGGTAACTGGAGAACAGTCCTGTGCATCTGAGCGTCATGTTCCCCACAGGGATGCAGGGAATGGTCTGCGTCTGTGTCTGTAAGTGGCTGGTACACAGCAAGTGCTCCATAAGTGCCTATGGAATAAATCGCCAAACGTACGGAAACTGGACCGGAGCAGGTGTCCCGGGATCTGGTCCCGCATCGTGCATTCTCTGCATGCCCGTCTGTCTGTCTGTCCATCTCCCACTAGTCTGTAGTCCCCTGTTCATCCTGGCCACCCAGCACCAGGCCAGGCACTAAGCAGGTGCTCATGGAATCTTTGGTGGCTGAAGTAAAACCGGTGAACAGAAGACTATATAGCCCGGAGTGTGGAGGGGAGAGAGAGATCCCTGTAGAAGGACCCCCGAAGCCCACGCCCTGGCCAGGGTCTGGAGGTGGTATGTCTGCCCAGAGCTCTGGGTGTCAGAGAAGGGCACAGGCTTTGGAGCTGGGCCCAATCCTGATCTCAAAGAGGTGTGTTCATCTCACTGGGCCTCAGGATTCCCTTCTACAACATCGGGATCCTTGGGCCACTGACCGTTCTAGTCCTTATGGCCCATGGTAGGTGCTCAGGGAATGTTTGTTGAGTGACCGAATGACCGCATGTAGATCTGTAAAGGCTCCTCCTGACTCTGCGCTGCCTGCAGAAGCAAGCCAGCACCCACTTCTTAGTGGTTCTGGTGGCCTCCGGGCCGCCCCCGGTGGGTTTTCCGGCCTTACTTGGTACGTCCCTTCAAGCGTGTCCACCCACTTCTCTGTATTCCTAATCCCTTCCTCCTTGGTCTACCGTAGGAATTCTGGCCAGCCTCCCCTAGCATTTTCTGTGCTCAGAGGAGCCAGGCTGCCGGGGTCCTTGTCAGGGTAACAACCCTGCAGCCCCGGAGAGTGGCCCTGAATGCATATACCCTCCCATATCCGGCCTTGCGGCCCCACTCCCCTCGCTCTAACACCCTCGGTATCCAGTCCCTGGAAAATGTCTCCCTGCCCCTGCCTATCCATGTTCGCTCCGTCTTGCAGCTGCTTTGGCATAGAACTCCCTTCCTCCTTCATCAAGCACTTCCCCAGAGTGGGGGGGGGGGGGGTGATGGGGCATCACCCTAGCCAAAGGCCTAGTGGCGAGGAGGTAAGGGAGGGGGAGATCCTGGGGGTGGGGGTGCTATTTCTCCATAGGAAGGAATAGAACACGTCTGCGGCCTTGGAGAGGTCAGAGGAAGCTGGAGGTCCAAGAGTTCCAAGGGCGTCAGCTCGGATGTCCCCATCCCGTGTGACAAGGTCTCATTCTTCCCCAAGCCAAGCGTGCCTTGGCCAAGCGGACAGACCTGCCTTGGGAGCTTAACCACCGTTGGAACTCATCTGGTCTCATTCCTGAGTCCTAGGTCTGGTCCTCATTTTCTTTCCCGCCCACCGTGGAGGTGGCCCTCTCAGTGTTTCCTACTGGCAGCTGGTTCCTCTCGGCTGTTTCTTATCTTTCCCTAAAGCATCCATTAAGCTTAGTGATAGCCGCCCATCGCATCGTCCCCCTGTCCGGTAGTTACTGTCCCTCCCACTTTTCGCAAACTCTTTGTTGCCCTAAATAAAGAGGTCGACGGAAGCAAGCTCGAAACTGGCAAGTTCATTTAGGGGTTGCGGACGGATTGCAGTTCTGGACAAGCAAAAACGGTAGCGAGCTGCAGGCGAGCCGGCTGGGGGTTTGGGATAAATTACGTATGTATTTTAAATGTTTATTTATTTTGAGAGGGAGAGCACAAGCAGGGAAGAGGGAGAGAGAGAGAGGGAGAGAGAGAGAATCCCAAGCAGGCTCTGCGTGGTCCGCGTATTAGAACAAGGCGTAAGAGACCTAGGATGTCTTTGTGCAATACGGGTGGAATGGGGTTTTGTCCCAGTCGGATGCGCTTCCGGAGGGGTTATTAGATCCTGTCTCCCGTGAGAACAAAAGACGAACTGCTGTTAGCGCTGAGATGATAAAGGAGGGGGAAAACACAGACGCTCCACTGGCATGTGTATATCGAATAACGCAGCCACAGTTAACGTCGTGGCAAAGGTGGGTTACGGGTGAGAAGGCAGGTGCTGTGAATGTGTCAGCGTCTAGCGAGGAACAGGCCTGTTAGGATTTGTAGACTCAGGCAGCCTCCTAACGAGTAGCCAAAGTTTCATCATGCTGAGATGTTGGGCGGAGTGGGGAGGTCGATAACGGATTCATTAATAATTTTAAGGAGTGGGTGAGACTTTCGGAGGCGGGTCATTAAATTCTTATAGTTGAAAGATGACTTTTTTTCATATCATTGGTCACGGTTAGATTTCCTGTAGGAGTGATGATAACATGCACTGTATTAAGTTTAGGTTCCCTATTTGTGATCAGCTTTTGTAAGTGTTTCGTCAAAGCCTTCTCCAGTTTATGGTGGGCTTGGGTTAGGCACGGGTTAAGCGTCAGGCCCGGCGTGGGGCTTGAACTCACCAACTGTGAGATCCTGACCTGAGCTGAAAGCAAGACTCAAGACGCTTAACCCACTGAGCCACCCAGGTGGCCCTGGGATGATAGGTTGTATTTGTGGGCAGGGAATGAATGTAACAAGGGGGCAGTTCAGTAAAAATGCTCCCCACCCCCCGCTAAAGTGAACGGAACCGGTGGAGCCACACAAAGCTGCGTTCAGCCCGCTTTGTGAGACCAACCTGGCCCTGAGTCATCCCCCCGCCCCCACCTCTGGCAAAATCCGCCAAGGTAGATATGGGACAAGCTTGGACCGATGCCTCAACATCCAAGAGGATTCCCACACTATCAGTCTTCTGTAAATCAGTGTTATCCTCCTGGGGGCACGTGCTCGAGGTTCCTTTCCAAGGTTGCAGTTCTTTTTTTTTTAGGTTTATTGATTTATTTTGAGTGAGACAGAGACAGCCCAAGGCAGGGGAGGGACAAGGAGAGAGGACAGAGAATCCCAAGCAGGCTCTGAGCTGCCAGCACAGAGACTGACGCGGGGCTCGAACCCACGAACTGTGAGATCATGATCTGAGACAAGACCAAGAGCCGGACATTTAACTGGCGCCTGCAGTTCTTTTCGAGACAGCGACCTCTTCGCAGCTTGGTAGGACATAGCGGCCAGTGTATTCCCTCCACTGGCACACCGTCCCAACTCACCTCTGTTGCAAATTTGCACTCTCGGAGCCCCCTCTCGTTGAACTAGGGGCTTTCTATGTTCCATCTACGACCACCGATTCCCATCTCTGACCACGGCCAGCCGGGGAGCGGGTAATCCAGGCCCCCACGCCCCACTTCAGCCCCTGCTTTCTCCCACCGCACCCGGGACTGACCTTGCAGACTGTTGTCTTGGGGGGAAGCTGCCTCTGAGACAGAATTCAAGGAACAGAAGTTTATTGACGAGTTCTCTGGTACCTATACCAATGGAAGGATGGAGAAGAAATGAGGATGGGGGGGATGTCTAGCTGTGACAAAGGCCCCCCAAATGGCTTCGGGCAGCCAGATGAGAAGTTCTTCCGTGAAGGACGATCTGGACAGCACATGACGCTACCCACTACAGACCCTTGGCCAAGGTCATCCGTGACATATTTGGCAAGGTAGAGCGACTCATGACCACAGTCAGCACCATTGCTGCTACGCCTGGACACAATGCGTCCACACTCACCCCTGCAGTCACTGGCCATGGGCAAATTCCACCCTGAAATGACCGGGAAGCTCACTGGCATGCTGTTTCGTGTCCCCGCCCCCACTGCATCTCATGGATCAGATCTGCAGTCTAGAAAAATCTGCCCAAGGCATTGATATCAAGAAGGAAATGCAGCAGGTGTCAGAGGGTGTTCTGGGCCCCAGGAAGCACCAGCCCCCTCTGCCGCAATCTTAACAGTAACGCCCGCTCCTCCTCCTTTGGGGATGGCATTACCTCCAACACCACTTTGTCCAGCTCATTTCCTGGCACGACAATGAATTTGGCCACAACCACCACATGGCAGACCTCACGGTCCTCAGGAGCTCCCAGGAGTTAAGAGTCCTGGCCAGTAACCTTGGCAACAACCTTTCCCCTTGGTGGAGTCCCCTGCCCCAACTCTGTCCCCAGCACAGAGAACTTTCCATCTTCTATACCAGGGGTTCTCAACTGGGGGTGGCTTTGCCCCCACAAGGGACATTTGGCAACGTCTGGGGTTGTCCAGACTGGCTTGGGAGGGGTGTGGGCACTGGCATCCAGCGAGTAGAGGCTGAGTGGTGCTCAACACCCTACAGTGCCCAGGCCCCTCACATTCACCCTTAGTTGAAACTTGGATGTTTTTGGTTGGGATGGTCCCTTGGGTGCATCTAATCGAACGCTCGTAATTCCGGAACGAGAAAATCGCAGAGCGAACAGGTGGCCCAGAGCGGCCAGCTGGGAGTCGGGGGCCCAGCACTCACCCCGTCCTGCCGGGCCAGCAGCTCTTGGGAGCGGCCCTCGTTACAGGGCGCATCCGACCGAGGCCTCGGCTGCGTGCCACCCTCTGCCCACGGAGCGGACCACCCACTCCACAGCCGGGCCTCCGCACAACTCCTCTGACAAATGGTTTCGAATCGGCAATTCCTTCTTTCCTGAACTGGCAAGACACAGAACGTGCTTCCAGCTCAAGGACAGGAAACAGCCAGCCTACCCTCCACCTGTGGGCCCCCAGGCGGGCAGATGTGCCACGCCACCTCCTTGGATTTTTGGTTTAAACTGACGTGCACCCTGGGGTCTCTCAGCTCGTCTCCGTGGGAGCAGGGATGGAGAGTAAGGGGTCTGTACTTCCGGGAGGGACTCCAAGGTCACCCTGAGAGTAAGCGGCGGGGGGGGGGGGGGTGGCAGGGGGAGTGCTGGGGTAGCCTAGACTAAGTGGGGAGGAGACAGTGCTCCAACACTCCAGATAACCACAGAAATGCAGTCCTCTTCCTCTTTATAAAATCGGCCCCTGTGTGGATCGTTCTCAAAACCAGGATTCGTTAAAAGGAGTTACTTCCTGGGGCGCCTGGGTGGCGCAGTCGGTTAAGCGTCCGACTTCAGCCAGGTCACGATCTCGCGGTCCGTGAGTTCGAGCCCCGCGTCGGGCTCTGGGCTGATGGCTCAGAGCCTGGAGCCTGTTTCCGATTCTGTGTCTCCCTCTCTCTGCCCCTCGCCCGTTCATGCTCTGTCTCTCTCTCTGTCCCAAAAATAAAATAAACGTTGAAAAAAAAAAAAAAAAAAGGAGTTACTTCCTGACGTCTTAGCAGCTTGATAAAAAAAAAAAAAAAAAAACAACGCAGTTTTGAATCAGGGGCGGGGAGAGGGGTTGGGGTGGGAGGACAGCACACCAGAGTAGAAATCTTTGTACAGATGCTTTTTATTGAAATTTTAGGTAAGCAGTTTATCAACATGGAAAACCAGCCTAGCTGCTCCAAAGTAACCGTCAAAGCCGGTGATCATTAAATGGACTGCACGTGCCTTGCACAGGGCGGGTGGCCGCAGGCGTGGAACAGCATCTCACGTGGGAGAGGACTTGAAACGTGCACTAGTTAGGTGTCTACTGGGGGCGGGCTATAGACTTCCACTGGCACGATCAACGGGAAGAGAGATCACACGGGAATTACATGGTGATTTTATAGGTAACGGTATCTAGATTTACAATAAGGCTGTAGAGCAACGCACAACAGGAAGCGAATTTCTCTCTTTCGGGATGTGACACTTTGCCAAGAATACAGTAAATACGTTACCGTGTTGGTGGCTGCCCAGCGAGGAAGACAGGCAGAGAGAAATGTCAGCATGTGAGGAGGGACCCCTTCTCCCAGGGACCGGTCATTCCAGCTCATGTCAACCGGTCTGTCCGCTCGAAAATAAGACCCCTTGCAAATACAACCTCTCGCAAAGTTTTAATCCTAGATGAGGGCGTTCGCCTTTATGATCCCGTTTTCCAAACCATTTGGAAGCAGTGAGGGGGCAGGGGAAAGTCACGTTCAAATGAGCAACTCCTCGGAAGTGGTGTTTTCAAACACGGCTAGCTATTTGTAACGAGTGCCGAGGGCCGACCTTTCCTTCGGTGCTTGGTAAGTCAGGTGCAACAGTCGCATCTCAGGGCGACGGCGAGACGGGTGGCAGGGATTCGGCACAATCGGACCAGGAAATGATGATCTGGGCTGAAGGATGATGGAACAGAAGGGACGTCTCCCTGCCCCGCTCGCTAGGACAAGGCCGTGGCTTTAGAACTGACATCAAAAGGGAATCCCGCCGAACCGTGTTACTGAGACTCGTTTATGATGCAGCCAGTCTAGAAGAAAGCGTGTGGGGTACCTGTCAACGAGCAGGACGGCTTCTGAAGAGGTAGATGAAAGCAGTATTTCATGGCAAGTTTGCTGTCAGATGTTGTCGAGAAAGCGCAGGCGCTACTCAGCCCAGAGCAGCCGATAAGCTTTTGTTGAAAACAGTCCATGGCAGTGGGGACGGCTGTTGGCCCCATGTGGCTGCGCGCGTTATTTCTGCTTTAGCTTATGAGAAACAGAAAGGACTGCCTTTTCTTTAAATAACAAATTAGACAAATAAAAAGGAGCAGAAATAAGGAATGCTTCGATGGAAAACAAACGTAAGGATTCAATAAATAATATAAAATGCTTTTGTGCTAAAATAGAACTCTGTTTATATATATATATATATATATTTGTATATGCAGTTTAGCAATCTTTGTTACCCAGAAAAAGCCAAATCTATCATAATCATTTAAAACATAGAAAAATACAATTTAACAACAGAACTTAAAAAATGGCCAGTGTTTAGCTTACAAACCACATATAATATATACAGCATGGAATGTTAATCAACTGAGACACAAGAAATTAAGTTTCAAGTCCTTTGTAATTACAAGTGCACGGTTAGAAATATTTCTCCATTCCCTACCCTTACATGAAAGACCTTTTATAGTAGGACAAAATAAAATATGGGAGCAGAGTTAACAGTATTCAGAGATGATTTTGAGATGGTGGTATAAGAGAGTTTCCTCTAAGAATGCTGAGTTATTGAAACCTTAAAAGGCAGTTTTTATTCCTGTAGGTTTTTGATGAAATGCATATACTGTTAATCCATTTTCTGGTGTGTGTGTGTGTGTGTGTGTGTGTGTGTTTAAATAAAGGTGATTTAACATTTGGGGTGCCGCATTTATTGGTCAGTGCTCCCCGGCCACGTCAGTGAGTGTCTGGGCATTGGGCACTTCCAGGGTTGGGGGGGCATCCCTGTCCCTCAGCTGTAAAACAGCAGGTCTATTAGTTTTTGAGAGTGAAAGAAATCCAAAGTCCATTACGACCTGAGGAAATCGTATTATTTTAGAGTTCAACTTTCATTAATTCGACAGGAAAAAACTTATTTGAATGTAGCCTGGGTAAAAAGAAAAAATTCATATTCGTATGAATTCAAGTAATTAATTCAAATCTCTCGGGGCAACTTTTCGCGGGAGGGAATATCAGGTTAGATCTTTCGGAAAAAACGTTTTCAAATTCAAACTATTAAAAGCTCACTCTATGGATCGTTATTAAGTAATCTCTAACCCAACGTGGGGCTCGAACTTGCAACCCCGAGATCAAGAGTCGCGTGCTCTGCCGACGGAGCCAGCCAGGCACCCAGTATCCAAGCTCCTCCAGGAGTGAGCATGGCTTAAACAGCAAGTCCGGTGCTATTATTCTGGGAGGCTTCCTGTGGCTTCAATGGGTGTGCGACAATGTCTGCAGCTGGCCACATGGCCCTGGGGACAGCCACCCAGACCCTGCGTCTGGCCCTCTGGGGAGCAGCAAGGCATGGCCAAATAGGGTGTTAGCTCTGGGTGCTGTGCAGAGTCCTGATGGAAAGCCAATGGCCTATTTATAAGTTCAGAGCCTCCATAACTGAAAATAAAGTGGCCGCGTCTCACCATAATTACCATTCAACTCCTATTTCAAGGAGGGAAAGAATCAGCCAGCTTTAACTCGGGCGTTTGCATGGTGCTTGGTGTAAAGGTTGTGAGTTTTGACCTGCAAGGTAACGTCTTCCTTCTTTTGCCCCATTCCTACCACTGCCCTTGTCTGGGGGGGCGGCGCCCAATCCACTCACCCCTCCAGCCCACAGCCCCCCCAGCCACCACCTGCCAGACTCCAGTGAAGCCCCACCTCCTCTCGGGGCACAAACGTGTCAGTCCTTAGGGGTGGAGAGGAGGTCATTCATCAGGCGTCTCTGGATGACCCAGAAACACTTCCCTGAACACGACTGAGAAAAAAACCCACGTGTGATGAAGTCTTACAAGATAAGTCTTATCTTAACGCCAGCGCATTTGAAAGTATGTTTTCTAGATTTACATCGCGTGAAAGAGGTCCAACTTTGAGAACCTGGTTTTCTTCCTGACATGAAGCCGATTCCGTCGAAAAGGCAAATGCTGTGATTGAATTGGTGCAACTACAAATGCCAAATGAAATTTTTTAAATCATCAGAGAAAAACCACTCTTCGATCTTTTCTCGTGTAGTTAAAGCTGTCAATTGGTAAAGGCTATTTTTTAATGGCCAGTGAGGGCCTTAAAACGATGGTTTCTGATATCCGTGTGGCGCATTTCAAATCACAATCGAGCTCAGTCTTGCTTCAAACAGATGGTTGCGTGTTGTCGCTGTGGTCTTTCTGGAGCTGGAAGGCTGCTGTCCTCCACGGCTGGCCCTTCTTCCCCACGGATCCTGAAATCGTAATGTCAGTGAACTGGCCAATCATTTCCATTAGCACGGAACCAGCGAATTGCTGTAAGTTTTGCTGAAAACTCCCACTTCCACATGAGACAGAAGGAAAAACCACGACCCCCCAAGGCCATGAAGGAGCGATTGCACCAGTGAGAGTATTTTGGCTTAAAAAAATAACCTTGGACTCACTCAAGTTTTTCATGGATTCCATACATGTTGTATAGCAGCTAGAGGTAAGATCATCTTTGTTTTTAGACTTTGCCCTTTTCATTCCCTTGTTTTATGAAATCAAGACATTGTAACTTTATAAAAATATTACCAACTTTATCTTCCTTGGATAATGAGAAAATGTGTGAATTTTGTCCTTTTGAATGGTCCAAACGTAGGAAGGGTCAAACGTCTAGGAATGATGTGACACTCTTAAAACCTTCGGAAACAGCCAAGTATGCCAAGACTTCTAAACCAGCAGCTTGGGGCGCCTGGGTGGCTCAGTCGGTTGGGCATCTGACTTCGGCTCAGGTCACGATCTCGCGGTTCGTGAGTTCGAGCCCTGCGTTGGGCTCTGTGCTGACAGCTCGGAGCCTGGAGCCTGCTTCCGATTCTCTGTCTCCTCTCTCTGCCCCTCCCCTGCTTGTGCCGTCTCTTTCGTGCGCAAAAATAAACAAACATTAAAAAAAAATAATAATGAAATAAACCAGTGGCTTTCTTTGGCCACTCAAGGCCATGCAGGCACAAGGCGCTGGCACAGAAGGGTCCCGGAGGTGTCTTCTGTCTGGCAGCGGAGAAACTGGCCCCGTCAGGACGCCTGCGGGGGCAAGTGCAGGTAGGAGACAGGCCAGACAAGACCCCAGCACTGGGAATTATGGTTGAGGCAAAAGGGCTCTCAGGCGATTTCCCAATTCACGTTTTCCTTCTAAAAGGCAGATGAACCTTCTGTTCTACGCTGGAGCGAAAAAGGTATCTTTCAAACAGCCGCACACTGGCGTGGCTGACGCACTCGGGTCTGAAAGGGGAGACGCTAAGCCCAGCCCCTCGAGGAGTCTGTGCCCGAGGGCCTTGACTGTCAAGCGGGGACTCGGGGCGCAGCAAACTGTACGTGCTGAGCGCATGGGAGCCTGCAACGGGGCTGGTGACAGCAGGGACAGCTGTCATTAACCACAGTCGGGAAGGCGCTCACCCTTTGCGAGGAACAACTACTTTTCTGTTGCTAGCGGTTTTTTGGGTTTTTGTGTTTTTGTTTTGAAAACAGAATGTGAACGTCAGTCTTCCCTTTTAAACATGCCAGGGGAAGGCATGTAACTAGGGCACCCCCCCCCCTCTACTGGCAAGAGCAGAGTAGAACGGATACGCTCATGTAGACCCCAACTGGTAGCTGAGATGGGTAAGGAACCTCCAGATTTCTTTTCCGAAGCAACTCCTATGAAATGAAACACGTTCTGTAATTATCTTCCAAACTCTCCAAACAGAATTGCATTAAAAAGTACTGACTTTCCCAATGAGCACAGGACCCAGAGATTTGGACCCACTGAAAATATCGAGGGCAGGATGCAGACAGCTGTGATCGGTGATCGGTTGTTGGTATTGTTAGTAAACTTAGAAACATACAACGAGACTGTACTAGGAAGACAGAAATGTGGACTTTAAAAAAATTATTGTTACTATTTTTAGTCTGATGAGAGAGAGGACTGCACTGGGAAAATCACCGCTTCTTACAGCCCAGCATTTATTTGGGGCGTGAAAAGGGCGCAGGGCGCGTGGCGGGAGAGCAAGCCGGGGGTGGGGGGAGATGACAAGATGCCTCCGGGATCAGGGGAAGGGCCTTTCCGCTCCCCTGCTGTGTCGGGCGCGGGGCGACCCACCCGGGGGGGCAAGTACTACTCACTAACGACAGGCCAAGGTCAACAGGAAAGTCAACAGATGCGGTTAGCCCATCTGGACACATTCATTCTTCAGCATCCTTTAGTCAATGAAATTCACTGTAAGTTATGCTACGACGTGAAACGGAGCGATTCTTCCCTTCCTGTACACACCCATTATGGATACGTGTCCTGAGGGCAGGCAGAAGGAACCAGAACGAACGGGTCCTGGAACCGCTTACTGTCGGAACCCTCGACAGACTCGCCCCCCAGCAGCCGTGTGCACCCAGACATGTGAAAGTGCTATGTGTTTATTTGAAGATGTCTGAGAAACCGCTGTTGCCCCGGAAGCCAAAACCCCACGGCCTCGCCTTCACAGCCCGCCAGGCCTTCCCACGATCCGCTGTGGAACGCCCTCAGTGACGAGCGACGGCCACGTCCTCTGAGGGCACACTCCCTCTGTTCCCTGTCGGAGGCAGGCTGGTACCCGTGGTTCCGCACACACGGTGGGGGCCCAAGTGCAGCCTTCTCGACCAGTATCTTCGGCTTTCAGCCCCGGGCAACGAGAGGTGGGTGTGCCCACGTCCTGCCCTTCGGCCGCGTGGACCAGGCACCGGGGAAACTGGCACGTGGAACGAGGCAGTGCCTGGGCCATCCGTGCCCGATGCGGCAGAGGGCTGCGCTCCGTCCTGGCAAGCGCAAGATGTGTCTGACGGTCAGATGTACAGATCGAAGGGATGGGCAGGAATCATTCCAAGTTCTAAGTTCATAGATACCCAAACCGGGACGTGACGAAGGAAAAGAACTTTCGCTTGTTTCTTCAGTAGTTTCGAGCGTGGACAGATGTGATGCAGAGGGAGGCACTCGGGGGGAGGGGGGTGTGTAGGGGGGGTTGGCCGGCCCCATGCCGACAGCGGTCAGCGCTCTTACTGGGAGCACTTCAGCGTCCTGGGTCCTCCCGGCCATGGAGGGGCCCTAGGGACACGGGGACCGAACCTCCGACCCCCGGCCTTCTCCAAAAGGCTCCATCTCAAGGGCTGAAAACCCTCGGCACGGGCTTCCTTGCGGCCCTGTCTCCCCAGGACCCTCCTGCCCTGGGTGTCAGAGGCCATTGCTGTTCCTGTGACAGAGGGGAGGCTTGGACAGCTCAACCACGCTGGAGCGGGACTTGTTGAGGAACTTGGGGGCGCGTCTCAACAGCCGCTGGGCCTCCATAAACGTCTCGGTCAGCTCCTTCTTCCACTGCACAAACTCGGGGTCGCTCTGCACGGAGACACAAAGGGAGAAGTTGCCACGGGCTGGCCCGTCCTGCTGACAGCCGGGGTGCCTCTGGCAACAACGGTGACGTGCTGCTCTCCGGCCCGCGGCGGCCTGCATCACTGCGGGCCACACGGGCGGCCTCCTCCGGGGCCTCCCGCGGGAAGCAGGGCCAGGCCGGCGAAGCCCCTCGGGCGCCCCTCCCGATCCCCACCCCGAAGCACCGCCGGTGATCTGCTCAGACGTGACCTCCGATTTCTGATTTCTAAACTCAAGTCTGTAAAATAATACCTGAGGGGGAGCTCTGACAGATTAACCAGCACCTTCACGCGGGCCCTGTGGCGGTGAAGTTACTCAACACGCGGCCTGGGCATCTACTGCCGGTTTCTCTCTCTAAATATGCTCTCGCGCGCACACCACCCCCCCCACACCCACCCATGCACACCCCACCGCCCTCCACACCCGAGACACCCCCCCACGCCTACACACATACCGTATACCCCCACCCCCCACCCGCACCTACGCCTGCACACACACACACCAGCACCTCAGAGGAATTAAATTTGGGCCACGGTAGAACTCTGGAGCGAGAAAGATGGCATTCCCCCTTAGAGGAGTCACTTTGGTATCTTGCGTTTGATTAAACATCCAAGCCTCAGCCTCAAACATGCTGAAAGATGAGAACCTGGAGACCAGGGGCGCCTGGGTGGCTCAGTGAGTTGAGTGTCTGACTTGAGCTCCGGTCAGGAACTCATGGTTTGTGAGTTCGAGCCCCACACGGGGCTCTGCACTGACAAGGCTGAGCCTGCTTGGGATTCTCTCTCTCTCTCTCTCTCTCTCTTTCTCTCCCTCTCTTTCTCCTTCTCTCTCTGCCTCTCCCCTGCTCATCCTCTCTCTTTCAAAATAAATAAATAAACTTAAAAAAAAAAGAACTGGGAGACTCGATGACAAATAGACCCCTAGTAAACAGTGGACAGTTTCCAGATAGGGCAATCCAATTACTCCACGGTCTTCCCCTCCTGCCATTTTCTGACTTTCACATCTTTGATGGTAACTGTTAATTTGCTGAGCTCCTGGTACCCCAGGGCTTTCCTGCTAAGTAAGTGATAAAGCATGGATTTAAGCAGAGGTTTCATACCCAGGCAGCCATCTTTGCTGGACATATGTATAGCTGCCCAAACTTGCACCTAAGGGACACGTTTTAAAAAAAAAAAAAAAAAAAAAGCTCACCTCACATTGCAAGACAAATTGCTTCCCTCCTTTTATCCTCAACAAAATGCATTTCTTGTCTTTAATCTGAGTTTCTTCCACAGACAGAATCTGTTCCATCGTCAGTAAATTTTGCTAGCCATAAAAAAAAAAAAAAAAAAATGACAAATTACTTCACACTATTTCCCAACTTCTTCCATTCAATTGATAAATAATACGGAAAACTATCAGCTCAGAAGTAAAAAAAAAAAAAATCAGTCTTTTTCTTTCTTTGAGGATATTCTAGAAGTGAGGGGGAATGGCTACAAAGAAACATGCACAAAATTTAAACTACGGCATCTCGCAGGAAACGGCAAAGAAAGGAACGTCTCGATAACTCTCACACAGAATTGATTTCTGAGTGGCCGTGACTCACACGTACCCTCGCTGTGTCGCACACCCACCTGAAGTCTACCGACCAGGCTGTCAGCAGACAATGAAGCACCGTGTAACTTACGTGAGCAAATGGGACGAGGCTGTTTTTGACACGGCAGCCCAGGGAAGGTCTAGCAATGTTGGCTTGTAAGCTAATGATTTTTTGCAAATATCAAAATGATGTAATAAATCCAGGTAACATCCTTAAAAGATGGTCACGCTGGGTGTATAAGAGGATGGCCTAAGGTGACTGCTATTGTGTCATGAGTACCTGACCGTTTTATGTTTTTTTGGATAAATACTCCAGGAATCCTAAATGAAAAGCACCATCGTGGAGGCTCACGTTTCATATTAACCTGATTTATACCTACGAACCCATCCATCCACATACACCTAGACAGCTCTCAAACAGCACACTACACATTGACTCTCTTGAAAGCAAGCTAACTTAAAGAATCCCGTGTGTTTAAAAAAAGGAAGATTTTTTTTCTTAAAGTTTTCAAATATCCTGAAAAGTGAGACAATTTCCTTTCAGTGTGCGCCACAGAGACTGCCCGGTAGACAGCAGAATTCAGTTGACCCTGGGACAACACGGGTTTGAACCGTGTGGGTCCACTTCCGCGCGGATATGGTTTCTTTTTTTTTTTTTTTTTCCCCAGGAAATACAGGACAGGTCTGTAAATGCATTTTCTCTCATGATTTTCTTAATAACGTTTTGTTTCTTCTCGCTGTCTCTATTTTAAGAATACAGCATATAAGACACATAACAGGCAAATTTTGTGTTAATCAGCTGTTTATGTTATCGGTAAGCCTTCTGGTCAACAGCAGGCTATTAGTAGTTAGGTCTTTGGGGGGAGTCAAAAGTTATACGTGGGTTGTTGACTGTAGGATGGGCCAACAGCCCTGACCCCTACCCCCCATCGTTTAAGGGGTTAACTGTAAATACGTCATATGCCCAGGGCCACTCATTATCTGGAAAGATTATGTAGTACTAATATACATGAATTATAGCTTGGGTGCTGAATTTATAGATTTGTGAAATACATATACTACATGTAACACATATCTATAGTATAATATTATATAACATAATACATATTATGTAATACCAGCACCTGAGTTATAATTCAGGACCCCCAGAGACTTAGTACTTCATGGCCCAGATGTATTAGCTTTGGAAGACAGCCCCCTGGCACTGGTAATGGTGAGAAGGTCTTGTGCATTTGAATGGGATGTGATGTTCGACAGCAATCACTCATAATTCAGCAGCCACTTTACCCACAGGGATTTAAAAAAGTCCAACAAACAAGATTAGAGGTCACTCTTTTCTGTACTTCTCACCACTGGACAACTGATGGGCAGTTTTTGGACATATACAACACATCGACTATACGTGGGACCCCCGTCCTGCTTCCTTGGCCCCAGAAGCCGAGCCACTCCCTCCCCGAGAGCAGAAGTGTGTGTCCCTTACGCCTGGGCTGCCAGCTCCGGACAAGCCCTCCACTCGTCACACAGTAGGCGCTTAATAAATGCTGCCTGCCTTGCTTAAAGGGACAGTGGGGATCAGAAGGTTCTTTCTACCTTGTTCACAAACATGAGCCCTCCAAACGACCCGAGGGTATCTTCCTGCTTACGGAATGGAAGTCACTTAGAATTTTCCAACAAAACGGACAGCAGAGGAAGTGTGGCTGGGCGACCTCACCTCTGCGCCCAGCATCCCGGCTCGCTGCATTTGGGCCTGACGAGGGAGGCCCCGTGAAGGGGAGACTGGGTACAGGCAGACCCACAACTGTTGGGCTGTGTCATGGGCGCTGGCCCTTCTTCTCTGAGCTCTGGATTTAAGTGCCTCCGTCTGACTCCAAGGTCCGAGATTTCTTCCCCCGCCCCTCTTTTTTGACCTACCTGACTGCTCTCTAGCCCTTCTTCAAACCTGGCTGTTTTGACCTCTCACGTTCTATTTTCAGATGTTACAAAATCCTTCCTTGACTCGAAGGTTAAAAGCTAAAGTCTGAACACCAAAATCTCACGTGGGCAGGTTAAAACAGTGACGGGGAGCTTCGCGGCGCATTCCCTGCGACACGAGAGCCATGTGGCCCTCGGGACGCTGGAAGCACGTGCTGGTGACGGCACTTCAGACTCACCCGGGACTCTCCCTCTCCTCTCCATTCAAGTCTGTTTGGAAAGAGGTAAAAATAGCGACGCTGCCACTGAGTCAGGAACGGGTTCCCCAGTTTTAGCATGTAGCCGTGCATGATGCAGTCTTTTCCCAGAGCGTAATCTGAGGAATATAAAATAGCCACGAATTAAATGGGCTCCGAAACAGATCATCCGTGTTATTCTCAGAAACAACAACAACAGAAGAATGACACACTCTTTGGAAAAGTCAAGTTTCTATGAGTGGAAACATGTCCCGTAAACCATTATCTCGGGATCGCAAGGACGGGTCTCTTTGGCTCTCTGCTGACGTCGTAAGTGGCTGTTCCTCAATATTCGGATTCGTCTATGATGTTCCCTGACTGCTCAGAGAGGACAGAGGTTTGTTCCCAAACTATTCTTTCGTTACGCGTGACAGCAAGAATGGGAGAGTAGAGAGGAGTTCGATTCGAGCGCTGCCCCAAGTACCTCTGCCTTTACGTGAGCCTGGGGTTCTCCCTTCAATCCTGTGAATAATAATAAGGAACTTACCAAGCAGCCGAGGTAACACGAGGATCAAAACTGCTTACTCCTTAAGGCTGTATTTATGCCCCAAGTACATGGTTGTGTAGACAGACCAACTCACACTCAATGCTGACTCCTGATCGCACTGTTAGAATGAAATACTGTCTTTCGCTCTTTGTTTAAAGGTTCATTTTAAGTGGCTGGCTTTGACTCTTTAAAGGCTTTCGTGACTGGGCTAAAGTTCACCCTCTCTTTTTCCTATTCCTTCCACAGCTACGAAGGGAATGCCTGTTCTGGGCACGCTGGGTGCCACAGGAGACAGAACTCCTGGCCTCAGGGAGCTATGGTCCTCACAAGAGACCCCGAGGATGAACAGGTAAGTAATACCCACATAGCGCCGCACGCAGGAGGGAAAAGAACCAAGGAGGGAGGGGACGAGGGGATCGGGTGGGCTCCCTGGAGTTGTCATTTTAATGGAAAACTATTTGCACTGCGAAAGTATATCGATGGTGGAAGCCTCACGGGTCAACTTCAGAGACCTACGCCTAGACTGTACTGCTCTGTACGGTGACTCTGGAGATCTTCAACCAAGATCCAGCGATGCCCACATCAATCACTTGTATATGAGGGTAAATTCGCTAATCTGCTAGATGCTCTGATTGCAGCTCTCGCTACAACGAGACACTTGGGCAAGGTTATTTAGGTCCGCTTTGTCTGGGTCCACTCTGTCAAGATCCTAGTGACATCATGGCCTTCCCGGGAGCAAATCACCATGGATGTGACCTGCCGTGTAAAATTTGCTACAGCAGGGGTGCCTGGGTGGCTCAGTCGGTTAAGCGTCTGACTTCGGCTAAGGTCAGGATCTCACGGCTGGTGGGTTCGAGCCCCGCATCGGGCTCTGTGCTGACAGCTCGGAGCCTGGAACCTGTTTCGGATTCTGTATCTCCCTCTCTCTCTCTGCCCCTTCCCCACTCACACTCTGTCTCTCCGTCTCTTAAAATCTATATAAACGTTAAAAAAAATTTTTTTTTAATTTGCTACAGCAAAGAGTCCAGAGTGATGTCAATGGACGCACGTGCTAAGGAGCAGCTTAGAGATGAAGCCTGCCTCCCTGGAGGACAGAGGGGAGCACAGTTACGGGGCTCTACTGCTCCCGTGGCGTGTACTCAGGTGACTTTTACGTAAGGAGGGATTCATCCAGGCTCGGGCATGCTTTTCTGGGCAGGTGGTGGATGCTACTGGCAAACTGTCAACGGGACGAATGAGCCTGCATCAAGATGCCCCCCTTCAAGCAACTGAGAACAGAATGAAATTGGTTCCGGTCGTTCCTGTCATATAACGTCAGCCTCAGAGACAGTCTTTGCCCGGAGCTAAAGCGAAATGATGTCATCCCCATCAACCACAACAGATTCAGACATCCAAAATTCATAAAGTCCGCGGAAAAGCAAGAGCGCCCACGTTCGCTGAATTAAGAACAGCTGATTGGTTTGATACTTGGTGTCGTGCATGCAACTCTGGATATCCCCCATCGGGCACTCAAATATTGTAAATAAAAAGGCGCTTTGGTGGGGCGCCGGGGTGGCTCAGTTAAGCGTCCGACTTCGGCTCAGGTCATGATCTCACAGTTCGTGGGTTCGAGCCCCGCGTCGGGCTCTGTGCCGACAGCTCAGAGCCTGGAGCCCGCTTCGGAGTCTGTGTCTCCCTCTCTCTCTCTGCCCCTCCCCTGTTCATGCTCTGTCTCGGTCTCAAAAATAAAAAATAAACAGTAAAAAAAAAAAAATTTTTTAAAAAGGCGGTTTGGTAACTTTATTGCTGTTTGTAAAATAACTGTAATTATATCCACTGATATCTCTCGACAAGTGATATGTGTGCCAAGTTCTCCACCCGAACCCACATACTTTGAGAAACGGAAACGTAGGCCCTTTGCTCAAAAATTATTAAGGACGCCAAGACGGTGGCCGCAGAGTGTTCAGCCCAGTGGGGTGCCCTCTGAGGTGGCCCAGGTCACACTCCCATGAAGCCGGGCCTGCTCCTGACACCGGACGAGTTTTCAAGGAAGACACTTGTCAGCTTGCCCTCAAGGCTCCAAGATCAGAGGACTCACTGACACAATGATGCTGACCGTCTTTATTTATACGTTGACTAAAGGCTTTGAAATATTATACTGCACTTTTCCAAGCCACATAGAACTATTTATGGCACCCACCCCCCTCCCCCCCACCCCCCCCCCCCACCCCCTGGAAAGTACTTTATGACCCAAATACTTTCTCGGCTTTACAAGAAATTTCAAGAAATTCATCGCATTGGAAATACTTTGAGACACGCTGATTATTTTACCTTCTTCGTGTCCAAGCTGCTTATTTTTAGCTCTCTTCCTGGCCTCGATTTTATCCGTGTCTGCATTTACTGCTTCATAAACGGTTTCTGCTACTTCCAGCTGCCAGCGCTCGGAGATCACCAAGGGGAAATTCTTGTAGAGATCTTGGTCGCAATCAAGAAGCTTATTATTTTAAGAAATCAAGACAGGTACGATTTAACATCCTTAGCAAGGCAACGGATTCAGAAGCAGCCTATCTGTGCGTGTGGGAAGTCAACTGGCCACACGCCCCTGCTCATCCCGAGCGACATCGTCCTCGGCTCTTGGCCACGAAGCACGAAAACCACACTGATCGGAGCTCCTAGTTTAGGCACGGGCTACCTGTCGGGAGGCTTGGAGAGGCTACCTCAGGGAAACCCGGGCGTCCAAACCAGTCACAGGGGACAAAAGCGAGGCGCGGGAAGTTTGCCTGAATGGCCCAAAGTCACTCAGCTGGTAAGTGCAGATGTGAGCCCGGTCTGCGGGACTCCAGAGCCTCGATTATGGTTTACAAAACGTAAAGTATGAGGATCCCTTTTTAACCCCAAAAATGTCTCTGGGCTGCCACATCATAGCCGTCTTATTTTTGGCACTCTTTCACGGCCGGTAGTACATGTGATGGTGACAAAACTCTATTGTGACGGCAGTAATCCTTTTAAAGGACCCTGTTGCCCCAAGCCTGGCCGTGAAGCGGTACTTAAGCCTCTGACTCGAACATCCGTCCAGGCTGCAGATGCCGCCTGGTGGGGCACGCGTCTGGGCACTGGTTGCACCGCGGTCCCCCAGGGCGGCCACCGCACCAGACCACAGAAGTGGCCTGGGCCCTCTCGGCTTCCCCTTCGCCCAAGCTCCCCTTCCCGGGAAGCTGGTCCTGACCGCCCCTCCTTCCAGACACAGCCAGTTCCAACCGGCTGCCACTCCTTGGTCCCAGCGCCCTCGGTCTCCGGTTTCCCTCCTCTCCCCAGCAACCTTCCCATCATCCTCCAGCCACTTATCTGCCACTTCTGTCCCCGTGCCCCACTGGCTCCAGTTCTGCGTGTCCCTAGCTACAGCTCCTCACAGGTGCGTGTGCTTGCAGGGCTGAGGCCTGCTACGGGGGACGGGGGGTGGGGGGAGCTGCTTGGTAGGAAAAGTGAGGGGGGAGCTTACACAACCAGGGTATAATGAGGCAGCTGAGCTGAGATGGGGAGGTCCTGGGGGAAGCTGGGGAGGTGGGGGCAGACATGAGCCGACATGTGGTGATATGCTCTGACTTAGCACCCTGAAAAGGATGATTTTCTCCCATGACTCACCATCTGTAATTATGCCTTGTCTACTGAGAGGCATAATGATATGAACAAAAGTTTGAAAAATGCAGAGGATTATGTAAAAAAAAAAAACCACCACAGTGATTATTCCACTTTTGATTGACAAATGCAAAACGGCTCAGGCTGTTTGCTCTTTTCATCCTGACGCACGGAGATCTGAATACTTAAAAGGATTAAGATGGCTGGCTCTCCAGCGCCAGGCAAAGTGTCTTTGCTATCACACAGTTGTTTTTCTCTGCTTCACGTACGTGCGAGTTCTAGTTCAATTGCAAGTATCTCCAAACCTGTAAGAGACTGACCATCGTGCAGCTTATTGAACAAAATGATTAGCCAGGGGAGAGCTTTCATAGTTTCTAATTTAGTTCCTTGAAGGCTACATCCTTCAAATGTGTGGACGTTCACTGGTAACATCCCAGAGCCAGCCGATACGAAGACAGCCACCCGTCTGACTGCCGACGAAAATCTCCCCACCCTTCAAAGCACCTGCAGGCGAATGTCACAAGTGTACCTTGATGCCTTTGGTGTCGTCTTCATCAAATGAGCCAATGTCAAAGGCGTCGGCAGCGTTGACTTCTCCCCGGGGAGGAATCAAGGGTGGAGGGTACTGGAAGATCCAAACAGGAAGGTTTCAGTTATCAGATCACCTGACGGCCTGTTCGACCCACGTTATCGTTCTACAGTGAGAACGTGGTGCAGGATACCAACAGGCTGAATTCTGTGGACACTCCAGCCGAGCTCATTCCCGTCACAACACATATGTCACAGAGGAGCTTTGTGTGGAACATCCCTAAGAGAAGACCCCAGGTTTGAGAGAAACTGAAGGTGGGGGGTGCGGGGGGAGATTCATGTCCAAGGTCTTAAAGCATCGCTGAATACAATGATGTCTCAAGACTGCACATGCCGCCAGCTGAACTTTGGGAAAACATGATCTCTCAGACAACGCGGCACCACATTCCGCTCGCTGGGGGCCAGGAGCAGGGCTCCACACCCACAGACGTCTGGAGGCCAATGCCAGCTATGCCAGAGCTCACTCCTTCACTCACATCAGGCGGGCCTAACAGAGCGTCAGCCCTCCATGGTTGGACTGTTTGAGATCATGCAAAAACGAATCCGAAGCTGATAAACATTAAAAAAAAAAACACCTTAATTTGGGGGTGGTTTCCCGAACCAATGGGAATATAAAAATATCTCCAAATTAAGGGGAGGGAGTTATGCTACATCCAGTCACACTGATCCTTAAAAGTTGAGCGGTGCTGGGCTAGAAAGCAGGTGTAAATTTGCGACCAACTTTTCTCGTCGTCCCTCGATAGGTGTTATGTGAAGACACAGTCACGGATCGAGACAGGAAGTCAAAAAGACGAGCGAAAGCTGAAAGCGTCTCAGTTATTTGGACATTTGAATTCATCAGATAACAACTGCAGTTCAGCATCTGTTAATTTATACTGCAGATATTTTCACAATGTTGAAACTAGGGAAACCAGGGGAGAAGCGGGCCCCGAGGGAGTCGGCTGGATGGCAGCGAGAATGACCCGGCGGCCGTGGGAGGCTGGGGCGGGACCCTGGGGGATGGACCCAGGAAGTGGGGAACATGGGGGTGGCGGTGCCCAGCGTGGGGTCCCAGACAGAGTACCTTCTGTAAGTAGACATGCTGCCAGTCGATGCCTTTGAAAAAGCCGTGTTCCTTTACTTCCTGTGCCCTGTGGAAGAAACACATCAGTGGTGAGCGTGCCTTTGCAAACCTAAGGAATATTTTTGCAAAAAACTGTCTCCTAGTGCGAGAACACGGGGGAATGACTATTTCAGTTCTTTAAGTAAGCAAGGAAAATAGGCTTCTTTCAAAGCAACACAGGAAACACGGGATGTTTAGAAATACTGGATGTGGAGGCCAGGCAGCTTATCCCGTAAGGTAATTGACTGAGGATGTGCATTTCAGTTTAAGAGAACCTAGGAGTTGTCACGGATGTACAAATACATGGGATTCTGTCATCATGAGAACCGATTCAAGTAAGAATTAACATTAGAGATCTTCACACTGAGGAGGTTTACAGCAAATGTCTATGAGGCATCTTAGATCAAACGGCAGGCATATGAGGCACCAGATACTAATTTAGAAGCAAACTAGAAATCTAGGAACATAGTGCACGCCAAACCTCCTCATAAACTGAAGAAACAGGCTTGCCCAGAGATCCCCGTTAAAGCTCAGTCTATGCAGAAGAAAAGGGGCCGTATCCCATGAGGAAAGCCTATGTGGGGGAAACATACACACGGCCCCTGTGCCCCACTGGGGGCTCTCGCCCCAGCTCTGCCCGGGGTGCCCCTCAGCCCTGTCCCTTGGCAGAGTCCCCAGGGCTGGCTCTCGGTCCCCTTCCTCTGCTCTCACTCCTTGAGTGACCTCACCCTGCTGGGGCCTTCAAGCGCCCCGAACCTGCAGACAGCTCTCCAATCTGTGTCCTCAGCTCTGACCTTGTCCTGCACACCGGGACGCCCACCCACCTGGTGCCTACTTGGCTACTTGGCATGGCCACTCGATGGGGCGAAAGGTCGGTAGAACCGACTTCCTCTCACAACTTGCTGTCTCAGGCCAATGAGCCGGATCACCCCCGACGCCCCACCTCCCCCTCACTCCACGGCCCAGCCCTCGCCAAGTCATGGGCGAGGTACTTCTTACTGCCCCCGATCCTCAAGACAATCGATTCCCAGTGGGGGTGGTGGGGTCTTTGATCATGGAGGGGATGCTAAATGCCCCCACTGCCACCATCCGGCCCCCGCCCCGCTCCCTGAATGGCTCTAACTGTCCCCTGCCCCAGCCGGCACTCAGACCACGCAGCCTGCAACCCCAACTCTACCCTGCAGCCCCCAAATCACCTTTTCATTCAAACAATCTCCCCACGCCCCTGCCCGAGACTCTCCGGAGGCTTTCTTGTTGTACTCACAGCAAAAGATCGGGGATGCGGTGTGCAGGACCTGCCTGAGCCCCCCGCCTCTCTGACTGGCTCTTGACCTCCCTCTCCTGGCTCCCCAGCCTCCTTGCTTTTGTGCATCGGGGAAGCTTGATTCCATGGGACTCTCAGTGGCGGACATAATGAATGACAACGGAGCTCCATGACCAGCCTTATTGTGCACAATAAGGCAATTTGTCCAAAGTTCCGGTGGGGATCCTTCCTCCCCGCCCTCCTCCCAAGGCTGAGGTCTCAGAGACAGCACCGCCTTATTGATCTCACTCATGCTCTTCTCGCAGTCTGGGATCATCCTATTTATTCGATCGTTTCCACAGTGTCCTTCACCCCCACCCAATATAAGCCCCAGGAAGGCTGGGCTGTGTCTACCTTGCGCACGGCCTGAGCCCCAGCGCTTAGGACAGTGGCTGGCACTCAGGGGAGCGTCCAGGAAGTGTTCACTGAATGAATGACATCCAAGTCAAAGGGCGTCCCTTTGCATTTTGCTTTGTTCCTTCCCAATAACCGCTAAAATGATGGAAGAGGAACACGGAGACATACATGCACCACAAAGCGCATCGGGGAACCGCCAGCAGACAGGACGGGCGTGGACATAGGAGCCGGGACTGTTGGCAAGAAATGGCAAAGCTATCACCTGGGACTCTGCCGAGGTACTGAGCTCCAGGCTCAACACAGTGTGTATGGAGGGGGGTGTGGAGGGGGTGGGGAAGGGGGGATGGTGAGCCACAGGCTGGAGACACAGGCTGAACTCTGTATATGGAACACTTAGCACACGCGTGCATGCACACACAGACACACACACACACACACACACACACACACACACACACACACTTTCTTTCTCCGTATCTAATCCCAAAACACCTAAAGCCAGGTGTTTATTCTATTACAGTGGGGGAAACCTCTGAAAGGTTCTATTTGAAAGAAATTAAGCCTGCTAAAGATTTTAAAGAGCAATCAGAAGAGGGATTGGAAATTTAAGCCATCAGAAAATAGAACAGAATCAAAGCAAAGATACAGGTAATACACAGGGCCAGGAGCATTGATGACCCTTCTAGAAACTCCCACAGCCACCTAGAAGGAATTCTGCGAGCTAACCAAGGAAATGGAAGAGCGCGAATGTCAAATAAATAAAGTAACAGTATTCCCCAAGCAGAAGAACACCAGCCTGGACGGTCCACGGGAGTCTCGGTGCTGGACGTGATGAGTGATAATGGAGTTCCATGACCAGCTTTATTGTATACAATAAAGCAGTATCTCCAAAGATCTGGGGGGAAATTAGTATCGATCTAGAATTCTACAGCCGGCCAAAATAGCAGTCAAGTTGGAGGACAGCAGGAAGGCATTTTGGATGTGTAGGAACACGGAGAGTTTACCTCTCGTACCCCCTCTCTGAAGGAGTTCCTTGAGAACACTCTCTAGCTAATCGGGGGGAGGGTTGGGATGGGGGCCCCCCAGAAGGCATGGGATCAAGTAAATAGCAGATTCAAACCAGGAGGGCAACAAGAGAGAAGGTCAGAACAGAGGGTGCTGAGTAGCAGAAACTGAGCAGTCGGCTGTCACCGAAGCTAGTGGGTTTGAGCCCTTCCCGAAAAAAATTCAGTCGGAAATGAAAGCCCACACATACACATGGAGATCTCATATAGAGCGCAAACGAAAGTGAGGGCCACTCCAGGCTAGGCTTGGGCAAACTGGATCAGCCTGACTGGGTGAAAATAAAAATGAACGGAGACAGAAAGCAGTCAGTGGGACAGACGAGGACAGTGCAAGACAGGGATGCCAAGACCCTCATTTTCTAAAGTAGGGACTCAAGACCCTGTTTGTAGTTGGTGGAACAGGCACAAGTGGGTAAGCATAGCATTTAAAACCCCATGGGTTGGGGCGCCTGGGTGGCTTGGTCGGTTAAATGTCCGACTTCGGCTCAGGTCATGATCTCGCGGTCCGTGAGTTCAAGCCCCGTGTCGGGCTCTGGGCTGATGATGGCTCAGAGCCTGGAGCCTGTTTCCGATTCTGTGTCTCCCTCTCTCTCTGCCCCTCCCCTGTTCATGCTCTGTCTCTCTCTGTCTCAAAAATAAATAAACGTTAAAAAAAAAAATTAAAAAAAAAAACCGCACGGGTTAAACAAACATAGAGTTTCAATTCTTCTGAGGGGTGGTGGACAGGGAAGCCTATAGAGATAGTACTGACAGAGCTAAATCTTCATCTGTATCAGCAGGCATGGATAATCTCTCAAATTAATAAAGACGGAAGTGTGCAGGGGCACCTGGGTGGCTCAGCTGGTCAAGCTGATCTGACTCTAGATCTCGGCTCAGGTCACGATCTTCCGGTTATCGGGCTCTGCGCTGATAGCGTGGAGCCTGCTCGGGATGCTCTCTCTCTCCCTCTCTCTGTCCCTTCCCCACTCATGTGCGCACTCTCTCAGAATAAATAAACTTGAAAAAAAAAAAGTACGCACATGAGCACGTTACGCAGCTACCTACACGATATACGTGTAATATACAGTATAAAATGTATACGCACATATAAGCTACTCTAAAATACACGTATGCATACGTATGGGACATACACTCATACCACGCATGGTTAAAAGTTGTTTCTTTTTTGTTCCAAACTTTTTTTAAGTTGAAGTACAGCCAGCCGTGTTACATTAGTTTAGGTGCACACGGAATGATACAAGTCTACTCGCTATGCTGCAGCTACCACCTGTCACCAGACTGTCACTATTACCGTCCCATCGACTGTATTCTGTGCTGTGCCTTCCACCCCCGTGACTTACTCATGTACCTCTCACTACCCTTGTTGCTCATTCTAGAAGCTGCTTCCTATGAAATGGGAAGAAGAGCCAGCCCGGGGGTGGGGAGAGACTGGACTGTTGGAAGTCGGCATTTCCTTCTCTGTCAGCTTTCCAGGTATTACTGTCCTTTTCACCCAGTGGAGCTGCCGTCGTTGCAAAGCTAATTAGGAAAACGTCACCAGATGAACCGCGAGACATCAGGATTCATTTCCACCACCCACGTGATCGACTTTTAAAGTTCAAAAGTTAGTGACTCCTTCAATTCATTAATTATAAAACACTAAAGACAGCATGTGTATTTCTCCTGTGGTTCCCCCCCCCCCCCCCCCCCCCGCTTAGATTGAAATGGGACACTTTTAGGGGCTAGGAAAGATCTGTGACATACTGAAAATCGCCGTTAGGTATTCTGTGTGATGATACTGACACTGAAGAGTGAAAAAAAGGGCCTACCCGCCTCCACGGCAGCCAAGCCGCTTACTAGCGTCTCTCTGGAGCAGGCCTTCTAGGAGGGCCCGAAGTTCAGGGGAGAAGGCCTCCGGGAGCTCGACGTTCTGGGGGAGAGAAAAGAACACGATTTGGAAGACGCTCTCTTGGAACCAGGGCCCCGACACCCAACCAGACCAAAAGGCCATTTCTTGAAGAGTGTTAAAAGCTGAAGAGTCACCACGAATTAATATTTACTCCAAAGAAATGGGAAACTTACTAATCACTTTCTTTCCCCCCCACCAAGTAATCTCTATGCCCAACATGGGGCTTGAACTCACGACTCCAAGATCACGAGTCGCAGGCTCCACCGACTGGGCCAGCCAGGCGCCCCCCAATTACTAATCATTTTCAATGACAATCAACAGGCCGGGGGACCAGGTCAGGAGACAAGAAGGTCTCCTCGCTCTTCTACACTCAGCAATTTTTCCTTTTCTTTGATCTCTTCACTTTACTTCTTGATTTCCTGTATCTTTCTCTTACTGATGGGGGGCAAACCTTGATTTCTGCCTTGGCATCTATTTCCACTAAATCTCCAGTCAGGAATTCCTCTATGAATTGTGTCTCTGCTCATTTGTTTTAAGAAGGCAAGTTTCTACACCGGTTCCAACGAACTGAAACGTGAACACTGTCATGTGACTAAGGATGGAGTCTTTAGGGGCACTTGGGTGGCTCACTCAGTTAGGCGTCTGACTCTGGATTTCATGATCTCATGGTTTTTGACTTTGAGCCCCTCATCATGCTCCACAATGCCAGCGTGGAGCCTTCTTGGGATTCTCTCTCCCCCTGCCCGCCCCTCCCCTGCTCACACGCGTACTCTCTCTTAAAATAAACAGATACTAAAAAAAAAATGGAGTTTTCAGTCTCCTTACCACGGTGAGAGTCATCCGGTCTATCTCGTGTTTATCTTTGGTTTTGTGTTGTCGGAAAGGGCTGTGCCTGTGGAAATGAACAACACTCTGTGATGATGTGGTACCGGGATTCTCAGCACACACGCATCCCCGGCTCACGCCTGCAGAGAGGACTGTGTTCTGTCACCGTTCATCCGAAACTACAGAAACACCAAAGCCATACACATTTACCGTTTCCAGAGAAACACTGGTGTTGGGGTGCGTTAGGTTCTGAAAGGGGGGGGCTGATCAGCAAACATATTCCCCGAGATATTTTAAAACATCGTTAGAGGGGCGCCTGGGTGGCTCAGTCGGTTATATGTCTGACTTTGGCTCAGGTCATGATCTCACGGTTCGTGAGTTCGAGCCCCGCGTTGGGCTGTGTGCTGACAGCTCGGAGCCTGGAGCCTGCTTCGGATCCTGTGTCTCCTGGTCTCTCTGCCCCTCCCCTGCTCACACTCTCTTTCTCTCAAAAATGAATAAAATTTAAAAAAATTTAAAAAAAAAAACAAAAAACAAAAAAACCCCACAGAGAACTGTAGTGGAAACAACACACACCAAGGGGAACAGCCCCGTAACTTTAAGCAGTACCTTCCTTTGATGATAACAGACAGAAACTAACCCAGTGCCCCCAGGCCATCCATGGCTCTGAGAGCTGCTCACTCATGTTTTCCTTTGGGAGAGCCCCAAATCTAGGAGTCGGCAGACCTGGATTCAAGGTCGTGACTGGGGTGTTTACTGGCTGTGAGCCAGTCATGGAAACCATCAGCAGCGATTTCTTCATCTGCAAATGGGCCTAAGGTCGCATCTCGGAAACCGCGAAGGGGACAACAAAACAACGGAGATGCCGGTAGTAGGCGGCAGTATGCAGGAGGGGGCTGATCCAGCAGTCGTTCGTGAACTTCATGAAGATGAATCTTACTTTATCCAACAAATGCCTGCTGGATAAACTGTGTAAAAACAAATCATTCTTCCTCTTTACCCAGTTGTGAAAACCCCAGAGAAGCTGGCTTTTAAAGGAAATCTTATCAAAAGAGACCAGTAAACATGCAAATTACAAAATCCTGGCCTTCTTTATTTATTTGAAAATTAAAAAAGATACACACACACACACAAAAGAGTTTTCTTATATAGCAACACAGGCCCATAAAATTACGAATCCTACAGATTTATTTCTAAGGCATATATAACATAATCAGAGGCAAGATACTCTATAAAATATTTGGAAGTGTCTTCAGTGGGCTAGAATACTGAGCACATAAATGAATGTGATTTAGGAAAGGAACTGATCCTTGTATTTGTCCACTCACTACTTACTACTACCGCTCTGACCATCCTGCTGAATTAGAGAAGTCTGCACTGAATCATCTCTTGGAAAAGATTATTAGATTTCAGAGCCTTTATTATTTTAAGGATTTTAATGTTCATTTTGTACAAGAGAGGGCACTCTAATGCTTTGTTTTCCTCCTTATCATGCAACAGAATAGAAAGTAATTTCCATCTCTTGAAAGTAATAAAATATAAAACAAGGTGAGTTAGGGTTAAGCAAACATACGCTAATCTTTAAACTAGATTTTGGCTGCAAATGTCCTTTTCAACCTCTTCGTGTCCAAAAATAAAAATGCAAAATTACTGCATTGAAAAAGCAAATAATGGGGGCACCCGGGTGGCTCAGCCGGTTAAGTGTCTGACTTTGGCTCAGGTCATGATCTCACGGTTTGTGGGTTCCAGCCCCGTGTCAGGCTCTGCTGACAGCTTGGAGCCTGGAGCCTGCTTCGGATTCTGTGTCTCCCTCTCTCTGTGCCCCTCCCCTGTTCATGCTCATGCTTGCTCTCTCTCTCGCTCTCTCTCTCTCTCTCTCTCTCTCTCTCAAAAGTAAACATTAAAAAAAAGCAAATAGGATATAACAACAAATGGCATTTGTCAAATGGTATCTGTTATTTATAAGATAGTAACATCTAAAAAAAACCCATTACTTGTATCACTCTCCTCTGCAAAAGACACAGAGATATTAACACGTCCATGGTTCAAGAGAAAAAGAATAAACGCTTATTAAATCTTACTAAAACGTTAGCCTCTCTGCTGGACATGGCTGTTTCCACCCCACAAAGCCCCTGAACCCATGAAAAGGGACTGTGTGCAGATCTCCTGGCACTGTGGCAGCTCCTGCCGGTCTGGCTCCTGTGTGCGGCGCCGGGGGACCCCACTCCCGCTCCCGACCCCCATGCACTTGCCTGCGTCTGCCGCCGGAAGGAAAGGGCTGTGCCCTGACCCTGGCAGAGAAGGCCTGCTGTGTTCTGACAGAAATGCTCTGTGCTAAATTTAAAACGTCTTTCATGAGACCAGAGGGAGGCTGGCAGGGGGGAGCGGAGTTAAAGTCAGTGGGGCCAAACCCATTTCCAGCGCATGAACCCTGTCCCGGTCCCGTGCTAGAAACATAGCTAGTCCGTGCCCGACTGCACACAAAATGGTCGGAAATGCTTTTCAGCGATTCGGTTCTGGGCTTGCGGCGCTGAGAAAGTTTGGTCTTTCAAGTTCAAAATCGCGCTGCACATCTGTTTCCAATGTAGTCTTGATTATTCTTTGTGCACAAAGCCAAAGACGCTGTGTCTATTTTGGAAAACGTTAAAGAGACCCTACGACAGTAACGATCTCCGCTCTGAGGGAGGCACGTGGTACCCACAGATCCTGTGTGCCTTGCAGCTGCTCCGCTCCCTGATGCAGCCGCTTTAAATAGGAGAGGGTATCTGGCCCGCCGGCAGCTAGCAGGGCGGCCGCTTCTCCCTGCAGGGCGTGCAACACGCTGGCTGCAGCCGGGAAGTGCCGCGGGAATGAAATTCACATGTGTGGTGGTCAGATGTGGCTTGTGAATTACAGACCGAGTGGGAGCGCTGCAAATTTCCCCCAAAAGAGTTGGGAAATCGCTCAAGATGTCGGAAATGCTGGGAAAACACACACACACACACACACACACACACACACACACACACACACACCACACTCAGTGAAACAATGAGCTCAAAAGCAGTACATTTCTAAGTACGAGTGATTCAAAACTCTTAAGCCAAAAATTAATTTTAGAATACGAAAAAGATCATACGTTACGTCAAATAGGAGTTTTGAACCTAAGCCAGTAGCTGCCAAAATATTTATAAACATTCCCTGTTTCTTCCGTACAGGAACAATCTCAGTAACCTCGGGCAGAGCTCAGCTGTCCCCAGAGCACCGTCCAGGCTCTTTCCCTGCATCTGACAGCTTCGGGGACAGACCATCAGTGGTGACAAGTTTAGGATCAAAGCCACTGTCACATCAATTCTTTTCCTTAACAGACATCTGAAATCTAGTTGGAGGATCATGACAGCAACCCCACACATTTGCAACAAGGACACATGTTCAATACCAGACAAAGTCATCTGAGGGGGAAACAGTGACACCTCCCGGACACATGGCTTCTGAACGGCTCGGTCCATCACTGTGAGTCCAAGGTTGCAGAACGCGAGCTCAAGCTGGGACAGCTTGCTCCTTTCCCTCAGGCCCTGCGGTGTTCTTCTAGGGTGTCGAGGCAAAGTGGGGGGTGCAGACCAGTGTTTCAGCAGAGGCAGTGGGGACACACAGGTCCATGTAAGGAAGCATTCCACCACAGAATGTTGGTGACCACCTGTTCAACCTCACTGCACGGGCATGGGAAGGAAGAGACAGGCTAAGAGCAGACTTGCTCATCCTCAGCGCCATTGACCTTTTGGGCTGGGCAACCCTTTGCTGGGGCAGCGAGGCCCGTCCTGACTATCGTGAGATGTTTAGCAGCATCCCTGGCCCCCACCTGCCAGATGTCAGAAGTAGCCCTTTCCAAGGCTGTGACAACCAAAAACGTCTCCGGGCATTGCCAAGCGCCCCTGGGGTGGTGGCCGAGCTGTGGGCAGCGGCTGGCAAGGCATCGGGTCCATTCTGCAAGGACCTGAACCGTGGCTGTCCTGTGAGCACACCAGGAAGCAGGGGGGCAGGGCCTGTGGGCCGGTGCTCTCCCCCTTGTCCCCCTGCCCTGCTGCCTTGCTTCCTCAGCCCCTTGTGTCGGAAAAAAACCCAGCTAGCTGCTCAGGGCTCCCTTCTAGGCGGCCAGTGAAAACTGAATAGGTCACTTCCAGACATACTTGCCGTGTCTTCCCCACACACGACCTTGCGAAGTGGAACAGGTGACACTGTCCCCTCATCTGCAGCTGAAGGGGATGAAGCCTCCTGGGCACAGCCCCTTCCCCTGCTGACCCCAGTACGGTGTTTTGCTCCTGAAGGTCCCTCAATAAACATCAGTTTAATAGGAACCACTGACATTTTACAACCACGGATTCTGGTAATGACGTCACTCTCGCCCCAGCTACCTCGAATCTGACCCCTTAGCTTCCGTATCTGAGCACCCATCCGGAAAAACAGCCACTGCCACCCCCACCCCTCAGCCTAGCAAGACAGGTCCACCACTTGCCCCCTTCCTGGTCCCGGGGCTGCAGGGCTAGCTTGAGTGCTCCTGGCTTTTCACCTGGGTCCCTGCACCTGTCCCAGTCTCCCTCTGTCCAGTCATCTTCTTCTGACAGACACCCCAGCGATGTCCCTCCTTTGCATAAAAGCCTCCAGGCTCCGGGGCCTCGAGAGCAAAGCCCCAACTCCCCGGCACAGTGTTCTAGGCTCTCCGATCTCCACCCAATCTCCTCAACCTTCTCCCTGAGCACACTCTCCATCTTCTTGTCAGTGACCTGCCCCGCCCAGGTCACAGCTGGGGAAAGGCAAACTGCCCAGCGTCGTCTGCTCCCCGAAGAAAACGTGTCTACTCTGCCCCAGTCTTGGAATCGCCATCCTCTTTCAAGCTCGCTTCACAGAGCATCTCCTGCGTGGAGTTGGCCCCGCTCCCCCAAGTTAGCCCTGGGACCCATTTTCGTGCCCCCGGACACCGCGGCTGGCCTTGCTCCTGGGTGTAGACATCTCTACTCTCCCGCCAGCTCCTTACGGACCCGATGTGGCTTCCTCCTTCCCTCCCTTCCTCTCCCCAGAGCACCCAGCACAGCCTGTTGCATATTGCAAGTACTCGATAAACGTTTACCAAATTTAGTCGAAATCACATCAATCAAACAACGTCTCCCTGCCCTTCGGTTTCAGTGCTCCGTCCTTCCCGTGAATGGCTTCCAAACAAGGAATGCAAAGGATGGCGTAGGATCATAAACCCCAGGGCGCCTGGGTGGCTCAGTCGGTTGAGCATCCAATTTCGGCTCAGGCCACGTTCTCATGGTTTGTGGGTTCAAACCCTGCATTGGGCTTTGTGCTGGAGGTGTGGAGCCTGCTTTGGATTCTCTGTCTCCCACTCTCTCTGTGCCCCTCCCCTGCTCACACACTCTCTCTCAAAGATAAATAAACATTAAAAAAATCATAAATCTTACTGGGGAAGACTCATCTGGTCCTATCTATTATACACTGGAAGGATTCTTTCCGTGCCAGACTCAAAGGATGGTCCCCCAGCAGTGACGGGGACCTCACTACCTGTGAGGTACAACACTCCTTCAAATGCTCCAGTGGGCATTCTTGTGTCCAAGTGAAATCTTTCCCCTCCTTAAATGCCTGCTCCTGGGAGCAGTGCAGCATGCATATAGCCCCTCCCTGACGATGGACCCTCCACCAGCCAGAAGCCATTAGGACCCCCCTAAGCCTTGTACTTAGCTCTTCCTACCTTTCCATAGGAGCCATGGTTTCGAGGTCTGTCACTGTTGTCCCCTCGTCTCATCCATCCCCTCCTTGGGGAACCCCTCTGGATGTCTTCCCGCCAGCCAGGACTCCTCTGGGCAGGAAGCCACACTTCCCCACCAGGCCCGATCACAGACTTCACGAAGAATGAAACCTCCCAATTCGGTACTCCCAATCTGAATTGGGGCTAAATACAGCTGGATTCACTTTTTTTTTTAATTTTTTAATGTTGTTTTTTTTTTGAGAGAGACAGAGTGTGAGCGGGGGAGGGGCAAAGAGGGGGGAGACAGAGAATCGGAGGCAGGCTCCAGGCTCCGAGCTGTCAGCACAGAGCCTGACGTGGGGCTCGAACTCATGCACCAGGAAATCATGACCTGAGCCGAAGTTGGACGCTTAACCGACCGAGCCACCCAGGCGCCCCCGGATTCACCTTATTAGCCCCAAATCGCACTGCTGGCATATTGTTAGTAATTAAATTTTCTGATCTTTTTTTTTTTTTTTAATTTTTTTTTTCAACGTTTATTTATTTTTGGGACAGAGAGAGACAGAGCATGAACAGGGGAGGGGCAGAGAGAGAGAGAGACACAGAATCAGAAACAGGCTCCAGGCTCTGAGCCATCAGCCCAGAGTCTGACGCGGGGCTCGAACTCACGGACCGCGAGATCGTGACCTGGCTGAAGTCGGACGCTTAACCGACTGCGCCACCCAGGCGCCCCTAAATTTTCTGATCTTTTTAAAAGCGGTGTCACACCAGATCATCCCCAATCTACACGCATGGATGTTATTATAAACAGACCAAAGAAGTGAACAAAGCCCTGAATGCCTGGCTTTGCAGGTTTCATTTCCCCTGTGACATGTTACTGTTGATTTTTGAATCTGGACTTGGCGTATGCAATGGTTTCGCCGATGCACAGAATTTCATCATCTCACAATTTTGTGAGTGTGGATTCCGCACCTCCAACCCCACCTCCAGAGGATGTCCAGAGACCCGGGCGCGTCTCCACACACTCACCACACGTGCAGAGGCTTTCCCACTCCCCACATCTTGCGTGGGAAGTGGTTTTCTCTGGTCTGTCTTGCAGAAACTCTCTAATTAGGTCAGTGAGTCCGATGACGTGAATTAGGCCCATCCAGGCTCCACAAATACAGTAATTCAATTAAGGCCCAACAGGGCTTGACTCTCTGAGAAATAACACAATTTAAGTTCCCCAGTGAAAACCAGGAGCAGAGAACAACTCGATTACCAGGGTCCTGGGGAAGCGGCCAGGGCACTTGGAACCTAATCTGGGGGGGAAACATGGAGTCTGGCCGCCCTGTGGCATGTGCTAAACACCATGAGAAGATGTGGCCGTGCTCCACGAGGCTTCCCGGTGGAAATGTGAAAAGCCCAGCAAACGACCAGACCCGTTTCACAGCAGAACCATGAGAGGGGGAACCCTGACCAGGAAATTTTAACATGAAGTGCTTTCTGTATCTTTGTGAATGAGGAATAACCAAAACCATATTTGCAAAACTTCAAGAGTCCCACTCCAGTTGGCTGCAAATTCTTAAACATTAATGGAAGTGTTAACATAATCGTTGTGTTCAAAGGGAGAACGTATTTTGACAGTGCTTTCATTTCATAATCCTTCCGCTCTATTTCACCATCTTTGGTGGCTGAGAACTAACACCGATTAATTAAAAACACAGAATTACGCAGTTTCATTTTTGTGTTCGAGGAAAAAAAAGGCACAAATTAACTTCAGCATGCTTACGAATAAATGCATGCTTTTAAAATCAGTTTGCTTTGGATCTTGGGTCCTTTCTTGTGACCCTCAAAATGCATTACGTGGGTGAGACAATCATGAGTAACTGATTCCTAGCGGAAGAAAAAGTATCCTACCTTCTTCAGTGATTCACATTTTTTAAAAAAAAATTTTTTTTCCAACGTTTATTTATTTTTGGGACAGAGAGAGACAGAGCATGAACGGGGGAGGGGCAGAGAGAGAGGGAGACACAGAATCAGAAACAGGCACCAGGCTCCGAGCCATCAGCCCAGAGCCTGACGTGGGGCTCGAACTCATGGACCGCGAGATCGTGACCTGGCTGAAGTCGGACGCTTAACCGACTGCACCACCCAGGCGCCCCAGTGATTCACATTTTAAAAGAACACTTGTGCTCCCAAATCAGGGTCCTCGATGGGGCTATTTCAAAGCAGTCTTTTTTTTTTTTTTTTCCTTAGGTTTGAATGTGTTGGCATGGAACAAAAATATGAACCTGTAAGCTTCTGCCTAAAAGTTTCCGGGCACAAAGCTCTCCCTTCTACGAGGCAGGAAGAGCCAGGGTCACCATCCAGGTTACCTTGTGTGATCCAACAGGATGTGAGGCCCGGTGATGTCTAACCAGTCTGGATTCTGATCCCGGGACACGCCATGGCAGCAGTTTGAAAAGGATGCGGTTCACTCACCCTCTGAGAAGTTTGAAAAGCATGCATCCCAGGGAGAACCAGTCAGCACTGCTGTCATACGCCGTCCCCTTCTGCAGCACCTCGGGAGCCATGTACCCATGGGTGCCACTAGGGAGAAGAAAGTGTACACGCAGTTAGGAAGGCATGCCCACCTTAGGAAATGTCAACAGCTCGACAAGGGGTTCAGACGCCATTTGTTAAATGGCAGCGGCCGTAAAGGAGGCGGAGGGGACGATGGGGATCCCGCCCAACGTGAGCCATGCAGCACCCAATGCGAAATCGACCGTTTCCGTCTTCGTTAGTGTAGGAGTGAATATAAACAAATGACAGTATGAGGTAAACGTGAGAGAACGCAAGGTCCGGTCTGGGAGGGGAAATCTGAACCATGTTGGTCTTCCTGCACTACGGCGATGGAGAGCTAGAGGGTCTCCTGCCCGGTCCAGAGCTCCAGTGAGGATGCGCAAGGGGCAGAGGTGAAGTGGGGGAGGGGACGATAAGCGGGCACCTACAGGTGGTGCCACGGACCAGAAGGGATGGGGACATCCCTCCTGTGTGGTGCCACCCTCTGTGCTGAGGACCTGGGCGGACACATGGTAAGCGTGGGGGCTACTTACTCACAGAGACAGCGACAGACCCTGAGGGAGTGGGGAAGAAGAGGGGCACAAGCCGGCAGGTACAAAAGACAGAGAAATCCAGAGCACCCAGGTGGCTCAGTAGGTTATGAATCCGACTTTTTTTTTTTTTTAACATTTATTCATTTTTTGAGAGAGAGAGAGAGAGAGAGAGAGAGAGAGAGAGAGACAATGTGAGCAGGGGAGGGACAGAGAAAGGGAGATACAGAATCTGGAGCAGGCTCCAGGCTCCGAGCTGTCAGCACAGAGCCCGAAGCGGGGCTCAAATGCACGAACCAGGAGATCATGACCAGAGCCAAAGTTGGATGCTTAACTGACTAAACCACTCAGGCACCCCTAAGTGGTTGACTCTTGATCTCAGCTCAGATCAAAATCTCACAGTTTGTGAGATCAAGCCCTGCGTTGGGCTCTGCACTGACAGCGTACAGCCTGCTTGGGATCTCTCTCTCTTTCTGTCCCACGCCCTGCCCCCCACTCTCTCTCTCTTAAAATAAACTTAAAAAAATTTAAAAAAAGCAAAAAAGATAGAGAAACCCTGTGTCAGGTTTTAAGGGCTACTGACACGTCAGAGGACCCGGCTAAGCAAATGGGAGGATGCTTTTCAGAAGCTGAAAGATTTGGGAGGACAACCGTTTTATCTGCAATTTGCACTCTTCTGCAACTTCGAATCCCCTCCCATTGGTTGATTCTGGGCTCCTCCTTAAGGATCCGAGTGTGCACTGTTCCATCTAGGAGAGCAAGAGGGGGCTCATGGGGGCTTGCAAAGACGCAGCCCGAAAGGGCACCTGCAAAAGCCACACCCTCCAACCTGTCCACCCCTCACTGATCTTCTTCCCAGACAAGACGGGTGATAAGACAACACTTCATTGCGCAAGGTTGCCGTGTGGATTACATATACGTGATGGGTTAAGAACAGTCCTGGCACAGAAGAACTCAATCCACGTCAGGGCCTTTAATCTCTACTCTTATTATAATCACTTTTAAGTTATGCTCACTGAGAATCTGCTCAGAAAGTGCTCCTGGATCACTCATGATCATTACTGACCCAGGATCAGCACTGTGCCCAGAGCTCTCTGTCTAACGAGTTCTATTTGGAGGGCTGCTCTCAGACAGTGAACAGGGGCGCTGGTCCTTCACAGGCGGGTCCAGCACCAGCAGTAGCCCCACCATCCGGAATCCAAAGTCTGATGGCATAAGGTCACCTAGCCACACTGTGAGGGTACTGGAGATTTCTATGAGGGGTCTCCAAACCAGTCTCTGGGAAGGGTTAATTTCAGTGTTGCCCGGACAGACCTTTGTCGTGAATTGTGAGCCTATGATTCTTGGGATCAGAACCCAATTCTGGAAAGGGAAAGTACAGCGAGGATAAACACAATAGGTTAATGCAGATCAGCTCTCTAAGATGATGACACTGGCCACAATAGGAGCCAAATACCGGTCCACCTGCCCCCATGGCTTTCTGACTCTGCCCGCATGGCAGCTACTGATGCTTCCTGACAACACTGTCCCCTGACGATCCGAACTACTACAAATACTGAAAGAACACGCGAAGGTTTTGAGAACACTGTGACATGAGATGCAACTTTGTGTTCTTACAGCAAATAAGCTGGAACTCAAATCGGGCACTGGTAATCTGTTCAATTACAGAAGTTTTTGACTTTTCGGGGCCACTGCACAGTTAACTTTCCATTTACAATAATTCTTGATCCCGTCATTAAATGGACTAAACCTAAGCCCAAACTGGGGACCTCAACCACAACACTTCTTGTAGGTGGACCAGCCAGATGGAGTCCAGGGATCACATCTACAGTTCTGAAAAGACTCAAGAAACCAAGTCCAGGGTGAAATTCTGGCCCTAAATTACTCATCGAGCCTCCGGGAGGTCGCCTGAGTATAAGCTCTGGAGACCGAACTGGACTGCAATTCTAGCCCCACAATGTGCCAGGGCTGTGACCTTGATTTCTCTGGACTTCAGGGACCGTACCATAAAGTAGATAATTCTACCTATAACGTCTGGTGCTTCTATGAAGATCGTAGCGTATTCACAGCAGCTGAGCACGCCTGGGACAGCAGATGTTCAACCGATGACACGGTGAGCGCTATGGCTCCTGGCACGCCACCACCCACTCAAGGGCCACCTCTCACACAGCCGGCTCCAAGGGGTCCCCACAGCATTGCTTGCTCCTAGCACCCGGCCAATGTCACATAAAAACTTGCATATTAGTCGGTTGACTTGACTTTCACAACAATCAGACGAAATAAACTTCATTGTTATGTCCTTTTTAGAGAGGGGAGAAGGGAAGCACGGCTTGGAAGAGGATTCGAACCCAGATCTGCTGACTCAGAAGCCTGTTCCTATCCCAGTCATGCCCCCTCTACTTAAAAAAAAAAGGATCTGGTTGCGCCTTTATCTTTTTTTTATAGTGGCCTCACTATGATCATGTAAGCGTAGAAACCAACCTTCCCACGTCTACCCCTTTTTGTAGCTCCTGCTGGAATCTTGAGAACAGCCCGCCTCCTGGGGCCGACAGGTGAATTACAGTAAGAAGCGGGTGCAGCTCTGTAAGGAAATAAATTAACGCCATCCCATCGCTGCAAGTTAATTCCTTTGCAAGATTAACTTTTCTGAGCTCTCGGATTCATATTCAGTGGCGGCCACACTAAATTGAAGAAATTAGCATACCAAATGGCTGCAGCATTAAAAATTCAAACAACCCTCTTAAAAATGTCTGATGAACTTGCCGAGAGAAGCTTATACGACCACAAGTTCTGGCCTCGTAATTGTAAAGTGCCGGCAAAATGCGAACGCTGTTATCACAGCACCCCGGCTTCTGAGGGAAGGGGGAAACGTGTTTACAGAATCGGTGCTATCCTCCGTTCACATCCGATCGGGGCCTCACAAGGCGCTTCTGATTTACCGCAGGCCCTCCTCCAACACTGCCATGCAGGGCCACCTCCAGACCCACAAAAAGAAGGGTCTGGGCTTTAGTTTCTGTACGGATGCGTGACAGGAGACCCCGGGGAGTTTCATCAGCCCCATTCACCACAGAGATGAATGTTAGCTCCAGGTGGACAATGAAAATGTAATTTTCCAAGATTTCAGTGCTGAGAGTGATCCATTTACAAAGAGAAAGGATAAAAGCAACACGCATCTGCTCTTCCACAGACCACACACATGTCTACACTTTCCACTCAGATAAACTGATAGCCGAAGAAACAGAAATGACGTGTCATTCTGCTTCTGCGGAGCCCTGGTGTGGTAGCTTTACGCCCCTGTGTTCGAGCTTCCGGGGGAGCGGGGGAGGGGAGGGCGTGCGGAGGGGTCGGGTGCTGGCTGGGGGCTGCGGGGCACGGGGTTCCCTCCACATGGTCTGCTGGAGGACTGATGTAATAAATGCTCCAGTCTACCATGACCTGCGAGCAGATGATTTGTGTTTTTAATTAAAAAAAAAAAAAGAAAAAAGATTCCTAATTTCCCTTCGGGGGGGAAAAAAAGCCATTTTGCAAATGAAGGAGAAAAGTAGCTGGAGAGAGACACTCGACCTCTGGGCCTCCCTTGGAGCGTTCCACACAGATGCCTCTGCACCTTCCCAGGCACACAGACTTCCCTTATCCGTAGGACAGACAACTTACAGGCATTTGCTACTGCCTCTACTTTACGGAGAAGACTGCGGTCAAGCAGGTAAACTGACTGACGAGGGTCACCCTGCCATCGTGGGCTCGGGTGCGCTGCAGAGATACCCCGGCCCCTGACGTCACTCTCTGGGTCCATCCACGCTCCCCGCTTATCTCGTCTCCCATCGCCAGGGATTTGGGACCTGGCCCCCTCCCAGCATTACCACATATTAAGAATCACCTCTAGCAAGAAAAAGCAGGGGGAGCAAGTGACCAGATCGGGGCCTGAGCGAATCAACGCGTCGTGGAGAGAAACAGGAGTGAAGAGAGTTGATGTGGTACTCACACACTCGCATGTGGCTTCTTTTTGGAAAAGTCACAGGCAAGACCGAGATCGGATATCCTGACGTGTCCGTGTTCATCCAAGAGGATATTTGCAGGCTAAAGAGAAAGACAAGATGATCTTCAAGAGTCCCCAGACTGTCACTGGGCTTTGAGAATTTCTGAAACTATACACACTCGGTAATTTACAGTTTCATCTAAACACAAGTTCCATACTATCACATCCGAGTGGGGTATAACACGGAAAGTAACCCTTTTCACATTCAAGTCCAGCAGGAAAGTGGCAATGACAGACACAAAAAGGAGCCTACTCATGAGATAAGGAGACACAGGGCAGGGAGCTTTGGGCGGGGGGGGGGGGGGGGGGGGGGGGGAGGGGGCGGTGGTTATGACCACAGTTCATCAGATAGAAAGTAGTTTCTTTCCCCCGTGGGCACTGTGGCCCGGCCAGAGCAGCGCGCCTTTCCACAAAGGGAGTGAGCCCACCAGCTTCTTGGCTTCTGTGACCCACAAAGGGCTCTGGGAATGAGGCCACGAGGCACGGAACAGAAAGGAACCTCACGAGAATGTACAAACGCTGACCTAAGAAACCAGAACACTCCACAGTGCCACACCGATCTCGAACGGCACGCCTGTGAGTGCGTAATCAGAACACAGGACCCTACCGAATGACCCACAGTGGTTCTCAGCACAACTCCGATGACATATATCCACTGACATTGGATTTAGCCGACATGAGCAAGGAAAACAAAGCTCCTCTCCCTAATACACGCTGAATTACAGTCATCTTAATATTTTTCTTTTGGAGATCAACTATTGTTTTGCTTGAAATAAAAATAATGGCATGCTATTATAAAACTAAAGCATGAATAATCATGAGTGACTAGAATTCAGTTTGAATAGAAATTAAATAATACCACTGCCTACTAAATAGCTTCGAAAACAAAAACAAGATACAGCATAGAGATGATTAGAGACCGGTTATAGATTTAAATTAAAATGTATTACAATAGGGCTTCAAGGGCCTTCAGCATGTATTGTATTCTCCTGCAAAACTCACGGAGCAGGGGAACAAACTGTCAGGTGCCAACCACTACCTAATTATTTCTAATTCAATGAAAATATATTTTTGTCTCCTTCATGCTCAGATGAAAACTAAGGGAGTAATTCTGTAACCTTGCAGAAAGCCCTAACTTGTACAAAGCATTTTGTGAAGAAAAAAAAAAGCCAAGAGGCTCAAAAAGAAAATACCATCTTTTAGATTCTTAGAAGGTAACTTTAAAAAGCTAAGGCAGCCGATCAAAACATAGCTACTTAGAGAAAAGGAGCATAAGCTGTACATTTCAGTCGGTGGCCCTGGGTCTGTTCCAGAAGGAATCTGAAAGAGGAGGCAAACACGTCCTCCCGGACTGCTTTCTCTGTTTGGGAGACTGTCTCTCCTCTCGTTTTTCTTCGCGTCAACATGTGCCCATTTATGTATCTGCCTGATCATTTCTATCATTTGTCAAGGTCTCTTTTGTCTCTATCCCGGTCTTCTCACCACAAGTGTCCCTATGGACATACTGAGCAAAACCCCAGCTCCCTCATAAATGCAGAACCCAGGACCGAGCATCGTGGTTCAGAAGGGGGAGACTCGGAATGCACTCACTGCCTTTTCTTCCCAGTCCAGGGAGAGTGAGAGTGGAGAAGCCCAGGCACCAACAGTCTAGGGCTCTGCAGTTCAAGGATCTACAAATCTGTTGGTGATTTTGAACACAGTCTTAAAACAATGTGAAACTCTCAGAGTGGCCTGCGGGGGGAAAGTTCTGCAGGCTGATTGGCCCTGCCTCGGAGGAGTTGTGGCTCAGCCGTTCTACGCCTCAGTTTACTGGTGTATGAATCCCAGAAGATGCATGCTCTTTGCTTGTTCAGTTTTGAACATCACGAGTTCTAACATAGAGCCATGGCCGAATCGGCTGCTTAGTGAACATTAAGTGCGTTACAATTAATTGTAAAATCAGCAACACCAAGTAACTCCTGGCTTGCTTTTCATTCATTAACCAATGAAAAACTTTTGAGTTAGTATGTGTGTTGCACCAGGCAGGGTAGGACACACGGGGTGGACAGTGACAACTAGGAAGGAAGGGAGTTCCTGGAACAGGGTTTAGGGTCTGGACAGATGGATACCACACAGAGGTGACTTCCCCGGGGCTCAGATGAGGAAAACGGCAGGTCCTATGAAAGAGAGGGGACCGTCTGGACACCCGTGACCGCCATACCTACCGCACAGGTCCCGAAACCAGACTGCCTTACCTTCAAATCTCTGTAAACAACAAACCGATTGTGCATGTGCTCCAGCCCCAGGATGATTTCGGTGGCATAAAACCGCATCTCCTTCTCAGAAAATACCCCATGCTGGGAAAGGTGATAGTGCAAATCGCCCCCTGGAATCAGAGAAGGACAGGTCAAGGCAAAGCATGTTAATTTGCAAGAAACAAAAAACGTCATCGTAAATCGTTAGGACCCAGTACAAAAAGGCAAACTTGGCTCCTGCTTCGTATATATCTGTCTTTGACTTGCCTAGTCTGACAAAACACTTTCGAGAGTACAGAGGAAGCTTGTACATTGTTAACACTTAAATGCAGGGGTGGGTGGCCACGGCAATTGACAACGAAGCCATCATTCGCAGACTGGGAATCCAGCTCCCACATGTACCCTCGCAAGCTAACCTGCTTGGATCACTAACTTCCTGTCTAATGAACAGGTCATGACATGGTTGACCCAGTAGCCGGCTTGGCAACTGGCTCCGGGGACAATAAATGAATGAGCAAACAAACAAAACGATCATACCGAGAGACAGATGATAAAGCGGATGCAACCGTAAAATTGTAACTGGTGAAATCCAGGTAGGTGGGGATTTGGGTGTTCCCCGTACAATTTCTTCAGTTTTGCCCTGTGTTTGTAGTTTTCCATAATAAAACGTTTGGAAAAAATCAATTCCCATATGGGCTCAAGTTACACAGTGAGAGAATGCCACCAACAGGATAAGGGAATGTTCTCATAAGCTGTCAAGGAAGAGCTTCTACTGATCTAGAAAAGTTCACGTGTGCCCACTGTATGGCCCCTGCTTTTGTAAGCACCTTCCCTTCCACACACACGTGTTCCTGTAGAACCACTGGCAGGTCAAGATGTAAGATGTGCAGGATCCCAGAGGCCCCGTGGCCTTCCCTGTCAATGCCTCAGCCCCTGGCCCCTCGGTTAGGCCAAGGGGACTTCAATCTGACCTTCCACCATCCGTTCATCTTAACCGTTCTGAGAGTGCTAACCGTGGAATCACGCAGGATATGTGCTATGGTGTCTGGCTTCTTGGCCCACTATTAACGTCTGTGAAATTCCTCCACGCTGTTGAATAGGTCTGGCTTTGGGTCAAACCCTCCAAATGTAACCGAACTTCAAATGAACTTCCAAAAAAGGAAGCTGTGCATTTGTTGTCCCGGATGCCTTTTGCGTCAGCTCTTGTTACGGAAAACGCTTTGAGTACATGCCGTGTCACTCTCTAGCATTAGAAAGCTACTTTTTTAGCTAGAACTTTGTCGGCACTCATAGCTTACAAGACCAATGGACGGCTGGTCCGTCCAGCCAGAAGCCGGGCTGGCCCACAGCCAGTCCTTCAAAGTCGGCTTCCTAATATATCTTTGGCCTACGTTCTTATGAGGCATTTCATTCCTAAAAGTTGAGGGTTAGGAAACAAGCTAATTAAAGATCTAGGCCAGCTGCATTCCAGAAGATGAAGTTTACGTCGTTTGTGAAAATCTCTTCCGGAAAGTGCAAACTTCCTGGTGAGAAACTGGGAGGGCGCAGAGGGGAATTTAAAATGAATTTCAATGGAAACTTGAAGAGCAGAAGGTTTCCTTAAATTTTGGGGGGAAACCCAATTATCCCAGAGACCCAAACTGCCGGCGTGTGCAGATCAGGGTGTGCTGAGGTCTCACATCACGGCCAAGTCTCTCCCTGCACTCAGACTTCCTGCGTGTTGCTCACCGTTCATCAGATCCAAGATGAAGCATAGTTTATCTGGAGTATGGAAGGCATAGGTCATACAGACAATGAAAGGGCAGTCCTAGGGAGGAAAAAAAAAAAAGCCACAGTTTGTCAGAAAAACAAAAGCTGTCCCGGGTAGCACATCTTCTACCAGAGAGCATCCACAGGTCTCGTCCATGCCGCTGCCCTGTGCGTTGAGCAGAGACCCCTCCTTAGGAACCTTAACCGTCCCACCAAAACGGATCTGGTTACATGACAAAATGCACACGGACAGAGTGGAGATGAATTCAAAGGTCTTGTCTCTCGCCAACTCAACCATGACCCTTCTATCTGCAGCTTCTTCAAAGGACCCAGACTCTACAGAAAGATATCGCTGCCCTGCCAGGCTCTCTGTTGCTCTACATTTTGGTTCTGGCTAGTCAAATATCCGTTTCTCTCTCTGATTCTGAGGTTGGAAGAACCATACCCCAGTGGGAGGAAATATCTATACTACCGTCTTGAGACGCTGAGCATAAAAAGAGAACGCAGCTAGCTTTCAAAGTAGAAAAATACATCAGAGTTGGGGACTGAATAATTCAATTGTAAAGATGTCAGTTTTCCCCCAAAGTAATCTAGAAATTCTATGCAAGTTAAAAAAGAATTTTTAATGTTTTATTTATTCTCGAGAGAGAGAGTGCAAGCGGGAGCGGGGGAAGGACGGAGAGAGAGGCGGGAACAGAAGATCTGAAGCGGGCTCTGCGCTGACAGCAGCGAGCCCGATGCGGGGCTCGAATTCACAAAGTTTGATCATGACCTGAGCCAATATCGGATGCTCAACCAACTGAGCCACCCAGTCGCCTGGCTACAATTTTAATTAAAGTGAAAATTGAGCTGATTCCAAAATGTATATGGAGATGTGCACAGCCAGGAAAAATTCACTCTAGAAGAAAAATCCAGAAAAGTCATAGTGCTAGATATTAAGACTTATTGTGTGTGTGTGTGTGTGTGTGTGTGTGTATATATATATATATATATATATATGAATTATTTTATATATATTATATATATATTTTTATATTTATACTTATGTTTTATATATTATATATAAATATATATTTATATATGTTTTATATATTATATAGAAATATATATCTATATATATTTTTATATATTTATATAGTTACATATATTTATTTATGTATATTATATATAAATATACATAATATATATAAATATATATATTTTTAATGTTTATTTTTGAGAGAGAGAGAGACAGAGAGAGAGAGAGAGATAGAGTGTGAGCAAGGGTGGGGCAGAGAACGAGGGGGACACAGAATCCGAAGCAGGTTCCAGGCTCTGAGCTGTCAGCGCAGAGCTGGATGCGGGGCTCGAACCCATGAACTGTGAGATCGTGGCCTGAGCCAAAGTCTGAAACTTAACTGACTGAGCCACTCACATGCCCCAAAAGTTATTATAAAGCAACAGTAAATCAGACAGTGTGGTAGTAGCCCAAGAACAGACAGACCAACAGAACAGAAGAGAGAATCCTGACATAGACTCACACACAAATGGTCAACTGATTTGTGATAAAGTGACACAACAGGGTGGGGGGAAAGGATGGCCCTTCCGTGATATGCTGGAACAAATGGATATTTGTACAACAGAATGTGAATGCCAACCCCTACCTCACACCACACACTGAAGTCAACTTCAGGAAGACAAAGATCTGAAGGGAAAACAATAAATATTCTAGAGGAAAGCAAAAGAGAGTATCTTTGTGACCCTAGGGTAAGTAAAGATTTCTCAGGCCACCCAAAAGCACTAATGGTGGAAGTACTGCTAAACTGGACAAAAATAAAATCAAGAACTTCTGGCCTTCAGAAAACACTATCAAGAGAGTAAAAAGGCAAGTCACAGAATAGGAAAAGATATCTGCAATCCATACATGCAGAAAGGACTCATACTTAGAATATATAAAGAGCTCTCATAAATCAATAAAGGAAAAGGCAAACGACCCAACAGAGCAGTGGCAAAAAATGGCAATAGTAGGAGTAATAATAACAATATAAATGAATAAACCAGCCAACAAATCAATAAAGGCACTAAACATAGGAGGGTCATCGAATGGCTCACAAGCCAATGAACAGGTGCTGGGCATCAGCGGTCACCAAGGAGATGTGTCCTCACAATGTGTTATCGCTAAACCCCAAGAGAATGGGCAAAATCAAAAAGACCACCAAGGCCAAGTGGCTGGAAAGACAGCGTGTAAACGGAACCCCTACATACGGCACCCAGGAGCGCATGGTGCCAACAACCGCTCTGGCAGCTGGTCGGGGCCATCTGCCGAAACTGGGCCCCATCTGCAAGCCCCAGGCGTCAGCATTTCCACCGCCAGCTGCACACCTCACAGCAGCCCGTACCCAACGTGCACTAAGAGAACTGCAAGAGAATGCTCCTCGCAGCACTGTTCAAAGGAGCCCCAAGCGGAAAGTAACCTGGATGTCTACCGGTATTAGAACAGATGCGTGAACCGCGGTCACTTTATGCGGGGGAATGCTACACAGCAAGGGTCAGCAAGTTTGTGTACAAGGGGCTAGACACGAATTATTTTCGGTTTTGCAGGCTCCAGGCCACCTCTGTCACATATCCTTTGTTTATTTTCCGTACAATGCTTCAGGAATGGAAAACCCATTGCCAGTCCATGGGCTCTACAGAAAAAAAGGCCACAAGCTAGATCTGGTCCGTCGGCCATATGCAGCTTGCAGACCTCTGCTACGTAGCCGCAGAATGTACCATGGCCACGTGCGATGATGCAGGTGAATCTCACAAGCCACGCTGAGTGAGAGAAGCCAGATGAGAGAGGGCACATGTATACCAAGTTCAAACACAGGCAAAGCCAAATTAAATGACAGTGTTAGATATCTGGGTAGTAGTTAACCTGGGCGCGGGGTAGGTGACTGGAAGAGGCACAAGACTTCAGGAATATGAGTAACTTTATTTTATTTATTTATTTATTTATTTATTTATTTATTTATTTATTATTTTTAATGTTTATTTTTGAGAGAGAGCATAAGCGGGGAGGGGCAGAGAGAGAGAGAGAGAGAGAGAGAGAGAGATTAGGGACAGAGGATCTGACGGCAGGCTCTGCACCGACAGCAGTGAGCCCGACGCAGGGCTCAAACTCACAAACGGCAAGATCACGACTGGAGCCGAAGTTGGATGCTCAACCGACTGAGCCACCCAGGTGCCCCAAGGAATACGACTAACTTTCTATCCCTTGATCTGAGTGCTGGATACATGCTTGTGTTCCCTCGTGAAAACTCCTCAGTGCTAAGCCAGATCTATAACTGGGTCCATTTAGATTCTTTATATACACTGTATACTCACCACTCAACTGATTAAAATAGAAACTGGCCAAAAAAACACCCCACATCTATATCCACTTTCTTAACAGAAACAAAAAAATCATTAAATTCCATAGAAAATAGTCAGGTTTCAACAGAATAATCTATACACTGAATCTGCATCATCCAAACCTCTGTATTAAGGGCATACTGATACATCTGACTCCTTTCTATACCAGAGGTTCATGAACTTGAATACAATTTCCATGTATCTTCCGGAATGAACGACAAATTTCATTTTGTGATTACCTAGTTTGCCTTAAAACACCGTTGAGATGGTATTAGTGATTACTGATTTCAAGGCTGATTTTGCTTTAAACAGGCAAAATGAAAGTGCTTTCCTTTTTCTGTTAAAAGCCATGTGGCCTTCCTGGAGGTGGGGGGCACCCTCCCACTTGGAAGCCCTTAGGGAACCACCTTTTTAATAGCCTGCTGAAGATGGCTCATTCTGCTCCTTCCTGAACGGGGTTCCCCACACACTCTGGTTCCTGATCCGATGAGCAATTCATCTGTAGAGCAGAGAGGCGGGTGGACCCAGAACTTAGTGAGGCCAGAGTCCTTCCCAGCTCCAGAGGGCATCTGTACTCACTCCACCAAGGAGACGGTGGGCCCTGCGAAGGGGTATTTCTGAACACAATGGGATATGATCCTCCTAATGGTAGCCCCAAGGAAATGGCAAAAGGCAAACAAAATAGGTTCACTTAAGATCATATGTTATTAAGAAGGGACATGAACTGTAGATTTAGCATCACAGGCTTTCTGAACAGGAAGGGCTCTTTAAAAAAAAAAAAAAAATCACCTGGTCCTGCGTGTTTATTTTTAAAATAAAGAAACTAAGGCCCTAAAAAGGGGAAATGACTTGCCTGAGGTCACAAAGAAATGGGGTAGCCAGCCAGGATTTCAACCCCCAGTCTCCTGACCCTCTCCAGGGTTCTATGTTACTTACACTGCTCACAAAGGCTGGGCTTCTGTGGCAAAGTCAAGTAAGAGCTCAGTTAAAGGGATGCGATTCAGTTATCTGTATGCTGACTGCAATCCGTCACCTCTCAGGTGCTGGGCAGATACCACACCAGGTCTCGTGGGAAGCTCGAGACGCAAAGAACCAAATACCGACCAGTGTGAAAAAATGGCAGTTCGGCGATGGGGCTGATACAGTTGTGAACATCATTATGGTTAAGATGTTCTGCCTTGATTACAAATTAAAGGCAGTAAGAACTAAAGGGCCTCATAGAGGTAGACCCTCAGCAAGGAACTGTCTTCTTTGATTTCCTACCGGTACCGAGCAAAACAGCTTGTATTTTTGCAGGAACTCTGCAAAACTGTGACAAAATACAGCACGAAGTATTTCTTCAAGAAAATTCTCCACCTTGCAGTCAGGAGGAGGCTTCTGTTAACTTCCTGCTTAAAACACTTTGTCTCCAATTGCTAAAAGACTTTTTTTTCCTTTTTTAAATCCTCAGTATTGGCCTAGAAAGCTCTTTACAGGCTGGCCTGGCCTGTCGGTCTCCCTCTCCACTCCAACTTCATCTGGAGCTATGCACGCACCACTCGAGACCCCAGCTCAGCTGACCTTCTCCAAAGTCTGCAAAGCCTCCTGAAGCGCCCAGGACCCAGACAAGCACTGACACCTCCTGTGACCTCTGAGGACTATCCCTTGTCACCTCCTCCCTGCTAAGTGCCTCCTGAGCACCGGGCACCTTCTAGAGGTGTCCTGATTACTTATACATGTCTGAGATCATGCGAACACTAGCACCTTCCCTCATTCTGTGTCGCTCTGAAAGAGCAGGGACCAAAGTCACAGTTTGGGACCCTCCATCCTGCAGGAGAATGCCTGGCATGATCTAGGCACGGAAACGTGTTTCAAGGAATGAATGACACTTCGGAGGACACTATGTGACTGTTTAATGAAGGTGCTGACTGTTCCTTCTCAGCTATGGACATTCTCACCTGTGGACATACTTATCCTAGTTCTTAATCCTAAAGATTACCCTTTTACTATTCTAGAATCAAACTGGGAATGGTACTGCCACTATCTCTTTGAAAGGTTGGGGGAAGAAACACTCAACTTGAAATTGGAAGGAAAAACAAGCAAACAAACAAAAAAACCCTCCCAATATAAGGAAAACTGTAATGAGGGACAGCAGTCCAGTCCACGCCAACAGGCTGATCTTAAGTGTAGCCTAGTGAGGTGATTTTAACTTAACGATGATTAAAGAACCAGAACAAGTGGCCTTTGATTAGCAAAAAAGGAAAAAATTCCAAATAGTGTTGTTACAGCACTTTTGGTTAAATTATGTATTGATAAGTAAAAAACATCAACCTCTAATTCCCAAAAAATGAAACCAAACAAAAAGGCTTGATACTTGAATTAAAAATATAAATAATTCTTTTAAATCAGCTCAAAGTAGTAGACCAATTTTTTATTTCTTCCCGTAGAGGGTTAAGATGGGTGAAGAATGACCGATACATCTACATAACCATATTCCCCCTCGCCTGAAAAAAGTAACTATAAAAATGCTATGTGAAAACTGTATGTATATTTCTTCAACACTCCCAACGTTTTCCCCACAGGCCTTCTCGAGAATAAACATGCAAGGTGTGGAGATGGCTCATGAAAAATTAATATTTTAATTACCACTTAAAATCTGCAGTAAGGGCACACCCATGTTTGAAATTTAAGGCGATGACATTTCCAATAGAAACTAGAAACCAATGCCATTCTTACTGATTCCAACAGTGTGTGAGCTGCTCAGCTTCGGTTCCAAGTAGGTGCAAACGCGGTCACGCACCCAACACGACTCTTACTTGAAATGCTCAATGTCCAGATGTTAGGAGGCAGAGGCACATAGTTAGAGATTATTTATAGCTACAGTGTTCTTTTTTTATTATGGTTGAGCCAAATTATGAGAATCCTTTACTTCGGTAGCACATAACCTTTCTGAAACTGCTTCAAACGAACCCCAGGAAAACATAAACCACAATACATTAAATATAGGTGCTAACCAAAAAACACAGAGCTTAGAAGGTGATCGTAAGACAGGAACACTAGTCAGAGGGTCTATAGACTCTGGCTAAGGAAATTAACCCCTCCGGGTGTCGGGTTCCTTGCTTACTAGTCGAAAAGGGTTCTTTGATTCACCATTAAAGTCTGATTCCTTTATCCTTTGGGTGAGAATGAGCCTGTTTAGAAACCAGCTAGGCTATTGGGAGGCCACACCCTCCCCAATATATCTCACTGCATATAAACCTTCTTGGCTTGGTGATTAGCTTTAAATTCACAGGGGGAGGCACTCAGCATGCGTCTGGCCACTCCACCCTCATTTCCTGCCTTCCCTTGGAGACCCTGAGTCCCTGACCCCCTCTGCACGCTGGATGGCAGGCCCTCTGGCACACGCAGGACTGCCCAGGTTTCTGGGACACTGAGTTTTTCTGGGTGTCTTCATACCCATCTGTTCAAATACAGAAACACCAAGGTTCATACCGTTCACTGCAAAAACGGCCAGAATGGGATCCTGTTTTGCAAGAAGTCACGGGGCAGAAGTTTTTGACACAGGCTGAGCTAAAAATGCTAGGCTGATGGACAAATAAACTGTCCAACAGGTGGAAACACCGTTTTGGAAATGGAAATGACCGAAGTCCACGGCAGCAGGTGAAAAGCAGCAAGGGCCCCGAAGACAGAGCCACCTTCTCCTGATGGCGCATAGCCCCAAGTGCAATTCGGACTTGAGTAATCCAAGATGCTTCCTCTCTCTCTGTTTACAAAGGACAAGAGCGACTTTCCTTGTACTCCAGCTTCTCTGGGTCAGTCCTCCATCGTGCACTCAGTTCTTAACTAGACTCAAGTGATTTCGTTGCCGTTGCCGTGATTATTTCCTGCCATCTCGGCAACCACGTTCCGCACAGAGGAAAGTCATAAAACAGCCACTAAAGGGAGACGTCGTGGGTGTGCATAATGATGGTCGCTAGCACTTTTCCAACTCCCAAATTAAACAGAGATAATATGCGGATTCTACACTATTTATATTAACTTAGCGCTGCTTTTCCCTGCTATAAACGCTCACTCACCCGAAAACTGGCTGGCTGCATAATTTGCCGGGAAAGAATGCCTGCATTTTAAATAAATTGTCTCGATCTGGAAAACCGAGCAACCAGCAAAGACCAGAGCAAGCAGTGCTCCAAACGGAATACTCACCCCTGTGCTCACAAGAGACAACATAATCCTCTCATTTAAGGCTAATGTTTCTCCTTGTTTCATCTTGATCCTCTTCTTATCCAGGCATTTCATTGCGTACCTGGAAACATAAATGTTATTGAAAGAGCTGTGCTGGAAAGAATCCAAGCTGCTTTAAACGATCCATGTCGTACTGGGGAAAGTTTCTAAAGACTCGGGAAGTGTTTGAAAGAAGCAAAATGGTACTTGCTGACTGTCATGCAAAAAAAAAAGAAAAAAATTATAAAAAAGAAATCTTTATAAAAAATGTATTTTTTAAATTTTGCACGCATTAAGAAAACATTTCAACGTGGAGCGTCCCTCCTCACTCCTTGGGTGGGGGTGGCACACAGTAAGCTCCTTTCCAAGAGGACCGTGTGGAGGAGAGGGGACAGTGCCGTTATGGTGGAGAAGCCTGACAAACGCGACCTCAAGTAGGCGGTCAAGGTCAGCATCAACAGTGAGGAGTCATGTTGACGACGGGCACCCACGATAGGACGCGATGAGAATGGTGTTCTGCCACTGGGGTCTTCCTTCCAAAAGCCCACAGCCCCAGTATAACCAGGAGGAAAGCATGTCTAAACTGGAAGACATCATACAATACACCTGGCCACGGGTCCTCAAAGCAGCACAGCCCATCAGAAACAAGGAGAGTCCAAGAAACTACACAGTCTAAAGGAGCCTAAGGGGACGAGAGGACTTAAATGTAACACGGGATCTGGTTAACACAAAAGGCCATTGGGTAAAGAGTAAAGTAAAAAAGTAAAGGGGCGCCTGGGTGGCTCAGACGGTTAAGCGTCCAACTTATGCTCACAGTTCGTGGGTTCGAGCCCCGCATCGGGCTCTGTGCTGACAGCTCGGAGCCTGTTTCAGATTCTGTGTCTCCCTCTCTCTCTGCCCCTCCCCTGCTCATGCTCTCTCTCTGTCTCTCACAGATAAATGAACATTAAAAAAAATTTTTTTTAAAGTAAAGTAAAAAAACCCCAAAAAAGTAGAAACTTCAGTGAATAATAATGTATATTAGTTCATTTGTTAGGACAAATGTTCCATAGTAACGTAAGACAGAGATACTGGGTGTGTTCTTGAACCCTTTCTGTAAACCTAAAATTAGGTGTCAAAAATAAAATTCGAAGTAAAAAGGTATCAGGGGCGCCAGGGTGGCTCAGTCGGTTAAGCATCCATCAGCCTCTTGATTTTGGCTCAGGTCATGATCTTATGGTTTGTGAGATCAAGCCCTGCTTTCGGCTCCATGCTGGGTGCAGGGCCTGCTTGGGATTCTCGATCTCCCTCCCTCTCTGCTTCTCCCTCATGCACTTACTCTCTCTCAAAAATAAATAACATAACATAACATAACATAACATAACATAACATAACATAAAATAAAATGTTTCTTTAAAAAATTTTAAATCAAAATAAAGCTTAAAAAATTAAGCAATAATTAAGATATTAATACCATTACACAAATAGAAGTTCCAGTTAAATGAGAACCTGAAGTAGAGGGATGTGAATAAATTTGGTGAAAATAAAACTTTGGACATATTGTTGTTTAGTTGCTACTGTGTGTTGCAGTAGTGTGCATAATATTTAGCTTTTAGGAACTGTGATTTCAGCAGTGGTCAAGATTTTGCAAGAGTGCAGAGGGCAAGACTCAAACACTGGCAACCAACAAAATGAAAAGGGACGGCCCATGCTCAAAAAGGCACGTTCTAAAATGCTGTTTCATTGGTTTGTTTTTAGTTTTTTTAAGTAATCTCTGCACCCAGCGTGGGGCTCGAATGGACCACCTGGAGATCAAGAGTCACATGCTCCACTCACTGAGCCCACCAGGCAGCCCTGATTTGTTTTTAATCTGGATATTGAAGTTATCGTATTTTCAAATAATAAAAAGAATCCGTAAGACTTTCATATAAAAGTTGGTGGAGAAGAAAGAGCTGACAACTTAAGCTTTTTGAAGCCTTGGAACAAACTTCTATTAAGGTAATGCAGACATGCTATTTGGCATTCTCTATAATCGCAGGTTAAAGAAAGAAGGATGATTTGTCAGCAGCACAGCAGAAAGCTGAAAGGACATTTTCACAGGGGCCTCAGGGGCTTCAGAACTCTGTGTGTGACTGTAAGTCCCACTTTACAAGGCCCTGGCACACAATGTGGATGTTTGTCTGGCTGTGACGGGACACAGAAAATCCACTTGTTTCTAACCGATCATAACTCACAATGTTATGACTTAGCAAAAGAGAGAGGGATGTTCAAATTTGATATTTGCTTTTCTTTTTAGAGAGAGAGAGAGTGCGTGCACAGGAGCAGCATAGAGTGGGTGGTGGGGAGGGAGAGAAAGTGGTTGAGAATGTCAAGCAGGTTCCACATCCCTCCCGGAGCCCGACATGGAGCTCGATCCCCCAACTCTGGGATCGTGACCTGAGCTGAAATCAAGAGGCAATGCTCCACCGACCGAGCTACCCAGCCGCCCCCAAATTTGGTAATTTTATCGACTCTCCCAGGAGCTCTTTATAACAAATCCACTGATGGAGACGTTAATGTGCTTAGTTAAGGGATTACACATGAGAACATATGAAGTAATGTGTTCTTCATTCAAGTTCTATGATGAATTTTCAAACTGTGTCCTACTGCTTCTATCACTAGCCCCTACCAGGCTGGCATTTGGAAGAACGTTCAAACTGCAGACCAGAGAAACTGGCACACACGGGCCTTGAGCCCCTGGGTTAATTAAGCCAGTTGGCTGCCACTGGCTTCTGAGCGAGGTGGGTGGCAGTTCACGGATGGGCTCCAGGATCCACAGGGACTGAGCCTGGCCGCTTCCTAGCCGTGGGACTCCCCGGTAAGTGTCTACCCTTGTTCTAGAAAGTGGAAGACAGTTTTCCACACACAGAGAATCGCGTGAAATAACCAACGTAATGCAGGGACACACGGTGACATTATTGACTTGCACATCATGTGGCAGATTAGCAGATCTCCTAAACACCTGGGCCGTGAGGAAGGCAAGCGAACACATTTGGTGAAATGGAATAAGTGCCAAAGGAAGAGCGACACTTAGCGTCAAAGTCCACCGCGGGAGTACAGAATCGGGACGAGAGATGGGGCCGCAGAGGACTGTTCGCTAATACGGACTATGGAACAGGCAGTTATCTGCAGGCTTTACGATGTACCATCCCGTTCAATTCTCACAACCGGGAAGTATTTTCCCCACCCTACAGACTTGGGTGCAGAGGCCGAGAGAAGGCACAAACCTCGTGCCGGCCGGAAAGCGGAAGCCGGGTCTGACCCAGCCATGGGACGCCAGGGCCCCCACTCTGGATCACCAGGCCATCCTGTCTCAGCAGGGCACCAGACTTCAGATGCCCGAGTGCCAGACACTGGGTTCACCCCACGCAGGGCCCCAAAACAGGAAGACCAGTGGGTGTAAGTTAGTGAAGGTGAATTCCAGCCCCCACCTACTAAAGATCGTGCCAGTTACTGGACCTGTCTGAAAACTAAGAGGGCCACCTGGCAAGGCCGTCAGTGCCCGATCACGGAGAGGACCCGAGCAGAGGCTGAGTGATGACCCGGTGGTGGGGGGAGAAGGACACTGAATTCGCTGACCCCAATTACTCCTCTTACACTGACTCAGACCAAGCCGCACAGACTATTCCACTTTGCCGTTATTCTAAAAGGCCTGTCACTCGATCAAACTGGTGGTTCTGGGCCTATCAAACTGTATTTTCCCATTGTCTTTTGCTTTTGAATATATGCTCACGTAAACAAACTGCTTCTAAAAACTAGCCCCCCCCTCCCCCCCCCCCCCCCCCCCCCCCCGCCGACACCCGCACCACTTAAGAACTCCACCATTCACTTTCTGGAAGAGCCTCACACCCGGCACACGTGCATGTTAACTGCCTCACATCAACCACCTGTACTATCAGCGGCCGACGCAGTCATGGAGACCCATGATCATGGCCCTCCTAGGAGGGCACCCTGTTCGCCAGGGCTCGAGCTACCCAACTACGGGAACCGACATCTCCTGGGATGTTACACCACCGAAAAGCGTATGTGCTAAATCACGGGTGGTCACTGTCTAGAAGAAAAGTTCTCTCCTCTGCGAAGCAGAGAATTCTTTGCAACCGGATTGGCCCGGGAGGCGGCACAGAACGCCCCTTCTTGGTCACTTCTAGGTCCCAGACTGCTTCACCCACGGCCTGAGTGATAGGGGCTCATGACACATAGTCACTGGCTAACTTCCCATTTCACTCTACGTGATGGAAGTTCCAGCCAACTGTTCTCATTTCCGATGCCTCACAAAAAACAGCCCTTTTCTTTCTGAGGTGAAGTTACTTCAGGAGTGAGATCGGGGGCTTCCACAAATCTATGCAGGTATTTTCTTTTGACGCAAGCACAGAACCCACAGAAAGCTTACATTTTTCCAGTGTCTGCTTTCCTGCAACCATACACTTCACCAAATCCTCCTCGTCCAATGATTCTATGCACGCTGAAATCATTCATGGTCAACTGTGAATTCAAAACACGATACGAAAACACAGAACTGCATTAAAATCATGCTGTTGTTTTCATGCAACACACAGTTACTAAAAGAGCAATTCTGACAGCGGGATCTGCCCTTTCTGCGACTGATTCCCCGGGCTGCAAGACAAGATGGGCAAGGCTGCAAGACTTTCTAGAACCTCCATGTGCTCCACCCTCAAAGCGCACAAAAGGGAGGCGAGTGGGACGAGGACAGAGTGGGAGCCGAGTCAGGTCGTTTTTCCGCTCTCCTGCGTTTTAGGTCGTAAGCCGTATGCCCCGAACACAGGGGAGTGTGAAATTTCTAGTCCAAATGAAAAGCCACCTCAGCTACTCTGAAGCCGGAAGTGTGGGAACAGCTCAGCAATTCCAGGAACTGTCATGGTAAAAAAAGTAAGTCTACATCGAGGGCATCTATGTTTTCCTAACGGCGGGCCATATGATGAGAAAACTCGGCGGGTGCCGGCCATGTGAATTTTTTATCGATAACGTCAGGGAATCGCTAGGACTCACGCTGGGCATATGAGCATGAAACAAGACCCGAAGTAGGAGGAAAGTGTATAAAGAGGCTTCATTCATAAGCCCTTTCCTTGTGTCAGGATCTCAGCAATGCCCCACCTCCCAAGTAGCTTTAACAGTCTTCGATGGTACAAAGGCAGACAGTGAGCCCGATGTCTAAAGGGGCAGTCGGAAAAGAGCAAACACCTTAGTAGCTTATGCATGCTGGCAAGTTAAGGGTCAGGTTCCTGAAGGGTTCCCCCCACACAGCCCTTGAAACACGTTTGCAGCCACAGCTAACTGGGCCCACAGGCCTCACATCTGATGCTCAGGGGACAGACAGCAGGACATGAGCGCCCGGGGTCTGCTGAAGGAGCAGAAGCGTGAGAAAGCTCTATGGCAAATACAGAAGATATTTTTGAAAAATGTGTGATTTCCCTCTTGTTTCTACAATCCTGCCAGGAACTGTGAAAGAAAGGGGAAGTTTAAAAAAAAAAAAAAAAGAAGAAGAAGAATTAAAAAAAAAAAAAAACCACACACACACACACACACAACTGCTTCTCCCAATGGTATCCTCAAGTTAAAAAAAAAAAAAAAATCCAGTTGATGATTTTTCTTACTCACAAATGGACATGAAGGGGAAGGTAAAAGAGGCTGTATCTAGAAACAAGGGTATGGGGCACCTGGGTGGCTCAGCTGATTTAGCGTCTGACTATGGCTCAGGTCACGATCTTCGGGTTTGTGAGTTCAAGCGCCGCATCAGGCTCTGTGCTGATGGCTCAGAGTCTGGAGCCTGCTTCGGATTCTGTGTCTGCCTTTCTCTCTGTCCCTCCCCCATTCGCGCTCTCTTTCTCAAAATAAATAAATAAATAAATAAATAAATAAACAAACATTAAAAAATTTAAAAAAAAAAAAGGAGGGTTCTAAAAGTGAAGCAGGGGGCATGCCCCAGAACTTGAGGTTGAAAGCTGGAAGCAGATGAGCCTTTCGGGAAATGTGTGTTACAAAGTAGCCGGTTTCTGAGGACTGCTTTTCTCACTCTCAAAAATATTTAAAAAAAAAAATAAATTTAAAAAAAAGGAGATGAAACCTTGGGCTAATAAGAGATGCCATCATTCTTATGACAAGATAAGACCTAATAATAAGAAAGAGAAGAGACTCTTTACCAGGATGCCGAAAGACAAGAGCATGCGGGAAGCACATTCTGTAGGAGACTTGTATTTTTTACTACTATTTCTGTGGGTCAGTCACTGCTTAAAATACCCTTTCTTAACTAAATAAACACATCCTTATATGAATGGGAAAAAAGAGAATTAAACCTCGAACTGTTTATGAAACCGGGTACGGGGGGATGAATTCTTCTTACGTTAAAGCTGTAAGGGAGACATCTGTTAGTGGCGCATTACCCGTGGGAGTGTGCTCCGGGATAAAGTATTTTCTCACGAAGTTAAGCCAGAGGAAGTTTTTATTTAAAAAAAAAGGGGGGGAAAGAATTAAGAGGATACTCACATGGATGTTTAATTCTACGTTTTTCCACTGGCAAAATCGGGTGAACTTGTCACTAAAAAAAGAATATAATAATGGTCACTGAAGAGTCACGTGTCACAGGAGTCGGGTTGACTGGGCAATGTTAACAGACAACCTCGGACGGAACACCTGTGTTGCTTCTTGACCAGAGGCATGTTTTCTTCAACATGTTTTTCGCAAAGCATTCCCCAGGATTCGCGGCTTTATTTTACGATTCAGGTGAAAGACGGCGTGTTCCCCTTAAACTGTGGTTACTGCGTCTTTATCTGAATCGGCACCGTCCAAGAGAAGGCCTAACGTGAGCCACGCTGGTAGTTTAATCTGAATACCGTTACTTTCCTGAACCCCAGTACAGCAAAAAAACTATCATCTCAACACGTAATCGGTATAAAATTAGTAGCGAGGCATTCTACAACCTAGTTCCTACATTTGGTTTTGAAACTTAAGTGTGTATTTTGCACTTGGAGCCCATCTTCATTCACACTCGTCACACCGGTCATTTCAAGTGCTCAGGAGTCACACGTGGCTAGTGGCTACCATACCGGACCATGCTGCTCTAAGCGACAAGAAAATTAGTATTCGTAAAGAATTCTAAGAACAGCAGACACCCCATGGGGCTTTTCATGTGCAAGGCCCTGGTCAATGAAGATGCCCATTCCGCAGCAGAGGAGACCCAGGCGTGGCCAAGGTCACACAGTGAGAGGAGTGGTGGGGCCAGACCTGAACCCAGACCCAGCACTGTTGCTCCAAGACACAAATGCTGTAGGCGAAAAAGCCCCTGAGGCTAGAATCGCAAGATGCGCCAAGTCCTACTGAGCCGATTTGCTCCCACAATTTACTCAACTGCGTGATGAATAGATTTTTCTTCTAGGAAGTAAGAAAAATACCTATCCCCACACCTATTTTAATACAGACATGATTTTCATTAATTAATGAGCAACGCCATCTAAGGGGTGTGTTTTAAAACATTTTTTCAAAAGAATTGCATTCTTGATTGAAAGCTCCTCAAAGGCAAAGAATATTCTTGGTGACTGCTGGATTTCACGTAGCCCCTGGCACAATTCCTTACACAGGCACAGTATCCAGGGTTCTTTGAATGCATGAATGAATGAATGAATGAATGAGAGAGAGAGAGAAAGGGAGAGGTGGGGGGAGGGAGAGAGTACTTATGAAATGCACGGTACAGGAATTATCAGCACTGTAACAGAATGCCTTAAGGCATCTAAATATCCCAGTTTCCTGGGGGTTTCATTTAATATGCCTTCTTAGGATCTTTTAAAAATATTGCTGAGGCTAATATAATCACGTTGAAAATCAAAAGCAGAAGAACTCTTTACAATTCTGAGGCATCTTTTGTCAATGAGTCTAAAATGAAGCTTACAGAGTGTTTCACTGATCTCCCTATCATCTCTGTGGGGTTAGTCAAATTATATTTGGAGAGTTTCTGAAAGTTATTTCAAACGTTTTGGTTTTTTTTAAAGCATGATGAGTCCAACAAGCAAACACACACTGGGGTGCTCTCTGTGCTTACACCATGGCCGTGCCTTTGAAATTCACTTGGTGTGTTGGCCCAGCTCCTACTCCCTTCCCTCATGAATTCTCGAGCTCAGAGCTGGCAACAGGGGCTGGTGATCCGGAGATTTACAAAATTTACAAGATTTACAAACTTGCGAACTAGCTGGGGAAGATTAACAACCTGGGAGAGAACCATCCTGCTGACCAAGAGAAGAGGGAACCAAATCCCAACACATACCCTGCCCTAAAAGAACACACCCCCCCCCCAAAAAAAGGAACACCCTCAAACTCCCATTTTGCCCTTGAGGTATGGGTTTGCTGTAACAAGCTCTTCTTTAGGAAGTACAGATAGCCCCCAGGGTGTCCGGGGTCAGTCATGTGTCCATGGAGGTTCTCTGAGTGCTATTTTTGGTCAATACCTAAAGCTGGAATTGGGCACTTCCTGATAGAAGAGGAACTAGGGCTGAGGACAGAGCAGAGCCTGGGCAACAGAGGGCTCCTGACAGCCAGCGCCCTTGCAGATGATATATGGCCACCCCAGAGGGAAGAGCAGAGGTTAAAGATACAAAAACAACCGGGGTGCAGTGATGGCAGGGTGTAGGGTAAGCATTTTTAACCCCAATCTGTGACTCGGGCTTAAGACTGCTGGGCAATTGAAGTTCACTGCCTGACGGAAGCTCACATCCCAGATTCAGCCCCGCCTGGAACTTAGCCCTGGGGCCCTGCCTGCTTCAAGTGAAGGCACAGACCAGCCAAGGCACTGCTGAAGATTTCCTCATTATTACCAGGCTGCAGTGCAGGCCCTTGAGAGACCGCCTTCACCGTGAGACCCTCGGGGAGTGTGGCCAGTCCCGCCGAGGCCGAAGGCTACAAGGTTCTATTTATGGAGTGCCCACGCTTTTCAAAACCCAAACACGAAACTCTAGGTCTGACAACGGAGTTTTTAAATTCTCATTTGAGACTGTGGTTGCAGAAAAAGAACCCAGGACGGTGTAAAAATGAAGAAATTCGCTTTTAAAAAGCATTTACAGGGGCGCCTGGGTGGCGCAGTCAGTTAAGCGTCCGACTTCAGCCAGGTCACGATCTCGCGGTCCGTGAGTTCGAGCCCCGCGTCGGGCTCTGGGCTGATGGCTCAGAGCCTGGACCCTGTTTCTGATTCTGTGTCTCCCTCTCTCTCTGCCCCTGCCCCGTTCATGCTCTGTCTCTCTCTGTCCCAAAAAAATAAACGTTAAAAAAAAAAAAAATTAAGAAAAAAAAAGCATTTACATGATACGGTGAATAGTTTCAGAAAAGATGATTTCAGAAAATCCAGTACACGTGCTGGCCTAAAGCGCAAACAGCTGGTGTGTGTGTGTGTGTGTGTGTGTGTGCGCGCGCGCGCTCATGTGTGTAAATGCAAACAGCTGGTGGGGGGGCGGGGGCACTAAGAGCCAAAGGCTCGACCAGCAGGGAGAAAAGTGACAGGCAGGCTGGCCTGGTGGCTCATGAAAGAACCTGAGGGCAAAGAGCTACAGGACGCCCCCCCTCCGAGTTTTATGCCCATCTCTGTTTTTCCCCTCTGCCCCAACGATCACATAAAAGCTCTCAGCTGACCCAAGAGTTGGAAAGGTCAGATTTTCGAACTAACAGAGATGGAGACAGCGCGGGCAGGCCTCCCGCTGAAACCCAGCCAGCCTAGCCCCTCGGAATAAACTACTGCTTTCTGGCAAAGTCTCTGCTCCTGCTCAGAGAAGTGTAATAATCATTTGTATGCATATTCACTTCCCCCAAGTACTGACTCTACTCCAGGATAAAATTGTCTCTTGAACTCTAGTGGAATCACACCACCACGTTTTTGGTTTTGTTTTGTTTTGTTTAATTACTTTAGTTCAGAGACTATGGGGAGGGGGGGAGCAAAAAACCGCGGTGAAGAAGCATTTGTTTTTAAAGGGCAATTATGGAACAGCTGCGGGGCTGCTCCAGCACTGAGACACAATCATCATGTCGCTTGTCGAGAAATTAGCCGAGTCTGTGGAGAGGAGCACGGTCTGTGCGAATGCAAATTCGGTTTCAGAAAAGCCCCAATTCCAGCAGTGCCTGTTCACAGAGGAAAACTCGAAATCCTGATGTTTGCCCGACTGCTGGGTGACTGAAAGGGCACTTTTGCAGGCAGCACCGAATGCGTTCAGGGTTTTGTAGGACAAGCACACACGTATAGTCTGAGTCACTCAAAGGGAACGTATTTAGCAGGGATCGCAATAACGTATATGAGCACAGACGTCTGCCTGGACCCTTCAGTTCCATTACGTGAGGAATCAAGTGCAGGCCTGATCCACTTTCGGGGGCAGGATCTCAAAGTGCAAACCAAGGAATGAGGTTAACGGAACAGGGCTTGCATTAGCAAAGGTGTCCCAATAAGCTACTTTTAATGTTGTGGTTCCATAGTCTATTTAAACTTTAGACCATTTTGAAGCTAAAGAGATTCAAAATGAAGAGACATTAAGATATGTGAATCCTAAATAATACTTTAAACTACTGAGGTAACAGTCTAAGGCTAAGCCTGGCGCATAGTATGTGCTCAGTTAAGTACTTGTCAAATGAACAAATCAGCACACATTTTAATAAGGACAGAGCTCACTGGGTAAAAGGAGATACACCTGTACAAGATTTTATATATATATATATATATATATATATATATATATATATATATAATGTGTTAAAATAACATTCTAGCAAGTATCCCCCCCAGAAATGTCAGGCATATACGTGAAGTTTCATACCTTTCCATAAATTTTTGGAAAATGTTGCCTCGGAGACTTTCACAAATTTCTTCTATGTAGGGCTGGAAAGGATGGAAAAGAAATTCCACACTGCGTAAATAGGAACCCATAACACAAACTGATGAGACTCGGACTGGTGGGAGTTCCCACTCTTCCACTTGCCCTTGTCGGTGCTTGCCCCGTTTTCAATAACAGATTCATCACCGTGATTGTTTACTTAACAGTTATCTGCACTATTCAACTGCGAGTTCCAGGAAGGTAAGGACAGGTCTGTCCTGTTTGCCACCGAATCCTTACGGCCTGGCATGGTTCCTGGAAAGTCACAGAGGCTTCCCGGGTGACCAGAGTTGGTTTTCCGGGTGTGTGACCCATGCAGCCCCATAGGGCTGGCACCCAAAAGGGCCCACTGCTTGGTTTGGGGCCCTGCTATCGCCATCTTGAAATTCTTAATTTCTGACCAAGGGGCCCACGTCTTTCATGCTGCGCTGGTCTCTGGAAGTTACACAGCACATTTTGTTAATTAATAAGTGTTGCTACTCAGCATCGATACTGAGTTTTAAAGACTAAAAGCTAATGGATCCATGGAGTAAATGGGTTTTTTGTAATTAGCTATTTTACTTATTGACTTTCTACCTCACATAATCATAGAGATAAAGACAACCATGGGGAAGAGTTAATCCCTCTCCTCATTTTGCACATACGGAGGCTGGGGCACTGCGGGCAGGTGCTATCCCATGGTCTCTGAGCAAATTCATGGCTAGACCAAGATTAAGGGCTCCTGGCTCATTTGTGCAGTGCATGTCCCTTTACAGAGAACAATCTGCAGGGGACCCTTGTATAACAGGAGTCTGAACCACACAAGTCCGCTTATAGATTGATTTCTTACAGTACAATATTGTAAATGCATTTCCTTATACTTTTCTTAATGTTTTTTCTCTAGCTTATTATAAAAATACAGAATAGAATATATATGACATACAAAGTAGGTGTTAATCAACTTTTTATGTGACCAGTAAGACTCCTGGTCAATAACAGGCCATCAGTAAAGTTTGGGGGTGGGAATCAAACGTTATAAGTGGATTTTCGACTACAGGGGGGTCAGCGCCCCTATTCCCTATGTAGTTCAAGGGTCAGCTGTATGTATTTTGAAGTACTTTTGCCTTACCTGGAAAAGAGTGGATGTCACTTGTTTCTTGGATAGGTGACTTTGTACATGTTCTACAGCTTGCTTTGAGAACGGCTTTTTTATTAAGAAAAAAAATCAGAAAACAGTTATTTTTTTTCCCACAAATATAAAACATAAACCTATGTTACACAATACCACAACATATAATTTAACACAATTACTAGGCAGGAACCTATGGTAGTTATGTTGACGTGCATTCTTTAGAAATCAGTTGGATATTTATGGGCAATCCAAACAGGTGCTTGTCCCTCTGAGCTTCTAGAATTCTTAGACGCCGTGTCGAGAAGGATGATGAGCATGGGGCACCTGACCGACATATCTAGTCCCACAAGAATTTAAGATTAACTGTGATGTAAAAAAAAAAAAAAGTGTAAAGAAGTTTACTATCACTTTATTAAATGCATATATCCCTTAATTAGCTAATAATGAGGGTCCTGAGAACATACAAATTCTACTAGGTAAGACCAAACAAATGCATGAAAATACACGTAAGAGTTAAATGTCAGGACTACAAAGCTAATCCAGGGTGGTAGAGGGCTGGAGGTTAAGGGAAGTCTTGCCGTGACCATGGCAGAGGGGAACTGGCTCTGGAAGAATAAAGCCTACACCAACAAGAAGTACACATTCTATTCTCCCCCCAGACTTCCAATTACATCTTCTTTAATAATGCACCCTAAGAAGGAAAGCTTCACATGCACCTTATACTGCCGAAAAACCTGCTGAATTGCTGAGCTACATGACAACTAATTTCCGAGGCATCCCCACAGAACATCCGGCATTTTCCAAGGTTCAGCCATTCTTTGGCAAGGTAGCAAGGCACAGAGCATCGACCATTTAGCTCCAGCTCAGGATTCCTGTCTACTACGGGGCGCCTGGGTGGCCCAGTTGGTTAAGCCCACTGGCTCTTGATTTGGGCTCGGGTCATGATGCCGTGGTTTGTGAGTTCGAGCCCCACATCGGGCTCTGCGCTGACAGCACAGAGGCTGCTCGGGATTCTCTCTCTCTCTCTCTCTCCCTCTCTCTGCCCCTCCCCTGTTTGCGCATGCTCTCTCTCTCTCTCAAAATAAATAAATAAACATTAAAAAACAAAAAGAAATGCATGCCACAAGAGGTGCCACCTTTAGCCACAGTTATTCATGTGTCAGTTAAGACGGTGAATGGCACAATAAATACAGAGGCAGCAAAATAAACCATGATCCTGGCCAGTGCCGTCCGCTGGAACTTTCTGCAATGGCGGCAATGGTGTGAACCTGTGCTGTCCAATACTGGAGCCACCAGCCACGTGTGGCTATTGAGCACTTGAAATGTGGCTTGTGAGGAACTGAGAAGTTAAATTTTTAACTCCATTGGATTTTAATGGAGTTTACACAGCCACCTGTGGCTCCTGTACTGGACACAGCAGGCCAGAACCATGGGGCCACTCCTTTAGAAAATTCTCTCAGAGACATTACATGTTAAAAAAAAAAAAAATTAACATTTATTCATTTTTTGAGAGACAGAGAGACAGTATGAGCAGGGGAGGGACAGAGAGAGAGGGAACACAGAATCCGAAGCAGGCTCCCGGCTCCCAGCCATCAGCACAGAGCCTGACGCCGGGCTCGAACTCACCAACAGCGGGATCGTGACCTGAGCCGAAGTCAGACGCTTAACCGACTGAACCACTCAGGCGGCCCACGTGATAAATTTTTATTACTAATTATTCCACTCACTCCTGGTGGAATAGTTTCCTAGGAACCTAGTTTATCGCAATGACCAAATGGATTATTTATCTGATTTACACTGGGGTGGGGGGGGGGGGATATTTCCACTGTCTATTTAGCTATTAATAAAATTAATGTAATAATTATGCTCTTCCTCATGAATCCACAGAAACCATTTAAAATTTATGTTGATCAATATTTGATTAGCCTAATTATTTAAAGGAGAGCCACACTAACAACAATAAAGCTTAATTTCCTTTAGAAAGTCTAGAACTGAGACCAGCCCTTTCTTCTGCTTATCTGAAGGAGCTGTCAATCTTATTTGCCTCGTTCTTCTTCGCCGTGAAAGATCTGCTTTCGGCAATACACTCGGAGGAGACAAAGCAACAGCTCTGTATCAGGGTTACCAGGAGACAAATGACAGAAGAGAAGAGACAGGTCCCGTCCCCGGGGACTCCTGTTCGATTTTTAAACTTCTTCCTCCCATTTGGGTTTCTCTCTGGGAACTCTGCAAGCTGTCTCCTACCCATCCTGGAGGAACAGGACACAAAGAAAGACTTACATGCGAACAAGACAGCAGCTCCTTCATGATGTACTTGTCATAAATTTGCCGGCTCCTGCAAAGGCGGTCTTCTTCATTCTCAAGCTTCTCGTATTCTTTTATCTAGATTTTTCAAAGTTAGCATGGTTAGGTACGTCTTCCCAGAAAACTCGCTTTATTAAAAGATATTACTTGCCCGGGAAAAACCACTTCCACAGGAGATTAAGGCAAATTGCTGAACCCGCTACTCCACCGGAAACAACCACTTCTAACGTTAGAAGAATGAAGTTGGGATCATTTAAATGCAACTTGAAACATACAAATGAGTTTTTTCCTATGATGAACCTCATCACTTAAATTTAGAAGCACAATACCAGGAAACAAATATTGCCATGGCTACAATTATCTTACAATATACCAGCCCGGGACCATTCATCCTTGCCAATTCTCCTTTCCAGAGCAAAACCCATTTAAATCTGGCTGTAATTCAGTTCTAAGACTTATGACGGGGGTCGTTCTCACTCAGCTACGGCATTACAAAACAAAAGAAAAAATATATATATATATATGTATTGCCACGATTCCTGCAAAGAGTTTTTTTTTAAAAAACCAATTGAATGTTTTAGAAAGGCACTGACCCATAGAAGGAAGCATTGGTTTTTCAGGTTTGAGCCTCAGCCGCACAATAAAAGTGTTAACAGACAGGTACCTTCAAACAGTCTATACAGGGAAGCTAATCGGAATGGTGAGGATAGGCCAAATAATAAAAATATGCTTTAGAAACACTTGCCTTATGTCGAAAATGGCCCCCAATCACTCCAATCTGATAACAGAAGCTCCTGCATCAGAGGAGTTGCTTTTATTTATTTACAGAAATACTTCTAATCCAAAAGACAGAACGAGAGCACAAATGAAACACGGAGTTAGCAGGAAGACTGCAGCAAAGATCTTCAATATAATCATTAATTGCTACGTATGACTTACTTTTGGGAACAAAGCGTTTTCAACAGACAGACAGTTGTTTATATGGACTTTTCACAGTATCTGAGAGTTCTTTATTCCAGGATGACACAACAGAAATGAAAGTTACCTTTTTACAGGATAGGCTGGGTTAGATCATTTTGAAATCAAAACCAGTAAATCCTAGGAGAATTTCCGATAAAGACGGGGCACAGCTGACAGGGAGTGGGTGTGTGTGTGAAATACTGAGGTCCCGGATGAGGGCCAGCTGGTTGACACCCAGAGAAATGACTGGGGTCATCTTATTGTCCTGAAATACCACCAGTGTTACAACGAGGTGGCTGGGATTCACAAGTCTGTGACTGCCAGGGCTTAGAATGGAGTCTTGTTGGAACAGACAATAAAGTCTCCCTTGAAGGCAGGCGGACTGGGGTAGGCTATATACCCCACCCAACCAGAAAAGACTGTTCGAATGAAGCAGCAACCCAGCAATGTTGGCGTAGCCAAAGAATCCGGGCTTAACGACTGTGAGTCAATTCAGAAAAACAAGTCTAAGGAGTTCAAATACCATGCTGGATGCAAATATGGCAGCTGTGAGGCAACAGAAACCAGACACCAAAATCCGAAGTAGAGTCAGAAAACAAACAGAGGATCTGGCTTGGTTGATTACTTTTGTTGTTTTAATATTAGGTAGGTCCGTAGGTCAGTGCAGAATTCTGGGATAGAAGAGGTTCACGGAAACGTTTCTGCCTAAACAAGTAAATGAACTCAAGAAATTGTAAGCCTTCATGGAATTATTATCCTAGATAACAAATGTAATGAAATATAAGTCTATGTTCCTGGGGGCCTCAAAAGCAAGTTGACACCTGTTTAAACAAATGCTGATGCCATGGGAAGTTTTCCATGAACTGTAGCAATCCGACCACATGGAACATTCTTGTTTCTCGGGCAAATGATATGCTGAACCACAATACTAGCTTTATTAAGAGCCTTGTAGCTCATGAACTCCCAACCTGAACAACAGAAAAGGTAACTCTCAGTAGGCAAAGTAAGAGCCTCAAGTGTCTGTGGCTGTAATTCAAAATTCACTTTCTATTATCAGGAGGACCACTAACTAGAGAACATGCAGTCAACTATCTGTCAATGTAGCCAGGATGATCTTATTGTAGCCTATGCATGGAAAATGCCACACCTCCAACTGGGGCAGTTAGGTGGACCAGGTAACCTGAGCAGGCAGAGGCCTGAGTTCAAGGTGAAAAGTCTCCCCTTGCGCAGGCAAGAAGTGTGGTGGTCATCGATGACGAACGTTCACTGATCGTGTGGTCCCGTTCTGCCTGGGTGCTTACAAAGTTCACAGCTGAACACGCAGCCTCAATAACCAGAACCCTGAGGGCAAGCAACTTCTGGTCCCCAGCTCCACTTTCTTACTACCATTTCGTTGAGATGGCCTTGTAAAGCCACTGATGGCTTCTGCAACAACCATACATTCTATACTATACTATACGCTCACCTTCGTGAGGGATCAGAAGTACAAACATAACCGGAAGGAGGACCAAACAGAAGCTGGCAAGTAGGAGAGGATATTCTCGAAAATAAACAGCAAGAGAGAGGGAGCTCCAAAATTCTGTGTGTGAAAACTCTGCCAAGATCTCTGTTGGACCCTATAATGACCTGCGAGCATAGCAGATCCAAAGCAGTCCAGATAAGGCTACAAGAATTGGACAAGATTCGGCTGTTACTCATAAGACAGAGCTTTTGAAAACTGAGTTCAAGTTAATTGCTAAAACAAAAAATCACTACCCTTTCGAGAAGCATACAGAATTTAGAGTACATATCTATAATATATTAATCCCAATGTACAAAACACAATCCAAAACTATCCTACACATCGGGGCACCTGGGTGGCTCAGTCGGTTGAGTGACTATTGATTTTGGCTCAGGTCATGATCCGAGGGTTGGGGGATCAAGCCCCATGGTGGGCTCCACGCTGGGTGTGGAGTCTGCTTAGGATTCTCTCTCTCTTTCCCTCTGCCCCTCTCCCCAACTCACTGCTCTCTCTCTCTCTCTCGAAAATAAAGTAAAATAAAAATAAGAAAACAAATTATTCTACATACCAAGAAACAGGAAAATGTGGCCCACACACTCTAAGAGAACAGACCATAAATGAAGACCATTCTGAGATTACTCTGGTGTCGGAATTATCAGACAAGGATTTGATGCAGCTTTATAACTATACTTCAAAGACGTAACAGAAAATATACATAAAATGAATAAAAAGATAGGAAATAGCAGAAGAAACATATTAACTATGGGAAAAACCAAATGGCAATTTTAAGACTAAAAAACACATTTGAAATAAAACCTTCAATGGATGGACATAACAGAGATGCCAAAAGAGTCGATGAATTTGAAGAAAGATCCATAGAAATTACCCCCACAGAAAGAAAAAATATTTGGGGAAAAACACTGAATAGGGCAGCAGTGATATTCAGTATCATATTCAAAAATCAAATACACATATAGTTGGAATCTCAGAAAGAGGGGAAAGAGAGATTGAGGTAGAAAAAATGCTTTAAGGGGTGCCAGGGTAGCACAGTCAGTTAAGCATCCAACTTCTTTTGTTAATGTTTATTTATTTTTGAGAGAGAGAGAGACAGAGAGAGAGAGACAGAGAGAGAGAGAGAGAGACAGAGTGCAAGCAGGGGAGGGGCAGAGAGAGAGGGAGACACAGAATCCGAAGCAGGCTCCAGGCTCCGAGCTGTCAGCACAGAGCCCGACGCAGGGCTCGAACTCACAGACTGTGAGATCGTGACCTAAGCCGAAGTCGGACGCTCAACCAGTTGAGCCACCCAAGCACCCCAAGCATCCGGCTCTTGAGCTCAGCTCAGGTCTTGATCTTAGGGTTGTGAGTTCAAACCCCATGCTGGGCTCTGCCCTGGGCGTGGAGACTACGTAAAAAAAAAATGCTTTAAGAGTAATGGTCCAAATTTTACCAGATTTGATGAAAGATAATAAATTTACAGATTTCAAGAAAGTCAGCAAACTCTACAAAGGATAAACAAAATATCTAAAATTACTCCATTAAGGGCGCCTGGGTGGCGCAGTCGGTTAAGCGTCCAACTTCAGCCAGGTCACGATCTCGCGGTCCGTGAGTTCGAGCCCCGCGTCGGGCTCTGGGCTGATGGCTCGGAGCCTGGAGCCTGCTTCTGATTCTGTGTCTCCCTCTCTCTCTGCCCCTCCCCCGTTCATGCTCTGTCTCTCTCTGTCGCAAAAATAAATAAATGTTGAAAAAAAAAATTTTTTTAAATAAAATAAAATTACTCCATTAAAATACAGATTGTCAGAAATGGGGGAGGGGGTGCTGAGCAAGATATTTTTATATTTGTCTCAATGAAACACACTTAATATATAAAAACACTGGTTAGAAGTAGAAGGGGAAAGATGTATCATGAAAACAGGAAGCATAAGAGACTGAATGGCTATAATAATGTCCAGTGAAGTCATCTTTCAGACCAAGACTATGACTGGCAATGAGGAGGGACATTTCATAGGAAAACACATAACATCATAAATACATATGCACCTAATAACAGAGCTTCAAAATACATTTTAAAAATGACGAGAAAAAGAATAGACAATTCTACAGAGTTGGAGATTTTTGTCACCCTTCTCTCAGCAACGGATAGAAAAACTAGATCTAAAATCAGTAAAGAGGGGCACCAGGGTGGCTCACTCAGTTAAGTGTCCGACTCCATTTCAGCTCAGGTCATGATCTCATGGGTACGTGAGTTCAAGCCCTGAGTCTGGCTCTGTGCTGATAGCTTGGGATTCTCTCTCTCTGCCTCTCCCCTGCTCGTGCTCTCTCTCCCTCTCAAAATAAATAAATAAACTTTAAAAAAAATAATTTAAAAACTCAGTAAAGATGCAGAAGGTCTGTCCTATCAACCCCCTTAATGTTAATTGATATTTAGAGAATATTCACTTAACACTCCCATCTTAAATTTTCCATGGGCTTTAGAATAAAATCTGAATTTGTTAATGTTAATTGATATTTAGAGAATATTCACTTAACACTCCCATCTTAAATTTTCCATGGGCTTTAGAATAAAATCTGAATTTGTTACTCTGGCCCCCAACCCCATCTCCCTCCTCAACCTCATCTTATCTCACACTACCCGACTCCTCTAATCCACTATGAACATACCATGGTGGTCTAATTTCAGTTCCTCAAACATGCCAAGTTCTTTCCCACCACATGAGGGGCTATGTCTTAGCCCCGTTCAGCCTAAAATGCTCTCTCTCCTCCCCCTGCTCCCATCTCCAAAAGACTAGCCTCCTTGTCAATCAAATCTCAGTTTACATGCCCACTTTTCAAAGAGTCAGTCTTTCACCCATCAGTGTGAAGTGGCCCCCAAGTCACAGTATATCACATTCAGTTCTGAGTCTGTTCTGAGTCACTGCATAGCAGTTATTACTTCCTGATATATTTCCTGTTATTTATTGCTTGTTTATTGTCTGTTTCTCTCGACGAGAATAGAAGCTCAAGGGGGAGCAAGGGCTTTGTCTTGCTCATCCAAGCAATGCCTGGCACTGGCGGCTGACGTATACTGGTTGAATGAAGAAAAGTCTACGGATTAACTTTGCCTCTGATCTTATATTTATTCTCTGTTCCCCATAATTTATTTCTAAATCTAGGTATATTTACATATTTTAATAAGCTGCCTCCAAATCTCACTGGAACAAGGAAGCAGAACCAACACACTGAGCAGTAACTATGCGTCAGGGAATGTTCTAGTGTCCTGCAGTCACACGCACAGCCTTAAGAGACAGGCACTGCCACCACCCTAAGTCTTAGCTGAGGACACCCAGGTAGGTAAGCTAGAAATCGACTGCCCAAGTTTATATAGTCAGAAACTGGTGGAGTCTAAAGCCAAACTTAGGTGGGCTGAATTTAGAGCTGGTGCTCTTAACCACTAAGTTACAGCCTCCCGTAAACAGCATGTTACAGATACGGTTTAGAAAGAAACTGTCCATCCAGCAACTTATCTGAGCCTCACAATCAGCCTGTGAAGCAGCAGGTGATGATCGGTAACCTCATTTCACAGATGAGGTAACTGAAGCTCAAATATGAAGCATCCATACTGTGTGCTCCTCAAGTACAGGAACAGTGTACCCTTCACATTTATAAGCTCCAGGTCTGAAACGCAGATGCTTCAGAGATGGCTCAACGACTGGCCCCACATCCCACAGCAAGTGAGAGGCGCAGCTATACCTAGAGCCTCGCTAGGCCTTCTATGAGTCAGATACAGATGACGATGAATGCCAATTACACACGCAGAACAAGCAGGCATAGATTAAGTATCACAGAGCATTACAGACAACAAATGACGTGGGAATCGAAGATGTAAGCAATCATGGAAGACTGGGCTAGCTGTCCAGAGAGACTTGTTAGCAAATACGTAAAGTGAGCTAGACCTTAACAGAAGCTAGGGAAGGCAAGCAGCATTCTAGGCTGGAGGAAGGACATAAGTAAAGAAAAAAAAAGAATGTGCTCCATGGTTAGTGGAAGTTCTACATAAGAAGGTAGCGAAAGATAAAGACAGAGAGGTAGGAAGGTAAGTAATAACTAATATAGAGATATGTGAATGTCAGGATAAGTTATGAGGCCTTAAACATGCTGGAAATGGGACCCAAGAAAATGGAAGTACAACATATAAAATACACATTGCAAGATATCTGACAAAAAAGAGTCTTCTAGGGATTGGGGTCATACAACGGCCTCCAGAAATCATCAGACTGATAAAACCAAGGGCACAGAGAGGAATTATTGATAACCTCAGTGCTTAAAGGCTGTACTAATTTAGAAACCTGTATTTGAAGCCCCAAGACTGGATGGTATCTTCAATAAAAGAATATAGAGCAAGCTCCTGAGGAGCTTTGAAGAGTTATCCTCCAAAGCGATCATCTGGTAAGTTAGATCCATTGTGCACCAAACAAGAAGACAGGAGTGAAGAGCTGGAAGCACACCAACCAAGAGAAATTCCAATGTTTAAAAGCTCAAATTGAAACACATCTGCAGTACTCACCGCCATACTGGCAAGAAGTGCTCAAGAAGTAACCCAAGTAGACTGCCCACGTTTCAACCTCGCAAAAGTTATGTGTTAAAGATTTCCCTGTATTTGACAAGGTGATTTAGTACTTGCTGAAACTGGAGAGGTGAGGCTTTTAAGAACAGAAAAAGAAATCTCTGACAGATGATGCTGTGATACTCATCCAGATTAGAATTCAGATTAAAATAACAAAAGTTACAGCATAGTGAGTAATATCCTTCTGATTTGCCTTATTTTTTTATATGATGCTAAATGTACATCATCATTTGACCATTCTCCCTGGAAATACATTAATATAATTTTTAAAATATCAAGTTATCAAGTATATATATAAAAAAATTTCAAGCTTTATATATGATCCAGGAAGAAAAGAATATCCCTCCAATTTTCAAACTTGTACAAAGATTACAAAGGAGTCCTAAAATGCTTGAGGATAGGATACATATGTCCTTTTTAATATATATTTTAATTTAAAATATTTCCTATTACTGTTCTAATTTATTCTTTGACTCATAAATTACTTATAAATGTATTCACTTCCAAGAAGTCAAGGATTTCTTAGTAAACTCTGTTATTAAATTTGAGTTTAATTCCACTGCAGTCAGAAAACACTCAGAACAATTTTGATCTGGAAATCTGCAGGAGTTTTCTTTAGGGCCCAGCAAATAATTTCTTTTGATAAATCTTCCATGTGTACTTTAAAGAAGGCAAATTCTATTTCCGCTGGGTGCATCATTCTACATACGTCACTTAGGTCAAGTTTATTCATCCCTTTATTAAGATCTTCTATATCCTTACTAATTTTTTGTCTGTCTGTTCTATAAACTCTTGAGGAGTGTATGCTAACATCTCTCACTAAGAATGTAGACTTGTCTTATTTTAGGTCTGTCAATTTTTGCTTTATATATTTTGAAGTTAGCATTATTTGTACCCAAGAAGTTTAAGATCGTAATCCTGACCCCTTTATCGTTACGAAATAATCTCTAGCTCCAAGTAGCGTTTACCATATATTTGGCCCGTGCCAGCTTTGCTTTGGTTGGTATTTGTATCTGTGTGTCCCATTCCATCCTTCTGTTTCTAGTACACTTGTAAGCAGTATATAATAAAGTTCCGGTTATTTATCCAGGAAGGCAAACTTAGACTTTTACTTGGGAGTATTTAGTCCATTTACATTAAATGTAATTACTTATGCAGACGGATTTATGGCTACCATCTTATTCTTTGTTTTCAATTTGACCTATCTAGTTTATGTCCTTCTTTGATTCCTCTTTCCCTTTTTTATGAATCCACTATTGTCTTATTCCATTTTCTCTCTTTCAACTTGTTAGATATATACTTTTTATTCTTATAAGGGCTGTCTTAGAGATTACAATATGTATTCTTAACTGATTACCAGTCAATGCAAATTATTACTTTTACCATCCACCCACCTTCCAATAATCCTAGGATCTTAAAACACTTTAACTTCTTTAACCCCTCTCTTGCTTTTTGTGCTATCATATATTTTAGTTTTATATATATTTTAAAATCTAAAAGCTCTATTATTTTGCATGGTTAACATTCATTTATATTTTACATAGATGTCACCCTTCATGATGACCTCATTCCTTCCTGAATTTCCATCTGGGATTATTTTCCTTCTGCCTGAAGTATCTCTTTTTAGTATTTGTTGCAATGCAGGTCCAGGGATGACAAAATTCCCTTAGTTTTTCTCTGAAAATATCTTTATTTCACCCTCATTTTGAAGGAAATTTTTGCTGGGAATAGAATTCTAGGTTTTCTTTTTTTTTTTCTTTCATTACTTAGATGGGCACTTCACTGCCTGGTTTTTTGTTGTGCTGTTTTAATCATTTGTTTTAAGATGTCACAGTCTATTATTTATTGCTCTTTTAAAAATAATGTGTCTTTTTCCACCCTCTGGTTGCTTCTAAGAGTTTCTCCTTGTCACAGGTTTCCATGGTGTTACATTGATGTGCAAAGATAGGTTTCCTTTGTAGCCCTTCTGCTCAGGGTTCTAAGTACCTTGAATCTGTAAGTAGCTGCCTTTCATCATTTTGTAAACCTCTCAGTATTATCTCTTCAAATATTGTTTCTGCCCCATCCCCTCTCTCTTCTCCTTCTGGGATTCCAATTCTACATATGTTAGACCTTTTAACCATGTCCCACATGTCTTTAATGTCCTTACCTTTTTCTTTTCTATATTCTTTCTTTTCTGTGTTTTAGTGTGAGATTATCTACAGACCTGCCTCCCTATGTATTAATCCTGCCTTACATTGTAACCAACCTGCTATTGATTCTAGTCATTAGGTTCTAATTTCAAATATTCTAGAATATTATACCCTACATATTATGTATTCTACATAATATTCTAGAATATGGATTCTATGCAATATTTTAGAATATTCTACATATTATATATTCTACATAACATTCTAGAATATGTATTCTACATAATATTCTAGAATATTCTACATATTATGTATTCTACATAACACTCTAGAATATTTGAAATTAGATGTTCTAGAATATCCATTTGGTTCTTCATAATAAATTGAGCTGAGATTCACTATTCCTCCATTTTTTCTTCTTTTCCTCTATTGTCTTAAACATGTTATTTAGTTATTTTTTAAGTACTTGTTAGCTCAGTATATGAGAAGACTCAATATCTGAGTCTCCTATCAGTCTGCTTCTATTACTTTCTGGGTCATATGATCTTGTATCTTAGAGGTTCAATAATTTTTTACTGTGCGCTGAATACTGTAGGGTCTCTCTATATTATCTTCCACCTGCAAGAACAGGACACAGAGGGTTCCACTTGTACTCTGCTACACAGGTGGGGAGAGGGCTCATCACCCAATATGGGATGGGGCTGGGCTGGGTCTCCATTTTTGTAGGACCCCGTCACCTCTGGTTTGCCCCTATTCCCAAGGCATGGCTCTCCATGGAGTTCAGTGAGAAGTCTTTGTCAGCACTAGATTCAGTCCTGCCCATACAAAGTTTTCAGATAGGTCTTTGGCCTCCTGTCCCACCTGGCCTCAAACCTTGACATAAATCTCGACAGGGAGAGTAATCACATGTTTGGGGCTCCTCCAGTCTCATTTGTTTGTTATTCTAGCCCCAGAAACCTCTTCTGGCTTCTCTGTCTCCCAAAAGCAGCCTTCTACCTGGGGCCAAACCTGGACCATCAGACGAGAGTCTGGAAATCAGCGGCTGCCCCACGTGATAAGTAGCTACAGATCTTTAGTGTAAGTCGACCGCTCCCTATAGGGTTTTCATCTCTTGCCGGTTCTGTTTTCAGACTCCTGCTACTGCAGGTCCATATTTCAATACAGCGCCATAAGGCTGTGGGAGATTTCAGTGAGGCTTCCAGAAGCTCCTGGCCTATCTCTTCAGCGACCTTCCCAATGTCTTACTGGGAAAACCGGCTGTGTGTCCGAGGCTCCCCTTTCCCACCACATCTCCCAATTTGTCACTCCAGCCATGTGTGACCAGAAGATGTTGCTACTTTCTCTTTCACTCAGTAGCAGCCCTCTGCCTCAGCTTACGTTTCCAGAGTCAGTAAGTTTCTGCAGAAAATCAAATCACTGCTGATCCTCAGCGTCCCTCTCAACAGTAATCCCTCCTCTAGAATTTTAGTCCAACTGTTCCTAAGTGCTCCCAGAGCACTCCAGCGCCCTTAAAAATAGGATGTTCATAGATGTCGTCAGTATCTATAATCAACCACATATTATACCTTGTACTACTAATTATGGTCAATGAACTTCTTCAGATTTGTAAGATACTTAGTAGTCTCAATATTTTCCAAAGTACAGTCTAAATATGCTTTTAAAATAAAAGCATCAGTAAAACAGTTACTTCTTACCTCTTCATAAAACTTCACCTGAGGTACAGCTTCATTAATTTCATTCAAACAAAAATCTTTAAATAGCAAGAAACCTAAAGGAAAAGAATAAAAAATTTCAGGGTGGGCAATATGTTGAATTTTTACCCCACAGGGTGTTTTCAAAGTAATATGTTTATACCTCAGCCTCTTTCTCCCCTACCTTAAAAAATAATGATAAAGACTTCAAAGGGCTAATTATCCCCTAGAAGGAAATACTCTGGGTAAGGTAAGAGTACCACACCCCTGGCTCCTTGCTTTGGGGTTCCTTCTCTACTGGCAACCCCCCTCCCACTTTTAAAAACTGCATGATAAACAGAGCCAGTGATCAATGCTCCTCAGGGCTACTGGTCTCTACAGCAAACAGAAGAATCACCCCAGAAATAAGAGCTATGGGTGTGGTGTAAGCGTTGGTAAGAGTCTTCATAAAGCTAATAAATACTACACCCACGGAAATAGGACCGAACTCTCCTAAAAGGCTTTCGAGACCTTCCCACCAGCCTTTCCTCTTACACTTACTACCTCAAAGTCCTTCAAAATCCCCAAATACCTTATGCCAAAGCAGACTACCCACTCCCAGATCGTGCTCTGCTCCTTCATAGCTCCAAGCCTCACCTTTAAGCAATCAGCCCCTTAAGAGTGGAATACCACCCCTATTACACAGTGCCCAGTACACAGCAGGAGGCCACTAGATGTTTGTTGAACAAATGCTTATTTACGTAACCCTTCCCACATGAGTCTGCCAAAGTGCTTAGCATACTCCAACCGATTATCTAACTTATAAGTCATACCCGCCCCGGCCCCGGCATTTGCAAACCCAATGCCTAGGTTAATGCCTGGCACATAGTCAAGCCTAAATGACTGAATGAAGTTGACTAGGACAGGGTGATACCAGGCCAAGGGTGGAGAGACTAAAAGTCAAAAACAACTAAAAAGTCAAAAAAAAAAAAAAAAGTCAGAAGGAAGAAGGGACGGCCGGAGGAAACAGAAGTCACAGATGGGAACTGAAGGAAAGACTCAATGAAGAGTCTAAGACGTAGGGAGAAGGTAGACCAGAATTCCCCAGGTAGGACAGAGAGAGGCGGAAGAAGCAGATTTGACAGCTTTCATCTGAGGTTACCTAAGGAAATCACGTCACTTGAACCTGTCTGTTACTGTTCCATACATTCCCCTCCACAGTTCCAGGAAGATGACCTCTGAAAATGGTAGATGCTCACTGACTGGAACTAGGAGAAAATATTAGGACCAGGCCAAACCAACTAGGGTTGGCTACAGACTGGCATCAGGGACATGGTCAAGCTCACCTCATCTCCAGGCACTGAGGACACCCTAACACATGAAACCAAGAGGAAACTCAGGAAGCAGACAAAGAGGAAGAGCTGACGAGGCAAATCTCTGTCTGCACATTAACATTTTTATCTTAAACACGAGCAAGGGTTATCTTTTCATACTCGTGGCATTTCAAAGTACGTAATTTCAAATTTCCCTTGGCATTTCTTCTTTGACTCATGGGTCACTCAGAAAAATGTGCGGTTTGAGTTCCAGGTATTTTGGGGCTTTCGGGTATTTCTACGATACTGTTTTCTGTTTAATTCTGCTGTGGCCAGAGAACATGTTCGGTAGGATTTCAATGCTTTCAAATTTACCGAAGCTTGGCTTTGGCCCCAAATTTGGTCCACGCAGGTGAATGCTTCATGGGCGCTCGGGGGAAAAAAAGGGTATAGGGTCGAGTGTTTCGTTAAACAAAATAAAAAGGCAATGAGGCCAAGTTGGTTGACAAGGACTGTTCAAATCCCTCCTCCAAATCCTTACTGAAAGTCTCCTTATTCTATCCATTATCAACAGAGGACTGCTGATATCCTCATCTGTACTTGTGGATTTGCTCATCTTTTTTCAGTTGTGTCAGGTTTTGGTTCATGTATTTTTCTATTTTGGGGAGAGAAAACTAAAATGAGAACTGACGCTATTTTTGATCACATGAGAGATGTTTTTGCGACGCCTAGACGACAGCACGAACTAATATGCATCTACACCGGCCACCGGCTTTGGGCTGAACTTGGAATCAAGGGAAGACTGTTCGCCATGGCCCATCATGCCCTCTGGAATCGAGGCTTTACTTTCTCCTCCAGCTTGGACTGTTCTCTCCCAAGCTCACTGCGCTGAGGCCATGGGCCTGCGTCCCATGCGCTCTTTAACACTAAACTTGATACGCTCTCCAGGTTACCAACTTGCTGTCTGCCCTGACCTTGTAGAGCTGCAGAGATCAGCCCAAACACCCCCCCCCCCCCGCCCCAAGGCCTGGTAGGATTCTCATTAATTTTCATTCTCTTTCTCTCTCTCACACACATGCACATGTAGACACACATGTGCACATACACACATGTGCATACCACACACTCTCTACGGCACTTGTGGCTAGCACAAATGATCATATGCATATGTTAGTTTACTTCTTTATTACCTACCTTCCCCACAAACACTGGAAGCTGCTTATGGAAAGACCATATAGGTCCTATTCTGTACCTACATACGCAGGAACAAGACCATCGTGACACGGATGGAGTGAGGGAGAAAGAACCAAGGAAGGAAGGAAGACTGGGGTCGAGGGGAGGGGGCGGGGGGACAACGGGAGATGAGGGGCAAGTAAGGAAAAGGGAGGAGGGAAAAGAAGGAGAACAAGGGAGAGAGGGAGATGAATGAATGCACACCCAACTACAAATGTTTCTACCTGCTTCTTTAACGCAATTTCCATTGTCAATGTGTGGGATGAGCCAAAGAATGACTGTAACACTCTACAGGGAAAAGCCCCATGATTTTCCTTATGTCTGCACACAAACTGAAGCCCTACTTTCTGTCACAGCAGCTGTTAAAATGGAACAGCAAGAAGAAAGGTATTTTGCCTTCTGGATAAATTCTAGATCACTGTGTTATAGGCTGAAAGCAATTTCCCTTCACTGGGCTTAAATTACACACACACACACACACACACACACCACAAATGTAACATTTTACAGATCAGAACCAAAGCTAAAGGGCAAAAATAAGGAAAAGTTTGCCTAACAGATTCACTTCATCAGTGTGCTTTCTCCAGATTTTAAAGAATAAAAAATAGTGACCTGATACCTGCTTTTACTAGATAACTGTGGAACGTGTTTAGCCCTATTTTTATATTTGGACCACTGCAAACTGCCTGAATACTGATTAACTTTGGGGTGTATATAACATCCAGAAAAGGTAAACCACCCCAATTTGTCACAATATTTTGCAAAAATTAGGAGAAAGAACTGTATTGCTTTTTATGAAATACCAATGAGAACTTTTTATAATATACAAATATAACTTTTATATTGCTTTTTATAAAATACCAATTAAGAACTTTTTTAAAGTATCAAATATAAATGTCTATTAGAAATTCTGAAATGTTACCTCCTCAAAATTTTTCAAAGGAGAAAGAAAAATGTGAAAAACGTCTTACAAAAAATAATGTCCGTGCCACGTTTTGCCAAGGAGATTCTAACACTGGGAAGGACAGACTGTGTAATTGTAAAAGCGTCTACCAATATTGACTGATTTGACAAAGCACTTCCTGAGTATCCACTAAGAGCCACAGTGGCTCTACACTGGGGATGCAATGGTGAAGATAAATAGAACTTGTCCCATAGGGGCTTATGGGTTGGCATAAGGGGCAGAAAACAAAGAAGTACACAAAATAAGTGCAATTTATGGTAAATGAGATAGAGGAATTTTAAAAAGTGCTGAGACAGATGATAAAAAGAAGGAGATGAATGTCCATACAGAACGCCAATAAGACCCCTCTGGGCTGTGACATGAACAGAGTACAGTGTTTCGGATTAGAAAAGGCTAAAATGTTTAATCTCTCTCCTATTCAATAATGTATTACAGGTCTTAGCCGGTGCAATAAGGCAAGAAAAGGAAATAAGTTATTCAAGATGGAAAGAAAGGAAGCGTTAACACCGATTCTATTCATAGACAAGCTGGTTATCTATACAGAAAATCCCATCTACAACATAACTACCAGGATATATAAGTGAATTTAGCAAGGCTTGAAGGTACAAGGCCATTAGATAAGCATTAATGACGTTCTGATATGCTCACATCACAATTTTACATTTTTATTTATTTTTGAGAGACAGAGCACCAGCAGGGGAGGGGCAGAGAAAGAGGGAGACACAGAATCCGAAGCAGGCTCCAGGCTCCGAGCTATCAGCACAGAACTCGATGCAGGGCTTGAACTCACAAACCATGAGATCATGACCTGAGCTGAAGCCGGACGCTCAACTGACTGAGCCACCCAGGCGCCCCATCACATCACAATTTTAAAACAAGTCCATCTACAATAACATCAAAGAATAATCAATACTTAGGAATACATAAAGAAGAGATATATAAAACTACTCTGCTGAAAACTACAGAATATTACTAATAGAAATTAAAGACCTGACTAAATAGAAAGATATACTCAGTTTATTGGTTGGAAGTCTCAGTCTTGCTTGGATGTATGGTCTCCCAAAATTGATCTTTAGATTCAACACAAACCCAGTCATAATCCCTGGAGGCTTTTTAAAGAAACTGACAAGGTTTCATTTTAGAATGTCTAGGGAAATGCAAGAAACCTAGAATACCCAAAACATGTTGAAACAGAAGAAAAAGTCCAAGGACTTACACTACCTAATTCAAGACTCATTACACAGACACTGTAATCAGTGTGGTACTGGCATAAAACTAAATCAGTGGGGCAGAACAGAAGATCCAGAAAAACTCCCTCCCTTAGATGGGCAACCTATTTTCAACAAAGGCACTAAAGCAATTATTGGGAAAAGAAGGTCTGTTCAACAAGTGGTGCTGGAAAAACATCCAAATGTGGAGGGGGAAAAAAAAAAAAAAAAAGGAACCCTTGCCTCACGCCTTATAAATAATTAAATTAAGATTGATGACAGAATTAAATGTAAAAGGTAAAACTCTAACACTTCTAGAAAATGTATAGAATACCTTCACAGAAAATATTTACGCAGAAGATTTCCGAGGCAGAACACAGAAAAAAAATAGTAAATTAGACTTGATCAAAATTTAGCACTATGTTCATCAAAAGACAATTAAGAAAACAGACCGGCCACCGACTGGGGATAAAATATTACAAAAACTTAAGTCTGAAAAAGGCCTTATGTCCAACTTATGTATAGTTTTTTAAAAAGCCTCTTACACATCAATTTTTAAAAGAAAACCACCATAAAAGAGTGCATAGAAGTTTGAACACTTCACAATGGAAGCGATACAAACGAGCATTAAGCACATGAAATGGACTCCACATCGTTGATCATCATGCCAGTGTAAATTAAGTCACTCTGAGAAACCACTGCACAACGACTTGAACGGCAGAGCTAAGAAGACTGACCATACTGTATGTTGGCAACCAGAACTCTCGTTCGCTGAGGAGCATATACACTGCTTTGGATTCCTCATGCCTCTGAATCCACAGGCCAAGAAGGGAGTCGCTGTGTGGGCTGGGGTGACTGATCCAGGGGACATTGAACTGCTCCTCCAGAGTAGAGGGAAGGAAGAGAATGTCTGGAAAACAGGAAGGAGACCCCCTCTCTCCCAGTATGGCCCTGCTCTGTTGTTAACGTCAATGGAAAACCACAAGAACCCAATTCAGGCAGGTTTGCTAATGGCCCAGACCCTTCAGGAATGAAGGTTTGGGTCACCCCACCAGGTAAACAACCATGACCAGCTGAGGTGCTTGCAGAAGATAAAGGGAATACAGAATGGGCGGTGGGAGGGGGTAGTTCGGAACACCAGACTGTGAGTAAGCAGATTGCTCTCCATAATGGGGTTGGGAGCCACATCATTCAGGGAGGTGAAGTCCTGACTAGAAGAAAAGACCAGTCTCCCGTGAGCAAGAAGAAATTCTGCCAGCAGCCAGCCTTCGGACTCCACTTGCACATCAGCTCTCTTGGGGCTTTTGAGCCTGCCAGCCCACCCTGCAGATTTGGAATTGCCAGTCTCCATAAACACAGGAACCAATTCCTTATAATTAACTTCCCTCTCTGTGTCTGTCTCTGTGTCTGTGTCTATGTCTCTCTCTTTCCTTCCCTCTCTCTCTCTCTCTCTATATATATACACACACACACATACACACACACCCTATTGGTTCTGTTTCTCTGGAGAACACCAGACTAATACAGATGTTGAGCACGCCGCAGAATGTATATTCACTTGGGAAAACAGTCTGAAAGCCTCTTATAAAGTCAAACACACACTTAACACACAACTCAGCACCTCCGCTATTAGGTATTTACCCAGTGATAACATACGGCTCCAAAAAGACATACATGAATCTTCATAGCAGGGGTGTTCACAATTTATTTGAAATAATCCAAAATCCGTCGACTGAGGGATAAATAGTCATATTTTCACGCAAAGGAAGGCTAGTCAGCAACAAAACAAAACGCTAATACATACAGCAACATAAGTAAATGTCATTTTGCTTGTCCGAAGATGCGGACATAAAGGAGTATATACTATAGAATTCTCTATATATGAAGTTCTAGAACAGGCAAAACTAGTCTGTAATTTAAATAAAACAAGAAAAGGGGACATGAAATTGACTGGGAAGGGCATGAGGGAACTTTCTGGGGACGGAAATGTTCTGTGGCTTGATAGAGGTGTGGGTTATGCGGGTTTATGCATTTATCAGAATGAAACTGTATACAGTACTGCACGTAAAATTTACTCTAAGCAAATATTAACTCTAGCTAGTAGGTTTGCTTTTCACAGTAGCATGAGTTGGCAGTTCTAAAACTATTCATGATGTGTTCTAGGCTTCTACAAATGAGTAAATACACTGAGGGTGACAGGAGCCTTCTTGGAAAAGGGATAAAACAAGGAAAGAAAAGAGAATGTATACTGTACTAAAGGATTGGAACAGGGTATCCATTTGAGATCCATTTAAAACAATTTTTTTAATGTTTATTTACTTTTGAAAGAGAGAGAGAGTGAGAGTCGGGGAGGAGCAGAGAGAGAGGGAGACACAGAATCTGAAGCAGGCTCCAGACTCTGAGCTGTCAGCACAGAGCCCGATGTGGGGCTCAAACTCGTGAACAATGAGATCATGACCTGAGCTGAAGTTGGACGCCTGAGCCACCCAGGCGCCGCTTGAGCTCACTTTTTTAACCAGCTAGACAAACAGATATACACAAACAGACATACATACTCCTCGCTCTTTAGCTAAGAAGACCTAGAAGCAATGAACACGTCTAGCGTACAAGTTTGGAGGCTCTAAACACCATGCTCTATTAAAAGGAACTACGATCCCTTGAAGAAAAGACTGGTTGATTCTACAGCAGGGACAGTGAATACCAAGCTAAGCTCTAGACATCTTACTACCCCAGACAGTAGGACAGTGCTCAAAGGATGATGGGGACATATCAACAGGACACAGGAACCAGCTTGAAGAGGCTCCCACTAGCCAAAACTAGGGCAACTAGGACATCAAAATAAATAATATTGTAATGGATTATTACCACTGGCTAAACTAAGGATCCATGAGTCCATACTGATAGATGGATTGGGGACAGGGGCAGGAAAGAAAGGAAGAAAGAAAGAAAGAAAGAAAGAAAGAAAGAGAAAGAGGAAAAGAAAAAAGAAAAAAGGAAATGGAAGGGAGGGAGGAAAAAAGGGAAGGAAGGAAAGAAAGAAAGAAAGAAAGAAAGAAAGAAAGAAAGAAAGAAAGAAAGAAAGAGAAAAGAAAAAAGAAAGAAAAAGGAAGGATGGAGGGAGGTAGGAAAGAAAGGAAGAAGGAAAGAAAGACAGGGGGAGGGAGGGAATGAGGAAGGGATAAAGGGAGGGAAAAGGTAGGGAAAGAAGGAAGAGGGCAAAGGAAGATGGAGGGAAGGACAGAGGGAAAGCTCTTCCTTAGAGACAAATGCCAATTAGCAGAAGGAATAATGGAGTATACAAGTCAAGGCGTGCTAAAACAGAGGGTAAAAATTTGATAATATTTATATAGTCTCAAAAGCAATTTCCCATAAATTACTTATTACTTACAAAGGAAAACACACACGCTTTAAGCAAGGGATCAAAATTAACATCACTAGCACCGGAACCAAGCAGCATCACGACGGGCTGGGAACAGCACATCTCGTCTGCGGTCTTCCTGGCAAAATGCATACTCTGAACCTAACTGCTCGGGAAGAGTAGACAACCCAAAAGAAAGGGACATTTTACAAAACTGGCCTGTACCCCTCAAATGTGTTGAAGTCCAGAAACCCAAAGAAGGCTAAGGGACCTGGCCCGATTAAAGGAGAACGAAGACGTGGTGACAAATAAAAGCAAGCTTCACCCACGACTGGATCCCAGGATAGGAAAGATTACAGCCAAGATGGACATTTGGGGACAACTGTTAGAATCTGGACATAGTCTGTGGATTAGACAACAGTACTGCACTGGGGTCAAGTTTCCTGATTTTGAATGTTACAGTGCCGTTATCTAAGGGAATGACCTTGTTCTTAACACACACGAACTGAAACAAATAACGGTCAAGAGGTGTGAGGTCTCCAAAGTGCTCCCATGTGGTTCAGAAACAAATCGCAGTGAAAGACAGAATGATAAAGCAAAAGCGGCCGGATATGTGCGATGGTGCGGCCATCTAAGGGGAACGTAGGAGTTCCCTGAACTGTTCTTATCGCTTTGCTTTAAGTTTGAAATTAGAGAAAACTATAATGCTTAAATGTATGTAAAAACAAAAAGTTACAAGAAAAAAGGCAAAGTCATAAAAAATAACACGACTGAAGGGCACCTGGGTGGCTCAGTCGGTTCAGCCTCTGACTCTTGATTTTGGCTCAGGTCATGATGTCACGATTCATGAGATCAGGATCAAGCCTCACATCAGGCTCTGTGCTGACAGGGCGGACCCTGCTTGGGATTCTCTCTTCCTCTCTCTCTGCCTCTCTGCCCCTCCCCCACTTGTGTGCACCCACGCATGCATGCTCTCTCTCTCTCTCTCTCTCTCTCTCTCTCAAAAAAAAAAAAAAGACTGAAATTCTATACCATTTATTGGAAAAGAAAGGGAAGTTATACTAAAGAAAACTGAAATTTGGCTTTTAATAATTAAAATTTTTAATGTGGATTTTTCGAACAGAAATTATTGCTATAAACCTAGCTTTTCAAATATTTATTCCCTTTATAATTAGTAATTTTCCATCCACCTAAAGGCTACAGAGTTCTTGAATAAACACAATATAATGGGAAAGCTAATATAATTTAAACAGAGCCATGCTTATAAGCTTCACTATAATTAAACTTAATTCTAAGAGAGAGGGGAGAAAGTGACTTAATGTAGAAAATTAGAGCTACATGTTCCAAGAGTTCTCTAAAATATTTTTTTCTAACAATGTGAAGATTATCATTTCATGCACTGCATTTCCATATGGCCTTCAGAATGAACCACACTGTGCAGCCATTCCAAATCCCACATTTCTAGAAATGTTCTTCAACTCCTTCCAGCACCCCTTAAAATAATTCCTTGTAACTTGTCACCCACTAGCACAACACAAACCAACACATGGTTCCATCAACCGCACTAGACTGTCTCTAAACCAGGATTAGAAGTGTTACACATTAGACCTCCTAGCTTAACCCTCCATGTAAACAACTTAACAAAACAGGTGTTGGGCGGTCTCTGATATTAGCACGTTTTTTTTCAAGTTTAAAAGGAAAGGCCTCGGAAGGCCTGGGTGGCTCAGTCGGTTAAGCATCTGACTCTTGATTTTGGCTCTGGTCATGATCTTGCAATTCGTGAGCTCAAGCCTTATACTGGGCTCTGTGCTGACAGTGTGGGGCCTGCTTGGGATCCTCTCTCTCCCTCTCTCTCTGCCCTCCCCCCACTCATGCTCACTCTCTCTCTCTCTCTCTCTCTCTCTCTCTCTCTCTCTAAGAAAGAAACAAACATTAAATAAATAAATAAATAAATAAATAAATAAATAAATAAATAAATAATAAATAAATAAATGGAAAAGGCCTTGGATTATCCAATCTCCATATTTCTTCAATTCTAAGATTCTATTACTCTAAATAAAATAAAACTAATCAAATTATAAAGGCATGGAATGAATGGTGAAGAACACATAAACATAACTAACAGTCATGAGGTCACAGAGAAGAAAATCAGACACAGCAAGCTGGCGAGTTGGAAAAGCCCATGAAGGCACCCAGACAGGAAAAGAAATCAGTACCATGATGGTCCAAAAATCTAAATAAAATCAACCAAACACAGTGAACACTTGCCAGAATTCTGCTGTGCAAAATAACAAAAAGCTCTTAATAATCACATTATTTTTTAATGAAGTATAAAGTTTCCTAGTTAGTGAAGAGGCATTCAAATAGAACATAAAAAATAAACTATTTAAATTACCACCTTGAAATATTAGAATTCATCTTTTTTACTGAGATAATGGAACCAAGAGATCCTTAAATTTTAATTTGAGAATTCAACTAATTAGATTTATTCAGAAATTTGTTGCACACCCACTACTGATAGAATATTTCTATATAATAGCAATAAATAATGGGAAATTTATATTTAAACACAGTATCATTTGTACTGACACTAAAACACAGAATGCCTGAGAAAAAATCTAAGCCAATACGTACATGATTTGTATGCTGAAAATTACAAAATACTAATGAACAAAACCAAAGAGGATCCAAATAAAGGGGAAGAGATACCATGTTCACAGATCAGAGGACTCCATATTGTTGAAATGTCATTTTTCCCCAAATTGATCTATAGATTTAACACAATCCCAGTCAAAAACCCAGTTGGAATTTTTGTAGAAGTCAATAAGCTGACTTAAATTTTGGGGCGCCTGGGTGGCTCAGGTGGTGGAGTGTCCAACTCTTGATTTCAGCTCAGGTCATGATCCCAGGGTCGTGGAATTGAGCCCCATGTCAGGCTCTGCACTGACCATGAAGCTTGCTCAAGATTCTCCCTCTCTCTGCCTATCTGTCTGTCTCTCTCTCTCTCTGTCTGTCTCTTTCTCTCTCTCCCCATCTGCCTCCTCCCCTGCTCATGTGTGCTTGTACTCTAAATAAATAAATACACAAACAGACAGACTTTTGCCATTCAACCCAACAATCCTCTCCTAGGTGTTTACCCTAGAGGAATGAAAAGATGAATGCTCTTATATTCACAAAAAAATCTGCCACAGATATTTCTGGTAGCCTTATAGACTAACACCCCCAAACTGGAAATAACCCCCAGGTTCTTCAACTGGCAAAAGGCCTGTAACATATCCGTAAGATGGAACCCTGCCCAACGATACAAAAGAATCGGCTACTGATACTGCACTATGAGTGAATCCCAGGTGCATTACTCAAAGTGAAAGAATCAGACTCAAAAGGCTACATACTCAGGGACTGCACAGAAAACAGAGCGAGGGGGGCGCCTGGGTGGCTCAGTCGGTTAAGCTTCCGACTTCGGCTTAGGTCATGATCTCGCGGTTCGTGAGTTCGAGCCCCGTGTCGGGCTCTGTGCTGACAGCTCAGAGCCTGGAGCCTGCTTTGGATTCTGTGTCTCCCTCTCTCTGCTCCTCCCCCACTCACGCTCACTCACTCTCTCAGAAATAAAGAAACATTAAAAAAAATTTTTTTAAAAAGAAAACAGAGCAGAGGTTGGCAGGGAGTGGGGAGTGGGATAGGGGCTGACCATGAGGGGACACTAGAAAATCTGGGGAGGTGATGAACTGCTCTATATCTTGATTTCAGTAGTAGTTATATAACTTCATGCATCTGCCAAAACTCAGAGAACTGTATACTCTAAATGGTGACTTTTCCTTCACTTCAAGAAACCTGACCCTCTCCCCCGATGAAAAAAGTAATGTGAAAGAAAAAAGAAAAATAAGATTGAGTACATACAACAGGAACAAAGCTCCAAAGATGTTCCTGAACAGTGGCTGTAAGTGGGCCACAAACTGGGATCAAAAATTTCTAGAAGCCAACGCCCGATCACTTATATGGTCATCGATGTCTATAGGATGTTTTCCAGAAAGCACACATTTGTACAGTAGATAAAATCATTCACACCCAGAGGCATGGGAGCCAAGAAGGAAATTATAAAGGTTTTTGATAACACAGAGGTCGGCAACAACTACTCTCACACATCCAGGATACACAATATTCTTGTAAAAATGAAATTGTAAATAATAAATAGATAAGCAAAGTCACAAGAAAAAAAAGCATACAGATAGTGAAAACTCTCAAAGGGTGTTGTGTCCCTCCCGGCTGAATATTACTAACCTAAATTCCCAAAGAATAATTCTTCCTTTCATTTGTTCCAAGTTCCAACAGGAATAAGTAAATATAAAGTGAAATAAATATTTAGCTAATTACACTTAGCTATTTCACCTAAACCTTAACTATACTTATTTTTATTTGACTCTACCAGATTAGAACTCTCACTTCTTGATTTAAAACTTTACAGGAGAAAATTGTACATGAAATGTAAGTTAGGAATACTGTCCAGAGTTAGGTCTTCTAAAATCCAAGTTATCCATTCTGCCCCTGATTTAAATTCATGACATACATGTTCAATAAAATACTCTTAGATTAATTAATGGGTTCATTTATTTAGATAATGGGGAGATGTGGGGCCCTGAATATTAAGAATCTAGTAGACAAAAAGCACAAATGGTAATGAACGTGGCCAGAAAAAAATTCATGAATGTTCCCAGAAATTAGCTCTTGACTCAAAAGGGAACAAAGAAGTCAGGATGGAGAAGAAAATGTGGAAATACAGTGGCAAGAAAACTCTATCTAGAGTCTTCTAACAGCTGCCTTACTTTCAGCCTTTTAAAAACATTTTATTATAAAATGGTAGGGGGTGCCTGGGTCGCTCAGTCGGTTAAGCATCCGACTTCAGTTCAGGTCATGATCTCGCAGTTCGTGAGTCTGAGCCCCGCGTCGGGCTCTGGGCTTACAGCTCAGCGCCTGGAGCCTGCTTTGGATTCTGTGTCTCCCTCTTTGACCCTCCCCACTGTGCTCTGTCTCTGTCTCTCTCTCTCTCTCAAAAATAAATAAACATTAAAAACATTTTTTTAATGATAGAAGAGAAAGGTCACCACGCTAATACTCTCTAGACTGCGGTCAATGTTTTCGTCTGTCACGGGTCTGTGCACATCCAACAGTAAACAAACTGACAATTAAAGTGAGATGCAAAATCACTTAAAATGAAACAGAAATATTATTCTAGTAAGCCACCCAATACATGTTTCCCAAAGACTTCTGCGGGAGCACCTGTTAAAACTGACATTATGGAAACTGGGGTGTGAGTGTGCATGCCACAGAGGAAGACACGGCCAGGACAAAAGGGGTGGGCGTGTGTGGGGCGTGTGTGGCCGTGCACCTGATGAGTCTAACCGTGATCTTAAACAAGGAAGAAACAGAGCAAGAGTCAACCAACGGATACGCGCGAGCCTACTTTGTCGTCACTCCTGAGGCTATGCACTTAGGATCTGAGCACTTTTCTAGCGTGTGGAAACAAAAACGTCTCACTTAAAAGAGAATCAAGCCCAATGTATTTACAGCATGACACTCTAAGTGTGAAACGAAGGGCTTCTCAAGGCAATTGCAATCTCACCGGAGGTATGGACAGACAGACTTACTGCGCTACATTAGCCGAGGCCCAACCGGCTTTGTAGGGGAGAGAGGCACCCCTTAGACCGCCCACTGCAACCTCGCCTGGCTCCCCGCCAGGTCTCCAGGTCCCTTTCCAGTCCCTCCCCATGCTGCTGCCCTGGCTCTTAGCACGCAGCTCCCCTGCTGTTGAACTTCTCGTCGGGGCTGCACAGAATGCTGGGCCTCCTTCCAGGGCACGTGCTGCCCCACCGTCGGCCCAGCCAAAGTGCAGTGCGCACCCCAGCCGCCCAGCCCGCCACATCGAGGGAGGGCCTGCAGGCGCTGCACACTTTCAGATGCACTCGCTCCCCAACCGAGCCCAGCTCCTCTTTTCCCAGAGCCCACCCCAGGCTAGGGCCACCCCAGGGGGAGCCATCCCTCTTCTCTGCCCCCACGGCCCGGAGTTCTTAGCTCTTTCAAGGCATGAGTCCGCTATGCTGAAACTATCCATTCTTATTTTATGAACAGACAAAACAGTTCAAAGTGTGAAAAATGTATTGAAAGGCATGAAGTGGAAAGTTCCATTCCCGGCCTGTGCCTCATCGTCCTAGCCGTGCGCCCTTCACCATCGCCCCCAAAGAGTCACGGCTATTGGTGTCCTGGTATCTCTTCTGGAAGGCGGCGTGTGTCACTTCTGGGCCACAGCTGTTAAGAAATCCGTGTGATTTCCTAACCCTCTTTCACCCAGCTCCATGCAGGGGCCGCCAGTCCTGAGGGACACCAGTGCCACATCACAGAACAAACTTAGCACGTGGAAGGAAGCCTCCCACTAACCTCAAACACCTGCCCTGCACTGTTACCAGAAAGTTTTTTTTAAGTTACTTATTTATTTATTTTGAGAGAGACAGAGACGGACAGCGTGAGCAAGAGAGGGGTAGAGAGGGAGGGAGAGAAAGACACAATCCCAATCAGGCTCCAAACTGTTAGCACAGAGCCCGAGGCGGGGTTTGAAATCATGAAACCATGAGTTCATGACCTGAGCTGAAACCCAGAGTTGGAGGCCTATACAGCTGAGCCACCCAGGCACCCCAAAATTCTTTTTTTTAAGTTTTTATTTATTTGTTTTGAGAGAGAGAGAGCACGAGCAAGGGGGGGGGGGGGGCAGAGAAAGATGGGGAGAGAGAATCCCAAGCAGACTCAGCGCTGTCAGCACAAAGCCTGATGTGGGGCTCGAACTCATAAACTGTGAGGTCATGACTGAGCCAAAACCAAGAGTTAGATGCTTAACCGACTGAGCCACCCAGGTGCCCTAAGAAAGAGACTTCCATGGGTACAGCCCATGACAATTTGGGTCTGTTACAGGCACTTTACCTTCTAACACAACATAAAGGGGGGCACAGAATGAACTCTTATTTTCCACCATACTTTATGCACTGCCCGCGTCAGCCGTTTTTCCCCAACACTATACCTCGGAGAGCCCGCTCTCCCGGTCTTGAAGAGCCCCTTGGTCCCTCCTTGCAGCTGCACAGTACTCCATCCTACGGAATGCCATAATCTGTGTAACTTTTTCCCTGATGATGAACGTTTGGGTTGTTGCAAATACTCGGCTCTTGGAAAACCACCGCACTGAATAACTCTCCCCATACGTCATTTCTCGTGCATTCAAGCATATTTGTAGAATATGTTCCTTAGCGTGAGACTTCTGAGCCAAAGGGCTTTATCGGGGTTCTGTCAGTTTCACAGACCTGGCGGAACCGGCCCCGTGGGCGAAGCACCTGCCTGTCCTCCCCACAGCAACAGGGCCCAGCACCTGCCCTGAAACCCACAGCCACACCAAAACAGTGTCACCACACTGTGGGCTCCGGCACCAGTTTGAAATATAAAACAGTTAAGATTTCAGAGTCCCCTCACTTTGCACTGCTCTTACGTTTTCATACAGTTGAAAATCTTTTCGTACGGTCAGGTTCCTCTTATTTCTTTTGCAGTGATCTGTCTTTCTACCACCTTCGCCCATTTTCACCCTGGGTTATGGGTCTTTTGCTCACAGTGTGGAGGGCCTTTCTGAACTGGGGTTCACTAGTCAGCGCTGCTGTCCAAGGAATCCTTCTGGCTCTCCACCTGTCGGGTCCCTGGCCCCGTCTGGGTGACCTGTGCGCCCATGTCTGGTTCGTCGTCACCCTCCTGGAGTTAACAGAAATACCTCTAGCATTTCCCCGTAAACCGGGACTCTGGCCTTTGGAACGGGCAGCTGGTGTCATGTCAGGGAAGGACGCACCTCTTCCGGTGTCAGTGCATGGCAGCTGTCTACCCAGGGGCCCCTCGAGACGGCCTGCCCTTGGGGACTCGTCTCTCTAATCCCAGCACAATGGCCAGGGCTTAATCGGCTCAATAAACTTTTCATTAATTGAATAAGGGGAAAGGGGAGTGTGGCTTGTGGCACAGTCACACATGCTTTTGGGAAGAAGGGAGGCACAAGCCAGGCGTGGAGACATGAATGGGCCAGAGAGAGGCGGGAGGAAGAGCGGCCAGGGGCTCGGAGGCGGGAATTTCAGGCCAGAAGGAGAGGGTGAGACTTCAAACCTGGGCACGGGAAGGCAGCGGAAGGGATGCCGGACGACCCCGGGGAGGCTAGAGCGTGCAGGGGAGGGGTCTTCAGCCAGCGGGCCCAGGGCCCACTGACAAGAATACCGGCACCGCGTCCTGGTCACTGGCACAATAGCTGGTGTTCGCGGAAAGCTTCCAGATGCCCGAAGGCCTGCTGGGGGACGGTCTTTCCTGGAAGTCGGTGATGGTTTTATACAAAAGTGCAACTCTGCTCTCAAATCCAGGTCTGAGGATTTGAGAGTCAGGGCCCTCTCCTCAACACGGCAGGCCCTGGACACTGTCACTTACCCTGCCACTGTCACTTCTTACCTCGTGGCTCTCTGCAATGTGACACCCAGCTGCCACCACACTGTCCCAGGTGGACCTCCGTGTCCTTGTCCCATTCCGAGCCAACCTCAAATAGGCACTCGGTGGTGACCCCTAGTTACTAATAGCGCCTCCCTACCTCCACCCCTGAACATCTGTGTGAGGAGAAGACGTTCTCAAAAGGCTTCAAGGCGCCAAAGGACAGAACCGTGACAGTGAACACCAGGTGGTCAGGCTGCCGCGGCCGACCCGCCGGGGCGAGAAGGCCCACAGCCCGCTGGGGCGGAACCCCAAGCAAGAGCGGCGGGAGCTGCTTTTCATATGTAATGTGCAATTCAGTGAACATGAAAGGACTACTCAGGAGAGCAAGGACACCATCTCTGTGATTACCGTGCCCAAATGCACTTTAACTTTTAACCGGCTGACTACAGTAGTTTGACCACGAAATGACATAGGTGTTTTATAAAGCTATAGACGAAGTTTAAGTGTTTGAAGGCGGTTACACCATCTCCCGGAAGCAGGGATGCGGCCGTGGGAAGCAATGCTGGCCTCCCCCCACCCTCTGTGCAAGGAGGCGATGGAGGGGACGGCTACCACAGCGGCTGCTCCGTGACCCGTCTGCTCCCAACAGCTGTCCGCCTGAGCCCTCCACTTCCGGGGGGGCCGTGCACACACCCGGCCCAACGGTGCACAGACGCCCACGGGGGACACAGCGGAGGAGACGGAGGGGACACGGGGTACATGATCGGCGGGCCATTACTTCCCCCCCCCCCCAGAATACCGTCTCCACACTGAGAGGCAACCACATAATATGTAAACATACTCTTTACACAAGAGGCTGCAAAGAAGAGTTTTCTAGAAATGGCAGTTGAAAGGATTTTGCGCTGAAACAGTCAACCAAAGGAAAAAAAAAAAAAAAAAAAGCCAGGGCCTCAGCTGTGTAAAATACCGAACTAGATGCCGGAGAGTCACAAAGAAGGAAAAGCGTCAGACATTATCTTTGGTCCCGAGGAATTTAAACTCCAGTTAGGGAACCAGCAGGAAAGAGGAACCTGGTATGACTACATTTTCCACGGTAAGTGCCCAAAACGTGCCACACACAAAAACAGTCAGAAAACGGACTGTTTGTAGTCAGAAATCAGGCGGGGGGTTAAGCTCACCCTCCCACGGGTGGCCCTGGGAGGACAGCCCAGAAGCACGTGGAAGACAAAGGCGTTCCACGGAGGGGGACAGAATGCAAAGGAAGGTGAACAGGGACAGCGCGTAACGCTGGTCACTGAAGGTGGCACCAGAGGAAAAAGATGAAGGGAGAAGACAGAGGCCGGTTCTGGTCATTCGAGTGACAGCAGCAAGAAGAACCTCATTCATCGTGGGGGATGCGGGAGGGCGTAGAACACGGGCAGGACAGGAGGAAACGGTGTTTCCAGAATACCTCCTAACAGTTAGAAAAGGGACTGCAGAATGAACATAAGAATAGGAGAGCCAGGGGTGCCCTTGGGGGGGCTCAGTCAATTAAGCATCCGACTCTTAATCTCGGCTCAGATCATGATCTCATGGTTTGTGGGCTCGAGCCCCAAGGGAGGCTCTGCACTGACAGCACGGAGCCTACTTGGGATGTTCTCTCTCCCTCTCTCTCTCTGCCCCTGCCCCTACTCTCTTTCAAAAATAAATAAATAAATAAAGTAAAAAAAAAAAAAAAAAAAGAAACTAGAATAGCCATCCTGAAAAATATGGGTCAGGGCGTTATCTTAGCTATAAACCAAGGTGGCGGTGGAAATGGGAAAGGAAGGGGGCATGTGTGACAAAGGCAGAGAGGTGTCAAACTGGCGTCACAACTGGGGACCCTGGGTGGCTGGAGAACATCGGTGGTGTTGTTACCATCAATACAAAGGGAGAAGAGGGGTCAGTTTGGAGTGCATGAAGGGGACGGTGAGGGTGTTCATGGACCAGTGTTCTTGTGGGAAATTAATCACACTGCCTTGTCCTGGCAACAAGGAGCCACTCGGGGTAGAAACTCCCCACTTCATGCACGGCCGAGCTGGTCGCGTTTCCCCTGAATTCTACCGCTGCCTCATGAGACGTGTCACCTGCATCGTCGGGAAAAACCTCTTAATTAGACTACCCAGCACAGCACAGTCACTGACAGCTTGAGCTACGGAGGGGGCCGACGCCAACCCCGTGAGGTCAAGTCCCACCCAGCCCATCTTTGTTTGCAAGACTCGCGGCGAGTCATTTCACCTCTGAGTGTCTTCTGTCCTGTAAAATGAGGCCAACGACAGCCTCCACAGGAAGTTATTCTGAAGACTGAGATCGAGATGCAGAGCACTGAGCACCAAAGGGCTGGATAACGGCGGCCATCGCCACCCGGAAGTCCGGACACAAACTCTTTCAGTGCCTCTACCTCTTCTGCCTCTTCGGCTTCTGCTGGAAACCGACCGCCCCCTTTGCACCACTGTGCAATCAGAGCAGTGGTATTACACACCCAGGGTCTCACAGGTTGCTCCAGTTCCATATAGTTAGCCATTTTCCCACCAAGAGCCAAATATTTTAGTTCAAAAATAAAATTACACTGCAGGGCATAATACAGTAACAAGGGGTGGACTTAACCTCCCACCATAACAACCGGAAAACGGCACAAAATGTATGCAGCCACTGTTTTCAGGCCTAAAAGGGGCTATGGTCTGTGGGAGAAGGGGAATAAAGAGAAGGGCCCCAGGACGGGCCAGCTCTTGGCCTGGAGGTGCTTTCTGAACCGTGATGTTGGGAGTGCGACCCAAGCAGACCAGGGTGGCCTTGCTGAGGCGAGGGCCCTGGAAGTTCAGGGGATGGAAGGTGCCTGGAAACAGCAAACACATTTTAAAAAATGAACAGGAATAGCTAACAGACCAGGAGTGGCAACATAACAGACTAGAACCTACTCAATCTGAAAGAAGAAAAAAGCAGAAGAACAACTAGGAAGATGTGACACGTAAACCCAACTATATTGGTAATTATTTTCCTGTAAATGTTCTAAATATTCTAATTAAAAGGCAGAGATTAGAGGCCAGCTCTACCATGCACACATGAAAGGAGGTGTGGTTATATCCACAGTAGGGAATGCAGACATCAGAACAATCTATCGGGGTGAAAAAGGACATCTCACCAAGATAAGGAGGGAACGTGCGTTAACTGACATTAACAATCGCAATGTGCATGCACCTCTCAAGGGGGAGAGGGTCCAGCAATTCCACTCCAGCCACTTACCAAAAAGGAAGGACAGTATCCGTGCAGCAAGATGTGTTCACAACAAGGGGCACCTGGGTGGCGCAGTCGGTTAATTGTCCGACTCTTGATCTCGGCTCAGGTCACGATCTCACAGTTTGGGAGTTCAAGCCCCACACTGGGCTATGTGCTGACCGCACAAGAGCCTGCCTGGGATTCAGTCTCTCCTTCTCTCTGCCCCTTCCCCGCTTGTGCATGCTCTCTCTCTCAAAATAAATAAATAAACTTTAAAAAAAAAAAAAAAAAAAAAACTTTAAAAAGATGTGTTCACAACAAGGATAAAACGGGTAAAAATGTCAATAGTGGTTTCACTCATAATTGCCCCAAACTGGAAGCAATCCCAATGTCCATGAACACTGAATTGTGTTAAGTCCACATGATGGAATACTATTCAGCAAGAAAATAAACCAAGCCCTGAACAATCCACAATATGGATGGCTCTCCAGGAAGGACACTGTGCTTGGGCCAATAAGCCAGATACCAAAGAATGCATGTTGTTGGACTCTGTTTAAACGTACTTCCAGAAAAGACAAATGTAATCCATTGTGTCGAGAGCAGATCAGGGGCTGCCTGGGGCTGGGGTGGGGTGGGGGGGCAGCTGAATACAATGGGGCCAGGATGGTCTCTTTAAAGTGATAAAGGGGCTGGCTGGCTCAGTCCCTTAAGCTGCTGACTCTCGATTAAGGCTCAGGTCATGATCTCATAGTTTGTGAATTTCAGCCCCTGCATTGGGCTCTGAACTCTGCTTCAGATCCTGTCTCCCTCTTTCTGCCCCTGCTGCACTCACGCTTTTTCTCTCTCTCAAAAATAAATAAATGTTTAAAAAATTAAAAAAAAAAAATAAAGCGATGGAATTGGTCTACACGTATGGACTGTGGTAATAGTTATACCAGTGTACATTTCTGTCAAAAGTCAAACTCGGGGGAAAAAAGGGGGAGGCACCTGGGGGGCTCAGTCGGTTAAGCGTCCGACTTCGGCTCAGGTCATGATCTCATGGTTCGTGAGTTCGAGCCGCATGTCAGTCTCTGTGCTGACAGAGCCTGGAACCCGCTTTGGATTCTGTGTCTCCCCCTCTCTCTCTGTCCCTTCCCCGCTCATGCTGGCTCTCTATCTCTCTCTCTCTCTCTCTCTCTCTCTAGAATAAACATTAAAAAAATTTTTTTTTAATTAAAAAAAAAAACACACAAGCATATAGCACAGTTAGCACAAAAGCAAGAAAAAAATCAGTGACAACTGGTTCCTTACAGATGTGGTAACTCATGAGGAGGAAGTCAGGTATATTCTGAAAACCATAAATGAGAAGAAACAATGAGAGAAAAAGAAGGGCCCCAAAATCAGTGTTCCCAGTAAAGCTGTTCTGTTTCGGGTTCTTTTCCACCACCACTTCTGAGCCCACTTGCTGGTGTGAGAGTAGGAGCCACAAAACAAAACGAATTCCAATTGTCTTAAATAGTCACAAATCGTATGGCAAGCAAATTGGATTCCTGAGAACAAACTCCAAAAGCCAATAATGATTTTTTTTTTAAGTGATACTTGCATCCACAGTCGAAGCAATGAAAACTTCCATTGGGAAAAAACAAAAACAAAAACAAAAAAACACACCAATTTCTGTGGAGAATAAGTGCATCTTTCCAAGGTAAGAATGTTTGCTTCTTTTAAAAGTAGCCCTCTTTTCTTTGTGCTCCAGTTATAAATAGTCTCTTTGAGAGACTAGCACAAGTCAGTCTGCCCCACCTCGGCTGGGATTTATTTCTCTTCTGAGCCAGACCTGAAGAATGTTCTCTGCTCCTCAGCGAGCAGAAAGTGATTCAGAGTTGGAACAAAGCTCTAAGCTTACACGGATGACCTCAAAGCATCGGGAAGAATGCAGGGGACGTGTGACAAGAGCCTCCGGCAAGTGACCCTGTGCAGATCAAGTTCCCTTAATTCCTGAGGGGCAGGAACAGACCCGCCGCCCTCTGACCTGAGCCTTTTCTTCCCCTTCTGGCCCTACCTGAACCGGTGGACACAGTCTCCCCCCACCCCCTCCCCCCTCTCCCCCCCCCAAGCCCCTCTCTCTCTCTCTCTCTCACTCTCCCACCGGCTTCACACCATGATTCCTTACAAATCCAATCGTCAAGGCTGTAACTCCGTGACTTCTCCCACCGCCTCCAACGCTACCCCACTCACCCAAAGGCCAGAATCACCTCCCGCTTCCACCCTGCCCTCCCAGGCCCGTTTCCATGGCAGCTCGTCTGCTCTGTGAAGGCCTCAGAGAGTGCCAGCCCAGTGGTCGGCCTCTCCTACGTCCCTGCTCACTCTGAGTAAAAGCCGACACCCTGGCGATGGCCTGCAAAGCCTGTCCGACCTCCCCCACCTGGCACTCCCACTCCCCACCTTGGCCGCAGCCTCTGGGCCTCCAGGCTGTCCGCCCACCATCGTGGCTCCTGAGTGAGGGTGTCTGCTGAACCCTCAGCCCGGACCTGCTCTCCCCAGATAAATGCACAGGGGCTCGGCTCCCTCACCTCCCCCAGGGATTTGTCCAACTGACCCCTTATAAGCAGTGCCTTCTCGAAACACTCTATCAGAAACGGCCACCAGCACGCCCTTCCTCTCTGTGGCTCTGCGAATCTCCATGACCTGTACCAGCATGGGGACAGTATGAGTTTGTCAGCCCGTCTCCCCGGGGTAGGATAGTAGCTCCACGAAGACACAGGCTTCAGAACTGTTCACAGATGCATTCTCACGGTACTTACAAGAATGTGTGTGGCACATGATAAATTTTACTGAACGAATGACTGAGTTTTTAGCAACAGATTTCGAACAAACTCTAATAACCACCCCATAGCACATCTCTGCAATTCCTGGTTTTGACTTTCACTAGAAGTAGAAATACTGACAAAAATCAAGGATGAGGTATAAAAATCCTCAGAAAAAAAGGATTTCCAGAACAGCTAAAACCAGGGGCTATCCTCAGCACACTACCACATGACATTTCGTGATGCGTTTGGAGCTTTTAAAATCCTACAAGGGTCCCGTCATCCCCTTAACTGTCAGTTCTGAAAGCTGATGGACAGTTTTTCCAATAGAGGTGATGCTTCCTGGATCCCTGGCATTCTCTAGCAATACATTTGAAGACCCCACATTTGCTAATATTGCTAGAGCACACACACGCTTCCCCGAACGTACGTGGACCCTGCCAGGGAGAAAGCTATAAGGTTGAGTCAGCTACAGAGGCCTGCTGGGCGGCTAGGCTTCCCTCTTGGCTAAGAGAGTAGCCTGTCCACACTCGCCTTGGGATTTAAACACGTGCCTCCTATGAAAAGATGTTCAACGTCGCTCCTTATCAGGGAAATACAAATCAAAACCACACTCAGATATCACCTCACGCCAGTCAGAGTGGCCAAAATGAACAAATCAGGAGACTATAGATGCTGGAGAGGATGTGGAGAAACGGGAACCCTCTTGCACTGTTGGTGGGAATGCAAATTGGTGCAGCCGCTCTGGAAAGCAGTGTGGAGGTTCCTCAGAAAATTAAAAATAGACCTACCCTATGACCCAGCAATAGCACTGCTAGGAATTTATCCAAGGGATACAGGAGTACTGATGCATAGGGGCACTTGTACCCCAATGTTTATAGCAGCACTCACAACAATAGCCAATTGTGGAAAGAGCCTAAATGTCCATCAACTGATGAATGGATAAAGAAATTGTGATTTATATACACAATGGAATACTACGTGGCAATGAGAAAGAATGAAATATGGCCTTTTGTAGCAACGTGGATGGAACTGGAGAGTGTGATGCTAAGTGAAATAAGCCATACAGAGAAAGACAGATACCATATGGTTTCACTCTTATGTGGATCCTGAGAAACTTAACAGGAACCCATGGGGGAGGGGAAGGGAAAAAAAAAAAAGAGGTTAGAGTGGGAGAGAGCCAAAACATAAGAGACTGTTAAAAACTGAGAACAAGGGGCGCCTGGGTGGCTCAGTCGGTTGAGCGTCCGACTTCGGCTCAGGTCATGATCTCACGGTCCGTGAGTTCGAGCCCCGCGTCGGGCTCTGTGCTGACAGCTTGGAGCCTGGAGCCTGCTTCCGATTCTGTGTCTCCCTCTCTCTCTGACCCTCCCCCGTTCATGCTCTGTCTCTCTCTGTCTCAAAAATAAATAAATATTAAAAAAAAAAATTTAAAAAAAAAAAACTGAGAACAAACTGAGGGTTGATGGGGGGGTGGGAGGGAGGGGAGGGTGGGTGATGGGCATTGAACAGGGCATCTTTTGGGATGAGCACTGGGTGTTGTATGGAAACCAATTTGACAATAAATTTCATATATTAAAAAATAAATAAATAAACACGTGCCTCCTAGACATCACCGGGAGTCCCTTCCATGAATCGCTGGGACTCCCTGGGAATAGTAACCACACTTCACTGGCACTTTCGATATTGACATGCCAGAGGTCTGTGTGCGTCATATACGTTCTTTCGAAGGGTGAGCTGGCCGGGGGTGGGAAGCCTGATGTGGTCTTTATCTTCCCCTGTGTGCCTTTTTTGTTTAAAGAGATCTTCCTAGGGGCGCCTGGGTGGCGCAGTCAGTTAAGCGTCCGACTTCAGCCAGGTCACGATCTCGCGGTCCGTGAGTTCGAGCCCCGCGTCAGGCTCTGGGCCAATGGCTCGGAGCCTGGAGCCTGTTTCCGATTCTGTGTCTCCCTCTCTCTCTGCCCCTCCCCCGTTCATGTTCTGTCTCTCTCTGTCCCAAAAATAAATAAACGTTGAAAAAAAAATTAAAAAAAAAATAAATAAATAAAGAGATCTTCCTAGTACAGCACTTGATCAAAACATATTCGACTGTGAATGTCTCATTTCGCAAAGCATATAAGTACATCTGCTACAGAAAGATCTTTGTGCACTGTCCCCAAATTCTGGACTTTAGCATCATTATATATTAAATAGGAATTGTAGGGTTGATATGTTACTTAAAAAAAAAAAAAAAAGAGGCACTTCATCTCCATGCGAATTTCCACACTAACTTTTCCTGGTGACAGACAGACAGAACTTCCAATCCAGGCTTTGCCTCTTGGGGGGTGTGCGAACTTGGTCACATTCCTTTACCCAGCATGTGAAATGCTCAGGGCAGTGTTTGGCACACAGGGAGCCATCGCCGTCTCAAACTAAAAGGGATTCCTACAAAGCAGGCTCAGAAGAAATCAGGGAGAATTAAATAGCAATTTAAGAGATCACAGATTGGGGCACCTGGGTGGCTCAGTCCGTTAAGTGACTGACTTGGGTTCAGGTCACGATCTTGCGGTTCCAACCCTGTGCTGGGCTCTGCGCTGACAGCTCAGAGCCTGGAGCCTGCTTTGGATTCTGCCTTTCCCTCTCTCTCTGCCCCTCCCCCTCTGATGTTCTGTCTCTCTCTCTCTGTCTCTCTCTGTCTCTCTCTGTCTCTCTCTCTCTCTCTCTCTCTCAAAAATAAACATTAAAAAAAAACTTTTAAAGATCACGGATTGCCAGGCGGCAGATCAGGGGTCTAGCCATCCTACCGCGGCGTTCCTATCGTTCTAGTGATTAGCAGATGCCAAAGTACTGTGTTATTCCAGTAAAATGTAGCTGTTCTCAATTTTTCTTGGAAGTGATCATTCTGGCTGATCTTCAAACCTGAAGATCTTTAAAGCTTTAAAAAGGAAAGCTTTAAGAGCTTTAAAAAGGAAAACCAGGGGTGTTTGAGTGGCTCAGTTGGTTAAGCGTCCAACTTCAATTCAGGTCATGATCTCGTGGTTCATGAGTTCAAGCCCCAAGTCGGGCTCAGGGCTGACAGCTCGGAGCCTAGAGCCTGCTTCAGATTCTGTGTCTCCCTCTCTCTCTGCTCCTCCTCTAGCTGTACTCTCTCTCAAAAATGAATATTAAAAAAAAAAAAAAAAGGAAAACCAGCCTTAATAAACTTAAAAAAAAAAGAAAGGTATTTTCATGCTCTTTGGAAGCTGCCTCAAATATCGCGGACGTCCCAAATACTTAGAGTGGCAGAGTGTGCCTGCAGGGCAGGTGGTAGCCCCCAGCTCAGGCAGGGTCCTATGGGAGGAGCCGGGTAGATACCCAGCCTGCATGAGGCCAGCACAGGTAAGAAGTCAGCTGGAAAGACAGCCTGCCAGTAACAGGCAAGATGAAAATGTGCAGAATCGGTGCCCCTAACTTTCCCGAGTTCCCTCACCAGGAGTTGCCTGTTGCTGCCTCGCCTTTTCAATTGAAAATCCAATTAGCTGTGCTTAGTCAAGTGTTTATCTCTGCTTTTTGAAAGTTTAAGTGGATCTTTAACTCTTTCACTGGCTAAAAGTCTCCACAAAGGCATGTAGGTTTTTCTTCTCCGTGGTGGTTGGTTGCTCTCCTCTAGAGAAAGATATGATGGGGTGGGAGCCCGACTCTGTGACCCTCAATCAGGGCTGTTTGTAGGGGGAAGGGCCCTCGCAGGGGCAGAAACACCCACTTCCAAACAAAGCTGGGCACAAAAACGGGGAGACAGAGATTGAAGCTGGTTCCCAGGTTCAGATTCCCCTCATTATAACCAAATGCAAAAAGATTCAATTTGCTATCATTTAACCCTGGCCTTTGAGTAAGGAGTTGCAGGGCTACAAGGTTTTTGGCAGATTTTAACCATCTATTTTGTTTTGAAGCACAGAACACTTCAAGCAATACTTTTATAAATTTAAAAAAAATAATTGATTGGAATCCCTGGTCTTTGCAATTAACAAAAGAATAATACTAAAATGTTTTATTCTGTGTTGTTTGTGGGGTTTTTTTTTTTTAATTATTTCGGTGGTCTTATCGATTTTTTAATAGGTACCCATGACATATCTGTGTCCATCTTTGTTTTTATAGAAACTGCTCAAAAATCTATTTGAAAGGCAGTAGTTTTTATTTTTTCTAATGTACTCTTTCTATAATGAAACATATACTTTTGTCTCCAAAGCCCATAACAAGTATATTTCTTATGCCTTAACCCCAAGGTGCCAAATACAGTATATGCATTCTTGCTACATAAACGTTCTTTGAAATCATGCTAAATGTATTTGAGACCAACATAAGAAATATTTAAGAAATCAAAGTGAAAAGTAAAAACTGAAAAGGAAAGGCACCAGAATGGAAAGAAAGAAAGAAGTAAAATTGTTTTTATTCAGAGACAAGATTCTCTATGGGGAAAATCCTAAGGAATTCACACGCACACATGTGCACACGTGCACGCACACACACCTATGCACAAATCTCTAGAATTAATAAACTAGTTCATCAAGATGGCAGGATCCAAGGTCACCGTACAAAAACCCATTCTATTTCCACGTGCTAGCGATGAAGAGCCAAAAATGAAATTAAGGAAACATGTCCGTTCAAAATAGCACCAAAAAACATGAAAATACTTGGGAATAAATGTAATGTGATGCAAGAGACTGAAAGCCACAAAGCACGCCTAAGAGAAATTAGAGATGACCTAAATAAATGCGGAGACATTTCATTTTCATGGATCGGCATACTTCATGCTGTTAAAATGGCCATTCTCTCCACGTTGATCTGTAGATATAACATAATCCCTATGGAAATCCCAGCAGAATTTTTTTTTTTTTTTTTTGCAGAAATTGAAAATCTGATGTTAAGATTCGTATCAAAATGTAAAGGATTCAGGATAGCCAAAAACAATTCTGAAAAAAAAAAATGTAGAAAGAAAGAAAAAAGAATAAAGTGGGAGGATTTTTATTTCCTGATTTCAAAACTTACCCCAAAGCTACAGTAATGAGGACAGTGTGGCACTGGCCTAAGGCAGAGATCAATGGAACAAAATTGAGAGTCCAGAATAAATCCGTTTTATGGTCAATTAATTTTCAACAAAGGTGCCAGGACAATTCAATGTGGAAAAGAAATGTTTTTTCAACAAATGCATCCAGACAATTGGATATCTACATGCAAAAAAAAAAAAAAAAAAAGATGAACTTAAACCCTTATCTCACAAATACGCAAAAACTAACTCAAAAATCAACCAAAGACCTAAATGTGCGAGCTGAAATGATAAAACATCTAGAAGAAGAATAGAAGAAAATCTTCATGGCATTCAGGTAGGCAGAAAGTTCCTACATACGACACAAAAGTACAATTTTTAAAAATGTATGAATTGGGTTTCATCAGAATTAAAACGTTCGGTGCTTCAGAAGTCACCATTAAGAAATGAGAAAATCAATTTCTTAAATGGACCGAAAGATTTCAATAGGCACTTCACCAAAGATATAAGAAGGCTAATTAGCCCAGTCACGTTCAGGGCCACGAATGGTTAGGGAAATACAAATCAAGACCACAATGAAACATCACTTCACACCCACAAGAATGGCTTTGACCAAAAAGACAACAGCAAGCGTGGATGAGGTTATGGCAAGCCTGGTCCTCCAGAACCTGACGGTGAGAATACAACAGCGTTTTCTGAAAAGGGTAAACCCTGAATTTGTCAGATATCCCAGCAGTTCCGAAGCTCCTAGTTATACACCTAAGAGAGATGGAAACAGGTGTCCACACTGGCACATGACCACTCACAGCAGCACCGTTTGTAACAAACAGTGGGAGTAATCTGAGTGTCCATCAACCAACTGGCGAGTGGATAACAAATTCTGTGGTCTATCCATAGGATGGAATATTAATTCAGCCACAGAAGGGTTGGTGAAGGATGGGTACGCGCAGTGTGGTTGAGCCTCCAAAATCTTACGCTAAATGAAAGAAGCCAGAACCAAAAGACTACAGTCTACATATGGCAGGCTTCCGCTGGCACAAACGGGAGTCAGTGTGATAAACGGAGATGATCCAGTGGCAATAGGTGACGTAATGTTACATAAGCCAGGTTGTTCTTCCTACACGAGGGTAACATTTGCATACTTCATGAATTAAGTACCTATTTTGGAGTCTCCTTATAATCAGACACACTGCCCTCTAATGAGACTGGCTAGGCAGACAGGAGTTAAGTAGATTGTCGACAGACAGATGGAATTTATCAAAAGCCATGCGCCTCACTTGCATATGATGAGATTATTTCAGTGTATCTTACTGAAGAAAATGGTAACAAAATCTTAACCCCAATTGGTAAAGTGGTCTGTCTTTCAATAATCGGTATCTCTTTAAAACCATTCTTCAGATAAGCCAAACCAAGAACACTGTGTCCCTACTGAAATGAGTGTAGGTTTTACTGATAGCAAATTAGGAATCAGCATAACTGATGTCTGTTAAGACATACAATTTCTGTTTAAGAAGGAGAAAAGGAGGATAAAAGCAGCCTGTCACTTAATCTTTTTTATTCTGAAAACTGGCAATTAAAAACAAAGACTTGGCGGGGACGCCTGGGGGGCTCAGTTGGTTAGGCTTCGGACTTCAGCTCAGGTCATGATCTCACGCCTTCTGAGTTCAAGCCCCACTTCAAGCTCTGTGCTGACAGCTCAGAGTCTGGAGCCTGCTTCGGATTCTGTGTCTCCGTCTCTCTGCCCTTCCCCCACTCGTTCTCTCTCTCATTCTCTCTCTCTCTCTCGAAACTAAATAAACATTAAAAAAAAAAAAAAAAAAAAAAAAAAAAAAAAAAAACAAAGACAGGGCGCCTGGGTGGCTCGGTCGGTTAAGCCAAGTCATGATCTCAGCTCAAGTCACGATCTCACGGTTTGTGAGTTTGAGCCCCACGTCGGGCTCTGCGCTGACAACGGGGAGCCTGCTTAGAATTCTCTCTCCCTCTCTCTCTCTGCCCCTCCCCACTCATGCTCTCTCTCTCTCAAAATAAATAAACTTAAAAAATAATAAAATGAAAACAAAGACGTAAGCATCTACCCTGTTTTCTAGTGCTGTGTAACAAACCACCACAAACTCGGTGACGTGAAGGCACCACTCCTTCCTGACTCCCAATTTTTGAGGACACAAGTCCTGGCAGGCTCCTGGGTTTCCCGTTTAGGGGCTCACAAGGCCCAAATCAAAGTTTTGGCAGGCTGGGGACTTATCTAGAGGCTCCCGGGGTCAGGTGCATTCAACCTCATGCAGGTTGCTGGCAGAATTCAGTTCCTATGGTCGTAGGACTCAGGTCCTGGCTTCCTGGTCGGCTCCTAGCCAACACCCACCGTCTTCTCACGTGGTCCCCTCCACCTGCAGAGTTGGGAAAGCCATGTCCAATCATTCTTGTGCTTCGCTCTCTCTGGCTTCCTCTTCTGCCAGCCTGAGGAAATTCTCTGCTTTTTAAAGGGCTGGTGTGAGTAGATTAAGCCCACCCGGAACACAGTCCTGGCTTCCTCTGTAAAATCTCTTTCGCTGGGTTACTTGCGGGAGTGACATCATGAGGCCAAAGTCACGGGCCTTGCCTTCAAGTTCGGCCAACTGCACCTGCCTTTTCCTGAACTATATTTAAAGGCAACCAAATAGCCTTCGTGGATGAGCAGCGATAATAAATATGGAAAGAATGGCATAATCAGAACCCCTCTCCCCCTGCCAATCTGGCAACTTCCTAAAAAAAAATAACTGATTTAGGCAACCAGTGTCAATGAAAATGAAACGCATGGCAGACGACAGCGTAATGAGGAGCTAACAACTGACCACATCTGAACTCACTTTAGAGACAGCACTACAGAGCGACAGCTCCGTGTCATGTGCTTCCTGCCACAAAGTGCACAGCGCCACCTGCAAAGCACTCTTGCCACAAAAGTCGAACCAATCTAATAAGCTGTTAGAGCTAACTTCCAATTTACAGGAAATACAGAAAACGGAAGTGTAATTTAAATAATCCCATGAAGAAGCAAAGAGAAAAATTCAGAATGTGGAACGTTCTACAATACGACGGACCCAGTTTCTTCAAGAAGTCCATTACCTGTGTGTGGGAAGGGGAGGGGAGGAGGGGGAAACACCTGTTCTAGATTAAAAGAGACATTATTACCAACTACAATATAAGAACATTCTTTGGATCCTGAATCAAACAAACCAAGAGTAGAAGGGCATTTTTAAGTTACTCAGAAAAAATGTGGGGGTGCCCGAGTGGCTCATCAGTGGGTTGAGCGTCTGACTTGAATTTGGCTCAGGTCATGGTCCCAGGGATCATAGGATCAAGCCCTGCATCGGGCTCCAAGTTAAGCATGGGGCCTGCTTGGGATTCTCTCTCTCTCTCTCTCTCTCTCTCTCTCTCTCTCTCTCTCTCTGTGCCCCCCTGCCCCCGCTACTCAAATTCTCTCTCTCTAAAAGAAAAAAAAAAACTAAAGAAAAAATATAAATATAGACTTGGAATTACAGTAAGAACCATAATTAGATATTAAACTAAGAATCATCATTTTCTTTTCTTTTTTTTTTTTTAAATATTTATTCTGGGGAGAGCACAAGTGGGGGGAGGGCAGAGAGAAGGGGACAGAGAATCTGAAGTGGGCTCTGTGCTGACAGCAGTGAGCCCAATGGGGGGCGCAAACTCATGAACCGCGAGATCATGACCTGAGCTGAAGTCAGATGCCCAATCAACTGAGCCACCCAGGTGCCCCAAGAATCATCGTTTTCATTGGTTGGGGTAGAGACTAAAGTTGTATAAGAAAACATTCGTAGTCTTTACAGATGGATATAGGGCTGAAACTCTAAAAAGAGTTTGCTAATTGCTTAAAATATTTTGGCAGGGGTGCCTGGGTGGCTCAGTTGGTTAAGCATCAGACTCTAGACTTCAGCTCAGGTCATGATCTCACGGTTCATGAGTTCAAGCCCCACATCGGGCTCTGTGCTGACACTGCAGAGCCTGCTTGGGATTCTCTCTCTCTCTCCCTCTCTCTCTTTCTCTGTCTCTCCCCTGTTTGAACAATATCTCTCTCTCTCTAAATAAATAAATAAACTTAAAAAATATACATTTTGGTAGCCATGCAAAGAGAGGATGAACAAGGAAAATGTTGTAAAATAAAAAATCTGGCTGACAAACATATATGGGGGGTTATTAGTCTAGTTTTGGGCATGACTAGATATTTTTACTTTAATTTTTATTTATTTATTTATTTAGAGAGACAGCATGCATGCAAGTGGGGGAGGAGCAGAGAGAGAGGGATAGAGAATCCCACGCAGGATCCATACCCAGCACAGAGCCCAACGTGGGGCTCGATCTCAGGACCCTGAGATTATGGCCTGAGCCAAAATCGAAAGTCGGACCCAGGCACCCCCACATTTTTTCTGAGTAACTTAAAAATGCCCTTCTACTCTTGGTTTGTTTGATTCAGGATCCAAAGAATGTTCTTATATTGTAGTTGGTAATAATGTCTCTTTTAATCTAGAACAGGTGTTTCCCCCTCCTCCCCTCCCCTTCCCACACACAGGTAATGGACTTCTTGAAGAAACTGGGTCCGTCGTATTGTAGAACGTTCCACATTCTGAATTTTTCTCTTTGCTTCTTCATGGGATTATTTAAATTACACTTCCGTTTTCTGTATTTCCTGTAATTATAATTTATAATTATAAAAAATTATAAATTTTTATAATAAACAATTTCATTTCAGGGCTTTCATTCACAGAGCATCTGCTGAGAACCAATCCCTGTGTTAAGGGCTTTTCAGACATTTCTTGCTGCATCCTCACAACTGCCTTAGGCAGCAGATAATATTTTCACCCCCCCTTTCATAGCTCAGAAAACTTAACGAAACATCAACCAGTTTGGGGTATAGCCAACAGGCCGGCGCATCGCCCGTCATCTCAACAAAGCTTCGGAGACTGAGTATACGACTGAGACTGAGTAAACTTTTCCATTTCACAAAGCGTTTCTGCACGCGGGCTGCAGCACAGCTTGGCAGGCAGCTCCCCCAAACCAGGCGCTAACCTCAGCACAGGGGAGGGCGGGAGGTGCCGGACGAGAGAAAAGGGGCTGATTGATAGGCAGGGGATACACGGTGAAAGGGAAACAACAGAACGACAGAAAATCAACAAGTTGGTGACACATGGAGGCACTCATGGAAAGGGGCGGATGGAACAGATGGGAGAAACAAAGGCAAAAGGCAGTGGGCGGGGCGGGGGCAGTGAGGGGGAGCGAAATGGGAAGAAAAGAAGACCTAGAGAGCAGGACAGATTCACTCCAACCACAGGCCACCTTCCGTCCTGCCCCCATCCCTCACACCAGCTGAAAAGGAGAACCCTACAGGGCAGGAGGAAGGACCAGACGGACACTGAATGTACAGCGATGTCCGGACGTAACTACAGACGTGTGTTTGGTGACGTTACCACGCACTCTTGTCTCCCCATCCCACCCCCCCCCCCCGCCCCCTGTCCCACGATTGCTGCTCTTTCCTGTGACCTTCCAAGTTCAGACCTAGCTTCCTCTGCCCAGCTCCAAGCTCACGAAGGGGAAGGAAGGGAAGAGGAAGGAATCATTTATTCATTTAAGCAACTTTTAAATTCTTCAAAACAGCTTCACCGAGAGAATTCACAGGCCATCAGTGCCCAAGGAAGCTGCTCACAGGGCAGAACCTGTGTGACTGAGGCCAGGACGCAAGGCCACCTTAATGCCAGTAAGGGCATCCGATCAAGGGCCCCTGGGGTCATCTTCGGGTAAGGGTTGGATCAAAACAATGGGAAGGAAAGACATGTCTGGGGGCCTGCATGTGTGTTGCGGGGACGGCGGACAGGAGCGGGGGGGAGGATCAGAAAACACAGTGGGAGAGATAACCTTCAGTGCATTTCACAGACTGGCACGAGAGCACAGGCGACAGCGGGTTCGTCACAATCTTCCAGTGTGCCTTAGTAACAGGGAACCCCCGCTCGCATCACAGGTTGAGAAACACCTTCCTCTCATAGCAGCATTATGTATAACAGGCAAAAAGTGGAAATAACCCAAACATCCGCCGACGGATGAATGGATGAACAACACGCGCACAGCCACATCTTATGGAATATCACCGAGCACAAAAAGGAATGAAGTACCCGCACATGCCACCACATGGAGGAACCTTTAAAATATGAGAGAAGCCCCATGCAAAGGCCACGCATCGTCTGATTCCATCCGGGAGGAATGTCCATGCTGGGCAAATCCACAGGGGCAGGAATCAGATTAGTGGTATCTCGGGGTGGGGGTGGGGGTGCTGATGGGTATGGAGCCTCTTCTGGGGGTGTTAGAAACGTTCTAAGATGAGGCTGGGTTCAGGGCTGCACGACTCTGTGAACACGCTAAAAACTGCTGAACTGCACACGTGAAACGAGAGAGACGCCGTGGCAAGTAGGTCTCAACAGAGCTGTAGACCTATTTTTAAATTTCAACTAATAAATAAGGCGTTTCTTTCTTCCCTTGTTTCCCAAAGACACGAATTTCTCTCTCGTTACCGTGAGAGTTTTGTTTTCCGTTCTTTCGTACAAAAGCAGAAGCAAAGAGGGGGCGGGGGGGGGGGGGCGTTTATTTATATAGATGACAGTTAACCCAACGCCGTGAACGCAAGGAGAAGCAGCAATGAAGCACGAGATGAAAGTCAAACTCTTTCGACCGCTCCGTTCCGTAGCCAAATCCCGACGCTCGACGCTCGGGATGTAAGATTTCTAGGTAGCTACGGGCCGCTAGCTTTCCACACATTGTGCTCTGAGCACAGACGGGGCAGTACTCCACCTGCTTCTCCGGGGAACGGCATCCAGCTTTTCACCACTGAATGTCAGGGGCTGTGAAAGAAGCTCTATCGCCTTCATACATGGCCAAGTTTTGGAGGCTAGCTAAAAAGTCTGCCAAAACCCGAAGGCTTTTCTGCACCGGTTTCTACTTTAGTTGAACACAAGAGAGCATCATGCTGCTTTCTTAAAAAAAACAAAACACAAAAAACTATCCAGTTCTCACAGGATGACCCTCAGCAGTACATTTTATATTCATTGTTTCCTTTCCAAGAGCCTTTACAGAATGGCTGGACAAGGAGAACTACAAATCAGAATAAGTCACTTCACCGACCTGAGTCTATGACTCCTTACTTATAAGGAGGAGGGCTGCCCACAATTACTTCCAAGGATATTCAGTCTCAAGGGGATCGGTCATTGTGGGTCTGTGAATCATGGAGACAGGACTAAATGCAGAAACAGAGTTCCAGGAAACTTTTGTATAACCAGTTTCTTGCAATTTTAATAAAGTCATTTCCTCGAGTATTAAAGTCATTTAAAAATGATGCCACAGTTCCTCGGCAAATCTTATCTGAGTAATTGTGGGAGGCAAGTAAAGGGAAGGAAAGAAGGTTCCAATTCTCTCATATTCAGCTAAGGTGATTTCATGTAAAATCCTGGAATTATCTGTTTATCACATTACTATGGGCAGATTAAAAAATACCCAGCTGGCAGGCCAAACGATGAATCCTATCTGAGTTGAGAATAAAAATATAGTGTAGGAAACTTCTGGACAGTAGGAATGGATTTGGGGGGGATGAAAAAAAGAGAGTATGTGGACTCCAGCTCTTATCTAACCTCTAAACAAACTGCCAGCCCTTCGGAAGCATAATACTCCAATGCTCCCCAAGCCTTGGAACCTCACACTAGAGCTATTCCTGTCCAGTCCTAACTTCTCCAAGCACTAGCTGCTGGTAATCGGAGAACACGCCTATACATCCACACATTTGCTCCGGCCAAGCCCAGCACCGCCCAGCACTGGGTACCAGCTAGAGAGAAATGGATCCTTGACCTCTATGCACACAACAGGAGAGTCCTGGTGACCTGCTAAGTAAGGCTCAGGGATAAGCCTTACTTACTGAATGGAGCCTCAGGGATAAGAGTAATTGATGGGGAACTGACAATAAGGAGCAGTGTGTAAAGCCTGTCAGCCAGCGAAAACCGATGAGATCAAGTGCGCCAGCCCCACACTTTGCAAGGAGCCGGCCAAACACAGGAGTGCAGTATGTTTATGAAGACACGGGACACCTCCTTGCGATCACGGAGAGTACAACAGCAGTGAGGAAAGGTGGGGACCTCGGAAGCGGGTCCGAAACCCAGAGCACTTCTTTCTGGTTACCAACTACCCAATCCTTTGATTTGGCAACCCCCAAACTGCCTTAAACCCTCGAATCGAGCTAGTCTGTCTCCCAAGAGCTTATTCACAAGGTCTGTTAGTAGGGATGGAAGTAACCATTACATATCTTATTGCTACATGAAATGTCCTTCATTCCCAGCCAGAGCTATAAAAGCACATAAAGCACGAAAGGCTGCATTTACACATAACTGTGATGCCACCTGAAACCACTATTAGACTGTATGCCAAATGAGTAAGTGGGACTTACCAATTTTCTGGTTAAAAATCTTGTCAAAGGTTATTTCATTTCTCTCCTGGAGGTACTTCTGCATCACACTCCGGATACTAAAAGAGAAGAGGGACACGGTTTTAACGGTGACAGCCTGCATCATGAGAAACCATCCCTAGTGTGGACAATACGTGAATGTCTTAACTCAAGGATGCTGGCTGGAGAGAGCCCTCTTACTGACAGCCGTGATCGCAGGGCCGGCTGACTACACTTAAAGCTGGGAGCATCATGGCCCCAGCTGATATCCTGTCCTGTGACTCAGGGCCAACCTGACATGTAGACACTGGACCAAAAATAACCCCAGGGCTGTGGGAACACTCACCCTCAACACCACCATTCTCAAAATACATACAAGTGTGCGCGCACATGTGACACATTCCGCTAATGGATTAATGAGCTCTTTCTGAAACAAAAGCAAATGTTCCCTGGATGCATGACTGCGATTTTTAAAAACCACATTTCTATACATCAACAATAAACAGTGAGAAAACATAATTAGAAGAAGACTTCACTTAACGATAAAATAAGAAACACCAAATGCCTTGAAATAAACCCTTCAAAACATGGGCAAGGACTTTATGGGGAAAATTACAAAATGTACTGAGAGACATCACCAAAAATCTTAATAAATGGAAAAGAACACCATAGTTATGAACAGAAAGATTTAGTATTGCAAAAATTCAACATCTATCCAAGTTTATCTGTGAAATCAATTCAAACCCCATCAATATTCCACAGAGTTTTTCACAGAACATAGAAACGATTAGTCTTTATAAACTGTATCCAGAACAACACGGGATCAAGGAGAGCAAAAACATTTATGAAGAAAGAGAATAATAAGAACAGGGCTTATTATGAAATTAAAATAATTAAGACAGGATAAACAAATTGATCAATGAAATGGAATAGAGAGCACATAAATACGGAACTTTAATATATAAGCAGCAAGGCAGAGAAATGGAGAAGCTAAGGATTATTCTGTAAGTGAACAAAAAGTGAATATCCAAATGGAAAAAGTAGAGACTGAGTCTCTATCATCCACTGGTGGGGGAAAAAATTAGCATTAACAGCCCCCTCTTGAAAACAAACTGATTAAGGGGTGCCTGGGTGGCTCAGTCAGTTGAGTGTCTGACTTTGGCTCAGGTCATGATCTCACAGTTCATGAGTTTGAGCCCCGCGTCGGGCTCTGTGCTGATAGTTCAGAGCCTGCAGTCTGCTTCGGATTCTGTGTCTCCCGCCCTCTCTGCCCCTCCCCCATGCACGCTCTGTCTCTCTCTGTCTCTCAAAAATGAATACATGTTAAAAAAAATCTTAAACAAACTGAGGTATAATTTATATATGGTTAAATGCATATTTAAGCGTACCAACAGATGAGTTTTTCACATATAACTACTACCCTAATCAAGACGTAGAATATTTCTATCACCCCAAAAGATGCCCCTTTGCAATCAGTCTCCCCATACTCTAAGATCCAAGAAAATACTGATCTCCTTTCTTTTAGTATGGTTTACCTCCTCCAGTTTGAGAATTTTACATAAATAAAACTACACAATATGTTGTCGTGTGTCTCACTTCTTTCACATGACATAAGCAAGCTTCATCCATAGTGTTGTGCACTAAGTATTTAGTCCCTTCTCATCGCCAAGTAGTATGTCATTGCATGAACACTCCACCATTTATCCATTCATCTGTTGATAGACAATTGGGTTGTCTCCAGTCTGGGGCTATTGCAAATAAAGCCGCCTTAAATATCTGTGTGTAAGTCTTTTTTTTTTTTTTTTTTTTCAACGTTTATTTATTTTTGGGACAGAGAGAGACAGAGCATGAACGGGCGAGGGGCAGAGAGAGAGGGAGACACAGAATCGGAAACAGGCTCCAGGCTCTGAGCCATCAGCCCAGAGCCCGACGCGGGGCTCGAACTCACAGACCGTGAGATCGTGACCTGGTTGAAGTCGGACACTTAACCGACTGCGCCACCCAGGCGCCCCTGTGTGTAAGTCTTTTTACGGGCACGTGTTTTCATTTCTCATGGGCTGTTGGTCACGTGGTTAATTATACCACTGCTGGTCACGTGGTTAATTATATTTAACATTATGAAAAACCTACTGAATGATATCCCAAACTGACTGTATGACGTTACATCCCCACCAGCAACACATGAAGTCCCAGTTGCTCCGTATTCCTTGCCAACACTTTGGTTATCAGTCTTTTCGGTTTTAGCCACTGTTAGGCAGTGTAGTGGTAGCTTATTTTAATTAGGATCTCGCTAATGAGTAAGGATGTTGAGTACGTTTGGACACGATTATTGGAGTACTTCTATCTCCTGTGAGGCATGGGGGTGAAGTCTTTTGCCTACCTTTTAATTGAGTTACTTTTCTTATGACTCAATTGTAAAATTTCTGACTATGTCCTGGAATCGAGTCCAGTGTCCGATTTATATGATCATAATATTTTCACCCAGTCCATACCCTGTCTTCACTTCCTTCATGAAGTCCTTCTAAGAGCACAAGTGTCTAGTCTATGAGTTCCAATTTATTATTTCTTTTTTTTTTAAACATTTTTTTTTCAACGTTTATTTATTTTTAAGACAGAGAGAGACAGCATGAACGGGGGAGGGGCAGAGAGAGAGGGAGACACAGAATCGGAAGCAGGCTCCAGGCTCTGAGCCATCAGCCCAGAGCCTGACGCGGGGCTCGAACTCATGGACCGCGAGATCGTGACCTGGCTGAAGTCAGACGCTTAACCGACTGCGCCACCCAGGCGCCCCTCGATTTATTATTTCTTTGATGGACCACGCTAAGAAATCTTATGCATCTGAAGGTAATAAAGATTTTTAACCTGGTATTTCCTTTCAGACATTTTAAAGTTCTAGCTTCAATGTGTACGTCTAAGATCCATTTCAGGTTAATTTTTGTGTATGATACAAAGTAAAACCTCAAGGTTCTTTTTTTCTTCCTAATACCTCGCTATTCCGATATCATTTGCTGGGGTAAAAAAAAAAAAAAAGTATCCTTACTCCATTGAATTATCCTGGCACCTTTTTTTGATACAACACTAAATTTGGGAAGGTCTTTCGTTAGGCTATTCTGTATCATTGATTTGTATGTCTACTCTTACATCAATACTATATTTTCTTGACTTTAGAGGTTTAGAGTATGTCTTGAAATCAGGTATCTCAATTTGGTTTTACTGCCTTTGTGGAGTTTTTGGTTGGTTCGTTTGTTCGTTTTTTGGCTATCCTAGGTTTGTTACATTTCCATGTAAGTTTTTCCCCAGAAATTTCTGCCCAGAAAAAGCCTGATGGGGCTTGGATTGGGATTGTGCTGAATCTACAGATCAGTTTGTGGGTATTGACCTCTTAGTAATAATAAGTGTAGAATCCGTAAGTATGATATGTTTCTTCACTATTCTAGGTCTTTAATTTCTCACATCACTATTTTATAGCTTTCAGTATAGAAGTCTGGTCTTTTTTTTTTTTTTTTTTGCAATAGCTTTCTCTGGTTTTGATATCCAGATACTATGATTCATAAGAGGAGATGGGAATAATTCCTTTCTCCTCTATTCTCTGGATGAGTTGGTGCCCAACAATGTTAATTATTCCTTAAATGTTTGGTAGAACTCATCAGTGAAGCCACGTGAGCCTAGAATTTTCTTTGTGGGAAGGTTTTGAAATTACACACTCCATTTCTTTCATAGATATAGGGCTATTTATATTTTCTGTTTCTTCTTGTATTAGCTTTGGTAACTTGTGTCTTTGAAGGAATTTTTCTATTTCATTTAACCTGTTTAATGGAACTCAAAATAATGATTGTGAGTAAGAGAAACCAGATTAAAAAAGAGAGACAAACATATAGACAGAGACAGAGAAAACACAGTGTCTGATTACAAAGAGGCAGAAGCAAACTTCTGCGTGATGGAGCACAGAGCAAAATAATATATACACACACATATATATTTGGTTTTTGTCCCAGTACTTGGCACAGAACTCCTAAAACCCTTGGAATTTTCTTATGGTAGAAGCATCTAATTCATAATAATCCCTTTTCAACCCTACATGAGTTTATGCTAATGAGGTGACTCTTAGCGGCCCATAGACAGCTTCAGGGCAGAGCTAGTTGCCAGAGAAACCCACCATATGATTAGAGCGGTAGAACTACTGGCCCCATCACTTGACATCTGGGAGAGTGGAGACTGAGTTCAATTACCAACGACCAATGATTTAATCACACCTACACAATGAAACTTTGATAAAAACTCTAGAAAGATGAGGTCTGAAGAGCTCCCGGGCTGGTGACCCCATGGATATGCTGGGACACTGGTGCTTCCGGACAGGGCAGGGACGCTCTGTGCCCCACCCCTTCCCACAAGACCCAGCCCTATGTAACAGTCCCTTTGAAGTCCCTGAGTTGTATCCTTTACAATAAAATGATCTGTAAGTATAGCACCTTCTTGAGTTCTGTGAGTTGTTCGAGTGAAATCTCAAACATAAGGGGAGGATCATGGGAACCTCAAAACTTGTAGTCAGCCAGGCAGTAATGCAAAGAGACTACAGGACCCCATTTGCAGCTGGCATCTGAAGTGGGGCAGTCTTGTGGGGCTGAGCCCTTAACTTGGAGGCTGTGCCAACTCTGGGTAGTTAGCATCAGGATTGAGTTGAACTGTAGGACACTCAGTTGGTGTCAGAGAATTGACAATTGTTGGAAGGTGACAAAATGTATATGTGCGTTATCTTAATTTTGGTAATGGCTTCACAGGTGTAGATAAAACTTGCCAAATTGGACCCTCGAAATGTGCGCAATGTGTTTCATGTTAATTATACCTCAAAAAAGCTGGGTTGGTTTTTGTTGTTGTTGTTTTTCTTTGAATTATATCACCGGGATGTGATCAGCAAAATCATGAGTGTTAGAAATTCTCTACCACCCCTGACCCTATTTCTTTAGCAAAATCAACTTCAAGAGGGGAAAACGGTGGCAGGGCACCTAAAAAACAAACAACAACAAAAAAAACCCAATCTTATAAAAAATTGAAGAGGGGTGCCTGGGTGGCTTCTGTCCAGCTCTTGATTTCAGCTCAGGTCATGATCTCACAGTGCAGGGATCAGGCCCTGCATCAGGTTCTGCACTGACAGCATGGAACTTGTTGGGGATTCTCTCCCCCTCTCTCTGCTCCCCTCCCTGCTCGTGTGCACATGCTCTCTCTCTCTCTCTTACTCTCTCTCTCTCAAAATAAATAAATCAACTGGGGGCACCTGGGTGGCTCAGTCGGTTGAGCATCCGACTTCAGCTCAGGTCAGGTCACGAACTTGCAGCTCGTGAATTCGAGCCCCGCGTCGGGCTCTGTGCTAACAGCTCGGAGCCTGGAGCCTGCTTCGGATACTGTGTCTTCTCTCTCTGACCCTCCCCCACTCATGCTCTGTCTCTCAAAAATAAACGTTAAAAATAAATAAATATGCTTAAACATTTTAAAATAAAAAACTGGGAAAATGAATACAGACCAAATATCTGCCAAATACTTCCTTAGAAATATTACAATTTAGCAGCAGCAATGTGTTACATCATGTTTATGCTTTTATATTTTAAAAGGGTTCTTATCTTTTAGGGATTGATACAGATATTTTACAGATGCAATGACAGATTATGTCTAGCTCTGCTTCGAAATAATCTAAAGGGAATTAGGAAGTACGGATGAAACACGATTGGCTGTGTGTTGATAACACATAAAGCCGAGTGATGGCTACATCAATTTCATTATACTATTCTCTCTGTACATGGTTAAAATTTTCATCAAAGAAAGTTTTTTTAAAAATCAAACCCTCCAGGGGCGCCTGGGTGGTGCAGTCAGTTAAGCGTCCGACTACAGCCAGGTCACGATCTCGCAGTCCGTGAGTTCGAGCCCCGCGTCAGGCTCTGGGCTGATGGCTCAGAGCCTGGAGCCTGTTTCCGATTCTGTGTCTCCCTCTCTCTCTGCCCCTCCCCCGTTCATGCTCTGTCTCTCTCTGTCCCCAAAATAAATAAACGTGAAAAAAAAAATTAAAAAAAAAAAAAAATCAAACCCTCCAGACTCCTGAACCATTTCTTTACATACCTCCTCATCAAGATAAGGCATAATATACTATATATAATACCATATATATTGATGGGAGGCCTAATGGATTTCTTTTAATATAACATCAACTAGCTGGAGACACAGCAACCCTGCCTATTGGGGTCCTGCCATATAAATACAAGGTAAGTATAATAAATATTGTATTGTAATTTAACATTTTCTTCTACTACTAAAGTGGTTGAAAGATCTGCTCTCTACCGGCCAAGGACTAGGTAGGCTTAAGTTGTACTTGAACACCTCACTAGCAGAAAACTACGATATTTATGACACAGCGAGCCAACTCCCATTTTAAAAGCCTCTATAGGGGGGCCTGGGTGGCTTAGTCAGTTAAGTGTCCCAACTCTTGACCTCGGCTCAGGTCATGATCTCACAGTTTCTGAGTTTGAGTCCCGCATTAGGCTCTGTGCTGATGGCTCCAAGCCTGCTTGGGATTCTGCCTCACCTTCTCTCTGTCCCTCCCCTGTGTGTGTGTGTGTGTGTGTGTGTGTGTGTGTGTGTGTGTGTGTATGTGGGGGGGGGGAGGGAAGGGGGAGGTCTGCACGTGCATGTGCACAAGCTCTCTCTCTCTCTCAAAATAAATAAACTTTAAAAAAGGCCTCTATATTCTCTTGAGGTTTAATTCTGTTTTATTCTAGTGTCCAAAACAAAATGAGTTTAAACAATTATCTCTGTAACATATCACCCCCAAAAGATGAGGATGCAAAAGGTAGTTGTGAAGATAAAGCAAAATTATGGGAAGAGACTGCTTTGTTAGAAGCACCACATAAATGAGTGGTTACCATTACTGACCACCAAGAAACCCAGAAGGCAGAGTTTTTTTTAAGATGAGATGACTAAGCAGTCATACAAAGATTCAATTCCCCCAAAAGGAAATTGCTTTCTTTTATATGTAGTTACTAAATATTTTCCACTAACTGCTCATTAAACACCCAAAATAGAGCTACATTATCCAAAGTCACAATAGAAACTCTGCCACTAGATTTAAAACCACCGAATCCTGCCAGATAGACTCTGAAGAGGTCTGTAAAAGTAGCTGGGACGGTTTAATGTCAACTCTTGTCAAGGTTCCTCGGTTCACCAGATCTTTGGCAGGAAGGGTTGCATATAATTTGCATACCATTAAACATTTCAGCAGGAGACAGTCTACATTTAGACAATCACAACCCAATTACGCTAGATGTGAATTTAAGCTCCTTTGTGTTTTTTTCTACAATATTTTGACAATCCAGATCAGCTCTCTTCATGCCTTTTTCTTTGCAACAGGTTACCTGATATTAAAGTGACACTAACATAACCCGAATTCCACTGGTCAGTAAAAATCCATCATCTTAACGAAAGTCGTCCCTGGACAGAGAGAATTGGCGAGATGAACACATTTATGGGGTCATCAGTTCTTCTAATAAAAGCCACTAAAACCTCATGACCCAAATCATCCCTTCAAATTAGTTACAATGATCATTCTAAAACCCATTCACCTTTATTTTTCAGAATACTTTTGAATCAGCAACAACATACGAGCAGATTCATTTTACAGCGAAGCATCAGAGGAGGGAGGGACAGAGGCCAGGAGAGTCTATAGCAGGGCTTAGAGCATCCTCCTCGTTTCCAAGGGTAATTTTCCATGCAGTTATCTCATTTACAAGACTCCAAGGGCCTCCCATTTTGCCCAACGTCCTAACTCCTTAGCACGTTACCGGGAGCATTTCCAATGGGGCCCCAACCCACCTTGTCAACCACATCGTGTCATGGTTTTTCTCCCAGAGCGGCCACGCTTGATTTTCTCACTGCTCCGTGACTCTAAATGCCACTCCTTCGAATGCCTCTTTTTACATGAAAACCTCCTTGTCTTCCAGGATCCACGTCGGGATCACTGACACTATGATGCTGTCCCCAGCTCTGGCAGAGGTAAGTCACTTCGGTTTCCACTGCACGTCACATGGCACTGCTGTAGCATGTCCCCAGTGGACCCCTGTCCTCCTCAGGAGGAAAAGACAGTGTAATCATCGGTTCACACAATCATTCATTCGTTCGAAATAGGTACTGCATCCTTTCTAGGAGACAGCCAGCCACTGCGTGTGATGCCAGAAATGCACCGTGCCTCCGACCCGGTCTCTGCCCTAAAAGAGCCCTTGTCCATAGGGGTGACAGAGGACTGAACAGAAGCCCCAATCCAACGTGGCAGTCAGCAGGGACTGCACGGCCAGCTCAACAGGACTAAACTATAGAATCTGAGGGGCCGCTGGCAAAGGGGAAGTGAGAGAAAGCAAGGGGACCACTCGAGAAGGATCTCATAGTCATGTCACCTCAGCCTGTACCAAATAATTGAACCAAATGGACAAAGGACAACAGCAATTAAAACACACACACACAGGGGCGCCTGGGTGGCGCAGTCGGTTAAGCGTCCGACTTCAGCCAGGTCACGATCTCGCGGTCCGTGAGTTCGAGCCCCGCGTCAGGCTCTGGGCTGATGGCTCAGAGCCTGGAGCCTGTTTCCGATTCTGTGTCTCCCTCTCTCTCTGCCCCTCCCCCGTTCATGCTCTGTCTCTCTCTGTCCCAAAAATAAATAAACGTTGAAAAAAAAAAAATTAAAACACACACACACAGAGACACACACACCACACACGCCAGACCACAAACAGCTCCCACTTTTAGATTCATTTATTTTTCTAACTATGTGAAAAGTGTATCTAAATTACCCCCCATGAGATTAATTTCAGCCTTTCATGGCTTTTTTTGTCTTTAATGTTTATTTATTTTTGAGAGAGAGAGAGAGAGAGAGCGTGCGAGCAGGGGAGGGGCACAGACAGAATGAGACAGAGAATCCAAGAAGGCTCTGGGCTGTCAGCACAGAGCCCAATGTGGGGCTTGAACCCACGAACCATGAGATCATGACCTGAGCCAAACCGACTGAGCCACCCAGGCACCCTTTCGTGGCTTTTTTTAAAGCAAACACTTCCTTTCCATGGACTCACAGATGACATTTTGTTTCTACCACCGGTAAGAATGCTGACTCATTGGACATAAGTCACTGTACTTCCTCGTCCCCCAAACGCCACCGTGACCTACTGTCCCCCACTCTTCCCTGAGGCAACGTAAACCGGTCACTGTCTGGGCAAACAGATTCACACACTAAAATAGGCTCCACAGAAAATCAGCCAAGGTAAATTTTCTTTGACTTGACTCTCAATTTGGTATAAGATACCCACTGTCCCACAAGAAGTCCGCATGATCATAGCCGCTGATCTCCTTTACAGGCTGGGGGGCGGGGCAGTTTGCTTACAAGAACCCTTTATCATACTCCAGAGCAATGAAAATACATTCTCTCATATTTTTCTGTTTTTAATAGTTTTGTGATGATCTCATCGAACACTCTGGAATTTCTTTTTTCGTACAATGTGGAGGGATTGTAACTTTGCCAGATCACACACCAGGCTTTCCCCACCAGACTCAAAATGTCACCTTTGTTCATAAACCAAACTCACATATAATACGTGTGCTCGTAGGGGCGCCTGGGTGGCTCAGTCGGCTCAGATCATGATCTCATGATTCCTGAGTTCAAGCCCCACGTCAGGCTCTCAGCTGACAGCTCAGAGTCTGGAGCCTGCTTCGGATTCTGTGTCTCCCTCTCTCTCTGCTCCTCCCCTGCTCACATTCTGTCTCTCCGTCTCTCTGAAAAATGAATAAACTTAAAAAAATTTTTTTAAATATGTGTGTTTGTATACATTACGTATATACACACATACACATACACACAAGGCTTGTTGTGCCCTGGATGTGTGTCTATGTCTGCACCACAACCACACTTGTAACTGCTATAGCAATGTTTTCTTTTAGACAGAGCAGATCCCCACTGTTTCATTTTTTTCAAAATGTCATTGGTTATTTTTGTCCATTCTTCTCTTCTAGATGAACGTGAATCACCTTTCAAGTCCTTTGAAATTCTCGTTTGGGTTTTGACTGGGATTGCCTTGGATTCAGATTCTTTTGAAGAGAACTGACATCTTCCCAAACTGAGTCTTCCTATCTGCAAAGATCCTGTGGCACTCCATTTATCCAGGCTTTCTTGGCCTTTAAATAAAGTTTTGTGTTTCTCACATACAGGTCTTGTTGGTAATTATGGTAGTTAGTGAGGTCAGGTTTAGAGCAACACATTAGAAAAGACCAATTTTAAAGTAATTATTTTGAAATGTTTTGACAAATTAATATTCAAATGACCTAAAAACAGAAAGCTGTAGGAGTGCCTGGGTGGCTCACTCGGTTGGGCCACCGACTTTGGCTCAGGTCATGATCTCACGGTCCGTGAGTTCGAGCCCCATGTCGGGCTCTGAGCTGATGGCTCAGAGCCTGGAGCCTGCTTCCGATTCTGTGTCTCCCTCTCTCTCTCTCTGCCCCTCCCCCACTCATGCTCTGTCTCTGTCTCAGACATAAATAAACATTAAAAAAAAAAACCAGGGGCGCCTGCGTGGCGCAGTCGGTTAAGCGTCCGACTTCAGCCAGGTCACGATCTCGCGGTCCGTGAGTTCAAGCCCCGCGTCGGGCTCTGGGCTGATGGCTCAGAACCTGGAGCCTGTTTCCGATTCTGTGTCTCCCTCTCTCTCTCTGCCCCTCCCCCGTTCATGCTCTGTCTCTCTCTGTCCCAAAAATAAATAAACGTTGAAAAAAAAAATTTTTTTTTAAAAAAAAACCAGAAAGCTTTCAAGTCATTTCAGTAACAGAGACTGGATCGTAGAGTTTCATTAGGCTTTGGAAAGATGCTTACAGGGTAGATCATCTTAAATAGCAAGGGTTATTTTTTTTTCCTGCTAAATTTAAACATCAGAGCTATGATTTGAATGATATTCACAAAGTTCAGGGAAGTCTTTTGTGTTCAGGGGTAAATGGACATAGTTTTCTAAAGTTTCATTTCTTACCCTGCTTTGCCTCTTGGAAATCCTTCTTTATGGCTTCTGCTCCCCCTTCATCGTTCCCCGAGAAGTCTGCAGGTCAACAGGTTGTAAATCTGTCCACACCACTTGGGATTGGTCAGGACTCTGGCTACGAGTGAGTTGACTAAACCTCTGCCCACATCTTTGCGATCGGTGTCACGGGGTTTCTTTTTGAGCCGCCCTACCGTGGTTTCCAAAAAGCACGCCACCCTCCCGCAGACTAACTTACTGGAGACGCAGCACATCTTGCATATGCCATCACCGGAGTTTAGGTCCTAAGTCACCAGTGCTCCTACCCATGACATCGGGCCAACCGAAGTTTCCATCAGCCCTGCAAGCCTCTAACTGCGATCCTCAGGCCTAGCCATCTACTTTGTTGTTTTGAAAGATCATAATGAAAATGTTCAAACATGCAGAAGAGCATAGTAGAGTGAGCCCTGGTAACCGTCCTCCCACGCCTCCTGAGTAGCTACCAAGGTTTTCGTCGGCTACTTTTATCCTCGCCCCAACTTCTCCTCCAAGCTTTAAAGCATCTTAAGGCTTGGAATCTCCGACTGCGTGTCATTCTACCCTTACTCCCTCAGTTTGCAAACTAAAAATTAGGGACATTTTCCTTACGTAAACACAATCTATTATTACTCCCACCCCCTTCCCTATAGAAACAATACTGACCCTCCCCTGAATGCCCCCCCCCAGAAATAATGATAACTCCTGCACATCTACTACCTAGTTCCCCTGTCCATGATGTCCATAAATGTCCATCATTCTCTTAGGGTTGTCTTTTGAGCCAGGATCTAATATAATCAGGATCGCGCACTCATTAGACCACTGTCTCTCTCCAATCTGCTTTAACCAAGAGCTCCTCCTTCTCTCCGACACCTGCTTTTTATATTCGCAACCAGTGACTTACTGAGGGCACCAAGACAAGCTGTATAGAGGCTAGCTCCTATTCCGGATTTATCTGTTTGCTTCCTCTAAGGTCATTCAACCTGCTCCTCTAGCTCTGTATTTCCTAGACGCTGAAAGTTTCCCTCTGAAGACCGGATGATATTCGAGTCCAACCTCCGGGGGTAGGAATACTCACAAGATGTTCTTCGTATGTCAAACTGCCCCCCCCCCCCAAGGAGGTACAGTTATTTCTTCTTAGTGATGTGAAAATTACTTAACAACTGAGCTGGTGATCATCGGATTTCTCCTTTTCAAATTCCCCACGACACCGCATTTAGCGGGTTCATGCTCTGATGACCTTTGCCTACCTCAACACTTCCATTAAGAGTTGCAACATGGGGGGCGCCTGGGTGGCGCAGTCGGTTAAGCGTCCGACTTCAGCCAGGTCACGATCTCGCGGTCTGTGAGTTCAAGCCCCGTGTCGGGCTCTGGGCTGATGGCTCAGAGCCTGGAGCCTGTTTCCGATTCTGTGTCTCCCTCTCTCTCTGCCCCTCGCCCATTCATGCTCTGTCTCTCTCTGTCCCAAAAATAAATAAACGTTGAAAAAAAAAAATTAAAAAAAAAAAAAAAAAGAGTTGCAACATGGTGACTCTCCCAATTCCATCATCCTTGCCACGTTCACTTGCTGTAAATCTTCTTTTTTCTTTTTTTTAACCAATCAATGAGTTTTTATTTTTTTTTATTATTTTAATTTTATTTTTTTAAGTTTACATCCAAATTAGCATCTAGGGCAACAATGATTTCAGGAGTAGATTCCTTAGTGCCCCTGACCCATTTAGCCCATCCCCCCTCCCCCAACCCCTCCAGCAACCCTCAGTTTGTTCTCTGTATTTAAGAGTCTCTTATGTTTTGTCCCCCTCCTTGGTTTTATATTATTTTTGTTTCCCTTCCCTTATGTTCATCTGTTTTGTCTCTTAAAGTCCTCATATGAGTGAAGTCATACGATATTTGTCTTTCTCTGACTGACTAACTTCACTTAGCATAATACCTTCTAGTTCCATCCACGTAGTTGCAAATGGCAAGATTTCATTCTTTTTGATTGCCAAGTAATACGCCGTTGTGTGTGTGTGTGTATATATATATATATATATATATATATATATATATACCACATTTTCTTTATCCATTCATCCATCGGTGGACAGTTGGGCTCTTCCCATACTTTGGCTATTGTTGATAGCACTGCTACAAACATCGGGGTGCATGTGCCCCTTCGAAACAGCACACCTGTATCCCTTGGATAAATGCCTAGTAGTGCAATTGCTGGGCTGTAGGGTAGTTCTGTTTTTAACTTTTTGAGGAACCTCCATACTGTTTTCCAGAGTGGCTGCACCAGCTTGCATTCCCATTCTGTAAATCTTCTTAAGGAAGAATTATGTCCCATCAAGTAAAAATTGTGATCACCCTCTGTAGCTTACAGGAAAGGCAAGAAAAGCACTAAATGCTTCACATTTTTGACTGCCTCTTTTCAGGGACAGAGTTGGTACCGTATTTTGACTGCCAGTGGTGACCAATAGGTGTCTTGTTTTTATCTGTTTTGTTTGGGGATCTCCCTTTTGGATATCATGGATATATTAGCTTCCTACCGCTAATATAACAAATTACCTCGAACTTGGTAGCTCCAAACCACAGAAAAGTATTATCTTATAGATCTGTAGGTCAGAAGTCTGGAATGGGTCCCACTAAGCTAAGATCAAAATGCCAGCAGAGTTTTGTTCCTAGTGGAGGCTCTATGGGAGCACCCGTCTCCTTATCTTTGCAGGCTTCTAGAAGCCGCCACGTTCCTTGGCCCATGACCCCATTCTACCATCAAAGCCAGCAAATGTCAGATATTCCTTCTCAAGCTACCTCACTCTGACTCTGACCCGCCTCGCTTCCTCGCTATTGTTCTGGGCCCAGCCAGATAACTCAGGATAATAATCTCTTTATCTTAAAGTCTGCAACATCAGCTGCCTGAATTACATCTGCAATCTTCTTGCCAAGTAATGTTCACATAGTCGCAGGTTCTGAGGATTAGGTCATGGACATTTGGTGGGGGAAGGGGCTAGTGTTCTGCCCAGCGCAAGGGCTGGAATATATTCAGAATATTTTAATCAACCGCGGCCATATTCCTTTGATAGCCAGTGGGGACCCCTTCTTCCGGCCTCTGCATTTGTTAGACATCGTGCCCACCCCACCCCTCGGATGGCTCCTTTTTCTAATACAACAGATACCAGAAGTTCCGGGTTCTTCTTGCCGAGACCCTGCCCACCCCTCAGGGCAGGTGTGTTTGCGCTGGGTACCTACAAGGATGGGACAGCAGTTGTTTCTTGGGCTTTTCCATGACTGGGGCTAAGACATACACATATGTGGTAAGACAAAAGAAAAGGAAAGAAAAGAAAAGGAAAGAAAAGAAAAGAAAAGAAAAGAAAAGAAAAGAAAAGAAAAGAAAAGAAAAGAAAAGAAAAAACCATGAATTTAAAATGACTTTCTGGGGCACCTGGGTAGCTTGGCTGGTTAAACATCCAACTCTTGGTTTCAGCTCAGGTCATGATCCCACAGTTGGTGAGATCAAGTCCTGAGTCGGGCTCCACACTGACAGCACAGATTCTCTGTCTCTCCCTCTCTCTCTGTCCTTCCCCCTCATGCCTTCTCTCTTTCAGAATAAATAAACTTAAAAGAAACTGTTTCAAAGAACAAAAAAATAAAATGACTTTCCAATTTGAATTTAACCTTATAGGGTTTTTACTTAGCTCTTGTCTCACACTCCTCTCTTCATTTACATTTAAAATCTCACTTCTAGAGGCACCAGGGTGGCTCAGTTGGTTAAGCCTCCAACTTCGGCTCAGGTCATGATCTCACGGTTGGTGAGTTTGAGCCCCGCATCGGGCTCTGTGCTGACAGCTCGGAGCCTGGAGCCTGCTTCAGATTCTGTATCTCCCTCTCTCTCTACCCCTCCCCTGCTCACGCTCTGTGTCTCTCTGTCTCTCAATAATAAATAAAAACGTCAAAAAAAATTTTTTTAATAAAATCTCAGTTCTTATTACCCAGCTGTATTTAGATAGTCTATATGAAATGATTTTAAATGAACAATAACATTAACACTTCTGAACGCAGCCCTATTTATCCTTAAAACATACAGGACAATTTGGCATCGTCTCGCGAAACTGAGAATGCCCCTCTCTTACTTCCAGGGGTCTATCCTACGACCCCAAAGAGGCACAGGTCAGCATACCCACTGCGCCGGGCTTGTGATTACGAACACAGGGTTAGGTAAACAGCGGTTTTACGATGTATCATGCAGCAATTCAGAGCACTGAGAAGCATCTCTTCACTACTACCAAGGACAAGCCGAACATGTCTCAGCAGGAGCAGAGGGCAAGTTGTAAAGGGACTCACTAATGTGTTCCTGACAAACACAACTCTGTCCCAGTATGATGCCCACAGCCTTTCTGTGTGAAGGTTAAATGTGCAACCTGTTTCATTAGTTTTCCATCACAATGTAGAATGTACTGCTAACAAGTTTAATGCGAAAAATCCTTTATGTATCTAGAGTAAACGGACAAGTGTGCTCGAGCCAAGGGTATCCATGTACCTGCTGATGGAGAGAGAGAATTTCAGGTTTTGTTTTTTAAAGATCAGGGCATATGTGAGATTACAAAAAGATGCTTGGGGTAAGAAAACATTAAGATCAAAAATACTGACGTGTAGCTTTTCTCAATTTGTAACACGGTCATCATTAATGATAACTAATCCTATTACCAAACATGACATTTATGACATCTTATCTTTTAAGGAATTATTCACATATTTATTATTCAATCAACATCACCAGTGAAATGATATGTAAGCCCCTTACCAGATGCCTGTAGTTGATAACCCTTACGGTGAGGACAATTCATTTTCAAACTGTGTTGGTAGTATCTGAAATTGACACCCCTCCTCTACCCACATCTAGGAATTTTCTTTGCTTAGGTGATTCATATGGCAAAAGATAGTCTGTAGGTGTCTATTAAAATGCACAGAGCTTTAAGCCCTTGGCTATCAATGTGATCTTGAGCAATTAGCTTCTCTCTGGACCTGAACTGCCTCCTTCTAAAATGGAGATGATGAAATACTGGAGAGCCGTTTCCAAGAATCTGAAAATAAAGAAGCAAGCTTGCCCTCTGAGAGTAAAAACTTTAAATCAATACATCACACAAAGGGCAGAGAAATGCCAAAGTTTCCTGGGCTGGCTGGCAGGCACTAGCTGTAACTGTGTTCTCCAACCCAGGGGAGGTCTGCCCCCCAGTGAGAACAGGAAACAAGGCAACACGGAAGGACACCCAGATGCCATCACTGCTGGGGAATTCATGCACGTCACATCCAGCGTAAAGCCATCCCATGGAGAAATGACTAGGTCCCAGCTCCTAAAACTGACGAACCTGAGGCTAGACCCTTCCGACCCATCGGGCTATAGCCTGTGATGGCTCTGCTACCTTCGGAGGGCCACTTCACCTCTACAAGGGCAACACACAGGAGAGAATGCTCTGGTCACACAGCCTTCCAGCATCTGGGCTCCCGGGAGATTCGTGTTGACTATATAGTGGCAATCCGCCATCATCGACCCTACCCTAGATCCCTGGATGGTCAGGGGATGATTAATCATAAGCCACGACACTTACCCTAAAACTCTAATCTCACATGAAGGAGTGTGAGTTTCCACGATCTACCTCATTAAGCTTTCCTGGTATGAAACAGTCAGAAAAAATAAGCTTTTCTTATAGCATAACTTGACTTTTTTTTAGAATAATTTGAACGCCAGTTCCCCACTAAACAGGGCACGTTATTTGAACAACAGAAACACAGAAAAACTGGCTGGTTTTCCTTGTGGAATAAAAAACCAATCAAATGATTAAACCCTAAGAAACCCTGGACCACAAAAACCGTCACACTTCTTTGGGGGCAGGGGGGTAGGTCATGAACCTAAGTATCCCCTCTCGCTCAAGGTTTAGAAACTGCTAATGTGCAGGGGCGCCTGGGTGGCTCAGTCGGTGAAGCGGCTGACCCTTGATCACAGCTCAGGTCAGGATCTCACGGTTTGTGAGTTCAAGCCCCGCATCAGGCTCTGCTCTGACAGCACAGAATCTGCACAGAACTGCTAAGGTGAAGAAAACACCTCCCCCTTCTAGGCCAATTCTAGTTGCGACATTTTGCATAAATAATAAGCCTTCCTCTACTGCCAGTGGAGACCAAACAGAAGGAAGCAGGTCCTAAATGGAACAGAGAGGATAGCACAAACTTTTACACTCTACTCTATACTTAACTGTGATTCCAAGAGCCACTGCTTAATTAGCGTGTCATTATACTATAAGAAAAGAAATAGTAAACGTAGTTGAAAAAAGAATGGCCCATGAAAGATGAATATTAAAATCCCTTGACCTTACCGGTTAGGGTTAGTTGTTTCTAAATGGAATACAGACACCTCCCTTACCACCCCCACCCCTAACCAAGTAGCAAAAGCCTCATATGTTGAAAAGAAGACACATCTGAAAATGTCATCTCAGCTTTAGACATTCACGTTGCAAAATGAAAGTCTGCGGTATTTAACAGCTGTGTAAATGCCTTCCCATGTAACTTCTAGTTCATTTTTAACTTAAACCCTCATCAAAAGCAATGCAGACATAGAAAATTGACAGTGCCCTGAAAATATAACCACAGTGATCTTTCTAGATCGAGAATAAAGAACAATGGACTGACTTAATTACAAAAGCACAAATACCAAGAGCTCGTTCCCCAGTCAAGTTCTATTGCTGAAAATGAAGATATGCTTGCTGCCTTCCCCAGAAGACTCCTAATGGAACTGTAGGTGTAAGTTTTTGAATATATGAAACATTAGCCCTAAAATCCTCAGAAAAAGGCGCTTTTTTGGCATAATTGAAGCTCGTTTTCTTCCTAAAAATATTTTAGCCCACAATTTTCTAAGAATGTACACAGGGCCTCGAAGTTGGCACTCAGCAAGTGGGAGACAATGTCAAAAGACACCTGGTACCCACCGTAGCTTCTAAATTCTGACTAATGGAAATGTTAATCCCCTAATCAAGCTGGTGTGATGAATCTCAAATCATCAGAGGAACCAAAAATTTTCTCCCCATAACGGAACTTGAGAGAGATTCAACCACACACTTGGAATAGGATTTTTCACTGGTTTTGCCACCACTGAATTAAGCAGAGGAATTCTACAGGTATCTTTTCAGTCTTCTTAAACCTTAATATTCTGACTCAGCCGGGTCATAGTCAGACTGATGGGCACAGATTACAGAGAGCAGCGTGCAGACTTCAGCTTGATTTGGGGAGTGACTAAAAGGACTGGGGACAGCTTCCTGTAAAAGCCACTGTGGGATAGGGTAGCTGCCTTCAGATATCAGAAAATCTGTCACTTTTTCAGGGACTAAACTTGTTTGTACAACCATGAAAGGACAGCAAAACATCAGTGCACAGAACTAATTGCAAGAGAGCTTTCCAACATCACAGAGCTTCCAAAGATGTTCCTCGGAGATGACCCTGCCTGGACGTCAGACAGGGAAGTCACCCATCCAATGCATGACTAAATTGGATGCCCTCCAAGATCTTTTCAAACATGAGATACTACAATGCTATGTTATTAACATGCAATCTGTTAATGTCTAAGGAATACTGAAATGAATCACCTTATGCTCAATACACTGAAGCCAGCTGCTTTTAGGCTGTGATTTTGGTTCATTTTACTGAAGCAAAGGCCTCTAAAGGATGAGCTAATTCTCCTAATTGTTTAGTTATCTGTATTTAAGAATAGCAATGCTTATGAACTCTTATGTATTGAAGCCAACATAGCCCAGAGCCGGATGGACGGATGGATGGATGGATGGATGGATGAAAAGAAGGAGGATGAAAAGAAGAAAGAATGGATGGATGGATGGATGGATGGATGGAAGGAAGGAAGGAAGGAAACATGGAAAGATGGATGGATGGGTGGGAGGAAAGAAGAGATGGAAGGATGGATGGGTGGGTGGGAGGATGGATGGAAAGAAGAAAAAGAGGGAGGGTAGAGTAAAGGTGGGGAGGAAGAAAAGAAAGAAAAAGAACCGAGTGAAGGGCGCCTGGGTGGCTCACTCAGTTAAGCGTCTGACTTCGGCTCAGGTCATGATCTCGCGGTTCCTGAGTTCGAGCCCCACGTCGGGCTCTGTGCTGACGTGGCTCCAGCTCGGAGCCTGGAGCCTGCTTCCGATTCTGTGTCTCCTTCTCTCTCTGGCCCTCCCTGCTTATGCTCTTTGTCTCTCTCAAAAATAAATAAACATTAAAAAAAATTAAAAAGAACTGAGTGAGGTAGCATGTATGCAAGGTTCTAGACACATAGTGCCACCAATGCTAGAAGAAAACAGAAGAAATCTGGGAAATTCACTTACTTATGTGTCTAAAGGTCAACATCTGCTCTTTGCTGCCTGGGTCAACATATCAACTTTTCAGAAATCCTGTCTCCCAACCTGCTTCTGCAGAGCACGTGGCACAGGGGCTCCACGCAATGCTGCCTTTTATCGGCTACTACTTGGTACTTTCTTAAGGTGTTACATTTTGTGCTGCATCTAATCCCTACAACGACCACCCATGGTATAAATTAAAGAAAAATCACCTTTTAATATTTCGTCCAATCTTTTTCTGAGTTGTGACTGTGTGAAATTAATGTCCTCTCTTGTTTACAAATACATTGTATGGGGTGGCTGGTGGCTCAGTCGGTTGAGCGTCCAACTCTTGGTTTCGGCTCAGGTCACGATCTCATGGTTCTTGGGATGGAGCCCCGCGTTGGTCTCCATGCTGATAGCACAGTGCGAAGCCTGCCTGGGATTATCTCTCTCCCTCTCTCTCCCTCTCTCTGCCCCTCCCTCGACCTCTCTCTCTCTCTCTCTCTCAAAATAAATGACCTAATTTTAAAAATATATATATATATTGGGGCACCTGGGTGGCTCAGTCGGTTAAGCGTCCGACTTGGGCTCAGGTCATGATCTCACGGTTCATGATTTCAAGCCCCGTGTCGGGCTCTGTGCCGACAGCTCAGAGCCTGGAGCCTGCTTTGGGTTCTGAGTCTCCCTCTCTCTCTGACCTTCCCCTGCTCATGCTCTCTCTCTTTCTCTCAAAAATAATAAAACATTAAAATACATATATATATATATATATATATATATATATATATATATATATTTGCCCAGAGAATATGCCCAGAGATTGGGGGGGGGGGGGGGAAGGGGACATTTTATGATCACAAATGAATAGATATCATATTATACAGCTAGGAAAAACTAAATACAGTGAATTTAAGTGACTTATCAAGGGCCTGTGGTAAGTTGCCAATGGAATCTGGTCCATATTTCCTGGTTCCTGATCTAGAACTGTATCATAGTGTGGCAGGTGATAAGGAGGGCACAGGAAAACGAGCCCAGAAATGAAACAGCTGACCTACAAGTTCACTAGGGATGAAAATTGGGCCTAGGTACTTTCATATCATCACCTTTTCCTAGACTCCTGAGACCCTGGAAGAAGGAAACGGCAGCCAGCAAGCGTACAGGTCTATGTGGAGGCTGACTGTCACAAAACACCAATGACAGAGTCTGTCCTCTCTGTCATGCCCCACATAGAAAGTTCTACGGCCTGCAGATGCTCCGTGCTGAGGCTGAAGCATAGATGACCCAGGAGAAGACTTCCAAAATTAGAAGAAACATTTACAGGGTATGGGGAGCCAAGGTATTACTTCTCCCCCCCCCCCCGCCCCCCCCCCCCCACAGTTTATTGTAGACCTGCAGGGCAATCACGTATGGCCCAGGGGGTGGGAGTGCTGATCGATGACAAAAATAAAGAACAAAGACTCCGGAACCAGGAGAAGCAGAAGCAGGTCAGGGCCTCATTAGTGTGCAAGTTTCTAAACATGCAAATGAGTTCACAACACTCAAGTGGAAGTCGCCCCTCCAAGGTCTCCATTGCCCCACTGCCAAAGTCCAGAGGAGGACAAGGACAGAGAAGACCACCACGCATACACATCTTCATCAAAATATCAGCATTCCTCAGACACATGGTTCACCAGCAAAGGAAAACTGTTTGCGGGAGAAAGTGATTTTTATCGCGAAGAAAGCCAAAAATATTGTTGTGTCCCTTTACCCCTTTCCCCAGAATGGAACAATTCGGCGGGGGTGGGGGACGGGGGCCGCTCTCTTTTCCGAATAATAACCCCCACAGAAATCCTGTTTGGGGACCGGGTTGGGGAGAGGAGGGGAGAGGCGGTCTATTACACCGATTTCTTGGCGGCAAGGTTGCAAGGTTGCGCCTCTTGCGTTGAACAGAACGGGCATTTAACCCTCGAGCTCCTCATGGGAAGTAAGGAAAAAACTGCTTATCCACTTAGTGATAATTACCGCTTTGCCACATCCCAGAGGAAGAGCTGTTCTCTATCAGTCTCTGAGGACGGTCCTGACTTTTCAAACGCTGCACCAGCAGCCGATAGACATGGCCCGCAAAGTGATTTTTCCCCAAAGGAAAAATTGCAGAAGGGGTGAGGGTGTTCCTTATTCGTGTTGGCACAACGGCAGAGCAAAGAGGAAAGGACCCCATTCTGGACTACGCTTCGGCTGTCACCTGGGGCAGAGGTCCCTAACTGTCCGGATGAGGCTACGTCACTCACCAGGCTGCACTGTCACGGGGAACAAATGCACTCATGATGCAAAGTGCCCGGGAGAAGGGAAATCTCAATAAATGGTAGTTGTTACGTTGCTAGCTCATGGAAGTAATAAACCTTCTCTTTCCCTCCTCAGGGCTACGGAGACCCCAAGCATCCTGTTCTCCCCCACTATGCATTTCCTACTGTGCTTTGCCGCCCACTGTCAGATAAAGACCTACATGTCCCTGCTTCGAGCCTTAGCCAACAGTTCCTGTCTTGTCCAAGCACATGTTTGGCAAAGCCAAGTTCAGCATACTGAAAAGCACTTTTGAGACGCTGTCTCTAAGAACACATTGCGTGTAAAAACCGGGATTGTCTGAACCCAAAGAGATCTACTGGGCTCTCCGTTCAAAACATTTCACAATGCCGGATTTGGGGCAGCTTCTAGGTCCCAAATTGATTGCACTGGAACATCTATTTCTAAGAACTGACAACCACGCACAGCTCTTGAATCACCAAGTCACTGGCACAAATTGCCTCTGCCCAAGAATGGAATAACAACCGAAAGGTCAGAACAAATTACATTTTGAATGTTCACCTTAGTGGGAAAGAGGCAAGAACACCGCCACCGTTCTATACATAGAAAGACTCCTACCAGCAATACAGAGCACTCTTTCCCTGAAGGCCATTCATTCTTTCAACATTGACTCTTCAGTTCCGAGTTGGGGAGGGGTGTGCACGGGCACAGAATCCCCTACAACCAAAACAGAGGAATAGTTCAAGTCTACCCCCAACGGCTCACAGACTGGAGTCGGGGAAATCACTGAAGAAACTCCATTCCCACAGAAGAAGAAAACTGAGCTACTTCTCAACATGGATCCCATCTGATCCGGTTATAAACAGGAAGACGCAGCATTACCACATTACTATGTATACTCTGGCCGGATAGGTCTTCGGAGGGAATAACTAAGCAATTCTTGTAAAACGCTCAGCAAACATAATGCGTTCGATGATTGCAGAATAAAAAAGCCATCCAAATTGCTACTTGTCTGTGGTTAAATAGAATCTTCAAGAAACTGAACTTTATAAACATCTTTCTTGGATCAACTGTGTATTTCCCACTAGACTAAAAAAAAAAAAGCCCCTTGAAAGATGGGGCTGTGGTCAGGCTCATCATAGTCTCTCCATGCCTGGCTTGGAGACCCAGCTTCTACAACCCCCTACTGAAGTCATGTAATAAAGGGTGTCACAGATGTCCTGAAGGATATTCTAAATGATCTAGGAAAGTTACAAAGAATCTTGCAAATGTTATTTTTCAGAACTTCCTATCATATGGTAGGAATACCTTAAAAGGACAAGCTTTGCTGGGGTGCCTGGGTGGCTAGTCAGTTAAGCGTCCGACTTTGGCTTAAGTCACGGTATCACAGTTTGTGAGTTCAAGCCCCACATCGGGCTCACTGATGTCAGCGTGGAGCCCACTTCAGATCCTCTGTCCCCCACTCTCTTCTCTGCCCTTCCTCTGCTTGCACTCTCTCTAAAAAAATAAATATAACATAAAAAATTTTTTTAATAATCAGTGAATTGAGGCGCCTGGGTGCCTCAGTTGGTTAAGCATCCAACTTCAGCTCAGGGCATCATCTAGCGGTCTGTGGGTTCAAGCCCCACATCAGGCTCTGTGCTGACAGCTCAGAGCCTGGAGCCTGCTTTGGATCCTGTGTCTCCCTGTCTCTCTGCCCCTCCCCCTGCTCGTGCTCTCTGTCTCTGTCTCTCTCTCTCAGAAACAAACATTTAAAAAAAAAAAAGCTTTAATAATAAATAAATAATAAATAAATAATAATAAAAATAAAATAAAAGGACAGGCTTTGCAATTAATGATCCAATACTGTCAATGTCTCCTAAATGGACATGGGATGCAGGGAAAGGGTCAAGTTCATGTTACCCAACCAAGCCAATGGGACTTCACTCTGTTTGGAAAAGGTTAAAAAGAGTAATGAGCCTAAAGTTGTCTTGATGATCCAGGGCTTTAAGACGCTGACCCTTCTGTAAGTCTTAGCTTATGAATTAGACCCTATCAAATAAAGGTACTTCTTCTCTAACACGGTGTAATGCTCGAGTTTCTGTCTGGGCCTGCACAGTGGGCTCGTGGGTCACAGTTCAGTCTTCCCAACAGATTCCATCATCAGCTACATTAACTCAACAAATGTTTCAGTAAACTGAAGCAGCTATGTAATCTGAACGAACTGTCAGCTATTCCGGGATTTACACTCATGGGTTCGTTAATTAAATAATGTGTCAACATAACAAAACAGTTGCCTCTCACTATCTCAGAGAAGCAAGATCTCCCCAGGGGGCAGGACGGTCAGGTCCATCTTCTGAGACTCTCCTGTAATAGGCAGGGGACCGCAGACCCAACCTTTCATTTAAACTAGCTAGATATTACACAGTCCCGTAGCTTTTCTGGTTAAAACTGCGGAAGAAGCAAAGCAGCTAAAACGAGGAAGCATGCAGAAAATACTACAGTGATTTCAAATAATCGGCTGGAAATAAAAGGTCACTGGTGACAGACCCATGGCAAGTGTTATACTCGTCACTGAGATACTAAAAAGACGAATCTAAACACCTCTTTCAAGAACACCAAAGACTGGTGATCACACAGTTCATGCCACAATGAAGCCGAAATAGAAACTCTTATCAGAAAACATTTGACCACCGTCCTTTACCGACAGAGTGAAATCACACTAGTCTTTTGAACCATTGTGCTGAGGCATTTTAAAATGAAAATTAACTTCCTTACCAGATGGAGAAACCCCGCAGCCTCCCACCCTTACCCCAAAGTCCAGCAGGCAGCTACCACTACCTGCCATCCAGTGGTACATAAAAATCTGCACGATGTTTTACTTGAAATGTCATGAGAAATACGCTCACCACCTCCCAGTTCTGCCTTAAAAGAAAGTGTTACCAAAGAACACCACCGAAAACAAAGGCATTCATACAAGGAAGTGAATACCCGAAACATGTAAGTATGTTCTCGAGAAGGACACTAAAAAAGCAGAAGTCACATTAAGTTCAAAACAACACACACACACACACACACACACACACACACACACACACACACGAGCAGAAGTTCCTAATTTTAATATTATATTTTGCCCCCCCCCCCAAAACTACCCATGAACTAAGATTCGTCAATTTTATGTTTAGAGACTCTATATATTTAGGATTCCCTGCCCTTCAGGAAAAGTAGAAAAGGCAAAAGAAAAAGGAATTAATTAAGCACTGTATACCATATTTATAAAAATGCAGTTTTTTAAAAAATGAAATCCAGGCTTGGTTTGGGGGTTCTTGTTTTACTTAGCTTCCTGTTTGCCAAAAAAATTTAAACAGCACTGATTTTCAATGAGCAACGGGTATGTTAGACTCCGGAAGAGGAGTGTTAATTTCACACTCCTCCAAAAGGTCTGTGCTCCCCCCTGCTTTTCCCTACTTGGCAAAGAGCACACCCTGCAAAACCAAGGGGGTGCATAGGCTAATGAAAAGGGCAAGCGAGCCAAAAATATCTACCACGTATTCATTTACACAGTTGGTCTTTTCACAACAAGTAGCTCAAAGGGACTGATAATTTTCTCTGTTCATAGGGCTCAGGCTCATGAACGGACTTGGAAAAATTATCTGGTGATCACTTCGCATTAAAAGAAGGATTGTTTTCTTACGTCAAGGTAACAATTTAAGCAAGCTTGGGTAAGTGTAATGCTTGAAACACTGATGCTGGCCAGTGGAGAATAGTTTTGGTTGAGTTTCTAGTATTTTACCAAACTGCCTGGTTTCAAATTCACCACAAAGAAGATGCCTCTCTTTATCATCAATTCTCCCAAGAGCTACTTAGCACATTCACTATACAACTCATGATGGTGTTAATCAGAAAAGAAGCTAAGGTGGGGGGGGGGGGGAATCAAACCCTAATCTTTTGATACACTATTTGAAACTCTATTAATCTGATGAATGATCTTTTCTGGGGTAGTGCTAATGACAGGAACCAGTAAAGTCTTTAACTGGTTCCATTGATAAGAAACCATTTTCGAGATAAAATTAGAACTTGGTACGGCCCTCACTAAAACCCCTAGCCAACTCAATCGGGCCCTTCTTTGGTAATTTAAACAACAAATTCCTGTCTGGAATCAACCTTTCCATGTGCGTGTAAAGTGAATCCCATTTCAACCTTTTAATAAAGTACCACCAGTGGATCTGCAAGTTGAGGAAAGCTGCTTGGGCGATAGGCTTGGCACCAAAAAGAAAACTGTGTGGGTCACAAGCCACTCATCACTGCCCGGGGGGCACGAAAGAGGAAAAGATGGGAGGATAGGAAGCAGAATAGACTGGACCCCAAGGGGAGAAAGCACTGAAAACTACACTTAAGTACCTGGGACAAAGGCAAGAAGCCTGCACTCCCCAGCTAAGGAGCACACAGGGAGCTGAGGAGAGGACGCAGTTGGCAACAGGGGCAGCAGGAACCAGAGAAGGAACGACCAGGATGCAGCACGGGGGAGCCACAGGCTCGGGGCAGAAGGGGCCCATGAGGATGAGGCTGGACGGGTGACAGAGATGGGACAGAAGGGAGAGGGATGGGGCTGGAAGGGCAGGCTTGGGGCAGGTGGGAGCCATGGCAGAGGAGCGCTGAGGACCACAGAGATGGGACACGAGGGGGCGACAGGGCTGGAGCTGGTCCAGCCAAGTCACAACCACCTCCCGGCAGCCCGTTGCCCGGGCGCTTCTGCGCGCGGGGCGCCACGCTGGGCACTTTGGGGCGCTCTCTCCCGGGAACCCCCCTCCCAGCAGCCCTCTGATGCCCATTTCAGAGACGGGAACGGTGAGGCTGAGGGTGGGGGAAGGAGAACAGCAGCGGCCGAGCGCCGACCCTCCCGGACGCAGGGGGTCGCTGGCGGCCGCCGAGGGCGGCGGCGCGGGGGGCGGCGCGGACCCGGGCGGCCGGTACCTGGGCTCGGGCAGCACGATCTTCTTGCTGGCGCGGGCGGCCGGGGTCGCCTTGCTCTTCTCCATCGCCATCAGGTAGCTGACATCGGCCAGCACGGCCTCCAGGTCCGCCATGTTGGCGAGCGGCGGCGGCGGCGGTGGCGGCGGCGGCGACTCCTCGGGACCCGGACGGGACGCGCTCCCGCCGCCGCCGCCCGCCGCGCCCCGACGTGGGGGGGCCGCCCCGGGGCAGCCCCCCCCGCGCGCGCTCCCGCCCGCGCGCCCCCGCGCCCCGCTCGGCGCGCCGCAGCCTCGCGCCAGCTGGGGTCGCCGCGCGCCGCCCCGCCCCCCGCGCGCGCCCCCCGCGCGCCGCCCCGCGCACGCGCCGCCGCCCCCGCCCCTCTAGCCGGGGGTCGGCGGGGAGCGCGCGCCCGGCGGTCGTAGTCCCTCGGTTGGCCGGCGTAGCTGCCCTGCCGGCCCAGCCCTCGTCTCCTGACCGAGTGCCCGCGGGCACCGTCCCGCCCTCCCTTCGGGGTGGCCACGGGGGACTTCCTCTCCTCCTCCTCCCCCTCCTTTTTTCCCTCCTCCTCCTCCCCACTTCCCGCCTCCCGCTGCAGGCGCGCTCACGCCCCCTCTCCTCCGGACCCCTGCCAGCCGGGGATGCCCTGGACCCGACGCCCACCACCCAAGAAGCGGTGGGGAGCTCTCCCGGGCCGTAGACACGCTACTTCTCAAACCGGACAGTGCCAGTCAGCATTCCTGCGGGAGGCCTGGGGTGGCCCCAGAAAAGCGCGTGCCCCACCTGTCCCCGCAGGGGCTGCCGAAGCCTTGGTTCCGGGCTACCCTCGAACAGCACCCAGCCGGCCGGCACCACCACCCCCCCCCCCCCCCCCCCCCGCCAAGCCTCGCCCCTGACTCCAAACATCCTCGCTTGTGAATTCAGCCAGGAAAACCCTAAAAGCTGGAGAAAGTTGCTTCTCTCATGCTAAACCGGGGCGAAGTGGGGTGAGCGCTCCCATGGGAGCTGCCCTTAGGGAGGGGAGCCCCCTGATGGAGGAGCACTCTCTCTGGTCAAGGTGGTCACAGCTCCCTTGCACTCAGGTGAGAGGTTGGAGGTTGGATGTTAACCTGATCGCTGAGAACGAGAACTAGGGAGTCCGGCTCTTGTGGTTTTGCCATCAGTTAAAGAGAGAATCAGGGGGCACCCACTGTGCGCAGGGGCCCACCGCCAGGGTGATTTAGGGAAGTGGAAAAGCGAGAACCCAGACACCAAAGCAGGAGGGACTTTCCAGCTTCCTGATCCTCGGTCTTGGTCTCAGCGTCTGTTCACCACCACCCAACCCCTGCCTGAGGTTTTCATTTGCTTCTTACCCCCCCCCCCCCCCCGCGGTACACACAAGTCCCCTTTAGAACCCACTTGGTACTCTGGCTGGAGTGGTGGTAAGGGACACCCAGGAAGTCCCAAGATGACCTGGGCTGGGAATTTTTTTTTTAAGGTTATTTGTTTATTTTGAGAGAGAGAGAGAGAGAAAACAAGGGACAGAGAGGAAGGGAGAAAGAGAATCCCAAGCGGGCTCCGTGCTGTCAGTGCGTAGCCCAATGAACGGCTCCGACCCAAGGACCGGGAGACAGTGACCTGAGCCGAAATCAAGAGTTGGTGCTCAACAGACTGAGCCACCCAGGCATCCCTGGGAATTAATTTTTTTCAATCCCCCTGAATTCATGCCCATTGGTCACACTGCACCAGGAGCCCGGACTCAGTACAAAGTGAGTAAGCATCCTGCCAATAGCTTACAGGGTTTAACAGAGCTCACCAGAAATGGCTCAGGTCAAGTTTTCGGCATTAAATGTAATGTCACAGCAGAGGCAGCCTCTGGGTGTCTTGAGAACGGCTACCCTCTTTTGTTCTCTCCCTCCCTTTCTTACCACACCCCCCCCATCTGTTTCCCAGTTATGCCTGCCATCCCAATTGGCCAGTTTTACCAGATATTTCTCAAGATCTAAGGCACGATATTGGTAAAGTTGTCCAGAAAAGGATAAGAAGGACGTAAGGAGTCGGAACATGAGTCAAAGGAACTTGGTCGGGCAGCAGAAAGCCAGCACAAGCAAAATACACGAATGAGACAAAGATTTGCGTGATCAAATATCAAACTTTCATCTTCTACCCACTTTTTTTCTTTTCCCTAAAAACGGGAACACAGAATGTCTTGTCAAAGGTCACCCCAGGAGGAGGGGTAAGTTCCCCCAAAAAAGTGTAACACACTTTCATGACTTAATTAACACGATTTCTTTCAATATGACTTTTGATCATTCAAGCTTTCACAGGATCAGATCCTGAAATACATACTTCTTGCCTACTTTTTCATGATCTTGCAAGGGGGGAGATTTTTAACCTCGCCTCTGACGTCAGTTTAGAATTTTGGTGGTCGTGCTTGTTTTGTTTGGCGGGGGAGGGGGTTGGTTTATGTGTATGCGTGTGTGTGTGTGTGCGCGCGCGCGCGTGTGTGTGTGTGTGTGTGTGTGTGTGTTTGACATAATGTAATAAACTTGGAACCAGAGACACCTGAATTCAAATCCCTGCTTGGCTCTCACTGGCCGGGTGATTTCAGGGACAACCTTCTACCTCTCTGTCCTTTATGGATCTCATCAAGCCACAGCCCCCAGGGTTATTGAGAAGACACAGGAGATGATACACGTAAAATGCCACCTTGCCTGGCATCCAGTAGGTCCCCAACAAAGGTCACTGCACTTCCTCTATTTATTTTGTTTCATTTTACCCTGGCATGCGAGAGGAGATACTGAAACTAGTTATTCAGTCACTACACTTGAAGCAGGAAGACCCTTTACCAAAAATAACATCCCCCTGGGGCTTTTCTAGGAACGAACATTGGCATAAATGATTAGCCTCCATAAACATAAGCAATTACTCTTCTAGGAGAAAGAGCAGGGAGTCCAAAATTGGGTCCCCTAACTGAGGCCGCTTCACCATTGAAGTCAGCTGACTGGAGCACCCAGGGGTATTTTTCCTTGGTATTAATAGTGTGCGAACCTTGCCTCCCTGGCTCTCTCCTTGGCTTTTTCCACCCCCTCCTCTCTTTCTTTCCCTTAACTCTCTTCACGTTGAACAGCTTTTTGTGTTCACTGCAAGCAAGAGGCGCTAATGACAGTGATGAAGTTGTCCTAAGTGACCCGCTAGATCCTGTTGCTAAACACCATGGCCAGCCTGTAATCACTACTATGCACAGAGAAAAATGACAGTCCGTTTGCACTAGGCCAATCATGCCCCTTGCGAATAATTACGGTCCCACCCTGCCCTTCCCCCTGATGATTTAAATAGCTTTGGGCTCCCACTGCCTGTGATAATAGATGAAACTGCTGAGTTCCTACAAGGTTCGTAATGTTCTCTTTTCTATGAGTTTCCAGGATTCTGGGAAAACGTAGCTGAGATGGATACATTAAAGTTCATACTCTCCAGGGTTAATTATGATAGCCACTTGAAAGGAAGAAGTTAACTAGAGAGCTAACTCGTCTTTTTTGTTTTAGATTCTGGGCTTAGCTGGGGCTGCCTACCCACAGTGAAAATCTCCAGACTATAGAGGACCGGGCGGGGAGGGCGGGGCAGTGAAGTGAGGGATATTCCAGGAAATTAATCAAGCCCACAGGAAAAAAGTCAAGTCTAAGATTCAGATGAGCTGATGTCGGAGACCAGCAGAACATGCCTGGCCTTAATTTATTAATATCACCATCTTTCATTCAATCACTGCTAAGAGTGACATGATTGGTTTGCAAGCACGTGTTTTGTAAGTGACATGATCGGTTTTTTTTGCAACAGCAAGATAATTTTGCTACCCCAAAAGCAATACACACGATTGGCATTTGAGTGGGTTCATTTCCAAACTTCTCACTCTGTGAAGTCTGCAGACATCTCTAGCAGGATGGTGTAACACAGTTTCATGACTTAATTAACACGATTTCTTTCAATCATGTTAGGATGGTGACCCCATTTCACCTGTAACCTTCATCACAATCCCACTTCTTTCCATGTGTGTGTCATACGACCTGCGTTTATTCTATCAGCAAAGCTTTACAAACTTGAATGGCGGCCCTATGCCTAACCACCCAGTACTTTAAAAGATCTGTCGGGAGACCTGATATCAAGCTTTGGTTTGCGTGGCACTGAAATTATGTTCACTACAGAAGTACCTTCCTCTAAATATGTCGATGGAGGGGCGCCTGGGTGGCTCAGTCAGTTAAACCTCCAACTTCGGTTCAGGTCACGATCTCACGGTTCGCGAGTTTGGTCCCCGCATCAGGCTCTGTGCTGACAGCTCAGAGCCCGGAGCCTGCTTTGGATTCTGTGTCTCCCTTTCTCTCTGCGCCTCCCCTGCTCTCTCTCAAAAATAAGCATTAAAATAAATAAATAAATAAATAAATAAATAAATAAATAAATAAATAGGTGGAAACTCATCTCTCTGCCAGGGCTCCGGGTCAGGGAGTCTAAAGAGAAACCTTAGAGTGTTGTGGTTCAGCACGTGGGCTCAGGAGCCAGGTAGCCTGGATTGGAACCCCCGTGCCAGTACTTCTGAGCTGTGTGACCTTAGACGAATCGCTTCATCTCTCTCTGCCTCAGCACTCTCTCACTGGTATTCGTGGCATTGCTGGGAGACCAATGTTATAGCCCACGAAAAGCACTTCGGACACCATCTGACACATAGAACGCACTCGAAAAAATATTGTCACTGATTTTATCCTCCTCACTGTTGGGAGTTTCTCTATATCATGCAAGGCCTGATGGGAAGAGCCCGGTCCTGGGACACAAGAAGTCATGCTGAATGTGACGACCCTCCCCCCCGCCCCCACCGCCCCTGACTCTGGCATTGCCGAGTAGCTGGAAGCAAGCCTCTTACACCGTTTAAATCTCACCGCGCACCCCTGCCTAGTAAAGGGATTGAATGAGCTGGTGCCCAAGGTCCCATCAAATTCTAAAGTTCTCTGGATCTATGTAATCCTACAGCGAATCCCTTTGCACGGTGAAGAATACGGACGCCCCTCAGTAACATAACATCTTGTGGGGTTCGGTTTTACCGTTATCAGACAATATGCAGACAGTACGCAGTTAATCCTTCTGCTCGCCAGAGATCAATCCCTTTGCCTAACAGAAAGATTTGCAGAAGGAGAGAGTAAGGCAGAGAAAGCAATGAAATGGCCTGAGACCAGGCTCTCCAGTGAAAATCCCCTGGGGGGGAGGGGGACAGTGGGGGAGGGGAGGTGGTCCAGGGAATATTCAGGAATAGGAAGTCTGTTCCTCTGTCATCTGTGATGTTTTGAGTTTGCTGTTCGGCAGAGCAAGGCCGTGCCTTTCCGGTGACCCTTACAACCTCATGGCTTGTATTTGTGGGCACTTCGCTGGTGGCTTGCAGGGGATATGGGGAGCCAGGGGCCACCCGGGCCCAACACCCGTGATAAAGGAACAGCCAAAAGACGGAGAGATTGAGAGCTGAGCAGAGGCAGGAATGCAGGGCCAGCAATGACATTTGGAAAGCGAGCCCCTCGGAACCCTCAGACACCCAGGGCAGGTCTTGGCTTTTCTGTGGGACCAGAAAGCCCATCTTGTCTCCCTCTCTGGCAGTGAGAAGATGACCTCTGGGTATGTAAGTCACAAGGCCTGAACTTGGCTGCATTGGCAAGTTACCTCGGGCCCTTAACCCGGTGACCTTCCCTCTGCGGTTCTGCCTAAAAGGACATGGGCCACTCAGCTGGGAAATTATATCGAGACCCGTCCGAGAAAGGCCACCATAGACCCCAGTCTGCTAAGAAAAATCCTATTGGGCTGCCCTGTCACACCCTTCAAACACAAGTCATGTGGGGCATACCACATGGGCCAGTGGCTGCAGGGGACCAGTGAATCTATTCCCCACCTCTCAGCTAGCATCTCGTTCTCACGCAGCCGCAGCCGGTTCTGTTTCTTCCCTCCCAGCCAGAGGTGAGAGCATCCCAACTGGTCTCATAGTGTCAGAGCTCATGGGTGTAGACTCAGAAACAAAATCATGGTCACTGGGCCAGCCCTGGCATAACCCCGATCTAAGAGGACGCCCCCCAGAGCCACCAGAAAGGTGATCACATGTGCTGGCCTAGAGCCCCCCCCCCACCCCCGGCAAGACACCCAGGTGCTGAAATTGCGAATGTGCAGATCCAGACTCAGAAAGCCAGAGGGGGGCCCTGAGAGACTGCACTTCTCACAAGCCCGGACCCCCTGGGCCTCAAGGAGGAGGCCCCACCCCATGCCTACCCAAGGGGGAATCTGCACCATAACCAGACCGCCAAGGGATTCCCGTGGTTAAAGGCTGAGAAGGTCGCCCTTGAACCTTTAGTTCAGGCACACGCCACATGGGAGAAATCCAGATTAGGGAAAGATCAGACCAGCTGAGTCCAGATGGGCAGCCCCTAGAGAGAGGAGGAGGAACAGGAGAGACGTGTCAGGGAGGTCAGCAGGATGGGATTAGGTAGGGCCTGGGAGCCGCAGAGGGGAACTGAAGCTATTTTAGGGAAGCCAGTGGAAGGTTTCAAAACTTATCAGATATGCTTTGGACTCTTCTGGCTGGAGATACGACACAGGTGAACGAGAGGGACCCCGGCCCGGTATAGGGTAGCATCCAGGGCCCCTGCACACACCTTGCTGTGTGCCAGGACAGAGGGGAGTCATGCAGGGTGATTTGCAGTTCTCCATGCCAGCAGGAAACACGAAAAGGAAAGCCCTCCTTCCCTCCTCCCTGGAACCTTCAGAACAAATCTGTCACGTTCCTCATCCAGGAGATGCCCCCAGCTTGCCAGCTGTTCACCTTGCCTCCAACCCAGCCCTCCTCCAATCCTGACACCTCCCTGCCCCTGCTCCAGAGCCTTCGATAACTCCCCATTGCTTACCAAGTTATCTTCAAACTCCTCTGCCCACGTGTTTTTATGCTCTGCCTTCTATTTCCGCCTGATCTGTGCCACCTTTGTTCACGCTTGCATTCATTCAACAAACATTTCGCTGAGCACCATCAGTGTGGCAGGCACTAAAAAGAAATCACTCATCCGCCAGGACACAGAACCAGTCTTAGGAGGTAGATGGCCACGCTGACATCCTCTTCCAAATAGGGCACTCTGGCTGTATGAAATAGAAATAATAATAGCAGGCAGCACTTATTAGATGCTTATGGTATACCAACTATCACATGGAATAGTTTGCGTGACTATCTCATTAACTCTTCCCCAAACGCCGGGATGGAGACGGTTGGCTTCATTTTCAACAAGAGAAAGATGCCAAGTCCCTTGCGAAGCAAGTACCATAACTAAATTAATAGCAGTTGAACCCGGCGGGTTGAAAGAGCTTTTTCTCCCCTAATTCCTGTCTTCTAAATAGCCCCCCTGCACTCTAAGTCATGGGGGCTTCTGGGTCAGACAAGATAACATAGTACACGTTCAGTTGTGCGCTAAGCTGGAAAATCCCAAGAAAATGCTCTAACTCGGTTTCTGCTACTGCAAATCCATTCGCCAAGCCTGGGTCACACTGGCCAACCCGAGTCTAACTTCGGGGGCTTTTTCCTCCTGGTTTCTTTACCTGGAATGCTCTCCTTCCAGATCTTTTCTTGGCCTCTCACCATTCGAGTTTCTGCTCAAAAGCCACCCCTAAGCAGTAATGCAAAGCTGTCGAGAATTCTCTTCTGAGGCTCCTTTCATTTCCTAAGTCCATTTCTCCTTTTCCTTCCCCTTTCTCTCTTGTTGTCCCTTTAGCCCTTCGGGCACTATTGTCTCTTCCAAATGCCCTCTTCCTTCATCGAGAACTGCTTTCATGAAAAATATCTCCTATCAGCCATTTACACTGTAGTGTGAATTTGTTGGTCAACTTTCATAGAAATGTCTGAGTGGTTTTTTTTTTTAATGTTTATTTTATTTATTTTGAGAGAGAGAAAGAGAGAGAGAGTGAGAGTAGGGGAGGGGCAGAGAGAGAGGATCCCAAGCAGGCTCCATTCTGTCAGCATAGAGACCGATGTGAGGCTCAAACCCACGAACTGTGAGATCATGACCTGAGCCAAAATCAAGAGTCTGACGCTTAACTGACTGAGCCACACAGGTACCGCAAGAAATGTCTGAGTTTTAAACCGTATTCCTGACCATAAATTAGAAGGCTTTGCCTTTCATTTGCCTCGATTATCTGTGCGAATATGTGCGATCATGCATGTATGTATAATGTGTTTGGGGCAGCCCCAAGAACCACTCAGCTGACCCTATTGACCTAGAGCCATTTCGGGGTGTGGCATGCTTGAAAATAAAGAGAATGGATCATTGATGTAAGCCTCGGTCTGAGTCTCATTCTGTCGTTACCTGTATGATCTTAGCCAAAGCGGCTTCCCCTCTCTGAATCTCCCTTGTCTCCTCTGTAATTGAGGATAATTAATATTGCAAAGATTAGGGGCGCCTGACTGGCTCAGTCGGTTAAGTGTCCAACTTGAGCTCAGGTCATGATCTCGTGGTTCGTGAGTTTGAGCCCTGCATCAGGCTCTCTGCTGTCTGCAGAGGCCCACTTTGGATCCTCTGTCCCCTTCTCTCTCTGCCCCTCCCCAGTTCGTTCTCTCCTCCCCCCCCCCCAAAATAAATAAATTAACTTTAAAATATATATCTGGCAAAGATTGTTGTAGGGATTAAATGAGATGGTAAAGCACACAGCTGGGCCCAACAGGACTTGAATGAGTGAAGTCCCCATGGTGGAGTCAGGCCCGATCGCCTCTGTGCCTAGTCTTGCCAACACCCACACATTCTCCCAGGGCCCCCACGGCACGTAATTGTTTCCGGGAAGAGCCAAGCGTGGAATTTGGCAGACCACAAAAAGTCCTGGAATTCTGGCCAGTCTCAAGTCTAGAATGCTCTCCCTCCGAGAATCGCCTTCTCCAGGCCAGTTCTGAAGTATCTCAGGCTTATGTGGGGATTGGAACCACTCCAGCCCTGAAGATCCCCTTCCTGTCACCGTGACCAGCCCAGTGTCACCCCCTGCCGTCCCAGCCTGCAGACCTTCACGGAGTCCATCCGTGTCACCAAACCCGGCCCCTCCAAAGGCAAACATCCGTCCCCTGGAGGGAATCAGAGTCCAGCCACCATGAACCCCAAAGCTAAAGTGATCGTTTTTGAAAGGGAAGTCTCTCCAAGGAGCCAAGGAAGGTCTCAGATCTAAAAAATGACACTGTGGCACGCCTGGGTGGCTCAGTCGGTTGGGCTTCCGACTTCGGCTCAGGTCATGATCTCGCAGTTTGTGGGTTTGAGCCCTGCGTCCGGCTCTGTGCTGACAGCTCAGAGCCTGGAGCCTGTTTCAGATTCTGGGTCTCCCTCTCTCTCTCTGCTCCTCCCTGCTTGCACTCTGTCTCTCGCTTAAAACTAAATAAACGTGGGGCGCCTGGGTGGCTCAGTCGGTTGAGTGACCGACTTCGGCTCAGGTCATGATCTCACAGTTTGTGAGTTCGAGCCCCGCGTTGGGCTCTGTGCTGGCAGCTCGGAGCCTGGAGCCTGCTTCCGATTCTGGGTCTCCCTCTCTCTCTGCCCCTCCCCCTCTCATGCTCTGTCTCTCTCTGTCTCAGAAATAAATAAACATAAAAAAAATTTTTAAATAAATAATAAATAAATGTTAACAAATATTTTAAGACAAATAAATAAATAAATAATGACACTGCTCCCCATTCATTCATGTATTCCCAGATTCCTTTACTGTATCAGTGCTTTATTTAGCAAGTATTTGTTGGGGCCTACTGTGTGCAAGGCCCTGGACGACAGTAGGGGCCAGGTGGACACCCCTACCTCCACAGGGTAACATTCTAGCAAGTATACTTCATTAGCACGTAACTGACTCTTGAATTAAGATCGCGCTATGTGCTGCGTGATCGTGCCTGTGACGGGAGACCTCACAAGTAGGTGTGGATCCAGGAGGCCCTCTCTGAGGAGGTGACACTGAAGCCGAGAACTGAAGGGGGGCAGAAAGAGGAAGGGAGAGGACTTCCGGGCAGCAGTGGAAGCTTGGGCAAAAGCCCTGAGTAGAAGAAGCGTTCTTGGAAAGCCCGGGGATGAGGGGTGAGGTGAAGCCTGCGACCGAGATGGGGCAGAAGTCACACCCTTGCAGGTCCATGAAGTCCACTCCAAAGAGCGGGGCCTCTGCCTTGAGAGCAATGGGGAGCCATGGACGGCATCAAGCAGAGATGTGACATGGTCCGGTTGGCCTTGCGCACGGGACCTCTGGCAGCTCTCTGGATGATGACCTTCCCCTGACTTTGACATAAGCCCAGAAAAAGACAGGAGCCGGGCGGGGGGGCTGGGGAGAGGGAGAGGGTGAGGCCGAATTTTTCTGGAGGACTTTCCTTACAAACTGCTTTATATAGGACTGCGAGGGAGCAAACAAATGGTAGTTCTGTCCATGGAGGCCTTCATTTTTCTAAACAAACAAGCGTGACGAAGAGCATGGGGGCAAAACGCTTCCACCCCGGAGGCCTTGAAAAGAAACGTCTGTTTTGCCTCCTCCTAGCAAGTGCCAGGGACCAGTGTGTGCTATGCAAATAGATGCCACATGCAAATGGTGACTCCGTGGGGTCAGTCTGCTGCGGGGGAGGGGGTGGCGGGAGGGAGTGAGATGCAGAGTCACAGGCAGGATCCGGGTGCCGGGGCTTATCTGACAGCACCTGACCTCTCCCCTGTGCTCACCCACCTTTGCTGCCCCATCAATCCAGCTCCCATCCATATGGACACCCAGCACATATTGGGAAACTCTGAACCCTTGCTCAAGAAATGTTACTCCAGCCAACAGCCCCCTCGGGAGTCTTTAGGACTGCTCCAATCACACTTGGAACCCAACAGATGCGCGCGAGAGAAAGTGATTTCCCAAGACTGTGGGATCACGGTCCAGACATCACGGGGATGTTGGGCTCCCAAACCTTCATCTGCTGGTCACGAGGTGCAGGACTTTAGCATCTCCACGGGGAGTTTCCCCCCATCTAGAAACGCTGTGGTTGTTTCCTGCCAGCACTTAACCTGGGCGAGATCTGTTGGCTGATCAGATCGGGTGTTTTGATTGCATTCGCCGTCTCCGGGCAGCGACGAGGTTTTTGCGTTAGTGATCGTTGGGGAGTCACGTGCCCACAAACTTTGCAGCTGAAGGTGACACTTAGCACCTCAAAGCCCCTGTGCATCGGGGGTTGGGTAGGGATGAGCCCCCTCCGTTCAGGGGCTCACGAGGCTGCGATCAAGAACATGCTGGGGCCGCCGTCGCATCTGAGCCTTGGCTGGAGAAGGATCTGCTTCCAAGTTTATGTGGGTCCCGCTGACGTGTAGTTCCTTGGGGCCTGTCAGATTTAGGGCCTCAGGTTCTTGCTGACTGTGGGCCAGAGGTTGCCCTCAGCTCCTAGAAGTGACAGCCAGCTTCTTGTGACGTAGACCCCCTGAGCATGGCCACGTGCCTCAACGATGCATCACAAGAGGGGCATTATAATCTTATACACACGTTCCCCTTGCGTGGTGTTCTAGCTCAAAGCCAGCCACTGATCCCGCCCACACCCCATGAGAGGTAACTGCACAAAGGGTGTGAACACCAAGAGACGGGATCACGGGGGGGCACCCTAGAAACTGTCCCCGCAGCCTTGGAAATCTCTCCTCCCCTCAAGAGAATGAAATCCTTGGTCACTGGTTCAAGTAAACTGCTATTTGTTAGGGGGCAAGAGGGTATGGTTTCGCTGAAATTTATGCTCTGAGTAACGGAAAAGAACTACTTCCAGCAATATAGGACACTGGGGGGGTCAAGAATGGAGTGAGGGTACAAGCCCAGACGCAGAGGTGTTGCTTAATGGAATAATACGATTACCCATGGGGATGAGGTCCATGGGATCGCGCCCCTAAACACTGGTTTGGTAGGTGACAGAGTGAGCATTGGTCGTGGCTCAGCATATGGACCGGGAACCAGGGTGTTACCTGCACCATTGGATTCTCAACTTTAATTCACTCTGGTTGGGAGAAACTTAGGCAAATGCCCTGACTTCCCAAGGTTCTTTATTCAGAAAGTGGGACCAGGGGGTGCCCGGATGGCTCAGTCGGTCAAGCGTCCGACTTCGGCTCAGGTCATGATCTCACGGTTTGTGGGTTCGAGCCCCGCATCGGGCTCTGTGCTGACAGCTCGGAGCCTGGAGCCTGCTTCCGATTCTGTGTCTCCTTCTCTCTCTGCCCCTCCCCACTTGTGCTCTCTCTGTGTCTCAAAAATAAATAAATGCATAAAAAAAAAAAAAAAAGAAAGAAAAGAAAGTGGGACCAGTAACAGGCTTGTCAGGAAGATTCAAGATAACCCGTACAACGTGGAATGATGCCTATAACAGTGTTTTATGTTAGAATGGCTAAAATTAAAAAGTACAAACAAAACCCAAATGTTGACAAGGACACAGAACAGATGGAGCTCTTGTGAGTGTAAATTGGTTTGACCGTTTTGGAAAATTGGAAGAATCCGCTAAAGCTAAATATGCACTTACCATATGACCAAGGAATTTTACTCCAAGATGTGCATATTTCCGACAGAAATGCGTACTTAGGTATGCCCCCCTCCCCACCCCCCAAAAAATCTGTACTCAGATGTTCACAGCAGCTTTATTCACAGCCAAAACAGAAAGAGTCCAGACATCCATCAACCGTGGAATGGACAAATCATAGCCTGGCCATACAATGGAAATACGACGCAGCAATGAAAAAGCATGAACCACTGGCGCGTGCAGCCACATGCATAAATCGAACGTAATTGTGAGTCAAAGGAGTCAGACACAAAAGAATGCATATGTTACGGAGCCATTTACACGCGACTGAAAAACAAGCAAAAACTAATTGCTGCTGTCGGTCCGAAGAATGGGTTACCTTAGGTGGGGACTGACTGGGAGGGCAGGAGGGAGCCTCCTGGGGGGCTGCCAGTGTTTTAGATCTCAATCTAGTTGTTATTTACAACTTGGTCTAGTTATTTACGATCTAAGTAGATGAAAATTTGGTGTCGACCCTCGGCTCCCATTCCCAGCCCTTCTTGCCTTGATTGCTTCGCGCAGGGCATCAGAAGAGAGGGCATCTGTCCTTTGTGAGCCCAGCGTTCTCCCACACACTGATATTGACCGGTTAAATGACAGAATATGCAGCCATGAGATTCGCTATCTACATGAACTTGATCAGAAGCAGACGAAGACGTACAGCCTGCAGCCTGCCTGGAGTTCCCAAATGCAAAACAAACAAACAAGACGGCTCTTTTTCCCTAATGTCTCTTTTTCCATCAAGGAGCATCTTGTGCACAGAATTCCCACCTGGGACGCCGGGAGGACTGTGCATCTGCTTTCCCTCATCTCATGACAGGAATGCTGGGGAGATTTGCGGTCCTGAGCCCCCACCCTAGAACCTGAGCAGCCCTTCCCACGTGAAACCCTTACTGGGGGTTTTCTCCTAAGGCTTTGCGAACTGTATCATGCTCGGTGACCCTGACAAGTCAGTGGCAGGTGTTTCCCCTGCCACATCTCAAGGACGCCGGCAGGTGCTAAAACAACTCGATTTCCAGGACACTTGTGTCTGGGTGGGAACTTTGACAGAGGGCTGCTTTCTCTTGCTTGGGTCTATCCACTTCTTTCTACCTTATTATCAGACCTCTTTCTTCCTCTTTGACTCTCCATCACGTAGCGCACTGTAAACCCTCAATAAACGGGAGCGATGATCACTGCTTGGCAACGTGAACCAGTGTGGTCACTGAGAAGTGAGCCCCATCGTGGAGCAGAAGTAACCCAGGCGGACCGACGGCAGCCTCTCTGAACTTGCCCTCCAAACCCTCAGACACCCTTGGCTCTGATTCAAGGCAGAATGAGCACTTTGGTGATTAATTCCACTTCTGAGATTCCTTGATTGAAAGAAGAGGCGCCCTAGATCAGCGATTTTGAAGCCGTGACTCAAGACTGATGGGTGGTAGGTCACGAAATACATCTAGACAGATGCAAGCAGCATTTTAAAATGAAGTAAAATAGAATGGAGTAAAAATCATTAGAGTGAGTCACAGAGGTAGTTTTAAGCATTGTTTTGTGAGACGTTTGTTTCAGAGGTACAGATGTGTGCTGGTGTGTGTGTGTGTGTGTGTGTGTGTGTGTGTGTGTGTGTGTGCTGCTTCATAAAATGTACTTCTTGGGGCGCCTGGGTGGCTCAGTCGGTAAGCATCCGACTTCATCTCAGGTCATGATCTTGCAGTTCGTGAGTTCGAGCCCCGCGTTGGGCTCTGTGCTGACAGCTCGGAGCCTGGAGCCTGGAGCCTGCTTCGGATTCTGCATCTCCCTCTCTCTCTGCCCCTCCCCCACTCACACTCTGTCTCTCTCTCAAAAATAAATAAACATTTAAAAAAATTTTAATGTATTTCTTACGGTGGGCCAGGATCAACGACTTTGAAAGCCCCTGAGCCAGATCATGTGTCCACAAGCATTCTGGTCACTGCAAATATAAATTCGTAATTCATTGACTTGGCTCAAGTAAACTATAAAATTGAGTCCCCAAGACCGAGGCCAGCCCCTCATCCGTGGTTGCTCCGGTCGGTACAACCACCCCATAAGAACCACCCTACAGCAGCCTGACAATCACTCTCAGTCTGCCCAATTTCATGTCAAAGTGGAAATTGCAACCACAGTGATCAATGCAAATTTGTTAAGTGAAGACACTCTCGGACCTCTTGGGTGGATGACGATGCACTTTGGAGAACGGGCTTTGAGAGCGTAGCCTTTTAAGAGATAGATCACTCATAAGAGCCTCCTTCATTAAGCCAAAATGATAAGGCTGTGTGATGAGGGGCGAGACACTTAACCTCTTTGGGCTTCTGCTGGTTTGATGATAAAACAAAGAGTGAGTGGGGCTGGCAGGGAGACATAACGTTTAGTTTTTTCCTTTTCAGACTTCTGTGTCACTTGATTCCCAATAAGGAGGTGCTGTTTTTTAAACTTTTTAATAAATTTTTTTAATGTTTTTATTTATTTTTGAGAGCGAGAGAGAGAGAGCACGGCACGAGCAGGGGAGGGGCAGAGAGAGGGAGACACAGAATCCGAAGCAGGCTCCAGGCTCTGAGCTGTCAGCACAGAGCCCAACATGGGGTTTAACTCATGAACTGTGAGATCGTGAGCTGAGCTAAAGTTGGACCCTCAACCGACTGAGCCACCCAGGCGCTCCCAGCAAGCAAGCGACTCTTGATCTTGGCTCAGGTCATGATCTCCCAGTTGTGGGTTCGAGCCCCACACCGGGCTCTGTGCTTACAGTGCGGAGCCTCCTTGGGATTCTCTCTCTCCTTCTCTCTCTCTCTCTCTCTCTCTGCCCCTCCCCCCTTCTCTCTCTCAAAATTAAATAAATAAACTTAAAAAAAAAGGGGGGATAGTTGAGCTGGATTGTGGTTTCGCAACATTGGAAACATATGTCCCTTTTATTTATTTATTTTTAAAGTTGTATTTATTCATTTTGAGAGAGGCAGAGAGCGCAAGTGGGGGAGGGGCAGAGAGAGAGAGAGAGGGAGAGAGAGAATCCCAAGCAGGCTCCTCCCTGTCAGCATGGAGCCTGGACTCACGAACTGTGACATCCTGACCTGAGCAGAAACCAAGGGTCGGACGCTTAGCCAACTGAGCCACCCAGACACCCCCAAACACATGTCCTTTTTAATAAAATGGAAATTGCATGTCCTTGGGCCACCTACGCAGGCTTCGCTCTTCCCCGGGCCAGCTTCGGACCAGACTCAAGATGTCTGTCGGGAGGAAGGGAGGGAGGGAGGACGGGAAGGAAGGAAGCAATGCCAACTTGAACGTGAGGCCACGGGGCATGGACGGACAGTGTCTGCCTTCTTCCCCACCCCGTCCCACTCTGCCGGATTCTCCTGTGCCCCAGACTTTCACAAGCGGTGAGGGGCGGACACTCCTATATCAGCCCTCTTCACAGAGTTCTGCTTCAGCGGGACACGACAAGGGCCAGATGTCCCCGCGAGCTCTGGCTGTTTTACGTCACCAATTCTTGTAATGATGCTCAGTAACTCATGCTTGGTGAGCTCTCTGCAGCCACAGCTCCCCTTCACGGACCTTTGCTTCCCCAGCTTCTTCCACACACACGTGTGTGTTCTGATTCCTGTAAGGTCCTACGTATCCCGTAACACAGCTGCTTCTGTGACCGACCCCTCAGCGATGCACCTATTCTGGCCCCTAGCCTCTGAGACAGCAGGGGCAAGAATAAGCTGGAGATGTCAATAAAGAGCCAGACCCTGCAGCGCCTTGAAGTTTGGGTAAGGAGCATGGACTGAATTCAGAGGGCACTAGGGAGCCATGGAGTGTGTGATACCAGCGCCTGGCATGGCTATATTTTTGCTTTTCAGATGAAGTGCTATAGAGAGTTTGGCTTAGTGGGGAGTCGGACTCTGGGGAAGCCAGTGAAAGGGCCATGACACTCGTCCCCGAGTATTTATTTTTACCAATTTGGATGGAGCAGTCGGTCAATGAAAGTTAAACTTTAGTCATGGCATGAAAGGTAATAAATCCCTTGTCGAACAAACATTTACTATTTCTGGGCCACGGGTCCTCGGTGAAATGTGGATGGTCACCTCTTTTTCCATCCAGGGTCCAGAACTGGATGTCTGGATCCGGAACTGTCCCCGAAATAGTGACAACACGGATCGGGTCAACAAGATGGACAGGAAGAGGCGGGTAAGTAACACGGAGACCAAGGCGACAATAGCCACACGGCAGTGCCCGCAGCCGCGTGTGCAGAGGCTGGTGCATCCACAACGACAGGAAAATGTTCAAAACGAGGGAACATGAAAGACAAGGAAACTAATGGTCTCCTTTGCCGTCCGACAACCGCCACGTCAGATCTGTTTCCTATCAATTTCCAGAGCACTTTTCTGAGCTTACAGCCCAGTACGACATTATCTTTCTGAAAATTAAGCCCTAAAGGAAGCAGCTTCATCTTTCCTTATCTGCTAGGAAAAGAAAGAAAAAGGAAAGAGGAGAAAAAGAGAAGTAGGTTCAGATCGTATGTTCTGTTTCTCAGCTAAAAAAAAAAAAAAAAGGCTACAGCTGCCTTCGGTGTCCTTTTGCATTTCTGCTTTGAGATTTACATTTAGGAACGGTATTTTGATTGAGAGGGGTCCCCCCGAAACCCAGAGGGGCGGGTGGATATGAGCTAGCAGCAGCGAGAGGAGGAGGGGGAAGTTACCCTCCTGCCTAAAGAAAACTCATTTTCAATTCTTCTGAAATTAGGAGAGTGACCTTTATTCCCACTTCGTGACAAGGGAGTGGAAAGGAATGATAATGCCGAAATGCAATGGCCGAGAGTGTCCTTTTCTTCCCCCAGATGGATCCTCCCAGATTGTACCTGGGAGGAGAAACTCCTGGGGGTCATAAGGTGCAGAGAGAGCCCAGACCCCCAAATACCAGGCAGGAATGAAGTGACCCGTGTGGCAAAGCTTCTAATTGTTTCTTCCACTATGTTCCGGATGAAGAGGCTTCTCTTCTTTTGTCTCTGTCTGTCAATCTCTCCTCTCCCCTCTCCTTTCTCTTTCCTACCACATCGTTCCTTTGTGAAAATGCTCTCTGAATACACTGGAAAAGCAACCCCAAGCAACAACCTGCCCCTGGGCCATGTCACTCTGCCTTTGGCCCAGAAACTCCCAACCAAACCCCCAACCCTATGACAACACCACGAGTCCCTTCCATTCCCCACCCCTCTCCAAAGGACACTGTTGCCTCCACTGGGCATCAAAGGCTTTATTTTTTACACAGTGGCAGCCAGTGTCAGGCACGGTGCCAGGTGCTGGAGACACGGGGACACCAGAACGGACAAGGGCTCTGCCCTCGAAGAACTCTTATTTTAAGAGTTTTACACCACTAGGTTGTAGGAAGTACAGGGGAGGAATTAAACAGTGATTTGTAGAATACCACAGAGGGAGAGCCCTGTAGATGGGTGGTCGGCGAAGGTCTCTCTGAGGAGGAATGGAGATCTGGGTAGATGCCAGAAGGAGGAGAAGCCAGGAGAGGGGCAAGTGCAAAGGTCTTGGGGCAGGAAGGAGCTCTGAGAATTAAAAGTTCAGTCAGCTGAGAGGGATGGGTGGGAGTACAGTCAATAAGGTCTGAGAGGTGGGCAGGAGCCAGGTCATATAGAGTCTTCTGGAATCCATTAAGAATGATAGAGGGTCATCGAGGGATTTTGGCCATGTGTGGGAGGGTCTATGCTTCTTTTATGGAATATTCATCATCTTTCTGCCCAAAGCTTCCTCATAATTAGACTCTTTGGTTGTCCAGATAATTAGATACTTCTATGTATAGATTACTAAGTGGTAGGAATTCGGACTGGGCCTCATAAACTCTAAATTTTACAACTAGAAGCAGTTTATGAAGATCACCTCTTTTAATATCACTTACTCTTTTACCTTTTCTGATAAGAACTTTTTTATTTGATGATAAAGGTGATAATGCTGAATCCATTGAGACCACTTTGGGTAGGAGTAATGAGAACTCAACCAGTTGGCTTGAAACCATAAGAGCTATTTATTGACCTCTTTTGACTGAAAAGTCCAATAGTACATCGTCTTCAGACGAGGCTTGATCTGGTGGCTTGACAATGATACCGGGGAGCCTCTGTCTTCATTGTTCTGTTCTATAATCCATAGTGCCCGCTTCCTCCTAAGGCTGGCTTCCTTCAGAATTACGGGACGGCTGCCGGTATCTCCCCCGGCTATCATCTTACTTGTTAATGCCTAGTGAAAGACAGCCACACTCTATTTCAACTTGCCCAGCTAAAGTCCTGAGATTAAATTTGGACCTGCTTAGGGGATGTGTCCATCCCTGGAATAATCACTGAGCTAGGGGAATTCAATAACCTCATTGGCTTGGCCCAAGTCATGTGCCTTACCCCTCGAACCCAGCGGGGGGATGGGGGGAGTTACCTTTTGCAGAAGCACATCAGCTAAGATTAGAGAAAGGATGATCCCCCTGCCCACCCCTGGCAAAACTCAGAGTCATATAGTCAAAAGTGGGAATGGTTGGGGGATGGCTGAATTAGACCTTCAGACCATTTGTCAAGAATGAACACTCACATACAGGGCATCTGGGCGGCTCAGACGGTTGAGCAACCGACTTCGGCTCAGGTCAGGATCTCGCAGTTGGTGAGTTCAAGCCCCACATCAGGCTTGCTGCTGTCAGATCCTCTGTCTTCCTCTCTCTCTGCTTCTCCCCCACTTATGCTCCCTCAAAAAAAAAATAAATAAACATTAAAAAAAGGAATGAACACTCACATGCATAAATTTTATAGAAGCTATAGTTTACTGAAATTAACTCAAAGGAAATGTCTTCAACTGGTACTATTAGGGGCCATCAGGAAGGAGAATTATATTAGTTGCTATGTACTAACAGCTATAACAAATATTCCCAAGTCTCAGTGACTTAACACAATGGCACTCGTCAAAGTGGTCCAGAGTACTGTGGGTTGGAAGACACTGTGCTCATTCGGGGACCCAGCCTTCTTGCATCTGAGAGCTCCTCCACGCCCAAGGGCCTTGAAGACCCTCACTGTATTTTCTATATTCAATGAACAGAGGAGGAAAGAGCACAGAGAGAAGGGCGCATCCATGTTTAACTGCCTTGGCCCAGAGCCAGCACATTACCCTTTCGGTCTCATTCCATTGGCTGGAAGAAGTCACATTGCCCTATCTGCATACAGGGGAGCTGGGAAATGTAGTCTTTCAGGTGTTCAGAGTAGAGGCACACGGATATTGGTGAGGAGAAGCACGTTTCCAACAGCCTGGCATTGATTACAGCTTCTAGAACCTCTGCAGTTCGTTCTTGTGCTCACTGGGGAAAGTTCAAAGACTCCAGAAACACCTTGATTTGAGATTTTTATAACTGATCCACAACAGGGGGTATATAGTGAAATGGGGTAGATTTTTTTTAATGTTTATTTATTTACTTTGAGAGAGATGGAGGGAAGAGGGGCAGAGACAGAGGGAGAGAATGAATCCCAAGCAGGCTCCAAACTGTCAGCACAGAGCCTGAGGGGGGTCAACTCCGTGAACCGTGAGGTTGTGACCTGAGCCAAAATCAAGAGTTGGACCCTCAACTGTCTGAGCCACCCAGGCACTCAGAAATGGGGTAGGTTATTGTTCAAGAAATATTCACTCCCTCTTCCCTCTCCACTGAGAGGGTGGAGCCGAGTTAGACCACATGACTTTCTTTGGCCAATAGAATGAGGCCAAGGTGACTGAATGCTAATTCTGAGTCTAGACCTCGGGGGACCTCCCTAAATCTATTCTCAAATAACGAGTTTAGGAAAAGAAAATGCTATATAATCAGAGACATCCCTTGAGGATAAAGGAGGAAGTTTAAAAATAGATTTTAGTCACATGCCTCACATTGTGTGTGTGACCCTGGGGAAGTCACTTAACTCTCCAACGTTTGGACTTCCTTCTCTAAAATGTGAGCACCACGATTCCTTTCTCCCAGGATGTAAAATGTGAAAAGATGTAAAAGAGACCTCCACACCGAAGCCATAAGGCATAGGGCAAACAGCCAATTATGGCTATGGTCATCACTGTTATTTCTTTATCAGGAGGAAAAAAAAAATCAGAAAAATCCTACTTTCCTTGCCAAGGATAAATAATGGAATAATTGCCCCCAGTAGGTTGTGCCATGCTGAGAACACAAAACAGTTTGAATGATGGTTGAGATAAAAATGTATGGCTCTTTTTTACATAGGCTCTTCCTTCTCCGCCAATTTGGCCATAGCTTCAGTGTAGACAGAGTGGACTCCCCCACCCCACGGACTCGAGAGGAGCCCCTGTGATTTGTTTCGGCCGACGCGTATAAGCAGAGGTCTTATATACACCTGTGTTCTGTTGACTTGGCTTTACTCCAGACAGCCACTGCTTCTTCATCCTGGTCCCAACGTGCTGGACACATGGAAATGCCCTGAATCCAATACCCAGACCCGGGGAGGGGGGCGGCGGGGAGAGAAGTAAGTGTGGTTTGTTACAGACCACGGAGATTTGGAAGCGGCTATGCAGCATGCGTATCGAAATAGGTGATGACAAATGAATTATTACAGAAATACTTGGGTGCCATCCATGTTTCTAGTTTTTGTTTTACATTGACTCGGTCAAGATGAAGTTACCCTTGTAGCTACAGCAAGTGTTGCCCCTCCAAACGCACTCGCCAAAGTGTTGATCTCACCTACAAAATTTATGTCTTGGGCTGCTCGAGAATTTTCTGTCACCGTCTTTACTTTGAATACCTCCATTTCTCATTTACGATTTTTTCTTTGTAGTTATTAATCCTCTAAACTGTAGTTATTTACAGAGTAGCCATCATGTGTGAAACAGAGAAGACGCTTCATGAAAATAATCCCTAGATTATACGGTGCCCCTGTAAAGTTAGCTTCATTGTCCACGATTTACAGAACAAGATATAAAGTTCCAGAGGGCTTCATTGAGGCATACAGCTCATAAGTAGCACTTCTCAGGCTCAAGCATTTCTTGGGTTTCCACGATCCTTTTTTTTCTTTTTTTTTTTTTTTCTTTTTTTAAAATTTATTTTGAGAGAGAGAGATGGAGAGCGAATAGGGAAGAGGCAGAGAGAGAGGAAGAAAAATCCCAAGAAGGCTCCGCACTGTCAGCGGGGAGCCCGACGCGGGGCTTCAACGCACCAACCGAGGGATCATGACCTGAGCTGAAACCGAGAGTCAGATGCTTAACCGACTGAGCCACCCACGCGCCCCTTTTATTACAACTATTATAAAAGTGAACGTGCATTTTAAAAGCAGATGCCTGGAATTAAAGGCTGGGGTCAGAAATGAGAAGCTAAGGTCGAGTTTAGAGACGCTGACAGCTTGGTGAGGGAGATAACTTTAGCTAAGAAGATTTCTCAGAGATTAAGTCACCACCTAAGTTAACAGTGGCTGTTGAGCACCTGTTCCTTGCCAGGCTTGTCAGATGCTGGATCTCCAGCAACACGTGGTAAGGAGTTTGTGTTTTGTTCTGAGGATTGTCGGGATCCGCGGAACATTTTTAAGCAGTGAGAGATCAGTAAGAAGGCAATTGTAAGAGTCCAGGAAGGTATATGATGGTGACCTGGATGGGGCGAAGGTGACTCAAAGGGCCTCTAGGAAGGCCCACAATCAATATGGCTGGGCCATGGGGGATTGGAGAGAATCAGGAAAGAGGAAATGGTACAGGTGACTCCCAGCTTTCTGGTTTTGGCAACAGGGTAACTGTTGAGGCCATTTTCATAGACGTGGGCACTGGGGGAGGAATTGACGTCTCCTGTTCATTTGAGAGGGAGATAGGTGAACTCAGATTCAGATAGGTTGAGAAATTCAAGGAGGGATGACTAAAGGCAATTGGGAGTATAGGTGTTTTGTTTTTTTTTGGTTTTTTTTTTTTTCAACGTTTATTTATTTTTGGGACAGAGAGAGACAGAGCATGAACAGGGAAGGGGCAGAGAGAGAGGGAGACACAGAATGGGAAGCAGGCTCCAGGCTCCGAGCCATCAGCCCAGAGCCTGACGCGGGGCTCGAACTCACGGACCGCGAGATCGTGACCTGGCTGAAGTCGGACGCTTAACCGACTGCGCCACCCAGGCGCCCCTGGGAGTATAGGTTTAAAGTACAAATCTCTGTCTACCTCTGTTCTAATAAGATCAGCCCTATTCTAATTAGGTAAACGTCCAGGTCCTGATTTCTTAGGGAAAGTCCACCATTGATGAGATTGAAATAGCTGTGCCATTTTGGTTTCTGAAATTCAAAGAATCCTGATACATCTGTTCTAGGATACATGCCTAAATGAGAACTGCCATGTTGGTGTTTCTTTTTCCTAAGCGTTTTATTGCGGAAAATTTCAAATATGTACAAAAGCAAAACAATAACAATAATAATAATACTCCTATAATCCATCATGAAGATTCAGTAGTCATTATTCATGAGCATTCTTGTTTCATCCCTTATCTACCAGCTCCCCTCCCCCAAACGGATTATTTGAAGCAAATTCCAGACATTACGTCATTCCATCCATGTATATTTCAGTATGCATCTCTTTAAAAGATAGTGATTCTCTCTCTTTTTAAAAACATGGCCTTGGGGGGCGCCTTGGTGGCTCAGTCGGTTAAGCGTCCAACTTTAGCTCAGGTCATGATCTCACAGTCCATGAGTTCAAGCCCCGCATCAGGCTCTATGCTGACAGCTCAGAGCCTGGAGCTGGCTCCCTCTCTCTCTGCCCCTCCCCTACTCATGCTCTGTCTCTGTCTCTCAAAAATAAATAAATGTTAAAAAAAAATTTTGAAACACAGCCTTGGGGCCCCTGGCTGGCTCAGTAGGTAGAGCACACAACTCATGATCTCAGGGGCGTGAGTTCAAGACCCATGATGGGTGTGGAGTCTACCTTAAAAAAACATAGCCCTAAGTCATCATTAACAAAAACCTTAACAATAATTCATGAATGTTAGCAAAAACCCAGTCAGGGTTCAAATTTCCCTGGTTGTTTCTCTGCCCTCCAGATTTTTTTTACGGCAGACTTGATTGAGTTAGGATTTAAACAAGGTCCACACATTTGTGCTTGGCTGATATGTCTCTTTAGTTCCCTTTATCTATAGCTTCTCTCTCTCTCTCTCTCTCTCTTTAAATTTTCCTAGCAACTTATTTATGAAAAAACTGGCTCATTAGCTCCATAGAGTTTCTCACATCTGGATTTTGTTGATTGTATCCACATGGTGTCTTTTTATGTGTTCCTCTATCCTTTGTATTTCCTATAAATTTGTCATTAGAGTTTTGACCTAATTCAGGTTTGAGTTGGGGGCAAGAATATTTTCTAGGGACTTGAGTTATTCCATTAGAAGATGTGTAATGTCTGGTGGTTTCTTTTGGGGGGAATGTTAGCAGTCAGTGATGACCATTGCCTAGATCCATTATTTCCTTATTTGCAAAATGGTGCTATTCTAACTATAATACTCTTTCATTATTCCCCATGGAAGAGTTGGACTGCTCTTATGGAGAAAGCTTTTCTTCATCAACTATTTCATTACACTAATGCAATTCCTATAGGAAAGGTAAAATAACCTTTTATTTACCAATTTTCAGAATAATGATTTGGTTCTTTAACATCGTCCAAAGGGAGCCGGGGAGTTTTAGGCTTTTTGTTTGTTTGCTTGCTTATTTCGCATTGTTTTCAGTATCATCAAGAATTCAGGGACTTTGATATATTTGATGTATTTTAATGCATTGCAGTTATTTTTTTAGAGGATCAGGGAGTCCAGAGGGGAATGGGAGCCAGTGAGTTGTTTCCTGAGTCCTTTTGATGTGATCACAGTAGTCTTTGATGGCTTCCTTGCTTTCAGATGAAACACAATGTCCCATCACCATCTTGGTACATTTCCTGCCCAGCTCTGGAATCAGCCATTGCTCCGAGGAGCTCTGGTTCCCTTTACCAGGAAATTGTTCCCCAAGACTACAGTCTAGGTCATTACTATTGGGTTGGTCATTATTATCAGGTATTTACAGTGACGGAAGCTGGAAAGCACAAGAAATGTTCCAAGAGAAGATCCTCAGGAGCTGATAGGATTTCCAATTCACTCATTTGGTTGACTTTGTATTTTTATGTCTTTTCCCTTAGGCTGAAAATTTTGGCTTCTAACAACCTTGATGTAAGAATGCATTTACTGTATAGTTTATTCACCATGCACATACCTAACAGGTTTTAATGCCTATTTATTTTTGAGAGAGAGATAGAGAGAAAATGAGCAGGGGAGTGCAGAGAGAGAAAAAGAGAGAGAAGATCCAAAGCAGGCTCTGCGCTGACAGCAGCAAGCCTGATACAGGGCTCGGACTCATGAATGGTGAGATCATGACTTGAGCTGAAGTCAGGCACTCAACCGACTGAGCCACCCAGGCACCTCTATACCTCACAGCTTTGAAACAACAATACCGATGGTATACTACTAATATGATTAACGAGAACAGTTTAAGTGTCTGGGCTGTTGGTTTTTTTAGTTCCTTTGCCTTTGGGGTCTTTCTAAGAATGTACAAACAGATGAGTTTTAAACTTACTCGTGGGTGATTAAGTCACCAAGTCAACACCCAGTTGGGGCTATTTGTTGCCATTTTGTTTTTGCTCTTAAAGAGGTACTCGGCACTTTCCTTTTGACTTTGTGATGATAAAAGAAATCTACGTCGTTCCCACGTCAAATCTACAAAACGAGATATTTTTGGTACTTATTTAGTATTTTTAAATGTGTCACCCACACTTCAGACTGCTTTTTATTATGTGGAACACCTTAGATTCTATCTACTAAAGGAGAGAAATAATGCTAATGTCATTCAGACTGTTAGAAATGATGGGCTAGGGGCGCCTGGGTGGCGCAGTCGGTTAAGCGTCCGACTTCAGCCAGGTCACGATCTCGCGGTCCGTGAGTTCGAGCCCCGCGTCGGGCTCTGGGCTGATGGCTCAGAGCCTGGAGCCTGTTTCCGATTCTGTGTCTCCCTCTCTCTCTGCCCCTCCCCCGTTCATGCTCTGTCTCTCTCTGTCCCAAAAATAAATAAACATTGAAAAAAAAATTTTTTTTAAAAGAAATGATGGGCTATTTTTTTTCCTTATTAAAAAAAAAAAAGAAAAATATTCAACCCTGCAACTTGGCGCCGTTTTTGTTTCCCTTAACAAGGGCCTGTCTGTCAATTTTCCACAGTGTCAAAGCCCCACTGCACAGCCTGAATGAAAACACAGTGTCATCACGATTACTGAAATCAATTAAATGTCAAGGTTTTTCCATTTGCATGCAGCTTCCTTTAGACAAGAATGCTTTTCAGAGAATCTTTATTGCCTTTGGAGTTTTTTTTCCCCCTTAAAGCCTTTGTAATTAACGTGACAACGTTACAGCCATGTCTGTAACTTCCTTCCACAGATACACAAATAGAATGTTCTAAGCATCGACAGAGAACTCGTTCCTTGTCCTGCAGGACCCTCACAATCCTGGCTGGAAGCCTTCACCTAATCATTGAGGGCTCTTCCCCTCTCTCTCCTCATTGCTGGTTGTCTCTGTCCTATTGAGCTGCTCAGGGTCTCAGGCACCCAACCTCTCTCCCCTTTCTACATTGTCTCCTTCCTCTGCCAGCATCATTCATGACTGATGACACCAGCAGCCTAGCCCCCCTGCCACCAGGCCCTCCCCTCCAACCACTCTCAATCCGACCACCGAAACAATCTTTCTAGAAAATTGCCAATCCCATAGACTTAAACCCTTGTTTAAAAATTATTGATGGGGGCGGGGGGGGGGGATGCCTGGGTGACTCAGTCGGTTGATCGTCTGACTTCGGCTCAGGTCATGATCTCGCTGTTTGTGGCTTCCAGCCCCACATCAGGCTCTGTGCTGACAGCTCCAAGCCTGCTTGGGATTCTCTCTCTCTCTGTGCCCCTCCCCTACTCTTTCACTTGCTCTCTCTCTCTCTCTCTCAAAAGAAATCAATAAATTTGAAAAAATAATAATAAAAGTAAAAATAAAAATTATTGATAACTTCTCATCAATCAAGGAACATAATCCAAAATCCTTGGCATGCTTTAAGCATTTAAGCACCTTTCATAATCTTGTGGCAAACTCATTTCTTTTTCTTTCTTTCTTTTTTTTTCTTTTGGCTGACCGTCCATGGAACCCCCTCTGCGCTTTTCCGACCTCATGTTCTCAGCATGCCGTGTGTTTTTATTCCTCTCTGCCTTTGCTCATATTGTTTCCCTACCCAGAATCTCCTTCCCCCACATGGCCACCTAACCAACTCCTACTCACCCTACAGTGCCCAGTCAGTGGAAGGGTCACCTCTCCTGTGAACCTTTATCATCTCCCCACCTCCCACCCCAAACTAGTCCTTCTCCCCTCCGTGCTTCTATTACACTATTGTCAGACTTTTAGTGTCTGTCTTTCATAGCGGGGAAGCTTACATATACCCACCTCTTCCTCCGGATTTGAACGTGACGTAGACCCAGACAGCCTTGGTGCTCAGCCCACGCTTAAGAAGGTACGGGGGCTCCACCTTGCACTGTCTCTACCTTTGGTCAAGCAGGATAGCACAACGGTTAGGATTGCAGACTCCGAAGTCGGTCTGCCTGATTTTGCACACTGGTTCTGCCACATACTAGCTGTGGACCTTGGGTCATTTATTAACTTTCTGGGCCTTGGTTTCCTTACCTGCAAGAGGGGGGGACAATGAGAACACACACGGCTTCTAGTGGTTGTGAGGACCACATGCTATGGTGAGGTGCAATGCTTGGTTCAGTGCCGGGTACACAGTAAGTGCTCCATAAATGTGGGGGTCGTCATGGTGATGACGGTAACTAATTGGTCTTGGCTCTTGATTTGTCCTTGCCAGCAAAACGGACTCTGACACCACAAAATGTGACATTTTCCATAGTTCAAGTAACAAAATCTAAGTATTGCACATCCAGCCCGTCTTCTCTGTGGCAAGAACTTATAGACCCACAAACATTTAATTTATCCACTTAAGTAACCTCTTTGCCCAACACAGGGCTCAAACTCACGACCCTGAGATCAAGAGTCACATGCTGTATTGACTAAGCCAGTCAGGTGCCCCAGACCCACAACGATTTAAGTCCCAGAGACACGAAAATCTGAAGTGGGCATTTACATTTCACTATTATACAAATACATTAAAAAATTTTTTTTCACGTTTATTTATTTTTTAGAGAGATAGAGTGGGGGGGGGGGTGCGCAGAGACAGAGGAAGACAAAGGATCCGAAGCAGGCTCCTGGCTCTGAAATGTCAGCACAGAACAACATGAGGCTCGAACTCGCGAACTGTGAGGTCATGACCTGAGCCCAAGTCGGATGCTCAACCGACTGAGCCACCCAGGCGCCCCAAAAATATATTTTAAAAAAGGAAATTGGGTGGGGCACCTGGGTGGCTCTGTAGGTTAAATGTCTGACTTCGGCTCACAGTTTCTGAGTTTGAGCCTGGCTGTCAGCTCAGAGCCCGCTTCAGACCCTCTGTCTCCCTTTCTCTCTCCCCCTCCCCCGCTCATGCTTGTTCTCTCTCTCTCTCTCTCTCCCTCTCAAAAATGAATAAACATTTAAATAAGAAGGGGCACCTGGGTGGCTCAGTCGGTTAAGCCTCCGACTTGGCTCAGGTCATGATCTCATGGTTTGTGAGTTCGAGCCCCGCGTCGGGCTCTGTGCTGACAGCTCAGAGCCTGGAGCCTGCTTTGGATTGTGCGTCTCCCTCCCTCTCTCTGCCCCTCCCCTGCTCACACCTTGTCTCTCTCTCTCTCAAAAATAAATACACATTTAAGAAAATTTTTAAACAAAAGGGAACTCAGGGCCAAATAGTTGAACAAGTGAGTGTAGTACTTGAGGTTTTAAAATAATGAATTATTAATGACAATAATTAATAATTTTGACGTTCAAATATCAAAGAGTTTCTTCCAGAAGAGTTCTGTTGATCTTATTTCACAAACAAGAGAACACTGAGTGGCCGCCAGACATGAAGACATCGGAATCAGAAGAGCCTCTGCTTTTCAGCGAAGCAATGCCTCTCACTGAGGTGGTAGCTCATTAAATCCATGCTCCAAATAGCGCCGCTCTGTCAGATAGCGCCGTTCTGGGGCCTGGGGGGCTCAGTCCATTGAGCGTCTGACTCTTGATTTTGGCTCAGGTCAGGAGCCCAGGGTTGTGAGATCGAGCCCCACATTGGGCACCACACTGAACATAGAGCCTCCTTAAGATTCTCCGTCTCTGTCTCTCTCCCTCTGCCCCTCTCCCCTGCTCACATGCTCTCTCTCGAAAATAAGATTTTTAAAAAAGGCACATTGCAGAAGTGATGACAGGATATCAGAGATATCTATCCATACCTCCGTGTTCATGGCAGCGTCATTCGCAACAGCCAAGGTATGGAAACAGTCTAAGCATCCATCAATGGATGAATATACAAAGAATATTATTCACCCATGAACAAGAGGGAAATCTTGTCATTTGCAACAGTGTGGGTGGATCTTTGAGGCATTGTGCTAAGTGCAGTAAGTCAGACAGAGATAAATACTGCATGATATCACTTATACGTGGAATCTTTTTTTTTTTTAAGTCAAATTCCTAGGAACAGAGAGTAGAAAGGCAGTTGCCAGGAGCTCAGAGGGTCGGTGGGGGAAATGGGGAGAGGTTATTAAAAGGGTATAAGTTTTCAGCTACAAGATGAGTAAGGTCTGAGGATGTAACATAAAACGTGGGGACTATAGTTGGTAACACTTTTGTATGGTTGAAGTTTGCTAAGCGAGGGGAAGTTAGACGTTCTCTCACACACAAAATGAATATAAAATAAATATAGGAGGTTTGGGGTGCCTGGGTGGCTCAGTCTGTCGAGCATCTGATTCTTGACTTCAGCTCAGGTCGTGATCTCATGGTTGGTGAGATTGAGCCCCGTGTCAGGCTCTGTGCTGACAGTGTGGAGCCTGCTTGGGATTCTCTCCCTCCCTCTCTCTCTCTCTGCCCTTCCCCTGCTCACGCTCTCTCTCTAAATAAATAAACACCAAAAGAATAAATATACGAGGTGATGGATATGTTCACTTACTAGCTGGGAGGGATCTTTGACAGTGTGTGTGTGTGTGTGTGTGTGTGTGTGTGTGTGTGTATATATGTATATGTATATATATATATATATATATATATATATATATATATATATATATCAGGTCATGGTGTGCACTTTAAATATCTTACAATTTTATTTGTCAATTATACCTCAGTCAAGCTGGGGGGAAAAAAACACATAAAAGAAGGCTCATCCCACACCCTGTTCAGCCTTCACTATATCACACGGTTTTAGTTTTTATGGTCATTATGGGAATGTCAGCTTTTAGGACATAAATCAGGTTCCAAACATCTCTGGAGGATACAGAGGCTTACAGCTGCATTTCTCAGCATTTGGAAGCTACTAGAATCCTCTGGGCAGGCAAGTGGAGGAGAGAAGACCTGACTAAATGTGCAGATTCCCAAGCCCAATCCCAGATTCCCCTAATTTGGAATGTGTGGGGCCTGAGAGCCTGCATTCTCAGGACTTCTCGGACGCCTGGCTTCTCGGGTGACCCTGAAGCTGGCCTAGAAAGCGGGACCTCCCACACTGATGAAGTGACCACAGAAGCCTCCTGCACGATCCATGAGTCTTCTGGGACTCTAGTGGCACCAGCTCCCCAGCTCCCCAGAAGTCCTGATGCCTCTCTGTGCCTCGGCTTCCGCGTATGTCAAACAAGTGGCTCGGATCGTTTAGGGGACCTGAATCAGTAAGCTCAAATTCTTATGGTATGTCACAGCCTGTACCAAGCATGATTGGAAGGAATGGTGGCTCAGGGACCAGAACCAGGAGCGGAGAAACTGACAGCTCATTCCTTTTTGATAGCTTACAAAGGTGTCTCCGCCTCTCTATCCCCCACCCCCCATTACCTGGATGGGTATAACAACTTCTACTCTTGTCATCTTATTGTCCCTTACCTTTACTATTGCCTGACTTCAATTCAACCTCCACTCTAGAGCCAGGGAGATATTTAAGATATAAGAATCTGATCATCCACCCCCACTTTGAGAACTCCCCCATGACTTTAAGGAAAGGGTTATCATTCCTTCACTTAGTACCAAAGGCATTAATTACAAAGCCTTCAAAGCCCTGAATTTCCTACTATGTCTTATCTGTTGTTAAAATACGCTCTCAATTACAAGTGCTAACAAACCCAACTCAAACTGCTGAAACCATAGGGAAAGAGTGTTGGTTTATATAAATGGAGGGTCAAGCAGGAGTGTGGGCTTCAGGCATAGTTTGATCCAGGGGTTCACTGTCTCACCAGAGCTCAGCTCCACTTCTCTCCCCCTTCCGTCCTGCCTTCCTCTGTCAGTTTTGTCTGTCTATCTGGCAGCAACAAGGCCCCAGAGCGCCACACCTTATATCCACACACCCCCCATCACCCAGAACGAGAGAGAACAGATTTATTCCAGCAATGAGCTCTGAGATTCACTTTGACTGGACAAGCTGAGATTCCATGGCCATCACTGGCCATGCCCACCTATTCAGGGATCATCACAGCTATTACTATCCCAACCCTCATTGTGCTGAACTACAATCCTGATTTTCTCACTGGCTTCCAGTAGATGGTGATTGCAATATTCCTCTCTGTACGATAGTACGACAGTTGGTGCTCAGTAGATGCGGATTGGGTTTCTAAAGCACGGGGTTGGTTGTTCTCTTTCCTCAACAAACCCCTGCACGGGCCTCAGCAGTTTGTGGGGGTCAATGGAGCCCCATTAGCAGAATAAATAAATACATCCCACATTTTCCCACCTCTGTCTCCCCCGTTGGTTCCATAGGACCTCAGCTTTAATAATATCCTCCACAGCCAAGTATTTCTGTCTGTCTCGGGGGCGGTCTTCGGACAGGCTGACAAATACGGCTAGTGTATTCCCTGGGGAGGGGGTGTCTATCTCCGTCCCTACCAAGTCTCATGCCTTGTGGGGTCTGCGGTCTCCATCTTTGGGTCTCCACGGAGATCCCGGATCTCTCAAAAGTGGCAGAGTCGGGGACACGGGCCTCCCTCCTTCCTCCTGGTAGGTGCTGGGTCCTGGGGCAGTGCTGCCCAGGCCCCAGTGTGTCCCAGCGTGGAGCCTCTGTCCGCTTCTACTTACCTTTCTCTCTAATGGGCCCAGACACAGGTCCGTGGACTGGGCTGAGGAAAGAGACCAGGGCTGGTCGTTATGCTCCACGGGAAGTCACTTCTGCCCTCTGGTTCTGAGATGTGGAATCAGAGCCCAGCTTGTCCTGCTGGTTTCCCGATCCTCTACACCCAGAGACTCTGTTCCTTGTGCCCGGAGACTCCTGCTGAGCCCAGAGGCCACCTCACTGGTTATCAGACCCGCCTGGAGGTGTCTGGACTTCTACAGTGGGCATGACTTAGGCCCCCGCCATGAGACCTAGACCCACAAGGATGCCTCAGTATCGTCTTATCCCTTCCGGGGGGGGGGGGGGGGGGCGGCCATTGTGCCTCGACTTCTTTGCATCTGTTGTTGCTGCATCTGTAAAATGGGGCAATACTTCTGATCTCTCAGTGTCTTCCAGGGGATCAAATGAGACAAAGGACTCGGAAATGCACAGAGGAGGCCTCTTCTTTGTCAGGTTGACTCCGCCCAGCTCACTAGTCCCCTGCAGTGCTTATCAATCAATACCTCCCTGGAACACTTCAGATTATCTAACATGCCTGCTATTCCCAGGAGACGGCGTGCTCTGGGGTACTGTGTGCATCATTCATACTCACATCTTCAGCCCCCAAGCCACATCTCGTACGCAGCCAACAGCATCAATCAAAGCTGAGACTTCTTGCCCACACACCGTGCGTGAGACTGTGCCTCAGGCACGTTCTTTCTACTCAGTGTGCCGCTGAACCTTCACAGCAGTCTCACAAGCTAGAGACAAAGTTTCGTCCCGCATAAGGTGACAGAGGCCTGGAGACATCCAACAGCCCGCCCAGGGTCACGCAGCAGGTAGGTAACGGAGCCGAGATTTGAACGTGGGTCTCTCCGACTGTTACGTACGCTTGTGTTTTCCATTCAAACGTGTTTCCTAAAGACGGGTACCATCTGTCTCTGAATGCTCAATCTGTGACATAATCCCTCCCGGGACAGCACACAAACGAACGTTTTACTGATTAAATGAAGAAATACGGAAGGATAATACTAGCTAGAAAATGAGATGAATAGATAGACAGACAGACAGACAGTTGGCAGATAGATAAGTTTCGATACAGATGGATATTCCTGGGGAAAGTTATGCTAAGGCAGGAACCATACCCTACACTCCTTCCAAGGCTCAGAAATCGATCACAGACCCGAGGGCATAGTAAGCACTCTATACACACTGAATTTGAGTAACCAGAGGTGTTAGATGTGAAAGCAAAAAGATTCTTGGAAGCAGCTCTGATGACGTCATCTGAATGGGCCAGAAAGGCCATGCAGGATCAACATTGAGGTAGGGTCCCTGGGGTTCCCTTGCTGATGTCACTGGATGTGGCTTACCCATTACAGTCCAAAGGAAGCTTCTCCACGTTCAGGAACTACAGCCTGGAGGACATCAGAATTGAGAAGCTTTATTTCCTGCTGTGGTGGAGAGAAGTGCACAGGCTAGAAAAATGGAATGATCCCGTTATCAGTGCTGTCCAAGCACATAGGAGTCCTTCAGCGTGACCCTATTCCATATATAGCCAAAAACAAGGCTGACTCATTCAATCTTGGTTAAAAGGACTTGATTCGAGGGGCGCCTGGGTGGCTCAGTTGGATAAGCGTCTGACTTCAGCTCAGGTCACGATCTCAGGTTTGTGGGTTTGAGCCCCGCGTCGGGCTCTGCGCTGACAGAGCCTGCTTGGGATTCTGTGCTTCCCTCTCTCTCTGTCCCTCCGCCTCTCGTGCTCGGTCTCTCTCTGTCTCTCAAAAAGAAGTAAACATTTTAAAAAGTTTTTGAAAACAAGACTTGATCTGAACAAGAGCCCAAAAAGTTTGTCATGAGACCATCGTGCCTGAAGGGACAACCCCATGGCAAATCCCACAAGCAGCATGGGGTGGGAGGTGCTCTGGACTTGGAGTCAGGAGGCCCACATCTTGGTCCCAGTGCTGCCATGAATTGGCTGTATGACCTTGAACCCAGGGACTCAGTTTCCAGCTATTTCACAAGAGAGTCTTAACACCAATGAGCTCCTTGCTGACTTTGTGGGTTGTTTTTTTTTTTAAGATTTCTTTCTTTATTTTTGAGAGAGAGAAAGCACGAGGGGAGGAGGGGCGGGGGGGGGGAGAGAGAATCCCAAGCAGGCTCCGCACGATCAGTGAGGAGACCAATGTTGAGACTTGAACCCACAAACCGTGAGATCATGGCCTGAGCCAACGTTGGACGCTTCACCGACTGAGCCACCCAGGCGCCCCGCTCCCGGCTGACTTTGAATCTAGGATTCTGTATAGGATTGTGGAGTGGGGAAGGAGAGAGGGCTGAACAGAAAGAAGGAGAAGTGTTGTTCTAAAACCACCTGCACCGCCAGCTTAGGAGAATCATTCCTGTGTTCATGTCTTCCTACTTGCATATTCTATGACATCACATCGATAGCTTGAAATCGGCCATGATGGGAGCGTTCACACCATGGCAACTGGCAACCCCGCTAAATCACAGCTCACTCGTGCTCTCTCTTCTTTTCTTTTCTCTCTCTCTCTCTCTCTGTTTTTTGAGAGCCAGTTGGTAAACATTTATCAGCACACCACTAGAAGGGGGCCAACGTTTATTGAGCACCTAGTTTCTCAGGCACTTTATGTAGCCTGTCTCTTACCCCTCCTGGCCTCCACAACCATGGGACAAACTTTGCGAGGCTCCAAGAGACTCAGTAAGTTGCCCAGTGTCACCTAGCAATTAGGAGATGAGGGTGATACTCAAACCCGGGACTGAGCGGATCCAAGTTCCGTGAACTTTTTCCACCGCCACCATGCTCCCTGAATTCGGAAAAGCCAGGCGTGGTAAGGAGGCACAAATACAGTTCGCGTCACAGCCCTGGAAGGTAACCCGGGCATGACCTTCCCGTCTGATGGGAAGCTAGTTCTTGCTTGCCTGCCCATCCACACTCCTGTGATATTCTCAATTCCCCTTAAGATTTTCCAGCTCACACTGTCAACACACACCTGGCCTGGAACGTCCATTCTACCCTCCTGGTGGCTTCACATTACGTGAACTTACAGCCCCATTATTGGAGCTGCCAAATGTCGATTTAAGTTTGGCGCCGAAGGTCAACTGCATAGACGTACCGCTGTGCTAGCTGGAGGACATTTGCATGCTGTTGGATCAGAGGTGACCCCTCTGTTCCCATCATGGACATTGCTATTGATAGAAGGTTCCACGTAACCCAATCCTGAGCACACACATACAATCTCCTGCAAACACGCTGCCTCCTTGGTGCCTTCATGGTTGACCTCTCCAAAGACCTTCCCGTTTTCTCCTTCGCCAAGAGGAAATATCTCTCCACTGGGTCTGTGAAAGCGACTCAGCAGAAACAAATGATGAGGTCCATTATCAAAGATGTTTCGATTAAAAGCAACATGGCCTTATTGAGATAAATTGACTGTTTGGAACAGTGTTTTGTTTTGTTTTGTTTTTTTTAATGGTCCTTGTAATGTTAAGACAACTCCTGTCTCTGCCCCTTAGTTGAGATCAAATCGGTTTATTGGTTTTCCTGTGACCACAGGGATGCCCTTCTCACTCCCCCATGATTGACTTTTAATCTATGGCAGACATTCAATGACTTCTGGCAGAAATAGTTCGGTAATAAGTCAGATTCTCTCTGGAAGGCTCTCTCCGGACCCTTCCTGGGAATGCAATTAAGCAACATGAATTTTCCTTTTAGCATGACTCCCTGCCCCTTAAATTATGTTCTGTTAAACTCTGTGAGCCCCAGTTAAGTGCATGTGGGTCGAGATGGACCTCAGCTGGATTCTCTCCCAGCCAAAGTGGCTGGAGGCCTCTTTTATACCTTTCAGCCTTTGGGTCGGAGTGGTTTTGAGAGAAGTAGTCTTGGGCTCCTTGGTAACCAGTGGAAATATTCAAGGAAGGGGGGTTTCAGCTGGAACAGTGTGCGGCTTGTGGCTGAGAAGAGCTGAGTGCACCCTACAGTTAGGGAGTAAATACTACGAATCTAAATGAGTTTTGTCCTTGATTTGTTGCGGGGATTTGGCCAACTCGCTCCCGTTTGGATCCGGGCCTCAGACTTCCCGTCTATGAAATATAGGTGTTGGGCCTCAGCAGGGACGGACAAATCAAATGACTTCAGAAGCATGGCAGGTAAAAGAATTTAGGGAAACCAGAGTGTGTATGCCCCACGGGAAAGAAAACTGGTAACAATATCAATGATCGTGTAAATAATAGTAACAGTACTTAATGCCGTGGGACACTTAGCATCCCAGGCGCTTATCCTAAACACTTTCCATATATCAGCTTCGTGTTTCTCATGGCAGTCCGGCGAAGTAGGTCCCATCTCCGTTTACAAATGAGGAAACTGAGGCACAGAGATGTTCAGTAACTTGCCCAGAGTCACACAGCTGATACAGGAAAAGAATCCTCCATGGGTAGGATCTGGGAACACTTTTGCCAGTTTTCAACCTCTCGATTACATCTCTAAAGGCCTTCCAGCCCTAACACTCTGAATCGCTGTAAAAAGCAAAATCTGAACGTGGTAGTTGCCCCGCAAAGGCTGGCTGAGTCATTATCCAGGAGTCAAAATTCTAAGCGACAAGTAGCATTTATGGAGTAATTATTTGCCAAACCTCCTGTTAAGCACCCCCAGATATGCATGCATGAATCCGCCCGACCCCATTTTACGGGAGAATAAGTGAAATTCAATATGCAATGCATGGGGCCACGGTCACAGAGCTAGGAAGTGGCAGGGCAGAAGCTTCGCTACAAACCTAAATACGCTATAGACTCCAGCGGCGGGGGGGGGGGGGGGGGGGGCCAGCTGCCGTTTTTTTTTTTTCTAACTTTATTTATTTATGTATTTATATATTATTTATTTTGAGAGACAGAGAGAGAGCGGGGGAGGGGCAGAGGGAGAGAATCCCAAGCCGGCTTCTCACTGTCATGGCAGAACCTGATGTGGGGCTTGAACTCATGAACCGTGAGATCATGACCTAAGCCCAAATCAAGGTTTTGTTGGTTTGTTTGTTTTCGTTCCTTTCTTTCTTTTTTTTTTTTTTTTTTTTGAGAGACAGAGCGCAAGCAGGGGAGGGGCAGGGAGAGAGGGAGACACAGAATCCAAACAGTCTGGAGGCTCTGAGCTGTGCACACAGAGCCTGACGTGGGGCTTGAACGCACAAATGCCACATCATGACCTGAGCCGAAGTCAGACGCTTAACTGATGGAGCCACCCAGGCGCCTCCCACCTGCTGTTTTTATACACAAGGTTTTAGGGGAACAGAGCCATGCGTGTTCATTTACAGCTTGTCTGCGGCTGTTCTCCCGCCAAATGGCCGCCACCAAATGGCCACCGAACCTGACCCTTTACAGAAGTTTGCCGGCCCCACACTGGAAGGCAGTGGAGATGGAAAGGGACGTGCCGGCTCTTATCGAGGTCGGGGTGGGAAAGGGGACAGGGAGATTAGCAATGGCATTTTCAACAGGTGGGGAGATGAAAAGGAGTTCAAAATTTGGACAAAGACTCAACTCCGGCAAGAAAACTTCCAGTGCGGTGGGGAGAGCAAGCTGTGAGCGTTTGTTCCGGGCTGCAGATGGCATTTCTAAAAGGCAAGAGATTGAGGGGTGCCTGGGGGGCTCAGTCGCTTAAGCATCTGACTTCAGCTCGGGTCACGATCTCACGGTCCGTGGGTTCGAGCCCCGCGTTGGGCTGTGTGCCGGCAGCTCAGAGCCTGGAGCCTGCTTTGGATTCTGTGCCTCCCTCTCTCTCCGTCCCTCCCCCGCTCATGCTCTGCCTCTCTCTCTCAAAAATAAATAATAACACATTAAAAAAAAATTGTTTTCAAGGCAAGAGATGGAGATCCTGCCTCTGCTTTAGAAGGGGATGCGGTTGTGGTTCACTCAACTAATCAATATGCTCTATTCACCAGGAGAAGGACCCCCCCAGCCACTGACCGGGAGGCACTGGAAGCTCAAGGGAGGGAAACTGGATGTCGGATGGGTGGGTAGGGATGGGGAGCCTTTCCTTTCATTCACTTACTCCTTCTCTCAGACGTTCATCAAACACCCACCAGGGACCAGGCATCAGGCACAGCACTCGTGCAGGAGGGACAGGACAGAGAAGGTTAAGGAGGGAGGGCTTCTGAAAACAGGAGAAAGGAATAGAGAAAAGAGTGAAAAAGAGAGAGAGAGAGAAACGTAAGTGGGAGGGAAGGGAAACCGAGCAGCAAGAAATAGAAATACGGAGCCAACGACAAGAGAGGAAACGGAAGAAAAAGTTTGAGCTGGGAACTGCAGTAAATCATTACCTACATTGTTTCCTTCTGCGACGTGCACGGAACCCCGTTCGGCCACTGTTCACAGATCTTAAATCGATCACTCTCAACCGGGAGGCATTCAGAGGCTTTGGTCTGCCTGGTTCTGAAGGGGGATCTCCATCACCGACTTGGCGTCAGGAGTCCAGGACATTGCCTGATGGGGTAGATAACATTAAACGTGGACATGAATGAGGCCACCAGCGAGAGTTTCCCACCGTGGGTTTTCAGGCAAAGAATTAAAGGAGCGGGGAGGGGGAGGGGGAAGAGGAGAGGGAGAGGAGGAGAGGGAGGGGAGGGGGAGGAGGAGAGGGAGGGCAGGGGGAGGAGGAGAGGGAGGGGGAGGAGAGGGGGAGGAGGAGAGGGAGGGGGAGGGGAGGGGGAGGAGGAGAGGGAGGGGGAGGGGAGGGGGAGGAGGAGAGGGAGGGGGAGGAGAGGGGGAGGAGGAGAGGGAGGGGGAGGAGAGGGGGAGGAGGAGAGGGAGGAGGAGGGGAGGGGAGAGGGAGGGGGAGAGGGAGGGGAGGGGAGAGGGAGGGGGAGAGGGAGGGGAGGGGAGGGGAGAGGGAGGGGGAGAGGGAGGGGAGGGGAGAGGGAGGGGGAGAGGGAGGGGAGGGGGAGGGGAGGGGGAGGGGGAGAGGGAGGGGAGGGGGAGGGGAGAGGGAGGGGGAGAGGGAGGGGAGGGGGAGGGGAGAGGGAGGGGGAGAGGGAGGGGAGGGGGAGGGGAGAGGGAGGGGGAGGAGGATGACACCAGAGGATGGTGATGTAGCAGTAAACTAGCCTTTGGCACTATGCTAGTTGTTTTACCAACTTCATCTCTGAAGTCCCGCGACAGCCCTCTGAGAAGTATTACTCCATTTCTCCGAGGAGAAAACCAAGGCTCTGGAAAGCAAAACTACTCACCCAAAGCTCACAGCTAGGGCAGAACTGGACTCTGAATTCATCTCTCTGAGTCCTGAGCCCACTAAGTGGGACTGATTCTGGAAGTAAGGCCCCTAGATCAGCATCAGCATCACAATCGCCCCAGGGAGTGACGTTTAAACTGCAGATTCCCAGGCCCCACCCAGATCCACTGAATCAGGATCTCTGGGGGAGGATAGCATCCAGTCTGCATTTGGAACCACTTTGGTGTTAAAGCATTTTTTAAAATTCGTTGTTTAACATTTATTTATCTTTGAGAGAGAGAGACAGACAGACAGAGTGCGAACAGGGGAGGGGCAGAGAGAGACACAGAATCGGAAGCAGGCTCCAGGCTCTGAGCTGTCAGCACAGAGCCCCACGCGGGGCTCGAATTCACGAGCTGTGAGATCATGACTTGAGCCAAAGTCAGACGCTTAACTGACTGAGCCACCCAGGTGCCCCACATTTCTGCATTTTGAGCCAGATGATTTCTATGTTTGCTGAGGTTTGGGAATTAACCACACAAGACTCAGGTTCCAATCCAGTGATCCCTGGACAGCTTTCCAAGAGTCCACGACCTACTGATAATAAACTGGAGTATTGTTCAACACATGCCCACCCCCTTTCTTCTCCTCTTTGGGGCAGTGTTGGCCCCAGTGAATTTTTTAGACCTTTTGGTTTACTTCGGCCAAGGAAATGTGCACAGACGGGAGGTAATAGAACCTCAAAACAAGTTTGTGTGGCATGGCTTACCTCCTAAGCGTCCACCATCACCACAAAAGATAAAAATAAAAATAAAAAACCATGCTCCACAAGGCAGGTTGCCTTTCCAGCCTGGGCTCCAGAATTGGACACATGAAGTTGAGCTGAATGGTCCCAAAGCCTGGATCCAAGCACAGCCAACCCATAATCTGCAACTAAAATGCCCCAGCCAACCCATATACATGCCAATCACATGAGCAAGAAAGACCTGCTTGTTGTCAGCCATTGGGTTTAGGTATGATTTGTTATGCAGCCATAGCTGACTGATACACCTACGCTATATATCCTATATTGTGTGACCATTTTATGCTGTGTACTCACTTTTCTGGAGAGAGGGTACACATACCTTTCAACAAATTCTCAAGAGACCAGGGACCCCAGCAAGTATTAAGAGCCACAGATCCGCTTAAAGATCTTCCCCATCCTCAGTAGAACCTCAGGAGTTTCCAGGCTTGAGCTGAATGAGTTTTCACTGTCCCTCCTTACCAATTAGAATTGCAGATGGTTATCTAAGCCTTAATCTTTAAGGCGTCCGGACCGAATATGCTGCCGGAGTTTTGAGAAGGGGGCCTGGGTGATGGTCTTAGGATTCATTCTTGAATCCTTGGACTCTTAAAATACCCCAAAATACAAAAAACAAACCAAGAGGAATTATTAAACAACAGGGAGTCATTTTATAAGATTTTCCTCCTCTAGTCTCTTATTACTTACCCATTTATCTCTCCAGTGGAAAGAAATTTCTCTCTACCTCTGTGAAGTACATAGAAACAGCTCGGTCAATGTGTTGCCAGAGATGTGAAAAATTAAAAATATCATTTCCCAGTCTGGGTTGGCTTCTATATAAATAAGTATATACAGAACCTATATCCAACACCTCAATCATGAAAATCATGTTAACATGTCACAGGACATTCATTTTTTCAAGATCACTGGACAATAGTTTTAGGAGTTTGTGAGTGCACACTTTTTTTTTTTTTTTTTTTTTTTTGGCCTGCAGTTTGTGAAGTCACAGCTCCAAGGACCCTCCACTAGAAGCAGCAAGGCCCCTGGGGAGGATGAAATGACCCAGCCACATCTCCATTTATTTTACGTCCCTGCTCGTATCTTATCCGGAGTTGGAGGCCAAGCAAACCAGCCTGTTAGCAATCCATTTTCCTGTGCTGGCCTCATCCCCTTGGCTGTTATCGGCCGAGTACTTCAGCACGGATGGATGGGTTTTGGCCGGTCAGGGGACGCAAGTGAACTTGAACCGAATCCAGCTAGCAGGATTTCTGATCGCCAAGGTGACCTGCCACCTTCAAGGAAAGCAGGATTCAGATGGTGACTCAGGGGGTGCCAGGGAAGAGAGGGAGGAAGGACAGGTGCACTGCCTCCCGTAACCCAGGGCTAACTGGGGACTTTGGGATCGGGGGTTCTTGGGTGTTGTCGGCGGAATTAGAAGCATTCTTCTTCTCCACTGTCCTCCATTGATGGCCATACCCTCTGTCCTTTTGGGTGTTGAAGCATCTTTTGTTTGTCAAGACAGTCCGACAGGCTGAGTTTGGATCCACACATTCTTTGGAGGCAGGACCTCAAAGAGGTAATCACGGTAAGATGAGGTCCGAGGGCACCCTGATGTATTCACCAACTAGGATGTTCACCCAAGCCTCAGAGCCAGAGTTTTTCACTGGGGCTCTGTTATGTAGGCATGATTGTACCATTGGGCTAATAGCACCTGGCTCAAAGCCTCAACCTTCTTTTCTTTTCTTTTTTTTTTTAGTGTTTATTTATTTTTGAGACAGTGTGAGCAGAGGAGGGGCAGAGAGAGAGAGGGGACAGAGGATCCAAAAGGGGCTCTGCACTGACAGCCGGGAGCACGACATGGGGTTCCAACTCACGAACCATGAGATCATGACCTGAGCCGAAGTTGGACCCTCAACCCATTGAGCCACCCAGACGCCCCTCAAAGGCCCAACCTTCTAATCATGGGGTTGGTCTTTCCAGCCTGACCAGCCCCCTGCTGAAACCATCTAGGGACTGACCAGGTAAACTGAGTGTGGTCCTGAGGTCCTACCATGATTAACAAAGACAATCCTATCACCTGGGAAATTCCAAGAGTTTAGAACTCTGTCCTAGGAACCAGGGACAAAGGCCAACCAAATTCTTGATTTTACAACATGCATATACATATATGTGCATTATATGAATATATAAATGCTACACATACTTGTTCTATTTGTATAGTGTATATATTGGAAAGATATACTCCAACGTGTTAATAGTAACTACCTCCAGGTAAAGAGATTCAGAAATGTTGTTGTTCTTCTTGTTTGTTCATTTGTTTATTTTGAGAGAGAGAGCGTGTGCATGTGCGTTGCAAAGGACAGGGCCAAAGGGAGAGAATCTTTTTTTTTTTTAATTTTTTTTCAACGTTTTTTATTTATTTTTGGGACAGACAGAGACAGAGCATGAACGGGGGAGGGGCAGAGAGAGAGGGAGACACAGAATCGGAAGCAGGCTCCAGGCTCCGAGCCATCAGCCCAGAGCCTGACTCGGGGCTCAAACTCACGGACCGCGAGATCGTGACCTGAGCTGACGTCGGACGTTCAACCGACTGCGCCACCCAGGCGCCCCGCGAGAATCTTAAGCAGGCTCCACACTCAGTGCAGAGCCCCACATGGGGCTTGATCCCACGACCCTGGGACCATGACCTAAGCCAAACTCAAGACTGGGATGTTCAGTGGCGCCTGGGTGGCTCAGCTGGTTGAGCGTCTGACTTCGGCTCAGGTCATGATCTCGTGGTTCGTGGGTTCAAACCCCACATCGGGCTCTGTGCTGACACCTCAGAGCCTGGAGCCCGCTTTGGATTCTGTGTCTCCCTCTGTCTCTGCCCCTCCCCCCACTTGCGCTCTGTCATTCTCTCAAAAATAAATAAAGATTTTAAAAAGATTGGGATATTCAACTGAGCCACCCAGGTGCCCCCGCCCCCCCCCCCCCCCTTTTCATGTTTAATTGCCAGTCCAAGAGGCTCAGGTCAGTTAAGATCTCGGATCACATTCCCATTTCATGGGCCGTGTGACTTCTGCGGACTTCAGTTTCTTCTTCTGCTGTATGGAATCGATTGCAATGGTTCCTACCCCAGAGCTCAGCTGCTGTTGACAGAGCCTACTACGGAAGCTGCAAATTGATAATTGGTTATTCTTGGGTCATTGCTGCGATGACCATTGTTAACGTTCTTGTAACTTACCTCATTGTCTTGTAAGTCACCTGGGAAATGATATTTATTGAGCCACCCATGGCATGAAGGGCCGTGTGTGATCCAGACCTGGGAGACCTGCACCCGTTGATGCCTCCAGAAACTTACAACCACCCTGGAGAGATCCACTGACCCTCCATAGAGTGTAGGGTGGCACCTGTCCTCTAATGTCATCGTTCGAGAAGCTTGTGGGCACTGAAAAGCAGAGGGAACTGCCGGGACCGGCAGGGCTCAGGGAGTTGGGGAGGGGCCATGTCAGATGAGAGTGGCACCTGGGCACAGAGCCAGGAGTGGTCTTGGAAAGCAGACCCTTCCCATTCCCTACCTCTTGCGGGCTCACGTCTCCCACTGCCTGGCACATCCATCCCATTAGGTGGTGTAACCTTCACAGGAACCCTATGAGCCACACCCTCAAGACTCATTTTACAGATGGGGAAACTGAGGCTCACAGAGGCAGTCACACGGCCAAGTTAGTAAGTGGAGGAGTCGGGATTCAAACCCAGTTCAGGGGTGCCTGGGTGGCTCAGTTTAAGTGTCTGACTTTGGCTCAAGTCATGATCTTACAGTGTGCAAGTTCGAGCCCCATATTGGACTCCCTATTGTCCCTTTCCCTCTCTGCCCCTCCTCTGCTTGTGCTCTCTCTCGCTCTCAAAAATAAGTAAGAAACAAACAAACAAAAAGCAGTTTAGGAGCAAGTACAACAGCCCCTATGGCTGGGACCATCAGCCCCGAGCCAGGATGGAGCCATGTGACTGGTGGATGGGAGGCATCTCCAGTCTGTTCTCTTCAGGGACCAGAATCTTTTCTCTCCCCTGGTCTCCCAGGGACTATTCAAAACTGCATCTTAGTATCTGATTGTAACAACCTAAGGAACAGTGAGGAAAAAAACAAAAAACAAAAAACAAAAAAAACAAAACCAGGAAACACTATCCACTTAAAGATGAAATGGTTGGTGCACATTGAAGTGTCCCGGGAGCGGGGGTGGGGTGGGGTGGGGGTAGGGTGTGGGGCAGGATTTTCATCACACATGTTTGTGGGGGAAGGATACAGTTCTAGGTTTTAAAAAATATATATAATTTTGGTTTTAGAATTAGATATACCTGAGTCTAAGTGACATCTCCAGGGCCATTCACTGAACCACAATGGAGTAAAATTTCCCACCGGAAATGAACAAAGGGAGGAAATTAACATGTATTTGTGTCCTGTAAATATCACTACTACGCTAAACGATTGACATGCACTGTCCCATTAAATCTCCACAACCACTTCAAGATGAAGCTACCATTATGAGCCCATTTCACAGGTGGGAAAACTGAGGCTCAGAAAGGTGAAATGACTTGCCCATTCTCCTAATCCCTACCTGTACTGCCTCCCTCTCACTAGAACAAACTGAGGGTGGCTGGAGGGGAGGTGGGGTAGGGGCACAGACGAAATAGATGAAGGGGGGTTAAGAGGTACAGACTTCCACTTATAAAATGAAAAAGTCACAGGGATGAAAAGTCCAGCCTAGGGAATACAGTCAATAATATTGCAATAACATCATATGGTGATAGATGGTGACTGCTGATGTGTAGAATTGTATGATCACTATCCGCCGAGTCCCACAGACCCGGGGTTGAAACTTGACGTCGTTTCTTGCCTGAAACAACTTGGGACAAGCATTTTCTCAGACCTCCTTTCCCACGTCTGCAAGACCAGAGTGATAACGCTTCTGTAAAGGACTGTCATGATACTCAGGGGAGGTCATACCTACGAAGCACTCAGAACAGTCCCTGGAACAGGTGGCCACCCAATGGATGTCATGGATGTGACTGTGCTCAGACCTTGAACACAAAAGAGGTGGTCAACAAACTTTAATCCTCACCACACCTTCTGGCTACAATAAGGGGAAAGTCGTAAGCGGGAAAAGATGCCATTGTTGCTTTCAAAAAGCTCACGGTCTTGACCATAAGAGCAGAAAGACCATGGAAATGGAAAGCGATGAGAAGAAGCCATCTATCATTGTATGAGTCGGGATGTAGGAAAAAAAAATACCAGCTCTAATTAGCTTTTAAAAATACATTTATCGGTTCATGAAATGGAAGAGTCCATTTAATTTCAAACTGTCAGTAGAGTGGCTAAGAGGTTGGGATGGTACACACTCAGGTCTAGTTTGATCAAGGTGTATCAACACTATTAGGTCAAACATCTTTTTATAACAAATGATCTGTCATGCTGCCTTTACAATTCTGAAATGAAATTCACAGATAATATAATCCACCCATCACAGAGTTTAATAGAAAATCAATAGAGTGTCCTGTCTGCATTACCAAGGAAAGAAAGCAGAATAGTCTTTTTTTTTTTTTTAATTTTGTTTAACGTTTATTTATTTTTGAGACAGAGACAGAGCATGAACGGGGGAGGGTCAGAGAGAGAGGGAGACACAGAATCGGAAGCAGGCTCCAGGCTCTGAGCCATCAGCCCAGAGCCCGACGCGGGGCTCGAACTCACGGACCGTGAGATCGTGACCTGAGCCGAAGTCGGACACTCAACCGACTGAGCCACCCAGTCGCCCCAAGAATAGTCTTATAATAAAAACACAAAGGTCCATTTCTTTGGGCAAATACCCAGTAGTGGAATTACTGAACTGCAGGGTAGTTCTGTTTCTAACTTTTTGAGGAAACTCCAGACTGTTTTCCACAGTGGCTGCACCAGTTTGCATTCCCACCAACAGCGCACATGAGGGTTTCTTTTTTCCACATCCTTGCCAACACTCGATATCTCTTGTGTTTTTGATACTAACCATTCTGACAGGTGTGAGGTAATATCCCATTATGGTTTTGATTTGCATTTCCCTGATGATGAGTGATGTCGAACATCTTCGCACATGTCTGTTGGCCATCTGGATGTCTTTGGGGAAAAGGTTCTTCACGTCCTCTGCCCTCTTTTAATTGGATTATTTGGTGTTGGGGGCATTGAGTTGTATAAGTTCTTGATATATGTTGGATATTAACCCTTTATCAGATATACCATTTGCAAAAGTATCCTCCCATTCCATAGTTTGCCTTTTCATTTTGTTGATGGTTTCTCTCACTGCGCAAAAGCTTTTTACCTTGGGGTAGTCCTGACAGTTTATTTTTTGCTTTTGTTGCCCTTGCCCGAGGGGTCATAAATTTGTTGCTGAGGCTTATATCGAAGAGATCACTGCCTGTGCGGGAGTTCTATGGTTTCAAGTCTTACATTTGGGCCTTTAATCCATTTTGAATTTCACTTTGTGTACAATGTGAGAAAGCGGCCCAGTTTCATTCTTTTGCACATAGCTGTCCAGTTTTTCCAACACCATTCGTTGAAAAGACTCCCTTTTTTTCCCATTGGATATTATTGCCTCCCTTGTCACAGATTCATTTATCATATAAGCATGGGTTTATTTCTGGGCTCTCCATCCTGTTCCGTTGATCTCTGTGTCTATTTTCGTACCCCACTGTTTTGACCCAGTAATTCCATTACTGGGTACCTACTCAAAGAACATGGAAACACTAATTCAAAAAGATATATGCACCCCTATGTTTACTGCAGCATTATTTATGACAGCCAATGCATGGAAGCAGCCCAAGTGTCCGTTCATAGATGGGCGGATATTCCACTGTATATATAGTGGAATATTACACAGCCATAAAGTAAGAATGAAATCTGGGCGTTTACAACAACATAGATGGGCCTAGCAGGCATTACATTAAGTGAAACATCAGAGAAAAACAAATACCGTATAATCTCACTTATATGGGGAATCTAAAAAACAAAATAAATGAACAAACAAAGAAGCAGACTCATAAATACAGAGAACACACTGGCGGTTGCCAGAGGGAAGGCGTGTGGTGGGATGGGCGGAATAGGCGCAGGGGATTAAGAGGTGCAAACTTCTGGAGGTAAAATAAATCACAGAGATGAGAAGGACCACAGAGAGGATATAATCAACAATATTGTAACCATGGAGTGAGCACTGAGCAATGTATAGAGTTGTCCCATCAATATGTCATTCACCTGAAACTAACACTGGGTGTCAGCCTCACTTCAGTAACAAAACACATATAATAATAAAAAAATACACATGTCAATGCTTAAACGTTCACATCCAACGCCACTCGAAGATATAATGAAGTAAATAAAAGCTTGCAGAGTCAACAGATGTGAGATGATATTGTCAACAGAGTTACTATATATTTAACATATTAGAGTCATGGCTACATAGGTATGGTCCTACCTACAAGCATGTCCCACAGAAAGTTCCTAAGTATCACTTCCCAGTCTTGGCTTTTCATACCCAAATGCTGTGAAATGTAAGCATCTCTTGATGTACGTTGATGTGTTTATACACAAAAAAAAATTGTATTTCTGTCTCCAAAGTTCAACGTGACATTTTAAACAAAATGCTGGATAGAGCGCTTTTCTTTGAGGGGGGCAGGGCATAGAGAGAGAGAGGGAGAGAGAGAATCTTAAGCAGGCTCCATGTGGAGACTGACGTGGGGCTCTGTCTCCTGACTGTCAGATGATGACCTGATTCAAAATCCAGAGTCGGACCTTCAACCGACGGAGCCACCCAGGCGCCCCATAACTTTCTTATTTTAAAATAATGGAAATGGGGGCGCCTGGGTGGCGCAGTCGGTTAAGCGTCCGACTTCAGCCAGGTCATGATCTCACAGTCCGTGAGTTCGAGCCCCGCGTCAGGCTCTGGGCTGATGGCTCGGAGCCTGGAGCCTGTTTCCGATTCTGTGTCTCCCTCTCTCTCTGCCCCTCCCCCGTTCATGCTCTGTCTCTGTCTGTCCCATAAATAAATAAAAACGTGGAAAAAAAAATTTAAAAATAAAATAATGGAAATGAAGACTTCTGGGAAGATGAGATATATGTCCTTTTTCCTAGTCCTCCCATCAAGTACAACTAGAAACCCTGGATGTTATATATAAAACAAACATAAGGCTTTGAAAGGCAGAGGGAAGAAGACAGACAAGCAAAGGACCTTAGGACTTGGGGAGGGATGCATCAGTGAGCAGTTGGAGACTTCTCCCGGCTTCAAATATCCGAGAGTTGGAGCTGAAGAAGAAGGCGACTCAGGAACCAACCAACAGGTGCAGACAAAAAAAACAACAACAACAACAAAAACAAACAAAAAAACCCAACATTCCAACCAAAACCTGCCTCGCAGGACAAGAGACTTAAAAAAAATTTTTTTTAACATTTATTTATTTTTGAGAGACAGAGAGAGGCAGAGCATAAGCAGGGGAGGGGCAGAGGGAGAGGGACACGCAGAATCCGAAGCAGGCTCCAGGTTCCCAGCTGTTTGTTAGCACAGAACCCCACTCGGGGCTCGAACCGGGTGACATCTCTACCACACGCCCTGCCAGGGATGTGTCAGAAAAAGCCAGCTGAAACCAAAGGTTCGAATAAAATTCAGAGCCTCATAACATGGTACAAAACGTCTAGGCTTCAATCAAAAATCACTTGTCGGGGCTCCTGAAAGGCTCAGTCAGTTAAGCATCCAACTTTGGCTCAGGTCATGATGTCACGGTTTGTGGGTTCGAGCCCTGCGTGGGGCTCTGTGCTAACAGCTCAGAGCCTGGAGCCTGCTTCAGATTCTGTGCCTCCCTCTCTCTCTCCCCCTCCCCCGCTCATGCTCTGTGTGTGTGTGTCTCTCTCTCTCAAAAATAAACACTAAAAAAATTTTTTTTAATTAAAAAAAGCACTTGTCATAGAAAGAACCAGAAACATCTCAAACTGAATGAAAAAAAGACAACCGCTAGGGTGTCAACACCAAGATGACGTGAGACCCGCTGGAATGACCCCACGATGATTTTAAAGAGGCCGCGATGCAAATGATTCCATGCGCGATTACGGATATGCTGGAAACAAGCGAAAAAAATAGAAATCCTCAACAAAGAACTAGGGCATCTCGGCAAAGAAATGGAAGATGTAAAAAAAGAAACACATGGAAATTTTAGAACTGAAAAATAGAATAACCGAATTAAAGAACTCAGTGGGCCGGCTAATAGCAGAATGAAGGGCACAGGAGAAAAAAATATCAGTGAACTGAAATACAGCATAAAAGACGTGACCCAGTCTGAACCACAGGGAGAAAACAGACTGGGAAAAAATAAACAGAGACTTAGGACCTATGGGACGCTGACAAAATATCTCATACTTGCGGGGCTCAGTTGGTTAAGTCTCAGACTCTTGATTTCAGCTCAGGTCATGATCCCAGGGTCATGGGATTGAGCCCATCCCATGTCAGGCTCCCCGCTGAGCATGCTGCCTGCTTAAGATTCTCTCTCCCTCTCCCTCTGCTTCTCCCCCACTCACATGCTCAGGGGTGTTCTCTCTTTCTCTTCAAAAAAAGGGGTGGGGCGCTTAGGTGGCTCAGTCGGTTAAGAATCCAACTTCTGCTTGGGTGGTGATCTCGTGGTTGGTGAGTTCGAGCCCCGCGTTGGGCTCTGTGCTACCAGCTTGGAGCCTGGATCCTGCTTGGGATTCTGTGTCTCCCTCTCTCTCTCTGCCCCTCCCCCACGCATGCTCTGTCTCTCAAAAAAAAAAAAAAAAAAAAAAAGAATAAACGTTAAAAAAAAGTTTTGAGTGAACCAAAGACACATCACAATTAAATTTCTGAAAGGCAAAGGCAAAGAAAAAAATTCGAAAGCAGCCAGAGAAAATGTTTGTGTGATTCACGTTCATTGCGGGTCAAGCAGTCATTGGTTCCTATTTATGTTTGCACAGTATTCCGTGGTATGAAAACACCACGGTGTTATGACCCATTCTGCTCCTCGGGGGCATATGATTTGTTCCTTTTTTAAGCTACTGGAGAACAAAGCTGCCGTAAAGATACTGGCGGAGGTCTTTGGTGAACGTCCATAGGCATTTCTGTTGGGTATGTACTTTTTTTTTTTTTTTTAATTTTTTTTTTTCAACGTTTATTTATTTTTGGGACAGAGAGAGACAGAGCATGAACGGGGGAGGGGCAGAGAGAGAGGGAGACACAGAATCGGAAACAGGCTCCAGGCTCTGAGCCATCAGCCCAGAGCCCGACGCGGGGCTCGAACTCACGGACAGTGAGATCGTGACCTGGCTGAAGTCGGACGCTTAACCGACTGCGCCACCCAGGCGCCCCATGTTGGGTATGTACTTTAAGAGTAAAATCGCTGGGTCAGGGGGGAGGTGTATATGTTCAGCTTTCATAGAAAGTGCCAGAGTGTTTTCCAAAGAGTTCCAGTGGGTCCACGTCCTTGAGACAGCCAACAACACTGGACAAGTTTCCGAACTTGCCCTAATAGCCGCGCTGCCTTCACTGGGCATTGACTGGTCAAAGAATGGCACAAGGTCCTAACTCCCTCCCTACTTTCACCTCTCCTGCAAGCCACTGTGTGGCTTCACCTTCAGACAGGTCCCCTGTGGGATGGTCAGACAGTTGTCAGCAGCTCCAGATTTGCATTCTGTTACCCCGAGCCTGGTGGAAAAGGTGGCACTTCCCTCCCCCTTCAGGGCCCCTCCGGCCTAGGCTGAGGAATCAAGCTTTCAGTGACGTTCATCGTTCATCGTACGTCCATCCAGTAACCAATCAGTGATGGGGGAGGAGTCCTACACTCTCATTGGCCAGACCTTGGTCACATGCTCATCCCGGAATGGTGGTGTAGTCACCTCCACCTGAGGTTATTATAGGAGAAATGAGGAGGGGATTTCCAAGACCAAGGTCATGCTGCTGTTACTAGAAGTATTGCTGGGTGGCAAAAATCTCGCACATCCATTCCAAAGGCCTTACGCGAAACCTTGTGATGTACACAGAGTTCTAGAAGGGACTGGGAATATGAAGGATTTCAGTCAGGATCCAAACAGGAGTGAGGAGGCAAATCGTAGAAGGTGACATTTATAAGGGATAAACATAAAGCTTTATACTTAGGTCTTAAAAATTGCATGTGTACAAGTGGATTTTGCAGAAGCTCCTATGTATGAGTAAAATAGGTGGGACTTTGGTCAGACCAAACTCAATGCAAGTCAGGACCGCACTGCTATGGAGGTAAAAGCGAAAACTTCTCAAGGCCAAGTTAACAGAGGTATAGGGTCTAAATGAGGGAGGGGATGATGCCATGCTTGGAATACTGAATTTTGTTCTGATTCTCCTCAAATTATAAAGGACAGCAAGAGAGGATCCAGGTAGATGGAAGGAACTCAAAGCTAGTTTTGTGAAATGTGATTGAGGAAACACTTGTAAGAGAAGATTAGGTGTGTTCTGTATGACCAAAGAATGTAAGCTTAGAGGTCCAGCTGTTAACACAAGGACAAAGCTCCTACCAATCGTTTGTAGACATTTCCCAGGTGAAAACTGACAGATCACTTTTCAAGAATGTCCTAGCTTGGCTGTGGACACCAGTTCAGCTTTCCCCAAAATGTGTCCCATGAAAAAGACTCTGGTCAAATCCGCTGGAGAGATGCTGGTCACTAAGTTCTTCTCAAACTCGCAGTGAACATATCAAAGGTACCAACAAGGCATTGAGTCGAGGAGCCTTGACTGTGTAGGCTTTCATTAAGCCAGTACTTTCCAAAGGTATTAGACCAAAATATCTTCCTTTTTCCTCCTTAGAAACATCAACTAACACCCCAAAGAACTAATGTCCTGTCAAATCCAGTTTGAGAAACACTGGGCAAGTTGGTGTTTAAAGTTCTAGCCAACCCAGAGATCCATAACTTGATGAGATGGGCAAAATCAGTAGAGGCTCTGTGCGCTCTCTTGGCCTCTCTCTCCCTCTCTCTCTCTCTCTCCTTCCCACTTTACCAGTAAGAAATTTACAAGTCCTAACTCTACTGCCCGGTTGCAAACTTCTTTCCAAGCAAGATTCACAGTTTGCAAATCAGTAACAGCATGATGAATCTCTGTTCATGTTGGAGTATGTGTTAGTTAGCTATTGCTGTGTAACAAACCATCCTGCAAAATCAATGTCTTGGAACAACAAGGGTTTATTCAGCTCACAAGTCTGTGGGTCTACCAGATGGTTATGTTTCGCTGGGCAGTGACTGGCTAAACTGGGTAGCAGATTGGCTAGATTTGGTTGGCCCAGAATGGCTTTGGTTGGGACAGTGCATCTCTACTTATATACGTCTCTCAAACCCCAGCAGGTTTGCCTGGGCTTTAATTACATGGCAGCTGGTCCAGGTTTCCAAGAGACTGAGAAGAAAATCCTGTAAGTTGTCTTGAGGCCTGAGTCAGAACTTGGGTACCATCACTTCTGTCTCAATCTCCTGGTCAGAGTAGACCACAAGGGTGCCCAGATCCAAGTCGTGGGAAAATAGATTCTGCCTCTTGGTTGAAGGGCCCTCCAAAGTCTCATTACAAGGGGTGTGGGTCCAGGGAAGCCTTGAGTTGGAATATCAATGTAGTCGATTCCATAGCCAACATCAAGGAAGAAAGCCCATTAAGTTCTACCTTTGACTGCCATCCCTGGCCAGAGAGTTAGATTCATCCCTACTCTTTTATCTTTCTAGCGTGCAATATGTATTATGCCGGACCCCCAAACGCGGAGAAGCCTAAGGGCACATACATGCACCAGGCATTTTATTATGCTCAGGGATAAAGAGATAACAAGCAAGGAATTTGAGTCACATGTATAAAAATCAGGGGCGCCTGGGTGGCCCAGTCGGTTGAGCGTCTGACATCAGCTCAGGTCATGATCTCACAGTCTGTGAGTTCGAACCCCGCTTCGGGCTCTGTGCTGACAGCTCGGAGCCTGGAGCCTGCTTCAGATTCTGTGTCTCCCTCTCTCTCTGCCCCTCCCCCACTCACACACTCTCTCTATCTCTCTCTCTCTGTCTCTGTCTCTGTCTCTCTGAAAAATAAATAAACGTTAAATTTTTTTTTTACAAAATCAAGTGATAAGCACCATGCATGAGCAATGCTCAAAATTTAGTGGCAGCGCAAACAATAGGAATTAACTCTGTTAAACCCAACAGAGAAGGGACCACAGAGGAAGAGCTATGTGAGCTGGGATGAATGAGGACTTTCCTGGGCGAGCCAGGCGGGGAAGGCGTTCCAGGGAGAGGGAACAGCATGGACAAAAACACGGAGGCTTGGGATAGGATGCTGAGTTCACAAAACAGCAGGCATGGTGTAGGTGGGAGGCAGAGAGAAATAATGGGAGGTCAACCTAAAAGATGCAAGAGGGCGTTGGGTGCCTTGCAGAGAAGTTCCACTTTATCCTCCGGGTCCTGGGAAGAGGCCCCAGGAGGGGGTTAGGCAGCAGGGTGACTTGGTCAGATTTGCATCCTAGAAGGATTTGGCATTGCGCACCCCCCCTCCCCCCGCCCCCATGCTCCGTGTCTCTTTTTCTAGCAAAAGTAAATAAACATTTTAAAAAATCTTAAAAAAAAAAAAAGAAGCAGAACCAGGTATGTACATGCTCTCTCTCTCTCTCTCTCTCTCTCTCTCTCTCTCTCTCACACACACACACACACACACGCACGTGTGCAATATGCACGTAAACCAACTAAATAATCACAAGTGGTGGCCAATGGGATGAGGGACTGAATCAAGCAGAGGTCAAGTTAAATGACGTCAGGGGCCCCATCCTCAAAGAGACTGGGGAGCAGTCAGACTGGGAGGGGGGCAGGGAGAGAGGGGGAGCTCTCTTTGGGTGTGTTGAATCCAAGATGCTGGTGGGGCGTGGAGTCCAGGGTGGGCGTTGGGGGGTGGGGGATGGGAATCACTCCTCAGAGCCAAATGCGGGAGCCTGGGAGTCCTGAGGCAGGCAGGGGCCCCACGGGAAAGCAGTCACAGCCTCTCTAGAATTTTCACACTTTTCTTCTGGATCTCTCAACTGGCATTTCTCTCTCCACACACACACACACACACACACACACACACACACGCCCTGGGAGCCAGAACCCAGATCTTCCCACACACGGGTGTGGAGAGAGGTGCAGAAAAAAATGCCACAGGGGGCCGTGCTTTCCGCTGGGCAGTTTCTAAAACGTGTCACAGCCTCAGATTCCAGCCAAGTGCCCTTTCGCTCCTTGCTCCTGCCTTGCACGCGCGTGTGAGAGTGTGCACATGCACACACACACACACACACACACACACACCACACCATCTCCCACGGCCTGGGACGCCAGCATTTCAACATCTCTGCACGGATCTGTGTTTTTCTGTCAGGGCCATCTGTCGCTGACTCTGCTATAAATCTTGTTGTGTTTCCTTGCCATATGGCATAATTAATTACTTCAAGGCACAAAGGACCCCACTGCTCAGCAGGCTGGGAGCCAGCTGGCTCGCTGAGGAGCTATTTGCCACGATGCGGCATGGCCCGGCTGCAGCATCCTGTCACCCAGCTCCCACGGCAAGACCTGAGTGACTGAAGCCCCCATTCCTTGTGGCAGCTTCTGACAGCAGCCTGGCGGTGGCAAAGCTCTTACGGGGACACGGGTGGCATTTGTGTACAATAAGGCCACATACTGTCTACTCCCATCGAAGAGAGTGTCTATTAACTCAACCTTGACCCCCAACATCATTTATCACAAAGTCACCACTGAGTCACTGGTTTGTTGGGCTTCCAAATCTTTGGAAGGCAACTGAGTGCGGAAAGCCAGGATATTGCATGAGCGCCCCCCTCGCCCCCGCAATATTTAGCCCCCACATCTGTGAACAAGAAGGATCAGACAAGCAACCAGTTCCCTTGCAGCTCAAGCTTGCCAGGACTCGTTCAACCAACCAACAAATGGTCCACAACCAGCCCCATGCCAACTGCTGAAGACACAGCTTTGACAGGCAGACGTAGCCTTTCTCACCGAGCTTGCTCCTGAAAGAGGCACAGCTAGGGGCGCCTTGGTGGCTGGGTCGGTTAAGCATCCGACTCGTGGTCGATCCGACCATGATCTCGTGGTCTGTGAGTTCAAGCCCCGCATCGGGCTCCGTGCTGACAGCTCAGAGCCCAGAGCCTGCTTCGGATTCTGTCTCCCTCTTTCTCTGCGCCACCCTTCCCGCTCATGCTCTGTCTCTCTTTTTCTAGCAAAAGTAAATAAACATTTTTTAAAATCTTTAAAGAAAAAGGAGCAGAACCATGTATGTTCATGCTCTCTCTCTCTCTCTCTCTCACACACACAGACGCGTGCACAATATACACGTAAACCAACTAAATAATCACAAGTGGTGGCCAATGGCATGAGGGACTGAATCAAGCAGACGTCAAGGTAAACGACATCAGGGGCGCCATCCTCAAAGAGAAGAATCACAGAAGACCTCTTGGAGGAGGTGCCTTTTTGTTCATCAGATTCATTGGGATGTAAACCACATACCGTAACATTCACCCCGTTAACGTGTTCAATTCGGCGGTTTTTAACGTATTTGTAAGGTTGTGCAATCATCGTGACAATCAAATTTTGGAACATTTCATCACCCCAAAAGGAAATCTTGTACCTATGAGCAGTCACACCCCGTTCTCCCCTTGCCCCGACCCACCAGCAACCACTAATCTGCTTTCTGTCCCTGTGAATTTGCTCTTCTGGACATTTATTATGAATGAAACCACACTATGCATGGCCGTCTGTGAATATTTCTTTTTATGTGTATGTATAATTCATTGTCAAATTGGCTAACATACGATGTATACACAGCGTGCTCTTGGTTTTGGGGGTAGATTCCCATGATTCATCGCTTCCATGCCAACACCCAGTGCTCGACCCCACAGGTGCCCTCCTCGGTGCCCATCACCCACTTTCCCCTCTCCCCACCCCCCCCATCAACCCTCAGTTTGTTCTCTGTGTTTAACAGTCTCTTATGGGTTTGCCTCCCTCTCTGTTTGAAACTATGTTTCCCCTTCCCTTCCCCGGTAATCCTCTGTTAAGTTTCCCAAGTTCCACATATGAGTGAAAACATATGCTGTCTGTCTTTCTCTCACTGACTTGCTTCACTCAGCTGTGAATGGTTCCTGTCACTTAGCATAATGTTTTCAAGGTTTATCCACATTGTAGCATGTTGTCAGTACGTTACTCTTTTTGATTGCCAAATAATATTCCGTGGAATGGATTTAGCCCAGTTTAAGAACATTTTTTTAAGTTTATTTATTTATTGTGAGAGAGACAGAGACAGCATGAGCAGGGGAGGGGCAAAGAGAGAGGGAGAGAGAGAGAGACAGAATCCCAAGCAGGCTCCACACTGTCAGCACAGAGCCCGACACGGGGCTCAATCCCAAGAACCACGAGGCCATGACCCGAGCTGAAACTGAGAGTCGGACGCTTAACCAACTGAGCCACCCAGGCGCCCAGGATATAGCACATTTAATGGACACTTAGGTTGCTTCCACTTTGGGGCTATTATGAATGCTGTTAAGAACCTTCCCGTTCAACTTTTCACATGGAAACATTTTAACCTTGAAGAGGTGACATTTAACCTGCCATCCCAAGGGTGAGGAAGAACCAGTCATGTAAAAAGCTGGGGGAAGATTATTCTTGGCGGAGTGGACAATATAGACAAAGGTCAGACATGTGCGGCAGACTTTATAGGAATTTAAAAAGCATCATTTCTTTCAAAACTTTTAAAATGTTTATTTATTTTCGAGAAGCAGAGGGACAGAGCGTGAGCAGGGGAGGAGCTGAGAGATGGAGAGACACAGAATCCGAAGCAGGCTCCAGGCTCCGAGCTGTCAGCACAGAGCCTGATGCGAAGCTCAAACTCACGAACCTCGAGATAATGACCTAAGCTGAAGTTGGACGCCCAACCGATGGAGCCACCCAGGCGCCCCTTTTTATTTCTTTCTTTTTTTAGAGAGAGAGAGAGAGAGAGCAGGGAAGAGGGGCAGAGGGAGAGGAAAAGAGAATCTTAACACTCATTGCGGAGCCCCACGCGGGGCTTGATCCCATGACCCTGGGATCATGACTTGAGCCGAAATCAAGATTCGAACGCTCAACCGACTGAGCCACCCAGGCGCCGGTAAAAGGAATCTTCGTGCGACCTGCAGAGATCTGACTCTGCTGACCTGTGTCTGCTCTCTTCCCGAGCTGTGTCATCTGCATTTACTCTGTGTAAGTGTTCATTGTCAGCTCAGAGGGGAATATCTTGGATTTCGACAAACTGGGGTGATTTCCCGCAGCCCCACAATTTGGGGGAAGTATGGGGGCCGTGGGCAAGAGGGGGTCGAACGTGGAGGCAGAGGGATTCAAACGACAGATCCTGTCACCGGCAGGAACGCATACAACTGCCCCTCCCCCCAACAGCCCCACAAAACGCAGCCTTGCGGCAAATATCCTCCCGATTTCTGTATCACCTTAGCCACCAGTGACATCATTTTCCCTTAAGAGACCTCGTGTTTGTTCCCCGCCACCCCCAGCTTTACTGACGGACAATCAGCACGGCGTTGTGTAAGCTTAAGGTGCACACGTATTGATCTGATACACTTATGTATTACAAAAAGATTACCACCGTGTTAGCTAAGACCTCCATCAGGTCACATAATTACCATTTCTTTTCTTTTGTGGTGAGAACATTTAGGACCTCCTCTCTTAGCAACGTTCAAGTATATCGTGCGGTATGATTAACCATAATCACTTTGCATTTGCTTTTCACTTGGCTTCGCCTGGATCTGCCTGCTGCCGGTTGCAGGCAGCAAGGGGGCTGAGCTCACACTGGCTTACATGGCCCCGGAGAGGGTTCAGGGAAAGCAGTTCACCAAGTGCTGCTCCAGAGAGGGTTTTATGGGAAGGTGTTAAGACAGCAACAGGAGATAAATCAGCTAACTCGGCAGGGGAAAAAAAGATGGGGCTGAGAGCCAATGGGATCACAGAGCCTAGATCTAGATTCTAAAGCCAAAAGGGATGAGCTCTTTGCAGCAACCCCTCGGTCCCTCAGCATGGTCCTTTTCAGAGCCAACAAATCCTCCCAGAAGACCAGGCTTCTTATGTCTTTCTGCTCTAACATTTTCAACATTTTACCTCATAGTGCAAAATGACTGCTGTAGCACCAGACATCACAACCGCATCATAGGCGGGGGGTGGGGGGCAGAAATGGCAAAACTACTCTCACGTCCCGGTTAAATCTGTTTCTTCTAAGGAATTTTTCTTGAGGCTCCATCTAATAACTTTGACTTAAATCCCATCATGTGCTCCTATCTGCAAGAAAAGCTAAGACACATGCTTCTGTAGCCAAGAATATTGTTGAGCAGAGCATGGCTGTTACCCAGGTAGAAGGGGAAGGTGGATAACAGGCAACTAATAGCCTCTCCAGCAAGGTCTTGGCAGCTCCCCTGCCCACCCCTGTCCAAAAGAGCGCCTCTCCTGCCGAACCCGCCCTCCCATACACAGTTCAGAGAATGTATCACTCTCCCACATCACTGTATTCATCTCCTTATTAACTGAGTTCCCCCACTGGAAAGTAAGGTAGAAGACAGCAGAAACTGTACCTGTCTTATCCATCTGGCTCAATTTGGGGGGCTGTGTAGCTGTGTGACCGAGTGTCGAATAGTCCCCCTCCTATAGAAGGACTGTGAGCCTTTAACGAAATGCTGAGTGCAAGGCATGAGTCCAGAGCCTGGCACGGATGGGCTGGGACGGGCTCGTGTGAGAGACACCGGTTCCCTATTCCTGCCATCGGCATGGCCGTGGGTCCTGGCCGATGGAATAGAGTCAGAGTGACCTGAGCCTAAGCCTCTCACGCCACCTCCACGCTCTCTTTCCTCACTGGCCAGCGATTCGGTAGCGGCTCCTCGGGGTACGTTGGGGCCCTCGTGTAGGAGAGGTCGGGGTCTCCGAATGACTGCAAGGAACAGATGCCCTCGCACACATCAGACCTGGACGGGAACGGGCGGAGCCACTAAAGCTTGGGTAACATTTTATGTGTGTTACGCTTACCTTTCATCAGCCTCTTCTGCCTCAGAAACCACTCTCAAATGCGCCTTAAAACAGCATCTTATGTCTCACGATCCTTTGGGTTGTTTCTGCGCTTCCTCTGCCCGTTTTTGAGATAGTCATGTATTTATTTATTTATTTATTTATTTATTTATTCATGAGACAGAGAGAGAGACAGAGTGCGAGCAGCGGAGGGGCAGAGAGAGAGAGAGGGAGACACCAGATCCGAAGCAGGCTCCGGGCTCTGAGCTGTCAGCACAGAGCCCGACGTGGGGCTCGAACTCACAAGCTGTGAGATCATGACCCGAGCCCAAGTCGGACTGAGCCACCCAGGCGCCCCTCCGTCAGTTTGGCTCGGCAGCTTCACGGCAGGAGGTTGGCTGGGCGGGAGAGTCCAAGGTGGCCTTTCGGTGCCTGGCCGCCCAAGGAGCCACCTTCTGATGTCCGCCACATGGCCTCTGTGCAGCCTGGTGCTCCCGAGTTCCAAGAGGGCAAGAGGAACGACACCCAGCCTCACAAGGCACCCAGCGCTACCTGAGTCACACCCTATTGGGCAGCACAAATCAGAGGTTCAAGAGGGTGGAGAAGCAGACTCCACGTCCCGAGGGGAAGAGTGACAAAAGCCCACTGCGAAGGCCAGTGGACCCAGAGAGACGGGACTTCGGGGCAGGTTATTGTTACACTGCCGACCCCAAGGGGTTAATGAGTTAATGTAATGCGCCGAGCACGGGGCGGGGGGGGCGTTTTTTCACCTCCCCCTCCTTGTTCTGGCCCTGAGGAGCTCTGCTTTCTGCGCAGGGATCGTCTGCACGCATTTGGTGGCAACACGGGAGTCAGCGGGAATTGACTCGGCAGGACATAGCTGCATCGACGGAGCTCAGGGGCCAAGGGAACGGCCCTCCCGGGCTTGGCTTGGGGCCCGGAGCTCAGAGGAAAGGTCACCCACTCCCGCTGGCAGGAGGTCTGAGTCAAATAGCTGTTAAACCAAACAAACGAACGCCCACCTCCACCGCCGCCCACACAGATGTGACCGATTCTTTCCTTGAGAGAGAAGAGAAAAGCCTTCTCTTTGTCTGACATTCTGACCTCTGCAGCATGGAAACTGAAAATAACACCCGTGGAGAGAGTGCTGTCTGCTTTGCCCACTGTTCACACCCGCCTGTGCCACGGACACCTAGCGGGGAGAGGAAAGAGAACTCCGGACACGAGCGGAAGGGTCAGACTTCAGACGCAGGCTGTCAGAGAGTGAAGCTGACACTTGGTGAATTGGCCTTCTGTGAATCCATTCATCTATACCGTGCCACCTACCCAGCCGTCCATTCATCTACCCATCCACCCACACTTCCATCAGTGCATCCACTCAAACACCTGCCCATCTAACCACCCACACGTCCTCCCTCCCGTCCTCCCTTCCTCCCTTCCTTTCTTCCTCCCTCCCTTCCTTCCTCCCTCCCTTCCTTCCTCCCTCCCTTCCTTCCTTCCTTCCTTCCTTCCTTCCTTCCTTCCTTCCTTCCATACATTTATTGAGAGCCTTCTATGTGCTCAGCACCAGGCCAGGAATTCATTGGTGAACAAGACCCACTAAGAATCTGCCCTCATGGAGTTTACAGTCCATAGGGGGTTCAGACAGTAACAAAGGAAACAAAACGAATGTTAGCATAGCTTTTCGGGTAGGCACATTAAGCCGCTATGCCGGAGACATAATTTGTGCCTCTGCTCGGGGTCAGCTCTAAGCGCACAATTGTGTTCTCACTGAATTCTCATTGCTGCCTCATAAGGTTGTTACTATTAATGTTCCTGTTACAAAGAAAGGCAAGCAGAGACCGGTGAGGTGGCAAAGTCACACGGCTGGCAAGTGGCAGAGCTGGGGGTGGAGCCCAGGTGTGTCCACGGGCCACGGCAGAGCATCCGGGGCCTTCTGCCTCTGTTCGTTCTGTGCCCTGCAGACACATCAGGGCCCAGGTGCCTGGGGTCTCCCTGCACAGTCACCCTCCTGCCCCTGCTCTTGGTCTGATGACCCACGTCTCGGAACAGGATAAGCATGAGCCCAGCTTGTGTCTACCTGGCCTCAGGACAGCCACAGCTCCTTCCGGGCTCACCTCCCTGCCTCCCAGGGTGTCACCAGCCACCAGCTTGGGCCCTCCGTGGCCATCAGCACACGGCTGGCAGCCACAGAGTCCCAGAAAAGTTCCTTGGGGACAAAAACGAGGATGGGGCTAAAAGACAAAGTGGTGCGCCCCCCCCCCCCAAGGTGTCTTCAAAAGCATCCGACCAGAGTCCCGCTTCAGGGGTCCACACTGCCACAGAGTTGCTGTGTGACCCTGGGCAAGTTCTGCCTCTCTCTGGACCTCTGTTCCCCGCCTGCACTGCTGACGGGGCTCGGACACTGCTGAACTCATCCATCCAGGTGCTGTTGAGAACCTACCACGTACCGGGTTTCGTGCTAGGTCCCGGGGAGTGAGGAAGCACGGCCATCCAGTGACAAGAGAAAGGTTGCAAGGCGTCACGGGAGTGGAAACCAGGCTGGCTTGACCCAGGTTAAAGGCCACGAAGGACTCCCTGGGGAAGTGACATTTCAGCGGAGACTTTCAGGAGGAATGAAGAGAACTAGGTCCAGACACAGGAAAGGGTATCCCAGGCAGAACAACTAGCATCTGCAAAGCTGCGATGTGGGGAAAAGTCCCGAACCTGGGCAGCTGCCAGAATGGCAAGCCCAGGGAGGTCAGGGGCCCGGTTGTGCAGGTACTTGGAGACAGCATCGGGATGGGGGCTTCGAGCAGAGGGAGATGCGAGGCCATTGAGTCCCACGGGGCGCAGATATTCACGAAACAGGCTCTGTGGAGGCCGCGGTGCCAGTTTTTGGGCTGGAGGTTGTGCCGAGGGAGGTCAGGCGGGACACCGAGGTCAAGAAATGAACTTGACCTACTTCGCAATATGACTGAAGTGGATTCGGTAAGAGATCATGGGTTAGGGGAACAGGACAGGGCCTCCTAGCTTTAACTGGAGCCTAGAAATCCACACAACGGGAGGGCAAGGCTCGGAACTTTGTGTGAGCAGCCCCGTAATTAATTTATCCTTCCATCGTTGGTTTGAGCATTCTCTTTGCTCTGGGACCTAGCCTTCAGCTAGAGCTCAATCAACTGCAGGTAGCCAGAGAACCTGACCCGAGAAAAGGGAATTGGTCGGCTCCTGTTTTGAACAGCCCAGCCCAGGGGCATACCTTCAGGTGTGGCTTGATCCAGCGGCTTGAGTGATGTCACCAGAACCCAGTTTCTCTCTCTCCACTTCTCAGCAATCGTTCCCGGGGGTCGGTTTCAGGCAGATCCTTCATCAAAGCTAGTGTTGGTGGCTCTGCGCTCCATTCATTCTGCCTTCCTCCGAGAGCATCAGAAACTCTCTTGTCCCAGGCTCTTCTCCGCACCTCAAGCCACACAACAAATTATCTGGGCCTGTGAGTGGCCAGAAAGACAGAAGGTGCTAATTGGCTTGGCTGAGGTCACGTGCTCCACGGCTGGCATCCAGGGGGTGAAGTCAATTTTCTTGAATGCCCAGGGAATGCATGTGAGCAAAGGAGAGCCTTCTCCTGGCAAAACTAGGGCACTGTGCCATATAAAAGAGGGAGACCATAAGCTGGATGAAAAGAGCCACACGTTTTCACCACATGGAGGGGCCTGCAATCCCCCGGAAGGTGAGATCATCCCAGGCTTTCCTGGGGAGTGGAAAAGAGCTGTGTCAAGGTTGTTAAGATTTGAGACAAGGAGTGATATCATTGCCAGGGGTCAGGGCTGGGCGCCAGTCAGGAAGGCAAAGGGAAGAATCAGGCAGGGGCAGGGTCACCGGAAACTGCAGAGCTAGAGGAAGTACAGGAAATTCCTGCACATACTGCGTTCTGAGCACGCAGAAATGACATTGAGGACTCTGCATGTGTCACCCGGAGAGCTACTTACGATGACCCGGGTTGGGGGCAGGGGTGCACCTGCTCAGTCCACCTCCCCACCTCCCCCCACAGCCCCAAGCATCAGAGTGAGGAGTCTCTTTCCATCACCTGTCAGGGTAACGGGCGGAGGGGGGGGGGCCTATGGGTTTCCAGCATCCTAGGTGGGGGTCTGAGAAGATCAGCGGAAGGTCTGGGTCTCCTAGGAGGGCTGTGGGCCACCAAATGCATCTGCTCCGGAAGGAGCAAAGTCTCATGAGTGGACACACTGTCCAGCACCTCCAGGGCAGGTGATACGGGGCCTCTGGAGGCCTGAGCGCTGCCTTCCCCGTGGTCCAGCCCTGGACTCATGAGCCGGGCACTTCCTGGGCAGCAGGCACGCTTGCAGACCTGTTTGCCGTCTGGATCCCCTCCCTTCTTAGACCACAGGTGCCCGCTCACCTAGACAGGCTCCGTTGACCGCTGTCATCCCTGTGTCATCATTCACGACTCCCCTTTCATTCTCGAGGTGCCCTGGTTTGGATGATAAATTATGGTCACCTGAGACGTTCCCTCCATTCCAAACTGTCTGCCCACTTTCTTTGTCCCAGTAGCCTCCAGGATTCTGAGAGCTCTTATTTGGTTGTTGTTGATTTATTTACTTTGAGGGAGAGAGAGTGAGCGAGCAGGGGAGGTGCAGAGAGAAGGAGAAAGAGAGAATCCCAAGCAGGCTCTGTGCTGTCAGCGCACAGCCCCATGCGGAGCTCGAACCCACGAACCGTGAGATCGTGACCTGAGCCGAAACCAAGGGTCGGATGCTTAACCAACGGAGCCCCCAGGCGCCCCGATTCTGAGAGCTCTTGAAACCTGACTCCAAACTATTGGCAACCAAAATACCCATTCCCTCCCTACCGGTACAGGAGCTTGGGGTCCTCAGACCTCCCCAGGTTGACACCCAGGCTCCGAAGGAGGGGGGGGGCGCCTGTGGGTAAGGACAGGTGAAAACGATTCCTTTTAAAGAAGCAAAGAAAAGAGATTCCAATCAAAACAGTTCCAGTCCCAAGGGCTTTCCTGTCTCCACCCCCTCCACATTCCCCTCCTCCTTTGTCCCCACAATAAACCCCCTGTTTTAAGGTAACTTGCGTGGGGCTCTTTTTCCTGCAACAAAAAGACATGTACCTAAAATAGGCCAGGGCCTGGGCCTGTGGCCAAATTTGGATGAAAAACTGGGTCAGGCAGAGGAGGGAGCAGCAGGCTGGGATCTTTGAGGACTGGGGCTAGACAGCTCCCGCGGATGGGGCACTTCTGAGTGCCAGGCCCTGAGCTGCACATTCGACAATCAGGGGTGCATTTAATCCTCTAATTGTCTGAGGAGGAGATAACTACATTATCTGTCGTTTACGGAGGAGGAAACTGAGGCTCAGAGAGACGAGATTTAGGGCTCTCATCCTAGTCGTCCGACTCCAAAGTCTGCACTTTGGGGCACAGGGCAGGCTTCCAAACTATGAGAGGTAGCTAGAGTCGCAGCGATCTGGCATTTCGACGTGCAGCCCAGCCCGGCCCAAGCTGGCGCTTCTTGGCACAAGCGTGGCTGAAGTTCTCGTCACCATGTTTTAAGTGAGTTTGAGGAATGAGAAAGAGCCACAGGCTGTCATTTCAACTTAAAGGGCTTTAAGCAAAAGGAGGAAGTTTTAGCTTGCTTCAGGCATAGCTGGATCCAGGGGCTCCCGGGACATCCTCCCATGGGCCTGGCACTCAGTTTTCTATCTCCCTTCTTCCCTCTGTGGGTTGTGCTCTCTACGAGGCAGGAGGAATGTCCATAGGCAGCCCTAGGCCTCATTGATGTGGCTCACATCCAAAAGGAGAAAGGCTCTCCCTCCCTCTGTCTTTGCATTTCTTCCTCTCCACTCCCTCCCTTCTTCCCCTCTCTTTCTCCTCTGCTGGTACAGGAACCCAAAGCAGCATTTAGATTGGCTCTGCTTGGATCACATGGCCAGCTCAGGACCAATCACTGTTCCGAGAGGATTTGTCCCTATCGGCTTGGCCTGGACACAGACTACCCCCCCCCCCCCCCCCCCCGGGTGAGGCAGGTGGGAGATTGTGGTGAACAGCCTGGAGGGACCGTGGGGAGTGGGGGAGGCATGTTCCCATCAAGAAAAGGATGCTGGTGGTCAAAAACAACACACCCAGCGTTCTTAGAAAGATACGGTCCTGGGATAACCAGTTTACAAGTTTTTAATATGCCTGTCCCTTCGCTTCCCTGAGTGCAGCTTTTGATCTGTACAGCCCTAGGCATCCATTAGTCTGGGGAAGATTAGACTTTATTTCAGAAAATGAAAAGAGAAAGACAGAGTGGACATCTGAAATTAGATGATGCACCCAGACAACAGCCTTGGGGGATTCTCCAGCCTCCTCCAGCTTTCAGCCTATTGATAACTGTGTCCGACGACGGAGAACATAACTTTCCCGCGAGGTAGACAGTCTGGTCCATCTACCTAGGACCCCTCGACCTACGTTAAGAGAGGAGATGGGATGGTTCTCCGCAGCATGCATCAGTGGGTATTATTCTGGGCTCCTTATTTCTCCCAGGCACCGCGCTCTGCAAGAGCTCATTCACTTTTTTAATATCCCTACGAAAGAAGCACTTCTATCCATCAAGACTCTTGACTGCAAGCGAGTTCTAATCAACTCAAATGTGTTTAAGGCAAACAGGGGAAGGTATTAGATGCCACAACTGGGACAGTGGGATGACTGATTTTGCGTGCCAACCCGACCCCGTCACGGGGTGCCCAGATGTTTGGTCCAACGTCATTCTGAGTGTGTCTGCGAAAGTGATTGGGGGTAAGATTAACGTCTGAATCTGTGGACTGAGTGAAGAAGATGTAGCCCCCAGCGTCGGGGCCCTTACCTAATCACTTGAAGGGCCCAACAGAACAAAAAGGCTGACCCACTCATGAGTAAGAGGGAGCTGTCTGGGACAGCTGGACATCCCAGCTTCTGGCTTTGACTGGGACATCCCTTCTTCTGGCTTTGGACTTGAACTGAACCCCTGGATCTTCTTGGCTCTCAGGTCTGCCGGCTTTTGGACTGGAACTTACACCATCAGCTCTTTTGGGCTCCCTGACTGCAGATCTTGAGACTTCTCAGCCTCCATAATTGTATAAACTAATGTCTTATCGTTTCCTTCTACATCTGTAGCTATCGATCAATAGGATGCGTGTGTGTGTGTGCATGTGTGTATGTGTATACAGCACACACACACATCCTATTCTGTTTCTCTACAGAGCTCTAATACAGACATCCAGGACAAATTCTGGGTAGGCTTCAGGTATGGCTGGATCCAGGAGCTTACACCGTGTCACGTGGTTCTGTCATCACTTGCCACGTCTCAGGCAAGATTTCTTCACCTGGTATGCAAGATAGTGGACCCTGGCGACCCTGGCTCACGTTTTTCTAGATCTAGCACTTTAAGAAAGAAAGAACACCTCCCCACGTCCATCTGATTGGCCCCGCTTGGCTCACGTGTCTTTTCCTGAACCAATCGCTGTGGCCGAGGGGATGTGCTACAATAACAGGGCACCGGGATTGGCAGAAACATGAGTAGGGGAGGAGTCCTACAAAGCAAAGTCGGGCAGACCCCAGCCACAGACCAAGTGGGCACTGTTATGGCATCCACTTGTGAGGGTACTTAAGGGACTGGCCATTTACAAGTCCAGAGCTTAACTGCCAGATTCAAACCCAGGTCTGTCCATGGCTCTAACCACTAGTCCATCCCGCCTCTCACCCCTTCGTCCCCATCCTAAAGCCAAAGTCCTCCAGCACTCCATCTCTTGGTCCCCATATGCAGAGTTTGAAGTGCCCACCTTGCACCTGGCACAAAGTAGGGGTGTGGTCAGCGTGAGAACCTCCCTTGCCACTGGGTAGAGCCCTCAGTGCCTTGCCACCAAGGCAACCTTCTCAGTGTATCGCCTCAGATCTTTGTTTGGATTCTTCTTCCCATCTCAGCCACAGGGAGGGACCGAGTGACGCGCTGAGCCTGCCGGGGGGGTGGGCATCCATCCGCGTACATCCGTCCCCACATCCTCTGCCGCATTTTCCTTCCATGTGAGAACTGCCTATTTGGGGGCCGCTCAAGAACAGGTGTTTCTTCATGACCCCAGTTGACCACGAGTATTTTTAGTCCCCTCATCTTGGTAAATTGTTGGGATTTTGTCGGTTCTCTGGGGAACAAACAAAAACATCTTCTGGCCAAGCCTCGTGCGGGATGCCAGCAGTGGGTTAGCATAATGATGAGGCATAGTGATCTGTTGCTGCATAACAAATCGCTCCAGAACTTGGCAGCTTCGAAGGATAAACATTTCTGATCTCACAGCTTCTGCCCTTCTGGAATTCACGAGCACCTGAGCCCAATGGTTCTAACTCAGGGCCTCTCAGGAAGTTGCCAGTCAGGATGCCAGCACGATGCCAGAGGGCTTGACCGGGGCTGGGGGTGCTGCTTCCAGAAGGCTCCCGCACACAGCTCCTGGCTGCAGTCCCCAGGTCCTCGCCATGTGGCTCCCTCCAGAAGGCTGCTGGAGTGTCCTGACAACATGGCGGCTGGCTTCCCCAGGGCGGTGATCCTCACGAGGGCAAGGAGGGAATCCCAGTGTCCTTGGAGGTTACACCCCGTCACTTCCGTTTTGTTCAGCTCGTTGGAAGGAAGCCAAGAAGCCCAGCCCACACTGAGGGCTCCACCTTTTCAAAGGAGGATCAAAGCACGTGTGGACATCTTTTTCACCAGCGTAGTCCGCCTCGTAGAACACAACACTGGCCCTGGCTCTTTCCCCTCCCTGTATCCCCACTCTTACCAAGTGACCTTGCAGTTCCTTCTGCCAAGGGATGGAGTGGCCTTCCCCACCCCTCGATGTTCAACCTGGTCCTGCGGCTTCCCGAGTTCAATGGAATGAGGTGGAATCGAGGCACACTGGTTCCCAGCCTGGGTCCCAAGAGGCTTTGACTGTCTCTGGTTGCCTTCTTGCCCCCCTGCCCTTGCCAGAGAGGGACACGTCCAGCCAGCCTGCCGACCCTGGGAGAGGATGAGATGCACGGAACAGAACACAGTTGCCCCGCGGAGCCCAGCTTGGCTCAGCCAACACAGGGCAGACGTGTGAGCTCGATAAACACTTGTCGTTCTATGGCACCGAGATTCTTTTTTAGACTGCACCGTGTTTAAATGTTATTTGTCTTTCCAGAAAGTGACACCATTTCCCGAGGACGCAATACGATTTTGCACAGTATCTTCCAGCGACAGGAACTGCAGCTGTCTCTGCTTGTGCTCTGGGTGGGTTTGTTTTGCAGTAGCTGAGCCGCAGCCTAGGGCTCTTCACCGGGTGACAGTCCCCGCGGTGCTCCTTGATGAGGCCCTTGGTCTTGAACCCCAGGGCAGGCTGTAGGAACGGCAGGAGGCGGCTGGGGAGAAGCGAGGGCACCGGAGGCTGCCAGCCCCCGTGCTGGGCTTTGCAACGATGGGAAATGAAGCTTGAGGGGTCCCCGCAGGAGGGTGGGGAGCATGCGGAAGGGTTTTGCTTTACAATGACTTTGCTGGAGCAGAGGGCTCAGGGCAGATGCCAACATTTCCATTACAAACCCAGTTGCCCTTTTGTGGCTGAATCTGCAAAGAAGGCGCTTTGGTGGCCCAAGATTTTGTGGTCATTTGTTGTACAGCATGACAGTGGCCTGAGGCAGGTATGCAGGCTTGGGGATCAGCCAGTCCTGGGTCCCCATGTCAGCTCTACCACGCACCAGGCCTGTGGCCTTGGGCAAATCCCTTCACTTCTCTGAGCCTCAGTGATCTCATCTATAAAATGGGATGATAACATGACCTCTCTCGGAGGTATCGTGATAATCAAGATCTTGCCTCTCAAGTGCCTAACGCGGTATCTAACCGTTGTGATTATTATTAGTAAAATACTTTGGGCCTATTGTCCCAACACTGATGTGCGGCCAAGGACAGGATTGGAAACTCGAGCTCAAGCACCTGCTGTAACTCCCTAGTTCCAAGTTCGCCTGAGCGATCTCGAGGCTTCTCTTCTCCTCCTCTCACGGCCACTGGCCACTCACCCTCACTCTTACCCAACAGCCAGCACAAGTGGACCTGCTGCACATCTTGGACCCAGAGCTCCAGCCCTGCACATCCGGTGCGCCTCCCTCCACCCCAGACCACCTCTTTGTGCTGGCCCAGCTCCTGTGTGACAGTGCGACAGTCCCCCCTGGGCCATACACTGGTTAGAGGCACAGGGCCTAGAGTCAAAGGCTCTGAAGTCTGGCTTTACCACTTGCCAGCTGGGTGACCTTGGGAACGGACTAGACCCCTCTGTGCTTCTGCTTCCTCGTTTGCAAAGTGGGGATCAGGTAGCCGTGGGATCTACCCTCACCCAGTGGCTGTGGATTTCATTCTAGGACACATGAAAAGCCATATCCCTACACCTGGCATATTTTTTTTTTTTAATTTTTTTTTTCAACGTTTATTTATTTTTGGGACAGAGAGAGACAGAGCATGAACGGGGGAGGGGCAGAGAAAGAGGAAGACACAGAATCGGAAACAGGCTCCAGGCTCTGAGCCATCAGCCCAGAGCCTGACGCGGGGCTCGAACTCACGGACCGCGAGATCGTGACCTGGCTGAAGTCGGACGCTTAACCGACTGCGCCACCCAGGCGCCCCTACACCTGGCATATTTTAAGTGCAGATAATAATAGTTAGCTCCTACTCTTATCCATACAGATTGCTTTTGCAGCCGTAACTGCGGACTTGCTGGATCTGCCCTGCGGTGCCTTGCGGTGCTGATACTGAAAGCAAATGTGAAAGGGCCCCCATGGGTCGGGGCATAAAGTGGAGAACCCCCACTTCCCCTTTGACACCCTCTTATCAGCTTTACATGTTGGGATGCCTTATGCTAGATTATCCAGGAGACAGCTTCTTTGCTGTAAAAAAGAAAAAAAATGGAAATCATTGGCTCAGATCGTCTTGCAGAGCGTTCCTGGCTTTATGTTTGGGGATTTCATTGCAAGGGGCCGAGGCAGGGTTGAGCAGCAAGGCACGAGGGGCCCCCTGCCTTGCAGCCGCCCAGTGACTTCGGGGGTCGAGGCAAAGCCACTGTCCGGCTCTAAGACACGGCCCAGTGCCTGCTCCGCTCTGCCGCCCCGAGCACCCCCCCCCCCCCCTCGCTAATGGTCCTCCGCCTCTAGACCTCACCATGCTCTGTTTCCTTTTGTGTATTTTAAACCCCGTTTCTTGGCTCCCAGCCCCCGGCCGCTGGAGGAAAACAACTTTGGGCAGGGGGAATGCCTTGAAATGTACAGACACAAGGCCAACCTAATCAACTCTATGAACTGAACGCCCTGCGTGGGCGTCCTGGCAGGGGGCAGTGTGTGGGGGGGTGGGCTTTCTATCCCCCCCCACCTTCCTTTTTGATCTTTTATTAAGAGCTTGTTTTGATTCTGTGGTTGCTATGCGACCGGAGCATTTGGTAGTTGTTTCTAAGAGGCCTCGCGGAAGGCTGTTTGTATCAGTTGCGCCCTGGAGGCAAGAACGTAGCGGGAGGCCAGGCTTCAGGTTGGGGGGGGGGGGTGGCGGTGGCAGTATAGAGGTCTGCTGGAAGAGGCAGGCTGGCCCTGGAGGTCTGTGACAACAGCCACGGGGACCCAACGCGGGGACATTGCCCAGAGAGAGTCCCCTGACACCGACAGGCTGCGTGATCTGTCAAAAACCTCTCCACCTCTCTGAGTCCCAGTCTCCTTATCTGTCCAACAAGAACATACAACCCCCCTAAACCTGAGGTAACAGAAGTGAGAGGGGAAAAAATGAACCCTTTGCGGAGGGTCTATTCTATGGCAGCCGTCATCTCCTGAAATCGTTGCAAAGCCCCATCTTGCAGGTGTGGAAGGTGAGAAGGAAAGAAGTATACGGACTTGTCCGAAGTCACACAGCCTGGGAGAGGGGCCGTTATATAATTCCCTTCACATTTTTCTGATGCTCAGTTTATAACAACATAACAGTCATATCAAACACTTGCATAGGACGGCTTCGGTCTAAGTGCTGCACCTACATTAACATCATCGGTCCTGCCAATAACCTTGGAAGGTAGGTATTATTCTTTTTTTGGGTAGGTATTATTATTATTTTATTTATTTATTTATTTTTGAAAGAGAAAGAGTGCGAGTGGGGGAGGAACAGAGAGAGAGGGAGACACAGAATCCGAAGCAGGCTCCAAGCTCTGAGCTATCAGCACAGAGCCCGACCGGGGGGGAGCTCGAACTCATGAACCGTGAGATCATGACCTAGGCCAAAATCAAGAGTCAGACGTTTAACCAGCTGAGCCACCCAGGCACCCCAAAGAATTGGATTCTTATTTTTACGAATGAGAAATCAGGGTTCCTTACACACCTTACACACGTTATACACCTTCCTGGGTTACCCAGCCCAGACGTCAAGAGAGCTGGGATTTGAGTCCAGTAAACCCCATTACAGTATTTTCTCTCTTTAAAAAAAAAAAAAAAAATTAACATTTATTTTTGAGAGGGAAAGCGCATCACTCCCAAGCATGAATGGCGGAGAGGCAGAGAGAGGGAGAGAGAGAATTCCAAGCAGGCTTCACCCTGTGAGCACAGAGCCTGATGCAGAGCCCGACCTCGCGAACCCTGAGATCATGACCTGAGCACCTGCACCGAGATCAAGAAGTGTCTGCTTAACTGAGCCACCCAGGCACCCCACGCTGTTCTCTCAACACCAGCAGGCCTGGGGCCGCTCAAGGAGAGGTTAGATAAAGTATTCTGTGAACGCATGGGTGTCGCTGCATTGTGGTTTATGGCAACACACGACATCAATGCCTGACAGTCTGGGACAAGATTAGTAACTTGCATTACTCTATGCAATAAAACACTCCACACCAGTTATAAGATGAAGGATCTCAATCTACTACATGTTGCAGCATGGTGGATATAAACACATAGTAAGAGGGGGAAGAAAAAGAAAAGAAAGAAAGATACAAGTGGAACCTCAAAGGGGATGGCTGGGGGGAGGGGCACAGCACCATACCTGGAACATTTTCCTTTTCATGAAAGATGTCTGAAAAGAGAACAGAACCGATGTGCTTTGAAGAGTAGGAAGAACCAGACGCCATGGAGCTCTCAAAGTAGACGGCAGGGCTCCCAGGTACCCCTTCCAAGGAGTGGGTGCACCGAAGTCCCACCCCATTCCTTAGCACATTCCCCACCCAACAGAACAAGCTGTGGGTCTCTGTCATTCAGACAAAACAGCTGCTGCCTCCCCCCACTCCACACACTAGCCAGAGGGAGTGTTCTCCAGCGCTAATCAGATGGCATGACTCCCTTGCTCCGAACCATCCCGTGGCTCCCCAGTGCCCTGCGGATCAAGCCCCCACATCTTTCTGTGGTCACCATGTACCTCCATGTTCCCAGTGCCAGTACCTGGCCAGCTTTGCCTCTCGCTGCTCTTCCTCGTGCAGAAGCCCCAGCTCAGCCCTGCAGAACCACCTACGGTTACCCTTCTGCTCACACAGTTTTTCTCACCTGGATAATTTTGCCCTCGTGACCCCTTTGTTCTGGAAAGCGTTCCGCCGGCCGCCAGCCTTGTTCATCTGATGCCAAACCAGACGCCTCACCCAGGGGCCCAAAGCTGCCTGGGGAGAGTCTGAAGTCCTGTGCCCAAAAGTTGGAGGATGGGCCCTTCCCCACGCCCCCTGCCTGACTTCCTGCAGTCTGTTTGCTGGTTAACAGCTTGCATAGAAAATTGAGGGTAAAATTCAGCTCTTTTCATTCAAAACCAAATGCAGCCCCTCCCCCCCCCAAACAGTGGAACAAAACAAAAGGACAAAATGACACTGTCCTCTCCTTTAGCCCACAGATGTCCCTCTGGCTGGGCACAGGGGCACCTCTTCCATGTGCGCTGTCCGCCCTGCCAAGCCCTCCCTGATCCCCTCTCTCCAAGGCTTCAAGCCCAAAGACCACAGGCAGCAAATGTACCCCCAGTTCCATTCCATTTCCTCTTTCCAGAACTAAGGGAAGGAAGCAAGAAGTGTGTGTGCACACGCACAGGTGCACAGGGGGAAAAAAAATGGAAAAGAGCTCTCCTACTTGTGACTCCATAGCCTCTTTTAATGGAGTTGCTATATATCAACCACGCAAAAAATATCTCTAATATACTTGCGCATATTAAATGCATGTGTATTTATGTGTGTCAGGTACCCAAGTTTTGCTGTTTGCCCAGTACCAAAGCCTTTGCCTCCGGGCCTCAGTTTCCCTGTCTGTGAGATGAGAGGCCTGACGCCCCCTCCCGCCCTAGCAGTTTATCTTGACTCATCTCATGCAGGAGGCAGAGGCCAAGGCCTACCTTGTACAGTCTGTCTTAACTGCTCCCCTCCCTGTCTGCAACCCCGCCTGAAGTCCCACCATTTGTGAGCCCACTTGCCTCCCTCTTTGAGAATGTGTACCCCCAGGAGGCGTATCCCGCATCCCCTAGAGCAGTGGTTCTCAGCCTGGGGCGATTATGCCCCCGGGAAATATTTGGCAAAGGCTGGAGCCCCTGCTGGTTGTCACAACTTGACCTGCTGCTGACATCTAGCGGATAGAGTTCAGAGACGCTGCTGAACGTCGCGGGATGCACAGGACAGACCCCGGGGCTGATGGGGAGCCCCAAGCCTCAGCAGCCTTGCCCTAGAGTGAAGGCATTTATTGGACACTGTTCTTTATAGTCTCTCGACGGAGCCGACTGAAACGTCCTGGTGGCACCGAGACAGGAGGAGCACTGAAAGTTTAAAAGAGAGGAGTGAGGTTTGTTTTGTAGCAGCGAGGCCCCCGGCTCTGGGCCCCGCGCTTCTGAGGCCACATCTCCTGCTGAATAAGCCTCATACGCCCTGTTTTCAGATGAGAACACTGAGGCTCAGTTGCGTCAGGCACACAGCCATGAAGAGTCAGGAGTCACCTCTCACCGTGTAACAGATCCCGGGGTCTGTGCTCCAGAAGGGACTACTGGGGGAGGGGCACCATTTCAAGGAGGAGGAAGCATTTCCGAAGGAGGGGGGTGGGGTGGGATGGGCACAAGTCAACAGAGCAAGACAAGTTTTTCATCCTAGCGCCTGACCGTCATTAGACTGACCGAATTTTCCATGGCCTTTTGCTTGGACATGACTGATGCTAAGGAGATTGTCCTCTTGGTAGGTCCCTGATCTCGGGTGTGACTATTCATTCATTCATTCATTTTGTAAGTATCTATCAGGCCTCCACACGTATGCAGCAGGCTCTTGGGTATATGGAACACAAAATTAGACCTGGCTCTTGGCCTCATGGAGACCTGGGTCAAGGAGGGAATGGAAATGAATCAAGGAACCAGACAAAGAAATGGTAAACAACACATGGGATCAGTTCTTTCGGAGAGAGGTGAGCAGAGCAGAAAAGTGTGGGTCATCTGAGGAATGGCCAGGCCAGTGAAGCCAGGGGAGACGCTGACGTGAGGTCTGAAGACCACAAGGGGGCTCATTAGGCTGACTGGGGAGGCCCTGTGACTGGAGGGCTCATGATGAGTCCAAAGGATAGAAAGAACGACTGTGTGTATGTAGAAGGCTGGAGACGTGAGGCAGGGGTTGATTAGTCCTTGAAGGTGCTGTGAGTCAGAGATTAGGGTCTTTATCCCGAGGGCGATGGGGAGCCACAGCAGGCTTAAGCAGGAGGGTGTCATGATCGGATTTGCATTTGGAGAGGATCCTTCTGAGAAGGCTATTGGAACTGTGTGAAGAAGAGAGGATATGGCCCTGGGTCCAGGGATGGCTGAGGAATAGGGGATTTAACAGAAATTCAGGTCAACAGGGTGATGGAGAGTCAGAAGACCAACACAGTGAAATCACACACCCTTCCCCTTGCAGGCGGCTCCTTCGGGGTGGTCTGGCCGAAGCTTCCTGATGCCAAGGCCATCACCAGTGAACTACCTCCTCGTGACGGCGGCAACCTTTGCTTTTAGGAAGATGCTGCCGTGCCCGCCGTGGCCTGGCTTCCAGCCTGCACGCCCCACAGAGCCTGTCTCAGCAGCCGCAGGACACTGGGACCCAGCAACCCCACCACCCAGCCAGCAACAAAGACCCCCAGGGAGGAGAAGGCACCGGAAGGACTATTTTTAAAGCTGGGGTCAGGGTGCCCCGCCCATTGGCATCTCTAGTACTAAAAGCTTCAAAGGGCCTCCCCTGACTTTCCAGAGAGGCTGATCATGGAGCACCAGACAGAGCCCTGGTTTTAAGCCCCAGCTTTCCTACTTCTTACCAGTGTGGGCTCGGGCACGTCACTGCCCCCTCTCCGAGCCTCCGTGTTTCATCTGCAAAATGGGAACAACCCACAGGTTGTCAACGGGTCAGAGAGTGAATAAATCAGCCAGCCAGCCCTAAATGCCCACAGTGAGCCTGTCATGGTACCAAATGGTGTGATACAACAGCAACTGAGACGTGTCTCAGGGCTAACGGGACACTAACATTAAGTAAGTAATTACCCAGCTCCGCATCTAACCATCCAGCTACCATCGTCCTAACTGTGAGGTGGGCATTTGTGGGTGTACTTGGGGGGACGACAGGAACTAAGAAGAAGAAATACGGAACTTGAGAACCCTGCATTTGCCCATACGTCCGTACATTCATTTATAGTGGGGCTATTATGCACCTGGCTCAGGGGAAACCTGAATCAAGGCAACCTGGTCCCACCCACCTGTGTGGAGATCAAGTACATAGAGCAGTTTCAACAGGTTTCCTTCCTTTAAAAAAAAAACAACATTTTTTTTAATGTTTATTTATTTTTGAGAGAGAGACAGAGCATGAGCCGGGTGGGCAGAGAGAGAGGGAGACCCAGAATCCCAAGCAGGTTCCAGGCTCCGAGCCATCAGCACAGAGCCCGACGCAGGGCTTGAACTCAGGAACCCCGAGATCATGACCTGAGCTGAAGTCGGACGCTTCACCAACTGAGCCACCCAGGCGCCCCCTTCAGTGTTTCCTTCCTATTGCACGGGTTGCATACTTGAGAACTTACCTGGAGGAGGAGTGCGTCAGGGATGGCTCCTCCGAGGGATGGAGAAGGGGCGCCACACTAGCCCAGCTAGCGCGCCCTGCTCTGTAACAAGGACTGTGCGGATGCACTCGTGGGTGCAGCGTGGGGATGTGAGCAGACCCTCTCCCTGTCTTTATGAAGTTTCCAGTCCAGTTGGAAGTGGGGCCAAACAGTGAGTAGCGACAGTTACATCTGCAAAGCAGGTGAGGGGTCCGTGGGCGGGCCCGAGGAGCAGACACACCGTATGAGGACGGAACAAGTTAGTGATCCTCACGAGTATAAAGCCGCTACTTGGGGCAGGTGGCTGGCTCAGTTGGAAGGGCATGTGACTCTTGATCTTGGAGTCGTGAGTTCGAGCCCCGTGTCGGATGCAGAGATTACCGAAATAATAATAATAATAAACTTAAATAAAATGAAATAAAATAAAGCACCTACTCAGTGTCTGAGGGGGAAAAAAAAAGGATTTGACCAATATTTAGATCCATATTTGGGACCGAAACTTCTGCCTTGGAAATGGCAATGTGGCCCACCTGGCTGGCCTTTCCTCTTTCCTGGATTAATGTAGAGAAAGGGGATTGCAATCCACTCAGATTTGTCTTCTTCAATGGAAAAAGAAGAATTTCATGCAGTAACAGGGTTAACCATAAAGTGTTCATGAACATCAGCTGCCTATTTTTAAAACAATGCAGAGAGGTAGACTCTTGCAGAAACACAAAACCTTAAAGCAGCGGTTCTCAGACACCAGATGCATCAGTGAAACACAAATCCCTGGACCATGGTGTCTGAGAATATGCATTTCTAACAAGTTCCCTGGTGATGTTGCTGCTCCGTTCTGGGGACCACATGTTGAGAACCATCCCCGCAGGGCAACCAGGCATACCTTGGGGATTTACTAATAGGGAGGCCTGTTTAAACGGAGTCTCCACGTTCTCAAAAAAGAATACAAGTTTGTTTCCTTTGGCAAATCGTCTTCCGAGTTTATCCGTCCTGCAACAAATGGCAAGATTTCCTTCTTAAGGCTGAGTAACATTTCACACCTACCACGTTTTCTTTATTCATTCATCTGTCAGTGGGATTGTAATTTGCACGCGTTTGCTCTATTGTAAATAATGCAAGGAACACCGGACGTCTAGGGAGTCCACCTGCTCCAGCCACCCTTCCCCTCCCCCCATCAGGCTGCAGGGAGGGGGATGGTGGGGCTGGGACCTGGCTGAGAACCTGGGGCAGGATAGTGAGGAGGGGAAGAGGAAAGAAAGGAGAAGCAAAAGCAAGAGGGAGGTGGGGAATGAAGAAAAAGTGGGGCAAAGGGAATTCAGAGCAATAGGAGGAAAGGAAGAAAAAGGGAGAGGAAGGAGAGGGAAGGAGGCAGCAGAGGGAGAAGAGTGAGGCGGGGAGGGGTGTGTGGGGGGGGTTAAGAACAGGGAGGCAGGAGAAAGAAGATGCAGGGGAATGAGCAAATTGGTGCGTGAATGTGGTGAAGGCACTTCCACCCTTGCGCACCTGGCGAACTCCTACCCGTCCCACAAAGCCCAGGTTAAAAACCTCCCAGGAGTCCTCCCTGACCCCACCTCAGGATAGCACAGCCTCCTCTTAGCCCTTGTCACACGTGTTCATTTACTGAGTCCCTGGTGTGTGGCTGGAACTGCCCCCAAATACTTCACACATGGCATCTCATTGAATCCTCACTGCAGCCCTATGAGCGGGCGCTAGTATTTCCCCCATCTCAGGGGAAACTGAGGCCGAGACATACTCTAAGGCTACTCTAAGCCTTATGTCTGAGCGGCAGGACGAAGTTTCGCTAGTCGCTTCCAGTGACAGTGGGTGAGACAGTGATTTGGAAGCACCTTCTCACGCAAAGAATCGGTGCTGAGTTTGTTTCCCCCTCCAGCAAGCTTTGGGGAAGAGAGCTGCAGAAGGAAACAGGGCAGTAAGGCCTGCCGCTGCTCCATCAAGGTCCCGGTAAGACCTCGCTCTCTGGAGCCTTGGTTTCCCCTCTGTCCCGGGACAGTCTCTGAGGCCCCGCCTACCTCAGCCGGTGTGACTGACGGGGCTTGGCTCCAATCAGGGCCCGAGCAGCGAACCACCCGGCGAGGAGCCCTGAGGATGACGCTCTGCTGACGCCTGGTGGCTGGTTGAGGGAGTGCGCCTGGAGGGCCTCCCTGCGGAGATCGGAGCGAAGGTGGGTCTAGCTATGCATGGAGGTGTTGGGGGCAGGGAGAGGGACCCACAGAGCACAGTCCTCAGTTGACAGAGACAGAAGGAGGGAGGCAGATGAAGGGGAGGGATAGGAAAGGAAGGAGATAGAAATAAACAGAGAGAAACAGAGAGACGGAGAGAGATCAAGAAGGAGGCAGAGATACCAGCAAAGATAAAGATGAGTCCTGAGAGAGACAGAAGGAGGTAGAAAGAGATAAAGAGAGAGAGGCAGGGGAACACAAAGAAAAATAAGAGCAAAATAGAGACACAATCGCAGCAATGTGGGGGAAGAGTGACCACACCGGCCATCTTGCCCACCCTTGTTCTTTCACTGGGGAGGATGATCATGGGCTGAGAAAGTGTCTCACGCATGGTCATGTGGATCCCAGCTACCTGCTCAGCCTTGCCAAAGCCCATTCTTAATGTCTTCTTTCCCTTGGTGGAGTATGTTTTGTAAATATGGCCACCGTAATAGATCTCATCCCATGCATTTACCTTCCTCTCGTTGACGGGTGGGGCCTTTGTCTTCTCCCTTCAACCTGGGTCCACCTATGAGACCCCCCCCCCCCCCACTTCCAATAGAGTATGGAGGAAGTGATGCCGTGTGACTTCTGAGGCTAAGTTGTACAAATGCCATGAAGCTTCCAGCTTTCTCTCGGAATACTTGCTCCGGAATCCAGCTACCTGCTGGGGGGATGGGGGTGGGAAACAAGGCAGCTGTATGGAGTGTCCACGTATGGGAGGTGTCTGCCCTGAGAGTCATAGCTGAGGCCCAGCCGACAGCCAGCACCAGTGCCCAGCCGTGGGACTCACCCCCACCCTTTGAGCCATCTGAGATGACTCCATTTGGAGCAGAGATGAGCTGTTCCCACTGGGTCCTGCCCAAATTACACATGTGCGCAAAACAAATGATTGTGGGAGTTTTACCGCTAAGTTTAGGTCGGTTGGCATGTAGGAACAGACGAATGGAAACCCTTTTGGTGCCGCCTACCGCACACATTATCATCATCACCATCACCAACATCATCCAATCTTTCAGGACTTTCTGCTAGCCAACCTTCAATGTTCCCACACCCTGAAGTGCCCACTGTACCCAGAACACTGGAACATACCATGGTGTTTCTTGCATCCCCGACTTCACCTACTTTGTTCCCTGTGCCACAATTGTTCTCCCCAAGATTCACCTGCAAAATGCTAACTCTTCTTTCAACCTTCCCACTTCTTTGGGAGGTCTAATGCCCCACGAAGCGCCCCTGCCTTCTCTTGGTGTCCTTGGCCCTTTCTTCTTGCCATCGCCGTTATTAGTGTCCTAGGGATGCCATCACAAAGTACCCCCAAACAGAGTGGTTTAAACAACAGAAATTTATTCTCCACGGTTCTTTATGCTGGCAGTCCAAGGTCAAGTGTCAGCAGCGTTGGCTCCCCCTGGAGGCATGGGAGGGAGGCTCTGTTCCATGCTTCTCTTAGATTCTGGTGGTTTCCAGGTGGTCTGGATGTGGCTTGGCTTCTGCAGCATCACCCCAATTTCTGCCTGCATCTCCACACGGTGTTCTCCATGTATGCACGTGTGTGTTTCTGGTGTCGAATCTCCCCCTTTTCATAAGGACACCCGTTGTATTGGATTAAGGATCCGCCCTATCCACTATGACCTCATTTAAATGACCTCATCTAAATCTTTTTTTTTAATATATGAAATTTATTGTCAAATTAGTTTCCATACAACACCCAGTGCTCATCCCAAAAGATGCCCTCTTCAATACCCATCACCCACCCTCCTCTCCCTCCCACCCCCCATCAGCCCTCAGTTTGTTCTCATTTTTTAAGAGTCTCTTATGCTTTGGCTCTCTTCCACTCTAACCTCTTTTTTTTTTCCTTCCCCTCCCCCATGGGTTTCCGTTAAGTTTCTCAGGATCCACATAAGAGTGAAACCATATGGTATCTGTCTTTCTCTGTATGGCTTATTTCACTTAGCATCACACTCTCCAGTTCCATCCGTGTTGCTACAAAAGCAGCAGATTTTGTACAGCTACAAAACAGATGTCATTCTTTCTCATTGCCACATAGTACTCCATCGTGTATATAAACCATGACCTCATCTAAATCTAACTACTCACATCTGTAATGGCCATATTTCCAAATAAGGTCACATCCTGAGATCCTGAGGGGTTAGGACATCAACACGTGAATTTTGGGGGGGGGGGCAATTCAACCCATCTTAATCCCTGTGGTTTTATTGCCTGACTATTACAATCTCTCCAGAGTGGGAGCTTCCTGAGAGCAAGGGTTCTGTCTTACTTACCTTGTATCCCCTACGCTGCCCAGTTCCAGGAAGAAAATAGACACTCAAGAAAATGGGTTGACAGAAGAATGAATGAGCAAATGGAAACTAGTAACATTAGCTGAACATTAGTTCCCACCTCCATGGCAATTATTTTATCCACTTTAGCTCATTCAACAAGGTTGTCTATGTTTCCAGATTTTAGGGGATGATTTTACATGGAGGCATACAAGGGCAAGAATATCTAAACTATTTCTGAAACAGGCGCCTGGGTGGCTCGGTTGAGCATCCAGCTTCGGGCAGGTCATGATCTCATGGCTCGTGGGTTCGAGCCCCACATCAGGCTCTGTGCTGACGGCTCAGAACCTGCAGCCTGCTTCAGGTTCTGTGTCTCCCTCTCTATGCCCCTCCCCTGCTCACATGCGCGCGCGCTCTCTCTCTCTCTCAAAAATAAATAACATTAAAAAAATGTTTAATATTTCTGAATAAGAAGAATGGTCCAAGATGTATGACTACAAAGCAGTAGTTACTGACACAATGTGGTCAAACTACAGGAACATACAAATTGACTAAAGGAAGAGAAAAGAGACCCCATTGGGGCACTTGGGTGGTTCAGTTGGTTGAGTGTCCAACTCTTGATTTGGGCTCAGGTCATGATCTCATTGTTCGTGGGATCAAGCCCTGAGTCAGCACAGAACCTGCTTGAGATTCTCTCTCTCCTCTCTCTCTGTCTGTCTCTCTCCCTCCCTCCCTCCCTCCACACATTCTCAAAGAAAGAAAGAAAGAAAGAGAAAACAAGGAAAAGAAAGAAAGAAAAGGAAAAGGAAGGAAGAAAGAAAAAGAAAGAAAGAAAACAAGGAAAAGAAAGAAAGGGAGAAAGAAGGAAAGAAAGAAAGAAAAGAAGGGAAAGAAAGGAAGAAGGAAGAAAGAGAAAGAAAGAAAACAAGGAAAAGGAAGGAAGGAAGGAAGGAAGGAAGGAAGGAAGAGAAAGAAAGAAAAGAAGGAAAAGGAAGGAAGGAAGGAAGAGAGAAAGAAAGAAGACAAGGAAAAGGAAGAAAAGAAAGAAAGAAAGAAAGAAAGAAAGAAAGAAAGAAAGGGGAGTTCCCATCAATAGACTCCATACACACATGCCAATCAAATATGTGACAAGGTAGTATTTGCTCCACTGTGGGGGAAATGGACTTCTTAACAAAAATGATTCCAGGACAAAAGGGAGATCCAGAAAGAAATGAGATCCCTACCACACGCCATACACAAAAATCGTCTCCAGAAGGATCGAGAACTTCCATGTGAAAAGCACAACTTGAACACTTTTAGGAAAAAAAAAAATATCTTGGGAAATATATTTGTGACCTGGGGTAAGAAAGAATTTCTTAAAGAAAACGTAGAATGTACAAACCGTAAAGGAACAGATGGATGTTGTGCTACATCAAAATTTAAAACCACTTACGTCGAAAGAGACCAAATAGGGGCGCCTGGGGCTCAGTCGGTTAAGTTTCCAACTTTGGCTCAGGTCATGATCTCGCGGTCTGTGAGTTCGAGCCCCGTGTCGGGTTCTGTGCTCACAGTCAGAGCCTGGAGCCTGTTTCAGATTCTGTGTCTCCCTCTCTCTGCCCCTCCCCTGCTCGTGCTCTGTCTCTCTCTCTCTCTCTCAAAAATATAAACACTAAAACAAAGGAGACCAAATACAAAGTGAAGAGAATCTGTGCCCTGGGAACAGACATTTGCACTGCAGGCAGCCAGCAAATGATCCCCGTTTATACAGAGAGGGCCTGGGTTAGCTCATTTCATCCTCACTGGACCCAGTGAGGGAGGCACTGTTTCTTCCCCCATTCTTTGCAGGTAGACCCATGGAGGGGCTGAGAGGTAGAGTGACGTGTCTGAGCCCCCGTCACTGGCCGGGGCTCCAGAACAGCCGTTAGAATCCAGACCGAACCATCCAAATAGTGAACAGAGGGACAAATGAGCACACATAGGCACAAACAGGTAATTACGACCTCTCTCTGGGACCGGGAGGGATTGCTGGGTTGTGGGTCCCTCTGGCGGATGGAAGAAAAGGGCCAGGCTCAAGGGGGATAACACGCTAATGGGGGGATGGCCGGCATTGGATGCACCTTTAAGGCCTGGAGCCTCCTTCACCTGCACCTCGACCTTGAGGGAACTCAGCAGCACGTGGGAGGGAGCCAGGAGGTCAGCCCAGCCAGCCGCTCACGCGGCAAAGGTGGTGGCGAACCAGGCGAAGAAGCAGAGGTTCAGAGGGTTTGGACAACACGCCCAAGACCACACAGCGAAGTAGCTGCAGAGTTGTGAGTCTCGGCGAAGGCTCTGCTGTCGTGCCCCAGCCCAGACATTTTCTGGTTCTCTCGGTCTCGGGGTCTCTCGCTCTCTCTCTCTCTCTCTCACGCACACAGGCGCGCCCGCCCGCCCGCAGCACCCAGCTCCCGCTGGAGACGAAAGGCAATGCAATGCACAAATTGCAAGTCACACTTTATTCACTCGCCAGGGGGTGCGGGGGGATTCTGGGCAGCAGACCTAGCCCCTGGGAAGGAGGAACAGGGGGGCACTAGTTGGAGGGGTGGAAGGCGCCCCGTTGGTGCCACTGCATGTCGCGGATGCGGCGCACGGACTGCACCTGGGGGTGGGGAGCCCCAAAGTCACCGCTGTCCTTGTAGTCTCCCTTCTCCAGCAGGTACTGCAGCCCGCGGTAGCCGGGGTACTGGTAGCCGACCCACCTGCGGGGCGGAGGGGAAGCAGACGAAGAGAGAGAGAAGGAGAGCAGCCTTAGGCCGTGAGGAAGGGTGGGTTTCCCGTTCATTTCACACTTCCTGATTGTCGAGCAGGAACGCCACCCTTCCGGCCTCCGGCCTCCGGCCTCTGCTTGCTTCCTTCTCTTGGTGGGGAGATCACTATCTCCTAAAGCAACTTTTGGCTGAAGGCCTGCTACTAGGGAAAGGTGACCTCAAGCCCACTTCAGCCTACAAGAACACAGGTCTCTTAACTGTCTCTGTCCACCCTCATCCCAACCCCATGCCTGGCTGCAAGGCCAAACGAGAGAGGAGGCTAGGTCCCAGGGCCCCTCCATTATCCCTTCATCGTTTGAAGTCAGCACCGTTTAGGGGGGATCCTCCACTCTTTTGAGCACCTAATGAAAGTTACAGTTTCTACCCCCCCCCCCGCCCCACATACAAAATGTCACAAAGCCCTGGCCTACAAGGACCTGCCAGGCCAACCCTTGCATATACCTGCAGCTCTCCCTCGTGGTCTTGTGCACTATATCTCTGCGCACCCATCACTTTAAACTTTGGAGAGTCCCTCCAACTCACCAGGCTCCTCCAACCCCAGGGCCTTTGCACATGCCCTTCTCTATCTGGAATGTCCTTCCTCTCTTCACACTGCATTTCCTACTCTTTCTTGGGATCTGAGCTCAACAGTCCCTTCCTCAAGGAAGGAGCCCAGATCTGTGTGGATTCTTCAATTGTTAACCGTTGACCCCAGCTAGACTGTTAGCTACACAAAGAAAAAGCCAGGTCTCTTGAATCTGCTCCGACACACGGAGCACTTAACGCGATGCCTGGCACGTGGCAGGACTCCAGCACTTGAGTAACGAGTGAACACACAAACGAAAAGGACTATGAACGCAGAGCCGTGCACACTATTTTTGGAGGTTGATGAACCCCAGAAAAGCCAGTCGGTGTTGGGTCAAACCAGCTCTCTTGAGGGGGGAGGGGGTAGAAAAAGGTCTTGGCGTGTCTCACTTTCCAATGTCTGTGGTGTCAATACCCCCACCCCGGCTGGTTTCGAGCCACCGATGATTCAGCAACCAGCTCACAGATATTCTGAAACCTTCAGAGTTGGCTCTTGCAAGCTGGAACCAATCACCGGCAGCACCCCACTGCCTGTAGCCCCTCTGTGAACCCCCAGAGGGTTTAACTTTGCCGGCACGGGCTGGGCTTTCTCCCCCCGTAGCCCTGTTAAGACCACGCAACTCATCCCGACCTCTCCTATACCCCCCCCCCCCACCATTTACGGTCCCGCTCCTGGGGACTGAGGTTAAGGCCAAGCTTCCTCTATTCGTTGCTTCACGATTGGACTCAGACGTGTCATCTCTTGAAGTGTTTTGCTGTGCAGATGGCTTTCACCTTACCAAGTGAGCTCTGCCTGAGCTATGGATTCACCTGGGTTCCCCTAAGTGAGATTGCAGAAAGAAACCAGGCTTTTGCCTCTCACGGTCCTCTTCCTAGAGGATACCCCCCAGGTAGGGTATTGCCCAAGAGGCAGCTCTGGAGGGGACGGCGAGGGCTGAAAGCCACACGCAAGCTCGCGATCTCCACGCCCATTTTCCAGCGGGAAGACTGAGGTCGCGAGTGTGCAAGATCAGCAGGGTTCGGGGCAGAGCGGGACTCAGGACCCCGGGGTCTGGGCTCCCGGGCGGGGTGAGCAGGGCTGGGTCTGCACTCACGTGCCACTCTGCACGCGCACCGACGACACCTTCTCCTGGTAGCCGTGGGCGTGGAAGCTGGGCACATCATCGTCTATGATTTCCATCTTCTTCCCCGTGAAGTTGGGGTTTTCATAGAGGATGATCTTGTGCTCTTGGCTGTCCTGTTGACAGGGAGTAGGGAGAGTGAGCGCGGGAGGGGGAGCGAGGGAGAGCCTTCCGGCCCCATCTGCGTGCTGCGGTGTTGGGATTAGCACAATCCATCTACAGCCCTCTGCCACCTGAGTGCAATTGTAACTGCAGGTAAACAGCGGCCGTTTGTTGAGGTCCCACAGGCTATCTGCACGCGACACTCTGGAGTCTACACTTTAAGGCACATTCAATTCTGATAGGTCATGTTCCCCCCCTATAGCCTCAGCCTGCTTAAAAAAAAAAAAAAAAAAAAAGGCAGCCACAATCGACACATACAGGGACACAGGCGGGTGGTGCCCCAAAAAGGCACTTGACATGTTTTGGCTTTCCTTCGTCGCCACATCTCTTCCCATCTTCCTGTTCCTGTGACGTTTTCCTTAGTCATCCCCTTTAATCCTTTAAATACTCTTAGGCTCTCTGGCAGATGAGAAAACCCGGGGCTCAGAGAGGTAAAGCAGCTTGCCCAAGGTCACACAGCTGGGAGCACCAGAGCCAAGGTAGGAACCCGGGTCCATGGGATGCAATGTTCTCCTACCTTCCATCAAGCTCTGGGGGGTACTAGACTGTGCTGGGGAGGCTTGGGAGTGTAACTGAGCATTGCTGGGCCCGGTGTCCTCCCTACGAGCTCACATTCTCGTAAAGAATCAGGTTCAGAGATGCACCAGAAGGCCCCACCGGCACGAGTTACAAACAGGAGCTAAACTACCTTTTCCTCCACAGCAGTCCCAGGATTTCTTTTCATGTTTACGATGGCTACTGTTTATTGCGCAATTGCTCTGTGATGCGTTCCCAACCCCGGAAAGCACCGTCTGTACAGAATAGAATGTGAGCGGCACCCCCGCCGGAGCATTTTGAGGTCTTGTGAATGGAGCCCCCTGGGGTTGTGCAATGTGGCAACTCTCAGGCTGGGCATGTGGGAATCTCAGGGCCGCAGAGCCAAATATCCCCATTTTACAGATGGGAAAACTGAGGCCCAGGGAGGCGAACGGCTTCTAGCAGGTCACACAGCCAAGAAGCGCACCCTGCGCATTAGAAGGGTCACGATGCTGGAGGCGAAGGCTCCCTCCTGGTCCCTAAAGCCCTGGCCACAAGCAGCAGAGAGAAGAAGCAGGAAGTGACGGGAGGCTCACCACTTTGATGGGCCTCAGGGAGCTGAGGGAGTCCGTCCTCCGACTGCTGGTCCATGAGTCCCAGCGGGGGTACTCGCCCTTCTCGAACACAAACTGCTCACCCTTGCAGTTGGCTTGTTCGTAGCCCACCCAGCTGCAGTGGAGACAGAGAGAGGGGAGGTCGAGCCACCCCAGGCTTCCTCTGGCAGGACCCTGGCTTAGTCTCTCGAGCCCCCTGGGTGGGGGGGGGGGGGGATGGCTCACACTTGCCCAGCTCACCCATCAAAATCCAGACACCGCCAGTCCAAGAGCAGAATCACCTCAGCGATCCAGAACTTAATTTTGAACAGTAAACGGGTCATTAATAAAAATACCAAAAGTTTGGTATTTTTTTTGAAAAAGACAGCAGGGGAGTGTAAAGTCTGTTTGAGAAATTCTTCCATCCAAATGCGAAAAAAAAAAGGGGGGGGGCAACTGAGAATCAGATGCAGTGCTTAAATGGTCAAAACCTCCCTCGTCCAGGAAGACGCGCTCCTGTGGCGCACAGACGCCCAGAGCGTGTTGGACAAGGGCGACCGGGCAGGGACATTCTTCCGGCAGATCCTGACTTGGGTGGCATTTGTTGAACTCTGCAGAATCCCCTGAGAACCCTGAGTTGGGGTGTGGGTCACGTAGGACCCCCAGCCCCTCCAGAATCACTGACCTCTTGGGTCACCAGTGGCCACCCCCGATTCCTGAGGCTCTTGCAGAGAAGGAGTGGTCAAGGACCCATAGAGAGAGTCCCCTGCAGGCTGTGTTTAGCTCTGTGACCTGAGCAGGGCAGAATCAGATCCTACCAGCCCTCCTCTCCGGGGTCAGGGACCCAAGGCTGCCGGCCCCCAAGTGTGCCGGTGAATCTGCTGACATCCGGCGTGGCCAGAATTTGGGAAGGGCACGGTGAAAGCAGGGCTGGGACGTCTAGCTTTAAACCGCCCAGGAGAGTGCAGATGCTCCGGGAGCCACAGATGGGCAGCTGTGCCCATGAGAGAGACTGTGTTTACCTCCCCACCTTGAGGAGGTGCCTGGCCTCCGTGTCAGGAGTTGCCTATGAGTTCTTTTCCTTCCCCCTCAGCGTGGTTCCTCTTATCCTACGGAGGAGGAAGCCAAGCCTCAGAGAGGGAAGTTCTTGGTCCAAGGTCACACAGCCTGAAAGTGATCGAGCTGGGATTTGAATCCAGTTCTCTGTGACCCCAAAGCACAAACTCTCTCCATAGGCTGCCCCAAATTTCAGGGTCTAAGAGCACAGTGGGGGAGGGCAGGTCCCCCCAGCTCCATATGCCTCACCCTGGCAGCTCCCACCGGGCGAGCCCCCCTCCCGCACCCCACCCAGGCACATACGGTCCAGCCTGCACCAGGACGGAGCCTGCCTTCTCCACGCCAGTCTCCTTCAGGTTGGGGCAGGGCCCGCTGAGCTCGTGCGAGTGGCCCTGGAAGTTCTCTTGCTCAAAGATGATGATCTGTGACAGGAGGAGAGGGTGGGACCCGTCACGATGCGGAGGACCGAAGCAGGGCTTTGGGGGTGGGGAGGGGGCTCAGGGAGCCTCGAGGGATCCTGACGGGCTCCGCTTTCGGGAGTCACAGACCCAACGCGAAAGCCAGACGGTCCTGCACCTGCCAGCTGTGAGACCTTCCTGAGCCCCTATTTCACCTCGCTGAGCCTCGGCTGCCCCATCTGTAAAATGGGAAGTGACAGCGCCTACCTCACGGGGTTGCTGGAAGGGCTCAGAGAAGCACAACGGTGAGCTCGCAGTATCTGCTCTGTGGGGGAGGGGGAGGCAGAACCCTGAAAACGAAGGGACAACCTGCGGATCCCAGGCAGGCAAGTGGCAGAGTGGAAACTGGAGTCCAAGTTTGTCTGGTGCCGTTTCCGTTAAGGGCAGCGCTTTGCGAGCCAACGCGCACACAAGGCACCTGGGACCTTGACAAAATGCGGTTTCCGGGGCAGCACGTCTTGGGGGTGAGGCCCCAGATTCTGCATCCCTAACGAGCTCCCAGGATAGGCAGGGCTGTCTCCTGCTCCTGCTAGAGCCGGGCCGGCACCACCAACACACCTGACCCCGTTTGGCCCCTAAGACCCCGCATACCTGTGCCTTTTCTTTAAGCCCCCACGGGCTCTGCAGGTCTCCTCCCCCGGGACACTTCTTAGGGGGCCTTCCCTCCTTAAGGGGGCTCTCATCAGCCTGGGGAAGGGGGCCAGCAGGCTCCCCATGAGGGAGGCACAATCTCTGCAAGATGAAGGCGCCCCCCCTCCCCCACGGCCTCGCAGCTGCCACCTTGCACGATTCCGGAGCGCGTTTGCAGCCACACGTCCCCAGGGAGCTGCCCCCACCCCGCCCCGGGTGGAGAGGCGGGCTCAGGGCAGCGGGCTCCTGGGAAGGGCAGCTGCACAATCTACATGGTCAGCACTGGCTGTGTAAACACATCCCTCTCTCCCAGGCCGGGGATTAGCTAGATAAAGGCAGGGCAGGGAGGCCCGGCGGGGCTCAGAGACAAATTCCATGGGCTCAGTTCAGCCTTTATGGTCACTGACTCGACCACGGAAGGGTCAGGAGACACGGGCTCTGATGTCACCCCTGTTGCGTATCCAGCTGGGCAACCCCAGCAAGCAACTGGGTTGCTTCCCGCCTCAACTGGCCTGTCTGTAAAATGGGGGAGGCTGAGCACTCTGCAGGGTTACCGAGAAGAAGCAGGAGCAGGGACATTAGGAGCCAACGTATCATCACCCTGGCCTGGGAGACAAGGAGGAGGACCAGGGAGGTCAGCCTCTCCGTGTATTCGAACGGCCCCAGACGGCCTGGAAGCTCAGTATTGTCACCGTGACTATTCTTGCTATGTATCCACACACGGATGCTGACATCTTACGCGATATCTAATCCTTTAAATGTGCGCTGTCCGGGGGCGCCGGGGTGGCTCAGTCGGTGAAACGTTCGACTTCGGCTCACGTCATGATCTCGCGGTTCATGAGTTCGAGCCCCGCGTCGGGGATCCTGTCTCTGTCTCTGTCTCTCTCTCTCTGTCTCTCTCTCTTCCTGCCCCTCCCCTGCTCACGCACTCTCTCACTCAAAAATAAACATTATAAATAAATAAATAAATAAATAAATAAATGTGTGCAGGCCAGTGCTGCAGCCATTCATTGGCCACCTAAGTCTGAGGGACGCACTCAGGCCGTCCCAATGAAGATGCACTGTCACAGAAGGTGACACATCAGATTTTGAAGGTTTAGGATAGTCAAGAAAGAGTGCCAAAGGGCTTTCTCATGATTTTTCTATTTAGTATACGTTAGGGCCTATTGCGTTTAATAAAATAGAATACGCAAACTAATTTCTTTGGCTCCTTTGTACCTTCTTACCGTGGCTACGGGAAATGCTAAATGGCATGGGGGCTCGATTTCTACGTCTGTGGGCCAGCGCAGCTCTAAACAGCTTGCACAGGCCTTCGTGCTCCTCCTCAGACTCATGCAGCTCGGTCTCACCTCTGGGCCTTTGTGCTCGCTGTGTCCTCTGCCTGGAATGTTCTCCCCGACCCCCACCCCGACGCATGTGGCCGGTGACCCGGGTCTCCCCTCCCGTGTCGCCTCCTCAGAGAGGCCTCCCTGACCGCCTCAAGCTAACACCTCCTTTCCTCATTCATCCCGACTCTCTGAACTCAAGCTTCCCTGGCCGGAGAGGCCACATGTCAGACAAAAGGGCAGTGCCCGGGTGGACCCCTTGCCCAGGGTCCCTGAAGCAGGGGACCATGGGAGGGAGCCCGGCAGAGGCAGTCAGGGGAATGGTGGCTGGTGGGGGTTTGGGTGCAGACTGGGTGTGATGAGTCTCCCCTCATTGGACCCTAGGAGGGCGAGAAGGATGAGGGGGCAAAGCAGGCAGTGATAGCTGGTCTTAGATGGACACTGCAGGCCAGGCCGAGCTGGTGTCCTTTGCCTCTTCACAGCCACCTTGCCCCGTGATTCCGATTCTCCCCAATTTACAAAGGTGGGAACTGAGGCTCAGAGAGGTCAAGTGACTGGCCCGAGTCACACAGCAGGTCAGGAATCCCACCTCACCTTCAGTTCACAAGCCCCCTCTCGCACGGGACTGTGGGTCCGCCCCAGCTCTGGGGAGCCCCTGTGGGCAATGGGGTACGGGGTACGGGGTGAGGCAGAGAAACGTAAGTCTCCAGAGCCGGAAGCTGGTGTCAGGAATTCTGGCTGGTCGTGGGCTGGTGCAGGGGCCGGGGCGGGGGCGGGGGGGGGGGGTGCGTCAGAATCACTGCCCCCTTGTGCGAGTGGGGGGACTGGAGCCCAGAGAGGGGCAGGGGCAGAGAGCAGGAGCTTCAGGAAGGAGGACACCCACTTGGACTTTACAGAAGGGAAACTGAGTCTGGAGGAGGAGTTCTGCGTGCCCCCCCACCCTCCCCCGCATCGTACCCACCTTGGGGTTGAGGGGCTGTGGCTTGCCCGCTTGGGTCTGGTGGTCTGAGGCCATGGTGGTTGGTCCTGTGCAGGAAAGACCTGGAAGATATGTGGGAAGCGGCAGTGAGGACCTCTCTGGGCCCTCTGCTTTCTCCCCTGGGTGCCTCGGGGCCCCTCCACTCCGGCCCTCAAGCCTTCTGGTATCCCTGTCTCAGGATGTCCCAGAGCAGCAGGGTCCACAAGTGGCTGTCTGACTTCCCATCCTTAGCTTCATTTCTTGGTGCCCAGGACTGCTCCGGAGGGGAAATCGAGGTCTGCCAAGAAAGCGGTGATAAACTGGGGCTTCAAGCGGGGCCCCAGGTGGGTCCCCGTCATTCAGCTCCGGACAAAGGGAGCCACACAGAATGCAGCCCCATCCATATCGTGCAGAAAGTTCCCGATCAAAAGCAAAGTGCGGGCCACAAACCCCACTCACAAAGTCTCCTGTAACCCCAGGCCCTCACCCCGACTTCGTCCTCAAGACCCCCTCCCCCCGGGCACCCAGTACCCAGAATGCCCCTCTGCTGCTGACCTTCCCCCTCTCCCCATGAGCGCCCATATCTGTGATGGACTCATGCTACGAGAAGGCGAAGAAGTGAGCATAATGGTAGAAACTCAGGCACTGTGATAGGCAGCAGCAGGGAAGATTTCTTCCCTGGTGAGAACGTCAGAAAACGTTTTCCAGAATGTCTGGAAAATTGGCACTCTCTTCCCCTTTCCCGCAGGAGGAGCAGTGACCCCAGCCTGCGTGTTTCCAGTGAACAGGAGACACCTGAACTCCTTCTCCAGAGAAGACACCCAGCCTTCCAGAAGCCCCTTCCACACTCAAGCCCAGGCCAGGACGTCCCCCACAGAGAAGAACTGCAAATAAGCAGCTTGGGGGCCAAGCCCGCTCTGTTCTCCTAAGTAACCAGCCCTGTGCACCTGTCACACGGCCGGAGGCCCCGCCATGCAGCCCCCGGTCGTTGACCGCCTCGCACTGAAGGTTAAGCTCAATCAGGTCAACTCGGGTGCTGCCAACGTGGGCCTCAATTTCCTGTTCTGCAAAGTGGGGACAGTCATGGCGCCCGACGATATCTGTGAACAGGTTGTGACGACTTGACCCCTGGGCAGCGGGGTCCGGGATACAGCCAGCGTTCTGTAAATGGCAGCAGTTATGGCATCATGAGGGTCATTTCCACCAAGCTTTAGTGGCTTGGAATCACCTGTCGCTGGAAGCTCTCAGAGATCCCCAGCTGCTTCCTGGCCACTAAGCGCTCCCCAAGGCTGGACACATAGCAGGTGCCCGGGAATGTCTGCGGATTTGGGGAGCACTGGCTCGCCGCCTTCGAAACGATGCTGGGCCTTCGCTGGTTTGATTCCTTCCACTAACAAACCCTCGGATTCTCCCCCCCAGTCACTAGCGACGCAAGGACGCTGATGGACTGGTTGACATTAATAGAGAAGCCTGTGTGCCAGGCACCGTGCCGGACCACGCGCCTGTGTCACCTCTGACAAGGGAGGTTTGACGACCCCTCTCCCCATTTAACAGAAGAGAAGGCTGAGGCTTACAGCAGTGAAGTCTTTGCCCAAGGTCCTCTTGTCAGAAAGGGGGTGGCACCTGGATTGGAACCCAGGTCTCCCACACTTTCCAACAGGGGATAAGGATGAGAGAAAAAGGCAAGGCAAGCGAGAGAGGCATTCTTACCAGTGACGCCAGCCTCCGAGAGCTCCCGTGAAGCCTAGCCGGCGGGAGGTGGCATTTATACCTTCCCCAGGAGTGCCGGTGCCGAGACGGGTGATCGCTGCGTCCCCACAGAAAGCAGGACGAGAATGCTGGGTTAAGCCCACACCAAAGCCCGGGTCAGCAAATGCCCACAGACATTGTGTCTCTGCACAATAATGTCATTAGCTTTTGGATTCGGCCGCGCCAGGGTGGTCAGGCGGCTGGGCAAGGGGATGTCCACTTTGCATGCATCAGCCGTCCGGCTGCCAGGACCGGGGGCACGCCGGGTTCACCGGTGTGGTCAGTCGAGCCCTGGGGGAAGGCAGACAGAGGCAAATCTCAGTGGCCCTGGGAAGAAAACAAGGGAAGGGGGACGGCGATTTGCCAGGGTCCAGCATCCGTCCGTCCACCCGTCCATCCACTCGTTCATTCAACAAATATTTATCTGGCACATAGTGCCAAGCTCCGTTTCGGCGAGGTGAGTAACGTCAGGGAGGGGACCGACCCCAGTCTGGACCATCCAGGAGAGCTCCCAGGAAGAGACAGAGTCCTCGGGGACGAGGGTAAGTTAGCCTGGGAAACCAGACGGGGAAGGGAGTTCCAAACAGAAAAGGGGCCCTGTGCAGGAGCTGGCGTGCCATTAAAAGACTCGGAGGCAGGTTGAGGTAGCTCCAGGGGGGCAGGGGGCCTGATCCTGCAGGCCGGGGAGAGTGAACTTCACCCTGAATACCCTGCGCTGTCCCAACACCTGCTGTTCTTCAGCGGGTGCTCTTAGGACCCTAGGCCCCTGAGGTTTGGAGAAACCGCTCAGATCCCTGCTGTGGCCTCCACCGCTGTCCCCGGGCACCTGGCCTTTATTCACGTGCCTCCAGTGTGCATGGCTCCCTTGCAGCCAGCCTGCGTCTCGACCGAATCCCAGATCAGGCAGGAGACCGGAAACAGCACTGGGGCTCGGAAACCAGGCTGGAGCAAGACTTGCCGTCCCCCACCTTCCACGGCCCCAACACACACACACACACACACACACACACACACACTCACAGTCGGCCACGCTGTTTCTGTCTGTAGCACTTCTCACCGCCCGACGATTGCGCGAGTCGTTTATTTGCCATCTTTCCGATCAGAAGGTAGGCATCATGAGGGCAGAGCCATTGTCTGCGTGGTTCGCCGTGGTACCCACCCAGTCCACGGCCTGACACGGGCCTAGGAAGCTTTGCTAAGGCAGCTTAAGACGACAGGAATCTGGGGTGTAGAACAGCGCAGCCTGTGTGGAAACGGTATGGCGGGTCCTCAGAAACTTACCAGTAAAGGGGCGCCTGGGTGGCTCTGTCCGTTAAACATCGACTCTTGATTTCGGCTCAGGTCATGATCTCAGGGTCTGAGGGATTGAGCCCCATGTCGGGCTCCGTGCTGACAGCTCAGAGCCTGCTTGGGATTCTCTCTCTCCCTCTCTCTGCCCCTCCCCTGCTCTCTCTCTCTCTCTCTCTTATAAATAAATAAAATAAAAGCTAAAAAAAATTACCAGTAAAATTTCTACATCACTCAGCAATTCCACTTATGGATACTTAGTCCAAAGGATTGTAAGCAGGGCCTTGAACAGATACTTGCACACCCATGTTTATAGCAGTATTATTCACAGTTGCCCAAAGGGGGAAATAACGCAAATGTTCATCGATCGATGAATAGACAAACAAAACATCCATAAAATGGAATACAAATCAGCCTCATAAAGGAAGAAGATTCTGGGGCGCCCGAGTGCCTCTGTCGGTTCAGTGCCCACCTCTTGGTTTCAGCTCAGGTCATGATCTCGCGGTTCGTGAGTCCGAGCCCCGGGTCCGGCTCTATGCTGGGAGCGCAGAACCTGCTTAAGATTCTCTCTCTCCCTCTCTCTCTGCCCCTCCCCCTCCCCCCTCTCAAAATAAAAAAATACGCTTAAAAAAAAAAAAAGAGGAAATTCTGACCCGTGCTACAGCATGGATGAACTGTAAGGACACGATGCCAAGTGACATAAGTCACAAAATGACGAATACCACATGATTCCACTTACGTGAGACTCCTGGGGTAGCGAACTTTATAGAGACAGAAAGTAGAACAGTGGGGCCAGGGGCAGGGGGACGGGGAGATGGGGCGTTAGTGTGCAATGGGCACAGGGTTTCAGTTTGGAAAGATGAAAAAGTTCTGGAAATGGAGAGTGAGGGCTGCACAACACTGTGAACTGCACACTCAAAGTGATTAAAACAGTAAGTTTTATGTTCTGTATATTTTACCACACTAAAAATCGTGTCCAAAAAGCCCATCCCCCGGAAGTGTATCATCTCAGAGTTCTGGAGGCCAGAAATCGGAAATCAAGCAGGGCTGTGCTTCCCCCTGACAACTCTAGAGGGGACATCTCCGCGCACTTGGCTTTGAGTGTGTTCTGAGCCATCTGCTGTTCTGGACAATGAGCCCAATCAGAGCTGGGTTCAGTCATGTCCATATGTCCCCTGTGCCTGCCTAGACCCAGCACATAGTAGGCGCTCAGAAGATATTTGTCGGCCAGTCAAATTCATTAACGAGTAAGAGATAAAGAGAAGGGTGAAGGTGTCTTCGTTCGGGCTTTACCAGAAACAGACCCTAAGACGAGAGTCCAAGGGTAGGTAGTTTGTTTGAGGATTCATCCCAGGGAGTATCAGCAGGGAAGGGAAGGCAGCCGATGGGGTGTATCAGGGAGCAGGCCACCACGGTGTCTTCTTGAAATTAGGTGGGAGCCAATGTGATTCATTCTGTCCAGTGGATTCTGAGATGTCTCACGTGCCTGGTCATTTTAGTGCTGCTGTCAGGCTTTCCAGCGCTTTCTCTTCCATTGCCCTGAAATGACATTGTTGCAAGAGGGCGGAGCCTCCGTCAGGCAGGGTCCGTGAATGACCTGTATTAGACAAGCATTAGACATGTGGCATGGATGAGGAATAAACCATTATGGTGAAACCACCAAGACTTGGGGGCTGTTTGTTACCCAGCATAACCTGACTGATACATGCTTCACCGTGCTACAAATAGGATACGCCTTGGTGTCCCCAAATACAAGTTAACCCTTAGACACTTAGGACCCTGAGCTAGAAGAAGAACCTCCGAGATCATCAAGTTGAAAGGCTCTCAACTCTAGCAAAACCAACACTCGCTTCCCATGACAGTCATTTTGTGACAGCCCCTTCACTTTCTTGGAATAAAACTGAAACTTAACCCACCTACATACATGCTTTCTGAATCAATGCCCTAACTATATTATAAAGGAATAATAAATGAAATGTGTAATAATATGTATTTCAACATGAAAGGTTTGGACACAGCTATACCAGATGATGTGCAAAAGGAATTTGAAGTGTTTGTGCTACTTACAAATGACAAGTTTGGGGGGGGTGGGCGCCTGGGGGGCTCAGTCGGTTATGTGTCTGACTCTTGATTTCGGCTCAGGTCATGATCTTGTGGTTTGTGAGGTCGAGCCCCGCATCGGGCTCTGCATTACAGCAGGGAGCCTGCTTGGGATTCTCTGTCTCCCTCTGTCTCCCTGCCCCTCCCCCACTTGCTCTCTATCTGTCTCACAAAATAAATACATAAACATTTCAAAAGGCAAGTTTGGGTAGGAAGATAATACTGGACTGAACGTGCGTTTGACATGTTCACAAACCTACAAGGAATTATCTTGAACGTCATACAGCCACACACACAGATTGGCCCAGAGGTGATTGATCAATGATGCCCAATCCACAGGCAATATTGCCACGGGCCCCATGACTTTACAAAATGGGGAAGACGGCTTGGCAAAGTTCCCGCCTGAGGACGGGGAGCTGGGGGACCTGTACACGGATTCGTGTTGACCCCTGGATGAGTCATTGCACAGGTCGTAACACCTAGTTGGCATGAATTCCCCCAGAATCCCAGCTGCCCTGGGCACACCAACATTGTGAGTTCTTTTCTTTTATTTTAATGTTTTTTAATGTTTTATTTGTTTTAATGTTTTATTCTCTCAAAAGAGAGAGAGAGAGAGAGAGCAAGAGAGAGCATGAATGGGGGAGGGACAGAGAGAGAGGGAGACACAGAATCCGAAGCAGGCTCCAGGCTCCGAGCCATCAGCACAGAGCCCGATGCGGGGCTCGAACTCTCGAACCGCGAGATCATGACCCGAGCCTAAGTCGGATGTTTAACCGACTGAGCCACCCAGGCGCCCCAAAATTGTGAGTTCTAAGGGCTCTGGGGACGCGCACGGCACCTGCTACCATCCGGTGCAGATGAAAGACGTCCAGACTGAGGGCTGCAGAGAGGAGCAGCTGACCCCAGGGAGTGGGGAGTTGGGGGGTGATGGGTTCGCTGAGGCTTGCCAATGCTGGGGCCCTAGGAGAATGCCCACAGAGCCTGCGGCCCAGCTCCCAAGAGTCCTTGGGTTCCAGTCCTGCCTCCGTGAGCCCCGCTCACCCCCAGCTCCCCTTTTTTGCATGAAGCCCTTTTTGCAGCTCGGATTCTCACCACGCAGCCCGGTTGCCTTATTTCCTTGTTTGCCCTGGTGTCCTTAGGATGAACCCCCATTACTGAGTTATTTGACTACACCTGCCTCTCCATTAAACAGATAAACTGTCCCTCTCGGGTCCTGTCCCTGCACAAGCTAGGATTTGAGTCTGAGCCTTTCGGAGTTAGACAAGCCTGAGGTCAAATCTCGGCTCTGTCCCTCCCTGGCTGTGCGACCCCGGCAGCCGGCTCTCCCTCTCTGAGCTTCCTGGGCCGTTTAGGAGGATTGAATGCCTTAGAGGAAAAATGCCCTGGCGTACTTGGTGGAAAAGCAAGTCCTCCTTGGCACAATTAGTGGGGACCGAAGCACTGGACAATCACTTGGAAGTCAGTGACCTCCTGGGTTCCCCCTTGGATTGGGGTCTGGCGGCACCCCACCTCTAGAGTCAGCCCCTGCTACAGACCCTGGGGTCGAGCCCAGGCTGAGGGAGGGAGGGACCCACCGAGCCAGCACTGAGCCTTCTTGCGAGCCCTCCTCTGACCCCTTCACCCGGGAGCTGGTTATGGGCCTTCTTGGTGTTAGCCGAGACCAGTCACAGACTGGCCCAACGCCTAGAACACAGTAGGTGCTCAATAAATGGCAGCCACCTCCCCAGCCAGCAGCTACAGCAGCAGGAAGGGCTTCAGTTTGGCCAGCCACAGCACGGACAGCCGACAGCTTTGGAGGCAGACGTGAACTTGAGTCCTAATTCCACCACTCTGAGGTTCTGGCACCCGGGGCAATTTACTTCAGCGCTCTGGGCCTCAATTTCTCTCTCTGCCCACGGGGATGGGTGTCTCCTATCAGTAGGTTAGAGATGATACTGTAAAGCCCTTGGCGATGTGCTCAGCCCGTGGTGTTGGAGACAAGAGGGTGGTGGCTTTTATTATTGTTGTTGCCGCTGGTGTTTTTTTTTTTTTCCTCTGCTGTGTGTCCCTGCCCCTGACGGACAGGTCGCAGTGTATGGGGCTCAGGGAAGGATGTCCCAGAGTCAGCACACAGAGAACAGACCTCAGCTCTGACACTTCTGGTATGTGCGACCCCAGGAAGGTGACGCTGCTTCTCTAAGCCTCGGTTGCTTCATCTGTGAAATGGGGTGAGGAACTGGGCTGGCCTGTCAAGGTCATTCTTAGGGCTCAGTGATTCAGATGACGTCTGGCATTCAGCGAGGACTCATTTATAAAGCAAAACAAGGCCTCTGTCCGTGAGAGGGACGAGGGGGCGGGTCTTGGGGAGCATATGGGGCCAAGGGGGGTGCTGCCATCCTCACGTAGCGGGAGTCAACCCCGCCTTTTGTCTGCCTGGTTGCTGGGTGCCCCTCACCCTCCACCCGGAGCCTGGTGCCCCACCCAGCTGTCCCCTGCACACCAAAGTAAAAAATAATTCAAGGTGATTTCTCGGCTGTGCATATATATTTTTTAAACACGCAAGCAGAAGTAACTGACAATTGCTGTATTCTTTTCAGCGCCTTCCCCGAGGCCCCCTCAGTCCTCCCACATACCAGCTGCATCAGCCATGGGCAGGCCGCAGGTGGCTGGGAGGGACTCTGGGCACAACAGGGGAACAAAGTCGGGGAGACATGTAGGGCTAGTTCATGGAGGTGGGAAGGTCCAGGGCGGGTCCCTGGGGCTGCAGGAAGCCAGTTGTCACCTGACTGGCAGAGGGGACACTCCCTTCTCTTCTCACTGGGGCCAGAGACGCCCATGGATGCCCGGCACTGCCACAGCACCCCCCTCTGGCCAGATGAAGGCACTGAGGCTCCAAGCAGTGACAGGTAGGAGGTGGGATGGGTTCTCAGGAGACCTCTGGGAGGTTCACAGGGCTGCCGATGCAGGGAAAAGACAGAGTCAGGGAGGCCACACCACCAGAGCTCAGCCAGGGGCGTCCCGGCTGGTGTCCCTGGGTCCCCCCTTGGCCCCATGGTCTACACTCTGTGCCACAGCCAGAGTGATCCTGTTAAATCGTGTCTTGCCTCGCTCAGACTCTCCATGGCTCCCACCTCCCTCAGAGAAGGGTCTGTGCAGCCCTAACTGCCCTGGCCCCACACCCTCTCTGACCACTCCCCCTCTCTACTGCTTACTCCTTTCCAGACCTACTGGCCTTGTCTTTGCCATGTCTCCATCACCCAGCCACACTCCTGCTTGGGACCTTCACACCCATTATTTCTCTGCCTAGAATGTTCTCATGGTTCATTCAAGTCTCAACTCCAGTGTCACCTCCTCAGAGCAGAGTTCTCGGACCCCACTCATTACCTCCTATCATAATATTGCACTTCCTTGTCTATAGCATTTGCTAACTCCTAACATTATATTCGAAGTCTACTTGTTTATTTATGTAAATAAATAAGAGGCCCACTGTCTGTCTCCTCGAAAGTGAACCCCATGAGGGAGGGACTTTGTTTTGTTCCCTGCTGTGTCCTCAGGCCTTGGACAGGGCTGGCATTTGCTGAATAAATTAATGAAAACAGACATGGCAGAGAGATGAAGGGGGACATGATGGATAAATGGATGGATGGGATAAAGGAAGGGTGGATGCAAGGATGGATGGATGGATGATGGATGGATGGATGGATGGATGGGAGAGAGGTAGGATCGATAGATCAATGGGAGAATGGATGGAAAGAACTGATGGATGAATGGATGGAAAGATGGATAGAAAGAGGGGTAGATTGGAGGAAGGATGGATGAATAGGATGCATGGATGGATGAATGGATGGATGGATGGATAGATGGATGGATGGATGGATGGATGGATGGATGGATAGTTAGATGGGTGGATGGATGGATGGATGGATGGATGGATGGATGGATAAATGGATAAATGGATGGATGGATGGATGGATGGATGGATGGATGGATGGATGGAAAGATGGATGGATAAATGGATGGATGGATGGATGGATGGATGGAAAGATGGATGGATAAATGGATGGATGGATGGATGGATGGATAAATGGATGGATGGATGGATAAATGGATGGATGGATGGATGGATCTACAGATGGACAGATAAATAAATGGGTAAGTAGATGGATGATGAGTGGATGGATGGATGGATGGATGGAAAGATGGATGGATAAATGGATGGATGGATGGATGGATGGATGGATGGACAGATGGATGGATAAATGGATGGATGGATGGATGGGTGGATGGATGGATAGTTAGATGGGTGGATGGATGGATAAATGGATGGATGGATGGATAAATGGATGGATGGATGGATGGATGGATGGATGGATAAATGGATGGATGGATGGATAAATGGATGGATGGATGGATGGATGGATGGATGGATCTACAGATGGACAGATAAATAAATGGATAAGTAGATGGATGATGAGTGGATGGATGGATGGATGGATGGGAGAGAGGTAAGATGATGGATCAATGGGAGATGGATGGAAAGAACTGATGGATGAATGGATGGAAAGATGGATAGAAAGAGGGGTAGACTGAAGGAAGGATGGATGAATAGGATGGATGGATGGATGGACGGACGGATGGACAGACGGACTGACTGACAGATGGAAACAGAGACAGGAAAACAGACACAAGATCAGTGCAAGTTGTGCATGTGACTCTGCTTAAAAGGACTAGAGCCTGGGGGTGAGCCCAGCTCACAGCCGACCTTGGGGACTGTCAGAACCCTAAAGCCCCAGCCCCCTCAAGAAGTGACGCAGAGGAACATGGCAGGTGGGGGACCGGCCCCAGGCTTTATTGAGTAGATTCCGGGGAAGGGGGGACAGGCAGACCATCACCCTGGCCCTGGAGCCTCCTCTTCTTGCCTCTGCTGCCCCCCAGGGCGGGCCTGGGCCACTGGGGCCTGGGTGCCCTTCAGCTGCTGAGGAAGCAGCCCCGCTTGTGCCACTTCTGGTCCCGGATGCGGCGCACAGACTGCAGCTGCGGCTGGTTGGCGTCCCACTCGTTCCAGTGGCGGTACTCACCCCGCTCGAACACGTACTGGCGCCCACGGTAGCCGGGGAACTCGTAGCCAACCCACCTGCCGGGTACCAAGGCTGCGGTAAGGACGGTCAGCCTCCTGCCTCCAGCCAGACCGAGGCTTTTAAAGCCGGCATCTGACCACGCTCTCTGCCTGCCTAAATTCCTCCCTGGCTCCCCAGTGCCCTCCGGATGAATTCAAACTCCCTACCCTGCTCCCAGGTCCTTCACCAAACATCTCAACATGTCTTCTCTACACCCCATACTCCAACCTCTCTCATTCTACTTTCCTTGAAACGGAGTGTCTCTGAACGCTTACACGTGCTTTTCCCTTCATTCATCTTCTTTACGTCTCCATTCGTATGTCTCCTCCTCCAGGAAAGCCCTTGCTGACGTCCCCAGGCTGAATCAGACAGCCCCTGTGAGTCTCCCATCACAATCCTGGTCACAATAAGTTGTGAATACCTGTCTCCTTGTCTGTCTCCCCAGCAGACTAAAATTCATGAGGGCAGAGGCTGTGTAATTCTTGTTGCCCCCATATTATACACATAGAAATGCTCAGTACAAAGTTGTTGAATAAATTACTATCAGGGAGGAGTGGCACCTTTTAAGGCTCAACCCCAGATCTCAAGCCCACAGAGTGAGATGTAGTCACTGACAAAGGGAAAATGATCCTAAGATTGCATTAACAGAGATATTAAGCCTAGAAGGAGGGAGGTGATGTACTACGCACTCTCCTGTATACTATTCAGGTCATATCTAGAGAACCCCTATGTCACTTCTCACCTGGGTAAGAAGGGCAAGGACTGTGAAAGGAAACAAACAAAAGTGCCCCTGAGGATCAGTTCAAGGGCCTGGGGAGGTTTGGCAAAGGAGTGAAGACCTAGATAGGGACAGGTAAGAGCAACAGATTTCACTTGATTTAAAAATAAAGATAAAACTTCCGACAAGTCAATGCTTCCTGGAAATCTAATGGTTATGGAGGGTGAACAATTAGCCATTCCCATCATGGGCCCCGCCCCCGCCATGCCTGGAGAGGCAGGGAGCGTCCGCTGTGTAGGAAACACAGTGAACAGAGATTCTATTTAGAGCCAGAGGGCGGGGCAGGGGCAGGAGTGGGGGGTTGGGTCCCTTACGTCCCGTTGATGGCCCGGATGCTCGCCACGCGGTCCTGGAAGCCATGCGCCCAGAGGCTGGGCACGTCGTCATCCACTATCTCCATCTTGCGGCCGCTGAAAGCTGGGTTCTCAAACAGGTGCAGCTTGTGATCCGGGCCATCCTGGGGGCGAGATCACGTGGTGAGCCGGCGGCCCCTCCCACGCTCAGAACAGGGCTTCTGAGACGTGGGAAAGAATCCAGTCACCACCGCAGAATAACGCCTACCCCCGAGCGCCCCCTGCCCGAGGGAGGGGATTCAGGAGATGCCTGCAGGAGGGACGGGAGGCTAGGGAGGTTCCTCCAGAGCCAGCCTCCTTGGGAATCTTAGAGCCAGGGAGCCATGAAGCCGAGAGTGGGCCGTGGGGCTCCTATTAAAACTCCATCATTTAGCAGCTAGGGAAACCGAGGCACAGAAAGGCCGGAAGGAGATAAAAATCAGTAAGGCAGGAGGATTCCCTCCTGACTAAACCAGGTTCTGACTGTGGTCTTCTTAGCTTTCTTCCCACTTGTAGCATGAGTGAGTGTGACAAGAAGAAAGGGCTGGAGCAGCCACGGAGGGTGGGTGGAGCAGGTGGGGGTGGGGCAGAGCAACATTTAAGAGTGTCGCTGTGGACCGAGTCCCTTCCAGGTGTCTGAGGAAGGCAGGTGGAGAACCCGAGCTGCTTTGCAATTACTTTCTGAAGTTACTTTCCGGGATGCGTTGCTTTAAGGACAATGCTGGTCTGGGACTGGACCATGTGGCTCCTGATTTTAACAGGGTTACAGAGGGAAGTGTCAGTGCTGTGCTGGTGAAGTCAAGATGTGAATCCTGGTGTCCCGGTCCCCAGCCCAGTGGCCACTGGACCGTAGCCAGCTGCTTCTCAGCCCGCACAACCTTTTAGGTCAGAAATGAAGACGGCCCTTTCCCAGCCAGGTCCGTACCAGCCCGGCCCCAAGCTAAGCTTGCGCAGTGAGCCTTCCTGACCCAGCTCCCAGCCGGTCCTGCTTCTAGGAGCTCCCCCAAATGGGCAGGAGCTGTACTCACGATGTGCAGGGGCCGGAGGGACAGGAGGCTGTCGCTGTGGTGGCTGTTGGACCAGGCGTCCCAGCGAGGGTAATCCCCCTTCTCCAGGACAAACTGCTCGCCACGGAAGGCCCTGCGTTCGAACGCCAGCCACCTGTAGGAGGAAACCGGCCTGGACCCGCGTCTCCTGAGGGAAGGGCCCCCAAAGCTGCTGACCTTCGACCTTGAACCCTCCCTCCAGCCCTACCACTGATCCCTGGTCCAGGTATGAAAGGAGCTCCCGGAACATACTGGCCGCTGAGACTCTGAGCCAGAAAAACATCCTGGGAAATAGTGTAAAGAATCTGTTTTATGTGCAGCCTTTGTGTAGGTGCTCAGGAACCTTCTCAGCACAATGCCTGGCACCTAGTAGGTAATCCAAAGATAATTCCTCTCCTTTCTCCACCTCTTCCTCATTATTATTGTTATTATTGTATTGTTATTTATGTGCACGTTTCCATTCATTTTCACAGACACTCTCTCTGAAGCACGTGCCAGTGTTATCCCCATTTGACAGATGGGAAAACTGAGGCCAGAGATGGGAAGGGAGTCGCCTAAGACCCCACAGCAGACCTAGACCTGGAACCCGGACCTCCTGACCCCCGGAAGGCTCAGGGCTGTGAGGAGGGGGCTGGGGGCCCAGGTACTCACGGCCCAGACTCCACTTGGATGGAGCCCACCTTCTCCAGCAGGCTCTCCGTCAGGTTGGGGCACTCAGCCGAGAGCTCGCACCGCTTGCCCTGGAAGTTCTCCATTTCGTATACGATCACCTGAAAGGGCAGCATCCTGAGCATCCCAGGGGCGTGGAGCTCCCAGGGCCACCCCTTTATCCCCTCCCTCTGCAGGGTCCTCCTTGGGGCAGGGCCAGGAGGACCATCCCTCCGTTCCATCTGCTCTGCCTTGGACGTGCTGGGATCCAGCATCGACTGTAGGCTTGCACTGCCCCCTCGTGGCCACACGTGGGAATGTCTCCAGGAATCTCAAACCAGGATTGCAGCTACTATCTGACCCCAAACTAACAGGGTGAAATGACCCAGGGGAAGGAAATGAAGCCGCTTATGGTTAGGAGGGAATGTGGGCCCTGTTTTAAACTTTTCAAGAGAGGCCAGAAATCTGTATTTCCCTTAACGTGGAATTTCCCTGTGCCAACGAAGGAAACAGCAGCTCGCCACGTCTGAGTTGACCTTCACCTGTCCCACGCCCAGAGAGGGAAAGACTGCAAAGGAAGAGGAAGGTTTTGCCTCTCTTATCCACCTAGAAGCACAAGTTGTCTTTGCAGAAGGCCCCTGAGTTACATCTGTTCTGGTCATTTTATAGAAGGCTCAGAAAGGGTACTTGTCCTGGGCTGCACAGCAAGTTAGGCAGAGGAACCAGGATTCGGTAAGTCGGCTGGCTCTTTTCTCCTGCACGCTGCTGTGGACGAGGCCCACGGAGCCAGGAAGGGCCTGTGGTGGCATCTGCCTTCCAGGCGGGCACTGCCTCTGCGTCTTTGCAAAGGCCTTTAGAAGTCCCTAGACCAACCCTGTGGTCCCCCCAATCCCAAGACGAGGAAGGCCTCTTTTCTTCTCTTCCACTTTCTTTAAAGCCACCAGCACAAGGCACCTGGGTGGCTCAGTGGGTTAAGCGTCCGGCTTCGGCTCGGGTCACGATCTCACGGTTCGTGAGTTCGAGTCCCGCATCGGGCTCCGTGCTGATAGCTCGGAGCCTGGAAGCCTGCTTCGGACTCTGTGTCTTCCTCTCTCTCTGACCCTCCCCCGTTCATGCTCTGTCTCTCTCAAAAATGAATGACATTAAAAAAAAAAAAAATGAAAGCCACCAGCACATCCTCAGAACTGCCCCCACCCACAGTTATCCCTTTAGTCAACCTATCCTCCAACCCATCTCAGGTTAAAGCCCCCAGGGAGGCTCAGAGAGGGGAGAGCCAACAAATTCCAGCCGTCCGAATTCTCCTTAGCTGGCCAGGGCAATGACCTTTACATTTAGCTCTAGCGCCGGCTCGGGGGGCCGAGACAGCGAGCATTGTTCCATTTTCCAGATGGGGCTGTTGAGGCCCAGAGGAGCCAGAGAACTGGACTGAAGTCAGGCAGGAGAGTCCGAGCCACGTCTCCTGAAACCCCTGGGGCCTCTGTGCCCCACTGAGACAGGCTGCGTGTGTCCAGTTCCGTTCTCCAGATGAGGACACAGGAGAGAGGGTGCAGTAAAGGCGTGAAGGGAGTGAGGTGTCTTTCTGGCCCCCGATGGCTGGCAGGGGTTTCTCTTTCTGGAGGCCGGCTGCCTGCTGGGGAAGCTGACCCTGAGGCCCAAGAGCAGCCCCAGGCCCGGAGCCGCTGGGACCCCTTCCCGCCCCGTACCTTGTAGCTGCCCCCAAGGCCGCCGTGGCTCTTGCCCGCTGCAGCTTGCTCGGGTGCGCCATGCTGTTCCGCCATCTCGCCAGGAACGCGTCTGGCTCCAAGCAGAGGAAGAGTCACGGGGTGCACCGGGACGAACGAGGTACGGATGAGATTGAGGTCGAAGGTGAGCTACAGAACCTTTTGCTGCTTTGGGGGACGTGGTCGTGACTCACTGCACTGGGTCATTCAGTCATTCGACAAACATTCACTGAGCACCTATCATGGGTCACAGGACTGGGCCTGGCCCCAAAGCGCGTCCCCCTCCCCCCTCCCCAACTACTCCCCAAAACAGGGTTCTTCAAGCTCTGTGTAGGCACACCACCTCCGGACCCTGGCCAGAGGGTGGGCTTCCGCAGGGTTTCTCTACAGGGATCTCTCCCACCTCCACGCTCTGGGCTACGGTCTTCTGTTCACTCGTTACTCTGTTCACCCAAGATTCCAGGAGCACCTGCTCAGTGCCTGGCCTGGGGCCGGGTAACCCGGATGAACGGCAGACTACAGACTGGTGGGAGATGGGCAGACAGACAGACAGATATCCAGAGAATGCACGATGCAGGACCAGATCCCGGGACACCTGCTCTGGCCCGGTTTCCAGACGTTTGGTGATTTATTCCATATGCACTTATGGAGCACTTACTGTGTACCAGCCACTTAAAGACACAGACACAGACAGACCGTTCCCTGCATCCCTGTGGGGACCGTGACACAAAACACAGGCCCCACAGTAGTCACGTGGGAGGATTCTCATGATTGTCCCACGACACACACAGGGGACTGTTCTCCAGTTTATCAGCACACACACATGCACGCAACTTGCACACACATAAGCTCCCGTGGTCCTTGTACACAGTCACATGACACCCACTGTACATGACGGCCCCCCCCCACCTGTCACACACACACACCGTGCCCATCTCAGACGTCCGCAGTGGTCCACAAGGCACACACATCTACACCCCGCGCCTGACTGCCCCCCACCGTGGCCCCAGCGCCCCCACTGCTGGCGGGTGCAGCTGCGGAGCCCATATGCTCTGGACACAGGCCCAGGGATGCATAGCCTACAGGATGCTTGTCCTGTCTATGCCTGGCCTCAGCAGGTCACGGGGCCTGGCCCAGCTCAGGGAGGACCCTCAGGGTCCTTGGCAGCCCCCAATTTGTTCACCCCCCTTCCTCAGCTGCGCTTAGGAGGAAGCCTAAGCACATGCCCGGGGACTCTTCCCTGGCCACCTCCCTGTGATATCAGTTGGGCTTGGTGGCTGGATCGGCTCCTCCCTCTTGGCTCCAGCCTTTAAGTGAATCCCCGGTTTGTGCAGGGGCCAGCCGTGCATGCCCCAGGGAGATCCCCAAAGGTCTGGGCCTGCCGGGGCAGCTCTCGCCTCCCCTCCCCTGCCCATCCCAGAATGAACCTGCTGCTGTAGCCTCAGGAAGAACAGAGGGGCCAGCACCGTCTGCAGACTCAGTCTGCCTTTGCTCGGAGCGTCCTATTTATGGGCGCTTTTCGACAACCCAGCACATCCCAGCCTGCTGAGGCAGCGCCCCGTCCACCCGATTCCGTTCGGGCCATTTCACTCCAATAGTGGGCCCAGGGAGGCCCCAGTGCTTGTGTCCTCCGCCATGGCCCCTGATGGCTTCCTGGGGGCAGACGGACCTCATCAGCTTTGTTGGAAGCCTGACAGCGCCGACGGGCGGGCATCGGGGTGTAAAGCTCTCCAGTGCCCCCCAACTCCCTTTCTTTGGCTTCCTGGAGCTACCACCTTCCTAATCCGCTAAGTGACATTTTTGGAATGATACCAGTTCTTAAAGCGAGGGGCCCCGGAATCAATTTTCCCATGTGCCATTATGGCCTAAATTTTAAGTCAGGTCATCCTAAACATAACCCCCAAATTGGGTGTCCACGGGATGCTGTAACAGACCCAACAAAAATTTATTTTCTTCATATAGAGGCATATATGGCTAACAGCTACCATTTATTGAAGATCTACTATGTGCAAGGCTATGTGCCAACTTCGTGAACATTATGTTTAATCTTCACCCAGCCTGCCTTTCTTCCTTCCTTTCCTTCCTTCCTTCCTTCCTTCCTTCCTTCCTTCCTTCCTTCTTTGAGAGAGGGGTAGAGGAGAGGGGCAGAGGGAGAGAGAGAATCTTAAGCAGGTTCCCTGCTTGACACAGAGCCCGATATGAGGCTTGATCCCACAGCCCTGGGATCATGACCTGAGCCGAAATCAAGAGTCAGATGCTTAACCAACTGACCCCCCCAGGTGCACCCCCCACCCAGCCCTCTTTAGGGAAGGAATTACGATCCCCATTTTATAGATGATTCAGAAACTAAGTTCAGAGAGGTGAAGTCACTTACCCAGAAGCACACAGCAGAGAGGTGGAGAGGCTGGCTTGACCCAGGGCCCAGATCTTAGCCTCAATAGAAATAAAGGCAGTCATGATTGTTACCTTATTTATGACCCCCAAAAAAGCCCCCCCCAAACAAACAAAAAAATGAAACAAAAAACAAAACCCAAAGAGAAAAACAGAAGCCAAAAACAAATCCAAACCAAAACCTAGGCCCATACATTTTTAAAGTATGATTAATGATGGTTGGGAGACTAAAATGAGGAGAGGGCCAAGGAGTGAATTGTCAGGAAACAGGGGTTGGTTTTGTTATTTTTGGCTAAAATCCTCAAGTTAGCCTAGAGCCCAGTGACCCCGCGTCTCTGGAGATGGTGATGGAATGCTGGGTGGCAGCTGCAGCTGGCCTCTGGAAGCAGGTGACCTCGGGGGCGCTGCTGGAGGTCAGAGCCACATCTGCAAATGGACAGCCACGGAGAGATCATGAAGCAAAACACTCAGACTGGGGCTTTCCTGCTTCTGTCCGTGGAGGATCCTTCTGGGCAGTTCAAACCAAGGGACTACTTCCTGCTGGCCATCGTGGGACCCAGAGCTGGTTTTGCCCCCTTAACTTGGGATGCAGTCACCACCTGCTAGGGATCTAGGGGGGAAGGTCTAAGGGGGATCTGGTGTGACTTCCTCCCATCCGATCCTTTAGGATCTCTGGATCCTAAAAGGACCTACTGTGTGGCCCAACACTTTCACATGCCACGTTTCCTCCGCCTAAAGTTTCTCAGTATCGGGACTATTGCCATCGGAGGCCAGTTAATTCTTGGTGGTGGGGGGAGCCGTCCTGTGCCCTGTGAGATATTGATCTGCACCCCTGGCCTCTACCCATTAGATGCTAGAAGCACCTCCCGTCCCTCTTTGTAATAACCAAGAATGTCCCCTGTCTTTGCCAGGTGTCATCTGGGGGCCACTATCCACCCAGTTGAGGACCACTGGCTTAAACTCTTGCCCGCTAATGCTGCTATCAGCACTCCCACAGCCGGGAGGAGGCAGAATGAGGATTCAACCCCACGTTGAATGGAAATCCTGCTTTGTCTCCACGGGTCCCCTTTCCCAGGACCTCAGCTCCCCCCCTTCCTGCCGGTGGCCCCCAGCTCAGCACAGACAACAGACCGACTCAGCTGGTGCATGCATGGGAGAGTCCATTCATCCGCACACTGACACACGGAGTTCTCCAGTGCAACTTGCATCGACACTGACACACGGAGTTCTCCAGTGCAACTTGCATCGAAGCTTTATTTGCTATTTTCATAGTCTGAATGCAACATCTTTGTACATGCAAAGGTCATCGTGTTTAATGGCAGCTGGCCAGATTCCCAACTGCTCTTCTGTGCGTATGAAACCTCTTTACAGTTACAAAATATAAAAGCACTTGTAGATATCCAATACTCTGTGAGGTCCAGGAAGCCCCCATTTGTTTTAACGTTAAAAATATAAGTTTTTCTAGATGAATTCTCAGTCACGCGATTAGAGACTCTTTTTGGGATTGGATAAAGTACCTGTCGTCCACCTTCTGTTCAGAACCCCTAGAGCTTGTGAATTCATAAGGCAATTGCAAGAACACCAGCAGGCCGGTTTAACTTACCTATACACAGGACTGGAGTTTCTTTCCTACCGTGACTCAAATATCTCAGGAAGGGACCCAGAAGAAAGGCTAGGAAAATATATGGCGGATTTATATATATTTCCACTCCCTCCATCTTACAAAGTGTTTTGAGGATCAGATCCATCAGGGAAGTACATCGTTTCTAGGATATTAGTATGATTTAGGAAACAGCACAGTACAAAATTATCTTCCATAACACAATATATTATTTTTGAGCCCCCTATTTACAGAATCTATAAGGCTATGTGAAATGAGACCAGTAAAAAGCTCAAATTGTTCTTTAGACAACAGCATTTTTTTTTTTTTTTGTAGGCGTGACACCACTGGAGATTGTCAAAAAAAGGGGCCAGTCGGATTCATAGAGGGAGATGTCCCGGCACCAGGTTGGACAGTGACTAAGAAGATTCGGGGAGAAGCCGATTGATTTTAAGGGTTAGCGCTCCAGGAACCTGAGGCTGAGTCTGCAGAACCCAGATTTCTGCACCCCTCCGCACAGGAATCAATCCAAACAAAAGAAAGCAAATTCTAGACGGGTGGGATGGTGGGAACCAAAGGACAGAGGGTGGCGAACACCTGTCACACTCGCATACTGACTGGCTTTCTATGTGGCCCTATATTTCCAGAACCTCGGCTTGCCCAGAATCCCAGCGGGGTTGACTCATAGCACAGCAGAGCCCGGAACCGTGGCTTTCTAGGTGGGTATAACCCAAGGTGGACTGCCTTCCACATGTGGAGTGGGTCCTACCTGTTCCAGGTGGCTCCCTCCAGGTCAGTGCTGTCCCTCCCACCCCACGGAAGACACAGTTTTGCTTCCATGTTTAATACATGGCGGTGGAAGAAAGGCACAATTGAGGCTGTAGGTTTCTCCATTACGGTGGTGACTTTGCCACGGCGTGAATTAAGGGGGGAGGGTATCCCCCATTGGACAGAGATCTTCTCCTGCCTCTACTTCTCCCCTCAGGCTCACCCTGAAATTCTAGGGACAGGAACCTAGCTTCCTGTGTTAAGGGACAGGATTATGGGGCAGGGAGAAACACAAGGATTGAGGGGGAAGAAACAGAAACTGATGAGGGAGAGGCAGGCCTGCCAGCATTCTCCTTGGGAGGGACACTGTCTTTTGTGCAGGCCCGAGTCACCTGTGAGAAAGTGTTTAGTTTGGGAGGCGATCTGGCCATGTCCCTGTGGGTTTTCAGCTTTGTGATTATGCCTAGCTCCTGGGGCAATCTGGGGGTGTGACAAAGACATGTACAAGCATAAATGGACGAGGCAGTTCACAGCACTGGGTGGGAGCAGCTGAGCTCTCCTGTGGGGAAAGCACATCAAGGGCTTCCCCCCAATCCCTTGCGCAGCCCCTAAACTCTGGGACCTCAGGCCTGTGCCTGTTTCTATTCTCGCTCCTTAGCAATGCCTGGAGTTGGCCTCACTTCCCAGGACACACAAAGGGAAACACATTTGTCTCACAACAGATGACTTGGCTTGTCCCCCTGGAAAAACTCCCCATCTCACTGTCCTTTTCCTGAATCCTGGACAACCTGAGGCTGTCGGGTCAGTGTCATTCAAAACCCCCAACATCGAAACAACGCAAGCCTTTGAGTTCACCAGAATTTGTCTGATGGCACCAAGGAATTCCCCCACAACACTGATTTTTGAGGTCTCACCATGGGATTTCACAAGCCAAAGGCCTCTGTTTCATTAGGCAAAAGACCATGAAGAAGGGGACCCACTGGAGGGGAAAAACACACAGACTTGATCAAAAGACCAGCCATCAAAATGCTGACGTGCAAAGGGGGTGTGTGTGTGTGCGTAGACAGAGGGAGAGACTGTGCGTACATAGGGTTTTGTGTTCAGTATAAGGCTCTCATTTAAGGAGAGCCAAAGGCCCCCAGGAAGGCGGTTGGATGAGGGCAGGTGACTTGATTGCATACAAATGGTTAAGGCATATTAAGTTAGTTTTAGAAGACACAGATATCCAAAGGTGGCCCAGGCAAACTCAAGAAACTAGCATACAACTGTCCACTGAGTGCCAGAGCTCACTCAGTTTAGAAAGAGGAGAAAACCAATGACACACGTGCCCAGCTATTCGCAAAAGTTCCAAAGCATCAGTCACTTCTAACATCATTGCGCTGGTCATAGTGGGATCCAGAGCTCATGGGGAGCCTGCAGGGAGACGGTGGCTCCTGACCCCCTGTGATGGTCGTTTGTACAGTGGAGAGGTGAGGCTGCTCTAGTCACTTTCAGGGGGGGGCGGACTTTGTACATCCTAATCACGAAGGAATTAAATGGATTCTTATTTCCAATCAAGGTGTGGGAGGATAGGCAAAAGATCTCCAGATTAATCTCACGTTCAAGTGTTCTTCTTTCCTGTTGGATATACTGGGCTACAACAGAACTGAACCTTGGAAAGTTCTGCATGGGTGAGTATCAATATTCTCATTGAACTGAGCAGGTAAATTCCTACTGTCCAAAATGGCATCAAGGGACCCTTCCCGCCTGAAGGAAAGACAGACAGGAGCCAGGAAGAGTCAGGGTCAGAACATGCGGAGTGTCTTTAAAGGGGATCTATTGACCTGGAAAGCCATTGCATCAAAACTGTTCTAAAACATTAAGTGGATCAAAAAAAATTTAAAAAAAAAAAAAAAAAGGAAAGGAAAGGGAAAGTGAAAGGGGAAAGGAAAAAGGAAAATCACAAAGCAGCAGTTCCTAGATGCATCCCACCCAATGCCCCAGAGAACTGATTGACCACTAACTTGGGGAATGAAAGGAATTCAAATTATTACCAAGCAGGGCCAAACCTCTAGACACAGATGCAATGAGGCTTCCAGATGCAAAAGGTTGGGTGGGTAACATGGTTCAACAACTGCCCATCAGTAGCCAAAGTTCAGCCAAAAGGACTGGCGGGGGGAAAGGGGGTGGGGCTTCGGTCCCTGTCCGTGGTGCTGAACCACAACTGCCCTCCGGGGCCCAGATGTTTGGCTTAACCTGAAGAAACAGGATTGCTCTTCACCCCCCACACCCACCCCCCAAGAGAAGGAAGAGATGGTAAAGGGTGAGGGAGGAAGAAGAGATGGGGAGACACATGGAGACCCCTGGAGACATGGCCAGGGGGAAGGATGGTATGGTATGTTTTGACACCCTTTGCAAATAATGGATTTATCAAGAAAGATTTTCACATCTTGGGAAGTCAGGGGGTGGGCGTACATGTGCCCAATCCCCATATATAGCCTTCCATATGTAGCCTTAGGAAACTCAGCCCTGGCACCCCTCAGCGGTCACAGGGTGCCCTGTGAACGGCCCAGGCAAGGTTGGCACAAAGTTTATGGCGACTGCAGGCATGGCAGGTGGCCAGTCAAGCATATCTGGGATGTTTGCGGGAGCCTTGGGTTTCAGAGGTGGAGGAGGCTGGTGTTGAGAATCTCCAAAAAGAATGATGATCCCCAGAGGTCCTGGAGATTCCTGGGAGTGAGCTTAGTGCTATCAAGAAAAAAAAAAAAAAGAGAGGCAAGGTGAACCTTATACTTTGTCACCTAGCATCCAGCACTTTCGTCCAGAGAAGAGTTTCAGCAAGACCCTCACTTCCTGCGTTTGGACCTAAAATAAGCACTTGGTCAGGTGGAGTTGGCGGGGGACGGAGGAGTGGTAGAAGGAAGAGGTGAAAAGAAAAAAAAAGAACCCCCCATTCATGCATTTGTTCAAAGACCTATTTGGAAAGGTTCTTCCATGCCGGCAGTGCGGGTGATGTTCAAAAACGACTAGAGATAAAGATTCTCAGAGCAGGTCTGATGTTTGAGTGAAAAGGCACTGCCATTTGGGCTGCAATTTATGAACATTTGAGGCCAAGGGACAAAGGTCACTCCATAGAAATCAGAGCTCAGATGGAAAGGAGCCAAGAAGATTGGTATACAAGGGTGACAATTAGAATTTGTTTTAAAAGCATCGGGTAGGGATGAGATAACCTGAGATGATCGAATATGTCAAGCAAACTCTTCACATATCTTTCCTTCTGCTCTTTAACATAAAAAAACATATGTACATATCTAATTTCAAAGAAAATTGGCTGAATTATTGCTTTAACGTCTTCTAAAGCAAACAAAAAAGACGTATAATGAGACAGGTCAACTATGCACACAGCCCCACTGAAAGGATTAATACACTGCAAAGACGTGTGTGTTTAAAAAATTGGAACTGCTGATTCTTTGAGAGGGAGGGAGACAGAACTTGCCAAAAAAGCAATCAAAACCCCAACCCTGTAACACTGCCGTGGACGACAGTTACAGCAGGAAACGGATGGTTTCTTCTTCCTTGGAAATATGCTCTTGAAAGAGACCTGCCCTGGGGTTGGAGGACGAAGTGCTTTCACAATACAGGTGTTTTTCCAGAACCCAGGGAGATGGTCCAGCCTCAAACCCATGTTCCTGGAGTGGTGTCTAAAAGTAGGTAGAAATGCACATTTTTATGGAAAACACAAAACCACCAACATGGACAATTCTGGGCAGCCTGGCTTCGTTCTCAGCCTGAAGTGCTGTCTGGGGAGACGTGCAACTGCTTGAGGAGGGTGGGTCTTGCCGCCCTGATCCGGGGTGAGCTTGCGGAGGGCCAGGAGGCCCCAGCCGGTGTTCTCCACCCAACTGCAAGGGCCCAGGCAGGTAACCATGTGCAGGAACGAATGGCAGCAGCGTGGCCTCGTCTTCAGGTTCTGACAGTTAAGGCTTCTGTTCATTAGACGTGGCAGTGTCCCGTCTGGAGAGGAAGAGACAGTCCTGACGTCAGCAAGGGGAACATGTGACCCTATGTGTCTCTGCCATTAAGCCTTAAAACCTTTTCTGGGTATTCTCCAAGACGGCCATCCCCACAAGCCATAGGTTAAGAAAGATGAGTTTGGAGTTTTGTTTTGTTTTTTGGAGGAGTGGGGTGAGAAAGGTGGCCGGTGGTCAGATGCAGTGGAACAAATGTGAAATTTAGGGTCAGGTCAGGGTTCCAGCCTCAGTTTCCTCATATGGATTTCTATGAGTTTAATTGAGATATCACATGTATAGCCCTAAACACAAAATAAACACGGGCTCTGATTCCTTATCTAAAACTGAGCACAGATTTAGATGGGAATTTAGAATTGCGGGGGGGACATTTATTATATAAACGTATATACATGCATATATGTATTATGTAACATACATATATATTATGCAAAGCCCTATCACACCTGCAGTGTAATGTAAAGACATCCATGCAGGTCAGGTTTGCCTCTAAGTAGGTCATGAAAATGCTTCGTTGTCGGTGTCTTCTGGATTTGAGGTTTGTGGGTAAGGGGCTGGAGGGTCTCCTGTGCTGCTCATGTCAGAGCAGACTTTTAGGGAGCATGAACCACATGCTCCTACCCCTAGGACTAACCACCGGCACTTTAGTGCATCTTTACTGAGCCCTGGGGACCGCTTGGCAACATGGACACGATTAGCCCATTTTACAGATGGGGAAACTGAAGTTCGAGATCTGAAGTCATTTGGGACCTGCACTGGGGCATATCGAATCATCTGACTTTTTTAATCTTTTTTTTTCCAAATTAATTTTTAATTATGCAGGCTGTATATGAATGCAAAAACTGGGGACATTTTGGATTAAGCTAATCTCTGATGTCTCACCATTCCACTTTATGAAAGCATTTTGAGATGCAGGGAGAAGAGCCTAGCCAAGTGCATGAGCCCAGAGCCCAGGTTTATCTGGCTCTTCCCCTAGGCTGTCCACCTGGGTTTTTTCCCCTAACAGGAAACAGGTCACCACAGCCCTCTTTATACGAGCCCGGAACACCCGCACCCATTTCCCCTTTTCTCTCCTAGGGTCCAAAAGTCTCCAACCCTTTGCCTTCTGGCCTAGGTTCCTGACTCTGCAGACTGCAGGCTCTGTCCACGTTCCCCCACTGCGCCCCTTCATACCTGCTCAAGCTTGGTTCTCATACAGGCTTTGCCTCTTCTTTGATTTCAGCTCCTTTAACCACTGGGGAGAGGGCTCTTCCGACCTGAAACCACAAAGCCAGTGAGAGTCAAGCGTGAGCCAGACTGAGGACTCCCTGCAGGCGGGGCTATGCAGTACCAGACTCCAAACCCTCTGTGCCGAGGCGCCGCTGAGCTGGGCATTCGCAGGTAGGAAAGGTGCCCGTGTTAACGTGACTGATTCGCAAGAAACGGGAATCAAAGTGCCCAACAACGAGGAACATTAAATAAATCGTGGTATGCCCGTTCTATGAAATAATCTGCAGCTGTGAAGTCATTTGACACAGAATTATTTCCATCCATCAATCCATTTGTCACCCAGGCGTGTCTCCATCCTTCTAGCTCTCCATCCATGGAAATGCCCATGATGGTTATTTGTATGTGCCAATGTGGCTAGGCCACAGTACCTAGGTATTTGATTAAACATTATTCTAGATGGTTCTGTGAAGGTATTTTCTAAAAAGAAATTAGTATTGGGATGGATGCCTGGGTGGCTCGGTCGGTTGAGCGTCTGACTTCGACTCAGGTCATGATCTCACGGTTCTTGGGTTCGAGCTCCGCATCGGGCTCTGTGCTGACTGCTTGCTCAGAGCCTGGAGCCTGCTTTGGATTCTGTGTCTCCTCTCTCTGCCCATCCCCCGCTCACATTTTGTCTCTGTTTCTCAAAAATAAATAAATGTAAAAAAAAAAATTTTTTTAAAGAAATTAGTATTTAAAAAAAAAATCGGTAGACCTTGAGTAAAGCAGATTACTCTCCATGTTATGGGTGGGCCTCATCTAATCAGTTGAAGACCTTAATAGACAAAGACTGAGCTCCCCACAATTCTGATAACAGACTGCTTTGGGGACTCAAACTACAACATTGGTTCTTCCCTGAGTCTCTAGCCTACTGGCCTGCCCTATGGATTTGGAAGTTGCCAGCATCCACAATCGTGTGAGCCAGTTCCTTAAAATAAGTATCAATCTCTCTCCCTCTCCCTCTCCCTCCTTCTCTTTCCCCCTCTCCCTCGCTCTCTACCTTTCCCATCCCCCGCCCTCTTCCTCTCCCTCTCTCTCCCTGTCTCTTCCTACTCTGTATGTGCATGTGTATATATACATCCAACTGGTTCTATTTCTTTGGAAGACACTGACTAATATGTCGCCTGTATGACACAGATAGATGCCTTACATTTACCAAATGGTAACAAATGATTGTTTGGAAGAGGTCAAGATTTGTTTTAATTTTTTTTTTTTTTTAAGAACACACACCCAGAAAAGTACTCAAACCACAAGTGCACAGGTCGACACATCTCTCTAAGTGAATACATTTGAGCAGCTGCCGTCTCAATGGTGACACTTCTGAGTATTTTATTTTTTACTTTCTTCACGTACTTTGCTGTGTCCTCCTAACTGCTTGTAATGAGAATGTACCATTTTAACAAAAACAATAAAGTCATCATCGTTTGAAATTTTATTCAAGAAAAAGATCGTTTTTATGAAGATTGTCTAATGGCCTTGGGAAAACGGTCACATGAAACACATTAACGGGAAAATGAGCTACGTACACACACGTCATCTCAATTACATTTAAAATTACATTCACGGGGCGCCTGGGTGGCGCAGTCGGTTAAGCGTCCGACTTCAGCCAGGTCACGACCTCGCGGTCCGTGAGTTCGAGCCCCGCGTCGGGCTCTGGGCTGGTGGCTCGGAGCCTGGAGCCTGTTTCCGATTCTGTGTCTCCCTCTCTCTCTGCCCCTCCCCCGTTCATGCTCTGTCTCTCTCTGTCCCAAAAATAAATAAAAACGTTGAAAGAAAAAAAAAATTAAAAAAAAAATAAAACAAAATAAAATTACATTCAAATGGAAGGAGAGAGACCCCAGCATCACACTGGTGGTCTTGGGGGGGAGGCGCGAATCATGGGTGATTTTGTTTTGTTTTATATTCTTTTTATATTTTCCAAAATTTCTATGGTGGGCATATACACTACTTTTATAATTCAAACACAAGTACTCACGAGACCTGATCTACGCTGTTCTCAGGGAGAGTCCCTGACCCCATGGCCCCAGAGGGCTCGGGGAACTTGGGTGACCCAGAAAGAGGGATGGGGGGTCTACGAAGAAGGAGAGGTCCCCTGGGCAGACAGGGCTCCGGGCCACCCCAGGCAAGCCTTGCCTGATGGCGGAGGCACAAGACCCGGCCTCCAGAGCTGCCTCTGAGACCCTGGTCTGGTCTGGGGGTCCTCCAGCCCCAGAGAAATGCTAGAACCTTCTGCTGACTCCAGAGCGATTCTCATGTCCCCAGGGCATGAGAGGCACCATCTCAGCTGTGGCCTGTTTCTCTCTCAACCTCTTGTCTTTTGCTTCCCACAGCCCACCCTGTGCTCTAATAATAGGCACTGCCCGCAGCTCCCCGTAATATCGTGCCTCGAGGCCTTTGCACGTGCTCTGCCTTCAGCCTGGGGCCCCCCTCACGCTGCCTTCTCTTTGTCCATCGTGACTCGGCTCAGGCTACCTCTTCTCTTGGAAGCCTTTTTCTGCACTTTCCTTCCCCAAGTCTGGGTTATGAGGCCTTCCTCTAGCACGGGGGTCCGATAGAGAGCCAGAGAGTAAGTCGTTTTGACTTTGTGGGTCAGGAGGTATGTGTTATGACTAGTCAGCCCTGCAGCCTGTAACAGGAGAGCAGCCGTGGACAATACACAGAGAATAGGTGTGGCTGTGTGCCAATAAAGCTTTATTTGCAAAAAGAGACCGTGGGCGGAATTTGGCCCGTGGACTACAGCTTGCCAACCCCTGCTCTCTCACAGCACTTACGACATTACAGTCCTAGTAGGAACAACCCCTAACTTTTATGTGCTAACTCGTGACGAGAATCCCACTATCCTTTCCTGAGCACGTGCAGAAGGGCTCCGCACACACTTCCCCAGTTCATCCTCATGACCGCCCTGGAAGGTCAGGGGGGTTGAGTCAACCCATTTTGCAGATGAGGAGACTGAGGTTCAGAGAGGCCCAGGGACTCTCCCAGGCCACACAGCTCTCAAGCCGCACCTCTGGGATGAAGCCCGGTTGTGTGATGTGTGTGACCTGAGTGCCCTTAAAGCGTGCTCTGCAACCTCCACCCCCAGCTGCTGAAGCGCCTGGTCTGGGAGCCCCCTGGGTGGGGGAGGGGGCAGGTGCCGTGCTGGGCTCGTCTCTGTGTCGTGCTGGCCCAGCCTGGGATGGGGGCAGTGACTCGACGCAGGGCAGCTGAATTAAGCTGTCTTGCTCAGCCTGGCTGTGCCCTACCATCCATCTTCCAGGGTCTCCCTGATTCTCCTGAGACGAAGGCCCTTCCCTGGAGGGTAAGAGGAGGGAGGATGCCTCCGTTTCCCCATCGGTCTGGAGAAGGCTGGACTAGCTCAGTAGTCTTCCCACAACAGAGCCTTGGACTTCCATGGGGGACGTGGAGAGAGGAGGAAAAGAGTGAGGCCAGCTGCCTTGATTCCTGGTCCTCTATCCCCACCTCCGTGTGTTTTTATTTTTATTTATTTAAGTGTTTATTTATTTACTTTTGAGAAAGCGAGAAAGAGACAGCGAGTGGAGGAGGGGCAGAGAGAGAGGGAGAGAGAGAATCCACAGCAGGCTCTGAGCAGTCAGCACAGAGCCCAACGTGGGGCTCAAACCCACGAACTGTGAGATCATGACCTGAGCTGAAACCAAGAGTTGGACGCTTAACCAACCGAGCCACCCAGGTGCCCCACCTCAGTGTGTTTTCAGACATCAGGCTGCTGAGAGTTCCAGTGATCAAAGTTCTGCTTCTGAAGGGAGAAAACAGTTGAAACTCTCTTTCTGTTCTGTTTTAAGCACCCCCCAGAAGTGCATCCTGAGTCTGGGGTTGGGGGGGCCTCATCCGCAGGACCCCTCACCTGTCGTCCTTCTCCATGCTGGAGGGCAACACACGACTGCCCAGTTGGAAGGGGGACTTGGGGGTCTTGGGCTGGGGGGTCCAGCCTGGGGTCTCGCTGGGACTGTCTGCCTCTGGCCTCTTGTGCAGCTGAGCCTGGGGAGAGAAGAGAGCCGAGTCTGTAACTGCCTCTGGTCTGGGAAAGGGTCCCATCTGATGGCATCATCGCTGCATGGTGACAACAGGGCCCCCCAGCATCTGAACTGGACCCAGGCAGGAAACACAGCCTGACCTCGGAGGCTAAGAGAAACTGGAGGCCAGGCCTGTGGTCCATGCAGCCACCCTTGACCACTAGGATCAAAGGACCACCATCAAAACCCCACACAATCATGTTGCCTTTGATGGAAAAGTCACCATTTGCATGTTCTCAGGTCAGGACGTTCTATCTCCTTTAACTTCCCGAGAACCTGGCCATGGAGGTAATGGCCTCATCCTGCAGAGGACGTTCAGCTCTGCCAAGCTCCTTGGTCCTGTGTCCACATGAATAAAATGAGGCTTTTTCACCATCGGATTCCCGCAGGAAAAAAGCAGGGTGCATTTTCACCCATTTTTGGAGGGCCTGGCTGGGGACGGGGTGACAGTACGGTGGGCACAGGGTTCTGAACCTCGGGGATCCGGGGCTGGGACAGTGGCAGGTGACAGCTGTCTCTGAGGCAGCTCTGGGACGGCCCCCCTCACTACCGTCTGCCTCACGGCTCTGTGCACAGGACGCCCCCCGTTTGGGCTCCACCAGGCCTGACATGACACACAGTAGCCCGCTTTCCCATTTCACAGAGGAGTTGTCGAAAGGTCAGAGCTCAAGCAGTTCGCCCAGAGTCACAGTTTTCGTGAACTGGCACCCGGGTCTGCCCACCCCCACCCCCAACTCCAGGGCTCCTTCCAGAATGAGCCTGCTGGCCTCCCTTGATGGTAACTGACGACCAAGCGTCGCCTGTGGCCAGGAGTGACCCCAGCAGGTGTGGCTGCCACCGGGCTCGAGGAACTCGTGCTAACCAAAGCAAACGGACTGCAAGGGCCTCGTTTTCACAGGGCGCAGTGGATCTGAGCTGTGTCCAGGGACCCAAGGACTGGCCTCGGGAGTTAACGCACGCGTCCACCTGGGAGCCCGGAGCCTTTCACCACCTGCTATGTTAGGCCGCCCTGTAAGATAGCGTTTGCTCCAACGCTGGACAATAAAGCCAAAAAACTAAGACATTGCCATGTTGAAGGCCTATAAAATCAACCACAGGCACCAGCATGCATCTGCCGTATACTGGCTTCTTGTTCTTGCAACAAATGACGCGGACTGTGGCACGTGAGGCATCACCGGGGGAAGCCGGGCGAGGCACGCAGGGCAACGCCCTGTACTATTTTCGCGACTTCTTGTGAGTCAAACGGTTTGGAAAATGGAGAGGAAGGAAGGGAGGGAGGGAGGGAAGAAAGGCAGAGAAGGAGGGAGGGAGGGAAAGAGACACGGGACCCGTTCTCTGCACTGCCATGGTTGAGGGTCATTCCGGGTGTGAAGCGTGGTACCTTTAGCACGGCCGGGTCCATGCCTGGAAACACGGGCATCCTCTGGGGATGGCCGGTGGGGGTCCTCTCGGCCCTGTGTGGCTTCTCCTCCTCATCGGACTCTTCCCTCCTGGGAGATTTCTCTTCTGTTGCAAAGAAAAGAGCACGAGGTCATTGGCGGCCAGCAGGTCCCCCGCACACCGTCCCTCACGTGGTCCTCATACCGGCCCTGTACGGAATGGATCACTGGCCCAGTTTACAGACGAGGACAAACTCAGGTGCCTCATCAGTGGCAATACAGTACGATGGGTGCTCTCCTGGGAGAAGGGACAGTCAGACCCACCTCCGGGCTCCCAGCTCCTTCCAAGTCAGGGAGAGAGAAGGAAGTCCTTGGCGGAGAAAAGGACACAGAAATGCTTTCAGCCAGCAATGCGTGCGGCCCGTGCTCTTAAAGGACGGGGTTGGGGGCTTCGTGTGTCTTGTGGGAGGCCGGCTCAGAGCTGGACCAGGAAGCTGCTTCCTTTAGCCCAAGCCCCCTTTTCAGGGACTTAACTGCATGGCCATGCTGCAGCCTCGTAGGAGACACTTTCGGGGGTGCGGACTGTTTGTCCCCACTCCTCCAGGAGTCAGGAGCGAGGGGCTTTAGCCTCCCGGGGGGGCCCTGGCACGGGCTTGGAAGCAGTGAGGGGTGCAGGGAGGGGCTGGGGAGGAACCAGGCAAGGTCTGCTGCTCTGGACCCCCCAGGCCATGCAGGGAGCTGGGGTGGGCTCAGAAGGCATACCCCCAGGCCTCCCCAGCCCCAGGCTGGCTCCTCAAGGCTGCTGGGAACCAGAAGGATGCTGCCATGTTCCAACTGGGGGTACTGGTGTGCTTCTGTCCCCACACTGTTGTTGGGTTTTTTGTTAATGTTAATTTATTTTGAGAGAGAGAGAGAGAGAGAGTGTGTACATGAGTCGGGGAGGGGCAGAGAGAGAGAGGGAAAGAGAGAATCCCAAGCTTGTTCTGCACCATCAGCACAGAGCCTGATGCAGGGCTTGATCTCACGGACTGAACCGTGAGATCAGGATCTGAGCTGAACTCGAGAGTCGGATGCTTAATGGACTGAGTCCCCCAGGTGCCCCTCCCACATTGGTTTTTATTTGCTCCAGGCAGCTCGGTGGAGTTTGGCTCAGAAAACCCAGGAAAGTGTGCAGAGAGAAGTCTTACACCCCACTGTTGGCCATGGGTGAACCCCAAGAGGACGAAGGCCCTGCAATGGCGTGTGTGGGACTAACTGCTGTGTATGTGTAGAGTGGGGGGGGGGGGTCACCTGCTATGGTTTCCATTATAAGAAGAGATTTTGCTTCTTCATGCACCTCCATGGCTCCCCAGCCACAAAGTCGAACTCCTTAGCAAGGAATCACGACTGTCCATGAGCTGGCCTCTGCCCGCCTCTCTGGCACGATCCCTGCTATTCCCGGCTTGAGCCGCCCCAAACCACTTAGGCCCCTGACACACACACAGATGTTCTTTCTACACACCTGCCCCTTTGATCCCATTGATAGTTTTGTCTGGAATACCCTTCCCTGGCTAATTCTTGTTGGCTTCTTAAGATTCAATTCACAGGATTCAACCAAAGAAGTCCTCAGAGGAAAATGTGTAGCCTTAAATAACTTGCTACAGGGGCGCCTGGGTGGCTCAGTCAGTTAAGCGTCTGACTTTGGCTCAGGCCATGATCTCACGATTTGTGGGATCGAGCCCCGCGTCGGGCTCTGTGCTGGCAGCTCAGAGCCTCGAGCCTGCTTCGGATTCTGTGTCTCCTTCTCTCTCTGCCCCTCCCCTGCTCACACTCTGTCTCTCTCTCTCAAAATAAATAATAAACATTAAAAATAGTAATTATAATTTATTAGAAACAAAAATGGCAGATGATAAATAGAACTGATGTTCCAACTCGAGAATCTGGGCTCAGACCAGCAAACAAATGGAAAGAAGTCTGAGTAAATTTAATAACGGTAAAGGCAGAAACAGTAAAATCCTATTAAGTTGTGCCTCTGTCCTTTGCAACCTGTGCAGCCCCAAATTCACAGGTCATCCTGACAAAAGCCTTTTTCACCTGGTTTCTAATAAGGTCTGTAGAGTGAGAGAGCACAGTTTCCTCTGTAACTGTGTTCTTTTTTTTTTTTTTTTTTCATTCTATTTGGGTTTATTTATTTATTTATTTATTTTTTCAACGTTTATTTATTTTTGGGACAGAGAGAGACAGAGCATGAACAGGGGAGGGGCAGAGAGAGAGAGGGAGACACAGAATCGGAAACAGGCTCCAGGCTCTGAGCCGTCAGCCCAGAGCCCGACGCGGGGCTTGAACTCATGGACCGCGAGATCGTGACCTGGCTGAAGTCGGACGCTTAACCGACTGCGCCACCCAGGCGCCCCTGTAACTGTGTTCTAATATCCTACAACCGATAAGGGCAGGAAGTTCTGCTCAGTGTCTAACCCAAATCCATCCTGCTGTTCAGCGTGGTATCTGGGCAGAAAGGGGTGCATGGCATACCCGTTGAGTCCTTGAACATCCACGCACTGTCAGCCTCGTCCTCCAAAGGAGACCTGCTCTCCGACTCGCTGACTCGGCTGCGCCGGAGGGCGTGGGAGATGGGAGCCCGGCGGCGGCTTCTCTTGCTGAGCTGCACCCGGGTCTTGAGGGCACTTGAGTCGAGGACTGAGGTTTGCTTTGGGAGCGGCAGGGAGGGGGAAGGAGAAAAGCACGGGGACCATTAACTGAGGGCACCACCCGCGGGAGGCGTGCGTAGCTTCCCTGATGCCCGAGATGCTGTTTAGGTGGTATGTGGGCCACCTGAGCCCGGGAGCCTAAATCTCTCTGCGAAACATACCATGTAGACTGGTCACAAGAATCCAATGAAGGCGGAACGCCCTAGCACGGAGCCAGCCACCTGGTGGAGAGGAATGCAAGTGCCCTTCCCCTCCGCGTGACACCTTGGGAGCAGGTAAGCTAGAGCAGCGCTTCGTATAGAGCAGGAGCCTGATATGTGTTTGTTTGCTGGTTGAACGAATAGCCGAATACATCATCTCACCGAATCCTTGTAGGAACCTTGTCCGCGCAGGGCCCATGAGCTGAGGCACTCTCTGCGTGGTCCCCCCTTTGCTCACGATAATTCAGGGCACAGGTAGGGGCGGGCAGGGCAACGCGCCTGCACCAAGCACTCGTCTGCAAGCGTCACGCTCCGAGTGGAGGCAGGCAGACGGTCAGTGATGCTTTCCGAGCTCATCACCTCCCACGGTGCGAGGGCCGGGGATGCAGACCACCCAGGTAGGCCCAGCATAGAGGACGGGCAGTCACTCATTCGGGGATCGCCTGGGGGGGATGGTGGTGAAGCACTCAGAGCTCTGTGCTCAAGCCCCACTCGTTTCAAAGCTTAGCTGTGGGACCTCGAGCGGCGGACTTCACCTCTCTGAGCCTGGGTGTCCCTCTTTGTAAAAAGGGGACCCCAATCATATCCGCTTCCTATGGGAAGCTGGGAGAATTCAGTGAGCCCAGGTATGGAAAGCCCTGCTTTCACACAGGGTCTGAAAGGCTCCCACAGGCAAGAGCTGTTACCGGCCAGCTCGCGTGCTTGCCTGCAATGTTGGTCTCTCCCTCTCAGGTCTACCTTGGAGAAATTCCATCACCCAAGGCCTTGCTAGACGAGCGATGACGGGCTAATTTCAGTGAATCATTTCCCAGTTGGGAAGTGGCACACACCACACCGGGGACAGGAGGAGGGAGCTAATGTTTGTGCACCTGCCTCTCAAATTGGTCACAATGGCGTCCAGCGGTGGGACCTGATGGGGCTGGGGCAAGAAGGGGAGACACGCAAGTCACAGAGCCAGTGTTTCAGACTCAGAGACAGTGGGGGCGGGGGAACTACCGAGAGGGGTGGCTGGTTGTGATTTCCCAGGGCTGCTCTTGCAGCCACAGGCTGGGGCTGTGGGTCTGGATACCTTAGTGTCGCACCTTCCCTTTCAACCTCCAAACAGCCCCCACGGGAGACCCAAATTGTGGTGGGCAGTTCATGGAGACCTCAGTGTGCGTTCAGCCAGCTGCTGGACCCGTGCTCGGGGACACCTGCATCTGAGCCACTCAGTGGCCACTTTCGTTCCCTAAGCTGCAAAATGGGGCAGGAATTTTTGCCTCTTGGGGTTACTGACATGTAAGCAGTCCAGGGACTGACACTCAGGGACCAGTGGCCGCTGACATTGCTGTTGATATTTATAATGGCCACTGAGAAAGAATTGCTTAGGGTTCTAGAAGGTTAAATCCAGAGGATTATGTCACAGTGACATCATACGAGCACGGAAGCTACAGCAATGCTTGGCGCATAGCTTGAGCTCAGTTAAGTGTTTGTCGAATGAATAACTGAATATATCACCTAACTCAAACCTTAGTCCATGTTTATATAGGGGGTGGCCCAATGGAGACTGAACTTGTGTCTTTCCCGTCTCTGCCCTTCCTTACCCAGAGGTGCCATCGAGAGACCCGGACCATACTTAGGAGGGGGCGCTCCCTCTGAGGACCCAGAGGGAGACCTTTCTCCTCAAGCAGCAGTGTTCCTTCTCTGGGGAGAATCCGGGCCGCCATCCCTAAGAGTATAGGCCAAGACAGCGGCTTGCCTTTACATTTTGCATCATTTAGATGATGCATCCACAGGAGGGTGGGCAGGGGATAGCCCTAATGTCAGAGAAGGACAACAGTAAGACTTCAAAGTTTGAAAAGGAAAATGTCCCTGACCCCTGCAGGGGGGCAGCTCCTGCGGGAGGGAAGAGGACAGACGCTGGTCCGGAAGGGGCTGGAGCAGGATGCTTCTGGGCCTGGGTGGCTGGCATCCAGGAGGCTGGGGACCCACATAAGGGCTGTCTGTGCTGGGGGCGGGGGGGGGGGGGGTGGGAGGGGTGGCTCTGCTTCCTGGAACTGCTATTATGCATTTCTAGAGAGACTGGGATCCCCCAGGACCAGAGACACATCGCACCAAGCCAGACCTCGGCGTGGACACCCAGCAGGATGGGTCTGAGCAAACTCCAGACTCGGCATGCCGGGAATGGCGAACTCAGGCAGACCCCCCTCAGACGTCCTGCTGACCTAGCAGGTACGGGCTACGATCGGTTTTAACGTGAACACACGCGATCACATTTGAGGTCATGGAGCCCATCGTGCTGGTTATCAGCGGATGAGGAAGCCAAGGCTCCGAGAGGTGAAGACATTTGCGGGCATACGGTAGGTCCCAGCTACAGGCAGACATCGGTCCCATCTCAAAGACTGTGCCCTCTGCACCTGCCACGGGGAGGGGGGGGGGCGTGGGCACACAGATTCTACCCCCGGGAGGGGCAACTGGCTGGGAGATGGTGGAGCAGCCCTTTCAGAAGGAACGACTCTTCCCGATGCACGTTCCCACTTCCTGACTCACATCAATGAAGGAGAAGTCGTCCACGCTCTTCGCAGGGCAAGCGTCCGGCGGGGGCAGCCCCTCCGTCCCATCGGTGGATTCCAGGTCAGTGCTGGATTGGTCCACGCTGGTGCTCCGCTGGTCCCTGGAGCCGCTGTGCTGGTCCCCGGCCGAGGTGGCCTCCGTCTGGGAGGACAGGGAGGACAGGCGGCTGCCGGGCAACTGTTTCCGCACCGACACGGCACTGCTGTCTGGGGACGGGGACTCGGGAGCCAGACTACGAGAAAGGAGGGAAGGGAGATATGATTGTGCAGGTGGTTTCAGAGAACTGAAGTGCGAGCAAAGGAAGCGGCAGAAAGCAGGTTTGGGGTGTGTTTTATATGCCAGGAAACAAGACCCAGGACATCCCTGTGGGATAACCTTTCTGGGCACAGCCAGGTGCTGCCCATGATGCCCCCAGAACATTCCACAGGTGTGGAATGGAAGGGGTCAGTCTTGCCCCGCTCAAGACCCTCCGACCCTGTACTGGGCAGGAGTGAGGGAGCCACTGGTTACACGCGGCTACTGGGCCATCCCCATGTGGCACGTGTGAGCCCAGAATATAAAGTACATGCGGGATTCCCAACACTTTGGATTAAAAAAAGAGAGAGAGAGAGAGAATGTAAAATACTGATTACACGTTGAAATGATAACATCTCAGATCTGGATTCAATAAAACAGTGTTATTTAAGTTGAGTTGTCAAGATTAATTTCCACCTGGTTTCTTTTTTACTCTTTTCACGTGGCTACGAGAATATCTTAAGTTACCCACACCTCACCTTTGCGGCTTGAGCTGTATTTCTGTTGGACAAGCGCTGATGTCAATAAAAAAAAAAATCGCCAGCAGTCACTTGAGGAAGAGTGGGAGGTGGGGGAATCTTCCACGTGGCTCTATTCATTCGTTCATTCACTCAGGCATGCATGTGATCAAGATTTACTGAGCACTTACTCTGTGCCAGGCACTATGCTAAAAACTGAGTCCCTGAATCCTCTTCCCAATCCTGTGAGGGTCACCGTCTGATCTTGAAGCCACCACAAGGCCATCAGGTGGGATTCGCCTCAGGAAATTAAATACTGATCCCACTAAAGATGAGGAAACCGAGGCACAGAGATGTGAAGTAGCTTGCCCAAAGGGCCAGAACGGACTCTGGAATCCATGCCCTTGACCCTTCTCCGACTTCCGGAACGTCTGCCCGTGGTAATGTATTTAAGTATGGCTTGGATAACTGGGACCACATAAGATAGGAATTTATAAATCACTTAAGCCAAAAAAATTAAGCCATTAAATTAAAAAGTCTCCCCCCTCCCATTAAAAAGACACCAAAGTCAAGAGCATGGGAGAGCTATCCGGGAGGAAGGGCAGTCAGGCACCCAGACACCATCACTGATAGAAGGGGTCCACAGCCCTAGAAGCTGCCCGAGCTACACCCCTGAGCAGAACCTCCGACCCAGGTGTACTGGTGGTTCACCCCGGGGGGCACAGCCATGCTCTGTCAGCTCTGGGATGATGTTACTCCTCGGAAGGGGCAGGATGTTGGGGTATGGGTGGGACTGAAGCAAGTCCCCGAACCATGAGGGAAATACCACCAAGGAGGCAGCAGATGGCACCATTGCCCAGGGCTGGGGGCACAGCGGCTACTGGTCCGGCCAGGGAGAGGGCGCTGCAGTGCCTCTGGGGAACAGAAGGGGGCGTCCACCCACAGGAGAGGTCCCAGGTCCCCCAGGCCGGGACTCACCTGGCCTTAGGTTCTGGGGGTAACAGAGGCCCAGGGAGCGTGAGAGACGCAAGACAGAGACGCAGCCTTCTGCGTCCCGAGGGTTCTTGCAGGAAATTTAAGTTAAGTCTAGTGACAGGTAAGTAGGCTCATTAACAAAACACATTTCAAGGGTTAGGGGAGAAAAGGCTTTCACAGGAGCTTTAAGAAACCTTTGCTTCCCTTTTTCGTCTTCGTACCCATTCTTTTTTTTTTAATGTTTATTTATTTATTTTGTGAGAAAGAGAGCATGGGGGAGGGGCAGAGAGAGAGGGAGAGAGAATCCCAAGCAGGTTCTGAGCTGTCAGCACAGAGCCCGACGCGGGGCTCAAACTCACAATCCGTGAGATCACGACCTGAGCTGAAGTCGGCTGCTTAACCGACTGAGCCACCAGGCGCCCCCCCCTACCCCGCTGCCATATACCCATTTTTACTTCCATCCACCTCCACCCAACTTTTATATCAAGGGCTGTGGGACGTTACCCAGTAAAGGGTTGTGACCACCTCCCAGCTGAGAAGGCGGGGGAAGCAGGTGGGAGACCTGGGGCTCAGTCCACCCCAGCCCCGGGCATGCCACCCACAGGCGAGAAAACTGAGTCGTGACACAGCTGGCAAGGGGCCATGCCGCAGTCAACCCAGGTCTCTCTGACTTTAAAAGACCACGCGGCCCTCACTGTGGTCACATGACCACGTGATCCTGGGGCCCCCCGGCTAGGGAAGACATGAGCTGAGAACACGGCCTCGTCCACCCCAGATGTCCCACCCAAGACAGAGAAGAAATATCGTATCTTTAAAACCACAAACAGGTGCAGTGAACAGGTACTCCTACTATGTGCCAGGAAATCTGCTGATGGCCGTACAGATTTCCCTCCCAGCCACCCCCTGTGATGGGTTGCCTCAGCCTTGGCCTCCGCAAGACAGGGCGACAGGATTAGATGTTAACACCTTCACGTGCTTACAACAGTGCTTGGCTCAATAAACTCTGGCTGTTTTTATAAGCGTCGTTCCCTTCCCACAGAGGAGGAGGACCGGAAAACCGGGAAAACGTAGCTAATTTAGCCAGAGTCCCACAGCCAGCGAGGGTAGAGCTAGAACTCAGAGGTGCCTGCCTCTTGTATCCAGGCTGTTCTTGATAACCTGAAGCCTTCTGCCACAGTCAAAACCAGGCAGACCTCTGAGGGCCCTCCAAGCCATTAACTGGGGCGATATTCTCTCTCTCAAAAAATAAACATACTAAAAATTTTTTTGTATAAAAAGGGGGTGCATGGGTGGCTCAGTCAGGTAAGCGTCCTGACTCTTGATTTCGGCTCAGCTCATGATCTCATGGTTCATGAGTTTGAGCCCTGCATCAGGCTCTGCACTGCTTGGGATTCTCTCTTCCTCTCTCTCTGCCCCTCCCCTGCTCTCTCTCTCTCTCTCAAAAAATAAATAAACTAAAAAAAAGTTTAACTGGGGTGATATTAAATGCAGACATAGCTAATAAGGCAACACGTATAGTACGTTCCTAGATTTGTAAACATATCCAGATATGGTGAAAAAAGTCTAGACAGACATCTAACAAAAAACACTGATGCCCTCATTAATGATCTGTGTGCTGGGATGATAGGTGTTTTTCATTTTCTTCGTAATTTCTTTCACTGTGGTAAAACACACATAACATAACATTTTCCATCAGTGACATTTAGCACACTGTGCAACCATCACCACGATGTAATTCGAGAACTTCTTCGTTCCCCCAAAAGGAAGCCTGCTACTTGTTAATGTCAGCCCCTACCTACCTACCTACCCCCAGCCCCTGGCAACTAACCTACTTTCCATCTCCAAGGACTTACCTAATCTGGACATTTCATACATTATTTTAAGATGATTTGTATGTTCTGGGGCGCCTGGGTGGCTCAGTCGGTTGAGCGTCCGACTTCGGCTCAGGTCATGATCTCACTGTGAGTTCGAGCCCCGCGTCGGGCTCTCAGCTGACCGCTCAGAGCCTGGAGCCTGCTTGGGATCCTGTCTCCCTCTGTCTCTGCCCCTCCCCTGCTCGCACTCTGTCTCTCTCTTTCTCAAAATTAAAAATTTTAAAAAACAAATGAAATAAAATAATTTGTACTTTCTAAATTTTCTTTTTTACAACAAGAATGGATTACTCTCGTACTTACGCACAAAACAGGTTCTAGTTATATAGAAATGAGGGGGCAGGTGGGCCACACTGCCATCCAGGGGCCCCACCTCGCAGCCAGAAGCCCTGGGACGCCCTACCTCTCCCCGCTCTGGCGCTGGTCTGTCCACGTCCCATACTGGCTGTCGGCTTCCTGCACGAGGGTGTCGGTGTCCTTGGCTTCAGGGGGCCGCCTGGAGAAACACTGCTTCAGTTGGTCCTGTGGGGACAAGCCAGAGGGGAGATTTCTATCAGGGGAAAATGCTCAGAACCTGGTCCCCAGCTGACACAGATCACATGGCATTGCCCCTGACTCAAACCCGCCCCAGCTCCCGACTGTGCTCAGCGACGGGTCCAAATGTCTGGGGTGGGCATTAGGGCGAACAACTGCGCCAATGTGCCCGAGGCATCACAGGATGCAGGAGCGTCGGTGCTGAAGGCAAGCAAGCATCTCAGTCGGTGCTGAGATGAAGGTGTCACCCTCCCCAGCACGCTGCCCGTCCTCAGGGCACCTCTCCGCCTGGCACTGCAGGCGGGATGATCTTCTCTCCATCTCCAGTCTCCCAGGACTTGTCCACCTGGTAGGGATGCTCCCTCACCCGTCCCCCGCCCCAGGTTCCCATGGCCACCGGCTTCCCATCTGCATCATCCAATATGGCATTCGTGGAGCATTTAACTGTGCCCAGCGGCAATCAAGCTGTGTGCACTTTGTCTCGCTGAACAGCAATCCCATGGTAATCTTTATCACAATCCCTGTTTTGCAGATGGGAACACTGAGGCTCAGGCCGGTCGAGTGACAGGCCCCAAATCAAACAGGCTGTGCACGGTGAAGTGGAACCCAAACCCGGGCAGGAGGCTGGGACCCCACATCCAAACGGATAACCACGGCACCCCAGGCAGCCTGGATCACTGGGTATTCACTACCTACTCAGTTGCTATCTCTGCCCTCGGCCGGGGCGCTTGGAAGGAGTGCTGGCACATGGTGGGCAGTCCGTAGACCTCCACTAAGTGACTGAACTGCTGGCTTCCCCCACCTTATTCGCTTTGGCAAGTTAAAAGCCCCTTCCCTGCTCAACAACCTTCAGTGGCTCCCTAGTGCCCTCCAGCTGAAATCCCAACACGCCTTGTAATGGAGCCCCAAATTTCCTCTCCAGTGTGCCATCTCCTGCCCCAAACAAATCCTTCCTCCCACCCTCCCGGACCTCCCCACTGAGTCCCACACAAGCCTCCCACATCCCAGCCTCTGTGGTTTTGCTTGCGCCCCCCCTTCTTCCTCCCATCCTCCTCAGCCAAAGCCATTGCAACCCACGGCGATCTCTCCTCCTGCCGAACCCTTCCTGCCCATGCTGGGCTCACTGTGGTACCAGCTAAAGTTTGACATAGAAGGTATTTCCTCAAGAGGTATTTACTGAGCGCCTACTATGTGCCAGGCACCAGGGAACCGGGGGTGGGGGATCGCAGCACAGCAGACACAACCCCTGAGGTTCTGTGACCCAGCCGATGTGCTCTTCAAGGTCAAGATGCTCCATCATCTTAGTTTACACGCTACGCTTTTCCGCGGCTTCTGCGGAACCGTCCTTGGCTGAACAAGCTTATAGGGTCCAGGAGAACGAACACAGGCCCGGGGAAATGCTTATTAGCTGTATGACCTCAGGGTTTTCACTTGGGGCCCAGAGAAGCTACAAGGGTCCAGTGAGGACACGGTCGCCAGGCTAAGGGCACGGATGCCAAGGACAGGACACATGTGACGGCTCCTATGCCTACCCCCTTCCCCATTCTCTTCCTCTCAGCTTTTGGGGACACTTGTGTGCCCCACAATGCTCCAGGGGATGCTGTGCGGGGATATATGCAAGAATGGGCATTCAGAAGAAAGCCTTCTGTCACCTCACAGACGGCCACACTCGAAGACCCTAACAACAGCTAATGTCCGAACACCCCCAACACCACTGCCTGCAGAACGCTTTTCTTTGACGAGGTAACAAAATAACACGTGTTTGTTGTAAAACGTTTAGAAATGATAGAAAAGCGCAAAGAGTAACACCCCTCATCCACTGAAAACATTCTGGCATAGTCCCATCCAGAACTTTCCCTGGGTCAATTCATCGACATCCTTATCTTTTTTCTTTCTTTTTTTTTTACGTTTATTTGTTTATTGAGAGAGAGAGAGTGTGTGTGTGTGCGTGTATGGGAGGGACAGAAAGAGAGACAGAGAATCCTAAGCAGGCTCTGCACTGTCAGCACAGAGCCCGACGGGTGGGGGTGGGGTGGGGGGGCTCGATCCCGCAAACTGCAAGACCATGATGGAGGCAAATTCAAGAGTCGGACGCTTAACCACCTGAGCCACCCAGGCGCCCATCCACGCCTCATCTTTAATGGCTGAAGATCCCACTGGATGCACTCAGCACCGTTCGTTCATTTAACCAATCCCCAAGTGTTGGGCATTTAGGTTGCTGAACATTTCTCCCTGTTATAATCAACAACATGACGAACGTCCTCGAGGCTACGGTGACACATGTCTGTGATTATTCCCACGGAAGAGACTCCTAAGTTTAGAATCACCAGGTCAAGGGGTGGCATATTTTTAAGGCTTTGGCTTCTGATGAGCGAGCCAGTCTTGGGACAGTCTGCCCAATCTCCAGGCCCATGGGCAGCATGTGGGGGTGGCTGTCCGCACGCTTTAGGGATGAAGTCAGTCCCCGCTCGGGGAAACTGGGGACGTGTTTGCCTTGAGAGATCACCTGACATTCTCAGATGCCCTGGACCCTGAACACAATTCTCCCTGGGGCCCAGGAATGGAAGTCGCCATCTGAGCACATCCCCAGCTGCTCACTGTTTTTCAAAGATGTCACAGAATCAGACATTCCCTAACTTAATCCCCTACACGGGTCAGATGCAGAAGCCAGAGGCTGGGGCCTTAGGGGGTTGCTGCCGGTGGCCTCGGCGTCGCTGTCCTGAGCACTTTGCAGACAGCTGCACGCTGGTTACGGGGCAGCGTGTGCCCAGCGTGGTGGGAGGCAGAGGGGTGACGGCTCTGTGTCACAGCTCAGGCAGAAGGGGGGTGCTGCTGTCTCCGCTCTGTCTCAGCTATGTGGCCTGGCCATGTGACGCCACCCTTTCAAGCCTCAGTTTCCCCATTAGAAAAACAGGGGTTGTTTTGTGGCTTCAAGGACATAATCTCCGGAAATCACCAAGCTGAGGGGACAGGAGCTGCAGGTGTTCAGAACCATTTTCATGTCCCTCCCCCGGAAGGACGGGGGTCTTTCATTGCTCAGGGGTGGAGAAGGGAGGTGGAGGTGGGGCCTTTGGAAATCAGAACGGCCAGGTGGGTAGGATGCCGAGGGTGGAATCAGGGCAGGAGAGGGGGGCTGGATGTCAATGGCGTTCAGCAACGACACGTAGGTCCCCATCCATCCCGGTCTGTGGGCCCCCCTGAAGGGATTTAGGATTTACACTCAGGGATGTGGAATCACCACAGGCAGGAATACACGCTTTCTCCCTGCACCGCCTAATGCCAGACTCGAGATTCCCCAGGGCAGCACCCCTGACTCCTCTCTCCCTCACTCCCACCATCAAATCAACACCCAGTCCTTCAAAGTCTCCTTCCAGAACATTCTGTCCGGCCTTGGCCAGCTCCAGGGTCTCCCTGCCTCCCTCACCTCTGGCTCCTCCTATTATACTTACAAAACCATAATCTGGGCCCGCAAGGTCCCTGCCAAAGCCCTTTCATCGCCCACATCCGTCAGGCTCAAGTTCAAACTCCTCAAAGTGGCTTGTGGGATCATCATTACTTGGGCTCCTTCCCCACCATCTCCTGCCCATCCTGGGCCCTCCCACTGGCTGCTCCCCCCTCATGTGCCCCCGGCTACACTCTCTCTCACCTCCAGACCCACTGGAGCAGCCACCGCCTCCCAGCTAACCTTCAGATTTCAACTTTGAGGGCTCTTCCTCCAGGAAGCCTTCCCTGAACTCACCCCTACCAAGGCTGGCTCAGAAGCCCCACGGCTCTCACCATGCCCTAGATCTCAAGTCTCTATATCTGTGCTGGGCAATACATAGCTGCTAGCCACATGTGGCTATTTAAATTTAACGTAAATTTGTTAAAATTAAAAAATACAAAGGATTCAGTTCCTCGGTGGCACCAGCCACATTTCAAGGGCTCCATGGCCACATGTGGCTACCATGTTGACCAGCACGGATACAGAACATTTCCATCACTGCAGAAAGTTCTAGTGGACGGCACTGCTATAGAACTTCCCACAGTGTAATAATTAGAATTGACCTCTTTTCAGTCTCCCTTGGACGTGTCCTGCTTCTGGAGCCAGAATGTCTGGAATCATTACACAGTAGCTGTGTGATCTTGGGCACGCTACTTAACCTCTCTGTGCCTCGCTGTCTGGACCAAAGAGCAAACGTTACATATTTGGCGGAATGCCATCACAGTCACCACTCTTCAACACAGACCCCCAAGTTTGGAGTAACTCAGGGGGTAGGATTATCTAGGGGGATTCATCTTGTAAATGAGGCTTAAGAAAGCGAGCTGTTTATCAGCACTTTCTCCAATGAGTATCCTGGGAACCTTGCATGCACTGCAAATTATTCATGGCTCCTCCCTCTGGCAGACCCTCACTCAAATCAAGTGAGGCCTGAGCTTTGCTCCCCGGGTTGCGAGGCCTCGAGATCAACCACCAAAAGGCCCCAAAACTCTAATAAAAACTTTCCCAAAGTCAGACTTTTAATTAGCTTTAAGGCAGGATATTCTTCCAATTCAGGCCTGCCTCACCAGGCTGCTACAAAAACCCTCACCGTCCACAGGCAAGTAGATGCCGACAGTACACATGACAAACTAATGAATGACACACGTGTGTCCCAGTGAGTCCCCCATCTGGAACACGTGCCAGTCTTTTCTGACGTGCGTCCCCGATGGACAGCCACCCGATGCCCACAGCCGCATTTCAGTTGTCATTTGTCACATGAGGATGACCAAATCTTATCATTTAAAGTGAGAAGGACTCGGGGCGCCTGGGTGGCTCAGTCGGTTAAGCGTCCGACTTCAGCCAGGTCACGATCTCGCGGTCCGTGAGTTCGAGCCCCGCGTCGGGCTCTGGGCTGATGGCTCGGAGCCTGGAGCCTGTTTCCGATTCTGTGTCTCCCTCTCTCTCTGCCCCTCCCCCGTTCATGCTCTGTCTCTCTCTGTCTCAAAAATAAATAAACGTTAAAAAAAATTGTTTTTAAAGTGAGAAGGACTCTTGAGTCAATTCGGTTGACCTTTCTCAGATGAGAAACTGAGGCATAGAGACAGGAATTACTGTCTAGCTTTTAGTTTTCACAGTGAGCGAGAGGCAGTGCGGGCACCTCTGGGACACAGGGTTCCTATCCCATGCTCCTTCCAGCCCCCAACATCCACCTGCCCCCAACTTTCCCAGGATGCTTCAAGAGGCTCTGATGAGGAAGTGTATGCAAAAATGGGGAAATGTGCGTGGAAATGCTCTCAAAAATTTCAAGAACTTGGCAGGTTTAAAAACCACTTGCTTGGGGGCGCCTGGGTGGCCGACTCAGCTGAGTGTCAAACTTTGGCTCAGGTCAAGATCTCCCGGTTCGTGAGTTTGAGCCCCGCGTCGGGTTCTGTCCTGTCAGCACGAGCCTGCTTTGGATCCTCCGTCCCGCTCTCTCTCTGCCCCTTCCCTGCTCACTCTCTCAAAAATAAATAAACATGAAAACAAACGAAAAAACCAAAACACTTGCTCGGACTAGGAGCTCACCAAGTCCCAAGCCTCAGGTGCATGAAGACCCTGGGCCCTTGTCTTATAAGCAAAGATGACTGTCTTAGCCCAGAGCCCATAATGGATAACTTCATAATAGCCACGCTGGCGAGGCCAGGCTAACACACACCTTTAAGGGCCATGTTTAAACATGCCATAACACACATCCTGAAATTTAAAAACCTGTATATCCCTCGAGTCAGCAATTCTGGTTCCAGAAATTTATCTCAAGAAAATCATTAGACACACTTGCCAAGATCTATGAACATGAAGGCTCCCTGCAGGAGAGCAAATATTGCAAAGTATTGGAAATATCGTTGCAAAATACTGGAGACACCACTGCAAAATCTTGGAAATGACCTAGATGTCCAGTAAGATGGGGATCAGTGGAATGCAATCTGGTGTATCCACACAATGGAATAAAGACTGCCAGGGAAAATGATGCTCAGAAAGAAATGTTTACTGTCAGAGAAAGATACCTTTCTTATACTTGCAAACATTTAAAAAAAAAAAAGGTAACACAACGGCACGTGTGTATGTGTCTTATGACACCGGTTTCGTAAAAACAAACACATAAACGTACAAGGAAGGTCCCATGGCAAACCACTAACAGTGGAACTGTCTGTGGGGGTAACAGACAGGAGTGATAAACAGGGTGTTTATTACTCATAATGATTTTATTTAATATCCAAACTTGTAGTTTTATATCCCAGTACAATCAGACAATCAAATTAATAAAATGAAATAAAACCCATTCAATCCCGCCTCCAATACGATCGTATTGCACACGCACCGTGAGTGAAGAACAAATCAGAAATCTTTATGTGTTAATCCGTATCAGAACCGGGCAAACCTTTTCTATGCAAGGTCAGATAGTCAGTCTTTGGGGCCCTGGGGGCCATTCAGTCTGTGTCCCAACTACTGGGCTACAGGCAACATGTCAGCGTGTGTGGCTGTGTTCCAATAAAACTTTACTTACAAAACAGGTGGCTGGCGAGATTGGGCCCCACAGGCACCTGGCTGATCCCTGATCTATGATGCGCTTTGGACGGCAAGCTGCGTGAAAATGGGGACTGTCCCATCCAGTGCTGCCCCCCCACCAGCACTTAGAACGATACCCGGTCTATGGCAGTTGTTGAATAAATATTTGTTGGAGGAAGGTGTTTCCAAAGACAACTTTTCTTTGCAGTGGGTACGTGCGAACTTAACCAAAAAAGCAACGGCGTTAGGGAGGAGGCGGGGAGAAGAGAAACTACCACGCCTGCGTGTATTCTGGGGTGTCTGACACGTCCACCTAGGAAAAGAACCCTGAGTCAGGACGGCGCTCAGCGGCTCAGCTGACAGGGCAGTTCGGAGCAATTCAAGATGTGCAACCCCTCCCCCGTCTGCAACTCTACACTGTCAGCTGCGCAGGGCGGCTGGCTGGTGACACCTGCTCCGTCTCTGCCCCTGAGGGCCCGCAGCGCCTTCCTCTCTCGCGCTCAGGTCAGCCTTACACAACCGAGAAATCAGAGCAACGTCAATGTCGAGGGTGAACACTCCTGAGGGCTGAGGGCTGGCGATGTACTCTTCCATTCTGCCATCTGTGTTCCCAGACAACCCTATGTGGTAGGAATGTCACGGATCCGTTTTACAGGGGAGGAGACTGAGGCCCAGAGAGGCGACCTGCCATGCCCGAGGTCATGGAGTTACGTGGTGGGGAGCTGGCATTTGAACCTGGGTTTGCTTGGCGCCCAAGCCGGTGCTCCCCACAGCCCGTGCTGCATTTCCTGGCCCTGGTCTGACACAAGAGCTTGTTGGGGTCCTCTGCGATCATTTCACAGATGAGAAAAACCAAGGGCCGGAGACGGGGAGGGATGCCCGCCAGGCCTGGCCTGCAGGGTTCACGACTCCCTGGCCTGTGCCTGTCACTACAGTCCATCTCTAGCAGCCTCTGTCGTGGGGTCGCAGGCCCAGGAAGGGGAGGAGGGCGGGGGTGGGGGGCGGCAGGTCAAGGATGAGCTGGAGTTGTCACATCCACACTGTGTCCGCCCCGGTCCAGGCTCTTTTTAAAAAAAAAAATTTTAAGTTTATTTATTTTGAGAGAGCGCGAGCAGGGGAGAGGCAAAGAGAAAGGGAGAGAGAAAATCCCAAGCAGGCTCCATGCTGTCAGCGCAGAGCCCGATGAGGGGCTCGACCTTACGAACTATGAGATCACGACCTGGGCCAAAATCCAGAGTCGGACAGTTAAACAACTGAGCCACCCAGGCGCCCCCAGGCTCTCTTCGTAAGAGCACTGTCCGTCTTACTTCAGTCTGCTCTGAACCCCAAGGTCCAGAGTCCGCTCTCCTCGCCACATCTGCTTATCCTCACCCGTCCCCCCCGGCCCCCACCCCCACAGCCACAATGACGCCCAAACCCACCATGCACCTTCCCACCACGGGCCTTCGCCCATGCTGTTCACTCTGCCCAGCCAGGTCCCACACGTCAGCTCCGGGGGGCGGAGGAGGGGGGCGCCTGACCTAGCCCAAGTCTGAGTCCTGGCCGGAGTTTTCTCCTTGAGCCCCGATCTCGGCTGGAGGTTCTCATCACTTGTGGGAGTTGTTGGATGCTTGTCCCTCCAGAGATAAAAAAGAATCTCCAAGATGGGGAGGGGGGCGGGTGGGAGTTGCATTTTCTTCTCACCTTTGGATTCACAGTGCTTATTTACAGGACCTGGCACTTAGTAACTGCTCAATACATTGGAAGGAAGGCAGGAAGGGAGGAGGGAGGGAAGGAGGGAAGGACAGGAGAGGGAAAGACAGGAGGAACTCGATGGGGAGTGGGGCCGGGCAGAGCACTTAGAACATGCCCAGTGCTGCCAGCACATACTCACACAGTGTCCCCTCCCTGTGGACTCCCCGCAGGGGATGTCCACAATGCCACCTAGGGCTACAGCACAAGCCAGGCTTGCCCCTGCCCTGCCCAGTCGCGTGGGGGTGGCACTTCCCAGGGAAAGTCGGTAGGATACCAGCTGCTGAGCCCTCCCAATGGGCTCCGAGAACAACGGTGCAGGTATAGTCAGGTGAGGCCAGGTGTGGTGGCCTGGATGGGGGCATGTCTCAGGGTGTGGGCTGGCCACCTGGCCACAGTCCACTCGGGACCCGCCACAGGCATCATCAGTCAGTGGGGCAGGAAGATCTTGAGGTCATCTCGAAGGTTGGTGGCAAGCTTGGGGTGGAGAAGGGAGGCCAGAGCGAGCGAAGGACAGAGACAGACGGGCAGACGGAAGCAGACAGAGGAGCAGCAAGAGAGCAAGAGAAACCACGGGGACACACACAACCAGAGAGCGACACATGGGCAAGAGTGACCGAGAAGCAGAGGAGGATGTGTGCCCGGACCTGAGGGACCCACCTGGACTGTGGCTCTGAGGTCCCGCCCACAGGGACACACCTGTTCTGGTCTCCATCCCCTGACCTGGGGTCATGGGCACAGATACTAGTCTCAGCCATGGCTCCCCTCTCTTGACTCTACATGGTCAAGCCCCTCCCTTCTCTAAGGCTCAGTTTCCTTTGGGGCTAGATTAGACCCAGTGGTTATAAACACTCTTTGGATAACCTAACAGCCCCTGGTGGTTAGCAACCCTAAACCACAAACTTGTAGGTTGCAGGTGTGAAATCGACCTACTCCACTAACCTCTGTCAAGCTGGAGGCAGGACAGGTCCTAAGACTCGGCAGAAAAGAGGCAAATCCAGCCCAGCCTTTTGCTGGCTGTGACTCGAACATCTCCAAACCCCGACTTTCCCATCTGTGCGGTGGGGATGGGGAGGATGCCCGGGGTGTTGGGAAGATTCTGGGCAATGTCTGGTGAGAGCTTGCACCTGGCCTGATGATGGTGATGTCCACTGTTTGGCTCCCCCCAAAACATATCATTTTAACAAACACTGTTAATAATGTGCTATCTGGCCCTCATGAGGCCAAAGAGTCCCACCGCTCAGCTGGGGGCCGGAAGGAGCTGCCTCAGCCAGACCCCAGAGTGTTTCCCTTGACCTGGCCACGAGTCGGCCGCTCCTCTCTACCACGAAACGCAATGAGCTGGACCCCAGCTCGGCCCAGCAGACCTACTGCCCTTCGGGGCCGAGCCCCCCACCAGGGTGTGCCGGCTGCAAGGTGATGGGTCTGGCAGAGATACGCCGTCTCCACGGGACAAGTGCGTCACCCAAAGTGACAGGAACACACGTCTGCAGCTGGTGCTTGGGAGAGGCGTGTTTGGTTTCGGCTGGGAATGCCCGCAAGACTCCAGAGCGAGGGCTTCCTGGCTCTCCTGACGGCCTCTGAGGCTATACATAGAAATGACAGCTGGGCTGGGGTGGGGTCGGGGGGCCCAGGACTCGTGAGCCGCAGAGGTGGGGTTCCCCCAGACTCCAGAAGTCCATGACACCCTAGGGCCCTGCTCTGGATGTCAGAGGTGGTTAAGAGGTAGAAATGAATGTAATAACCGTAAACACTTAAGGGGCACCAACCGTGTGTCTGGGAACAAGTCAATTCCTTACGTGGGTCATCTAGTTCAATGCCTAGAACAGTAACACCACCAACAGACACGTATATGGCCCTGCCTGCCTGCCCAGCGGCCATATTTTGTCCACTCAACCACCGTAAGAAGCAGGTAGAAGATGAGGCACAGAGAAAGAAAATTGCCCAGGGTCCCATGAGGGAGTGGAGAAGCCCAATTCGAACCCAGGTGGTCAGGCTCCGAGTCTAGGACCTGTGACCCCCACTCTGCCAACTCCTACTGAAATGCCACCCAAGAGATGACCCTCTGGAAGACTTCTTGGTACAGTCTGTCAGCCGCTGGCCAGAATGTGTCCTTCAAACACAGCTCAGGCATCACCTCCTCCAGGAAGCCTCTCCTGACTGCTTCCATCTGCACCTGGGCTCAGTCTCTCCTTGGGACCCATGCTCCACCACCCCCCCCCCCCCCCGCCATGCTCAGCCCATCACAGACCTTAACAGGCTGGGCTGTGCTTACTGTTTGTCTGACTGTCTCCTCTAAACTGTGAGCTCCCTGAGGGCAGGCACTGAGGCATCCATTCACCCTCAAACCCCAGCGTCAAGTTGAGATGGCCACAGCGTTCAGGAAGCAACTGACGATGGATAGACGGATGAATGAATGAATGAGTGAATTCATAAATGATCCCCTGCTCCCTTTCTAATGCCCATGAATGATATTACTGTTTACTCAGACTCTTGATACATCTTCAGACCATCTGTTTTTATATATGCCCTTACATTTTAATTTTTATTACTTTTAAAGACAAACTCAAACACCATGTTCAGGGTGCAAACTGTGAAAGTGGATTTGTTTAAGGTACAAAATAGGAGAGATTAATCCAGGGAAGGAAGACGATCCTCCAAAAACAAGAAACCTTCCTGCAGGGGGCAGGAGAGAAGAGCAGCATAGAACATTCTAGAAGTACTGAGATGCCCTTTGCGTGGAAACAGACAAATTCAGTTCCCCCCCCCTTTTTTTTTCACTTTTGAACATTTATTTATTTTTTGAGTGACAGAGAGAGACAGCATGAGTGGAGGAAGGACAGAGAGAGAGGGAGACACAGAATCTGAAGCAGAATCCGAGCTGTCAGCACAGAGCCTGACACGGGGCTTGAACTCACGAACCGTGAGATCGTGACCTGGGCTGTCGGACACTTAACCGACTGAGCCATCCAGGTGCCCCTCAGTTTCCCTTTTAAGTCTAAGCTTCTGTCAATAAAAGATGTATAGTTCTAAGGTTAAGATGCACCCAGGGAAAAGAGAATTTAGGGTTTTTAAAAATGTGTTTAGGGGCACCTGGGTGGCTCAGTCGGTTAAGCTCAGGTGATGATCTCGCGGTTCACGAGTTTGAGCCCCGCCTCAGGCTCTGTGCTGACAGCCCAGAGCCTAGAGCCTGCTTCAGATTCTGTGTCTCCCTCCCTCTCTCTCTCTCTCTCTCTCTCTCTCTCTGCCCTCCCCCCACTCGTGTTCTGTCTGTCTCTCTCTCTCAATGAATAAACATTAAAAAAAAATTTTTTTAAATGTGTTTAACCCAAGTGACAGAACAGCCATGACCCAGAATACTATACTACTTAATTGTTAAAAGTAAGTGTTAAAAGAGATAAGGCAGATATAAATGCACTGATCTGAAACGCCCCCCTTGCCCTTATTAGCACATGAATGAAGCAAGGCACACAGCAGCAGGTGGAAGGGGGCTGCCATTTGTCTGTGAGGAAAAAAGCATATTCTTCTATATGTAAAAACACAAATATATGTGGATATTTGAAAAGGCACAGGATCCTGGAGAAGGACACAGGAAAACTATAACAACACTGGTCTCTGGAAGGGGCGGTGGGGGGCGGGGAGACCTATTTTTTATTCTACCTCTTTTTGTTTTTTGTGGGTTTTTTTACGTTTTATTCATTTTTGAGACAGGGAGAGACAGAGCATGAACAGGGGAGGGTCAGAGAGAGGGAGACACAGAATCCGAAACAGGCTCCAGGCTCCGAGCTATCAGCACAGAGCCCAACGTGGGGCTCGAACTCACGGACTGCGAGATCATGACCTGAGCCGAAGTCGGACGCTTGACCGACTGAGCCACCCAGGCGCCCCTATTCTACCTCTTTTTGAATTTCGTCACATTTGTGGTTAGTAATAAAAAAAAAATAGACGTTCACCATGTACAATTCCGTATAAATAGATAGTTGTCTTAGGCTTCCTTGCGTTTCTTCCTCATGGGACTGGCTTCCCGCCCATCCTGACTTGGCTCCTTTTTAAACAGTCTAAGCCAAATTTGAGTTCTTTTTTTGTTGAAACATCACACGTCGAAACGTCCCTGTCATGTTTATTTCAGGCCGGAGCTCGACTTGTCAGGTGACGGAACTGTAGCCCTGACACATAGGTGTGGACCTGACGAACAGGCAGGAGGCTGGGTGTGCCTGTCCACTGCCTCGGGTCCCCACGCCTCGTCCCCGGGGCTCCCGGCGTCGCTCCCCCCGCAGGACAGGACACGCCAGCAGCTCTGCGGGATCTGTGGTGGAGAAGCACATCCCGATGTCCCAACATGGCCGTGCCACTCCTGCTCCCGGTGGCTTGTCCACGAGCTACGCACACAAGCACACCAATGTGCACACGTATGCCAAAGGACACGCACGAGCAAATACACACAAATACATATACACAAATATGTGTCTGCAAAACAGACACATGAATGCAAAAACACAAAACATACGCACACAAACATACACACACAGATGCATGCACGCAAAACACACATGAATATACACGAAATACATAGTACACACACGCAAAGAACACATACGACGCTAAACACTCGTGCAAAAACACGCACGGAAATACACAACTGTACACAAACGTACAAACACACACACACACACACACACATACACACACACACACACACACCCAGGGATGTTCACAGTAGCGCTGTTTTTGGTGACAGCAAAAACCCAGGTGCCTTGGCATAAGGGCATCTGACGCGTAAACCAGGGGTTATCCCTCCAAGGCAATACTGTGTTGCCATTAAAATCACCAAAGTCGAGGAGCACCTGGGTGGCTCAGTCTGTTAAACGTCCGACCTCGGCTCAGGTCATGACCTCGCGGTCCGTGAGTTCGAGCCCCGCGTCGGGCTCTGTGCTGACAGCTCGGAGCCTGGAGCCTGCTTCGGATTCTGTGTCTCCTTCTCTCTCTGCCCCTCCCCCATTCATATGCGCACACATTCTCTCTCTCTCTCAAAAATAAACATTAAAAAAATTTTTTTTTTTTAAATGGAAGTCAAATTTTAAATGCTGATATGGAAAGGTGTCAAGGCCCTGGTGGATAAAGTTAAAAAGAGCAAAGGAGCAGAAAAGTCTGCCTTAAATTGCCCCCTTGGTCATCTTGGGCCCTATGATTAACAAAGGTGTCCTATCCCAGATACCTTAGGGCCTGAGACAGAGGAGGAGGGGGAGTGGGCACATAGGGTCCAGGGTAGTGGGTGACACAGGGCTTCACGGAGGGTGTGCGACATGACCCTGAAAGGTGGGTCAGATGTGGCCAGTAGAGGATGAACAGAGAAGGCAGCAGGAAGCAGAATGTCATCTTTACTAAGAGCCTGTTCTCTTGTGGCACCAAGCACAGGACAGGCACAGGACGGCCCTGTCCGTCCCATCCAGCCTGCACAGCGGTGCTGCACGGGAGGCCCAGCACCCTCCTTGCTGACAAGGGACTGGTGTGCAGAGAAGGGGAGAGCTCAGAGCACGGGACCTGAATGGAGCGCCTCTTCCTTGGGCTGGAGCCCAGGCAGGGGTAGGGGCCTAGCCGGGAAGTTCACTGTCATCCAATGGGCACGGTGGCTCCTTTGTTGAACACCCAGGCCTGGTGGAGGAAGAAAACCAGTTTGGCTGGGCTGACATTCCATCGCTCTGGACAGAGCCAAGAGCTCTGTTTCCTTCTGGTGCCCAGCCCAGCCTGTGGCTTTGTTCAAAGACCCTGCCCAGGGCCCAGGGTGCTGGTTGTTCTAACTCAAAGCTAAGCCCACCCCCTGCTTCCTGATCCTGCCCTCGGTAAGCCAGAGGCCCTGGAAAACGCCCCAAGTCAGGGATCTGCCTTCTGTGGTGTTCTTGTCTGCTCAGCACATGCATGACTCACTGGGTCTCCAGTTGGTGACAGTGCTCACGGCTTCAGCTGGGGGTCCAGGATGCAAGGGTCAGGCCCCATGCAGCACTCAAAGCAGCTTATCAGCTGCCTGAAAAAGACGGGCCCACCAGCAGAGCCCAGAGAGCAGTTCGGGCAGGGCAGACACCACACCTCGGTCAAGCCCACAAACAAAACGAAAGACTCATTGGAAGGAGCTGGGGCCCATGCAGGCTTTTGGGGACACTGGAGAAGCCCAGAACGTCCTCGGGGTCAGAGTTCACTTGGCAGGGCTTAGGAAGTCAGACTTGGTGACCATGAGGCTGCTGACATGTGTTCAGGATGTGCAGCCTACAGAAGGCCCACCTCAGTGTGGGGGCCACACCCAGGCACTCAGCATTTGGGTTCATCCTGGGTGAGCGTGCTGTGGTCAGGCGCCCTGCAACGTGCTTCACTGAATCAGCCCCCGAAGGTTCTCCCACCGACTTGTGAAGTGGGTTCTATCTAATGTCACGGCTCTGTGGGCCCCAGACCCCAAGCCCAGGTATTCAACTGCTGCCAGCCAGGTTCCGTCTCCCAGGCTTGGTGTTATATGAGACCGGGCTAGACAGCCAAGAGGCGAACGCCCAGGAGGGCAGCAGGTGGATTAGGCCCCAGAGAAGGGAGTGGGGGTGGGGGTGGGTGGGGGAACATCCCGGGCATAGCATGGGCAGTGCTACCCAGAGAATTTCTACCCCCTGGTCCTGCGGGGACTGCACCCTGACCCGCCTCCTTGGCTCAGCACAGAGAAGGGGCCATCAGAGCTCAGACAGACCTCGAGTCCTTGGCTGGGCCTCTTATGAGCTGTGCGCCCTGAAGTGGGTCACTTTCTCGGGGCCTCAATTTTCCCCCTCTGTAAAATGGGGGTCATCACTGGGGTTGTGCCACTGGGTCAGGATATCATCCAGAGCTTGCTCGGGCTTGCTGGGCCCCGTTCTCTTTTTTTTTTTTTTTTTTAATTTTTTTTTTCAACGTGTATTTATTTTTGGGACAGAGAGAGACAGAGCATGAACGGGGGAGGGGCAGAGAGAGAGGGAGACACAGAATCGGAAACAGGCTCCAGGCTCTGAGCCATCAGCCCATAGCCTGACGCGGGGCTCGAACTCACGGACCGCGAGATCGTGACCTGGCTGAAGTCAGACGCTTAACCGACTGCGCCACCCAGGCGCCCCTGGGCCCCGTTCTCTACACAACCACCGCCCGATGAGGGGAAAGGTGGAGGGAAAAAAACATGTCCGCTGCACAAGCCGTGGGCTCTGGGACTTCCTAACAGAAGGGGGGCTCAGAAGTTGCCTGGAGTTTGCCCAGGACAACAAGCACTTATTCAGCACCTACTGTATGCCAGCACTCTGCTAAGGATGCCATGGGTGCCTCAGACACCTGCCCTGGGGTGGGGGGGAAGCTTCAAATCGAGCGGGGATGTGGACACATAAGCAAGTCGTGTCAACAGGGTGCGTGCAGAAGGGTCATGGACTGAAATGGATGCAGAACAGAGGAAGTGCATGGGGGAGGTCAGGAAGGCTTCCTGGAGGCGGTGACTCTTGAGCTTTTCCTGAGGAGTAGGAGTTAGCCGGGGGAAGGAGGGAGGCGGTTATTTATTTAATACACACAGTATTTGTTCCTTGGGCATCAAGTCAGAAGTGAGGGGAGTGAGGCAGGGGCGAGGCCAGGTGGGGCCTTGAGGGAATGTTTATCCTGGGAGTGATATGGAGAGCCGCTGGAGGGCTTTAAGTTGGGAAGGGACAATGTATACATCAGAAGCATCGTTGCAAGTGGAAGAGAACACCCCAGTGGCTGTGTGCAGGATGGACTGCAGGGGGCAAGGGAGGAACCCGGGTCGGGGGGAGGCAGTGGAGAGGACACTTAGGCCACCATCCAGGTGAGAGACCCCGGAGGCCTGACCCAGGGCACACCAAAGGGACTGAGAAGCACAAGGCTTTAGGAAAAAAGAAAGGAGCTGAAGCCAGCAGGACCTGGCAGCTGAGGGAGGCAACTGGGAGGAGCCCTGACTTCCAGACTCAGCAACGGTGTGGACCTCTGCCACCAGCAGCTTGGCCAGAGAATGTGCGAAGGGTCCCCACCGTCCCACCTCGGGGAGAGGTGAGGATGAAGGGCGCTGGGGAGGAGGCAAGATGCTGGGGAAGAGATGGGGGAGAGGCAGGAAGGGAAATTCCAGGAAAGGGGAGGCGACAGGGTTTAAGGCAGAGATGGCGACCAGCGTCCCAAGAAATCAATACGCAGCTCGCCTCCTCCCTGCTGCCTGTCTGTGCCTTCAGTGAATTCCTACAGAGAAGTGAAGGGTTGGTGCCCCAGGCCTCTGAGCCTCGGAGGGGCTGGGATGTTAGCTGCAGACCATGAAGGTCCCAGCGATTCAGGGAAGAGACGCCAGGTTGGCAGGTGTCTCGGGGCCGCAACAGACCCGGACTCCCATCCCGGCTCCCTGGCCCTTAGAAGCTGTGTGGCCTTGAGTAAGTCACTCCACTTCTCTGAGCCTCAGTGATAGCAGGGAATCACTCCTGTGCCCAGCAGCGATGCCAGCGTCGCATGGGCTAATGACCTATGCAAAGGGCTGGGCGCTGTGCTTGGCAAATGGTAGGTAGTCAGGAAATGAATGCAATGATTATGATGCTCGTAAGGCCGAATCATCTCTCTCTGGCTCAGAAACCAGCAAGAGACACAGAGCCAAGAGGATGATACAAGGAGCTCTTAGTAATTAGGTGTTTTCAGACTCCATGGTATAGATCACCGCAGCACCCCAAACCTCCCCCCACCCCCGCCCCGCCACCCCACCCAGAGGAGCTGGCAGAAGTTATAGGAATTGTCTGATTCTTACGGCAAAGACTACCCTTAAGCTTCCAGAAAATAAGGCCTTAACTCTAACTTACCCTCTCCGGAGGGTAAACCCAAGCGATTACGGGTGTGAGAGGCAATCAAGACCCAAGACACTGCGGGGAATCCTGGGCAGGGCAGAAACCTCAGCTGAGCCTCCCCACCGCGGCAAGCCTTCGCCAGGGTCCGGGGGCAAAAATCCCAGGAGAGCTGGAAGCTCCTGGGCAGACATCCCTCCCGGGGCTGAAGCTGGCTGGAGAAAGTCCAAACTCCTTGCTCGGGCACTTGTAGCCCCAGGACACTTCCCATGCCTGCCGCTCACGGCGCCTGCTCCCTCCTCCTCGCACATATATGCCTGTCCCTGCCTCTTTTGCAGGCAAACTCTTACCCTACCTTCAAAACCCAGCTCTCCACAGCACAGGGGAGCATGCATCCTTACTCACAGCTTCCTTAGAGTGCTCAGGACCGGGGCAGAGGGGGTTTGTATCAGCTCTGACTGCCCCCACCCCAAGACTGAGCACCTCTGAGGCTGGGATTGTATCGGGTTCACCTCTGTCTTCCTAGGGCCAAACCCTGGGCCCAGCACAATGTAGGTGCTCAGTGAATGTTTGAAGAAGGAGGGAGGAGGGAAGGAACGGAAGGGGTAAGGGAAGGAGGGAGGGAAGAAGGAAGGAGAGAAGAATCAAGCCCTAGGCTGTAGATAATACAAAGAAGGTACCCAGGTACTAAAGCACTAATAAGGTACCGCGTTCTAATGTCCTCATCTATGAAAATAGAGACAGGAGAACCCACCTCTCCAGGCTGTTAAAGATTAAATGCAATAATCAGTACAAATGCCCTGCCTGGCACACAGGAAGCCTTTCCTCCTTGTGTGCATTTGTCTGAGCACCTACTGTGCGCAGCACTGGGAATGAGGAAGGCGGGTGCTTGCCCTGGGAGGAGCTGACATTCTAGCACGGGAGACAGACAAACCACAGCACAGAATACAGATTATACCGCAATGTGTGATAGGTGCCAGGGAGAAAATAAAACTGGCCAGAGAGGAGGAGGAGTTGGTGGGGGGGCGGGGGCAATTTTAAACAGGGCTGTCGGGGTCAGGGGACATCTCTCTTCTGAGACATTTGAGGGGAGAGATCTGAAGGGGGTGGGGGTGACAGCCAGGAGGATACCCAGGAGGACGGACAGGCCGGTGCAATGGGCTGGAGGCAGACTATCGCTCTAAATGCTGCTTTTGCTTCGCTCTAAATGCTGCTTTTGCTACAGACAGTGTTTTTAACATTTGGTGTGCTGATTTAGGAGTTGAGGCTGAAGCACCCATTTCCCCAAATCACATTCTTTTTTTTTTTTTAAGTTTATTTATTTATGTTGAGAGACAGCACAAGCAGGGGAGGGGCAGAGAGAGAGAGACAGAGAGAGAGAGAGAGAGAGAGAGAGAGAATCCCAAGCAGGCTCTAGGCTATGACCACAGAGTCCAACATGGGGCCTGTCCTCAGGAACCATGAGATCATGACCCGAGCTAAAATCAAGAGTCGGACGCTTAACCGATGGAGCCGCCCAGGCACCCCAGCTCCAAATCACATTCTAAGTCTAGCATCCCCACTGCCCACTCTCAAATCTGCAGCTCCCCATATAAAAACACGAAATGAGTGCACAAGCCTTAGGTGCTGACTTTATCCCTGAAGGGCGGGACACAACCCACCCAGGACCTTGGGGGGCTGAGGTCTGCCGGGCTCATCCAGTTTCTCGGTTGCCAAACTGCTGCATGGGGTTCTCTCTGACTTGCAAACACTGATTGGGCACCAACTGTCTACATGCAAGACCCTTTGCCGGGTGCATTCGTAAATGTCATCTCCAAGTGTGAAAGCCAGGGGCACCTGGGTGGCTCAGTCGGTTAAGCATCCGACTTCCACCCAGGTCATGATCTCACGGTTTGTGGGTTCGAGCCCCACGTCGGGCTCTGTGCTGACAGCTCAGAACCTGGAGCCTGCTTCGGATTCTGTGTCTTCCTCTCTCTCCACTCCTCTCCAACTCATGCTCTCTCTGTCTCTCAAAAATAAATAAATTTTTAAGAAAATTAAAAAAAAAATTCAAATGTGAAAACCAAATTTGGGAGCCTCCGATATTCTGCTCCCACTGGGGGAGGGGAGCACAGTCTCCACTTTCCGTATCCTCTTTTCCAGATGGGGAAACGGGTTCAAAGGGAGGTAGAGGTGCACAGGGACACATGGGAATCATACCAGGGTGGCTGAGATTCAATCCTGTCTCCTAGGTTAGCTTCCTAGCCTCCACTCATTAAAAAACATTCTTTTTTAATGTGTGTTTATTTTTGAGAGAGAGAGAGACAGAGCGCAAGAGGGGGAGGGGCAGAGAGAGAGGGAGACACAGAATCCAAAGTAGGCTCCAGGCTCCAACCTGTCAGCACAGAGCCCGACGCGGGGCTTGAACCCACGAACTGTGAGATCATGACCTGAGCCAAAGTCGGATGCTTAACTGACTGAGTCACCCAGGCACCTCCCTCCACTTATTTTAAGCAACGCTGCAACAGTGGCAGCCTTGGCCCTGGGAACTGCTATTGTCCTCAGAAGTTTTCATCATAAATAACATTTCAGTGATCTGTTGGTGAGGTCTGGGGCAAGGCTGGGAAAGGCGGAGTGATTCTTTAAAGAAAGAAGTGCAGGCAAGGGATGTGTTTGAGCAGCACACCCTGGAAAAGCTACGTGATGTGGAAGTCCAAGGCTCGTGGTAGATCTGAGGTCAGACAGATCTGGGCTGTGTCCTGCCTCTGCCACACACCTGCTGTGCGGCCTTGCGCAATGTGCTTCACCTCTCTGATCGCATGCCTGGTTTTGAGGACTACACCTGTTATCGTTATTGTTGACACTACTATTACGTTCTACCCCACAAAGGACCTTCCATCCCATGAGAAGCTGACTTTTCTCAGAGGTAGCCTTCTGACTGTGTTCAGCGGGATGTTTTATTACATTTATTTATTTTTGAGAGACAGAGTGAGACAGAGTGCAAGCAGCGGAGGGGCAGAGAGAGAGGGAGACAACACAGATCCAAAGCAGGCTCCAGGCTCTGAGCTGTCGGCACAGAGCCCGACGCGGGGCTCGAACTCATGGACCGGGAAATCATGACCTGAGCCGAAGTCGGACGCTCAACCGACTGAGCCACCCAGGCGCCCCCCTCCCTTTTTTTTAACACGGTTTGTAAAGAGAATCGCACGCACACGGGTGCACGCTCTCACGCGCAGCACTGGCAGAGGATGGCTCGGCTCCCCAGCCTGAGTTCTCCACTGAGTGCATTAGAGCTTCCTGGGACCCTCGGTTTAGGGACAAGGGATCAGAAGCCCAGACAGGGGAAGTGGGCCGGGCAGGTGACACAGCTGGCGGTGGCAGTGTTCAAAGAGGACACCGGCGTCTGTTTAGGGCATCACCAGGACCGGTCCCTCCCAATCCAAAATGTTCCTACGCCAAGTCCCTGCAACATGTCAGCAGGGACACGGTCAGGCGGGGGCCACAAAGAGCCTTAAAGAAATCACGGTCACGGTCACCGCCCAAGGGGCAGGTGGCTGGAGGATTTTCATCTTTAAAACCCAGCTCTGCAGCCCGTGCTGCCAATGGGAATGGAAACAATGGGAAATGTAGCCGGGCCTGGGGCTGCGGCCACTGCAGCCGCCCTCCACCCCCTCAGGCTTTCCAACACCAACAAGCGGCAGGTCCGATGTTTTTTTTAACTCAACCCACCCCCACCGGGGAAAAGAGCCAGCGGCATTTTTTTATTCTTCCTCCGGCTCCCTATTTATAGCGTGTTGACAGGCGAGGGATGGTTTCCAGCAATAATTAGGGAACCCACACTAGGCTCCAGGCTTCAGGTGGGCCTTGTGGCTGTCAGGTGGCTCTGGAGACCTTCAGGGACCCACTCGCTGTCCCTAAAGGTAAGGGATTCCTAGCTGCACCTGGACCAAGGTGGCCAGGGTCCAGGGGGATTAAAAGGCAGGTTAGTCAAGCACTGTGAATGTAAAAGGGCATTTCCCCCTGAATACAGAGGTCACAGACCTCCCAAGGGGGACACACCCTTGCTCCTTCTCTATTCTTTTTTTGTTTTTAATGTGTATTCATTTTTGAGAGGGAAAGAGAGCGCGAGTCGGGGAGTGGCAGAGAGGGAGACACAGAATCCGAAGCAGGCTCCAGCCTCTGAGCTCCAGGCACAGAGTCTGACACGGGATGTGGGGCTCCAACCCACAAACTGAGATGATGCCCTGAGCCGAAGTCAGACACTTAACCGACTGAGCCCCCCAGGCGCCCCACTCCTTCTCTATTCTTGCACGGAACTATCACCAGATATTTTTAGCCACAGGGGGACCTTGGTAAGGGTGGGGCTGATGAACAGCGAGTGAGGCCTGCACAGGGCTTCTCAGGGAGGAAGGAGGTTCAGAGTGGGGACACAGGCCTGGATTCTGAGCCCCGCTTTGCCCCAGGTGTCTAGCAGTGGGAGCCTTGGGCAAGTTCCTTGGGCCTCCCTGAGCCTCAGTTTCCTCAACTGTACATTGGAGATAACAATCACCCTCACTTTGCTTCAGCGAGTTTGATGCTCCTCACAGGGAAGGCACGGGACTCCGCAAAAGCATCCCAGCTCGAAGTCACTACTCTTTTTTTTGCCAAATTCTAGAACTGCTTTAGGAGCTTGCCGAGGGGCCCCGGGGGCGGGGGAGTATCATTTGTTGAACTGGGCCCAACAGAGAGCCAGGGGCCAGGAGTCGATACAACATTTACCAAACAGGACGCTAGTCCCATCAAAGGAGTGTCAGGGGGGCCAGATGGGTGGGCAAATACACGTGGTGAGGGTAGATTAGTTTGGTGGGAGATGAAGCAGGGAACACTACCTGGAAGAGGAGGCATGTGAACTGGGCCTTCGAGGATGGGGACGCTGGCAAGAAGTAAAGATGAGGGGCCGGGGCAAGAGCTTTCCAGGGAGAAGGGATCATTCAGCCAAGTGGCGAAGGTCTGGAAGAGGGAAAAACTCAAAGCATTTAGAAGCCTAGCTACTCGTACCAAAAAAGAGGCGGAGAGAGAAAGGAAGACGCTCTCACAATGAATCCCCTCAAAAACTCTACGATGTAAGTACTATTATTATTACTCTGATCTTGCAAACACGGAAACCGAGGTTCAGAGAGGTTAATTCGCTTGCCCAAGGTCACGCCACACATTAATGGCAGAAACAGGACGAACTTGGTCGAGTCTAATCCCAAACCCAAGGTGCCAGACCACCAAGCTGTCCTGTGTTGTCAGGGCTTTGCCAGGGTTGGGGGCATATCTGCTTTGGCTGAAGCGCGGAGTCAAAGGGGCTGACAACTCAGGTGTGAGACACAGGCTGAGGTTTGGCCATGCCTAGACTCGGGGACACCCGGCATATGAGAAGTTGGCGCCAGATGAGTGGAGAACAGCGTTTCATGGCCATGATAATTCACAGAAAGGAAGGGAGGGAGGGAGAGAGGGAAGGAAAGGCCAACAGGAGGGGCTTTACTACACTGCCAGCGCTTTAATCTGCTAAGTCAGGACCCACCTACCCCCAAAAAGAGTTCATTTTAAAATGGGTTGGGGGGTGGGGGAGCGGCTCCTGAGTGGCTCAGTTGGCCAAGGGTCCGACTTGGGCTCAGGGCATGATCTCACGGTTCGTGAGTTCGAGCCCCACGTTGGGCTCTGTGCCGACAGCTCGGAGCCTGGAGCCCGCTTCGGATTCTGTGTCTCCCTCTCTCTCTGCCCCTCCCCCTTTCACGCTCTCTGTCTCTGTCTCCCTGAAAAACAAACATTAAAAAAAAAAATCCAAAATGGGTTTGGGGATTATTGTAACACCCTCAAGTAATGACAAACACCACTTCCAAATAAAAGGCCGTCCTTTCTAAATGAACGGAGTTAGCTCTTGTTTCTTCCTCACCGGTCACAGGTGCACATGGGCTTAGGCTGTTGTCTTCCTGTGGCCATTGGAAACTCCATAGACATCCTTCCCAGTGCCTGGGACAGGGGAGAAGCTTGAAAAATACTTGTTAATAGAGTCAGCCCTTGAACAACACAGGTTTAAACTGTGCGGGTCCACTTATATGCAGATTTTTTTTTTAAAACAGAGTGCTGTAAATGTACTTTCTCTGACTTGTGATTTTCTTAATTGCAGTCTTTTCTCTAGCTCACTTTATTGTAAGAAAATAGTGTATATATACGTGCTGCTGAAGTGAATACAAGAATACAGCATATGATACATATAACATATAAAATATGTGATAATCAACTATTGATGTTATCGGCAAGGCTTCTGGTCAACAGTAGGCTATCAGTAATTAAGTTTGGGGGGAGTAAAAAGTTATAAGTGGATTTTTTAAAATTTATTTATTTAAACAATCTCTACACCCAATGTGGGGCTCAAACTCACGACCCTGAGGTCAAGAGTTGCATGCTCTATCGACTGAACCAGCCAGGCGCCCTTAAACGTGGATTTTTGAATGCTTGGGGAGTCACCGTACCTACCTAACCCCCATGTTGTTCAAGGGTCATCCGTGAGTGGATATGGAAGGAAGGCAGGAGGGCAGGGAAAAGACCCAGGCAGACCCCTCTAGCCCCCACATGTCCAGATGACACCAATAAGGATACCTCCCACTGGAAGGTTCCCAGAGAACCAGAGATGCCAGTAACTACGCTTCTAAAGGTGGTAGGGGCGGAGAGGGGCATTCCCTGGTCAGTTTCCAGGAAAAGGCATGAGAACAGCTTGGGTTTCCATCCACCTGGTCTAAAGGGAGCCCATATGCACTGAGGGTGGCGGACCATATCCTGCTCGTCTCAGCCCCAAACCCCACAGGCCAAGAGGGCAGCTGGGGCTGGCTCGAGGGCTACCGCTGGAATATCCGTGGGGATCGTGTGCTCCCTGCAGTGAACGAACCAGTTTCCTGGCCTCTCTGTGGCCTCCAAACTCTTGCTCCTGGCTTGAGAAGGCTCTGGGAAGGGATCAGATTCTGCAACTTGTGGTTTGTACACAGCGCTCACTTTCCCCTTGCCACGTAACTGGATATCGGTGCCACCTCAGCGGGTACAGCGTTCTGACAAATTGGAATTACCCACCACCCTCGGTTCCCTGTTGCTAGGCGACCGGAGGCTGCCGCCAGGGCGCACACCCCGCCCCCTGCCCAGCACACCCCTCCCCGCCCCGCCCCCACCGGGACTGGAGGGTGGAGTGTTCCAGGTGCTACAGATGTTAAAGGTCTGCAACTCATTAATTCTTAATCTTGAACAAATCACCACCACTTTCCTGGTGTTTCATAGTTCATGAGGTGCTTTCTCAAGACCCAGCCCACTGCCTTTTCCCCCTTGTCTGTCCCTACGAAGCAAGGACTGTCATTACCCCATTTAAAGCTGGGGTGCTGAGGCTTGGAGGGAGAAAGGGGCTTGCCAAAGTCACGGAGCCAGTACGTGATGGAGCCAGGGTTCAAATTCATATCTACCGCACTATAGACCTTGGAAGATGCTGGACAGACCCCTGAACTCATGGTCTAAACAGATTCATTTGGAATGACAGTCCAGAAGGTTGGAAAATGGAAACCTACTTTGATGAACCATCTCTTTAAATAAGATACATGCGGAGGGATGTGCAGCACCACCCCCCCCCCCAATCAGCCATGCTGAGCATTGTGGGGAGGCAGTGAGAAAAGAGATATGTCACCCCAAAAGTCCCGGCAGTCAGGGTTTTTTTCTGATTATAGAAGTTACACATTTTCACTGTGAAATATAAATATAGATCTAGACACAAAGATACATACTAACAATAGGAAGTTATAAAGAAGAAAATAAAAACCACCTACAATCCTATCATCCATAGGAATCACTGTTATTTTAAAATGTGGGTAAACTTACTCCCTGTCAGTTTTCAGGTCATTATTTCACAAAGCTGGCATCAGAATCCAGGGGTGATTTGCCAGTGTGATGATTTGCATAACGTTTGATTCTCCTCCACTAAGCTGAGGGACTCCTAGGTGCCAAGCCCTGTGTCCTGTTTTATAGTCTCATGAGGGGCAGAAGCTCAGAGAGGTGATGGTCTTGTAGAAAGACACACAGCACATTTCAGGAAGCCTGAAGGAGAGCTCTATTTTTCCAATTCTCCTTCACTCTCTCCCTCCCATATATATTTGACCAATGTCCTGACCAGGAGCCACACTGTTAATAACAACAATGACCATTTATGGAATGTGTACCTTGAAGCAAGTGCAATTTCTCATGCCAATTCCCTGCTCATGAGCCCCCCTCCAAGGCTGCCCATCATGTGTAGAACAAATCCCAAAGTCCTCCCTGTATCGTACTCGGCCCTCCTCACTGCCTCTCACTTCCCATGTCTCCAGTATCAAACCCCCCTCATCTACTTCTGGTGGCAGACAGACTCTAAGGTGCCCCCCTGACAATCTCCACTTTGTGTGACCCCCTCCCCTGCAGTGTGGACGGGACCTGTGACTTACTTCTGACCAATGGAAAACAGCCAAGGGGAAGGGATCTTACTCCTATGATTATAGTATATAAGACTCTATCTTGCTAGCTGATTTGTTCTAGAGGTTCTCCCTGCTGGCTTGAGGCAGTAAGGGGCCATGTTGAGAAAAGCCATCTGGCAAGGGACTGTGGGTGACCTGGAGTCAACAGCCAGGAGTCTCAGTCCTTCACTGCAAGAAACTGAATTCTACCAACAAGAGCCATAGGCATGGAAGGGGATTCTTCCCCAGTTGAGCCTCCAGAAGAGAATGCATCCCATGCCCGCACTATGATTACAGTCTTGTGACATCATAAGAAGAGAGCCCAACTAAGCTGTGCCTGGATTCTTGATTTATAAAAACCGTGAGAAAACAAATTTGTATTGCTTGAAGCCACTAGGTCTGTGGCAGTTTGTTATAAAGAGTAGTGCTAATACAGCGCCCTTGCTCCACTCCTCAGCCTCCACCTGCCCCCACACTCACTGGCCCCCGTCACAGACCTCCATGGGGTTTCTGAAACAAGCCAAGCACTGCACATCCCCCCCCCTCCCCCCCACTTAGGGACTTCACACCTGCTGTTTCCAGTTCTGGAATGCTCTCCCCCCGACCCTGCACCTGCATGGCTCCACCTTCATTCGGGTCTCTGCTTATATGCCCCTTTCTGGGAAGAGGGCTTCCCTGACCATCTATGTAAAGCACACATGCTCCCTGTGCCTCTCTATCCCCTGACTTTGCTTCCTTTTTCTGCACAGCACTTAACAACCACTTGATGAATCTCTTTTGTTGTTATTCTTTACTGTGTCCCTTCCCCAACCCAGTAAGAGAGTAAATTACATGAGGGCAGGGGCGATGTCTGTCTTGTCCTCTGATATATCCCCAGCACACAGTAGTTCCACAAGATGTGTTTGCTGAAGAGATGAATGGTCTCCCTAAAGCCCGTAACACTGTGGCACCTGGGTGGCTCAGTCAGCTGAGCGTCCAACTCTTGACTTTGGCTCAGGTCGTGATCTCACGGTTTGTGAGTTCAATCCATGTGTCAGGCTCTGCACTGACAGCACGGAGCCGGCTTGGGGTATTCTCTCTCCGCCCCCCAATCTCTCTCCCTCCCCCACTGGCTCATTCGCTCTCTCTCTATCTCTCTCTCAAATAAATAAATAAATACACTTAAAAAAAGAAGCCTGATAATACCTTTGACAACTGAACAATGCTAAGTTTATTTTTTAAAGAGAAGAAAAGACTAAGGCTCAGAGAGGCAACATGGCTTACTTGAGGTCACACAGTAAGCAGGTAGCAGGCTCAGGATCCAAGCCCAAGCCTGTCAAACCCCCATCGACATACCGTACAGCCTCCCCGCCCACCTTCTAGGAGCACCCCCCCCCACCTCCACCCCGTAACCAGGGAGGGCTGCTTCTGATCAGGATCTTCCCCTTGGGAGCATGCCTGGAGGCTAGGGAAAGTCCTCCCAAGTGAGCCACATCAAGGGGGCCTCGACTCCCCCTCCTTACTGTGTAATCGCCTCTCCGAGTACCGCCAGGAAATAAGCGTTCCTTTTATAAATATTGTCTGAGCAGCATCCCCAGAATCCCCAGCCAAGACGAATGGGCATAAATGCTCAGGGGGCCCCTTAAGACGACGCCCAGCCTCCATATTCATAGTTTCTCCAAGGCTTTGCAGTCAGGGCCTGGGACATGCACGGTACGGCTGGCTGGGGCTTCTCTCTGCTTGAGCACTGAAGCCGGCGTACCCTTGCCCTCAAAGGGAGAAGCAGGCAGGAGACAGAATTCCCAAGCCCCCAAAGATGTAACGTCTCCCTGAGCAAGCTGACACCCTCCCGAGGCAGCCATGTCACCACAGACTGGTCTGATCCTGGCACAGAAGCGTCTGGGACACAATCTACCTGCGGTGATGCAGGACCCAAGGGTGAAGTCAGCAACCCTTCAATGGGCCGGAGAAATACAGGCCTGAAGGTCGTTAAAGAACTCTGGTATTTCAAAGTTTTTTGGTTTTTTTTTTTTTTCTGCTACAGGTTGGCCGTCGTCTGGGATGAACCAACAGATGAATAAGTGAATGGAATGTCAGAATTAGAAATTGCGCTGGGGGTCTCCTGCGCTGGCGTCTCCCAGTTGGTTAAGCGACCGACTTCAGCTCAGGTCATGATCTCACTGTTGGTGGGTTCGAGCCCCGCGTCGGGTTCTGTGCTGACAGCTTGGAGCCTGGGGCCTGCTTCAGATTCTGTCCCCTTCTCTCTCTGCGCCTCCCCACTCGCACTGTGTCTGTCTCTTGAAAATAAATACATGTTTTTGAAAAAAAGAAATTGCGCTGGGCTTGAGAATGGGGATACATTTGACTCAGGGTTCCTTGATAAATCCAAGAAACAAGGACAGAATTCATTCAGAAGGCTGGCTTACACTTTCTTTTTTTTTTTTCAACGTTTTTTATTTATTTATGGGACAGACAGAGACAGAGCATGAACGGGGGAGGGGCAGAGAGAGAGGGAGACACAGAATCGGAAACAGGCTCCAGGCTCCGAGCCATCAGCCCAGAGCCTGACGCGGGGCTCGAACTCACGGACCGTGAGATCGTGACCTGGCTGAAGTCGGACGCTTAACCGACTGCACCACCCAGGCGCCCCTGGCTTACACTTTCAAGAAGGGGGGAAAAAATGGGCCTGTGTCAGATCAATTCTACAAACGAATCCATAAAGGTCACACTGAGACGGTGGCAGGCATAGTATATTATAAGGCGTACATATTTACTAACTCTCTCTGTATAAACATTATATACCGCTTTGGAGCTCAGGTGCGGTCACGTGACTTGCCCTAGCCAATGAAATGTGATCAGAAGTGGTGTCACTTGTTTCCAGGCAGAAACTTTAAGAGCCAGTGTATGGAGCCGGCTGTGTGGAGGGCTGGGTCCCAGGGCAAGCTGCTCCACCAACCTGGGCCCTAGAGTGACAATGACATGAAACCTAGACATAGCTAATGTCACCGGACGTGCAGAGCAGTCAAGAAAAAAAAAAATATGTTTTTCTGTCTTAAGCCACTGAAGTTCTGGGGGTTGTCTGTTACCGCGGCATAACCTGGCTTATCCTGACATACAGAGGCAAACCGTTTTTGAGACAAATAGGAGGAAACTGAGCCGTGGTGTATTGAATACCTACTACGACACAGCCATTCACCTGACATATTTAAGAGCAGGAGCTTTGCGGGGCAGGCAGATTCAGCTCTGCTGCTTTTAAGCTGAGACAATGGGCACCGGTGTCTCAACCTCTCTGGGTCTCGGTCTTCCCCACTGAAATCGTTTATCTGCTGGAAACTTCCCCGGCTATACACAGGTCCTGGAAGGAGGACAAACTCTCCCAACAAAGGTTCTGCAACTCTTATTTTGCTTTGAAAGGAAATGACTTGAGGAGGGTATGATGGCTAATCATAATAGTAATCGAGCAGGAAGAGGAAAAGAGACTTCTAGAAGCTAGTAGTCAACTTTGCCCATCTTGATTCTCCAGCACATGTGCAATTCACCTATCGTTGGGTGATGGGCTTGGAAACTTAGGCAGGCATATAGCAGGGTCCCCTCAAGACACAGAAGGGGTGAGCCTCAAACATCCTTGTTTACACCTGTTTCTGCTAGGCTCAAATACCAGCTACTGCCAACTTCTCCCAACTGAGGGAAATCAGTTGAGTAACGAGCACTCCAAGATTCCCTGACACTTTCCCAAAGCCTCTGACCCCCACAGAGAGACCCCATAGACCTGATAAAGTAGTGGGATGGAGAATCCCGGGTGCAGGAGCTGGGGGGTTGCTGCTGCTGCTATTATGGCTGTTGACATCCATGCCCTCCTGTCCCTGGATTTTAAAATACATAGTAATAATCTCATATTGGAAACACAAACTGCTACTCCTCAGAAAAACGGCAAAGATAAAAGTAGAAAGTGGTAACAACACCTCCTGGCTTGCCACAACGCGTGTGGCAGACATCAATAATCAATTACAGAACTGAGGGCCCAGGAGCCCTGAGAATCTGCAACAGTGCAGCCCGGCAGCCTTTGACAGTCACTTAGAGTTAGCAGGTGGGCGGAAGCCTAGTTGGTACCCTGCCATAGGCTCACCAGCAGGTTATCCTTTCACAGAATCCTTTATCAGAATCTGGGATTACAGAGCTGGAAGGTATCTGAGAGGCCATTCTGCCTTGTGTCTAGAGCACCCAGCCTCAGCTTGCTTTCCTCCGGAGACAGGAGACTCACCATTTTACAATGCCTAATGCCTGCCATTGGTTGTATAAGCTTGAATGTCAACAGCCTCAAAAATGTACCCCAGTGACGGGACCTGTCTATTTTGCTGCCAAAGAAGAGTTTCTTGTTTGTTAAGTAAAACCCCATTATTCATCTAGGTTCTGTGTTGAAAGATACACAGGACAGAGGTGCCTCATTCCCCTACCGCAGGGACCATCTCTCAGAGGTCTGCAGGTCGGCCCTGACCTTCATTTTCTCCAGGGTAAACACTGAGGCATCTTCTGCTGTAATCAGAATACACATGCATGTAAAAAAGGCTCAGAAACTGGGGAGACCAACCCCTTGTGGTACAAATGGGGCAATGAGGCCAAAGCAGGGATTTTCTCTGGCCCCACAGTGGTGTCCTGTCAGAGTAAGACTAAGTACCAGGCTTCCCGACTCCTGGTCTAGGGCTGTTTTGATGATGCCAAGCTCTGGATTCACATCATCCCTTCTCTGTGGGGACAGGATCAGAGATGCCACAACCTGGCTCAGTGTGGGGAAAAAGAATGGGCTCAGAATCACCAGATCTGGGTTCCAACTTTGGCGTTTATAGGCTGTGCAATCTGCCCCTTATGTGTCTGAGCTTTGATTTCGTCATCCAAACAGAGAGAGAGAGAAAGAGAGAGAGAGAGAGAGAGAGTTTGTACATGCACGCATGCACATGCACGCAAGAGAAAGGGAGGGGGGAGGGAGGCAGAAAGGGGTATATAAAAAGAGAAGGAAAGGGTAGACACATGTAAGGGGCTTATTCCATCTGGTACACAAAGCCCAGAGTAGCTACCTAAGAATATCGGCTCCCTCCCCTCTTCCTCCTCTAAACAGGATAAGGGCAGTTTCCAACTCAGAACTCAGGTTACTGCAGGGTTTATAGTTCGGGGATAGCACCATGGTTATGCTCATGGGCTCAAGTCCAAAGCTCTTGGTCAAATGTAGATTCTGTAACCTCCCAGCTACGTGACCTTGAACCAGTCATGCCACCTGCCCGAGCCCCAGTCCCCACCAGCATAATGTGGGATAATAACACCTCTCTCACAGGATGCCTGTAAGGATGAAAAGCATCTAAGCACCGTGAAGAAGCTGGAATGGTGCATGGACAGAGTCAGCACTCAATAAATGTCATCTGCCATCAGCATTGCTCTGACTATTGTCTAGTTCCACCCAGGGAACCGGAAGGTGCAGGATGCAAGGGCGGACCAGAAGAGAAAACTTGCGTGGTCCATTTCCGGAGCTGACACCCACCAGAGGGGCAGAGTCACCTGCTTTTCGCGGCTGTCATTTTAATGACATCTAAAAGGTCATCTTTCCCCCACTTAAGAGGCGTTAATTAGTCACACGTCTGGCTTTGATTCTTTAGACTTCAAGAGTGGGAAGGAAATTTCAAAAGTGTGAATGCAGAGGGAAAAACAAGCAGCCACGGCTACTAGAGGAAACACACAAAATCCATGCGATGGAGGACATTGGGGCACCTGGGTGGCTCAGTCGGTTATGCGTCCAAGTCTTGGTTTCAGCTCAGGTCAAGATCTCGGCGTTCGTAGGATCAAGCCCTGAGTTGGGCTCTGTGCTGACAGCTCAGAGCCTGCTTGGGATTCTCTCTCTCTCTCCCTCTCTCTCTCTGCCCCTCCCCCACTCACACTCTGTGTGTGTGTGTGTGTGTGTGTGTGTGTGTGTGTGTGTGTCTCAAAGTTAAATAAACATTAAAAAGAGAAGAAGAAGAAGAAATTGTGATCCAGAGACATTAAGGAGCATGCCCATCCCAGATACAGAGCAGATCTTGGATTCAAACTCAGGTCTGCACGACTCAGAGCCCTGCAGCCATGCTGAGGTCCTGCCTCGCAGAGCCACAAAGCACTCGGCATGGCTCAGCTGTGATTCGCAGATGCCTCCCTCATCCCCGTTCGGCACAACAAGGTTATCTGAGCTTTACTGCTCACCAGAGGAGCCCGGCCTGGCTTAATGTGCCGGACAACAGAACTAACAAAATCGCTGCTGAATCTGCTGACTTGAGAGCCACTTCTATTTCCAGGGTCTCTGAGGGCCGACTTCGTTCAGACAAATTGATAAAGAATGCTCTGCTAACAACAAAATGCCAGTGCTTTTCAAAGCGATAAAGAAAACCTTATGCAGTCTCACGGGGCTCTAAAGGGGGTGGGGGAGGCAGATTTCAGGTTCTCTCTCTTTCTCTCTCTCTTGCACACACACACCACCACCACCAGGAAGGTAGGGACTGATGGGGAGATGGACCCCACCCTCCTTGCAGTTCCTGAACCGCATGCCAGCCAAGCCTGTGGTAAATACAGGAATCCAGCTGCCAAGGCCCTCTGGCACATTCATTAATTAAACTCTATGGATTTGCTCTGTTCCCGGAAACCTCCACTCATTTCAATAATGATCGGAGGCCAACCGGGCTCAGGCTGTAAAAACAGCATGCAAGCTACTCAGCCAGGTGGAGAAGAGCAAAAAAAATCCCAGGTCCAGGGCTGAGATTCTGGATGCCAGGCCTGCCCCTAAGGGGCTGGAGGACCTGAGCCAAATCATGTCCATCTCCAAACAAAGAGGGAGGGGCCAGCCCAGATGGAGAGTCCCCCCTTGTGGAATTTCGGGGCCCTCTTAGGCCTGTCTCATCAACGCCGGGACGGGAGTGATTCACACATCTGTACATGTACCTTCCTCTCCACCCCAAAAAAAAAAAAAAAATAGAGGAAAGAATGTACTATTGCCGACTTCAAAAAGGCAGGTTGGAGAATGGTCCCTTATTGGAAACCAATGTATACAATTCTAGACGGGGAAATGGAAGATATCGATCCAGACGGAGCACTTTGTAAATTCCACAGCCAACGCATACTACTGAATTCCTCCATCTGGAGGCAGATTCCCCCACCCCCCCCAGATTTGGCGTTTCGGAAAGTGGATGTCTCACAACTGGCGCGTCCATTCACTGCCATGAGACTTCCCCATCAGGTCAGCAAGCAGACTAAGGCACTTCTCTTGATTGAGATCCCAGACAAACAAGATGCCAGGGACAGTCTCTGGAGGAAACTAATGTATATTTGCATAAATAAAAGGTTCAGAAAAGTCCTGCGTTAAAAACATTGTTTAACCACGTGACTCTTAAAGGTATCATCTCTTGGTATTCTTTATGCATGGAGCACCTATCAACGTGTTAAGTGTAGTAAAATGGAATTCTGGGAACCTCTCAGAACGGAAAAGTGAGGGGAGAAAGCAGGAACAGAAATCTGCAACAGGGACAAGGTGGGAATGGCTGGTTGGACAGGTGCCTTCCCTGCCCCGCCCTGATATCCAAGGAACACATCTGTGAAATGTCCACTCTGACATTGGTCTTGTGGCCCTCCCAACAGCCTCTCGAAACATTTTACAGGTAAGAAAACCAAGGCTCTGACAGGTGTAGGAATTTGTGCCCGGTTGCCCCCAAGCCAAGTGGCAGACTTAGGATTTGATCTTGTGTCTGTCTTACTCAGGAGCCTGGGTTCTTTAGGTTACTCTGCCTGACCCAGGGGTTCGCAGGCCCTGGCAGGATCACCTGGGGAGCTTTGAGGACTCTACCTTCCAGGACAGCATCCCAGACCAATTATGTCAGACTGTCCAGAGACCAGGGACCCTGCATTTTGGGGGAACCTCAGTTCTCTAACGGGGTTTTGCAAATTGGGAGGCTGAGAGCCTTACCCAAGCGAAGGTGTGGGGAGTGACCCACATCACGTTTACCGATGACGGGTCTGGTTAAACTGCACTGATTTAAAGCAAATGGGGATCCAGGAGGGAGCAAGTACGTCTCGTTTGTTTTTGCGTTGGTTGACAAGCTGGACTTAATTCTGGGAATAATACAAATGTCATTCATAACCATCTCCCCTACAATAAAAGTGACAGCCACCACCACCACTGTGATCACAACAGTGGCCAACGACAGGTGCTCCTGAGGGCCCAGGCACTGCACCAAGCAGTTTTGGATGCATCACCTCGGACTTATCACCAAACGACCCTGGGAGGTGATGCCCCCGTCACCACCTTTCAGAGATCCCGCTGGGAGGTGGCATACTTGGGGTCTGAACCTGGAACCAGTCTGCCGCACACCCCTAAGGGTCTCTGTGACAGAAGGGATCGCGTCACCCTGTTCTCAGACAGCAGAGTGAAGAAGGTGTCTCCACCAACCACAGGGCCCTCCCTGAGCCCGCCCCGTATAACCAACAAAACAGGACCCAGGCGACAGGCGGGCAGGCAGCCAGGGCTGAAGGTGGCCCCCAGCGCTGAATGGTTTCCTGGGATGACATCAGCCTGAGCGGGTACAAATGGCCCCTTCACCTGACCAGCCACACAGCGCAGGGGCGTGGAGGGTGACTTCATCACCACCTCTCCAGAGGGAATGTGCAGCCCTGGGCTGCCTGCCAGGCAGAGAAAGGCCGGACCAAAGCCCTCCTTAGAAGCAAAGCAGCTGGACCCGGCTGAGACCCAGGGGATCAGGCACGACCTGCGGGCTAACCAGGCAGCAGGTGCAGGCTGCGCTCCTGTGCATCACGATCCCTAAATGAGCATCATGTGGGCTGGGCTGCGGGCAGGCCCCCTAGTCTCAGCTCTCCAGAGCGGGACCAGGGTGGAAGACTCAGAACTCGGGATTAGCAGCCCAGACTCAGAACATCACCTGCCCCTGTAGCGCCGTGTAGCACTCGCAAGGCTGGCCCTGTTTGCACGTCTCCTCGTCTCTTGAGGGTGGGCAGTGGAGGGCACCACAGTGCCCAATTTCCACTTTCCTTTTCCTTCTTTTAGCTTTAGAAAATCTCTTAAAGCAATGTCACATTAGTCCGATCTATTACAAAGATCAAGGAGTAACTGGGACTTGGGGTGTGGTGGGTAAGGTGTGGGGGCCGGAGCCATGCGGGGACCTCCGGGTCCCCTCATCCCCGCGAAAACCACCAGGAGAACGTGCTGTGCAAGCTTCTTCACCTCCCCTATTCCGCAGGTCTGGGACACTAAGTTCTGCTTCCCCAGGACAGGACAGGTTGGAAGGGTGGTGGGGAGAAGGGCTCTCAGCCCAGAGGATGGGATCCCCCTGCTGCTGCAGGGGCCAGGGAGGGCACAGGCAGTGTCTCGAGCTCTCAGTGGAGGCCCGGACACACGGGGATCCTGAGTGGAGAACCCATCCAGACGGTTGAGATTTCTCCACCCAAATAGCGCTGGATTTTTTTTTTTTTTTTTTAGCAATTTCCCTTTATGAGATCTTTTCAGTACGCTGAAGCCTTCAAAGCATGATGGCTTTCTTTTTGCACTGCTATTTCATACATTTACATAACAACGAATCAAGTTAAGCAACAATGATTACAAGCACAAATGGCATAAAGAGGTTTGGGATCCGGGCGCCTGGGTGGTTCAGTCAGTTGAGCCTCGGCTCGGCTCGGGTCATGATCTCATGGGTTCCTGGGACTGATCCCCGCATCTGGCTCCGCCTTGACAGTGTGGAGCCTGCTTGGAATTCTCCCTCCCTCTCTCTCTGCCCCTCCCCTGTTCGTGCTCTCTCTCTCAAAATAAATAAACATTAAAAAATAAAAGAGAGGTTTAGGATCAAAAAAATGGATTTCTTTCATTCATTCATTTACTCATTCATTCATTCATTCAAGAAGTTTTATTAAGTGCCAGGTAAGGCAGAATGATTGGAAGGCGTTTGAAATAATTTTCTGGGGGGTGGTGAGAATGTTCTAGATCTTGATAGAGGTGTGGGGTCCTTACACTGGTATATGCATTTGTCAAAACTCATCAAACTGTACACTTAAGGTATATGCCCTTTGCTGCACGCAAATCATACCTCCAAAATATTTATAATATTTTACGAATTTATGACATTCCTGCAACAGTGAATAGAATGATATTAGTATCAGTACTAAGCACGGTTAGAGCCAGCTATGTGCCAGGCACGGCCCTAGGTGCTTTGATACGTGTCAGCCGATGTATCCTTCCCAACAACTCTATGAAGGACTGATACGATCCCCCTCTGAGATTAGCACACTGAGGCACAGAGCTGTGAAGTAAGTTGCATCTGTCACACAGCGAACAGGGTTGCAAAGCTGGGATTTGAACAGCTGGCCACATAAACAAAGACCGTGAGCCCAGAGTAACTGTGAGAATCTTGGGGTCCAGAGAGATGGCTTATGGGGGATGGGACCCAGAGATGGGGCAGGGGCACCCACAGAAAACCCAAGTGGCCTGGAGGGTACCAGCTAGGGGAGCTGAGTGAGAATAAAGCTGGACTTTCTCTGGCTGCTCAAGACAAGGTCTGACTCTCAAGTTCCTGAGACTCGACAGGCATAGGCCCCCGAGTCTGTGGTCCACAGACTCAGCCATGACCCCAAGAGGAAGACACTGCTTGCTGTCCAGAGAACTCTGATTTGCCATCCTGAGCCTCCCAAACTGTTCCTGGCAAGAAAGCCCAGCCCTACTGAGCCCTGTAAGTGGTCCACTCAACGAATTTGGCTGGCAGCCACTCAGGGGCTTAGAGCCCATTCATGGGTCTATGTCTGCATTCACTCATTCATCTGTCTGTCAGGTATTTACGAGTAGCAAGAATGCTCCAGGTGAGTGCTGGGCTCTGGGGACGTGAAAGGGCAAATACTTCTCAGTGTTGCTTTACAGTCTAGTAAGAATCACCGGGAAGAATTTGGAGGAAAGTACAGAAACACCTCCAAGATCAGGAGTGTTAACGGGACACTTGGGTGGCTCAGTGGGTTAAGCATCCGACTCTTGGTTTCAGCTCAGGTCAGGTCACAATCTCACAACTCGTGAAATCCAGCCCCCACGTCGGGGTCTGTGATGACAGCATGGGGATCCTGGGTCTCCCTCTCTCTCTGCCCCTCCCCCACCCTCGTGTGTGTGTGTGTGTGTGTGTGTGTGTGTGTGTGTGTGTGTGTGCACTCTCTCTCTCTGAAAATAAATAAACTTAAAAAAAAAAGAACAGGGGTGTTAACAACCCATGCATTTGTTCATTCATTCATTTAAGTACAAGATGTTAGACAGCATGCCCTTCTGTGACCACATACTGTCCTTGAGAGCAGGGACTGTCTCTGTCTTGTTCCCTGATGTATCCCAGGGCCTCCAACTGTGCCTGGCACACAGTAGGTAGCCGGCACGTTTGCTGAGTAACCCACTTTTTTCTTTTATTTTTTTAATTCCCATCCAAGTTAGTCAGCATATAGTGCAACAATGATTTCAGTAGATTCCTTAATGCCCCTTACCCAATTAGCCCATCCCCCCTCCCACAACCCCTCCAGCAACCCTCAGTTTGTTCTATATATTTAAGAGTCTCTTATGTTTTGTCTCCCTCCCTGTTTTTATATTATTTATGTTTCCCTTCCTTTATGTTCATCCTTTTTGTATTTTAAAGCCCTCCTATGAGTGAAGTCATATGATTTTTGTCTTTCTCTGACTGACTAATTTCACTTAGCACAATACCCTCCAGTTCCATCCATGTAGTTTCAAATGGCAAGATTTCATTCTTTTTGATTGCCGAGGAATACTCCATTGTATCTAGAGACCACATCTTCTGTATCCTTTCATCCATCGATGGACATTTGGGCTCCTTTGCATACTTTGGCTATTGTTGATAGTGCTGCTATAGACATGGGGTGCATGTGTCCCTTAGAAACAGCACACCTGTATCCCGTGGATAAATGCCTAGTGATGCAATCGCTGGGTCGTAGGGTAGTTCTATTTTTAGTCTTTTGAGGACCCTCCATACTGTTTTCCAGAGTGGCTGCACCAACTTGCATTCCCACTGAGTGACCCACTTTAAGGAACTGTTCATTCGAGGGTGGCTATCTCCACCCGGGCTTCCTGCTACACAGGCAGATTCTGGGGCCTACATCAGACCTGTAAGATCCCCACCCGAGACTCTTCTCACTGAGCCAGCTCAAGGTGCCGGTCAAAGTCTGACTTTGGTCCTCACTGTTAGCCCCCTTTTGCAAGGGCAGAAACCACCGCTCAAAGAGGTCAAGGCCCCAGACACAGGAAGGGGCAGCACCAGGATTCGAACCCAGCCTTCCTGAGTGTCCCACCCCTGCGTTTCCTCCACCTCCCCACCTGCCTCGGCCATCAGATGCCGCTGAAGCAGCACTGACTCTTCCCCACGATTCGGCTCAGAAACCTGGAGGGATTACATTTTTCCACTGATGGCACAGAGTTGTTGAAAATCCACGGGGCTCCGCATTATATGAAAAGCTTAGGAAACTCATTAAGCAGGGCTCTGACAGCCTGTTCCTTTTTTCATCCCTCCCCCAAAAGGCCTCGTATTTATGCATGAGGAAAGAAAAAAAAAATCTCCAGCGTAGGATATGAAAAACCTCCAACTGTTGTTCCCTCGGTTATAGAGCAGAATGCCTCTGATTAACCCTTTGCAGCCACTTTCTCCTTAATTAGCGGTGGCTGTGGATGACCCCCAGCCCCACCCAACCACCAAATATGCTCCCCTCATCAAGTAGCAACTCAGGGAGGGCGGGGGGCTCAGAGGGGTGAGTCCCGCGAGGTGGGTGGGGAAGCCAAGTGCAAGCAAAGGAATCTGGGAGGGCGGCAGGGAGCCAGGCCCACCAGCTCTCCTCAAAATTCCGAGGGAGCCCGTGCCACCATCTTGGCATCCCAGGCAGGGGACTGGCTTGTGCAAAGGCCAGGAGGAGGTGGGTGGAAAGGGAGGCCGGGGACAGTGAAGCACATGTGATTACCAGCTGTGACCGATCAGGCACTCACCACACACCAAGTGCTCTGCTGGGCGTTTTACGCTTGTTACAAAGGAATTCTCGCTGTCCTAAGTACTACGATTCCCTGTTTACAGACAGGGAAACTGAGGTTTGGGCAAAGTCACACAGCTAGCAGATGGGGGAGTGGGTATTTGAATCCAGGCCGCTGCCCCTGGGAAGGCCCTAAAAGGCCACACCGGAGCCTCCATCTACAGACAGGGAAACTGAGCCCCACAGCAGATGCCATGGAGAAGAGGTGGGCTCAAGGCTGCACGGTTTGGATACTCCTCTTAATCTCTTTTCGGAAAACTCCCCAAAGGCAGGAACCGTCTCGTGACCTTTAATGCCTCACACAGAGTTTTGCAGACAATAGGAGCTCTGTAAATGTCTGTCACTCAGCTCTGAAGGACATCAAGGTTCAGAACCGCATAGCCCCTAAATACCCCTACTTTGAATTTGGAACCTCAAGTTCCAGTCTGGATTGTCACTGACTTGCTGTGTGACTTTCTGTAGGTCTCTTTCCCTCTCTGGGCTTTTTGGCTCCCCCAACACGAAAAGGGTGGGGTGGAATGATCTAGATGTCGTGACAACCAAAGCTCAGGAGCAGCTCTTGGAAGAGGAAATCGATGCCAAAGTCCTGTCCCTCAGTGATCTGTTTACACTTGCTTCCAGGGCTCATATAAAAACTTTTATGGATAACGAAACTCTGTTTACCCATCATCTACCAGGGCAGCTGCCTCGGTATACTCTTTGAACTGAGCACCAGAGGTTCTAGAGCCTTCCGGGTGCTTCCTGCCCAGATGGCACAGAGGGTGGGGGGTGGGGGGCAGCTGCCTCAACACAACCCCACATCTATCCCTCCCCTTCCCTGGAGCAGAAGGCAATTACCAAGAAGAAAGAACAGACTTCTGGCCACTAACTGAGGTATTACAGATGTCAAATTATAGGTGTGCCTAGGGAAGGGCCGTTTCTAGAAATCAAGCTGGCGAGTGACGGGAATGTGGGCTGGCAGGTAATTTCTGGCTTTGGCAGAAGGCAAATATTTGGACGTGGAGCCTGATGACACAGGACCAGGAATTCAACAGACCACGAAAATATCTTCAAATGCTGGGAGTGTGACCCTGCCCGCTTCTCGTGTGACAGGTCACAGCTAGAATGACAACAAGGCACTGACTGTGTGCCGAGTGCCATGCAGGGCACCGGACAAGCATGTTGTGTCATAACACCTCTGTTGGTATATGCCACCTGCTCCATTTCGTAGCCAAAGGGGGAAAAAATGCTTTATCAGAGTAGAAAGACCTGCCCAAAATTACACCAGGAGTCAAAGTTAGGAAACCTAAAAGTTAGGAAATTCCAAGGCCCTACTAACATCTTGGCTTCTCCCAGAGTCTGTCAGCTAAGGCCACATGGTTATCCGGGGCCTGGCAGGGACCTCAAGTCACATCTCTTGGCTCCCACGTTGGGCTCTTACCATTCATATATCAGTGGTGCTCAATGGTGGGCGATTTTGTCCCCAAGGGACATTTGGTAAAATCTGGAAACATGAGGGGCGCCCAAGTGGCTCGGTTGGTTAAGCGTCTGACTTCAGCTCAGGTCGTGATCTCGTGGTTTGTGGTTTGAGCCCCACGTCAGGCTCTGTGCTGACAGCTCAGAGCCTGGAGCCTGCTTCCGATTCTGTGTCTCCCTCTCTCTCTGCCCCTCCCCTGCTCAGTGCTGTCTCTCTCTCTCTCCCTCTCTCAGAAATAAACATAAAAAAATTTTTTTGTTTAATCTGGAAACACTATATACAGGCCAGGGGTGCTGCCCAACATCCCACGATTCACAAGACAGCCCCCACCACAGAGAATGATCCAGCCCCAAGAGTCGAAGTCGCTGTGATGTGAAACCCTGGTCTATATCATGGCACCTCTCACAAAAGGCACAACACGTCCTTCAATCCCTTGTCTTGATAGGGAGGGACAAGAAATGAGGCATCCGCAGACCTGGGCTGGAGTCCAGGCTGTAAACTTGGGGACTCGGGGCAAGTATGTCCCACCTTCTCCCTAAGCCTCAGTTTTATCATCTGTAGAACAGGGGTAACAAAAAAATAACACCTACCTCACAGCGGGGAGGGGAGGCGCATGCCACAAGAGTATAAGACAGTGTGCTTTGTTCAGGGGATGGTACATGGGAAGTGCTCGAGAGGTGTTACTCCTTAAGCCTTAATTTCCCCACCTGTGAAATGGAACAACAGTCTATGCCTTGGAGTGACACTCAAGCTTTTTCCCTCCGACGCGGTTACACCGACGTCACGTTTTCCCAGATGGCCTCGCTCTAAGACACAAACGGCCTGGAGAAGTGGCAGCTGGAGAGAGCTGCTGGGCCAGCAGTGGACTTGGTGCGCACGAGAAACAAGCATTTTGGGTGAAGGCCGCTGAGAGTTGGCGGTCTGTTACCGCAGTATAACATGCCCTACCTACCCTGACAAATACATCAAGCTCAGGAGTGCAAAGCAGCTGATAGTTATTACACACCGCCTAGCTTCCAGGTGCTGTGCTAAGTGCCTCGCAAGGAAACTGAGGCTCACAGAAGTCAAGTCACCTGTCTGAGGTCCCATAGCTAGTTAGTGGCAAAGCCGGGATTCAAACTCAGATATGCCTAAAAGGAGAGCAAAGCTCTTAACTGGATTGACCTAATTCTGCCTGCATCCGTTTTTTTTTTTCCCCCCTTAATCAGGAAAAGGCAGCCAAGGATAAGCAAATTTATGTTTAAAAACCAAAATAGGGGCACCTGGGTGGCTCAGTCAGTTAAGCATCTGACTCTTGGTTTCAGCTCAGGTCATGATCTCACGGTGTGTGGGTTCGAGCCTCATGTTTGGCTCTGTGTTGACAGTGTGGAGCATGCTTGGGATCCCCTCTCTCCCCCCCCCTGCCCCTCCCCAACTTGTGCAACACTCTCTTTTTCAAAATAAATAAATAAACTTTCTAAAAAACTGAACAACTTGTTCACAGACTTTGAAATGTTTAACTCCTAGTAATAATAGATGTTTTAGGTTCCTCCCTTTCATGGAGCAGGGCAGTCTGGAGTGCTCCCCTGGCCTAGACACTGACGCTGGAAAAAAGCCAGTCTTGCATACTATGCTCCCAAATCGGAGCACAGAGCTCGCTGCTGTGCATGGCTCAGCCTTTGTGATGAATGTTTGATGAGTTAAATGTGGGTGAGGACCACTTAGCATCCAAGAAATGGATTCCGTCCCCCGCCAGGAGATTCGCGCCAACTCCTAAAAGGGTGTGCTGCTCACGAGCCCCTGGGACCCTCAACCCAGCCCGGCTGAGCAGCCTCCTTTACGAGCAAGAGCCTACGAGGCGAGAAAAGCATCCACTGGGAACACAGAAAGCTACCAAATTACAGGCCTTGGGCAGGTCGCTTGAGTTCGGCCCACTCCAATTTACTCCTCTGTGCGAAGAAGGATTAAGTAATACTCCCTGGCCATTCTCAGACCGTCGGTTGTGGTGGGTATAAAAGAGAAGAAGCCAGTATTCGTTATCTACTTACTGCTACGTAACAAACAGCCCCAAGACGTACTGGCCCGGATCAACCAACACGTCGTATCTCTTACGGTTTCTGGACGTCAGGGATCTAGGAGGGGCTTAGCTGAATAGTTCCGGTTCAGGGTGTCTTGTGAGCTGCTGACCAGAGGCACAGCCTCACCCGCAGGCTGAAGGATCCACTTCCAAGCTCGCCCACGTGGCTGATGGCACGTTTCACCTCCTTGCTGGCAGCTGACTGGAGGCTTCTGTCCTTGGCCACGCGGGCCTCTCCGCGGGGCTGCCCCAGCATCCTCCAGGCTTGGCAGCTGGCTTCCCCCAGAGTGAATGTTCCAAAAAGGGAAAGAGTGACCAGGAGGGGAGCTGCAGCGTCTTTGTAACTTAGTGACGCTGTCACTTTGGCGGTATTCTACCGGTCACGCGCACCGCCCTGGTCCTGCGGGGGAGGCGGCCTCACAATGGTGAACGTCAGAGGGCCGCCCGTGTGTGTTTGTGCCCTGCCTGCAAGGCAAGTGACTAGCACTAATCAAATTACAACGGTGACGTTCGCAGCAGCCGTCTCCCGAGTTCCCCCCGTGTGCCCGGCGGGCGCTGTGCGGCGATCTGTGTGTGTTACCTCCATACGATCTCCGCCACAGCCATGGGGTGAGGTAGTACCATCATCCCATTTTACAGAAGAGGAGGCATAAAGAGGCTAAGTAGCCTCCCCAAAGTCACGTCGCGACGGACAGGCAGAACCGGGACTCCACCCCACAGCCCTGGGCCCCACAGCTCGCTCTCGTCACCGACAGCGGTGTGCTGGAGCTGGCCTGCCCTGCTGCCCAGAGACAACTGCGAAATTGTCAGGAGTCAGTTGCGAGCCACTGGTTCAACGCGGCCACTAAGCTGAAGGAACACACCATGAAACCAACCGCGTCAAAAGCACGGGTAACAAACGGTCAGATCTTATCAATGGCCCTCACTACTTCCCACCTTTTAGTATTAAGTACGGTCCTGGGGTCACTGCCGCATACTGACTCTTCACGGTGTAAGTCGTACGTAACGATGATGCACCGAGTTTCTTTTCCCAGTTCCGTGTGCAGGGACGGAGAGCCCGTAGGTTGCGCTTGGCCCTGGTGGGAGTATTTCCACCACGGGAATAGGCAGCTGCTACAAATCCAGGCTTTCCCCCCCCCCCACCCCCCAAAGACCCAGTTGTAAGGCATCTACCAGTAAACCACTGTAACTCACTCAGTACGTCATTTCCTCTCATAGGGAACTATCTTGATGACTCCCTGCTGAAGACCCCATTCTTCATGAAACCCCCAAATATAACACTCCCTGTGACACGTATCAATCCAGAGTTCCTTCCTGAAATGTTTGACTTCCTGATGAGGAAGCTAGAGGCACTTGTCTGAACAAAACATGTGAGATTCAAAAACGCTAAGACAGAAAAAGTAAGAGTAACAGAGGGGCCCTCGGGTCACAGAGATAGAAAGGGAGTGGGTGGGTGTGTTTAAACCTCAGGGATGGCTTGAAGTCACGACAACAGAGGGCAAAACCGATCCACATCTGCAGTCACTCCTGATAGCCAAGAATGGGAAATGACCCACATGTCCAGCCAGGGCACTTAATAAATCATACAGCATGCCGCATGGCCATGGACACGTTTATTTGTTTTTTTTTTTCTTCCCTAAAGATACATACAACTGCTACATTTTTAGAGCACCTGAGTGGTTCAGATGGCTGAGCGTCCAACTCTTGATTTCGGCTCAGATCATGATCTCCCAGTTCGTGGGATCGAGCCCTGCATCAGGCTCTGCGGTGACGGTGCGGAGCCTGCTTGGGATTCTCTCTCTCCCTCTCTCTGCCCCTCCCCCTCTCATGCATGCACGTGCTCTCTCTCTGTCTCTCAAAATATATAAATAAACATTAAAAAAAACAAACAAACCCTGCTGCGTTCTTGAAAGGTTAGAAAGACACAGAGGATTGGCAGTTCGGTTTGAGAGAGGGAAGAAAAAAGACAGGAAGGAAAGGCATCTGAATGCCAAGAGCGGTTCTCGTTGATGTTAGAATCATGGGTCGATTTTGTTTCTGTTCAGTTTTTCTAGACTTTCCAAATATGAGACCAGCACACCTCACTTTCTTAGTTGGGGGGAGGGGAGCAGGGATCAACATTATTTCACACAAGCAGAGCCCGGTGGAGCCGCCAAGCCCTTTATCCTGCTCTGCGTGTCTCTCCAGGTCTCTCCCAGAGGCCCCGGTTTTGGCCCCAGCCTTTGGCCCCGCTGGATCCATGAAGGGGCCATTGTTCTCAGGGTGACATCATTCCGTTGCCTGGAGGGTGAAAAGGAGCCCTGAGAGGGTGCGGCCAGCCACTTCACGCTGGCTTCTGGGGCTGCAGTTAAGTCTAACACACCAGCCCCACGCCCTAAGGGGCAGCCTGAGAGCAGGGCACCTGATGGGGCACTGGACGTGCCCTGGCAGGCAGCACTGGCACTGGCCTCATGAGATGGACCAAGGGGTCATGGCAGCTGGACCCTACTCCCCTACATGCCAGTCTCAGGAGAAGCATAAAACCCCAGAAGCCTGGGGCGCCTGGGTGGCTCAGTCGGTTGAGTGCCCGACTTCGGCTCAGGCCACGATCTCGCCGTTGGTGGGTTTGAGCCCGGCGTTGGGCTTGCTGCGGTCAGCACAGAGCCGGCTTTGGATCATCTTCTGTCCCCCCGCCTCTCTCTCTGTCCCTCCCCCGCTTGCACTCTCTCTCTTAAATAAAAAACAAAAACAAACCAACAAAACCCCCCAAAAACCTGTACCTGGCACACAGTAGGTGCTCAATAAATGGTGGCTAGAGGTGAAGAGAGCAGAAGAGTACTCCAGGCAGGGGGAGCCATGAGGGCACATGCCCTGGGTCCTGGGAAGAACCCCAGACCTCCCTGGGCTGGACTCCTGGTGTCCACTTCTAGAAGGTGTGTAGCAGGCCTCAGTTTAGCCATATGTGATACGGAGATCACACAAAGGGAGACGGTGCCACCAAGGGAACACAAAAATCAAGGAGAGGGGATTTCGGGAAGGCAGACTCAGCATAAGCTCCTACACCAAGGTGAACCGGGCCAGCTGAAGACCCCGGGCCTCCCAGGCTTTACCTTCTTTTTTTTTTTTTTTTTTTTTTTTTTTTTTATGTTTACTTATTTCGAGACAGAGAGATAGCATGAATGGGGGTGGGGTAGAGAGGGAGAAAGAGAGAGAATCCCAGGCAGGCTCCGTGCTGTCAGTGCAGAGCCAGATGCACGGCTCAATCTCACAACCACGAGATCATGATCGGAACCGAAACCAAGAGTCGGACGCTTCACGGGCTGAGCCGCCCCTCCCCCCGCCCAGGCGCCCCTCACAGACTTTACCTTCTAGTGGAGGACACAGAACAAGCGAGTAAGAGGAAAAGAAGCACAAGTGGCATCAGCAGATCCCGGATCCCACAGGGCCCTGAAGGCCACGGTAAGAAGCTGGGGCTTTCTAAGTCCAGGGCGAGGCAGGGGGATGATCTGACCACTTGGGTTGCTGGATGGAAAATGGACTGGAGGGGAAAGGGCCGGAATGTGGAGGGGGTAGGAGGTTGAATAATGGCCCCCAAAAGGATACGTCCACATCCCAACCCTGGCACCTGTGAATGTGACTTTACTTGGAAAAACGGTCCTTGAAGGTGTAATTAAGGATCTCGAGGTCACGCTAGATTATCTGGTGGGTCCTAAATCCAATGATAAGTGTCCTTATAAGAGACAAAGGACAAGGCCACATGAAGACAGAGGCAGCCTCAGAGGCCAAGGAAGACCTGGAGAAGCTGCCAGAGAGGGGAGGGGTCCTCCTCTGAGGCTAGGCGGGAGGTGTGGCCTGCCCACCGCTGGACTGGGGACTTCTGGCCTCTGGGACTTCAAGAGAAAATCTCCCTTGTTTTCAGCCACCAGGTGTGTGGCCATTTATTACAACAGCCTTAAGAAACTAATATGAACGAGGCATGTATGAAATCGGGGCTTCTGAAGATGACAGCCACCAACAGCCCTTTCCTTTCAAAATCCCTGCCACTTGCTAAAAAAGTGTGTGTGTGTGTGCGTGTGTGCGTGTGTGCGTGTGTGGAGTGGGGAGACGCTGGGCTCTGCTGAATATTTTAAGCATCCATTTCACTCCATAATTGATGCAGAACTAAATACTCCCACTCAGCCTCCGGCTGGAGGGCTCAACACACAGCACCAGTGCTCAAACAGTGGATCCCCAGGGCAGGGCCGTGGGCCCCGTGAGGCAGACCCATGCCGGGAGTGCTGGAGTCCCAGCCTCACCCACCCATTCCAGCTGTGTGACCCCAGGCCTGTGACCTGAACTCTCTGTGCTTCATGGATTTCCCATCCATGAAATATGGGACTATTCCCTCCTCCCCCAGTTTCCCTGGGGGTGGTTGTGCAGATTCAACGACCCCCCGTTTCTGGCAAGTAGCAGGTGCTAGATGGATGTCAGATCCCTGTCCTTTTCCCCTCGCCGACTCTGGTGACTAGGGAAACACTCAGGCTGCACTGACAGTCCCCCCAAACCAAATTATATACAGCCAGGTTCTCAACCAGGGAAGGGGATGCCATTTTGCCCACAGGGGACACTTGGCAATGTCTGGAGACATTTTTGGTTGTCGTGACTGGGAGGGTGCTAGTGACATCTCATGGCGGGGAGGCCAGGGATGATCCTACAATTCACGGGACAGCTCCCTCCCCGCAAGCGAAGGAATTACCTGGCCCAAGACATCAATGGTGGTGAGATGGAGAAGCTCTGATACACGGCAGCAGTTTGATGTTAGACACAGGTCTTTGATATCCCAAGATAGTTCCCTCTTTTCCAGCACATCTATCATACAGTCATGTGCTGATATGTTTTATCATCTGCCCCCTTGGAAAGCACCTTTAGGGAGGCAGCAGTTGTGTGTGTCTGTTCTCAGCCACCTCCCCGGTGCCCGCACCCTGGGGTGTGCCCAGTAAACCACAGGTGGACTGAACACGTGAGTGAATGAATGAAGATACACACATGATATATACCTCATGCTGAGCGCAGAGCCTGGCACACGGCAAATGCCCGTGGAATGCCAGCCAGATTCTTATTCTTTCCTAAAGCAACCAGTCTGGCCATCTGGGCGGGTGGGACTTACCCCACAGAGTCCGAACACCACCCCTGAGCCCCCAGAGTGACACGAGATGCACACTTGTTAGGCACTTCCCGTATCCCAGGCGCTTAACAGACGCCAGGGTTGTGCTGGTTCTTACTTAACTGTCTCCTGCTGGACCACCTACCAGATGAGTCCCAGGCGAATCCCCATTTTACAGATGAGGATGCTGAGGCTAAAGGAGGTGATTTAACTTGCCCAAGATCACTGGGCCAGCTCGTGCAAGACCTGAGACTCGATCTCAAGTCTGTCCCGTTCCAAAGCCCTCTGTGTAGTAGCCTATGACCTTGGAGACCCCCTGCTTCCCGTTTTTCTTTCAGCTTCAGCCTCTGTGGCACTGCCATTGTTCCTGGGTTCTGGAACTTTCTGTCTGGCCTCTACTTGGAGTCCATCTCGTCTGCTGGGCTTCGTTCTCAGGCTCACACTGGGCTGCAGCACAAACGTGCCTCTTCCTGCCTTTGTCGCTCGGAGACAATGCGTTTGTTTTTCCCTCTTTCCCCCTTTTATTCCTTGGACACAGAGGCAAGCCATTAGCAAATTATTTCAAGGCTGGCTTTAGAAAACATTTCGGGGCACGCCTTTGAGGGTTACTTTAGGCCTGTGATAGATTCTTCCAGAGTGCTCTGAGTAAATTCGAGCCCGAGGCAGGACTTGGAACTGAACAGACTTTTTAGATAAGTCACGTACAAGTTCAAGTGGCGAAGACCAAAATCCCGCTCCCCTCCCCACCCCAGCACGGATACGGCCCTCGTCCCTAAACTCTTAAGTCATCGTCTGTGTGGCTTTAAAACGTTTCCTCCTATAAAACAAATATTTAAGTGAGGTCCCGGAGTAAAAGGGGCGTGTGTGGATTTTCCAGTTCACCGGGAATCTTTGAAGGGATGGCCGGAGAGAAAAGGTCTGGTTGTCGCAACGGCGACAGCGGAATCTGAAGGCACACACGCCACACGCCAGGCACGGCCGCACGCGTCCCACATTTATAGGCACGTCCACGCCCGCAAACGGTAATAATGGGGAATGGAAACATGAAGTGATGATAATCCCCATTTCACAGACGAGAAAGCTGAGGCACAGAGAAGGGAAGAGTCCAGCTGGGAAGTGGCAGAGCCGGGATTCAAATCCCGCCCTCTGTGACCGCCTGGGCCCCCATCTCAGCTCTGCCCTCACCCTGCCGAGTCAGAACACCCTGAGATCACTGCGTCCGACGGGGAGAAGGCAATTTACAAGCGCGTGGACACCCTCTGCTCCCAGCACGGTGCCGGGCGCTCGTCTGAACCTCCACACAATGCCGTGGTTCACCCCATTTGACAGGGGAGGAAACTGAGGCCTGGTAAAGGATCAACCAGGACGTGGCCGAGTCCGATTCAAGCTCTCAACCCCGGTGCGGCTGGTGCTCACCACTCGGTAGATGCCAGATGCTAAATGGGCAGGAACCCAGAGCCCGGAGTTATTTAGCACGCATTTACACCGCTTGCAGGCACCGTGACGCAACAGTGAGCAGAGGAGGCAGAGCCTGACTTCATTCATTCCTTCAGCAGGCTGGGGGGTGGGGTGGGGGGGTGGGGAGGCCACAGAGTGGTGCTGACACGTTCGTTACCCAGGCCTGGGGGATTCAACCCCCAGGGTCATACGACTCCCAGGGCGGGAGAGCTGAATGTATGACCAAACCCCGTGCCCTTAACTGCATTGCCACAGAGGGGAACAAGAGAGAGGCAGAGACAGGTAGAGAGAGACGGAGAGAGGCCAGAGATATGCACATACAGACAGAGACACAGACAGAGACAGAGAGACAGAAAGAATGAATAAGAGGCCTTTCCCCCCTGGCCCAAGGAACCCCTTCCAGTGGGTGGCTGGGAGGAAATGTCCCAAATTCAGGCCCCACTGATCCCAGGGCTACAAAGCAGCACAGACCCACAAGAGAACATGTCATATTAACGGGACCCGTGTGTTTCCATCTGACTGCTCCGGTAGCTGTGTGACCCTGGGAGAGTCACCACACCTCTCTGGGGGATGCTGAGTCCCTGCACCTGTCAGGACAGCTGTGAGCTTCCAGTGACCTCGAGTGTGCAGAGGGCCAGCCCAGAGCCTGGTGTGCCCCCCGTGGCACCATCCCCCAATGCTGGGGCAACGTGCCATCTGCGTGTACCATGCCGAGCCCAGAGAAGCAGCCGGCCCAGCCCTTCACCCGCCCTCAGGCCCCTCTGAGCTGAGCGGACACGGTCAGGTGGCAGACGGCTCCCTCGTGAAAACACAAAGCCCTCTCTTTGAGTTCAGTCAGTCAGGTGGGCGTCCCTGAAGTGATCAGGAAGGCCCGGAGGAAAAAAAAGGAGGGGCTTAGCTAGAGAGAGCCTGGAGTGGAGGGGGTGGCTTCGGAGCCCGAGATCCTGGCCCTGGCTTCGCCGCTCACTCACTGTGCTACCCCGGGAGAGTGCCTTTCCCTCTCTGGGCCCCGGTCCCGCCTCTCTCGGTCATCACTGAGTTCCCTGAGATCGATTCGGCACCATCCTCTAGCATTGCCTCTAATGTAATCATTGGAAGTCATTCCACCCTGGTCTCCTAAATCCCACCGAGCTTGCCTGAGTGAGAGACGACAGAGCCCCAGGACCCACAGCGCGCCCCAGGCTCACGGGCCAGCAGGTGCACTTGCCCACCACCTCGGGTCTCCCTGGACAGTCAGAGACGACTTCACGATTCTGCTTGGATGGCAACATAACCAAAGCCACAAACCCAACCTGCACGTGACACGGACACTCGGCCATGCTGGGAGGCCCAGAGGAGTTGAAGCAGGTGCTAACTAATCCCCCCTAAAAGTAGGGGGGCTCCAGCATTCGTGTCTGCGGCCAGAGTGTCGGCACTTACAGATAAATCAACTGGCACAGCGGGTCCGACTCACGTGCAGGCCCCATCCTCATTTTTCCCCGGTTGGGGACACATTTCCTGACCGCTTCGGGAGACAGAGTGACTCCACCGTCAGGGGAATCAGCACCACCGATGTCTCTCTCCCAGGCACGGGGAACAGGAAGCGGCCGGGCTTGATTGACAATGATTCTGGAAGAGGCAACTTCCCTGGTTGGATCTAGGGGGACCCCCCTCCCCTACTACGGGGGAGCACGGGAGGGGAGGAGTTTTTACTGTTGCTTTAATATTTTACAAAAAAAAAAAAAAAAAAAAAACAACGTAATAAGCTTACAAGGTCTGGTGGCTCGGAGTCCGTCTGCCTTTTCCTCAGGGAAGAAAATCTCTGTTGGCTGCGGGCGGAGAGACGCCGGAAAGACTCCCGACTGCGGGAGGCCAGGTGTCGGAAGGAGGAGGTGCGCTTGAAGGGGGTCCGGCTGGCGGGCTCTCCACTCGCCCGCTCGTGGCCCACCGTGGTGGTCACTAAGTTGAGGGCTTCCTGGAAGGACCTCCTCACAGTGCCCATCCACTGGGTCATGTGGGTTTGGGCCACCGTAAGTTTGTCTCCCAGGTAATCCATGGGGCCGGAGGAGGGGAGGAAGGAGGTGAGCGAGGGAGAAAGCGATTGCAATGCCAGCGTCCTCTCCCTCTTTCTACTTTCTGCTCCTGCAAGTTCTGGGCTCGCTTGGACAGAAAAGCTGGCAGCTCTCCTCAGCCAAACCAGGAGTAAATAACCATCGCTGAGCCAGCAGCCGGCGGCACCTGCGGGTCTCGCTGAGAATTCGGAGGCAGGTCAGGGTCAGGCTGGGAGTCCACCCACCCCAGCTGTAAAGTCAACACGCTGGGCGGTCCCAGCTTCAGCCCCGGCGGCACTCACGGACTGCATCGGCTGTGACCGGGAGCTTGGGGAAATCTAGCAGCACTCACTCCAGGGTGTGACGGTCCCCGCGAGGTGGGGGAGGAAGAGGCGGTGGCCCTGGGCACCCCAGTGCTCACTGTCCCTCGGGGAGGCGGCCCCTCCCGAGCGCACACTGGAAGGACCAGGTGGGCAGGCCACCTGCCACTGCCACTGCCCCCAGCCGGACCCTGCTCACCTGACCCATACCATTCAGGTTTTTTCGTCCTCTGGCCAGAGACTGACTCCAAACCTGCCGGCCGGCAGGCAGCTAGCTCACTTCCGGAGCCAGCCTCCAGGGCCCCCGGGTCCCCTGGCTCTCTCCTGGCTCGGCAGCCCAGGATGACATCAGTCCCCGTCTTAGCGAGGGGCTTCGCTGCCCAGGAATGCAGGAGGGGCCTCGGGGAGGCGGCCGCCCAGGGAGCTGACGTCCGCCCCCATTTTTTTTCTCCCCCAAGTCCCAACTCGCTCACCGTCCCTCGGGGCTCACGGTGACTTCACGTGCCAACAGCCTACCCGCCCTGTGCCCTCACTGCGGGCTGCACGTGTGTGCGTCCGGGCTCGTGGCTGTTGGAGATCTGGCAGCCCTGGGAAGGTTGGGACAGTTGGGAAACTGCCTCTGGGGTGACAGGCAGCATCTCGGGACCTCCTCAGCTCTCGGCTGTCGGTCTGTCTCCCTCTGGTGGCCTGTTTCTCGGTCAGGTTCTTCTGCTCCCTCCCCGCGTCTCAAGTTCCACTTGTTTGTCCCCAAGCTCGGCTCTGTGTCTGTCTCTCTCTCTCCTCTCCAGCCTTCTCTCGCTCCCTCCCTCCCTCCCTGGAAAGCAACACCCAGCCAGGTGAAACAGCCCCAAGGTCCCCCAAGGAAGGAACTGGGCTGGGCTGTATTTCAGTGCAGGCGGGGTTGCCATGGCAACCCCGGGGTACAGCATCTGCCCCATCCTGGGCGGGAGGTTCTGCACCGGGAGCAATGGGAATGATTCATGGTTTACACTGGGTCACATGAGCGCCTGGGTTTTAACCCTTGCGGAGCTGGAGTAGTCAGTGGGGGATGCAGACAAGACGGAGACCGGAGGGGGTGTTTGTCAGGAAAGGACCTGCTACAGCTGGGATGGAGAACAGGGGAGGCACACTTGTTGAAGGAGCTTTCTCCCTCCAGAGGGGACCCATGCCCCCATTCTGCAGGTGAGCAGATGCAGGCTCAGGGACGTAGATTCACCTGCCCAAAGTCACACAGCAAAGATACCACCAGGGCACGGACGGAGGCTGTTCCGACCCCCCTGTTTTTGCTGGGTGTGACGGGGCACCTAGCCCAGAGTTGGAGTTCAATAAATATTTATTGTTCGAACGCCGAGTCCAAGACTGATACCTTGATAGGTCTGACTGCCTCCCAAACGCCTTCCCCCACCCACGTTACCTCAGTTTTGAATAAATATTTGCTAGATGCTGATGAAAGGGCCTCACTTGAGAAGGTTTTTTTATGAAAGCATTTCTGATGATACAGCTGACACACATCTCTTTCTACCCTGGATTCCCAGTCCTTATGGCTGTTCATTTGTTCATTCATTCGTGCATTCATTCAGTCGCTTATGCACTCCAACATTCAGAGAGTACTCGCTCAGGGCCAGGCACTGGGTACAGAGACTAAGTATGGCCCCTGCCACTGAGGACTAAGCAGGCAACGATGACGGTGGCTAATATTTACCGAGAGCAAAACCGAGTTCCCAATGCCATTCTAAGTGTTCACAGGAATTACCTCATGCACCCATTTGACAGAGGAGGAGACTGAGGCCCAGAAAGGCAAAGTTCATCTGCTAAGGTTGTTCAGTGTGGTAGGAGCTCAAAGATGGCCCCCAATGCTCCTGGCCCCTGTCATTCACACCCTGGCGTGGTCCCCTCCCACAACGAATCAGAGTTGGTCTCCGAGCCCAAGAACATAAGGCAGGAATGACAGGGCGTGACTTCCAAAGCCAAGGCAGAAACAGTAGCAGTTTCCTCTCTTAGATGGTGCTGGGGGAAGCCAGCTACCATGCTGTGAGGCTGCCCAAGCAGGCCTACGGGGAGACCCCTGTGGAGGGAATCCGAGGCCCCCAGTCTACAGCCAGCACCAACTTGCCAGCCACACGAGAGAACCACTTCGGAAGTAGATTCCACATCCCCAGTCAAACCCTCAGATGACCGCTGCCCTTGACTTCAACCTCATGAGAGTCCCTGAGCCAGAGACCCCCATCCCAACTGCTCCCACATTCCTGACCCACAGAAATCACACGAGAGGCAGGACGGCATCTGGCTCATCGGGAAACCAAGGGCTGACGCAGAATGAGGGGGAAAAAGAAGGGCTGATGAGGGGTTCTTGGAGCAGCTTGCGGGTCCCGTATGTTAGGAAGCATTACCCCATCCTGGTAGATGAGGAAACGTGCATGGGGCACCGATTCCACCTCCATACGTGTGTCTAAGCCCTGCCCACCACCCCCTCCATCCTCCAGGGTCCCAGGGCTTCTGGTCTCAAAGTTTGCCTGTTTCCTCACATGGAGTGACCATGGTCAGCCTCCTGCAGCGGGCAGACCACTTCACAGCCCTGCTCCCTCACTCAGCAAGCTAGGAACTGCCAGGGAGGGGGCAGACATAGGGAACAGCTGAGTCCTTCCCACCTGGGTCCTGCAAAGCGACACCAGAAATACCTAAAGCGCTGAAAAAGGACACAGCTTTTTAACAGACCATCTGGACACAGAGCTGGGAAATCTGGGAACCTTTGGGAGGGAAAAAAGTTCAATCAAAGCAGTACATAAATCACCTTAAAATGATAATACCCAGTGTTGGCCAGGCTGTGAGGAAAGAGACACTCTTACCCACAGCAGATAGAAAAGGAAATCAGTATATAATTCCAAAGGGAATTTAACATCCAAGATCAAAAGTATTAAAAACAATGGCCTGGGGCGCCTGCATGGCTCAGTCGGCTGAGCCTCCGACTTCGGCTCAGGTCAGGATCTCATGGTTCGAGAGTTCGAGCCCCACGTCAGGCTGTGTGCTGACCGCTAAGAGCCTAGAGCCCGTTTCGGACTCTGCGTCTCCCTTTCTCTCTGCCCCTCCCCCGCTCACACTCTGTCTCCCTCTCTCTCTCTCCCTCTCTCTCTCTCTCTCCCTCTCTCTCAAAAATAAATAAACACTAAAAAATAAAAAACCCAAAAAACAATAGCTGCCAGCTAGTGACCTATATGCAAAAGCATACTGATGTCTATACTTACTTTGATATGCCGGGGAAAAACAAAAAAAGAAATGGATGGATGGCTAGATTTTTACAAAACAAATTTAGCAAAATGTTAGCAGTTATATTATCTAGCTGGTGAGTGTGTGTGAGTCCCCCTGTCCCCAATATAACTTTTCTGTATGTTTGAAAATTATGACTGCGGTAGGAGGATGTGCCTGCCTTTTCACCCTGTGGTTCACGATCCAGTTTCACACCGAGAAACCTTCTCATTGCCAAAGAAGGCACACAAACCTTTTGCTACAAGGATGTTCATTATGGTCAGATAGGAGTTTTATATTTGTGAAAAATTAGTAAGAGCCTAACTGTGCAACAAAAAGGGACTTGCTCAGTGCTGTGCTCAGCCATACTGATGTCAGGGGAAAAAAAACGGTAATGCCGATCCTGTCTTTATTTATGAGGTTAATGGTTTGTTCATGGATTTTTTACATTAACTTTTATTTAAAAAAAAAAGTGCCACATTGAGGGGCACCTGGGCGATCAGTCAGCTAAGCGTCCGACTCTTGATTTCGGCTCAGGTCATGATCCCAGGGTCATGGGATCAAGCCCCACGTTGACATGCTTGAGATATTGTCTCTCTCGCTTTCTCTCCCCGCCCCCCCCCCCGCCCCTCTCCCCCCACTCACACAGTGCTCTCTCTAAAATAAATAAAAATTTTAAAATACCACATCAAAACATTATTTATCTTGAGCGCTGGTGTTTTTGTGTGCCTCCCTAAATTTTGTACCGTAGGTGTGTGCCTCGGTCCCCTCGCCCTAGTCCAGCCCTGGGTTTGCTAAATCAATACAGTATCACAGTGAAGGATGTGGAGACCTGCCTCTAGCTTTTATTAGCTGTGTGACGCCGAGGAAGCTGCTCGACCTCTCTGATTTTCAGAGATGAAATCATCAAACTCATCATCGCTATTGACACGGTCGGTACCACTTCCTGGGTGCCAGGCATTGTGTTACATCATCGCTTATATCATTGTTATATCATCTGCTCCTTCCAGCGACGAAATGAGGTTTCTGCTACGATTATTAGCCCCCTTGTACAGATGGAAAAACCGAGGCGCGGGGAAGCTCAGCGACCAGCCCACGGGCAAACGGCTATTAAGGGGTGGCGTTTGCTACCCTGACCTCCCACCTTGGACAAGGTAGAGGATGTCCTTCCTGGCCCCACCAAACCGGTCTGGATAGGAGATAAGCATCCAGACAAGCAGAGGAGGCAGGACTACACAGCTCCACCTCCTTCCAGAAGGGGAGAGTGGTATGGAAATGAGCTGAAAAGCCAGATTGCCTGCCTGCTCCCTCCTGGCTCCCTTTAGGTACAGTGTGGTCTGAATGTGTGACTATAAAAAGCGTCGCTCCCTGAAAACTGGGACACAGCACAAGCACTTTCCCCCCAGAGGGCTCTTTCTGCAAACTCTTCTATTCTCTCCAGGAAACTCCTGGGACATTGCTGGGCATGAAAAAGGAAAGGAAGCCATCCCCTTACATAATTAATCCCCAAAATGCTGCAGAAACTGCTGACATCCAGGAAATGAATGGGAATCTTATCCACGATGTGAGGTGGGACCCAGAGATCACCATTTCCAGACAAGCATGTGCGGTCGCCGGAATGAGAATGTCGGTCACTCATTCATTCAGCAAACATTCCTCGGCAGTTACTTTGTGCGCAAGCTGTGTGGGGGCCCGGACGGGGACCGACGGTCCCTGAACAGCTCAGGGTGGCTTTCTGATTCTCAGTCATGAAGGGGGCGGGAGGGTGTTCCAGCGGACCGCCTCAAACGGGAAGCTACATTTTCTCCCAAGAATCTGATCCCAAAGGCACCCTGTAGAGAGTTCCTCAGGTAGAAGAAAAAGCCAGAAAAAAAAAAAAAAAAAGAACAATCGTAACACGAGTGTCAAGTGGGTAACATGCTGTGGGAACGTAAAAGGGATCCCAAACCAACCCAAGAAAGTGGGCTGTTGAGAAAACAAGAGCAAAGGGAAGATGACCGTTTACTGAGGATCTGCAGTTGGAGGAGGGGTACCTGCGTGGGGTTTTGAAGGATGAATAGGAGTACACCAGGAAGGGAGAGATAAAGACCAACCCTATGCAAAGGCCAGCGGCATGACCATATTCAGTCTCGCCTCTGGGCTTTTGTGCTTTGCTGCATCCCTGTCTGAAGCTGCCTTCCCCTAGTCTCCCGCCTCTACTGAACCTTCCCTCACCCCAAGACCACCCTCAGCAGCTTCGGCCTTTTCCATACCAGCCCCAGAAAGTGACCCTCTTCACATCCTGCTTCCCCAAACATTGCACATACCCAAACTGTGCATCCGGGGCCTAGAAGTACGCTAACATCACGTTGCCGGGGAAGGTGATGGCGGTGAAAATCACGACAACCATTAACTGAGGATTTACTATGTGCCAGGAGCTAGTTACTCACACATCTCATCTCATTCAGCTTTCACAACAGCCCTGTAGGGTCAGTTCTGATGTCACTTATCCCCATTTTGCAAAGGAAGACTGTGAGGTTTAAAGAGCCAAAGGGACTTGTCCAAGGTCACTGAACTGGTAAGGGGGGCTCTGGGACTTGAACCCACGGGTGTCTGATTCCAAAGCCCCCCCTAGTGCAGAAGCCAGACTCTACCCATACCTCTAAGACCCTTGAAAGTGGCCAATTGTGCCCCAAGCCCCGTGGCATGAGGATGGTGACTTTTCTACACACTTCTCTGGGTTGTCCCCAGACCTCCTGCAGTCAAGCATCGCACGGGCAAGAAACGCACGCAGAAAGACTGGTCTGCTTGCAAATCAACCGGTTTCCTTTCTCCCCACCAGGCTTGGAGAATAATTCCTGGGACCACGTGGCTTGTGGACACAGTTTAAACCTGTTTTCTCTCCCCCTCAGATAAGCGATGCTTTCAGAAAGTCAGCAGAGGGCTCGGGGTCTCCCTCCAGGGCTGACGCCCTTCGGCTCAGAGCCCTGGTTTCCCTACTGAAGATCAGACAACCTGCCCATTCGAAAAGTTGTGGCAAAGAACCAATTGAGATGGTTCTTGCCCAGCACGTACAAGACGGTAAATGACAGCCACAGGGGAAGTACCTATTCTATTCTACTCGATATCATGTCACCACGGGATGGGTCCCATTCACCCTGATTCACAGCCTGCAGCACTCAGCAGGCAGGAGACATGCCTAGTGTGAAATGAAGGAACCACCGTGGCTTGAACCCGAGTCCTACAACTCCCAACAGCCCTCTCACTAGGCTTGTTTCCAAGGCAACAGGGAAAAGTCTGATACGAAAAAAAAAAAAAAAAAAAAACCAACCCAGAAATGGCTTGATCTCACAAGTCAACCCCAGGTTATTTATACACCAAGCCCAAGACTGTTTCCTTGTGTCCATCCATCACATTCTTACTCAAAAAGCCGTTTTAATGACCTAAGATGCCCTTAATTAACCTTGGAAGGGGAGGGGAAAAAAAATCATCCGGAAAGGAAATCTTTCTAGAAACAGCCAGGGTCTCATGACCCTCCTTCATCAGGCCCTGCCCTGAGCTCAAGGGAAGAACAGCCTTCTCCACGCTGCAAAGGGCCGGCTGTGTGGCCCCGCCTGCCAGTCTGTAATTAGAGCCCCTCTTCCGAGACAGTGGGCATCTGATAAAGCTGCAGGCCCCGGCCTCCTCTAAAATGTAAACCAGGGTCTGAGTCACCGGGCTGGGCTGCCCACGAGGCCCCTGTCACACAGCCACCCTCCACTCCTCGGGCTCCCTGGGAAGAAGGGGGTTCCCCTCTGTACTCTTTCTGGCTGCCTTGCCTGGGGCTGGACAGCACGTTTCTTTCCAGCACAGCAGCTGAATTTCTCCATCTTGGGATCAGTTAGCAAAAGAGAACCAAGATGTTCTTGGGGAGCGACAAATCAGAACGGGGACGAGGGATACGTGACGACCCCTAAGAAATGTACCCCTGAGCAGGGAGCTTGCTAGCCTTGGCTGAACTTGCCCCTCAGCAGTACCCCCAAGATTTTAAGCATTGGCATGAGGCTAATAAAAGGTTAGGAGCATGGGTAAAAGGCCTTTCTTTCCTTGCTGTCTGCCTCCCTCCCTTGTGACTTCAACAAGCATCTGCTTGAGCACCTGCGGCACGCCAGGCTGGGGAGACGACCCCGGGCTCCCGGAACAGTGTGATTTGGAGTCCACAGCAAACGTAATGACAAATCACGGGAGTTGCCATTTGCCAAGGGCCTACGGTGCCCCCTGTCACTGCCGTGACCCAAGTCGCCCAGGAAGGTCGTGACGGCCACTGGACAGCCCAGGGGGCAGAGACTCCAAATGACAAAGTGCCTAGCCCTCGTCACACGGCGGCTGCGTGCGGAGCCATGACTCGGACCCAGGTCTGGCTGAGCCCACCGCCTGCACTCCTACCCTCCCCCACCCAGGCAACCCTGCCCTGGTGAGCACTTCTGGTTATGCCAGCTTGAGGCAGGCATGTGGGGTGCTGAAGACATGGTCGCGGGGGCAAACACCTTACTCTGTGTTCCTCTTTCCTGCTTTCCACGTCGCTTCCTCGGGCTTGGGTCGGCCAGAACCCCAAGGAAAGCCTGATCGTGATGAGCACGTGGTTCCCCAAGATGGCCTCAGAGACCCCCCCTTCCTGCCCTCATTTCCAACAAGGGCTCTGCTGTATCTACCCAGCAGCCTCAGAGGGCACCGTGCATCCACCTGCTCTGGTGGAACGGAGGGGGAGTGGGCACACCCGGGGCCGGCAGACCCAGGATGGAGGCCTGCCAGGCTCTGCCCTCTGTTGCTCGGGGTCCTCAGGCAGTGCCCCCTCCCCTATGGCTCTTGACCCCCCAAGGAGACTGTACTACAAGATTACGGGGAAGTCTGGCTCAAAACCCCAGTCATCCCCTCTCAAAGGCGACCTGACCTGGCCTTGAGAGCCCAGCAGACCCAAGTTCAAATACCACGTGGTCTTCTCTTGCCCAAGCCGTCTCATCTCATGGATGGAGATCCTGACATCTGCCTTGCATGGAAAGTGCCGGTGGTGTGCACAAAGTAGGCCCCCAGCAAAGGTTGGGGGGGGGGTGGTGTCAGATTCCGATGGGGGGTGCCCATGGCTGGACCGCTCACATAAACTTTCGAAGAGAAATGGCCTTTCCGAAGGGCAAGCCCACATCTACTCGAACACTGCAAGGACACGGTTGGTGTTTCCTAAGCACTGACGGTGTGCCAGGCCCTACGCCATCTCGTGTCATCCCCACAGACACAGTCAAGGGCAGGCCTCCCGAGACGGGCTGCTCGCTGTGTGACCCTGGCTAAGTGGCTGGCCTTCTCTGGCCCTGTCCTCCCTTGTCTTTAAAACAGGATGAAAATGGTCCCCTGTTTCCCAGGTGGTGCTGAAAGTTACATGACGTGCATCTGCCCATCTCATGAGAGCACAACAAATGCCCCCGTTGTACAGAGGAGGAGACCGAGTCGGAGAGAGCCCTCCCATGTCGGCCCCCATTACTCTCGTCACCCAGCTTGCCAGCCCTCAGCCCTCTTCTCTTGTCAAAGCTGCCGTAACATCCCTGCTTGCCTCCACAGAGGAGCGGCCGTCTCCCGACCCAGCTGGAGGTCCATTCTCCAGGGCCACTCATCTCTAAGTGCACGCTGTCCTGCCCATGCTGTTTCTGGAGCCACCCTGTGCCGGGCAGGGAGGGCAGGGAGGGCAGGGAGAGGGGCAGCTGGTCTGCCTCAGCTGGTCCACCTCCGACGAGGGTGTGTTCACCCCTGTGGGGTGGACTCAAAGGCTGGACTCAAAGGCTCGCGTCACCCGCGCTTGCAGGGGCAATCAAGGGGAGACCCCCAGCTCCCCCCTCCCCACTGTTTCCCGCTGCTAAGGTTACCTCACCGCAGCCCCTCTTACCGGGGTGCTTCTAGTTTCTGAGTCTTCGCTCCTTGTAGACTCTCCCTTTGACCTCCCAACACAAAGGAGCTGCCCAAAGCAGGCCCTCTCTACCACTGTAACCCTTCCTTTACATGGTAACGCCTACTATCCCCTGGCATTTTCCTGACCATTTATTACTATCTCTCTAAGGAAGGCTCTTGGGAGCAGAACCCAGATGTCTTATTCTCTCTGCTATTGCCCTGTGCCTAGCACACTGGAGGCTCTCAGTAAGTGTTTGTTGAATGAATGACTAAATGAATGAAGTGAAGGGGGGGAGGGGAGGGGAGCGAAGAAGTACTATTGTATTTTTACTGCAATCCCATCCCTTCTTCTCCTCCTTCCTTGGCCAACTCCTACCCATCTTTAAAAAAAAATTTTTGTAATGTTTATTTATTTTTGAGAGAGACAGAGACAGAATACGAGAGGGTAAGGGGCAGAGAGAGAGGGAGACACGGAATCCAAAGCAGGCTCCGGGCTCCGAGCTGTCAGCACAGAGCCCAACGCGGGGCTCGAACCCACGAACCCATGAGATCTCAACCTGAGCCGAAGTCGGATGTTTAACTGACTCAGCCACCCAGGTGCCCCAATTCCTACTCATCTTTAAAGACCCCACGATGATGTCCCTGCCTCCAGGAAGCCTTCCCTGCCACCTTCTCTACTCAGTTCAGTGCCTCCTCTGGGCTCCCCAACCCCCAGGCTTCCCCATCACTGTGTCCTCTAGATGCCATACTACAGGGCCAATTTCCACCAGCTGTGAACACTTTGAAGGTCATGGCTGTGTCGATTCCATTCCTTATCTCCAGGGCCCATCCTGAGGCCAGGCACAGAGTAAACGGCTCAGCATTACAGCTAAAACTTCTAGACCCCCAACCACACAGCAAGCCCAGGCAGGGCCCTTTGAATCAGATAATTTATGGATTCCTCAGCATTGCCTTGTAAGCAGGAGGGTGGGGCGGGGGGGGGGGACCATCTTGTACACATTTTATAGATAAGGAAAGTAAGGCTCAGAGAGGCCAAGCTACTTGGCCACGATCACACAGCAAGGACCCTGTGTGGCCCCGATGCCACACTGTCCTCCACCCTGGGCCTCCCATGAAAGGCCTGGGGCAGGGGCAGGGGGGAAACGTTTCTTACAGTTGTTTTTTACAACTTTTTAAAAATGCAAAAGTCATTCTTAGCTCACAGGCTATAATTTGCTGAACCTTGCACTACATCCCCCCAACCACTATGTGAATTATGTCAAGTGATCCACATTGTTTGACCCATCTTTATGGGGCTGTTTGTTACCTTCAGCCTCCTTGCCCATCAAATGACGGTGACGTACCAACTGTTGGTGAGGATGGGGAGCGACCGAAACTCTCAGGGAGTGTGAAGCAAAATGGTGTGACCACTTTGGAAAACAGTAGACAGTTTTTTTTTTTTCTCTCTTCCCTGGAAGTGCTTTTTTTTTTTTTTTTTTTTTTTTTTTTTAAATTTACATCCAAGTTAGTTAGCATATAGTGCAACAATGATTTCAGGGGTAGATTCCTCGATGTCCCTTACCTCCTTTAGCCCGTCCCCACCTCCCACAACCCCTCCAGCAACCCTCTGTTTGTTCTCTATATTTAAGAGTCTCTTATGTTTTGTCCCCCTCCCTGTTTTTATATTAGTTTTGCTTCCCTTCCCTTATGTTCATCTGTTTTGTATCTTACATTCCACATATGAGTGAAGTCATATGATATTTGTCTTTCTCTGACTAATTTCACTTAGCATAATACCCTCCAGTTCCATCCACGTAGTTGCAAATGGCAAGATTTCATTCTTTTTCATTGCTGAGTAATACTCTGTTGTATATATATATACCACATCTTCTTTATCCATTCATCCATTGTGGACATTTGGGCTCTTCCCATACTTGGGCTATTGTTGACAGTGCCGCTATAAACATGGGGGTGCATGTGTCCCTTCGAAACAGCATAACCTGTATCCCTTGGATAAATGCCTAGTAGTGAAATTGCGGGGTAGTAAGGTAGTTCTATTTTTACTTTTTTGAGGAAGCTTCATACCGTTTTCCAGAGTGGCTGCACCAGCTTGCATTCCCACCAACAATGCACAAGAGATCCTCTTTCTCCGCATCTGTTGTTGCCTGAGTTGTTAACGATTGCCATTCTGACAGGCGTAAGGTGGTATCTCACTGTGGTTTTGAATTTGTATTTCCCTGATGATGAGTGAAGTTGGGCATTTTTTCATGTGTCAGTTGGCCATCTGGATGCCTTCTTTGGCGAAGTGTCTATTCATGTCTTTTGCCCATTTCTTCACTGGATTATTTGTTTTTTGGCTGTTGAGTTTGGTAAGTTCTCTATAGATTTTGGATACTAACCCTTTATCTGATATGTCATTTGCAAATATCTTCTCCCATTCCGTCAGTTGCCTTTTCGTTTTGCTGACTGTTTCCTTCGCTCTGCAGAAGATTTTTATTTTGATGAGGTCCCAGTAGTTCATTTTTGCTTTTGTTTCCCTTGCCTCCGGAGACGTGTTGAGTAAGAAGCTGCTGCGGCCGAGAGCAAAGAGGTTTTTGCCTGCTTTCTCCTCGAGGATTTTGATGGCTTCCTGTCTTGCATTGAGGTCTTCCATCCATTTTGAGTTTATTTTTGTGTATGGTGTAAGAAAGTGGTCCAGGGTCATTCTTCTGCATGTCGCTGTCCAGTTTTCCCAGCACCGCTTGCTGAAGAGACTGTCTTTATTCCTTCCTTTGGATATCCTTTCCTGCTTTGTCAAAGATTAGTTGGCCGTATGTTTGTGGGTCCATTTCTGGGTTCTCTATTCTGCTCCATTGATCTGAGTGTCTGTTTTTGTGCCAGAAACAGTGGGCAGGTTCTTAAAGATTGTGACATACACATGCCATGGGACCCAGCCATTCCAGGCCTAGGTATTTACCCAAGAGAAATGAGAGTGCATCCACACAGAGATTTGAGCACGAAGGTTCACGGTAGCTTTTTTTTTTTTTTAAACCAGACACCTTTTCTTTTTAAGTTTATTTATTTTGAGAGAGAGCGCGTGCACACAAAAGCTAGAGAGGAGCAGAGAGAGGAGAGGGGATCTCAAGCAGGGTCTGCGCTGTCGGCCCAGAGCCCGACGCAGGGCTCGACCTCACGAACTGTGAGATCATGACCTGAGCTGAAATCAAGACTCAGATGCTCAACCTACTGGGCCACCCAGGCGCCCCAGGTTCACAATAGCTCTGTTCATAAGAACACTGGAATCCGCCCAAACATCTACCAACAGGTGAATGGATATCCAGACGGGGACATCCACTCAGCGGAACAGTCGTCAGCAATGAGAAGGGATGAGCCACTAACATCCACAACAGGGATGAATCTCAAAATAATTATGTGAAGTGAAAGAAACCCAGATGAAGGGGAGCACCCGGTATATGATTCCATTGGTATAATATCCTAGCAAACGCAAACTAATCTATATGACAGAGGGCAGATCAGTGGGTGCTGGGGGGCAGGGAAGGGGGAAGGGGGAGGAGAGGGGCGGGAAGAAGCTCTTGGGTGTGATGGATATGTTTGTGATATTAATTGGGGTGGTGGTTCCTCAGGAATACACCTGCCAAAACTCATCGAACTGCACACTTTAAATATGTGTCGTGTATCAACTGTCGCTCAATAAAGCTATTCAAAAAATATAACGGCGGTGGCTCTTAGAATGAGCACAACTCTGAGGGTGAGGGAGCGGGGGTGGGTAAGTTTTGGCCAAGTGGGACCAGCAGAGAAGCAGGTGGGGAGGGAAGCCTGGGAAGCCAGAGGCTCCAAGAGACGTCGTGTGTCTTGGGTGAAAGCTAAGACCAGCCGTGCCAGCTCCATAAAGTGGCTGAGGACAAGCGAAACGAAGCCGCTGCACGTTCTGAATTCGGTCACCAGGGCCCCAGAGGCAGCTCTTGGAGGTGGCCTGTGGACAGGCAGCCTCACCCACCACTCCGGCCTCAAGGACCCATGTGGCTGTGCCAAGCACCCCACAAGTTCTTCCCGGGACTCTCAGGTGAGGGAGCAGGTGTGCGGGTGCTGGGCTCACTCACCAGGGCGCTTCCCGTCCGATCAGACTATGCACAGACAGAACGACGGGAACGACAGCTTTCGTTCTCCGAATGCCATCTGCAGCAGGCAGGGAACAAGTCTGGTGTGCTTCTCTGAGTTCCCCTTCTGATCCCGGGGACGGCTGGATCGCCACCAGCGGGTCTGGCAGCAAACTGGACCTTCCTCCCCCAGGGACAGCACCTTCAGAGGAAATTTCTGTCCCGGCCAGAGAAAGCACACCTAAAGGCTAACCAGACTGTAGTCAAGCTAAACCATGAAGGGTCAGGGAAGAGACAGACCCGAAAAGGAGAGGAAACACATATGTATAGACCGGACGTGCAGGGATGGGCCAGGGGAGATCCACAACTCATCAGCATTACTGGGGCTTATTATTTACATGTGCTTTAATGTTCTTTTACAGACACACACAAACATGACAGTATTTCAGTCTTTTTTTTTTTTAATTTTTTTTTAACGTTTATTTATTTTTGAGACAGAGACAGAGCATGAACAGGGGAGGGGCAGAGAGAGAGGGAGACACAGAATCGGAAGCAGGCTCCAGGCTCCGAGCCATCAGCCCAGAGCCCGACGCGGGGCTCGAACTCACGGACCGTGAGATCGTGACCTGAGCCGAAGTCGGACGCTCAACCGACTGAGCCACCCAGGCGCCCCAATAGTATTTCAGTCTTAATGTTTTACTCCTGGATGCTGGAATGTGATTCAGTGCAGAGACTGGACCACATGGAGCCCCCATCTTTTGTAAAACCCACACGCACCGTTTCTCCCCAGAATCTCCAAAACCACACTCTGAGCTGGCAGTGCCTCTGTTACAGATGGGGAAACTGAGGCTCAGAGGCGTTCAGTGTGGTACCCATGGTCATTTAGCTAGGAAGCGGCAAAGCTGGGCCTGGAACCTGGGTCTGTCTGGTTTGCAGGCTGATGTCCTTTCGTATACATGTTCTGGAGTGAGCCTTTAATCAAAGTCTCAACAACCCCACGCGAGATATGGCGCACTCACGGCTGTCCCGTTTACCGCAGGATTCCCAGCCCCTAAGACCCTCCACAAGTAGCTGTGGAATGAATGAGTGGAACCAGCAAAGGGCCAGTTACGGGGTCAGGGCTCAGCAAGGATGTGAAGGAGGCGGGAAGGGAAAGAAGGGAGGGCTGGAAGCCCAGTATTCCCAGACCCACCCAGGCTACAAGACTGAGGTCATTGAAACACAAAGTCATGTATTTCGAATGCAGGACACATCCCTGATCAAGGCATCTTTTTAGAGTGTCCATTTTCGGGGCGCCTGGGTGGCACAGTCGGTTAAGCGTCCGACTTCAGCCAGGTCACGATCTCGCACTCCGTGAGTTCGAGCCCCGCGTCGGGCTCTGGGCTGATGGCTCGGAGCCTGGAGCCTGTTTCCGATTCTGTGTCTCCCTCTCTCTCTGCCCCTCCCCCGTTCATGCTCTGTCTCTCTCTGTCCCAAAAATAATAAACGTTAAAAAAAAAAAAATTTTTTAGAGTGTCCATTTTCACAACTGTCTCAAAACACATGACATATTTTCTAAAGTCTTTTTATGTTTAAAAAAAATTTTTTTAATGTTTATTTCTTTTTGAGAGAGAGAGAGAGAGAGAACACAAGCGGGGCAGAGAGAGAGGGAGACAAAGAATCAGCACAGAACCCGATGCGGGGCTCAAACCCAGAAACTGCGAGATCACAGCCTGAGTCGAAGTGGGACGCTTAACCGACGGAGCCAGCAAGGAGCCTCAATGTTTATTTGTTTTTTGAGAGAGAGAGAGAGCAGGGGAGGGGCAGAGAGAGGGAGAGAGAGAGAATCCCAAACAGGTTCTGCTCTGCCCGCAGGGAGCCCAACACAGGGGCTCGAACCCATGAACCACACCGGAGCAGAAACCAAGAGTCAGACACCCAACCGACTGAGCCACCCAGGCGCCCCCACAGGACGTATTTTCTAACAACGCCGCCCTGAGCTTTAAACCAACCCCTGTGTCCTTCCAGTAAGGGAAAGACGCCTGGAGAGGCCACTGGGGGAAGGTGGAGGGGACTGCATTCATCAGCCATCACTGAGACGACCCAGGTCCCCCTTCTTGGTGCACCGCTAAGCTGCGTCCTGCTCATGCTCACCCGTCACTCCCCGTCTCTGGGCTGAAGGTGGGAGGCCGGGACTGCCATGTGGCCTCGGGGAGTCCTCTGCTCTCCTATCTCTGGGGGCTGCCACTGACAACCGTAAGAGCCCTTCTGGTCCAACCCACTCATTTACTCCACAGAACCACCCTGAGGGTCCACATGTGCCAGCGCCGGGCTCCTCCAGAAAGCTCAGAGCTGTGGGCGGAATCGCCCCCACCCTCTGTTTAAACAGGACGGTTCTACTCCTGAAACTTACAGTAATATTACACTGTATGTTAACTGAGCGGAACTTAAATAAAAACTTGAAGCAAACAAGTCAATCAATCAATCAATCAAACAGGGTAGTTAAACCAGCCCCATCCTTCATCCCACCATGAAAAGTCCTATTTGTTCTGATGAATCCAGTCCTTTGTCAAGAAGGTCTGAGTTGATGGTTTGCGTATCACAAGGCAGTTGTCACCTTGCCTCCCCAGTGGGGTCCTGCTAGGGGCGAGGCAGGGGCCGACGAGGTCTCTGTCAGAAGCAGAAATGAATGGGGAGAGGGGGCGGGGGCCAGGGTGTCGGGGAAGATCCCTGTGCCACCCCGTTCTTACCCAAACAAGTTATTTTCAACTTGTGATGATAACCACCGTAGCCACCTTCCGTCCCCCCTGCCAAGTCTCTCACTTCAAAACGGACGGAATGAGATCCTTCAGAGGAAGGCCCTCTCTGAGCAACTGAAAATGTGTGCAGTGATGAGATGCCAGCAGCAAGGGTCACTTGGTGGAAAACCAAGTGAACAGAAACAGGTCAGCGGAGGTGGTGCGGCCATCACTCACGCGCCTACCGTGGGCCACGCGGTGTCCACCAAAACCTCCCCGAGGTCCCGTCTCCTCTTGAAAGAGGAGACATGTGGACCTCAGATTTGGTTTCCAGCCTGGAAAGCACATTCCACAGTGCCTGGGCTCAAAATCTGGCCTGTCCACCGATAAGCTGTGTGACCCTGGGCAAGCAGTTGTACCTCTCTGAGTCTGTCTCCTGGTCTGTAAACGGGGATGATAATAGTAAATGCTTAGAGAGCACTGCATGAATGCTGGCACTTAGTAACTTGCCAGTGGTTGGAAGGCTGGATTTGAACCCAGGCACCTGCCCGCTTCCAACCTTAGTCAATTCACTCCTTCTGCTCATCTCCAAGTCTCCCTTCCTTTCCCCCTGCACACTCAGCCAGTGAGCTCACCTCTCCCTTCATTGCAAAAAAATCCAAGCAGTCGAAGGAGAAAGACCCCAGCCTCTCTTGCCCCCTGCATCCAGGAGGCCAGCATACCTCCCCTTCCACTGCCACGAAAGAAGGGGCCTCCTTGCAGCCCGGGCCAGCTTGTGCCCTCCTCTTGTGCCCTAAGGCACCTCCTCCCACCAACTCCAGGAGATCAGCCCGGCATCCAACTGTCTCTCATTCCCTGCAGCCCCCGTGTTTCCCCTCCTGCCGGGCCAGCCCCTCCGGGAAAGCTTCAACATCACCCATCTTTTTAAAAAGCCAGATGAAACCTCCTTCAATCCCAACCCCCTCTCTGTTCCAAAATCTAATGGCATCATTGATGCCCAGACTGAAATCAGCTCTCTCCTCTCTCTGGTCACAGCAAATAGTGCCACCACCCACCCCACTGTCCCAGCCAGAAGCCTGGAACCTTCCTTAGTTTCTCATCTCTCCTCACTAACCCCTCCTCAAAACTATAGCCTGAATTAGATTGCTTCTTCCCTACTCCCCCATCCTGCCTCAGCACCAGAGCCAAGCCCCCATCACCTCTGGCCTCTCCACTCTTCCTCCTGCCCCTCTAGGGCACCTGCCTATACACCATAGCCTGGATGAGTTTTCTAATTTTCCATGCCATCATGTTAACCCCCACTGAGAGCACTCCCTCAGCTCCCCACTATGACCAGAATAAACTCCAAAAGCTCTGCCCTGGCCCTCAAGAGCCCCACCCGTTCCCCCCACTTGCTCGTTAGTAGGCTGGCCGTGTCAGCATTCCTGTTGGCCTCAACCCCTCCAAGCTGGCTGCCACCTCAGGGCCTTTGCATGTGCTGTTTCCCCTGCCTGAAACACCCCTCCCCCAGATATCCACACGAAGCCTCCTTCTTTCAGATCTCTGCTCAAATGCCATGCCCTCTTGGAGTCCTTTGCGGCCACATCTCCTTCCAATCTCTGCCACACTATTCTGTTGTATTGTCTCCCTGCATTTATCGGTATAAACTGTCCGTATGCCCTAGCTGTCTCTCCCACTAGAACACGCACTCTGCTAGGGCAGGGGCTGTGCTTTTCTTATTCCACACTAAAGCTCAGTGCCAAGACCAGCGTCTGGTGCACAGAAGACGGAGCCTGATGGACACGGGCACAGGACACCAATACTTGCTGGCGAAAGCAAGTCAGCCAGCAGAGACTCAGCAGCAGGAATCCCTCCCAGCCCCTTGCTGCAGAAAACGCACTTCAAAGCCAAAATCCTGTAACGGAGACACAGCGGTTGAAGGTCTGGCGGAGACTGTGAGTGAGGACGCAATCCGCTGTATTGCCCGGTAGCCATGGCAACTGAAACCTTCAAGTACGCGTCTCCCGCGCGCTTTCACGTCTTACGCAGAAATTTCTAAAGGAAATGTTCAGATTCCTTTCTCTGGTGACATTCTACAGAAGAGACAATCCTCGCTTGGCTCCCAGAGGACAAATTGCAAAACGCCAGCTTCCTACGAGGCAAACTGGTGTGCAGAGTCAGAGGCAGGGCTTTCGTTTTTAAAAATGCGAGTCTCGGGGCGCCTGGGTGGCGCAGTCGGTTAAGCGTCCGACTTCAGCCAGGTCACGATCTCGCGGTCCGTGAGTTCGAGCCCCGCGTCAGGCTCTGGGCTGATGGCTCAGAGCCTGGAGCCTGTTTCCGATTCTGTGTCTCCCTCTCTGTCTGCCCCTCCCCCGTTCATGCTCTGTCTCTCTCTGTCCCAAAAATAAATAAACGTTGAAAAAAAAAAATTAAAAAAAAATAAATAAATAAAAATGCGAGTCTCACTCTGAACTTAGGGACCAAGCCATAAATACTACTACAAGTGGATGAAAGTTTTGTTTATCAGCACACAGACCAAGGCCTTAACCTTCCTGAGTTCACTTAGTCATTCAACAGATATTCACTAAGTGCCTACCATGTGCCAGGCCCTGTAGCTGGACTCTGGGGACACAGCCAGGTGGATGAGGCAGATGAAGACCCCTTCCCTGGTGGGGCCTATGGCCCAATGGGACAGACATCCAGCGAAAGAGCATTCCCAGCAAGGATTTTCCAGCAAGACACAGCAGGGAGCAACATGGTAGAGGAGAAAGGACCTAACTGTGGGACCAATGTACATCCCTCATTCGATGGCTGGGTGACCCTGGGCAAGTCACCGCACCTCTCTGAGCCTGTGATAAAATGGCAGTGACAATACTGTTGGGTTGGGAGTGCTACGCGGACCCAATGAGACGACAGGAAAGGCCTTGTGTGGCGCCTGGATACAGCAAGCACTCAGTAACTAGTAACCTCTTTTGCCTTATAGAGGAAGAGGAAGCCAGCCTCTGGCTGTCTGTCCCACAGGGGCCTTGGAAAGGTTCTCTAGGTGTGAGATTTTCCCAAAGGAATGTTCATGCTCTAAGGGACCGAGAGACTCCAGCAGACATCTGAGAGAGATCTCAACTCCCAGAGCACACGTGGGGAACAAGGATAGGGAGAGAAGAAACAGGGGTTAGCCATTAGCTGACCTAGTCCCAGAGCCACCCGGGTGCCCAGCTGGGGGCTACAGGCCTGGGAACATTTTAGGTGGGGAGCCAGGCTGAACCAGGAACTGGGAGCAGAGGAATTCCAAGAGAACCTGCCACAGTGGGCTTCTCACCAAACTACCCATGTGCTCGGGGAGGCCAGGGCCCTGGAGACTTAAAGAGAAACGCTGAGATCTCTCAACTGAGACAGCATTGGAGCGGAGGGTTCCAGAGTTCACGGTGCCCAAAGGCGAGCCCTGACGCCCACGAGCGGGTCTTAAGAGGCCACTGGGCCAGAACCCTCATAACCGGTCACCTACACGCCCTGGATCCCTAGAGCTGACCCATGATGGGGCATTAGAGCATCAGGCCAGAGCCCCAGGCATGGGGGCTCAGACCACACTTGTGCTCGAGGGCAGAGGCCGCCCTGTTCTCAGCTTCCAGCTCCTGTATCCACACACACATTCTTTCTGCCTGAACACCTCCCCATCCCCCTTTCTCCCGGCCCACCTGGAAGACCTCTATTCAACCTCCAAACGCCCCAGCAAGTCCACGGTTAGGCACTTCTCCCGCAGACGCAACACGTCAAGGGCGCAAAGAGGTCTGCACAAGCGTGTTCACCGCAGCCTCGGTTTATGGTAGGTAGAATTGGAAACGACCTGCGTGTCCACCCAGAGGAGACCAGATCAATAAACTACAGTGCAAGGAAAAAACATAAAGCCATCAGATAGAGTAGACCTATTGTCCTCATAGGGAAAGACGTCAGGTCTACGAGAAGAAGAAAAATCAAGGCCTAGGACGCTGCATATAGCACAGCAAGGTCTGATTTATTTTAAAATGTGTGTGTGTGTGTGTGTGTGTGCGCGTGTGCGTGTGTGTGTGTGTATACAGGAGGATACAGGTACATGCACAGACACAGTCTTTCGTGTGCAGAGAACATTTCTAAAAGGAGACGTATGGAAATGGTCACCAGGTTTTGGGAAGGCACTGCAGGTTGGAAGTGGTGGCAGGGAGCCCGATTTTTCCTTAGAATACAATTTTGCTCTCTTGGAAATGTTTACCGTGTGTGCGTATGGATCACTTTTCCAATTAAAAAAAAAAAACAAACTTGTTCTTTGATGTTTGGACGCTTGTGTTAAAACTTTCCTCCTTCTACCGAATCTCGCCTCAGTGAGTAGAGACATTCAAGGTACGGCACGACCGCACATGTATCCATTTATGAGTGTGTCCAGGGGCACCTGGGTGGCTCAGTCGGTTAAGCGTCCAGCTTCGGCTCAGGTCATGATCTCACAGTTTGTGGGTTTGAGCCCCGCGTCAGGCTCTGTGCTGACAGCTCGGAGCCTGGAGCTGGCTTCAGATTCTGTGTCTTCCTCTCTCTCTGTTCCTCCCCCACTTGTGCTCCGTCTCTCTCTCTCTTCTCTCAAAAATAAATATATATTTATGAGTGTGTTCACCCTCCTCGGAGGCAGAGGATGTGGGGGCCTCACCTCTGCACCCATTCTTTGAACCTGGCTCCTTGTGGGTTTTTGAAGAATAAACATTGTCAACTCTGATTTATCCACCTTCATTTCCTTAACAGATTTTCGTGTTTACCAAGCTACTGTTGATTAAGCTTTGACTACCCTATGCCAGCCAATTTACACCCAGTGTCCTGCTGAATCGAGCCAGTAACCCTCAAATCTGGCTGGCTGTCGTAAATGCTGTCCGTGCCACTCACCCAAGTCTCCTGGACTGGCTGAGGCACCCGTCCCCCAGGTTCTGGGGACCTTGGCTGATAAAGGAAGAGCTGCCGGCCTGCTTCAAGGCGGGTCTTATCTGGTGGTGCTGTTTACCCTCCCAGACTCCTCCCAGACTCGACCTCTCCATCGCTAAATCCCGTACGCGTGAATCCCTGTCTCAGGCTCTGTTTCTCGAGGACACAGCCTGAGACACTGTCTCTCGATCTCAACTGGGGCAGACAGTTCTTTAAACACAGTTGCTGGGAATCCACTGAAACCATATCTCTGGGAGTGTGTGGCCTCAGCACAAGGAGTTGAAAAAAGCAACAGACATGCATAGCCCTGGATTGGGAAACAGGATCCTGAAACAAATAAAATAAAAGGTTTACTACACCCATTTACTTAAAGTCACAGAGGTAGATTTGAATCCTGCTCTCTCAGACCCCCAAAGCCTTGACTCTGTTCTGTGCCGGAGGCTCAGCTGTTGGGGGGTTAACTTGCCCGGCCGGCATCAGAACAAGGCGATTTTAGGGGCTGGCTTCTGTGCAGAACATTCTCCCAGGCTTGCCCTGCCGGGCGTAAGCTGGCCAGCCAGCTCTAAAATAGAATCGCTAACATGGTCAGGAAGAAAACTCCTGGGGGGGGGGGGGGGGGCAGGCGGGGGGGGGGGGGGGGTGGAGACTGTTCCACAGCCAGACGACGGCGCTGGGGCTCGGACTGGTGCCTTGGTCCCACTCAAGGCCAGCCTGGCATGAAGAAAATAGGGGAAGCAGCTCCCGGGCAGGCCTTCGGGGACTTCCTGTCCACCTGTGCACACTGGAACAACAGGAAAAGTCTGCAGTGGGGCCCGGTGGGCGGGGCAGGGGGCAAATCAAGACAGGCAAGGTCCACCCAGCCAGCCTTCCCCTCTCAATCCTCAGGGACAGACACCCCTACAAAGGTCAGGACAACACAGGGAGCATGTGCTAATAAGCACCTGCTGTCTGCCTGGCCCTGTATTAGGACCTGAGGAAAGACATGAACAAGACACGGGCCCTACCCGGGCCCAAAGTTTCGTTTATTCACTCATTCGCTCATTCATTCATTCATTCATTCATTCATGTATTCAGTTCAGCATGCAATTATTGAGCACCCACTGTATGCCAGGCCCTGTTCTAAGAACTGGGGAAACAAATAATCAAGACGCGTCCCTACTCTCAAGAAGTTTCGCTTTTCCTTCACTCATTCAATTCTGCTTAACGTTCATGAACAGAGTGAACGGGCGTCAAGCACTGTGCGGTGTGACAAGGGCACGGATACCTGGCACAGTCACCGCTCTCAGGCCCATCCACCCCTTCACGGCTTCGTTCGTCTGGTACAATGAGCACTTACTGAGTGCCCTCTGTGTGCCAGGGACACAGATAAGAGAGAACCTCTGCCCTTGACCAGCCAGCCATCTTTCCCCGCTTCACCACTGATGGGTTCAGTTCACCAAACAAATACTGGGCGCCTATCGAATGTCAGACCCTGGAAGGCAGATAAATGAGCCCCAAGGCCGGCCCTGGAGGAACAGAGAATGTGGCACTCGCACAGGGGTGAGTAACAGCTTGGTTCCTCCATCAGGACCACAGGGCCCCACTCGATGGTTCCTCAGAAGCTCTGAGAGAGGCAGCCAGCTGGGGGGGGGGGGGGGGCGGGGGTGTGCTGTGCGCCCTCCCCGCAGGGCTACAGAGTGGAGAAGGGGTTAGGGGTGTGGCGGGGGGGGGGGGGGGGGGAGGGGACACTCAGCACCCGGAGAGAGAAACTGAGTGCCAGAAGCAAGGATGGGTGAGTGGGGACGAGATGAATCAGACACTTGAGAATTTTCAAGAACTTGAGGGATATTCTAAGTTTGGAAAAGGAAGGGGGGAAAAGTCAGCCCACAACTTCCGACTGTGGCAAGTTCAACACCGATGTTGATTTCCCTCGGTTCCCCCACCCTCTCGGGCCAAATGTGCCAGGAAAACAGCAGGCTTTGAATCCACCCCCTCCTGGGGGCTGTGGGGACGATCCTATAGGTTTAATCCGCATGAAGCCGTGGTGCACAGTAAGTGCTCAATAAATGATACCTAGTCACGTTTTCTTTTACTTCTAGCCAGGGTGGCTTTGCAACGTGACTGCAAATTGGCACTTCTCCCACTGGAAGGTGGGTCCGTGTCCCCTCCACTCGAATCCAGGGGGAAGGAGGCTTGAGACTGCTTCAATCCACAGGGAGCGGTGGAAGTGACTCCCGGGGGCTGTGTCCATCATAAAGGATGACATCTGCCTCGTGGGCTTGTGGCTGGGGAAGCCCAGGCTGCAGTGGCCGCATTTAGGTGCCCGGTCAACAGTCCCACAGAAGCCCGGCTCCCAGCTCATCGCAGGCACCGGGCAGGGAGGTGAGAAGAAGCCTCCGGATGATTCCAGCCCACAGCCATTCAGGGCTCCCAGCTGACCCCCAACGATCACACAGCGGCTGTCCCCACCGAGCCCTGTCTGATTTGCCTAACCTACCAAATACTATGAGCATATTAAATAGTGGCTGGTTTATACCCCCATGTTTTGGAAGTGGTTCCCCAAAACACCTGGTACCTGCCTATCTGAGTCCCTGACCTGTAGACCTTGCACCATCTGAAAGGATGCACTAAACCAGAGAGCGGGGGACTTTGGAAGCTGTAAAGTTCTGTGCACACAGCAGCCCCTGGCTTCGGCGCTCAGGACACCGGAGGGCTCTGCGGCTTTCCTAAGCCTACCTAATCAGCCGCCCTGTGACCAAGGCTGCCCCCTCCCCAGGCAGCCTGAGAGACTCTGCAGGCTACTGGGGCTGACCTGAACCCACGTGGCAGGTCGACGCTTTGTTCCCCAGACGGGACTTAGGTCATCCCTCCAGGAGGACAAAGGCTGCTTTCATGGGCCCAGGCTGCTCTCGGCAAACACGGGCAGTCAGGGGCAGAGCAGGGAGCGGGCGGCCCCCGGCACGCCCCCCTGGGAAGGTGGCCAACAGGCCAACAAGCTGGGACAGGACCAGGGTCTGGGGAGGGCCTTCCCTCCCCGTCTGGGTCTCCTCCAACTGCACCTAAACAAGGACAGGGCAGAGTACAGACTGGCAATCAGGAAACGTCCGGTAAATTCGACAGAATTGTGAAAGATTAAAAGAGGCATCCTCGGGATTAAAGTCAACCTAAAAACGTGAACTAACACAGTGCAGGCTCTGAGGCAACACCGTATGGGATCGAATCCCAGCTCCACGGCTGAGCCGCTGTGTGGTCTTCTGCAAGTGACTTCACCTGTCTCTGAGCCTCAGTTTCATCATCTGTGAGATGGGGGTGGTAACAGCCTCTCCCTCGCAGGACTGTCGCGAGGGTAAAATAAAGCCACACGAAGCGCTCTGCGTGGTGCCTGGCTGCTATGGACTGACCTGTGTTTTCCCAAAATTTGAATGCGGAAGCCTTGGTCCTGGGACCTCAGAATGTGACTGTATTTGGACACAGGGCCTTTCGAGAGGTGATTAGGTTAAAATGAAGCCCTCAGGGTGGGCCCTAATCCCATCTGACTGGTGTCCCCATAGGAAGAGGACATATGGATACACACAGGCGCCAGAGTGCATGAGCAGAGAGGCAAGGCCATGTGAGGACACAGCGAGAAGGTAGCCGTCGGCAAGCCAAGAAGAAAGGCCTCAGGAGAAACCAAACCTACCAGCACCTTGATCTTGGACTCCTAACCTCCAGAACCGTGAAAAAATGAATTTCTGTCGTGTAGGCCACTTGGGCTACGGTAATTTAATCTGGCTGTCCTGGCGAAGACATACCCTGGCCCCAGAAGAGAAGGTAAAAAACACCTCCTATCACCCTGTTATTGCATTTACGTCGTGACTATAAAATGATATTATGTTAGCCACATGAACGTGCTTACGTTCTATGAATGCACGGCTAATACAAAATATTAATATAACATTAAACAGAATAGATCTACAAACATTTTCCCCTCCCTACCTCAGGATTTCTCCATAAAAAATAAAGAGACGTTTCCTTAAAAAGAAAGCCAGGGGTTTTCTCAAATGAACAATTAGGACCAAATTTCTTGACAACCTTCCATCACTTCCCCTTTGAGGAAATACCGATATTATGTCCTTTAGGCTCCAAATAAAGATACCCTCTCATCTCCCACCTCTTCCAGAACCGCCAGGCCTTTGCACCAGCTGGTCCTGCCACCAGAATGTCCATTCCCCGCTGGTCCTGCTCAGGCTTTAAGACCCAGCTCAGGGCCCAGCCCTGAGCAGGCGCTCAGTACACCTGCACGGCAAGCCGACCCTGAGACAAGCCAGTGAGTGCCTTTCAAAGACGAAGTCGCTGGGCCCAGAGTGGGACCAGACCCCAGTATCCTGGCTCCCAGGCTGCCTCCCACGTATCCGTTCTGCCTCAAACATGGAAACCCTATATTTGTTCAGCTCGCAAGTCCCAAATCCAAGTCCCTTTTCAGCTCTGGAAAAGTCCTTTGCCCACCAGTGACAAAAGTGGGCAGCAGGACAGGCACTGACCCGCAAGGAGTTGTTTACTCGTCCATTACTGATGGCCTGAAGCCAGATTTACCACCAAAACACACAAACAAACAAAAAAGGTACAGCTTCTCTCCAGGGACCAGCATCCTAGGATTCAGCAAAATGTACCCACCCCACCCCCCTCCATCATTTACATCCTACACTATACCCCTTCTCGATATTGGGCCGAAAGGACCAGGGCCCAGGGGCTGGCCCGGCTTATCCCACCAAGACTGATCCGAGTGGCCTGACTCCTCCTTCCTGGGCACCAGAACTCAGGCTGCGGGAGACCTCGGGGTGCAAAGAGGGACCGTGGGTTCCAGGTGAAAAAGCCCTGCCCCAGAAACCAGGTTCTGATGCCTTCTCTCCATGTGACCTTGGACAAGTCAGGTTTCCCTCAACGACCCAATCCGCAACATGGGGATAATTCAAGCACCTGCCTCTCTGGAGAGGGTTACACACACTAAGGTATGTGGCTGCTTTAAGGAAAGAGCCTAAATGTCCATAACTGACGAACGGATTTATATATACAATGGAAAACTACTTGGCAATGAGAGAGAATGAAATCTGGCCATTTGGAGCAACGTGGATGGAGGGTATTATGCTAAGTGAAATAAGTCAGGCAGAGAAAGATACCATATGTTTTCACTCACATGCGGATCCTGAGAAACTTAACAGAAGACCAGGGGGGAGGGGCAGGGGGAAAAGAAAAGTTACAGAGAGGGAGGAAGGCAAACCATAAGAGACTCTTAAATACTGGGAACAAACTGAGGGTTGATGGGGGGGGGGGGTGGGGGAGAGGGGAAAGTGGGTGATGGGCAGGGAGGAGGGCACCTGTTGGGATGAGCACTGGGTGTGGCATGGAAACCAATTTGACAATAAACTATAGTAAAAAAAGAAAAAAGAAAACCATGATTACTAACAAAAAAATAAAATAAAATAAAACAAAACAAAACAAAAACAAAACAAAATAAAATAAAGAAGATAAAATAAAATAAAATAAAATAAAATAAAGTAAAATAAAATAAAATAAAAATTAAAAGTCCACCTCAGAGCTAGGTGATTTGTTAGAACAGGAGCGCCCTCTAGCGTCTCAACCTGGAAATCATTCTGCCAGTCAGGCAGCTAGTTAGCATCCTATATTATATACTATGTGGTTCATAGAATATTCGCCGGAAGGAATGTTTCCACCTATACAGTGCCTACTACCGCGTGCCAGGTGCTCTCCCTGCTGGTCTCTGCAATGAGATGCTTACATAATCCCCATTGAGAAAGGGGGATTTCTCATCCCCAGAGAGAAAACTGAGGCTCAGAGACATGAAGCCCCTCACTCAAGGTCACACAGCAGGGAAGGCTGGATTTAAACTCAGGCCTGTCTGACCCCAAAGCTCCGTTCTTTACTAGACTCATAGAATTGGGAGACTGTGCACAGTAAAAAACAAAACCAAAACAAAACAAAAAAAACCTTAAGGAGTACCCAGTCCAATACTTCATTATACCAATAGAGAAACTGAGGCCCAGAGAGGGCAAGCAATTGCCTTGGGGTCACACAGCAATCACGCTTGGGACTCCTGGCTCCCAGAAGTGTTTTGCCCACAGGCCCACCCCTCCAGAGCTTCTACCCTGCATTTATCATTCCTTTTGGCCGTCACAGAATTGGCACGCCCCTTCCAAATGCTTGAAGCCCTGGAATGTCTGAAACTCAGCAACGGTTCCTTTGGGATGGCAAGGGCTGCCAGCCTGCAAGCCCTCCATTCGAGAGCAGGGTTCATCTCATCTGGTCAGCATGGAACTCCCAAAGGCATGGGAGTGTGGTTGAGGCCCACCGAGGACCCGGGAGGGGCCCGACGAGCCGGGGGAGCCACGCACATCACAAGGTTCTCTTTTCCTTTTATGTTGAGGATCCTGCAGACTAACAGGGGGGATGGGATGGTGGTCCTGCCAGGAGGGGCCCTAACAGGGAAGAGTCGGGAACTGTCACCATGATGGATGTGCCCGGTGGATTCTTGTGAACCCTACAATGGGGGTTAGCAGGGCCTGCTTGTGTCTAAAGGCTCTGAGGGCCCCCTAGTGGGGGCTCAGAAATGCCAGGAATTATCTAAGGGGCCAAAAAAATCTCACCACGCGGACTTGGTATTTTGACCCTCCCGGGAGGCCCTTTAACATTCCCACTCAGGGGCGTCTGGGTGGCTCAGTTAAGCACCTGACTCTTGATTTCAGCTCAGGTCATGATCTCATGGATCTTTGAGTTCAAGCCCCAAATCGGGCTCCACGCTGACAGCACAGAACCTGCTTGGGATTCTCTCTCTCCCTCTCTCTCTGACCCTCCTCTGCTCTCACTCTCTCAAGATAAATGCATACACTTTAAAAAAAATAAAATAAAAGTTCCCACCCGAGCATCTCAACGACCGTTAGACATGGGCAGGGCAGAAGTTACCGTTCCTGTTGTACAGACGGGGAAAGCGAGGCCGGGGAGAGGATGGGGAACACGTGACAACATGGGGTGTCTGACAGATATTCTTTCCACCCCCCAAGTCCAAAGCCGAGTCCTGATCTGCCTCAGTTGCAAACCCACCCACCTACAAGTTTTCCTGAAGAAAGTCAATGGCACCTCTACCCTTCCAACGGCCAGGCCCCAAACCCTCAGTGTCTTCAGGACTCTTCTCCTTCCCTCCCACCCCACATCCAATCCACCAGCAAATCCTGTCGCTCAACTTTCAAAACAGATCCGGAACCTGCCCCCTTCTCCCCACCTCCTCCGCTGCCCCTGGTCTGAGCCACCACCGCCTCCCCCCTGGACACCTGCGGGGGTCCCTCACTGCGCTTCCTCGTCCTGCCTTGGTCCCGCTTCAGTCTGCTCCGTGTGGCAACCGGGGGGCTCCATTCAAAACCACGTCAGATTGTGTCACTTGAGGTGTCACCCCTCCACGGCTCCGTCACCCTCACAGCACAAAGTAAAGTCCTTCAAGTGACCTCCACGACCTTGCTGTCAACTCTGCTCCCCTCACTCACTCTTCGGCAGCCACCCTGGCCTCCTTCCAGATTCACGAAAGCACCTGTGCACACTCAGACCACAGGACCTTGGCGCCGGCTGCTGCCTCTTCCCCCGAGCTTCCCTGGCCTATTCCCTCCCCTCTTCCAAAGTCTCTGTCCAAATGTCACCTTCTTAGGTAGGCTCCCCGGTCCCACCCATCCAAGTCCTCCTGAGCCTTCTTACTTGCTTACTTCCTTCTTTCCGCAGCACACTCCACCCCCTGACACATTATACATGCTCTTATGTATCATGCCCATTGTTCACTGCCTGAACCCACTGGAATGTTAATCCCTGAGACAGGGATCTTTGACCACATTGTTCACCGATGTATCCCAAGCCCTTCGCTCAGGGCCTGGCACATGTGTTTACCTGAATCGAACTGAGGGCCCATTAGGTGTCTGTGCTGACATCAGTCATCAGCACTTATTCAAGACCTACTACGGGCCAGCTTTGTTTGCATTACTTCACTGAGTCCTCAGGACGCCCCCCCCCCCCCAGGAGATGCTGTCGTTATCCCCACTCTACGGATGGCAAAGCTGACTTTCTGCGAGGTGAAGGGGTTTGCTCAAAGCCCCACACTCCACTAGGAAGCGGCTCCGTGGGGGCTGGAAGCCGGGAGAGCCTGGCTCCAACACCCCGTTCTCAGCTCTGCAACCTGGCTTCCTGATCACGGCTCGAGTCGGATGCAAACCTCTCGTGACGCAAGGCGTCCCGTGGCCCAAACCCCAGGCCCAAGCCAAACAGCACAAAAATAGCCAGTTCTTCTATTCTGGCCACAAACACTGCGAAGACAAACCAGGCCTCAGCACACACGGAAGGCGCCAAGATCTGAGACGCAGGAGCTGGTCATGAAAATAACGACAGTAGCAGCGGCAACCGTTGACGGGCTTGTGCTGAGCGCCGGGCACCACGTCGGAGCTCACGGGCAGCTCGTCCCCACGACACCTGTGACACACTGGGCCGGTCGCGTGGTCCATCAGCCCTCGTCCAGTGCCCAACCAGTAGGTGCCAGACACGGTGCCAGCGGCTGGGGACTCAACAGTGAGCAGGACAGGCCGAGGGAAGCCGTGTGCAGTGACCAAGCACATCGGCTTTGACGTCAGGCTTCCCGAGTTCAAAGCCCGGCCCCACCCTTACGGGCCTTTTAACATCGGGTGGGTACTCAACCTCTTGGAATTTCTGTTTTCTCAAATGTGAAACGGCGACAATACCGACCTCGTGGGGTTGTTATAAGGATTATCATGATGCCACCCATGGGTGGTGGGCACGGTTCGTGCGTGCCCTTATCTCCTGGACATGGTGACAAGCTGAGCGAGGGATGTAGCTCAGCAAACAAGCAGCAAGGAAGCCCAAGGGAAAGAACAGCCAATTTAACCACACTTAGACATTTGGACATTTTCCCAATTAAAAAAAAAAAAAATCCAGTCATGGAGTCAAGCGAGGGGAGATGAATCTTACCAACCACAAGGGGAAGCAAAGTGGTTTCTCTCTCTCATTCCACAGAGACCGAGCCACTGAACCACCGACCCCGGAAGGGGCAGGGGAGGGACCCACAACCAACAGCACAGGGGACCGTCCTCGATCTTGGACTCCATGTCACGTGGCAGCTTCCAGGAGAAGCTGCCGGAAGCGCCATTCTGATAAGCCCCTTAGCTGTGGGTGACACAGACTAGAGGAAGGTGGCCAGCCACGAGGCAGCCTCCAGGCTCTCTGAGCCTGGGAAAGTCTGTGTGTGCTGGGGGGTGGGAGGTGCAGGGCGTCTCTGCCATTATAGCAGAGCCATCCCCATCCCCCCAAAAAAGAACATCTCGAAACAGAGCACCCATTCTGAGTCCAGCCCTGCGCCAAGAATACTAATGCCCTTATCACAGTGAATCCTCAGTGGAGCCCGGCTAGGTGGGGCCGACGACTTCCACTTACAGATAGGGAAACTGAGGCCTGGAGCAGTAATGGGACTTGCTTTTTGGTGAAGTCGGGATTCTGAGCCAGGGCTCTCTCTCTCTCTCTCTCTCTCTCCAGACCTGCTTGGCCCAGTGCAACACCCTTCTATCATCTTCCACCTTGCAAAGCTTGCTGTGAATAAAAACCGGTAGGCTGGCAAGCTGCCTCAATCCCATGGGCCTCAGTTTCCCCACCAGAGAAACCAGAATAACAGGCTCAGTGAAGTAAAGTGACACACTGGAGTCCTAAGCTCAGATCTGGGCTCTGACAACTCCCAGCTGGGGAACCTTAGATGAGCTGCTTAACCTCTCTGGGCCCGTTTCCCTAAATGCAAAACAAAGGCGATCATGAAATCTACCCATGGGGTTCTGGTGAGGATAGGATGAGACATCCACGAAAGGCACTAAGCCAGGATGTTGTAAATGGTCAGCAGGAATGGTGCTGGCCGTTATTAATTATTATTATTAATTATTACTACCATCAATGCTACTGCTGTTGCAATTGACAACCTCGAGCCACACCAGCTTGATGTCAGTGCCCCAAAAAGGCCACCAGCCTTGGGACTGTCTGGCTAAGCTATCCCGGCAACAAAGGAGATTAAGTAACTCAAAACAGCCATGGCGGCTCAGTCATCAGCTACAGTTACTAATGATTTGAAACAGAAACAGTTTCCCTCCCCCGCGTCCCAGCTGACGCTGGGCTGGTGACAGGGCGGGATGGTGGGGGCCGGCGGTTTCTTCCCCCGCCCCCAGTAAGACCTGTAGCTGTGTGATGGACCCGAGCCACCAACAGGAAGCCACTGACATCCCATCAACAAATGACAAGTTTGCAGAAACCTGCTGCAGCGGACGCCTGGCCCCTAAGAAGCTGACTTTCGAAATAACCTGAAAGGTAAATACACATTTAAGGCTGGAGGGCGCTGGGGATGAGCACCGGGTGACGTGTGGAGGTGCTGAATCACTACATTGTGCACCTGAAGCAAATATCACACTGTATGTTAACCGACTGAAATTTAAATAAAAACTTAAAAAAATGTATTGAAGGCTGAGAACAACCATCACTAAGTTGTACATATAGTGAAAGCCCCAGGAAGATGGCAAATAGCCAAGGCTGGTGACACGTGCGAATTCTAAGCAGCCATCAAACAGCACGTTTACAGAGTGTTTTTCAGCGGTGTGGGCAAACGTTCTCATTATCAGTGGGCACACACAACGATGTGGATATCTAAGCACTCATTCACCCAGCCTGCAGTCAGCGGGCCCCTGTTATGGGTGAAACTCACTGGCAAAATACAAGGTGGGATCCCGGCTTGGGTCCTGGAACAGAAAAAAGATGTTGGTGGAAAATCGGGTGAAACCTGAATCAGGCATGTTTCTCTCAGCCTCGGGGTTAATGGACGTCTCAGGCCAGATCACTCTCTGTGGGGGGAGCTTGGGGGGTGGGCAGCCATCCTGTTCAGCATCCCTGGCCTGTATCCACCAGATGCCAGTACCAACCCTCTTAGTCAAAGGAGGTCATCGGCTATTGCCAAGTGTCCCCTGAAGGTCAAAACTGCCCCCGGATGGGAACCGGTGGAGTAAAATTGATCATTTAGTTAATAGTACTGAACCAATCGCTTCTTTCGGGTAAATGTATGGTGGTTATGGCAAGACGCGAACATGGGGGGAGATGGGGGGAAGGGTTCAGGAACTCCCCTACTATGTGTGCGACATTTCTAGAAATCTAAAAGTATTCTAAAATTAAAAAGTAACTTTAAAACACCAGGGTCATGGGACAATGAATGGGCGGAGGGAAGGTGGATTCGCCTCTATGGCGGGGATGGGGAGAGGCACCCTCTCCCATCCCCCCACCGCCTAGGGACACGTGCGATAGTCAGCGGCCAGCTGGTCACTCTCAATCTGATGGAAGGTTCCTGGGAGAGAGGAAGAGCTCGCATTTGCTGAGCAGCGACTTCTAGACCTTCAAGCTAAGAGGGTTCCCAGGGATGGTCCCAACAAGCAAATGAGGAAGGTGACGTGTCCCCACTTCGCAGATGAGGAAGCTGAGGTCCAGTGAGGTCAACTGGCCTGCCCGACACCAGGTGGCTCTGACACGATCCAGATCCGAAGCCTGAGGGGTTTCCACGTCCCCCAGCTTTCTCAGAAGCTCAACAAGCAAGGGTTTCCAGCTTCGCGTTCCAGACACAGGGCTAATCCTGTTATCCGTGCGCCAGGCTGTCTTTGGTGGGGCGGAGGGAGGGAGACGTGGGTGAGCCGCAAAGCCAGCAGTGAGGACACACGGCGCCTCAATGCTCCAGGACCTGGTCACCCACAGGAGGCACTGAAGACCGGATCTCTGGGATTCACGCCTGGCAAGACCCTCTAAACCACCTTGTTATGGTTCCGATGGGGAGACTGAGGCCCAGAGAACCAGACTTGCCCCAGGCCACACCGGGAGTTGGGGGCAAAGCCAGGGAAGGAGCCGTGTCTCTGTCCACCTGTCCCCCACAGCTGCCCTTGCGAGGCTGACAGCGTCCTCCTCGACATCCCCCCCACCTCCCACCAGCCAGGCTGAGTTTGTGCTGGTTTCTGGGACCAGTCTCGAGCATGCCTTTCAATCACCCACCCCAGCCCTTCACACATGCTGTTCCTTCTCCCTGGCACACCCTTCCCCCTGCCCTACCCTAGCATCCACCTGCCAGCTCCTACATATTCTTTAGTGTTCAGCTTCCCCGGGAGACTCTCCTGGACCCCCCGACCCCCGACGAGACCGTGTCCCCCACAGCTCTGTGAACCACCCCATCCTAACACACCTGTGCTGTCTGTCCCAATTCCTTGTACAGGGCCTGTGACCCCACAAGGTTCAGGGGCCCTGTCTATGCTGTTCACTTCCATTCCGAGAATCTGATCCTATAGCTCCAAACCGCAGTCGGCGTGTGTTAAGTGAACGTATGCTGAGGTGCCCAGAGTCCACACAGAGCATCAGGCTTGTGTCTATCAGCTCTGCGTTTCTGATTCTGACACCAATTCCAACACGTATTTTTTTTTTTTTTTCCAACACCACCAAGCAATTCTCTGACACCAGCTGGGTGTCCTACCATTTCAACTCAGTTCTGACACTATCCACCTGGAGACAGCATCAGATCCCACGGGTTGGGTTAAGGGCTCGGTCCTGCACGATGGCCTCCCACCCCACTTCAGATTCCAATCACGAGTCCCGGTTCGGTTGTCACCTGGGCTTCTGACAGACTGGCTGTGGACCCGGGGTTCCCATGACCTCCTCCTTGCGTCCAATTGATTTGCAAGAGTGACTCACAGATCTCAGGGAAACATTTTACTTACGAGATCACCAGCTTATTATAAAAGGATGGAACCGGAGAGCAGCCAGATGGGAGAGGTGCACACAGCAGGGTCTGGGGCAAGGGTACGATGCTCCCGTGTTCTCTGAGCTAGCCTATACACCTGTCTACAAATCTCCACGTGCCCACCAACCCAGAAGCACCCCCTGTCCTTTTATGGAGACTTCATTACATAGGCATGGCTGATTAAATCTGTGGCCGCTGGGGATTATTGTGACCCCCAGCCCCTCTCCCCTCCCTGGAGGTCAGGTGTGGGACTGAGATTTCTAACTTTCTAATCCCATAGTTGGTTCCCCTGGCAACCAGTCCCCATCCCTAGGTGGGGTCCAAAAGTCACATCATTAACATAATCTCAGGACACCTTTATTGCTCCCTTATCACTTAGGAAATTCCAGGGTTTTAGGAACTCTGTGCCAGAAACAGGAAGGAAGGCCAAATACGTATTTCTTACTTAAATCACAGTATCACAGGGGCGCCTGGGTGGCTCAGTCAGTTGAGCATCCGACTTTGGCTCAGGTCATGATCTTGGGGTTTGTGGGTTCGAGCCCCACATTGGGCTCTGCACTAACAGCTCAGAGCCTGGAGCCTGCTTCGGATTCTGTGCCTCCCTCTCTCTCTGCCCCTCCCCTGCTCTCGCTGTCTCTCTCTCTCTCAAAAATTAAAAAAAAATTTTTTTTCTGAAAAAAAAAAAATCACAATATCACAGCCTCCCTAACAGCAAGCCCAGAGCCTGACACACACTTGGGCACATCAAGGTCATTGGGTCACTGTGGACAACAGATTTCAAAAATACACATGACTATGGGTGACTTATTTTCTTCCTTCATTTATGTCCTTTAGGATTTTTCAAAAGTTTTCTACCACCTCCATATATTATTTTTATAATTAAAAAGACAAAAATAAATCAATAAATATTGCCTTACATTTAAAATATGACAATATTCAGGGGCACCTGGGTGGCTCAGTCGGTTAAGCATCCGACTTCAGCTCAGGTCACAAGTTCGAGCCCCACGTCAGGCTCTGTGCTGACAGCTCAGAGCCTGAAGCCTATTTCGGATTCTGTGTGTGTGTGTGTGTGTGTGTGTGTGTGTGTGTGTCTCTCTCTGTCCCTCCTCTGCTCCTGCTCTGTCTCTCTGTCTCTCAAAAAAACATAAACATTAAAAAATATGACAATATTCAAACATCAGTGATCAAAGGATACGGACCAGGAGGGTCTCCTGTTTTTCATCTGCTCCAGGAGCCTGAGGAGGAATACAGACGCTGGGGGAGAGACGGGTGAAGAACAATGTTTCCTAAAGTTGTATTTTTAGGAGCTCCGGAAAATTCCCTGGGTGAGAAGGCATCTGAAGTATTTGCAAACATTCAGCAGGGGGAAAAATAATATTTCCCAAGCCTTTCCCTCCTGGGTGTTTTCAACCTGGTGGCAAGCATTCTGGAAAACTCCAAGACCCACTCATGACAATTCCCTGCTAAGCCCCTCTGTTCACAGAGCCCTGGTGAATGTCACACAACCCGCCATCGCCTACCATCCACCCCTTAGTTGCACAGATGAGGAAACAGAGGCCCAGAGAGGGAAGCAACGTTCCTGGGCACACACAGCCCGGTCAGTTTCAGCGTCAGAAGATCCGAAAAAGCACTTGGTACCCCACAAAGCACTTCCGCGGGGTTCCCCGACTTTGGTATTTCACCAGAAAGAAAAGTTGTGGGTTTTTTTCTTCCCCCTTTGTTATACAGAGGAGAGAACGCAATGAAAGGATTCTAACTTTTTACCCTTGCTTACAAAGTTCCTTGAAAGGAGACCGAAATCTGTTCTTTTCATCATAAAAGACAGGATGTTTTCACCCACAAAGGCAAGAGGGATATCATTTCAGAATAAAGAATAGTCCTTTAAATCAAAGAAATGTCACTTTCCGAAAACCTCACTAGTGCTGTCCCTGTTTTCCTGGTTTCCCTGAGGACCAGAGGGGAGGCCACTGGTGCCCGGCCCTGGGGAACCAGTGATCACGAGATTCTGGACTCAGTGCTCTTCAAACCACCATCCCTTTCCCCAACGCTCCCTCCTCCTTGAAAACAGCCACCATTTCTTAAGACAACAGAGACACCGCTGGCCAGACAGAGCCCAAGACCAACTTGGTCTGAGGCGGGAGAGAAGAAGAAAAGTACGCGTCCGGGCGGCCACACTCACCCAGAGGTACTGCAAGAGTTTCAGGAGGCTGGGACAGTAATAATACTCCATTTCAGACGCCCGGGGTTATGCTGCCGGCACTGTGTGCGTTTCCAGTTTTTCTCCGGAGGGGGCGGCTCTTCCCGCTCGGCTGGTCACGCCGGAGTCAAGTTCAAGGCGGCATGAATCATTCAGAGGCCGGCTGACAGCCAGGACACCGGCCAGACGGCCCCGCTTAATGGCCACAGCCACCTCTGGGGTGGGGATGTCACTCACTGCTCAGGTCCCGTGAGCCCCGCCTGGAACATCTCCGGTGGCTCGTCCAGGGGGGCGGGCCCAGGGGCGACTCCTCCCAAACCCAGCTGCAGGGTCGAGGGGGGGAGGGGGAGGGGGAGGACCCCGGCGCCCTCCCCCCTCTCCTGGTGCTCAGCCGTTGAGGCAAGAAGAGACAGGGTGTGCCTGTGTGCGTGCACCTCTCCGTGTGTGAGTGTAATTGTGTGTGTCTGAGTGTGTTTTACGAAAAAGGGCGTGTTTGTGCTTGTGTGTGTACGCGTGAGCGTCTGAGTGAGTGGCAGACCACACAGTGAGGGGGAGCTCCCCCATCCAGCTCCTCACACGGAAAGGAAATAAATCAGCTCAGATGGATCCCATCAGTTGACATCCATAGCCCCTCCTGGCTCCGATCAAGTTCCTTCTGACTCAACAAAACTCGCAGTGGAAGGAGGGCCTGGTTGTCCCCGTTTTACGGGAGGGGAAAACTGAGGCCCAGAGAAGGCTAGAGACTTGGTCAAGGCTACACGAGTTGGAAACCGAGCCAAACCTGGAACCTGGGCTTCCCAAACATGAGTTCTGGGTTCTGTCCTTTTTGTGGGCAGTCAGGACTGCTGAGGGAAGGAGAGACCAGCTCCCAGAGTCGCCATCTGCCAGCTGCGTGACATGGGGGTGTGGGAGAAGCATCCATTTGCAGAGATTAAAAATGCAAATTATAGCACCTCTAAGGCCCTCCCGGGGGACCCTTCTTGGATGTTTCCTCCCAAAGAGGCTGATGGTGGCAAGTCTCTCCACCTCCCTGAGCCTCGGTTACCCCTTCTGTAAAATGGGATGGATGATCCCCACCTTCCAGCGTTCTGCAAATTCAGTGAGGTACGATGATACCAAAACCTCTCGTCTCATTCCCGCAGCATTTCCACGGGAGAGGCGTTATCATCTCCGCCAGCCAGATGAGGAAACTGAGGCTCCCAAAGGCAAAAGGGAGTTGCCCCAGGTGAGTGGGGCAACCAAGCCGTGAGGCAGACCCAGAGCCCCCTGCTCCGGACCACCTGCCGGCCTAGGCCGGGACCAGAGACGGGCACACACAGTGAGCCCTCCACACAGGAGCCAGGCCTGAGGCCTCTCCTTGGAGGGTGGGGACATAGCGCTGGGCAGAGGCGTTGGCTCAGAGCCAGGCTCCCACCCCCCAGACCCCTGGGCCCATCTGCACCCACACCAGCCCCACAACCCAGTGCTGGGCCGAGCGGCTGACAGGAAGCTCATCTGAACGCCACAGGGGAGAGCTGAGCTCAGCAGCTGAGGAGAACGTGGGGTGAACTTCAAAGCTCTTCAAAGGCAAGCCCGTGGCTTCACAAGTTCTTGACATCCCACATCCGGCAGGCAGGGCTCACTGCCCGCCTGACAGTCAGTCAAGGGCCGGTCCCTCCTTCCCGGAGGGTGCAGGGGAAGGTAGGGCCCGTGTCCCCGCTCGCTGACCGACTGGCTGATGGTACAGGCACAGAGCCGCGTCCTGACAGCACAACCAGAGGGGACAGGGCCCCGCTCGCTGGCTAACAGCCCAGTTGGAGGCCGGATCCCTGCTGGCTGTACAGCTAGGGTGTGTGTGGCGTACTGAGGGACTGAACGACAGTCAAGCCTAGCTGAGGGGCTAACAGAACAGGGGGACAGGTGGCCCTTGCCTAGTGACACGCTGACTGACTACCCACCAGTCCTGAGAGGGGAGGCGGCCGAGGGGAGGCTATTCCTATGCAGTCTCCAACTGGCCCGACAAGGATGAGGACCCAGAGGGAAGAGGGTGGGACGGGGCAGAGGGGATGACAGAGACAGGGATGGGGTGGTGATGGGGGAAGCACGGTTCCTGAGAGCAAAGCCTATCTGGTGAAGAAGGCGCACAGCGGCGGCGGGACAGGAGAGGAGAGGAGCGCAAAGAAAGAGGGAGGAAGCGAGGAGACAGATGGCCTGAGAGGGGCAAGGAGATCGTCAGGGACGAGACAACAGAGCACAGCTGGGGAGAGAGTGGGGACAGAGACAACGGAGACAGGGGCAGGGGTGGGAGGAATAAAGAGTAAAAAAGCCAGGGGCGCCTGGGGGGCTGGCTCAGTCGGTTAAGGGACCGGGCTCTAGGCTTTAGGTCAGGTCATGATCTCACGGTTCATGGGTTCGAGCCCTGCGTTGGACTCTGCACTGACCGCATGGAGCCTGCTTATGATTCTCTCTCTCTCCCTCCCTCTCTCTGCCCTTCCCCTGCTCTCTCTTTCTCTCTCTCTCTCTCTCTCAAAATAAATAAACAAACCTCAAAAAAAAAAAAAAAAGTGAAAAAGCCAGACCAGCAAGTCCAAGATGGGAGTCAGGGCTGACCCAGGACCAGGCCGGTGGGGGGTGGACGGCCACCAAAGTGGGAACACCACAAAGCCCCAACCCAGAGATGGTCACAGTCATCAGGGCATGCCCCCTGGAGCAGCGCCCCCTCTCCGGGCTGGAAGTGGCCTCCACCTAGTCTGCGTCAGTCCCTAGTATGGGACTGATCTCCACCTGGCAGAGGAGCCACCTGCATACATGTGACAAAGGCACCCCCCCACACACACATGCACACATACCTTGAATGCCTTCCTATCCCTGGCTCCCATCCCCCCAGCTCCAGGCCCCTGCCTGCCTTTCACCACTGGACCCTACACCAGCCCCTCCCCCACCTGGTGAGTCATGTGCCCACAGGGCCTTTGCTTGTGCTGTTCCTGAGTCAGAAGCAGTCTTTCTCCCCGCAGAGGGTTGAAGGTGGCCCCTGCAAAAAAGATATGCCCGCCCAGAACCCGTAAATGTGACCTTGTTTAGAAAAAGGACTTTGCAGACGTAATCAGGTTAAAGGTCTGCAGATGAGACCATGCTAGATGACCCGAGCAAGGCCCTAAATCTAACACGTATCCCTAAAAGAGAGGAACAGAAGTTGCAGCCTCGGGGAAGGTCGTGATGTAAGAACAGAGTCACAGACTGGAGCCACCAACTGCTGGAAGAGACCAGGAAGGAGCCTCCCTTAGGAAGGAGCCTCCCTTAGAATCTTCCCGGAGGGAGCCTGGCCCTGCCGATGCCTGGATTTCAGACTTCTGGCCTCCAGAGCTGCGAGAGAGCAAGTTTCTATCGTTTTTGAGCCACTGAGTATGTGGTGGTTCGTTGGGGGTCCTGGAGAATGAGTATACTCCCCCCTCCCCTGTCACCTGGTTTCCTCCCGCTCACGTTGAGCCCCGAAGCTTCAGATGGAACCGTCCTGCCCCTCCCGGCAGCCCCCAGCCCGGGCAAAAGGCGGGCCCCCAGACACAGCGTCCCAGAGTGCCTCTTCTGGCAGAACTTTCTGCTTCTCTGCCATCCCTCCTCCAATCCCTCGTCCCCGGGGGCCCACCCCTGGACAGCCTGTCTCCCCCCGCCGTCCAGGAGCAACATCCGGCCAAAGCAGGTCCCGGGGCAACTTTTACTAACGTCGTTCGTTCATCCAAGAACAGACGGATGGTACCACAACCATGTAGACCTCCGGAGAGATCGGCGCTTGGCAGAAATCACCCACAAGGGGCGGGGGCTTAAACTTGCCGTTGGCATTCGGGAAGGAAGGGACTGAAAAGTGGCAGCCCCCTGGGCACGGTGTGGGTGTTGGGGTTTCTGGCGGGGGAGGGAAGGCAGGGGCTCCGCGCTCTCTTGGACGAGTTGCCAGCGTCCGTGCATCTGAGGAGCCACGTGCAGCGATGCTGAGCTGCGGCTTGTCTAGGAACACGGGGCTGCCTGGCCCACCGGGCCGGCGTTCCTGTGCGGACGGGGCAGAACCAGGTGGTGCTGCCCAGGGACCAGAGCGGCCACGTGCCTCCTGCTCCCCACAACCCAGGCCTGGACCAGGCCCCGGCCCTCACGGGCATCCGGATCTGTGATCCCGTAGGAGCCCGGGCAGCCCAGTCACCCATCGCACGCTCCCCATGCGCCTGTGGTGTCCAGGCCCTGGGGCCCTGGGCCGGACGTGGACGAAGCCGACGTGGCCACCACCCGAGACGCTAGAAGGGCCTGCTTGCCCCACAAGCCTGTCGTCCCTCAGGGTCCACTGGCTTGGCCTTCGATGCCCTTACCCATATGGCCTCCACGTACTGCCCCAGCCAAACCCGTTCCTCAAGCACGTGTGGACCCTCAGCCTCCCGGCCTTTGCTCAGACAGCGCCCTCGGCCAGGAATGCCCTTGCCAGCCTTGGAAGTGCAACCATCTGTCGAGCCCAATGCAAACAGCGTGTTTCCAGGAAGCCCTCCGAGCAAGCAGGAGTCACTGAGCCCCCTCTCTGAGTGTGTCAGGGTGCTCGGTGGGATGGGAGCCTATCTCCCCCACAGGGCTCTGGGCTCCCCACAGGCAGGGCCTTGGCCCACAACCCAGCGCTTAGTAGGTGCTCTGTAACCATTTCCCGAAGGGCTGGGAATTTCCACTGCTCCCAGCACTAGACCTGCTGACGAAGAAATCACACGTGCCTCTGTGTGCCCACAACACACCGAGGGCGGACCTACTGCGTGCCCGGCACCCCGTCAGCCACCAAAAAAGGGACCCACAGCCAGGCGCCTGGGGGCTCAGTGGGTTAAGTGTCTGACTCTTGGTTCCGGCTCCGATCGTGATCTCACGGTTTGTGGTTTCAAGCCCTGTGTTGTTGGGATTCGCTCTCTCCCTCTCTCTGCCCCTCCCCCGCTCATGCGTCTGCAGGCACGCGCACGCTATCTCTCAAAACAAATAAACTTAAAAAAAAAAAGGGGGACTCACAGAAGCCATACACATGCCCCTGTGCTCCTGAAGTTGACAACCTCTGAAAGCAGCGGGGCACAGACAGGGCGGAAGGCTATCCAAGGGGGAAACGGAGAGTCGGAAGGAGGCAGTAGGTCTCACAGAGGCAGCCCGGGGTGCCAGTGAAGGGCGTAGGTGCTGCAGGCAGACAAGCCTGGGTTCAAATCCTCATCCCAGCAGTAGCTAGCTATGTGATACTGAGCTGGTTATTTAATCTCGCCGAGCCCCGGCTCCCAAGTATAAAATAGGGGTGATGACGGTGGCTGCCCCGGAGCGAGGAGGAAATGAGGTACTACCGTAAAGTGCTCAGGGGCTCTCAGCAGGGGCTCAAAGCACCTTGGCCGTGATTGGCTAGCGGCATATTAGGTTCAGTCACCCTGGCTGGCAGGAAGCCAGCAGGAGCCCAAGCTGGGGTCGGCTCATCAGGTTATGGGCTTATCTCCCCCCCCCCCCCCCCAACAAAAAGCACCTCAGAGACCCTCTGGCCAGGGCAGAGCCAACCCACAGGCCATTATCAACTGCAGGACTTTCGAAAACATTTAAAGCACACACCTGGGGAGCAGGAGGTAGAAGGCAGAACAAGTTTTCATCCCTTCCCACCCAGCCTGACCCGGCAACGGCCCCTCATGCCCCAGTGGGTTCCGTCCACCACATGGAGGGGCACACAGGGTAGGGAAAGGCAGGGGAGACACCCATGGATGGGAAGGAGCCAGCCCAACACAAAGGACCAAAGCACTGATGCATGCTGGGGCGTCTGGGTGGCTCAGTCGGTTAAGCGTCCTACTTGGGCTCAGGTCATGATCTCACAGTCCGTGAATTTGAGCCCTGAGTCGGGCTCTGTGCTGACAGCTCAGAGCCTGAAGCCTGCTTCAGATTCTGTGTCTCCCTCTCTCTGCCCCTCCCCTGCTCGCTCTCTCTCTCTCTCAAAAATGAATAAACATTAAAAAAGAAAAAAAGCACTGATACATGTTCTAAGATGGCTAAGAACGCGCTGCCCAGGGAAAGAGGCCAGATACAAAGACCACGCGCTGTGCACGATTCCACTGATAGGAAATGTCCAGAAAACGCAAAACTATAGAGACACGGGGTAGGTCAGTGGTTGGTGAGGGGGGCGGTGGTGGGCAGAGAGTGGAGGATGACTGCTAATGGGTAGGAGGTTTCTTTCTGGGTGATGAAAAGGTTCTGGAATTCGTGGCACTGGTTGTACACCTTTGTAAACTTGCTAAAAATTATTAAATTACAGAGTTAAAATGAGTGAATTTCATGGTATGCAAATTATATTCCAATAAGCTTTTGGAAAAGGAGGAGAAAAAATAAGAAAAAAAGAGGTGAGGGAGGATGGAGAGGAGGAGGAGGGAGAACAACAAAGGACTGAGGGAAGAAGTTACAGGCAGAGAGGGCGCCCAGCTGGCTCAGTCGGTTAAGCGACTGCCTCTTGATTTCGGCTCAGCTCATGATCTCTCGGTTTGTGAGTTCGAGCCCCGCATCAGGCTCACTGCTGACAGTGCAGAGCCTGCCTGGGATTCTCTCCTTCTGCTCCTCTCTGGGCCCCTCCTGTGCTCTCTCTGTCTCTCAAAATAAGTAAAATAAACTTAAATAAATAAATAAATAAATAAATAAATAAATAAATAAATAAATAAAACACAGAAGTCACAGCCAGGGAAAAATCCCCAAGGTGGGCACATGTGAGCCCAGAGGCCCCTAGACCCCAGCTGAAGGGCCCCCTCCCCGCTAATTCATAGAGCCTTGCTTGAGCACCTGCAGGAAGAAGGGTCAAGAAGCTGTCTCGAGCAGCGACTTGAACTCAGACAAGCCTGCGTGCCAACCCTAACCCCGATCCTGCCCGCGGCATCATCCTGGACAACCTGTGTCTCCTCTCGGCACCTCAGTTTCTTCAGCTGTAAAGCGAGGCTGATAATAATTTCTTCCCTCGTGGGGCTCTTGTGAGGATGAGACCAGGTGGTGTCAGACCACAAGGGCTCAGCCACTGGATGCCTTGAGGATTCACTGTAGAGCAGAGGGGACACCGAGTCAGCCTGAGTGAAACGGGATCCTTGCCTTCAGGGAGCGCATGGTCTACGGGAGAAAACCACTACAGCACTGGGGGGCTAGAGGGCCGGGAATTCACCGCAAAGGATGCAACCCAGGAGGGCTTCTCAGAAGAGGTGGCATGGAACCAAAGTCAATTGAAATATGACCAAATGTTCCTCTTCTCAAGGGACCCTGTGTTCAATTAGAAGATTTAGCATCTCTGGAAATATGTCTGCTCAAGTCAGAAATGCCATTTCTATATTCACAGGGCTGTCATCATGGGCTGCCCACCCCCCAGACACATACATATGCCACACTCCTTTTAGAAATAAAATAAAAACAGAATTTTTTCCCCACCAAGTAATTCCTTCAGAAGAGAAACATCCTAAGTAAAGACAAACGGGGCAGCTGGGGCTGTGCAGGCTGAAGGAGAATGTCCCCACCTCAGCCCAGGAACTCCATGCAAGGCTTGTAGAATAGAAACTGTAAGGGGACCTAATGGGGAACGGAGCTGAGTGACACGTGTACCAAAATCAGTGGCATGTGTTGAAAAGAAAATCCAAATGGTCACAGAAGACTTGGCTTCTTCAGAGCAAAGGCCCTAATGCAAAAGGCGGGGTAAAAATGAATAATAAAACAATGTTGGAACTAGATCACCTCTGTCTCGCCCTCTGATGGTAGACTTTGAGTACTGCACAAGGAAAATGGTGACTTTTTGTTTTTTATGTTGTTGTTGTTTGGCCTTAAATGGTGCCTTTTTTAATGTTAGGAGGATGGGGAGTGGTGGGGGACCAGGAACAAGGGACAGGGCCAGGGATGCGAGGAGATGGCTGGAACTGAGAAATTGCACTAGAAAACCCTCTAGAGGACACTCGGGTCACTTCTGACGCCCCCCGAATGTGGAGGTTTCCAGAAGAGTCCAACAGCCCTGGACTGAGTCCCACCTGTCACCCCGCCCACCGTATGAGCCTGAGCCAAGCCACCTCACTTCCCTAAGCTTCACTGAGGTGAGGTGTGTGAAACAAAATTGCCAATTCCCAGCGTGTTAACTGAAGGCAGCTGAGTGTGGCCTGACCCACCCACCCACCTTCACCAGTACCTATATCAAAATTAAAAAAGAAAAAAATGTTGATTCTTTTTTTTTTTTTTCCTGCTCCAACACATAAAAATGGTGAGATTTTGGGCACCTGGTTGGCGTGGTAGGCGGGGCATGCAACTCTTGATCTCGGGGTTGTGAGTTCGAGCCCCACACTGGGTGTGGGGATTACTGAAAAATAAAATCTTAAAAAAATAAAATAAGGGACGCCTGGGTGGCTCAATTGGTTGAGCGTCCGACTTTGGCTGAGATCATGATCGCACGGTTCGTGAGTTCGGGCCCCGCATCGGGCTCTGTGCTGACAGTGTGCAGCCTGCTTTGGATCCTCTGTCCCCCCTCTCTCTGCCCCTCCCCGACACGTGTGCGCGTGCTCTCTCTCTCTCTCTCTCAAAAATAAACAAACATTTAAAAAAAACAAAATGAAATAAAAACAAGTTTCGATTTTTAAAACAATGGTGAGATGTCACATGAAGATTAAGATCCCGCATTGTGCCTGAGACACTGGACAGAGGGCAGGGACAGGCTGGAATAGGCGGCCGCGCGTACTCCCATCTCCCCGTTTGTCACTAAATCTCCGTCCCTGCCTGGCCTGCCCGCTGCCTGCAGCTCCTGAGGCAGAATCCAGACAAGAGCGCCTGTGAACCTGGACTCAGAAGCCCTGAGGTGGCCCCTGAGCTGGGCATTTAGCAATCACCAGACCTCTGAGGCGGGTGGAGAGGGACTCGGTCCTGGGAACTCTGGCCCCTTCCCCCTCTCCCCCCAGGACCGACTTCTCCCCTTCGAGACCCAGTTTTGCTTGTACCTTGAGCCCTCTGTCACAACCAGGCCAGGGGACTCCTCTCCGGGTAGGTCTCTCTCTTGACTCTCCCACCCGCCCACTCACTCCTTCAGCAAACTGAGCATCAGGTTTGCACGGTCAACACGGAAGTGAACAAACCGATCAACAGCTCTGCGATCCTGCGATTCGTCAGAAAGTGCAGAGAGAGGTTCGAATTCTGAGGACATCAAACCTGCACAACGGGACTATAAAGTGGCGGGGAGGGTTCACAGCAGCCAAAAAAAGTGGAAACAAACCGACACACGGATCACCGAAATGTGGTCTATCCAGACAGTGCGGCATGATTCAGCCATAAAAAGGAATGGAAATCTGACCCATGCTCCGGCCTGGCTGGGGATTGATTCCTAAGGGGAGCCTGGTTTCTTTGAGGGCAGCAATGACTGGAAAACATGATGCAGGTGAAAGAAGCCAGACGCAAAAGCACAAATACTGGATGGTCCCATTTATCTGAGGTTCCGAGAACAGGTAAATTCATAGACAGAAAACGGAACGGCATTTGCCTAGGGCTGGGAGGAGGGGAGATGGGGGAGGGGGGGAGGGGGGGCAGCGAATGGGTGCAGCTTCCTTTTGAGAGCGAGGACAATGTTCTCAAGGGACTGTGCTGATGGTCTCACAAACCCGTGAATGTACGAAAACCCACTGACTTGTACATTTTCAAAGAACGAATTGCATGACGTGCGAATTATATTTCAATAAAGGTGCCATGGTTGAAAAAAGCAAATCAAGGGGCACCTGGGCGGCTCAGTCGGTTGAGCGTCCGACTTCCGCTCAGGTCACGATCTCACGGTTTGTGAGTTCGAGCCCAGTGTTGGGCTCTGTGCTGCCAGCTCAGAGCCTGGAGCCTGTTTCAGATTCTGTGTGTGTGTCTCTCTCTCTCTGCCCCGCCCCCCTCACACTCTGTCTCTCTCTAGCTCTCTCAAAAATAAATAAACATGAAAAAAAAAAAGCAAATCAAGCTCAAGTAAAATATGAACTATATATTAGTCCGGGTGGTTCACAAATATGACAAGTACTCAAGGTGACAGAATGACCAGAGTTTGGGAAACATCTAATTGAGGCCAAGCACAGGCTCCTTGTGGGTTCAAATCCCAGCACCACCCCTCCTAGCTGAGTGATACGGGCAAGTGACTTCACCTCTCTGGGCCTCAGCTTTGTCATCCAGTAGATGGGAACAAGAATTGCGCCCACCTGTGGAGTCACCCTGAAAATGAACTGAGCACAGAGGCTGGCACAGCCGAGGGGGTCGATAAATGGCAGAATTGCCAAGGATGGGGCTGGGGATTGATTCCTCAGGGGAGCTTGGTTTCTTTGCGGGGCGGTGGGGGGGGGTAATGAAAATCTTCTCCAACTGACTGGTGGATGCATGACTTTGGGAGTATACTAAAAGTCACTAAATTGTACACTTAAAAAAATGATGGGGTGCCTGGGTGGCTCAGTTGTTTAAGCTCCGACTTCAGCTCAGGTCGTGATCTCACGGTTCGTGAGTTCGAGCCCCATGTCGGGGTCTGTGGTGACAGCTCAGAGCCTGGAGCCTGCTTCGGATTCTGTGTCTCCCTGTCTCTCTCTGCCCCTCCCCCACTCATGCTCTGTCTCTCTGTCCCTCAAAACTAAATAAAAACATTAAAAAATTTTTAATAAAAAAAATTTTTTTAATGATACACAATCTTAGCATATTATCCAGCAACTGTGCGCCTTGGTATTTATTTCCCCAAAGGAGCTAAAAACTTGGGGCCGCACAAAAACCTGTCCACGGATGCTGACCGCATCTTCCAACTCTAGGACATTCCAGAAAAGGCAAAGCTATGGAGACAGAAAAAAGAGCAGAGGCTGCCAGGGGTTTGGTGGGGGGAGAGGGATGAACAGGCAGAGCACAGAGGATTTTCAAGGCAGCGGAACTACTCTGTAGGATACCATAATGATGGATACGTATCATTACGCGTTTGTCCAAACCGACAGGCCATACCACACCAAGAGTGAGCCCTCACGTAAATCACGGACCTTGGGTGATGACGACGTGTCCCTGTAGGTTCATCCGTTGTGTCCAACGTCCCACTCTGGTGGAGATCGTTGATGATGGAGGAGGCTATGCGTGTGTTGGGGCAGGGGGTATATGGGAAATCTCTGCACTTTCCTCTTAATTTTGCGGTGACCCTGAAACTGCTTTAAGTGAATAAAATCTGTAAAACATGGGGGTGATACTTCATTCATTCATTCCACACATATGTGTTGTGCGCCTACAATGTGCTTGGTGTTCTCTGCCTCTCAGAGACTCTACTCTGGGCGATGAGAAGACACTGCGTAAGACTAGGGGTGCACTGGGAAAGAACACTGGGGGCCAGGGGTCCTTCTATAGACATGGCACCAGGGAGGGCCCCGCCGAGGGGTGTCATTGAGTTGAGAGATGACCTGAGAAGAGGTAAGTAGAGAGCAAGGGAAATGAAGAGGGAATCTGGAGGAGAGCAAACAGTATGTCCCAAGGCCCTGGGGCAGAAACACACCTGACGTGATAAGGGACCGTTCTGAAGGCCGATGTGGCTTGAGTGGAGTGAGCACAGGACATGCGCTAGGACAGAAACACCCTGTCTCGTGGGCCATCATATGGACACTGGATTGGATCCTGAGTGCAGATGGAATTTCATCCTCCAGGAAGAGGTGCGAATTTGACTTCGCTCTGGCGCACAGCAGGTGCTCAGCAAACGTTGCTGGAATGAATTATAAAGTCTGCCTAAGACCTTGGCTACTAACTCCTCCTTGGCAACAGACAGCTTTCTGACGTCTGCCTTAACCCACTCGTGACAGCCTGCGTGGGGCACAGAGCTGGCTTCTCTCACCCATTTCACAGACGAGGAGAGTGAGCCTCAGGGAGTTGTGCAAAGCCACCGAATGGCAGGGGACAGAGCCCGGATTAGAATCTGGGTCCCGTGGGGTTTGTTCCTGCTCCGTGCGAGTGTGTTGGTATGCGTGTGTGTACCCTGGGAGGTGGAAACAGGTGTGGACCCCGGCAACTTCGCCAGCGAGCGGTGCGTCTCAGCCGGGTGTGACAGGTGAAACAAGCAATTTTGACTGTTAGCAGGGGAAAGTGCATACGTTTGTTACTCACTTTCTCAAACACACTGAGGGTCAAGTCAGCATCAGCCCACCGCGAATTAGCATTCTTCTCACACGTCGGCACGCTTTCTCAAGGAGGAGAAACAAAAGGACTAGAAAGATCGTCATCACCCACCCTCCTGGGCCTCCGTTTCCTCACCCAGGAGATGGCTGCAGTGAGACTGAATGGGTTAACACACAGAAAAATGGTTAAGCTCAGGCTTATCCCACTGAGGGGGGGGGCAGCGCCTGCAATCCCGCACAGTTCCACCAGGGGGCGCGTTCACCACGTTACCCACCTGGCCCTGGCAGACAGGTTTTGCAAGGGGAACAGGTGTTTCATCATTCATCAGCCTCCTGTGGACACCTGGCTGGGGTCCCTCTGAGGTCTCAGTCCCTGGGAGCCCTAGTGGCCCCTTCTTCCACATGGAGAGACCTACCCCCTCCTCACTTGCAAGGGAGGAGTCCACAGGCCAGGGATCAATCTAGGTGTTGTGGTTTCCTTGCTGTGTGTGCCTGGTCCACTCACCTCCTTAAGCATTTAGCATCTCTAAAATGGGCATCTTCCTAGCACCTCAGGATATAGTGAGGTCACTTTAGAAAAAAGTGCCAGGAAATGGCACTCGGCAAACCTCAGAAGGGCTCGAGCTTGTTTCCTTACCTACAATATGGGACAATGAATACACCCATCTCTTGGGATTTGTGGGGAGTAAATGGGACCATGGATTAATGTTTGTACAGTGAATAATCTTAGCATAGTGTCTATCATGCAGATACTCAATATATGGACTATAGTCACAGTAATAACAGCAAAGTGATAACAAGTGACACCCATTATCGATCAGAGGGCCTTAGACACATTAATTCATCTAACCTCACTGCATTTCTAATAAGTAGGCTCCATTATTACCCCTGTTTTACATATGGGAAAACTGAGGCAGAGGTGTTAACCCACTCAGTCACATAGCTGGTAGACTGCAGAGTTGGGATTCAAACCCAGGCCATCTGGCTTACGATTCGTGCTCTTTTCTGTATGCATATTACACATCACTTTTAAAAATTATTTTCCAGGCCCCAACGAAAAAATTAGATAAACTGGTCTTCATCAAAATTAAAAGCCCTTGCGCATCGACGAACACTATCGAGAAAGTGAAAAAAAAAAACAAAACAAAACAGCTCACAGATGGGAGAAAATACTTGTAAACAATATCACTGATAAGGGATTGGTATCTAGAATATAGAAAGAGCTCCTACAACGAACTCAACAGCAACAAAAAATGAACAACCCAACTCCAAAATGGGCAGAAGATACAAGCACATGAAAAAATGCTCAACATCACTAGCTGTTACAGAAAAGCAAATCAAAACCACGATGAGATTCCACTCCATATCCACGAGGATGGCTTTTATCAAAAACACAGAATGGAAAACAACTAGTGTTGGTGAGGGTGGGGAGAAATTAGAACCCTTGTACCTTGCTGGTGGGAACGTGAAATGGCGCAGCGCTCTGGAAAACAGTTTTGGCATTTCCTCAAAGAGTTAAACAGACCTGCTTTATGACCCAGCAATCGCACTGCTGGGTATACACACCCAAAAGGACTGAAAGCTAGGACTCAAGCAGATATTTGCACACCCACGTTCACAGCACTACTCACAACAGCCTAGAGGTGGAAACAACCCAGGGGTCCACCAGCAGACCAACGGATACCCAAAATGTGCTCTATACATATAACGGAATATTATCCCGCCTTAAAAAGGAAGGAAATCAGGATGCCTGCTACAACAGGGATGAAGCTTGAAGACATTACGCTAAGTGAAATAAGCCAGACGCAAAAGGATAAGTATTGCATGGCCCCCTTTATCTGCCTTATCTAGAACAGGCAAATTCACAGAGACAGGAGGTAGAACAGAGGATGCAGGGGCTGCGGGAGGAGGAACAGGGGGTCAGTGTTCACCGGGGACATTGTTTCTGTGTGAGATGATGAAAAAATTCTGGAAACAGACAGTGGTCATGGCTGCACGACACTGTGAATGTATTTAATGAAACTGAGTAATACACTTAAAATGGCTAAAAAGGTAAGCTTTATGTTATGTCCATACATTTAACCACAATAAGTTAATGTTTTTTGTTTTGTTTTGCTTTGTTTTTAATGGTCTTGTCCGGATTGTTGCAACAGGTTCCTACCTGGTATCCCAGCTTCCAGCTCACCCTCTCCAACCCTTTTGAAACGTCCACGAGGGGGCGCTCCGAGCCTCACCTTGGCAGTGTAGAAGTCTCTTTCCACTCCTCTGGGTTTCCGGCAGCCTTCTTCTGCCTCCTCTCCACCACTCTCCAGGTAACCGCCCCCCCCTCGCAGCTCCTGGAAAACCCCATGTTCTCCTATGCCTCTTGATGTACGCACGTGCCATTCCCCTGACCTGATTCCCTTCTTCTTAGCTAATTCCCTCCTCCATGGAGTCTGGCTCAGACTTTCTTCTGAATTCCTCCAGACGGTATGATACCTCCCTCCTCTGCACTCACCAAAGCAGCCCGTGCTCACCCAAAACCCGTCTCTTTACAGTGGCCATCAAGGTAATGTGACCTGACTCCTGCCAACTCCCTCATTCCTCACTGTCCGCTCCAGTACCAATGCCATCAGCATCATTGTTATCATTAGTATTAGTATTATTAGTTAATATTAGTAGTAGTAGGATTAGTATTATTAAACATGATAAGCCCCAGGATCTTTGCACTTGCCCTTTCCTCTGCCTGACACTTGCCCTGATTCTTCCACATGGCTAGGTGCTCCCCCTTCAAGTCTCAGCTCATATGTCACCTCCTCAGAGAAGCCCTCCCTAACCCCCATTAGGAAATAATCCCCCAACCAGTCTTGATTCCCAACACCCTATTTTATTTTCTTCATAGCACTTGGTACTTGGTCTTTCTCTTTTGAGTCTGGCTCCTTGTTTAATGTCTGTCTTCTCACACTAAAGTATGAGCTCCAGGGGGAGTGGGGGGGCGGGGGGGGGTGGTGCCTGGGTGGCTCAGTCGGTTAAGCGTCTGACTTCGGCTCAGGTCATGATCACACAGTTCATGAGTTCGAGCCCCGTGTCGGGCTCTGTGCTGACAGCTAAGAGCCTGAAGCCTGCCTTGGATTCTGTGTCTCCCTCTCTATGCCCCTCCCCTGCTCATGCTCTGTCTTTCTCTCTCTCAAAAATGAATAAACTTAGGGGCGCCTGGGTGGCGCAGTCGGTTAAGCGTCCGACTTCAGCCAGGTCACGATCTCGCGGTCCGTGAGTTCGAGCCCCGCGTCAGGCTCTGGGCTGATGGCTCAGAGCCTGGAGCCTGTTTCCGATTCTGTGTCTCCCTCTCTCTCTGCCCCTCCCCCGTTCATGCTCTGTCTCTCTCTGTCCCAAAAATAAATAAACGTTGAAAAAAAAAAATGAATAAACTTAAAAAGGAATTAAAGTATGAGCTCTGGGAGGGCAGGAGCCACCTATGTCTTGTTCACTGCTCTACCTGAAGAACGAAGAACGGTGTATGACACATAGTAGTAGGTGCTCAATAAATATCTCTTGAATGAATGAATGGGTGAATAAATGAATGACTAGTATTTATCATCCTGGATTATATAATCACTTGTTTATAGTCTATGAATGTGAGCAATTTGAGGACAGAAATTAACTTACTCATTTTTATATCCTTAGAGATTTGTATATATAAATAACTGGGTAGAGGATGGATGGATGGATGGATGGATAAGCAGATGAATGGGTGGGTGGAAGCTAGATAAGAGTATGAATACAAAATATCCCCAATACAAAATCTGAGGCACAATTGGTCATTTGCATTAAGAACCTAGGAATAAAAATTTAAAAATTAAAATTAAAAAAAAAAAAAAAAAAAGCCTTCTGGCCTGACTGGTTTTAATCCAGAAAAGGAACTTTAACCAGCTGAGACATAAATTACTCAGCCTTCTCCAGTCCTTTCAACCCAGCAGTGACAGACAAGAAACAATTAACAAATGGAATTAGCCACAAGTCAGGATTCCTGAACCTCCTAGGGGCAGAGGGCGTCAACGAGTTTCTCACTGCTCAGCTCCACACTCACACTCCTAAAGCTGGCATGTGACCCTGAACTCACCCGGGCAGGGAGTGGCACTCTGGCCCCTGGACCAGTTACCACCCAAGCTGTCTCTTCCACCTCAGCCTTCCTTCCCTTCTCTGAGCCCTGCTCCCCAGCAGAATGGGGGCCTTGAAGGGCAGAACTGTGCCTTCCCATCCCAGAGGCCCAGTGCCTAGCACACATCTCAAGTCACAACGTACAGACCCTGGGCAGATTTTCTCTCTTGTCCCAAATCCTGACTTCGAGACCAAAGCTTCCTTGACGAGGACCTGAAAATCCCCATTTTTTTTCCTTCAGGCTGTGTATTAAACAATGCTATTTCTCGAATAACCAATAGCCCTATTCCACTTGGCCACCTTCCATGATGGAGGCCAGAAGTCTTGAGCACTGACTGTCCCAGACTCTCTTGCTGCTAGCAGGGGCCATGTGACCCGTGACGTGTAAGTTGAAATCTTCTGGAGGGTGCTTTGGGAAAAGCTTTTGCTTTCTTTCAGACTCAGCCAGCATGGCCCTTCTGGCTTCCCACTTCCTCCTACCAGAGAGTGAACTTAATGCTTGGAAAAGTGGGAGCCATCTTGGGACCATGAGGCTCAAAGCATGAGGGAAACCCCAAGAGACTCTCAGAGATGCTGAGCCAAGCCCACAGCTGCCCACCTCTGAACATCTTGTATGACAAATTAGCCCTTTCAATTAGGCCAGTGAGCCACAATCCTAAGGCTTTCCATTCGAATGGCATCAACACAGGCCCAACATCAAACATGGAAATGCCAAGCAACACATTACTGGGAGAAGAATCCATATCATGGATTAAAAAGAGAAATAACACACACACACACACACACACACACACACACACGCACACGCACACACACAAAATCTTTACTCAAAGCTTGTTTTTCAAGCACAATCTTTGATGAGTTATTTCTAGCAGTTCACATATACTCTTTCATTTTGATTTTTTTTTTCCCTTCGCACTCGAATGCCTAGTCAACCAACTAAAATTCAAAGAGAATATCCAGCCCAAACCAACAACGTACCCACCCGGGGCCACTTCACAAATCTCCGCTTACCTCACCTCGAGTTGACGGCCTTCACAACTCTCCGCATTAGAATCCCAAATGGTTTTTCCCTCCATTCTCCAGTCATGTTAATGAAGTTATCAGACTCAAGTGCTTTCAAAGCTTTCAGCGTTGCTCTGGCAGGTCTGGCTGCCAGGAGGTGGCGCCACCCTTCAGAAGCAAGCACCACAGTTTGCTCAGCAAGAGATGCAGGAAAACGTCTGAACTTGGCATTAAAGCAACACGCTGGGGGTGTCCGGGAATGAAGCATCAAAGTGTAAAAGCCTCCATACCGTCTCCTGGACTCTAGATCACATTCAGTGCATAGAGCAGCTTCACACCCCTGAACCTTTGCCCCAGCTGTTCCCTCCACGGCGTGGGGGGGAGGGGGGCGGGTAAACCACCTCTTCCCAGATCACACCCATCTGGCAAACACCTGTTCATCTTTCAAGACCTCAAACAAGTGTCCCTCCTTTGAACCTTGAACAAATTAAAGGGAGGAATGCCGGGAAGGCCCATGGCACGGTGCCGGGCACATAGTAAGTGCTCAACGAACAGGAGCGTTTAGAACCCACCGCAAGTGTTTATCTACCTTCTTATTTATCTGTGTCTCGTTTGTAACTGTAGCCCAATGCCCAGCACAGCACCAAGGACATGTAGATAAATATTTGTCAAGGGGCGCCCAGGGAGCTCAGTCGGTTGAGCGCCCGACTCTCAATGTCGGCTCAGGTCATGATCGCGCGGCTTTGTGGCTTTGAGCCCCGCGATCGGGCTCTGCGCTGGGGAGCCTGCTTGGGATTCTGTCTCCCTCTCTCTCTGCCCCTCCCCCACTTGTGCTGTCTCTGTCTCTCTCAAAACAAGTAAATAGAATTTTTTACAAAATTGTCAAAAGGAAGACTGAGACCACCCCCCAACATTCCGCCTCGGCCAAACCGGTCTATTCACTCTGGCCCAAACATGCCTCCTCTATCACCCCACCTCCATACCTCCATATGCAATTCCTCCTTCCTTAGTCTCCTTCCTCTCCTCCTCCTCCAACTAACTAGACCCTCCTAGGCTACCTGCAGGTCCCGCTGAAGTGTAGCCCCAGGAAGCTGGGAGAATCTCCAGGGCCTGGCACACAGTGGGCCCATGAGAGAAGGAGCCCGCAAATGCCGGCCCAGGGTTTGGAGATTTGGGAGAACATTCTCAAGGTCAACAGAGGTCCGCCACCTGCCCCATTACAGGGAACCCCCACAGCTGGTGGATGTGTACCTTCAGTCATGGGAGAGGCCTCTGGGGCAAACTGTGACCCAAGGCCATGGTCCACAACTGAGTCACTGTGCTTTAGGACACCTGCCTGAGTGCAGACCAAAGGCTCACTTTCTGGGGAAAGGAGGGCATGACCATCCACGGAAGGGTGAGGGACGAGGCCCGGCACAGGGCTCGGATTTGCCACAAGGACCCAACGTCCTACTAAGTATAGCCCTGGAAGCAACAGGGGAGCACTGGCCAGGGAGTCCAGAAACATGGTCTATAGTCCCAGCTCTGTCCTGGCTGCAGCGGGGCCCTCCCTGAACAAGACACCTCCCCTTGCTGGGCCTCAGTTTCCTCAACAGCAGAGAAACTTCTAGATTGGGGACGCCTTCCTGTTCCATCGAGTAGCCCTTCAAGAGAAGGTAGAGGAAAAAGAAACTGACGGCAAATAATAATTAACGATAGAGTAACAGCAGGTGACATTTATCAGGCAGTTACTCTCCACCCGGCACTGTGCTCAGTGCTTTATGAACATCTTGGCATCACAGCTCCAACCTGGGAGACGTACTTAATGGCTCCGGGCCTCAGTTTTCCCATCTGTCAAATGGGGATAATACTAGTAACTATACCATGCATTAAGCACCGTAACTTATTAGGCATTATTATTACCATGATTCCCAAAAGAGAGGCCCCGAGTGGTGAACTCACTTGCCCACTGCCTCGATCAAGAGCCAGGGCCACACTGGTCTTTCAGTGCTCGGGGCTGTGTGTCAGCCAGGTGGGGGCGGGGCTGCGCAGACCGGGCAAGTCCCAGGCACCCTCCAGAGGGCGGCCGCGGCAGAACAGCTGGCGGCCAAGCCCGGGCTGAACAAGCATCACATTCTCACCCCCAGGGCCAAGGTTGTCTTTGCTCCCTTGTGAGTGAAGGCACCAAGTGTTGCAGGCCCAGAGAGGGGCTGGCAGGGGTTGGTGGCAGGCCAAAGACACCGTCCCGGGGCAGACAGGGCCCAGGTCGGAGGCTGGAAGCAGAAAAGGCCTAGTCTCCATCCCGGCTCCCTCATATGTTAACTGTGCGGCCTTGGGCAAGCGACTTGACCTCTCTGGGCCTCGGCTCCCTCCTCTGCTAAATGGGATTCATACTCCCCACCATGGGGGGTAGAATCGGGACGGACAAGGCCCGAGACCAGGCTCAAAACACGGAGAACCCAAACCGGAAACCCGCAGCCCGGCGTCAGTAATCAAGAGTGACCAGAACTGTAGACAACGTTTACGGGGGGACCCCCTCAGGCACCTCAGGAAATACAACGTGCAGGTCTGACAACTTGCAGAGAAGTAAGGGCGGCCAGCAGGGCCGAGGGCTCAGGACCCCAGTCCTCACCTGGAGGGTCACCCTAAGTCCGGCCTGCTCTCTGGGCCTCAGTTTCCCCTCTTACAATGAGAGAGCTGAAAAAAGGGGGGAGGGGAGGGGAAGGGGGAGAATGAAGGAAAAGCTGTCACTGCAGCCCTGGTATTCATTGAGGATCAATTCCTCTGAGTGCTGAGCGATCTCATTACTGCTCACAAAAATGCTCCTGAGGTCGGATAGGACCATCCTCGTTTTACAGAAGAAAAAACTGAGGCACACTGAGGTCCATCAGATCACTTGCCCAAGGTCACACATTGACAGAGCCGGAAGTGGAGCCCACTTCTCAGCCTCCAGTGCCCAATGCTGAGGTCCTCGGAGTGAGGCTTTTGGAGCCATCAGAAAGTGAGCTGAACACCACCACCCCCTGGTGGCCACTCCCTGGAATTGCAGGTGTGAGTCCTCAAAGCAGAGACATGAGGTCTGAGGCCCCCACCCTGCCCGCCCGCCTCTGAGGAGAGGAAATCAAGAAGGGCTGCAACGGGGCAGAGGCCTCGGGGAGCCACAAGGAGAGAGCCAAGGCAAGCCACCTGAGGACTCCAAAGACAAAGGCTCCTCAATGACAGAGAGTGGAAGAGGGGAAGCCAGGCCACCAGGGAAGATGCCAGCAAGCAGAGACTATAAAAAGATAGGCCTTAAATGCTTTTCTCTCCATAACCTCTGTTTGGCTTACACACACGAAAGTTCAAGTACAATCAGATAAGCTGAGTCGGTGCCACCGGAGAGGCAATGAGAAAAGGGTAAGGAAGAAATCAGTGGAAGGGAACATTTAACAAAAACACCAGGTGGTTTCAAATGTACACAGGTCTGCGGCTGGGATCTGAACACCCAAGCTTTCTGGGGCTGCTCAGCAGACGCTAGCCGAGGTCTGAGCGTGAGCTCCCGCTCTGACATATAGTCAGCCCCCTGACTCTGGTATAGACATTCTCCCATCAAGAACCCTGCGGGGGGCATCCTTCTTCACCACGAGCTGCAGAGGACGAACCCAAAGTTCAGGGAAGAGTGATTTCTTGCCCATGACCATAAAGCCAGAAGGGATGGAACCTGGGATTTAAATCCTGGAGCTTCCCATATCTCCAAGACCCGAGACCAGGCACAAGTGTCCTTGAAATACACAGAGCTTATGATCCAAATGACCTCGTAAGCAGAACTGGGGTTGCCTCATTAAAGAAATACCTATCTTGGGGAGCCTGGGTGGCTCAGTCGGTTGAGCGGCCGACTTCAGCTCACGTCATGATCTCGCGGTCCGTAAGTTCGAGCCCCGCATCGGGCTCTGTGCTGACAGCTCGGAGCCTGGAGCCTGTTTCAGATTCTGCGTCTCCCTCTCTCTGACCCTTCCCTGTTCATGCTCTGTGTCTCCCTGTCTCAAAAATAAATAAAACATTAAAAAAAAAAAAATACCTATCTTAACAAGTGAGGAAACAGGCTGAGAGAGAGGGCGAGTGCTGGCCCAAAGAAACAGACTCAGTGACAGGCAAAGAGAGACTCAAAAACCAGAGTAATAATAATGATGGTAACCATAACACTCATTAAAGTGTGACTGTGTCCCCATGACCATGCCGGACGCTCCCTGCACCATCTTCTCTGAACCCCCATGGCAGCCCTGTGCAATAGATGCCGTTATTATCCCCATTTCACAGATGAAGAAACTGAGGCCAAACACCCGTCTGCACGCAGAGCTAGGATTTGAGCCCTGGTGACCTGGCTCCAGGACCAGCCTGGTTAAATTAACGGCGCAAAAGAAACAGAAATCATGATCTTGTTTTCCAGGCAAAGAAGCCAATTGCTGAAAGAGACTGAGGGGGGCGGTGTTGGGACTCGAACCCAGAACCTCAAGGCCCCGTGGCCTATTCTCTTATCTGCTCCACGCCAGGCACAAGATACCTCTCTGCATTGGGCTGGAAACCCAAGACAAGCGAAGGCTTCCTGGCAGAAGCACCAAACACCCTCCACGTCGAGAACCGTGGCCAACACCAGACTCCGGGACAGGCACCTGCCCCTCCGCGACCCCCTCAGGCCCCCAGGCCAGCCATGACCGTCCATACGACCACAGTCCCAGCGGTGTCCCACCCCCTCACGAGTTCCAGTCTGTCCGCACCAGCGTCACTCACCACAAAAGGCCCGCTCCTCCTGTCTTTGCAGAAACTGTGACTTCTCCGGGGACCCGAGGCTGCAGGGGACACCTGCCAGAGTAGCTGCTCACTGTCCTGCGGGGCATCCTCCCTCTCTGGGTCTTGTGGCAGCACCTGAGACATAGAACACAGGCAAAGGATTTTCCTGGGGCTTTCGCATTTACAGAACAAATCTGTCACGGTGAAAAAGTCCATTCTGTACCTGAAAGAGCAAAACGAAAACTAAAGCCCACCCCACGATGGTCTGCCTTGATGATAGGAGGTAATCTACAGGGTCTGGGTTCAGCCCAGTCTCAGCCACTTAATAACTGTGTGACCTCAGGTCAGTGCCTTCACCTCTCTGAGCCTTGACCATGTGGGGAAAGACCTGTAATAAGAGTGTTCGGCTTCTAGGCTCAGGGGAGAACCAAGTGAGAGCAGCGCACGCAAAGTCAGTGACACAGTGCTGCCACCAGGTGGCAGTGTGCCCGACGAGTCCTGGGCACCTGGCCGGCTTCAGGCTCATCTCCCCCCATGCCCGGCAAGCGGGGAGCCCTCCATAAATGTCAGCCAGCCCTACACTCTCTCTGCACAGCCAAGGATAGGAAGGCGCAGAGAGGGAAGACATCTGCTTAAGAACACACAGCATGAGTGAAGAACAAGGCTGGATTTTGGATCCCTTGCCTCACAGCCTCTTTTTGAAACCCTCTGTGTTTCCTCCTACCTCCCTTCCTGATCCTTCTCAGGCTCCCCGCATCTCAGAGGGATGTCCACTCACCTAGGGCCAGCCCCAGAGCTTTCTCTTTCCCTGTTTCATTATTCCCTCGGGGATCTCTCATAACACCCCCTTGGCTTTAAATAAATCCCAAGCGTGCACAGACAACTCCAGATTTTGTCTGTCCACGTTGGGACCCCACGACATCTCCCTGCACCGGTCACACTCATCTCTGACTCCACATGCCCCAAACAGATCCTCCCCATTCCTTCCCTCCAAAACTGCTCCTCCCCCGCCCTGCCCATCACCCAGCCGTGCCAGCTAAGACCCTCAGGTCGCCCTCCAGTCTCTTGCTTCTGTCCACCTCATCAACGAAGCTGAGACTCTGCCTTCGAAACACGCTTCAAACCGTACATCATAAACCAAAATCAACTCAAAATAGATCAAAGACCTCAAGGCCAGAGCAAAACCTAGAAAACTCTCAGAAGAAAATAGGGGCGTAAATGTTCATGGCCTCGGATGAGGCAATGGTTTCTCAGATATGGCATCAAAAGCACAAGTGTACCAAGGAAAAATAGATGGGAGCTCACCAAAATGAAAAACTTTTGTGCTTCAAAAGGCACCATCAAGAAAGTGAAAAATAAAACCCACACGATGGGAGAAAATTTCTGCAAATCACAGGTCTGTGAAGGCAGTTGGGTCCAGGATATATAAGGAGCAATTACAAATCAATAATAAAAGAGAACAATAACCCAACTTAAAAAGTGGACAAAGAAGGGATATGCATGGTCAAACAGGCACATGAAACGATGTGCCATGGAAAATGCAAATCCAAACCACGATGATACCTTTATACCCGGTAGGATGGCGGAACCAAAGAGACAGGTAAGTGTTAGCAAGGATGTAGAGAAACCAGCCTTCATGCACTGCTGACACAATGTGCAATGGCGAGATGACCTTGGGAATCAGTGGCTCCCTTATGCTCTGGCCCCTGCCCCCTGTGCCCACTGGCACCCTTCCAGCATCCACGGGACCGGCTCATCCACATGATGGCCATCACTCAGGTCCCCTTCCCAGGGGATCTTCTCCTGGCCACCCTCTTAGAGTCACCTCCCCATCGCCTCTTTTTCTATCCCCCCAGGACTTAGCACTCTCACTCACTTGAGGTCTGCTTGCCCCCCAGACCTGAGCCATCCATGGGCACATTCTGCGATTATGGAGATGTTCTCTATTCGGGCTGTACGGTAACAGTCGCCCTGAGCCACCTGTGGCTTTTGAGCACTTGAACATGGCTCAAGTGGGACTGAGAAGCTGAATTTTTAATGTTATTTAAACTGATTTACATTTAAATGGCCACATGTGACTGGTGGCTGCCTTATCGTGTGACACAGCCTGATACAGTGGGCTGGTCCCTCCAGCAGCCGTGGTGCCTAGATCAGGGCCTGGCTCAGGGCTAGTGCATTTATTAAATGTAGTAAATGAGCGGAGGTCTGGAGGCGCTTCTTTCAGATTCCGTCAACCCTCCTTCACATCAGGCCCTGGGCCGCGGTCTTGACCACACATTATTTCACGATAAATCTCCAACAAACCACGAAGCAGGCAGGATTCGCATTCCACAGATGAGGAAATTTAGGCTCAGAGAGGTCTGGCGAGATGCCCAGAGTCACACAGCTAATAAATAACGACGCTAGGGCCTGATCTCGAGTCTGCCCGAGAGGCAGTCCGGGGCCGCCTCCAGGGGGAAATCAAATCATAGACGTACAAATGGTTCACCTCACTAATAGAGAACTCCAATAACTCGATGAGAAAAGGGCCATGTTCCAAAAGAAAAGTGGGCGGGACTTGAGCAAGCAGGTCACAGGAAGGAAATACAAGGAGCCTCGTACATGTGACAACAGGTGGGCGCTCATCAGGGGCAGGAGATCCAGAAGTCTGGTAACACACCCGGCTGGTCAGGCTGAGGGGACGTGGGGCCCTGCCCCTGCTGGCGAGGCTATCTGTAAAAGGGCATAGCCCCGGACGACACAGGGCACTTTGGCACAATCCCGCAAGATTACAACTGCATTCACCTTCAGACTATCGCCATTCTCAACCCACGGGCAAACCTGCATGTGTGCAAAAGTGACGTCTGCCCGTGGTTTGTAAATAGCCAAAGATCAGAAATATCGCCATCTCTACCATATGGCAATCGAAAAGAATGAGGACACCCTCTATGGGCTGAATCCAAACGCTCCCAAGGACACTCACACAGGGGGGGAAAAAAAGTCAAATCTAACAAGGGTGGGCCCCACCACAGAGATTCCAACCAGTCTGGTCCAGGGTGAGGCCCCTGCATCGCTCTCTTTTAGGGTTGCCTGGGTTACTCCCATGTGCACCCAAAGTTCCAACCACCTGGAGAGAATGCGCTCTTTGATGGAGAAAAAACCAGAGGCAAAATTAGGAATATGTGTTCGTGTTTGCTTGTATTTTCAGAAAGAGACGCTGTACGAATTCGGACCAAAAAAGAATCTAAGTGGTCAAGGGATGGGAGGAATGCAGAGGATTTATACTCCATGCCTTCAAGTATTTTTGGAGCCTCTGGAAAAGGTTCTCTCTTTTGAAATGAAAATAAATCATTTAATTAAATGGAACACTGCAATCGGGCCTGGGACAAAGTTATGTATGTGGATGGGGGGCCTGGGTGGCTCAGTCAGTTAAACGTCCGACTTCAGCTCAGGTCAGGATCTCACAGCTGGCGAGTTCGAGCCCTACATCGGGCTCTGTGGTGACAGCTCAGGGCCTGGAGCCTGTTTCCGATTCTGTGTCTCCCTCTCTCTCTGCTCTCCCTCTGTCTCTGTCTCTGTCTCTCTCCCTCTCAAAAAAATTAAACATTGGGGTGCCTGAGTGGCTTAGTCTTTTAAGCGTCCAACTTTGGCTCAGGTCACGATCTCAGGGTTGGTGGGTTCAAGCCCCCCGTTGGGCTCTGTGCTGACAGCTCAGAGCCTGGAGCCTGCTTTGGATTCTGTGTCTCCCTCTCTCTCTGCCCTCCCCCACTCATGCTCTGTCTCTCAAAAATAAATAAACATTTTTAAAAATTAAAAAAAAAATAAGTATGCGGATTAAAAAAAAAAAAAAAAAAGCTTAGTCTTGAGGCCCCTGGGTGGCTCAGTCTGCTAAGCGTCCGACTCTTGATTTCAGCTCAGGTCATGATCTCACGATTTGTGGGTTTGAACCCTGCATCAGGCTTCTTTTTTTTTTTTTTTTTTTTTTTTGCTTAAAAAAAAAAAAAAGCAAGTTGTAAGATTTCCTGTAGAATATTACCATGTTTCTGTAAGAGAGTATGCTATACCTGTGTCTGTATCTGACGGGGGCTTCCTTACCCACGGAGTGACGCACACTAAGGGGCTGGATGAGCCTCGGGTGCGGGCAGGGGACAATCTGCACTGCAGGGTGCCTCCACCCCCTAGAAGCCAGGAGAAAACTCTTCCCTGGTTGTGACAAAGAAAATGTCTTACACTTGGGGTGCCTGGGTGGTTCAGTCAGTTGAGCATCCTAGACTCTTGACTTTGGCTCGGTTCGTGATCTCATGGTTTACGGGCTCGAGCCCCGCATCAGGCTCTGCAGTGACAGGGCAAAGCCTGCTTGGGATTCTCTCTCCCTCTCTCTTTGCCCTCCTCTTGCTCTCTCTCTCTCTCTCTCTCTCTCTGTCTCAAAAATAAATAAATAAACGTTTAGAAAGGGAGGGAGGGAGGGAGGGAGAGAGGGAGGAAGGAAGGAAGGAAGGAAGGAAGGAAGGAAGGAAGGAAGGAAGGAAGGAAGGAAGGAAGGAAGAAAATGTCCTACACTTTGCCAAACGTGCCGTAAGGGCAAAACTGCCTGCAGCTGAGAACCACTGACAGGTCTGGAAGGCTGTGCCCCAGACCCATCATCTAGGGGAGCTTTTCCTTCTGAACTGTATGTGTCCATCACACGGTTCAGTTTCACACAAGCGTTCGCTCCTTTTGCAGTAAGGAAAAATACAACAGCTACAAATAAAGATACATACCATGGACAGGCAGCTCTGTGGTGTTTAGGAAAAGCCGCAACATATCAAACGTGGTGACCGTGGTTGCATCTTGGCGGGGGGAGGGGCGGGGACAGGAAGGGGTCTCAAGGGGTATGCTTTTTTATTCGCTCTGGCAAGGTCTGAATTTTCAACAACCAACACTTTGTCCTTCTGTATTGCTTCCGTTTATTTTTTCAAGATCGAGAACCAGAGATGGTCGGGCAGGAGGGAAGGGAAACAGGGAGCTGGTCCAAGGCCTCCCAATCCCTCAGTGAGAAAACAGATCCCCTGACAACGAGCACTCATGGGGCCTGCGCACCCCGGGCGGGCGTCCAAGGCTGGGCCGGGGCCCCCCTCCCCACCACGCTCTGCCTCTCCCGCTGCCGCCAGGCCCCCCCGAGCAAGGCGCTGGCAGAAGGACCAGGTGTCACCTTTCCTTGCCCCCTCCCCTCTCCTGCTGTTCCCACAATAACAGCCTCGTGAAACGCTCCTCGGGCAGCGCATCCGCACAACCCACGGGCCGGTCCTGTGCCCACGCCCACCGGGGGCCCAGCCGGCGTGGTCTCTCCATTTCGACCAACAGGGCTGCTGGGCAGAAACTTCGGTCACCTCCGCGGAGGAGTGTGCTTTACACACAGCTGGTGAGCGGCACAGAGGAGTCTGAACGTGGTAACTGGAAAACCCCGGTCGACCCCGTGTGTCGGGGAGATGGTGACACTATCCCACTCTTTTCGTGTCTACAACATCCCTTCCCAGGCGGGACCCTCTGCTCTCTTTTCTACAGGTGAGGAAACTGAGGCTCGGGCGCCTCAGTGAAAGGGTTTGCCCTTCGTCACTCGGTCCGGGTGGCAGATGTGGGACTTGGGTGCCAGTCGGCTGACGCCACCGCATATGAGTGACAGTGCAGAGACCAAGGTTCCGCACTGCTCCCAGAGCTTGCTATGTCTGGTCCCCACCTCCAAACCTTTGCGCGTGCTGTGCTTCTGCCGCGAATGCCCTCACCCCCCGAACCAGCCTATCCAAACTCATAACCACCCCCCAGCGTGGGCTCCGGCCAGCAGCTCCTCCAGGATGCCTTCCTGGGCCTCTTCTCCAGCACCTCACCTCCGCGCCTGATCATTTCCTGGCCGTGGGTCACCATGTCCCATCTCCCCGCAGAGATCATAAGCTTCCCGAAGGCAGGCTCCATGCCTCAGATTTTTTCCCCACCTTCAAGATTCCTCATTTACCACCGAGTAGCCTACGTGAAAGCTTGGGTATCGAGCCAGACCTGGGTTCAAATACCAGCTTTGCCACTTGGTGCTGTGTGACCTGAGACACGTTACTTAACTTCTCTGAGCCTGGGCTTTTTCAAGGGTACAAGACGATTGCACCCGCAGCAGACGTTGTGGGCGCCCAGCCCTGCGCTCAAGGACCTGCTGATGGCAATGGGGTCCTGCCGCGTGGGGAGTTTTCTCTCCACCACTGAGCATGGCACCAGACAGAATGGAAGAGTCTGAATGCTGAGAGTCCCAGAAACAGCCCCCAGTGAGGACAGAAGGGAAATGGAAAATATATATGCCAGGTTCCTTGCTTCTTGGACAGGACAACTCAGGGGTGATCTATGCTACTGCTCCAACGAGAATGAGCCTCAGATGCCCACAGGGGCACTTTTAACACCTGCCTCACTTCTCCACTGGGGATCCCAGAGGGGAATCACCTCCTCAAACAGCTGCTTGCAAAGGCCTGCCTCTGTGGAAACTCCAACTGTCCCACAAAAGAGGGATTGTCATGAGACTCACCTAAGATGGCTCACTCACTCGGGGCGCCTGGGTGGCTCAGTCGGGGAGGCATCTGACTCTGGATTTCGCCTCAGGCCACGATCCCAAGGTTTGTGAGATCAAGCCCTGTGTAGGGCACTGTGCTGATGACTGGGAGCCCGCTTGGGATTCTCTCTCCCTCTCTTTCTGCCCGTCCCCCACTCTGCTCACCCTCTCTCTCTCAAAATAAATAATTAAACATTGAAACAGCCAGTATTCCCTGAATGCTCACAAAATGTCATGCATGATGCTGAATATGCAGGACACGATAATGAACTTGATGACAACACACAGGAACGGACAGAGGGTGCTCAATAAATGATACCGATCGTCACCAACATTCTAGGCCAGACGTTTCAAACTGGTGGCCCCGTGGACTAAATGGAGGCATCGCGTGTCAAGAACTGGCCGGAACTGAGCTCTCTATTTGCCACAATCCCCGCCACTCATGTACAGACCCACCTGGCCCATGTCGCATGGGATTTTGAGCACCCCCGGCCTATGTGTTTAATCAACGCCTTACAAAACTGACCACTCACCTTCTGAGTGTCTCGAGTCCCCGACTCTCGCCGACAGAGCCCCATTTTGGTCTCCTTGACCTCAGAACTGTCTCCGGGGAGGCTGGACCTCCCCTGGGGCCACTCTCGTCTCCTCTCTCTGGCTTCCTGCATGGCAGACAGGCCCTCTCGGATTTTGGCAGGCGGACCCTTCTCCGAATAGGCTCTCTTGACATCCAGCTGTGACCTGTCACGGTCATAAGGGTGATCACCCCACTGGAACACACTGGCCTCCTCTTCCGTCCCGATGGATTTCCTCGGGGTCCCTTTCTTCTGGTGAGCGGGGGATGACTTGGGCAACACGCTGGCCCCACTGCCCAGATCCTCCCAGGTTGGGGGCTTTGACTCGGCTGGGTAATTTGAATACTTTGCACCTTGATGTTTACTAGCAAAGGCCCTTCTGTCATCCTCGGGGATTCCTGAGTCTTTTCTCCTGGGACCGGTGGGGCCTGAAGAAACCCCTGGATATTTTTCGGAAGGAGCTGAGACTGGCAGAGCCCACAGTGGAGAGCTGGATTTGGTGTTTGTGGTTGCCCCCGGGGTCTCTGCCCGCGGCTTGCCAGGGCCAGGAGCGGAACTGTGGTTTGCTTCGGTGAAACCTGCTTGTTTCTGGAGACCCTCGGCTTCGGGCCTCTCCTTCCAGCTCCTCCTTCTTGGTTCCACCCTGCCTAGATGGCCTGGCCTCTCCTGAGTCGAGCCGCTGGGCACCGAGGGTGCCCCCTCCAGGGGTTCCTCCACCTCCTGCTTCTTGTACTCTGCCATCAGGGCGTCAATGTCAAGAACACTGGATCTGTAGCCATCTCTGATTTTACCCGGGACCCTTGCACTGACCCCCTCAGTGCCCCTTCTGGCGAGGAGATCGTTGGCTTCTGGGTGACTTTTGGAAGCCGGGGGTGTTTTGGGAGCGCCGCTGGGGGACGTCTTGGTCCCACAATCCTTCCAACTGTTCTGAAAACCGGTGCCATCTTCTGGTCTCCGATGACTCCACGAGGCGTCGGCATCCATGATTCTTTCAACAGAAGGATCCAGAATCCTGTCTCCAAGAGGTGACAGACGGTCTGTTGGCTTCAGAGGCTTTGAAAAGCTTGTGTGGTCGTGCTCTCTGCCCTTAGTCCAGTTTTTACTGCCCTTGCTCTCCAGTGGCCCTTCATGGTGAAGAGAAGCCAAGGTAGGTGTTCGAGGATGAGGAGATGGAGGCGGTGCTGGTTTTCTAGAATGTTCCGTCAAGTTTTCGGGCCCTGACTTAACAGTACTTTTTGCTTTTTGAGTATCAGGAATCTGATATGTCACTGCAAAAAATGTCGCCTTGGGTTCCAGAGAGGACCGTTGCTTCACCGCTGGGCGAGTCTGGTCCTGTGAAGCACTTGGGTTCTCCTCCTGGGCCTCCACCCTGTTGTGGGAGAGCTGGGGTTTTCTTAAGGCACTGACGGTGGGGCTCAAACGGTCTGTTCGCCTCTGCTCCACCTTCGAGGTGTTTTCTGGGGCCAGGAAGCTGAACTCCTCAAACTTCACGTCATGCGGTAATGTCCGCCGTCGCCACCTCTCGAATCTCTGGTCCGCGGGACCCGCCTTCCGCATCTTGACTTCAGGCTCTGGTGCCTGGGCTGGCCTGGGTTCACCCTCACCGGAAGCCACAGCGAGGGGCCCTCTCTGCACAAGCGCTTCTGGATGTGGCCGGGCTCGGAAGTCAGAGGGCTCGTCCTTAGCCAGACAGAGAGGATCCAGAGGGCACCCCCGGGGGGGACCCCTTTCTCCCGCTGAGCTGCAGCCTCCTGACTTGTTTCTGGCCCCAGCGGGCCCCTCGTGCGGAGCCTCCCAGACAGCCACCTGGATGGCCCTCCCAGAAGGGACTTCGGAGCCGCACGACCTGGCTGAGCGCTCGCTGTTGGCCCCGGGGCTCAGTTCCGAGCCTTTCTCTTCACTGGCCACCACGGTGGCTTTATGCCAGTTCAAGGTCGCCCCCCCTGTCCATTTGGGTGACAGGCAATTGCCCCCAAACGTGTCCTTTGGCTCCCGGAAGTCAGGCCTTGGCTCACTGACCTCATGAGTCCCTTGAGCTTCCCAAATCAAACTGGCCCTGTGGACGGACCCCGCCTGACCTTCCAGCCTGTACTCTGGCTCTGCAGGGGTGACCTCACGGGCCTGCTGCCTCCCCTTTGGTGAGAGCCGAGACCTGCCACTTCGCAGGGTCATGGCTCTTTCCTCCAACGCCACGGAGACGGCCTCACTGTGCGCACACTTGCCCACTGTGTGCATCATGTCATACTTGGGCTCGACCCTCTGGGATGAGGGAGGGTTTTCAGCACGTTGGAGGAAGGGGTTCTTATTGTGTTTCTCGTCCAAAGGGTATTCTTCCGGGAAGGGCACGTGACACTGTCTGGGTTCACCATTTGAAAGGGCAGTCTGTCCCCATTTCTCTGCATCAGGATTTTCGAACCTTCTGGAGCTCTGTTTCTTGAGGGCTGTCTTTTCAGGCAGGTCCTTCCCCAGCCATGAGCTTCTCTCGTGCCTGGGTCTGAACCCTGAGACACTGGCATCAGTCACATCTCTGGGGGCTGTGGCCGAGGGACGGTGTCCTGACTGGTCAGCCACTGTGTGTCTCTCCACGTGATGCTCAAACACCGTGGCCCACACAGTCTGGAAGCTTCCATCATCTTCTGGAGTGCTGTCAGAAGGGCTCAGAGCCCCCACCGAGCTCTCACCCCGATGGTTGCCAGGGACTTGGTTAGGACTGTCCTTCCACTCTGTCTGCCTCGACTTCTCTCGGAGCGTTCCAGGCTTCCAGGAGCTTCTCAGGACGGATGCTCTATCCACACCATGCCCTTCCTTTTGCTGAAAAAAAAAAAGAAACGAAAAGAAACAATGCAACTGACGTTAAGGGACTTTGAAAGGGAAAGGAAGAGGTGAGGTGATCAACACAGCTGCTTTTAAAATCACAACAGGGGCACCTGGGTGGCTCAGTAGGTTAAGCGTCCGACTTCGGCTCAGGTCACGATCTCATAGTTCATAGGTTCGAGCCCCACGTCGGGCTCTGTGCTGACAGCTTGCAGCCTGGAGCCTGCCTCGGGTTCTGTGTCTCCCTCTCTCTCTCTGCCCCTCCCCCACTGGTGCTCTTTCTGTCTCTGTCTCAAAGGTAAATAAACGCTTAAAAAAAAAAAACCCACAAAAAAATACTATTTAAAAAATAAAAATATATAAAATGACAACAGTGAGAGGCCATAAAATGTTAAAGACCGAACACACCCAGTGAGGGTGAGGATGTGGGAAAATGGACACTCTTGGAAACTGTTGGCAAGAACATAAAAATGTTCAAATGCGCGTTTCCTTTAATCTGGCCAATTTCCTGCCAAGACTCTTTCTTGGCTCGGGTGCCCAAGTCGGCGTCAATGAGAAGGCTCAGGGAGCACCGCTTGAGGAAACAAAACCAACACAGAAACAACCTAGGTGCCCATCTGTAGGGCACGGGCTAAGTGAGCTTTGACCTAATGCAGACAATGAAATGCCACAGGGCACTTGACTCCACAGAAGGGGGTGGGTCCCGATGTCATCTCTAACAACACACAAAACACTGTTGTGTGGGCAGGAGAAAAGCAGACTGCAGACAGTGTATTTCTAAAACGATTCCATTTTTTAAACAACCGCATGTGTATGTGTATATACACGTAGATAAACAAGGGAGAAGAGCTATAAGTTCATCAGTGAGTAAGGGCGTCAGAGCAGGAGAAAGGAATGAGGAGAACGTCATTTTTTCCTCTTACACACCTCAGTTCTGTTCGATTTTATAACAGGCGTGTGTGAATTAGCCATTTCTTAACCATTTTTTGTTGCGAGAAGTAAGTCTACTTCAGGGCTCCTGGGTGGCTCAGTCGGATGAGCGTCTGACTCTTGATTTCGGCTCAGGTCATGATCTCAGGGTCATGGGATCGAGCCCTTTGTCGGGCTCCACACTAAGCGTGGAGCCTGTTTAAGATTCTCTCTCCCTCTCTCTCTCTCTCTCTCTCTCCCTCTGCCCCATCCTCGCTTGCACTTTATGTCTCTCTAAAATACAATGAAATGAAATGAAATGAAATGAAATGAAATGAAATGAAATGAAATGAAATGAAATGAAATAAGAAATAAGTCTACTTAAACAAGTTAAACAACGACTTAACCATCAAAGTAGCCAATCCCATTCCTGGATAGATCCCCAAAAGAAGGGAAAACAGATGTTCCAATAAAAACTTGTACACCTATATCCATAGCAGCACTATTCACAGAAGGTGGAAATCACCGAAATGTCCACCAGAAGAAGAATGGATAAACAAATCGGGGTCCACTTGTACAACGGGGTATTATTCAGCCATTAAAAAGGGACAGGGTACTGATTCATGCTCCAACACAGAGGAACCTTGAAAACATTATGCTAAATGAAAGAAGCCAGACAAAAGGATATGTGTTTTGTGATTCCATCTGTAGGGAATGTCCAGAATAGGCAAGTGTCTATAGGGACAGAAAGTAGATTCGTGGTTGCCAGCGGCCACAGGTGGGAGATGGGAAGTGACTGACTGGCTAAGGGTTTCCATTTGGAGTGATGAAAATTCTGAGGGCCCCTGGCTGGGGAGCGTGCAACTCGATCTTGGGGTCATGAGTTCAAGCCCCACGCTGGGTAGAGATGACTTAAATAAAAATAAAAGTAAAAATAAAAATAAAAAATTCTGGACTAGGGGCTTCTGGATGGCTCAGCTGGTTAAGCATCCAACTTTGGCTCAGGTCAGGATCTCACAGCTTGTGAGTTTGAGCCCCACATCGGGCTCTGTACTGACAGCTCGGAGCCTGGAGCCCGCTTCAGATTCTGTGTCTCTCTCTCTCTCTCTGCCCCTCCCCCGCCCGTGCTCCGTCTCTCTGTCTCTCTCTCCAAAATAAATAAGCATTTAAAAAACGATGAAAACTCTGCACGATGCATCAGCCACAAAACAGTTAGACCTAGTAGTTATTTCATAAGCTTTTTCTTATTAAACAGAATAAATAAAAATAGTTTTACGCAATTTAGCTTCCCTCCTTCTGCTATTGTTAGATGACAAGCTGAGGTAGGGAACAGGGACATAATGAGGGAAACTGAGGGAGTTCCAATTAACAGTGTTTAATCTAAATTTTAAATTCTTAAAAAAGCAAGCATTCGTACATAAGAAAGCCAGGCTCCGCTTCCTCTTTGCACAGGAAACGAAATAAAACCTGGCAATTACATTTGTAAACAATATTTAACACTAAGGAGGGCAGAATCACAAACCCGAAAGGGACTTAAAAAGTCCCAGCATTCAAGAAAAAAAAACAACAAAAAAAACGTTTTCTTCTTCATGAGAGGCTTCTGATTGTTTCCTGGGTCTTGTGGATCCTGAAAGCTCTTTTTCCAGTAAGTAAAGCCACCCACTAGAAAACAAGACGTGCCAAACACAGAGGCCTCTCACCTTTTCTCCGGGTTCCTGAGGAAGCTCGCCACTTAGCTCAGAACACTTCTCATATCGGACTTCGTTGCTTGAAGCTGGGCTTGAAAACCTGGCACCAGAAGATCCAAGTTATTTGCACGGGGCCAGGGGCTGGGACTCCCTCCAGCCCACGCCCCGTAACTAGCTCAGGAACCCAGGGGTGAAATCGGCACGGAGATCAACAAGGCAACACGACCCGGTTTGCTTTGAGAAAAGATGTGTCTGTGGCCGCTCTAGCCGCCAAACTGAGAAGGGCCCGGTGGGGAGAGTTTACCTTAAACACAGCATCACTGGGGTAGCAGGAGCCCCAGGCTTGGAAGAAGAGACCTAGGTGCTGTCCCAGCTCTACTGCCTCCGCACTGCAGGAGCTTGGGTTGTGCTTGTGGCCTCACCTGAGCCTCTGTCTCTTCATCTATGAAACGGGGATAATTAACACCTCCCCATCGTCTTTTGTAGGGCAGATAAGAGGCTACCCAAGGCCCTAATAGCTATGTGAGGGCGTTTAAGGAAGAGTAAAGATGCCCCAGGAGGGATAATTAATGGTTGTTGTTAGCAACCCCAGGCACAACAGCAGCCCCACCACAGACCTGCCACGGGACCTGCGGGTGGGGGGGGGGGGGCCACGTGGAATGTGTGGGGGCATGGGCAGGTCTCTGGCTCTCTGGGTAACCTTGGCCAAGTCATTGTCCCTCTCTGGGCCTCAGTTTCTCCACTTGCCAAGGGGAAGAGAATGAAAGGGTGTTCTGGTGTTAGCATTCTCCCGTCTCTGAAGAGCTCCCTGGGGTGGATGCCTAAAGATGAATTCAGGGCTGAGGGCTACAGAGACCAGGGAGGGGAGAGAGACAAGCCACTTAAACTCGCCCCACTCTGCAATCCAGGGTCCGCCACCCAGGAGGCATGAGGCCATGGGTGAGTCGTTTCCAAACTCAGAGCCTCAGTTTCCCCATCTGTCAGATGAGAATAATCCAAGGCACCGGGAGGATGCAGGAAAAGGTGTGTGAGGTCCCTTGCATGGGTGCCTCTTGCTCTGGTATCTCAGCTCGGGCCTGGCTGCACGTGAGAATCACTTGGGAAGCTTTTAAAAACAACCAAGCTATGAGCCCCTCCCCAGATCAACCGAATCAGAATCTCTGGATGGGGGCAGGGGAGTGCCAGGCACGGGTATTTTTTTTTTTTTTTTTCCCAGATGATTTTAAATGCTGAGAGCCACTGATCGAACCCAAGCCCAGCCGGCTGTCCTGGTTCCCAGGGCTGGGAGGGCAGTCTGCCCAGAGGTGGCCCTTGGAAGTTCCTTCCCCACAAAAGTATGCCAGTGGCATGCATGTCTTTAACGCGCCTGTTGTAGCCGGGGAGCCACTTGTGGGAAAACAAAAGAGCAAGAGATATCAGAGGCCTGGCTGAGCTTAGAAACTCATCGTTAACTAACAGGATTAATAATATCATTTGGAGCTACAATGTAGTGATGGCCTCCCATGGGCAGAGCGATTCACAGCATAATCCTTCAAGGAAGGTTTCGGTTTTAGAGACAAACCGAGGCTCAAGAGGGAAGGGGACTTGCTCAAGCTATCTTGACCCATCTGATTTTATTCGGGGGCCGCTCATGGAGGCTTAGGCTATACAGTAAACATCCTCAGGCTTCTGGAAAGGCAAGCTTAGCGACGGACCCAGGCTGCACTGGAATTACACAGGGCTCCAGACTTCCTCACGGCACTTCCCCTCTCCTATCCGCATCTGTGAAATGGGCACGGTGTCTCCCCACTGCGACGTGTAAAGCGGGGAAAGGACAAAGAAATGGAGCTGCTGGTACACAGTGAACCCGGAGGGGAGCCGTGTTCCCTCTCTGCCCCTCAGCTCCTTATCTGAGAAACGGAAGCCAACGCCACCTCCTCTGGGGGGCTGTGGGTAAACCGAGAAAGAAGGGCGGGGGAGCTGCAAGGTGCCTCGTGCGGAGCCTGGTGCCTGCTTCTCTTTCCTGAGGGGCCTCTCTGGTAGGCTGTCGGAGGCAGCCGGGGGCTGAGCGAAGCCCGTGGAACATTCCCACTTACGGTTTGGTCAGATCCGCCGACAACGGCCGTGCCTGGAAGGGCTTTCTCCTGATCTCTGGCTTTGCCTCTGAGCTCTCAGCGGCCCAGCCTTTGATCCGCTCCTGGACGCTCACAACCGCTTTCCCACGCTCTGGGGCAGCCAACGGGGGCTCAGGGGTGGCCGGTGGGGGTTCCGATTCTGCAGCCAAAGCCAAAGTGCTCTCTTCCCCAAACAGGCTGATGCCCTTCTTGATGCTGCCCCTGAGGGTCCATCCACCCTCCAGCCGGCTTTCCCCGTCGGCGGCTCTGCTCCTAACCTCAGCAAATTCTTGGTCTTTTCCCGGCCTGGGCGAGAGGGGCGGGGGCACCTTCTCCGGCTCCCTGAGCAGCTTCACTTTCTCCTCCCCGGGGTGCTGGTCAACCGTGGGGGTGCCCCTGGCTGAGCCCCCAGCACTTCTGAGGCTGCCTGTCTCCGCCTGCTTAAAAAGCACCCTCTCCTTCTGTTCTCGGGGCTTCTTGGCTACCTCTGGGAAGTCTGAGTCTGGGTCACAAAGGCGAAGGTTTGCTTTGACCAAACACTCCCCATCCACTTTGGGCTCCGGGTCGGACCTCTCGGGCCCCCGACACTGGGCAGTGGAACCCGCAGTGGCCTCATCGGCCGCCTTCTTCAGCAAGGCCTCTCTGCTCTCAAACCGGGCCGTGAGGTCCACGGACAGGGGCCTGGGCCTCCTCACCCATGTCTTCTCAGGCGGGGTGGGGGGTGCTTTCCCCACCGCGGCCGCCCCGCCTGGGCCTGGCTTCTGAGGCTGAATGCATTCGATGAAAATGGCCGACACAGGCCTTCTCCTCTGGAGAGGCCTGGGCTCCAGAGCGAGGTCACCCGTGTCCTCCACACCGCTGGCCTTTGAGACAGGCTCGTTTGGGCCTTTCTCTTCTTGGGGGGCAGCTGGCCTGGTGTCCTGCGACAAGGAGGCCGGTCGGGGAAGGGTCGCAGGCTTTCGGGCGGGCAGGGCGGGCTTGGCGGCCACCTCGGGCCGGGAGCCCAATGCGGGCTCCTGAGACACGCCCGTGGTGGCCTCCCGAGCCCCCTCATTAGCCCCCTTCCCCAGAATGGGGCCGGCTTTGGTGGTTTCAAAGAGAATCATGGTGCTGGGTCGGGGCCGCGGGAAGGCAGCCTTGCTGAACGAAGACGAGCTTCTCCTCAGGCCTTCCCCGTTCCCCGCCTCCTGCCCCACCAAGCCAGGCATCCTCTCGCCCAGGTCCTTTGCCACCACGTCCTGGGCGCGCCCACAGGGAGACGGGCTGGTTGGGCCGGGCCCCAAGGATGGGACGGGGGGGTTCACGTCCAGGACCTTCTCCCTGCAGAAGGGTTTGGGGGCAAGTCTGGGCAGCGGGAGTAAGCGGGCCGGGCTCCTGAGGGGGCTTTTTCCTTCCAAGAGCAGCGGGGAGGGTGGCCCGGGGGTGTCACCGGCCTGGCGGAAGTACGTCCGCTTCAGGGTCTCCTCCTGGGCGATCTCGCCGAGGCCTGGCACTCCCGTCAGGGAAGCTATGGAGCCGACCTCAACCCGCGTCGCCATGGCTACGGTTGTGGGCCCATGGGGATTAAGAACATCCAAACTAGAGAAGCAAGCACTGAAAGTAAAAAAGAAAAGGAGGGGGGGAAAAAGTAAATTTAAATCTCGGTCCGTGTCTGGGCGCCTGGGTGGCTCAAGGCGGTTGGGCGTCCAACTTCGGCTCGGGACACGAGCTCACTGTTCGTGGGTTTGAGCCCCGTGTTGGGCTCTGTGCTGACAGCTCGGAGCCTGGAGCCTGCTTCGGATTATAAGTAAACATTAAACAAATAAAATAAAATAAATCTCAGGCGGTGTCTGTGTCGAAGCAGAGGGGGCCGGGGGAACGGGCCCAGGAGCCCAGCACCCCGGGTACTGGACAACCACTCTCCACCGACCTCACCGGGCAAGTCCAGGCCAGCCTTTCCACCTCTCTGAACTCTTGGCAAGGTCGGTGGACTAAAGGGCCATTTCTAAAGTTTGTTCCAGGCCCAAGAAGGGTGGGGAAAGGGTGGCAACATTCCCTAGGAGGTTCCCCCCCTCGGTTAATCTCAAGGTCAGCTCTTAGGTAAAAAGTCATTATCTCTGCTACACAGATAAGGAAACCAGCTCAGAGATCACTTGGAGAGTAAGGGGCGAAGTCAGGACTCAAACTCAGGTCAGACCCCAAACGCACACCGCACACTCCCAGCCAGAGCCCCGCTGAGAGCATCCTCACATCCCCTCACTCCTGTTACCCCCAAGCCCTTCTCCCACCTCCCAGCTGACCCTCCTCACAACTCTGTGCTGAGCACCAAGCTCAGAGAGGGTAGGTGACCAGCCCCAGCTCACACAGCTACCGAAAGCTGGAGTCCCTGAGGTCACATAAGTTCGTTCGTGGCCCCTGAGGTCCCAGGCTCAGCCCCCCAACCCCTCTAGACTGTCCCTTACCTCCACCTCCCTCCCCCCCACAGCCTTCCAGATGCCTTAAAACAAAAAGTCACTTCATTCTTCACGCAACCTGCTGTCGTTCCTGGTTTGCCTTTGCGGTTCTCTCAAGGCAGGAGCCCTCCTCTCTCATTGATCCTGGCACAACCCTGAGAAGCAGGGACTATAACCATCTCCATTATGGGGATGAAAAGCAAGGGCCCAGAGAGGTCTCCTGACTTGCCTACATCACACAGCTGAAACCTGACCTCAAGTCCTCACCCCATTCACCTGGGCCTCCTTGAACATTATATCTCACCCCTTTCTGGTTTCTGAAGTGACTGTTCTTCATCCCCGCCCCCCGCCCTCCCCCACCACTTTCATGTCCGAGTTCTGTCTCCCTGCAAAACTGCCCCCAGCTTGCCCCCATCTAGATGGAATAAAAGCAGAAGGTATTTCAGTTCAACGCAAGCCTCCTGCTTCCCTTCCTGGGGCCCCACTCTGCTGCCCCCGGCTCTGACTCACTCAGCAGCCTGCAGGAAAGAAAGGCAGACAGATTTTGATATTTTCTCTTCCTTACACGCTCGATGGTGCTAACAGATTTCTTCTCCCCAAACCGGAGAACGCTGTCTAGACAGGGTTAGAGGCAGCAGAAGAGGGACAGATAGGGAGAACCAGAGAATCGGAGAATGGCAGAGTTCCGTCTGCCAAGGCCCCGGGGGCAGAGTTCTAAGCATGTCGGGTCCTGACCAAAATCAGGACTGGTCTCCCTTAGGGCCAGTCCACGTGACCTCTTGGAAACCCTGCCCTGGGACACACACGTGAGCCGGACATGAGACAAGGGGCAGTAACAGAACACAAAGGACGGAGAGAAAATTCCCCGGCAGAACCCACAGGCGCCCTCCACCTCCTGGACACCCCGGCCCCACTTACCCGAGCTGGCAGGCGCCGGCTGGGGATGTGTGACTGCCTGAGAAAGTCAACGGCGTCACGTCTCATCGCGAACGGGGCTGGCCGCACACTCCCATGGCAGAGGCGGACGGGGGCAGGGAGGCTCGTTCCCACAGGGCTGGGTTTCAGCAGGTCTGGGGAGACACAGGACCACAGCCTCGGTTCCAGAGTTCCGGCAATATGTGCACAGACGGCACAGAGCTCTCCAGCTTGTCAAACACACGCTCCTTTCGGCTTCCCGATACCGTAGCATAAAGAGGGCTGAGTCCACAGCGGGAGCTCAATAAAAATCTGCCCCCCTGCCCTGTTCCTCTGCTAACGTGTTTACTGACCACCTACCATGTGCACAAGGAGCAACAAGAAAAATCCCCTGCATTCAGGGAACTCACAGTCTTGTGTAAGAAACACACACACGCACGCGCACGCGTGCACACACACACACACACACACACACACACACAGAAGCACTTACAACTCTGAGTAATAAACACCATGGTGTATACAGGGGGATGTGGGAGCACAGGAAGAGTACGAACTGCTTGGAAATGGGAATGGTGGGTGATCCCGGAAGAGTCCCCAGGCTGGGAGATGACACCGAGAACCCAAGGTGCTGGCTAATTTGGGAGCTGTTTCTCCTGCCTCAGAAGTACTTGAACACTGCATCTGTTGGAGGTCCTGAAATGCACCCCGGGACGTTTGCACCTGCCGTGCCTGCTTCCTGGGATGCCCTTCTCACTCACATACAGACACAGGACCACCCCTCAGAACACAGCTCAGACCTCTCTGCCCCACCTCCCCAGCCTGGCACAGTCCTCTTACACGTCCATGGAGCGCCAGAGGTGCTCGGCAGGACTCATCACAGTAACACGGGCATATTGAATACTGCATGAGCCTTCACGTCGTATCAGTCTTTCCCGTTCAATGGCAAGCCCCCAGAGGGCACCCTGAATCCCCAGTAGCTAGCACAGCAGCTTGGCATATAGTAGCACTGAATACATAACTGCTGAGTATGTACAAAAATAATGGCTGAATGAATAAGTCGGTGAATGAGGAATATTCTTCTGCTCCCCACTCCTCTAAGATTCTGAGTAAGTACAGGTACCACGAGCTTCATGGCACTAAGCAATCTAGGATACAGGAGGAGTTACTCCGGCTCCGGCAAGCGCTGGCAAGACCTACCATAGGTCTGACCACACGTCAGTTGCTGCCGGGTGACGGAACCGAAGAGCCGTGAAGAGCCCCGCTGGAAGCTCAGGCTGCCTGCCTCCCCAAGAGCCCCTCGAGTGTCACTGGACCACAGGGAGGAGCTCGACTGCCTAGGACAGGCGCCTGTCAGACACCTGCTGTGACCACATCCACCCCACGCGGTCACGGGTCGTGTCACCGGCTCATCTGCCCAAGCGTGGGATGAACGCTTCTCTGCACAGCTTTTCCTGGGAAGGAAGTCACCAACAGCCACCGCTGCTAAATTAGGATCAACGGCGCACGCACGCGTGTGGCCCTACTCCGGGATCCTGGAACCCACCTCGCGGGCCACACCGCAGGGAAGACAAGGGAAGAAAGACTCTTGGTCCGTAACCCTCTTAACCGGAACAGTGTCTCTGTTATCTGCAATCTCCCCATCTTGGGCTTCCTCTCGAGTTTCCATTTAAAATGCCTGGCAAATACCTGGTATGTAAATATGGCTGCACCACCGATTCGACGAATTAATTACCACCTCAGTGAGCAAAGGCGGGGTGGGGGGGAAGACGTTTTTTAAGCACCGCCAAGGACAGCTTAATAACTAACATTTTGAAGTCTCTCCCAAACCTAGAAACACGTGACTCTCAGGGTTTCACTTAACCTGTTGTACAAAATGCCAGGAAACCGACTGAAACGTACGCTTTGAAACCTCGCTTTAAATGCATCACATATGTCATGCTTAATTTAAGACACTGTGGTCTCTTCCAACATACTTCAGAAGCTCCCTCACATAGAGGCCAGCTGCTGTGTGTTGTGTGGCCCCGCTCGTTCTTTTGAAATTTATTAGCATTATGGCCAAAGCCAAGTGAACAAGGGCTCCCTGAAACCAGAAGGCGCACAGAGTGCGAGCCACCTCTGGGCACATCTCTATGAATCCAGGCTGATCTGGGAGGTCAGGAGGCCACCGCGGATCAGGGGCCAGAGCATGTCCGTCTGACCTCAAGCATTGGTGGGGGGCAGGGGGGGCGGGTAGCAACGGGCAAGTCCGTGCCTTTGAACCTGCCCAGTGTACGGGCTTGATCTCCCTGAATGGATCTGCAAAGGTTGAAATGCCCACTTCCTGCAAATTTATGCAAAGGAGCCCATTCTCCTGGGAACTGAGTCACCAGGACCATTAGTTGCTGAAATGAGGCGGGAGTCACTCGGAGCATCTGTGCACCCATCCTTCTGACCTTCCTTCTGCAAACCAGGCACTGGGCTCGGTGCCGGGGGCACAGCCACGGCGCTCACAGCCCCCTCCCGAGAGAACCACACAGGGAGAAGGCAAGAGAAACACCTCCATTCAAAACCAAAGAGTTTGGCAGCTTTTCTCTCAGCTTCAGAGGCGTGGATTCATTCTAACAGCTGCTGCAGAGCTTTCGTAATTGCACCCTTGAATCCGATCTGGGAGCTCACCCGTCATTCACTCAGCCGTCTCTGGGTGCCGTTTCCCGGGAATGCCACCGTCTGGTGAGGGGTGTGAGCCAGTCCACGCACCTTCCAGTGGCTTCCGGGATGTGACCTGGCCTCCCAAATCCGCAAACCTGCCCTGCGTGGTGCCCTGCGCCGGGCACCAAGGGCATGCCCGCGTCCGCCCAGAACGTCCAGTGTCACCAGAGCGTATGTATCTTCCCTTCTCCGTCCCCATGGCAACGGCCCCAGCTCATCCGTTCATTCATTCATCCATTCCTTTCGTCCAATACACCACTACTGAGCACCTACCGGGTACCGAGCTCTGGGCCAGGTGCAAGGGACACAGCGGTAAGACGTGGAGAAAGCCCTGTCCCCACAGCCCTGGCAATCAGGAAGATGGGAAATAAGCAAGGTGCATAGAAAGTTAGACAAGTGACAATAAAGAGGTTAATGGCCAGGGAGAATTCAAAAAGAAGGGACATTTGAAATCCGCCTCCTGGCCGACACGCCCGTGGCTGCCGGAGCCTCCTCCCATCTAGTCCAGCAGCCGTGGCACGAGGCTATGACAGGCGAGTGCCATCACATCACCCCGCCTTGCTCAGAGCACACGCGTGTCAAACTCCCTCCCCACGACCCGGCAGGATCCGGATCCCCTTCACCTCCTCCCCGTCCATCCGTCTGTCTCTCACACGCACTCACATCCTTACTTCAGCACAATGAGCCCCCGGACAGGTCACAAGACATGCTATGCTTTTCCTTGCCTCCACGCCTCTACACTGCCATTTCCTACTGCCTGGCCATTCCCTGTTCATCCCTCAGTCCTAAGCTCCAAAATGCCACCTCTTCCAGGAAGCCTTCCCTGACGCCCTAGGGCGCCAAAGTCTATCAAAGTCTCGGTGTTTCCACCTTGCCTGGCACTTGATCACACATGTGGTGACTGCCTCTGTTTCTTCCCCTCAACTGCCGGACCTGAGTCCTAGGTCCGGTTCACAGCTATATCCCCAGGCCTGACGCCAGAGGGGATATCAAGCCAGTGGGCAGAAAAAGCATTTGAAGGGAGACCATCCCTGAGAGAAGAAAGTAACAGCATCCAGTGTAGGCATGGCTGTGGGAAAACTGATATGCTTATCTGCTCCCAGGACCAAGGAAACAGATAGAAGCAATTTGGCAATATTCACTCTCAACTAATATTTTTTGAGACTCCGTCAAGAGTCAGGCACCACGCTACGTGACTCTGTGCACCTACTACCTTCTCCCATTTAATACTCTCAGCAACCCTCTGTTTGTCAAATTATTACCGCCATTCTAGAGATGAGGAAAACACAGTCCTGACAATGAGGCAGATCATATGCTAGGGAAGGGCAGAGCTAGGGTTGAAATCTTCTGAATACAAATCAAGTGCTTTTCCCCAATATAATCACCCCCCCCCAAAAGCATGCATTTATTTTTTTAATGTTTATTTATTTTTGAGAGAGACGGAGAGTATGTGCACACATGTGCGCGAGCAAGTAGGGGAGGGGCAGAGAGAGAGGGAGACACAGAATCTGAAGCAGGCTCCAGGCTCTGAGCCGTCAGCACAGAGCCCCACGCAGGGCTCGAACCCACAAACCGTAAGATCATGACCTGAGCTGAAGTCGGCCACCCAGGTGCCCTGCACTTTTTTTTGATTCTGTAACCTTGCTTCTAAAAACGTATCCTATGGAAAGAACCTAAGGGAAGAGAAAGCCATCACCCTAACCCTAACCCTAACCCTAACGCTGGGACTCCTATGCCATTTGAAAGATCAAAAAAGTTGCAACGTCAGCAGGCAAACCAGACCTCCAGTGTCCAGCTGGCCCAGGTCATCATGAGCAGCACAAGAATCCTGTCTCACCACAGAAGCGGATCCTGCTAAGACCCCCACCTTACAGATGAGGAAGATAAAGCCAGAGCAGGAAGCATCCTGCCTGGGGGAGGGGGGGGTGGGGCAGCTGGAGTCTCGCTGACCCCACCCAGAGTCCACATGCGCTTAAGTAGAATAACTGCTTTGATGATGCTCAGACGTAAAGGACAGTTCACAACCATTTGGATGGCTATGATAAAAAAAAAAAAAATGCAAAAAACAGAATACAAGCAGTGTTGGCGAAGATGTGGTAAAATTGGAACCCTTGTGCACCACTGTGGGAATATAAAATGGCGCAGAGGCTGTGGAAAACAGCAGGGCAGATCCTCAAAAACTGAACACAGAACTACCATATGACCTAGCAATCCCACCCCTGAAAGACACGCCAATGTTCAGAGGAACATTATTCACAATAGCCAAAAGGTAGAAGAAACCCAAATGTCTAGAAATAAACAAAATATGGTATCTCTACACAATGGAGTATCATTCGGCCTTAAAAAGGAAGGAAATTCTGGGGCACCTGAGTGGCCCAGTCGGTTGGGCGTCTGACCTCAGTTCAGGTCACGATCTCACGGTTTGCGGGTTTAGGCCCCGCATTGCGCTCTATGCTGACTGCACGGAGCCTGGAGCCTGTTTCAAATTCTGTGTCTCCCTCTCTCTCTCTCTGCCCCTCCCCTCCTCATACTCTCTCTCTCTCTCTCCCTCTCTCTCAAAAATAAATCAATGTTTAAAAAAATTTTTTTTTAGTAAAAAAAAAATTCTTTTAAAAAGGAAGGAAATTCTGATAATGCGTGACAACACGGATGCGCCTTGAGGACGTTATAAAAAGTGCAATAAGCCAGTCACAAAAACACAAATAGAGCATGATCTCCCATCTAGGAGGCACCTAGAGTAGTCAAATTCATTGAGACAGAAGGTAGAATTGTGGGTGCCTGGGGTTGGGGGGATGGGGAGGAATGGAGAGCTAGTATCTAATGGGGACAGAGTTTCAGTTGGGGAGATCTTGATTTGGGCTCAGGTCAGGATCTCATGGTTCGGGAGTTCGAGCCCTGTGTCAGGCTCCTCGTTGACAATGCACAGTCTGCTTGGGATTCTCTCTCTCTCTCTCTCTCTCTCTCTCTCTCTCTGCCCCTCCCCCGCTCACGCACACTTTCTCTCTTAAAGATCTTTAGAAACAAAAACAAGAAACTAAAAACAAATGTAAAGTAAAACCTAATGCTTCAGCTCTAATTACCATAGGACTCAGCTCATGGGGACCTGTGTCCTTCAGGCAAATCTCCATTAAAGGCCCTCCTGGCCCACACTGGGCCATGCCCCCTCACACTGCCAATGTAGCAGGAAGCAAAGGAGACCCCGCTCCTGATCACAATGGGTGATGCAGTCTAGTGGAGGAGGGAGGAATGATACACCATAAAATTTGCAAGGTGCCCTGATGGGGGCAGAAAGAGAGGATATAGAAGCCCAAGGGAGGAGTAAGTCAGGGATGCCATCCTGGAAGAGGTGACATCTCAACTGAGCCTGGTAGGAGTCCGCCGAGCAGAGGAAGAAGTCAGTGCCAGCCGAGGAAACGGCATGTGCGCAGATCCAAAGGTCCAGGAGAAATGGTCACAGCATGAGCCTGTTTATTGGTCCTCCTTGGGACAATGTGGGGCTATCTTGCTGGAAAGTCTGGGAGGCACAACTTCCTAAAACTCCTGCATCTTCTTGAGTCAGAATCCCACTGGAGAGTCCACTGGTCTGGGAGTCCGAACTGGGGGGTTTTCATCAAGGTAACCACACATTCTGGAACAGATCCCTTAAAAGTGCCCAGGTTTTGGGGCGCCTGGGTGGCCCAGTGGGTTGAGCATCTGACTCTTGATTTCAGCTCAGGTCATGATCCCAGGGTCTCAGGATCAAACCCCGCGTTGGCCTCCATGCTGAGTGTGGAGATGGCTTAAGATTCTCTCTCTCCTCCCTCTGCCCCTCTCCTCCACTTGCGAGGGTTCTCTCTCTCTCTCTCTCTCTCTCTCTCTCTCTCTAACAAAAAAGCGCCCAGGTTTGGAGGATAAATTATTCCATCATCCTACTTTTTTGTTGTTAATTATGGTAGAAATCACATAATCTAAAATTCATCATCTTGCCCACTTCAAAGCATACAGTGCAGAGGCATCTGGTAAACTCACCACATGGTGCAGCCATCACCTCTGTCTAGTTGCAGAACATTTTCATCACCCCTAAAGGAGTCCCCGAACCCCTTAGGCAGTCATTCCCCACTGCCCCTCCCCCCCCAGCCTCTGGCAACGACCGCTTTTGCCTTCTGCCTCCATGGATTTGCCCTTTACGGGTATTTCATAAAAATGGAAATCACAAAAAAAAGAAAAAAAATGCAAATCACAACAGTATGCCCCTCGCCCTAAAGTTGATCTCAGTTCCTCTGCTAACTTGAAATGAGAGCTTGAGCAAGTCCCTGCCTCCCTCCGAGCCTCAGTTTCCCCACCGGTGAAACAAGAGGTTGAACAAGGGGTCACTAAATCCCCTGGGATTTTACAGATTCTGCCATTCCGACTCTTCAGGGCTGCACTGTCCACTTCTCTCCGCGCTTGGTCCTTCATCCACCACGGAGCCCAGCTTTCTGGAACCTGAGATGCATATTCTAAACCTCCTGGGCCCCCATGGTTCCTTACTAACAGGTGGTGCTCAGTAAAGGGCTGTTAAAGGGCTAAATAAAATTTTTACTCCCCTACTGACGAAAGTAGTGACAGTAAAGCTTCCTAGTGAGTGTGCACTATCTCTCTTTAAGAACGGCCTTAATTAGCATAGGCTCCACTTCTGTCAATTTCAAGTTCCAAGGGCTTCCAGTTCAGCACACCTGACATTCTGGACTCCCGGATCCCAGGAACATTTCGAGGAGGCTTTTCCCAAACTTGCCCTGCAGCACCAGATGTGGGTAGGACACATTCACCCCCGAAGCATAACCCAAACTTCTTCAGCCCAACAACACCCCTCATCCAGGTGCAAATGCGGATCTGGAGAAAGAATAGTACAGCTTATCTTTACGCCTCTATTTAAACATCCGCCTTTTCAATCCTCATTAGCCTGTTCCTTCCTACTATTTGTGCTATTTCTGGACTGGCTGCAGCACTCACTGAAGCTATTAATCAAGCTGCTTCTTCTGTTTGTTTTTCTCTACATCAGGGATGGGCAAGCTACAGTCTGCAGGCCACATCCGGCCCACGATGTTTTTGTAAATAAAGTTTTATTGTAACACAGCCATGATCCTTTATTTCTGTGTTACGTACAGCTTCTCCCAAGGTAGGAAGACAGAGCTGGGTGGTTGCCACAGAGGCCATCTGGCCCAGAAAGCCTAAAATATTTACTATGCGGCCCTTTACAGAGAGAGGTTATGGACCCCTGCCCTAGATTGTGGAGCACTCAGTCCCCTGAGACTGGACCTTCCCCAAGAATGTGACATTCCCTTCTTTAAAAAAGTCAAAACTCACACTATTCTGGCTGAGACCCGCCTTTCCATTACATCTCCTCAGGTGCTCCACATAATGACAGAAAACTTCACAAATACAGATGAGCAAAAATATTTTTAATAATCCTAAATCCTACCACCCACCAGCCCCTGTTAGCACTCTGATGTACATCAACCTGGGCGGCATTTCCACTGTAAATGGGAACTTTCTGTCAAAACTAAAATGGAATCAGACGTGCAATTTAGGAACTTGCCTCTTTTTTTTTTTTTTTTTTTTAATTTCGAAACATGTCATAAGCATCTTTCACATTGATAACTGTACAGCCTACACAGTTCTTGCCAGTGCTTCTGGAGCATTCCATTATATGGGTATCTCATCATTAGATAATCCATCCCCCAGTAGAGGATCTTTAGGCTGTTGCCAAACGTTGACCATTAAAACCAACACTGCAATGAACACCTACATGCAACTATTTTCCCAAGATAAATTTTGCCTAGAAGTGGGCTGACAGGTTCAAAGGATGTACACCTTTTTTAGAGCTTTTGATATATGCAGAATGGACTTTCACACCTAAGGGAAACACATCCCATGCTGACTTAATTCAAAGCTTAGGAGGTCAGGGTTCTCAACCTCTCCCCTGGGGCAAACCCAATAAAGATGTCTAATGAGCAATAAACCAGGGCCCCTGGCTGGCCATGCCCTCACTCGCAGCTTTACTGGCTCTCGTTTATGGCCAGATTATCACAGACTTGACTATAAGGTTTGCAAGGGCAGTTAGAACAGCTCACATAGGGAGGGGAATCCGGGCCCAGCCCAGAGGCCGTGTCTAGCCTGGCAGTGGAAGAGGGAGCAGGAAGGAAGACCCAGCCCCGGAACGGATGTTCACAGCAGAGGAAACTCAACCCCAAAGCTCAATTCAACACAATACACAGCACAATGCCGGCTAGACTCACAAAGACGTGCACACAACACACTGTCTCTCTTTAGGGAGGCTGAGAAGTGCATATTGCATTTCAGAAAAAGAAAAAAAAAAAATTTCCCTCCAAGTACAAATAGATTTCTGGAGGAATTAGCTTACTTTGGCCCAAGAGCTGCCTTATGTGCAAAGCTCAAACCCTAGGAAGGTGTGATCCTGTCTCTCTGCAGCTCTAAAATAAATGGCTCTCACCATCCATTGCCTTGGGCAAGGTATTCAAAGGCCCGCCAAAAATAACTCAGTTGGGGGTGGGAGGGCCTGGGTTAAGCACTGGACTCTTGGTTTTGGCACAGCTCATGATCTCACAGTTCGAGGGTTCGAGCCCCGCATCAGGCTCTGTGCTGACCGTGTGGAGCCTGCCTGGGATTCTGTCTCTCTCTCTCTGCCCCTCCCCTGCTCTCTCTCTCTCCCTCTCAAAAGTAAATAAATAAATAAACATGAAAAAAAAATAACTAAGGGGCGCCTGGGTGGCGCAGTAGGTTAAGCGTCCGACTTCAGCCAGGTCACGATCTCGCGGTCCGGGAGTTCGAGCCCCGCGTCGGGCTCTGGGCTGATGGCTCAGAGCCTGGAGCCTGTTTCCGATTCTGTGTCTCCCTCTCTCTCTGCCCCTCCCCCGTTCATGCTCTGTCTCTCTCTGTCCCAAAAATAAATAAACGTTGACAAAAAAAATTAAAAAAAAAAAAAATAACTAAGTTGGGTCTATACCACAGGCCCTGCTGATGCTCCCAGATTCCCAAATGGGTCCCATGACTTGAGTGTCTTTTCCCCTTATTCCTTCTCCATAGACAGCTTTTTACAAAGAGCACAATTGCCATTTGCCCAAATCCCAGCCATCTTTTTAGAGCAGTTTAAGGGACACCTCTTCCATGAAGCCCAGGCTGCCTTCCCAGGCCAAAGTGACTTCCACCCACCTTTGGCAATTTACCTAATCCTAATGCTTTGTATCAGAGATAAGGCTGAGGTTCTTCCTCCTTCAAGATTTAGAACCCCCACCCTACCCCACCCAGGGCATAGACTCTTCCACTCTGATTTCTCCTTCCCCAAACCTAGCTGATACCTGGCCTAGAGAAAGGACAATGAGAGTTCTGGGTTCCCCAGAGGTGGGAGACAGCCCGTGTAGGACCCAAGATGGTCTTAGGTAACATTTAGGATGCTTTGATGTCCAGGCACAGCATTAAGCCGCTGTGAACGACAATGTGTGAAAGCTGTTCCCATCTGATTCTCACGGGAGTCTTCTCACAAAGTCCCTGAGATGGTCTCTGCCTGGTGCCACCATGACTTGAACGCTTACATTTCCATGATCTGGTAATATCCCAGTTTAATAAAACAAAACCAAACAAAACAAAAACTCAGACCATCAGCTGCAGCAGTAGATTTTTAAACATTATTTTATTTTCATTGTATTTAATTTTGCTGTTATTTTCTATTTGAGACAAGGGACACTTGTTTACTATTTACAAGAAAGATTTCCAAAAAGGCTCAAATTTCCTTTTCCAGAAAAGAAAGAAAGATTTCCATAAAGGTTCAAATTTCAGGTTTCCATAAATTTACCAATTTATTTAGTTTTAGGAAAAGCAAAACGTTTACAAATAAAATAATAGTAACAGGGGTTATGTAGATATGGCAAAAGCCCATGAGGCTGGAAATCACTAGTAAAAAGGAAAGAATATAGAATCGAAGTCAAAGCACGAAGATACAAGCTCTCAGGTAGCTTTCCTTGTTTTTAGTTTTTTTTTAATGTTTATTTTTGAGAGCGAGAGAGACAGAGCATGAGCAGGGGAGGGGCAGAAAGAGAGGGAGACAGAGAATCTGAAGCAGGCTCCAGGCTCGGAGCTGTCGGCACAGAGCTCGATGCGGGGCTTGAACCCACGAACCGAGAGATCACGACCTGAGCCGAAGTCAGAGGCTTAACCGAATGAGACCCCCAGGCGCCCCCAAGCCACTTCACCTGTTAAAGCTCAGTTCCTTCACGGGTTAAGTAAAGTTCAGTGATACCCTCTTCAAAGGATTCTGATGATGAAAGGAATGGCACACCTATCAGTAGACTCGGCACATAGTAGGTTTCTGTTAACGCATGATCAGTGAAGGAGCAAACAGGCAAACAGAACTTGAAGCCCTAACGGAGGTATTTGTGGGTTGGTGGGTTGGGGTTTTTTGGTGTTTTGTTGTTGTTGTTGTTGTTGTTGTTTTGTGGGCGGAGAAATCTAAAGTCTTTAAGACGTAAAGGAATAGCTCTCTACTGAAGGAATTTGAGAGAGACAGTGATTCGGGGCAGTCTACCCTTACCCACTGTCACGCCTGGGGCGAGAGGAAGGATGGGCAACCGTTCGCAAGGCCGGCCTAACATCCAACAGGGGGCTGTCGTCTACACAAGCCTTATTAACAACAGAGGAGCGGGTGCGCCTGGCTGGCTCAGTCAGTGGAGCCTGTGACTCTTGATCTCAGGGTTGTGAGTTCGAGCCCCACGTGGGGTGGGGAGATCACTTAAATAAAACCTTTAAAAAACCCCACACCATCCATATTTAACCACAGAGGAAGTGCCACAACAATGTAAATACCCAAGAGCATCATCCGAAACCAGGGTGTCAGAGAAAGGTCTGAGAGGATGGTCAAGACCAAACCCAGGTCCTGGGGATGTCAATGGTGTCCAGTCCCCACCGCACCCCATGCCCACCAGCCATTCCGCCCACGTCATAGGAGAGCCGTCCCCGTCTCCGGCAGTAGACCTGCAGGGACAGCTGACATGTCCCCTCCTGGTTTTCCCAGGAGGATAACTGTGCCTCCCATGCCCTTGAGGCAACCAGCTGACTCCTCTTCCTCCTGGACCAGCTTCCTAGCACCCCGTAAACCTGTCAGGGCCTGGCGCTGACGGCCTCGGGGCACAACAGACAGGCCCCACTGCTGGCACAGAAGCTGGGCCTCCGCGTAGCCGCACGACGGTACCTGGCCCAACTACCAAGAAGACACCCCCAGTGAGCCGTTCCAAGTTCATTCAGTTGTGTGCCCCTCCAACCTCTTAAGAGCTGAGCCCTGGGAAAGCCTGGTATGAATAATGACCAACGTCCGATCACTAACACTAACTGAGCTCTGATTCCGTGCCAGATGGCACAGGGAATGCATTTCCCCCCTTAAAATCCACCCTCTGAGGTGGGCTGCACGACTAGTCCCCACTTGATGGATGAAGACCAGGAGTCCTGGGGAGGCTTAACGGTTTGCCCAAGGAGCGGAGCCGGGATTTGAACTCAGGCCGCCTCACTCCCCACCCCACCCTGTTCATCTTTGCAGTGTCCAGAGCTGCTGTGTTATTCGGTGCCATCCGTGTGCTGGGCACTCTCCCAGGGGCTCTCTGTGCATAATTTCCGTCAGTCCCTTCAATGACCTCCTGGAGCAGACACTGTTATTATTTCCATTCTCCAGGTAAGGAAACTGAGGTTGCAAAGGCAAGGTGATTTGCTGAGATCAACTGCTTCGTAAGTTACCAGACCTGGGACCGTACTCAGGCTGTCTGTCCCCGGGGTACAGGGGCTCTGCCATTTGGGCGTGCACTCCCACCGCCTGGCACTGGGCTGGCCCAGCTCAGAGCAGATTTCTGGCAAGTCTGGGGGGCGTGGTGCACTGGTTCTTGGAGCACAGGCTAGCGGGGGAGGCAGATGTGGACACAGACGTTGAGGTGAGACTGAGGCCCACGGGAAAAAGAGCTTAGAGTGGACCAAACAGACAAAACAATGCCCCTCAAAGACATCAGGGCCCTAACCCCCCAAGCGTTGAATCTGTTACCTTTACCAGCAGAAGGGACCTTGCAGTCTGAATGAGGGCTCTTGAGATGGGGAGGATTACCCTGGATTATCTGGATGGGCCCCGGCTCATCACAAGGGTCCTTCTGAGAGGGAGGCAAGAGGGTCAGAGTCAAAGAGAGAAAACGGGATGAAGAGAACAGATCAAGGTGATGCAAGTCCACAAGCCAAGGACGCAGCAGCTTCTGACAGAAGCAAGGAAAGAGCCTTCAGAAGGAATGTACCTCTGACAACCCACATGACACTTCTGACCTCCGGAACTGTAAGGTAATAAACTTGCTGCAGCCACTGAACTGTGGTCCTTTGTTACAACAGTCGTAGGAAACTCATACAGAGCTTAAGGCGGCTGAGGAGAAAGGAGTGGAGGAAGGGAGGGGGGCTTCCTGGAGGAGGCAGCATGCAGCTGAGTAGCTGCCTGAATAACCCCAAAGCTCAGGCCTCCATTGTTCTTAGCACTATACTTGCCATGGGGCTACCGACATTTACATTTCCGTTAATTAAAATTGAATACCATTTTGAACTCAATGCTTCCGTGGCACTATCCCTGAGCTGACCGTGGCCACCTCAGGCTCAACCTTTTTTAGCTGAACCCCAAACGACCCACCCGTTGTAAGGAGTCATGAACCTTAGCAGGGCTGACAACAGTTTATTTTGACCTCCTTAACCGTCTTCCTTAAACGCAGGGTGCGCCCCGAGGAGGGTGGAGGAGAAGCCTAGGTTAATAAAAGGTTCTGCCTTAACAGAGGTTCCAGGGAATGAAGCGTTTGTGGTTGAGACTGAGGATGTTCCAGGGATCAACCGTGGGCCCGGTGACCCCCCAGATCCATCATCTTTATTTCCTGGGCATAGAGGGCACTAAGAAAGTCTCTATCAATGGGGGCCGGAATTACCAGATGAAGACGTTAGGGTAACACAGTTCAATTTCTTTTTTTAACGTTTATTTATTTTTGAGACAGAGAGAGACAGAGCATGAACAGGGGAGGGGCAGAGAGAGAGGGAGACAACAGAATCTGAAACAGGCTCCAGGCTCTGAGCTGTCAGCACAGAGCCCGACGCGGGGCTCGAACTCACAAACTGTGAGATCATGACCTGAGCCGAAGTCGGACGCTTAACCGACCAAGCCACCCAGGCGCCCCAACACAGTTCAGTGTCTAAGGTAACCCCTACCACTTGCAAGGAATTCTCTGGGGAGTCACTGAGTGACATACACAGTGAGTTATGAGGAGTACAGTCAACTCACACTTTCTCGGCTAGAGGCAGTTACAAAGAGTTTCAGAGAAAAAAAAAAAACACAATTAAAAATCAGCTTGAAATCCATTCCGTTGTGGAGGGGAGGGGGGAGGGGGGAGGGGGAGGGGGGGAACATGGAGCCAAGGAGGAAGGAGGGAGATTTCTCACCATCTCCACTTTGGTAACATCTTGTAAGTGTATTACCCATCCAAATAAATAAGCAAAAGTTACAACTTGAAATGTTTAGGTACAATATGGACCGTTAAGATCCCATTCTTGTTTTATATAGGTCGCACGGATGGGTCTATAAGCACAAATAAACGAATACATAAAGTATCAGAACGTATGCCAAACGTTCACAGAGGTTAACTCCTAAATGCAAGAGGACGAGACCACAGGGGATTTTAATCTTCTTTTTACTTCCTAACCGTTTCTAGTAACAACAGAGCACCTTCTGTGGATTAAATGTGTAGCTGGTTTCTGTGGGAAACACCCCACCGACAAGCAGTCATTTCTCCCTGCAACCTCTGAGGCAGGGAGTATCCCCACCCCCCCCACCCCCCCACCCCGCCATTTTACACAGGAAAATGGCAAAGAGGTGATCCCAGGTACGTCTGAGCCAGAGAGAAGAATGATTTTCCTCACCCAGAGGTTGGACACAAGCCAGTCAGAATTCCGACTAGAATCTGGGGTTCCTGATTTATGATGTAATTTTTATAGAGCTATAAAAAACTTATATATATAACTATATAAAACTATGTGTTGCTTATATGTTATATGTAATAGAGTGGTGTATATTACCATACATATTATATGCATTTACATGTACTATATAGTTAATATAATACATATCTATGTAATATACAAATATATACTTATTTGTATGACACAGAAATTGCTTTGGCCCAAGGATTCTGTAAATGCAGTTTCTCCCAGCTACAGGAAGCCTGGGGAAACTGTGCACAGGACCACACAACAGACATGATCTGGAAGCCATCCACTTGGACCTGGAATCAGGTTGGTTGGTTCGCTCGTTTTTAAGGACAGAAGGCTTGAGTGAACACCTCAAAAATACACAAATACAAATACACACACACACAGAAAAAGAGTCTCCAAATGACCAATAAGTACATGAAAAAATGCTCATCTTCACTGGTCATCGGGAAAGCAAAATTAAAATCACAATGAAATACTATCCCCACGTCTACCATTATGGCCAAAATTACAAAGACAGGCAGCAGCAAGTGCTTTCAAGGATGCAGAAGGTGGGACTGGTTTTAAACCTCGTAAAACCATTTGGTAGAGGCCCCTAAGGCCGATCTACACCCACCCCATGGCTGGGCACCCAACAGAAACAAGTGCTCGCTCCACAAAAGACGCAGACACGGATGTTCCTAGCTGCTTCGTTCATAATAGCCCAAACCTGGAAACCACCCAAGTGTCCATCAACGGTAGATGGGATAAATCAATTCTGACATAGTCAGATGATGGAATATCATACAGCAATGAAAAAGACAAACTGCAACATGCCCCAGACTTTACGGTGAGCCACCGAAGCACACCCCAGAAAGGGCGTGTGTGCACAAGCGCACTTACATGAAGTTCAGGAAACAGGTAAAACTACCCCATGATGATTAAAGGCAAAACAGCAATGATCTTTGACGTTTGTGGACTGAAACAGGTACAAGGGAGCATTCTGGGGGCCTAGAAATGTTCTATATCTTGATAGGAGGGGTGGTTACATGTAACGTACATACAAAAACATGCATCCAGTCTGTACTTAAGGTTTGTACACTTTACCTAAGTAAGTTATAGCTAAGAAAACAAAGCCTAAAACTTCCAGAAGCCTCCAGGTGCTCACCAAATAAAGCCACACCCTTCACCACAGCTCTGTGCGATCGTCATCTGCCCCCGTACACTCCCAGGACTCATCTCGTGCCAAATCCTCCCCACCTTTTTCTCTCTTGGGTCCAAACTTACTCGTCCTGGGAACAGTTTGCTTTGACAGGGAGGGTGTCCAGATCTAGAAAGAAATCCACTCTCAGAAGGCAGAGACCTGCAGGGACTGGCCGATCACCTTCCCTTCTTCCTGAGTGACATCACTACCCATGTATGCTAATGCCAACGGCTCCCTGATTAGATGCCTCTTCCTCCAGGAAGCCTTCCCAGACCCCAGCCCCACTTAGGATTCCCACAACTCGCTGCATCTTTAGGACACTGACCTCTCTGTTATGAGCTTATTTATTTGTCTGCCTTGGCCCCTGTGGGCTGAGACCCCTCTGGGGCATTCCCTGTTCTCTCCCCAGAGCCTAGCAAGGTGCATGGCACTCATAGGTACACAATAAACATTCGTTGAAACAAATGTATGTCTGAACGAGAAAATGAGTGATCTGAGGGAGGATAAGAATGGGATGGAGTAAATAATGGTTCTATGTACACCTCAGTGTACATAGGGCCCAGAGAGGGTAAGTGGTTTGCAAAAAGTCACACAGCCAATTAGGGACAAATTCAGCACAGAACCTCCAGGGGACCTGGTTGCACCCTCCTACGGGATCCCCTCTCCCTCACGGTGCTGCACCCTTCCCTCACCTACTGGGAGGGCTGTCTGCTACCAGTTCACAGGTACACCCCTTTCCAGGAGAGCTATCCTCCGACTGGCAGGCCCTAGACCCCCACCCCTTCCTGTAAGCCCCCCAAAAACCAAGGAGATCCATTGCCAATGACAGACTTCTATGGGGCTACACAAGGCTGCTTCCCCCTGTCCCCAGGCAGGATCTGTTCTGTGGCTGCAGAGGTCCCCAGGGAATCTGGCTAAGGCTCAACCTGATAGAGATCACAGCCCCACTCTGCCCCCTCCTGCTTCCTTCACGTCCCCTCCTCCTGAGAGCACAGCCCCAGTCAATTTCCTCCTTAATGTGCATCTCAAGCTCAGTTTCTTGGGACCCTGACCTGACACAGAACCCAAGGCTTTGCACTACCTGCCTGGGGGTATGGACAGCAGAGGCACTGCCTCCTGAATGTAAGTCTACAGTGCATGACCTCCGGACGTGCCAGGAGCCCGGCCATAAGGAGAGGCAACATCCACACGCTTTGGGGGGGGGGGGCTCTCCCCTCTGTTCCCAAAGCCCTTTATTCTTTATCTCTAGAAGACACTCAGAAGGACCCCATCTGAACATCCTTGCTTGCCAGCCACCAGCAGCAAAGCTCTAAAATGTCCCTCTGAGCCTAGAGAGTGCCCTCCACCAAGATATCCTGCTCAAACTTCAGCTCTTAGAACAGCCCCCCGGGCAGGCGGGGGTCGGTTCCCCATGAGTCATCGTGAGCCCCTCCCCTGAAGGCAGCTTGCCGGGCCAGGTTACAGAAAACACTATACAATCTCCTAAATTTGGATAAACACCACCTGCTGTCGGTAGACCCTACTTTGCCCAGCGTAATCACCGGTTATTAAGAGCTCAGAGGACACCGTGTTTGGGGGATAGCATGCAGGACTGGTGGCCAAGAGCCGCCGGTCTCCTTGCCCTGTCTGTGGCCCTCTGTGTGACCATTCAGAGCGTGGGCTTCTGGAGTCAACCCGCTGGGTGTCCAATCGGCTGTCAGCCTCCACTAGCTGTGTGGCCTTGGGTAGTCACTCCACCTCTCTGAGCTTCGGCTTCCTCGTCTGTACAGTACAGCTGAGGGTATGTACTTCACATGCTTTTGTGAGGATTAAATGAGATCACACGTGCAAAGTCGTCGCCATAATACTGTCCTCATCGACAGTATTATTATTCATCATTTAGACTGGCATGGGGGGGGCGTGCGGAGTTGGACCACTGGACTTCTGCACAGGTGCAGGAAAGCAGCAAGAAGCAGCGAGATGCTTTGTGCGGCGTTTAAACAATACAAGGAAGCAAAGACACCTGGGACGTGTATACAGCAGGCGCTCAGCATACAGGAGCTCTGTTTATTATAAAGCAGAAGGTGAACCCAAGAAAAAGACCCCTCTGGGTCAGAGATCCTTTGATGTCCAAAAGGATACTTTGGGCAACTTTGCGCGACAGCCCCAGACCCGTGGCAGAAGCAGGAACCAGTAACCTCTCGCTTGTCCCAGCCTCTGAGCACATGCTATGCTACCCCTGAGCCACAGTCGCCCTCTGGCCACGTCTTGCACGTCAGCCACCAAGGGAAGCGCCCGCCCCATCACAGCAGATGCTGTCGGAGCCTCATCCGAATCTGCTGGGCAGAGGTGAACAACTTTCTACTGGTGGTGTTACAATTCAGACGCGTTTTCTACAGTCTCCCCAAGGCTCCCAGGGCACTTCAGCCCCAGCTGCCCATGGGGTAACCTGCTCATTAGCATATTCTCATGGTGCACCACCACCCAAATAAGCCACTTGTTCTTGCGTCCTTGACTCAGGCTCTGCTTCTGGGGGAGCCCGACTTAAGGCACCCCTCATTCCCAGAATCTGACTCACAAGAGAAGGATCTGCTCAGAACAGCCGCTCTTCTCTAGGGTGTCTGACACGGCGGTGAGGCATACCCATTGTGAAATGGGTCCACAACCCCTGAGAGACTGCCGAGACCATGTGAGGTTCTACTGTTTGCACGGGCCAGCTTTTTAAAAGTTGCCCTTTTACCAATTTATTCAAAAGAAAATGTACTGACCCACTGTGTGCCAGACCCAGTGGTTGGTGATGGGGCCACAGGAAAGAACTCAAAAGTCAGAGGCACTGTTCACACAGAGTTTAGAGTTGGAGAGTGAAAAAGACAGGGAATGGAGAAGCCAACACGCCAGGACAAAGATGGCGGCATGCGGCAAGGGAGGAGACGGGATTGGGGTCTCTGATGCCAGTCGCAGTTGGGCCCCAGAGGCTAGGGGATCAAGGAAGGCTTCCTGGAGGAGGTGACATTTCAGCTGCATGACCTAAACGATCAGAGGGAGCCAGCCAAGGGAAGACCATGAGGTCCAGGGTCAGAAAAGAGCTCAGGGCATCGAAGGAAGAGGAACTTCTGCTAGCAGGGCTAGAGCGAAGTAGAGGAAAGCTGCACGGCCTGAGTCTGGAGAGAAGGGGGTGTGGGCACATCTTGTGAGGCTCTGAGGCTGCCGAAAAGAGTGCATTCGGGGCTCTCGGAGAATCACCTTCCTCTCCCTGCCTCCGCTGGATTCTGATCTGTCTTCCCAAATGGGAGAGGGTGGAGTTACCTCCTGCCTGCCAGGAGCCTCGCTGGGTCCCCAGTCCCAGGGGGAGGGTGTCTCACATGTCACCTCCTCCATCCTGTGCCTCTAGGTGAGAACTGCTGGCTTCAGGGCAGGGACGGGAGAGGCAGGGAGAGGCAGGGAGAGGCAGGGAGAGGCAGGGAGAGCTACTTCGAGGTTGGCTTCTGGCAAGTGGGCATCTGAGCTGGAGGGAAACCTTCTGGTAGCAGTTCACAACACACACACTCAAATTCCAGCCCTGCCTTTGTGACCCGGGACAAGTTTCTGGTCTTCCTCAGCCTCAGTTTTCTCACCTGTCAAATGGGTTGATAATCCTATCAACTTCCAAAAGCAGCTGAGAGATCGGCTAAGAACATAAAAGCACTTGGCACCATTTATGTACTGATTCCCCTTTTCTGATCACCTACTATGCACCCGGCACCTTACATGGAGACAGGAGGCAGCTGTGAACAAGATGAGGCCGGCTTGGGTGCAGCAGGGGAGACACACGATGCTGACCCAAGTCAGTAATTCCAAAGTCAAGTCTCTCTGAGCACACAGGAGGGGCATCCCTCAGTTAGAGGCCCTATGCCCCACTAAAAGCCCAGAGCCTACAGTCACAACATGAACCCTGCAAGCTAAGACTCCTGTCTGCCAGCAGAGACCCGAGCACGGGCATGCTTCACTGAGTCCAGCTCCCTAGGGGCCAGGCTCAGTGGCGTCAGGGTCCCAGGCCCCGCCCCTAACCCCCAACCCACTGACAACATCCCTCATCCCCAAAGACACCCTCTCGGGAGGTTAGCAGCGGGTGTGGTCAAGTGCCAAGGGTGGCGTCTGCCAGCGCGAGCATGAATCACGTCCTGCCGGCTCTGGAGGGGGAGGGTCCGCCAGACCCACGTCTGAAAAACGCTGATCTGACCCGGCTGTGCCAAGCAGGGGAGGGGCCAAGAGGAGGCAGGACCCCAGGGAGGTCCGCACCTCCCCCTGCTGGTGGAAAGAATGACCCCCACCCACCAGGCTTACTGCGCATGTGCCGGCCGCTCTCAAACCCTGGACAGAAGTACCTCCTGGTCCTCCTCACCATTGCCCTGCGACACTGGTTACTGTTAGTTCTCCCACTTGAGGAAGGGGGACACTGAGGCTTACAGAGATTAACTGCCTCGTCCAAGGTCACTCATCCTGCCACATACCAGAGGCCAAGAGGCTGAATCACTGGCAGGAACAGAGAGGGGACAATCCTGAAAACACAGAGGAATGGGTCCCCAAAGCGAGCCAGAGTGACGGGCACTGCCTGGGCTGGCCCCGCAGCAAGGCACTGTGGCAAAGTGGTCCTGGCTTGTGACTTTGGCTGTGTGTCCTGGGCCTCAGTTTCCCCACCTAGGCAGAAAAGGGCCCAGCAGAGGGGCACCTGGGTGGCTCAGCTGGCTGAGCGCCGACTTCGGCTCAGGTCATGATCTCACAGTTTCATGAGTTCGAGCCTCATGTCGGGCTCGCTGCTGTCAGCGCAGAGCCTGCTTCAGATCCTCGTCCCCCTCTCTCTCTGCCCCTCCCCTCCCTCTCTCTCTCAAAAATAAACATTTGGGGCCAAAAAAAAAAAAAAAAAAAAAAAAAAGGGTCCAGCACAGCCAAGGAGCCCCGGGCCCTTCCCACAGGTGAGGAGGGAATCCGGCATCCAGGCTGCCACAGAAGTCTGAAGCCGGCACACTGGAAGCTGCCCGCTGCAAGGCCAGGCCACCACAGGGCCACCGTGGCTCCGCCCCTCAAGGAAGGGCACGGCCAGGGTGCAAGCCGGGGCCTGCTGAGCCGTGCCTGTCGACACCCAGAGGTGGCCCGTCACCCTGGGGCCGGGCTCAGCCCAACGCCAGCGCCCAGGGCCACGGCGTGTGTACGCATGGGTGGGCACGGGTCCAGGTGGCTGGGCGGGCACAAGACGCATGTGTATACGTGGGCTGTGAACCACCCTGGGGGCAAGGCCCTTTCGACAGCAAGCAGCATGAAGGTTCACGGGTCAGCCCTGCCGCTGACGGCAGCTGTGTGTCCTGACAGTTGCGAAGGAGGGAAGGGAGTGAGATGGCCGTGTAGCTGAGGGACAGGGAGCGGATGGGAGGGTGGGGGGCAGTCGTGGGGTCTTGCCAGCTGGGTACACAGTTGCGGATCTGAGCAGCCGTCTGTGTGCCCAGAGATGGGTGCGTGTGCGTGTGTGTGTGTGTGTGCGTGTGTGCGTGTGGTCGTGTGGTGGGACAGGGCTATAGTTAAGAGCATGGACTTTTGGCGGTGTGGGGGGGGGGGAACCTGGGTGGCTCAGTTGGTTAAGCGTCCAACTCTTGATTTGGGCTCAGGTCATGATCTCACGGTTCGTGAGTCTGAGCCCTGTACTGTCCGTGCGGAGCCTGCTTGGGACCCTCTCTCGCTTTCTCTCTGCCCTGCTCTCTCTCTCTCTCTCTCTCTCAAAATGAATAAACTTAAAAAAAAAAAAAAAGAAGAGAAGAAAAAAGAGCATGGACTCTGGAACCATCCTGCCTGGGTTTGTATCCTGGGTGATCCTGAGCAAATTATGGCACTTCTCTGAGCCTAGGTGCCTCATCTGTAATAGCACCTCTTATTACGACTGTGGCGACAATGACATCTGTGGATCTCCATAGCAACCGCCCTGATTATGTGGGTCCATTTCTGTGCAGCACGTCAAGGGAGGACTGAATGGGGTGTCATGTGTCTGTGGGGGGGGGGGTCACCTCCACCTTTCCCTCATGCTCTGGGGGCCAAAATACAAATTTATTTCCCACCCCTGTCATAACATTTATTCACCCCCAGTTCAACCAAATGAAACACAAAAGAAGCCAAGGTGCCATCTGTACAACTCAAGAATGACCATCTGGGAAGTATGACACTAACAATGTCCTCCCCACCCCCCACCACCGGCCCCTCCAGAGACAGCAAGGAATGGTAGGCAGGCAGCACTCCTATCCTCAGGCGGCTCACAGTCAGGGGTGGGGGGATACGGGCAGAACTCGAAGAGAAAAAAACCAAGACAGATGTCAATACAAACTGATGAGAGGGAAGGGAGCACAGCAGGAAGGTGTAATAGCAGCACGACAGCAGGAACAGCTTGTGCAAAGGTCCTGAGGCAGGAGGCCCTTGGGGGAAACTGACCGTTCACAACACCCCAGGGCCAGAGGGTGCCAGGTGCACGAGGCTCTAGACATGAACCGAAGAAATGTGGAACAATGTAAATGACCAACCACTGGGGACTGGCTAAACAGACCACGAATTCCACCCTTCGGCAATTTTCTGCACTTGTTCCAGAGGAAATTTACAGACACTGGTGATGGAAGAAACCAGTTCGTGGCATGATGTTGAGTGAAAAATAAGAAGCTGCCGAGCTGTATAGATCTGGGGTTTTGCAAAGTAATAATAATAATAGCAATTATGATCCGCACAGTCCATTTGCATGGAAAACAGATGCACCCTGAAAAGTACACAAATCCCCCTTGCCACAATTTCACAGGGCTTGTCCAGTGGGGATGGGCCCCTGGATGATACTTCTTCCTGCTCTTTGACATTTACAACGTTCTATCAAAAAAAAAAATTTTTTTTTAATGTTTAACAAGGCGTGAGGAAAGCTCGCTGCCATCTCCCGCCCAGATCCCAAAACCCCAAAGAGGTTTCTGGAGCTGTGTTTTCCCGAGGACAGCCCTTTTTTTGTTCAAATCTCAAATAAACAAAAGCCCGTTTGGCAGAGGCCCCTGGCGGGTGGACGTTCACCCCGTGCACCCTCCCAGCACCAATACTGCAGCTAAGACAACAGCAAGTGTTTTCACGGGGGCCCACGGGGAGGGGGGCTCTGGAACTCTTGCTAAGCCCTGGGAACGCATCCCAAATAGTTTCTTCTCCACCCAGGGACCCTCCCTTTCCTGTGGCACAGGGTCAGCCTTCCTCCCACACTCTTGCCTGGGGCCAGTGTGTCCCCCATGAGTCCTCACCAGCCCTGAATTCCTGGGGCCTGGAGGCCCAGAATCTTCCATTTTAAAGACCACACAGCCCAAGATCCCTTGTTACACCAGCAAAGAGACTGAGCTCCGGGAGCAGATGTGAGTTGACATCCAAGGAAGCCGGTCCACACTTGAACCTGGACTTCCTCACCAGCACCAGTCAATAACAAATATGCATTAATTATGCATGTACTATGTGCCGGGTGCTGCTTGGACCATCGGGGAGATGGCCACAGGACTATGTGGTAAGAATCAGGGGTTGGGGTGGCAGCAGGGCGAACGAGGAGGACTCTCTGAGGAGGTGACATCGGAGCTGAGACCTAAAAGAGCCTGCCATGCAAACAGCCAGGGAAAGAAAGAGTGTTCCAGAAAGAAAGCCTGGGAGGCAGGGCCATGCAAGGAAAAGTCATTTTGAAAAGCGGCGGGAGCTGTGTCAGGCAGAGAGCCTCCCCCGAGGAGTGTGGGTCGGCTCCTACGTGGGACTGGAAGTCACTGGAGGGCTTTAGTGACCTTTCTGGAAGCTCACGCAGGGCATCCCGTGGAGAATAAACTGTGGAGGGCAAGAGTGGCGGCCGGGAACCAAAGAGGAGCCGGCTGCCATGTCCCGGTGGGAGATGGGGTGACCTGGACCCAGTAGGTGACAGTGGGTGGGGGATAAAGAGGAGAGACAATGTGACTTGGGACCATCCACACAGAAGGGAGGAAGAGCATGAAACCACCCCCCACGACATGAAGCCAAGGGGAGTCAGAACCGAAGGGACCCCGGAAAACACCAATTCAAACCCCCCACAACGTGGAAGCAGTGAGTGTACTGGGCCTGCTAATGCAACACCAGCCCAAAGCGCTGGGAGTCAGAGATCTGGGTTCAAATCCTGACTCCACCACTTACTAGTTGCATGGCCTTATGAGTCACTCCCTCTCACCAAGCCTCAGTTTCTTGCCTGTGAAATGGGGATAATGGTGCCAAGTCCAACCAGACCTGGAGAGCCTCAGTACGGTGCCCAGTGCAAAGTAGCTCCCTTCCCTCTTTGGGTCCGATGCCTGACCGCAATTCTCAGGTGAGTTAAACTGCCCCGAAGACCAGTTTTAAATGACTGCCATAAACAGTGACTTTCTTCCCAAAGGATCACATGAAGGAGAAATGGGAATCCTCCCCATCAAGAGCGTTCGGAACAGAGACACCCTAAAAATAACAAAGTGCTCCCACATCCCGGGCTGGAGCTGGTCGGGGGAGTCTTGATCCATCCTGGGACCAGCAGATGACACTGAGCTGGGCAGAGCAGGGCTGGCTGTCCACGTCTGGCTGCGACACATCCCTCTCCTGCCCCGGGCAAGTGGAGCAAAGACTAACACGACTTGGGGTTCAGAGGCCATGAGGTCAGGCTCAGATCCAGGCTCAGCTTCAGAAAAAAAAAAATCACTCTCCTGCTCTGTGCCTCAGTTTCCCCACTTGTACAGCACAGAGGAGCCCAGCCCTGCAGGAGTCGGGACGACAGCCTGTTGGGGAATGCCTATACAGGCTGGGGGTTCAGGAGAGCCGTTCCCAGGACCTAAAGAATGACTGCAGAGGGGCGCCTGGGTGGCTCAGTCGGTTAAGCGTCCGACTTCGGCTGAGGTCATAATTTCACGGTTCGTGGGTTCGAGCCCCGCATCGGGCTCTGTGCTGACAGCTCAGAACCTGGATCCTGTTTCGGATTCTGTGTCTCCCTCTCTCTCCACCCCTCCCCTGCTCATGCTCAGTCTTTCCCTCTCTCTCAAAAATAAACAAACATTAAAAAAAAAAAAAAAAAGGGGCGCCTGGGTGGCGCAGTCGGTTAAGCGTCCGACTTCAGCCAGGTCACGATCTCACGGTCCGGGAGTTCGAGCCCCGCGTCAGGCTCTGGGCTGATGGCTCAGAGCCTGGAGCCTGTTTCCGATTCTGTGTCTCCCTCTCTCTCTGCCCCTCCCCCGTTCATGCTCTGTCTCTCTCTGTCGCAAAAATAAATAAGTGTTGAAAAAAAAATTAAAAAAAAAAAAAAAAAAAAGAATGGCTGCAGAAAGTATTCATGTGCTAATCCCTCGCAGAAGGATCCCCACTACAATGTGGGAAAAGCGCCTTCGCAGATAGACTTAAAGATCTTGAGAGGGGAGGAACAGCCTGGATTATCCGGATGGGCCCTAAATGCAATCATACGTGTCCTTGTAAGAGGCAAGCACAGGAGACTTGCCTACAGAAAAGGCCACGTGACAGCTTCCACAGAGAGCCACCTGAAGGTGCTCGAGCTGTTGGCTCTGAGGCTGGAGCAGGCAAGGAACCGGATTCTCCCCCCCCCCGAGCCTCTGGAAGCAGCCAGTTTCTGCACGGTGAAACGTCTGACCTCCAGAACTATGACAGGATAAACTTCAGTTGTTTTAAGCCAGGCGGTCTGTGGCAATTTGTTGAAACAGGCACAGGAAATGAATGCGGAGGCCTTCGCCACCCCAAGCCAGAAGGACTGGATCAATATTTACAGCCAGTTGCAATGCCGGGCTGGATTAGAACTTCTGCAGGTGGAGCCCAGACGCGGGTTTTTTTTTTTTTTTTTTTTTTTTTTTCAAGAAATCCCAGAGGGATGTCAGGGTTCATCCAGGGGTGAGAAGCACCAGTCTGGGAGCTGGAAGGCTCCGATGCCCAGCCACTTCATACACAGGCTCCCGGTGCTCTCATTCCCTGAACTGTGGCCACCTGTCACTCATGCGCCTCCCTGCAGGACTGCAAGCACGTGAGGGCAGGGGTCCCGCTTATCACCCTTAACTCATCATCACCAGGCAACTGTCACAGCACCTGCTACTCGCAGAGACCTGTGGATACAGAAGTGAACAAGGCACACACCAAGAAGGAAGGACAGCATCGAGCCCTGAAGCATTAAGACCCCCAGGGGGTCTACCTGGGGGCTAGAGGATATAGGAGACCAGAGGAGGGAGGACCAGAAGCTGCCGGAGGGAAGTGTCTGCAGGGGAGACATCTTGAAAGAGACACAAAACCCCAGGGCAGTGATGCATATCCTTCGCAACCCTGTATACTCCCAACAGTTTCCAAAAGCCCTACTCTGCCCAAGGGTTTTCCTCTATCCTGGGGGCCTGGGTGCAAGACAGGCCAGAAGCGGCCAGGAGGTAACACCCCAAAGCAGACTTCGGCCGGCCAGCGATGGGAGAGGAGCTGGCACATACATACCCCAGCTCCCCACCCTCGGGGTGATAACTGAGATGCACGTTCTAAACAGCCCCTGGAGGTCTCCGGTGGGGCTGAGCCCCTGTCGCCCACTGAGGTGACCTGTTGATGAACACACCCACAAGTGGCCTCTTGCCCTGCCCCGCGCGGCTTGCCCTGAGCGGACTCTCCTGCGACCACCTCCCACACAAACGATCCGCACTAGAATCCCCGTGTCTGGGTCTGATGTGGGGGAGCCCCCACCCAAGCAGGTGATGCATTCCACATAGAAGGCAAAACGTGAGGCGAGGCCCAGGGCACGAGAGAAAGATGCCAACGTGATCATCCACACCACTGCGGCCGTCACGGGCTGCCACCGTCCCCTAAACACCTCCTGTGTACTACGCCTCCCTCTCATTAAAGGTGCCATTATCGTCATGGGGAAAGTGAGGCACAGAGAGGGGGAGTCTTCATCAAAAATCTAAAATGGCCATAGGAGCGCCTGGGTGGCTCAGTCCGTTAAGCATCTGACTATTTCCGCTCAGGTCATGATCTCACGGTTCCGGGGTTTGAGCCTTGCGTCAGGCTCTGTGCCGACGTGCAGAGCCTGCTTGGGATGCTCTCTGGCCCCGTCCCTGCTCACGCTCCCTCTCTCTAAATAAGTAAATAAACTTTGAAATAATCTTTAAAAACAAATAAAATAAAAGGGGCGCCTGGGTGGCTCAGTCGGTTGAGCGGCCAACTTCGGCTCAGGTCATGATCTCGCAGTCCGTGAGTTCGAGCCCCGCGTCGGGCTCTGTGCTGACAGCTCAGAGCCTGGAGCCAGCTTCAGATTCTGTGTCTCCCTCTCTCTCTGCCCCTCCCCCACTCGTGCTCTGTCTCGCAAAACTCAATAAATTGTTAAAAAAATTTTTAATAAAAAAATAAAATAACAAAATAAATAAAAAATAAAATGGCCTCACCACTCTCCCCTTCACTCATTGTGCTTCAGCCACACGAACTGTCCTGTTCGTTGTACATGCCACCGCCTGCCTCCCCCCGGAAACTTCCTACCTCAGGACCTTTGCCCTTGCTGTTCCCACTGCCTGCAACAAGGGGTTGCCTCCTACTCCACCTTCAGTTCTCTGCTTAAAAATCTCAGTGATTTTTAAATCATTGAAAAAAAAATGGAAAGAATAATACTTCACAGCACATAAAAATTATATGAAAATCAAATTTCAGTGTCCATAAATAAAACATGATTGGAGGACGCACTCCGTTACGTATCGTCCCTGGCTGCTTAGGGTAGTAAAATGCAGTCAGCAGTAGTGATGGCGTCTTATGTCTTATGGTCCAAAAGCCAAAAATACTTCCTATCTGGTCCTTTACAGGTGAAGTTGGTCCACCACTACCCTAGGGTGTGGGCCCTTGTCTGTCATCCCCAGGGATGGGTCCCTGGGGCCTGAATAGGGTTATAGGCACACAAAGGTGCACAAAGAATGAAGGAGCGGGTGATTAACACAAGGCCCCGCCCCCAGGAGGGAGTTGAGCATCACCTAGGATTGCAATGGGTGGGTGAATGAATGAATGAATGAATGAACGAATGAATGAAATGAAAATCTACACTTCAAGGGAAGCCACAGGCGTCATCCCTTAGGGTAGCCCAAAGCCCTCCATGGAGTTGCAAACCAGCATCTGACATCCCCTGGGCGGGCGTCCCTCCAACAGCACCAGCCTGGCCTTGACATTCTGTGGGCCCAGAACTCTAAAGGGAGGACGTGATTCATTCCACAGAGCCTTTCACCAGGAGAGGAAGGAAACCAGCCCTCAGATCCGGAACCAAATTTAACTTCTCTGCTCCACACCCCCCACCCCCAAACACACACACACACACACACACACACACACACAGCATCCCTCCACCTTGCTGGGGAAGGGGATCATCTTGCACCCAGGGTGGCAGAGGGTATCAGCAATGACTGGCTCAGCTTCCCCTCCCCCCAACCCCCCGCCACAGTCCGAAAGGACACCACAGTTTCTCAAAACACAGTTGGAGAAAAATCCTCAACCGTAAGAGAGTACTCCAGAGTAATTCCTTCTTCCTCCCCGCTCTCAGCACGGAGACAAAGGGGGAACTAAAAAGAAAAACAAAAAAACAAGAGACTAAAGCAGGAAATAGGGGCCTTGTGCTGCTACACTGGGAATCTCAGATCCAGCAAATAAACTGGTCTGTTAGGACGCATCCTCAAGTGCCTGGGAGACAGCACCTGATCTTTGTTTTACATCCCAGTGGGGGAAAATTGATATGTTCACTCTTTGGAATGTTATATCTGAACAGATACATATTTTTACTTCCCAAGAAAAAGAAAGTTTCGTTTCCATGCCAATATACATCCCAAAGTCAGAGAGACATCGGCTGAAAGGTTCTGGAATGGTCGCAATTACCCTGCCAAGGCACTTTAGGCCTTGGCCCCAGATTTTATCACAACCCTCCAAAATGTTCTCTAGTGGACACATCAGTGTTTACTGTTCTTTGCCTCCTTTTTTCTCCTCCGGAGGTCAGTTCTGAGTGGGGAGGATCATAGCAGCTTACAGATACCGAGGGAATGAATTCCACACTCACAAGTTGCTGAGGCCACCTTATCCCCATCCTGTAGCTAAACCTTCCCTTGGCTGGGCAGATAACTCAGCACAGGCAGGAACATGTGTAAAATGAATGCTCCTTGTTCTGGGGTATTTCCTCCGCCCCAGAAGCCCAGCTGTCTTTCAAGGACCAAGGACCTTCACAAGGAGCAATGCTCACAACTGACTGTTCACAAGACAGAACCCCAGGCGTTCTTCATCCCAGCTGTGTGACCCTGGAACACCTGCTTGCCCTCTCTGCGCCTCCATTTCCTCAGGGAATATTAGTACTGCCCTAGCTACCTCCCAGGGGTCTGAAGATTAAAAAGCTCAAAGGAGGTAAATGTGCTCAGGAGTAAACCTTAAAGCATGCACACTGTCAGTCACCCCCAGGCACCTTCCCAGGCTGTAGTTAATGGCCTTTTTGTAAAAGGAATTCCAATCACATCGTGCCCCTGCCTGAATCTTCACAGGTGCTCAGAATTAAATCCATCCCCTTTCCATGGCTCTGTGCCTGGTCCCTTAGTCTCTCTGCCCTCAGCCCTCACTGCCCCCTTGTGACTTTGCTCCATTCACAGTGGCCTCTGCTGTAGTTGAATGGGAAAGCCTTCGCACATGCTGTTCCCTCAGCTTGGAAGGACACTCTCTCCCCACCCCCACACCCCTGGCCAAACACACAGCCTTTAGGTCTTAGTATTTTTTTTTTAATTTTTTTTTTTTATGTTTTTATTTTTGAGAAAGAGACATAGTGAGAGCAGGGGAGGGGCAGAGAGAGATAGAGACAGAATCCGAAGCAGGCTCCAGGCTCTGAGCTGTCAGCGCAGAGCCCGACGTGGGGCTTGAACTCACAGACTGCAAGATCATGACCTGAACCGAAGTCAGACGCCCAACCGACTGAGCCACCCAGACGCCCCTTAGGTCTTAGTATTAATGGCCCTTCCTCAATGTGGTGGGTTGAACAGTGTTCCCCCCCCCCCCGAATTTATGTCCACCTGGAATCTTAGAATATGACCTTATTTGGTCTTTGTAGATGTAAACAGGTCTTAATGAGGTCACACTGGATTCGGGTGGGTCCTAATCCAATGACTGGTATCTTTTTTTTTAATTTTTTTTAATGTTTATTTATTTTTGAGACAGAGAGAGACAGAGCATGAATGGGGGAGGGTCAGAGAGAGAGGGAGACACAGAATCTGAAACAGGCTCCAGGCTCTGAGCTGTCAGCACAGAGCCCGACGCGGGGTTCGAACTCACGGACCATGAGATCATGACCTGAGCCGAAGTCGGACACTTAACTGACTGAGCCACCCAGGCACCCCTGGTATCTTTTAAAGAAAATAAGATGCAGGGGCACCTGGGTGGCTCAGCTGGTCGAGCGACTGACTCTTGATTTCAGCTCAGGTCATGATCTCATAGTTCGTGGGTTCAAGCCCCACCTCGGGCTTGCACTGGCAGTGTGGAGCCTGCTTGAGATTCTCTCTCTCTCTCAAAAACAAATAAACTAAAGAAAGAAAAGAAGATGCAGATATACAGATACAAGTCAAGAAACACCAAGGATTGCCAGATGTCACCAGAAGCTGCGAGAAGGAAGGGTCCTCCCCTAGAACCTTTGGGGGAGTGCAGCCCCTTGGAAACCTTGATTTTGGACTGCCAGCCTCCAGAGCAGGACAGAATAAATTTCTGCTGTTTTAAGTCACCCAGATTGCGATTATTTGTATACTCAGAAAAGCCTGAGCCGACCCCTCAGAGAAACTATATGCCCCAGACTTTCTTCCAAGTATCCTGCTCCTCTCCCCGACCCCCGCCCTGCCTTGCAAGGTTCTGACCCCTCTTTCAGCTCATAAACTCCAGAGAATCTTGGCTGCCAGGTTCCCTGCAGCAAACAGCTCAGAAACTGGCCCACAGCAGCCATCCAGTGGTATTTTCCAAATGAATTCATTTGACAGATGCACCAAGGGAGGCTCAGAAGTCAAGGGACTCACTCAAGGTCATGCTCCAAGGAGAGGCAGGGACCGGCAGGCAGACTGCTGGCCTCCCCACTGGAGATCCAAGGAGCCAGGATGCTGATCCCCATCCCACAAGGGCTTGGGCCCTGCAGAAGAGGCTCCCTCTCCTCCCCTGACTCCCCCAGGGGCCAGGCCTATACCCTCTGGGCTCTGCACCTGACCAAGAGCTTGACCTCTTTGGCAGGGACCTGTCTCAGCTCAATGAACCTGTAGATAAATGCTTTGGTCCTCTGAGTTTCTGGGGCCACTGTGGGATGAGGGATGCCCCAGACTTGGGCTACAGGGAAGTTCCAGTGATGACCATGCAAGAAAGAGGCCTTGCCCGCCAGGACCCACACTCCCTGTCACCCACCAGGCTCCCTACCTCACACCCTCACTGCCTGACTCTGCATTTACAAAGCACGGCAGGCATGCAGTCCCAGGGCTGGACGTTAAATAGCACTGACTCACAGGAGAAAAATCGGTCCAGCCAGGAGAAAGTCTCTACTGGGTCTACACTGTACTTAACACCTTCTGCAACACTTGCTCATTGCCCTTTTTAACAGAGAGCAAGGCTTCCAGCTCAAAATCCATAAGGGATGGCAGCATTTATGTAGTTGGAACCTGAAGACACTGTCTGCTTTCCTTTGTCTGTATTCTTTTTTTTTTAATTTTTTAATTTATTTTTTATTTTAGAGAGAGAAAGCCAGCATGAACGGGGAACAGGGGTGGAGGGAGGGAGGGGGAGAGAGAGAGAGAGAGAGAGAGAGAGAGAGAGAGAGAGAGAGAGAGAGAGAGAGAGAGAGAATCCCAAGCAGGCTCCACACTCATCGCGAAACCCGACGCGAGGTTCGATCCCACAACCTTGGAATCAACCTGAGCTGAAATCCAGAGTCGGACCTCAACCAACTGAGCCTCCCAGGCACCCCGCCTTTGTATTCTCAAAGTAAACTTCTACTGATGTCCAGAGATGCTGCGTTTTCCGATATACAATAACGACACAAAGTATTAATATTTTATGCTATTAAAACATCAGGCGAATAGTAACACGGGAGGCACACAGCAAAAATCAGGATGGTGTGTGAATGACAGAGCTTGAGGGCCTCGGCACTCACTCATTCATTCACTCACTGACTCATACATTCATTCACTCGCTCGCTCAAGCACAGATGTAGACACACACACATCTGTGATAAATCCCTGAGCTCTAGGCGGTCAAGGAATATGTTACATGGCCGGGCCTCTTGGGCCAGGTGCATATAAGAATCACCTGGGGGGATGGATTTCTATTTTAATACAGATGCTCAGGCCCCACCCAGACCCAGAGTGTGGAGCCTCTAGACCAGAGAGCCAGCACCTATATTATTTAAAGCTCCCTGGAAGGTTTCTTCCAAACAGCCAAGTCCTGGGTACTCAGTGGCTACTTCTTCCCCAGTGAGCCAGGAGCTGGGTCCATCGTGCCTGGAGAGAATCCTGGAAGAATTAAGACCCAGGCCTGATGCATTTCTTCCTAAAATGACACATGCCGGAGCATGCCCTGGGTCAGGGCATATTATTTCCTTAGCGTCTAACCCAGGTCAGCCCTTTATGGGGCCCTGGGTATGTCCCATGAAAGTTCACAATCAGGTTGGGGGGGGGGGTATGTGCAAAATATTTCCAGAAACAAAAACGAAAACAAAAACCAACAACAACAACAACAAAGCAGAAAAAAACAAGATCTGGTGTCGCTGTGGAGACCCTGGCACTCTTTGCATGCCCCTGGTGGGAACACAAAACGGCACAGCTGTGTGGAGGACGGTATGTCGGTTCCCCCAAGAATTAAAAATAGAATCGTCCCAGGATCCAGCAATCCCACATGTGAGTATCACCCAAAGGAATTGCTAGCAGGGCCCCAGAGAGATACGTGTATATCCATGGTCACCGTAGCATCGTCTAGTCGCTCAAGCGTGGGAGCAACTCTGGGGTCTATCGACGCACGAATGGATGAACGAGATGTGGTCAATGCCCACGGGGGGATATCATTCGGCCTTAAAAAGCAGGCAGAGTCTGACACCTGCTGCAACATGGGTGAACATTGAGGACAAGATGCCAAGTGAAAGAAGTCCACCACAAAATCCAAATACTGTATGATTCAGACGCACCTAGAATAAGTACTCAGATCGCTGGAGACCATAGGCAGAATGGTGGTAGCCAGGGGCGGGGGATGGGGGGATGGGGAGTTAGGGTTTAAAGGGTACAGTTTCCATTTTGGAAGATGAAGAGTTCTGGAGACACAGGGTGGGATGGTGGCCAGACCACGTGAATGTATTCAATGCCACAAAAAAATGGAGATGGCAGATTTCTGTCACTATGTTTTTCACCACAATTTAAAAATAAATACATTCTTTTAAAAAACCTGGTGCCAGGACCCGGTCTTGGCACGCAGCTACCTGGGTTCACATCCCAGATCAACCACATGCTGGCTAGGGGGCCTTAGGTGGGTTAACGTGCTTGTCTGTGCCTCAGTGGCCTCATCTGTAAAATGGGTATGAAAATCATACATGCCTCACGGGGCCGTCGGGATGATGAAGTGAATCGGTGTAAAGTGCTCAGCAGAGGGCCCAGTTCACAGCGTGTGCTCCATGTGTTAACAGCCACGTTACGGCAGTGGTTGGTAGTGTTACCATTCCCCTCAGTACCCTGCTGGAGCTCTGAGGTCTTGGAGAAGACCCCCGTGACCATGTGGGTCCAGGGGGATCAATCTTTGGCCTTGTAGTTTGTTTAGTATCAGGTGCCGCTTATGAGTAAGGAACAGACTACGTGCCGCATGCGGGCAAGTGCAGAAATCAAACTCGGTGAGGACAGAGGTTAATGTGGTGCGAAGTAAGACGTCCCCGCCCAGAGCCCTCTGCCCTTGGTTTGCTGGGCGACGCAGGCCAACTCTCTGCCCTCTCTGGGCTTCAGCGACCCCTGCTCCTCCAGCCCCAGCCTCCTGGGAATCTAAGGATGAGAAGCCAAGCCCTTGGTCCCAACAATCAGCGCACCAGACCCCTGGGCCCCACTGGAACCCCAGAGGTGGGGTGAGGGACGACGGATGCCCCCAGGGAGCCACAGGGTTAGAGTATCTCTGAAACATTCAGGCCTTTCTGTTCCTGCCCCACAGGCTCCAGGCCAGACCTGGGAACCATTCTCTGGGATTGAGTTGGGGTGGAACCCCCCCGCCCCCCCCCCCCCCACCATCCACCAACCAGCCTCACTCGGGCCACTGGCCTCGACGCAGAGTCCCTGGCCTTAGGCCAAACGTCTCATCCCAAATCCCCGCAGGAGGAGCCCCGCTGAAACACACCCCCAATGTTGCATGATCGTCCAATAAATGCACACAGATATGTTTGATGCTGATACTGTGGAAGCATTATTATTGTCATTACATTAATAACAGTCCTTACACCAGCTGTCAAAGAATGCCCAGCGCCAGCGTAAGAACAACTCCACAGGCAGTGTGTCCGTTCGCCCTCACAACGGCCTGGCACAAGGCGAGTCTACAATCGTTCCCATTGTACGAACACGGAAACTGAGGCTGAGGATTCAACTTCCCCGGAGTCACACAAGCAGCAAGCGGTGAAGACAAGACCTTGAACCCAGACTTGTCTGCTACAAGACCCCACCTGCTCCGCTCTATCCTCTTCCCCAGTGGCACAGCCATTTATCGAGCTCCCATACTATGTGCTCGATCCCTCAACGGCCCTTTGAAGGAGGCATCGCTATCACATGTGACTTGTCCAGAGGCGAGACCGGAACTCGGGTCTCTCTGTGGAGCGGTGGTCATCCTCACTGGGCTGTGACTCCAGTGGGTCTCATCCCATTTCTGTCACCCCACCTCTGACTGGCAGGGTCCCCCAAGGCTTTGTCCACCCAGAGCAAGGCAGGCAGGAAGGCGGTGAGTGGCATTTTCCCTGCACAGCCCAGAAAGCTCAGGCCCACCCAGAGGCAGATGGCCACGGACCAGGCTGGGGTGGATCCTGGCATGAGGGGAACAGATGGGGAAGGGGCCCAAAGCCATTCCCCTACCCACAGCGGTGCCGGGTGTTGAGAGTATCTTCATGTTTCAACCTGCCTGATGGGCTCTCCGCATCACCCATGGGATGCCCGAGGCTTGCGGGCAGCAGGTGGACGTTCGGCCTCCGCCCAGACACCTCGGGAGCTTTAGCAAACCGCCCCCCCCAAGCCAGCTCACACCTGCTAGAGGGGGGCAGCATGGACAGGTCTCTCCAACAACGGTGGGGGGGAGGGGGGATAGCGAGGGGACGCAGGGAGGGTGTCACATGGCAAGAAGTATGAATTAAGAAGCTGGAATCCTGAGGTCTTGTCTCTGTTCGGCTGGGCTCCTAGCTGGCCATGTGACCTTGAGCGAAACACTCACCTACCTCAAGCCTTTTGTTCCTTCCCCTAGAAAGGAAAACTTCCAAAGGAAAGGCACGAAAATCCAGACAGCCTTGTTAGGGCCCGGATCCAATGCCCGCCCCTGGGGATTCTGTCGTCTTGCCCCACAAATGGGGCGTTGCCAAATGGGGACCAACCCTCCCCTGGGGGACGCACCGGCTCAGCATTCCCGGCTGCGGCAGGGCCAAGCCCCTGGCTCAGGGCGGGGAGAGAGAGGACCCGGCTGCCGGAGGACCCCAGGACCACAGATTGGTAAACCTGTCCAGTCCCCGGCCAGCTGCCTCACCAGTACAGGCTGCTGGGCACGCCGGTGCCACGCGGCAGCGAGGGGAGCGTGGATGGTGCAGGGGAACCCATCCCCAACTGCTGAGGAAATAAACCGAAGTGCACCTCCTCTGCCAGTGAGTCAGCAATGTCGCTGCCGAGTGCCAAGGGAGGCCAGGGAGGCCAAGTGAAATGAGCAGGGACTGTGGGTCCCAGTTCTTTCCATCCCAGCTGTGTTTCTTGGCTCACCTCCCTCTCTGAGCCTCAGTTTTCTCATCTGGAGAATGGGATCGACATCGCCCACCAGGTGGGGTCATCCGGAGGCCGTACCATATGAAACTGTGATACTGCAACGCCGTTTGACCTGCAAAACCAGTCCTCTGGTGTTTCGACCCAATATGTGGACGGGGACGGTGTGCAGCCCGAGAGCAGTCAATGCTGGCACAACTGAGCCCAACGGAATGTGCCTTCCTCATTCGTGGGACAAGTGCCACTTCCCGCTGTACCCACTCCCAAGTACAACAATGACACAAGCACACAGCTCACCTCAGTTTAGAAGGCAAGGTCCCAGGTACACCAGAGCGGGGACATGATACGCTACTAAATATGCTTTCTTTTATGATCTATTTCCACGTGTATTACATCAACTATAACTAGCCCATCAAACATCTTTCCAATGTTTATTTAAGTTTAAAAGAAAAAAAGAGTCAGGGGCACCTGGGTGGCTCAGTGGGTTAAGCATCTGACTTCGGCTCAGGTCACGATCTCACAGTTTGTGGGCTCAAGCCTCGTGTCGGACTCTGTGCTGACAGCTTGGAGCCTGCTTCATGTTCTGTGTCTCCCTCTCTCTCTGCCCCTCCCCTGTTCGTGGCCTGTCTCTGTCTCTCAAAAATAAATAAACATTAAAAAAAATTTTTTAAGTCAAAATGTGGTACGTCCATACAAGGGAATATTATTCAGCCATAAAAAGGGAATGAAGTCCTAGTACACATTATGACAAGGGTGAATCCTGAAAACCTTACGCTGTGTGAAAGAAGCTACTCGCGAAGATGACACATTGTATGACCCCATTTACGTGAAATATCCAAAACAGGTGAATCCTCAGAAACAGAAAGTAGATTAGTGGTTACCCAGGGCTGGGGTAATTGGAGGGAAGCAGGGAATGATGGCTAATAGGTACAGAATTTTGGGGTACCTGGGGTGGCTCAGTCAGGGGACTATGTGACTCTTGGTCTTGGGGTTGTGGGTTCAAGCCCCACGTTCGACGTGGAGATTACTTAAAAATAAAATCTGAAGGGGCACCTGGGTGGCTCAGTCGTTCAGGCGTCCAACTTCAGCTCAGGTCATGATCTCACGGTTTGTGGGTTCAAGCCCCGCGTCAGGCTCTGTACTGACAGCTCAGAGCTGGAGCCTGCTTCGGATTCCGTGTCTCCCTCTCTCTTTGCCTCTCCCCTGCTCATGCTCTGTGTCTCTCTCAAAAATAAACAAACATTAAAAAAAATTTTTTAAATGAATAAAATAAAATAAAAACCTTAAAAAATAGGTACAGAATTTCTTTTTATGGTTGTAACACTGTTCTGAAATTGATCACAGTGAAGGCTGCAGAACTCTGTGATACACTAAAAACCACTGAATTGTACACTTTGTAAAAAAAATTTTTCTTTGCATTTACTTTGATTATTTTACTGAAGTCTAACTGGCATATAACATCATAATTGCGTGTTCAACATAATCAGGTGTTCAACATAATGATTCAATATACTGCAAAATGATCACCATGAGAACTCTAGTTAACATCCATCACCATACATAGCTACAAAAAATTTTTTTCTTGTGATGAGAAATTTTAGGATCTATTCTCTTAGCAACTTTTTAAAGGTTTATTTGAGAGAGACAAAGCATGTGAGCGGGGCAGGGGCAGAGAGAGAAGAAGAAGAAGAAGAGAGAGAGAGAATCCCAAGCAGGCTCTGCACCATCAGCACAGAGCCCAACATGGGGCTCAAACCCATGAACCAGGAGATCATGACCTGAGCTGAGATCAAGAGTCAGATGCTTAACCGACTGAGCCACCCAAGCACCCCTCTTAGTGACTAACTGCCCCCCCCCACCCCTCCACCCCCCCACAAGCCTCTGCCTCTAGCCACTACCAATCTGTTTTCTGTATCTATGCACTTAGTTTGGGTGTTTTTTTGTTTGTTCAGAAGTGGAAGATTTTTTCAGATTCCACATGGAAGTGAAATCCTATGGTACTTGTCTTTCTCTGACTTATTTCACTTAGCATAATGCCGTCAAGATCCAAATATGTCACAAATGGCTTTCTCTTTTACGGCGGAGTAAGTGGCTTTCATACCTTACCTATTGCAAACAATGCTGCAATGAACATGGGGTGCAGATATCTTTTTGAGTTAGGGTTTTGTTTTCCTCAGATAAATACCCAGAAGTGGAATTGCTGGGTCAAACGGTATTTCTTTCTTTTTTTTTTTTTTTTATAATTAACACACAGTATTATTACTTTCAGGTGTACAACATAATGATTCGACACTTCTATACATCACTCAGTGCTCATCAACATAGTATAGTCACCACCTGTCACAAAATGACATTATTACAATATTATTGACTATGTTCCCTAGGCTGTACTTTTCACCTCCATGATTTATGTATTCTATAACTGGAAGTTTGTGAGGTATTTCTATTTTTTTTTTAATTTTTTTTTAACGTTTATTTATTTTTGAGACAGAGAGAGACAGAGCATGAACGGGGGAGGGGCAGAGAGAGAGAGGGAGACACAGAATCGGAAACAGGCTCCAGGCTCTGAGCCATCAGCCCAGAGCCCAACGCGGGGCTCGAACTCCCGGACCGCGAGATCGTGACCTGGCTGAAGTCGGACGCTTAACCGACTGCGCCACCCAGGCACCCCAGGTATTTCTATTTTTAATTGTAATTTGAACTGTATACTCCAAATGGATGAACTGTATCATATGTGAATTATGTCTCCATAAAAGTGGTATTTTAAAAGGTGAGTCAAGTTCAAGAAGAGGGTTGACTGAGAGACAGTCCAGCTGGTACACAAATAGGAACAATTTTCGAGATGATACAAGAGTGACTGGAACTTGGGAAGCACCAAATTGGTAACGTTAGAGCTTCAAAGCACCAGCTGTATGTGGGTTCAAATGCCACCTCCCAAGTGGCCATAGTGGCTAATTAATGACTGCTTCTCTGGACCTCAGTGTTCTCATCTGGAAAATGGGAGCAACTAGAATTACTACTTCCTGGAGCCACCATGGGAACGAAGTGAGTTACCACAGTGTCTGGCGTCTCCTAGGGGATCCACACACGGCAGCATGGTTACCTGTCACCACCACTGAGGCTCACAGAGGGTGTGGGGCCTGCCCAAGGTCACAGGCTGGGAAAAGCAGAGCTCACAGTCTGAACCTCCGTCTTCAAGGCACACAAGTCCTACTTCCTACCCAGCCGAGAGGCCTCGCCCAAGCCTGCCCCACCCAGGCTGGTTAAGTCTTTTCCCGAAAGCGAAGCAGTCAGGGATTTGCTGAGGGCCCGCCAGGTGACAGGGCCTCCCGGAGCTGCCAAAATTCCCCACAGTACAGCCCAGCGAGGGGGCAGGCGGGAGCCTAGCACGGCGCATTCAACACAGGCTCGCTGCCATTATTATCTGGGCATCACGATCATTCACTCCACTCATTGTTATTTTCACCCAGATTTTCTTTGAGACACGCCGGTCACTCACTGGACAAATATTTATTGAGCGCACCTCCTGTATGCCAGGGACCGTCCTGGGGACACGACGGTGAACGAGACAACGTTCCTGCCCTCCAGAGGGCCATAGGCCCAGAGAGGAGACGGACACTAGAGAAATGCATACAGAATCCTCAGACTGCAAGTTGGGTTATGTGCTGAGAGGGGCAAGAGTGGACAGGGGCGGGGCGGGGAGGGCTGCCCTCTACTCCCCTGCCACCATCCTCTCCCACCAGCAAGACTGCAGCCTCCTCACTGTCCTCCAGGCTTCCACTCTGCCTCCACCCCAAGTCAGTTCACTGCTCTGCAGCCAGAAGAATCTCTTTAAAACCCAAACCCACATCCCACCATGATGGGCTTCCACACTTACCACAAACCCCACATCGCCCTGCACTGAACCTCCCCGCTTGCTTCCTCTGCTCCTTTGGTTCTTCCAGCACTTCCAGCTTGCTCCTGCCTCGGGGCCTTTGCACCTGTCAGTCCCTCTGCCCAGAACACTTCCCTCTAGGCTCTTCAGATAGCCCCTTTGTCACCTTTAGGTCTCAGCTCAGAGTTAATCTCCTCAAAGAACCATTCCCTTATTCCTATCTAAACCAGATACTGGTTTTTCTCATCACCTTCTATTTTCACTATTGCTCTTAACCACTAACTAAAACTGCCTTTTAATGAGCCCGTGTACCTCCTTCTCCCCACTAGAATGTCTGGCCCATAAAGGCACGGAATCCTGTTGTGTCTTCGGTAAAGAGGTGTCTAAAACAAACGGGTACTCGATAATTGCATGGGATGGATGGATGGATGGATGGATGGATGGATGGATGGATGGGCAGAAGAAAGGGTGAATGCGTACATGGGTGGATAAATGAATACACAACATATGCACTGATGGATGGGTGGATAAATTAATGGGTGGGTGGGTGGATGGATGGATAGATGGATGATTGGATGGATGGGTGGAAGAAAGGATGGATGGGTAGATACATGGATGGGTGGATATATGGATGGAAAGGGTGGATATGTGGATGCTCTATGTATGCACTGATAGCAGATTGGATGGGTAAGTTAATGGGTGGGTGGGTACATGGGTGGGTGGACAGAATAACATGGATGGGTACCTATAAAGATGGATAGAAGAAGGGGTGGAAAAGTAGATGGAGGGCAGGTGGAAGAATCAATGGATGGCAAGATCCTTTGCGTGGTTCTGACCATGTGTTCACGAGTACAGCGTCCTGAGTCCAAATCCCTCATGAATATGGTTTTCTGAATGGGTGAAATGAGATAGAGCACGTAAAGCACGTACCAAGTGCTCAATAAACATTAATCTTACCCTTTTAGTTATAAGCACTGGAGTCTCTGTCTAGGTGGTTAACATTTTGACTGATTTGTGTAGAGTGTTTTGCGCACGTATGTTTTGCTTGTGTTCTACCACAAATCTGTATTGTTTTTGGTAATAAGAACCACTCTCTACAATAAATTCTATATCGTTTTTGTAATAAGTTCCACCCACAGAGTTACACTTAGAGCTTAGCATCTCTCTCTAGCATCACCTTGGCTTTCAGTAGAAGGGAAACCCAGGGACCAGCTGGGATCCCGGCCTGGTTCAGCCGCCTACCCTTCCTCTACCCCTCACACTAGACACCCCAGAAGCCGAAATTCCCCAGGATCGTTCTCCCCCTAGAAGCTTGTCAAAGAAACCTCTCTGGAAACAGTGGCACGTGAAGATGACAGCCTGCTCAAGCAGACACCCAGGCCATGGCCCAAGCCAGGAGCGCACAAGGCCAGGTGACCTCCCAACACCGTCTACAAGCCAGCCTCCTTCCTCCATGGTACACCCCTCCAAAACACAGTTTCTGGGTGCAAATTCAGTACCACATCCTACAACAACAGCCAGATGACACTCTTCCAAATTTGGGAGAGATTTGGGATGTGCATTTTATGGGTACAATATTCAATCTGGAGAATCCGAAGGGCACTCCCAAGATTCAAGGGCCATTCAGAGCAGTGGAGGTGAGGGAACAGGGCCTGGGGGGACCACTACTAGGGGGGAGGCAACAATGACATCAAGCGGTGGTTTTAGGATCAGCCCCAGAAGAAGACCCACCCAGGCAGGTGCTTCAAATTACAAACGCTGGGTTGGGGTGAGTTGTCTGCCTCTCATACAAACAGCTCCCGAGAGCACCAGCAAAAATAATAGTCACCACTATGACACCACTTTTATTGACCACTTACTGGGTGTTGAATGTTTTCTCACACAGATAAAGGTGTGGAGCTCTGGTTAAACGTAGTCCCAAGCAACGCGGAATCAGCCAGCAAGACAGTAGTATTATTGGCAATAGCGACTACAATTTATTATGTCTTATTTCTTTGAAGAAACTTTTAATGTTTATTTATTTTTGAGAGAGAGACAGAGCACAAGCAGGGAAGGGGCACAGAGAGAGGGAGACACAGGATCCGAAGCAGGCTCCAGGCTCTGAGCTGTCAGCACAGAGCCCGACGCGGGGCTCGAACCCACGAACCGTGAGATCCTGACCTGAGCCCAAGTCGGAGGCTCAACCGACTGGGCCACCCATGGGCCCCGTGACTACAATTAATTACAAGGATTCAGTGTGATGACCGCAGCAAGATCTTAGCACCAGATGTGCTCAGTCAGCATTTTTGTTATAAACATAACTAAATGAAGACGATTCGGAGGAGGAAGCACGAACTGTGTGCCTGGTTGTGCCAGGGGCCTTTACACACTGTGTCCCAACAACTTTATAAGGTGAGACCTATTAGCCCCGTTTTACAGACCAGGCAACTGAGGGCAGATCAAGTTGTCTAACTTCCCCTTGGTCACAGAGCAAGTAAGGGGCGACATCACTTCCCTCCATGGGTATCACCAACCCTAAACTCACCTCTGAATACCATTAACCCGCTCTCTGGCTCTCCGGGTCCCACTGGTGTCCAGGTGACTCCTTAGTTTTCAGACCTTCTTAGAGGTATCCACCTGACCCTGCCTCTTGTTCCAGGTGTGGCTGAGCCCATCCTGAAGCCACAGCTGCAGCCAGAAGAGGAGGAGGAGGAGGAGGAGGAGGAGGAGGAGGAGGAGGAGGAGGAGGAAGAGGAGGAGGAGGAGGAGGAGGAAGGGTTCCTGCTGAGCTCATCTTACAGGGGCCTCTTCCAGCCCACTGGGACCATCTGCCCGCTTTAACTTGGACAACGCCCAGGCCCTGGTGGGGACAGGGAACATCCCTGAGCGATAAAGATAAAGATAAAGATAAAGATAAAGATAAAGATGATAAAGATAAAGATAAAGATAAAGATAAAGATAAAGATAAAGATCAGGACTGGCTTGGAAAAGCATCCAGGGCGCTTTGTGTGGGCCCAAATACCCGGCCCAACCCCCGTTCTGAGCAGCCCCCATGTCTGAAATGAAATTGAGCACCGCTGGGCACTCCCCGGAGGAGGTGGCCTGGGGGTCCCTCAGCCTGATGTCCGAATCCACCAACTGTAGACTGCGACCTTCCCGGAAAGGCGCTCACCACTCACAAGAAAAAAATACGCATACGTATAAAATGATAGCTAGTAAAAATTATGCATTTGCTCTCTGCCAGGCACCTCTAATCCCCTCACATACATTAACTCACTGAATCCTCACACAGCCGCACTTTACAGAGGAGAAACTGAGGCTCAGGGAGGGGATGTGACCTGCCTAAGGCCCCACAGCTAGGACATCGCAGAGCCCGGATTTGAACCAATCCACCTGAGGATAAAGCCAACGTTCTGAACCCCCAGATTACGGTGCTGACATCTTTCAATCACATGTACATATGCATCGTGTGTCTGACAAATCTAAAAATCATTCCTCAGGGGCCCCTGGGTGGCTCAGTCGGTTGAGCGTCCGACTTCGGCTCAGGTCATGATCTCACTGCTCGTGGGTTTGAGCCCCACATCAGGCTCTGTGCTGACGGCTCAGAGCCTGGAGCCTGCTTGGGATTCTGTGTCTCCCTCTCTATGCCCCTCCCCTGCTCATGCTCTCTCTCTCTCTCTCTCTCTCTCTCTCTGTCTCTCAAGTATAAAATAAAACATAAAAAAAAATTTTTTTTTTTAAATCACTCCTCAAACTATTACCACCGGCTACCTTAGAAGTCGGATCATGAGTTCTACCTTCCTTTTGGTTTATCTGTATTTTAAATGTTCAACAGTGAGGGGCGCCTGGGTGGCTCAGTCGGTTACGCGTCCAACTCTTGATTTCAGCTAAGGTGATGATCTCACGGTTCATGAGTACAAGCCCCGCATCGGACTCTGCGCCGACAGCCCGGAGTCTGCTTGGGATTCTGTTTCCCTCTCTCAGTCCCTCCCCACCCCCTCTTCAAAAATAAATAAATAAACATTAACAATAAATACACGTTCAATAATGGAAAAACGTATTATAATGTAAACGTATACAGTGTAAATGTATTGTAATGAGGACAAAAAGAGAATAAAAATTATTCATCTGGAAAATGAAACCAGAGCCACTTGACAAGCAGTAATCTCAAGCCACCACAGGCCAGGTGTGGAGGTGAGAGCCCTATAAGGCAGAAGGACCCACCAGCCATAAACCAGAAGCACTCCAGAGAGACACATGCACACAGTGGGGGCTTTACCTAACATCACCATTCACCCGACAGGATGGACACCGACTCGCCTTCCACCCCATGTTCACCCCACGTTCACACGAGTGACCTCGTTCAGAGCTCCCGGCCAAGCTGGGAGGAAGGTGTCGGCATCCCCGTTTCACAGGTGTAGACACTGAGGCAGAGAAGGGAAGCCACTCCTCTGGCTGGTGACAAACCTGGGCAGTGTCTTCAGGGGGCTGCTAAGGTCCACGGGAGAGCCACCTTTGGGGATGACTCAGGCCTCGGAACAGGAACTGGGGGACACCCGGAGAGCCCCCTGGGAGCCCGGCTGACCCCAACGGAAGCTGGGGCAGAGGGCTCACACTTGTTCTGCTGGCTCAGCCGGCCTTCTGGGCACTCCAAAAATGCCTCCGAAGCTTTTCCAAAGCTGCCCCCCACTTCCAACAAAACCCCCTTTTGAATGAACCGAAAGAAGGAAAAGCAGAGGGGCTGTGACGAAGGCAACTGGACGAAGGCGATGCCAGGAGGCACCATCACTGCTTTTCCGGAGTTAGTGCCGACCGCGACCGGGCACCTGTCGCCTCTCCAAGAAGAAGTTGGCGTCTGCTGGTCCCAAAACTTCCTCTCGCATCCAACTCCTGGGTGCGTCACGGGAAACAGTCTGGCTTCAAAGCTGACAGAAGGGGGGGGCCAGGAGACCAGCACCCCTTGGGCCCCTGCCTGCACTCACCATCACACCACCCTCTGCCTCCTCTTCTCTCTCCCTGGAGAGGGCAGGGGCCGCGTCCCAGGCAGCCCTGAGACCCAGGGCCCAGCACGGGTCCGGGTGCACAGTGGGCACTTAGCAAAGGGCAAAGCTGGAAATGATCGACCATCCCAGGAGAAGGAAAGAATGGCGCTGGACATTCCAAGGGGAGAGAGGTGATTTCCCACGGGGTCAGCCGGAGGTGGGGAGAAGGCAACTGGCTGTCTTGAGTGTTATTAGGGGGAGTCTGGGTTTGCAGGAGGCAGGCCTGAAGTCAAATCCAGACTCTGCCACTTTTACCTTACGCTGAGTGAGTAAGGGGCTCTGGGAGCTACCCATCCAGGTCCCCCTCTCCTGGTGAAAGAGGCCCAGAGAGGGACAGGGGCCTCCTCGAGGACACACAGCAGAGAAGCTGGTCCCGGAACGCCGAGTCCCAATTTCCAGCCCAGAACCCATGCTCCTACACTCTGTGTTCTCTCCCATGACCTAGGATCCCCTCACGTGCCAAGCACAGTCCCCAGCATGCAGGCAATCAGTTCCAGAAACAAAGACAAGAGTTTCCAGGGCTGGGGCCTAAAATGATCCTGGGCAGCTTTCCAGGCCAAAGGGCCCTGGGAGTTCCCCGACCAGTCACGCCCCGGCCCGGCCCTGGGCACAGGGCAGGGCTCAGCGGGCACAGTGCCCACCAAGGCCCAGGCTTCACGTCCGGGCAGGTCAGCAGGTGCGAGTTCACACGGTGACCTCGGTGTACCCAACATGCCCGCTGGCGTCCCCTTCTGCTGGGAGGCCCCGCACCCCCCGGGTTTCCTTCCCCCAGCAGCGAGTGCCGTACCACCCCACAGGTAAACAGGCCAGTTTCAGAAAGGCCTTTTGTCACTGAGGCCGCAACACACAAAGAAAATAAATATAAACAGAGTCGGCTGGGTGCTGCAGCCTGACCTCGAGCCTTTGAAAATACAGCTGGGTCCCCAGTGGTGGTGGGGGGTGGGGGGGGAGGGACACGCCAATGACATTCATGCACAAAGGGGCTCCAGTGCTCCCTGCCTGCCACTAGCTGGTAGCTGTGGGCAAGGCGCTTCACCTCTCAGCTTCCTCATCTGTAAAATGGGACCAACACCAGCACCTTTCTCCATAGGCTGAAGAGAGGATACAGGAAAGGATCAGATAAAGTAATGTACAAACCCACGTGTCCCACGTGTCCTGGAATACAAGGAGTCCATCCAAGCTGTTGTTACCATTATTGCTACCATCGCTATTTCTGCTGCTACTCCAAGCAAGAGAGACTTACATTGTGATTTATAAAGCAATTCCTGGGCTTCGCAACTCACACACATTTGTTTTAAAAACCCCAAGCTGATCTTGTACGGGGAAGGGCTCCTGTGTTTCAAGTGCCTACTATATGCAGGAGGCTGAGTATACAGTCATCTTACCCAATCCCACAAGGACCCCCACACGGAAAATCTTAGCATCTTCTTCCTGCAGATGAGGCTCAGACGGGCCAAGTCATTTGCCCAAAGTCACGCAGCAATGACATGATGGAGAGGCGACAGAATTCTCAAACTGTCCCGCTCTGTCCTGCTTTATCGCCAGGTGGGCAGCAGCGGGCGGGGGTCAGGACACAAGAGCTGCATCCTCCCTTCCCAGTAGTGACCCTTGGGCACGCGACTCCCTCTCTGAGCCTCAGGTGTCTCTCCTGTAAAATGGGGGCATGAGAATGAAATGAAACACTGATGAGCACGGTGCCTAGGGGGGGGATGAATGCTCTCTACTTACTGGTTTTATTTTACTACAACTAGCATCAGTGTGCCCAAAGGCCAAGTCTCAGCAAGTAGAGGAAAGGCAGCCTCAGTCATCAACCCCAAATTTCTGAAGGCACAGAGGCCCGGGCAGAAGCCACCTGGCTCACACAGGTCAAAAGCTGTCCTTTCCCACCTCTGGTGACATCCTGGTCTGTCTGAGACTCACCTCATGGATGAGGAAACGCTCAGAGAGGTGAAGTGACCTGCCTGGGGCCACACAAGAATCCCATGTGTGGGGCACCCCAGAATCTCTACCTCCCCCACCCAGTTTTCTGCAGAAACCCAACCCCTGACATCCAGCAGACTCCCAGTTTCCCCACAGCCAGGACCCTGCACACGATCCACATAGGACCAATGTTTATCGTGTGAATGACTGAAAGAGTGAGAGAGTAACCTGTCACCCTGCGCCTAGCTTGGGTGGCCTCCACGAATACTCATAGCCATGGGCTCCTGAAGCCTGCCGAGTGCCTTCACCGCCAGCAGTGTGGATATCTCTTAAACGAAGAGTTTCCAGGCCTCTTTCCTGGCCGGACTGCGGCTGCCCCAGGTTTGGGAGCACAGCATGGTTGGCAAGGCACCTTGCCCCTCCCCAGCAAGTAATGCCTGCCCTGGGGAAAGAAAGTCATGTGAACAGGGACCCATTCACAGACAGCCCTCCTCTGGCTGCAGCAGAAGGGCCAGGGCACCTGCTCAGAAGCAGAGGCCCTAAAAGTATCTCTCTCCTCACTCCCTTCCCCCAAGGCCCTGGGGGTCCCCAGGACCAGAAGCAACCTCCCTGGGCCTTTGCAGACTAATGATAATACGAGATAATACTGACGGTAACAGCTGATGCCTGTACATTCATGGCGCGTGCTGTGTATCAGCCCCTTTAATGAGGCAGGAGCTCGTGCCATGCCCATTTCACACATGAGGAAACTAAGACCTAAAGGGGCCAACTGCCTGGCCCAAAGCCGCTCGCTCAGCTGGAGAGTGGTGGCGCTGGGATTTGAACCCAGGCAGTCTGAATGCAGATTCCCTGCGATAGTCCCAAGGGGTATTGGGAAGAGCCAATTCTGCAGAATTCCTCATTCCACCCCTGGCAGGACCACCTCAGCTCCACGCTCACAGGCACCAGGTGCTTCTCCTCTACTTCATCCCAACGGTCACAAGCACGGACCCCACATCCACTTTACAGACTGGAAAACTGAGGCTCGGAGAGGTAATGAGACTGGCCGAAGGTCACATGGCCCACAGGGGGCAGAGCTGGGATGTGAATGTGAACCTGACCCCTCCGAGGCTCCCCCTGGCCTCAGTGTGCTCACCCACTCCACGGGCCTCACTGGTAAGTACCACAGCTTGAGGAATGGTAAACCAAATCCAGAGCAAAACTCACCTTTGGGACAGTCATGCCCCACGTTCGCACCTCATGTCACAGACACGAAACATCTCCTTATCCAATACCACGTGTGAGCCTCACAGCAGCTCTGCCGGAGAGGGCATATCATTCCCACTTTCCAGATGAGCAAACTGAGGCTCAGAGAGGTGAACTTCCTGTCCTGGGTTATTAAGTCTAATCAGGTCTCCTTAGGCTCTGATGCATCCCACACAAATCATGTGCCACGGTTCTCACCGCCCCGCTTCTGGACAGACCCTCCACCCAGACTCCATCCTGCCCCGTCAGAAACCTGACTGTGACAGGTTACTACTGCTCAGAAAATATATACTCACTCCCTCTCAGCCTCCACTGGGGGAGTATACGTCTCTCCGCCCGACGTTGGGCTTGGCCATGTGACTTGCTTTGACCAACAGAAGAAGGACGGAAGGGACACGCCAGGTTCCTAGTAGAGGCTTTCGGAGGGCCCGCTGGGGTCCACTGAGCTCCTGAGTCCACCACCAAAAAGTGGCTGCCACCATCAGCCTGGGCATCAAGATGAAGACACATAGGGCAGACACGCACCCAACTCAAAGCCTGATGTCCGGCCTGGCCGCCCAAGCCCAGTCAAGTTCAGTTCAGCCATCCGTTGACCCAGGAACATGGAACACACAGTGTGCCGTTAAAGGCCACTGCAATAGGAGAGATGCTTGTTACACAGTATTACCATACGAAAACCTGACCAATGCAAAATCACATGTTTCTAGAGAGAAGCAGGTGGACTTTTGTGTATAATAGGCACATATCTTCCAGGACACGGTCCCCCGCAGGTTGGATGAAAACCCAAGGGCTGCAAAGTATGCTGCCTGCAGGGACTATCACCTTCCCTACTGTCACGCCAGATGTTATTCCCATGGCCACCAATCAGAGTCATCCACTGTTCCCTCCCTCCGATATATGCCAATAGGTTCTCTCTCCCACAGCCTTAGGAGGAATGTGAAAAGATCAACAGCTCGGGAGGGAAATGGGGCAGGCGAGATCAACATCCCAAACACCCTTTATTCCATCAGCTCCACATCCTGGAATCTGTCCTGCAAGACTGCAATGCAATGGAATGCAAGAAGTGTGCAAAGACACAGGAACAGGGATGTTGATTACACCACTGTGTGCCACAGCAAGAACCCAAACAACTCAATGCCCGTCCACAGAGGATCTGTTCAACAACTAAGAGCACCTTCAGGCTTTGGGGGTGTTGTTCAGCTTTTTAAGAGTAGGGTAAGTCCAAACATTCTGAAATGGGAACATATCCAAATCTATTTTTGATTTATGGATGAAATTCTTTGTTTTATAATTGCTATTGTTAAAAGAATATGTCTACACATATTGATTCATTTGTTTATTCCACAACTGTGGGCTGAAGAAACAAGCGAAGACAGGGTTCCTGCCTTCTTGGAGCACAAAGTCTAGGGGGAGGGGGCAACACCCCTCTACCACAACAAGTAACAAGAAAAGGAAGAGTAGCAATCAACACATATGGAGCACTGACCATGTGCCAGGCCCTTCTCATTTACTCAGCTCAGCAACCCTCACCACCCACAATTTACCCCTGGTTACTACCGAGGGCACTGGGGCTCAGAGAGGTTAAGTCACCTGCCCAGGGTCACCCAGCCGATACGTGGCAGAACTCAGAGTCAATTCCTTCCATGGGGCTCCAGAGTGAACATAAAAGTAACTCACGCTAATCGGCAGAGGGTGATAAAGGCTGGCAGGGGGGACTGGCTTGCCACTTAAAACAGTAGCATTTGGCCATCTTTGAAGTTTCTGGTGTGTTACATGTCATTTTCACAATACAAAAAAATGTATATATGCAGCAAATGTATGTGTGTGTATCACTTCTGACTCAGTGACGCAAATATCCCAAGATCACGCTTTGAGGACATATTTATAATAGAGACAAGGCTACAGTACATTTCAAAGGTCCATTAACTGAGCAATTAACAAAGGGAGCAGTGATAACTACCCTGTAGAAGTCAATCCATAATCATCTGCATACCTGTCTCCCTTTGCCTCTCTGGCACTTTTCCCCCCATGTGATCGACCAGATTCCTGAGGAGTGGATTCCTGAGGGCAGAAGCTCTTTTGAACTGCCACATACAATGCTCGATAAAATATTCATCACACAAAGGAAAAAAATGTGCGTGCGTGTGTGTGTGTGTGTGTGTGTGTGTGTGTGTGTGTGTGTCCCTCAACTGAAACAGTGTATCAGCATCCTTTTAAATGATAAGAGTTCGAGGGGCACCTGGGTGACTCAGTCGGTTAAGCATCTGACTGCGGCTCAGGTCGTGATCTTGCGGTTCGTGAGTTCCAGCCCCACGTCAGCCTCTGTGCTGACAGCTGAGAGCCTGGATCCTGCTTTGGATTCTGTCTCCCTCTCTCTGCCCCTCCCCCACTTGCATGAGCCTGCACGCGCGCACTCTCACTCTCTCTCCCAAAAGTAAACAAACATTAAAATATTTTTGGTAAATAAATAAATAAAAGAGTTTGAGTAGCGGGAGCGGATAGGACTCCCCCAAGGCTCACTTTCAAAAACTGCAAAATCAAGGGTCCCTAAAACAGGCATCGCCCAGGTTTGTTGTGAAAAATAAAAAAAGAACAAAGAGTTTAGCCCAGAGCCTGGCACACAGGAAGGGTTCAGTGAACAGCAAGTATTCTGATGTGTTCTGTGGTTTACTTACATTCTCTCCAATCATCCCATTTCACAGAGGAATAAACTGAGGTTTTAAGAGGGAAGTGGCTTGTCTGGGGTCACACTTCTATACGGATAGGTGAGTGGGGCAAGGAATATTGAACTCCTAGACAGTGATCTTCCTGCCCTCTTTTATATCCCAAAGCTGGCAAAGCCTTCCTGCTTGAATACTTAGGGAGTGGCCGGGGGTGTAAAGAGAATTTTTTGTTGCCGATGGTCTTTCATTCATTCATTCAGCACACTCTGTGTTCTGGGCATAGCAATTAGCATGCGATTCTCCGCTTAAGCTATGCCTTTGCCTGCTGCTCCTCCTGCTTGGAATGTCCTCTCTTTGCCTCCTACTCATCCTTCAAGACTCAGCTCAAGTGTCACCTGTGGCTGCCCAGCCCCCCACCTCCCCCCCCCCCCCCCCACCAGGTTGGGAGAGGCGCTGCCTGCCTGAAACACATCCCGATGACAAGCTATAAAGATAATAATCATACCCATGACTTAGTGAGCACGGACCGGTGCAGACACTGTGCCTGGCACTTCCAAGTACTGCCTCGTTGAACTCACAGAACAACCCTTCGGAGTGAGGGGAGTAGCTTATCATGAGCCCATTTTACAGATGAGGAAGTTGGGTCTCGAAACAAGAACGATGTCCCAGACCACAGCCGGGAAAGGCCCGACCAGGGTTTGCCCCCAGTAATCCTCCCCTCTCCCTCCTTTCTATCCCTGCCTCCTCCTGGAAGCCTCCCTGGGTTTACCCCTGCTGCACCCTGACTCAACCTCACCACCCTGAGGCCTCTGTACTCAACCTCACAGACTCCAAACATCCACAAGTTGCAATTTGGAAGCAAGTTCAAATCCCTACTCTGCCACAGTGACTGGCAGAGACCTTGCCACATTATTGATTCCCGCATCTATGAAATGGGAACAACGAGCCCCGTTCCCTCACACAGGAAGGTGGTGAGTTCAAGTGTGAAGTCCCAAGGACCTGGATGTTTATGTCCATCCCTGGGCAGGCAGACAAGGGGCACTCAGAAAGCCTACCCAGCTGCTACGCCTCCAGGAAGGGGTCTGCAACCGAGTGGCTCCCTAAATAGAATCCTGACCAATGTCTCTATGCAAGTTCAGACAACGTCCACCTCTCATCTGGATTTTTCGGGCACTCTCACTGGTCTCTCAGCCTCCTCAGAAAAGCAGAGCAAGCTTCCCAAAACACACATCTGACTCCATGCCCCTCCTACAGAGAAACATCCACAGCACCCCGCAGCCCTGGAATAAAGTCCAAACCCCTGGGAATAGTGAACCTGGCCTCGGCCAGCATCTCCTGCCAACACCCCATGCTCCCTCCTGTGTTTTCAGTCCGTTCTGTTCCCTTTTTCTGGCCCATAACACCATCCTCGTCCTGCTGGCAAGTTCTCCAAGAAACTAACCCCCCTGACCCCCATTCCGCTGCATGCCAGAAGGCAGGCATCACCCCCTCTGCTTATTATCAGAGCTCTCCCCTCCAGACAATTGCCTCTTTTCACCAGGCTTTACCCCTCAAGGTTATGACTGCCAGCCTCCTCTTTGACACAATGTCTTGAAATATTTATTGCATGTATGCATGCACGCACGAATGAGTGAATGAAGTATATTTAAAATACTCCTCTGGGGTTCTTTTTCTGAATTGGTCAAGAGATGTATTCTGGAGATGGTGCGAGGGAATATATGTTCAGGATCAGACAGTGGCCTGTTCCATTTTCCTGCCAAGGTCAGCCTTGAGTAAAAGCCCCCAGTACCTCCAAGGTGGGGGTCCTCCACCTTCAGAATCTGGGGTGTGGTTGCAACCCCAACATCAAGAATCAGCACGGCTGCCTCAGGGCCACAGCTAGAATGTAATGCCAGGAGGGCAGATCCTAACTTGCCCTGTGTCTGCCACATAGTAGGTACTCAAATACACACACTGGTTGACTGAATCAGCGGCCTCGTGTGTCCAGCACAGGAACCTGGCACTTCTCTTGGGTAACTGCGCCCTCGTCAAGCACGCAAATCCTTTAAAAAGGATTCCCCTTAGAACCACCAAGAGGGCACTGGTGTCTACACAACTCCCTTGGGAACCGTCCCAGGGATGAGAAGCCAGTGTCTAGAGGTGAATGCGTGTTTGTCCAGGAGCCTCCATGGATTGGGAAAGGGGAGAGCTGAGCTAAGGGAGAAGCCTCGTCCAAATGCCCTGGTTACCGATTAGCCAAACTCCAGAGCTTCTCTCTCTGCGAGGGGGATCAGAGGGGCAATAAAGCCCTTTGGAGCAAAGACCAAGTTAACCATCTCTCTAATCCTGCAGTTTAAAAAGACAGCAAGCTGCCTTTCTGGAGCTTCCCCTGGGATACTGTATGGGAAGTACAGGGGATGGGGCACGGGAAAGAAATGGCCACAGAATAAGAGCCCACTTATTAATTACAGAGTCCCTGTTTCATACCGATCACACCTATTAATCCCGCCGGCCACTCAGAAGACTTTGATCCCCCTCCCAATCCTACCCCATTTTGCTCCAAGGGGAGACGGGGCTCAGAGAGGTTAAGTGTTTTTCCCAAGGTCACAAAGAAGCTGCAAAGAAAACGCTCTTCCTTTGTGCAACAGGTACAGCCCTTTCCCTTCCAAAAGGTAATGGCTGCTCCTGGGTAGAGAAAGTTCAGCGCCGGCCGGCAGGAAGCCCAGGCCACCTAGGCGGCGCGCGGAGGTCACGCACCCCGCTACAGGACGCGAGCTGGTTTCAGGGCGCGGCGCCCCGGCTCCGAAGCGAGTGTGTGCCAGAAGGGTGTGGAGAGGTCGGGCTCGGGTGGGGGTCAACGGGCTACTTCCCTTCCCAAGAGCCCCGCCTGTGGCTCCGGGCGGCGCCACCAGCAAGATGAGGGCCTTCCGAGCCAGCCTAGGAGCAGGGGGGCTGAGCCTTAATCCCATCAGGGCGCCTCAGCCCCGGGAAGGCGCGCGGAGGGGAGCGCAGGCCCCGCGGGGAGGGCGCGTCCGGAGCCCCGGCGCCCGAGGGGCCCTGCGCGCGGCTCTCTCCAACGCCCCCGCTGCCCGCAGAATCCTCTCACCCCGGGCTCGGCCTCGCGGACACCCCCGTTCCCCAGTGCCCACCTCCGGGCCTCCAACCCGCACGGACGTCCAGATCCTAGCCGCTCCAGACTGGGTGCCCCGGATCTCCGGCGATCCCCCAGCTCCCGGCTACAAGATTTCCTCTCAGGATCCACTGCCACGGCTCGGACAAGAGTGGAGAGGGAGAGGGAGAGGGATCAACTAGCTCCCAGTCTCCAATCACTGACCCCCGCCATCCTCAGGCTGGAGATCGAATGGCAGGGACCCCAGGCCGCCGGTGCCCGATCCACTCCTGGGATCGACTCCCAAGTCTTCAGCCTGGTGGTGCGGGATCCATTGGCTGCCCTGTGCGGGATCTTCCCGCGGGATCCACTCCCAAGTCTCGGGAGACGGATCCCCCGGCTCCCAAATCGGGATCCTCCCTCCACGCAGACCCGGAGCCAGGGGAGATCCACCGGGTCCCCACCTCTTCCCGGGCCAACTTTGCCAACTTTTCTCCCGGGGCCTCAGCCAAGCAGAAACTTGGCGGCCATCGCCCACCGCCGCCTCCCCAGCCCCTCCGCGGGCGGGGGACTGAGGGCAGACAGCCCGCCCCCACCGCCGGCGGCCGCCGCACAACCTACCCTGCAGCCGCCGCCGCCTGCCCGCGCCGCGCCGCCACCTGCCCGCAGTCCGCGGCACCTGCCCGCGCCGCCGCGGCCCCGCGCAGCCTAGCCTGCTGGGGGCGGGGCCTCGCGCGGGGAAGCGCCCCCGTCGCCATGGGAACTGCGGCTGGCAGCGCCTGCGCGGAGGGGCCTGGGGCGGAGCGCGGCCAGCCAGACCCGCGAGCGCCTGCAGGCCCCTAGGCTAGGGTCAGAGGTCGCGAGTGCAGCGAGAACACTCCTCCCGGAAGCGCTCCGCGCCTGCCTGTGCGACCCCGCCGCGCGCAGCTTGGAACGTGCTCGTGATCCCGGCCCGCGTTCCCGGGAAGACCCCCAGATCCCGGCCGGGATCCCCCGCAACGGGTACCGGCTCGCGGCGGGCCTGCCCTCCCGAGAGCCTAAGGCAGCCCGGGAACTCTGGAGGCGCTGGGTAAAGACTCGCCCTTTGAATCATCCCGGCGGCTGGCGCCAGCCCCAGAGCAAGAAGGATCTGCGCAAGGCGCCAGCGCCCCCTCGCGGCGGGCAGGGGAACTGCACCCCTTTTTCGGGCGTGTGGGAAGCTGTTCAGCACATTAGGGGGGTGGGGGTGCCTACTGCGTGCGACGGCCGCTGCCATTGTGTTGCAGTGGGAAGCCAGACCCGTGAAGACTTTTGGACAACTTGAGAGAATCGTAGGAAGCCGCCCCTAAACAAGAAAACACCTGTGTCGCTATCTTCCATTCCATACATCTTTATTAAGCACCTACAGCGTGCTAGGTGCTGGGCACCCAGTGGCTAAGCAGCTGGCAAGCTCCAGGCTCTTGTGGGACATTGCACAAATAAATTGAACTGCATTGGTGACAAGGTCTCCTAAGGAAATGCACCGGGCATGAATAACTGGAGGACCTAAAATCATGTGCATTTATTGAAGAGGAGTTAGACCTCGATAAAGGTGAGAAGAGAGAAAAAGGACATCACACTGCGTGGCTTTGGAAGAACTGACGGGAGGCTCACTTGCCTCATCTTGATATATATGTGTGTGTGTGTGTGTGTGTGTGTGTGTGTGTGTGTGTAAGGAAATACATCCCTGTTGCAGGAGACACACACCGTATCTGTTAACTCTTTCCATTTGCACAACAGTCCTTTTGAGGTTAGGACCACCCCCCGCCCCATTTTACCATGGAGCAGCCTAACACTCTCTAATTGACTCAAAATGCTGAGGTAGAGGCCCCATAAGATCTAATACCTTAGGACACTCTCCTCTATCATCTGGATGTCTTGAACACAATCATCGGTAGGCCCCAAGTCAGTGGTTTTTATTTTTTTTTTTTTATTTTTTTTTTTAATATTTTTTTCAACGTTTTTTATTTATTTTTGGGACAGAGAGAGACAGAGCATGAACGGGGGAGGGTCAGAGAGAGAGGGAGACACAGATTCGGAAACAGGCTCCAGGCTCCGAGCCATCAGCCCAGAGCCCGACGCGGGGCTCGAACTCACGGACAGCGAGATCGTGACCTGGCTGAAGCCGGACGCTTAACCGACTGCGCCACCCAGGCGCCCCAAGTCAGTGGTTTTTAAATATGACTGCCACCCCTGGGGGTAGGAGACGGGAGGATGGTTGAATTGAAAGTTAAAATCTGTCAAAATGCACGTTTAATCCAGGGCTTTTACAGGACAGGTGTATGTTCTAGAAGCAAAGGCAATTCATTGTTTATTGTCTGCTTCCTTCTGGAAACCTCCCGGAGGCACAGACTTTTGTCTCTTGTTCACTCCTGATTCCCAGTGCCTAGAGCAGGGATTGGCACACAGTAAGCACTCAATAAATGTTGAGCGCAGTAAATACTGGGTTAAACGCACAAATGACCAACAGCTGATAGCATATCATATGCCACCTCTCCTCTCCAACCTTATAGGAACTTCCTGTCTCTCCTGGGCAAATCTTGATTAACCAGAATGTGTGGACTGAGGGTTCTGTTTAAGCTGAATGTCTCTCAGGGGCGCCTAGGTGGCTCAGTCAGGTGAGCATCCGACTTGGGCTCAGGTCATGATCTCACGGTCCATGAGTTCGAGCCCTGCGTCGGGCTCTGTGCTGACAGCTCGGAGCCTGGAGCCTGCTTTGGATTCTGTGTCTTCCTCGCTCTCTGCCCCTCCCCCGCTCATGCTCTCTCGTGCTCTCTCTCCCTCTCTCTGTCAAAAATAAACATTAAAAAAATATTAAACTGAATGTCTCTTGGCTCCCAGCCAGCTTAGTGCTCCATCTTGGCATCACCTCTCTATCCCAGAATGTAAGCACCAGCGGGGAGAACACAGCCCTCCTCCTGCCAGCACTTGCAGGAACCCCCAACCCGGGGGTATCCATTCCCAGCCTGACCAGCTCTTTCCCCGGAGAGATGCCCAGCCCAGGTCCAGCACCAGCGCTGCTGCCTCCGTCAAGCTTTGAGGGCATCCCAGAGATGCCAAACTACAACTCCCAGAATGCTCCTGGCCTTGAGAGCGGGAGGACTTCCTGGTTGAGCCCCTCCTCCGCTGATTCCCCCTGCATTCCTGGGTCCTCCAATCCAGGTGAGAGGCTGCCAGCCAGCACAGACCCAGAGATTATACCCTGACCAAAGAGGTGTCAGGTTGTGCACTGTTTCCAGAGCCAACTCCTAGCTGGCTTTACCCCTGGCTTTTCTGTTCCTGGGGATAGAGGACAGTGCCACCCAGCGACTCTCCCGGTACTCCTCCTCTGTCCCCTCCTCCGGGAAGTCTGCCCTGATGTGGCAGCTCTGTTCTCAGACTTTCTGGCGGCTCTGTCCAATGGAACTTTCTGCAGTGATGGAGATATTTTAGATCTGTATCGTCCAACATTAGCCACAGTTGACTACTGAGCACTCAAAATGTGGCCAGTGCGACTGAGGAACTGAATTTTAAATTTTATTTAATTTTAATTTAAATCTAGCCACATGTGGCTCTGGCTACCATACTGAACCATATAGTTCTCGAACTCACATATTCCTTGGCAAAGACCATATTCATGCATTTTCATTGGTTCACACTTACCCATTTTGTTTCCCTTGCAGTTTGCCTGCTTCTTGAGGGTGGGAGCCAGTATATTCCTTGAAATGTTGTCCCTTAATGCCAGGCCTGTGCCCATGCCATGTCCTCTGTCTGGAACACTTGGCCCTTCACCTGCCCGTCATCAGAAACCACTAAATATTCTTCAGATCTTAGCTTTAATATCACCTCCTCCAAGGAGCCACCTCTTATTACCATCCCTGACTACCATCCTGCAGCCCCCCAGTTTTCCACCCACCACTAAAGCACTAATAACACTGTAGTATAATTGCCCAATTACATCCCTGCCTTTCTAGACTGTGAGCTCCTTGGGAGCAGAGACTAGCACAAAGTTGACACCCAAGAAATATCCACGGGGTTGAATGTTGAATAACTGTTTTCATATGACATGACCCAGCGCCTGGTTCCCAGCAAGGATACAAATGGAAACTGTCACTTACTGAGCCGAGCACTTTGCCTGCGGCTATCTTTACAATCCTGTAAGAGATGCTTTATTGTTCCCTCTCTTTTATAGATGCGGGGATCTGAAGCTCAGAGAGGTTAAGTAAATTGCTCAAGGTCACACAGCTATGGTATCTCAGTCTGGGTTTCCTGGAAAACAGAGCCCGAGACAAAAGTTTCTTGCTAATGCTTTAGCTGGGAGCGTAATCCCAACCCAACGAAAGTGAAGGAAAGGGACGCTGAGGCGACGAAAGAGCGTGAGCACATACAGCACATGAGAAGTTGACTAGAGCCTCTCATGAAAACACAGCCAGCCAGGAGGTCCAGCACTCAGGGCCTCTCCAGAGAGGCCACGTGAACTACAGCAGGGACCAAAGGCAAGGCAAGACATGCACGCACTGACACATCCCATCTCCTATCTGCCGTCGGTCACGGTTGGGTCCAATTGCTTCTCACTTCTGGGTTGTGTCACCTGTGCCTCTGGGCAGCCATGAGGGAAGCCAGTTTCCCACCCAGAGCTGTACCTGAGTCTGCAAGGGGAGGCACCCGAGCCCCCACTGCCGACGGTCTGGTCACATCAGCTTGGACGACAGCTGGGGATTTGGGGAGGCTGGCCCAGTCCTCAGGCCACTGCAGGCACTGCAGGCTGAGCTGGTCAAGTGGCTGCAGCAAGGGACCCCGACTGCTTGCAGGGAGAGGCGAGCAGAGGCCGGATTGCGGCTAGTGTGGCTGGGGGGCTCTGAAGGACACAGCTGAGCACACCTGAAAAGGTGTATCTGTCAAGCCTGATACAGCCAATAAGCATCAGAACTGGGATTCAGATCCAGTTTTCCCTAACTCCAAAGCCTTTCAACAAATATTGATTGAAAGAAAAAAATGAAGGGGCGCCTGGGTGGCTTAGTTGCTTGAGCGTCTGACTTTGGCTCAGGTCACGATCTCACAGTTTGTGAGTTCGAGCCCCACATCGGGCTCTGTGCTGACAGCTCAGAGCCTGGAGCCTGCTTCGGATTCTGTGTCTCCCTTTCTCTCTCTGTCTTTCCCTTGCTTGTGCTCTCTCTCGCTCTCTCTCTCTCTCTCTCTCTCTCAAAAATAAATAAATATTAAAAAAGAGAAAGAAACAAATGAAGAACTGAGTGACTGAATGAGTGGGAAATCCCTAGCAATAATCAACTCCAGATGTGCCCATATTACAGATAAAGAAACTGAGGTCCAGAGAGGCAGAGATGCCCTGACCGATGTCACACTAAGTGCAGGTGGCAGAGCTGGGACTTAACCTCGGCCTCAGGCCTCACTCACATTTTCTGCACTTAATTTTCTGGACCCTCATGCTTCCTCTAGCACGAGCCAGTGTGTCCCTGTTTGTCATGGTAGCATTTACAGCATTAGAGCGATATCTCTTTTTCTCACCTGCCCAGCATCCATCCCACATCCTCTGCTAACCTTAGTTTTCCTCCTAGAAACCACCCCATCCTCCACCTTTAGTCCATGTCATCCCAGGGGGTTGAACCTTGTGACATGCCTACCATATCACCAGTCCCCAACCCCCTACCCCCAATCCTAGGGCACAGGACTTAAGTCTGGCCAATCAGAACAACCCACCTTCCTGGCCACAATGAATGGTTCATGGGTGGGCATGTAACCTAAGCTTGCCCCACAAGAGTTCATCACAACACTTGCTGCCACTCTGTATAAAGAGAAGCTTTCTTTTCTCTGGAATTGCTTTCCTTTGGCCTCAGAAGGCCAGCCAGAAGCCAGAAGCCAGAAGCCAGAGAGAATCTGCCTGCGAGTGAAGCCAACTCAGCAGAAAACAGAGCTGAGAGATGGGGGAGCGAGAAGTCCTGAAGATATTGCTTATTCACCTGGATCCAGCTGTGCCTAAAGCTGTAACATTAAAATATCAGTTATGGAAGCCAATAAATTTCTCATTTCTACTTGAGCCAGTTTGAATTACGATTGTCTCACAGCAAAAGACAAGACCAGCACCTACTCTGTGTGAAATCTTAAGGTAGATGCTGGAGATAAAGATTTTCGGATCCAGTGCCCACTTTCTGGAAGTTCACAGGCTATAGCGAAGATCCTCAGGTCCCAGGGAAATATGTAAGCCTGTTCCATGGACTAGAATTACCAAAGCAGAAGGGAAAGCACAGTGCCACGAATTTCAACAACTGCTGTTTAATTGTAGATCAGTTAATCCCTATTCATGCCTTCTCCTACCCAGGAAACACCATACCCATACCCCATTCTGATTTGTGGTTGGCTTTTCCCTCCTTGTCCAGCCCCTCCAGCAGCCCGGAGTGAAAGCCTGTTGATTTAAGGAGCACACACACACACCCCCCACACCAGCTTATCACCCACCTGGGCTTTATTCACCAACCTGAATGTTTCCTTCAAAGGGAACATTTTATAGGATCATAGACTTCTGTTCAAAGCTGGAGCCTGAGCAGAAGAGGCCACATTGGAGAGTTTTGACCTGAAGTGTGGTGAGTCTGGAGGGAAGAATCTGGAGGGGGGAGAGGGGAAAGTCTTGTCCAGAGGCCATAATGGGCTTCAGGGGTCCATGAGCCCCTGAAATAACGTGTGTGTGTGTGTGTGTGTGTGTGTGTACACAAGGCTGCACGGGGAATGCATCCCATAGTTTTTTAAAATTATTTTTAAATATATTTTTTAAATGTTTATTTTGGGGAGAGAGAGAGCACGAGCTGGGCAGAGAGAGAGGGAGTCAGAGGAGCCAAAGCAGGCTCTGTTCCAAGAGTGGAGAGCCCAAGTGGGGCTCAAACCCAGGAACCATGGGATCGTGACCTGAGCTGAAGTCGGATGCTTAACCGACACAGCCACCCAGGCACCCTTGCATCCATAGTTTTAAATCCCATTTTCAAAGGACTCTGTCACCTCCCAAAGGTAAGTCCCATTGGTCTAGGACATGGCCATCCTTCTGAGGGCGGGTATCTTGGTCTTCTCAGGTCGCTAGAAAAAAGCGTCACAGAGTGAGAGGCTTATAAATAAATTTTTCAGTGCTGGAGGCTGGGAAGTCCAAGATCTAGATGCAGGCACATTTGGCGTCTGGTGAGAGCCCACTTCCTACTACGTAGAAGGCCATCTTTTCTCTGTGTCCTCACATGGCCGAAGGGGTGAGGGAGCTCCCTGGGGCCTCTTTTATAAGGGTACTGATGCCATTCACGAGAGTTCTACCTTCATGACCTCATCACCTCCCAAAGGCCCACCTCCTAGTCCAATGACCCTGTGGGGCAGGATTTCCACAGAAGAATTTTGAGGGCACACACCCATTCAATCCATTGCAATGGGAAACTGGGGCTTAGAGCCATTACACTGCAGGATTTTCCAAAGCTCACACAGCCAACCTGGAACGCAGCCTAGACTAGAAGCAGAAATCTGGCTCAGCCGGCTGGGCAGCTGGGAGAAAGAGACAGGAGTGGGAGTCGAGGTCCTCCCCAGTCCCAACCGGTGCATCAGATCTCAGCCTGGACATCACCTGCCCCCCCTCCGCTCCCCAGGCTGGATCAGGTGCCCCTCCTCTGTGCTTGAGCCCAACATTGCCCTGGGCTTTCTCTTGGTCTGAAGCCGTGTCTGTATGCATCTGTTGATTGATGGGTTCATAAAATACACATCCCAAACCTGACCTAGGCTACATCACATTTAGATACCTCTTCCTCCCCTAGCAAACCTGCCCCTCCTGTGGCTCCCCACCCCAAGGTATCGAGGATGCCCTGGAGGTATCGTCACACTTTGTGTCAAATCTGTAAGCAAATCCGGTTGGCTTGACCTTTGACATTTAATATAGATCCAGCATCTGACCACTCCTTTCTCCTTCCCTCCCTCTCTGTCTGCCTATCTGATCCACCATTGTCTCTCACTTGACTGACTAAAGGTGCTGACCGCTTCTCCCTTCTTCTCCCTATGCCCTGGTTCTCCCCCCAGCAACTGCAGTGATCTCTGTAAAACACAAGATAGGTCCTCACCCTCCTGCTCAGGCCTATCCACAGACTCTGCATCTCACTCAGAAATTAAAAGACAAAGATCTTCATTGCCAACAAAGCTCTCCACTCTCCCCCATCCCTCCGCCTCTTGGCTTCCTGAAACTTGCCAAGCGCCTGCTTACCACAGGGCCTTTGCACCCGCACCTTCCTCTGCATGGAATATTCCTCTCCCACAAACCCACCTGGCTTCCCCCTTCAGTTCTTGCCCAAAGGTCACCTTCTCATGGCTTTCCATGACCTCTCCAATCACATGGCATCTCCTTTCCCTGCTCCATTTTTCTCTGTGGCATTTATTAACAACTGACATCTTATATGCTGACTTGTTTATATCCTTACTGTCTTGTTCTCCTTCTAGAGTGTAAGCTCCGCGAGGACAACAGATTTGTCTATTTTCCTCACGACTAAATCTACAACACCTAAAATGCTTCCTCGAACATAATAGACACCCAATAAATATTTGTTAGATGGATGGATGGATGGATGGATGGCCGGACCACATCGTTCTTTCCTGTTTCTCTGTCTTGCCCACAAAACCCAAAGCTCCTAGAGGGCAGGCACTCTGTCCACTGCTCTATCCATGAGGGTCAGACAGGGCTGGGCACATATAGGTTGAGTGAACAAATGACCAACCCCTTTGGTTAACAGATAAGGACACAAAAGCCAGGGAAAAGAAAGGGACTTGGCGGTGGGGACATACCAAGGAACTAGCAGCCACCTCTAACCTGCCGAGTCCCAGAGCCCCGCCTGCTACGGCTGGCTGTGGCTCCTCTGGGAACATGCATGCTCTCTGGCCAGATCAGGTGGGAGGGTTGACCAAGCCCTAACCCTGGACAGCCCAGGAAGCTGCTGGGTATGTATCTGACTTTTAAACTAACCTCTTAGCATCACTTTGGGCTTAGGGCCCAGAGTCAGAAGTCCAATTGCCTGAGCCCGAGTGCAGGGCTTGCCACTTACTTCCTGAGCCTTCGTTTTGTCTTCTGTAAAAACGCGAGTTCCCGGAACAGCACCTGCCATAGAGTGGCCGGGAGGCTTAAATGACCTAAGGCACCGAAAGTGTTTCAAATGGGGCTTTGTGATAGTGAACGCTCAAGAATCCTCCACCATCATCAACAGTTAGATGCTGAGCTGGAGGAGAGAAAATGTTCAGCCCCTTTCAAGCGTCCCTTAGGTGGATTCCAGCTAATTGGAGCCTGCCCGGATGTGGTTTCAGGTTATAATGCCTCATTTAGGTTTCTGGGCACCTGGACGGTCGGCGTGATTTTCCCAGGTGACACTGAGCACATTATCTGGAGAACAAAACGCTTTTCAAGGTCAGAAACGCCCGGAGAGCCACTGGGGCAGCCAGGGAGAGGCAAAATCATGGGCCTTGGGCAGTTCTGGGCTCCCCAGCTTCCTGGCTGGAATTACACCCCTCAGGATCCTGCCAAACCCACAGGAGAGGCTGATTTTGGTGCAGGATTAAAAAAATCCACTCTTCCTCACTCAAGGGGCTGCATCTCACTTGCTGGTGGACAGCCACAAGGTTTTTCTAATCCTAGGAATAAAAAGTCTATGCATTGTGACCCTGACCTACCTGCCCCAGCTTCTCTCTCCCTCCCCTGAAAGGCACACACATGCATTTTATCCCCTTAAACTTTCATAATAACTCCTACCCCCTTATCCAGAGAGGTGGGATGGCCTCCCCAAGGTTATAGTGTTGGGAAGGGGAAGATGGTCTGTCCGTTTCTTTCTAGAACATCACCCTGCTAAGTGATTGAACCCAATGCTCCCTACCCTCTGGGATGTCCCATCTGCTTTTATAGATGGAGAAACTGAGGCCCGGAGCAATGGAGTGACTTACCCCAGGTCATAGAGCTGGGAAGTGATAGAGTGACTGGCCAGCCTCCAAGCCCAAGAGTCGTGCCACATTTAAAGTGCTGGCCGGGCTTAGAGCCCAAAGTGAGACCCAAGGTTGAAAAGCACCAGCCCTGGGGCGTCTGTGTAGGTGCCCTTGGCTTGGTGGACAGCTCTGCTTTGACCACGGTGCCCTTGAGCCGGCTCAGCCCTGCTGGGCCTCACTTCCAGTCGTCTAAGTAGTGTTCCTATTAGCAAACCACCTTCTCCCCTCAGCCTCCTCATCCAGCCACCTCTCTTATTATTTAAATAAGGCTGGACTTTAATTCAGTTGTTCATTAAGATACATGTGAGTTCCTAATGGACAACCAGTATCACAGCAAAACATAGAAGAAAACCACCAATACAAGGAAACCCAACCACATTCCTAAATTCTCACTGGACTCTGTTGCCTGTTCAAGGCTCCCCATCATTTTTTTAATAATTTCTTTTTTAACTTGGGGCACCTGGGTGGCTCAGTCGGTTACGCATCCGACATCGGCTCGGGTCATGATCTCCCAGTTTGTGGGTTCGAGGCCCTCATCAGGCTCTTTGCTGTTAGCTCAGATTCCCTCTCTTCCCCTCTCTCTCTCTCTGCCCCCTCCCTGGCTCATGCTCACTTGCTCTCTCTCAAAATAAATAAGCTTTAAAAGAGCTGCTTTACTCCAGCAGAGACTTTCTTCTTGATGTTTGAAGGAAAATTGACTAACCTCAGCATTCCATGATTTCGTGACATTTAAGGCTGGGTCCAGGTGCCACCCCAGATAGTCTCCAGGGACCATGTGAGGCACCACAGCACCTGGCATTATTCTTCTGGAAAACTGCAGCGTGGTTACTCTAGGGTGGCCCTTGTACCGCTAGGCTAGGTCATAAAATCTCTTTGTGCTGATGCATGTGTTGGAGGAGCTGGTAGAGATGGAGGGAAAGGCGTCTTGCCCAACCCTTCCAGGAGGGGTAGAGAGGTCACCAAGGGGGTAGCGGTGGGCGTTTGCTGGTCAGTGGTTGAAGCAGGGTCTTAACTTCCCTTTGGAGTGGTTTGCGCCCCACCAACCTCGCTCTCCCTATCTGCTGGGGTAATTACCGGTTCTCCCTCCGCTGCTGGCACCCTTCCCTTCCTTCCTTGTCTTTCCCACCCATCTGCTCCCCTTCCTCTCTGAGAGCAAGCCAAGGGGACAGGCATTGGGGAGCGGGAGTTGTAGGGATGTGCTGAGGGGAGGAGAAGGTGTTTCTGCCTATCAGTCTGGGAGCTGGAGTCTTGGCTTAGATTCCAGTTTTCCCCTGATTTGCCAGGGGATCTTGGGCAAGTTGCATGAGCAATCTGGGTCTCCATTTGGTTTTCATCGGTTTGAAGTAGCTTCTAATCCTAGTTATGAGCCATCAGGCAACTGTGAATAATACCGATACAACTGGCATCAGTCACCGCCGCCACCACTATCACCATCGTCACCACCTCCACATCATTGCCACCATCATCATCACCTCCTTCTCATTATCACCACCATCACCACCACCTCTGCCGCCACCATTACCACCATCACCACCAGCAGCATCACCCCCCACCACATCCGCACCATCATACATCATCACCACCATCAGCATTATCATCATCTCCATCATTATCACCACCATCAGCATTATCATCATCTCCATCATTATCACCACCATCAGCATCACCACCACTACCAACATCACCTCCACCACCACATCATCACCACCATCACCACCATCACCATCATCACCGTCAACATCATCACCACCATCACCATCACCACCACCATCACGATCATTATGACCATTTATTGAAGACGTACCAGGTGCAGGGCACTCTACAAAGCACCTTCTGTACATTTTCTCATTTAGTCCTCCCAACAACCCATGAGATAGGTACTAGTAGAAGGCTTGTTTCACCGATAAAAGAACTGAGGCTCACAAGGGGTAACTGACTTGCCCAAGGTCACACAGACAATAAATATGATAGCCACAATTGAACTGCTGGGGCCTCAAAGCCTGTATGCCTCCCCAAAGAGAAAGCATTTGCTTGGGCTATCAATGGTTGGAACGTCGGTTTGTACCTGGGACTTTCACAGACACAACGGGGGTAGTCGTCTCAGGGCAAGAGAAATGAAATTCTCTGGAATAAGATATAAGGAGATGCCATCACCAGGATAGAGGCGCTCTCCTGGCCTTGTGTGGGGAACAGATGCCCCTGAGCAGAGAGGGACAGATATACAGCCCTGCCTCAGAAGAAAGCTAAGAGCTGGGGAGAGGAAGATAGCAGGAAGAGTAGAGGTGGGGCGTGCATGAAGCCGAGCAAGGAGATGGGAAATGCCATGGTTAAGTATTCAACTTAATACTGGTTCAAGTATTAGACAGACCCAGGTTCAAGTCCTGCTGTCCCACATCTCAGCCGTAAGACCCTGGGCACATCCCTTCCCTTCCCCCAGGGAGCCACCCAAACCTGTGCCTGGCCCACAGCAGGTGGACGATGCATGGTGACTGTTAGGGTCATTACCCTGGGCTTTCAAGGACAGCTGTCAAGTCACCAGGTCTGCATATGAATCCCCGGCCACCCTTTCCAACTGTGTCCTTGAGCTGAGTCGCCCACACCTCTCTGAGCCTCAGGGTCTTCCCTTATAAAACAGGAGGTCATAGCACCCAACCTCCTCTGCTGCTGTGCAGCCCAGCAGACCCCTGGGCCACAAGTGGGCTCTCCTCCAGTCAACAAAGATGAGCCCACTCCGGCCCTCTAGTCTTGTGGCTGGGGCGTCACGTAGCCTATGAATTATGCGATGCGTGTGAATTGCCTGGCCCATGAGAGCATGTGGACAGCAGTGGCTGTTATTATTAGACACTCCTCCAGCTCACTCACCCAAACTGACTTCCTGGGTCAGTCTGGGGGAGTCTGTTACCCTCTCTGCGCCTCTACTTTCCCATTTGTAAAGCGGGAGGAGACAGAACAAAGTCTAATGTTTGGGCATGCGGGCCCCTGGGCACCTTCCGGCACAGAGGGAGAGAATGTAGAAAGGAGGTGGGATTTCTCACTCAGAGGAAACAGAGACATGCCATCGCAGGCAGCGAGGTGTTCCAAAGCGTGCACCCACAAAATTCTCACGTAAGACCGTGCACACGGGTGTTCACGGCACAGCTGCCGGGGGCAGAGGGCTAGCGCTGGTGAAATGCAAAGGGAATAATACCACGCCACAGGTGGAGGCGACGGGGTGGCAGGTCCGGCCGGGCTCGGCTCACTCTCCCTTGGCATCGCGGGGTCTCCACACAGCAGTGGGTTTCCACCTGTACTGCATTTCATTGCCCGTACAGTGTCGGTCCCGTTGCAGCCTATTTGGTCACCCGCACGTTGCCGCCACCCACTGCTGGGGGCAGCCCTCAACCAATGGCTGGCGAGAACTGGTTGTGTAAAATCCACGCCTCCCTCAGCCCCCGGGAAGGGTAACTCTGGGGTGCCGGTTGCCATCTCCCGGAGTCACACTGGGGCCAGCCGGCTTCATAACACACTCTTAACTGGCTGCGTTCTCTTCTCATCCCACTTCTTCCTCCACGGGGCCGCCTCCAAAGTACACTGCTTGCACCCAAACCCTTGTTTCAGGATCTGCCCCTGGGAAACTCACACCGAGTTAAATGGAATAGGGATACACAGTTACATGGATCAACCCTAAAAACGTTATGCTTAGTGCCCAAAGTAGGAAACAGAATGCAACATACAAAATAATGTCATTTACATAAGCGAAAAATACACACATGCTGAGCCATACCAATTTTGCAAAAATACCTCCAAACAAAAAGACACATTAAGTAATTACAATGGTCCGGGATTAGAAGGCATGAGCTAATGGGCAGGGTAGTTGCTGGAAACACAGTGTCTGTGTGTGATTTAGAAAAAGGTACCCACTCTGGGGAGAACAAGCCCCTTGGGACAGTGCAAGACTTGATGGGTGGAGAGAATGAATGAATGACCAAATGAATGAACGAGAGAAACACAGGAGGGGCCTTGCCGGGACCAGTGATGATGACGTCCCATGCAGAAAGTGTGTATTCAAAGTTCTGTTTAAGCACTATTATTTATTCTAAGATTTGGGGCTATTCTACTTCCAGAACCTGTTAGCGCAAAGCCCTGTCCCCGCTCCCCAGATATTAACATCTCCCATTGCATCACAAGGCCAAAAGGAGGCTGATGACCTGCCTGGGGTCTGAACACAGGACCAGGTCCCTGACTTGGGGAGCGGGAGACCCTCCCCAGCCCATTTCTCTCCTTCCCGGCAGTCTCCACCACTAACCTCGCCTGTTGCCTGCTAGGTCCTCGACACCCCCTGATGGCAGGCAGTGTGTGGGCATCCCTGGGACTCTCCCTTGCCTGTATCTCAGCCCTCAGCCTCTGCTCTCCCGTCTGGTTCCAGACCCCCACCTTCTCCTTTGGCATCCTCACCTACTGCTCCTGGCCTCAGGGTAACGGCTGGAACCAGAGCTGTGGAACCTTCAGGTCCCTGGACGACATTCCTGACTTTGCCTGGAAGGTGAGACCTGGGCTCACCAATTCACCATCCAGTCCACCAGAGCAACAACAACAAAAGCCAAGTTCTGGTTCCCACTGCCTACCCTACCCCACACTGAGCCTCTGACGCTGTAGGTGTGGGGTAGAGTCTGGCTATCTGCATTTTAGCAAACATCCAGGATGATTCTGAAAGCAGCCCCATGTCCATTTAGTACCTTAGCACAAATTAGGAAAAGGTTCCCCTTCTTTGGGACACTATACTGCCATCTGCTGGAAAACAACTGTAATCAATATGCAAATGTATGATGATCCCACTGCGTCTCCAGGAGTTGTGCAGTGTACAACCTGCGCACAGCTACGTGGCTACCCTCTAAGCGCTAAATTTAAAAACCGCAGCTAAGGTGTTGAAAGTCTCAGTTATGATGCATGTTACCAAAGGGGCAGGACTCCCAGTCCGGCACCTCTAAGGAACTTTTAATTACACTGGTGCCTCTCCTGGTGATCCTGTCATATAGCAGGTACTCCAGTAAAGTGGGGCATGGTGGTTGTAAGTCTGGATTTTAATTCTAGCTCTACCACTTAATTCGTTATGTGCCCCGAGGCAAATGACTCCACCTCCTTGGACCTCGGTTTGTTTATATGTAAAATGGGGGGTGATAATAGCACAGACCTCTTGGGGTTTTGAGGATTCAGTAGCTACCCAATAAGCAGAGACACCTGCACCGGCCCCTACCTGTCCCAGTCAACACCCTCCTTGCTCTTTCTTCCTGACAGGTCTCAGCTGCAATTCTCCTTGGAGGATGGCTCTTGTCGGCCTTCAGTGCAGTTCTCCTCCTGTCCTGGGCCCTGGCCCCCAAAGGGCTGTGTCTCAGAAGGGGCAGTGGCCCAATGCCAGGGGTGCAGGCAGCTGCAGGTAAATCCACTGGCACATCATAAGCATTCCAGCCATGTTTGTGGAATGAATGAATCAGTGAATGAATGAACGAACCTGTGAGCAGAGTCTGGCCTCCTGTGTTGATTCTCAGAGATAAATCCTAGGATTATAGACTTCCTGGTCTGTTGGCAAGCCAGAAATGGTGGGGAGGGAACAGCATACTTAACATCACCCTCTCCTGCCTTTAGCTAAACCCAGTCCTAATAGTCTGCCCCGCCCTTTGTTTCTCTCACATCCATCCACTTTGTATCCTCTTTACCAGGACCACCATACACAGTTGGGCAGGTTGTGCACTGCACAGCGGTGCCCAGCTGAGGGCTGAGAGATGCAGAAATCTAGCCTATGTGCCACTTGCTACGCTGTGGAATTGCAGGGCTTCAGCTCCCCAGAAGGGTTTTCTCTAATTCATACATAGGCTTTGGATGGTCTAGCCCAGGCCTTCTCTGCAACCCTCATTCAATTAATTCTCCACCATCTCTCACCTGGATTAGAGATAACCACCTCACATGTCTGTCTGCTGCCACCTTTGACCCCTAGAATCTGTCTGCTGTGCTGGCCAAACAGGTCCTATTAAGACTGAAATCAGATCGGGCCCCTCAGACTGGCTTATCTACCCTCCAGTGACTTCCTGTTACACTCAGAGTAAAATCCACACTCCTCGTCATGGCCGGTGAGGCTCCGCCTGATTAAACCCTCATTCCCTCGCCAATCTCACCTCTTGCCCCTTCTGCCAGGCTCAACATGATCCAACCACATGGCTTGCTTTCTGTTGCTCAGATACACCATGCTTGTTCCCTCTGTCTGGAATTCTCGTTTCTCAGATCTTACAGGTCTTGCTCCCCTACTCTGCTCAAATATCACGGCCTCAGTGAGGTCTTCTGTGACCCTAGGTACGGGAGCTCCCCTCTCCTGAGATTCTCCTACCTCATTCTTTGTTCTCTATGCTTCACAGCACTTACCATATCTGCCTGCTTGATTATTGTTCATCTCCGTCCATTAGAACGTCAGCTACTTGAAGGCGAGGACATGTCTGCTTTAACATTGCCAGCACCTGGGACAGTGCTTTGCACACAATAGACGTCCGCTAAATATTTGTTGAATCAATGGATGGAGCTATAGTCCTTGTCCTAGGCTTGCACAGGGTCTAGTGCGTGTGGGGCACACCAAGTGATTACAACTCAAGGGGTGTTTGACATAATAGGGATGAGCGCAAGACACAAGGAAAAACTCCAGGAGGGTGGGGGGTGGGGGTGTACAGAAGTCTTCCCAGAAGAGGAATCAGTTGTGCTGAGTCTGGAAGTACGAATGGGAGTTGGTCACATATAGAAGGGGATTCCAGGTAATGGGAACATCAGAGGCAAAAGCATGGAGACAAGCAAGGCATGTTCACAGAACTGTAAGTAGACCAATGTGGTTGAAGAAGAGCAAAGGAAGCTGGGGTCATGTGATTCTCCTGCTTTGGAAGGGCCTTGAAAGTGAGGAGGTGTCCAGCTCATTTCCTTAGTATCATTAGTGCCCACTATAGCACCTGTTAACAGTTTCAACGAATGAATGCATGCATGGGTAGGTGGGTTGGTGAATTAACAAATGAGCGAGTGGGTAGGTGAAATTATGGGTGTATCCATGGACATATCAGTGGATGATGGATGGATGGATGGATGGATAAATGGATGGATGGTTGGGTAGATGAATGGATGGATGGTTGGGTGGATAGATGGACAGATGATTAGGTGGGTGGATGGATGCGTGGGGCGCAGGTGGCTAAGTGGGCAGATGGGTAGATGGATGGATGAGCGAATGGATAGAGGGATGGAGAGATGAGTGGACTGGTGAGTAGTAGATGGACAGTTGGGTGGAAGGCTAGTTGAGTAATGGGTGGATAAAAGGAAAGGTGATGAATCAATATATAAGTGAATAGACTGATGGATGAGTGGGTGGATGGGAGGGTGGATCAGTGAGTCCAGGGATGGAGATTGGCCCAGAACCCCTTGACTGACACACTGGTGTTCTTTCCTGCCATTTTAGCCACTGCCACCATTGCGGGCCTGCTGGTTTTCCCCATCAGCCTGGACTCCCCATTTGCCAAGGAAGCCTGTGGAACCTCTTCCGTGTACTACAGTGGCCAGTGCCAGCTGGGCTGGGGCTATGTAACTGCCATCTTCAGCGCAGTCCTGGCTAGCTTTCTGCCTATGATTGGGTGGCCCTGCATGACTCAGGTCCAGGGGAGGACCATCCTCTTCTCCAGTGACACTGAGAAAAGCATCCTCATGCCAGAAATGAACAAATAAAAATTTCCCAAGAGGAGAAAAAAAAAGAGGACGCAGGACAATTCTGAGTCCAAGCTGTCCCTCAAATACCACATCTTTCAGGGGAACCTGGCTGGCTCAGTCGGTGGAGCATGCGACTCTCGATCTGGGGGTTGTGAGTTTGAGCCCTACGTTGCGTGTAGAGATTACTTTAAAAAAAAAAAACCTAACTTTAAAAAATGCTGCATCTTTCAATAGACAGGCCTATTCTCCTTCTCTACCCTCCATCTTTATAGCTCCTTTTTTCTTGGAGAATTTGAGAATTATTTCTTTTCTAATCAAATATTTAGTAAGTGCCCGTATGTATAAGAGTTTGTGCAAAAGTGTGTCCAGTGTTGGGGTGGGGATGAGGGGACGTGCCTCATCCCTCCTGCAGACAGTCCTGCTGATATGGAGACTTTGCTCTTACTCGGGGCACATGAAGTCCTTCAGATCCTACTCCAACCTCTCTCTTGTGAAACACCCAACATCCCTGGGCCTCTCCCTCCACCATACTGAATTCTGGGCCCGTGGAAGGCCATTCACTCTTCCATCCTTTGCACACGCTCTGTCAGGGATGCTGGAGTCGACCTGTTGCTTCTGCCTACCATGACCCACTGCCCTTCTTTGGGAGTGGCACCCTAATCTTTCCTTGAGAGTTGACCCCCGGCAGCTCTCTGACTAGCCCATGTTTTTTGTTTGTTTTGAAATTTATTTTTATTTTGAGAGAGTGTGTAAGCAGGGGAGGGGCAGAGAGAGAGGGAGAGAGAGAATCCCAAACAGGTTCCACACTCAGCACACAGCACAACTCAGGGCCCCATCCCACGACCGTGAGATCATGACCTGAGCCCATATCAAGATCCAGATGCTCAATCGACTGAGCCATCCAGGCACCCAGCTCATGTTTTAAGGCGGATAAATGAGCCCTTCCAGCCAATAAAGCCTGGCTGGAGAAACTGCTTCACAGATGGGCATGGAACCCGTGCCAGCCTGGAGGAGAGTGGAACCATGACATGGACAAAGGTGGAGCTCTAAGGACTTCATCTGAACACCTGGATCCAGCCATGCCTGCTCCCCTACCTGCAGGAGACGTGGCCACTGGAAGCTCCAGGCTGGCATCTTCCTAGCTTGGCTGCCACAGAAGGGAAGCATGAACTTCTCTCTTCTCAGGGAAGGAATCTGATTGGCCAGAAGAGGGTCGTGTACCCCCTGGGGGGAGAGGCACGTCAGCAGTCTCACTAGAAGGCCATGGTTGTAATCGAAGAGATACAGCTCCCCAGAGGATGGGACAAGGTGCTTGTACTGGGACAGGGGAGGGATGCTAGGCGGCCAAAAACATTCAGTGCCCAGCTCCCTTTTTTTTCTAAATTCTTTTTTTTTTTTAGTGTTTATTTATTTTTGAGAGACAGAGAGAGACAGCATGAGCTGGAGAAGGCAGAGAGAAAGAGAGAGGGAGACCCAGAATATGAAGCAGGCTCCAGGCTCTGAGCTGGCAGCCCAGAGCCCGACGCGGGGCTCGAACTCACAGACCGCGAGATCATTGACCTGAGCTGAAGTCGGACGCTCAACCGACTGAGCCCCCCAGGCGCCCCGCCCAACTCCCTTTTGAAGGGTATCTTTATTATCCCCAGTTCACAGAAGTGAAAACTAAGGCTCAGAGAGGGACAGTCACATGTCTAAGTCTGCACAGATGTCTGGGATTTGAACCTAGGTCCGTCAGACTCTATGGTGGAGGCAAAAGAACATCTGGATTTGCTCCCTTCGCCCAACCCAGCACATCTTTTCCTTTTTTTAATGTTTATTTACTTTTGAGAGACAGAGCACAAGCGGGGGAGGGCCAGAGAGAGAAAGGGAGACACAGAATCCGAAACGGGCTCCAGGCTCTGAGCTGTCAGCACAGAGCCCGACGTGGGGCTCGAACTCACGACCCGAGAGATCATGACCTGAGCCGAACCAGAGGCCACATTTTGGTATCAGCAGAAACACTTCCATGCAAGTGGCTCTTGCGTGGGAAGATGCCTTCAGACCCAAGCAGCATCCCAGTGCAAAAAGCAGCAAGTAGATGCCATCAAGTAGAATCTCAAACTCAGTCCCCACCCCTGTCACCCACATCCCCTCTGTAACAACCTCACAATGGCCCCCAAGTTCCTTAACGTTCCCTTTGAACTGTTTCAGCAAGGCCAAAGGGAGCAATTCTCCAGCCCCTCACGCGGAACCATTTACAGAGATTCCGTCTTTACTCGAGGCAGAGGGATCTGTCTTATTTTCTCTTGATCACAACAAGGGACAGCCGCTATTTCAAGGAGCCCTGCATCTACAAAGGCTTGAAATCACTGTGCCCACAAGTCTGGATAAAGAAAGCCAGGAAGATACTGGAGAATTCCAGCACAATACCCTGATGTAATGGAAAATCCCCAGGGAACTAACTGCATGGTCCCGTGGGTCATTTGAATTCCGCTAGGCAGTTTGATTTAGCAACAGGTCGGCAAGCTGGCACTTCAGAAAGATCAAATTGTGCTCCTCTGGAGTCTATACCTGTCCTGGGCTCACGCTCTCAATGTGCCAGGCAGGGGACTTAAAAGCCAGAAAAGAGAGACCTGTGAACCTTTTCCTGATGCAGCAAAATCAGATGCTAACTGCAGAGTCAGCTCCTGTTTTGTTCCTGCTGAGAACTGATGGCCCCACCACACCTAAGTGCTGTGTTCCTCTGTCACAGCCCGAGGGGGCTGGGAGCTCACCCTGTCCCGTGCTGTCTTCCAGGAGCCATATTCTCTTAGGCTTCAAAGATTCACCTGAGAGCCTGAGCTAGGTAGATGCTGGGAACCCAGGGCCGCTGAAGTCTCAACCAGGAAATCGTCCTCAGACACGCTGAGGAGCAGAGGGTCCCAGTGAAAGAATGGGGCTGGGGCTGGATCCAGAATAATGGGAGACTATTGTCCCCAGTTTGCAGAAATGGAAACTAAAGCTCAGAGAGGTCCAGTCACTTGCCCGAGGCCACACAGCCAGGAAATGGAACAGCAGGGATCCGAAATCCTCACTTCCCCAAACACGCGACAGAGATGTGGGACATGGGACATGATTATAGTCGGCACAATGAGAGAGTCGTTCCCACCTCTATGTCCCTCCGAGAAGAGAGGCCCCTCAAGTGAGTTGGTTTAAAGAGAACCAGTAAAGGGGCGCCTGGGTGGCTCAGTCGGTTAAGTGCCCAACTTCAGCTCAGATCATGATCTCACAGTTCATGATTTGAGCCCTGCATCAGGCTCTGTACTGACAGCTCAGAGCCTGGAGCCTGCTTCGGATTCTGTGCCTCCCCCTCTCTCCGCTCCTCCCCTGCTCATGCTCTGTCTCTCTCTGTCTTTTAATAACAAATAAATGTTTTTAAAAATTAAAAAAAAAACAACAGAGAACCAGTAAAGGTACAAGTGTGCAGGTGGGGCACAGACATGGTCAGAATCATGAAGGTGGGCTGCAGGTGACCTGAGTTGGAAATGCTATTAGGAAATGTGGGAGAAGATTCACTGGTCGATGGGTCTGATGTCTCTCAGACTTCAGAGCATCTGCTGGGAAGGAAGGTAATCGGAAGGGCTTCTTCCCACTGTCTTGACTGCACCCCCTCCTCTCCGGGACTCCAGGGACCTGGGGCCTGGGAGGGGCATGGGGAGGGCAAGAAGGAAGGAGAAACCAGATGCAGGAATGCCTGCCAGGCACTCCAAAATGGGATGATTAGGACCTCCCAAACCCTGTGCATGAGAAGTGCCCACGGCCTCTCCCACAAGCCGAAGGGAGAAAGCTCTAGGTAAACAGCAAATGAAGCACGGCTTTAAAAGAACGTAACAGCCAGAAGGGCCTTCACGCTGCGGGTTTGTCAGGCTTATTCTGAGGAACAGCATCATCCGGGTAGAAACTGTGGACGAGACACCATCCAAATGTTCTTGGCTACAAGGAAAGGAGGCAGAGGGAGGAGAGGGGGGAAAGGGAAGAGAAGGAAGGGAGGATGGCGGGAGGAGGAGGAAAAGGATGACTGGAGTCCAGCCACCCCGTGTTCCATAAACACAGAAACCAAGGCCACTTCCCCATCCCGCCACGGAGTCATTAAAATATGCCTAGTGATCCACGACTCCTCTTTTCCTGTCCATGCAATGCTCAAATGCACGCACTTAGGAAGGCCTCTGCAACGACAAAAAATATTCTCGTGAGATTTCTTTTCCCATAACATACATCGTCAGTGACCGTAAGTTGACGGTGCCTGTAACCAGACATTTGTGCACACAGAACTGGGGCGCTGTGCTGCCTGACTCTGGTGCGGCCAGGCAGTAGCTGTGAGCCCTGGTGGGGCCCTCCGGGACCACATGTAGCAAACTATAGCTGGAATTGGAGAAATGATACTGGGGAAGCTCTGTAGCACCGTCGGGACATCGGAACCGGTCTTTGCCCTCAAAAGCTTCTCCCCCCCGGGTCACCTGGGTGGCTCAGTCGGCTGAGCGTCCGACTTCGGCTCAGGTCATGGTCTGGCAGTCCGTGGGTTTGAGCCCCGCATCGGGCTCTGGGCTGACAGCTGGGAGCCTGGAGCCTGCTTCGGATTCTGTGTCCTCCTCTCTCTCTGCCCCACCCCCTCAAAAATAAACAAACATTAAAAAAAAAAAAAAAGAAGCTTCCCCCAGGAAGGAGCAGATCTTCCTGCTAAGAAAGCCCCCGTCCGCGGGGCGCCTGGGTGGCGCAGTCGGTTAAGCGTCCGACTTCAGCCAGGTCACGATCTCGCGGTCCATGAGTTCGAGCCCCGCGTCAGGCTCTGGGCTGATGGCTCAGAGCCTGGAGCCTGTTTCCGATTCTGTGTCTCCCTCTATCTCTGCCCTTCCCCCGTTCATGCTCTGTCTCTCTCTGTCCCAAAAATAAATAAACGTTGAAAAAAAAAAAAAATTAAAAAAAAAAAAAAAAAAAAAAAAAAAGAAAGCCCCCGTCCGAGCTGGCAAAGGACAAATCCCCACCCGCCCACTGCTGTGTGCCTTCAGACTTACCTCTGCTGGCAATCTTCTGAGAACGTGACGACCAGACTCACCCAGGCTGCCAATGCCACCTGCCAACTCTGTCTCTATTTTGCAGGCTTCTTTGGAAATCTAACTTTTTCTACATAAAACCTGAAATTCTGACAGGTGCTCATTAGGTTAAATCGAGTTTTGCTTCTGCAGCCGAAAGCTAGTTGTTTCCCTTTGACCCATGTTTAGAGGCTGCTGGGGGTGGACATCCATGAGAGGTCGCCATTGCCTGATGACTAAGGTTCTGAATGGTAGCCACGAGTTGGGACCATGGAGGTCACGGGAGAGTAGTTGGGCATCTGTGGGCACATTGGGGGTGAGAGCTGAGCAAGCTCAGTGGGTGTCAACTTACAGGTATGACCTCGAGTCAAATGGCTGACCATCTGGGGACCTTTCTTGTGTTGTGCCCTGGATCTGGGGGGATCATGCAGGCCATTTGCAAAAGTGGCCTCAATTATTTCTGTATGGTATCCATTCTCCTTTTCCATGTCCCTCTGCAAAGCCACCCATCAAATGGTAGAGTCTATTTTCCCTTCCTTTGAATCTGAGCTCAGCCATGTGACTTACCCTGAGCAACAGAACAGAGCAGAAATGACTTTATGCCAATTGCAAGCCTAGGTCTCAAAAGGCCTTGCATACTTCTGCTTGCTCTCTTGAAAAACTGCCACCATGGCCACATAAACAAGCCTGAGCTGGCCTGCCAGGGGATGAGAGACACATGGCCCGGTTTCCCCTACTCTCCTGGCCAACAGTCAGCCAACTGTCGGAGGCAGAATTGCCTCACTGGCCTTTGGCTGACCACAAACACATGAAGAAGTCCATCTCAGACCAGAAGAACCTCCCAGATGAATGCGGCCCATAATGTCAACCCACAGAATTGAGAGCTAATGAATAAATGGCAGTGTGAGGCCACTAAGTGTTGGGGTGGTTTGTTACGTGGCATTATTCATGGTGACAGCTAACTGATACAAGGGGGTGAGAAGTGCTTCACCTGCCTTGCACCTCCTGGGGCAAGACCAGGCAGCTATCATGAGGCTCTGTCCCCATCTGGGTATGGGCCACTGGGGTGCGGTTGGGAGGACACAGTCTCCAAAAGCAAACCTCTCTTCCCTACGCATTAAAAAAATTCCCGAAACACAGAAATGAAAAAATAACCCATAGTCACACATTTCTCTGTTTATATATATTTTCTCTCTATATAGACACAACTCTTTAGTAAACAGTTACAAGATATGTTGGCAACACTGAGAGAAGGAGGAGGGCACTCCACGGACAGAATGACTCCCACGCACTCGATTCCCAGACACAAAGACGCACGATGTACGGAGACCAAAATAAACACCGTAAGCTGAACAAATAGGAGTTGTTCCAAATCACAACCACGGACACTTCTCTGGAACACCACGAGAGAAGGCGGAGAAGAGATTGTGTGCTATACTTTGGGACTAGTCTGTCGAGAAAAATAAATCAGAATCGGAAGGTCTGGGACCTGGGTCTTGCTAAAATAATGTCCTCTGTAACGAAGAGTTGAGAGTGGCAAGGAAAACTTTGATCTGGACGTGTTTTCCTCGTCTTGGGAAGGTGGGGACCAGAGCCAGGAGGTGCAATTTTCACAGAGAACATTCTTCAGAGGCAAGGGACACTTAGGTCTTGTCCGTCCTGCTCAGGAGGCCCCACGTGGGAGACTGGGGGGTTGGGATGCAGTTGAAGGCACTGGGGCCCAGGGGCGAGCCTTCACAAGCACGCAGGGTAGGGGTTCCTCCCCCTCCTGGTTTGCTCAGGACAGAGGACTAATGTACCCTCTCTGTGAATGCTTCCTTGTGCTTATGAGTCTCCTCCCCTCTCCAAAATCCTACCTTCCATTCTGGGGAGGAGCCTTCCAACCTGACTCTGTTTCTCCCACGTGTGTTCTCAGAAAAGAGCTGGCAGGACTGCTCTATCAAAGGACAGGTAGGCAGGGTGAACCAGCTAACTCGGGGTCTGTTTGTGACTGGCGACCCTTTGTGTGAAGACGCGGAGGGGACCACTTCCAGACTTAGCCATCCATGTTCCGGGGGCCAGTTCATCAGCATATTTTCCAAGGAAAACACCCATCACAGTCTACTCTGGCGGACCTCTGCCTTCCTGTTCTTCCTTTGTCCTGAGTGATCAAAGGCACCTAGGGAAAAGCCAGCTTCCCCCACCTCCCTTGAAGTGGCGGCCACTCACACACACCTTCCAAACTTCTGGAGCATCAGACCCAAAGTGCAGAAGGAGAGGCGAGATCTTCCCTAGGAGGTGAAGAAAGGGATGTGGACTCCACCCTGCCTGGAGGGCTTTGGGCGGGACCTCGGCTAACTCACACCTACCACACTTCTCACTGTTCCGCCCTTCCGCCCTTCCCTCCCTCTCCGGGGAGCCTCTCAGGGAGAGGCTTTCTTGAAAAGAAGGAAAGAAGTCTCTCCTGGGGTCAGGTGGAGGAGAAAAAAAATGAGAGACCACAACAAACAGAATCCAGGTCCCGAGAGAGATGTGGACTCCTGTGTGCCTTTTCTAAGTGGGAGAGAGCCTCAGGAGCAGGTGGTTAAACAAAAGGGGGGGGGAAGGAGATACACTTGCAGCCCCTCCTCTACGCCACTGGTTCTCCAGTGGGGACATGTGGCAAAGCTGCAAACCCTTCGGGTTGTCACAGCTGGGTTGGGGAGGGGGCGCTACTGGCATCTTGCAGGCAGAGGCCAGCGATGCCGCTTACCTTCCAACAATGCACAGGACGACCCCTCTCAGAAGACGGTTCACCCAGCACCCTGTCAACAGCGCCGAGGGAGGTGCAGAAACTGCTCCAAGCCTGCCTGCCGGCCATGTTCTGGGACATCTCCAGAGGCCCCTTTCAGAGTATAGAGATAGCCCCACAGACCTCTCCTACACTAGTTCCCCAAGAAAAACTTCTCCAAGTCTCCCCTGACGGAACAGTTTGGAGGGGTTGGGACAGAATAAGAGAGAGGCAACCATTCTGGAGACCACAAACGAAACTGTTCCCTCCATCCACTGACGTACCCCAACTCCCACAAGGGAGAAATCCCAGACTTGGACAATCTTTGGTCAAACAGGAAAACGTAAGGCTGAACTCAAGGGGCAAACCCTCGACCCCACCTGCCTGGCGGCCAAAGTTGGGGCAGCTTCTCTCTGCACAGAAGTCCATGCTCATGAACAGACACCAGGACCTCGCTCCCGGGGCAGCCGGGAGGAAAAGCGGGCTGGACAGGTGGGTGGTGGCACGGCTGACAGGGCCGGGGTGAGGTGGCCCTCACTTGTTCTCAATCAGAGTCTGCACCTTGTACACGAGGTCCCGGGCCAGCTTCAGGACGTGTTTGGTGTTGTGCCGCTCAGCCATTTCTGAAAGAGCAGAAGGCAAAAATCTCATGAGCCTCCTTCTGTGTCCATCCTTAGGTCACTTGCACCTTCTAGAAGGGAGGGGGGGTGTCCCTGGGGCATCCTCCTCCTCCTCATCTGGCATCATCTCCAGAGGAGTTCCAGAAGCAGACACTTTGGAGAAGGCCTGCATCTCTGGGCCTTAGTTTCCTCATCTGTAAAATGGGGATTGCAACAGCATCTACTTCACGAGGCTGCCGTGAGATCAAACGACATGATGTTGGCTCACAGTGCTTGAAAAGAGTTACATCTTCCCACTCGCCTTGCCTCGTGTAAACACGATGACTGGGAACCTTTTGAGAAAACCATGCTGGGCACATGGCAGGTGTTAAAAGATACAAAAGAAGGAAGCAACAGGAGAGGGGGGAGCAAAAAAAAAATTTTATTAAGTGCCACATAAATACCTAGGAATAAACCTAACCAAAGATGTCGAAGATCTGTATGCTGAAAACTATAGAAAGCTTATGAAGGAAACTGAAGAAGATACAAAGAAATGGAAAAACATTCCGTGCTCATGGGTTGGAAGAATAAATATTGTTAAAATGTCAATACTACCCAAAGCAATCTACACATTCAATGCAATCCCAATCAAAATTGCACCAGCATTCTTCTCGAAGCTAGAACAAGCAATCCTAAAATTTGTATGGAACCACGAAAGACCCCAAATAGCCAAAGTAATATTTAAAAAAAATTTTTTTTTAGTCTTTATTATTCATTTTTGAGAGAGAGAGAGAGTATGAGCAGGGGAGGGGCAGAGAGAGAGGGAGACACAGAATCCGAAGCAGGATCCAGGCTCCAAGCTGGTAGCACGGAGCCCAACGCGGGGCTCGAACCCATGAACCGTGAGATCATGACGTGAGCCGAAGTCGGACGCTTAACTGACTGAACCACCCAGACACCCCTAAAGTAATATTGAAGAAGAAGACCAAAGCGGGAGGCATCGCAATCCCAGACTTTAGCCTCTACTACAAAGCTGTAATCATCAAGACAGTATGGTATTGGCACGAAAACAGACACATAGACCAATGGAATAGAACAAAGACTCCAGAACTGGACCCACAAATGTATGGCCAACTCATCTTTGACAAAGCAGGAAAGAATATCCAATGGAAAAAAGACAGTCTCTTTAACAAATGGTGCTGGGAGAACTGGACAGCAACATGCAGAAGGTTGAAACTAGAGAACTGTCTTACACCATTCACAAAAATAAACTCAACATGGATGAAGGACCTGACTGTGAGACCGGAAACCATCAAAACCCTAGAGGAGAAAGCAGGCAACAACCTCTTTGACCTCAGCCGCAGCAATTTCGCACTTGACACATCTCCAAAGGCAAGGGAATTAAAAGCAAAAATGAACTACTGGGACCTCATCAAGATAAAAAGCTTCTGCACTGTAAAGGAAACAATCAACAAAACTAAAAGGCAACCGATGGAATGGGAAAAGATATTTGCAAGTCACCTATCAGACAAAGGGCTAGTATCCAAAATCTATAAAGAACTCACCAAACTCCACACCTGAAAAACAAATAATCCCATGAAGAAAATGGGCAGAAGACATGAATAGACACTTTTCTAAAGAAGACATCCAGATGGCTAACAGGCACATGAAAAGATGCTCAATGTCGCTCCTCATCAGGGAAATACAAATCAAACCACACTGAGATACCACTTCACGCCAATCAGAGTGGCTAAAATAAACAAATCAGGAGACTACAGATGCTGGACAGGATGTGGGGAAATGGGAATCCTCTTGCACTGTTGGTGGGAATGCAAACTGGTACAGCCGCTCTGGAAAACAGTGTGGAGGTTCCTCAAAAAATTAAAAATAGAATTACCCTATGACCCAGCAATAGCACTGCTAGGAATTTACCCAAGGGATACAGGAGTGCTGATGCATAGGGGCACTTGCACCCCAATGTTTATAGCAGCACTCTCAACAATATCCAAATTATGGGAAGAGCCTAAATGTCCATCAACTGACGACTGGATTTATATATACAATGGAATACTACTTGGCAATGAGAAAGAATGAAATCTGGCCATTTGTAGCAACATGGATGGAACTGGAGAGGGTTATTCTGAGTGAAATAAGTCATAGAGAGAAAGACAGATACCATATGTTTTCACTTATATGCGGATCCTGAGAAACTTAACAGAAGACCAGGGGGAAGGAGAAGGGGGAAAAAAAGTTACAGAGAGAGAGGGAGGCAAACCATAAAAAACTTAAATACTGAGAACAAACTGAGGGTTGATGGGGGGTGTGGGAGAGGGGAGGGTGGGTGATGGGCATTGAAGAGGGCACCTGTTGTGATGAGCACTGGGTGTTTTATGGAAACCAGTTTGACAATAAATTATATATATACACACACACATATATATAAAAGTGGAAATGCCTAGTGACTTTGACAATACTATACTTATACTATATTAAATATTATATATTGTATACTAAATGCTAAATAAAAATGTAGCCAATACTAAATAAATAAATAAATAAATAAATAAATAGCGAGCCACATAAAACAATCGGATCTTGAAAGCAGAATAATCCTAAACCTAGACGTTTATCATAAAGAAATCATTTATTGGATTGGGGCGCCTGGGTGGCTCAGTCAGTTGAGTGTCCAACTCTTGGTTTTGGTTCAGATCATGATCTCACAGTTCATGAGTTCAAGCCCTGCATCAGGCTCTGTGCTCACAGTGCGGACCCTGCTTGGGCTTCTCTCTCTCTTCCTCTCTCTACCCCTCCCTGCGTGCACACATACAAACACACACACACACACACACACACACACACTCTCTCTCTCTCTCTCTTTCTCTCTCAAAATAAGCAAATAAAACTTAAAAAAAAAATCATTTACTGGATGAAAAAAAAAAAAAAGGGCCTTAAGACCATGGTTCCCAAACTGGCTACCAAGGTACCCCAGGGTGCCACTTCTGTACGTTGTGAGGGAAACATAATGATATTCCATATCTGTTCAACACCACATAAACTGGTAGCATCTGGGAGGTCACACGTTGCCCTACATGCCTATCAATGACTTCATATCTTTGTAACGCTAGGTTTTCTGTAAGCAGTTAAGCAAGTTTGAGAAAAAGCAAAAACCGTAAGAAAATCACTGTGAAACAGGAAATACATGAAGGTGAGGGTGTCTAATCTGGTTCCAGTGTTTGAGAAGCTGTGCAATGCCAAACAGGTGCACATATCCCATTAATTGTTGTGCTTATTTAAGAATGACATAGAGAGGCGCCTGGGTGGCTCAGTCGGTTGAGCATCTGACTCTTGGTTTCTTTCGGCTCAGGTCATGAAATCAGTTTTGTGAGTTTGAGACCTGTGTCTGGCTCTGTGCTGACCGCACGGAGCCTGCTTTGGAATCTCCCTCTCTCCCTGCCCCTCTCACACTCGTGGTGTCTCTGTCTCCCTCAAAAATAAGTAAATAAACTTACAAAAAAAGAGAATGACATAAAGATATTATTTTCTTTGGACCAACAGTTATCATTTTTGCAAACAGCTGCTAAGTTGTTGGGATATAAATAGTTATCAAGTGGTTTGGATCTAACTACTTGCTAAATGGAACTTTTGGCCTGGGGTGCTGTGAAAATTTTATAGAGGCATAAAGGGCACTTTGTTTTCTCAATCACACCCTCAAACTGAAAACAATCTAGCTACCCAACAATAGGGATGGTTCCTTATGTTGCAGACAGTGGCTATAGGGACACTCGACAGCCTTAAAAAATGATTAAATGGAAGACACTTGTTAAAGTATTAAATGAGGGGCCCCTGGGTGGCTCAGTCGGTTAAGTGTCCGACTTCTGCTCAGGTCATGATCTCGTGGTTCGTGAATTCGAGCCCCGCGTCGGGCTCTGTGCTGACAGCTTGGAGCCTGGAACCTGCTTCTGATTCTGTCTCCCTCTCTCTCCGGCCCTTCCCCTCTTGAGCTCTGTCTCTCTCTCTCTCTCTCAAAAATAAGTAAACATTAAAAAAAATTAAAAATTTAAAGTATTAAGTGGAAAAAATGGGATACAATTGGATTCTGTGATGGTAACAAATACATGACTGGAAAAGATGAGAGGGGAAAAAAAGGTTTTCTATTGAACCCACTAAATGCCATGTGGTTTCTTGGGTTGGAAAATGTTGGAGCAGAAAAAGGGCATCAGGCGAAATCAAAGTCTGTAGTTTCATTAATAGTAATGTACCGATGTTAATTTCTTAGTCGTGAGAAAAGTTCTAGGACCGGGCAACGCAGAGACCCGAGGGGTGGCTGAGTGAAGGAGGGCAGGAATTCTTTGTACTATATCTGCAACTTCTCTGTAAATCTACAGTTATTCCAAAATAAAAAGCTTATTAAAGAAAAATCATGTTTCTGGGGTAAGGTCAAAGGTGGCTTTTTTTTTCTTCCTTCTTTTGCTTCAGGTTTTAAAAAATTAAAATTTTTTTTTAATCTTTAAGAAGCCTCCACGTCCAATGTGGGGCTGGGACTCATGACCCTGAGATCAAGAGTCTCATGCTCTACCGACTGAGCCAGCCAGGCGCCCTCCCTCTTTAAAAAAAATTTTTTTTTGTCTTAAAACATTAAAAAAATATTTTTTAATGTTTGGTTTTGAGAGAGAGAGAGAGAGAGAGAGAGAGACACCAAGCGGGGAAAGGGCAGAGAGAGAGGGAGACTCAGAATCTGAAGCAGGCTCCAAGCTGTCAGCACAGAGCCTGATGTGGGGCTCGAACTCACAGACCCCAAGATCATGACCTGAGCTGAAGTCAAATACTTAACTGACTAAGCCACCCAGACACCCCTTATTCTTAAAAAAATTTTAATAGTGATAACAGTAGCAATAGCTTCCAGCTATGGGGCCCCTCATATGAGCTGGGTATCATGTGATAGGCTTTATCCATGTTGTCTCATTTAATTGTCCGAACATCTCTGTGAGGGAGGTGTTAGTAGCATTCTACCTCAAGGAATCTGAAGCCCAGAGACATAAAGTCAGTGGCCCAAAGTCACACAGCACCCAAGTGGCTGGGATCAGAATCCATTATCCGTCTGGTTTCAATGACTGTGCCCTTCTCATGCCACTTCAAATGCCTTCCCATGCCTGCTTTTGTACATATCAACCCTCCGAAGCAGACGCTCTTATTCCATTTTACAGATGAAGAAGCAGATGGGAAACGGCTTATCTGTGGGCATAGCTGGCTGGTGGGAGAGCCAGGGTTTGCCCCTGAGCCTTATTTCAACATTCATGCTCCTTCTGCTAGATTCTTGAGAAAAATGCATTCTCAGTGTTACAAGATGTCAACCCCTCCATTTGGAAATAGACATAAGAAGTGGGCGGAACCCCCCTATATCCCCTCCGAGGCCCCACGAAGGGGCCTGTCAGAAGCCTGCACCCCTCAGATGACACCGTAGTCATGTGGGTACCGTTAAAGAATTTGATGATGTCTGTGAAATCCATATTGTTCTCCAAGATGATGTCACGGTAGACCTCCACCAGAGCCAGCGCGATGAACAGGACGTAGTGGGTGGACGAGACGTGCTTGGCTGCCCAGATGGTCTCCCAGACAGAGAAGACGTCATCGTAGACAAGTTCTGCGTGAGACACCAGTACGCACATGCGTGGGGAGAGGGTCAGCCACAGAGCTCACGGTGCTGCCCTCCCTCTGGGAAAATCCCAGGCCAGCTGTGTCCTTCCTTCACTTCTGTCCTAGCACTGCAGAGAGCAGGCAGAACTCAGGTCAGGAGGTAGGAGACCCAGACTCTGTCATTTGACCGTCGGAAGCCTCCGTTTTCCCCATCTGTAGAGGAGGTTATGCAGACTAGGGGGGATGTAAGTTTCCAGCTTCTGGAAGGGGAGGAACCCGGCATAATCAGGTCTGATTTACACCGACCTGTCCCTGCCCTTTGACTAGCATCCCCTTTTTCTCCCTGCACCTTGTATCTCCTTAGCACCCAGGGGTGTATTCTCTTACTCCTGTACAAATGCAGAGCTGGCTGTTGCCTCTGGGGCTAGTCAAGAAACTGGAGAGAGCAATGGTTGAGAGCAAGGCTTCCTATGTCCACTAAACTCAGTCTGAATCCAGCCCCACCACTTGCTGGCAAGGTGACCTTGGGCTAGCCCAAGCCTCTACCAAGAGCCTCTCTCTCTCCTCCTCTGTACGTGGGGTGAGGCTTGCAAAGATAATACATACAAATGGCTCAGCACACACTGCCCGGCGCGTTAAAAACGCCTTCCCGCAGGGTAGATACTCTTATGAGCATCACTCCGACTCTGCACAATAGCAGTGTGCTGTGCCCCACGTCATTTCCAAGTCACATGTGCACCATGCTGCGTGAGCTTCGGGGCACCTGGTCTCTGAAAGGCGGCAGAATAGAATGGAAGGGAACTAACTGGGCTTGGGGGCTAGACAGAGGCGGCCTAAGATCCTGGCTCTGCCGGTCCTACCTCTGAATTCGATTTTCAGCCTTGGCTTCCCCATCTGTAAAATGGGGACTGTAACGTGGCGGGGTCCCCTCCCTAAGGAAGGACAAAAAACCTCAAGGTAACCTGGCTAATGTGCGTACATGACAACATCCCTCACGACCTTGTGACATGAGACCCCTTAATCTGACCGCATGTTTGTGTGTTCCCACGTATGGGAGACACAGAGGTGAAACATATATTAAAAAAAAAACTACGCCACGTGGCGTTCGAGGCTCGGTTCTTCGGGTACGAACCCAACTGAGCGGTGCCGGCGGGAATAAAGCTGCTTCCTGGAAAGAAAAGTCTGGGTGTCACGACTCTCTGTGCGAGAATCCTGCTCCAGTAACAATACCTACTGCGCGGTGTCACTGAGAAATAAGGCAGGCGAGCCAACAGTCACAGCGTGATAACTGGGTGTTACTCTCTTCCTCTGGCTCTGCTGCAACACCCCCGCCCTCGCCTCCTCGGTACCTGTTCCCTGAGGGTCTGCTGCCAAGACTCTGGGAACAAGACCCCAGTTTGAAGTCCATACCTCGCTTGAAATCCAGCAGGAACCAGCGGTAGCAGAAGTAGAAGTGAGTGTAGTCCCCGTTCTGATGCATCAACTCAAAGAGCTCGGAGTCCAGAATCTGCCAGTGGGAGAAAAGGTTGGCATCAGCCTCCCAGCAAGAGGCTGGACCAGAGGGGACAGAATGAGGGCACATCCTCATACCGGACCCCACTACAGCCCCTACAACCAGGTGGAGCTAAAAAACGGGCAGAAGATTTGAAGTGAAAATCAACCCAGCCCAAGTCAACCCCAGTGACTTCTCTAAAGACCTGCAGGTAAAGATCCACAAAGCACATGACAGATGCTCAGTGGGATGAATCAGGAAAATGCGAATCTAAACCGTAATGAGACACCACTGCACACGCGCTAGGATGGCAAGAACCAAAATGATGGACAACCGAGTGTCAGTGAGGAAGGAGAGAAGCTGGGACTCCGGCACGTGGCCGGTGGGAACGTAACACGGTGCAGCTGTCACCTCACTCCTGAGTGCATCACCAAGAGAAATGAAAACATCTGTCCACATAAAAACCTGTAAGCGAATCTTCCCAGCAGCACAATCCACGAGAGCCAAAGAGTGGAAACCACCCAAATGTCCATGAACGAACGATGGGATGAACAAAATGGAATGAACTGGCTTGTGCTGCATTAACTAAGTGTGGCTCTGAGGTTGATTTGGGGTCCATCAGGCTGAGCTGGAATAAGTTATACTGTTGAACGGGACTGGGTCAAACCTGGATCAGCGACCTCATGTTGGCAAAGTGCGTGTCCATGGCGCCCCCGTGGGGAAAGTTCTGGTTCATCCTCTTCATGAGCTCCGTGAAGCAGCTGAAGGCCAGGGCCTCTGGGGAAAGAGCACAGCAGAAACGGCCAATGCTGCCACTGCCCAAGGAACCCCAAGCTCCCAAGGTGATCCCAAGGTCGAAGGCTCCAAGCTGGTTCTTGAAACCCACAGCCGAAGGACAAACACAGAGACGATGGAGTGTTAGCGTACTGCACTTCAGGGGATGTTCTGCAATCTAAATACATACTTCCCTCCTTGGAGGGTTGAAATAGCCTTTCTTTTAGGAAATAATGGTGATACCAGATGCTCTTTTTTTAAAAGATCCCTAGTTGCCAATTGGTACCATCTGCGATCTCTTTCCTTCAACTCTGTATGTCAGCATCCTATTCCTTCTTCTAGAACTTTATGAAGGGAATAATCAAGTATGTATTTATCTGTAGCGTCTTCCACTCAGTATATATACTTAAAAAAAATTTTTTTAATGTTTATTTATTTTTAACAGAGAGCGAGATAGAGAGAGAGAGCATGAGCAGAGGAGGGGCAGAGAGAGAGGGAGACACAGAATCCGAAGCAGGCTCCGGGCTCCGAGCTGTCAGCACAGAGCCCGACACGGGGCTCGAACTCACAGACCGCGAGATCACGACCTGAGCCGAAGTTGGACGCTCAACTGACTGAGCCACCCAGGCGCCCCAGTATATATACTTTTAGATGCTTTAGTGTATTAGTTCATGCATGTGTATTGCTGACTGGTATTCCATTGTATGACTAGAGCACAATTTATCTATTCTTTTCTTGTTGGACATTTACATTATTTAGTTTGGGGGTTTTATGGATTTTAAGCTCAATAAACATTTAATGTATAAAAAAATAAAAGAAAGTAATTAAAGATCCCTAATTTGCTCTAATAAAAAGTTGATGATGTTTTCTTGGTCCCCAAACTTTTTTTTTTCTTTTTCAAAATTCTACCAGTTCATGAAATTCTCAAGTCTGGGAATCACTGGATTAAAACAGCAATTGTCAATACTGGAAAGGCGCTGACAGGCATTATGCAGAGAAAGAGTCCAATAACTCTGGGAAATGCTAGAGAGTGACTACATATATTGAAAAGTAAAGGCTCTGAGAAGTCCTGCAATAAAGAAACCTGTTTCATATTGTTTATGAGCCAGCGTTTAGAAAACTTTATTTGAAAATGATACCTTTTTTTTTTTTCTCTTAATACCTGGTAACTCTGGAGAATGTTACACTAGACTGGAAGGTTTCCCAAGGCACAGTAAGACCTCATTCATTTTTAAAAACACTATTTTTCACGGGTGCCTGGGTGGCTCAATTGGTTAGGCGTCCGAATTCGGCTCAGATCATGATCTCATGGTTCATGGGTTTGAGCCCTGTGTCGGGCTCTATGCTGACAGCTCAGAGCCTGGAGCCTGCTTTGGATTCTGTGTCTCCCTCTCTCTCTTCCCGTCCCCTGCTCATGCTGTCTCTCTTAAAAATAAATAAACATTAAAAAAATTTTTTTAAATAAAAAGACTTGATTTTTTTAGAACAGTTTTAGACTTCTAGAAAAGTTGAGAAAGGAGTAGGGACAGTTTTTGTATACTACATTTGTTACAATTAACAACCCACTGATGATACATTATTAACTAAACTCCATAATTTTGTTTATTTTCTGTTCCAAGAACCCAACCAGGATAACACATTACACACAGGTGTTCTCTCTCCTGGGGCTCCTTTCGGGTATAGAAGTTTCTCAGGCTTTCCTTGTTTGTGATGACCTTGGCAGTTGTGAGAGTGGTTGTCACATATTCTAAGGGATGCTTCTCTACTGGAATTTGTTGGATGTTGTTCTCACGATGAAACTGGCTTTTGGGGTTATTGAGCGAAAGACCACGTGGGTGATGTGCCATTTTAAACACATCATGTCAAGGGCACCTGCCATCCACATGATTTATGATTGTTAATGCTGATTTCAGTCACCTGGCTGACGCAGTGTTAGGTTTCTCCACCACAGTTTCCCTCCTGCCCGCACCCCCTTCTAGGCGGAACTTTTTGGAAGGAAGTCACTGTGTACAACCCACGTCTAAGGACTAGGGAGTTATGCTGCCCATTTATTTAACAGTCTTATTGAGATGTACATCGCATAACATCCACCATTTCAAATGTACAGCTCAGGTTTTTAGCATGTTCACAGAATTGTGCAACCATCATCTCTAAGGTGGGAACGCTTCCATCACCCCCAAAAGACACCTGCACACATCAGCAGTCATGGCCCATACCCCCCCGCCCACCCCCCCCCCCCGCTCCCTGCCCCTGTCAACCATTAGTCTATTTTGCCTCTACAGATTTGCCTCTTCTGGACATTTCCAATAAATGGAATCATATGCTATGTGGCCTTTTGTGTCTGGCTTTTTTCACTTAGCAGAGCCTCTTTCAGGTTTCGCACTATAGCAAGTGTCAAATCGTTCTTTTTTTTCTTTTTGCCAAATCGTTCTTTTTTTTTTTTTTTTTTTTTATCATTGCAGGGCTATACCACATTTTGGTTATGCATGCATCCACTGATTAACACTTGGGTTGTTTCCACTTTGGGGCGATTGTGAATAACGCTGCTGTGCACATGCTCACACAGAGTGTTTGTGCAAACACTGCGTTTTCATTTCTCTTGGGGATATACTTAGGAACCAAACTGCTGGTTCAAAATCTCAGAGACAATGTCTTCATATTGTCACTAACACTTGATATTTTCCATTGTTTCCATTCTAGCCATTTAGTGGGCGTGAAGTGGAATCTCATTGTGGTTCTAATCTGCATTTCCCTACCGAGTAAAGATGTTGAGCATCTTTTAATATGCTTACTGGCTACATGTATGTCTTTCATTCTGTTGAGAAATTTTTAATTGGGTTATTTATCTTTTCATTATTGAATTGTAAAAGCGCTTTACATTTATTTATTTATTTATTTATTTATTTATTTATTTATTTATTTATTTATTTATATAGCATGAGTGGGGGAGGGGCAAAGGGAGAGGGAGGCTCCACACCCAGCCTGGAGCCCGACGTAGGGCTCCATTTCACGACCATGAGAGCATGACTTGAGCCAAAATCGAGACTCAGGCTTAACCGACTGAGCCACCTGGGTGCCCCCCTTTACATATTTTGGATATAAGTCCCCTGTATGATGTATGTGATTTGCAAGTATTTTCTTCCATTCTTTGGGCTCTCTTCATTTTCCTTTGAAGCACAACAGTTTTAAATTCTGTTCAAGTCCCATTCAATTTTAATTTTGTCGCTTTATTCTTTTGGTGTCATATCTAAGAAACCATTGCTTAATACCCAAGGACACAAACCCAAGGTCACAAAGATGTACGCCTGTGTTTTCTTACAATTTTGTAGTTTTCATTCTTATATTTAGGTCTATGATCTATTTTTTAATGTTTATTTATTTTTATGAGAGAGAGGGACGGAGTGTGAGTTGGGGAAGGGCAGAGAGAGAGGGAGACACAGAATCCGAAGCAGGCTCCAGGCTCCGAGCTGTCAGCACAGAGTCCGACGAGGGGCTTGAACTCACGAGCCACGAGATCATGACCTAGGCCAAAGTCGGTGCTCAACCGACTGAGCCACCCAGGCACTCCAGAAATGCTTATTTCTGGACTGCCAGTTCTATTCTACTGATCTGCATGTCTATCCCTGTGGGACTACCACACTCTCTTTATTACTGTAACTTTGTAATAGGTTTTGAAATTGGGAACTGTGTGTCCCCTAATATCTTCTCCTTTTTCAAAACTGGTTTTGCTACTCCTGGTCCCTTGCATTTTCAAATGAGTTTTAGGGTCAGCTTGCCCATTTGTGCAAAAACTGCAACTGGGATGCTGATAGGGAACACACCGAATCCAGATCAATTTGGAAAGTACTCTGCCATCTTAACAGTACTAAGTCTCCCGACTCACCAACATGAGGTGTCTTTCCATTTATTTAGATCTTCAATTTTTTTTTTAAACAATGTTCTACAGTTTTGGCATACAGGCATACCTCATTTTATTGCACTTTCCAGATACTGCATTTTTTACAAATTGACGGTTTGTGGCAACCCTGCATTGAGAAAGTCCATCGGCGTCATTTTGCAAACAGTATTTGCTCACTTTGGGTCTCTGTTTCACATTTTGATAATTCTTGTAACGTTTCAAGCTTTTTCATTATTATATTTGTTATGATGATCTGTAACCAGTGATTATGACTTGCCGAAAGCTCAGATGACGGCTACCATTTTTTAGCAATAAAGGATTTTTAAATTAAGGCATGAACATTATTTGTCTAGGCATAATGCTATTGCATACTTAACGGACTACAGGGTAGTGTACTCGTGACTTGTACATGCACTCAGAAACCAAAAACTTCATTTGACTCGCTTTATCGCAATATTCACTGTATTACAGCAGTCTGGAATTGAACCTGCAAAGCTTCCACTTCTTCTGTTGAATTTATTCGTAAGGGTCTTCCTTTAGATAGTATTACAAATGTAAATGCCTTCCTAATTTTGTTTTTGCATTGTTCAATGCAAATGTATGGACGTACAAGTGACTTTTGTATACGTATCTTGTATCTTGCAACCTTGCTGAACTTGTTTATTAGTTCTAAGATTATTTTTTATACCTTAGGATTATCGGTATATAAAAATCAGATCTTCTGCAAGTAGAAATAGTTTTACTTCCTTTCCAGTATGGCTACCTTTTATTTCTTTTGCTTCCCTAATTGTCCTGTCTAGAACCTTTTGTGGCAAAAGTGGACATCTGTGTCTTATCCGTGATCTTGGGGGAAAGCATCCAGTTTTTCACCATTGAGTATGAACAAGCTGTAGGATTTCCTTGGGTGCCTTTTATCGTGCTCAGGAAATTTCCTTCGATTCCTAGTTTGTGGAGAGTTTTTAACATGAAAGGGTGTCGAATTTGGTCAAATGCCATTTCTTTGTTAACTAAGATGATTGTGTCATTTTCGTCCTTTATTCTATTAATCTGGTGAATTATACTGATTGATTTTCATTCATTGAACCAGTCTTGTTTTCCTGGGATAAATCCCATTTGGTTATGGTATATAGTCTCTTCTAGATCTTGCTAGATTCAGTTTGCTAGTGTTTTGCTGAGGGTTTTTGTCTTTATATTCATCAAGGACATCACTCAGTAGTTTTCTTTTCTTGTGATATCTTTGTCTGATATTAGTATCAAGGTACCAATGGGTCTTCATATAAGGACTGGCCTTATAGAATGAGTTGGGAAGTAGTCCCTCCTATTGTTTTTCTGGAAGAGCTTGTGGAGAACTGGTATTAATTCTTCTTTAAGTGTTTGGTAGAATTCATCAGTGAAGACATCTGGGTGTGGGTTTTTCTTTGCTCCCCTTCATGTCTGTGCAATCAGTGGCTAGCAAAGGCCTGGCTGGGTGTCGGGCACCTGGTGATAAGTGTGGACTAACATGGAACAACAAGCCTTTCTATTTCCCTAGGACCTTGATGCACTCACCAGAGTCACAAAGTAAGGTTAAACCCCTCCTCTGCAGTGGGAGTCACAAAGTAAGGTTAAACCCCTCCTCTGCAGTGGGAAGGAAAGTGCACCCCTGGCCTTGGGGTGGCGGGGGGGGGGGGACATGCTCACCGTCATCCAGGATGACCAGCAGTGGAGCCAGGAGGTCACACATGCCCTGGACATAGCCGATCTCAATGTGCTGCCAGATGTAGCTACAAGAGAGAGACGATGGGCCTGAGGATGGCACTTACGACCTCTGTCTCTCCAACCCCCCCGTCCTCTTCCTCCTTCCTGCCACAGCCCCCCATTCCTACCTGGACCACTCACTCCCTCGGCTCCTGCCTCCACCCCTTCCCCAGTCCCACTCTCTTCAAACATCCTATTCTCAGCCACCAGGATGGCCTTCCTAAAGCCCAGCTCCAAGAGGCCACCACATCCTCACAGGCTGCCCACTGCGAGACAACGTGCAAACGCCTTCCCTGGGCGTGTAAGGCACTCACTGTCTTCGCCGCATCTTCACAGCCCCACCATCGTCTCCCAGTACTTCTTCCTTTCGGGCACACACTCACACCCCGGTGCCTGGCCCTAGCACTTCTGTGCCTGGAGTTCCCATCTGCCCTTGAATAACAGTAACTACCATTTACTGGGCATGTACTGTATGCTCAGCCACTAAACATATACTGCGCCACGAAATTCTCAAAATAATCACACACAGAAGGTCCTGGCATATCCCATTTCACAGATGAGGAGACTGAGGTGCAGAGAGCTAAGCGACATGCGTAGTGTCATACACCCAAGAATACATGGCAAGGGCAGGATCTGAGCCCAGGTGGCCTTACCACAGGGTACGTGTATGCCGGGTGGTTTGTTCAGTCTCTCCTAATTTTGCCAAGGGCCATCTTGCATGTCCCCGCCTGTGTGGGCTTCCACACTTTTTCCCAAGGCCATAACCCAGCAAAAGCCGGTCTATCCTTCCTTCTCCCCCAGCACCTTCTCATTTTAATGTAACATATATTAGAGTTAATTATATTTGTGTCTTGTGCTCGCTTAGGCAGCACATACACTGAAACTATATTTGTGTCTCCTCAACTCAATCTGGAGAGGCAGTGATTGATTGCTTGGGAGACTGTAAGACAGAATAGTTACGAGGTAGTACTTATTAATAAAAATGAGTTAGAGCAGGGGTTGGCAAACCTTTCCTGGGAGGTCCAGATGATAATTAGCTTTGTCTTTGCAGGCCTAGGTTCTGTCTCAACTACTCAACTCTGCAGAAGCAATCATAGATACTATGCAAACAAACAGGCATGGCTGAGTTCTAAGAAAACTGTATTTGCAAAAACAGGTGGTGGGGCTGGATTTGGCTTGTGGGCTGTGCTAGCAGGTCTTTTTTTTTAATGTTTATTTATTTTTGACACAGAGAGAGAGAGAGAGAGAGAGAAGAGCGAGCGAGAGCCAGAGAGCCAGAGGGCCAGAGGGGAGGGGCAGAGAGGGGAACAGAGGATCTGAAGCAGGCTCTGTGCTGACAGCACAGAGCCCGACATGGGACTCAAACCCACAAAATGTGAGATCATGACCTGAGCCAAAGTTGGACACTTAACCGACTGAGCCCCCCAGGTGCCCCCATACTAGTAGTTTCTGAACCCCTGAGTTAGAGTAGTATGGAAAGACATCCAGGATGCATTTTTTTTTCATTTTACTTGAGAGAGAGAGAGAGAGAGAGAGAGAGAGAGAGAGAGAGAGAGAGAGGGAATCTTAAGCAGGCTCCATGCTTAGTGCAGAGCTTGATGTGGGGCTCGATCCCACAACCCTGGGATCATGACCTGAGCCGAAAGCACAGTCGGATGCTCAACCGACCGAGCCCCCCAGGATGCATTAAGCGTAAGAAGCAAGTGGTAGAAAAATATAATATTAATCCTACATAGGTAAAATTAAGAAGACATTAAAACACGTATGCACTCATGTTATATAATATACTACCTATGATGTCATTTTCCATCTATATGCGGCTTGGGAAGACATTCACTAAATCCTTAGCAGTAGTTTCTTTTAGGCGAGGGGCACTGATACCTGGACAGGGAAAGCAGTCTCTCTTTATACCTTAGGAACTTCTGGTTTCCTTGGTTGATCTAGGTATTTAATATGCCTGAGTTACTTTCATATTTTAAGAAATAACATATTTAGTATGTAATGAGAATAAGAAGCTCCAGATCTTGGCTGAAAGAAAAAGGAAGAAAAGCACAGATGTTTTTAGAGCCCGAGAGATGTGGGCAAGAGTTCCCGTCCAGCCACTGCCCAGCTGGGGGACTCCGAGCAGTATGGTACCCCTCGGCCTCCATTTCCTCACCTGTTAAATGGGATAATATTTGCCCCATAGGCTTGTTGTGAGGACTAAGTGAAATGACGTTAGTAAAGGGCTTGGGGTGGTGCCTGGTATACAGTAAGTGCTTAACGAATGCTCTCTATTATTATCATTACTGGGACGGTCACCTTATCGCCAGGTGGGCAAGGTGCCAACGGCAGAGGCTGCGGTCTGGCTGGGCTCTCCGTAGCCCCCGCCTCTGCCACCCCCTCCCGCTCCCCTGCAGCCCACCCCCCACCTCACCGCCCCTCCCTGCCCCCCAGCCACCTGCACATGACGTTCCGCAGCTTTTCCAGGTTGGCGGGCGTGAAGTACCAGTAGTTGCGGTCACAGCGCTGCACGTCCTTCTCGATGCGGTGCAGGTTGACGGTGTACAGGTCCAGGAGCTCCGGCTGCAGGCCCCCAGGAGGGGACGGAGAGAACAATTACACGCCAGCTCCTCACAGAGAGGTCGCGTTCCAGACAGTCTCCCTCCTCCTACCCCCCTCCTGCTGCCACTGAAAAGAACATCCTCTCCCCGGACCAGGTGGGCGTTTGATTTCATTTTTGTGGTTTTCCGAGAAAGCCTCTTTTCACTTTGTACGATGACAGTCCCTTTTTCTTTCTTTCCCTTTTATGAAACAAAACAATCCTCTAAGCTGCAAAGACGAATTCTCCTCACTGTGCACGACGGTTGGAACTAGCTGGAGATGCACCCACCGCCCCCGCGGGACACTGGACAGGAAGACGGAGAAAGCGGACAGGAGTCCAGTTCTGGCATATGCCGGGCTTGCTGCCTTGACCCCCATCTGAGGAAAAGGTTCAGTGATATGGCAAGAAAAATGAGGAACGATTAAAGGCCAAAAATTCACCACAAAGGCAAGAAATACCAAATCTGGCTTTTGCCTTGAGGAAAGCTTCCAGACTGGGAAACCTGAAGCTTGGATTTAATGGTTTGGGGATCCTTCTCCCTGAAGGTAAGGAATCTAATAAGAGATTTTCACGCATTAAGGCAGGATCCCCAAGAGCCACATCCCCAGTAAAGGAATGGTAGAAAAAGCTACTTACATCTAGGGCCTTAAAGACAACTACCTGTCTTGAACATAGGTGTCAAATGAAGTATAAAATATACCTCCCTGGATAATTAACAGCCTCACACCAGGTTTATATCTTATGCAGGTGGATAACCTAAGAGCAGAAGTAACTTCTAGATGAAGGTGGAGGAAAAAAAAAAATCTAAGACGACAGCTATTCACCAGGAGCAGAAGACTGGGGAAGGTCTGAGGCTCTCAGAGAGCATTCTTGAGGCATACAAAATGAACAGAAAACCTTGAGGTTTCGGAATGTTCTAGAAGAGATTTAGACAACTGGCAGAGCTTGGGGGGCTGGGGGGAGCGAATTAATGATTCGTATGTAGCAAACGCAGGACAAGAAAACAGAGATGAGGAAATGAAAACACATCCAGGGAAAACAAAATTTTCTGGCAGGAAAGAAAAACAAATACAGTTTACTGCATGGTGTATATACATTGTTTCGTTATACTAGCGTGAACAACAGATAGTCATTGAACTAAAATTATTGTAACTGCAGCGGATGGATGGGGCTGGGAAGGGGTCCCTTGTGTTGGGGAGGCTGTGGGGGTGAAACGTTCATGTCTGGAACTAAAGAAAAAGGAAAAAGATCAGGAAGTAGCAATACAAGTATGTTATTTATACACACGGGGGTAAACACCAGGTAATTTGGGCAGAACGAGTAACTGCTATTGCCTCTGGGGAGGGCTACATGGGGGCAGATGGGGGCACTTCTGGGTTTTGTATTCAGCCTGGTCTGTTTCACTCTTTACACTATGGGCATGTATATCTTACATAGAAATAACACGTTCTTCAAAGGAAAATGGATATACACAGTGCCTGGCTCAGAAAACCTCCCATTCAGTTGACATCCTTTGGCTTGGACTTTTTGGCAACAAAGTAAACTGGAGTACTTAAAAGATGTTGGACCTGAGTGTACCCCAAGATGCTCATCATCGAGGCTGCTATTGGTGGAAAGCTCACCGCACATCAGGCACAGAGGACTGGACTCCCTACTTCTGAGAACAGCTCAGGCAGGAAGGTACTCGACTGATAGAAGACTAAGACTCAGAAAGAAAAAGTGAGGTGCCTCAGCTGGGACTGAACCCGGGACGATTTGACTGCAAAGCCTGTGTTCTTTATTTATTTATTTATTTAATTATTTATTTTTTTTTTTAATTTTTTTTTTCAATGTTTATTTATTTTTGGGAGAGAGACAGAGCATGAACGGGCGAGGGGCAGAGAGAGAGGGAGACACAGAATCGGAAACAGGCTCCAGGCTCTGAGCCATCAGCCCAGAGCCCGACGCGGGGCTCGAACTCACGGACCGCGAGATCGTGACCTGGCTGAAGTCGGACGCTTAACCGACTGCGCCACCCAGGCACCCCAAGCCTGTGTTCTTTAAATACTATACTGTCTGCCCAGAAGGGCTTCTCCAGTGCAGCCTCTGTGATGGGGAAAATGTAACAGATCAGAGGTCATTCTGGGAAACTGAGGCTCGTGGGACACACCCACCGTCCCACGGCTGTTAGGTACGAAAATTAAGTGCAGGAGAATCCTGGTGACTTACAGAGTAAGTGACGCCACTGGAAGACACGGGGGACGCCTCGTTGTTGGCAGAAGTGGCCACGGCCAGAGAGGCCAGGGCGGGGAAGAGACTTTCCATCTCGGGCTCCTCTGAGAGGTTGTCCTCACTGTCCACACGGCTGTGCTTCCCCACCTCACTGTCTCCCCAGCCCTCCATCGCGGCCCCCTCCTTTCCGGGCAGGGCCACGTCCATGCTGCCAGTGAGGGACATGAACTCGTCCATGCTCTCGTTGGCGAGGAGGTCGCTCTCCAGGCTGTCCTGCACGGCCAGGTCCTCGCGGGGGGCCTCATCCCGGGAGGTGGTGGCCTCACTGCTCTGCCCGTCATCCACGCTGCTGTCCCCAGGTCGAAGCACCAGAGGGGCATTCCGCTGGCCGTCCATGACGCCATCCTCCGTGCTCAGGCTGGGTTCCGAGGGCTCCGAGAGGCCCGAGGAGAAGTTGTGGGATGACGGATGGCCGGAGTCCGGGGAACAGGTGCCATTCACCAGGTTCCCGTTGGGGATCTTGGGCTGTCTCTCCTCCAACCTGCCTTCTGCCTCCACCTGCTCCACTTCATCCACAGACTCAAACACCTGAAGATGAGGTATGCACACACGGAGAGATTAGGATGCCCACTGCTTCCAGCACCAATCTAAACATCCATCAGCAGGGGGCCAGTTCAAAAATGGAACATGCACGTGGAATACTATACAGTCGGGGAAAGGAGTGGGACGGACCAGGTGTAATGTATGCTCCCGCCGTGGGAAATATAAGAGTGACCTACTGCATGGAAATGCCTAGAATAACCCAGAAAGAAGAAAGCCCTGAAATTGAGGAGTATTAGGGAACCGAAGTAGCAGGAAGTGTACCTTTCATCACAAAAAATTTTTTGCATATAACTTTTTAAAGTAAGAAATGAATTTACAACATAGGAAACAGGCTAAAAACAGTATATCCATGTGGTTGATTATTACAGATCAATTTTCCAAAGTAGTTAGACGTAGATGAGACACTATGGAAAAGTCTCTGGGACAAGGGCAAGGATTTATTTGTGGTTCCTTATGTCCTCAGGCCATATCCCATCAAGGATAGATAGTAGAAGACCATGTTCCAAGGTCACATGAAACATTTCTTCTCTGTGTTTATGTCACCAATATGATCTGTTAATTTCATGTGTTTCTGGTTTAAAATTTTTTTTTCTTGGTTCAATTGTTTTAAATTATGTCAATACAAAATTTGCCTAACTCCAAAGTCAGAATTAGGAAACAAGGGATATTCAGGGAAGTGTGGCTTCTTTCCCGGTGTCCTCCCCTGTCTCCTGTAGGTAATAATTCTGATTCATTTCTGGCTTTTTCATCCGTTGTTTTTGAAAACAGATATATTAACATTTCCTGTTTTAATGCCAAAGGTGTCACAGTGTGCATGTTTTTTGTGCTTTGCTTTTTATTTAATATTGAGTGGGATGAGTTAACATTTCATGGAATAAAATGGAAAGCTGTGCAACAACATGTATAATAGAATTTATGTAGGATTTTCCAAAAATTACCAAACAGTGCAATGTATTGTCTTCATACTGTGTACATACTTGTGTGCATGTAAAGGCAAACAGACGGTCTGGAAGGATACACAGCGAAATGATGACATTTCCAGGGAGGGCAAGTGGGGGTTAGGAAGGGTCAAAGCCAAATTTAGCTCTCTCTGCAATATTTTAATTTTTTATAGGAGGAAGAGATTCACATATTACCTGTGTAACTAAAAACTCCTTTTTTTTAATTTAAAAGTTTTTATTTTTTTAATGTTTATTTATTTTTGAGAGAGAGAGAGAGAGTGCGAGGAGGGGAGGGACAGACAGAGGGAGACGCAGAATCTGAAGCAGGCTCCAGGCTCTGAGCTGTCAGCACAGAGCGTGACGCGGGGCTCAAACTCACAGACGGCGAGATCGTGACCTGAGGCCGAAGTCGGACGATCAACCGACTGAGCCTCCAAAACTCCATTTTTAATGCTAGCATAAAACAAGTGACCTGTAGATGATGGACATCCAATCCCTTTACTCCAAGTTGAAGGGGGGGGATGGGGGAGGGGGGGCACCTCCCCGAGGGTCACCTGTGTGCTGCTGCTGGAGTCACTCTGCAGGCGGACGTGCTGGCGGCCTGAACTGCAGCTCTGGGAGGACTGATAGAAAAAGGGGCCAAGAGAGACAGAGACAGAGAGATTGAAGGTGTGCGTGAGGCTGCATCCCGGCTCTGGGGCCCTACACTCAGTTCAGGCAGGGATTCTGTAAGTGTGGCCTCATCTCTGTTCCTGACTTGGGCAAGTCCCCTGTCAGGGCCTCAGCTTCCTATCTGTACCACAAGAATAGGGAGGGGGGCGCCCTCTGCTCCCTGGCGTCTCCTCAGGGGCCACAGCAGCCACTGGACCCCCTCCCCCTACTCTTGCAATCAGAAAAACCCACCTTTAACTGCCCTGTCCTCTAGACCTCTGGACAAATATTTAAGATCAACTCAGAGCTCGTGGTACTAATGGCCTGATTTTTTTGTTTTTGTTTTTTTTATTCCCCTCTGTATACATGCTTTTGCCTTATAGCTCCTAGTTCCCGCCTACTCGGATGCTAGGCTTGGCCACGGGCCCTGCTTCGGCCACCGGGATGTTAGTTAGCAACCTTACCAGGGCAGAGGTTTAACAAGTACTGTGTATTTCCACTTCGTCTCTTTATGATCTACGTTCACTATGTGAACGTGCCCAGGTCAGCCTGCTGGAGGATGGGACGTGTGGAGCAGAGCCCGGTCGCCTCAGACATGTGAGAGAGCCCAGCAAAGATGAACGAGCCTTTTAGCGGACCAGGCACGGACAGCAGGCTCAAGAGTGAGCCCAGCCAGGCCCGCTCAGGGCAGAACTGCTCAGCTGAGCCAGACTCAGGAGTACACACGAAGGGCGTTAATGTTAGGAGTCACCGACTTCTGGTGGTTGCTTGCTACCCTAGGCAGTATTATTGTTGGCAATGGATGAGTGTAGAAGCCCTGGGGAAGAGAATTAATTTTCTTCTTGGCTTCTCCTTTGGGCGGCTAAACTGGAGGTTCTGAGAGGGCGGGTATGTCTGACCTGGTCGCTGGAGTGCTCCTGGCATTCCAGGACATTCCTGACCGTTGTTGGCACGTAGTAGGTACTCAGTGAGCACTGGCTGAAAAAATGGGAGCCTAGCACTGTGCTAGGCGCTTCGTATGCACTACCTCATTTGAGCTGCACACAAACCTCCCCTATCCAAATGGTCGCGCCCTTTTTATAGATGAAGAAACTGAGGCCCAGAAATAAGGGTGCTTGCTTGAGGCCCCAGAGCTAGGAAATGGTGAGGCTAGACTCAAATGCAGGTCTATCAAACTCCACAGTAACCTTCCACCCAAACGCTAGGGGTGAGACTCCGTCCAAAGCTCCAGATACCCAGCCTTCACCATTCCTACAGCAGCTAAATGGAGCAGATCCTGGCCTCTATTTCCCGCCCTGTGCTCCCAGATGCGTCCCGCCTGTCACCTCATTGCTGATGGTGGAGTCCCGGTGCATCAGCCGGTGCAGGTGGCTGTCCAGGCTGGCCCCTGATGAGCATTTAGCCACGGCAGCTGCGTGGGATTCCCGCTCCCTCTGCCGCACGATGGCCTCACAGCCCAGCCATTCAGCCATGGTCTGTGCGTAGCACGCGTGAATCTGCTCGTCCACCTGCCAGGGCAGATGCAAGGTCACCCCTGGGGAGAGCCGGCCCAACCCAGAAGAGACTGCCAGCTCTGACCTGGGACCTTGAGCACTGGAGACACCCATTCATCATTCATGGACGTCCAACAGACATTGACCGAACACCTACCATGTGCAGGGCCCTGGCTAGGCTCTGGGGATACACAAACGTGCACAAAGCTACTTCTTTCAATGTTCTCTTCCTCTTCTCCCTCCCTCCCTCCTTCCTTTCTTACCTTCCTCCCCTCCCTTCCTTCCTTCCCTCTTCCTCCCTCCCCCTTCCTTCCTTCCTATCTTCCTCCCTCCCTCCCTCCCTCCCTTCTCTCCTTCCTTCCCTTCCTCCTGCCTGCCTACCTTCCTTCCTTCTTTCCTCCCTCTCTTCCTATACACATTCAAATACTTGCTGAGCTTCTCCTCTGCCAAGCAGTGTACTAAACCCTGGAGACAGCTGAAGTGAGAAGACTGTTTCTTTCTTATTATTCTTCCTTCCCTTCTTCTTCATTCATTCATTCACTTATCCTTTCGATTTGGGAAGCACCTACTCTGTGCTGGGTACCAAGCCAGACATAATGGGATACAAGATGAGCAAGACGCTTCACGCCATCCATCTATCCACACACCCTACACATTTACTGAGTGCCTCCCATGTGCCCAACACAGGGCCAGGTGCAGAGGATACAAAGATGAAGAGAACTGACCTCTCCCTTGACTCCAGCAATGGCCTTAGAAAAGGGCTACAGGTTTCAAGCATTTTCCTTGTGGGATTTCAGCAGACAGAAGGGCAACTTGCGTTGTTTCTGTTACACAGCCCGAGTAACTGAGGTTCTGAAACCACCAGAACTCTGGGCACAAATGGGCGTGGACAAGCTGATCTGAGTAAGGGTGTGGAGAGGCAGGAAGGGGAAGAGAGAGGGCAGGGAGCCTGCCTCCTGGCTGGGGGGACAGGGAATCCTTAAGCTTTCCAGGGCTTCCGGAGAGAGGCTCGGGGTCCACCCTGCCCAAATTCCTGCCCTTCCTCCCACTGACCTACCTCCAGAAGACTCATCCAAGCATACCTTCCTATTTCCACTGCCTTCCTAGGCGAGGTTCCCATGACCCTGAACCAGGAGGACCCCAGTGGGCTCCTTCCAGGTGCCTGTTTGTCCCAGCCTGGCCCCTCCTTTGCATTTACCCCTCAGCAGACTCCTCTTTGTTTCCTCCCCGGCCCCACCTCTCACTGTTGCCCCCACCTCACTATCCTGTTCCAGCCACCACGTCCACCATGCACTTGCCACCCTTCTCCCCACAAACCCTCACAGACACACACACACACACACACACACACACACACACACACACACACTGCATCATACACATGTCTCCTCTACCTCTAGGGCTTTGCTCTTGCTGGCCCCTCTTCTGAGAGGCCCTTCCTCACCGCCCTTGCCTGGAAAGCAAGCAGGTAGCCTTCTGCATGGCATAGGTGGCCCTGGTATGCTCTTACAACCCTGGGGTTTGCCTACATCTGACTCTGCACAAACCCCCACTACACTGGCAAGGAACTCATCTAACGCACCTCTGGGTCCCCGGTCCCAAGCACAGGACCTGGCACCCGGAACTCTGTTCCTGTTTGCCAGGAGCCCACGAGACAGGGGGTGAAGCATGGGAGGGCCTCGTGCTGGTCCTGAGATGATTTTAGACAGTTCACTGGCACAGGGTCTTATCATCTGGAATCACAGTGTGATTTCCATTTTCAGTTCCCCCTGTACTTTCCGGATTACGAGGAAGGCCAGTCTGGTGCTACCGTGCCTTGAACACCTCCAGTAACACTTCATAATCCCCTCTTTTAACAAGGAGAGCAGGCCTCAGGCAGGCTACAGTATCTACATGGAACGGAGTTATATCATTTGGTCGTATTCTATTTATTTTTATAGCTTTCCTTCTGTTATGCCAAGTCATGTCAGTCTTCCATTAATGGCAGGGATATGAAATACCTTTTTAAATAAGTTACATACATTTTGCAGTGAGTCAATTTACTGACAAATATTTAGTAAATAATAGCACAGGTGGGAAATGGATAAGGAATGTAAAATGCCACCAGGTATTGAAAACGGAGTATGAATAAAAGAAGTAGAATGTCGCAATACTTTTTATATTGATTACACAGTGAAATGGTAACGTACTGGATATGTTGGGTTAAATAAAATATATCATTAAAATTAATTTCATCTTAAGGAAGTGATGTGGACCCACACGCACACACACACCCACATCCACACACACCCACACCCACACACACACACGTGTATGCATGCACGCGAGCCAATGCAGAAGTGACTAAAATCCTAAAGAGGTCTGTGGTGTAGCTAGTGATATTGTGCTGATGCTAACGTCCTGGTTGTGATAATGTGCTACTGCTCTAGGAGGTGTTTCCATTGTGGAAAACTGAGCAATGGGTACAACAGGACCTCTTTATTACAGTTTTTGCAACTTCTTGTGAACTGGGAATGATGTTTAAGAACAATTCAAGGCATCTGTTTCCTTCTATTTTTTAAAATGGGACTATTAAAACACTAACTAAACGTTTGTTTATATTTACTTGTTTAATGTGTATTTATTTTTGAGAGAGAGAGCACAAGTAGGGGAGGGTCAGAGAGAGGGAGACAGGATCGGAAGCAGGCTCTAGGCTCTGAGCTGTCAGCAAAGAGCCCAACGCGGGGCTCAAAGCGGGGCTCAAACCCACGAACTGCGAGATCATGACCCCGGCCAAAGTCAGACCCTCAACCGACTGAGCCACCCAGGTGTCCCATAACATTAACTAAACGCTTAAAATTAACACACGGGCTCCAGTCATCAAGACAGTGTGGTATCAGCTAAAGATTTCTCATTACAGGGTGGTATTAGATGAACGGAATGGAATGGAGAATCCACGCTAATATGCCCACCTGAGTGCTGACAAGGGCGCAAAAGCCAGTCAAGAGAGGAAGGCCAGCCTTTCCACCAAACCGTGCTGGAGCAACCAGACATCATAGGCCAAAAAATGAATCTTGACCTAAACCACTCACTGGATACAAAAATGAGCTCAACACGGATCACAGACCTAAATTTAAAATGTACAACTGCAGAACTTGATAAAACTTTGAGAAAAGAAACATAGGAGAAAATCTCTGGGATCTAGGGCTAAACATAAAGTTCTTCAACCTGACACCAAAAGCACAATGTATATGAGGAAAAACTGATAAACTGAACCTCATCAAAAATTTCAACATTTGTTCTGTACAAGATCTCATTAGGAGGATGAAAGACAAGGGGCACCTGGGTGGCTCAGTCAGTTAAGCGTCTGACTTCGGCTCAGGGCATGATCTCACGGTTCGTGGGTTCGAGCCCCATGCCGGGCTCTGTGCTGATGGCGTGAGGCCTGCTTGGGATTCTCTCTCTCCCTCTCTCTGCCCCTTGCTCGCTTGCTCTCTTTCTCTCTCCCAAAAATAAATAAATAAACTTAAAAACATTACTAAAATCAAAAGAGGGTGAAAAGACAAGACAGACTGGGGAGAAAATATTTGCAAACCATTCACCCAGCAAGGAATAAGTATCAAGAACATATGAAGAGCTCCCAAGTGCAACAGTAAAAACCCAAACGATTCAGTTAGAAAAAAGACACGAACGGACATTTCATCAAAGATACGCAGATGGCGATAAGCATACAATGCAAAAACGTGCAGTATCACCAGTCATTTGGGAGATGCAAACTAAAATCACAATGACGCATCATTTACCCCTTGCCTGAGTGGCCGACATAAAAAATAGTGACAGGACCAAACCTCGGTGAGGATGCAGGCGTGGGTCGCTCATATACTGCTGGTGGGAATATAAAATGGTGCAGCCACTGCAGAAGCTTGGCAGTCTCTTACAAAACTGAACAAGCACGCCATGTGCCCCAGCAACTGTCATCTTGAACGTTTAATGACACCTTATGCTCAAGGGAAAACATGAACATTCACGGCAGCTTTATTTGTAAAGCTCAAACCGGGAAACGACCCACCTATCCATCAACAGGTGGATCGTCAAACATCCATACCATGGAACACCATAGAACACTTGGCCATGAAAAGGATAGATTGCCAGAGGATTGTGCTGAGTGAAAAAGTTCATCCCAAAACGTTATATACCATATACTATAGGATTCCATGTATATATGTTCTGGAAATGACAAAACTACAGGAACGAAGAACGTTCTGGTAATGTTGTCAGGTGTTATTAGGCGGGCAGGGAGAACGGAGAGGCTGTGGCCACAAAAGGGCAACAGGAGGACCCTGGTAACATCAGAAATGTTCAGTTTGTTGACAATGAGAGTGATACACAAACTTACTCATGTGATAAAATGTGGAGAGCTACACACACACACACACACACACACACACACACACACAGACAAATGTCAATGCCCCGGTTGTGATATTATAGTTTTGTAAGATGCTACCGTTGGGAGAAATCAGATAAATCCTTCCGTATTATTTCTTATAGCTGTACGTGAATCTATAATTCTCTCAAAATAAAGTTTATTTTACACAATGGCATCTGTGGCTTGTGTTGTATTTCTACCAGGCACCATTGCCCTGGAGCTTCCTGGGTCCCCCATGTTCCCCTGTGCCATCTTGGTCCAACGTGGAACCAGAGCACCTCCATCCCCACAGTACCCAGCTCCTTTTCTTGCCAAAGACCCCACTGCCCATCAGGTGTAACCAACCTCCTTCCTTTCTGTTTCTGTCATCCCGAACTGGTAGTGGCCCAGGAGGAAGGGCCACACGGCCTTGCGGATCTCCGGCTGGATGCCTCCATAGTAGATGAGGCGTAGAAGCTCCTGTTCCTCGTAACTCTGTGGTAGGTGGGAGGAAATAAAGGGTCTGGTCAACAGGAAAGGTGGGCTCTGTGACTTGACAGTCCCACTTCTCAGACCTGGTCCTTAGAGATCATGGTGTGAACAAACAAAGCCGTATGTTCTGGGATATCCATCATGGCATCATACGAGAAAGCAAAACCCTGGAAATCCCCCAACTGCCTGCCGACGGGGGTGGGGGGGGTGGGGAACGGGGCATCCCTACACAGGAATACCAACAGAGAGTAAAAAGGGCGGAAGGTGCATCCATGAGAACTTCAACAAAAAGATGTTCGATGTATATTGTTAAGTGGAAAAAAACAAGGTGGAGAATATATCTAGTGTGAGCCCATTTTTACAAAAAAAAAAAAAAAAAAAGGCCAGTATACAATGAGTTAACATTTGTACTTAGCTTTTAGTCAATTTCGTGCATTGTGTTTATTTGGCCATACCATCTCAAAGTTATTAACCTTGACTCAGCTCAGAGAAAATTGTTTAAAAGCAAATCAATCCAAAATGAACATTTCCAGCTGGTTCTTCACGCACTAGTAACTTCTGTGCACGCGAGGATAACTTTAACAACTGTTTGCTGTATTGTCAAATAGGTTTGCCCTCTTTTTAAAACTCATATTCAAGCAAAGGCTTTGCAGTTGTAATTAGTCACACTGAGGGGACCAGCAGGTCCCATCTGTGTGTGTGTGTGTGTGTGTGTGTGTGTGTGTGTGTGTGTGTGTAAAACGCCAATGACTGCTTTTTGAAAAGCCACTCTGAAGGGCAGCAAGGTCCAGTTTCCTCCCACCTCTTTACTGTACATTCTAAAATTAGAAGCATATTTCACATTTTTAAGTAGGCTCTACACCCAGCATGGGGCTTAAGCTCACGACCTTGAGATCAAGAGCCCCATGCTCTACCAACCGAGCCAGACAAGTGCTCCACAGATTTCCCATCTTAATGCTAGTCTTAGATGTACCTCACCACAATGGCAAAACCAGCCACTCTTTTGTCTCTGTTGGAAATTTTAATTCACGTTCTGCCGACAGCCTTGTCAAAGCAGTTTAAAGATCAGACAACTATTTGTGGCTGAGGCTGTAAATGCTTCATTGAAAATCCACCTGCTCGGGTCCTGGGGCCCACAGCTGGACTCCATTTCCCAGCCTCCTTTGCAGTTGGATGTGGCCATGTGACTAGGTTCTGGCCAATGGGATGTGATAGGATGTGATACAAGCCATTTCCAGGCCAGAGCTTTGAAGAAGCAGGTGTATTCCCTTCAGACTATGTATTTCTGCTCCGCTGCCTGGAGGCAGATGACTATGAGGCCCCCGGGAGGATGGTGGGGCCACAAGAATGAAAGACTCTTGAGCCCCTGGAGGGAGGACAGATGCCCACCCACCAGGAACGCCCACTGAGGACTGAAGAGTGAGCAAGAAATACACCCCATGATGTCAAGCAACTGAAGTAGTTACTGTATTGGTTACTGCAGCTCAGTCCACCCGAATGCAATAATGCAACCAAGAAGGGTAAAAACATGGCCAGTTTGCGAAACTGTTGCAAAAGTGTTAGACAAAAAATACTCACTTTTGACTAATCCATCTTTTCAACCAACTTGTCCTTAGACTGGCACCTCCCAAACTGGGGAGATCACTAGAAGCATTTGGGGAACTTTCAAAAAACAGAAATTCTTGGGCTCCACTCCCAGGGATGCTAAATCAGTAAAGCTGGAGTGGAGCCCAGAAGTCTACAAATCTTTTGAATTCCTCAGGAAATGTGCACTCTCCCAGGCCAGCCGGGATTATGAGCACTAGGACTTTTTGGGAAAGTAAACTGGCACATCTATTTAAATTTTAAATGCATATCAATTTTATTTCTAGAAATCTACTCTCGAAATAAAAGCACTAGTCAGAATTATACGTGCTTATAAAGATGTCGACTGAAGCCCTATTTGAAATAATTTTTAAAAAGAGAAAGAGCCCAGGGGTGCCTGAGTGGCTCAGTCAGTTAAACGTCCGACTTTAGCTCAGGTCATGATCTCGCGGTTCGTGGGTTTGAGCCCCACATCGGGCTCTGTGCTGACAGCTCAGAGCGTGCTTCAGATTCTGTGTTTCCCTCTCTCTCTCTGCCCTTCCCCTGCTCACACTCTCTCAAGAATGAATAAACGTTTAAAAAAAAATTTAAAAAAATAAAAAGAGAAAGAGCCCAGCTGTCTATCACTAGGGGAAGATCTGAATAAAGTATGGTCTACTCATCAACTACGTGCGAAGGTTCTAACGTTCAACATTTCACCTAGAGATCTGAAAGACATCTTTGCTATAAAATGAAGCTGTTGCTTAAAATACAAACTCAATGTCACCTCATTTTTTTTTGTTACCTCATTTTTAAAAAAATAAGAATTACAGGGGCAACAGGGTGGCTCAGTCAGTGAAGTGTCCGACTCTTGGTTTTGGCTCAGGTCATGATCTCACAGTTCATTTAGGAACATTTAGAAACTGTTCCATATGCTCTCCCCCCTCCCCCTCCCCCCCACCCAGTTTCTTGAGAGCCATAAGCCTATCAGCCTAGCCAAGGTTCTGGGAAGTTCTGCAGGATATAGAAAAGCTGACCCCTCTCGTTTCCCAAGCTATTTGACTGTGAAACTTTTTTCACACATAAACATCTTCCTTGCAGGGATGATTGCCTTCTAGTAAGAAAACCTTAGAGATGCGTTTCCAGGTGAAATATCTGATGGGAGGATTCTCAGGTCGTGAGGCCAAGTGGAAGGTTCTGCACGCTGGGGGGCGGTTTTCTGGGCCCAGCTGCCTCCTCTGACTTAGCTACCATCCTCCTAAGTAGCTAAGTAGTTTCAACCTTCCTGCGGAAGAGACTTACTGCACCTCGTGCAGCACTGTGCATACATGTGATGCTTAATAAATCCTTGGTGACAGATTCTTTACTCCTTCCAGGAGAGGACGCGCATACTCCAGCCTCCTGGATCCTCACACCCATGGGCAGAAGGGGGCCGTGGGTTTTAGCACTCTCAAGAAGGGCGGGGCCTTCAGGTGGGGTACGCAGACCACCCCTAAGGTGTCACAGCCGCCTTGAGTCCCCACAAGCAGGTGGGTTCATTGCTCAGATGACAAGATGGTCCCCCCAAGGGCTCTGCCCCACTGCAGGCAGAGCCAGGCCAAGCCTTACTGTGCTGTCCTGAAGGTACTGCTCCCAGATCCTGGCCGTCAGCCCATGTCCGGCATCACAGGGCAAGTCTGGAGACACGATCATGTGATTGACCAGGGCTGACAGGTGGGTCCTCACAGTGGACAGGTGTCTGCAGTAGGCAAGCCCTGGCGAGGGAAGGAGGGAGGGAAAGTGCCATCATCCACCATCCAGCTTGCCTTGCCTGGTCTCATGGATCTCAAAGCGCTGCCCCACCCTGCAATCCTAGTAAACCCTCATGACGCAGAAAGTCCCATCATCCTTCTCTTCCAGATGAGGAAGGCGAGGCTCGGAGGGGTGAAGTCACTTGCTGGCTTGACTGCTTAATAGTTCTGTGAGCCTAGGGAAGTCGGTCACCTTTCTCAGCCCAGGCCAGGGTGCCATTACCTCCTCTACTCGGAAGCCAAGGCATTTAATCCATGGGCAGGAGGCAGACAAGGGGCAGGCAGGAAGGAGGCAGGGACTCCACATGCTCTCCAGGCCTCTGGGTGCCTCCGATCCGTAGCAAGAGAGAAAGAGAATGGCAGAGGTGGGCAGCTCTTGTTCACAGTGCAGCTAGATAAAGAAGGCCCTGGGAGATGCACCTGGTTTGCTTTCAAAGATGGCCCCGCACTCTCACCGAATGCCTGCCAACCTGCCACCCTTCGTCCACTCCACCCTGGGCACCTGGAGGGCACAGTGCCTGGTACACAGGAGGCACTCAGCAAATGACAGCTTGTGTTTGCTCTGACCATGCCCCCTCCCTTTGGCTGTCCCCTATCAACTCCTGGAGAGGACCCTGGGCTTTCTGGAGCCTGAGGACTCGCCCCTCCCAGCAATGAGGAGGAGAAGGAGGAGGAGGAGAAGGATTAGAAAGAGGGGAAGGAGGGGGAGGAGGGTGAAGAGAGGCAGGAGGGGGGGGAGGAGAGGGAGGAGGAAGGGGAGGAGGAGAGGGAGGGGAGGAAGGAGGAGGAGGGGGAGGAGGAGAGGGAGGGGAAAAGGAGGAGAAAGAGGGGGAGGAGGAGAGGGAGGGGAGGGAGGGGAGAAATGAGGGGAGGAGGGGGGGAAGGGGAGGAGGGGGAGGGGAAGGAGGGGCAGGGGGGAGGGGGAGAAAGGGGAGGAGGAGATGGCTAACACTGACACACGCATACACTACGTGCCAGGGAGCTGCCAGAGCTCCCATAATGCAACTCATTAAATTCTCACAACAACAGTATGAGGCAGGTACTCCTATCTTCTCCATCTTACAGATAAAGAAACTGAGGCACAGACTGCTCGTGTCACCTGCCCAGGTCACATCACCGGGAAGTGCAGAGATGGAATCTGAACCCCAGCTGCCCAGCGCCAGAACTTGGGCTCTCAACCACCATCAGGGATGAGCCATGGCACGCGACAACATTGTTCAAGATCCATCTTGACCCTCGACCCTTTCTCCAGGAAGCTTTTCCATTTGGGTTCCATAAACATGTGTCCACGCTCCCCTGGCTCCCAGCCAGGCCCTGCATCAGGCACTGGGGATGGTGATAACAGAACAGGCAAAAACCTTGATCCTGAGAGCTCACGCTCTCCCTGCCTCTCCAGGCGCGGGGGGACATGGCCTGAGCTGCTACTCCGCAGGCCATGCAGGACATAGTAACACTTTTCTGGAATCCCTGAAAATACGTGTTTTATCTCCCCCATCTAGGCTGGGAGGCTGGGGAAATAAAATGTGCTAAGAATCACAGCAGAATGAAAAACAAAAAAAAAAATCAGGCTTTGTGGTCAGTGGGTTAGGCTTGAGCTCTGGCTGTGTCATGTATTAGCAGTGTGACCTTGGACAAGTTACCTTGCCTCCCTGTGCCTTAGTTTCCTCATTTGTTAAACAGAAACCATCGGAATGCCTGTATTTAAATTTTCATTTTTAACTCCGTGGAAAGGGATCAGACCACCTGACTCTTCTGCCCACAGGTGAGGGGAACCGACTCTTATTGAGCACCTAGGACGTGTCCTGCTAGGTGTTAGGGGCTCTATACATGCTTCTCATTTAATCCTGAAAACAAGCCCTCTAAGGTGGGCACTGGGGATGCGATGGTGACTAACCAGACCCCTGCCACTGAGAAGCCCCGTTGTTTGCTGTCCCCCCTCAGCACCTACAGACACAATTTATCCTCAATCTATAGATGAGGCTCAGAGAAGTGCATGTAACTACACTAAAAACAGACACATTCGGGAAACAGGGGAGCAGAGGTTCGTGTGCCAGAGCCAGGCACCTTCCCCTCACACTGCTGACATACAACAGGCATTTGATAAATGCCCCCAGAGACCACAATGGCAAGTAAAGCCAATACGCACATCCATAGAAGGCTCTGGAAAGGATCTGGTACTTCATATTGTCACAGAGGAGCTTCAGGGGAGCCCTGCAGGTGGAGGAAAAGACGACACTTAGGAAAGACCACACAGAGCCCAGATTCCCTGGGGAAGTACAGCTTGTTGCCTGTAGGGAGCAGATTAAAACCAGTCAGTTAAGGGGACTGGAGGCGGGGGAACTATTATTTCTACCCATACAGCATCATTGCCACTTCCCCTAGTCTTTGGGGTCACTGCCTCCCCAACACTCTGGACCTGCGGTTTGGATGAGGCTGATTCTACCCAGTACCTGACTCAGGTTGGAATCACAGTCCTTGAATAAGAGGTGGTCACGTGATCCAACCTGAGCCAATGAGAATGAGCCCTGAGACTTTTGTTGGAACTACAGGGAAACAGACCCATTTTTCTCTGTTCAAGCTCCTAAGCCAGAGGGATATAGGACAGTGGCTGCTGGGATCCATTCTTGCCACTCCATGGGAAAGGCCTGCCTGAGAATGAAACCACCAGAGGCAACAGTTGAAGAAACAGAGAGATTTCTGTTTTGAGCATCTGGAGCCAACCATGCCTGAAGTCACCATGCCTCTGGACTTCTCCATCCTGTTGCGATTTCCTTTCGTATTTGAACTAGTCTGAAGTGGTTTTTCAGTGACTTGCACCAAGAGTTCTGACTTCTCAAGTGGCCCAGCTGAACTAAACTGAGCCAAACTGCGATCCAGAGTCTGGCTGATTGCAGAGGTGATGCCTCAGAGCTCCTCCTTGCATGGGGGGGTTTTGGGGGCTGTTTTGGCTGCAAGAGGAGAGGGGAGTAAGGCCCCAGCAGTGTTGGGGAAATCGAGGACTGCTGAAGGGAGTATTGTGCATGCTTGCAGAGAACAGGATGGAGGAATAGTTGCATATTTTTCTCAGGACCTCCTGGGGGCCACCCAGCAAAACCCAGGGAGACAGGAAGGAGGCATGGTTAATGTCCTCCAGTTACACGCAGGGAGGCATTAAACATGAAAATAACCCTCACTGTACCCTCAGGTTGGTCGGGTGCAGACTTGCTCAGGTTACCAGGCATTTGTATCCCCATTCTGTGGAGGAGCAAACTGAGGCATGTGTGCTTGGCATTAAGTAATATTTGGTGTCACCGGGCCCTTTAATGGGCAGCAAGCAGAGCCCCGAGCTGACCCAGGACAGACACATAGTACGCATGATAAATAAGCCTTTGCTGTAAGAAGCCACTGAGATAGGAGGACTGTTTGTTACTGCAACATAACCTTGTTTATCCTGACCGATACATGTAAGGAAGCTCCGCTAGCTAGGACTTCACAAGGCTAGCCTCTGACCCAGACCTGAGTGATTCCGTAGCCTACATCCCTCTTCTGAATTCAGCGCTGGGCAACAAACAGGTGCCTACAAATCTTCTGCAAATCTTTCCATTCCCTCGACCCATGGCGTAAGCCCCTCATACCTCTCATGGTTGCAGCCATTGGTTGAGCCACCATCAGCGGAGCCACTCTGTGAACAGGATGAGCAGGAGGATTTCCGGGGGCTGGGCTGCCATAAGGGTGGTAGGTTGCTCACGGAGACATCCATCAGGTCCTGGGGGGCTGTGGTGGATAGAAGGGATGGGGCAAGAGCCCCAGTTAAATCTATGTGGGTCATGGAAACCTTACCCCAAAGCAAGCAGCTCGCCCCTAGGCCAGCACAGGGATAGGGAAAGACTCTGAATGTGACAGCCAGAAACAGCGACCCCAATCATTATCTGACCCAGATAATGGCCTTTGAGCCCACCTGATCCAATGAAAGCCACCAGCAAGATTTGGGGCCCTTACCAGATGGGAAGTAAAGAAAGGAAGAAAAAGGAAGAAGGCGGGGTGGGGGGGAGAGTGAGGATAGAAAGAGAGACAGAGAGAGAGAGAGAGCACACGCCAAGAGCCAAGAAAATAGACCCAGTGCCACAGCAGGAGGCCAAGCCTCACCATGTTGTCATTCAGCTGTCCTTATAGGAGACTGACAAGAAGGAAGAGGGGCCTGCTGGGGGTTTCTGGGCAAGGCTGATGATCCTGAGTCCCCTGGGGTAGACTCTCTGGGAGAGAGAATCTCTAGCGGGGAGGCAGAAGGGAGCCTAACTCAACAGATGAGGCAGGGCACCCAAGGGCAAGGGACCCAGCAGAGGCCCCGCTGATGAGGTTGTCTGCACTGTCCATCAGCCTGAGCCATACAGCTGTTCCATCAACGGGTCTCAAGCAGGCTGGCGACCGCCACCCAGCATCACGCTTGCTGAAAAGCCACATGCCAGTGTCCCACCCCGATCTACTGATTTAAAACCTGCTAGAGAGAGAGCCCTTAAGTCTGTATATCAAAAACAATTTTGATAACAGCAGCCACATTCGAGAACCAAGAGAGCATGACTGATCTCCTAACACTTGGATACTGGTGAGTCCTGATCAAGTGCTCCCAGGATACAGCACTTAGATTTTCCCTCACTGCCTTCTTTCCCAGCTCCATGGAAACCGTGGCATCTGCGGGGCTGCAGGACCAACACGACAGTGACACATGCGTTACAATTTCTGTCGTTAATTTCCTGGCTTCGTGACAGCTCCAGACAGGTGCAAAAATATTATTTTCTCAAGGACAGGGCTCGGTAAACATTTTCCGTCAAGGACCAGGCAGCCAACATTTTAGGGATTATGAACCATTTGGCTGTGATCACAGCCACTCAATTCTGCCTTCAGAATGCAAAAATAGCCATGCTCAAGATGCAAAGACATGAGCCCGGGTATGTTCCAATAAAACTTTATTTATGGACATTGAAACCTGAATTTCAGATCATTTTCACGTCACAAATATTACTCTTTTGATTTTTATCGATTAATAAAAATATGTGGAAACCATTCTTAGCTCATGGGCTGCACAAAATGAGGCTGGCTCCGGCCTGTGGGCCCTAGTTTGTCTAGGAGATTAAGAAGGGTTCACATCGACCCCACCAGCCACGCCTCCTCAAGGATGACCGGTAATCCCTGGCCTCTTCCCTTGGGCTGCAAGGTCGGGGAGAGGGGAATGGTTGCCGAGCCCACGCTACTTGTCATCAGCGCTTAGTAGCCGACAGGGCCCAGCCCTACCCACTGACAGTATAGAAAGCTGTCTTCACAATGTCACATAGAAAGCTCTTCCCCAACCTGACTCACAGATGAGCTGGCCAAGAAAGCACAGCGAGCCCCTGTAAAATGTTCTAGAAAAGTGTCCCCAGTTCTCTGCTTCCCTGATCGATTTCAGCAAGCTGTGGCAAGGCTGCCTGCACCCCAGCCCCTCGCACTCCACAGGCATCACCAATGGATCCCTTCACCACGGAACCCCTGACATCCCGCACCGGGGAGGCTGGACAGCGTGAGGGCATCGGTCTGTCTCCCGCTTCCCTCGTTGGGACCAAGACTCAAATGACAACATGGCAGAGGTGGCTGGCACCCAGCCCCAGGGTGGGAGTAGCCCAGACGTTACTGGGGGGCTGCTGCTTCGGACCCGGCATGGGGAAGGTGGCATCCCATCTGGCTCGCGCCCACTGACTGCCCCTGGCCACCACTAGCACCGACCGGCCGGCAGGAACCACCGTCCAGGCAAGGCTCACGGAGACTGGGGGAGTGCTGCCCAAGCGGTCGGGAGCAACTTGAGACACAAAACAGAAAGCACCAGTGAAACGGAATGTCCGCGGTGGGCAGAACACTGACACAGGCAAAGAGCCAATTCCTCAGGGCTGAACCTCTCCCCTGCCCTGCTCCACACGGCTCCGTGTTTATAAAGTGCCTACTATGTGCTGGCTGCTGTGCAGGCACAGGATTGCCCTATCGTCCTCAATCGCCCCGTGAGGGAGGCCTCTCTTCTCCCATTCTGCAGAAGGGGAAACTGAGGCTCAGAATGAGCCCCAGCCCCAGCGGGTGGTAACTGGCGTAACATTCCTTTCTGACTGAGGTCCCCCTCTCTTTCCGCCAACAACAGCTTTCACCTACTGAGTGCAAGTACTACCACTATCCCCTTTTGCAGATTCGGGAACTGAGTCACGGAGCATGGAAGCAGCATGCCCAAGACCGTCCAGCTAACAAACGGTGGGGCTGGGATTCCAACCCAGGGTGTCAGACCCCGAGATCCTATTCAATAGTCTCTCAACCGACATTCCCCCGACACCACCCTTGCTCTAGACCAGCAGCTGTCCACTGGGGCAATTTTGGCACCTTGAGGCCATCTGGCGATGTCTGGAGACATTTTTGGTTGTCACGACCTGGGAATTTGCTAGATGCTGCTGGCATCTATCTAGTGGGTAGACGACAGGGATAATGCACCAGACCCCCCACCCCCACCCCACCAAACACACAATTATTCAGCCCAAAATATCAACAGTGCCGAGGCTGAGAAACCCTGCCCTAGACCAGCTCTGTTCAACAGGAATCCAACCTGAGCCACATGCTTACTTCAGAAGTTTCTAGAAGCTGCACTAAAGGGGGGGGACCAGATGAAATCAATTTCAACAATAACTTCTGTTTACTCAGTATATCTGTAATGTTACCATTTTAACGTGTAATCGATATAAAATTACTGAGGAGATATTTTATATTTCTGTTGGTTGTTGTAAGTCTTCAGAATGCAGTGTGTATTTGACACTTAAGGCACAGCTCCATCCGAACTAGATGCATTTCAAGCGCTCGGGAGGCATGCGTGGCTCACGCCTGCCATCACAGATGGCATAGACAGTCTCAGCAACACAGGAGAATGGAAAGGCCCTCTTCTGACTCCGAAACGGGCTCAATGTTTCAGAACTGGTCTCTGCCTCCTCTGTGCACAAGGACCACAAGACGGAGGCAAGAAGACACTGAAAGGGGGTTTAGAACCATCTATGGCCACATCATCCTGCCCACAGGGCAAAACTCTTCTCCCTTATTATTGAAGGCAGGCATCTGCAAACTTTTTCTATAGAGGGCCAGACATGTAAATATTTTTGGCATTGTGGGCCTACAGTCTTGGTTACAATGATCTCACTCTGCTGCTGTGGTGTGAAAGCAGCCATGGACATGCTGTCTGTGAATGCGTGTGACCGTGTTCCAATAAAACTTTATTTACAAAAACAGGCATTGGGCGAATTTGGACCACAGGAAGGAGTCTGCCCATTTCTGATTTAGGCACTTCTTCAGAAAGGACTTCATTGTCCTCAAAGGTGAAAACCATAGCTCTGGGGCTCAGGCCCCTGAGAAAATCAACCAAGCAGGGGGCACCATTTCCACGTGGGCTGAATCTGACTGAGCTTGGGCATGAAGGGGGTGAAACCACAGTGTCAACCGATCCTGGTCAAAAACAATCTGCATGGAGTGGTTGTGAGAGGTACAAGCTCTGGAGCCAGGACACCTGGGTTCAAATCCCAACCATGCCGAGGATTAGCTGTGTGGCTCTGGACCAGTTTCTTAACCTTTCTGTGCTTCAGCTTCCTCTTCTGAAAAGTGGGCGATGGTGAAGACAGTGGCACCTGCCTAGGAGGGCCGTGGTGAGGATTAGCATTGCGTTAGGTGCCTGATACATCATCACACTGACTCCTCAGAATATGACCCTGGGTGGGGAGGGTCTGTAGAATGTCTCCCCATTCTACAGACAAGGAAATGAGGTCTGGAGAGGGCAATGCTGCAGTGGCGGAGAGGTGAATGCAGTGATGTGTGCTTTACTCATCCAAGAGCCCTTTTGCTCCCAGATGACACTCAGCAACGTCTGGGGACATTTCCGGTTGTCACAGCTTGGTGGTGGGGGAGGGGGCAGATTTGCTGCTTGGCCATTAGTAGCGGGAGACCAGGGATGGCACTCAACATCCTACAAGGCACATGACACCCCCCCCCCCCAAGAATTATTCCATCTACAACATCGGCAGCGCTATGAGTGAGAAGCTTTGATCTAAATAAACTGAGTTCACTGGGGTTTCCTCACGGGCAGATGAGAATTCAAGTGCCGGGAGTCTATCTGGGAGATGTTTCCAAGAAGCATGGGTAGGCGAAGTGACACGAGAAGGCAGAGCAAAGGGCTGGTTACCGCTCAGGTTACCACTATGGGCAACTGGTGCTTGATCTCCTGGGGGGCAGGGGGCGCTCTGGGAGACATGCAGACACGCATGTCAGAGCTTTCTTACTGGGGTGGGGGGTGAGGGAGCTGGGGCGTTTATACACTAATTCCTGCCAGTCGTTGGCTGAAGGCTGCTCCAGGGAGGATCCTGGTTCCTGGACACCTCTACCCCACCCCCACCCACAGGCAGAAGGGACCCTCAGGCAGAGAGACACTAGGATGGGAGTCGACAGGAGAGCCCGCAAGGAGGGGTGTGGGTGGGCACTGCCAGCGTCTGTCCTGCTGGCACACGGAGAGCCCCAACACGCTAACATGGACACTTCCCAAGCAAGTAAGACCTCCGGCACCCAGCCTGGCTCCCAGCAGAGCCTACAAACTATATGTTGGATGAGCCTCTCTGGGGAGCAGAGACAGGGCTTCCCGGGAAGGCAGACAGGGGGCATCTGGCCCCTCTGATCATTCGGCTCTTGGGGGTGCTGTATGAGCCTGGTACCGCTGACAGGCTGGGATGGCTCCAGACCCCGAACCGGGGTAGGAATGGATGTAGTAATGAACACTTCAGGACACTCTCAGGCTCCTAGTGATGCAGAAACACGAGGCTTTGGTCCTAACTGACCATGAAGGAATGAATATATGGGTGAAGATGAGAAACCAACCTGAGCAATATAAGACATTACCACCAAGCCTGCCCCACATCCCCAGATCCCACTGAGTGGTGGACAAAAGCCAGAGCGTGAAGCGACCTGGCATGATAGCAAAGGTAGGCTCAGAGCCATTATCCATCAAATGGAACAACAGGACCACCAAGGGTAAAATAAAACGGGGTTGACAGAAAGCACCTACAGCTTAATACTGAGTTGCTGAAACAAGACATCCACATGGTGCTTAATAAATGCTGGGACTCTGGGGCACCTCGGTGGCTCAGTCGGTTGAGCATCCGACTCTTGGTTTCAGCTCAGGTGGTGATTTCACGGTTCTTGAGTTCGAGCCCTGCATCAGGCTCTGCATTGAGAGCTCAGAGCCTGGTTGGGATTCTCTCTCTCCCTCTCTGCCCCTCCCCAGCTCCCTCTCTCTCCCTCTCCCTCCCTCTCTCTCTCTCTCTCTCTCTCTAAATAAATAAATAAACATTAAAATTTTAATAAAATAAAATAAAATAAAATAAAATAAAATAAAATAAAATAAAATAAAAGCCAGGCCTCTGAGAACTTTCCAAATATCAGTTCATTTTATCCAAATAACACCTCCGTGGTAAAGATGACCTTAATGGTAACAGTCTCCACGAACCAAGCATCTATGTCACGGCAGTCACTGTCCCAAGTGGCAGACATATATTAGCGTCTCGTGTGCCAGGGCCTGGTGCTTTGCTTCCCGCCTTTGCTGTTTTTGACCATCATGTATTGAAGCCCTACTGTGTGCGAGACTTGATTCCAGGGACTTTACATTGATCACCTCATTATCTCACTGAATCCTGACAACAGTAGAGTGAAATAAAATACCAACAACCACATAACAGCAGCTAGCATGGACGTGTTCTGTGCCAAGGGCCTTCTCTAATTTAGTCCCCACAAGGGCCCGATGATGCAGGTGCTATGTTAACGTCCCCATCTTACAGATAAGGAGACCAAGGCACAGAAGGGTGAAGTGACTTGCCCCAATTCAACCAGGATTCCAGAGCCCACTCACTACCCCGTGGTAATTCCTGCTCCAGGTTCACCTTTATTAAGCTCAGTAGTGCGTGGTTCTCACTGGGGGGAAACCGAGATACTAACTTCCTGGTTTCAAGTCCCTGCACACCCCCCCACCCCCCCGCTGGCCCCAGAACCCAGACCACCTGTCCACAAGCCCCAAACACCTGGAGTTATTTTCATGTTCAGCTAACAGGTTAGATCTCGGGGGCCCAGAGACTGGGAAGCTTACCGAATTCAGACTGCATGCCGGGATAGATGATCCTGAACACGTAATCTGTGGCCTCGTCATCTTCCTTGTCCGAAGACGTGGACTCGGCAGAACCCTGAGGGCTTCGCTTGCGCAGTTTGGGAAATACTTTGCCCTGAAAGCACAATCCCAATGCATAGCCCTTGGGATACATCTGTCCCCACAGTCTGTGCACGGCCTGAGGGTCTCAGTGGGCTGTGCATGAGCCCACAAAGCCAGGTAAGGAGTCATGGGCAAGAACGACCACCCTGGGGTGCCTGGGTGGCTCAGTCAGTTGACCATCTGACTTTGGATCAGGTCATGATCTTGCAGTTGGTGAGTTTGAGCCCCACATCAGGCTTGCTGCTGTCCGCGCAGGGCCCGCTTTGGATCTCCTGTCCCCCTCTCTCTCTGTCCCTCCTTTGCTCACACTCTCTCTCAAAAATAAATAAACATTAAAAAAATTAAAGAAAAAAAAAGAATGACCACTCCCCACGGCTGACCCCCACCCCCATCCCAGCCTCCCTGGGGCCCCCACGGTCACTCACCTTCCCCCGCTGAGACCAGAGTGGAGGGTCCAGCTGCCCGTGAGGGAGCAGCCCATTTTCCAGGCACGAGAGGAACTGCAGGAGGTGCCCCCCCTTGGGGAAGCGGAACGGCGGCCTCTGGATCCCGTCCTGGCTGACCAACACCACTGTTCCACCGCTGTCCACTGCCACCGCGACCCAGCCAGAGGAGACCCGGCAGAAAGTCACTATGGGGCATGGGATGGGGGTCCTCCCGGCAAACACATCGCCCTGGGCATGCCAAGCCAGACCCGTGGACCTGCTCCAAGGCTCTGGGAAAGGCCTGGGCAGAAGGTCAGGGGAAGTTTTTACCTCCCCAGAGCCCCTCCCATCCCACCGGCCACTGCTGCAGACTGGGAACTATGGGATATGGTCCAGAAGAATGTGGTTGCCCCCCCTGAAATCACCCACCAAGGGGAAACACCCCATGTCCCTCAAGTACCCTCTATGCATAAGCCTGACCTATTTTTGTATGGAGGCTTTCAGACCTACCCCTTCTCAGGGCAGTAGTGGCTTGCTAGCATGTATTGAGCACTTACTGTATATAAGCACAGCACATGAAAGGCAGTGTGTTATTGGAATACCCAAAATAGCCCTATGAGGTCTATCTATTATTGCCTATTTTACAAATGATGAAACTAAGGCTCAGAGAGGGTACGTGACTTGCTCTGGGTCGCACAGTAGAGTCTGGATCTGAACCCAGGTCTGTCTCATTGAATAAGCTTAATGTGGGGCAGCTGGGTGGCTCAGGTGGTTAAGTGTCCGACTTTGGCTCAGGGCATGATCTCATGGTTCATGACTTCGAGCCCTGCATCAGGCTCTGTGCTGACAGCTCAGAGCCTGGAGCCTGCTTTGGATTCTGTGTCTTCTTCTCTCTCTCTGCACCCATCCCTCAAAAAATAAATAAACATTAAAAAGGTTTTTTTTTTTTTTTCCCAACGTTTTTATTTATTTTTGGGACAGAGAGAGACAGAGCATGAACGGGGGAGGGGCAGAGAGGGAGGGAGACACAGAATCGGAAACAGGCTCCAGGCTCCGAGCCACCAGCCCAGAGCCCGACGCGGGGCTCGAACTCACGGACCGCGAGATCGTGACCTGGCTGAAGTCGGACGCTTAACCGACTGCGCCACCCAGGCGCCCCTAAAAAGGTTTTAAATAAGATTAATGTGTCATGCCTTGGTAGAGTCCAGATCCCTTGCTTTCTACAACAGAATAGCCCTCTGCTTGTTCTGAGTGTACCTTCCTTGAGCTCCGGGTTTGAGTCCAAACTCTGGAGCTTACAGGCTGTGTGACTTTGTGCCAACCTGTTTAGAGCCCTGCTTGGCACATCACAAGGGCTCCATTAAGTGTCAGCAGCTAACACCGTGGGTTTGATGCTAAGTCCTGAACCTATGTCATTTGATCTTTACAACAATGCTATGACTAGGTGCTGTGGTGATTCCATTTCACAGATCGGGAAACCGAGTCTCAGAGAGGTGAAATCACTTGTTTGAGGTTGCACAGGTAATGAGGAGGTGGGAGCAGGCAGGGGAGCCAGAAGGAACACCCCCACCCCACGCTCCCCCAACAGTCCCTACCTTGCTGGTGGCAGTGCAGGTATACAATCTCCTCCAGGCGGATGGTCATAGCATAGTCCCAGTAGACGCTGGAAGGGGAGGGATGGTTAGTTCCACAGGATGCCTGCTCACTTCATCATGGGTAAGGGCCCATGAGGCCAGAAGACCACACCCTTGCTAACCCTTTTCACTAGGACCCATCTGTCCCCAACATCTGTATTCAAGACTTCCCCAAATCTACCTCGCCTTCTTCTGGTCCCAGTACCCCAATTTTCTGAGGAACACACTTCCCTTGCCCCCATCCATGTGGCTGAGGCTGACTCCACCCACCCTCTATGCCAGGATTCCAGGAATAGCCATCTGATCCAGGCCTGGCCGATCCGCACATTCTACTGTTCCAGCCACAGTGATTGGTTCAGGGATGGCCCCATGACCCAAGCAGAATGAATGAGACTCAGTTGTCGGATTTATGTTAGAATAAACTGGGAAAAGGATGCTCCTTTCTGCTAGGAGAGTAGGAGCAGAGATGATAAAAGTCTGGAAACATAGGGAACCATGGCAAGAAAAAGCCTGCCTGACGATGGAGTCGTCAGGAAAGCAGAACCAAGAGATGGAGAGTTCAGGCCCCCATCATTTGAGTCCCTGGATCCAGCCATGCCTGAAGCCACTGTCCAGAATTTTTCGGCTCAATGCCCAAGTCCACTTGAGTTTAGTTTTCTGTCACAGGTATCTAAGTATCTTGACTCAGACCCCAACGCCAAACCACCATGCATCCGAGGGGTTAGAAGAGCCACTCAACAGCTTTGACCCCATAGGTCCCAGCAGTGTGATGTGACGGCTTCTATGGGCCTCAGTTTCTTCCTCTGTAAAATGGGGGATGATAATTACCCACCACACAGTGCGGCTATGACAGTTAAATGGAATCACATATTTGAAGGGCTCAACACAATGCTGATACAGAAAAAAGTACTTGGCTCATGGTCTCTGTGCTTACATACTTTATTCTTTCCCTTTTCAGATCAAAGCCTACTGCTGTATTGAAACAGATCACTTTTCCCCTCAGAACACCATGGAGGTGGGGCTCACAGGAACTGGGGCTTTGTGGCAGTCAGGGGAATGCACTGCTTGGGTGTCCTTCAGATCTTGCTGTGGGGACCAGAGCTGACCAACAGCTTCAGAGGCCACCTCTCCAGATCCACCGTCATGTTTGTGCCAAGACCATGCTTCTCTTGGGCAGCTCTCAAGCAGGCCCGGGCACATGGGGGCGCCAACGTAGGCCTATTCCTGCGGGATGGGGGGCTCCTCTGATGGTCAACTTTAGCCCAGGGGCTCCCAACTGAGCTGGCTGAACATGCTAAGAACTGCAGCATATAAGACTCTCTCTTCCTTCTTTCCCCTCCCCATTCACAGGGGTCAACCAGCTTCTGAATATTCTGCCTGCCTCTTCCTGCTCTTCCCGTTCATCCTTCACAGGTTCCGCTCACGTTAAGTCTCTGCTGCATGTCTAATTCTGTCTGGGTCTGCTTCTTGGAGGACCTGAACCAACACAGGCTTCAAGGTCAAATTTCAAATCCCACTTTACCAATTATACTGACTCAGTCCTTTCTCCTCTCTGGGCCTCAGTTTCCTTAGCTGCAACATGAGGAAGTTGGAACAGAAGCTTTCTAAGGGACCTTCCTGCACTGGTCTATCTGTACCAGAGTCAGCCTCGCCAGGGTCCGTGGAGCAAACATCCTTGGAGGGCAGCTGAGTGCACAAACATTTTCAGAGCCTCTGAGAAGCCTCTGCTGAGTCCCTCACGGGCGAGTCTTGGCCAGAAGGTCCTTCCCTGGGCTTCCACATTGTACCCACCATACAGGTTGTGGTTGCCTGTTTTCTCCTGTCTCCCCCAAGAGGTGCTGAACTGGACAGCGCCTGGGTTTTCTTTACTTCTGCAAGATGCTCCGAGAATATTCAGAGTGAACGGTGAATACCCTAGGGTGCCCAGTAGACAAAACAACTTTCCAGCTACCACCACACACCAGCAAAGAGGATCTCTGTGGCCACAGTCCCTTTGGATCTGTGTAAACTTAACACCAACAGTCCCATGACTGAGAGGCCTTTCTGGGTTCCAGTCTCCCTGCTAAGGGTATTACATGCATTTTCTCATCGACTCCTTCCTGTACACCTATTCGGAGGTTCCATGACCACATCCCCATTTTACACCGGATGAACAAACTGAGGTTCAGGAAGGCGAAGTTGTCCAAGATCGCTCAACTGGGAAGGAGCAAGAGCTGAGCTTTTGATTTCATTTGACAGGTTTTAACAACTTCCTAGACCAGAACTGCTGGGTCACGTGGTACTGGTAGGTCAGAAAACACTTCCAAACTAGATTGTCAAGTGGTTGGGCCATCAGCAGGGTATGGGGGTTTCAGCTGTTCCACACAGCAGGGCTGAGATCTGAGCCAAGTCCAGCCTGACTCCAGAGCCCAAATAGCCACTCTTTGGTGATATTTCCTCATGGACATGAGGAAACCTAGCTGGGGAGTTATGACCCTGGTTGTACACGAGGGGGCGCTGGCTGGGACAAGAGAAGAGGTACTGAAGCTTCTCAGACAAGGACCATACCCCTTATCTTTGTTGTCTCTTGGTCTCCAAAGAGATGCCAGAGTCCCTGGGCACCTCCACATCCTATAGGCTAACCACCATGTTTCTGACCCTTAGCTTTTTCTCTCTCACTGGATAGATGGGGGTTGAGAACCCAAGGCTGGGGAAGTTTCTAGCCCCCTCAGTAGTGACCTGGGAAGTACAGGCTCAGTTGGAAGTAAATATTGATGCGCCTATGCTATGCCTGTTCTCAGAGGAAAAGATAATGATGAAAGATGGAGTCCCACTGATCTGAGCTGGAGGAGGGGTGGGAGGTACTTGGCAATCATTTGGCTCAATGCCTCTCCAAAATATCAACATTAAAAGTTTTCTGCCCAGGGGCACCTGGGTGGCTCAGTCGGTTAAGCGTCCGACTTCAGCTCAAGTCATGATCTCGCGGTTTGTGAATTCGAGCCCCGCGTCGGGCTCTGTGCTGACGGCTCGAAGCCTGGAGCCTGCTTCAGATTCTGTGTCTCCTTCTCTCTCTGCCCCTCCCCCACTTGTGCTCTGTCTCTATTAAAAATAAATAAATGTAAAAAAAAATTTTTTTTTAATTAAAGAAAAAACAGTTTTCTGCCCAGGGGTGCCTGGGTGGCTCAGCAGGTTAAGCGTCCAACTTCGGCTCAGGTCACGATCTCACTGTTCGTGGGTTCGAGCCCTGCATTGGCTTGGAGCCTGGAGCCTGCTTCAGATTCTGTGTCTCCCTCTCTCTCGGCCCCTCCCCTGTTCACACTCTGTTTCTCAGAAATGAATAAACATTAAAAAAAAAGTTAAAAACAAAGTTGGGGCACCTTGGTGGCTCAGTCAGTTAAACCTCCAACTTCGGCTCAGGTCATGATCTCATGGATCATGGGTTTGAGCCCTGCATCGGGCTCTGGGCTGACAGCTCAGAGCCTGGAGCCTGCTTTAGATTCTGTGTCTCCCTCGCTCTGCCCCTCCCCTTCACACTCTGTCTCTCTCTGTATCTTAAAAATGAATAAAAGTTAAAAAAAATTAAAAACAAAAAGGTTTCTGCCCACACAATCCTGGGTGTAAGTCCAAATAGTAAACAGGGCCTTTGGGTTGTGCTATTTGACAGATGACACTTCTGTGTATGGAGAGCCCCTGCAAACCCTTTGAGTTCTGGGAAGATCATGTTGTGCAGGCCTCTCATTTGATAGAAGCCCAGAGACAGGGAGAGACAGACACACCCCAAATCTTCCAGCAGGATGAGAACCAAGCAAGCACTTGGGCCTAAAACGTACACTTATCCATACACCTGTTTTATTGTGGTCTCCTTCAGTGTAAGGTAAATACAGTGGAAGCTCCGAGAGGGTAAAGATTTTCCTCTCCTTCTGTTCATCTGCTATGTTTCTTGTATCTAGCACAGTGCCTGGAATGTAGCGGGTGCTCTGTTCAGATCTGATGACTGAATCCGGTAACTTCCCTGCTTTGCTTCACAGAGATTATCTAAGCACCTACTTTGTACTAGGATCTGTGGCAGTTGCCAAAGAGAAGACATGAGTAAGACAGGTGCCTTGCCTTCACGGAACTGAGGTCTAGAAGCAACAGCTGATATACAAATAGGCACAGATTTATTACGTGTCTGCGATTCTATAAATGCTTTAAAGGAGGTTCAGGGTTCCATGTGATCCAGATTCAGCTGGGAGGGGTTGCGGAAGGCCTGAGGTTTAAGACAAGTCCATTGAAATAATGCCCCAGGCCAAGGGCATCTCCTGGGCCCCATGCTGTTCCTTGGTGAGGGCTTCTTGATCAGAAACTCTGGAGTCTAGCTAGAGCTGAATTATACGGCTCAGCCTAGAACCAACTCTACCTCCCACTGACCGTCTCTGAAGACAGATGGCCACCTCTGCACAGGAAGTGGCTTAGAGAATGGTATTAATCACACCCAGGCCTCGTGTTACTCACACTGAAGCTTAACATGAAACAGAACACAAGAACAGTGTTCTGGTTATGTTCCTTGAAAGGAGCCCTTATTTTATATAAAGCTGCCAAGACTCCTCAAGCTGAAATAATCAGGTTGAGCCTTCCCTTTGTTTGGGCTCCTCCTAGGGCCGTCCCTAATTGTGCGGGAACACACACGATTGTAGCAGAGGACCCTTGGTTTCCATGTGTCTTCGGCGTGTGACTCCAAAGCCTTTGCTGAGTCTTGAAAATCCCAGGGTCACAGGAGACACAACCCTGGACCAGATGGCCACCAACCAACACCTCCAGCTTTCCTCCTTTACGGAGTGATGGGAAGGACGGCAGCAGATGGGGAATATTTGCCATTTGCAGGCTCCCAAGCTCTTAGTTAAGATTTCTCCCTCTGGGTGGTGTTTGACCAGGGCCTGCCTAATTCCCGTATTACATTCTAACATTCTTCTAGTTGGTCTCCAGATCCTCCTAATGAGTTACCCATAAGGCCATAGCTGCAGGGGGGGTGGCCCAAGTGGCCGCAACAACCAGACAGAACAGCGGGCCGGGGCAGGACACAAAGGACAGAGCACACACTTCCCTGTGCCAAAGGGGGAGAAGGACCCGGCGCCCTACCTCTTCTCATAGTCCAGGTCCCCCATCGACCCGTTCATCAGCTGGTTAGGCGTCCATTTCAAGGTCATGACGTCAGCTGTCTGGTGTAGAGACAGGTACCCTGGCACGGCCTCCATATCATCCCTCTGCAGAGAGAGGAGGGCATAGGCTTGGTCAAAGTGCCAGAGTCACAGTGGTCATAGGCCCTGGGCCGTCTGACTCAAGGAGGCATAACCAGATCCAAGGGGTTGGGTCATGCCCTCCAAGGCTACGACCATTTGGAAGATCCTGTACCTCCTTCCAGGGGGCCATGCTAAGCAAAGCAGTCTGCAGCCAACCACCCAGGATGGGTTCTAGAGATGCACTTCTGAGAGCTGCCCCCCTGCACTTTCACACTCCCACCCACCCCCCAACCAAGGTCCAGGAAGCCCTGCTGCAAGGGCAGAGCCGGGGACTCTTTAGAATCAGGAAGGGACTCTATCCCTCTTTAATACCATGCTCTCCTTTTTAAAACAATGTTTTAGGGGTGCTTGGGTGGCTCAGTCAGTTGGGCGTTGGACTTCGGTTCAGTTCGTGATCTCACGGTCCATGAGTTCGAGCCCCGCATCAGACTCTGTGCCAACAGCTTGGAGCCTGGAGCCTGCTTCAGATTCTGTGTCTCCCTCTCTCTCTCTGCCCCTGCCCCCGCTTGCACTCTGCCTCTCAAGATAAAATAAAGACATAAAAAATTAAAATAAATAAATAAATGTCTTATTTATTTATTGTGTGTGAGAGAGAGAGAGGGAAGAAGGGTAGAAGGAGAGGGAGAGAGAGAAACCCCGGCAGGCTCCGTGCTGCCAGCGCAGAGCCCAATGCAGGGCTTGAGCTCACAAACCATGAGATCATGACCTGAGCTGGAATCAAGTCAGACGCTCACCTGACGGAGCCACCCAGGCGCCCCAACACCACCCTCTCCTTGACAGGAGTCATTTATCTGGCATCATTTTGGCCAGTCTTAAGGGAGAACAAGAGGGCAGCCGAGTTCTATGTCCCAACCACAGACGTTATCCTGAATCTCCTCCTCCAAACACCCACACCATACTCACTGCCTAGCAGCCTGACCCTCTGTGTTCCCCATGAGCCTGCAGAACTTCTCAGCAGCTCCCTCTGCTTTATCCCAGGTGGGGTGTTGGGGGGGGTGGTCTCTCCAAGCCTCACAAATAAAGGACGCAAATTCACCTCAACAACATGTGGAGATGGACAGCCAACATTTACCGAGCACCTAGCATGTCTCAGCTTTACCCACACTGTCTCAAGTTAGCCACTCATGCCTGCAGCCCCATGACGGAGCACTGCTGCCCCGGGTCATGAACGTTTTCCATGTTTTCCTGTACCTGAAGTGTGGATGTATCTTACAGCAGGTGGCATCTCACCATCGTGACACAGTGGTCATTGCCTGACCTCCTGCAAACTCGGTCCTAGTTGTTCCTGTGTTGTTACTTCACATGCGGAGAACAGGTGCTATTTTAAACGTCTTCAGAAAAATTAGACGGTGAGTCATCTTCGACTTCCAAAGTTTTTGTGTATGCAGAAACACGGGCAGCAGAGCAGTAGAGCACTGATTTGATATTGGCAGAGGAGACACATTATTCACCACTACAGCCATGCCCACAATTCCAGATGGCCTTGCAGAGCAACAACCAAGGACACGCACTTGTGAGAAACGCTGGGCCTCCTACACTCCTGATCAGAGGTCAGCAAGCTTTTTGTATAAAGGGTCAGACGGGGAGTAATTTTGGTTCTGTGAGACATACAGACTCAGGTGCGACCACTCAACTCTGCCGTTATAGCGTGAAAGCAGCCATACACGATAGGTAATGGGCACGGCTCTGTTACAATAAAACTTTATTTGCAAAAACAGGTGGAGCGCTGCATTGGGCCCATGGGTTATAGTGTGTTGACCCCTTCTTTGGATGGAACAGTAAACAGTATTTGGGGGTGCTTGGGTGGCTGCTCAGTTCAGTTAAGTGTCTGACTCTTGATTTCGGCTCAGGTCACGATCCCAGGGTCATGGGATCAAGCCGCACATCGGGCTCTGTGCTGGGCACGGAGCCTCCTTGGGATTCTCTCTCTCTCTCTCTCTCTCTCTCTCTCTCTCTCTGTGTGCAAGTGCACATGCTCTCTCTCTCTCTCTCACAAAGAAAAAAAAAGAAAACAGTATTTACTAGAAAAATACAAGCAGTGATGACTCTAAGTCAAAAACTGATATAGAAAATTAAACCCTCGGGGCGCCTGGGTGGCGCAGTCGGTTAAGCGTCCGACTTCAGCCAGGTCACGATCTCGCGGTCTGTGAGTTCGAGCCCCGCGTCGGGCTCTGGGCTGATGGCTCGGAGCCTGGAGCCTGTTTCCGATTCTGTGTCTCCCTCTCTCTCTGCCCCTCCCCCGTTCATGCTCTGTCTCTCTCTGTCCCAAAAATAAATAAACGTTGAAAAAAAAAAAATTTAAAAAAAAAAGAAAATTAAACCCTGAAATGTGAAGAAATTTTAGGACTGTCTTAACTAATGAATGTCAGTTATAAGTTCCCTTATGCATAGTTAAAAAAGCAATGTATGATTTAAAAGAAAACCCTTTTACTTTTTTTTTTAAGTTTATTTATTTACTTCGAGAGAGAGAGTGAGCTGGGAGGGGGCAGAGAGAGAGAGGGAGAGACAGAATCCCAAGCAGGCTCCACATTGCCAACCTAGAGCCTGATGCAGGGCTCGATCCCACAGACCACAAGATCATGACCTGAGCCAAAATCCAAGTCGGACACTCAACCACCTGAGTCACCCAGGCACCCCTAAAAAAAAAAACAAAACTCCTTTTATCCAAATCAAAGAGCTCAAAGAACTCTCAAAAAGTGTCAAATAAAATTTCCAAGTAATGAGAAAACATCTTCTAGAACTTAGTATCGTTTTTTTACTTCCTGATGGTTATGTTTAAAAATGGAGCATCTTAAATCCATAGCTTCTTAGATCTGAGGAGGTAGGATCTTGTACCCATTGTGATGTGGACATTAAGGCTCACAGGGAGAAGTGACTCGCTCAGGGTCACCCCGTGATCACAACTGTGACCACAGAGCTAGAGCGACTGGCAGCTTCCTCTGCTTCCTCCCAGCTGAGCCCAAACACCACACTGATCCACACAGTCTCAGGAAGGGAAAGGCAGAGGGGTATCTACTCCATGAGGGTAGGGGTTTCGTGTGCCTGGCTCACCACCCATCTCTGGGGCTTGCACCAGCCAGGCCTAGAGGTGATTGATAAATGATTCAACTCCCACATCAGGCAGCCTGAATTCAAAGCATGACTCTGCCACTTACTCCCCCCTGTGCACATCTCAGCGTTATCATCTTGGATGACACTACTTGCATCAAATAGTTGCTGGGAGCTTTAAATGAGTTAATACAGTTAAAAGCACTTATCATGGTGCTTGACACAAAGAAAGCACTCCATAAATATCAACTGTGAAGGGGGCGCCGGGGTGGTTCAGTTGGTTGAGCGTCTGACTTCAGCTCAGGTTGAGATCTCACAACTCGTGAGTTCGACTCCGCATTGGGCTCTCTGCTGTCAGGGTGAAGCTCACTTTGGATCCTTTGTCCTCCTCTTTCTGCCCCTCCCCCATGCATGTTCTCTCTCAAAAATAAACATTTAAAAAATATCTCAACCATGAAGATATTTATCCTGATATCCCAAGCATCCAGCACAAGGAAAGCTCAGTATAAATACTTGCTGAATGAGTGAGTGACAACAAAAGAGAATGGATGGATGGACAGCTAGGTGGACAGGTGGGTGGAGAGATGGACTGGAAAATAAATGGATAATTAAATAGATGGATGGACAAATGGATGGATGCAGGTAAAGATGGGTGGATGGATGGATGGATGGATGGATGGATGGATGGATGGATGGAAGTAAACATGGGTAGGAAGATGGATGGATGGGTAGATGGATGGATGGATGGATGGGTGGGTGGGTGGGTGGATGGATATAAAGATGGATGGATGGATGGATGGATGGATGGATGGATGGATGGATGAAAACATGGGTAGGAAGATGGATGGATGGATGGATGGGTGGATGGATGGATGGATGGGTAGATGGATAGATGGATGGATGGGTAGTTGGATGGATGGAAGTAAACATGGGTAGGAAGATGGATGGATGGGTGGGTGCGTGGATGGATGGATGGATGGATGGATGGATGGGTAGAAGTAAAGACAGGTAGGTGGGTGGATGGATGGATGGATGGATGGATGGATGGATGGATGGAAGTAAACATGGGTAGGAAGATGGATGGATGGGTAGATGGATGGATGGATGGATGGATGGGTGGGTGGGTGGATGGATATAAAGATGGATGGATGGATGGATGGATGGATGGATGGATGGATGGATGAAAACATGGGTAGGAAGATGGATGGATGGATGGATGGATGGATGGGTGGATGGATAGATGGATGGATGGGTAGTTGGATGGATGGAAGTAAACACGGGTAGGAAGATGGATGGATGGGTGGGTGCATGGATGGATGGATGGGTGGATGGATAGATGGATGGATGGGTAGAAGTAAAGACAGGTAGGTGGGTGAATGGATAGATGGATGGATGGATGGATGGATGGATGGATGGATGGATGGAAGTAAACATGGGTAGGAAGATGGATGGATGGGTGGATGGATGGATGGATGGGTGGGTGGGTGGATATAAAGATGGATGGATGGATGGATGGATGAAAACATGGGTACGAAGATGGATGGATGGATGGGTGGATGGATGGATGGATGGGTAGATGGATGGGTAGAAGTAAAGACAGGTAGGTGGGTGGGTGGATGGATGGATGGATGGATGGATGGATGGGTGGATGAAAACCTGGGTAGGAAGATGGATGGATAGGTGGGTGGATGGATGGATGGATGGGTAGAAGTAAAGATAGGTAGGTAGGTGAATGGATGGATGGATGGATAGAAGCAAATGTTGTCATATGGATGAATGGATGGAGAGATGGAGGTGTGGATAGATGGATGGATGAATGGATGAGCAGCCTGGAACCAGAGGGAACGCCTCCTGTATAACCGGAAGCCAGACCCCCTGTGGAAGATCTGGGTCCCAGATATCTCTCACCGGCTGAACCAGAACGTTGTTCTTGCCATAGAGGAGCGTGGCCCGGGAGTTCTGGTGCAGGGACTCAACATAGTCACGGGCAGAAAGGGATGGTCGGTCGTCCATGCTGCCACTTGAATGTCTCTTCTGGATCTGGCAGGGTGAGGGGAGGTGGAGGGTGAGGCCTGCGGTGACCCTCAATGTCCCACTCCATTCTCCACCTCCACACCAAGTCTGGCACTCAGCCCAACTCCCTCCCAGGGCCCCAGAGTCCACTCCTACTCACACAGAGGGCTGGACGCTTGGTGGGTGAGTCCTGCCGCAGGTGCGAGCTGTGGATGCGGTGCCTCTGGACAAGCTCGTCGGCCGAGGGGTCAGTCCAAAAGTGATCGGCAGTCTTCATCTTGGTGTACTCCAGGGCACAGGGCCCCACTGTGGAGCACACAGGGACTGGGAATCCATAGCCCTCAAAGTCTACCCTCCTGTCTACCCCCAGATAGGCCACCACCTTCACTGCCTCTCCCCTCCAGCCAGTGAGTATGCCCCAGGGTCCTGCTAAGGAGAGTCCAGCACAAGAGCCTGAGAGCAAGAGCCAGGGAACAGGTAAGTTTTGATGGAGAAGGCTAGAGGGAAACCAGAGAGGCCCTTAGGAGGTGCACTAGTGAGCCAACGTCAGAGATCCAGATGAAGCTCAGAGCCCTGGACCACTTACCCAACAAAGACGCAAGGATGGGGCCATCCACCGGGTCCATCAGGAGGGCTTCCTTCTCATAGTATTTACTAGTAAGAGAAAAGGACAGGCAGGTCTGGATGGTAACCAGCAGAGGGCGCACAATTGACACTGACCTGATGCTTAAGAGCAGACTGAGTTCAGCCTCCCTCTTGTTACCCAGTTAACGCTGTAAGCCTCAAATGTCCCATCTGTAAAATGGGGGTAATAAAAACATATATCCTAGGGCCATCAGAAGGACTTTAGAGGGGCACCTGCATGGTTCAGTTAAGTGTCTGACTCTTGATTTCAGCTCAGGTCTTGATCTCAGGGTCGTGAGTTCACGCCTCACGTTGAGCTCCATGCTGGGTGTGAAGCTTACTTAAATTTAAAAAAAAGAAAAAGGGACTTTTGAAAGAGACAACAGATGTGGGCACTTAGTACCATGCTTGGCACGTAACTGCTTAATACATGGCTGTGATACAGCTTTAATGAGAGTAACGGGAATAGTAATTAGAAGGCTGCTCCTGGCTGCTTCTATCAGCTTCTATCACATCTTCCATTTCAGGCGCCAAGTGGCTTGGGAGCTCAGATGATGTCAGCTCTTCTAATATTATTGAGGCCATAAAAGGCTTTTTAGCTGTGGTGTGTACAAAAAAGCTATATTAACAGGACTTCCTGCGCGGATAACTATGTGGATGACGCTGGCCTGACGTGCTCGCAAGCGCCCCCTGGCTTCTGGCTCTTCAAAATAACTTGTCATATGGGCAAGACAATGTTTGTGCTGAGTGTTTTTGGGTTTTGCTTTTTTGTTTGAGTTGTTGTGTAGTGCCTCCTAATTCTCTGCAAACTCCTGCAAGCTAGGAACCGAATTTTAGAGTTGGAAAGGACCTTGTTCTACCTTCCCAAGGGATGTCAGGCTCAGAGAGGGTAAGTGACTTCTTGGAGGCCACACAGCAGGTGGATGCAAGCTATACCCAGCCGGCTTGGGTGTTCCCATCCTACAGCAGGGGTCTAAGAACACAGGATCTGCAGCGAGGCAGACTGAGTGGGAGCCCAGGTCGGCCACTCCCACTCTCACTGTGTGTCCCTGGGCATGTGACGACTACCCTCTCTGAGCTTTAGTGTCCTCAGCTATAAAATGACAAGAATGACAGAACTCACTTGCCCAGGCTGTTGGGAGGATTAAATATTGACCTGCTTTTACAGCAACAGCACAGACTCTGACACCAGGGACTTCTTGCTAAGGGGTGGCAACATCACTGTAATTTGACCCCAGAGGAATCTTCTATCCACCAGGATATTGGCTGAAGCCGAACGGACATGCTCTGTGCATTCTCAGCAGCAAGTTTATCCATTTTGGTGTCAGATCTGAAGGTAAAACTTCAAGACACTTTCCACTCTGCCACTCAGTCTCTATGCTGAAAACCAGCACCGTTGCATGATCATAAACCTTGGAAATAGTACCTTAAAAACTAGCAGGTGGGACTGGGGGCAAGATGTGACCATCGAGGGTAGCTCGAGGGAGCTTCTTTGGGGTGGCAGGTTTCACTGGAACAGTTCTGTGTCGTGACTGTGGTGTTGGTTATACAGAATTATAGACTGTATTTATACTATTAGTATAATACATATACATATGTAATTTTTATTAAATAGTTAAATAATACATTTAATTAAATAATACATATATGTATTTATACTGAATTTAACTATGCTAAAATTCCATAGAACTAGACAGAAAAAAATGAGTGTACGTAAAGACTAGTGAAATCCAAATAAAGCATGTAGTTTAGTTAACAGTATTGTACCAATGTCAATTTCCTGTTTTGGTATTTGTACTATGGTTATGTAGGATGTGATCACTGAGGGCAGGCGAGTACTCTTTGCGCTAGTGTTACAACTTCTATGCGAATCAAAAAAATAAAAAGTTTAGACAAAAAAAAAATAAAGAGATAGTCTGGCATTGCTGCTCAAATAAATTACTCATTCCTTCTACCGACTCATTCAGCAGAAAACACAAGGTCATATGCCAAAGGCATTAGCTCCGGAGGCCCGCACCCATGCGAGGGCACGGGGCAGAGACGTATCACATTTTACTAGAAGGTGAAGAGATTAATTGCACTCCAGAGCCTGGATTTCTTCCAATTTGTCTCCTGCCTCCTGGCCTTTGCACCTGCTATTCCCTTGGCTGGGAACACTCTTTTCCCTACCCACTTCACTGGGTTAACGCCTACGTGCCCTTCAAACTGATGATTAACTGCCATGTCTTCCAGGATTCTTTTCCTGACCACCCAGAGGAAGTTAAACACCACCCACCTGACTTGGAATACTCACCACATATTACCACAATTACTATTTTCCTGTTTGCCCTGCAACTATGTGAGGTTCGTGAGAGGAAGGACTCTGCTCTCTCCTTTCATATATATTTTCCTAGCAAACAGGCAAAGAATAAAAGGTAATCATAATACCCACTGCATGTGAAGATGTGGTTAAACAGGCACTTTCATATACCGAGAGATGAGGAGATTCTCAGGTATTTCCCTCATCGTGTTTCCTCTTTCCCACTCCCCCTGTCTCTCTCTCTCTCCCCATCTGTCTACGGCTGGAAGGAGTGTTAGCCATGAAGAGTCTCAGGTTATACAAAAGCCCACATTCTTCACTGGCTCCTCTGTGCTCTTAGCATAATATCCAAGCTCTTAACATGACAGTTAAGACCAATGTATCTCCAACATCTCAGTGCCTGGCACATGGTAGGTGCCCATTAAATATTTACTGGATGAATGAATGCATGGATGAATGCTTGCCAAGAGTACTCATAGTCTAAAACCTTTACACCAGGTTAATCTGAGCTAGAATAGAAAATGTAAAAAAAGTATACATTTCCAAAACACTGTGTACTCACTAACTCCCCTTCTCACCTCTTCTCCAGAATGGCAACAATCCCTGTCCCATTTATTAAAAGAGCAGCAGAGACACAGAGAAGCTACATGACTCTTTTAGGACCACAGTTAGCAAGTAGACTGTAGGCTTCATTCATGGGAGGAAAAAGATCCCTAAGATTGCAAGATCCTTGTTCCTCATTCCAAATTTGAAGATCCTATATTAGCAGGAAGCACCTGAATAGTCCCAGGTTCTAAGCTGGGCTCATTTAGAGGCAAACATCCAGAAGGCCTTTATCTAACTGCTTTCAAATCAAGTGCACGTCAACAGGAGAGAAAAGAAAGTTGCTTTGTGCCATAGGGTGCAGTTCCCAAAATGGCCAGAAGGTGGCGCCACAGCACGCCACGGCAGCTGCTCTTTCTCACTCACCTGCTGTTTTCCACCAGGTAATGCACAATTTTGTCCAGGACCTTCTCAAACAAAGCAGTGCGGATCCACAGGTGCTTGATGGCAAGTGGGGACAGGCTGGGCAGCTTCGGCAGCTTCCGCACATTCTCCTGGAGGCCCTGAATCTGGTTTCGCCTTCAAGACCAGTACAGAAGGAGGAGGAATATTCGCAAAAAAGGAGATCCAACAGGACCAATGTGCAAACAGCAAAATGCCCAACCTCTCTAGGGAATGAAGGAACGGCGACTAAAACAACAACAAAAGCCCACATTGCTCCTGGCAAGTGGGTGACGTGTTGAAAAAATAACACCCAGTGAGTGTGAAGATGCGATAAAACAGACACCTTCATATACTGTTGATGGGCAAGCCAGATTCTCACAGCGATACTTCTCTTCATCTCTCTCTCTCTCATTCCCTCTCTCCCCTTCCCTCTCTCATGAATGAGCGATTGCATGAATGAAATGAATGGCTCTCCCTTACCACCTGGCATGGGTATCTCTAATTCCTCCATGAGAAAGTCATTCCCGATATTATGGAAGGCCCATGGAAATCGCTCCCTTTCAGAAGTTGTCAGCAAACACTTGGGAATTTAGCATACAGACTGGAAGGCACCTTGAAGACCAAGTGGCTGAGGAGTCTGATTCCGAAAGGGAGGCGGTGACGCTAAGTCCACAGCCTTGCCCGTCCCACAGTTCTGGCCAGCAGCCCTGGGCTGGCACAGCCTGCAAGGGAGGGAAAGGACCATCTCCCACCCGCTGAGGAGGAGTGATCACCCACGGCACACACAGCACGTGCGCCTCTCTCTCCCTTCTCTTGCCCGTCACACACACAGCGAATCAATCCACACGTTCCTTCCCGTGAAGCCCAATCACGGCTCCGGAATCTTTCACAACAAGGTCCTGTGGGCGGCTGCTAGCACCAACAGGAGCTGAAACCTCTTTGCTAGCCCTGACCAGGCTCCAGACCGCGGCTCTGGCGTAGAGTCAAACTGTGCGGTCGGGACTCTGGTGGGAGGTTCTCCCGTACATGCCCTCAGGCCCTGAGCCCTCCCCCCAGGAAATCAGCCCTCCAGACGTGTGAGTGAAGTCACCGTTCCCCTTGTTGCCTCAGTGTCAGTATCTGATCCATGCAGATGGAGACCACAGTAGTTTCATTAAACTTGGTCTTCCTGCATGCGGAATGGGTTTGGCTAACAGCAGACACTCATTCAACAATCATTTCTTGAGCATTTTACCAGGTGCTGGGCACTGTCCAGACACTGGGGACAAAATGAGGAATAACAGATTTTAGTGGCCTGTTCTCATGGAGTTCAGAGCCAAGGAGGAGAGATAGACAACAATCAAGTAAAAAGTACACAAAGGAATGAATAATTAGAGGTGGTGATAACCACAGGAGAGAAAATAAGCAGTGATATGTAAGAGAAATGGGGTGAGGGTTGGAGTTTGCCCTTAACTGGGGGAAAGCCTGAATGATGACAAGGCACCAGCCCTGGAAGGTGAGGCGTGTGAACCGGGTGGTAGGTCGAGCATGTGCAAAGGCCCCGGGGTAGGAAAGAGTCTGGCGGGTTTGAGGAGTGAAAGGAGAGTGCAGACAGTGCCAGGAGGTGCGGGTTCTGGCAGAGCTCAGGGAGGAGCCTGGACTGTCCCCTGCAGGAACGCTCCAGCCCATACCCCATGCTCCACACTCACGCGCTCTCCATCAGCTGTTCCAGGTCCTGCACCTTGCGGCTCAGCTCTTCGGCCGGTGGGAAGTTCTTGCCCACTTTCATGAAGAGAGCTGCAATCTTGTTGCTGCGCAGAAAGCCAGCCGCCCGCCGCCGCAGCCCATGCAGGACGCAGGCCTCTACAGCCGCTGCAGGGACACAATGGTCAGCAGGCCCTGCCCTACCCGTGCTCCCCAGCACCCAGCCCAGCTCAGGTCTTCAGCCACACAGAGGTGCCTTGGAGAGCGGGGCGCCCCAGAATCGCGAAATCCACGAAAGCATCAAAGGAAAATCACGTACGTCTCTCTGCCTTCCACTCCCTCAAAAGGGAGCAGGAGAGCTTAGCAGTTAACCTGTGTTTGCTGCCCGAGGTCAGACTGTCTGTGTTCATATCCTCTCCCAGACACTAACCAGCTGCGTGACCTTGGGCAATGACTTCCTCTCTCTGTGTCTCCGTATCCTCATCTGTGAAATGGGGATAGTACGAACAGGCATCTGACATGGTTGCAGCAAGCGAGGTGGGGAAAATGCATGGCAAGCGCTTCACATAGTTGGGCACAGAGTGAGCGCTTTAGGGACGTTAGCTATTACTCCTGTCAGTGAGGGAGGGGAGGCTGACCACAGGACTGGTGGGCTTTATCTGGGCTGAAGAATCACATGATCGTCACCACTATTGTGATTCCAGGAACAGCTAACATTATGGATCCCATTCCATCTCTGCCACAGCCAAGGAAGAAAGGAACGCCATCTCCATTTCTCAGATGTGGAAACTGAGGCCCTAAGAGGGGAACTGAATTGCCCAGGGCCACCCAGACGAGCTGGGATCCAAACCCAGGTCTGAGCCCAAAGTGTGCTCACAACACTTGTGCCGCCACAACGGATCTGGAGAGAGAGGACTGTCATCATCTTCCCATGTCTGTGTTTCCCTTGGACACCCTGCCCAGCCCTGCTCAGAGCAGGAGACCTGGGCAGTAGCCTGGGCTCTATCACTAACTTGCTATGTGACCTCAGGCAAATCGCTTTCCCTCTCTGGGCCTTAGTGTCCCCCCCCCATCCCCCTCCCCCCGGGAAACAGTCCCTGTGCAGGCCATTCTGATGGGCCCAGTCTTATTTCTGGTACTTTCAGCAGCGCTTTATTGAGTATTTTCTTATCTTCTGTCTTACACAGCAGACTGGGAGGGAGCTCACTCTGGTATATCATAGGAGCATAATCGATGTTGATGGAAAAACTCAGCATATTATAAGAGCTACTCCTTATTGGGTATCTGCTGGGTGTGAGACCAGTGTTAAGGTTTACCTTACCTAATCCTTGTGGAAAAAACCCAAGAAGTGAGCGTTCTAGTTACTGTGACTCCACAGAAGGAATACTCCAGCAGTCTCAGGGTTAAGAGCCTGGCCCAGGTTATGTTGCACACAAGGAGAAATACCGAGAGGTTTGGTGCAATTGCTTGTCTTGGTTTATTTTTGCTGGCAATTATTTGACTTTTTTCAAAACGTTATGATTATAGTTTTTCTTTTAAGGACGCTCCACGCCCAACGTGGGGCTTGAACTCACAATGTTGAGCTCCAGAGTCACGTGCTCTACTGAATGAGCCAGCCAGGTGCCCCAGCGATTACTTGGCTTTGAACGGATGCCCACCCTATTGCCTAATCTGCCCATGGGTTTAATATATTCTGGGTGAGACTCTCTGAAATATCTTCATTTTTGCTTGTACACACAATACTTTTGTTTAGACTGCAATAAGTTAATTAACTGTTCAAGCACTGGAGACATGCCTCGAGTCTTTCTGACAATGGCTCATAAGGCACAATGGAGCAGAGACACCACGGGGAGACCCTGCAGGCCTCACCCTGCAGTAACATCACCCTTCCTCCCTCATCCAAACACTGGGGTTGGAGTTAGAGAATGATGATTTTTATCCTGTTCTATTCCTTTAAATCTCCAACGGGTGAGCATGGTCGCACACTCTGAAGTATTGCAAATAGAGACGTCCAGGAGAAAAAAAAAATTAGGCATATATACATTCTCATGTTAACATTTATGCGTATATACACATGTACATATGTAGATGTATATACATATATATACACCTATATATACACATACAACTATAAACACACACACACACACACACACACACACACACACACATATGTGTAATTTAAATAAACATATCTCACTTTAGAAAGAAACTTGGGGCACCTGGATGGCTCAGTCGGTTAAGCATCCGACTTTGGCTCAGGTCACGATCTCATGGTTCATGGGTTCGGGGCCCGCATCAGACTCCGTGCTCACAGCTTACAGCCTGCTTGAGATACTCTCTGTCTCTCTTCCTCTCTCTCTGCCCTCCCTCTGCCCACACATTCTCTCTCCAAATAAACTTAATTTTCTTTCTTTTTTTTTTTTTTTTGCCAAGGTCACCCAACAAACAAATGGCAGAGGAGGGATCTGAACCCAGGTCTGCCTGGCTGCAAAGGGGCTAAACTGACATCAGTGGGCTCCCAGGTCACAGCATGTGCTCCCATGGGTAATGCCTCCAGCCATCTGGATGAAGCTGAGGGCCGACCAGGTCTCCTCGCTCTGGCCTCTCCTCGGGGCCAAGAGCGCGAGAGGGGAAATACAGCACATCCTCCATTGCCAGACACTCCAGTCATGGAATGAAAAGGTTTTCAGGCAGAAAGAAACATCCCTGCTTACACATACACATGGATTAGAAGCTGAACCCTGACTGTGGGGACACGTAAAACATGTGTCTGTAGCCATTGTGGAAGGACAGTTAAGAACCTGGCAGCACGGTTATTTATTTCTGGAATCTTGTGAGCACAGCTGGTTCAAGGATACAAGTCAAGCTCCGAGCCCTGGGCCTGCCTCCTCTGCTGAGCCAGCTGGACATGATCCCTTAGGATGAATCAATGGCTCCCGATTCCCTATGTCTTTAAAGCCCATCCATCCTCCCCCTTCATTTGGCAACAGCCACAGGCAGGGTGAGGAAAGGGTGCAGAGTCTGTCGTAACATGCGAGACCAACGTCACTAGGGGGATGGGTAGCCGTGAACTGAGCCCACACGAGGGGAAGACAGTCCCTCCAGCGTCAGCAGTGACTAACTCTTGCTGGGTACACAGGCCATTCTTCCTTTCTTCTCTCGACTTCTCTGTGGTTCTAAATTCCCTCACAGAGCCCCCCGGGAATCCAAAAATAACTTCGGAGTCACAAAGTCAAAACACGGTGTGAGAATCCTTGCACAAAGACGCCACTCCCCCAAGGCAGCCCACAGAGAAAGAAGCCCCGTTCCAGGTCAGGGTCCACGGACTCACCACAGAAGGAGATGATGTGGCTGCTGTCCTCGTGGACGAACTTCCGTGTGACTGCCTCCTCCATGATCTGCTTCACCTGGAAGGGCAGAGGCAGTTGGACGGAGAGACCCAAACGCGACCCAGGGTGCGGTCATCCCCAAGGGCCGTGTCGTCCTTCCTGGCCCTCTGAGGCCATCTGGGGTGCTTTGATAACTTCTCTCCTTCCATGCCCTCCTCATGGCGCCTTCTGCAAGTCTGAGGCCTGTGGCCTGTGAGAGCACCATGTTTTACTGAATTGTTTCTTCAGGCCCTCTGCCTGGCTGGTTCTTCTCAGGTGTCACACGAAATGTCATCTTCCTTGAGCCCCTTATCTGACACAGCCCTCCCCTGACACCACTCACACCCCGTTACAGTCCCTTCTGGGTACATATGCTATTCCTGTCCTGTTTACTTGCTTACTATTACCTTCTTCTAAGATATAAATTCCCTGAGGGCCAGGGCCTCACCTATCTTGTTCACTTCTGTATCCATGGAAACTAGAACAGTGCCTGGCACATAGCAGGTACTCAATAAATATTTTTGGAAGGAAGGAGGGAAGGAAGGAAGGAAGGAAGGAAGGAAGGAAGGAAGGAAGGAAGGAAGGAAGGAAGGAAAGAAAGAAAGAAAGAAAGAAAAGAAAGAAAGAAAGAAAGAAAGAAAGAAAGAAAGAAAGAAAGAAAAGAAAGAAAGAAGAAGGAAGGAAGGAAGGAAGGAAGGAAGGAAGGAAGAAGGAAGAGAAAGAAAGAAAGAAAGAAAGAAAGAAAGAAAGAAGAAGGAAGAAGGAAGGAAGGAAGGAAGGAAGGAAGGAAGGAAGGAAGGAAAGAAAGAAAGAAAGAGAAGAAAGAAAGAAAAGAAAGAAAGAAGGAAGGAAGGAAGAGGACGGAAGGGGAAACAAGTATATAAAGAATCAGGAAGGTATAGTGATAAATCAGGCCTGGAATCTAGCAGCTCTGGGTTCCAATCCCTGCTCCGGCACCTACCAGTTGGGTCTATGATCTCAATTTGGGAAACCGAGGCTCAGCAAAGTGGAGCAAACTTGCCCAGAAAAGTAAAGCTGGCCCAGAACAGACACCGAATTCCAGGCTGTCTGACTCCCTGGGGGTGTGTTTTCCTACTATCCTCACACGCTCAACAAATCTTTTTTGAGCGCCCCTGATGCACCAGGAGTGAGGGACACAGTGCTGAAAGGGCAGCCGTGCCTCTGCTCACAGAGATGACTCTCCAGTGGCCTGAACACCCTTCTGCTTTGCTGGATTCTGGCCCCCAGTCTGCCCAGCGTCACCATGGGGCTTTAGCCATGCATTTCTCCTCTCTAGAGGCTCAGTTTCCCCACCTTGAGGTTGAGGAGGCCAAGAGAGATGACCTCAAAGGCCGGTCCCAGCTCTGCATCGCCAGGGCTGCGACATGGGGTAACAGGAGCAGTTCTGAATCCAACCCCCTCCATCAGCAGCCGCTCCCTTCCTGGCTGCCCCGTGGCCTACTCGGCCTCAGCCAGGCCAGCTCAGCAGTGCACTCACCGGAGAGCGATCGCAGGCTCTCCATGCCCCTCTCCCCTTCCTTGCGGTTGCCTCCTGGAGGGGAAAACAGAACTCAGAGCATCCCTGGCCATGCCCTGCAGTGTCTGCCCCACACAACCGAGTCAGCACTCGCCCCGTGAACAGCGCTGACCTCTGAGCTCAGCGGGCTCTAAGCTGGGCTTCGCCAGCAGCATTTCCAAGTCTGAAAACTACCTAGCCAAACCCCTGGAATCGGCCCTGTTTACAGGTGTGGAAACTTGAGGGTCGGGAGGCAAACTGGCCTACTGAAGGCCACAAAGCTAGGAAGCCATGGCTGGACTTTTGGCTTAGGACTTTTTTTCCCCCCATCTCAGCTCCAGCTGCCATATCCTGGCCACTGTGGCTACTGATTGTGTTTCCACAGTCAAAGCACATCACCTCTCTGAACCTTAGTTTTCTCGCTGGGTGAAGGGCGTATAGGAACAGCACCTGCCTCATGGGGCTGCGGGAAGACTGAACAAGGTAACGCACACCATGTGCTGAGCAGAGCCTGGCGCACAGGGTGCCTGCAGTGTTACTTGCCTAAAACCTCACCTGGTCTCTCTATTCTGGCTGAAACAGTAACCTGTTCAGGAGAATAAAATTCCCTGCTTCAAGGGTCCCCACAGTGGCTGCTCTCGAACACCCATCAGATTGATAAGCACAGAGCCTGACGCGGGCTTGAACCCACAACTGTGAGATCATGACCTGAACCTTAAGACACTCTTTTTTTTTTTTTTTTTTTTTTAACGCTTATATATTTTTGGAGAGACAGAGCATGAGTGGGGGAGGGACAGGGAGAGAGGGAGGCACAGAATCCGAAGCAGGTTCCAGGCTCCAAGCTGTCAGCACAAAGCCCAATGTGGGGCTCGAACTCATGAACCGTGAGATCATGACGTGAGCCGAAGTCGGTCCCTCGACTGACTGAGCCACCCAGGTGCCCCCATAAGAGACTCTTAAATTCAGAGAACAAACTGAAGGTTGCTGGAGGGGAACTGGGTGGGGGGATGAGCTAAATGGGTGATGGGCATTAAGGAGGGCGCTTGTTGGGACGAGCACTGGGTGTTGTATGTAAGCCAGTTTGGCAATAAATTGTATTTAAAAAAAAAAGAGAGAGACACTCAACTGACTGAGCCACCCAGGTGCCCCAAACCATACACAGCCTCCAACAACCAACGGGTCAAAGAAGAAATCACAAGAGAAATCAGCAAGTATCTTGAGACAAATGGAAAGGAAAAGGCAATGTATCAAAATCCAGGGGATGTAAAGAAAGCAGGGTACAAGGGACATTTACAGCTGGAAGTGCTTATGTTCAAACAACAAGGAAGGTCTCCAATCAACAGTCTAACTTGACACCTCGAGGAACTACAGAGGAACAAACAAAACCCAAAGCTAGCAGAAGGAAGGTCATCGCAATGTCACAGCAGAGATAAACAAAAGAAAGAGAAGAAATACAAGGGTAGGTTTTAACAAAACCAAGAGTTGAGTCTTCCAAAAGATCAGCAGAATTGACAAACCTTTAAGCCAGACTGACTAAGAGCAAAAAAATAAAAGAGAGAGAGAGAAAGACTCGACAAAAATCAGAATTAACACCAATCCTCCTCAAATTCTTCTAAAATAATAATAATAATGGAAGAGGAGGGAATACTTGCGTTGCATGAGGCCGACATTACCTTGGAAAGCAAAGCCAAGCAAGTCATGACACAAACACTGGAGACCAATGTCTCCAAAGAGTGACTCCATCAGAAGGCTCAACAAAACACTGGCAAACAGAATTCGGCAGGATCCGGAGAGCTCCACAAGCGCCATGACCAAGCAGGATTTACTGCTAAGATGCAGTGAGGGTTCAAGGCACAAAAACCAACCAACTCAAGACACCAGCATTAACATAACGAAGAGAAAAGTACCACATGGGCATCGCGGCTGATACAGAAAAAGAAGGTGGCAAAATTCAACACCCGTTCATCATAAAAACTCTCACCGAACTAAGAACAGGAAGAAACTACCGGTCACGTATGAAAGTCATGTATGAAAAACCCAGAGTTACCATCTCATGCGATGGTGGAAGACTGAAAATTTTTCCTTCAAAGTCAAGAGCAAGACAAAGACACCTCTGCTCGCCTCTTTTACTTCACGTAGCATTGGAAGCTCTAGCCAGATGAATTAGGACAAGGAAAAGAAACCAAAGGTATGCAAATCGGAAAGAAAGAAGTAAAATGATCTCGGGTGATCTTATGCCCCGAAAACCCTAGAAACTCCACAAGAAAACTGTTAGCAGCCATCAATAAATTCAGCAATGTTCCAGGATACAAAATCCATACGTGAAAATTAGCTGTATTTCTAAACACTACCGATGAACAATCCCAAAACAAAATGTTAAATATTCTGTTTACAATAACATCAAAACCAGGGGTGCCTGGGTGGCTCAGTTAAGCGTCCAACTTCAGCGGAGGTCATGAGCTCGCGGTTTCTGACTTGGAGCTCCGTGTTGGGCTCTGTGCTGATAGTACGGAGCCTGCTTCGGATTCTCTCTCTCTTCCTCTCTCTCTGCCCCTCCCCTGCTCATGCTCTCTCTCTCAAAAATAAAGAAACACTAAAAAAAAAAAGTAGCATCCAAAAGAATAAAATACTTAGGGATAAACTTAGCCAAGGAGGTGAAAGGCCTGTATATTGAAAGCTACAGTAAACCTGCTGAGAGAACTTTATTATTATTGTTATTATTATTATTGCTGTTATTTTAATGTTTATTCATTTTTGAAGGAGAAAGAGACAAAGCATGAGCAGGGGAGGGGCACAGAGAGAGAGGCAGGCTCCAGGCTCTGGACTGTCAGCACAGAGCCCGATGCAGAGCTCGAACCCACAAGCTGTGAGATCACGACCTGAGCCGAAGTTGGATGCACAACCAACTAAGCCACCCAGGCACCCCGAGAGAACTTTTTAAAGATGCAAATAAACGGAAAGGCTTCCCATGTGTTCAGAGATTGAAAGACTTAATATTGTTGTCAATAAAACCCAAAGCAATCTACATGTAATCGCCATCAAAATCCCAATGGCATTTTGTTGATGTTGCTTTGGCGTGGTGTTTTTTGGTTTTGGTTTTTGGTTTTGGTTTTTTTTGCAGAAAAAGGAAACTCTATCCTAAAAGTCATAAGGACTCCCATGAATAGGTAAAGCAATCTTGAAAAGGAAGAACAAAGCTAGAAGTTTGGTATTTCCTGACTTCAAACCTCATTATAAAACTATGGTAATAAAAATACTAGCATAGTTTGAGGTACCAGCATAAACACAAGTGGTGAAGAACAGAGAGCCCAGAAATAAACCATCACGTCTATCAGTATATATCAAACGATTTTGACAAAGATGTCAAGACCATTCAGTGTTGGGGGGGGAGCAGTCTCCTACAAATGCTCTTGAGAAAACTGGATGTCCACATGGAAAAGAATGAAGTGAGACCCTCACCTGTACCATACACAAAAATCAACTCAAAATGGATCAAAGGCCTAAATACCAGAGCGAACACTACAGAATTCCTCAAAGAAAACACAGCAGAGAAGCGCCATGATTTGGCAACGATTTCTTGGCTGTGACACCAAAAGCAGAGCAGGCAAAAGTAACATGAAATAAACTGGACCACGTCAAAGTAAACAAACAAACTTCCGTACATCAAAGGACACAATAAACAGAGTGAAAAGGCAACACCCATGGAATGGGTGAAAATACCTGCAAATCGTGTATCTCATAAGGAGCTAATGTCTAGACTGTATGATGCATTCCTACAACTCAACAACAAAAAACAACCTGATTCCCAAATGGGCAAAGGACCTGGACAGACACGTCTCCAGAGAAGATAAACAGATGGCCAACAAGCACACGCAAAGATGCTCAACATCATTCATCATCAGGAAAGTGCAAATCAAAACCGTGATGAGATACTGACCGCCTCACACCTATTAGGATGGCTCCTATTGAAAAATGGAAAATAACAAGTGTGAGTGCACATATGGAGAAATCGGAACTCTCGTGCATTGCTGATGGGCACGTAGAATCGTGTGGTTCCTAAGGAAAAGAGGATGGCAGGTCCTCAAAAAAATTAAACAGCAAATCAGCATCTGATCCAGCAGTTCTCTTCTGGGTATATACCCCAAAGGACTGAAAGCAGAGTGCTGAAGAGAGATTTGCACACCCGTGTTCATGGCAGCACTATCCACAACAGCCAAGGGCAGAAACAACCCAAGTGTCCATTGATGGACAAATGGATAAACAAAATGTAGGAGACACATTCAAGGGAATATAGCTCAGCCTTAAAAGGGAGGAAGTGGGGCGCCTGGGTGGCGCAGTCGGTTAAGCGTCCGACTTCAGCCAGGTCACGATCTCGCGGTCCGTGAGTTCGAGCCCCGCGTCGGGCTCTGGGCTGATGGCTCGGAGCCTGGAGCCTGTTTCCGATTCTGTGTCTCCCTCTCTCTCTGCCCCTCCCCCGTTCATGCTCTGTCTCTCTCTGTCCCAAAAATAAATAAACGTTGAAAAAAAAATTTTTTTTAAAGGGAGGAAGTTCTGGGGCACCTGGGTGGCTCAGTTGGTTGAGTGTCTGACCCTGGATCTTGGCTTGGGGCGTGGTCTCATGGTTTGTGGGATAGAGCCCTGTGTCGGGCTCTGCACTGATGGTGTGGAGCCTGCTTAGGATTCTCTCTCTCTCTCCCCCTCTCTCTCTGCCTGTCCCTCCCTCTCTCTCTCTCAAAATATACACATCAAGTTAAAAAAAAAAAAAGAAGGGAATTCTGACACCTGCCACTACATGCGAGAACCTTGAACATGTCACGCTAAGTGAAATAAGCCAGTCACAAAGAGACAAAATACTATGAGCGGTGCCTAGAGGAAGCAAGTTCATAGAGACAGAAAACAGAATGGTGGTTGCCAGGGGCTGGGGGGAGGAGAGAAAGGGAAATTATTACTTAACGGGTACAGAGCTGTAGTTTTGGGAGACAAAGACTGACCACACAACAATGTGAATTACTCAGCACTACCGAACTTAAAAATGATGAAGGCAAAATTCTATGTTGTGTATTTTACCACAATTTTTACAAGTGTGGATACTATGTGTTAATATAGTGTAAGTAAGTATTTTGCTGTTGATTTTTTAAAAAAAATTTTTGATGTTTATTTTTGAGAGACAGAGAGAGAGAGAGAGAGAGAGAGAGGGGGGGGGGGGAGGGAGGGAGGGAGGGAGGGAGAGGGAGGAAGGGTCAGAGAGGGGGAAGCAGGCTCCAGGCTCCATGCTGCCAGCATAGCAAGGTGGAGGCTATCAGCAGGTAGAATGGAGAGAATAAGTCCCGAGAGTGTGGCACTTTGTGAAGTTCTCTCCTGCCTGCCTTGCCCCATGGGATCATCCCGACAATTCAGGGTAATAGTCTCCCCATTCACAGAGGGGGAAAACTGAGGCTCTGGGGAGGAGGACACTCCTTGCAATGGACTGAATGTTTCAGTTCCCCCCAAATTCCTATGTTGAAATTCTAATCTCCAGTGTGATGGGGGTATTACGAGGCGGGCCTGTGGGAGGTGATGAGGTCATGGGTAGGATTGGTGACCTCATGAAAGAGACCCTGGAGAGCTCCCTTCCCTCTTCTGTCATGTGAGGACATAGAGAGAAGACAGCTGTCTGTGAACCAGGGAGCGGGTTCTCAGCAGACACTGAACTACTGGCACCTTGATCTTGGACCTCTCGATTTCCAGAACTGTTGAGAAATAAATCTCTGTTTTTTAAGCCACCCACTCTACGGTATTTTTGTTTTAGCAGCCCAAATGGACTAAGACACTTCTCTAAGGCAGCACAACAAGGAAGTTCCAGGCGTGAACCTCGTACCTAGAACTATAGACAGAGAAGCACAAAAACAAGGGTCTGCAAACCGTTTCTGTACAGATCTACGGAGTAAGCATTCTTGGCTTTGCTGGCCATCTGGTCTCTGTCTCAAGTATTTAACTTCACCCTTATATCCGGAGAGCAGCCATATGCCAATGAATGAGCGTGGCTGTGTTCCAATAAAACTTTATTTACAAAACCAAGTGGAGAGCCGGGTTTGTCCTTTGGGCAACAGTTTGCTGACTGCGAAATAATAAAAAAACATATACCTGTTGGTCTTGGCCCCCAGTTCCCCGCACAGAGCTCCTAAAACCCTGGTAATTTCCTAAGTGATCACAGCGCTAGGGGCATCTTCTATTCTACCATTTGATCTTTGACCTCAGTCCCTGACACAGAATTTCTAAATCCCTTGGACTCTCCTGGGTGAGAGGAATGCCCTTTGTTCTAATGAGGTGATGCCTGGCGGGCTCCTGGATCGCTTCGGGATGGGGACTGGTCACCAGAAAGACCAAGCTATGATGAGAAGCTTGGAACTTTCAGCCCCATCCCTCATTCTCCCGGAAGGGGACAGGGAGGCAGACTGAGTTCACTCTCCATCGTGTCTGTGTTAATGAAGCCTCCATAAAAATCCCCAAGTTTGAGGCTTGGAGAGCAGGCTGCCGAACATGGAGGTGATGGAAGGGTGTCACAAGATGACACGGAGGCTCTGTGCCCTTCCCCCAGACCTTGCCCTACGCACCTCTTCCATCTGGATGTTCATCTGCGTCCTGTATCGTACCTTTTTGTCATAAAGTGGTGAACCAAAGTGTTTCCCTGACTCCGATGAACAAATGATCAAACCTAAGGAGGGGGATAAGGGAAACCCCAGTATGTGGCTATCAAGAAGTACAGGGGATGGGGCGCCTGGGTGGCTCAGTCGGTTAAGCGTCCGACTTTAGCTCAGGTCATGACCTTGCAGTTCGTGAGCCACATTGGGTTCTGTGCTGACAGTTCAGAGCCTGGAGCCTGCTCTGGATTCTGTGTCTCCCTCTCTCTCTGCCCCTCCCCATATTTGTGCGCACACGCTCTCTCTCTGTCTCTCTCAAAAATAAACAAAACCAACAAAGAAGTACAGGTGACAATCTGAGACTTGCACCTCAAGTGGGGGACAGTCTTGCAGGACTGGGGCCCCTAACCTGTGGGACCTGACACTGACTCCAGGCAGCTAGCGTCAGAATTCGGTTAAGGGGCGGCCACCCAGCTGGCGTCGGAGAACTGCCTGAGGTGTAGCAAACCCACACACCTCTGGTGTCTGCGCTATCGTCCAGGAAGAGTGTGGGATCAAGGAGAAACACAAAGGAGTGTGTTTCTCCAACTCACTGATCCTGCGTGAGAATGTCTGGTACCACTGGGCTGGCCCAGGCTGCCCGCCCTGGTGTCACACAAGGGGACAGCACGGGGGGGGAGGGGGGGGGAGCGCTAACGCAGCTGACCACCCCACACACAGGGCCAGCCCCAGCTCTTCGCAGGGGCCAGCCCTAGCTCTTCGCAGGGGCCAGCCCTCTCTCAGGCAGCTTGTAGCCCTCCTGCCAATGTCCGCCTGCCCCTCGGAGGTGGCCATCTGCCTGTCGCCTGCCAGAGTGACTGTGACGCAGGGGCCCTGCCGTCTGCCCGCGTCCCCCCCCAGTGGCTAGTGCAGTCACCGCCTGGACCCACCAGCTCAGTCCACAAAAGGTTGCCGGGATGGAAAATCCCTAAGCTCTAAGTTCTGGCTGTGGCTGCTAGCACTGTCCCAAGGGGCCTCAGTTTACCCCTCTGGCCTCAAAGACCTACCCAACTCCCACTTTCCAGGATGCCTTCACCTCCCCAGCTGTGATGGGCTGAACCATGTCCCTGCCCCCCAATCACATGCTGAAACCTTAACCCCTAGGACCTCAGGATGTGATCTATTTGGAGCCAAGGTCTTTACAGAGGTAATCACGTTACAATGAGGTCATGAGGGTGGGGCCTCATCTGGTGTGACTGGTGTCCTTATAAGAGGAAACTGGGACGCAGACCACCACAGAGGGAAGGCCACATGAAGACACGGGGAGAAGAGGGCCATCCACAAGGAACGCCGGGAACAGAGCCTTCCCTCGTGGCCCACAGAAGCCAACCCTGCTGACATCATGACCTTGGACCTCCAGCCTCCAGCACTGTGAGAAAATACATTTCTGTTGTTTAAGCCACTCGGTGTGTGGTACCTTGTTATGGCGGCCAGGGCAGACTGATACATCCACCCTCCGTATCCTCACTATCCGTATCCCTCTGAATGAGCTCTTCTGTGCCAGCGAATGAATGAATGAATGAATGAATGAATGAGTGATGAATTAGTTCTAGGGTTGCCTATGTTATTAACTCACTATACCCTTTCCACAGCTCTGTGAGGCTTGGTTCTATTTTTATTTAAAAAAATTTTTTTAAGTTTGTTTATTTTTGAGAGAGATACAGAGAGAAAACACAAGCAGGGGAGGGGCAGAGACAGAGGAGGACAGAGGATCTGAAACGGGCTCCATGCTGAGAGTAGTGGAGAGCCCGACGCAGGGCTTGAACCCACGAACCATGAGATCACGACCTGAACCGAGGTTGGACGCTTAACTCATTGAGCCACCCAGGCACCCCATGGTTCTACGTTCATACCGATTTCTCACACCGTGAGAATTAAGATCAGAGAGATTAAGCAATAAACCTGAGGTCACACAGTGAACAGGAGGCCGAAACAGAGTGCCAACCCAGGCTCTTGATGCTATTCTAGAAGCTTCAGCCAATGGCTTGTCTTTGAAAATAATAATAATGCTCCAACTTACTAAATGCACAGCACTGGGCTAAGCATACATGGTGTCATGGACTGGATGCTTGTGTCCCCAAAGATTCACATGCTGAAGCCCTACCCCAGCCCCCGTGTGATGGCATTTGCAGGTGGGGCCTTTGGGGGGAAATTAGGGTTGGATGAGGTCATGAAGGTGAGGCCCTCGGGATGGGATTGGGGTCCTTAAAAAAAGAGGAAGAGGAGAAGAGCACAGGGAAAAGGTCATCTACAAGCCAGGAAGACAGCCCTCGCCAGGAACTGAATGGGCTAGCACCTTGGCCTTGGACTTCTCAGCCTCCAAACTGCAAGAAATCAATGTCTGTTTAGGCCACTCCATCTGTGGTGTTCTGCTTCGGCTGCCTGAGCTGAGACACGGGGCCGGCCCCCCCATAATCCTCACAACACAGTTCCCAGGTGGCCACCACCACCCCACTTGACAGACAAGTTCAGAGGTATTGGTTACTACCTAGCCAAGGGCATCAGAAAATCCAAGGTCACCTTGCTGAGGTTTATATGCTGGTCAATCTGACTCCAAAGGGAGCCTCTATCCACCACACTCTGCCCCAGAAACAGGAGTCAGATGTACTGCCTGGGACTGCCGGCCTCAGGGACATGACAGAAGACACAATCTCTTCCTTTTCCTCTCCCTCTCTCCAGAAGGCCTGGAGGACCCCGTAATCACCGCAAGTGGTGGATAACAGCACTGATGCGTTTATTCCACATCTCAGCACGAGCCAGGATAGGGTCTGGGGGACTTCTGCTTCTCTGTGTCACAGGATGGCTGGGCCCAGCAAAAGTAAGATTCGGAACTCAGCTGTAGGCAAAACCACGGGCAGGGGTCTTCGCTGGGGGTTCTGTGTACTTGAGGGATCCAAGAGGGTTTCTTGGCCGGGGGTAGAGGGGCCACAGGACTCAGGGATAGGGAAGGGAGGGCAGTGGCAGCCACGAGAAAGCCTCTGTCCCCTCCCTGGCTCCGTGGGCAGGTTCTGATGATGTGGCAGGTGCCACAATGTGCCACACAGACCGCTTCAGGACTGGAGGCTGCTAGGAGGGCTCCTGGAGAGCCCTCAGCTGCCAGTCCCATAAAGGACAGGGATCCCTTCAGCCCCAGGGAGAGCCTCCTCCAAGGTCTCACTGCTTCCCCGGAGGCCACCATCCGGTGACGGGAATGTGTACGCTGTGAAGGTCTGGCATCCTCGCCCCCAACTTGGGACAGTGTGAAGGGCCATCCCAGCAAGCTGGCAACTCCCCACGGGGCTTCCACGAAAGCCTCGTGACCCATCTTCTCCCTTGGCCCACCGCCGCTCGCTTCACTTGGCTCCGCTGGGTGTTAATCCCAAAGGCACACCCTAATAAACCTGCATGCTGACCTCCATCTCGGCGACAGCTGCCACTTAGGGACCGCCAAGATACAGCATGGGTGCATCTGGGCAATAGTCAACAGGGACAAGTTGCAAACCATTCACACACCGGTGGATTCAGCGCGGCAAAGGCCTGGATATACTGGGTGCACAGAGCAGCAGGGATGGAGTCTGACAGTCCTGCCCTGGAAGACCTTTCGGTCCAAAGAGCCAAAAGGTAGGGCAAGCTAGGACAGGTACAGGGCAAGCGTGGTGCTGACGCAGGGCCCAGCAGCACCATCACCAGCACCAGCACCAGCACCAGCACCAGCTGAGAACCGGCTGGAGATACAGATGCTCGGAAGCCACGGAGGCAGCAACTCTGGGGTGTTAATCAAGCTTTCCAAGCTACTCTCACGCATGCTCACATTGCAGTGGGGGATTTCAGAGGAGACAGAAAACTAGCAGCCAAAGTCCTTAGGAAGAGACTCAGCAGTCACGGCTCCTGTCTGGGGACCTTCCTCACACAGCCAGTCCCTTCTGGCCACCTCTCCTTGCTTCCCATATCAGACTGGGGCAGGCAACAGTTCCCGGCTCCCCACTATTCCAACCGCGGGGTGCTGCACCCTTCTCCCCACCCACCCCACCCCACCCTGCCTTCATCAATAGCACCCTTATTAAATTCATCTTCGTGTGCTCAGTTTGGAGGAATCATCTGTTTCCTATTGTTACCCAGACTGTATACACACGTTGTCTCAAGTCCAAACCCCGCAGAATGAAGGTTGTCTGTTTGTAGCTATGGACCCTGAAACTCAGACAGGGTAATCCCCAGGGAAGGCAGGCTCCTGGGGATGGATCTGGGGTGGGGTGGGTAGTGGAGGTGGGGACACAGCACCAAGGGCGTAGTTCTCAGCCTGAGGGAGGGGTTTTGACAAGGGTTCTGTCTGCTGGCTCCCGACTTCCCCAGAACTTAATAATGCGCTGACAGCCTGAGGCCAGAAGAGGAAATTAAAAAGGCAGGGGGGGAAAGCCTCCCCCGGAAGGTCAGTCCCTATAGCCTCACGGGAGAGGGCACTGTCTCACTGCAGGAAGAGGCTATGGCCCAAACTGGCCAGGGGAGGACCCATCCCCGGGGGAACCAACCGCACCTGTGGGCACGGGGTAGAGGGCCACAGAAGGCCTCTGAAATGCAGCTCAACCATCTTTCCCCTCTCAGGCTTCCAGGCATGAGCTTGGAATTGATCTGTTGTGGAGGTCGACAGCTTTAAGGAACCTCGGGGTGGTCTGGGGATGGCGGTGGCAGTGTGGGATCCTGGCTCCTTGCAAAAGCCCATGTGATTTTCTAAGCTTTGGCCCCAGAATCATGCCTGACTGAGGCAGTGGCTATGGGTGGGGCGACTGCAGCCACAGAGACCTGTGTTTGCATCCAGCTCAGCCCTTCATGACCAGGGGTTAGGATTCAATGGGGTGTTATTTGCAAAACAGGAGGCCTGGCTAGCACACAGTAGGAGTTTTATGATGCTAAAAGCTCACTGCTTTTCTTTTCTTTCTTTTGTTTTTTTTGAGCACTTATGGTGTTCCTGGGACTGTTTATGGCATGACCACCCAAGATAAATTACCGACATAGTCCCATTTTACAGATGGAAGAAACTGAGGCAGAGAGCTATTAGATAACCCACCCAAGGTCATGCAGAGGAGGCAGGATTCAGACCCAGCGCCTTTATTCTAACAAAGGCCTCAAAGCAGAAGCTGGAGACCATTTGAAATAGTTTTGTTACTGCCCAGCTTAAGAGTAAGAGAGTATGTTTACTGAGCACCTACTATGTGCCATGTACTTTGCACAGAATACCTTATTTAATCCTCGCAAAAATATTATCATCCCCATTTTAAAGTTTTTTTTTTTTTCCAGAGAGAGACAGACAGAGAGCGAGCACACGTGTGTGCATGTGAGTGGGGGAAGGGCAAAAAGGCAGGGGAGGGAGGGAGGGAGGGAGGGAGAGAGAGAGAGAGAGAGAGAGAGAGAGAGAGAGAGAGAGAGAGAATATGAATCCCAAGCAGGCTCTGTGCTGTCAGCACGGAGCCCAATGCAGGGCTTGAACTCACAAACCACGAGACTATGACCTGAGCTGAAATCAAGATTCAGATGCCTAACTGACTGAGCCATCCAGGTGACCCTCTCCTCCCCGTTTTAAAGATGGGTAAACTGAATTGATGCAATTTGCCCTAAGGCACACAACCAGGAAAGGCCGCAGCCAGACCTGAACTTAAGGTTGACAGACAGCTCTGCCTGCAACCTGCTCAGAAATGGGTCAAGCCCTGTGAAATCCCAAAGTGCTGAGAAACCTATGAGAAGGGGTTCCTCAGTCTTGCCCAACGTGGGGACCAAAACAGCACTGTACTGGGAGTCAGGAGACCTGGGTCACCCGGATATGACTCTTACAACCATGTCCTCTAGGGGTCCTTTGGGCAGGGGGAGCCAACTTCAAAGGTCAGAAAGATTTTGTCTCTGTCCAGCATCCATTCGGAGTCCTCCAACATCTGCCTGCATTCCTCCAAATGATGGGGAGCTCACTTCTTTCAAAACCAGCTTATTAGCTCTAACGACAGGATGTTAGGAGGCAGTTGAGAGGCTAGGAGCCAGAACGTGGGGTCACTGAACTGGTGTTGAACCCTTGACCACTCATGACGCTGGACAAGTCTCCCCACCTGTACCATGGGGTGTTGGATAATAGTACCCCACCTCATCAGCAAATGAGACGGCACCTGGCACGTAGTAGGAATTGTACAGGCAGGAGCCACTCTTAGATGGCAGCGACCGTAGGGTTCGCGGCCTGGCCCACAGTGGATGCTCACGAGTGTGAGTTAGGTGAACAGGCAATTGCGAAGGGGCTCTGAGGCTCTGTTCACCCACCCCAGCTTCTCATCCACAGGTTATTTAGGACCTAGGTGGCCTCTGGGGCTGTGACCCCACCCCTCCACGGGCCACCAGTGAGCACAGGCCCCAGCACACTTCCAGCCCCACCCTGCAACCATTCAGAAACCAGCCCCGCCCTCCCACCCTCCACCTGCAAATATCGAAACAACATATAGGAGGTGTAATCTCAGGAGGGAATCAGGCAGGGAAATCCGGACCAACCCGCAAAGCCGGAAGAGAGGGCTCCCGGGCCTCTGGGGCCTGCCTTGTCTTCTCTCCTCACTCCCACCACCTGCCCACCCACACCAAGGTACCCTCGTGCTGCCCACCTTGAACCCTGCCAGGTTTCAGATCAGCCACTACTCCCCGCTGCCTCTCGGCACGGTTCTGTGCTCACCCCTCCTGTGCCTGGATAGGAATAATACAGCCCAGGGTGCAGGGCTGTCATAAGGATTATGGAAAATCTGGGCAGAGGGCCTCACAGCACACAGCTGGCACCATGTAAAGGAAGGAGCCTGAGGGAAGTCAGTAAAAACTTGAGTTTAGGGAGCCACTAGGCCCAGGTCAAACTCCAATTCTGCCATTAGCGAGGTGACCTCAGGCCTCAGTTTCCTCATCTGTGAAATGGAGAGGACACTCACACCACCTGTCTGGGCTGCCATGTGCGGACTTCATAAAAACACACGCACAGCGCTCAGAATGGGGGCAGGGGCTCAGACCCACCCTGTGTAAAAGAGAGCTCCACTCCCTACCCCCTTCTGCTGCTGTAGACGTTTCCTTAGAATTTATCATGGCCTGACTTCCACTATACATCTGAGGGCGTTTAGTGTCCGTCTCTAGGATGCTGACTAGGCAAACAAACAGCATGTGCTCAATCTATGTTTGGTGATCACTCTGATTATATTAGTAGCACTAACACCAGCAGCTAAAGCTCACTGAGTTTTGATCCAGGCAGTGTCTTTAAGTCCCTTGGACGTCTGATCTCATCTGCTGTGTGTTCAAGGCCAGGGTGGGCAGTATTTTCCGGAGAGGGTCAGACAGCAAACACTTCGGGTTCTGGAATAGGACTGCCAGATAAAATACAGGCTGCCCAGTGATGCCTAAACTTCAGATACACAAGGAATTTTTTGTGTGTGTAAGTATGTACCAAATATTGCATGGGACCATACCTATGCTAAAAGATTACTTGTTTTCCTGAAATTCAGATTCAACCAGGCAATCTGAATGTAAAAAAAAAAATTAAGTTTATTTATTTATTTAGAGAGCGGGGGCAGAGAGGGAGAGAGAATCCCAAGCATGCTCCGCCATGTTAGTACAGAGCCCTATGCAGGGCTCAATCTCACAATCCCCAAGACCGTGACCTGAGCTGAAATCAAGAGCCTGAGGCTTAACTGACTGAGCCAGCCAGGTGCCCTGCAGCACCACCACCACCACCGCCCCCCCACCCCGGATTCAGATCCAGCAATCTGAATTTTCACTTACTCCATCTGTCAAACATATTTTCAGGCCACACAGAGTCTCTGTCCCACTGTCTCTTGTTTTTATAACCCTCTTTTAGGATGTACAAACCATTCTTCTCTGCTCAAGAGCAGTTTCACCAAAAGGCTGAACTTGGCCCAGGGGACCCCCTGGCATAAAGCCCCCAGCACTGTGCCTGGGGCGCATATGAGGCCAAAGTAAAAACCAGCCCGTTTGCCATCTGCTCCTCCGAGGCCTGCTGCCTCAGTCCTGACTCAGGGCGTACCTCACCCCAGCTGGGGTCTCAGGTGGTCGGCGCCTGGCAGTGCAGGTGGGCGAGTAACACTGAGCCAGCAGTAGCTAAAGAGACGGAGGCCCCTTGACTCTCGCGTCTGCCAGAAACTCACAGCGGAGAGGCGGGTTAATGCAGGGTATCTGGAGGGTGTCAGGGTGGCTTTAAAAATCGTTCTCGGCATTTGGGCAAAGTGAAGAGGAGAGGGGAAGAGCAGAGTGCAGGTTTTGCTGCTCTGCCTCCCCTGCGAGCGCCCTGGGTGCTGAGGATCTAGCAGGCAGCGTCTCCGGCTGTGCCTTGGACCACAGACCCTCAGATGCTGCTCCCCAAAGGCGGCGCCATGGGCTCCGCTCTGTGCCCTCGCTCAACTGTGCCTCCGGCCAGGTGCCCCTCTCTACATGCTCCAGCCAGCTAAGAGCAATTCAGGCTTCGGCCCACATGTCCCCTCCTCCCGGGAGCCTTCCTGGACTCTCCCTACCCGAGCAGGGATCAGTGTACCTCTTCCATGTTCTGTGAACGCTTGCCTTGCCAGCATTTATCACAGGAGCCAAAACTGTCACCTATTCACTCAACACTTATGGAGCATCTCCTATGAGTTTGGTACTGGGCGCCAAGCAGACAGAATTCCTGTCCTTGTGCAGGCACCAGTCCATCAAGATAGACATTAGCCAAGTCCCATGAATGAGTACGTTAGGACCAAGTGAGGCCAGTTCTCTGCAGCAAAAGAATCTGGTTCTATGAGGACAAGTAACAAAGAAACTTGACCTGAGGAGGTAGGTCGGGAGGTCAGGGAGGGCTTCCTGGAGGAGGTGATACCGTCCCCTACAACTGCCTCCACAGAGCCACCCTGGAGCTCAAAGGAAGGAACAGATGTAAGGACAATGTGGCAGGGAAGAGCCCTACATGGAAATAGCTGGTAGCTTTTACTTTTTAATTTGTTATAGGTGGGGTGCACAGGAGGTGGGTTGGCAAGGGCTGGGGCAGGGCTGCAAGCCGTGACCGTTTCCACCGTGTGGCCCGACCTTCCTGTGTGGTCCTGACAAGTCTTGCTCCCCCCCTTCCCGCACGCACCCAGCTCCGGTCACACGTGCTGTTCCTTCTGTGTGACTCACATGATTGCCACTCCCTGCCTTTGCTTTGTGCGGTCACCTCCACTGATGTCCCCACCCACTCCTCCCTCCATCTCCCACTCTGGGGAAACCACCCCATCCTCCAGGACTCACTAACAGGCCCTTCTCTAACAGGCCCCCCCCCCCCCCCCCGCCAAAGCTGATATGACTCCCCTCTCTTCCAAGTTCCCTATGGTCGGCTATGAGCACCAGGCTGTCAAGTCAAACTTCCAGAATTCAAACCCCAGCTCTTACACAGATGATCTTGGGCAAATCATGTCCCTTCTGTGAACCCCAACATTCCCATCAGTAGAATGGGTAATATTTGTATTAGCCTCACAGGCATAATACATCAAAAGCATTTAACACAGTGGCCGGCACACAATCAGTGCTTTATACATTTATTTATAAAGTGTTCCCTAGCCTGGCGGCTTGGTTAGGGGCATGATTTCATCTCATCCTCGGGGTAATTAGGAGAGATGGGTATTGGCACTCATTTTACAGATGAGGAAGCTGAGTCTTGGTGAGGTTAATGCTTGCCCAAGGGCACACAGCTTTTGAATGGCAGAGTGGGAACTTAAACCCATGACTATCTGCCCTGCACCGAGGCTGGCACACAGTGGGTTCATTCGTTCATTCAACAGACACCTACTGGCGCTTCCCACCAAAGATTCGTAACAAGGGTGCCTGGGTGGCTGAGTCGGTTGAGCGTCCGACTTCGGCTCAGGTCATGATCTCGTGGTCTGTGAGTTCGAGCCCCGTCGGGCTCTGTGCTGACGGCTCAGAGCCTGGAGCCTGCTTCAGATTCTGTGTCTCCCTCTCTCTCTGCCCCTCCCTTGCTCATGCTCTGTCTCAAAAATAAATAAACTTTAAAAAAAATTTTAAAAATACATGTATTAAAAAAGACTCACAACAAGTGTGCGATGTGGGTGTCACTGCTATTATTCCGTTCTCCCAATGATGCAGCTGACCTAGGAGGGACAGAGACCATCTGGTCCGTGAAGAGGCTGGGATGTGAATCCAGGTCTCCTGGTCCGGAGTCCCGGTGGCCATCGCACCTGCTCCCTGAGCCTAGGGCACAGTCACAGTCACAGCCATGGCCAACTGCCTGCTCCCGGAGCCTGGGTCCCACAGCACCAGCCGGCTGCTCCACCTGTGCCCCGCTATCACCTTTCACCCCTCACCTCCCCGCTCCACACTGCTTCCGGCTTCCGACGCTGCACGTCGGTCTCCGAAGGACAATCACCGCGACAAAAGGAAAATGTCTGACCTGAAATGCTATTACTGGATGAAGAGGCCGAAAAGGCCACGTGCTGTACCATTCCAGCTGTAGGACGTTCTGGAGAAAGCAACACTATGGAGACGGCAAAAAGATCACTGGTTGCCAGGGGTTGCGGGGGAGGGAGGGATGAACAGGCAGCGCACAGAGGAGTTTTGGGGCAGATAAAGAGACGTATGAGAAAGGTCTGTACTCTGCACTCAATCTTCACTGTGAGCCTCACACTGCTGTAAAAACATGAACAAAGTCTCTTAAAAAGAAAGGAAAACGGAAATATCCTTTCTGTGCTCTGCTGCTGATGTAGGATGTCAGCAGGGATCCCAACGTTCCAGCACATGGGCGAAGCCCTCCTCCCAGAGGGGTTCCTCTGCACCCTCAGCCCGTTGGGGCCTGCAATGCGCTGCAAAGAAGGGGCCTGAAGGCATCTGGCACACAGTAGGAGCTCAGCAGACACTGCTCAACGGATCAAGGCTCTCCTTCCTACACTCTCTCTCACACACAGTTCCAGAACAGACCTGCCCCACCCTCCTGCCCACACACATCCACCCTGCCCTCCACATCCACACAGATGGATGCTGAAAGCAGAGACACAGGAGGGTCATTCCACAGTCCCATCTGTGTGGGGGAGAGCGCGGGGCGGGGGGGGGGGGGGGCGGCGTGGACAGAAGTGATAAAGCCGTGGCACGTGGATCTTCGGAGTGCTAGAAAAGTCCTCCCTCTAGCATGACCTTCTTAACCTGCCCTAAATGTGGCTGTTGGCCTTGCAAGGGAAGCAAAAGCCTCTCTCATTCGGCTGCTGCTAGCCTGGCCCCGGTTAATCGTTCACTGGGATGCTATAAATAGGCACCAGGCATCGTTCTGGCACAGGATAGTGCTTGCCAACCCGCCCTGACCTGGAAGGGGGGGGTATGCTGGGGTTCGAGAATGGGTTTCCCACAGGACTCCCGTCGCTGCCCTGCACAGGTGTTCACATGGCCCCTGACAAGGAGGTCCCCCCAGTGCCTGGTTCTGGAGCATTCGCCTGGGGGCACCTTGGCAAAAAGGTCCTTCCAGCAACACTCCCGCACACAGCCACCCCTGGAGATGATGCAGTTGTGAAGACAGTCTCCACCGCCGCCCCTCCGTTCCCAAAGAAAACGGCCTGCGTGTCTCACGTTCTCAGCCCACACCCTGGAGACCGGCCAGCTTTCTTCTGGGTGCTTCTGCCTGCTGCATGAGGCGGCTCCCCGGCAACGCGCCCCACTTCCACAGACCCACATGGGCCTCACGGATGAGGAAGGCACGCACGGGCTCTGGAGCGTGCCTACGTTCTCTCTGGGGGTCTGGGCCGCTGCAGGAGGTAAGAAACAAAATTCCCAGACGGTTGCTTCAAACACACCCAGGGCGAACCAGAGAACATACTAACCACCTCTAGCCTACGTTAGGGGGAAACGCAGTCAAGTGTTGCATCTGAGGGCTGGGTTAGAATCCTTGCTCTCCCCCTCGGCAGCTGTGTGACCTTGGGTAAGTCACTTTACTTCCTCTATGCTTCAATTTACTCAGCGATAAAATGGGGTAAAATAGGACCTACCCTTTGCGTTTTTTTTTAAAGGTTAAATATGTTAAAGGATGTAAAGTACTTTGCACCAATGTCTAGAACACAACAGAATTTTTGGAAATGTTCTATGCCTGTGCATTTGTCCAAAACAGGATCTCTAGCCACATGCTCTTGTGCCCTTGAAATCTGGCTAATGTGACTCAGGAACAGTATCTTTTATTCAATTTAGTTTTGCTTAATTTAAACGTAAATCAGCACATGTGACTAGTGGCTCCCATTGGACAGCGAGGGTCTGAGGCACAGTGGGTGCCCAATAAACACTAATTATGATTATTATCAGGGGTTGTTGTTATTAGAGGGCTCACCAGGTTAGAAGTTAGGGTGCATGTCATCTCTGAGCACCCCGAGGTCAGAGAAACCATATTTATCTTGGTATCCCAGCATCTTCAGGGTGGTTCTGAACCATATTAGGGTTTTGGGGTTGTGGACCCTTCACGGTACTGAGGATATGCTCTCCCTACAGCAAGTACAAAGCGTCTGCACAATTTCAGGGTTCTGCACACCCCTAGAGTCAAATCTGTGGCCCGGCAGAGACACCTGGCACACAGCAGGTCCCCAGGCAGCACTTGGGACGGCGGCCAAGCACTTCCACACTTAGGGGCTGGGTTCCAGATGCTGGCGGCCTCACCCTGTCACACTGGACATCTGTGGCTTGTCTGCCTAGTTCCCATGTCCCTGTCTGGTCATTTCACCTTGACTCTCCGCTGGGTCCCCTCCCTCACTCTCACTGGACTGAAGCCACACTGCCCTTTCAGGCTTGATCAATCTGAGCAACGAGTCCCACAGTGAAAGGGGCAAAAGCTGCATGTGACCCGGGCTGGTCTGATGAAATCTACTCCTACATCTTCCCCCAAAACCAAGGGGGAGGGGAAGCTCTCTGTCTGCTGATGCCAAGCTGGCAGGCTGGACCCCAAGAGCGGCCGGGCAACTCTCCCCCTCCCCCCAGAGACAGGCGAAGCATAAAGCCAACGCGCAGGAAATCAGCACAGAGATAGGAAAGCAGAGAAGGTCCTGATGACATCATTGGGACCCCTGGACAGAACTGCACCTGAAGCTGGCAGTCTGTACCCCAACTTCCCATACCCTTGAACCAATAAAATCAGTTTTTTGAGCCTCTTTCCCTTTTGGCTTTGTGTTTCTAGATTTCTTTATTGTTCTAGCTAGCTTTGCAAGGGATTCCCCACAGTGAAATGGGTGAAGCTGGCTACAGCACCCTGCTGTGCTGCTTCTCAAGTTGTTGACCTCAGTCCAGCCTCTTAACCTCTCTGAGCTTCGGTTTCCTTCATCAGTAAAGAGGAGTTGCTACTTGTACCTACTCGACAGGAAGCTTGCTTTGTGTATTGGTGATTTAGAGCAGTGGTTAATATGTGGGGGTTGTAAAATGTCTTTATTTCTCAAAAAAGGGAGAAAAAAACAACAGAAGGAAAAAATGAATGATAGTTCCTATAATCTGAATTTACTAATGAAACATAACTTACTAAATAATACAAACTAAAGGACCATTCATTCAAGGTCCCAGGCATCACCCAAATCCCGTGAACTCTTGAGGCTTCAGCTATCTGACTGTTTTTAATTTAAGGTTTTATTTATTTTGGCGGGGGGGGGGGGGGGAGAGAGAGAGAGAGAGAGAGAGAGAGAGAGAGAGAGAACAAGCCAGGAAGGGGCAGAGAGAGAGAGCGAGAAAGAGAGAATCCCAAGCAGGCTCCCTGCTGTCAGCACAGGCCTGACCCCAGGACTGAGAAATCATGACCCAAACTGAAATCAACAGCCAGACGCTTAACTGACTGAGCCACCAGGCGCCTCTCAGCTACCTGATTTTTAAAGGGAGGCTCACTGCAAAGGGAGCTGTTCCCATCCTCTATAAACCCGAGTTCCTTCGAGATTCTGGGAGAAAAAAAAAGTGTAAGAACCTATTCACTTGTCTTCCTGTACCTACTAGAAGAAAAACACACCGCCTCCCACTGGAGTTCAGCACTCTTAGCTGCTGACCCCCGGGGGCACAGAGTGCTTAAGTGGCAGGGCCAGGAGGCTCACGAGGGTGTTGGGCCTTCTTTGGCTGAGGGATTACTTCCATGGGGCCAGTGACCCACCAGACCCAGAGGGGAGATCCAGCTGCCCACCTCAGGATGGCGAGGCAGTCAGGCGAGACTCAGCCTTCCTGACCTCCATTTGAGGGCTCATTCCTTTGGACCCCAAGAAATTCCCCCTTCCAGGTCTACAACACCCCGCCCCCCAGCCCAGGGCTTACCCAGGGAGAGCAAGATCCTGTGCTAAAACATCTGCAAGTCCGGATGTGACCAGACAGGGCAGCAAAACATCCTTCTGCAACTGAGTTCTTTTTTTTATTTTATTTATTTTAGAGAGCAAGAGAGAGCGTGCAAGTGGGGGAGAGGGGTGGGCAGGGGTGAGAGAGGAGGAGAGAGAGAGAGAATTGTAAGCAGCCTCCATGCTCAGTGTGGAGCCCAATGCAGGGCTCGATCTCACGACTGTGAGATCATGACCTGAGCTGAAATTAGGAGTTGGACACTTAACCGACTGAGCCACCCAGGTGCCCCTCAACTCTCAAAGGGTAAGCCAAACACAGAGCCTGGTCCCTTCACAAATACTGGTGAATCTTCGGCAGCGATAGCACAATGTGGTGCCGTGTTGGTACGTGACCCCCCCTGCCATCCCATACGTGAGGCAACGGAAGCCAGAAAGGTTCGTGAATCTGCCAAATGGCAGGGCTGGAACTTGAACTCAAGGCTGTCCAGCTGCAAAGCCGGGACCTTTCCCCAACTCCACATTCTCAGAGTAGCTCATAACCATATGCAGGTCATTGGCTTTGACTCCAGGGTAATGCAGAGCAGGGTTCTAGAGCCAGAACCCCAAGCCGTACCACTGACAATGTCCGTGACCTTTGGCAAGGCATTTGCCATCTGTGTGTATCGATTTCATTAGCTATAAGGGACAGTGTTTTTAAAAATTTTTTTTTCTTTTTTTTCAACGTTTTTATTTATTTATGGGACAGACAGAGACAGAGCATGAACGGGGGAGGGGCAGAGAGAGAGGGAGACACAGAATCGGAAACAGGCTCCAGGCTCTGAGCCATCCGCCCAGAGCCTGACGCGGGGCTCGAACTCAAGGACCGCGAGATCGTGACCTGGCTGAAGTCGGACGCTTAACCGACTGCACCACCCAGGCGCCCCAAGGGACAGTGTTTTATCCGTGTCGTGGCAAGGGGACAATTAAACGAGCTCATCTGTATGAAGTGCTCAGTAAGTGCTGTTTAAAAAGTAAAAGACTCTTTATCTTCAAGAAAGCCTTCAGTTGAGCCCTTGTTTTTCCTGAGTGGAATGGACACTCCAAAATAGTCTTAGCAGCTACTGAGTTTTAATGGGTCTGAAGTACGGGCTTGGCAAATGTGGAGCTGAGAAAACTTGGAAGACTCGGCTCTCAGAGAGTGATGCTGGCCAAATCTGATGGCTTGAGGTTCTTAGAACCCTAGAGCTGTCCACCCTCATTCACGTAGAAAGCAGAATGACACAGGGAGGAGGGGCGTGGTCAGGGGCAGAACTGGGACAAGGTCTCTGGGGTCCTCAGTTCCCATCCTGGGACCTGCGGCCAGGAACCGCAGGCCCACTGGGGTGACAAAAATGTCCTTTTCTACCTGCCAAATGGCAACAAACGCTACCGCCATTTCCTGGAGCCCCTCATGCGGTGACCTCAGGGGAGACGCAGCCACACTGCACAGGAGACATCACCCACACGGAAAGCCAGGGCCCCTCCTGCCACTCTCTTCTCATCGAACCAAGGTGCTGAAGCCCAAGCGCTGCACTGGCAAAAGCTCCCGGAAGCCGCACTGCCAGAGACCTGAGAAAAGCATCAAAACGCAGTGCGCACGGATGTGGCTGCATTATTCACGAGGAGCATTTCTGCCGTCTTAAGCCTGAAAACACGACACACGTGAACTGATCTGAGTCAACCCTAGAACCATCAGAGAGCCCCAAAATATCTGCACCCAGTATTCCTGCATTCAACTGGCAAGCATTTTTGGAACCCCTACTTGGCCAGGCCAGTGGGGAAGTGGGAAGAGTGGGGGGCTGTGCTTTCTAGCCCAAGAATTGAAAGCTCAGAAAACAAGTTTCCTCTCTTGCCTTGGTGTCCCCCACAGTTTTTGCCGGTCCTGCAGCCTGAGCAGTCCACAACATGGATGAGTCCATGTTTCTTCCCTTGTGCCAAGTCCTCCCATGGCTCCCATCTCACTTCTGAGGGTCACGAGACCCTGTGACCTCGTCTCTCCTCCTCCTCCATTCTTGTTCACTCCCCTCCAGGCTCCTTAGCCTCTTCCCTACTCTCTGTTCCCCACTCAGGGCCTTTGCACATGCTGTTCCCTCTGTTAGGAACACCCTTCTTATAGATGTCAGTACGGTCCCCTCCTTCCCTTTAGGTCTCAGTCCAAATGTCACCCAACCCTGACCACCACCTCTGGAGAGCCCTTCTCACACCTCTCCACCCACTTTCCAGCTTTATTTTCCTTACAGCACTTGGGACTTCTAATAGCAGACACTGCCTTTTTTTAAAAATAAATTGAAGGTTTGTGGCAATCCTGCATCGAGCAAGTCTATATCAGCACATTTTCCCAACAGCAATTGCTCACTTTGTGTCCCTGGGTCACATTTTGGTAATTCTCACAATATTTCAAACCTTTTCATTATTATTATATTTGTTGCGGTGATCTGTGATCAATGATTATGACTCACTGAAAACTCAGATGATGGTTAGCGTTTTTAACAGTAAGGTGTTTTTTAGGGAAGCTTCCACTTCTCACTCCCTTTTAAAAAACTTATATAATAGGAGTGCCTGGGTGGCTCAATCGGTTAAGCATCTGACTCTTGATTTTGGCTCAGGTTATGATCTCATGGCTTGTAAGTTCAAGCCCCACGTCGGGCTCTGCACTGACAGCGCTGAGCCTGCTTGGGATTCTCACTCTCTCTCTCTCTCTCTCTCTCTCTCTTTCTCAGCCCTTCCCCTACTCATGCTGTCTCTCTCAAAATTAATAAGTAAACTTAAAAAAATTATGAAAAAACTTGAAAAATTTACACATCATATACAATAAAATAAAAATAAAGTTAATATAATTATACGACATAACATAGTAGTAAAATTTTTTTTTAATGTTTATTTTTGAGAGAGAGAGACACAGAATCTGAAACAGGTGCCAGGCTCTGAGCTGTCAGCACAGAACCTGATGTGGGGCTCGAACCCACCAACTGTGAGATCATGACCCGAGCCCAAGTCGGACGCTTAACCAACTGAGCCAACCAGGTGCCCCTTAAGACACATACATTGTTTTTTAGACATAATGCTACAGCATAGTGTAAACATAACTTTTTAAAAAAGTGTTTATTTACTTATTTTGAAAGAAACAGAGAGAGAGAGGGAAAGCATAAGGGAGGGGCAGAGAGACAGAATCCCAAGTAGGCTCCACACCATCAGCGCAGAGCCTAACCACAGGCTCGATCCCATGAACCACAAGATTATGGCCTGAGCCGAAATCAAGAGTCGTATGCTCAACCAACTGAACCACCCAGGCGCCCCTAAACATAACTTTTATATGCACTGGAAAACCAAAAAATTCCTTTTGACTTGATTTATCACAATATTTGCTCTCTTGCAGTGGCCTGGAACCAAACCTGCAATGTCTCCGAGATGTGCCTGCGTATATTTAAAATAGGTTTATCTATCTGTCCCCCAGCTACATTCTATGCTTGAGAGCATGTGAACAGGGATGCTGCTTTGTTCCTTCTTTACAGTTCCTAAGCTATACCTGGTACATAGTAGATGTTCAGTAAATATCTGTGGAAGAAAGGAAGGAAGGAACAGAGGGAGGGAGATAGAGAGGGAGTAGAGAAGAAGGTAGGAAGGAAGGAAAGGAAGAAGTTTTCTTCTAAGAAATGGCAGAAAGGGTCAATCCTGGCTCCTACTATCAGCTGAAACTTTCTGAAGTTCAAGTCTAAGCAAGACCCTCCTTGCTCTGAAGTCTTCCATAGCTCCCCACTACCTGACAGAGCAAAGGCTGCAGCCTGGCATTCACAGCCCCAAAGTAAGCTGTAACTAATGACTTTCCTGCCTCATCTATCTGCCCCCACCCCCACACCTGACCCCAAGCCATGTTTCCAGGGTCTCTGATGAACCTCCATGAGGCCACTCTTCAGAGCCTGAGAAAGCAGGATTTGAATCCTAGCTTCTCCACGGACAGGCTGTGTGACCTTACGTGAGCTGCTTAACATCTCTGTGCCTCCAGCTCCTCCTCTATCAAGTGGAGGAAATAATTACCCTCCCTCTCAGGGCTGTCATGAAGAGCAAAAGAAGGAATACTTGGCATGCACTCAGCACAGTGCCTAGCACAGAGGTTTCTTAACCTCCACAGCAGTGCCATTCTGGCCTGCACACTTCTCTGTGGTGGGGGCTGTCCTCGGCATTGCAGGAAGTTGAACAGCATCCCTGGACTCTACCCACTCAATGCCAGCAGCACTCTCATTTCTCACCATTAGAAATATAACGTCCCCCTGAAGTAGGGCTGCCAGATTTAGCAATGCATACTGACACTCCAAAAGTACTTGCTGTTTATCTAGAATTTGAATTTAACTGTGTGACCTCTATGTTACCTGGCAACCCTACCCGGGGGGCAACATTGCCACCCCTCATTCATGAAGTGCCACTGGGTTAGACTGGAAGCACCATGGGGTTGACTCTCTTTCCTCCTATCTTCTTAGGAGGTAGAAACACTGGTTGACTCTCTTTCCTCCTGTCTTCTTAGCATGGGATGCCCTCCTCCCCCCATCCCATCACCCCACACCCCGGGGCTGGGAGGTGCATCTCCCTAAACACACCCAGCTCAGTGGCAGTGACAAAGGCTCCAGTTTGCAGAGGTACACGTGGCCTGCCCTCTAGCACTCCCCTCATCCCCACTCCCCCTCCAGGGGGTCGGCCCTCAAGCACCTGCCTTCCTTCCAATTAAGAGGCCTGCCAGGCCCAGCTCAAGGCAAGAAAACAAGGAGGTTAGACACTTGGCTTCCCTGATCAATTTGTGTCATGGGCAGGCTCCTTTAATGGCAGTCGTCATGGCAACGAGAAGCCAGTCCCTGCTGCTCTGGGAACCAAAACAAAATTAAGGGGTGGAGGCGGGGAGAGGAAAGGAGGGGAGGGCAAAGCGGGCCTGGCAGGAGCCAGGATGAGAGCGGGCTGGATCTCAACTGGAAGAAATCATGCTGAGGCCACCCTGTCCCCAGCTTTCCCTGGGCGACACTGGGGAGACAGACAAGATTAGATACCTGCTCAGAAGCAGCTCAGGCTAACATGGTGGCTGTTTGCCCATGGCTCATTCTGATAGGTGAGTAATTTTCCTCCTCATGGATAAACCCCCCATACCCTCGTGAAGGGAAAGACAGATGCTTGCCTGAGACTGCGCAATTTACAAGCAATCAATTTTAGCTCCACCCTCTCCTTGCGCATAGCTCATGTCCTCCCCACTCCTTTCCTCGTGCTTTTAGGACGGGACCACATGCTCTGCCCCTCTGCCTTTGCCACCATTCTCCTTTTCTCTGTACTCCAGCCACTTCCGAGCCCTCTGTCTTCCTCAAGTTCATCGTGGTCCCTCCAGCCACAAAGTCCTTGTAGACGCAGCTCCCTCGGCCAGGAACAGTGTTCCTCTCTTTCCACCTCCTCCCTTTACCTAAAAGGGTTTATAGGTGCTTCACATATCTTCTCAAACATCACTACCTCCAGGAAACCCTCCTGGGCCACCTACATGAGGTTACTTCACCCTGTTACACATTCTTGTGGGGCCAAGTGGCTCTCCTTCACACTGTGGTGCAAAGCCTGTAATGATCCTTTTAATCACACTCAGAAGGTCTATCAGGGTGTGTCTACCATACTGGGATGTCAGCCTCAAGGGGGCAGGACTATCTTGTTCACTGCTGTGTCCGCAGAGCCCAGCCTGGTGTCTGGCACACAGATGCCCCTCAGTAAATACACGCACCAGAATTTGAACCACCAGAATTTCGAACCTCACCCAGAGCTCCTTCTTCACCTGTTTCACGGTGCCAGGTCATACTGGCTCCCCAGATCAGCACTGGACAGAGCTTCCAGCCCCACAGCCTCTGCTGACCTTTGTGTCTTCAGTGGCTTATCCCAAGCTTGCACACCTTGCCTAAAGAAACTCATTGTTGGGGTGCCTGCGGGCCTCAGTCAGTTGAGCATCTGGCTTCGGCTCAGGTCATGATCTCACAGTTTCTGGGTTTGAGCCCTGCATCGGGCTCTGTGCTGACAGCTTAGAGCCTGGAGCCTGCTTCGAATTCTGGGTCTCCCTCTCTCTCTGCTCCTCCCCCACTCATGTTCTGTCTCTCTTTCTCCTTCAAAAATAAAGAAAAACATTAAAAAAATGTTTTTAAATAGAAAAAATAAAAAGCAACGGACTGTTAAGCCAACGGTTCCAGAAAGAAGGGTGGGAGGTGTCTCTGGGCAAGGCTGTGACGGGCAGGGATGTGGCTCCTCTGAACCCAGAAAATGGGGAGAAGGAAGAGTTGACTTGACTCCTGGATTTCTAGGCAAAGAGCTTCCCTATGCCACTCCACTGGAGCCTGGCTCTCTGATACTGGGGGGAGATGCTCCCCAAAGAGGTGGGCAGAGAAAGGGAAAGAGAGAGGAAGTCGGCTTTGGTGGGACAGGGGCTTGTCGCCATGCCTCAGGGGGCACCCGTGCTGAACAAAGGGCTCACAAACAGAAGACCTGAACTTGTCCTTTACTGGTTCTGTGCCCTTGGGACATCATTTATTCTCTCTGGGCCAGTTTTCACATCCGTGCGATGGAAATCATGGCACCACACGTGCTGACATTGCAGTGCTGCATAGACTTGGATGGACACGGTTGGGTTATGACAGGCAAAAGCCTGGCTCTGATGTCAGACAGACCTGGGGGTGAAGTCCCTGGCTCCGCACCCTGTCGGCTGTGTGCTCTTGAGCAACTCACGCCTCCCCTCCAAGCTCGGGTTCTCTGTAAAGTGGGGACAATCGCACTCACCTCAGAAAGTTACCTGTACACACAGGGTACGGCACAGAGTAGCCCCCAGGAAATGGAAGTTCTGATTCCTGAAACGATGTGCCCCAAGAAATACAGAATTCAGAATCAGCCACCAACTCACTACTGTAGGCCGTGCCTTCTGACTGCAGATCCGGAGTCAATGGGCGCTAGAGGCCCTTTGCCCAAATTTGCAAGGTTCTGTCCCTGCCCCACTGGGGCACCAAGGGGGATGTCCCTCTGATCAGGCGATGGCCTTGGCCTCATGTCAGGAAGAAAGCTCATTCCATGCCCCAAACTCGGCTGCTCCCAGGAGAGAGGATGCAGGCCCACACCTCTGGTCACCAGGGGCAAAGTATACCCACCCACCCCCCACCCCCCCACCCCCCCACCCCGCGGCCAATAATCCAAACTAGACTGACATGGGTGGGACCTCCAAGGACGCTCCTTCTCCACATGTGGAAACGGAGTCCTCGAGAGGGGAAAGGACTTGTCCAGGGCATCGAGGGAGCTGCTGGCAGAGCTGGGACCAGGGTCCCAGCTGGAGCCCTGCCCAGAGGCAGATGCCTTGTTCACACATTCTTCTGCCTGTGGCCCCCACTCCCAGTTGAACAGCCAACCATTTCCTTGAAAACGCAGCCATTCCAGTTGCAAACATCTGCAGAGCACATATGACAGCTAGGTTTGGTTAAACAATGAACAAAGAGTCTGCAGGTTTTTAACCTGAAGGCTTCTGGGGGAGGTGCTAGAGACAGCCTCCCCTAACACAGTCATCAGAATACTGTAGGTCTGTATGTTTTGTTGGAAGGTGGTCTATCCACACAGAGCTTTCTTCAGGTCCCCACAGGGCCTCTAAGAGGGCTAAACTAAAAACATCTGGGCCTTTCTGAGGAATTCCACACATCCCACCTTATTCAGAAATGCTAGAATGAGGGGTGCCTGGGTGGCTCAGTCGCTTAAGTGTCCGACTTTGGCTCAGGTCATGATCTCACGGTCTGTGAGTTCCAGCCTCGCGTTGGGCTCTGTGCTGACGTCTCAGAGCCTAGAGCCTGCTTCAGATTCTATGTCTCCCTCTCTCTCTGACCCTCACCCATTCATGCTCTGTCTCTCTCTGTCTCAAAAATAAATAAACATTAAAAAATTAAGAAAAAAAAAAAAGAAATGCTAGAATGTACAGTCAGCCCTAGAGCTGATTCTTCCAACAACGCGGGACATGCCACACCTAGAGACCTATACGCAGACATATGCCCGAGCTTTCTGAGCAGGGAGGGGCAGCAACAGGTCCAGGCTTCAAGCCTGTCCTTTGGCGGCTGTCTGCCACCAGGCGGGGAGGGGCTTCTTGGTGCTCAGTGCTGACACCAGATGCGGACACCCTCAACACACATACACGGGCACAGATATGAGGCCAGCCCCCAAGGTCTGAGGGCATTTGTGGTCTCAGGCTGAGGACTCAAGATACAGGGGTGAGGCAGCTCAGCAGTGACGGGGTCCCAGGATGGGAAGTGACATAAGGAAGGCAATAGACACACATACAATCACACATACACGGTCACGGCCTCACCCGTGTACACAGAGACTCATGCATCACACAGATACACCTCATACGCACAAAAACACATAAACACACAGACCCATGTACACGCAGTAAGAAGATATACTTGGATATCTCCAGACCGATGCACAGACATGCTCAGAGGCACACACTCACAGCCACATGTCCTCGCCCACATAGGCGTGTGCATGCTTTACACACACACGCACACACACAGTCCAAGCATCTAAACGCTCCCCGGGAACCAACCACTATGCATTCTCCCCTCTGCGGGCAGTCCAGGGCTACAAACTAAAGGCTGGACTGGGTTCCCAGTTGGCCCCAAGGAGAGGGAAGGGGCAGAGGGACAGTTGAACCTTGCTTGCTTCTCACTCTAATGCATGTGGGGGTGGGGTAGGGGGGTAAGGGAAACCCACCTGCCAAAACAGCAGGGGACAAGCCCACAAATGGAGTCACCCACTTGCCAGGGGCTTTCAGGGATGGGGGGCGGGGGGAGTCCCTTGGCTCCTGGGGGTGGCTCCAAACACTGAGAATTTACGGGAAAGGGGAGATCTGGGATGAGGGGCATTTTTCCACAGTGAACCTTTTCCCCTTTTCCCCTTCCGAAGTCTGGTCTTCCTTCTGCAGCTCCACTCAGCCCCCCACCACCCAATACCCCCAGTCAGCACCCCCAGGCGCTTGCCTCACCTTCCTGAGATCCAACCACCGTCTCCTCCACAAGAGGAGGTCCTACCCAGACATATCCAGGGGTGCCTCACACCCGGGGGGCCCTCCCGCTGCACCCGCCCCTGCACACAGCATAAAAACATCCAGAGTCCCCCTATACTCCAACCCCCAAACTCACCCGCCTCCAGTTCCGCGGGAGGTAAATACCCAGCCAGGTGAGCCCCAAACCGGAAATGGCCGTCCCCACCGCCACCACCAGCCACCTCTCCGGAGACCCTTCCCCGGGGGCTTGAAAGCCCCCTCCCCCAGGATCGCGCCCCCCGCCCCCGCCTCTGGCACCCACCTCCTTCTTGACGGTGCGCAGCAGCCTCTGTCGAGTGTCCGCCTCTGTGGGACCAGACGGGGGGGCAGCCAGTCAGCCGAGCGCTGGGGGCGGGGGCCCGGGGTTGCCCTCCCGCCGCCCCCGCGCCCTGCGCCCGCTTACCCACGGCGCCGGAGGCCATGGCCGCGCGCGCTGCGTTCCCAGCCCAGGGGGCGGCGGTGCCCGCTCTCCGGCTCCGCAGCTGCAGCCGCGGGGGGGCGGGACCGAGCGCCCGGTGACGTCAGGCCCCGCCGCGCAGCCGCCCCGCGCAGCCGCCCCGCCCCGCCGGCGAGCCGGCGAGGAGGAGGAGCCGCCGCCGCCGCGGCGGCTCAGCCTGGCTCCTGGCGGGAAGGTCCTCGGGGCGACGCACGCTCCGGGCCCCTACCACCAGCAGCCCCGCCTCCACGGGAAGCCCCGCCTCCCACGCCCGGCGCCCAGGTCCCACTCCCCCTCTAGTGGGCAGGGCGGAAATGCATCATTCGTTCCCAGATGCGCTCCTTGCCAGGCTGCAGGGAAGTGGCCTGAGGCGGTGGGGCCTGTTATTGACACGCTGCAAGCCTCAGGGTTCTCATCTTTAAAATGGATGTAATAGGGGCGCCTGGGTGGCTCAGTCCGGTGAGTGAGTGTCGGACTTCGGCTCAGGTCATGATCTCATGGTTGTGGGTTCGAGCCCCGCGTTGATCTGTGTGCTGACTGCTCAGAGCCTGGAACCTGTTTCCGATTGTCTCCCTCTGTCTCTGCCCCGACTCCGCTTGTGCTCTGTCTCTAAAATAAATAAACATTAAAATATATGTATATGTATAAAATGGATGTAATAGGACCACCTCATCGGAACGATACTGGACGTAAAAGAGATAGTGAATGTAAAGCACTTAACAGAGACCTAGGAAAAAAGACCAGCAACCATAAAAGCTGCCATTATTATTATTATTAATATTAGTATTAGTATTAGTATTGAGTCTTCCAAGATACAGTGGCTCTCCACCCAGATTGGCCAGGCCTTACGTGACTCCCTCCCCCACACGCAGGTCACTGGGAGAGTGGCAGAGTGGGATCCTTCCAGGACCCCAATAGGGCACTTGTCAGCCAGGATCTCCAACACTCTTTGGGACCAACGCTTATTCCACCAAGTTCCTGACCGCGTCCACCCAGACTGCAACACGGGTTTACAAACGTTTATCGAGCACCTACCACAAGCCAGGTTACTGTACTGAGGATACGGAAGTGAGCAAGATGGGCAAAAGCCTGCCCTCACAGGGCATAGGACGTAGACAGAAAAATAAATAAGCAGATGATGTAGTAGATTGGAAGTTTCTGGAGAAAAATGAAGTAGGCAAAGGAGACAGGTGGGGTTTGTATCTTTGAAGTAGGGTGCTTGAGGGAGGTCCCATGAGGAGATGCCATTTGAGCAAAGAAGAGAAGAGTAGATTGGGGGATTTCTGGAGGAAGAGCATTCCAGGCAAAGGGAAGGGCAAGTGCAAAGGCCCTGAGGTAGGAGTGTGCCACTGGGTATGACAAATAGCTAGGAGGCCAGTGGGGCTGGAGTGGCATGAACAAGAAGGGTTGGCAGTCTTCCAAGGTCCTGTTAAGGCCTTGAAGTCCACTTAAAGGACTCGCATCTTGCCCTCAAGAGCCCCCAGGTTTCAGCCCTCCTGTCACAGGTCAGAGCACACCCTCTTGCTGAGGGGTTCAGAGTCCCCTTTTCTCCATTTGTCAGTGCCATAAGCCAGAGAAGATGATTTTGACTAGCTTAGGGAAAAGAAAATAAGCTGGAAGGTAATGGGCATTCCCAGAGTCCAAGGGGGGCCTGGAGGACTGGGTTGAAAGCAAGGTAGCTCCAGAAAGAGAGACCCTTGGGAACAGTCGCCTGGCAAGGACAGAGTGGTTAGGGTGCCACCACTCAGGTGGAAGGAGCTCCAGCTGTTGGAGGTTCCCGTTCCAAGGAGGGAGCATCCTATTGGCCTGGCCTGAGACCTACGCCTGCTTCTTGCTGGGCAAGGGGAGTCTCAAGCACAACCCACCGCCCCAGAATCTCCAGTGAGAGTCCCCGGGGGGCCCAGAGTTGTGAAATGGTTGCTTGGTAGCCAACCCCCCCCCCCATTATATTAGAACCATATATTGAGGACCTACTGTGTGCCAGCCACTGCATTAAGGGCTTTAGGGTTTGGGTTGCCTGCTTGAAACACAACACGGACATGAGCCCAAGCTTCACTTTTGGCTTCTTAATATTATCTTCTTCAATATATTACATTGTGAAAGGTGAAATGAAATGGTCACTTATCTCAACAGGTTTTCAAATGGAGCCAGAGGCCAGTAAGGAGATGGGCCTTATGTACATCCTCACCGGTAGGAGAACCACAAATGGTGGAACCGGGCCAAACTGCAACTCTTCCAGGGACTCGGCCCAAACACCTGCAGCTTGCTCTAGTAAGAGACCCTGCTTAGTGATAGCCTTAGACACCAGTTACGGTCACCAAGTTTAGTTTCCTGTCACCAACACCAATCTTGGTCATCAGAATTCTTAGTAAACGACATATCCAAGCATTCCCTTTTGTCTTCAAAAACCTTTTCCTTTTATTCCCTGGATGGGCGTGGGGAGGGTAGAGGCACTACTTTGGTTGCTGCCCAAATGTGTCTTTCCCAAACTGCAATTCTGAGACCCCAAATAAATAACTTTGTTTTTATTTCAGCTCTGCCTCTTCTCTCAGTTGACAGAGTTACACTGTGCATTGCTAAGTAGGAATGCACAAATGCTTTCTTCACAGCTTCTAGGCCTCTTCATTTTGATACAATTTGAAACGTGTGGGGGTGGTGGGCGAACGAATTCAAGCACAGCACAAAGCATCTTGATCTATTGATCAACTCAATTCACTTGTTAAGTGAGATTCATCAGCTGTTAACATTTGCAGCATTACCTTTATGTTGTCTGTCTCCCTCTTTTTACAACAAATTGCACACATTGATTGTATACATCTTGATGAATTTTCTCCTATGCACTCCCCTGTAATACCATCACCAAAACGAAGGTACTAAACATATCCATCACCTCCAGAAATGGATATGTGTTCTTTCGTGGTTATTTATTTACTTGGGTAGGAACGTGTAGCATGTGATCTATCTCCTGGAAGCAGAGGCGTGGGAACAAGGTGTGGGAGGGAAACATGAAGGAAGCAGAGAGGCAGCAATTGATGTGATTTTATGCAAGGTGGTATAGACAACCATCCCTCTGACCCAGGTTTCTCCATTACTTTGCAGAGGCCTGCTAATTATTCCTCTCCTCATCCTTTCCCTCTCTGTGATCATTTCTTCATTATCTTTGCAAAGATTCTCGGCGCTTTCTTTTTGTCTTCATTAGGCTTCTTGGTGGTTTAGCTGCTTAGCTGCTATCTTGATTTCTTAAAGAACCACCTTAGTTTTTTCACCTTCCGTTTTGTCAGCCTCTTCCATTAGGTTTATTTTGGTGTGTGATTGTGTTTTCTCATTTCAGGTGTAAGTAAATACATACATACGTAAGTTCATGCAAGAATGTGTGTGTAGGTCCAGTATATGTACAAACTGTATATCCAAATTGCATTTAGTTGTCTACCGCTTTTTGCCTGTGTATCCCCAGTTTTCCAACTTAAATGCCACCTTCTCTCCCACTGCCCTCCACTCCTTTTTTTTTTTTTTTTCCCCAGAAAGAACGCTGGCAGATTCCTGCATGTCATCAGGAAGGTAATGATAATCAGATCAACTCTGTGGCAATTGGGGTTGTCTATAAGAGTTATAAGTCAGGGGCGCCTGGGTGGCTCAGTCAGTTGAGCATCTGACCACCGGCTCTTAGATGAACACTGGCAAGCCCATCCTCTGCCCAGTTGAATTTCCCATAATAAATGGGACCCATTGCTTTGCCTGAGCCCACCTATGCAGTAAAGATTCAAGAGTTATGGGGGTGCCTGGGTGGCTCAGTTGGTTGAGTGTCCGACTTCAGCTCAGGTCATGATCTCGTAGTTCCTGCGTTCAAGCTCCACATGCAGCTCACTGCTGTCAGCGAGGAGCCTGCCTCAGATCCTCTAAGGATCTCTCTCTGCCCCTCCCCCACTTGCACTTTCCCAAAACTAAATATAAGGAAAAAAGAGTTTTGTATTCCAAGAGGACAGTGGAAAATCTCCCCTCTGATTCAAATGCTAGTGTAAGCAACTAAGCCCCCACAACAGGCTCGAGTTTCTTTTTTTTTTTTTAAGTTTATTTATTTATTTTGAGAGAGAGAGAGGGAGCTCTCCAAACTGTCATCATAGAGCCTGATGCGGGGCTCGAACCCACAAACCATGAGATCATGACCTGAGCTGCAGTCAGATGTTTAACTGACTGAGCCACCCAGACACCACCAGGCTTGAGTTTCTGAGAGAATTCTGTGCAGCTCTCTCAGATGACAGCTGCATTTTTGGATTAGAATACTTCCTGATTCCAAGGATGCAGGCAACCCCTTAGGCATGGATGCTACTGGCATAAAGGACCTCACATTATATTGAGGCATAAAGACATTCTCATGTCTTGAGTGGTATTGAAAGGTCATCCTAGAAATATCTGTGAGACAAACACATCCATAAAATGACATATGCTAAGAGTGGGGGGTATTTCTGCGAGGATGCAAGCAGATCAAGTCTCTGCCTCGAGGACTGGTAGCAGGGCAACCTGAGCACCTGCCCCCATCGTAGAGCCAAATGTTCTGGACTTTGTATCCCCCCACTCCGCTGAACTAAAGCAAGAAGCTTAGCTCTCTGAGGGAGTTCTCACATGGCAGGACTTTCATGACGTGGCTCCAGAAGCTACACCATGGCTCGTGAAACACAACCAGATTGTAATGTACTTGTCAAGGCCACCCCTCCTCTCTGGCAATGACTTTCACCCACAGCCTCAGACTCTGAATCTGTCTCATGCTGGGAGCAAGTGTGTGTCCTGGGGGGTATCCTTCATCTCAAACCAGCTGCACTGTACATAAACACTGGGAAAGGCAGCACAGTGGGATCCTCCTTCCCATGAGATCATGTGACCACAGACCTCGGATCTGTAGGCATCTTGATTGGTGATGTTCAGAATCAAATTCATGGGGAGCACTGTGTGATGTACGGGATTGCTGAATCTTTATGTCGTATACCTGAAACTAACAAAACATTGTATGCCGAGTCTACCTCAATTAAAAAATAACAACAAAACAAAATCCAATGGAGTACATTTGGAGATCTAATTCACGATATTAAGCAGCCCACAAATCCGGCAGCATTGCAGCTAGCAAGCCTCTGCTCCAAGGAGTTGTACCAAATGGGAAGTTTTCATAAGGATAGGATGAGGGTGAGGTGGCAGGCTAGGACATCTTCTTTGGTGGGGGTGGGGGGGGACAGGAATGGCAGTGTTTTCATCATGCATATGACCTCACTAGTAATGATCAGGAAATTTCAGAATGACTTTTTCGGAGGTCACATTATAGAACTGTAAACATTTGCCCATCACTCACGTACTTGACTGTGGTCTCTGGGCAGCTGTATCGCCCATGCCGGATGGGCTCTGCAGAACAGTTCAGAGGAATAAACCAATATAGATGCAGAAGAGAAAAGACAGGAAGAAGCTGAGGATGGTCCTGAAGAAAATACTATCCGGTTCACAATTGGTTTTCACGTAGGGACTCTGTGTGCCTGGCTTGGGGTGTGTCTTTCAATGTCACTAAATTCAGCCTCTGAGAAAATCGATTAAATTTTGTTTAATGTTTGTTTATTTTTGAGAGAGAGAGACAGGGCACGAGTGGGGTAGGGGTAGAGAGAGAGGGAGACACAGAATCTGAAGCAGGCTCCAGGCTCCGAGCTGTCACTACAGAGCTCACTGCGGGGCTTGAACCCACAAACTGTGAGATCATGACCCGAGCCAAAGTCGGAAGCTTAACCTACTGAGCCACCCAGGTGCTCCCAAAATCTGTTAGATTTATGGCTAAGTGACCTTCATAATTTTACCTTCCCAACAAGTTGTCAAAGATGAAATCCATCCCCTCATCTGTGTGTCTATGAGTCTGTCTATCCATCCATCATCGATCCCATGGATCTGTGTGTCAGCTGTTGGGCTGACAGTTCCAAACACTCCTTCCATAGCCACCAACTGTGTTCAACACATCAATCTTGTTTGATTGTATTAAACAACCATATCTTCTCCTCCTATCTTTTTTTATTTTTAAGCAGGCTCAACATGGGACTTGAACTCACAACCCTGAGTTCAAGACCTGAGGCAAGATCAAGAGTGGGACACTTAGCCGCATGAGCCACCCAGGCACCCCCATCTTCTCCTCCTATCTTATTTCTATATGCCCCTAATACATCCTCTGTTCCAGCCAGGCAGATTTCTTCACTTTTACCCACATATACCAAGCTCCCCACACATGCAATACCATATTTCTCCTTCCTTGTGGAGAGAAAACAAAGACTGCTTTTTAAAGACATTTCTAAAACAGTTATTTCTTTTATTTTTTATTTTTATTTTTTTTCAGTTTTTAGAGAGTGAGAGAGAGAGACAGAGGGAGAGAGAATCTCAAGCATCTTCCATGCTCAGCACAGAGCCTGACGCAGGTCTCTATCCCACACCCTGTGATCAGGACCTGAGCTAAAATCAAGAGCGAGATGCTCAATGGACGCTCAACCGACTGAGCCACCCAGGTGCCCCTGAAACGGTTCTTTCTTTCTTTTTTTTTCCAGATTTTTATTTTTTATTTTTGTAACTTACATCCAAGTTAGTTAGCATATAGTGCAATAATGATCACGAGTAGATTCCTTAATGCCCCTTACCCATTTAGCCCATCCCCCCACAAGCCCTCCAGTAACCCTCTGTTTGTTCTCCATATTTAAGAGTCTCTTATGTTTTGTCCCCTGCCTGTTTTTATATTATTTTTGCATTCCTTCCTTTGTGTTCGTTGTTCTGTGTTGTAAAGTCCTCGTATGAGTGAAGTCATATGATATTTGTCTTTCTCTGACTGACTAATTTCATTTAGCATAATACCCTCCAGTTCCATACACATAGTTGCAAATGGCAAGATTTCATTCTTTTTGATTGCCGAGTAATGCTCCGTTGTGTGTGTGTGTGTGTGTGTGTGTGTGTGTGTGTGTGTGTGTATACCACATTTTCTTTATCCATTCATCCATCGATGGACATTTGGGCTCTTCCCATACTTTGGCTATTGTTGATAGCACTGCTACAAACATTGGGGTGCATGTGCCCCTTCGAAACAGCACACCTGTATCCCTTGGATAAATACCTAGTAGTGCAATTGCTGGGTCGTAAGGTAGTTCTATTTTTAACTTTTTGAGGAACCTCCATACTGTTTTGCAGAGTGGCTGCACCAGTTTACATTCCCCCCAGCAGTGCAAAAGAGATCCTCCTTTTCTGCATCCTCACCAACATCTGTTGTTGCCTGAGTTGTTAATTGAAATGGTTATTTCCTATCCTACTTCCTTCGTGAGAATTTCTCCAGCAGCCGTCCCCCACCCCAGTCTTTGTTTATTTAATATTTTTAAAGGCATTAACAGTTTTTAGCATTTCAGAGTATGTTATCTTCAACCATACACTAAATTGGTTTGGTTTGGGTTGCGTTAGGTTCTTTGACTTGAAGACTGGGTCAATGTCTTCTCCTCCTGTTTCTTTTGTCTATCAGTGATCCACAGGAAGACTGGCCTATAGTTATTCTTTCTTCTACTTAGTTTTTGTCTGATTTTGGTATTAAGATCACAGTGTTCTCATCGAATGGTTTGGAAAGTAGCCCTTTTCACCATTTCATGGAACTATTGCAATAAGATTAGAATGACATCTCCAATGAAATTTGGTATTTAGCCAATAATACCAATAAGGACTGGTGTGTGTGTGTGTGTGTGTGTGTGTGTGTGTGTGTGTGTCTGGGTGTGTATGTGTGTGTGAGAGAGAGAGAGGGAGAGAGAGAGAGAAACAGAAAAAAAATGCTTTTAAAGTATGATTACATTTATTCAATGGCTATAAGACTATTTAGAGGTCACATTTCTCTAAGTATCAGTTTTGGGGGCGCCTGGGTGGCACAGTGGGTTAAGCCTCCGACTTTGGGTCAGGTCATGATCTCACAGTCTGTGAGTTCGAGCCCCGTGTCAGGCTCTGTGCTGATAGCTCAGAACCTGGAGCCTGCTTCAGATTCTGGGTCTCCCTCTCTCTCTCTGTCTGCCCCTCCCCCCTCTCTCTCTGTCAAAAATAAACGTTATAAAAAAAGAATCCATTTGGGAAATTTGTGTTTTTCAAAGACTTTGTGCATTTGGTACACATTTTTCAAATGTATTGGCATAAATGTGTTCATAAGATCCATTTGTTGTCTTTTCTGTATCTGCTGTACCTATAATGATGTCTTCTTTTTAATTCTTAATTTTTTAACGTTTATTTATTATTGAGAGACACATTGGTATCAGTTATGTACTATTATCAATAATACTGAATGGGACATAAGCTATACATTCATTGGTTGTTACATAAGCTATATTTTTTTCTTCAATGATTGATCTTAGAAATAGAATACGAAGGAAAAGGTGTGGATATTTAATATTTTGGTAAAAACGAAAGATTGGCGTTCCAAAAAGAAATCACCAATTTAGGGTACCAGAATCAGTATATGAGAATTCCTATTTACCCATAGCCTTGATTGCAGAGAATATGATCAATCATAATTAGTCAATTTGGTGATTGAGAAATAATTTTTCCTTTTAACTTCTTTTTCTCAAATTATTAGTGAGTTTGCATATATTTAATAGCCATTTGTATTTTATTCTTCTGTCACTTGATCTTTAATCATTTCCTATTTATAGAGAAATGTTATATACATAGTCTGTGGGCTTATTTGCGTATAAGTTACAAATGTTTTTTCTTAAAGTCTGTGTCTTAACTTTTAACTTTGTGTTGTCTTTTGTGGTACTGCTGTGTTCATTTTTTAAATTGTGCTAAAATACGCATAGCATGAAATTTACCATCTTAATCCTTTTTAAAATTTATTTATTTATTTTGGTGGGGGGAGCCTCCAGTGGGGGGGCGGGGCAGAGAGACAGAGGGGGGTGGAGAGAGAGAGAGAGAGAGAGAGAATCCCAAGCAGGCTCCGTGCTGTGTGGGGCTGATGACCTGAGCCAAAATCAAGAGTCGGATGTTTAATCCACTGAGCCACCCAGGCGCCCCTGAATTAACTTCTGCCGTGAGTGTGAGGGGGAGGTCCAACTTCATTCCGGATTCCGTGAACATTTATGGCCTTTCCCTCTGCTGGGGCCTCAGCCTTGGCGGATGCACAAGGTTCCCACTCATTTTTGCTGCGCAGGAGCAGCCTGTCTGAAGCCTGAACGAGAGGACACTGAGTGGCACTGTTGGCCCATAAATGACAACAAAGGCAACTACCAGCTGCAGTAGTTTAAGCTTGTGGCTGATTTGATTGCTTCATCCTCCCAAGGACCTGGAGCAGGCAGTGAGGCACAGAGAGGCCAGGTTACTTACCCAAGGTCACACAGCTAGGAGGTAATGGAACAAGACTGAGATCCATAAACCAGTGTTACAAGTTACCAACTGTCCCTGCCTGGAAAGGGCTATGGTTCGCTTTTTCTAAAGTTATGTCCTTCTTACTCTGTGCATTAAGATGGCCTCCCTTTTAGGAAATGATGGAGAAAATGGATATGTAGTGTGTGTGTGTGTGTGTGTGTGTGTGTGTGTGTGTCCTTAATCACCAAGGGAAAACATTTCCTATCCAATACCTTTTTGCCACAGTTTTCAGGCCCCAAATACTCAGGATTGAACTTTTTCCTTAATGAACAAGTTGGAGTGCTCAGTTAGGACATATTGAGCCAACAGAATAATGCTGGTATCCATTCCTACTGGAGTAAACTCATAGTGCAGCGTATATCGTTATCAATGCACCAAACAATGAGGATTCTAACACAAAGTTTTCATATCAAAAGTCACCATTCATGAAGAGGAAGAGATAAATTTCAAATAGAATCAGAGATTAGGCTCTTGGATTATTTCATAATCAACTTAAGAAAGCGGAGTAAATCTTAACCTATTGAAGGAATAGAAAAAGTTCTGACTGACTGGTTTCACACAAAATCAAGATAATGGAAAACTCTTTACAAATTTACATTGATGACCAATTAGTTACTGAATGTGATTACCTCAAAGAGTATTAACAGTTAATCAGTTCACAAAGAACACTCAAAATGCTCACATCATGGACATTATCACATAATGATAGAAGTTCAGGAAAGTCCTTCCCAAATTTGGCAACAATCTCAAAATTTTAGATGGTGTTACAAATGATGATATGCGACACTGACATTGTTTGTTTTTCAGTTTATTTATTTTCAGAGAGCCAGAGCACTAGCAGGGGAGGCAGAGAGAGAGGGAGAGTGAGAGAGAGAGAGAGGGAATCCCAAGCAGTCTCCGCAGGGTCAGCGCAGAGCCCAACATGGGGCTCGATCTGACGAAACTGGGAGATCATGACCTGAGCCGAAATCAGGAGTCGAATGCTTAACTGACTGAGCCACCCAAGCACCCCAACACTGACATTGCTTTCTAAACTAAGAAAGAACAAGTTGATATCTTCTATGTTAGAAGAAAGACTGCAATCCTAGCTTACTTGTTCTTTAGAACATATTAGAAAAAGCATTGCCCTATGGAGAAGCGATCAAAGACCATGACATCAAAGTAAATTTTTTTTAATTTAAAAAAAAATGAGAAGAAGTGTTATACGTTTGGCAGGCAATACAGGAAAGCATTGTTTTCTGGGTTTTGTAATGTCGCCAATATTTTGACTTTTTCTTAACGCCGCAGTTTGCCACTTTTGAACCGAAATTTGTTTTTGCAGTTTTAATTTTTTCCTCAAAGCGGTCTTCAAAAGTCTGGCAGTTTCAGACCCTACGATATGTAGATTGGCACTTGTGGCCAGGCATCAACTCATCCTGTCCCCACCCCTACCCCTCAGCCACCTGGGCACCTGGGATCTTGTTCACCCCATAGTCCCAGGTGCCCCCAAAGGGGCAATACACATGTGCCCAATGAATGGCTAAAAATTTTGTTATTATTGGTGGTTGTCATTATTATTGTTAGCAACAAAAAGGAGAGGAAGAGGTTCCTGACATTTTGTTGAGGAAGTTAGGACGAGGGTGGCTTTGAACTTGTAACACTAACTTGGCAGCTGACCTTGCACACCTGTGGGATATACTCTGGAGCAGAAGCACTAAAGACAGTGCCTACATTCAGAATCGTCCACCTTCATCTTTGGATAAGCCTGCTCCCAAGGACTCTAATGGAGAGGGACCAGGAGGGAGAAAAGTCACAGGCGCCTCAGGGACGTGGGAATCTACGGAAGCCACTGGAGGCCACTCTAGGCATGGCCTGGGAGCCCAGAGGCTGCTGACTGGATTCCTGCTTCCCAGGAGCTGCCTCCTGACTCCCCTGGATGCTGCAGCTGTCCCCTGAGGTCCCCAAAACCCATCATGATACACAGCGCATGGCGGGAATTTGATACAAATTTGCTGATTGAATCCATGGCACCCTTTGAGATGCGGTTCTGTTGGTTTTGAATGTCTGTGGTCTTTAAGATCCTCTACAACCGAGATTCTTAACTTAGGGTCTAGGAAGCCTCTGAAACTGGATGTAAACTACAGGCTCACGTGTGCTTTTCAGGGGGAGGCATCTACAGAACTCAACATATTCTCTATACTGTTTAAGGCCCCCAAGAAACCGAGAAACACTGGGAAAAATGAAGAAGCATGTGCCACTGGAAAAGTCATCCTAAACCACTGTTTTACAGAGAGCGGCACTCCAGGACCGGGAGGAGCCTTTGGGATGGTCCAGTGGGGCTAAGCCGACAGACCCGAACAGATGCCTGAGGACCCAGACAGATGCCTGGATGGGAAAAACGTGAGGTCCCAGGACATTGTCTGTCCTGCACTTTCCCTGGGATGGAGCACAAAAAGTCTTCAGACTTGAGTGCTTATTGTATAACCAATACCTGTTCATTTATCCGTCACTGACTGAGGCCTCAGTCTGTGCCAAGCTCTGTGCTAGATGCTGGGGACATGTGGGGGCTAGGTTCCCAGGAGAGGGGACACAGTGAGTCTGTCTTATTTATCTCCGTTCTCTAAGCTTTGGCTGCTGTCCAGCACATAGAAGGCACTCAGTCATTAGCCACTGCCTTAGACAATGGGACAGAAAAGTGGTTCAGTCTCTGGTGTTGGGAACCTAGGAACCTCGGTGCAATCACAGCCTGTCCACTCACGTGCCGTGTGACTCTGGGCAGGTCGCGTCACCTCTCTGAGGTGCAGTTTCCTGGAAATGTAGGTCAGGAACTAACTTCAAGGGGCCTGGGGGTGGATAAGAAGCTGACAGGTGAAAAGAGCCTGACTCAGGCTGAGTGCCTTTCCAGCTCTAGCTCTGGAAAGCTAGATATTATTGTCACCATAATATCAAGGAGCCCAGGTAAACACTCGGATCTCCACTCACCTTCCAGGGAATGGGGAGGACTCCCCAGATCACCTCCGTGCCTCGTCCACACGAGGACGTAGGAATCAGAAATGGGGGTGTTGTAAGGGACGGTAGAGCAGCATCTAGTGGGAGGGAAGGACATTTGGAAGAGAAAGTTTCAGAGGCTGGGACAGAGGTTGGCACAGAAACCAGGAATGTGACCCGCATGAGCTGGTGGCCTCAGCACAGGAGGTTATACAAGGTCCCCTTAACAGGACCCAAGACTCAGGGCCAGTGTCGGAACAGCCTTCTCCCTGCCTCCCCAGGTGCTGGGTCTCCGGGTCCGCGGGCTCAGGGGCCCATCTTCCCTGTTCTGCTCCATCTGTACTGTGTCCAGCTAAGGGTACTGCCTCCGCTGCCCCCAAGTCCCCAGCGCTCAGGATGCCCAGGCAGGAGAGGGCTCTGTGCAGGGCGCAGCTGGGCGTCTCCATGGCTCTGGGCCGCCCGTCAGCAGCTGGGCCTGCGTCCCTCTGGACACCAGGTCCTTCCTTGGGTTTCTGGCTCTGCTGGTCTCTGCAGGAATGTTCAAGAATGCTGTCCCTTCCCCTTTCCCTACCACCCCCCTGCCCTCCCTCACACCCCTGCCCACAGCCCTTCCCCTCTGCCTTCTGCCAAAAGAAACCAGAACAAAGCAGCGTTCTCTCCTGGCCTTGTCTGCCTGGGAGAGTGGTGAGAAGGGACAGTTCTTTCAGGTTCATGAAATAAACATTTGGTAGCAGAGGTCGTGAGGGTCTGGGGATCCTTCGGAAAATCCTGGAGTGGGGTCACAGGCTGTGGGAAAGGAGTGGACCATCTAGGAGGAGATGGGACTCTGTCCCCTCTCCCTTCAAGGTCTAGGGATGGATGAGGAGTCCTAGAGCCTGGATTTTGGGGAGAAAGGAAGGAGCAGGGAAGGTGCCCTCTCAGAGCCAGTACAACCCGTCCCTGCTGTCAGGCGGGCCTTAGCCCACACTGCTTGGACAGTTACTCAGACCAACAGTCAGTGAAACACTGAGAGTCCCAGACTTCATTCAATAAACCACCAAAGCACCAGCCCAACAGGCCATGTTCCCAGTTGGTTCACATTAGCTGCTCAGCCAGGGTTGGCCAGTTGAAGGGAACCTAATTCTTGGTAGAGCCATCATGTGACGGTTGGTTTGGGACGTCCTGGCTTCTGAGTCAGCTTGGGAGCCGAGCAGACACCTGGCCACTGACGGTGCTCAACTGGCCATTGGGGAAGGCTCCACACGAGGCGGCTGATGGTGTGAAGGTGTGGGGGCAGGATGTGCACGGCTGGGCTTCCCCTGCTCCTTCAGTGGGGCTTGGTTTGGGGAAAACAGTGCCATGTTTTGGGTCAGGGATTGGTAGACACAGAGAAGAGGCTGAGCTGCGATTCAGGCCGCTTTTTTGGCTCAGACGCCTCCTCCAGGAGGAACGTTGGGGCAGGAGGAGTTGAGGATTGAAGGGAGGGAAGCCCTTGGTTCAGGAGTCAAGGGCATGATCCAAAGGACTTGCTTAGGGGTTCAGGGATCTCTGTCCCCGGGAACCCGTTGCATTCCTGTCCCAGATCCATCGCTTATAGGTGTTGTGAATCTCTGAAGGTCTCTAAGGTTCCATGCTGGCAACTATAAAATAGGGGTCCCCGGGCCCTGCTCTGAAGCAGGCCCCAGGCTCTGAGCTGTCAGCCCAGAGCCTGACGCGGGGCTCAAACCTAGGCATTGTGAGATCACGACCTGAGCTGAAGTCAGGACACTTAACCGACTGAGCCACCCAGGCACCCATATCTGCTGGGTTTTTTAAGTGCACACCGCAAGATCCTGGAGCGCAGGATCAGCTCGTGCACAGGAGATCAAAAGTTTGAACTGTGAATAAGTCATTACTACTTTCGCTGTGATCTTCTGCTGGCCAGGTGCCCACTAGCTCTCATTGTGTGAATGCATTCCCCAGAATGGTATGAGATGGATATGGAAAGACAATGTGTTCCTCATTTAAGAAGACACACACCTCACCCCCAGCAGCGGGTGACAAAAACAGCATCCTGCCGCACCCCAGGGTGCACCCCGCAAACAAATCAATGGAAGGTACTGTGGAAATTCAATCATTAAGCAAATTCAATACTGATGGAAGTTTATTCAGTGTACCCATATAATGGAAAAGTGTAAGATGCTATGCCATATGCTCTTTTATTCCACGTGTGAAAAGTTCTCATTGACGGCGTCAGACAGACAGTAACGCTATGACCATGGAAGTAAACATGGGTTAACAACTCAGCCTTGTTGACATTGTGTGGGAAACAATGTCTCAAGCTAATGTTTGCATATTAACTGGTTGCTGAACGTTAGTGGAGCTAGATCTCTCCCTGAAACAGGGCTGCCAGATTATTTTCAAATTAATAAACCAGGTGTTTTAAAAGTAATTTTTGCTCTTCAGATTAACATAAAAATGGAGCAGATAACAGAGAAAGTTCTCCTATGCCCTATCCTCTCCCCCCATCCTATTTCTTTTATTACTCACCCCTAATCGTTTTGTGCTATACCTGTCACTATTAGGGACCCAATATTGGTGGATACTTGACATTGACATTCACTCCTTGTGTTGTACGTTTCTATGTTGTTGAGAGATTTATTTTGGAAAGAGAGCATGCACACGTGCAAGTGGGGGAGGGGCAGAGAGAGATGGGGAGAGAGAGTCCCAAGCTGTCAGTGCAGAGCCTGACGCAGGGCTCCAAGCCATGCACTCTGAGATCATGACCTGAGCCGAAATCAAGAGTCGGATGCTTCATAATCAACTAAGCCACCCAGGTGCCCCAATTTCTATGTCCTTTTTTTGGAAAAATATTGAACATCTGCTATCAACCAACCAGAAGAGTCTCACTGCTCTAATGATCCCCTGGTTTCACCTGTTCACCCCTTCCTCTTTCCTTGAAACCCCTGGTCTTTTTAGTGTCTCTCCAGATCTGCCCTTTCCAAAATGTCATACAGTTGCAATCATGAACATTTCACGGTGACTTAGATAGCCTTTACTGGAAAGTCAAAAGGCTCTGTTTCTCATTTCTCTTCTGCTTCTTCCCATTGCCTTCCTTTTCCAACCAAGGAAAACCCTGGTCATGGTTATTAACTAACAGGCTACATAAGCCCCCTTCCGTGCCCAGTCGACCAAAGCAGCCTAAGTGCCAAGTAGCACCACTCATGACTGGCACGTCGTTCTAGATCCCCCCCAGGGCCTATCGAGGAAACTCCTCCTGACACAGCAGACGAAGAGGCTCCATCTAATGCCAAGGTAAGGTCTCCTGTCTTTGTCTGAGATTGATACCTTGCTTTGACGGTTTATTTCAGGTTTGATGGATTTCACGCAGGAGGATCTGACAATGTATATTACGGATGGCATATGCAGTTTCCATGGTGGGGAGAGTGTCAGTTGGGAGTTTCTTACCAACAGATACCTGAGTCAAGAGGGCACTCAAAAATGACAGCATCCATTCCAAACTGGACAGCAGTGAATATCTTGGCATTTCTCTTCCTTGGAAAATAAATTTATAATTGCCAATCAAAATGGACCTGAGACCTACTGTCCAGGAAAAGTTGGTGCCTTTTGGCATAAGTACACTTGCTCTGCTCTTGCTTTTGGGTTCCCTTGAGTCAACTGCTTTTTCCCATCTGGTTTTCTAGACTCACCAAGAGAACAAAAGCCCCATGCAAGCAGAATACAGTATGACCTGACTCTCACTGTGTTTTCATTTCTGTGATTGCAGGGGGACTCAAGGCCCTGTGAAAATGGTACGTGTTTTAGAATCATTCACCTATGGAGGAAAAATCCTTAAGAAAGGAAAGGTGGGGCTTTCTTGCTGGTTGTAGTCTGGAAGGTTACCCTATTTCCAGCTTCCTGTTGGGAAAGGGGACATTTCTGTAAGGACTGATTTTCCAGATAAGAACCATGGCCAGTGCTACAGTCCCTGGAACAGCCACGCTCCCTTATATGGTGTGGGTCTGTGTGTATGGGCTTTAGGGGCAGGGTCTCTGTGTGCGTCTGCGTGGTGTGAACGTGTGGTGCGGGCAGTGCCTGTGGGTAAGAGCATGTGTTTCCCCAGTAGATAGATGCCCATGTAGACGTCACAACGCTGGGTCCTTTTTCTCAGATAGAACCCCATCACCCCGCACGCTTTGCATACATTGTCTTGTTCACCCCTCGCCACAGCTGTGCTGGCGTTGGCTTTCTCTCCCCGCCCCTCGGAGAGAGGGGCTGAGGTGCAGAGATGAAGGGCCCAAGCTCAGGAGCTACCATGCGGCCCCCAGGCACGTGGCTGCAGCTCTGAACTCTGACCTGCACTCCTCACGCGCACTCCACGTGGGGCGAGGGAGTTACGGCATCTGGGAACATGCCTGGAGCGCCAGAGTCCACCCAGGTCCCAGATCCTGCCAGCCTTACAAGGTGGCCTCATTGGTCACGCAGCCCCCCGCAGCCACAAGTGCATTCAGCTGACTTTGGGACGGCCATTAGTGTGAAATGCACGTAGCAAGCCCTGTGCTCCCGGGCGGCCCACAGTTTCTGAGAAGTGTGAGGCCACCTCGGACAATGTAGGTCAACACCTGTCAGTGCTGGGCTCACTCCTCAGCCTCTGGCCCAAAGCAGATAAGACTCAGGGAGATACTTTAGGGCATTTAATAAGAGGATCACCACAAGCCCTGGAAGTGTCCGGTTGTGTGAGCCTAATGGCCGGGGACAGTGACAAACAGGAACTCAGTATGCGCTTTGTGATCAGCCCGGACTCTGCCTCTCTCTCCCTTCCCGCCCCTCTCCTTTGCCTCCTTCCTTCACCAAGACGGGTGGCCCAGAACAGCGCAGTTCTTGCTTGTTAACCCGTTGCTGCCAGGCAGCCTGGGCCCGAGTCATGTCAAGCAGAACCCCCTACGTGAGCACAGCAGCACCACCATTGAGTGATAGTTACCCTGTGTCCTCCTGGCTGCCCCCCGAGGGCCTGGCGGAGCAGCATCCTGGGACAGGGCCGAGGCAAAGGCCCCGTCCAATGCCACGGTGAGCTGACCTGCCTTTGTCTGAGACACAAACCCTGCTTTCTAGGTTTCCTTCTTTCAGTTGAATTCATGTGTGAAAATGTGGGCATGCTCATCAGAGACGATATTTATCAGTTCCTTGTTGGGGATGGGTGTCGAGTCCTACCAGTGACATCTGGTTCATGCAGCTGTTTGCGAAGGGTTGCACCGGCTCCTAGACTGTGGGGGGGGGGGGGGGGTGGAGGGGGGCAGGGCTTTCCTTAGCAGAAATCCCCCCTCATCAGATTAAGAATTTCATGATTGGCAACCGACACGGACTTGAGAGGACGTGATCCAGGAATTTTCAGCAACGTTCTCTACTCTGGCCATTGGGGCTTCTACTGGATGGTCTCCCGGCTAGGTCTCTAAAGTCACCCAGAGGACACATGGGAGCGATCTGATCCTCATGCTTTTCTGTCATTGCAGGTGGTCTCGGGATTAAGTGAAAATAGTAAGTTCTGTGGAGTCCCACACTTGCTGGGGAAAGATCTAGGTGGTGAGAGACGCGGGGCTTTCCTGCTGGCTTTCATTGGGAGTGCCACCCCGATTCTGGGTGCCTGCTGGGAACGGGGGCTGGGGATGTGGGGAATGAGGCTGACCCTATAGGGAAAGAACCGTGGCCATTTCTTCACAAGCGCTTTTGCTCCCTTTGGGTGGTGAGGGTTTGTGTGTATGGTGGTGGGCTCTTCCCTGTGTGAATCTAGGTGGTGTGGCTCTGAGTGTGTGTGTGTGTGTGTGTGTGTGTGTGTGTGTGTGTGTGTGTGTGTCTCCCTAGACTGGTGTCCCCTCCAAAAACACAGTTGACAACATCAGCTTCTAAGTGAAAATTCCCATCACCATTGCTTCCTGCAATTATATGTACTTCAAACATGATCAAACTCTGCACTTTGAGTTTGTACGGTTCTTTGTATGCTAATAAACTTGGGGGGGAAATCCCATTGCCAGCTAGGAAGGGTTCCCAGCATTCTAAGTGGACAAAACTGTTTCAGAATCACCATTATTGGGTCAATAACCACTTCATTTAATGATAGATCTCACCTCAGAGCAGGCTGTTTCCTTAACCCCATGGCAGGTGGATCAATCCTAATTTAAGAGAAGGAGCCCTAATGGTATCTAATTGGCCTCTGGGAAAAGGGAGGCCAGAGAGGGTGATGGATTACGGGGACTAGCACAGCCTGTGGATGGGGAGCCAGGCACTGCGACGAGACCCTCGGCCCTAAGCCCCATGGACTGTCTCTCACCCATCCCCTGCCTGGGTACCACTTATGAGCAAAAGTGAGGCAGGACGAGCCGGGGTGCCGGGTGAGAGCACCGCATGGACATCGTCCTAAAAGCCCGGGGAGAGGGCCTTCCTTCCTGTCCCAGCCTCTTCTCCATCTACCAGACTCTTTCCTTCATTGACACTGGGGGGGGGGGGCAGACAGTGGAGTCAGGTCTCCTGTTCTCCCACCCAGGACACATCACAGAGATGGAACCAGAGCCAGGCCAGACACAAGGAGGTTCCCAGGCCTGATCCACTGGGGGCCGGGGGGGACCAGTTTGTACTTTTCACCTGCTTCTGGGGGTCACCTGACAGCCAGTCCTTGTCTACACACTGTTGGCCAAGGGTTGTCTGGCTGGAAACACATTCATACACAAGGGATCTCACCCCACGTGACCAGGGCAGCTGTAGAACATTCTAGTTGCAGAGGAGGTGAGAGGGACACAGGCTCCAGTGCACAGGGAGTTCAGCAAAGTGGTGGGGGCTGATCCCAGGGTTAAGGTAGTCCTCGCTGTACCTTTCCCTGGCTCCGAGGACATCAGTTGGAGAGTTTGTCTGACAGGTATTGGAATTCTCGGTTCTAAACCCCATCCATTCTAACCCTTCCTGCCACTCATGGGCACAGGAGCCCTAGCCCTGGGTGGTCACTACAAGGGCACTGACAGCATCTGCCTCACTCTTGTCTCACACAGTGCTCAGCACTGGGAAGAGCCTCTTGTAAAACCTCTGGGCTGGGATCTAGTTCAGGAGTGGAAAGGTCCCTCCTCAGCTTGTCCCAACCTGTTGGGCCCCACACTAAGTTGGGCATCTGCCCCGGCTCTAGTCCATATCCGAGAGAGAGAGGGGTGGTTTCCTGAGGACAGTGAGGTGCCCCCCTACCCTGATGTTCTGATTACACCCAGCACAAGTGTGGGGGGTCATGCTCTTCACTCTGCTTACAAGTGGGCCCCTGCTGGGATTCCTCTAGGGCTTGGGTGGTGGCCATCCTCTCTGAGCGTCCCCAGGGACCCATGGAGTGCCTGGCACATGTGTATGAGCCCTGAGAACCTACTAATGAAAGATCGTGTCAGGCCAGCAAATCCTCTGCAGGCACCCCCAGGGCAGGCATGTCACGTCTTCTGCATCTTTGGATCCGACAGCTGCACTATCCAGGGGGGAAGCCACTAGCCAGATGTGCCGGCTCATGTTTACATTAATTAAAGTAAATGAAGTTAAACATTCCATCCCTCATCACACTAGCCACAGTTCAGGTACCCAGCAGGTGCATGTTTACAACACAGAGCATTTCCATCCCGACAGACGGCTCTCCTGGGCAGCTGCTCTGAGCCTGGCCCAGGGTGTGCTCATGGAACCCACCTAACCCAACATGTGTCCGTCACAGTGGGAAGGTCAGGTTGGTTCGTGCCCAGGTGAGAGCTATCACGATCCAGTGCAGCTGGGGAAGTGTCAGGTGAAGGTGGATCCTTTCTCCCATTTGAAGGTTTGCAAGTGTGGTCAATGTCTCGTTGAAGGACTCTGACTCCACCGAGCCCAGGGAAGGTCTGAGGACCCAGAGGAAGGACAGCTGATGCCGGGTGGGCCAGCATGGCCTCAGCTGGAGCAGCAGGAACAGGGGAGACCCTGTCTCTAGTACCCTGCTTGCTCATGCTTGTGTCTGTAAAGATTGGATTGTCCACTGAAGATACGATTCGAGCAGCGAGGATGAAGAAGCCCTAGGTAGGGAACAGCCCTGAGGTGTATCAAGAAATGGTTTCTGGGAGCTGTCAAGTTCTACCTGCAGCTTTGGAGACTGAGGGAGGTGGGTATGAAATCAGAGAGAAAAGGAAATGTGCGTCCTTCTCATATTTTAATGCTGTAGGAATAAGAGCCGTTATGTCTGTTGGCTTAGGGTGTGCTGTTCGCAATCTTTTCTTGCTTTGTTATTTAAAGTCTCTCTTTCCACTAAGACCTGCTCTCTTCTGCTCTGCCTCTGCCAAGCATCAAAGCCTTGGTTACGGTAGGTTCCCACGTCTTGGGACTTGAGCAGGGGCAGTTTACTGGGTCGGATTTGGTGTGATCTGTGACAGAGGTGGTCTGATGAGGCATATTCTGGCATGCACACTTGAAACGGAGACAAAGTGCTTCCATGTGAGCTGGGTGCTGGGGACCCGGGGACCCTCTCCCTCTGCACCTTCAGGTCACGGAGCAGCACCTGTATGGGCTACCTTCAGCTTTGCCCCTGGGTGAAAGGGTGCTCCCTGGGTGGGCATCACAGAGAATGTCTCCTCTCCAGCTCCTGCAAGTGCTCCTGGGACCGTCTGAAGAAGTGAGGTGGGAGGTGCTCCCTGGAGCAAGTTCTCTCCTCCTCTCCTCACCCAAATCCTGGGTCCCTGGAGCCGAATAAATCCTGTACTTGCCTCCACGTGGGAGGGATCTCTGTGCAGCTCCCCCCGCCCCCACCCGCTGATACACTCCCTGGTTGGCAGGATTTCTACAGGCCTGTGTGAATGCCGCTGGGCCCTCGCACACACTGGGTCTCCAGGCCCCACCGAGCTGTCTCCTGGGAGCGAACAGCCCCAGGAAAGAGGCTCTTGGCAGTGGGGCTGGGGTTCCTGCCCCTGTCAGATCCCACTCCTCCAGCCACACAGCAATGGGCCTGCTCCCCACACCACGGTTATAGCCCTCCGTGTGATCTTTCTTGTGCCTGCCTGGGTCCTCCCCCACTCCTTCCAGTGCTCAGGGCAGAGGCTGGCAGGCACAGGGGTTTCTATGGCTGCACCCGTTGATGTTTTCCCCTCGCTTCACCTATAGGCTGGGGGACTTTGGGCAAGTTAGGTTACCTCTAATGTCGTGGTCACTGTCCCTAAGGGGCTGGGACTTATGTGGAGGAAAGGGCTGTGGGAACGTCCAGTGTCCCCCAGGTACCTAAGGTCAGAGCAGGCACAGGCCAGCCACACGGTATGGGGAATGGATTGTCTTCTCCAACGGCCCAGCACAACCATGAAGGTGCCCCTGGATTTGGCTGGATTGATTAATTGATGGATCGATTGGTTAGGGAAGGTGGCGGTACAGCCATGGCATGCACACTTGGGTTCCACTGTCCCCATATTGGAGAAAAATACAAAGGTGGAGGCTGACCAGGAGACGGGAAATGGACAGGAATCTGGAGGCAGGAAGGAGTCCAGGTGGTCACTGGGGAGGGAACTTGGGAGGCGGGCAGTGTATCGCACACAAAGTCCTAGGGACAGTGACTGCCTCTTGGAGGGACGGGGTGGCTCAGGTGCTGCTTCCTGGTCCCAGGTATGGAATCTGAGGACTAGGAAGGGCCTGGAGTCCCTGGACCTGCTCCTCATCACATTGGAGAAAGGTGGGAAGAGGGCCCCAGGGGGATTGTAGTGTGAGGCCACAGTTGCCATCTGGGGTCAGGGATGTAATCCCAGAAGCAGCAGCCTGAGTTCTCACCTCCCCTGACCTCATCCTCTCTTTCCCATGGCCATCCCATCACTGTCGCTGCCCTTGTGCACGCAGAAGTCTGTTTTACAGATCCTGAGGATTAGGATTCAGACACTAGCCATCTGCATATAATTTACTTCCTACTTCTGGCTCTTTTCTATTTATTTCCGGCGCTTAAGTCTCCTGTGTGACTCTTCCCTGCTCCCTCTTTGGATGATTCCCATCCTGAAGGACCCAGTCCCATCCAGGCCCAGGAGGGCCTAGCATCTCCAGTGTCTATATAATCTCCCCAGCATCCCGTCACCAGCTTTCCCAGCAGCACCCTGTTTCCAGGGCTGAGCAGCCCTGTGTGGTGGGTTGGGCACCAGGCTGGAATGAGGAGGGCTGGGATCGCTCTGCTGGAGGGCCCCCCTGGGAGCCTGTGTCTGCCCTGGCCGAGCCCGACTTGGTGCTCTCCTGCCCCAGAGACAGGGATGGGGGCCTCTGCAATCACATGACTGTCTTCTGCCTTTCAGCTACCAAGATCACACAATTTTGAAACAAGAATTATTCCATCAGGAATCTGATTCCAGAAATCCTCCTGTCGTGGATGAAAGAGAATGCGTCAAGAACGAAGGGGCATGGGGTGGAACAGGAGGAGGAAATGGAGTGCAGAGAGGCAGGAGGAAGTGCAGAAGGCAAACAAGTGCCCTTCAGGGAACCTTAACGCCCAGGAGCTGGCTGGGGCAGCCCACAATGCACGTGACCTTGCAGGAGGACATGAAGGTTATGGCCACGTGCCACAAGTGAAGGGTGTACTGACAACATATCCCAGGGAGCAAATAGCCATGCCCTGCCCAGCCCTAACTTTGTTGGGCCACTGACTCCTGACTCCACTGACTCCTGCATTTGGGCGATGGGGCTGGAGGCCCCTGCAGGGCCACATGGAGCAGGTCACATTGTGTTCTTTGGGAAAGGTGTCCCTGGAGGGTTCAACATCTCAGTCCTGCAGGACCCTATGCTGCCCAGCCCTCTCAAGGTAAACAGGGAGCACATCAGCCACTCAACAAGGTGAGATAGTGCAGGGTGGGCTGGGTTTTTCCCAGTTCAGGCTCCCGGGGAAAGAGGGAGGAGGACAGAGGCCGGGGGTCTCCCTGTGAATCAAGTAAGGTAGTTCCCCTGGCTCAGCTCCGCATCCTCATGGGCATAGAGCAGCCTGTCTTTAAGTAGGGGCCACAGCAGCCTCCAGGGCAGGCTGGGAGTTGCCCAAGGCCAGTCGTCCCCTCAAACCCTTCAGAGTCCTCTGGACGCCCTGGGTCACCTTGTGGCACCATTTCTCAGGCTGGGATTCCACAGATTTGTCATATATACAGAAAAACCAAAGAGAGCAGACAATTTTGAAGCAAATTCAATGCAGTGCTAACTTGGAATATGTTAAGGAGTAAGGTTCTCCAGCTTACATTTCTCTTTCCAATTTTGTAAATAAATATAAGAAATAGAACTTGTATTATATTTTAAAAATCAGTGTCTTCTGTGACCTTACCTTGCTGGAATATGCTAAAGACATATAATTCATGATTTCAATAGGACGCGTACGGATTGTGTTTTAATTGAAAGCTGTAGGCAAAGTTTGACGGGTGTTAGGAAGAAGGATTATGAGGAAAAGAGGGGAGAGTTTCACAGTCCATTGTGACTGTGCAGGTGTCATGATAGACTGTATTGCATGTGGGGTGGGGAGCAGGGTCACCACTCTCACCACCTGTATCATTAGACCTCTTGTTCCTCACAGGGCCAGAGGGTGGGACTTGGGCTTTTCCTCTTGTGATTGTTTCCGTTAGCTTCCCCAATTGCAGCTTTGTGTAGAGAGGAGTTTGTCTGCTTCCCCCTGGGAGAGTGGTAAAGCTTTCCTTGCCCATAGGAAAGGATCCGGTCTATAAGGGCCACCTATGTTTGCTTGGACCTTGTGTTTCAACATCTAACTTAGCCAAGGCCGATTCCTACCTCCTGTCCCCGGACGTGAGTCAGAGGACCTGGGACAGGACAGATGCCTCACCTTGGTGTTTCAGCATCCTTCTGTGAAAAGGATGAGAATAGTTCTCCAAGGCCACTCCAGTTCCTCGATCTCAGACACCAGCTTCCCCAGCTGACCACCTGTCTTGATCTTATTTTTTTGAGTGACCACAGACAAAATGGGCACAACAAACCATCCTCACAGGGCTCCTTCTGGCATGAATTGACACACTGGAGGCAGCGGACATCACCACATTTTAGGAACATGGGTTTTTCAAGATAACTGAGGCAGATGAGACATTTCCTTCCTTCTTTAAAATGTTCAGCCATACCCACTCTCTGTGGAAAAATGAGCGTGATATTAGAGTTTCCTAAGGACCTAAAGGAACAGGACTGCGTGGGGTTTTATCCTCTTCGCTTGCATAGACATGTCACATACCTACTACGTGTCCTCCCTCTACTAGGAAATGCCACACACTACAAATATAAACATAAGTGACTCTTGGTGCTGCTCTTCTGATATCTTCTGATATTTGAGATGCTAAGTAGAATTAAAGACTCAGTTGGTCATTCAGCTTTGACCTGAGCTGGTAAAATAGACCAGACCTGGGGTGTCCAATATTGTAGCCACCAACCACCTGTGGAAATCGAACCCCTGGAATTCAGCTCGCCTGAACTGAGCCGTGCTCTGAGTGTGACATGCACACTGATTCTGAGGACAGAATAAGAAAAAAAAGAAGAAGAAGAAGAAGAAGAAGAAGAAGAAGAAGAAACTTTCTTGTTGAGGTTTTAAAAACAATGTATTTTTGAAATCAAATACATGTTGAAGTGGTACCATTTTGCCCATTACAATGATTTGATTTTTGACTTGTTTCTTTTTACCATACAGCTACTAGACAATGTGTAGTTGACATGGGTGGGTCTCATTCTATTTCTGCCTGCGATTGCCAGTCTAGGCTGAGAGATCCTCCCAACTCGCAGAACCAACCTGGAGGTGGCTCAGACCCACAGCAGCAGCTGAGAGGTTGAACCAATCAATGGGAGAAACTCAATTCAACATCTCGTATAACGGTCCAAGTCATGATCTGTTTAGGGAAAAGAAAGAACATGACATCTCTCAAGCCTGGGTACTGAAAATCTACTCCCGCCCACAGCTCCTAGAGCAGAGGGCCCAGGCATATACAGTGTCCCTAGGGGCACACACTGTCTTTGTGGTGGAGGTGGCCTCAATAACATTTGCTGTGTTCATAGAAGGATTCGTTCCCTGCACTTTGCCATCTCACATGTGCCTTCTGTAGAACACTGACCAGCAAAAAGGAGGTTGCAGAAGAGTGGACTCCTCCTCTAGGAGATTATTCTCTGGTTCCCAACTCCCTTCAAAGGGGACGCAGTTCTGAAATGAGATGGACTCAGAAGGGGCTTCTACATAGTTAAAGGGTCCTCTTGCCACCCTACCATATCAGGACTCACCTATTTCATCATCTGATCAAGAAGGGGAAATGTTAAGATTATCTAAGAATTATTTCTAATTTCCTACCTCAGAAGTAAAGTCTACAATTCTCCTGCTTCTTGTACATTTTCACACATTTCCAAACTTGAGCTGAACAAATGAAAGCAAATATGAAACTCATACAATGCCAATATTGAGAAGTGGTGGTGGTTTTTGACTTTGAGAGACATTTTTCTAAATGGACTATCAATGCTCTGAGTTCACACCTTTGCCAGCCACCAACAGATTTATGCCTCATACACTTTACTAGGATTACCAAGGGGTGGAAATTCTGTGAAATGGCTAATCAATAATAGTTTTGATGTGAATGTTAGTTTAGATAAAAGATGTAGGATAGGATTTATTGTAACATTAGTAGTCTCATTTCTGTTAAACTCAGTAGCAGAAGTTTCAAAACAGAAACGTTACTGTCCAATTTCCTGTGATTTTGCACACAGTCCAGTTTGCTTCACAAATCCTTGAAAATACATATTTGCAATCACAGAGAGAAATAAATATCTGGGGAGAAATGATGGTGTCCACGGAGTGAGCTTTTAGAGTACACTTCTCGAAACAATGATTGTTACATCTCATTAAAACATTTTAGTTTTTAACAGGGCCCCTGGGTAGCTCAGTCAGTTAAGCATCTGACTTTGGCTCAGGTCATGATTTGTTGTTTTACACGTTCAAGCCCCACATCAGCTCTGTGCTGACAGCTCAGAGCCAGGAGCCTGCTTTGGATTCTGTGTCTCCCTCTCTCTCTGTCCCTCCCCCACTCACACTCTGTCTGTCTCTCAAAAACAAGTAAACATTTAAAAAATTTTACGTTTGGGGCACCTGGGTGGCCCAGTCAGTTGAGCATCCGACTTCGGCCCAGCTCCTGATCCCGCGCTTCGTAAGTTTGAGCCGTGTGTCGGGCTCTGTGCTGACTGGCTCAGAGCCTGGAGCCTGCTTTGGATTTTGCGTCTCCCTCTCTCTCTCTGCCCCTCCCCTACTCTGTCTCTCTGTCTCCCCAAAATAAACAAACATTAAAAAAAATGTTTTTTTAATTTTCCTTTTAAGTAATCTCTGCACCCAGTTTGGGGATCAACTTCACGACTCCGAGGTCAGGAGTCACACACTCCACGGATTGAGCCAGCCAGATAAGCCCTCATTACTTTTTACGAAATCTAAATATGAGAATATATTTATTGCATTCACACCAGTGGGGTCTGTGACTAAATCCTTATAGATAGATAGATAGATAGATAGATATCGACCCTTTAACACTGGGTTCAAAGGGATTGGGAGGAATCCTTCTTTTTCTTAAAGAGACTTCATAGACATGGCTTAAGACAGGGTTTCTTAAACGGGGCTCTGTTGACATTTTGCGCAAGATAAGTCTTGTGAGGAGCTGCAGGATGCCTTACAAAATGTTTAGCTGCATCCCCGGCCTCAACCTGCCAAATGCCAGTGGTGCCTTCCCCACTGTTGACAACCTTAAATGTATCCAGAATTTGCCAGATGTCCCCTGGGGGCCCAATTTCTCCCTGATTGGGGACCACCAGAAGCCAATTATCGTGTGTCCCAGAGAACTGGGAAGGTACTCTCTCCAGGTACAATAATCTAGTATGTACCTGAATTAAGTAACAGTAATATTGGACTAATGAGGCATTGAGAGGGTGTGAATACAGTGAGTGAGAGAGAGAAACTCCAATGTAAGTCTGGAGGCCAGGATTCAAGGGGAGGTGAGGGGAGCGTTGAATTATTTTAATTTAAATGATTGCTATACATTCATTAAATTAATTGGTTTCTCACATTTTGAAGAAGATGGCTAAGGAGATAGCAAGATGCAGAATTTAGATGATTAAACCATTACTGAGTGCCTACCATCCAATCCATGCCTGGCAACATGGATGTGGTTTTGTCACACACTGACTCTGGGTCTGGAGATTCCAGGCAGAGATGCGATTCTCAGGACTCAGTCTGACAAAGTGGATTATTTCATTATGTTCCTAAAGTATAGCCTAGGAGATCCTGAACAGTACCGTCCACTCTATTGCTGTGCTGTGAATGATCTCTATCTACACTCTCCTCTACGGTAGCAGCCAGCTTTGAGAGGCTCTCGAGCCCTTGAAATGTGGTCACATTTCATGTGTCACAGTGGAAATCTTAACATTTTGGACGTATCGGATTAAAATATATTACTCACATTAGCTTCACTGTTTTACTGTTTTTGATTTTCCTTTTTCCAGTGTGTTTACTGGAAAAGCCAAACTATGTATGTGCTTTGCATAATTTTTATCAGAGAACAGTGACCTAGAAGGTGGAGAATTGTGCCCTGTTGGAATCCTGAAAGTCACCCTCGTTCTGGGTTCATGTCTAGGCCAGGTAGTACATGCAGACAGAGGGGGACCCTGCCAAGTCTGGGTCCTCCTTGCATCTCAGCTCAAAGCCCTGGACATTTTTTTTTCTTTTTTTGCAATGTAAAGACATATCTTTATTACTTCATTTTATACCTTTATAAAATGTATATTAATTTAATACCTTTCCTATTGTTTTTCTGATTAAAACATACATACAATGGCAGAGTAGAAAATCTTAAGATTTAGAACATATAAAATTAATAGAAGTCTGATTCTACTACTCAAAAAGAACACAATAACATTTCTGTTCACCTTTCCCATATTGACACAAGAACATTTTACCTTAGTTTTAGTTGACATTTTTCTTTTTATTATATTTTCTTAATGTAAATATTATTTTAATTACTATTTTTCATTTTATGCCTTTTTCTGTATGTACCATCCCTGATTCTAAACTTCTAGACTAATTTGGTATGGAAAAAACATGTAATTAATATAGCTGTTAGTTTTTCATCAAAAACGCAGGCATGTGTGTTTCAGTGAAGAGCTAAAGGTAAACTTCTTGTCCCACACCTTTGCTAAGAACATAAATACGGCTTCTATGTAATTACTCTACATCAAATTGTGTTTATAATTAATGGGTCTATAACCTGACTAAATTACTTTAAGATATAATGATAATTTTAATATTTCATCTGGGACAAATTTTAAACTTCGTTCTAGAGATGTCCTTGGACTCAGGTTGGTAGAAATGGGTATGGATTGTGTTTTAAATTAAAAAATGGGACCTCTCTTTATTCTCAAAGTATTTTCTTTTTCCCTCTTCACCCTGAAATTTTGACTAGTGATTATAATTGGTGTTGGAGGGGTCAGGTCATTTCCCTTCATGTAATTTATTTTCAACACAGAGAATGACAATGTGTGAGACCAGGGTTCAACTTTTGAAACAAAAGCACTTAATCTCCAATGGTGCCCCTGTCTCTGTAGAGACGCACCTGTCCACACAGCAGAAGTTGGACGGTGGGCAACTGCATTCCCCATGAAAGTTCTGTTGCCATGGCAACGAAATGATGTAAGATGCCCTTTTTTCCAACTGCCAGTCTCTGAGCTGAGCAGTTCAAATCTGACAGCGAGTGAGTTCTCAGATCTGTACCTAGCGTCTTTGAGGATGGGCAATCTGAATTGTTGCTGGGGTGGTATGTTCATAAAGATCTTCTTAACACTGTCTGCTACTAACTGGACAGTTAGCTGTTGCTCAAAATATTTTTCCGTGGTTTAAAATCTCCTCTATCTGGTACAGAGTTATGAATGTTTTATAGTTTTGTTTTATCTCTTGATTTTCGGTTATTCTATCAAGATAGCTCCCTTGATATTTTTTCTCCATTGAGAAAAATGGACTGTATCCTGCACCCCTTTCTTGTCACCACTAGGTATTCCTAGGGGAAGACATACGGCAATGTCTGTTGTAATGTAAGATCTTTTAAAACTCCAAAAGTATGTATTCAAATTATTCATTACAGAAATGGAGAGTGAATCCAGAATGGTTGATATGGAAGGTATCCATCATTGTTTTTAACACGCTTTCCCTATATTCCTTATACCAAAAAGGGGTATTGGGTTCAGTATTTGGGGAGATGTGCTCCTTCCTTCACATAAAGAGTTGTCCAAAACAGACCCTAACAATATGAGAGTTTCAACAATTTGTGGCCCCCAAACACACATTTACTTTTATCCTTTGGGTGTTATCCAGAATTACACTGTATACATTGGATCACTCTGGAGAACAATCATGAATATTTCTGGTCAAGGGCCACAGAGAGTGGGATCCAGGGGTCACCAACAGCTTTTTCTTTTTTCTTTTCTTTTGCGTTCCTTTATTTATTTATTTATTTATTTTGATGCCTCTGATTCTGTCAAAACTAAATTGTGTTGAGGTAAAATGATAGTCTTTAGGCAAAGCAAAGCAGCTGTGTGTCATAGAACAACGGTTTGGGAACTCAGACTCCCAGGTTTGAAGCCACCTCCGGAACTTGCAAAATTGTAAGGTCTCATTTAACATCCATACCCTCTAATGAATCGTTCTGACCACTTGTCATATACCGCACACTTTACATGCAATAATTCATTCAATGCCATCACAAACATATGGTGATGGTTTGTTACTCTTCCTACTTCTCAGGAGGAGAAACTGAGGCACAGAGATTCTTGTGTCCAGGCGCATGAACTCCTAAGAGTCAGGATGTGAACCCAGGCCTGTAGTCCCAATGCTCATGCTTTAACTACTGAACTGCATTTCTACTTAGCCATGGGATCACTGGCTGTGCAAAGGAGTGCCAGCATCTGTGTGTATGTCAGGAATCACCTGGACCAAGGAAAATCCCAAATGCTGTCTATTATTATGAGGTAGTCTCTGTGGTCCCGTAGCCCAGGGAAACTCTCAAGCCAGATTATTATAGAACTTGCCATAGTCACTAATATGAAAAGGATCTAGAAATCTTACATGGTTCTGGTCAGTTCAAAGATTCTGAAAGTTTGGAGGCACAAGTTAGGAAAACCTGGTCAAATTCTGCCAGTGCTGAGCTACTCTTCGGCACTTGGCCTGAGTCCAGTAAGGACTGAGGAGGTCCTTTAGAGGTGTTGGATGGCATTGTCAATACGAGTGAGCCCTAGTAATGCTGAAGTTCTGTGAGCCTTCCCGTGAGACAATGAAAATGAAGCCTCAAACTACCAATTCACAATGAACCTTGTGCCGTCACCCCCATTGCTGCTCCCTTGTACAGCTGAGTTAGAGAGCTGGTCAGTGCCTGGTCAGTTTCATGGTGTGGTCATTCTTCAGGACATGGCACAAATCTGATAAGAATCGGGAACATAACGGGCTGGTGCCTTACTCAGCTGCTGGAGCATGCATCTCTTGCTCCCTGGGTGATGAGTTCAGGCCCCGTTGCATGTGGTGTGTGAAGACTCATTACGGAAAAAAGATTCAGGGACATCGTGTAGTATATTCGGTAACATTATCAGCATGAGCCCTGAAAACAGCTTGATTCCCATGAACTACACACTGTAGAGACCGTGACCAATAAGAACTCAAACATTTGATTACTAGCCCGGTGTCCATCCTCCTTGTTTTGACACTCTCACCCATGCTCCAGTGGGGCCTTTGCTCCTTAATGAACTATCCCATCGTTTGCTAGTAAGAAAGCCAATAGCTGACATGCTTAACGAATATATATCTGGGTAGCATCTCAAGGCAAGACTAGAAGAAAAATAGCACATAATTAATAATACTGTTTGGTTTTAAATGGTGGGCTTTCCTTATGTACAATTTGTTAATAATTGATGAGCTTCATAACAAAGGATTTATGATTAAATAACAGACTGCTGTGCCTAGATTTGAATCTAGTCTCTCAGTAAAGGGTTGTTTATAACCACTTGCAAAACAGTACACAGCAGATGAAAGATCAATGCAGGTCCGGGTGATCCTTAGGGAGAGTCATGGCGGTAGAGGGGGAGGAGGCTTCTCCAGGCCGTGGGTATGGAGGGGTCCATCTAAAAGGAGATGGGACATGGGCCCCTGCCACTGCAGGGTCTAAAGAAGGATGAGGAGTCTGTAGAGATCAGATTTGGGGGAAGAAGGAGGAAATGGGAAGGGGCCCACTCAGAGCCAGTACAGCCCCTGCCCTCCACCAGCCAGGCCTTAGTCCTGGCTGCTCAGATGGTTCCACAGACCAATACTCAGTGCCACGTTAAGTGTCCCAGCCTACATTCAATAAACCATCAAAGCACCAGCCCGATGGGCCAATTTGGCAGTTAATTCACAGTAGCTGCTCAGCCAGGCTTAGTCAACTGAAGGGAAGCTAACTCTTGGCAGAGCCGTTACGTGACAGTTGGTTTGGAATGTGGTGGCTTCGGAGTCGGTTGGGAGCTGAGCAGACCGTTGGCCACTGAAGGTGGCCAAGTGGCCATTGGGGAAGGCTCCTTGTGAGACCCCTGGTAGTGTGGATGCCGGGGGAGGATGGCCACTGTTGGGCTTCCCCTGCTCCTTCAGAAGGGCTTCACTTGGTGGTAACTGCATTGTGCCTTGGGTCAGGGGTTGAAACCTAGAGGTGGGAGGCTGAGTTAGGATTTGCACCTTTCTCTTAGCTTAGGCACCTCCTCCAGGGCATCAACTGTCTTCCACATAGACCTTGGGGAGGAAGGTTTGATAAAGAGACTGGGGGACCCCCTGGCTCAGGGGTTCAAGGCATGATCTCAGGTGCCCTGGGAAGGCCCCAGATTTTCAGGGATCTCTGTCCCTGAACATCTACATTCCTATCCTGGACCTCCCACTCTTCAGAATAGTGAATCTTGGTGAGTCACTTAATCTCTCACAGAAAATATGGGCCACAGGCCCTGCCCTCTCTGCCCCATGGGGTTGATATGGGGATCCCAGGAGATGGTAACAGGTCTTCCCCATGAGCTGTAAAGCATCCTAGCCATGGACAGGATGAAAAGGAAGCTTCCATCCTCCTTTGTCCTGTAGCCATCCAAGTCCCCACTCTAGATTCAACCACTACCAAGTGTTTAGATTAAAGTTCCAGACATTTAGTGACTAAACACTTACACACTGCTTCTGAACCATCAGTCATTTTTTTCCGAAGGCTTTTCCTACATTTAATCACTTTCAACTTCATACCATAAGACTAATAAGCAGACCCTAAGAAAGTTTTCATTGTGCAGTACAGGGAACTTAGGCACAGCCCAACAGGCACCAACCCCATGCTCTCAATGACTGGATTGCTCTGATTTCTACACTGTCTCACCCAGATAAAGGTATTTGTCCACACAATGTCTGTTGGAGCTTTTCTTCTTTTTCTTTTGTGGTAAGGGTACTCAACCTACAAACACACTCTTACTGATTTTCAAGCAGTTCATCACAGGCCCTATGTTGCAAGGCAGGTTTCCAGAACTGACTTCTTTTGTACAAATGAAACTTGGTGCCCTAAACACCAACATTGCCTCCCTTTCCCTTCCCTCCAGCCCCTATTCTATTCTCTGTTTCTATGCATTTGACTATTTTAGGTTCCACATGTAAGTGACATCCTGCAGTATTCGTCTTTCTGTGTCTGGCTTATTTTGCTTAACACCAAGTCCCCCAGGGCCATCCATGTTGTCACAAATGACAGGATTTCCTTCCTTTTTAAGGCCGAATAGTCTCCCATTGTATGGACAGACCACATTGTCTCTGTGCATTTGTTCACCAGTGGACCTTCAGCTGTTTCACTATCTTAGCTTTTGTGAATGCAGAACAAGGGAGTGCAGATAACATTCGGGAGACCAGATTTCAATGCTTTTGGATGTGTTAGCCCAAAGTGGGATTGCTGGATCAAATGGCACTTCTTTTTTAAATGTCTTGAAGCACTTCCATATTGTTTTTTTGTAGTGACTGCACCACTTTACATAGTCTGTTGGGTAACTTTTAAAAGGTCATTGATTGATTGATTGATTGATTGATTGAGGGAGCAGGGTGGAATCCCAGTCAGGGATTTGATCCCAGACACCTTGAGATCATGACCTGGGCCAAAATCAAGAGTGGGACACTTAACCAACTGATGAAATAATCGTTAAGGTCAGGAAGATCGGGCATTTCTGCTGGCATCAGTGTGGAGAGCTACCCTGAACCCAGGTTCCATGCAGGACAGAGGCTTGAGGGTGTGGAGAAAAGACAGATTTCCAAGGGGAAAACCTATGTGTATGTTTACAGTGTGAGAAGACACTGTATTCACTGTGGTGTGTGTGTGTGTGCGGTGTGTGTGCACGCATGTGTGTTTGAGACAGGCAAAAACTGAGGGACAGGGAAACACACAAAGAGAGTGAGACACACTCATAAGACAGAGAGAGACAGGAGAGAGAGAGAGAGAGAGAGAGAGAGAGAGAGAGAGAGAGATGTGCTTCCCCAGGAGACACGTGCCACTGACACTGCACATGACGAATGTCTACATGCTCAAAAAACTCCTCATACTGCACACTGCAAGAAATACAGCTGAGCGTGGCTCAGCAGTCACATTCAGTCCATGCAGGTAACCAAAGCCTCCGTATGCTCTTGCCCATGTTCATATCAAGCAACAGTCCTTGAGTTATTCTTGAGGAGGACCAACAAGGTACTGACGTGTATTCTGTGTCCTTCTAGGTGTCCCTAAGGAGGAGAAGCAGCGGGCCCTTCCTGAAAGGAGGCAGCAAGCTGTGGCTGAGGTGAGTTTGCCTTTCTTTCCATGAGGAACACAAGTGTTGTCTTAGTGGCTTTCAAATCAGCTTCTGTTGTAAATATGACTATACACATTTTCGATGATAATGTTACTTTCCCTGATGGGGAGAGTGGTGAGTGGCTGCCTCTTGCCAAGTGTAACCTTGGTCACGGGGACATTTTCCACTGGCGGTGCAAAACCTGGTAATAAACAGTGTCTTAGGATCTTTTTCGTCAGCAGCAATTTGTCCTGCTTGGGTGAAGAATTTTGTACTCGGCATCCTAAGTGGTCTTGAGAGACACATCCCCAGGAAAATCAACTTCTAACAAGCATCCTATTCATTTGCTTTTGGGGACCTTTGACTCAACAACTGTGTCCCATCTTGCATCCTAAAGTCACCAAGAGAATTGAATAGTGGTGGAAATACTGTATATCATGATCTCACCCCGATGGTGTTTTCTTTGCTAACATTCAGGAGGCTGTAGGAGCACAGGAAGAAGGTATGTCTCCTGGAAACTGTTTCTTGCTGAGGAAAATGTTTAGATGGTGACATAGGTGGGGCATTCTTGTTGTCTTCAGTCTGGAGAGCTACTCTAATTCCAGAGTCTTGGGAGGACTGGTGCTTGTGGGTGGTGGGGAAAGACCGATGTCCCAGGTGTAAAAGTAGGTGATGTTTCTACAGTATAAGAAAGATAACGTATTCCTTGTGTGCGGTGTGACTTTGTGTGCATGAGTCTTGGGGTTCTGTATGTGTATGTATGTTGCGGGATTGTGACTGTGTATGTCTGCGTGTGTGTGTGTGTGTGTGTGTGTGTGTGTGTGCTTGGGAGATTCGGAGACAAAGGCATAACAGAGACAGTCACATTGAAAGAGCGGGGGGGAGAGAGAGAGAGAGAGAGAGAGAGAGAGAGAGAGAGAGATGTGGGTTTGCCCAGAGGATATGTGTCACTGACACTGCACAATAACCAATGTCTACATTCTCAAAAAACTCCTCGGGGCGACTGGGTGGCTCAGTCGGTTGAGCGTCCGACTTAAGCTCAGGTCACCATCTCGCGGTCCGTGAGTTTGAGCCCCACGTCGGGCTCTGGGCTGATGGCTCAGAGCCTGGAGCCTGCTTCTGATTCTGTGTCTCCCTCTCTCTGCCCCTCCCCCGTTCATACTCTGTCTCTCTCTGTCTCAAAAAATAAATAAATAAATGTTAAAAAAAACAAACATAAAACTCCTCATACTGCATACTTCAAGGAAAACTGCTGTGCGTGGCTCAGCAGTCACATTCAGTCCATGCAGGTAAGGAAATCCGCCGTATGCTCTGGCCCATGTTCGTATCAAGGAAAAGTCCCTGAGTTTTCTTGAGCAGTACTAACAATGTACTGATGTGTGTATTGTGTCCTTCTAGGTGTCCCTGTGGAGGAGAAGACGTGGGCTTTTCCTGTAAGGAGGCACCTGTCTGCTGGTGAAGTGAGCTTGCCTGTCTTCCCCTGAGGAACACAATTACTTTCTTAGTGTCTTTCCAATCAACTTCTGTGGTAAATGTGGCAATATACATGGTAGATGATATGGTTTCTTTCCTTGGTGGGGAGAGTGGTGAGTGGCTGTCTCTTGCCAGCTGTTACCTTGGTCAGAGGGACATTTACCACTGGCAGTGCCAAACCTGGTGATAAATAGTGTGCTAGGATTAAGTTTATCAGCAGCAATTTTCCCTGCTTGGGTGAAGAATTTTATAGTCTCCATACTAAGTGAACTTGAGAGACACATCCCCCAGAATATACAACTTCTGACAGCCATCCTATTCATTTGCTTTTGTGGCCTTTGACTCAACCACTGTGTTCCCTATTGGATCCTAATATCACCAAGATCTAAAGAGTGGTGCAATCAGTGTGCCTCACCTTCTTACCCTTATGCTATTTTCTTTTCTATAGTTTCCTGTGGTCTCTGGAACCATGGAGAATGGTACGCATTCAGGAATCAATCATTTGCGGTCTTTAGTCAGGAGAGTGCTTCTGATTTGGGGTTTCCATTGAAATGAGGGTCACAGATGTAGTGACAAAGCGGATTGTCGAAGGGTAAAAACCATGTTCATGTGTTTACAAGCACTCGTGTGGCATTCGGGTAGTGAGTTTGTGTGCATGGAGACTGGGTGAATCTCTTTGTGAACTGACAAGTGTGTGAAGTGAGCAGGTATGTGCTTGTATGTGGTCTCTGTGTGAGAAGTTTATGTTCCTCTAGATTAATACTTCCCTAAAGAGCACAGTTGCTGGTGTGAACTTTGCCATTCATAAGAAAAATCCCATCACCGAGCTTCATGATGTGTGTCTGTATGTCAAAGTATATAAATATGGACAATTTAAATATAGTTAGTATATTATACACCAAACATAGCTTGTATAGGCTGAAAAAAAAATCCTATTACTAGCCAGGAAAACATTCACAGGATTCTGAAAGGGAAATATGTTTTCAGAATCCATATGATTCTGTGAATCATGACTTCAGTTCAAGGTAGACCAACTCTGAGGAGGCTGTTTCATTGCCTTCAGGGCACTTGGACCGATCCTGATGAAGGAGAAGGAGCCCTAATGGTATCTAATTGGCCTCTGAGGACAGGAAGCTTATGGAAGTGATGAATTATGGAGGGGTCGGCACAGGCTGTGGGGATAGGGGCTGGACGGGGAGACGAGGCCTTATTAACCCCCAATTCCTAGTACTTTCTCTCACGCCTCTACTTTCTGAGGCAGACCCTGAATTTCGAGGCTGAGTTTGTCATCAGTAATAATTTCAGTCCTTGCTCCTGATCCTCCTTGTGTGGGGCACCCGCCAGAGCTGAGACTAGAGTGATCCCAGAGTCCTTGCTCCATCATACTTCAGCAGTAAAGGGATAATTGCCCCAGGGTTACTGCCTTCCTGCCCCTCCTATCCTTTCCCAAAAAGAGATTCAAGGAGCCTGAGAAGGAACCCTCCCCCTCTTAGCTGGAGGGCTGGGGCAGGTGGCCCCTGGTGCAGGCGTATGCCACACCCAGTTCTGGAGGGTATCTGAGAAGAGGATCCTCCAGCTTCTAGAAATCCTTTATCTCAAGATCTTAGTATCCCAGGGGTGTGGAAGATAATGCCTTCTGTGTGTGGTTACATGCAGGAATGAAACCAGCAGCCAGGCTCTAAGGGTCCTTGCTCCTTCAAATACTTCAGCTTGAAAGGGTGAGAGCACGATCCAGGGTCTTGGACTAGATCTTAAGCGGGAAATATTGAGGGGTTGCAGAGGGAAGACACGAAGGACATCCAGGCTATGTGAGGGTGGGAGGGGACACCACGGTGGCAGGATTATTTGAATCATTGTAGCATCAGCACCTGGGCCCAGCCTTATCCTCACCAAGGATGACATTTGGGCTCCTTCTGGGTGGGACGAGGCAGGACAAGCCAGCATGCCGGGTGAGAGCACCGTACGGACATCTTCCTAAAAGCCTGGGGAGAGGGGCGTCCTTCCTGTGCCAGCCTCTTCTCCATCTACCAGACTCTTTCATTGGTGGACACTGGGGAGGAGCAGACAATGGAGTCAGGGCTCCTGTTCGCCCACCTGGGACGTGTCAGCAGGGATGGAACCAGGGTCAGGCCAGACACAAGTACGTTCCCAGACCCGATCCACCTGGGCCAGCAGGGACCAGTTTTCACTTTTCACCTGCTTCCGGCCATCACCTGACAGCCAGTCCTTGTCTACACACTGTTGGCCAAGGGTTGTCTGCCTGGAAACACATTCATACAAAAGGGATCTCATCCCATGTGACCAGGGCAGCTGTAGAACATTCTAGTTGCAGAGGAGGTGAGAGGGGCACAGGCTCCAGTGCACAGGGAGCTCAGCAAAGTGGTGGGGGCTGATCCCAGAATGGAGGTGGTCCTTGCTGTGCTCTTTCCTGGCCCAAGGACATCAGTGTGAGAGTTTGTCTGAAAGGTATGGGAACGGACAGGTCCAAATACTGTCTCTGACCTTCCTTCCACTCATGGGCACAGGAGCCACAGCTCTGGATGGTCACTGCAAGGGCACCGACAGCCTCTCCGTCACTGCTCGTCCCCCAGGGGCTCAGCCCTAGGCAGCCCATGTTTGGCCCCAATAAACGCCTGCTGTTCACAGCCTTGGGCTGGGAACTGGTTTAGGGGTGGAAAGGTCCCTCCTCAGTTCACCCAGGCCTGTTGGGCCCCACACTATGCTAGCTGTCTGCCCAGGCACTAGTCCAGATCAGAACGAGAAGGGTGGGCTCCTGGTGCTCCCCCTCTGCCCCGCTGCTCTGGATTACATGCAGCATGAGTGTGGGGGTGTCATGCTCTTCACTCTGTTTATAATGTGCCCCTGCTGGGATTCCCCTAAGACCTGGGTGTTGACCTTCCACTCTAAGTGTCCCCAGGGCCTCACGCAGTGGCTGCCACATATGCATGAGCCCAGGGAGAATCTACAAATGAATGGTCAGATGAGGCCAGCAAGCTCCTCTGCAGAAACCTCCGGGACTGGGAGGTCACGTCTTCCTCATGTGTACATCCTAAAGCTGTGCTATCCAGGGCAGCGGCCACTTGCCACACAGCCATTGGCCACACTAGCCACATTTCAGGTGCCCTGCAGACGCATGTTTACAACGCAGAACATTTCCACCCTCACAGAGGGTTCTTCTGGGCAGCTGCTCTGAGCCGGGCACAGGGTCTGCTCGTGGAACCCGCCAAACCCTATGTCTGTCTGTAACAGTTGGAATGTCAGGTTGTGCAGGTGGCCCCTTCTTGCGCAAGGGAGAGCTATCATGATCCGGTGCAGCTGGAGAAGTACCAGATGAAGGGGGATCCTTTCTCTTGCTTGAAGGTTTGCAACTGTGGTCAATGCCTTGTGGAAGGGCTCTGCCTCTGCCAAGCCCAGGGAAGGTCTGAGGACCCAGAGGAAGGGCAAGTGATGCCGGCTGAGCCAGCATGGCCTCAGTGGGCGTTGCAGGAATGGTTGGGCCCCTGTCTCAACCTGCTTGCTCATGCTTGTGTCTCCAAAGATTTGGTGTTGGAGAGCGTGTCTGACTGTGGAACCGATGATGAATAGTCATCAGATAGGGAACTGCACTTAGGTAGGAATCAACGGGAGAGAGTTCCTGGGAACAGCTGGCTTATACCTGCTGCTTTGTAGACTTAGAGTGGGAGGTATGAAATCAGAAAGCCAAAGGAAGGATGTGCGAAGCCTTGTTTTGTTCTTTTAATATAATAGTAGGGTCTTTTAATAGAATAGATGTGTTCTCACTCTGGGCTTTGAATGTGCTCTGTCTGTGACCATCTTTTTAAAGTTTTTTTTGTTTTTTGTTTTTTTGTTAAACCAAGTTGGTTAACATAGTGTAATAATGGTTTCAGTGATAGAATTTAGTGATTTATCACTTCCATATAACGCCCAGTGGTCATCCGCACCAAGTGCCCTCCCTAATGCTCATCACCTATTTAGTACATCCCTCTACCCAACACCCTTCCAATAGTCCTCAGTGTGTGAAGAGTTAATCAAGTCACTTATGGACTGTCTTCATCTCTGTTTTTATCTTATTTTTCCTTCCATTCTCCTATGTTCATCTATTTTGTTAGATTCCACATATGAGTGAAATCACATGATACTTGTCTTTCTCTGACTGACTTAATTTGCTTACCATAACACATTCTAGTTGCATCCACGTTGTTGCAAAAGGCAAGATTTCATTCTTTTGGATCATGGAATAATATTTGCAAAAGGCAAGATTTCAATTTTTTTGGCTCATGCGATAATATTCTATTCTGTATCTTCTTTATCCATTCATCAGCCACTGGACACTTTGGCTCCTTCCATAATTTGGCTATTATTGATAGTGCCACTATACACACTGGGGTGCATGTGCCCCTTTGAATCAGCACTCCTGTATCCTTTGGATAAATATCTAGTCATGCAATTGCTAGGACATAGGGTAGCTCTATTTTTAATTTTTTTGCAGACCTCCATACTATTTTCCAGAGTGGCTGCACTAGTTTGCATTCCCACCAACAGTGCAAAAGTGTTCCCCCTTCTCCGCATCCTCGCCAACATCTATTGCTACCTGCGTTGTTAATTTGAGCCATGCTGACAGGTGTGAGGTGGTATCTCATTCTGGTTTTGATTTTTATTTTTATTTCCCTGATGATGACTGCTGTTGAGCCTCTTTTCACGTGTCTGTTAGCCACCTGGTTGTCTTCTTGGGAAAAACGTCTGTTCATGTCTTTTGACCATTTCTTCCCTGAATTCTTTGGTTTTTGGGTGTTGAGTTTGGTAGTTCTTTACAGATTTTGGAAACCAATCCTTTATCTGATATGTCATTTGCAAATACCTTCTCTGATTCCATCAGTTTTGTTGATCGTTTCCATTGCCGTGCAGCAGCTTTTTATCTTGATAAGGTCCCAAGAGGGGCGCCTGGGTGGCGCAGTCGGTTAAGCGTCCGACTTCAGCCAGGTCACGATCTCGCGCTCCGTGAGTTCGAGCCCCGCGTCGGGCTCTGGGCTGATGGCTCAGAGCCTGGAGCCTGTTTCCAATTCTGTGTCTCCCTCTCTCTCTGCCCCTCCCCCGTTCATGCTCTGTCTCTCTCTGTCCCAAAAATAAAATAAATGTAAAAAAAAAAAAAAAAAAAAAAAAAAAGGTCCCAAGAGTTTTGTTTTTGTTTGTTTGTTTTGTTTTTGTTTTTTGCTTTTGTTTCCTTTCTCTCCGGAAACATGTCTACTAAGACGTTGCTGTGGCTGAGGTCAAAGAGCTTGTTGCTTGTTTTCTCCTCTGGGATTGCGATGGTTTTCTGTCTCACATGTAGGTCTTTCATCCATTTTGAGTTCATTTTTGTGTATAGTGTAGGTAAGCGGTCCCATTTCATTCTTCTGCATGTCACTGTCCTGTTTTCCCAATAACCATTTGTTGAAGAGACTGTCTTTTTCTGTTGGCTATTCTTTCCTCTTTTGTCAAAAATGACTTGGCTGTACACTTGTGAGTCCATTCCTGGGTTCTCGATTCTGTTCCATTGATGTATGTATCTGTGTTTGTGCCAGTACCATACTCTCTTAGTGATTATAGCTTTGTAACATAGCTTGAGGTCTGGAATTGTGATGCTTCCATGTTTGGTTTTCTTTTTCAACATCACTTGAACTATTTGGGGTCTTCTCCGGCTCCATACATATTTTAGAATTGTTTGTTCTAGCTCTGTGAAGAAGGCTGATGTTATTTGATAGGGATTGCGTTGAGGCTGGAGATTGCTTTGGGGAGTATAAATGTTTGAACAGTATTTTTTCTTCCAATCCATGAGTGTGGAATGTCATTCCAATTCTTTGTGTCTTCTTCAATTTCTTCATAAGCTCTCGATACTTTTTAGCATACAGATCTTTTACCTCCTTGGATACGTTTATTCCTATGTATCTTATGGTTTGGGATGCAATTGTTAATGGGATAGATTCCTTAATTTCTCTTCCTTCTGCTTCATGATTGGTGTACAGAATGCAATTGATTTCTGTACATTGGGTTCATATCCTGTGACTTTGCGGAATTCATGTAACAGTTCTAGCAGTTGTTTGGTGGAGTCTTTTTTTTTTAATATGAACTTTATTGTCAAATTGGTTTCCATACAACACCCAGTGCTCATCCCAAAAGGTGCCCTCCTCAAAGCCCATCACCCACTTTCCCCTCCCTCCCACCCTCCATCAACTCTCAGTTTATTCTCAGTTTTAAAGAGTCTCTTATGGTTTGACTCCCTCCCTCTCTAACTTTTTTTTCCTTCCCCTCCCCCATAGTCTTCTGTTAAGTTTCTCAGGATCCACATAAGAGTAAAACATATGGTATCTGTCTTTCTCTGGATAACTTATTTCACTTAGCCTAACACTCTCCAGTTCCATCCACGTTGCTACAAAAGGTCATATTTCATTCTTTCTCATTGCCAAGTAGTATTCCATTGTGTATATAAACCACAGTTTCTTTATCCATTCATCAGTTGATGGACATTTAGGCTCTTTCCATAATTTGGCTATTGTTGAAAGTGCTGCTATAAACATTGGGGTACAAGTGCCCCTATGCATCAGCACTCCTGTATCCCTTGGGTAAGTTCCTAGCAGTGTTATTCCTGGGTCATAGGGTAGATCTATCTTTAAGTTTGTGAGGAACCTCCACACTGTTTTCCAGAGTGGCTGCACCAGTTTGCATTCCCACCTACAGTGCAAGAGGATTCCCATTTCCCCGCATCCTCTCCAGCATCTATAGTCTCTGGATGTGTTCACTTTAGCCACTCTGACTGTCGTGAGGTGGTATCTCAGTGTGGTTTTGATTTGTATTTCCCTAATGAGGAGTGACATTGAGTATCTTGTCATGTGCCTGTTGGCCATCTGGATTTCTTCTTTGGAAAAGTGTCTATTCATGTCTTCTGCCCATTTCTTCACTGGAGGATGTGTTTTTTGGGTGTGGAGATTGGTGAGTTCTTTATAGATTTTGGAAACTAGCCCCTTGTGTGATATGTCATTTGCAAATATCTTTTCCATTCCATTGGTTGTTTTTAGTTTTGTTGATTGTTTCCTTTGCAGTGCAGAAGCTTTTCATCTTGATGAGGTCCCAATAGTTCATTTGTGCTTTTAATTCCCTTGCCTTTGGAGATGTGTCAAGTAAGAAATTGCTGCAGCTGAGTTCAGAGCGGGTTTTTTCCTGCTTTCTCCTCTAGGGTTTTGATGGTTTTCTGTCTCACATTCAGGTCCTTTATCCATGTTCAGTTTATTTTTGTGAATGGTGTAAGAAAGTTCTCTAGTTTCATTATTCTGCATGTTGCTGTCCAGTTTGTTCTTGCTAACTTTCCATTACACACATAAAATGATGAGACACAGGCTACTGTTAAATTTTAAGAGTAAATATGGGAGAAAACTACATTCAGAGTGGGAAAGTGAGTTTCACCAGAGGGTACTTTACCTTGGTACCAAATTGAAGTCTTGGCTAGCTGATGTAGGCCATGAATCATCAGGACCAGGTTTGTCGGAAAGCCTCTAGAGCAAAAATATACAACAAAACCATGTTCATTTTTTTAAAAACAAAATTTTAAAAATTAAGGGAAAGGTCAGCTCTCTGTTTATTCAAAGAAGTTTGTTGGCATAATTAAAAGTTGGCCTCTGTTTTTTCCATTAAGTTTTATTTTAATTCCAGTAATAGCAACATCCAGTGTTATATTAGTTTAAGTTGTACAATACAGTGATTCACCAACTCCATACTCACCCCGTGCTCATCATGACAAGGGCACTCCTTCATCCCCATCACCTCTTTCACCCCTCCCACCACTCACCTCCTCTCTGGGAACCATCTGTTCTCTGCAGTTAACAGCCTGTTTCTTGGTTTGTCTCTCCCTTTTTTTTCTTCCTTTGCTCATTTGTTGTTTCTTAAATACTACGTGAGTAAAATCTTATGGTATTTGTCTTTCCCTGACTTTGCTTACCATACTACTTTCGGGCACCATCAAGGTTATTGCAAATGGCAAGATTTCATTGTTTTATGGTTGAGTAATATTCCAGTGTGTGTGTGTGTGTGTGTGTCTATGCATATACATATCCACACACACACATACATATAGGACTTCTTCTTCGTTTACTCGTTTGTCAATGGACACTTGTGCTGGCTATTGGAAATAATGCTGCAATAAACACAGGGGTGCGTGTGTCCCATGGAATTCGTGTTTTTGTATTCTTTTGGGTAGTATCCAGGAGTGCAATTACTGGATCATAGGAGAGTTCTGTTTTTAATTTTTTGAGGAACCTCCATAATGTTTTCCACAGGGGCCGCACCCATTTGCATTTCCACCAACAGTGCAAGAGGTTTCCTCTGTCTCCACATCCTCGCAAACACTTGCTTCTTGTGTCTGGGAGTTTAGCCATTCTGACAGGTGTGAACGTGGTATCTCGTTGTAGTTTTGGGGAGCATCTTTTCAGGTGTCTGTTGACCATCTGTATGTTGTCTGTGGAAAAATGTCTGGTTATGTCTTCTGCTCATTTTTAAACTGGGCTTTTATGGAGGGGGAGGGATGCTGACTTGTATCCATTTTTTATACATTGTGGATACTAACCCTTTACAGGATTTGCAAAACATTTGCAAATATGTTCTCCCATTCCAGAGGTTGCCTTTTAGTTTTGACGGTTTCCTTCACTGTGCAAAAGCTTTGTAGTCTGATGTAGTCCCCTTAGTTTATTCTTGCTTTATATCCCTTGGCTCAGGAGACATAACTAGTAAAATGTTGCTACAGCCAAAGTCAGAGAAATGACAGCCTGTGCTCTCTTCAAGGATTTTTTATGGTTTCAGGTCTCACACTTAGGTCTTTAATTCATTTTGAGTTTATTTCTGTCTATGGTAAAGAAATTGGTCCAGGTTCATTCTTTGGCATGCGGCTTGTCCAGTTTTCCCAACACCATTTGGTGAAGAGACTGCCTTTTCCCCACTGGACAGTCTTTCCTGTTTGTGGAAGATTAACTGCCCATACAGTTGTGGATTTATTTCTGGGTTTTCGGTTCTATTCCATTGAGCTATGTGGCTATTTTTCACACCAGTACCCACCATGCTGTTGGGATTACTACACCTTTGGAATAAAATTGAAATCTGAGATTGTGATCCCTCCAGTTTTCCTCTTTTGCAATACTGCTTTTACCATTCAAGGTCTTTTGTGGTTCTATACAATGGTTAGGATTGTTTGTCTAGCTCTGTGGCAAATGCTGTGGTATGTTGACAGGGATTGCATTACATCTGTAGATTGCTTTGGGTAGGTAGTGTAGACATTTTAAAAATATGTATTCTTCCCATCTATGAGCATCAGATGTCTTTCTCATTCTTTCTGCCATCTTCAATTTCTTTCATCAGTGTTTTACGGTTTCCAGAGTACAGGTCTTTCATACTTTGGACCCTATTTTAAAAAAGCTTTCAGTTCTCTATTTTGCCTCCACCTCTCCTAACCTGTGAAATCTCCAGGAAAGACCCAGCCTGAGTTTCCATAACCAAGTGTGGCAGGCAGGGAATTCTCTGAAATGGTTGAAAATTAAATCTATAAACGTTACCACAATGACTTCTCACCTCACATCTGTCAGAATGGCTCAATTTCAACACACAGGAAACAACAATCATTGCTCAGGGTGTGGAGAAAAAAAAACCCTTGTGCACTGGTCATGGGATGTAAATTGGTATCACCACAGCAAAAGCCAGTATGGAGGGGCGCCAACAAATTAAAAATACAAATACCATAAGCTCCAGTAATTCCACTACTGGGTATTTCTTTATCCAAGGGAAATGGAATACTAATTTGAAAAGATATATGCACCCCTATCCTTATTATAGCATTATTGACAATAGACAAGATATGGAAGCAACCCAAGTGTCCATCAATACATGAACAGACCATGTACACACACACCCATACACACACACACACACACACACATACTGGAATACTACACAGCTATAAAACAGAATGAGATCGTGTCATCAGCAACATCATGGATATACCTAGACAGTATGAGGCTAAGTGAAATAAGTCAGACAGAGAAAGACAAATCCTATATGATTTCACTTGTATGTAGAATCTAAAAAAGGGAACAAATGAACAGAGAAAAAGCAGAAACAGACCCATGAATGCAGAAAATTGACTGTTGCCAGAAGGGAGGGGAGGTGGGGGATGGACAAAGTGGGTGAAGGGGAGAGGGAAGTTCAGGTTTCCAGTTATAGAATGAATCAATCACAAGGATCAAAGGTACACCATAGAGGGCGCCTGGGTGGCGCAGTCGGTTAAGCGTCCGGCTTCAGCCAGGTCACGATCTCGCGGTCTGTGAGTTCGAGCCCCGCGTCAGGCTCTGGGCTGATGGCTCAGAGCCTGGAGCCTGTTTCCGATTCTATGTCTCCCTCTCTCTCTACCCCTCCCCCATTCATGCTCTGTCTCTCTCTGTCCCAAAAATAAATAAACGTTGAAAAAAAAATTTTTTTAAAGGTACACCATAGAGAATCTAGTCAGTGATATCGTAATAGCATTATACATTAACAGATGAGAGCTACATTAAAGCGAGCATGGAGGAACACCCAGAGTTGTTGCATCACACATTACATTGTGATTCAGGTAGACCTCCGTTTAAGTAAATATACGAAAGTGAAGTTTTCTATGTTATGAGTGGAAGTACTAACTAGAGATTAAAAGATTAAAAGTTCCCAAGGCCAACTCTTTTCCTACACTGGTCTTGCCGTATTGAGGTCCATCATAACTATCAAGTCCTTAAAAACCTTCAGGGGCATTCAGCTCCCCAAGGAGAGAGACTGCGATCAAAATGGCCCTGGTAGTTGTGCCTCTATTTCTCTATACATGGCCTGAATATTTTCTTCCCTATGAGCTCCCACTCCTACATCCCTCTTCGGCACAGTTCAGTGGCATTCTCCAACCTTTCAATCTTTAGCCTATGAAGGCACAGACTCCTACAACAAGGATGGGTTCAAATGACCGAGGGTAGGAGCCATGTCCTGCTCCTGGAGAACAAGCTAATTGGGAGTCTCAGTCATCCACACAGTCACCTCAACATAGGCATGTTACCACTTATCCAGATGAAGCTCCCTTACTGATTTGACAAGTCAGTCCTACCCCTGCCCAGCCCTACAGGTACATGGGAAGGGCATCACAGATTCAGGAATAGAGGTGGAGTGAGGAGACAGCTTGCCTTGGGCCATACATCTCTGTAGTTCAGAATCTCCACATCCAACCCCCAATTCCTTGAGAGGATCTAAGCCATCCTCCCTAAGTGGGGGTGCAAGTAGATGATATCATATTTCTCTTTGCTATAAACAGACTCTTCCCAGCAGCTCAAATGATTTTCAGTCTCTCTCAACAGAAAATCTGAAGTATGCTCGCACCTTCAATGAAACCAACAGACACAAAAGCAGAAACCTGGTCAGGACCTTCTTGAACTCTCTATTTGAATATGCCTTTCTAAGCAACTCCCCTAATCCTGGGTCCTTCATTCCTGTCATTCACCTTTATCCCACTTGGCATAAACCCCCATCTTCTGACATCTTTTCTAAAACTCTTATTCCTATCCAGCTCAGTGTTCTTCTTGAAACCTGGTCTCCTCTGCTAATTCGATTCTTACCCTCCTTCATTGTATTCATTAGACCCGCTCCCCAGCTTTCTATTATTAAAACATGTGCCTGCAAGGTGAAGACAAAAACAAAGGAAAGAAAGAAAGAAAGAAGGAAAGAAAGAAAGGAACCCAAATTTAAATCTCATTTCTGTCACTTATCATATCCAAATAAGTCACTTCAATCTCTTTTGAGTTTCAAATACTCCATGGAAACAACCATTGGGCAAGGAAGTTAAACATAGGTTGAAGTACCAGAGGGTATTTTGATGAATTAATCTCTGAGGTTCCCTAAATCTTGAGATTCTAAGTGCTTTTGATTTGGCCTCTGGAAATATGGAGAGTCCTTAGATGGCAGAAGTGGAAAAATTAACGGAAAAAAAAGAAATACCAAGAAAACCAGAGAAGAAAGTAAAAAGGCAAAAACACAGTACAGAAAAGTCATGGGGAAAAAAATCTACAAAAAAAGCAAACGCTTCCTAGAATTAGTCAAGGGTACTAGCCCAAAGGGAAACCAGACTGGGAACTTAGGCAACAGAGAATCATAGAGCAATATCCTCAAAACAGAGGCTGAATTTAATTAACGTAACATGGTCTACAACTAGATATCCTTCCCTTACAGAAAACTCAATCGTCTCAAGAAGAGGAGATATCACCACATCTAAGGAGCTGCCTGACTAGATCTCATTATGTAAAAGCCGTGACACCATGGCCATAGCTGACATCCACCCTAAAATCTCTGATGGTAAAAACAAGGGACTAGTTACCACTGCACTAATTACTTTTGTTAGCACTAGTGGTCAAATATGTAAGGGCAAATGCTTGGACTAACCTGGTTTCTTAAGAAAACCTTAAATTAAAGTTCCGACATCATTACCTTTGATATTCTGAGTTGATTTGCCCTAGGATCTGTGTCTTCATCTCAGTGCTGCTGAGGAACCAGAGAATGGATGTGGAAGCTACACAGGCTGACAGGCAAACCCCCGGGTCAGCTACTCATTAACTATGGAATCATGGGTCGAGTAATCAACCTCCCTGAACCACAGTTGCCATAGTAATAAAAAGTAGGCTACAATAACACAGCTACTTTGCAAAGCTATGCAATGACTATATAACTTAACAGATGTTATGCATAGGTTATAGTGTCTCGTCCAGGGTAGAACACTCAACAACTGCTTTAGTTCTCTGCATTCCCTTAGGAAACACATAATCTTCATTTCATACATTTCATTTCCTTTCCTTTCATTTTCCGTTTCCTTTCATTTCATTCCTTTATACTTTGAGAGTGAGTGCACACAGAAAGAGGGAAAGATATTCCAAGGAGGCTGTCAGTACATAACCCGATGTGGGGCTTGAACTCACAAACCCGAGTTGAAATCAAGAGTCACACCCTTAACCGAATGAGCCACCCAGGTGCCCCAACAAATGTCATTTTTTACAAATCCATAAAAATCCTACCTGGTTATAGAGTCTTCCTCAGTGTTCTTATCTGCTCCTAGAGAAGAAAGCAAAATACATGTTAAATCAACAATCGAAAAATATAGGAAATTACGGCTTATGATTTGTGAAAAAGTATTCCTTTGGGACCACACCTGGAAACCACACTACACTAAATGGTAATTATACCATTGGTAGGCTTAAAGCACTAAGAAATCTTACCTTCTCCTCTATATGGACCAAAAGCAAGAATGGGTTTTATCAGAATTTGACACCTACAGGTGAACTGACGTTTCCAATGACCATCACTGACCAACTCTATGACGCTCGAGGAAAATGGTATCGTTAGGTCAATGTTTATCCTAAGTTGACAATGTCAAACTGAAACTAGCATGATTTTTCTGGACTTCCACTACTAGAGGAGTTAAAAGAGAGTATCTTTATTTTGCTGTAACACGCACGGCAGAACTTCCCCCACTCTTCAGCAGACACTGTTCAGTTTTAGGACGAAACACCCACTCACAAAGTGTGCTCTATAGCTATTGTACTTTGCAGCATGGCCAAACCATAGCAAACAGACTCTCCCTGGCCTTATTTCCGATGGGAAGTTAAGGAAGAAGGATTTGGCATTCCAGTTTGATAAAGTTCTAACCTCTTGAGACTGTCTCCTTCCATTGCTAGAGAGTCTATCTAGACCCACCGTACATCACAGAGGAGGATGATCCCAATGTGCGTGCTATGTAGTGGTTCATGATGTCATTTTTCTCAACCCTCCCCATTAGGTGACACACATCTAGAGAAATGATGCTTTTTTTCATGGAAGGCATATGTCATCAGATCCTCTACTGATGAGCAACAAAACAAAACAAAGGCAAAGAATATCTTGAATGCCTACCTTCAATTACCAGGGAATTTTAACTTTCTAAACATTCAAAGATATCCACTGTATGATTCTAACTATTTGACACTCTGGAAAGAGCAAGGCTATGGACGTAAGGGTTGGGGTGAATGTAGGGATAAAGGGGCACAGCACAGAGGACCTTGAAGGCAGTGAAACTCTTTCACACGATACCACAAAGGTGGATTCACATCATTACACGTTTGTTAAACCTCATAGAACGCATAACACCAAGGCTGAACACTAATGCAAATTAGAGACTCTGCCTGAAAATGATGAGTTTAGTGTCCGTATAAAACGCTCCACTGTTGTCAGGGTGCCTGGGTGGCTCAGTTGGTTCAGCATCCAAGTCTGGATCTGAGCTCAGGTCATGACCTCACAGTTCATGGGATCAAGTCCTGCATCAGGCTCTGTGCTGACAGCACAGGATTCTTTCTCCTCTCTCTCTCTGCCCCTTTGCTGCTCACACACATGCATGCTCTCTCGCTCAAAACTAAACAAAGGAACTGAAAAAAATATACTACTAAAAATGGACCACTGTCGTGCAAGATGTTGACAACAGGGGAGGCTAGGCGTGTACGGGAGCATGGTATGGCATATGGACACTCTCTGTACTTTCTATTATATTTTGCTGTGAACTTAAAACTGCTGTAAGTAATAAGGCTCGTTAAATGTAAAAAACAACAAAACACGGTATCCATTGAAGCTACTCTTGACATATATTAATGCATGATACAGTCACCTTGAAAATTAAGATAGAGATCAAAGTAACACAATAGGGGGACTATCTCCCATATGGAAGTATATGAAAATACATAAAGCAAAATACAAAAATACAAAAGTTATTTGTATACTTAGGAAAGAAAACAATTGGTTAATATGATCAAGTATCTTATAACTATAAACAGGGATTCAGCACTATAGAAATCAAACCTGGGTTTTGCATATAATTAAGAGATTTTATTCTAATTTTAAATCAAAAATCATTATGTTGATCGTATCTAAGAATCATAATGAAAGCTTAATCACATCAAAAAAGACTATAATGACCTAATATGGCCCTAGTCTTTTTTGTACAAATACCTACTTCATACGGATGATGAAACTGAAACCAATACCATGGTAACCGTCATATTACTTGCTATTAAAATAAAATTTTAAGACACCACCAAAAATTAAGTCAGGGCTATAATTCCTATACAGAACAGGTTTCGTCCAGCAGGCCAAAGATGGCTACCCTCAGAACATCCTCCTTGAATGACTGGCCCTTGGTTGTTCCCTGGGATCTTGGATTTAAGGAGGGTTCTCACCATTCCCTACCTGGTCAATAGTGGCTCACTGTGCCTAAGTGCTGGTACAATCAGTGTGCTTAAGGCCGTACACTTGATTTCCTTCTGGAAACCTGGAACTTTGGGACATGCTAAGGAGAAGATGCCTATGTGATTAGCATTTGATGAAAACCTTGGGCACTGAGTATCCATAAGCCTCGTACCGGCAGACAACATTTCACTTGCGCTGTCCTAATTTCATGCTGGAGGAATTAAGCACATCCTGCTAACTCCATAGAGAAAGGATTCCCGGAAGCCTGCGCTTGGTCTCCTCTGGACTTCACCCCATGCACCTTTTCTCTGTGCTGACTGGCCTTCCTAGCCTGTCCCCATACCAAACCACAGGCATGCATGAGTACAACTATATGCTGAGTCCTGTGAGCTCTTCTGGTGAATAATCAAATCTGGGTGTCGTTGGGGTGCCTCTAACACAACTGCGTTATATGAAACTTTTGTTATTTGGGTTGATGTCTAACACGTGGTTACAGTCAGAAGGTTATGTCACAGAATACTTTTCCTGGAAACTCTCTTTCTTGGTATTTGCCTGGAAAATTCCTACATTCCTATATATCCATTTGAAGAAAGTTTAAGAGGAATAGACGAAATCATGATCTCAGAAAGTGTGAAACAAGCAACAATCCTATTTTACTCAGAAAAAAAAAAAAAGAGAGAGAGAATCCTGGTGACTGCCACTATGTTCTACCATATACAAGTTCCTCTCAAATATGAAAAATAAGTTAATTTTCTCCAACTCACTAGGGCTTAGTTCATTTTTCTGGCCGATAGGAATCAAGAAGTAACAGGGATCGTTCTAGAAAAAACAGAACTATCAGACCCAGTATAAAAACATACTACTGATTACAGCTTTTTTTTTTGTTTCTTTTCTGTAATTTCTTAGAAAATTAAAAATATAGTTCACCTATTAAAGGCATTTATTGCCAAAATAATCAAAAAGTCATAATTCCTGTGTCTTCATTCCTGCTGCTCTCCTCTGTTCATCTGCTAAAGTCCTACTCATTCTTCATGTCCAATTTAAATGCCAGCACACAACGTGGAAACCTCTGAATCTTCTGAGAGTTCTCTCTCACCCCCTAACTTTTCATATTCAGGAATCACAAATTCATATTAACTATACTGTTTCTGTCTCTGCTTTATCTTTCCCCTGCCACTGCCCTAGTCAAACACGAGTTCTTAACTGATGATTTTCGCAGGAAAAAAAAACCACCAAATATTAATGTTATTTCTTAGATGAATAAAAAAATTTTCAGCAAAACAAATGAGAAAGACACAAGGCCCAGAAAAAAAAATTAATGGAATAAATTGAACCCCCTGACGTTTTCAATCTACACGACTGAAAGTTTCACAATGGACTAATACCAGGCTAAGAAAACAAGAGCTTCCTTTGCCTCCCAGTCTCTTTATGTGGTTTCCTATAACCTACCCTCCATATGAGGGTTCAGAAAACTATGGCCACAGGCCAAACACAACCTGCCATCTGTTCTGTAAATAATGTTTTATTGGGGCATAGTCCCATGTCTTCACTTACATATTGCTACGGCTGCTTTCACACTACAAGGGCAGAGCTGAGAGACCACATCACCTAAAATATTCACTGGCTCTTTAGGAAAAAGGCTTGGTGATCTGTATTTTATGCCATAACCAGAGTGTCCTAACTCAAATCTAATCTTCTTAGTCTTCGGCTTCAAATTCTCCAAACTCCCTGCATCAAATACTGCCGCCTCCCTCCCTAAGAGCCCTTCCATATTCTTCATTCTTGCTAGAGAATCACAACTTTATTTGGATATTACTGTCTCCATACACAAAGAAGGTGGCCTCACCCTGGCTTCAAAAAGAGAAAGGATTATTCTAAGCTAATCACAGTATCTGATTTACCAGGGACCAGTTTAGGAGTGAGTATGTGATGTAACCTAGTCTTTAAAATGCTAGAGGAAGTCTACTGCAAGCCTCTTCCTAGTGAAAAGAAACACCTAAAGAAAAGCAGTCCTTCCCACCCACTGGATGTTGCCATGTGAGAGTATGATACCTGGAGCTGTTGCTAATTAGCCACCCTGGAAAGGAGAAATAAAAACACTACCAACTCCAAAACTGAACAAGAGACGACTGGGATCCTGATGACATCACCGAACCATCAAAACATTTCTGGTTCCTACTGTTTTCGTCGCTGTTAGAAGTCACGTATTATTTGCCGCTAAAAGCATTCTACCGAAGAAACTTCCCAAGGCCTATCAGGTAAGATCTACTCCTTTCTATAGCACTGACAAACTTCCATAAGCTTGTCTTACCTAGGTATTCACCTCATTCCCAACCATTCCCATAGCACACGTTTTCTACCAGCAAAACCCAACTGCTCATAAATCCTGCTAAGTTCACTCGTACACCTTCGCCTCTGCACTGCTGTGTATTCCGCCAAACACGTAATCGTGATAGTTTACAAACATTGTCAAACATACAAATGTTGGTCCTGCCAAACATTGTCATTCTGCCTCTCTACCTGGCAAACTGAACTACTCACCCTGCATGCTTACCGTAGATTCTACCCAGTCTTTGAAAACTCTGATTCCTCACCGTGAACTTACGGTAACTGGAACAAATGCCAATACAAAATAGCAATGATAATTATAAGCTCTACGAGACTCTGGCACCTAGTAAGCACTAAAGGGAGTAAGTAATACAAATGACAAGGATAACAACAAACTCCTGGGGCGCAGAGACTGGTTTTTGAATGTTTGTATTCTACAACAACAGGATAACACTTAGTAGCTAAAAGGCACTTAAGAGTGACTTGTGAAGTGAACAAATGGGCATGAATAAAAATGATTCCTTTGAAAATTATTTTTAAAAACCACAGAAACTTTTCTGTTTCAAAAACCGCAGGGACAGCTCTATTCTGTTATGAGCACCTTCATGATCCAAACGCTATCTGCTCGATCTTTGCCTTTCCTGTAACTTCCAAAACTCACCTACAGAAGGTCTTTGGTAACAGTCTACCAAGTTAAAGCTTTCTTCCTACTTTCCAGATTGTACAGTGCACTAGTGTCCAGCTTTGGCTCAGGTCATCATCTGACAGTTTGTGGGTTTGAGCCCCACATTGGGCTCTGTGCTGACAGCTTAGAGCCTGGAGCCTGCTTCGAATTCTGGGTCTCCCTCTCTCTCTGCTCCTCCCCCGCTCATGCTCTGTCTCTCTTTCTCCTTCAAAAATAAAGAAAAACATTAAAAATATTTTTTAAATAGAAAAAATAAAAAGCAACGGACTGTTAAGCCAACGGTTCCAGAAAGAAGGGTGGGAGGTGTCTCTGGGCAAGGCTGTGACGGGCAGGGATGTGGCTCCTCTGAACCCAGAAAATGGGGAGAAGGAAGAGTTGACTTGACTCCTGGATTTCTAGGCAAAGAGCTTCCCTATGCCACTCCACTGGAGCCTGGCTCTCTGATACTGGGGGGAGATGCTCCCCAAAGAGGTGGGCAGAGAAACGGAAGGAGAGAGGAAGTCGGCTTTGCTGGGACAGGGGCTTGTCGCCATGCCTCAGGGGGCACCCGTGCTGAACAAAGGGCTCACAAACAGAAGACCTGAACTTGTCCTTTACTGGTTCTGTGCCCTTGGGACATCATTTATTCTCTCTGGGCCAGTTTTCACATCCGTGCGATGGAAATCATGGCACCACACGTGCTGACATTGCAGTGCTGCATAGACTTGGATGGACACGGTTGGGTTATGACAGGCAAAAGCCTGGCTCTGATGTCAGACAGACCTGGGGGTGAAGTCCCTGGCTCCGCACCCTGTCGGCTGTGTGCTCTTGAGCAACTCACGCCTCCCCTCCAAGCTCGGGTTCTCTGTCTGTAAAGTGGGGACAATCGCACTCACCTCAGAAAGTTACCTGTACACACAGGGTACGGCACAGAGTAGCCCCCAGGAAATGGAAGTTCTGATTCCTGAAACGATGTGCCCCAAGAAATACAGAATTCAGAATCAGCCACCAACTCACTACTGTAGGCCGTGCCTTCTTACTGCAGATCCAGAGTCAATGGGCGCTAGAGGCCTTTTGCCCAAATTTGCAAGGTTCTGTCCCTGCCCCCCTGAGGCACCAAGTGGGATGTCCCTCTGATCAGGTGATGGCCTTGGCCTCATGTCGGGAAGAAAGCTCATTCCATGCCCCAAACTCGGCTGCTCCCAGGAGAGAGGATGCAGGCCCACACCTCTGGTCACCAGGGGCAAAGTATACCCACCCACCCCCCACCCCCCGACCCCCCCACCCCCCCACCCCGCGGCCAATAATCCAAACTAGACTGACATGGGTGGGACCTCCAAGGACGCTCCTTCTCCACATGTGGAAACGGAGTCCTCGAGAGGGGAAAGGACTTGTCCAGGGCATCGAGGGAGCTGCTGGCAGAGCTGGCACCAGGGTCCCAGCTGGAGCCCTGCCCAGAGGCAGGTGCCTTGTTCACACATTCTTCTGCCTGTGGCCCCCACTCCCAGTTGAACAGCCAACCATTTCCTTGAAAACGCAGCCATTCCAGTTGCAAACATCTGCAGAGCACATATGACAGCTAGGTTTGGTTAAACAATGAACAAAGAGTCTGCAGGTTTTTAACCTGAAGGCTTTTGGGGGAGGTGCTAGAGACACCCTCCCCTAACACAGTCATCAGAATACTGTAGGTCTGTATGTTTTGTTGGAAGGTGGTCTATCTACATAGAGCTTTCTTCAGGTCCCCACAGGGCCTCTAAGAGAGCTAAACTGAAAACATCTGGGCCTTCCTGAGGAATTTCACACATCCCACCTTATTCAGAAATGCTAGAATCAGGGGTGCCTGGGTGGCTCAGTGGGTCAAGCGTCCGACTTTGGCTCAGGTCATGATCTCGCAGTCTGTGAGTTCCAGCCTCGCGTTGGGCTCTGTGCTGACATCTCAGTGCCTGGAGCCTGCTTCAGATTCTATGTCTCCCTCTCGCTCTGACCCTCCCCCATTCGTGCTCTGTCCCTCTCTTTCTAAAAACTAAATAAACGTTAAAAAAAAAAGAAAGAAATGCTAGAATGTACAGTCAGCCCTGGAGCTGATTCTTTCAACAACACGGGACACGCCACACCTAGAGACCTATACGCAGACATATGCCCGAGCTTTCTGAGCAGGGAGGGGCAGCAACAGGTCCAGGCTTCAAGCCTGTCCTTTGGCGGCTGTCTGCCACCAGGCGGGGAGGGGCTTCTTGGTGCTCAGTGCTGACACCAGATGTGGACACCCTCAACAGACATACACAGGCACAGAAATGAGGCCAGCCCCCAAGGTCTGAGGGCATTTGTGGTCTCAGGCTGAGGACTCAAGATACAGGGGTGAGGCAGCCCAGCAGTGACGGGGTCCCAGGATGTGAAGTGACATAAGGAAGGCAATAGACACACATACAATCACACATACATGGTCACGGCCTCACCCATGTACACAGAGACTCATGCAACACACAGATACACCTCATACTTACGAAAACACATAAACACACAGACCCATATACACGCAATAAGAAGATATACTTGGATATCTCCAGACCGATGCACAGACATGCTCAGAGGCACACACACAGCCACATGTCCTCGCCCACACAGGCGTGTGCATGCTTTACACACATGCACAAACACAGTCCAAGCATCTAAACGCTTCCCGGGAACCAACCACTATGGATTCTCCCCTCTGCGGGCAGTCCAGGGCTACAAACTAAAGGCTGGACTGGGCTCCCAGTTGGCCCCAAGGAGAGGGAAGGGGCAGAGGGACAGTTGAACCTTGCTTGCTTCTCACTCTACTACATGTGGGGGTAGGGTAGGGGGTAAGGGAAACCCACCTGCCAAAACAGCAGGGGACAAGCCCACAAATGGAGTCACCCACTTGCCAGGGGCTTTCAGGGATGGGGGGCGGGGGGAGTCTCTTGGCTCCTGGGGGCGGCTCCAAGCACTGAGAATTTGCGGGAAAGGGGAGATCTGGGATGAGGGGCATTTTTCCACAGTGAACCTTTCCCCCCTTCCGAAGTCTGGTCTTCCTTCTGCAGCTCCATTCAGCCCCCCACCACCCAATACGCCCAGTCAGCACCCCCAGGCGCTTGCCTCACCTTACTGAGATCCAACCACCGGCTCCTCCACAAGAGGAGGTCCTACCCAGACATATCCAGGGGTGCCCCACACCCAGGGAGGGCCCTCCCGCTGCACCCGACCCTGCACACAGCATAAAAACATCCAGAGTCCCCCTATACTCCAACCCCCAAACTCATCCGCCTCCAGTTCCCCGGGAGGTAAATACCCAGCCAGGTGAGCCCCAAACCGAAAATGGCCGTCCCCGCCGCCGCCGCCGCCACCGGCCACCTCTCCTTCGGAGACCCTTCCCCAGGTGGCTTGGAAGCCCCCTCCCCCAGGATCGCGCCCCCGCCCCCGCCTCTGGCACCCACCTCCTTCTTGATGGTGCCCAGCAGCCTCTGTCTAGTGTCCGCCTCTGTGGGACGAGACGAGGGGGCAGCCGGTCAGCCGAGCGCTGCAGCGGGGGCCCGGGGCTGCCCTCCCGCCGCCCCCGCGCCCTGCGCCCGCTTAGCCCAGCGCTGGAGGCCATGGCCGCACACGCTGCGTTCCCAGCCCCGGCGGCCGCGGTGCCGGCTCTCCGGCTCCGCAGCTGCAGCCACAGCGGGGGGCGGGGGGGGGGGTCGAGCGCCCGGTGACGTGAGGCCCCGCCGCGCAGCCTCCCCGCCCCTCCAGCGAGCCGCCGCCGCCGCCTCCGCAGTGCAGCCTGGCCCCTGGCGGGAAGGTCCTCGGGGCGACGCACGCTCTGGGCCCCTACCACCAGCAGCCCCGCCTCCACGGGAAGCCCCGCCTCCCACGCCCTGCGCCCCAGGTCCCACTCCCCCTCTAGTGGGCAGGGCGGAAATGTATCCTTCATTCCCAGATCCGCTCCTTGCCAGGCTGCAAGTGGCCTGAGGCAGTGGGGCCTGTTATTGACAGGCTGCAAGCCTCAAGGTTCTCATCTTTAAAATCGATGTAATAGGGGCGCCTGGGTGGCTCAGTTGGTTGAGTGTCCGACTTCCGCTCAGGTCATGATCTCATGATTCGTGGGTTTGAGCCCTGCGTTGGGCTCTATGCTGACTGCTCAGAGCCTGGAACCTGTTTCCAATTCTGTCTCCCTCTTTCTCTGCCCCGACTCCGCTTGTGCTCTGTCTCTAAAATAAATAAACATTAAAATACATTTATGTGTATAAAATGGATGTAATAGGACCACCTCATCAGAATGATACCAGACATAAAAGAGATAGTAAATGTAAAGCACTTAACAGAGACCTAGGAAAAAAGACCAGCAACCATAAAAGCTGTCATTATTATTAGTAGTAGTATTAGTATTAGTATTATGTCTTCCAAGATACAGTGGCTCTCCACCCAGATTGGCCAGGCCTTACGTGGCTCCCTCTCCAACACGCAGGTCAGTGGGAGAGTGACAGAATAGGATCCTTCCAGGACCCCAATAGGGCACTTGTCAGCCAGGATCTCCAACACTCTTTGCGACCAACGCTTATTCCACCACGTTCCTGACCACGTCCACCCAGACTGCAACTCGGGTTTACAAACGTTTATTGAGCACCTACCACAAGCCAGGTTACTGTACTGAGGATACGGAAGTGAGCAAGATGGGCAAAAGCCTGCCCTCACAGGGCATAGGACGTAGACAGAAAAATAAATAAGCAGATGATGTAGTAGATTGGAAGTTTCTGGAGAAAAATGAAGTAGGCAAAGGAGACAGGTGGGGTTTGTATCTTTGAAGTAGGGTGCTTGAGGGAGGTCCCATGAGGAGATGCCATTTGAGCAAAGAAGAGAAGAGTAGATTAGGGGATTTCTGGAGGAAGAGCATTCCAGGCAAAGGGAAGGGCAAGTGCAAAGGCCCTGAGGTAGGAGTGTGCCACTGGGTATGACAAATAGCTAGGAGGCCAGTGGGGCTGGAGTGGCATGAACAAGAAGGATTGGCAGTCTTCCAAGGTCCTGTTAAGGCCTTGAAGTCCACTTAAAGGACTTTCATTGTGCCCTCAAAAGCCCCCCGGGTTTCAGCCCTCCTGTCACAGGTCAGAGCACACCCTCTTGCTGAGGGGTTCAGAGTCCCCTTTTCTCCATTTGTCAGTGCCATAAGCCAGAGAAGATGATTTTGACTAGCTTAGGGAAAAGAAAATAAGCTGGAAGGTAATGGGCATTCCCAGAGTCCAAGAGGGGCCTGGAGGACTGGGTTGAAAGCAAGGTAGCTCCAGAAAGAGAGACCCATGGGAGCAGTCGCCTGGCAAGGACAGAGTGGTTAGGGTGCCACCACTCAGGTGCAAGGAGCTCCAGCTGTTGGAGGTTCCCGTTCCAAGGAGGGGGCATCCTATTGGCCTGGCCTGAGACCTACGCCTGCTTCTTGCTGGGCAAGGGGAGTCTCAAGCACAACCCACCGCCCCACTATCTCCAGTGAGAGTCCCCGGGGGGCCCAGAGAATGTGAAATGGTTGCTTGGTAGCCAACCCCCTGCCCCCATATCTTAGAACCATATATTGAGGACCTACTGTGTGCCAGCCACTGCATTAAGGGCTTTCGGGTTTGGGTTGCCTGCTTGAAACACAACACGGACATGAGCCCAAGCTTCACTTTTGGCTTCTTAATATTATCTTCTTCAATATACTACATTGTGAAAGGTGAAATAAAATAGTCACTTATGTCAACAGGTTTTCAAATGGAGCCAGAGGCCAGTAAGGAGATGGGCCTTATGCACATCCTCACCGGTAGGAGAACCACAAATGGTGGAACCGGGCCAAACTGCAACTCTTCCAGGGACTCGGCCCAAACACCTGCAGCTTGCTCTAGTAAGAGACCCTGCTTAGTGATAGCCTTAGACACCAGTTACGGTCACCAAGTTTAGTTTCCTGTCACCAACACCAATCTTGGTCATCAGAATTCTTAGTAAACGACATATCCAAGCATTCCCTTTTGTCTTCAAAAACCTTTTCCTTTTATTCCCTGGATGGGCGTGGGGAGGGTAGAGGCACTACTTTGGTTGCTGCCCAAATGTGTCTTTCCCAAACTGCAATTCTGAGACCCCAAATAAATAACTGTTTTTATTTCAGCTCTGCCTCTTCTCTCAGTTGACAGAGTTACATTGTGCTTCGCTAAGCAGGAATGCACAAATGCTTTCTTCACAGCTTCTAGGCCTCTTCATTTTGATACAATTTGAAACGTGTGGGGGTGGTGGGCGGACGAATTCAAGCACAGCACAAAGCATCTTGATCTATTGATCAACTCAATTCATCAGTTGTTAACTGAGATTCATCAACTGTTAACATTTGCTGCATTAACTTTATGTTCTCTGTCTCCCTCTTTTTACAACAAATTGCACACATTGATTGCATACATCTTGATGAATTTTCTCCTATGCACTCCCCTGTAATACCATCACTGTAACGAAGGTACTAAACATATTCATCACCTCCAGAAATGGATGTGTGTTCTTTCGTGGTTATTTACTTGGGTAGGAACGTGTGGCATGTGATCTATCTCCTGGAAGCAGAGGCGTGGGAACAAGGTGTGGGAGGGAAACATGAAGGAAGCAGAGAGGCAGCAATTGATGTGATTTTATGCAAGGTGGTATAGACAACCATCCCTCTGACCCAGGTTTCTCCATTACTTTGCAGAGGCCTGCTAATTATTCCTCTCCTCATCCTTTCCCTCTCTGTGATCATTTCTTCATTATCTTTGCAAAGATTCTCGGCGCTTTCTTTTTGTCTTCATTAGGCTTCTTGGTGGTTTAGCCGCTTAGCTGCTATCTTGATTTCTTAAAGAACCACCTTAGTTTTTTCACCTTCCATTTTGTCAGCCTCTTCCATTAGGTTTATTTTGGTGTGTGATTGTGTCTTCTCATTTCAGGTGTAAATAAATACATATATACATAAATATAAGCAAGAATGTGTGTGTAGATCCAGTATATGTACAAACTGTATATCCAAATTGCATTTAGTTATCTACCGCTTTTTGCCTGTGTATCCCCAGTTTTCCAACTTAAATACCACCTTCTCTCCCACTGCCCTCCTTTCCTTTTTTTTTTTTTTTGTCCAGAAAGAACACTGGCAGATTCCTGCATGTCATCAGGAAGGTAATGATAATCAGATCAACTCTGTGGCATTTGGGGTTGTTTATAAGAGTTATAAGTCAGGGACGCCTGGGTGGCTCAGTCAGTCGAGCATCCGACTTCGGCTCAGGTCATGATCTCGCGGTCCGTGAGTTCGAGCCCTGCATTAGGCTCTGTGCTGACAGCTTGGAGCCTGGAATCTGCTTCAGATTCTGTGTCTCCCTCTCTCTGCCCCTCCCCCACTCATGCTCTGTCTGTCTCTCTCTCTCTGTCAAAAATAAATAAACTTTAAAGAAAAAAAGAGTTATAAGTCAGTCAAATTTCCCAGGGATTCATCATTAAATGTAATCATTCATGCATCCATCGATTCTCTCTTAATATATGAATTGAGTGCCTAGTCTTGGTCAGGTACTGTTATCTCTATTGGAGAAAGAGCAGAGAAAGAACAGATCCTTCCCTTGAGGCCCTTCTATTCTGTTGGTGAAAGACCAGTCATAAGTAGTGATGTAGACTCTATGGAGCTCAGGAACAAATTCAATGTATGACCTGTTAATGCCAGTGGGCAGAAAATGGTACAACTTTTCTGAAAGGCATGAGAGAAGACTTACTGGGAAGAGTCCCAAGTGCCATGAAGAGGCAGCTCCTTACTGAAGGATGCATCTCAGGTGTGCTTAATACTAAGAACCTGCTATACCCAAGGACTGGGCTGGACTCAGGGCAGGACACCAAGTCCATAAGTGATGTCTGGGAGTCTCATCCAATTTGCTGTTCCAGAGTTTTCTCCTCTTCTTCTCCCTACACCCTCTCTCAGGTTACCCTCCACCAGACAAACCAGAATCTGAAACCAGAACACTCAGTACACATGGCCCCCACCATGGGGGGTACACATGCCCCCTCAGAGGGCACCTGAGCCAATTTCTAGGGTGCTCTCTATACATCAACCTGGATACCCCCAAACATCTTCCTTGGAATCACTTATGAGCACAAGGATTTTCCAGGAAAACCTTAGTGAAGACTCTGCAATTCAGAAGAACTAAATCGATGTCTAAATTCAATCCAACCTCAGAGTCACCAGGCAACAGCATTTATTATATTCTGGAACTTAATGCACTGACTCAAAAACTCATTTGAAGGAACAGCCAGGGATTTTCAAGTGCTTAGCCAATTTAGCCTTTTCTAGTCTTTAGAATACTTTCAAGGTCAAGGAACAAAACATCATGTTACTGGTACACCAGACAAAGCAGAACTGAGTTTGGAATTAGAGCCAAAGGAACACACAGGTTTCTGCAGAATTATGATGCGACTTCAAAGCAGGGGCAAGGTTAGGATTATTTTAGAAATGGTGTCAGATAACTCTCTCTGAATTAAAATGACTGTCCAGTGGAAACTAATTGAATGCTGTTATGCTAACTGGAATTAAAATTAAAAAGTTAAACAATGAAATGGGTATCCAGTGTGTGCATCAAGGATTTAAATGCAAGACAATGCAATTACAAAAATTAAAGAATTAGTGAATTAAAAAAACAATTTTAAGTGGCGAAGTCAAAGAATGACAGAAACTTGGAAGCAATGGACAAAAAAGCCTGATTCAACAACAACAAAAATTTTTTTTAATTACCCCAATACTTAAAAGCTTACAAATCACTGCAAACCCACTTGTAGGGATCTAGGCCAAGGAGAGATGATGGAGGAGCCTAGATTTGGATCCAAGGATAGTCACAGTGGTTACAATGTAGTTTTATTGGGAGCCGTGGGGAACTGGTTAAAATATTAAGTGGTAAGGGCCTAAGTTTCTGGAGCTCCATGTGCACCTCATTTGGTGAAGTCACCTGGCAGGTTAATCGGGGGATGTTTGGTGGGGGAGGTAGGGTGAGGCAGGAGAGCGGGCAGAACCACCCACGCCCATCCCCCTGAGACTCAGAGCACCTTTGAAACCGCCAGGTGCACTACTAGGTAGGCCTCATTTGGGCCCGGATGGAGGCGGTGCCTGAAGGGGCTGGGCCAGCAGGGTTGAAATAGAAATGAGGGTGGGGGCTGGTCAGGCCTTGCTGACTGTGGGAGCGTCCGGCAAGGAGGCCAAGCTAGACCTACTGCCCTTCGGTGGCCAAGGCGAGGTACAGGGCCAGTCCCGGGAAAGGCTGACCTTTGCAGAGAGGAGTTTTGCCCCTCTGACCCCACGGATGTCAGCGCTCAGGCGCTGCGGGGCTGAAAGAGGAACCTTAGGCTACAGGGCATGAAAGAAAGCAACTAACACCCCACAGATCAGACTAATACTTCAGGAGGAAGGAACGAAGGTGAATTGTGTCAGCAGAGTCAGGGAAGGGTGACCCATTCGGGTGGCGGTAGCCCTGGGTGTGTGTGCCTGTGGGTTTGGGGTGTGGTGTGTGTGTGTGTGTTTGTGTGCGCCAGGGGGATAGGCGGTAGGTGTGAACTCCGTGCGCACTGGACTCCTACAAGCAAGCAGGGTAACCCACAGTGACCTGTCACTTGGTGTGGGGGAAAAGAATCCCAGTCAATAAATTTCTGCACGTCTCTAAGAATATTTTACCAGGTTCCCTTTTACCACAGGATCCTTCTCTGACAAGTTGGCAGTTAGCAGTCTTTTTGGTGTGATTGGAAAACACGTGTAGTTAGCAACCTGATGCCTTCTTCAAAGTCCTGGTTTGTAGAAGGTGACCAGACAACTATCTAGAGAAGTCTAACATAACTGTGTCCCCTTCCAGGGTCTGTCCCCTTCAGGACAGTAATGTCAGGTCGGGCCAGGACCCGAGCCCGAGGCCGCGCGCGAGGTCGGGCGCCCTCTCAACCAGCCCCGCCGCCGGGAGCCGCCGCGCCTCCGCCGCCGCCGCAGGGAGCCGCCGCGCCTCCGCCGCCGCCGCAGGGAGCCGCCGCGCCTCCGCCGCCGCCGGGAGCCGCCGCGCCTCCGCCGCCGCCGGGAGCCGCCGCGCCTCCGCCGCCGCCGGGAGCCGCCGCGCCTCCGCCGCCGCCGGGAGCCGCCGCGCCTCCGCCGCCGCCGGGAGCCGCCACAGCGGTGAGCACAACAGCCTGTTCACTCTCTTTGGTGCAAAAGATGCTTTATCTTCCTCAGCTACTGCTTCCTTCTCACGCGTTTTCTCATATGCAAATATGCCCTAGATTCCTCTCTCGACCCCAAACTCTTCCTGCACACCAACATCCAGGAAACACTGTCGTCTCCCAATTTTCCAAAAAATATCTGGCATCTGACAATGTGTCACTACCTCTGTTACTACCCTCTGGTCCAAGCCACCAGCATCCCTTGCTGCATGTGGCGAGTGGTCTCCAAACTGGTCTTCTTGCTTCCACCCTGGTCTTTCCTTCTGCCTGTTTCCCAGCACACAGAACCATATAAATCGGTCCATGCAGTTCCTCTGCCTGACATCCTGTAAAGGTTCCCATTTTCTCAGTCAGAGGCACATCTGAGATGGCTTCCCTCCTGGGGTGCACCTGTGGCTCATTCCATTAAGCCCCAACTTCAGCTCAAGTCATGATCTCATGGTTTGTAGGTTTGAGCCCCAAGTGTGACCGTGCAGAGCCCGCTTTGGATCTTCTGTCTTCCTCTCTCTCTCTCTCTCTCTCTCTCTCTCTCTCTCTCTCTCACCCTCCCCTGCTTGTTCTCTCCCTCCCTCCCTCTCTTGAAAATAAACATTGAATGGGGCGCCTGGGTGGCGCAGTCGGTTAAGCGTCCGACTTCAGCCAGGTCACGATCTTGCGGTCCGTGAGTTCGAGCCCCGCGTCAGGCTCTGGACTGATGGCTCAGAGCCTGGAGCCTGTTTCCGATTCTGTGTCTCCCTCTCTCTCTGCCCCTCCCCCATTCATGCTCTGTCTCTCTCTGTCCCAAAAATAAATAAATGTTGAAAAAAAAATTTAAAAAAAAAAAGAAAATAAACATTGAAAAAAATGGCCTCTCTCTCACCACCTCTCTGACCTAAGCTTCTCTACCTCGTGCTCACCTTGCAGCAGTCACATCGGCCACCTTGTTCTTTCTTAAACGTTTCTACAGTAGAAAATTTGCTCTTTCCTCTACCTATGGCTCGTATAACCTTGTAACTCACTCTCCTCTTTCCAGTCTTTGATTCATTGGCAACTTCTCACTGAGGGTCTTTGTCCCCCATGAATTCAACCAGCCCCCTCACATCCCACCTTCCGGTAATACCCAGTTTTCTGTACTTTGCTTGGTTCTACATTTCTTCAATTCCTTAGCAATTAACACACTAACCTAGAGAAATCATGACTTTTATTTTCTGTCACTGGCATGTGAGCCTTTACAAGGGAACATGCTTCATGCCCTGGCAGTGCCTGGCACCTGGCAGGCAAGCCATTTAGGGATGATGAACAAACACCGTTACTATCACTCTTTATTTCTATCTCCTAAAACATACAGACCCAGCAAACTGGTCAAATTCAGCCTGGCCTCCAGCCACTGGAAAGTCCAGTGGTCAAGCCTGCACGACGAAGAAGACCAAGAAGAACACCTCAGCCTCCAAGTAAAAAGAGGGAAAGAGAGGGATATGGGCGGGGGAGGTGTTTAATACATGAGGGTGTACCACAGCCATAAAACTCTAGGCAGAGAACCTCAGTATGTTTTGGCAGGATGCAAAGAGTGTACAGCTTGCAACTATTTCTCATTTCTGCAATGAATTATCTGTCAATGTTTTAGTCCCCTTCTATTTTAAGGTTTAGGGAAAAGAAATGGAGACTATTATCAATCAGACTAGCCAATTGTTCAAAAGAATTGCTTTTCAGATTTAGACAGTGCATGTGTATGCAATAACTCCATGTTAATTAAGAACTCTAGAAACCTTACTGTAAACCACTGTATGGAATGCTTGGGCAGCTCATTGGGCATCTCAGCATTTACCTGCATTTTATTATTTTCATAGGTGAAAGGTTATCATTATACAGGTGTGCATGCAGCCTAATACTGATTGCCAAGGATTTGGCTCATATAATTACACCTCAAATCTGATTCTCTGATTTGCTGCTATTTAAGTTTTAAATTCTTACTAATTATGGTGAGAATAGTTAACATGAGATCTACCCTATAACATATTTTTAAGTGTACAATACAGTACTGTGAACTAGAGGCACAATGTTACATGGCAGCTATCTAGAACTTGCATAAGGGAAATTTTCCACCTGTTGAGTAGCAACTCCTCATTCCCCTCACCGAATTGCACCGTTCTACTCTCTGCTTCTGTGACTTTGACTATTTTAGATGTCTCCTACCAGTGGAATTATGCAGGATCTGTCCTTCAAGGACTGGCTTATTTCACTTAGCATGATGTCCTCAAGATCATGCCTCCTATTGCAGGATTTCCTTTTTAAGGCTGAATCATATTCCACTATGTGTATATACTGTATTAACTTTATCCATTCAGTCGTTGATGGGCATTCAGGTTGTTTCCAGGGCTTGGCTAGTTTTAACAAGGGCTGCAGCAAACATGGCTCTTTAAGATTCTAATTTCAATCCTTTGAAAGAATCCTCCAGAAGTGGGATTGCTGGATTGGTGGTTCTACCTTTAAGTGTTTGGGGAATCTCCATACTGTTTTCCATAGCAGCTATATCATTTTGTATTCTAAGAGGGTTCAGGTTTTTTGACATCTTCACTAACACTTGCTGTCTTTTTTTGGGGGGGGGGGGTTCTTCGTGTGTGCATGCATACTTTGTGTGCATGCATACTTTGTGTGCATGCATGCTTTGTGTGCATGCATGCTTTGTGTGCATGCATGCTTTGTGTGTGTGCACGTGTGCTTTGTGTGTGTGTGTAATATAATAGCCATACTTACGGATGGAAAGTGATAGCTCATTGTGGTTTTGATTTGCATTTCTCTGATGAATGACCTTGAGCATCTTTTCATATATCTGTTTGCCATTTATATGTCCTCTTTGGAGAGATGCCGATTCAGGTCCTTTCCCCATTAAAAAAAAATTAGATTATTAGGTATTTGGCTATTGAGTAGCAGAAGTTCCTTAATGTATTTTAAATTAACCCCTTATCAGATACATGGTTTGCAAATACTTTCTCCCATTCCATAAGTTGCCTTTCATTCTGTTGATTGATTCATTTGCTGTACAGAAAGTATTTAGTTTGAATTCCCACTTGTCTATTTTTGCTCCTGTTGCCTCTGCTTTTGTATCCTCTGTTGTAAATACTTTTATAATAAACTGAGACAAATTCCAGACCCCATAAGATGAAGTTATAAACATGACTATACAATATTAAGACACCTATTTTTATCACCTGTCACATCTCAGGGGTTACTAATATTTTATGTAAACTATACTGTATGTAGCAAGTACTAATGAATGATGCTTGCTGTTTTCTTTCACTGAAGTTTGAATATGATAAATTTGATTGCTGGGTGTGTCAGGAATTAGTTGAGTTTGATAAAAATCATTTAAAAACTTATGTGTAAAATGAAATAAGTTTTTTTATTATGGAAATTCAGACTGTGTTTTTATAAGAGCATCATAAGCTGGGGATAATAGCTTCCAGAAGTAACATTTTGAAGAAAACCAGTTTGTGCAACCCAAGGCATGGACTGTATTACCCATTTATGGAGGTTTCTTTCATAATATGTGAAAGATTGTCTTGCACTGTGCTCCCAATATTGACCCTTAAAATAGTTAGATGAATATTACAATGTGATAAAAATAACATGAGAGCCTTTCCCAGTTGCTGTTAAAAAAAATCGGTTAGTTGTTTTTTTAAAAAAAATCATGAAACTGGCTTTTGATAAACAATTTTTTTTTTAGTTTATGTAGAGAGAGGGAGAGAGCCAGAGCAGGGGAGGAGCAGAGAGAGAATCCCAAGCAGACTCCATGCTGTCAGCACAGAGCTCTGATGCAGGGCTCAAATTCAGGAACTGTGAAATAATGACCTGCGCTGAAACCAAGAGTCCTCAGCTTCATCCACTGAGGTCACTCGAACACTTCTCATGCATTTTTTTTTTTTTTTGAAAGGGCTGTTTATTTAGTCAGCATTTTATGATGCCCACTAGAGGGCACTCTGGTATCAGGTGATTAGCCTATAAAGAAGTTAGAGAAAGGACAAAGTTTCTGATTTGAAGAAGCTTGCACTCTGAGCAAATACCGGATGAAAGGAGGCAAACACCATAGCAGCAATGAATGTGGTGCTAGGGTAGCCGCTGACATGGAATGGGGTCTTGTTGGGAAAGGCTTCTGGGTAACATTCACCTTTTCTGGTGATCATTACTGAACTACTGTTGTTTGGATCCTTTGACAACCCTGTTTTCTACCTCCAACAACCTCAACTTAAGTTGTACTTAACATTGTCCTTTGTTTACGTTTCCATTTGTTTTTTTATCACATAAAATTCATGGTTTTTGCATTTGTTTCTGTGCAGAGGAACTTCAGCTGGGGGCTGGATTGCAGGCATTGTCACTGAAGGGGAAAAGGGGTCTTGGAGCCATTTTTCAAGACCAGGTGGTGAATACCCGACAGTACTTGGAACATGTGAAAGACTCCACAACAGGTATGCTGGCCTTTAACAACCTAGTGTTATGGAATTGTTCGTGTTGATCTTGTTCTGAGGTTCATTTGTGTTTGAGAGTCTTAGAGCTTCACCCCATCACTGTGAGTGGAGGTACCTTCCCACCTTCTCATGTTGTAATAACCTCCACCTTTGCAGAAATAGAGACCTATTTTGGGACCTGGATGTACTCTCCAGTTTTCTTTTCCTTTTATAGCAACTAAAATCAAATGACCCAGTTCTTTGGTTGTGCTGAGCCTTTTTTTTTTTTTATGCTAAACACTATTACAAACAGTGGCTCCCCACTCGCTCTCCCCTTTTGGAAGCTTTGTGTTACAAGAGGTTTTCTTTTGATCTCTTGTTGTTGTTAATTTAATATTTTAATCTTCTATTTTAACTCTAAATGTATGTTTGTGTGAGGATTCCTTTAAAAGGCTGGTACATATTCTGGGCATCGGGTGTGTGTAAATGTTCGTTACTTGTTCATGTCTTTGTTTGACCTAACTTAAGCTCTCAAGATCGTGGTGTCTACATTGTCAACTTGTTTCATTATTGACATGTGGCTTGGTTTTTTCAGGAACGCAAGGTAGAGTGGTAAAGCTATTCACCAACCATTTCCGAGTGACCTCTCGCCCTGAACTCCTCACGTATAAGTATAACATTGATTACATGCCAGAGATTGAAGATGGAAAAGTTCGTACAGATTTGCTTTGCCAGCATAAACATGTAATTGGAGAGTGTCACATATTTGATGGGAACTCTTTATTACTGCCTCATAAACTACAAAAGCAGGTGAAGTAATGTTATGGGATATTTTCTTTTTCTTTAAGTTTATTCACTTATTTTGAGAGAGAGAAAGCACATGTAGGGGAGGAGCAGAGAGCAAGGGAGAGAGAATCCCAAGCAGGCTCTGCACTGACTGTGCAGAGCCACAGGGCTTGAACCCACAAACCACGAGATCATGACCTGAGCCGAAGTCAAGAGTTGGGCACTTAACCAACTGAGCCATGTAGGCACTCCTGTTAGTGGACATTTTCTTGACCTTTGTTCTTTCTTTCTCTCACATTCTCCCTGTATTATAGCAAATATACCATTTTTATACAATGGTTCATGGAGACCTCGCGAAGATCTCTTGCCCATAGGATTTGTAACAAAACCCACATGCCATGTTTGGCTATCACTGATGTTCCCTCATGCCTCATTTTGGTGGTTAAAATGAACTTAGGACCAAAATATATATTTTTTACCTTTTCAATGGCAAATAGGGCTCAAATGCTGATGAAGTATTGAATAAGTTTGTATTTCTTGTTCCAAAACATCACATATGCACGCACACGCACACACACACACACACACAGAACTGGAAGGACTTAATATTCCATTTCTTTTCCTTAATTTAATATTTTTGAGAGTGAGCAATTGGGGGAGGGGCAGAGAGAAAGAATCTCAAGCAGGTTTGACACAGCACAGAGCCTGAAGTGGGGCTCAAACCCCTGAACCATGAGATCATAACCTGAGCTGAAATGAAAAGTCAGAGGCTTAACTGCTTGAGCCACCCAGGTGACCCTCTTCAATAAACTTAAAAAATTTTTTTTCAAACGTTTATTTTTGAGAGAGAGAGAGAGAGGGAGGGAGAGACAGGCAGAGACAGGCAGAGTGTGAGCAGGGGAGGGGCAGAGAGAGAGGGAGACACAGAATCTGAAGCTGGCTCCAGGCTCTGAGTTGTCAGCACAAAGCCCAATATAGGGCTAGAGCCCACAAATTGTGAGATCATGACCTGAGCTCAAGTCAGACATTTAACCGACTGAGCCACCCAGACACCCCACTTCAATAAACTTCTATATTTATTTACCAAGTGCATAATTTACAGGAGCTTGTTTAAGTTTAAAAAAAAATCATTGTAAATATTTAATTCTGACCCCCATTTGGGACTCCTAAATCCTATTTTCTACCTGAATGTGCCTCTGGGGGTTAAGATTGCTCCTGCTGGACACCCAAGTGACCTGTTGATTTGTGGTCTAGTAATGAGCATACTCTCCTTGGAAGGAGCACCAGACCTTTTTGTTTTTTCTTTACCTCAGAAAACAGAACTGGTCAGCCGATGGGGCCAAAAGATTGTGAAGGTCACCGTTGAATTCTGCAGTGAACTCAAACCCACCTCACTGGACTGCTTACGTTATTACAACATTCTCTTTAGAAAGTGTGTTTGTAAGATTTCGTTTCCTTGAGATTTGGTTGCATGTTAGTGTGTCAGTGGCACTGCACATAGGTGTTTGGTCCTAGAATTTGTGTTCTCGATGTCTCCTCATGTTCTGGGAGGGCAAGCGATCTTTGAGATGAATCAGCACTTGAACCTCACCTAGATTTGAGTTTTGTTTGAGTTCTGTGGCTTATTGTTGACATTGTTCTTCCTGCCTACCCCACATCACATGCCTGCTCCCTGTCTAGGGAGGGGCAGATGTCAACTGTGCACAGCGATGCCTCTTTCTCCCTGGAGTAAATGTGCATTTGTTTTCTTTTCCAAGTGTTTGTTTATTTTTGTAAGAGAGATAGAGCACAAGGGGGGAAGGGCAGAGAGAGAGACACAGAATCCGAAGCAGGATCCAGGCTCTGAGCTGTCAGCACAGAGCCCAGTGCAGGGCTTGAGCCCTCAATGCAAGATCATGCCCTGAGCCGAAGTCTGGTGCTTAACCGACTCAGCCAAGCAGGCACCCCTACATTTGTTTGGTGTTCTACACTTATGGTGATGCACAAATAGTGAAAATGAAAATTGGAGGCACATAGTCTGCAAAAGAGGTTTCAGTTCATTTCTGGGGATGAAGGACCTTCTGATGACCTTCCCATGACCTTTTGTTGTAGATTATGTAAAGGAGGGGAAAATGGAGGTTCAAGGGGCTTTAATATCTACCTTACAATGTCATTTACGTGTTGTATCAGGCACTTCCTGTTAATTGTTTGTAAAACAAAGTCACTTGTAGATTTCTTTCCCCCAATGTATCTCCGTGTTTGTTAGTAAATGCTTAATAATATTCACTGTGGTTTCAACGAAATCCATTCTTCCAATTTCTAGGATTTTGAAGATGATGGATTTGAAGCAAGTTGGTCGCAACTATTACAACGAGAATGAGGCCACGGAGTTCCTCAATCATAAGTACACAGTGGAAAGTTTCACATTCTACAGACCTGACCATAGAAGCATTTGAGAAAGTTACTCTCATTTGAAGCAGTAGGATTTATAAGTTATGGTCTTTTCAGTGGTACCCACTGGCCATGAACGATTAAGTTAGATTTTAATGTAAATTTGAATCGAAGTGAAAAGATTCACTCTTACAATCCTAGAGTGATAAGCATAAACCTTGAGGTATTTGGTAGTTATATAAACACCTCATAAGAAGTCTAAATCTTCTAAAATTTGGATAATAAATTTCTCTTAAATACTTTCAATCATAGTAATTATAGCTACATGTATGTATGTATATATTGTGTATATGTTTATAACTTATACACCTATATCCTATATATTCTCACATACGTATGTACGTGTGTGGATATAGGTGTGTGAGCCTGTGGGTGATAACAATATGGTTTTTTTTTTGGTTTTTTTTTGTTTTTTTTTTAAATTTTTTTTTTCAACGTTTATTTATTTTTGGGACAGAGAGAGACAGAGCATGAACGGGGGAGGGGCAGAGAGAGAGGGAGACACAGAATCGGAAACAGGCTCCAGGCTCTGAGCCATCAGCCCAGAGCCTGACGCGGGGCTCAAACTCACGGACCGCGAGATCGTGACCTGGCTGAAGTCGGACGCTTAGCCGACTGCGCCACCCAGGCGCCCCAACAATATGGTTTAACAAAGAGGGTGTAAGAGTTCTAACTAGCACATCAGGTAAATCTCTATTGGAAAGGTCCTTCAAAAGATCAATTCTTACTAAAAATAGGAAATTGAAACTGCTTGACTCCTAAGCACCAGTTTTAGACCCCACGTTCCAACCCTGGGACACTTGCTTCTTTGTTCAGAGCTTGGATTTTGACCCTTACATCTAATGTATTCTGTTTGCAGGCTGGTAATCTGGCCTGGATATAGTACTTCTATTCTTGAGTATGAAACCAGCATTACCCTCTGTGCTGATGTGAACCATAAACTGCTCCGAATGCAAACTGCTTATGATCTAATAATGCATGTTGATAACAAATCCCAAAGGAAAGATGCTAAGGAAATCTCTAAAGAATTAGTTGGATCAATTGTTTTTACAAAGTAAGTGTTTTTTTTAAATTAATTTTTTAATGTTTGTTGTTTTTTTTTTTTTGAGAGAGAGAAAGAGTGTGGGGGAGGGGCAGAAAGAGAGAGAGAGAGAGAGACAGACAGACAGACAGACAGAATCCGAAGCAGATTCCAGGCTCTGCACTGTCAGCACAGAGCCTGATGTGGGGCTTGAACCCACGAACCATGAGATCATGACCTGAGCTGAAGTCGGACACTTAACCAACTGTGACACCCAGGTGTCCTGTAAGTCTGCTTTTTAAAAACCTATCCAATCACTTTGAGAACTTTTTCCCCCCATAAGAGATGGTCCTATAGTTTTCGAATCACTAAACATTAAAGGTCAGAAGCAGAAATAGCATGGAAATGGTGAGAATCCATCCATGCTTTTCTCATCTGGCTATACAGCATAAGAAAAAGATAAGTTTCAGTTGTAGATTTTGCTGTTCTTGTGATTCCTGATGTTGATCCAGTCACCTGCTCTGAACCCTCTCTCACATGTAACAGAATATGCTCCTTCCAAATTTCTTTTCTCTTGCTTTGTGTCTAACTATTTTTAAAAATCAGGGCTTAATTATAATCCATTAGCAAATTTCCGCTTGATGGAAGTGTTTTACTTTTAATCTTCCTCTAGACCAGACATTTTAAGCTGAAGAGGGTGAAGATGAGGACTCATCTTAGGAGTCCTCAACTTTATTCTTGCTTCCCAATTTCAAAATTTACTGCAAAGCTCTAGGAATCAGGACAGTGGGATACTGGTATGAAGATAGACCTAAAAATCAATGGAATAGAATTGAGAATCCTGGAGTTAACCCTCACATTTATAGTCCATGATCTTTTTTCAACAAGTGTCAAGACCGCTTTCTTGGGGAAGGAATACTTTTTTCCTCAAATATTGCTGGGACCACTGGATATCTACCTGGCCCTTCCTCACAGAAGATACAAAATTAACTCCAATTTATCCCCAAAATTAACTCAAAATAGACCTAAATGTAAGAGTTAAAACTATAAAATTCCTAGAAGAAAATCTAGGAGTAAATTTTCTTGACTTTGAGTTAGGCAAAACCTTATAAAATAAAATGCCAACAGAGAAGGGATGACAGAAGGAAAATATAAATTGGACTTCACCAAATTAAAAACTTTTTAAAGTAAAAAAAAAAAAAGAAAAAGAAAAGGGACAGAATGAGAGAACATTTGAAATCACATATCTCCTAAATAACTTGCATCTCCATATGTAAGAAATGTTTACAAGTCAATAATTAAAAGAGAACCTAACTTTTATTTATTTTTTCAACCCAACTTTCAAAAAATGGGCAAAGGATCTGAATAGACAGGCCTCCAAAGAAAATATACAAATGGCCAATAATCACATGAAAAGAAACTCAATATTATTGGCCATCAGGGAAATGCAAAGTCAAACCACAAGCAAATACCTGTTCATACTATGATGGCTTAATTTGAAAAGGCAGAGATTAAGTGTTGGCAACGATGTGAAAAAGTTGGAACCAACCGTCACATACTGCTGGTAGAAGTAAAAATGGTGTGGTCTCTTTGGAAAACAGGATGGTCCTTTCTCAATATGCTAAATATAATGTCACCATATGAGCCAGAAATCTATTCCTAGTTTTATACCCAAGAGAAATGAAAACCTATGTCTACCAGAATTGATACATGAATGCCCATAACCTCATTATTCATAATAGCTCAAAGGTGTTAATAACTCAAATGTTCACCAACTGATAAATGGAAAAATAAAAATGTATATCCATAAAATAGTGTGTCATTTGGCAACAAAAAGGAATGAAACACCAATACATGCTACGGCATAGACAAACCTTGAAAAATAGTACACTAAGTGGAAGAAGGCTGTCAGGAAAGGTCACATACTGTATCATTCAATTCATGTGAAATAGGGTGGGTAGGCAAATGTATAGGATTTACAACTCTGTGAATATACTAAAACCATTGGATTGTACCCTTACATAGGTGAATTATATCTCATATGAATTTACTAAAGTGGATATATCCTGAAATTTCTTGTAGGATTTAAAGCTTCTCACTTCTTACATGATCCCATGCCATAAATATGTTAGGAATAATACTATACGTTGTGACCATTCCACAGGTATAACAATAGAACCTATCGAGTGGATGCTATTAATTGGGAGGAGACTCCCAGAAGTACGTTTAAGAAATCAGGTGGTGAGGAAATCACCTTTGTAGACTACTACAAGGAGGTAGGAAATCTCCTGTCTTTCCATGTATTTAAATCTCAGTTTTTTTCTTATTATGTAGTCAAATATGTCTCATAAAAATGTGCAATATAGAGTCTTATATGTTAGATTATAATAATATAACATACTCTTTTAACCTATAACATATATAATAATCTATTATAAAATTTCTCCTTAGAGGTATTGTAACTTGACAGATCTATTATCCATGCATTCGAGTGCCTCATATAGAGGGTAATGTCACATGATTAGAATGGCTCCAATATGGCCTCTAATGTGGGCCTAAGAAGAGGCTATGGTAGTTTGAAACATGTTGATGGATCATTGGGTAGAAAATAGAATATGGCAAGACTTCATATATGAACACTTTCCTTATATAGAAGTTTGAGCCCTATAGAATTTGGTTTGAAAAGAAGAAACAAATGACTAATTACCATCTGGAAGGATGTCAGCTGTGTGCTGAATCTCAGAACTCATGGATTCCTCAATCTTTGTTCACAAAGACATAAGTAAACTTAGCTTGGTGCACAAAGATACAGTAGTTGACGAGATTAGTCTTATAGCTTTGGCAGATGAGAGAAAGGAATTACAGATATCTGTAGCAAATGGAAAGAACTTATAAATATTTTTTAAAAAACGGCTTGTATTTTTATACTGGAATCCAAACCATGGCTACTTGGAACCACCAAGGCTATACAGCCCTCTGGCATCCCTTCAAGGGGATGGTGCTATTACATTATCCTCACTTGTGCTTCATACTTAGTTCTTGTTCATTCAATCCAAAAAAGCACTTAATGAGTGCCCATTACACATCTTGGGTATACATTGGTAAGACCACTGAGTTGTCTGTTCTTAAGGAACTTGCATCCTTATGGCAGGAAGAGAGACAGACAAGAAGACTATTCTAAGGATTATGAGGGATATATCCAGATAATTAAAATTGAGAGGTATTATGGACAGTGTCTGGTGGTTCAGAGTGGGAAGTCATGGAAAGCTCTGAGAAGCTGGTATGTGAATGTCTGAAAGGAGCAAGCTGTGTGCAAATGAGGGAGAAGAGAAAAGGCCCCACTTTCCAGATGGGCAAGATGTATCCAGATCCCAAACAAGGCTAGATTATTCTGTGAAGAAGTGCACATGGTTGCGGGGAGGACATCCTTGGGTTGTAGGATATGAAATCAGAGGATGAAGTGGGGGCCACATTGTATAAAGTTCTGTCCACGGAGACAAATCAGATATTGTGAGGTGTTATACAGATGGATAAAGTGATATATTTTATTTTACAGATATGTGTCTAATTACAAGGAATGGGCTGTATGTGGGTAAAAAGGGAGGAAGAGTCATCAGTCAGTAGGTGGCTAAGTCACTTTAGGTCAATGATAATGGTGACCGGAATTAGGGTGGGAGAGGTAGGAAGTGAGTGGATGCCAGAGTTATTTACTACAACGGGGGAGTCGGTGTGAGGAGATTAGGGATTTTGGGGTTGACTTAGGCTCTGATGGAGGTGGTAGATGGAGATACCAGGCTGATATTTGCTTGTCCATTCTCCAAATTTGACCTTAAATGTCATTGATTGAGAAGAGCCATGCTGGGTATCCAGAGTACATCCACCCCACCCCCACACCAACCTGAAACCTCAGGCCTCTGTGGGGTCCCCCTGTTCTGTTGTGCTCTTGCATTTCATAGCATCTATCCCAATTTGGAATTCTGTATTTGAGTGGTTATTTTACAAATCTCTCCCCTCTCTGTAGACAGAGTTCCACCAGGGCAGGACAATGTTGGTTTTGCTCCTTGTAAATACCTCTTCTGTCTTACACCACGACTAGCACATAGAAGTTCAAATATATATAGGTTGTAGTAAATTCACACATGCTGGCATCACAGAGCAGTGGGTTTGGGAATAATTAGAGGATTTGTCACATGAAGACAAACTACCTTCTTGGCACGAGTTGATAGGCAGGAGTCTTGGATGTAAAAGAAACATAAGACTGTGGTTTCAGCAGGTTTAATTGAGAAAAAAAAAAAAAACAGATGGGCTGAAATATTCGAAACGATTTGAGTCGTCTTGGGATGCCCTGGTGGGAACTCAGTCTAATGACAGATGGCAATTTAGTTGTCCTGTTGTCATGAGATCTAGAAAAATCCTGGAATCCATCGATGAGCCCTTAGAAGGAAAGTACAATCCTGGCCTTCAAAAAAGATTTCATAATGCTGCAAAGAAGGACCACAGAACTCCTGTTTAGGTGCAGAAGTTGATGTTGGAGGAGGAGATCCTTCTAGGATGTTGCATGGCAGCTATGGGAAATAAGAGGCGTGTTTCCCAAAGTTTTTGACAGGAAGAATAGCTCGTCCAAAGGTTTTGATAGATGAGGCCCTAAAACGATGCCATGATTCTACACACATGTAGATACTTGCACAAGCTTGGACCTTAAGACTCTAGAACTAGGAAAGTGGGGGTGAATCCCAGCTGTCTTTCAAATAACTAAAGACCACTGTAAGGGTGAAAAAAAACATATATAGTCTGCAATGAGATCATAAGAATTAAAAGCAATAGTTCAGCTTAAGAGAAAAAGAGCCATGAACACTGGATGTGTGAAGTTTTGTCTCAGGTAGGAACTCCTTTGGAGTTCTCAGGATGTTTAGCAGGCAGATAACACCAGAATTCATGTGGCTAACTTCTTACTGATGAGGACCTTGCTGATCGGCATGGAAGGATCTATGGTTCTTCATAGAACCATTGCTGTGTGTTAGAGAGTAAAAGCAGTTTGTGGCATGGAAATTGCAGCCCAGGGGTAGGATGTCTTGGCAAATATCTCTTCCTCCTGGAAGCAGGGACTGAGAGTTTAGGGGAAATGATGCAGGAGGCATGTTGGGAATAGATGTGGAATTGCAACTCTAAAAAGTTGACTGGGTTTGTTGTCCACCCCTTCGTTTGGGAATCCTCTTGAAAGTTCTCAAGTATGTTTGAGGAATCTTTAAGACAGTGCTGTAGTGAGAAATACAGATCCTAAGAGACTGTCATATGTTTACATATATGTAGTGAAAGGATGGTACAATGACCCCCAATATAATGTCTGTAAGAATCCCTCTCTCCTTGGCTACGTGTGTTGATAGAGAGAAAAAAAGAGGCCATCTGTGGGACGTCTAACTAAGAGAATATTAAGAATATCTTTAATGCATTCTTAAACTTGAGGAAACCGTATCACCAGCACACCCCCAGGCCTCTGTTGGTGACCCCAAAATGCACTTCTGTACATATTTATGTGACTTTGCTGAGGCTTCACTGATAGTTACACCAGTGTTCTTTCTTGTTTCTGTTGAGCAGCAACATGGTCTAGTGGTTACTGACCTAACTCAGCCACTTTTGGTCAGCAAAGGCAAATGGAAAAAGAGCCAACAGGACACACCCCATGAGCCTATAATGCTGGTTCCTGAGCTATGCTACCTGACAGGTACTACAGATTTATGCAGTCTTCAGAGAAGTCCACCCCTTTTAAGCCCCAGGTGTTAGGATGTAGAAGTACCGGCTTTTCATAATACTCCGTATGGCCCAGAGCTGCATTCTCTCTGCTGGTTCTTCCTCTTGCAGGTACAGTGGTCCAGGCTTCTCTCATGTAAATCTATTCTTGCTTCTTTAGCTATATCTTTTCTAAACTTTTTTTTGTAAAGGTCTAACAGATGAGATGCGTAAAGACTACAGAGTGATGAGAGACTTGGCTATGCATACAAGGTTGGATCCAGAAAAAAGGCAGCATGAATTACGAAGATTCATGAATATTGTACAAAAGTAAGTGTTATTTCTCTGTGTGTGTGTGTGTGTGTGTGTGTGTGTGTGTGTGTGTGTGTCCTGAAGCGGAGACTGCGTAGAACCCCTGGCATCTCAGATTCTCCAACTAAAATGTGACAGTTGGGACGAAAATGATATCTTGGGGGAAACAACTCTATTTTTTTCTGTCAATGCAAAGTTAGGGGAAGTCTGGAGGGGGAGAATGATATAGAAAGATCCTAAGACCCTGTGCAAATGTGAGAGCGAAGACATCATGATTTCAGGGTACCAGGGACCTTCTTTGTACCATGTCAGCACAGAGGACAATAGAAGACATCTTTAGATTAGAGGAGAATTTTATAAGTGGATCATTGCCTTTGCTTATTTCGTTTGGATTGATTTTTAGAAATTTTAACTTTCAGAAATAAGAGTGCACAAAGGGAACTCCAACTTTGGGATTTGAAATTTGACCCCAACTTCGTGTCCTTCTCAGGAAGAATTATGAAAGAAGTAAGAATTCTTCAAGGAAGCAGAGCGGTAAGACCATTTCAAAGTGGCCATGTTTCACTTACTCATTTAGTTATTTGAGGTCAGGTGAATAATAACACAGAGGAACTCACTCAGGTCAATACCTGGGACTACTCTCTCTTCTTGGGTTACCTGTCCTTTCTCTATGAGACAGTAAGCAGATGTTCAATGAGAATGCATGTAACGTGGTTGGCATGCAGTAAACTGTGTTTTGTCTTTATTAGTACTGTGGACATTGCTCATGGCAAAATTACCTTCCAAATGCATCCTTACGAGTCAACTACCTAGAACCAAAACAGCCCAGAATGACCCATGATGGAATTCCAGTATTACTCTCTATCTTAAGGAAAAAGATATCATTCAGTTATGACTGAAGTTTAAAATTGTAGTGTTTCAATAGGAAGTAGCACAGATTTACGATGGAAAGGCTCTTCGATGATGCATAAAACTTCATTAAAAAAAAATATATGTATATATGTCTGTCTGTCTGTCTGTCTTGGAATTCTCTTCCAGTTCAACTCCCATCCACAATTTGCAGATTGGTCAAAAGAAACTAGAAGTGGACCTTTACTCAATGTGAAGTCACTAGATCATTGGCTAGTGCTATATCCTAGGAGAAATTATGGAGCAGCCTTGTCCTTGCTACAGAGCCTACGGAAAGTTACACCCACCATGGGCATAGCTATGAGAGATGCAAAAATGTAAGTACGGCAGAAATTATATCCGATTTAAAAATTAGTTGTCAGCAAGGGGTGCCTGGGTGGCTCAGTCAGTTAAGTGCCTGACTTCGGCTCAGGTCATGATCTTACAGCTTGTGAGTTTGAGCCCCACATCAGGCTCTGTGCTGACAGCTTGGAGCCTGGAGCCTGCTTTGGATTCGGTGTCTCCCTCTCTCTGCCCCTCCCCCCACCTCTCTCTCAAAAAATAAACATTAGAAAAAATTTAAAAGCAGTTATCAATCTAAAATTGGAATCAGAAGATACTAAGTTATAGGAATCAGTCACTTCATCAAAATGAAAGTTTGTAAACAAAAAAGTCTATTCTAGTCAACAGGTATTAAAATAGGCTTTTGTGATATATGGTTTGTGGCTATTGGGATACATGTTGAGGAAGCCAAAAATTGACCTTATTTTTAAGAACAAACTTTCAACTGAAGTACTTGACTTAACATAGTATCTTGTTTTATCTTCTATCATGCTTCATTGGCTGCATAAAATGTTACATGTTCACTATTTGTCACCTGTTGAATATAGAGTATATATACTTATTTTCTAGGCTTGAAGTAAATGATACAGTCCAATCCTATACAACCATCTTAGAAAACCATGTGTCATCCAAAACACAGATGGTAAGTGTCTATTATATATGTATATATGCACACTACTTAGTGACTATCCTAAAACTGCATTTGTAGGTATTTTTAAATTTGAAATGTTGCCAGTGGTTTCCAAAACTAGCAAACAAATATAAATTTACCCCTCTCATGTAGCTGAATACAGCCTTTTGGGTTTTAGCCACTAGGTAATGTTGGGTTTTAGCCACTAGGTAATGTTACCATGTTATGCTAATTCTTTCAGGCTTGAGAACTTGGAATTATTATTTTTTAAAATCTCACAGAGGCGCCTGGATGGTTCAGTCAGTTAAGTGTCTGACTCTTGGTTTTGGCTTAGATTATGATCGCACAGTTCATGGGATTGAACCCCATGTTGGGCTCTACACTGACAGCTCTGAGCCTGCTTGGGGTTCTCTCTCTTCCTCTCTCTCTCTGCCCCTCCCCCACTTGTGTGCGCGTGCTCTCTCTCCCTCTCTCTCTCTCTGTCTCTCTCTCTGTCTCTGTCTCAATCCTTAAAAAATGAAAAAACATCTCACAAACTGAAAACCACCATATAAATGTAAAGTAAGGTGGATTATGGTAATCACATTCATCCTGTCTCCACCCCCAGCTGTATCCTTTGAAGTCCATGATCTCATTCTAGTCCAGCATGTGTTCTCTACTTTGGTATTTTTCTGAGGACTTTTCCTTACCTTTTCTCCATCCAGTGTCTTAGACTAAGTTGTCATTATGTTGTATCTGAATTACTAAGGCAACTTTTTTCTTCTTCGTTCCTGGGGTTCTTTCTCCTAATCCATCTTGCATTCCTTCTTCCTCCTCCAGGATGATCTTTAAAGGGATCTTTGTTTCTTGATCATGAAACCAGGATGTTTCTCCTATTGTCCTTTACAGAAAGGGTAGACTTTTCTCTTTTTAGTTTCTACTATGGAGGCTTTTAGGCTACTCTGAAGCCTACCTTGTATGAGCCATACGCATTCTTAAATGAAAGGTCTCATTTTTGAAATCCTATTGTACTTAAATTTTGTGTATTGCCTCCTGTTCCTTGTTGAGTGCTGTGTTTGTTCTGTTCTTCAGTGTTGCAGCCTTAGATCCTCAGCTGGAAGCCTTCATTGGGAATCAGCAAAGCATAGTGTTTCCATTTGTTAGAATCAGAGTTGAAGAACCTTGGTAGTTGTTTAAATCCTCTAAACAGGAATTTCTTTGCTCATTTAGCATCTGCCTGAAAAGCTCAAGACTGCCTTTTTAATTGTGGGAATGTCTTAAAAGATGTCTTTATCCCTTGAATGGGATCTTGTCCCACTTTGAGTCATTTGTCCTAACTTTGCTTTTTTGGAACAGTATCTTCTACTCAAGGTAGCTCCTTCAATATTGTAAGGTATTCTGTCAGATGGAGTTGGGGGGAGCATGTCTACAATCCTTCTTATGCACGCCACACAATTGGGGATGACCACATAACACAAGGATTGACAATTATGTGTAAAATGGTCTTTAAGTGCAAATGGAAATCTCCATAGATCGAGTAGAGAGGGAATTCATGTATGTGAACAGGGGTGAAGCCATGCGGCTAACAAATCTCAAAGCGGTGTGGCAGTAAGGTGGGGGGCCAGAGGACATCAAGCTACAGATTTATATTACATCTAAAATAAAATTTTAACGTCACAGATATGCAATATGGACTGGTGGTAACACTACCAACAATTCGCAGATAGTTTGGGAATATATTCTCCTTATGGTGTATACAGATAACCCCCTATAGCTCACTGGTTTAAACAAGGCATGGTGAAGAAGCACAAGTGTTTGAATAATTAAATTCCTATAAATGTGTGAGTTGGAAGAGTAAGGCAGTAACAGGAAATAAAAGTGTGTTCAAGCTATGGGGATTTCTTTGGTTTGATTTCCTTCCTGTGAAAAACAAATCTAGGATTTTGTTAAAAACTTAAGGCTAAAAGAATAAAAATACATTCACTAACCTGTAATAACCGGTTCCTGAAAATTAAACATTTGCAGTAAAAAGTGCCAACTGGAAACATTGTCCCCATTATTTTAAACAGAGAACCCTACTGTGTTCCTTTTCCAAATAACCATTACACAGCAATCTGAAACTTCCAGTTTCTGTTCTCATGAATATTTAGAACCTTAAGTTCTTTTAACTTTATATTTTAATGCAATTTCAGACTTACAGGAAGAGTTGCAAAGGCAGTACTAAGCTCTCTACAGCCATCATCTGGATTCCACAAATAATACATTCTAACACATCCATATAATTGTTCTCTCTCCCTCTCCTTTCCATCTACCTACCCCCTTTTCTGCAAATCATTCTCTCCCTCTCCTTATGTACAGAACATACACACATATGTCCATTTATGCATGTGTGTCATTATTAACAGTATGTGTGTTTTCCTGAGCCATTCATCCATCTACCCGCCTAATTCCGATTCTACCAACCATCTCCTTTATAGGAAACCAAATTATTGGGTCCTTCTAGGATCACCTGAGGCATTTAAGAATTTATTTTGTTTTAAATTAATGTATTTATTTTCCAGAAAGAACACAACCGGGGGAGGGACGGAGAGAAAGAGAGAGAATCTCAAGCAGGCTCCTTGCTGCTAGTGCTGAGCCTGACATGGGGTTTGATCCCAGGAACCGTGAGATCATGACCTGAGCCCAAATCAAGAGTCAGACATTTAACCAACTGAGCCACCCAAAGTGCCCCGAATCACCTGAGGCATCTGATGGCCGTGTCTTTTTAGTCTACTTTTAATCTGGAAAATTTTTGGGGCGCCTGGGTGGCGCAGTCGGTTAAGCGTCCGACTTCAGCCAGGTCACGATCTCGCGGTCCGTGAGTTCGAGCCCCGCGTCAGGCTCTGGGCTGATGGCTCAGAGCCTGGAGCCTGTTTCCGATTCTGTGTCTCCCTCTCTCTCTGCCCCTCCCCCGTTCATGCTCTGTCTCTCTCTGTCCCAAAAATAAATAAACGTTGAAAAAAAAAATTTTTTAATCTGGAAAATTTTTTTGGTCTGCCTTTGAGATCTATGGCCTTGACATTCTGAAAGTATGCCGGTCAGTTATTTTGTAGAACAGTCCTCAGTATGACTTTGCCCATTTCTTTGCAGCTGGAGTCAGGTCACGTGCTCTTGCAGGATTACCACAGAAGCGACACCGTCTTGTTTTCAACTCATCATGTTTGGGAGCATGTGGTGTTGACTTGTAATTTTAATTTGGATCATCTGATTCAAGATGAGGTCTGGTAGTTTTCCCCATTTTTAAAGTGACAATTCCCCCCCCCCCTTATAATTAATCAGTTAATTGGGGGGAGACATTTTGAGACCATGCACATTTCCTGCTTCTCGGTGGTTTCACTCCCCAGTTTTAGCATCCATTGATGATTTGTGCCTGAAATAGTGCTTATTATGGTGCTCCCCAGTCAGTGCTTTTTATGCTTTTGACATCTCTTCTGTGTTTGTTAGTTGTTTTTCTATTAGGAAGACCTTTCCATTCTTCTTGACTCATGCCAGTATGTATTTATTTACTTATGTAAACATGGACTCATGGATTCTCATTTAATGGATTATGATCTTTTACCCTCCGGTGAAGTAGACTGTTTCCCTTATGCTTACTGTTCTCCTAATGCATCTACTACCCACCCCGGACTGCTGTCACCAGAGCTTCGTGTTGTGTTTGTTTGAATTTTGCCCCTTAAGAGTCCACCATATAGTCCTTTTTTTAATGTTTATTTTTGGGAGAGAGAGGGGGGAGGGGCAGAGTGAGAGGGAGACACAGAATCCGAAGCAGGCTCCAGCCTCTGAACTGACAGCATAGAGCCCGAAGCGGGGCTTGAACTCCTGAACCGCGAGACCATGATCTGAGTTGAGGTCAGACGCTTAGCCGACTGAGCCACCCAGTTGTCCCTACATAGTCTTTTTGGTCTGTTTTTCTTTTTGTTCAACCTTGAGCTTCGCCTTTAGTGGGATATAGCTGTGGTTTATTTGCTCTCTTGCTCTAGTAGTATCCCATTTTTTTTCCACTTAACCCATTCTATTCTTGATGGACATGTGGAATGTCTCTAGTTTTGCTATGATCTAGAGTACTCTTTTGCATACTTTAGTACATGTCTTTTGTGCACATGCATTTCTGTTGGCAATTTACCTTGGAGTAGAAAGGTCCCTTGTCATTAGATGCTACTTATCACTTTTCCAAAATGGTGGGTGTGTACATTGGTACAACTATCAGCTTGAACATTCCCGTGGCTTCATGCCTTAATATGTAGTGTTCTAAAGCTCATCTGTTTAGTTTTGAGTGGTAGAGACTCAAAATCTATCTCTAGTACTCTTTCCTCGACAGGGCATTGCCTTCAATTTCTGTCCTCCTCTCTCTCTCAGGCTGTCTGTTCATAGTCTCCAACCTTTCAGAGGGTGGGCAGACACTTTGGGAGAAAGCATCCCCACTTGCTGGGATCATCTCTCTACTTCTCTCCTATCTTAACTCCGTAAATCTTTTTTTTTAATTTTTATTTATTTTTTTAAATTTGCATCCAAGTTAGTGCCACAATGATTTCAGGAGTAGATTCCTTAATGCCCCTTACCCGTTTAGCCCATCCCCCCCCCACAACCCCTCCAGCAACCCTGTTTGTTCTCCATATTTAAGAGTCTCTTATGTTTTTGTCCCCCTCCCTGTTTTTATATTTTTGTTTCCCTTCCCTTATGTTCATCTGTTTTGTATCTTAATGTTCTCATACGAGTGAAGTCATATGATGTTTGTCTTTCTCTGACTTCACTTAGCATAATACCCTCTAGTTCCATCCACATAGTTGAGAATGGCAAGATTTCATTCCTTTTTATTGCTGTTAACTTTAGAGCTCAGCCAGTTTAACAAGGCCATAAACAGGCATGCCCCTGTATTTTCATAAGCTTGAACAAGTTCTCCTCAGGAGGAGACAGGTCCATGCTACTCCAGAAGCTGGTTGTAGGAGACAATGTTAGCTGACCACTCTCAGAAAACTCAGAAATCATCACATAAAAGTTAGAATCTAGAAGATTTTAAACTCATATTTAAAAGCCTGACTTACCAGATAATATATAAATATATACATATAAAGAGGGAAAGGTGTGTGTGTGTGTGTGTGTGTGTGTGTGTGTGTGTGTGTGTGTATAATCTGTACCCAAAAGATTAGGTGCTTTTCAAAACGTATCTGTAAGTTAGTTCAGCTTTATACTTAAGTGATCCCAATGGACATGGAGAAATCCTAAACCAATAATGAAGGACTGACATTACTATCAAAAACACACAGTGACTACAGTCCACTGCAAGTAGAAATCATTAGTCCACATACATTTAAAAACTGAAGAATTACTTGTAAGTAGCAATTATATTAGAATAATATCAATGGAAGGGCACCTGGGTGGCTCAGTTGGTTAAACATCCAATTGATTTTGGCTCAGGTCATGATCTCAAGGTTTGTGAGTCTGAGCTCTGCATCAGGCTCCATGCTGACAGTGCAGACAGAGCCTGCTTGGATTCTTTCTCTCTCTGCCCCTCCCACACACTCTTCTCAAAATAAACTTTTTTTTTTCTTAAAAAAAGAAGAATATTAATGGAAGTTAAAAAAAAAAAAAAGCTTAGACCATATAAATAGTATGTATCAAGACCTGTATAAAACAGCAAACTAATAACAATGGGGGACTCCTGGCCCTCGGTGAATGCATTGGGAATGAAGTCTAAATTTTAATGCACTAAGAACAGAATGAACCAAAATAAAGTAGGAGGAAATAACAAAAAGCAGAAACTAAACAGAACAGCAAATCTGAAGCCAAGAATATTAAAACTTGAGGTTGTCAAGTGTGAAGAAAAGAGGCCAAAAGAGACTTGACAACATTAAGAACAAGGAGAGTTCATGATTAAGATTCCTTGGAGGCTAAAAAAATATTAGGAGAACACCATGGTCCAGGGGGGTGCTAGTAGATCTGAAAACTTGAAATTCAGTTTTTAGAAAAAGAGAAGTAATTAGCTGGTTAGTATTGTGAATTGTAGGAAAAATGATTGCAACTGAAAAAAATGCAGATAATGCATTTGATAGAATTCCACATTTCTTATGTGAAAAGAAAAACTCATTTAATCTAGAATAAGAATTTCCTGGGGTGCCTGGGTGGCTCAGTCAGTTGAGCATCCAACTTTGGCTCAGGTCATGATCTCACGGTTCAGGAGTTCGAGCCCCATGTCGGGTTCTGTGCTGACAGCTCAGAGCATGGAGACAGCTTTGGATTCTGGGTCTCCCTCTCTCTGCCCCTCCCCTGTTCTCTGTCTCTGTCAAAATAAACATTAAACAATTTCCCTAATCTGATCAAGGATATTTGCCAAAAAAATCTTGCTGAAGGCATCATCATGGTAAAAATAATATATTGAGGATTTTCCCATTATGGTCAGAAACCAGCAAGCAGTAATGGCTCTTCCTCATGGCTCTGTGTCCTGCTGGAGGCTTGAGCACATGTAGGAAACCTTGCTCTGCTGCCTGCGAATCTGGTGGTTCCCATAACTCCTGAGCATGTTTGCTTGGAGATAAGATGGGAATACTAGTATTCATCTCAGTAGGTTGTTGAGGAATTAATTGAGTTGAGTACAATGCTTGGCAAGTGCTTCTCACATAGTCTGCAACTGGAAGTGGTGACTGTCCTGAGAATGGTATGCTTCAATCTGTGTTTTAACCCTTTCTTGATAACTTCATGATAAACTCCTAGAAACAGAATAACCAGGATGTACAGACTTTGCAAGTTCAAACAATCGATGCGTATCGCCTGTGCCTGGCTCCCAGACTCTCTTCTACACACTTTACAATTATTTAATGTAACAGGATTCCAGACCTTTCACAGATCAGCTATTGAATAAATGGACTCTGCTTTATCAGTGTTCCACCTAAATATCTTCCTTGATATTTCTCCTGTCCATTTCTCCTGTCACTGTGGTTGCATCTTGGACAGTTTCATCTTTGCTTTCTTTCAAGGTCCTTTGTGTGCTGTCCAGTGACAGGAAAGACCTGTATGATGGCATTAAAAAATACCTGTGCGTCAATTGCCCCATCCCAAGCCAGTGTGTGGTGGCACGGACCTTAGACAAACCCCAGACGCTGATGACCATTGCTACAAAGATTGCCCAGCAGATGAACTGCAAGATGGGAGGAGCCCTCTGGAAGGTGGAAACAGGAGTATGTTGGATTTCTTTGCCTTCTCTTTATTTCAGTTGTTTCATTGAATTTGCTAAGACTGTATTTGACTCTCTTTAACATGTAATTGCTTAATTTTGCTCACGTTTTGTCCTAACTCAATGGACTCCCTTCTTAAACCTTTCAGTTACGGAATGCAATGTTCGTCGGTATTGACTGTTTCCACGATATTGTAAATCGACGGAAGTCCATTGCAGGCTTCGTGTCCAGCGTCAATCAGGAATTAACACAGTGAGTGGGCTCTGGCAGACATGGTTCAGTTGGCAGCTGGCTGGACAAGCAGGAGAGTGGGCGTAACTAATGCTCCTTAGCAAGGTCCACAGACAATGTGTTCTTAGCCACCTTGTACTGCTCCCCTTCTGGCAAGGTTATGCTCCAAAAACATTTTGTGTGGAAGCCTCTGTATGATTTTTCTATAGCTGCATAACAAATGATGACAAATATGGCAGTTTAAGATGACACTCATGTGTCTGCACACAGGTCTGTGGGTCATCCATCTGGCACCACATGGCTCTCAGGTCCTTATACGGCAGAGGTTAAAGTGTCAGCCAAGCCACATTCTGGTCTGGAGAATCCAAGGGCATGTCCTTTTGGCAGAATTCATTTTTTTTGTAGACCAAGGACAGAGGTCCTCATTTTCTTGCTGGCTGCCACCTGCCGGCCAGTCTCCATTCCTAGCATTTCATCCACATTCCTTCTTACACGCCCTGATCCCCCAGGGCACCATGAGTCCTTGTTCTGCTTCAAACCTCTCCTTCTCCTCTGCCATCAGCCAGAGAAAACTCTCTGCTTTTAAAGGGGCTCATGAGATTAGATACAGTCCATCTGGAAAATCTCCTTATCATAAAGTCAACTGTGTCACAGGACATAATCACGGGGCAATATCTCCTGATAGTCACAGTCCTGGGGATTAGGACAGGTAGGATTCTGCCTACCACAGGCTCTTATCAGTGGGTCTCTGCATGGGACCATCAGCCACAGCAAAGAACTGAGTGTGTACATGGGGAAGACCAACTAGGAATGCAACCAGTAGCACATAGATATGGGATGTTGTCTTCATACGTTCATATGTAATGCACCTGCCAAAGAAGACCTGCTTCCATACCCCGTGCTTCTCCTTTGCTCCAGGAACACTTCTGTTTTCTGGGCTTAGAATAGAATCCACCTTTAGATGAGTTTGCACACACTTTATAGTTTCCTGAGCATTAGGACATGTATGACCGTCACAAATCACTGCTATGTTTAATGATGAATGTGACCCACTAGGTATAATTCGAGAGTTTTCTTTTGAGGATTCATCTTTATTTTCATAAATGACCATTTTTTTTCCCAGTCATACTCTATTTCCATACAGTAACATTGTTTTGTTTTTTTGTGTGGGGAAGGGAATTTGAAAATAATGGGGAGGAAATTAAGCTTTCATTCAGTTCATAGATAATTTTTAAAATTTTATTTTGAGAGAGACAGAGAGAGAGTGAGCAGAAGAGGGGCAGAGAGAGAGGGAGAGAGAATTCCAGGCAGGCTCCATGCTGTCAGTGCAGAGCCTGACACGGGGCTTGAAACCATGAACTGTGAGATCATGATCTGAACCAAAACCAGGAGTCAGATGCTCAACTGACAGAGCCACCCAGTGTCCCTGGTTCAGAGAGCTTTTTGAGCACTTGCTATGTTCAAATGCTGCGAAGAGAGCAGTGAAAATGTAGTGCCCAAAAGCATCATCTCTTCTCATAGAATGTAAATACCAAAAAAGAGGCAGACAAACAAATACGTTGTATCATGTCAAGTCATTGTAATACTTTGAACTAATTAAATCACAGGGGATAGAATACTGAGACCAGAGGTGCCTGGGTGGCTCAGTTGGTTAATCATCTGACTCTTGATTTTGGCTCAGGTCATTATCTCATGGTTCGTGAATGGGGAGCTTGATTAGGATTATCTCTCTGCCTCTCTCTGCCTCTCTCTGCCTCTCTCTCTCAAAATATTTACAAAAGAAAAAACAATAACGTTGAGACAACTATTGATCTATTGGGACACGGTCAAGTAGCTATTACCATTCCAAAGCAGATTGCTCCTTCAAAGCAGATTATTATGGATGAACCATTGTTTAAGGCATCAGCCTGGAAGCAGGAATCCCCAGGAAAACAGTCTGTTTATTTTGTGGTGTCCACCAGTGGGTGAGATAGCAGTAGTCAGCACTTTGAAAGTATGAATAATTTGTAGCAATGTTAATCAATGCTTCCATTCTATATCACTATTTGTGTACATTCAGAATCTTATTAAATGCCTAAGATACCAGAAGAGACTAATGCTTTGATCTCTGCAGGGAAATGAAAGAATGGATCCTCAAATGAATCCTCAGCTACTGATAGTGACTTTTTTTTTTTTTTTGGAAGTCCTAGATTAACTCCGCATCAAAATGATGAAATTTTAAGAATCCTGTTTGCCAAACTAATGGCTTATGTTTCTCCAAACAGGTGGTTCTCTCAGTGTGTCTTCCAAGAAGCGGGGCAGGAGCTTGTGAGTGGGCTGAAAGCCTGCTTGGAAGGTCAGTGTCCCCTGGAGGTTGGAGTGCCTGACTTTATAGTTGTATATACTAGTTGGCCATTAGTGGAGAGATTACCCCCAGGAGATTTTTGGCAATGCCTAAAGACACTCTTGGTTGTCACAACTGGGATGGAAGTGCTACTGGCATCTAGTTAGTGGGTAGAGACCAGGAATGATGCAGAAGACAACAACACGCCTACCGTCACCACCACAAAGAATTACCTGGCTCAGTATTTCAGTAGTGGTGCTGTTGAGAAACCCTGAGCTAGCCTGAAGGCCTAAAAGCTGCGAAAGTGTCCTGGAGGCTACAGTGTTGAAAAACTGAACCTAGGAGTTGTTACAAATAGCAGTGGCCAGTTTGTTCCCAGTTACTGTCTATTTATCCGTGTTTCTCGTTTGCTTTCAGCTGCCCTGAAGCTCTGGTATAAACATAATCTATTTCTGCCACAATCCATCATTGTGTATCGGGATGGAGTGGGGGACGGTCAGCTTCAAGCACTGATTGAACACGAAGTACCACAGATTCGGTCCTCCTTAAAATCTGTTTACGGCGACGAGTCTAAGTATATAAGTTGTAAAATGCAGATTCTTTGACATTCTGCTCCACACCCAAGTCAAGAGTGCAGAGCAGAACTGAAATATTCCAGATGTTCTTCCTTTGGAGCCCCCATGAACTTTCCTTTTTCCTAATCTCCCTGCCACCCTTCATGTAGCGGGGGCTTCTTAACCTCAGATATTCATTAAAATCCATGATCATAGCTGGTCGATGGTTCGTGTTTATGGAACTCCTTTCTTCTGGAGTTGTGTCAGTCGAGGGCTGGAGAGTTCCTCTCAACTGCCTCCTCTGGCCTCATCTGTTTGTGGGTGAACCCTGGTGCCCAGCATAGGTAGGAGGGGTCCTGACCTTGTGAAGAAGTTCCTCCCCCTATGATGTGGGTGGCTGTGAATAGGAACCTCTTTGACTGCTTGAGTCGGGCACACAGAACTAGGACCGTAAAACTGGGGTGTGTGGGGAGCAGTCTTTTGCAGATTCTTCTTAATCCTGTCTGTGTGGTGTTTCAACCTCTGAATGCTTCTGAGATTACGGGGCACACCTAGTGACACCAATCGTAACTCTTAAGGGTCCGACTAACTGTCGTTGTGGTGAAGAAACGAATAAATACCAGATTTTTTGCTGAGTATCAAGGAAGACTTCAAAATCCACTTCCAGGAACGGTTATTGATGTGGAGGTGACCAAGAGGCAATGGTAAGCCATTCTTTTATTTATTTAAATAAAGGTTCCCTTTTATTCAAACAGAAATGTTATTTTTTTCTTCTAAAAAAAGATTTGCATGGTTTGGAGGAGAAAGAATTGACCTAAAGATGGTGAAAAAATTATATAAACAGATACACATGGAATTATAGAGGTTTCTGTCTTCAGTTGTCTTCTCCTAGAATTTAAATATGCTTACCATTCTGAGATTCTTCAGTTGTTGGGAAGGATGGCAGGACTCCTGGTCAAATGGAGACTCGTCCATTCTGCCAAATGAAAGAACTATGCAGAACCCTGAATGGGAAACAAACAGGACCTTCATAGCATCAGACAGGGAGAAACATAGTAAGATTAAGGAAGGACAAACATCGATCAATCTAGGAGAGGGCAGGAAAAGAATGAAGAGAAAAGCAAGTGGAAAGAAAGTAAGATCAACACCGAGCAGGACATAGTACACATAAAAACCCGTGAGCTACAAGAAGTTGATGAATCTTGCCATTTCTATCATTGGGGACTTTGAATGGATTCTGGTGACTTTCTGGGAAGAGGAGAAGGTGTTCATCCCTGGAACTCTAAACTCAGTGTCCCTACGATCGTATCCAACATGCCAACTTCAAGTTTCTGCATCTAGGCATTAGCACAGATGCTTTTGTAGAAATCATGAGAGCATTATTACTTGTTTGCTTGTATTGATGGTTGCACTGCCCTTTGTAGACTTGCTTTCCCCAATCATTGCTCAACAGTCAGGCAGGCTTCTAAATGTAAAGGAAATTGGTCCATAGAATGGATTTCTGTCCATTCATGTCACGTCAGATACTAGGTTTGCTATGTTGTTTTTTCTTTCTGAAAATAAGCTGACATGCTGTATTCCTGTGTTGTGTGATTCCAGGTATGACTTTTTTATCGTGAGCCAGTCTGTGAAAGATGGTACTGTCACTCCCACTCACTATAATGTTATCCATGACACTGTTCACTTCACCCCAGATGGAATACAGTGTCTAACTTACAGACTATGCCACATGTATTATAATTTGTCAGTAAGTACTTTTTGTGATATGGATTTTCCTATAGATCTGTAAAATTGTTTGAAATTAAATCTATACTTTCTGAACCTTTGAATTGGTATCTCTGAAAAGTTACATTTAGGGAAAGTAGAGAGAAGCTTAATTTTTTTTTGTTGTTCTTCTTCCCACTAAAGGGTGTCATTCGAGTCCCTGCTCCTTGTCACTATGCCCATAAACTGGCTTACCTTGTGGGCCAGAGTATCCACCAAGAACCACACTATTCCCTGGCAAGCCGTCTCTTTTACCTGTGACCCACAGAAGAGAGCCTGACGACTTGTTGAGAGCCACCATTTGTGAACTTATTTTTCCTTTTTAAGCTGTCCTTCTGAGATACTTTCCTTGATGCAGTTTTAAATTCTAATCATTATTGGTTAGACATGAGGGTTCAGAGTGGCGCATGCTTTGGGCAATACTACCACTGACTGAACATGACCCTTCTATTTTCCAGGCAAGAAAATGGGCTGTGAGGGTTTTGTGTTGCAATCCACCTTTGCAATGTGTTACAGTGACTTTATGATTGACCATGCCTGAACACTTGGTGTTCTGAGCAAGTTACTGTACTCAGTGTAGTGGCTGGACGTCAGTCACATGCACAGGTAGATTATACTTGGAAAACAATACCTTTTTGAAACGCTTAGTTCTTAAAGAACAGCAAAGCTCTAAAAAAAAAAAAAGAGGCAAAATTAAATGGGGATTTATTTGTGTTAATTAAAATTTTGTATGAAAGAAATAACATGTATGTAGTATCGATTACTCTTTGGACTGGGGTGGAAATTTGAAATGTGTCTCTGGTAGAGATGTAATGAGGAGAGCCTTTTGCTTTAAGAGTTGACAGCTTAGGAACATCAAAATGTTTTGTCACTTTTTCCAAAAGGAAGCAAAATGAAGAGCTCTATTAGCACTTCTGACTAATTCATTCTCTTGTGTATGTTCCAAGTGGGACGTTATTGTTAACTGGACTGTAATCAAAAGGGTCCTGGGTAATTTGTTAAAATGAAGCTATTGTGTCTTTCTTGAAAACAGATAACTTTTTTTCTCTCTCTTCCCTTAAAACTATCTTTAAATAGATTCAGGAAATATGTGAAACTTTGTTGTTTTTTTTTTTAATATTCCTACATAGAATCATATTTTGGGGAGCAGTAAGGAGTTGATTTGTTTCAGACATAACAAAAAAGGATATGTTTAAAAACAATAGAATTTCTTTGATCATAAGTTAATCAGTTTAGGTTTGCAATTTGAACCAGTTTTCTAAGAAATAAAATTAAAACAAAAGTCATTTTAAAATATATTGTAATCCAAGTAATAGCTTACCTAGCAGGATTGGCAATAATGATAAATAGAATATAGAGGATGGGTCTATAATTAAAGATAAATTAAGGTAACATGTTTTTTTCTGATGCTAGATTTTGACTTAAGATAATACATTTCTAGAGATCTATATAAAATGGAAGGAACAAATTCAAAGTAGTTATTAAAACTTTCTGAACATTTCCCATAAGTACAAGACAAATCATTTATTTATAACAGTATATACAAATTTCAAGATTTATAAATTTAAAATGATGTAATAAAGGTATTCATGTTACAATCATTGAAATTGGGTTTTGTTATTTTATTATATTTTTAATGTAACTTATTGTCAGATTGGTTTCCATACAACACCCAGTGCTCATCCCAACAAGTGCCCTCCTCAATGCCCATCACCCACTTTCCCCTCTCCCCCACCAACCCTCAGTTCTCAGTATTTAAGAGTCTCTTTTATGGTTTGCCTCTCACTCTTTGTAACATTTTTTCCCCTTCCCCTCCCCCATGGTCTTCTGTTCCAATGGAATACTACTTGGCAATGAGAAAGAATGAAATCTTGCCATTTGCAGCAATGTGGATGGAACTGGAGGGTATTAATGTTAAGTGAAATAAGTCAGTCAGAGGAAGATAGATACCAAATGTTTTCACTCACATGTGGATCTAGAGAAACTTAACAGAGGGTCTTGTTACTTTAAAAATATAGTCTGGTCTTAAATTTCTTAATCTACTGACTCAAAGAAGTTGTTGGTTTTCTAAGATACATGGAAATAGTTTTGTGATTAAGGTGCTATCTGACTTTATTAGCTTACTAGCACTTTATAAATTAGGTGAAGGAGGCTGGTAGTCAATATTTCTAGGAGAAAGCCTCACTGTTCCAAGAGCTTATAAATCCCACTTATATATCACTGTGCCTGAGTTCCCTATTACGGAGTAGGTGTTGAACTAATTAAAGGTCTTTTGGGAATGGGTTTGGCCTAAGTAGCAATGCAATATGTAAGAAAAATGAACTTCCTCTGGCAAAAGTTAATAAATATATATATCAAACCTCCCACTGAGCACAATTCAAAGAGCTGGACAAAATATCAGAATGTTAAACAGCATTGAGGAGCTGGTGAGACACAGAAGAAAATAGCACCAATATCTAGCATGAGGAAATCTAGAGGGATGACCCTGGTATTTGTTATGATATTTATTTCATAAACTATAGATTCTTTAAGTGTCCTTCATCAAGTTGACAGTATTAATTCTTATTTATTGAGTCTTTAGCATGAATGGATGTTGAATTTTGCCAAATGCTTATTCCGTATCTATTGAAATGTTCATGATTTTCAGCCTGTTGATGTGGGAATTGCTGTGTCAGCTTTCTATTACTGTAACAAATTACCACAAAGCTAGCGCCTTCAGACCTCATAAATGTGGTATCTTCATTTTGTAGGTTATAGGGCTGACCTGGGCCTCACACTGGGCTAAATTAAGCATGTCAGCAGTGTATTCCTTTCTGGAAGTGCTGGCAGAGAATGCGTCTCTTGTGTTTTCTGGCTTCCACAGGCTGTTCCTTACCCCATGGTTCCTACCAACTTCAAAGCTGGCAATGGCTGATTAGCTCATTCCCCCATCCTGTCTAATGCTGACTCCTCTTCCCCACTTCTACTTCTTAAAAAAATTTTTTTAATGTTCATTTATTTTTGAGAGAGAGAGAGAGAGTGAATGCAAGTGGGGGAGGGGCAGAGAGTGAGGGAGACACAGAATCCAAAGGCAGCCTCCAGGCTCTGAGCTGTGAGCACAGAGCCCAATGTGGGGCTTGAACCCACAAACTGCGAGATCATGACCCGAGCTGAAGTAGGACACTTAACTGACTGAGCCACCCAGGTGCCCCTCCCACTTCTACTTTTAACGACTCTTGTGATGACATTGGGATGACTTAGCTAATCCAGGATCCTCCCCCCTATTTTGTTAGCTGATTAGCAGCCTTAGTTCCATCTGCAGCTTTTTTCATTTCTTTTTTAAGAAAGGCAGATTGCCACATGCAGTGCCTCATTTGGATATGTCTGGAGTCTTGGAAGCTTGACCACCCAAGTTCTCCTACGAAGGGACCTGGAGAGCTTATTGAGAGGTTCTAACAGGAAAATTGCAGCTACTTGTAAGGCCTTGACCAAAGAACGGTTCTCCTCTATTAGGGAAGGTCGTCCTCTTGGACCGGGCGTGCAGCTTGAGGAGAAATGTATATGGAGTTGTGAGGGAGGAAGGGGACATCTGTCCAGCCAGCCAGACCAGCTGAGTCAACCCTGGTGATCATTGGGGTGGCAGATATCGCAGCCAGGTTGCTCTCACACCCCAGTTTACAACTTTAATTACCTTTCCCCATACAAGGCAACATCTGGGCAGTTCCAAGGATTAGAACATGAGTATCTTGGGGGGTGGGCATTATTCTGACATAATATTGCCCAGGAGTGTCTGGGAGCAAGCACTATTTGAATGTAGAAACCCCTCCCTCCATAGGTACCCAGGGAGAGAATAAGAGACTTGGTGGGGGGCGGGGGGCGGGGGGGGGGCCCGCTGGAGTCTCAGCGGGGGCAGAACTCTTGAGTATCTGCACCGTGTCCTGTGTTCCTTTCGCCCTTGTCCTCCTCAGTCTGCACAGGTGACAGCCGACCTGCCCTGGGTGGAAGATTTGTGGGGGACCTCTCAGCTGTGTTCCACCCCATCACTCACCTGGCTTTCTGTTCTACCTGTGCCTCCCCCTGCCAGGGTGTGTGGCCCAGGCAGGGCTGACTCAGCCACCCTCTGTATCCAAGAGCCCAGGACAGATGGCTACCACCACCTGCACTGGAAACAGCAACAGTGTTGGCAACCGGGGAGCAGCTTGGTTGTAGAAACACCTGGGCCATGTTCCCAAACTCCTGACCCACAGAATTATAACAGATTTTAAGGGATCTCAGAGAGATTCTTAGGCTCCAGGTTAGGCTGCCCAGCATCTCTCTCTCTGCGGCTTGAGCCTGGAGATGAGGTTGAGTATTCCTGCCCAGCACGAGGCAGTGGCTTGGGGCCTGCATTGTGCTCAGGGCTCACAAGGAAGTGAGATTAAAACCCATGGGCTGCCTGCACCTATTCACTGCCCAGAGCCTTCCTTGACACTGTTGCTTAGTGGGTAAGTGTCTGCTGAGTTCCAGGGATGTGTCCGTGGGGTGGGGGGTGGTCACGCATGGCCATCCTTTCTCTTCTGGTCCCCCGGAACTGGGTGTGTTGCTGCACCTCCATTTCTAAAGTCCTGAGTGTGGTCTGCTGACTCAGCCGTCCTCACCATCTGGGGCTCTTGGTCAGAAGATCACTCTGTCCTGCACTGGAAGCATGTTAGTTCCTAGGACCAGCTTGCCTAGGGAAAAAGTTCTCCCCTCGAAACTCTTGCTCACTCCCAGTATCCTGGTTCTATATGTACACCCCCAAACAGTAGCCCCAGTTGATCCCTGGGTCCGATCTTAGGCTGAGGGTAACCGGCTTGTTACAAGGAGGGCTCACGTCTGCCAGAGTGGAACACCCATGAAATATGCTGAGAGCTGTCTCTCTGTCCCTGAGGACACATCCCTGCATTGTCCCCTCCCCCCAATCAGGGATGACAGCGTGGGAGGAACCGCAGGGTGAGGTGAAGATCGTCCACCCCTCATGACTGCCATAGTGGGAAGCTGGTTGGTCTTGGCCAGTCCATCACTGTCCTTTGTCCTTCTGATGTCCTCAATCTGGAACAAGTGCTGTCTGAGCGCGGCTTCCCTCTGGCCCCCCTCTACAGGGATCTGCACCATGGAGGCCATTTCACTGAGGTCAGGCCTTCACCATGGAAAAGAGGCTGCAGCCTGAAGAGGAAGCTCATGGGCAGTAAGGAGACCCCTGACTGTGAAGAGGGGGCAGCGGACGGAGCATGGGGTGCAGTTCTGTCTCTCCAGGGTCCCCTTTGTGTAGGTGCCTCTGGCCCTCAGGCAGCAGGGGGTGCAGTGGGCCTGCCCTGCTAGAGCCGCTGGGGCACAGTCCTGGCTCAGAGCTCAGATGGGGCTCCCTCCGAGGGCAGGAGAAGGATCTGCATGTCCCATTGAATAGGGCAAGTGGGTTCCTCAGGAAGCAGAGCTCCAGGGGCATGTCCATCACAGCCTAGGAACCCATCTCCCCTCCTCCTCCCTCTCTGTCCAGGTGATCTGCTGTCCATGAGTCAGGGGAGGCCCGGCCATTTCCTTCTTATCTGAGGGCACAACAGCCTCACCATCCCCATGTCTCTCTGCCTTTCTTGCAGGGCCCTGGGCACAGTCTGCACTGTCCCAGGAATCTCAGTGGTGGGGCATCCTGGCCAGAGAGGTCCCTATCTTGCACTGGGCAGGGCAGCATCTTTAGACTGTGCTGTGCAGGCTGGTATCAGCTGCTCCCTGGTGCTGCCCCCGAAGCTGTGATGCCCAGAAGTTCTTGGTGCTCACCTCATTCTGGGATTATGGTTTGGCTTGCCCACTTCGGTTAGTTGTGGAGTGAACCATCTTGCATTCGATGGAAAACTTTGAGTCTGTTTAGAATGATATATGTTCATTGAAGGAATGACGTAGGAAGTGACCACTAAGGATTCAAGTGTGAGTTCTGTTCCTTAGGAAGTTGTCTTGATGACTTATCCCATGTCTTCAGTGACTATGGGGCTAAACAGGCTTTTCTGCCTGGCTTTGGACAAGGAATTTACTAACCTCTCTTCAGGCGGGCTGCGTGCAGAGGTGACTAAACTCACTTTACAAGTTTGGATTAAATGGACAATTGCCAGTTAAGTGCTTGGGACATGTGGGGGAACATGGAGTGTGGGGGGGTTTGTGTTCTTTGGAAGAACCTGAGAGACTACAATGGACGTGCCAGGAGGGCAGGGACACCACAGCACTACTGTGTATCCCATGTCCCCAGTAGAGACGTTCAGCCCCTAGACATCTGTGCTTTAAGGAAAATAAAAGGCAGGCACACAACACGAGAAAAGAATGCCCATGGTAGAGGCTGACTGGTCCTGGCACAAAAACAGATCAATGGAACAGAATAGAGAACCCAGAAATGGACCCACAAATGTATGGCCAACTAATCTGTGACAAAGCAGGAAAGAACACCCAACGGAATAAAGACAGTCTCTTGAGCAAGCAGTGCTGGGAAAACTGGACAGTGGCATGCAGAAGAATGAACCTGGACCACTTTCTTACACCATACACAAAAGACAGAGTTTGGGGTTGGCTGTGGCAATGGGGGGGGGGTGACAGCTGTGGTGACAGTGGTCCTAGCATGGACCTCAGAGCTGCATGGAGGCTCAGGCCTGCTGAGTGAGGTCGTGACCCAGTAATGCGGGGCCAGGCCTCCACACATTTAGTGATAACAGGACAAGCACCTTGCGAGGACCTTAGGCGAATAATACTTCTCTCTGTCTTCACAAGCACCCCTTGAGGATGGTACTGGAATGACTGTCACTCTTATTTTAGACATGAGGAAAGGGACTCTTAGAGAGGTTTGTTGAGCCTGCCCTGGGTCATGCGGTGTGAAGGGCAGAGCTGGGCATGGGGCAGACCGCGCAGATACAGATCCTGCACCCTCCCCCATGTACACCCGTTGTCCTGTCTCTGGAGAATCTCTGTCCTGTTCACCAGGTGCAAGTGGGTGTGTGCAGCATGCCTGTGTAAGAACTTTGCAGCCTCTGCCTCCATCGATCCTAATTATTCTCTGGAAGATACATATGAAATAACCACGCAATAAAAAGTCACCTAGGAGGAGATCCCTGAAACAGATCACCTGAGCACAGCTCTAGTCAGGGAGCCCCTGGGTGGCTCTCTTGGAGGGGCTGACTGCGCCCCCAGCTGAGGAATGCATTCAGGGTAACTGGGGTGCAGTGTGGGTCATGGCTGGGGTGGGCAGTGGCAGAAGCAATGTCTCCTGCAGAGGAAAAAGCATATGGATGGAATCAGGAGGTGACAAGGAAAATTCGAGAAGGAAGTGATGGGAGGCCTATGTGACAGGAGCTTTACCTCAACAAGACAACTTGTAACCAACCCAGCAAACTGCAGGGTGTGCTGAGACACAGCTCAGGGCACAGAGTCAACTTGAAGCCACAATAATGGTGTCCTGAGGCTCAGACTTCCGTGATAGGAGATACAATGAGAATCTGAGTCCTCCCCAACCTCTCTGCTATACACACATCTGTGTGATACAGGTTTGGAATGGTCTCTAGGAAAACAGGATACAAAAATCAGCTGCATCCTCTTGGCTGCTGTAGACAGCCTTTGAGCAGTTTGGAGCAATTCTGCATGTATTTTAAAGATGCAACATGGAGGGGCACCTGGGTGGCTCAGTCAGTTGAGAATCCAACTTTGGCTCAGGTCATGAGCTCATGGTCCGTGAGTTCGAGCCTCGAGTCAGGCTCTTTGCTGATAGCTCATAGACTGAAGCCTGCTTCGGATTCTCTCTCTCTCTCTCTCTCTCTCTCTCTCTGCCCCCCCCCCACCTCGTGTGCACGTGCACTCTTAAAAATAAAAACATTAAAAAATTTTTTTAAAAAGATGCAATGTGGATCTCCAATGTCTGGAAGCTTTACATTGTATCTTGGAATCCCTGGATATGTTCACATTTCTTTTCCATAAATCACAAGTCTCATCAAGATAGTTTTTGATAAAACATTCCTGGCCAAAAATAATTATTTTATTTTATTCCAAAATATCCATCTCTGTGACTGTGAGGATGAGTGAAATTTATAAGTGAAAGAAATCATAAATATCCAAATTTGACCACTACAAAATAATATATATAATAAGCTTTGAACAATTGTTTGCTTTTTCCAACTTAAAAATAACACAACAAAACCACATCTAATAACCTAAATTCAACTGTAGGATACTGTCAATATTAGCCACAAGTGCTGGGTTACATTATTCAGTATATTGTTTTAAGAAAATTCCTTTTATTCATTTATTTATTTTTAATGCTTATTTAATTTTTGAGAGAGACGGTGAGCATGAGTTGGGAAGGGGCAAGAAAGAGAGGGAGACAGACCATCTGAAGCGGGCTCTGCACCGAGAGCACAGAGCCTGACACAGGGCTCAAACTCATGAACCGTGAGATCATGACGTGAGCTGAAGTGGGATGTTTAACCAACTGAGCCACCCAGGTGCCCTTAAGAAAGTTCCTTTTAAAGTGAGACTATGGCACAAAAACAGACACATAGACCAATGGAATAGAATAGAAACCCCAGAACTAGACCCACAAACGTATGGCCAACTCATCTTTGACAAAGCAGGAAAGAACATCCAATGGAAAAAAGACAGTCTCTTTAACAAATGGTGCTGGGAGAACTGGACAGCAACATGCAGAAGGTTGAAACTAGACCACTTTCTCACACCATTCACAAAAATAAACTCCAAATGGATAAAGGACCTGAATGTGAGACAGGAAACCATCAAAACCTTAGAGGAGAAAGCAGGAAAAGACCTCTCTGACCTCAGCCGTAGCAATCTCTTACTCGACACATCCCCAAAGGCAAGGGAATTAAAAGCAAAAGTGAATTACTGGGACCTTATGAAGATAAAAAGCTTCTGCACAGCAAAGGAAACAACCAACAAAACTAAAAGGCAATCAACGGAATGGGAAAAGATATTTGCCAATGACATATCGGACAAAGGGCTAGTATCCAAAATATATAAAGAGCTCACCAAACTCCACACCCGAAAAGCAAATAACCCAGTGAAGAAATGGGCAGAAAACATGAATAGACACTTCTCTAAAGAAGACATCCGGATGGCCAACAGGCACATGAAAAGATGTTCAGCGTCGCTCCTTATCAGGGAAATACAAATCAAAACCACACTCAGGTATCACCTCACGCCAGTCAGAGTGGCCAAAATGAACAAATCAGGAGACTATAGATGCTGGCGAGGATGTGGAGAAACGGGAACCCTCTTGCACTGTTGGTGGGAATGCAAATTGGTGCAGCCGCTCTGGAAAGCAGTGTGGAGGTTCCTCAGAAAATTAAAAATAGACCTACCCTATGACCCAGCAATAGCACTGCTAGGAATTTATCCAAGGGACACAGGAGTACTGATGCATAGGGGCACTTGTACCCCAATGTTCATAGCAGCACTCTCAACAATAGCCAAATTATGGAAAGAGCCTAAATGTCCATCAACTGATGAATGGATAAAGAAATTGTGGTTTATATACACAATGGAGTACTACGCGGCAATGAGAAAAAATGAAATATGGCCTTTTGTAGCAACGTGGATGGAACTGGAGAGTGTGATGCTAAGTGAAATAAGCCATACAGAGAAAGACAGATACCATATGGTTTCACTCTTATGTGGATCCTGAGAAACTTAAGAGAAACCCATGGGGGAGGGGAACAAAAAAAAAAAAAAAAAGAGGTTAGAGTGGGAGAGAGCCAAAGCATAAGAGACTGTTGAGAACTGAGAACAAACTAAGGGTTGAAGGGGGGTGGGAGGGAGGAGAGGGTGGGTGATGGGTACTGAGGAGGGCACGTTTTGGGATGAGCACTGGGTGTTGTATGGAAACCAATTTGACAATAAATTTCATATATAAATAAAAAAAAAAATAAATAAATAAATCAAATGAAAAAAAAAATAAAGTGAGACTAGCCTCTGTTTTTAAGTTTAATTGCACGTATTTGACCTAACAGTGTGCACACAACTTCAAGGTGAGTTTTCGTCTGAGATACAGTTTATATTGAACTGTGCATATTACAAAAAGCCGAGGACAATCCGTCATGCATGTGGCCTGAGGATACTCAAAAGAATATGATTTGGTGAATGACTTCAGTGGAGAGATGGCAGCTGACAGACCCACAAAATTCTGCCCTCCAAAAAAGCAATGAGGAATCTGTCACAAATTGCCGCCATCAACATTTGCAGAACTCTGGAAATGAACTGGGATTTGCAGCAATGGAGGGGATGCTGGTTCCAGGAAAACAGCAGCTAAATCTCAGAACAATGAGTTTCGTGCTGTTCTCACATGCCTTGCCCCATGCCCTGCTCTGTGGTTCCATGCAATCCAGAAAATGAAGAGCCCACATTCACAGTGAGAGTCAGCACTGTGCAGCCAGCTACCAGACAGAGCAAAGAGGGGCTTGAGCCTCCTCAAAACCTCATTCCTAGGAAATAATCACTACTGGACCTATCTGATAGGTCTCTATCAGACCCTACTTATTCGACTGTCTGCATCTAATTGGACTTGGAGCTTGCCCAGCAAAAAAAGCCTTTTTTCCCCTGGAATCATTGTCAAAACACAACAAAACAAAAATACAGGCAATTGCTTAACTTGCACTTGCTTAATGTAATGGATAATACTTGGAGTAAATAACAGGCCAACAAAAAGCCTAAAAAAGGAGCTGAGAAATGAAATTTCTGTAGGAGTTTTGAAAAGCTCTTAGTCCTAGGAATCTAGACCACGTGCAAATGTAGGGCTGCGCGCACGCTCAGAAAAGACTCCACAAGCCCCCATGTTGTCACCGCTGGCTGACCTTGATGCTGTTCTTCAGCAAGTGAAGGTTATGGCAGAGTTCTCTGCTGCCAGCTGAGTGTTGAAGACACGGTTCCACATGCCCACACAGCCCCTCAGCAAGGACTGAGTGACTTCTCAGTTCTGGGCTGCTAATGCAATCTCGATCCAGTCAATGGCTGCACCACCAAGTAGCCAAGCAGGTACTACCACGGTCATACATGACAAAGAATACAGACTTCTTCAGAGGATGAGTTCAGAAAGGTCACTCACAAGAAAACAGCAATGACAAAAAAAAAAAAAAGCTAACACAATCAATCATAGGGAGGGGTGAGATCCGATTGCCAGAGTTGCCATATTATTTAAAATGTTTAATTTATACACCACTTCACCCCAAATAATTGTAATTATAAGAGACCTACAAGGAAATTACTAAGTCTGGCTCTATACAGGAAAGAGTTACACAGCAGGTTTGAGACTGCTTTCCTTAGAAAGTTCTGCTTGCTCGATTAGCCACTGGCTGACGTCTGGGAACTTGGAACCAGGAGGGTCCCCACCATTCTCTGGCAAGAGTGGCTTGGTCTGCCTCAACTGTATGAACACTGTGGTTTATGCTAAGAATCTCTTACTTGCTGGAATTCTGGCCTTCAGTTATGTGCTAAATGGTCTCCACTAAAAACCTTTGGGCACACAGTCACTAATGAACTTCCCTGGAAGACAATGTTTCACACATATTGTCTCGAGTCATTGCTGGAGCAATGAAGTGTACCCATGAGACTCCATTGCAACAGGACATTTTAAATTATTTTTTAATGTTTATTTATTTTTGAGACCGAGAGAGAGAGAGCGAGCACAAGTTGGAGAGAGCAAGACACAGAATCTAAAGCAAACTCCAGGATCTGAGCTGTCAGCACAGAGTTGATGCAGGGCTCGAACTCACCGACCGTGAGACCATGGCCTGAGCTGAAGTTGGGCACAAAACCAACTGAGTCACCCAGGCGCCCCCATTGCAACAGGATTCTTAAAAGCCTGTGCCTGGTGTTCTTTGGGCCTCCTCCCATGCGCCTTTTCCCTTTGCTTCTTTTGCTGGGTGTGCTTCTACTGTAATAAACCATAGCAATCAGCATGACTGTATGCTGAGTTCAGTGAGTCTTCCCAGGCTGATACACAAGAAAAAAAAAAAGCAACCAACAGAGCTGTCCCTGAGAGAAGTCCAGACATTGGACAAATACTTTGTATCAGTTATTTTATTTTTATTTATTTATTTATTTATTTATTTATTTATTTATTTATTTTGGTGCTAAGAGAGTAGATTTTTTTTTAATATGAAATTTATTGTCAAATTGGTTTCCATACAACACCCAGGGCTCATCCCAAAAGGTGCCCTCCTCAATACCCATCACCCACCCTCCCCTCCCTCCCACCCCCATCAACCCTCAGTTTGTTCTCAGTTTTTAAGAGTCTCATGCTTTGGCTCTCTCCCTCTCTAATCTCTTTTTTTTTTCTTTTTTTTTTCTTCCCCTCCCCCATGGAACTTCTGTTAAGTTTCTCAGGATCCACATAAGAGTGAAAACATATGGTATCTGTCTTTCTCTGTATCAGCTATTTTAAAGACATTCAAGGACTTCACAGAGCTCATAGTTAAAGAACTAAACTATAGTACAAGAATTGTGCCTCTCCAAGTGGAGAGTAACAATAAAAAGATACAAATTATAAAAGAGAACCAAATAGAACTTCTGGAGTTGAAAAGAATAAAATGTCACCAGAGAGGCTTGAATTGATTTTCTGGGGCTGCTGTGGCAAATTACTATACACACTATGTGGCTTTAAACAACAGAAATTTCCTGTGTTATGCTGCTGTGTGAAAAGCTAGAAGTCTGAACTCAAGCTGTAGGCTGGGAAAGAGGTGGGGAATTATCCCTCTTCACCACTATCTTGCTTTCGGTATTTTTCTGGAAACCCATGGCTTCCCTTGGCTTATATCTGCAGTTCTTCTATCTCTGCCTCAGGCAGCACATGACATGGCCTTTGCCCCTCTATCTGTGTCCAAACCTCCCTGCTCTGGTAAGGACAACAGCCTTTGCATTAGAGCCAGCCCCAATCCAGGGTTGATGATATCTGGAAAGACCTTACTTCTACGTTCACAAGTACTGGGGGTTAGAGCTCTGATACTTAATTTGGGATGGGATACAGTTAAATGCACAACAGACCTGAACAGCAGATTTGAGCAAGAGGAAGACAGAACCAGCAAATTTGAAGGTAGGAAAATTGAAATCCAGTCTGATTGACAGCAAGTTAAGAAAAATAAAAGGGGGGGGGTGGATGAACAAAGCCCCAAAGACCTGTGTAATACTATCAAGCATACTAACACACTAACTGAGAGAGAGAGAGTCCCAGAAAGACATAAAAGAGAGAAAGGACAGGGAGAATATGCAAAGTAATAAGAACAAAAATCTCACTGAATTTGATGAAAACATTAATCAAATATTCAAGAAGTTCAATGAACACCAAGTGGGATAAACTCACATCCCACTAAAATGGTTCAAGGCCACAGACAAAGGATTGTGAAAACAATACAAGAAAAGTGATTAATTATGTATAGAGTGTCCTCAGTAGGTTTAATGGCAAATTTTCATCAGAAACCACAGAGGCCAGAAAGCAGTGGGATATCTACTGAAAGTGCTAAAAGACAAAACCTGTGCACAAGAATTCTGTATCTATCCAGGATGTCCTTCAGCGATGGAAGAAGACATTAAGACATTCCCAGGTAAACAAAATCTGAAAGAATCCATTGCTATCACCAGCCCTACAAGAAACCCTAAGTCCTGGGGCACCTGGGTGGATCATTCCATTTCATATCTGACTCTTGATTTTGGCTTAGGTCACGATCTCATGGTTTGTGAGTTCAAGCCCTATATCGGGCTCCACATTGATAGTGTGGAGCCTGCTTAGGATTCTTTCTCTCTCTTTGCCCCTCCCCTGCTAATGCGTTATCTCTTTCTCAAAATAAATAATAAACTTACAAAAAAAAAGAAATCCTGAGTCCTTCCATCTAAAATGCAAAGGCATTTATTTCTACATGAAGAAATAGTTACATAGGTAAATATAAAAAGTACAAATGTATAAGTGTATAAGCACATAAACTATATATAGCCTAAGTATATAAACAATAGACTTTCTTCTAATTTAAAACTGTGAAGTTAATATTATACATATATATAAATTGCATATATTATAAATACAGAAAATGTAAATATATATGTTAATGAGCACAGACTGTATAAAGAGGTAATTTGAGTGAAAATAATGGCAAAAAGAGAGGACATCAATTAGATATATTAAGAGTCAAGTCTCTAGGGGTGCCTGGGTGTTCAGACAGATGAGCGTCTGGCTCTTGATTTCAGCTCAAGTCATGATCTCAGCGTCAGGGGATCAAGCCCAGAGTCCACAATCAGTGCAGAACCTGCTTGAGACTCCCTCTCTCTCTCTCTCTCTCTCTCTCTCTCTGCTCCACACCCCCACTCATGCTCTCTCTCCCTCTAAAATAAGTAAGTGAAAAAAAAAATTTAAATGGGTCAAATGTCTGTGTGCCATTGAAATTAATCTGGTATGAATCCAATTAGAATGTTGGAAATTAAGACATTAGTTGTGGGGCGCCTGGGTGGCGCAGTCGGTTAAGCGTCCGACTTCAGCCAGGTCACGATCTCACGGTCCGTGGGTTCGAGCCCCGCGTCGGGCTCTGGGCTGATGGCTCAGAGCCTGGAGCCTGTTTCCGATTCTGTGTCTCCCTCTCTCTCTGCCCCTCCCCCGTTCATGCTCTGTCTCTCTCTGTCCCAAAAATAAAAACGTTGAAAAAAAAAAAATTAAAAAAAAAAAAAAAGACATTAGTTGTAATCTCCAGTGAAACTACTAAGTATTCCCTGAATATATAGTAAAAGAAACAACATGGGAATTTAGTTGGTACACTAGAAAATAACACAGAAGAAAGCAGGAATGGAGGAATATTAAAACAAGAAGATATAACATATACAGAAATAATGAAAAAAACAATAGATTTCGATGCTACCTGATGAGTACTTAAGGGCACATGGAGTTTACATCCAATTAAGAGGCAGATATTGACAGAATGGGTAGAAAACAACAATCTCTCTCTATGCCATCTACAGGAGAGTCATGCTTTAAACCTAAGACACAAAGGCATTGAAAGTAAAAAGGATGGAAAATATATACCAAGCAAATAGTAATCAAGAGAACTAGACTGGCTTTGTGAAGACAAATAAGCTTTATGACAGTTTTTTTCTAGAGACAAAGAAGGACATGGTACAGTGACAAAGTGTCCATCCTTCAAAGAGATCATTGTAAACATTTTGCACTCAAAAGGAGAGCGTCAAAGTACATGGAACTGACAATTAAAAGGAGAAACTGATCTCTCAACAATAAAACTAGGAGACTTCAATATTACACTTCTAATAGTGAAGAAAACCTGTTAATTCTGGTGATGCTCATGAATGGACTGTGGGGTGGGCAGAGAAGGGGCTGGGACCTATATTTTATGGTTCAGGGCATTGACATTTAGAGAGATTAAGTGGCTCACTCAGAATCACAGCACTGATGACTTATGGTTCAGAGGCAGGGGATACAGACAATTCCCTGAGGACAGAGATCTCTGATCACCTGGATAGGAGATCATGCCCTGCATACTGAAACCAAGCCCTTTCCTCACTCCCTGGCCCACATCCTTTGGCCGCAAGGTTGCTGCAGGGAGACAGCTGGCTCCCTAAAGAGGTGCTGGCCCAAGAGAATGGCCCAAAACCCAACCCAACTCCTGCCTCTCTATTTCAATCCCTGACCCAGAAAACAATGCCTTTTCCCCCTGATGGATGGGGCCTGGGGAGGTGTGAGAATGAAAAACACATCCCCATCTCCCCATCCCGTGCCCCCCCAGTACTTAATGCTACTAGCTGCCTTGCTGGTGGCCAGGTGACCACCCTGAATGACCACTGGTCTGTTTGACTCCCAAATGTCTCAGAACCCAGAACATTCCAAACCAACTGCCCACAGGACAGTTGCCCCAGTGAATTAGCGTCATCTTCAACTGACCAAACCTGGGTGATGAGCAGTTGATAGTAGCTAGGAAAGCACTGCTAGGTTGGTGCTCTGGAAGATGAAGTCTAGAGGCCCCGGTGTCTCCCTGATGAACAATCTGACCCACCATCTGAGCAGCCTGGATAAAGGCATGGCTAGGAGCGGGCAGGGGCTCCCTGCCTCTGAGTGTACACCTTCCCTGCTCCTTTCATCCTCACCAACATCCAGTCTCCACTGTACAAACTACCCTTACTCCTCTTGAATCTACTTACTGATTTTATACCCACACTACCTTCTTCAATGGAGTAGTCATTCATTGGGGTGTTATTTGTGGCTCGACCCTGTTGTTTGGAAAGATGTCCATCTTGATGCTGCTGAAGCACTGCTGGGGAAAGCCAGTAGATTGTCTTGAGCACAGACGCCTTTCTTGTGAGTCCTGTGTTTGAATCCCTTAGGATCCTCTCTTTTTGTAATCTGAGCCATGATCCTAGAAAATACACTAAAAAGGGAGAGAACTGTTAATATGCACCTGGAATATTCATGCATCCCTAGGTCACACTCCCATTCTCCTTGTTCACCAGTGACTGGGGAGCCAGCTGAGTCTGAGCTGGGCTTAGAAGAGGGGTATTGCGATGTGGTATGCACTTACCACCCCCAGCAGACTTATGCCTAGGGACCTGACATTAGATGAGACCATGTAGAAAGGACAATACAGAGGACAGTGACAGAGAGCCTGGGAGCTGGTGCCTGATAACCTGTATCAGATCATACTAGAAACCACACATACTTGGGAAAGTTACCTAACCCCTCTGACCTCAGTTCCCTGTTCTGTGATATGGGACCTACTTACTAGTATTATAAATCTTACTAGAAGAAAATCCAAATAATTCCTAAGGAAAATGATTGGGACCTCCTAAGTGCTCCATATGTGACCCGATATTACATGCCTGGAAGAACAAGCAAGAAATGTAGGAGTGGTTGCCTGCAGAGAGGAAACCTGGATGGCCACAGGGCAAGGGTGGGTGGAAGGTAACCTTTCCGCCTTAATGTGGGCATGAGGCTTTCCTGGTCATGGAGAATATCTGCCATCATCTCCTGTGATCCCCATCAGACTCCATGGAATGCACAGGGCAGGGCATTAACCCATATTTTGTAGTTCATGACACTGAAATTCAGAGATTTTAAGCAACTAGAGTGAAGAAGCTGATGACAGGACAGTCTGGGACAGGAATGTAGTTGGTTTCTAGGGACAGAGATCCCAGAGCCCCCAGAGTTCTCTAGCTCCTGTTTTCCCTCTGATCCCCAAACTCTCCTGCCGTGAAATTCCAAAGGGAGCACATGCCTGCCTCAGCCTCCACCCATAGGTTTCGATCCCTGACCCAGAAGCAACGTCACTTTCCGAAAAGGAAGTCCCTTGAAGGGTCAGGGTGTCCCCTCTATGACTCTCCTCCTGCAGCATCTTCACACATCAGCTGTCCAATGTGAGCTCCTGGGCATCTGACTAGTGGTCTACATGCCCCCATGCAGCTCAGAACGTGGGCATTTCCAAGCCCACTACCCACATGACAGCTCTCTAGTGAATGAGCTTGGTCTTCAACAACCAACCCCGGATGAACAGCACTGATTAATGAGGGCATGACTTGCTGGGCTGGTGTTTGGTGCTTTAATGGATGAAGCTGGCATGTCCCCCACTGCCTACTGACCACTAATGTGAGCAACTGTCAGAGCAGCCTGGCTGAGGGAGGGCAGGGGCTGCACTGGCTCTGAGTGTGCAACTTTCCTACTTCCCTATGTGACAAAATCTCTCCAGACTCCTTGTCCTTCTCTGGCCCTGGCAGTGGAAGGGGACAGAGTCCCACGTCCTCTTAAAGGGTCCCCTCCACAGCCACAGCCTGTGACACCCACCCCAGGGCTCTCCCTGAGAGTCACTCAGATTCTCCTTCCCTCTGTCATCAAATATTTATTCCACCAACCCAATGGCACTGTCCCTTCTCACCACCCCTGGGGCAACACACAAAGTGCCACTGACCCTGTCCACATCCACCCATTGGAACCCCACTGTGAGATCTCAATTTGCTTCCCAAATCTCCAGATTTATGCTGTATGGTTTTGGATTTTGACATCTACATCCAGGAGAGTTGACCTGTGTGCCCCCCTTTCCTGTCATGCCTACTGCTGGGGTGGCATCAATTTCCTTCTGATCCAATGAAAGCAATGTGGGCATATTCCCTCTGTATCTGTTCTCTGGAAGAGTGTGTATTTCCGTGTCTGGATGGAAGTTTCTCTGGAAGAGACAGGCATTTCCATCTTCAATGTTTGTTTGAAATTAAAGGAAGCCACCTGGGCTTGAAGTGTGCTTCATGTGAAAATTTATTTCTTATATTGCCTTTTTTTTAATTGCTGCTTTATCTATTGTATGTATAGTGCACACATCTTAAGTACAGCTTTATGGTTTCTTATAAACATATCTGCTGCGAATCCTAGTTCCACATACAGAATGGCTCTAGCACCCTGGCAGCCTCCTGTAGAAGGAGATAAAAATAATTGCTAACTTATTAGGTTAAGGAATGACATCGGTTACCATGTATTTCCCAAGCATGATGATTATACATAATTAGGGCACAAAAGAGTGTGGTGGCACCCTGGGAAGGTAGTGGAACAAACTGGAGAGCTGGGAGGATCCAATTTCCACTGTGCAGGCATGGGGGCAGGGCAAAGAAGCTGGAAGACGTTTCTCAGAAGCATTTGTCTGAATCCCCTTACTTGGCAATGAGAAAGAATGAAATCTAGCCATTTGTAGCAACGTGGATGGAACTGGAGGGTATTATGCTAAGTGAAATAAGTCAGGCAGAGAAAGACAGATACCATATGTTTTCACTCATATGTGGATCCTGAGAAACTTAATAGAGAACCATGGGGGGAGTGGAAGGGGGGGAAAAAGTTACAGAGAGGGAGGAAGGCAAACCATAAGAGACTCTTAAATACTGAGAACAAACTGAGGGTGGATGGGGGGGTGGGGGAGAGGGGAAAGTGGGTGATGGGCAGGGAGGAGGGCACCTGTTGGGATGAGCACTGGGTGTTGTATGGAAAGCATTTTGACAATAAATTATATTTAATATAAAGAAAAGAAAAAATAAAAAAAAACCTAAAAATCTATTTTAAAAAAAGAGAGAGAAGCATTTGTCTTTCACAGAGGGAAAATCACCGCTACAGAGTGCGGTGCCCACGGTAATTCAGCTTCTGCTACCTATGCATCATGTACTTTTGTGTGTTTTATTTTACATAAAAATGACTTCAAGATAAAGCAGGCAAAAGATACATTTTTCTTGATGTAAAATCCTCCAGAATTAACTATAAAACATATCTCTGCAACTAAGGCAGAATCTATACAATTCACATGCTCAGAGGCTGGCACTGAGTTAGCGGGTAGCCCTTCATCCATGACCTCCTGTCTTCTTTTTAAGCTTCTAGACACTTAGGTGCTCTGAGACCCCAGCCGACACTTGCTTAGTGCTTCCTTCACAGGTGTCAAAGCAGCAGCAAACATGGGTACCCTATTCCCTGCAGAAGCACAGAGGTGGAGGGAGGAGGGGTGCCTGGGGTGGGTGTGTGGGACCCCAAAGATTCCTCCAGTCTTGGAAGGTGACCTTGGGCCAAGACACCGTCAGGGGCCTGTTTGGGGTTCTTGGCTAAGGGGATTGTCGTTGGCTGACAGTGTTAAGTGTCCTCCAGGAGAGATTTAACCTGGGCATGTGGCTGTGCAGCCCTCAAGCATCTGGTCCCTTGAACAGAGTATTGGAGCAGAAGAAAGGGGAGGCTCCGGACTGCAGGAGGAAAATCCCAAGTCCCACCCCTGGCCTGTGAGGAGCAGGAGGTCTGATGACACAGGGCTGGAGGGGGAGAGGTGATGATGTCCCCTCATCCACCTGTGATAGGGCCTAGCATGACACCTGCACCATCGAAGTGACACGTAGAGGGCTTCCCTTTTCTTCCTCAGTATCTTTTCTCCCCATTACATCCAAATGCCTGACATGTGCCTTTCCATTTAAAGAAGCTTATGATGAGGTAGTTAAAAAATAATAATCTTTATGGCTTAATGTGTTTCAGTGCGAAAAGGCTACAGAAGACACTACTGTCTAAGATGTAATGAAACCTTAAAAAAATAAAAATAAAAATAACACAAATGGAATTAAACCAGTTATATTTGAATTAATTTAAAAAATTGGAAAATAAAAGAAACATAAGCAATTTGCAATTCAACTCCTTACAAATTCCCTAATGGACACTGCACTGAATTTCCCTTCATTTCCATGTGTGTGTTGATTTATATATATATATATATATATATATATATATATATATATATATATATTAGAACAAAAAATTATAGAACCCCAGTTTGAGGTGATCCAGGCTGTCCACCGGGCTCCGCAGAAGCTGACAGACCCCAAGGGCTTGGGCTACTCCCAGCCCTGGCTGGAGGCTGCGGTGGCCCCTACTTGATGCCCAGGCCGCTGTGTGGTCACGGGTCTGCAGATCTGGACCTGGGGAGCTGCCCTGCTTGCATGCCAGGGAGCGCAGGGCCTCTGCCTTCACTTTTCCCAGGAGGCCTGACTTGGGCAGAGTCAGGGCCATGCACCCCTGGAAATATGGAGCAGGTATCCGTTTCCAGGAGAGATGTGCTCAGGGCATCCCTCCCCTTTCCTGCGCTGGTTATTACCACCCTCCTGTCTCTCCCTTGCACGATCACATGCAATATGGCCGCCACAGGGCTCCCTTCCCTTTGTTTGCCTTTCCCAAAGGGCCAAGAGAAAGTCAGGGAAGCCACGGAGATGTGGGCCCTTATTTGCCTTCTGCTTTTCCTCCCGCCCTCTCCACATTCCACATCTCCTCTTATTCTTCCCCTTTATCGCCTCTCACCTTCTTCACCCACCCCCCTCTTGAGCCTGGGGGAAGAGACTTTCTGACCCCTGCCAGCTGGTGAGAAGAGAAGGATCGAGCCCATCCAGAGCACCATGCCCTTCCCCTGGGCAGGAGAGCACCAGTTGCCTGGTTCCTGGAACCCCCAGTCTTCTGGGGGAGCCTCTCAGGCAGGTGGGCCCATCCATCCTCCGCCCCCACCCTGCTCCCAGTCCACCACTCAGGGTGGCTGAGCAGGATCCAGGAGTGCAGACTCAGGTGTGGACCCAAGGCACTGCTCAGAAAGCGGGTGAGGGGGTGGCGGGAGATCTTATAGACACTGGAGATGTGAGGATGTCCTGTGCCTGGACAGGACCAGGTTCTTCAGGATGAGAATCATTCAAAGAGGGAGTGGTGAAGAGCCACAGAAGAAGGAGCTTAAGGATGGGAATGCAAGAAAGTGAAGGACATGACAGAGCAAAGAAATTAGGTGCAGGATTTTGCTCCCTTTTTCTGAGTCTTCATAATCTGCAATTAATCTTTGGCATGGACCATGGCAGCTGTGGCCCGGAAGGGGTGGCCTTGGGAAAGGACAGGGGACAGTGAGAACTCATACTCACTGCTCCTGGCAGGATAAGGGCTGATCTCAGGCCCCATTCTGACCTCAGCTCTGCACTCCTCCCTGGGGCCATGATGAGGGACTGGGTCTCTGATCTCCAATGTGCTTTTCCAGCCCTCACATTCCGTAATTGTGGCCTGGAATGAACGCTGGTGTCATCTTGTCCTTCTTAGAAGGCAGCCGCTGTCTCCATGCATTTCTGTGCGTGACGTTGCCTTCCTCAGTACTCACAACCTGCTGCTTCCCTTCTATCTCCCGTGATCAGTGTCCTTTCCCTTCTCCCATCACCTCCACCGACCAGACTGTTGTGTCATATGGGTGGAGGGGGGGAATGATCACCGATATACAGCCAGCCTCCCTAACCAATCAGTTGATCAAGTAACCAATGCAGCCAACCCCCCTGGGATACCTGCCACAGGCCTGGGGTTGTGCTGGGCCCTGTCAGAGGGAATGGCAACCACTGCCACACACAGAGTGTCTGTCCTGTGCCTGGGGCGACCTTAGGTACTTGGAGATACTTAATCCTCAGAACAACCCTGTACCTTTCCTAGCCCCTAAGAGGATAAACATGAAATTAAAAGTACTTGGTCCAAATTCCCCTAATCCACAAGCAGCATGATAGGGGTTCTACAGTAGGTAAAGCCACATGAACACTGTACTTGCCAGCCTTTGCCTGAGCCCTGGAAAGACTGGGGGAGACCCCGGGCAGGCCTGAACGGAGGTCACAGGATGGGTCAGGACCGTGTGGCTGGAGCAGCAGGTTGTGACAGGGGCAGGGACTCCTGTCTGCTGCTCGGAGTCTCTGGGCCTGGTCAGTCCCAGGGGAGAGTTCAGTGGGGCCGTTAGAGCCAGTGTGTGTGGCCAGCCCAGCAGCCGTCACACAGGCTTCTAGAATTCCCGCCAACCAGGGAGGGTCTCAGGGCAGCTGCACACAGGCCTCTCTCACATGGACTTACATGTGCAGGATTTATTCTGATCCTGAGAGAAATGTGCTCCAGGGTGCACCTCCCACCTCACTTCTGCAGGAGGCTGAGAGGGTACATTTTCTGTGATGCCCACTCCGGGAGCATCCTTTCACCCAGGGGCAAGGCTGAGGGTGTCCCATGCAGGTGCTGGTCTGAGACCTGAAGGTGCAGAGAGAGAGGGTCCCCACATCCCCAGCCTCCAGCTCACATGGTAGCACTTGGTCTCCAGTTCAAGTGTGTGACAGTGTGTCTCCCCAGACTTCTTCTGTCACAGGTCATACCAAACCCAATGTAGTAACTTCCCTGTTCAGTTTGCAAAATGTGCAAACCAAATGTAATTGAGGCTTTGATGCTCGGTGGAGAAGCAGAAAAGAGCTGGTCTTGGGGAAAGATAATCTTGAAGAGCAAAACACACTTGAAGCCCATACACATAGTATCTCCTACTGTTATGATGCTGACACATGAAAAACAAAACAAAACAAACCTTCACATATATTTCCTCCTTCTCTCGGATTTCATACCCCATTCCTCAGTCTCCAAAGCAGCAGGGATATTCAACTGCTTGAATGTTTAACTTCATTTACTTTAATTAACTTAAGCATAAGCAGGCACATCTGATCAGTGGCTGCTCCCCTGGATAGCGCAGTTAGGGACACTGGTGTATGGATTTCTGTAGAATATTGTCACGGTGATGCACGACATTATGCATTTGTGAAAATTTGTAGAATGTCAAAGCACAAAGAGTGAATTTCAATGGAAGCTGTGGACTTTAATTTAATGAAAATGTGCCATTATGATTTTGCTAGTTATACCAAAGGTACTACACTCGTGTTAGATGTTATCAGTTGGGGAAACTGGAGGGGTAGAATATGGGAACTTTCTACATTATCTGTTCAACTCTTACATTCATCTAAACCTCCTGTTCTAAATAATGCCTATTAAGGTTCTTAAAAATCTGTAAACACTGTTTTAGGAAGAGATCTGTTAGAGCCAATGTTCACAAATCAGCTAAAGGTCTATACAACAGCTAGAGATGTTGTTTAGTGTAAAACGTGTGCCCAATCTTGAGTTAGAAATGTATCTTGACTTCTATACAGTTACAGCACAACTGATTGCCTTGATCATCCCCCTTTGCATACAGAATATGGTTTAAATTTTTATGGTTTTCTATTAAATATGGGCCACTGACTAAAGTAGAATCCTTCTTCTTGAATGAACTTAATGAGTGAATTTCCACAATACCTCAATGGGGTCATTTATAGAGTACCCCCTGTTGTTTGCCAGATGTGGAGTTTTCTGAAGCACTGCCTGGTGCCAGTTGATATTCTTGACCTCAGGGGAACATTTCTTCTTCTTCATCCTTGAAACAAGATCCTGGGAAATGCATTGCAATAGAGAGAACTGCTGACACCTTGCTGTAGAAGTCCATAGGGAAATTAGTGATAATGTATTCACAATCAATCTTTTGATTCCATTATTCGCCAGCTGACCAGCAGAGCCTTGTGAAGCCAAGTTGGACTTCTAGAGATCTTGCAACTGGGTGTACACTTCGAACACCCAACAGACAGGTTTTGTGAGCAAATAGTTTTATTTCCCTGAGGCATTATAGAAGCACAGCAAGTACATAGTCCATGACTGAAGGCCTGGGTCAAAACTCTGCTTAGAACTCCATGTACCTGAGAAAGTTGTATAGACCCCTCTGTGACTTGTTTCTCTGTTCTGAGATATTGAAATGTTAATAGGGCCTAATTTTTAGTATTAAGTTGTGAGCTCAAAATGATTAAACACAAGTAAAGTCTTCAGAAAAATAAGTGGCTGGTGTTTCATAACTACCCTAGATGTTCAATCACTAAATAAGGTAGACACTTGGTAGTGGTTGAATCCAGAGAGGTGTTGTGGATGGCTCCACAACAGGGGAGGATGTAAGCTTCCTGTTAGCCTTTACATGGAGAGATGCTTACAGCTCAAAGAGAATATCTGTGATCTCCTGTGGTTTCTGTGTCAGCCCTGTTGAGGTGGGAGGCGGCAGAGCAGGGCCTATCATCTGTATTTTACAGTGGGGCATTCAAATTTAGAGAGAAAAAGTGACTCACCAAAAGTCACTAAACTGTTTAGTTGGGTGTTCAAGACAGAAATTTAGCTGGTTCCCTGGAGAGAGAGAGATCACTGAACACCTGAAATCATGCCCTGCACCCCTAACCAGGGGCCCCTCAGTCTCTTCCTCAAATCCTCCTGCCCCATTTTCTGTGAAGGAGACAGTTGATGCCTTGGAGGAGGTGCCTGAGCCAAGAGAAAAACCCAGATCCCAACTCAGTTTCCCATCTCTAGGTTTCAATCCTGGACCCAAAACACGATGCAGTTGCCCCCAAGTGAAGCCCCTCTGAAGGATGAGGGGAAGCCCAATGTGGGCCATCCTTCCCCGGCATCTTCACACAATCAGCCATCTCACATGGTGCCTTCCAGGTGACCAGTTGAACACCCTCACTGAGCAGGGTTGTTTGGCTCCCAAGCTGACTCAGAAGCCAAGACATTCCAAACCAATGGTCACATGATGGCTCTACTAAGAATTAGCTTCCCTTCAACTGACCAGCTCTGGATGAGCAGGTATTGTGAAGTAATTGGGAGAGTGGCCACCTGGGCTAGTGCTTTGGTGGCTTCATAAATTGTCTGTGGCCTTCCATGTCTCACTGGCTATTGATTGAAGTGTCTAAGCTGCATGGACTAAGCCTAGCTGTTCTGGCTCTGAGTATCCACTTTCCCTGCTCCTTCCTTCATCCCCCAGATCCAGTTTCTACAGACTCGTTATCCTTTTGATGAGTCTAGACCCTTTTGTGGCAGGGGACAGAGCCTTATCTCCTCTGGGAGTGCCTTCCCCATAACCACATCTTGGAGACCCCCTCCCCAGGACACTACTTGAGGATCACCAGACATATTTTCCTACTTTCTTTTTCTTTCAGGTAGCATCTATACTGATAATTTCCAATCTTTCTGACCTAGGATGGCCTCGATTCAATTTTAAAATCTCTAGCCCACACCATCTCGACTTTCTTACTCAGCAGTTCCACATGGTTGTTTCAGAACTTGGTCTCAATGTTTCCAAAGCTGAACACCAAGACCACAGAACTTCTGGAACCAGATGCTTGCTGGAGAAGTCTAGGGAGTTGAAGGGAATGGAAAAGTTATGCATTTCCAGAACCACCCAAATCAGGAAAATACCAGTGTAAGGAGTACTTGAGCTAGAAGCAGACTTCAGTGGGTCCCCAGCAGGGTGGGCCCAGCACTCTTGACTTAGCTCAGCTCCCTACCTGAACCATTCGGTGTTTTTTGACACTACTCAGTGTTGCTGTGGATACAAATAAAGACGAAACAAATGATAATAAGTACAGGTGATTTCTTCAAAATTTGCTAGAGCAAGGGAGTCAGCCACTATCCCTTGCCTTTGGGCAGACTCAGAGATGGACAGAAGTTAGAGAAACTTTGTAGAGACAGAATAATACAAGGCCTCAGTGATGCAGGAGACTATTGGCGTAAGGAAGCTATGGTGAGTGTTCTAGAAGAAGGGCATCCTATATCATTGTTAGGGGTGCATCTGTGGTTTTATCTGCTGGTCTTAAGTTGCAAGTGAGGACAAAATTCAGGGATACTCGCAGTGGCAAATCAAGTCTTGGCCATTTGGGGCCAGTCAATTCAATACAGAGGTTATTATTTAGCTTCCGGGGCTGTTTGCTCGAGAGAGCGGTCTGACACCTACACGTCTGACTTCTAGGTAATATGCCAAAACTGAAGAAAGTGGGTTGATTTCCTGGGCTGGTTGCTGCAGACCTCATGTCAGAGTCCTATTTTTATATATGGCCAGGCCACTGTTCTTTTGTATCTTCCATTCTCAGTCCCCCATTTTGGTTATGATCTCACTTTTGAGAGGTTGGCCCATTCAGAGAAAACCTGAGATCCCATACTTTGCTGCTGGACACTGTCAGCCATCTTCATAGTTAACTGTCTTGGAGGATGACCTTCATGACCAGTTTGTTCTCATCACAGCAGTCACCTGATGCGAGATCATTTTACATAAATGCATTTAAGACTCCAGATAGAATGCAATGGACCAGCAACATGACTGCTACGAAACAAAGAAACAAACAAGCAAGAACAAATAACAGTCCATGTTAGGGCCAAAATCATAACCACTATGAAACAAACAAACAAAAAAACTAGAACAATTAATACTCCATGTTAGGTGCTTCAAAACCAGGAACTCCAATGGCCTAACCCAGGCCAAGAGAACAAATCCCATAAGCCCCGAGGGTCAGCCTTGAATCCAAACAGCTTTTTCTCAAGCACTTTATACCCTATTTTGCCTACCTGACTTTATTGGTCCAAGCACAAAAAGTGTTAGCAATGGCACAGATGCCACCATGACTAGCCAACAAGAAATCTAGGGCAACGTCACGTTGGCATACTACTCATGCCAATTGGTTGAGACTGGTGTGTATTCCAAACAGGGCATAGATTTTATTATCTAAATTTTGCCAAAATTCAAGATAGGTTTCTTTTTTAAATGTTTATTTATTTTTGAGGAAAGAGACAGAGCACGTGAGAGTGGGGGAGTGCAGAGATACAGGGGGACAGAGGATCTGAAGCAGGCTTCACGCTGTCAGCAATGATCCTGACACAGGGTTTGAACTCACAAACCATGAGATCATGACCTGAGCCAAAGTTGACACTTTACTGACTCAAGCACTCAGACGCCCTTTAGAGGTAGGTTTCTTACAGGTATGTTTTTGTTTGTTTGTTTTTAAGTAGACTTCACCCCCATCATGGAACCCAGCATGGGGCTTAAACTCACGACCCTGAGATCAAGGTCTGAGCTGAGATCAAGACTTGGACCCTTAACTGACTGAACCACCCAGGTGCCCCTATAGACATCTATGCAATTTCCACCAAAGGGAGCATTGTCCTAATATTTTTCATAAGAACTAATTCCTCCAGTAGTGCACATATAATAATGACAATTGAAATATTGAAAAACTGAAATATTAAAAAATATGAGAAATGAAATGTGGCCTCATTTTGGAGCTCATATATGAGTTGGAATTTAAACCCTTGGTGATTCATTTCATTTGATGCAACCCATATTTCCCAGAAGTATTTACCATGGGGTCTGACGATGGATGGCATATCCAGCATTCAGGAAGACTGAGGGTGATGGCAACTGTTTGGGTCTCTTCTGGCCAACAATGTTTATAACTAGCATAAGGATTATAGTAAGAAAAAAGGAGGGGCGCCTGACTGACTCAGTCAGTAGAACACATGACTCTTGATCTTAGGGTTGCAAGTTCGAGCCCCACGTTGGGTGGAGATATTACTTAAAAAGAAAATCTTTTTTTTTTTTTTAAATGGGCTGGGGGCCCACAGAGAGAGACAGAGCATGAACGGGGGAGGGTCAGAGAGAGAGGGAGACACAGAATTTGAAACAGGCTCCAGGCTCTGAGCTGTCAGCACAGAGCCCGATGTGGGGCTCGAACTCACGGACCTCAAGATCATGACCTGAGCCTAAGTCGGACGCTTAGCCGACTGAGCCACCCAGGCGCCCCGAAAAAAGAAAATCTTTTAAAAAAGAGAAAGAGAAAAGGAGTAAAGGGGTAATGATGGGTGGATGTCAACAAAGAATTTATGGAAAATGAGCAGAATTGTTTTAACTAAGCAGATGCAAAACAGAAAAAGAATTAGATGGGAGGTTTTGCCCAACATCTTGGGTGGAAGCTGCTCACTATCCACCACCATTTGCCTGATTTTAAAAAATATTTTACGTTTATTTATTTATTTTGAGAAAGAGAGAGAGATCATGGGAGGGACAGAGAGAAAGGAACAAAGATAATTCCAAGGAGGCTCTGCACTGTCAGCACAGAACCTGATGTAGGGTTCAAACCCACAGACCTGTGAGATCATCACCTGAAAATAAGACTCAGACGCTTACAAAACTGAGTCATCTGGGCATCCCCATTTGTCTGTTCTGAAAACCTTGGGTCAGCTGTCTGCTTACAGAAGATCTCCAAGAAACCTGTTTGAGGTCTCCCAGTTTGAATAGCCTTCTAATTCTGAATATACAAATATATATGCATATTTAATTACACACACACACACACACACACACACACAGATACACATACACATGGTGAAATATGATGCCAAGGGTGAATCCCAGGAGTTTCACTGCTTTATTTAATTTAAACAGTACCTGATTGGGGCCCATTCCAATGACATGTAAGAGCAGTTTTGCTCTGATGTCTGTTCCCACAGAAAAATCTCCAGTTGAAGATCATGAAGAAGCTTCTAGGAAGATGTTGAAGGAAGGCAGCCTTAAGCTGTTGGTGAAAAACTTGGGTATTAGTACAAGAGTTCTTTGCAATCTTTTGCCTTGTCTGTATGCAGTAGGACAGTCTCATCTGGGTGGTGAAGTTCGCAGATACATGGGTCTTCCAGCTACTAAGGTATAGTGGGTTATCCAGTGTGTTCCCAAGGGAAGTGACTGGGTAGCCATAACTGCTTGTGTGTATTTGCACCAAGGGAGCTCACAGGTTTCTGAGAGTTTTTGCTAATCTTAATGGAAGGATGGAAGTGTTTCCCCCTCTTTAAATAGGTTATGTCTGAAATAATGAACTGTGTCTGGCAAAAATGTAATTTCTTTGGAAACTCAATTATTTCTCTCTTGCTAAGGTTGAGAGCAAGTAAATGGAAGCCCTTTTATAGGATTTTTTTTGTTCTCTCGACAAAGCGGGAGATCATTTACATATTGTATGAGAACTGAATTACAAGGGAAACTTAGGTTTTTTTTAAGTGTTGGTGGAGCACATGGGAAAAGTACATGGGGCATCAAAGTTCCTGGGCCATGGCCCTCCACTATGCTACTATTCTTTCCAGGAGAGAGCAAAAAGTATTGACTCTCCTGGTCTAGAGAGACATTGAAAAAGGCAGAGCAAAGATCCATGATGCTGAAGCAAGTAGCTTTGAAGAATTGACAACAGGATGGTATTTGGGTTAGGTACTCCAGGGAAGCAAGAAATAACAATTTTGTTGATGACCCTGAGATCATGAACAAATCAGTATCCTCATTCATTTGGTGTCTTTACTGGCATAACAGGGATATTACAAACACTAGTAGAGGGTGTAGGAGGACTTTCAGATAAAAGGCTTTAAACTGCAAGTTTGATTCTTTTTTTTTTTTTTTTTTTTCTGGCTTGAAGGGATATTGGGGAAGTTCAAGTAGTGGTTTGGTAGGCTCTACCTAAACTTTTATAGGTTCTGATCCAATTGTTATGCCTATGTCAATGGGATTTTTAGCACATGGAGTGTCAGGTACAGCAACAATATCCTTATCTAAGGTATGCCTTACATATCATGGAAGAGGCAAAGGTACATCCAGAGCAGATACAACTTGATTATACACAGACGTGTAGGATCTCAAGAAATTGTCCTTGTGGTGTGCCTTCAATATTACAATTCCACGTGCAGTCTCTCCCTATTAAATCTGCCTGGGTGGAATCCTAGAGAAGCGGAGGTTAATTTTTTCAGCTAAGGGGTCTCAGGTTGTGGTTAAGGGTAGGGAGACAAGGAAAATATTTGGGTTATTTGAGGCCAATCACACGCATAGCATGTTTACTCCAAGGAAGAGGATAAGCAGCAATGGCAGCATTTAACATCCAAATAGTAGCACCCTTATCTGCTAGGTATTGATGAAGATGATCCTGTCTATTTGTATTTAAGTCTTGCATGCTTAAGCATGTAGCAAGATTGTGAAAGCTTCTTTTCCTTGGAACACCCTCACTTATCTGATTGGAGGGATGTTTCTTGGGTCTTGGTTTCCTTTCAGCACAAGGGACCATCTAATTCCCAGTGCTGAATCTGTTGACAATATCTACAAATGTCCTTCTCCATAGGTAGTTGGTTTAGGGAGTGGGCCACCTAACTGTGTCACCCGCATGGCCACCACTTCTCCTTGTCTTGTTTTTGCTGTAAAGCCCTTTCCAAATGTTCTCCCAGGTCACTGTCGTTCAGCTAAAGGGGTTCTTTTCCCTTTTAATTTATGTTATGAAGTTAGGTCTCCAATTTCAGGTGTAACTCCATTGACAGAATGAGATGAAAGGGTTACTGTTACAACAGCACCTTTTTAAACTCATGAATGAGAATGAAAAATATTTCCTAAAAATACCTGAATTGGTATTTGGTATTTGGCTTTTTCATAACCATCACCACCCCTTTTTTGACCCTTTAGTTTATGGTAGAAAAGAGGGTCTTGTAGGTGTCTTTCTAGGTCTGTCCAATCAGCTTTTTCCGTTCAAGATTTATCATCTGAGAGCCCAACCAATATGTGTACTGCTTGATATATGTCCGTTAATCCTGGGTCATATATGCACCTAAAAGAATTCTAAATGCTTCTATGAATATTTGCTGGTCCTCTTTGGGTTAGAAACATTTTGAAGTATAAGCTCTTACAGAAGTTCAGTTTTAAGATTTACACGGTGTGCTGTTGCCTTCACACCTTGCTATGGGAGGGACAGATCTTTAGAGGCCAGGGGCACTTTGGTGTTTTAGGTGAATTTGGAGGGCAAAGTGAGGGATCTATAGAAGGGGAGGGACAGGGAGCAGGTGCAGGAGAGAGACCAGATGCATAAGAGGAGAAGCAGATACAGAGACACAACTGGGGCATGAGGAGGGGAGGATTTATTAAAGAGGTTTTTCTACTTTATTCTTGTTTAGGTGTGTCAAATTGTTCATTAGTTTTGTCCAAACAATCTTTCAGTGAGACCATTTTTGATTCAGAATTTCCTTTGGAGGTCTCAACATAGCAACCAAAAGGTATTGCCAATTAGGGTCCTTCCTTTTTCTAAGATGCTTCTCAAATGAATGATTTTGTTCAAATCAGCTAGTCCAGAGTTGGCCATGGAGATCCAAATCATCATCGGTGAAGTCGTGGGGAACAAGAATTAAGATTATAATGAGGAGTGCCTGGGTGGCTCAGTCGGTTAAGCGTCCAACTCTGGATTTGGGCTCAGATCATGATCTCACAGTAAGTGAGTTCGAGCACCACATCAGGCTCTGTGATGACAGCACAGAGCTTACTTGGGATTCTCTCTCTGCCCCATTCCTCCCTGCCCCTCCCCCACTGACCATCTCTTTCAAAACTATATAATCATTTTTTTAAAAGATTGTAATGAAGTATATGTGAAAAGCAGTAATTTTTTTTTTCTGGCAGGGGAGAGGGTTTAGGTTTAGAGGATCCCAAAAGAGCTGGTGACATTTGTTAGAAATAGAACATTTGTGGACCTCATGCCTTGGGCCCCCAAAGTGACAGTTGGCCAACTGCCTGAACACAGACCCAACAATCTGTACTCCCCAGCCTGTGGGAAACCAGACGGAATACTTTCAGGACACAACAATCAAGGTGGTGAGAGAACCTCAGCTGGCTTGATTGGTGACTTTCAGCACAGTTCATCCGGGTTGATACCAGTCTGGTGAGATCATCAAAGTCACGGTTCTGTGAGGCTGGCTCAAAGGGTCTAGACTCACAAGGGCCTGTTTGTGGCTCTATGCTCAGATTCTTCTTATAACACACAACACTTTTACACAGCACAGCACAAAATAGTAACACAAAAGACAGCATGAGGGGACAACAAGGGGCCAGATTCCACCAAGGAGACCAAACAAATGGGAACCAAGAATAAGACCCAGGCACCAGAATGAGTGTCAATAGCCTAGAAACTCACTCCAACAGAGCAAATTTCAGATGCAGTGTTCACTCACCATGGCATCAGGGACTCGACAAGCTGCAAGCAGCAAGGCACAAGGGGCTTCTGTGGGCACCACACTTGCTTGAAGGTTGGGGTCTTGCAGCAACAGGCAGCTCAGACTGGGTCTCAGTGGGGCCTCTGTGATGAACTGCCCAATAAACAAAGGCCAACCAAATGAGCACAAGCAAAGAATATTTGTCAGAGCTTGCTAGAACAAGGGAGTCAGCCACCATTACTTGTGTTTTGGCAGAGATTCAACATCATGGAGGAGACTGGGAATTCATTTGAGTGGGGCAAAGTGAAGGCTTTAGCTATGTGCTAATGGGAGGCTATTAGCATGGGGAGCCTATAGTGAGCTGTCAAGAAGCGAGGTATCCTATGTGAATCTTAGGGGTACATATTTGTCTTTTCTCTAGTTCGTTGGCCCTCTGTTGGAAATGGGGACCAAAATTCAGGAATGTCTCTGTTATAAATATGGCCATTTGGAGCCAATTGTTACAAGGTTGTGGTGTACAGTCCCGAGCAAGTTGCTAGATACAGCAGCCAGATTTCCTACAAGTCTGACTTATATATAGTAGACCTGCTTCCTCAGCAGAAAACAAGATAATGGGTCGGTTCCTGAATTAGTTGTGGGTCAGAAACCTATTTTTACATATGGTCTGGCTATGGCCCAGTGGTGTATTCAACCTTTGGTGTGGATGTGGGGGAGGGGGTCAGAAACCAGGGAAATGCTAGGGAAGTTGTTGAGCACGGCTGAAGGCAGAGGATATAGATTTGAAGATCCAAGGACATCAAGTGCCTAGATGGGACCGGTCCTTCAGGATGAGAGTCACAAAATGTGGGAAAAAGGAAATTAGTCAAAGCTACATAAAGGAGCTGAACAAGAAGAAAGAGTGAGGGTAAAACAGATGAAATAGAAAAAAAAAAAAGTACCTACCTATTGTTGATCTATGTATCAGAATCTTCCAAATCACCAGAGACGTCTTCCTTGTGTACAAGGACAGAAATGGGGATGGGTTGTCCTTGGGTAAGGAAAGGGGACAGTCAGGGTGAGGTGAGAACTTGAGCTGGTGCTCCTGGGATTAGGTTGCTGACCCCAGACCTCAATTCTGTCCTCAGCACTGCAGTCCCCTCCCCCCTCCCCCTGCCCCTCCTGGGGCCATGATCCCTTCTTCTCTGTGATGGGGAAGTTTTCTAGGATCTTTGGGCCCTTCTCAGCTCTCAGACTCCATACCTGGGACCAGGGAGCAATGCCTATCACCCTGTTCCTCCAGGAAGCAGTCACTGTCCCCATGACTTTTATGCATGGCATTCCTTGCCTCCCACCTCCTTCCACTTCCTCCCTGTCTTCCTTCTTCTTCTTTCTCCTACTCATTTATTTCTCATTTCCCTTCTCCTTGTCACCTCCTACAGCCAGATTGTCCTGTAATAAGGGAACAGTGGAGAAACAATCATGGGTTTACTGTCACCTTCCCTAATCAATCAATCAGTTGATCAATTAACCAATCCAGCCAACACAAGAGCACCTGCCATGGGCCCGGGGTTGCTCTGGGCCCTGCCAGAGTGACCACTAACTCAGCATATCAAGTGACTGTCCTGTGCCTGAGGGATCTTAGGTACTTGAGACACACTTATTCTTCATAACAGCTCCTAAGTTTTCAAGCCCATTGTGGGGATAAACATGAGAGTAGAGGTAAAGTAACTTGTCCAATTTCCTACAGTCTAAATTTCCTATAGTCTGAAAATGGGATGATGGAATTTCTAAAGCAGGTGTGGCCACATAAACATTGGTGCCTGCCTGCATTTAGCCCAAAACTGAAAGGACTGGGGTGAAGCCCCAGGCAGGCCTGAAGGAAGGTCACAGGGTGGACCATGACCGTGGTGTTGGGAGCAAGTCCATCACTGTGTGGCTGGAGCAGCAGGTACTGGCAAGGGCAGAGACCCTGGCCCCACTTCAGGGAGCACCTGTCCTGGGCCTGGTCAGTCCCAGGAGACATCTCAGTGGGGCTGCAAGAGCCAGTGTGTGCATCCAGCCCAGCAGCCTTCACACAGGCTTCTAGAATTCCCCCAACCAGGGAGGGTCTCAGGGCACCTGCACACAGGCCTCTGTCACATGGAGGCAAGTGCAGGATTCATTCTGGTCCTGGGACTGGGATTTGGGTGAGGAGAGGAGGAGAGAAATGTGATCCAGGGGTTGCCTCCCACCTCAATTCTGCCAAAGGTCCCGGGACAACTTGCAGGAAGCTGAGAGTGAACATTCTCTGTGATGCCCACCCCAGAAGTGCCCTTTCACCCAGGGGTAAACCTGAGGGTGTCCCATGCAGGTGTTGCTCTGTGACCTGAAGGTGCAAAGGGAGAGGGTCCCAGCTCCCCAGCACCTGACTCACAAGGAAGCACTTTGTGTCCAGTTCGAGTGTGTGTGACAGAGTGTGTCTCATGAAATGGCCTCAATATTAGGTCAATGCCAACAACCCAAACCAAAATCTCTCATGCTCTATTCCCAAGAGATTCTAATCAAACATAACCAAAGACTTTGATGCTTGGCAATGGCAAAGGTACCCTGAACTGGTCTTCTGGGAAAGATCATCTTAAATACCAAACAACAAAAAAAATGATTACACCACTGTTGTTCAATGACAGCAGTGAGATAACAGAAAGAAATAAAAGGCTTACACATTGGCAAGGAAGAAGTCAAACTTTCACTCTTCGCAGACAACATGATACTCTATGTGAAAACCCAAAAGACTCCACCAAATGAGAGACCTGGGAAGATGGCGGTGTAGGAGGATGCTGGGCACACCTCATCCTGCTGATCACTTAGATTCCACCCACATCTGCCTAAATAACCCAGAAAACCACCAGAAGACTAGCAGAATGGTCTCTTCATAGACAAGAGGCCCACGGAAGAGGGTAGGAAGGGCGGAGAGGTGGTGCGTGCTACACAGATTGGGGGGGGGGAGCCGGGGTGGGGGAGGGGCAGCTCGCCTGGCAAGGCACAGCCCCCAGGGTCTGGCTTGCAAAGTTGGAGGGGCCGGACTCCATGAGTTCTGACAGCCAGCAGGACTGAACATCTGGAATGTTAAAGGTGAACAGCTCTGCTCTTGTAGAGTGGGGAGGGCAAGAGGACGCCAGGAGGAAGAGTTGTTGAGCCCCGGAAGACAGAGCTCAGCTCAGCGGGGAAACAAAGGCACTGGCAAGTGCTATTTCCCTCTCCCATCCCCCCAGCCAAAATTCCAAAGGGAGCCAGTTCCCGTCACCGAACTTGCTTGCACTGCGCAAATGCCCAAGGCTGTGCTTCTGAGGATCCATCCTTCTGACAGGCCTGCCTCCCTCCAGGTGTTGCAGGGCCCCTCCAGCAGGGGAAGACCGAGGGCAAAGTGACCTAAGCCTGCCCCTCCTACCCCTGTGCACCTTGCGGATCCACCCCAGCTAATATGCCCTTGGCCAGATCCCATCGAAGCAGCACCACAAGCCTGGCAGTATGCAAGTAGCCCAGACAAGTAGCCCACACTACTCCACAGTGAGTCCTGCCCCTGGGAGAGGGGAAACTAAGGTACACAACAGTCTGACTGTGGCCCCAGTGGTGGGCTGGGGGAAGACATCAGGTCTAACTGGGGCCCCACCCACCAACACAAGTTACTCCGGACAGCACAGGGGAAGTGCCTTGCAGTTTGGAGCTATCTCAGGGACTACCCAAAATGATGAAACGGAAGAATTCTCCTCAAAAGAGACTCCAGGAAGTAGCGACAGCTAACAAATGGATCAAAAATGATTTAAGCAATATAATGGAACAAGAATTTCAAATAATAGTCATAAAATTAATTGCTGGGCTTGAAAAAAGCATAGAGGACAGCAGAGAATCTATTGCTACAGAGATCAAAGGACTAAGAAATAGTAATGATGAAATAAAAATGCTATGAATGAGGTGCAAAATAAAATGGAGGCAGCCATTGCATGGACAGAAGAGGCAGAGGAGAGAATAGTGAATTAGAAGATAAAACTATGGAAAAAGAGGAAGCTGAGAAAAAGAGAGAGAAAAAAATCCAGGAGAACGAGGGGAGAATTAGAGAACTAAGGGATGCAATCAAATGGAACAATATCCGTATCATAGGAATTCCAGAAGAAGAAGAAAAGAGAGAAAGGGGCTGAAGGTGTACTCGAACAAATCATAGCTGAGAACTTCCCTGATCTGGAGAAGGAAAAAGGCATTGAAATCCAAGAAGCACAGAGAACTCCCTTCAGACATAACTTGAATCGCTCTTCTGCACGACATATCATAGTGAAACTGGCAAAATACAAGGATAAAGAGAAATTTCTGAAAGCAGCTAGGGATAAACAGGCTCTAACTTACAAAGGTAGACACATAAGAATAGACCTATCTACTGAATACATAAGTAGACCTATCTACTGAAACTTGGCAGGCCAGAAAGTAGTGGCAGGAAATCTTCAATGTGATGAACAGAAAAAATATGCAGCCAAGAATCCTTTACCCAGCAAGTCTGTCATTCAGAATAGAAGGAGAGATAAAGGTCTTCCCAAACAAACAAAAACTGAAGGAATTCATCAGCGCTAAACCAGCTCTACAAGAGATCCTAAGGGGGATTCTGTGAGTGAAATGTTGCAAGGACCACAAAGTACCAGACACATCACTACAAGCATGAAACCTACAGACATCACAATGACTCTAAACCCATCTCTTTCAATAATAACACTGAATGTAAATGGACTAGATGCTCCAACCAAAAGACATAGGGTATCAGAATGGATAAAAAAATGAGACCCATATATTTTCTGTCTACAAGAGACTCATTTTAGACCTGAGGACACCTTCAGATTGAAAGTGAGGGGATGGAGAACTATCTATCATGCTACTGGAAGTCAAAAGAAAGCTGGAGTAGCCATACTTATATCAGACAAACTAAACTTCAAATTAAAGGTTGTAACAAGAGATGAAGAAGGGCATTATATAATAATTACAGGGTCTATCCATCAGGAAGAGCTAACAATTATAAGTGTCTATGCGCCGAATACGGGAGCCCCCAAATATAAACAACAATTAACCACAAACATAAGTAACTTTATTGATAAGAATGTGGTAATTGCAGGGGACTTTAATACTCCACTGACAGTAATGGATAGATCATCTAGACACAGGATCAATAAAGAAACAAGGGCTCTGAATGATACATTGGATCAGATGGACTTGACAGATATATTTAGAACTCTGCATCCCAAAGCAACAGAATATACTTTATTCTCGAGTGCACATGGAACATTCCCCAAGATAGATCACATACTGGGTCACAAAACAGCCCTTCATAAGTATACAAGAATTGAGATCATACCATGCACACTTTCAGACCACAATGCTATGAAGCTTAAAATCCACCACAGGAAAAAGTCTGGAAAACCTCCAAAAGCATTGAGGTTAAAGAACACCCTAGTAAAGAATGACTGGGTCAACCAGGCAATTAGAGAAGAAATTTAAAAATATACGGAAACAAATGAAAATGAAAATACAACAATCCAAACGCTTTGGGATGCAGTGAAGGCAGTCCTGAGAGGAAAATACATTGCAATCCAGGCCTATCTCAAGAAACAAGAAAAATCCCAAATACAAAATCTAACAGCACACCTAAAGGAAATAGAAGCAGAACAGCAAAGGCAGCCTAAACCCAGCAGAAGAAGAGAAATAATAAAGATCAGAGCAGAAATAAACAATATAGAATCTAAAAAAAACTGTAGAGCAGATCAATGAAACCAAGACTTGGTTTTTTGAAAAAATGAACAAAATTGACAAACCTCTAGCCAGGCTTCTCAAAAAGAAAAGGGAGATGACCCAAATAGATAAAATCATGTATGAAAATGGCAGTATTACAACCATTCCCTCAGAAATACAAGCAATCATCAGGGAATACTATGAAAAATTATATGCCCACAAACGGGACAACCTGGAAGAAATGGACAAACTCCTAAGCACCCACACACTTCCAAAACTCAAACAGGAAGAAATAGAAAACTTGAACAGACCCATAACCAGCGAAGAAATTGAATCAGTTATCAAAAATCTCCCAACAAATAAGAGTCCAGGACCAGATGGCTTCCCTGGGGAATTCTACCAGACATTTAAAGCAGAGAAAATACCTATCCTTCTCAAGCTGTCCCAAAATATAGAAAGGGAAGGAAAGCTTCCAGACTCATTCTATGAAGCCAGCATCACTTTGATTCCCAAACCAGACAGAGATGCAGGAAAGAGAACTACAGGCCAATATCCCTGATGAATATGGATGCAAAAATTCTCAACAAGATACTAGCAAATCGAATTCAACAGCATATAAAAAGAATTATTCACCATGATCAAGTGGGATTCATTCCTGGGATGCAGGGCTGGTTCAACATTCACAAATCAATCAATGGGATACATCACATTAATAAAAGAAAAGATACGAACCATATGATCCTGTCAATTGATGCAGAAAAAGTATTTGACACAATTCAGCATCTTTTCTTAATAAAAACCCTCGAGAAAGTCAGGACAGAAGGAACGTACTTAAACATCATAAAAGCCATTTATGAAAAGCCCACAGCTAATATCATCCTCAATGGGGAAAAACTGAGAGCTTTCCCCCTGAGATCAGGAACACCACAGGGATGTCCACTCTCACTGCTGTTGTTTAACATAGTGTTGGAAGTGCTAGCATCAGCAATCAGACAACAAAAGGAAATCAAAGACATCAAAATTGGGAAAGATGAAGTCAAGCTTTCACTTCTTGCAGATGACATGATACTATACATGGAAAACCCAATAGACTCCACCAAAAGTCTGCTAGAACTGATACATGAATTCAGCAAAGTCGCAGGATACAAAATTAATGTACAGAAATCAGTTGCATTCTTATACACTAATAATGAAGCAACAGAAAAAAAAAAAGAAAGAAACTGATCTCATTCATAATTGCACCAAGAATCATAAAATATGTAGGAATAAACGTAACCAAAGATGTCAAAGATCTGTATGCTGAAAACTATAGAAAGCTTATGAAGGAAATTGAAGACGATACAAAGAAATGGAAAAACATTCCATGCTCATGGACTGGAAGAATAAAATTGTTAAAATGTCAATACTACCCAAAGCAATCTACATATTCAATGCAATTCCAATCAAAATTGCACCAGCATTCTTCTCCAAGCTAGAACAAGCAATCCTAAAATTTGTATGGAACCACAAAAGACCCCGAATAGCCAAAGTAACATTGAAGAAGAAAACCAAAGTGGGAGGCATCACAATACCAGACTTTAGCCTCTACTACAAAGCTGTAATCATCAAGACAGCATGGTATTGGCATGAAAACAGACACATAGACGAATGGAATAGAATAGACTCCAGAACATACTTAAACATCATAAAAGCCATTTATGAAAAGCCCACAGCTAACATCATCCTCAATGGGGAAAAACTGAGAGCTTTTTCCCTGAGATCAGGAACACGACAGGGATGCCCACTCTCACCGCTGTTGTTTAACATAGTGTTGGAAGTGCTAGCATCAGCAATCAGACAACAAAAGGAAATCAAAGGCATCAAAATTGGCAAAGATGAAGTCAAGCTTTCGCTTTTTGCAGATGACATGATATTATACATGGAAAATCCGATAGACTCCACCAAAAGTCTGCTAGAACTGATACATGAATTCAGCAAAGTTGCAGGATACAAAATCAATGTACAGAAATCAGTTGCATTCTTATACACTAACAATGAAGCAACAGAAAGACAAATAAAGAAACTGATCCCATTCACAATTGCACCAAGAAGCATAAAATACCTAGGGATAAATCTAACCAAAGATGTAAAAGATCTGTATGCTGAAAACTATAGAAAGCTTATGAAGGTAATTGAAGAAGATATAAAGAAATGGAAAGACATTCCCTGCTCATGGATTGGAAGAATAAATATTGTCAAAATGTCAATACTACCCAAAGCTATCTACACATTTAATGCAATCCCAGTCAAAATTGCACCAGCATTCTTCTCAAAGCTAGAACAAGCAATTCTAAAATTCATATGGAAATACAAAAGGCCCCGAAGAGCCAAAGTAATTTTGAAGAAGAAGACCAAAGCAGGGGGCATCACAATCCCAGACTTTAGCCTCTACTACAAAGCTGTCATCATCAAGACAGCATGGTATTGGCACAAAAACAGACACATAGACCAATGGAATAGAATAGAAACCCCAGAACTAGACCCACAAACGTATGGCCAACTCATCTTTGACAAAGCAGGAAAGAACATCCAATGGAAAAAAGACAGTGTCTTTAACAAATGGTGCTGGGAGAACTGGACAGCAACATGCAGAAGGTTGAAACTAGACCACTTTCTCACACCATTCACAAAAATAAACTCAAAATGGATAAAGGACCTGAATGCGAGACAGGAAACCATCAAAACCCTAGAGGAGAAAGCAGGAAAAGACCTCTCTGACCTCAGCCGTAGCAATCTCTTACTCGACACATCCCCAAAGGCAAGGGAATTAAAAGCAAAAATGAATTACTGGGACCTTATGAAGATAAAAAGCTTCTGCACAGCAAAGGAAACAACCAACAAAACTAAAAGGCAACCAACGGAATGGGAAAAGATATTTGCAAATGACATATCGGACAAAGGGCTAGTATCCAAAATCTATAAAGAGCTCACCAAACTCCACACCCGAAAAACAAATAACCTAGTGAAGAAATGGGCAGAAAACATGAATAGACACTTCTCTAAAGAAGACATCCGGATGGCCAACAGGCACATGAAAAGATGCTCAACGTCGCTCCTCATCAGGGAAATACCAATCAAAACCACACTCAGGTATCACCTCACACCAGTCAGAGTAGCCAAAATGAACAAATTGGGAGACTATAGATGCTGGCGAGGATGTGGAGAAATGGGAACTCTCTTGCACTGTTGGTGGGAATGCAAACTGGTGCAGCCACTCTGGAAAACAGTGTGGAGAAAATTAAAAATAGACCTACCCTATGACCCAGCAATAGCACTGCTAGGAATTTACCCAAGGGATACAGGAGTACTGATGCATAGGGGCACTTGTACCCCAATGTTTATAGCAGCACTCTCAACAATAGCCAAATTGTGGAAAGAGCCTAAATGTCCATCAAGTGATGAATGGATAAAGAAATTGTGGTTTATATACACAATGGAGTACTACATGGCAATGAGAAAGAACGAAATATGGCCCTTTGTGGCAACGTGGATGGAACTGGAGAGTGTGATGCTAAGTGAAATAAGCCATACAGAGAAAGACAGATACCATATGTTTTCACTCTTATGTGGATCCTGAGAAACTTAACAGAAACCCATGGGGGAGGGGATGGAAAAAAAAAAAAAGAGGTTAGAGTGGGAGACAGCCAAAGCATAAGAGACTGTTAAAAACTGAGAACAAACTGAGGGTTGATGGGGGGTGGTAGGGAGGGGAGGGTGGGTGATGGGTATTGAGGAGGGCATCTTTTGGGATGAGCACTGGGTGTTGTATGGAAACCAATTTGACAATAAATTTCATAATTGGATAGCACTTCTCTCTGTGCTTCCACATTAATAATAATAATAATAATAATAAAAGAATAGACTCCAGAATTGGACCCACAAATGTATGGCCAACTCATCTGTGACAAAGCAGGAAAGAATATCCAATGGAAAAAAGACAGTCTCTTTAACAAATGGTGCTGGGAGAACTGGACAGCAACATGCAGAAGGTTGAAACTAGAGAACTGTCTTACACCATTCACAAAAATAAACTCAAAATGGATAAAGGACCTGAATGTGAGACAGGAAACCATCAAAACCGTAGAGGAGAAAGCAGGAAAAAACCACTCTGAACTCAGCCACAGCAATTTCTTACTTGACACATCTACAAAGGCAAGGGAATTAAAAGCAAAAATGAACTATTGGGACCTCATCAAGATGAAATCTTCTACACTGCAAAGGAAACAATCAACAAAACTAAAAGGCAACCGACGTAAAGGAAAAGATATTTGCAAATGACATATCAGACAAAGGGCTAGTTTCCAAAATCTATAAAGAACTCACCAAACTCCACACCTGAAAAACAAATTATCCAGTGAACAAATGGGCAGAAGACATGAATAGACACTTTTCCAAAGAAGACATCCAGATGGCCAACAGACACATGAAAAGATGCTCAACGTCACTCCTCATCAGGGAAATACAAATCAAAACCACACTGAGATACCACCTCACGACAGTCAGAATGGCTAAAGTGAACACATCCAGAGACTATAGGTGCTGGAGAGGATGTGGGGAAATGGGAATCCTCTTGCACTGTTGGTGGGAATGCAAACTGGTGCAGCCACTCTGGAAAACAGTGTGGAGTTTCCTCAAAAAATTAAAGATAGATCTACCCTATGACCCAGGAATAACACTGCTAGGAATTTACCCAAGGGATACAGGAGTGCTGATGCATAGGGGCACTTGTACCCCAATTTTTATAGCAGCACTCTCAACAATAGCTAAATTATGGAAAGAGCCTAAATGTCCATCAAGTGATGAATGGATAAAGAAATTGTGGTTTATGTGTTATAATGTTTAAATAACTTCCAACTAGTAAGACTCCAACATGTATAAATTAGACCTCACTAAAATGTAAAATTTTAGTGACTCAAAGGACACCGTTAAGAAAATAAAAAGACAGGGCACCTGGGTGGCTCAGTTGGTTAAGTGTCCGACTTCGGCTCAGGCCATGATCTCATGGTTCCTGAGTTCAAGCCCTGCATCGGGCTCTGGGCTGACAGCCCAGAACCTGGAGCCTACTTCGGATTCTGTGTCTCCCACTCTCTCTGCCTCTCCCCAGCTCACACTCTGTCTCTCTCTCAAAAGTAAAATAAAAAAAGTAAAAAAAAAAAAAAAGTAAAAAGACAACCCACATTATAAAGAAAATTGTGCAATTCATATATCTAATGAGAAACATAGTTAGCATATATTACAACTCAGTTATAAAAAGACAAAGAACTCAATTTTAAAATGGACAAATGAGGGGCGCCTGGGTGGCGCAGTCAATTAAGCATCCGACTTCAGCCAGGTCACGATCTCGTGGTCCGTGAGTTCGAGCCCCGCGTCAGGCTCTGGGCTGATGGCTCGGAGCCTGGAGCCTGTTTCCGATTCTGTGTCTCCCTCTCTCTCTGCCCCTCCCCCGTTCATGCTCTGTCTCTCTCTGTCCCCCCAAAAATAAATAAACGTTGAAAAAAAATTAAAAATGGACAAATGATTTCAAAAGAATATTCTCTAAAGAAGCTTTTCAGATGACCATTAAGCACATGAAAAGGTGTCCAACATCACTAGCCATCAAAAAACTACAAATCAAGGGGCGCCTTGGTGGCTCAGTCGGTTAAGCGTCTGACTTCAGCTCAGGTCATGATCTCGTGGTTTGTGAGTTCAAGCCTCGCATCGGGCTCTGTGCTGACAGCTCAGAGCCTGGAGCCTGTTTCAGATTCTGTGTCTCCCTCTCTCTCTGCCCCTCCCCTGCTCATGCTCTGTCTCTCTCTGTCTCAAAAATAAATGAAACATTTTTTAAAAATTAAAAAAAAAACTACAAATCAAAACCACAGTATATCCTTTCATAGACACAAGATAGCTATAGCCATAAAGACAGATAGGTGATTGCCAGTGAAATGACAGAGAAATTTGAAGCCTCACACATGGCTGGCAAGAATGGAAAGTGGTAGTCACTCTGGAAAAGTCTTGCAGCTATTCAAATAGTGACACAGGGACTTACCTTATTACCCAGCAATTCCACTCCTAAGTTTACAGCCAAAACAAACGAAAGACATATCCACACAAAAACTTATATATAAATGTTCACAGCAGCATTATTCATAATAACCCCCAAGTAGTAACAACAAACATCCATCAACTGAGGAATGAATAAACTGTCTTGTATCTATACAATGAAAGATTGTTCAGCAATAATAGAAGAAATGAAGTGCTGGTCTATGCTACAGCATGGGCTGACTTTGAAAACATCATACCAAGTGAAGAAGCCAGACAACAAAGGTCATACATGGAATTATTCCATTCATATTAAATGTTCATAATAAACACATCAATAGAAATAGAAGATAAATTAGCTGGGGACTTAGGGATTAGGGGAAATGAAGATTGTCTGCTAATGAGTATGGAATTTCATTGGGTATATGATGTAAAGCATCTAGAATTTATTGTGGTAACTTGGCACTATTTTGTGAATACACTGAAAAGCAGAATTGCACACCATGAAGTGTGACTTGTGTGTGAATTTTATCTCAATGGGAAGTGAATTTGCCAGAGAGGATTTCTATATGAATGGCTAATGTCTCCTTTCCCCTCCCTCCCATCAGCACTGGCAGACTTCAGTGAGCAAAACAGCACCATGGAGTGGAGGCTGGAGCCATTTACACCAAGTCTCACACCCCTGTGCCCTGCAAATGCATCATCACTAGGACAAGTCCACCTGAGAATCAGCACAGCAAGCTGCAGCCATAGACTAGCACAAAACCCATGCTCCCACCAAATCTACTGATCGTAGAGTGCTGCAAAGCTTCAGCTCCAGGGGAAATAGGATCTACCTTCCTTTGTTCATTTGTTTTCCTCTTAATATGGCCATTATTATCTCAGGAGCAGGAATAGAAGTTTTCCCTAACAATCACACAAGAAATGCAGTGACAAAGAACTTCCACTCAAATCCTATGGTTTTATAATTCTTTATGCCTTGTTAACCCATTAGTGCAAGCCCAGGGAATTTTTAAGCTTCTAAGCCCACAGTTTTCTATGACTGAATAATATTCCATTGTATACATATACCACATCTTCATCCATTCTTGTATCGATGGACACTTGGGCCATAATTTGGCTACTGTAAATAATGCTGCTATAAACACAAGGGTCCGTGTATGCCTTCGAATTAGTGTTTTTGTGTTCTTTGGGTAAATATCCAGTGGTACGATTACTGGATTGTAGTGTATTTCTATTCTCACCTTTCTGATGATCCTCCATACTGTTCTCCACGGTGGCTGCACCAGTTTGCATTCCCACCAACATTGCAAGAGGGTTACTTTTTCTCCACATCCTCACCAACAATTGTTGTTCAAGAAATTTTTAATCGCAAGATGATTATTTAATTCGACTACAGGCCTTTAGTGATAGGTTATCTGAGAGGTCAAGTTCCTGTGTACATGGAATTGGTGGATTTAAAATTCAATGACATGCCTCTTCATGTCTTTTGCAGATTTTGTAATCAGACCATTTGTTTTTCACCACTGCATTTAGAGAGTTTTTGTAGCTTCAGACACCTGGCCTTGGTTGAGTGTGTGGTTTGTAAATACTTCCTTTCAGGATGTATTTTGTTGTTTCATCTTCTTAAAATGGTCTTTCACAGAGCCTAGGTTGTTAATTTTAATAAATTTCAGTTCATCCCTTTCTTTTTATGGATCACACTTTTGGTGTCAAGTCTAAAATCTCTTTGCCAACCCTAGACCCCCGACTTTTCTCATAGACTTTTTTTTCCTAATGTTTTACATTCTACAAATAAGTGTGTGATCCATTTAGAGTTAATGATTGTATGGGGTGTGAGTTTTAGGCTTTTAGCATAGTTTAATTTTGCCCTGATGTCCACTTGCCCTACTTCCATTTGATGGAGACGCCATCTTTCATCCCATTAATTACTTAGGCATGTTTGCCAAAACTCAGTTCAGCATATTTGTTTGGGTTTCTATTCATTGCCATTGATCAACATGCCTATCCCTCTGCCAGTACCACACATAATTTACTAGCTATGTAATAACTGTTAAAATAGGGGAGATTTTATCCTTATGTTTCAAAATTGCTTTAGCTATTCTAATTCCATTGCCTTTCCATGGGGGTATTTATTTAAGGTGCATTTTTTTTTCCAAGAGCTCTGAAACTTGCTATTTTCATTATCAGGTCATCATCAACCTCTTTCCATGTCAGTACCTGTAGATCTACCTCATTTATTTTAAGTTTATTTATTTATTTTGAGAGAGTGAGAATCAGGGCAGGGCAGAGAGGGAGAGAGAGAGCATCCCAAGCAGGCTCTGCACTGATAGTGCACAGGGCTCCCCACCAACCTGAGCTCATGACCTGAGCTAAGATCAAGAGTCAAATGCTTAACCAACTGAGCCAACAAGGGGCCCCTGGATCTATCTCAATTAAAAAGCAAAAATCAAAATAAAATAAAATACATCTAGTACATCATGGCATTGATGTACTAGAATTTATTTAAGCTGGTCCTTCTTAACAGCAATTATTTCCCCCCAATTTCCTGCTATATTAAGTAATGCTGAAATCAGTATCATATTCTACATGTGTTTGCACAAATGTTCCCCAAACCTGTTTGTTGCCACTTGACTTTGTTTGGGCTTTGTGCAAAGATCCATTTTGTTTAAACGTTGTGAGGTCAAGCTTATTGATCATTTGCCTAATGGCTTCTAGGCTTTGTGTTATGCTTTAGAAAGAACTTCCCCACTCCAAAATTGTAAATAACAATGAATCATCCATGTTCTCTTGGGGTACTTTCACGGTTTCAGTTTCCCAGTCCTTGTCCCGCTGAGCCCCCTCAGAACTGACCAAGTCTCCCTGGAGACCAGAACCGCCTGGGCTGCTCTGGGGAAGCCCACGCAGCGCACCCTGGCCGCCAGCCTCTCAGGGAAATGTTCCAAGAACCCCGTGCGCAGCAGTGTCGTGCCTTGCCGGCCAGCAGCTCTCAGGAGGAGGCCCCGGGGACGCCCTGGACGCCTACTGCCCACCCCCAGTTAGACAGATGCCTTGCGAGGTGGGCTGGGAGGAAATTACCCTATTAGACTGCCAAGGTGCACCCTCTCCAGCACCTAGACTGTGTCGTCCCCTCGAAGGCTAATAACTGTTCTATGGCGCCATCTGGTGGCCACTTTTATATACTTTTCCACCGGCATTCAGGCGAAATCTCCAAGTGTGGTGTTTGGCCTCTGTGAGCCAGGCAGAACTCCAGGAGGCTTGTGGCACCTGCGGCAATCTTCCGGGTCCTACTGGGAGTCGGAGCATTGACGCCTATCCATTTGCTGGAAAATAAACAGGCAGCGTTTTGAGGAGTGACCGTCGCTGTCCTGCCAGGTGTGGACCACAACCTGAGGGTGCCCCTTCACACGCGGGAACCAACCAAAGTCGCTATGGTGTAACGGGAAAAAAGTGTTCGGCGCCCAGACACCTTCACACACGTGGCTCCGCCATCGGGTCTTTGTGCTATCCGTTTTTTCCCACTCCCGCCCGAGGTGGGACTGGGTCATAATGGGAGGACAGGCTTGCACATCGCAGGGTCAGACGCCAGCCCGCGTGTGTCCCAGCTGTCAGCAGCACCTCCTGAAATTGTTTTCCAAGGCCCCATTCAAAATGGTAGGCCGGCACGAGCCGTCTGTGAGGGACAGAACAGGGCTCTGGCTGGGCTCAATTCCTTCGTGGGGTCCGGTGATCGGAGGTGCCTCCAAGGTTTCCCGAGTTCCACTCCAGAGACACGGACCTGCTATTCCCGCACAGATGGCCCGGGAAGGTGTGTGTCTGGGCCTGGAATCGGCCCTGCGTGGGTATCGGTTGCTGGACTTTCCCATCAGCTTTTCCGAGTCCCGCTCTGGAAGTGGAGACCAGCTTGAGCCCCATGGGTTAAGTCTAAGTAGGGCCCTTCATTCCAGGTGCCTGTCTGTGTGGAACGCGGCCTTCGGAACGCCCCCACATATTCCAAGTCCCTTCTCCGGAGCTGTGGCCTGGACAGGACGGCCGATGCGAGGAGGCCTGCGAAAGGCTCTCCTGGGCCTCCCAGTCCTCCGTCATCTCACCCTGACGGACCGCGACAAGGCCAGGCCAGGCCCACAAGACCGGGGGATGCGCCCTCCTGCTTCGTGACCCAAATCCGTCCCGGTGCGGTCAGCGAAGGTGGTACTACGCCACCTGGCGGCCCCTTTTATATCGTTTTCTCCCAGAGCTCAACTTGAAAAGCGCTAGGATTAAGTGCGGAGGCAAAGCCCAGAGAGTGGCCACAAACAAGGGCAGGATCCTTCCAGTGGCCTCCTGAGCCCATGGGGAGCGATCCCAGAGATCGGACCGAAATCCCGGGAGGGGTGGGGGGCCGGGGAGCAGCGTCCTTCCCGCCATCCTCCCAAGCGGCTGGCTAACGTGGCGCTTAAGGGTCGACCAGAAGAAGGAGGCGTGGGTGGTTCACAGACTGGATCGCGTCCTGCATGGGCTTCACTCATTGGAGGTGCAGCTCAGAAAATTTTCCAAGTCCCCATTTACAGTCAGGGACCAGCACGGGCCGCCTTGAGCCGTTGGAAGGGGGTCCCTAGCTAGGCTGCCGTCCCTCTTGGGGTCCAGTCTTCGGAGGCACCTTCTGGGGAATGTTTCCAAGTCTCACTCTGGGACACGGACCAGCCCCTGCAGGCGGGGTAGCTGAGGAGGACACCCCTTGCTGGGAAATACTAACTGGGAGGAGGCTGTGCACACGGAGGGGTCAGGAGGGAAAATAGTGTCTATGAAGATAAGCTATTGAAGGGGTTTACTGTAATAGAAAATGAAAATCCTGAGATTTTTAGGAATAATGATTGCTACTATTGATGTTACTATTATTCATCATTATCGTAATTATTACTGTTTTTTTTTTTTTTTTTCTGGCTAATTGCAGTTGTAAAAACACTGAAGTTTCTACTCTACCCAAGAAGAGTGTCTGGTTGACTTAAAATGATGAAGCATGGGTTTCGGTCCACAAAATTTTTAAATATTGAAATACAATTGGCATAACAATGTATATTAGTTATAGGTGTACAACGTAATGATTTGATATTTGTATATCTTGCAAAATGATCACCACGGTCCAGTTAATATCTGTCACCATACATAGTTAGAAAAATGTTTTCTTGTGATGAGAACTTTCAAGATCCACACTCCTAGCTACTTTCAAATATGTAGTATGATATGATTAACTATAGTCACCATGCTGTGCATCCCCATGGCATTCATTTTATAACTGTTAACTTGTACCTTTTGACTCCCTTCACCCATTTGGCCCCCCTCAGGCCCTCCATTCCCTCCTCAAGTAACCACCATTCTGTTCTCCATATCTCTGAGCTTGTTTGTGTTTTTTTTCCCTAGATTCCACATATAGTAAGATCATATGTTTCTGTTTCTGTCCGACTTATTTCACTTAGCATAATGCCCTCAAGGTCCATCCATGTTGTTGCAAAGGCAAATTTTCATTCTTTATTGTGGCTGAGTAATGGTCCATTTGTCCCACAGAATTTTCTAAATCCCCTCAGAAGCCCGGGAGCTTGCTTGCTCCAACCAGTGAGGCCCTACCCTGAGAGCTGCAAGACCCAGCCTGGAAGGCCAAACCACAGCCTCCACAACTGGACCCAAGCAATCAGGACCTGATCAATATCTGACATTTTCCCCTCAATGTCCCTTTTCCTCAAAAAGCTTCCAAAATAGAAAATGGAAGAAAGCCAAATTTTCTCCCCCTCACCAATCTTGTCTGACCTTGAGTCAGCCTGACCCTCCCATCAGGACGTGTCTTCCTTTTGTTTCCACCAGAAAGTTCTCCCACTCCTCCACCTGCCTTGGAGTCTCTGCAACTGCTGGTGGCTGATTCCCTCGCCATGTAGAGCAAGCTCTGAATACATGGTGCTTGTTCTCATTTGGAAGGTCTTCCTTTATCTCAGTAGTGGGGGAACCAAACAAAGCACTCAGAGAATCATACTGTTCCCCATGCTAACTCTTAAAAAAATATATATGTATGTATTTATCATATAATTTTTTAATTGAGATATAATTCATATACCATAAAATTCACCCTTATAAGAATGAACAAATCAGTGATTTATACTCTATTCACAAAGTTATGTAAATGTCACCACTGCCTAATTCCAGAATATTTCATTGCCCTAAAAAAGACATTCCTTCCCATTAAATAGTTTCTTTCCATTCCACCCCCTCCCCAGACCCTGGCAACCACCAATCTGCTTTTTTACCTGGATCTATGGATTTATCTGCATCTCTGTATTCTGGATATTTCATGAAAATGAAACCATACAATATGTGGCCTTTATGTCTGGCTTCTTACACTCAGTGTCATGTTTTTGAGACTCATCTATGCTTTATCATATATCAGTGATTCATTTCTTTGACCTAATATATTTACACTTGAAGCCACTGGGACATTTTTTTTTTCCTGCATGTTAACAAGCCCCTTAAAAAAAAAAGGGGGGGGGTAGTAAAATGCCCATTACATTACATTTAGATTTTTAATCATTTTAAGCTTAACTACAGTGGCATTAAGTGTCACCCTCCTCCCCAGACCCAACCTGCCCCACATACCTGGAGCCACTGGCATGCCCAGTGGACACCATTCCAGCCCAGTTGCCCCGACTCAGAATGCTCTACTGCACCCATCCACCTGGACTAGAACCTCATGGGTGGGCATCCCAAAGAGTATCCAAAAGGAATGCTATTAAAGGGGAGAGACAAAGAGAGGCTCTGGGGAGGTTGGCAGCTTCCCCACAGGACCATGGCCATGCACGGGCTGCCCAGAACAAGGAGACTATGCCTTGAGGCTGGCAGTCACCCAAAGAGCTTCAGGAGGTACAGTGACTATCACTTAAGGTGTGTTCACCTCTGATTCCAGTGCCCATGCAGATCCAAGGGTGCTTGAAGGGTCAATGGCAGAGATGCTGTTTGCAGCCTTTGGCAGGCCCCTATTGGTGAACTACAGTGCAAGCCTTCAGGATTTGGGAGTAAGGCCTGCCATCATCTACAGATAATTACACTCCTTTTGAGAAACAGCTCTTAGCCCACTACTGAGTCTTAGGAGAGACTGAACACTGAACTATGGCCACCAAATTACCATGAGCTGCCCATCACCTGAGCTGCCCATCATGAACTGGGTGCCATCTGACCCACCAAGCCACAACACTGGGCATACACAGCAGCACTTCATCATCAAATGGATGATGTCATTGGGCCTGATCAGGCCCTGAAGACAAGTAAGTTACATGAAGAAGTGGCCCAAATGCCCATGGTTCCCACTCCTGCTACACTGCCTTCTCTCCCAGCCTGCACCTATGGCCTAACATGGGGAGTTTCCTATGACAGAGAAAGAGAAGATGTGGGCCTGGTTTACAGATGGGTCTGCTTGACCACCTGAAAATGGACAGCAAGAGCACGAAAGGTCCTGTCTGGGGCATCCCTGAAAGACAATGGTGAAAGGAAACCCTTCGAGTGTGTGGAACTCCTAGCAGAACACCTGGTTGTGCACTTTGCTCAGAAAGAGAAATGGCCAGATGTGCCATTACCAATTCATAGGCTTGGCTGGATGGTCAGGGACTTGGAAGGAACATGACTGAAAAATTGGAACAAACTTGGGGAAAGAGGTGTGTGGACAGACCTTCCTGAATAAGCAAAAGAAGGAGAAGGAGAAGAAGGGGAAGGAGAAGAAACGTGTGTCCAATGTGAACGCTCACAAAAGGGTGACCTCAGCAGAGGAGGATTTCAATCATCAAATGGATAAGATGATCCATTCTCTGGATACCAGTCAGCCTCTTTGCCCAGCCACCCCTGTCACTGACCAATGGACTCATGAACAAAGTGGCCATGGTGGCAGGGGTGAAGGTTACATATAGATTCAGCAAAATGGACTTCTACTCACCAAACTGACTTGGAGATGGTCATCACTGAGTGCCCAATCTGCCAGCAGCTGAGGCCAACATGGAATGCCAATATTGCACCACTATACAGGAGTAATGTCCAGCTACCTGGAGGCAGATTGATTCCACTGGACTCCTTCTACCGTAGAAGGGGTACTGTCTAGTCCTTACTGGAATAGACACTTACTCTGGATACAGATTGCCTTCCCTGCACACAATGCTCCTGCCAAAATTACCATCCGTGGAATTACAGAATGTCTTATCAACTATCATGTATTCTACACAGCATTGCTTCTGATTAAGAAACTCACTTTATAGGGGCGCCTGGGTGGCTCAGTCGGATAAGCATCTGACTTCGGCTCAGGTCATGATCTCGCAGTCTGTGAGTTCGAGCCCCACGTCAGGCTCTGTGCTGACAGCTCAGAGCCTGGAGCCTGTTTCAGATTCTGCGTCTCCCTCTCTCTCTCTGACCCTCCCCTGTTCATGCTGTCTCTCCCTGTCTCAAAAATAAATAAACGTTAAAAAAATTTTTTTTTAATAAAAAAAAAGAAACTCACTTTACAGCAAAAGAACTACAGCAATGAGTCCATGCTCATGGAATTCACTGATCTTACCATGTTTCCCATCATCCTGAAACAACTAGCTTCACAGAATTTTTTTTTTCTTGATAGAGAGAGAGGGAGAGAGAGGGAGAGAGAGGGAGAGAGAGGGAGATAGAGAGAATCTTAAGCAGGTTCAATGCCCAGTACAGGGCCTGATGCAGGGCTCAGTCTTAAAACTGTGAGATCATGACCTGAGCCGAAATCAAGAGTCGGACACTTAATCAGATGCTTAACTGACTGAACCACCCAGGCGCCTGGACAGAATGATAGAATAGACTTTTGAAGACTCAATTACAGTGTCAGCTAAGTGGCAGTATCTTGCAGGGCTGAGGCAAGATTCTCCAGAAGACTGTATACTCTCTGAATCAGCATCCAATGCATGGTGCTATTTTTCCAATAGCCAGAAGCCATAGGTCCAGGAACTGAGGGATGTAAACTGAAATAGCACCACTCCCATTACCTTAGTCACCCACTAGCAAAATTTCTGATTCCTATTCCCACAACCTCATGCTTTGCTGGCCTGAAGGTCTTGAAACACAGAGGGAGAAAGGCTTCCACTAGGAGACACAATGATTCTATTGAACTGGAGGTTAAGACTGCCACTCAGCCACTTTGGTCTCTTCATGCCTCTGAATCAATAAACAAAGAAGGCTGGTTGGGGTGATTTACCCTGACTACCAAGGGCAAATTGGACTACTACTCCACAATGGAAGTAAGGAAGAATATACAGGAGATCCCTTAGGGCCTCTCCTAGTGTTACCATGCCTTGTGATCAAGGTTAGTGTAAAACTATAATGACCCAATTAATAGGCAGGATTATTAACGGCCCAGACCCTTCGGGAATAAAGGGTTAGGTTTACCCACCAGGTAAGGAACAAAAATTAGCTGAAGTGCTTGGTAAAGGCACAGGGATACAGAGGAGTAGTGGAACAAGGTAACTATAAATACTAGCTACGACCACATGATCAGTTAAATGAAGACTGTAATAGTCATGAATATTTCCTCCTTATTTTACTATGAATACATTTGTGTCTGTCTTTGTTTTCTTTCCTCCCTTACATTATTATCATGTAACATAAGATGTACCAATTTTTGTTATAGGATTTAAGTATGGCCAATTCTACATCATAGTGTTTAAGTTACATGGTTTCAAGGAGAAAAGTAAACATCACTCAAGGACTTCCCTCCTCCTCTAGGGAAGGAGTCAGTGCCTTTTTGGTCTTACAAAGGTTGTATCATGCTAGACAGAATCATGACCTTGTTACTGTCCTTATTTGGCATTTATTTATGGCTTAAAGATGTATATGGGTGCCAAATTGACAAGGGGTGGGCTTAGGATGGTTAATTTTATGTGTCAACCTGACTAATCATCGGGAGTCTATATTAAACATTATTTCTGGGTATGTCTGTAAAGAAATTTCCAGGTCAGAGCAGCATTTCCACTGAATCAGTGGCTTCCAAAGCATATTGTCCCCACCCTGTGTGTGGGCATCATCCAACCCACTGAGGGCCTGAATAGAAACAACAGAAAGCAGAGGAAGGAGGAATTCAACCCTTTTTCTTTGCCTTGCTGTCTGAGCCGGAACATCTCATCACATCTCCTGCTCTCAGACTGGGATTTTTATCATTGGCTCCCCTGTTCTCAGGCCTTCAGACTCACACCACATTACACCATCAGCTTTTCTGGGTCTCCAGCTTGCAGGTGGCCAATCATGGGACTTTTCAGCCTCCATAATAACATGACCTGACTTCACGTACTAACTTCATAGATATCTGCAGCGCACACTGACAAACCCATCATGTGTTTGTCCTTGCCTCACACACCAAAAAGGATGACAAAGAAACAAAAGGGCCAGAACTGCAGCAGGGGCTGTGGTATGCCCCATCACTGAGAAGCCCATTAGGGAGCCCACACCTCAGCAGAACTCCTCAGGAGTCAGGTTGTGAGTAAAAAGTGACCTCAAAAGAGCCTCCACAGGCCTCCCCAGCATTCTAGAAGGTTCACAGATGTTCTGCTGTGGTTCCACTTCCATCAGCTGTGGTTCATGCCTTTGTCTGCATGGCCTATGTGGATGTGTGCAGGGTGCCAGGACACCAGGGCAGAACCATGTCTCTATGTACACAATAAGACACTCACACACAAAAACTCAAAGCACACACAACACTCAAGCACCAACCCCTATAAAAACCTCACAGTGAAGCTTTTAGCCCCACACACATAGATACACACCCCCTCACACCACAGACTCAGCTGTGCCTGTTCAGGCACACAGTCAGAGACAGGGACTGTAGCTCCCCAGCACACAATACAATCAACCGTACCCGCCTGATATTGAAGAGTCAGCCCAGTGTGCTCCAGTCACCGAAGTGCTACCAGCCAGGTTCTTAGGCTTGGGAGGTCAAGTGGAGTGGACAGATAGTGACTACAGAGTGAAAGTCCATGGTAGACACTATCCAGTGTGTGAGTGTTATGTGGCTCCACTGAGTCCAGATACACAGGGGATGTGTACCCCCACTGCACGTCCCAGCTACATGCCAGTCCCCTGTTCCTGCAGACAAAGCTCCCAGTGGTGCCAAAACCATCAGCCCTGGGGATCTGGCGGTCAGAACACCTCCCTCCAGACGGGGCCCTTGTGATGACCCTGAGGTAGCCCAGGAGTCCCTGTGCCTGACTGACCCACTGTCTATGTCCACACTGGGGAGAAGGACCCCTAATGCAGGTCAGAGTAGGGTTGCCAGAGAGGGCCTTCGTGCTCCAGCAGCAGAACAAGACTGTGGAGCAGCCTCCAAACCAGGTCTGCCTGACTTTGCCCACCTGGCCTTCCCAGGACTTGGAACAACCAGATACACTGAGCTTGTATGGGCAGAGGGGCCTTATGGTCACCCAGATGACACAGCACAAATCCCTATCTTAGACTCCAGGCTTCATGCAGGTACCCTTCACAGATGGGGAACTGAGAGGTGGGCCCAGACTGAATCCCCATCACTTCCCGTCACCCAGGTCTCCTTCAGAACTTGGGTGGGCACCCTCACCCAGATGCTGCTATCACCCTCTAACCATGACCTCCAGGGAGGTGACAGCATCCTGGCCTAAACCAGCCCATTCCTCCAGCCACTCACAGCTGCTCAGTGCCCAAGTCGCAGCTTCTGCTCCTGCCACCAGCTAGGAGTGTGGTGCAAGGTGCCAGTGTGCACCTCCAGCTATGGGTTTTGCCTGTCCTCCATACTCTACAGCACTGGCCTGAGTGCTTGTCATTCATTCATTGTATTCATTCCTGGCCCCAGACTCAGAGCACATGTGGGGAAGGGAGAGCCACTCCTGCCAGGACTGAGGAAACATCGTGGAGAAAACTGTGAGGACTAACTGGGGACTTCAGTACAACCCCAGATGGCTCTAGAACCCCACCTCCCTGTGTTGCCTTCCCCTGACCCTGACCCAAGTGAAGCCCTGTCATCTCACCAGCATGGTGGCTACTGAGTGGCTTGTGAAAGGCAAATCTGATCATGTCTGTGCCCCCAAACCTTCAGATCTCCCTACTGCTCTTAGGACAATCCCTCAGGAGCCTCTGTAACATGTACCCCGCTGCACTCTCCCTCTGGTTGCTGCAGCCCAGCCACATGGGTCCTCTTGAGAATAGGAGAGTAGGGGACAAGGAATCTGATCGGTTTCAAGGACAATCAGATGTCAAAGGTAGGGAATTCTCTCTAAACTGACTTACCAGGATTCTTGCTGCAACTAGACTAGGCAGGCTTAAGACAGGGCCCAAGCATGAGGCCTAGTTAAAAAGAGAGCTAAAGGGAGCCTGACCAAAGTTTGGTTAAGGAGTCTTCTTCAAGGAATCAATCACCCCAGAAAACGCCCTAGTTAAGCTGCCTCCTCTCCTTGGTGCTGATCCTACATAGCCCCCAGGGGGTCAGCATGCGTTTCTTCTCCAAAGTCTGGGCATTCTATCCGTAGTCAGTTGGATTTGTCTGCTCAAGTTGGCCACACAAGCCTTCTTTCTGGTTGTCTTCTTCATGAATCTACCTACTTTTGCATTTCGCTATACAGCAGCCTCTTCCCAGTTTTTGGCAGCACTGAATGCTCTCCCACTGAGATGAAGAAGACATGATGCTAGTTCTCCATGGCGGGAATCCCCTGCCCCCATGAGTCCAGCAGGATATTCAGCAATCCAAACTTTGTTTTGTATATTTTTGTGGCTTATGAAGAGTGTAATTGTGGATTCCAGGACTTTTATTCTCAATGTTGGATTGAGGCATTGGGCCAGGTTTTCTTCGACATGTTGACGACGCTGGTGGAGGCAGATAAGGGGGTGGGGGGGTGGGGGTGGGAACAGAGCTCTCCCACGAAGGTGTTGGGGTTGGGGAGGGCGAGGGACTCACCGCCATCCTTCCTCCAGCGCGCAGACCCTTCCTGCACCGCCGCTGCTGGAGCTCCCAGACCCCGTGTCAGAGAGGGAGAGAGGGGTCTCGCTTGACAGGTAACCCGGACAAACGCCCCATAAGTGGAAGACAAGGAGACTGAGGCCTGAAGGTGACAAAAATGCCCCAAGGTCACGCCGCTAGTATTGGTGGAGCTCGGGACTCAATAACTCAAGCGCTTTTGGGGGGAGCAAAGAGGAGCAAACACTTTGCGACAGCAGCAACCACACGGCATCCCAACAGGCGCATGCGCTGGACCACACCACACCCTCGCAGAGTTAGCCCAGTGGGGCGGGGCCTCGGTCCGCGCCGACTCAGGGCGGGCAGGATGGGCTTCTTCGAAATCTCGCGATTTCGAGGCTGTGGTGTTATGCCTCAGGTCGCGTGGGCCAAATGGCAGGATAAGGGGCGGGGACAATGAGGGACCCTCCTAGGAACCTCTGCGTAAGAGCGGAGCGAGCCTCGTAACGGGAGGGCGCAGGAGGTGGGCCGCACCGCCTCAACTGTCGTAAAAGGGGGCGGGACGCGCCGCGTTCGAGATGGTCGTAAAATGGGCGGGATGCGTCTCACTCGGGCCTGACGCAGAGGAGGCGCGGGTTGCTCCGGCCGGCGGCTGGCTGGGCGCGACCACCATGGAACGCTACGGTGGCGCCTTCGAAGAGGCGGTAGATGGGGCCCGGCAGCAGGAGCGGCACTACCAGCTGCTATCTGCATTACAGAGCCTAGTTAAAGAGCTTCCCAGGTGCGCGGCCGCGGGGTGGGGCGGAGCGGGCGGCTGAGGCGGCCCTGGGTCCCGCCCGCGCTCACCGCGTCCCTCTGCCCGCAGCTCTTTCCAGCAGCGCCTGTCCTACACCACGCTCAGCGACCTGGCCCTGGCGCTTCTTGACGGCACCGTGTTCGAGATCGTGCAGGGGCTGCTGGAGATCCAGCACCTCACCGAGAAGAGCCTGTACAATCAGCGCCTGCGGCTACAGAATGAGCACCGAGGTGCGCGGGGGAGGCGGGACGACGCACGCTTCTCCTCCGGGAGTTTAGCTCTCGGTGTCTGTGTAGGCCGAGTCCTTCCCTGGGTGTCGCTCGGATGAAGACGCTAAAATTGACCAGGTCAAGCGCGCGGAGACCGCTAGCCCTTTTTTGGTGACAAAAAGGTCAAGGCAATTTAATTTTGTCAGTTGCACGACCCCGCATCAATATAACATCGACACTCCCTGCCCAGACTTAGCCTTGTCTCCACCCTCGTCCACGCAAGATGGCCCAAGGCCTTCCTGTGTGGTCAGTCCGTGGGCGGATCCTGGTGGTGGCGGTCAGCGGTAGCGGCTGACTACCCTCGGTGATGCTCCAAAGTGTTGACAGTTCTTCCGTGCTTTAGGGTCAGTTCCCCTTCCAGCGGCGCAGAGCCCCACACCACCCCTGCCCCCTCACCCGCACTATGCCCTGTGTCACCCTTTGGAACCAAAAACTTCTTCACTCGAGCCACACCCTCAGCCCTTGGCTCCTCCCAGGCGTACCCACTCGGGGGTCTCCGGAGCCCCTTCCTGCAAGGTATGCTGGGCAGCTCTCCCTGCCCCCATGAGATTTCCTACCTTTGTTATTGTATTTTTACCAAACTTACTTATTAAAAAAAAAAAAAAAAAAGGTTAAAATATTTAGTAAAGTTGGAAGAATAATGTATACCTGGATCCCCTCCAGGTAGATTCAATAATTAACATTTTGCCGAAGTTCTTAATACCTCTAAATATATATGCAACACCATAGGGTTTCACTCTGGATCTTCAGCATTCCTCTAGACTGGGGTTTTCTAACACAGCACTGTTATTTGTGGCTGAACAAGTCTTAATGGTGAGACAGTGTCTTGTGCATTGCAGGATGTTTAGCAGCATCCGTGGCTTTTACCCATTAGATGACAGTGGCATATTCCTCCAGTGACAGCCAAAAATGTCTCCAGACATCATTGGGGGTCAACTTTGGCCCAGGATTGAGAACCAGTGCCCTAGAACAAGAACACTCCAACATGACCAGGGACAGCATCCTGAGAATTTAATCATTCCAGGGTGTCTTCTGACCTTCAGTCCACAGTCACATTACCCAACTTATCACAAACTGTCTCTGTAAGGACAGTGTAGGTTTATGCATGGCATTTGGTTACTTTGGTCTCTGCTCCTGGAATAGTCTCAAAACATTTACTATGGCATTGACTTTTTGAAGAGAATGTCCCCATGCTGGGTCTGTCAGATTGCTTCCTCATGCTGTCATTTAACCATTTCTCCACCGTTTCCTGTAAACTGGACAGCAGTTGCAGACCCAATGATATGCAACTTAAACGTTTATGGCAGAAATTAGCATTTCTCTCAGAAATCGACATTGGATTTTGTTGAATCCCTTTTTCTATATCTATTGACATGATCATGCGGCTTTTTGGTTACTATGGTGAATTACACTGATGTTTTTAATTCCTGGCATAAATCCTAGTTGGTCAGGATGTATTATCCTTTTTGTCTGTGTTGGATTTGATTTGCTAAAATCTTGTTAAGAATTAAGGCTGGCTTCATAGGATGAGTTGGGAAGCGTTCTCTTCAGGTTTTTAAGTTTTTATAGAATTGGTGTTACATTTTCCCTGCTGTTGGAGTGGTTGTCTTTGTAAACATTTCCATTGAGGCGTAAAATGCATACAGTCAAAAATCCAAAGTACATAGCTCATTATTCTTTATAATGCTCAAATTGGGCCACATACAGTCAGTGGGAGAGCTCTTGGGCTGGCTCCTGTGTTCTTTTGATGTGTCCCCATCATTCTTGGAGCACTTCCTTGCTTTCTGGTACAGGAAGGTGTTTAGGCTCATCTTTTCTTGTCTTTCCCTGCCTCAGTCTGTTTCCAGCTTCAGCAGCCTCCCATCAGGATGGACCTTTCCCTTTGGCCACCAAAAAGCTTTCCCACTCCTGCCTGTGGTTGAGTCTCTACCAAATGCAGGCAGTGATGGTCACTTACTCTTGCTGTCAGTAAGTAGTTCTCATTCTCATGTGGGCGACCTTTGTTTATCCACAGAGATTACTAGTTCAGGGAGTGAATAAAGCACTCCGAATAATAAAGGGGGGGGGGCAGGGAGGGCAGCAGTTTCTCCAGAGTCCTGGTTCCTTTTAGTGAAGATTTTTTGATAATCCTCTAGACACCTTGCTACTTGTGCTTCAGAAGTTTTGGACAGGTTTTGATGCCACCAGCAATGGGTGAGCACCCTGTGACTTTCTGCTTTTCCTTCCCTCTGACTCAGCAGGTGGTGGTGATTGGCTGCCATTGCTTTCCTTGGTCACTGCTAAAGCCAGGCAGTGGCCACAGCTCTCATCTCACCCAGTGGAAGCTGGATGTTGTCCTGAGATTTGCAGCAATGTTTGATAAACAAAGTGAAGGAGATAACGTGTTCCTGCATTTATCTATTTATTTCCTCCCATCCTGCCTCCACGTGGTGTAAACATTAACCAGGGAGCATCTTCCTTGTCCTTGTGTGTATGCAGGTGTCTCAAGGGTGGTTCTTGGTTTCACACTCATTTAATGTGATAAATGCCATTGTTGAGGTGTACACAGAATGCCAAGACACAGGAGATTGGTAAGGTTCGGGGCACAGCAGGTGCCAAACCACTGGCTAAGAGGTATCTGCCTAAGACCTAGTGTTGGGTTTGTTTCCTTATGGCCGAGGACCCCTCCTTACAGGAGAGATCTAGCCATTTGACATGGGTCTAGGATCTATGCTGTATAGTTTTGTATATTCTGTTTTGTGATTGGTTTCTTTCCATCCCATGATACCTTTCTCCTCAGTCCAGTCCTATCAGACTAGACAACTTTGCTTATGTTTATGGTATGATTTAGTGGCAACTGTAGGAGCTTTCCTCAGTGGCCTTGGTGAACTCCTCTCCAAGTAACATAGACACCCCCCGCCCCCAGTAGAGGACCTCTAATGGCTCATCTCATCCTTGGGCCCATCCTACTCCCTCTGGGAGTGGTGGATGGGGTGGGGCAGGTCTGCCCACCCTGAAGGGCAGCTCTGAGGGAGGGACACAACCATGCCTCTGGAAGCAGAGACCATGCCATGCTTTGGCACAATGACTCCTCATCCTCCTTTTCCCAGACCTTTGCCTGGGTGGTCTCCTGGACATCTCTGTATATATCACATGGGTGATGGGCAGCTCACACCCAGGAATGCTGGCCTGTGGCCATCTGAACCTAGAAGCCTGCAGACCGCAGTCTCCCACTCCTGTTGGTCTTCTGACCCCGGGCTATAGCCCTGGCCCCACCCCTACGCCAGCCTGCCCTCGCTCACCCTCCTCTGTTGCATTCTTGCACCGAGTCCCCTCGATCCTCGCTGCTAGAGAATGGCCCTGCCCTGGTTGAGGGAAAGACTGAGTGGGCTAGGGGATTGGGCATCCCCCAGAACTCCATCCAGCTGCTAGTGCAGGGCTTCGGGCAGGCTGGGTCATCAGGCAGGGCTTCATGTCTGCGCCTTGTCCTGGCTGCCCCATGGTGGGACAGCCAGGGCAGGTGCTGAGGCAAGAGGTGTTCCCTGATCCCCTCCCATCTCACCTCCCACCACCTACCTGACTTCTCTGGTCTCATCTCCTCCTAGTGCTCAGGCAGGCGCTGCGGCAAAAGCACCAGGAAGCCCAGCAGGCCTGCCGACCCCACAACTTGCCCGTGCTCCAGGCAACTCAGCAGCGTGAGCTGGAGGTAGGGGTGTGGGCAGGGTGACTGGGCCATGGTGGAGGGGGCCCAGGGTGGAATGGGAGCTGCTGTCTCCTCTGGGCCTCAGCTTGGGTGGTCCACTAGAGACCTGATGAGCCCCCAGTATGGCTCTTCACTGTGGGGGTTGGGATGTGGCAGAACTGGGTAAAAGCATATGATTCCCTGCTCCCTGGGGCTGCAGCTGCTTGTGGCCCGGGCCTGTGCAGGGCAGGTGCTGAGTGGGAGGCCGTTGTGCCCCAAGGCTTTAGAGGTGCAAGGGCAATGGTGGGATTATGAGGCCTGTCCTGTTCCCAGATTGCTCAGGACAACCAAGAGACCCATATGTAACCGAGAAGCCATGGGTGGTAGGAGTGCATGGAGGGATTTGTGCAGGGTCCCAGACGGCCCCGAGCCAGGGCATACAGGGAAGAGGTGCTGAGCTGGGGTTGGCTGGCAGTCCCAATGGGGAGGGAACATATGCAAAGGCACAGAGGTGGTTGGCAACTTGATAGTAACCAGAGGTGGATCTAGCATCTGGCCAGCTCATGGTGGTCCTGAGCGGTCATTGCTGGGCAAAGTCTGGCACAGCAAAGGAGGGACACCTGGCCGGAGGTCCTGGAAGGGAGAACATTTGGGGTGGGGCAGCCGAACTTTTCTCCAGGGTTCAGTGTGGCCGAGGAGGGAGCAACCTGGTGCAATAAGGGCACCATCAGTGGCCTTGGAATGATTGGGAAGGTGGGGGGGGGGGGGGGGGCGCTAAAGGAAGTGGCAAGCCACCAGTGTATGTTTGAGGCATTGATGGGCAGGGGGCTAAGCCCCTGAGCCGCCCTCACCGTGCAGGCAGTGGAACACCGGATTCGTGAGGAGCAGCGGGCAATGGACCAGAAGATTGTCCTAGAGCTAGACCGGAAGGTGGCAGACCAGCAGAGCACACTGGAGAAGGCAGGGGTTGCTGGCTTCTATGTGACCACCAACCCACAGGTCAGTGCCTCAGGTCTGCCCTGGTGCAGCCCAGGGGATGCTGGTTCCCAAAGGTCCAATTCCCTCTGGGGTTTTATCATTGGTCACTGGGGAGCCAGGCCCAGGGTGTGTAGACGGAGGGGAGGAGGGAGAAATTAGTAAGGCAAGTCCCACTGCCTCTGCCTCCCCTTCCCCAGGCCTGCTACTCACAGGACCCTCATCTCCTCCCTACATACATCTCCGTGTGCACCAAGCCTGGACAACTGCAGCCTTGTTGGGGGTGGCATCCCCACTTTTTCCCCTTTCTGGCAAGCCATGGGCAGGATTCACTGGAAGTCAGTCCCATGGGTTCATTGCTTGGCACTCTTAGGCCCTGGTAGCTGCCTGTGGGCCTTTGGGAAAAGGAGGCTTCTGCCTGGGGCTCTTGCCAGTGTAGGAGAGTCTAGGTGTCATGCTGGCCTCACAGCAGCCCTTCTGCATCTCAGGAGCTGACACTGCAGATGAACCTATTGGAACTCATCCGGAAGCTGCAGCAGAGGGGCTGCCAGGCGGGGAAGACAGCTCTATGACCAGATGGGGTCCCTGCCAGTTACCTGCTGCCCATCACAGCTGAGAAGACAGCCCTGTTCCTCAGTTGCTACAGGCAGCAGAAAGCTGAATGGAACCTGGCCACCACCTTCCCAGCTGCCTGCAGGAGGAGTCAACCCTCTGAGGAGAGGCCAGATGGGACTCTGGCTGCACCTGCCATCCACCTTTGCTTTTGTCCAAAGCTAGGATGGTATGGTAAAGGGAAGAGTGGGCCTATCCTGCTAATCGGATGCCTCAGAGCTGAGCACAGTAGGGCTGGAGGTCCTAGCACCTTCTCACTCCACTGGGTGCACCCAATCTCTGCCATGCTTCAGGCTTCATGCTTGTTCTGGTCTCAGCCCTTCCCTTGGCAGATGCAGCCCAAGTCAATGGGAGAGGCTCCAAGGCCCAAGCCCTCTGAGGCCCAGAGAAATAAAGGTGCCACAGTGTGGCCTGCACGTGGCTTATATGACAGCTCTGTGGTATCTGCCATGACTGGGGCCCTCACCTGGTAGCTCCATGGCCTATGGAGGAGTCAGCAGATGCCCCCACTCCCCATGTCAGAGGTTCCTCCCAGGGGCACCCCCTCTGGAGCTCCCTCATGCAGCTGCAGGCCCAGCCATACCACCTTTCCCCCAGGGCACTAAGACTATCTAGTCTGCTCTGGGGCTGAGGACTAGAGGGAGGAGGCAGCTTTGAGTCAGCTCTGGTCACAATACTAGGAGCCTGATGGGTCATTAGGACAACTGGGGCGAAGGGCACCGAGCAGCAAGTGTCGGGGTGGGGGGGGGGGGGAAGTCTAGGGTGGGGAAGCAGCAAGCCCACCCCAGGAGCATCCTGTCTGCATTGGTCTGTGCCCAGGGGCGCTGCTATCTGTCATCTTGGGGTGGGAGTGTCTAGCACCCTACATAGCCAAATCTGTGATACAGACTGAAGGAAGGATTGGTGGGTCCACTCCACCCATGGTGGGCCTCACTCCCAGGGACACATGGTGCCAGAGAGGCAGAGCCATCAGAACTATTCTGTCTTTGATGCTGACCCCACAGGACTTGAGGGGGAAAAGCGTTGCAAGAAAGAAGTTGAGGGCTGCAGGAATAGTGGTTTATTGACCAGGCCAGCTTCCCCACTGGTGACTACCCGAGGGGCTCAGGGTATGGGCTGGATGAACTCTGTCAGAAGGTGGTCCTTTGGGTCCAAGGTCATGGGGTTGTGCCCACTTATTGAAGGGCAGTCCCTGACAGTTCCCAGTGGCTCTGGCAAGCATCAGACATGATCTAGGTGCCCATGTCCTGGGCAGAGGCCAGAGGGGCACCGAGGCCCGACTTCCAGTGGATCTCATAGTCTTGGGCATAAAAAGGTGAATCCACGTGAAGTTTTGGTTGGGCTATAAATGTGGCATTGGCCTGGGAGGCCACAGCCCAGGCAAGGGAGCATCTGAAGGCCAAGTCTGAAGGTGGGTGGTGGTGCCCCACGAGCACTAGGCTGGACGGTGAAAGAGGCTGCCTGTGCGGAGCCTCCGCTTGAGCTCCTGCCACAGCAGCTGCCTCTCCCGCCAGGCACCCTTCATGACACCACTGTTCTCCAGGGCGCGGCGGGACAGGTAGGGCAGCACTTCCATCACAGGGCCATAGGGTACATACTTGTACACGGGAAAGCCCGCCTGACCTGTGCACACAGAAGCAGTGAGTCCCAGTCCTAGACTTCCCCACCCCTGCTCCCCTGGGAGACTCAGCTCACCTAGTGGGAAGCTGATCTGATCACACATGCCCAGTAGCTGTCCAAAGTACACCTGACGGTCAGCAGGGTGCAGGCCCAGCTCCTCCATCCTGTAGACAGACAAGATGGCAGGTGAGCCCCCAGGGCAACTTGAGCTAGCTCTGAACCCTCCATTTCCACTCCCAGATCTTCATACACTTTAGCTTCCATCCCCTGCAGGGTGGGGCATAGGTTTAGGCTCTGTGCTGCCCAGACCAAGCATCTGCCCTGCAAGTCCCACCTCAGGTCATGGCCACCAAGTTCCCTCCTCTCCCAGCCAGCCTCCCCTTCCCACTATGCTTGCTCCCCATGGCCCCTTCCCTCTCCCCTCTCGTCTGCCCTAACCTAGTGAGGCAGGCCTGCCCCAAAGCCTGGCCTGGGTAAGCCATCAAAAGACCCTCCTCCAACCCCTTTTTGAGCCCCTCTCCTTCAGTGCCACATCCCCTCCGTCCCACCCAGTCTCTTGTCCTCCCCTTACTGGCTGCTCTGTCCCATACAGCAGCACCAGCCACTGGTGCCCGCTGAGTCTCTGAAAGTCAACCGGTCTAAACTGAGATGTGCTAGAAGTATCTAACACACATGGGATTTTGAAAACTGGAAAAAAGAATACTGTTTTTCTGAAATACTGAATATAGGTAATATTTTGGATATGTTGGCCTAATTGAAAGGTATTACTGAAATTAACGTCATCTCTTATATGGCCAGTAGAACATTTAGAATAGATGTGGCTCACATTTCTCTTAGTGCTGCCCAACACCTGGCCCCCAACTGTGCCCAGCACCCTCTCCTGACTTCATACCTCCCTTGTATGGTCTTAGAAAAATTTCCAAGGTTTGTAGTGTCTACTTACTGAGGATTCTTATATTTTTACCTCCAGCTTGCTGTATCCACATGTCCAGACTCAATTACCAGCGCTCTGGAATCTGCCCTCATCCTTCCACCTCCCTCCAAGGGCATATTTAGCCTGGGTCCTCCTCACACGCACCCAGGCTGCAGGCCAGCAGTGTGCTTCCCTGTCTCCAGGGTCCCCCTCTTCTCACTGTCTCAGGCCCCTCACTCCTAGAGCATTGAGGACATCTCACCCCGGCCCTCCACATGAGGATCATCCTCCAGAGGTCCTCTCCCTCTTTCTGTCAGAGTGGCTCCAGTGTGGGGGCCACCTACTCTAAAGCAGGCCATGGTCTCTACCATGTGGCCCCGGTCTCCAGTTTAAGTATCTCTGTCCCTCACTGGAACATGAACCCTGTGAGAGCAGGGCTGCCACCATGTTGCTGCCCACCTGACTGGCAGTGGTGGGGTCATTCACACGGTTCCTGCGGAAGTGGCTGCTGACCCCTCTCCACCCACTAGGCCATGTGACTGCAGCTTCTCCCAGCAGGCAAGGTTCTCCACCTGGCTTCTGAGCTAGGCCTCCTGACTTCCTCTGGCCAAAAAGAGAAGAGCAAATGTGATGTGGGCAAAGGCTTGCCCTCTCAGGGCTTCTGGAAGCCTGAGACCACCATGTGGCAAAGCCTGCGCTGGCCTATAGAAAACTAGATGTGATGCAGTCCCTTTGCTGCCCCAGCCATGAATGAAGCCATTTAGGTCCAGTCAGGCCTTAGCTGACCACAGATACAAGTCAGATCTCAGGGCAGGGCCAGCAGAAGCAGTCCCCAGCTGAGCCCAGTGAACACTGCTGGCCCACAGAACATGCTGTTGTTCAGGCCTCTTGAGTTCTGGGTTGGCTTGCCACTCAGCCAAAGCTTACACAGGCTGTCTGAGCTCCCTGATGTGGCATCAGAGACCCACACTACTTCGTCAGGGAAGGTAAGCCCAAGCTGCCATGGGCTCCCCAGCTCCCAGTGCAGGAACACAGAACCATGTTCTGAAGGAGCCAAGCCTTCTCCATGACAGTATTTGTGGAGCGTGGCACGGGCCCTGGGAGTTATGAGAAAGGAGAGCGCACTCAGCTGGCACTTCAGACAAAGGAAGCCGCGTCCAGGGCAGGAGCCTCCCTGGCTAAGATGCCAAGAACAGGCTTATTCTCGGCAGGAAGATTCAGAAAGCAGAAGAGAGGAAGCCCTTCTGAGGGCAGGTTATACCTTTAGAACTTTCACTCTTTTCTGTCTAGCTGGTGAGTGGCCTACCTGTGACCCCTACCTAAAATGGGAGTGGTCAGGCAAAGCCTGCTGAGCTCATAACTGAAACCTAAGAAGATGCCACTTGTACATCACTGACCCTGTGGGCCTGCCACTTGTGTAGGGGTGCAGGTTCCCAAGTGCCAGGCCAGGGGCACAGGGAGGCTCTTTGTGTACATCATCTAGTGGATGATCAAGTTTCCATCACGGAGTAACAGAATATTTTTTAAGTCTAAGGGAAAACCAGGTTTTAAGATTTGCAACTTAAACCATCTGTTTTAAAAGTCAAACCAGAATTTTTTTTTTTTTCACCAAGCACAAAAGGTACCCCTGGCTCTCTGACATCCAGTCACAAGGCTGGGGTATCTAAGGCAGTAAATGAGCAGCTGGGAAGTCCCCAGGGATGGAGGGAAGAAGGTGGAGCAGTCCTGTCCAGCTAGGACTCCACTCAGCCCCTCACCAATCCCACAGAAACAGCCAGACCCTGATCCTGGCAGGGACTCTCAGGAGGGAGACTTACCACAGTCTTACTCGGCCTGGGTGGCACTGGTGGCCTCAGCACTCACATCCCCACCCTGATAGCTGCAACTGCTGTGCATTAGAAATCATGGTTTTCACTAACGGGAAAACATGCTCAGCATCACTCATCATCAGGGAAATATAAATCAAAACCACAATGAGGCACCACCTCACACCTGTCAGAATGGCTAAAATTAACAACTCAGAAAACAACAGATGTTGGTGAGGATGTGGAGAAAGGGGAACCCTCTTGCACTGCCAGTGGGAATGCAAAGTGGTACAGCCACTCTGGAAGACAGTATGCAGGTGCCTCAAAAAATTAAAAATAGAACTACCCTAGGGATGCCTGGGTGACTCAGTAGGTTGAGCATCTGACTCTTGATTTCAGCTGAGGTCACAATCTCAGAGTTCGTGGGATCGAGCCTGCTTGAGATTCTCTCTCCCTCTCTCCCCCCTCAATCTCAAACAAACATTTAAAAAATAGAGCTAGCTACCTACAATCCAGCAATTACACTACTATGTATTTATCCAAAGGATACAAAAATTCTGATTTGAAGGGGAACATGCACCCAATGTTTATGGCAGCACTATCAACAATAGCCAAATTACTGAAAAAGCCCAAATGTCCAACTGACGAATGGATAAAGAAGATATGGTGTGTATGTATGTATGTATATATGTATGTATATTATATATATACACATACATACACACACAATGGAATATTACTTGGCAACCAAAAAGAATGAAATCTTGCCATTTGCAACAATGTGGATAGAGCTAGAATATATTATGCTAAGCAAAATAAGTCAGAGAAAGACGTATCATGATTTCACTCATAACTGGAATTTAAGTAACAGATGAACATAGTGGAAGGTAAGAAAAAATAAGACAAAAACAGAGAGGAAAAACAGTCCATAAGAGACTCTTAAATACAGAGAACAAACTGAGGGTTGCTGGAGGGGAGTGGGTTGGGGGAATGGGCTAAATGGGTGACGGGCATTAAGGAGGACACTTGTGATGAGCACTGGGTGTCATATGTAAGTGATGAATCACTAAATTCTCCTGAAACAAGTATTATATGTTAAATAACTTGGATTTAAATAAAATTTTTAAAAAATAATAGTTTTCAGCTGCAATTTTAGGCTGTGAAAAAGCAGTGCCATCACAAGCAGAGAATAAGCACTGCTTCACCAAATGGGTGTAGAGTGACCAGAGTCAGCTTGTCAGGCAGCTGGCTGTGCCGTGCCTTGGCTGTTCATTCACTGCTTCTTCTGGAAGCCCTGCTTGGCCACAATTTGGCTGCCCTGCTTTGCTCTTGGAAAAGGCGAGGGCCACCAAGGCCACTGCCACCGTGCTTCCTGTAGGGCCTCAAGCCCAGGAAGGTGGAGACTGGGGAGCAGGAGGAGTGGCTAGGACCCCTCATGTGGTGCTCCTTGGCTTAAGATAGAAAACACAAACACATGGTGATAACACTTAAGATAGAAAACACAAACACATGGTGATAACACTGGAATATTTAAGAATTTACTTCATGGGGCACCTGGGTGACTTGGTTGAGTGTCCGACTTTGGCTCAGGTCATAATCTCTGTGGTTCACAAGTTCGAGCCCCGTGTCCGGCTCTGTGCTGACACCTCAGAACCTGGAGCCTGATTCAGAGTCTGTGTGTCTCTCTCTTTCTATGCCCCTCCCCCCTCTCATGCTCTCTCTCTGTCTCTCTCAAAAATTTAAAAACATTTAAAAAAGTTTTTTTTAATTTACTTCACCTTATTCCTATATCAGACTTGCATGGATTCTACCAAAGTTTTGCCCCACAAGACACACACTTAAAGAGAAAACAGACTATATTAAGTTCCAAATGCAGTTTAAAATGTTAAGAGTAACTATTTATAAATAAGATGATATGCTGGAGGCCTCCTGAGGGGATCTGACATTGCACATTGTATTTGTGCACTTCAGTAAGCTATTTAAATCACCGAGTGAAATTTAATTTCTGATTTGAAATTTCAATAAGTCAGGTATTAATTTTTAAAAACCCAAGTCACTGCAAATAGCCTTTTTGCTACTGCAGTGCCAATGGCCAGCTGGACCTGGGGAGACAGGAAGCTTGCAGGACACTAAAGGTGCCACTCTAGCTCATCCCACAGACATCACCCCTAAATGCCACCACTCTGCATAGCTTCCACACCACCCGTCCCAAGCCTTCCCTCACTAAGGAACACCAGACAGCTGAAGAGGGTGCCTACCTGCGCAGCGTGAAGCGAACTGTGTCCTCATTGTGAGAGGCCACCATCACTTTGGCCTTGGCATTGTGCTTCAGCTCCTCCAGGACATAATTGAGGCACCTGAAGGGAGTGCCACGTAAGCCCCAGCCTGTAGAGGCCACAAGCAGGCCCATGGCTGTCCAGCGAGCCCACTCCAAGTGTGGCCATGGTAATGGGACCAAGGCTGTACTTGTCATTCCTCAACACCTCGTAGGTAAGAAAGAAAACGTGAGCAGTACCTGGGGCTAGACATTCAAAAGGAGACTACCTGGGACACAGTGCACTCAGGACAGATGGAGCTTTGCTTCCAGAAGGGGTCCATAAGGAAATTGAAGCCTCCCTGAGCATAGAGAGTGTGAGGGTTCTGCCATCTGGCAGCAATGGTGTGTGTCCTTATGACCATTTCCAGGAACATGTGACAACTATGTCTTTGCCCGTGAGTACAGGAGACAGGGGCAAAGTGTGCTATGAGTCACTACTGTAATGACCTGACAGCAAACCACCAAAAGCTCACAAAGATGGGCACTCTGCTGGCTGTTGGGTTAACACTGTGGGCCGGCATGCTGACACAGGAGGATCCAAATACGTGTTACATGGAAAAGCAAGGGCACAGGACTGAATGCACAATGCCAAAGCAGATGTGGGTATACCCATGGCACACTTGGATACTCCCAGAAAGCAGGGCACTGCCGGGGAGGGAGCGGGAGCCAAGGCACTCAGAGTCTATTTGCGACACACACACACACACACACACACACACACACACACACACACACACACAACCTCACAAAGAAAAAGCATGGGATCTGCCTGTCCTTGCTGCAGGACAAGGTCAGCAAGACAAACACAGCAAAAGCAGATGTAGAAACAGTTGATGATCCTGGTGTGTAATTTGGAAAGCAAATGGGCTGCATGCGAGGCAGGAGGGCTGCTCAGGGCTCTCGTCCTAAGTGTCAACAAGAGCTGGCTGGGGGACCTGGGCCAGTTTAGTTTTATTCAGTAGACTTTTCTGTACTAAAAATCCACCTTAAAAGTTTTTAGAAAGGGTAAAACAAAAGCTGAGGATTCAAAAAATAAATAAAAAGCAGAGAAGATAATCAGCTCTGGTCTCAGGACAGAAGTCTTGCTCCTACAGAGGCTTCTGACACACTAGGCTGCTCCACAGTCAGATAGGGGTCACGTCAGGTCAGTTCCACCACCCCTGCCCTGTTTTGTCATTCCCCTCCCCAGGAAGCCATGAGGCCCCCAGGGGCCAAGAAGGGCTGGCGCACCTGTGATACATGGCATGAGTGGCCTCGTACGTAGGGTTAATGGGGTCCTCATAGCCAATCTCCGCGGCACGGGCGCGTTCCTGGGCCATATATGCACCCCGCACCAGCTTGGCCCCAAAGCACCAGCCCTCACGGCGAGCCAGCTCCACATCCAGGGTGACGTTGTCATAGGCGTCCTGTGGGACCAGGGCCAAAAGTTGCTGCTGACCAGGATGGGGCCCCCTCCAGCCTGTGTCCCCTGAGGCCCAGGTGCTCAGGGAAGCAGGGAGACAAGTGTGAGTGAGGAAGGCCCTCCAACCTCCATCTCTAAGAAATGGTGACTCCTCAGTGTGGCCTGAGGACAACTTTGTTGGGGGACAGACTAGGTGCCAGCAGCCACGGTATTCTCCGGAGTCTTCTCAGGCTGACTCAGAGTCAAGGGATGTTGCCCCATCCACCCACCCACCCACTCACCCACTTCCCCCGGCCCTAGAGCCTTGACACCCATCCCACACCATCTCCTCCAAATACCTGGCTGGTCCCAGCGCAGCCCAGCCCAGGTTTGTGCTCAGCGACCCCACCCTCAAGCACCCTGGGCTCCCTGAGGTACATGCAAGATTCTCAGCAAGTCTCTTTGTGGGAAGGGGACCAGAGATTTCATCTGATCCTCAGAGGGACCCAAACTAAAAAATGGCAGGAAATAAAAATGGCAGGAAAAAACTTACTCATGAGGCCTTCAAATTTTAGGGATTAAGGCACATGAAGCAGACTGCAAAAAGCCTCCTTCATCTTCCTTCTACCCCTTCAAAACCCTGTCTGGGATCTGAGGCCCAGAGAAGGGGCCAGTACACAGCCAGTAACAGAGTCCTGGGGCCTTTCCTCCCACTCAGAGGCTGGCACACTCAGGCAGAGGCCTCTCCCAGCACCAGCACAGGACTCAAGTGAGGGGCATCACCTGCAGACCAGTGGCAGAGGTGGGGGGCAGTAGGCAGGGGCCATACCTTGAGGTAGCACTGGTATGTGTTGAAGATGAGCGGCTTCTCTATGTTGAACTTGCGCTGCATTTCCAGTGTCAGGCGGCTGATGGCTGGCTGGAAGTAGGTCTGCTCGGCATCCACCATCAGCCGCACGCCCACCTCAGTGGCTTTCTGAGAAGTGCGGGGTGGGACAGAAGGTTTGACTGGGATCAAGTGAGACAGGTGCCCCCCACCCTCTCTGGGCACATCCCAGGGTCCTCGACCTTGGCCAGGATGTCCATTCTTTGCAGCATCCTCGTCATCTGCAGCTCTTCCTCCTCCGTGAACTGTGACAGGAGAGGCTCCAGCTGTCCTGTCTGGGGCAGCATATGGTCAGGCCACAGCAGGGCTCCAAGCTCCCACCTCTCAAAGCCACAGCTCCCTCTGCCTGAGGGCACCCACCTGCCCCCGTGTGCAGGTCCTACCAATACCCCAGGACCAGCAAAGGCTACCCCATCCCCTGCCTTGGTCACATGGTACCCCAGAACCTTGCTGCCAGCCAGCACCCTCTGACTCACAGGGCTAGCCGCCCCAGGTCACACCTACACCCAAGGTGTCTGCTCCCACACAAGGGTGAGGAAGAAACTCTTGATCCATCCGATCACCCAGAAGGACTCAGCCCCTAGCAGAGAGAGGGATCGGAGAAAGAGTGGTGGCTACAAGCAGGAGGGAAAAGTTGCAGGAGACAGACAACACAGAGCGGGGACAGAGGCACCATCTCCAGACAGTGGTGGCCTTCAGGGAGCTGGCAGGTCAGCAGAAAGCTGGTGCTCAGCAGCTGGGGTGGGGGTGGGGGTGGGTTTGTGGGTGGGGAGCACCTACCCTGGAGGCCTGTGCAGCCCTGGGCCCTCTGCTAGCCCCAAATGCCCACTAACACTGCCCGGGGCACTCTCAGTGGGGCCTCAAGCATGCCCTTCCATTGGCCCTCGGTGTCTTAGCTTGGGGACTGAGCCCTCCATCAGCTGGGGCAGGATACTTGTGGAAGGCAGTTATCTGTGGGATGTTTTCCCAAGGGACTTCTGCTGCTTTCCATCCCAGCTCAGGGGTGGTTTCAAACAGGGCACAAATTCCAGGCACCTCCCACAGGCAGGATGGGGCAGCTGGGTGGGGGGGGGGGGTCTCATTCCTCTCCCCCTGAACACAGGCTGGCCTAGTAACTAACTTTTAACAAACAGAACTGGGCATAAGTGATGCTGTGGGACATCTGGAGCTAGGTAATAATGCTTCCGCCTGGCTCTCAGGGGACACTCAACCTAGGAACCCAGCCACCACATGGTAAGGAAGCCCTGGCCCACAGCCAGCATCAACTGCTGACTGTGTGAGTGGGGACCCACAATGACCCCACCTCCCACCACCCTCTGAGAACCGCAAGGGAGACCTTGAGCTAGAACCACCCAAGCTGAGCCCTGTCCTTCCAGAACTGTGACGTGAGATAATATGATTACTGCCATTTCAGGCCAGTAATCATATTAGGTTTGAGGTGACCTGACATGCAAGGAGAGAGGACACAGGTGTCTCTCCCCTTCTGTGGGGCACTCATGGATCTGTCCTCTTCCTCCAGACCACAGGGGTGTTACGCAGCCAGGAAGGACTCTGGTTTCATCCAGCTGCGACCCCAGCTGCTGCCTCAGGGAAAGCAACAGGGAACATTTCCCTTCTCAGCCTTGTGCCCCTGTGAGACAGGGTGAGGGGGCGAGGGGTCATCACCTGCATGTTAGGGACCACCAGGTGCTTAGAGAGCTCAGTCCTGCTGTCGATGAGGCTGCTCCAGTCCAGTAGGTCCAGAGTGCTGTGTAAGAAGCTGCATCAGCACACGGGTGCTAGGATCTGTGGGGGGGCCTAGGCCCCAACCAGCCCATTCCTTAAAAGAGCATCCCAAGCCCAACCCCCACAAAACTTACCTCAGCTTTCAGTTTCAAAGGACAAAATGTTAACATCATCCTCTGTTTACAAAATGGAAACCAAAACCAGAACATTCTTGCATCAGGGTGGTGGCAGCTATAAAAACCCAGGGAGAACACCAAGAACACCACGAGCCATGTCAGGCTTGGGAAAGAGCCAAACACGGGAGGCCAGGAAGGAGGCAGACCCTGCACGTAAGGGGACAGCCTCTGCCAGTCCAGGGAACCTGGTGACCTCAGGTCCAGCCCCCAGGTCTCTCAGGATGAGGCATGGGCCCCTCCAGGATCTCAGCTGCCCTGACCCTCCACCTACCTGCCGTGTGGGTCCCAGGAAGGGCTGAGTGTAGCACCCTCATGCTAGGACCCGAATAATTCTGTGAGCAGCCCTGCCGGTTGTTGTCTAAGCTAGCCCTGGGCTAGCTGCAGCCCCAGCCCCCAGGACTCCAGACTCCCTGTCAACTCCTGCTGTATGTCTCAGGGAACAGGTCCTTCAGCATTGTCACCCCAGGCCCATGCTCTTCAGGAGGGCAATCAGGACTGGGAGAAGCCGTTGCGGCTCAGCTGTAACCATGGCTGAACCAGAGCATACACTCCCAAATTCCCAGCTAGGGGGCTACTCTTACCCAGACACGCCCAAGGTCTCCGCAGTGAACCAGCTCTCAATCTCCGTCCTGGATGCGATGCCCATCTTTGCCACACTTTCCTTGAGAAGTGAGAAGGTGGCATTCCCATGGACGTGCCCCAGCCCCATTCACTAACATTTCCTGTTTCCCTGAACATTTGTGTTGCTCTTTTGACTTTATTACACCATTAGCAAGAACAAGATAGTTTTGGCCTGTGTTTCTGTTCCATAGACAGGTCTAGTCCTACCTGTCCCTGATGCCCCTTCCCAAACCCAAAGCCAGCACTCAGCCATGTGCAGGGCAAGTACCCCCCTCCCTAAATCCTGCCGCCCAGCATGTCCTCAACCTCTGGGAACCCACCTCAAACACTGCCTGGCGAGGTCCCCCCAGGCAGGGCTCCTTCCCAAGCCCCCACTGTGTCCACCCACTCATACCCACGAGGGCAGGGCTGTCCCACCTGTAGCACTGCCACCTCCAGCTTCATGTCCATGGCAGCCAGCCCAGCCTTCCCTTGCTCTGCAGCCATTTGGTGAAAGAATCGTCTCCACTTGGTCAGCACGTCTGAGAACTGCAGCTGCAAGTGCAGGCCTGAGGCACCGGCTCTGGCATATGCCCAGCTCCCTGCCCCCAGGGAGCATAGCTCCAGGCCCCCTCCCAGTCCTTCCTGTGTGCCTGGCTCCCAGCACCAAGGTACCAATACATGAGCTTTCACTTAATGCTCATAGCAGCCCCAAGTTCTTACAGACTGTCTCTGCAGGTGGAAGGTTCTGGCACTTACCAGAAACTGGGGTCTCCCCAATGCGGTGAGCTTGATGGCTGAGAAGCCATCATCACTGGCTCTGCCTGTCAGAAGCCACAGGAATAACCATTAGGGCTCCACAGGGGGATGAGGAGGACCAGGAGCCTGTGCCCAGAGCGTATACCACTCAAGAGTGACAGACATGTGACAGACTGCAAATGGCTGGCGTGGCCCCCTCTTCTTATCAATTACCTACAACATACATGGTACTGGGTCTCCCTGACAGATGGGCCCCCAAGACCACCAGGGAGCTTGAATGATCCAGTCGCCAAAACTGATGACAGTGCAGTGGGACCAGCAGATCTCTCCCCCCTCCCCCATCCAAGCCTAGCAGGGGCTGCAGCAATGTCTGGGTGGGCTGCCTGCTCCCCAGCATGCATGCCTTACCCTCCCTAGAAGTAGTTCTAGTGACAGCTCAGCAATCTCAGGCTAAGGTGGGTGGCACCAAGGATCCCTGCTGCCCCCTGCCCCCAACAGGAGGGAACAGCCCAGCAAGGAGTCAGATATCCTGGGCTACTGGCTAACCATTTATGGGCAGAAGGACCATGTTTCTACCAAGCCCATAAATGCCCATGTACACAGCTACTCAGATACCCCACCTTGGAGGCGGGAACAGGCAACTTGGCAGGGTTTGTTGGCCACATGGGCCCAGGAATGCAGTGGGCAAAGGAGCCAGTGAGACTGGCCCATTCTGTCCCTGCCTCCATGTCCTCTCCCATGCCACTGGCACCCCAGGCTGCCCGTGGGGGGATTCACAAAACACAGAAATGCCCAGTGAAGCACAGGATGGAGCACCGAAGGCACTCAATCACACTTGCCTCTCTCCTCCCTTCCAGAAACCCATGACCCATCTTGGCTTCTGTGACCTTTGCTTCAGGCAGAGCAGGCACAGAGGTAAGGAGGCGCACCATGCTCTGGACCCTCTCTGCCTGGCATCTCCCCAGCGCTGATCTCAGAAGGCTGCTTCTGAGTACAACTCACTCCTACTCCTTCTAGCGTCCAGAAGGTACAGAGCCCACTGATGGAAGGGCTGCTGGGGCCACATGGTGGGCTGCACTGTGGCTGGGGGGATGTCCTAAAGAGTAAAGGACTCAGAGGCCCACTTAACTCACCTCCCTTGGCAGGCTCTCCACATAAGGCCAGGCAGGAGGAGTCCTCTGTGGCAACAGCACAGCCATTGGCAAACCCCAGTGCCACATGTGGTGAGGCTCAAGCCCCTGACCTATATGGGGGTGCTGCTCAGCCCACTGACAGCCTTACTGAGGTTCACATCTGGGCACTAGTACCTAGGAAGGGGCAGGAGGTGCTAGGCTCCTTGGGTAGGAGCTGTACTCAGGCGTGACCCCAGTGTGACCTAAGCCCAGCCTATCTTCCCCAGTGTCACCCATGGTCATCCCTCATGACTGTCCAAGCCCCAGGCAAGTGCTCTAGCCTGGCCTTGCTTTCACCCACTAGCATCTCTACACAAAGAGGTTGAGCCTCCCTGGCAGGTGTACAGCCGGCCCCACCTGAAGCCTCAATGCAGCGCAAGAACGTCTCCATGTGGCTGTCACACTTGGCTTCGTTGGCATAGAAGTAGGTGCGGGCACTGATGACACCATCCCTGCGGTCTCCAAAGGCCCGGTGGGCCTGGTACTGCTTCTCCCTCTTACTTGTACCTGGAGGGATGGGCACATGGCCTGAGCACACACAGGCTCTGTGCTGTGCTCTGGCTCCCACCCCACTCTAGGCAAACATGGGGCTTCCCCTGCATCCAGCAGGACCTGCCCATGGCCCACAGCCCTCTTCCCTCAGGACAGGCTCCTTAGCAGCCACAGCCCCCCTCCACTGTGCTGCCCACCACTCCCTGCTCCTATACTCAATGTTCCTTCCCCCTGGCCAAATCCTAGTCACATGGCAAACTCGGGCCAAAAGGCAGAACCCAGACCCACTTAGGACAAGGGGATGAGGACCCCTGGGAAGGCCCTGAGGATGTCAGCAGATCTGGAGTAATGACCTGGGTGCACACAGGGAGAAGCCACATAGGCACAGGGAGGAGCCTTGGCCCCAAGTCTTGCCTGTGCCCTTGAACCTAGGTCTCCCAAGTAGGGGTGGTGAGGGTGAGGGGGGCAGGTGGTGAAAGTTATTTGTTCCTGAATGGCCTCCTCATACTCACCACTGCCCTCCCTCTCTACAGCCGATGTACAGGACCTGTGGGAAGGAACAAGAGGGTGAGGGTGGGTCACACCACCTCAGGCTGCAAGTGACAAGCACTTATTCCCTTTGAGCAAGCAGAGGTGAGAGGAAGCCAGGAGTGGAGTCCTGAACCTGACCTGACATGGCGGACTGTACAAGAATAGCTGGGTTAGCCTGGGCAGGTAAGAGTGACTCAGGTGCCCCACCCACCTCCTTACCCACCCCAGGCCTGCAGGGTCACCTCCCCTGAGCAGGGCAGGGCAGCAGCCTCACATACCAACTTGGCCTACAAGCTCTGCACCCTGGAGAAGGCTCAGATTCCTCATGGATAGGTGAGGAGTGAATAAAACTAGCTGATAGCCCAAGGCAAAGAGGAGGTGCTTGATGAAAGCTAACTATGGGGGCATTCCTTCTGAGGGGAAGACAGAGCCTCAGGGCCAGCCAGGACTGATAAGGAACTGGAGCCCGACAATTACCAAAGTACAAAATTCCCAAAGCTGAGGCCGCTTGCTCTGCCCTAAACCCCCTGCATCTAGGCACCTCCAACCACTAGGAACCCCAGGCCAGGCTCTGGGCTCCTGCCCAGATGCACAGCTAGCCCCACCTCCAGCCACTGCCTGCCAGCGCCCTGCTTCAGTCTTGCCCCTTAGGTGTATCTTCTAACCAGTAACCAGAATTTTTCTTTTAAAATGCAAGCCCTCCCCTGGCCTCCCATCACAAGGGAATAACACCCCCCAGTCCTCATGAGGACAGATCAGTGAGGCCAGTCTGAGAACATGGTTGCCTCTGCCCACCCTCAGGCCTCCCTGCAGTCCCTTGGCCATGCCCTCGCCACCCCTGCCTGGTCTGCCCCCACCCAGGTGCCCCCTCACCCAGAATGCCTGCCAGAATCACAACAGACACCATCCCCCTCTCAGTGGCTATGACATCTGGGACAGCAAATGTCATGGCTAAGCCTACTCAGATGAAGGAGCCGCTCACCATTACTGTCCTGGAGTGGCATTCGAGCAGCTTTGTCCATCATCTGACTTTGTATTTAAAGCCTCTTAAATCAGTTCCCACAGAAAGAGTGCAGCTGAAGCCCTGTGGCTTATCTGGTGAACTCCTAAATGCTCAGACCCCTGGGGGCCCCTGAGGTTCTGCCCATACTTCACAGGAAAAGGACAGTGTTTTCCCCATCCCCCACCCCCTGCGCTGGGGCACTTGAGACAGAGGTAAAGCCAGCGAAGCCACAGAAAGCTAATTGCACCTGTGGTAGCCTCAAGCTGAATCAAAGGTCTAAGGCAGCTTTTGACCTCCCTGCTCCTGCACCCAAGGGCTACCAGCCGCCTTCCAGGGAGCCCTCCCTTTAGACCCTGGTTCCTGTGTAACCCCAGGGCCCATATCTGGCAACTGTGAGCCAGGATGCCCAGGTCAGGACCCGGGAGTCCCAGTAGCTGGGACAGTTCACAGGGGCCGCGCACATGGCTACACAGCCCATAAGACCCCCACCTGGGAACAGGGGACAAGAGCCACTTCATGCCAACTAGACATATATGCTTGACATACAGAAGAGGGTGAGGTGTGCCTGTGTGACAATATCTGACTCAGTAACATAAGGGAGGGGGTCAGCCCCACACACAACATCCCCACTGGGAACAAGGAGCACCTGTAAGACCAGCCCCAAGCTGTGGTCCAGGTACAACCAGGCAAATAGCATGACTCAGGACCCACCATCTGCACTAAGGCATGGGTCTAACCAGCAAGGACGATGGCTGCTGGGGACTCGGGCCTTCTCTGTAACCACAGAGAGCCCATGGCTCAGGGAAACACAAGTATTCACCTTCAAGGTCCCTGCCTTCTAGGTAGGCTGCATTCTTTCACATGGGCCCCCAGGGACCCAGCACTGTGTAAGGTGCCCACTCAACATTTCCACAGCTGGCCTACCCACCCTCCAAGCCCCAGCCAGCCTCCAAAGGGTGTGGGCCACTCCCATCCTCACTGCCAGTAGGTTCAGTGGCAGGAAAGCAGTCAGAGTGTGCTATTTCCATCCATGAACCTTCTGGGCACAAACCAGAGAGGAAGCACTTTAGAAATGGACTGAGCAGAGGAACTGGGTCGGCTGCACAACCATGTGGTCAGGGGGACAGTGGCCTGTCTCTGAGCAGATGGCACTGAGAAGGATCAGGGTCACACTGTCAACCAGACCTGGTGGGTGGGTCACGAGAAGACAAAGATGGCAGCTGCCAGGTGCAGTGGAAGGGAGGAGGGTCACGTGACTGGCAGGGAACGGAAGAGACCGCCCAGTGCAAGCACGCGCACACACACGTATGCACACATGCATGGCCCAGGATGTGAAGGAGGGAAGAGAATGCGCCAAGGGGCAGAGGGGAGAAGAAGATGAATACAAGTGGCCCAGGGGGTTGAAGAGGCAGTAGGGAGGCCCTGACCATCTCTTGGCCACCTCCAAGCTCAGCTCACTACACTGGGTGATGTGTTGACTGGACGCCTTTTAGAAAAAAGCAGAAAGTGAGGGGAATAAGGTAGCAGGAAGGAGTGAAGCACAGACAAGCCCAGTGGAGCTCATTCCTGCCTGCACATCCACATCCCTAGCCCCTCAGACCCTGGCTCCAGGCAGCACCTGAGTGTTCTGCGCACACCAGTCCTATAGAGCTGCCCCCACCTTGGGGCTCCACCACCAGCCAGTCCTGTGTCTGCACAGGTAAGACAGACACACCTGCCATCCACACTATCCCCAGATGTCCTCGTCATAGTCAATCATCAGGAGGTACACTTTCCCTATCCCCACAGCTCTCAGCTTACTGGGGAGACCCTATGGGGCTCCTGCCTTCTACCAGGTGTTCTGAGAAACACCGTCCCGCCCCCGCCATACGTGGCTACTCTCTCCCTCTGCCACCTGTAGCCTCCTACCTCCTGCTTCCTGCCCAGGGATCCCTTCCAGGATCCCGTCCTCAGAACTTCAGGAGGCCTGCTGGGCCTCCTGTGCATTCAGACACTTCTATCCTTTCTGTGCTTCACATGGTTATGCCCACAGCAGGCCCAGCACCACCTGTACCCTTCCTACTCCAACCCCTGTGGCCTTAATTTGGGGTAGTGGCCTCTATATCACTCCCCAGAGCAGGGTCTATGTGCCTCGTGACAGGATTAGCAAAACAGACCTCTGGGCCCCACCGGGACACAGAAGTAGTTCTCTGCATGGGGGGCTGCATGGATGAAGGCTGCATGGTAGGAGTCACTCTTGACTAAACACCCAGGAAGCCAGGCAGGCAACTTGACAGTACAGATGTTCAACCAGCACCCACAAGCCTGGTTCTGTCACCCTGGTCCAGGCCTCTCCAAAGGCACATGCCTGGCAGCAGACCTGGGCATGAGTGAACACCTGCCACTGGCATCAGATGGTGGGCACCATGTTAGGATGGGAGGGACCACCACTCACATCCCAAAGCCCACCAAGCAGGGCTGCTACATCATGATGGGTATCAACAGCAGCATGGCCCAGGGGCACAGGTTCCTTGGCTCCAGGACAGGGCAAGGCCAGCCCACATCCCGATGCTCCCCCTGCAGGACAGGAAGGAAGCCAGCCAGATCACCCCAGGAAAGAAGTCTTTTCACACCAGAGGGAGAAAATCCTATTGTGAAATCACTCTGCCCTCAACTTAGACACAGCGGGAACACAGAGTCCCTTAGTTATTCAACAGGCAGCCTCACTGAAGGCTGCAGCCCCAGGCCACAGTGAGGAACACACAGAGGGGTGCCAAACTGGAGAACCCTGCCTTTAAGACAGCAAATGGCTAGACAGGGGCTGGGCTCCCCAGGCCAATCCTCTGCTGCTGTTGCTGCTTGGCTTGGACATTCCGTTCCCAGGGCAGGAGCCTCATGTGATGCCTTTCCCTCCCCTCCCCTCCTGTCCCCATGCCAGAGCAAACACCCCAGCATGCGACAGGGCAGGTTACTCAGCAGGCCTGTCTCGAGCCTCACGTGGTTGGGCACAGCTGCTATCAGAACTAAGGGTCCCAAATGCAAGCAAGGGCCTGGCATGGAGGGGTGCATGTATCAGCACAGGAACCAGGCATTTTGCACAGAAAGGGCTGGTCTTGCCGGGATCTACTGTGAGGCCACCTCTCCCGGAAGCAGAGGGTGACCTTGTCCTCTAATTTTTTTCTGTGGCCCAGAAATGTAGGTCAGGGAGGTACCCATCTGTCCCTATACCCACTGCCCAGAGAACAGGTCCTACAGCAAGTTGGTGATCTCAGGAGGAGACCCCAGGCCAGCCCGTCACACTGCTCCTGGCTGCACATTCCCTTCTTGGACCCCTGGGTAGGCACCAGGCTTGACAGGCTCCATACTTACCAGGCAGGGCCCACCTGCTAATTAGAAAATCCTCCCAAGAGCTAGGCAAGGGTTGGGCAGTGGTACCTGTCCAACAGATTAGCAATGCCTCAGAAGAAATGCTTTAGTAGAACAGAAAGCCGGAGCACCTCCTACATCAGGGTCAGAAAACGGTTTTTGTAAACGGTCAGGTAGCTTCTATCTTCAGCCTTGTGGGCCATATGGCATCTGTCACAGCTACTCAACTCTGTTCCTCTAGGTCAAAAGTGATTTGAATTTCATATACTTTGTTTTCAAATGTTTATTTTTGAGAGAGACAGAGAGAGAAAGAGAGAGAGACAGAGCATGAGTAGGGAAGGAACAGAGAGAGAGGAAGACACAGAATCCAAAGCAGCTCCAGGCTCTGAGCTGTCAGCACAGAGCCTGCCACGGGGCTTGAACTCATGAACTGTGAGATCATGACCTGAGCCGAAGCTGGACACTTAATCAACTGAGCCACCCAGGCGCCCCGAATTTCATATACCTTTAAAGTGTCACAAAATAGGGGCGCCTGGGTGGCTCAGTCAGTTGACCATCTGACTTCTGCTCAGGTCATGATCTCACAGCTCATGAGTTCAAGCCCCGCGTCAAGCTCTGTGCTGACAGCTTGAAGCCTGGAGCCTGCTTCGGATTCTGTGTCTCCCTCTCTCTCTGCCCCTAACCCACTCGCATTCTGTCTCTGTCTCTCTCAAAAATAAATAAACATTAAAAAAAAAATTTGTTTTAAGTGTCACAAAATAGTATTCTTGTTTTCTTTCAACCATTTAAAAAAGCAACAACCAATCTCACTTTGCAAATCACACAAAACCAGGCAGGCCAGCCACATTGGGCTGTGGGTCATGGTTTGCCAACCCCTATCCCTGCCCCTCCTCTAGGCTTGTGCACGCAAGACCTTTTGTGAAAGCCCAGAGCTGTCATCCTCACAGAGCAAAAAATACAAGAACCCCAGGCGGAACACAGGAGGGCCACTGGTAAGCAGACTGACCAAGCCCTCCTATCTTTAGGGACCTCCTCCCAGCCCAGCCCCAGGTGGCCCCAGGATGCTTTGGGGTTACAACCCAATGCCCAGGCAGGCCTTACTCCATCTCCTTGTGCTCCGCCTCCTGGGGGCTCAGATCCTCCTCCACCCCGTAGTCCAGGATGGAGCCCACGCCAAAGGCCCTGTTGTGCTGGATCAGGGGCCGGATGGACTCCTGGTCCTCACCAGCCACAAACTGCCCATAGAAGGTCATCTTCATCAGCTTGTCAAACAGCCTTTGCCCCAGAAGTCTCCTGGTGAGATGGAGCAGCTGAAAGGTAGAGGGAAAGGGCTGTCCTGGCTGCCTGGCCTCCCCCATCCCAGCAGGACACCCCTGCTTCCCCACCTACTTTGCTCCAACCATAAAGCCTTGACACACATCTCCCAAAGTCAAACACAACTCAGGGCCTTGATGTAACGGTGGACACCACCGGAAGCAGCTTGCCTCTCCACTTGTAGCTACTGTCAATCTACTCATCATGCAGGGCAGAGGTCCCAGTGCCGCCCCACGGCCACTCACACTTCTCTGCCCTGCACACTCACGGGTGACCCAAGCAGCACATAGCAGTGCCAGACTATCATTTGGTGGATAAAGAAATGAATAGCAGGTCTCTCTGGGAATAGCAGTGGGTGTGTTCGTAACATCCTCTGTCTTCATACCTCAGTGGGTTATGCCAGGTAGGAGGATTTGGTGCAACTTTCTAGCAGGCAAGCACCCAGATTTTTTAATGTTTTTTTCACTGCTTATTCCTAGTCCCTGAAACAGTGTCTGGCAAGGGGCCGGCCCTCTAGTAGTTACTGAGCAGATGAACACATGCTAAATTCAGAAGGAGTCCAACTTCAACTGGAGCAAACATTAGGCGAATAATAAGCCAGGTGGCCTTCTACGAAGTACACAGTCATCCAGGGCCACAGCAGACCCACAGCTAGAGTGGACATGCCCCTGAAGAAGACAGTTGCCCGTAAAGCACTCAGCTCCTCTAATCACATTTCACCATATCCTCAATTTCTGCCATCCTTTAAACAAAGTCCTGAGTCACTGCTTTGTGCCCAGTACAATTCCAGGCTAAACAAAAGAGAGAAGGAGCTCACATCAAGTCGGGAAGAGACCTCGATGGAGCGAGGCACCTCCACGGTGTGATTCAGAACAGGGGGTGAGGGAGTGACTGCCAGAGCACGGGTGGGAAATGTTTGCTAACTTAGACCCAGAGAGGGGGGCTTGCCAAGGCATGGAGGTGGAACGGAGTTCCTGCAGTAAGAACAGACAGGGCAGGAAGGAGTGAGGACAATGGAGGCCCCTGAGCCTGGAAGGGATGGCTGCTTGGAGGGCACGTCTGCCACCTGTCTGGGAATTCCTATGTGTTCACTATCCCCCTCCACTTATCTCCAAGACAAAAAGCCGGAGGTCTGTCAAACCCAATGGATAACAGAACCCCTTTTGTGAGGAACATCTCTTGATTCAGGGCTTCAAGGAACAATCTCTAGTTTAAGCAGAAGTATGAGTAAATCAAACACCTTCATCCTCAAACCAGTCCTGAGCAGCCTCACACTGGCCCGAAGTCAGACACACCCTGAATCACAGGTGGGCATTTGGTGGAGATGCCTCAGGACCACACCTGAGGGCACCACAGGGCGTCCCAAGGACAAGGGTTTCCAGGCCATCACCTCTGCCTTGCTGCGTCCTCTCTGCAGTCGTGTCTGATTTTATTGCATCTCATTAGGATTTTGTCTGGTTTTTTTTTTTAGAAAGAGATACAGAGAGAGGGAAAAAGGGGAGCAGGGCAGAGAGAGAGAGAGAAAATGGATCTTAAGCAGGATCCGTGCTGGGCAATGTGGGGCTCCATCTCACGACCCTGGGATCATGACCTGAGCCAAAATCAAGAGGCAGACACTCTCAACCGACTGAGCCACCCAGGTGTCCTGCATCTCATTGTTTTTATAAAGAGGATGAGAAAAAATTACAGCGCCAACTCGGGAGAATAGGACAGGGTGTCTCGACACCATACAGCCTGGGCCAGTGGTCAGGGAGTCCATCGGCCAGAGCAGCCTCGCCAGTGGAAAAGCCAGGTCTTGATTATATCAAAAATCACCCTAGTGGCAGGTGGGGCAGAATCTGACACCCCAAAATCATTATCTGGCTCTGGGAAACCCCGACATTGTACATATCAGCTCTGAGAACTGTCAGAAACCACCATGTGCAGAAATGGGCCAGTCTTCTACTCTTGGCCCAGCAAACTTTCCTGTACAGGGCCACATGGTAAATAACATAGGCTGTGTGGGCCACAGTCTCAGTCATAACTATTCAGCTCTGCTGACGAAGCACAAAAGCAGCCACAGCCAATGTTAATAGAAGAAGCAGGAGCAAGGCAGATGCTGGAATTTGGCTCGGGGGGGGGGGGGGGGGGGGGGGGCCTGGGCTGATAACCTCCCGCACACCCTGCACTTCGCACTGACCAGCTCCTCAGGTGTAGGCGGGGCTCAGAGGGAATGACAGGGAAGGCCACCCAGGTCACTGAGCCGGTCACTTACCCTCTCACTCTGCCAAAGGGGAGGCCAGCCTATTACAGAAGGTTATGAAACCACATGGGACAGGGCTGGCAGTTTTAAAGCTATCTCCAGAGCAAAGCCGCCCCTTTAAAACCATCCTGGCATCAGGTGCATCCCTGGATGGCACAGCCTGAGATGAGGGTGGCGTCCCCTCCTCTCCAGGTAGGGGCATCCTTCATGGGTTTAGAAACTCACACCAGGAACACATATACTCACTTTCACTGTAAAAGACTCAAACAGATGTGTGCAGATCAAGAAGGGGTAAAGCCAGTTCTCTGTCCCACAAAGGCCACCATCACCATCCATCCTGTCTCCTTCCCTTTCTGTTACCCTCTTCTGCACTGGCTTATACCCAAGTACAGAAGCCTTTGTCATGGAAGACTTGGGTTTTCTAAACTCTTGTCTTCTGGCAAGGAAGGGACAAACTGGGTGCCAAACCAATGCAGCATCTCCAACTGAGCTCCTGCAGGCTGATACTCCCTGGGAACGGATTTGATGATCCCCCACTCCGCCCCAACGAAGGTGCCACACAGACCCACACTGCTCAGCAGGAAGAATTTTCACTGCAGGCCAGAGGACAAGGTAAATGCTGGTTCTGAAGAGCAGCCTACAACCCTGCAGCCTGGTCTCTGCCCCATTTCCTCCAGCACCAGGCACTGAGGCCACGGCACCAGTGTGACCCCTAGCAATGTTGTGGTGGAACAGGTCCCACAGGGGGCAGACAGAGTGCCGTTAGTGGGCTCCCTGAAGGCACCCCCAGGACACAGGTGGGACAGGAGGGGAGCCTGGGATAAGCCTCCCCACACCTCCAGGTACCTACAGTGGTCCTTGCACTCCAGCACTTTCTGGCACTTGGACAGTGGTCACCCACAGCACCCCCACGGTCTTCAGCTGTGCTGGCTTCTCTCTGGCTTTGATCCAAAGTTAGAAAGCTCAGAGAAATATGGCCTAGATGGCTCCAGCCTTCACTCCCTCCCTTCCAGTCACATGGCAGCAGGCACAGCTCCTGCACCACTTCTGCCCCATGCATCCCAGTCCCACCCAGCAGTCCCATGATGCCCCAACAGCAGGAGCCAGGTCCCTGTCCTTGTCCTCCACGGAGACTTCATGGCCAGCCACTTTCTCCCCTAGTCGTTCCCACCCACCACCCCCGCCCCAGCTGCCTCCTCCCTCCTGACCCCTGCACCTCCAGAACTTGCTGCTCCTTTCTGCCCTTCAGACGCTGGTGCTCCTCAAAGGGTCCTCAACACCTCCACCCCTCACCAGGCTTCCTTGAACCCCAAGTGTTCCTTTCTGCCCTCCTCTCCAGTTGGCCTGGGCTCTCCACAGCCACAAATTTGCCTCAGGACATCCACATCTACTGCAAACACAGATGACTTCCAGAAGCCTCCATAACTCCAGTTCTGCCCCTTCCTCCTCCTTCAGGGACCAAGGGAGGCAGTTATGATACCCTCAGCACAGCCTCGCTTGAGAAATCAACACCACCTGCATAAAGAGCCTTCCAGACACTTAGCACCAACATGCACCTTTGCAAACTGTTTCCAGGATCACCCTGAAATAACTGTCATCTCCATACACCCAGACTGACAGTGGCTAAGACGGCGTTCTGCTTTTTACTTCCCCAAAGCCCACACACTTTTCACAAGTTACTATATTGAAGTAAAAAAAGCTGTAGTTCAAGGGGCTTCCCATTTTCCCTCAACACTGTTCGGAGTGGCTGTGTCTGGCGAGCTCCTGAGTCACAGTTTCTGAGAAACCAAGACCCTTCAATACCACCAAGACTCCCTTTTAGGCAACATTTAAAACACTCAATTTTCAGGTGACAACTTTGCATCACCACAAGGAGCACATAGCTTAAAAATTCAGAAACTGGTCTTTGTTTTTAGTTGGTAGTAACTGGCATTAGGAAAATTCACGAAGCTCAAAAGACAATGCAGGAAACACCTCCCCTTCCTGACTTCCCGGCTACAGGCAATGCTCAAGGCGCTCCCCCGCTTTACAGTGAAACTCCATAACGGCTCCCGGAACACGCAGAGGATCCGGCGCGCTCCGCTGCGCACCTACCCACCCACATGCCCACCCGCGCACCTGCTCGTGGTGCGCCAGCAGCGCAGGTGAGGCGCACAAGCGCAACACCAGCAGGCTGCGCGCCAGCTCCCAGCTGCGCCGGCTGCGGTACGCCTCCTGAGTGTTGCCGAAGTCCACGACGGGCAACGGCGGTCGCGCACCTTCGGCCGCCCGGCATCCTGGAGTGGCCTCCCGGCCTGCGGCGGACTGCTCGCCAGCCGCGGACTGCTCGCGAGGCACGGGCGCCGTGGACAGTGGGGCGACGCGGGGAGTGCCGAAGCGCAGCACAGAAACGATGCACCTCAGAGCCATGGCTGGGCGTCCGCAAGCGCCAAGACTGCTTAAGTACGCGCGGCCGGCCCCGCCTCGCCCCGAGCTCAGCCGCGCTCTCTTCTAAAGGCCCCGCCCCAGGACCCGCGCTTTCTCTTCGGGAGGCCCCGCCCGCCCTGCCTTAGGATGCGCGCCTGATGCTGAGCCACGGCCCTCTCCGATAGACCCCCACCCACCCAGCGCCCTGAGCCACGCCCCCTTGCCAGGAGGCCCCGCACCACGCCTTGTGCCGCGTGGGCTCCTTGTGAAGTCCGGTTCCGTCCCGCCCCGCTCCAGGACCCGCGCCTTCCGCCCTAGAAACCCCGCTCCGCACCCTGAGCCGCGCCCTCTCCTGGGGGTCACCGCCTCCCGCCCTTGAGCCACACCCCCACGTCGGGAGGCCCTGAGTGGCGCCCTCCCCTTGGGAGGCCCCGCCCCGGCCTAGGATCTGAGCCACCTTGCTAGGGAAAGCCCGCCCTGGACTCCGCGCCGCGCCCTCTCCCCTAGGAGGACAGACCCTTGAGAGTTCCCACATCCGGTACGTTCTGCGGCCGCCTCGGTCACCCAATGGCGCCAAACGCGCTTGAAACCCTCCTTCTCAGCCTGTGGCCACACCCTCAAAGAAGACCCTGCCTTCTTGGATGCCTATTCCCAGCTTCATCTTTCCCCTAAGAGACTCCGCGCCTCCAGGGACTGGGTCCGCAACCAAGTGTGCGATTTCTCCCTGAGTTTCCCCGGTCCACATGCTGGCCCTGTGGGTCCGGAGCCCGCGCGTCGGCGCCATCACACACCTGCATACCTGGGCTCCTGCGTGGTCGTTGAGCCTCACGGACTCACAGCTGAGGCCGGGAGGACGTAGAAGCCATTAAGGCTGTAATGTGGTGTCGTTCCTCGTGCGTACAGGGACGTTTAAGGAGGCCATCTGGCCTCCTTCCCAGACCTATGGCGTGAGCGGGGAAAGGAGGCCCATTAAGGGCTTGCCCAATTCTGTTCCTCTCCCGTCCGTCTAGTCCCACCGCCCACCCAACGTACAGGCATGCACCTCCAGCTTCCTCTTGGAACCGTTGCAGCCCCCACAGTTTCTACCCCCAGCCACCCCTTCAGGCCCTCAGTGCTGCCCTTGGGGCTGACAGCAAAACCATCTGCTTTGCTACCTCTTTTGGGCCTCCCTTCACTCATAAAAGCCTTCCCACCCTCTGTCCCTTTGCCTCCAATGCCCTTCCAACATTGTAGGTGGCCTGCCAACGGAGCCCCAGATATCCTCTCTTGGGAGGGACCTGCCCTGACTGCCAGCCTTAGCACCTTCTTCCCCTTCGGTCACCCCTTGGCCCCTCCTACCTCTCATCAGGACATTCTGGCACCCCCTCAGCTGGGTCTGACTGTGGGTGGCAGCCTCTCTCAGCCTCACTCACCTGGTGCTTCATGCATCTTGGGGCATTGGATTCCCTTAACTATTTGACACTGTTGACATTTAGGGCTGAATAATCCTTTGTTGTGGGGAGGATCTGTGCATTGCAAGATGTTTATCAGCCTCCTTGACCTCTACCCACCCAATGGCTGTAGCATCCTTCCCCCAGACCTTACTAATGTTCCCTGAGGGACACCATCACCACTGCTGTACACTAAGGGAGACTTCCTGAGGCAGTCATGGTTTTTCTACCAGCTCTTGCTCTCATTGGGGCTGAAGAGAAAAAAGGGAGAGACAAAAGGGGCAGGTGAGTCAAGGCCTAGAGGCAGGAACTCAGGGATTCCTACAGCAGCTTAAAAACAACTCACAAGAGTAGGTCAGCGTTGGCAGCTGGCCATGGTCACCAGACTACTTTTCCTTTCACAGATGATCTTCCCTCCTCCTGAAAATCCTTCAGGGGCTCCCCATTGCCATCATAGCAAAGCTGCATGGCTGTCTGGCTCATCCACCATCAGCAGCCCTGCCCACACCCACCATACCTCTCTTACCCATGCTGGTCATTTCACCAGCCCCCCCCCCCCCCCACCATGAGCTCCAGGCCACTTGAATTCTGCTCTCAGGCACCTGTCCCTCCCCCTGCACCCCAGCCTCCCTACTACTCCTCAGGATCAACCTCCCTACTACTCCTCAGGCATGTCCCTGGCTGGGCACCGACTCGGCCACAACACCCTCTTCTTACACATGTTGCTGGTTTTAAACCTTAAAAATAGGGACGCCTAGGTGGCTCAGTCGGTTGAGTGTCAGACTCTCGAATTAGGCCCAGGTCATGATCCCAGGGTCTTGGCATCAAGCCCTTATGTCAGACTCCGTGCTGAGCTTGGAGCCTGCTTAACATTCTCCCTCTCCCTCTGCTCCTCTCCCCTGCTCATGCTCTATCTAAAATAAAAAATAAATAAACCTTAAAAATAAAACTGTCCGTTAAGACAAAAGTGGGTTTATTCGGGAATCTCAGAGAATTGCAAAACCATAGGCAAGTCTGGAGCACAAAGGAAAGTACTGCTCTTTTATAGAGGAAGGGGGGAATTGGGGAGGAGCTGTTATAAACAAGAAGTCCATTGGAGGAAACTGGGAGTCTGAAGTATACTGGCTCTTCATTGGCTGAGTTGTGACAGTCTCATTGGCAGTCCTGTTGCTGGAGGAAGAGAAAAACCTTTCTCCTGCTAGGGTAGTAAAGCAGCTAAAGTAGTATGGACAGGCAGTGAGCAGCTCCTCCTTTTGGGCATGAGAGCTCCCCCTGCTGGCTTCCATTCTCCATTTATAAATGACTTCTTTTTATTAATTTTCACACTGGTGACCCTGACTGCTGAGTCCCAGCCACTTGCCATGTTCCCCCACACTGCCTCTTTAATGTGCCTTTATTGAATGAAGGAAAGAAGGAGCATGTGTGGTGTGGGAACTCAGTCTCTAGGCAGGTGGCTGTGGGTTTGAGACCTGTCCTCTGGGCCCTGCCCTGACCCCTGAATCACCTTGCTCCACATCCAGCCCTTGCCCAGCATCCGGGCTCCTACTTTCCCATGAAGACACCCCTTTGGGGCCACATTCTCTTGTGTGTTGTGCACACCAAACTTCCCAGGCTGCAGTGTTTCCCCAACAGCATCTGTACCCAGGTACCATAAGTGCACCCAGGTTCCCAGCACTCAGCCTCCACCCCAGCTTTATGTGTCAGGAGAAACAGTGCAACTGAGCAGGAGGCACAGTCCTGCCTTGTGGTCAGGTACATGTGCCAATCAATGAACCCAATGCACCAGTCAGTGTTGCTGCCAGCAAACACAGGGCTGGAGAAGGTGGGAAGAACTGACCCTAACCCTCCCCCACCAGGAGCCAGTACTGTGCTCAGCCCATCTTGGGTAGAATCTTATTGATTTTATCTGCTCCTGCCTAGTGACCTCTCTCTGATACACTCATATTAGGGGCAGGGAGAGGGGAGTACCTTGGCACCACCGGCTGTGCCACCTGTCACTGCCCTGATAATGGAGAAGGCTCATATGGACTTTTGGCAACACAACTGAGCACATGAAATTCCAGGTTAGCCCACAGTCTAACGGTCCCATGCTCTCTCCCCCAACATTCATGGCAAATGCCAGGCATCTCCATCCCTGCTCTGACTCAGGAAATATCAGAGAGGAGTCTAAACCAAAACACAACTGACAAGGTCAAGGCTAGGTCCAGGCAAAGCTCACATATGAGATGGCCATTGTCTTGTGGTGGTCAATGACAGGGTCCAGCCTAGCACCAGGACCCCAGACACCCAGGACAGTCCCTGGGGTTACTCAGTCCAACCTCATGCTAGGAGGAGGACGCATTGGGTTCATCACCTCTTACAGAAAAACGTTCACTCTGTAGCCTCTGGCTCAAAAGCAAAGGAATTGAGGACGGGCAGTGACAACAGTGGAGTGGAAAGCCCCAGGCATTTATCTCTCCACTGAATGAACAACAATTGAAATAAATGAAACTGTCTTAGGCAACTGTTTTCTGGTTCTGGAGCCTAGTAGACCGCTTGCAGCCTGCAGGGAACAGCTAGATGAAGAAGTTGGTAAATTTCAGTGAATTTTAGCCAATTTCCACCTTTCTCACAGCATCTACCATCCCCCAATCCCTGAGCCAGGGGCAAGCAGCCTTGGGGGAGAGTGACAAGTGATCCTGGCTCATAGCAGCACTAGTCATAATAACCATAATAACTAAAAGGTAGAAGCAACCCAAGTGTCCACTGATGAACAAATGGAGAAACAAAATTGTGGCACACTCAGATGGTGGAATATTATTCAACCATAAAAAGGGAATGAGGTACTAATGCATGCTACGATATGGATGAACTTAGAAAATAGTATGCTGATTGAAAGAAGCTGGACACAAAAGCCACATGTTGGTAATTCTATTTATATGAAGTGTCCAGAATAGGCAAATCTATAGAGACAGAAAGTAGATTAGTGGTTGCTACTAATAGGTATGGACTTTGGGTATTAGATGTTCCAGAACTAGATAGTGGCGATGTTTGCTCAACATTGTGAATATATTAAAAGCCCTTCAGTTGTACCCTTGAAATAAGTGAGTTGTATAGTGTGTGAATTGTATCCCAATAAGCTGTCATGTTATAAAAAGCAAAAAGCTTACAGTTAGGGCATTTGCTTTAAGGAAGCCCATGACCTGGGGAGAGGATACGGAGGCAGGGCACACAGTGTTCGCCAAGACCGTCTGCTCACCTCCAGACTGAGGCAGGACAGGGATGAGCATCGCAGTGCACAAGATCCCCAGGGAAGATAATCTACCTGTGAGTGTGCTTGCAGAGATAAGACTGGCCTGCAAGATGCCAGCCTAGTACAAACATAAATAAAACAACTGAGTTTCACAGGTGCTCGGTCAATGCTAAGAAGGCAATTCTGCTGGGAATAGCTGCTGGCACATTTTAAAAGAAGGACGGCCCCAGCGCCATCAATTCTGGTGGGAGTTTGTGTGGGGGTCTCCAGGAAGTGAGCCCAGGAGGCAAAGGGCTGGGCTTCTGTCCTCTATCTCAGAAGACTGAGGCATATCCAAGAGGGCCAGACCTCAGTGGATTTGGTCATGTGGCAGTCACCTGGTGGTCACCTCCCGGGGTTAAGCCAGTCAGCAGGGCCAGGGACTCCTGGGGAGGAAGTACCCAGGGGACAGACCTTAGCAGGCCACCTGGCCAGGCATCTCAGGACACTTACAGACCCCCTTTTGCTGCAGTCATGTGCCATGGCTCTTCCCAGACAGCCCTCCCTCCGAATTCCTCCCGTGTCCTGTCTCCTACAGATACTTGGTGAAATATTTGTTTTCACTTCAGCCGTGAATTTGACATTGGAACTCTGTCAAAGCTATTATTTTGCCATGTGCCTCTTACCCATATTTCCTGAAATATCTATCTACCCGAATAGTCAGAATTCATTCTGATTTACTACGTCTTGCTGTTTGCTCTGTACCCATTTTTACTGATATATTTGCTCCGTCTGCTTGCAGAGGAATTCATTCACATTTGTTTAATTTGGGGCTTGTTTTCCTGTTATCAGCCTGCACCAAACACAAGCCAGTATTTGTGCCCCCATCTTGTAAATTCCCTCATCGGCACATTATCCCTTATCCACTCCATGCCAGCGTTCATGGATTCTGCTCAAGCTCTATTTAGCTAAGAGATGTTATTCATTGTTTTCAGAGCTAGTAAAACATGATTGTGTTTCCTGAAGTTAAGATTGTCTGCTAGATCCTTTGTACTACGTTTACATGAATGCAGTCACACTTTGCCACACCAGCCACCTTGTATGGTCACTTCCAATGTTTGTGTGAGAAAAGGCGCTTACATCCCTTCCCCACCAGATTCCTTGTAAAATCAGGGGGTACTCCATATGCGCACAAGTGTGGCAATCACAACCTTCCCCTACAGGAGCTACAATTACTGCCCCATTTTGTGCAGGGGAAACTGAGGCTCAACAGAGGAGGAGCTACCTGCCCAAGGGTTCACAGCAGGATGTGAGGCCAAGGTGGCTATCCCTAGAGCCTTCTTCCACCTTTTCCAATTGTCAATTGTCAAGGTCCACAGGGACCACCACCTCCCATGGGATCCCTGGCTGGTGGTGCCTGGGGAAGTGGGAACGTAGGAGCCCAGCATAGGCACAGGCCTTGAAAGGGGGCCAAGCTGGAGGGGCCCTCAGCCCCTGGCAACAGAAGGGAAGGAAAGACGATGGATGCCTTTAACAGGACCAAGTAAATGTGTGCTAAGTGGAGACTGGAATAACACAACAATTACAGCAGTGGTGACCCCAGCTCCCATTATGTCCCAGCACAGTCTTGCACCAGGAGCACATGGATGGCAGAGCCGGTCCACAGATGGCAGTCTTGGACCAGAGAGAGCTTGGGACTTTTTGTATGGGGAAGTAAGAATAATCACAGTACCCACTCCTCAGGGTCATTGCCAAGATTCAACAGGCCCCAAAGGTGTTTAGCACAGGCCTGGCACCTACTAAGCACCCGACAAACCAGAGCTGTGCCTTTGCCATCTGTGTGGGACACCTGAGAGGTTCAGGGAAGCCTCAGGAGAACAGGTCCCCTGCAAGTGGGGAGGAGCCCCAGAGGAAATCTGGCTGCTTCCTTGGAGGGGTCAAGGCAGGGCTTGAAGACGAGGAGGTTACAGGTAGGGGGACCCCATGTGGAAAAGGATACCCTGCTAGCATTAATCCCAAGAACACGGATGTGACAGTGTCCCCCCCCACACACAGCTTTCCTGCATGGTGGCTGGTAGCCTGGGGGTGGTGGCAGGTCACCAAGGATCTGGACCTTTGGAGGGATGACAGGTTTTGGACCAAGTCTCAGAGGCAAAGCCATCCTGAAAAGCTTGACTTTGGCCTCCCTGCAGCCCTTTCTGAGGGCCTACACACACACACACACACACACACACACGCCCCTTATATCTGGACAGGATGTCACAGACATGCCACATGGCTCCTATGGGGTTGACCAGGAGCCAGAATGCTTGGTGACACTGGGCCAGCCACACCCTCTCTGCTCCAGCCCTGTGATGGTGACCCCAGCTTGGGTGGAGACTTCCCCAAAGAGAAGAGCCTGGCTGCCCCACACAGGGCCCCCAGGGGACTCTCCTGGCATCTCCCCAAGGCCATGGGGCAGGATGCAGAATGACACCCATGACAAGCTGCTCTGGTGGCTTCAGCATGTGCCCCAGACCCAATAGGGTTTCCTAGGAGGAGTGAGGTAGGACAGAAATGGTTACTTGTTACTCTATTTCAAGCTTTTTCTCCCAAAAAACATGTGTGATTTCTGTGATAAAAAAATATTTTGGGGGGCGCCTGGGTGGCTCAGTCAGTTAAGCGTCCGACTTCAGCTCAGGTCATGATCTCACAGTCCATGAGTTTGAGCCCCACGTCGGGCTCTGTGCTGACAGCTCAGAGCCTGGAGCCTGCAGCCTGCTTCAGATTCTGTGTCTCCCTCTCTCTGCCCCTCCCCTACTCATGCTCTGTCTCTCTCTGTCTCAAAAATAAATAAAAACATTAAAAACTTAAAAAAACATATTTTTAAGTGCATAAATAATAGCCACAGAAAGAAAAGGCACAGCAGTGGCTTCTGGCTGAAGTCCTGGACACTCACGAGGGGCTGGCCTGTCTGGATTACGTGACCAGCTTTTCATAGCTTTGGACACTGGTGGAAATGGCCTTCACTGAGCCAGCTGCCTTGCATCGGTAGAACCTCCTGCTCTCTGTCCTTGGCAGTGTGTCCTCTCAAGGTGGGTGGCCCCTGGTGTTCAGGGATGAGCTTGTCCAGTGTCCCCAGAGCCCAATCTGGATGTGTGTGTCAAGCTGGCTGCCAGCAAGGGCCTCAATGCTGGCTGTATTTCCTGGGTCCCCATGTAGGGGATGGAGGGCTTCCCAGAGGAGGTGACAGATGAGTTGAGACAAGGAGGACTCTGGCTTGGTTAGGAAGAGCTGGGGCCTCAGGGGGTCACAGTGAAACTTGGAGATGGATAGGCTGGTACCCCTCCTTTACCAGCCAAACTCACCCTGAGCTGCCCCTCTAGCCAGCAAAGTGCCTGGGGGTGACTCACAGTCTCTGCTTCTGATTTCTGACCCTTTGCCATGGGCACCTCATGCCCCTCATCGCCCTCTAGCCATGCAGGGACGAGCCCAGCTCCCAAACTGAGGGTGCCAAACTATGGCCTCTCATGAGAGTCTGGGCAGAGTAGGAGGTTGGGGACACCCTGCTCTACCCCCACCCCAGTAGATGCACCAGAACTTCCACCAGGGTCACTGGGCTGGGTCCCCTGGTAGAGCTGGGATGGAAGGGAGCTGCACATAACATGGCTGAGGGCTCTGGTTCCACCTGCTGCCCGAGAGCCTCTCAGAGGCTTCAGGCCTCCTGTAGGGCTGGCTCCTTGGGCTTCGTGGGAGGCATTTCAGCCCAGGTCTTGCTGGACCTCGCTTGAAGGCAGGGGCAGAGCAGGCCTGGCCCACAGGTCCTGGGTGAGGTCTTGGACGGGGGCCTCTCCCCGAGCCCCCTGATAAAAACGGTTCAGGATATCCTTAAATGTCACCTCTGGGGTTGAAGGGCCAGGAGCACCATGGGGCATCCACACAATGATAACATGAGCATCTATTTGGGTGCTAACACCTTTACAGGTGAAGCTGCCCACAAAGGCAGTGGGAAGGGGGCAAGAACACACAAACTGATGGGGCACCTGGGTGGTTCAGTTGCTCGGGCATCCAACTCTTGATTTCGGCTCAGGTCACATCTCACAGTTCGTGACATCAAGCCCAGCATTGGGCTCTGTGGTGACAGTGTGGAGCCTGCTTGGGATCCTCTCTCTCCCTCTCTCTTTCTCTCAAAAAATAAATAAGCATTAAAAAACATTAAAAACATAAAAATTAAAAAGAACACATGAACTGAGGAAGGCAAGACTCAGGATGACACTTGTTTTTTTATTTTATTTTTTTAAATTAATTTTTTTAACATTTATTTATTTTTGAGAGGCAGAGCATGAGCAGGGGAGAGGGAAAGAGAGGGAGAGAGACACAGAATCTGAAGCAGGCTCCAGGATCTGAGCTGTTTGTCAGCACAGAGCCCAATGCGGGGCTTGAACTCATGAACTGCAAGACTATGACCTGAGCTGAAGTCTGACGCTCAACCGACTGAGCCACCCAGGCACCCTGACACTTGTTTTTTATGGTAATGTGCTTGTATTGATTGCTTTTTTATCAAGAATCTCTATCACGTTTTACAAAAGTTATAACACCATAAAATAACCCTACGGCTTGGTTTTTAATGTGTGATAATTTGGATGAGTTGGAGATGTGGGCCCCTAGGCAAACCCCTAGCCAGTGCCCTTCAACCCAGGCTCTCAGGAACTTATCAGAGATTGATTGACTGGCACTGTCCAGGTGTCTCTGGATGCTGTTCAAGGCCTCTGGCTCCTCTCTGGGAAATGCTCCAGTGCCCAGTCAGCACTTTTGCTCCATGTGGGCCAGAAGCCTGGCCACCCCCACCAGGGATGTCCAGAGCCCAGGTGGATGGACTCCCCTGGCACTATTCACCAGCTGCCCCTCCTGTAGGTTCCCAAGGTAAATGGAAATGTTCTTAGGGCATGTGGAACCCCCAGTTGCTCTGGTACCCCCACCCCATCTGTGTCCCTGGCCCTGTCCTTGTTCCTGCCTGAGTGCATCTGCAGCTGCGGCTAGTCTCTCAGCCCGACATTGATTTTCATTCCTCACTCTGGCCATGCTTTGACGTTGGTACATGCTGTACCTCCAGGTGCTGAGAGATGCTGACCTTGGCCTCTTTGCCCCCGGCAAAATACACGGCTGACGTCCACCTGTGCATCCTGCCACTCTCCTGAAGAGGCTGCAACCAGCACCAAGGCATAAACAACCCGGCCCCCCAGACATTTGTGTTAGACTCTGTTATCACAGACAGCAGCCCAGATGGACCTCCCTCTCCTCTGATTAATGTTTAAACACACATGGGGGCAGGGGGGAAGCAAAGGCCAGGGGGAGTCTGGGGGGAGGAGAGTTGTGTCTTCTGCAAAGCCCAGAGGCTGCCAGCTGGTGAGGCTGAAGGAGCACTAGGAAACCATGGACATTGGGGGGTCCATGGACATGGGAGCTGGCCCTGGGGAGTGAGGGTGTCTATCCCAGGCAAGACCCAGGGGCCAGGGGTGAGTCTGGAGGGACCGGGATGGGTGCCCTAGGGCAGAGCAGGGCTATGGGGCACAGTGGGAAGGTCCCACCTCCAGGCCATAAGGAGGTGAGCCAGGAGGAACCCAGGTGGAGACTGGGAACCCAGAGGTTGTGGGGTAGCTGGTAGAGAAATGTAATACATAAACACATGGTTCTGAAACAGAGCCTTGCAGGGTCCCCCCACCCTCAGTGCTGTGCCATTTCTCCCTTAATCTTCATCCCAGTTTCCAGGAACCTAGCTCTGGCCTCACCCTCAGCCTCTCAGAGGCCTTGGCTTGCTTTGAACACCACCTGATGTTTTGAAAAAGCTCATTTCCTTTCTGATTATAGAGCTAGTATGTAGCTTTTAGTAGACATCTTGATAAAAATCTGAAAAGGTAATGGACACAACAGCATCATCTGAGGTCCCAGCACCCAGGGCGGGAAGCCAGAGCTGAAATTTCTGTATATCTCTCTCCAATCTCTTATCTTTGTAGGCATGACACACATGTGCACACACATCATGTGTGTACATGCACAGATCCGCACACACCTGCATGTGCACGCTCAGCACTCTCACCTCACGCCATTCATGTGGTTGTGTATGTACACCCGCCCTCCTTTCTGGAACTTTCCACCCCTCCTGCTTCCTGGCTCCTGTGCTCCTGGTGCCTTCATAGCATCCTTGTCCTCAAAAGGGCCTGTTTGCTTGCTTCCCAGGACAAGCCATAACCAGGGGGCTCCTTCAAGATGAGTTCTCAAAACACCAGACAGCCCTGTGCCAGTTCATAGCAGCTCGGTGGGTACAGAGGCCCCAGGGAAGCCAACAGACCCCTTCAGCACCGTCCCTGCCAGCAGCCTTCTGGGAATGTGGTCCACCACAGGACTGGCCTGCACCCAGCAAGGGTGGATAAGATCAGGAGTAGTAGCTACGGGGAACATGTGACAAGTTGCCGCTGAAAGAGCAGGACAGGTTCTGGGTGATGTCCTAGAGGAGCAGGAGCCTTGGAGGTGCTGAGGGAGGCTGTGAGGGATATCCTGGGGCATCAAGAGCTTTTCAGTAAATGGCTTCTGTCTGGGTCACAATGCTTTCGCCCTGAGCCCTTCATGACCCTACCACCATGCCCACAGGTGAAGACCCAGCCTCAGCTTAGCCTGTGGCTGCTGAGAGCCACCAAGCTCCACAGACATGGAGAGATGGGGAACAGCAGTTACTACCTTGTGACAGCAGCCACCACTCACTGATTGATTACCCGAACCCGGTACCAGGATGAGTATCAAAGTCGCTGGATGTATGGAACACCATTAAGGTTGATGGAATTCACTTTTTCTTGCATAGAGCTCTGGGCACACGGAGAGAGGGCCACCATAAAGGGGCATTCTCCCTTCAACATGCTGCTCTTTACACAGTGGGTTTGGGTGGTGAGCCTGTGGTGGGCTGGGGCTGGAGGAGCTTGACCCAAGTCCAGGGTACAGTTGGAGACAGAAGGCAGGGGGCCCTGACCTTAGCTTCCCTTAGAGCCCCCTCAAGGGCCGAGAGTCGGGAGCCATAGTGCAGAGCGCACAGGGTGATGTTTCAGGATGTGGCCACAAGGAGGCCCTCCCGAAGCTGCCTCTCCTCAGAGGGCATATGCCAGGTTGGCCCCTGCTCTCTGCCAGATAGAATCCATCTGGACCTCCTGGGGGAAGTGAGGCTGGGTATAGGGCTTGACACAAGCTTCCAGCCCCCTCGGACCTCAGGGGTTCAATCCCTTTCTGGCCCCCAGCACCACCTGGGCTCCGTGGATCCAGGCCCACAGTAGAGAGAGGGGCCAGGCCCACAATGACAGAGCTGGCCAGCAGAGGGCAGCAGAGGGTTATAGAGCCACTTTGTCAGAGCCCCCTGCCTCCTGGGACTTTGTCCTTCTTCAGGGACACCTAGGCCCTGACCTGCAGCTGCAGGGGGATGGCAAGTTTCACCTCTCCCTCTCTCCACCCCAGGCAAGCTGCTAGCCTGGGGGCCTCCTCCCCTTCAGATCATTCTCCTGCTGCCTACCCCTAGCACAGGGCTCTTGGCATCCTTCCTCACCGCCTCTCTCCCCATCACACACACACACACACACACACACACACGCATGCACGGGTTGCCCTCCTGGACACTGTCCTGGCCTAGCCTGGAGCCCTGCATAGGGTATCCCTCCTGCACACCTGAGCCCCAGAGGATGGGGTGAGGGTCCAGAATGTTTCAGGTGGTGTTCATGATGAGCGCATCCCAGGGGCCATAAAGCACGTTTATGTTGCTGCTGTACCACACAGCCCTAAGAATGTACCTCCCAGCAGCACAGAGACCCCTGCTTGGCAGGTGAGCTGATGGCACTGGTTTGTGTTTGTGGACACACAAGGCGCTCCGCCTCTGGACAAGGTCCTCCTCCGTAGACAGGGAAGGCACAACAGTCCCCATGGCTGGGCCAAGGATGTTCAGGGTCCAACAACTTCCAGTGGGGGTCCCAACAGAGGTGACCCCAGGATGGGCCCATGTGAGGCTCCCTCCCACCCAGCATCTTGAGGGCTGCAGAGCTTCATTGCCACGAGTGATGGTCAGTCCCTTTTCGTCCTCCAGTGATGGGGAGCTCACCCTTTTGAGGCTGCTGGTACCAGGACTTTCCACAGATCCTTCCCATCAGCCCAGGCTCAGATATATCAGATCCCTCAGCCTCAGGGATGGTTTTCCAGAATTTGCTGTCACTAGTCTCAAGCCCCCCTCCTCCCTGCTTCTACTGTTGGCCCCATCCCAGTCCTGGGCCCCTCCCTGAACTGTCCGTTTTCTTTCTCTGGTGAGCACATCTAGTGTCTTGGCCTTTACTAGGATCCACCACCATCACTAGTGAGGTCCACGGTCCTATCTCCAGCCTGGCCACTCCCAGGACCCACCCCTGGGCCCAGTTGGCTCCACACCTGACCTATCTAAAACTAGCTCCAGCCCTGTCCTCCCCAGCCACTAAACAGCACTACTGGCCCTAGAGACGTTGCCCCCATTCTCCTTCACTCACCCACACTTCTTCCCTTCTCTTCCTCCTCACCCACACCACTTGGCTGACCTCTGTTCTGGACAGAAGCTCCTAACTGCCCTCCAGCCCCCACTTATTCCTGAGAAATCTCCCAGGGCCACCCACTTACAATGAGCCTCAGCCGCCCCCCTCCCAGTCACACCAGCACCATTCCTACCCCACCTGCAGCAGCTGTGACATTGATGGGCCTGGCCCTCTCCTGTTGTGAGGACTAGAGCCTGGCTGGGCTCAGCTTGAGCCCTATGACAAGCACAGACTTGTCCCTGCCACAGCAGTTGGTCCGGATCAGGCAGAACCCAGGCTAGCCAAGTCACTGTGTCCTACCCTGGGAATGGTGATGATCCAGGTTGGTGCAATGAGAATGGAGCCCAGGGTGGCTACCGGATGGCTAGGTTAGAGGTATAGACTGTGGGCAACCTGGATGGGGAGTTGGGTCCACAGGGCAATACAGCTGAGGAAACCCCAATGAGCAGAGCTGAGCCCTGATCAAGCATCACCTGAAGCCCATCCAGTTACACAAGCCCACAAGTTCCTTTCACCATCCCACTCAGTTTGCAGTGAGTTTTCCGTTTCTTGGAGCCAAAGGCTCACTGTGGGTGTATCATCACTGTCCATCCCCACTCGCCCCTACCTCACACCAAAGCTTCTTCTGCAGCATGCCGAGTGAGCTCCAACTGCAATACCCTTGCCCTTATTGTCCCAGTCTGGAATGTGCCCAAAGACTGGCTCCATGTCCTCTCTCCCCCCACTCCAGCCAGGCTCTTTGTTGAGTGCTGGACACTCATTATTTATCTCTCACACCCCTCTCAAGTCAGAGGTGAATGGAGCCACCCTAGGAGAGCCATCCTCCCCAGGAGGTGGAGCAAGCTAGGGGCACCGCATCCCCAACCAGGAGCCCCTGGAACCAGGAAGTCCTCGTTCCCCCACCCATGCTGGGGTTCACCATGCTGATCTCTCTTCTCAGGGTCATTGGGGGGTGTTGTGAAAATTCAGGAGAATCATGTCAGGGACAGGGTACAAGGGTTCCACCTGTTTTAATAGGGAACTCATGTTTTGGTTTTATTTTTCTATTTCCCAATTAGGAGTGAAGAGGCCTAGGAGGGAGTGTGGTTGCTGACCCCATGGTCAGCAGGATGAAATCCAAATATCCCCTCCACGGACAAGGGGCTGTTCTAGGCCACAGTGAACTCTGGTTTAAGGACCATTGTAGTTTTCTAAGAAAGAAAAATGAGGAGGCTTTTGGGAGGTGGAGGGGTGGTGGTACAAATTTCACTTCTAGGGTCCCAAGGCATCTGCTCCCCCACACCTCAGTTGCCAGGAAAACACCACCTCCCTAGGCCGACAGTGGTACACCGGGGCTCCCAATTAGCCACGGGGACATGGTAAGCCACTACATTCCCGAGTCCCAGTTTGGGAGGACGCACCCCAGGGCTCGGTTCCACGAGCCGGCCTCGTTAAAAAGCCTTTCTTCCCAATTATCTGCAGCCGGCTTGCCTTGGGGATAATTGGCTCCCTGTAGCTCTTCTCGAGGTCCTCTGCCTCCAGAGAGCAGGCGAGGGACAGGTTGGGCAGTGCCCACCTGAAAACCATCACGTTGGCCCACAATGAGCCCCAGAGGTGCCCAGCGGCCCCAAAGGGCCCAGTGCCAGCCAACAGAGATGCCCATCTTGAAGTCATTGATTAGAAGAGGAGAATGCCCTCAACACAGATGATCAGGTCCAGACTCTGAAGGGACCCATACGGTCCCACTCCCCTGTTCCATTACCCAGGGGAGGCCACCCCTTGGCCCTGCTCACTGCCCCTGCCTGGGTCCACAGCCTTGTCCTCAAGGTCCTGCAGCCCCACAGCACCTTTGTCCAGCCTCCTGAGCCCACACCAAGAGTCTGCAGCCCCCTGCCCCACATGGGGAGAACCAGGAAGACAGGCCAGGCCTGATGTGTCCTGAAGTGGTACTGAGCTTGTGGCCAGGCAGGTCCGTGGGGCACTGGCCATGGTTGGGTCTCTGATGAGCTTTGAGAGGCTGGTGAAATATATGGGCTCCCTCTAGGAATGGGTACAAACAAAACTCCAAAGCCTGTCTCCCTCCTCAGGGTGTTGGGATGGATACCCACCCAGGACACAAATGTGGGGCCCCTCAGCAAACACCTGCAGAGTAAGTGACTGCCCAAGTTGGCAAATGAGACTCAAGCCCAGGACCCTGGTCCTGGTGATGCCAGGCCTCCTGTCAGCCGGCAGGGCCTCTGATTCGGGGAACGTTCCCTGAGGAACAGCCCCATCAAGTCAGGGCCCAGCAGAGTGGTCACCTCAAGCCTTCTCCACAAGGGACAGATCTAACCCGGCTTCACCTTGCTCCTTCCAAAGCACTGTGTTTTCAAGGATAAGGGCATTTTGTAATGAAAGGATTTGACGAGTAACGGAAACAACTTCCCACTTACAAAAAATTGAATAGAGCTGCTGCTACAGGCTCCCCATTCAAACAGAGGCCTCCTACCTGGCTCTGCTCTCTGGAGGGGTAAGCTAATCCTGCCGTCCCCCTCTGCCCCTGGTGGCGGCCTTGGGCCTCCTATACCGTCACTATTTTTCCTGGACCTCCTCATCTCCACCGTCCCCAGCAATGGCCCTCACTGGGTCCTCCTCCACGCCCCTGATGATTGAGGCCTCCAGCTAGTGCAGCCTCGTGCCTCTTCCCATCAAGGCGCAGGACAGTGGCCCCGGTTTCCCAGCAGTTGAGAGCACCTCCTGGCAGAGCAGCTTCCAGGAAGGGGGAGAGGGTACAGTACCGCCCAGCCTGGTAGCCCATTAGCAGCAGCTCCAGGAGAGAAGTCGTGTGGGGGCCTGAGACTGTCCAGGGGAGAGTCTGGCCACACAGAGGCCACCAGGGACGAGACAAGCCCTGGGTGGCATTGACGGCGACACTCCCCCACCATATCTGTGGGCGGCAGGGTCCTGGCAAGAGAAAGACCTCAGTTAGGATCAGAGAAGTGTGGATGGGAAGCGGGGGAAAGCACTTGGCAGCCACAAGCCTTTTTTCTGAGCATCAAGAGGAGTTGGGGCTTGTCTGGGCTGGAGCCCTGCAGCGGTGGGCAGTGGCCACAGCTGGAATACATCATTTGTTACCACTGACAGTGTGGTTTGGCGGACATCATTTACACTCCTTGGGCTGGAGTGTGCCATCTTTAGAATGGAGGGGCCAGGGGCTGTTCCAGACACAGTGCCCATGGGGAGAATGGGTTCTGGGCTATGTGCCCACTCCACCTTGGCCACCTTCCCCCACCGTGTGCAGATCTGTGCTGGCTGAGCCATGTCCCCTGGCCTGTCTGCTAGAGTCTCCCCTCTTCCCCTTCAGTCCTGCCTGGTCCCCAGGAGCTCTCTCTCCCCTGCCTCATGGTTCAGACCCCAAAGTCAAATACAGGAGAGATCAAACTGACCCACAGGGAGGGAGGCAGACTCCCTGGGCAGAGGTGGGAGTGGGAAAGTGTTGTCTCCAAATGTGATAGGAGGAAACAGCCCCAAGTACCCTAAACCACCCTGAGGCTGGTGCTCAGGGAGTCAGGAGCTGGGGGAAACACTGTGGAAGGTATCAAAAGCTCAGACATGGGTCTCAGGCTCCAGGCTCCAGGCTCCAGACTCCCCAAAGGACTTGCAGTTTCCCAGGAACCTTGAGACCAGATCTCGGGATTGGAGAGGACACAGCATTTCCTACAAGCCCCTCTTAAGCCCCATGATTTGGCTTCTCAATAAACTCTGAAGACCCTAGGGGTGGGCATCCTCCCACATCCCCCCCAACCTTGGCTCAAACCAGAAAACATATGTGTGGCTCACTGTATGGCTGGTTTTGAATTTCCAGTGAGGTTTCTCCAATTTCACAAAATAGTGCCTCAATCTAGACCTTTACAAGGAAAGGAGATGGGATGTGATGGCCGGGATGATGGGGAGGGACTGTTGTGGATAGGGGTGGAGGGGGAGCAACCGTGGAGCTATGACACTCATCTCTCTTCCCACACCCCCTCTATCTCTATGTCTATCTCTACTCTTGCTTGCTCACTTTCTCCCTCTCTCTCTCTCTCTCTCTTCAATCTGGCTCAGATATTTTTTTAAATGAAAATCTCTGCTCCACAGTGGTGGTTTCTGCACTGTAGCCTGGGTCTCTAGGGTCAGAAGTCCCCCTTGTGGCACCCTGTGTGCAGTTTCCTGCACTTTAGGGGATCAGAACTGAGGAGAAGGTGGGGTTGGCACCTGGACACCAGGAGTAGATGGCAGGACCCAAGCCTGAAGCAGGCGGGACCCAAGGCACCTGGTGCCCAGGGCCTCTGATGCCCAAGGAATGGAACCTGTGGCCAGATGTGTGGGAAGGAGAGGCTGCAGTGGGTGGATCTGCCCTGACTTTCCTGCCTATCCTCACATACTGGCAGTTCTGTCCTGCCTCAGGGCCTTTGCATTGCTGGTGCTTTTGCTCATGTCTGGCTCCTGGTCTCCTCTTCTGAGAGGCCCTTCATTAGTACTAGGAAAGCAGCCCCGGCCTGAGTTCTATTTCTGCAGCAACCCGTTCAGTTGTATTTCCTCACTGCCTGCACCTGCCCTAACACCTGGCATGCACCTGCCCTAGCACATGTGCCATAGAGAGACTGGGGCGCAGTGGAGAAGACTCCCTTACCCCTGGGGGATCTCTGGGGTCATTTTGCAGGTAGATGTATGCTGGACTCTTGCCCCAGCTTTGCCCTCCATTTGTCCATGCTCTGTCCTCTTAGCCAGGCAGGATGTCTCAGTGGTCCTGGGAGGGTGCTAGGTCAGGGGCCTGCCTATGGGACAGAAAGCACAGCCTCAAGATCTTGGCCTGGCTGTGGGTGTGGGCACAGCCCAGCTCCCCGAAGCTCCCTCCCCATAAATAAAAGATTCCCTTCCTCCTTCCAGCTTTGCGCAGCCGCTGCCTGCTTGTTGGCCCGGCCCTTTGTGCCCACGCGTTGCCATGGAGACAGCAATTCAAAGGCCTGGTACTTCAAGGCTTCTTTCCTCTCCTGCAGGCTGGGGCTGGGGCAGGGGTAGCTGGTATGATTGTAGGTTCTGTCCCCTCTTTCCATCCAGCTAGAGGCCTGACCCTGACAGGGTTAGTGCACCAACTACCTCTCACTCCCCTGTGGGTGGCTGACTGGGCCCACCCGGGAACAGGTACGCTTTTACAAGGACCTTATTCAAAGTCGGCTGTAATGGGGAAACTGAGGCATGCTGAGCCCTGGTGAGACCTTGCTCCCTTTGGTCTCTCTGCAGCTCTCTCTGCTTGGCACGTGGAGGGTACAGCATGTCACACGATGGCTGTGTGACTCTGGACGTGCTCTCCCCACCCCCCCAATTTGCCATCTGTACAGTGGGGTATTGTTTGCTTGGGCTCCCAAAGGGTTCCTGAAGCTCTGGGACACAGGCCTGGGGAGATGCTGCCCCTTCCTCCCTGCCCCTAGCACAGGACGGCCTGGGACTGGCCATGGGTGGGCTCCATGGGGCTCCTGATCCAGGACCAAGCCCATCCCTCCGCTCTTCCATGTTTCCTGTGTGAAGCCTGTTTCTGAGTCACCCCATCGAGAGCATAGCAGGGTCTTTGAGGCTCTTGCACTTTCTCTATGTCCTGTGCATCACTCACACTTTTTATCTCACCATAATCCACCTTTAATCATCTCCTCTGACTCCTGCAACTAGAAAAATGTACAGCAGAATTTTCGGGCTGCAGCCACTCCCTCCCACCCACTCTGGCATGGCAGGGGGAGAGGTGGCCATTTGGGATTCATTGCCCTCTCAGTGTAGCATTCAGGCACACCTGGGACTACTTCAAGCCTCAGTTTCCTCTCCTGCGTAATGGAAGTGTCAATCCACCCTTTAACAAAAGTCCACAGATGTGTGGGCCCAGGACAGGACACCCGTTTGCTTCAATCCTGGAACTCTGGTGAGGGTGGCCAGTCATAGGGTTCCCTCTTGCCCCCACCTCCAGGCCAGCTGGACCAGTCAGGCACTTCCCCAGGAGTTTACAAATGGAAGGAAAGAAGCCAGAGGAAGGCAGGAGAGCTGGCTGCACCCTGGGCTGACTCCCTTGGGCCTGAGCTTTGCACCCACCTTCCGTGGCCTGGTCCCCCATCCAACGTGAACAGCGTGGCCCAGGGTAGCTCTCATTCTCACAGGCTGCACAGATGGTGTCATGGTCCTGACCCCAGGAGCAGGCAAGTGGTGTGGACACAAACAAATTTGGTTGTGCAGGTCAGGTCCATGTGACAGGGCACAGCAAAAGCCAGGCAGCTTTGCTAGATGTTGTCCCAGCACAGCAACTAGGCAACCCTCCATGTTTTACCTTAACCTCCTGGGAGCAGGAAGGTGTCCTATGACTCTACCGGGCCCAATCCTAGCAGACAGAGGACCACAGCCACCCCTAGGCACTGCCTACTAGTGTCTTGGGTCCACAAATGGGCAGTTCAAGTGGACGACTGTGCCCCACGGCTGGGTCAGGGCTCCAGGCTCCCAGGTGGGCCCCAGGTGAGGCCTCCAGTCTTCATAAAGAGAAACAGTATGTGTTAGCTGCCCCCCTTCTCAACCTGAGGCTGTCCTGGCCTCTGTTGCTTGGAGGCCTGCCCATCAGGCTCTGCTGCAGTCTGAAGGTATGCCCCCCAGATTCATATGTTGAAATCCCAACCCCAAAGGTGGGGCCTTCAGGAGGTGCTTAAGCAAAAAGGGTGGAGCCCTCACAGATAGGATTAGTGACCTTATAAAAGAAGGTCCAGAGAGGTTCTTTGCCTCTTCTGCCATGTGAGGAAATAAGAAGCGTGTGATGCAGCAGAGAGCCCTACCATGCTGGCACCTGATTTCAGACTTTAGCCTCCAGAACAGTGAGCAATAAATTTTTGCTGTTTATAAACCACCCAGCCTGTGGTATTTTGTTATAGGAGCCCAAACAAACTGAGACAGACTCAGTGCCTCTTCTCTACCGCATGAACCTCCAGCAGGCCTGACCTGGGCCCCAGGTTGTGTCTGGGACTGACTGTAGGGGCCTCCGGCATGGTGCATCCTAGGGCCTGGCACAGAGCAGGTCATTAAAAGAGCTAGGCCCTTCCCCACCCCCACCCCCACCCCCTATCACTCACTCACTCCCAGACATGAGCTCGCGGACATCACCAGGGCTAATTTAGGCTCCCCGGCCCAGTGAGCAGAGCCCGGCTTGGCCCCTCCTTGGGTGGGCACAGTTGGCTGAGCACCGCTGTCCCTAGCTACCTCCCCTGTTGCTGCAAGGGTGCTAAAGGTCGCCTGTTCTACCAAGGTCACTCAGCCAAGAAGGGTTAAGGGGGTTTGAACCCAGTCTGTCTGGGGGTGCCTGTCAGTCCCCCACCACTCTACTTTCTGTAGAAGAAATAGGAGGCCAGAGAGGCTGGGAGACATAGCCACAGCCTTGCAGGAGAGAATCAGCTGGGACTGAGCCCACTGTCCCCACCTCCTGGGAGTTCAGATGGGGCTACCCCCTCCATCTGCCATCTATATACGGGATCACCCATGGGGGAGGGGCTGACCTCAGTCCACCAGGAAAGGGGTCCAGGCAGATTCCTAGGTGCAGAGGTACCCTCTGCAGAGTAAGAGCCAGACCAACTCAGAGCTCATCACTACGTCCAACAATGTGGGATAGAAGGATGGATTACACTCTTGGGGCCTCCCACTGCCAGGTATAACAGTCCTGAGGATGTTCCAGGCAGGGCAGGTGTGGGTGAGAGGAGAACAGAGGAGGGTGCTATGGAACTAGGCCTGACACGGTTAAAAATGGGCACTATAAACCGCTTGAGCCATGGTCTGGGTCACCACTGGAGGGAGTGTGATCCCACTGCTTAATTCTGTGTATCCCAGATTTTTGCTAACAGACCTTTTTATTTTTTTATAATATTTTTATTTTAGAACAGCTTTATATTTATAGAAAAAAATTGAGAAGATCGTACAGGGAGTTCCCATATATCACACACCCAGTTTCTTCTATTGTTAACATCTTACGTTCGTATCTATAATTGATGAACCAATGTTGATACGTTATTATCAACCAAAGCCCATACTTTATTTCTATTTCCTTAGCTTCTACCTGATATCCTTTATATGGTCAAGGATGTGCCTGATTTTTAGTCACTGAGACTCCCCAAGAAACAAAGAAGTGTGGTTGGCTGGCTGGGCCTCCAGCGGCTACCTCCCCCTGCAGCACCCCCTGCCCCCAGTTCCCCAGGCGCTCAGGGACTTCCCCAGAAGTCAGACCTGGACAAAGTGGAGAAAGAGACTCACCACACATCTGGTTTGTTGCCTTTCCCACTCCTTACTCCTAGGGAGACCTTCCTGGGCCTCAGTTTCCTCATCTGTGACAAAGGCCCAGGCTGCTGCCACATCCACAACCCACTTGGGCGTACAGCAGAGCCTTCCTCCTGATTTTGGCTGTGGCCAGATGCTTTTGGGGCTGGACTACCCCCTCCCAGGAGCCTGGGTCCCCTAGACAGGGTGTCCCTGTCTTAGGGTCTAGGGGAGGAGGGAGCACACAGCCTGCTCCACAAGGGGCACATAGGAGGCATTTCCTGACCTGGCAGGTGGAATGGATCCTGGAGGCGTCTCTCCCAGTTCATACTCCCCCAGCTGGGGCTGCCATCCTCCCAGCTCCAGCTCAGACTCAGCTGAAAAGGTGACCTTTTCTCCAGAAAGCTCTGACAGGACAAGACAGGCTGGTGAGTTATGGGGCAGGGGAGAGCCACATGCTCTGCTTTGGTGAGAGCTACTCCCACATCACTCTGGTCCCTGAAGTTCAGCCCTAGGGCTGCCCAGAGCTCCAGCTTGTCAGGCACCCCTTGCTTGGATACGAGTAGATGAAGGGTGGACAGGCAGAAGTAGCCGGGTGGGTCCCTGCAGAGTGGACACTCAACCTTGGCTACCCTGGCCTGGCACTTAGGGACCAGAAATCTGGCTCCTCCAGGCAGCCCTCCTGGATCACCATCCCCTTGTCCCAGATGATTGGCATCTCTGCACCTCCCGGATGGACATCACTAGGTAGGCCCTGAAAACTCAGAGACCCTTGACCTGTTCTGGGACCCCCTGAGGGAAGCTGTTTCCCCCACGTTCCACTCCTCTTTCCCTCCCTGTTCCTGTTAATTCTCCCTCCTATGAAGTAGGTCTCACCCCATTTTGCCGTCAGAGAAACTGAGGCTGAGAGGGACAGGGACTGCCCAGAGACCATGCCCAGTCTGTGGGAGGCCTGGGATTTGCTGCCCACTTGTGACACATGGGTCCAGACAGCTGAGGCTGATAATACAATATAGGCAAAGCTGACTGGACCCAATGAGGAGGGGCAGTGAGGGCCGGAGGCCAACTAGAGCACACCCAGTTGAAACTGGCACTGCTCCCCAGAAGCAAGACGAGAGACTAACTAAAGCAGGCCACTGCCAGCACAGTGCCAAATGAGGACAAAGGGGGAGCAGGTGCTTACGGGTGCTTGTCAGCAGCTCCCCACAGGTGGGACGGCCAGGAGAGCCCCTGCCTGCTGCCTTGGTGTTGGAGGCAGGCAGGAGGAGATGGTGTCATTAGTTTTATTTTAAAATAATGCTTTAGGGGCGCCTGGGTGGCGCAGTCGGTTAAGCGTCCGACTTCAGCCAGGTCACGATCTAGCGGTCCGTGAGTTCGAGCCCTGCGTCGGGCTCTGGGCTGATGGCTCAGAGCCTGGAGCCTGTTTCTGATTCTGTGTCTCCCTCTCTCTCTGCCCCTCCCCCGTTCATGCTCTGTCTCTCTCTGTCCCAAAAAAATAAATAAATGTTAAAAAAAAATTTTTTTAAATAATGCTTTAATGGGGCGCCTGGGTGGCGCAGTCGGTTAGGCGTCCGACTTCAGCCAGGTCACGATCTCGCGGTCCGTGAGTTCGAGCCCCGCGTCAGGCTCTGGGCTGATGGCTCGGAGCCTGGAGCCTGTTTCCGATTCTGTGTCTCCCTCTCTCTCTGCCCCTCCCCCGTTCATGCTCTGTCTCTCTCTGTCCCAAAAATAAATAAACGTTGAAAAAAAAATTTAAAAAAAAAATAAAATAATGCTTTATTTCCTATTTTGGATCCCTGGGCCTGTGACATGGAATAAAAGGAGCACAAAGAAACATCTCCCTCCCTCCCCATTTCCAGCCACCTGACACCCCCAGCCCTACCTTCAGGTGTCCTCTCCCTCCCCACCCCAAGCAATACATGTGGGTGTTCCCCTCATCATTTCCCCAACCATTTATACAGGTGTCCTCTCCCTCACCACTTCCAGCCATACATCCATGTGTCCCCTCCCTCATCTCCCAACAGTACCTGCAGGTGCCCCCTCTCTCACCAGAGTGAGTCCCCCACCTTGAAGAACTCCACCGCGCTGTCAGAGGGCAGGGTAACTGCATCTTACTGTAATTTAAATTCACATCTTTCTCATTTCAAGTGAAGTTGAGCCTGTTTATATGGGTTCATTTCAGGTCTTGGTCCATTTTTCTCTTGGGTTATTGGTCCTTTTCTTACTGATTTGTGAGAATTTGTTACATGTAACAGTGACCATTTGTGAGATAGTTGCCTATATTCCCAGTTTCTTGTTTATCTTTTTATTTTGCCCCTCCCTCCATGCCTTTTATTTTTCTGAGGATGAATATACCCATCTTTTGTTTTATGGCTTCTAGGTTTTGTATAATTCTTAGAATGATTCAAAATTACAGATTTTTTTTATCCTTCTAGTAGTTTCACAGTTTCATTTTTACTTTTTAAAGCTTTGATCCATTTGATACTTATTTTAGTGTCAAAGAGTGAGGTAAAGATCCAAACATTTCCCCCAAATGTCTGGTTAGCTGTCCTAAGATGGTATATTTGTTATATATTTTGAATTATTTCATGAATAACCCATTTTTCCTCCTGGATTTCACCTGTTCCTTTCTCATATTTGCACTGGAGTCTCTTTCTGGATTTTTTCCCCTGTCATCTGACTGTCCATGGGCTGTGTTAATTATTGTGGTTCTAGAACATATTTTAGGATCCCACATGGCTGGTCTACCTCGGTTGGCTTATTTTTAAAATTTTTCCTGGATTTCTTTGCTCACATATTCTTTCATGTGAACTTCAGAATTGCTTTGGCAGGGCCTCTTGATTTAATCAGAGAACAAGCAGTTAGAACTTCAGCAAGGCCCGAGAATACGCAACACCCAGGGCCCAGTTTTGGGCTCTTCTAGACGACCTGCGGGCCGCCCGCCCCTCGCCCCACCCCTCGCCCCCACCCCTCGCCCCCACCCCTCGCCCCCACCCCTCGGCCCCACCCCTCGGCCCCACCCCTCGCCCCACCCCTCGCCCCACCCCTCGCCCCCACCCCTCGCCCCCACCCCTCGCCCCCACCCCCCCTACTCTCCAGGCCGACCACGCCCACCCCTCCCGCGGTGGAGCGCGCAGGCGCAGTGCTGTCCAGGGTGCTTGGCTGTGGCTCTGTTCCTGGCCGTGAAAGGGGAGTGTCTCAAAGGAGTGGTTGAGGCAGAGGACCTTCTCTCTGGGTGTCCTCACTTGCCTATGGAAGGAGAGTTAATCGTGGGATTCTTTAGGCCTAAATGTGGGTCATTCTGTCACATGCACCTGAGCTGGACAGCAAAAACCCCCTCACTGTGGCCCCAGAATGGGTTTGTGATGCCTGCCCTGCCCTCCACTCCTGTCCACTCTAGCTGGCAGCTGTGGTCATACCAAGGTCTGCCTTCCTCAGCCCATTGGGTGCTCTCCCAGGTCCTCTCACCAGGTGCCCCCCCCCCCCCCGACCCGGTTTTGACCGCCCGCTGGGCTCCTAGTGTGAACAGCGCATCCCAATTTAGCTGTCACTGCTGGGTGGGTGGCTCTGGAAGGATCCACATTCCCTGCAGGGGTGGAGGAGGGGCATGAATCAAGCACTGATGCCTTGGGCACAGCCATGGGACCCCACCTTCCGGAGTTCTGCCCCTGCATCAGACTTTGGGCCCTCAGAGACAGTAGTATCTTACTTATCCCTAGCTGAGAGACCACCAACTACTGCACCTGCTGGGAGAAAACCCTGAGCTCACCCTTCAGTGACCGCCAGGGAGCCCTGGGGTCTCACTCCACCCTTTGGAAGCCAGAAGGGGCAGATCTAGCCTTGGGGTCTAGGTGACAGCAGCTTGAGTCTCCTCCCTCTGCAGGGTCAGGCTCCCCTCCTGGAGTCTGGCCACAGGGGCTCCAGGTCAGTGGCAGGGGGGTGGGAGTAGTGGGGGAGGGAAAGGTGGTGTGGTGAGGGCTACCACTGTGCAATGCATACACCTTATCCGCAGTCCTCAGCAACCTCTTGGAGGTGGAAGGCCTGAGGAGCACACCTATGGGAGGAGGCCCCTGTTCAGTGCAGAGGTTGGAAGCACTTGGAGATGAGCAGACCAGTGGGATTCCTGGGAATTCTGCCAGGGGTCAGGCTGTCGGCCCCTTCCCTATAATGGTCCCGATTGCTGCCGTGTGTGGCTTTGATGAATAAGAGATGAAGAAACAGATTAATTATGGCTTAATATGCACCAAAATTGGGCAGAGGGACTCCTCAGGGGTGCAGGGCTGATGACAGAAGACCAAGACACCCCCTGAAGCCATGAAGTTGCAGACAGTGAGGGGCTGTGGGGGAAGCAGTGGCTATGGGCAAAAGTGGCCCTGGGAGAGGTTTCCAGGAGGTGGGTCTACCTAAACTCCCCTGACCTCCATTTTCCTGCCTGTAAAATGGGGAATGCTGGTGGTGTCTACACCACAGGACAGAATGGAACTGTGCACTTAATAGGCCTGGTGCAGAGTCGTCTCAGGCCTCAGGCAGGCAGCCACCCTCTGTGGTACCAGCAGATGGCAGGCCGGCGCCCCCTAGTTCCCTGGCACCAGGACCATATTCCCAGCCGCCCACTCAGAATGCCAGCAAGGGTCACATTGGAGCAGTGCCTGGGTGGTAGGCACAGGTTTGCAAGAACTTTGAGCTTCCTTCCAGGTCTCTCCCTGCACTGCCCTGGGGTGGCCCAGAATGTGTGCAACAGAGACCATGTTTCTTGCTTCCCCACCCCTCCCTGGGAAGGGATTGAGGTACTAAATGCCTGTGGGTACACCTCTGGGCTGCCCAAGCAAAGCCACCACAGGCCTGTATCTCCAGGATAGAAACAAGCCTCTGGGAGCCCGTGGAAGCAGCAGCCTTCTAAGGAGGTTGAACTGTGTTCCTGTCAAACCAGGACCAGCTGCAGCAAAAGGGTCCCCTTGTCCAAGCTGGATTCTATAAGTAAATGTGGATGTTTGAGTGAAAAATCCCACCCTTCTTGTTAGGGCCCCAATCAGCCCTCCCAAGGGATAGGAGAAGTGGACAAAGGAGAGACATTGACCAGCTGACCCAGCCCAGGAAGCATTAGCATCTACCTTGTCTACAGGCTTCACTGAGCCCAGAGAGGCCAAGGGGTGGTCTGAGGTCACACAATCGGGAGAGCTGTCTCACACCTGACATGCTGATTCTGAAGGCTGGTCCCCAGGATGGGGGTGATGTTGAGGCACAGTACCAGGCCTCACTGGAGGGGTGTGGTGGGCTGGATGAGCTAGCAGAAGGCCATACCCTATGTGTGGTGTGTCTGAGGGGGGGCAATTCAGGCAGAAGGCCAGCCCAGGCAGGCAAGACAGGTCTGTTTAGCCTAGAGAGTAGAGCTGTCTATAGGCTTCAGACCATGCCTACTCTTGGTCCCCTGGACCATGTGTCCAGAAAGACTAGTGAACTCAGATCAGTGGGGCCCAAATGGCCTATCATCTCTGCACCCTTCTGGGCCTCCCAGAAACTTATCAGTACAGACTGCATCAAAGGGGCAGTGTATGACCAAGCTCTTCCCATAAGGTCTCTGGCTTCCCACACACAGGTTGATCCCCTAGGGTTGGCTGCAGCCCCTGTCAAGCCCTCTGCCCACCCCCGACCCTTCACCAACTGGGGCCCTCTCTCTGTCACTCTTTGGACCCACAAAGAGTGATGGCTCCACGCCTGCCCTCCTGGGAAGTATACTGTCCCTCCTGCTGTCCTGCACCTGCCCACATCCTGATAAATGTGCCTCACCAAACCCTTCCCATGTCTCCGGCCTAAGGAGTGAGCCGTATCCTGCTGGAGGCCAACTGACCTGCCACCCAGCCCTGCTCAGCAACCCCTCTGTCTGCCCTGAGACCCCTCAGTACTGGCTCACACCTACCCAACACAGCCAACACCTGCAGCCAACACCCTGGAGTCCCACAGGCTGGGTGTCACACAAGGAGGATGGTGGCCAAGGTGCTGACTGGGAGCACAGGAAACCTGTCCTGTGGCCCAAGGTGGTGGGCTCTCACCACACAGACCTATGGGCAGGTGGGAGGCCCAGGCGCCAGCCCAGAGCAGCCAGAAACATCTGAGCTTGGCAGCTGGAGAGGATCCCGGTGCCAGAAACCATACTGCAACACTGGTCCCCCATTCCCTCTTATGTGCACTTGGGCCCCAGAATGGCTATCCCCAACTGCCACAGGGCAGTATTTTGAATCTACAGGAAGATAGGGTCACAGTGTTCAGCAGTGGTGAGCCAGCCTGGCGTCCTGGATCATTGTAGCCACCGAGGAGCATGAGATCCTGGTCCACACCAGCTCAGACCTCAGACTGATGGCCAGTGTCACATGACTTATTATTTGGTCTAAGGCCATGCAGAAAGAACTTTTCCTGATTTGGGAGCTGCTGTATGCAGGGACCCTGGAGGAAGGGTGCTAGCATGGGGATAAGCCTCAGTCTCTTGCTGTCTCTGTGAGTTTGGCCTCAGGTTTCTCATCTGTACAATGGGGGGACACACCTCCTGTGTGGCTGTGCCAAGGATTCACTCATGGCACTAGCAACCAGCACCCACTGGAGAGGTGACTATGGGTGCATGGCTGGGGATAGGAGCGAGTGCACAGGCACTAGAGTGGTCTGGGCTCCACCTCACCTCCCTTGTGTCTGGGAATTGAATGTACTCCACCATGACCTGGTAAGCCAAGGCTAGGATGAGGACAAAAGGGACAGAGCAGGCAAAGGTGTGCTCAGAGCCACAGTGCCGCCTGAGGGATCTGGGCAGTGTGGCCTCTACACTAGGTCAGAGGGCCAGCCCAGCATGGGCACCACCAGTGGTCTCCATCCCATGAGGTTGCCTGCAACTCTGTGCTCAGATGGGAGCACTGGGCTCAGAGAGTTCCCTGCTTTCCTTTGGTGAGGCTGGCAGGCCAAAAACCCTGTACTCTACTGATTTCTCCCAATGTCACCTCTATGGTCAAGAGGCTTGGTCTGATGGAGAGGCAGAGTGCACTGGGCTTTCCAGTGACCAGGTCTCTCAGACTCATATAACCAGGTGACACTGGCTGAAATCCCAGGGGGACCACCAAGCCCTTGGCCAAGATGCTGTAGTCACAGGGAAGGAAGGGTCCAGAGCCTGCCCTGGGCACAGGGTTCTGCAGACCGGAACCAAATTTGCCAGCCAGTCTCTCATCCACATGGTCCTTTTAACCACAGGGTAGGCTCAGAGAGGCTCAGGCAAGGCTACTCAGCTCCCATCACTCCTCCATGTGCAGGGCAGCTGCATGGATGCTGGCCTGACAGCTGGCTGAAGATGCCAGGATGCACCCAGGAGCTGATTCCCTGGTAGATTCCCTGAGGAGAGGGACGGAGAGAGGTCTGTGTAGGTGCCCAGGGGAAAAGGACAGGGTCAATGGCTTCTTTGGTCCTTAAGCCTAGGCTGGCTTTGTGGAGCATGGGGATACTCAGCAGGTGGGCAGCAAGGAATCACCTGGGTTTCCCCTTTCCGAAGGAGGGAACAGGTGAGGTGCACCTGTGGTTCAGGGCAGGACTGTGACTGCGTCACCTCCCTGGGTTGGTCCAGAGAGGGTTGGTGCAAAAACGGGTCGGGGCTTCAGAAGTCTCTTGAGCTTTGAGCCTCAGTTTTCTAACTGAAAAAATGGAGCAATCCTACTCCAGTAAAGGGTTGTTCGGCCCTGGCGGCTCCAGAGAAAGCGAGGGGGCCATTCCAGGCCTCCGGACAAAGTCCTTACCGGTGGCTGGACGCTTCGGTGACCCTCACACCCCGGCCAGTCCGGGCCGACACGCCCTGGAGCCCACGCCCTCCGGCCCGCGCCCCCGGCCCGCTCCGGCCCTCGCCGCCATCCCCGCGGCCGCCTGCAGGGGCCGCCGCCTCTTCAGAAATGCGCCGCCTTTGTCTGGGGCCGCGCGTGGCACCGGTGCTCCGGGCGGGCTGAATACCTCCTGAGGCCCGACCTGCGCGCCCCGGGACCCTGAGCCGCCCACGCTCCCTTCCCTTTCCCCCGCTCCCCTACCCTCCCCCCCGCCACCCCACGCACCCGGGCCGAAGTCCAGGTGAGTGCCCCGCCCGCCGCGAGGCCCCGCCCCGCCCCGCCCCCGCCCCGCCCCGGCCCGGCCGGCGGGGGGACCGGGCGGATTCCTCGCGCGTCAAACCACATGATCCCATAAAACATTCATCCGCTCCCGGCCCGCGCCGCGAGCGCCCCTCCATTCCGCGCCGCCGCCGCCGCCCTCGCCCTCCGCGCCCGCGGCCCCGCCAGCCCAGCCGACCGGGCGGAGCGGAGCGCGCCCAGCCTCGTCCCGCGGCCGGGCCGGGGCCGGGCCGGAGCGGCGGCGCCTGGATGCGGACCCGGCCGCGGGGAGACGGGCGCCGGCCCCGAAGCGACTTTCGGTCCCCGACGCGCCCCGCCCGACCCTTAAGATGAAGAGGGCGTCCGCCGGAGGTGAGTGCTGTGCCGCGCCCGATCCGGGCAGGCGGGGTGGGGACGGTGGGGGCGGCCCCTCCTGGAGCCGCAGGGCCAGGCCGGGGCTGCCGAGGCAGGCGAAAGGGTCACCGGGAGGCTGTGAGGGCCACCGCAGTGCCGCGCCGGACTGGGGCCGCGGGCACCCCGGCCCCGGGAGGGCGGAGCCCGCGGCAGGAGGAAAAGTTGCCGCTTCCCGGGAAAGTTGGCCAAGGCGGCGGGGCCGGGGGCGGCGGGGCCCTGTGGCCCCGAACTCCGAGCCCGGGCCGGGTGGGTCTGCTGGCTGGAAGGGCGGGGTCCAGCCTCGGAGCGCCCTGGCCTCTAAGGGGTTAATGAGCAGGGTTGCAGAAACGTGGGTACGGAGCAGGGGTAGGGGTACTAGGTCGCTTTCACCTTTGCCCCTAGTAGTCCGCTCAGGACCTCTGGTTTCTCTGGGGTCAGGCCGCAGCGGGATGAAATGGGGGCGTTGGCGACAGTAGAGGGCGTGGGGGGGGCGGGGCTGGCCCAGCGCTCTACCCCAGGGGTTTGGCGGTGAAAGAAGGCAGCCTTAGCACCTCCACACCCGCAACCTGAGGGTCCCTTGGGGGCTCAACTGAGTGGTTCCAGAAGTGGTGGGGCTGGCAGCACCCCCTCCCTGACAGCCCTCATGGGACCCCTGGTGTGAGGTCCTGAGAGGTGGGGTCTGGAGGGTGACTTCCTATGGGGGAAATTGGGCATGCCCAGCCTGGAGGGTGCTCCCCTGGTGCCTACCCGGGCTGCCCTGCTGATGTCCACAGTGCCGCAGGCTGCACACACGTTTCCTTGCACGTGCACGTGTCTACAAGGGCTGCACACTTGTACATCGCGTGTGCACATGCATGCCAGACTGCCCCAGTGTGCCCGCGCACACATGCTGTGGATGCACATCCATGTCCTCACCCCCGCCCGCACGCCCACAGCCACACATGCGTGTACATAGCGTGCCTGCTGTGGTCTCCCCACTTGGCACATGCTGGGGCCCCTCAGTGGGACCCACTCCCTTGCCTACATGCACATGTGTTGAGGGGGAGGCTCTGGGCAGCCAGAGCTCACAGATGGAGGGGCGAGAAACAGGCTGCAGGAGCATGGCCCCACCTCTGTCTGCCTCTCCCCAAGTCCTGGGAGTCACTCCTCCACAGCCCCTTTGGGTCTGGGTGTGTGTGTGTGTGTGTGTGTGTGTGTGTGTGTGTGTGTGTGTGGTGTGTTCATGTGTGTGACTCAGTATGCTTCTGCACGTGTGTGTCTGCACACATGACCATATGTGCCTGTGACCACATCGGCATGTGTTTCTTTGCCTCCATTGTTGGTGCCCCTGTATGCCCAGACAGGCTGCGACCAGGTTTTACCCAAATCTTCAGCAGAGGCACTAAGGATGTGTGCTGGGGAGCTAATTCAGTGCGCCCAGCCTAGGGCATGAGGCAAAAGGGCTCCCAAACACTCCTCCCCTCCCCCCCTTACTGGGGCAATGGTGGCCGATGGGGGCTGGGACCCACCCAGGCAGGGAAGGCTCATTTCAAACCTCGAGGTCAACACAGTGACACATAGACCAGACCCTTCCCCCATGCTGTGCAGTCACTGCCACTAAGCCCAATGGGGGACAGGTATGTGCCCACACCGAGGCTGGCCCAGGGTGACCTCAGGAAGACCCTGTCCCTGTGCCTTAGTATCTCCATGGTAGGAGCCTTATTGGCGAGGTGCTCTGTGGTGTCACCAGCCTCAGATGCTATGTGCGGCACTGAGGTAAGGGTGTTGGTGATCCGCTCTCACTGTGGTGAGGAGGGCCTTGGGCCCAGGCTTGGAGAGGCAGGGCCGTACTGCCTTGTCCCCCAGCCACCATCAGTGTCCTTGTCTATAGAATGGGGACAAGTGGGTCATCCTTACAGAGTGTGTGGGAGTAAAACAGAGGGGCAGGCTGGAGGTTGGGCCCCATAGGTGGGCAGGCTGAGGAGCTGGCCATTCCTCTTTTGTAAGCCAGTCAAGGTGAGGAAGAAGCAAGTTCTATGGGAGGGACTGAGCCAGGTGGTGGTCACACCGTACCACCTGGCAGAGGGCCACTCATAAACCCTGCTGCCGGGTGTGGGATGGCAGAACGACAGCCTGGATTTGGGTCCTGGCTACGTCACCCGTCAGTGGTATGACCTTGGGTGTGACAGTTCACCTCTCTGTACCTCGGCCTTCTCTCCTGGGCCAGTGACATGGGCCAGTAATCCCTCACGGGTTATTGGGGATACTTCCAGGCCAAGGTCCCCATGGGCTTCTGATGCCAGTACTTCTGCCTTCAAAATACCCAAAACATCACCCCCCATGCCACCCCAGTCAGTGGCTCCCACAAATGGAAGTCCTCCCAGAAACCTTGCACTGCCAACTGGACCTCCCTTGTGCCTATTTGCAGATGGGGAAATAAAGGCCCATGGAGGTCACAGGGGAGTTGGAAAGGGGTGATGTGCAGTTGGGGGGCAGGGAGCGAGTGAAAGCACTACAGAAGGTGGGAGGTGGCCAGCAATGTGCTTCCCAAGCTGGGCAGCATCTCTGCTCTGCCCCTCACCAGCAGAGAACTCACAGAATACCTGGGCCTCAGTTTCTCTATGTGAAGATTAACAGCCAGCTGGGTGTCCTGCAGTTGGGACTGACCCTCTCTCTGTGGTCATGGATGAAAGGTAAGGGAGAGGGCCCAGTGGGTCTCAAGAAGCAAGAGGGCTTGTAGGGGTGTCTGTAGAAGACCTTCCCCCACCACAGCCTGTGCTGGGGCTCTGGAAGGCAGAAGAGGAAGTCCCGCAGTCCAAGGAACCTGAGGGCTGGCCTGAGACCCATCACAGGGCCAAGAGTTTGTTTGCTGTTGAGCAACAGACTATGAGGGCCTGGTCACGTGTGGCCCTGGCTCCCCCATGCTCACTGCACTCCAGCTCCCCTCCCCCTGCTGCCCCCAGGCCAGAGGACTTGTTCTCACCCATGAATGGTGCTGCCTCCTGGCTCCGTTCCCCCCCCTTGCTCCCTGCCCCAGGCCCGAATTCATGGCTTTGTGGCATGGATGCCTGTGGCAGCTGGTGCAGCACCAGGAGGGTCCCCGCTGGTGGAGGCAGAGGGAACCCATCTCCCAGGACTGCCCTTCCTGCTCTCCCGGGCCTGTGGCCAGTGTCTCCACAGAGCCTCAGTCTGTGCATCCAGAAAGGGGTCAGGAGAACAGGAGCACGAGGAAGCAGTTCCATGGTGAATGAGTGAATTGCGTTGAATGAGTGAATGGGTGTGAGTTAGTGTGTATGAGTGTGCGACACCCCTGCCCCTGAGCCCTGTTGTGGGGCTCCTGAGGGCTCTTGACTGTGCCTGGTTAATGAAGTTCGTGTCACCCCGGCCCTAGCCTGAAGGGCCCTGACTCCCAGGCAGGGCTGCCTCCCTCGGTGGCCACCTAGGGCCTGGGCCTCAAGGTCCATAATGAGCCAGCCTGGCTGTCCCCCGCTCTCCCTCCAGCTGTGCCACAGCACTGGCCCCCAGCCCCCCCCTTCTCTCTCAAGGTAACCCCCCAACAACCTCGACACCTCTCTGTGTCCCCCACCCTGTGTCCCAGCTGCCTCATCCCAGACACTGCGATTGCTCCTGATCTGTTTACTCAGACACCCGTTCATTTACTCACTCATTGGTCCCTGTTTGGAACCAGGCAAATAAGGGGATGTGATCCTTGCCCTCCTGAATTTATAGGACTCAATGCTTTAAAGGACAGCTGGTCACAGAGCCAAAACTGGAAGCCCAGCCAGAGGGTGGGCATGCTGTCCACACCCGCTCTATCTCCCCAGGCTGTCACTGGCATGTGTGGGCCCAGCCGGGTGTTGTGTGCTGCAGTTTCTTCTTTTGTCGCTGTATTTTAAACATATTGCACGTCGGGAACTATTCTTGTGCATCATGGGTTTACTGGTGTGTGTGGAATCCCTTCCTGAAGATTCGCCATCACTTATTTATCTGAACCTGCCTCAGTCTCTCACAGTGTCCATGGTCCTGGAGCTGGCCCTCAAGGAGATGCATTTAGTGTATGCCCCCAGTGTCCTCAGTGCAGGACTCCACGGGTCTCCCCCAGGGTGTGGCCACAGGCCCCCTCCCCTGATGGTAGCAAGCCCTGATCCTCACCCCCTCCCAACATTTTATGGATGGGCTCCCTGGGCCTCTCCCTACCCTGGGGTAGGGTTTCTCACTGGTAGTGGTGGAATCTGCTTCTAGGCTTTGATCAGGACTCTGACTCCGAGGATGGCCCTTATGCAGCTGGGCTTTGGGCTACCTCTCTCCTACCCCCTTCTCACAGCCTCTGCCCTCAGCTGGCAGCATCCTGACAGTCCTGTCTCCCTGTCAGGGAGGGCCCTCTGCCTTGGGCCCTCTGCCTTGCCCTGCTGAGCAAGGATGGGGGATGGGCCCTGCGGCACCATCCTACACCCTTGATCACTCCACTCGCTCTAGGACAGGGCAGCCAGGCCCGGGAGGTGGAGCTGAAAGGCAGGACTTGGGGCAGACCTCCTGGAGGGGCTGTGGAAGGTGCTGTGTGGGCAGAGGCCAGGAGCTTGGGTTGGCTCAGGTGGGTCTGACAGGCTGTGAGCCCCATCTGGGCCTGGCATGTGGAGCTGGGCCAACGGTGATACGGGGAGCCCAATTGGAGGGGCTGGGGTGTCAGGAGCTGGCCCAGCTTTGTTCAGGCAGCTCGCCCGGCACCCTGGGGGTGCTCCTGTGCTCGCTGGTCAGCACTGAGGCGTTCCTAACTGGCCATCACAGATCACACTCCGTGTAATTGAAGTTCCACAGAATGTTGGTGCGGATTGAACAAGGGTTTTGTGGTCAAGCAAATTTGGGACTGGCTGGGTTAAGTGGCACTGACAGAGCTCCTTTACTGCGGGGTGTCTCGGAGCCTCAGGTTTGCAAGTGGATTGGGCAGGGCCTCTGATAGGCACCCCATGTGACATGATTCAGGGACTGCTGTGCCCAGAAACTGTTTTGGGCATCAGTGGCTCAGATTCCTCGGAGGGCCTGGGAGGGGGACCTTTGGGCCCCTAGTAAAGGCTCCAGGGATGGGTGGGCCATCCCACACAAACCCTGCAGCCATGGCACTGGTGGGTGGAGGGACCACGCTTCTCCTGGCAGTGTGAGGCAATGTGCAAATTTAACCTTTGGGTTTATGACTCTATTTCTTTGCAGCAAATGTCACGGGAAATGTCAGGCTGAGGCTGAAACTGGTGAGGGGCCCATTGAGGAAGGGGATGGCATGCCTAGGGGCTCAGGCCAAGACAGAGCTCTGGGTCCCTCACCTCCTCCAGGGAGCCTTCTCAGATTGCCCTTTCACTTGCCTGGGCCCAGCTCTGTGTCCTCCATCTGTCCCAGCTATTGTGACCTTGTTGAGATGTTGCCTTTATTCACCTCCTGCTGGGGCCCAGATGGGGCAGGCTCAGGGACCTGCCAGAAGTCTCCCCATCCTGAAGTCTGGGCAGGCGTTGGATCAACCTGTGCAGTGCCGGCTCACTCTGTGACCTTGGGCAGCACCCGCCCTTTCCTGGTCACCAGAGGCCTCATCCATAATCAGCGCCTGTTGACCAAACGTGGTGCTTCCAGTTCAGTGCCTTTCTGGGTAGGAAAATGCTCCAAGTCTGAGGCGAGTAGGGTGCTGGGCTCTGGGGGAGACAGGTGGGGGCTGGGTGGCTGGCTCATGGTGTCATGTGGCTGCTCCAAGCACACAGTATGTGCTCCATAAAGAGCAGGGACAGTGAGCAGACATGAAAGGAGGGAAGGTGGGGGGGTCTCAAGACCAGCTTGGGAATCCAGAGCCCCCAAACTTACTTACCTCCCTACCCACTCCAGCAAGGCCAGCTCTGGGGCCTGGTTTGACCTGTCATAGAGTTCTGCTCTGGCCCTCTGGTCCCCATGATTGCTTAGTAAGTGTTTATTGCCTCCTTGCTGTATGCCAGGCCTATGCACTTGAGCAGGGATCTCAGGCCCCTGTGCTGCCCTCACCCAGCAACTCCACATCTCTTTCCCCTGCATGTGGAGTTCCACTGGAGTTACAGGTCCCTCAGACCCAGTCGGTCTGGTGGTCATTACCCCTGTACCACCTGCCTTCTACCGCCATCATCCACACCCCAGGCCCAGGGTCTTTGCTGCCTCCCATCCTCCAAAACAAGTCCAGTGTCCAGTTGGGCTCCAGGGAGGTCCATCCCCTTTTATCCCTCACTGAGGGCCTGCTGCAAGCCAGCCCCCTCCCAGACCTATGGCCACAGATGCCCACAGCTGCCTGCCTGCCATCTTGTCCTCCATTCAGGCTCTGAGATGCTTTCTGTAACATGTTACCTGACAGCCAAGCTCCTCCTGCTTAAACTCTGCCATGTCTAGATGAGCCCCCCTTGTTTTCAGGGCCTGGGCCAGGAAGTCTCATTTGGGAACCTTCTCTTCTACCCTCAGTGGGAGACGCCCCCAGTTTCTGGTCTCAGCACCTGACATGCATACCTGTGCCTGCCTCGCCATCTCCACGTCCCCAAGTCCAGCCCAGACCTGGCACTGGGATACAGGGAGACATGAATGGTGGAGCAGCCTCACGGGCAGTGACTTGAGTCAGTTCCCAGGAGACACAGGAGCTGGCAGTCATGGCCCTTGGGGATGGCTGCTGGGTGTCAGGTACAGACCAGTTGTCTGAGGTGGCTGCAAGAGGCCGGCCCCCCTCCAGGATTCAGATGAGCAAAGTCATGGGTCTAGAGAGAGACAGAGATGCCAACCTATAGGGGATCCCCTCCAGGCAAAAGCCGGGCAGGCAGTGTCTGGCATTGGGACCCTCCTGGCTTTAGCCCAGAGCCAGCTGAACACCTGGGTGTGTCACTCACCTTCTGAGTCTTTCTGTCAAAGGGGGGAGACTCTGAAGGGGGAGTCAATGTTGAGTGCTGCCCTCAGGGCCCAGCCCTTCATGGAAGCTTGATTGTCCCATTCAGATGGAACTTCCTGTGGAAATAGAGGCTGGTGATGGGGCTTCTGGGGCCCTCAGTGGGTCAGGGGGCCTCCACCTCACAGGGGACCCCTCAGGTTCCCAAGTCCTTTGAAGCGTCCCTGCCCTGGGCAGGGGTGGGGGGGGGTCTGTGGTGTAACTCAGGAAGCAGGGTGTACAGCCACTGTACTCCTGAAGCAGAAGCCTCTGTTGAGCCATGGGAGCACAGAGGAGGAGCCCCCGCTGGGGCCTGCCACTCCCCGTCAGTCCTGTAGCCATGAGGGTCCTTGCCAACTGTCCCAAGGGGAGTCTGTGACATCAGTTCATACCAAGGGGAGCCAAGTCAGAGGTCAAGGTGGGACGTGCAAAAATCCAGGCAAGGCCAGTGGCACGGGAGTCTGGAGGGGACGCTGGGACCCATGTAAGGCACCTCCACTTCTCAGCGAGGAGCCCAAGTCCCAGCAGGGGCCTGGGTCAGATGGGCCCTGGGCCTGGTCACTCTATCCTGACTTAGAAGGAAATTCAAGGTTTCTCTGCCTTCACAATGTGGAGACTTCTGCCCCACAATTCATTTTGCAGCAGCTTTGTGGTCTGGTGGAAGGGGCACCCCATGGTCATTGGGCAGGGTGGGGTGCAGGCAGAAGAAGGGTGGGCCACCTGCCCCCAGGGTGTAGCCTCCAGCCCAAAAGCACCTCCCATCCCCAAACACATGGGTAGAAGCAGAATTACAGAGAAAGGCCAGTCCTGGCCAGTCACCAGAATGGGCTGGACACCACATCACAGCAGTCTTGGGAGGGCTGTGGGCCCCAAGGTCACACAGGATGCTCGCACCTAGCTCTCTCACCTGCCTCCACAGCACACCACAGCCAGGAACTGGGAGTGGGCCCTAGTGCTCTGTCCTGCCCGCCCCCACCCTTCCCGGAGCCCTGCCAAGTTCCTGCCAAGTTCCTCCTACAGCTCTCCACTGTCCACTTCCCTCCGCCATCCTGCTCAAGGTCTCCCTGCTCTCCCAAGACACACTCAGCACCCCTCTTGTCCTCGGAGAGCACAGAGCTGGCTAGTCACGCCCCTGCCCAGCCTCACCCCGAGGCTCCATGGGGCTTCCCAAGGGATGAAGCTGTGTGAGGCAATGGCCAATGAGCCTGGTGAGAACTCAGCTCTTAGGTCTCCTTGGGAGCTGAGACCGAGACCCCAAGGCCATCTGAGGAAGGTACAGGACTGTCACTGCCCCACTGGCAGTGAGCACTTCTCACCCCAGGGCATGGGTGGCTTTCCCCACATGGCAGGAACTGATGAAGGAGCTAAAGGGTGCCCTGGGGCTGTGGTTCCTACATATGGCCTTGCAGGTGACCCCCCAGCCCATCCTCTGGGCAGGATCCTCCCCACCTTTGATGGGGTTAGCTAGGCAACAAGATGTACACCAGGGGTAGGGGCTGGGTGGAGGGAACCTGGGCAGGTCCCTGAGGGTCACTTGTTTCTCCTTCCATTCTCTTTGGTTAAGTGTTTTCTAGCCTTTAGTTTGAGGCCAGCCCTGTGTTGGGCCCAGCCCCAGCGGGAGGCCAGCCCACTGCTCCGTGTGCTCCCGGCCGTATGACATGTGGCCCCTGCACACCTGTCATGTCCAGGCTGTCTTTCATCTCCTTGCCTCAGCCCCAATTTATGTCAGGCAGAGGCTGACACGGGGACAGGTGTGACAAGTGTCTGGCTTCCTGTTCGAAAATTGGCAAAAGAAAAACTCTCCCCATAAAGATATTCCATCTACATACCTCCCGGATGTCACTGAGAGGACCCGTCACTGCCGAGACAGATGGTGGCCCTAATGGACTCCATTCTTTACCTGCTGCCGGAGTCACAGCCCATCCCCCGGGAATGGCCCAAGGCAGGTTGTGGCAGTGTGTGTGTGTGTGTGTGTGTGTGTGTGTGTGTGTGTGTGTGTGAGTGCGCGCGCGCTTGCGCATGCACTTCAGTGCCCCTATGGAGCCCTCATTGATGCTGTGGCTGACTGCTCCACCCCCACTCCAGATTACAGGAAGCCTGACATAGACATGACCTTCCCCACCAGTGATTAAGGAGGCCTGGGGGGGGGGGGGTGGGGGCGACATGTTCCTAGATAGAGCAGCCTGTAGGAATTAGGGAGGGAGGGCCTACAGACCTTCATCCTCAGGCCCTTGCCGCTCATTTCCTGCCATGTGGCCAGCACCAGCACTGGTAAGTTCACTATCCCTACACCACCCCAAGGCCCAGGTGGAGTCAAGACCTGCTTGGCGCGTAACTCAATGCAGGACCCCTCAGGCCTAGCTGTGCTTCTTCCCTGCCAGGTACCCCATGGTGGGAGCCCATGGCTGAGACCCTGACCAAGCTCCAGGTCTCTACTTATTCACCTGCTCCCTAAATGGCCCCATTGGGGCTGAGTCCAGCATTGGGGGTGGGTGTAAGAATGGACGGACGCCTCAGGCAAGGCTGCGGTGTGGGAGGGGAACAGATTGGGAAGGGTCCTCTTCCAAGGGCTGGCATGGTGGGACTGTGAGGAGAAGAGCCCTTCCAGGAGGATGTGTTGGGATAGGGCAGGCATTCTGGAAAGGGGAACTGCCTACACAAAGGCTCATGGAAGCCACAGGATCCAGTGCACATGACAGAATCAGAGGCTGGAGTTAGGCCAGGTCAGGCACCAGCATGCCCTTTATAGCTGTGACTTGACCTCCCTTCTGTCAGGTGGGGGCAGTGGGTCCCTGCCGGGGGGTGATATGACCCATCCCTCCTGAGATGACCCCACAGGTGGGCTATGAATTTTCTGTACCCACTGTGCACCACCCCTGAGTGGGCTGTGGGGTCTCTCTATACCCTGTGAGGTGGGTCTTGGTATCTCCATTTTCCAGGTGAGGAAGCAGGTCCCAAGAGGTTGGAAGACCTGCCTGAGGCCCCAGAGAGGCAGAGGCTGCACCAAAGCCCTGGCCTTTTTCTCCAGCCATCCTGCAGGGCTGGCTGTGGTGGGCGGGGACCCCATGGCATGGGAGTCTTGGAAGGGGGTCCTGCTGCCAAGGCACTGCCTCATTCACCCTTCTTGGGGCAGGGCTTCCCCATCCAGTGTTGGTACATGAGACCAAATAAGCCAAACTAAAAGCATTTCTGATTTTACTGGTTTGTGTGCATTGTAAAAAAGATCTGGGAAAATATATCAGATGTAAGAAAGAAGTTGTATTAGTCAGCTCAGGCTGTCATAACAAAATGCCACAGACTGGGTGGCTTAAACAACAGAAATTTATTTTTTCACAGTTCTGGAGGCTGTAGGTCTGAGATCAGGGTGCCGGTGCGGTACGGTTCTGGTGAGAGCTTTCTTCCTGGCTTACAGATGGCCACCTTCTCACCATGTTCCCATGTGGTGACAGTGAAAACAAACCCCCCACTGTCTCTTCTTATAAGGGCCCTAATTCCATCGTGTGGGCCCCACCCGCATGACATCATCTAGGTGCCCATCTCTCAAGGCCCTTCCTCCAAATACCGTCACACTGGGGGTTAGGACTTCAACATAGGAATTTGAGGGAGACACAAACATTTCTGTAGCAGAAGTGAAATTGCCTTTGACTTCCAGGTGCTGTTACCACATATTCCCCACAGGGATATCAGTACCCCATAGGCTGTCTGGGCCTGCACATCCTCAGGGAATTCTGTTCCCACAGCCTGGCAAAGTCTGCAACTTGCCTGTAGTGGTGGACATTTCTTACATTCATGTGACAAACATCTATGGCGTGTGCTAGTCACCAGGTGTGGCTCTGTCCCTGTGGAGCCCACAGTCCATGGGGGCAACTGACAGAAGCAAGCAACATGGAGACCTGCTCAGCTGACCAGCGAGGTGTGTGGTTAAGTGGGCACCCTGGCAGTGGAGGAAGGTGTGGGGTATCAGGGACCCAGGTCCACCCACGTGCCCCCAAACCCCTGGGGATTTGTCAGGTTCTCAGACCCAACTTCCCCATTTCACAGATGGCCAACCCAGACCCGAGAGGCAAGGTCACTGGCGGTGCCTAAGCTGAGCTGGGCAAAGTGGCTGAGCTGGGAGGTGCCCTGGCCTCTCAGGCCTGTAGCAGCCATGATGGGACAGGGAGGCAGCTGGGGAGGAGTAGGAGTGGGGATAGGTGGGCACAGCCTGGTTTCCTGCAGCCTGGGCGGGGAGGGAGGCAGCTGACTGACTGCAAGGTTTTAAGTATGCATTTCCGGGAAGAGGTCTGCGCTGGCACATGCGCCAAAGGCGCCCTGTTCCCTGATCATCTGCTTCCTCCTCTGCACGGGGCTCTCCTGGCCCCATGTGAGGCCACCAAGGCTGCAGGGCCTATTTGAAGGGGGCCTTCAGAAGTGCAGTCTTTCTTACCTTTGCTTGGCAGTTACCGAGCACCTGCTGAGTGCAGCCCCTCACACAGATCAACAGACAATCATGCTGAGCCCCTGGGAGTTGGGGACCTGCCAGGGGCACTACGGGGCCGGTGGGGGGCCCAGACCAGGTCTGACTGACCTGGGCCTCATTTCATGCTGGAGACCCTCATGTGTTGAACTGGGGGAGGAGGGAATGAGGATGGGGAAATCATTAGGAAAATATGTAAGAAAAAGGAAAATGCCTTTTCAGGTTTGATAAAGTTGAACCATCATTGGCCTGGGTAGGAGTCCAGCCGGGCACTGGGTATGTCCTCTGTGAGGATGAAAGATCAGGCTAGCCCTGGCCTCAGGGTTACATGGTGGTGGTGGAGGGGGGGGGGGGTTGGTGAGTGGAATGTGGCCTGCAGATGGCCCCCTGACCCTGATCATCCAGCCATGCCCACCCATGCCTGTGGTGGTCTCCAGTAAGGGCCTGGGCTTTCAGGGGCTCCTCTCCTGGCCTGATACTTCTTTGGCTCAAGGTGTATGTGCCCTGCGTCTAGTGGGGTGGGCTGGGCCTCTTTCAGCACTTCCGGCAGGTGTTGGAGGTAGGGAAAGGCTGTGCCGGAACACCTGCCTTGACCCTCCCAGATCCCAGGGGCAGGTGCTGAGGAATAAGGCCACCTTCCCTAGCCCCTGCCCCCAGGGCCGCCAACCCCCTCCTGCATGCCAGCTCCTGGCACATCAGCCTCAGGAAGTAGCCGAAATACACTGACCTGCTTTTCCAGGAGGCAGTGGCGCCTGGTCCTCCCACCCTCACTGGTGAGAAGCCGCCAACGATTTCCATCCCAAATTGATTTCAAATAAGGAAGAGTTATCACACACAATCATATAGGAATAATTTATCACTCGTTAATAAAAGAGCAATTACTTATTCACGTTGCCCCTGCCTGTGTGCCACGGGTTCCTTGGCAGAAACGTAATTGGGGCTCTCACTGAAGCCGAGGAAAGCCTGTTTGCACTCAGCCAAGGTCAGGGCAAGCCCTCCCCAAGAGCCACAGACCCCCACTCCGGAGGCACCATGTGCACACTGCCCCTGCCAGATTTACCTGCTGGGCTTCCTGCTCATGGGGGTCTTGCATCTGTGAACTGGCAGCAGGGTAGAGGTGAGGAGGAGCTAGGGTAAGGCTTTGTCTGACTGTGGAAGGTCTGAGCACACAGCTGAATTTTCAGGCCAAAGCTGTCCTGTCAAGTGTCTAAATAGCAGAGGCCTCTGAAGCCAAGAGCCCGGAGTGTCCCTAGAGTTGGGACGCAACCTTGATGACCCTTGGCAGAGCATGATGCCGAAGAGCTTTGTTCAGGGCCATGGAGATGCAGCTCAAGAAATCACAGTCCCACTTTGTCCTCCTACACCTCAGACATGCCTGCTTCTAGACCACATTCATCTCCACCTTCTGGCAGATACACTTTCTCTTTTTTTATTTATCTCTACTTCTGACATTTCAGTGCCAAATATGCAGCCATTTTGAAAAGATAAAATGGTCGACCATATCTTGGTCAAAGTTAAAACCTGCACCCAGACCTCCAGGGCTAGTCTGGAGAATCGGCTTGCTCTGTCCCAGCCCCTGTTCCTCCTTGAAGGCAGCTACTGTTCCTGTTCCTTGTGTTTCACATTTCCATGCCCCCTCTTCTCTAGTATACTTCCTAGTATGGTTGTCTCACTACCATTAGTTAAATTCATAAACAGTGTTTCTCAACCCAGGTCACATAAATGCCCTTCACCACCCCACCACGATTGGGAGTGGGTACTTTGGTGGCCTTTCTACTCTTGTATGGCCTTTGGTTTTCCTGGATTTACAACTGACTCTATCTTTTCTCTCTTGTCCCGTCCACTACCCTGTGCTTACTCTTCTTCACCTCAGGTGTTCTACTGGGTCTCTCATTTAAACCTGGAGCTGTGACCCCAGGCTTCTGTCTTGCTGCCCCCACATGGACCAAGCATGCTTTGGCCCCCTCACAACTCCCCAGCAGACTTCCCAGCATCGCCCAGTGTTTCCTGGGCCGCATATTTTCCTCTTTCAGGGTTTATATCCTAGTTTTGGCTGAAGCACATCCCCAAGTAACTCTCTAAGGAAGACACAGTGAAGAATCATTCTGTGAGTCCTCATATGTTAACAAACCTATTCAGGCTGGATTGGCCTGCTCCAGAATTCCATATTGAAAATAATGTCCCTTAGAATTTTGAAGCCATTGCAATTTTGTTATCTTCTTGACATCCAGTGTGCTGTAGAGAGGTCTGATGCCACATTGCTTTTCCCTTGGGAGCTCTTTTGACCCCGCGCCCAGAGGCCTAAAATCACATTGTGAATGTCATCTATTATGCTAGGCACTTGCCCAATGGAGGGCCAGGTCTTCAGGTCTAGGAGATTTTCTGGTATTATTTCTTTGATAACTTTTTTTCTCTTCTATTATCTCTGTTTCAAATAGATATTTGACCTATATTTGCCTTCTGAATCTCATCAATTTTTTTTCCTTCTTTCTCTTTTTGTTTTTCTTTCTAGAAGACTTCCTTGACCTTGTTTTCCAACCCTTCTATTGATTTTTTGGTAATTTTAGCAATTCTATTTTTAACTTCCAGGTACTCTTCTTATTTTCTGATAGCTCCTTGTTCATAGCACACTGTTCTTGTTTTAAATCTTCTCCTATCCCTGAGAGGAAACTGATTAGATTTTTTTACCTAATTTTTATCTATTCCCTGCACTGTCTCTGCTTTCTCTAGAGTTGTTTTCCCTGCAGTCTGCACTGGAGCCTCTTTCAGATACCTGGTTTTCTGGGCACATGTTCTAGGGAAGCACTATTGAGAATGGAGCTTATCAACTGGCAGGTTTGGGATGATCAGGCAGGAGCCCCCAGAAGCCCATGGTGGAGACCCTTTCTCTGGGTGTTTTTCCAGAGGAGCAGCCCCCATCTTCCTAGTCCTTGTCCCTCTTACCATATACTCCATCACCATCATCTTGGCTCTCCAGAAGGGGGAATGAACACCTGTTTCTAACATGGGTGGTAGGTGGGTAAGGAGGAGAACCACCGAGTATGCCAGTATTGCATGAGAAGCAGCAGCAACTTGAGGTCATGCTGAGCATAGACAGGATCTCTCATGAGGCGAGTCACACTGTGCTGGGCTCCGGGCCTGTCTGTGAGCCTCCTCACTCCACTGAGGCTGAACCTGGCAGAGAGGGTGGGGGAAGCGGTTCTAGGCATCCTTACAGTACAGCCTGGTTGCTGGGCCCTCTTCCCACACCCATTCTCCTGCCTGGACTCAGCCTCTCCTGGAGAAAGCAGGGCCATCAGGCCAGGCTGGAGTGGCCTCATGACTGCTGGAAGCAGAGTGATCAGTATGGCTCTGGGATGCCACCTCTGAGCTGTGGGCCTTGACTCCCCAGGTCCCTTACCTGAGATGGGGCTGACTAAAGGTCTTCTGGGAAGGTGGGACCCCAGCCACAAAGCTGGAAGCATCTCAGGGTCCCAAGAAGGCAGGTGCTATCCTGCTGTCATCCTCATGTCATGGGTGTGGAGACAGTCTCACAGCCAGCCAGCAGCTTCTCCAGCCACTCCATGAAGGAGTACAGAGCAGCTCGCGTCTGAGCCTGGGACTACCAGACTCCGGGCCCACCAACCCAGGGAACAATAAGCTTGGGCTGAGGACGAGGTGCAGTAGGGGTCAGGGAGCCCAGAGCATAGGGGGTGTCCTCAACAGCTGGCCCGCTATGGGGGGAATAGCTGTCTCTCTACTTTATGGATCTCTAGGGCTCAGGGTCTGTTTTGGTCACCTGGGGAAATGGCAGGAGTTCTTAGACCCTGTCCCCTGTCCTCAGCTAGTGTGTGTAGTCACCTCACCTCAGTAAGCTTCAGTACCCTTGTCTAAGGAGTAGGATTGATGGTCATCCCCTTGCTATGCTGTGGGATGTTGTGAGACCTCAGGAAGTCTGTGCCTTGGGCAGTCCCAGGGAGGCCAAGGGTTCATCTCTCCCCTCTCCCTTCCTCTTCCCTGGTGCTGGGCCCTGGGTGGACTGACAGGGCCTCAATGGGAGACATTCTTGGCCAAGAAGCCCCACGCAGCCTCAAGGCACCGATGCTGGAATGGGCATCCTGTGGCCCTACTCAGGGGTGTCTGGTGTCCACCCTGTGCTGGCCTGCTGCTCAGTCACTTCTGGGGCTCCTCACTCTTGTGTGAGGCTTACTGCACTCCAGATCAGCCTCAGGTTGGTCCCAGGTTTGTCTTGGCTGCCTGTGATCTGAGATCCTTGCGCATGGCCAGTGTGATGATGATGGCATTGGTGACAAGGATCATGGGCCTCCACAGTCCATTTTCCATTCAAGATTCTGGCCAGGGGTCCACAGGATGATCCAAGGAAGCCTGCTTACAAGGAGACCCCCTCACTCCACTGCCTCTCTCCTTTTCTGGACAGAGTCATCTCACATTTACTTTTTCTTTGTTCTGAGGATTCTGTCAGCCCAGGCCTCGACCTTAACCACCTGGGAAGTGCATCATACCTGACCTGCCATGTCCCCTCCTCCCAGCCCAAGTGGACAGGCTAATGGTAGAGGGTCAGCAGGCTGTCCTCAGGGTGACCTGGCCACAGAGCCCCTAGAGGAGGGCACAGGGTCCCAGTGTTGTTGGATTGGCATGGAGAGAGTTGTGGCCTAGAGACCACCCCCCCAGCCTGAAACCATCCTCCTTAGATGTGTCTCCCTGAAGCACAAGCAGGTGCCACAGGGATCAGTGCCTCCCACCACCACCCCATTGCCTGGGGACATCCTTCCTGGGCTTCTTACAGCCAGTTTTGTTTGTCAGTGTTGTAAGTGCCCTCTTTGATGTGTGTTTGACCACTAGTCCATCAACAGCCTCTTTAATAAAATCATTGTTTCTCTTTTGACCTGCACACCATTTTGGGGTCACTCTCCCTCCTTCCCCCTCTCCAGCCCCGCAAGAGGCCACTAGGCTCTGTCCGTCCCAACAGTGTGGTCTCAGCAGGACAGTGGCCTTCTCTGATCCTTGGTTTCCTTTTCATTAGGTGGGGGTTCAAGTGACCTCCGTGAGGCCACTGTGAGGGTGAAGGCGGCAACACCCACACGCAGCAGGTGCTCTGTGTGCTCCAGTCACAAGCCAGGTCAGCAAACTGTTTCTCAGAAGGGTCAGATCCTGAACAATGTCAACTCTGTAGGCCACAAAATGCATCGGGACTACTCCACTCAGCTGTGGTAGTGCTAAAGTGGCACAATAAACACCCATGTGTGCCCATATGTTGATAACCTATTATTTACATACCTAGACAGGCAGTGGCTGGTGGACTGGTTTGCCAGATGCCGATAGAACAGGAGGCACCGGGACCCATCAGCTCTGATGAGGGTTTCACTGATCACCTGAATGTGGTACCCTGGCTGGTGGTGACCCAAATGGGAGCATCTCATTCACTGCCTCTGGAAACCCTCGTCCCCTTGAAAGGGCCAGACCCCATGGTCCTTCCTATCTGTCTCTCTCCAGGGGTGCTCACCAGCCCCCACTGGGCTTCTCTGTGGTCTCTCTGTGCTGCCCCCGTCACCACCCTGGCTTAGTTACAAAACCCCCGAGCAGCCTTCATACTTTACACACCTTCCTGAGGCCTGACTGCCCTGGTCAGGGGTGTTTGCAATATCTCAGCTGTCCTGGGCCAGCTTGGGTTGGCTGCAGTCCAGCTGCTCCCTCAGGACTAGGGCTGATCCAAGGCAGATGGCCAAGAGGCAAGACTGGCTGATCCCAGAGGGTGAGGGGGCACAGGCCTCCCGAGACCTGCACTTGTCTTTTCAATACTAGAATAAATCCCACTCAGGCAGAGGCCACCTGCCTGCCTTGCCGGTGATGTTTGACAAGTGCCCAGGGCTCCAGAGCGTGCGGGGATATGCCCTCCTGTCTTCTCCCACTCCAGAAGAGAGCAGACCCTCTGTAGCCCTGCGTCCTGGGAAGAGCTCCCCATGTCTGTCTGGTCTCATCACAGCAACCCTCTGCTATTTGGCCGACTCACTCACCTCGGCCCTGGCAGTCGAAGGCCCAAAAGTGTCCTCTTGTTGTGTACTCCTATAGTGTGCACCCGAGTGTGTGTTCCTATAGCATGCACCACAAACGTACATTCCTGTAGCATGCACCCCAAGTGTGCGCGCCTGTAGCATGCACCCCATGTGCTACTACAGTGTGTACCCACATGTGTGTTTCTATAGCATGCACCCTGAGTAGGTGCCCCAGGTGTGTACCCCAGGTGTGTATTCCTGTAAGTGCCCCCAAGAGTGCACTCCTGCACAGTGTCTGCCCTATTGGAGGCTGATGCTCTGGGCCTTGCAGGAATGGTCAGCTTCTGGCAGGTAACAGATGCAGTGTCCTGGGAGGAGATGGGATGTATTGGGGTGGGGACAGGACCCAGCACTGTTGGCCCTGCCAGGCTAGGCACCCAGTCCTGGACAAGAGCTGGCAGTGGAAAGGGGTCAGGGAGGGCAGATGGGCATGGTGACAGGTACGTGGAAGTGCAGGTCCCAGGCCCCAACACTGGGAGTGCCCTGTTCCTGAGCCCTGCTGTGGGGGGAGGCAGGGGCATATTGGCCACTCACTGATTCCTCATTAACATCCTCTGGGGACTCAAGCCCACACTGGCCTCCAGATTGAATTAGTTGAGGGACCAACCAATGAGCAGTTGTGGAGACAGATTCTGCAGATAATTAGGCAGCGGGTGTTTGTTGGTGGCCTGATGGAGGGAGGTAGGGGATGCCCACCTCCTATGAGGGAGGGGATGCTGGCTGAATCCCTGGAGTGAGGGGGGTGTGCCTTGTGCCCTGGGCAGGTTTTCAGCTGAACAGAGCCTCCAGATGCTGGTATCATCAGTCCCCAGTATGGGGCTCCCTGGGGTGGGGGCCAAGGGAGATGGGCATCAGGTGGAAACATGGCTGGACAGGGTGAGTTTCCAGAGCCCTCCGGTCCAGCAGCCCAGCCTTGACCAAGGATGGATTCCCAAGGCGTGGTCACCGGGCCAAGAATCCTACTCATCAGAGGATCTGCCTGGATGCTCACCCTAGCAGTGGGCTCTGGGGCTCCTCCCCTGGTGACCCCTGATGTCTGGGGCCGGGTCAGGGCTCCCCGGCCCCTTAAATCCCCCATGTAGCACATGCCATGCAGCAGAGTGACCAACGATGGTCAGCCTGCTCTTTGACCATAAGTGTTATAAACCAGGGACTGGTCTTGTGCTTACAGTGTTCAGTGCTGCCCCTATCATGGGGTGTCCCCTTAGGAACACACCCTTAGGGTGAGCTGTACATCCGGAGCCTCCACCTCACAAGTGGGCCAAACTCCTCCCCTGGCAGCCTTTGCTTCTTAGATTTGAAAGGAACCCAGGGCCCTCCCATGTACTGTGTTGGCTGTAAATTTTAAGAGGGAATATGGGTTTTGGGTGGGGGTGATAAGCTGGGGATGGGGGAGTGTTAACTCTCCACTGCCAAGTGAGGCCTTTCAGTGACTGAAAGGCCTTCTAGTCCTGGGGCTCTGAGCAAGTGGCTTCCCCTACCAAACCTCATTTTCCTCCCCTGTAAAATAGGAAAATAAAGTAGGCCCCTAGGAGGGTTCACTAGACCTCTGTTGGTCCTAAGTCCACCTGTGCACTGAGTGCATTCAGGAGGCTGGTCCTGCTGGCTCTGCCCGTGCTGGGCCTCAGTTTCCCCCACTGCACACAGCTTTGCCTATTGGAACTGCTCAGCCTTGGGTCCAGTGTCCTCCTTCCCTGGCAGGTGACCTTGCCTGTATCGACCTGGCCTGCCCCTGCAACTGCCTCCCCGAGAAGATCAATAAGGAGTGGGGCCTTGAGGGGCATGACCGGCAGCAGGGGCTGGCAGCCACCCCACCCCCAGGAGATGCAGGCCCCCTCAGGGGTGGGCTGCCACCCTCCTCCCCCTAGAGCCAGAGAAGGGGCCTAGGAAATGCCATGGGCATGCACACTGCCCCCTGCATGTGTCTATGGGCTGGAGGACAGACAGAAGGTGGGAGGTGACTGTGAGTAGGGAGTAAAGACCGAGGGGGACAGATGGACGACTGAGGGGGAAGGTGGGTGGGTGGTGAGCCAAGCACTGATAGAGGGCTGGAAGGGATGGGGAGCAGTCACGGGACAAGAAAGAGTGAGTGTAGCACTGCTGGGGTGCCTTGACCCTCTGCGGTGTGTGGACGCCACCAGCCCCCCACCCCCGCCCGGAGCTATTTCTGGCCTCGGTGTGCTGAGCTGTGGCCTCCTGTTCTGCCGTGTAACTGCGGTCTGTGACGTGACCCTTCTCGGGACGTTCTTGGTGATTGAGAGGGTCCTGAGCTGACCAGTGTCCTGGCTGTGCTACAGCTGCCCAGGCCTTCCACAGCCTACTGACCCCAGCCTCTTGGGGGGTGGGGGGCAGGTAGCAACTCAGATCCTCCATGGAGATGTCCCCTACCTGCCACAGATGACACAGGAGGGAGCTGTATACCTCCTGGTGCCTGCCCACACCCTCGCAGACTGGGCTCCATTCCTGTGGAGGCCACATAGCGGCTGCTTTTCAGGCTTGGGCTGGACACGCCTTCCGGCCCCTCTGGGTGGCACCGTGGCCGCTTCTCTTTCCCACCTTTTCCCCTGGACCATCTCTGGGTGGGAGAAGTCCAGGGCTTAATCACTCTGCCTCAGTTTCCTAATCTGTAAAATGGGTTTGTGATAGTATTAAAAGAATTCTTATGCAGCTCTGACACATGGCTTTTATGCTAGCTCGTAGACCCTCGTAATGCCCCCTTGAATAGGGTGTTTTTGCCACCCCATTGCAGCGGGGAGGCCCAAGGACACTGAGCCGGTGCTCTGGGCAACCAAGGCTGCCAGCCCTGTGCTATCTCTATGACCTCACCAGGGGAGGGGAAGAAGTGTCCCATAGGATCTCAGGGGTGCTGCACCTGCATACCTCAGCCCAGGGTAGAGGGCTCTGAGAGCAGTAGAGGCCAGGGAACACACCAAAGACATCTCCTGAGCCTGCAGCCTCTGGCAATCCCTGCTTCTGAGCTGCTGACCTCAGCAGCCGCCTGCCCGCTGCCCACTGGCTCCTGCAGCTGCTGGTGAGTCCCCAGAAGCCTCCTGCCCCTCCTGGCTCCCCTCCCTTCTCCCCACCTTTCTTCTTCCTCTTCCTTCCTCCCCTCCACCCCCCAACCCCATTCAGTGACCATGAAGGAGAACCTGGGCCCTTTGCTGCCCAGGAGCTGGGGCAGGGTGAACAGTGCAAGTGCTCTTTAGGCACCTGGGCCACACCCAGGCCTGTTGGGATTTTGGCTGCATGGCCTCATCAGCTGTCCTTCCTGCCCCATCTATGGCTGCCCTGGTGGGAGAGGCCCTGAGCAGAATCTAATCATTGCCTCCCTCCATATCCTCCCAGGCAGGAGTGGCTTGTCCTTCCCCAATGGTGGCCTTTGTGCCATTGCCACTGCTCCTGAGGCAGACCTGAGCTAAGGTGGGAGCCCCTCCCATGACCTCATGGGGAGGGCACTGTAGAAGACCCCTGGAAGGGCCATTCTGCACTGAGGCCTAAGGAAAGAGGAGGCAAGAATCAGCCCCAGGGATGGCAGGAGGGTGATTGGTCTGGATTTGTGCAGAGCTCAGGTGGCCTGGCGGCCTGGTATGGGAGCGTGACTCACTGTGGTTTCTGTGTGGGGGCCAGGGTCATGGCAGGGCTGTTTTCTTGTCATTTGTTTGGAGGTGAGCTGGTATTGAGTGCTTACTGAGAACAGGAGCCCAGTGAGGCTGGGCATGAGTGGGAGATGGGGCTGAGGGGATGGGACAAAGGGATGGGCTGGGAAGACAGATGGGGGGACCAGATGGGGGACAAGATGGAGAGGCCTTTTTAAGATTCTGAGGGGTCAGATGAGTGACTGGGCCCAGCCCCTGGGGTGGGGTCAGGGAATACCATCCTGCAGCCTGGCAGGGCCTTCTGTGTCCCTAGGGCCCCTGCTATGAATATGAACACAGGCCGCAAAGTTGGGTTTGATTATCTCATAAAAAGATGCCCCCTCTGCTTGCTCAGCAGAGGGGTTGCCATGGAGACCAGCAGACAGGCCCCAAGGGGGTCCAGGCTGGAGCCAATTACTGTGGCTGCATCGAGGAGGCAGCCCACCACTGGCCACTGCACTGACAGCAGGTCCGTGCAGAGGGACCAACCCTCAGAAGTTGGTTTCCGAAAAGCAGTTGGCTCAGCGGGAATGGAGCCATGTCTGCTCCTGATGCCGGATTCCCGGCAGAGCTGAGCCACACGGCTGCCCTGCCACTTACCCCCATGGTGTGGCTCAGCCCTGGAGCCTTGGGCCATTCTCAGAGTGGGTGTAGCCCCAAGCACGTGGCTTACAGCCTCGTGGGGGCCCAGACTGGGGAGGGCTGGAGGCTGGAGGAGCAGCTGGTTCTGGGGAAGTCAGCTGAACCTGACACCAGCTGAGCTCACAGACCATGGCTCCAGGCCTGACAGCCACCAGACAGCTCAGACGGTGATGTAGCAGGCGTGGTGATGATGGGTGGCTGCTGACATAGCCTGGTTGGTGGTGTGGCCCGGTTGATGACATTGGCACAGTAGCGTGGTTGGTGACATGGCACATCCGTGGTAGTGAGGTCCAGAGCCCAGCCTGGTGAGTACCCGGGGCCCCCATCCCACCCTGCCCCACTTCTTCCTCTGCTGTGAGTCCTCAGGGACAGGAAGTGCTGTTTTCATAGCATAGTTACATCCGGTGGCAGGTGAGATGCTGGTGAGAGCTGGCATGATCAGGCCCGACTTGCCCAAGAAGCCCCATAAGGAGAGAGCTTGGAGAGGATGTCAGCAGTTTAAATAGAACAGCTGGCTGAGATGCCCCCTCACAGCCTCCCGTGCATGGCCAGCCTGGGGAAGGGTGCCCTAGGCTTGGGGAGTTCTGGGCCAGGCCTGCCTCTCTGGACCCCCATCCCGGGGCTGCCATGTACCCAGCCGCTAACAAATGACTAGGCATGGAGGCCGGCAGAACACAAGGGACAGAGGAATCCCCCAGGATGTGGGGCCCACTCCAAGAGGGCCCACTCCTTATGCCCAGCTGGCCTTGCTCAGGCTCTGGGCTTGGGGCATGCATCTGCACCAGCCCAGGCAGAGAGAATCCAGTGTGGTGAGGGACCCAGCATGAGTGGGGGTCCCCAAGGTCACAGTTCTGGGTAGGGGAAGCTGGCCCACAGGCCTCTCCTTCCTCCCACCCAGCTCCGGCCCCAGCGCTTAGCCGGCCTCATGTCTGCAGAATCCTGCTCTTAGCTAACTGCCAAGAAAGGTGTTAGCTGTCAATGCAGGTGTTAGCTGTCAACGAAGGTGTTAGCTGATAACTCAAGTGTTAGCTGATAAGCCATAACCCTCCCAGGGGGATTCACATTTTAATAGACTCACTCCTGAAGGAGAAAAGACTCTTTGGCATTCAAAGAGGGGACTCTAATGGTGGGATGATAGGCAGTGAGCTTCGTACTGGGGTGTGTGTCCCTGCTGATGAGACCAGGGTGGATACAGCGTACCAGGAGTATAGGTCTTTGGTGAGGCCGTGTGTGTGTCTGGCCCCCAGATATGGGGGGAGGGCATATGAGGAATTATGCAGACATTGATTGGCTGGGAAGGAGTAAGCTCCTCACCCGGGGAGGAGATCAAGCAGAGAATGAGGCCGAGGGGAGGAGGCTGCAGGAGGAGTTCCATGCCAAGTCAGGATGTGTGGAGGAGGGAGCAGCCTGTCTGGAGGGGGCTCACAGGGTAGGCAGGGCTGCACCCCTGCCCTTAGGCATCCAAGCTTCTGATCCTGTGAGAGTAGAGTTACTCTGGAGTCTGCTGTGCCTGTAGCAGTTTCATGTGCCCTGTTGGTGGGACCCAGACCCCCTACAGGAGGGCCACTGGGGGTTGTGGCTCCTGGCTCTAAGGCTCTTGTGGTTTCCTCATTAAAGCACAGCTCTCTGCAGTGGCGAGGCCTCCTCAGAATCCAGGCAGCCCAGGAGCTCCAGGGGCTCTGGAGCCTGGGAAGGGGGCTTGGACAGGGCACAGGGTCTGAGCCACAGCCCCTCCCTTCCTGCAGCCTGAGAGGGCCCTCAGGAGGGGCTGCTGCGGAAGCTACTGGAAGTCCTGCAGCTGGCTGCCTGGCAGGCCTGGGAGTGAGCCTCTGCTCTGTGTGAACTTGGCCGGCCTGATCCTCAGTGTTTATACCAAGGGCCTCTCTCCCAGACTGGTCTGTGGGCTGGTGGGGCAGGGGACAGGCTAGGGACAGTGCTGGGACTGATGGGGAGGGTGGGCAGGTCCAGGGATTCACTGGAATCTCAAAAAGGTATTTGCAGGCATGAGTGTTTATCTCAGGAGGCCTTTAAATGGGCTTTGGTGGTGACCCAGCTAACCCTAAGTGGCTGGGGTGCAGGCATGGCAACTTGTGTGTTTGAGCGCTGGGCAGGGTGGCAGGGTGGCATGGGAACCAAGGTGAGGTTCCTCGGTGCAGAACATGTAACTCCCCTGGCAGGTTTTGGTGAAGTGGTTTCTGTGTGGCTGGTGGAGCAGGGATCACAGCACCTGAGTTTTCAGGAGTGACAGCATGTCCTAGGCCCGGCTCTAGGCCCTCCTGGGGCCCTGTCTCAGGGGCCAGCCTGGCTCCAGCATGAACCCCATCCTCACAGGGCCCTCTGCCTGTTAACCACCTTCTCCTCTGCCCACAGGGAGCCAGCTGCTGGCCTGGGTGCTGTGGCTGCAGGCGTGGCGGGTGGCAGCACCGTGCCCAGGTGCCTGTGTGTGTTACAACGAGCCCAAGGTGACGACGAGCTGCCCGCAGCAGGGCCTCCAGGCTGTGCCCACTGATATCCCGGCCGCCAGCCAGCGCGTCTTCTTGCACGGCAACCGCATCGTGCACGTGCCCGCCGCTGGCTTCCGTGCCTGCCGTAACCTCACCATCTTGTGGCTGCATTCGAATGCACTGACCCGCATTGATGCTGCTGCCTTCACCGGCCTAACCCTTCTCGAGCAGCTGGACCTCAGCGACAATGCACAGCTGCGTGCCGTGGACCCCACCACGTTCCATGGCCTGAGCCGCCTGCACACGCTGCACCTGGACCGCTGCGGCCTGCAGGAGCTGGGCCCCGGCCTGTTCCGTGGCCTGGCTGCCCTGCAGTACCTCTACCTACAGGACAACAGTCTGCAGGCGCTGCCAGATGACGCCTTCCGCGACCTGGGCAACCTCACACACCTCTTCCTGCACGGCAACCGCATCCCCAGCGTGCCTGAGCGCGCCTTCCGTGGCCTGCACAGCCTCGACCGCCTCCTTCTACATCAGAACCGTGTGGCCCATGTGCACCCGCATGCCTTCCGTGACCTCGGCCGCCTCATGACGCTCTACCTGTTTGCCAACAACCTCTCTGCGCTGCCCGCAGAGGCCCTGGCACCCCTGCGTTCCCTGCAGTATCTGCGGCTCAATGATAACCCCTGGGTGTGTGACTGCCGGGCACGCCCGCTCTGGGCCTGGCTGCAGCAGTTCCGAGGCTCCTCGTCTGAGCTGCCCTGCAGCCTGCCCCCACACCTGGCCGGCCGTGACCTCAAGCGCTTGGCTGCCACCGACCTGGAGGGCTGTGCTATTGCTGCCAGGCCCTCCCGTCCCATCCGGACCGGCGGGCCTACTGATGACGAGCGTCTGGGTCTGCCCAAATGCTGCCAGCCTGATGCCGTGGACAAGGCCTCAGTGTTGGAGGCTGGCAGTCCAGGCTCAGCCGGCAACGCGCTCAAGGGACGTGTGCCATCCGGCGACAGCCCACCAGGCAATGGCTCTGGCCCACGGCACATCAACGACTCCCCCTTCGGGACCCTGCCTGGCTCAGCTGAGCCCCCGCTGACCGGGATGAGGCCCGAGGGCTCCGAGCCACCGGGGCCCCCCACCACAGGCCCTCGCCGGAGGCCAGGCTGTTCCCGCAAGAACCGCACCCGCAGCAGCCACTGCCGTCTGGGCCAGGCGAGCAGTGGGGGCGGTGGGACTGGTGATGCAGAGGGCTCAGGCGCCCTGCCCAGCCTCACCTGCGGCCTGGCCCCACTAGGCCTCGCGCTGGTGCTGTGGACGGTGCTTGGGCCCTGCTGACCGGCCACCGATCGCGAGGCCGTTCTCAGCAGTCAGGTGTGTGTACATATGGGGTCCCCTCCATGACGCCAGCCAGCACCAGGCGGCAGGCCCTCCCTGATGGACACCTCCCGCCCACCCACCCCATCTCCACCCCATCATGTTTACAGGGTGCAGCGGCAGCGTTTGTTCCAGAACGCCACCTCCCACCCGGATCGCGGTATATAGAGATATGCATTTTATTTTACTTGTGTAAAAATACCGGAAGACGTGGAATAAAGAGATCTTTTCTTAAGCTATGGCCTCTCGGGCTGGGGTGCTGTGGGCAATGAGAGGCATGTGGGTCCCAGAGGTGCAGCCCTGCGTCAGTCACAGGCACACGGAGGCCCCAAAAGGGGAGGGATTTGCCAGGTAGTGCAGGCTGCCATTTCACTCCAGTAGCACCCAATGATGGTCAGCGGGGATGTGTCATGCCCCTGCCCTCCACCCTAGCCATGAAGGCTAACATCAGTGTGCCTTGGCCACTTTCCCTTCTAGCTAGGCTGACAGTGGCATCTGCCCAGGGAGAAGCGTTTGTCCTGCACAGAGCCCACAGGAGCAGGATGAGGCTGCCTTTGTGGGGGATGTCTGTTCCGGTGCCACACAGAGTCCCTGGAGCTCCTAGCCTTCCACCCTAGCCAGCGCCGCCGCTCCCCAGCTCCATATGGGTTGGGTGTAGGTAGACAAGGTGGCCCTGAAGGGGAGCTGAGTGGGCAAGACCAGGCCCCTGTCTTCCAAGACCTGACAGGGGTCATGTGTACCCTCATACCACTGCTTGTGGTCTCATGCCACCTGCAGCTATGCCTATGTAGGCATGTGCCCAGGCATGTGTGCACATCCACCACACTGCATCCCAAACACATGGGTCTGCATGCCCCTGCACACACATGAGCACACACAGCACATACACAAGCAGGGCAAGGACCACACGTATGCACACACATGCACGCACACGTGTGCTTGCAAACACGGCACACACAGCACAGGCAAAAATATGCACATGCACGTTTTCTCAAGGCCTGGGCCCGTGAGGACTTAGAAACAAAAGGAAAAGAGGCCATGTGGCCCGTGACTGAGGCTCCCCCGTTCCCCTGGGGCAGGGGCCTTTGGGAGCAGGGTGAGGGAGGAAGCACAGTGAGTTGGGGGAGGGAGTGGGGGGAGCGTTGCTGGTGGAGCCAGATGGCGGTGGGGGCGGCCAGGGCTCCAGAAGCCCAAGGGAGGAAGGAGGAGGGGGGAACGTGTGCAGCAAGCAGGCTCTCAGCTCCCCTGCCCAGCTCTTCAGTGCCCATGGTGTGCTCAGACCCTCCGCACCCTGGGGGCCAGGGCAGAGTCAAGGGCCTCTTCTTGATCCTGGGCTCACCGGCACTGCCTGCCCACTATGTGGGTCCTGGCAGTTTGCCCCTCTGCACAAAGGACACCAGCACATCCAAGCTCAAAGACCTGACTGCCTTGCCCCCGGCTCAGAGGGGGCGGCTCAAGCAGGCTCTACAGGAATAGGGACACTATTTGCTCAAAGCTCCTCTCCCAGCCCCTCTGGGCCTAGGAGACCCCATTGCTCGCCCTTGATAGCCTTCTCAGAGGCAGCTCTGTGGAATCTGGTGTCGAGGTGTCAGACAGCTTCTGTTGTTTAATCCAGTGTTCACCTGAGCAGACCATGCCATACCTAAGAAGGTGTAACCAAAGTGCTAGATCTGGGGAAGAGGCAGGGCTCCAAACTAAGGCTGACAGGTTTTTGCACAACACAGTGGCCCCTGGGTTCCCACCACCTTCCTGGGAACCAGAAAATGGCAGATGACTATCTGCAAAGAGCTTTGAGGCCCACCTGAGCTCCTCAGCTTGCATGCCTCCCAGGACAGGACGTTCTCTACCTATGTTGAGCCTGCTCTTCACTGAGTGATACCTCAAGGCACTTTTAAGGCTAACTGTATCTGTCACCAATGCTCCTCCCTCTGGCAGCTCAGGAGACTGCAGGGCTCCATGCTGAGCAGTGCCTTGGCTGACCACCCTCAGATGCCTTGATGGGCCCTGCCTCCACAGCCACACATTCATCCTTCCTGGTACTGTCAGAGCCCACAGCCCATCTCTTGGGACTCTGCACCCCACCTCCTCCAGAAGGGAGAAACCTAGACCTTGACAAGGAGTGGGGACAAGGGGCCAACCAGGTCTTCAGAAGCTGAAGCAGGTGGATGGGTGAGCCCAGGTGGAACTGGAGGAGATAGAGGGTGGCATCCCACGGATCTTGGAGACTGTCCTGAGAGGGGCTAGGACCGGATCTGATTTCCAGAGAAAGTCCCTCTGGCTGCTATGTGTGCAGTGGAAGCTTGTGCAGTGCCGGGCGAGGGGAGGAGGAGGAAGGCTCAAGCAGGGTAGGGTGGGAGGATCAGGAAGGACATGGCCGCATTTCGAGTTGGATCTGGCAGAAGGCAGAGATGGTGGGCAGGGCTCCCGGCGTCTGCCCTGAGCAGCCGGCATGGGGTGCCCATCCCCAAGGTGGGGGTGCAGGAGGAGCGGCCACCGTTGTCGAGGCCCAGGAGACATCTGGGCGGGGGTGTCGCGTGGGCTGTGCGGGCTGAGCTCAGGAGAGGGGCCCAGGCTGGAGGACAATTTGGGAGTCGTGAGCGTTTGGGTGATATTTACAGCCCAGGAAGTGATGAGATCACCGGCCGGTGCTGGTGAGGGGCAGGGAGGAGTGGTAGTGCTGAGCCTGGGGTGGCAGGCTCAGCTCCTGCATGCCCCCACCAGACCCCAGACCCCTCAGTGGCCCCCTGCTGATTCCCTGAGGTGGGGCCCCTGGCTCCAGGTGGGTGGGTAGCTGATGTCCAGCCTCAGTCTCTCAAACCCTGAGATCTGCACAGGAAGCTAATTAAAGCCACGAGAAGTGGTGTTGAGTGTGCTAACCTCCCCCAACACCGGCTGCTGGTTTACAGTGGATGCTCCTGGCCCCAATCCAAAGATGCCAGGCCAGCCACAGGGCAACCTGTGGACAGAGCATCCTTCACAGCTCACAGGTCAACACCGCCAAGAGCAATCAGTGGAGGGTTACCCCGGGGCCGGGGCTCGCTGAGGATGAATTGAGCAGGTGATTAGCCCTCTCAAGGTGCTGGGGTCAGGGCTGGGCTGCTCCAGAGGGTCACTTGTCTGGCAGCCCTGACTCTGGGGTCCTGGGACGGCAGTGAGGCACAGCCACAGACCTTCTTGAGGGCCAAGAGGTCCCTGGGACCACTCTATGCTGCCATCCACCCAGGGCTACATGGTTGGCTCAGATCCTGGGATAGCAGAACCTGCCCCCATTTATCTGGTTTCTGGGGCTTTTTGCACAGTAATCGAAAGAATTAGAATGTTCAGCAGCTGATGGTAGACTGATGTCCAGTGAGACCAAGAACATGCCGGAAACATGTTTACAGGGAAGTGTTTATTGGATGAACTGGGGCTTCGGGCAGCAGGTTGGAGGCCCCTCCTCACAGCCAGGGCTTCTGCCCTGGTTACAGCGCTGCCCCAGCCCTGCCCCAGCTCTCACATGCGTGTCCTCCCAGGAAGAGGCTGCTGACATCCCCAGTGTGCAGATGATGACACTGAGGCCCAGAGGCATGAAATGACATGCCTGAGCAGCAGTGGACCTACCTGAGGCCACCATGCTCGTTCAGACACACCCACTGCCCACGTGGCTTTGCCCCAGAGGGTTGTGTGGCCGGCACATGGCTCCCTCACCACACCTCAGCTTCCTTACCCCAGTTCCAGGACGGCACATGAACGGAGCATCAATCTCTCCACCTTGTGCCAGTTAGCCTGGCAGTGTCACCCAGCCTGGCGGTGTCCCTTAGCCCGAGGGCATCACTCAGCCCTGTAGGTAAATACACTCTGATCTGTGGTGGACATGTGACCACAATGACACAGCTGGTCCCACTCCCACACAGCATCTCTGGCAGGCTTGCTCTAGGTCCTGCCTTGTTCACCACCTCCCATCTCCCTTTTCCCATCCTGCACGGGGCTGAGGCTGCCCTGGAGACCCAGATGACAGGTCCAGTCACTGTGTGCAGCACAGCCGAGGGGCTTGGCAAGGCTCCCCATACAAGGCATGGGCAGACCCAGGGAGAGAGCAGCATTCTGGATGTGGCCCTCCCCATGTGGCCAAACTGGAATCCTTTGGGAATCCAGGGGTCCTGCCTCCTCTCCTGGCACTACTGCCCCCTGCAGCTCCCAGTGACAGAATGTCTCAGGATCATCTTCCCTGTACCCTCCACCGTGCTTCAAGCCCTTAGCTCTGATACAACCCCCTCCCCCAGGAAGTCCTCCATGGAGGACGATCGTCCCAGGCTGATAGTCACCCAGCTGGGAGGTCACGGAATGGATCCATAGCACCCAGACCTTGCACAGCCAGGGCTCAGGGAGGTCCAGAATTGGGTCCTGTCCTAGGGCAGGTCATCACACCTCACTAGCCCTCGGTTTTCCTGCCTGTCATGAGGAATGAATAAATCCTCGTGGTAGGCATCCCTGCCACAAAGCTGCTGTGAGAGGGGCTCAGTTCAGACCCAGCACTGGAGAGTCTTAAAGACTGACAGGATAGCTGAAGCCCCCAGCAAAGGAGCTGGATCAGGTGTTCCTGCTGCACCATCTCAAGGCTATCCCACCCTCCAGGTAACCCACACACAGCCGGCTTGTCTTCTTGTCCCTCAGACCTCTGTGCAGAGCACACACTTGGATGCCCAGGCCCAGGAAAGCCAAGGGAGTCCCCTGAGGCCAGGCAGCCGGTGGTGGGGCCAGGCTGGGCACCTGAGCACACCTCACCCCTGTGGGGTTGCTGGAGCTGGCCTCAGGGACCCCTTGCCCTGATGTCAGCTGAGTGCTCAGCCTGCCTGCAGTCCTGAGCATTGCACACACAGCATTTCCTTCCTTCCTGCAGCCGACTGGGGGTAGGGAGGCTAGGCAAAGACCATGGGAGGGCAGCAGGACTCACAGCCAGCTGTGCAGATGACCTGGTCAGCTCTCCCCCAGCACATGGCTGGTCTGCCTCAGTGGAGGGGGGCTTTATGTTCTGGCCCAGGTTGGGGAAGGGTGAGGCCCATTCATCCAGAAACCTACCAGTTCACCACACACTTATTAGGTACCTACTGTGTGATGGGTAGAACTAATGGGACTCCTTCCTGAGGACCAGCAGGGGTGCTGCTAGGGCCTCTGCCATCAACTCTCTGGGCCACCTGGGCAGCAAAGGGCCAGCCTGGGACTGGGTGTGGGGAGACCGGTTACATGGTCTGGCATGTTGAATCCACACAGATGGATGCACGAGGGAGGAGCCTTCTGTTGTCCCTGCATGCGCCCCAGCTTTGGCCCTCCTAGACAAAGCACAGGGACAGTGAAAGGCCCCTTCCCTGGCCCAAGCCCAGCCCGCTCCTCTGAGGGGAGGGCTAATTAAACCTGCCGCCGACAAACACCGGGGAACTAGAGGCCTCCGATCTGTCTTCACAAAGGGCTGTGCAGAGATTTATAGGCAATAAAGGAACATCCATCTCGGGGCAGTCAGAGGAACGGCAGTTGGGGCAGGAGGGGTGGGTGTGGGGAGGCAGCCCCCTCCCAAGGAGCATGGCAGCTGCATTTTGATGCTCACAAAGGAGAGGTGGGGGCCAAGGCTTCAAGGGACTCTCACCAAGGAGGGAGAAAAATTAATGTGAACAATTAGGGAATGATGAAGACCTTGCAGGGAAAACACCTTGACACACGCATCGCAGCCTGGGAGGGTCTCAGGGATGCAGAGCCAGTAATGGCAGAGTGGGGGTTGGGGGGATACCACCTGACAGGGAGCAGCTCAGAGACAGCTTGATGGCACACAATTATTTTTGAAAAATGATGGAACAAAGAGAGAGCAGAATTGGGGGGATGGGGGGTGCTGCTGCAGCCTCCGGGGTTCCAGGAGCTTCTGGAGGGCAGTTGCTGTGTCAAGTTGGGGGAGGAGTGTCTCTGTTTCAGGGCCACCAGGGCTTCTGAGAACCAAGAGAGTGGGGTCCCTTGGCCACCCAGGAGCAGCAGCCACACCTGTCCACCTGGAGGCTCTCACCAGTACTCCCTGGATCCCCGTACTAACCCCTCTGCTCCAGGACCCGTCTCCTGTGGCCAGCCATCAGAATCTGACTCTGCCTGAGTTCCGACTGCCTGTTCATGCATCCCACCCTCCTGTCTGTGTACCCACCACTCGGTCCATCCGTAACACCTTCCCTGCTCTTCTCAATGGGCCCCACTCTGTCCATCAGATCCTGGTTGGGGGGACTGTGGTTTTTCTGTCCCCAGGGTCAGTATCATCCAGGACATGCCCCCCACTCCAACCACAAACCCCCTCCAGTCCTACAGAGGGACAAACTGGTCACAAGACCATGTCCCAGGCCAAGCTGACTCAAATGACCACCCAGGCAAGGGCAGCGGCGCTATTGCCCCCATTCCTGCCTTGTCCAGGAAGGCCTGTGGCCCCCCCACCCCAACTGCTGGGTCTGAGCTGTTCAAGGGCCTAGGCCTTGGGGATGTGGATGGCTTCAGCCCTGACATGCCCAGGGGGCAAAATGCCCCCCAAACCTGCAGGTTTACTGAAATACAAAGACTTGCAGATTTTCCTACCCCATTAGGCTCATTCTGTAAAAACCAACCCCAATTAACACAACCAAATAGAAGCACCCAGCATGCCGCATTCTAGAAATAGGACATGTGCTGGGGTGAGAACGGCAGTGCGGCAAAGTGAGGGGGCGCCCGGCATCCACCGTCTCCACAGTAGCATCTCAGGAGAGCCTCAGTGTCCTCACCGGCTGATGTGGGCATCACAGACAGCAAGCACAGGGTCTGGCACCCAGCATTCTCCACCCAGTGGGTCCTACAGATGCTTTAAGACCAGGCTCTGAGGACACCTCCTCCCGGACGCCAGTCCTGACTGCACCCACTCACCATGGAGTCTGAGCCCTCACTCAGCACTCTTCCCACCACTGATGAAGCCCTAATCATATCAGGTATTGTCTCAAACCCTCCAAATGTGGCCCAGGGTGACCTTGTCTCCTACATATGACAGGCAAGTGTCAGGCATGTGCTGGGTGCTCCTGGAAAGGCTTCCTTGGTCTGGGCAGGGCATAAGAACAACCGAGACACCTAGAACAGCATCCACCTTCCTGGGACCATGGGACCGGCCTGAGCCAGAGCCAGGCAGTGAGTGACATACGGCCCCGTTAAGGGGGACCTTGGCATCCACTAGCCTTGAGTCTGCTCCTCCTCCTGATGGCTGAGAAATGGCCACCTACCATGCTATTAGTTGTCTGTCTCCAGCAGGGTCTCTGTCCTGTGGCCCTTAGCGGCTGGGACCCACCATCACCAATAGGAGGAGGGGACTGAAAAGGACAGAGAAGGAAAAGTTGGTGAGGGCAGTGGGGGCCAATGCAACTTGGATAAGAGAGCTCTCACCTGGGATCCCTGCACAAGCAGCCCCTCATCTTTCACCCAAAGCACTGCTGAAAACCAGTGAGAAGCTAAGAAGCAGTGGACCCTCCAGACAAGGGGCATCCTAGCCCTGCTGGAGACACTGAAAGTAATTTTTTCAGCCCAATGGAGAGCCAGCCTGTGGTAGCTGTCATCCTCCCCTGTGTGTCACAGCTGCTCAGTCCCCAAGGGCCCCATGGAATGAGGGACTCACTCCTCCCCACCCCACCTGGCCAAGCAGATGCCAGGAAGGCCATAGTGGCAAAAGGAACAGCCTGTGCCAGGCACCAACACAGGAGAGCCAGAGGCTGATGGCTTACCCTGAGCTTGGGGAGCCTCAGTGGGGGATGGGACTGAGCAAGGACCTGAGCCAGGTGTGCACGGGCTCACCTGGCTCCCTTTCCTGCCTCCCATGAGGAGTGGGGGCAGGGTCTCCCCAGGGAATCCAGTGAAGGGTGCTGAGGGTTAGAGTAGAGGGAGGTGACCCTGGACCCCAGTAGAAGGATGAGGCTATAGGGTTTGCCCCACCTGTCTCTGGGGTCCCCAGGCCCCTTCGATGGGTGACTGCTGACACGTGACACAGAGCCTTCGTTGCTCCCACCTGACCTCTAGCTTGGCTGGCTGCATATCAAGCTGGAGATTGGAGCAAGCACTCAATAACGCAGAATTTGACTTGCAAAATCTGCGAAGCCGTGCTAATAAGAGGACCTGTGCATGTGAGAGTGGGGGTAGGGACCTGAAATCCAGGCTTTAAGGGCAGAACACCTCCGGGCTCAGGGGACCCTGGGCCTGCCAACCTGGCCCCTGTCTGCTCAAGACCGAAGGGCATAGAGTGTTTTGAGCAGGCAGGCAGCCCAAAATAGGGGAACAGTTCACTCCACCTGCCAGTCCCCCAGCCTTAAGTAGGCAAAGCCTTTGGGGTCAGGATGGGGACCCTCAGCCTACCATGTGTGGCAACTTTTCCTTCCCTACACCCTTGCGGGGAAGGGGCTAGGAGTGGGGCATCTTGCCTGACCTCTCCCTCACACCATCTAATTTCTGAGGGCCTCACACACCCCTCCTGCCCCAGCCAGGACCCCCATTGCTGTGGCTCCGAGTATGGGTCATCCTCAGTCCTTATGACAGCAGCTCACTCCCTCCTCTTGGTTCCCCATGAGGGCTCAGGGGCTGGCAGAGTAGGCCTGGCAAGGTCAAGGAGCTCAGCACGGGCTGAGCTCAGCACACAGATGGGGTCGCCTAAGGGTGACATGTGGGGAAAGGTGCTGTATCAGGGGTGGGTGTCTCCATGGGACAGGCCATAGGCACGTAGCTGGGGTCAGGATTGAGGACACCTTCCTGGACCATGTGCAGGCTGAGACAGGTCTGGTCTGAGTTGGGGGCCACAGAACATGAAGAAGCTCTTTCGTGGACCCCTTTAGCGCATGGCACCTGTGGGAGGGGGATAGAGGGAAAGGAGTGAGAGGCAGGCCAGGGACCCCAGTGAGCCCCAGGGAGAGCAACATATTCTCCTTCCCCTTCTCAACATGTTCCCATCACAACACTGGCCACGCCAAGTTGTGGGTCAGTCCTTGGTGCTGATGAGGACACAGTCTAGGCTGGATACTGTGGCCAGCTGTTCATTTAACAGGAAATTCCCCAATTATGTCTCTGTCGCTGAGGCCAGCAGGTATGCTGGCTGCGTGTGACCGTGGCCTAGAAGCGGAGCTGATTTGGGACACCCAGCAAAGGTTTGCAACCATGGGGCATTTTCCCAGCAATGGCTGAGTGGATTGGAGGGCTCCTTATTCCCCAGCCCCTACTGCCCACAGGAGGTCCTTGTCCTCCTGTGTCCTGCCCGGAGATGCTGTGCCCGCCCTCCACCTCCCCTCTGCACCAGGCTGGAGCCTGTGCATCCAAGTCCTGTACCCAGAGCAGACCCATCACACTGGCTTAGGGGCCCGGCAGGTGTGGCACCAAGTGGACATATGAGGAGAAAGACTCCCTTTTGGGTATCCAGCATTGTCACCACAGCACTGTATAGTCCACCTACTGCCACTGGTGCCCAGAGGCTGTGTATGGCTGCCCGGGGCAGGCTGGGCCCAAGGGCCCCCCACCACCACCCCCGCGCTTAGCCTGGCCTGCCACACCCCCACACTTCCCCTTTTAATTGGGCCTTCTCCCTGACAGAGTGCCATGTAGGCCTGTTCTGTCAACGTCGGCACAATCTTTGCTCACTGAAGCCTGGCGGAACGGAGAGGCCAGTACAGCAGAAATAGCTCCAGGCCCCTGAGAGCCTCTAAGCAGGAGCAGGGAGAGGCTTAAATCCTAGGTGTGTCAGGGACATCCTGGGTCCATGGAGGCTTCCTAGACCTCCCCAGGCCAGGGTGTGGTCCAGGGCCCAGACATCTCCAAGAGACGCAGGGAGGTTCTGCACCCAGCTCAGGCCACAGGGGCACTGGGCCAAGACAATGTGCAGGGTTAGCCCTGGTGGGGCATCCAGCCTGGGCAGCAGGACACAACAAGACTCAGGACAAACTGCCATCCTGCCTCCTCCTCGAGAGTTGGTGTGGGGCCTGCATGGGACTTGAGTCTTTTCCCTCCACCAACCGCTTCTTCCTACCTACCTGAAACAGAATCCCTGGTTCTTGTTACAAATGCAGGTCCCATTCTCTCACTGGAGGGCGGGACAGCGAGTCTGGGGGTCCGGAGCTGAGCAAGTGCCCTGAGTAACTCCTATGACTGGGCACATTTGGGACATGGACCCCAAAATGCATGGAGGACTAGAGAGGAGTTGAGCGGGGCTGTCGGGCTGGCCTCTTGCTGGCCTCCTGCTACCAGGGGGGTTGCAGCTATAACTTCGCTTTCCCAGGCCTCGGTTTCCTGGTCTGTGAAATGGAGTAATGATTAAACTCATAGCACTGCCTTCAGACAATCACCAAAAGGCCCTGGCCCAGGTCCGCCTTCCTGGCCCAGCCAAGCACACTCACTGAGAAAACTGGGCACCATGGGCTGCACCCAGGGAGGGCCAACCTCAGGTGCACAAACTGCATGCACACGCAGACTCTCATGCACACACAATGTGTGTACAATGTACAGAGGGAGATCCCAGCGTCACACCAACACGTCACCTAGCCCATCAACTCTCAGGCTGAGATTTCAGCGGATTCGTTCTCTTCTGGGGTTCTTATGACTGTGGCTCCACTCCTCCAGCCTGTGCCTCCCCTCCTCCTGTCACCACACAGTCCACAGCAGCAGCTAGCAACAGACACATTGTCAGCCCAGGGAGCCTCACCAGGGTGCTAGGTCCCCATGGAGAGACTCCAGTTCCTGGGACTTGAGCTCCTGCCATGTGCTGCCTCGGCCCTGGGAAGCAACACTTGTGCCCACATCGGGTGTGCTGTCACCTCTAGGCACTCACTGGTGTTCAGTGCTAAGACACAGAGATGAGCAGGTGGGTCCCACCTTTTAACCCTCCCCTCTGTGGACTGATACCACACAGCAAACTGTACTCAACTTATAGTGTTGACCTCCTCCCCAGTCATTGCCTACCTTGACTGTGGGATCCCTGTGCCCAGTTCAAGGGAGGGAGGGTGGCCTGGAAGGGCCTGTTCCCAAAAGGCTCTAGAAGCTAAGGCCCCCAAAGTCTCTGCCCTGTTCTGCATGCTCACACACTCTTCACCTTTGCAGGGTGTATTGTTCACAGTTCGCTCAGCATTAAAATCAGAAGCTGCTGCTGAAATTCCAACAAATTCTGGCCCCAAAGGGCAGTCACTTCAGTGAGCCATGGAATGTGATGAGAGGGGCTGGACTGGCCTGAGATAGGCACCAAGCACCAAGCGTCCACACTAGGGCGAGCACTAGCCAGGAGCCTCCCGAGAGCTTGGGGGCCTCTCCAGAGACAGACGGAAGCAAGCCTGGGCAGGGCAGCCACAGTCTGGGGTCAGCTCTCAGCAACTTAGCCTGATCTTGTGTCCTCCCCATGTGATGGCACATAGGCAACGGCTGCCCCAAAAAAGGGCCAGAAGGAGCACAGCAGTGTCTTCTGTGACTGTTCCCACCAGGCACATTCTCAACCACTGAAGCTGGGCCTCCAATTCCATGACCACATCATTGGATGGCCTCCAGGACCCAGACAGAACTTGGTTGTGTCAGGGTGCCACAGCCCACAGCCCCGTGGCAGGGTTGGCAGGGTCTGAGGTTGTGTCAAGGTCTTTGTCCCTGGTCTCTTCTTTACCTTGCGACGGGGTCAACACGGCCTCTGCATCTGCCCCCTATGCCTGTCTCTGGAGAGCACACCCTCCAGGTGGCACCCCACCCACACCTCTTGCTTCTCTCTGGCTGAAAGCTGGGCCACAAGGAACCCTGGTCTTCTTGCCCCAGCGTTCACACTCAGGTCCCCTCCTGGGCCCTTTCTTTTCAAGACCCCACATTCAGATCTGGACTCCCAGGAGACTTAGTGACCTGGAGGGAGCAACTGGCTTCTTGGCCACTGTGGGGTTGGATCTGGGAGTCCCCATGGTGAGCCTCAGACCTAAGTCACCCCCTTGCCCGTGCCTTCTGGCCATGCAGTGCCAGGGCCTGCTGACACCCACCCAGTGCCCCTCCGGAAGTCTTGTGGGTCTCCCAACCCCTGCCAAAACTACTCTGTGTGTCTCCCGTCTTCCCAGGAGCCCCCTTCCCAAGCCTTGGTACTTCTGCAGGGTAGGATCGGGATGGAGATGGGCATAACAAGAAGAAGTTTGGAAGTGTAGAGGTGGATGTGGCCTCTGGGCCATTGTATGCTGGGCTCACCCAGAGAACAGTCCAAGGCTCCAGGCAGGCAGTGGGAGACCCTGAGTGTGCACATCCTTGTGCTTCAGAGTCCCCTGATCCAGACTGTCATTTTTCAAATTCAGCAAGTATTTGTGAGCACCTTCTGTGCATGTACATAGTTGAGGGAGACACTGGTGTGGCCCTCAGAGCAGGCACAGGTCTACAGAGTGGGAGGAGCTTATGGGTGTCACAGAAAGCCTACCCCTGGGCCTTGGCACTTGCCAGTTCCCCACTCCCACTCCCTCTCTGTGCACTCTCTCCGGTGACACCCTCCCTCCTGCTCTGGGCCCATATTTCCAACCCACCTTCTCAGCAGGGCCTCCTGGAATACCCAACTACCTCAGCGGTCCTCCCTGACCTCCTTGAGTTCACTGTGTATACCCAGGATCAGCCCCAGAGAATACTACTCTATCTCCATTACCACTGCACTCTACCAGGCCAGTGTCCAGGAGCCTTAAGGACTACCTATGACAACTGCCACGGGGATATGGACCTGGGGGTCAGAAACATCTCAGTGTCAAGGAAGTGGCCAGGAAGAACATGGCCCAGCCCTCTATGGTATCCTTTGCCCATCCTGAGACTAGGCCTGGCATCACCCTTCTTTATATAGGAAGCCAATGGGAAGCTGGATCCAGTAGAATCACCACCCCAGGGAGTGGCTTAGACATGCTGACTGTAAACAGCTGTTAGTTTCTTGGAGAGCAAACTTAATTGTTTTAATGGCAGAGTAGTTATTCCTCACCGTGCAGCTTGGAGCTGCGGGCCTCGGAAGTTTTGTGTCCTACTAGTTGGCCCTCACCCTGGACAGCCCTGCTCGGCCTTAGAACCTTGTATAAGCCAGTCAGGTGAGTGATGGGTCCTTCGCAGGAGTGGGCTGTGTCCCTGAGACCCTCACAGGACCCCAAGCCAGGTGTGCATCTGTGAACATGCTGGGGGGTGGGAGGTGGGCCACAAGTGCATGTGGATACATGTATGTCTGTATGTCTACATGAGTGGCCATGTGTGTGTGCATGTGTGTCCACCTGTGAGATCATGGCATCCATCCTCCCTGCTCAAACCCCTGCATTTGTCTCCACCTGGCATCTTCCTCTTCCCTTCCAGGGGTCCCTAAGTCAGCCCCCTGGCCCCAACTCCCCACCCAGTGCAATGGGAGGAGGGATCAAGGACCAAGAATGTGTACTTCTCCCATCACAGAGGGCCTAGCTGTGTGATGCTGGGTGGCTGATGACCCCTCTCTGGACTCACTGACACCATACTACCCTCCACATGAGGTCAAATGTGTGCAGAGCTCAGGGATTTTGCCCCAGTCATTCCGGCTCTAGAAAGGATCCTGGGGTGGTACAGAGGGTCCTAGCTGGGGAGAGGTCTGGGCTGGATAGCTGTCCGCAACACAGCATAGGGTACAGTGCCCATGCCAGGTAAGGAGTCCCCAAGCCACAGGCAGGAGGAGAAGCGGGAGTTCTGGGCAGCTCAGGCCTGCTTGGCCCTCCCCAGCCACAGCAGAAAACATCCCGAGGCCGGAGTCCACTCAGCAACTACACCGGTCGGCACAGTGGCCTCGGTGAAGACAGGAAATCCATACTAAGCTGAGCAATATTTCCAGCGAGGTCAGACCTGTTGGCAAGGGGAAGGCTAGTTGGGGGGGATTGAGCCAGGCTGGCTACCCTCACCTGCTCACAGGCTGAAAGCAGGCGGAAGTGTCCAGGCCAGGTCCCCATGCACCTCTGTGAACCAAGTCAGACCATCCCAGGGCCAGGCCCTGCCTGGCTCTATCTACCCTTGGGAGGCATCCCACACATGAACCCTGGGGCCAGGTCTTCTCTTGTAGGTGGCAGGGTCACAGGCACCATGCATCTGCCTGCCCCAGCACAGGGGAGCAGTCAGGACAAGGATAGCCTTGCTGACCAAGAAGGAGCCAGTGCAGCCTTCTCTCAGCAGCCCCTTCCCCGCTCCTCCGCAGGCTCCAGGGGCTGGCAGAGCTTCAAAGGTCCCTCCTGGGGTCCCTCTCCACTGTTGCCTTCCACAGGAAGCTGTAGTCCTGGATATACCACCTGCACCCTACCTGTGACTATCAGTGGCAGCTCGAAGATGCTCCTTTGGGCCCCCAAATACCTTGGCCAGGCAGGGTGACTGATGGGATCAGGGTCCTCTGTCCCCCAGGAGATCTACTTACCAAGTGTGAGCCCTAGCTGTCTGGCCCCAGGTGGGGGTGGAGTGGTGCTTCTGGAGTGTTTGCGAATGACTGGATGAATCAATGAGTGAATGAATGAAGAAAAGTACAAATGCCTCAGGCTTCCCTGGGAATTGCCCCAGGTGATGACAGGACCCAAAAGTTCCACGGTCCCATGGGTGGGGGTGCTCCATTTAGGACCCTGGACCCATCTTTGTCTGAGGTTCCTGTCGGTGTTCTTTGGTTATCACAGGACGGCCTGGGTGTCCTGGCACCAATCCCCCACTGCACAGGGTGGGCAGGCTACTCTGTGCAGCCCATGGGGAAATAGAGGCTAGAGGTGGAAGCTCCTGTCGCTGCTCCCCAAGTGTTTCCCATTGGCACCTTCCCACCTGCAGGAAGCAGCCCAAGCCACATGGTTCTGGACAACAGACTATTGGGAAAGAGTGGGGTAAGACACACCTGGGCTGGTTCAAGTCCTACATATTCTCTCTCTCTCTCTCTACCCAGAAACCAGCAACATAGCTGTCCATCAGTCTGGGTCAGTAAGTGACTTAGAACTGGGTCCCTCTGCCAAGCGCTGTGGCATTCAGTATAAACAGAAAATGCTCCTCTGTTGCTTTAAGATTTGGAACTGTTTGTTTTGCCAGCATACCTTGGCCAGCCTGACTGATAGGGGGGACAGCTGTTGGGTGGGTTCCTCACTAGATACACAAACAGGGCCACAAGCAGGGTCTGAGGCTGCCCCAAGGAGGCAAGTGTGGAACCCTCCCTCCCAGGCAGATGTTGAGTTGATGGGCCAGCCAATCTGCAGGCTTGAGGCCCATGAAGGTGAGCCCAAGAGAGAGGACTTGATTGGGGCAGGCCAGCAGGACAGGTATGCTGCCACTGTAGGTGGGTGAGCACTCCATAAGACAGGGAAGAGACTAGGGCTGTGGCCCCAGTGTGGTTGGATTCTCCATCAGGAGCTGTGTCCCATTGGCCCAGTCGGGCTGGCTCGCTGGCATGTCCACCGAACTGTCCCCTGGACTGGGTCATCTCATCAGGTTGAACCTACCAGCCTTCATCTGTTTCTCTCTTCCTCTGCCACCTAGCCATGCCCCCTCCCTCCCCCAAGTCAGACCCCACCCTTCTCCCCTGACCTGACCACAGAAGCCAGGCATAGAAACATGTGCACTGGCCCCCAGTAGCAACCAGCACTCACTGTTCACTCCTCCAGGCTGGTCTGTCTCCTTTGTCCCCTGTTGGGTCCCAAGTGCTAGTGCAGCCTGTGCCTGACACACACTGAACAGCCTTGAGGGGGTACCATGGTCACCCCATTTTACACAAGGGGACACTAAAGCTCAGAGCCACGAGCCCTGGCCCCACAGGCTCTGCCACACAGAGGTCTATCATCTGAGGCACCCAACCCCCCCACCACCCTCAGGCAAGGCTTATCAAGGAGCCCCTAGACCTCCATGGCGGGGTGGAGGGGGGGTTACTGTGTCGCCTGCAAAGGCATGTTTTCATTAGCAAGAGATGAATAATTAATGCCATGGCGCCTTTGAAACTGTTTTGGTTTTTATTTTAAACCTTTTTTCTATGTATAGAAACAACACTTCCGTTACTTACCAAATTTATTTTTTAATAAACACGGCAGATATTTATTCAATCCCTAGTGCTCCCTGGGGCAGACTGGCCCAGGGGCATCAAGGACCTGCCCAGCACCACCATCAGCTCCCACCTTGTGCCAGTGCAACCTCCAAAGTGCACAGTGGTGACAGAGGACAGCGGTCATGGGTGAGGGCACACAGCTCTCCTGCTGCCTCTCATCCCCTGTCACAGACCTGGGATGGGGTGATGGGTGGGTGGTACGAGGTCTGACATGGGGCAGGATGGAGCCCAGGGTAAGATGGGCCCCAGGTGGAGTTCAGGTGGAGGCTGGGAGCTCCCATTGCAGGGGTAGCACGTGATGAGAGGCAGGTCATCTGTTCTGGGAGGCGAGGATGTGAGGTCACTGGCCCCAGGGAAGCACCTGCTTCCCACCATCCATGAGGCCTTCTTCCTTCTGTTGCTGAGCCTGGGACCCGAGCTGGGGGCCTGGATAATTAAACTCTGTGATCCTCTGGGCCGAGATCGGCGAAGCGTTGATTCCTTAGCTCTGCAAGTCCATCCTCAAATGCTTGCTGCTTTCTCAGAGAGTAAGTCAGAAACACTTATTTTTAAATTACAAACCAAGCAGTGTGGGCAGCAGCAGAAAAACAATATGTTAACACTTCCCAGGCTTGAGGCTCTGAGTGCCAGGATGCCAGAGTCCCTCAGTCCATCCGTGGCCAATATCATGGAGTGGACATCTCGACCCCATGCCCCTGTCTTGCTCCCCAGCCGCGTTTCCTTAGCTAAACCATGATGCTAAACAAAGGAATTAGGACGTAGACATTTTTTTCTTGCAAGAAGTCATCATTAATTTTTTAAAGTGTGCAATATTGTCCTCCATGAAACATGTGAAAAATGAGTTGTCTGTTCCTAATAAATATTTTCTAGATTAAGTATTTGTAATGCTATCAATTATTTATCTCCATATATGGAGAATGCATAATTTGTAATAAAATGCAGAAAGGGTTTTAATTTTTCTGCACAATATATGAAATTGAGTTTTTGACTAATACACAAATAAATTGACTCTAATCCCATCCTGTCACAGTGTACGTTATTGTTTTAGGTATAAATCTCTTATTTTATAGATGTTTTCAAAAAATTAATCTCCAATATTTAAGGATCGGAGTAAATCTCCCTAACGGGGTGTTTTCAGCGGGTTCCCATTTATAATACTTGTCGTTTCCACATGGCCCCCTCCACCCTCAAATAGTCAACTGTACATGCCAAAATCTCGCCAGGCCTCTGCAAACACTTATAAAGGTTCATAATTTACAAAATAGATGTTGTGTTGCCTGTAATGAGGAGACTCCAGGCCCATCAACAGTAAGATGCCCGGGGCCTGGCCCCATCCTGCAGGCTAGGGGGTCCATGTGGTTCGGGGTCCCCGGTCTGGTCGCTGATGGTAAAGTGGAGGCCAGGCCCATCCCACACATGAGCGGGTCCCAGCTGAAAAAAGCATGTCCGGGCCCTGCTTGTGTGGCACAGAGACTTGGGGAGGGAGGCAGAAAGGGGTCAATGTGTGAAGAAATCAGCAGGGACCCAGGAGAACTGGCATGTGGCTGGGTGAAGGCCAAAGAGAGACAGGGGAGAGAGCCCAGCCACAAACATTAACCTATAATCATTAACTCCACAAACATCCGGGTCATGAGATACGCCCACTGAACCCAGTAACTGCACCAAGCACTTGTCCTATTCTGGACACTGGAGACAGATGCATAGGGGGAGCGTCTCCCCTTCATAGTGTGACATCCGGTGCTGACCACCCCAGGCCCAGCTAGGCCAAGCCAGGAATGTTTCCCTGAAGAGGTGTTGCAGTATAGTGAGTGGCACCCAATCACACTCTGACTTGACACAGCTCGCTGTGTGACCCCAGTGAGTCTGTCCCCGACCCGGACCTTGGTTCCTCCAACAGGAAACACAGAGCCCAGGTTCAAGCCACCACAAGGCTGCAGGTCAGGCTGTCCACTCTCATCTTGGAGCCCAACTCCCAGTGAGGCTGGCGGCTCTGCAGGATACAATGTTGTTGGGATGTTGACACCCCAGGCATCAGCGTGGGCTCTAGGCCCAGGCCAGGCCAGTCCCAGTATCTCCCCCTCCTAGCCACATCACAGTGATTGGGTGCAGGGAAAGTTGCATGACTCAAGCCAGCTATTCAAGATGCCTTCTTGGAATTTTTCAGGTGGAAGCAGGAGGTGGACCCCCTTTCTCCCTGGAGCGAAGTCAGGAGGTACAAGCCTGGCACTACGAGGGCCACAGGTCCAGCTTAGGGATCAGCCACTCAGAAAGGTTGACCATGTAGGGAAGTGGCAACAGGGGCTTGGAGGGGTCTCCTAGGCACTCTGGGTCCTGAGTTCCTGTGTCCCAGGGCCAGCTCATCCCTGTGGTCCTGAGGCCATCCTAGGAGCCACGAAGTCTCCACTCACACTGTCCTGAAACAGTTCCCTGGGCCCTGGGGCGGTGGGGTGGGGTGGGGGTGGGGGGTCACATCAGAGCCTGGGTGCTCTTGGGGCCGTGGGAGCACACACTGATGGAGCCAATACTGATGTTCTAATAACTCAGGGAATGGGTTGGAGGGGTACAGAGCTGTCTGAGATGCCTCTTCCAGGCTCTGCACGTTAGGAAGCGACAAGAATTGTTTCATCAGAGGTACTTGATAATTGGAGAACCAGAGGGTAAAGTGTATTTGTGAAAACCAGGACTCAAGCCCTGAGAATTAAGAGCAGGACATCTATCCACCTGACCACCCATTGCTGCAGAACACAGAAAGCCAAAATGCCAGGCAGCAAAAAGGTATAAAGCAGAGGGGTGAAATAGGCCAGTCACAAAAGGACAAGTACTGTAGGAGTCCACTTATGTGAGGTCCCTGCAGCCATCAGATTCATAGAGACAGAAAGCAGATGGGGGTGCCAGGGGCTGGCGGAGGGGGTAGGAGTTGTGTTTAATGGGGACAGAGCTTCAGTTTAAGAAGATGAAAAGTACTGGAGGTGGATGGTGGGGGCGGATGCACAACAATGTGAGTATGCTTAATGCCACTGAACTGTACGCTTAAAAATGATTAAGACGGTAAATTTTATGCTACATGTATTTTACCACATTAAAGAAAAAAAAAGAATGTTTCCCCTCCAACCCCCCTCTCCCCAACATTATAGGTCTATATGCCACTGAATTTTTTTAAATACATAAAAATAGGTCTCTGGTTCATTCTAGATTTACTATGCAGAATCACCTACCGAGTGAATGTCCTGAATATGCAATCTTTAACTCAATAAATGGATCATTTTAGTTAAAAAAAAAAAAAAAAAAAAAGGAAGGGAAGGAAAAGAGCATAAAACAGGGCCCATAAAACTGGATGACTGAAGCAAGACACGGCACCAGTCATGAATGATGTCAGTGTCTCACATTGTCCTTCTAGAAGGCAGATGTCCTCGGATGGGGACAAAGCAATGGAGTACCATCTGCGCAGCCTCAGCAGAGTCAGCGAAGGAGTTCATGCAGGTCGTGTCGAGAGGGAAGCAGGAAGACAAGCGAGGACCTACATTCGGAGGAGCTGGGTTCCAGGTCACAGTGGTAGAGGGACATTCTCGGGGGACACAGACAGAGCAGGAAACAGAAAACGTCCCATGTCTGAGATGTCCCCTCCAGAGGGGATGGCTCCTTCTTCTCTTACTCCCAAATTTTACCCAAATAAAAATTGTAACGAACGGTCACAACAACCATGGGAAGATGGGCAGCCAGGAGAGACACGACCTAGGAAGGGGGCTCTGCCCACCCCCACTCAGGCAGGTCTCTAGGCCCCAGTGACTCTAGAGGGTGACAGGCCTGAATGGCTCAGTGGGACAGGCATGGAGGGTGGGCCCTCAGCGTACTGGGTTCCTCAGCAGACAGGGGGCTCCAGGCGTCAGCTCCCGCAAGGAACCATCCCCATTGCCCTGGGCCTTCCCAGCAGGTACAGCGTTAACCAGGCCTTTTATTTTCTGTGTACTGATGCTTTGACATTTCAGGTTCTGGCCGCCCCTGAAGGGACTGTCCCTCCCAAGGTTAGCCAATCCCTAGAGCGCAAACAACTCATCCTCGAGCACACATTTCATAGACAAACTAATCAATCCAGAGTCCACTCCCAACCACCTCTTGCATGGCTCCCACACTCTGAGCCTCTGCCTACCTGTCCAGATCACCCAGGCCCGTGTGCCAGACAACCAGGGATAGCCCCTATGGCCCCAGTGCTGAAATCATTCAAACTAACCAGTCCTAAGACTGCTTCCCTGTAGCTTTCCCTCAGAAACCACAATAAAGGCTCCTGCCCCCAGTATCCCTCTCCCACTCTGCCGCTGACCTACCCTTCCCGGTGGCCCCCTGGAGCACGGTATGCCCCCTCCTTTTAGGATCTGTGAGTAACCAACTATCTTCTCAATGACAGTTGTCTCCTGCTCTGTTGGCTTCGGCATAGCTGAATAATAATAAAACCTAGATTTCAAACAGGCAGTTCATGACAACAGGGACAGTGGAGGGGGGGGGGGTCACCAGGGGCGGGTGGTGAGTCTTGGGGGTGCACAGGGGCACAGTGGGCCCCATCCCTCTGGGCCAGCTCCTCCCTCACCTGGTTGGGGCTTGAGTGTAGAGGGTGGGACAGCAACTCTCCCTCTTGGGCTTCTAGGGCCTCCTGGGGACCACCAGCGTCCCAGAATGGCATAGAGCACAGTGGGCGTGCAGGGGTGCCGGGAGGGTGCCGAGAGCTCTGCTGGGCAGAGGCATCTGTGCAGTGGGGGTGCAGTCTGTGGTGGGACCCTGAGCCCAGAGCCACCATGACTGTGGCCTCACCCTGAGCAGGACTGCCCATCATACTGGGGGGGGGACCCAGCCACTCTGCCAGGTTCAGTCCTTCCGCCCTGAACCCTGGCACCTCTGTCTAGCACGGAGGGCACTTCTGAGGCCAAGGACATGGAAGGCTGAGTAAAGTGGTTACCAGGGAAGCTATACAGCCTCAATTTCCCTGGGGGCCTCCTCATCCTGGGCTGACAGGAAGGAGAATCCGTCTCAGCAATGGTGACAGGCAGGATGGCGCAGGAGCGGCTGAGGCAGAGCTGACAGGTATCAATGAAAACCATGTTTCATGGTTTTCAGGAGCACTAGGGCCAGGAGGGGCTGAGGGCTGGGGTGCAGGGTGGATGCAGAGCAGGGTTGGGGGGGTGCACCCCGTGAATTCATGTGGAGAGCGCAGGAGAAGACATAGTGTGTTTCCCTGCCCCCACCCACCTCTGCCCTTACCCCAGGTTGTTGGGTGGGAGCTTGAGTTTGACAGCAAAGGATACTGCACTGGGCTGGGGGGCCCAAAACCCCAATGGGCTGAGATCGAGGATGTGGAGGACTCCCATGGCCCAGGGTCAGGGACATGGTAGCATGTGGGCTAGAGCTGGGTGTGAGCCACAGGTTTGGGGTGTGAGTGGGCAGTATAGACCAGGGGACAGTGAGAATCAAGCTGCTATTCCCTGCACGTGACACCCCACCCGCCCCCTGGGAACCCCTCAGAGCTCTTCTCTCGGTGGTCAGTCCCTGTGAGGGGCCTCAGGGACATCGGAAGATGCTCCTGCAGCACAGCCAGCACAGTGCAGGGAGGCCAAGCAGGAGAAGGCCAGGTAGGAGGAGCCTGGGGCTCTTTCAACCAGGAGAGCGGGGCCCAGGCTCCTCCTGCTGTCAGGTAGCCCTCTGGGAGCTGGACGGTGTCCATGGGCCTGGTGGGCACAGGAGAGGCCCCAGTGACTGGCCACCCATAGGATTGCTGGGTAGACAAGCAGAGGAGCCTGGAGTCACAGTGCAGCATCTTAAGGGCTTTGGGGACTGACTCTTGGAGGAGCTCTTGAGTCTGCAGCCCAGGGCTTGCTGTGGTCAGCAGCACTCGACCCATGGCACTGCTGGGCATGAGTGTACTCCCATGCCCAGGCAAGGTTCATCTACATACACTGTCCCTCCAGGGCTCATGGGTCCTTTGGTCAGCCCATGACCGTGGTGCAAGGGGGTGGCCCACTACACTGGACACAACATCCCACAGGCCTGATGTACCTCCTCTGTGTCTCCTGCACCCTGGATAGTAGGATCCCATGTGCCAGTTGGAAGGACTTGTCTAACACCTGTGGCCCTGAGCTGGGATTCAAATCCCCAGCTCAGATGCCAAATCCTGGCCCCACCGGCTCACTTCCTCCAAAGAGACCCTCCCCCCCATCAGGTACAAGGGAAGGTCCAAGCCTTAGCCCCAGCCTGCCACCAGGCCTTGCTTTCCTGGGCCCTTGCTAGCCACTGTTTCTCATCTGGCCTCCCTGCCATGAACTCCACTTGTGTGTGTGTGTGTTTGTGCATGCACTCCTGCGCACCAGTGTGTGCTTGTATACACTTATATGTATACATGTATGTGCATGCATGTGAGCCTGTGTGCACGTGTATGTAGACAATCAAACTACGGTGGCTGCCCCCAAGGACTATTCTCTGGAGAAGCTCTGCCCCCAAGTCCTCATGTCATTATATATTCAGAACATTGTGGGAACTGATTCTTAAATGGACTGAGGCCAAAACAGCACCACACTGGCAAGGCACTCATGCCCAGGTCCAGGGTGCAGGACACCCCTCAACCCCACACTGAAGTCCAAGCTCAGAGTGTCAGGAGCAGGCAGAGGTAGGTGGGCCCTGGGAAGCACTCAAGTATGGATTCTACTACTTAGGAAAAGACAGGCATTTCCTGTGTCTGAAAGAGGGCAAGACAGGGCACTCACCTTGGATGACAGAAGCCCCGCCCACCAGCGAAGCAGGTCCCAGATCCCCAGATGAACCGCTTGCCTGCTAAGGACAGAGACACAAGACAGGAAGAGGCTAGAAGCCTGGAGAAGCACCGTCTTCTCCCCCACGTGGAGATTAGGTGCCATTTTATTAGTGGAAATAGACTTGGGTGTTGCAGGCCTTGACCAAGGAGTCAGAATTTTCTATGGGGCCTCAGAGGAACTCCCAACTCTTGGAGCCCCCAACAAGCACCAGAATCCATGGTGAGGTTCAATATCTATGGCAGGATCCCTTCCCCATGAAGACAAGGGTGGCTGGAGGTGGGTTTAATGACAGGAAATGCAGAAATTGCACACACATGACCCTGGCAGGGTACCAAGACTGGGAGGGCAGTGTGGCCCCAGACAGCAGGGCTGCTCCACTCGAGAGGCTGGATTTGTACCCAGTTGCCCCCAGACTCAGTTCCATAGCCATTGTGGGCTGTTGGGCAACCTGGGGCAGGTACCATCCCCTCAGGCCCCAGTCCCATGTGTGTGGACCCCTCTGCACCTACCTTATCATGTGTAAAAACTCACAGATGCTGCTGTGAGCACCAAGACACTCCTCTTGCCTTACAAGTGGACGGCACAGGTAATGCCCCATCAGGGCCCCTGGCACCTAGGATCTGGGCCCCCAGAACCTGCCAAAGCCAGGCAATCCTGATCTCCATCATTCCCTGCATATAAAAAAAAATGTTTTTAACGTTTATTTATTTTTGAGAGAGACAGAGACAGAATGCGAGTGGGTTAGGGGCAGAGAGAGAGGGAGACACAGAATCCAAAGCAGACTCCAGGCTCTGAGCTGTCAGCACAGAGTCCGACGCGGGGCTCGAACTCACGAGCTGTGAAATCATGACCTGAGTCGAAGTCGGACGCTCAACCGACTGAGCCACCCAGGCGCCCCCATTCCCTACATATAGATGGTGCAGGGCCCAGCTGGACACTCCTCTTCATGCCAACCACAGCCTGTGCCCACCTTGGCCCCTCTGTGACTCAGTTTACCCTTTCCTCCTTGCCTGGAGCCTGCGGAGGCATCCCCGTGGTCAGGCATGGGGCAGGTGGAGGCACAGCCCAGCAAAGCTCCTCCCTGCCCAGCTGCCTCCCCCTGGGCCAGGACTGACTGCCACCCTTGCCCTCAGCTCCTGCCCCATTCCCTGCAGGACTGCAGTGCTGATGATGCCCCCAGGGATTCAGGGTCAGTAATGCCCCTTCATGATTGTGATATCCCCTGCCCCAGCCACCTACGTGATGGGCCAAACAACACCCTACTCTTTCAAAGTGCACAGCTTAGATGACAGTAAAGCCAAATCCTCCTCCGGTTCCCTAAGAATTCTTATCATTCTGTTTGTAAACTACAGAGCATGCCATTTGCCCCTTTTCTGTCCTTTTCCCTTCTAAGCCCCGGGGGCAGAGTGGAGTTCACAGTGGCTCATGAAGATCTTTGGACGTCAACTCACAGACCTGCTGTGACCAGGGCAGCAAATATTTCTGAGAAAATCTTCCCAACAGTCCTTGTTGTACTCCAGCGGTTCCTGGGAGACAACCCCAAGCAAGGACGAGAGGTGCCGGAGGACGGTGTGTCCCTCCCACCCCTGGGGATGCTGGCCAGAGTCTGCAGGTAATATTCGGCCACAGAACAGAGTCGAGTGACGGCAATGACAGCAGAGCCACCTCAACCCACAGCCAGCCACCTCGGTCACTCTTCACAGCAGCCCCAGGACAGGCTAGCAGGGTCGGGATCTGAGCCAGGGCCACGAGGCCGGTGGAAGCAATGCCAGGATTCCAACCCACCTGGGCTGATTCCAACCCACCCCACGTGATGTGTGTCCCACAAAGCAAAGCTCCTGCCCCGGGACCACCACGGAGTCTCTATGCGTGGCGCTGCCAGCAGGCATGGACGCAGGACCTGAGTCCCCCAGCAGCTGTGCCTGCCCCGGAGACCCTTCCTCTGGCTCTTGCCTACCCGTGAGGTCCCCATCACGCTACACCGCCCCAGGCTAGAGCCGGCTCCCTGAGTGACAGCAATTAGGGCCGTGGCTGGCAGAGCAGCCCGCTCCCCACAAAGCACCTGACGTGGCAGCAGCTCCCCGGGGGCTGCCGTGCTCCGGCTGTGGCTGAGGCGCTTGGAATCTCTGCTTGCTGCTGTAAAAATGGAAACATCCCCTACGTGAGACACAAGCTGGCAAGGAGAACGCCACTGTGAAATCTCACACCCTGAGGCGGGCGGGCGGCAGCCAGAGGCCCCCCAGGCAAGAAAGGCTGTGGTGGGGGGGGAGCCAAGAACTTGGGGTCACGGGGCGAGGCGCAGACCCCCCCCAGCCAGACAACCCTGCTGGGAACATGGGTTAGGCCCTCCCTGCCTGGAGAGACCATTTTCCGGAAACGCCAACGAAGCCAGTTGCACCCGGCTTTCAGCACCCTCCCTGTGGTCCTGGAATAGCTGTGAAGGAGGGGGCAAGTGGGTGTGGTGGGGGAGGGGACATCCAAATGGAAGGTAGAGTGGCCCCCCCTGGGGTCTGGAGGGGCAAGGCTGGCCCAGAGTCTACAGTTCTGCTGCCTGGAGGGGTATGGGGTCAGTGATGGTGTGTCTGTGCCACAAGGAGGGTCCCTGAGGTGTGCCCAGCTGTTCTGGCTGGGGCTTCAGAATTAAACATGCAAGCCAAGCACACACGGGACCTCAGCCCGTGTTCCTCAGGCTCAGTCAGGCTGGGGACCCTGATGATCCCCCCTCTGGCAGCACTTTCCTGGCCAGGACCCTCCTTCTTCCCGGCACCCCTGGGCACTGCTCAGCCGCAGGCTTGGCAGCTCAGGTCTGAAATGTTCTTCGTGCTAACTAAACTAGAGCCTGCAAACACCCACTAGTGCCAGGAGCCTGTGTTGTGCATGTAAAACACCCCCACCCAGCAGGGCTGTTCGCACCCCCAGATTCACAGAGAATACTGCACAGTGCCCATGTGTTCTGCTGACGGTGGACATTGGCCAGTGCAGACCGTGGGCTGTGAACCCCAGGTGACCCGGGGTGGAGCGGACCCTCACCACTGGGGATAAGGAAATACAGCAGCCACCTCTGTGGGATGTGGTCAGGGTGGCCCATGGCAGGCCTGCCCTGTGAGCACTTTCCTTGTGAGTTGCTGGTTATGAGGAAAAGAGGGTCAGGGCCGGTCCTCTAGCCCTAGGGCCCAGGCCCAGCTCCCAGGCCAGTAATGACTTCCACCGGTCAATACCATCTGGCCAAGGGCTCCACTCTGAGGGCCCCTAGTATCCTGGGAGTGGCACCCAATGCCAGGAACCAGGCACTTCCGCCTTAGGACTGCCCCAGGACTTAGCCACCCTTTTGGGCCCCCCAGCTGTCAAAATTAATTCCCTGGAAACCAAAATCAGTGTACAACCTGGACCACCTACCTGTACACTCACACATATCTGCACACTCACAGACATTTGTCAATATATACCAACTCACATGTGCACACAGACACATTCATCACAAACATACACACTCACACTGATGCACATTTGGTGCACGCTTGCACGAACCTGCATACACACCACGTACTTGCATGCTCACATGCACCCACACACACATCACACAGGCACATTTTTATGCCTGCTCACTCACATTCTCATATACACATACATACACATATACACGTACACATACTCACACACATGTGTGCTGACATGCTCTCGAACATGCAGCTTTGCACACACACATGTTCAGGCTCACAATTCACATGCACACACATGAGCACATTCTGGCTTTTCATTCTCACTCAGACTCTGTGCAGACCCCTCGGTGACATCCAGAGGTGGGTGTCCCACCTGCAGTTATTGCCAAGTCCCTTTCCCACGTGTCAGGCAAGCAGCCGAGGGCCCACTAGCGGTTCCAGACCTTCCTCTGCACCGCAGCAACTCTAGGTCTACCCTCATCATCCAGAGATGCCTTGGGCTGAGCAGTGAGGAGGTGGGTGGGGGGTGACTTCAGGGGGCTGGCAGACGGTTGGTGTGTCTGCTCAGTTACCCACATGCTCAGTGGCCGTGGAGATGGGGTACCATGGGGTGCAGCGCTCTGGGGACCACCCTGGATGGGGCCCCCAGGTGGGCCTACAGTGGGGTACAGGACAGGCAAGGACTTGGGTTCTGTCCCATAGAGCTGGGAAGACGGAAATAAGGCAGCAGAGATGAGAGCAAAGGTCTCTCTCTCTCCACATAAAACTCATCCCTGAGGTTACCAAAGGCCTGAAAGACATGTCATCTAGAGGTGACCTCCTGATGGGTGGCTTTGCTGGCCTTTGGCAGCACAGGCCAGCGACACTGGGTCTGGGTACTGTGCCAAGACAGGGCAGAGGTCAAGGCGAGCCCTGGAGCCCAGGCACTGGGAGTCAGACAGAGGGGCATCGTCAGGTGGACAGCAGGGGGTCAAAGCTGCATGCAGACCCCCTGCCTGGGGAGGCACCGCAGGTCTCACTGTGGCACCAGGACTACCCAGCCAGAGAGAGGTAATGGTCTGCCTTCCTACCCTCACTGGCCATTCTGGGGGAACCAGGAACTCCTTCCCTGGGGAGTTGGGGTCTGAGTCTGGGGAAAGGCTGGCTGGAGGATGAATAAGAGTGGGCTGCAGGCTGTACCCTGGTGGTGGCAATGTGAGAGCTACAGCCACCGTCCATATGGACTTCTGTGCCTCTGGCTGCCAGCCTATGACTTCGAAAGTGACAGCAGCTGTGAGGCCCTCAGGGCCAGATGCTGTCATAGAGGCCAGCTCCCCGGAGGCCAAGGGTCATGATCCTGACCACAGGTCAAGGCCCAGCCAGGAAGGTCTCCTCCTCAGCCAGAGGCAGCCCGCCACTCCAGGTGCCAAGCAGGAGCTTCATGGCAGCCGCACTGGCAGGGCAGGTGAGGGTGGGGCCGGACCAAGTGGGAAGGGAGACTGGGGGACTTGCTGGTAGTTGCCTGTCTTAGTGCAGCCACGCATGGACGGGGACTCTCAGGAGGCTCTGTGGGGAGAGTGAGGGAAGCTGCACAAGGGACGGAAGCCGAGCAGAGATGAACACTCAGTGAGGCCAAGACCGGTTTGATTTCATGGCAGCACAGAGCGTGAACAGCAACCAGTGTTGTCTGGCCAGCTCTTGTACCCCACGCCAGCCAGACACTGACTGCAAGCTGCCCTAACGGCACCCTGTGCCCAGGCCTGAGCCCACTGACCACCCTCCTGCCTGCCCAGCCCCTTTCCATACCCGAGCTTTTGATGCAGAGCAAACAGGCTCGTTGACCAAGTTTGCACTGGGTTTGCTCACTGTTCTCAGCCTCCCGCCAAGGACCACCTACAACTTCAGGCCCTTCCCAGTGCCCTGGGCCCCACCCAGCATGGCCCAGATTCCATACTCCCAGCTTTGGGGGCCCAGTTCCAAAGTGGTTGTCCATGGGAGCTGCCCCACCCTCAGGCAGAATGCCAAGCTCATTCACCCACTGGGCTTGGGGCAGGACCATCCACCACCAAGAAGTTCCAGTTTCCAATAAAGAGGATTTGGGGTTCTAGGACAGCACCCCACGACCAGCCATGCCTGTACTCAGAGGAAAAGGTGAGGAGAAGCCCACCCAGCTCTTGAGGGTTGGCTGGGACTGTTGGAGTTTCTGACTGATGTGCCAAGCTGTCCTCATCACCTGGGGAGCCCAGACCCTCCGAGAGTAGACTGCGGTGGTGAGTTGCCTGCAGTGCTTGTCATGGTGAACAGAGATGTGTGGTGCTTCAGGAACAGAAGGAAGCAAGTCTGGACGGTGTGACTCAGCCAGCTGTCATCCCTGCAGTGGTGGGGGACAGCCTGGGGGTCTCCGCTTGTTCTCACTTTCTGATTGTCACGTGGTTCCCAGGCCTCTCTGGCTGTGAGGAGGAATTGGCCTGTGGAGGGGGCCTGGGCAGAGGCCAACCCACCGGTGGGGGGTACAGTCATATCTGGGCCTGGTCTAACCTCCTTCTCTCCCAATTGCCTGCTGTGGCTCAGACACCCAGAGATCAGAGACCAGAGCTTCCAGGGGTGGGGGTGTGAAGACGTGGCCAGCATGGCAGGGGGTCAGCTCACGCATGGTTAGCATCATGGGCACCCAGTATCCCATGTGCCCTGGTACTGGCCAAAGTAGGCAGTGGCCTGCTTTGCTCTGTCTAGTTCCCTTGTAGCTCCTGAGGTCACCCAGGGAGGCTGGCCCTCAGCATGCCCTTTGGTCTCATGGCTCAGCGTTTCGCCTGTGGTCCATAGGGCCACCAGAAAAGGTCAGAGGCCACCGTCTGATTGGGAGGGGCTACCAGAGATAACTGGACAGGTGGTACACAGGGTCCTGACTCACCCTGGGCTAGGGTCTGTAGCCTGCTGGGGTTAATACTGGTGATTGGCTGCTTCATCGCACCCTTACACCAACCCTGTAGGTCAGGTTGCCAAATGCAGGGGGAGACTGAGGCTGAGACACACACTTGACAAACCCCGGGATCCCCAGCCAGATTCTCAGAGATGGGGGACAATACAGAACTTCCTAGAGAGGGACCAGTCTGGGCCTAGAAATCCCAGCCATTATCTGGACTGGCTTGGTCACTACTACCAGGGTTTTATTTGTGCTTTTTTTTAGAGAGGGGCAGTGTGTTACAGGGTGTCCAGGGATGAATGTAACAAGGCTGATCATGCTGGCACTACCCCACAATCCCCAAACACAGGGCTTGGAGTGCCTCTCTTCCAGGCTCCAAGAGGCCTTCTAGGCCTCCAAAATGTGCTGACCCACTGCCTTGGGCCTCCTGGGCCCATCACAGTCTCCCAAGGTCAGACTGGGGTGGGCCTGTGGCACTGGGGCCAGTCCTGGCACTGGCTTACCTCCCCTTCCTCAACCAGTGCCTGCCAACAACACCTGTCACGGTCCAAGGGAGAGCACAGTGGAGACCACACTCCAGCTGCTCAGGAGCCTCGCCATGGCCCAAGGCCACCTGAAGTGCCCACAGTGTCCCTAGCCATAGTCTCAGGCCGCAGGAGCCAGAACAAGGGGGTGACTATCCTGCTCATTCCAACTCAACCCATGCCTGGCTCCACAGCAGAAGATGGATGGGAGGACGGGGTGGGGACTGCAGAGCAGAAAGCACAGGTGAACTCCAGCAGGTGCACCTGAGTATGGAGGGGAGGGGTCCCTTGCCTGCTGAGGCTCCCCACATGGGTCTGGACTGTCTCAGTTGCCAATGTGCGTCCTGTGGAGGCTCATCACTATCCCTTCACCACAGGGCTTGTCAAATGCATGAATGAATGAGTGAATGAGTTATGAGTCACTGGCTCCCCTGGGCTTATGCCAAAGCCACCAAGGCTCAGAGGGGACAGGATTGGCCAGTTCACACAGCCCGTGGGACAGGGGTTCAGCCTCTGGTTCCTGCCCAGCCAGAGGAGAAGGGACTTCACATAAGATTTCTCCAAGAGACTAGGCTGGAGCTTGAACCCACCTCTGTCCCCAGGGCCTCCCTCTCACCTCTGCCTCTGTCCCCAGGGCCACCCCTGCCCAGGAGTGGATCACCTGATTGAGAGCAGCATTTAAGTGCCCAGGGAGAAAAATCAATTCTCCTGATTCTACTTTAATCTATCAGTTCCATTTCTGATAAATTTCCTGGTGCCCAGGGTCACCATGGAGCTGCAGTGCCTGGCAGAGATTAGCTGCCAGGTCAGGACTGCTGAGGTGGCAGGGGCTATCCTGGAGCCTCAGCTCCTCCCCACATATGGACAGTCGAGGCTCACTGCAAGACCACCCCAAAGCCCACGCCATGCCTGTCAGGGGCCACTCCAGCAGCTCACTCTCTGTAAGGTGTGAGTGACTAGCCTCAGTCTCAGTTGAGATGGTTGGAGGCATTGCACAGGTGGGCCTAGAGGACAAGAGCCTGAAAAATGAGTGGATGTGCTTTCCTTGCTTAGGGTTTCAGGGGTACCACTCAGGGAGGCCTGTAGTGTACTGCATCAGAGGGCCATTGAGACAGGACATGGCTGTCCCTCCTGAGTCTAGATGACCAGGAACCAGACTCCAGGTCCTCTGCAGACCCAATTCAAGGTTCCACCATGCAGTGGCCCACAAGCAACGAGTCACGACAGAGGCACGGTGCCCCTCAACACTCCCCTTCTTGACCCCTCCATGACCCCTTCCCAGCCTCCTCAGGCTTGAAACCACACTGAAGGTACAGGGGTCTCGGGCAAAGAGTGTGAGGGACAGAGTCAAGTTAGTGGATAAGGCAAGGGGAAGCTCTTAAGCAGACAGGAGCTGGCCCAAGGAGGGGCAGGAAGAGCTTAGAGCGCACACTGTGTGCCCAGGGCATCCGAGCCCGTCTTGCTGCCAGAGAAAGGACCTTCACAAGGAGTGGCTTTATCCTACTCTCCATCCAGCCACCAGGCCCCGCTAAGGTGCCCCACACAGGCCCAGACTCAGGGTACACTGGGCTCACCCAGCCTCCCACCCTAGAGGTCCAGGCAGAGTCTCTGGCCTCTCACCATCTTGACCCCTGGCCCACCAGTCTTGGTAGACCCTCCTCTGGCCTAAGCCCCCTCTTTATCCCCCCCCCAGTCACAGTCTGTGGCTTTTGGTGGTCTTCCTGCGTGCAGAGGTCAGACCCCAGCCCTGGTCCCACCTGCTGGGGGCCTGGCAGAGCCTCAGCTCCCTCACTGTGACCCAGTGACATTGTTGGGGCCAGGATTAAACGGCTTGATGCAGCTGCCGTGCTGGGAACCTCAGAGGAACAAGCCAGTGCTGAAGGACGAGTGGATTAGACGGTGGTCAATATTTGTGGAATTGAATTGAATCTGTCATCTGGGAGCTATGCGTGTTCTGGTTAGTTTTGTGGTTTCTGCCACGGCAGGCAAAACCCAGTGCAAGGGCCCCTCCAAGGCCCCAGTTGAAGCCCAATCCAAGGGCGCGAGGCCCAAGGGAGCCCTGTGTCCTCCGGGCATAGGAGGCTGGACCGGATGGGCAGGGGGCTAAGGCTGGAATGGACAGTTAGGGACAAAAGGATCCTGGGAGTGCCAGCACGGGGTGTGGATCAGCTGGGGTCTCAGGCTGAGGGCAGTCTGCTCTGGCCCCCCAGTGAGGCTGGGGTCTCATGATGCAGGTCCCGCCCCACTGCTGACTCTCATCAGTCCCTCAGGAAATGTGGTGCATCAGGCCTGGTGCCCCAGTGGTCAGTCTGCAGGGCTGTGCTGTGTACTATGCCGGTTATCATCTAGGCTGGGCATACAAGGAATAGTGGGGACACAGCAGGGACCAGAGGCACAGGGTGGGGAGCTTGGTCAGCATCCTCATAACTGCCCTCCTCTGAGGCCAGGCTAGGCACATGGTGTCACAGGGAGGGGATCATGACCCTGGCCCAGAACCCACCCTCACAACCCCAGCCATGGATACTCCAAGGGTCGTCCACGGGCTGGAGCTGCCCACCTCCAACCCCAAAGCCCTAATTGGATTAGTTGTGTTTAGAAAGCAGCAAAGCTGCTTATATTTGAGCAAGGGCTCAGTAGATAACACTGGGCCAAGAGGGTGCTTGTCTGCAGGAAGGGGGTTTGACAGGGAAAAAACTGCACCAAGCAAGTGTTAATTGAAAACAAACTCAAGGGGATGATCCGTCTGAGCTCGGGCTTCTGTCCACCCGGTAAACACCTTCTCCACTGTGCGCTCCAGGGTCTCAGGGGAGCAGGTCTCAGCCCCCGGGATCCAAGGCTGCCCACAAGAGAAAAGTGTGGTGACCGACATGGTGGCAGCTCAGGTCACATCATGAGTCTGTGACTCAGTTGCCACCTGTCACCCTGGCACATGGGAAGCGTGATATGGGAATGTTTTCTTATCACATCCATTCCTGCAACTGGGAAAGCCTCAGAGGGGCAGAGGTCCCATGGGCCAGACCTGGTCCAAGGGCCCTGAGCACAGACCTGAGCCTGCAGGGGACACTGAGGCAGGGCCTGTTGGGTGAGCTATGGAGTCATATAGCTATTCCTGACAGTAGTTTCAGGGGGAGACCTCTCTACCTTACCCTCCCCAGGTCCCTGCCCTCAGTGCCACAGGAAATAATCCACTTGTGACCCTCCAACCCTTAGCCAGCCACAAGAGAGGATAGCAAACATTTATTCAATAAAAATGCAAATAAAATCCCTCCACTGTAAAGATCCTGGCTGGTTTAGGGAGAGTAAAGTGAGCAGGAGTCAGGGCGGGGGACGGAGGGGTTTGTGATCACCTCCCTTCCTGGAGGAATGCCACCTTGGGGTGGCCAAACCGTGATCGCTGACAACCCTGTTAAATGAAACGCTCCCCCAAAATGAAACGCTCAGGGAGAGGACATGCCCAGGCCTCGTGGTGGCCTGGGATCCAACCCGGAAGCCCGTTTGGCCTGGCTGGTGTCTCTCCTGCTTCCAGGTCCAAACACAGTGCCCCATTCCCGCCCAGATAGCACGTCACCCTGTCCCTGGCCTGTGTCCTTGGGCAAGGGAGCCGTCCCCAGCTGCTGGAGATGGGGTAAGGAACAGAAAGAGACAGCGAAGAGAGAGAATATAGACAATGAGGACAGATGTGTCTGGCAGGTGGGGACTGTCCCTCAGAGGGAAGCTGAGGTTGCCAGGGAAAGGGGTGCTCAGGGTGCCACAGCCCACCCCAAAATCCCCTACCTCCACTCAGCTCCCATCACTCGTCAAGGAAAAGCAGAGCCCCAAGGCCCAATGGGGACCACATCCGGCCCAAAGGGGCAAGGGAATGGCAGCGGATGGGACAGACAGAACTGTGAGGTTGCTAGGTGGGTGGACAGAACGTGAGGCGGGAGTTGGGGGTGAGCCGGCCCTGGGATCTTTGAGCTCTGCTCCTTGCCCCAAGGTGTCTGTGATCCCAACTCAGGGTCCCCCCCGCCCCGCATCCTCTGGCTGGTTTCCCAGCTCTCTGTGGCCAGCACTAGGCCGCCCCCTCCCCTCACACCCCAGGCCTGGCTGATCCCCGAGCGAGCAAGGGCCATCAATTATTTAGCTGCTGCCTCTCAGCCTTCTCTCTGTTAGTACCTCATAAAGTCAGAGGAGATAAATCTCCTCTCGGCTTGCTTCCGCCAGCTGACAGGGAGCAGGCAGGCGCCTGGGTGATGAGGGCCCGGCCCTGAGCCCCGGGGCCCCCGAGCCAGCGAGGAGCATCCCTGGCGGCCTGCTCGGCTCCTCTGCTATTAAACCCATAACTCAGTGGAAACGAAGCTGTGCAGGCTGCGTCTTGGTTCCCGTGATGTGGTGAGGTCCGCCCACCAGTCATAACTGCGCCAGGCCCCAGCTAGAGTGAGGCTCCCGGCCGCACATGGGGCCACTTCTGGGAGACCCGTCAGGTTTCAGGAGCTATGTTTAAAGCTGTGCCCAGTGGAAGGTTCCTGGGCATGGACCTGGGTGAATTACGGAGCCCGACTGCCCACAGGGGAAGCCGGGCAGCCAAGCAGCACAGGCACAGGACCTGCAGAGGCAAGTGAGGGGTGAGGACACCCAGGGCACACAGTGGGCCCTTGTCTGCATGCCCCAGCCATACCCGGGGTGACCATGGAAATTAACTGGGTCAGCCCTGGTGGAAGAGGCAGTCCCGGTCACACCTTTCAAGAACAGAGCCATCCACCCCAGGTGAGCTCCAGAGCCTGGGGACCCCCCAGGGAGGACCAGCACCTGCCCAGGCCATCCTGGGGGAGGACTCACAGCCCTGCACCTCTAGCGAGACACTTGTCCCAAGGGAACAGATGGACAATGATGTCATGGGAGGTCCAGGTCAGGCCCTTGCCCCTCTGCATAGTTAGGAGAGAGTTTGTTGACTGAGTCCATGACCCCCACTCTGCAGGACTTGCGGTGGCCCCTGCTGGAAGTGGCATGTGGGCAAAAGGGAGCAGTCACAAGGCAGCAAGACAAGGTGGGCCAGGGAGGTATGGAGTAGGGGTGAAGGCAGGGCTTTGGGACAGAGTCATGCCCACCCTGTGGACCCTACCACAGGTGGACCTACCCAGAGTTCCACTCTTAAATCCCTTGGGCACATGGTGAGACAGAGCTCCAAGAATCCCGGTGATTCTAGGCCAGGGGACTAAAATGCATGCAGAGCAGAGAGGCCTGGCCCAGTTGTGGGGACTTGGGCTGCTGGAGGCACTGCCCGACTGGAGCTCCAGCTCCTGGTGGGTGTTCCCCTCCCCACTCCCCACTCCCACTGGCCCCCATGGGGCAGGGGCTGAGACCCAGGTAAGGAGTCCAGAGGTGCCACCAGTCCCTGCAATTAGCAGTAACGAGTTGACAGGCGCCCAGTGCAGGCCACAGGTCAAGTGCTAATCGAGAATGATAATTACCTCGATAGGCTAGGAAGTGAAGCAGTCCCTCCCCTCTGACCATTAATCCTCTGGATGTGGCTCCTGCCCCACCCCAGAGCTAATGGGGTTGTTTTTCAGCTATAACCACGAGGCTCCTGCACAGAGAGAGGCTGGGTGTGTGAGGGGCCTCAGGCCCATCCCCCTTTGGCCCCCAGCTCAATGGCCATGCTGGGTCCCTCCCAAGGCACTGGTCCTGACTCTCCGTCTCACACCCCTGAAGGTTGAGTACACCAGCAGCTGTCCTAGGCCTTTGTCACAGCCAATCCAACTCTGCAAACTACCTCGAGCTCCCAACGCTGCCTCCTGGACACCGGCCACTCCAGACACAGCCTTCCTGTATCCCAAGCAGCCATCGGGCCCACACCCAGCTTTGGGGGCTAACCACCAGGTACTTGCTCCTACCACAGCTTCAGGCTCCTCCCCACCCTGAAGACCTGTCCCCTTCTTCCCTCCAGGCCCCAACCTCTGTTGATGTGGCCAGTGTTGTTATATAAGCAGTGTCCAGCCACATCAAGGATTCATGGGGCTTTATAGCCTGACTCCAAATCTCTCTCTTCTCTGTGACCAGCCAAGCCGATCCTCCACCTGACCCTGGATCATCAGGTTTTGTGGCCAAGAACGGGGCCCATCTATCACAGTTAGAGCCCATCTTGTCCCATCTGTGGGCAGGCCTGGTCTCGTCCCCACCTGTGCCCCTTATGCCATGCCTGGCTTGGTAACACCTCTGCAGCATCCCCAGGAGCACTATGTGCTGAGACCGCAGGGCAGGAGCTCACTCCTGGGGGCCTGTCCTGCATTCTGTCAGCTCACTCTTTGGGAACTGCTCCCTCGGAGGGGGCATGGCATGCCTCATCCATCTCTCTCACTGCCTATTGGCTGGGACTGAATACACTGGATCTAGGCCTCCCCTCACCTGCCCTCATTGCCGTGGGGGAAGGAAGGGTGCCTCCCTCCTGCTCTGCTTGCATGTGGCCTCCCCCACCGCCACAGCCCCTACAGTCCTGCCAAGGTCAGTTGCAGCAAGAAATGCCTCCAACAGGACCGTAAGCAGCTACAGAGATGAATTATGTGGGAGGACGTCCAGTGTCTGGTGCTGATAAGGCCTGTAAGGCCTCTGCCTGGAGGGAACCACCATCAGGAAGGGCTCGTTTCAAGAGAGCATCCTCTGTCCTGAGGAGAGAGCGACTCGACCGCTTGGCTTCCCAGAGCACAAAGGTGCATTCCATTAACTTCATTGCATCAACTTCTGCTGACTTGATTGTCCTTGAAGGGTGAGAGGATCAATCTTCAGTGCATATGGGGGGCCTAAAGCAGCAAGATCCACACAGACCAGAGCAACCTACTCTGGACCAGACCTTTGTGGCACAGAACTGACTGCCAGGATCCCGTGTCTCCTGCCTCAGGCACCCTGCATGGGACACCGCAAAGCTTTCTAAAACAAACACAGTCTGGGGATACAGAGGTTTTATCTCCGGCTCCCATGCTGGTCAATGAACAGGGCCAGGGGCTGCTCTGGACACAGGAGAGAGATCTGTCTTCAATGACTTCATGTCCAGCCCCTGCCTGACTCTGCCACCTCCCCACTTCCCTCTGTTGCCCTACCTCCTGCTCCAGGTGTTCTAAACACCTGACACAGGGACATAATTGATCTCAGAGCATGGTCCACTGCTCCCCTCCCTGGCCAAGTCCTGCGCTGCCCGCCCCCTGCCAGTCATCACTCCAAGAGTTTCCTGGCACTCCCCACTCTCTCTGACACCCTCTCCTCCAGCCCCCAGCTCAGACCTCAGTCTTCAGCCCTGACTCCACACCTGCTTTCTTTGCTTTGCACGTCTGCACTTGGCCAGGGTCAAGTCTGTCCCCTCAGCAGCTGCAACACCAAGACTACTGAGACAAATGTATGCAGGAGGGTGGGGAGAGAGGGAGGGAGTGTGGGGCCCACAGATGTGGGCTAGAGGGTAAGGTGGTGCAAAAGGAAAAGAGCTGAAACCATTGAGAAGAACTGGAAGTAAGCAGGCACATATTGACCAAATCTCCCATGGGAAAGAACTTTCTAAGAACAAAGGCAAAGATAAGTACACTTTGTGTGAAAGCTAAATTCTCTGGTGGCTCAGAAGAAACCATACAGCTAAAAGGCAAGCAATGAATCGGGCAAATTTTTGACACTAACATGACAAAAAATTAATAAAATTAACATAGCATGAGCCTATCCAAAGCCAAAACACCAAGGAATTCAGCAAATTGCAGATGAGGCAGCACCCTAAAGATGAACCCCATTGAATGCCCCAGCCCCTCCAGCCAGGTATCACAGAAGCCCCTTGTCCACTGAAGGCAGCTTTAGCAGGCCAGCTTTTTGGCGTCCTGAGTCATGAGATGTTGAAACATTAGCTGAGGAAGCCCCCTTCCTGGAATCTGTGCTGATGGTGTCTGACTCAGAGGGGCAGACCCAGCTGTGTGGACTTGGTATGGCCACAGCATTTACTTGTCACTGCAGAAAAGGTAGAAACAGCTAGAATACCCAAAAATGCAAAGTGAAAATGAAGACCAGACACAGAGTCATATATGAACTTATGAGAAAGTGTGTGCACACAGCAAAACTGGGAGAACATAAATAAACCACCATTAACCACAGGGTTCTCCATTATTTAGACTGAATATATAAAGCATACAGACATGAAAAGGAGGTTCCTAGGGGATGAAGCACAAGGCAAGAGGGTGTGGGTGTTCTGGCCAAGTCCAAAGCAATAGCGTCAGCATTTCTGAATGATGATGTAGGTCCTAAAGGCTTTCCTAGGCTTGGGTCATCTCTGGGGGGCAGTTCTATCCCCTGGTTGAAGGGCATCTGTGAGGGGAGAGAAGGGCTAATGGAAAGGTGGGTAGGTGGATGGTGAGTGAATTAATAGGTGAACAGACAGATAAGTAGATGAGCATATAGGCGGACAAATGATGGGTGGGTAGACAGGGGAATGAATAGAAGGATGAATAGAGCAATGGATGGATGGATGGATGGATGGATGGATAGGTAGATGAATGGAGGGATAGAAGAATGGATGAATTGACATGGATGTCAATGGATGGACAGATGGGTGTGTGGAGGGATTGTTGGGTGGCTGAATGGGTGGGTACACAAGTAGATGCATAGAAGGATGGATGGAGAGATGGAAGAAGGGATGGATGAGTGGATGGATGGATGGATGGATGGATGGATGGATGGGCAGGTGGATGATTAGGTGGATAGATGGGTAGAAGATGGACAGACAGATGTGTGGAGCGATGGTTGGGTGGATGATTGGATGGATAGACGGATGGGTAGACAGATGGATGAATGAAGGGATTGGTGGGAGGGCCTCTGGTGTGTGAGGTATAGCCAGTGGCCCCTCCCCAGCCTTTCCCTTTGCCTCTCCCTACCAGAAGCTCTAGTGGGATCACTGTTTTTCAGGGAGCATACACTCCCTTTGTTGTTAGCCTCTGCCTCAGCATCCCCAAACCAGCCCCCTGCCTGGGAGCTGTGGGCCAACCCTCTGCCATGAGCCTCAGATCCCTGGTGGCTGGCCGAGGAATCCCTCTGCCTTCCCTCTGGGCTGTTCAATATGCAGAAGGACAGGACCCAGCATGGCCACCACAAATCTTGCCCCCATCCTGCAGCTGATCAATCATCAATCAGTCCCAAAGCCCCTGGATGTCTCAGTGGCTCAGCCTACATGGCTGCCTGATCCGTCCATGACAGCCATAGCCACAGCCGGCTCTGAATGCCGTTGGCTACATATATTGAACTTGAAGCATCGGATTACATGTTTGTTCAATAGCAATAAACTCCCAAAGTTTTATAGGGTCATAAAACCGCTGCCTCGGCTCCCACTTAGGCAGTGCATAATGTACACAGGCCGGTTTCCCCGCTAATGGGGCAGCACGAGTGATTTGGGGCTATTAGCTGGAAACATCACATCTGCATTTCCCAAATTCTCATAAATAAAGCCGCCCGCCAGAGCATACCAGACTGAGCCTTGAAGTTCTAGGAGAAGCTAGAGAGGCAGAGTAGGCTGCAATCATGGGACGTGTTGGGGGTGGGGGGGGGCAGATGAGGGGGAGTAGCAAGAGGAAGTTGAAGAAATATCGGTGAAACACATGGGGGGCAGGGTGGGCAGGTGCCCACCCACCCAAAACACTGTCTCTGGAGTTATCCTGCTCAGCCTCTCCCTCAAGGGGTCCTGGATCCCCAGCCTCACCTTCAGGGAAGGACAATTCCAGGTAGGTGGGAGCTCAGAGGAAGGACGGAGGGGGGTTTAATGGTGGACAGAGAAGGGAGGGTGAGAGCTTCAGGTACAGGGAGCAGCAGGTGCAAAAGCAGGGAGGGGCAGGGAGGGGCAGTGAGGTCCCAAGTCCCCATGGGCCAGTCAGGCATCTGGACTGATTGAGGGCAGAAGTGATCAGAGAGCTGGAGGGGTCAGTCAAGGTGGTGGTGGCAGAGCTGGGGGAAATGGCCAGAATGACCTTGAGCAGGTAGAGGCTGTCTCCTGGAGTGTGCATTTGGGGAGGGGGTGCCACTTCTGTGGGCCTGGATCCATGGTGAGGTGCTGCTAGGGTCAGAGATGGAAGAGGTAGCTTTGGAGGAAGTGAGCTCCCCATCTCGGGGGCATGCCACAAGGGGAAGGAGATTAAGGGCTGCAGAGAGACCCCTGAGGAAGGGCCTCTGCTCTGGCCTGAACCCCAGCCACCAGGCACATACATATCAATGGGAGATATTCAGATGGGTTGGCATGAGGAAGGCCCTGACAGTCATGAGGACACCCCCTCAGCCATGGTCAGGTGAGGAGGAGGGGCTGGTGTCTGCCAAGCCCCTCCTCTCCACTCTGATCCCTCAGGTGGACCCAGCCATTGGCACTCGTTGCTTGGACATGTGGCCAGTACTTTTTCAGTCCTGCCAGGCTCTTAGTGATGCTGGAATTGGGTGCGTGGATGACTTTGCCCTGATCCTTGTAATTTTGCTATCAAGCTAGGGCCTCAGAAATACATCGATTTTCCAGAATCAATATTTATTGCAGCTTCAAAGGCTAGGGTGGGCGGGGGGGCTTCAAGCTGATGAATGGAGGCCAAGTAGCCAGGGAGTAGCGGTGCTGCCTCCACAGGCCTTGCCAACCTTAGCACCTGCCCTGCCCTGACCCAACAGCCTGGCCCCAGCCAGGGCAGAGGGCCAGGTGGTGCACCCTATGTCTAAGACATCCTAATGTCCTGTTCCCTGAAGGCTGTATGCTTGTTTTGGTTTGAGCTGCCAAGGGACAAAAGCAATCCAGGGTTAATTCTCCCCAGCAGAAGCCCCTCCCTCCAGGAATCAACCTTCTGCAAAAACCCTAGGAGGGTTGGGAGGTCGTATGGGTGGGCAGTACAAGGGCACCTTCCCATCCACACAGGGCATCTGTTTTGCCTCTGAGCTTGGGCCAGCAGCAGTTGTGCTGAACAAGGTAGCAGGGCATCCATCTGGAGGAGACCCCCTTGTCCTGGTAGAGGGCTGCTTCTTCATGGATGACCCCAGTACGTGGCAAGCCCCATGTCTGACCAGTGTGAGGTGATGGTCAATGCTTCACAACCTGCAAGAAATAGTCTGGTTTGGAACATCTGCTAGTTTCTGGGGTGTAAGTGTTCCCACAGTGGCAGATTCCAGAGCTACCAATGGGCTGTCACTGTGGTCAGAGTTGGGGAGAGCCAGGTCTAGCACACCACTGCCTTGAGGGAACCCACTCCAGAGCTGTTGCTCCCTCCCAGGAATGCCATAGCCTCAGGGCTCAGGCAAAGGACAGGAGGAGATCCCCCAGTGGGCCCAGAGGCTGGGCCAGTGGGACAGGAGGATAGGGGAGGCTCTGGACCATCAGGGTGCTAGAGGGGTAGGCAGTCCCTGGCCCACAGGGCATCAAGAAACTCATTTCAGGAGATGTCCAGGCTCCTGCCCCACAGACAGCATGGAATCAAGTAGTAAGATCTGCCAATTGAGAAGTGTGGGGACAGGAGTGAGGATGCCAGGACATGGGACACACATTCGCAGAGGGAAATATGGGAGGCCCAGAACCCGTGGTGGAGCTCAGCTGGCTGACAATGAGAGAGACCCCTCTGGGGGAGCAGCTGGGGGAAGGGGGAGTGAGTAAACACAGAGCTTGAGTGGTGGATGCTCCCAGCCCACACAGTGCTGGCAAGAAAAGACCCCCACCAAGCCTAGCCCATGGCTAGACACCATGGCCAAGGAGTAGGACAGATGAATCTGTTCCCCCTGAAGGTGACACAGGGCCATGGCCTGACTTTTCAGCAGTGTACTGGCCACAGGCCACCCTGAATGAGTCCACCTCTGGAGAGGGTCTGTGTTCACATCCATCCCTGCCCCATGGTTTCCCTGCTCTCCTTTCCAGGGTCAGGAAGGACCTAAAGTTCTACCACTTGGAAGTGCTATCCCTGGAAAAACAGCTTCCCAGGAGACACAGATGTCAGTGTGAACTGGAAGATGTCCCAGGATGGCCGTGTGACCTGTGTGGGTACCATTGCCTCTCACAGCCTCAGTCTCCTCATCTGCAAGATGCCCAGAGATGCTTGAGGAGGCGGTGTGCACCTGGAAGGAAGTGGGCTTTTATGAACTGGTAACTTCCTCACCCTCCAAAGGTGGTGGTCCTGACAGACTGGCACACAGCAGTTGGGCAAGGAGGCAGAGGAGCCTGGCAGGGTGAGAGGGTGAGGCAAGGACTCAAAGGACACCCTAACCACAAAGGGAACCCCCAAGGAGCAGGGACAAGATGGAGCTCCTGGTGCAAACACAAACCCATCCAAGGCCTGACTGGGGCTCAGGGGGGTTCCTGACCAAGCCAGGGTCCATGGCAAGTGAGGGGCAGACCAGTATGGAGGTCCAGGTCTGGAGATGTCTCTGGAAGTCTTCTTGGAGGAGGAGGCCCTGTCTCCAGCAGCCTCTGGGAACCACTAATGCTTCGTGGTGGGCATGGCCGCTACTTGCACTTCCCTGATCCCCACTGATATAGAATAAAAGTTGGGAGGAGGCCAGAGCCTGGCAGATGGCTGCCCTATAGCTGGGTTCAATCTCAAGCAAAGCCCGAGGTATTCCCCTCCCTCCTCCCTCTAGGCCTGTGCCAAATCCCTTCTTCTGTCCTGCCCTTGGAGGCAGATCGTTGGCTCTGCTGACTGCTGGCCCACCATTATTAACACACTGTTGCTTGTGCCCTGAGCATCTCAGCCTTCCAGATTAAATACAACTGTTTAGGAAATCCTTCCAAGAAGCTGTGAATTCTGACACCTTTTTGGCAGGGATTGAGAGCACAGCTAGGATGGCCCAAAAGGTGGGACACACACCCCCCCCCCCACTCCAGGGCATGTTGGGAGGCTCTGGGACGCAAATGTGGGCAGAGGACAGACGGAAGACAGGCCCATGTGGATGGAATAGCATCAGCCTCCAGGGCCCTAGGAGGCAGCTCCATGAGGATGCCAGGAATTCTGGGAGGGTAAGTGCCCAGGTGAGTCTTGGGATGGGTTGGAGAGGGACCTGGGCAGGACAGGCACTTTAGAAGCCACTGGGAGTTGGCAACATTCCAACCTGACCGTGCGCACTGGGCTGGGCAGGCAGCCCAGGTTGTAATACCTGCATTGCTGTGTGTCTGCAAGGAGACGCCCCACCACTGTTTCACAGACAGACAGGGAAACCAAGGCTTGGAGGGTTGGAGAGGTGAAAACCCCTGCCTACCGTCTCAGTCCATCCAGGCTGCTATAACAAAAATACAAGACGGGGCAGCTTATGAACAACCTAACGGTATTTCTCACAGTTCTGGAGGCTCAGAAGTCTGAGATCAAGGCACAGGTAGATTGAGTATTTGGTGAGACCTTCCTGGCTCATGATTGCCATCTTCTCACTGTGTCTGCATGTGGCGGAAGGAATAAGGCAACTCTCTGGGGTCTCTTTTATAAGGGCTCTAATCCCATTCCTAAAGGCTCCACTCCTATGACCTAATCATTTCCCAAAGGCCCCACTTCCAAATACCATGGCCTGGGGGTTAGGATTTCAATATATGAATTCAGGGAGGGACTTAAACATTCAACCTACACCACCCAGCCTGTACCCAGCTCACAGACTCACATGCTAGAGCCCAGTTTTCCTGCCCCTGGCACTCACTCATCCTGAGGCCTTGACCCTGGACAGGGAAGGCTGTCCCTATCTCCACTTTCTCCAGGAAGCTGGCACCTCCTTGGTTCCAAAACGGGTGCCAGGTACCAGGTAGCTGAATGCCCTGGGACAGACTAACTCGTCAGAATCCGCCCCACATCTGCCACCCCTTCTGACTGAGGCACCAACTCCCCCAGCGAGGGAGAGGTTGGGAGTTGATGAGGTGGGGCCCTCGATGGAGAGTGGGGCTACAGAGGCCCAGGGAGCCCAAAGGCCTCCTGGAAGCTGCAAGCAGGGCAAAGGCCCAGGATACCAGCAGGAGGCCCTCAGCAGGTGTGCAAGCAAATACCGGGCGCCTCCCATGTCCTGTTCCCAGCAGGTAGGGCATCGCCTTTAGAGCCTGGAAGGCAGGTGCATGCCCCATGTATGCCTTGAGCTGGGGCATCAGAAAGTACTGGGGTCAGGGGACCCATTGCTACCACTGGAAGGAATTAAGCCAACAGTTACTACGTACTGGCAGGAGCCAAGGCCACAAACGAACTGCTGGCCCCTCCTCCTGATCGGAGAGCCTGAGATCAGGAAGGTCTGCACGCCTGGTGGGGAGGGCCATCACAGGACACATCCACCTGTCAAGAGTTTTGTTTACCTGCCAGCCCCTCTTGCCCATAATCACCTCCTGCAGAGAGGCCACCATGCTAGGCCTATCTCAGCTCTGTCCTCCCTGTTTTGTGGGCATCGATTTCCATGTTTCCAACAGAGCCTGGAATTCATATCTGGCATTTGGTTGTTTGGGTAGAAACAGCAACAATATTGTCTGCAGGGTGTCCCGGGCCCCTCTGAGAGGTCTATTCCCGCCCATGAGTCTGAACAACAGGCCCCGTGCCTGATCAAGAAGGCTGCATGACCTGCCCTGGGCCACCCCAAAAAGCCAGTCGCATGGAGGTTCTGCCCTGCTGAAGGCTGCTGCTCCAGTGCCCCCACTAGCACCTCATTGTTGTGGCCTGATAGCATCATCCTGCCACCCCCAGAAAGGATCATTACTCCAGTCCCCTTGCCCCATGCCTCGAGCAGCAGAAACACTGTGCCCTGAGTGGGGATCACCAAGTGCATGGGTTCAAATCCATCTATGAATTCTACCAGAGCTGTGGGGTGGGTATGTGGCCAGGCCAGAAGAGGGCGGTGGGGGGGGGCGGTGGGGGGGATGTTGGGAGGCAGCTGCTGCTGCTGGAGGCCACCAACGTGAAGGGGCCAAATTGGACATGCCCCACACCTCATTCCCCAGGAGCATCACACGATATCTGAGACTGGGCAGTCCTTACTCCCCACTTACAAGGTGTGCTGGCTGGCCCAAGTAGTGACCAGAACCAGTCTTCTGACCCCTCATTCTGTTTCTAGTTTTTCCTCATTCCTGGCTCTAATCCTCACATGATCAGCCTGGAGGCCAGCATGAAGGAGGTGGCAATAACCCAGGAGAGGCTGATGGGGCCTGTGGAGGAGGGCAGACCTCACCACTTTCAGGAGGCAGGGTGTAGCTGACAGAGGCCATTGGACAGCAGGGCTCCTGTTGTCAGGATATGACAGTCCACAAGGGCTTCTGGATGACCCACACACTCCACTGTCTGCTGCCCCAGGTGGTGCGAGGTGTTTGCAGCAACAAGGTAAATAAGCAGCTGGACTAGAGCCCCCTCTCACCAAGGTCCCCTGTGGGCCTACCCTCACTTGGCTGGCCCAGACTTAGGGAGGTGTGGTGGTGACAGCAAGCACTATCATGCAGCCCCATGTGCATGGGGATCCTGGGATGCAGACCCAAAGTGGCAGCTGGAGGTAGAGTCAGAGTGTCAGACTGAGGACACAAAGACTAGCAGGGGGTGTGAGTCCCCTGGGGGTGCAGCCCAGGGCTGACAACAGGCTCTGCCCCTCCCCCCTGCTTCTTCATCAGGCCCTGTCTTGAGGTTTAAGTTGAAGATGGACACACAGTAGGTGCTTGCAGGCCCCTGGAAGAGGAAAGCTGTTCTGGAAACAGCCTGGAAAGGCAGGCAGTGGGCAGCACTGAAAGTCAGCCCTTTAGATCTGTCACCTCCGAGAATTCTGTATGGCATGAAATGGGGCTGGGACATATTTACCTAAAGCCCAGTTGAGAGCTGGTGTGGGGCCCAACCTTCCCAAGAACCACTTGGTGGTTGGAGCTAGTATGCCAGGACACACAGCCAGACTAAGGCGACATCACCACCACCAAGGGCCACCATGGGACCCCTCTGTCTCCACACCTACCCCTACCCAGGATGACCAAACCTGCTTCACAGGGAGGCAATGTGTTTGCAAGGGCCTGGCACACAGTGGGTGCTCATGCACTGCATGGCCTCATACACCCATGGTACCCCCTTCCAGGCCCCAAGATGGGAGGAGTTGTCCTAGGATACAGGGCTGGGTCTTCAGGAGTTCAGGGCAGGGAGACCCCCCAGAGCCCAGCACAGCCTTAGCAGAGCACCCATGGGCAAGGGGGGGGGGGGGGTCCAGGGATACACCTGTCCCAGAGGGCATGGGCAGTTCTGATCTATGGGAAGGGAGTCAGGTCAGCTTGACTGGGGGCCCCACCCCACGCTGGACTCTAGGCTGATCATGTGAGGATTGGAGCCAGGAATGTAAGTGGCTTCCTGCTCTTTATTACAATGCACCCTTCTGTGTTGTTTTGTTTTATTTTTGTTTAATGTTTATTTATTTTGAGAGAGAGAGAGACAGAGCATGATCAGGGGAGGGGCAGAGAGAGAGGGAGACACAGAATCCGAAGCAGGCTTCAGGCTCTGAGCTGTCAGCACAAAGCCCGACATGGGGCTCAAACTCATGAGACGTGAGATCATGACCCGAGGTGAAGTCAGACGCTCAACCGACAGAGCCACACAGGCACCCCTACAATGCACCCCTCTGTTAATCCCCACATCAGCACATTTCCCAGGCTGGATGTCAGGGAGCTTCTGGGTGCTCCCACTGGGGGCCTCCCTTGTCCCCTGATCCCATTCCCACAACCATGCACCTGCCCACGGCATCTCCAAGGCTTCCCAAGCAGGTGCAGGATTATAGCTTCTTGTTGAGCAGCACTCCCAGCCCCGGTGAGAGGGTCTACCATCTTCTGGAAAGGTCCCTGCCTGCACAGGGTTAGGGAGGCAGATGAAGTCCAAGAGCCATGACGCCACAGGTCTGCTGCCAGGGATTGACCTAAATCAGTCAGAAACATGCTCAAGCTCCATGTTTAAGGATCTGCCCTGGCATCATTTAAACCATGAAATCCCAGAACTGGCCGAACTTCCAGGGCCCAGTGTTTGTCTGGGGCAGGAGGAGATGGCCAGTGGATGTCTGTATGTGGAAGCCTTGGGGCTCAGTGACACCAGAAGTTGTGGGCTCAAGGCTCCCTGGCCCACTTTCCCAGAGCATCACTTGGGCTCTAACAGTCCTTGCTCACTTCCCCTCACCAGACCCATGACAGGGGTGGCAGCTAGGTACACTGAAGCAAGAGCCCCCTCACTGTAGAGCAGCTACCTCAGGACTCGAACTAAGGCCTGCAGCCTCCAATGCCCAGCGTCCTGAGCTGCCCCCATGAAAGAGTCTATGCCCTTCTTTCCCACCTACCTTGAGGTGCTCATCCCCCGAAAATGTCCATGCTGGACCCTGCCCATATGGGTTCATTAGCCAGATGACGTGACCTCCAACCACCAGCAGAGTCTGTGCTGGGGCCCAAGCCGTCCACACCCTGACTCACCAAATTCCCCTGCTCTACTATTTGTCAGGAAAGGCACTGAGAGAATAAGTTCTAACACACCAGCCTCAGACAAGGGGCCACCAGGATGTCTTCCAGCCGGACACCCACACACCTGCTCTCTGCACAGCCATGCCAGCCCTTGTTGCGGGGCAAAGAGGTCAGGGCCTATCCCCCATGCCTGTTCCCTATGCCATGCAATCCTGGGCAAGGGGTCCCAGTTCACCCTCTGTGGAGGGAGAGAGTTGGGGAGGCAGCACAAGACAGCCGGCTTTGCCATCGCCCGTATGGGTATGAAGACAGAAGGCCCTGGACTGAGGAGGGCTCGGGGAACAGCTCTCTGCTGACTCAAGGCACCCCAAGCTTTCCCCAAAACATTCCATTCCTGCCACCTTTCCAATGAATCAATATGCTGACAGGTTGACAGGCAAATAAAAGGCAGTTGGACACAGGTTCAAGGGCACAAGTGGGCATCAGATGATGGTAGGGAGATCCTGGGAGCCTAGGGATGGACAAGCATAACTACAGCCACACTGGCCCTCAGGCTGTCAAGGGCAGCCTCAGCCACAGGACAGCAGCCAAGGGGGTCCAGCTGGGCCGAGCAGCAACAGAGGCAGCCCCACCCCTGTCCTCTCCCTCTCCCCACCGCATCCCCTGCCTGCCTGCCCCTAGCCCACACACCCACACTGCTGAGCCCCATACGCCACTCAGTCCTGCATCCGTCCGCCCACCTGCTTCACTATTGTTTACTGGAGGGTTTTCTTCAAAAGGTATTTTTTTCACTTAAGTGATTATATTTTGAAAGGAGATCTTACAGCTCCACTGGAAATGGAAAACAAGCATCACAGGCGGCAAATAGAAGGTATCCGTACAAACAGAGTGGCAAAAAAAAAAACATGTTATAAAATCCCACAAGACCTGGGACCTGCAGAAGGCTGGACCCTCGCAGGGCATCTCCAGCTCCAGCAGATGTCCCCATCGTGGGATCTCCCACCTACAGGGAGAGCGCCCCCACACAAGGATCAGAAAGCTCTTCCTTTATTCAATGTATTAATTGGGTACAACCTGTGAGTGCTATCTAGTTGAAACATGAAATAACTGAATCTTGGCCCCACTTCAGGGGTGGCCCCAATTCAGGACAGGGATTCCTGCTTCCTACCATTTGCCTTTGGCCTTGGGGTCCTGGGCAGCCCTAGCCTCACTCTCAAGCCCTTGGACAAGGCGCTGGGCAGAGCGAGAAGACAGCAACCCCAGGCTGGAGAGGAAGATTACTTGTGCATCTCTTAGAATCCCCTACCCCTGAGTTGTTCAAGGCACTGAGAAGTCCTGCAGGAGACCCCTTAACCTTGTTTAACCCAGGGTTTCCTGGGTGACCTTTTCTCCCTGGGTTTTCCCTGCATCTGGAGGGGTCTCCTGGATGATAGACAGAATGGTAATCCCTTCCAGACAGACTACATCTATTCTTGTTGATTAGAACACTTATGGGGGCCCCTGGGTGGCTCAGTCCATTAAGTGTCTGACTCTTGATTTCAGCTCAGGTCGTGATCTCAAGGTTTGTGGGATCAAGCCCCAGGTAGGATTTTCTCTCCCTCTCTCTCTCTGCTCCTCCCCGGCTCGCACACACACTCTCTCAAAATAAATCAATAAACTTTTTTTTATTTTTTAAAAAAGAACATTTATGAATCCAGTTTTGCTCCAACAATGAAATGAGTCCCACCCAGAGGACATGTAGCCATTCTTCCTGTTGGGTCCAGCAAAGCCACAGGACACACAGGGCTTCCCATGGCTCCATTGATCCAGGCCAGGAGAGGTGACTCCCACCCCAAGCTCAGTCCTTGGCTGTGTGCTCTCTGCAGTCCTTATCAGCACCTTGGCTGACATCCTTCTATTGGGATGCCTTGTACTGAGGAATAAAGGGAAAGTGAAGATGACCTTCTCCTGCACACAGTGAGTGCTATGAGAAGGCTTCCTGGACATAACATAGACTGTTGTCCACTCCACGATGGGCCCCAAATCTGTTGGGTCTGGCAGGAGGGGACTGAGGGAGGCAAACTTCACACAGGGACCTACATGGTGTTCTGAGCCAGGAAAGAGAGGTGGATTAGGTATATTGAAAGATCCCTAAGAAGAAGCTTGACCTGCCCAGTAAGGTCCTGTGACTGTGGGACAGTTCTGGGGATCAAACTGCCTGCCCCTTGAGACCAGTCTGTGCCTCAGAGGTGGCCGAACACACACCCAGTTGCTTTCTGGAAGGGGCAGCATTTGTAATGGGACTTTCAGGGTGGGGGAGCTGTTGGCCAGCAGAGGTTTGGGGAAGGAAATGTCAGGTGGAGGGAAGGGCAGGAGCAGACATGACCACTGGAAGTGCAGGTGTTTGGAAACCAAGCTAGCCCAGAGGCCAGAGAGCAGGTCCTGAATGTCAGGAGGTGAGGAGGGCTGGAAAAAGTGGGATCTGCCCTGGGACCTACTGAGCCTAGGAGACCAAAGTCAGTATAACCAAGGGTCAGGGTGGGGTGGCCACTCTAACCACCATATCATGGGCCAGTACACCTCTGTCCCTGTGCCCTGGTCCTTTGAGGCAGCATCCTATCTTGTGTGACAGGGAGCAAGCCAGTCCAGAGGGGTCTGCTCCTCAGGTCCCCCTGCTCAGAGGAGCTAGGTGGAAGGTTTGAAAGCTGCAAGGATCCACTTCCTGGGTGGCTGGTCCATCCTTTGGAGGGTGCAGTCTGAGCCGACAGCCAGAAGCACGGTGGGTGGAATGACATCAGGGTGACCCCTCCCCAACCCATCCCTGAGCCCGTGGGAGACTTACTGCCTGAGAACCTTGGTTAATTGGCCCCATCCACTGCATGCTGCTCAAACACTTTGACATCACTGCATGATTGGCAACCTCTGTTTTATGTGGTTTCTGAGGTGTTCCCAGGATTTGGTGATGCTGAGTTGGACCCAGGGTGCAATGGAGCTGCTGGGCTGGGCCTCTTGGGTGTCCCCAAGCACCCCGCAGGGACTCATGCCCCCTTGGGTCCAACTCCAGGCCTTGGTGTCCTGCAGGGCCTTTCAGCCTGTTAGGCCCCTGGGACTTCCCCCAGCCTGGCCTTGGGATGCCAGGGGGCATGAAATCAGACAAGAAGTGAGTCCCAAGGGCCACTCTAGTGAACCACGGATAGCCCCACAGCTGAAGGAGGATGCCAGGCTCACCGCCAACACCTCCTCCCCAAGGCCTCACCCACCACAAAAGCTTCCTGTTGCCACAGAGTCAGCTCCATCCCATAATGCACTGGACAGAAGCCTGCATCCATGTATAGTGGCCATGGGGGCCCATGGGAGTTACAGAGGCCGTGGAGGGCTGTAAAGGGACTGTGGGGTCCATGGGGGGGGGGCTGTCACGGGGAGGACAAGATTTAGACCAATAAGGTTGAGTCACCTGCTTAGAGCTTCACAGTTTGAATCTCCCCTGGCAGCTTCTGGGATGGCAAGCGGCCAGGACTGGGACACGCATGTTCCAGCCAACAGCTTACTCACCCCTCAAAGTGGCCCCAAGAAGCCCCAAGACAAGGCCTGTGGACAGGTACCTGGGACAGTCTGTCTGGTGCCAGGACAGAGGGCCAAACTCAGCTTCTTCAGCGCTAAATTGTCCATGCCTGTTGACTCAAGGTGGTGAGGGGATGGCCTGGCAAGGCCCAGACCCCTTTTATCCAGTGATACTCATAGGCCAGGCCCTGAGGGCTGTCTTCACATGCCCACTCAGGGAATGCTCACAGGCCCCTGCCAGCGTGGCACTACCAGCCCCCTGCCAGACAGAACGATGAGGCCCAGCAAGTGGCAGAGCCAGGACTGAGCCTCAGGCCTGTAAGGGCATCTGCCACAGGGCATCTGCTTGGGCCTCTTTCCTTCTGGGCCACTCGGTGAGGCTACATGATGGGTCTCACAGGAGATGATCCAGGTGAGGGCCCCAAAGGCTCAGGCCAAGCTGGCAAGGGCACCAGTGGGGCCAAGTCTGTGGTGGGTCCAATGTGTTGGCAGATGGCACAGAAGACAGTGAAGTTTTACTTCCCAGTAGCAGTGTTGGCAAGACTGTGGGGACAGCCAGGTCCACTGTGGCTCCCCGTGAGCCACTGCCAGGAATTGACATGAAGGAGAAAACAGAGATGCATGTGTGTTCTGGGACCTTTCTCTGAGCCTTATTTATAATACAGCAAAGTCAAAAAGAATCCAAATGTCCAACCAGAGGAAGACAGCACCATAAATGATGGATTCTCACCCTGGGAACACAGGTGGCCCCATGAACCTGCATTTCTGGGGAGTCTCTAAATGCAGGAGATGTGAAGTTATGTTAATGGAAAAGCAAGACTCAAAATCAAGTGCAGCCCGGGCACAGGGGCTTGTGGGACCAGCCCAGCTGAGACGCACAGGAAATCCACCCCAAGCAGGTCAGGCAGTGGGGCATAACATCTAGTTTGTCTTTATCATTTTCAGGTTTATTATGTTCCCATTTCCACAGAAATGTGTATCCTTTTATAATGACAAAAAACAATGAAGAGTTAATGCTGGCCACGACAGTAGTCGTTGCATTCCTGGGACCCAACCCCACCATGCATTCGAACCCCAACTATAGGCTCCAAATAGTCCCTGGTGCCCTGGCCACCACCAGACCTGGCTCTTCTGTGTTTGCCAGAAGATTTGCTCCATGCCAATTTGGGGCAGCTGGCCCCACAGGTGGGGGCACATGTCCTGCCAAGTACCATCTGTCCCCACTGTGTATCAGACACCCCAGGCAGTCTCCCCCGCCAGGGACTTCAAAACGGCCACCTGTCACTGCCTTACTAACCCTGAGCCCTCTTAGGGCCAGGGGCCTCCCAGAGCGGTCAGGCCCCGGCTGACCATGCTCAGCTAGGCTCTGAGCTAGTCACTGCCCTGGAGAACCCTCAAGTCTGACTTTGGGCAGAGTGTGAACCAGGGTAGGATGTGGGTGAGATGGGTGGATGGTGGCTGAAACTCTGTATGCACCCTGTGTGTCTTTGGGGCATGCAAGAGCAGCATAGGGAGGTACCTGCCAGAGGCTGTGGGTGCCCCCTTTGCAGACCAGGCTTGGTGGGGGAATGTGCCGAGGGCTGCATGGAACAGACATGGAGCATCACTGACAGCATCTTGGAGTGGCCAGGTCTAAGGAAGCAGAGAAGACGCTTCTGTGGGACACCAATGGGCTGACTGCTACACACAAGGCAGATGCCCTTGGCCCATGAGGCAGGTTGGGTAGACTGAGGTACAGACAGGGCCAGGGTACACAGGAATCCTACTGAGCCAGGACTGGACCCAGATCAGCATAGTTGCAGTCTCCACAAAACCACATGGCCTGAGGGCCCGGAAGAGGCAGATCCAGTTCTAGAATGGAGACATTGAGTCCAGAGAAGAGGGGATGTGGTCACCTGGGCTGGTGATAACATGAAATGGAGACAAAGAGCAGGGAGAGACATTGATGGAGAAGAAACCAGTGACAGGTGTGGGAAGCAGTGAAACCCAGAGGAGGGGCTCAGATGAGAGGGCCACACAGTCCCATCACACAGGTCACCAGCTGGGAGTCACCCTCTAGGTACAGCAAGTAGCAGAGGACTCACCTCCAGGGAGCACAGACTCGGGAGATTCTATTTACTGTGTGATGATGTCATTTGGATCAGGCCTTGCTCCTTGTCATTAATCCACAATAAAACCTATTTCAGAGCCACCAGCCAGGGAAGGGCCTCTCCCCAACTAGAGCCAAAGCCTGGAATAGGCAGCTCAGTGCCCCTCCCCGATGTCAGGACCAGGAGTTCACCAGAGGGACTTGGATATATATGAGTGGCCAGGATACAGGAATGTGGTGGCTACAAACGAGGCCATGGAGGCCTGGGCCAGGCAGGGCGAACAGGAGGAAACAGCCAGGCTGGGCTATGAAAGGCAAGGAGAGTGGACCAAGTCCCAACTTGGAGGCCTCTCCTGGTGCCTCAGGCCTATGTCCCCTCCTGTCCCACCTGGATCCCACCCCCTGGGTCCCTCAGATGTCCTGTCACTGTGTCACCTGGCACCCTCCATCCCATAGACCCTCACCCTAGGAGTTTGTCTTCCTTCACTCTGGCCCATCTCCCCCAGCAACCTCATGGCCCCTGTTCCACCCATGCCCCCCACCCTGTGCCCATGGCCCCCTCATCACGGCCCATAGTGTGCCCATTAGCCAATAGCTGGAATCCCTCCATCAGGCCCAGCCGCCCTCCCCACCACCCTGCCAGCCTACCGCAGTTAGTTCTTGGGAAGCGTGGGGGCCGCTGCCAGCAAGGGGCCCCCGGGGAAATCAGCCAACGCCAATAAACCTCCTTCAGACACCCACGGCCCTGAGCGCACCATCACTCTTCTGCATCAACCAGCCCTCTAGGGCTGCAAAACGGGCCGGGACAGGCCCTGGTCCATCAGCTTCCCCCCCTGGAGGCTGCCCTCCTCTGCCCCTCCCCGAACAGCCCAGGAGCCCCCAGCGCGCCCTCCCCCACTCAGCAGTGGGGCCTGGCTCCATCACTGGGGCCTGCAGCCCAGGGTCCAGCATCATCTGACGGGAGTAGGGGGTGGCAGGGGGGGCCATGTCTGCCGCCCCACCAGCCTGACATTTCCAAACAGGCTGGCAACACTTCTCAGCAGCAGAACAAGCGCTGTCAGCAGCTCTCCAGGCTCCAAATGCCAGCATGGCTGCCCAAGCATGGCAGGGAGAGGCCCAGCAGCCCCGCTGGGGTCAGGCAGCCCAGCAAGAGCAATGGCAGCAGGGGGTGCTGTGGTGATCCTAGAGCTGGTCTCCCTGACACCACCCTGGGGGTGAGGGGTAAGCTCCAGTCTGTGCCAAGTGCAAGGGTGCCAGCTTGCCTCCTGGCCAAGAGCTGAAAGAGGTCCCCACAGCCACCTCCACCTTCCCCTATTTGAAGCTTCTGGCTGCTGGGAACAGGGGTGGGAGCCGCGCAGCCGGGCCTGGCTCTGCCCCTCCCCAGCCCTGTCCATGGAGCTCAGAGCAGCCCCTCCAGGGCCCCATGTGGCCTGAGAATCAAAGCCACTTCTATCCCAGGATGCTCCCACAGCTGATTTGGGAGAAGTTTTCCCAGTGCCAATGCTGAGCCTCAGCCCAGAAAGTCAGCCATCTGGGGCACCCAGGGGCTGACAGCAGTTAGCCCCTGGTCCTCAGTGGAGGAAGAAGCCATGAGGGAGGGGCTCAAGCCCCATGCCCTGTGGTTAACACACCAACATCCAGCACTGGAAAGCAAATTCGCACACTGGCAATGACCGGGGGACACCAAGCCTCTGAATCCACCGCGTTGCTATCGCAGCCAGGGAAGGATCTGGGCCAGTAGACGCCACTTATCATGACATACTTGCAACAGGACTGCACCATAATAAGCCTGAGGAAACATAAATGGGGCTTTTTCTTTACAGTTTGTAAGATTTCAATACAAAATATAGGAGACTTTATTGCTGAACTGATTCCTGCCTGTGAGGACACCGAGGTAAGTGAATCATTTCAGGTCCCAGAAGGGACACAACCTTCATGAACCCTGGAAGGCTGTGACCCAAGTGGGCTGAGGTGCCATGCTGTGAGGTGCTGCAGACCCCGGGGGAGGGATCCAGGTGGGACGGGGGGGACATGGGCCTGGGGCACCGGGAGAGGCCTCCAGTCTAGGGCTTGGTCCACTCTCCTTGTCCAGAGACAGGTGGCCAAGGGTCTCTCTAGGGCAGGGTCTCAAAACCCTAACAAAGCAAGAGCCTGGGGAAGGCATTTGACCCATGCGGGAGGCACAGGCCTGGCAGGCTCCAGTGGGGAGACCAGGTTAAGGGGTGCCAGAGAAGCCAGCCAGGCACCTCAGCTCCCACCCACCGAGGGCAGGAAGCTGCATGCTGATCACACAGCATGGAGGAAGGGGGGTGAAGTCTTGGAAGAGCCAAGTTTGGGCCTACAGGGTGGACACCTACAGGGGCTGCCTCCAGCCTTTCCACTGCCAGATGGAAGATGCAGGTGATGGGGCAGGAAGAGAGAGTCAGGATGAGAGGAACCAGGTGGGTGGAGGATATGCAGAGAGGGATGTTCACACTGATAGGCTGCAGGTCTGAGTGCAAGATATCCCTGTCAGCCAGGTCTCAGAGCAGCAAATAGGCAAATAGAGAAAGCCCTTTACATGCTCCCGGAGACTCCAGCCTGACCCTCAGCAAAGGAGCCTGGATGGCCATTGGGCACGCCTGGGACAGACACCGCAAGCCAGCTGAGTGAGGGTAGACACTGCTGCGGGGAGGGGCCGTGTCATCATGGGGAGAAGGGGGGCCTGGCCAGCTCAGAACCAAGAGGAGCCCACTCTCTGTGGGGTCAGCACCCTCCACCATTCTCCCCCCATCCCCGTAAGACACCTGAGAGAAGGGAGCACTGGATGGCTCTCTCAAAGGAGGGACCATGAAGCTTTGTCCCTCACGTGGACTCCAAACCAAACTAAGATAAGGCTGGGACAGGGTCTGCTCTGCCAGTCAGTTTCCTAGAGTCTGGCAGTGCTCTCTGGCGCTGTCCCCCCGGCCCTGCCTTTCCTCCTCAACCCCATCTCCCCTCCCCCACCTCACTTCCACCTCACCCTTACTTCATGGCCCACTTCATCCCTACCTCCCCCCTACCTTACCACCTACCTTACCTTCACCTCATCCTTTACCCTACCCCTACCTCATTCCCACCTCACACCTACCTCACAGCCTACCTCACCTCTACCTCACCCCACCTCAGCCCCACTATAGCCCACCTCACATGTGTTCCTGCACCTCCAAGCTCCCAGGACACTTCCCATCTCACTTCCCCAGGAAGAGCCCTCCAAGACTCGGCCTGGGGCATCTGCAGAGCATACTCTCCACAGGAACACCGCGGTCTTCCTTCTCAACACTCTGGAGCCAGTACTCACAGGTCACCAGAGGGAAATTGAGACACAGAATCTCTGGCCAAGGCCATTGCCGGTCAGTAGATGAACTCATTGCATGTATCTGTATTCATAGATCTGGGCTGGCTGTCCCCTGTACTGGAGCACTGGGAAGTCCCACAGAGGGCCGAAGCCACCCTTCTCCTCTAGGGTAGGGTACCTGAGTCAGGAGACCTTGACCATGGTTGGCCATGCCCTGCAGCACACAGGACATGTGGGCCTACACTCTCTCTGAGTCTGCAGCACCTCACAGCCTAGGGCACCTCAGCCCATCTGGGTCACACCCTCCCAGGGTCACAACATACATGTGGGAGGACTCCAAGGGCAGACCCTGGGCTCCTCCCTTCCAGGGACTGCCTACCCAAAAAGTTGAGCCCTGACACAAGGACAGGGCCAAATGGGGTGGGACCCCTGCTCTGCCTGCCCCTGCCCCTGCCCCTGCCCCTGCCCTGAAGGGAAGTCCCACCCCACAAGGGGTCCTGTTGAGGCCACGGCCACCCACACCCGCTAACAGGGCTGCCAGCCCCGAGCATGAGCCAGTTGGTAGTTGATTGATGGGTAATTGTTTTACCTCTGAACAGCCCGAGCCCCATAATTTGGAAGCATAAATCCCAGCCTGTCGGGCTTGGCTGACATGGAATGACACCCAGAATTAAATGGAAGCATAACAATTAACAGCCCATAAAAATGTTCTGAGCTGAGTCCCGCCAACTGGGGAAGTGCATCTCCTTCTCCTGCCGACGGGATCCCATGGGCTTGCTGGGCCTGCGGGGGGCAAGGGGTGGGGCACAGCATGATCCCAGGTCCCATGATCCCAGGAGACCCGGCTCTCCTCCTGGAAGGCCTAGAACTCCTCTCTGTTCAAGAGCAGTTGCCCCCATGCAGGTCGGAGGATCTGCCTGCTCCCCCGCTCTGTTCCTGGGTGTGATAGACGCTGTCAGGTCTTCCCCCAACCCTGCATCCCTCAGGAAGATGTATGTCCCACAGAGCTCTCTGAAGCACCCCAGTGGACCCAGTCCCAGCAGTCTATAGTACCCCACCTCCTGGATTTCCCCTCCCAAACAAGCCTCTACCCCCAGCCAGGGTCCACTTTGAGGACCCATGCCTAAGATGGCAGTTAGTGTGCCCTCCACATATTTGGGGCTCACTTGTCCAGGTGTCCCCCCTGAGCTCACGCTTCCCCTGGGTCTCCCATGGGCACATGCCTCACAGGCCGAGTACTGTCACCCTGTGCCCTCAGCCTAAGGGGTCGAAGGCTCACCGGGAGAGGGCCTTTCCTCCCCTGGGCTCTGCTTCCTCCACTGGGGCTGCAGGGCACCCCCGAGAGTCAAGGCACCCTTGGCCCTGGACAGCAAAGTCTGCTCCATGGCTCTCCCCGACATGTCTGGTGTCAGGGCCTAGCTAGAGAATGAGATCCCTGAAGTTGGGGATGCAGCCTCCAAGCCCCTGGGTCTGGAGGCCCAACAGCCGAGCTAGACTTTGGGCCCAGGCATCCCCCACACCCTATGCACAAGGATGGGGGCTGTGGTCTCAGTGGGAAGACCCTCTCCCGGCATGTCATTGGGGACAGCTGGCACTGAGGCGCCAGACAGAGCTGGAAGCTCTGTTGGGAGACAGGCCAAGACTCCACCCTGCCTGGCATGAAGATGAGGTCGTGAGAATCGGAGATGCCCAGCCTGGCCAGCTCCAACGGCATGATGGCGGCCCAGAAGAGCCATGCTGGCCTCGAGGACAGAGGTCCCCTGGGTGGGGACCCCAAAGCCGGGCCAGAGGTTTAACACCAAAAACTCTTACCGACTTGATGCAGAGCCCATTTTAAAAATCAACTTAATAAAAAGCCACTTGCCTAGCATTGGGAACAGTCAAACGGCTGCTGTAACTTAATTGTCTCTGAGCTCTCTGTTTTGTAACTCGATAATTGTGATTTTGTTTTCTTATTAATGTCATTGTTTTAAATCTCCTCCACCACTTTCTCTGCTGGGCCTCGGGGTGCAGAGCAGAGGCGGGTCTCCCAGAGGCTTCCTCCAAAGAGCCCAGTAGTTTCAAAGAGACTGCTCTGCTAAAAGTGCCCATCCTGACAGGCACCTGTTGGGGGAATGTGGGAGCGGGATCTCGGGGACAGGAGATTAGCATGAGGGCCGAAGGTATTCCTGACAGGAGGAACAGTCTGGGTAAAGGCAGGGAGGCGTAGGGGTGGGTCCTGAGGGAAGTTTGGTGAAGGTTGGATGCTGGGGAGGCCAGTGGGGAGGTGGAAGTGGGGGAAGAGTGGGAACTTCACCTTGGATGTGTTACTATGAGTGTGGGGGAGTCCAGTGGTCCTGGCTGCAGTCCTGTAAGACACCCCAGCCCTCTCCCCAGGCACTTGGGCGGGAGCCGTACCCGCATTGGGAATTCTGGGCAGGTCCAGCCTGCATGCTGTGTCGGAGAAATGCAACACAATTAATTAGCCCCTAAAAAAAGCGTTTGAAGTGTTTATTGCAGGACGGCGCTCCTGGTTTTATAAGCAGATGGGGAAATAAAGTGGTGGGGATGACAAGCCGGGAACAGCTGCACGGGGACCCGGAACCTAATTCATAATTCAGCAGACTAATCAGAGAACATCTTCTGCAGGCGCCGTAATGAAGGGACGTGAGGCCGCAAGTGATGAGCCGCTCCCCGCTGCGTCCCGCTACGCCGGCCATGGCGGCTACTCCCCTGCGTGTCCAGACCCCGGGCAGCCCTGCCGCCCGTCCTGGGCCTGGAGCACAGTGTCTGAGTGCCAAGCTCTTGACATGAATTTTCTCAGCAGCGGCATTAGTCGGAAACCCATTTTCCAGGAGAGGAAACTGAGGCCCAGGGAGGCTGTCTGAGTGACGGGTCCTCGTAGGTATACAGCTCCCCCCTCCCCACAGGACTCCAGGAGGCTAGAACCCGCCCCCTACCCTGGCAGTAAGTGCAGAAGTCCCTCCAGCCTCAAGAGGTATCTTCCATGAGAGGGCTTCACCCATGCAGCGAGCCTCCTGCAAGGCCTCTTGTAGACTGAGGAGTTCTCACCTCCCTTGCAGGTGGGAGGGGGGCACAAGACAGGGGCACAGCATTTAGAGCCTGGCCAGAGCCTCTTTGTTCCCAGGATGAAGTGGGTGGCTGTATGAAACAGCAGTTAAGAAGACGGGAGGGGGCCAGGCTTTTCCCCTGAGCTGGGGTGGGGTGGGGGTGGGGCCAAAACAGGGCCAGGGTTCTGGGGGGCGGGTACCTGGGGCAGTTCATGGACCCCTAAGCAGGGACCTGAGATAATGGAACATAAAAATTCACATGCATTTTATGAATCTCCTGGCTCCGACAGGAGCCCAGTGTTCACAGCACTCGTGGACTGTAAAATGTGCAGGATGAAATATCTATGACAGCCGTAAAGTCCTTGTTTTCTCCTGGGCTGCTATTGAAACAACGAAGGTGGAGGGCGGCAGCCAGGCCTGCCCCTCTCTGGTCCCTGCCCCTCCTGGAGGGTTTGCTGCTCCTCCTCATCCCCATCCGGGACCTTCCCCTTCAGGCTCCGCGTTGTTGTCTGCAGAGACACACAGACCCAGGGAAGAGCCCAACCCACCCTGCCCTGAGCAGCTCACAGCCTCCTGAGCAAACAGGGGAGGTCAACTAAACCTTGCACACGTCTTTTATGAAACATACATAAAACCACAAATAATATCAAAATGGTTGATGGTGTAACAGAGGAAGGCACAGGTGCCATGGTGCCCCAATGGGAGAACACAGGGGCCTTTTGGAGCTAGGCTTTGAGGCATAGGTAGGAGCTCACCAATGTGAGAATGGCCAGTCATCATCCTCTGTGCCACCAGCACTAGATGGGATCCAGACTCTCGTTAGAAAGGGAGCCCTGAATCAGACCCTGACCCCAATCCCATTGGACACCCCAGGCTGACTTGGCTGGCTGGGATCCTTTTCAGGGATCCAAGCCCCAGGGCACAAGCTTCCAGTCTTTAGACCAGAGTTACACCCCCTCGGGCTGTAAGGGGAGGGCAGGGGAATGGGAGAGCTAGTGCCCAGTTACCTGCCACAGGTAACAAACCAGCCCTATTGCTTTTGTGTGCACTGTCTATGGGTGCACACAGAATCTGGGCAGGGCTACGGAGGGTGAGGTTCTGCTCTATGCGGTGCCTACAAGGGTCTCTCAGTGGTACTCTGTGCATGCCTGGCCTTAGCGGGCCGGGTGCAGGGCCAGGCTCAGCAGGTTGCCCTCCTCTGCACGGCCTCTCCAGTGCTCAGACTCCTTTTGTGGCAGCAGAGCCAAAAGCAGGAGGTGGAAGCTCCAGGCTCTGAGGGCCTAGGGGGTGATACAGCAGCAGGTCCACCAGATGTTAATGGTCAAGGCTGTCCCAGGCCGCCTGAGAGCAGGGGAGGCCCAGTACAGAATGCTGAGGGAAGAAAAGGAACAGAAGCCCCCTGAGACCCCAGCCAGGAGCCCACAGGCACCAACGTGATCCCTGAAAAATAGGATCAACTGAAGTGTCCGCACCTCCAGATAGATGCCCTCATGGGTGTTCTTTCCAGAACAAAAAATGAACAGGGAGTGACCCCATGATTTTAGTTGGGGCCTGCCCTATTTGAATATTGATGGGAGATAAAATACAACTTAGGGCTCCCTCCACTCCTAAGTAGAGAAGGTGTGAGGTAAACCCAGGACATGCCCTCAGGAGGCGGAGCCGTGCTAAGGGATCTTTGCCAAGGCAGAGTCTCTGTGCTGAAGTGGGATTTGGGTTTCGCAGGCAGGCAGGGCTTGCTGCCTTCAATGTCCCCCGCATGCCCCACCACCAACATGACTCCCCCCACAGGCTCCCTGGCAGCTGTTTGCCAAGGACCCAGTGGGGCTCGGCCCAAGCATAGCCAGCACATTGCTCATCTTTCATGGGACAGATTCTTCCTTGTCCCCAGTCCACCCATTTGAAAAGAGAGACCCACCTGCCTGGTGTCACCCAGCTTACAAATGGTAGAGCGAGGATATGAACCCTGGTGTCCCTGGCTCCAGGGCCATGTCGTAGCCACAGACTGGCCCCGCCCCTCCCCCCAGCCAGGCCCCCAGAGTGTCTACATCCGCTGCCCACTCTTGCCACATCCTACTCTTCCTGCGTGCCCCCTTTCCAAGTGAACAGGCTTCTCTGGTCTCCCTTCCCGACCTCAGGCACAGGCCAGCTCAGAGGTTAGCCAAAGGGTAGTGCGGCCCCTGAGTGTGGTGGGGCCACCATGCAAGAGCTCGATTTGTGTGAGTCTAGCACCCTGCCGTGGGTGGCTCCCTCATGGCTGTGCCATCCAGCCCTGTGGACTGGCTGCAACACTGCTACCTCCAGAGTGACCAGCAGTGGACAGAGCCATTCTTGGGCAATGCTCGGTGTGCACACACATTCCCCTGCCGCACCTAGCCTGTCCCTTGGGGTGGCTCTGGCAAAGGCAATCTCACTGAACAAACATGCCCCGGATTTGCTCTGTGCAAACAGCAGAAACTGCCGCACCACAAATGAGGGACTCGGAGAATAACTGAATGCACAATGGGCCGTGGAGGGCTGTGTCCTTTGGAGCAGGAATGTGGGAGGTGACCCCTAGGCATTCCGAGGGGGAGGCATGGGACCCTAGGCCATCTCCTAAGACATATGCTTGCCCAGCCACTCAGGTGCACTGAGCTGGTCACTGGGGGGCAGGGTGGACGCAGTCCCAGCTTCAAGTGGGAACTGGACAGCATATAAGCTGTAGACGAAGTGCTGGGCCAGGCAGTACCCACCAGAGACCTGCCCTGGATCCTGCACCTGCACCCACCGCCAGTGCAGCCAGCCCCACCCTGACACCCACCCTGGGGCCAGGGCCATTCCTGCCTCGGGGGTCCTCCAGGCCCAGAGGGCAGTCAGCATCCATGTGGTGACCCTGATGAAGCTCCTCCAATGGCCTTCCTCCTGTCAGCCCCTCCCAGTTCCTTCAGGAATGGAACCAAGATGCTGGAGTGACAGGCCAACCAGGCATGACCCCTTTGGCCACTGGAAGAGCCCCTCCCAAGGGCTGCCCTGGACAGTGGGGCCATCAGGGTAAGAGCCCACTGCCATCCCCAGCTGGGTCCCAGCCCGGCTGCCCCCTGTGTCCCGGGGGGTCCTCGTGGAACTGCCAGATCCTGAGGAACAAAGGGCTCCTCACTATTGGTGTCTGTGCCCACCGTCTACCTAAACGACGCCACCCCTGCCCCTACCACAGGCCTCTGGCCTCTCGCTGAGCCTGAGGCAGGTGCACAGGTGGACAATGCAGGGAAAGGGACACCCATTTCTGTGGTAAGGGGGCCCTCACATTCCTTTCTCTGTGCATTTTCCAATTTTGACACAGGCACAACTTTCTCATGTAGTAGGAGCAGAGCGTCAGCAGGGAGAAACCAGGCTCCCCTCAGGCGTGTGCGGGAGCTTGAGACCCAGGGCTCAGAGGAGGGTCGGGCTCTCTCCAGGCTGGGCCCCAAGCAAGAGGCCCAGTGAAGAGCCCCCTCCAGGGCGCAAGGAGGGTACCCTCCCTGTGCGCAGCTGTCTCTCCTCCCAGGAGGTGTGCTCTGTGCCCCTCCCCAGGGACAGGCCAGCCTCATTTCATTGCCACTGCGACAGTCACATTAACTTGTATCTAATGGGACGCTGGGCTATTGGACATGGAGCAATTCCAGTTTAATTAGGCATCAGGAAGCTGGGCATTAATTAAAGTAACAAAAGACTCAGCACAAAGTGGGCCGGGCCTTTCTGGAAAGGCTGCAGTCCAGATACGCAGGAAAGGCCAAGAGCACGGCTAGCCTGGAGGGAGCCCCTTCACTCATCCCAAAGGCTTTCAACTACCATTAGCCTGAGTGTCTCGAATCTTCTGTCACCACTCACCCCTTAGGCCCAAGCACTGAAGGCCACTTGGAGCCTTACACCCTGACCTCCCTGGCCACGCATGGCCCAGAGGTAGGCCTCTTTGAGCTTAATGTGCTGTTCTCCCAGGGAGAGAGGGTAGGGGACACCCTGGAATTCAGGCAGAGCCCCTACCAATGCTGTCCAGGCCCTGGCAGCCCTAGAGACTTGTCACAGCCCATGCTCAGCTCTGGCCAAAGCCCTCTCCCCACAGCCCTGTGGCCCCACCCAGGAGAAGCCTGGCCCCCACTGTGTGCACAGACCACCCTCAGCACCCCTTTCTCCTGCTCCAGACAAGCAAAGGGGCTCAGGCCCAGGGGCAGTTGGGGACAGTGGTCAAGAGCAGAGGACACAAGAGACAAAATCTCAACGCTGCAGCCAGCACATGCGAACTATAACCACCTCCCTCTGTTTTCCCTCTGCCGGAGCCTCCCTTGTCTCCTGGCCTTCTCTTAGCCCTACTAGGCCTTGGCCCCTCTGCAGCCATTATGGAGAATCACACAAGGATTTCCAATCACATGAAATCTGCCACATTTCTGGGAGGCGCTTTATGTAACTTTTTATTTTAAGGGCAAGAGAGTTGAGGGTTTTATATTTCTTTCTCGGAGGAAAAACAGAATACTAGATCAGGTGGCTTACAATACGACCCCAGTTACTCCTCTCCCACCTTAATTGGCTCAGTGTTTCCCTCTGTCTTTGGCCTGCACTTAGGGCCTCATAGGTGTGGCTACCCCTGGTCCCAGGACACACTCCAGGCTCCAAGGTCAGACCAGAGCCCAAGGATCTCTAGTTTAAGCCACTTCTCCCAGCCCTGGTTTGGCATCACCTCCTTCTTCTCAGATGTTCTACCTCTGTTGATATGTCCTGCTCTCCATCCTTGCTCCCCTGTGGGAGCTCCCCAGGTCTAAACTGAGGGACACAGTGGTCCAGGTGTCTGATGCTGCTCACCATACACCTGCTGCCTGATGGGCCCCTGGGCAGAGCCCAGGCCTTGAAAGCCACATGAGTGAGATGGATTTATGTCAAGGCCACAGGGCCCTTCCCTCCTGCACTGGATCATTGGAAGGCTGACTAGGCAGGAGCTGTGGACCCCAAGTGAGACTCAGCCAGGCTTCCCCACTGTAGTAGCAAGAAGATCTCAGCCACACAACGATATTGGGCTATCTCCACGAAGCATTTGCTTCAGCCCCCCCGGGGACACACACTTTTCGGAAACCTCTGAGCCTTCCAGCCATCCCTGTTTCTGTGAGCAAACAGGCCTCAGCCAGGAGGTGACGATTCAGGGACACCTGGACAGTAAGTGGCAGAGCCATCCCTCCCAGAAGGATCTGGAAGTAGGTTCTGAGCAACGGCTGTGCGGCCCCAGCCCGGAGCGCAGGCTTCTCACCATGGTGGGGTCCCAGCCTGCTCTAGGAAGAGACAAATGCTCCGTGCTCTAATATTGACATTTCCCATAATGATGATCATATTTTCCCCATCAGTCGAGACCTGAATCAATGGCATTTGAGTAATTGGAGATTGATTTTAATTAAGTCTTAGAAGTTTTGTGACCGTACCTTAAAGGACTCCTTTCTGCCAGCTGCAGGGGAAATGGTAAGAACAGGACCCTGGTCTGCCTGACCCTAAGGTGGGGCAGGACTGCCACCTGGGGTATCCTCAGGTCCTGACCTCAGACCCCTCCCCACCGGACCCCCAAGATCAACCCCATCCTTTGTCCCAGCCAGGTCTGAATCTCACTCAGCTCATGGGGCAGGGCTGGACTAGGGCTGGATTCTGGGGAAAGAGCCTGGTGAGTGGCGGCAGGACCCCCCTCCTAGGCCCCACTTCCACAGCTGAATCTTGGACAGTGCCTGGTGCCAGGTGCTGACTGCCAGGTCCCTCCCCTCCCCAACCCCAGTTTCCTCAAATGTAAAGTGGGGCAAGAATGCCCCCCGTCCCTGCCCAATGGCCCAGGCCCCACCCCACAGGAGCATTGCCGTATTGTTTCTCTTCTTTCACCCGACAGGATTGCCCGGACAGAACATGCGGTCCAAGCCTCCTGCCCAAACCTCATCTTCTAACATTTCCATCATCCCCAGGGCCACACTGCTCTGATCACACTTACTGACCACAGGACACAGAGAGAGGGCTCATGTGGGTTCCCTGCCTGGCACCCCGCCCCCACCAGACCAGCTGTCTTCTGGGCCAGGCCACTGCCCCTGCCAACCCTCCAGAGCTTCTCATGACAATGTCAGGACATGGGGATCCAGCCCATAGGTCTCCACTCAGCCCCTCATGGCCCTCTCACTGCTGGGGACCCCAGGCCTCCCCAGCTACCCCCACAGTCTCCCACCACCACCAGCCCCACCGGCAGGTTTAATGTCACAAAGGAGAGAAGGTCATTAGCAGGAATGTATTATTAATGAGGAGACCTAATTAAATAGACCACTAAATCACTCGGTCTCACCCTGAATCCCTGAGGACTAATGGAGAGTAGTCAAGCCCTCAGGAACATCTAGCAAGATGCAGGTGGGTGGGCTTCTGGGTGCCAAAGACTCCAGTGGTGCCCAGGCGCCAGGCAGGAGCTCAACGGTAATCAATGCCATGGCCCTGGGGACCCTCGGCTCCGACCCCAGTCACTGGCTGAGCCCGAGTGCCCCCCATAAAGCCTAATTGCTCTGGATCAACTCAACCCAGCTGAGTTGCTGCTACTGGTTCAGAGGACAGTCATGGCAGCAACTTCCCAGGCCTTGACCCTACTGGGGGAGCTGAGTCGGGGTCAGTGGGAGTCACTGCCCATGCCAAGTGTGTCTGAGTAAGACCCTCAGGGGTCTGTCCTCTCTGTCCAGCCCCCCACTTCTGAGAAGGGAGAGTCAGCCCCCAGGAGTAAAGCTGACTTAGCACCTTTCTGTTCTGACTGCGGGCCCCACAGTAGCACTCTGCTTTTTCACTGTGAGATGTGCCCGCTTAGCATCCCTCCTCTGGGGCCACATGGAGCCTGCCATCGGACTGGCATAGGCCCTGAGGGCAGGGATAACAGGAACCTCAGCACCCAATGACAGTGCCTATGCTGAACCTGTTTCACCCAAACCCACTTTACAGAGGAGGAAATCCACAAGGCAGAGACTGGGGCCAGGACCTTCCCAACTGCCCAGAAAGCCTGTGTTTCCATCCACCTCCTGGCTCCTATGGTTAGGGTGCATCCTGGAAGCAACCCCCCAAGACCATCAGCCCCTACCAGCTAATGTAAGGAGGGGAGCAGTGAGCAGAGTTGCCCAGCCTGCTGCGTCGCCCATGGGGTCAGGGCCAAGGCCACTGGGTCCTCACATGGGTGGGCAGCCAACTCCTGAGCTGGGAAGGACATTTACCAGGCACAGAAGAGCAGGCAGGCCCTGTGGAGGAACCTTAATGAGCAATCAGGCTTGGAGGAGCCTCAATCCCGTTAATGGTCTCAGAGCCTCTGGCCTCGGAACAGAGAAGTATGACAAGCTAATGAGGGAGCGCTGGCCAAGGGCACTGCCAGAGCAGTGACCCCAGGCCAGAGGTTGAGAAGGGCTAGACCTAAGCACCTGGGCGGGGGGAGGGGTCTGGGAGATCAGGGGCCAAGCCTCTGCCTTCAGGACCTTGGGCCTCAGTTTATCCATCCAGGTGTGTCCTTGAAACAGGGGCAATGAAGGAGGTGGCACTTTCGGGCTTTCCAAGGTGGGAAATGGGGAAACTGAGGCCAGAATGACACCTGCCTAGCCTTCCACTGTGATGACCATCTGTGGTAAGCCACAGAAAGTCACTCAACCAGCCCTCCCCATGGGGCTACCATCTTCACCCCTTTGTTTCTCCAGCTGCTACCTTTTCTTAATCTTGTGCTTTTAAAAAATTGAAACTACCAAAAAAAGCTGCAAGAGAAGTTTAAGTGGCCACCTGCCTGCCCCTGGCCCACCATCAGGCACCAGCCACCACTCTGTCCCATCCCGTCATCTTGTGGCAGGCTGCTCGGGGACAGCACTGGCCCCAGTAGGGGATAAAGTGGCATTGAGGGTTCTGGAAGCTGTGATGACTTGGGGGGAGGGGCATAAATAGGATGGTCCTTCTTGGAGGACCCGGTGAAGGAACTGCATGGCAATGTCCGCTAAGAGTCTGGCCAGGTAGGGCCTGGAACCAGGATCAGAAAAAATGACTCATGTAAAGGGAAGCAGGTCTCTAGGTCCTGCCTCTACCAAGGCTCCTGGTATCCTCCAAGCTGCTGTCCAGGAGTGACAGAGTCAGTCTCACGGAAGCCAGTGCCAGGCCTCCTTTGCCTGGAATTGCCCTCCTCCTCTTCCTGCAGTTGAAGGCTTCACACGGCTAAATGCCTGAAGCTGTAGACCTAGAGAATTAGAGCAGCACTGAGCAACCACTCACACGTTAGTGAGAACTGATGGATGGAGCAGCCCCTCGGCCAGATCCCAGGAGCATGACAGGCTAAGTCTGATGGTGGAGGGGTATTCCCAAGGCCCAAAGGAGCTGTGGGCAGGGGGAGGATGAAGGACCAGCCCACAGGAGCAGAGGATGTCCCTGCCTACCAACCCTGAGACCTAGAATACTGCAGGTATGGGGCAGTGACTTCTGGGCCCAATGAGACAACCCTGTGGCCACTCCATGAGCCCCACCTAGGGAATGAGACAGGCACCATTCACTCGGCCCAGTGATTAGGCAAGACCCTACCTCTCTGCAAGTGGGTGTGGGAGTCCTCACCTTCTGTGTATGGATAACTCCCACCCCTGGTAGGCAGGCCCCAGGAAGTGCGGGGGACCCAGGAAGCCAGTGGGGCCACATCCTGGCCCCCATGACTCTGCCACCCCCAGCACCAAGGTGTCTGTACTGTGCAGGATATCAGCAATTTAGCTTTATCACAATTACTCTGAAAACTATTAAGTGTAGTTATTAATCATTAAGTAATTATATCTGCTCTTGTATTAATTATCTGGCCATTGGGAATGTCACCAAGATTTAAGATTTTTAATTGTTAATAATATTTCCCAAACATGAGGGAGATTTAATGCACCTTCATATATTCTCTCTCTGCCTGAAGTGAGACAGGGAGGGTCCCCTTGGCCTCAGAAGGTACCTCAACCTGGCCCCGCTAATGCAGGGAGAGGCCCTGCCCTCACTAGCACCGCCAGGCAGGCTGCTCCCCTATGAGTGCATCCTGGGCCCTGGGTATGACCCAACCTTCTCTCCAGTGACCTATAAGGGCCCCCAAACACCATTCCAGAAGTATGGCCCACTCCCCAGCATCCACACCCTGTCCTCCTACCATCAACTTCCATGAGGCCCACAGGTTGGGATGAAGATTGCATCAGGGATACTGCAAGGTGCCCCCCCACCAATGACCTTGATGTCCCCAGGTCAGTATCCAACTGTCATTCCAGGCCTGTATTCCTCCACAGGCCTCACTGACCATTCACCCCACCGTAGTCTCCAGTGTCCCCAGGAGCTCTGGCTTTGGCCCCATGGCCAACAGACACTGGAGGAGCCACCAGGAGTCACTATTTTTGTGTGCTTGGGCCACAGAGAGGATAGAAGGCCATGCTGGTGGCTGACAGAAGCTGGGATCCCATCCCTGGGGATGAGGGGACACAGCTGGCACTATGGAGTAACATTATGTGACACCAGTGACCTAGCACCACAGTGGGCATAAGCTCCCCGCTCATGTCTTGCTATTCTCAGAGAGCTGACATGGGAAGGCCATCCTGCCATCACTGGTCCACAGCCCCGTCTTATGTGGAAGTGCTCTATGGTCCCTCATGGGCATCACCACACTCTGCCCCCATGGCCTGCTTCAAACCAAGGCTCAGAGGCAGCAGACTGGCACATCCAGGCTCTGCATAGTTGACACTCGCCTGGACACATCTTTGGAGCACCTGGTCCCACCCCAAGGCACCCCCTTAGTTCCCTAAGCACTGGATGAGGTCCGTGGGGGAAAGGATGGCTGGGCCATCCAGGCACTTCCTAGCTCTGGGAAGGCCACAGAGGCTACACGTTGGCCTGGGGATTTGGGGAAGGACTAAAGTTTCCTCTGCTCCTTCTTCTAGCCATTGCAGCTTTCTCCACCCCAGCATGGCCAAAGATAGAACTTGGGTCAGTGTTGAGACAGGAGAGGTGGTGATGATAGTGACAGTAGTGGAGGTAGAAGTGGTAGTGGGAGTCCTTGAGCTGTGGACCCTCAAAGGCCCAAGTCCTTCAAGACCTTCCTGAGCCTGCCCCTCTCCCCTTCCTGTCTTCCCCCACAAATAGCCACGTCTGACATCCCTTCAATTACGATCAGAAGAGCATGGAGATGAGCATAGGCTGAGCCAAGCGATTAGTGCCAAGTGATGGTGGTCTTGAACCAGTGTGGGTTTGTTGACATGGTGCTGCAATTGTAGTGGTGATGATGACGGTGACAGTGGTGGTGGAGGTGGGAATGGTGGTGGTGGTGGTGCAGGTGGTGGTGGTGACGGCAGCAGAGATGGTGGCAGAGATGGTGGTGGTGGTGGTGGTGATGGTGATGGTAGAGGTTGTCGTGGTGGTGAAAGCAGAGATGGTGGTGATAATGGTGGTGATGGTGGTGATGGTGGAGGTACTAAAGGTAGAGGTGGTGGTGGTCATGGTGGAGGTGGTGACGGTGGTGATGATGGTAGTGATGGTAGAGGTGGTGGTGGTGACACGGTGGTGATGGTGGAGGTGATGCTATAGGTGAAGGTAATGAGGGTCATGTTCCTGGTGACAGCAGTGCTGAGGAAAACTGACTCTCCAGGGTACAGAGTTTTTCCAATAAGCCATGTCTTTGCCCTCACCCCATACCCCAGATGCTGGCCCCTTTTCTTCCTGGTGGGCTGTCCCTGGGAGGCAGGAAGAGGGAGAGCTTTGACCAGGCCCGACAGGAGAGTGGTATATCTTGAGCTCACAGAGAACATTTAATCTTAGTTAAAAATAAATAAGTTCAATTATTGGAAAGGGAAAAAATAGCCTAGTATTTACTGCAAGTGAATCAAAGGTAATTACTCTGGGGAAAGTCCCCTTTAAGGATCCTGGGCACCATCCCCCTCCTGTCAAGGTTATGAGTGGCAGGTGGGGTCAGTTGGTGCGCCTGGAGCAGGGAGGGATCACCCAACCCCTCCCCAGGGGCATATCTCCCCCTTCTGTCCCTGCAGGGCTAACAGTGTTCCCTCTTCCTTGGCCCCACCATTGACCATCAGCCAGGTCCTGGCCCATGGCCCCCGGATGCCTGGGTACAGTCACACTCCAGTCCCTGGCAGAAGTGAATGTCTCTAGACATCCCCAAGCGCTTGACTCACCCACTCTATTGCTCACCTGCTATGTGACCCCAGACAAGCCAGTCACCTCTCTGGGCCTGTGTCCTCACCTGGAAAATGGGTGATGAGGCAGCTGTCCCCCACAGTCCATGTTAATGTGTCCCTATGGCAGGATGTGGGGAGCTGCCGGTCTGTGACAAGGTCTACTGTGTAGACAGGGGAGCTTTACCATCCCTCCCCAAACTCCAACCCAGTACAAGAGGTTCACTGTGAGCACCTTCCCTCGGGTGTCCCCAGTGTCGTTCTAAGACAGAACCCTGAGGCTTGAAGCCCCCTCAAGCAGGGTGGTACCTACCCACCCTGGCTGGGCACTGCGCAGCCTGGAGTCTGGTAGAAAAGGACTTTCTGGTAGAAAACCAGATCTACGGCCAACTGCTCCAGGACAGACTAGCCCCTGCCCCAAGTCTGTTTATTGGGGGCCTGTGGGTGCTGGTGCCAGGCAGACCTCCCAACCCCCACCTGAGGGCCTCTTTCCAGGCCCCTTCCTGATGTGACCCAGCCAGGCCACCTCACCCTCCCTCAAGGTCTTCCTCTTCCCTCCATGGCCCCTGACTGGATGAGGTCGCCACCCCCAGAACCAGCACCAGTGTTTCCTGAGATCAGGGGGCCTGGCAGTGACCCCAGGTCGCAAAGGCTGGCCCCATGCCCTAATACGCATGCATGGACAGGGGTGATGAGCTGCAAAGAGCTGCCACTGTAATTAGCGCGAAACGTGCTGCCTTTGCCGGGGAGGAAAATCCCATCTCAGAAATACACGTCCAATGCAAGTTCAATTTCACCCACGGGGCCATAAAACCCTTTTCCAATCACCTGGTGCTGTTGGTTGCCAGCACCGTTAATCCTGGGAATGTTATTTAGAGCCAAGACATCACTCGGGGAAAAATCAGGTCCAAACCCCACAAGTAGCCCCACTCTGTTCCCTGCAAAGGCCTTGGGAGATAAACAATACCCAGTGAGGGTGCTGGGCAGGGAAGTGGGTGTCCTTGGAAGCCACGGGATCACTTCATCTCCCTCCCCCACCAGCCGGCAGGGCCCCAGATGGGCCCATCTTGGGTGGGAAGACTGAGGCCAGGCAGCTCAGCCCCACTCTACCCTGCCTGCTCCCAGCTGACCCTGTCCTCCTGGTCCCCAAATCACCGCTGGCCCTGATCTTCCTCCAGAGATTGGTCCCACAACCTTTTCTTTAAAATCGTTTCCTTGATTACCGAGGGTAACAATGAAAACACGTAATTGAATCTCCAAGAAATTACCATTTTTATAACTTGCTCCCAGTTCCTGAGATAAATTAAATGTCTCCCTTGTATGGCGAGCCCGCTCGCGGCGCATCATCGAGGGATGATACTGCCCTTTATCATCCATGTGGGGCCTTATTAAGAAGAATGCCTCACGCTACCTCCCGGGAGGTGCCTGCTGGCTCCACCACACAGCCCTGAGTGGGCAGTTGTCAGCTTTGAGAGGCGCTCGGCAAGCATGTAGTTGGGCAGGTGGGTGGGCGGCTGGCCCCTTTGCTGGATAGCTGGCTAATGGTGTGGGTGGTTGGCGGGGGGCTGCCCAGTGTCTCAGCCCAGGCTCCCCAGAAATCCAGGCCTGAGTCCGCAGGGAGGGAGAGGTCAGGGAGGGGCAGCAGTGAGTCAGACAGCCCCCTCCTGTTGACCAGAGCTGACCCAGGGAGCCAACTGCCCACTGGGCTGGGCTGGACACCCAGGGGTCCTGTGGCATCTCAAGGTCAGCCACCTAAGAGGCATGGGGGGTGCAGAAGCAGTGCCAACAGGAAAGGGGGAGTAGGTGACCAGTCACTTGAACGGTCAGTAAGTTTGTTAGCTAGCTTGTTGGTGGGGTTGGTGGTCACAGTTAGATAGTGGGTGAGTTAACCTCTTGCTGCCTCGGTGGGTGGGTGGCCTTTTTTGGGTGGTAGGCAAGTTGAAGCCCCCAGACTGTTGACTGAGTTTGCTACAAGTGTTTGCAGGCTGCACCCAGCAGACCTACCTTCAAAGGACCCAATAGAGACACTACTCACATAAGAAAGCCGAGTGGGGGGAGAAGGAGGGTAGTGTGCTAATCTCTGCTCTCTGGGGACAGGAAGGGTAAGGCCCAAAGAGCAGCTTTCCACTGAAGACGTCTGGGTGTACTTGGGTCAAGGGCAACAACCCAGGGTCACCAGGGGACTGGGATGCTGGTTCTGAAGGTCAAGTGGCCTTGGGACTAAGCCCTATGGCAGAGCAACAGAGGGGACTGGAATGCGGAAGCAGGGGAGGCAGGCAAGGGAGGATGATGGACAGCCCCAGGAAAGAACTAAATGCACTACACCCCACGACTATGCACCCACCACCTCTCTGTATCCCATCCAGCCCTGCAGGCAGCCCTGCAGCCCAGGGCTTGTATGGAGGCTCTGCTGGCATTGTTGGTCTTTGAAACCCCATGGTCTGGTGGCAAAGTGTGACCTCAGTCCACCTTCCAGCCAAGCGTCCTGATCCTGAGTGAGGGAAGCCCTGACACTCCCTTGTCACACCCTCCCAGCCATGTGGGAATTACAGCTAAAGGGAGAGACTGCCTGGGGCTACAAGGGACAGCGAGGCTGGGCTCAGGCCCCAAAAGCCCAAGGTTGAGACAGCCTGTGTGCCCCACCATCTCTGGCCTGCAGCCCCATGCCTCAACCCAAGAGCCCCTAGCCCATGCCCTGCCCACTTCCCTCTGACCTCACAGGCCCGGCCTCATATTGACCAGGCCCACCCAAGAGCCCTCACAGCCAGGGCACGTTCTCTGGGCCAGGCGCCACGTGGTCACACCAATACAGTGGCATTGCCTAGCCACCTGGCCAGCCCTCCACCCAGGCCAAACCCCAGGGTGGCATCTCTGGGCACAGGGTGCCAGTGTCCCCCACCCCACACCACCACTGCTGCTGTGGGGTCAAGGCAACTCTTACTTGTGTTTTATGTTTTATAGGTGACTCCTTTACTGACCCCCTCACTGGCTCCACTGTCTTTTTCCCTCTCAGCACCTGCGCCACTTTCTAGCCAAGCCCATTCCATGGCAGTTGCCAAGCACTGGCCAGGGGCAACCGTGAACCTGGGACCCCTCACGCCATCGTAGCTGTCCACTAACAAGCAGGGCACCATGGGGCCAGCCCAGGTGGCCTGTCAGGAGGGCTCCACCTGGGGAAGGCCCACAGATGGGAGGCCCAGGCCCTTGGGAGGAAGCAGGCAAGGGATCCCTGAGGTATGCAGTGGTAAGAGTCCCAGGGCAACTTATCATGGTATAACCAGTGAGGTGGAACTAGAGAGGAACATTCTGTCCCAGTCAGCCAGACAGACAGAACCGCGACAGAACCGCAGATTCAAGTGGGGAGGATGTTTCTGCCCCAGCATTGTCTCTCCTCCATCCGGGGCAGCCCCCTGCCCAGGGCCTGGGGTCCCCTAAAGCCATCAGCCTGTTTGCAGAGTTGTGGCGCCATCTGGTGGTAGATCTTGGGCCCCACACCTGGGCTGGCTGGAAGAAGGTAGGGTGGGAGCGCCCTGGCACCCATTGACACTAGCCAGGCTTCTGACCACTCCAGGTCTCCCCGCCTCACCTGACTCCCAGTTTCTCTCTCAACCTCTTTGAGCACATTTCCTGGGTGCAGTGACACACCCAGGGAGCTCATGGGGCAGCACGGTCCACTCTCAGCAAGAACAAGGTAGGGGCAGAGGGTGGGCAGCAAGGTGGACAATCATCCTGTATCCTGGCCCGGTAAGGACATGTTGAAGTGACCCTGGCACTGACCAGACACTCGGGCCAGGCTTGGCCCCCGCGTACTGTCTAGCTAGCAGGGGCAGTGGGCCATGGGAGTATCAAGAAAGGGACAAGCCTAGCTGGATGGGATATTCTGCAGGGAAGGGTCTCTGGGCCCAGGCAGGAGTAGGCACACCAAATTTACCCATTCTGGAGCACAGGGGCTCTGGAAGCCCCCAGAATGACCATCTCCCCAGCCTGGAGCCCTCAATGCCTTCCTTGGCTGATAGTAATTTATTGGGGCTGTGCATCCCTGAGAGGATTTTCCTTGACATTCTTATTATCTCTCTGATTCTTAAATAAAAAATGTGAGCAGTAGGTGTCCAGAGAGTCACCCTGGAAGGGAAGACAAATGTCCTGCCACTGCCCATGATCATGCCAGGGACAGGACAGACATGGGAGCATCGCCTTCTACTCCCAAGCCTCAGCTTTTGAAATGGGACCACCCTAGGTCCTCCCGTAGAACCCTCCCCTCCCAGTACCCTCCCTGCCCTTCACCTGCACCCCATCCTAGGGCCCACCCCCAGTCTGTTCACTATCCAGCAAGGCTGGCCCCACAGGCAGGGAAGAGAGGGGAGGCACCTATCTTGCCTGCCCTTTGGCCCCGGGGGTGGGGGGTGGTCATTCCCCAGGATGCCCTATCCCTCCCACAGCCACACCCAGTGGACCCATCCATCCTCTTGCAGATGCAAGACCACCCTTGGAGCCTATGGGCCCCAGCCATAGACCACCCTCTGCTCCATGCTCAGAGCAAAAGAGAATTCACCCCTTCCCAGGCCCTGGGAGGGAAATGAGGGGGCAACAGTGATCCGAGGCCCCAGGTAAGAGGGTAACTCCCAGTCTCGGGCTGCTCCAGGAAACTTGCAGGGCCTGAGGGACATACAGGTGGCTCTGAGTCCTGGAAAGGGAGAGTTTGGACCAGGAGCCTGGATTAGGGGACACAGTGATGGGGCTTCTCCTAAGGGGCTGCACTGGCCCAGGTACGCCAAGTTCCATTTGTTCCAGGCCTGTTTCCCAGCTTTTGATATGAATGGGGAATTGAATGCTGAAGCCACCCCAGCTCCCAGCAGGAACACCCCAGCCCGACTCGGGGCAGGAAGGGCATGGTCTGCCACACCACCACTTCCTTAGCCACCCCCTGCTCACAGGCCCCAGGCTCCCTGAGGCCATTGGGCATGGTGGCAATTTGGGCAGGAAGCAGCTGCCATGGCAACTGGTGTCCAGGGAGGTGTGCTGCCTGGCAACAGGGGCCATGGCCTAGTGCTCCCTACAATGCCCTAGAGCCATGCTTTCCGCCCATGGACAGGAATTCCGGCCAGTACCAGGACCCAATGCAGATTCACACCCACCCTCACATGGACATCCTGAAGCCCAGACTCACTGCAGAACCCCCCACACCCGAATCCTGGGAAATGCATGCATTAGCCTAACTGTCCCCATTCATGGGAATGTCATCACAACTATGGGTCCTAAGCACCCTCTCTCCCTCTGAGAGTAACCCCCCCCCAACTTGGGGTGTTGTCCAGCTCAGGGCCACATTGCAAGGACCAAGGGAGGGGGTGAGGATGGTTTCAGGGAGTTGAGTCTTCAGGGCTGGGCTCTGAGCCTCCAGCAAGTGGGGGCACAACCTGGGTAAAGGTGAAACCTCAGGGAATGTGAGGTTTCCAGGTTGGGAAGGGAGGTGCCTCAAGGTCACAGGCAGTGGAACGGGAGCCCCTGTGTCATCAGGGTGCTCTGAGCATCTTCTCAAACCCACTCAGGGATTACCACTGCCCTTGGGCCTAACAGCCTGGCCAGGGTGCCCACAGTGAGATATGAGGACCCCATCCAGTAGTTCTGTGTGACGGCCACTGTCACTGCGGGAATCACTGGTCTCCACAAGGACCTGTTCTCCCTCCCCCATTTCACATTCCTGAGCACCTGCTGGCACCTGGCAAGCTGAAAGACACTGAGGGCAAAATGCAACACCCCCCTCCCCTGCCCTGCCCTCCCCACAGCAGCCACTCAGGACCTTTGCCTGGACTGCCCCATGGCTGCCTCACCCAGAGGTCCTCTAAGAAGGCTTCCTTGGCCCTTAACTTGAGTTGCCCTGCCCCCAGAAGGGTACTCTGAACCGAGCACATCCCGAGACCCGTGGGATTCCATAGAGGCATTACAGGATAGAGGCCTATTCTTGCCTCTGGTGGCTGAGCAGTTTGGGGGGCAGCTGATGCCTGAACTGGGCTCCAGGAGCACCTGCCCCAGGTCATCCCCAGCCAAAGCCTGTGGTTACAGGCCGCACAGATGTACCCCGCCCCCTAGAAACACAGAGAGGCCTCCTGGGGCCAGGGCCACGTGTCCAGCCTGACACGACCTATGGACTGTGCACGCTGCCTCCTCAGTCACTGAGCCACCCCGCAGTGGTCCCTGCAGTACATCTGCCCCACATGGAAAAAGGACAGCAGAAACACATCTGCAGACGAGGGATTTTGACAAACTTCTTCAGATAGGAAGTGAGGGCTGGCTTAGTGGAATAGCCTGGGTGGGAATAAGCAGAAAAACAGCACTTGCTAGAGGATAGCTTGGGTGACCATCCAACACTGTGGTGAGGCAAACGGTGCTCTATTAATCACGATGGCAGGACCGCAGGTGATCCAGGAACTCCCTACACCATCCCCTATTCCGGGCCACAGAACTGCAGCAGATAGTCTGTCTGCTCAGAGGTGGGAGGACCTCCTTTCAGGGACCTGACATTAGGATGCTCCAGCAGTTCCTAAAGTTAATGGGGAGAGAATAGTGCCAGTCAGCTCTTTCCTGCCTCTCTTATACACAGGAGTAGAATAAAAAGGAAAGCCAGACACTTGGGGACAGTGTCTAATAGGAGGTCCCAAGACCAAAGAAGAAAAGAACCACAAAGAGAATAAAAAAATGCAGGAAGCAAAAAGTTCCCCTCACCTCTAAACCTACTATATCCCTAAAACAGCACAGGATGTTCTGGAAAAAGAATAAGGGGCATTCAAAGAACAATAACGATATCTTGGAAATTTAAAACACGATTGCTGATGTTCAAAAGCCCAGCAGCCACGCTCCTAGCAGCACTGAGGACCTTGAGGCCTTCCTCAAATTCCCATGGGAAAGCACCCTCTGAGCTCATTCTCTCCTCAGCCTGACGCCCAAAAAGCCCGAGGTCAGAGTAAGGTGCTTCGAGACCTGCGAGTTTTCTCATTATCTATTCCCATGCGATTGGCCACTTCAAAACTTAGTGGCTAAAATAATCACAACGTAACCTGGGGCTTCGTGACCTGGCTCGCCCCTCAGAGCAGTTCTTTGAGGGTCATCCTGGGCTAGTCAACCCACCTTTGGGCCCCACTGGGGACAGGCTGGAATGACAGAAAACTTTATCCCCCTTACCTCTCATCTGACAACAAGGCCATGCCTCCCCAGTGGCAGAGGGTCCTCAGGGCAGCAAAAGAGAGAGGTCAAGGCCCAACACGCAAGCCCAAATGATGTACAAGTTTAGCCCAAAATTCAGGTGAATAGAGGAACCCTGTTTCCCTCTCTCTCTCTCTCTTTTTTTTAAAATAATTTATTGTCAAGTTAGCTAACCTATAGTGTATACAGTGTGCCCTTGGCTTCTGGAGTAGATTCCCACAATTCATCACTTACGTACAACACCCAATGCTCATCCCAACAAGTGCTCTTCTCAATGCCCATCTCCCATTTTCCCCACCCACATCAACCCTCAGTTTGTTCTCTGTATTTAAGAGCCTCTTATGGTTTACCTCCTTCTCTGTTTGTAACTTATTTTTCCTTCCCTTCCCCTAAGGTCTTCTGTTAAGTTTCTCAAATTCCACATATGAGTGAAAACATATACTATCTGTCTTCTTCTGAATGGCTTATTTCACTTCATAATACCCTCCAGTTCCATCCACATTGCTGCAATTGGCAAGATTTCATTCTTTTTCATCACCAAGTAGTATTCCATTGTGTGTATATATATACATATACATATATGTATGTATATACATATATGTATACATGTATGTATATGTATATATGTACATATATGTGTATATGTATATATGTATATATGTATATGTACATATATGTACATATATATGTATATGTGTGCATATATATGTATATATGTGTATATATGTATATATATGTATATGTGTGCATATATATGTATATATGTGTATATATGTGTATATATGTATATGTGTGTATATGTATGTACATATATGTATATATGTACATATATGTATATGTGTATGTATATGTATACATATATGTATACGTATATATACATATGTGTACATATATATGTATATATGTATTGTGTGTATGTGTATATATGTATACATACATATGTATATGTATATATGTGTATACATACATATGTATATGTATGTATATATGTGTATATATATACACATATATGTATGTACATATATATACATATACATATATATATATATTCACATACCACATCTTCTTTATCTATTCATTAGTTGATGGACATTTGGGTTCTTTCCATGATTTGGCTATTGTTGAAAGCACTGCTATAAACATTGGGGTACATGTACCGCTATGAATCAGCACTCCTGTATCCTTTGGATAAATTCCTAATAGTGCTATTGGTGGGTCATAGGGTAGTTTTATTTTTAATTTTTTGAGGCCCCTCCACACTGTTTTCCTGAGTAGCTGTACCAGTTTGCATTCCCATCAAGAGTGCAAGAGGGTAGGAACGTTGTCTCTTGATGTGAGGAGGGCAAAGTACAAGGAGAGGGACAAGGGCAAAGGAGAGAATGGATTTGTGGCCATTTCTACCACTCAAGGACTTAAGTTTTGCCTGATCCACCTTTCTGAGGATGTTACTTGAGGATGGGCTTCCACAGAACAAGGGAAGACACTGAGAAAGAGGAAGGCATGGAACCAGGACTCCCAGGAGCAGTGGGGAAGGCTGTGGTAAGACAGGCCACATAACGTTCCGCTAGAAAGAGGGGAGGAGCAGCAAACCTGGGGCCTGAATCTGGCCCTAGCATTGGATGTGTGATCTGCAGCCATTAAAAAGATTTCTGTTACGTAGGGGCGCCTGGGTGGCTCAGTCAGGTAAGTATCCAACTCCAGCTGAGGTCATGATCTTGCGATCCGTGAGTTCAAGCCCCACATCAGGTTCTGTGCTGGAGCCTGCTTTGGATTCTGTCTCTCTCTCTCTCTCTGCCCCTCCCCTGACTCGAACTTCTCTCTCTCTCTCTCTCTCTCTCTCTCTCTCAAAAAAAATAATAATAATAAACATTAAAAATTTTTTTAAAAAGATCTCTGTCACAGAACTACAATAAATAATCCTAAATTTGCATGGAACCACAAAAGACCCCAAATAGCCAAAAAATTCTTGAAAAAGAACATGACTGGAGGTATCACACTCTCAGATCTCAGGATTTATTACCAAGCTGTACTAATGGAAACAGTATGGTACAGGCACAAAAACAGACACATAGATCAATGGAACAGAATAGAAAACCCAGAAATAAACCCATTATTATATGATCATTTAATCTTGGACAAAGCAGGAAAGAATATCCAATGGAAAAAAGACAGTCTTTTCAACAAATGGTGTTGGGAAAACTGGACGGCAACATGCAGAAGAATGAAACTGGACCACTTTCTTATGCTGTACATAAAAACAAATTCAAAATGGATGAAAGACCTAAATATGAGACAGGAAACCATCAAAATCCTAGAAGAGAGCAGTAATTTTTTTTTAATTACAGGCAGTAATTTCTCTGACATCAGCCATAGCAACATTTTTCTAGATATGTCTCCTGAGGCAAGGGAAACAAAAGCAAAAACAAACTATTAGGACTTCATTGAAAGAAAAAGCCTCTGCACAACAAAGGACATGGTCAACAAAACTAAAAGACAGCCTCCTGAATGGGAGAAGATACTTGTAAATGACATATCCAATAAAGGGTGACCATCCAAAATATATAAAGAACTTATAAAACTCAACACCCAAAAAATAAATAATCCACTTTAAAAATGGGCAGAAGTAGAGGCACCTGGGTGGCTCAGTCGGTTGAGCGTCCGACTTCAGCTCAGGTCATGATCTCACAGCTCGTGAGTTCGAGCCCCGCGTCGGGCTCTGTGCTGACAGCTCAGAGCCTGGAGCCTGCTTCGGATTCTGTGTCTCCCTCCCTCTCTGCCCCTAACCCACTCGCATTCTATCTCTGTCACTCTCAAAAATAAATGAAGGTTAAAAAAACTTACTTTAATGAGCAGAAGTCATGAACAGACATTTCTCCAAAGAAGACATCCAGATGGCCAACAGACACATGAAAAGATGCTCAACATCACGCATCCTCTGGGAAATACAAAGCAAAACCACAATGATATATCACCTCACACCTGTCAGAATGGCTAAAATCAACAACAGAGGAAACAAGTGCTGGCAAGGATGTGGAGAGAAAGGAACCCTCGTGCACTGTCGGTAGGAACGCAAACTGGTGCAGCCACTCTGGAAAACAGTGTGAGGGTTCCTCAAAAAATTGAAAATAGAACCACCATATTATCCAGTAATTCCACTACTGGGTATTTACCCAAAGAATACAAAAATGCCAATTCGAAAAGATACATAGATATATCTACCCCCGATATTTACAGCAGCATTATCAATAATAGCCAAACTACAGAAGCAGCCCAAGTGTCCATCAATAGATGAATGGGTAAAGAAGATATGGTGTATATATACAATGAAATATTACTCATCCATTAAAAAAAAAAAGGAGTGAAATCTTCCCATTTGCAACAGTAGGGATGGATAGAGAGGATATAATCCTCAGTAAAATAAGACCGTCAAAGACAAATGTCGTATGATTTCACCCATACATGGAATTTATGAAACAAAACAAAGAAAGAAAAAACAGACTCTTAATTATAGAGAAGAGACATGGTTTCCAGAGAGGAGGTGGGGGGGCAGGGAATGGGAAAATAGGTGATGGGGATTAAGGAGGCACTGGTTGTGATGAGCACTGGGTGGTTATGGATGTGTTGAATAACCATATTTTACCCTGAAACTAATATAACACTGTATGCTAACTATACTCCAGTTAAAAATTTTTGAATAAAGTTCTCTGAGAGGTGGGGGAAGGCCTCTGAAATGCTGAAGAACAATCTTGAATCTGCTTCCATCACTTAACAGTGATGTGACTTTGGGCAAGTGACACAATGTCTTTGTACCTCAGTTTCCCCACCAATAAAGAGGATGATAATCATCCTTACAGAACCATCAAAGTAAATGTTTAATAAATGATTTTTTAAAAGTAAAATCCCAAAGATAGGTCAGGTAAAAAAGCCAGGTGGTGGGCTAACCTCTTCTGTGTGATGAGGAGGTGAGGGCACAGGGCGCTCAGCTGTGCAGAATGTGCAGCCAACCCCAGAAAGAGCTTCATGCCCAGGCTTGTGGGTGGTGGGGGGCGGGCGACTGAGGGGGGAGAGTCACACTGGACACCTTGTTTGGCGTTTGTTTTTGTTTTAACCTTGTGTCTGCATGATCTGTTTTATGTTTTCAGAAAATAGCTAAGGCTGGTGAGTGAGCTAGGGTGAAGAAGAGGCAGAGGGGGTGAGTGGAGGAGGGTACTTCAAAAACAGGGATGGGGTGGGAGGGGCCCCACCAGCCCTGGCTCTGGCCACCGCCCTGGCCCATTGTGACCTCCCTGGATGTGCCCAGGCCTTTGTGACAGGCACCCTTGAGGAAGACCTGTGAGCCATGACACCTAGAGGGCCCTCAATAAGAGGGTGGCACGTCAGGCCAGGCTAGAGCCTGGACCTGGGGTTTAGAAGGGGTTATGGAGGGGCCAAAAACCCTGGGTCCCTGTGGCCACTCCCACCCCCAATGCCCCCAACCATCAGCTTCGAGCAGCCATGCAGGATGCTTGGATCCACCCTGCCAGGGGTTTGTAAGATGGCCCTGCCTGGTACCTCTCAGCTCCACTCTCTCAATAGAGTCGGCCAGACCTTTCCCACCTCCGGGGGTAGGAGGCGGGGGGCCCAGGGTAGGGGCTGAGGTACCTGGGAGCTTTAGGGCAAATGAAGAGGGAGAGATGCAGCGACAGAGACCGAGAGACCCAACGGGGACAAAACGAGGGCAAGAGGAGGCAAGGCTGGGGTGGGGCTGGCCCCTGCACTCAGGACGAGAGCAAGGGGCCCCCAGGCCAGGGGGATCCCCCAGCTCAGGGCCCAGACCCGGCCCTTGCCCACCCCTGCCAACAGGGGCAGGAACCCCGGCTTCACCCAGGGCAGCCCCCTCCCAGCTCCAGAACGTGCCCCTGGGTCCTGCAGAGCAGTCCTTCTTCCAGCTGGAGCAGGAAAACCAGAATCTGGTAAGTGAAGAGCCCACCGAGGCTGTGGGGCCAGCCCAGGCTCAGAGCCCATCTGTGCAATGGGTTTGAAGCTGTTCGCAGAGCCGCAGCTTCTGCCCCAGCCCCCACTGTCTCCGTCCCCTGCTCAAGAAGTGGCTATGACAAGCACTCCCATCTTTCTGCCTCCCATCCTCAGAAAAGACAGAACCAGGATCTGCGAGAGCAGCTGGGGGCCCTCCTGGGGCCAGGGCAGCAGTTTCTGCCCCTATGCCCGGAGCACTCGAGCTGCACGACCCTGGCCTGGGTAAGTGCATGGCAGACATCTGGCCCCAGCTGGACAGAGGGCAGCTGTCAGGAATGACCCAGTGACTCCATGTACCATACCCCTGCTCTGGCTCTCAAGCAGTCCGTGACCACAGATGCTGCCCATGGCCTTGGGGCTGACCCAAGGGCTCTTCCACAGACCCCTGAGCAGACCAGTTCCCAGCCCCTGGAGGACAGGGCACCCTTGCAGCTGCTGCGGCAGGAGCTGTGCCGGGGGGAAGAGTCCTTCGTGCAGCAGTCTCAGGTGGGTCCCTGGGAACTGGGCTGAGGGGGCTGGGTCCTTCATGCAGCAGTCTTAGGTGGGTCCCCAGGAGTTGGGCCAGAGGTGGGGGGCAGGGGTTCTTTATGCAAGCAGTCCTAAGTGGCTAGAGGAAGAAAGAACTGACACTGCTGGCCTTGCCTGTGCCCACATGGTGCCCATCCTCCAGAATGAACTGCAGCAGATCCGACTGTCCTTTGAGAGGAAGAAGATGGCCATTACCGAGGTGCCTGCCTGGCTGGGATGGGACAGCTACTGGGGGACCCAGCTGGTGGGACACATCATGGGTCCTGTTCCTTGGAGCGTGTGACCCAGCCTCCCCTCTCCCACCAGGTATGGGATGGCGTGGCCGAGGTACATATGGCCCTGAACAACCAGGCCACTGGGCTCCTGGTAGGTCCTCAAAGGGTGACACCCGGAGAATGAAGGGAACAGGGACTAGGCAAAGTGTGCAGGGGCAGGGGAGCTTTGAGAAACCGGGGAATATAGCAGAATAGTCAGGGTTAAAGGACCTGTCTTACTTCCTTTGCCTCCCCCCGCCCCCCGCCAGAACCTTAAGAAGGACATCCGGGGAGTACTAGACCAGATGGAGGACATTCAGCTGGAGATTCTAGGGTGATGTGCAGGGTCAGGGGTCTGGGGCCCTGGCTGAACTGGGAAAGGGGCTGGTGTTCTGACCAGGATGGGTGGATCAACCCCTGACCCCTCCCCAGTTCCACTACACCAGACCGAGAGGTGCTGCAGGCTGGGGTGGGGGACATACATGGCCCTGACTGTACAGCCCCCGTCCCCAGGGAGCGTGCCCAGTGCCGCACCCAGGCCAGGAAGGAGCAGCAGATGGCATGCATAGCGGTAAGCCCCCCACCCCACACCCTTTCCCAGTCTGACCTCACCCTGGAGGCCCCTCTCAGGGAGGAGATGCAGGCTACAATGGAGGAGGCCCCAGGGAGGGAGCCACACCAGGAGCCAAATGACCCTGAGACATGGCTGCAGGTGCCTGTCCTGGGCACTGGTGGGGTAGTGGGGAGAAGGTAAGAACTCGCAGCACAGGGACCCCTGCCATTGGGGGCAAGCTCTGACCCAGCCCCTCCCCTGCAGAAGGCAAGGCCTCAGCTGGGATGTTCCGAGGGCCTCAAAAGCCAGCTCTGGTAGGTGGCTCTGTGAGTGCATTGGTAGAGCCCAGTCCCCTGGGACCATCCCCATGGGCACCCCCGTCCCCTGACCGCCGCCGCCCGCAGGCTGCTGGCCCTGAGGCTGCTGCTGGGCACCCTGCTGGCCTGTACCGCTGCCTACGTGTACGTGGTGGACCCCGCGCCCTTCGAGGGGCTGGTGCCTCCCCTGCTGAGCCGTGCCGCTGTCTGGAAGCTCCGGGCCCTGCTGGGCCCGTTCCTGCACCTGGAGGTGGACGACTTCCTGCCCTTCTAGGCCGGAGGCTCAGCGGCCCCAGCGAGGAGGAGGCCAGGCGGCCGGCGCTGCCCCGGGTGCCCAGCGGCCGCGCCGGCCCCTGCCCACGGCACTGCCACGCGCCATCCCCACCAGGAGCTGCGGAGAAGGGTGGAGGCGGGGTCTGTCCTGAGGGCTGGGCCTGCGGCTGGACATACAGTCGTGACACACACGGCAGCGTGTGAGCTTGTTTCCATGGAAACGGGGGAGAGGGGCAGGAGGTTTTGCAGCCTTCTGAGGGCAATCTCACAGTGGGGATTCCTCAGGGTGGTGCCCCTGCCTCAGTGCCCACACCCCATGTGTCCACTGGTCATCAGCGCCTCCACAGGAAGCCCCCAGCCCACCCCTGGCCACCAGGGAGGGCTCTGAGCAGAGGGTGTAGCAGAAGGGTCTCCACTGAAGGTGAGGATGAGGATCCTCAGGCCTCATCCCTGGGGCTGGGCCCAATCAGTAGACCTCAGGGATGAGGTTCTCAGTCCTGAATCTGCTGACCCACTGACTTCACACCCCTCATGTAACCCTCTGTCCTTATCTGGCCGACCACCCCACCCTCCCCACACTTGACCGGCCATCACCCTCCCACCTCCCACCTCCCACTCCTGTCCCCTCCCTGACCCAGGGTCCCTGTCCAGCCCAGCCTCCTGGCACTGCCCCAAGGCTCGGAGGACAGGGGGACCACGTTGGTGGACAGAGCCATGGAGGTAAACACCAAAAATTTTATTTAGGGCATTAAATGGGGTTGGGGGAAATACCTTTTAGGACAATAGAGAGTAACTTTGTGGCTTGCTCATCCCCAAGTGGGAGAATTAGAGGCACCGCCCAGGCAGGAAAAGGGCTGGCCAGAGCTCTGCCCTGCCTCTGGGGGCGTCCAGGCCCTGGCTGGCTGGCAGGGACTGTAGGGCTGTGGGCAGCCAGGCCGTCTGAGGTCCCCCAGGTGCCACATCTCGGAGTGAAAGAGTGAAGACTGCTGGGTGGGGTCAGGCAGAGCTGTCACCAGGAACACACTGGGCTGGCAGGATCTCCTCCCCGCCCAGGCAGGGCCTGGATGACTCACCAGGCTGGCGGCTCCAAGAGGTTAAGGCATCTGTTCATGTGCTGGGTGTGGGGAGGGGGGAGTGCAGTGACCTGCAGGGGCAACCTGAGACCCCCACCCCAGCCCAACCCACAGAGGCCTGGGCTCCCTGGGGAGGAAGTGGCATCTAAAGTGCTTGGTCAGGCAGGGAGGTCGGGGTGATTGGTGCAACACCCCGGGAAGGCCGTGCTGGTCCCAGCAGCTCCAGGGCCCCTGCCTGGGGTGTCGGACCCCCTACAGCAGGTGGGGACTTCCTGAGGTGGGTGGGCACAGGGTCACAAGCCCCAGTGGGCTGGGAGTCAGTCAAGGTGCGGCTGGTGGAGAAGGGACCCCCAGCCCACAGCCCAGGGTCTGTGGCAGCCTGGCTTCCTGGGCTGTCCTCTCGGGGCCCCGGAGCTGCCTACTTGGTGTCCCGCTCAGGCCCCGAGAGACCGGGGAAAAGGCTGGAGGCGGCTGAGTGCAGGCGGCACATAGCCCCTCGGGGAGGCGCCCTGGAGGCCGGGCTCCAGGGTGCCCGCAGCGGCGGGCGGTCCTCAGGGAGGCCAAGGTGGCATAGGTGCAGGCCGGGGGGCACCCTGGGCTGGCCACGCCGGCCCCATCCACGGCTGCAGGTGCCGATCCGCCCCCTGTGGGCCGCAGCGTCCCATGAGAGAGAAGCAGAAAGGTGGAGGTCAGCATGGGGCACAGCTGCCCAGTGCAGGGTCCGAGGCCCAGCTAGCCTCCCACGTTGGGCCAGCCCGTGCCCCAGACCCCAAGTCTTTGACCTGGCTGTCTCAGCCCTAAAAAGCTGTGAATTCCCAATTCCCCCACCCCCAACATTTGGCAGTGGGAGGTGGGGGAGTAGGGGAGGCACTCAGGTTGCCAGGAGGGTGAGTTCTAGTAAATGTAGCTACAGGATGCACCACTGGCCCCCACAGGGCCCTCAGCTAGCAGGTGGCCCCCAAAGCACCCCCTACTTCCCTTACTCCATCTCCCCCAAAAGCCACTGGGTTCCCAGGGGGCCCTAGGGTGGCTGCAACCCCAACCTTTCTCTAAATGGCCTGTTACTACCAGGGGTGACGCAGACCCATGGGAGCCTCATACCTGGCAGCCAAAGACCCATCGGCCAGCCCCCACCTTCCAGGATTCCACCTCAGCTTAAGTCAGTGGAAACGCCCACGAGGAATGCCCACACCTTTGGCCAACACCTCTCCCAGAGCCTGACCCACTCTGCCCCCTGCCCCTGGAGCCCCCGCATTGCAGCAACAGCCCTGGCCTTGCTGAAGGAAAGGATCAAAATGACTCTTTTTCTTTTTTTAATAAAATTATAGATATATAGATGTAGATATAAAAACATAAAACAGACACAACGCAAGCGGACGCTGCCGTGTGCTTACTCTCGGGTCCCTGGCGCCAGGCAAAACTCTGACCCCCTCCCCGATGTGCTTCCCACAAGGACGCCGAGGCTCCAGTAGGGCCCAGACTTTGCATGCCATGGGGTGGGGTATCTCCAGTTTGGCAGGGAGGGGACTCCTGGTCTCATGGGCACCTTGTAGCAGCGTCCGGCCCGTGCCTGCTCCCACCTGCCCCCAGTCGCCTCCCACAAGAGCACAAAGCAGAGGTTAAGGCTTCAATGAAAGCGAGCTTCCCGGCAGTGGGAGCAGAGGGGGCCCGAGCGTTAACACATGGGACGTGGCATGGCAGCGCAGCGCACAGACACGGGGACGCACCCACCAGCTGGGTGAGACAGGACACACGGAGCCGAGACCCCACCCACAGCTGGCTGTCTGTCTGTCCATCGTCCACCTGTCTGTCAGAACCCAGAGCAGTCCCAGAGCTGGGTGCCTGGAGGCCGGGGCTGGACTCCCCGAAGAAGAACTGGCCTTGCCAAGCTACAAGCTTCCAGCAGGTCCCTGAAAGGCAACGAGTTAGGAGCAGTCGGGCGGTGGGGCCTCGGTCCAGTACAGCCAGGGACCCAGGCCTCTCTGTCCATCTCTGGGCCACAGTGACCCGTCTGTAAGGGGAGGAGGTGGGGACCAGCCTGGGGATAACCTCAGGGGCATGGGTGCAGTCGGTGCAGATGCAGTCCGCACCACCTTGCCGCCCCCACCTGTGGGAACAGGGGTACCAACACACAGATCCTGCAGCCTGGGGGCCCTCAGCCCAGCTGTGCCCTGGAGAGCAGATGGGTGGATGGACAGGCGGAGGAAGAGGGACAGGCTCGTGGAGGCGTGGTCTCTTCTGCTGACGTGTCCACACCAGGACTGGGCCTCCTCATCTCCCAGGGCAGAGAAGTCGGGAGGGGGGGCAGCTGCTGGGGGTCCTGGTCCCCGGGGCTCCACGGCGGATGGATGGCAGTCAGTCCTCACACTGAGATCTCGTACGTGGTCCCACCCACGCCGGACACCTTCTTAACGAGCGTGTGCCGGGCAGGGCTGGCGGAGGGCCCTGGGGGGCCAGCAGCAGGCCCCAAGCGGGCCAGGCCCGGGGACTGCCCGTTAAGCTTACTTGGGGGGGTCTTCAGCTGAGGGTGGTCCCTGCATCAAAACAAGCACATACATGCACACCCACAGTGAACACAGGATCACGGCATGACAGAGGCCAGCGGAGGCAACAGGACAGATGACGCAGACGTAGATAGAGCCCAGGGCAGCCCCTGCCTCTGAGCCCAGAAGGTCCCACCAGCAAATGGGTGGGGATGCAGGGCCTGCAGAGGGAGGGCTATTGCTGTCACAGGACAGACAGACAGATGTCAGAATGGCCATCACCCCCCTCCCAGGTCCCTTGGTCCCTCCCACTGGGACAGATCACAGAGTGCAGGGAGGCCAGGTGGACACTGGCCAAAACCCCAAGCCCTGGACTGTTCTAGTGCCCCAAGCTGGGGAGCCCAGGGGTGACTGTGGGACCCCTTCCCTGCTACCTCCTAGGAAGATGAGGGGAGGTCTTTCTGCCCTCCAGCCTGCCTAGTATTGACCAATAGCATTTCTGATCTCGCTGCCCAAACATCCACAAGGGTGGGAGCCACTCCCTCCTTTAGCTGCCACCCACTGGGACAGTTACACCCACAACAGGGACCTCCTCCCTGACTGAGCCTGTGCTCAATGTGGCAGGGGTGACACCTTGACGATCCCCATGCACCCACGGTGGGGCTGAGCACACACCATGTGTTCAGCTCATATACTTGGACCCGACCTGGCAAGGCAGCAAGCCTAACTTCCAATTATCCGTCTGCTAGGGACCTAGAACCAGCCTGCCCTGCTAGGCCTCGGTTTCTCCATCTCTGAGCAAAGGCCCTTACTGCCTGGGGCTATGTGCACCCAGGGCAGCATGTTCTGCCATGGGGTGATGTCCCCCAGATACAGCCTCCTGGACAGACACCATCTCCAGAGGAAGAAGCCCTGGGGTCCCTGCTACACTTGATCACGCCAGCTAGGGGAGAAGGTGTTCAAGATGCAAATCCTCCTGCCTCCCATCCTGGGACATGCCGGGGTTTCCTTAAAGCTGGGTGATCCCCATACAGGCTGGCCAGGAGCCTCCAAGGAGGGTGAGGCTCACCCCCGCAGGCAGCCATTGGCTTCCTGGACAACCCCTACGTGCTCAGCCAAGAGGTCCCACAGGCGGTTGGACACCTGATTGGTGCTGGGAAGCCCCCTGCCCCCTGGCACCCACCTCTGCATGGCCAGCGAGGGTGGCGACTCCGGGAGGTCCGTGTGGATGAAGGCGACAGCTTTGGGGCCTGCATAGGAGGGTGAGCGGGGTGTGCTGGGTGGGGAGGGTGGGCCCTGGCGCACTGGGGACCTGTGCGAGCCGCTGCCGGGCCGAGGCCCAGGGGCGTTGTTGTTGGCCAGGTCAGCCTGCAGGGAGGAGGAGGAGGTCCGCGGTGCCCGGCTCACGGCACTGGACAGCGAGGACAGTGAAGTCTGCAGCGCGGGGTTGCGGGCACCACCGAAGCCAGGCCCTGCCACCAGGTCATCTCTGGAGCCATAGCGCAGGGAAGGGCCCCGGGGGCCCTCGGACAGCGCACTGGCCTGCTGCAGGCTGTAGGAACTGGGCGCATCATAGACGCCCGAGTCGCCAAAGAGCGAGTCGGCCTGAGAGCGCAGAAGCCGTTCCCGCTCCTCCCTGTCCTTGCGCTCCTGGATGGAGGCCATGATGGTCCTGGACAGGTTGTCATAGCGCACAGGCGAGGGCTCCCGTGGCCGGGGACCCAGCACCGGGCTAAAGCTACGGGGCGGGGGTCGTGGCGGGTCACCCACTGCCCCCGGGTGCAGGTAGGGCGAGCGGTAGCTGGCCATGCCAGCCGAGGGGTGGGCTGGGCACGTGTGGCCACTGGGAGATCCAGGGTTAAGCAGACTGTCATAGGACAAGCTGCCATTGCGGTTGGGCAGCGCGTGGGGGGCAAAGATGCTGCGGTGGGGTGTGGGGGGCCCACCCTCAGAGCGCAGAGGCTGCAGGGCCACGTGGTCCCCGCCCCGCCGGCTTGCTGCCTTGAGGCTCAGGGAGCGCAAGGCACCCGAAAAGGTATCAGCAGCACTGAGTGGCGGGGACGGCGGGTAGGCTGCGTGCAGGCCTCCGGGCGTGTAGTCGGGGAGGTCCAGGCTGGGCTCTGATGCAAAGTCCAGGCTGTGGATGCTGTCCTCCCCTAGTGTCAGGGAGTCAGGGCCCGGGACCTGCAAGGAGAGAGGGCACACCTCTACCACTGCCCAGCCACCATGTCCCACCCAGCCACCACGCGCTCTGTGTCCACACAGAAGCTACAATCCTGGTGACATCAAAAGTAGCCACACGTGCAACCAACAAGCTGTTCCTGGAAGCTCTCCATCCCCTGACTACCTCTTCCTTGCCCACCACAGAGGCAAGTGGGGACAGGGTAGACCAGAGCACCCAGATGCTGCCTCTCCAGAGAAGGCTTTGCACCCTGCTCCTGCTCTTACTTCCCTGGGGAAGAGGAGGGGGCTGTGGGAAACAGCCACACGAGCTGGACCTTGAGGAGACACAGTAACCACACAGTGGCCCAGAGCCCTCTGCTGGGCACCTCAGAGCTGAGGATTGGAGTCTCTGCAGGGTAAGACCAGAGCTGGCTGCTACATCCACCCAGGGCAGTACCCTCAGAGCCCACCTGGGCAGGATCTCCTGGGGAGGGGCCGGGGCGCAGCCACAGCAATAGGGAGGAGGGGCCTCTTTGATTCTCCCGGAATCAAGGCATGCAGGAGCAGGCTTGGGCTGGGGATGAGAGCCTGCATAACCTCAAAGCCGAGACAGGGTGTTGGTAGGGACAAATGTGGCCTTGGGGTACTTGGCCAACCAGCCAGAATCCTCATGGGATCGAGGACAATCCCAGGAAGGAGATGAGGCAGGTAAGGGTACCTAAAGCCTCCCATTCCCAAGGACACTCCTCCTGGGGCAGGGCTATGGCATGTTGGCCAGGGAAGCCCAGACTCCCTGCCCAGCCCAGAGGGTTCTGAGATGCAGGGTCGAACAGGCCAGGGGTCTTGAGGGAAGAGGAGTGGTCAAGGTATACTGGCCCAGTCACAGGCTAGCCTCTCAGCCAGCCATGAAGGAGGGTGGGCAGCCTGGGAATGTTCAGGGTTCTGGATCATTCCTCAAGCTGTCCAGGGCTGCCAACCGCTCCACAGTGATCGTAGAGTACTTATACAACTCAGAAAAAATAAATGTGCTTTCTTAAACAATCTCAAATTCTTCTGAAGCCTTCCCGTGGGCCTTACAGAGTGACTAATGGTGGAATTTCAGGCATCCTGGCACATACTGCTCCTGGGGGCAGCCGCCTACCAGGCCAGTGGGCAATGCCAGCCAAGGAGAAGGGGCCAGCCAGGACTGCCTGTGCCAGGCCTTCCCTCATGCCTAGCAGGGATGCCCACAGGGTGAGGCCCTGCTGGTACCCACAAGGCTCTCTATGACCCTATGGCCCCAGGGGTGGGGCCTCTAGGAGTGGGACCTCTGGGGACAGGGTCTCCAGAAGGGGTAGAGCAGGACCTCCTGGGGCGGGGCCAGGCCTCCTCACCTGCTCACCAGGCCCGCAGAAGGGAGCCTTGGGACCCGAGGGAAAAGCAGGCCGGAACTTGTACATGGCAGGTGTCGGGGGGCTGGTCCTCTGCACCGACAGGGCGCTCTCTGGGGAGATGGACCGCAGTCAGGCTGGGGTCAGTCCATGTCCCTCCCTCTGTCTGGCCACCCCTACCTCACCAGCACTGCTTGGGCGTGGGGTCTGCAGGTCGCCTCCGAACGTGCCGGCCTCCACCTTGGGGGGCAGTGACGGCCCCAGGTCCAGCGGCTTCTCATCCAGCCGGTCCAGACTGCCCTTGGACTGGGAGGGGGCGTGGTCAGTGGTAGGTAGGGCATGGGCCAGGGGTGGGGCATAATGGGGACTCCTCCCTGGGCCCTGAGCTCTAGACCATTCCCCAGAATCTACCCAATTCCTCCCCCTTCCACTTCTAGGTCCCCTCCAACATAGTTGCTTCCTGCCTTCAAGGGTCTGCCTTCATCCCATCCCCTACCTGACCCCAGGGCCCCCACCTTGCTGCGGCCCAGGCCAGCCTTCAGCCCGTTGTCACTAAGCTTGACCTTGAGTGGGGCAGCTCGTTCCAGGAGCTCAGGCCGAAGGAAGGGAGGCTTCAGGCGAGCAGCCAGCGGCAGCCGGGGAGGCTCCACCACGTACCTGCACCAGGGGCAGAGGGGTCAATGGCCAGGGTGACCTGGCCTGAACGCTCACCAAAGACAAGGCTGGCCACACCTGCCAAGGGCAAAAGTAGACCAGGCTTAGGGTCCGCACCTGCCCACCCCAAACCCTGCAGGGGTCCCTTGACACCCCGTTCAGGCCTCACCGGGGTGCCAGAGGGCTGCACAGCACGTGCTCCACATTCCCATAGCAGCCTCGGGTGAAGGGGTTCACTCCCCCACGGAACTTCCCCGTCACCTGTGGACATGGGACCCCTCAGCCAGCCTGGCCACCCAAGGTCCAGGCCAAGGTGGACCGGGGGACAGGCAGGGACAGCTGGGGTTCCTCAGATGTAGGCTGGGCAGGGTCAGCCCATGAGTGCCCCCCCTCCCCACCCATTTACCCCGAGTGTCCCTGCAGGAAGCTGTAGAATTTCTGGGCCCTGAGTTACTGCTAGTACAGTTGTCCACAGGTAGGAGTGAGCAGGGGGACAGGGCAAGTGAGGCCCCATACTCCATTCCCCCACCCAGAGTCTCCAGGGCCAGATCCTCCCCCTATAGAAGCTGCATAGTCCACCTCACTAGAGGGCTCCAGTAGTCCTTTCCCTGACACCACCCCCACATGGTCCTGGTGTAGTCCTGGCCCTCTTGGCCCATAGGGGACCTCCCCCCCCATTCCCATCACTGCATGGCCCTCTCCTAAGGTCAGCACCTGCTCGTTGGTGGTACGCCCCCGAGTGACTAGCACCACATGGAAGCCAGTGAGGCCGATGACAGGGATGAAGAAGAGGCCAGCCACACACATGACGGCCATGCTGGCCCGTTAAGGCCAATGGCCATAGGCAAAAACATGGAGCAGGTGCCTGTGAACAAACTATTCCCACCACCACCCAACCAGGAATGGCAACCCACCCCCTGGGGACTCCCAGGCAGTCCCCAGCCCACACTGTCAGGCAGTCCCCCATCCACCCCGAGCCTCAGTTTCCCCCGTGGAATGTGCCCCCAGCCCATACTGTCTTTGCGGTTAGGCCAAGGATACGTGATGGTAGTGTGGGCGGCTCCCAGTCCCTCAGCGTGGTTCAGCACATAGACCAGGCCAAAGGCGACGACACCCACCATGTGTGCACTGAGCGACAGCAGGAACAGGAAGAAGTAACGGTAATTGCGGCGCCCGATGCAGTTGTTGACCCAGGGGCAGTGGTGGTCAAAGTCCTGGGCAGGAGCAATGAGTCAGGGCACAAAGTGGGTGGGAGAGGAGAGACATGGAGATGGGGGCGGACAGGGTGGTGGGATGGTCACCTCTACGCAGTTGTCGCAGACGCTGCAGTGGGAACAGCGAGGTGGACGGTAGAAGTGGCAGGTTGCACACCACTTCATTCGGACCTGGATGCCCCGTACATCCACATTCTTGTACAGCGGGGCCCGGAAGTCATCCTCCTTATCCTCGTCCTCATCCGCTGTGAGCCAGAACCAGGGGAAGGTGGCAGGAAAGTGACTTCCTTGGCAGGAGAGCCCTTCCCGAATCTCTGCCAGCCCACCCACCAGGACCCACCCCACGCCAGGCTCTTTCATGTCAGCCACTCACACTCTAGTGAAACTGAGCAGATTATGTGCCCAGTACAGGGCCCTACCTCGGGGGAAGACGCCAGGGTCCATGAAGGTGGCCATGCTGAAGTTGGCCAGGACAAAGAGGAAGATGATGCCATTGTAGACGGGAACAGCTGGGGACACAGCTCGAGTCAACCATGGGCACCTGCATTGGACAGCAGGATAGAGGTGGGTCTGGGGGTGCTGAAGCTGGGTGGGGAGGGGAGGTGGCAGCAGATGAATTAGGCATGGCCACACATAGGAAGGCTGGGCCACTGAGACCACCATCAGTGCTCAGTGTGGGAGTCAAGAAGGCCACTGCTGCCACATCCCTGCTGGGAGACCCCTGTACATCAGCCTGCTGCTCCTCTACTCAACCATCGGGGCTGAGCACCTTGTGCATGGTGTGCTGGCTCCCTCTATGCCAACACCAACTCCAGCAACCCTCCAGGTGGCTATTAGGAGCTCAACTCACAGTTGAAGAAACTGAGGCTCAGAGCAGCCCGTGGGCCGGAGGGGTGGCAGGCTGGGGGGCGGGAGCCCAGGATGAGAAATGAGCCCACTCTGCCTGTGTACTATGATAGACAGAGGCCAGCCCCAGCCCTTACCCAGACCTGTCCCCAAGCCCAGCAAGGCCCCTTCACCAGGGAAAATTCTCAGTCAGTAAATGCACGGTGGGTTGTCACCCCCGGTTTTCCCTGAGGGGTGCAGTCTCAGTGTCTGGGCCACTGGGCACATCCCCATCCAGGCAGCCCCTTCTTTTCCCTTCTTTTTAGTTTGTCACCTTACTATCCATATGGCAGTGCAGAACACCTGGAGACTCTAGAAAAGCACAATACCCCGCAACCACTCATCATCTCTTTCTACCCCTCAGCCCTTGGCTCCGAGGCTGCCCCCTCTTCCAGGAAGCCTTTCCAGACTCCTGGCACCCCATAAGGGTCACACACACCTCCCTGGTGGGTGTTTTGTCACAGAGAGTGTCCTCTTCAGCCCTCTTGGGACCTGATCAGAGACCCCTCCCTGGAGACAACCAGTCCTTGGGCACATGGCCTGTGGTCCCCTGCCCTGACCCTGCAGCAGGGTCCCTGAGTCCATTCACTTGATTCCCACAAAGTTCCTCTGGCCTCAGGTTCCTGATCTCTCCCATGGCTCCTGGCTGCTTTGACAAGTGGGGGGCACCCACTTGGGAGTTGGGGGGATTGTTCCCCTTCCCATAACTAGCCCCTCTGTGGAGTTGGGAGTGCCAGAGGAGATCCCCTACGGTAGCCCTGACTAAGAGGACAGGGCATCGTGGCCTCCAGCAGGGTGAGCAGTACCCATGGCCTTACCCACCGCCCCAGCGCACACCGGCCACGCTGGCGCACCCACGCCTGTCTTGGCCAGGAGCCAGCCCTGCCACCCCAGCAACCACCTCCATGGTAGCAGAACTTCGCTATTTTTAGTGGAAAGCGAGAGGCTATTTAAAGATTCCACTTCCCACGGCAGCAGGCTCAGCGGGCCAGGAGCCGCAAGTTACCCCATCCTCTTCTCCAGGACCTGCTGTGGAGGTGGATGCACTCCCCGAGGACACAGGTCCCCTCTGCCAGGAGGGCTTTTCTCTATCACCCCCTGCCCAGGCAGCCCAGAGCACCCACCAGTAGACACCTTCCACATTCCCCATCCCTGTGGGCTGAAGCCTGACATACAGATGGTGCTGAATGTGTGCTGTGGTCTCTGATCCAATCCCATTCAGCAAAGTGACAGTGGGTCCCTGAGGCATGGTCTGCTCAGCAAGGCGGGGTGGGGGCAGAAGCCAAAATGCCAGTGGGGATGGGCTCTCCAGGCAAGTGAGAGCTGCCCGCTTAAGAGAACCAGGTACTCCGAGGAGCCAGGGAGAGGCGCGGGACTGTGGGCCCCGCTCAGGTGGTACAAGCCAGCTCTCCATGATGCCTTCTGGGAAGGGCTAGCTATGCAATCTGTACAAAATGAAAATGCGGGCGCTCTTGTTTACAAAGTATCAAGGGGCTTCTGGGTGGCTCAGTCCGTCCAACTTCGGCTTGGGTCATGATCTCGTGTTTCGTGGGTTCGAGTCCCATGTCAGGCTCTTTGCTGATAGCTCCAAGCCTGAGCCCTCTTTAGATTCTGTGTCTCCCTCTCTCTCTGCCCCTCCCCCGCTGGCACTCTGTCTCTCCCTCTCTCTCAAAAGTAAATAAACATTAAAAAAAATTAAAAAGTATCAAGAATTTCAAGACACTGACAGCAAATCATTAAGGGCAAGTGTGGGCTCTCATGCACCTGTGAGTCCCATGGCATCAGTGGGGCCAGCCTGCTCTGGGAGAGGAAGGAGCTGAGAGGTCCTGAGGTGCTCCAGGGCCTGCAGATGTGCACACACAAGGTGGAGGTGGGTGGGCACTGAAGGTAAGAGGACACATAGGGGAGGCCAGAGCAAGGGCCCTGTCCATTACTGTTGTCCAGATTTTGCCAGTGGATCCTACCTGCCCTGTGCAGTAGAACATGAAATCCACCCTTCCAGCTGTGGGGGGTGGGTGTTTTTCTGTTTTCTCTATTTTAGAGGCAAGGAATAGGTATAGGAGAGCTTGTCACATATCAAGGCCTTGGGGTGAACCTATGTCTGGGCTGGGATTCTAACCATCATGCAGGCAGGCAGGGACTGAACCCCATGGGCAACGCCCCAGCCACACTGACCAGAGTTTCCCGTGGCCCAGGTGGCCTGTCCTCCCTGAGCCTCAATGATCCCGCCAGGCTGCATGGGTGGCCCTGAATGAGATGTCTGGGGCTGGGAGGAGTGGATAGCACCTGCACAGCAATGGGCCCATGTTTGGGATCTGCACTGTGATGGGGCAACGTTTGCATTGAGGTGGTGGGCAGCCTCTGTTCACCGTGGGCACCAACCCCCTGCATGCCTGGGCCGCACATACCAGGGAGAGTGGGGTGGGGCCTCAGCTGGTATTGGGCAGGCTTTTGGGGAGGTAGTGGGCAGGTTCTTGAACAGGGACCTGAGCCATTGGCCCCTCTGCCCACCATTGCCAGGCCCCCAGGCTTGACTCAGATGCAGGATCAGGCATTCCCCACGCATTCTTGTCCTCCCCATCCTCCCTCAGGGGGCCTTTGCCCCTAAGCCATGCCATAAGGAGGGTCCTAGCCTGGGTCATGCCTAAGGAAGACTGGCTCACTGGCCAGGGCCGGCAGGACCATGCACAGACACACATACGTATCCTCATGAACATGCAGGGACACATGCACATACACATAAGCAATGCACACACAGATACACAATATGCTCCAAGACACACTTGTGTGAATACATGTCTGTACATGCATGCACACAGACACATGTGCATACATAACCACATTCAAAAGGCACATGTATTCAAGCACACATCGACACATATTGACCCGCAAGACACACATGCATAAATATTTGCAAAGACAGATAGGCCCGCTTGTGCACATGCTGGCACACGTGCAGAAACACACACATAGATGCAGACGTGCCCTTCCTCACACTGACCCCCTTCCCTATGCTTCCCATGGACCAGGCAAGTGTGAGGACATGTGAGGACATGAAAGCTCTGTGGGCAAGGCCTGGCAGGCAGAACTGCTCAGTCCACCTTGAATCTATCCTAGGCTCCAGGAGGGCCCCTCTGCCCACAAGTACAACACTCCATTCCCACCCAGGGGACTGTATACTCCAGGCAGAGGATGGCCACCTCTTGCTGGCTGCAGCCATACTCTGGGCCCAGGGCGGGCCCGAGTGGGGGATGGCCCAGCTCTGAAGCTAGAAGCCCTCCTCCCCATCCAGCCCCCGCCTCCTGAGTGTCAGGGCCACACGCCGCCACCGCCATGGGCCCCACCCAGACTGAGGCCCCAAGTCTTCCTGGCCCAGCAGGGAGACACCACCCAGTGGGGGTGGGGGGTTCTGCAGGGACAGTATGCGCGCCGCAGCTAAATGTGGAATGGAAAATTTTACCTCAGGAGTTTTCATTTAAATCGGGTTCTTCATTAACACTGTGTTTAAGAATAATGCTCACACACGGGAGCACCTGGGACCAGAGGGTTTGTGGCCGCTCTGCCCTGGTCAGGCCAGGCAGGGCCTCTGTCCTCGTGCACCCATTCCAGTCCCTGCAGACATCTGAGCAGATGGGGAAACTGAGGTTCAGGAGGCCAAAGATACCCTAGGCCACAGGTAGTGAGGCCTGCCAAGGGGCTCACCTCAAGTTTCCTTCCTTCCCATGTGGACCCTGGCAGGAGCTCCATCCACCTGGGCCTTCTGTCCTTTCTGGGCCTCTGAGTATGGGGAAGGCTAAGGCCCATCCTGGGAACTAACTGTGACATCCCAGAAGTCAAACCTTTGGTCCTGGACAGACATAAGATGGCCTAGCCTGGCCCCAGGTGTTGGTAGTCTGAAAGCAGCTCCAGTTTTCTGATGTCTACAGGGTCCTCTGTCATTCTGCAGAGTGGCTCTGGGAGGAGAAAGGGGCTGAGGTGGAGGCTCTCAGAAACGGCACCTCCCACCCCAGCACCTGACCCAACCTGGCACTGAGCCACAATGTGAAGGGTTTCTGGAGCCCAAGGGGACACGACTGTACCAGGAACCTAGGAAGGCTTCCTGGAGGAGAAATGCCTCTGGATATCTGCCCTTCAGTGTGATGCTCCCCATCCTCCAAGGGGGATGCCCCACCTCTGGTCATTCTATCCACACCCCAGCCTCTCCTGGGCAACATGTCTGAATGTCCTGCTTGTCCCAGCCCCCTCAGTGAACTGGCCCGAGGAAGGGGTCCTTGGTCTTCTAGGCTCCTGGCTCCCCACCCTGTATGATGTCAGTGTAGACCTGCCTCAAAGGGGGCAACTCCTGTTTGCTGAGCAGAGAGGGGGCCTGGGGCCACACAGCACCCAGTGAAGTTCAAGGGGGAGAGACAGAGAAGAACCCTGTGGGAGCCCCAAGGGCAGGGTGGGGAGGACACAGGAGTGGACTGCTCCTTTTTGAGCACATGTCTGAGTCTGCAGCAGGCCCAGGCCCAGAAAGAGAGTGAAAGTGTGGGGGCTAGGGTGACCAGAGGATTGTCCCAAGGAGGGGACCACTGGGAGCCCTGCTTGCCTGGAATCTGCATGCTGTGAGTGGTGTCACTAGGCCTGGTTTGCCTGGCAGAACCCCTCTCAGGAGCCCAATTGTCTTGGAGGACTCCAGGGGAGCCAGGGGTGGGGGTGGGTTAGGGCCCCCAGTGGCCTTTTGGCCCGGAGAATGTGGCCTCAGAGGCTCAGGGGCGCCCGGTCCCAAGGGCAATCAAGCCTCCCTTGGCTAGATGGTCACTGAGCCTGGCCCCCAGCTAGTGCCCTTTCACCCCCATCTTACCGCAGGAACACATGCCACCTTCTTTCAGGCAGAGTGGGTCACATACAAGGCAGGACACAGGAAAAGGCCTGCAGTGCCCTTGAGGGAAACCTGCACCTCGCTGGGCCGTTGTTCCTGAACCCAGAACCCCAGCTCTGAGAACAGAGGAAGGAAAAACTTGGCAGGGTCCAGGAGCATCAGCGCCCACATCTTGGGAGTCAGGTTCATAGGGCAGTCTTGTAGGGGCCCTCTGAAATCACGGGAAGGGCTCACAACAAACTCACTATAGTGAGGCTTAGGTGAGCCTAGGAGGAGATACAGGCGGGCTCTCTGGGGTAAGGTTGATTTCAATTTCTTTAAAGATTTATTTCCGTGCATTTCACAAGTTCTTGAAAGAGAACACGTATTACTTTTAATGTTAGGGAGGAAAAACACTGAACTGCACTTTGGGAGTGAGAAACCAGGATCAGTAAGTGGAGGTCAGGCTACCAGGAAGCACACCTGAGGCCCTTCCAAGTCCCAGACACTGGCCCCGGGGCCAGGACAACTGGGCCCCACCCCTCCAGAAGACCTTGCACCCACTGCCCACCTGCCCCTCTCCTCTCTGCCCCACAGCCAGCAGCATCTGAATAACAAGAACATGCCTGCTTGCCAAAGCCAGAAATAAGCCCGTCCACACAGGCCTTTTTTAAACACACTCTTGGCAGCCTGTGGTGCCCACCCAGTCCCAGCCTCCAGGTAGAGGGCTCCCGCGCCTCCATGGGCACCCAGTGCAGACTCGCTATCCTCACAGCTGCTATCCACACTCTTCCGCGCTCTTGCTAAGGCCAAGGGTGCCAAGCCAGCTGCTGCTCACCCCTGCTCTGGGCTCACACTCCAGGGCTGACCTGCTTCAAAACAGAGGCCTCACTGGCTACAGCCACTTGTCAGGCTTCAGGTTCCCAGGAAGGCTTGAGTGGTCATAGCTTTAGTCACCTGGGCTGTCTCGGCATGGGACCTGTGGAAGGGGGTGGTCCCAAATCTGTACGACTAAAACCTGGAACCCCCAACCCCTACTTGTACCTGGGGTGGGGGGTGCCCCACAACAATTGTGTTGTAAACAGGCTGATGTGTGAGCCAACCTGTCTCAGGTGAAGAAGCTATGGCTGCATGGGCCCAGGGCTCTGCCTACCTTCTGACTCAAGGGTCCCAGTGCCTGACATGACCGGTGTCCCTGGATGTGACCTGGTCTGGGCCCTCCTGCTTCGACCCTGAGCCTTCCTGAGAAGGTCAAGGGAGGGTGGAGGGCATTGCCAGGCCAGCATCAAGGGTGGCTTTGGGGCAGGCACGTGGCAGCCAGGCCAGGCCACACCTACGCAGGAACAACTTGGCTCTGGCCCTGGGCTGGACACCCAAGAGCTGCCCTCAGCTCCTTGCTGGAGGCTGGTGGCTCTCTACAGCCCCTGTCCCCTCATGCAGCCCGTTGGGAGGGGAGGGCTGCAGCCACACCCTGGGCAGCCACAGCACACACTCCCCTATTCGGGCCCAGCTCCTCACACTCAGGGCCTGGCACACCCATGAGATGCCCACCAGCCACTAGTGTCCCCACACACAGAACTCACCTGTCCCTGGTGCCCCAGGATAGGTACACTCACTGTTTCTGTCTCAGCCCAGCGGGGGGCTCACGTGCGCATAGCTCTGGTGCCAGCCCTGCCATGCCCAGCCCTCCCTGCCCCTGCCCCCTGCCCTGCCCTGCCCAGCCCGCGGGCCCTGTCCCCCCAGCCCTGCCAAGCTTCATCTCTTGCTGTACCGACCCCTGCCCCTTCTGGCCCGGCTGTGGTCGCCTGTGCCCCCGGTGACGCGGGGACTCACGTGAACACGAAGAACAGGGTGCTGGAGCCGACCAGCAGCGCGGCGGCCGTGGCCACCGGGATGTACTTGGCGGGTTTGAGGCGCGTCCCGGGGCTGCGGGGCATCCTGGGCGCCGCGCCGCCGCATCCCTCCCCGGGGCCGGGCGGGCGGGGCCGGCCGGGGTCGGGCCGGGGTCGGGCGGGGCGGGCTGGACGCGGCGCAGGACCCGCGGCGGCGGCGGCGGCGGCGGCGGCGGCGGCGGCGGCGGCGGCGGCGGCGGCGGCGGAGGAAATCCCACCCCACGGGTAGCGGCGGCGGCGGCGCGCTGATGTCAGCGCGCCCCTTAAGGTGGACCGGGAGGGGAGGAAGGGGGGCCGCGGGACTGGGGCGGGGCCAGAGGGGGGGCCGGGGCGGGGCGGAGCTCGGACCCAAGGCAGACGCACCCGGCCCCCGCCCCGCCCCACGCCCTCCTCCCGGGGCGCTGCGTGCTGGAACCGCCCAGACTAGGGAACCACCGAGCTCCATCGGGCCCGACTGTGCTGGCGTCCTGCGTGGCGTTCGGGACCTGGGCCTGGCGGCGCCGTTCCTCGCCTTGGTGCCCCAGCCAGGCGTGTGCCCGCGGCTCTGTGAAGCCACCCAGCCGTCGCACACCTGCAGTCCCTGCCCGCTGGGTGGGCACCGCGGCAAACGCCAGGGCCCCTGTTCCCACTCCGCAGGCCCTGGCGCTGTGGCCTGTAGGTCGCCTCCTGTGCCTCTATTTGCACAGACTTTTCCCTAAACACCTCGGAGCCTGTCCCTGGGATCAGGTTGATGTCCCTGCTATTCCCGGATAGGGCCAGACCCCTCTCACCTGGAGCCCCCCTAGCATTCAAGGGGGTGGAATATTTGTGACTCTGTATGGGCACCTTCATTGTTTATCTCCTGTCCATCCCACAGCCCTCGGGCCACTCGACTGAACTAAGTCCTGCTAGTGGGCAGGGTAAGGGGGGGAGGGGGCGCTGATCTCTCAGGATCCTGACCCAAGCTGCATGCTTGGGAATGTGTGCATGTGGGAGAGCTAGGGCCGGATGAGCCCCTCAGCCTCCCCAAAGCAGGGTGGAGTGCCCCTCAGGAAGCGCGGGGCACCCTGCCCCTGCCTGGGATAGGCCTGTGGGCAGGCCCACCTCCTGCAGGAAATCCCACCCGCCAGTGCCGCTGCCGCTTAAGGTGGACCTGCAAGCTTTGCAGTGCCTAGCCGCATGCGGTATGGCTGGAGTGGGCTGAGCAACCTGGCAGCAGTGCAGAACCTCTGGGAGGTTGGGACCTGGGGCAAGTTCTGAAGCCTCCACAGTGAGGACCAGCCAGTCTGTTCCCTCCTACACACTCCCAGAGCCCTCTGCCCAGAAACCAAGACCCACCAGCCGCCTCCCCAGGTGGGAATACAAGGCGGGGGGGTCGGGGGCAGGGGGGTTGGCAGGGAGGGAGTGGTCCCCACCATCCTCAGCCTGACTTCCGCATTTTAGCCAGAATCCCTTGCTGCCCAGGGGCCACCTCTTCAGGCCATGCTACCAAAGGCCCTGGGGCTTCTTCACCCTGTGCCCTCCCTGTCTGTGTGAGAGCCTTATGAAGGCCCCAGCAACAGCTCTGCAAGCTGCTGGCTGTGAGCCATTAGAAAAGATGCCAGGCTGGGGGCCGGAACTGGAGCATTAATGCTGCTGCCTGACAGTAAAAATGGTAACGGGCTTTTCTTCCCATAACATCCCAGTTGTAGCCTCTGCCCAGTGGGGAGCCCACTCCAGGGGGCCCAGCACGGGGTTGAGGGATACCCTAGCACTAAGTGGGTTAAGGCAGCACGGACGCTTGAGCTGACATGTCCTTACCTCTGCCTCAGCACTCTAGTGGCCTCAGGTCACCAGATAGAAGATCCAGGGTCCTCACATAGAAAGACTCCAGCCAATACATGCCCCACCTTCGCCTTTGTTACTGCCCTTCTGCAACCCAGCACTGGGATCCCAGGCCCCCGGAAGCCTCTGGATGCAGGCCCACCCTTGGGGAGACATTCCTCCCAACACGCTCCCAGCTGGTGGCTCTTGCCCAGGTCTAACTCCAGGTCTGTGTAGGGGTACCAGGATGGCTGAGAGCTGTGAGTGCCAAGCACTGGTCATGGAAAGAAGGGGTGCTTGTTACCTCCTTGGTGACATCCCTGCAGACTTGCCTGGGCACAGGGGGGTCCTGGTGGGGGAGAGGGGTGCTGGGGGGAGACCCAGGCCAGTGAGGCCTCTGGCCCAGGAGTCCTCTCCTAAGGAGCTAAGATGCCCAGGAGAAGGAAACCACAGCAGAAAGCTTGCCCAACTTGCAGCTCAGTGGACTGACCTGGAACAGAAAGGTACATCATCTCACTTCTTACTCCATCCCCAATATTGTCAGCATCTCAATTCTGACTTTACCATTGCCTTTTTGCCACAGGGAGGAACCCAGCTGAAAAAACACTGGCTGGGGAGCAAGGCAGAGCCCCCCCCACCCCACCCCCACCCCCCCCCACACACACCCCTGCTGACATCCCTGCTCACTGGTGAGACCCACTGTCAGGACTGCATGTCTCCCTTTCTGCAGCACATTCTGCATTGTCAGCAAGCCACACCTTTAGTTTTTATTTTATTTTTTAGCAAGCCACACCTTTAAATGCACCCCGTTAATGTAGCCTGGTCACAGCACAGCTCTGTTCCCCAGCCATTCTGAGGGGCCTACCCCGTTGTCAGGGTTTTAACCCCTTGGAGACACAATTCATCACCCAAGAGGAAAGAAGTCAGCCTGTGGTTTTACATCAAGTGGGATTTATCTTGTTTTGGAGCCCAAAGCAAAGACTATTAAACAACCATTCTGTGCTGAAAGGGATGTCTGACTGCCCTTCCCTGAAGGATTAAGCCCTGGGCAGACTTACACACATCAGTGCTTCCAACAGAGGCCCATACAGAAGCAACACCTGTCCTTTACAACATCAAAATTCCAATTCAAGATAAGCAAGGTGCATTTCACAAGCTTCAATGTCCTTCCTTGGCGGGAAGGACCTCTGTGCCAACACCGGCTTCAAGAGCATCCACTCCTGTACCTCTAGAGGCCCAAGGCTGCCAGAACACAATGCTGACCAGCAAAGTTTTGTTTGGCTTTCAAAAAAAGAGCAGCTTCCTTTGGAGGTGCATCCCCCAGAGGGAACAAGGATCCAAGGTTTGGAATCAGACAGGTCACAGGACACACTGGGAAGTTGGACAGAACAGGACACAGCTAAAAGACTGGCCACAATGTAAAGCACCTCTAGCAGGTGTTAATGACCAATAGCTGAGTGAGAGTGCATCCACTCCAGAGCCCAGTCCTAACTTGCTCCTCCCCCACTGGAGGGCAGTATGGCCACACTTCATAACCCAGGCGGTCTCCTGGGACCCTTTACCACATATGCTTTTGAAAAGCCTGCTGGTGCACTGAAAAGCCTTTCTCCCACTTAAGATAATGTTTAGAGACCATTTGTTTTATAAGACAAACCCCTAAATGGCACTAACCCATTTGCATTCTTGAAAACGTCCCTTTATTTAAAGCTACTGCAGATGTCCAAAATTGCACCCAGATGGAGACACCGTTGAGTGAGCGGGTAAGACAATTCTCTCCAACGATGGCAGTGAGCTGTCCAACAAGGGCTGTGGGGCCGAGTCCCACCAACACAGTGCACCAGACTGGACATGTGTGCTATGGGACTGGCTTCTCCCTCCACCAGGGCAGAGGGCCAACCAAACGCGGCCTCAACCAAAGCCTGGAAACACACTTGGCCGTCTTGCACCAAAGGCCAGGGTACTCTGGCAGTCTTCCTTTCCCTACCTCAGAGGCAAAACAACAACAAAAAAGCCTATTCCTTGCCACAGGGCAGAAGCGCATGAGTCCCCCCCCCAACCAGCACACCTGCCCCACCTCAGCTGCATCATGGCCCCAGGGACCAACAGCTGCGCTGAGCCCACAGCAGAGCCAGAGGCGATGAGTGAGACCCGCAGCGCTGCTCCAACATCCTGGAGCCAGCAGGAACCCACACTGCTCCCAGGACAGGGCCGGCGCACACATGGTCCTGCCTCCGCGCAGGTTTCAAATGTGTTGTTTATTCACTATTTTTGATGACTATAAATAAGTGTTTCCACTATGGAAAAGAAAGTTAGCACAGTACATTTTCATGACTGGGGAATGGATTTTCTGAAGTCATCTTCAATAGGGCAAAAACTTAGAAAAAAACCACCTGAATGTTGGAATTCAGTTCTTTATATAAAGTCCCTTGTAAAAACAAAACAGAATAAAAACAAACTGAAAAGAAGGGGCAGAGCAAAATTTTAAAAAAGAAAAAAGAGGAAAAGAATGGAAGGAAGAGAAAACAAGGGAAGGCGGCTTATTGCTCCTCCTCCGCTCTATCCTTGGTCTCGGCGTCTTCCGACTCCTTGTTCTCCTTCACCGAGAGAGCTTCTAGCTTCTCGGCCACCTTCTCAGCATTGTCGTTTTTGCCTGACCCTGCTAAGACATAGGGGGACACAGTAAGAAAACTGAGAAGCACCACTCTTCCCAGCCCACCCACCTCCTGTGACCCTGGGCGAAGGCCACAGGGCAGGCCACTTCACCATGTGCCAGCCAAGGCAGCCTCCAGGGTCACCCAAATTAAGAGCTCACACCTAGGACGATGGTCAGGCAGCTCAGTACTTGGTCGGGCCCCAAGTAAGCAAGTGACTGTGAGGACCTCTTGAAGCCCCTTTGGCCTCTGGTGGGCTCTAGCCAGACGTCATTTTACTTGACGGCTAGTCTGGGTGCTGTGAGGCCAGGCCAGTGAGCACATGCTTGGGGCGTCTATGGCTACCTCACTCCCCAGAAGCACCGTGTCCCCAGACAACTGCATCACCCATGACAGGTCAAGGTGGTCACAGCACCCTGGGATGTTACTCTGGCAGACGGAAAAAGCACCCGCCTGGGGCTGCAGCCAGGTGCAGAGTGAGTCTGCGAGGCAGTCCCCACCCCCAACTCCACGTCACCTTTCTTTTCTCTCTCTTCGATCTCTTTCCTGCATTCTTCAAACTTTGTTTTAAATTTCTGTGCATCTGCAGAAAGAAGAGAAGAGACCTCCTAAGAGCCCTAAAAGGTCTGAAGAGCCAAGATTCACAAAGGGCTCGTCCCATGGGTGACTTAAGGACACAGCCCTGGGCTCACTCTTGCCTGGACCAAGCAGTGACTGTTTCTCAAGTCCCTCCAGGGACTGGTAGCTAGGTTGGCCCATCTCCCTCCACCTGACTCTGTGACAATTTGGGCAGAATGGTACACAGCACTGGTGGCCATGTAAAACCAAGGGGTCAGGAGCCTCCTGGCCAGACACTCTGCTCTCCACTCATGTCAGAGTAGCTACTAGATGAGGCCCACTGGGCACTTCTGACAATCAGGGCTGGAAAAGACATCCAAGCTGGGGAGAGGTCACCATGGGCCTGGGATCCCAGCACCTGCTGGCAGTCAGGTGGCTGCGAAGGGACATGCCTGCCCTGGGTAGACTGGATGCCCAGCTCCCTTTCAGGTTAAAAGGGAAAAGGCACTGCTCTCATCAGAGCCCACATGAAGCCTCGAGGGTACACAGGTCGACTGCAGCACTCACATTCCTGCCCCTGAGAGAGCACCAGACAGCAGAGTGAGACTGGTCCCTCCCACAAGCTTCTCACAGGCACTATCAGTTCTTCCTGAAAAGCAGTACCCAAGGGCCTGGTGGCTCTTCTGCTTACTTTCAGCATTTAGGAAGCGGATGGCCAGCAGCTCTGGCTTGGGGCACTCATCGGCAAAGTCGGCGTGGGTGTTCCAGACCCAGGCACGGTCGCTGCCTGCGTTCGGCTTCAGCTCCATCATTGGCGTGACTGGGGAAGAAGAGCCATGTGAGGATCCTGACAACTGCTACGAGACCACCCCGGGCAACAGGAGGTCCCGCCTTGGGGTCCACCAACCAGGCCTAGACAAACTCCTGTGGGATACAGGATCTTACTCAAACCTCTTTGAAAATGTCCCATGTTCACTTAAAACCAGGACTGTCCTGGAGTGCCTGGGTGGCTCAGTCAGTTAAGCGGCCCAGTTTGGCTCAGGTCATGATCTCACAGCTCGAAGGCTTGTGAGTTCGAGTCCCACATCGGGCTCTGTGCTGACAGCTCAGAGGCTGGAGCCTGCTTCTGATTCTGTGTATCCCTCTCTCTCTGCCCCTCCCCTGCTCACGCGCTGTCTCTTTCTCTCTCTCAAAAATAAACAAACATTGAAAAAAAAAAAAAAAACCACAGGACTGTCCTAAATCTGGGAACAGGGTGACCTGCTCCCTGACGAGGAGAACACCTCAGAAAGGATCTCCAATCCCACTGGAACAAGGGCTCCAATGCCAACAGAGCCACTCATGCCCAGCCCTTCCTGTGGAGCACCCATCATGTAGCTATGTCCTTGCTCAACCACACCATCAGGTAGCTGGCCCATTGGGAAGTGGGGGACAGAAGCCATAAGTGGGGTAATCATCCAGGAGGACATGGAGTCAGCTTTGCACTTGCCAGGGTCCCTAGGAGACAAGGCCACCACAAGTAGACACCATGGGCCCTGGTGACATGCACATACACCATGGAATAAGTAGGAATCTGGAATAAGTAGGAATCTGGAATAAGCAGATACACCCATGTCCTCACGCTCTGCACAGACCCAAAAGGAGAAACTGACTGCGCAAAGAACAAGAGCACACTAGGGGCGCCTGGGTGGCGCAGTCGGTTAAGCGTCCGACTTCAGCCAGGTCACGATCTCGTGGTCCGTGAGTTCGAGCCCCGCGTCGGGCTGTGGGCTGATGGCTCAGAGCCTGGAGCCTGTTTCCGATTCTGTGTCTCCCTCTCTCTCTGCCCCTCCCCCGTTCATGCTCTGTCTCTCTCTGTCCCAAAAATAAATAAACGTTGAAAAAAAAAAAAAAAAAAAAAAAAGAACAAGAGCACACTTGTGCACCCCTGTGCCCCTGGCAGAGGTCTCCAGGGACCTGAGCATATATTGACTGCCTGAACCGGGAACAGTCACACCATCCCCATGCAGACACCTGGCGAGCCCTTGACCTCTACAGAGCACAGAGATGCCATGGCCTCCTGCTGCCACCACCCACCTAGCACATTAAGGGTCTATGGTATGTAGGGGTCCCAAAACACACCTGCAACTCAGAAACAACCCAGTGATCTGACAAGGCTCCTGAAGAAACATAGGGTGTCAGGAAGTCCCCTGGGGAGCGATTCAAATTGGAGTGGAGGCCAGGGGCCAGAGCAGACAGGTGGGGGAAGAGGGAGAGACACAAGAGGACTACCAGAATGGCCCCTAAGGAAGGCAAGAAAGCCCCTCCCTGCCACCTCTCAGGAGGATTTCTGCAAACCCGCCCATCCTTCCACATCACCCTCAAGAGCTGCTCTGCTCAGGTTCCTGCCAGGTCACCCCAGGTGTCCAGAAGAGAGGCCCTCCCTTGCCAGACATGCATTCTACCCAGTAACACAGACACGGCACCAGATCAGGAATGGAGCCCAAGACACATCTACTTCCAAACACACATAGCACTGCAGAACAACCTAGCAGCCAAAAGACTGATATGGCGGGGACTCACTGTCACCCCTTCACAGGCCAGGCCTGGTGTGGCTTTCCCCAGACCCTCCCATCCCCCAACCATGTTGAGCCCAGGGTTAATGCATCACACGTGTTCAAGGGCCTCAACCTGTCACCACCCACTATCTGTTTGGTCTCACAGACACCTAAAGATGAGGCAGCCACCTTCTCTCTGCAGCCCTTCCCCTCTGTGTTCTCACCAGGGAACACCCGGCAGGGACAGAACACACCAAAGAGTGGGAAGGCTGCCTACTGGGCACATCAAAATACAAATGGGAGCACACATCCTCACAGCACTGCCCAACCCTTGGGCAGGTGCTCCACGGACCTAAGCCCACACTGGGGCTCTGCTTCCACCCCATCATGTCCTGTCTGCTTGGGCTCCACATCTTGTGTGCTATAAGCTTCTCTGCAGGTCTGCTCTGAGTTCAGAGCATGCTGGAAAACTTCATTTCCTATTTTAAGTTCAAAACACACTGCAAATATGCACTCTATGTCATAATGCACTCCCAGATTCCTAGCCCAGCACTGAAAGCAACCTGCCCAAAGATCTGAAGGTATCCTCATGTGCAGCGCTGGAACTTAGAGTGAAAACACACTCCCAAGAGGCCACCTACTGTAGTGGTTGGCGCATATCTTCAGGGTCTTGTCCCTCCTCATGAGGAGGCGGATGGTCCCTTTCTCCTTATGCTTCAGAAGCTTGACATCACCTGTGCCTCGTTCCTTCCATTCTGGGAGATCGTTCTCTGAAGCAAATCGGAATAGCTTTGCCCGCCTTCAAGAAAAGCCATTACAAGAGAGCTTAAATGTGTGTGAAGACAGAATAAACAGTCAAACGTTTGCTGGCAAACAACACTTATTTCCTGTACCTGGCGTCTCCACGGACACCCCTCCCTTTCTTTGTACTTCTAGGACGATTAAGTCAAAAAATTACCAAAAAAGCAAAACAACATTCCTAGTATTTACTTGGAATAATGAAGTGAAAAAGAAAAGGGATTTCTACAACCACAGAACTTTCCAATTTTAGTATATGTGCTGCCGAATCGAGTACAACAACCACAGAACTTCCCAACAGAAAGACACAACTTCTCAACAAAGACACCTCCTGAATATGCTGGGCTTGCCTGTGATCGTAGTGCAGGGGAGCCCCTGGTGTCCCATAGGGCTGCAGAGGGTAGCAAGGAAGCAGATGGAGGTTGAGGACCCCTGCCCTCCACAGGGCCAGCCCTTCCCTCTGCTGTGAGATGCACCCTGTGCTTCCCAGGCCCCCCAACCCAGAGAGACCTCTGCAGACCTCTCTGTTCAGGCCACGAGGCTCTGGCCCAACGTCTTGCCTTTTTGCTCTGAATAGCACCTCACACTGGGCCCAGCCAAGGCTCCCACCCAGATGGGCTCCCATGGTGAGCCCAGCAGTCCTGCCTTTAGGACTTCAGGCTGATGTCCTCCATTTCCTTACCCACAGGACCCCAGCCTTGCTGGTCCATTTCCTGCACCACACTCTGCTCTCTCTCCCAAACTCAATTCCGTTACAGGAGACAGTGCCCTCACAAGGATGCCCGCAGAGCTTTCACCTGGAGCCCAAGGGCCCAGACGCAAAGGCCTGACCTGCTGGCCTCACTTCCCTCAGGAAAGGCCTGTGTCCAGGACACTGAAAGCAGTTCTCGGCCCTGTGAGGGCTGAAGAGGGTAAGAACAGCAGCACCAGCTGCTGGGAGGAGCCAGCCCCTGGCTGCAGCACCATTTCTGGGCAAACCAGAGACGTGGAAAACCAGTATCTTCAGGGACTCACCTACCACTCTGAGACCAAGAGGATGTATATGACTCTCCTTCCCCAGGCCTTTGGGGGTGGTGGGAAAGGGCTGGTCTCCCCAGTCTGCCTTCCTTAGAGGGAGGGATCACTGTTCCCTGCCCCCCACTCACAGCAAAGCACTCAAATCCTCATCTGGCTTCTTAGTTAGAATCTGAAGACGGTGGAGGAACTCCACTTGGACAGGAAAAACGCTCCAGCCTGTTTCCATTAACTTGTGACTGAGTCTAACGTTTCCTGTGATTCTGAGTACAGACAACGGGTCAGTCTCAGCAGTGTGGATTTTGTCGCAGACATCTCAACACATGGCTGGTGCCAGTACTACTTAAAAACGACACATGCCGTCATAGCCTCACACTGAAGGTGTCAAACACATGCAGGATAATATTTAGAAAGTAATCTCGATAAGCATAACACATCCATTTTCTTTTGTAATTCCAGGCATTATTTTGTGCATTAAAAACGCTGAATTGGGAGTTCACAAACTTCAGGATGCCAAAGTCTGGCATGCAAAAGAAAAATAATATTAATAATGGTAGAGACTCCCTATTCAACCAGAAGAAGGGGGCCATGGGAGTTTGGGAGGTAGCAAGCCTGTAAGGTGACATGAACAGGAGGCTGTGGAGATGCACCTTGGTGGGCAGAGCAGCAGGGACAGGACACCAGGGAGCACCTGTGCTCTCCACAGCACTGGCCACCGGGAAACAGGGGCACCCAGTGAAGAGTTATCCAAAGAGTAGATTCTAACAGCAGCCCTGATTTTCCACGTAGGATTAGTCATCATACAATTCCAAGCCCTTTCTTCAGCCCCAGTCCTATTTAAGGTCAGGCCAAGACCTTGACACCTGTAAAAACTGTAACTTCAATCTTACATTAAAAGATACATGTTTCTCAGGATGCCTGGGTGGCTCAGTTGGTTAAGCCTCCAACTTTGACTCAGGTCATGATCTCATGGTTCATGGGTTCGAACCCTGCGTCGGGCTCTGTGCTGACACCTCTGAGCCTGGAGCCTGCTTCAAATTCTGTCTGCCTCTCTCTCTGCCCCTCCCCTGCTCACACTCTGTCCCTCAAAAAACAAATAAACATAAAAAAAAAAAAAAGATACAGGTTTCTGGAGCAACATGAGCTTACTTACATTTTAAAAAGCTCTTCTTCATCTTCTTCCAGCGTTTTAATTTCTTGCTCAGGAAGAGAAACTATAGGCTCAAACTGGGGGTCATGGTTGGACTCATCTGCATTCTCGGTGGAGGTGTCATGGTCCTCATGGGTGTCCTGTGGAGTGAGGTGCAGAGAGGTGACTCTGCTGGCGCCAGAGCGTGCCCCTCACCCAGAGCTCAGCAGTGGGCACCCCTCCTAGTGAACGGCCTCATCCCCAAACAAGAGATTAAGCCCACAGTCTTTCACATAAGGGTTTGCACGCACAGAGTGCAACAAGATGCTGAATTTCAGCACCCTCCCCAGATGCATCAATCACATCTGTGCACATACTGGGGCTCCTAAATTGAGCCACCTACTGGCAGATGAGAAACTGCCTCATCACTTGAACCTCAGTTTCCTCATCTGTAAAATGTGGATAATCACAAGGGCAAATGATTAAAAGATGCAATGACAGAAGAGGGTCTCAAGTAGAGTTGTCACCCTTTAATCAAAAAGCAACCATTTGGGTTTTTACTGGTTGAGAAAAATCTGTGCTCTTGCTTAGCAGAAAGGAAAAAGGTCGCTACAGGATGGCTAGTGCTTACACGCAATTCACAGTTCTGTCGGCAATTTGATCTTAAATCAGAAAGTTGATGTGTCAACAGAAATCGTACAATGAGCCCTAAGATTCTGATGCAATTTATTAAACTACAGGGCACAAAGAATCATATTTGAGGTTCAAGTCTCACAGAACACGTGGCTTGATGATTTATAAATCCGTAAGCTGGGAGACCTCCCTACCAGACTCGAGCCAAAAAAGGAAAATATAGAAGCTTTCATTGCTTTCCTTGGTTGGATAAGCACTGCGGCTCCACCAGGGTCAGCTCACCCGAGCAGATGCCCTCGGTCAACAAAGCCACCCCCACTCTGGGTCGGTTCGACCAGGACCCGTCCACCCCGCTGAAACGTGAGTTTCTGCCACAGAGGCCTGTGGCGGCTCAAGACGTGAGAACAGAATGAATGAAGTACTGCGTAGGCGACGGGAGGAAGGGACGCACGGTTTTGGTGGGAAGCCTGCAAGTGGGCCGAGCCAGGGGAAACCCGCCACCCGCCCCACTTCTCAGGCGAGCGGCGAAGTAAACTCGAGACCGAGGAGTCGGGGCAGCGGGCCGCCCCACGCCTGGATGGAGCTTCCCGGCCCCACTTGGGACCGCCCCAAGGTCACGCGGGCGCCAGGCAGCCCCCGAGCCCGCGGAGCCATCGTGCGACCTGGCTCCGAAGGCCTCGAGCCCCCAGGCCGCGCTCCCCAAAGTTCCGACCCCGCGCCACCGAGGCCCCACAGGAGCCAAGCCCACAGGCCAGCGGGGGTTGGCAACGGCGGCGCGGGCCGCCCACGTGGCCGCCGATAGCGGCCTCGGCCTCCCGGCCCCCGCCCAGTCCCCACCCGAGCCCGGCCGCACCTTGGCGGCCGCCATGGGGACGCGGCGGCGGCGGCTCGGCTGGCTCGGTCGTCGCTGGCTCCGCGGCCTCTCGGCGGCTAGTCGTGGCTCCTTTCCTCCGCGTCTGGCGCCGGCGCCTCCCGCCCTCCCGCTCTTCCCTCCGCCCCGCGACCCGAACCCCGACCCCTGACCCCGGCGGCGGGAAACGCGACGCGATTCAAAACCAGTGCAGCTTTATTGGCTCACACGGCGGACATTCTCATTGTCCAGCCCGCCCCGCGCTTCCCGCCAAAACGCCCGCGGCGCATGCCCGGCCCGCCCGGCAGCCAGGGGAGTGGGTACTCCCGGCGGCCCTCGCGCGCGCTTCCGCCCCACCGCAGCGCGTGCCCCTCGAGCACGAGAAAAGGGCTGGGGGTAGGAGGTGACGCGTGGTGATGATGTCACCGGAAGCCAGGATGATAGAGACGCGCGGCCTCGGCTGCACTCGCTGGCGGCGGGAGAGCGGCCGGCTAAGTGAGCGGCCGGCGCAGGCCCCTGGCGGGCAGGCGGCACACCCCATGCCCGAGACCCGAACCTGAGCACGGAGGGTTCGAGTCCCGCCTTGTCCGGGGTGGAGCCGGGGATAGACCTCGCGGCGTCGCACCCGCCCTCTGAGCGCCTGCCTCCCTTTGCCAGGACCAGGACCAGGTGGCGGAGGCAGCTCTCGTGGAGCCCCCAGTACGGGCAGCGGACGGGCGGACGATGAGTGATAAACTCGACAGTGAAGTAAAATGAAGGGAGATTCTGATGGGAGACCGGGTGGGAAGGGATGGAGATGGGGGCGGAGGGGGAAACCCCTGGGAGAAAAGTGGGATCGGAGGTGAGTTGGGAGAGGAGGGAAGGGAATGGGGGTGAGGCTGGGCATAGGGTGCACTAATGGAGGTCTGGATGTGGGGCTAGCGAACTGGGGCGTTCAGGTTCTAGGGTGCAGCCCGCAGCCCAGCCCCTGCCTGTCTCCACACAGGGCCCTGTGCCCATGGAAGGCTGCAGCCAGGACAGCAACAGTGCCCAGGGCAGCCCTGAAGCCCTAGCCCCTCAGGAGGAAGAGGAGGAGGAGGAAGGTGGGGCTGGGGTGGCTGCAGAGTCTGTACCTCAGCCTGGGCTCTACAGCTACATCAGGGACGACTTGTTTACCTCGGAGATCTTCAAGTTGGAGCTGCAGAATGTGCCTCGCCACGCCAGCTTCAGTGATGTCCGACGCTTTCTGGGCCGCTTTGGCCTACAGCCTCATAAGACCAAACTCTTTGGGCAACCTCCCTGCGCCTTTGTGACATTCCGTAGCGCCGCTGAGCGGGACAAGGCCCTGCGCGTGCTGCACGGTGCCCTCTGGAAGGGCCGTCCACTCAGCGTGCGCTTGGCCCGACCCAAGGCTGATCCCATGGCCAGAAAGAGGCGGCGTGAGGATGAGGGTGAGCCCACGGCCACATGCATCGCAGATGTAGTGACCCCACTTTGGACCGTGCCCTATGCTGAGCAGCTTGAGCGAAAGCGGTTGGAGTGCGAGCAGGTGCTACAGAAGCTCGCCAAGTGAGTGCGGGTGATCACCCTCTTGGCCCTGGAACTTTGCTCAGCTGTATGCTTGTTCAGCCATCCCGTGTTCTGTATAGACATCCTTAGGTCCTGCATGGTCTCTTGGGTAGCTAACCACTGAGACCCATGTGTAACCAGTGGGGACACTGAGATCCCAAGGGAGGGGCCCAGAAGACCTGGGTATTTGGAGAGTAGCTGGGGAGGGTTGCAGGGGCAGCGGGCTGAGTCCAACCTTGGCCCCACCTCATCCTGCAGGGAAATTGGGAGCACCAACCGCGCCCTGCTGCCCTGGCTGCTCTCACAGAGGCACAAGCACAACAAGGCCTGCTGCCCGCTGGAGGGGGTTAGGCCATCACCCCAGCAGGTCAGGCCCGGCTGGTGTGGCCAGAAACTCACCTCATGTTCTTAAAGGAGCTCTTCTCACTTATCTTTGCCATCCCTTTTCATGCTTTGTATTTATTTTTCCTATTTCTCACATGACTGTTACTTGTTGTCAGCCCCATCTCCTGGACTGCCAGGCACTGTGGGGGAACTAGAGCCTCTTGCTCACCACCATCTCTCACTTGATGAGCTGTTCTGTCCACTCACAAGTGCTGGATGGCCAGGGTAAGGTCAGGCATGTCTCTCTGCCTCCCTCTACCCTCCCTGCAGACCGAATATCGTAATAAGTGTGAGTTTCTGGTTGGCGTCGGGGTGGACGGGGAGGACAACACAGTCGGCTGTCGGCTTGGCAAGTACAAGGGCGGGACATGTGCTGTGGCAGCCCCCTTTGACACCGTGCACATCCCTGGGGCCACCAAGCAGGTGGTGAAGGCTTTCCAGGAGTTCATCCGGTGAGGGCTTATGGCTGGGCTAGGGGCCCCAAGAAGTCCTGAGGTGGTCTGGGAGCAGAGGGCCTGCCTGGGGGATCCTGGGATTGTGATCTGGTGGGTGGGGCTGAAGGGGAGAGCAGGGAGACTGCTTGCCCAGTCCTGGTTGGCAGATATTGAGGACTCAGGGCCGCTCATGGCTCCCACCACAGGTCCACTCCATACTCAGCGTACAACCCAGAGACATACTCAGGCCACTGGAAGCAGCTGACTGTGCGCACCAGCCGCCGTGGCCAAGCCATGGCCATTGTTTACTTCCACCCCCAGGTCTCAGGCAAGGAGGCCCTGCTGGGGGAGGGTGTCTGGGCCACAGTGAGTTGTGATGCAACTTTACAAGGCCTTTTCTACTGCTTACCCAGAAGCTGAGCCCTGAGGAACTGGCTGGGCTGAAGGCCTCCTTGGCACAGCACTTCATGGCAGGGCCAGGCAAGGCCACTGGGGTGACCTGCCTCTACTTTGTAGAGGAGGGACAGCGGTGAGGACCCTGGGTAGGGATGGGGTGGGTCCCTGCAAGGGCTAGTGATACTGATGGACCTTACCCTACCATCCACAGAAAGACTCCCAGTCTGGAGGGCCTGCCCCTGGAGCACGTGGCTGGAGACCGATGCATCCACGAGGACCTGCTGGGGTTGACCTTCCGGATCTCCCCTCATGCCTTCTTTCAGGTAGCCCCAAATTTCTTAGGATCATGAGGACACATGGAGGGAGACCTGACATGATATCAAGATGTGATGGAGACAGTGGGCTAGGGCAGTGACAAAGGATTAGCCTGGCAAGAGACCTGGGGATAATGTCCAGGCAGGGGAGCCACAAGGATTGTAAGGTAGATGAAAGATCATTTGCCATTAGATTCTTTGACAACCCTCTTGGAGAGCCATATGTGGGGTGTGAGAACAGGAGCTGGAGTAATGCCAGGGCTCTGGTGTGAGCTCTAGTACTCAGAAAAGAGCTTCATAATTGATCGAGGGGTGGTGATATCAGCATCGTTGCCTTTTAAAGCTAGGAGACTGAGGTTGCCAGGCAACCCTCATGGGATTGAGGGTCAGTCTGAGGACTAGGCTTCTGGCTCCCTGATGGTTAGACGTAGGGGGGCGGGTAGGATCAGGAGACCTAGGAAGAAAGTGAGCGAGCCAGGAATTGGGCCACAGAGGCGGGAAAGATGCCCAGGGAATGCAAGTGCTTGGCATGGGGCAGTGGGGGAGGTGGGCAGGAGGGGAAGCCAACTTGGGCAGCAGGGCTCCCCTGACATCCTTGACACTGCCGGCTCACCCTCCAGGTGAACACCCCGGCAGCCGAGGTGCTCTACACAGTCATCCAGGACTGGGCCCAGCTGGACACAGGGAGCACAGTGCTAGACGTGTGCTGCGGCACTGGCACCATTGGCCTGGCACTGGCCCCGGTGAGCCCTCCTGCCCTGCCTGTGGATACCCTCCCCACACCACCCATGTTGTCACCTGCCTTATGATCCTCCGTGATCCCCAGCCCGAAGACTAAGGTTAACCGTAGTCTGCCAGATTCTCTTCCACTCTCCAAATGCCTCCTGCTGTTCCCTTCCCTAAGAAGCCCCCAGGATGGGTCAGAATGCCATGAGTCTGTCCTTTACTGGTTTCAGAAGGTGAAGAGAGTTGTAGGAATTGAGCTGTGCCAGGAGGCTGTGGAAGATGCCCGGGTGAATGCCCAAGACAATGGTGAGAGCCAGTGCCCCACAAAGGTGGGCAGCAGATGCCTCTGCTGCATACCCTCAGCACAGCACCTGGGACCCACCAGGTGGTTCTTAGGGCCCATGGTGGGTGGGGTGAGGGCAGAGAGTACAGGAGGGCTCCTATTACGTGGACTTAACACGTCCAGGATGCCTGAGGCTGCCTGATGGGGGAAGGTGAGCAGCCTCCCTAGACAACAGGCTTTCCTAATGCATCTCTGGCCAGGGACTTCAGGACACCAGGCAAAGCCCTGTGGGGGAGAGTGTCCTTTGTCCCCTGACAGGGCTGTCATGCCATGTCCAGAGTTGAGCAATGTTGAGTTCCATTGTGGGAGAGCCGAGGACCTAGTGCCCGCTCTGGTGAGCAGACTGGCCTCCCAGCAGCTCGTTGCCATCCTGGACCCTCCTCGTGCTGGCCTGCGTAAGTGGTCTCCATTTGGGGGTTGTTAAGGGGAAGATGGTGGGCAGGGATGTTGGGATGGCACACCAAGCTGTGCAGCCTCAGACCTGATGCCCATCCCATCTGGGTCTCCTCAGATTCCAAAGTGATCCTGGCTGTCCGAAGAGCCGAGAACCTCAAACGGCTCCTGTACGTCTCTTGCAACCCCCGGGCAGCCATGGGCAACTTTGTCGAGTGAGTGTGAGGTGGGGGGATCTGGGGTGGATTGGGGCCCTGCACACAACCTCCCCCTCCTCCACAGGAGCCCCTTCCAGACTCACGTGGCTGATCTTGACACTCCTTTCTCACCACAGCCTCTGCAGGGCCCCATCTAATCGGGTGAAGGGCACTCCCTTCCGGCCTGTCAAGGCTGTGGCCGTGGACCTGTTCCCGCAGACCCCGCATTGTGAGATGCTCATCCTGTTTGAGAGGGTGGAGTACCCCAATGGCACAGGGGCCCTGGAGCCCCAGGACCCTCCAGCCCAGCCCCCACCAGGGTCCCCAGATGATACCCTGCAGGAAACTGGGGCTTCCACCTCTTCCTAGGTCCCTGGAGCACTAGAAACTTGCCCTTTCAGAATAGGGCCCGGTCTTCATCACCGGGGCAGAAGCCAAGGGGCTCCCCAAGTCCTCACCTCAGGATGCTCAGGCAAGCACCTAGAGAGCATGAGACACAGCTGCCCCAACCAGGGTCAGCCTGTCCCCATGGACCCTAGGCTCTTGTCCCCTACCACCCCCCCCCCTCCTCTTCCCAAGTTCCTTTTGGGCTAGCTGGGGCACAGGGTCAGAATAAACCATTGCTGAACTACTGGCATGACTGATGAGCATTCAAGGTTGGCAGATGGGGCCTGCCCTTACTTTATCCCCTACTGCGGGTGGGGGGGCGGGGAGAAGCCAGCAGGGCCCCTTGAGCACCCTGCCAAGACTAAGTCTGAGCCCCCAGCTGCCAGTCCCTCCACATGGCCGGGAGTCACAGAAAGTGTGCCAACAGTGCCAGGTCTCCTGCTTATTATCCTTAAGAGAAGAAACTGGGAGCTCATGGCTCAGAGCCAGTTGTGCATGTGGGGTGGAGACATGGCAGGGGGCCAGGCCTATCTGCTACAGGTCAGCCCAGCAGGCTGCACCACTCTTCCTGCACCCCGAGGGGAGGTTCCATCCCCAATCTGGCCCTGAGCTCTGAAGGGAGGCCACTGTTATGACCAAAGGCCAGGCTGGGACACTGCTCAGATGTTGCAAAAGCAGTGTCCCCAGGCAAATGCCTCAGCCCTGTGAGACAGGCTAAAGAGGGGGATACTGGCCAGCTGAGGGTCCACAAAGCCCCATAGCCTCACATGGTTAGAAGAAACAAACGCCAGTCATTCCCTTTTGGGACAGTTTTGCTTTATGCATTCAGACAATCAAGGCTCACCCTTAAAGCCACAGCTTAGCCACCACCTGAAAGATACACAACAGGCAGTGGCCACATGGAGGTGGCATCAGTACAGGCTCTACCTGCCCTCTGCAGCCACAGCATGGCTGTGTGCACACAACACTCACACCCACATAGAAGGGACAGAGGAATGACACGGGGAGGCTGCAGCAAAGCTCGCTGCCTCTATTAACGTGTGCACGAAGCTTTGGTTCACAATGGCGCATCTGGCTGTTCTGAGAGCAAACACAGTCAAATGATTATTCACAGCTGCAGACAGGAGGCAAGACAGAAGCAAGTGTCTAATTACAGCAACTTGATTTAAAGGTTTTGTTTATAAACGTCAACACAGAAGCCAACCTCAGTCACATAGGTGGCAAGGGAGGGATACACTGTGAGTGGCACACAAGACCCAACATTGTCTTCCTGAAAACAAATGCCATCAATACCAACCACGGGGGACATGATGGAGAACAGGCACACCCGTGGAATGTGACAATGCAACCCAGCACTGGGCTCCTGCAGCTGACAGTGCACCATGAGCACACAGCACCCTGAGCAGGCCCTGGTGACAGGGAACTGATGACTACCTGTACCTTGCACATGGGGACAACCAAGGGCCCTAAGCACACCCACATCCTCTGGGGTTCAGGGCAGGAACACACTTATCCCTGCACTGGTCCACAGGAGCCACTTGGAAAACACAGGCTGCTGGTCAAAGTAACAGGCTGGCCACCAGGCCTGGATGGATGCATAGGGCAACTGCCCTTGAAATCCAGTGAAGCCATTGTCACAGGGAAGACAGCCACCGTCCATGTGTTTATGCCAGGTCTGGAGAAGAGCGCCACTTTGTGATCACGGATGGATTGCACTGAGGGTCCTTATTTCCTCTTTTAAAATCCCCGTGCTAAAATGCATTAACTTGTTTATATCTGCTACGTGACTCCAAATCTACCTTCTACTCTCACTGTAAAAGTTTCTTTCCAAATGCTAAAATTTCATAAAAGCTTTAAAAATTGATGGGTGGACAGATGGACTTGACTGTGCAAAAATCATTAGTAAAAAGTTGCCAGAGGCCAGTGAAGGTGAGGGGCCTCAGTGTCTTAAGAAGGCGTGTTTTTAGGACATTAAGACTTACTCAGAAAAATGGACCGCACGCCAACCCAGGACCAGGGCAACAAGCCAGGCATACACTGGCAATGCATTTCAAGGATGGCAAATAATCACCTTGAGGGTTTGCCTACAATCTCTGAAAAATAGTTCTGATTCTAAAATTGTGTTTATTTTAAACCAAAAAGGTCTGAAATACTCCTTCCTGTTGTAACCTTTTCAGAGAAAAAGGGAAAACACAAGAGGCAGGGAAGGGGATGGGGGTCCCAGCGTGCGCCTTCTGACCAGGTCCCTGCAGTGGTCTGCGGGAACCCTGGGCACAGGGTACCACAGAACTTTGCCACCACTTTCTCATTTTATCTGACATTTGTCAGTGCATGTTATGTACTGACACACATGAAAACCTTCATCAAACCAGTCTGCAGCAAGTCCACATAAGCAGAGGTTATCCACAGTTATTGTCAAGCTCTTGGCTTCCACCTGTGTGGACAAGCAGAGTCCATCCTTGAACACGCCCACTCAGACCTGTGGGCGGCCCCCAAGGAAGAGCTTCATGGCCCTGTTGTCCCCATGCACCAGAGCCCCACCCCTCTGGCCCTGACGGCAGAAGCCTGGCCGCAGGGGAGGAACTCAGATCGGAGGCCCGAGGCTGCAGAGTGAGTGGCGTGAGGTCTCCCTGGCAGCAGAGCTGGCAGTCCCCGCGCCTGACCCTGCTGCCTCCCTCATACGTCCACAGTGCACAGGGGCTCGCCACCAGGCTGGGCAGACGCCACAATAGACATCTTGGGTTTCTTTCGTGTCTCCTCCTGAAAGAACAACAAAGGTCAGGGATGCCAACAAAGTAGGAACGTGTGGCCAAGCGCAACTTCAGGCAAGAGGCCCCTGAGGCAGGGTGGATATGTGAGGGGGCAAGCTCAGCACAGTGGTACCAGGTAGCCTCTGGAGTAGGAGGGCACCACTGCTTTGCACTACACCACATGAGAAGGAAGGAAGGTCTGAGGAGTGGACCAGACAGGGGGCTGGCTGGGTCTCCCTGGATGCCATCTCAGAGAACTGTGTGCTGGTGCTTCCCTGGGAAGCAGACCACACACCCAGAAGTGAAGGGCCAAGGAAGTTACAGCCACCAGGGACAATCACGTAGGTGGTTCTCTCTCCCCATCCCAACTTGAGGGCAGGTTCTCTCTCCCCGCCCCAACTTGAGGTATCTCCTGGACCAGAAAGGCCAAACATACAACAGATTCTCATTCCCCACCTCCCTCTCCCCAGGGTTTTATATAGGCCTCCAGGCAAATACCACAGCTTCACAAGGTCCTAGCCTAGAAGACCCTCAGGCAAGTGGTTTTAGGAAGCTTCATCGGGACTGAGCCTTACCCAGGTTCAATGTTGTGTGAACCATGCTCCTCCCTCACAGAAATGACAAGGACCCAAAGAAGAGGCGGCCCAGGATGGTAGTCTGTGTCCCACAAGACCCTGAGAATGGGAGGCCTGGCTGGTATAACGTCCCTGCCTTCAAACTGAGTACTGAGTGGAAATACCCAGAAGGCAGGTCCTTCACAACCACAGGCCAGGGCTGAGAGTTCTATAATGTAACTAAAAAGTGAATTGATCTGATGCAAATGTCATGAATGCTGAAACGCAAGGAAAAGCACATCTACCCTAGAAGTGTTGAGGCTGACTTCCCTCCCACAGCTGCCAACGTGGCTGTGCTAGGTGCCCCTCCCCTCCCTTGAGGGCAAGAGGATGAGGGTGCGGAGGGGCCTTTGGTGCTGGCCGGGCCTGCACACTCACCCTCTCCTCAGCAAGCCTCTTCATCTCCTCCTGTAGTTTGCTCAGGATGTGCAGGTTTGGCTTGTTCTTCTTGGCATATTGCTGCAGCTCAATCACACTTTTGTCCGAGGTCTCCTGGGGAGCACAGCACCTTGCTCTCAGGACTGCCTGGGGCAAGCCCCACAGACATATTACGGCCAGCAGCCAGAGCTGCACTCCCAACCCACACCTGGCAGCTGACACAGCCACAGAGAACGCAGACCAGTCCACAGCTGCCCAGCTCACTTTCTGACCATACTACCCCCACTTCTGCCTCACCCTGAGCAGGCAGAAGCCACAGCCTCTTCCCTTCATGGGGCAAAGGCATCCTGGCACCCAGCTGCCTCCACTCCTGCCATCGGCTGGGCACTCGTACTGCCCAGACCCTCAGAGTGGAACGATCAGAGTACGGCCTCCGCCAGCAGGGACAGCATGCTGCCCGATGGGATAAACCCTGGCACTGGGGCCCAGCTGGGAGCCCATCAGCCCTAGACACTGCGCTCTCTGCATATCTGCAAACCCTCCAACTTTGAGAACAGGATCAAGCTGTCCTGAGGCCCTTCCTGTCTGAAAAGGCCATCTCTGAGGCCGCCTGCCGTGCCTTCGAGTGTCAGACTCCACCTGTCCTCCAAAAGATACAGGCTGAGGCTGTGCCTAGACTGGACGCTCATCCTCCAACTTAGGGAGAGTTCCCACTCACAGGCCAAAGCAGGCTTTTCTCAATCTTAGCCCAAACAAGATACAGCACAAAAGTAAAGGCACATGAAGGCAGAAATCAGCCTCATCTGCAGTCATTGGAGTTTTCTCAGCAACACATATCTGGAGGTTCCTCTCTAAGTACCCTGGGGGCCCAGTGTCACCTCCTTAGATGCCACATGGCCACCCCTCCCCTCACTGGGATGCAGGTAACCCAGACTATTTCTGGAAACATCAGGGTAAAAATACACGTAAACACCTCCCAGGACTTCCCTCCACCCCACAAAACATACAAACCTAAGGGTACTGGTTTAAATCTCTCGATCTCGGCAAAACATCAGAAACTAAACACATGACGTGCACAGGTGTTTAGTTAAAAAAAACTGGTGTTCATAAGCAGGAAGAGGTGGCCTGCATCTCTTACTCTCCCTTAAGCTTCTAGGGGTCCTCAAATTAATCCAAGGGCTTGCAGTTCCGGTGTGGGGGAAGGGGAGACACCAGGTCTCAGCTCAGAAGCTTCCTCTCCACTGGGGCTGGCAGCACTCACCACCTGTACCTCCTGCTGGGCAGGCTCACCCCACACAGCCAGAGCCAGGCCCAGGCTCCTCAGGGAGGGAGACACAGCATGAATGACCACCTCCCACCCCCAAGGTCACAGACATGGCCCAGCAGAGCGCCTGAGAAGCAGCCTTGAACAAGAGCAGAGCTGCCCAACACTATCTCCGGTGACAGCAGGACCTCAAACAGGTGTGCCACGGTGGAGGGAGGATGATAAGCACAGAGGCTGCCCTAGGTCCTGGGGAGGAGCCTGGTTACCTGCTTGACCATCTTGCTGCTTTCGCGACCATACATGCGCAATAAAGACCCCCAATTCTTGACATGTGGATGCAGCAGCTGAAGGATTTTCTGAGAGGCTAACTGTTTTCCAACTCTCTTATTCTTACCTGTGAGGAAGGAAGAGGAAATGTGGAGAGGGAGTCACTAGAACATTCAGCTGTCAACATGGCCACCTTGCCTAGAGAGGAGACACACCTGCCATTCCCCCACCCAGCAAACGGCATGTTCTACAGGAGGGGGTACAGACGTTTTCCACCACTGCAGTGGGCACTGGAGTCTTACAAAGCTGAGACCAGGACCCACCCTAACCCCATTTAGCAGAACAGCTCCCTCAAAGGCTTCAGAAAATCAGAATGGGCCCAAGGTCATAACTTACAAGGCCTCCCTCCCACCACACCCTACACTTCCAGAGATACAGACAAGCAAAACGAGTACCATGAAGCACATAGCCCAAGGCTCCTTGGGGACAGGCACAGGGGAGGGAGGCTCTGCCAGAAAGCCCAGAGGAGTTTCCAGAGGGTGTATGAACTCTGAAAGAGGAGTTTCTATGTATGCAGAGGGAAGGTGGGGCCAGGGAGCAGAGTGGGTCTGAGTGCCAGGAGATGCCTATGGCCAGACAGACCAAGGTGGCCACACTTCCCAGATAGGGAGGTCAATGGTGCCAGCACTCCTTCTATGCCACACCTGCCTGCTCCAGAAGGTGTCTCAGTGAGGACTAATATCTGATGAATCACAGGGGACACCCAGGTCTGTGAGTTCTGTGATTTTCCCAAGGCCAACTTGTGTGTTACTTTCTAATTTACATAGCACTGGTTTTGTGTTTATAGTAGTCATACAAAGTTTTCTTTTAAAATAAAGTTGTTTTCAGAAGTGGTTACTTTAGGGGTGCCTGGATGGCTCAGTCAATTAAGCATCTGACTCTTGATTTCAGTTCAGGTCATGACCTCAGTGTGTGAGTTTGAGCCCCACGTCAGATTCTGCACTGACAGTGCAAAGCCTGCTTGGGATTCTCTGTCTCCCTCTTTCTCTGCCCTTCCCCCCACTCATACATGGCACACTCTCTCAAAAATAAACATTAAAAGATAAGATAAAATTGGGGCGCCTGGGTGGCGCAGTCGGTTAAGCGTCCGACTTCAGCCAGGTCACGATCTCGCGGTCCGTGAGTTCGAGCCCCGCGTCAGGCTCTGGGCTGATGCCTCGGAGCCTGGAGCCTGTTTCCGATTCTGTGTCTCCCTCTCTCTCTGCCCCTCCCCCGTTCATGCTCTGTCTCTCTCTGTCCCAAAAATAAATAAACGTTGAAAAAAAAAAATTTAAAAGATAAGATAAAATAAAATGTAGTTATTTCAAAAACCAAATTCAGTGGGGCGCCTGGGTGGCTCAGCCAGTTAAGCATCCACTGGCTCAGGTCACGATCTCATGGTTTGTGAGTTCGAGTCCTGGATCAGGCTCTATGTTGACAGCTAGCTCAGAGCCTGGAGCCTGTCTTCAGATTCTGTGTCTCCCTCTCTCTCTGTCCCTCCCCTGCTCACACACTCTCTCTCTCTCTCAAAAATAAACATAAAAAAATTTTTTTTAAATAAAGAAGTTAAAAATAAATAACCAACCAAATTTGGTAAATACTGCAGGTGGTGTACACAAAGACCAGAAATGGGGCAGGCACATCACCCAGCACAGGGACACAGAGTAGGGCAGGGCAAGGGCTCTGCTGCCATTCTAGGACATCCCTCCTCCTGCCACAGGGACCATGGGCTGGATGGGGCACTAGTGGCAGGGAGGGGGAAAACATGGCCTAGCCAAAGTGACCAGCCCAAGCCCAGGAACTAGGAGGATAGGGTTGGTACAGGCAGGACTACCACAGTCCCACCTCAGACTGACAGGCTTTCAGACAGAGGTCGATAGGAGATGCCAGTGGACACGGAGGACTGCGGGTGGTCAGCACACAAGGCAGGAGCTTGGGAGTGATGCCAGGGTAGTGGCCTGAGACTAAGCCCCAGAGGCTCAGGGCTCCCAGACAGGCCACATGGCAGTGTGCAACCTCCCCAGTGGTCAAGGGAAATTGCAGTGGGGTGACAGGGAGGAGGGAGGCAGTCCTTACACCAGCCGCGCACTGTGTGTTTGCCGCACGCCATGACATATTCACTCTTCTGGTTTTTACCAGGAACCACTTCAAACTTGATGGATGTATCACCCATTCCATGGTTTCTTAAAGGAAAAACATAGACAACCAGTGCCATCAGCTGAGGACGAAGAAATGACAGCTTCAGGATAGGCTTTAAAGGCTCAATGAAGACAATGCCAACCCTTTCCCCAAACCGCACATCTCAGCTGAAAAGGAGGGGATTCTCCTGATCCGATCTCACAGGCTCTGACTGACCAGCAGGCACAGGGGCTCCTGTGCACACAGGGAATACTTGCAATGGCTTGGCCTTTAGCATCACCTCTTGAACCAGGATAAACAGCTAGTAAAGACATTGGGCACCAAAAGAAAAGCCCCCACACAACCCTACTCAGAAGGGGAAGCACCCGCCCTACCTTTTAAGGCACTCGTGAAGGATTTGATAGGGAGACAACAGTCCGGCCTTGCTGGTCAGCTCGTAGACCCGTGAGTCCTCGATACTGATGTGGTTAAAATACTACAAAACAAAGCAGCCACTCCTAAGTGCTGGACCGAGCCTGCTGGCCTCACGGAGCTGTTCCCCATGCTGTCTGCTTCCCCCAGAAGCTTCCTGTCATCTTTACTGCCTTGAAGAGCACATTGCGCCCCCACCTCATTGTCCAGCGGCCCCTCTGAGACAGGACAAGCAGTGCTGTGCTAGGTTGGAGAGTATGCTACAACGGGGTGGCAAAGCCTGGTGCTGCCTGGGAGCCTTTTCTGAATCTGAGTCTGATCAATTAGAAATCTAAAGACAGACAACCTTAGAAAAAAATTTTGAAGATCATCATAAGTGAGATTATAGAAGACAAAAGGTAAATCAGACAAAAGAGATGCACTCTAAAAAGGCCAAGCTCTCTGAAGGCTGTGAAGGGCCTGGCCTGGCTCCTGTTTCAAACACAGAGTCATCCTGTCCTAGCTCTGAGACCAACTGCTATGCCCAGAGAACAGAACAACTAAAGGGTTAATGGGAAACCACTTAACCAGTTGAGGGGAAAAAAGAGAAGTTCTGCACAACAGTGGCAGGCAGCAGCCAGGAGGCAGCGTTGACCTCAACCAGACTTGGGCCTCTGCTGAGCCGCCCTCTGTGAACGGAGGATGTGGCCTAGTTCACTCAGCACAGCCCACCTCCCTGGTGGGGATTGCCGGGCTTCTGGGGTTGCCATAGCAAGGTACCACCAAGTGGGTGGCTTATTTATTTTTTCACAATTCTGGAGGCCAGAAGTCCCAAAGCAAGGTGTCAGCAGGCCATATTCCCTTTGAAACCTCTATGAGAGATTCTTTCTGGACCTTCCCAGGTTTTGGCAGCACCAAGCTTTCTTTAGCATCACTCCCAACTCCACCCAGCCCTCTCTCCACTTCCCTCCCTCTTCTTACAAGAACACAACACTTATAAGAACACTACTCTGGGCAGGGAGGCAGGGGTTCCTCTCTCAGCGGACTGTGACTGAGTCAAGGAAAGCAAGGTGCCATTTCTAAAGGGAATTGCTGATTCTGGTGAGCTAGAAATCTCCCTACTCTCATTTGGCTACAGTTTCCAACAGGTCCCCACAAGATACCTCCACTTACGAGCATCTGCATCAGCATGGATCAGTTTCCAGGGAAAGTTATTCACCAAGACATCAGGCCCTAGACCTTAGTGGCTAGCCAGGCAGCCGACCCATCCATGGTGGCTGGCTCTCTCATTTCAGCCTTTTGATAACCCAGTCTCTAACCAGCAGTCGGCACCTGGGCTGTGGACCTGTGGTCAGACTGAGCAAGACCACCTGTGTACCCACGATCCTCCCTGACAGAGCCGAGGCAGATACACACATGGCAGAAGAACACACACTAAGAAGCCCAAAGATATCCAACAGACGCTGGCAAAGGCCCATACCACAATTACCTGCACCAAGAGCCACAGTCACATGTTGCAGGTTAACCTGCAAGGAGCATATAGAGACTATAGTACAAAGGGCAGAAGTGGCCCAATGACAACAGTACAGAAGAAGTTTGGATCACTGGTGCCCAACAGATACTGAAAGACCCTGAGAGAGCACCACAGACAGACCAGCACCCATAAATCCAACAATTTAAATAAAATGGACCAATTCCTTGAAAAGTGCAAATTACCCAAACTGCTCTATTCAAGAAGTTGAACTTGTAGTTAAAAGGTCCCTTCAAAGAAAACTCCACACTCAGATCGTTTCATTGGCAACAACTACCAAATATTTAAGAAAAAAAAAAAAAATGATACCAATTCTAGACAATCTTTCAAAACACCACAAGAGGAGGGACAATTGCCAATTCATTTTATGATGTTAGCAGTACCCTTATTAACACCAAAGAGAACTACAAACTAATAATCCTCATAAACACAGGTGTAAAAATCCTACATAGAGTATTAGCAATTTGTAACCATTAACACATAAAAACAAATCTATGCCATGCCCAAGAAAGGACTTAGCCCAGGAATGCATTAAAAAAAAAAAAAAAAAAAAAAAAAAAAAAAAATCGGGGTGCCTGGGTGGCGCAGTCGGTTAAGCGTCCGACTTCAGCCAGGTCACGATCTCACGGTCCATGAGTTCGAGCCCCGCGTCAGGCTCTGGGCTGATGGCTCAGAGCCTGGAGTCTGCTTCCGATTCTGTGTCTCCCTCTCTCTCTGCCCCTCCCCCGTTCATGCTGTCTCTCTCTGTCTTAAAAATAAATAAACGTTGAAAAAATAAATTAAAAAAAAAAAATCAATCAACATAATACATTATATCAACAAATTAAGGAGGAAAAAGTCTGTAATATCAATTGGTAAGGAATAGAAGAATCCTTCCTCAACCTGATAGAGGGCATCAACAAACAACTAACACCTAACATCATATTTAATGGTCAGAGACTGTATGCTTCACCCCAAGATCAGGAACAAGACAAGGATGTCCACTCTTCCCACTGCTACTCAACATGTAATGGAGCTTCTAGTCAGAGTAGTAAGGCAAGAAAAAGAAACAAAAGGCATCTAGACCATCACAGTCAACCTGGTCTGTACACAGAAATCCCAAAGAAATCTACAGAAAAACTACTGGAACTAATAAAGCAGTTCAGCAAAGCCACAAGACATACGATCAATATACGACAGTAAATGAGATTGCTATACACTAGCAATCAACAGAACTGAAACTAAAGTGCTACTCACAACAGCTCCAAAACACATGTGAAATACTCAAGTCCAAATCTAGTAAAACATGTGAAAGATCTGCATACTAAAAATGACCAAACACTAATAAAAGACATCAAAGACTTCAATAAATGGAGAGATACACTGGGTTTGTGAACTGAAAGACTCAATACTGTTAGGAAGTCCATTCTCTCCAAATTTATCTACAGATGTAACACAATTCCAATCAAAATCTCAACAGAACTTTTTGTACTAACATACTGTTTCTATACGGAAGGGAAAAGCAGCTGGAGTAACCAAAAAGTGCTTTTGAAAAAGAACAAAGTTTGAGGGTTCGCACGGATTCCAAGAATTCATGTCATCAAGAAGGTATGGCATTGGTGAAAGGTCACACAGATCAAGGAGACAGAGTACAGAGATAGACCCCCACACACATGCTCATCTGGCTCGACAGACATGCAAAGGCACCCAGTTGGACATATATTTATCATACAGCCCAGCAAGGCCATCTTGGGTGCTTAGCTACACTCACGTGGAAAACCGGAGAGCCTCACAGCAGCCAAATACTAATCATCCAAAAATGGAAATGCACTCAACACCCCTCAAGTGAGAAGAACATACTAGGCACTGCCCTGCAATAGGCACACTCAGCAGCAAAAATTACCCAACCATCGACACCAGCACCAACACAAATGATTCTCAAGTGCATCACTGAGTTGGAGCTTGGTTCTAAGGCTACCTCCCCTGTGACTCCACTGATAAGACATTTGGGAATTGGCTAACCTACAGAGATAGCTCAGTGACTACCAGGGTAAAAAGAAAGTTTTGACTACAAAGGGGCACAAGGGGCAGTTTAAGAAAACTGGGAGGGGGAGAACATTTGAAAATGTCTTGATTGTGCTGTTGGTTACATGACAAAACTACACGTTTCAAAATTCACAGAAGTGTACCAAAAAGTGCATTTACCACTCTATAATTTTTTTAAATTTTTTGAGAAAGTGAGCAACTGTGAACACACACGAGCAGGGGAGGGACACAGGGAGAGGGAGAGAGAGAGAGAGAGAATCCCAAGCAGGCTCCACACTATCAGTATTGAGCCTGATGGAGGGCTCAATCTCATGACCTGAGCCAAAATTAAGAGTCGGACACTTAACCAATCGAGCCACTTAAGTGCCCCGAACTCTCTATTAAAACCTAAATTGGTCGGGGGCGGGGGAAGGGAACCAAAAAAAACCAAGTCACTAATGCCTAAATTCTAGAACAAGCATGAACCAACCACAACCCACAGTTACCTAAAAAGCTATAAAATACTAAGAAGAAATCACCCCAGGTCTTGTGAAAAGGCTCAGTACCAGTTCTGCTCATCTGTTAATCAACACCAAACATGCTATGCCCTGAGCCTCTGCTTCCATGGCAATTCTAGAATTCTGGATATTCTATATCCACACCACCATTGCATGTGGACTTTGTGCCACTGTACCTCAAGGACAGCAGTGCATAGTGAGAGCTCCCAAAGAACCAGGGCCTGCCCAGCCAACCTTGGCATCCTGCCCCCACAGCTGGAACTCTGGAGCCACACCTCCACAAGGGCACCACCACCCACCCACCAAGCTACTGACAAGGATGTGACAGAAACACTGTCACAATTTTTCAGGAGCAAGACAGCAATTCCTATCAGTCATGATTGTGCTGCTCTAGTACCTTCAACCTGACAGAAAAGCTACTTTCTTCTCTGAAAAATTTTAAAAAGGGAAATAAGTACACACATATACAATTAAATTCTAAGTGTGAAGAAAAACCTCTCCAGAGGATGAGGACATTTTTGGTCATCAGACACATATCTGGTCCTTGTATCCAGTTCAGGGAGCGCCTAAAACTTTAGAATTTCCTAATAGGAGTATCTTTTGTTATTCAAAGGAGTCCCTCTGGACCTCATCTGAGTTTATGCTAATTAGGCATGGTGGGGGGCAGAGCCTAGACAGCTTCATGAGGGAGCTGGTCACCAGAAAGACCAACCATGATTAAGCACCTCTTCATCTGGCTGTCCATTTGTATTCTTAATAATAAACCAGTAAATGTAAGGAGTTTCCCTGAGTTCTGAGAGCAAATTCTAAAAAAGTTCTCATTCAAGCAAATTAATGAACCCAAGGGAAGTCATGGAAACCCCTGAATCTGTAGTTGGCTGGTCAATGTGGGTGGCCTGCGCACCCCATTTGTGGCTGGAATGTGAAGTGTGGGCAGTCTTTTGGAACTGAGCCAACTCCATGTAAATAGTGTAAGAACTGAGCAAAGTTGCAGACACCTAGCTTGTGTCAGAGAATTGGAGAACCAACATGAAAAGTCCCTTGTGTGTACAAGGGAACTTTTATACCTGGGATTTCCGAGCTGCCCACATAGCCTCCTCTACCTGGGAAGACCTCCTCTCTCAAGCTTGCCTTTTCTTTTTTTTTTTTAATTTTTTAATGTTTATTTATTTTTTAGAGAGACAGAGTATGAGTGGGGTAGGAGCAGAGAAAGAGAGGGAGACCTAGAATCTGAAACAGGCTCCAGGCTCCGATCTGTCAGTACAGAGCCTGCTGTGGGGCCAGAACTCTGGACCAGGAGATCATGACCTAGGCTGAAGTTGGACACCCAACCAACTGAGCCACCCAGGCACCCCTCTCAGGCTACTTTCTGATGTTATTTCTGGAAAGATCCCTCACTTTCCAGAAGAGCCCCAGAGTACATGGCCAGATCCTGAATCTTCCTACTATCCAGCACAACCTGAGGCACAAATTCCAGAAACCTGCAGTCTCTGTCACAGCAGATGCCTCACTAGAGGTGCTGATGTAAAAGGCTCCAGGGACAAGGGTGCAGCCACAATGACCTTACAGACTGTACAGGGCAGGAGGAAAGGTGGAAAATGAAAGAACTGAGCACAAAGACGCCAGCTGGTCATCATCAAAACCATGCACTCTAGAGAAGAGGTAACCACCAGTCTCTGACCACCAAGCATGAGGTAGAGACAGGGTTGACATCACAGTCTGGGGCAAGCTTGTAGCCCTCCAAGAGTGTATACCACCAGACAGCCACATATGAGGCCACATGCAGGTGGTGGGACTGCAAAAAGCAGCTGGGACAGAGCAGGTAACTGGAGCGACAGACCACTCTTCAACACACAAGGCTGGGAGAGCCATGAATACCCCTGGGTCCCTAAGCTGGCCAGAATGAAACTGGGAGGTCCCTGCTTAGGGAACTACAATGGTGCCAAATACAAAAGTGAACTAAAGCCAACAGTAAGCACAGAGACTTTCAGATTAAAAACTGGACTGAAATGCTAATTCATTCAGTTAATAACCAACCAAGCCAGATGCTGGTATCTTAGAGGCCACAACACTAAATGGAGACCATCTTGGATCTTATCTTGAAACCAGGTGTTCCTAACACTTGCTGTACTAACCCTGGAGAATTTTCCATTATCTCAACATGTCAAAAATTTCTTAAATCAACTATAATTTACTGAGTTACTTTAAACTTTACCACAATAGCCACAGGCAGTGGGGTGTGGGTGCTGCATTCTTAGACAGGTAAGACACACAACCCCACCGCATTGGGCAACAGCAGAGGCTACTCAGATGAGCTGCTATGACAAAGCAAAGCTCCATCTTCCAAAAAGGCTGCTGGAGCCGCACATCCCCTGCTTGCCTAGGCCAAGCTGACTCCCAGCACCAGAACCATAGCTACCCCTTCCAGTTTCTGCTACCCCGTATCAGAGAATGGTGGCGTGCAACCTATATAGCCCATGCATCATCAACTGCAACAACCAATCCTAAGGGCCTTGGCAGGCTATGGGTAGAGGTGTAGGTAACAAGTTCTCCAACATGCCTTGGAAGCCTCCCTGAACAACCACTGTTCCATAGTTAGGTTATTGAGAAATAAAGTTGAAAATGTGATTTTTCCTGGAGGAGCTAGCCTTTTTGAGATTTTGTTTGCTGAGTGGGCTCTGTGATCTGTCTATGGCCCATCTATGACAATAAAGCACAAAAAATAGACACCCGAGTGCAATTTAAACTGCCATGGGCACTTTACCATATTTTAGAATAGTCTCAGTCTAAAAAGATTGGAAAAAATGTTTAGTTTTTTTAATGTCAATTTATTTTCGAGAGAGTGTGCACGCATACGAGTAGGGGAGGGGCAGAGAGAAAGGACAGAGGATCAGAAAAAGGCTCCTCGCTGATAGGAGAGCCCAATGTGGGGCTTGAAACCATGAGATCATGACCTGAGCTGAAGTCAGACTTAACCAACTGAGTCACCCAGGTGAATACTGTTTTATATTTTGTCTTTTTTGTTGTTGAAAAAAAGTTTTAAACGCAGCCTATACCAGTTCTAGGGTGACAGAATAAAAAAAACCTCCAAATTTTGCTCCTCCACAGGATCAACAAGAACACTGACTAAAACTGTCAAAATCAACTTTTTCAGAATTCTGGAAATTAAAGACAACAATCTGGGGAGCATTTATTCAAGAAAAAAATGGCTGAATTTTGCTAAAAACAATGAGCTTTGTAGCATTTTATTTATAAAATTTGGCCCATTCCTGTCTTCTCTTCCCAGCTCTGTGGTAGCCTTGGGAACCAGCAAGGCTGGTTCACTGAAGAAGGCAAACTGGTTCCCCAACACCCCAAGCCCAGAGAACCACTGCTGTCTGGTCCATGTGGCAGCTCTACAGAAAAGCTCATTGTAAAACTTGCCTTTATGCGACCCAACTCAGAGTTCATTCGGTGAAAACAGCCCAATTCCCCAGGAAATCTATCAAAAATAATCAGTGGCAACTGTTTCATACTGCAGTTGCCTGAGGCTGGGATACCAGCTGGCAAGCAAGAGGCAGGTCAGAAAACATAAAAGGAAAAGCTAGAGAATGAGATGCCCTTAAGAGGCTTTGAAAAGCTCCAACTTGTCTGGAGATCTAGGTGGCCACTTGCATGCCCAGGAAAGACCTGGGAAGGCCCAAATCTCCTGATTGACTCAGAAGCTCTCTGCAAGTGGGAAGGAAGTAAAGGCTAAGGCACAATGTCAACTACTAGAGCATTAAAGGTGACCCCAACATGCATAAAGAGCCCCCTAGCAAAGGCTGGGAGACTTACTGATTTAGGTCAGGAAATCTCTGACTTGGATTTCACAAAATAGTCTAGGAAAGTCACACTATTATGGGTTGAATTCTGTCCACCCACATATTGATAGGCTGAAATCCTAACTTCCAGTACCTCATTATATAACCTTTTTTGCAGATAAGGTCCTTACAGACATAACCCTAATCCAATATGACTACTGTCCCTATAAACAGATTCAGAAACAAACACACAGTATAAGGAGAAGGACTGTTATCAGTTATCTCCAACTGTTATCTCCAAACAGAGAGAGGCCTGAAAGAGATCTTTCTCTCCTAGCCTTCAGAAGAAACCAACCTTGCTGACACCTTGAGTTTAGATGTCCAGTCTCCAGAGCTGTGAGGCAAGAAATATGTCCTTGGGATGTCTGGGTGGTTCAGTCGGTTAAGGGTCTGACTTCAGTTCAGGGCATGATCTTGTGGTTAGTGGGTTTGAGTACTGCATCAGGCTCTGTGCTAACAGTTCAGAGCCTGTAGCCTGCTTCAGACTCTATGTCTCCCCCTCTCTCTCTGCCCCTCCCCTGCTTGTGCTCTCTCAAAAATGATAAATATTTTTTTTAAAAAATTGTCCTCTAACTGGTAATCTTGATATCCACAGTTGCCACATTATTTAAAATGCCCAGGTTTGGGGCGCCTGGGTGGCTCAGTCGGTTAAGCGGCCAACTTTGGCCCAGGTCACAGTCTCGCAGTCCGTGAGTTCGAGCCCCGCGTCGGGCTCTGTGCTGACAGCTCAGAGCCTGGAGCCTGTTTCAGATTCTGTGTCTCCCTCTCTCTCTGACCCTCCCCCGTTCATGCTTTGTCTCTCTCTGTCTCAAAAATAAAATAAACATAAAAAAAAAAATTTTTTTTTAAAAAATAAAATGCCCAGGTTTAACGAGACATGAACTAAAACACAAATGTATATGCCGTACAAGATGAAGAAAAGTAGTCAATACAAACCATCCTTAAGGAGGGGCACCTGGGTGGCTTGGTCAGTTAAGGGTCCAACTCTTGATTTTGGCTCAGGTCATGATCTCACAGTTCGTGGGATCAAGCCCCACATCAGGCTCTGTGCTGACAGCTTGGAGCCTGCTTGGGATTCTCTCCTTCTCTCTCTGCCCCTCCCCCGCTCAAGTGCTCATGCATATGCTTGCACACTCTCTCAAGATAAACATTAAAAAATAAATAAAATAAACCAGCTATAATATGCTCAAAAAACTAAAACAAACAACCACATCTAAGAATTAAAGGAAAGCATAAGAACAGTATCTCACCAGACTATCAATTAAGACAAAGAAAATAAGTAAATAAATAACAGTGCCCCATAGACCTGTGGGATACCATGAGTGTACTAGGTTACCTATAATGGGATTCCCAGAAAAAGAGGATACTAAAGGGCAAAAAAAATTATGAGAAAATAAAGGCTGAAACTTCTTAAAGATGGAAAACATTATGTATCCAAGAAGCTCAACAAATTCCAAAAAGAATAAACTAAAGAAATCTATACCTACACATTTCTGTCAAAGGCCAAAGACAAAATCTGAAAACAGTACGAGAAACAACTCATCAATAACATGATTCTCAGTAAGATTAACAGCCGATTTCTCATTCCTTATAGAGGCCAGAAGGCAGACAGATCACCACTATGAAGAAAAACAATGTCAACTAAGAATTCTATATGCAGAGGTGCCTGGGTGGCTCAGTGAGTTAAGCGTCCAACTCTTGATTTTGGCTCAGGTCATGATCTCACGGTTGTTAACTTTGAGCCCCGCACAGGGCTCTGCACTGAGTGTGGAGCCTGCTTGGGATTCTTGCTCTCTCTCCCTCTCTCTTTGCCCCTCCCTGGTTCTCTCTCAAAGTAAATAAATAAACTGAAAAAAAATTCTATGCCCAGCCAGCAAAACTATGCTTCAAAAAGAGAATCATTAAGGGACACCTGGGTGGCTCAGTCAGTTAAGCGTCCAGCTGCAGCTCAGGTCACGATCTCATGGTTCATGGGTTTGAGCACCCACATCAGGCTCTGTCCCGACAGCTCAGAGCCTGGCACCTGCTTCAGATTCTGTCTCCCCCTCTCTCTCTGCCCCTCACCCACTCATACTCTCTCTCTCTCTCAAAAAATTACCATTTAAAAAAAAATTTTTTTTAAAGGGAATTGTTAAGACATTCTCAGATAAACAAAAATTGAGAGAAACCACAGGTAGTAGAACTGCCCTCCAAGAAATACTGAAGAGCCTTCAGGCCAAAATAAAAGGACACTGTAGACCATAAACAAATTGAGGACATTACAAAAAATAAAGCTAACTACGGTAAATAAAAGACAATATAAACATACATTGTTACTAATTCTGTTTTTCCTTTCTGAATTAAAGGACAACTATATAGAGGCGTCTGGGTGGCTCAGTTGACTCAGAGTCCAATTTTGACTTAGGCCATGATCTCACAACTTGTCAGTTCAAGCCCAACATCAGGTTCTGCCTGAAGCCTGCTTTGGATTCTGTGTCTCCCTCTCTCTCCCCCTCCCCCGTTAGCAGTCTGTCTCTATCAAAAATAAACCAACATTGGGGCGCCTGGGTGGCTCAGTCGGTTAAGGGTCCGACTTCAGCTCAGGTCACGATCTCGCGGTCCGTGAGTTTGAGCCCCGCGTTGGGCTCTGGGCTGATGGCTCAGAGCCTGGAGCCTGCTTCCAATTCTGTGTCTCCCTCTCTCTCTGCCCCTCCCCCATTCATGCTCTGTCTCTGTCTCAAAAATAAATAAACATTAAAAAAAAAAAAGAGAAAAGAAAAAAATAAACCAACATTAAAAAAAATAGATTTAGGGGCGCCTGGGTGGCTCCATCGGTTAAGCATCCAACTTCAGCTCACGGCATGATCTCACGGTTCGTGGGTTCGAGCCCTGTGTCAGGTTCTGTGCTGGCAGCTCAGAGCCCGGAGCCTACTTCGGATTCTGTGTCTCCCTCTCTCTCTGACCCTCCCTTACTCACGGTCTGTCTCTCTCAAAAATAAACATTAAAAAAAAAAAAAAAGATTTAAAGACAACTACGTAAAACAATAATTATAAATCCATGTTTGTGGACACACAACATACAGAGAGGTAATTTGTGACAACATAACCATAAAGGTGACGGTGAATAGAGCTATAGGAGCAAAATTTTTATATACAACTGAAGTTAGTTGGCATTAGTCCAAACTAGATTGTTTTCAGTTTAGATGTTACTGTTATACCCTATGACAATCACCAAGAAAATAACTTAAAAATATACAGGGAGGGGCGCCTGGGTGGCTCAGTTGGTTAAGCGTCCGACTTCGGCTCAGGTCATGATCACACGGCTTGTGAGTTCAAGCCCCACGTCAGGCTCCAGAGCCTGGAGCCTGCTTCAGATTCTGTGTCTCCCTCTCTCTCTTGCCCCTACCCTGCTCACGCTGTCTCTCAAAAATAAATAAATGTTAAAAAAATTTAAAAATATATGTATATACAGTGAAAGAAACAAGAGAATTAAAGTGGTACATTAGAAAGTATTTAAAACAGAAGAGGCAGTAACGAAGGAACTGAGGAACAAAAAGACATAAAACAGAAAGCAAACAGTGTAATGGTATATATCAATTCTACCTTATCAGTAATTACATTTCAATTGACTAAGGTCCCTCCAAAAAGAAAAAAAAAAAGAAAAAAAAGTTGATTAACTTTATTTAAAAGGGGCACCTGGCTGGCTTAGTCGGTGGGGCATGTGACTTTTGATCTTACGCTTGTAAATTCAAGCCCTGCATTGGGTGCAGAGATTACTTAAAAATAAAATCTTTCAAAAAAAAATTGATTAAACTCTGATCAAAAGGCAGAGATTTGACAGAATGCATAGAAACAAAACCCAGTTTTATGCTGTGTAGAAGAAACACAATTTAGGTTCAAACACACAGACGGGTTAAAGGTAAAAGGATGGAAAGACATTATCAGAAAGTAGGAATGACTGGGCGCCTGGGTGGCTCAGTCAGTTAACGTCTGACTTCAGCTCAGGTCATGATCTGATGGTTCGTGAGTTCAAGCCCCACACTGGGCTCTGTGCTGGCAGCTCAGAGCCTGGAGCCTGCTTTGGATTCTGTGTCTCCCTCTCTCTCTGCCCCTCCCTGCTAACACTCTGTCTCTCTCTCAAAAATAAACAAATATTAAAAATTAAAAAAAAAAAAAACGTAGGAATGACTGTATCAGAGAAAACTGACTCTAAGACACTAAGACAAAACCTGTTACTAAAGATAAAGGATATTTAATAATGACAAAGAGTCCATCCATCAAGGTGACATAACCATTATAAACATTAAATAGAACTGACTTCTGGTTTGAACACTTGTGACACCAAATGAATGTGTTTCCACACCAAGCCGTTCTAATTCTAACTGCCAGGAGTTAGAGCAGATCCTGCAGATTAAGGGCTCAGTCCTACAAGACTATTGCCACCACTTGCCACTAACCTCAAGTCCAGGTTGTCACCTGTGCTTCTGACTGAGCAGCTATATACTGGCGGTTGCCAACCCTTCCTCCGTTTTACTTCCTAGAGCCCTGCTTTATTACAAAAGGATATAACTTAGAAACAGCCAGATGGAAAAGATAAATAGGGCAAGTATAAAAGAAGGGGTACAGAGCTTCCATGCCTTCTCTGAGCCTGCCATCTTTTCAGCATCTCAATGTGTTCATCAACCAAGAAGCTCTCTGAACCCCTTCAGTTAAGAGTTTTTTAATGGAGGCTTCACTATACAGGCGTAACTGATTACCTCATTGGCCATTAGCAATTAGCTCAACATCCAGTGCCTCCCCCCAAACACACAGGAGGGGGAGGTCCCTGAAAGTCCCAACCCTCTAATTAGATGGTAAATTCCCTGGGCAACCAGCTCCCACCCAAAGGAATGGTCCAAAAGCTACTTCATTAACATAAACTCAGATGTGGTTGAAAGGGGCCTGTTAAAGGGTGCCCGAGTGGCTCAGTCAGTTAAGCATCTGACTTAGGCTCAGGTCATGATTTCACAGTTCGTGAGTTTGAGCGCAGCTTCAGGCAAATTCGAGCCCCACTTCGGGCTCTGCACTGTTATTGTTGTGTGGGATTCCCTTTCTCTCTGCCCCTCATGAGATTCTCTCTCTCCCTCTCTCTCATAAATAAATAAATAGGAAAAAAATCTTAAAAAAAGGAGTCTGTTAAAAATAACAAAAAACATTCACCTTTATCAACCTGCAGCTTTTTAAAAAAATGGGGACAAAAAACACATTAATGTACTGTATTACATTAGAAGCTCTGCACCAGGAACCAAGAACAAAGACCAAACATACATTTCTAATTACCTCCCAATACCACCAACATATATGTAGCTACCAACAGCCCCAAAATACATGAAGCAAAAACAGAATTGAAAGAAGCTATAATTCAATAACAACAGCAGAAGACTCCAATACCCACATTCAAGAACGGATAGAAGAACTAGGCAGAAGACCAACAAAGGAAGATAACACTATACACCAACTAGACTTAACAGGCATCTGGTTCACTCCATAGTACACTTGCATATAAAACATTCTCTAGGGCAAATCGTATGTTAGGTCATAAAACAAACTTCAATGAATTTAAAAGACTGACTGAAATCATACAAACTATGTTTTTGAACCGCACTGGAATTAAAGATCAATAACTAAAGGAAATTTGGGAAATTCACAAATAGATGGAAAGTAGACATTCCTAAAATAACCAATGGTTCAAGAAGAAACCACAAGAGAAATGAGAAAAACACTTTGAGGTGAACAAAAAATAGAACACACACTAGAGCTTATGGGCCGCAGTTAAAGTAGTACATAGAAAAAAATTTATAGCCCAAGCTCCAATATTTAGAAAGAAGATCTCAGGGGGCACCTGGGTGGCTGAGTCAGTTAAGCACCTGACTCTTGATTTCAGCTCAGGTCATGATCCCAGGGTTGTGGGACTGAGCCCTGAGCATGGAGCCTGCTTAAGAATCTCTCTCACACTCTCTACCTCTGCCCCTCTCCCCTACTCGTGTGTACGCTCTCTCTAAATAAATAAATAAATAATAAAATTAAATGGAATAAATAAAAAGAAAAGATCTCCAATCAATACTCTGAAGACACTAGAAAAGAAAAACAAACTAAACCTAAGGTTGGCAGAAGAAAGGAAACAAAGGCTACAGCACAAATAAATGAAACAGACAGTAACAACGCTATTGTGTTGGGGGGGCGGGGGGGGGGGGGGAATCAACAAAACCGGAAGTTAGATCTTTGAAAGATCAACAACACTGACAAATTTTAAATTGACCAAGAGAAAAAAAGAGGGACTCAACTACTAAAATCAGTAATGAAAGCAGGAGCAGCACAAACTTACCAAAACAACGTGGATCATAATGGAACACTATGAATAAATGTATGCCAAAGAATTAGTCTAGATCAAAATGAAAAATTCCTATAAAAACCCAAAGTTTCCAAACCAGCTCAAAAAGGAATAGGATATTTGAACAGAGGTAAAAGTGAAAAGATTGAATTAGTAATTAACTAACCTCGGACAAATTCAAGTCTGGACTCAGATGGTTTCACTGGTGAATTCTATCAAATGTTTAAAAAATTACTACCAACCTTTCACGAAATATTCCACACCAATAGTAGAGAAAGGAACACTTTCCACCTCATTCTGTAAAGACAGTATTACCCCAACACCAACACCAGACATCACAAGAAAACTACAGACAAGTATTCCTTATAAATATAGCTGCAAAAGTCCTTAAAATACCAGCATGCTAAATCCAGCAACACATCAAACTTACGTGCACCATGACTAAGTGGGATTTATCCCAGAAATCCAAGGTTGGTTTAACATTCAAAAACCTATGCAATATACCACATGACTAAAGTAAAAAACAAAAACCTGACAATCATTTCAGTACAAGCAGGAAAAACATCTGACAAAATCCAACATCCATTCCTAAAAAAAACTCCCAGCAAACCAAGAGCAGAAGGAAATTTCCTCAATCTGATAAAACCTACAGCTAAGACAGCATGGTAAATAAAAGAAGCCAGTCACAAAGGACCACATGTCATATGATTCCATTGGTATGAAGTGTCCAGAACTAGTAAATCCATCAAGACAGGGAGATTAGTGGTCGCCAGGGGTTGAGGGGCAAGGAACAGGGAGAATTAGGAGTGACTGCTAATGGGTATGGGGTTTCCTCCCAGAGAGATGAAAATATTCTAAGATTAGAACACTGCAAGCGATGATTGTACAACTCTGAATACACAAAAATCCACTCAACAGTACGGTTTAAAAGAGCAAAATTCATGGTATATAAATTACATATCAATAAAACTGTTAGAGAGGCTTCTGAGTGGCTCAGTTGCTTAAGCATCCGACTCTTGATCTTGGCTCAGGTCATGATCTCATGGTTTGAGTCTGAGCCCCACATTGGGCTCTGCACTGACAGCACAGAGCCTGCTTGGGATTCTCTCTCTCTCCCTTTCTGTCCCTCACTCATGCCCTCTCTCTCTAAAATAAACTTAAAAAAAAATATTTTTAATGAACTTATAAAAAAGAACACCTTCCTCAGAATTTGAGAAGCCCTTACTACAAATATCCATTTTATCATATTTACCCAAGAAAGTTCACAAGTAGTTTTAAGTAGTTCTTAATACAAAGAACGACATAACTTTTACAGACAGTCTCAAAGTTTCATTCTCACCATGGATCTCCAGTCAGGGTAGAGCTGACGAACTCCCGTATACACTTATTATGCACATTCTTTACCACTCACTGCAAGACACGGGACAAAAATCTCTGACAAAAATAACACCTTTCCCCCTGTTTGCACAAAGACAAGCTAGTTTCCCCTTTTATAAAATATGAACAAAACAAAATCACCTAGAGCTTGGGTGACTAAATCCGTAAGCATAACCTGCACTAGTGAGGAGGGTGGGGTGTGGACACCGCACTGGGACCACAGCTCCAAACAGGGCAGGATCACAACACTCACCTCAAGCTCTTCACTGTCTTTGGGCTTTTCCTCAGAGGTTTGTTTGACAAAGTCAGGGATAAGGATCTCCAGCGTAGCTCGGGCTATGAAAAGAAAAACCCCAAGGGTGAGGGCTCAGGCCCAGCTTGCTTCCTAACTCCAGAGCAAGCTACATGCTGACTCCTGTGTAGGGCCAGAGTACCCACGCCTCAGAGGAAAGCAAGGGCCCTGGAGAACAGCAAGCAGCACTTCACAGGCAGGGAGAGCAGAGGACGGGAGGTGCACATCCTAAACAAAGGAGGCCGTGGGACAAGCGTTAAGACTGTGGGCAGCCTTGTAAGCCACACCGAGCTGTGTGTACTCTTTCCCTGAGGTACTTGTAGCAGGCCAGGCAGCGAGGCCTGAGGAGTGAGCAGGCTGCTGAGTGTGGCAGGGAAAAGCAGAGCGATTGGACAGATACTTTGGAGAAAGCATCTGCAGGATGGAGCAGAGGGATGACTCAATGCTGAGCACAGGTTTCTGCGTGAGCAAGGCTGCCACTCACCACTGGGGTGGGGAAGTGGGGGGTGCTGCAGAACAGGGGAGGGGCAAAAGTCTGACCCTGTAGAGTTGTAGGTGCTGGCAAGACATCTGAGTGAGGTATCAAGAGAGCAGCTGGGGTCTGGGCAGAGAAGTGGATCCTTGCACATGGGGAGAGCAGAGCCCCACTGCCAGGACGTTTCCACTCCCACAATGAGCCCCACTCTGCTGGTTATGTGCCCCATGACCTTAGCAGCACCAGTTTGTTGAGCTGAAAAAGGCTTTTGTCAGTTTTCCGCCTAAAATGGACAGCAGGCCTTGAGGGAGAACCCGTGACGAAAGGATAGAAAGTAACGTATTCTCCCAATCATCCTCAGCATACATCACCAAAGAAAGCAACTCCAAAGGAAATTCTGAGTCACGTGAGCAAAAGCACTTTCACCACCCTCGAGACCTGGTGAGAATGTGATAAACCAACATGCTTCATGCTTTGGAAGACACAACAGAGAAACCTCAAGAATGGAATTGTGGGCGCCAGTGTCTGGGTACACCCAACATGTACCATGCAATGTGCTCTACTCCCAAGAAGAGGTCAAGTAATCCTAATGGTGAGGCAGAACGGTTTCCATTTTAACCAGAAACATAGGCCTTCCCAGGGATCTGACAGGCTATGTTCAATGAATGGCGGTTTGAAGGACTCAGGAAATCGTCCTCGCACATGTCAAAACCACTCAAGGAGAATGCTGACTGCATATGTTTCCACCTGTTTGTCATCTCCTAAGATGCCCACGTTTTGCTCAGTTTAAATACAAACCCGCTCTAGTATGCGTGCTAGGCACAGCCTAGTCAGCTCTGTGAGTGGTGGGGACAAGGTTGGAAGATTCTGGCCCAGCCTCCACCGAGCAGAGGTTTGCATTTTCTACTTTTATTTCTCACACTTTACTTCCTCTACTTGAGTCTTTTCCAAAGAGCACATACTTTTAAAAAACCAAGGTAGATGATTACATAAATAAAATGGATTTGCTCTACCCCCAGCCCTCCCCAGCTAAGGGGAGAGGCAGACACAGTAGGTAGCATAGGTCTCTGACACCCAAATAGGCACATTACCAGCTTTATTCTTCGCAAGTTTTTTGCTGCTTGCAGTTCCGGATCCATAGGTCACACCATCAATGGTCACCGAGGCACCAAAAGGCTCACTTGGGTTCTCTTAAAATTAAAATTATTGCTTTAAAAACACTTGCCAAGACATTAAAAGCATGCACGCACGTATACATACAATTTGCTGGCACCAAAAGACAAGGCAGGGTCAGGGCTGCTGCTGGAGGGCAGAGACAGGGGCTCCCGAGGCATGGAGACAGGGCCAAGGGTTGGTCAGCAGAAAAAGAGCATGCCAGGAAAATTTTGGGAAATGGGAGACTACGGGTTCGTAAGCTGGAGGGGAAATAGGAGGCCAGAGGCCAAGCCGGGATAGGGATCAATGTCTATGAAAGATGGACAGAGGGCTGTGAGCAGCGGAGACACACAGATGCAGTTAAGTCAAAGAAACAACATGAAAAATAATGCGTGACTCCTGGGTTCAGACTTCCAAGGACAAACTGGTTTTCACAAAGGCGTGATGAGGATGGCCACAGGAGACAGCTGGCGGGAAGTGCAGGCCTAAGGCCACTCCATCCACCTGGGGGCAGGTGGAAACACAGCAAGGGAGGCCTTCCTTGGAGCAAGGAATGAACGGAAGGTGGGGGTGGAGGGAGCATGGATAACGGAAGGGGAAGCAGAAGCACTGGCCCTCAGAAGGGGCACACTACTGTGAAAATGACCTGCCCACCTGCAGTGCCCTTCTCCCTGCCCTGCCTTTTCACTCCTATCCCAAAGAGTGGGGCTAACGGTCGGTTCCCGCCTCCCAGCCATGACCCCAGCAAGGTGTAGGATTCTTCGGGGTTGAGATGGGGGAGGTCAAACTTACCACATTCAAAGAAATTATAAACAGGGCGGACCTTGAGAACTCGCTGCATGTACTCGTGCAGGATGCAGACCTCGGACTTCCCGTTGGGGTTAATGACAAACTCTGTGACAAGAAGGCCTATCTCAGCAACAGCATGAGGACCTGCCGCAAGCTAGCACTTGGGACCTGGCACCACCAAGTTAGCGACTCACTCACAATTAGGGGCTCACCACCATGAACACAGTGCACCTCTGCATTCATAGGGTAAACATAAGCTTTGAAGTAAACGCAATTCACACACAAAGCATATGTTCTAAGACCATCAAGTGAAAAACAACAGTATAATCAATCTGCCAATGATAAAATTTACAAGCCCCAACTCACCTTTCTTTGTGGGTGCATCCTGCACAGACAGAGTGATGAGTTTTTGATTGGCTGGCAAGATGGGCCTCTCAGACTCTGCCTGTTTCCGTTTCATTTCTCGGTTAAACTGCCGCCGCTCAGCCCAAGTCCTGAATTTCTTCACAGTGACTTGCTCAAAGTCAAAACGCTTTTCCAAGTAGCTCCGAAATTCCTCAAGATCTGTGTGGATTTACCAGAGAACAAAACTGCTAATTTCCAACATAAGAGTCATGTTTTCTCTGCCCACTGAGTAGGGCAGCAACGGGCTGCCCATCAAACAGGTCCCACCACACCATCCCCATTCTTTCACTTTTCCTTTCAAAGAGCAAAGAAAGCAAAGGATCAGGTCCCTTCACTCTGGCAGCTCCTCAAATTACTCAAGTTACAAACCTCTAGGATGCTCTTTTAGTTTATTTGGAACAAGAACAATAAGAAAAAAGGAGAAAAAGAAAAAGTTTTAAAAACAAAAAATCAGATGGCCTTCAAGCCTTTTTTCCCTGTATCAAAACAGGTACCACAGCAGCCAAAGCGCTATGCACCCAGTGCACACCTTGCACTCTCCCCTCCGGCACCCTGGCCCCAAGCACACTCAGCAACACAAGCAGGTGGCTTGGGCCTTGGCACTGGTCATGCCTCGCCCCACACAGTCCCTGGCCCATCCCCACTGTTCACCACCCACCCCACTCAGTGAAGTTCCCAGGGGCCTCCTGCTTTTACTGTTGCACCCACTACCCCTCTCCTTCCCAGGACATCCTAGAGAATCACGTCAGCCTAACTGGTTTCTTACTCAAGTGTAAGCCCTGAGGCAGGGACTGTCATGGCTCATGGCCAGCCCAAAGAGCAGTGCTGGTGGAAGCGGAGGGAGGAGTTCCATGTGTGAAGACTGAGGAATATACGGTTAAAACACAAAGCTGTGAAACAACGTACCTGCACCTACTTAATTATGCACCACAACCACATATTTCTTTACATGTGAATGCAGGGAAGTGAGTCGGCCAACAAGTACAAGTGGTCAACCTCTCCCATGGGAATGAAATTAGAAATGAAAGGCAGGTGTTTTCAAAAAAACAGGAACACATTCAGGTGTTATGTGTGCCTAAAAGATAGTATGAAGAAAAAAACCTCTATGATAAAGGCTGAAAGCAAAAGCTCCCTTCAGCCAGGTCCTGAGAAAAGCTCCAGCACCCGGACAGAAGACACGGGAGGCTGACGTGGATAAGGAGGGAGACAGCAAGCAGGCAGGTGTGGGGAGAACGCAGTCTGTCCACTGGGGAAGCTGGGGGCTAGTGACACACCCTGCCTTTCCCCAGACACCTCTCTCCACAGAGGCCACCCCTCTCTGAGACACCCTCCCCTTCTTCAGCAGTGGTGCTCCCCTGACCCCAGCTCTTCTAGGCTCCTCATACATAAGAGTTACAAGACAGGCTGGGCAGCAATACTGACAATATCCAAACAGCAATTACCAAAAATCCTCAAAAACACAAAGTCCTCCTTGAAATGAGATTCAGCAGGTGGGCTGAAACAGATCTGCCACCACTATAGAGACAAACTAAGAGTTGAATGAGGAAGCCTAGGGGCGCCTAAGTGGCTCAGTTGGTTGAACGGCCAACTTTGGCTCAGATCATGATCTCTCAGTTCATGAGTTCGAGCCCCGCGTCAGGCTCTACACTGACAGCTCAGGGCCTGGAGCCTCCTTCAGATTCTATGACTCCTTCTCTCTCTCCCTCTTCCCCATTCTCACTTTGTCTCTCTCTCTCTGTCTCTCTCTCTCTCTCTAAAATAAACATTAAAAAAAAAAAAGAAACTGAATGGGGAGGCCTAGGCTAAAAAACACACAAAAAAAGAAGAGAAACACCAACACAGCCAAAAACAATAGTGGGATTGAAGCAGGAAATGTCCACAGAATAGTGGTCATCCCCCAGTGCTGAGTCCATGGATTGATGAAGCTCACTCTGAGCCCATCAAGGTAAATCAAAACAATGCCAGGAGAGCACATCCTGCTGGAAAACCAGAATTTCAGGAAAGGTCACAAAAGTGACTGGAGAAAAAGGCCGATCTGCACTGACTGTAGCCACCTCTGTGGCAGCACTGGCCATGTGGGGCCTGCAGACCAGGTGGGTTCTAAGATCAGGGAGACGCACCTTTCTAGCCACATAAGAGTGGACACAGGTCCCCAGAAGCCCCTTTCTCACAAACATAACTAGGAACAAGTGGCCTTCAGCAGTAGGAATGTAATTGAAGGGAAGGCGCGGAATATAGCCACATCCCTGCAGATGGGTCCCAACCAACAAGGAAGGAAGGAAACTTACCAACTGATTCATCCTTGCACACCTCGACCTTTGCCTTCACCTGCCCCAGGGCCCCAGGGGCAGCCTCAGCCCCCAGCGGGTCCTTCTCATCAGGGGGCCCTGAGTCAGCTCCCATGGAGTCAGGCTCTTCCAGGGGGAACTCCAGCTCTGCAGATCGGCTCAGCGGCTTGACAGGGGACACTTCCCCACTGGGGGCAAGCTCACTGCTTTGCTCTCTTTCCTCATTATCCTTCATTTTCTTATAATGCAGACAGGGAATGCTACTCAGAGGAGGATCATGTTTCTGCGGATAGTGAAATTGCAACACAGATTACAAGGATGACCCCAAAGGTCTGAACATCCGATGCCTTCCACCTGCCTCTGCTTGGCTACGATGCAAGTGCAACGTGTGTGTGTTCAGTCTGCAAACTTACAAGACTAAATTCATGACTGATGCATCCCCTACCCGTATGCTTCCCGTTCCCAGGAAGTACGGCCTGGACCAGGTGACCACCCGAGACTCTCTGTGTAGGTACACGGGGACTCCAGAGTTATGGAATGTCATGATCCATCCATCAGGCAACGGTTCCGTAGGAGGACGGCCACGACCTACATAAAGACAAGAACATCCCACAATCACTTCAAAAACTCTCCGAGTTATGGAAGTCTTCAAAATTACAAGCAGATGAGAACAGTAAAGCCAACCAAGTATTGAAAAAAACCTCTAAGAACTAGGAGAGTAGGGGAGTACCCTGCCCTCCTCAGAGCCTGTCCCAGCCCCATCTGCTGCTCAGCACCTCCTATGCATGAAACTCCGCTCTCAATTGTTGTGTTTACATAGCTCTAACCCATAGAACCTAAGTTCCTCCTCAACACAGGAAGCTGTCCACTTTGTTCACTGCTGTACTCTTAGACCTAGAACAGCATGTGGTGCATGAAGGAGCCTGGGATGAGATTCTATAAGACACAAGTCATAGCCTCAGCTGCTGCTTGCACAGCTGTGGGCATCAAGGGCATTAATTCCTCACTGCCTGCCTTGGCTGTGGCCAGAGGCACCCCAGGGACTGGGTTAGCTTTGCTAATAAATTACATGTCTGTCGACCACTGCTCCCTGTGACTGGATAACATGCCTTCATTGTACCTAAGCTGCATGCTCTCACTAGCATGTGAAACACAATTCATAAATTTCTAAATCAGTTCTTGCTAAAGCATGTAAACATGCAGTCATAGAAAAAGACTCAAGACTTGTTACCCACTTGACATCTGCCACTGACAGGCCTGGTTACTGGGAAAAGCACAAAGATTCAACGGAAACTTAATTATCTTACAGGTACTGGGTGCAAGTAAGAAATTTAGAAACAAAAGGAAAAAAGCAAATGAAATCTAAAAAATATACATACAATAAAATGGCACCAGGGACTCTCATGGTAAAGGGAGTGGTATCCCAGTGCCAGGTCCCCACCCGGCAGTGCTAACCCCTGACCTGATACCAGAACATGGCAATACATGGCACTACTGGCAGGTGCACCTGGATCACTCATCTGTGACAACCAGCAGTCATAAAGTTGGCCCAGCCATCTGAAGAGCTCACATGCAGCTCACACGCCGCCTGTGAGCATGAGGCCCATGCTGCAGCTCCTGGGAGGCTGCACTATGGGGCAGGCTGCCAGGTGGGTGAGGTGGAGAAGGCTGCAGAGAGAAAGGTACAGGACTGCCCAGTGCAGGCAGGCCAAGTGGCATGCCTGCAGTCACAGGCATATTGTGAACCTGTGGGCCACTCAGGATGAACAGGACTTTGTCTGCTCAGATTGCTGAAACCACAGTAAGAGTACAAAGCAAATCTCCGGAGGCACCGAAGTAAAGACTGCCCCCACACCCCTTCTTCCCAGAAGCTGAGGCCCTAGGCTTATCCCCATCTACAGCTGATAAACCCAACACCCATCCTGTTCCAACCACTAGCTAACCCAGGCAGACACGTGCCAGCAGCCAGCACTGCGGACACGTCCACTCTGTAGTCAGAGACAGGACACCACCGACCCCTCAATTTCCTCCTATCACACCAGGCCACTTTCTGCAACCCAGCCCCCAGCCTAAGGTCTCAACTGTGTGCCCAAGTCCCCACTCATCTGTTCAGCCCCTTTCCACTGCCTGATCTCCACCTGGACACTCACAGGTACCTCCAGGCCAGGAAAGCTAGAAACTGACACCGACTTCTCTTATACCTATACCACACTGGCAAAGCAGCAGCACAAGCATGTCACTGGGTGCCTCCCAACTCCCTCCACCACCCTCAAAAACCAAGTGCGGCTTCGGAATACCTTTGCCTCTACTGAATCCAGAACCCAGACTGCAACCATCCCCTGCCGTGGTGCTGTACCTGCCTCTGGCCTTGGCCTCCACACCCTCTAGTTGCCTATCTTGTCATCTCCCAGCATACAACATTCCCTCCTCCTCACCCCATCAGAAGTGCCCTCCCCATTCCTCTCCACAACACCAGCCGCTCTGTGGTGTGTATCCACAGCAGACACCCCAACCTGCCCCTGGGTTGTCATGCATCTGTTACATCCTTGTGTCTTATCTGTTTCCCCTTCATCAGACATGGCCGTCCTCCATCAAATAAGTGCCCACTGCCCAGACCACCACCTGGCACCCGAGGGCTCTCAAACCTACACTTCTGCTGTCCCGCAAACACACTACTTTCTAACCGGCTGACTTACTTTTTAGCACTGTTTTAATCTTGGTCATCATTGGCTGCACACTTGTCTCTCCATCAGACGGATGGTCACTGTCTCCTCCATATTTCTCTTCCATTCGCCTCTTTTTGGGAGCACAAAGGCCCTCTTCCAGCAAAGCATCGACATCGTTGTCAAAATCATCCTGCAAAACATGCTGTTCAGACACCATGGCCCCCGGAGCCCGCGTTCCTGTACCGTAGGCAAATTTAACAGCATTAGTGAGAACAGACACAGAAATGAGGCACTCCCAAGTGGGGCCTCGGTATGCCTTTATGTTGCGTGATCATCTGAAAAACAAACAGGATGAAACTGACAACTGCAACCAACATGCTTGATGCTTGATACAGGTACACATCCCACCAGGAAGTGCTTCTCAGCAGCACCTTCCAACTCAGGTTGCATAGAGTACAAGGTCGACTGCTCAGCCAAACCTTTGGAAAACTTAAAAACCTGGACTTCTTACGGCTTTTTCTTTTCCACATTAACGTCATTCCACCTCATACGGGTTTTGTTTTTTTTTCTCTGCAACATCAGCTTTCAAAAGATGCTGCAGTTCCCAACACCTCTCTTTGGGTTTTGCTAAGAGTGCTCCAAAGGAGGGGTCGCCGACATACCTCATAGGAGAAGTTCAAGGCCTCTTCATCCACTCTGTCTCTCTGCACGATTGCTTTAGCCGTGAACCCGCCTGCTCCTTCTTCATCTAGCTCCAAATTGTCAGTAAAATCTTCTAACTCATCGAGCACTGCGTACTCCACTCTCTTTTCCTGATCCAGCTCATTCTCCTCATCCTTCTTATCAGCACTCTCACCCCCTACGCCTACCCCGTTCCCAACACTCCCGCCAAAAGGACAAGCATGCACGTCTCCACTGACAGGGCTAAGGGCCAGACCGCAATCTGCGCGAGCGTCGCGCTCCACTCCTGTGTACAGCACCTTCCTGTCCTTACTCCTGCAGCTCTCGGTAAAGCTCACGCTAATCTTTACATCCTTAAGCAACTTAAGGTCAGGGGAGAACTTCCGGACCGCAGGTGCGTGCCGGGCGGTGCGCGGGCTGTGGCCACTACAGTTCGGGTCTATGAGTAGGCGGGCCTTAGAGTAGGATCCTTTGGAGAGAAGAGAAGCTCCGTAGAAGTTGAGCGGGTCCTCAGCAGGGGATTCGGCCTGTCCATCACCACCAGAGCCAACGTCCATTACCTCTGCATCACTGGACGTTTGCAGGGGAGGTGGTGGAGACTGTTCACGGGGCAGCGCTTGGAGGGGGCAAGCTCGGTTCTCCATCACTGCTTCTCCTGCGGGCTCACGCGGGAGAGGAGAGGGACTCTCATATGTCTCCATAGTAAAAGTGGTTAAGACTATTTTAAAAGACCAGAGTTTTAAAAAACCTTACATAAATCTATACAGCTAACATGCACAAGTCCGTTGAGACCCGGGTACCGTCCTGCCCGCGCTGCACACGCTGGCGGCTTAGTCAAGCTGGCCACATTGCTCTTTTCATTAATGTAGACAGCTTTTAGAACCACTGCCTCAATTATTGGAAATCACAATGCACTCAGCTTAAATGACTGACGACTAAGCGAGTCTGTCTTCATGCCAAAATGGCACCTTTCTTCTTCCACCTGCAAAGAGATTTAAAAACATCGTCACAAAATGACAGAAACCTTCTGCTTCACTGGCACTGAGAACCAAGTGCTATTAACAGTGTAGTAAAGAACTTAAAATACTACTGCCTTAGAGAACCTTCTAGGCTTCGAAACAAATTAGCTCTATGCTTTTCCTTCAAAACCTAAATTATAATTTAAGTCCAAAGTTAAATATATTAATTGTCCACTGTAATTCCTACTTCAGAAGCACAAAAACAGTATTATCTTAACACTCAAAAAAGATTTTAAAAAACTAGGCTAAACTTCACCGCAGCATTCCCCTAACTCAGTTTATTAGGTAAGCAAGCTCGCGGTGCAAGGCTGCCCTTTCCAGAATACACATAAGGTGTGTGGCCTCCCTCTGGCCATCAGAGCGACATGGATCCACTCACCTGCTAGGGCTGGGTCAGTCAGAGGGCGAGTGCGAGACCCTCAGCTCAACTCTGCGGCACTAGGGCCTCAGAGATACGGCCAGGCGCTCTGCTACCCAGGGACCCCAGGGCTCTCCTGGGCCCACAAGGTGGCACGTGGACCGGGACAGTGATGCAGCGTGCTGAGGTCGCCAGAGGTGGCATGGTTCTGTTCCCAGTAGAGGAGGGGGTGGTGGCTGTGGGGAAGGGAACCTGGCCAGGGTCGGTCGGGGGAGCCTCAGGAGACAGCTGGAGCCAAGGCACAGGAAGTCCTGGGTGCCATCTGGGGCCTGGCTCCATCCTGGGGGCAATAAGGAGCCACCAAGGGTCAAGTGATTCACACACCACAACTCAGTCCCTATTTGAAAAAGAGGACTGACTGCTGTGCCAGGCCCAGTGCCTATGCCCAAGGCATACAAGGCAGTCCTCCAAGCCAGAGGACAAAGGTGTGAAAGAGGCTCTGCTGACAGGGCTGGAGCCCTCAAGAACAGTGAAGACACAGAACTGACCACACTGCTGACCGTGCAGAGGTGGAGAGCAGAGACAAGAGGGAACTGAAGGTGAATGAGGCTTCTCCCCTGGAGGGTCCCCTGTGTTCCAGTATTCAGGCAGAAGCCTGCAGAGGAGAATGGACGGAGCCTCCAGGCAGACCTGTCCAACAGGTCTGAGGAGGCAGCTCTGCAACTGTGACTGGCCCAGAAACAGAAGGCCAGACAGAACACATCAGCGAGGTGGTAGTTGCCAAAATCACAGGAGAGAGGCTGCCCAGAGAAGCAACATAGACCAAGAAGAGGGTTGAGGATGCCACTCTGGGAAGCTTCCCTTCAGAGAAAGGACAACAAAACGGATGACATGAAAAGGCAGGTCAGAGGGACAATCCAAAAACCCAGAGGTCCGCGGGAGGGCCAGACATCAAAGCAGGAGAAGCACGTGCAGACGCAAATGTGTATGCACACACACTCCCACGCCATGCTGACACACACACGCATGAACATGCCATGCATATGGGTGCAGATATGCACATGCATGCCCATGCCCACCCAGGGCAGCTTGACTGGCTGCACAGATAGAACAGAAGACAGCAGACATCACACATTTAAGAAGTTTACAGTGAAGGACTAGAGCGTGGTGGTTGTAGTTTCAAGGTGATGCAACGTAAAAACCAGAGATTTGTTCAGATTTAATTAATTCATTCAATCAATATTCACTGGCCATCTACTCTAAGGGATGTACTACCACGAACAAGAAACAAGGTCCCCACCGCCTGGATGCAGTTGGAAGGGCCATGACCACTGAGCTGTCACTCTTGTTTCCTACATTCCAAGATGTCCTTACATTTCTGAATTCAATGGAAATTTAATGATACTTCCCCCAAAGGTGTATCTGTTAAAGGTGCTAAAGATCAAGGGAATACAGCATGTGGATAACAAGACACAGACCTGCGGTAAACGCTAAGGAGGCTACAACCGAACAGGCAGGAGGAGCACCAAGTGTAATAAGGCCAGTCTCCTGGCAACCAACAAAGATCATTTCAGAGAAGGACAGACAGGTCAGCATGTTCAGTACTACAGAACACAGATCAAGAACCAATCTGTGCTTCTCGGGGCTGAAAATGGCGGGGGGAGGGGGGTTGAAAACAATGGGTGGTACAGGACGAGGACACCTGCCACCATGTTATAAGGCCAAGCAGCTGCCAGGATCAAAGCACAAAGCAAAGATGATAATGACCCTGGAAGACGTACAGAAGGTGGAGTCAGAGAGCTGTAGAGAAAGAGACCGTTTTTTTCCCTGGGAGATCAGGATAGCCTGCCCAGCCCTTGGGGGGGGGGGGCGGGGAGGGAGGGGGCGGGCAGCAGCTCAAGGTTCAGAGCTCACAATGGAGCAGTCTTGGGTAAGTTCCTTACTTTCCTCTAGTAAGCTTGTTCTACTCATTCAACAAGTGTTTGCTGAATGCTTTCCATGTGGCACATGTAACCATTCTAGATGCTAAGGACACAATGGACAAAATCTCTGCCCCACAGAGCTCACATTTTAGCAGGAGAGATGGACAAACAACCAAGAAAACGTGAGAAGTATTCCAGAGAAAACAAAGCAAGGAGTTGGGGGAGGGGAAGCAGTTTCAGAAAGGGCAGACTGAAGGCTGCACAGCCAGAGTCCATCTGTAGGCAGAAGAGAGTGAGCTAGGTGGGTGGGAGGAGGGGATGTTCCAGGTAACAGAGAAGAACAAAGGCCCTGGGGCAGAAGTGCAGGTAAAAGCAGTGTGCTGAAGGGTGGAGTGAGACAAGAACTGTAGCCCTTATCTTGAGAGATGGGCTACTGGACAGGAGGGTCCAAGCAGTGAGGTCACATGATCCAAGGACAGCAGTGGCAGCCAACCCTCAGCCAGGCCCTGTTCTAAGAGTGTTAGGCATTCTCACAAAGCACGGAGAGAGGTTAGACAGAAAGGTTAAGCAACTTGCTCAAGGTCACACAGCTAGAAAGTAGTGAAGCTGCTTTACCACCCAGGCTAGGTGGCTCCCCTCCTCACTTCCTTGGTTTTACACTATCTTACAGTTTAAAAGTACCATTCTGTGTCCAGAAAAACTACCATGGGTGAGTAGAGGGAAGAGCAAGGGTGAGAGCAAAGAGAAGAACTAAGAGGCTCACCAGGCAGTTCAGAGTAGCATGATAAGCTGGAGGTGTTAAGAAATGGTCCTGAGTGTTGCACGGAAGCCTAAGAGAGGAATCCAGGTGACTCTAAACTCAAGAACAAAGCTGTCATGCATTGAGGAGATGAAGGCAGCATGAGAAATGTTGTGGGGTGGGTGAAGATCAGGGTTTGGTTTTTGGACGTGGCTACTTGACATCAAAGTAATACATGGAGACATGGAAGAGGCAGCAGCTCAGAAGGGAGGCCTGGGCTGGAGAAGGCAATGGGAGATGTCAGGAAGAGGGCATTAATGCCAGGAACCTGGATGAGACCACCAAAAAGGGGAGGGCAACTACTATGAGGGACCAAGACCAGGCAAACCAGTGAAATTCAGGCTTCCTACCCCCAAGGTCATGGTCAGATTATAAAATCATCCCCAGGAAGTGCCCTACAGAGTGCCTGGCCGTAAAGGGGCTCAAAGAGTGACTCCTGCCATCGGCCCCACTACTGCTTCAGCTGACTGAACACATGGACGTAAACCTTGCTTGCCAAGTGGACTGTGAGCCATCAGGAGACTCGCAGCAGACTCCCCTGGATCCCTGGCACATAGGGTAAAACCAACAGGCTTGGATAACACCCTTCACTGAAGTCCACTTGCTGGGGTGGCCATCGAGGCAGCAGCTATGATGTACAATGCTGGGGCTGCTGCCTTTCGGTCAAGCCTCTCACACTGCAGCCTCCCGCCCAACCCAGCAGCAGTATGACCTCATCCATTCCTTTTGTCATCCTCTAACAGACCTCACATCCTGTACTCACAGGCGCACCGCTGACTGGCCATTCACTCTCTTTGGTGAGTGACAGCCTGCGGCAGGGTTTGGGCCAGTCTGCCAAAAGCCCCGTGACTGGGAGTCCAGTCTGCGGCCAGGAAACAGAGGGTCTCCACCTGGTGGTTGTCCTCACAGTCACCAGCCCTAGCCTGGACTGCCGTGCATCAGATAACAAGGTACATGCAAGCATGCAGAACAGCAAATCAAATTCCTACCATGAGCAACCCAAGTCCATCGAATGATACTTGACAGGTATCACTATCAACAGGTTGCCCCGCTCCGTTTATTTTTACCACGACCATTGTTAAAACACAACCACAATCCGTCCATCTACGTGACACTCAATCCATGAGCATTTGGTGGAGAAAAAGACTTGGGCGACTTTTCAGATTTCCCAAACTGTTACACCCGGCAGGGTCCTGGGCGAACACTACTCTTGTTCATCCCTTTCCCGCCTGAAAGCGACGCTACACCTTCGGGCCCACAGGGCAAGGGGCCTCTTTTCATTCGGGCTGTTTACCCGCGCGGGAGAGCGACCGGAGTCGGCGTCACCTGGGCCTGGGGCCCGCCCCCCCTCCACCCCCAACGGCGGGACCTCCGCCTCGCGTTCTGAGGCCCGCGGCCATGATGCTTCACAAAGGCTGGGACTCCGCGTGGCTGCCCCGCCTCGCGCCCTCCCGCCCCGCCCCGCCTCGCTGCCCGGGCCCTTAGCCCTCGGCCCGAGAAGGAGGGAGGGGAAGGGCGCGCCCTCGCGCAGGCCGCAGCGCCCGCCCCGACCCCGCGGGGCGCCCCTCGCGCCCCGCACCTACCTCCAGCACCCGCGGCCTGCCCGAGCTGCCCGCAGCCCGACCAAAGCAGGGAGACCCTCACGGCCTGGCCGCTACCGCCACGGATACCGCTATCTAGAAAGGCCGCCCAAGCTCTCTCCGGTCGGCGGGACCCGCCTGCCGCGCGGGGCGAGCAGAGGGAGGGCCTTGGCGGCTCGCGGCCAATCCCTGCGCGCGGCCACCCCGCATTGGGGGGACCGCCGAGCGGGCTGCGGAGGCTGCCAATCTGCGAAGCGCAGCGCTAGCGGCCACGGCGTTAGGCCCAATAGCGCGGCCGCGTGGGCGGAACCAGGCGCTCAGGCCCCGGCCGCGCTAACGGTCGCCTCCTGGGCGGGGCTCGCCGTGCGGAGGGCGGCGGCCGCGAGGAGCGCCGGGAACGGGGAGCGCGGGGAATGCCGGGAACAGGAGAGCGCGGGAAGCGCAGGGAATGCCGGGGGAAGGAGGAGCACAGAGGATGCCGGGAACGGGAGAGCGCGGGAAGCGCCGGGAGCACAGGGCGCCTAGCTGCTTTAGATCCTGAGGAGGAAAACATTCGAAAAAAAAAAAATGGGGGCGCCTGGGTGGCTCAGTCGGTTAAGCCTCGGACTTCAGCTCAGGTCATGATCTCACGGTTCGTGGGTTCGAGCCCCGCGTGGACCTCTATGCTGACAGCTCGGAGCCTGGACCCCGCTTAGGATTCTGTGTGTGTGTGTGTCTCTCTCTCTCTGCCCTTCCCCCGCTTTCACTCTGTTTCTCTCAAAGATAAATAGACGTTAAAAATTTTTTGTTAGATAATGCGGACGACACAGTACACAGACCGGCATTACACGTCTCCAATTAAAACCATTAAACATAATCATTAGGAAAAAAAAAAAAAAAAAAAAAAGACATATGCTAAACTGCCCGGCATTTTTCCACTCGGTAATAACACACACCGTTTCAGAAACTTAAGAAAAGGGAGGGTATGAGTAAAATGGGAGAAGAGACAGTTTATCCTTAGACCAGAATTCCAGTGAATAAATGGAAATAGAACATCTCCCTTTTGGCAGCCTGCACAAACCTGCAGACAAAAGTCATGGATGCTAAAAATAGCAGGCAAAAGTGTGAGAACTGGCACGGACTTTTTTTGTTGTTTTACGGAGCTGCAAAGTTTCTCCCCGAGACACTAATTTCAAAGGTAAAATAGTAACTGCAGTGGAGAAAAACCTGAGACACCACCTAGCCAAATGAAAGAGATCACCAGCAAATGTATACACTTCCAAACATAAAATTTACACTTTAAAGATGTACCTTCTAAGGGCTCCTGGGTAGCCCAGTCCGTTAAATCCGACTTCAGCTTAGGATTTCAGCTCAGGTCATGATCTCATGGTTCGTGGGTTCAAGCCCCAGGTAGGGCTCTCTGCTGAGAGTCGGAGCCTGGAGCCTGCCTCAGATTCTGTCTCCCTCTCTCTCTGCCCCTCCCCCACTTGCATTTTTTTTTCTCTCTCTCTCTCTGTCTCTCAAAAATAAATAAAACATTTTTTAAAATGTACCTTCTGTGGTATACTAATGAAACCTCAATAAAAATAAAGACAAAAGTCAGCACCAGCAAAGGGACATATCGTGGGCCTCTTGAAGGGACACGCATGACTGACTTGTGGGTATTTCTACCCAAAAGACAAAACCTGAATGAAGAAAGATCAGACCCAAATGAGGTACATTCTACAAAAAAATTGGCAGGTGCTTTTCACGTGTCAGGATCATTCAAGTCAAAGATACGCTGAGAAGCTGTCTTCAATTACAGGAGACACAACTAAGTGTGATGTGGGATCATGACCCTGCATTGGAACCTGACTCAGGAAAGGGATATAAGTGGAACAACCGGTAAAATTCAAATAAGATCTGGGGCACCCGGGTGGCTCAGTCTGTTGAGCATTTGACTCTTGATTTCAGCTCAGGTCATGATCCCAGGGTGGATCCTGCTTAAGATTCTCTTCCTCTCCCTCTGCCCTTTCTCTCTCTCTCTCCCTCTCCCTCCCTCCCTCCCTCTCTCTCTCTCTCTCTCTCTCTCTCTCTCTCTCTCTCTCCTCTCTCTCAAATTAAAAACAAAAAAATTCAAAGTAGGTGGTAGCTGGTGGTATTATATCAACACTAATTTCCTGGTCGTAATCATATTACTAGAGCTAGTGATAGGGTGTTAATAGTTGGGGGACTGGGGTGAAGGACACTGGAATATTTTGTTCTATTTTTTCAAGGTTTTAGTTAAGTTGAAATCATTTCAAAATGAAAATATTTTAAAAGGTAGGGAAAGGGGCACCTGACTGGCTCAGTTAGAAGAGCATGTGACTCTTGATCTCAGAGTTGTGAGTTCAAGCCCCATGTGGGGTGTAGAGATTACTAAAAAATAAACTTGAAAAACAAAAACAAAAAGGTGGTGAGAGAGAGTATTGCAGGTGAGGAAGCTAGAGGCCTACCCAGGCTCATCTGTCCCTTCCTACCCCCTTTCTGTTCACCTGGCTGCTCCAGTGGTTAGCACAAGCTACTTCACAATAAAATGTGAACGAGCCCCATGAGGTTCTGGCTCCTGGACTTGGCCAAGGGAGGCCAGCTTCCCTGTGGCTGGGCAAGCTGATGGCCCTGGCCCAGTGGTCAGAGCTCATAGGAACCATTGGCATGGCACCATCCAGCCTTAGCAACCTCTCCACACTTTGTCATTTGCTTAGCAAGTTGCCTCAGCCTTGAGACCTCAGACACACTACAGTTGGCTTCCCACAGTCTCCATCTGACTCCATCCTCAGATGGATGCCTAGAAGCTGGAACTCTAGCCCAGGCTGTGGGAGGAAACTTTTCTCTCTGGGTTCCTGTTTCCACCTGAGCCCAACTCACCCATGAGCCAGGTATCTCCTAAAGAGCCTAGATGATGCTATCTGCTGGCAGATGAGACCAAAAAACCAGGTGTTGGTGGGGGGCAGAGGAGGGGTTGTGGGGGGGAGGGAGAGGGATGGGAGGGTGTCTCTGCAGGTAGAAGGCCAGCAGCTCAGACCTGCCAAGACAAGCCCCAAGGCCAAGCTGCATTCCTGGACTGGTCTTGTTTACTCACAGATTTGGCTTCCATATTGGTCAGCTCCACACCTCAGACTCCATGCCAACATACCTCAACTGGCTGTTCAGAGCTAGAGAGCAGAAGCAGCTCATCTAGGAAGGGGCATCTGAAGAGGCAGTGAATTCCCCATCCATCTGGGAAAAGAGGACCCATACAGGGGACTCAGGGATCTGATGCATCTGGTGATGAGCAGAGAGGACTAGCTAAGCTATGCCAAGGTCAGGTCCAAGCCTTCCGTGTGGCATGTCAAAAGCACTTCTAGAAGGGATAGTTTCCTAGGGTCCCTTCTAACTGCAAAAGGGTCTCACTTCAAGGCCTAAATGAATGGCAGTTTGGGAAGTGCCAGCAATGTCATACTTGGCTCAAATGTCTACTTGGCCTGAGCATGAGGATACAGTGATGGGCAAAAGAGGAAAGGCCTTGCCTTCCTGGAGCTCTCATTCTGACAGGGAGGCATTCAAGAAACAATCAAGCAAAATGTATAGCATGTTATAGTGCTAACCACTATAGAAAATAGAGCAGGGACCAAGGCAAGGCAGATTGCAACTTTAGATGGGATGCCTCCCAAGACTTTACCAAAGAGTTGCACGATGTGAGGGAGAGTGTGGTTTGGATATAGGGGCAGAAGAGTTCTTCAACCAGAAGGGACAGCAAGTGCAGAAAGCATGGCCAAGGGTGGGGGCAGGAGCAAGGGCAAGGTAAGTGAGGTGATGGGGGTGGTGCAGAGCAGCAGATGAGACCAACATGGGAGGGCCATGTCCCAAGGGAAGACACCCCAGGATGTACCTTGTCCTCATCTTGCTCCTTCCTGGCCTCATGACTCTGCCTTCCCACCTGCCAGGGGACTGACACACTATTATGGTATCTCCCCAAGCTTCAATTTCCTCATCTGTAGAGCGAAGGTCACAATTGTATTAGTTTGCTAGAGTGCCATAACAAAGTACCACAAATGAGTGGCTTAAACCACAGAAATTTATTGTCTCACAGTTCTGGAGGCCAGAAGTCTGAGATTAAGGTGTCAGCAGGGCCACGCTCCCTTGGAAGGCACCAGGGAAGGATCTGTTCCAGGTCTCTCTCAGCTTCTGGTAGTTTCTTAGCATGACACAGCATAGCTCGTCTTTATAGGCCATTCTGCCTGCATGCATGTCTGTCCCTGTGTCCAAATTTTCCCTTTTTGATACGGACATCAGTCATAATGGATTAGGGCCCACCCTAATGACTTCATTTTATCTTGATTACTTCTGTAAAGACCCTAATAAAGGTCACATTCTGAGGCACGGGCACTAGGACACCAACAGATCTTTCAGGGGGCACACAACTCAACCCATAATGATAGAACTACATCTTGGGCTGCCCTATCTTCAGAGGGCTCAGGACCTTGGGGAGCTCAGGACAGGCTGAGGGCAGGAGTATCCCATGCAGGCCCTGTCCTTGGGTACAGGCAAACAACTAGGAAAGTCTTCAGATGGCTTTGCACCAGCCCAGTGGTGCCCCATGAGGGCCGACACGCCTGGCCAGGGTGAGTGCTGGTGTGGAGCACTGGTCCATGATGTGGCATGGCCCACTGAGGCAGACAAAGGGCATCAGCAGTACCCAGGCTAGGAGCCTGGCTCAGTACGGCTCAACCAGCAAACGTGGGACTTGGGGCCAGTTTACCCCTGGGCCTGCAGGCATGGGCTATGGTGCTGCTGGGGATCCCATTCAAACTTGACCATGCTCAGACACTTTTCCTCTGAGTTCAAAATGAGCCAAGGAGGACATTGGGCCCCTGAGGGGTGCTTGAGGTGGTAAGAGGGAAGGGTTGAGGAGGCAAGTAGGACCCAGTGCAGGTCCACACCCTACCCCAAGCTCTCATTGGCTCTGAAAAGGCCAAGTTGGGGGTCAGCTGCAAAGGCAATGGAAGCCTGGGTCTCAGCACTGGACACACGTGGGACTCCTTGATGCTCAGCTGGGGCCAGGGACAAGAATTCCCAAGTGCTTGTCCAAAACCAGGATCCTGGGGTTAAGAGACACTCCACTTGTCCTCTTGCCCTGAAACCCACTCCTTCCTACCATCCCCTGGCCTCCACAGTCCACCCCAAGTGCAGGTTTTATCACACTATACTCTCAGGAGGTTCCTCTTCACCCAGATGAGTCCCTGGTTCCTCAGCCCAGCTCAGGAGGCCCTGTATCTGGTACCTACCGTGTCCCATACACACAAGCTCTCTCAGACCCCAGCCTCTGCCCAAGGACAGATGGATGGACAGGTCAACGGACCCTCAGGTTTCCATCATGATGCTCAGGAACCCATGAGCAAAAGAAGAAAGTGGGAAGAGGCTCCTTCTGAAGAAAATGTCTTGGCAGCTCCTGCAGGCCAGGAGAGCAACCCCACTGATCCCCTGCACAGCTGTCCCCCCATCACACAAGGATCTGAAATGCACGGACTCACCACACCTCAGAGTTTTATTATCAAGGTCTCACGTTCAAGGACAGATTCCTATGAAGTCCGACTCCCCAAGGAGAAGGGAAATAGAAAGGGCTGGCTGTGTCCCATTGCTGAGATGAGCCTGCTCAGGACCCATGACCCCAGTGGGCAGGCAAGTAGGTGCCTGAGAGCCTGGCAAGGTGTTTCAGCATACACAGGACCCCTGGTGCATGCAAGACCGCTCCCCTCCCCCACAGGACCACCCCATGCACATAGGAGATCCCCCAGAGCACAAAGGACAACCAACCAGGCGGTGCTTCTGTTACGAAAGCAGGTTCTTCTGGAGTTGTTCTCATTTCTCATTCCAAATGGGGCCTCTCCTCTCTAAGAGCAAGTCTGGTTGTCCAGAAGTGGACTACACCCAGGAGAGGAGCCACTCTTAAACAACAGTCTACTCCTGTTGTTTTGGTCAAAGCAAAGACCCACTAGCCAGAAGCACATGTGGATGTGAGAGGCACACCTCTGCCTGTGTGGCACGCATGTGTGGGTATGCCTGGGAGTGTGTGTGTGTACCTCTCTGTTGCTCATATGTGCATGTGCGTGTGTGTGTGTGACCATGCACCTGCAGGTATGCGTGGAAACATGTGCCTTGAGTATGTGCCTCTGTGTTTGGGCAGGGGGTAGGCCCAGGTGCCTTCACACATGCATAGCACACCTGAGCCCCCCTCAGACCTGGCCATGTGACTCTGTCACTCCCACTGGCATGAGGGTGGACCCTGAGCTGGACATGACAACACAGACAGGTCACACAAACACCAGAGGACCCTGGTCCTGGGGGATGCTGGCCAAGTCACAGGCAGTACATGTGATAGTTCCTATCCATACTAGCCCTTGAGGCAGGGCCTTCCTGGAGCCCAGTGGCCACATCCAGGGGGAAGGGTTAGCTCTGCAGCTTGAACTCGTGGGTGCTGGTCTCCCAGCAGGAGGGGTCCTTGTCCAGCATGCTACGTTCTGTGAAGGTCACATGCCCGTCCGCGTCCACGAGGATGACTGTGTTGGTTCTGAAAGAGAGCAAGGGGCCCACGTTTAGCCCTCTGCCCTCAGCCTCCTGCCTGCCTGTCAGAGCCCCAAATGAGGCCTCGGTCACCGGGAACTCTCTCCTGTCCTCCTTCCCCACTACCCATCCCAAATGCTCAGTGCACCTTCTCTCCTCCTGCCAGCCCTCCCCAAGGCCATACCTCACTTAGTCAGCACCTGTCTCCCCCTGACAGAGGGCAGGCACCAGGTCCCTGAGCAGCCGAGCACAGGCCAACACCCAGGATGGGCACACACATGCTGAAGACTGGTCCAGCTGCAGCTGGACCCAGCAGCCACACACTCAGCCAGGGAGCAGACCTGGCACTCTGCCTCATGCACATGAGTACACGTGAGCAGGAAAATAAGAAAATAAGTCTATGACAGAGGACAAGCTTGAAAAAAACTGATGCCCTGCCACTTGCCAAGGGAAAAGCCTGCCCAATGGAAAGACCACCATTCAAGTCTATAACACTCGGGTGCTGCAGCATCAGTGCTGGACATTGACACCACCCTGACCCTGCCTACCATCCTATCCCCCAGCTAGAGGGCTTGAAGTTGTCGTTTCCTAGAGGATGGAAGACTTGGGCTGACCTGAACCCGAACACCAAGCATACTTGCAACATCACCATGCACTCAGAGTACATGTGACATCACCCTGGTATCACTCAGCACTTGCCACCACCCAAGCACCCCATCCCTGAGTCCTTACGGCTGTGGGCCCCCAAGAGCTTGGCCTATCCATCATAGTCACAGCAAGCTTCCAGCCTGGAAGGAGGCTGGTACCCACGGGGCCTGGTGTAAGCCAAGTCCAGGCTGATGTGGCTGTGCACACGGCTACAGTTGGCCTATAGGCCAGGTGGGCCAGGTGCGCGCTCCTGGAGCATCCTGGCTGGTCCAGAAGCCTATCCTCTTCTGTACTTCCCAGGCAGGTCCAAGTATAGCATATGGGCTACCCTGGGCAGAACCACATGGGTGGACTGGGCCTCCCTGACACACACAGAGCCAATCTTCCTCTGCCCAGGAAGGAGAGACAGGGAAGGAACTTGTTGGCACAGGAGACACTGATGCCAACAGCTCCTCCCTCCCAGGCATTCTCTCCTTGCAGCTGAGACTAGTAGTTGCCCTTCCATTAGGTGATGTCCCCAGGCTGAGATGACCTAATAATCCCTGCCCTGGTCACACAGGGAATGTGACAGGCTCAAGGACATAGGGTGAGTGAGGGGAAGTGCCAGGCAGTGGGACCTCTGCGCCCACAGGGATTTGCCAACCCAAGGGTGCCCGTAGCCATCCCAGCTCCCCTATGGCTGTGTAGGGAGCAGGAAACAGCCCAGGAACCATTCTTGCAGCACCCATGGGAGCCAGCAGGCATTTCATGCTAACATTAACTAATGTGGTATCTGCTGGCCCCACAACCCCCCAAGCTGAAATAGCACCTGCTTTTAGACAGGGCAGAGGCTCTGGGATCCATAGAGTTGAGGGAAGGCCGGGTTCCTCATGGGACAGGACTGAACACACCCAGCAGCCCCTCGTACCTGGTGCCATAGCCTGGGCAGCGCACACACACAGCTGCGTACTTGCTCAGAAAGGGCTGCACATACTCCCTGCCCTGGTCCTCAATAGCTGGATCTGGCAGCTGCCTGGAAGGAAAGAGGAGAGGTCACCATTGCCTCCACCCACCCAACCTGCAGCCCCTCCTGATGTCCTCAAAGCCTGCGGTGCCTAAGGAGCCCACCAGCTTCACGAAGTGGTTGGGGAATCCATGAGGGCTGTTCTGTGCACTTTCCTGCTGAAGGCCTCAAATCTCAGTCCAATTTTTTATTCAGGACTCCATCATTGAGCCCCGGCTGCCAGATAGTGATTGCCGGGCCAGTCCCCCTTCCAGAACCACCAGGAGCCTTCCCTAGGACCCAGGGACATGAGCACCTGTGAGCTGAGCACTGGGGAAGGCTCTGATGAATCTGCAAATGGCAGGGGTCCATCTAGTCAGAGCTGTACAGGGCCACCCACAGGAAGGACAGAAGCCATCTCCCGGAGCAAACTCACCTTCCTGTCTTGGTGAGGTTTGAGTGGTTGGGGTGCTAGGGGTGGGGGCCTGGCTGAGGGAGTCACTGGCCCCACACACTCCCTGCCTACTCCAAGAGGTACCCCACGGGCATCCCTCCATGTGACAGGAGCCCATTCAAGCCCTGTGGCTTACCAGCCACTGAAGCTGGTGCTGGGACCACAGCTGTCAATCCAGCAGCCAGGACCCCATTTCAGGCCAGAGGGGATGGCAGACAGTGATCAAGGGCCACGTGGACTTGCAGCTGAGCATAGGATGCTGGGCCAGCCCAAGTAGGACTTTCCTGAGGGGCGGCTGTGCTGAAGCAGAAGGAGCCGTGGTTCGTGGTTTGGAGAAGAGAGGGAAAGTAAGCAAGGGGCCAGGAGGGTCCCAGGAGAGAAGAGTGGGAGGGAGCCCGTGGAGGCTCCTTTGAGGGGCTACGGGGCATCTGGGCAGGATAGTGGCCTGGCCTGAGTATGGGCCACATTACTGAATGGAAGGAAGGTAGTTTGCCAGCACCTCTGACCCCCAGCTGATGGTCAAGACACACCAGAGGGTGGTGTCCCTAGGGCAGGTGCCCTGTGCAGAGGCCACTGAAGTGCCTGAAGGAAGTCAGGTCAGGGGCAACTTTCCCCCAGGCAATTCCTGGGACAGGCATGTCTGTGCCACAGCACTGATAGGACAGCATGTTGAAAGGACAGTTAACTTCATGACATACTCCTAGGTCGTCTGCTTGTTTCTGTGGTTTGCGAACTACTGGGGAGCTTTCTACAATCTCCCAGTAGCTGTGTGCGGACGCGGGGAACCTCCAGCTACTCTCTGTCCCACAAAGGCCTGCATCAAGCCTCTGAGAGCACTGAGCTTCCAAGTGCAGTGGCCCAGGAGGGGAGCAGGTAGGAGAGGAGCAAAGAACAGTGTGTCCGTACAGGCTACCCCAGGGTGAGGAACGTGTCCCAGTCCCTTCCATGAGCCTCCCAGGACAGGAGAGCCTGCCTGACTCTATGTCCAGGGCTAGGGCAGAAGAGGGATGCTCTGATTGCCCCAGCTGGACCTGCCCACTCACGCCTCATCATTGTTGAGCACGTGCAGGAGCTGGGCGATGAGGGCATCCTTGGGCAGCTCCTGGCTCCGCTCCACGGCCTCCAGGAAGAGCTGCTTTCCAAAGCACAGCTTCCTCCAGGGTGTCTCCAGCAGTGCATTGCTTAGTCCATAGGTCCCTGCAGAAAGGGGGACACTCCAGCCGGTGCAGAGACCTCACTGTCTGAATTCAGGGTAAACTCCCACCCACCCACCTACCCACCCTGGGCAAGGGGCCAAGAGTATGGTCCGGGGGTACTGAGGCCAGGCCACCCCATACTCTAGCACCTTCTCTATGTGTATTTCTGACCCGTCTGTGTGGCAAGGAGTGGAGAACTCAACACAGCAGGGCATTCACAGGAGACCTTGAGGCACAGGTGTCAAGTGGCCTTGATAGGCAGAATAACAGGGAATAGACAACCTAAATTCCGACTGGGCACAGGCAAGGGGATACTCAAGAAGGAACCATCTCCCCATCTCACCGCCATCTCTAAGCTGGAAAAAGCTGCAAGGTATGGATCCACCTGAGAAGGTCAAGGGTGGGAGAATCAGCAACCTGAGGCCAGAGGGGTACGTGCTGGATATGTCAGCGGTTAGGGAGCCTGCTAACATCACAAGAGCCTCACTCAGTGAGAGTGGGCAGGGCCCACCTCTACTCTATACTGGCCAGGACCCTGAAGGGGGAGCCATAGAGTCTCAGCACTACTTTCTCCGAACAAGTTCTCAGTGGGTTAAAAGAATGTGTGACAAGAAAGAAAAGGGTTTCTCATGTCAAAAAAAGGAGAGGCACGGCCTTGAAGTGAAGAGGCCCCTGGAGCCGCAGGCAGCAGTGGCAGGTGAACTCGGAGTCGTGCACCCTGAAAGATGCACTGAGGACACAGAGCCACAAGCTCCGTGAGGATCAGGTGAGGATCTCAACTAAGTCTGAGGTGGCCATAGCCACCTCCAAGGAAGACAGCCCTGGCTCTGCTGGGCCACCAGGCTGGGTTATCATTGTGCTTTATCCATCAAAAGCAACAAGTTTTTTTTTTTAATGCAAAGAAAATCAAAAATAAAAAAAAGAACAACTCAATAATAAAAATACAAAGAACCCAATTTTAAAAAATGGGCAAAGGACTAAAGAAGACAGATAAATGAATTATAAGTACACGAAAAGAGCCTCAGTATCATTTGCCATCAGAGAAACACAAATCGAAACCACCATAAGATACTTCATATCCACTAGGGTGGCTATAATCAAAAACACAGACGGGGCACCTGGGTGGCTCAGTCAGTTGAGCATCTGACTTTGGCTCAGGTAGTGATCTCACAGTTCATGAGCTCAAGCCCAACATCAGGCTCTCTGCTGTCAGCATGGAGCCTGCTTCAGATCCTCTGTCTCCCTCTCCCTCTGTTCCTCCCCCACTCATGCTCTGTCTTTCTCTCAAAAATAAACATTAAAAAAAAAAAAGACAATAACAACTGTTGGTGAGGATGTGGAAAAATCGGAAACTCACATGCTGCTAGGGAGAACATAAATGGTGCAGCTACTTTGGAAAACACTTTGGCAGCTCCCAAAAGAGGCTACACAGGGGCCTTACCACCCAGAAATTCCATTCCTAGGTATAAAAACAAGAAAGATGAAAACACGGGTCCCCACAAAAACTTGTAATAAGTGTTCACGGCAGCATTACCCACAACAGCCAAAAGGTGAAAGCAACCTGAGTGTCCATCAACCAGATGAATGGAGAAACAACATATAGAATATCTGGGCAACGGAATTACTATTCAGCTGTAAAAAGGAATGAAGCCTTAATTCATGCTACAACATGGATGGACATTGAAAACATGATGGTATGAAAGAAGCCAGTCACAAAAGGCCACATATTGTATGATTGCATTTATATGAAATATCTAGAACAAGCAGATCTACAGAGACAGAAAGTAGCTTAGTGGGGGATGCCTGGGTGACTTAGTCGGTTAAACACCCAACTTTGGCCCAGGTCATGATCTCGTAGTCTGTGAGTCTGGGCACCACATGAGGCTCAACACTGACAGTGTGGAGCCTACTTGGCATTCTCTGTCTCTCTCTCTCTCTCAAAATATAAATAAACTTAAAAAAAAAAAAAAAAGAAAGAAAGAAAGAGGGGTGCCTGGGTGGCTCAGTCGGTTGAGCATCCGACATCAGCTCAGGTCATGATCTCACAGTTAGTGAGTTCGAGCCCCACATTGGGCTCTGTGCTGACATCTCAGAGCCTGGAGCCTGCTTTGGATTCTGCGTCTCCCTAGGGCTGAGGGGTAGGAAGAGTGGGGGGTAAATGCTAATGGGGATGGGGGTTTCCCTTTAGGGTGATGAAAATGTGACAGAATTCAATAGCAGTTCAACAGCAGGTGTGCTAATTGCACACCTTTGAGAATAGACTCAAACCTACTGAATGGTACAGTTAAAATGAGTAAATTGTATGATACATGAATTATATCTCAACAAAGCTTCTATTTACATTTTTTTTTTGATGTTTATTTATGTTTTGAGGGTGGGGGAACAGGGTGTGAGCGGAGGAGGGGCAGAGAGAGAAGGAGACACAGAATCTGAAGCAGGCTCCAGGCTCTGAGCTGTCAGCACAGTGCCTGACGCGGAGCTCGAACTCATGGAACATGAGATCATGACCTGAGCTGAAGTCAGATGCCCAATAGACTGAGCTACCCAGGCCCCCCAACAAAGCTGCTATTCAAAAAAAGTGACACGGATCAGGCAAGTTAAAGCTCAAGTAAACAACATGATGTATTTGAAATGATTTCCCTCCCTCCCTCTATCCCATCCTTCCTTTCTTGAGCAGAAAACAAGCATCTCCAGTCACAGAATCTCAAGTACTGATAAACTGAGAAAGGGCATCACAGGGGTGCTTTCCAGATGCTTCCACAAAGGCCTCTGGGCCAATGCATAGAATTGTAAGAGGGGCCTGTGTAAGAAAGGTAAGAGGGGCCTGTGTCCTTTTTTGCCTCTTAGTTTTTGATTCTCTCTGGCAGTCAAGAGCTCAGTGCTAGGGAAGGCTTAAGCTGTGGGCAGGTGGCCTTGGCTGTAGGCAGCCTGACATGTGGACTCTGGGGCCATAAGATACACGAACAGCAGAAGAGCATAGTCCCAGGAGAGAAATGTGACAGGGACCCAGGCTCTGAAAAGTATACAGGTGTCCCTATAGAAGCAGCCCCCACTTTGTCACCACCCACCAGAGCAGGCTTACCTGGTGCCAGGACGACAGGCTCAGGCTCCCCCCGGTTTCCATAGTAGCAAACGACATCACCCTTCTCTGTGCTGTAGACAGGAGGAGAGAGAGGGTCAGAAGGGAGCCATGGGGGGTTCTGATCTCTTACTGCCTGGCAATCCCCACGGCCCCATTCCCAGCACAGGGACAATGGCTCGCCATAGCCAGGGCAGGAGCTAGTCAGGGCTCCAGCCTCTCAGGGGCCTCTCAGGTAGGCGCTTTGAGTCTCCTGGCTCCTGACTCCCGGCTCACTGCAGGGACCAATGGCTTGGGAGCAGCCTGGGAGGGACAGCATCTAAAAGACCCTCCTGCCTCATTGAATGCTCCCGTGGCATGGGTACTTGCAGGCTCATGTGTCAATAACTGCTCTGTACCCATAAACACCAGTCACCGCCCACACAGCTCATCTCTGGATACCTCCAGACAGAGAGGGATGCCCCAGGGTAACAGAGGCTTCAGAACAAAGCATCAAAGATCACATTTGCCTACTTTCATGCACTGCATGTACATTTAAAAATAGTTCAAAGTGCTCAGAGCTGAAAATGTTCCCACTCCTACTAAATACCATAGCAAATCTTCCTACTAAGACTTAGAATTGCCTTCTCTGCAAACTGGAGAAGGACTCTTCCTGGCCTGTGAGCCGCCCTCCTGGAGGCACGGAGACCACCACACATGGGACCTGAGCCTTCAAGATGAACAATCGCGAAGACCAGGTGGGGCTGCCGGGGAGTTCCACCGGCAATGCCCACTCTGGCCCCACATGGCTTCACATTCTGATCATCTTTTTCCTCCCCACAGCCGCTGGCTCATTTTATGAGATATCTGGCTAATGACTTCAGGAATTTTGTTTGTAGGCAAAAACCTAGAAAGCATGAAGACCCATGGATTGGACACCAACTCTCCCCATGCCTGGTTAGGGACCAGCTATGATGATGATGGGATTCTTTTCTTCTCGGCCCTGACTTCTTCCCGGCACCTATCACCAGGGCTGCTTGGTTACCGCTGACTCCCTCTGGCCTCTGCCCTGCACACCTGACCCTTGGGAATAACCCGCTGGGTTCCCCTGGCTGCCACCTGTCCTTGAGGGCTGTGTCTAGGGAGATATGGTCCAACCCTGTGGCCCCAGGAGCCAGGAGAGCTGTTCAGGCACTGATGGGCCCAAGTCCTACCTATAGGAGCCACCTGCCCATGCATGCATCCACTCAGAGCACAGGGCCCTCATCACCCAGCCACTTGACATGGCTGCTGAGCACCAAGTCCTGCTGGGCTACTGGTCTCCCAGCCTGGATCAGATGTACACAGAACGACAGATAGGAAAAGTGGTCCCTGTACAGGGGGAGCATGGAGGGCAAGGGAACAAGTGTCCGTGCCAGCACCCACCTCCTCCCATGGACACTTCAGCCTCTACATCAATGCGACTATCCACGCGGCAGGTGTGTGTCCACATGCAGTGGACAATTAAGGCACAGTGGGCCTAGGGCTCCTTGTAGAAGGAAACAGGCTCAGGACAGGCATCTGGTCATTGGCAAACCATGGGGCACTGACCACCTACCCTGATGGAAACTGATGACCTCCACTGACCTCTGGGGCATTGGCAGCAGGGGCACACAAGGAGAGGGCAGCAGGGAGGGAGAATGTGAGAGATGGATGCCCACTTCACCGAAGGGCAAAATACACAGAACGCCTACAAGTTCCTGGGCCACATCTCTGAAGTACAAGTCCTGTGGAAGGGAGCACAGGACACCCTACCCACCTTGTCGGGCTGTTCCCACAAATGCCTGAATCCTCCAGCAGCTCTGCGAGGCCTACTCAGAGAAATGCACGTGGGCCCTGGGGCATCAGAGGTGGGAACACCCAGCCAGGGCCTCTCCACATTGGCCATCCTTCGTGGCTGTGACATTACCACTCCCCCACCTTGACGTGATCTGCCTTATACACCAAGACTGTCAATAGCGTCTACTCTTCTGTCTGCACATTTGTCTGCACGCTTGTAGACAGGGCCAGGCGGGAGACTGGCACCTAACATGCAACCCCAGCCATCCCCCCGCTTCTGCCCGCCATCTGACCGCCAGCCCTGGGCATGGGCTCTGGGATCCCCCCGCCAGGGACATGGGTCCCGCATGACTCCTGCTAACCTGTACCAAACACCAACAATTACTTCACCACAGAGCTCAGTGTCCACAGTGGGAAGTGGACCACAGGCAGTGCCCACTTCTCAACTGACACTCAGCAAATGCTGCTGACCAATAGGCCCTGGGCTACAGGCAGCCCTGTGGAGGTCCAGAGCAGGGTAGCTGGTGTCTGAGCTAATACAGGGTTGTGGCCAGGGTCCAGGCATGGGAGTCACAGAGATAAACACACTCTGAGAAGCCAGGCTGCAGCCACTGGCAGCTCAGAAACACAGATGCTACCAGCTGGTGTCCAGTGGCACCACGGCCGTGCGTGCAGTGCTTCTTCCCAACCTGGTGCCCACCTGATGGGATGTGACTACTGTCTCCAGAGGCACCTGGACCTCCCAGCCAGGTGCCCAGAGAAGCACCACAAGACCCCAGCCCTACGTCACTCCAGCAGGGGTCTTAGCCATGTCAGCTGCCTGTCGGAGCTCAGCCATATCAGGTGTACACAGGGTGGTGGCTGTGAGGACGTGCCAAGTGTTGCACATGAAGGGCTCAGCACATCCCCCAAACAGCTACACAGGTAACTGCTGGTTGCTGCACCTCTGTGTGCCTCACGTGGACCTGGCAACATCCCCAAATGCCACTTCCCCACATGGCCCAGGCCTTCTGCTGGGTTCCAGCAGCCAGACTCCTAACTCTCAGCCAGCACAGGCACCCCTGAGGCTCCAGGCTCGTGCTTCCTTGGGGACCCTTCCACCTGCCTCTGCTCCTTGCCTACTTGTCTGACTCCAAGTAGGGAAAGACTTGCCCCAAACGCCTGTACAGGCGAGTGTCCATGTCCTCTGGTGACAGGGCCCGTGGGCAGCTGGGACAGCTTTGTTGCCCCTTGACAACTCCAGACAGGCCGAGGGAGCTATCCATTGAGTGCCTTGCAGAACCTGAAATGAGCTGTGCTGCAGGCTCAGACACGCCTCCCTGGAGAAGCCGCCGTGAGGCTCCAGCGCTCAGCAGCACCCGACCACACCGTGCTGCCGGGGTCCACACCAGTCAGCGGTGCTTGGACCTTCCTTCTCTAGCCTGGGACGCTTCTGCCACCAGAGAGCAGGGCATGTGAGGAGCAGCGCCAAAACAGGGGACTCCTTCGCCACAGACATGGGGAGACCTCATGCCTGGAGATGCCCACTGGAGTCATGCTACAGCTGTCGTGCAGGAGCTGGTGGCCCTCACGGCACCACAGAAAGCCCGAGCTCTGTTCGTTGAGTCCCCATGATAGTCGGTTGGTCCTCGGGACCCTCACCATGTCCAACAGGAGCAATGTCCCTGGGGAGGCCACCACAGTACCCCAAGCTTAGTGGCAGGGTGGGAACCCCACTTCCTGTCAAGCCCATGACCCAGCTCTGTGGCAGCACCCAGTGGGTTGCCATCCCCTTCCCAGCAGACCCACCTCAGGTCAGCTGCTATGAGGTTAAAGCCGTTGTACAGGTGGCCCTCCGCAGAGACCTTCTTCAAGTAGGACAAGCTGTCCATGTCTGTAGTCAGAAAGTGGGTCACAAGTTCACCTGTGGGTAGGGGACAGACACACGTGGCCAAGGCAGCAGGGCTGAGTCCCTCTTCATGGGGAGACTGACATGGGGCTGGTACGAGCTAAACACCACCATGCCAGCCATATCTCGTTGACCTAGCAGCTAAGGAGGTCTGCATCAAGAACTCTGTTTTTGTTGGGTTTTAATTTTTTTTTCTTCAATTATACCCCCTAACGAAGTACAGCATGAGGGAAAAAAATCTTCCGTGGGAACAATGTGTGTCTTCCAAGGGGGTATTGCTCTGCAAACATTTGACAGGTGGGGAACAATGACGACAGTCAGAAGTGACACTTTGGTTGGGGCACAAGTGTGGAGAGTGTTCCCTGAGAGGGGCAAACCCTATCTGTGCAGGTGGGTGCTGCATGGGCCGGGCAGCAGGTGGTTCCCACAGTAATGGCAGCCAGTGGGCCTTAGGACCAGAAACACCCCTCTTCCCCTTCTTCTACCTCCTGGCGTCTACATGTGCCCAAGGAAAGCCCACCCCCTGCCCTGCCCGCTCCACCACTGCCCCATGGTACCTCGGCCCCGGGCATCCCGGTCCTGCCGTGGTTGCAGGTAGTTGGTGAGCGCGGCCAGCTTCCCCCGTGTGCTAATGCCCAGCCACGTGCCTCCTTCCTTGCCTTCCTCCATGTCAAGTCCTGTGACAGATGACGGTGTCACCACCAGTAGCACTTACCACGGCCCTGTCCTTATGTCCTAGGGAGACACATAATCAGTCCAGCAGTCCTAGCTATGGGACAGGGGCTTGAACTCCTCATTGCAAGACAGCCCCAAAGCCCACAGGGCACATGAGAGAGACCCTGCCCCCTAGGATGACATCTGATGCCCACAGGAGTCCCTGAAAGCTTGCAGTAAAACCTGGCACATGCAGAATGCATGCTGGTGCCTGGACCAGCATTGGGCTGGGAGCACGGTGCCAGCTCTGTCCTAGAAACAGCACCATGCCCCAATCCCACACCCTGGATCAGGTGCAGGGCCACTGGCTGTCCTCTCCCAGTAGGACACACAGGCCCTTAGGGTGGGTACTTCACTAGGAGTCCGGGGTATATCCAGGCCCACCTGTGAGCTTCATCCCCACCCCATAGGCCCAGGCCATGGTTAGTACTCCAAGGGGCCTCGCCACAGGGTCAGTGAGGCCCTTAAAGCCACAGGAAAGCATCTTACTAGACTAGAGGATCATTTTAGTTGAAGATTGGGGTAAAAGCAACTAAGTCATTAAAATGTCATTTTTATAATAATAAGTTATAACAATAAAAGAAATAAGAAATATAAAGATCAGAAAGGAAGAAGTAAAACTGTCTGTTTATAGACAGCAGGATAACATATGAACAAAATCCAAAAGGAATCTACCCCCTCAACCAAAAAACAATTTATATTTATATTTACATAGATAGATATAGATATAGATGTACAGATATACATGATATAGAGATAGATATAGATATAGATATAGATATAATATAGATATAATATAGATATAGATATAGATATAGATATAGATATAGATATAGATATAGATATAGATATAGATATATCTAGGGGGCGCCTGGCTGGCTCAGTTGGAAGAGCTTATGACTCTTCATCTCAGGGTCCTGAATTCAAGCTCTACTTTGGGTGTAGAGATTACAAAAAAATAATAATAAATTAATTTTTAAAAATCTACGAGAACTAGTAAGTAAACAGTAGCAAAATCAGAAAATGAAAATTTAATACCATTTACAATAGCACTAAACCAAACCAAACCAAAAAGTAGGAAAACATTTAAAGAAAAATGTGTAACACCTAAAGACTAAAAACCACAGAGCAGCGCTGAGAGAAGTCAAGCAGCTCTAATTAAGAGAGAAAAATATGTCCTGTTCTTCAACCAAAGACTCAATATTGGTAAGATGACAGTTCTCTCCAAATGACTAAAAGAGTCAACAAAACTGAAATTCAAATTCCAGCAAGCTTTCTGTTTTATAGAAATTACTACACTGACTCTAAAATTTATGTGCATACACAAAGAAGTCAGGATGGATAAAGAAGTTCTGAGATAGAACAAAGCCGGAGGACTTAATCCTGCCTAATTTCAAAACTTGCTTAAAAAGCTGCAGTAATCAAGACAGTGTGGCATCAGCATCAAGACAGAGGAACAGATCAATGGGACATAAGAGAGTCTAGAATAGACCCACACACATGTGTTCAACCAAGTTGCCCTAGGAATGCAACAGGTGAAAGAATATCTATTCAGTAAATAAGACTAGAAGAACTGGGGAGATGTAGTAGGAGATAGGAACCTCAAACCCTACCTCACACCATGTACAAAAATGTAAGATGGGGCACCTGAGTGGCTCAGTTGGTTAAGCGTCTGAATCTCGATTTCGGATCAGGTCATGATCTCAGGGTAGTGAGATACAGCCCCGTGTTGGGTTCCATGTTGAGCCTGGAGCCTGGTTGGGACTCTCTTTCTCCCTTTCTCTCTGCCCCTTCCATACGCACGTGCACGTGCTCTTTCTCTCTCTCAAGATAAATAAATAAGCATTAAAAAAAAGTGCCATCAGGGCCTTGTCCCCCTCACACCCCCCCCCCCCGCCCCACTACAGCCTCCCAATCATGCCCTGCAACAGCGACATGCACAGCCTGCCCTATCCCCATGACCCCCTCCCATTCCATCCTAGCCCAGGAATGGCCAGCATGGTACTGGCCAGGCCCGCAGGTTCCCCTCAGAACCTCATCACATAGCCCCTCAGGCCTGCCCCTTCACTTCTGGGAGAGCCGTGGTTGGCCCAGCTGAGGACCCCACACACAAGCCACCCCCTTCACCCAGATTACTGTCCTGCGGTGCCTAGAGCTTACATACAAGGGTCTCCTTGCCAGTCCCAGCCCACCCCTCAGTTCACATGTCTCCTGTGCAGCTTCTGATGAGGCCAAGACACAGTCCAGAACCCCAGCCTCTTCTCCCTCTTGCACTCAGTGAGTGGAGCCTCCTTCACAGACTCACAACAACTTTCCCCACCACCTGCCAGACTTCCTGTCCACAACACTGCCCTGCCTTAGTCTCCCCACTCCTGTCCTCCCACATGGCACCAGGACAATCCAGCCTGGGCAGGGTTTTCCTCACACAACCACCTGACCAGTCTACACAGGAGGCCTTCCATGGAAGTTCCACAGTCAAGCTTTTAAAAAATTTTTTAAGGTTTTTAAAACTTTTCAAGTTGTGTGTTTTTTTTTTTTAAATGTTTATTTACTTATTTTGAGAGAGAGAAAGAGACAGAGAATCCCAAGCAGGCTTTGGGTTGTCAGCCATGAGCCCATTGTAGGGCTCAAATTCATGAACCGTGAGATCATGACCTGAACCAAAGAGTAGGATGCTTAACCAAATGAGCCAACCCAAGTGCTCCCAGTCGAGCTTTTAGCTACCGCAGGCAAAGCAGGGCACACACAGCTTCCCCAGGCCTCTGAGGCCACCCACTCAGCCCACTGGGCACCTGAGCATCCCTGTCAGCTCTGCCAGGCTCTCTTGTGCTTCCCTGATGCCTGGCTCACAGACAGATGGACCCCTGGCCTGGCCAACACCTGTCCACATCTTTCTAAGTAGACCCCTGCCCGCCCCATGGGCAGGAACTGCACTCTCTCTAAGGGGCTCAGGGAGGCTGCCACCTGGACTGGCAGGAGACATGACAGTTACCTCCATGACAACTCCTCAGGCAGTTCCCATCTGAATATGCCCCAACCAAGCCTCTACTCCCCAAATTCAGGCCAGTTCTGGAGCAAGGGGTGCTGGTGTGTAAACAGAAATGAGTGCAGGTGTGGGGCACCTGGGTGGCTCAGTCAGTTAAGCGTCCTACCTCGGCTCAGGTCATGATCTCGTGGTTTGTGAGTTTGAGCCTCATATCAGGCTCGGTGCTGACAGCTCGGAGCCTGGAGCCTGCTTCAAATTCTGTGTCTCCCTCAATCTCTGCCCCTATCCCACTTGCACACACACACTCTTTCTCTCTCAAAAATGAAAAAACATTAAAAAATTTAAAAAACAAAAACCAAAAAACAAAAAACAAAAACATGCAGGCATAAGCTCAGTCATACAAGCACACACACACAACTATGATGCTTCATAGAGTGATCGAGTGAACCTGCATTTCATACAAACCCAACCATATGCCCACAGTGAAAAGATGAATCCAAATAAAACCAACTGATCCTTCCAGCTACTTTTGTGGGAATCCACAACACATGAAACCATGTGGACAGTGCTGGGTAAACAGTTCTGGGGCTGCTTGCCCCAATGCTGGCCTCAGACCCCAAACTGGGAGCTTGCCCCATGAGTGTCCACTTACTCATTCCACATTTATACTCAGAAGCAGCACCAGGAACAGATAAAACCACTTGGGGGCGCCTACTTTCTGCCATGTTATGGCCATCCCCCTGAGAGGAAAAACTCACCACTGAGGACCTCATTGTTGTTCCCCCAGAAGTCTGCTAACTTGGATGGTCTGTGGTAAAATTCATCCCTGTTGGCTGCCAGGATGAGCCTGAAAGAGAAAGGATGACTAAGGGTCTCAGGGGAAAACAGAAAAGCCATGTTTTATTTCTCCTGTTAACAAAGAATTCGCCTCAGTAGCAACATAGGCAAGTCCCAGCGAGGACAGGAACCCTCAGGAGGCAGAGGTGACGGCACCAGACAGGGCTGTTTCCTAGGGAGCCTCTGGCCAAGACTGTGCCCCAGGGCCCTGCCAAAGAAACAAGCAGATGCTGGGTGAAGGTACGTATCCCATCCCACCCTGCATATTCCTACCCACCCAAAAAGGGCCACAAGATCAGGGCCTGCGCGGGGGAGGGCTCTGAGCAGCTGGCACCAAGCATGTCCCAGGTGCTCAGGTGGCAGAGGTACTCCCCCTCTGTCCATGTGTTCCTTCCCCTGAGGCCACCCCCAGTGAGCCCGTGAACTTCCTGGAAGTGTAAGCATGCCTCTCAGAAGGGCCCTGGGGAAGCGTGTAGCCGGCAGCCAAGTGCAGGAACTCTGGAAGCTGCTGTCCTGTGTTCTGGGGTGTTTGGGGAAAGGAAGCGCATAACGTAAGGATTTCTGCGTTTCTCTAGATTTTTGCATTATGAATCAAACAAGTATTTTGTGGGCAAGTAGAAAAGATGTCCGTGTTTTCAAAAGAGTTCTAGTTTCAAGGTGAGAAAACAAAGTTTCTAATCGGCTTTGCCATTTTAAATATAATAAGGCCACAGACAGTGACTGAATGGAAGGGGTCCACCCCTGCTACATCCATGAGACCTCTGGGTCTAGGAAGTGACTGCCAAAGGGTCCTGAACACCATGGGCAGGTGCACAGAGGACGTGGAGCCAGGAGCTATGGCTTGGCAGCCTGTGGCCATGCTGGGGTTAATATGTGGTCAGATCCTAAAAAGTTTCCAAAAATAATTTTTGATTTTAATCTTAGATTTTTATGAACATTTGCTTGTGGTGAAATGTGAGTTAACAAAGAACTTCATAAAACTGAAAGTGAAACTGGCACTGGCACCACAGCCCAGGACCACAGATGTGCCTTCATCCTGTGCACAGAGGGTGAGCACCCAACTCTGCACCTCCACAAGCACCAACATGGCCAAGGACTATGGATGGCCATCAAACCCTCTGGGTCTGCCCTGGGAGTCTCACCACCTTAAAGACACCTGTCTGGCCTGCGATAGCTCTCTATCCCAACACAGTGGTCCAGGTCTCAGGGATAGGCCCCTGCGGGGGGGGAGGTCACTGTCCCTGATACGAACCCCAGCCACCCATAGAACAATCTTCTGTAGCTCCACATGCCAGACCCCAGCCCCCGGCTGAGGCAGTCAGCCTTAGGGAGAAGCCAGCTGGGCCCAGACCCCTGCCTCCTGCCACATCTACTCTGTCCCTTTCTTCTGGGACTGAATTTCAGATCCGACCTGGCTGGCACTGCTCCCACAGGTTGCTTCTGTGGGCCGGGCATCCCACCAACCCCTGTGGGTGGAGGTTGTTTCATGTGGTCAGGAAACAGTGTTCTCCTTCAGACACCCAGCACCCCTCCTCTGCTCACTCATCCCGATACCTGTGGGGAGAGGGGGCTGCAGAGGCCAGGAGGCTGGGAGGCCAGGAAGGCAGAACCTGAATTAAGACTGGTGATGTTGGCTTCTGGTTCTGATTCTTACGTAAGTCTCCAGAAAAGGAAAAATTGAGGGGAAAAAAAAAAAAAAAAAAAGCTGACTGAGCAGAACCTTCTGTCCTATGATTCTCAATTCCTATTTTTAAACATGGAGCAGTGACATGCATTTGTTATTAACTAGAAATATTAACTGCTAGGTTATTTTTGTTGCAAGAGTCGCTATTTAGCTGAATTTCTAGTGGTTTGCTGGGGATTTCATTAAATACCTAATTCGGAAACATGTGGGTGTGATGAGTACCCACATCAAGGCTCCAAGTAAGAGAAAGTATTCCCTCACTCACCACTTCTGGGTACTTCAATACCAATAAAAGTCTATCTGTGCCATAGCACCCAGGGGCAGGGCACAGGCCAACCACAGTCAGGGGCTCTGAGGACAGCAAGTCACCCATGGCTTTGTTTTGTTCTAATAACTGAAACTGCTAATTATTCATCACCAATGGGCACTCCTCACCCTGCTACTGAGGATGTCTGTGCATCACCTGGGTGTGGGTCTGTGCCCCATCTGAGAGGTGGGTCTGTGTCCCACCTGAGGGGGTAAGTCTGCGTACTATCTGGGGGAGTGAGTCTACACACCATCTGGGGGGATGAGTCTGTGTATCATCTGGGGTTAGTGTGCACCATCTGGGATGATGGAGTCGGCTCACCATCTTGAAGGGGGGGTGTCTGTGCACCATCTGGGATGGTAGAGTCTACACACCATCTGGGGGGTGAGTCAGTGCACCATCTGGGGGAGGGGTGTGTACCATCTGGGGGATGAGTTGTGCACCTCTAGAAGCTGAGTCAGTATACCATCTGGGGTGGGCCTATGCACCATCTGGTGGCGGGGGGTGAGTCTGTGCACCATTTGGGGACAGTTTAGTGTCAGGTAGCAGTTGCATGGGCCCATGGCCTAGTGATGTCACCAGCAGTGACATGGAAGCCCCCAGAAGGATGTGACAGCTCACCCAGCAGCCCCTACAGTCTGGAGCCAATAAAGGGAATTAGCTCTGGAGTCTAAACAAACATTTTGATAAAGATGGTGGTTAGGTGATAGCCAGGACGGTGTTACCTGATCAGGAGTGTACTGGTTTTCTATGTGGCCTAACAAATTGCCAAACATTGCGGCTTAGAGCAACACCTACTTCTTATCTTAGTCTGCAGTCAGGAGTGCAGGCCAGGCTGTGCTGGGTACTCTGCTCAGGGCCCCCTGAAGTGGCACTCGAGGTGCCAACTGGCAGGGTCTCACTGAGGCTTGGCATCCTCCTTACGTTCCTGAGGTTACTGGAGAATTCCCATCCTTGGCTGGGGTCACACTCAACTCCTGGAGGCCACCCCCGGTTCCCAGCCATGGGCCCCACCAAGCATGGCAGCTAACCTCTTCAGGAGGGGCCTGGTCCCACTTGGGGGCTCTCCTGACTGGGTCAGACCCATCCAGGATCGCTCTCGTTTGATGAACTCCAAGTCAACTGATTAGGGACTTGTATTACATTGGCCAAATCCCTTCACATTTACCCCCATGGTCCCACACACAACTACGGGAACAGATGACACAGGTATGTATGCAGGGGCAGAAATCTTGGTGGCCATCAGCCTGCCACAAGGGTTATGGGAGCTCCCATTTTACTTTGTATAGCTTGTAGGGTATGACTTTTTTTTGAAAGAGGACATACCCCTTTACAATCAGGGAAATAACTGGAATCCCATGGGAATACAGCTGCCTCTATGGAGTAAGGTCACTTGGGACCCTGGGGCAAGGCTGCAGCCCACACAAAACTTCTAAGTCAGCATCTTATAGGCTGCTAACATAATTTCTTATCTGTTATGCTCCCTGCTGGAGTGCTGCAGATATTGGTACTAAAATTAAAAACAAGCAGAACCAACAGACACTCAGACAATCCTCACACTGGGTAACTGTCACCAAAAAATGGAGGTTCTAAGTGGCAGGTAACAACAGGCATGGAAGGCAGAGGCTGGGACCACCCAGGGGAATCACACCCCTGGGCAGGGGTCATGATGCACCATGCCAGGGGTGACCCCAGGAGAGAGTGACACTCAAGGAGCCCACCTTTCCAGGGCCAGCTCAGCACCAAGAAGACAGACAGGAAGGCCCAAGGGCTCTTGGAGGGTCATGCCAGGGAAGTGCCTGGAGGGGAGGGACCAGTGGAAATTGACATGGGGACGGCTGCCACCTCTGGAGGGATGGGCATCCCCAACAGCGAGATGCAGTGACATGGCAGATGGGAGGTGTAGACCATGGGATCCATGACACCAGGGCCCAGCCCAGTATCAGGCCTGGAGATGTTCTGCAGAAGGTGCCATGCTCACATTCACTCCCTGAGCACGTGCTGCGCTGGCTCCCCCCTCCCTTCCCGGGCCCCCTGAGAGCCACTCAGCAACAGACTATAACTGCTACATCTGGGCAGACAGATCACAAGATACATGCTGTGCAATGGGCCACACTTTCTCTTGTGGGAAAACAGGATATGGTGCTTGAATGAGGCCCAAGAGAAGAAGAGATGCTTCAGGAGCCACATCTTTCACAACAGGCCAGCAAAGTGGCAACATCACTGGGTCAGTCCTAGGAGGGCATGACAGGGACAGGCTCGTCTTCCAGAGACTGACTTCTGGGAAGCCAGAAAACACATTCCCATGAGATCAGCATCTGGCAACGGCAGAGCCATGGATGACACTGCCCACAGCATCAAAAGTGAGGATGTTTCAGTCTTTCCTGTAGGGCAGAGAGGAAACGTTTAAGTTAATATTTATATATGCAGTTGACCGCTGAACACAGGGGTTAGAGGCATCAACTTCCCTCCCTGCACAGTCAAAAATCCACATATAACTTTCGACTCCACCAAAACTTGACTACTACTGGCCTACTGTTCACCACAAACCTCACCAATTACGTAAACAGTTGATTCACACATATTTTATATGCTATGTGTATTACATACCATATTCTTAGTATAAAGTAAGCTACCTAAAATAAAGGAGCACACGACTCTTGATCTAGGGGTAATAAGTTCGAGTCCCACATTGGGTGTAGAGATTACTGTAAAAAAAAAAAAATTAAAATCTTAAGGGCACCTGGGTGGCTCAGTAGGTTAAGTATCGGACTTTGGCTCAGGTCATGATCTCACAGTTTGTGAGTTCAAGCTCCGCGTCAGGCTCTGTGCTGACAGCTCAGAGCCTGGAGCCTGTTTCGGATTCTGTGTCTCCCTCTCTCTCTCTGCTCCTCCCCCACTCATGCTCTGTCTCTCTCAAAAATAAATAAACATTAAAAAAATTTTTTTCAATTAAGAATCTTAAAAATAATTATAAGGAACAGAAAATACATTTACAGTATTGTACTTTAAAAAATCTGCATGTAAGTAGACCTACACAGTTCAAATCCATGTTGTTTAAAGGTCAACTTTATATGGCAATGATGGCCACCATTCCAGCTATGAAAGTCCCCTTTGGGGCACCTGAGTGGCTCAGTCAGTTGAACATCTGATTTCAGCTCAGGTAATGATCTCCCAGTTCATAAGATCGAGCCCCATGCTGGGCTCTGCACTGACAGCACGGATCCTGCTTCTCTCTCCCCCCTCATGCACACTTTCTCTCAAAATAAATAAATAAATAAATATTTTAAAAAAAAAGTCCCCTCTACAATCATCTGACCTTGGAGCAACACTGACTTCAGGGATGAGCTTAACCCACAAATAAAAACAGGTACTTCCCATTACACTGAGGGTCAAGAGGCTACTGAACACGTGATGACATTGAGGGTGCCCAAGAGAGCACATGGAGCACAGGGTCTTCAATGGGTCCCAGCCCTGTGTACCAGCTTTATGGGCAGTAGAGTCCAAGCGGATGGTGGCACTAGCACCTGGCTTGTCTGGCTTGGCGCAAAAGGACTTGGTCTGGACAGCACTCAATGATGACACACTGTGAAGACATAACTCTGCCACCAAACAGGACACGGGCTGACATGGCTTGGGAAGCCTATTGCATGGCCATCAAAGATACTTGAGGTAATCAATTTGGCAGTTCTTCAGAAAGTCAAATACAGACTTGCCATATGATCCAGCAATTCTGCTTCTGGGTACATACACAAAAAAAATGGAAAGCAGGACTCGAACAGACACTTGAATGCTCATCTTCACGGCAGCATTACAGCCAAGAAGTGAAAATAGTCCAAGTGTCCATCAACGGATGAATGGATAAAAATACAGTCCATGCATACAATGGGCTGTTACTCACCCGTAAGAAGGAAGGAGATTCTGACAATACTACACCAGGGATGGACCTTGAGGACACTATGCCACGTCAAACAAGCCAGTCACAAAAAAATATTATGATTCCACTAACGAGGTCCCCAGAATAGTCCAGGTCATAGAGACAGAAATTAGAACTGTGGTTGTTAGGAGCTGGTGGGAACAATGGAAAGTTAGTGTTCAGTGGAGACAGAGTTTCATCTGGGGACAATGAAGAGTTCTGGAGATGGACGGTGGGGATGCTTGCACAATAATGTCAATGTGTTTAATGCCACTGTGCTGGACACTTGTAAATGGTTAGAACAGCACACACTGCCATTTCTGCCAGTTAGTAGATGGGTGTAAGATGAAGACACAGCAGCGGATGTTAAGGCGGCAGGCAGAGGCTGGTGCATCCCAGGCCAGGACAGGGATGGCTAAAGCAGGAGGGAGCCCAAGTAAGGGGCAATGGGGCAGGCCCTGCTGGCCCAGATGGCTCCTGGCAGCACTGCATAGCCAGGATCTCCCCACCACGCTGATGGCCCCAGAGCCTGGCCTGCTCCCCATTTCACTGCAGGCACCGGGAGCCCCTCTGTAATCTCTGATGAGCCTAGGCTTGGCTCACCAGGTGTCTCTTCCCTGGCCCTGCTGCAGTGTACCTCCCGAGGCAGCCTCCTCCTTGCTCCTCCCGTCCTTTTCTCACATCACAAACGTACAGAAGCGCAGATACCAAGGGCCTGCAGCCCACCCATTCTCATGGGCCAGACAGCCCCACAGCAAGAACAGGACCAGCCACCAGAAGCCCCTATTGCCCTCCCGCAACAGGGAAAACACCAAGTGTATTTGGTCAGTCACCAGAGGTGGCATATATAGTTTTTGGCTTAGAGCTTTGAAATACACTGGAAAGAAACACTGAGGCCATCTTGAATCACAACCCATGAATCACTATGAGGAGAGGTCTTAGCAGTGATGCACAGGTCCTGAGCAAAAGCAAGAGACCTCCTTCCTCCTCCCACACTTGCAGGAGATTGGAGGTAACCTTTGGAAACAGCATATCTAGTGAGGCTGCCCCTAAATCTAGAAGTAATGATATAGCCAGCAACAGACTCAGTAACTGTCAGACTGCTATCAAAATGTGTGAGAAATTCTGCATTTGTCAGGTGGAAGGAGAGTCATTTTATCAGTGTGTAAGAGTTCATGTGAGCATAGAAGGGCACACATGAAACCTCAGTAGCAAGGGGGTAGATTGTGTCAGTTATCCATTTATTATGTCTCAGACCCAAATTTGCCCTTCATTTTCTCCTCATGATAAAGGAGCTGAACTTTGTGGCTAGTATCATATTAGGTTTTATCAGTAGAGGGCACTGGAGAGACACCGCAGGTGGAGAGGTTTCTTTTCCTGGATGCAATGTGCTTCCTCGGGACATTCCCGCAACATGTGTGGCTTCCCTAAGATCAGTCCGGATACACTTGTGGCTTCCCGCATGCACCCAGTGGCCAGCGCCTTCCCCCAGCATCCTCTTGCAACAGTTGCCAGCACCCTAGAGGGCAGACTCCTAGCAAGTTCTGCTGCCCGTGGCACCCCAGAGATTACTTTGTTATCTAGTGTGCCATGGCTGTGCCCCCAGCAAGGTCTGAATCTCAGCCTGGGGACGAGGACAGGGCTCTGCCCAGGGTATTCCAATCCTGTTACAGTTAATAATTCTGTCTGTTACACTTCCCTGCTTAAATCACTGCACCTGGATCCCACCCACTGCATCCTGACTCATACAGCTCATGCTGCTGGGGGCTAATCAGGGTCAGCTCCAGGACTCTGGCCTGGCCCCTCTGTCCACTCCTCTGCATGAAGGAAACACTGGACACTCTTCATTCCCCAGCCCCTGGCCTGGAATGAGTTTCATTCAGCACAGTTAGGCAGCATGGTGTCTGTGTAATTCTGCATGGTGACTCAAATCTGAGAAGTTAGTCAAAATCGTTCAAATAATTCCTGGTACAGATTTTAAAACAATGAACACTTCCCAGGCAATTGTACTAGTGATCAGTTTTGAATGTCACTTTTGGCTGTAGGCTACCTCTCAGCCTCAGCCTGGATAAACTTGGATGGATTCCCACTGGGGTGACCTGGGAGATGGAGAGGCACCATCCAGAGCCCAGGGTCATGGGGAGGAGCAGGGAGAACTGGATCACATCTCGCCCCTCTCTGGCCTCAGTTCCCCACCTCCTCTGCTGGTCCCCCAGCTTTCCCCGCCCCCCATCCTCATTCCCCAGCTCAGGACTGACAGACCCTACGTGTTAGCACCAGCACCCACACTTCCCACTGGCAACACAGACCAGCCAGTCCAAACTGGGCTCTTAGTCGTCATCTTGCCAGCTCTGTTGCCCCTGGTGCCCCTACAGAGACCACAGAACTGCACTCCCACCTGGCCCCCATTGCTCCTCTGTCCTACCTGCACAGTGACTGTTAGCAAAGTCTCAGCACCTCTGCACGTCAGTTCAGAGCTCCTACCAGCAAGGGGTATTCTCTGCTGTGCCCCACACTGAGTGACCACTGTTGGACAGGACAGGCCCAGGCTGTAGAGCCAGTCCCTACCCAGGCACTATGCCAAACAGAGGACAGCAGACACAGAGCAAGGGGGTTACCTGTAAGCATTTTTGGAAACAGGGCGAGGATCAAACTTAAAGAAGATGATGCACATGGGTCCCTGAGAGCAGCTTTGTTCACACGGGGCCACACAGTCTGTGAAAAAAGGAAAAAAAAATGCATTGAGTAAATGGAGACAACAGAACACTGCCCCCTCCCGAATCTGCAATGCTCCCTGGCCCAGAACAGAACCACCTCTGTGATATCCCTGACCCTCACCGACATGGCAGAACCACGTGCCAGACACTGTGACACTCACCAGCACTACATAACCATCTCCTTAAATGTTCACACATATCAGCACAGGCCAGACTGTCCCCTGATGCCTACAATGCTCACTGGCCCTTGACACACCACAGGAGAGTGGCCATGGCAGCAAGAACAAGAACCATGTGTGTGGGGGGTGGGGAGACGGGGGCAGCAGGTGGGTACCCTCCCACACCACACCTGAGTGGCTTTGTGGTTTGCTCCATGCCCACCACCCAGATTGATCCATCCTAGCCCCTGGAAATGGCACCAATTCCAGCCCCCCAGCCCCTCAAGGCAGGGCTGTATCATATCTAACCGGCCTGGGGATGCTCTGCAGCAGTGACCACAGCAGGCCCTCAGCACATGCCCTCATGACAGCACATACAGAGCCAGGGGCCCCAGAGGACCCAGAGGACCCTGCACACCCCATGTAAGCAGGTGCAGACAAGAGGCAAAGCACATGTGCTGGTGATATGGACATGCATCCAGGTGCTGGGGAGTGGGGACTCAGTGCATACCTTTGCACACACAGGCCCTGTGCCTGGGGACCTCTAGCACCAGCAGGTCTTTTCCCAAACGAAGTTGAGAACAGAGATGAGATCCTGAGGCCACTGAACCTGGGATGAGGCGACTTTGAGGGTCTCTAGTCCTGTATGCGTGCATGAGCCAGGACACCACTCCAGGGCAGAGCCAGCTCCTACAGCCATGAAATGGATAGCAAAGAGGCTGCATAGATGCCCTGACCAAAAAGATGCCCCAAAAGAACCTCACGGGCAAGTACGTGCATGTATGTGAGGCCTGAAGGTCTGTGCACAAGTGTAAGTATAAGGGCATGTCTGTGTATGTGTGCTTCTGCACGTCTGCATGTGTGTGTGTGACTGTATGCATGTGTGTGTCTAGAGGAGGCAACTGAGCTCCAAGCACGTTAGCCTCGGGTGCCCTAGGATTGGGGAGGGTCTGTGCAGTAGCCTGTCCCCCAAGAGTATTAAGCACACAGTGCCTACTAGAGCAAGGTCTGGGCTCTGCCCTGGGTGGGAGAGGGATCACACCTGTAAAGAAGGTCTATGAGTTGGTCCCCAGCTCATAGAGAAGGTGGAATGAGATGCCCAGACACTGCCCATCCTCGCTCCAGGTTTCAACACAAACCATGAACACTCTGCCTCTCCTGCCCCTCTGCCCCCAAGCCTTGGAGCAGCCACACAGGGGAGGGGACCAGCCTGCTGTGAGGGACACAGGCACAGTCCGCCCCCCAGGCGTGGGAGCAGCAGGAGTAGGCCAAGGATGGCTCCAGCTCACTGCCCCAAGCTAGGGTCCCTTCCATCCATACACAACAGTTCCAAGAGAAGCCTACCCCAGCCGTGGGGGTGGGTAGGAACTGAAGAGAGCTTAGAGCCCCTCTCTGATGCCCATGCAATTGCTCCCAGTTCTTGGGTCTGTGAAGTAAAACATTTTCTGTTTCAGGACTCACAGAAGGAAGTTCCCACCACACCAATCCTGCCATCGAAGCTGTGGCAGCACCCAAGAGTGGGAGGGTGGGTGGACAGGTGGCAAGGGAGCTGGTGACAGAACACAGAACAGCCAAGGAGGGGCCAAAGCCTGAGGCTGGCACTATGGACACAACCACAGCTCAGAGCCACCTGTAGGTCTTCGTGTGGATGACACCATGTCCCTACCTCTCCATTCATTTCTGCTTACTGGTCTGGCAGGGATGGGAAGTGAGGGGAGGGAGTCAGGGAGAAAGGATCCACTCTGCTAGCCACCACTGGCTCCCACAGGCCCTCGAGGGACCCCCACAACTCAGCCCCAAGTTCCTCCCTGTCCCCAAAGGTACGAACATTGGTGATGCCTCAGGGGAACAATCCCTATCTTCAGCAAAGCCCTTGGCTGTGCAGGTGAGACGTCACCATGGTGACCAGTGCCACTGCAGAAGTGCAGGATGCTGGGAGATGAACAGCTATGTGAGATGGGCTGCTGGCCACTGGCCCCCACAGGACAGAGCCAAAGGCAGTGCCTGATGTGGAAGAGGGCCCCGAGTTGACAGGAGCAGTCTGGGTTCCCACCCCTGGGTGCCCTGGTAGTGCCCACTAGGGCCATCATCCTAGGGTCACCTGATATAATACTGGTGGGCAGGCTGTTGGGACTGACCCTTGTAGCAAAAACAACTCAAAATGCTTAAAACAATATGCAAAAATCTTAAAAGCAGCCAAGAACTAACAAAGTCATGCAGGATTTAGGCAATATCTCAGAGAACATGAAGACCCAGAGAGGAAAGAAAGCAGAGTACCCTGGCTATGATTCCTGTCCTGAGGCACTGGTCCATCTGGGCAAACCAGACTCTGGTGACCACGGAGCTAAGTGAGACCAAAGACAAGGCCCAGGGCTGCCCCAAGATGGTAATGAAGTAGGAAACCCACCCCCCCCCTCCACCCCGTCAGGGTGAAGCTGGGCCCCTGAAAGGCAATGCTCCTAGGGTAAGGATGGACTATATCCACCGCCACCCCAAGGGGCCACAGGGACAGCACACAGAAGTGGAGAGAATCCCTGAGAAGCCACATGAGCACAGCCAGTCCGCACTGGGGGTCCAGGGATCCTCATGCCAAGACTTAGTTTGAGTGGCTCCTGCATGGGTAAGTGCCCTCAGGCACCTGGCAAGCCAAAGTTCTCATCTTCACGCTAGACCTCCAAGAAGGCTCACAAATCATTTCAAGGACAAAGAGAAGGACAGTCAGAAAGAACCACATAATGAAACAAAGCACCATAAGTAAGAGCCAGCAGAAAGTGATCCCCACATGTCTAGTAAACCAACCATGCTCTGACTGCAGAAAAAGCTTGAGAATATTTGCAGCAAAAGTACATGAGACAGAGTAAATCAGGAGGTTCACAAAGCACTGGAGAGGACTTTGAGAATCAGAAGCTATAGTAACCATGAATTAAAACTCAGCAATGGGGGCACCCGGGTGGCTCAGTCGGTTAAGTGCCTAACTCTTGACTTTGGCTCAGGGCATGATCTCACCATTTGTGAGTTTAAGCCCCTCATCGGGCTCTGTGCTGACAGCGCAGAGCCTGCTTGGGATTCTCTCTCTCCCTCTTTCTGTCCCTCCCCTGTGCGCTCTCTGTCTCTCTCTCTCTCTCTCTCTCTCAAAATAAATAAACTTAAAAAAAAAAACACAACACCTCAGCGGTGGGTTCTAAATTAGCAGATTAGACACAGCTAATGAGACAGACCAACTTGTCCAGAACGCAGTACAGGGAGGTAGGAAGCATGTGGCACCTCCTGGGGCCCTAAGTGTCCCACCTGCCACATGGCTATAGCCCAGCACCGAAGACGTAGGCCTTCTCACCCCCAAGGAGCTGGTCTCTCCCACAAATGAGAATTCTCCTGGTAAGGAGGCCAACTGGCACTGTCTATGGCAACCAGACCAACCATGGTCAGTGGGGGAAACCCTGCCAGCCCATCACTTCTGAAATCCCACCTACCCGAAGCCCCAAGACAGAGGGCTGTTCTGAGGGCTGCTCCCCCAGGGACATGCTGCCCCACCAGGGACATGCAGCTCTGGGTTGTCAGAAGAGGTCATCATGTTGGCCTTGGCCTGCTGTGCACCTCTCTGGGCTGTGTGCCCAGTTACTGAGCAAGGCCATTGGCCGGGAGCAGCTCTGGCTACTGAACCTCACAAGCCAGAAGCAGAGCCCTCCAACTTGGCTGTAGGACCTCACCATCCTAGCCAGCCTGTGTGGGTGGCAGACCAGCCCTCCAGACAGCGGTAGTGGGGAGGACTCTGAGGTTGGAGGAAAGGCCACTGATGAGTCTCCAGGCAGCCTGGCGCCAGAGTTGTGGGCACAAAGCCCAGGGCTGCGGCCTCGATGAAGACGTGGTCATTGGGAGGGAAGGACCAGAGGAAAGCCAGCCCCTGGGGAGGGGACCATCAGGAACTGCCTTTCTCTCCAATCCCTCACCCCCCACTCAAGCCAGGCCCGCTGCCCACCGGCCCCACCCCTTCGCGGCTTCACTTCCCACCATGCCAGCACCCTCCTTCACCTGGGCAGGTCCCATGGGTGCAAGGCCCTTTTCCCAGCACGCCCCCACCCAGGCCCTGATGAAATGCTACCTGACACTCTGTTTGTTGGGCCACCTTCAGGGCTGACTTTCCGGGCTCCCAGAGCAAGCTCTGGAGACAGCCACCACGGGCTGAACACAGGATAGGTGGGAGGCTGGAACCGCCAACAGTGGCAAACAGTATCCTGCCCCCGTTGCTGTATGCCTGCCTGGCAGCTTGGGACACTAAGAAAACACTGCTCTCCACTTCCCACAGTTCTGAGGCTGGCACCGTGGGAAAGGGAGGGGGAAGGGCTTCAATAGACCCCACCATGCCAGGTGGGGCTGGGGCTCATCCATGCTAGGTGGTTTCTCTGCTTGTTTTGGGGAGCTTACCCTCAAAGGACACCAGAGCTGGTAAAATGTGTAAGGGAGGGTGGTGTCCTGGGCAGAAGCATGCCTGGGCTCAATGACATCCTCACCCCACTGGTCCCCACCTCTATGAGGCATGCAAGCCCAAGACTTCATGGAGTATCTGGATGCCCATGGAAGCCCATAAGCCAAGGCTCACCCCAGAGAGCCAGGGCCAGCCCACAGCTGGAGGAAGAGACAGGCAGGAAGGTGCTGGGGGGATCCGATTAGGAGCCTTGCCCATGTGCCTTGGCAACCTTGGGGTAGCCATCTGATGCTGTACTCAGAGGGAAGGAGAAGGCACATGTGGGGTGCTGGAATCAAGTGGGCCTCCTGACCCTGCACATGTTCCCAGGAAGGCCCCCAGAAGGCCAGACACCTCCAGCACTGCACATCCCCACTGCCCTGGCACATCCACAACCCCCTCCACCCAGCCACATCACAGAAATGTTCAGAAACCGGCATGCCCACTGCAGTGGCCCTGGTGGCCTCACCATTCTCCCAGTGGTCGACCCACCCCAGGGCCTGAGAAGCCCCTGGGAAAGCTAGTGATCGGTGACAAAAAAAGTCACCATGTCCACACACGGTCCCACTGGGGCTGCTGTCTCACTCAAGGGTACAGCCGGGCCTCAGAGCTGCCCACAGGGATGGAAGATCCCAGACAGTGGCCCAGGCCGTGCAGGGGAAGCCACATGAGCAATGGGGCTAGAGAGTGAAGCTTGTCAGGTGGCCAACTGTCCTGACAAGTGTCCAAGATACCTGCATGGCACAGTGGCTGGCGGGGGTGGGAACAAATCATTTCATGCTAATTGTGTGCACTGGAAGAGACACTTACTATGGCCTGGACTGTTCTGTAAAGAAAACCACGGGGCTGGGCCCCACTGGCGAGGAGGTGGCATCAGCAGTCAGTGCTCAAGCTCCATGCCTCTGGAGCATCCTCACCACGGGTTCCTAGCGACGCCACATTCCACAGCTCACACAGACTCTCCTCACTGCACACAGCAACCAGGCAATCTTTGTCATAACCAAGATTTCACATAAAAATCTGTGAGCATGGCTAAGACAACTCTGTTGTACAAAACTACCCAGGACTTTTCTGGCATTAAATAGGGCTCAGCATAAAGTCCTGCAGCAAACAGAAAGGCTGCAGCTCTGGAAGTACGTTCTCTAATGCCATCCGACAAAGGCCCCCAGCCCAGGGACTGTGACTCAGGCCAAGCAGGCGCATGAGGCTGTACTGAGAGCAGCACACCCACCGCCCGCCTCACACCTACCCATTCAGCCTCGGCCTCCTGCTGTGTCCTTGGCCTGCCTAGAAACAGCCCTGTGGAAGGAAGCACCATGTCCCCTGGGGTGACAGCCTGCGGATGCACCTCTGCCCCGTCTTCCACTGGGAGCCTGGGCGGATCCAAGGTAAGCACCTGTGCAGCACAGGCCTGCGCTCTCTGCACACCCCTGGAGCCCCTCAGCACACCTGAGCCCCAGCCTGAAGGACCTACGAGGTATGAGGCAAAAGCAAGTTTACTTCAAACCAAAGCCAAGGGCTTCCCCTTTCTCTCTGAAAAACCTAGAGGAAGTCTTCCCAGGTCATAACTCCTGCTTTCCTCTGCCCTAACCACTTGAGAATTCTGCAAAACCGGAAGAATGGGTCATGAGTTCGGCACCAGTTATTCTTAGCACACGGTGCTGGCTGCAAAGCACGGAAGCTTTCCAGGCACTCCCAGCCCATCTGCTGATAAGGCTTTCGAGAGTTCTCTGCATGCTCCATTCTGCCTGCTCACCTGCTGCCTCTGAAACCTGCCTTCTCCAGCTGAGGCCTCTTTCTTCCTCCCCTGCCTCCCAGGGAAACCAACAGCACTATCCTAATGGCCAAGTTCAGCCAGGTAAACTCCCTCTTTCAGAAGAACCAGGCTCCTCAGTTGAGTCAAGCCCCAAACCTCACTCCACGTGGCATCTAACAAGAGCATGACAAGAAAACAACTCAAGCAGGCAGGCAGATAGCCTGGCCAAAGATGGGCCAGGGCCACATGCCAAGAGATGTAGTGACGGCTGCAATGGCTCAGGTGAGGGCTATGTGGGGACAAGGTCTGGCACCTGGACTGACCAATGGTGAAGATCTATTTCCCTGGCCAGGGAGGGCAGGTCAGCAACCTCATGGAGGCTCACTGGGAGAGTAGGCAAGAGGGGCCTAGGGCCACATTGATAGGACCTCACTGTCACTGCCAGCCCAGACGGGGAAGGACCTGGCACGGGGATGGGACAGACCTCAGTACTGCTGGGTCGCCCATCTCCCTCTTATGTATTCCTGATGCCACACAGCCGCCAGTCCCACACTGCCTGGGGGCTAATGGGCATCACACACTGACTGTGCCAGCCACTCACCCCACACCGACCAGCATCCTCTCCTCCAGCGTTTGCACCAAGGCTTGCTCCCTTCCCTTCCTCCTGTCCCACCTGTCCTCCTACATCTGCTGCCCTCTCATCCATCCCCAGCCCAAGGCTCCATGACCCCTGCAGCCACAACCAGCAGCTCCCATGGACCAGCGGAGTCTATGATTGTGGTTCCCACAGCCAGGTTACCCAGGAGCACACTCTCATCTGGAAAGTTTCCAAGCATACACATTCTACAAGAGCCCCATATCTGGTCAGCTATATGCTTCCAGATCTTTCTCAGCAAAGTATGGGTGTGCATTGTGGGGTTACCCTGACGTCCTGTCTTCCTGCTGACTGGCCGTGCAGACCTGTCCTCACCGAGGGGCAATAACCCCCAGCCTGCTAGCTGCTGCACAGCTTTCCCAGGGGACATGTGCCTTCACTCTACCTCTTGGCTCTGCCCGGTGTTTCGGTCCCATCAAGTTTCTACCCCCTGCAGAATGCCACAGGGGAGCCGTGTGCACATGCTCTGCAAATGGGTTGAAGAGGGTACAGAGACCCAGGAGGCAGAATGGCCAGTGAGAGGATGATGCTCTTAGGTGAGCCCAACTCCCTCCAAATATCCGGCACAGGTACCATCTGCTGTGCAAGGGGAGTGTCCTGACCAGCACCACAACCTGCCATGGCAGCCCTCCTCAGGGTGGCAGGAAACACCCTCACCATGGTTTCCCTGCAAATCCCAGGGGTTGTGCATCTTACAGCCACCTGCACGCCTTTGTCCACAAATCACCAATTTGGGTACAGGATCCTGGGCTTTTATTGCGCAATCTGTAGTGAGGTACACGTGGTGTGGGCAGGCTCACAACCTGTCTACTCCAGGAGCTGCAAATATTTTCTCCCCATACTGCCCTGCCTCATAGCCTTGCCTGTGGCACTGCCTATCGGAAACAGTGTGTTACTTTACCACAAGTTTTCCCACTCCTACTACAGAGCAGCAACCCTCCCTGTCCCCAAGTTAGAGCCCGTTTCCCTGGGCTTCCTTGTGTGGTTGTATTTTGGCTTAGTTCTCAGGTCAGCCTGTGGTCTGCTCTGGTGGGTGCTGTGCGGTATGGACCCCCTTGCCTCCCAGCTACTGGGCGTCCATCCGGTCCATGCTGGGCTTCCTACCTCAGCCATACCCAGACACCCAGTCCCAGGTCTCTGCAGGGCCCTGTCATTCATGAGGCCTCTCAGCTTTGGCACATGCTCTGGTATCTGTCTGGAGGACAAGTCTCCCTCTTGGCTAGTCACTGAATTTTCTAAAACTCTAACAAATTGTGCTGGGCCATGCCCCACCCCTGCTCACCACACCTGGCACTGTGCGTGTGCCAGTGTCCAGGAAGTGACACAAGCGAGCCCCATGGCAGACAGCACACTGCTCAGCACTTGTACAGAAACCAGAAATAAGACTCATCCATTAGGACAGAAGTCAGGACAGGGCCACCTGGTCTGGGGGACAAGAGGGGACACAGGGGACATTGGGGTACTGGCATAGCTTCTTGACATGGATGCTAATGGTATGGCTGGGCCCACTGTACAACCCATGGAGGTGCTCATTTAAAGCATATGCACTCTTACAGGCAGGCTGGCGTGGGGAGGAATTCCGGAAAGGCTGAAGAAGAGGCTGTTTGTTTATGAGAGACTGGGCAAGAGTGGACCTGGCCCTGGCTCAAACCCTTCAAAGCAGGACCCATTGCAGCTGAGCTGCTGTGAGTTCCGCATGACACACAACCCACCTGAGCAGAAAGCAAAGCCACACCTGACAACCGGGGTGCCAGAGGAGGGGAGCCTAAGCCCTCCGTGGGATCACTTTCCTTTGTCAATTAAAAAGGCCAACAGGGGGGCGCCTGGGTGGCTCAGTCGGTTAGGCAGCCGACTTCGGCTCAGGTCATGATCTCGCGGTCCGTGAGTTCGAGCCCCGCGTCGGGCTCTGTGCTGACAGCTCGGAGCCTGGAGCCTGTTTCGGATTCTGTGTCTCCCTCTCTCTCTGACCCTCCCCCGTTCATGCTCTGTCTCTCTCTGTCTCAAAAATAAACAAATGTTAAAAAAAAAAAAAAAAAAAAGCCAACAGGCCTCTGGACGACATGCTAGGCCAGAATGCAGCAAAGGATGACAGGAATGCACATGAATGAATGGGAAGGTATTCTGGCCTCAACAGAGCCGAGGGGGCCTAGACACTCAGAAAACTGAGGCTTCCGATTCACGTCACATCAATCTCCTACCAGGCTGGCTGCATACGTTAAGGCTTTGCACAGAGGTTACCTGGACCCAAGAATCTGCAGCCCCATTTCACTCTGCCAAGCACTTTACACGTTTTGGGATAATTTTTAAGGCTAGACAGCCTGACTGTTTTTCTTTAGAGCATGCAGAGGACAGGGGCCCTCTGGCTTCACATGGCAGGGCTGAGGAGCCAGACACCTCATCCTCGCCCCATGCGGCCCAGGCTATCACTGTGGCAGCCCCCAGGGCCAGAGCTGGAAAGCATCCACTGCTCTTTTCGCATGATGCGTAATGTCTTCCCAGCAGCTGCCAGCAGAGGAGGTAAACACACATGGGAACACAGTGTTGCTGTTCTGGGGGCCTTGGCTGAGAAAGCCCTGACGTCTGTAAATATTCTGAGCAGCGGCCCACTGCAACATGCCACCCCCCCCCCCCCCCCCCCCCCCCCCCCGCCACCAGCACGCCAGCCCAGCTCAGCAACTGAGACTCTACAATCTATGCTTTGTCGTTCTGGTTGAGTGGCATTTCACCGTGACAAATTTTCCACAGGGATACTCTCTCCTAAGATCTCCACGATGCTTAGGGAGCACTAATTCAACCCCACACCAAGTGTCACTGTCCCTGCATTTCAAAGGAGTGACACACATGAGGGGAACAATGAATATTACAGAAAGCCCTGGACACAAGACAGCCCCTGTACCTTAACCCATCCTGGCTTCCCCACAAGCCAGGGGCCAGCCCAGCCTCACAGTGGCCCCACTGCCCCCATGCTTAATAAAGGACAAAGGAGTATTCCCACTAACCCCTCAAAAGATCAAAAGAGGGTGAAAGCAAGCACTTAAAATTAGTGTGGTCCTGAAATCTTTCACACATGTACCCTGAGTGTCAGTAGCCACCAAGAGATGGTGGACGGCTCTTTTTACTTTTAAGTGTATATACATCATTTTTGCAAATCTAAAAAAGAAAAGTTGAGAGAGATTAAAAAAAAAAAAAAAAAAAAAAAAAAGGCTGCACTGATAACCTGGAAAGGCAGCTCAGTGTCCTGAGGCAACCTTGTTTTCATGGAACCCATCACCCAACCCCCATGGTCTGGACCAACAGATTCCATGGTGCTGCCCTCACGAACAGACATGTCACCAAAGGATGGACTCAGTTCTCACACATCTGGTGTGTCAATGACAAATGTGGCACCACTTCTAAAAGCCCTTCCAGCCTCTCTGCCATAGGCCATTTAACTCCAGACATACTCTGGAGGCCCCTCACTTCTCCACAGAAATCCTCAGAATTAGCAGGCTGAGAAATAGCCTCCATGCGCAGGCACCAAGGATGCCTTCAGAGAGCTCGCCCTCTGGTGCAGAAGCCAGACACAAGAACGAGACCCCAAGACATTGCACAATTACATCCACAGTGAAACATAACTAAAAGCCCACAAAATGAGGTCACAAAAGAAGCATAGAGCAGTAACAACAGCTCAGGGACTGGGCAGCCAGGGCAGAGCTGATGGCCAGTTTCCTTCATTCAGGGAAGGCTGTTGTCACCACATATCCAAGCAGGCAGTGGCAGCAACCCAGTCAGAGTGGCCTGCAGTCTGTGGACACGCCAGTATCATGAAGCCACAGGAATGGGGCTAATGATCAAAGGCCAGATAAGGGGGGCGGGGGCACCAGGGTAGCCCACCCACCACACAGGAGCACTATGATCCTGGAGAGGAGGGGACAGAGGCTCTACTGTGTCCTCCTGCCTCCAGGCCACCAGACAGGTCACCCAAAGCAAGCAGGATCCTGAGACAGTGGCCCAGGTGGAACAGAGGCACTGGAACCTGGCTCTGGCTCTGCGTGACCTTGGAAACACCATCTGCCCCTCAGCCTGAGTTTTCTTCGCTGTGGACAACATCCAATCAATGAAGATTTGCCCAAAAAAGTTGCCCAGAGGATTAACAAGCAAGTTTGAGAAAGCATTCCAAAGTGCTACCAGCTGTAGGCACCCCTTATAGCTGTCATCACATCACATCTGCCTCACGGAAGAAAGCTCTGAGCCTAAACAGCAGCAGCAAAACAGCAGCAGCAAAACAGCAGTCAGCAGGTCAGGAGCAGGACGCCAGGCCAGGCCTGAGCCCAGCATGTGATATCCCTGCTGGAGGAAAAGGGCTGAGGCTCAGGGATTGGTCCAAGGGCAGAAGACTCTGTCTAAAGCTGTGGCCCAGGGGTAGGCCATGAAGCACCTGACACGCTGCAGTCAGGGAAGGGCGTCTGAAAGCCCAGCACCAGGGCTAGCCCCTGCCCTGGGTGCAGCCCTGCCCAGCCCCCACCCCCGAAGCCCTGGGAGATGGTCTGACCAACTCCTCCACCCCAGAAAAGGCGTGTCCAAGCGCAGGGATGACCCAGCACTTGCTGCCTACTCAGACATACATCAGCTGTCACCTGGCTGCCCCGCAGCAGGCCACATGGAGGTGGCACCGTGACTCAGGGCTTCAGAGCTGTCTGAGGGCGTAGCCCACCCACCCTGCAGCGACCACGCAGCTCCCAGCCCAGCCAGTCTCTGCTTCCCTGCAGCGAGACCGGCCCTGCCTTGCCAGTGGACCCGGCTTCCCATTCTGGCGGGGATCACTAGAAACGCCTTCCAGTAACACATGGGGCGCTTCCTCCGGCTCGGTTTAGTCTCTCAGGACCCGGCGTTGGATTTCCATTCCACGCCTCGGGAAGGGGAAACAGGCAGGGCGGGGAGGTGAGGCCCCGCCCCTCTCCTCCCTACCGGCGCCCCCGGAGCCCCGCGCCCCCGATCCCGGGCCGGCCCTGCAGGGAGCGGAGTCCGCAGGCCCGGGCCGCCAGCCACGCACTCACCGCCTCCGCCGCCACAGACTTCCGGGTGCCGCGCCCGCGCGCCGCCGCCGCTGCTGCCCAGGCCCCGCCCCCCCGCCCTCTGAGCGCCCGCCATTGGGCTGCACCGTTAGGGGCGGGGCGACATACCGCGACCCGGACCACCGTTGGCTGCGCGCGCTGTCGTTCGGGGTCTGCAGCCCTCCCGGCGTCCCGCCCCCAGGTCTGCGCCAAGCCTCCGGGCTGCGTGGGCGTGTGGTGGCCTCGGGGCCTCCGCGGCTTTCCCAGCCTTCCGGGCGCCCCAGCTTGGAGGACGCCCTCAGGAGGTCGCACCACTTGCAGCGGCCCGAGAGCATGCCTTCGGGGGCCCATTAGGGACGCGGCCTGAGCTCCAGGGGCCGTAGGTCACCTACCTACCTGGCGGCCTTCGCTGGAAGCTATAGGAGGATGCCCACTTCCGGACCCACCCCTCAGGCGGGTTCGTGGCTCTGGACCTGGCCACCCCTCCCTTTTCTTTATGGCCCTCAGTTTTGTCCAGCCTCTGCCACTCTGGCCTTTGGCCTCCCTCCCTACTGCAATCCCTTCCACACTCAGGACAAACCCTGGACCAGGCTCTCCAGACCCACCCAGCCACTGTGGTCTCTGAGCCCACCCGGAGGCCGATCTACAGGTCCAGGCCCCAGGATGAAGAGTTGGCCCACCCTGAGCTGTAATGGGTGAGCAAGTGAGCAAGAGGTGGGAAGGGGCACTGACTGGGGGCCCTCCCAACAGGACAGAGGCATTCACTGGACTCTCTGCCTTCTTTGACCTCTGGGCTGTGTCTGGAGCCTGAGTGCGGGGCGGGGGGAGTGGAGAGTGAGAGGCCCAGGGACCAGGGCCTACTCCAAAGTGGGCGCTCAGCAAACTATGACAAGGATGACAGTTACATTAAGGATAATAATGGACACCTGGCTGGCTCAGTCAGTGGAGAATGCAACACTTGACCTCGGGATTGTACCTTTGAGCCCCATGATGGGTGTAGAGATTACTAAATAAAATCTTTTGGGCACCTGGGTGGCTCAGTCAGTTGAGCGTCAGACTCTTGATTTCGGCTCAGGTCATGACCTCACAGTTTCATGAGTTCGAGCTCAGCCTAGGGCTCTGCACTGACAGGGCTGAGCCTGCTTGGGATTCTCACTCTCTCTCTGCCCCTGCCCCACTCGTGCTGTCTCTGTTTCTCTCAAAATAAGCAAACTTTAAAACAATAAACAAAGTAAAATCTTTTTTTTAAAAAAGGATAATAACAATGTGCTACACCAGGGTCTCAATCCACAGCTGTCATTCCCCTTTTTTACAGATGCAAACACTGAAGATCGGTGCAGTTACCTCACTTAAGGTAAAAAAAAAAAAAAAAAAAAAAAAAGAAAAGAAAAAGAAAAAGATGGCAAGTGTCATTGGCTGGATTAGCTTCCCAGTCCTGTGTGAAGACCTACTGTACTGATCCTGACTCAGAGCACTGATGCCCTGTGGAAAACTGGGGTTTAGAGAAGGAAAGGGCCTGGCTGGTGATCAGCAAAAGCAAGAATTGAACCCAAACCTGTCTGACACACCGAAAGGCCCATTCCAGCCCAACTCTCTGGCCATCTTTTCTGTGTTCCTCCTGGAACCCAACAGAAGCCCTTTACAGCCCTTTACTGAGGACTCCAGACGTCCAAAGACTCATGGCCAGCAGGCAGCAAACCCAGCGTGATGCATGGTCCTCCTTCCCACCATCCAGCAGGAGAATCCTTCTGGGCTGGTGCCAGTGATTTCCCTCAAGGCAGCCAGACCTCGCAGCCCACCCAAGAGATGGTAGTGTTAGACAAGCAAGACTTGGGGCTTAGGCACGTGTGACCATGCCCGGGGAGACAGGGCAGCAGCTGCAGACCGGTCTTTCCTAAACACTGGACCACATACCTCAGAGGAGTGGGACACAGAATGGTGCCTTCCCATTGCCAGAAAAAGGGGATGTGGTCATGCATGGGTTGTACAGAGGTTCAAATCCTGGTCTGCCACAGAAGCATATGGCTCTGGGCCAGCCCCACCTCCAGCTACACTTTCCCCATCTAGATGGAGCTATGGCAGGCACTGTGATATTCTTTGTCACCACTGACTCCAGTCTGGACAACATTTGGTGCCAGGGAGCAGATAAGACCAGATAAGATGGGTTGGGGTTGGAAGCTGAACCCTGGGGTCTCAGGACTGGAAAGAGTTCACTGCCACCCCACCTCAGGTGACACACATCCTTAGATGGGGAGCTCACTGCCTTGTTTGGTCACCCTTTCAGTCTCTGAACATTTGTCACTGTTGAGAAGTTCTTCCTGACCTCCAGCTGAAACCTTTTCCCTCTATAGCTTTCCTCACATGTCCCAGGGATGTCTCTAAGCAGATGCCCACCAGCTGTGTGGAGGGGTTGGGAGAGAGGGAGGAGACTGGGTTACTGGTCCCTGTGGCAGTGGTCAAGCACTTGGGGCTATCTATCCTGCTTTTGGACTGTTACTGACCCCTACTTGCAGCCTGGGTCATGGTGGGCCCACTGCCAGAGAGTAGCCTTGAGTCCTCTTGGCACTGACACTGTCTACTCTGCTCCCCTGTATATGGCTGGTAATCCAGCTTGGGGTACAGAATCCTGCCTGGAGTGGGAGGCAGGGAGGCAGTCCTCACTTAGGCCAGTTTTGGAGCACAATTCTCCTCTTTGCTCTCTCAAAGGCCTGTCCAGCCCCTCCTGCCACCATCAGCAAGTGTGTGGGAAAGGGATGGTGCTGGACTACAAGCTCACTATGAGAATAGAGCTCCAGGAGGACCAGGGTCCAATGCCCCTGGGGAGATTTGTAGGACAGCTGGACTAATGAAATCCACTCCTAATGGAAGGAAGAGAACCCCCAAGCCCACAAAGCAGCTGGGTCAGAATGTCATCAGTGGTGCAGCTCATAAGATAAGAGCTACCTTGCTCTTAGGGCCCCCTGTGTTCCAGAGAAGGACACTTCATTCTACCTGCTCAGAGCCACAAGTAACATCAGTATGCTAGAGTGTCAAATGTCTCTCACCTCAAGCGTCAACTTTAATTGATTGGTTGTGGCTGCCGGGCTCTAAAAGGCTGTTAGGGTGGATTTACTGTGTGCCAGGGTGTGTGCCAGGTACCACAGGAGGGACCCAATGTTGGTACCAGTGGTGAGTTCTGGCCCTACATCACTTCACTTCCTTTCTTCTGATCAAGCAACTATTGGGTGAACACTCTGGCTTCCTGATGTGGGTGGATAAGACATACATGTCTGGTCTCCCCATTAGCACTGTCATGGGCCTGTGACTCCCTGGGTGTCCACTTCCCTGGGTGGACGTGGGGAATATGGTGGGCTGAAAATCTGGTGATTTCCAGGTGTGACCAGGGCTGGAAAGGCTTAGAACTAAGCATGCACCAGAGTCACTGGCCAAGGGGCCATCATATCATGAACTCCCTGAAATAATCCCAATGGGCAGCAACCCCATTGGTTCCTCCTCACACCATAAAGTTAAGAGGAGCTGGCCAAGGATTATGGTCCCATTTGTTGTTATATGTGTGCCTCGTGTCACTGCAGGGAACAGGTGGCTGCTCTCTATCTGGCAGAAAAAAAGGCACCTTGTGCTAAACTCTACTCAGGTGGCTGTACCCCACAGTGTTCCTCCAAGACCCCAAGTAGGGTGGAGAAAATGGGACACCAGGAAGTGTTTGTGTGTGTGTGGGGGGGGGGGGGGGGGGGTATAACTCCGCCCCACCCCCAGGCCCTGAGCTGTGATTGATGGAGGAGGTTAGGGAGGGCACTCCTGTGGCAGTCCTGCAGGGTGGGCTGAGTCAAAGTGTCCGTAGATTCAGACCTGGTGGAGGAAAACCTCTGGTTCACCGAAAGGCCCTTTCTGCCTCAGAAACACGGCTTCCATCCTGCCTCGCTGAGCCAAGTTCAGACCCGTATCTCTGCTCTGAGAACCCATAGGCCCTAGAGTGTGACGGACTAGATTTGAGCCAGGTGACCTAAAGCAAGTGAGAACCTTTCTGAGCTTCAATTTCCCATCTGTAAAATGGGAAGTCAGTGGAACTCTCGCGCGCGGCTTGCGTAAAGAATACCATCAGATATTGAGAGGAGGGCGCGGCGCGCTGCTCCCGGCGAACAGCAGGGGCCGGAGAAAGGACCCTAGCGAACTAGGGACGGTTCCGGCGAGACTGGAAACCGAGAAAGGAGCACGGGGTCTGCCAATCCCCGCTCGGGGCGGACGGCACGGGGACATTCTGGAAGGCGGCCGAGACTGGGCGGCCCCGAGGATCCGGCGGCCGCCGCAGCGGTCCCGGCAGGTGCCCGGGCCTCGGCCCCTCCACGGAGGGGCCGGTCGTGGCCGGGACGGACATCCCGGGAGCCCAATGGCAAGCCGGCGTCTCCCAGCGCCCGTCCAATTGACGCCAGTTGCCGGGCCGCGCTGGGTCTCCCGACCAATCGGAAAATTCGCGTTCGGAGGGGGCGGGGCGGAGGGTCGCGTCGCTGGCCAGACCCTCTTTGCGCACGGGCCGCGCGAGGGGTGGGAAGGGCTGGCCCTGGGGCTGCTCGCTGGGCCCAGGAGGGGTCCGCCCCTGCACCTGTCCAAGTTGAGCCCCCGCGGACTGCTAACCGCGCCTCGCCCTGGGGACGCCGCGCCCCGTGCGCCGAGAGACCTGGGGACGCCCGTCTGGGGGCGGGGGCCACGCTGCGGGGCCTCCCACGCCGCGCTCCAGGTAGGCTCGGGCCGGGGGGGGGGGGGGTCCGGAGGTCGGGGCCCGGATTGGGACGAGGCCAGAGGTCCGGGACGGGTTCGCAACTACGGTCTAGCAGGGGCTGGGTCGAGATGGGGTCCTGAACCGGGAATCGACGTCTGGCCGGGTGTAGCTGCCGGGGTAGAAGCCGGGCCCCGCCCCACCTGCACCTTGCCGGCGCTGCGGTGCGCGAGACCCTGAACTACGGGGGCGGGTCCCTTTGTGCGCGGTCTCGGGGCCCTGCCGACTGGGCCAGGGCATCCCGCACCGCGCGTCCCCGTGGAGACTCGGCCGGAACCCGCAGCCTTTACTGCCCTGCGCGACGCCGGGTGCCTTGCGGCTGGGGTCCCGTAGCCACGGAAACTTTCCAGCGGTCAGAGAGACGGCGGGGCCGGAGGAACTTTCCCGGGGCGGCGCGCCACCGGAACGCGCGAGGGCACGGCGGGGCCAAGGGGATGTCCCCGCTCCTGGTGCTCCCGCCGCCTAGAGGACGAGGGAGGGGATGCCACCCGGGGTTCCTGCCTGGTGCCCTGAACGGGGGCCGCCCCGACCGGGGATCCCCCGTTCCTGACACCCCTGAGCCCCCTCTGTGGGATACCGGGCCCGTGGCAGAGGTGCGTCCTCCCCACTTGGGGTGGTACTCAGCCTAGGTTTGCCGAGGTGTTCCCCCAGGGAAGGCAGCCTGATATCCCGAGCCTTACCATTTTAATCTTTAATTAAACGTTGTGTACTTACAACGTGTCACCGTTTCTAACCTATGCGTAGCGTTATCACTGAAAACATTGCTCAGGGACTTTGTTTTCCCTTTAGACCCAATCATGTTTAGATACATGGAAAAGTATCACCCCAACAGGGTTTCATCCTTTGGGCTAGGCTCTTCACGTAACCTCAGGTGATCACCCGCCTCTCACACCCCTTCCTGTTGTCACCTGCATCACTGTGCAGGGCACACACCAAGTCAGGATTTATAAGCCCAGGGGCTTGGGCAACTAACTAAGGCTTAGAGGGCAATCTCCTCCCATGAAGACATGCAGCAAAGGTAGACTGACAGCCTCCATCCCCTCCCTCTGCCCCGACCACTAGAGATGTGGGCCACCACCAGAGGTCTGCTGGTCCAGAGCAAGTCCTGCCTGTCCTGTGCTTACTGTATCTCTGGACTTGGGACAGTTCTGGACACAGGAGACAGTCAGAGCCTCTAGGCAGTATACTGGGCCCATGGCAAGTAGTTCCTGAGCAGGTGATCCAGTCCTTGAGTCTTGCCATAGCAAGTGGGGCTGTGAATCAAGAATGCATGTTTTCTGGGGCACCTGGGTGGCTCAGTCAGCTAGGCGTCAGACTTTGGCTCAGGTCATGGTCTCATTGCTCATGGGTTCGAGCCCCGCGTGGGGCTCTCTGCTGACAGCTCAGAGCCTGGAGCATGCTTCAGATTCTGTGTCTCCCCCTCTCTCTGCCCCTCCCATGCCCGTGCTCTGTCTCTCTCTGTCTCCCAATAATGAATAAATGTTAAAAAAAAAAAAGAATGCATGCTTTCCCCCAGCCTTGCCCTGTCCCACCCACAGTGCCATGTCTGTCCCCTGCTCCCTCAAGTCTATGGTCCATTAGCACCCAGCACGGGGTTGGGCACAGAGCACTCACTATGCTCAGGTGTCTGGTGCTGGCCTAGGAAGGTCACAGCCAAGCCAGCCCTGCCCTGATCTTCTTTATAGTCTTTTCTACAGACGCAAATACTTGCTGACCAAGACCCTCCCAGATAAACTGGGCCAGTCCTCAGTCCTGCTAAGTTAGCCCCCCACCATGCCATATTGGGGTTGCATGGCACCCCCTCCAGAGGTGGCCCCTCAGGTCTCTTCCCAGTTCCAGGGGTCTCTGCATCTCTGAGGCTATGTAAAGGCAGGACTGTACTTCCATCCCTATTTATGCTGCATAAGGATTCAAGGTAGATATACTGCACTCTATTCTCCCCAGGGGCCAGGCCTGAGGGGCATGAGCAGTAGGATCCTGCACCTTCCAGAGGAGCCAAGAGTTACACACAGCTGGGAAGCAAGGACACTAGGCATGCTAGAGCTCTAGCCAGCCCCTAGCATCTGCCCTGTGACCTGGCCTAGCCTCAGCAGTGGGAGGGAGTGGGGGTCAAGCTTGTCCTGGAGGCAAGCCCTGAGGACTGCCAGGGGGGCCAAAAGGGGTTCTGGGAACTTCTCAGTGGCGGCTCAAGTCAGGGGAAGGCATCTGTTTTATTGACATCAGCCTCCATCAAGACCATGATGCTGTTTTGGGCTGCTCAGCAGAAGACCCAGAATCAGGGAATAAACAGAGGGAACATGGGGTCAGGGATCCCATATTGGGCTTTCCTGACTGGGACAGCTGCACATCTCAGCTTATTTCACAGGTCAGGCCCTGAGCTGATGGACACCCATTTCATTCATCCACATCTTTCCCTCCTCCTTTCCCCTACTGTGTGTCAGGCACAGGCCCTTCCCACTGCTTCAGTGGATCCTGAAGAGCCAACAGCCTCTAGCAAAGCCACAACTAGCTGAATACGGCCACCAGAGGGCACCAGGGACCACCATGGCAGGCAAGACTGGCTCCACCCAGCCCCCCTCTGTGCTGGGACCCCTCCCTGAGGCACCTGGTAGGGCCAGAGCTCTGCTTTCTCCAGTCTGCCTGTCCAGGGTACAAGCTGGAGAGGAGCAAGGATCCCTGGGGCGAGGCCCCTCAGTAACCACCAGAGCCCCTCATCACCTTTGGTGCAGGCAAGAGGAGATGCAGGGACTGAATGGGGCTTGGGCAAGGACAACGAAAGGCCCTGAGTGAGGCCTTCTTCAGGCCTGTGCCCCAAGGGCCTCCTTAGCTGACCCTGCCACCACCCAGGTGAGGATTCTGAGCCAGCCAGTCAGGATGAGGCTGCACTTCTTCTGTTCATTTGTGAAAGAAGGTGCAACAGAAGTGGGTGCCTTTTCACATTGTATCCAAAGTGGCCAGGGGCCTGGAAGAGCACATTGGGATTTCTCATGGTGGAGGAGGGCATGAGGCTTGAGTGCAGAGCAGGTTCCTAGGCAGACCTGCCTGACCCCCCACGCGGGTTGCTCAGCACCTGCCACAGCCCTGAGTTGCCTGCCCCACCCACCCAGCCTGGGCCCTGTCTCTCCTCTGGATTCCATTTGTGCTCATGGAGCTGCCTCATGCTACGGACACACGACAAGTCCATGGCTTTGCAGGACTGGCTGCTTGGCAGCCCCTTGTGTCCTGGGCTCTTGCCCCCACCTGAGATGCAGCAGACCTTCCCAAGACTGGGGGCAGACTGGACAGATTTCTGGGGCACCCAGTGTGAGGAGGCCCGTGGCAAAAGGAGGCCCAGGTTACTATAGGCAGATGGAACTGCTCCATTTCTCAGGGCCCTCCCCATTTGAGGATGGAGCCCGATAAGGGGCAGGTTTGGTGGCCCCCTCAGCCCCCAGGCTCCCTTGTTCAGGTGTCCTTGGCCAGATGAGTGACCCCAAAGCCTGCAAGTCAGCCCTGAGAGGGCTCTAAGAAAGGATTCTCAAGACAGGTACCCCCTGCGCTCTCATCACAAATCCCATCACTGATTCTATTTTCGTATGTCACGTATGTCCACTCCCTCAGGGCTCTGCCCTGCCCCCACCTATGTAGTGTCCTGTGACAGGGGCACCCCAGGGACCTGGGGCCTTCCAAAGCTGCCACCACTCTACATTCTCCAGGCCCTCCCATTCCCCCTACCCTCCTGCAGGAAACCTTTAGTGCCCTCCCCCCAACAGCAGCCCTGCAAATGCCCTCCCCTACCCCCCACTGGTGTCTAATACTGGCTCTCCTCTGTATTTATGGAGCTCTGAGCCTGGCCAGAGCTCCACGGGAGGGAACATGTTCTTCTTGTAGCCAAATATCCCCAGCTGATGTGGGGGTGCAGGGAGTAGGAAGACCTGAGTTCAAATCCTGGACCGAGTTTCCCCATCTGTAAAATGGGGTGTTGGGCCAATCCAGGGCACTTGGCAAGAGTAAGATGAGGCACTTGGCAGCACCTCGTGAAGCTTTGCACAAGGCCAGCACTGAACAAGAGGCCAGGTCGGCAGTTATCAGGACTAAGGAAGGCATGTGGTGCTCTGTGGGACAAAACCTATATAAACATTTAAACCAAAAGCAGAAGTGTCCCAGAAATGTCACGCTCCAAGCAAAGCTGCTCCCTGAGCCTCGGACCTCAGGGTAGGAACAGTAGCTCCTCTGCTGCAGGCAGGGCGGATGCAGCAGGGGGGCAGGCTCCCTCCCAGATTGCCCTTCCAGGCACATACAAGAGTGAGTGTGCACAGATACAGGCGTACGTGCAAACATGCCTGGCTCCCTGGCTCAGGCCACCGTTCTTTCCTGCCTCTGAACCGATGCATCCTGTTCCTCCATTGATCCCACTGTGACTCAGAACCCCTCCTCATGATGAAGGGGCTACTGTGAGGCAGGGACACCCACTCGCAGGGCCCCCAAATAGCCCATGTCCACAAGAGGAAATTAGAGGCTCGGAACAATCTGGAAAACACTGTAGAGCCCAGGGGAGAGAGCTTCTATCACCCCTGACCCCCCAGGGATGACTTTCTCAGACCTCCGCTCCTCTCTGTGCCACCCTGGTTTTGGTTTTTGGTTTTTGTTTTAAAGATTTGGGTTTTGTTTTAAAACCCTACAATCAGCTTAGGGCTCAAACTTAGCAACCCCAAGATTCAGAGTTGCACGCTCTACCAACTGAGCCAGCCAGGTGCCCCTCCACCCTGTTTTTTCATTTTTATAACACACTCTCTGGCATCGTTCCCAGGCCTAGATAAAATGACAGGGAATGTGTCTCCTGAGTCATGGGCTGAGACAGGAAGCCCACGGGGCTACAGCTCTTGCATATGAGGTACTCTTAGCTATAGCTCTGGCCCCTGGGTCCTGGGATCTTGAAGTTAGGCTGCCTTTCTCACAGGGACATGAGTTCTGGGCTGGCCCCAAGGAGCATCAGGAGAGGCAGGTGGCCTGCTACACAGGGCAGGAGTGGGGTCCAGGTGGGGAGAGCAGGACTAGGCGGGTGTTGGGTTCGACTCGGTAGGGCCAGTGAGATCCTGGTGCAGAAGTTCTCCTTGCTGTGCTGTTTATCACAACAAGACACACCCAGCTTTCTGGAATGGGGAAGACGTATTATCATTCTAGAGCTGAACAATCAGTGTTGAAGGAGCTAGTCAACAGCATTAGAAATATTTACAAGGGACTGTGGTAGCGGTAGTCCAGGTGAGTGGGGATAAGAGAATGTGCATGAACATGTGGGTACACATCAGGAGCGCCACAGGATGACCTCGGGGTCAGGGATGACAGTGCCCCCACCAGGGGTCTGGCTTCATCTAGAAGGGACTTAGCCCAACAGGTTGGCTTCACAAGGTATCCTCTGGTTTTCCTGCAGGATCTGGAGACATCAGGATGGATGTTGGGACATGCTAATCTCCCCTCCAGATAGGTAAGCAACCAAGGCTTGGCCTGGGGACATCCCCCTCTTTGCATAGGACAGCAGAGTGTCCTAGTGGGCCTGGCAGGTGTGGTTGACTGAGGGATGGACTATGACCCAGGGTGGTGTATTCTTCTGGTCAGCCTCACTTGGGTGGGCACAGCCCCAACGCTAGACAGGGGTGGGCATGGGGGCCTCTCAGTGCTTGGACTCATGGATGGCCTGAGTGTGGTCAGCAGCCACCAGGTTGATATTTGGCTTGAGGGGTGAGCCTGCAGTGGGGTGGACCAACCAGGACATTGGCTGGATCTGATCCTCACTTACCTTGACTTGGATGCCTGCTATAGCCATGTCTGGTATCGGCATAGCCCAACAGGCTTGGCTCTTAGCTCAGGTGGTCCCTGCTGCCCAGGGGAGACTAGAGCTACCAGCTGGGGACAGGCCGTCATGTGCTGGCCCGTGTCCTTGGATGTTATCTGTGTTTGTGGGTTCATCTGGTAGTCACTCCTCCAGCAAGACTAGGGTATGGTGCTTGGGAAGTATGGCAGAGTTGGGAGGCTGTGTGGTCCTTGTGTCCCCCAGGTCCTTCTGAATGGTGGGAAGGTATGTCCTGTTCGAACCCTGATCTTTCAGGGTTTGCTGTGGTGGCTGTATTTACAGAGATGCCTCATAAAAATGCCTCTGGTCACTCTTGTTCCACCAGTATGGGTGCCCAGTCCCCAGCCTGGGCATCTGCTCCTGCCCCACTGAGTGATGTCTCCATGGGAGGCTTGGTCAACCCAGTCCTGTGAATTCTCAGTGGTACTGTGTATCCAGCGGGGACGGCCTGGCCCAGCCAGTGACATACTCAAGTGGTGGGGAGAAGGCAGAGGCGACAAACTTGGGAGACCCCAGGCCTCTAGACACCTCAGTGTTCTATGCCAAGGGCTATAGAACAGGGAGGGACAAGGCCTGGCTCCTTCTTCCTTGTTCCACATGACCGTGGGTGTGGGAAGCTGCCATTTGGTGGTGTACCACCTGGGCAGATCAAGGTCAGGCCAGGCATCTCAGTCGTGGGCTGTTGGGCCACATGGGGACCTCTGGATTGGGATGAAGAGGCCCAGGCTGCATCCTGGGCTCAGAACCTGGCATTGCTTTGTGGCATGAGTGACATGGTTTCTAGGGGCAAGGTGGGCAGGGGGCTGGCCCCTGCCCCCCTTAACTCCTGGTAGGCCACCAGGCCTCAGGTCTGCAGACCAGCCAAACACCAAATGATAGCTCTGGTCACAGGGTCTCCCTTATCCTGCCTGCTGCTTTTGCCCGCTTTCCTAGCACTGCTTGCTTGTTTTCTGTCCCTGTGTATCCCTGCCACCTCCTCCTGGTCTTCTCCCAGTTTTTCTCTTGTCTTCTCTGTGCTTCTCTCTGCCTTTTCCTCTCTTTTGTTTCTGTCCTGCTCTTCTTGAATGTGGTGATTGATTATTCTTGTCTGCCATAGTAATTGATTAGTCATGTCTGCCATGGGCACTGGAGGGATAGTAGTGGCGTTAGTGCCATCTCTGCTCTGGGCTGAAGCCGTTTCACAAACTGGGAAGCAGAACCTGGGCCCTGGCTAGGGGCTCCCTGTTCTGTAGGCCCTGGGGTGCATCCCTGCCCACATCAAAAGGGAGATAGGGATGGGGAGGCCTTGGGACTAAATTGAGACAGCAATCGGTGGCAAGCACCCATGTATCTCCCATACTCGCCTTCAGCCATTCAGCACCCCTGTGCTGAGCTCTATATCAGACACTGGGTTTTGTGACCACATCAGGCACAGACATGCCCCTGGGAAGCCCCCAGCCTGGCTGAGGAGGCAGCTACAGAGAAAGTGACCACCTGTAGAATTGCCAGGTAGTGAAGAGAGTAGCAGGGCTCCCCGAGAAGGGGGAGCCAGAAGGCGGTAAGGGAGTGATGCTGATACCTGGGGTACATGGGTGCCCTCCATTGCAGCCATGCCAGCACCAATACCACCTCTGGGAAACCACCCCCAGCCTGGCCTTGCCCCTCAGTGGCCTTGTCATTGGCCTCCACGCAGCTGTGCTGAGCATGGCTATGCTCCTGTTACCACCTGCCCCATGCTGGGGTTTTTTGGCGTTTTGATGTGTATCTCAGCCATTGATAGGAGTCTTTATTATTAAAGTATGAATTCATCCCTCATCTGTTGACCTACTGCACATTCTTTCTCCATCTTTCAATTTTTGTTTAGGACAGTTTTTCATCTTCAGAGATCTTTCATATTTTGTGGTGAAATCCATTGAATGTTTTCCCTTTTCAGTTATCCCATTGTCCTTCCTGAGCACCTAATGAGGTAAATACACCCTTATCTTACCCTGAGGTAGTTTAACATTTTACACTCAAGATTTCAGTCATCTAGAATTTATTTTGATAGAAACAGAAGGTGAGGATTTAACTTTGTTTTTCACTTGTATCTGAACCATTTCTTGGCTAACATTTTCTGTCACTGGAAATTGGAAGCATCGTGTAATGTGTTCAGGTTTACGGTGTCTGTGGTAAGCTCCCAGCCCTTAGCCGACACCCACTGCCTAGTTAAAGATTAAGATCAGGCCAGAGCTTCCCCTCAATCAGTCTTTTGTCCTCAAAAGTCATGGTTATTCTGCACGTTTACCCTACATGTGTGTGTTGGAACCACTCTGTCAGGTCCCTCTCCCTGTGACTTCTGTGGGAGTCACCTTAGCCTGGCACTCTTTGGAGACAGTCGGCCCTCCCTGTGTGTATCTGTGGCATGTCCTACGCTGGTCTCCCCATGGCTCGGAGCCTTTGCAAGAGAGCCTGTCCCTCCTCTGAGCACTCTTGTTTACTGAGAAGAGGTTCCCGCCCTCGTAGAGCCTTTGCTGGGCCCTTGTTGGTGTGGCTGGAGAGCCTGGTGCAGACCGGCTGCTGTCTCTCCTTTGTGACTCTCAGCCAGGCATCTGAGGGCCTTTGTGATTAGACTCATGGGTCATATCCAGGTGGGCAAATCCCCAGGGGAGCCTCAAGCCCCTTCCCACTCCAACAACCCATTCTTCTCAGGCAGGGCAGAAGGAAGAACATTCTATGTGGTGGGACTTGGTTTCATACCCTGGCTCTGCTCACCCTATTGGCCTTGTGAAGAACTTGGCACAGCTGGTGGTCTGCTGCAGTTATGGCATGAGCGCTGCGCCAGCTTCTGGCTGTGCCATCCCTCGTACAGGGTGATTCACGGCTGATGGTATGGTCAGTGCGGCAGGGCCAACCTACTGAGGCCTACATCGCCCAGGCCACCAGGCAAGATGGTGCTGTGCTGGCTCTCCTGGCCAGTCTCTGCAAGCCCACAGTAGCATTTACCCTGGCCCTGCATTTACCCAGCCCCCCAACCCCCAGCTTATCTCACTCATAGGAAGACTGCCCACTATCAGGTGGGGAGATAGAAGTACCCCACCCCCATGGCACATCTTGCCAGGTTGATGTTAGCAGTTGATGAGTTTGGTATTTTGAATATGCCTTTAGTTAAACTTTCTCTTTTCAAAATATTTTCACTCTCTGTGAAATCCTAATTAGGCCATTCATTCGTCTGAATGTACTTGCTGCTCTCTGCATTTTGCAAGATAATGAGGCTGCAGAGATGCTGCCATCCCATGCTCCCAGGGCCTTCACTTTCTGCCCTGGAGGGAGATGCTGGCACCCCCATGGGCCATTGCTGCCCATGGGATCTGAGCCACAGTGCCTAGGGGTGGGGGGCACCAAGTATATAGATGGGGAAAGTGAGGCCTGGGCCACTGAGGAGTCTGGGATGGTGTAGATAAAGGGGTCTCAGCCCCAGCAAGGCCCACCCTTCACAAAACAGCATCTTTCTTCACCTCCCACACCCCAGGCCCAAGATCAAGGCCAAGGGAAGTGCCTCCTGGATCCTGCTGGCCCAGGCTCCCTTGGGTGTGCCTGAAGGGCTGGGAGAGGCCACAAGACTGAACCACAGAAGCCAAATGACTATGGCACCAAAGTTCCCCATTTTGCTCCCTGCCCCCTCAATGGGCACAGACTATCAGCCTCACCTGCCATCTGTCCAGGGTTAGTGTCAGGCTCATTGTCACCCAGGGTGGCAGGTGATCTGTCCAGAGTCCCAGGGTGGGCAGGCCATGGCTAGGACCACAACTGAGGCAGGGACTTGTGTGGGACCAAAACCATCTTCTCTTTTAGGCCTCCCAGCAAGGGGGTGGGGGATTATGATGGGGAAACTGAGGCTCAGCAAGCAGAGCTGGGCTTTGCTCCCAGGCCTGCTCCAGGCAAGCGCATCCTCCCCTTTCCAGTCTTCTTGGTGACAGTTCTCTGGCATTTGCCTATCTGTAGGGAGCTATTGGTTATAATGAGACTATCTCAGTATTTGTATTTGAAGAAATAATTCCAGACATTTATTTGCCAAACCTTTGAAGCAAGGGCATCGGTTAATTTTTAATTAAGCCTTTCTGCTTGCAGGCTCTTGTCTTTATGGGGCCAATACATCCAGAGGTGTAGTGTTGCCAGGGGTGGGGGTGGGCGATTCCCCAGGGGCATGGTGCAGGGAAGGCGGCCATCTGTAACAGGCAGAAGCCTCGTGCCCTGTGGGAAGCCTGGGCCTAGCACGCAGGCAGGCACGTCCCCCTTGCTCCTGGTAACTCTGTCCCCCTTCCATGACTCCAGCTGTCCTGTTCTGCTTGCTTAGAGAACCCCCACAGCCGATGAGCAGGACGAGTGAACCTCAGACAAGACCCCTGGTCTGAGAACAGCTGCCTTGGGTGGGAGGAGGGGGCTGGGTGAGAGTGAAGGAGTGTCAGCTATCCCTTCCTTGAAGCTGGTTGGGAGGCAGGGAAAGCTTTTGAGCTGGGCCTGGTTTTCTTATTGACTCCTTCAGCAAATATTTGTCTGGTTTCTCCCTCACATGAGATCCCCCTGTTGCCTTCAGGATAAAAGCCATACCTGGTCCCTGTGACAGCAGCAGCCCTGCTTCTTGCCACACCCACCTCCAGACTCAGCAGGGTCTGCCTGAGTGAGGGTCTATGTAGACTCACTCTCTGCATCATTCTAGATGTAGAGATGCCCTCAGCAAGGCAGCATTCTCTTGAGCCTTCAGGGGCCTGAGGCAGTCCTTCTCCTGACGTTTCTCCAGTTTCTTGCAAAAATTGGCCTCAGCATAGAGCACATGCTGTGATTCCTCAGTACAGCCCCTGCACGGGAGCCACAGTACTCTGTTGGTGTGGATACTGTTTTCCAGCCGCTCATCCTTGCTTCCTTCTTGCAACAGAAACCTGCTGCTTGCCAGGTGCCATGGTGGCTGCCACTCCGCTCTGGCCTGTAATCCAGCAGAGGCCAAGGTGGTCTGTGTCCCCACTGCCCACCCCCTCACCTTTGGTACCATTTGTGGCAGCAGGGGAAGGTTTAGATTTATTGTGTCTGCTTTGTGTGTGCAGGGGCCTAAGAGCTGGTGACAGAACTTTACAGTGTGATCCTAGGCTTACAGGTTAATTTTCTGTATCTTCTTTAGGTCCTGTTCTCTCTGAACTCTATACATTAGAAATTTCTGTTTCTGGCATGTAAAAGGTGGTCAGAGTTGCATTGGTCTTTTCAATGGGAATCTTGGTTTGAGGACTTTATTCATATTCCTTCTTTTTAAATTTTTAAAAAATTTTTTCAACTTTTTATTTGAGAGAGAGAAAGAGAGAGCAAGTGGGGGACAGGGGCAGAGGGAGAGAGAGAATCTTAAGTAGACTCCACACCCAGCACAGAGCCCTATGCTGGGCTAGATCCTATGACTGTGAGATCATGACCTAAGCTGAAATCAAGAGTCAGATGTTTAACCAACTGAGCCACCCAGGTGCCCCTTCATTCTTTTTTTTTTTTTTTTTTAAACCACATTTGAGCATTCTTTATTTTGGAATCAGTTATGTTGTTGATTCTCTCTGTTAGAAATTGTCTGGGTATTATACCTGGGGGAGCTTTAGAAATAGGCAGAGAGAAAACTTAGGAAACTTGCTGCAAAGGATGTTTTAGTGTTTCTTCATTATGCTGTGGTGTACTCGTATTCATAGTCATTCTTTATTGTATTCTAATGAAAGTATTTAAAACTATGAATTTACCTCTGAGTATAGCTTTGGCTATTTTTTTCCCAGCTTTGTCAAGATATAATTGGAATATAATATTGTGTAATTTAAGGCATACAGTGTGATGATTTGGTACACATGTGTATTGCAAAATGGTAAACATTTTGTGGTAAACATAATCAAGTTAGTTGACACATCCTTCATCCCATATAATTACCATTGTTTTGTTGTTATGGTGAGAGCATTAACCAATGACTTCTCTCATAGCAACTTCTAACTAAGTATACGATACAGTGTTGTTAACTATAGTCACCATGCTGTACATTAGATCCCTGGAACTTACTCATCTTATAACTGAAAGTGTATAACCTTTGACCTGCATTTCCCCATTTCCTCTACCCCTCAACCCCTGACCACCATCATTCTATAATCCATACATTTTTATGTATAATGTCTGAATAAGTTTTTCATTGTTTCTAAATAGTCAACTCTATGTATGCTTGAATTTTTATCTTTTATCTATTTATTTAAAAGAATGTTTTGCATATTCTAAGTTATTACACAAGATGGCTCTTTTTAAATGTTTATTTGATAAAATACACACAAAATTGACCATTGTAACTATTCTTAGATGTATTGTTCAGTATCAGTAGGTATATTCACATTGTTGTGCAACCAATCTCCAGAACTTTTTTATCTTGCAAAATTCACACTCTGTTTCCATTAATGAACATTGGTGGACCCATTACCTCCTCCCCCTTGTCCCTGGAACCACCATTCCACTTTGTCTTTCTATAAATTTGACTACTTTAGATGCCTCCTAAAAGTGGAATAATACAGTATTTGTCTTTTTATGAGTGGATTATTTCACTTAGTATGATGTTCTCAAGATTTATCATGTTGTAGCATGTGTCAAAATTTCCTTTCTTTTAAAGGTGGAATAACATTCCATTGATAATAATGGTCCATGATCCATTAGTCTGTGTCACATTTTGTTTTTCTATTCATCTATTGGTAGGCACTTGAGTTGCTTCACCTTTCGGCTCTTATGAATAATGCTGTTGTGAACATGGGTGTATAATATGTCTTCAAGACCATGCTTTCAGTTCTTTTGGATATATAACCAGAAGTGGAATTGGTTGATCGTACAGTAATTCTATTTTTAAGTTTTTGAGGAACCACTGTATTGATTTTCATAGTGGCTACGCCATTTTACATCCCACTAACTGTGCAAGAGCTCCAATTTCTCCACATCCTTACCAAAACTTGTTATTTTGTGTTTTTGAGAGTAGCCATCTAATGAGTGTAAGGTGACATTTCACTGTGCTTTTGATTTGCATTTCTCTAACATTAGTAAGATTGGGCATCTTTTCATATACTTCTTCGCCATTTATATATTTTTCTTTGGAGAAATGTTTGTTCACATCCTTTGCCCATTTTTAAAATTGGGTTATTTGTTGTTGAGTTGTAGGAGTTATTTATGTATTTTGGATATTAATCCCTTATCAGATACATGATTTGAAAATCTCCCATTCTCTATATTGCTTTTTTACTCTGTTGATTGTGTCAGTTGAACAGAAGTTTTAAATTTTGATATAGTTCGATTTATCTATTTTTACTTTTGTTGCCTATGCTTTTGATGTCATATCCAAGAAATCATTGCCAAATCCAACATCACAAATCTTTTCCCCTGTGTTTTCTTCTAAGAGTTTTATAGTTTTAGGTCTTACGTTTAGATCTTTGATGCATTTTGAGTTAATTTTTGCATATGTTGTAAGATAAGGGTTCAACTTCATTCTTTTCCATGTGGATATCCAGTTTTCTCAGCACCATTCATTGAAAAGACAGTTCCTTCCTGCATCCTTGTAAAAATCAGTTGACCATATATATGTGAGGATTTATTTCTTTTCTATTCCACTGGTCTTTGTCTGCCTTCATGCTATAACCACACAGTTCGGTTACTATAGCTTTGTAATAAATTTTGAAATCAGAAAGTGTGAGACCTCCAACTTTGTTCTTTTTTATGACTATTTTGGCTGTTCATGGCCCTTTGAGATTCCATATGGCTTCTAGGATGGAGTTTTCTATTTCTGTAAAAAATGCCATTGGGATTTTGATAGGGACAGAATTAAATCTGTAGATTACTTTGGGTGATATTGACATCTTAACAATACCAAGTCATCCATTGCAGAAGCATGAGATATCTTTCCATTTATGTATGTCATCTTTAATTTCTTTCAGGAAGGTTATATACTTTGCAGTGTACAAGTCCTTCTTCAACCTTTGTTAAGTTTATCCCTATGTAGTTTGTTCTTCTTGATGTTATTGTAACTAAAATCATTTTCTGAATTTCCTTTTTAAATTGCTCATTGTTAGTGATTTCTGTTTTTTTATTTTGTACCCTATAACTTCACTGAACTTGTTTATCAGTTCTGAGTGTGTGTGTGTGTGTATGTGTGTGTATAATCTTGAGGATTTTCTACATGAATGATGTTGTCTATAAACAGATTATTTCACTTCTTCCTTTCCAATTTGGATACCTTTTATTTCTTTTTCCTGCCTACTGATCTAAGATTTTTGTCCTCTTTTTTTAAAATTTAATTCATTTTTTAAATTAAAAAAGTTAGTTAGCATATAGTGCAACAATGATTTCAGGAGTAGATTCCTTAATGCCCCTTATCCATTTAGCCCATCCCCCCTCCCACAACCCCTCCAGTAACCCTCTATTTGTTCTCCATATTTAAGAGTCTCTTATGTTTTTGTCCCCCTCCCTGTTTTTATATTATTTTTGCTTCTCTTCCCTTAAGTTCATCTGTTTTGTATCTTAAAGCCCTCTTATGAGTGAAGTCATATGATATGTGTCTTTCTCTGACTAATTTCGCTTAGCATAATACCCTCTAGTTCCATCCACGTAGTTGCGAATGGCAAGATTTCATTTGTTTTGATTGCCGAGTAATACTCCATTGTGTGTGTATATATATATATATATATCCATATATGTATATATATATATATATATATGGATATATATATATGGATATATATATATATATCCATATATATATGGATATATATATATGGATATATATATATATATATATCCGGATATATATATATACACACACCACATCTTCTTTATCCATTCATCCATCAGTGGACATTAGGGCTCTTTTCATACTTTGGCTATTGTGATAGTGCTGCTATAAACATTGGAGTGCATGTGCCCCTTCAAAACAGCATACCTGTATCCCTTGGATAAATACCTAGTAGTGCAATTGCTGGGTCGTAGGGTAGTTCTTGATCCAAGATATTTAATAGAAGACTTGGACAGAAATGACAAAAGCAGCATCCCTGCCTTCTTGATGTTAAGAGAAAAGCTTTAAGTCTTTCATTATTGAGTATGATGTAAGCTGTGGTGACAGTATGATGTGTAGCATACGTAGTATGATGTAACATTTTATGTATGGCCTTTATCATATGAAGGTAGTTTCTTTCTATTCCAAGTTTGTTTTGTGTTTATATCATAAAAGAGTGTTGAATTTTGTCTTTTATTCCCCAATGAAATGACCATTTTCCCCCATTATTTTGTTAATATACAGGGTATTATGTTGATTGATTTTCATATGGTAAGCCATCCTTGCATTTAGGAATAAATCCTACTTGGTCATGATGTATAATCCTAATATACTTCTGAATTCATGGGGTGCCCGGGCAATTAAGTCAGTTAAGCATCTGACTCTTGATTTCGTCTCAGGTCATAATGTCATGGTTCATGAGTTTGAGTCCCATGTTGGACTCTGTGCTGACAGCACAGATTTTGTTTGGGATTCTTTCTCTACCTTTCTCTCTGCCTCTCCCCAGTGTGTGCGTGCACACGTGCTTGCCCTCTCTATCTCTCTTTCAAAAATATATAAATAAACATTTAAAAATATATATACTGCTGAATTCAGTATGTTGGTGTTTTGTTGAAGATTTTTGCGTCAATATTCATAAGGGATATTGGTCCATAATTTTTTTAATGTGTATTTTGGGGGGGGAGGGGCAGAGAGAAAGGGGGGCAGAAGATCCACAGCAGGCTCTCTGCTGACAGCAGTGAGCCTGATGCAGGGCTCGAACTCATGAACTGTGAGATCATGACCTGAGCCAAAGTTGGATGCTCAACCGACTAAGCGACCCAGGTGCCCCGGTCTATAATTTTCTTTTATGGCTTGGTATCAGGGTAATAATTCCAGCCTTGTAGAATGGGTTAGTAACTGCTCATTTCTTGTCAATTTTGGGGGACAGTTTGAATATTAATGTTAACTCCTCTTTGAATATTTGGTAGAATTCACCAGTGAAGCCATCTGGTCCTGGGCCTTTCTTTTTTGAGAGGATTTTGAATACTGATTCAGTCTCCCTGCTAGTTACAGGTCTGCTCAGGTTTTGTTTCTTCATGGGTCAGTTTTGGTAGATTGTGTGTTTATAGGAATTTGTTCATTTAGGTTATACAATTTGTTGGTGTGCAATTGTTCATAGTACTCTGTTATAATCTTTTTTATTTTAAAATATAAAAGAAAAGGCATATGGAACACAAGAGATGGGTGTTGTTGGGAATTTTTTTTTACATTTTTCAAGTTTACTTTTTTAAATTTTTATTAAAAAAATTTTTGGGGCGCCTGGGTGGCGCAGTCGGTTAAGCGTCCGACTTCAGCCAGGTCACGATCTCGCGGTCCGGGAGTTCGAGCCCCGCGTCAGGCTCTGGGCTGATGGCTCAGAGCCTGGACCCTGTTTCTGATTCTGTGTCTCCCTCTCTCTCTGCCCCTCCCCCATTCATGCTCTGTCTCTCTCTGTCCCAAAAAATAAATAAACGTTGAAAAAAAAAATTTAAAAAAAAAAAAAAAATTTTTTAATGTTTATTTATTTTTGAGAGAGAGAGAGCAAGCAGGGGAGGGGCAGAGAGAGAGGGAGACACTGAATCCAAAGCAGGCTCCAGGCTCTGAGCTGTGAGCACGGAGCCTGATGCGGGGCTCGAACTCATGAACCATGAGATCATGACCTGAGCCGAAGTCAGATGCTTAACCAGCCGAGCCACCCAGGCACCCCTCAAGTTTATTTTTAAGCAACTGAATTTGTAAAATTAAAATAGCTAAAATGTTCCTTTGTTTTACTTCATTTTTTTTCAGTTTCACTGAGTGTAATTGATAAACTTGTAAGCTGTTTGAAATGTACATTGTAAGGATTGGATATACAAATATATTGTGAAAACGTTCCTACCTTCTAGTTAATGAACACATCCGTCGTATACTTAACTTTCATGTTTGTGTGTGTACAGGCATCTGTGTGTATCGTTTGGGTTTTTGTTGTTGTTGTTGTTGTTGTTTGGCTTGGCTGAACTTTGTGTTTCATGGATTCATATCTAGTGTCTCTCTGTCTCTCTCTCTCTTTTTTTTTTTTTTAAACTTTTTTTTTTTTAATTTTTTTTTCAACGTTTTTATTTATTTTTGGGACAGAGAGAGACAGAGCATGAACGGGGGAGGGGCAGAGAGAGAGGGAGACACAGAATCGGAAACAGGCTCCAGGCTCTGAGCCATCAGCCCAGAGCCCGACGCGGGGCTCGAACTCACGGACCGCGAGATCGTGACCTGGCTGAAGTCGGACGCTTAACCGACTGCGCCACCCAGGCGCCCCTCTCTCTTTTTTTTTTAATACCTAATCTCTTATACTCATCAGTCCACAGATGCACAGATATCCTGAGACAGTAAAAATACTCCCCACAGGCAGCTAACAAAGGACTGCTAGGAACAGCTAGTCATCTTAAGGCACATGGCATATCAGGGCATTGCTGGAAAATACAGTTCAACCTCTCAGCAGCCCTTGTACCCCAAGGGATGTTGCCTGGAGCTTCTGCCTATGGTAGGGTGACCCCCCAATTGAAATAGCCTGGACTTCTCTGGGCAATCTGGTGAGCTCCCAGTGAGCCATGTTTGTTCCCTCCCAGGGAAAGATGGATCATGTGAATGGCAAATCATGACTCTGAAAATCCAGGAATTTCACTATGAAGTTTCCTTAAGGAATTTCAGAGCTAGGTTAACTTTTTTAAAGATCTTGATTTAAGGAGGCCAGGCATCTTGTTTAACAAAGCTGTCAGCTATTCCTGGTTGTAAAAGTGTCTGCAACACAAGAGATGGTGAGTGGGCAAGACGATGTGCAGCTGACATCTGGGGATGGATGATGTCCAGCCCTGCCAGGATGTGGACAGCCTGGTGGAGAATGTGAACCCAGACTTCAGTGCTGGCTACTGGGAACGTTTGCAGAGCCAGCAGATCAGGCAGGGTGGGCGTCCTTCCCATACTGCAGAGCCGATATCAAACGTTTAGGAGATTGGGGGAAACATCAGCCTACCAAGAGTGAATTGTAAAATGCCAGAAATAGGCATATCCACACTTTTCTTAGCTTGTTTTCTGGACAGAAAGCCCCGCTTCTGGCAATGTTGTGGGGTGCCGATCCACTCTTCCTGCCTCAGGGAATTCCTGTTCTGTGGAAGTTTAGCCCTGGGATCTATTTTCTACATCTCCTGTCTTCCCTCTTTCATCAACTTTTTGTCATTTTCTGCTGCTTTAAAAGGACTGCCCCGAGTATGCTTTCTGCTACCTCACTCTGCGGATTTGCTGCCGTGTCCTGTCTGCTGTTGTTTGTTTAAAATCTCCATTGGGTCATCATTTCACATTGCTCCTTTTCATTATGGTGTGTTCCCAATTCATCAGTTCAACACTCTCTTTGACCTTTTGAGGACGTGTATCAGCTATTCCCTAATACTTGTGCTAATAAATATGCTAAATGTAATTTAGTGAAAAGCAACTCTTCTCAGGTCCTTCAAAGGCAGTAGGATTTGCCCCAGGGTGCTGGTGTGCTGTAGGCAGTTCTGTGCTGACTGGGTGCTTCTGTCCAGGGTCTGTGGCCCGGCCACCCTCACCTGCTACAGAGAGATGTCGGTGTGGACCAGAGACTGGGGCCATTTGCAGATTGTGGTGCCACAGACAGGCCTGGCTTCAGAGGTCTGAATGGGGGGCAGCAGCCTTGCAGGTGTTCCGGACAGTAACGGGGTCTGTGTAGGATGCTGACCCTTAGCATGAGCCACAATGGCTAAGGAGTGCTAGTCCTACTTTCCCCTCCCCCTGTTAGGACCTGTCAGGACTTTCAGGCTACCCACCACCCATTTTCCAGTGGGGCAGGTGAGGCCCCACAGAGCAGCTAGAGTGAGCTCAGCAGCCACCACACAGCATAGGTGGGTGTAAATGTGCCTGTGGGTGTATCGTGCATCCTTGGTGGGGGGGGGGGGTGTGTTCATGCTTCTGTGGGTGGCTGCTCACATGTGCCTGCAGGTGAGTTTTAGGAGGCCCCCAAACTGTAAGCTGCCTTCTGCAGTGTTCCCACCTCCTTTGGGCAGGGGTAGGACACACAGACAAGTCCAGCCCCTAGCAGGCTCTCTTGGTATGTGTGGGTGGGTAGGGGAGCCAGAGAGGACGTGCAGGGCCTGAAGTCTGTGCTGGGGCTGGTGGAGTGGAGCCCCCTGCCCTTTCCCACTGGGTCATTTGCATATAAAAGGCGGGAGTTTGCTGCTGGCTGGAGGTTGGTGGTGTCTGGACCTGTTGCCATGGGCACTCCCTAGCTTCAGGAGCAGCTGAGCTGGCTCCCAGCCTGGAGAGGGGGTTAGGAGCAGCAAGGCTGGTAGCCAGCTATGTTTCTGGGAGGGAAGGGATGTTCCTGGGAGCCCCAGGAGAGGCCTGAGCTGGCCATGGTCACATGCTTGTTGACCCTGGGCAGAAACAGACTAGATGGGACTTGGCCCTCTGATGCTGTGGGGCCAGGAGCAAGGCTGGAAGGGCCTGGAACCTCCCTCTGCAGGGCGTGCTCTACTCTTTCACCCACACTCACCTCTGAACCATCTAGAACCAGGTGGCCATGGCTGAAGCCATCCTCTCGGGTCTTCCTGGAGGGTCTTCCTGCCACCTTGGTGTTTGTTGGTCCTGTCCCAGGCACTGTACTGGAAAGGCCCGGCAGAGTCTCCCTGCTAGGGTCTCCAGTGTTCCTAAGAGGGAATAAATGAGGGACCAACTTTTGCACACATCTCACTCTTCCCCTGGAACCTCCTTTAGGAGGCTGAGGAGGATCCTGCTAAGCCCAGGCCCCAGCAGCAAGGATAGTGAGAACCTGGGCTGGGCTTTATTGGGAGCCCCCCTCTCTATAGGCCCCACCACCCCCATCCCTCCCAGGGCTGTGGAGAAAACTGACCTGCTATTGCTAATGATTGTCCAATGCAGGCACATTGGTGCCCGCAAGCAGCTAGCAGGAATGTGACGGGGAAACCAGACAGGGAGGGAGAGGTGGGGGTGGAGGGGGTGCTTATTGACTCAGTGGACACTGCCATGTCAGGGTTGGTCCCTTGGCAGCCTCTCTGGGACCCGCGTAGAGCTGCCCACAAAGGGATTGATCTCTCCTGGGGCCAGCTCTACCCCCAGCTGCTGCCCCAGGGCCATGATCCCCCACCCCAGTGGCTTAGTTAGCAAAGCTGCAGTGGGTCAGATTGAGGTTGCTTGGGGAGGGCTGCCGGGCAGGGTGCCCAGCATGCAGGGGCACTGCCAAGTGCCTGGTCAGCAGCCGTCAGGGTGGCAAGGACCTACAGGCTGGGGTGGGGAGGGGTTCCACTGCTGGGAGCCCGGTAGGGTGAACCTCCCTCTCTGTGGGATGGGGCCCTGACAAGGCAGCCTCCTCACTGGAGTGTGGGCAGGAGTGCTCTGTGCTGGGTCCCTGTCACCAGGCCCACATTGCCCTCAGGGCCTCATTTCCCCTACCCTAGAGCAAACTATGTTATAGCCAGTTTCCCTCTTACACAAGTCTGTCCTGAGGTTGTTTCTGCAGCAGGCCTGCGCTAGGCCACAGAACTGGGCCAGTTGCATTCTCCCCGGGCCAGCAGGCAAAGATAGGCACCCCCTATAGGAGGGGAAGCCAGGTGAGAGAAGCGAGGGACCATGAGCTGGGATGCCATGCGCAGCCCCCTCAGCAGACTTGCTTCCAGACTTGCTGTCATCTGACTTGTCTGCCCACCAAGCACTTCCCGTGCCCAGTCCCCATTGGGTCTTGAGCCTGGTTTCCCATCAGGCAGGAGTTTCCCCATAGCCACTTATCTAGGCAGAACGTGTTCCTTGTCAAAATGATGAGGAAGACATGGAAAATCCCCCAGACTCTAGCAGAGAGCTGTGAGGCTTATCCCAAGAACCCTTCTGTGGGCAGCTGGGGCAGGTGGCACTGCGGCAGGGGGTTTCATTCCAGCTGCTAATCACCAGGCTCTCCCATACTAGCTTCCTTGGCTCTGCAACGCAAGAGGGGGATAGCTGGGCTGAGGGGCCCTGCCTCACCACACCCCCCCCCAAAGGCTTATTGGCCACAGGCTCCTGGAGGCTGCACCTCCACTGCCCCTCAAAGGGGCTTTGTGCCACCACAAAGAGGCTCTGTCCCTCACAGAGAAGCCTGGGTGTTGCCATGGTGATAGAGGGGGCCAGGAAGAAGGGGGTCCACCATCTTGTGGGGGGGCGGGGAAGGGCGTTCCTGGTATACACAGGCTGGTAGCCAGTGTGGGTGACTGCTGTATCTGCCTCACTGTGGCCCTTGACCTGGCTGGACAGCTGCCCAGCTATACCTCAGTGGGGCTATCAGGATATTTCATGGGCCCCTTGGCCCCTCAGTAGGGACTGGGCTCCCAGGCTCTGGTGCCAATCGGATCTGTCTGCATTTGGTCCCAGCCTAGCCGTGAGCCTCAGCCCCCTCCTCAGGAATGCCTTGGTCTTTTGCACACCCCAGAGTGTGGTAGGGTGGCACTCTGAGCCTGAACCCTCATCACTGCCCCAGCATGCTGCTCTGCTGTCCTTGAGATAGAGTGTGTGTTGGGGAGGGTGTGAGTATGAGTCTCTGCTGGAAGAGATGGGGGAGCCACTCAAGTTCCCTTGGTGGCATTGGTGTTGGAAGCAGCCAACTAGCCAGCTTCCACACAGTAGGATACCCTGGCGCTTGACCATTCCATTGCCCACCGCCCAGTCTCCCCATTCATGACCAAGGTGGAGTGGGTGGCTACTGGTGCAAGCAGAGAGGGCAGTGGGACTGCCAGTCCCCACCCTCTCCATTTAGAGCCCCATGGCTCCCCAGCCCTGGGGACTTGGGCCCTTGGGGTGCTCCTGGACTGGCTGTAACAGAGACCCCAGAGGAGGTGGATCCTTGCTGCCCATACCCACACTTGGAACCTGCAGGGCATCACCCTTGGGCTATGGCTGCAGCTGGAATCTGGGTCAGGTACAGGAGGGACAGCAAGGGGACTTCCCTGAATGCCAGCCTGGGGCCTGGGGGAGAGCTATCCATCTCCATTCCATGAGTTCTGACAGGCACTTCCCAGGGAACCAAGGAGACTTGGGGTGTGTCATAGCTGGCACATGGAGCAAGTATCTGAGACCTGCCCCAGTGGGAATCTCAGGCCACCCCTTTAGGTGCCTCTCATGGTGGCCCCTTGTGCTCAGGCCTCCCACCGAGGAAAAGCAGCTGGGATACTCACCTGCCTCTCCCTGCACTAGCATCCAGGTGAGGCCTGCCTCTGCCATGTCCAGCCCACAGTCACCCAGTCACTCCTAGTCCCAGGCTCTCAGCTCCCAGACTTCAAGCTCTCTGGGCCCTTACAGGTATCCCTGCCTGATGTGTCCCTGAGCCTCCTGCATCATGTACTGCCACAGCCCCCTTGTCCTTTTGACTACCTGCTCAGCATCCCCCTTGTCCTGGAGCTAAGCAGTGCTGCCTTGGACCTGGCCTGCACTTGGCCTAGGGTGCCCCATTGGCACAGGGGAAGAGCCCTCCCTCCCCAGACTGTTCTCCCTGCACATGTGAGTTGTCCTCCATATGATCATCAGATGGGTGCTGCTGGGTGCCTGTGTGGATAGCCTGGGGGCAGGAGGTCACTAAGGGGCCATCTCTCCAACCCTCACCCCCACCATGGCATCTGGTCACTTGCAACAGGGGTACCTCCTCTGCTGGGGAAATCTAATTTCCAGGCTAAATCCAATTATGGCTCTATCAGCTCCCTGAAAATCCCTCTGCTTCCCTTGGTCTGCAAGGGGTACTGCTCAGGCCCCTGGGGAGCTGAATTCCCAGGCTTCCTTGTTCACTTGCTGGCCTGCTAGGGCAGGTGGCTGCTTTTCCGTCTCTTCCTTACCTTCAACTATAGCAGTAACTCGGGTCCTCACAGAGCACTGGCAACACTGGTGGGTACAGAACTTTGCCGCCCAGAGTACCCCAGCGACCTGAAAGGCCTTTCCTTCCAGTCTTTTCTCAGGGTGTGTGCACGCTTGATGGTGTCCACGTTCATTGCTCTGCATCTTATATCTCTGGCCACATCCCTTGTTTATAGCCTTTACTCACTTGGAGTTGAGGTTTTGGTTTTTCCTTATTGACTTGCAAGAGTACCTTATAGATGAAGGGTGTCACTTTACTGCTGGATGTTACAAAGACCTAATCCTAAGGTGTTGATTGTCTTTTGGTTGTCTTTATATTTTTTCTCCCACTTTCTGTTATGGAAGGTTGTAAATGCACAGAGATAGAGGGGCTAGTGTGACATGTCCCCACGTGCCCCTCACCAGCTTCCACTGTGATGAAGTCAAGGTCTAGAAGCAAGTTATCTTTTGTCTGAAATGCTCACTGCATATGTTACTGTAAATGGTGTCAACTTTAAAAACCAAAACCAAAAAACCATAACCACAATACGTGGCCCTTTTTTGGGGGGAAGGGGGGATGTACAGTAATGGTTCGTTTTCACAAAGTCAAGCTGGTTTGTCTTTCCTTGGCAATTTCTTCCACTGCTTTGAGGTTAAGAATACCCTCCTCCTGCCCAGACAGCCCAGGCCCTACACTGACTTGGGAGCAACACTGTAGTCCTGGGTGGGACAGGCAGACATGGACTCCGCCCTGTGTGAATCCCACGGCCCAGGCTCCAGCCTTGGCTCAGTGCCCATCCTTGTGTGCTGGCCAGAAGCTATCCCCGCAGCTGTGGGTACCATCTGACCACAGTAGGGGTGACAGGGTAAAAATGGGCTCCCCATGAGGCCTGGCCAGCAGTGTTGGGAGCAAGTCTCCATGCTGGCAGTGTTGAGGGTAGGGGAAATGATGCCCTCCCAGGCAAAGGGGCTTTGACACTACCAGGCCTGGATTCTGCTTCTGCTTGCACCATTTCCTCCCTATCTGGGAGGGGGGGCAAGTGGGGCAGAATGAGGTTCAACCAGTGGCCAGTCCCCTCTCTCCCCTCTTGGGGGACAGCTGGCAGTGTGCCGACAGATGGCCGGCAAGGGGTCGGGACTGGCGCCCAGGCCTCCTGCCTGCCTCCCCCTGCGTCCTGACCCTTAGGAAATTCCTCTAATTCCTCAACCCAGATTGGACTCAGGCCCCATAATTTGATTTTCTGGAGCAGGGTTTGGCTGGACTCCTTATGAGGAGGAATGTCTGGGTCAGCAGGAAGACATCAAATGTGGGTTTAGGTTTCCGGGGAATGATCAGCATCTCCCCGTAGTTCCTCTAATCGTGCCTTTGCTTTCCTGATGGAGCAAGTGCTAGCCACAGTCGTGTCCCAGAGTGTTCAGGGTCCAGGCTCCCTCTACCCAGTAGTGTTTCAGAGCCTTGTTCTTACCCACCTGCCTACCCATTCATCCACCCATCTGACTCTACCCACCCACCCCTTGTACCCATTCATCCACCCATCTGACTATCAACCCCCCGATGACCTTGTACCCATTCACCTGCCTATCTGACTGTCCAGCCATCTTTCCATCCAGTGCCATCCTTTCACACAACCAGCCCTCTCCATCCACTGCCATCCTCTTACACAACCACCCACTCACCCTCCTATCCACACATTTGTTCACTCATTCATGCATTTCTCCTTCTGTCCAGCCTCCTGTCCTTCCGTCCCTCTATCCACTCAGCAGTCCACCCACCTGTGGTCACTCCTGGAGTGTCCAGGTGAGGGCAGGCTTTCCCCAGGTTCACCACCTTCACTCCTGCCCGGGACAGGTGAGGTTGGCTCTGCACTGCATGCTCATTCCTGTCTTCTTGCTAAGTCAACTCCACAGGTGGTTGGGCATACCGAGAAGCAGCCTCCACCAAGGACTGCCAAACCAGCGGTGGGGGTCTGGGTGGGGATTGTGAGGGGTTGACCTAATGGACAGTGTGGGACCCTTGCCAGGTGAATAGAAGCTGTGATGACACTGGCCAGAGAGGAGAGCAAGGGTAAGCTGAGACCCCACAAGTGTGGTGCTTCCCTGCCTGCCCTAGGCCCTCCCAGTCTGGTGCCCACCCCTCCCCAGGATTGGGCCCTGCCCCGACACCCCTCTGGGGAAAATGTCTTTAAAGTCTCATGGTCCATTGGGGCGCCTGGGTGGCTCAGTAAGTTTAGTGTCAGACTTGGTGTCAGCTCAGGTTATGATCTCATAGTTCATGGATTTGAGCCCCGTGTCTGGCTCTGCACTGCCAGTGCAGAGCCTGATTGGGATTCTCTCTCTCTGCCTCTCCCCCTGTGCTCACTTGCTTGCTCGCGCTCTCCCTCTCTCTGTCTCTCAAAATGTAAGTATATAAACTAAAAAGTATATTTAAAAATCTCATAGTTGATTTTTTTTTAATTTCTTAACATTTATTTATTTTGGCAGGGGGCACAGCATGAGTGGGGGAGGGGCAGAGAGAGAGGAGAGAGAATCCTAGGCAGGCTCCATGCTGTCAGCACAAAGCTGATGTAGGACTCAAACTCATGAAACCATGAGATCATGACCTGAGCCAAGATCAAGAGTCAGATGCTTAACTGACTGAGCCACCCAGGTGCCCCAGTCTCATGGTCGATCTTAAAAATTCATGTACAATTTGCTTCCATGTCATCACATATTTATTGTTTTAATATAAAAATAGCATTTGAGTTACCATCCGAAAAGCTGCTCTCTGGGATGCTGGCCTGGCTCACCTGTACCTACACGTGCTCCTATGCACAGGCCATGCACCTCAGACCCAGGAAGGCCACCATGTCACAAAAGTAGGCTTAGGTCTTCCCTGCTTCCTGGATGTCCCCCGCCAGCACCATGCCTCTCGGATACCCCAGGGCTACACTTAAGGCAGGTGAGGAGGGGACTCCATGCCCAGCATCCCTGCCCACAGGCAGACAGAGGGGTACACCCTCGGGCTGGGGTGGAGGGCATGGGCCCCAGAGCAGGGGCTCTGCTCTTTGTGGACGGCTGCAGGGCACTCTTCCTCCAAGCTGGCTGGCATTTCGGGGTGTCTCCTGGGAGGCACACAGTCATTTAGCTCCAGCTGAGAGAACTGGGCAATGGAAAGGTCAGTGTGGGTTTGGCCACCTTCTCACCATAGTCTTAGATTTCTGGGTCCTAGCTGGGTGGGTGGGGGCAGTCAAAGTAAGTAGATCCCCCTTGCAGAGACTCCTTGGACCTCAGAGTTGGGATATGCTGGAGGGCCGGGGCAGGAAAGCTGGAGGCCAGTGTTGCCCCCTCAGCTGCTATCCCCAGGGTCTGTAGCCCTAGCCTGGTCCTGCTGGGAGCAGGAAAGGGGAGCCTGAGGTCAGTCAGGAACCCATGTCTTGGCATAAGGAGGAAGGGAAGTCACCTCCTAGATATGAAGCCCATAGATTTCCTGATCATCACCTCCCAGAGCCTTGAGACCCATGCTGCAACCAAGGGCTTGAGTGACCTGGCTCCACCTCCTGTCCCACCTTGTGCTGCCCTCCAGGGAGGACGACCCCACCCATGCCCACCTGGGGCTACCAGGTTCAGTCTATCCATGCACAAGTCCTAGTGCCTACGTGACACTGCATGGGGCCGTGTGTGTCTGGGACCCGTGCCTAGGCAGCAGTGGATGTGCACAGAAGGCTGTGTGCCCACAGCCATGGACATACCATGCTGTTTGTCCTCCATTCCCTCTTGGCCAGAGGACCCAGTCTATAACTCACTCCCCTCATCCCCCCAGGCTCCTCCCCTGCCCCCTTGCCAGCTACTGCCTCTTCTAGCTGGCCATGCTGATTTCACTGCCCCTCTGCTAGGTCACACTGATGGTTTTATTTGCGTGACAGGTGTTGGAGAAATGAAGCTCAGCTTCTGGGACCTATGTTGATCTCTTGCCTTCAATGGGCCTTGGTTTCCCCAGCTTCACAGTGGGTTGGGCTCTATGGTGTCTTTTCACCTCGAGGTACACCCGTGCCCCCCAACCCTGTCCCTCGCTCAGCTGGTACCAGTGATCAGGCCCAGCACTGACCCCCCTCCTTTCTAGGATTCTGTTCTTAAAGCTGACTCCACCTGGGCCGGTGAGCAGCAGAGCTGGCCCTCCAGGGGTGCTACCCACTGTGCCATGTCTCTAAGCTCAGGCCCTATGTTGTGCAGGGGCACAGGGGCTGGCAGAGTCAGCTTCAACTGGTTGGGGTGGGCCGGGCCAGGAGGAGACCCCGAGCAGGACTGGGTACTGCACCACAGTGCCTAGTGGTATGGCTGCATGGCCTGCACCCTGCCTGTTGCCATGCCCCTGGGTCTGTGCTCCACATGCTTCCCCTGCTTCTTTTTGTTCATGAAAAACAAATATGCTGGGCAGCCAGGGAGCAAGCAGCGAGGAAAGTGCTGGCTTGTTGTTGCAGCTGCCAAGTCCCTGCCACCCCCACCCACCATCCTGGGGCCCTCAGGAACAGCAGTGGGCAGGGCCCCAGGCAGGCCTGACCTTCCCCACAGACTGGGCCTCAGATGCCTGGGACCCTGCCCTCAACCTCCCTCCAGATCAGGCATGAGACACATGGGCCACTTCTGGGTGCAGAATCTCAACCAGGCTAAACTTGAATTTTACTCTGCCATGTGGGTAAATGCCACTCTCGTTCCCAGCCAGTGTGGCTGTGAGTGGAGGCCCGACTGCTGGTCTGTAGACCAGTGTCATCTCCTCACCTGCCTCAGTATCTGACCCACCAGGAGGCCATGGAATGGCTTCTGTCTCCCTGCCCGCTGGTACAGCAGCTCTGCCACACCAGCTGTGTGGCTGTGGATGGGTTTCCCAATTTCTTTGGGCCACAGAGCATCTGCCTCAGTGAGGTGGGTCTGTGCTAGCCCCATGAGGTTGGGATGAACTGGCATGTGCTATGGACAGCAGAGGGCCTGGGAAGTCTGAGAGGTTGTCACACCAGCTCTTCCTACCCTTCCCTTCCCAGAGGACTCTGGGATACCCAGAACCTCAGGTTCTGCTGAACCTGGCAGGAAGCAGGGGCTCCCAGCTGAAAGCCCTACACTCTGCAGGGAGGGAGCCTGCTGCTTCTGGCCATCTCGGATTAACGGCTTTTAATTTAGAATTTAATCAATGCAGCTTCTCTCTGGAGAGCTGGATGCTCTGGTCTGGGAGTGAGTCCTATGATCTATGTGTGCAGTGGGCAGGGGGCCTATGATGGCCTCTCTAGGCCTCCACCCCAGCCCCACCTTGACCATGCTCTGCTTTGCCTGCAGCCTGCCGGCATCCTGGTCATGGAGGACTGCAACGTGCACTCAGCTGCCAGCATCCTGGCCTCAGTGAAGGAGCAGGAGGCCCGCTTTGAGAGACTGACGCGAGCTCTGGAGCAGGAGAGGCGCCATGTTGCCTTGCAGCTGGAGCGCGCCCAGCAGCCTGGTGTGGGCAGTGGTGGTGTGGGCAGTGGGCAGCCCCTGCCGATGGCTTGGCAACAGCTGGTCCTGCAGGTAACACCCCAGTGAGTCAGGAAGGGTGAAAATGGCCAAGTTGGGAAACAATCAAGGGGCCTTGGTGGACCACAAGCCAGCATTGAACTGAATGATTTATTGCAAGACTTCCTGGGACTTCCGAGGAGGGGAGGAAAATGGGACCCCAAGGGGGGCCGGAAGTCTCACTTGGGTGTGTAGGACACCAAGTGATGAATGGGCAGGACACAGCCCAATCCTCAGAATGGCACCCTCCACTCAAGTGAGTCCTCAGAGCCCAGGCAGCTGGGCAAGGTCTGTTCTGAGCAGCTCAGTGGTCACCCTGGTGACCCTGAGGGTTTTGCCAGTCCTGGAGTCTCCTTGCCATGGTATTCTCCTTCGTCACATGCATCAGTGAGTCAGCCCTAGGGTAAGGCTCGAGCAAGGCCCCAGGCTCTGACTGCAGCTCAGAGGGTGACCTAGAATGCTCAATTTCCCCACCAGCCATTGCCCTTAGACTGGGCTCAGGCCCCAACTCAGCCCCAAGATGCATGGAGCCTTGTCTGCTCTGAGGCCAGGCCCTGAGAACTTTAAAGTCAGGAGTCAGATGGCCAGGACTCCTCCTTCCACCACTGTATCCCAGTGCCTGATCTGCAGATGGGGCAGGAAGAGCACCGGCTTATGGAGTGGTAGGGGCAGAATGAGAAAATGTGGGATACCTGGAGTTTGGTGTGATTTTTCAATTCGTATTGTTACTTTTCAGTTCATATTATTGACTGAGGCACAAAGCAGGTGATAGGCAGGGCAGAGCTGTCTGTCCCTGGTGGCTCCCTGGGTAGGAGTCCACCCTACAGGACTTCCACTGTTGCCCCTTCTCATTACCTGTCCCAGAGGCCTGGGGTGTCATGGCCTACTGAGTCTTCAGGGTTTCTCAGAATGACCCTAGAGGATCCTGCCAGTAGTGTTCTCAGTTTCCCTGGCTCACTTCCATGAGCAGGCATAGCACCATTGCCTTCCAAAAGCTGGCAGCCACACCTCCTCACAGTGTGTCCCCCAGTACATGCTCTGGTCACTGGGCCCCAGCTCCAGGGAACCAGATAGGCTGCTGGCAGCTTGGGGCAGCCTGGACCTCTGTGGCTGGACAGAAAGGGAGCAAGGTATTGGTCTCGATTGAGACTGACCCATTTGGGCTAGCTTTGCCTAGCTAGGGCATGGAGGGCTCAGAAGCAACAGCCTATGTCAGGTTGGGGGACCTGGCGAGTGACCTTAACCCCAAGAGCCTTGATGTTCTCATTTGTCTGTGGGCAATCCACATACACAGCTCAGCGTGGCATACAGTCAGACATGTCTCCAGAGGGCCCAGACCCACCAGCAGCCCCCACCATTGGGGAGCTGTCTTTCCAAGCCCCTGGTGCTGAGGTGGGCCACAGAGCCAGTCCATAGGAAGCCAGGCCTGAGGCAGGATGGGGCTAGGTGCAAGAGCCACCCCTTCCACCCCCTGGATCTCAGGCACTCCAAAGGGTGAGGCCTGTACCCCCAGATGTGGTTGGGGAGCAGAGCAGCCCAGCTGGGGCACATGGGGACAGTGGCAGTCAGTGACCTTGAGGCCATCCTTCAGGCGCCAGGCTCTCTATCTAGTCCTCCTAGGCCGGAAAGGTCTTTAGCCTCCAGCCCAGAGGGTTGATGCCCCCAAGAAAGATGTTCCCATAGCCTGGAGCTGCCCTGGCTTCCTTGGGGCTGTGAACTAAAGACCTCAGGCCACCACCCCTCCCAACCCCTCCCCACCCACTGCCCTCCCAGCCAGCCTTTGGTTTTCTGTCTCTTGGGAGGAGATGGTTTTCTCAGGGTGAGATCGGAGAGAGCATGTGTTCCCAGGGCTGTGGCTGGACTGGCAGGGCTGATGGGGACATTGGGGGAGGTGGGGCCATATCCGCTGGCTAGGCCTGGCAGCCTTGATGCCAAAACTGCTTCCCAGATTTGTCTCAGCAAGAGATGCCCAGTGACCTACCTGCTGAGCCCAGGGCTTCCTGGAGCTGGTCTTCAGGGTCAAAGCTGGAATCTGTGAAGCTCAGGGCCAGTGGCAGGACAGGTAGCTGGGGCTCAGGGGTTGAGAGGCTAAGGGCTACTGCCATGCTCCCCAGATTGTGCCACTGTCATGGCCACCTGCCCTTAATCCTCCAGCAGGAAGAGCTCCACCCCACCAAACAGCTGGCTGGAGCAGGGCTGGCCCTCACCAGCCCTCACCAGCCCTTACTGGCCTCTCCTCATGGGAGAACACCTTTAGTAACCTTGCCAGCCCTGGGTTAGGCCAAGGTAGGTATGTGGCTGGGGCACTAGCAGCTGGTGAAATTTGGGAGAAGGCCGAAGCAGCTCAAATGTAAGTTCCTCAGGGGAGTGGTCCAGTTCCTCCTGCTGCTGCTCCTATCCCAGGTGGCTCCATGTGAGGTTGCCATGGATGGAGGATACAGGGGCCAGTGGTCAGGGCAACTCATCCCTGTGCAGGTGGGAAAACTGAGGCTCAGATCCACATGCAGTGGATACCCAGAGTGCTTGAGTATGCTGGCTGCATGGCCTATGTACATGACATGTCCAGGAAGAAGAGTGGCCCCTGGGGGACTGGCTGGGTTTTCTGAGTGGGGTCTAGGGAGAAGCGGGAGGGGGCAGGAAGCCCAGGCCCTGCCCTTCTCTCTTGCCAGACCCATGGACCTCCTTGGGCTTGCCCTTGCTGTTATTCATCTCAGAGCCTAGTGCCCTTATTCATGATATAAGAGTCATTGGCTTGCCTTTGTAGGGTATGACCCAGGAGAGCCCCAGCCCAAACCAGCCTTCTGTGTCTGTGTTTCCATCCAGGACACCCAGACTCCCCAGGGTGTGGCTGTACCTTCACGCTAGGCTGGAGTGCACCCTGGTTTGGAGAAGCTCTGATTAAACCAGACCCTCTGATACCACTCCCCACCCACCACTTCCCAGTGGATCAAAGGCATGGAAGAGAGGGTGTCTGAAGCTAGTTTGGCCTCAAGAGCTTTCACCCAGGGTCACCTAACAATTGAGCACCTCCCCACCCCCATTTGATCTGCTCTGACACCTATCAGAGAGTGGGGGGCCTCTGTATCTTGATGGGGAGAACCCAAGACAAGTGGATCAGTGCAGGTCCATTTGGCAGGCCCCAACTGAGCTCTGTGGGGGTCCGTCATGGGGTTTTGGGCAAGGGCCTGGACCAGATCTGGAAGTCCCGAGAGGCCTTTTGGTGCTGACATCGTTGTAACAACTGTCTGATCAGCCCTCATTTCACAGCAGGGGGCAACTAATCGAAGTTAGAGCAGCTTGTACTATTGAGGATGGCTGCATTGGCCCCTGCTCTGCCAGAATTGTTTCCCCAATTCTACACGGGGAGGGGCCCGTGAACTCTTATACTGGAGGCAAAATGAGTCCTGGGAAGCAGGACTTGGCCAAAGTCACTCGGCGGGAAAATGTCACCCCAACGGTAGGGAGGAGAAGAACGAGGAGCCCAGACGCGCTGCCGCAGAGTTAGGGGCAACCCTGGCCCTGCCCTGGCTGCAGAGCCGCGCTCTGCGGGGGTAGGGGGCGGGACCTCGCCCCGCCCCACCGACCCCCGCCCCGCCCCGCCCCGCCTGGGCGCGGCCCCGCTCCATTGGCTGCTAGCCGTGACCGCCGCCAGATCCGCCCCCGCGGGGAGCGAGTCCGCCGAGCCCGAGCCCGAGCGGCCGAGGCGCCGGAGCCGATCCCGGTTCAGCTGCCGCCGCCGCTGCCGTCGCCGCCGCCGCCGCCGCCGCCCTTAACGACCCGAGCCCCCCACCCCCCCGCCGAGCCCGGCCCGATGCCGGCCGAACTCAGACAGGTTGGAGGGAACTCGGTCCCAGGCTTGGGGGCACCATCCCTGGGGCCCGGCGGCGGAGGGCGGGGCGCCGGCCTTCCCGGGAGGACCTGCTTTTGTTCCGTGGAGCTGTCGGCCGAAGGCGGCTATTGTCTGTGCCTCGGACCGGCGCCGCCGTTCGGCCCGGGGCGGGAGGGGCGGTGGAGTGAGCGCGATGCCCGGGGGTGGGGGGTGGGTGGGTGGGTGTGTGTGTGTGTGTGTGTGCGCGCGCGTGTGTGCAAGGCGCGGGGTGGGGCCACGAGGTCTCTGGGGATCGGGTGCAAGGACCCCAGGCGGTGCGACTCCGCGCCAAGAAGAAGGCAGGGATCGGGGTGGGTGCACCGTGTAAGGCAGCGCCCAGGACAGGTGCCTAGGTCTTGGGTGGTGGGTGAGAGACTTCCTGAGCAGCCGCTCCGTGCAGGAGGGATGCCGAGTCAAGAGAGAGCAGCCGGGCTAGGCCTCCTGCTCCCTGGGGAGCTTGGTGGGCCTCCCCTCCCCTTCACACTCCCAGCGCGGGCTCTGACTCTGGGGACCTGAGAAGGAGCTTCCGGAGCTTTAATGGAAGCCCTGTCTGCCTCGGCAGCGCACGTGAGGGGAGGAGTGGAGGAGGGCCCTGCCCACGTGCGGAGGCGGGAGGGGGTCTCTGAGGGAAACCCGGTCAGTCAGCCTCCCAGTACTGGGATGGAGCTGGAAGGAGGCGTGTGGGCTACCCGCACCTTGTACTCAGAGGGTTTGTGGTCCAGTAACAGGCAGGGTAACAGGCTGACTGGAGGAGCAACTGCCCCAGGCCCTTTGTGATTAGGGGGTAGATCACTCCTGCCTACCTTTGGCAGCTGGGTTTCTGCTTGCTGTGCATCTCTGGTATGGCCCCTAGGGTCTGGCCAGTGACTGTCCCAGAGATGTAGGGGTCAGCTGGGGGGAGTTGGGGCCATTGTGTAGCTGTTGGATGTGGGCTGGGCTTGGAGAAACTGCGATGGGTGAAGCCAGCCCTGCTATCCCCTGCAACGCTGCAACCAGTGGTGTCTGCTGGGCACCAACTGCCCCCTGGCCTCTTGGCCACTCAGTGTAGACTGCAAGCCCTGGCAGGTGGACTGCTGCTGTGGAGGTGTGAGCTCCCCACCTGCCAGGGCTGGGCAGAGGCTGTGGGCATCAAGAGAGGACATCTGTGGTAGCCAAGGGCTCACTCTCTGGTGAGAGACCCAGCCTGGATTGTCTTGGACTCTATCCGTGATGACTGTGCTGGGGGTGGAGGGGGCAGGGGGACACTTTCATTCTTTTACTCTTCCTACTCGTTCATTCATTCATTCATTCATTTATTCAGTACCAGCTGTCTTGCGCCCTCTGTGAGCCAGGACTGGGGATTGTGGGAACCAGGTATGGCATCCCACCTTAACGCATTCCCTGTGTGCAGGTGAAACCATGGACAGGGTGGGGCACCTGCCCTGAGGTTTGTTTTTCATGATACATACCATGAGTTCTCATCTATCAAGTGCAGTTGGTGAGCCTCTGCGACCCCAGTTCAGACTCCACCATTATAACTTGGCTTGTATCCCTGTTCCTTCTCTCTGCCATTCCCACATGTACCTCAGAGGTTGTTGTGGGCTTTTGCCCAGGTGGCTGCCCCTCTACACATTGTCCCACATTGTTTCCTACCCCCCACATTCCTTAGATCAGGCCACAAAGGTGGGACTGGCACTATCCCCCTTGTCCCATGGCCTTGATACCCTGGGTACTTCCCACTTCCAGATGAGGAAGCTGAGCTCCAGGTGTGTGACAGAGCCTAGGGCCCTCTTGCTATGCCCAGCTCCATGCCTCTGGGGACCCTCTCGAGAGCAGTGGTGACTAGTTGTGGGTTTACCTTTCTGAGTACTGGCCACTGTGGCTCTGGGCTTGGAGTCTTGGGCCACGCCCCTCCCACAAGTTCAAGGGAGCCCATGGGAAACCCCAGGTCTGGACAGGAGCCCCACTCTGGGCCAGACCTGTGGGCCATGGACGAGGTAGACCATGGATGGGAGTGTCAGGGGATAGTTTGGGCCCTGGAGGTAGGTAATGGGAGGCAGGTCAGTGGTCCCAGGAAGAGGGGCAAGAATGAAGTTAGGGCTGGGGAAAGGTGACAAGAGACAGTCGACAGGATTTGGCAAGATTTGGGATATGGAGAAGGACTAAGGGTGGTGTGTCCAGGCTGGTGCCCGTGTCTGGGGTGCAGGGGGGAACCTCAGGTGCAGGGCCAGGGGTCCCTGGGGTATGCTGTAGGTGGACCTGCAGCCCTACACCAGCGTCTTGAAGCCAGTTGAGGGGATGCATTCACCCTGGGCAACTGCCTCTATTGAGTGCTAACTGTGTGCTGGTCATCAGTCCATCCCATGTCACTACCCCAAAGACGTTATAGAGGCCTGAGCATCAGGTTGACCTTGGGCCTTTCCCTACTGTAGGCTTTTGGTTCCCCACTCTGCTGCCAGCTCTGAAACTCCCATAGTGAGTGGTTGAGTGGATGTCTAGGGAGTTGAACACAGAGATAGGAGGTAGGAGGTGATGGGATGTGTTCATATGTGCAAGTCCCTCCGGAGGCAGTGGGCACTGTGCACTGGGGGCTGTTAGGGTTGATGTGCTTGGGTCTGTGCACTGGGCTGGGTGCTCATACATACGTATGTATATGTGCATACGTCCCTGTTGGAGGAACCAGGTACATGCATGTGTATCTAGGTCCTTATCTGCATGTGTGCCCAGGAGTGTGTAACGGGGGCCAGGCCTTCCTGTGATCACAGGCTGACTCACGCTCCTGCCTGCCCGCCCGTCTGGGTGAAGTCATCACCCATTTTTAGCTCCCTGAGGTCATTTGCCAGTGGGGCTCTTGGGGCCTCAGGATCCCACTACCGGGCTGCCTGGGTTGGGTATTAGTAGGCGATGCTGCAGGGTTGCCAGGCCTCATTGGTGGGGGGTGGGGGGGTGAACTTGGCTCTCCTAGACCTGCATCCCTTTGTCCCCCCACTGCACTGTGTCAGACCCTCACCATAGACTAGAGTGAGAATAAACTGAGCCTCAGAGTAGCATTGAGGTCTGAGGTTTGCTTACTCCTCCTCCTCCCTCCTCACACTCACCCCCTAACCAGGGAGTAGGAGGCTCTTCTCTGAGAGTGTTAATTATGCAAATGTATGCAAGTCTACTCAGGCCCATGCCCTCCTGACAGTGCTCTGGTCCCCTCCTGTCAGTCTTGCTCTGAACCCCTCCCCTTCACTTGCAGCCACCAACGTGTGGTCCTAGACCCCTCCACGCCTGGCTCCCAGAGCCTGGCAGAGAGAGCTCAGTGCCTGCCACACATTTGCTCCCATAGTTGCCAAATACAGGTGGGGTAGCCGAGGCCTCAGCAGTGACAGGCTGTCCCTGAATCTGCTCCAGAACTATCTCCCAATGCCCTCAGAGAAGAGGCCAGGCCACCTTGCCTGGCAGCTCACCAGCATGTCCCTATTTAGGGTCTCAGTTTATTCTCTTTCCCAGGGAACATGTTCCTCCTTCCTGGCCGGGTCCCCAACGGTCATTCCACCTGCAACACTGAGTGGCAACCAAGGCTGTGGCCCACAAGGGGTGAGGTGTAGCTAAAAGGCCTTGCAAAGTTTGCCTTTTCTGTGGATACCTGAAATTCCCCAGGTTTGTGAAGTCCTGGTCAATCCTCTCCCTTCTGTCAGGCCTCAGTTTTCCTTTTTATAAAATCACATATTGTTGTCCGAGGTCCTGCTTCTGGGAGAAGAGGCTGCATTCTGTGATTTCTTCCTTCCTGTGTCACCAGAACCCAGGGGATACACCTGTTCTGACATGGTCCAGGCATCTCTCTGGACCCCTGAAGAGTTTTCAGGGGCCCAGAACCTCAACAACTATGTTCAGTTAAGCATTTTTTTTCAGGTCAGGACACTAACCTGAGGAGACTTCACACCCTGAGGACCTAGGGAGGCAGACCCTAGGGCAGCTGTGGACACTTAGCCTTACACACTGCTCAGGCCCAGGGCCAGGAACAGAGTAGGGGTCTGGTGGCAGGCAGATATGAGTATGGCCTTCCCTGGGCCTCAGCTCCATTTCTGTGTAGGCCTCAGAGGCCTGGGGCCCAGACGGGGGACTGATCCTTCAAGGCACAGTATCTGAGCCACAGAACAGGTCCTGTCCTCCTGCTGACCTGGCCCTGGCTGCCCAGGAATGTGCCCCCACTTGCCTGCCCACTGCAGCTTGGGTTTCAGCCCCTACCCATCCTGGCCAGATGCTATCCTAGGACATTGGCATGGTGTGGAGGACCCATGTAGTCAGAGGCCCAGGGGTAGATAGACTTTGGCTCTCAGTCCCCTTTGCCAATCAGCACAGCAGGAGTCTGCTCAGCTCTGCTATGGACTGGCCTGTCCTCCTTGAGCCTCAGTTTCTCCACTGGCAAGTCGGGCCATAGGCATATGGGCCTTAAGAGGGCCTTGTCCAGAGCCATCTTGTCTGTAATTCTACCATGGTCAGCCCCTGCAGAGAGGAAGGCAAGGGGGGGCTGCAGGTTGAGAATGAGGTGGGTGACTGAGGTTGGAGAGACTTGGGGAGAGGTATGTGGGGAGGGGACCAGGATTCCTGTCAGGGACCAACTAGGTACACCCGGCCTGAATTCACCATCTCTGGGCTCTGATAGAACACTCAGCATTTCGAGGGGGGGCACCAACCATTGGGCCAAATGAGGTAGGGCCAGGCTGTGCCCACTCAACACCCAACGAGTGTCCAGGCCGGAAGGAGCAAGGGTATTTTGGGCATTCTGGGAACTGGGTATTTCTGTCCTGCGAGGGCGTCTAGCTGGCCTTGGGAACAGTGGGAGCCTGGGCGTGGCCACGAGGAGTCAGTGAGCAGTGCTGAAACTGCTATCCCAAGGCCTCTGCACTGGAGGCTTCTGGGGTGGGTCAGGGAGGAGGCCCAGGATACTGGGAGGGCCCAGCCAGGACTAGTGAGCCATGTCAGGAGAGCAACGTGCAGATCCCACCAACTTCCTTGCCCCACCAGGAACCTGTAGCAGCCAGGAACCTTGCAGCTCAGACAGGGCTGCCCAAGACTGCACTACTGGGGTCAGGGGCTTCATCTGCCAACTCAGCCCAAGGAGGCCCCAGCATTGGGGAAGGTCAGCCCCCAGGGCACCCATGGTGTTCAGAGACAAGACTGGAGCTGCTGTCTTCACTAGCTGTTTCTGAGACAGGCCTTGGGGTCCATGGGTTCCAGGGGTAGGATGAAGGCACTCCTGGCATCTAGGCCAGTACAAGCATCTGCACTCCAGGGCCGGGTGAACTGTGGCTCCTCACACTGACAGCCCCCGTCTTGCCCAGGAACAGAGCCCGGGCAGCCAAGCCTCGCTGGCCACAATGCCAGAGGCGCCCGAGGTGCTGGAGGAGACTGTGACGGTAGAGGAGGACCCTGGTACACCTACTTCTCACGTGTCCATTGTCACATCAGAAGATGGTACTACCCGGCGCACTGAGACCAAGGTATGGCGGGGCCCAGGCAATGGGCAAGTAGGCTGTGTAGCCATAGTTCCGTTTATAGAGTGGCCTCCCAGGGGCCACCTATTGCTCAGGTGGAAGATCTAGGCCACCCTGGCCCTGCTGGGGCAGTGTCCAGGCCTCTCAGGCTGCCCAGCCCATTGGCCACCCACTTACCCACCAGGTCACCAAGACGGTCAAGACGGTGACCACGAGAACAGTGCGCCAAGTGCCTGTAGGCCCAGATGGCCTCCCCCTGCTGGACGGCGGCCCCCCACTAGGCCCCTTCGCAGATGGCCCCCTGGACCGGCACTTCCTGCTACGTGGGGGTGGCCCAGCAGCCACGCTTTCCCGTGCCTACCTCAGCAGTGGGGGCAGCTTTACCGACGGCACTGAGCCCCGTGATGTCCCCAGCTACGGCAGTCTATCTCGTGGGCTGGGTGTGCGGCCCCCACGTGGCCCCCTTGGCCCAGGCCCTGTGGATGGTTGCTTCACACTGCCTGGCCGACGTGAGGCCTTCCCTGCAGGCCCTGAGCCTGTGCCGCCAGCCGGCCGCTCCCAGCCCGAGCGCTTTCAGGCGGAACCATATGGTTTGGAGGATGACACACGCAGCCTGGCTGCCGATGACGAGGGTGGCCCGGAGCTGGAGCCTGACTATGGCACTGCCACTAGGAGGAGGCCTGAGTGTGGGCGTGGCTTTCGCACCAGGTGAGCACCCTGTGTCCGGCCACTGACTGCCTCCAGGAAGTCTGCCTTCCACTCCCCCACCAGAGAATCCTCCACAGGAAGTGTAGCTGCCAGGGCTAAGTTACACATGTTAGTTTGAATTGGACTGAGCTCTTTTCAAAGACAGCAATAGGGCAGCCTCTGGGATGGTGTAGTTGCAGTTGGTACCCTCCCTGTGGGTCTAGGACATTAGGGAGGTTAGTGACAGTGCCCAGTGCCTGCTAGCCCTGTTCTAGTCAGATAACCATGAAGACATGAGCACAAGAGGCTTAGCACATTTCTCTTGAGTTTGAGGCTCCAGCCTTTCCCTGGGCCTCAGTTTCCCCTACAAAAGCAGCCAGAACCTAAGCCACCCAGCTCTTCCCAGCACAGGCTCTGGTTCTGTCATCTCTGCCCTCAGTTCCTCTATCTGTAGAGTGGGAACGTGATCACAGCCTTCACATGGATTGTGCTGTGTGACCGCAGACAAGACACCTGACCCCTCCTAGCCTTAATCTCTGCCCTAGGAAGTGGGTTTGATGATGACAACCCACAGAGACATCTTATGCTCTGGGGGACTGGTGGCCTGAATGCCCCTCATAGAGTCCCACCAGGATGGCTGTGTGCAGGGGAGGGTCACCTCCTACCTGCAGATCCTGGCAGATCCTGCATCGCAGAGATAGGCCTCATGGAAAGGCAGGACTCCCAGTCATGGACACAGATGTTTCATAGAAACGCATTTAGCTCAGAATTGGGGAACACTGCATGGTGATGAGAGTGAGTGAGCTCCCTGATGCAAGCCTTGGTAACCATTGGCTGGTGTTTGGCTCCATCATTGTCTGGGAGTCCATTCTTGCTGGCCTAGGTCATGACTCTGAGCACCCACTCGGTGCTTGGGGTCAAATACCGAGGTTATTGGCCTATCCCTGCCCTTAAAGGTTTCATGGTCCCCTGGAGAAAGTATAGTGATGCCACTCTGGAGCAGGCATCTTGTGACAGTGCTGAGATGTTCATGTGCCCTGCCTGCCTGCACAGGGCCTATGAGGATGTGGCAGATGATGGCGGTGAGCTGATGGAGGAGCGGCCCCCGTTTCCAGCTGCGACAGCACCCCTGGCCCAGCCAGAACGGGGCAGCCTGGGTAGCCTGGACCGGGTGGTACGGCGGTCGCCCTCAGTGGACAGCGCCCGTAAGGAGCCACGTTGGCGGGACCCTGAGCTGCCAGAGGTACTGGCCATGCTGCGGCACCCCGTGGATCCCGTGAAAGCCAACGCGGCTGCCTATCTGCAACACCTGTGCTTTGAGAACGAGGGCATCAAGCGACGTGTGCGGCAGCTGCGGGGCCTGCCTCTGCTCGTCGCTCTGCTGGACCACCCAAGGGCAGAGGTGCGGCGGCGGGCCTGTGGGGCACTGCGAAACCTTTCCTATGGCCGAGATACAGACAACAAGGCTGCCATCCGCGACTGTGGCGGTGTGCCTGCCCTGGTGCGCCTACTGCGGGCTGCCCGGGACAATGAGGTTCGAGAGCTCGTCACAGGTGAGTGGTACCTGGCTTCCCCACATCCCTCAGGGAGGAGGAGAGCGAGGCTTGGCCAGAAAAAGACACCCCCCCCCCATACTACCCATTTAGTCAGGAGTCCCAGCTGCTGGGAGGTAGGCATCAGGCTCAGACCGAGTGGTCCCCAGTGTCTCTATCTCTGGACTTTGCTGCCCCTCAGGCAGGACCCCTCTCCACTTGCCCCCATGTCCCTATACTCTCCAGGTCCAGCGTCTTGGTCCCACCCTCCAGTGGGGCAGTGGTGAGTGATTGTGCCTCATGGGACCCAATTGGCCAGATAGGGTCACATGACCACTTTGGGTAGAGCCAATGGAGCAGTAGTCCCATCCACCCATGAGGTTGAGAAGGGATGGAGGAAGAGAAAGTACCTGTGTGTCTAGCCACAGGCTCCTTGCCAGCCCTTCCTCTGTGTCCCAGCCCCTCTGGTGCTTCCTCCCAGCCAGTAGCTATTATTGAGTGCCTGTGCACATCTTGCCTGGGCCAGGGTAGGCACCCAACACTCCTCATGGCTTTTGTCACTTCCTATCTTCTAGTCTGATGTAGGGCTGACAAAGGATGGGGCAGGTCCTGAGCAAGGTCACATGGGGAGGTAGGGAGGTCACTGCCTGTGTGGTCAGCACTGGCTGCTTGATGGCATCCTGCAGGTACACTCTGGAACCTGTCATCCTATGAGCCCCTGAAGATGGTCATCATTGATCACGGCCTGCAGACACTAACCCATGAGGTCATTGTGCCCCACTCGGGCTGGGAACGTGAGCCCAACGAGGATTCCAAGCCAAGGGATGCCGAGTGGACAACAGTCTTCAAGAACACATCAGGCTGCTTGAGGTGTGGGTGGGGGCTGGACTTAGGCATTCCCTATGAGGTTACCCAGGGCTATTCCCGGTCAAGGAGGTGGGAGCCAGGCACCAGAGCCTACATGCAAAACTGGGAATAGCCACGTTCTCATGTCCTATAAAGTGTGGAAGAGAACTAGCCACCCAAGTCTTAGGAGCTTCACAGCCATACCACAGTTCCTGCCTGAGTCCTGAGAATGGGGCCTGATGAGGCTGTACTCATCCCTAAGGGCAGCCTCTGGATAAGGTCTGCTACGCTGTCATGTAGTACCCCATGGCCCCAGCCCTGCTCAGTTTTGATATACTCTCCTATCACCGTGACAGCCAGGGTAGGGGGAGCCAGGACCCTCATCTTCAGGTGGCCTCAGAGGCCTCATTCTACCTCCTTGCAACCTCTGCCCTCACCCTCCCACCCTGGGATTCCCTGTGGAGTCCCCACAGGCAGCGCTGGCTCCCCACTGTCTTGCCTGTTCATCAGGATGTACCCCCGTGGCCCTATGGGGTCCTCACCTCAGGGTAAGGTGGAGCCCAGAACTGCCCCTGGGGTAGGGAAAGCCCATAATTGCCTGCAAATGGACTCACACCTCTGGAGCCACTTCTGCCCATTTCCAATTCAGCCGGTCATCAGAGAAGGCCCTCTGCGCCATACAGATGCCAGGCTGGGGCTCCTTCCTGGGGTCTCAGTGGTCAGGGCACTGTCAGTAGCCCCAACAGGGTGGTGTCAGAGCCTGTTTTACAGATGAAGACAAGACCCCAAAGCCAGGTGAGGGCTGGGAATTTGCCATGGGAGCCAGGGGTCACAGGGCTTGCTCTTGGCCACCCAGGAACGTGAGTTCGGATGGTGCAGAGGCCCGGCGCCGCCTCCGGGAATGTGAAGGGCTGGTAGACGCCCTGCTGCACGCCTTGCAGTCAGCTGTGGGCAGGAAGGACACGGACAACAAGGTGGGTGGAGCCTGGCAGGGAGAGCTCTAGCAGGTCCCGGGCAGGGGCAGTCTCATAGCTTCCTACAAAGGGTTCTGGGAGATGGAGCAGGAACCGGACCCAGGGGGCCCTAAACTATCTGGGCAGTACAGGGGGAGTAGGCATACCGGTCTGGGGCAGCGCCCTGGGCATGGACCATCTCATAGTGGCCACACTGAAGTGGACATTCCCGAAGCCCTGGATGAGGTCCTATACACAGTGTGTTTTCCACCTTTTTTCTTCCTCAGCCCTTCTCTGGGAGTTCTTACCCACATGGGCCCCCTAGCTTAGGCCTTCCCATCTTTGCATCCCTGGTTCCTTCTGTGCACACTGGCTGTGGCCAGTCTTCGCCAGGAAGGTTAGCAGTCTCCGTGCCCACCTGGCCCTGCTCCATCAACTCTCCTCTCCCCACAGTCGGTGGAGAACTGTGTGTGTATCATGCGGAACCTGTCCTACCATGTGCACAAGGAGGTGCCTGGGGCCGACAGGTACCAGGAGGCTGAGCCTGGGCCCCCAGGCGGTACTGCAGGCTCCCAGCGCCGGAAGCGGGATGACGCTGGCTGTTTCGGTGGCAAGAAGGCCAAAGGTGTGTGGGAGGGACTGGGGTACCATTCTAGGACTCCCCATGCAACCCCAGGCTGAAAGTTCTTCCATACCCATGGCAGGCACGGAAGCCAGAGACCACCTGGTCAGCTCCTGATGGGCAGGTGGGGAAGCCGGGAACCTCGGAGGCTGGGCCCAGCCCCCTGGGTCATCCAGCTGACAGGCCGGCGTTCCCTCATCTGCACTGTGGGTCCCCCAGGGGAGGACAGGAGTGAACCTGTGTGGTGTCCCTGCTGCTGCCTAGACTCGGTCCCTCAGCTCTGAGAAGGGTTCTATGGGTTCATGTTTGGGAAGTACCAAAGACGATGCTGCCTCCTGGCATTCACAGAGCACCTGAAGACCCTGAGATGCCCTGAGGGCAGCACCCCACCCTGCCTTCACACCATCCTGACCAGCATTTGCTAGGTACAGGTTCCAGGATCTGCATTCCCTGGCACCTGCCAGGTGACATCTGTACACTGCCTTCACCCACTCCTCCCCATCATGTGGACCTGTTCTGATTCCAGGCCTCCCCTTTCTTATCCCATTTGCTGGCACTCAGCCCTCCAAAGTAATTGCGGTAGGATTCCATGACCCATCTACTCAATCCAGGGTATTCAGTGGGAAGTTGAGGCCTCCTGGGAGGGTGTGGGGGGGTTGCTGCCCACTCAGGTTCGTCTCCTCTCTCCTGTGCTTCCTCCGGCTGCCCAGAGGAGTGGTTCCATCAAGGTGAGTCCCTGTTTGTCCTGCTGTCCAGGCCTGGTGGGTGCAGTGGGCACCAGGGAGGTGCTCCCTGCCCTATTGTTTAGGTAGTTATCTCCATGACAACTGCAGGGCAGTCCAGTCTCAGGGCCCTGCCCCATCCCCAGTCCCTTCTCCAAGCAGCCATTTCTATGACAACTGTGTAGGCATGACAATGGCAGGAATGTTAGCCCTGGACTTTTTGGGAGGCCAACAGGCTGTTCCTCTATAACTTCAGACTCAGCTATGCCTGCAGGGCTGGAGCTGGAGCTGGAGCAGGAAGAGCCAAAGAGGGGGCAGGGCCTGGGTATATTTGTCCCCAGGGGTAACAGTGAACAAAGTCTGTCCCTGGGAATGAGGCAATATATGGCTTAGAGGGATGACAGAGAGGCCCCATGAGGCTGGGATCCCAGATCATCTGAACTCTGTTCTGCTGCTTTTCAGAGAAGAAGCAGCTCCCTCATCTGAGATGAGGGTGAGTGGGAGATAGTGAGCTCATTCATGGAGGTGTGCAGGCTGAGGCTGATAAGTGTTAGGTGGGGCTGCTGTAGGGGCTCAGCCTGTGGGCCAAGGTCTCTCTTAGCCAGCAGAGCCTGGGACCAGGTTCTGCCCCCGGGTGGGCATTTCCTTGTGGCTGGGACTCTTGGCCCCAGCTTTGCTTTACTGTTCAACCAGGCACATCCTGTCCTTGCCAATCCTCAGCTTTGTACCTACCTGCCACCCAGCCTGGGCTTCTAGCTCCTGGCAGCTGCAAGGCCTTTGGGTGGTCTGCAGTGCTGCTCCCAGCATCTGAAGGAGATGAGTTCTGGCTTCTGGGGGCAAGGCTGGGACATCCACAGTCCCCACTGCCACCACTGCCCTTCTCCGGCCCTCCCTGCCTACCTAAACACAGAATAGTATTCCATTGCCAAGGCCTCTTGGGGGTGCTCTTGGGTTTGCTTCAGGAAGGAAAGTGCTGTGTCCAGCCCTCCTGATGCACACCCATTCTCTGCAGAGTCTGCTTCACCTCCCCCTACTCTGTTCCAGGGAAGAAGGATGGTGAGATGGACCGGAACTTTGACACGCTAGACCTACCCAAGCGAACTGAGGCTGCCAAAGGTGAGTGGGTAGAGGCAGAGTTCAGGCACAGGCCTATCCAGGTAGTGAAGCTTTGTGCTACTAAACAGGCTTGAAGGGCCTTGGGGATCTGATGGAAAATAGGACCACAGGTATGAGGTTCCCCAGAGGACCATCCAGTCCCTGGGCACCTGCTAAGGGTTCAGAATCAGGGCAGTTCCGTGGGTCACTTCAGGCAGTGGGGGGAACAGGCATAGAGAGGCCAGGCGATTGCAAGGTCACACAGCATGTGAAAGACTAGAGGGGCTAGAGTGAGGCCTTAGGTGAAGGGCAGAGACCAGGTGGGCAGGACCTTCCAGTATCAGCTGAGGAGCTCACATTCACTCAGGGTGGTTTGGGAGTTGGGGTGTATAGTCATATCTAGTACAGAGGCTGATCACACAGGGGGCAGAGCAGTTTGTCTTTCTTATCCTCTGTCTGGAGCCCTGTGTGCTGGCACTGGGAATCCAGCCTGAGTAAGAGAGATCTGCCCTAGTGAGTCCCAAGCCACAGCCCACCCTGCAAGCCCAGACACCCCCAAGCAGGGTGAAAGACCCCGGCCATGGGAGGTCTAGGGGAAAGCATCACAGGCAGTGGGACCAGCTCCTGCAAACACCCTGAGGGGTAACACGTTGCATGGGGGACGTTCTTGGAGCATTTGGGGAACAGGAATCCCAGGGAGGCTGGAGTAGAGGGACCAAGGAGGCATGAGGAATGTGGAGGGGGTGATGAAATGTCAGATGGGAGGACCCGGGAGAGGGAGTAATGTTTGGGTACAGGCCAGCTGAAAGGCTGCTCAGGCCCTCCTCTCTGAGTGCCTTGGGGCAACTCTGCTGCAGCCTGGAGTGGTTGAGCAGGTTGTAGACAGAGAAGGCAGGCCCTGTTGCTAGGGATGGCCACTGGACAGAGCTTTAGTTACATAGGAGGGAACAGGGCCCTGTTGCTAGGGAGGGTGGGTCTTGTTGCTAGGGCTCCTCCTCTTAGTTGTACAGCCTATCTACATGGGAGGGCTGGCTCTGTTATTAGGGAGTTTGAGTCCTGTTGCTAGGGGAGCCACCCTGGCTGCCACCTCCCTCCCTACCCCTGACCTCCTGGATGCTCTGGCTGCCAGGCAGGTCTAGTACCATTTCTTTTGCACCAGGGGCAAAGGAACAGTGACCTCACTTAGACCCACTGCGTCTCACTGAGCTTCTGTTCTTCCATGAAATGGGAATGCCTTCTCCCTTGGGTGGCCCATAAAGAGTGAATGCATTGGTGTTAAATTTTCCCTCACTGCACCACACCCATCCCTGGCCCCAGCTGACTTTCACCCTGGGAGGAGAGGGGATAATGGGGGCAGGTGTGGGTGACTGTGGGTGGTGGGTGCTCTGTGCCCAGGCTTTGAGCTGCTGTATCAGCCCGAGGTGGTACGTCTCTACCTCTCCCTCCTCACGGAGAGCCGGAACTTTAACACCCTGGAGGCTGCCGCTGGCGCCCTGCAGAACCTCAGCGCTGGCAACTGGATGGTGAGAGGCCAAGCCTGGTAGGGAGGGGACAGAGAAAATCTTAGGTATCCTGTTGGTGCCTGCCTCTGACTTTGTCCAGGTTGGGAGGGAGAGTAGGGGACACCATGTCTCCCCGAGGTCCAGGAGGTTCAAGGTTCCGGGCGGTTTGGGGCACAAAGGATGCAAGCTGGAGGTAGAATTGAGTTGCTTGGGTAGGACTTTGTCATGCCAGGGAGGAGGGTCCAGCCAGAGGGAACAGCCAGGGTTCAGTTGGGAGAGTGCCCGGGCATGTAGGCATGCCTGAGTGTGCTGAGCACCCTACCTGCTCCACTGCCACAGTGGGCCACGTACATCCGCGCCACGGTGCGCAAGGAGCGTGGGCTTCCGGTGCTCGTGGAGCTGCTGCAGTCCGAGACTGACAAGGTGGTGCGCGCTGTTGCCATTGCCCTGCGCAACCTCTCGCTGGACCGGCGCAACAAGGACCTCATTGGTGAGAACACTGGTGGGGCTGAGCCGGGATACAGAGCCCGGTGGTCTGCTCTGGGGTCCCACGGGCAGGGGCAGAGGGACCGGCAGGGTGGGGAGGTCAAGGGCCTGGCCCTGCCCCTGTCATTCTGTCCCAGCCACTGGAGCTCATGTCTTCCTGAATGGTCTCAGAGCCTATCCCCTGTACACGGCAGGTGACGTTGCAGCTTCCTGGGGCTCTCCTGGTGGAGGCCCCGTCTGAATCCCCTTCCTTCCCGCTGGGGTGAGCAGAGGCGTGTCCTAACACTTGCCCCTGTCCTTCAGGGAGCTATGCCATGGCGGAGCTGGTGCGGAACGTGCGCAATGCACAGGCTCCGGCGCGACCTGGTGCCCGCCTGGAGGAGGACACGGTGGTGGCTGTGCTCAACACCATCCACGAGATCGTGTCCGACAGCCTGGACAACGCACGCTCACTACTACAGGCCCGAGGCATTCCAGCGCTGGTGGCACTTGGCGCTACCAGGTGGTTGAGGGCCTGGCCTGGGGAGGGTGGGGTCCCAGTGGGAGGGGGGCGTGGCCGGTTGCTGACCCCGCCCTGGACCTGGCTGCAGCCAATCAGTACGTGAGGCGAAGGCCGCATCCCACGTGCTACAGACTGTATGGAGCTACAAGGAACTGCGTGGTGCCCTACAGAAAGATGGCTGGACCAAGGCGCGCTTCCAGGTGCGGCCTGCCTGGCCTTTCTTTCCCTCTTTCACTTCTCCAGGCCAGGTCCCCCACAGGAGTGCCCCTAACCCTGCACCCTATCCTGTCTGTTTTGTGTACCTCTTCTCATACACAGTCAGCCACTGCTACTGCCAAGGGACCCAAAGGAGCACCAAGTCCTGGAGGCTTTGACGACAGCACGCTGCCACTGGTGGACAGGAGCCTTGGTGAGTACCGAGTGGGGGCATGGAAACCTATCCCTAAGGTATGAGATGCTCCTCTACCCAGGGGCACTGATAATGACAAGGCAGGTGAGGGCTAGGTGTGGAGGGAGCTTTCCTGGCTTGCAGCCTCCTACCACCTCTACACCCATGGTGTCCACATTGATGTTAAGCCGGGGTGGTGCTGTCAATGACAGAGGCCTGGCAGAATGGTGCAAAGAAGTTAGTGATGAAGAGTCCCTGAGGCCAGCTGTGCTGGGGGTCTGTGTTCTGGTATCCCCACTGCACTGTATCCCCAGCCACCTGGCTTATGCCTTGCAGATGGTGAGAAACCGGGCAGCCGGGATGTGATCCCCATGGAGGCACTTGGCCCAGGTGAGTGCAGATAATGCAGGGCGTCTTGTTTTCTGGGGAGGAGGAGGGGAGAGGTGCTGAGATGGGCCGGGTGGTTTTGTCTTGTGTGTTTGGTGCTGGAGAGGTCTTCCAAGGAGGTGCTGGTTGGAAGAGATCTGGTTTAGCGGTGCTGGTGAGGGGGGTGGACAGCCAGGGAGGGGTCAGTGCCTAGCTGGGGTCTGGCCTGCCAGCTGCAGGGGACTGGGTGGGGGCTGGTGTGTTCAGAGCCGCCATCATGGGAGGGGTCGTGAGAAGACCTGACCTAGTCCTCCCACACAGTGCTGGGGCAGGGTAGGTGGGCCCCCCTGCATCTGGGCTGAGAGGGAGATCTGCTCCTGTGGTGCCTGCCCCTCAGAGTTCCCCTCATGTCCCCACCCCAAGATGGATACTCTACTGTGGACCGGAGGGAGCGGAGGGCTCGAGGCAGTGACCCTGCGGGGGAGGCCTCTGAGAAGGAACCGTTGAAAGTAAGTGGCTGTGGGCAGGTGCCTAGAGATGTGGCATAGCTAGGGCTTGCCTGAGAGGGGCGCCGGCGAGGTGCTGAGTTTAGGCTGCCCAGTCAGCCTGGGGTGGAGCTCATCTGAAAGGCAGTTGGGCTGGGAGATCAAGCCTGAGGACCGGCCCTCCCGCCTCAGGAACATTACCAGCAGAGTCAGTCTATGGGTACAGGTGACTTGAAGCTCACATGCACTGGGAGAGAGGGGGCACGGGACAGGGACGCTGCCCAGAACAATGCACAGAGCCAGGGGAGTCTGAGCAAGTGTGTCTTCTTCATCTTTCTCTGCCTGTGTGTGTGAGTGGGCAGTGGGTGAGGGCCCACCATGGTCCTGTCTCCATGACAACACCTCCCAGTCCACTCTGTGACAGTCCCCTGGCTTTGGGCACAGGCCTGTGTGTATCCACGTGTCACTCCGCATCTATGTGAGCCACACTAGCTCAGCTTCCCCTTCCTGTGCACCCTGTCTCTGGCCTTACCCGCTGAGTGGCCCAGCCCCAACCTGTCAGCACTGACTAACATGCTGTATTCTGCCTCTAACGCCCTCCTGCCCACTGCCCGTCCGCTGCAGCCCGACCCCGGCAGGAAGGCTCCGCCTGGGCCCAGCAGGCCTGCGGTCAGGCTGGTGGACGCCGTGGGGGACGCTAAGCCTCAGCCCGTTGACTCCTGGGTCTAGCTTGCATGCCTGGTACGTTCTCTCGTCTGGTTTTTCATTCAACTGTTTCCCGTCCTCTGGGCAGGGGCTTCTTGTTAATCTCTGCTGGCTGCATGTTCTTTCCCTTCGTGCTCCCTGGTGGGACCCTGACTTCAAACTCATCAGGCTTAAATGCCCATTTTATGGACAGGCTGAGGTCGGAGAGGGACATGCTTCCCTGGGTCTTCAGTCCCAGCCCAGGTCATCAAGGACCCAGAGGAGATAAGGCCAGAGAGCAGGGATGGTTCCCCCACATTTAAATGCCGTAAGCACAGTGCCCCCCCCGGACCAGCAAGTCAGATTGGCCCTGATGCCCAGACTCTTGGGGTCAGCCTGCACCACTCATAGCAGCCGCCTTTATCCACATTTTCATTGGCATAGCCTGTGGAGGGGTCCACCTAGCCACCAGGCCACCCTGCTCAACCTTCCCCCTCTCCCTCCTTAGGGCTCGGGCCCAGCCATTTGTTCTTAGGGATCTGATCTTGGGAAGAAGGGAACTCCAGGGCCGGCCCTCACAGACCCTGCTGTGGAGCTTGGAGCCCCCTGGCGCCAGGGGTTGGCAGCGCCTCTCGCCTGGGAGCCAGGGCCGGACATTCTGGACACACCTCCCTTCCTGCCCCACCTCCTAACTCCTTAGGCTGAGTTAGCTGTTTACTGACATGGTGCTGTGTGTGAGTGAGAGAGAGAAGGCCAGTGGAGCTGCCAGGGTGGGGCCCAGGGAGGTGGCAGGACAAGGCACTGGGCTTTGTTTTGGGGCTGGTGATGTAAAAGAGTGTGCTCTTGTATGTGCAAGGCCCCAGAGGAGTCTAGCAGGGAGGGGGGCTCAGGGAAGGAGTTTAACTCTGGAAGATGGAGGGGATCCACTGGGCTCTGAGTCTCACCCTGCATGGCAGACAGAACATGGGCAGGGGCTGGCCGTGCAGAGAGGCTCTGGAGGCAGTGAGGTGGGTGTCAGGCTGTGCTTGCCCCCACCCTGCCCTCGGATACATGGAGCCCAGTGTGGCAGGAGCCTTCTCTGAGCGACTCTGGCCCAGGCCATGGCTGCCAATCCTGTCTGCCGGAGCCCTGAGTCACACCTCTGGGACTGACCTTCGGCAGCAGCGGGGGACTGCTGCCTAGTGCCTGCTGTTTGTGACTTAAAAACAGAAGAACACTGACAAAAAGCATTAAAAACAAAACCAAAATAAGACTGTATTGGTAAACACCTAAATTTTTGTAAGAAAATTTAAAAATTAAAAAAAGCAACAAAGGAACTTTCTATCTTCTATGGCTCACATCTTTTGCTCCTCCCTGATTGTCAGGTGGGAAATGGGTAGAGGTGGTGTCCATAGGGGGCTCAGCTCCTAGGCCCCAGGAGTGTTTCCACACATGAACTCCCAGGCTCCTGTGATCCCCTTTCTACACGCTCAGAGGAGAGGGCTTGCTCCTGGGTGGTTAACTGGGACCTGGGTCCCAGGGTGGTGTCCTGGCCAGAGGTTCGTCTACATGCAGGCGGGCTCAGCCAGGATGGGGTTGGGGGGTGGGGGGGTGGGGGGGTGGGTGGGTAGGGGAATCCCTAAGGAGCCTCTGAGGGAGCCAGAGGGCCAGGGTTGGTTTAGGCAGCTGTGGATTTAGAGAGATGCAAACTAATTCTACTTCATTACTTGCTAGCTGGGCAATCTATAAATGCCAGAGTTGGTCTGAGCCCACTCTTCCATAAACAAGGCCAGGAAGGACTGGGCAAGTTGCTTCTACTCACTGCCACCCAGGGACCCCAAGGGGCCAGGTGCCAGAGACTACACCCTGCACTGTGGTGGGGCCCCATGTCTACCTTTCCCTAGTATCTGCTTGGTCAGAAATGGACACACAGGCTGACCAAGTGCCCTATTCCAGTTTCCCGGGACAGTCTCCAGATGGGGGCTCACCTCAGCCTACGGACATTCCCATGGGGATGCAACAGGTACCCTCAGCCTGGCCACATGAGCCCCCAGGCCAGCATTAGCATCTAGTGAAGGGGAACACTGGGTGTGGTGCCAGAGTTGATGGCACCACAGGAAAGAAGGAGCAGGGCAGCAGTTAAAAAGAAGCACTAAGTTGATCTCTTTTATTTAAATATTTAGATTTTTAATTTCTCTTTTAGCATCTTTTAAATGTGATACTGACATATAGGATTATTAACACTGAGCTGATGTTAGTAAAGTTGTGTTTCATTCTTTACAAGAAGGTGAAAGAATGCAGGAATCACAAGTGGATAGGAGTTGTTGGGCACAGTGCCATCACTGAGGCATTGCTGCCACCTGGTGATGGCAAACCTGAAGGACAGACTGAGTGCACAGCCCAACAGTTTCCAAATGTTCCCAACTTCCCCCCCCCCCCCCTTCCAATGTCTGCTGAATATGTCAGTGCCTGAGGACCTGTCGATGTAAGAAACCTAATTGATCGAAAATGCTGGTGGGAGTGAGTGACACCATCACAGGCACCACCTGTCCTGATTGGTATTTACAAACGTACTTTCCAGATGTATTGCAGTGATTTTGCATGGTAAGCTGGCTGCACTTAGGGTGGACCAGTGGTGACAGCCCAGAGTCGCCGTGCAGAGGGTCCAGTGTAGGCAGGCTTTGGCCTCACAAGCCTCAAGTGTGCTACATTGAGGACAGACCCCAGAACTGCAAAAGCAGGGTTGGCGGGAGTGCATCTGTTGTGCTTTTCATAACCAGGCTTGGCAAGGGAGCCTGGAGCAGGGTGGGTGGTCAAGGCTGTGCTGGGCCATCCAGGCCCATGTAGACAGCCTTCTCGAGGCCATCCACTACTGTCGAGTACTCCAGGTACGAGGTGAAGTGTGTGCACTCAAAGCGGCTGCTGTTGCGCACATATGCCAGGAATTCTGGTGTTCCTGGGCAGATGACGTTGTCAGCCAGCAACACTGTCCCCTTCCGTAGCAGGCCACACTCCTGCAGGGGACAGATGGTGGGAAGGGGTGAGGGTGACAGGTGCCCATCAAACCAACCACAAATGGGGAGGTTAGGTGCTCTTGGCCAGGTGGAGGCTCCACACACTGGCCTCTGTCTGGCCTGGAGTCAGCTCCTGGCATGAGGGTCTCCCCACTGCCTTCCATCTCCTCCCTGGCAGCAGCCACTCCAAGAAAGGGCTGTGCTGAGCACAAATCCTGCCTCCAGAATGTGGCTCTGTGAGGGCGAATCTTTTGCTCTTTGTTAGGTCCTGCATCCCCAGCCCCTAAAACAACATGGGGCATGCACAGTGGCTAATAATGCTAGCTGGATGAGTAAATGGAGGAGGCAGTGGAGCCAGGATTCAGGCCACAGGACTGATTCAAGGCTAGTGGGGCCCTCAGTCACCCAGTGCCAGGAACACATGGTTCTTCCAGGTGAGATGCCTGGTGCCCAGTGCACGGGCTGCTGTGAACTGTCACTGGAGGTCCTAATGCCTGACGAGGGTGACCCTGGAGGGATGGGGGTGGAGGCAGGGCAGACATCCCCACCAAGAAGCCTGCCTCTTGGGGGTTTGCCCTGGACATCCCCAAACTCTGGCATTTGAACACCCTATCTCTACCAATGCCTGGGCCTGGGCTCTACAGAAGGAAGAAGCAGCAGCTGGACCCAGCCAGGATGGTGAGCTGGGGGTGGGGCTGCCTAGAATATAGGAAACAATAGAAAAAACTTTGAGAGGAAATGGTTGCCTGTGGAAGAGGGTCAGACCAGGGCAATGAGTCACACCAGTTGCCTTGTCCTAGATTTAACTTTGGAAGCATGGAGCTTCTTTTTCACACGATCATAAAATTAAAAAAAAAAAAAAAAAAGCAATGCCAAACATCAGAAGCAAAATCAAAGTGACCCCAGTAGTGTCTCAAATTGCTAGCAGGACCACACACAATGGGCATCTCTAAGTGATTTAAAAACATGGGGATTTAACTCTGTACACCTCCAGGGATGTGCCCTAGGACAGAGTCTTACAAGGGTCTCAGTTCTGGTGGTGACCACAGTCACTTTCAGCCTGTGGGCTGTGGGGGAAGCCAAGGGTCCTCTGGCCAGAGTGGAAAACACAGCTGTGAGGTCAGTGAGGCTAGGGACAATCCATGAGCCAGAATTTAAACAGAAAGTACCACTGTGAGGCATGGAGCGTTTTCTCTTCTAAAAAGAAAACTCCCTAGCAATCCTGGGCAGAAAAACCTAAAACAGCTATCCGGGAGAAGGCACCCCGGCCCAGGCCCTAGAAGGGGAGCTGAGGTCTCCGGCGGGAAATGGACAAGGTGAGCCAGGAGTAGGGCTCTGAGCCTCATATGTGGGGTCGAGCTGCTCGGGAGCTGACTTCAGTAGGCACTGCTGGCCCCAGCTGGGACAAGTCATCAGACACTAAAAACCGAGCTGACCATGAAAGAAGGAATGAAAGGAAGAAGCTTTGGATGTGTTTGGAGGGTGCTGGGGCCTACCCATCCTTGAAGAAACTGGTCAGAAGGGAGAGAATGGCAGCAATTACCCCACCTTTCACCACACATCACGCCTCCTGATGGAGGACACAGACCCCCTGGAGAAGCCCACCCCGTCTGAGCAAACCTGTTGTGCTAACCCCTGCTGGGAGGAAACAGCCCTCAGAGGACCAGGTAGCCTGTACTTGAGGTGCTTTTAAACTCTGTGGTTCCTTTTCCACTGGGTGTGTGCCAGGCTTAGTGACTGTCTTGTAACAAAGAGAAGGAGGCAGAAGTGGCAGTGTATGCCTTCAGAGACGGTTATACAAGGCACGATGGCTCCCTTATTGTTCCTTCCGTCTCTGTCACCCATTCCTGGCTGTGGGGAAAGCCAGCCACCATGTTGTGAGGACACTCAAGCTGCCCTGTGGAGAGCCCGTGTGACATGGCAGTGGGGCCTCCTCAGAGCAGCCAGCAGCCCCAGGCTGACCCAGCATAAACCAAGGGCCCGCAGAGCCCAGCTGCAGGGCTTCGGAATGTGTGTTTAAAAAAGTATTCATTCCCAATTCATGACTTCTTTTCTTTTGAGATAATTACCAGCTTTGAACAAGCAGCACTGAGAAAACTATTAGTTTCCTAGTTTCTAAATGGCAATATTTGCTACTTTTCTATAAATGCAGGCCCTTGTAATTATCACATACACCAAAGCTGCTGAAATCCCTTCCCCAATCCCTGTGCAGGCCCAGCTGGGTTGGCTGCCTGGCCTCTGCCCTCCAGACCAGATTTCCAGGTTCACGCCCCTGGCCTGGAGCTGGGCCTCCACCAGGCAGCTGTGCTGGGTGTGGGGAGCACAGCTGCCTGGTTCCTGGGCCTTGGGTCTTCTTGACATCCCTCCACTGACCACCTATCTCAGCCAATGCAGGTGACTGGTCCAACTTCTAGGCCATGGATCCCCTCCCCACTCTCAGCCCTTCCCTGAGGTTTCCAGGTCTCTGCATCACCCTCTCTATAGCCATCTCTCCCCACTATCCCCAACAGGGATCTTTCCTGAGGATAGATCTAACCTTGTTCTCACCTGCTTAAAGCCCCTCATGTCCCCACTCTGTGTGGCATTCAAGTCCCTCCACACATGGCTCTGGCCCACATTCCCAGAACATCCTGTGCCCTCATAGACCCCAGGCCAGGGCTGGTTCCTTCCTGCTGCGTCCAGGCACCTGGCCCTCCATGCCTGCTCCAGAACCACTCACTGTGTGCAAGGTCCTGCCCAGCCTTCAGCCGTGGCTCCAATGGCCATGCATACCATGCTCATGGCCTCTCTTCCCTGGGCCGAGTGACCAGCCCCTGTGCGAGCTGAGATGGGTTAGCATGACACAGACAACATGGGACCCTTCCATGCTGGCCTCCAGGTGGGGAGGCCGTGGTGGGGCAAAACCTCCCCAGTTCTCAGTGGAGGGCCAAGTAGCCACTAAGTGTGATCTTGACTGCCCAGTTGGGACAGACAAGGTAGCGGTCATCAATATTAAGCTTCGTGGGTCAGCTCATTAATAGCCCATCCAGGGTCCTACCTGGGGATGAGGAAGCCTCCCTGGTCACCACTTTGGGGCTGGCCAAGCAGCAGCGTTAAGGGCTGGTATGGGATGGGGTATGAGGATGGTGAGATAGGGGTGCAGGGGGATGCACAATAAGGAGCCTTTGGGGAAAATGGTCAGGAGATGCCCTGTTAGTGTTCGCCCCTCCCTGCCACCCCTGCGCAGGCTACCTAGCGGGCCTAGCCGAGGCTTTTTGCCCAGAACCACCTTCCTCCCATCTCCACACCACCCCTGGGGCTTCCTCTGGCCCTCCATGCTCCGTGACCTCAGGTGGGCCTGCCCAAATCACCTGTGCCACCAGGGCCACCTGGGGCGGCCCCTGCACCAGCCACCAACACTGAGGCCCATGTGGACCAGGTGGGTGCAGAGCTCACCTCCAGGAGAAGAGTGTCTGGCAGGTACCGGTCCTTCCAGTGGTCAAGGAAGACCATGTCTAGCATGTCCACATCGTATTTCTTCTTCAGCTGGGGGATGATGTCCTGGGATGGCCCGGCCACAACGGTTACCTGGAACGGCACTTTGTTGGTGTCCACACCCAAATGGGACTGGCTACCCTTCCTGGACACTCAAGTGTCCTTACCAGTCTTCTCTGGGGTTCTGGGAAGATAAGTCTCCACTCTACCCCCCTCCCTCCAAGGACAGCCTGGGAGTTTCCTGCTCTGTGGAGTGGGCTGGCAAGACCTCCCTCACAGAGCTGCTGGGGGTTCCGTGAAGCCTGGCCTAGGAGGTGCCATGAGGCCAGGCACAACAGGATAAATGTGGCCTTGAACTGCATTGGGGCGACCCAAACCCTTCCCCTCCCCCCTTGCACCTGACCCCTGGTGTCTCAGTGTCCACATTTATCACTCTGGGGCAGCAACACACCCTGTCCTGCAGGCCTGCAAAGTCCAGCATCTGCTGGGTGATGGCGGCGTAGTCAGGGTTGAGCTCAATGGTGAGCAGTCGGGCCCCGGGCTCCAGCAGGCGGGCCATGCGCACGGCTGAGTAGCCGCAGTAGGCCCCCAGCTCTAGCAGCACCGATGGGCGCTGCTCCCGTACCACTGCATCCAAGATCTGGCCTGCGGGGCAGATGAGAGGGTGAGCACAGGCAGAGGGAAGTGACCCACTCCTGGTCTTGGACCTGCTCATTCCAAACTGAGCATCAGTCCCTACAGATGCCTGCCTCCCCTGTTCCCCTTGTCCCACTAAACACACTCTCCAAACTCCCAGGGTCCCTCAGGCCTCTGGGTCTCAGCACACTCTGGTCCCTCTCTTTCAGATGATTCTTGGCTGACCCCAACTCGTCCTAAACGAGAGCTGCCCTCTGTAGGAGCCCTCACCCCACCCTGCCCGTGAGGGCCCAACTCCCAGGAGTGCAGCACAGCACATGCCTGTGCCCCAGGCTGGAGTCCAAAGGTCAGGAGGCGGCCCTGGTGCCTGCGCTGGGCAGAGTCCAAGGAGCTCTGTACACCCTCATGACCAGCAGGGACAGCCAGGAACCCACTGCCTGCCTTGCACCTTCACCCAGCTCCATCAGACGGCATGCCAGTGTCAGGCCTACCACCAACTCGTAGGTGAGTAGGTATGGGGCAAGGAAGGGTCCCAGGCAGTTTATCAAACGTCCCTCCTTCCCCACGAGGACAGGGATGTGGGTGTTGGGGTCTCTGCACAGCCTCTGCCCCTGGCCAAGGAAGGTGGGTGATCAGCTCCAGCCTCCAGGCTCCAGACAAGCCCCTACCCCAGCATCCAGAAACAGGGTGATAACAGGCCTCTCCTTTACAGGCTGCGCTCCTCCATCGGGGATCTCCATTCCCAGGCCTGCTACCTGCAGGCTGGGCTTGCCTACCTTTCTTGTCACCCACATTCATAGCCCACTCCTTCTGTAAACAGTAGGTATCGATGGCCTCCAGCACACTTTGTGGGTCCCCGGCCACCGCATGCTGCAGCACATGACGCAGGATGCGCTGCTCCTTGGTGTCGCCCATGAACAGGTTGTAGAGGGGCTGCAGGACGAACTCATTCCAGCAGATAAGGAGAAAGCCCGAGTAGGAGTGGCACAGCAGCAGCACCAGCAGCACCAGGCCCAATGAGAAGGCTGCCAACAGCAGGGGTGGGGCCTCCAGCATCTGAGAAGGGGTAGGGATAGGGTGGAGTGAGAAAGAGGGGGGAGAAGGGGCAGGGCAGAGAGCCAGGCGGGAGGCAGCGGGCTTCAGTGCCTTGTGGCTAGCCTGGAAGCCCTGCAGCCAGCTCTGGAGCTCAAACCACCCTGGCGTTAACTGCAGACCTGCCCCTCCTGGCTTCCTCACACTCTCCTCAGTTTGGCGGTGCTGCCAATGCTGATGGGGGCCCAGGGTTCAAGAAGCTAGCTATGAGTCCCAGTTGCCTGGCTCATCTCAACATCAGGGGAATGCAGACCTTTCTGCCCCCAAACAGCTTCCTGCCCCCAGGGCTGTGCCATCAGGTGCACAGAGTAGGTATGTCTGGCCATCCTGCCTGGGGACCTGCTGATCACAGCTCTCCTCCCTGGGTGCTTTCCCAGACAGCCTGGGTCAGCTGCTGCTCTGACAGAGGTGGGCCCAGGGGAGGCTCTGTCCTGTGTGCAGTTCCCTTGGGTGCTCACACCAGGAACAGTTCAGGAGGTTTGTGTGGCCCTTTAAGTGAGTTCTCAGGTAAGAACACAGGCGGTCCCCAGGCCAGGCACTCAGGGCATAGACTCACTCACCACTCCCCTCAGGGATGGCCACATGTCATGTGTCTGTCCCAGAATGAAGGCCAGTCCTGCCGCCTATACCATAGGTAAGCGAAACATGCCAGCTCTATCAGACAACTAACGACAAGTGTGGCACAACCTCCCCTGGCAAGCCACCCTTTAGGCAGGTAGCTCGGGACCCAGTCAGGTGGGGCCCTGGAGACACAGACAAGGCTGAGCCACTCAGCCCTGGGTTCCTCATTAGCACAGAGCAGAGTTCAAGATATTCAGGGTAGATGCTGAGATTTCAGGCCAGACCCCTTATAAAATGGTTAAGGACAAAATAAAGAGGAACACGGAAGCCTCTGTTGGGGCCCATGGTTGCCACAGATTATTCACAGGAAAGGCTTGCTGAACCACAGCCACCACCATACAGGACTCTGCACTCCCAGAAGCTCCCATTTGGAAAGGCACATCAGGGAGAGCAGGCAGACTGAGGGCCTCAGTGGGAAGAGCACTTTGAGGACCACTGAGGGCTCCGAACCCCCACACCTTGGACCATGAGGAGACAGTGGTGGCTTGGAGAACAGGGCAGAGGATGAACAGGAAGCTGAGACTCTGCCCCAGGTGAGTGTAGACACCCAGATGCCGGTGGTATTGGCCATGTGGCCTATTTACACAAGGCAGAGTGGATGTATTGGCAACAGGTTGGAGTATGCACATGCAGTGGCCCCGTGTTCCTTGGCCCACACTTGCTCTTCTGCTCCCAGTGCTACGCTGACCTTCAGAGCCACTCTCATAGCCGGCTCCTGCCCTCCATGCCGATTGAGGGGGTCTGTGTGCTCCTTCTCTGAGCTCAGCAGCAAGACAGATAACATTTGTGCAGAATTCGTTTGCCTTTAGATAAACACCAACAGAAACTGTAGCCTAAAAATGACCAGGGTCCAGATATCTGGGCCCCTTCCCAAAGGCCAGCCCTGCCCACCAGGGCAGCACTTCACTTTTCCATCCTCTGAGAGCAAAAGGCCCCAAAGAGGTAGTGAGAGGTCCCCTGCAGTGTCACCCGGCCAGGGACACCAGGGAGAGTCTCCCTGGTCCTCATCAGCACTGCCCTGCAAGTTATGACAGGATGTGCATCTGTCCCTTATGAAAAGCAGGAGAAATGAATGAACCACTTTGCTTAAGCCATATTTCCCCAGGAAAATAACTATAAATTTGGAAACGACATAGAAGACCAAGAGTGAGTTACAAAGAACACATACAAATCAATAAGAAAAAGATGATCCAAAGAGAAAAAGGGGCCAAGAGGGCAAATACACAGATTACACCAGAAGGCCCAAAGTCCAGAGCAGGTATGGCAAGCCTTGGCACCACAGTGGGGTGCCCCTGCCTGCGGTGTGCCCTGGGTCCCACCATGCCAGAAAGTGTGAATCGGGTATTCTGTCTGCCATAGCTCCAGGGGCCACCCTGGGAAAGGGCTCCCGCAGGGCAGCATGCACCATAACCCAGGAGGCAGATGAGGGGACACGGGGTGGGGGGTGGGTACAGTGGATAAGGGCAGAGTTTCTCTTTTCTAGGGGACAGATGACAGGGACCGATGAGGGGAGGCCCATGCAGCCTGAAGGAGCCAGAACTTTCCACTGCTTAGGATTTCCTAACCACACATCTGTGTTTGTTAGCATTCCTATTAATACTCATAGTAGTGTTTGGGTGATGATATAATGTGTCATGTTGTTTTATTCTCTGTATTTAAAAAAATATCCAATAAAGGTTGGAAATATATATCAAAAATAAGAAGTAATATTCCACTTAAATAATCAATTACTTGCTGGACCCTGGAGTCATAAACTATAAATTTCAATCTCCATAATACTTGAATTCTGTTAAAAATTTGGCTTTTAAGTCTCTAATCTCTAGGTCTGTCTGTTCATAACTTTGCACAGCACTGTGTTCCTCAGGGCCGATAGGAGGGCACAGGGAGGGGCCGCACCTGAAGGGAGGCTCGGCTTTGACCTTGAGTCCTGGTTACCTAACAGACATGCAAACAGAAAGCACAATGATGGGACTTTAAACCACCACAAGGGGAGGAGGGATCATCAGGAGGATAAAGGAAACTCAACCCTGGCCAAAAGGCCAGGGTATGGAAGCCAAATGGCATGCTCAGATCTTCTCTGTTTTATGTATGTTCAAACAGGCCATAAAGTAAGTTTTGAAGTGGCTCACTGAGCACAGTTTCATACATGCCTTCTTGACTACATTGAGGGCTGGAGGCAAAACTTTAATGCAGGATCCTGGGATTCCTATCTCTCATGGCTGTTGACCTCAGGGCAGTGGTGGGCAAAGAAAAGCTGCTCATGGGCTTCAGTGTTTCACTGAAGAAGCTTTATAAGGCCTCCATAGATGATACATTTAGTATCATGAGGGCATGAAAGAAATGAAGACATAACAAAAATACATCCCATGTTCATGGACTGCAAGATTTGGTATTGTTTAGATGTCAATACCACCCAAAGTCATCTACAGATACAATGCAATTCCTATCAAAATTCCAATGGCATTTTTCGCAAGAATAGAAAAATCCATTCGAAAGATCATTTGGAATCTGAATAGCCAAAACAATTGTGAGAAAGAATAAAGTTGGAGGACTCATACTTCCTAATTTCAAACTTATTACAGAGCTACAGTAATTAAGACAGTGTGGTACTAGCACAAGATAAACATACAGACTGACAGAACAGAACTGAGGCCAGAAACAGACACCCATATCTATAATCAAATTATTTCCTTCTTCCCTTCCCTTCCCTTTCTTTTCCATTCCTTTCCTTTGTAAGAGAGAGCAAGAGCATGAGTTGGGGAGGGGCAGAGGGGGAGGGAGAGAGAATCTTAAGCAGGCTTCAGGCCTAGCACAGAGGCCGATGAAGGGATCAATCTCACAACTGAAAGATCATGACCTTAGCTGAAATCAAGAGTTGGAAGCATAACTGATTGAGCCACTCAGGTGCCATGATCAAATGATTTGGTAACAAGAGTGCCAGGATCACTCAATGGGAAAGAACAGTCTTTCTAACAAATGGTTCTGGGACAAATAAATTCCCCTACAAAAGAATGAAGTTGGACTCTTACCACACACCACATACAAAAATTAACTGAAAATCAATCAAAGACTTGACTTTCAAAGCTAAAACTATAAAAGTCTTACAAGAAAATATAGGAGTAAATCTTCATGACCATGGATTTGGCAATGGATTCTTAGATATGGCTTCAAAAACACAGGTAACAAAAGAAAAAAAAATTGAATTTCATTAAAATTAAAAGCATCAAAGGACACTATCAAGAGAACCAAAGGACAACCCATAGAATGGGAGGAAATATTTGCAAATCATGAATTCCTACAATGCAACAACAAAAAGACAAAGAACCCAATTAGAAAATGGACAAAGGTCTTGAATAGACATTTCTCCAAAGATCCACAAATGACCAGTAAGCATATGGAAAGATACCCAACATCATTATTCATGGCAATGCAAATCGAAACCACATGAGATACTACTTCATACTACCCACTGGGATGGCTATTTTCTTTTCTATTGTTTTTTATCTTTTTTTTTTTTTAAGTTTATTTATTTACTTGGGGAAAGAGACAGAATGTGCACACACAAGCGGGAGAGGGGCAGAGAGGAGAGACAGCATCTCAAGTAGGCTCTGTGCCATCAGCGCTGAGCCCGAAACAAGGCTTGAACTCATGAACTGTGAGATCATGATCTGAGCTGCGATCAAGAGTCAGACACTTAACCGACTGTGCCAATCTGGCACCCCAGGAGAGCTATTTAAAAAAAAAAACAAACTTCTTCTTTTTTTTTTTAACGGAAAATAACAGGAGCACCTCGGTGGTTCAGTCAGTTAAGCGTCTGACTCTTGATTTCAGCTCAGGTCATGATCTCATGGTCCTGGGATTGAGCCCTGTGTCAGGCTCTGCGCTGAGTGTGGAGTCTGCTTGGGATTCTCTCTCTCCCTCCCCCTGCTCCTCTCCCACTTGCATGTGCTCTCTCACTCTCCCTCTAAAAATATATACATATGGGGGCGCCTGGGTGGCTCAGTCGGTTAAGCATCTGACTTCGGCTCAGGTCATGATCTCACAGTCTGAGTTTGAGCCCTCTGAGCTGTCAGCACAGAGCCTGGGGCCAGCTTTGGATACCGTGTACCCCCTCTCTCTGCCTCTTCCCCACTCATGCTCTGTCTCACTCTGTCTCTCAAAAATAAATGAATGTTAAAAAAAATTTTTTTAAAGATGTGTGTGTGTGTGTGTGTGTGTGTGTGTGTGTGTGTGTAAAATAACAAACGGTGAGGATGTGGGAAAACTGGAACACTTGTGCACTGCTGACAGCAATGTAAAATGGTGCAGCTGCTGTGGAAAACAGTTTGGTGGTTCCTCAAAAAGTTAAATATAGAATTACCATATGACCACCTATTCAACTCCTGGGTACATACGCAAAAGAACCGAAAGCAGGGACTTGAACCGATATTTGCATACCAATATTCATAGAGGCATTATTCAAAACAGCCCATCTATCAACAGACAAATGGATAAACAAAATGTGGTGTGTCCGTACAATGGACTAGTACTTGGTCATTAAAATGAATGAGACAATTATTCATGCTGCTACATGGATGGATGAACCTCGGAAGACATCATGCTATGTAAAAAAAAAAAAAAAAAAAAAGACAGAAAAGGATAGACACTGTGTGATTCCACTTCATGAAATAAGTAGAAAAGGCAAATCTATAGAGACAGAAAGTAGAATAGAAGCTGCTGGGGGCTGGGGTGGGGGAGGGGGAACTGTTGAATGAGTAAAGGGTTTGTGTTTGGGGGGGATGAAAAAGTTCTGGAAATGGTGACGATGGGTACACAAGATGAATGTAGTTAATACCGCTGAATTGTGTAACTGTAGCATTGAAAAGGTTAAAATGGCAAATTTTGACTTCTGTATGTTTTACTACAGTCCAAAGAAAACAGTGGAAGACAAAACCGGCAACCCTGTTTGTGGCCCTCCCTGTTCCAAAAAAGGAATAGGGACGTGCCATTCCCCAGTAAGGAAGCAAGATCCAGAAAAACAACTGTTGCACTCATCTCCCTGGGGCACCCAGGCACTCAGGAGTCTGTCTCCACCCTCCAGCTGTCTGCCCCTGGGGGGGGGGGGGCGAGTGTAGCGGGTGGGGAGCTGCATAGACACCAGGGAGGGACGCCTGCCTGTACACTCGGGGTCCTTGGAGGCAGGGGAAGGGGTCTTCCTATCACAGTAGAGTCCACTTGCCCTGTGTACTTCCTTCCAACGGGCCTACAGTGTATATGCAGCGTCCCTCTCTTAGACCTCTTTCCCCAGATGTCAAAAATAACACCCACCCCCCAACCTTCCTTATGGCCAAGCCATACTTGGCCACTTGCGGCAAGGCCAGCCCTACAGGACAGAGCCCAAGATCCCGTTTTGCCTGGGAACTGGGGAAGTTCTGGCAGCTCATGGGCACTATCAGCAAGCCCCAGCAACTGTGTGGTTTCAGCCCTGCCCCTGGGTACAAGCTGAACACGGACTCCCCATTTCACTCTTCAAAGGTTGGATGGCAGCACCCACAGGGACCTTTGTCCCATCTCTGGTCTGCTGCTCACTGCTCACTAGTCTGGTAGCGATTCGGACTCCTGATCCAGTGCTCCCAACAAATGTCCATTACAGCAGTGAGGACAGGTTTTGATTCTATGATTCTGAATATACTCTGGAGGGTGGGTGGGAGGACTTTCCAGAAGGTAGCTCCTGGGCTGGAAGTCCTTCCTGGCTTCTGGGGAGGCCTTTTTGTCTCTCTGGTTGATCCTGCTCCTCCTATAGGAGCTTCTCAGTAGATTGAAACCCCCTTCTTCTTCTTTTTTTTTTTTAACGTTTATTTATTTATTTTGAGAGAGACAGCACGCACGTGAGCAGAGGGAGGGGCAGAGAGGAGGAGAGAATCCCAAGCAGGCTCTGCTGACAGCGCAGAGCCCGATGTGGGGCAAACCATGAGATTATGACCTGAGCCGAAATCAAGAGTCGGGATGCTTAACTGACTGAGCCACCCAGGTGCCCCCTGAAACCCCCTTCTTGCACCCCTGCTGACAATATGCCACCATGGTGCTAATTCTGTCTGCTTCCTTTCCTGTTGGCATGACTTTACTAAGGATAATTTGGAACTTCAATGGCTTCCGTGGGAAACTGCTGATCTCCCCTAGTGGCTCCTCTGAGACCTCTCCCTTCCATCCACTCTTCTCCTCCTTCCTAGCTTACCACCTTTGCTCCCCCTCCAGCAACATTACATCCTCTGATATGACCCCTGCAAGCCCCTCCCTCCTCCTCCCAGTCCACCCTGCCATACCTTCCCCTTCCCTCCAGCCCCTCAGCTCCCATAGTCACTGGCATGTAGACCCCCTGCCCCACTGGGGGCTCTCAAAGGACTCAGGGCTTGCTGAGTAACTCACTGAGTAACTCACAGGGCTTGCTGAGTAACAAAGTAACTCACTGGGGTTGAAAAAAAAAAAGCAAACTGGAAACAAACTTGGCCTCCATAAGATTATATATCAGGGCAAAAAGATCTTAAAGGCCTCCTCCGTGAACACTAGTGAAAAGCTTTAGCCTTCCTATTGAACAGGTAACTAACCTGTTCTATCTGCCAGAAACATAAGGTCCAACTCTTACATAAACTAGTGAGTTTGGTATAATTGTATTTATGTCTGATGCATGGCTAAAAGTTTTAAATGAAAACCATGAGATCTCTATTTGCATCTGTATGTTTATGTATGTAAGTATGTATGTACGTCCATACATGTGTGTATGTATGTATGGTATTTCTCTACCTCCAGGTGATATTACCAAATTAATTTATAAAATCCCTTAAAGTAGTTCTATCCTAATTGGCTTAGAGAAAAATAAGTACTTACATAAACTAAATCTTCCCCAAAACTCTCAGAAATATAAGAACCAACTCAACTGTTTCTCAGGTTAACATAATTTGAGTAATCTATGACAGAAGACTGGCTTAATATTGTTGATTTAATGAAACAGGTGTATCTTTAGTGTTATCAATATCAAATGGAATGCAAACATATATTTTTTTTAAGATTTTATTTTTAAGTAATCTCTATATGCAGCATGGGGCTCAAACCCCCAACACCGAGATCAAGAGTCACCAACTGATCCAGTCAGGTGTCTCACAAACATACATTTTTACTCCACTTGGTTTCCTAGTCAAATAAGCTAATATTTTATCTACTCAAGGTTTAGGATTGTACAAATGATAAATCTGATTTTCATCAAACTAAGTCCCTATTCTGACAAACTTTATTTTAACAATTATTGTGCTTTATAATATATCTGCCTAGGAGCACCTGGCTGACTCATTTGGTAGAGCATGTGACTCTTGATCTTGGAGTCATGAGTTCAAGCCCCATGCTGGGGACAGAGATTGCTTAAAAAAAAAATAAATAAATAAATAAATATATATATATATATATATATATATGTACATACATATATACAACATATGGCTAAAGTTATATATATATATATATATATATATGCACACACACATATATATATATGTACACACATGGCTAAGACGTTACTTTAAAAAAATATATATATATATTGCTAAAAAATATATATACATACACACACATATATCTGCCTAAAAACTGTCTCCAAAATCTTTCTGGTAATTTGTAGCCTTAGAGTTTTGCCAAGTTAGGTTACATAATACATATTCTTTGACTATCTAAATAATTTTTTTTTTTTTTTTAATTTTTTTTTTTCAACATTTTTATTTATTTTTGGGACAGACAGAGACAGAGCATGAACGGGGGAGGGGCAGAGAGAGAGGGAGACACAGAATCGGAAACAGGCTCCAGGCTCCGAGCCATCAGCCCAGAGCTTGACGCGGGGCTCGAACTCACAGACCGCGAGATCGTGACCTGGCTGAAGTCGGACGCTTAACCGACTGCGCCACCCAGGTGCCCCTAAATAATTTTTACATAAGATAAAGTGCTGGAACATTCATTACTAATTATAGTTTAAGTTTTATACTCTTGACTTCTTGTTTTTATATGGTACAGAAGGCTAATGATATTTGGGTCTGTTAATAAGTATGTTCTTCTTGCCACGTTAAAAAAATTTGTACTATTCAGAGTATATACCTCTACAGATTACAAAATGGCATATTCATAAAATTTGTTAATCTGTTACAGAATACCAGTGTATGGCTGACAATTCACAATTATCTACTTCCTTGCTTTATCTATAAAATTAATGTTGCAAATGGCTAAAAATTATAATCATATGAAAATAAAACAACTACTAGAAACAATAAGAGTGAAGGGAAACAACTTTGTAAACAAAGAATGTGAGAAAAATAGGATGTGTTTCACATGAAAAGTATGCAAAGAATGTATAATTTGTTTTTGTTAAGGAAAGGATAGTGATTTTGTCCTGGAGTTACATTTTCAAAAGGGGAAAGTATAGGACAAAAACCTGAATGGATATAGAAAGTTGTATAAAATTTGTGGTAAAAAGAATTTTATGTTATGAGATCCAAGCTGGCTAAGATTAAATGGATTCATATATAGTTTTTGAAATGAGCTTTACTATCAATAACATCCTCATGCAAAACTAGAGTTTGGTTTTCTTTCTGCTAAAGCAACAAAACTTCTTGAATCACTGGTCTGCTTTTAATGAGAAATTGTAAAAGGCTTTTCTTTACCCTTTGAGTAATCTTTACCAATCTTTACCTTTTGAGGAAATAAAGATCCTCTATCTTATCAAAATAATTTCCTGTGTTTTGTGTTATTACCATGTTCTTGATTACTTAAGAGAACCTGGTCTTCTCACTATCCAAAGAGCCAAGTTTTGTTTTGGTTTTGTTTTTGTTTTTACAATCATGTTATCTCCAATATTTACTTTTCGATTCTTTTATTGACACTTTGGTTAAGTAAATAACCAAATATTGTTTCATAGTGACCTGGGATCCTATTTAGTCAAGCATGCAAACCTTTTCACATTTTTGACAACTCTACTTTCCCCAAATCAAATTCTAAGGGATCTTCTTGATTTCAAGCTCGCTTTGGGATTTCCTAGAGGGTCTCTGGAAGATCTCAAAGGATCTGTTCTTTCACCTTGTAAAAAAGACATGTTAAACTAATTAATTTTAAAAACAATTTTTTTTAACATTTATTTATTTTTGAGACAGAGAGAGACAGAGCATGAACGGGGGAGGGGCAGAGAGAGAGGGAGACACGGAATCAGAAGCAGGCTCCAGGCTCTGAGCCATCAGCCCAGAGCCCGACGTGGGGCTCGAACTCATGGACTGCGAGATGGTGACCTGAGTGGAAGTCAGACGCTTAACTGACTGAGCCACCCAGGCGCCCCAAACTAATTAATTTTAATTGACTTGTTGGATTTCCTGAAAGGCACTGTCAGATAAAACATGTGGCTCAACCTTCCAAAAATGATGTTTTTATGAATAGATGTTATTAATATAAGGATGTCAGAAATCATATAAAGTTCCTATAAATTTGCCAGCACCCTCAGAGACCAGGAAATGTCCTGGTATGATATTATCAGTCATAATTCCAGTTAATATGGTATGGATGTTATAGAAATGACCAAGTTTTATTATCAGTTGTGTTTTTTACTTATTTTATTTATTTATTTATTTATTTATTTATTTATTTATTTATTTATTTAAAAAATTTTTTTTAGAGAGGGGTACCTGGGTGGCTCAGTTGGTTAAGCATCTGACTTCAGCTCAGGTCATGATCTCATAGTTTGAGTTCAAGCCCCACATCAGGTTCTGTGCTGACAGCTCAGACAGAGCCTAGAGCCTGCTTCAGATTCTGTGTCTCCCTCTCTCTCTGCCCCTCCCCCGCTCATGCTCTGTCTCTCAAAAATAAACTTAAAAAAAAATTTTTTTTAAAAAATTTTTTTAGAGGGTGGGCACGTGAGCAGGGGAGAGGAGCAGTGGGAAGGAGAGAGAAAGAGTCCCAAGGCTCAAGCCCTGGGATAATAGTCTGAGCAGAAATCAAGAGTTGGAAGCTCAACTGACTGAGCCACCCAGATGCCCCAGTGGTGGTGTTTTTACAAGGGATTCTCATCAAATCTTTAACCCCTGGCCATTTAAGTCTTTGTCACCCACAGATAGTTTTTGTTTTGCTCTGCTGCTTCTGCAAAAGCATTTGCGATCAGCTACAGGCCAGAGTGGTTTGTCTTCAACCGGAAGGGACTGTCTCCAAGATCCATGGTAAGGAATATGACAGGTACCTGGGGTACAGACTTCTGATGGCCTTGCTTCAGTAACTCTGAAATGTTATGGGACTGAGTAAGGCTTTCCAGAGCTCTAGTGGAGAAACTGATGGGCTCATGAAACTAACCAAGATCAAGCAGGACAAGAATTAACTACATGGAACAGAATAAACTGATAAAGGATGATTATAATTTTGTATGATTTTAGTCTGGAATATTCTTGGCTCTTTAGTATTCTATTTTCCGGGTTCAAAAAAAACCCACTTTTTTTTTAAGTGTATTTATTCTGAGAGAGAGAGAGAGAGAGAGAGAGAGAGAGAGAGAGAGAGAGATTGAGTGCATGGGTGCGTGTGCATGAGCAAGCAGGGGAGGGGTTGAAAGAGGGAGAGAGAGGGACAGAATCCTAAGTAGGCTCCGCACAGTCTGCACATAGCCCAACACAGGGCTGAAACTCACGAACCGTGAGATCATGACCTGAGCTGAAATCAAGAGTCATACACTCTACATTCAGGCAGTTGCCTGAAACACCCAGGCGCCCCTTCTTTTTTCTCTTAAGCTACCCGTGAGTCGTAACACTCCAGCAAGTTAATAGTTTTGTAAACAAAACCAAAGCATTTATCTTTTTCTCCGTTTCTCCAAAAATTGGGAACTATTATTAAGTATTCTTATTTTCATGGCAATATAGTTATTTGCATAGATTCAGTAAGAACCTGTCCTCTTTGTGATAGGACATAACTTGAAAAGGCTGATTATATAACCAAGGAATGTCATATTTGAAAATGACGCATGGAATCAGACATGACCAGACAGTTTTGAGAACTACAATTGATTTTACAAGGAGGCAGTGCTTACAAAGCCCTCTTGAAAAAACCAGGCTTGTACTTGGCTTACAGAAGATCCTAGCCTTACTCCCAAGGTGAGTAAGGAACATCCCTTCCTGGCAGACCCAGGAACCCTAAGGTATTTGGGGGACCTTGAGTAGAGAGGAACTCACCCAAATCTACAGGTGAACTGATAGTGAGTTCTTGTTTTGGCTTCCTAGCCTTGAAAGGCTTTTAAAATGCCAATCTGAGATTCCCCATAAAAAGTTCCACAAAGCAAACTTAACAAGGCCTATGTGGTCAATTGCCATTTTTGCTGCACTTATGTAAATAATCAGGCCAAATTTAACAAGACCAGAATGATTTTGTAAACAAAAATAATCTTTGTGTGATTATCTTTGATCAAAAAGGGAAGTGGCTGCAGAGGGAAATGTTATATCTCAATGGAAAAGAATAATACAGACTTGTGGGTTATCAGATTCTAATCCTGTTTATTGTGTTTGAGGTTTTACTATACTACCTATGAACTGGACTGCATTCTTCCATCTTACATATTTTGTCAGCCCTTACCCAACCCTCAGCTCTTCTAGATTCCTTCAGCATCTCACTACAATTCTCCAAATTGATGTTTCCAATTTTTCTCCCTTCCCTCCTGACTTGGCATCACTGAGAACTAAAACCTGACTGCCCAGACCCTTCCTGGGACTCCAGTTGTCCTGTTGCTGCCCTTTTTCCTCCAGGATCTGAAAGAGTCCCGCATGCTGAAGCATGAAGACAATTTGATAGAACTCTCAAAGAGCTCATCACACAACAAATCATGTGTGTGCACCTTCATTCCTGGAGCTGCAGCTGCATGGGCCACTCAGAAGTCCATGGGAATTCCCACATCTTCCATGCTCTGCTTGGAGAAATAATCTTGACTGTGACACTGATGTCTATACTATATGACCATAAACACTCAAAACTGCAAACTGGGAAATCCACCGGATTTCCACAATGGTCCTCACTCCACAACCTAGAGATGTTAGGGGTCAATGTCTAAACTCTTCCCAACTGGCCATCTGTGGGACTCAAAAATCAGGTTTACGGTCAGTTCCAACCCTTAATCTTTGCTTTTCTTTCTGTTCCCATAGAAATGCCCCTCATTAAATGCCTGATCACTGGCACCATCCAGCAAGTACCCTCTACTAGCAAGTTCCAACAGATGGTTCAACAAAAGGTGATCAAATGGAAATGGGCTTATATTATTCAGCAGAAAGAACATCTCTTCTTTCCTTTAACAAGAGGGAGAGACCTGCCAAAGACTCTTTCCTTGACCAAACTCTATCCAGGCTCCTCTGAGCCTTCTTCTCAACTAGGCCTCAACCTTGGCCTATAAAGACTTGAACAAACACTAAATAGCATCTAACAGCTCAAAGTTGCATCCTTAGCATGACCTTAGCCCCCTTAAGGTGCATGCCAGAGAAAACTCCAGGCTTCCCAAAGAAGTGACTGTTCCAGCAAACACCTGAGGATAGGGCTCCATCTCCAAGTCGCTGTGGGAGCTTTCATAAGCATGACTTAGCACATCCAAATGGGTGTTACACAGACCAGCTTCCTCTTCCCACTTTTCGTAACTTCTCACTTCCCTGACTCACTCCTGCCATCCCCCTCCCCCACTCATTCACTCTTCCTTTGAAAGGCCCAGTGCCTCTGAACAAATCTGAATGGAGCTCAGCTCTTTCCCCTACTGTGGGTAGTTACTGAATAAAATCTGTCCTTACTGCTGTAACTAGTGACCAGCTGTGTTCGTCTATGGCACTTCTCTTCCCACTAGGCCCAACACTGCTCCTCAGAGCACCTCTGGGAGTTGGGAGGCAGCAGGCAGTAGGCAGTCAGGGAAGCTCAGTCCCAGGCAATTGGTCAAGAAAAGTCCCTGACTTTAAAAACTGAAAGGCTGGTATAACAGTTCCATTCTGGAGTGACTTCCTCTTTCTCAACATTCTCACATGGGGATGGGGCCACACCACCCTCACCTAGCCCTTGCTGGAGTGTTGGGCTCCAGTCATTTCCTTTCCCTCATGGCAGCCATTTCCCTGAAAGGAAAAGCCTGGAGGTACCCCAGGGGTCAGCCCATCAGGCCTCCAGGGGGAAACTGGTCACTGAGCTCCTCCAGGCCTTGACACCCACAATTCTCCCACTCCCAAGCGTCTGATCCCAGCTCAAAGATCAAGTGTGACCTCTGCAAGCCCATCAAGTCAAAGCACTCCCCCCGGGAGATAGCCCCGTCTTGAGGTCTAGATCCCCTATAGAAGGCCGGATCCCCTATCCTTGTCTAGAACCCTAGCCCCAAGTCGGATCTTCCCGTTCCAACACAGATCTGCTACTCCCTCAACCCAGTCTGGTATCACAGTCCCTTCCGTCCAGAGATTCCCACCCAAGGTCGGATCCTTTCTCATAGGCATCCTAATTTCCCACCCCGCATCCGGAGGTCCTCACCCCAGAACAGACCCCAGATCAGATGCACCCCAGGTCCGGAGACCCCCCCCCACCGCAGATGAGGTCCGCCCCAGGTCGAAGAAGAGCCCCCCTCCCCACCCCAGATCAGATCCACCATAGGTCCGGAGACCCCACCCACCCCATGTCAGATCTGTCCCGGGTCGGTAGAACCCCACCCAAGGCCGGATCCCCGCGGTCCGCCAGCTCACTCACTTCGCCTTCGGCGGCGGCGGCGTCCTTGGCCAGGCGGACCCGCCCCGGGCCGGCGCAGGCAGCGCCGCGGACAGCCCCGGGCGCCCGAGAGGCCCCGCGTGGCTATGGCGGTGATGGCGATGGCGGCTGCGCTGCGGGGACCCGGCGGGCGCTTCCGGTGGCGTACACAGGCCACGGCGGGCGGGGTGCGGGGCTCGGCACTGGGAGCCGCAGGTAGGGCGGGGCGGGCTCTCTGCGCCGGGCGGGGGTCGTCCAGGAGGGGGGGCGTCCTCCAGGGTTTGCCCACGTGGGGGTGTCCCCGCGGGCAGCATTCTGGGCTGGGACAGGAGTCTGCAGGCTTCCAGGCTCTCCGATCCCCCTTCCAGATGGGGAAACAGCTGCGGGACGCCGCTGGAGGTTCTGCTGGGTGAAATGATCTGTGCTTGCAGCCCCACCCCCAGCCAAGTATATAGTCCTGGTGATTATGGTGGTTGTGACTCACCTCCTGAGGTTACCAGGCGCCATCACCTGCACACCCCATTAGTCAGACTTGGCCACCTCCTCCCTGAGTCCCTAGTGGCCACACACAGCAGGTGCTTAGTATTTGCACTGCTTAGAATCATTGACGGGAGACTTCCAAACTGATGGGCTCACTGCTTACAGTGCTGTGCAGGTGCCCTGGGGAGGAGACAATCCCTGGCCAGTCCTCCTGGAGCCCCCAAGGATCATTAACCAAACCAGGTTATTAACCGTACACCAGGCATAAGGGATGGCCCCAGGCTCCAGAGTAGGGGCTGTGTGCTGGGGCTTACAGGAGGGTTGGCACCCAGCCTGCAGGTCAGGGTCCCCAGAGCAGGCCACAGTGCCACCACATCTGCCATGGTGGCATGGCCAGTCCCACATGTGGTGACATCTCCCCACCACATGCCTGCACAGTGACCGACTCCTAGACCTTGTCCCTGGATGACTCCCCATGGGGAACCAGCATTGAGGGGCCTGTGAAAGGAAGGGATGAGGCCTCCTTCAGAGGTGGTGGCTGTGGGAGGAAGAGCAGCAGGGTGCTTGCCAGCAGTGGAATGAAGCTGACAGCATGTGTAGATGGGCAAAGTTGTGTGGCCTTAGGGAGCCTAGGGGATCAAGTGGCCCTGCAGAGGCCTGGGAGGTGGGGAGATGGAGTTGCTCTTAGAGTGGCTTTGCTGACCCCTGGGACTTTGGCCAGGATACCCCATCTTTGAAAGACTCCTTGCTGCATGAGTAAGGTGGGATGTTCATGAGGATTAAACGCAGCTGTGCAGTGGGGCCCTCACCCCACTTGGTGAGAGTAAAAGATGCATAAATAGGAGCTGCTGCAGCTGCTGCCACGAGCCCAGGGCCCTTCTGGCCACTGTAACCTTGGCCTTAGGGCAGAATGGAGTGGCCTTGGAGTGGAGTTTTTTGTTTCTACCTGGGCAACACAAAAGATTCTGCCTCCATGACCCTTGGGCAGCAAGGGGAAGGAAGCCCCAAAGCTAGAGCTTAGCTGCAGTGATGAGGAGCTGACAGGACCTGGGCACAGTGCCAACCCCCAACAAGGATGCCCAGAGCTAATTTTGAGCCTCCTCCTCCATCTCAACTGCAGCTTTCTGTCTGAGAGCAGGAAGGCACCTGCCCCATCCCAGGCTTGGGGGTGGCCCATGCCACCCCTGAACAGGAACCAGAATGACACTGCTGTCACCTGTCCCCTAACACCTGTTACCAGGAAGGATGCACGATGCAGGGAATAGTCACAAAGGGACTCCCAAGGTGGTCCCCTGAAGTGGTCAGTGTGCCTGTGGACACACAGGAAAGCCTCTGCTTGCCCTCCCAGAGCAGTGCACCATTCATTCAGCCTTGTCAAACTTGCTGGGGGCCAGGCCTCTGGTTCAGAGGGGGAGCAGAAAATTAAAGGACAATGGACTCAGAACAAATTGGAGACAGACCTTTCTGGGGCTGAGCCCTGAATGTGCAGTGGGGAAAGGAAGGCTATGAGACTGTCCAGGGCACCAGAGTGCACAGGTGTGTTCCAGGTAACCCCCGCAGAGCAGTACCCACCTCATCCGCCCTACAGGCCCTTGAGGGTCCTTCCCCCTGGCAGGGTATCCCAACCCTCCTACATGTTTAAAGGAAGATTTCCTACACTTACAGAAAGTTCCACTGCTGACCTCTTTCACAGGTTTATCAGACTGAGAGGCTCCTGGGTGTGCACAGCAGGCAGGGAGAGCAAACCAAGGATAAGCCCGCAATCTACACAGCCAGTTGGTTGCCCTGCCCTCTGCCTGATAGCAGGCAAAGGGGACACAGTGTGGGGCTGGGGACACCAGGAGCTTGCAGGGACCTGTTCTGTCAGCAGGAAGGACCAGCACCAGCACCTGCAATGGAAGGTAGGGGTGTTCTCCTGGGCAAAATCTTAGTGTTTCCCCTCCCCCTGTTCACCACGGGGCAGCTGGAGAGACGCTGCCCTGCCCAGCAGGCGTGTGCTCATCGCAGCCCAGCAGTAGCTTGTCTCCAGCCAGCAGTCTGTCCTCAGCTCTTTGGGCTCATATCAAAGCCACCAGAATAACTGACAAAGTTTAGGCCTCTTTAGAGCCCTTGAGTTGAATTTGGAGTTAGGTTCACTGTGGACTGGCTGTTTGAACCAAGTTGTGGCTCCCTTCGATCCCATGTGCGCCTCTCACACATTACAGGTGCCCTCAAATGCCACCTGCTGGACAGAACCCGGGGTGGGCCTGGCTTTGGGGTGGGTGCAATGGAGCGTCTCCACAGGACAGTCTGGTAGCAGGGCACCATCCAAGCACCTGGACACAAGCTCCTGGTGGTGACTCCCCTAACTTCACCAGCTGCAAGCCAGGGCCTCCTCTAGGCTCAACTGAGCTCCTGTGTCCTTGCAAAGCATAGGTTCTAGACCCCTGTCTGTGGGACATCTACAAAGCCAGGGTCCCTGAGGGATGCGGTCCTCAGGAGTATTCTCTACGGCCTTGCCCACCAGAAAGGTCAAGGTGGCCACAAAGGCAGGTGCAGTGTTTTCACTTCTCAGGCTCCAGTGTGACCAGCTGCGCTGGCCTTGGGTGGCAGACCCTTATTTGATCACAGGATCCTGTGCTTCACCCAGGAGCAGTGGCCAGCTCTAGACATTCTGAAAGCAGTCTGACCTCCTCTGCCTTTCAACATACTAATAATTTTCTGTTATTTCTTCCTTTCTCTATAGGGAGTAGGCCAGTGCCTGGTGCCGGGCCTTTCCATCTTGGGCCCTGTGTCAGAGCTTTGACCAGCCGGCCACACCTAAGGACACACCTACTCTCACCTACCCCCGACTCACTCCTTTGCTCACCACGACCCCCCCTTCTGACTGTCCCTTGCTTGCTTTCCATGCCAGCAGTTTGCATAAGAGGGACAGATAATGTCTTCCGCAGGGCAGGAAAGATGTGAGCGGCCCTCTGTGCCGGGCGTGGGAGTGGGCTGTGTGTTGCCTCCAAGGTGACGCCATGGTAAGCCCAAAAGGCATTTTAGAGTCACTTCTCCCCCAAGGCCCACAGTGCACTAGGCACTTTGAGAGGCCAGGGTGTGCTGCCCGATGCAGGGATTGCTTTTTATATTTTTCCTCACTCAGAACAAAAGGTGACTGTTACAGCCGAAAGACACACTCAAGAAAAGTGTTCTTGTTTTTCGTTTTTGTAATTTTTGGGGTAATTTTTATTTTTGAGAGAGTGTGAGCAGGGGAGGGGCAGAGAGAGAGGCAGACAGAGGATCCAAAGTGGGCTCTGTGCTGACAAGCTGACAACACAGATCCCAACGTGGGGCTTGAACTCACAAACCACAAGATCATGACCTAAGCTGAAGTTGGACGCTCAACTGACTGAGCCACCCAGGTGCCCCCCAAGAAGAGTGTTTTAATCCCGTGTCTGGCTTAGAACGTTGGGTGACGTGTAAGTTCAGAGCAGTTCTGAAGCAGAGCAGAGCAGTTCTGGAGCGTGAAGTTCAGAGCAACTTCTTCTTGACCTGATTGTTGTTGCAAAGGCAATTACACACCTTTCACCAACCTCACCTGGCATTGCTTGGTTTCAGGATTTGTGCTGATGATGGATACCATCGTTGCCTTCTGCCTCGATGTGTGATGCATCATCACCCCAGACCATCACAGGATGGGGGCTCCAATCCTATAAAACAGATCTCATACCACATTTAACTGGGCAGAGCTGTTTGCCCTTTGGAAATCACATGGTATCTTATGGGATCCATATCCCAGACTTGTCCTGACCCTTCTTCTCACCTCTCCTTTCTCCAGCAGGGAGGCAGGACTACAATCTCCTGGTGATTGGCGGGGGATCTGGCGGCTTGGCTTGTGCCAAGGAAGGTATGTGTCCAGTTCCCTGTATCCTGCCAGCGTGGCGGGGGCTCCAAGCTTTCAGGGACGCCTGGAGAGGGCTGCATTGTTCTCGTAGCTAGGTGGAGATGCACCCTGAGTGGCCATGCACAGAATGCATTATCTCTGTAGCTGGCCTGCTGGTCTCTGGGGTCCTACATCCTGCAGGGTCACCCCAAGAGCCTCCCTGCTCCCTGCCGCTCCCGAGTTGTCTGTGCAACTCCCAGCAGCCAGGATGACACCCAGGTCTGAGCCTGCCCTCTTGGGCTGCAGCCCAAGGCCTCATGGGAGCTGTCCCCACCCATCTGACATGTCTCCCACCACCCACACCCTTGCTCACTCTTCTGCTACAGCCCCTGGCTGCCTCACTGCTTCCCGAAGGTCTTTCTGGCCTTGCGCCTCACCCTGGCTGTCTGCCTGGCCTGGTCTGGCCTGGTCTTCACCAGCCTGGTTAGCTGTGGGGCTCACTCATCTTCCTTCAGTCTTTGCTGCCAAGGGTAGAATTACCCCCTTCCACACACATCTGGTCCCTGCTCCCGGCTCCACTGTCCTCGTTCTTAGCCCTGGCACTGTCCCACAGAGATCATGGTTTGTTCTGCTGTCCGTGTCTAACCAGATGGGTCTGGGCACCCCGGGGTGCTCAGTAAAGATGTGTTGAGTGAAAGGGCTGGACCCAGAGGCATCCAGAGACCTCGTGTTGCAGTTTACCACTAATCTGGATGCGGAACAGATGGCCACCATTTCACTGGGGGCTCTGCTCTCTGCTTTAGGAGTGCCTGGCAGTCTGCTTGTCTGTCTAAATGATAAGGAGGCAGGTGAGGCAGATGTGGATGAGGGAGAGGGGAAGACAAGAGAGAAATGGTGCCCAAAACATGAAGAGTTGAGCAGCCACCCTGACCATTTAATTACAGCTCTCTGATATCAGATCCTGGGTTTTAGAATCACAGTTGGCATAAAGGAAATTTGCTGTCCACTGCTCTTGCTCTGAGGGGCAGAGGAGGGTGCTGGCCTGCAGTGGAGGGCAGGAACCTTGGAAGTCTCCCAGCTGATTTGGGGGCCCACAGAGGGACACGAGATCCTCATCCCATTGAACCACAGAGCCACCCCAAGAAACAGAGCATACAGACAGTTGTCCCAGTGGTGTGTCTTATAGCAGAAGAAAGCCCTGGATGTCGTGTCCACTCTAGTGTCTTATCTGTAGAGGCACATCTCTGTTAACCCACAACACTTCCCAGGTCTGTCTTTGCCTTTCTCAACAGTGACATCTCTCCCTGTGTGCTTTTCTATAGCTTTACTGAAATATAATTGACTTAAACCGTACATATTTACAGTGGACAACTTGATATGCTTTGACATACGTACACACCTGTGAAGCCAAGTACCGCAGTCAAGCTAGTGAACATGTCCGTCCCCCCCGCATTAGCTTGCCGGGGTTGCCGTCACAAAGAACCACAGGCTGCATGGCTTAAGCAGCAGAAATGTATTTCCTCACTGGAGCCTGGAAGTCTGAGATGAAGGTGCCAGCAGGGTTGTTTCTTCTGAGTCCTCTGTCCTTGGCTTATAGATGGCTGTCATTTCTCTGTGTCCTCACATGGCCTTTCCTCCGTGTGTCTATGTCCTAATCTCATCTTTTTATATGGACACCAGTCAGATTGGAGTAGGTAGGGCCCACCCTATGGTCTCAATTCTAACCTCTATAAAGACCTTGTCTTCAAATAAGGTCACATGCCAAGGTTCTGGAGGTTTGGGCTCCAACATGAATTTTGACGGGACGTGACTCAGCTCATAACAAACCCCAAAGTTTCCTCAAACCTTGGGAACCCCTTCCTGCTGCTCCCTCTCTGCTGCATCCCCAGACAGCCAATGATCTGCTTTCTCTCACTACAGATTAGTTTGCATTTTCTAAAATCTTGTTATGCAAGATGAGATCATGCAGCATGTATTCTTACTTCTCTGGCTTTTTTTCACATAGCATAATTATTTTGAGATTGATCTGTGATGCTGTGTGCATCTAGAGTTCATTCCTTTTTATTACTGATTAGTATTCTGTTGTTTGCATGCACCACATGATGTTGGGCCAGTCACCTATAGGTGGACATTTGGGGTATTTGCAGTTTGGGGCTATTGTGAATGGTGCTGCTGTGAACATTTGGGTTTGTGTTTTGGTGTGGATGCATGTTTTCAATTCTCTGAGATAAATGCCTAAAAGTAGAACAGGTAGGTCATGTAGTATATCTCTTCTTTAGGTATTTTTTCATTTATTGCCATAGTCTTTCATAGTCTTCAATGCACAGGTCTCCACATCGTTCATCAGATTTATCATGAAGTGTTTCATATGTTTTCTAACAGCTTTTTGAGATTAAGTCATATACCATACTATTCATTCATTTAAATTGCATAATTCAGGGGCGCCTTGGTGGCTCAGTCAGTTAAACATCTGACTCTTGATCTCGGCTCAGGCCTTGATCTCAGGGTCATGAGTTTAAGCCCTGCTTTGGACTCTGTGTTGGGTGGGAAGCCTACTTAAAAAACACAAAAATGCACAATTCAGTAATTTTTAGTATATTCACAGAGTTTTACAACTATCACTATATCAATCATAGAAATTTTCACCACCCTCCAAAATTATTCTGTATCCATTAGCAGCCAGTCCTCAGCCCCAGACAACCACTAATCCACCTTCTATTTGTGTGTATTTGCCTATTCTGGATATTTCATATAAATATGTGGTCTTTTGTCTTTGTATCTTCCACTTACCATAATGTTTTCAGCACTCATCCACCACACAGCATATGCTAATGCCGTATTCCTTTCAGTGGCTAAATACCATTCCACTGCATGGACAGATCACATTTTATTATCCACTTGTCCATTGCTGGACATTTGGGTTGTTTCTACTTTTTTGGCTTTTGTGAATGATGGTACTGGGAACATTTGTGTGCATATTTTTGTGTGGATCTGTTTTCCTGTCTCTTGGGTAGATACCTAGGAGTAGAATTGCGGAGTTGTGTGGTTTGACCTTTTGAGGAAATGCCAGACTATTTTCCAAAGTGGCTGTATCATTTTATATTCCCACCAGTGATGCAGGAAGGTTCAGATTTCTCCACATCCTCTCTAGCATGTGTTATCTTTTTTATTATAGTCTCCTAAGTAGGTGCTCAAATGGTACCTCCTTGTGGTTCGTCTGTGTTTTCCTAACGATTAATGACATGGATCATCTTTTCATGTGTTTATTGTCTATTTGCATATCTATGAGTAAATGTCTATTCACAAGTTTTGCCCACTTTTTTTTTAAAGATTTTATTCTTAAAACAATTTTTTTAATGTTTATTATTTATTTTTGAGAGACAGAGTATGAGCAGGGGAGGAGCAGAGAGAGAGGGAGGCACAGAATCCGTAGCAGGCTCTGGGGTCTGAGTTGTCAGCACAGAGCCTGACGTGGGGCTTGAATCCATGAACTGTGAGATTATGACCTGAGCCAAAGTCAGATGCTGAACCTACTGAGCCACCCAGGTGCCTCCTATGTTACATATTCATACATAAATATATTCTGGTTACTAGACCCTTATCAGGTATATGATTTGCCAATACTTTTTTCCATTCCATGGATTATCTTTTCACTTTCTTGCAGCACATTTTTAATTTTGATGCAAGTCCGGTTTATTTCTTATTTATTTTGTTGCTATGCTTTGGGTATTTGAGAAACAGTGGTCTTACCCAAGCTCACAAAGGTGTATGCCTGTGTTTTCCTCTAAGACTTGTACATTTTCAGCTCTGACACTTAGGCCTTTGGTCCATTTTGAGTTCATGTATACATAGGGTGCGAGGTAGCTGCTTTGGGGTTTGCAGTAGACACCTTGAACTTGTCACAGTCTGCCTGCAAGTGATATTGTCCCACTTCACATGTAGTACGAAAACCTTAGTATGGTAACATGCTTCCCTTACTCCCTTCCGAGCCTTTATCCTATGTGGTCATATGTTTTACTTTTACATGTTATAAGCCCCATAACACATTGCTATTTTTTTGTTTAAACCATTACCTTCAAAAAAGATTAAACTAATGAGGAAAAAATCTTACACATCTGCCCGTGTAGTCACCATTTCTGGTGTACGCTTTCCTTTGTACAGATCCGAGTTTCCATCTGCCATCATTTTGCTTCTACCCTAAGGATGTCAGTGAACATTTCTTGTGATGTGGCTCTAAGAGTAATTAATTCTTCAAGCTTTTGTATGTCTGAAGACATCTTTATCTTGCCTTTAGTTTTTAAAGATATTTTCTCTGGGTGGAGAATTCAAGGAAGATAGAGTTTTTGTTTGTTTTTTCTTTTAGTACTTTAGAGACATTGTCCTTCTGGCTTCTCACTTGCATTATTTCTTTTTGTTTGTTATTAGAGAGAGAGAGAGAGAGAGAGAGAGAGAACACAAACCCAAACAGGCCCCATGCTCAGCCTGACACAGTGCTCAATCCCATGACCCTGGGATCATGACCTGAGCCAAATCAAGAGTGGGACACAACCAACTGAGCCACCCAGCAGCCCTCACTTGTATTGTTTCTGATGTCATCTGCTGCCTCTTTATCTCTGTGTTCTTTCATTGTGTGTCTTTTTTCCTCTGGTGGTTTTCAGGATTTTCTCTTTTCATTGGTTTTGAGCAATTTAATGAGGGTGTGCCCTGGTGTAGTTCTCAATTATTTTTCTGCTAGACTTCACTTAGCTTCTTGGGACCATGGATTTATAATTCTCATCAAGTTGGGAGAATTTTCGATCATTATTTCTCCAGGTAATTTTCCTGTTCTTCCTCCTCTCCTTCACTATGGGAGACTTTAATCACACAATATATTAGGCTGTTCAAAGTTGCCCCTCAGCTCCTGGGTGCTCTCTTCACTTTGGAGAGTTTCTATTCCTGTGTTTCCAAGTTCACTAATAAAAGAGTCTGCAAAGTCTAATCTACCATTAATCCCACCCAATATGTTTTTTATCTCTTTTATTGTAATCTTCATCTCTATAAATCCGACCGGGGTCCTTTTGTATATCTTCCGTGTTGCTTCTTAACTTTTTGAGCACGGAGGATACAGTTACAATATACAATACTCATTTTAGTTTTTTTCTAATTCTGACAACTGTGTCAGTTTTTGGTTGGTTTCCATTAACTGATCTTTTCTCTCTTACGGCTTGTATTTTCCTGCTCCTTTGCATGCCTGATGGTTTTCTATTGAATTTCCCTTGCTGGCTTCTAGATATTTTTAGCTTCCTAGATACAGTTTTGAGCATGTTCTGGAGTTTGATTCCTTTGCATCTTCCACTTAAGATTTATTAGGCGAGGAACACCTGGGTGGCTCAGTCAGTTAAGTGTCCGACTTCAGCTCAGGTCATGATCTTGCAGTTTGTGAGTTCAAGACTCGCATCGGGCTCTGAGCTGACAGTGCTGAGCCTGGAGCCTGCTTTGGATTCTGTGTCTCCCTCTCTCTCTGACCCTTCCCCTGCTTGTGCTCTTTTTCTCTCTCTCAAAAATAAATAAATAAACATTAAAAAAATTTTAGGTGGCTCAGTCGGTTAAGCTTCTGACTTAGGCTCAGGTCATGATCTCACGGTCTGTGAGTTTGAGCCCCGTGTCGGGCTCTGTGCTGACAGCTCAGAGCCTGGAGCCTGCTTTGGATTCTGTGTCTCCCTCTCTGTCTGCCCTTCCCCCATTCAGTCTCTCTCTCTCAAATAAATAAAACATTTTAAAAAATTAAAAAAAAAAATTTTTTTAATTTATTAGGCAGGTCCAGAGCTGTGCCCAATCATTCCCAGTGACTGGGATCTGACCTTAATACTTTCACAGCTCCCCAGGAATCATTTGTTTTGTCCAGTTTACCTTCTGGGAACAGGCAGTATTCCCAGCCCTGCATGATCACTGTCTCCTCTGGTCTTTCTGGATGATTCTTTCCTGGCCTCAGGTAAATTCCTCACACACATGCACTGATCAGATGTCTGGGGTTCTGTGCAGCTCTCTCCTCTCTGGTTCTCTGTCCCAGAAGCTCTGGCTGCCTCAGTCTCCCCAGGCTCCCAGCCTCTCTCCTCAGCCATTGAATCTGGTGGGCTCTGCCTGTGCTGCATCCTGAAGACTCTCCAACTGTGAGGCTCACCTCGTTTGTTTCCTATCTTCCAAGAATCACTCTTCTTGGAAGAGTAATGTTTGGTTTCTTGAAACCCTTATTTTATGTATTCCGTCTGGAGTTTTGGTTGTCTTGGATGGGAGGGTACATCCGGTCCTTGTTGCTCCATTGTGTCAGATGGGGGAGACAGACGTAGGCATGTTTGAAGAGTCCCCCTTGTTTTTAATTTTTTTTTTTAATGTTTAGTTATTTTTGAGAGAGAAACAGAGCACAAGAAGGGAAGGGGCAGAGAGAGAGGGAGACACAGAATCTGAAGCAGGCAAAGAGTCCCCCTTGTTTTTAAAACAAGCACTGCGATCGCATCACTGATCAGTTGAGCAAAATGGGTTTTTACATGAAGGCTTCTAAAACTTTGTTCTGATCTTGGTTGATAGCCATGAATTGAGTACATTCTGTAGTATGTGAAACACTCATGAGTCACGATGTTTAAGTCGGGCATGCCCTCAGTCAAGTCCAGTGCCCAGGCTGGCGATGCAATTCCCCAAGTAAGCCAAGGGGAAGCCCTTCAATTATCCCTGGCTAATTGGTAACAGGGTCAGAACCTAGGATTGGTGGCCCTGGGAGGAATCTGCTCACAGCCAGTGGGGAAAGCCAGGAGACTCCAGACAGGAGGTGCAGTTGGAGCCCAGGTCTCCCTCCCACTTTGGGGCCTGGCTGATCCCGGACCTGCCATTTGACCTTCCATTTTCTCACCCTGAGAATGAGGTAGCAAATAGCCACAAGGGTAGACCTTGGGTAGAAGCCTCCCATGGTGTCCAGTGGAGAAGAGAGGAGATGAATGAGTCTCCTGGGTAGGTCTGGGGAGAGAGCCAGGGGAAGCTCCGAGTCTGGGGCCTCTCCCAGGAGGTGGATACTCCTGTGATGCATGTAAGTATGCTCTGGGTGGGCACCAGGCTCATGCTGAATGTCTGGGCCTGGAGCCAGGTGCGGCAGAAGACAAGGGAGGGCTGTGGTGGGCATATGAGGAAGGGTGGGCATCCCACTGGGTCCTGGCACTAGGGTGGGTGGTGTGAAGGCTACAGTCAAGAAGAGGCCCAAGGGTTCCCATTTATGGGCAGCACAGCTGTGTGGCAGCTGACAGGTGGGGAGATCTGGGTGTGGAGCTGGTGGGAAGTTGCTGGTCCTGGTCTTTCCCTGCCGTTTTCTGGTGGTCATGGGCCCCTAGGGTCCCCAGCCCCAGCCCGAAGCAGCTGCCCATCTGCTCTCTCTTTTTGTCTTTCCAGCCGCTCAGCTGGGAATGAAGGTGGCCGTGGTAGACTATGTGGAGCCTTCCCCCCGAGGTAGGTAGCCCTGGATGGGAGCCGTGTGTCCTGGGGAAGAGGGAGGAAGGGTGCCTGGTTCATGCACGGAGGGTGGCTGAGCCTAGAGCCAGTCACCCACTGCTAGTTGGCATCTCTGGCACAGGTCCTGTTTCTCCAGTAAGTCACCATTAATGTAAAGTTCCTCGTTCTTATTTAAAAATGAATCTGACTATAATCATAGAGAGTAAATTCACAGGGCAGTGTTCACCTGGAGCGTGTCTGAGTTGCAAACAATGACTTCAAGGAATCCTACACAACTGTAGAACAGGAGAGACTTCTAGTCCCCTGAATACAAATCTAAACATGCTCTTCCCAACATGCCAGGCACTAGGTGGGGCCTAGGCGGCACGTGTGTGAACGTTGGCTGCATCCCCAAGAAGCTGATACACCAGGCAGCGCTGCTGGGGGGTATGATCCGCGACGCTCCCCACTACGGCTGGGATGTGGCCCAGCCGGTCCTGCATGACTGGTGAGGAGCCCTGCCCACTCCCAGTGCTTGTCCGCTGCTCATGGGGGAGGTTGACTGCTCCATTAACCCTCACGGAAGCATGCTATCAGAGAGGGGCCCTCACTGGGAACAGCTCTGTGCCCCACCCCTTGACATTTGGCAGAGTCTAGAGACATTTTTGGTTATCACCACTGGTGGGGGGGGGCTGCTGCACCTATGGGGTGCTGCTAAAGGCCCTATGGTGCACCGGACACCCTCACAAAGGTTGATCTGGCCCCAAAGACCACTGGTGCAGGGTGAGAAACTGATTCAGGTTCCACAGGTGGCACCTGGTCTGCTCTGAGCTGCACATAGGCCCCTCTGTGGTTCTCAGATGACCTAGACTCAGGGCCACTGCTGTGTCCTGGTGGCTGTGCCCCAAAGCCCCTGTTTTCCCTGAGTCCAAAGTCCCACAGCCCCAAACCCAGGACAGAGACAGTGGCCGTGGGGATAGATGTCACATTTCCCACCTTTAGAATCACTTTGTTTCTTAGTATTTCTGCTAACCCACTATTTGCATCTGATCGTCTGTTGTGGGACTCTATAGTTATTGCTTCTGTTGTGGTTTTTAACATCTCTTGTTGTGTGTTAACAGGAGGAAAATGGCAGAAGCTGTTCAGAATTATGTGAAATCCCTGAACTGGGGTCACCGGGTCCAGCTTCAGGATAGGTACTGAGGCCTCCTCAGGCCCTCCCGGGCCCTCTCTGGGTCATTTCATACCTTGTCAAGCACTTAACTCCTCAAAGGCTCAGCAGTGATAAGACTAGAAGTCCCTGCCCAAGGGGTGGGGGTGCACACACGAGAAGCAGATGGGGTGAGTGCCCTGTGAGCAGAAGGCCACCCTGCAAGCTGGCACCTGCAGAACCTGGAGTAGCAGGGAGTGGGGGGCATGTTGGCAGGATAGCTGGAGCCCAGGGCTGCACCAAGGAGGAGGCATGCTCGGAGCTGGGGCTAGGGAGAACAATGGCCAGAGTGTGGGAGCATAGAGAGGGCCATCCCAGACGCCAGCACCTTCCTCGAGGCAGGTGACCTTTCTCCTGTCAGGGTGGACCACTGTTATGTGGAAGGAGCCCCATGAGCCCCATGTTGCCCAGGCCCCACGCTGTGAAGTCCACAACTCACCTCTCATCTCCAAGGCTCCCACACCCTGAACCCCACACCTTACCACCCACCTCCTGGCTCTCTAGGCATACATGAAGGCACCTGCTGTTGTGTGCTGAAGCATATGTCCAACATGATCATTCTAGCCTGGGACAAAGTCCCGTCAGCCCTTTGGGGTCCCCCAACCAAGATGCCGAGATTTCTTCCACCAAAGGATCCTCCCTGAGGAGCCACTACCAGACGGAGAGGTGCCCCAAACTGCACTTGACTCTGGCTAGGCTTTGCTCCTGGCCCTGTAGCTCTTCCCTGTGCCCATGCAGGTCATGGAGGGGAGAGTGTTCCCTCAGAGGTCTGGTGGCTCTCATCTGAGCTCTATTTGCTTGGCTCCAAGAAGTCTTCCTGGGCCTGTACAGTAGGCAGCTATTTTGCACCCATGAAACCCAGGACACCTGAGCTGGAGAAGCTGGCCCACCTGCCCATCCTGGTCGTCCCTAGTGATCCCCCCCACCAGGGAGCTGAGCTGTATCCTGTTGTTTTTCCTCTGTGTGGGGCTCAGTATCCCCCAGTGCGGTTTGCTGGAAGCATAGGGCTCTGCCATCCATCCTGCTGGCCCTGGGCAGCAACCAGGCAAGTGCCAAACAGGCCTGACCCCAGGGCAGCTCTAGAGGTGCCCACAGATGGAAGCCGGTGCAGAACTTCTGTCTGTATCCTATGGCTATTGCTGAGCTGTGGGGGTGAGTGAGGACTTGCTTCCTACAGCTCAGGCAGCATATGGAGGCATGGGGCTTGATTGTGGGGAGGACATAAAGTCCAGGAGGTGATAAAGCCTTCCCAAATGTGCCAAGAACCCACCACTACAGGGTGGCCTTCATTATTAGAAGATGTGGATCATTTCTACACACCATGCACCTGACCACCCTTATGTCCTCATCAGACTTGTTTTCCAGCCTCACTATCCCCTAGAGGGATGTAAGAGTGTAAGAGTAATGTCTTCCTAGTGGGCACCCTTCCTTGTCAGCAGGAGGTTGGTCATTTGGATGGCGGGGATAACTGGGTGCACATGGGGGCCTCTGTTCCCTGCCGGAAAGTGCCCAGGTGACAAGGATGGACCCTAGGGAGGCTCAGCCACTTCTGTCATCACACACACCAGGGCTGTACTTGGGCTCTCAGAACTATGCTGGCTTCTGTCCAGCAGTTCCAGGGATCTATGGTCCAGGGGACCCTTGGGGAGATGACAGCTACCCTTCTCCCCCTTCATGCTTCCCAGTGCTGTCTGCCCCACCTGAGCTGTGGGCAGGGGGCTGTGGGTCCGAGCTAGGCTTTTACCCATCTGCTCCCTGTTTAATCCCATAAGTGACACTTAATTTACAGAGGAAATATTTGACAATCTTATTTTTATTTTGCAGAAAAGTCAAGTACTTTAACATCAAGGCCAGCTTTGTCAATGAGCACACGATTTGCGGTGTCACTAAAGGTGGGAAAGAGGTGAGTGCCCAGCTCTCCTGAGTGGCTCCTCTCAGGCAGTCCTGACCCTTCCAAAGACCTGGGGTGCTGACTCCAGCTTCATTCAACCCCAGTGATGTTCGCAGTAATAAGTGCTGCTGGAATTGACAGCAGATCTCTCTGAGGCTGGTTGTCACTCTCCATAAACAATGAAACAGACCACTGAGATGCATGTTGTGCTAGGCTGCCTGCTGTGCTGGGCGATAGGGTGGGTGGTCACAGCCTTGCAGAATTTTGTGGGGATTGGAGGAGACGAGACACCTGCAGGGTGCTCTGTAAACTGGGCGCGGGGGGGGTGGTGGTGTTTGGAGTTACAATGTCTCCCTGCCCTCTTCTGTTGCACCCCCTCCTGGCTTGAGTACCCTTGACAGGCTCCCAGCTCCAAGGGACCTCTGAGCTCCTGGCTGGAGGGTCCACACTGCAGGGCAGCAACTGTAATTAGAAAGTGTGGGTCTCTGCCAGGGGTACCTGTGGGCAGTCGAGCCCTCTGCATCTGTGTGCCGCAGTACATCTGTGTGACCACAACTTCCTTGATTTCTTCTCAGACTTTGCTTTCCGCGGAGCATATTGTCATTGCTACTGGAGGGCGGCCAAGGTACCCCACCCACGTGAGTGTCCCCAGCACACAGCCTTCCCTGCCACCCTGGGCACGTTCATGGTCTCTCAGCTCATGCTTCCCACACCAGCAGCATCCCCATTCTTTCTTTTCTTAAAGAAATTAGTTTTTCTATATTCACTGTGGTCACTTTTTCTTTCTTTCTTTTTTTTTTTTTTTCAGTTTTAAAGTTTATTTGTTTTGAGAGGGAGAGAGGGTGTGCACACACGTGAGCAGAGGAGAGGCAGAGAGAGAGAGGGAGAGAGAATCCCAAGCAGCCTCCGTGCTGCCATTGCAGAGCCTGATGGAGGGCTTGAACCCGTGAACTGCGAGATCATGACCTGAGCTGAAACCAAGAGTCAGACGCTTAATCAACTGAACCGACTAAGCCACCCAGGCATCCCTGTTTCTAATTCTTTCTCATGTCCATTCTACAGAAGCAGGTCAGCAGGGACCCAGTACTGCTGAATCCTAAGAACAACTGTCACTTCACTCTTCTGGTGGCTCTGAGACACCACCGCACCTGGTCTTCTTTATCTTGCTTTGCTGATTCTTCCTTTTCTCTTCAGCCTCAAAATGTTGGAACATCCAGGACTTTAGCCTTTTCTTCCTTCCCCTACCCCAAATCTTGCTTTTAATTGACATAAAATTTATACACCATAAAATGCACCCTTTTAAAGGGTACGATTCAGGGAGTTTTAGTATATTCACAGTTGTGCAGCCGTCAGTCTCCACTACCTAATTCCAGAACATTTTCACCCCCAAAATGAAACCTTGTACCATTAGCAGTCACTGCCCATTCCCTGCCTCCCCAACCCCTGGCAACCACTAGTCTGCTTTCTGTCCCTATGGATTTGCCCACTCTGGACATTTCACATAAATGGAATCAGACATGTGGCCTTTGTGACCTGCTTCCTGCACTCAGCAGAATGTTTCCAAGATTCCACATTGTAGCATGTGTTAAAACTTCATTTCTCTTTATGCCTGAGTAATGATCCATTGTGTGGGTAGACATATTTTGTTTATCCACTTGTCCACTGATGGACATCTGAATTGTTTCCACTTTGAGTTGTTGTGAATAATGCTGCTGTGAACATTTATGTACAAGTTTTTCTGTGGACTTAAGTTTTCACTTCTCTTGGCTATATACCTAGGAATGGAGTCGATGGTCAGTTTTTACTTTTTGAGGAACCACCAGACTGTTTTCCAAAGCAGCTACACCATTTTACATTCCCCCACCAATAACATGTAAAGGTCATACTATACTTTCTTGTTTCTTCACATTTTGTAATTTTTTTATTGAAAAATGAATATTTCAAATAAAATAACGTGTTAACTCTGGAAGTCAGAATCTCTCTCCACTGTAGGATTTTGTTTATTGCTATTGTTTGTCAGGTGGTTTTCTGAACTGATTTTGTAAAATCTATATTCTTTGTCATGGGAGGCCACTAACGTCTCTGCTCAGTTAGCTTAGTGGTCAGCTAGTAACTAGACAGAGGTTTCCTTAAACACCTGGAGAAAACACACAGTCTTTGCTGAGGGGTTTGTAGGCATTTGGGGGCACGCTTTTGACATTTAGCCAGGTACCAGAAACTCTGCCTTAGCCCTCACTACCTACTTGTGCTGGGCCTCAAGGCCAGCCAGAGGTGAGAGTTCAGGCTGTCTCAGGCCTTTCCCTGGTGTGTGCACAGCCCAGTGCCTACACCTGGCCTTCTAGGTCCCCAGGAATACGTGGGACCTTTTCAAAGCTCTAATGGACGTCTCATTCCTTGGCTTTTCCTTTTAAACTTTTGGGTAGTATGTTGTTTGCTTCAGCTGTTATCCATCACCTCAGGCAGCTGTGACATTACATCACTGGGAAGATCCTCCTCAGAGAGAGCTTTTGACCCTGGGCAAGGTCAAGAGAGGTGGAAGATAAGCCTCTTGAGTGGGGTCTTCTGGGGAAGCCCCAGCCAGGTCCAACAATGACTCTGGGAAGGAGCTTTGGAAGGCCTCTGGCTCTGTTCTGCTCTCCAGTACGTTTTTAAAGTCACTCTTCATTTCTCAAGGTTGCTGCTGAGCTGAGAGATGGGGCTAGCGTCAGTTAAAACTCCACCAAACTCACTGTTCTTACCAAGTCTCAGCCATTTTTCTTGACTGAAATGTTCCCTGTGTTGGGGCGCCTGAGTGGGTCAGTCGGTTAAGCGTCCGACTTCAGATCAGGTCATGATCTCACGGTTCGTGAGTTCGAGCCCCGCATTGGGCTCTGGGCTGATAGCTCAGAGCCTGGAGCCTGCTTCGGATTCTGTGTCTCCCTCTGTCTGCCCCTCTGCTGCTTGCACTCCGTCTCTCGCATTGTCTCGAAATAAATAAATGTTAAAAAAAAATTTTTTTTTTAAAGTGCCCTATGTTGCCACAAGCCTTTGGTTAATTTCAATGGTTCTCAAAAAGTTGAATTTTACTCTTTTTTTTTTAATTAATTTATTTTTTTTTAGTTCTGGTTGTTTTTTTTTTTAATTTTTTTTTTTAACGTTTATTTTTGAGACAGAGAGAGACAGAGCATGAGCGGGGGAGGGTCAGAGGGAGGGAGACACAGAATCCGAAACAGGCTCGAGGCTCTGAGCTGTCAGCACAGAGCCCGCACAGAGCCCGACGCGGGGCTCAAACTCACGGACCGTGAGATCATGACCTGAGCCGAAGTCGGCCGCTTAACCGACTGAGCCACCCAGGCGCCCCAAGTTCTGGCTGTTTTTATGGAGGGGTGAACTTTGGGAGGTCCTCAGTCCACCATTTTTTGCCAGCATCCCCTCCTGGCCCCGTCTTACTTGAGGGTGCTTCTCTGCCCTCACCCCCACAAGGAAGGTGGAGCTAGTGGAGAGGGGGATGGGAAGCAGGAAGCGGTTTGGCTGAGGTCACAACCACATGGGTCTCACAGGGGAACCTGGGAACCAGGTGGCACAAGCCCTGAGCCTCCACATGGGCTGTGGTGAAGTTAATGAGGCCAGTGGATTTCCCGGGCATGGAGGCTGCATCTGCCTCCTAGTTAGGACAGAGCACAGATGGAGGAGGAACAAGGGAGTGGTTCTGTTTCTCCTCAGATGCTTAAATCCTAAGCCTCTACTTTTAGTTCTATGCTTTCTCTGGAAATGGGGAACAGAGGGGGCACAGAGGGAAATGTACACCTCCAGTCCTCAGAGGCTACCATGCCTCCCTTCCAGCTGTCAGGCCCTCAAGAGCAGCCTCCAGAGGGGACAGGTGGCTTGTGCACAGAGGTGGCCCTCGGGCAGATTATGTGGCTCTGTAGGGTGGCAGGGTGCTATTGTACAAGGTAGCTACAACAGACGGGAAAGGTGGGTGACCCTTAGTGACCCCCACACCCATCAGCCAAGCCCACATTGGTTCTGCTTAAAGCCCCTGAAGGCCACAGTCAGCTCCCAGGAGCTGGGCAGTCGTCTCAGGCAAACCTGCATATGTGCCAGGGTGCCCTGCAGAGGCAACAGGCCTGGGCCCACCATGCTGGACCTCAGCTGGGCAGCCACCATGTCTCCATTCGCTCAGAGGAGGATAGAGCAGGAGCTGTCCGGTGCAGGGGGAGTCAGCTCAGTGGCCACTCCACCCTCCCATCACCCACCTCCACCACACCCTCCCTGGGTGCCTGCCAAGACTTGCTTATGTTTTAGGCCCTTTGATTTCCAGACCTTTCAGTTTTCTTTGCACAACCCCGAGAAATTCCTGACTTTATTTTTATTGCCAATTGGAATCATAAACTGTTTGCAGTCTGCTTCCTCTCCACCAGCACATCTTACTCTTCTTACTCTCATGGGCTGCTGAGAGGACGCTGGTCCTTGTGTCTCCCCAGTCTGCTTGGCAGTCCCTCTTGGGCTCCTCTGGGATTCAGGAGAGTCTGTACAATTCCCAGGCTCCCTCAAGAGTGCCCAATAGCATCCAGCCTTCAGCCTTGTGCTTTTGGAGCCAGCCTGTCCCTTCATGCCCTGACTCACTCTGCTCCTCACCTGCCCTCCTCTCGGCCCGGGTCTGGATCAAGGGGAAGGCCCTGGAGAGCAGGGAGAGCCATACCCCAGCTCCCCAGCCACCTCATACAGCCAAGGTGTGCTGGGGTGCTTTGCCCAGTAGTGGATGGCACACTGAGTCAGATATAGCCTGGTCACCTGTCCCTAGAGGCTAAACCTGAATAAAAGTCTGTGGAGCAAGGAAGTGCACCCATGTGTGAGCCGGGGTGGTTCTGGTTGAGTTGCGTCTACAAAATGGTCGTCCTCTTTGGGGGAAGTCTCTAGGAACAGGCTAGGTGATGCTCTTCTCACACTGATCCTTTTTTTTCTGGGTAGATCGAAGGCGCCTTGGAATATGGAATTACAAGTGATGACATCTTCTGGCTGAAGGAGTCCCCTGGAAAAACGTAAGACCTGGCATGGGCCTTAGTGGAAATCCTCTTGTTCACAGTTGCAAACATCAGGGCCATTTAGAACCATATGTTAGTCCTGTCTCTCTAGTGCATTCTTTCTTATCTACTGGAAAGAAGGAAAGGGAACATGGTTCTTGTGCCCCTTGGTGGGGCTGTTGACATACTGCATCCTGTGACTGTCTTAGAAGTGATGACACAAGTATTACAAAATGCATCAGCCAACTGTCTAGGGCAGCGGTTTTCAAATAGGGTTCTTGGAGCCCCAGGGTATCAGTGGGTCCCGTTAAGGACATCACAGAGGAAGGATATTCAAGGAGGAGAAGGTAAGGCCAGGTCATTAGGGAAAGCCATTGACCTCTCCTTGGGCCTTGATTAAACATCCCCTTTCCTCTGGTTTACACCTTGGGCTTCCCTGAAATCCAGCAAAGGCTCCAAAGTTCTCAGAAACCATAGCTCGGTTGTGGAAATAAGACTTGAAGTGTGTGAGTGGTTTTACACTTCCTGAGCAGGTGATAATGCACTAAATGCACTTCCTGTACCCACAGAGCAGGCTGTTAGGGGGGCGTTTCAGGTCCAGACAACTCTTGTGAGCAGCGTTGGGGGTAGTAGTTGGGGGGGTGGGGGTGGGGGACTTCATGCTTGCAGGGACTGGAAAGGCCACCAGAGGGCAGCAGAGGCTTGGTCGTCAGCAGGCGCTCGGTGGCCTTGGGACTTGGTTTTGAGAATATACATACATACATACATATGGGGTGGAAAAGCGAGGAAAAGTGCGAGGGTAAATGGGTGTGTGTGTGCAAGTATATGTGTGTAGGCACGGGTGTGCTCTGCTTGTTACTGTTTCACTCTTCATGAGGCATCTCTGTTCGCAGCCGGGGCTTGATTCCCTTGAATGGATGTGATGTAGTTTATCTTTTCATGACTCATGAACATCTCCCTAGTCTCTTTTTGTCATCATCATGAAATGCTGCAGTGAAAACCTTTGACGTGCATCTTATTACTGTCATAATGCTTCTTGCATGTTACATACACCTGTCAGGGGTGTTTCCTACAGGTAGAGAACCCAGGTGCAGGGGTAGGTGCCCTTCACACCTTCACCCATGCTGCTAGCAGGCCCTCCCTCCTGGTGGGCTTCACCAGGTTACAGGTGCGCTTCTGCCTGCTGTCCCCCTTCACCCTGCCTGGGACTTCAGCTTTTTCATGAGCTGTAAAACAGAAGGGAACCTCTCCCCCTGCTCCTTTGGGGTGAGCACCACTTGTTTGTGCCCAAGGCCTGTGTGGTCCCTCCCAGTGACTGTGGTCAAGCTCATGCAGGTTTGCATCCCTCTGTCCATCACCTTCTACCAGTTCCCCCAGCTGTGGTTTGTCTTTCTACTTGGGGGTATTTTTTCATACAGAAGTTTGTAGTTTTCATGTTGTCACATTGATCATTTTTTTCCTCTATGCCGAAATTTCTGAGTTATCTTTTCTTTTATCATCAGCCAGTTGGTTAAACATGGCCTGATTTTATTTGGATTTGCTATTATTAGTCATCATTTCACATATTTATTAGCCATTTAAAACTGAGTGTGTTGGGGCGCCTGGGTGGCTCAGTTGGTTGAGTGTCCAACTTTGGCTCAGGTCATGATGTCATAGCTCGTGAGTTCGAGCCCCGCGTTGGGCCCTGTGCTACAGCTGGGAGCCTGGAGCCTGCTTCGGATTCTGTGTCTCCCTCTCTCTCTGCCCCTTACCCACTCGCATTCTGTCTCTGTCTCTCTCAAAAATAAACATTTTAAAAAAATTTAAAAAAACTGAGTGTGTCTGTGAATGTGTGTGAGAGAGAGAGTGTGCGTGTGTGTGTGTGTGTGTGTGTGAGAGAGAGAGAGAGAAAGAGTGTGTGTGTGTGTGTGTGTGTGTGTGTGTGTGTGTGTGTGTGTTGTCAGCTTGGTCCTTGGCCCACTTTCTATCCGGTTTTCCTTTTTTCTTATCTGTTTCTTATCTTCCAGCTGGTTTGCGTATTAAGGCTGTGATCCCATGTCGTTTATACTGCAGATTTTCTCAGCTTGTCATGTCGCTTAACTTGTGTGATGTACAAATGGTTTTTTTTTAACTTTTTTTTTTTTTTTTTTTTTTTTTACGTACCTTAGATCTCTTTTTACACTTAATGGCTTTTAGATTTATTGCATGTTCAGGAAGGCCTGCTCCACCCCCAAGACTGTTTTTGAAAAAGAGCCCCTGTATTTTCCTTTAGGCCTTCCACAGGTCAGATTTTCCTTTGCGACCTTGAGGTATTTGCAGTTCATCTGTGATATGGTATGGTGTGGTGTGGTGTGGAGTGGAGTGGAGGAGTGTGGTGTGGAATGGTATGGTGTGGAGTAGAGGGTGTGGTGTGGAGGGGTGTGGAGTGGAGGGGTGTGGTCTTAAATGGTGTGTGGCGTGGAGCGGTGTGGTGTGGAATGGAGTGGAGGGATATGGTGTGGTGTGGTAGGTGGAATGGTATGGAGTGGTTGTGTGGTGTGGAGTGGAGGCGTGTGGAATGGTACGTGGAGGGGACTGGTGTGAGGTGTAGAGGGGTGTGGTGTGGAGTGGAATGGAGTGGAGAGATGTGGGTGGTATGGTATGTGGAGTGGAATGGAGTGGTGTGTGGTGTGGAGTGGTAGAGAACAGGCTTCTAGGGTTCCCGTGTCGCTGACCACTCACCCTTGAGCCGGGCTGAAAGCTCCATCCCCGAGTGGAATCCCGGTCCTGCTCTGGCTCCTGGCTCCCACTTTCCTGTATCACTGGCGCAAGTGCCTGGCGTTGGCTTCAGATCTTCTTAGTTTTCTTTCGCGTTGATTCCTCTGGGTGGAATGTAGACCTGGTTTGCCAGCCTCTCCACAGTGGTCCGCTGGACCCGTGGTTCAGCCTTGAATGTGCAAGTGCCTGGGAGGCCAGCTCCCTGCACGGAACTTGTGTCCTGTCTGAGGCTGCCATGCGCTTCAGTTGTCTCGGGCCATGACCAAAGGCCAGCATTTTCTGAATCCCAGTCTTTTGTCAAATTAGTTCCTGCATATTCTGTTGTTTTCTTTTGTTTGCTCTTTTCCCATTACGTTTTAAAAGTGGTATCTTCAGTGCCCAGGAAGGGGTCGGTTTCTAGTGATTCTCTCCCTAGCCACTGGTCATGGAGGCTGGGTGTGTGGAGAGGCTGTCCTAGGCCATCACTCAGGGCTGGGGAGGGCAGGAGGCGCAGGCATGGTGGGTGCCGCCGGTGCTCAGCCTGGTGGCCCAAGCTGTGGGCCCCTCCTCTGTGACCGAGTGCCGGGGCAGTGGCCTGCTCCGCTGGGAAGACACCACCCCAGATATTTTGGTCAGGAAAGAAAGTGCTGTGTTTATTTTCTTCAGAAAAAAAACATTTAGAAGATTTTTTTTTTTTTTTTAAAAAAGCTCTTTCGTTTAGAAGGAATCTAGGTATGTTATTGTTTAAGAAAAAAGTGTTTGCAATGTATCAGTCACCCGTTTCGTTCTGAGCATGATTTATGTGAGGAAATGGTTTTTTTTAAAAATTAAGCTGGAGATATATCCCTGTACGATGCTTCTGTGAAAATGCGGCTTTTGTCCGGTGCTGTTAATGCAAGTTGTAACAGTGTGATATGGGAGTCAGTGTTTACATGCTACATTCCTCTGCTGCAGTCAAAATAAGCCCGGAGGGTCTACAGTAGCATTTCTGTATTTTATCAGCTTGGGCTGGGGCTGAGGGGGAGGCCTCTGCTCACACTTGGAGGGGCTGTTTCTGCCAGATTTATTTGCCTTATAAATATTCCCTGTGTTTATTTTAACTTGCTTTTAAAATGGAGCTGAAATTAATATGGACCTGAGGGCTGCCCCCCGGCCCTGTAGTGCCTCCCACAGCCGGGCCGGGCATTTCTGCTTGGTCCCATCGGGAGGCCCAGCCGGTGGTGGAGGGTGCCCAGAGAGCCTGGGCTCTGCCTGCAGCGGGTGCCATCTCCACCGGCCTCTGGGTGGGCACGTCCGGCCCCACGTCCCTTATGGGTTCTACAGCATGCACAGGGCCTTCTTCCCTTCGTTCCTCCCCATGACGGGGCACAGGCAGCATCTGAGACCTTTCAGGATGTATCGGAGTGGGGCACAGTGGCAAGTAGCCCTTCGTGAGGCCTGTGTCCTATGGTTGCTCCACGTCTTTGCCCCCTCAAGGCATGAACCCCAGTGGCCATAGAGGTGTTGTAGGCTCACAGACATTTGAGGAGTGCCTCTATCCTCCTTTGCTCGAATCCAGGTCTGGGGAACCTAAGGCTGGATAGATGGTAGAGAGGGGATGATGAAGCCCAAGCCCAGTTGGTGGAAAGAATTAAACACCCTTCACTACACAGCTGGATTACCCCAGAGGTAACAGATCATGTGTAGAAAACTCTAACATATGCAGTGTGAGCTCCCAAGTCCATGAGCAGGACCCTGTGAGGCCAGGGGGGAGATGCAGCCCGGCTGCCCAGATCCTCAGAACCACACCCCCACCTGAGGCATCCACTCAGCCTAGGCTACCCAAATGCCAGCTTTGTGTCTGGCTTGTTTAGCTTTTCCGTTGTTCTTGTTTCTTCATTTTTCTGGGTAAATCCAGGGCAGGTTGAGGAGGAGCAGGAAGTGAGGAGGATTCTGGGAGAACAACAGGGTCCCCTAGGCAGGTAGCAGGAGCCCCTTCGGAAGGAATGCTCAGGGGGATGATGGCCACTTCAAGAAACCATCCACCACCAGTGGAGGAAATGGGGGTGCAGGGTGTGCGCTGCCCTGCATGGGGAAGCTTGGAGATGGCATGCAACTCTCCCTGCCCCAGCTGTCCAGCCCAGCAACCCTCTGGCAGGTGGAGGGAGGGTGGAAAGGAGAAAGGGAGGCCGACTCACCACAATGCTTTCAAGGAGGCAGGCACTGGGGTATCTGGATCCTTGTGCACCCAGGCAGCTTGGCTCCGCCTTTGATCACACAGCCGGGTGACCTTGGTTCACTCACCTGGAGGGTCACCTCCTCTTTCAGGCCTTCTGGACCCAGGCATCCTGGCTGGGACTTGGGCCCAGCTGCCCAGTCTGCCCGGGCCAGGATCCTCAGGTCCTGTGCACGCTGTGACTATTCAGGCAGCCTAAAGGTGAGGAATTGAGGTCACTCTGCTCCAGACCCCCTTGGCTCCCTGGCCCAGCTGGTCAGCACTCACACCTGGGGTTCACGCCATGTCTGCAAGGCCAGCTCTGTGCATAGGTGGGAGCTTTGGGGTGACTTAAGTACTGTCACCTTTCTCTGACATAAGAGGACTTGAATGAGACTGGAGTCACCTAGGGGCGGCTCTTCTCCCACGTTGGCCTGACACACAACTGAGTTGCTATTTCCAGGTCACAGCCTGGACCTGGCTGTTCCCACTCGCCAGCCCAGGACTGTCCGCTCTCCCACAGCTGCACAGCCTGGCCCTCTCTGTCCTCGGACCCTACTGCTCTGTGAGGCAGAGTGTTTTTGTAACTCAAGCTGATTTAACACTGCTTGTCAGAGTTGGTCCTAAGAGGTTTTTTGTGTGTGTGTGTGTGACCCTTATTTTAAGTCTGGAATCTGACTAGGTTTTGTGATCATTTTTCTCTCTCCCTAAGCGCAAAAGGGAAGAATATAAAATTTATCTTGTGAAGAACCACAGCCATTTGGTTAGGAAAACTCACTCCTGTGAATTTTCTCATTTCCTGCTTAATCTCCACGTTCATTTGGTGTGACAGCCTTGTGTCCAGCAAAAGGGGGACCAGCTCTCTGCCTGACACTTGGCTACCAGCCTGTAAAGCCCCACTGACCATCTCCCTGGCATGTCTAAGACATGCCGGGCTTAGGGGCTGAGGAAGACAACTCCTCCAGGTGGCATCTGTTATGAGGCCAGAACACAGAGGCTCTGGCTAGGCGGAGGGGGGCCCAGTGTCAGGCCCTGAGGGGTGGGATGGGTCTGGCAGATCCCAGGCAAGCCCGGAGCCAGCCCCCACTGGGGAGGGGGCCTTGGGGCCCCCCACCCTCCTTGCTGCCTCCCCGGGGCACCTGAGCTCACAGCTCGTTTGGCATTTCCTGCACTGGTGGGGCCGCCAAGGAGCCAGGTGCCTGCCGTGAGGGCCTCACTTTGTGTGGGTGTTCCCTTTGGGGAGCGGATCAGGGGCCTTCAAACTCGAGAGGCAGGTGGAGGGCTCTTTAAGCTGGGGCTTCATGGGTCTGAATTAAGGCTTTTGTTTCTGCTTCCTCCCCCATTCAGATTTTGAACAAGAAAGCCTGCCCTGTGATTAGGCTAATCCCACAGTAGTTATACCTTCACATGAAATGTTTGCACACCGAAGGGCACAGAGAGCAGAGCTGCCCAGAACACACGTAAAATTGAATCAGGGGCTCCCAGGATGCAGGGTAGTGATTTCCCATGTGGACTGATACCCTTGTGTCTGGGTCTCTTACTGTAGTGACAAGGTGAGTGTTTCCAGGCCTCAGAGGCTCACTCGGGCCCTTCCCCCAGATCCAACAAGCTGGTCCTGACTTCTCCTGGCAGCACCCCTGTCCTCCTGTGGCTGGCCAGGGCCAGCAGTGGTCATCGTGCCTTGGCAGCCGACCTCATGGTTCCCAGGCCCCCTTCCTGGCCAAGAGTCCCTTAGCAGCCAGTGGAACTTGTCTGCGGTTTCAAAGCTACCAATAAAAACAAAACAGTGCCCCTGTCTTCTGGCAGCCCCCCCACCCCGCGTGGTCTGGAGGCTCCGGTGTCTGTCTGTTTTTGCTCTGGCATTTTCCTACTTTAGCTCATTTGAAGAGAGTTCTTGGATCCTGCTTTCTGCAAAGAATAATGATTATTTGATAAATTGGGCACAGGGATGGAGTGAAAACCAATACTCACAAAGACAAGAAGAGACCCAAAATTACCTTCAAGAGAGCAGGATGCTTGCTTGTTTATGAGATTTCAACTATACACATGCAGTTAAGGACACCCACTTAGGAATGGCTGAGCTGGTGCCTGCTGTCTTCCAGATGTGTCCTTCATCGGCAATTCAAAGCTGGTGGCCTGAGGGGTGGGCACCGTGACTTTGAGGTGGGAGTAGGAGACCCAGAGCATTGAGGTGGCTCCATGGGAAGAGCTGGCTGCTCAGCACCTACATGACCGCCCACCCTACCTCCCCATCCAGCTCCCCATCCATATAGTGCAGGAGGTTGGGGAGTTACCCGGAGGCTGCAGAAACAAAACAGTTTTTTGCCAGAATCAGGAGACTACACTGCCGTGTCCTTGGCAATGTGATAAGAGGGCCTGGGTTTGTCCTGTACGCTGCACCTGGCAGCCAGCTGTCTCCCGCTGGAGGGTCCACTTTACAGAGGCAAGAAGGCTCCAAGACAGGCAGGGACAGCCCCGCTGTCCAATGGAGGGCCTCCCCTAGTGCCTGCATGGCCTGCCTGGCTGGGAGGCGGTTGGCCTGCGCCATCGCCACCACCAGAAGCAGGGAGCAAAGGGCACTGCATGTTTGGCATTGATGCTTTTACCCAACTTCATTCTTGCATTTAAGGCAGGATGTTCAAAGCAGTTAAATTCTGCTTGTATTTTAAGTAACTTGTAATTTCCTATCTTAAAGAAAGGCTTATACCTTTCACTGCATATATCGAGCACAAAAGAAGTTAGGTTATATAATTTTGAAAATATGGGGCGCCTGGGTGGCGCAGTCGGTTAAGCGTCCGACTTCAGCCAGGTCACGATCTCGCAGTCCGTGAGTTCGAGCCCCGCGTCGGGCTCTGGGCTGATGGCTCAGAGCCTGGAGCCTGTTTCCGATTGTGTGTCTCCCTCTCTCTCTCTGCCCCTCCCCTGTTCATGCTCTGTCTCTCTCTGTCCCAAAAATAAATAAACGTTGAAAAAAAAAAAAAAGAAAATGTACCTATACAGAGACATACGTATTACACATATACGTGGCTATGTACACGCGTGGACACACGTGTACTCCAACATGTCTATTTCTTAAACATTGGCAGGCTCGGATGGGGCTCTGAATGCATCTCCGTGCTTCTGGCCAGCCGCGGGGCCATGTCCCTCTCAACTTTTTCACATACGGAGCTCTGTTCACTCACTTCAAATATGAATCCAGCACAGTTCTATCCCCAGCTCCTGAGAGGAAGCCGTGTGCCGATTGTTCCCCGCAGGGCACCTTCAGCAATATTCCATGGGATACGCTGCTTTTTGAAATGGAATTATATCATTAGTACTTGCTGGGATTAGCGCTGACATTGGGCTTATCCATCCTTACATCACCTCCTCTTGTTCAAAGGCTGAAGGGGTGATCTGACAAGCCCACCCACATGTTACCACCCGGGCTGGGAATATTCATTCTGTGTTAGGTTCTGTGCACATGTGTGGATGTGTGCTTGTGTGCATGTGTGTTCATGCATGCAGAGTGGAGCTGAATAACAGGAGAGGATTTATTCTACTAGGGCAAATATTTTATTTTATTTTTTAATAATTTTTTTAAGCTTATTATGAGAGAGAGACTGAGAGAGTGTGAGCTGGGAGCCAGGGTGGGGGGGGGGGGTGGGGAAGAGAGAGAAAATCCCAAGCAGGCTCTGCAACATCAGTGCAGAGCCCAACATGGGGCTCGAAACCGTGAAACTGCATGATCATGACCTGAGCCAAAATCAAGTATCAGATATTCAACCAACTAAGCCACCTAGATGCTCCTATTAGGGCAAATATTTTAAATGACTCTGCTCAGTCCCTGTGTCCCCCTCTGCCTTCAGGTGCCCTCATCCTTGCTCAGGGGAGCTGGCCCTGGCCTGTGTGTGGTGGCACTGGGCAGGCATGTGTGGACCTTTCCAGCCTGGCCTTCCATGGTCCAAGAATGTTCTGACTATAACTGATGCTTTCCCAGAAGCTTCCCCACTGTCTGGTGTCCTCCCTGTCCTGCAAAGCATCTCCATTTCCATCCTGGCCACAGGAGGTCCAGAGGGACCCCATGGCAGAATTTACATTAGGACAGAAGGAAAACCATTCCACTTCTAATGAGATTTTTCTTACCATGTCCACAGACTCTGTGTTGATCCCACTCCCAGGACCTTGCACAGGATGTGCTGTTTTGTCACTGACCACTCACATCCTTCACCACCAGGCAATTTCCCGATTTAGTGACAGAGTGTTTGTCCTTTATTTCACAGTCGGAGCCTCTGGGAAGTGGGTTTTGTACCTTGGGACAACCTGTTTGAACAGTTAGCTTCAGCTGACTCATCAGCAGTGACACATCAGCTGACCAGGCCCCTTGCACGAAAGCTGAGGGCCCCATCCCCACTGCGGGCGCCCCACTCAGACAGCTGCTCATGTGTCATGGTGGGCCATGTGCGGGACTCACCATTCTTTCTCTGTGTGTCCGTTCCTCTAACAGGTTGGTGGTCGGAGCCAGCTGTATCCTTTGCTGGTGTGCAGCTGACAACCGGCCATGCTCACACTCCCTACGGCCCCTCCCGCACTGCTCTCCCTTACGCCAAAGCCTACACTCTGCCGCCTGGATCCCGGCTCTTATAGGGCCACTCAGGGCAGATGACCTGTACTCAGGGGACAATTTGAGCCTGACCTTTGAGGCTAGGGCTTCCTGGAGACATTTCCTGAGCCACACACTGAGACGGCTGAGCCAGTCGGGGCAGCTGGACACAGCCGTGAGGCAGGTGGTGCTCCCTTGAGAGAAGCCCCAGCCAGGCCTGTTCCTTCAGAGGGAGCAGTAAAACCAGAGAGGGTCAAGAGAGGAGCCATGGGAGGATCTGAGGTCAGGAGAGGGGCTATCTGATGGAAGATGAAAGCTGGGGCTGCTAGCTGGGAATACGGGTCGAAAGCGGCTGTTTCGTGTCTTTCATGTAGGAAACTCTTCCTTGCTGTCACTACTCAGACCCCTTGGAGGGGGAGCCTGTCCCTAAAGGCTGAGATTAAACTCCAGGGAGCCTGCACAAATGCCCCATGGAGGCAGAAGCTGCCAGGGCACTGGGTGCTGGAGGGTGCCCACAGTGCTGTCACTGCACCTCCAGAGGCCCCACCTCACCTTGGGTGTGCATTTGTGGGATGGGGTTATGGGAGGGGGTCTTTGTGGCTCCTTCAGGCTGACTGGGGATTGGTGGGGGAGTGGGTGGCTGGCCATGGCACTGGGGTCTCTCCACTTGGCTCCTGATGTCATGATCCATTAGCATTCCTCAGCCTCTGGCAGATGTGGCCCTAGAGTGTGCTGGCTTCCTCACTGGGCTCGGACTGGACACCACTGTCATGATGAGAAGCATCCCCCTCCGGGGCTTTGACCAGGTATGGCTCTGTGTGCCCCCACTCCCACCTTGTGCTCTCCCCAGGGGACTGCATATCCTCGGCCAGCTGCCCCAGCCCAGACATGTGCAGGTATGGGCTGGGAATGAGGTCTCAGTCTTTAGAAACTGGCCCTTGAGTTGAATAAGGAGATTGTCCCTGAAATATAAAACACCCACCCAAGTGTGGAAAGGAACATGGAACAGGCACATGGAACAGGCACATGGAACATGTTGCAGCCTCCCACTGGACCTAAGGGCACCCCGGGCCAGCCTCACAGACTGCGAGGTTGAGTCACCCCTTCCCATCTCTCCATTAATGAGAGGCGAGTGTTGGCTGAAGCACTGTCCTCTGTCTCCCTTGCCGAGCCCTTCTGGTGTCTAAATGCGGTGCTGCCTCCCCAGGGTCAATACTATGTGGGGAAGCAGTTGCTAGACTGGTGAGGTCCTGGGTGATCACCTCAGGAGATGAAAGCCCCTGGCAGCATTCCCAGTCACCCACCATAGACTAAAAAAATGTAACTCATGAATCAGGATGAGCGTTTGGTGGTTTTCCTGGCCAGTGGTCCACCCCGAGCACTTGGAGCATCCACACAGTCTTTCAGGGCCTACCAGTTTGATGTCCTGTCCACTGTGCAGGGCCAACACCGCACGCAGTCTTCCTGTCAGTCGGCCACTCCTGAGCTGCCAGGCAGGAGCTCAGAGGGCCACCCTGCGGGGTCTAAAGAGTGCAGGTTGTCCTGATCCAGATCTGGGGCATAGACACCCTTGCTAATGGCGAGACGCAGATACCAGCACTGACTACAGATGCATCCGTGTTAGAAGCACATGGTTTGGTGTGTGTGTGTGTGTTTAACTAAAAACTCTTCAAGGGAAAGTCATCCATTAAAACCCAGGTCTGGGGCTGTCACTGCCAAGATGTCATATGTCCTTCCCCCATGTCCCTGAGAAGAAGACAGACCCCCGTCCATCTGCACTCTGGGCTCTCGGGGCTGGCGAGTTCTCACAGAGGGAAGCAGTGAGCCTGCCGTGTCCAGTTTCCAGCCCCACCCCCCCCCCCCAGCAGACACAGAGACCTGTCCCTCTGTCCTGTGCCAGCCACTCTATTTTACTTCACTCAGTGCCTCTGCACTAAGCACCTGCAACAGGGCTGCAGCATCCAGGGAAGGTCTCTGTGTCTTGGGCTATGGGTAGAGTGTGCCGGGCAGCAAACAGGAGCCACAGGAGGCCGCACTGCAGGATGCAGATGCGGACAAGGGGCATGTAGGGATGAGGACCACTCAAAGGACTGGCCTTAGCACTGAGCCTGGGCAGAAGCTGGAGAATGATGAGAAGGGATGCCCTGGGACACAGTGGTGAGGCCAGGTGACCCAGGCCCTGCTCTGCCTCAGAGAAGGATGTGAAGGCCTGGTAGCAGGCCTAGGGCCAGTGGTCTTGCCATGTGGCTCGATTTGACTCAGTAGTTCTCCCTCAGACTGTGACAGAGACTTCAGGCTTGTCAGGCATCCAGAGGGATCAACAGCCTATACTCCTTGTGACTGGTGTGACAATCCTGAACAGGCAGGCCTCTTCATCGTGTGTGTCTCTAAATGAACAGACACCAGAGGATTTAAACAGTGGCTTTTATTTTTCCTAAAAGAAAAAGCTGTGTCTGACTGGAGCTCTGGCCTGCACAAGCCCCCACAGTGGCACCAGGAACCAGGCCCCCATCTGCAGCCAGTCGGTGCAGAGCCTTCTGGGCTGGGAGGAGGGAGCCCTCTCTGCAGACACCCCAGCCAGCCCCATGGCCCCACCATACCTGCTACCTTGTACCTCTTAGTGGGGAGTAGAGGTGCCCACCTAGTGTCCCAGTTCCCCCAATGGTAGAGGAGGTGACAGCATTTGGCAGGGGCAGAGGGGTGGCGAGTCTAGAGCCAAGTGCGATCTGGCTTAGGCAGGCCAGAGCCCCCAGGAGAAGGGGGTGCTTCTCTGTCATTGTTTTTAGTAAAGACTTAGCATCTAGAAAGGAGTCTAAAGGTCAAGTGCATCCTAACCAAAGGGCCTCAGGCCCTTGGATTTGGAACCAGGGAGCATCAGATGCGCTCCCGGCTCAGCCCTCAGTTCCTCAGTTCCTCTGTGTGAGGAGGGGCACTGCACCTTCTCCTTTGGAGGAACCTTTATTGGGCTCTTCTAGGGCCTTTTCAAGCAGGCAGGAGACCAAGTCCTTTCTTCCTACAGTCCTCAGTAGTGGACATTCTCACTGCTACCTGGTCCTCACAGCATGTTTTCTTGTGCTTTGCAGCAAATGTCTTCCTTGGTCACAGCGTACATGGCCTCTCAAGGCACCAGGTTCCTGAAGCACTGTACCCCATCAAGAGTGCAGAAACTTCCAGACGGCCAGCTCCAGGTCACCTGGGAGGACCTCACCTCTGGCAAGGAGAACATGGGCACCTTCAGCACTGTCCTGTGGGCCATAGGTAAGGGTGCACTGAGCCACATGTGCACATACAGAAGTGAGCCGTACATGGAGACCAGCAGCGCCACCTCCCCTTCCTGCTGCCTCCAGGGCTCTCCTCGTTCTGCTGGCTCTCAGGTGGGCCAGTCATTGCAGCCCACCTCTTGGGCCATGATAATAGCCCGTGGGATTGCTTGCATTACCTCCCTGTGGGTTGCTTTGAGCTCCTCAGGAGTAGGGGTCTTACTGGTCTTTGTGGATGTCATACTTTGCAGATTTCCAAAGATGGCATCAGTGATAGGGCAGAGGCCTTGGGCCTTTCTCCGCCTTGCATGGGCTGGCTGCCACCTCACCCACAAGTGGTTATATTCTCATTCTCCTATTCTCTGAGAGGCATGGGTCCAGCTTTTGGTGGGGGTAAAGGCTGAGCAAGCATGGCTGGGCAAAATTAGACCATTGGTGACATGGCCAGACATACTCCTTCCCAGGCTGAATCCTCCTGCATCCCAAAGCCACCCCTGAGGGGCAGGATGGAAAGTGGGGATGCAGCGGGGTTGATACGGGCCCAGGGCCTGGGCCTGGGCTAGTCTGAGGGAGGGACGTGCACTTTGAGGACAGGCACCCTGGCCGGGAGCCAGGCAGGAAGAACAGAGAGCTCAGCCATTGTGCCCACCATGAGCCTGCTTGTGACTGGGGCACAGTGGTGCTGTGAGTGGGCTGTGGTCGCTGAGGGCTGACAGGTTCTCGTTAGTGAGGGCGTGTGGCACTGGGTGCAGTACACCTGCTTGGACATCGTGCCCACCTGATACCTGTCTTCTAGGGTTGGAATCTCGTTTTCCTAAGCCTTCTGTCAACTTGCATGTGAAAAAAACAATTGAGGTCTTCCTTTCTTGAGGTCTTTAGTTCTCAGGGTCTCTCTGCACTGGGCCTGGTCAGCTCTCCCTCTGCTATGAGCTCAGAACCTGAGTAGCTATCTGTCTCATCGTCTGCTTCCATGTCAGTTAATCGAATGTTTGCTGAGGACTCCGAGGGGCTGTCCCATCAGAGTTTGTCAAGACATGGTCGGCCTGGTTCCCACATCCCCTGCAGTGAGCCGCTGGGAGGAACAGGGCTGCACCACACAGCGATGTACATCTGAGAAGCCTCTCTGGTTTTCTGAGTTCTCAGAACACTTGGAATCAGACAATAAGATAAACTCTGGAGGAGTCAGAACCCTTCGCTTGTGTGTGGTCAACACGAGCAGATTTAAGGAGCAAGAAAATGCCTTGTAGTAAATTTAGTGCCTCTTGTCCAAAATTTAGCAAATGGCCACAGGAAATATTCTTGTTCAAATCATAAAACTAAATTTACTTTTACTAAGTAAAACCCACTTAGGTTTATTTTGTTGAACACCGTGAAAGGTTATATAACTATTCAGATCCAGAAGTGTAAATTGATATTTATCTTTTTTTTAAGTTTATTTACTTAGTTTGAGAGAGAGAGAAAGAGAATCCCATGCAGGCTTTGTGCTGTCAGCATGGAGCCTGACGCAGGGCTCAATCTCCTAGAACTGTGAGATCATGACCTGAGCAGATACCAAGAGTTGGGCGCTTAACCAACTGAGCCAGCCAGGCGCCCCTAAATTGACATTTATCTTAAACTCCATTCTAAAAGGTGAGGTGGCAAGTTTTTCCCCTGATAATGCTTTGGGCCTCCCCCCCCCCCCCAAAATATGTCCCTTCTCTCACCTTTGGACAGAGGCAAAGGCCTGTGCCCATATGCCATCAGCAAAGCCCACACTGACGGCAGCAGCTCAGAGGGCAAGGGGCCATGCCCTCAGAAGGCTGCAAGTTCCTCCAAGCTTGGAGGGTCCCTGGTGGGCAACAAGCAGGGCCCCTGGCACGCAAACCTACTCTCCGCCGCCAGGAGTCCATTTTATTTTTTGTGTTTTCAAAAAGAGCATCCCCCAGACAGTCTGCCCAACGTGATTGATGCTGGGGGTGAAAGCTTTTCACAGTCCTTGGCCTTTGACCTTGCTTCCAAAAGCGGCGCTGTGGTGGCGGCGGTTTCTGGCACGCCTTCTGGGGCTGTACGGGCATGTGCTGACTTTGCTGCTCGCTCCCAGGCCAGGTTTTGTAAACAATCAGGAGCCACTTCCCAGTTTAACAACTGGGAATGTTTTCTGCTGGTTTACCCCATAAGCCTTTATCCAAGCATTATTTCTGCTTACAATAAAAGATGATCCAATCCAGGACGTTAAAATAAAACACCCTGGGGGCTGAAGGGCTGGTACCACAAATGGCTCCTGGACCATAGTTCTGCCTCAGCAGCGAGCGCTGTGTGCACACAAGCTGGGTAAAAGCAGGAGAGAAGGATGCCCCTCGTGCCCTGTGGACACACTGAGGGCTGGGACGAGCTTCCGTTGCGTTGAGCTGCCCTTGTGCCTGGTGCCTTGGTCACAGCCGGTGAGGACAGCATCCATAGGGATGGAGAAGTGGGCCCTGCAGTCTACAAGCCAAAGAGGACTCCAAGCCTCTTCCTCGGCCCAGCCTTGATCTCCACGTGGTGGATTAAATACATTAGCAGTTAAAGCAGTTAATTGCTGTGCAGGGGGCCAGCTCATTGTTTGTCTCTGAATCACCCACCCACACCAGGTGTCTCAGATAATAGACTGGGAACTCGCAGCAAGGAGGATTTCCTGTCTGCAGATGTGCCGATTACGGTGCTGAGTGAAGACAGTCAGCCTGCGTTGCGCCGCGGGCTCGAATTCACCCTGTGCAGTTAACCAGTTGTGGCCTGAATCCTCAGCTGTCTGGGGGAGCAGGAGCAGGACAGGGCATCTGAGTGGACACCTGGGTGTGTAAACACCTCTGAGCTGGAGCTCATCCTTAGCTTAGCTTAGACTTTGCTTCAGAGGATGGGCAGAGGGCCTCTGAAGTGAAGCTTAGGAGAACCAGCAGTTAAAGCTGTTGCGTACCCCTCAGCATCTCAGAAGGCTTTCTATCCTTCCCTTGAGGGAAAGGTAGAGACTCTGGCGCATCCTTTCCTGAACGACAGGAGTCCTGCGCGTGATCAGAAAGCCCAGACAGCTGGTGTTCCCACTGTCCGGAGTGCCAGGAAGGGCTGTCCTGGCCCTGCCTCAGGAGCCCAGTTGATCTGTTAGGAATCAGTCATTTCTTCTTCTTCGGACTTTGTCTTAGCAGGAGAGCTGGTGTCGTCCACCTGTGTGTAAAGCCTAAGGATGACTTCTGAGCCTCTAAAATGGCATAAAGGGAGCCAGCAGGCACTGCGGGCCTGGCTTTCCCACTTCTAATCCAACCACCATACTGAGGACCCCACTTCATGTACAGTCCACCTGAACAGAATGTGCACATAGACCACGGCCAGGGAGGTGGTGGCGTCCGTGGAGACAACACTGGGGGCCTGTAGTGTCCAGGGAGTGGAATGCATTTGCCCAGGAGGGGCTGCAGCCTGGGGCTCCCCTCTCTACCCTGGGAACTGCTTGCTCTGGTTTACATGAGGTCATTTGCTTAGTTAGTCATGTTCAACCTCAGCCGATGGCTCTCTCGTGCCACAGATATGCCCCATTCAAGTCCTCTGGGCTATCCACCCCACCCCCACCCCCACCCCTTAGGGCTGAGGGGCAGCACTGGGAGCTGGAGGCAAAACAGAAGCAAGCGCCCCCGCCCCTCTCCCGCAGACTCTAGGAATTCATGGGTGGGAGTGCTCTGAGTCCAGCAAGATGGATGGGACAGTCCAGGCCCCAGTGCCTCCTGAAAGCTGTGAGTGGGGCCCAGGCTCTCCATGGCTGGCACTTGGATGTTGGAGAGGGGCTGGCAGGCTGAACACAGGTGCAACCTTGTTGAGAGAAGCCCAATCCAAGGCCAGCAGGCCTGTTCTTTGGGGGTGACCTGCATCCTGCTGTGGCTGTAGGAAACTGCATGTGGCCATGTTCTTCCCAGTGGGTACTCCGTAGTGGCCTGTCTGTGATGGGCCTAACTACCTGTGATGAGCCCACCCTTCTCTGCTCTCAAGGCCTTAAGGGAAGCATTGCTCTGCTTGTGAGCCTCTGATACTCTAACACCTTTTTATTTTAGTGTAAACGTCAAGTTTAATTAGCAACATGAAGAGAGAACCCAATCTGCTTGTGTATGTGGTTTGTTTTCTTGGAGGAGAAGACAGTCATGGAGCTCTTCCTGGGCCTGAGGCCACAGGCTTCCCCACCACACCATGTGGCCCCAGACAGTGCACCATATGGTCAGTGACTGTCATTTATCTCCGCTCTGGCTCACAGACTGTCCCCCTGCCCTCTGTGTGGGATGCCCTGCACAGCCAGGGGCCAAGAGCTATGCCAGGCTTGTGAGCTGGCTCCTCCGTGCGTCCAGGGTCACCCCAACTTCCACAGCCATCAGACCCAGGCTGGCCTACCTTCATGCTCATGGTCATCCAGCAGAGTCTTTTTACCAAGTCAAATCAATATTTATGGTTAGAACTTGGTGGAAACCAATTTCTTTAAAAAAAGAAAAAAGAAAAGAAAGCCCTGGTGAAAATGTTTCTAAACATAAGTGAACATCGTTTATATGCATTAACGTGCACTATCTAAATCTAAGTGCTACTGGGAACAACCAGCAGGAAGGTTATATTGACATTTGTAATTGTTACAGCAATAGTTACCACCTGCCAGGGAACATGTTCCTTCCTGGGGGTTCCAGTGGACCAGGCTGCAGCTGAACCTGAGCTGGACGCTCCACCAAGTTCTAGGGCTGACTGGTTTAGGGGCCCATGTGAGCTTATGTTATATGCTGTCAGTGCTGCATGCAAGCTTGAAAAGGAAAAACCCACATGTAGGGGGGTTGGTGACAGGTGTCATCAGGATGGCCAGGGGGGAGTGGCAGGTGCTCAGTGGTCATAGTGAGCCACTAGCCTCAAGTCATGATAAGGTCCTCAGGTCGTACAAAGGCTCACTAATTTCATTCAGCAAACATTGAGCCCTGCCTGGGCCCCAGACCAGCAGGATCGATGCTCTGCCCTGCCCTTGGGGTGCTTTAGGTTGTGGCTAGGGTTCTGGGGCTCATGTAAAAAGGGCTATTCCAGAAAATAAAAGGAGCTCTTTGCCATCATTATCCTTTTCCCTAAAATCTCAAAGATGACAAGAGACATAATAAATTTTTAAAAGGTAGGTTTCAAGGGATCTGACTAGAGGTGCCAAAGGTGTGAGTTCCGCATTCTGTGTCTGGTCCAGGGTGCTGCGCAGGCCCAGCCCATGGGGGTGGCTGGCTGTGGGGGCCACGTATGTGCCCCCCAGGAGGGTTGGTTCTCCATGAGCCCGTGTGAAGCCGCTGGTCCCCCATCCTCTTGGCACTGAGCTTCAGGCTGCTTCCTTTACACGCTGGCTGCGCCTGTCTGATCAGAGCCCCTCATTCGCGCTGTCATACTCCTGCTGCCACTTAAATCTTACCTCATTACACGGATTGCCCTTCACTCGTCGGAACGTGTGCTCCAGGCAGGCGTGAAATTGGAGGGAATGCCCGTTTTCCCATAACGGGGTGAAAGACACGCATGAAACCGCATGTGTCCGGTTGTCTGCATCCCTGTGCCCAGCTGAGCAGGTAGTAATGACCAACAGGCGCCGTCTGGGGGGTTTTCGACCTTCAGCCTTCTCTGGCCTTCTCCAGCTGGCTGGGTGAGCATCATGGCCTAGCTGCCTCCCCCGGGCCAGCAGCAGCAGCTGGTGGGACTCCAGTGCAATGAGGGGAGGGCTGGCCTGGTCCAGCTGCACTGAGAGCTCTCAGGCTGAATGCAGCTTCTTCCACCACTTCAGCACCCTGGGGTGCCCTGGATGCTGGGCACAGGGAGGGAGGCACTATCTTACCTTGGTGACACCAGGGCTCACGTGGTACCCTAGAGGGACTCAGGCCAGTGGGCAAAGCTGGGCCTGGTGAAGGAGGCAGCTTCAAGGGCCCATCCACATATTTATTCGCACATTGCCTCTGAGGAGGAAATGAGACCATGTTTGCATCTGGAATCTTAATGCCCTGATTGTGGTAAATATGATGCAGTGGCATTCGTGTATCACATGAGAAGCTCTTACTTACAAGGCAATGAAGTTATGGAGATATGCATAAATGAATGGAAAAAAGGCAAGGAACTGGCAGTTCACAAAAGGAAATACAGCTAGTAAATACGTGGCCAAAAGTACTTAACTTTACTGGTAAATGTACTGGTAATCAAAGAAGCGAAAGTTAAAACAGCAGTGGGAGTGAAGGAGCAAGCCCAAGAAGGAGCCATCTGTCCAGGCACAGCTCCCTGCCCTGCTCCGAGGAGGCCCCACCTGGCTGGTCAGCCTTCCTCTAAGGACCTGTCCCAAGGAACTAAACCAACGTTTGGACAGACCGCCGTCTCCATCCCAGTAGTGTCCAGGGAGCAGAGATGTGGGAGTCAATCCAGGGGAGCCACTCAGCAGTGCTCGGCAAACCCGAGCCAGGTGCCAAAGAGCTGAGGCCCCAGGGAGCAAGGGATCCCATTGGTCATAGAACGCATGGCCTCCTGGGGGCGGGGGGGAAAGCACCATGCATGACACACAGGGTGATACAGATGGGGGGATGCCGTGGGGGCTCCCTTCTCTCCCCAGATCGCCTGAGGAGTGCTACCTTTATTTTTGCATAAGAGGGAAATGGTCAGGGAGGAGACTTTGCATGATGCCTGAGTCTGGCTTCTGGTCATTTAAGTCTGACCTTGACTGGGCATTGTCCATGGGGCCAGTGCTGCCCTGCTTGCATGGCTGGCCACTGGGTCCCTACCCCAGCACCTCTGACTTCCTTGAGGGATCCAGGCCTGAGCTATGTGGGGTCCGCACACCATCTGACTGGGCCCCTACCCCCTTTGGGGAGACATGATGGTTCTGAGCACAAGGGAACAGAACTTCAGAGGGTCATGTGGGATGTCCCTCCCTCCTCCATGACCCTTGTCCACATTGTTTGCTCAGTGAGGCCCACGTCCTGGCTGTGGCCCCATGAGGCTGACAGGGCCTACCACATAGCTCAGGGGCATGGCCCACAGAATGGGGTGCCTGGGTGGAGCTGGGCCCCCTGCCAACCCCAGGTCTCACCCCACACAGGCCCAGTCAGCACAGCTTCCAAAACCCAATGTGCCAACGGCTGCCCTTTTAGGGCCATTTCTGTTTGGTGCAACCACTCTCTTCCTTCACTGTTCATTCCCAGAAGCATCAGTGGAGTGCCTCCCACAAGTTGGGCATATTCCTTCTGTCTACTCCACTCTTGTTACTCCTTTTAAATTTATCTTTATATTCTTGAGATCTTGGATGTGATTAGGCTGGCATCTGGGAGGTGTGTGGTTACCATGGTTACCATAGGGCACAGGAGGAAACATTCCTGACCTCCCATGACCGGCCAGGCAGGAGTGCAGCATGGCTAGCCTTAGAGCAGGGTGGTCTGCAGGCAGCCAGCTTTGCCCTCACATGCTCCAGCCTCAGCCTGGAGCCATCACCTAGAGGTCATGGGCCTGGTGAGCTGCTGTATGCCCTGTTCCCCACAACTGAAGGTCTGGGGAGGAGCCTGAGAGCTGAGCTATGAGTCCCCTACCTGCAGAGCCCCTCAGCCCATCCAGCAGACCCCCACCAGGCCTCCCCACTGGGCCCAACTCCTTCCTCACTGAGGCACAGCACATTCCAGTCCTAGATGCACAAGAGCTCCCAGATGCCAGCTGGATCCCCTACTCGGGAGTCAGGCCTGGGCCCCCATGCTGCCTTATGCAGGACAGGACACTGGCCAGCATGGCATGTTGCACTCTACCTGCTCACCGGTCTCCATTCACATGACTAGTGCCAGTATGGATGCCATCAGGGACCTCTAGGGCCTTGCGTCACGTCGCCTGTGTCTGGTATGCTGGGTAATGGGTGTCAGCCCGCCTAGCACCTGATTCCTGTGGCCAAGCAGAATGAAGAAGCTGGAGCCGGCTCCCCATGAACTTGAGAAGCATGGCTTAGTTGAGTTTGTGTGTTTTGACTTCCCACTCTGGGAGAGCAGCTGGAGACTTAAGGTTTCCCTTTCACAGAACTTGGTCTTCCAGATGTTCAGATTGGCACCACCCACTACCCGACCTCTCGTGTGTCTGAGCCACCACAAGCGGTGGGAATTGTACCTCTGAAACTGTTTATCATTGCCTTCGGGAGACACGCTGAGCCTCAGGGAGCTCCAGGGGGCCGCCGCTGTCCTCCTAGAGCCTGGCGGGAAGAGCTGCATTTGCTACCTCCTGGCTTAGCAAGGCCACCTTGTCTGAGTTAGGGGAGAAAGGGGGCTCTGCTGGCAGCTTGGCTGTGACAAGGCCCAGGGCTGTAAGCATATGAAGGCTGGCAGGGAGGCTGCTGTGCCGCCATCCCCTGCCCCACTGGCCTTTGCACCCAAGACTTGCTCGTTAGGATTAGCCAAAATGACTGCACTTGAGGACAGGGATGATGTGTGGTTTGGGCCCCGCCTTGCTGCCCATCTCCGTGCTCAGCTCTAGAGGTCTCAAAGCTGGGGATGTACGCTGGGCAGTCATCACAGGCACATGAGAAGAGGAGCTGAGGCTTGTAGCATCCAAGGCCTGGCCTCTAGCCCCACTCACTCAGCACCTGTGCTGGCTGCCAGAGGGGGTTGGTGGGACCTGCCCCGAGACCCTGAGCAGAACATAAGTTTGTGCATTCTCGCCGCCTGCTCTGGGGGACATCCTGCTGCCAGACTCTGGGGACAGGAGGCCATAGCCTATTCATGCAAACACAGTCTGGTGGCAGGATGGAAAAGCATAAATCCACCACAAAGCACCATCCTGTCCCTAGTATGAACTTGTGGGAAGAGCACCCTGCGGGAGGGTGGGGAACCCTGGGGTCACAGAGAGTGGAAGGGAGGGTGCCCTACCCCAGGAAGGGCCATATGGGGACACAGGAGGCTTTCAGCTCACTTGGGGCCCACAGACACGCTCCACAAAGACTGAGACACATGTGCACCTCAGCCTCACTGGAAAATGCACGCATATGACAGGAGCCATGGCTTCTGGGAGAGACCTGGGTTGTGTATATTCCATGTCTTCCCCTCAGGGCACAATGCCTTCAGAGGCTGCGTGGCCCTGTCATGTTGTCTCTGCAACCATGGCTAGAGTGACCTTTGTTCATACTGTGCCATGCTATAAGGTGTCCAGGCCTGAAGTAGGCTACCTCCCTGGAGCTTGGCCTCTGCAGTAGGGAAGGGTTGAGATCACCGTACAGGGCTGGGGCATGCATCATTCTTGGGTTGTCGCTGCTTCTAGACTTTTTCTGTGGTCAGAGCCATAGGAACTTGGTATTTAAAAAAAGAAAATGGAATGAGTAAATTCCACATTTAAATTTGACATTATGGGGTTTTAACCACTTTGAATGGCACATCAGATCTGTTTCCAGGTTTATTTATTGTTAGAATATAATCCTCTTAGGACATACAGTGGAAATATGTGTTGCCATAGTCTCTTGAGCAAATTATCTTTGTATATGCTTGGTTATCAACTGCCTATCCAATTAGGCCCATTGGTTTCAAGTTGTTTACAAGTTACAGGGACTTTTCTTCCATTTTTTATTTTTTGTTGTTTGAATATATAAACTGTGTATATGATTAAAAAACCAAAATTGTATCACAGGCTATATTCAGAGAAGTCTTGTCTCCATCTCTGCTTTCTCTACCCTGTTTCCTTCCTTTCTGTTTCTTCTAGTCCTTCTTCATCTTCTCGTTGCTTCTTTGTGCAAATAAAGGTGAGGTATGTGCATATGTGCACTGTGTATGTGCGTGTGTGTGTGTGTGTGTGTGTGTGTGTGTGTGCGTGTGAGGCTCACAGAGGCCAGGAGCCCCTCGACACTATTGTGCTTCATGTTTTACCGATTCCAAATGGGCATTCTGAGAAGTATTCTGAATAAACCAAGGAGTCTCAGTCAGAACTGCTGAAAGTCTCTCAGCCTTGCTCTTTATTTCCTTCAGGTCGAATTCCAGAAACCAGAAGTCTGAATTTGGAGAATGCTGGAATAAACACCAACCCCAACAGTCAGAAGATTCTGGTTGATGCTCAGGAAGCCACCTCTGTCCCCCACATTTATGCCATCGGAGACGTAGCAGAGGTACAGCCTGCACCTGCCACCTGGCCTCACCACCCCATGCCCCCACCCCACTGGGCCTCAGGGGCTATGAGGCTCCCAGAAGCTCTGGACCAAACCCCAGGTGCCATTAGACTCAAGTTCTGGGAAGGATTGGGCATCAGCCTCTGCTTGCTTGAATGCTCCTCCTTTCTGTGGAGAGAGGATAGGAAAGCTTTCAAAACTGAAAGCAGATTCCTGTTGTGAACCTCTGAGGGAGGGGCATCTGTTCACACACAGGGCCTCAACTTCCCTAAAGATGGACTGGTAATACAGAGCCTTGGGGCTGTCCTGGCCCCACAGTACCAGGCTTGACCTCCTCACCTCAGTTTGCCCTCTGAACTGTGGGTGGGTCAGTACCCTCCCCAGTTGGGCTGTCAGATGGGGGCAGGGCACATGGACGCAGCCCCAGCTCACCGCCTGCCTGCTGCTCCCCTTGTGAGTCTCTGGTGGAAGCCCCACCCCTAGCCTGGGAGACATCTTGTCAGCGCCCCTCCCTTCTTCATGGCCTGTGGCTGGTCTGTTGTGGGATCCCCATGTTCCCAAAGCCTCAGGAGTAGTCGACCTGTCCTGCATATGTGCAGCATGTTCTAAGGAAGGTGGCTCAGGCGGGGCCCTGGCCAAGCCTGAGAGTTAGATGCTCCAGGACCCCAGACACCAGCAGACCTCTTGGCAGCCAGACCTGCCAACACCATTGACGTGTTAGTTTCCTGTGGCTGCCATTACAAATCACCACAAACTGGGTGGCTTAGATCAACAAAAATGTATTCTCTCACATTCTGGAGGCCAAAAGTCTGCAATCAAGGTATGGGCAGGGCTCTGCTCTCCCCAAAGCCTGTAGGGGAAGACGAGTCCTCATCCCTTCCATCTTCTGATGGCCCTGGGAAGTCCCAACTTGGAGCTACAGCACTCTGTTCTCCTTCTGCCCATCTTCGTGTGTGTGTGTGTGTGTGTGGTATGTGGTGTGTGTGTGTGTGGGGTGTGTGTGTGTGTGTGTGTGTGTGTGTGTGTGTGTGTGTGTGTGTCATTTCTTTCTTCTTAGGACCCTCTCATTGATTTTGGGTCCACCCTAAGTGACCAATCCTAAATGATCTCAATTCTTAACTTATATTTGCAAAGAGCCTCATTTCCAAACAAGGTCCCATTCTGAGGTTCCAGGCAGACACGCATGTGGGGGATGCTATTAACCCATCATGATGTGTTCTGGCACAGCCACTTTACTGAGTTCTGTGGCCACTGCAAGAACAGACAAAAGTCCTAGCCCTCATAGAAGTGACATTCTGGTTGGGGTCATAGATGACAAGTAAATAAGTGAACCATTTCAGGTAGATGTCAGAAGATGCTTAGTGCAGCAGTCCAGGGACACCTGAGGGAGGAACAGAGCCAGCTAGAGGACCCAGGGGAGCTCAGTGAGGACGCTTGTGCCCATCCGAGAGTGTAGGCACCACCCTGCTCATGCATACCCCAGAACCCACTTTGGGAAATGCTTGGGGATGGGGAAACCAGTATCTACAAGTGGGCCCCTGGGTGGAACATCCCAGAGTTGAGGGGGTATAGGTGGCAGCTATCCCCAGTGCTGCAGGACCATCCCAACTTCAGCCTCTTCCATAACTCACAATGGGCAGGTCTTCTGGAGAGCTTGGCACAGAGACCAGGGCGGGAGGCCATGCAAGGCTGGGCCTTCCCTTTGTTCCTGAAGGACCAGCCTACCCATCTGACATAGTCTTTCATGAAGACACCTGACCCCATATAGACCCCTCCTTCTAAGACAACTTGGCCCCTGGCGTTCCCATGGTACCAGAAGGGTCATCCACTAGCTGTGGCCAGTGCTGACTTGTGAGCCAAGAGGCTGCCACTTGAAGCTGCCTGTGAACCCAGACTCATGAAATGGTTCGTGGGGAGCAGACTACCAGATGGAGGTGGGACCCTGGGTACAGCTTGCTGGAGCATGCGGTCAAGAGCTGCAGCCACTCCTCACAACCAGGTCATCTCTGACCATCTAGTCAGGCTGCTGGGGTGGACGGAAGTGAGTGGCTTCACATGCCCACATGACTGGGCAGCGTTGTTGCTCGTGTGATCTCTGGTGGTTGGGACATGGCATTCTCTGGTGGCACCTTCTGTGTTCATCTTGTGTGCTGCACCCTAAGATAGCACTCATGGTCCTGGGAGAGTGCCTTGTGTATTAGACCGTGCTTTCTGTGCACCCAGGAGCCGAGTGAGATCCATGTGCAACAGGGCTCATGCCGACATAGCAGAAACCATAGTATTTCAGATTGTGTTGCCAGAAATACATAGTGCACACAAAGGCAGTATCTACTGAAATATTAAATCTACTCAGTTGGAAAGGTCATTCTGGGCAGTCAAAAGAGTTAACACCCCAGTGGTCTGGCATCCAGCGGGGAAGAGTCCAACAGGCGGGTGGGGCGGCCATTGTCTAGTGCGATATTGTGTGCTGTGCGCATGGACGTTTCCGCAGTTAGTCAGGCCCGGTGGAATGCACGGGCTGCTTTCACAAGTTTATCTCTGTGGATCTCTATTCATTTCTGGAATGTCAAACAACATCTGCATTTCCTGCTGCTACAGAGGTGATTGGCAGCCGGTCCCAGGCTGACGCGTGCAGGAACATTGGGGGCTGTGCCACCTCCTGCTCCCCAGGCAGGACACACCCTGGGACGGAGGGGCCTCCAGCAGCACGGCATTCTGACTTGGGATCTGTAATGGACTGTGACATGCAAGCCAAGCTGCTTGTCAGGAGCACACGAAATGCTTCCAGGGCCCATTTTAGCCTGAATCTCAGTTAACGTGAATGGTTGAACAGTAGCGGGATCTCCTTTGAGCTTTGTCATGAGGGCAGCTCTCCAAGGCCACCAACATGAAGAAGGAGTTTGGAGAGAAGCTGTGCACGAGTGTGGGCAGCACAGCTGGGTGCATGGGCAGCTTACCTGCTTTTCCAGGGAAGGGGGTCATAACTACAGGTGTATTCTTAGAGCAGAACAGAGGGAAGCAAGCCAGAGAACAAGCCAACCCCCAGGAGCCCTGGGGCCCAGAGGCCTTTGGAGGTTTCTGAAAGGGGCAAGCTTCTCTAGGAAGGCATGGGTGGTGGTGAGGGTACTGCACAGACTCCCTCAGACATGCCAAAGTGACCCCAGGCTCCCTCCTTACATCAGGGGCGGCCCGAGCTGACACCCACGGCTATAATGGCAGGAAAACTCTTGGCCCGGCGCCTGTACGGTCAGTCCTTAGATGTGATGGATTACAGCAACGTGAGTACCCACCGCCCTTTAGCATGCTAAGTCCAGCCTGGAGACGGCCGCAGTTCTTTCCGGGGGCATGGGGTGTGTGTGCACGTACATCTGTGGGAGTGCATGCACATGTGCCTCCACGTGTGCACGCATGTGAGCTTTAGCTCTGAAGGTGTGGCCCAGGAACAAATGAGGGTGTCCACCCGCCTTCTTATGAGCCGCCAGCCAGCACATCTGAGGACCTAGCCTGCACTTGCTGTTCTTGTGTCCCGTGGCAGGCATCTTCAGTTTTGGGTCCCCAAGGGTATAGGTCACTTAAGACCTGCTTTCCAGGTGCCCACCACAGTCTTCACCCCGCTGGAGTATGGCTGCGTGGGGCTGTCAGAGGAGGAGGCCATGGCTCGCCATGGAGAAGAGCATGTGGAGGTAAGGTCCCCGAGGATAGAGGGGGGCCAGGACATCATGCCTGTGTGGCGCTCATGCCCTCATGACGGCCTCTCCCCGACAGAGGCCTGGTGAGCCAGCAACATTGGCCTCCCTGCTTTCCAGGGCCTGAAGTTTGGCAGTGTAGGGCAGGGGGGCCCCGAGTGATGGCTGAGATATGGTATGAAGGGATATGTAGGGCGGATTGCTGGAGGACAGCCCCAGAAACGAAGGCACGTTTGGGTTGTGGTCCCCCTCACAGGGGCATGTGTCTCCCTCCACCTGGAAAGGCTTCTCTTACCCTCTGACCTTTTCCTGCCCTCCAGCTGCTGCTCTCCACCTCCACCCTGCCCCACCTGGCCCTGCCCTCGGGTACCTCCACCTTCCTGCCACCCCTGCCTCGGTTCCTTATCTGAGATTCGTCCAGCGCTCACAGGCCCCCAATAGCCCAGACTTAGGTACTCACCCTAGAGGAAGGCTGCTTCTGGAATCTGTTCAGCTGGCCTGCTGTGGCCTGGGGTGGCCCCAGGAGGTGCCCCAGGTGGCTCAGCAGGATGCAGGAGCCTTTGAAACCTGCCAGGCTGTGCATGCTGAGAGCCTTCCGTGTGGCTTCATCTTGCTACTGCAGCAGCTTGCAGACGGACCAGGAGAAACCAGACCCCGTGTGGCCACCACTGTGGGCCTGGTGTCCTTCGGGAATGAGTCACTGGGTTCCAGGGCCTGCCCCTTGCCCCAGCGCCCCGGTCCCCTCCATCAACGGGCCATGCCTGACAGGCCGGCCTTCCCCCCAGCACTGTATTTGCTATTTTTGTTTGATTCATCACAAGTACATGGGGACATATGTTCATGGCATTCTATAATGTTGTTTTATGTTTCACAATGTTGAATGGCCAAATACCCTTTGTTTGTTTTCTTTTCAATTCTGTCTTAGTTAGAACAATATTCTCTGAAGTTCCATTAATTAATAATGGCTGTGCAGCACATGTGAGCGCCCCGCTCATTTTTTACTCGGCCGCAGCCCCGAACACGCTGTCGAACCCTTCTCGGGTGCTGAAAGCCTTTGTCCGACAGCTCCAGTGTGGCCCGGGGGCCTCCCTACATCTGCCTCCCCCTCTTTGCTCAAGTGAGGGCCCAGCAAGCACCAGAGTGCCCTCAGGAGGCCAGAGAGCCACTGGGTGGGCTGGACATCCCCTTCCAATGTCCGCAGTCACCCCGTCCACTCTGCAACATCCACCTGGTGTGTACTCCTGGGGGCACCGTGTCCTATGTTGAGCCTCGGACTGTGACTTGTCACAGTGGACTGCACTTAGCCAGTCTGGTGCCCACTTTGCTACTGTGATCGGTAGGGGTCTTGGGCCTGGATTGAAGAGGGTCTGTCCTGCAGACAGTGTGGCTCCAGCCACAGTCTACCTTTGTGTGGGAGAGAGAGAGAGGGGTGCTATCCATGGCCAGCTGAGCCATGTCCTTGCCCCAGACCACAACCTGCAGGCCAAGTGGGCAGTTCTGGGTTCCCACCACGTCCACACAGTTCACTGGACCTGTAAAATGCCTATGAGGCTACTGACTCCAGGAATCGTTATCTTGTCACTTAGGTTTATCATGCATATTATAAACCACTGGAGTTCACAGTGGCAGAACGGGATGCATCCCAGTGTTACATAAAGGTAAGTGTCCTCATGGGCCTGGACTGGGGCATGCCAGGAGGTGAGAGGCAGGGAAAGAGCTGGCACCCATGGGTGGAGAAGCTCCATGCAACCACCCGTGCCCCCAAGGCAGGGCCGTGCGTGCAGCCCCGGGGTCCTGTCTCCAGCCGGGCTGGCAGTTGACAGTGTGGCTTTCAGATGGTGTGCCTGCGGAAGCCCCCACAGCTGGTGCTGGGCCTGCACTTCCTCGGCCCCAATGCAGGTGAAGTCACTCAAGGATTTGCTCTGGGGATCAAGTAAGTCTAGAGAAATGTCAGCCGTTGTGCAATGCCCAGACTGGTGTCCCTCCGAATGTTGGTGGCTCTGCAGTTGGGAGTCTGCCATGTTGGTGTTGCTTTTATGTAGCATTGTACGTGTTTTCAGCAGAGCGTCTCCTCAGATGTGGCACGTCGTGTTACATGAGAGGCAGCCGGGCCACCTGGGGAGCAAAGGGAGAGGCCCATGTCCCTGATCACCCAGGGTGGTGGTTGGGGGTTGGTCACAGTTTGGGTCTTTTCTACTCAGAATGAGCAGGGTTGGGGCCCTTCTTCACATGGCAAAGCACCCAGTCGGTAATGAGCGAGGTTGACGAGAGCTGCCCCAGGGCCAGCATGTGTTTTCCAGAGCTGGGCCTTGGACACAAGCTGTGCTTTGTAGGGTCCCAGGTCCCCAGGCTTGCCTGGAGCCTTTGCTGATGGAGTCTGTGGGTGGAGGTGAGTTGTCTGGGGCAGTGGGGTGTGGGGCTGTCAGAGGCAGGAGGGTAGAAAGGTGAAGCGGCAGTGAGGAAACCGGGAAGGGCTTCCTGGGCCACCTGGAGCCCCATATGTGCTTGGGGCTTGTGGCTGTGGCCAGGACCCAGCCTTGGAGCTTGAGGTGGGGGGGCAGGTAGGAAGTAGAAGTAGGAAAGGGCAGGAGCTAGAGCGGCAGGGCCCATACTCAGGAATGCTGATGGGGCTGTGAGGGTTTAGTACAGATGCCCTGGGAGTATTGAAGCCACTGGGTGGGCCAGGCACCTGGTAACAATAATAATTATAGGACAGAGCCAATAGGAAGATCAAGAACATGAATGGGCAAGTCACAGGAAAAGGAAATTAGTAGAAAAAGTAGAAAGTTGCTGTGTCTCATTTGGAATTTTTAATATAATTAAAATACCAAGAAACCATTTTGGCCAGTGAAGGTTTGACACCGTCCAGTCCAGTGGTGATTGTTTTCTAGCATCTGCAAGTGGAGATGCTGAAGGTTTGAGCAAATTGGTGGAGTGTTCATGTTCAGACACCATCAAGAGGAGGGTGTGAACTGGACATTCCCACTGGGAGCCTTCGGTCCACATTTGAAATGCACACACTTGTTCATGTCAGATATTCTAACACGTGCAGAGACAGAAGAGGGTTGTTTGTCTCAGCCTTGTCTGTGGAGAGTGGAAGCGCCCTGTGGGGAGTCCACACTTCCTGTGCCTCCGAGGAGGTGGTCGCTGTGCCTGGGGGGTGGTCGCTGCTGAGGGTGCAGGGGGGCATGTGTGTGAGAAGAGTGCTGACCAGAAGAGCAAGGTGAGCAGGAACGGGCAGGGGGCTGGGCCGGTGCAGGCTACAGTAGTAAGTGGGCTCAGGCTCGCCGGAGCAGGCAGGTCAAGCCTCACCTTGGCAGGGAGAGGGAGCAGGCCCACAGAAGAACCGGCTGGAGCCATGGGCCAAGCTGGGATTGTGCCCGGTGGGCTGGGAGCAGCAGGAGGCCAGGATGGAGTGAGGGAGGGAGGGGGGAGGTAGGAGGTGGGCCTGACGTGGAGCCGCTTGGCATTTGCTGGGAGACACATGGGTGTTGGCAGCCGTTCCTGGCCACTGGCTGGGGAAGACAGGGTGGGGGCCAGGACTGGGGAGCAGGGAGGAGACTGTGACTTCTGAGGCCCTCCCCTGGGTGACATCTTCAGAGGGACGGGATGCTGTGGACATGCCTCCTTGTGCTGACTCATCGCCTGAGTCCCTCCGTCCCCCTGTGTGCAGGTGCGGGGCCTCCTACGAGCAGGTGATGCGGACGGTGGGCATCCACCCCACCTGCGCTGAGGAGGTAGCCAAGCTGCGCATCTCCAAGCGCTCGGGCCTGGACCCTACTGTGACAGGCTGCTGAGGGTAGGCAGCCATCCCTGCCAGGCCAAGGGCACACGGCGTGCCTGCCGCCCCCACAACCAGGCTCTTTTGAGGCTCAGATCCAGGTATGTAGCTCAGGTAGGCTCTGTGTTTAAGGATGGAACAGTAGTGGGGCGGGGGGGGGGGGCGGGGGTAGGGTGCCAAACTGTTCTCTCCGGGTACATGGGAGGCTATGCCCGCCGTGCCGCTTCAGACATGTGAGCCCTGTGCCCAGGCCACAGTGGCTGAAGAAACAGGGCTGGGAAGGAGGCCATTTGAGGGCCTCACCCTCCACAGGGCACCCCCGGACACTGGCCTGGCTGCCACTGCTCCCCAGATGCAGGAAATGTCTTGAGGCTGGGCTCACACCACAGGAGGGGCATTGGGTGTGGAAAGCATCCCCGGCTGAGCTCAGTGGGCTGCCGGGCAGGAAGAACGTGCCTCCCTCCAGCTTTGCTCGGCGCAGAGCAGTGCCGGCTTGTTTCCCTGTTGCCCAGAAGGTGGAGATGCTGCCTTGAGCACGGCAGTCACCGCACATCTGGTTCTGTTAGGGCTTTTCAAAGTCAGGCTGGGAAGGTGGCAGCCGGAAGCCTCGGGGTATGTTCATCCCAGCCCTCTTCTGAGGAGGAAGAAATTAGTGAGACCCTCCCTGACCCCTGCTAAAAGGTTGCATGTGGTCAGCGCCTATTCAGCTGTCGATGTGAGAGCATCCTCGAAGCTTCCACGGCCTGGCCTGGGGTGTCTGCTGTGGCTGTCAGCCCCTCCTGGGGTTCAGCTCCTGAGAGCTGATGCAGACTATAGACTGAATGGGGAACACTCCACAAGATGCCCTCAGGCAGGCCCAAGGGCTGAGTGGCAGCTGAGGGTCCCATGGATTCGGGCGCAGGCCCACAGCCCCCCAGCCAGGGCTGCCCTTGATAGAAACAAAGGGTATCCTGAGGAAACGCCTACCAGAATATCACACCTAACAGAGCTGTTATGTTAAGAGCCTGCCATAAATTTTTATCGTTTCAAAATATTTTTTGACAGTACGGTGTCCCTGTGACGCATCAATCCGGGGAGGGGGGTGTGGGGGTAGGGGTTCTCCCTGGGGCCTGTTTCTCCTCTGTCCCCAGAGGGTCCCTGTGTATGGGCACTGGAGACGTGGCCAGACAAATGCAGGGATGGCCTGACTACCCCTTGCTGACCCCCCATTCTTGCAGGACGTAGAAGGCCGAGCCTGGGCAAGCCTCACCTCTGCCTGGAGAGCCCCTGAGGTAGTCAGCGTGGGTGGCGTCTGGACCGACCCCCTGTGTGCCCTGCAGGGATGGCTCCAAGGGTTGTCAGCCCCTGACCTCACACACCCTCCTGCCTGGGCCAGCCCCGCCAGGCCCCTGATGCCAGAAGATGATGATGTGCACAGAAACCCACCCTGTGGGCTGTCCATGTCCGAGCCCCCCTGGTGTCTCTGGAATGTAAATAAAGAGGGTGTTTCCCTGACATATGCTCCACCTGTGCTGTCCCTGATGCACCCCTCCCCCAGGATGACCCAGGTGGGGGTGGGGCCTGGCTGCCCAGCCTGTCACACGTACACCCCATACCCCCCCACCCCGAACCCCACAGCCACGCCTCAGAAGACCCTGACCCTTTCTCCCAGGCACAGGGAGCTTGGCTGTCCCTCCCAGGGCCCTCTGCTGGGTCTCTGTGCATCTCACAGCAAGGCAGGCCCTTGAGGGGTGGGAAGCCACTGGCTTTGTTCCAGAGCAACCTGCCAGTGGTGTGGCCCAGTGACAGGAGTTGGCAGGGGTGTTGGAGGCTTTCTGTCCCCTGAACGTCAGGCATCTCATTACGTTTCCATTGTGGCCCTCCCAGCCAGCTTGTCTGCTGTGCTCAGGCTAATCCTGCACATTGAGGCTTGATGGGTCTAGGGAGCGCCCTTCGGCACCCGGCCGCACCTGTCAGTCACTGCAGAGAGACAGTGCTGACAGTGACGGGCAGGGCCCTGCATTGTGCTGGGGCTTTAGCGGTGGTTAATCTTGTGTCTTCCTTAAGAAAACATCACTTAGTCTACCCGCCCGGGAGCCCTGGATGGGACCCTGCTTGTCAGCGAACAAAGGAATGTCTTTGCACCTAATGGGCCTACGGGAGCCTCAGACACTCGCCTGCTTGGTGTGAAGCGTGTGCAGGAGCTCTCAGACGCCCAATTAAGATGCCGAGTGCAGGGCTGGGCCAGCGCACTCTTGACAAGTGCGGCAAGAGATCAGCCGTGTCCCATTTAACGCACGGTTGGCGGCGCGCCCCTGCCTTGGAAGGTGCAGGGAAAGCTCCCATGTGCACTGGGGGTGAGGCGTTCCCCTGCCTTGGAGGCAAAGGGTGAAGTCTGCAGAGGGAGGTCAGCTAACGTAGCTGAGCTGCTGGGGGTGTCAGGAGGGCCCCCTTGGAGTAGGGCTGGGCCCCTGCCATGGGGCAAACAAGGAACTTGAAGTGGCTTCGTTGTTTTTCATGATGGTAGAAATGATGTAGCCTGTGTGGGAGCCATCAGCACACACCAGGCAGTCTCTGGGGCGAGGACTTTCCACCTCCCTGCTCATGCCACCAGTCAGCCAGAGCGCCAGCCCCGTGTCCTTGACCTCACAGTCCCCCACCACCAGCGGTTTTCTCCAGGCACCCTTTGCCCTAGAACAGACCTTGCTCCAGCACACTTGCTGTGTCTGTAACAGCCACTGTCTCCACACTGTGTCCGGCCAGTTCACCCAGCTTGTGTCTTCCTCTAGGAAGGAAAGAAGCATCTGCGGTGCTGCGCCCTGCCAGCCTCATTGTCTAGTCATGCGGGGACTCAGGACACCTCTTGAGGGGTGCGTCCTATGTGGCCTTGAGGCTCCACAGCCCCTGTCCAGGAGGCCTCAGGCCCACTGGCTCCCCCTGTATGGGGACTCACACCTTCCTGGCAAACTGTGGGCAAAGGCCTGGCCCAATTCACAAAGCCAATGGGCATTCCATGCAAAAGTCTGCCACAAAAGGCCCAGCCCTGACAACTGCCATCACCTGGGCCACCTTCCGGGCCATATGCTGCTTCAGTATATGCCTGCCTGGCCGTGGGGTTCAGCACCCTGAATGTCCCACATGCTCCTACTGCCCTGGTGGGCCCTAGGGATGACAGCTCAAGGTCCCCTGCCCAGCACTCAGGCAGGTCACATACTTGGGTCTCAAGTCTGAGCAAGAGCATGGGGAGCAGGACAGATGTGTTGGGCCACAGTGGTTTCTGTTCTGCGTGTCCCAGGGACCACCTGGCTCCAGACTCACTGTGTAACCCAAGGCCCCCTCCCTGGGCCCAGCCGTGCCCTGCTCCCCTCCTCCCAAGGAGCCAGAGCAGCACTGGCCAGGTGCTATCCACTTGGCTCCAGGGCTGCCTTCCCTCCATCTTTGCATGTTTTTATGGTGCAATGAAAATATAATTTTAATTTCTCAGATTGTTTGGTGTAACCTGTAATTATCCCCGGTGCTGTCCTGCACACTTCTGTCTATGGCTCCAGATTTCACAATGATGTAGGGGTTGTGGTGGTGGGGTGGGGGGGGATCGCTGTTGCTCAGAGGCCAAGCTATACCTTCCCTGCCTCACCCTCTGCCGTGAAGGGGGGCAGGTCACCCTCTGGTCACCTACTACCCCCCTCCTTCCCCTAGCCCCATGAGGTACTGTCCACAATGGTCCTGAGGGCCCCAGGAAGGTGGGTACACAGAGAAGGGATGACAAGTTATTATCAAGGACCTAAAGGACTCAGCAAGGGAGGGGCAGGCTGGGTCTGAGGCGGATATCTGGAGCTGATGGAGTGGGCATCAGCCCACAGAAGGTAGCCCAGATGCTCAGCCTGCAGGCCCTCTAAACCCTCCACAGTTGGTGATGACCCCCAATATTCCACAGCCCTGCTGGGACTCCCTGCCTTGCTGGGTAGCTAGTGGGAGATGCTGTCCCTACACATGCCTCAGCCATGTTTTCACATGACTGGGGAGGCCTGGCTGAGGAAGTGACCAGGGGCCAGGGGCCCTCACTGGTGGAGTTGCCCCATGAGAAACAGCTTGGCGTCGGCTGGCACCTGCAGCTCAGTGTCTGTGCCAGTGGCCTCGGGTTCAGGCTTGCCCCTGAGGTCCCTGGGGTCCCTCACTTGGCTCAGGCAGCAGCTCAAAGGTGTGACCAGTGCTCTGGGCCCTGGCCCACTCCCCAGCCTGAAGCAGGCCCTGGGGGCAGGACTGAGACCCTCGCCCCTGGCTCATACTGAGCTGTGAGGACCTGCCGCTGAGCAGGCAGTCCAGAACCCTGCAAAAAAGGATGCCCAAGTCAAGGGCCAGTATGCTCATCACAAGCTGTGTCATCTCCAGAGACTTGGGCCACCAGGCCATGTCATTGAGCCCTCCAGACCCTATTCAGGGTGCCTGGCCCATTCTGGTCAGGGGGCTCATTGCCCCACACTCATATCACTCACGGGAAGCACCCATGTAGGCATCTAGTTCTTATAAGTACATTACAAGAGGTTCCTCTATGCTGGACTAATAATCGGGGTCCAGGCCAGGGTGGGGGCCGGGCTGCTAGGGGCCATTTCTATCTGCCCAAGCTGGCCCACTCAGATGCAGCCAAGCATCCCAGGCCCCAGACTTTTCCCACTCATCTCTGTGTCCCTTTGGGAACCACCACCCCCACCCCTCTCCACCCTGGGCCCCCTGAGTGCCCCTTTCCATCCACCTACCTTCTTCCTTGTCAGTGCCCACTGTTCCCACTTGGCTCACCCTTGGGTCCTGGTCAGGGCGTACACAGGAGATGCAGTGGGCTAGTCACTGCCAGAGACAGGTCGGGAGCCAACCCCTCCCCACCCCCACCCCCACCCCCGACCCCAGGTGAGCAAGCAGCAGTAGGGTGTTCTCTGTGTGAAGCAATTCTTGATCCACATGGTGAGGATGCTTGCATACGTGGCAACCTCTGGGGCCTAAGCTGGGCCTGGCTCTTAGGGAGCGGCCCCCCAGCCTCAGAGGAAGATGCTCACTCCTGGCCCCAAACTCACAGGCTGTGGACTCCAGCCTTACGTGGGGTCAGTGGCTTTTCCCTCACCTCAGGCCAAGCCGTACTGGCACAGAGGCCAGAATCAGGGACAGGGCAAGGGGTGTAGTCATCCCAACGCAAGACCAGGTGTCTCTCCCCTGGAGCCACCTGCAGGACTGAGCCTTGCCAGCCTTTAGCCTTATGCCACGAGGGACCCCACTGCCTGCCCACCCATGGCCTTGACCCTCAGCTGACAGGCCACCCAGTGTAGGGAGCCACCAGAGGTTGCTCCTGCTGCTGTTCCAGGATCTGCCACAGCCCCAAGCCCTCTTGGTGGGGTCACAAGCACTCTGGGCTGAGAAAGTGGCCCCTACAGTCTTTGGGCTGGAGGTCTGCTTCTATCTCCCCCTTCTCCTTCCCCTCCTCTCCTTCCCCCATCTTCCCTCCCTTGGCCTTCCTCCTCCCCATCCTCATCAGGTTTCCCTTGATGCTAGTGCCAAGCAGCTGCCTTGTAGAGGAAGCTCAGAGTCAGACGACAGGCCTCATGGGGGCAGCACTTTATGCCCCACCCTTGTTTCTTCCTCTGCCACCATCTTAGACCTGGGCTTTCTTGCTGGATGCCGAATGTTCCTAGGAACTGCCTTAGGTCATCCTGTACCAGGCAGGGGTATCAATAAATAAACAGACACGCCTTGGATGCTGCCCTCCTGGGTCAGGGAGGGGCGGAGGAATGGGACACAGGCTCTGCCCACCCCAGGCCCCTCTGCACACCCAAGCTGAGGGACGTGCTTGACGCTCCATGTGAGCGGCTTCTCTACCGGGCTTTTTCACAGGTGTGGGGGTGGGGTGCTTCCCCCAAAGTTATGCAGACACCTGGGCTCTGTGCTGCCCACGGCCCAGGCTAGGCATCCCAGCTCCGACTGGGCAGGCTGATGGGGTGGGCAAGCTGCTGGGTGCCTCTCAAACAGGCTGGTGAAGGAGGGAGCTGCACAGGTAACTTTGGGGAAGACCCAGCCACAGGCCTTGGAGATAACGAGGCTAGTCTCTTAAGATTCTTCAACAGGCAAGAACTGTCAAGATAGATAATTGAGAGAACTGAAAGAGACAGCAGTTCACGCATACAGGCCAGGTCACACCTGTGAGTGTGGAGGGGCTGGTGCCCGTGCTCCCCCCCCCCCCCCACCCCTCTCTGCTGGAGGACCCACACCCAGCACTCCTTGGGCCTCACCTTAGGCTGAAGGGCCAGCCTCCCCGCCCAGCAGCTGTGACTGGTGTCACTACTTCCTGTTTCCAGATCCCACCATGATGGCGAAAGTTCGCCAAAGGCCAAGGACATGCAGCAGACTCCCTGGGCTCCCAAGGGCCACAGACAGCACCCACCTTAGGCTAGCAACATGACTGATGTTCAGGGAGCAAGAGTGACAATAGATGTGCCACCCACTGCCAAGTAGCCAGGGTCCACCAGGGGGCCATACTTGCTCCAGTTGATACTCTGGATCTCTGGGACAGCCCTAGGAGGGAGGACACAGGACTTGGGGACCATTTTACAGATGCTGCTTCTTGCACTTCCCCGCAGAATCCCTCTGAGCAGGTCGGACTTGCCACCCTTTCTTGCCTGTGCCCACTCCTCCCCCATCCACCAGCCCTTGCTGCGCAGCCCAGCCACTGCTAAGCTCTCAGGTTACTGGTCCCTCCACCCGAGGGCTCTGGGAGCCCTGCATGGCCTGGTTCCCGGCCAAGCACCTGTGCCTTCAAGGGCAGTGAAGAGGCCGTTGCGTCAGCCCATGGGGCCCAGCAAAGCATCTTAGAGCTGAGCCCGTCTAATCCCAGCCCCAACGTGGTTTACGGTGCTTGGGTTTCCCTAATCCCGAAATCCAAGCCAGGGTCCCAGCAGCCATCCCAGCGCCATCTGAATGGGCAGCACGAGGACCCCCTCCCATGTGCCTACCGTGTTTGGGGCTGACCTTCTGGGACAGTGCAGAGAGCTGGGCACTCAAGGGTAAAAATCGAACTCTGATAAACTCAGGGGAGCTCAGGAAACAGCCAAGCCCTCTGCTGCCTGGCTGGTCCTGCTCTGGCCTCTTCCCAGGCAGGAAATGCAAAGCCAGCAGCGACAGCAGAAAAGACTGGCAAGGCAGGCCCAGCTCAAGACTGCTGAGGTTCTGGCCTCTAGAGTTTCACAGGACAGTGATCCGGCCTTGCAGTTCCACAAAATTAAGGGCTTTTTTTTTTCCTAATAAAATCAGGATATCTGGCTTATAACTCATGATCAAATAACACCAAATGCTTGGGAAGAAAGTGGGACCATAAACAAGAGACAGTGTGACCTTGTTACACAGCAGCTGGGTGTCAAGAGCCAAGTGGGTCCAGCTCCCTGCCTTTACCACTGGCCACTTACCCAGCCAGGGCTCTCAGGCACTGGACACGAGGCACATGGGTGTGAGCACCCCAGCAGAGGGCACCCCATAGTCTCCCTTTTTATAATTTTATTAGTGAGGCATGCAGGCCACGTGTGGTGAGAACAGCTAATGGTGCCTCGTGGTCTTTAGCATCTTTGAGGAATTTTCATACCCATAAATTTCCCAAAGCAGATGTAATTAGCTCCTAAGCTACCAGGGTCAAGATATGGGACAGAATGTGAGGAGATCAAAGTAACGTCCAGATGTGTTTTCTTGGGGCCTCCCACTTGATGAGTGAGACCGATGCCTAGACCCCCCAGAAGTCCCCATGGGGTGCAATGGTGCAGCCAGGACACAGGCATGCTGCCATCCTCCTCATGGAGGCCTCAGCGCCCAGTCCCTGCCGTGGGAGAGAGTGGATAGAAGGCAAGACCTCCGTGCGGCTTCAATGGCTCATTGTTCTGCCCTTGGTGGCTGGAATTGGGCTGGGTGATTATAATAATAAAGTCTTAACAATCAGCCAGTGGTTGGGTTTCCATAGCTTGGGGAGTATTTGATTTTCAAAGTCTTTGGCAGGGGAGATGGTGTATAAATGGAGTGTGTTGTTCATGTCGGCCTGTTCTTTGGAAGTCAGGGTCCCATCCAGCACCTTATTTCCCTCAAAAGATGCTTACCTGTCAGCTCCCTGATGCCCAGGCACATCAAGGAGGGAGGCTTACTAGGAGGCCCTGGCACAGTGTGAGTGAGTCCTGCCTTCACCAGCTCAAACAAGCCCGGACCCCCATCCCACCCTCGGGGGGGCTGCTACTAAGTACAAATGGCGGCAGTGGAGGCACTCAATGAGTTGGGTGGCTCATCTTACTCCTGCCTTGTACCCTCTCCCACAACACACATCTGGCCCTTAAGCCTTTGCCCATGCTGTTCCCCCAGCCCCAAACCGGGCCACCACCCTCTGTCATGGCTAATTTCCCCTCCTTAGTTAAGATTCAGTGCAGAAAGGCTTCCCTAACACCTGGCAAGGGGCCTGCTTAGGGCTCCCATGAAATGCTGTTTCTCTCTCACCCCTAAGAAGCCTCCCTTATTCACATCTTTGTTCCTAGCACAAAGCCTTGCACATAATAGGTGCTCAGAGCACAGCTGTCAAATGAACATTAGCATGAAATATTTATGTTATATTTTCAATACCAAAATTTTCCACAATGCCCTGCTCTGTAAGATCTGAGGACATGTGCTTCACACACACTATGCATCCATGGGAAAGAGGTTATGGCTTAGAACCTGACCCAACTTACTTCAGCTTACCTCCTCCTGGTTCTGACATTCCAGGGCTGCAAGAGATAAACAGAACACCAGATTTTCTCCAAGCATTTCATCAGGCACCATGTGCCCACAAAAGCAGGCACAGTAGGATTGGTGCCTATAATATAAATGTAAGGAGGGGCTGGCCTGAGTAGTGACTGGTAAATTTATATAGGGCTTACTTGCTATAGTTAATAATGATCAACTCTAGACAAAATAGAAAAGATAACTATCTGAAGGCACTAAGCAACAAATAAATAAAAGTGGCAGAAACTAGAGGGAATCCAACCTTTGAAAGGAGAGAAATGCACTGGGTGAGGTCCAGATTTATACTGCTTTTCCCTTGAGGGCCTTCTCCGGGGCATAGCATCAGTGACTGAAATATGAGCAGAAAGACATAACCCTATTGGCTTGATGTTCCAGAGAACAGAGTTTGGATCAGCCAGAGAATCTCGAAATGAGGAAGAAAATCCATAAAAAGTGTGCATATAAACTCCCCTCAAATCCTCGGTTGAGTCCTGGACTGCATATGTATGAATGAGACTCAAGGGGTCCAGTAGAAAGATAACAGCTGAGCATAGATTTCAGCTATTGCCTACCACAAAGGAGAGAGTGTGTGGATCTCAAGATCTGCCAAGCTACGGAGACTGTGCAAACACCACAGGCTCTCCATAGAAACCTCAGGAAGTCCATGCCTTAGGAGAAAAAAATTATGTTCCAGGATGAAAGGGTTTGTGAAATTAGGACTAAGGGCAGAAGTGCAACAGATCTATCCCAACAAATATAAAACTAAGCTTTCAAAAGTTCAAAATGGAACAAAAACAATGTCAATATGCTTCAGAAGAAAACAATCCAAAGCCCCTACCAACTGCCATTTGTAATGTCCAGAATGCAATAAAAAATTACTAGATGGGCAAGAAACATGAAAATGTGATTCCCAGCCAAGAAAAAAAGCAATCAATTGAAAACAGCCCCAAGATGATTCAGATGTTGAATTAAAACGTAAAACAGTTATTGTAAATATGTTTAAATACTCAAAGGAAAAAGTGGTCACAATGAATGAATACAGGGGATCTAAGCAGAGATCTCTTGGTAAAGAGAACCAAATGGAAACACTAGAGCTGAAAAGTACAACAAATGAAATGCAACTGGATGGACTTTAACTGACCTTAAGAACAGATTGGAGATGACAGAAGAAAGGGTCAATGAGCTTGAAGACAGAGAAAGAATTCTCTGATCAAAAGAATAGAGAGTGACAACAGAAATAATATGGACCAGAGAGACCATATTAGAAAGTCTAATATAATGGTGGCTTAGAAGGAGAAAAGAGAGAGAATGGGGCAGAAAAAAATCTGAAGAAGCAATAATGTAAAATGTAATGAATTTTGGATCAACTTACAGATGCAACAATCTCAGCAAATCTCAAGCAGTATAAACATGAAGAAAACACACCAAGGCACATCATGGTCAAACTCTTGAAAATCAAAGATAAAGAGGGGCGCCTGGGTGGCGCAGTCGGTTAAGCGTCCGACTTCAACCAGGTCACGATCTCGCAGTCCGTGAGTTCAAGCCCCGCGTCAGGCTCTGGGCTGATGGCTCAGAGCCTGGAGCCTGTTTCCGATTCTGTGTCTCCCTCTCTCTCTGCCCCTCCCCCGTTCATGCTCTGTCTCTCTCTGTCCCAAAAATAAATAAACGTTGAAAAAAAAATTAAAAAAAAAAAAAAAAAAAAAAGAAAATCAAAGATAAAGAGAAAATCTTGAAAGAAGCCAGAGGGATAAGGACACATCACACATCTGACTTTATGTCAGAAAAAAAATGTAGATCAGAAGCAATGGAACAAAATTTATGTGCAGAAAAAAAAAAAAAGCCAACCCAGAAAATCTATGTGCAGTAAAAATATTCAAAAATGAGGGAGAAATGAAGACATTTAAATGACAGCTGAAATAATTCCTCAGCTGACTCACACTGCAACAAATGCAACAGGAAGTTCTTCAGGATGAAGGGAAATTACACCAGATGGAAGCTTATAATGACAGAAAGCAAAAAAGAGTACCGGATATGGTGAATATGTAGGTAAATCTAAAATGCTATTTTTTTCCTTTTCTTATTTTCTTTAAAAGACACTGATTACTTAAAACAAGGATTGTAACAATGTGCAATTGGGTTTATATGAATGAAAAACATGATAACAGCAAAAAGATGGTTGCAATTGGACTTATACAGTTGCAATTTCTTATACTTAATGTGAAGTGGTACAATATTAACTCTAAGTAGACTACAGTAAATTAAAGATGCATATTGTAAACTCCTAGAGCAACCAGGAAATACAATACAAAGAAGTACAACTAAAAATCCAATAAGGGTGCCTGGGTGGCTCAGTCTGTTAGGTGTCCAACTCTTGATTTTGGCTCAGGTCATGATATCATGGTTTGTGAAACAGAGCCCCTGCATCGGGTTCCATGCTGAGTGTGGAGCCTGCTTAAGATTCAATTTCTCCCTCCTCCTCTGCCCCTCCCCTATTCGTGCACACAGGAACAAGTGCTCTCTCTCTCTCTCTCTCAAAAATAAAAATAAAAATCCAATAGAGTAGTTAAAATGAAATACTAAGAAAAACTTAATAAACTAAAAAGGAGACAGAAAATGAAGAACAGAAAAAAAAAGAAGGAAAGAAAGAAGAGATGGGACAAATAGAGAACAAATAGGAAAATGGTAGGCCTAAAACTCACCAAACCTAATTAATATCAATAATTATATAAATGGAGGGATTAACTCTCCAAGTAAAAGGCAAGGATTACCATACTTGATATTAAAAAACAAAATCTACCTTTATGTTTTCTACAAGAGATATCTGTATGTAGAAAGAAACATCCAGGCTGAGAATAAACAGATGGAAAAGAGATACACAATCCAAAAGTCAAGCATTAGAAAGCTGATGTGGCAATATTAATATCAAACAAGATAGACTGCAAGAGAAGGAATTTCACCAAAGACAGATGTGGTTATTCATAATAATAAAAGACTCAATTCATCAGCAAAGCATAACAATCATAAATATGTATGCAACCTATGCAACCTGTATGCATATGTATGCATAAATATGTATAACAGAATTCAAAATTAAAATGAGAAATGGACAAATCCATAATCATAATTAGAGATTTTAACATCTGTTTCTCAGCAATTGACACCACAACTAGAAATATTTCAGAAGAGTTGAACAACATTATCAACCACTTAAAACTACTTGACATTTATAGAACACATGCTAAAGAACTATGGAATAGACAGTCTTTTTTTAAAGAGAAAGACACTTTATTGGCTCCTATACTCTAATGGGTAGCTTTATTAAAATTTTTAATAACATTTTAAATATATAATTTAAATATAATAAATTGCACCCATTTAAAGGGTACAATTTCATATGTTTTGTCAGATGTATATACTCAGGAAGCCACCCCAACAATGAAGATATAGAGACTTCCACTCCTCACAAAATATTTCTTTATGCCCCTTTCCACCTTTTCTGTCCCTCTACTTCCTGCTCCAGGCCACCACCGATCAGCTTTCTGTCACTATTGGTTAGTTTGCATTTTCTATTAATAGATTCATACAGTATATATTCCTCTGCTCTGATTTCTCTCACTCAGTTGTGTATCAGCAGCTGGTTCCTTTTTTCTTGGAGACTGTGTTCTGTAGTATAGATGTACCACATTTTGTTCATCCATTTACCTATTGGTGGACATTTGGGTCATTTTTGGCTGTTATTAGTGAAGCTGCAATGAATGTTAATGGACAGCTTTTTGTGTGGATATATGTTTTCATATCTCTTGGATATGAATTTAGGAGTGAAATGGCTAGGTCATATGGTAGGTATATGTTTAATATTATAAGAATGCTGGGGCGCCTGGGTGGCTCAGTCATTTGAGTGTCTGACTCTTGATTTTGGCTCAGGTCATGATCCCAGGGTCGTGGGGTCAAGCCCTGCATAGGGCTCCATGCTGAGCATGAGCCTGCTTAAAATTCTCTCTCTCCCTCTGCCTCTCTCCCCTTCACTCTCTCTCTGTCTCTTTCTCCCATTCTCTCAAACAACAACAGCAACAATAAAAACATTATAAGAATGCTAAAGAGTTTTTCTGAAGTGATTGTACCAGATTCCCACCATCAGTCTTCACATTTGTTTTATTCTTCACATTCTTTGCAAGCAAACATGGAATTTTCACCAAGTAGACCACACACTGAGACAAAACCACATTTAAAAAATCACAAAAAGATATCTTGAAAATCCCTCAAATATTTAGAAATTAAACAACATACTTTAAGTAATCTGAGGACCAAAGAACTCACAAGAGAAATTGGAAAATATTTTGAACTAATGATAAAAACATAACACATTGGGGTGCCTGGGTGGCTCAGTTGGTTAAGCGGCTGACTTCGGCTCAGGTTATGATCTCACAGTTAGTGAGTTCAAGCCCCGCGTCGGGCTCTGTGCTGACAGCTCAGAGCCTGGAGCCTGTTTCAGATTCCGTGTCTCCCTGTCTCTGACCCTCCCCCGTTCATGCTCGTCTCTCTCTGTCTCAAAAATAAACGTTAAAAAAAAAAAAACATAACACGTTGTTTCTGGGATGCAGCTAATGAAGTCATTAGAGGCAAATGTATAGCTTTAGAATTTGTGTTAAAAAGAAAAAATACTTGTGTAAAAAAGAAAACTACTTGTGTTTAAAAAAATACTTGAGGGGTGCCTGGGTGGCTCAGTTGGTTGAGCATCCGACTTTGGCTCAGGTCATGATCTCACAGTTCGTGAGTTTGAGCCCTGCATCAGGCTCTGGGCTGACAGCTTAGAGCCTGGAGCCTGCTTCAAATTCTGTGTCTCCCTCTCTCTCTGCTCCTTCCCTGCTCATGCTCTGTCTCTCTCTCCTTCAAAAATAAATAAAAACATTAAAAAAATTTTTTTAAATAAAAAATAAAAAAATACTTGAGTTCATGATCCCTGACTCATGCAACCTCCTAAAGAAAGCAGTAGCAGCAGAAGAGCAAATTCAGATCACAGGAAAGAGGATGGAAATAATAAATATAAAAGTGAAAATCAACATAGAAAACAAATGATAATCAATAAAATAAAATGTTGATTATTTGAAAAAAAAATACCAATACCAGGGATGAGAGTAAGCATTGTTACAGAGTCTATAGGCATTAAAAATAAGGCAATATTATGAACAAATTTAATTTGCTAAATTGGGCAATTTAAAAATGGACAGATTCCTTAACTTACACAGGAAGAAGTATAAAATATTAAAAGCTCCACATCTATTAAAAGAATTAAATTCTTCATTACAAACTATTCCATACAGAAAACTCCAGGCCCAGAGAGTTTCACTGATGAATTTTGTCAAACATTTAAGGAAGATAATAATAATGCCAACATCACACCAATTATTTCAGCAAATAGAGGAGGAAGAAACACTTCCCATCATTTTATGAGGCCAGTGTTACCCTGATATCAAAACCTGACAAAGACATTCTAAGAAAAGGAAATTACAAATCAGTATCCTTCAAGAACTTAGATGCAAAGGTCCTCAACAAAATATGAGCAAGCTGAACCCAGCAATACATACAAAGAATTCGTTATTGCCAAGTGAGATCTATCCTAGGAATGCAAAGTGGTTTTGCATTCGACACACCATCAATGTAATTTATCCATTAACAGAAAAAAAAAGAAAAATACTGTGATCATAGCAACAGATGGAGTAAAAGCATTTTACTAAATTCAACACTTGTTTATGAGAAAACAAAACTCTGAAAATTAGGACTGAAAGGAAACACCCTCAACCTGATAAAAAGGCATCTATGAAAAACAGCTGCAGCTGACACCAGACCAAACATTTACCTTCTAAGATTAAGAATAGGTTAAGGAGGCCTACTCCTACCACTTTTACTGGACTTTTTTACTGAAAGTCCTGGCCACTGCAACAAAGAAAAAAAATCAGAGAGGTATATGTACATATATGTGTGTGTGCATATACACATTATATATAGATGTAAATATGCAAGTGTCATATACATAAAAAAGAAGCACAATTGTTTTTATTTGTAGATGACAGGGTCACATACGTAGAAAATCCTAAGGAAATTATAAAACTACTAGAACTAATAAGTGAATTTAGCAAGAGCTCAAGATAACATGTCAATTTCAGTTTTTTGCATACTAGCAAAGAAAAACTAGACATTGAAAAAATGTTAAAGTACTATTTACAATAGCATGAAAAGCCATAAAATGCTTAGGGATAAATTTAACAAAATACATGCAAAACTGTGCACTGAAAACTGTAACAATTCCTGAAAGAAATTAATGAAGACGTAAACAAGCAAAGAGATATAATCTGTTCGTGAATTGGAAACTTCATATCGTTAAGAAGTTCCCTATCTCCAAATTTACTTACAGATTCAACACAATCCTAATAAAAAATCTCATTAGAAATTGAGAAGCTGATTTTTCACAGAAATTGACAAGTTGATTCTAAAACTTGCATGGAAGTCTTAAAAGGACTACAATAGTTAAAATAGTTTTGCAAAGGGAACAAATAATTGGAGGACTTAACTATCTGATTTCAAGTCTTACTCTAAAGCTAATACAATAAGTAAGAGAGTGTCTTTCTTGCCTAAGGACAAAGATCAGCAGAACAGAGTAGAGGGTCCAGAAGTAGAACCACACAAATGTAGTATTTGGAAAAGTGCCAAGGTAATGTAGTTGGGAAGAGGATAGTTTTGTTTTGTTTTGTTTTGTTTAACAAATGGTGCTAGAAAATGGAATGCCCATATGGATAAAAATGAATTTCAACTTGTAACTCACATCATACACAAAAATTGATTCAAAATACCCACAGATTCACATGTAAAAGCTAAAAGAATAGAACTTCCAGAAGTACACATAGGAAGAAACTTCATGATGTTAGGGTAGCTAAGTTTTTAGGGTACAAAAAGCACTAGCTGCCAAGATGGGAAATTTCTGCTTTTCAAAGGATACCTTTAAGAAAATGAATAGGCAAGTGACAGACTGAGAAAACATATATATAATACACATATCTGACAAACATTTTTAAATTCAGAATGCATGAAAAACTCTTATAAATTAATAGAAGATGACAAGCAACCACATAAAAGCATGGACATCATTAGTTATCAGAGAAATCAAAACCACAATGAAATACCACTCCATTCCTGCCCGAATGATTACAATTAAAAAGACTGACAATACCACATGTTGATGAGGATGTGGAGCAATTGAAATTGTCACGCATTGCTAGAGGAAGTGAAAAGTTCCAGATATTTGTCGGGGGTGGGGGGCGCCTGGGTGACTCAGTCAGTTGAGTGTCCAACTTTGGCTCAGGACGTGATTTCACGGTTCATGAGTTTGAGCCTCATGAGCAGCGTGGAACCTGTTTCGGATTCTCTGTCTCCCTCTCTCTGCCCCTCCGCAACTCACACTTGCTCTCTCTCTCTCTCTCAAAAATAAATAAACACTTAAAAAAAATTTTAAAAATGTTTCAGATACTTTGGAAAACTTTTGACAGCTTCTTATAAAGTCCACTCCTAGATATTGCCCCCAAATGAAATGAAACCCTATGTCCACAAAAAGAACTTATTCAAGAATGCTCATGCTTCATTCATGATAGCTCCAAACTAAAAACCATGTGAATGTCCATTAACATGAGAATGACTGAACAAATTGCATAGTCCTGCAATAGCATGCCATACAGCAATAAAAAAATGTGAGACACATGCAACCATAACATAGATGAATCTTACAAATACTAGGTCAGACACAGAGTCCATGCTATAGGATTCCATGTGTAAGAAGTTCCAGAATGGGGGGGGAGGGTGCCTGGGTGGCTCATTTAAGCATTAAACTTTTGATCTCAACTCAGGTCTTGATCCTAGGGTCATGAGTTTGAGGCCCATGTTGGGCTCCACTCTGGGCATGAAACCTACTTAAAAAACAAACAAACAAACAAACAAACAAAACAACAACCAAAAAAACCTTCCAGAACAGGCAAAATAAAGCTAAGCAGTAGAAGTCAGAACAATGTCTATGAGGAATGGAAGCACTTTCTGGGTAACAGAATGTTCTATAGCTTAATTGTGTGTGGTGGTAGCTTACTGTGCAAAATTTGTGTGACTGTGCTTTTCAAATCTGTATATTTTATTGAAGTAAATCTTACCTCAATTTAAAAAGAAAGAGAAAGAGGGGCACCTGGGTAGCTCAGTTGGTTGAACATCTGACTTCAGCTCAGGTCGTGATCTCACAGTTCTTGATTTCTAACCCCACACCAGACTTTGCATTGATAGTGCAGTGCCTGCTTCTGTCTCCCTCTCTCTCTGCACCCCTCCTTCCCCTGTCAAAAATAAATAAACATTAAAAAGAGACAGAGGGAGGGAGGGAGAGAGAGAAAGAGAGAGAGAGAGAGAGAGAGAGAGAGAGAGAGGAGAGGGAATGTAAAGAAATGGATAGGGGCACCTGGGTGGCTTACTTGGTTAAGCATTCAACTGTTTGTTTCAGCTCAGGTCATGATCTCATGGTTTCGGATTTGGGCCCCCTGTCAGGTTCTGCCCTGACAGTGTGGAGCTTGCTTGGGATTCTCTCTCTCTACCTCTCTCTCTCAGCCCCTCTCCCACTCATGCTGTCTCTCTCTCTCTCGAATAAATAAACTTTAAAGAAAAAAAAAAAAGAAATTGACAAAGACAACAATGGGTTCCCAAAGCTTGTTTTAGTTCAGGCTGCTCTAAGAGAATACCATAGACTGGGTGGTTTATAAACCACAGAAATTAATTTCTCACAGTTCTGGATGGGAAATCCAAGATCAAAGCACTAGCAGATTTGATGTCTGGTGAGGACCCACTTTCTTGTTTATAGACAGCTGACTTCTCCCTGGACCCTCAAATGGCAGAAGGAGTGAGGGAGCTGTGTAGGGCCTCTTTTATAAGGGCATTAATCTCATTCATGGGGGCTCCAAAAGCCACATCTCCTAATACCATCACATTGGGGGTTAGGATTTCAACATGTGAATCTTAGGAGGACACAAATATTCAGTCCATAACAATGAAGCACAAGGAACCCCAGGGGCACCAGGCTCAGGTGCCCAGCTGCCTGGCTAAGTTGGAAGGGTCTCTGAGGCATCTGTGCTAATCACTTAGGGCACAGCCCTACCAACAGGACAGGAAAGAGAGCCTTCTCTGGAAAGTGGGACCTTTGAGAAGGCACCAAAGGATTCAGCTCTATATTTTTAGGGAAAATGTTGGTAGAATGAAATGAGAAAGGTGATGGCTGAATAGAGAGACACTGGCATTCCTGTTTCTGGGCTCACACATCTATCAGCAGGCTCTAGGTAAAGGCCCCTGATGAAGGTCCAGGTGCCAGGAGCACAGATAGGCTTCAGAGGCTGACAGTCCTCAGGCAGCTGGCATCACCTTTCTCAGGTAGCTGGTCCCTGCTTCCTTGTTGCCTTCCTGGTCTGGGGATACAGTGCCAACATCAACCCTCAACACTTTACAGCCAAAGTCCTTGTTCCAATGCCCCTTGCCTGACCACTGCTTTGGGGCTTCCTAATTCAAACATTCACATCCAGCACCCAACACAAGAGGGTGCATTTCCAAAGAGGGGCTGCTAGTTGGATAGGGACTCTCAAGTGTACCATCCCTCAAGTAAGTCTTGGCCTTCATGAAGCCTAGCTTCCCCATCTGTGAAATGGACTGACTCCTGCCTCATCATCCAATGAAACCTTGAGTTCACATGTTGCCCACTTGGTGGGTTCAGCAAAGTTAGCTCGCCTCATTGTGTGGGTGAAAAGGCAGCAATTGGTCCTGTTAAGAACCCAGCCCACAGAGAAGTTAAAGTCATTAATATACGTGTATATATATATATTTTTTCAAGATCAATGTAGTATATTGTATCAATAGAAAGAAAGAAAGAAACATGGTCATCTCAATTGATATAGGACAAGCATTTGACAAAACTCAATACTTTTCCATGATATAACATTCAATAAAACTAGGAATAGAAGGACACTTCCTCAACATGATAAAGCCATATGCAAAAAACCCACAGCCAACATCACACTCAATGGTCAAAACAGAAAGCTTTTCCTCTAAGATCAGGAACAAGGCAAGGATGCCTGTTCTTGCCACTTGTATTCAACTTAGTGCTAGAAGTCCTAACCAGAGCAATAAGGCAGGAAAGAGAAATAAAGGAATTCAAATTGTAAAGGAAGAATTGAAATTATTTCTGTTCACAGATGATATGATCTTCTATTTAGAAAACTCTAAAGATTCCACAAAAACACTGCTAGACTTAATAAATGCACTCTCAAAGTTGCAGGATACAAAATCAATACACAAAAAGGCTGTATCTCTATACACTGACCACAAACAATCTGAAGAGGAAATTAAGAAAACAATCCTACTTACAGTAACATCAAGCAGAATAAAATATAAGAGAATAAATTTAACCAAAGAAGCAAAGGACTTGCACACTAAAACCTACAAAACATCACTGGAAGACATTATAGAAGACCTAAATAAGTGGAAAGACATCCCATACTTACAGACTGGAAGATTTAATATTACTGAAATATCTATAGTATACAAAGTGATATAGAGACTAAATGCAATCTCTATCAAAATCTCAAGTGTCTTTTTTTCTAGAAATAGAAAAACTGATCCTCAAAATACAAATTTTTGGAATCTCAAGATCCCCAATAACCAAAATAATGTTGGGAAAAAAAGAATGAAATTGGAGGATTCACACTTCCTGATTTAAAAACTTGTCATGAAGCTACAGTAGTCAAGACTGACATAAAGAGGGGCGCCTGGGTGGCTCAGTTGTTTGGGCTTTGGACTTTGGCTCAGGTCATGATCTTAAGGTTCGTGAGTTCAAGCCCCACCTTGGGCTTTGTGCTGACAGCTCAGAGCCTGGAGTCTGATTCAGAATCTGTGTTTCTGTCTCTCTCTGCCCCTCTCCCGTTCTCTCTCTCTCTCTCAAAAATAAATAAGCATTAAAAAATTAAAAAAAAAAGAGTTGGACACTTAACTGACTGATCCAGGTGTCCCTCAATTCCATTTTGGGGCACCTGGGTGGCTCAGTCGGTTAAGCGTCCGACTTTGGCTCAGGTCATGATCTTGCAATCTGTGAGTTGGAGCCCCGCATCAAGGTTCTGTGCTGACAGTGCAGAGCCTGGAGCCTGCTTCAGTTTCTGTGTGTGTCTCTCTCTCTGCCCCTCCCCTGCTCGTGCTCTGTCTCTCTCTCTCAAAAATAAATAAATATTTTTTAAAAAATTTTAACATTTGTTTATTTTTGAGAGACAGAATCTGAAGCAGGCTCCCGGCTCAGCCCAACGTGGGGCTGGAACCCACGAACCGCAAGATCATGTCCTGAGCCAAAGTCTGGCGCTTAACTGACTGAGGCACCTAGGCGCTCCTAAAAAAAAATTTTTTTAAGACTGACATAAAGACAAACATAGACATCAATGGAATAAAATAGAGATCCCAGAAATAAACTATTGCTTATGTTATCAGTTGATTTTTGACAAGAGTTACAAGACTATTCAATGGGAAAAGGACAGTCTTTTCAACAAATGGTACTGGGAAAACTGGATATGCACATGCAAACAGAAGAAGATGGACTTTTATCTTATATCAATTTATATATAAAATAACTCAAATGGATCAAAGATGTAAGCATAAGGGATAAAACTATGAAACTCTTAGGAAAAAACAGGCAGAAATTTCCACAACATTGTATTTGGCAATGATTTATATATGACACCAAAAGAAAAAGAGAAAAAAATGGGTAATTTGACTTTATCAAAATTTAAAAATTTTGTGTCTCAAAGGAAACCAAGAGAGTGAAAAGATAAACCACAGAATGGGAGAAATATTCACAAATCATATATCTTATAAGGGATTAATATATAAAATATGTAAAGAACACCTACAACTCAACAACAACAAAACAAAAAACCCAACAGGCAAAGGACTTGAACAGACATTTATCCTAAGAAGAGCTACAAATGGTCAATAACCAAATGAAAAGATGCTGGGAGTCACTAGTCACTAAAATTAAAACCATGTGATACCACTTCATACCCATTAGGATGGCTATTTTTGAACAACAACAAACAAACAAACCCAGAAAAGAATAAGTGTTTGTGAGGATGTGGAAAAATTGGAAAACTTGTGCATTGCTGGTAGGAACATAAGATAATGCAGATGCTCTGGAAAAGTTTGGCAGTTTCTTAAAAAAGTTAAACATAGGATTACCATGATTCAGCCATTCCACTCCTAGATATATAGCTAAAGAACTGAAAGCAGGACTCTAATAGATACTTGTACACCCATGTTAATAGCAGTATTAGTCACAAAAGCCGAAAGGCTGAAGCAACCCAAGTGGCCATCAACAGTTGAATGGATAAACAAAATGTTATGTGTACATATTATTGAATATTACTGAGCCTTAAAAAGGAACAAAAATTCTGACAGGTGCTACGACATGAATGTCTTAAACATTCTAAATGAAATGATAATGTATGGTTCCACTTATGAGGTACCTAGAATAAGCAAATTAACATAGACAAAGTGGAATAGAGGTTACCAGAGGCTGGGGCAGGGGTAGTGGTGGGGAGCTAGTGTTTAATGGGTACAGTTTCTGTTTGGGGTGATGCAAAAGTTCTGGAGATGGGTGGTGGTGAAGGTTGCACACAGCGTAAATATACTTAATGCCACCAAATTGTACATCTAGAAATGGTTTTAAAAGGGTAAATTTTATGACATGTATATTTTATTACAATTTTAAAAATATATACATAGAACATGGCCTGAATAAAAAAAAAGCAATTGGAACCAAAAAAAAGTGGTTTCTGATGGCCTGGCCCAGTTGGATTAGTTTTTGACACGAGCATACTGCCTGCTCTCTGCTGACCAGCCTGGAGTTGGCCTTAGCTGCCTAGTGCCTGAGGTAAGCCAAATTGTCAGGAACTCCCCCTCTCCTTTGAGGCAGGAAGTTTAAATTATCAGGTCAATTAGGAAAGATACAACCGAAAAATACAAGTTTCATTCACACTTCAAGGAGGCGTTTCCTGGCTGGGTGCCACTTTTATTATTTTTGGCCGAGGTGGCTGGAAGCCCCACAGACCCAAGTAAAGGTACAATGTGATCTTTGATTCGCGTTTCAAAGATCAAAGAGAGTGAGTTTGGGTGTAAATGCAGATAACATTTCAGAGATAGTTTCATGAAAGGAGTCACTAGACCAGGGCAGAAAGGGAGCTGGTCTCTTAGGCATGTGTTCGCCTTGAGAAACATCTCTTTCCAGGGGATTCGGCTGCTGATGGCTCCAATAACTCCTGGCCTGCATCCAGGTCCTTGGCTCACAGGGCATTAGGTATCCGAGGGGCAGATACCCTCTCCCACCTCTTGTCTAGGCACCGTAAGCACTGGAAGAGGAAGCGTGGGATGGTGCACATGAGGAGCACCCAACCTCATGCTCTGCTCACTTTCCCAAAGTCTCTGGGTGCTGAATGAGCATGTCACTCCTGGGGAGCAAACTTGGCCTTGGCAGCCTGCCCTCACTGTCCTCTCAGTCTAGCCTCCACCCGGGTAGGGCAGCACAAACACACCCCCTAGAAAACCTACAGGCCCCGGTTTACCAGCCTCTAGGCACCCAGGTGGGGCGTCCTCACGGCCAGCCCAGCCTTGCCCTCTGGCTCCCGCACAGAACGTAGGCAGAACCAGGCCCCACTTTCAAGCATGGGGCGCTGGGTGGTGAGAGACACTTTCCACCAAAGCGCCGAAGGCCCTCTATGGCCAAACCCTCCCTGGTGGGCTCTGTTCCCAGCAACCCTCCAGACGTTCGGTAGCGCCCCAGGGCCCAGCTGATTTGAGGGCAGTGGCAACGGCTCCAACATCCCTGGGAGAGCCAGTTGGGTGCCCCGTCCCTCCCTCCTGCTATCCATTCCTCAGCCCCAGTGCGTTTCGCGCGGGCCCGCTGAACACCGCCGGCCCTGGCCACCCCACGCCTGCCCGCGCAGCCTGGACTGCTCCAAGCACTTGGCGCGGCGTCGCGGGGCTGAGCGCGCTCCCATCACCCCCCGCGCCTCACTGCCGCGCTGGCAGGGCCTGAGAGCGCCTGCGCAGCTGTGGGCCTCAAGGCTCACAGCGCAGGCGCAGCCCTACAGGGAGACTAGTGTGGGACGCGCCGGGTATCGGCGCGGGGACGTATGGGGCGGCCACGCGCACGCTGGGGGCGTGGCTGCGCGAAGTGGTTAGGCTAGGAATTTAGCCCCTGCTGGAGCGGGTGTCGCAGACTTTGGACGGAGGGTCAGTGGGGCGGCGGGAACCCGAGTGCCCGGCAGGGGCCCCGCCCCTCCGTCCTTCCCAACTTCCTGTCAGCGGAGAGGCGCTCGGAGCCCTCGGACTGGGTCCCTGTTGCCCTTCGGAAAGGCGGGCCTCAGTTTCTCGGTCCGCGCCGTGGGCGGGGGAGAGCCTGGAGTCATTTTCTGGTGGTTCCAGCTGTGTTCGAAGGTGTCCCCCGCGCCCTTTCTCACCTCACGGCGGCCGATCTTGTTCTGCGCTTTCTAGGTGGCACTTGGGAGTCTCGCCCTGGGAGGGAGACGGGTCCGTAGTCTCCGGTCGCAGATCCGTGGACCCTCTTCGCAGACGCCTCGTGGAGCCTCAGGTTGGTCGGCTTCTTTTTGCAGTGGGACTTGTGAGCTCATATCCCCGCGGTTTCCTGCATGGCGTTTAAGAAGGGGGTGGTGCAGTGGTCTGCCCTCCACTTGCTGCGAAGCTTTGGGCAAGTTGTTCTACCCCCGGGGTCCCTGGTCTCCTAGGAGCTGAGAACGCTCCAGCATTGTAGGTGCTGGCTTTTGGCTTTGCAGAGGCAAATGCGTGTGCGTCCCGGTACCTGTTCCTTGAGTAAAGCGCTGTGCAGTCCAGAAGGGCCCAAATTCCTCAGTGTTAGGGTGGGGAGAGAAGGAAGAGGGGTCAACAAACTAATAGCTGTGGGAGGGCTAAGGTTCTCAAAAGTGTTAAGAGACCCAAGCTTAAGAAGGTTCACGGCCAAGCAGGGCTGGCTGGTTGGCGCAGGGGAGCCTTCACCCTGATGCTACAGGGGTACACAGGCATGCTGATGAGCAGGCAGGGGACAGCTAGGGTTCTGACCGGGGGTGGGAGTTTGGGACTGGGAGGAAGCCAGGGCAGAGACTTGGGTAGTGCACTGTGTATTGGGCATGGGATGTGGTTTTTGTGCGCAGCCTGGCACTTAACCTTAGATTGGTGGCAGGAGCTTGGAGTGTGGTTCGTGGTCACTGGCGTTCATCGCCATTGGTTTTCAGAGCTTGATGAGGAACTGGACTGGAGTCCCGAGTGGATTGCATTTGTGTGCTGCCACTTGAGCCACTGCTGCTGGCAGGCTCTGTTATATTGTTTTTCTCTGTTAGGATGGGAAGGCTTTCAGGTGGAAGAATCATCCCCCAGAGTGGGGGCCATACCTGAGAGGTTCCTGAATGCTTAGGTGGCAGAAGTAGGTGCTGGTGGCCCTAGCAGCTTCAGATGCTGCAGGCCACCCTGGGAGGTGCTCAGCAGAAAGATCAGCAGAGCTGTGTCTCCCTGGAGGAACTCACTCTGATGGGGGCAGGGGTAGATAAACACATAGGCAACTGTGCACAAAGGTGTGTCCAGACCGTGGTGCCCCTGGATGTGAGCAGATGGAACATTGGGATATGTGTGGAGGGGTTGCAGAGTGTGTTCTGTGGCAGCTGTGAGTGGACCTCCCTTTGCAGAGATACTTGGGAAGTGGCCACTGTCAGGTTAGGCAGTGGGAGAGCCCTGAGAGAGGGCTCCTGGCATTGGAAGGGAACTGTACTTGGTGATGGTTGCAGCCTCCTTTCCCACTTCAGGGCTCTTTGGACTGCTCAGGGTTGATGACCACTGCCCTCCAGGCCCTTTACTGGAGTGACTTTGAGGTGGTGAAAGAAGACACAGCGAGTGAGATTAAACTTGAGGGATTGGATCCTGTGCTGTTGACAAGGATGAGGACAGGGAGGTGGTGTTTAGGATGAGGGTGGTGTTGTCAGCACACTGGACTCTGAGTGGTGAGGTAAGTCTGGAAAGCATGGGTAGAGAGGCTGGTGGGCACCAGAGAATAGTGGGACCCCAGGCTTCTGTCTGGCATGCAGGTAGCCCCTTCCAAGCTCTTAGTGCTTTGATGTAAAAGAATCTTGTGACCTGGTCTGCTTACTTAACGCTCACAGTGTTTGGGGTGACTGGGGGCTCCTTCTCAGTGGATTGAAACGTAGTTCATAACCAGCATGGTGATGTGTGGTGGTTAATCATATGGTCTTTAGAGCCAGGTTCACCTGCCTCGGTCACTTACTGATTGGTGTGTGGCTGCAGACAAGTGACTTCACTCACCACTTTGCCTCTGGTATGATAAGAGTATCAGCCTCATCAAGGGGTCAGTGTTTGCCATAGATAGAGCACTCAGTTAAAGGTTGCTTTTGTTGTTCTTCTGAAAATCCCTGACAGCCAGCCAGGCTGTCCAAGGAAGCCCAGGGGCTTCTGATCTGGCCCCTTTTCCTTCTCCTGGGACTGATAGCATCTGCCATCACACCTTGCCCATGAAACATCACAGGTGGCATTTGCCCACCTTCTCAGGCCTCTCAGGCCTGCCTCTTGGGCTCCTAGTGGGGTACCTGGGGTTTGCCTGCGTATTGCCTCCTTTTGCTGCACGGTGGAGATGGTTGGGCCTAGTTCCCGCTCTTCCCCACCTTGTTTTTGGACAGGATTGCCTTGGATGGTGGCCTGCATCTGACTGTCCCATCAGCTCTTCTCAGCTCTCCTGAGGCCACAGCTGTCAGCTCCTCTGACCCTCAGCACTTGCCTGGAACATCTGGGTTTGCCAGACACCTCTTCAGCCCATCTCTGTCCTGCTGTGTCCTGCCCACCCTCCCCACTGCACCATCTCTTCCTTTCTTCCCCCTTCCTCTTCTAGTTGGTGTGGCAGCTCCCCTCTGCTCCCAGCATGCCCTGTTGCTGGCGCCATCGGCACGGCCCTTGCAATCCCATCCCAGCAGCAGCCAGTTTTGCCAACACACACCCTTGGCAGCAGATGGACCAGGTCTCTCATGGGGTCACATATGCCCCCCTAGTGGATCCCTGGATTGAGCGGCCCTGCTGTGGGGACCCCGTATGCGTGCATACGACCATGGAGCAGAAGAGCACAGCCAGCAGTGCTCCTGGTGGTAAGCTCACAGAAAGGGGACCCCTGGCTCTGTGCATGCCCAGCCCATGGCCCCTCAGCGTGGACTTCTACTAGGTGCCAAGCTTGGACCCAGGCACCTTTGATGACTCCCCATGGCTTGTGGACCGATTTTGGGCTCAGTTGGGTGATTACATGTCGTTTTGCTTTGAGAACTGTCAGGACAACCTCAGTCACGTCTGTGAGATCCTTGGGCACCCGACCGGCCAAGCCCGGGCATGAGCACCCCCCCTACCTCGTCGGGGACCTGCCCCTTCCTGACGATTATGAGCTCTTCTGCCAGGATTTCGAGGATGTCATTCAAGACCTGAACAGTTTTGCTGAGTACCATGCTGCAGCGCCTTGCCCCCTGGCCCCTGCCTTAAGTCAGTCACCAGTGGCCCCGCAGCTGCCTGTGGTGAGGCAGTACTTAGCTAGGTATTCGGAGGTCCTGGCATTCAACGTGGGTGCTGTCCCAGTTGCTGTGGCCACCTTTGCTGTTTATACTTCCAACTCTACATCCAGAAATGGTCTCCCTGAGTAGCAGCTGGCCAAGGAGAGCAGCCTTGGGTCTGTGGAGTCCCTCACCTTGTCTAGTTCCGCATGCAGGGCTGATGCTGGTCCTGTGAGGCCAGCCTCATCCCAGCCAGGGTAGGCGGTCCCCACACCTGTCCCTGCACTTTCAGGATCTGTAACCCGCCTACCCAGAAACCAGATCCAGTTCCGCCAGGGTCCAGAAACCCAGAAGACAAAGGAGGAAGTTTCTAAGACAGAGGGAGACCAGAAGGCATCCTTAAGTACCCCTCAGCAGGTTGCAGACACCCCAGAGACCCCAAGAGAGCTAGCAGTTTCTCTTGCTCCCTACCCCACAGCCCTGGATTCTGAACACAGTCCAGGCAGATTCAGTAGTGCCCCTTGTGATGAAGTGGCCTGCATAGCTGAAAAGCCCCACAGTGCCCCAGCAGGACAGAGTGGCATTGCCAGATGACTGTAGCCATAGTGTGCCAGGTATTGCCTTATCCACTTGCTTTATTGCTGGGCCACTTGTTTTATTGCTTTATTGGAGGTGCACCTGTTTGGGCTCTGCCCTGTCTGAACACAGACAGCCCCCTTGTCCTCACCATCCCACCTCCTCTTATAGCAGAATATTGGGCTCTACCATGTGCTCCTCATTCTCTGACTTCTCCAGTCACCCAGAGGCTGCCTCCCTGTGCATTGCCAGCTGCATTGCCATTAGTTGGACAGAGTTCCATACAGCAGTCCCCATTCAGATATCTGTATGTCTTCATAACCACCCCCTCCCCAGATCCCTCATTCAGTGTTGGCTAGACTGGACTGGGTCTGCCATGCCAGCCCTGTTTAGATCTGTCCCTGGATGGTATCTGTACTTAGGCCCCCTTCCCCATCTTGGCTCTCTGTGACCTTTGTCCTCTGGGCTAGAATTTAAGGAAGGCTGCATGGAGGAAGTGGCCACTTTGATCATTTAGTACTAGTGGGATGGCAGAGAAAGATGCTTCCCTATGGGTATACCAGCAGCCTGGGACAGCTAGGGAGATGGGATACAAGCCTCCTTGCCAGTCTTAACTAAGTTCCAAGCATTTCCCCCTTCTGTATATTAACATTGTAGTTAACACCTGGTGTTTTCAGAAGTTGGTATGAATTTCTGTGTCTCAGTGCCTTTGCCCATTGTTGCCTTCCCACTTTCTGCTATTCAGCATTCCCTGCCTCCCTGCCCACTGTTGGGCATTGCTGACTCAACACTTAAACCATAACACTATAAATGACTTGTATCTTTGGGTAGATTGTGAGCCTCTAGGGCAGGAGCTCCATCCTAATCAGCTTTGTGTCCCTGGTACACAACTGGTGCTCATTAAACATGTTAAATCCATGGCTGATCCTGTGGTGTGGTGGTAGCTGATGAGCAGAGCCCTTATTTTGTTGGCAGAAGCACTGTTGTCTGTTCTGTTGAGAACAGGCTAGGCCCTAGCCATGAGCACTCTAGGTTCAGTGTTGCAGGTTTCTGGTGGGTGGGGCTTTGAAAATCAAAGGATCTGGTTGAAGGAAGGAGTTGGGCTGAATAGGTGGGAATGGGAGTCTTGGCAGGTGGAATGTGGCCTTGAAAACTGACTTCCTAGAGCTGGAGTGAAGGAGCAGGAAGCAGACCAGAGCTGTGAGGCCAAGGGGCCAGAGGATTGGAATGAAGAAAGATCCGTTCTGCACAGGATGGGTTTTCTAATAATGAGAACTGAGCTCAGAAGCTCCCTCAAGCCAAGTTTAACACAGGATGGGTACAGTGCACCTACTCTGATGAACAGTTAGGCAAGAGTGTCAAGCCCCTTTAGTTTTACAGCTGGAAACAACACTTTTCCAGGAAAGTAGGAAGAACAAATAAAGTGGAAGCATGAACTGCTACTAAAACTATTTTAGAGAAAAAACAGTAGTAAGCAAACATCTGGTAAAAATTTTTAAGTAAAATAGACACCATTGGGATTATTTAGTAATTATCACTTTAAAAGGCTCTGGGTTCACATGGTTTTAAGCGTGAGCTATTTTAAGGCACAGTTGGCTTGTAAATAAAACAGTTGAAAATCTTAGAAATAGGTGGGAAGCTGATACAACCTGAAAAGCAAACAAGCAAGCCCACAGAAGAAATGACTGTGCAGCCTGGTTCTGATCAAGTGTGGGAAATCCCTGCACATTGTAGCCCAGCCCCAGATACACTGCTGCCCCTCTACTATTGCTCATGTCTGGACCCTCCTTTTGTAGACCCAGGTCAGACTGCTTCCCACTCCCTGGCCTGCCAATGGGTCTGATATTGTTGGCGATATTGTTTGAGCTGGTAAGATACCTCTGACAGTAGAACCTGGAGTTGCTCTCTGGGATGATGGCCGAGTCACTTAGTTGACGCCCGCACTATTGCTGGCATCTGCGCAGGCCACCTTTCTCATCTACATTTAGTGGACCTGAAATGAATCCCGTCAGCTCAAGATTGCCATTTTCCTTTGGCCCCTCTGGCCCTGTGGACCTTTTCTCCCTTGGGCCCCAGACAGCTTCTGCAAGCTTGGTTTATAGTCTGGCATACCTCTCCTGAGGGCCACCTCTCCTAACGCAGGCCCAAGAGGATGTGTGGAGAGCCTAGGTGACCTATGTTTTAATTTGGAAAATGTCTCCTGTTGTGATTGAGCCCTTGCCACAAAGGAAAAGAAAGGAGGTCAGGGTCTCAATGGCAATGGCCACGTGAGGGTGGGATCAGGAGAGGGTGGGAGGGCTCTGGCCTGGCCTTGTAGATAGGCAGTGCATATGGTATTGCAAAGTGATAGTTTCACTGCCAGCCAATGCTGTGCCGTCTTTGGCCATATGCAGTGACCTAGCTCCTTTCCCATTCTGAGCGGGGAGAAGGAGAAGGCCCTGCCATGCATGATGAGAGGAGGATCCTTGGGCCATTCGCCACTCCTGGCTCTCACATGGGAGATGGAGGAAGGTGCTCCTGGGTGCAGGACAGTCTGAAAGTGTTTGCTGGATATGTTCAGGGTCCAGCTGATGTGCTTGGGTCTACCTACCAGATCATCAGGTCTGTCCTTTACTTGCCTTGGAAATACCTGGAGATTTTATTTCCTAAAGATAGGATATTTGTGAGCTCTGTGGAAGGGTTTTTAACATACATGTCTCCAAGGAAAACTTTAACACCAGAAGTATTAAGGATAAGGTCCTATGAGATACAGAACTTTTTATAAAGCTGCAGCAGTGAAGTTACTTGAAATTTGGTGTGGATGGACGAACAGAGAAGAATAGAGAACTTTGAAATAAAGCCAAATAAATGCAGGAATTTAGTTCATGCTTAAAGGTATTGTTTCAAATTAATGGGGCTGAAATGGATTATTCACTAAAAGGAGTTGGAACAACTGGTTAGCCATCTGGAAAATGGTAAAACTGGATACCCACCTCACTCTGCCAGGCTCTACTCCAGATGGACTAAAGATTTCAGTATTTGAAAAATCATAAAAGTACTACAGGGAAGTATGGTGATTTTTTTTTTTCTGCCTGTGATCCAGGACTTTAAAAAAGTTCTAGATATCCAGAATTGTGGAGGACATGGAGAAATAGGCTTTTTCTTGTTGGTGAGAATATCAAATACTACAATACTACAATTCACCCACATAACATTTCTAAGTGTGCAGACCCTGATCACTTGCCTACACGCAGATGGCTGTTGTGTATTCCTTGGTGTAGGGCTTCAGAGCATGGACTTGAGCTCCACTTGCAAACTCATGGTCCTTGCTGTCACCTGACCTCATAGGGTAGTGGGAGGATTGAGATAAAACCCACGCAGTGGTCTGAGCCCTGTTGACTGCCTAGTGGGCAGTCACTGCATTAACAGCAGAACTGCAAACAGCCCCATGGTCCTATAGTGAGGAACAACGTAAATAGAGCTGTTGTCCTGTCATAACAATCAGGATGGGCCAGATTGTGCTGCAGTAAAAACCTCCCACATCTCACCACTTACCTGTCACAGATCAGCTGGGGTGCCCTCTGCCTGTTACAAAGGAACCATGTTGACAGGAGCTCACTGGACCCATTTTTCCAAAACCACGAAGGCAAGGGAAAGACCACAGCGAACCACAAGTGATACTTGTCCCTCCTTTTCCATTCCCATGCCCAAAGGAAGCTGCCAAACCACACCTAAGTTCAAGGGATAAGCAGCTAATCCCCCCGTGAGGTGGGGCCGTCAGCATGGAGAAGATGAACAGGACGCTCAGTGGTGCAGCCATCACCGAAGTAGGGCCAGCCTTTGTCAATACCCACGGGAAGATGCCTGTTTACTAAGGCTGCATGGCTTAAACTACAGAATGTATTCCTCACGGTTCTGGAGGCTGGAAGCCCAAGATCAAGGTGTTGGCAGAGTTGTTTCTCCTGAGGTCTGTCCCCTTGACTTATGATGGCCATCTTATCCCTGTGTCCTCAAATGGTTGTCCGTCTGTGCTCTAACTCCATCTTATAAGGACACTAGTCATATGGGATTAGAGGCCACCCATATGACCTCATTTAACCTTAATTACGTCTTTGAAGACCCTGTCTCCTAATAGAGTCACCCTCTGAGGTAGTGGTGGTCAGAACTTCAGTGTGAATTTGGGGGTGGGGGGAGGGGGAAGCACTATTTGCCCATAATAATGGCCAAGATGGATTTCTTGTTTTTCATTTTTGCTATTGCAGACAGTGTTGTGGTGAGCACCCTTTGAGCATCGCTGAGTGCTGAGGTGCAGAGCCCCTCCAGGCCATGGCAGCAGGATATGCCCAATAACGTCTGGGAACTTTTTCTTCTTCTTTCAGAAATCTTTGTGTACCTGAAGGTACAGACATTACCCTATACTTCCCAGTTTTAATGTTTTACCTTTTACATCGACTCTTGAGTTAGCTTATAACTAATGGCGTGGCTCTGCTGTGGCCATCAGATGGCCAGTGATGAGCAGGGCTCCTCCGCCCACCTGTGCTGGACATGTAATCTGATGTGTGGAGCTTCTGAGTTTGGGGGCTTGTGTTTTCCACAGTGTGACCTATTCTGCCCTAACCAGTAGAGGATCCCATCTTACCTTTTCCCACGGGGCACAGACCTGCCAGCATCAGGTTCAGGATGCCGTGCTGGCCCAATGTGTCCAAGGTGCCATCTTTCTCATACATACCTGGCTCTCTGGTCCAGTCTGTCCCCCACCAATTATCTAGTTTTATAGTGAGTCTTCATTATTTGGTAGAGAAACATTCCCACTACCTCCCCACCCTGTTCTTTAAATTGTCTTGTCTAATTTTAATTTTTTTTTTCAACATTTTTTATTTATTTTTGGGACAGAGAGAGACAGAGCATGAATGGGGGAGGGGCAGAGAGAGAGGGAGACACAGAATCGGAAACAGGCTCCAGGCTCCGAGCCATCAGCCCAGAGCCTGACGCGGGGCTCGAACTCACGGACCGCGAGATCGTGACCTGGCTGAAGTCGGACGCTTAACCGACTACGCCACCCAGGCGCCCCTTGTCTAATTTTAAAAACACATATTATCGTAAACACAGAGGTGGTGTGTTCCTTGCTTGGCTCCAGCAGTGGTCATTTCTTAAGCCGGGGGCGTCATGTTGGTGGACTGCCTGGCTAAGCATGCTGTCCTGGACGGCGGGAGTCTTGAGCTCACTTTCTCTTTGGGCTGTGCTTTCCTCATTTGTAGATGGGTGACATGATCTCTGTTACAAGGGTGTTGACAGCCTGGGAAGAGCCCCTGGCCTGCAGGGTGCCCTTGGCAGCCCATTCCTTCTCTCCTGGCCTCGGGTGCACAGCCAGGGTTGGGGCCTGTGTGTGATGGGTGCTCATCCACTTGCCAGGTGGGGCCACCAGACAGTGGAGAGGAGTATCCTGGGCTGCACTCCCTCTATGTGCCTGAACAACAGGGGGCCTGGGCTGACAGTGAGCCCACACTCTGCCACACAGGTGGCGAAGTGCAGGTGCTGTGTAGTCAGCGCAGGGATGCCTCCTGGCCACTGGGAGTGCCACATCTCAAGCCCCATGAAGTCCTGAGTGCACAGTGTTGTTCACCTTGACACTTTTGCACCATAGCCAAGGTTTTCTGAAGGCCACGAGTAGGGAGGTGGGCAGCCTGTGAGGGCCTACAGGGTAGGGGAAGCCAGGAAGCATGGAGTTGGCCAGGTATCCAATCCAGGGTGCTGTCCCCTGGGAGATGGCAGCCTTTCCACCACCAAGACCCTATGTTCCTCCCCTGAAAATCAGAGTGCAAATGGGAGCCATGCATAGTGGTGGCCAGGAGGGTAGCCCAGGGCCAGTACAGCTCTGCCTCTGTGCTTCCACCCTGCTCTAGGTGTCCACTTCACAATGCCCACTGTGGCCTCCTGGTCCCTGTCATTGTGTCCTGCATCCCATCCCCCTCTGGCCCGCACGAGATGCTGAACTTTGGCAAGTCTCATTTTGCCACCTGTGTAATGGAGAGAATTTCTGCCTCACATGAGCTTAGAGGCAGCAGGCCCCTCAGGACTGCATTCACTGTCCCCGGTCCTTCCCTGTCCTTCCCTTCCCTGTGAATGTGTGCACGTAGACACGTGTATGTGCACAGAACCCTACAGCCCATTCTGAGCATGCGGTGCATCTGTAGGCATGTTATTTGCACATCTGTGAGTTGTGGGGGGGGGGGACCCCCCTGCCTGAGGTAGCCTCTGTCATAGGAGCAAACACATGGATCCCTGTCAGAAAATGCATTACCACCATTGTGTTTAGGGACCCCCTCTTCAAGTGGAATCAGGTTCAGAGGAGCTGCCTGGGCATAAGCCCATGGGGGTTGGCCCCCATTCCATGCCTAAGGATGAGCATTGTCTGGGTGCTGTTGTCAGCCCTGGGCAGCTTGCTGTTGCGGACCAGATCTCTTGGTGGAAGTGGGCCCCAGAGGCTGGCACTGGTGCATGGGAATGGTCACACTTCCTGTAAAACAACAAGCTTTTCCGTGTGTTCACCACGGACAAAAATGCTGCTGGCCTTTTGTTGGCTGAGTTCCCACCCCTGCCTGTAAGTTCATGGGGGCAGGCTGGCTGAAAATGCTTCCGAGTAGGACTTCCTTCCTGCTATCTTGCCAAGCTCCCTGGACTTGCTCCTGGGGGTGACAGGCATCCTCAGCTGCAGCTTGAGGTGCCTGTTTATGGAGCGGCCTTGCCTGCCCAGCCTGCCTGCCCTGCAGCCCCGCAGCCACCCTCCCTGGCGTTTCCTTTCGGTCCAGCAAGATTGGCCTGTCTCTCGGTCCCAAGGAGAAGTGTGCAACTGCTGGCCTCAGTGGCCCGGCCTCAGGAAGCCTCTGCTGGCCTTGGGGCACACTGGTCGTTCACACCTCATATGCTGCAGCTGCTAGTCTGTCAGATATCACTGTGCCTTTGTCCATAAAGCTCACTCCTGCTGCCCCAGCCAGCCCAGCCTGGCCCTGCCAGTGTGGGAGCACTGGCAGAGCACCCAGCAGGGACTTGGCTGTGCTGTGGCAGGGGAGAACACGCACGCTGGTGGGAGGGTCATGCTCACCTCTACCTGGTCACCCATCATACCACGTGGGCCTTGACCCCAGCAGAGGAGCCAGGTCCCACGGGATGTGGCTGTAACTTGGCTTCTGTTGCCTTCCCCTCCAAACACGGTGGGGCCCTTCCAGAAGGGGTGCTTGCGGACCTGGGGGGAGGGGAGTGGTGAATGTCCAGACACAGTGTGGGACACTGCTGTGGTTGACTGCAGACAAGGAGCTCCCATGGGACCTGGCACACTCTTGCCTGAGGGGGTAAATCTTCCCCCTCCGAGGAGCCAGGAATGCCTGAGCTCTGTGGGAGCAGAAGGTTTCCAGTTATGGAGCAAGTGACTTGCTGCTTTTGGACAGAACGGGAAGCTTCAGGCAAAGGATGGAGGTGGCTGTCAGTGTATCTCCCCAGGCCTTCAGGAGTGCAGCACCCTTGACTCTACCACAGAAGCCTGTTTCTACAGCTGTCCCCCAGATCTTGTTTGTGGACTTTCTGGTCCATGGGGAGATGTCCTGGCTGTACTTGAAGCTCAGAGGGGGTTCCTGGCCCCAGGGCTTGGCTGTTTTACCTGTGCATTCAAGAAAAAAGCCAGCACAGGACCCTGCCGGGCCTCAGGCCACCACCACCTGCTGCTCCTGGGAGATGCTATGCCAGAGGCAAGCAGGCCTGGGACTGGCTTTTGGTCCCCTAGGGGAAGGGCTGCTGGAGGGCATGTCTTACACCCCTCTACCCCCACACCATACACACAGTGTTCCCTCAGTCGCCTGGGGAGGTGGAGATGGCCATGTTTGCGGTGTGCACTTGCTGCCCAGGGAGAAGGAGGGTGCAGGGATGGTGCCTGGCTCCCACCTCCCCCTGGACTCCGAGGCCAGGGCTATTCGTGGCTGTGTCCTCCCTCCCCTCAACCCTCCCTCCCAGGCAGGGCTGGCCGCACTGTGTCCCCGGAACCCCTCCCCAGGATCTGCATCTTTGAAGCCACGGATACTGACAGAGGATTCAATGAATCCAAGGTCGCCAGTCGGGCGTTGACAGATGCCCGGCCACGATACTATTTCTGATTTAATAACCGAATGGGAGGCTGGCCCTTGGTAATAATTAGGGCTAATTACTGAGGAGGTGTTGACAGACGGGCTGAGAGGAAACAAACTACCTTTATCCCCAGGCTTAGAGTCAGATTACCAGCCCGGTGCTATCTGCCCCTCAGAAAGTAGACGCTTCAATCACTCACCGAGGCTTCAAAGGGGAAAGGGCCCTGACAATGCATAGGGTTTGGAAAGAAGCTATGAAGTGCGCCTTTGACTCCGAATAGCCAAACGGAGCCCCATTCCAGAAATGGTTTCTTTGTGAAGTTTGAGTTACCCCAGCAAACCTGCTTCCCTGGCTCGGGGCCGGGGAGGGTTGCTGTGGGCACAGGCTGGGTTGGTGCCAGGGCTGGCCCAACCCACTCAGGTCCCTTCTAGGCTGGGCCTGTGCCTGGCAGCCCATGGGGCCCAAGCAGGGAGGTGCAGCATGCTTTCTTTGGCCCAGGGAGTGTGTCCAGTTCTTTGTGGCCATGAGCTGTATGTAATGGGATAGAGAGCTTACTATCCCAGCAGAATTGCTCCTTCCCTTGTCTCCTCTGGACATGCTTTCCTAAAGCTGACATGGGCAGGTCTGGGCTCTCTGGAAGGGACTGTGCCCTTGGCCTTCTTTATGGCAGGATCACCCCTCTGGGGCCTGGGCATCATTCAGTGGGCTGCCCCCACCCCTGGCTTGAGTGGTGAGCCAACGCCGTGGAGAGATATTGACCCCCAGGAGACTCAGCAATAGGGTGAGCACTTGCAAAGGGGTTATCCTAAGTTGTAGGCTGGCTTCTGATGCCCTTATGTGGACCTGCTGACTCCTCTGGGACTCCCTGCATTTCAAAGACTGTGGATGGCAGTGGTCAGAACCCCACTTCCCTGGTATGAAGCAGCAGCCCTGGGAAGTTTCCCAGTGACCTGGCCTAGACCGCTCAGGTCACTGTGTCTGTGATGTGGCTTCGAGGGGCCAGTTCTGGGATTCTTGCTATAGTCTGTCCTGATCAGGAAGGTGGGAGGGTGACAAGGCAGCACTCAGGATGGGCCTGTCCAGAGAGCATCTTTCTGGTTCCAGGTGTAGCCTGGGAAGTATAAAGTGAGTGGGTCTCTGTTCCTGCAGCCTGAAGGACCAGCCAATTCAGAAGCTTCCCACTAGGATGGCTGTGTACTTCAAAGAGAGAATGAGTTGGTCAGCCTGGTGGAGAGCTGCTTTCTTTCCCTGGCATGCTACTCTGCTTCTAGAAGTAACTATGGTGCTGCTGCTGCTGCTGATGGTAACAGTCATCGGCTAATTTCCTTAACTGAATACTGCCTACCTTATATTAGGGACACTAAATGAATTTAAATCTATTAGGGCACCATAATAAGATGGCGTATTATTTTAAATGGGATTAACACTTAAAAATTGGCATTAAATCTGTTTAGAGTCACCTGAGTAGAATTAGATAGAAATTGGCTATAAGCCAGAAAAGTCTAAGCAGGAAATGGTTTTCATAGCATGTTAGTGGTAAATCAAATCAATTGTAGCTCAAGAAAAAACAGCACAATATTGTCAAATATATTATATTAAAAAAAAATAATGTTCCAGAAAATGGCCAAGAGCAGTGACCTAGTGCATGCTTGAGCCCTGTTCTCGTCTTATTAACATCTTACATTATTAGCATGGTACATTTGTCACAGTAATGACCCAATATTGCTACATCATTATGGACTTAAGTCCCAATTTATTCAGATATTTTGAGTTTTTACCTAATGTCCTGTTTCTGTCCCAGGATCCTATCCAGGACAGTACATTACATTTAGTTGTCATGTGTCCTTAGTCTCCTCTGGCCTGTGACAGTTTCTTAGACTTTCCTTATTTTTATTATTGCCTTGACAATTTTGTGGGGTACCAGTTGGGTCTTTTGTAGAGTGTTCCTCAGCTAGGATATGTCATGTGTTTTTCTCACAGTTAGACGGGCTGTGGGTTTCTGGGAGCCAGACCTCAAAGGTAAAGTGCCGTCTCATCACATATTAATGGTACATGTTGTCAAAATGACATCACTGTTGATGTTGACCTTGGTCACCTGGCCGAGGTAGTGGTTGTCAGGTTTCCTTTCTGTTAAAGTTATTCTTTTCTCTCCCTTTGCAGACTGTCCTCTTAGGAAGGCAGTCAGTATGCGCAGCCCCTGCGTCAGGGGTGGGAATTCTGTTCCACATCCTTGAGGGCGGAATATCCATACAAATTATTTGGAATTTTCCTGCATGCAAGATTTGTCTGCTCTCTCCTGTTTGTCTATTTCTTCAGTCCTTTTATTATATCAGATTGAACTCCTAAGCATCTGTTATTAATATGATCATTATTATGAAATGTGCTTACAGTGAGTCGTAACACCTGCGCACACCAGCATGTCCACAATCCTGACATGGAAACTGATCCATTACCTCAGAACTTTCCTCCTGCTCCCCCTCGGTAGTCAGCCTGTCTCCCCACCCCTGGCCCCTAGCCACTGCCCATCTGTGCTCTCTACCTTGTTGGGCCTTTTCTGGAATGCCATATAACTAGGCTCATGCCATATGTAACCTTTCACTCACCATAATTCTCTGGAGAGCCATCTGTTTAGTTGTGTTTTTCGATAGTTTGTTCCTTATTATTGCTCAAGAGTATTTTGTTCACCCATGGTTGGACCTCTGGGGCAGTATGAACAGAGCTGCTATAAACATTCATGTGCAGGCTTTTCTTTGCACATAAGTTTTCATTTCTGTAAACACCTAGGGGTAGGATTGCCAGGAATATGATACACGTATATTTTATTTTGTAAGAAACTACCTAACTGTTTTCCAGAATGCTGGTACCACTTTACATCCTTACAAACAATGTATGAGAATTCTATTCCACGTTCCTGTCAGCACTTGTTTTTGTCAGATTTTCTTCTTTATTGTAGCCATTTTAGTAGTTTGTGGCCCTAAGTTCCATTTCATCTAAGTTGTTGAGTTTTTGTGCATTGAGTTGTTAATAGCATTTCCTTACTGCCCTTTTAATGTTGGTGGTGTGTCGGTGTCTCGAGTGATAATCCTTCTTTCATGAGGATAGTTTGTTTCTTTCCCCCTTTTTTGTGGTTGTCAGTCTAGATAGAGATTTATCAATTTTATGAATCTTTTTTAAAGAACCAATCTCAGGGCACCTGGGTGGCTCAGTCGGTTGAGCATCTGACCCTTGATTTCAGCTCAAGTCATGATCCCAGGGTTGTGGAATTGAGCCCTGAGTTGGACTTCGTACTGAGCATTGGAGCCTACTTAAGATTCTCTCTCTCTCCAGAGGGAATGAGCCCCTCTCCCCCACTCATGTGCTCTCTCTGTCTCTCTAAAATAAAATTAAATAAATAAAATAAAGAGCCAATCTCTGATTTTGTTGATTTTTCTCTGTTGCTTTACTATTCTCTGTTGTATTCGTTTCTGCTCTATCCTTATTATTTTCTTCCTTTGGTTTGCTTTGGGGCTTATTTTGAGCCTCTTTCTCTAGTTTCTTAAGGTGCACACTGGGTCATTGATTTGAGACCTTTCTTTCTTTCTAATGTGGGCGTTTTTATAAAGTGATCTCTACACCCAGCATGGGGCTTGAACTCATGACCCTGAGGTCAAAAGTCTCATGCTCTACCAACTGAGCCAGCCAGGCACCCCATATGTAGACATTTAATGCTATAAATTTTCCTCCATGCCTCACTTTAGCTGCATCCTACAAATTTTGATTATTTTGGTTTTCATTTTTATTGCATGTAAAATACTTTCTAATTTCTCTTGACTACTTCTTGGACCAATCGGTTATTTAAAAGTGTATTATTCATTTTCCAAATATGTGGAGATTTTCCATTTACCTTTCCACTATTGATTTCCAGCTTAATTCCATAACGTTAGAGAATATTATTGTATGCTTTTGTTTCTTCTTCATTTTTTAAGGTTTTGTTTTATGATCTGGGATATGGTCTATCTTGATGAATATTGCATGTGCATTTGTGAAGAATGTGTTTTTCTGTTAGAGTGTTCTCTTAATGTCAACTAGGTCACGTAGGTAGATAGTATTTATTAGTCAGGGTTCTGTATGACTTTTTGGCCACTTATTCAGCTAATTACTAAGGACGTGTTTAAGTCTCCAGCTATAATTACATATTTGTTTATTTCTGCTTTCAGTTGCATTAGTTTTTCCTTCATGCATTTTGAAATTCTGTCATTAACTGAGTACATATTTAACACTCTTAATATCTTCTTGATGAATTGATACCTTTTATTTTTATGTATCCTTATCCCTGATAATATTCCTTTCTCTGAGGTCTACTTTCCACGATATTAATATATTTTCTCCAACCAACTTTCTCTTATTGTACATATAGTAATTCTCTTTCATCTTTTTACTTTTAATCTGTGTTTTTATATTTAAGGTGGGTTTCTGCCAGATAACTTATAGTTGGATCTTTTTTTAAATAGCTTATCATTGTTGGATCTTATAATTAACACGTTGAGAGCATTTATATTTATTATAATCATTGATATGATTCTATTTTGGTCTACCGTTTTGTTATTTTCTCTTTTTCCTCTAGTTTTTTGGTTCCCCTCTCCCTGTTTCCTGTTTCCTTATGAATTATTTAAATATTTTCAAATACTCTTGTTTAAATTTTTCTATTGGCTTTTGGCTGTATCTCTTTGTATTATATACTATGTTTTTAATGGTTGCCCTGGAGATTGCAGCGTACATTCTCAACCTTTCACAGTCTTCTTAGAGTTAATTTTTTTTTTCATTTCAAGTAAAATATCAAAGCCTTACAATCATATAGGTCCTCTTACTCTCCTGCCTTCATGTGATAGCTGTCATACTGAAAACCCCACCAGACAGTGTTATTTTAGTAATATACATGTTCACTTAAGGGGTGAAATTTTGCTTTTATATTTACCCAGATATTTACTGTTTGTCTTCCTCTGCCTTCTTGAAGGCCCATATTTCTTTCTGGTTCTCATTATTTTTGAGCTGTAGAACCTCATTTAGTATTTCTTTTAGGCTATATCTGCTGGTGAGAAATTCTCTTTGTTTTCCTTCATCTGAGAATATTTTTGCCTTCATTCCCAAAAGAGAATTTACTGGATATAGAGGATTTTTTTTTCCTTTTAATACTTTAAAGACACCCCACCTTCTCCTGGCTTCTGTGGTTACTGATGAGAAATCCACACTAATTCAGATTATTATTTCCCTATGTATGTGTCATCAATGTTGAGTTATTTTTCTTTATTATTTTCAACAGTTTAATTATGATGTGTTTGAATGTAGTTTTTATCCTGCTTATGGTTCATTGAGTCCTTAGATCTATAAATTTTTGTCTTTTCTCAAATTTGTAAAATTTCAGGCAGTGATTTATTCAAGTAATTTTCCTGCTCCATTTCTTTCTCTTCTTCTCAGACTTCAGTGACACAAATGTCAGACCTTTTACAGTTATTTCACAAGTCACTGAGGCTCTAATCGTTTATTTCAATCGTTTTCTTTTCTGTCTTCTTATTGGATAATTTCTATTAATCAATCTTCATGTTCATTGGCTCTTTCCTTTGTCATCTCCCATTCCATATTGAATTTTTTTGTTTCAGATTATTGTATTATTTGGTTTTGACATTTCCTTTAAAAAAAAACTACCTTTTTAAAAATGTTTATTTATTAATTTAAGAGAGGGAGAGAGCGTGCATGCAAGCCAGGGGAGGGGCAGAGAGAGAGGAGAGAGAGAATCCCAAGCAGGCTCTGCTCTGTCAGTGTGGAGCCCAGCACAGGGATCAGTCCCACACACCGTGAGATCATGACCTGAGCTGAAATCAAGAGCTGGACGCTTAACTGACTGAGCCACCCAGGTGCCCTAAAAAAATTGGCCCTAAAAAAATTCTATTTCTCTGTTGAGAACTTTACTTCTGTTCATTTCAAGTGTGTTTACCTTTGCTGTATGGAGCATAATCCTAAATGTTGCTTTAGAATCCTTAATGATACTCCCAACATCTGAATCGTCTCAAGGTAGGCATCTATAAGTTGTCTCTTCCCATGAGAACTGGTCTCATTTCCTAGTTCCTGGTATGTTGAATAATTTTGTATTGTATCCTAGACATGTCCTGGTTGAGTATTAGTTTGGGCCCTCTGGAGAATGTTGAGTTTTATATTAGCAGGCAGTCAATCCAGTTAGAATTGCCACACAATTCTGTCTTGCCCTTTGTGGGCTATGGTTTTAATCTCTTTTCAATTTTCAAACCTTTTGAGATGTTCCTTTGGGTCTGTCCCAGGCTTATGAATCTCAGCAGTGAGCCTGGGACTTTTGTGGGTTCATTCACAGAATTGAGAGACCTTTTTCTTTAGCTCTTTCCTCTCTGCAATTCTCCCTCCCTCCCTCCCCTGCCCCCCACTCACACTCCATCCTGCAGGATTCTCTCTCTGGCCAAAAAGACAGAAGTTTCTCTCAGAGTCATTTCTCCCACACAGTTCTATGTCTGGGGCCCATTCTTGGGGCAGTGCTGAGAGAGAAAACAAACCATCAGGGATTTCCTCTCACATTCTTTAAACTCTTTGTAAAGTTGTTAGTCTAAGTTTTAGCCACTGCTGCATGGCAGCTATGCAAGCTGGGCCTATCCTCAAGGCAGTGCCTCAAGACATAATAATAAAAACAGAAAACTCATCCCCATACAGGTCACTTCTCCAAAGTTTTGCCTCCAAAGTCTGTCTGCTATTGTTCACTTTTCAAAATTTTTAGGTAATTGCTCCTCATATTTTGTCTGGAGTTTTTAAAATTTTTTTTTTCAACGTTTTTTATTTATTTTTGGGACAGAGAGAGACAGAGCATGAACGGGGGAGGGGCAGAGAGAGAGGGAGACACAGAATCGGAAACAGGCTCCAGGCTCCGAGCCATCAGCCCAGAGCCCGACGCGGGGCTCGAACTCCCGGACCGCGAGATCGTGACCTGGCTGAAGTCGGACGCTTAACCGACTGCGCCACCCAGGCGCCCCTGTCTGGAGTTTTTATAGTTGCGGTCAGCCAGAGAGAGAAAGGCTATAGTGAGCTTATGCATCCTGGCCAGAATCTGTCAAAGTAGTTTCAATTTACATTTCTGCATGAGTGATGTTAAGCATCTTTTTATATGTTTAAGGGCCATTTTCATTTCTTGTGTATGTGAATTCATGTCTTTTGCCTATTTGGTCTTTGGACTTTACTTAATTTTGAAGATTTCTATGTATTTTATCTTATTTTATTTTTTGAGAGAGCAAGGGAGGGTCATAGGGAGAGAGAATCTGAAGCAGGCTCTACACCTAGCATGGAGCCCGACTCGCTTGATCTCATGACCTTGAAATCATCACCTGAGCTGAAATCAAGAGTTTGACACTTACCCAACTGAGCCCTCAGGTGCCCCAAAGATTTCTGTATATTTTAGAAATATTAGAATTTTATCTCTTTTGACATGGAAAAAATTTTAAGTTTATTAGGTATTTTATCTTCTAAGTTGGTATTATGAATGGACTTTTCTTTAACAGGTTACTGTTTGGGCATAAGGAAGCTATTGAGTTCTCTTTGTGAGTTTTTTTCCTGCTACCATACTAAAGTTTTTCTTTTTTAATGTTTGACTCTATTTTATGTTTGATTATCTGAGGTTCTCATGTATATCATCATGTTATCTAGAAAATAATTTAATGTTTTCTTTTCTAAGTCATATGCCTTTAATTGATTTTTCTTATTTAATTGCATTGGTTTAAACCTCCAATGCAGTGTTGAATAGTAGTATAGATGTTGGGTATTCTGATCTTAGAGGAAATACCTCCAGTATTCCTTCATAAAGTAATGTCTGTAGAACTAAGGAGGGGATTTTGTGTGTGTGTGTGTGTGTGTGTGTGTGTGTGTATTTTAGTCATTTTTAGTCAGTTTCTATTTGGTTAGGTGTTTTAGTAAAAAATGGGTATTGAGGGGTGCCTGGGTGGCTCAGTTGGTTGGGCGGCCGACTTCGGCTCAGGTCATGATCTCGTGGTCCGTGAGTTCGAGCCCCATGTCGGGCTCTGTGCTGACAGCTCAGAGCCTGGAGCCTGTTTCAGATTCTGTGTCTCCCTCTCTCTGACCCTCCCCTGTTCATGCTCTGTCTCTCTCTGTCTCAAAAATAAAAATAAATGTTAAAAAAAAATTTTTAAAAATGGGTATTGAATACTGTCAAAGGCTTTTTTTTCGCATCTATGGAGATAATTATATGATTTTTCTCACTGATTTATTAATATGTTGTATGACATGAATGGATTTTCTAATTGAGCTAACCTTGCATTTCAAGAATAAATTCCACTTGGTCATCATGTATTATTTCTTTAATTTGATGTTATATTTTGTTTGCTAATATTTTACTATTTTTGCATGATATTCCTAAGTTATACTGGTCTCTCCCTCTGGTCAAAGCTTTAAATATATCTCACGAATTCTGGTTTACAGTGTTTTTCATTGTCATTTTTAAAATTTGTGGATTAAGTACTTCCCCTTTTACCTAAAATCTATTGTTTAATAAATGTTTAAAAAAAATTTTGTTTATTCATTTTTGAAAGACAGAGAGAGACAGAGCACAAGCAGGGGAGGGGTGGAGAGAGAGGGGGACACAGAATCAGAAGCAGGCTCCAGGCTCTGAGCTGTCAGCACAGAGCCCGACACGAGGCTCGAACTCACGAACTGCGAGATCATGACCTGAGCCAAAGTCAGATGCTCAACCGACTGAGCCACCCAGGCGCCCCACGTTTAATAAATGGTTTTAAATTTTTAGTTGGGAGGACACTTTAGTTTTTATTTTGTTAATTTCTAGTTTGTGCTGTGGTTATAGTATATGTTTATAATATTTCTTTTTAATGGAAATTACTGGTATTTTCTTTGTGACCCAATATACAATTTTTACACATGTTCATGTGCACTTAAGAAGAAGATGTAGTCTCTGTTAGCAGAGTGTAAAGTTCCATATGGATCCATAATATTTACCTCATGGAGTCTTCTATCTCCTTACTTAGTATCATCCACTTGATAATGACTTGTACTGAGAGTAGTAGTATATCATGTTTTCCAATTATTGATGAGTTTTTTCTGTGACTCTTTACATTTCCTATAGTTTCTGTTTTATAAAGGTAGTGTTTCTGTTGTTTAGCGCATAGATACTCACAGCTATCATATATTCATTGTGAATTGCAGCTTTCAGTATTGGAAAGTATCTGGGTTTGTCAATTCTAATGCTTTTCAGCTAAAATTCAACTTTGTTGACATCTGTATTTCAACTCCTGCTTTTTTTAGTTTCTTTTGCCTGAAATACCTTTGTCCATCTCTAATTTTAGCCTTTTAGAATCACTTTAACTTTTGCTTATTAACTTTATAATCTGAGTATGGTTTTTCATCAGATATATGTGTCATGAATATTTTCTCCCTGTCTATAGCCTCATTTTTTACACCCTTAATGTCTCTTGATGAGAATTAGGATTTTGAGTTTCATCCATGTGAGACTGGAGTTTATACAGTTTCAATTTTATGGAATAGTCTATTGTATGAATATATCAATTCTATCCTGTTCTGCAGTTGAGGGCCATTTGAGTTGTTTCTAGTTTTTATTAGCATGCATAATATTGCTATGAACATTCTTCTACAAATCTCTCCTTGTACACATGTGAGAATTTCTTTAGTGTGTTTATCTAAGAAAGGGGACTGTTGCATCATAACGTGTGCAAACTAATCCCAGATTGTTTTCCAAAGTGATTCTTTCAATTTATGCTGCCGGTAGCGTGGTAAAGGTTTCTAGTTGTCCCACATTGTAGTCAACATTTGACAGATTGTTTAATTTTTTGCTAATCTGCTAGGAGTGTAATTCTATCACACTGGTTTTGACAAGCATTTCCAAGATTAGGTTAAACATCTCTTTCATATGTTTATTAGCCATTTATGTTTCTTATGAAGTATCTATTCAAATTCTTTCGCTTATTTTCCTTTTTGCTGTTTGCTTTCTTCTTGATCTATGTGTTCCTTATTCTGGTTATGAGTCCAGGGCAGATTTATCTTCCTTCCCCTCATCTAGAGTGCTTTTATAATTGTAAACCTACAGAAGAGCTGCAAGTGTAGCAGAGTAAATACTTGCATACTCTTCACTTGTGTTCACCACTTGTTAACATGTTGCCACATTTGAAAACAATGTGCAGACATCATGATGTTTCACCCTTGCAACACTGTTGCCTGAGAATAAGGACATTCTTCTCCATAAAATGCCACTGTCCTGCTGCCCAAGAAAATTAACAATAATTCCATATTATCTGTAGTCCATATTCGCATTTTCCCATTTGTCACCAAAATGTCCTTGATAGCCCCCACCTTTTTTGATCTAGAGTCTAATCAAGGTTCACCTGTTAGATTTGGTCACGATGCCTCTAGTCTCTCAATTTAGAACACTCACCCTGCTTTTTGCTCTTGTTTTTTCTCTTGATCTTGACCTTTATGATAAGTCTGAGCTAGTTATCTTGCCCAGTATCCCATAATCTAGATGTATCTGATTGTTTTCTGCAGGTTGTTGGCACAGATGTACAGGGATGGTGCCGTGTCTTCTGGCATCACCTCAGGAGATAAGTGATGCTGGTTTGTTTACAATTGGCGGTGCCAGCTTCGATCTCATGGTGAAGGTGGTGACAGCCAGATGTCTCCATTGTTAAGGAACATTCTCCTTCTGTGATCAGTAAATAATCTGTAGTGTAATACCTTGGCACAATGTAGATCTCCTGTTTCCCAACAACCTTTCACCTGCCTGGATCTTTTTTCAAATATGAGTGGTGATTTTATGCTCTCAACTTGGAGTTTTAGCTCCCTCTTTTTATTTCTTTAAGAGCATTAAATATCCCTGTTTTATATGCCTGAATGCTTTGTGCACTAGAGGTCTAGTTCTGCCTCTTGTTGTTTCTCATGGCTCTCACTCATGGTGCAATTTTTCCTTTTTTGTTTCTATGAGTTTTGATTACTTGCATTTCTTTTTTTTTTTTTTTTAATTTTTTTTTTCAACGTTTATTTATTTTTGGGACAGAGAGAGACAGAGCATGAACGGGGGAGGGGCAGAGAGAGAGGGAGACACAGAATCGGAAACAGGCTCCAGGCTCTGAGCCATCAGCCCAGAGCCTGACGCGGGGCTCGAACTCACGGACCGCGAGATCGTGACCTGGCTGAAGTCGGACGCTTAACCGACTGCGCCACCCAGGCGCCCCTGATTACTTGCATTTCATAGGGCTTTATCTATGAATTCATTCAGGCTGGTGTTGAAGGTAGGCTCCTTCTGAGAGACATTTACAGACTGAAGTTTTGAGGACCTCCCAAGGTGGTGTAAATTAGGACTAAACCCTGGGAGCTGGCATTATTCTGGCAACTCTGGTTGTAGGTTTACTTCTGGTTCAGTCTAACACTGAGAATTTAGCCTTGTGGGGGTCTCATCTTTATGGAGATACTCCTATGAGATTGCCCACTTTGGGAGAGCCCTAGCATTGTCCTTCATCGATTCAGAGGCCTTGCTTGAGAACCAGAATTCTGGGTCACTAATGTAGCAAATGCCCTCAGGGCAGGCACCAACTGGGGGCTCCGCAGACCTCACTAGGTTTAATTCCACTGAAGTGTTGGGCCTGTGAAGGTTCTAAACTTTTTCTGTTGTTGTTGTTGTTTGTTTTTACCAGCTTAGTGATGTACTGAAGATTTTGGTTTTTTATTTTATTAGCATTTTTAGTTGTTTTGTGGGCATCTATCCTGCCAGGTAGTAGTGCTTCCCTAGTCTGTGCTGGTTATGGAATTCTTAGTGCCTCTTGGGGCTGCTGGAGCTGTTCTAGGCACACGTGTGGGAGGACTTGGGGTCCTCTTTGAGGCACTCCCAACATCCTGTGTAGCCTGTCCTTATACTCCCAAGCAGGCAGGACCCGGTTGGCGGGGACAGGCAAGAGCAGTGCATGGGTATCTATGTCTGGGTGGTGGCTCCCCTGCTTGGGCTCACTTCATGCTGTTTTTGATTCCAAGCTTCTTCTGGGACCAGTGGCTCTGGGGCAGTAAAAGGAAAGGATTCTGTGACTGAGTGGGACCTGTTTGCAGGTTAGGCTGTGGGGCACACAGAGGTAGGGACCCGTGGTCTTTGGGTACCAGCTTCTCCCCTGGCCCTGCCTCTTCTGTGTTTGCCAGTCACTGGTAGGTTGTGTGTGTTCTCCTGCGCACACCCCCCCAGGAGGGGCGTCCTTGGGTCCCTGTGGCTGCTGCACCTGCCCAAGGTACACATGGCTTTGTGGGACGGTAAGTTCCAAATGTAGCCCTGATGCCTTTCCACATGGGACCCGGCTCCCGCCCCTGCCCCTGCTGCTGTCCACACCAGGAGGGAGGGTCTGGGGCCCCTCTCTGTGTGGATGACCCTATGTAAGCCCTGCCAGACTGCTGCTTCTAAGATGGGATGTAGGGGGGCGCTGTCATCCTCCATCCATGGGCCAAGGGCCTGAGGGGCTTTCAGTGGGGTGGGAGAGTGGGGGGTTCATAACATCAGTTGGAAAGGCTGTCAGAGTTGCGCAAATTGTGTCAGATTGTCTTTCTTTTTAATTTTGAAAAGAATGTGTCTCTCTTTGACATCTCGAGGAGCAGGCAGAATCCGAAGTTGTGCTCAGTGGATTAAGTTTCATGTTCCTTTGCCCTCTGGGAGGAAAAGACAAGTGACAGAACAGGGAAACGAAGCAGCGGCGGGCGGCTGGTATCACGCACTGGTGTTGCACAAGGGGCTGTGGCCTCCGCTCTGGGCGGCCCGGTGCCAGGGAAGATAGGATAACGCGATTATTCTCAATTAGATTAATAAAGAATAATTAGATGTCATAAATCAAGTAATCATAGGATATTGTCATGGGAAAAATATGTAGCTAGAATTAATTAGTTTTCAAATAAAGCATTTATTTTAATTGCTTGAAATGATGGAGCCCTTAATTGCCGATGCATCATTTTGGCCTGAACATTTTGGTTGTTGTAACAACGTGACGGGTTTGTTCCCTGCAGTTCTGGGGAAACAATAGAGGAGAACTTGATTTCATCACCTCAGACTGAGCCTTGTGCTGGTGAGGCTCTGGAAACTCCCATCAGGCCGCAGGCAGGTGGCAAGTGTGGGCTGGGCTTCGGCTGGCACTGCCCAAGGCCCCCGTGCTATGAATGTGTGTGTGAGTATGTGCATGCATGTGCATGCGTGTGTATGTATATGTGAGTGGATGTGAATGTGTGTGCCTCCTGTGCATGTACGCAAGCACGCGCTTGAACATGGTGTGTGTGCAAGTCGGGACTGTACCGTGGGAACCTGCACAGAAGTGGCCTGTAGGACTCCAAGGCCTGGACTGTGGGGTGGAATGCTCCCCACTCCCTAGCCCCTAGGGACCAGGGCTTTTCTGGTGGGTTGATGTGCATTAGCGGGGTTCTCCATTCTTGGGTTTTTCCAAATCTGAGATCCTGGAGCTGATCAGCTATTCTTGCAGAGCAGGCATAGCACAGACAGTCAGTAGCTTCTGAGGATCCAATAGCTGCTCCTCGGAACTTGTCCCAAGCCCACCTGCTTGAGGGTAGCCTAGCAGGGTTTTAGCCCCAGCCCAGAAGCATCTCCAGGCAGCTTACCTGTCCCACAGCAGAGCAGGGGCCATGGGTTGTGGAGCAGTGTGGGGTCAGGTTCTTCTGCCCACAGGAGGCTGTCCTTATGTTTGAGAAGAGTCATTTGGTTTTCAGCCAAAGGTGAGAGGGGCTTTTAGAGTGAAAACCCTAAAAAAGAAAGAAAGAAAGAAAGAAAGAAAGAAAGAAAGAAAGAAACAAACAAACAAACAAACAAACAAACAAACAAACAAGGATTTGGCTATTTGTAAGGCACATTCCGAGGGACCCCTTCCTTCTCTTTGAAACCCCTCGATGAAGGCAGGATGGAGCTGTAGAGTGGCTTCCTGGGGTCTCTCACCATTAAGGGTAAGCTTCTGCCCCTTCTTGGCCCTGGCCCTGTAGTCTCTGCTCTGGGTCATTAGGATCTCAGCCCCCAGCCCTACTTCCAGCCCTCACATGGGCCAGGCCTCAGCCAGCCTGGTGCTGGCAATGGCCTCCTGCTGGGTCTGTGCAGTGTTTCCCAGGTTCCTGTGGTCTCCAGAGGCTCGGGTCACTGACCGCCTTGTGCTGCCTTGGTGACTTGGAGCCCCCTGGTATGCAAGTCCCCAGCTGCCTTGACGGTGGCATTTCTTAGGTGTTTTGAACCTTTTGCTTAATCAAGCTACTCCTAGCTCTATTCTGATGGGAGAGAGAGAACGAAAGGGTCTGGGATGGTTTCAAGGAGGGGAGGTACACAGGGCTTCGCTGTTAAGGGTGTGGATGAAGCAGTGCCTGGACTGATCTGCTGGAGAAACCCATGCCTCTCTTGCCTCTGCCCCTGAGCATTTGCCTGTCCTCAGCCTGCAGCCCTCTCCTGCATGGGCCTCCTCCGTCCTTGGCCTAGAACCCTCTCTAACCTCTGGCATAGGCCAGAGCCCCCTCCTGGAGGAATGCTGTCTTCTCTGCTCTTGTCCTTTTCCCTGCCCCAATTCCTCTGGTGGCTGTGGCTGTGGCTGTGACTGTGGCTGCTGCAGTGGTCGGGTGGCCTCCTCCCTGATAGGCAGGTTGGGAAGTGTCTCAGAGCCCAGCAGGAGAGGCCCTCCTGATGAAGTTACTACAGTTCCCCAGCAGTCTGCTCCTGGCCTTTCCCTTTCAACCTTCAGCCTGGCCTGGGACCTGCCCCTTGGTCATTGGGGCAGGTCACTTCTGGTCCAGCAACCACCCCTGTACCATCACTGGGGTAGGCTCAGGCGGGGACACAGGGAGGCTTCTTCTTTCAGGTGGGTGGGCCCCAGCAGGCTTTAAACATAGGACCAGTGATTTGAGGAAGGGTCACTCATCTGTGATATCAGTCCTCCAGGGGAGTGGCAAGGTGACTCAGTCTCTTGCCCCTTGCCCACACACCAGTGCCCAAACCACTCTGCCCCTTTGTGGCAGCATGCCACTTCAGGCCTGGGTCTGAGTGGCCTGGGGCAGCTCACCAGATCAGTCTCTGCCCTAGTTTCACCAACAGTAAATGGGGTGCTGCCTTCTCGAAGGGTGGTTGTGCAGGCCTTCAGGACCCAGCAGGTGGTGTATTTTAGCACACGTGAGGGAGAGGGCCCTCTCCATCTTTGGGTCCTGCTTGCCCAGGGACCCCACACACCTCTTGTCTGTCCATTGGTTCATCCCTTCAGTATACACTTGCTGAGCAGCTGCTATGTGCTTGGCCAGGCCTGTGGTCTGGGGGGAGCAGACCAGCGTGGCCCCTGTTCTCACAAGCTTGCTGCGGGGCCTAGGTGGGCAGCATGTCCCAGCATGTCTTTGCCCCGTTGCAGGGAGGAGAGGAGATGGGCCTCGTGAGGGAGGAGGGAGACTGAATTTGCAGGATTCAGCTAGGTCCAGAGATGAGACTGGGTGTGTGGAGAGCCCAAGTGAGGAGGAGTCTTCCCTGGCTAGAGCAGTGCTGCTGCAGCCAGTGGGGTCCAGGGAGCCAGAGGTTACAGCCGGTGGGTGGACAGGGAGGCCTGGAGGCCAGTGGCTGGCTCTACGCAGGACACTGAGGGTAAGAGTGGCCTCAGAAGGGTGTGGGTGCCATGGTGCCCACCCAGAGACAGTATAGGTTGGGGCCACGGTGATGCCATTTGAGTGTAGAGGCCAATAGGCAGGATGGAAGACAGGCTGAAGGGGGTGGGCAGCATCCAGGGGGGCTCCTACTGACTACCTTCCTGAAGGATGACAGGTGTGTCACTTACACCCTCCCTTGGTCCCCAGGTAACTGCACCTCCTCCCAGTATGGCAGCCTCGCCGCTCCCACCGCCAGACCCGCGGTTTGTCCTCCGAGGTACCCAGTCGGCAGTACATGCGCTGCATTTCTTCGGAGGAGCCGAAGGGCAGGGGCAGCCGCTCCTCCTCTCAGGGTGAGTAGCTGCGGTCCCAACCTAACCCCAGGGGTTAGCCCAGGGTGAATTCAGAAGGTGGTGGGCTAGCAACGAGCCCGGCGCTCAGTTGGGGGTCCTAGGGAAGGGCTCAGGCTGCCCATCACTCGGGCAGACTGCCCTTTCAGAGCCTACTCGACAAGCTGTCCCTTGGGCCCGCCCCCCTCGGAGGAGGTAGGAACATGCCCTCTCTGTTATAGACACCATCCAGTTTACAGTGTCGATGGAGCTCTCCCCCATTCCTCTCCAGAGAAGTAGACTCTGCCTGAGGGACTCTCTGCCCACCATCCTTGGAAAAGGAGCACTGTGCCACTTTTACCCTTAGTTCACATGTACAGCCATCACCTAAACGAAAACCCAACAACGGAACGTCTGGTCCACCAGCTGGGTGGTTTCCAGGCCAGCCCTACAGAGCATGCTGGGAATGTCCTCCACTGACGCCTCTTCCTGAGTCTGTGCTTGCGCTTGTCAGAACAGATCCCTGAGTGGGCTGGTGCACATCTGGAGCCTGCAGACACGGAGGGCGGTTGCTACCCTGGACGGCCATCGGGGCCAGTGTGTAACCTGGCTGCATTCATTACCCCAAGGGCACCAGCTCCTCAGGTGGGTCTTGGTGGCGGTGAGTGCAGTCCCAAAGGAGTTAAGCTGTGGCTTTCACCAGGGGCCAAGAGCTTGCCAGTGGAGGCTCTTGGGGTTTCCCCCAGCTGCCAGGCAGCCCCTCCCAGTGCGGAGCAGTGTGACCTCTGCCCTTGGTCTGCCCTGAGACTGTAGGTGGGCTGGGTGCCCATCACTGCAGCATCTGTGACCACTGCGCTATCCAGGCAGGTGCCCACTGAGATGATGAACACAGAAAGCAGCTCTGTCTACAGCCCCACACCTCCCTGGCCTGAGCAGGCCTCTCCAGGGGCAAGAGCTGGGGGCTCAATGGCTGAGCCCAAGGCATCTCCTTAGAGGAGCCTCAGCTTTCCTTCCCCAGGGCTCTGGTGTCACAGCGGCTGCTTTGATGGGTGGCCACCCTCCCACGAGGTGGCTAGGACTGGTCACCAGGGTGGTGCAAAGCCTAAACCTAATGCCTACCCACTGACTGGGGCTGTGCTCCAAACCCTGAGTGTGGCCACCCCTAGGGGCACTGACAGTGCCACACAGGCACCCAGGTCCATGGCATTTGGGCTGACCAGTGCAGGGTGAGATGGGATGGCGAGAGCGAGGTGGGGTCTGGCACTCCTGGTAGAAGAAACTGCGTGTGCCAAAGCCACTGCAGGCCCAGCCTGTGCGTGTCATGGGGGCTGTGAGGGATGGAGGCCGGGCAGCAGAGCCCAGAGGGGCTGTGTTCTGGCACTGCCACCACAGCTTTGTGGAGGTACCAGCTTGGGGACTCCAGGTGAGAGGTGGGCCAAGAGGCAGCAGGAAGGGGCAGGTGGGTAAGAGAATGAGTTTATGTCTATCAAGTTTAAGTGAAACTTTCCTGAATGCCCTCCAGGGCAGGTCTGTGTTCCTTCTCTAGATTTGGAGCCCAGACATCTGGGTACCATGGTTCCCAGTCCCCAGAGGAGGAGGCCTGTCAGGCCCCCACCCATCTTCAAAGCACTTTTGTGCCAGACATGCCGTTCCCACCACCCTGAAGGTGGCTTGCAGGTGCCTGACAGACTGGAGGTATCTGGAAGGGCAGTGGCCCCGGATGTATGTGCTTGCAGGGCCGTTGCGGCACCTTGCCCCCTCCCTGGCCAAGCTGGCCCCTATCTCCAGTTGGTAGGGAAGGCCCTCCATACAGTTGTGGTCTTTCCCTGATCCTCAGAATAGATGTTGCGTCCAAATACCCCACTTGCACTGGAAGTTCCTATTTATAAACGTTCCTCTTGAGTTTTCAGCTGAGGCCTTAGACCCTTTGGGGTCTCCTGCTCCTCCAGGGCCCAGATACCTTGGGCTGTTCTCAGGGAACTCCTGGCCCTGAGTTCTGCTCCCTGAGCTGGCCTGATGCTGTGTGGGGAATAAATGTTGATGGTACCTCCCCTTCCAACCTGGATGGCACGGCGGTGGTCCTGCTCTGGGCAGGGGGCCCGTGGGTCAGGAGGTCCACAGCACAGACTGTGCAGGTACTTGGAATGCCCAGGTGCATTTACGTTGCACTAGAGGCCGTGCACCCAGCTGTGTTTGGAGCCAAGTCTCTCTAAAGTGGCCCTTGAGAAAGGAAGGTACACTTTCATGTCAAGGGGAGGCCAGAAGACAGAAAGCTGGGAGCCAGGCTGAGAGTTAGTTGCCGCCTGCGTGCCTGAGAGCACACCTGTGCCAGTGACAGCCACCTGGGTGGATTTGTTTCCTCCCTTTCTCATTGCGAATTGTGCATACTTAGAGAAAAGTGCATATAACATGTTTACAGACCGTTGTGTTATTACAGAGTGGACACCTGGGTAACCACTCCAGTCAGGAAACACAACACTGCCGGGCATGATGTCTGCCCCTCTCCTGGCCTCGGGAGGCAGCCCCTTGCACCTTATTCTCACTGTATCATCTGAATGTGCATTTCCAAAATGCATAGAGTCGTCATGTCTAATTTTTTCTCTACTTAAAAAAATGGAGCCATACAGAACAGCTTCCTCTGTATATGACTTCTTCTATTCAGCTTTACGTTGTGAGATCCACCATCATGCTACACAGTGCATTGTGTGGGTTTTTTCCTGTGTGGTATTCCACTGGATGTGGATTGTTTACCATTCTACTGTCAGTAGAGATCTCGGTTGTCCACTTGGGGCTGAGAATGACACTTAGGAAGGCTCCTATCTGGGGTACCTGGGTGGCAGTTAAGCGTCCAACTCTTGATCTCAGCTTAGGTCTTGATCTCAGGGTTGTGTGAGCACAAGCCCCTCATTGGGCTCCATGCTGGGCATGGAGCCTACTTAAAAAAAAAAAGAAAAGAGAAGAAAAAAAATCTTAAAAAGAAAGAGTCCCATCTGGGTCTCCTGGTGCCAGGTGTGCCGTGTCTGCAGGTGGGACCCTATACCCAGAGGCGGGCCGTCCGGGCCACAGGGTGTGCACATGTTGGGCTGCTCAGAAGGTGGCAGGCTGTCCCCAGTGCAGTAGGTGATCCCAGCCTTCCACTGCCCCCTGGGGCCTGGGAGCTTCTGGTGTGGCCTCATTTGCATTTTCCTGACCACTTAATGAGCCAGCCCTCTTCTGCTTCGTTAGCCACTGGGACAAAGTCTTCCTTAAATGCGCATTTCTTTATTGGATTGACTACCTTTTTCTTACTGAGAGTTCTTTTTATATTCTGGATATGGTTGATATTTTTATATCACCAGTTACTTCTCCACATGGTGGCTTACAGTTTGCACTCACTTACTGGTGTCTTTAATGAGCAGAAGTTAGCCATTGAAATGGAATCAAATCTGCCATCTTTCCCTTATGGCTGGAGCTTCACTCTTGTTTCTTTTTGCCCACACGTCATTTGGAATTGCCTGTCGGTATGGATGAGCACTCTTTGTTTCCATTTGGATACCCGGTGGTCTTGTCCTCCTTGCCCTTGTTTCCCCTCCAAGTTCAGTGACGTGGGCAGTTGAGGAAGTAGGTAGTGGGGAGTGGCTTCCAGGCAGGGATGTTGGAGTGGCATGCCCAGTGGCCAGAGAACCAGGGTGATGGGGGCGAGGTCTCAGAGTGGCTGGGGAGGTTGGGAGACTGGCTGCATCATGCAAGCAAGCTTGTTGGGGGAGCGTGGCAGTAAATATCTTGAGGAAAAATGGGAGGCAGATTTTTCATGGGTCAGAGAAGGAAGTCACAAACCTGAGAAGGAGGAGGTGGGGAGGAAGAAGCTTCAGGGCATCAGCATGAACTTGTGGCATTTTGAAAATATATACACAAAGATAGACACAGAAATTCTTGTGTGTGTATGTTTGCATGTGTGAGTGTGTGTGTTTGTGTGTGTGAGGTATGTTTGTATGTGTGAGTCTGTATGTGTGGTATGTTTGCATGTGTGTGTGTGGTATGCTTGCATGTGTGACTGTGTGCGTGGTATGTTTGTGTGTGTGTGTATGTGTGTGTGTCTGTGAGGTATGTTTGCGTGTGCGAGTCTGTGTGTGTGGTACATTTGTGTGTGAGTCTGTGGGTGGGTGTGAGGTATGTTTGTGTGTGTGAGTGTGTGTGTGAGGTATGTTTGCGTGTGTGTGTGAGGTATGTTTGCGTGTGTGAGTCTGTGTGAGTCTGAGTGTGTGTGAGGTGTGTGTGTGTGTGAGGTATGTTTGCGTGTGTGTGTGTATGTGGTATGTTTGCATATGTGAGTCTGTGTGTGTGAGGTATGTTTGTGTGTGTGTGTGTGTGCACGTGAGGTATTTGCATGTGTGTGGTATGTTTGCATGTGTGAATCTGTGTATGTGTGTGTGAGGTATGTTTGTATGTATGAGTCTGTGTGAGATATGTTTGCATGTGTGAGTGTGTGTGAGGTATGTTTGCGTGTGTGAGTCTGTGTGTATGTGAGGTATGTTTGCGTGTGTGAGTGTGTGTATGAGGTATTTCACATGTGTGAGTGTGTGTATGAGGTATTTTGCATGTGTGAGTGTGTATATGAGGTATTTGCATGTGTGAGGTACGTGTGTGAAATATGTTCGCCTGTGTGAGTCTTTGTGTGCAGGGAGGTGTTTGCGTGTGTGAGTGAGCTGTGTGTGTGTGTATTTCCTGGCTCTGTCTGCTGAGAGGGCCTGGTGGCGGCAGCACCTCACAACAGTGAACAACACCAGCATCCAGATCTTGGTTTGCAAATATCTCTCTGCACTGAAAGGAACAAGGGTCCCTTGGAGAAATGATACTAGGTCTGGAATATCTTGCTGATGGACACGTGTCAGAAGGACTCTGAGCCAGCTTGAAGGGGGTCCCATTGGCTGATCTGGGATGGTTTAGCACAAAAATAAATAGTGAGAAGTGTAGATGACAACCCACTGGGTAACACAGGAATGTGTAAGTCCAGAACAATGGGGAGGCGAAAGTCCGTTCTTCCTGTGGGATAGCACCTTGTAATTGTAGAAGGTGGTGGGCTTGGGAGTCACCCACCAGTGGCTGTGAAGGCCTCAAGGACAGGTGGGCAGCCCTGCTGTGTGCCAAGGCTGAGCCGTTTGAGGGTTAGGATACAGACTGACAACTAGAGTCCTGTGTCTTTGTAAAGGTGTTTTTCCTTTAACTTTTCAGTATCGAGTCGACACGCTTCTCCAACATCCCACAGGTCGGCTCCTGGGTGCCCTTCCCCTTGGTCACATTGTGTCATACATTTGTCATAGTCTGCAGTTTGTCTTGGGACCCTGACACCCTGGCTGTTTTCTAAATGTGTACATACCGAAGTCTGCTCTTTGTGGACTCGTCCTGTGGGCTTGACGATGCCCACAATCACGTAGGGCCACCCCAGGGCCACACAGGGCGGTCAGCACGCTGCAGGGCCTCTGTACACCCCCTATAGGTGGTACCCCTAGTCCTCCACATGCCATCATGCTCCCCCCCGCCACACACACAGAGAACGCCCCACCAGGGGAATCGTACAGAAGGTGGCCTTTAAGCTCTGGCTCCCCTCACTTAGCAGATGTTCCTACAGGTGGTTGCATGCGCCCCAGTTTGTCCCTGTCTGTTGCTGAGTGGAATTCTGTGGTGTGGATGCGTCACTGGTTTCTCAGTCTCCTGTTGAAGGGTTGTTTCTGGTTTGGCTCGGGCAGTTATGAACAGAGCTTCTGTAAACATTTGTGTATGGGCTTTTATGTGAATATAGGTTTTAAATTCACTTGGGAGAATTCGTGAGGGTGGGATTGCTGGGTTGTCAAAGTTCATTCACAAACAGAAGGAAGAGAGTGAACTCATGCTTTGGCAGCATAGGGAGTGGCAGAAAGGGCCCGGGAGGCTGGGCTTGGGGCAGGGGCCATGAGGTTCCCTGGGCCTGGGTTCATAGTGCACCCCTGGGACGACCCATGAATGTGTGAGGCATCAGGCATCTTGGATGCAAAGCCCTTCCTTGGCTGCAGTTACCCAGCCAGATAATTGAGGCCTTCTAGGTCCCTCTCTGGAAAGTGTCCCCTGCCTGCCTTCGGCGTCAGGCTGGCCCTGGCATGCTCGTCCAGGTGGGACACCCAGTCTGCTCACCTGGGAGGCTCACGTTCTGTCTCCTCTTGGTCTGGCAGTCAGGGCCGGGACCTGAAGCTGTGCCTATGGGACCTGGCGGAGGGCAGAAACGCTGTCATGGACTCCGTGTGCCTGGAGAGCATGGGCTTCTGCAGGAGCACCGTCCTGGCCAGGGGTCAGAGGCACTGGATGCTGGCCATGCCGGGGAGAGGCAGTGACGAGGTGAGCACCAGCCCATGTGGTGCCCCTGGCTCCACAAGCTGCTGGCACTTGGTTTCCCTAAACACATATGCTCATCCTAAGCACCTGTTACAGGAACCCTGTGCCCACCACAGAACCCCACAGAGTGGTGGGTCTAGGTCTGTCTGCTGGATCACAGCTCCAGGGGCCTTGACCTGGCCTCCTGTGAGGTGTCCAGTGGTGAGAGTCAGGAAGGGAGGCCCCAGCACCCAGTACCATATGGCACGGGATGGGCGAATGTCAGGGGAGAGACTGCTCAGACAGGTCCTCAGAGGACTTAGGAGGAGACACACATGGGGGGATGTCCCAGGCAGGCTAGCAGGAGGTGGTGGGAGAGAAACTGAGGCCTTATGGAAGTCTGGGCGTCGGAACCAGGGCAGCAGGGGAGGGAGGCCTTCTGGGGAGTTGAACTGGGTCCTGGCATGAGAGACCTCAGTCAGATGTGGGATGCTGGGGGCAAAGACTGGTACCAGGGCAGTAAGTTCAGTATAGGGGGCACAGGTGAGCAGAGGAACTCAGGGAATGGGGCTTCAGGTGGGCGTGATGGAGCCTCGGAAGTCACCATCATATGGGGCTCCGGCCAGAACAGCTAGCAGTAGTTGGTGACAGGGAGCTGGGCAGGCTAGACAGCATGTCCACACCCCCAGAGGCAGAAGAGGCAGAGCCCACCATGGGAAGCAATGCCCAGGACATGGGAACAGATGGTGGGACGCAAGGGTGGGAGGGTAAGGTGGAAGATGTGGGTATGGGTGGAGGTGCCAGCTTTTGGGGAGCTAAAAGGAAATTGAAGAAAAAAACCCAGAAGCAGCAACCAGACAGGCCTGGTGAGTGTCGGGGCATGGCTGCTCAAGGGCCGGGCCGAGTGTAGGGGGTCAGAGGCTCTGGGTATGGGCAGGGAGGGCTGGGGTGTGCACACGTACAAGGGGAGGGAGCCTCCTGGCTCCTTGTCCCCTGCTGGCCCCAAGAGGCAGCGCAGCAGGCAGCGCTGCGCAGGGACCCGAGGCCGCGTGCACACAGTGAGGTTTGGCCCCCACCCAAGAAGACTCGTTTGTCTTAAAGCAGATTCAGTTCATAAATAATGAGATAGGAACAGGCATTTATTTGTTCATGATTGCGTTTAAATCACCAATTAGGAGCTACATACACTTTTCTTGCCAATTTGCCAAAAACCTGTTAAAAGTTTTATTAATGTGAAAAGAGAGGGCTGTGCTTCCTCCCGGACAGCCGGGGCCAGGCAGCGCCAAGCCTTGCTCATGTGCTGCGCACTTCAGAACCCAGCCCGGGCTGAACCAGCCCTTCCTGCTCAGGTGGGGGGTGCCCTAGGCTGTCCTCCACTTCTCAGCCACCCCAAGTCTTCCTGGCTGCTTGTCCCTCTCCCGGGCCTGGCCCCCGAGACCCCGCATCTCCTGCTTGATGCTGTTTTTGTTTTTGTTTTTAAGTTTTATTTATTTTTGACAGAGAGACACAGCATGAGCGGGGGAGGGGCAGAGAGCGGGAGACACAGAATCTGAAGCAGGCTCCAGGCTCTGAGCTGTCAGCACAGATCCTGATGCGGGGCTTGAACTCACGGACCGTGAGATCATGACCTGAGCCGAAGTCGGACGCTCAACCGACTGAGCCACCCAGGCGCCCCAGCTTGATGCTGTTTTTAACTGACTTGCTGGTTCTCCATTTGTCAGTGCAGGAGGCATCTATGTTTTTCAGGAACAGCCAGTTTGGGGACCTCGTATATTCTGGGAAAATGGTTGTTTTCCATGTTCCCACGTGGAATCTGCCTGGACTGAATCTGTCTGGAAAAGCATCATTGGCCTATGCCCAGACAATGCCTGGGGAGGACATGCTCCCACCCCGCTTGGCCGTCTGGGTGGCCACACTTGCCCAAACCAAACATTTTACCTTCTGGAAATAAAAGTTGCAGTTGAGTGCCAGATGGAAAGCACACTGGTGTCTGTAGGAGGCTCTGGGCACAGGCATCCAGGCTTTTGCCAGAGCCCAGAGCTCCACTTCAGAATCACGGAGGCCCCTGGGCCTGCCCTGGTCCTCAGGTCCTGGGCTCCTTGCTCCCCTGCACCCGGGATGTGGCTGTGGGTTCTGCCACTCACACTTCCTTCCACAGCACCTAGCTCAGGCTTCAGGGCTATCCTGGTTTTCTCCCTTTCCTCTTAGAGCAGGCTTGCTGGGTGACTCACCACTACCTGATCCCCTTATCTTCATGCCCCTCCACTCTGCCACCAGAGGAGTCTTCCTGGGCCCACAAATTGGGATAGGCCATCCCTCACTGTACCTGTGGGCTCTTATGCCAGGCCATCCAGAGTGCAGGCCTGTGCAGGCTGTGCGTCCGGTGACTTCTGCTTCCTCCATTTATTTTGAGAGAGAGAGAGAGAGAGAGAGAGCTGGGGAGGTGCAGACGGAGACGGGGAGAGAGAGAATCCCAAGCAGGCCCTGAAACTGTCCGTGCAGAGCCTAACACAGAGCTTGAACCTACAAACTGTGAGATCATGCCCTGAGCTGAAATCCAGAGTTGGACATTTAACTGGCTGAGCCACCCAGGCACCCCGTGCAACTTCTTTCTTGTATTTGTTTCCATTTTGCTAGAGCTTCTCCTTGAGCATCTTTGCTGTTCCAGGGGTCTCCTTCTAGCATCCTCTTATTTCACGACAGTAATAACCTCTCACATCACTTAGAGTCTTTTGTGTCTCTTTTGTGGGCAGTGAGGGCTACAGTGGCTGGCATGGACACCGATCCTGCAGGCGCAACACTGATCCTGCAGAGGGTGGGGGAACCTGTATGTTAGGATACAGTGTGGGCCTCTGGCGAGAGCCCTGCCCAAAAGGTACCCATAGCCTCAGCCTGTGGGGGTGGCGCCCCCACATGGGCCTGCAGCTGAGAGGACCAGGCTGTACACTGGCTTTCTGGTACCACTGCCTGCGGTGTCCCCTTGCATGGACCCAGCATGCATGTAGCAGATCTGGAATTCATACTCGTGACTTAATCCCAGACCCTGGGCTCATTCTCCCTTGTGGCTTAGTGAAGCAGCCCAGCCCAGACCCACACACCTCCAGTTCACTAGGCATCAGAGAGCAGGCCACCTGTCCTTTCAACGCCCCTAACCCCTCTGCACCTCAGATTCTTCATCTGCAAACCGGAGGATATCCTCTTGTTGACAAGGGATTATGTGTGACTCCGTGATGACTGCACGTTGTCGTGACATTATCTGTACAGTGGAGCCTCCCCACCATGGAGTGGTGGACCTACGTTGCACAGAATCGCCTCCACTTCCAAGCACCACAGGAGGGGGCGTCATTGTCCCTGTGTGGTGGATGAGGGAGGTGAGACACTAGGGATGCAGATGGCTGGGGACCCAATTCTGGTCTGTGGTACTCTAGCACCCAAACCTGCTCCTTGTGGCTGCAGCTGTCCCCTCCAGATGGTGTGGGGCAGAGTCTGGCCCATGTCAGGTCAATGGTGAGCCAGGGCCTGAGTATGACCTGGCTATGTGGACCAAAAAGGCACACCTTCCAGCCCAGGCGCAGGAGGGCCTGGTGACACAAAACACCACTGTGATGCCCAGTATAGAGGTGAGGGGTGCTGGGAACGGCCAGGCTCCAAATAGAGTTCCCACTGGTGCACACCATGTTCATTTCCTAGGCTTACTGGTGGTCTCCACATGTTCCCTACACAGGGAACTTCTGTAAACCGTTTGATGCTCCTGTGATGGTTCAGAGTTGTTCACATGAAAACCCACACCAGGAAAGAGAAGGAAGCAGAGATCAGGCGAATGGGTAAACTGAGTCAGTGCCGAGCAAGCCTCCCACTCAGTGAAAAGGTAAAATCGGGAGAGGCCGGAGGCGGCTGCCAGGTGGTGATGCTGGTTAGAGGGACATGCCGGTCACTCAGGAATGACGCGTGAGTTTTGCAACACCCGGCAGTGCCCAAGCCCACGAGCCTGTGCGGCCTAATTAGGAGGCTCGGCTCCCAGGTTCCTACGGGGAGCAGACAGAAACTCGCAGCAGCCTTGGCTAATCACCTTAAAAGTCTCTTGTTTGTATAGCACAGGCTCGACTTGGCGCCGGCCCAAATCAACTTGTTTTCTTACTGTCAGGTTCAGATTCTGGAGATGCCATCCAAGACGTCAGTGTGCACCCTGAAGCCGGAGGCAGATGCCAAGCCGGGCATGCCCATGTGCCTGGAGCTGTGGCAGGTAAGGCCCAGCGCACGCCAACCACGCCCTGCCAGCCACGCCTTCCGGGCCGTGAATCATGCCCCATTCAGGATTTGGTTTATCGTCAAACCAAAGGACAATTAGCCCCCTGGGAATACATGTACACACTGCCTTCCGCAGCCTCGGTATCCCAGCCAGCTCCTGTTGTCCTCCTGCCGCTGCTGCTACTCGTGCAAACTGCCCAGGACAGGCCTAGCTTGTGCTGTCCTCCACAGGGTGCCCCCCTGCCCATGCGGTGAGGAGGGACAGCTGGGTCAGCTAAGCTCCGCTCCTCTCTGCACACCAGTCCGCAGCCCTGCAACTGTGCACGGGGTTAGGAGGGAAGTGCTGGCTAACCCTGCAAGCCTGCCTGGCCCCTGCTCTGCTTGGGATTACTTTGTGTTACTTCTTTGCCTCATAGAGGCAAGAGTGGGCTTAACACGTTGTCTTTGCCTGCAGCCACACTTGGCGTTTCTGATTGTCTAAGCCATTTCCTTGTTTCTTGACTATTCTGATTAGAGAGAGTCCGGAGGCATCTCCTGGGGCTGGCAGCCGAAGCCTGGGGCCGGGGAGTGGGTCGAAAGCCTGAGTGCTGGTTTTGGCTTGAGCTCCAAGCCTGAGGCCTGGGAGGATTCCTCCTGGGGCCACCCACTTACCTCTACCAGAGGCCTCATTTCTTCTCAAGGCACAGCCTCCTCTCCCCCACAGGGGTCAGTAGTGGCTCAAAGTGTGTGTTTCTGCTCCTCATGGCTGCTAGTGTTTGGGGCAGCAAAGCAAATGGTCTGGTGTGCTCACTTGGAAAGAACCCAGGCAGTATCTTGGCCATGGTAGAAACCGTGGTGAATAGGTCATTGACCAGTGCTTGCCTGGGAGTGCAGTTTATAGGCACTTTCCCAGCTCTGTTCAGTTCAGCAGCACCTTCTGAGAAGCCACCCTGAGCCTGCCTGAGATCAGGAGGAGGTGATTTCCTGCCTCGTGCCTCACTGCTCATTTGAACTTTTCATAAGATGGGGTTGGGCAGTTTGGAGGTGTCTGTGGGACCAACAGGACCCAGGGGGCCAGGCACCCCAGAGACCCTGCCTCAAGCTTTTTGACCCTCCAGGGACCTGCTCTTTCTTGCCATTGGTTTCCCCTTGCAATTTCTTATCTGAGAACATTCCAGTTGGAATGTTTCCAGTTGGAAATCTCTGACAAGCTGATCCTGTGGTGTCCTGCTGCTGCTCTATCTCTCAGAAAGAAGCCCACGGGGAGCTGAGTTTGTGGGGGCTCCAAGAGGCCTGCCTGAATGACAGAGCTCCTGGCACCAGCTGGTATATGGCGGGGAACACCCCGAGGCCGTGACGCCTTGGGCCCTGGTGTGGTGCTCACAGGTCCTAGGGAGGACATCCCGGCTGCATCCGCTCATATTCCGCGCCCTGGAAGCACTGCCATTGTGTAATCATGTAAAAATTCCAGCAGAAAAATGTGTAGAAATGGGATGTACAAACTTGTTAAGGTAATTAATATAGTTGACAGAAGGACAAATCGAGTTTTTGTTAGTTGATACAGATCCAACGCAGGGCATTCTGTTTTTAAAAAAAAAAAAAAAAGTCAACACTAATTTGAAAGGTCCTTTTTTTTTTTCCCCTCTCCAAACCTGAAGGCCCAGGTTGTAATTTATTAATCTGAGTGTGGCAGAATGGCCTGACGTATTTTTCACTGAAACATTCAGATGTATTCTTGTTTTGCTTTTTATTTTATTTTATTTTTTTTTCAACGTTTTTATTTATTTTTGGGACAGAGAGAGACAGAGCATGAACGGGGGAGGGGCAGAGAGAGAGGGAGACACAGAATCGGAAACAGGCTCCAGGCTCTGAGCCATCAGCCCAGAGCCCGACGCGGGGCTCGAACTCACGGACCGCGAGATCGTGACCTGGCTGAAGTCGGACGCTTAACCGACTGCGCCACCCAGGCGCCCCTTGTTTTGCTTTTTAAAGCTGTTGACTTGCGGGGCGCCTGGGTGGCGCAGTCGGTTAAGCGTCCGACTTCAGCCAGGTCACGATCTCGCGGTCCGTGAGTTCGAGCCCCGCGTCGGGCTCTGGGCTGATGGCTCAGAGCCTGGAGCCTGTTTCCGATTCTGTGTCTCCCTCTCTCTCTGCCCCTCCCCCGTTCATGCTCTGTCTCTCTCTGTCCCAAAAATAAATAAAAACGTTGAAAAAAAAAATTAAAAAAAAAAAAAAAAGCTGTTGACTTGCATTGTTAGGATGATCATCACACAAAAGATCAGGAATATCCATCACAGTAGCTCTAAGAGGCTCCCGACCCCTGGGCCTAGGGATCCCTCCAGTGAACTGGGAGCTTCCCACAGGACTGGTCCCAGGAGGTACTGTAGGCATGGCCTGCCCAGCCCACTGGAGTCCCACCCAGTCAGCACAGGATAGGACAGGACACAAAGCAAGTCCTTTTAGAAACTTCAGGTCCTCGTCCTGTGGAGAGCAACCTGTCACCAAAGGCCGGAGGACATGAGACCACTGTCCTGCCTGTGGTGTCTGTCCCTGGGGGCCACAGGGGCCCTGCAGCACAGGTGGGGGGCGGCAGCCATCAGGGCTGGAGCTCAGCATTTGGTCACCCTTGGCAACAACAAGGTGAGTCGCTGCAGGTCAGTCAGGCTTCTGATCTGGACCCCCTGTGGTACCTTGATAGGTGGGTGAGTAGCATGCTGCCCCTGAACTAGCTGGGATGCTCAGAACCCAGAAACCACAGGCATCATGTGGACTTGAGCTACAGAGACAGACCAAAGCCAATGTGTTGGCACTGGGAGGAGCCCCAGATGAGGGAAGAATGTACCCAGGGGATCAGAGGGTGGCAGATCCCTGGGGGAGGAGCAGACTGGGCTGAAGCAGGGTGGATGGAAAGCAGGCAACAAGACAGATCACTGCCCTGAGGGGAACAAACCCAAGTGGGCCCCAGGTAAGTTCCTCAGACCTGGCCTGTGGGGTGGGGTCCAGCAGATCTGGTCTAGGAGGTTGGCATGAGTTCCTGGTTGGCATGCAGAGCATTGGGCTGTTCTCACCTGGCTGTCACCCTTCCTTGAGTCCAGATATATATGGCTGCTCATGAGGGGAGGCCCTGCCTGGGGAGGTACAGCTACCTGAAAGGGGGATGCCAGAGCAGAGGGCCTGACCGCTTCTTAAAGTAGTCTGTCCATCCTTGGAGAAAAGTGGTGTAAACAATTTTATACCTCACAAATAAGTTCCAGTCAGTTGACTTGAAAGATAACAAAATGGAGCTTTTCTCCATTTTAAAACTACAGGGAAAGTACACCAACACTGTCATGGCTTTGCATGGGAGGTTAGACGGAACCAGTGACCACGCTTAGCTGCTCCCAGCCTTGGCCCCTGCATGGCAGGCATCACCAGATGCTGTGCACACACAGGGTTCATGGTCACAGGGCCCATATCCTGACTGCTTGCCCAGTCGGGCCTGCCAGGAGGCAGTCACCATGCGAGAGGCCCCAGGGAGGAGCACAGGCTGCCCCAGGCTAAGTGAAACTAGGAAGCCTTTCTGTTTTTGTTTGTATGAACATGTATTATCATCAGAAAAAATGTATAAGCCATTTCCGAGGAAATGTAGGAGGTGTCCTCCAGACTAGCTCCGGCCTGGGAGGATTCACTGTGCTGTGTGCAAGTCTTAGTGGCTGTGTCAGACTCCCCCTGGCTCCCATCACTAACCAGGGCCCCAGTGACATACAGCACACCCTGAAGCCTCAGTTTCCCCTTCTGATACACGGAGAAAGCCTTGTTTCCGTGTGTTGAGGTTGTAGTATCCACTCGTTAGACACAAGTCCTCGTGCCTTCTGGCTAACCCCAGTTACCTTACTCAGCTGCACAAGCCTGTCCTTTCTGAGCACTTCTAAATGTGGAGAGGCACTCTGTGTGGTGTGTACAGCATCCAGGCCCAGAGCCCCTCTGGGCAGATAGAAGCACCCGTGCAGCTCAGTAACAAGGAGCTCCAGCAGGTGGACAAGGAGGGCCTCCATGGCCTTGTCGGCCCATGACCAGTGAGGCCCAGGCACTCTGCTCACCACCAGCCTTGAGACCTGCAGTAGACCATCCTGGAGGTTGCAGGTGATGCAGGAGGCAGCCTCTCTCTGACCAGCCCCTAAGGCCCCATCCTCACCACTGACCATCCAGGGGCTGTGGGCCAAGCCTAGTCAGTTCCCTAAGGCTCAGTTGAGCTCCTGGCCCTTGGAAAATTCACTGGGGAGGGGATGTGCTCAGTTATTTCTGACACTTGGAGTGACACCAACCCCAGGCAGCTTAGCAGGAAATGCAGAGATGAGTGAAGAGCAAAAGGCATCGGCTGGCGTGTGCTTTGTCCCAGGAGCAACCTGGGCGCCTGTGCTGGAGACTGGGCACCAAGCATGGGACTGCCGCTTTCAGTGCTGGGGTGACATGGAGTCCCACGGTGCTCCCCTGGAGTTGTTGCCGAGGCTAGATAAACGAGGCGTCTGCCCAGGGTGCGGAGCCCTCTGACCTGCGTCCTCATTCATCACAATAGCTCAGGGCCGGCCGGCAGAGCTCGGCTCACACCAGTCAGCGCCCTGGCGACTCACCAGGCCTGGGGGGTGGGGGGCTTCCACGGCGACGTTGACAAAGCACAGAAAGTTCATTTTTCATTGAGATGGAGCTCACGATTTCCTTTGGCTGGCAGTTCTAGACAGGTGACCGCCTCACGAAGGGGTGGCCACAAGTCTCAGCCTGCAGAAAGGAGACACGAAGAAGCGGCAGCACCCGGGCTGGCGAGCAGTAGCATGGCAGTGTGAGGCGGGGGCCGTGCTGGGCTATCCCAGGCTCTGTCCCCCCCCCCTCCCCCAGGGTGAGTCCTCGGGGTGCCCCAGCACCGGCCCGTGCCAGCTTTGTGCCGATGGTGCCGGCCATCAGGGTGGCATGCAGAACCTCCGAACTGTTACTGCCGGTGTGGGGAACACAGGAAACAGCTCCCCGGCTGGGCCACCCCCAAGGCCCAGTGGGGGAGCTCACCCATCTCTGGAGCCCCTTCTCCCCCAAAACATACCAGGACCTTTTGGGAGCTGACTGCTGTGCTGTCCCCGCAGGCCGAGTCCAGTCCCCGCCCACTCCTCCTGGCCGGCTATGAGGACGGATCAGTGGCACTGTGGGACGTCTCTGAGCGGAAGGTGTGCAGCCGTGTCGCCTGCCACACAGAGCCCGTCATGGGCTTTGACTTTGACTCCCAAAAGGCCAGGGGCGTCTCGGGCTCTGCGGAGAAGGCGCTGGCTGTCTGGAGCCTGGATGAGCAGCAGGCCCTGCAGGTCAGTGCGCCAGACCCGAAGTGTCATTTATCCTGCTTTGCACTAACAGTCTGATAGGCTGAAACAATATTTAGGCATGAAGAGGAGTTGTTGCAGATCCCTGGCTAATTAATCACTGCGAGGCGGGGTGCAGGCCAGCCTGTCCGCGGGGCCGGCGCAGGAAGAAGGGGGCGTGGGCGTTTGTGAACCGTTCACATGGTTTGGGTTTCTCTCAGACCTTGGGTTAACAGCAGTCACGTCTTGTCCATCTAGAGAAAAGGCATGTAGAGTCCAGGAGTAGGCAAGCCCATTTGCAAAAACTCAGAGGAATTCGGTCAGTAAGGAACTGATTAATCAACAAAAACCGACCCAGTGTGGAGAAATCCACGGAGTCACGCCCCCGGGGCAGTCTGTAAGCCAACCCCAGGGAAGCCATTCCTCACGGCCAGAGGCCACAGCCAGGAAGGGGTGTGAGGCCTCAAGGCGGAGCGGGGCGGTGCTGAAAACCTTCCCATAATGTCTCACTGGACTTTCCCTTCCCACATGACTCGTGGAGCACCGGGAGACCAGGTCTGGGCCTGTGGCTGGTGCTCAGCATGTGGTGGCCCAGCCTGCACGCTCAGCCCTGTTTGGAACCTGGGGGGTAGAATGCGGGGGAGGGCGGGCGGGAAGCCTCACACTAGGGCAGGTCCCGGGGGGCTGCGAGTGGAAGCTGCATGGAAGGGCAGTGACGTAAACCCAGGTCTGGTGGGGGAACAGAGCCCTGCATGGGAGATGTGTGGCGCTCAGGGAGACTGCCAGCAGAAGCAGCAGCAGGCTTGGCTCCTGGCCTCACCTGGGTGCTATCACTAGAGTACTAGAGATCATGTTTGCCCTCTTCTGCAGTAGCTTGGTGGAGACAGGAGGCCGAGGATGAAGGCATTCCTTAAGGCCCCTCTCCAGATGGGAGAGCCTTGTCCACAGCCTGGCAAGCCTGCCTCACCTCACACTTGCCCAGCCCAGGCCCCCACAGCCAGAGGAAGAGGCCCTGGGCAGTGGCCAACGAGCCCCTGAGGCACATGAGTTGGGGCAGAGGGGTGGGCCCCTGAGGAAAATCAGGGCACAACACTGCAGTGCCTAGCAGGTATCATGGGTCCTGGGTGCAACCCAGGGGTGGGACATGGCCATCAGATCATCCCAAAGGCAGGACAGAGTGAGGACAGCAGGGGCAGGGGTTTCACATGGTGGGTGAGAAGTCCTGAGGGAAAGGGAAACTGAGAACGAGTGAGGTGAGAGGGTGCTAGAGAGAATGGTAATGGCCATTCTCCATAATAGAGAGACCCGAGGATGGAACACTGAAGTCAAGCAGAGTGGGACCTGGGAGGGGCCTTTCATGTCCAAGCTGGAGTTGGAACTGGCATCCTAAAAAGAGTGGTCCCATCAGAGAACAGAGGTGAAAATCAGAGCTAGGAGCAGCAGGGCTGGAATCTGTACATGCTGTCCTGGTATCTCTCCAGGTGGGACCTGAGCAGGGACCCGAGGATGGGGAACAGCCAGCCAGAGCCCAGAGAGAGGGGAAAGGGGGGGGGGGTCACATGTCACATTTGGGGACAGGGCACACATTCATGCTTCCTTGGCATTACTCCTCTCCAGCAGACCGGCTTGTGTCAGCACACCGGCTTGTGTCAGCACATGGCTGACTTGTTGTAAAGCCAGCTACCCATCTGTCCTCTGTCCTTATGTTGTCTCAGAGAGTCCATGGAGGCCCTGCAGGAAGCAGGGTTAGACAAGCCTCCAAATGGGGCCCGAGCTGGCTGTCAAGGACCAAGTTTCTCATGCCTCCATCCTGGTAGGAGGGTCCCAAGGCATTGAAATTGTGGACTTGGGTGGGGATGGGAATGAATGTCTTCATGATGGCTTCATGATGACTGTCATCTTTTTTTTTTTTAAAGTTTGAGAGCGAGAGGAGCGTGTGAGTGCACGGAGGGCAGAGAGAGAGAGAGAGAGAGAGAGAGAGAGAGAGAATCCCAAGTAGGCTCCACACTGTCAACACAGAGTCCAACTCAGGGCTCAAATTCATGAACCGTGAGATTACCACCTGAGCCAAAATCCAGAGTTAGTTAACCGACTGAGACACTCAGGCACCCCGGCTGTCATCTTTAAGAATGGGGCAGAGCCACTCTGGTGCTGGGTCTTCATGTCCTCAGCAGTGGAGGTCACCTTGCTGGGTGTCAAGCCCAGCCAGGTGGGCAGTGGAGTTCTCCCTCATACCCTTCTCTCTGCCTCTCGAGCCTGGTGGGGACCAGGCAGTGCCCCCACCTTCCCACTGTGGGGTCCAGTGCTCCATCCTGTTGTGGCTTGAACTTCATGAGCCTTGACCTTGCAAAGAGCTGAAGACTCAAGTGGCTTCCCTGAGAACCCCGCCCCAAGCCCCTGGACCTCTGGAAGGGTCCCCTTCTGCTGACCTGGCCCAGATCTGCCTGGTTTCTGCTGGCTTTTTCGGGAAACAGCTGCTGGAACTTAAGACTTAAATTTATGGTGCATGTTCCAGTCCAGAGATGAACTTTTATTATACTGATGAATTGAAAAGTTGAAGCACAGGGGATTATTAATGAATTTGAAAGTTAAAGCAGAAGGGGAGCCATGCATTGTGGAATGGACGTGGTGGTTACATGATGGTGTTACGCCAGGCTAGGGGGGCTCACTCAGTAGTACACATCAAAGGAGGAGGACAGTGCTTCTCCTGCTGAGCACAGTCACTAAAAACGGCTGCCTCACCCAGAAACAACTGCACATCAGTTTCAGAGTTGGCCCCAGAGGCCCTGGAAATTTTCAGGTTGTGACGCACAGGCCTCTGAGGAAGAAGTATCAGGGGCCAGCACCCATGGGCATCCACAGGCATCCTCGCCCCAGGGCCCTCGGCACACCGTGCTGGCCCTGCGATGTGGCCGCCCGCCCTAGTCCTTGAGCCACGTGGGCACAGATGTGCCTCACCTCACAGCCTGCTGTTGGACTCTCTAATGAGCCCAAATCAATCTCTCCGGGCGGGCGCTGGGAGCAAAGACGCAGATGAGGTTTCCCGCAGCAGAGCGTGGGTAATGGGAACCAGATGGCGGCTTTGCTGCGTGCACATTCCTGGCACCTGAGGTCATGTGCTATGAGAGCCACTAGTGGCCACGGATCCTTCCCAAAGGGTCCTCATCCAGGATGGGTGCGGCCAGGGGCCACAGCAGTGACCAAGGGCCTTCAGCCACTCTCATCCAGACACTATGGCCTCAGGAGCACGTGGTGACACTGGGCCACTCGCCTGCCTTCCAGAGGTGGCTTTCCCTCCAGCCTCCAGGGGATTGGGCCTTGGCTGTCGTCAGACACAGGTGGTGTGCAGACCTGCTCCTTCCTCCCACACTTGGGCAGGGCCCATGGCCTTGAAGCAGGGACTGATTTACAGCCAGCAGTATTTTTAGGCCTTTAAGTAATATTAAGCACCCCCCCCCCCCCCACCAACCCCAGGCAGCCTGGGCCAGGAATCAGACCAACCACACTTTCCCCGCATTGCACCGGCAGCTGGTTGGCCAGGCATCCTCCCGTCCTGCTGTGTGGCCATTGCCCTCTTTCTCCCTGACCTTCTTCTCCTCAAAAGTATCAATAGCAGGTCATGTGGGACAGGTAGGAAGGAGACTGGAGGGCCCCGAGACCAAGAAAATTGTGGACACAACCCAACCCACCATATGCATCTCAGGAACATAGCAGAACCAACAAAGCTCTGGCCACCATCACCACAAACAGTCCCTGTTGGGCCGCCCTCCTCCTCTTCCTCCTCCTCCTCTGGAATACAAGCCTGGGACAGGGACTGGCCTCATTTGGTTTAGGTCCCCATCAAAGCTTTTGCAGTTGCTTCTCTTCATTCCTGCCAGGGGAGCCTGCCTTGTGCTTCTGCCTCAGGGCCAGAGTCACTCCTGCCCCCGTGGGCAGCACTGGGTGTCTTAGCCCCTTCTAGGTGGCGACACTGGCATGGAAGGTGTTCTCTGCCCTGCACCCAGCTTCCAATGTGTAAGAACCCCAGTTCAGGAGCCTCTCTGGAAACTCACATTCCTCTTCCATTTGTTCTGGACTCTCGGTGTTCATCAGCAGAGAGCAAACTTGAAAGCATCCCTTATCTCTCTGTGAAATACTCCCCCTGTTAACAAATTCACATGAAGATGGACTATGAAGGAGGAAATCTGGAAGCAGGGCCCCAGGTGGGTTCCAGGGAGTCCATGGCTCTGAGCCCAGGAATCCCCTGGCTAACCACTGGCTTAAGGCAAAGTCCACAGAAGAGCAAAGTATGAGGGACAGTGATGGTCATCAGTCCTCATTCCCAGCCACCCTGTCTGGTCCGTGAGAATGGAGAGAGGTTCAGGCAGATGCACACCCTCACATGCGGGCACACATAGCATTTGCCTTCTCACACCTGCACAGAGGCTTCGGCTCCCACAGTCCTCCAGTGCAGGCCAGGCTTGGCAATTGTGGTCCGTGAACTGTAGAACCAGGCACTGGACAGAGCCCTGGAAGAGCAGGAGGGGGCCCTTGACCAGGAGATGCGGGGTGGGCATGGAGGTCCCTGGACAGGTCACTGCAGAGCTGCCCATGTGCTGATGGCACTGGCTAGGAACCCAGGACATCCCAAGTAGAGGCTGGGACTGCGGCAAGGATCCTGGCCATGCCATGGGTTGGATGGCACACCCCATGTGCTGTGGGATTTTAGCAGGTTCCCGTCACATCAGATCCCCATTCTACTCCTAGCGGGGAAAGAATCTGGATTGTGAATGGATGTTGAGCTGTCAGACTCAAGGCTTTTCTTCTCAAGTCAGTTAATTTAATATATTGCATGTTTTTGGTTTTTATAATATTAAAACAACTATATAGTGCTAAAATAACCCACTACATAGCATGACCATTTCCGCACTGTGGTGCTGGGCCGGAGTTGTTCAGGACCATCCGTCTGTCTCTCAGTAGACTAAGTTTCACCCCCTCTCTTATTACCCCACTCTGCTTATGGTGTCGGGGTATCAGGAGCCCTAGAGTCTGGAGCCAGGCGTCCCCTCCTCTCCTGATCTCTGGATAAGTTGGCAGGAGGTCAGTTTTGTGAGTGGCCATGGGTCACTCTTGGCCTGTCCCACTGGGGCAGGCATTTTCTTTGCAAGGAAGGCTTGATTTTCTTCTTGAACTAATTTGTCTATGAGCATAAAAACCTCCAAGGTATTTTCATACTGCCTTTTTTATTTGTAACGATTGTTTAGACTTCTGCTATATTTACAAAACGGTTCCATTTTTATCCTTTATCAATCTTATCTTTGTTGATCTTTACTTGTTTTCCTTTTAATTCTTTTTAATTTTTTTAAGTGTTTATTTTTGAGAGAGGCAGAGCATGAGCAGGGGAGGGGCAGAGAGAGAGGGAGACACAGAATCTGAAACAGGCTTCAGGCTCTGTGCTGACTGCAGAGAGCCCGATGCGGGGCTCAAACTCAACAACCATGAGATCATGACCTGAGCTGAAGTCGGATGGTTAACCGACTGAGCCTTCCAGGCACTCCTCTTTGTTGATCTTTATAAGTCTTTTTCTGTTTCATTTCTGCTCTGATCTTTCCCTTTTTTCATCCGGTGTTCTCTGAGCTTGGTCTGTTTCTCTGACTTGAACTGGGTATGGAGCCCACTCATTCTCTGCCATCCATTCCCCACAGCAGCTGAAGTCTGTCTGTGACCCTCTAGCTGTGTCCCATGTTGGGAGATGTCACCATCTTCATCAGTGCTCACTTTTGGGTGGACCCGATATTTATTTGTTCTCTGCCTGCTGAGCTGATCAGATTTATGTTTCCAAATGTTTGATATTTCCCCCTAGTTATTTTTTTATTTTTCAATTCCTAACTTAATGCTGTGTGTTCAGAGAATAAGGTCTGAATGATATCAGCTCTTTGAAATGTGGAGGCCGGTCCAGTTGACATAAGTATTCCACATGTGAGAAGGAAGTGCCTCTCGTTGCTAGACGCGCAGCTGTACCTGCACACACTGAGGCAGTCCTGGCACCCGGGACTGGGCGCCTCTGGAAGCGGCAGGGAGACCCTCATCCTGAGGCACATCTCCGTAATTTTTCCTGCATCCTAGACATTTTTGCTTCTGCATTTTGAAGCTGGCTTAGGAACATACAGATTTAGAGTGGTCATCTTCCTAGGGAAATGAAGCTTTATACTTTAGTGACCTCATTATCTCTGAAAAGGATTTTTGCCTAAAAGCCTATTTTGCCAACTATTAATATGGTTCATACCAGATTTCTTCTGACTTTACTACTTCTTTTTATAGCTTTTAAAATTTTTTAAATTATTTTTTAAGCAATTATTTTTGAAAGAGAGCGTGTGTGAGCGGGGGATGGGCAGAGAGAGACGGGGACAGAGGATCTGAAGTAGGCTCTGCACTGAGAGCAGAGAGCCCAATGCAGGGCTTGAACTCACACACTGTGGGATCATGGCCTGAGCCAAAGTTGGATGTTCCACTAACTGAGCCACCCAGGTGCCCCTGTAGATTTTTTTTTTTTTTTTAATCTTTTGCCTTCAACTTTTCTTCAGATGTAGGTATCTCTCTCACAGAGCTGGTTTTGCACATGGAATGCATTTCATCGCTGCTGTTTCATAACCATAAATGTTGTCCAGGCAGTCTCACTCCTCAGGCACTTCTTCCAGAAGCTGATACAGCCACCTGTTAGGGAACATTTACTGGGAGCTTCTGAGTGTGTGAATCTGCACACTGATGGTGCCCACAGTTCTAGGAGCTTCTGTGGGTTTGTACTGGCCCTTCACTGGGTTGTGGGGAAGCCAGCTCCCAGCCAGCTCACCAGCCTTTGTGGGTCTTGTCCCACAAATTTTGATTTCTGTATCTTCATTTTTATGCAGTTCAAAATTCTTTCTTTCTTTCCTTTTCTTTTCTTTTTTTTTTTTTTTTGGTTCATTTATTTATTTTGAGAGGGAGAGAGAGCGCATGCGCAAGTTGGGGAGAAACAGAAGGGGTGAGAGAAACCTAAGCAGGCTCTGCGCTGTCAGCATGGAGTCCAACATGCAGCTCTAACCCACAGATTTCAAGATCATGACCTGAGGCGAAATCAAGAGTCAGACACTCAACTGACTGAGCCACCCAGGTGCCCCTATTCAGTTCAAAATACTTTCTGTTTTCTCTTGTGATTTCTTCTTTGATCCAGTTGTTCCTTAGAAGTAAATTATTTAATTTGCCAATATTTGTTGATTTTGTAGATATCTTTAATCTAGCTTAATTCTGCTGTCAGTGAAGGAACTTGCATGATGTCAACATTTCGATATTTATTGAGGCTTGTGTTTGGCCCAGCACATGCTACATCTTGGTGAACGCGTGTGTTCTGCAGTTGGTGGGTGGTGTTCCGTCAGTGTGACCTCGGTCAAGGTAGTTGGTAGCATTTAAGTCTTCCATATCCCTACTGATCTTTTTGTCCGGTTTTCTGCTAGTTACTGAGCAAGGTCTTTGAATCATTGAGTGTGGCTGTGAATGTGCCTATTTCTCTGTTTCGTTCTGTCTGTTTTACTTCATGAATTTTGAAGCGCTGTCCTTACACGCATTTACGATGGTTCCCACATCCTGCTGATTGGTCATCATGAAATATCCTTCTGTAGCTCTTGTCACGTCTTTTTTTGTAGTTGTTTAATTGAAGCATAGTTGACACACAATGAATGTTACATTAGTTTCAGGTGTCTTGAGGTCGGCTTGGTCTGATGCTAATAAAGTGGCATTAATTTTCTCCTGTTTCCTCTTTTCAAGGCACATTTCCCACATCTCCCTTATTTTCAACCAATGTCCATCTCTTTATATTTAAAAAGCATCTTTCTTAGTCTTGCTTTTTAATCCTTTCTGACAATCTCTGCCTTCTAATTGGAGCACTTAGTCTGTTTGCACTTAATATAATTATTGATGTGTCCAGCATTAAGGCTGCCGTCTTGATACTTGTTTTCCACTCGTCACTTCTGTTTGGACCCTCTTTTACCCCTTTCCTGCCTTCTTGTGTGTTAATCAAGTATTCATATTTCAGTTTTCCATTTCATTTTCTCTCTTGGTTTCTTTGCTATAGCTTTTGCCATTTTCTTCTGAGGCCCTTGCAGGCCCATAGTATGCATCATTGACATTCCCAACCTTGCTTAATGTTGCCACACTCCCCCTCTGTGCGTCAGAACCCCGTGCTGGGATACCAGTTCCCACCTTCCCACCCTTCCTCCTGCCGCTGTTATACATTTTACTTCTATACACCGTCTAAACTCCACTTTACAGTGTTATTGGTTTTGTGCTAAATCATCAGTTTTTATTTATTAGAACTTAGAGGAAATAAAAATAGTATAGGGGCACCCTAGTGGCTCAGTTGGTTAAGCGTCTGACTTGATTTCGGCTCAGGTCGTGATCTCACGGTTCATGAGTTTGAGCCCTGCATCTGGGTCTGCACTGACTGTGTGGAGCCTGCTTGGGATTCTGTCTGTCTGTCTGTCTGTCTGTCTCTCTCTCTGTGTCTCTTTGTTCCTCCCCCAGTCGCACTCTCTCTCTCTCTCTCAAAATAAATAAACTTAAAAAAAAAAGCATAGTACAGTTGACCCTTGAACAAGAGGTTTTAACTGTGCAGGTCCATTTATATGCAGATTTTTTAATAAATACAGTGTAGTTCTATAAATGTGTTTTCTTTTCCTTGTGATTTTATTAATATTTTCTCTTCTCTAGCTTACTTTATTGTAAGAGTATGTAGTATATAATACATATAATGTCTATTTCACCCTCTTTTTTAAAAAAGAATTCTGGGGGCGCCTGGGTGGCTCAGTCGGTTAAGCGTCCGACTTCGGCTCAGGTCATGATATCACGGTTCCGTGAGTTTAAGCCCCACATCGGGCTCTGTGCTGACAGCTCAGAGCCTAGAGCCTGCTTCAGATTCTGTGTCTCCCTCTTTCTCTGGTCTTCCCCTGCTTACGCTCTGTCTCACTTTCAAAAGTAAATAAACGTTAAAAATAAATAAATTAACTAAAATAAATAAGTAAGTAAGTAAATAAAATAAAAAGAATTCTGCCTATAGGACCTAGGGATGATGCTTTTGTTTTTCTTCTTGCACTTTAAAGCTGTTGTACTGGGACACTTGGGTGGCTCAGTCAGTTAAGAATCCAGCTCTTGATCTCAGCTCAGGTGTTGATCTCAGGACCATGAGTTTAAGCCCCGTGCTGGGCTCCATGCTGGGTGTGAAGTCCACTTAAAAAATAAAATTTAATTTAATTTATTAATTTTAAGAAGGTGTTCTGTTGTCATCTGGTGTTCATAGTTTCTGATGAGAATTCATATCTTATCATTATTCCCAGATGCACCATGTGTCTCACTCCACGGCGGCTTTCAAGATTTTTTTCATCTGTAGTTTTCAGAGTTTGACCATGTAGGGGCTTTCATAAGTTCGACAGTTGGACAGTTGGATATCACCCCATAGGCTCCTGAAGCTCTGTTGAGTTTTCTTCATTCACTCTTCTCTCTTCGAGTTGAATAATGTTGATTGATTTGTCCTCTGCTTTACTGACTAATTTTTAATGATTTGCAGTCTGCTGTTAAACCTATTCTACAAATTTTACATTTCAACGATTGAGATTCTCAGTTCTACATTTTCTATTATAGTTCTTCTTTATTTTTTTTTTTTTTTAAATTTTTTTTTTTTCAACGTTTATTTATTTTTGGGACAGAGAGAGACAGAGCATGAACGGGGGAGGGGCAGAGAGAGAGGGAGACACAGAATCGGAAACAGGCCCCAGGCTCCGAGCCATCAGCCCAGAGCCCGACGCGGGGCTCGAACTCACGGACCGCGAGATCGTGACCTGGCTGAAGTCGGACGCTTAACCGACTGCGCCACCCAGGCGCCCCTATTTTTTTAACAAAAGGCTTTAAAAAAATTTTTTTTAATGTTTATTTATTTCTGAGAGAGAGACAGAGCATGAGTGGGGAAGGGGCAGAATGAGAGGGAGACACAGAATCAGAAGCAGGCTCCAGGCTCTGAGCTGTCAGCACAGAGCCCAACACGGAGCTTGAACTCACAAACTGAGATCATGACCTGAGCCAAAGATAGTCGCTCAACCTACTGAGCCACCCAGGTGCCCCAACAAAAGGCTTTTTTTTAGAACAGTTTTAGGTTCACAGCAAAATTGAGAGGAAGGTATAGACATATCCCACATGCCCCTTGTCCCCTCCACATATGTATAGCCTCTCCCCTGTTATCCACAGCCCACCAGAGCAGGAGAGCTATTATAACGGGTGGACCCACATGAGGGGTGCCTGGGTGGCTCAGTTGGTTGAGCATCCGACTTTGGCTCATGTCATGATCTCACGGTTCATGGGTTCAAGCCCCACATCGGACTCTGTGCTGACAAGCTTAGAGCCTGGAGCCTGCTTCAAATTCTTTGTCTCCCTCTCTCTCTGCCCCTCTCCTGCTTGCGTGCGCTCTCTCTCTCTTTCGCTCTCAGAAATAGATAAATGGTAAAAAAAAAATTTTTTTTTAAAGATTAAAAAAAGTAAATAACTGGTGGACCCACATTGACATGTTATCACCCAGAGTCCATAGTTCACATAAGTTCACTCTTGGTGGTGTGCATTCTGTGGGTTTGGATGAGTGTATAATGACATGTGTCCACCATTATAGTATCACACACAGTATTTTCACTGCCCTGAAAATCTCTGTGCTCTGCCCGTTCATTCTTCCTCCCTCACTAACCCCTGACAACTACTGATTTTTTTATTGTCTCTTTGGTTTTGTCTTTTCCAGAACATCATGGCGGGGTCAGATTGGCTTATTTCACTGAGTAATACACATTTAAGATTCTTTTTATGGTTTGATAGCTCATATTTTTTAATGTTTATTTTTGAGAGAGAGAGAGACAGAGTGTGAGCCAGGGAGGACAGAGAGAGGGAGACGCAGAATCTGAGGTAGGCTCCAGGCTCTGAGCTGTCAGCACAGAGCCCAACGTGGGGCTCGAACCTAGAGACTGTGAGATCATGATCTGAGCCGAAGTCAGACACTTAACCGACTGAGCCACCCAGGCGCCCCAATAGCTCATTTCTTTTTAATGTTGTTTTTTTTTTTCTTTGAGAGACAGAGAATGAGTGGGGGAGGGGCAGAGAGAAAGAGAGAGAGAGGGAGGGAGACACAGAATCTGAAGCAGGCTCCAGGTCCTGAGCTGTTAGCACAGAGCCCAACACGGGGCTCAAACTCATGAACTGCAAGATCATGACCTGAGCTGAAGTCAGACACTTAACTGACTGAGCCACCCAGGTACCCCACTCATTTCTTCTTAGCACTGAATAGTATTCCATTGTCTGGGGGCACCACCATTTATTTATCTATTCACCTATTAAAGGACATGTTGGTTGCTTCCCAGTTTTAACAATTATGAATAAAGCTGCTATAAACACTCATGTGCAGTTTTCTGTATGGATATAAATTTTCAGCTTCTTTGGGTAAATACCAAAGTGTCCAATTTCTAGATCATGTGGCAAGATTGTGTTTAGTTTTGTAAGATACCACCAAGCTGTCTTCCAAAGTGGCTGTAGAGTTTTGCATTCCCACCAGCAGTGGATAAGAGTTCCTGTTGCTCCACATCCTTGTCAGCATTTGGTGTTGTCAGTGTTCTGGATTTTGGCCATTCTAACAAATGTGTAGTGGGTATCTCACTGATGTTGGTTTTTTTAATTTTTATTATTGAAGTATAATTGACATACAATGTTAACCTAGTCGTTGTTCTGATTTGCATTTCCCTGAGAATGTATGACAGAAGCACTTTTCTTATGCTTATTTGCCATGTGTATGTCTTCTTTGGTGAAGTGTCTGTTAAGGTGTTTGGCCCATTTTTTAATCAGGTTGTTTGTTTTCTTAGTGTTGAGTCTTAAGAGTTCGTCGTATATTTTAGATAACAGTCCTTTATCAGATACATCTTTTGCAAATATCTTCTCCCATTCTGTGGTTTGTCTTTTCATTCTCTTGCCATTGTCTTTCACAGAGCAGGAACATTTTAATTTTAGTGAAGCTCAGCTTCTCAATTCTTTCTTTCATGGATCGTACCTTTGGTGTTGCATCTAAAATGTCATTGCCAAACCCAAGATCATCTAGGTTTTTCTCCTGTTATCTTTTAGGATGTTTATAGTCTTGTGTTTCATATTCAGAGCTGTGATCCATTTTAAGTTATTTTTTGTGAATTAGGGATGTAAGGTGTTCGTCTATATTCATATTTTTGTACATGGATGTCCAGTTGTTCCAGCACTGCTTGTTAAAAAGACTGTCTTTTCCTTCATTATGTTTCCTTTGCTCCTTTGTCAAAGACAAGTTGACTCTATGTGGGTCTATTTCTGGACTCTCTGTTCTGTTCCCTTAATCTGTCTCTTTCATCAATAACCACACTATCCTGACTACTGTAGCTTTAGAGTAAGTCCTGAAGTCAGGTAACGTTAAGTCTCCAACTTTGTTCGTCTCCTTTAAAATATTGTTGGTTGTTCTGGGTTGGTTCTTTTTTATAATCTGCATTTCCTTTCTCTCTCTCTCTCTCTTTCTTTCTTTCTTTCTTTGAGAGAGAGAGTGTAAGCAGAGGAGAGGGGAGAGAGAGAGGGAGAGAGAGAGAGAAAGGATCTTAAGCACGCCACATTCAGTGTGGAGCTGATACACAGCTCGATCCACGACCCTGGGACCATGACCTGGGTTGAAATCAAGAGTCAGACGCTCAACCTACTGAGCCACCCAGGCACCCCATATAATCTCCCATTTTCTGCTAATAATTCCTGTCTATTCATTCATCAAGACAATTATTTTTAGTAATTATTTGAATGCATTTTCTTTCATTTTTTAAAAAACATTTAAACAGCTGCTTTAAAGTCTTTGATATGTCTAATATCTGTGTCATTCTGGGTCAGTTTCTATTTAGTGTTTTTTTTCCAGTTGACCATGAGTCATATATTCCTGCTTCTTCGCATGTCTAATAATTTTTTGTTTGCATGGTAGACATTGTAATATAGTCTAGTCTTTTGCGCTGAAGAGTGTTTACTTTTGTTATTGCAGGCAATTCAGTTACTGGCTGTTGACCTTGAACTTATGTAGGTTTGGCATTATGCTCTGTCAGGGCAGATATGTGGAAAGCCCAAGGTCCTTCCCAGGCTCCTCCGAAGTGGTGGAACTCACCTTCCAAACTCTGCCTCCCCTTCAGACCATGTAGAGCTCTGTCTCTAGCATTGTTACAGTAGGTCCAGGGTAGGCCTTACCCAAAGGTATGTTCCTCATTCCTGAAGTAAGACCATTGTGTCATCTCAGTTGGTCTTGGGATGTCAGGCAGTGTTTGCTGTGGCTGGATGCACTGGAGATCACTGTTGAATCTCTTATAACTATTCTATTTAACCCTGCTGCAGCCACTGTCTGGTAAACCTCGTGTGCTGTCCTGAGCTTGCACAGCCCAGCCTTCCACACAAGGATGGATAGGGAAACCAGACATGGCCTTCCGTCCCTCCCCCAGTTCCCTCCATGCTGCTGGCTCACCCCACAGATTTAGCTGCTCTAGCTGCCCCACTCTGTGATCTCTGCCCCCTCAGCTTCATGTGCACAGAGGTGCACCACCTAGATTTCATGGCTGGGACATTTCCCTGGGCAGATTGCTGCTAGGGTTTTTGAGAGGCCCACCTCATCAGCTGCCCTTCCCCACCTATTGTCCACTGCCTAGACACAGTTGCTTGGTATATTTTGTCCAGTTTGATAGTTGTTTATAGCATGAGGACTGGTCTGGTACCAGTTATTACTCCATCAAAGCCACATTCCTGTTGTTCTTGCTTCATAAATGATATGCCTATTTATCTCTTAAAGAGATAGTCATAGCTCTTCATTGTGAATTGTACCCTTTATCATTGATAAGTATGGTATATAGTCTGTCTTCATGCTTTTGGCTCTGAATTCAACCTTTCCTATTACTGACACTGTACCCCTGTTTCTCTTGTGTGCACTCTCCTGGTATATCTTTGCCAGTCATTCTTTTGGTGTCTCTCTTACACATAGCACAGATTTGGATTTAACTTTGTAATCCAGTTATAAATCTGTTGAGTATATTTGTATGGAGAAATACAAGGGCAAGTTCTAGGAAATCATGGCACCTAGTGTCAAGGGTGGGGAAGGAAGTAATGTTGTTTTTGTCATTACTTACAGTGGGTTGTCAGATAATCTGTCAAGTATGAGGTTGACTATTTTATCTTAGGCCCCAAATGACAAAAGATGAACAAATCAATGAATTTAACAAAAATTCCATCTCTCTCAGTATCCTCCCATATTTCGGTTAGTTGCATAACCAGTTCTATAGCCATAATCCACATATTGTTTTAGACCTAATCCCACTGGTAAGTAGATTCCCTACTCTCTGCCAGATCATCTGTTAAAGTTCTCTGGTTATCTCTTATGAGACTAGAGTTAATCTTCCAGTCCTTCAAGAAGAGCTTATGGGAACATATTCTTTGAGTCCTTACATGTTCAAAAATGCTTGTCTATTGTTTTTATACTTGAACAGCAGTTTGGCTAGATATAAAATTCTTGGACCGTGCCTGCCCTCACAGCCTTCTCTGTCTTTTGCCACAGATGTGTCCATGGAACATTCTGAGGACAGCCTAAACCTTACCTCACAGTCAACTTGATCTTTTTGCCTGACCACCAAAGGGCTTTTATTTTTCCCCCCTCAGTCTGGTGATTTTCCTAAGGCATATCTTAACATTGACCATCCTGAAGCCTGTCTTTGGATTTGGATTGTAAGACTCAATTTCTAGAAATTAGAATTGATTTTCTAAATCATTGAGTGTTAGAGCACCTCCACCTGTCTTCTACATCTGCTGTTTTCTCTCCAGTCTGTTGTAACTCTTTGTTTCTCTTTCATTTTGCTCACTTTGTATCTTTCCTGCTCTTCCTATCTAGTTCCAGTCTCCTTCTGCTGTTCCCATTCCCCTTCATTTCTTTGAGTTCTTTCTTCTACTTCTTTCCTGTGCTCTGTCAGTTCAGCTTTCCTCCCTCTGTGTTTGCTACTTTGGGTTCTTCTTTTATAGAGGTGATTGCTTCATCACGTTTTGTTTTGTTAAATTATGGCAAAAATGCTTGGTGGCAATATTTGTTTGCTTCCAAGGAATATTACCATTTGTATGTATGTATGTATGTATGTATGTATGTATGTATGTATGTATTTTGAGAGATAGAGAGCAAGTAGGGAGGGGCAGAGAGAGAGAGAGAGACAGAATCCCAAGCAGGCTCCATGCTGTCAGCACAGAGCCCAACACAGGGCTGGAACTCACAAACTGTGAGATCATGACCTGAGCTGAAACCAAGAGTTGGACACTCAACCTACTGAGCCACCCAAGTGCCCCTACCATTTGTTTTTAAATGTTTCTTTCCTCCTTTTCCCTAGTTTTATCTTTGCAGAGATGAGGAATTCTTAACCAAGACTGCTATGGCCCCATTAAGAAGTGAATTAGGAGAAAAGGGTGTGCTGGTGAGACGGCAAACTTCAGGGCAGCAAAAGCTTGTGGTGCACAGGGCTAGACCAATCATGGGATCAGTAGAAGAAAGTGGCCATTGTGCATTGTCACAATGATGGCAGAGTGCCTTTGTCATTTAGTGTGTGGGGACAGAGATGCCAGATTGCCTTGCCATGCACGAGATAGTGCTGTATAACCACAAGTGGTCCTGTGACCACAAAGGCAGCTCTGGATCCCTACCTGTTGCAGGAGGCACGTGTCGAGGAGGGGTCATCACACAGCACTGACTGTGGGAGTGCTCAGCCCCCAGAGAGCGGTTGGCTTCCAATGGCTCAACACAGATAGAATGCGTCTGTGCAGCTCCTTGTTTTGTTTTGCCTGCCCCCTTCTCAGAACCAGGCTAGGGACTAAGGTTTCAGCCATGGCCAGTGTGGCAGGCTCTGCAGGTGCTCCTGTGACCTGCACCTTCCTGTTGTCCCCCACTCCTACCTGCACCCACTGGCTCCCCTTCTTGGTGGCTCTTCAACCCCTCTTGCTGAAGATGGAGTTTGTTTCTTGTACTCCTCTTGCTTTGGGGTCGGTGTGAGGTTTCCCTAGAAGGGAGAAATGCAGACTTTATTCTTCTATCAAGCAGGAAATGCCTCTTGCATTTCATGAGAGTGCAGTGTATTTCTGTGATGAAGGACTCCAGGACCCAGCCCACTGAGGTCTTTCCTGAGGGCCTGATAGAAAGGGAAGCAGAGTAGCTCTGTGGGGCCTCAAGGGCTCTCTGAGGGAAGGGGCTGAATTCTCCTCTCATAACCCAAGGGTTCAGCCAAGGGCAGTGGTCAGGCTGCTCCCCTCAGGAGGTCTGTGCCTAGCTCCTGGGAGGTAGGGGGTAAGTTTATAGGAACATGCAATCATCTTGGCAGCCTGCATTTCCCTCCCTGTTCCAGCTGCCAGACCGGGGATGTCCACAGGTGGGAGCCCCTGTGACAAGTCTAAAGCCACTTCATGGTTCTCTCTGCTGCTCTTGATCTTGTAGGTATGCAAAACTCATGAACTCACCAATCCCGGGATTGCTGATGTCAAGATCCGGCCAGACCACAAGATCCTGGCCACTGCAGGCTGGGACCATCGTGTCCGTGTGTTTCACTGGCGGACAATGAAGCCACTGGCTGTACTGTCCTTCCACAGTGCTACTGTCCACTGTGTGGCCTTCGCTGCCAATGGCTTGCTTGCTGCAGGGTCCGGGGATCAGCGCATCAGCATCTGGTCACTTTACCCGATTAGCAGTGACTCATCCACTCCCTTGTCAGGACATGTGGAGGACACGGAGGTGGGAGCCCATGCCTTGGCCTGACCCAGGCATGTAGTAACCGTGCATCAGGACCCTTGAGGACAACCAGTCACAGTTATCTTCCTCCAGTTACGAGAGGTGTCCAGTCCTTGGAGTCCTCATTTTCTTCACAAGGCTTGGGTTTCCTTTTTTTTTTTTTTAATTTTTTTAAATGTCTTTATTTTTGAGAGAGAGAGAGAGAGAGAGAGAGAGGAAGACACAGAATCCGAAGCAGGCTCCAGGCTCTGAGCTGCCAGCACAGAACCCGACACAGGGCTTGAACCCACGAACCGTGAGATCATAACTTGAGCCTAAGTCAGACACTCAACCAACTGAGCCACCCAGATGCCCCAGCTTATGTTTCCTTTTGTGAAATACAGCCTCTGTCTGACAGTGACTGCAGTTTACAAAGAGTAACTGGGCCAGACACCTGGGCATCTGTGGTCCAGGTGAGAGGCCAACCTGGGGATACTATTTTATAATAAACTTCCAGTTGCAAACCTGCAGGTTCAAAGTACAAATTCTCCAAGGTGACACCCTGCTTCCCCCTTAGAGTTAGCTCTGAGAGCCATCCTCAGACTTTCCAATGGGCAGGACAGTTGACCCCTGTCCAATGGGGGGTACCGAATGTGGTCCCCAGGTCCTGCTGACTCCATGTGGCTCCTTATACCCAAGGATGGCCAGGAGCTTCTGATGCACAGGGCTGAAGCCAGAACCAGTAGAAAGAAGTGACCGGACCCTTCAAGAGAACACGGCAGAAGCAGGGTGGCCACGGCTGATGGCAAAGGTAACTCTAGGCAGAGAGAGCTCATGGTTCAGGGCCAGGCCAAACGCAGGACCCATGGGAGGATGTGCCACCCCAAAGAGGGGAAGACCAAGGATGGCAAGGGCAGCTTCAGGGTGAAAAGCATAGCAGAATTAAGTATGGCTGACACAGCCATCAATGACACAGTCCCAGCCAGTGCCGTGCACTCAGGGCAACTGGGAATTAGCAACCAAAGTAGGCAGTGCACCCAGTCTCCTTCCATGCATGGCTGGGCCCAGCCGTCAAAGCTGGGCTATTGATTGGGAAGGAAGTTGGCCCTGGAAATTGGGATGGAGGTTGTGGGCAGGTAGGAAAGCTGGGGGCCTCAAACCCCTTTGTTGCACTGGCTGTTTTGCCAGAAAAGCCCCCTTTGGTCCCTGCCTGAAGAGGTCAGTCCTTCTTTACCTAAAAGACCTGGAAGGGCTTCCCCTGGGTCAGGGTCCATGTGGGATACTCAGGACCAGCTCCCCCACCTCACAGCTTGCCTTATAACTAAACTCAGGCCCCAGGAGGCCCCAAAGGGTGAGGTACAAAGTGTGGCCCGTGATGAAGTGGCAGTGCTCCAGAAGACCCTCATGCAGACAGAAATCTGGAGAACACGTGTGGGATCCAGGTGGCAGGAATATGAGACGCATGAGGCCAAACCCATTGAACAGGGCCACTAACAGAGGGTCTGGACTCACTGCAGCCTGAGGAGTTAGAAAGGACCCCAGGGTTTGGTTGCTTGGTTGAAACATGGACCACAAGGCAGGTTTGCTAAGTGCAGTTGAAATGCCAGAACAACCTCCGTGTACTGCAGAGGGAATGACCTGAGGGCTCAGGGGGATTGGGGTGCTCTAGGGCACTTACCACTGAGACCTGCTCACCTTCCACAAGAGGGGCTGCAGCATGTGCCTTTCCCCATGTCTTGGAGGAATACATCCACAAGGGGAGCCCAGCGTCCTTGAAGAGCTCTGTGGTCTCTCTTCTCTGCAGGTCAGTTGGAGCCACTGCCACAGAGCAAGGATCTCTAAATGCAGTGGAGTCCGTGGATCTCAGAGTGGCAAGGCCTAGTGGTGGCGCTTCATGACCCAAGACATGGTAGGTGTGGTTGTGTGGTGGGCAGCGGGACCACTGCAGCCACCAGCAGCCAGACTCACAGAGGTGCAGGTGTGAGCTGGTGGCCTTGGGGCCCTGGAAGTGGAGCTGATGGGAAGCCTACTCAAATCTGGCTTGGTCTGCTTGAGCGGAAGCGTTCTGGATCTAGCAGACAGATGTCTGACCCAGGCCACCAAAACAGAGGCACAGCCCCTCCATCACAGACCCAGGCCTTGTGAGAAAAGATCGCACTGCACTGCTAACCACGTATACTTCGGATCTTCTGCCCAGCCTCCCCAGTGACCTATGGCTACTCCCGAGGGGACGGCACACTGTTGGAGCTCACTGACAGCCCTGCCTGGGGACTGGCTTACCCACATGGGCCCTGTTGGACAGAGGTGGTGGAGAGTGTCCTCCGGCACCTTTGGGAGGGACCACGCTGGCCCCAGAGTGTCCTGTGGCCAGGCTACCAGATGTTGGGGGACCCATCTAGAGGGATTTCCACATCATGAATGTCCGAAGGAGAGGCTCTGTTTAGGCTGCAGGCACTTGAACCTCACCAGACATGAGGGGAACTGCCGAGTGAGCCACATTCGGGGTGCTCCTCACAGGGAGGCTGTCAGGTCAGAGACCATGGAGGTTGGCTGAGCCACAGCCCTGCCATGACTCCCACATACCAAGGACGTTCTAGAACAGCAGCCGTGGGCTGCTCAGTGCTGCTGCTCACCTCCCTTCTCTTTCTCTCTGCAAGAGGCACCCATCTGGTGACATGACCACAGGCAGTGGGACACTGGGTTGTGGGTGGTCATTCTGAAAAATGAACCTTTGCTAATCCTGCCCACGGCCAGGCAGCCACAGGCTGATGCTAAACAGCAAAGGATTGTTGGATAAGTCTCGGAACGCACCTAGCCTCCTTGCTAAAGCAAAGCTGTGAACGCACAGAGTGGTGTCAACATCCCACCCTCACCAGCACTTTTGGGAATGGGCTGCGCTGCAGGCAGTTGCCGGGAGGGAGGGGCATGCCTGTACAGCAGGGGAAGAGAGAGGCGAGCCCCTTCAGTTACCCTGCATGCCCTTCAGGCAGCCCTGCCAGAAACCACTGCCATGGCTGGGAAGCCTGTGTGGGGGTGCTGTCCACCCTGCCTCAGCTCTGGCCCTGAGGCATCAGGCCTGGAGCTGGTACAACCTCAAGAGGCTGTGAACCCAATGGCCAAGGAAATGGTGTCCCCGCCCCTTGTATATGCCTGTGTCATCAGCTCATCAGGAATCTTGGGGACTCTGTCTCTTGGCAGAATCACCATATTTACAAAAACAGCCATGGAGGTGTGTGTTCCAGACAAAGGGACAGGGTAGTGCAAGTCAGCATGAGGTTTATTAAAGCCAGAGATACTTCCAGAATGTCTGAGGTGTGCTGTGTGTGTTGACTGCCTGTGTCTTGCCCCTGGAGATGGTAGAGAGGAGGTGTTGGCAGACGCAGACCCGGCGTCCATACCTGGCCCTCACCTTCCTGTTAAAGGCACCAGCAGAGGTACATAGAGGATCACAGGCAACTGACCGTGCACTGGGCTCTGGGCTGTCCCACTGGGGTCACATGCTGGTGAGCAGTGTCCGGGGACGTCTTGTGGCCAAATCTCTACTTATGGGGGCCAAATTGGGCTGTGACAGCCCTGCAGGCCCTGTGTGTCTCATGGGGTCTTGTGGATAGGCAAGCATGTTCTGAGGCCAGCCAGGCTTTATGGATGTTATAGGGAAAGACTGGTGGCCAGGACTTTTGTCCATTCAGCTGAGCCACCTGGAACCACAGTGGCACCAACTGTATTAGAAACGCTGGTGTCTGAACCAGCGTGGCTCTCCTCTCGGCCCACCATGGGGCCCGAGGTTTTGTACAACAGGATCTGAGGACGTTAGCAAATCACCACAGACCTGACCAGTCTCAGACTCCCCGCAGCATCATCAAAAACAGGGGCCCCACTCTGACGCCCAGCCTGGAGAAGATGCTTCATGTTTGCAAAGTCCCAGATAGTCCTTGTCATGTCCCTCCTCAGACCTGACTTGGTGTCGGTGGCTGGCTGCGCCACGGGACCCAGGTGTGCAGGAGCACTGCTGTCTTCCAACAGCTGTGCGGCCCCCTTGCTGGAAGCACTTAAGCTGATCTCCCTGACCATCCCAGGGTGGGCTGCAGAGTGGGCACAGCGGCGTCCCTGCAGCTCTCCCGCAATGACAGGCAGGTGCTCGATGAGGAGGAGCCTCTGTGTAGATCCACGGTTGTGCTTTACCAGAAGGGTGTGTGCATTCTCATGGCCAGTCCCTTTGCTGTTAACTTAGGGACCTTAATGTTCTGGGAGTGGCTTCTTTTCCTTTGCATGGATGATCATAGCAGCTTTATTCATAACAGCCCCAAACTAGAAAGACCCCAAATGTATTGACAGATGAAGGGACAGAGAAGCAAACTGTGGTGCATCACTACGTGCAGTCTTGCCAGCCATGAAGAGGAGCCTGGATGGACCCTGAGGAACTGGGCTTGGGTGGAAACTACAGTCTGCCAAGGTCCAGCCCATCCCCAGATCTCCCTCAGGCTGTGCAGGATGTCTGCATGAGGCACCCTGGGGTGACACCTCAAAACTGATCTGGGCATGGCCTCGGGCAGAGGCCCATAGGAGGTCTCTCACACCCTGTGACAGAGTTTTCTCCACTTTCCATTTTACCACAGTACAAAAGGCCTGCTTTTCCTTAAAGATGTTTCCACATGCCTCGTGTTGGCCAATAAAACCTGTCCTTGGAAGTCCAGTTACCAATGGTGTTCCTCAACCTATTAAACAGACAAAAGAATGAGAGCAGGGCTTGGGCTGGGCCTCCTGGCCTTCACCTCAGGCCATGTGGGAAGCCCTACTCCCTTCCGGTCACCTGCCTGCAGGCCAGTAGCAACCACATTTAAATGCTGACAGGCCATGTCTGCGTGTCCACATGGTACCTTGGGGGCCAGGCCATGCCTGTGTTCCTTCATGTAAGTTGCTTTCATCAAGACCCTTCCCAGCCCACCAGCATCTCCGCACACCCAGCCACGTCTGTCTGTGGCATCTGGGTGGCTCTTCGAAATCATCCCTGTGATTTTCTCCCCATTTCCAAAGTGCCTTTCCTAGCCGAGCAACATTTTTCAGGACTTCCACTTAAGCACTGTTTCATTCAGAGGTCACTTTGATTTAGCACAGTCCACAGTGGCCCAACTGGTGCTTCTTCATCACCGACATCGATGTTATCATCCAGAAAGATGAGGAAGGCCATGGCGCGGGTGCCCAGGGGACAGGAAATGCAGCCAGACAGAGACCTGTGGTTCCCCAAGGGAATGTCACTAGACAAGCATCACTCATCATGTGTCCTCAGTCACCCTCACCCTCAGGAAGACCTTTTCCAGCCCAACCCAGCCACTGAGAGGGGCTCACTAGTGTCTCAAAGAAGTCTTCATTAATACTCTCTTAGTGGAGAAGCTGCACACAATCGGAGAAAACTCATTTGGGAGAAGCTATAGACGTTTCTTGTGTGCAGCTCTGGTCAGTGTGTCCTTTTTTTTTTTTTTTTTTTTTTAAGTTTTATTTATTTATTTTGAGAGAGACAGAGACGGCGCAAGTGGGAGAGAGGGAGAGAGAGAAAATCCCAAGCAGGCTCTGCAGCACTATCCGCACAGAGCCCAGCGCGGGGCTCGAGCTCATGAAACCGTGAGATCATGACCTGAGCCAAAACCAAGAGTCGGACGCTTAACCAGGCACCCCTCTGCTTAGTGTGTTCTGTTGTCCTGTCCTTGGCACAGCTTCCATGGGTCAGGAGTGTGGGCACAGGATAGCCGGGGCCTCTGGTGGGAACCTCACAGACTGTAGTTAGGTATCAGTGGGACCGGGTCCTCTTCCAGCCCTCCTGGTTATTAGCAGAATCCACAAGTTTGTGCTAGATGCCTGATGCCCAAGGCCTGAGGCTCCTTCACGGCCAGCAGGCATGGCCTTGGGGTATTCTGTGCTGTGACTTTCATGGGCCCAGGGTGTGATCTGAATGTTCTTTTGGGGAGTCCAAGCATCCCCTTGCCACCACCTCCAGGGCAGAGGGCGCCTCTGGAAGGCTGGGACTGCAGCAGGTCCCACCTCAAGGCCACCTGCCCTGAAAGGCAAAGCAGCTGTGCCATTCTGGCCAGCCAGCTCGGGCAAGTGGGTGGCCCAGTATGTGCATCTGAACCTGCCTCAGGAACCTTCTGCAGATCCCCCTCCAGACCTCTGGTAACCCTGTAAGAGGGGTTCACAGCCATTCCCACCCAGCAGGTGGGCAGCGCTTACCCAGCATCCACCACAGGCCAGGTCCCTCTCGGACAAGCAGGAAGCTAACGGCAGACCTGGCAAGGACCACGGTCAGTCGTTGAGAATTCATCATCTTTTCCTGCGCTCCCTGAGTTTCATAGATGGGGTAAGGTCGAACAGCCATGTGCTTTTGAAGTACGCATACCAGCCTCCACGTCTGGTGGGGGGCGGTGAGCCCCAGAGAGCTGGACAAGGCACACACACACAGGATTACCCGAGGAAGGGCTTGCTGTGGCGCAGTGTCCAGGGAGACCTCGCTGCACTCGCTCAGCAGTCTGGCTTTGTGCTGACGTGCAGTGCGTGTCTTTACACTCCCGAGTGACTGATGTTCAATCAGGTGTTACCCACCTGTGTCTGTGCCAAGAAGCCACAGAACACCCTCTGCACAAAAGGACTATTTGCACAAAGGAAAAAACATTCCTTCAGGGGGTTCTTTAGAAACGCTTGATACTCAACTAGCTATAACTTCATGGGAAAGCCTGGTGTCAAAGACGAGCTGGCACAGACGAACACCTTAAAGCTGAGTGTGCCGTGCACCTGTGCTCCAGCGCAGGCGAACCGCTGCTCCCCACCATGCCCCACAGCTCCAGCGGCGCAGCCGCCCCATGTCCAGCCCACTCCCCTCTCCTACAGCATCACTGCCCCCCGGTTTCACACGCACCCTGCCTAGACTCAGCTTCCCGAGGCCAAGCTCACCAGCTTGTCTGGCACCTCCCTTAGGAGCCAGGCAGGAAGGAAGCACCTGGGCTGGACAGAGCTGAACAAGATCCCAGGAGCCAGGAGGCTGCTATTGAGTGGGGCAGACATACACCCAGCCCACCCGGAAACATGCCCACCATGTATAGGATTGTCAGTTCCACAAAGGAAGTTCCGAAACCGCGCTGAGGAAATCCATGCAGGAAAACATCTGAGTGGGAGACAGAGCCACAAACCATAGGAAGTAGGGTGTACCTATATTGTGTGCTAAACTGAAACAGGTGCTCATGGCCTTTAAATGAAATGTTTTAAATGAAATATCCCTGCCAAGGGGGGAGTGCCTAGAGCCATTCCATGTGCACACCTGACACCCGACGAGCTCTCGGATCTTGGAGCAGGGTCAGGAAAGTACACCTTGTGTGTCATTGACAGACACCCTTGGGCAACAGCGTCTGGGACCTTGGACCCACAAAGCCAAAAGTATTCATGTTTGCTGGCCCCCAAACATTCTTTAAAGAATAGCTGCTTCTGTGGCACAGGGCAGACGTGGGGAATCCTGCTACGGCCACAAGGCCCGGATGTGGTCAGAGGTGCCAAGAGCAGCACGAGAGGCCAAGGGGGGCTCCCACACAGGTCTGGGATGCATCAGGCATCAAGCAGATAGTCAACAGTCATCTGTTCAAACTGGTGAGATTGTGATAGGCCAAGAATTCTCACTGACACGAAAACAAGAAAAGTTAACGTGAAGTAGACCAGAAGAATATTGTAACAGTTAAGTAGGCCAAGTGTGTCTGATCACTGCTATGGTCTGAATGTCTGTGTCCCCCTCCAAGTTCCTAGGCTGAAACCAACCCTCCAGGTGATGGCAGCAGGAGGTGCTTAGGTCACAGGTGGAGCCTTTGTGAATGGGATTAGTGCCCAGAGAGCTCCCTCTGCTCTTCTGCCACTCAAGGACACAGGAAGTGGTCTCTCGCCACACACTGGATCTGCCTTGATTGTGGACTTCTGGCCTCCAGAACTGTGAGAAATGAATTTCTGTTGTTTATAAGCCATAGCAGCCTGAACGGACTGAGACAAAATGTTATATTTTTATTGTTTTTTTAAGATGTGGAATGTTAAGGGGCGCCTGGGTGACTCAGTCAGTTGACTGTCCAACTTTGGCTCGGGTCATTATCTCACAGTTCGTGGGTTTGAGCCCCATCGGGCTATGTGCTAACAGCGCAGGGCCTGGAGCCTGCTTCGGATTCTGTGTCTCCCTCTGTCTCTGCCCCTCCCCAACTTGTGCGTGTGCACCCTCTCTCAAAAATAAATAAACATTAAAAAAAAAAAAAAGATGTGCCATTAATAAACCAGCCCAAACTCAGCAGTGTCCAGCAGTCATCTGTACTCATGGAATCCAGGGGCCAGGAATTTGGGAAGGGCTCAGCAGGGCAGTAGAGACCAGAGAGGACTGGGCACAGAGGACACTGTCGATGTGAACGCTTCTGCATGGCCTCTCAGCCTGGCAGTCTCAGGGGAGCCAGGCTTCTTACATGGGGCCTCCAAGAGCTTATCCAGCAGACCAGCAAGGAGCCTTCTTTGCCCAGCCCTGGTATCCAAAAAGGGACACAAGACCCCACCTCATGAGGGAAGAAAGCCAAAATGTCTTCATCCTTTACAAAATGAGGCTTGTCCTTGTTTCTCTTTGGGTAGCAAGAAAGAGTGAGCACAGACAACTGAGACCCGAGGACTAGGGGGAAGGAGCCCAGGACAGGACCTGGGCCCCCTACCATCACCAGGTGGGAGCACCGAGCCATGCATAGGGAGCACCCCTCCCTCCACCCTGCAGGGTGTGATGAACTGCTCATGAAGAAGGTTACCCATCCCAAAACACCAGGCTAGATCTCCAAATAAATGGACAGCAGATCTGGACCTCCCGTCCACATGAAACCAAAGAATCCTTCATCTCAGGGAGAGAAGCTAAGCGTCAGAAGCTGAAAATAAATATGAAGGGCGGGGCTGTCATTAAGAGTTCCTCAACCTGTGGAGAAGTTTTGTTACAGGGTAGGCCAGACTCACTCAGTGACAGCACTGGGCCTTCCTGTGGCGCCCAGCCTGGAGCCAAACAGCCCGCTGACCCAGTGGGTAGTCTGAGCCCTGGGTTTGCTGAGAACACACCTAAGGAAGAATAAGAAACAATCCAAAGAGAAACTAAACATAGTTCAGTGCTTTTAGCACAAGCTTTTGTGAATCTCTTATGGTGTGTGTATCTTTTGTAAGATGTTAAGACATTTTCAGATCTATATGTTAGGCTTGTCACTTTTGTTAAATATTTACAAGTGTTTTTGATGCATTTGCAACCAATGTATAAATGTCGGGGAAATTTTATTCTGTTATATCTGTATACCTGACATGTTTTAATATATCACCCAAGTTAGGGTGTACTATAGTGAGAATTCTTTATTATACAACATACAGTTTATAAATCTTGAGAATTTATCAAACCATTGATATTTTTTTCTATTTTGGAAATCTCAAACAAAGGCCACGATGAAGGAAACACAGCAAACCCCAGGAGCCAGCACCCGGCTTCAACGTTAAACTGAGACCTTGCTGGTGGCCACTGGGCCTGTAGTGTCGAAGCAGGCCCTTGGCACCTCTTGGAGCCAGGGCTCCCGGGATCTGAGGTGAGCTCTGGACACCTGGAGTTTGCAGCTGCTCATGTAGAACTTAGGAGTGACCTCCTAATCTCCTGATCCCATCAGATGGGAGTGGACAAAGTTCTGCATGAAACACATGACCTTCTCCTTGTAGACGAGACAGACATCGGGTATCTGATGTGCAGACGGGTGGGGGGATTCTTGGGATTCTGCCCAAGTCCACAGCCATGGGGACGAAGCCCACAGCAGCACACGCATTTCCTACCCATAACACGCGAACTCAACGTCCCCCTTCCCTCATTGGAGAAGTAAAAGAACGAGATGAGATTTGCTAATCAGGAAGAACAAATCCTACAGCCATTCCCCACACACTGCTCAGCTCAGTTATAGGGGGAAAGAGGGAGGAGAGTGGAGAGGGGGTGAGAGGGGAAAGAACAAACCCCAGAATGGGCTCAAAACGGAAGAAAGGGGCAAGGAAGGGACAGCAGGTTCTCATGTCAGAGGAGAACTTACATTCAGTAACATTCACTCTCTGTTGAAGATGGTTGTGTTGAACTGTAACACAAGTGCCACTCCCTCCCCGCCTCAGTAATACCCTCCTGCCCCTTTGCTGGCCCCCACCACAGCCCTGGCACCCATGGGTCTGCTCTCTCACCCTGTAGCCTAGCCTCTTTCAGAATGAGTATAGATGGAATCCTACAGTGTGGTGCCTCCCTTCTGGTCACCCGCAATTCTGTGTTTGGGGTCTAATGGCTGTTCCCAAGAAACGGTTCCTTTCTCCCAGAGTGACCCTCACGCCTGGGGGACCGGGCTCCTGAGCACGGCAGGCGACTGGACTTACCCCTGAGGTGGTCTGTCTTTGTGGAGCCTGTCCTGAGCCCCTCAGCCCTGCCCCATAGAGTCGACTGGCCACCCCCATCCCCCCCAGAGGACCTGGCCAGCATGGTGGCCTCCATCTGTCCCTCCCCGTGGGAACATGGGAGCTCTTAGAGCAGAAACTGCATCTCAACATATGCTGTGTGGCACCCACTTTAACATGTGGAAGTGTGAACATGTGACTCCACTCCCCACCTCATACCACACTGTTGCCTCCCCTGAAAGAGAGAGGGCTGGTGGTGCTGGGCTCTCCCAGAGCTAAATGGCCTTGCCCACCCTCCTGAAGACTTGGGGTCCCTAACTGAAGCTATGGACCCCCACAAACAAAATGAGACAATGTCCCTGTGAGAGAGACACAAGAGATAGCTGGACTGGCCAGGGCACAGGCACTTGGGAGAGGCATCTCCCGGGGCTGTCAACCCCACACCCGGGGCTGTCACCAGCTCCCCCAGGGTGCAGGACCCACCGCTCAGGTTGGGAGATGAACTGCCTGCCTCATAGGTGAGTCTGGGTCCCTGGGCACCAGTAAGGCTTATGGAGAGAGCCTGGGGTGGACTCGGCCTGGGGAGGTAGCACCAAGAGAGTGGCTCCCAGTAGGAGGGGTGCTCACTCGTCTGACTGCTGTCCAGCTAATTGCCAGGCAGGATGTGGGGCTCAAACTACTTGGGGCTGTGGCTGTTAGCTGTTCCAGACTCTGTGACATCTGGGCCCAATCATTCTGTGTTGGGGCCTTCCTGTGCACCACAGGGTGCTGAACAGCATGCCTGGCATCCACCCACCCAGTATGGCCATCAAAAGTGTCTCCAGACATTGCCGAATGCCCCTGCAGGATGAAATTTCCACATTAGAGACAGGTTAGGACTTGGTCAATCCAAGGTAAACAGAGTGGCTTTTGTAGATTATGGATAATCCAGGGTTTCTTTAATTGTTAAACACATATAAATATACATTAAAAAATATAAATTTGGGACACCTGTCGGTTAAGTGTCCGACTTCAGCTCAGGTCATGATCTCATGGTTCATGGGTTCAAGCCCCTCGTGGGGCTCTGTACTGACAGCTCGGAGCCTGGAGCCTGCTTCAGATCCTGTGTCTCCCTCTCTCTGCCCCTCCTCTTCTCATACTCTTTCTCTCTGTCTCTCAAAAATAAACAGTAAAAACAAATTTTTTTTAAATATAAATATGCCATTTTAACCATTTCATGTGTACAGTTCAGTGGCATTAAGTATATTCATGTTGTGCAGCCACCCCACCATCCACCTCCAGAAGTTTGTTATCTGCCCAAACTGCAGCTCTCTCCCCATCAGACACCAACTCCTCATTCTCTCCTCCCCCAGCCCCTTGCACCACCCCCCCCACACACACACACCAATACTTTCTGTTTCCATAGATCTGATTCAGGGACCTCATTTATGTGGGTTCATACAGTATTTGTCCTTTTGTGTCTGGTTTATTTCACTGAGCATAATGTCCTCAAGGTTCATTCACTTTGTAGTACAGGTCACTATTTCCTTCCTTTTTATGACCCAATAATGTCCCACTGTATGGCCATCCCACATGTTTATCCATTTATCAGTCCATCGTTTATCCATTGATTAGTTGATGACACTATGTTTGCTTCCACCTCTTGGCAACTGTGACTGATTCTGCTGTGGACATGGGTGTACAAGTACCTGCGTAAGCCCCTGCTTCACTTCTTTGGGACACAGACCCAGAGTGGGAATGCCAGGTCCTATGGTAGTTCTCAGTTTAACTTTTTGAGGGATCTCCATCCTGTTTTCTCCAGAGGCTGCAGCATTTTACATTCCCACCAGCAGTACACAAGGGTTCCAATTTCTCCACATCTTTACCAACCCTTGTTATTTTCTCTCTCCGTGTGTGTGTGTGTGTGTGTGTGTGTGTGTCCTTATGAGCACAAAGTGGTCTCTCTCTGTGGTTTAATCCAAATTTTTAATTCATCATAAATTATTTCCCAGGTGTATGTGTAATAGGATCTCTGTCTTCCGGAAACTTAAATCTCACTGGGATGAGACACCTGCATGGGAAGTAGCTGGAAACTGGAGGGAAACCCAGTGGCAGTGTGCAGGGGGGTGGGGGGTGGGGGAGCAGGGGGCAGTCTTTGAGGAGCCAAAGGGCCTCATCAGCACACAGCAGGCACCTCAGCCCCCTCGTGTGTCCTGGTCCACACAGGACTGAAACCAGTCCTCTTCCTGGTGGAGTCCTCTCCCGCCAGCAGCTCACCTGTTCAAGGAGCAGGACTGGTAAGTGGCAGGGAAATGACAGTGCCAAGTGAAGAGGCCAGCGGCAGCTGCGGCGCTGGGGACAGTCCTGCAATAGCTTCTGGGAGTCCGGGTCTCCAGAAGAGGGTGCCTGCTGACTGTTGCCTTGGGCCCTGCCTCTAACGGACCCTCCTGGCTGTCCACCCAAAGGGGAGGAGGGCTTGATCATCGGTGCCGAGAGGGTGAGACATGACGAAAAACACCAAGGACTACAAGGGCCCGCTATAGAAGCCTCCCTGGGGCGCTGGGGAAAATGAGGCCCACTGCCCCTCGCTGCCCAGCAGAGCTGCCCAGTCCTTCTCAGTGGAGATGACAGCAGGCACGCTTGGGGTCCAGTGGCCTCTCTTCAGCTCCGCCTGTGGGGATGGTGACTTTGCCTCAAAAGCCCAGAGTGCGTGCTCCCTCACAGAGCCAGGCTGCTGGGTGACAGGTGTGTGGGGAATGTGTGTATATGAGTGTCCACCTCCGCGATCAGCTGGCAGCTGGCAGCTCCCTGCAGCCCACTCCCCACCTTAGCCAAGATGCCCTCGGGCCAGGTGTATAGCCTGACAGCTCCTGGTCTCTGCAGTTCTGTGCCCTGTAGTTTCTTCCAGGAGAAGGGCCAAGCTGGCCAGCGGCATCTTAATTAAACTGCTTGTTTTTCTCAGTCCTTTTAAGACTTTACTTACCGTTATCAAAAGATGGATTCTTTGCATGGAAGTTGCCGCTTCCTTATTTTGTTGCTGCCTGTCACCACACACACGCGCTCCTGGTCCCCACTGCCACGTTGGAAGAGCTGACCTACTAGTGCCCTTTGTAGATGAATGGCAGAGGACACACTGCAGCCAGCCGTTCTGCAGCTCTGAGCCCCACCTGCAGACCATGCAGGAGCCGGCCAGGCCGGGCAGCCTTAGCAGACACAGGGAAGGGCCTGTGTCCCAGCCAGTGACTCAAACCTACCTTACCATGAGGGAGGACTCGGAGAGGGCAGCCCTGCAGTGAAGAGCCTACCGCGTCCTCCAGCGCATGTACTGCCCGACAGGAAAAGATCCAAGCTGCAGCCACATGCAGCCAAACAGCCGTGGGGAGCCCACGAGCTATGGCCTCTTCCTTAACTTGGCCTCCATCAGCCCTGGCTGCCATTACCACCTTCACTGTGTGATGAGGTCACAAAAGAAGCCATCCTGTGGAAGAATCTAGAAAACATGTTCTGAGATGAAAGGTAGGTTCAGAGATGGGGACACAGATGGAGTGAGGAGGAAGTTAAGAAGACAGGTGTGTGCAGGGGTGGGCGCGGGGGCATCCATCCTGGAAGGCCAGGGCCACTGTGGGAAGGGCTCGGAGACTGGAGCCCCAGGAGCCCAGTCTCCCAGGGTGGGGCTTTGCTGTCTTCCCAGTGACCTGAGATGCAGTACCCAGAGCTGCTCCAGGCCCTGGCCCCGAAAGTCACAAGTATGTGGCTGAAAGAATGTCCCTCAAGTCCAGGCCCCCAGCAACTGTAAGGCCCACCAGAAGTTCTTCTGATCAGACTGTGACCCCCTTAGACTGAAAACTTCAGCATCTCTGAAGTCAGGACGTGTTTCAGTCTAAGGCGGTCACGGTGTGATCGGAAGGCCTTCTCCTTGGCGGTGTGAGCAAGAGTGGTGGGCCTAGACCCTCACGTGTCCCCAGCACAGGTCTCTGCAGCAAGAGCTGGGCCGGCCTTCTCTGTGAGCGGAGGGGGAAGACACGGGTGGCAGCCACTGGAAGCGGAGGATTAAGTACTTACTTTATGCAATTGAAAGCTGATAGATAAAGGATGTCAGCAATGCCATTCCTCTTTATAATTAAGAAGATAACTTAATTACTGCTATTAAAACCTAAGCTTCTCCCCCATGTGGGCTGCTTTTCATAAAATACCTTTGGTTCTGCTCTTCCCCACACACAGACCTGGCAGCAGTTAAACAGCGGCGCCGAGACTCCAAAGGTTCATCTTGTGAACCCATCTGGTTTGAAGTAGTACGACAAGCAGGGAAGGGAATTGAATCAAAGGCAAGATTTGTGTGTTTTTTTCAATACAGAAAATGTGTGGGGTAGACCAGGAAACAGTCCCATCCTCCGCTCCCAGGGCCGGGTGCCACCACCAGGCTGTGGGGCCATGTCCCCTGGCCTGCTCCCCGGCTGTGCCCATGTCAATACAGAGGTGGCCTTGGGGGTGAGGGAGGTTGATAGGGAGGCATATGGGAATCGGGTTTGTGCAGAGGCATCAGATGTGCCCAAATAGATGCCCGGTCCTGCCCCCCGGCACCTGTGAAACTGCACAACCTCACTGGAACCCACACGGAGGAGGAGAGGATGGTCCCCACTGCTCACATGGACCTCCACCATTCATACCACTCCCACAGGGCAAGGGTCAGCACCCCAGCAGTAAGGGGAAACTGAGGCACAGAGGCTGCAGAACCTGGGAGGTGTGCTCTCCCTTACACCCAGCTCCAGGTTGGGCCACTGGAATCATTCCTTTGGCCCAGGAAGAAGCTCCTTGGGCCCCTGCCCTCCCTCTGTCTGCCTGCACATGGCTCCCCTGGCTCTGCCGGCGCTGCCCCTGGCAGCTGTGGCCCCGTGGAATTCTCTAGTGCTTAGGCGCTTTGATCTGCAGCACACCTGGAGATCAGTGCCTCACATTCACCCAACTGTCACCACACAGGTCCCACACACTCTTCGGACGTCCCCCAGCCAGAGGGAAGGGGTGGCTGAAGCCCCACAACCAGGCTTCCTCTGCCTCTGCAACTCCAGGCTTGAGGTGCCGCCGAACACACTCCCCTCATCCATGCCACAACCTCAGTGTTCTGCCCCCGCACCCCAAATGCTTCCCTGTGTAACCAGCCCCTTCAGGTTATTTGTCATCAGAGACCTGTGTCCACATCTGCCTGTGCCCTATGACTCACCCGACACGCTTGTTTGGGCACTTTCTTTTTGTCCCCATAAAGGCATGTGATGTTGGCCAGCTTTACTTAGTGGTAGTACTGGGGGAGGGTCCCATTCCAGAACATCCCTGCACCAGCCATGAGCCTGTGGATAAGACCCCATGGGCTGTGGGGTTGTTAGAGTGCTTGTGAGGAGGTGGCAACCACAGGGCTTGCCAGGGTGCCTGACACTTGGTAAGTCCTGTAAAAATGCTAGTCGTTTGTATTGGGGTATCCCACACACATTTCCAGCCTTCCTAGGAATCTGGAAGGTTTATGTCAAAGACAGAGGCTCCAGCGCTGGAGGAAAGCAGGTCCTACCTATGGCTCTGGTCTGGTCTTCCTCCTCTATTTTTTATTTTATTTTATTTTATTTTATTTTATTTTAATCTATTTATTATAGGCAGAGAGAGAGAGAAGCAGGGAAAAGAAGGGCAGAGGGAGGGGGAAAGAGAGAGACAGAGAGACAGAGAGAGAGAATCCCAAGCAGGCTCTACATTCAGAGCAGAGCCCAATGCAGACCATGACCTGAGCTGAAATCAAGAGTCGGACGTCCAACCAACTGAGCCACCCAGCGCCCCTCGTCTTTCTCCTCTAAAAACAGTGAGCTGGGCTGCTGGGGGTGTCATCCCACCACACCCCAGGGTCTTTGGGTCCCCTAGACCCCTTATGTGGGACCCAAAGGAGTGCAGAAGGCAGTGGACAGGCCCCACCCCTCCTCTACTTAGTCAAGAGTTCACCTGTTTCATCCATTGCACATCCATTGTTTTTTGAGGGTTGAGGAGTCTGGGGTCCCTGGACCAGATTTCTGAGGTCCCTTCTAATCCAAGTTCTTCTCATCCCGAGTTGGCAGCTGGACACCTGGAGACAAGTGAAGGGAGCAGAACGGAACCTCTGGGCCAATTGGTGAACCTAGAGGAAGACACTGAGGCACGAGCCCATGAGGAAGCAGATCAGATGGGACCCGAGACCCACACAGTGCAGCACAGCAGCTCATGGAAGGGGCAGGCCAGGTGTGCTCACAGAGGAACCCAAAGCGAGGGACACAGAAGCTGCCAGGACAGTAGCTTCACAGGGAAGTCAGGGACTGTCTGGGGTAGCTGCCCATGGGAGTGTCAGCCCCACACGGCAGTCAGAGGTGACAACATTGGCAGTGCTCACCAGGCACTTGTTCCAGGAATGAGTGACCAAGAGGGGCTCTGAAATGCACAGCCCCCAGCAGAAGCTGGGTGACCCGAGCCACCCTTCCCTCGCCCTCTCCCCAGGATGGAAGATGGGTGACGGCCATCTACTGAAGTGTTGCATGTAGAACCGCCTGTACACACTGTACAGGACCTACACACTGTAGGACCGCCTGGAGGAACAGCCCTCCCCCCCCCAACCCCCGCGCAGTGCTGGACATCACAGCACCCATCATCCTAAAACAACCGAGTGCCCTTCACAGGAGACTGGACACTGGTGAGCAGTAAGAACTGACAGGTGGGCAGCAGTGTGGGCCAGCCCTGCCACACCAGGGAGCACCCGGCGCCCCGCTGCATGATCCCACTTATGAGAAGTTCTTAAGGCAGGCAAACTCATCTATGGGGGCAGAGGGCAGAAAACCTTGCCTGTGGGGGGCTATTCCCCAGCGCAGGGCAGCCCTCATCTGCAGCATCCAGCGAGCTGACCTGCAGCACATGTGCTGTCCAGCACTCAGAATGCAGCCAGTGAGGAACCAAATGTTTAATCTTATTCTATTTTTGTTCATTAACATGTAAGTGGCCCACTATGGCTAGCAGCCACCGTGTCGGACAGCAGTGCAGCTTTCCGTCTTGAGTAGGTGATGATCATGGGAGGGGGTCCACATGCAGGAGGCTGGCCGGCTGCACCAGAGGCCCATATGCTCAGCTTCAACCTCTCATCTGCAGGCCGCACCATCATTGGTTCAGAGGGAAGCTTCTTCTCATTTTAGCTTTAAATGAAACCAAAGTGGAGATCTCTCCAACTGTGGTTCTCACCCCCTGCCCCTCACCATGGCCTGAGTGTTTGAAAGTGTGCAGAGAGACCAGCTCTGCCGGGCATAGCCCATCACTCCTGCAGGCCTCCCAGGACAAGAAGGGATGCAGGGCACATTTGTGGCACTAACATGAAACAGGCTGCATGAGTGGGGAGCCCAGTGGTGTATGCGGCTCACCCAGAGGGAGGTCTGCAGCAGGTGACAGCAGGGCGTCCATCAGGGATGGGTGTCCAGAGCTGCCCTTAGGAGTCCCTGAAGCTGCATCCACAGAGCCCATTCAATCATATGCTGCGTCTTCACACCCTGGCACTAGATGACCTTTGAAGCTTTGGGGGACCCTGGCTCCAGAGCTCATTCCTCAGCAGCCTTGGTTACCCTTTGTAGACCTGCCTCATGGAAACACTTTCTACCGTCCAATTGCTAAGACTTCAGTCACTTCATATCATCAGATGGGTGAACACATCCTGGAAGAAACCATCCAGTCTAGGACGGACACTGGGAAATGCCTGGCTGTGCTGGGGAGAGGTGGCACCAGGTTGCAGCAATTGCCACAAACATACTGAGACTGACACAGAAGGGGGATAGAACCTCAGCCACTTGCATTTCCCGTCCATCATGTGTCCAAGTTAGCAGCCTTGACGTTGACCGGTTGTCAGCTTTTCCTGCCTGGACTCAGGAAGGGAGGGATCAAAGGGTTCCTCTGGCCCCATCCCTGGTGTTGAGTTAATGGGGAGAGGTCCGTCACCACCTGGCCTGGGGAAAATGCTTCACAGACAGGTTTCAAGATGACTCATGACCACTGTCATTGTACCCCCTGTCCAGGTCACTCCGTGGGGACATTCACAGGGAACAAAGTCAATAAACAGGGGAAAACGCAGGCCTGGGCTAGGTCCAGCCAGGGGAAATGCTAGAACAGCAGAACTGCCTGTTTTTGTCTTTCTGCTATCAGAGTCAGAGCTTCTCCCCTTCCCAGCCCCCAACTGGCAGTGTCCTGTCGTGATGGTTATTTCCAGCTTCCGTGGAAAAGCACCCAGTACAGGCATTGGTCCTGAAAACAGGCGAGGAGTGCCTGCCTAAATCCTAGAGCAGCGACGACTGCATGCCAGAGTTAAGTAAAAAGACCCTATGTACACCTGGGACTGGGGCGGAGCCCCGGTACTTTCAGCCTGGGGGCGGGTGGGATGAAGCTGCGAGGTGGCAGTGGGGGCGGGGAACTGGCTGGCAGAGCCGGGAGGAGACCCTGGGAGCGAACCCGGTTGGGGCCACAGCAGAGGGGGCGGGGAGAGGACGGAGAGGGGCGTGGCCGAGAAGAGGCTCTGGAAACCAGCCGGGAGAAAGCGCTCGCAGGGCACTGTAGGGACACAGTGGGGACTGTGGGGACTGGAGCTGTGGGGCCTGGAGCATCGGCCCGTGGGGACTGCAGCTGGGGAGACCCCGAAGTCCCTGTATCGACCGGACTCGCTCCCCCCGACATCCCCGTGCGATCTAACTGGACGCAAATAAATGGACACGCAGGCAGCTTCCAAAAGAGGCGAAACCTTTATCAAGTCGGCGCCGGCGCGGTATCTACAGTATCTACAAATATCTACACGTATCTACACCGCCTGCAGACGGGCTCTCGGATCGTCTACACTGCAACTGCCGGCCGGGCCGGGGAGGGGGGGGCGACACGGTCTCGCGGAGAACAATAAATATCACTTCCTTCCGCCGCTGACCGGGCGCTTTGGCACTGGCGGGCGCGGACCCCGTGGCCCTCGGGGCTGGGGAGGGACCCGCGGTGGCTCCCGGGACTGGGGAACCATATACTTCGACAGCTGTCAGGGCTGGAAGGTGGAGGACCCCGATGGCTTCGAGGCTGGGGAAGGGGAGACCCGCACTGGCCCCCGGGGCTTGGGGGAACGTGTTCTTGGAAGGCCCTTGGGGCTGGGTGGACGGGAACCCCGACGGCCCTCAGGGCTGTGCGGGGACCCCGGGCGGGGAGCGGCCAGCGGGCGCCCGCATTATCTGGGGCAGTAGTCGTAGGAGCCGGGCGGCGCGGCCCCGGCCGACGAGTACATGTTGGCAGCGGCGGCGGCAGCGGCGGCGGCGGCGGCGGCAGCGGCGGCGGCTGGGCTCACGGCGGGGTGGTGGTGGTGCGGGTGCGCGTGCGTGTGCGGGTGGTAGCCGTGGCCGCGCAGGCCCGGCAGCGGGTAGGGCGCCGGCCGGCTCTTGGGCCCGAGGTAATGGTCGTAGGCGGCGGCCGGGTACTTATACGGGTGGTGGTGCAGCGGCTCCGACGCGCCTGGCGCTTCCAGGCGCAGCTCCGGGTGCGGAGGGCTGGGCCGGCCTCCGGGTGCACCGGGCAGCGGGACGAGACCGCCAGCGCCACCGGCCCCGGGCAGCGCTGGGCTCAGCACCCGTGCCAGCAGCTGAGGCGGGTGCGCCGGGTCCCCTAGCACGGCCGGTCCACCCGCGTCGCGCTCGAATTCTCGCCGAGCCTCGGCCGCCTCTGCGGGGAGGGCCGAGGGGTAAGCGCGGCGGGTCGGGACGGCAGAGGGGACCCGCGAGCGCTCCAACGGTCCTGGCGGGAAGGGGGCACAAGCCCGCGCTCGGACCCTCCCGGCCCCTTCTCGCCGAACCTGCCGGAGACCCGGGGCCTCCCCAGGGGCCCGCGCCCCTCCGCGGGCGGCAGGCGGGGCGGGCGGGGCGCAGCCGTCGGGCCGGGCGGGCGAGTGCGCGCTTGCCCGCCGCCACCGCCGTTGTGCAACCGGCGCGAAGGCCGCGAGCGCCCCTGGGGCGCAGGCGAGGCCAGCCTCGGCCGCCTGCCCGGGGCGGAGCGCGCGCAGGGCCGCGGCCCCAATTCCACGACCCGGGCCCTACCTTTCTCTGACCCGTTGGGCTGTGTGGGGGAGGCCACCGGGTTCCGCGAGCGAGCGAAGGCGCTCATAAGCGGCAGCGCGCCGGGCCGGTGGTTTCGGGGCCTGCGGGAGGGAGAAGGGCAGCGGGTCAGGGGGGCACCCCGCCAGTCTCCTGAACTGTAGCCATCACTTCTACAGGACACTCACCAGTCCTCCGGGTCGCAGTCTCGAAAGCCTTTGGCGAAAGGGTTGCTGGCTATCTTGAGCTGCGTGATCTGAGGAGGGGGGGTTGGGGAGTGGGCATTGAGCAAGTGGCCGGAGCCCCTGCGCTGGGGCCTGGAGCACCAGGGTAGCCTAATGTTAGAAGGGGCTCCCCCAATAAGAGCCCTTTTACTCTTCCGGGACAATAACCCTCCCACATTTACTCTCCCTTGCTGAGAGTTGTGCCTTTCTGCTGCCAAAGGGGGAGCTTCCTTTCTCCCTAAGGATCCCCTTTGCGGCCCCAAGTGATTGGGATGGAGACCCAGGGCCCCTGCTTGGGATGGGAATGTAGTCACCTCCACCGCCCACCCTGCAGTGGGGGGTGGGAGGGGATGCCCTAGGAATTTGGGTAAACCGTGGATCAGGCCCCTGATGGGGAGTTTCCGGAATGGTTTGGAAAACAAACTTTCAGGCCGCACTGACAGTTGCCGCTGGAAAGGTCAACCTGATAGGAGTCTGGGCTGGCCTGCAGCAGAGGGGAGGAGGCTGCTTGAGGCCTTTGAGGGTGGGACTCCATCGGCCGCTGTGTTCCACCAGGACCCGCAGTCTTTGGGTCCAAACCTCTTTCCCTCAGGCAGCAATTGCAAATTGCAACCCAGAAGTATTGAATTTGCACCCCCAGGGTCTCACCCGATGGTTCTGGTAAGCAGTGACCGCAGTGAAGCGAGTCTCCTCAAACACAAAGGTCTTAAAGTTCTCCTCAGCATATTTCTCACTATCTTTGCGTGGGTCCACATAGACAACATGGAAGCGGGGCTGGTATCTGTGCATGGAGTTGAGAATAATCTGGAAGACAAGGTGGCAAGTTTGGAACTAGGAAATGGGAGAAGGTCCAGATAAGCAGTGAATTTCCCAGAGAACTTGGACGAAACCCTTAATTCCTGAAATGAGGTTCAGCCATGGGGCTCAAGTGGAGACTGCAGTCAACTGGGGACCACCAGGAAAGATACCCCAAATGGCAAAAGATCAGAGTTTGGATTCTCTTCCCATAGGTCCTTCAGAACTACTTCAGGCCTACAGCAGGCAGTGGTAGGCGGCTGCAGGCCAGAGCTCAGCCCAGCAGGAAAGCGGCATCAGCCGCCTGGATCCTACAAAGCCTCCTGCGGCTACCCCCACACACCATCCTTTCCAGTTAAAAAAAAAAAAAAGACTCCAGCAAAAGATCAGGAATAGAGCAAGGGAAACAAGGTGACAGCCTCTCCCAGGCCTGAGAGCCACCAGGCCCTGAGCCCCTGACTGGAGGGGCCCCCTCTCCTCAGCCTGGCCCTCATTCACAGCCCAAGCTCGGCCTCTGGCTCTGGTCAACAGGGACTCCAGAGGGCCTGCCCAGGGTAGCCTGGGGAGGTGGGAGGATTGCTCACATGGCCGTTGTCGTCCAGCAGGTTGTTGGTCAGCTTGAGCTTGTCGAAGGACACAATTTGCTTCATCCACTGTGCACCCTTGGCAGGCGAGTCAGGGTGGTAGTGTACACGGCCTGGTGTGGCAGGGTCTGCTTTCCCGGCTACTAGCCAGGAGGAGCTGTGGAAGGCATACCTGGGGCAACACCAGAACAGGGGTCATGCCACGTAGGGTGAACAGAGAGGGCCTTGCCCAGTGAACCCCCAAAGTGCCTCTCATGAGTTTTCCTATCATCGGTGAACTCAAGCCTTCGGCTACCACACAGACCGGGAGCTTTTCCAAGGGGAATTGTGAAGAAAACAAAACTCCCCCCCAGTCCCAATACACAAGACAGCAGGAAGCCGGGCACCAAGGGAGGAGGCTGGGCTCCGGGCGCCACAATTCGCTGCACGCGGGTCTGCCTGCTCCGGGCCTCCCCACCGCCGCCTCCGGTGTCGCCTGCGCGGCGGGAGCCCGGATTTGGCTGCGCCGGCAGCCTCAGGCGCAGGGCGGACCACGCTCTCTTTATTAATTGCTGTTAATTGTCCGGGCAGCTGAGGCCCGCCCAGCATAATCTCTCCCGGCCACCCCACCTTTCCTGCTCGGCTCCGGGGCCCAGCGTTCCCGGGGGATGGGGGAAGGGGACAAGGTGCCCACGCTCACCTCGTGGGAGAAGGAGACATGAAGAAAAGGCAGGGGCTGTGTGCAAGGGGCCTGCCTGCCTCAGGCAATCTGGCCCAGGGGCGTGGGAGCTGTCTCGGGCCTAGAGCTGGTGGAGGGGCCCAGCCTGTGTGACTCCTGAGGGGAGTACTGCTGGGGGTGGGGTGTGTGGGTCTGGGGTCTGACCGGGTTGGGGAGGGAGCAGGTCATGGGGGACAGTGGGGCTGGCGGCGCAGGTGCCTGGGACTCCCGGGCACTAATGTCCTTGTGGGCCGCCCTCCGAGGCATCACCAAGCAGGGACCAGCCACTTCCCAGGGCACCCTCCCTGATCCTGCTGGGCGCTCACCGGTAGCGCTTGTCGTCCACTGGAACGAAGTCCATGAGGAGCATGTAGTCGGCCATGGGGTCCATGCCGAAGAGCTTCACTTGAAATGTGGGGAACATGCGCCTGGGGGCAGCGAGGCCTCCAGTCACCTCAGGTGGGGGAGGGCAGGGCTGCCCCACCTTGACCAACCCAGGACAGGCGGCTTCCTGCCGGCGGCTGCATTCATCGGCCTGGCCCCTCCAACTCCTCTCCTCTCAGTCAGCTACTCTAACCCAACTAGGCCCCTGCCCAGCCAAGGGCAAGTGGAAGGGCAGAGTAGCCCCCTGCTCCCTTTTTCAAAACCCCAAAATGGCTCACTAAACACTACAGCTAAGCCTCCACCCCCCAACATTGGTCTACGGCGTCTGCCACATTTGCCTGCGTAGAACCAGCCTAGCATTTGCTAATTCTTGGCTGTCCAGTCCAAAGCTAGCCTCAGCCAGCAGCACCAGATCAGTAAGACTCCCAAGATGCGGTTCCAGACATTCTCAGCCCTCCACAGAGCTTCCCCCAGCTCCATCTAAGCAACCGATGTAAACTCCCGGCTCGAACAAAATGAAACCGGGGCACTCTTATGTGGTTCCCAAGAGTCCCAGTTGCCCTTTCGGCTGGGTCTATGGGGCTGCTCCCCAATCCTTCCAGTGAGGCTGAGGCCTCAGAGCCCACAGACCCAATTTTTAGGCTCTGTCTCCAGCCCATTGCTGGAGTCCCCCCATCTTCCTCAGGGATACAAGTCCCCCCCCCCACCACCACCACTGTTACACCCCGGACGGGATGCAGCTACTCTGGGAGAACTTGGCTTATGCTCTCATGTCCCCTAACTCTCCCCTCCCCCAGACTCCGACTCTATGACCCATCCAGGCTCTTAAAAGGACATTCTGCAGCTCCTGGATGGGCCGCCAGCCTGGGCCGGCCCTGTCCTGAGAGCACAGCATTGCCAACCACTGGGGCCCCGGAGGACAGCATGAGGCTTGGCTCCCACCTGCCCTTCCTACGGCTTTGCCTCATAGGCAACTCCCTGCAGGCAGTCGGCAAAACACAGATGCCATGGAGCCAGCCCTCCTGGTCAGACCTGCCACCCCTACTTTTGCAGGCTGGTGGGTGCTGCAGAATGCTGGCTTCTGGGCTGAAGCCTGGCCACTGCCAACACCCTTGCTGCACTGGACTGGGCCAGAGGCTGGGGCACCGTCCTCAGGGGACAGTAAGGAGAGCCTGGAGAAGACCTACAGAGCTGAAGCTGAGCACAGGCCCCAGGATCCCCAGGGAGGATAGCCGCGGCAGGGAAACAGAAACCGCGAGAAGGCTCTGCAAACAGGCCTTGAGTTCCCCTTGGCTGTGTGGACGCAGAGCTGGTGTCTCCGTGTGTACATTAGACACAGCCCGGCACCCTCTTTTGTCTGCTGGTCAAATCGGTTGCATCGCAAAACTTGTTCCCCTTCTCTCTGGGCCCTTAAAACAAATACAGGCCAATTGGAAGGCAGCAGCCCCAGCAGCAACGCCAGGCCCCACAATCACCCGAAATTTAGGCCGGAGAAAACTGGGTAGCAACCTTCACGGAAGAGAGCAACTGTTTTTAAGGGTCTTAACATTCTCCAAAAAATTTCCAGACAATTGTCTAGCTACCCCTCTTTACCTAACCCGTATAGAGTGAACTGGGTAACTAAAGACGTGAATTTCCTTTGAGGTGGGATCCACTGGGAGCTGGCTGGCAAGGCCGCTCAGGGGTGGCTGCCTAACCCCTAGCCCCGTGCGTTCCGAGCCGGCCCAGGCTTCCGGCCGCGGGTGCCTTGGGGCTGCGGAAGGGGCAAGCCGGTCCGCCGGGCTTCTCTCCACCAGCCTTCCAAGGCTGCCCGCGCCGTCCCCTCCGGCCCCGCTCGGCGCGCCAGGCGGCTGTCGCCGGAGCCGGGACCGCAGAGAGCGAAGAGCCGGCTCGCGCCTAGAGGGGCCCGCAGGTGGCGGGGCCGCGCCCCCACCCCGCTTCTCGACTCCACTCGTGTGGATCGGACCGAGACGCGCTGCCCGAGACCCGCGCCACGTGGGGAGGGTCGCGGGCAGGGAGGGGGGCACCCTGACCTGCCGGCCTTGGTGACGATCATCTCGGTGCCCAGCTGATTGAACTCGTCCCACAGCGCCTTCATCTCCAGCTGCACGCTCACGCTGGCCACCTTCGCGTTCTTCTTCACCGGCGCCTTGGCGGCGGCCGCGCAGCTGGCCCCGGGGCCCTCGGGCTCGGCGGCGGCGCTGGTGGCGGCCCCGGCGGCCGGCGCGAACGGGTAGGCGTGCGGCGGCGGGCCCGGGGCGCCGGGGGCGGCGGCGGCGGCGCAAGGGTCGTAGCGCGGCGGCGGCGGGGGCTCGCGTGGGCCGTACGGGTCGGCGCCCGGCGACGCGGCGCCCGGGAAGCCCCCCGCGGCCCCCAGGCTGCTCAGGCTGCTGGCCGTGAAGGCTGCAACGTCGCAGAAGTGCGAGAGCTGCGTGAGCCACGGGCTGGACACGGCGGAGATCATGACCCGCGGGCCGCCGCCGCCGCCCCCGCCGCCGAGGTGAGCGCTGCCCCGCGCCCCGGGCCGAGTGGCGGGCGCTGCGCTGCGCCCCGGGCCGCGCCGCCTTACACCGCGGGCCGGCCCCGAGGAGGCGCCCCGCCCCGCCCCGCCCCGCGCCCCCCCCCTCAAGCGCCGAGACAATGGCCTCCCTCCCCTCCCCCGTCCCTCGCCCCTCCCCCGCTCCTTCCCCCCTCCCCGGCCCCCAGCCCGCCCGCCGCGGCTCGCTCGGCCCGGGCCCCCCGACCGCCCGGACCGGCTCCCTAGAGCGCCGGGCCGCCCGCCGCCCCTCGCTCTGCCGCCCTCCCGCGTTGCATTTCTCCTTTCTCTCTCCAGGCTCCTTTTCCAATTTGTTATTTCTTTACCTTTGTCTTCCTCCTTGAAATTTTCCCTCCTAATCCTCTTTCCTTCTTCCACTATCTCTTTCGTTTCTCTTTATTTCTGGGTTATTTTCTGCCTTTCTTTTTCCAGTTTTGTCCCTCTCCTTTCTTTCCACTTCATTTTTCATCACTTCGTTTTTCTTCCCAGTCTGCCTTTGCCTCTTCTTTTTCTAGGTCTTTTCCTGTTATTCAGGGTTTTTTCCTCTTTTTTTAAAACAAAATAAAAACTGGAGGTTTTCTATAGCTTTTCCCTTTTTTGATGCCTTTATTTTTCGTCTTAAATTTCCCTTTACTTTATTCTTTTTCGTTCTCGGTCTCTTTATTTCTTTTTCATCTTTCTCACTTTTCCTACCTTCCTTTCGGGTTTTTGTGTTTTCTCTCTTCTCAATTTCTTTTCCTCCCGGCTGCCCTCACCACTTTCTGTCTCTCGTTTTCCTGGGTTCCCAGACTCCATGGCACTCTCCTCTCCTGCCAACTTCCCTCCCACCTCTCCCAGCTTGCGGCCACCTTTGCCCCCTTTCTCTGGTCCTTCTCTCTCCTGTCCTTCCTGGCTTCCACTAGTCCTGTTCTGGGCCCGTGTCTAGCTCCTTGTGGGTCTCTGCAGCCGGGTTCCCAGGCTGGAGGTGCACAGGCTTTGGGCAGGATGCCTGCCCTTCCTCTCTGCTCCAGAGTCACTGGAAGCCTGGAGCCCACCCCGCCAGAGCTCCCTCTACCCACTCTGTGCCAGGGCCCTGCCAAAACTCTTTGCTAGGGCCCCACAGCAGCTGTGGCAGGGGGTCTTGCCGGCAGACACAGCGGGGAAGCTCACCTTCCATATCCCTGGTGACCGTGCTGAAGTGCATCCCGGCGGGGGATCCCAGCAGCCGGCGAAGCTTCGCCTGGTCGGAGAACCGGGGACCCAGGCGAGCTGTGCGCTCTACGGCCTCTGCTGCAACCAGAGAGGCGATGCTGAACGCGCTGGCCCGGGGAGACAGCGGGCTCCGCGCGTCCATAGGCGCCCGGCGGCCTGGCCGGCGCCGCCTCCGACTGCGTGCACCCAGCCGCACCGAGGCCGGCCCAGCCCACGGGACCCGGGGGCGGGGGCCTGCGGTGCCACTCAGCCTCCAGCCCTGGGCCCAAGGGATTATGGCGTCACGGCCCCCCACTCCGGGCCGGTGGCAGCGGAGGGGCCCAGATGGGTGGAGCGCCCTGGGAGTGTGGGGCCCTTCTGCTTTTCAAGCTCCCTGCCCCTGGCCTCTGCTCCCAAGGACCTCTGTGACCAGCGCCCTTCGAACATCCCGCTGTTCCCACCGAGGCGGAGGTTCCCTCTGTTCAGCGAAGCCACTGAAGCCACCATCGGCTTCTACAGCCCCTGAACGGAGGCAGCTACGCCGGGAGCGCCCAGCCTCAACCTGTGTCTGTGAGGCACCGATGGATCACCGTGGGGCCGCCTGGCTTGGCCTTGCCCCTGCCCTCGGCCCCTCCCGCCTCCTCCTCCCTGGCTGCCCCTGCACCTGGGTGAGGAGAGGGCAGTTCGGGTTCCGGCACTGGCCACAGGCGGACAACACCAGAGCTGTGGCGTCGTCTGTTCCTCCGCGCGGCGGAACAGGACCCAGCCCAGCAAATGCCCCCCAACCCCCTTCAGTCGGCTCACTGTCGTGCCTGGGGACCCCAAGCAGAGGCACGCCGCCCAGGCCGCGCAGCCCGGGAGCCCGAGCGTCACGCGCACCCGCGCGCACCGCCCGCCTCTGGCCAGGACGCTTATACATCCGGAGGGTGGGCAGTGCCCGCTCCTCCGACCTCCCCGCGCACCGACCGGGCGTAGGGAGGGCCGGGGGCGGGGCCTGGACTGGCCCAGGGAGCCGAGGACACGTCGGAGGAGTTCAGGCCGCCGGGTCGTATTGTATGCTGCCCCTGCCACCCACCCTGCATTCAGCCTGCCCACCTGGTTAGGCCCTCCTGCCTTCGTGCCCATCCAGGCCGAGCAGAGTGAGGCAAGACCCACCCTGAGGCCTCAAGGTCTCTAGGCTCAGGGATCCGGGACACTAAGGCCTAACTTGGTTTGTACCTCCCCCACCTACTGCCACTGAGGTCTTCTCTGACCAGTTCAGGGCATCCATGCCTTTTCTGCCCAGGGTCTTCCTAGCAGAGCATCATATCTCCCAGCTTCCCAGGAGCCTCTCTGGCCCTTTGCCGAGGCTCTGGCTCTCAGGGCCTCTGTTTCCAAGGCTTCTCCGCCTGCAACCATGTTGTGGGCCTTCGCCTGCGCTTGCCTGGGATAAGGGTAGGAGGCAGGCAGCCTCTCCCAGGGTTTTTATAATCCCAGGGACTCAGACCCCAGGCCGGAGAGGGTGCTGTCTGGAAAGTGGGGAAGGCTCAGGAACTGAGGACCGGGAGTAAGCTCCAGTAGGAAGGGACTGGCTCCTGGGCCTGAGGTCCAGGAAAGATTGGGAGGCAGTGTGTGCAGCAGGTGAGCATGCGGGTATATGACTGGGGGGGTGGTATGTGTGATTTCATGTACAGTGAGCCCCCCTACTTGCGCCTCCAGCTGAGGCTGTAGTTGTGGAGTGTGGAGAGAAAGGGAAGTTATTGCCAGAGCATGCCCTCAGCCCTGCATGACCAGCTGTTTGGGGCTCTGACAGTGACACCAACCTGTGGGACCCAGGGGCAGGTTCCAGGGAGGAGTGAAAGGTGGAACCAGCTGGGTTTAAGGTCCCTCTCCCTCTCCCCTGAGCAGGGCAGCCCCCTGCCTCCAGGACCCCAGGAGAAGCTGCTTCTGATAGGAGAGCCCAGCTAGGAAGGGACATTGGTAAGGGCTGGTCATGGCAGTGTTGCAGGAGGCGTGCCCACTGCTGGCAGTCCATACCCAGAAAGGCATGCAGGACAGTGTCACCAGGGGTACCTCATGCTGGCAGTCGGCATCCAGAGAGGCCCTGGGCCCTACAGGCTGCATGTGGGGCCCATGTGGGGAGTCTGGGTGGGGTTCCTGCCTGCTGTTGTGCACTATCTGGGATGCATGCTGCCCCAGCATGTGGTGATGCCGGTGGTTGTGTCCTGTGCACCTGGGGAGGCTTCCGCGCATATCTGGGCACACACCTGAGGGCAGCAGCCAGATGTGGAGTCCGAGGGTGACACCAATATTAAGAAGGGAGAAGTGAAAGCGAAAAAATCTGGGGCTTCCTGGATGGGCCTCCCGGGCACTGTCCCGAGGCCCTTGGCCCTCCGGTGTCTGCCAGTGCCTGATCCTCCCAGCCCCTTATTAACCCCTTCCTGCTGGAACTGAGAGCTGCTGGGTCTGGCTGGGTGGGCAAAAGTGCCAGAGTTGGGGACTGTGGGGTGGGCAAACCCTGGTTGGGGAAAAGGGCTCTGGGAAGAGGTGAGGGAGCCTCACTTAGGCCTGCTCTGTCTTCGCGGGGTCGACCCCTCTCCACCCGTTGGCGATACTCACCCGAGAAACTGCAGAGCCGGGGACCCCGCTGTTCAACGCCAGGGCCCTCCTGGAGCCCTCGACTGAAGGGGCCCGAAGCGCTCGAAGCGCGAGGCCGCCGGAGCCTCCAACCCAGGGCAGAGTCTCTGCGTCCACCGCCCACCCGGGCTGCGCTTCTCGGAACCTCCCTCCGTTCTTCCTGGGGCACCGCACCGCCCTCTCGCTCTTCACTCCGCCGCCCCGCAACCCGCCCGCGCCTTCGCCCTGGCCGCCGCCGTCGCCCCAGCCCCGGACTCGCCCGCAGCCCGGAGGGAGCGCGCCCGCCCGCCGGCCGGCGTCCCGCACAGCCCATCGCGCACGCCGCGCCGCCGCCCGCGGGAAGCCTTCCTCCCTCACCTGGCCCGGCCGCGGCTCCCTTCCGCCTCGCTCCCCCTGCCGGCCGCGCCTCCATTACCGCGAGGTAGGAGTCCTGGCCGGCCAGGAGGGCAGAACGGCTGGGGTCGAGAGCCGCCCGGGTCCGCCTTCTCAGGCCTCAGGCTGCCCCCTCTGCCTGGGACACAGAGAAGACAAGGGCTGCATTTTGTGGCTGGCTGCGAAGTCAGGGTGACTATGAGACCATCTGACAGGCCCTATAGCCGAGGCTGGGTGTTGACAGGCTGCAGTTGGGTATGGGGTGGACACCTGAAGTCCAGCGGAAGGCAGGATGTTGGATGGGCTGGAGGAGGGCAAGACCGAGGCACCCCTCCGCACCAGCACAGCTGTAGACTTTGCTTCCCCCTGGGCCAGACATGGGGTCCCACATGGGTGCTTGGCTGTGCCCCCCAGCACTACCCTAGGATGCTCAGCTACCACCCCCCTCCCCACCCAGCATCTTTGGAGTTTTGCCTGAAGCAAGTCCTGTTTTGGAGGTTTTCTCCCCAGTGTGCTGGAGGTGGCCCCTGGAGAGTATTGTCTAGCCGGCTGCCTTCCTGGCTCCTCCCGGGAGTGCATGTGGCTCCCCGCGGGGAGCTGTCACCACAGGCACCCTCACCCTCTTTTGGCAGGACCCCACTTCTCATCGTCTGTCCATTGTAAAGGCACATCTATAGCACTGCGACCATGCTACCGCTGCTCATAATTCACTCAGAACTCCACTCACAACCCTGGAAGGACCTGTGCACCCTTGTGCATCTCTGGCAGAGGCAAAGCGCATAGATCCTTGCACTCCAGTGCTCCCAAAGACAAGGGGCACACCACCGCCTCCCCCAGCGCGGTCTCCCGCCATCTGGGGCAAATGCACACACTGATGGATCCGTGCAGGTGCCCACAGGACACGAGTGCATGGCGCACTGGAGACACCCTCCTCCAGGAACTGGAGTTTGGATCCGGGCAGAACCAGGCTGTGCCTCCCAGGGCTCAGACTGAGAACAGCCCAGCTTTACTTGATCCCATTAATTCGTTTCAGAATTGATCAGGCGGGAACTACCTCGAGCGATCCTTTGCTTAGACTTGGCCTCAGACTCTCAAAGAAAAGTCCTGCATCAGGAGCACCCTGCACCTGGCCTTTCTGCCACAGTCAGCAGCTCCACCCCAGGACGAGCCTTCAGCCTCCGGAGCCGTCTCCACCGGGCGGCAGCAGGGGCGGGAGGGAAGCAACCTTCGCTGGAGCCGGGAGAGAGGCAGCACGCTGGGCGGCTCTGTCCTCCTTTTCCAGCTCTGTCCCCACGTCTCGCTCCAGCCCACCACAGGAGCCTCACGAGAAGAACCTTGGCCCCTCGGGGGCGCCCCATCATTCCTCCATCCAGTGAAGGTGCTTTGCTCCCGATGCTGCAAACAGTGGATTTCAGGGAGGCACCGGCGTGGATGAGCAGGGACCCCAAGCTCTGGAGGCTGATGGGTGGCACTGCCATGCTCACGTTGTCGGCAGAGTGGCTGTGCAGTGGCTTCCTTACCCTGTTGCCCAGCCACGGAACAGGGAGAAGAACCTCCAGCTTCCTGCAGTGGAGGATCAGGCTCAGTCCACCCCAGGGTCTGTATCAAAGCCAGTTTTCACAATCAGCAGGCACCCCACGTGGGGCACTGCTTGCCTGAGCACCATCTGACCACATACCTTGGGTTTACAGACCCTCCAGGTGGTGAGCTGGGACTGGGGAGTGGTCTTCAGGGGCTTATGGTGTGGCCTCGGGCTGGGGCCAGAACAGGGGCAAGAGGAGTTTCCTGCCCTGGCCCTGCAGTGCACACAGCTGGTCTCCTGTGACACCATCCCACAAAGTTGGAGGAGGCAAGTCCCTCTCTCCAGCTTGAGGACTCAATGTACCCAGAAGAGCAGTGGCTCCATTGGCCTCTAACTGCTCCCTGGCCCTTCCTTCCTCATGCTCCTCCACCAGAAGCAGAAGTTTCCACGAGCCCATCACTAGGCTTCCTCCTTGGTGCTGGGCTCTTGCCCTAACCTCTGGTGGGTGGGGATGTGTGTCTGTGCCCAGCCCTGAGTTCTGTTGGGTGTGGCAGGCAGCAGGCAGAAGTCCTGCCTATGGGCCCCAGGCTCACCGTGGGGTTCACATGAGGGGGACTAAGGGCTCGGAGGAGATGCCCAAGAGAGCCTGGCCAGGCAGATCCGATGGAGTTCTTGGCAAAGGTCCAGGAGTTAGAAACAGCCTGGTGTGTGCGTTCTGGTGGCTTAGAGAGGACATGGGCTGGGGGGTGAGGTGAGGCATGGCCAGGGTAGAGGCTGGCCCTCTCACACCTCCTGTGACATCCCCTAGGACTCAGTTTGGGCCCCAGTACCACCTGCCTCATGGTCCCAGAGGAGAGCTTGCTCCATCTCTGGAGTGCTGGTGCCTGGACCCTGGGGACTGGGGACTGCAGGATGAGCAAATAGGGCAACTGAGACTTAATGGGTAGATACCAGAGGGGATAGCAGCAGTGGAAGAAAAGGCAGGACAGAGAGATACACACCCCTGTGACACCAGGCACCTCAGAGCTGGGAGGGGGTGGGCCAGGGCCTGTACGGCCGTGCACAGCTGGGTTGCAGCCTCCATCTGCCCAGGGCGTAGCTTCACCCCCTCACTGTGGGTGCTGTCTTCCAGGAGGGAACGAGTGGGGACCTGGTGAGAGGGATAGCCAGGCCGGATGGGGCTGTCAGCTAGGCCTGGGTGACAGCACCCCCTGCCCCCCACCGGGCACCAGGGCCTCCTGCAGACTGGAAGTTCCCACAACTCCAGAACAAACAAACAAACAGACAGATGCAGAGCCGGACCCTAGGCCCCTCTCCGATTTCTGGGCCTGTTGATTTAGCTGCCCACTTGGTGGGAGGACCCAGCCACATGGGGAGCTGGCTGTCCATCTCTCTGTCCATCTACTGGTCACACTAGCCCCTCCACCCCAGGTGCTGTCAGGCAGAGGTAGAACTCGGAAACACAGGTGATCTAGATTTAGACTGACAGGACTGAGAAAACCAGCCCCACCAGCACCCCTTCCTTGCCCTCTTTGGCCAGGGCAGGAGGACCTACACTATCCAGGGAAAAGGACAGGCCCTAAAGGCTCCTGGGGTGTATTGGCTGAAGGAGAGTGGCCAGAAGATGGACAGCTCCTCAGGTTCCTCTGGCCAGCAGGGGACCCAGGTGGGGTACCAGCATCCCCATGTCATGTACTCACATGGCATTGACTCCACCACACATGCACACACACACACACACACACACACACACACACACTTGTGAGCATGAAGGTACATGTATGCACACACCACACACATATGTGAACACACCCACAGATGTACACACACGCACATTACACACACAAGCATGGACCTACGTGTACATGTGCATACACTGGACACAAACAAACACACCTATGAGCATGGGCGCACACACACACATACTGCTTACACACGATGTGAGCCCACACATGCATGCACTGTTCATATACACAGACACCAATACAGGCTAGAGTGCACATACCAGCACTTGCAGAACACATACCAGTCACGCATGGATGTGCAAGTGTATCCTTCAGAGTGGCCACTGTGGCAAGTCTTCGGTGTCCTTGACACTCATTTCACTAATTCAGGTGGACTTTAGATTTAATTGACTTGGATGAGGTCCGTGGGGAGCTGCAGGCACCACATGATGAAGGAAGAATACAATGTTGTGGTCCACTCATGGTGGGAAATTTCCTGCAGGTGACACGCCAAGATGATACTCTGGGGCGGGGAGGTCTAATGGCCAAGATGATGTCCTGGATGTTGGGTACAGGAAGAGTCTCTCAACAGGGTCACCCAACAGGGATCCTTCTGGATGGAATCACCTGGGAGGTCAGTCTGCATGCTCAGGCCCCAGCCCTGAATCAGGCTTGGTGGCTAAAATGAGCCCTGGGAGGCTGTGAAAAGTAAGAAACTGGGGACAGGGCCAGAAGCAATGAAGAATGACCACTAAGCCAGTTATACCAGTGCCATTGTTAATAGGTGAAAATGAGGGTATGCTCTCTTATGGTCTTTGGATATGTTACGTCTCCCCTTACAGATACTTAGAACATTTAAAATAATGGAATATATCCAACTTGGAATTTTTGTTAAATGTTTAAGTTAGCAATTAAATTTAAGTTGTCCACGTATTCACGGTGACAGCAAAGTGGGACCATTTGGAGAAGCTCTGTGTCAAAATCTGATCCAAGTGCAGTGGAGAATTAGCTCTGTACCTGTGCCCCTCTTCATCCACTCTGCTCCCTGGCTGAGCCCCCAGGGCTGCTGGATTGTCCCCATTAACCCAGGATGACATAAGCCTGAGGCAGCCATAGCCTCAGCACCCATTGCCCTTAGCAGGCCCACCTTGGTTTTTTCTGCCCACCAACCTGGGGCTGAAAGCAGGAGGCAGGTGGACTGTCCAGCATCGGGCAGCGGCAGGGATGCTGCTGTCACAGCAGAATTAGTGTGAAGGCGCAGTGGCCTATGGGCAAGGCTCTAGAGTTGGGGCCCCTCTGCCGAGGGCTAGCACCCAACAGGCAGATGGGAGACTAAGGGCCTGGAGAGACCTGGGGAGTAGCCAGAATTCCTTGGTGCATGCCCCTCCCCAGTGGATCTTCCAGCCCTGTCTGGTCTCCTGCCTTTCTGCAGAAGGGTGTGTGTGCTGGGGCGAGGCCGCTGGGAAAAAGGCAGGGATAACATTTTGGAGAATTGACTCCTTTAGGCAGGGCTCACTGTCCTCTTGGCTTTTCAGAGAGGCCCTTCTGCCTTGACACAGAGCAAGGCAGAACTAGGGACGACTCAGTCATCATGAGCTGGGGCCAGGTGTGATCCTCACTCTGCAGTGTTCTGTGTCTGGGACACCCCTTGGCCTCGGCAAGCTCCAGTGTTTTTGTCTGAGAAACGGGGAGAATTCTCAAGGCCCCACAGGGTGAACAAGGGCAGCCATGTCAGCTCTTTCACGTAGTTCCTCAGCTGATAGATATCATCATTGCAGCTGCCCTAGCCTCCTTGGGCCATCCCTCAATCTCAACCAGTCGCCCAGGACTGGGTAGGGCAGCTGTCGCCTTTGTGATTCTGTGGGGCTGCCAGGCCTGGCCTGGGAATCAGTGACCCATTGGGGAGTGGTCCTGGCTGTGTTCCCAAGAAGCCCAGTTGCAAACATTCTACCCAGCTTCCGCACCTGGCTCAGGTACCTAGACTCAACCTCAGTTTCCCCGTGTTCATGAGCATGGCTCCGCCCCACCCCAGCCAGACAAATCCCTTCCCTCCTCCAAGACTCTGCTGAACCAGGTTGGAATTTCTCAAAAGCAAACAAACAGGCGAGCTCAGAGTTGCGGTTTTCAGAGCTCAGATTCCTCCTGTCTGTCTGAGCCAGCGTCAAGCCCGGCCAGCCGCCCCCGGCAGGCTGGACGGGGCCCACAGCTGAGCCCCCCAGGTCGCCGGCTGTTGGACCAGCGTGGACGTGCCAGGCTCAGAGCTGACCTGAAGCACTGTGCTGCCCCACCTCCCCGCTATCCTGAGACCCCGCAAGCATGGCAGGAGGGTGCAGCCTGCGCCAAGCAGAAAGGACACCTGGCCTGGTGGGGCATGGTTGGACGTGAACAACAATCTGCTGTGGGGACAGCGGCTGGTGACAGTGTCCTGCTGAGGTGCGGCAGGCAGAGCTGTTGGAGCAGGGCTAGTGAGGACTGGAGGAGTTGAGGACTCAGAGGATCAATGTAGTGGGGTGTGACCTAGGCAGCGGGCAGAGCGGGTGGTGATGTCGAGGCGCAGAGGCAGGGCCATGGTGGCCCTGTGGGAACGCGGGGGTGGAGAGGCGGCCGAGGGTGGGAAGGCACCTCAAGGGGCAGAAGGGGCTAGGAGGGAGGGCTGGGACAAGGGGAGGGGCCGAGGGGGCTCTCGCCAGGTGGTCTTAATCTCCTCAGTGAAATAGGAGTCCTGGGGGTGGGCGGGGGAGGTGGGAGCCTGAGACAGCTGCCGGGAGGGGACAGCCTGACAGCCCTGAGGCCCCCCAGACTGGGAGCCCCTGCCTGCCAGGCCTGCTCCCTGAGTCAGTGCTGGGTCCCTGGGCTGAGACTTGGAGCCGGTTCTTCTACCCACCCCTCCCCCCTGGCCTCTTCTGCCTTCATGGCCCAGGGGGTCTGGCCTGTGTCTATGAATGTGTGTAGAGAGTGGCCTGGCCTTTCTTGCTGTCTCTGCAGCCTCCGGTGACAGGGTGGAGCAGGGGCTGGGTCACTTTCGCCTCAACTGAAGCCCCCCAAGTTGGATCCCCACTAACCCACTAAGCTGTCAATGGCCCTGAGGTTATGCCAGTTGGGGGCAGGGAGGAGGAAGTAGGGGCCTCTGGTCAGGCCTGCACCCTCAGTTTCCCCAGGCCAGCCCTCCACAGAGACCAGAAGGATAGCAGGGAGGGCCTGGGTGGGTTTCTCTTTTATCCATCAAGGAGCCTCCCAGAGATGGGGAAATTGGGCTACTAGGCAGTGGAGACAGGAGGTGACGTGGACCATGTGGAAGCACCGGCTACCCCATCCCGCTAAGTGGGTGCTTGGCACCAGCTGTGCTGGGTGGACAGACAGACAGATGTGAGCTTTTACCAGTGTCCCAAGCCAACCCAGCCCCTCCTTCCAGCGTGTTTGCCAGGATCTAATGCGCACAGGCAGCCCGGTGCTGGGCAGGGTGCGGGCAGCCCTAGGCTCTCTCAGGCCTCCCTGGGAATGGCCAGGCCTTGGGGCAGATATGAGTGTCTGAGGTGCCCACTGGAGAAACCAAGATGGCCCTTTGACAGAGGCAATGTGAAGTAGGAGCTCCTAGGGCTTCCCAGGCCTGGCTCTCTTCCGATTCTGTGGCAGGCGCCTCTCTGAATTGCACTCCAAGTCATTTGTTGGTGGTGTCACTGTTCCCTTCCAGGCTGGAATTGGAGGGCCAGGAAGGGAATCAGGAGGCCAGTCTGGCCCATGTGTGCATAGCAGCAGTGAGCATCAAGGCAGGCCCAAGCCGTTTTGATAGGTGACCTCAGATGTCTGCAATTAGGTGGCACATGAGTGGGGCTAAACCATCCCTCGTGAGCTGGACCAGGGCTGACACCTGGGGAGTCAGCCCACACTGGTGGGGGAAAGTGGGACTGGTCCCTGAGCTTTTCTCTCCCCAGAGTCCTTTCAATGTAGCACCCAGAAAGTTCCCTCACAGTGTCTCAGGTGTCACTTTTCCAGCAAGCTCCTCCCCTGAATCTCCAACAAGATGACTATTCATCAATTTAGAGGGAATTTTAGCAGATTCTTTCCTAACATCTACTAAGACCAGCCATAGGTCTACTGCAGGGCACAGTACCTTTCAGTGTGAGAAGATGGAATGTGGCAATACCCTTTGGATGTCTGCAGGGCTGTCCCTGGGCAAAGGAAGCAGCCCAAGTCTCAGGGGAGAAAGTTCTGGAAGGAGTTTTATTGTTCCCAGATGAAGAAGAGCTATGAGATTGTCTGGAGTGCCTGGGAGGCAAGCAAAGGAGGTGGCCTCCTTTGGCCACAGGGAAGGGAGGGGGACAGTGGGGGTGGCACAGGCCGCAGGGAGACACTAAGCCTGAATCTAAAGGGCATTTTCCTGACTCCAGCTTTGGGCTTCTGGCCTTGCTTTCTGGGATGAGGCCCCTTTGGACACTCAGTCCACTGAGTCTGTTCTCTGCGTGTCATCTGCTCTGGGAGCAAGGGCTGATGACCTGTGGCCTGCATGCTGAGGACTTTGGAGCTCGCTTTCCTTGTCCACAGGCCCAGTGGGAGCCTGCCCTCCTTTCTAGCCCAGGACTGGGCCCGTGAGGATAACCATGCTATGGATTAGGGGATAAGAGCAGAGGCCTGAGGCTGAAAGACATACCCCAACTCAGCCCGTGGGGGCCTCAGGGGCTGTGATTGTTGGGTGCCTAGCATTGTGTCAGTAAATTATACTTGTTATGTACACACTTCACGAAACAGCAGTGGCCATGGTGTAGGTGCTGAGGACACTGCCCTAGAGTTTGGTCATTGCTCTCTTGGTACATGTCACCTCCTTCCTTCTACATATGCTGCCTCTTTTAATGTGACCCCAAGTGTCCCTGGCTCTGATCTTGAGGCTGGACATCTCCAAAGAGGTGCCCAGGCCCTTCCAGACCTCCTGGCAGTACCCTCACCCCACCCCACCAGTTAGTCTGTGGTCTGGACCTAGTCTCAGAGCAGCTCGTCACCATATGACAGCCAGCATCAAGCATCTTGGATTTCTGACAAAGGGACCCCCCACCTGGTGGCAGCTGACACCTGAGCCCACCCCACCCAATGGCAAGGGGCAGGGGTGAGTGACCTGGCTGGAGACAGCTGCTATGGGAACAGTCAGAAAATCCCAATGTCACACACCCTGGTTCCAGAGGGGATACTGAGGCACAGAGCAAGGCAAGGCCTCTGGCATCTGTGAGGGTCCTTGCCCATCCAGGGGTCCTGCCACAATCCACCCGCCCTTGATGCCCTGTCCACCTCTGCTGTCCACCCGCCCGCCCAGACAGAAAATGGCCATTTCCTCCGGCCCCTGCCCCAGGGAGCGACACGGAGCTGGCAAAACAAACAGGCCGTTCCTCCTGTGGCCGCCGGCTGGTGATGGATGGCCAGAGGGGCTGGCCTCGCTGATGGACGACCGCCCATCATGTGTGGGCCGGAGGCGGGGGCCCAGTGAAGCCTTGGACACAGGCACAGACACACACTCATGAGCCGTGGTGCTGGCCTTACCCTACCTTGAGACATTCCTGGGCCAGAGCCCCAGTGGATGGAGACCAGGCATACTATTTCTCCCAGCCTCAGTCTCTCCATGAATGTAGCGGGTATCATAGTCTAGGTACCCATCATGGGTAGGGGGCGAGCCAACATACCTGATGGTAGGGTCCTCCATAGCCCCTAGGAGGCTCCCACCTGTCTCTCAGAGGGCAAGCAACCCTTCCTCAGCCTGTACTCTAGACCTGGCCAGGCCAGGGTCCTTTGAAACCTTTATCAGCACCTTTATGTTCCTGCTCAGTTGGGCTCACAGGGCCTCCACAGCCTAAGTCCCCCAGCAAAGCCTGAACAGGCTGTGCAGGGGGTGGTGCCTAGTTGAGGTTGGGTCCCTGAGCTCGGGGCAGGGTCAGGCAGGCACACCAGGAGCGGCTGAGGCATGAACAAAGGCTGGGCAGTGGGATTCCAGGTCTCAGAGGTCTGACAGGGTCTGGATCCACTGCACTGACCCAGAAGGCCCTGGGGTCTCTGCCCCAGTTATCCCTGCCCCAACCCCCATTAGCAGCCCCTCTATCTGTTGGGGCAGGGATTACCACCTTGTACAGACAGGTGAACCAAGGCTTGGGGGAATTCTGCCTGGAGGGAACATAGGCCTGGGCTGGGGTGGGCCCCACTGGGCACTCTTGAGCCCTGCTGCACCCAGCTGATGGCGACTCCCACCAGGCAGGGTCGGATGTGCTGATGGTGTTCATGGGCCCCACAGAGGCCACGGCTGACAAGCCTGCAGCCCTGGCAGGCTCAGAGACCTTCCGGCCCTAACTGCTGGCCACCTGCAGGGCCCGAGGAATGCCCAGCTACCCAGCCTGAGGCCTATAGCAGCATAGGCCACCCAGCTGGTGACAGGCTGGAGAGGAAGGGGCAGCTGTGGCCAGGCCTCTGACCCCCGCCCCGCAACTGCCCAGCCCTACCGGGATCACGTCTGGCTAAGAGGAAGCTTCTGAGACCCCCACTTCCTGAACCTCAGAGCAGGCTGGGCTGGGGCCGCCAACTTCCCTCCAGAGCCCCCAGCCCTGCCCTCAGCTCCTCCAACCCAGTCCTGCAGCTCCGCAGCCCCCAGCTACGTGTTTCTGGGGCAGAGGGCAGAGGGCAGAGGGGGTGGCCAGGAGACTTGCCCTGATCTAGGGTCAGCAGGGACAGGAAGCCCTGCTGAATGGGGTGTGAAGACCTGGTGGGTAAGGGGCCTGGCTAGAACGTGAGGGCTGGGCCAAGGAGGGACCTCTCCGGGAGATGAGGCTGCCCATGGAGCAGGGTGATAACATCTGCCATAGGACCCTTTGGATGCAGGCTAGCCCACTGGTTCAACCCTGCGAATGTCAGATGGATGCACCTCTGCCATGGCCAGGGGGATGCCCTGGTTCAGACATCAGCTTCTAGAGCTGGGCTGGGGATGGTTGAGGTCATGGTCGCCCACTGATATGGACTGTGGGAGCAGTTGGTGATGTCAGAACTGGAGTGTCTTAAGGAGGGTCTACAGGAGGGGATCTAGGGCCCAGGTGGAGGCTCTCAGGCCCTCAGGTCTGGTGAGTTTGGACTGTGCCTGCCAGGCTGGTCAGGCTGAGATGACCCAGCCCCTCCATGCTGCTGGGGCAGGAAGTCTGGGTCTGGCCTGAGCTGGCAGAATCAGGGCAGGACCAAGGCCCACACAGAGCAGGAAGTGGCTCTGGACTCCAGCAGGGATGGGGTGGCCTCTGAGAGGCCATTTCCTCCCTGGGAACATCCTGCCCAGGCAGCAGCAGGGAAGAGGGCTCAAGTCCGGGCAGGCAGGAAGGGCCTGGGGCTCAGCGTCCCCTCAGGCAGGGCCCTGGGAGGTCCCAGGAGGGAATGACCTCATGGATGTCTGAGTCTCAGGAACTAAAAGGCCAACTGGGCCTCCCACAACCCCCACCTGGAGCTCCTGGGTCTCCACCTTGGGCTGGGTTCCTGGAGTTTCTAGTAGCCAGCCTTATTCTGCTATGGCCAGAAGCTCAGACCCCTCTGTCTAACCTCGGTTTCCCATATGAGCCATGGCCAGAACCCATGTCTCCCAGCCTGCATGCAGCTATGAACAGAGGGCCAGGAGCTCAGGGAGAGGCCCCACAGGCAGCAACCTGTGCCTCAGAGCTCAGTCCAAGCCATCAGGCTAGGTCTGGGCAGATGGCCCAGCCCCAGCTGCCCCTGCTCCAGGCCCCGGGAGGGGGTCAGAGGCCCAACACCCCCCACCCAACCATGTCCTAAATATAACCGGAGCAGGCGCCTGGCCGGGAATAGAGACCTCTGTCAGCCCCCAGCAGGTGCCAGTGGGAGGAAGGTCAGCGTGATTGGCAGGGGTGCTGGCCGGGCAGGCAGCCAGATGTGGGTCATGTGAATGTCCGGTGGCAAGGCTCAAGGGTGGGGCAGCATGTCCTCACAGGACAGCTGGGTGCCCGGCCCGCCCTGTTCAGGTTAACCCTGGACCCTGCCCTCACCCTCACCCCATTTCTGAGACTGCTGCCAGGCCCCCAGAAGGGTCAGGCCTGCCTGGCACTGTCCATGTGGCTGAGCCCTTAGCACAGTCTCATCCTGCCACTCTGACCCTCGCAGCCCCTGAGTCCCCAGCCTGCAGCCCCACATGGTGACTAAACATCCATCTTGCCACGTGGGGTCACTGAGTGGATGCTCTGAATGCTGTCTGGCACTGTCCAACATCCCTCTGTCCCTCACCCTTGCAGGGTCCTTCTGTCCCCTCCACCCTTAGCCTGTTCCTGCCCTGTATGCTCATCCTGGTGCTATCCCCAGACCCTCTATCCAGGCTGTTCTGAGCTGACCGCTAGCCTGGCTGATGGAGCTTAACCCCAGGTCCTCCAGAATCGCCCTCAGGACCTTACCTCCTGTCTTGGCATCAAGCTGTTCCTGACCTGAGAGTCGGGTGAGGCCCCTTGAGCCCCACATCACTGGGGTCAGGGCCCCAAAGAAGGCAGGTAGGGCTCAGCTGCCCTCTCAGCCCCCTCTGGCAGCATCCTGGGCTCCAGGCTAGGTCCAGCCCTGGCCTCTTTCCTGATCCCAGCGCTGCATCCCCCTCTGCTGGGCGAGTCCTGGACACCCATCAGCTGCCCTTGGACATGGCTCTCACCAGCCAGCATGCTCTACTATTTCCTTTAAAGCAAAGCCTTCTCTCCCACTCCTTCCTGTTGAGAGGAGACCGTCCAGTTAAGAACCTGCAAATATACTGAAAAATGCCAAGCAGCCTGAGAGATGGATGCTTGCTAGTTTTCCAATGTGGACATCCCAGTTACTTGAATACAAATCAACAGTTTTCCCCTTGTGTGACTAAAGTCATGGGCAAGGGAAGTGGGGCAGGAGCGGTAGATGCTGGGGTGGTGAGGCCTGTCCGAGGCACTGAAGGGCTCCAGTGGTCTGGCCTGAGCCTCAGAAGTGGCATGGAAGGGCAGGGCAGATTGAGGCAAGAGTGGAGGCTGATGAGTTCAAGACACCCAGGTGCCCCTGGACCTCACTGGGGGTATTTGTTGATTGACCAAATGAGTATTTATCCAGCACCTACAATGTTCCTGGCACTGTGCTCACCACATGGCACAGCACCATTGCAGAGGTCAGAATCCTGGAGCCTGGGGCTCTAGGAGGGAGTCTTGGGTCCAGGGACTCTTGTCTGAAAAGGACCTGGGGAAACTGGCCATATGGTCCATCCTGTGCTTCTCCACCAGAGCCCCCCCTGGACTGTAGTCTTCGTGCCCTACTCACATGCCCCAGTGATGAGAGTTTCACTCCCCACGAGCAGCCAGGACAGTGAGCTTTGTAGTTCTTGCTTTGCAGGTTGTTGAATAGAAAGCCTCTCCCGGGGTGGGGGGTGGGGGGTGGGGGGTGGGAGGGGGGTGCCTGGGTCACTTAGTAGGTTGAGCATCTGACTTCAGCTCAGGTCATGATCTCGTGGGTTCATGTGTTCAAGCCCTGCCTTGGGCTCTGGGCTGACAGCTCAAAGCCTGGAGCCTGCTTCTGAATCTGTGTCTCCCTCTCTCTCTCTGCCCCTCCCCTGCACGCTCTCTCTCTCTCTCAAAAATTAAACGTTAAAAAAAAATTTTTTTTAAAGAAAAAAAGAAAGCCTCTCCTGGGGAGAGGGGGGAGAGTGCAGGGCCAGCACAGGGGGGTGCCTGGTGTGGTAGGAGTTGGGTGGTGATGTGGGAGGGAGCAGACTGGGGAGGCTGGGTGCTGGCTGGAGAGTGTGGAGTATTATCTACACCCCCTGTCCCACTACCCCTCCTGGCCTGACCCTCAGGTCCCTAGAAGGCAGGTCTCACTCCCATGGCCTTACTTGCACTGGACATGGTAGAGGCTGCAGTGTGGGCTTGTTTGTTCTTCATCTAGTTTTTCTGGTTTGGAGCCTGGATGCCCAAGCAGGGTTAGGGGCCTGAGAATGGATGGGGGTGAGGGGTGGGAGCGGAGTAAGGGGCCCGGCCCTGGCAGAGGTGTGGCTGAGGAAAGGGATCAGGACTGAGTGTGAGGCCATCCTTGGACCCACCTTTCTGTCACCTTCCTGTCCATACCTGCCTTCACCTGCAGACAAGTGGGTGAGCTCCACCCTGAGCCATGGGTGTCACCCACATGGGCTTCTGGAGGAGATCTGGTCTTGAACCCATCTGCCACCTACTGGCCCAGTTGCAGGCTAAGGAGGGGACCTACTGTGCAGCCTCAATGAGGTTTTTGCCATCAGAGGGTCAGGAGCAGGTTCCCAGTAACCACCTGGCTTTGGTTTCTGGCCCCATCAGCCTTCCTTGGAGAGGCCTGAGTAATGCATTCTGTGTGTGGGGACAGTGGGGATGGTGGGCAGTGGCTTAAGGCCCCAGAGTGTGGAGCTCTTAAGGGAGGCACCTCCCACCCACATAGCATCTATCTACCTTTGGCTTAAATCTAGGTTCCTCTGCTTCCTGCGTGTGGGGCCCTGGGTGTCTCTATACCTCTAGAGGGGACTGCTAGGGTCTTCCTCCTTTCTCCTGCCTCCTGGTCCTCCCATGCCCCATGGACCGCCTCTTCTTCTAACCCTAGCTGCTCAAAATGCCTGGATGCCCTCTCCTCTTTCCAATCAAATTCTGCCCACCTGCCCTTCTCCTGGATCAATGTGGGGAAACTGAGGCCAAAGGAATGGAAAGAAGTGCTGGCATGTAGCAATGTTGAGTGGTGCAGCCAGAACTCTAATGGGGGAGATGGTGGCAGTGGTGGGTGCTGGCCGAGACTGACAGAGCCAGTGACTTCTGGGCAGCCTGGCTTCCTGGGAGGGGCTGCTCTGCTAGCTTCAGCCCCTAGTGGGTACATTTCCCCAGGCCTTGCAGGGCCATAGTGTGCCTTCAGACATCAGGGACCTGGATAGAGGGCCCTGAGCAGCTACCTGGACAAGGGAGCTAGATGGCATATGTACCTCTCAGAAGTGGTATACACTTCCAACAACGGCCCTTCCTCCGGGCAGCCCACCCTCATCTTCCTCTGAGCATTTGGTCAGGGTACCCAGGGTTCATCACCCACTAGACACTCACCATCTCCATTTCAGAGTTAGGGAAGCTGAGGCACAGTGACATAGTGTGTCTGTCCTCACAGCATGAGTCCAGGCCTCACAGTAAGGGTGGCGTGTCCAGTGAGGTGAGGGGGCAGGGGCAGGGGCAGGGCCAAGCATGGGACTGCCAAAAAGGGAGACTGATGGGCTCCCAGTGGGGCATGAGGCACAGGATTCATGCTGGGAGAGGCAATTAGCAGCTGAGGATGGGGCTGGGAGTGTGTATGCCATTTGGAGCTCATGGTTCAAACGCCAGTGGGTTTTGAGGGTGCATAGGAGTTCACCAGGGCAGAAGAGCAAGCGAGAAGCACAGCGTGGTGACGCTCACAAAGGCCCTGTGGGGAATTGGGGCTCAGGGTGAGCAAGCAGTACCCAAACCCCTGAGACAAGATGCTGGGATTCATTCAGTTCTGTCCTCACCTACACCAGACTGTCCAGAGCTCCGTCCCTCCGGGCAGAGATTAAAGGGCTTCAGAGGCTGGGGCAGGCTCGGGGGAGGGAATCTGTACAGCAGGGCTGACTGTAGGCTTTCTCTCTGGACCTGAAAGGACTATCCCTTCTCTGGGCCTCAGTTTCTCCATCTGTAAAATCGTGAATATGGCCCCTAAAGGGGCTCATGGCTCTGATAGACTTGCTGGCTCAGGGTAGGGGGTATGGCCAAGCCCCACCAACTGGGACCAGGCCAGGGACTCAGCCACAGGTGCTTGGAAGGCTGGGAGCCCAGCTGGCTGGGGTTGTTAGGATGGTCTACCCCGGAAGAATCATCAGAACATCTGTCCCCGTGCTCCCCCACATTCCCCACTAGGCCTGGGCTGGCCCAGCCCCCAAGCATTTCTTAGAGATTAGGCCCTAATCCCTTTCTGCTCCAGGGGGACCCCAGCCTTGGTTTGCTGTCCACTCAACCACCCCATCCAGCCCTCAAGACTCTGGAAAGCTTCCAGAGGGAAGATGCTCCACTGAGGTGGGGCCCGGGACCTGGCCCTCACCCTGGCCAGCTCTACTCAACCTGAGGCATGCTTCTGGGCCCCTCTATTGCTCAGGTGAAGAAGAATCTCTTCTGATGTTGAGGTGAAGAAACTGTCATGTTGCTTTTTCGAGCCAGTTCTATGGGTACAAATCCCCACCCTCACACCTGCACCCCAGACAGGCATTGCAAATCCATCCCTGATCCACGTTGCTCCAGGAAGCATCAGCTTTCACAGCCCTGAACTCCAGGTGGTTCTATCGGTGGGTCAAAAGCAGTGCAGTCAACTTGCCTGCCCTGATGGGGGCAGGGAAGGGCAGTCTGGTAGCACCCTGGGTTCCTGGATCAAGGAAAGCCAGCCCTAGAGGGGTTCAGGGCTTTTAACGGTTTTACATGGTGCTGGAGGCCCAAGAGAGAGGGACCAGCAGAGTGGGGAGGTTGGCACTGAAGTTGTCCCCTCTGACCCCTCATGGACGTTCCCACCTCATCACCCCTCCCATCACCAGAAACTTCAGTCCAGGGAGGGGCAGGGTTGGTTCGAGGGTAGGGGTAGGAGGGCTGGCCCTGCCCCCACAAGGGCTGGGAGGGCGCCTTGACACAGCTCGGGCTCCAGAAACATTTGCTTTAAGTCTTAAAATATCAGGTTCCTGCATCACAGGGCTCCCCTGGGGGCCACCGGGCAGGCGGGAGGGATTTCAGGAGTAAGAAGATCCCCTCACTGGCCCCCACCTCATCAGCCGATCTGCCCGCCCCTTGGCCTCAGCAGAAGCCAGCCAAGTGTTTGGTGGCAGCCAGCAGGGCCCCTACTCTTCTGTTCTGGGGGAACCCCCAGTTGACCATGGCAAACCCCACCTCTTTGGAACCCCAACCTTCAAAGAACCCTGGGGTGGGGTAAAGGTGCAAGACCCAGCAACCTGTCTCCCCATAGAGCTCAAACTTGCTCCAGTGGACTCATGGATGCTTTTATCCAAGGACACAGTTCAGATAGGGAAACTGAGGCCCAGGGGAAGCAAGGCTTCTTTAAAGCCACAAACAAGCCTCTTGTTCATGGCAGTAGAGCTGTGTACCCTACCCTAGTGTCCAGGCCTGTGGCAGATACAGGGCCATTAAGGAGAAGTCTTTTTTTTTTTTTTTTTAAGTAATCCCTACACCCAATGTGGGGCTCAAACTCACGATCAAGTGTCATATGTTCTACCAGATGAGCCAGAAAGATGCTCAGGGGAAGTCTTGAAATGGTGATGACGCTACTTTGGTGCTGGGTCCAGCATTCAAAGTGGCTTCCCACGGGCAGAAACATTTGCATGGGGTTTTGAAGGGTGAGTAGGAGTTTTAGGATGGTCCTGGTAGGCAGGTTCCCTGGACAGAAGGGCCAGCTTTAGCAGAAGGACCAGCCTGGAGGGTACAGCTGGTGCCAGGCTCATGGTGTAGATAGAACAGATGGCTCTGAGGGGGCAAGCTCTGAAGCGCCTTGAACACAGGGCTAGGCAGATGGTTAGCCCTGCTCCCAGGTGAGGGTGGGTTGGAGACTCAGGTAATTCTGGTGCTCAGAGGCTTTGGGACCTGTTGCTTGAGGGGGACAGAAGAGCCCTCCTGAACAGTTCTGCCACTCAGTGTGAAGGTGGCTGCCTCCTACCTCAGCTACCCCTGGGACCACCACCCGGAGGAAGGCACAGCCCCCACAGCCAGCCCACTCCCTCCCAGGCAGACCACCGGCCTCGGCCCGGGGGACCAGCCTCAGTGCAGAACGGGAATTGGAGCCGGCAGCAACAGCTGGCCCCACTCGAGCGTCCCCCGGGGGCCACTGCCTTGTTCCCAGGCCCCCAGCCCAGCCCGTTCCCAGGCTGCACCCCACCCCCAAAAGCACACTGCTAGGGACGCGGTTGGGCGAGGCTGTGAAGGGACCACCGGCTGGGAAATCTCCTATCCCCTCACTATCAGGATGCAGGACCTCTGCATCAGGCTGGGAGGAGGCACAGCACAGCCCCCAACCCACGGGGCCCCTGCCTAATTCCACTGCTCGTGTCCATAGGCTCAGTCTCCCCTGCAGGAATACACACACTTCAAATGATTGGAAGACTCCAGGGGGACCCCACCGGCCAGAGGGAACCATGGAGGAGGGGCAGTGAGACCCCCACCAGCTTTCAAAGCAGATGCACACAGATCTGTGTAGGTGCAGAAATACATCATTTTGGTGGCTGCTGTCCTTTTTGGTAGCACATGTTGGATGAGTGTCTACTTGCTTCCCTGGGAGCTCCAGGGAGTCTTGGAGAGCTCTAGGTGGTGCCCACAGACCTTGTGTTTCTGTCGTCCACCTCTGCCCACCCCATGCACACCCTGGGGTGCCAATTTCTATCTGTGGCTGAGCCATTGAACATCTGTGTGTCTGCCCGGCCCTTCAGAGGATTCCGGACGCAGCCATACATCAGGGTGCTCCCCTCTCAGAAGGGTCACCACTGTGTTGGCTGCTGCTGAGTGTCTGACGGCCTGGAAGATCTATCTGTTTTCAGGGTCGCCCATACCCTGGCTGGGGCAAGTCTTCTGTTTTGCAGGTGGGGGAAACTGAGACCCAGAAAGACTGTGAGGCTGAGGCCGTGGCAGAGCCTTAAGGGTGGAAGTGTCCTGTGGACTGCTGACCGTGACTGCCAAGTGACATGGAGCAGTGGGGGAGGGATTGGAGGCAGTCTTGGGAGGGGAATGGGGTGGGGCCAGGTACAGACCCCTGAGATCCACACTGTCCACACCGTCCTGCTTTGTGGCTGGGGCCAGAGGAGGCAGGGGCCAGAGCAGCTCTCCCACAACCCCAAGGAGCCAGGTGCGGTGTCTACAAAGGGCAGAGAGTTACGGCCAGGAGGATTAGTAGGTCGTTGGCACCCCTGAAACCCAAGCTGGCTGCTGGCTCTGGGAATGGGCGTCTGACCCCTCTGCGGCCTCCTGGATCCCGGAGAAAATCCTCGAGGCCGAGTTAATACCAAGACCAATTTTTATTTCAACAAAGTTAAGTCTCAACAATGTGACACTGAGGGAGAGGGATTTTCCTGCCACAAGGGAAGGGGGGCTGGGGTCCCAACATGGCGCTGCCCTTCCCCCTCCTCTCCTCCCCCAGCTGTCCCCACCGCAGGGGTAGGGACTGGGTTCCCCTGAAGATGAAGCTCTGTCACCAAGCGGTTCAGGCTGTTCCTTGCAGAGTGATCCCACCACCTCCAGCTCTTCTTCCTCAGGCCTGCAGGCTCCCGGGGCCTGGAATGCCCTCTCTGTCCCTCTCTGGCCTCCCAGGCCCCTGAGTTGAGCCAAGGGGTCTCCAAATCCCCCACCTTTCCTTATCTTGTCCATGAAGGTGGGTATAACCCATGTCTGTGACCTGGACAGGCAGGTCTCCGGAAGGTTCTCTGATCGATGCATGAGCCTATGTCCCTCGGGTCACACAAACTTTGTGGACCCTGACCACGCCCCATGTGGACGGGCCACACATCCTCCTACTTCCAAGGGTGACATTGGCCTGGACTCAGACCCAGCCCAGGGTGCTCTCTGGGAGGGCTGTAGGGGAGGAGAAAGAGCCCTGGTGGCAGAGGGCCGCCCCCCCTTCCCCCCCCCCCAGCCTTTCTTCCCACCCCTAGAATCCCCAAAGGGAGAGTGGGAGGGGCTGGGACCCAAGAGGCTCGGCCTCGACCTCACTGGCCCCCAGCCAAGCCTGGGGCCAGACCCGGAAGCTGCTCTCCAACCAGATAATCGATGGTCTGGGGGCCGTAGTGGCTGCAGGAGGGTTGGGAGCCCTGTCAGAAATTGCTCCTGACGATGACCACATGCGCGGCCCGAAGGGACAGGCTCAGCCAAGCCCCACCTCGTTACCCTGCCTTCCCTCTGTAGCGGCCACTCCATCACCCTCACCCCGGCTTCTGCAGCCTTCCAGGCGGGGCGTCCACTACTCCTCATTCTATGGAGGAGAAGAGGGCCTGTTTGGGCCATGGCCTCTACATGGACCCCAGCCAGCATTCAGTGGTTGCAGGCCCCGAGTGTTATAGGGTAGACCCAAGTGGGCACAGCCATGGGAGGCCCATGACAGTGGGGGGACACACACTGGAGGGCCGAGGGATGGGTGTGTGCAAAAGTTAGAGGTACGTCGGGCTGCCCAAGGCTGTCCACATGGGCCCCTGGGCTTTACTCTGAGGGTACTGCCCGAGGGCAGGGCTAGGGGCCCAAGGGCACCCTACGACAGGCCAAAGTCAAACCAGATGGGCTGGGGGCCCCGTGGGGCAGGCGGGCCATTCGTCACCGTTATCTGCCCCGCCGCCGCCAAAATCACAAACACATTTTTAAGTGAAGGACTGGCTGCCACCGGCCTGCAGGCCCTGATGCCGCCCAGCTGTGGCCACACTGGGTGGGGGTTGGGGGTGGGGGAGGGTATGGAGAGGGGGTATGGAGGATTAGCAAGTGGTTGGCCTGATGGAGGAGTGCCTGCAGCCCCCAACATACCCTCAATGTGTTCTGGAGGCCGAGCCTGTGCCAAACCTCCCATAATCTGACATCTACAGTCTCCCCTGCTTGGACCCCTCTGGAGCTGGGGTGATGGGCCCCAGAAGCACCCTCATCTCTGCCCTGGGTACTCCTGCTCCCTGCCTTCCTCCCACAGCCTTGGCATCACAGATTCACCCTCTGACCCACATACTGACCTGGGATGTGCATTGGGGCTATTTGTGAGGACAGGGGCTCTAGGTCAGGGATGTGCTTTCTGCATAAGGCTGGTGGCTCAGTAGTTGCTCCATGGGAGAGGCTGGGTTCAAGACCCAGAGAGACAAAGACAGAAACAGAGGCAAGAGATAAAAAGAGACAGAGATGGGAGAGGGAGCCTGCCTGCCCCTGTCACCAGAGACCCACCCTATGTGTCACCACAAAGCAAGCCTGGGTGGCATGGACATGTCCCGCTTGTCCTGTGGCCCGGTTTTGCTACGTGGCAGGACCCGTCCTCTAGGGTGTGCAGGTGAGGGTGGGGCTGGGCTCCGTCAGGCCATCACTCTGGGAGCCGAATGCAGGTCCTGCCCAGCACCCTGGACCCCCGGGCAGGCCCATGGGGGTGGGGGGCGCCGGGAGAAATGGCCTGTGACGGGGGTGGGCGTCCCGGGCGGGAAAGCAAACAGTGTCAGCAGCTAATGAGCGGGAACCGGGCCTGGGGCCGAGGGCCCGGGGAGGGGCACGGCCATCGCTCATCCTGACAGGCGGGCAGCGAGGGAGGGCTGGGGACTAGAGGTAGGGGGGAGCATGAGAGCCGACAAGAGCATACCCTAGAGACCCGACCCCACACACAGACGGACAGACGGACAGAGTGGAGGCAGGCAGGCCTCTCACCCCTGGCTGACTCCCATCCCTGGCTGTGGCCCCAGTGGCACCCCACTTGCTCCATCATCTCCTCTGTCTGACCCAGCTGGCTGTCCTCCTCCCCCATAACTAGTCTTTGCAGGACAAAGGAGACTGTCCCAGGAGGGGGTGCTGAACCTGGGAACCCCACATTGCACACTGGGGTATAGGAACGGGGGTCTTGAGGCCCTGCCCCTCCCTGGGCATTTCCCAATCTTTATAAAGCAGAGAAGGCCAGGTGTGCTCTGAGAGGCCCTCCTTGCCCTGACTTTCCATGGTCACCCTTCCTCCCTCCCTGTGTGCAGCCCCAGCTGTCTTCGAGGTCCCCACCCTTTCACGAAGTCTTCCCTCGATACCTCCAATACCTCCGACAAGCCCTGAAGCAGTGGGTGGGCTGACTCCACCACCAGGGAAGCAGCCCCTCCAGTCTTGCATATTAAAGCTGCAGTCCCATTTCACAGGTGGGAAGACTGAGGTACAGAGTTGGATGTCAGGCCCAGCTCTTGGTCTCCCGGCCTCTAGCAGATTAGAAGCCCCTGCACCCCAGGTCTTGCCCAGGCAGAGCTGACCCAGCCTCTTGGCCTCTTGTCTGCCTTGAGCTCCCTAAAATTGCAGGATTTCTGAGCAGGCAAGACCTCGAGAGTGCTCCTGAGTTTCTCCTGGCCGGCCCTGGCCCTGGTGGCCCCATGAAAACTCAGCTGCCCGAGTGGCCTGTAAGTGCCTGCCTACGGGGGTGTCCAGGCCCCTGTCTTGCCTCGGCTATGAAGGAGGGGCAGCCATAAATTCACACCGCCAGCCGCCTGAGGGATAAATGTGTCATCGACTGCACGATTTACGAGCACACCCCTGGCCCGCAAGGCAGAGAAAACAAGCCTCTGTGTACACATGGCGCGGCGGGCAGGGATGGGCGGCTGCCGGGGGGCATGTGGGGGCATGGCAGGCCAACAGGACACGTGCATGCGAGAGGTGCAGGGATGTGGACATGAGGGTATGGGGACACAGACATGCAAATGGGTATGTGGGGACAGACATACTCATAAAGGGAGGTGGAACTGTACATCTTTGATATACCCACAAACACACATGCGCACACACACACACACACACAACACACTGGTGTGATTGCATATACACGCATGCATCTGAAGGTGGCACAGCATGCTCAGGGACACTCAGTGGCCACGTCACCCAGAAGCATGCATGGTTCCACCCTGGAGGTGTGCTCTTTCTCCCACATCCCGATTCCCACAGAGAAAGGAAAGACAAGGAAGGCTCTCTGGACGTTTGTGTGTGCATGTATGTTTGTGCATGTGCATGTGTACGTACGTGTGCTTATACGTGTGTGAGTGTGTGTGCAGGGTCTCTACTATCCCCAGACAGCCCACGCAGGGCGCCATGGTGGAGGGCCCACTGCGTGAGGATGCAAAAACAGAGCGGGGACCAGCTGGCCTATGGAGGATATAGGTGTGTCAGGAGACCAGGATGTGTGGGAACAAGGGCTGGGTGGTGATGCCTCGGTCCTGTGTGGGGCCTGACTGTCTCAGAGGCCCAGGGGCACCAGGAGCCATGGCCCTGACAGGCCAGCCACTGAACACACCCCAGGCATCAGTGCTAAGCAATGAGGCCATAACAGCCTTGACCCCTCACAGTCCCACTGCCTGGCCTGCTGACCATGCGTGCATTGCCCACTTTGTCCACCAGGACCCTGTGGGGCAGTTCTAGGCTCGAGGCTCTGCTGGCACCAACCAAAGTTACCTGCTGGGACTAATCCAGGTGCAGCAGCACAGGCCTGAGAGTGCAGGGGTAGGGGTGGGGGTGGGGGCGCGGGGACTGCAGCAGGAAGCTTCAGGAAACAGAGGATTCCAGGAAGACCCCGGTGGACTCAAAGCAGCGTCACCGAAGTCTGGCAAGGACTTAGGATTCTCATGGAATTGAGGCTGAGGGTCAGCCTTAGCTGTCAACACCTTTCCGTGGATGATCTGGGGACCCACTCATGCTCCAGACACTCATCTTGCTGGCCTTGCCACAAGAGAGTCAGGAGTGTGGCCCCCCGGGAGGATTTCTGTGGCGGTGGATCCCCAGCCCGGGGCAAAGGGGCTGACTGGTATCCTGGAGACCACCATGGCAAAACCATGGTACCCCAAATAAGGACAGACAACATCACTGCCCTCCACACTGGGGACCTCCAGATACAGAGCAGACACCTGGAGAACCGATCCGGGACCTCTGAGACCAGAGACCTCCACACCAGGGACCTGCCAAACGGTGACCTCAGACCAGAGATCCCCAGAGGAGAGACCCCCATACCAGAGACGCCTACACTAGAAATTCCATACCAGGGCTCCAAAGAGAAGAGACCTATAGAGCAGGGGCTCTAGATGAAGGATCTGCAGCAGAGAGACTCATAAAATAGGGACCCTCACTAGGGACCCCCGGAGCAAGGGGTACCCAGGTGAGGCATTCTGTGCCAGGAGAGACCCAGGGCTCCCACAAACAAGTCTGTCCCCATTTTTCCTATAAAGAGAGCCAATGGTCTTCCCCCACTCCCCCCCTGCATGAACATCTCAGGATGGCGTTGTCTATGGGCTCTGGCTCTGCTCTGGTCTGTGTCACTGGTGTCCTCCCGGGTGTGGCCCTCCAAGACGCACTCTTGCAGGAGATGAGGCAACTTGAACACGGTGAGCACCTTCAGTGGGCACACAGGGGCGCAGGCGTGTTGGGACAGGCGGCTGTCAGGGGCGCCCGTCCCCCGCCCCCCCCCCCCCCCCCCCGCAGCCCTGCCCAGACAGAAGCCCTTTCCTCGGTATCTGGCTGGAATCCTTCAAGAGCATCTTTAAATAAACAAAGCACAGAGAAAAGTGAGCTCCTAAATACAAGTCACATTAACATAGATTTCCATGCAGAAGCACAGCAGAGCTTGGCCTTTAGGCCTCCCATAGGCCTCCTCAAAGCCCTGCTCAAGCCTGGGAGTTTTAGAGGCCCAGGGGCACAATCACCTGGGCGATGCCCACACTGCCCCGGACACTCCCCAGCCCCCTGGCCCCAGGCTATAGTCTCCCTCTTGGGAATGGGCACACCAGGCCTATGCACACACCTGGGCAAGAGAAGCAGCATGGGGACCCTCTACTTGCCCTGAGGTCTGTACCCCCAAACCCCAGGGGTTCCCTCTGGCAAAGCTTGAAGGATTCCCTTCCAGCCCCTCTCACTTCTTTTTTTTTCTTTAAAGTTTATTTACTTCTTTTGAGAGATACAGAGACAGTGCAAGTGGGGGAAGGGCAGAGAGAATCCAAGCAAGCTCCACCCCATCAGCGCAGAGCCTGACAAGGGGCTCAAACCGACATAGCCGTGAGACCATGACCTGAGCCAAAAGCAAGAGTCAGACGCTCAACCAACTGAGCCACCCAGATGCCCCAGGCCCCTGCTACTTCTGAAGGGTTTTTTTTTTTTACCCCACTGGGGACACAGTGACCTTGTGGGGATGATCCCAGGGTCCTGTGTGACTGGGACAGAGGCAGGGAGAGCAGCACTGGGGTGGGTGGAGAGAGCCAGTGAGGCTGTCCTTGTTGTTGAAGGTGCCCTCCCGTCCCCCACCCCTTGCCACATGAGTGTCTATCTGGCCGAGAGCCCCTCAATTTGTCTAACACACTTAAACAGGGTGAGGTGAGGCCCTCCCCACAAGGACACCTGTAGTAGGACAAGGGGTGAGGAGGGTGGGAGCCTCTGATAGGTGAAGGCTGCAGTCCAAGGGACCTGCACCCCCAAGCCCCCCCAGACCATGCAGACAGTAGCCTCCAGATGGGACTGCACACTGCTGGGAAGAATGCTTCAGAACCAACAAATGACTGGATGGAGCTCCCCTCACACATCTGGGGCCCTTCTGCCCTCTCCCTCCTACAGGCTGAGCCCAGGGCACCTCTGGCCCCTGCAATCTCTGTACCCTCCCCTGACAGGCGTCTCCTGGCAGCACAGTGCTGCTCCCTCAGCCTGAACATCCCCAGGAGCCCTCCCCACCACCTGCCTTCGACATACCAGTCAGTGCTTTTGATGTCCCGGGGCTGGGGCACTCAGGTTTGTTCTGAGGGTCAAGGGGATCATCCACATGATGAGGACCAGGGTTTCTCTCAGGCACAGAATTCCAAGAGCTCTGAAGGACGCTCCCGTCCCCGCTCCCTCCGCTCTTTGAGAGATTTCATGGTGGACATTTGTTTCCCTGTGTATAAGTGGCCTTCTTTCTGCCGCAAGAGCCCCGAGGGGTTGTCTGCAGGACAGACCCCTGGGCCAGGGATCCATGAGGCCAGTGGCTGAACTGGGGGTCTGGGCAGTGAGGGTGCTGAGCACACTCCATAGGTCTTGGGAACATTTTCATGGGCTCTCTCAAGCTTTGCCCACTGAGTACTGACCCCCCCAGGGGATGTCCACAGTAATGGAGGGGTCCCCACCTGGTCGATCTCCCAGCACCCTTTGTCCAGCTGGCCTTCACCACGCTGCGGGGTGGTGGTGACAGGAAAGCAGGACAGAAGGAGGGAAAGACCGTGTTTCCTCTGGGGCAGAGAAGATCCCCATGGGAAGGCTTCTCTGGGAAGGACTGCTGATCCCCAGACCCTGCAGGGCCAGCCCATGGGTTCTCCTGATAGGACAGGACGTCATCTTCTGCAGACATTTCCTGTCTGTGCACAGAGAAGGTGAGGACGAGGAGAGTGTTGCATCCATTGTAGACAGCCCTGGGTGTAGACAGCTCTGGGCATGTGACTGTGCTGGGGAAAAACAGAGGTAGGCCTGGGGGATACCCCAGGGGCTGTTTAAGGAGGGCGGGACACAAGAGCTAAGGCCAGGCCCAGTCACCAGGACCAATGACCCTAAAGGCCCCCCTCAGCCTAGGGGGCGAGTGCTTCCCGAGAGCCCCCTGCTGATTTATGGTTCTCCAGGGTGGACAGAGTTATGGCTGCTAAGGCCTTGCTCCCTCCCTCTTCCTCCTCCCTGTTGGGGGTCGGTTGGGGTGGGGTGGCTCTCAGCTGGTTTCCAGATGGGCCTGATAGAGGGGGCATCTTGGGGTGGGAGGCCAGACACCCTGAGCAAAAGGACCTGGCCAGTGTCAGCTGGCCAGCCATAGCTGCCTTTGTCTCTCTCTGTGGTTGTCTCTGTCTCTGTCTCTGTCTCAGGCTCTGTCTCTGTCACATGCAGCCCCCCTTCCCCGAGGCAGCCTGGGTGGGTGGGAGTGGGAGCCGGTGATTTATCGCCTGCTGCCTGTCTTCCATCGGAAACGCCGGGGGTGGGCGCAGACGGTGCAGTGAGCTATGGGCCCCCAGGGCCCCGCCACCCACCCCAATGTTGTTTGCTCTGTCTGGGCGGCGGGTGCACCCCACCCCAACGTGGCCAGGGCTTCGGGGGCCCCCAGACCTTCCCAGGGCCTCGTCCACGCGGGCCCCACTCAAGTCTCCGCCCACCGAGGGGCCGCCCCCCTCCCCAGGCTCCCCTTCATCTCCCCAGGCAGGAGGGGGCCCACGAAGGACCCGCACCCACTCCTCGCCCCCAGGTTGGTCGGGAGGTGGCGAAGCGTCTGTTCCACTCCCCCTGGGGGGCTCCCATTCCACCATCCCCACCGGCTTCTTCCTTCTAGTCGCCCTCCACGCCACGGGCCACCACGCAGCCGCTCCTTCCAGCCCCGCCTCGGTGCACACAGCAGGGGCCCAATATATGTTTACGGAGCAAACAGGCGGCAGGAGTGCGGCTGGTGCACCTGAGCTGACACTCCCTCCGCCTGGCGGAAGAAGTCCCTTGTCTTCCCTGTTGATGGGCTGTCAGCGACCCCGGGGAGGGGAAGGGAGAGGAAGGTAAAGGAGGGGAAGGGTGTAGAGGGGGCGCGCTCACCCCTCCCTGTCAGCGGCCACTTGATGCACCCTTCCCTGATCCCGTGGGGTGTGCGACCTGTCGTCCGCCGTCTCGGCGATCCACCCCCACCAGCCTGGGCAAATCCGTCCTCTCCTGGCCTCTGTTCCTCTGCGGACCCTGGTTGCACGCCCAGGGCTCACCTCGGCTGCCCTCGCCCCACGTGGGGGATTTTCCGCAGACCACGAGCGCCCTCTGGTGGCTCATTCGGGTCGCGGCGCGTGAGGGGAGAACCGGATGCCGATTTGGGGGCGGGAGGTCCTCAGCCGAGGCCGCAACCCATTTCACAGACAAGGACACGAAGATTGCCAGAGGGAGGTCACGGCTGTATCTGTCCCAGGAATGCCGTCTGGCCCTGCCGGGGCTTGTTCAGAGAGGCTGGGGGTGGGCAGTGATGTGGTCAGAGGACCCCTGGGCTGTAGGGCAAAGGACCCTGAATCAGACAGCTTGGGGGCTGCAGGTGTGGGGGGATGCGTAGTGCCTTGAGTGGCCACCGTTTTGTTCCCATCTGGAAGGAGAAGGAGTCTGAAACCGCAGAGAGGACCAGGCTGTCAGTGGGGAAGGAAGGGCCCCTGGGGCAGGTGTGGTGTCCATTAGATGGAGGACCACGCTGAGGGGAGGGGCATGGCAGACCCTTGAGGTGGGGGTAGAGGTGTACATTCCCCCTCCCTGCACAGGGCCATTCAGGGGCGCTGAGCTGGGACCATCCACTTCCCCCACACTCCTTGGAGGCCCCAGGGTCAGTGCATGGAGGGTCAGCTCAGGGTCACAAGTTGGGACCGGGGACTCCCAGGCAGCCCGGAAAAGATTCGCCAGGGAGGCCAGGCCAGCACCCTCTGTGGTCAGTACCTTGGGCAGAAGCCAATCTAAATCATGGAGAACTGACAAAAGAGAGAGAGAGTCTAGGAGGAACCATGGAATTCAGCTGCCCTATTTACCAGGGAGTAAGGAAGTTCTTCCTCAGGTCTGACCAGACTGTGACACCAGCCTCTTTCCTACATCAGAGGAGCTCTAGCTGCTTCTGCAGCTCCGGGCTCTCAGGGTTCCTTGTGCCCACCCTCTCAGAGGGACACAGCCCAGAAGCCCTCAAACTTGTGGGCAGTGGGCCTGGGCTCCTGCTGACCCCTCCGCATAGTGTCTGCTGGAGCCCGGGCTCACAGCCCAGGAGGCTTCCTTCTCTTAGCTTGGGGTCACCTAAGACCCCCAGGCCATTTTCTCCTGAGCCCTACATTTGTTCCCTGAAGGCCTCAGTGAGGAGTAAGAGAGGAGTCCTAGGGGCTCTGCTTCCAGTGCAGCGTGGAGAAAGCTCAGGCCCAGCAGGAAGACCCCTCTCTGGCATCTGGTTTCCTCCTCTGGAAAGTGAGGGGGAACATCCCCTCCCTGTACCATGCTGGGACTGAGTTAGGCTGCCTGTGTACCTTACTGTGACAAAGACTATTACCTCTGACCCCCACCAGGGGCTCTGGGTGTGCTGGGCCATCCCTGAGGGTGTGGGGGGGGGGGGCGGGGGGGTTGGCAGTTCATTTGTACAAAAGGGGCCATCCCTGATGTAGTGATAAGGCCGGATGGACGGCTGGACAGTCGGCCACAGCCCACAATGGGCCGGATGCCCCGCACCTGCCCACAAAGGAGGGGGTGGCTCCTGCCTCACGTCTGACCGGCAGCCCTGAGATAGCATCAGCCCAACCGGAGGGCCATCCATCTTGTCCCACAAAGACTGGGACAAAGGCCATGTCAGCGGCAGCCTCCCCGACCCGGTCAATGGGGGCCAGAGCCTTCCTGTGCCAGGCGCCCCAGGCCCAGGCCTGAGGCTTCTTGTCAGGGTCCTGTTTGGGTGCATGAAGAGTGGCCTTCATTGTTTACAGGGCCAGCCAGGTGGAGGCCCCACCCAGGGCAGGAATGGGACTCCAATATTGAGGAAAGTGTCAGCCCTTCATTTGGGCACCCTGGGTCCCTTGTTGGCAGCTTGTGCCACAGTGGGGCACCCTGGAGGAGTCCCAGGCCCTGGCTGCTCAGCCTGAGTTCAGGGGTGAGATAGGGGAGACCAGGGACCAAGGCTGGTCCGAGCGGTCAGAGGCACCTTCCCACGGGAAGTGGTGGTCAAGTGCAGAACATGATTCCAGACACTGTGCAGCTCCCTGGTACCCACTCAACCCTGCAGGGACCTGCCTCGCCTGTCCTCCAGAGGCTGAGCTTCTAATTCAGATGCCCAGGGAGTTCCAGGTGGGTCATCAGATTATTCTCACCACCCTGACCCATCCCTGACTGCCCTGAAATCTGCCCATCCACGCTCCCAACAGTCGTCAGAGCCTCCTCACGGCCCCTCACTGACCCCCAGAGACCCCAGCTCCAAACATCCTCTCTCTTTCTCTCAACCACACTGTCCTGCAGTGCCCTCGATGTCCCCACTGTCTTCACTGTCCAGTATCCTCACCGTCCCCGTGTCCTCACTGCCCCTCAGTGTCCTCACTGTCTCAACACTGTTTTCACTGTCCCCACAATGTCTTCACTACCCTATAATGTGGTCACTGTCTGAGTTCTTCTGTGCCTTCCACTTGAACTCCTTTGAAAGTGAGTGGTCTGGGAGAGTCACTGATCCCGTGTTGGGTGTAGGAAGATGTGATGCATCCCCCTTGAATCACCTCCTAGGGCTTGTCCTGTGGTTTGGGAGGGGAATTTCCGGGTGGTGGGGCACAGAGACCAGTCAGATTGGGAGAAGGGTTTATTCTGCACTGGAGTTTGGTGTGGGGAACCTCGCAGGGGCTGGGCTGCAGCTCACCCCCCTTGACCCGCCTAAGCGTCCTGGGCTTTGGCTCGCCTCGCTGCAGAGGGGCGCGTGTGGCCCGGGGCCCGCAGGGGGGTGGTGGGGTCTGGAAGACTGTGCCCAGGCGGAGGACGAGCCCCGGTCCGGGTCAGGGCGAGGGCTCCTTGGAGCAGGGTCCTGTCGGGCTGGCACGCCCGCGTCGCTCAGCGCCTCTCAGGACTACTCGTAGAACTCGCTGGCTCCGGCCGTCTCCGCCACCAGCGGGGCGGTCAGCGACAACGGGTGCGCGGCGCGGGCGCGGGCGCGCAGCCGGCGCAGGCGACACAGCAGCAGCAGCAGCAGCAGCGCGTGCAGGAGCCCGAGGCCGAGCAGCAGGAGCTGCGCTGCCAGCGCCCCCCAGCAGAGCGCGCCCGGCGCACAGGCGGCGCGCAGCTCGTCTTCCGCCAGGTACGGCAGCAGGCGGCCGCGCAGCGCCGGGGGCGCGGCGCAGCGCAGGTCGCGGTAGGGCGCGCGCTCGGGCCGGCCGGCCAACCAGGCGCGCAGTGGCACCAGGCGGCAGTCGCAGCGCCAGGGGTTGCCGCCCAGGTGCGCGGCGCGCAGCACGGGCAGCGAGTCCAGCAGCCCCGGCGGCAGCGCCGTCAGATTGTTGCCCGTCAGCACCAGTTCAGTCGTGTCCGGCGGGAAGGCGGCGGGCAGCGAGGCCCATGTCAGCCCGCGGCGCCCGCAATCCACGCGCGTCCCCGCACAGCCACACGGCGCGGGGCAGCCCGCGACTGGGCGGCTGAGCGGCGCTAGCAGCAGGAGCAGCAGGCTCAGCGCCCGGCGCGGCCCTGCAAGGGAAGCGCCGCAGTGAGCCTGGTGGCCTGTGTGGCACCTGAGCGGGTCCCTGTACACCCCAGGGCGCTGGGCCCGGCCCGGGCCCCGGAGACCCGAGCCCCGCCTTACCCGAAAGCCTCTCCACCTCGACCATCCGCGCGCTGACTGGAAGTCCGCCCTAAATCTCCCTACTGCAGCCCAGATGACTGCAGCGCCTCCCAACCCGACTCTGCTCAAGGAGCGCAGTCCCGGGCCTGCCTGACCCCAAACTCACCGGAGCCCATGGCGAGAGGATGGTGACCTGGCTTGTTCTGGAGCGCTGAGCGTTGGCTGGAGAGCCAAGTGATAATGCCGCCCCGCCCCTGCCAGGCCCCAGCACCCCGGCCAAACCGACCACAGCGCTGCCACCCGCCAGAAATAACCCGGAGGCCCAGTAGACAGACGCTGCGGCCCCAGATAGAGCGCTATCACGGGGCTCGCAGACTACCAGGGCTTCCGCCCCCCCACCAACCCAGGGGAGCACGGATCACTCAGACACCGCTGTGACTTCACCAACATTGTTCTCCTGTCACCAGGACAGGATGCAGCATTCACAACTGAACAAAACTGGAGACTGGGATTGGGGGGGAAGGTATCATGCTGGGGGTGGGGGAGGGATGGACTAGGCAACCCAGGGCAACAGTGCTGCTGGGGAGAAAGGACCTCCAGCCACAGGCAGGGAATGGCAGTCTAGGGGTGGGGGGTTCCCAGGTTGCCCAGCACCCACTGTTCCTGGAGCCCTCAGGCCAGGCCACAGCCCTAGATGAGGAGTTTGGGCAATTGCAGGCCACCCTGCCCCACCAGCCCCGGGAGATCCTTGCCTGCAGCCAGCTGCTCTCCTTCGGTCTGGAGGGATCCTAAGCGCTTCTGTTGCCCAACCTGCCACTGAGCTACCCAGTGAGGGGTGAGGAGGTAGGGAAGGACTGGCCCACCTCGGCACAAAGTGAGGCCTCAGCGTAAGCTGGGTGGCCCGAGGGAGGGGGCACATGAGGGTTCCCACGTCCACTCTGTGGCACTGGGATGGAGAAATAGACCTGGGATGCCGAGGATCTGCTCCCCTATTCTGCCTTGTTTTACCCCCCTACCTGAGTAGGGCCTGGAGTCGGAGTTCATGACCTTCTGGGGCAGGGGTAGATCTCAAAAGTCACGGCCCAAATTAGCTCCTGTTCCCCCGAGGCCAAAGAGGGCCAGCTGTGGGGGCTGCTGTCCAGGCCCCTTGGAAGCAGATACAACTAAGGGGAGCGACTGGTGCTGAGAATAAATTAGGGTTGTTTGGGGGCTATGAGCCTGCATCTCTGGGTCAGGTTGGGAATAGTCGGGAACAGTCCTGGTCTGGACCATTCCGGGACTGGGGTTGTGCCCAGGTCTGTTGGAGATCCAGATTTATTCCAGGGTGGAGTCCAGGCCAGTTGGGGTCCAGGGACGGGAAGGGCCAGCCTGGAAACTGGCAGTATATCCATGGCAATGTGGGGCTGGGTTGGGGTCACTGGTCCTGCATCTGCTGCTTCATCTTCTGCAGCATCTCCTGCATGCGCCTTAGCTGGAGGTGAGACGGGAATAGCAGAAGGTAGAGTGACAAACGTGATAGGAGGGGCTGGACCCCCACCCCCACCCCTTCTCCTCCCCTGTGGCCCCACTAACCTCCTCATCCTTCATCCTGATGAGCTTTTCTGTCTCAGCATCCGGGGTAGGCAGTGGTAAGATGGGGATGGGGCTCTCCATGCGGCTGTCCTGGGTCAGTTTGCTGTGGGGTGGACAAGAAGCACAGTTTGTCTGACTCCCAACACTACTGAGGCTCTGCCTTCCTGAGCTCCCACACCGTTGGGTCGGCTCTGGGAAGACAAGGTGCGGGGGGGGGGGGCCTACTTGGGAGTCGGGGCAAAGTTCAGATCTGGGAAGGCAGCAAGGATCAGCCCTCTGTTAGGGAGCCTTGGCTGGGAACATGAGGTGCACGATCCAGGTCCGGGTCAGAGCTGCGCACCTGGTCATCTGCTGGATGCAGTGCGCGCGATAGTTCTCATAGTGCACGTCGCATGTCACGTCCTTGAGATCATGCATGTGTGTGCGGATCAGCATGTTGCGAAGCTTCACAAAGTCGCAGTGTGCCTGGTTCTCCACTGTGGGGCAAGAGCGGGTGTTGGGTGGGTGCAGGCCCGGGGGAGCCACCCCACTCCCTCTGTCGCACCCCATGCCTGAACTCACCCTCCACGATCCCCCAGGGGTACAGTCGCCCCCGGACCCGCTGCCCCTTGGCTTCCACCACTGTGTTGCTGCCGATAACCGCGAAGGGCGCACTCTCCTGGGAAGGGCAGGTACAAGGGCTCGCGCCCAGTTAGTGTGAGTATGGGGTTAGTGGCTGAAGAGGGACATGGGCACTCGGCACCTGGTCGCTCCTACGGTATCACTATCAACAGCCCCTCCCCAAAGAGATCCTGGAGTTGCCCAACCCTTGTGGCTTCTCTGAAGCCAGAGCTGGCATGGCTTATACCCGTGGCACAGGGTATGTGCCCAGCCAGGCATATCCTCCCCTTCTGACACCATCCCCATCAGGAAGTGCTCCATTCAGCTACCATCGCCATCCCTCCCTCCCCAGAGCTGAGCCCCTGCCTCCTGTTACTGATGCTGACTTGGGCTGGGGCCAAGGGCTCCACCCTGCTCTTGGCCCAGTGGCTGCCTATCCCGTGCCTTAGGCTTGGTTATTGCCACTCTAGATCCCGGGGCACCCAAAGCCACAACCACCCTCTGGAGCTCAGAATTCTGGGAGCCAGGGCACACACAGGCTTGTGGCCATCAGGCCAGACCCTTCTGCTCGTGACCCATTGGAAGAAGACTGAGGAGCAGGGTCAGGGTGGAGGCCTGGCCAGGACTGTGCCTTTGGGTCCTGGCAAGTGCTCCATGACACACTAGCCACACGGGGCCCAAACTGCACAAGCCAGTAGGGACATGAGTGACTGTACCCCACCCCAACCCCCCCACCCCACCCCAGGTGGAGGAGCTCTGCTGCCCAAAGACTCTTTCCCCCACCGGGTTGGACCTGGATGCTTGGTGCCATGTAAACTGACCTCCAGTTCCCTCCTCTGCCACCCCAGGCCGCTCACCTTCAGTTCCCGATCCTGCTGCTTGAAGTCCTCATCCTCGTCAGAGTCACATTCAGGGAACTGGTACACGTGGATCCCAAACTTGTCAATCTCCTCCCGGATCTGTGGCAGGGCAAGGGCTGTCAGATTTGAGCCTGGCCAGGGACCCGGGGCCAGGTGCACTGGCACCCAGGATCAGCACACTTGGTGTTCTGGGTCCTGGAGACTTAGCCCAGGCCCAGTTGCCAGGCTCACCCGCTCCTTCAGCTTCCGGATCTCGCTGGGGACGAGACAGTCAGCTTTGGCGATGAGGGGCACAATGTTCACCTTCTCATGCAGAGCCTTCATGAAACCCACATCCACTGGCCGCAACCTGCAGAGAACATCCAGGGGTGGAGAGGGGCATGGTGGGGGTGGTGGGGGCACAGAGAGAGGGTGGGATGGGCTCAGGGAGGGCATGGTTGTGAGGGCACAGGCAGAAGATAAGCAGTGACAGGTGCAGCCAATGGGGAACCATGGAGGCGGGAACCACCCCCCACCCTGAGCCTGTTCCCAGGACATTCACGCACCCGTGTCCAAAAGGGGAGATGAAGTAGAGGCAGCAGTGCACACGGTTGTCTTGGATGTTCTTGCGGTTGAGGCCACTCTCGTCACGAAAATACTGCTCAAACTGCTGGTCCACGTAGTCGGTGATGGGCTTCCAGCTGCAGGTAGGCAGGAGGGTCGGTGAGGCCAGAGGGGACACTGGATCAGCTTAGGCACAGACTGTTCCCCAGCCAGGCTTTCCTCACCACTCAGAGTTGTTGACAGCATCCCCGAAGCCTGGTGTGTCTACAATGGTGAGCTTCAGCTTGACCCCCTTCTCCTCAATGTCCACCGTGTGCTTCAGGATCTCTACAGTCTGGCTGATGCGCTCTGTGGGTGTCGGGGCATCGTTTGGAGGGGTCTCTCCAACTCTCAGACCCCACCCCCACTGGGCAGCCAGGACCCTTGTTCTCATCCATTCTAGAATTTAGCCCTGGCCTCATGGCCTGACTGTGGTCTGGGCCACTCCTCCTGGACCCTGAACAGGAGAGACCCACGCTGTGGGGAGAGAGGAGCAGGGTCTGGACCCAGAAGGGACCCCTTTGAAGGGTCACACAGCAGAGGATGGGGAACCAATGCCAGGGCTGCATAGGGCCGACTCACCCTCGGCACTGAGCAGCTTCCGGTCCTTGTACAAGTCAGTCAGGAAGAGGCTGTGGACCAGCGTGGACTTCCCCAGGCCGGACTCACCTGCCAGCAGGTACAGTGAAAGAGTCAGGTTAAGTCTGGGACCCCTCTGACAAAGCCTAGCTGGCTATGGCCCAAGCCACCCCACCTGGGAGTCCAGCCCACTCACCCGCCACCATAAGAGTGAAATCGAAGCCCTTCTTCACAGACTTCCGGTGCACTTGATTGGGCAGTGTGGCGAAGCCCACGTACTGCTTGTCGATATCCTGGGGGGTAGGGGCAGGGCAAGTCAGGAGCAGGCTTGGAAACCTGGGCCAATCCGATGCCCTGTTCCCTACCCAGCTCAGACATGGAGGCAGCAGAGGGCAGAGTCCTCTGTGTGGGGAGTTTCAATGGCAGAAATGGGGTGAGGGCCTGTGAGCAAAGGCCTGGAGCTGGGAAGGCAGGTAATGGGGTGACAGGCATCCTTGCCCCCGCCTCAGTGAGTGGCTTTGCAGGGACCTGAGAATGTGTCTGTGTGTGTAGAGTTTAGGATGCCTGGCTGCAGCAGGCCTAGGCTGGGTCCTCCCTTGGGCGGTGGGCAGAGGGCACCAGGACCCCGACCCCTCACACACATCCAAGGCCCTCCATAGGCAGGAGAAGCCCCCTGGCCTCAATACTCACCCCTCCTGAGTGTACCAGGGGGTGGGAGGCCCCATCTGGCCACCATCCAGCCGCGGGGGTGGCTTGCTGCTGCTACCAAGGCGGAGCAAAGGCTATTTATAGACAGCGGCACCGAGCCTCCCCCACCCTCGGGGTCCCAGCGCCCAGTCAGGGGGACCCTGGCCCTGCCGGTCCCTGTCACGTCCCAGAGCCCTTGGGACCGGGACCCGGCAGGCACACACACGCTGACCCACATTCCACTCCCCTTTCCACACACACCTTGAGCCGCCTCTGGGCCTGGGTCCGCGGTGACAGCAGCTGCTCCACCAGGCGGTCCTGGGGCGCTGCCAGCGAGTCCATTGCTGCGTTTGGACCCCAGACCGGGTCAGACCCACAGGGGCAGGGCTTTCAGGAGGGACTTACAGGCGGTACTGCCCTGAAGCTCTGTTCTCGCCCCCGTTTTACAGACGCGGGAATTGAGGCCCAGAGAAGGGACGTTGCCCACCCGCGGTGTGGCTGACCCCAGAGGCCACGCGGGCCATGCCTCTGCCAATGCGCACCCGCCCCGAGCCGCGCGCGCGGTCTCAGCCACAGGCAGGCCCGGCTCCCGCACCGAACCAGAGGCGGGGCCTCGCGGGCGCTGGCAGGCGGGGCGGGCGGGGAAAAAGACCGCCCCACCCGCACGGTCGCCGGGAAACAGTCGCTTGGAAATTGGGCCGCGGGCGGAGCCACCGGAAGGCTGCTTCGGAGGGCAGGGCCCAGCATAGGCGCGCATAGGCACGGAGGCGGAGTCCCGCTGCCGGACGGGTGGCCTCTGTCCGGGCGTCTCGACCACCCGGGTGGGAGGGTGGGGAAGCCAGGGCCCACCTAAGGGCCCTAGGGGGCGGGGTTTGTGGCCGCCCCGCGTCTCACCCCCTCCAGGTGCAGCGCGGCTTTCACCCGCCAGAGGGCGCCAGGAGAACGCTCCCGGGACCTATGCGCACCCACGCGGGAAGCGGCCCCTCTCACTCCTTCTCTCCTCGTAGAATTGGCCCGGAAACCTCCCGGCGGTGTCGCGGAGTCCTAACTATCCACGGCCACACCCCTCCTTGTACGCTCCCTCCCCCCTCGTATGTTATGTGCGTGTGATGGGAGCAGGAGTGTTCTGGACTGGTGTGGCCCTTCCAGACACGTGGGAACTGGGAGGGGGCAGAGCCCACCTCCCCAGCCTGGACCCACCTCCCCTTCGCCCGGGCTTGAAGGGGCTCAAGTGCTCAGTTAGAGCACCAGAGGCCTACCCACCCTACCTCCGGGAAACTTGGAAGCTGCAGCCAGCCAGCACTGGCCACAGCTGCCCCCAGACCACTTCTGCCAGCCAAAGTGGGGGGATGGTGTGTAGAGTGAACTTACCCCCTCCCCATCATTTGTCTCCCTGTCAGCCTCCTCGCCTGCTCTGATCCACAAGACGGACCCACGAGGGCTGGAAAGCTCAAGCCGGTATAGCTCTCACCCTCTGTGACCACCCCAGGGGCCACAGGCCTCTCCTGGGCACCAAACCGTTCCTCACCCCTCTCTCCAGGACCCTACCAGAATCGGAACCAGCCAGCCAGGCAGGAGGGAGGCTTGGAAAGGAGCTGCAACAAGAACAGACATACTTCTTGGACTGTGTATCAGTGGGGATAGGCGGCCCCCCAGCTCTTCCCCACCCTGGTTCTCCCTTCTTGGCTCCCCTGGTTGAGGGGCCTCTGTCCATTTGTCCAGGCTCATGATGCTGCTGTGGGGCCTGGAGGCCCCTGGCACCTGGGGAGGAGGGATGGGCCCACAGCTGGGAACAGGAGAGTCTTTCATCCAGAGGAGAGCAGGGGGAAGCCACAGGGCACCTCCCTCAGCTCTCCCAGCTGGGCCCGCAGTCCTTGCCCCGAGAAAGCCTCCACACTGGCCCCAGCCCTCTGCCATGTGGACCTGTAGGAAGTGTCTGGGCCAAGTCCCACCCAATCTCCACCTGTAGGTCCACTAGAGACACAGCCCCTCAGCCTAGCCCCCCAGCCCGACAGGCTGGCATCTCAGGCTCAGGGCATCTCCAAGACAGACACACCTGGGTCTACGCCTTAGCACTTCACAGCTGGGTGTCTAATGGAGCTTGTCACTCTCAGACTGCCTCAGTTTCTCCACTGATAAGGCACAGCCTCTGGGGAGGCCCAGGTCAGAAGGGCAAGAGTCAGGAGGGTGACATGTCAGGAGGGAAAGGGTCTCACTCCCAGCTCCTGCCCCTGCACCCAAACTCACCCAGACAGGGCCTGTGGATTCCCTGGGGGAGCTCCAGGGAAGGGGCCCTGCCACCCCCTCTCTCTGGCCCATGAAGTACAACAAATATTTCTCAGGGCTTCCTGAGCTGTAGACACAGCTGCGCCCACCTCCTCCCGGTGCCTGAGACTCTCGAGGCATTTCCATTCTTAGAATCACTGGAGTCAGCTCTGGAAGCAGCCACCAGAGCCAGTAGAGCCCCCATCACTGCCTGAGACAAGGTGGGGCCAGAGGATGGGGGCACGGAGGGCCACCAGAGCACCCCCCACCCTCTTTCATAGTGTGGATAGCTCACCGACACCAAACAATATTATCGGTGAAACTACCATATTCTTCCAGCTCCCCCCCCCCCCAGATCCTCGGGGAGCCTGTCCCAAAGACCTGGCTCCTTGGCTTTGTTCCTGGGGCTCCCCCTCCACCTGCATGGTGCCCTCTCCCTCTGGTCTGAGGGGTAGGGGACAGGTGAGGCTGGCTCCTAACTGACCTTGAAGGATGGGCAGACACAGGCCTGACAGGGCTCACACCTCAGCAGGAGGGAGTCCCTGTTGGTGCTAGGCAGCAGCTGCCTGGCCCAGTAACTCCAAGGCCCAGGAGAAGCTGTGGGGGCTGGTCTCCCGGGCCTTCTCTCTCTCTCCTTCAAACAATAGCCTGGCAGCATGTGTCCCTGCGTCTCAGGCATTGTCTGACCTGCCTTGATAGGAAGACAGCTCCTGGCCCGGGCTCCCTGGAGAGGCCCTTGCCAGCAGGTTAAGGTTGAGGGGCCCCTCCCCAAGAGCCTCACCTGTCCCAGGGTGGGGCGTGTCCCTGCCAGGAGACTGGCACCTGGCAGCCAGTGACTCCCAGCCCCCACCCCACCTGCTGGGCCGCACCCTGGGCCAGGACTTCGGGGTTCTACCCAGCATCTGCCCACTGTGTGAATTCCTATCTCTGACGAGGATCGCCAGGGCCACCTTGGTGCCAGAGTTAGGCCAAGAAAATCCCCCAACATGACTGAGCTCAAGCCAGAAAGGCCTCCAGCAGGGCCCCAGAGCCCCCTGCCCATCTGGTTACCCACCCCCACCCCACTCTCAGGATCTCCCAGCTCTGTTTAACCCCAGCCTCAGCTGGGTTTCACAGTGGGTGCCCAGGTCAGCCTCCTGTCATGTCCTGCATTCCCTGAGTGGGGGCCAGGCCAGCTCCTGTGGGAGGCCACAAGCCTATTTGTACCCACTAGGTTGGAAGACCCATTCTGGGCACAGGGATGACTCAGACCAGGCCTTAGAGGCTCCCAGTCTGGGGAAGAGGTCTGGCCACAGATCAGCCCACTCAAATTGGTGTGTGGGGAGAAGAGACATAAGATGCACAAGAGTGGGGTGGGGCTGCTTAGGGTCTAGGTGCTGGCTGGTGGATACAGACCCCTCCCCTAGCCTGTGGCCTGCGGTGATGGTGGCCTCACTCAGGACCCCCAGCACGAGGCCTAAGGCCAGTTCAGGGAGGATACACTGGCACTGGACCACTGGGAGACACCTGGCCCATCCCCCCATCCTGGGAGGGGCACCCCTGCTGTAAGGGTCAGGGGTCAGGCCCCCAGGGGCCCAGTGCCCACTCCTCCCCTCTGTAGCCCCTGGCGCGGCGGCACTGCCCCAGCTGACAATCGGTTATCGCGACAGGGCGGGATGACGGGGGCGGGGTCGCGCCTGGGCGCCGGCGGCGTTGGTGGCACAATGGGTGACAGCCGGCCGCGGGGGGAGCGGCGGCGCGCACGTACCTGCTTGTCCTCTGCGGGGTCGGGGTCGGGTCGGGGTCCGGGTCCGGGCCGGCGGGCGGGGGAGAGACGAAAAGACACGGTGAGAGGCGGGCGGGCGGCGGGGACAAAGGCGCGCGCGGGCGCGCGGGCAGGCGCCGGGCTCACCTGGGGTCGCCAGCTTGCTCTTGTACCGCAGGCCTGTGCTCATGGTGGCCGCCGGCGGGGGGGACGGGCGGCGGCGGGCGCGCGGGCGGGGCGCGGCGACGAGCGGCGGAGGCCGAGGCCAGGCTGCGGGGTGACCGGCCCCTCCGCGCCGCCGCCGCCCGCCCCGCCCGCGCGCCCGCCAGCCAATCGGCGCCCGCCGCGCCCACGCACGACCCGGCGCGGCCGGCGGGGGCGGGGACCCAGGCGCCCCCCAACGGCCCCGCGCCCGCCGCCTCCGGGCGACGCCCTCGCTCACAGCCGCAGGCCAGCGCCCCGGGAACCCGGCGACGCCCACGATGCCCCAGCCCACGGCAAGGCGGCTGCCAGACTCCCGCCACACCTCGCGTCTCCCATGCCCAGGCCTGGACTCTGCCTGCCTCGCTCTCGAGGGACCCCAGTCGGTGCCTCAGCCTCTGACCTTCCCAACGTGTGGCTCTTCCGTAAGACCTTGCCCCCCAGGGACTGGCGGCCTCCTGCCAGCCGCTCCTCACCTCACCATGGACGATGGAGGTGCTGGCCTGTGGAGTCCTGCTCCTGGCCACAGCAGGAGAGGTGATGGTCACCCCAAGGAAGGCCGGATGCCCGGCGCAGGGCCGGTGCCCCAGCTTCCTTCCTGCAGCCTGTTCAGTGCTGTGCACATCTGCTCTGGGAGGAGACACCTAGGCAAGCTGCAAAGTCCAAGCCCCTGGGCAGTTGTCCCTCTTCTCTTTTTCTGGCTTCTTTTCTGGGATTATTTCTAAAGAGTAACCGAGCTGACATCTGGGACAGGACGGACCGACCTCAAGCCTGCCTGCTCGCCCACTCCCCACCCCAGCTGTACACCCTCTGCTCTGCAGATGGCAGCCAGAACTGCTACCACCCTGAGAAGGGGGGCAGGGAGATCTCGGCCTCCTGTGCTAGAGGCCAGTCAGTGGCACTGAAGGCAGGGCCAGGGCCTGCACCCCATTTACAGATGGGGAAACTGAGGCCCCCAGACCTTCAGTGATTGGCAAGATTCTCAAGCATGAGTGCCTCCTGTCTTCCGTCACTATCACACTCCCAAGTACCTTTGGCTTCCCTGGAGTGCTCTCAGATGTCATATCTGGAGTCTTCGGTCCCACAGAAAGGACAGGCAGACCTGTGGTCACCAGCTCCCCCAATGACAGCCCCCTTAGGAGGAAATGGCCTGCTGTACCTTCCACACTCAGGAAGCGCTCCTTTCTCCCTAGCCCCTTGTGTGCCCCTTGGTCCTCCTCCATCTCTGAATCACCAGCACCTAGCACAGAGTTGTCTGCTCAGAAAATGAAAAAGCCATGTAAGCAGCAGCATTGCTCTGCAAAGTTCTGTGGCAAACGCCCATTTCCCCCCCCCCGCCCGCCCCCACTGGGACCTCCATGTAGTCCAGAGCTGTGACCAGTGTGGGGACACTCCACCGCTCAGACCCCTCATCCAAAGCCTCAGGGCCAGATGTGTTTGGAATTCAGAATTTGTCATATATCTCATACAGTACATGATACCTCAGTGGAGCCGGCTGCAGCTGCTGGTAACCAAACACATTAAGATGTTTGTAGTGGAGGGGTACCAGGGTAGCTCAGTAGGTTAAGCGTCTGACTTCAGCTCAGGTCATGATCTCTTGGTCTGTGAGTTTGAACCCCGTGCCGGGCTCTGTGCTAACAGCTCAGAGCCTGGAGCCTGCTTTGGATTCTGTGTCTCCCTCACTCTCTACCCCTCCCCCACTTGTATTCTGTCTCTGTCTCTCTCGAAAATAAATAAACATTAAAAAAAAAAAACTTTTAAAGATGTTTGTAGTGAAATGAGGGGTGTCCAGGTGGCCCAGTCGGTTAAGCATCCGACTCTTGATTTTGGCTCAGGTTGTGATCTCACGGGTTTGGGCTCTGTGCTGACAGCATGGAGCCTGCTTGGGATTCTCACTCTCCCCCTCTCTCTCTGCCCGTCTCCCGCTCACAATCTCTCTCTCTTAAAATAAATACATAAACAAACAAACAAACAAACATTTAAAAAAGGTGTTGGTAGTGAAGTGCGACTATTCACATGAACTGGAATTAATAAAGGCCATAACACATGGTTACACATCAGCCCAGGGCTGCCTTTGTTACAGAGTTTCGAACACTTTAAGTTTCAGAGCTTTGGGGGAATTTGGAATTGGGGATAAAGGAATGCAGCAGGGAGGGAACACTTGAAGTGATAGGCAGGACTTCTGAATCTTTCTCAGCTCCGACAGGCTTGGTGGAAACCCCATCTGAGGGGGCCTGAAGCTTTGCAAAATGGTTGAACTGGTCAGTGAAAACTGGCACTTGGACCTTTAGTATGAATTGACCCATGCAAGCCTTTGCTTGTGGGGACAAAGGAGGAGACAGGAACCTATCCTCGATGAGGCAGCCATGTCTTTGCAAAGGGCTCTCTCTGGGCTCAGCGGGGAGGGGGGCTCCAGGCAGCCCTGGGTGCTGGCCTTGCCACAAGAGAGTCAGGAGTGTGGCCCCCCGGGAGGATTTCTGTGGCGGTGGATCCCCAGCCCGGGGCAAAGGGGCTGACTGGTATCCTGGAGACCACCATGGCAAAACCATGGTACCCCAAATAAGGACAGACAACATCACTGCCCTCCACACTGGGGACCTCCAGATGCAGAGCAGACACCTGGAGAACCGATCCGGGACCTCTGAGACCAGAGACCTCCACACCAGGGACCTGCCAAACGGTGACCTCAGACCAGAGATCCCCAGAGGAGAGACCCCCATACCAGAGACGCCTACACTAGAAATTCCATACCAGGGCTCCAAAGAGAAGAGACCTATAGAGCAGGGGCTCTAGATGAAGGATCTGCAGCAGAGAGACTCATAAAATAAGGACCCTCACTAGGGACCCCCGGAGCAAGGGGTACCCAGGTGAGGCATTCTGTGCCAGGAGAGACCCAGGGCTCCCACAAACAAGTCTGTCCCCATTTTTCCTATAAAGAGAGCCAATGGTCTTCCCCCACTCCCCCCCTGCATGAACATCTCAGGATGGCGTTGTCTATGGGCTCTGGCTCTGCTCTGGTCTGTGTCACTGGTGTCCTCCCGGGTGTGGCCCCCCAAGGCGCACTCTTGCAGGAGATGAGGCAACTTGAACACGGTGAGCACCTTCAGTGGGCACACAGGGGCGCAGGCGTGTTGGGACAGGCGGCTGTCAGGGGCGCCCGTCCCCCGCCCCCCCCCCCCCCCCCCCCCCCGCAGCCCTGCCCAGACAGAAGCCCTTTCCTCGGTATCTGGCTGGAATCCTTCAAGAGCATCTTTAAATAAACAAAGCACAGAGAAAAGTGAGCTCCTAAATACAAGTCACATTAACATAGATTTCCATGCAGAAGCACAGCAGAGCTTGGCCTTTAGGCCTCCCATAGGCCTCCTCAAAGCCCTGCTCAAGCCTGGGAGTTTTAGAGGCCCAGGGGCACAATCACCTGGGCGATGCCCACACTGCCCCGGACACTCCCCAGCCCCCTGGCCCCAGGCTATAGTCTCCCTCTTGGGAATGGGCACACCAGGCCTATGCACACACCTGGGCAAGAGAAGCAGCATGGGGACCCTCTACTTGCCCTGAGGTCTGTACCCCCAAACCCCAGGGGTTCCCTCTGGCAAAGCTTGAAGGATTCCCTTCCAGCCCCTCTCACTTCTTTTTTTTTCTTTAAAGTTTATTTACTTCTTTTGAGAGATACAGAGACAGTGCAAGTGGGGGAAGGGCAGAGAGAATCCAAGCAAGCTCCACCCCATCAGCGCAGAGCCTGACAAGGGGCTCAAACCGACATAGCCGTGAGACCATGACCTGAGCCAAAAGCAAGAGTCAGACGCTCAACCAACTGAGCCACCCAGATGCCCCAGGCCCCTGCTACTTCTGAAGGGTTTTTTTTTTTTACCCCACTGGGGACACAGTGACCTTGTGGGGATGATCCCAGGGTCCTGTGTGACTGGGACAGAGGCAGGGAGAGCAGCACTGGGGTGGGTGGAGAGAGCCAGTGAGGCTGTCCTTGTTGTTGAAGGTGCCCTCCCGTCCCCCACCCCTTGCCACATGAGTGTCTATCTGGCCGAGAGCCCCTCAATTTGTCTAACACACTTAAACAGGGTGAGGTGAGGCCCTCCCCACAAGGACACCTGTAGTAGGACAAGGGGTGAGGAGGGTGGGAGCCTCTGATAGGTGAAGGCTGCAGTCCAAGGGACCTGCACCCCCAAGCCCCCCCAGACCATGCAGACAGTAGCCTCCAGATGGGACTGCACACTGCTGGGAAGAATGCTTCAGAACCAACAAATGACTGGATGGAGCTCCCCTCACACATCTGGGGCCCTTCTGCCCTCTCCCTCCTACAGGCTGAGCCCAGGGCACCTCTGGCCCCTGCAATCTCTGTACCCTCCCCTGACAGGCGTCTCCTGGCAGCACAGTGCTGCTCCCTCAGCCTGAACATCCCCAGGAGCCCTCCCCACCACCTGCCTTCGACATACCAGTCAGTGCTTTTGATGTCCCGGGGCTGGGGCACTCAGGTTTGTTCTGAGGGTCAAGGGGATCATCCACATGATGAGGACCAGGGTTTCTCTCAGGCACAGAATTCCAAGAGCTCTGAAGGACGCTCCCGTCCCCGCTCCCTCCGCTCTTTGAGAGATTTCATGGTGGACATTTGTTTCCCTGTGTATAAGTGGCCTTCTTTCTGCCGCAAGAGCCCCGAGGGGTTGTCTGCAGGACAGACCCCTGGGCCAGGGATCCATGAGGCCAGTGGCTGAACTGGGGGTCTGGGCAGTGAGGGTGCTGAGCACACTCCATAGGTCTTGGGAACATTTTCATGGGCTCTCTCAAGCTTTGCCCACTGAGTACTGACCCCCCCAGGGGATGTCCACAGTAATGGAGGGGTCCCCACCTGGTCGATCTCCCAGCACCCTTTGTCCAGCTGGCCTTCACCACGCTGCGGGGTGGTGGTGACAGGAAAGCAGGACAGAAGGAGGGAAAGACCGTGTTTCCTCTGGGGCAGAGAAGATCCCCATGGGAAGGCTTCTCTGGGAAGGACTGCTGATCCCCAGACCCTGCAGGGCCAGCCCATGGGTTCTCCTGATAGGACAGGACGTCATCTTCTGCAGACATTTCCTGTCTGTGCACAGAGAAGGTGAGGACGAGGAGAGTGTTGCATCCATTGTAGACAGCCCTGGGTGTAGACAGCTCTGGGCATGTGACTGTGCTGGGGAAAAACAGAGGTAGGCCTGGGGGATACCCCAGGGGCTGTTTAAGGAGGGCGGGACACAAGAGCTAAGGCCAGGCCCAGTCACCAGGACCAATGACCCTAAAGGCCCCCCTCAGCCTAGGGGGCGAGTGCTTCCCGAGAGCCCCCTGCTGATTTATGGTTCTCCAGGGTGGACAGAGTTATGGCTGCTAAGGCCTTGCTCCCTCCCTCTTCCTCCTCCCTGTTGGGGGTCGGTTGGGGTGGGGTGGCTCTCAGCTGGTTTCCAGATGGGCCTGATAGAGGGGGCATCTTGGGGTGGGAGGCCAGACACCCTGAGCAAAAGGACCTGGCCAGTGTCAGCTGGCCAGCCATAGCTGCCTTTGTCTCTCTCTGTGGTTGTCTCTGTCTCTGTCTCTGTCTCAGGCTCTGTCTCTGTCACATGCAGCCCCCCTTCCCCGAGGCAGCCTGGGTGGGTGGGAGTGGGAGCCGGTGATTTATCGCCTGCTGCCTGTCTTCCATCGGAAACGCCGGGGGTGGGCGCAGACGGTGCAGTGAGCTATGGGCCCCCAGGGCCCCGCCACCCACCCCAATGTTGTTGCTCTGTCTGGGCGGCGGGTGCACCCCACCCCAACGTGGCCAGGGCTTCGGGGGCCCCCAGACCTTCCCAGGGCCTCGTCCACGCGGGCCCCACTCAAGTCTCCGCCCACCGAGGGGCCGCCCCCCTCCCCAGGCTCCCCTTCATCTCCCCAGGCAGGAGGGGGCCCACGAAGGACCCGCACCCACTCCTCGCCCCCAGGTTGGTCGGGAGGTGGCGAAGCGTCTGTTCCACTCCCCCTGGGGGGCTCCCATTCCACCATCCCCACCGGCTTCTTCCTTCTAGTCGCCCTCCACGCCACGGGCCACCACGCAGCCGCTCCTTCCAGCCCCGCCTCGGTGCACACAGCAGGGGCCCAATATATGTTTACGGAGCAAACAGGCGGCAGGAGTGCGGCTGGTGCACCTGAGCTGACACTCCCTCCGCCTGGCGGAAGAAGTCCCTTGTCTTCCCTGTTGATGGGCTGTCAGCGACCCCGGGGAGGGGAAGGGAGAGGAAGGTAAAGGAGGGGAAGGGTGTAGAGGGGGCGCGCTCACCCCTCCCTGTCAGCGGCCACTTGATGCACCCTTCCCTGATCCCGTGGGGTGTGCGACCTGTCGTCCGCCGTCTCGGCGATCCACCCCCACCAGCCTGGGCAAATCCGTCCTCTCCTGGCCTCTGTTCCTCTGCGGACCCTGGTTGCACGCCCAGGGCTCACCTCGGCTGCCCTCGCCCCACGTGGGGGATTTTCCGCAGACCACGAGCGCCCTCTGGTGGCTCATTCGGGTCGCGGCGCGTGAGGGGAGAACCGGATGCCGATTTGGGGGCGGGAGGTCCTCAGCCGAGGCCGCAACCCATTTCACAGACAAGGACACGAAGATTGCCAGAGGGAGGTCACGGCTGTATCTGTCCCAGGAATGCCGTCTGGCCCTGCCGGGGCTTGTTCAGAGAGGCTGGGGGTGGGCAGTGATGTGGTCAGAGGACCCCTGGGCTGTAGGGCAAAGGACCCTGAATCAGACAGCTTGGGGGCTGCAGGTGTGGGGGGATGCGTAGTGCCTTGAGTGGCCACCGTTTTGTTCCCATCTGGAAGGAGAAGGAGTCTGAAACCGCAGAGAGGACCAGGCTGTCAGTGGGGAAGGAAGGGCCCCTGGGGCAGGTGTGGTGTCCATTAGATGGAGGACCACGCTGAGGGGAGGGGCATGGCAGACCCTTGAGGTGGGGGTAGAGGTGTACATTCCCCCTCCCTGCACAGGGCCATTCAGGGGCGCTGAGCTGGGACCATCCACTTCCCCCACACTCCTTGGAGGCCCCAGGGTCAGTGCATGGAGGGTCAGCTCAGGGTCACAAGTTGGGACCGGGGACTCCCAGGCAGCCCGGAAAAGATTCGCCAGGGAGGCCAGGCCAGCACCCTCTGTGGTCAGTACCTTGGGCAGAAGCCAATCTAAATCATGGAGAACTGACAAAAGAGAGAGAGAGTCTAGGAGGAACCATGGAATTCAGCTGCCCTATTTACCAGGGAGTAAGGAAGTTCTTCCTCAGGTCTGACCAGACTGTGACACCAGCCTCTTTCCTACATCAGAGGAGCTCTAGCTGCTTCTGCAGCTCCGGGCTCTCAGGGTTCCTTGTGCCCACCCTCTCAGAGGGACACAGCCCAGAAGCCCTCAAACTTGTGGGCAGTGGGCCTGGGCTCCTGCTGACCCCTCCGCATAGTGTCTGCTGGAGCCCGGGCTCACAGCCCAGGAGGCTTCCTTCTCTTAGCTTGGGGTCACCTAAGACCCCCAGGCCATTTTCTCCTGAGCCCTACATTTGTTCCCTGAAGGCCTCAGTGAGGAGTAAGAGAGGAGTCCTAGGGGCTCTGCTTCCAGTGCAGCGTGGAGAAAGCTCAGGCCCAGCAGGAAGACCCCTCTCTGGCATCTGGTTTCCTCCTCTGGAAAGTGAGGGGGAACATCCCCTCCCTGTACCATGCTGGGACTGAGTTAGGCTGCCTGTGTACCTTACTGTGACAAAGACAATTACCTCTGACCCCCACCAGGGGCTCTGGGTGTGCTGGGCCATCCCTGAGGGTGTGTGTGGGGGGGCGGGGGGGTTGGCAGTTCATTTGTACAAAAGGGGCCATCCCTGATGTAGTGATAAGGCCGGATGGACGGCTGGACAGTCGGCCACAGCCCACAATGGGCCGGATGCCCCGCACCTGCCCACAAAGGAGGGGGTGGCTCCTGCCTCACGTCTGACCGGCAGCCCTGAGATAGCATCAGCCCAACCGGAGGGCCATCCATCTTGTCCCACAAAGACTGGGACAAAGGCCATGTCAGCGGCAGCCTCCCCGACCCGGTCAATGGGGGCCAGAGCCTTCCTGTGCCAGGCGCCCCAGGCCCAGGCCTGAGGCTTCTTGTCAGGGTCCTGTTTGGGTGCATGAAGAGTGGCCTTCATTGTTTACAGGGCCAGCCAGGTGGAGGCCCCACCCAGGGCAGGAATGGGACTCCAATATTGAGGAAAGTGTCAGCCCTTCATTTGGGCACCCTGGGTCCCTTGTTGGCAGCTTGTGCCACAGTGGGGCACCCTGGAGGAGTCCCAGGCCCTGGCTGCTCAGCCTGAGTTCAGGGGTGAGATAGGGGAGACCAGGGACCAAGGCTGGTCTGAGCGGTCAGAGGCACCTTCCCACGGGAAGTGGTGGTCAAGTGCAGAACATGATTCCAGACACTGTGCAGCTCCCTGGTACCCACTCAACCCTGCAGGGACCTGCCTCGCCTGTCCTCCAGAGGCTGAGCTTCTAATTCAGATGCCCAGGGAGTTCCAGGTGGGTCATCAGATTATTCTCACCACCCTGACCCATCCCTGACTGCCCTGAAATCTGCCCATCCACGCTCCCAACAGTCGTCAGAGCCTCCTCACGGCCCCTCACTGACCCCCAGAGACCCCAGCTCCAAACATCCTCTCTCTTTCTCTCAACCACACTGTCCTGCAGTGCCCTCGATGTCCCCACTGTCTTCACTGTCCAGTATCCTCACCGTCCCCGTGTCCTCACTGCCCCTCAGTGTCCTCACTGTCTCAACACTGTTTTCACTGTCCCCACAATGTCTTCACTACCCTATAATGTGGTCACTGTCTGAGTTCTTCTGTGCCTTCCACTTGAACTCCTTTGAAAGTGAGTGGTCTGGGAGAGTCACTGATCCCGTGTTGGGTGTAGGAAGATGTGATGCATCCCCCTTGAATCACCTCCTAGGGCTTGTCCTGTGGTTTGGGAGGGGAATTTCCGGGTGGTGGGGCACAGAGACCAGTCAGATTGGGAGAAGGGTTTATTCTGCACTGGAGTTTGGTGTGGGGAACCTCGCAGGGGCTGGGCTGCAGCTCACCCCCCTTGACCCGCCTAAGCGTCCTGGGCTTTGGCTCGCCTCGCTGCAGAGGGGCGCGTGTGGCCCGGGGCCCGCAGGGGGGTGGTGGGGTCTGGAAGACTGTGCCCAGGCGGAGGACGAGCCCCGGTCCGGGTCAGGGCGAGGGCTCCTTGGAGCAGGGTCCTGTCGGGCTGGCACGCCCGCGTCGCTCAGCGCCTCTCAGGACTACTCGTAGAACTCGCTGGCTCCGGCCGTCTCCGCCACCAGCGGGGCGGTCAGCGACAACGGGTGCGCGGCGCGGGCGCGGGCGCGCAGCCGGCGCAGGCGACACAGCAGCAGCAGCAGCAGCAGCGCGTGCAGGAGCCCGAGGCCGAGCAGCAGGAGCTGCGCTGCCAGCGCCCCCCAGCAGAGCGCGCCCGGCGCACAGGCGGCGCGCAGCTCGTCTTCCGCCAGGTACGGCAGCAGGCGGCCGCGCAGCGCCGGGGGCGCGGCGCAGCGCAGGTCGCGGTAGGGCGCGCGCTCGGGCCGGCCGGCCAACCAGGCGCGCAGTGGCACCAGGCGGCAGTCGCAGCGCCAGGGGTTGCCGCCCAGGTGCGCGGCGCGCAGCACGGGCAGCGAGTCCAGCAGCCCCGGCGGCAGCGCCGTCAGATTGTTGCCCGTCAGCACCAGTTCAGTCGTGTCCGGCGGGAAGGCGGCGGGCAGCGAGGCCCATGTCAGCCCGCGGCGCCCGCAATCCACGCGCGTCCCCGCACAGCCACACGGCGCGGGGCAGCCCGCGACTGGGCGGCTGAGCGGCGCTAGCAGCAGGAGCAGCAGGCTCAGCGCCCGGCGCGGCCCTGCAAGGGAAGCGCCGCAGTGAGCCTGGTGGCCTGTGTGGCACCTGAGCGGGTCCCTGTACACCCCAGGGCGCTGGGCCCGGCCCGGGCCCCGGAGACCCGAGCCCCGCCTTACCCGAAAGCCTCTCCACCTCGACCATCCGCGCGCTGACTGGAAGTCCGCCCTAAATCTCCCTACTGCAGCCCAGATGACTGCAGCGCCTCCCAACCCGACTCTGCTCAAGGAGCGCAGTCCCGGGCCTGCCTGACCCCAAACTCACCGGAGCCCATGGCGAGAGGATGGTGACCTGGCTTGTTCTGGAGCGCTGAGCGTTGGCTGGAGAGCCAAGTGATAATGCCGCCCCGCCCCTGCCAGGCCCCAGCACCCCGGCCAAACCGACCACAGCGCTGCCACCCGCCAGAAATAACCCGGAGGCCCAGTAGACAGACGCTGCGGCCCCAGATAGAGCGCTATCACTGGGGCTCGCAGGCTACCAGGGCTTCCACCCCCCACCAACCCAGGGGAGCACTGATCACCGCTGTGACTTCACCAACATTGTTCTCCTGTCACCAGGACAGGATGCAGCATTCACAACTGAACAAAACTGGAGACTGGGATTGGGGGGGAAGGTATCATGCTGGGGGTGGGGGAGGGATGGACTAGGCAACCCAGGGCAACAGTGCTGCTGGGGAGAAAGGACCTCCAGCCACAGGCAGGGAATGGCAGTCTAGGGGTGGGGGGTTCCCAGGTTGCCCAGCACCCACTGTTCCTGGAGCCCTCAGGCCAGGCCACAGCCCTAGATGAGGAGTTTGGGCAATTGCAGGCGTCCCTGCCCCACCAGCCCCGGGAGATCCTTGCCTGCAGCCAGCTGCTCTCCTTCGGTCTGGAGGGATCCTAAGCGCTTCTGTTGCCCAACCTGCCACTGAGCTACCCAGTGAGGGGTGAGGAGGTAGGGAAGGACTGGCCCACCTCGGCACAAAGTGAGGCCTCAGCGTAAGCTGGGTGGCCCGAGGGAGGGGGCACATGAGGGTTCCCACGTCCACTCTGTGGCACTGGGATGGAGAAATAGACCTGGGATGCCGAGGATCTGCTCCCCTATTCTGCCTTGTTTTACCCCCCTACCTGAGTAGGGCCTGGAGTCGGAGTTCATGACCTTCTGGGGCAGGGGTAGATCTCAAAAGTCACGGCCCAAATTAGCTCCTGTTCCCCCGAGGCCAAAGAGGGCCAGCTGTGGGGGCTGCTGTCCAGGCCCCTTGGAAGCAGATACAACTAAGGGGAGCGACTGGTGCTGAGAATAAATTAGGGTTGTTTGGGGGCTATGAGCCTGCATCTCTGGGTCAGGTTGGGAATAGTCGGGAACAGTCCTGGTCTGGACCATTCCGGGACTGGGGTTGTGCCCAGGTCTGTTGGAGATCCAGATTTATTCCAGGGTGGAGTCCAGGCCAGTTGGGGTCCAGGGACGGGAAGGGCCAGCCTGGAAACTGGCAGTATATCCATGGCAATGTGGGGCTGGGTTGGGGTCACTGGTCCTGCATCTGCTGCTTCATCTTCTGCAGCATCTCCTGCATGCGCCTTAGCTGGAGGTGAGACGGGAATAGCAGAAGGTAGAGTGACAAACGTGATAGGAGGGGCTGGACCCCCACCCCCACCCCTTCTCCTCCCCTGTGGCCCCACTAACCTCCTCATCCTTCATCCTGATGAGCTTTTCTGTCTCAGCATCCGGGGTAGGCAGTGGTAGGATGGGGATGGGGCTCTCCATGCGGCTGTCCTGGGTCAGTTTGCTGTGGGGTGGACAAGAAGCACAGTTTGTCTGACTCCCAACACTACTGAGGCTCTGCCTTCCTGAGCTCCCACACCGTTGGGTCGGCTCTGGGAAGACAAGGTGCGGGGGGGGGGGGCCTACTTGGGAGTCGGGGCAAAGTTCAGATCTGGGAAGGCAGCAAGGATCAGCCCTCTGTTAGGGAGCCTTGGCTGGGAACATGAGGTGCACGATCCAGGTCCGGGTCAGAGCTGCGCACCTGGTCATCTGCTGGATGCAGTGCGCGCGATAGTTCTCATAGTGCACGTCGCATGTCACGTCCTTGAGATCATGCATGTGTGTGCGGATCAGCATGTTGCGAAGCTTCACAAAGTCGCAGTGTGCCTGGTTCTCCACTGTGGGGCAAGAGCGGGTGTTGGGTGGGTGCAGGCCCGGGGGAGCCACCCCACTCCCTCTGTCGCACCCCATGCCTGAACTCACCCTCCACTATCCCCCAGGGGTACAGTCGCCCCCGGACCCGCTGCCCCTTGGCTTCCACCACTGTGTTGCTGCCGATAACCGCGAAGGGCGCACTCTCCTGGGAAGGGCAGGTACAAGGGCTCGCGCCCAGTTAGTGTGAGTATGGGGTTAGTGGCTGAAGAGGGACATGGGCACTCGGCACCTGGTCGCTCCTACGGTATCACTATCAACAGCCCCTCCCCAAAGAGATCCTGGAGTTGCCCAACCCTTGTGGCTTCTCTGAAGCCAGAGCTGGCATGGCTTATACCCGTGGCACAGGGTATGTGCCCAGCCAGGCATATCCTCCCCTTCTGACACCATCCCCATCAGGAAGTGCTCCATTCAGCTACCATCGCCATACCTCCCTCCCCAGAGCTGAGCCCCTGCCTCCTGTTACTGATGCTGACTTGGGCTGGGGCCAAGGGCTCCACCCTGCTCTTGGCCCAGTGGCTGCCTATCCCGTGCCTTAGGCTTGGTTATTGCCACTCTAGATCCCGGGGCACCCAAAGCCACAACCACCCTCTGGAGCTCAGAATTCTGGGAGCCAGGGCACACACAGGCTTGTGGCCATCAGGCCAGACCCTTCTGCTCGTGACCCATTGGAAGAAGACTGAGGAGCAGGGTCAGGGTGGAGGCCTGGCCAGGACTGTGCCTTTGGGTCCTGGCAAGTGCTCCATGACACACTAACCACACGGGGCCCAAACTGCACAAGCCAGTAGGGACATGAGTGACTGTACCCCACCCCAACCCCCCCACCCCACCCCAGGTGGAGGAGCTCTGCTGCCCAAAGACTCTTTCCCCCACCGGGTTGGACCTGGATGCTTGGTGCCATGTAAACTGACCTCCAGTTCCCTCCTCTGCCACCCCAGGCCGCTCACCTTCAGTTCCCGATCCTGCTGCTTGAAGTCCTCATCCTCGTCAGAGTCACATTCAGGGAACTGGTACACGTGGATCCCAAACTTGTCAATCTCCTCCCGGATCTGTGGCAGGGCAAGGGCTGTCAGATTTGAGCCTGGCCAGGGACCCGGGGCCAGGTGCGCTGGCACCCAGGATCAGCACACTTGGTGTTCTGGGTCCTGGAGACTTAGCCCAGGTCCAGTTGCCAGGCTCACCCGCTCCTTCAGCTTCCGGATCTCGCTGGGGACGAGACAGTCAGCTTTGGCGATGAGGGGCACAATGTTCACCTTCTCATGCAGAGCCTTCATGAAACCCACATCCACTGGCCGCAGCCTGCAGAGAGCATCCAGGGGTGGAGAGGGGCATGGTGGGGGTGGTGGGGGTGGTGGGGGCACAGAGAGAGGGTGGGATGGGCTCAGGGAGGGCATGGTTGTGAGGGCACAGGCAGAACATAAGCAGTGACAGGTGCAGCCAATGGGGAACCATGGAGGCGGGTCCCACCCCCCACCCTGAGCCTGTTCCCAGGACATTCACACACCCGTGTCCAAAAGGGGAGATGAAGTAGAGGCAGCAGTGCACACGGTTGTCTTGGATGTTCTTGCGGTTGAGGCCACTCTCGTCACGAAAATACTGCTCAAACTGTTGGTCCACATAATCGGTGATGGGCTTCCAGCTGCAGGTAGGCAGGAGGGTCGGTGAGGCCAGAGGGGACACTGGATCAGCCTAGGCACAGACTGTTCCCCAGCCAGGCTTTCCTCACCACTCAGAGTTGTTGACAGCATCCCCGAAGCCTGGTGTGTCTACAATGGTGAGCTTCAGCTTGACCCCCTTCTCCTCAATGTCCACCGTGTGCTTCAGGATCTCTACCGTTTGGCTGATGTGCTCTGTGGGTGTCGGGGCATCGTTTGGAGGGGTCTCTCCAACTCTCAGACCCCACCCCCACTGGGCAGCCAGGACCCTTGTTCTCATCCATTCTAGAATTTAGCCCTGGCCTCATGGCCTGACTGTGGTCTGGGCCACTCCTCCTGGACACTGAACAGGAGAGACCCACGCTGTGGGGAGAGAGGAGCAGCGTCTGGACCCAGAAGGGACTCCTTTGAAGGGTCACACAGCAGAGGATGGGGAACCAATGCCAGGGCTGCATAGGGCCCACTCACCCTCGGCACTGAGCAGCTTCCGGTCCTTGTACAAGTCGGTCAGGAAGAGGCTGTGAACCAGCGTGGACTTCCCCAGGCCCGACTCACCTGCCAGCAGGTACAGTGAAAGAGTCAGGTTAAGTTTGGGACCCCTCTGACAAAGCCTAGCTGGCTATGGCCCAAGCCACCCCACCTGGGAGTCCAGCCCACTCACCCGCCACCATAAGAGTGTATTCGAAGCCCTTCTTCACAGACTTCTGGTGCACCTGATCGGGCAGTGTGACCAAGCCCACGTACTGCTTGTTGATATCCTGGGGGGTAGGGGCAAGGCAAGTCAGGAGCAGGCCTGGATTCCTGGGGCAGTCCGATGCCCTGTTCCCTACCCGGCTCAGACATGGAGGCAGCAGAGGGCAGAGTCCTCTGTGTGGGGAGTTTCAATGGCAGAAATGGGGTGAGGGCCTGTGAGCAAAGGCCTGGAGCTGGGAAGGCAGGTAATGGGGTGACAGGCATCCTTGCCCCCGCCTCAGTGAGTGGCTTTGCAGGGACCTGAGAATGTGTCTGTGTGTGTAGAGTTTAGGATGCCTGGCTGCAGCAGGCCTAGGCTGGGTCCTCCCTTGGGCGGTGGGCAGAGGGCACCAGGACCCCGACCCCTCACACACATCCAAGGCCCTCCATAGGCGGGAGAAGCCTCCTGGCCTCAATACTCACCCCTCCTGAGTGTACCAGGGGGTGGGAGGCCACCCTCCACCATCCAGCCGCGGGGGGTGGCTGGCTGCTGCTACCAAGGGGAGCAAGGGCTATTTATAGACAGCGGCACCGAGCCTCCCCCACCCTCGGGGTCCCAGCGCCCAGTCAGGTGGACCCTGGCCCTGCCGGTCCCTGTCACGTCCCAGAGCCCTTGGGACCGGGACCCGGCAGGCACACACACGCTGACCCACATTCCACTCCCCTCTCCACACACACCTTGAGCCGCCTCTGGGCCCGGGTCCGCCGTGACAGCAGCTGCTCCACCAGGTGGTCCTGGGGCGCTGCCGGCGAGTCCATCGCTGCGTTTGGACCCCAGACCGGGTCAGACCCACAGGGGCAGGGCTTTCAGGAGGGACTTACAGGCAGTACTGCCCTGAAGCTCTGTTCTCGCCCCCGTTAATAGACGCGGGAATTGAGGCCCAGAGAAGGGACGTTGCCCACCCGCGGTGTGGCTGACCTCAGAGGCCACGCGGGCCATGCCTCTGCCAATGCGGACCCGCCCCGAGCCGCGCGCGCGGTCTCAGCCACAGGCAGGCCCGGCTCCCGCACCGAACCAGAGGCGGGGCCTCGCGGGCGCTGGCAGGCGGGAAGGGCGGGGAAAAAGACCGCCCCACCCGCAAGGTCGCGGCGAAACAGTCGCTTGGAAATTGGGCCGCGGGCGGAGCAACCGGAAGGCTGCTTCGGAGGGCAGGGCCCAGCATAGGCGCGCATAGGCACGGAGGCGGAGTCCCGCTGCCGGACGGGTGGCCTCTGTCCGGGCGTCTCGACCACCCGGGTGGGAGGGTGGGGAAGCCAGGGCCCACCTAAGGGCCCTAGGGGGCGGGGTTTGTGGCCGCCCCGCGTCTCACCCCCTCCAGGTGCAGCGCGGCTTTCACCCGCCAGAGGGCGCCGGGAGAACGCTCCCGGGACCTATGCGCACCCACGCGGGAAGCGGCCCCTCTCACTCCTTCTCTCCTCGTAGAATTGGCCCGGAAACCTCCCGGCGGTGTCGCGGAGTCCTAACTATCCACGGCCACACCCCTCCTTGTACGCTCCCTCCCCCCTCGTATGTTATGTGCGTGTGATGGGAGCAGGAGTGTTCTGGACTGGTGTGGCCCTTCCAGACACGTGGGAACTGGGAGGGGGCAGAGCCCACCTCCCCAGCCTGGACCCACCTCCTCTTCGCCCGGGCTTGAAGGGGCTCAAGTGCTCAGTTAGAGCACCAGAGGCCTACCCACCCTACCTCCGGGAAACTTGGAAGCTGCAGCCAGCCAGCACTGGCCACAGCTGCCCCCAGACCACTTCTGCCAGCCAAAGTGGGGGGATGGTGTGTAGAGTGAACTTACCCCCTCCCCATCATTTGTCTCCCTGTCAGCCTCCTCGCCTGCTCTGATCCACAAGACGGACCCACGAGGGCTGGAAAGCTCAAGCCGGTATAGCTCTCACCCTCTGTGACCACCCCAGGGGCCACAGGCCTCTCCTGGGCACCAAACCGTTCCTCACCCCTCTCTCCAGGACCCTACCAGAATCGGAACCAGCCAGCCAGGCAGGAGGGAGGCTTGGAAAGGAGCTGCAACAAGAACAGACATACTTCTTGGACTGTGTATCAGTGGGGATAGGCGGCCCCCCAGCTCTTCCCCACCCTGGTTCTCCCTTCTTGGCTCCCCTGGTTGAGGGGCCTCTGTCCATTTGTCCAGGCTCATGATGCTGCTGTGGGGCCTGGAGGCCCCTGGCACCTGGGGAGGAGGGATGGGCCCACAGCTGGGAACAGGAGAGTCTTTCATCCAGAGGAGAGCAGGGGGAAGCCACAGGGCACCTCCCTCAGCTCTCCCAGCTGGGCCCGCAGTCCTTGCCCCGAGAAAGCCTCCACACTGGCCCCAGCCCTCTGCCATGTGGACCTGTAGGAAGTGTCTGGGCCAAGTCCCACCCAATCTCCACCTGTAGGTCCACTAGAGACACAGCCCCTCAGCCTAGCCCCCCAGCCCGACAGGCTGGCATCTCAGGCTCAGGGCATCTCCAAGACAGACACACCTGGGTCTACGCCTTAGCACTTCACAGCTGGGTGTCTAATGGAGCTTGTCACTCTCAGACTGCCTCAGTTTCTCCACTGATAAGGCACAGCCTCTGGGGAGGCCCAGGTCAGAAGGGCAAGAGTCAGGAGGGTGACATGTCAGGAGGGAAAGGGTCTCACTCCCAGCTCCTGCCCCTGCACCCAAACTCACCCAGACAGGGCCTGTGGATTCCCTGGGGGAGCTCCAGGGAAGGGGCCCTGCCACCCCCTCTCTCTGGCCCATGAAGTACAACAAATATTTCTCAGGGCTTCCTGAACTGTAGACACAGCTGCGCCCACCTCCTCCCGGTGCCTGAGACTCTCGAGGCATTTCCATTCTTAGAATCACTGGAGTCAGCTCTGGAAGCAGCCACCAGAGCCAGTAGAGCCCCCATCACTGCCTGAGACAAGGTGGGGCCAGAGGATGGGGGCACGGAGGGCCACCAGAGCACCCCCCACCCTCTTTCATAGTGTGGATAGCTCACCGACACCAAACAATATTATCGGTGAAACTACCATATTCTTCCAGCTCCCCCCCCCCCCCAGATCCTCGGGGAGCCTGTCCCAAAGACCTGGCTCCTTGGCTTTGTTCCTGGGGCTCCCCCTCCACCTGCATGGTGCCCTCTCCCTCTGGTCTGAGGGGTAGGGGACAGGTGAGGCTGGCTCCTAACTGACCTTGAAGGATGGGCAGACACAGGCCTGACGGGGCTCACACCTCAGCAGGAGGGAGTCCCTGTTGGTGCTAGGCAGCAGCTGCCTGGCCCAGTAACTCCAAGGCCCAGGAGAAGCTGTGGGGGCTGGTCTCCCGGGCCTTCTCTCTCTCTCCTTCAAACAATAGCCTGGCAGCATGTGTCCCTGCGTCTCAGGCATTGTCTGACCTGCCTTGATAGGAAGACAGCTCCTGGCCCGGGCTCCCTGGAGAGGCCCTTGCCAGCAGGTTGAGGTTGAGGGGCCCCTCCCCAAGAGCCTCACCTGTCCCAGGGTGGGGCGTGTCCCTGCCAGGAGACTGGCACCTGGCAGCCAGTGACTCCCAGCCCCCACCCCACCTGCTGGGCCGCACCCTGGGCCAGGACTTCGGGGTTCTACCCAGCATCTGCCCACTGTGTGAATTCCTATCTCTGACGAGGATCGCCAGGGCCACCTTGGTGCCAGAGTTAGGCCAAGAAAATCCCCCAACATGACTGAGCTCAAGCCAGAAAGGCCTCCAGTAGGGCCCCAGAGCCCCCTGCCCATCTGGTTACCCACCCCCACCCCACTCTCAGGATCTCCCAGCTCTGTTTAACCCCAGCCTCAGCTGGGTTTCACAGTGGGTGCCCAGGTCAGCCTCCTGTCATGTCCTGCATTCCCTGAGTGGGGGCCAGGCCAGCCCCTGTGGGAGGCCACAAGCCTATTTGTACCCACTAGGTTGGAAGACCCATTCTGGGCACAGGGACGACTCAGACCAGGCCTTAGAGGCTCCCAGTCTGGGGAAGAGGTCTGGCCACAGATCAGCCCACTCAAATTGGTGTGTGGGGAGAAGAGACATAAGATGCACAGGAGTGGGGTGGGGCTGCTTAGGGTCTAGGTGCTGGCTGGTGGATACAGACTCCTCCCCTAGCCTGTGGCCTGCGGTGACGGTGGCCTCACTCAGGACCCCCAGCACGAGGCCTAAGGCCAGTTCAGGGAGGATACACTGGCACTGGACCACTGGGAGACACCCGGCCCATCCCCCCATCCTGGGAGGGGCACCCCTGCTGTAAGGGTCAGGGGTCAGGCCCCCAGGGGCCCAGTGCCCACTCCTCCCCTCTGTAGCCCCTGGCGCGGCGGCACTGCCCCAGCTGACAATCGGTTATCGCGACAGGGCGGGATGACGGGGGCGGGGTCGCGCCTGGGCGCCGGCGGCGTTGGTGGCACAATGGGTGACAGCCGGCCGCGGGGGGAGCGGCGGCGCGCACGTACCTGCTTGTCCTCTGCGGGGTCGGGGTCGGGTCGGGGTCCGGGTCTGGGCCGGCGGGCGGGGAAGAGACGGAAAGACACGGTGAGAGGCGGGCGGGCGGCGGGGACAAAGGCGCGCGCGGGCGCGCGGGCAGGCGCCGGGCTCACCTGGGGTCGCCAGCTTGCTCTTGTACCGCAGGCCTGTGCTCATGGTGGCCGCCGGCGGGGGGGACGGGCGGCGGCGGGCGCGCGGGCGGGGCGCGGCTACGAGCGGCGGAGGCCGAGGCCAGGCTGCGGGGTGACCGGCCCCTCCGCGCCGCCGCCCCCCCGCCGCGCCCGCGCGCCCGCGCGCCCGCCAGCCAATCGGCGCCCGCCGCGCCCACGCACGACCCGGCGCGGCCGGCGGGGGCGGGGACCCAGGCGCCCCCCAACGGCCCCGCGCCCGCCGCCTCCGGGCGACGCCCTCGCTCACAGCCGCAGGCCAGCGCCCCGGGAACCCGGCGACGCCCACGATGCCCCAGCCCACGGCAAGGCGGCTGCCAGACTCCCGCCACACCTCGCGTCTCCCATGCCCAGGCCTGGACTCTGCCTGCCTCGCTCTCGAGGGACCCCAGTCGGTGCCTCAGCCTCTGACCTTCCCAACGTGTGGCTCTTCCGTAAGACCTTGCCCCCCAGGGACTGGCGGCCTCCTGCCAGCCGCTCCTCACCTCACCATGGACGATGGAGGTGCTGGCCTGTGGAGTCCTGCTCCTGGCCACAGCAGGAGAGGTGATGGTCACCCCAAGGAAGGCCGGATGCCCGGCGCAGGGCCGGTGCCCCAGCTTCCCTCCTGCAGCCTGTTCAGTGCTGTGCACATCTGCTCTGGGAGGAGACACCTAGGCAAGCTGCAAAGTCCAAGCCCCTGGGCAGTTGTCCCTCTTTTTTTCTGGCTTCTTTTCTGGGATTATTTCTAAAGAGTAACCGAGCTGACATCTGGGACAGGACGGACCGACCTCAAGCCTGCCTGCTCGCCCACTCCCCACCCCAGCTGTACACCCTCTGCTCTGCAGATGGCAGCCAGAACTGCTACCACCCTGAGAAGGGGGGCAGGGAGATCTCGGCCTCCTGTGCTAGAGGCCAGTCAGTGGCACTGAAGGCAGGGCCAGGGCCTGCACCCCATTTACAGATGGGGAAACTGAGGCCCCCAGACCTTCAGTGATTGGCAAGATTCTCAAGCATGAGTGCCTCCTGTCTTCCGTCACTATCACACTCCCAAGTACCTTTGGCTTCCCTGGAGTGCTCTCAGATGTCATATCTGGAGTCTTCGGTCCCACAGAAAGGACAGGCAGACCTGTGGTCACCAGCTCCCCCAATGACAGCCCCCTTAGGAGGAAATGGCCTGCTGTACCTTCCACACTCAGGAAGCGCTCCTTTCTCCTTAGCCCCTTGTGTGCCCCTTGGTCCTCCTCCATCTCTGAATCACCAGCACCTAGCACAGAGTTGTCTGCTCAGAAAATGAAAAAGCCATGTAAGCAGCAGCATTGCTCTGCAAAGTTCTGTGGCAAACGCCCATTTCCCCCCCCCCGCCCGCCCCCACTGGGACCTCCATGTAGTCCAGAGCTGTGACCAGTGTGGGGACACTCCACCGCTCAGACCCCTCATCCAAAGCCTCAGGGCCAGATGTGTTTGGAATTCAGAATTTGTCATATATCTCATACAGTACATGATACCTCAGTGGAGCCGGCTGCAGCTGCTGGTAACCAAACACATTAAGATGTTTGTAGTGGAGGGGTACCAGGGTAGCTCAGTAGGTTAAGCGTCTGACTTCAGCTCAGGTCATGATCTCTTGGTCTGTGAGTTTGAACCCCGTGCCGGGCTCTGTGCTAACAGCTCAGAGCCTGGAGCCTGCTTTGGATTCTGTGTCTCCCTCACTCTCTACCCCTCCCCCACTTGTATTCTGTCTCTGTCTCTCTCGAAAATAAATAAACATTAAAAAAAAAAAACTTTTAAAGATGTTTGTAGTGAAATGAGGGGTGTCCAGGTGGCCCAGTCGGTTAAGCGTCCGACTCTTGATTTTGGCTCAGGCTGTGATCTCACGGGTTTGGGCTCTGTGCTGACAGCATGGAGCCTGCTTGGGATTCTCACTCTCCCCCTCTCTCTCTGCCCGTCTCCCGCTCACAATCTCTCTCTCTTAAAATAAATACATAAACAAACAAACAAACAAACAAACATTTAAAAAAGGTGTTGGTAGTGAAGTGCGACTATTCACATGAACTGGAATTAATAAAGGCCATAACACATGGTTACACATCAGCCCAGGGCTGCCTTTGTTACAGAGTTTCGAACACTTTAAGTTTCAGAGCTTTGGGGGAATTTGGAATTGGGGATAAAGGAATGCAGCAGGGAGGGAACATTTGAAGTGATAGGCAGGACTTCTGAATCTTTCTCAGCTCCGACAGGCTTGGTGGAAACCCCATCTGAGGGGGCCTGAAGCCTTGCAAAATGGTTGAACTGGTCAGTGAAAACTAGCACTTGGACCTTTAGTATGAATTGACCCATGCAAGCCTTTGCTTGTGGGGACAAAGGAGGAGACAGGAACCTATCCTCGATGAGGCAGACATGTCTTTGCAAAGGGCTCTCTCTGGGCTCAGCGGGGAGGGGGGCTCCGGGCAGCCCTGGGTCAGGTCTTGAGGGGAGTTGGCTGCAGGTCAAGGTGCATAGCTCAGGCAGAGGGTGGGAGGTGCACCTGTACAAGAATCATAGGCTTTAAAACAATTCTGGAGATGGGAGACAAAAAGAACAAGGTGTATCAAATAAACATGTCTTTTTTTGTAATGTTTATTTTTTGAGAGCAGAGCACAAGTGGGGGAGGAGCAGACAGAGAGGGAGACACAGAATCCAAAGCAGGCTCCAGACTCCAAGCTGTCAGTATGGAGCCTGATGCGGGGCTCGAACCCACGAACTATGAGATCATGACCTGAGCTGAAGTCAGACGCTTAACTGACTTGAGCCACCCAGGTGCCCCTAATATGTCTTTTTTTAATTGAAGTAAGTACATTCCAAAAGATTACATACAGAAATGCTGTTGGATTTGGGTCTGGAGTGGAGTCGTGGATCGGTGTGGAGCCGATGGAAAGAAGACCGGAGCCACTCCCTGGAAGGAGAAGGTATCAAGGGCAGGCCTGAGTCAATGCCTTCTGTGAAATGCCATAGGGTGTCCTGAGGCTGCTGGCCCAGAAGGGGGAAGACAGGGGTCTCCTCCTTGCCTTGGGGCTGTGGTCACCTGGACCGAGTCCAGGGGATAGCCCTGAATCCCACCACAGACACACTGCCTAGCTGAGAGACCCTCGGGGTAGCAGCATGCATTGATTGACATGCAGAACATCTGCCTGGGGACATTTTGGAAGTAGGACTGTGAGGTGCTTGTACTGGCTAGCAGATTCGTGGGATGTGCCTCCAGTTCTCCTAGATGTGTCAACGTAAGGCCTTTCCTTCCTCCAGCCTAGATACTGCCGATGGGGTGGCCTGAGCCAAACTGTCACACTGCTCCTGTTTATTAAACATGTGCAAACCCTGAGGGGGATGGGTCACATTGGGAAGGGGTGGGAGCGGCAGGGCCTGGTCTGGACACACACGGCCTTAACCTGGGTAAGGGGCTGTGGCCTCCCTGACTGGGCTCTGAGTCTGCTTCCTCAGCAGGCAGAGAAAGCGTTGGCTCTGGTACAAAGGGGAGTAAATAAGACACCCCTGGGTGAAAAAAAATGCTACTTTTTAATTCACAAGGAAAAGAAGTTAATGAGTGAAAACATAAGTTACATCCAGAAAAATCTGTTCAACCAACTTGGGCTACAAATAGCTTGATGCTTTCCAGAAAAAAAAAAAAAGGCAACAAAACCTCTTTTAGTTAAGAAATTCTCAAAAGGCTACGTTCAGCCCATGCTGTGTCTCCCTCCCCGGACACGGACACGTGGGCATCAGCATGGCCACGGGAGACCGAAGATGGCCTCACAGTAAACCACTATGATAGTGACAAAGGGACAAATGGGTGGCAAGTGAGGCAGGTGCCAGGGTTGAGGTTTGTTCCAGGTTACACACAGATGTCAGGTGGAAAAGGGGCCACCAATGACAAAGCTCGAGAATGTTCAATTCATCCGAGGACAAGGGCAGAGGGCAAGCTGGGTACAATGCATTAGACCCCTAGGATCCCCTCACAGGGGTATTGGAGGGAAGGGATCTACAGGGTCATGCCTGCCCAATGGAGGTGAGACTACGTCCCTGAGAAAAGGGTCACCACGAAGAAAGGAGAAACACATGTCCCTTTATCTGAACAGAGGCACTACAAAGGACCTTACGTTAGCTCAAAACACATTAAATCCACTTGGCTTCTTAAGGTGAAATGGAAATCTCACTTGCCTTCCTACATCAGGGTAGCACATGGGGCCACAAACTCCGAGTGGCTAGGGACAGTGATGTAAACTTGGTCTGAGCCCTCTGGAAGCTGGTGGCTTGAGGGTTAGGAAAGAACGAGACAGGGGTCCCGGGAAGATGGCGGCATAGGAGGACGCTGGGCTCACCGCTCGTCCTGCTGATCACTTAGATTCCACCTACACCTGCCTAAATAACCCAGAAAACCGCCAGAGGATTAGCAGAACGGAGTCTCGGGAGCCAAGTGCAGACGAGAGGCCCACGGAAGAGGGTAGGAAGGGCGGCGAGGCGGTGCGCGCTCCAGGGACTGGCGGGAGGGAGCCGGGGCGGAAGGGCAGCCTGCCGGCCAAGCAGAGCCCCCGAGTCTGGCTGGCAAAAGCGGAGGGGCCGGAGGGACTGTGTTCCGACAGCAAGCGCGACTGAGCGTCTGGGAGGTCATAAGTTAACAGCTCTGCTCAGAAAGCGGGAAGGCTGGAGGACAAAGGGAGGGAGAGCTGCTGAGCCCCGGACCACAGAGCTCAGTTTGGTGGGGAACAAAGGCGCACGCCAGCGCCATCTCCCTCGCCCATCCCCCAGCCAAAATCCCCAAGGGAACCAGTTCCTGCCAGGGAACTTGCTCGCTCCTCCGTGCAAACACCCAACTCTGTGCTTCTGCGGAGCCAAACCTCCGGCAGCGGATCTGACTCCCTCCCGCTGCCACAGGGCCCCTCCTGAAGTGGATCACCTAAGGAGAAGCGAGCTAAGCCTGCCCCTCCTGCCCCCATGCACCTTGCCTACCCACCCCAGCTAATACGCCAGATCCCCAGCACCACAAGCCTGGCAGTGTGCAAGTAGCCCAGACGGGCCACGCCACCCCACAGTGAATCCCGCCCCTAGGAGAAGGGAAGAGAAGGCACACACCAGTCTGACTGTGGCCCCAGCGGTGGGCTGGGGGCAGACATCAGGTCGGACTGCGGCCCTGCCCACCAACTCCAGTTATACACCACAGCACAGGGGAAGTGCCCTGGAGGTCCTCACCACTCCAGGGACTATCCAAAATGACCAAGCGGAAGAATTCCCCTCAGAAGAATCTCCAGGAAATAACAACAGCTAATGAACTGATCAAAAAGGATTTAAATAATATAACAGAAAGTGAATTTAGAATAATAGTCATAAAATTAATCGCTGGGCTTGAAAACAGTATAGAGGACAGCAGAGAATCTTTTGCTACAGAGATCAAGGGACTAAGGAACAGTCACAAGGAGCTGAAAAACGCTTTAAACGAAATGCAAAACAAAATGGAAACCACCACGGCTCGGATTGAAGAGGCAGAGGAGAGAATAGGTGAACTAGAAGATAAAGTTATGGAAAAAGAGGAAGCTGAGAAAAAGAGAGATAAAAAAATCCAGGAGTATGAGGGGAAAATTAGAGAACTAAGTGATACACTAAAAAGAAATAATATACACATAATTGGTATCCCAGAAGAGGAAGAGAGAGGGAAAGGTGCTGAAGAAACAATAGCTGAGAACTTCCCTGAACTGGGGAAGGAAAAAGGCATTGAAATCCAAGAGGCACAGAGAACTCCCTTCAGACGTAACTTGAATCGATCTTCTGCACGACATATCATAGTGAAACTGGCAAAATACAAGGATGAAGAGAAAATTCTGAAAGCAGCAAGGGATAAACGTGCCCTCACATATAAAGGGAGACCTATAAGACTCGTGACTGATCTCTCTTTTGAAACTCGGCAGGCCAGAAAGGATTGGCATGAGATCTTCAGTGTGCTAAACAGAAAAAATATGCAGCCGAGAATCCTTTATCCAGCAAGTCTGTCATTTAGAATAGAAGGAGAGATAAAGATCTTCCCAAACAAACAAAAACTGAAGGAATTTGTCACCACTAAACCAGCCCTACAAGAGATCCTAAGGGGGACCCTGTGAGACAAAATACCAGAGACATCACTACAAGCATAAAACATACAGACATCACAATGACTCTAAACCCGTATCTTTCTATAATAACAGTGAATGTAAATGGATTAAATGCACCAACCAAAAGACATAGGGTATCAGAATGGATAAAAAAACAAGACCCATCTATTTGCTGTCTACAAGAGACTCATTTTAGACCTGAGGACACCTTTAGATTGAGAGTGAGGGGATGGAGAACTATTTATCATGCTACTGGAAGCCAAAAGAAAGCTGGAGTAGCCATGCTTATATCAGACAAACTAGACTTTAAATTAAAGGCTGTAACAAGAGATGAAGAAGGGCATTATATAATAATTACAGGGTCTATCCATCAGGAAGAGCTAACAATTATAAATGTCTATGCGCCAAATACTGGAGCCCCCAAATATATAAAACAATTACTCATAAACATAAGCAACCTTATTGATAAGAATGTGGTAATTGCAGGGGACTTTAACACTCCACTTACAGAAATGGATAGATCATCTAGACACACGGTCAATAAAGAAACAAGGGCCCTGAATGATACATTGGATCAGATGAACTTGACAGATATATTTAGAACTATGCATCCCAAAGCAACAGAATATACTTTCTTCTCGAGTGCACATGGAACATTCTCCAAGATAGATCATATACTAGGTCACAAAACAGCCCTTCATAAATTTACAAGAATTGAAATTATACCATGCATGCTTTCAGACCACAGTGCTATGAAGCTTGAAATCAACCACAGGAAAAAGTCTGGAAAACCTCCAAAAGCATGGAGGTTAAAGAACACCCTACTAAAGAATGAGTGGGTCAACCAGGCAATTAGAGAAGAAATTAAAAAATATATGGAAACAAACGAAAATGAAAATACAACAATCCAGACACTTTGGGATGCAGCGAAGGCAGTCCTGAGAGGAAAATACATCGCAATCCAGGCCTATCTCAAGAAACAAGAAAAATCCCAAATACAAAATCTAACAGCACACCTAAAGGAAATAGAAGCAGAACAGCAAAGGTAGCCTAAACCCAGCAGAAGAAGAGAAATAATAAGGATCAGAGCAGAAATAAACAATATAGAATCTAAAAAAACGGTAGAGCAGATCAACGAAACCAAGAGTTGGTTTTTTGAAAAAATAAACAAAATTGACAAACCTCTAGCCAGGCTTCTCAAAAAGAAAAGGGAGATGACCCAAATAGATAAAATCATGAATGAAAATGGAATTATTACAACCAACCCCTCAGAGATACAAGCAATTATCAGGGAATACTATGAAAAATTATATGCCAACAAATTGGACAACCTGGAAGAAATGGACAAATTCCTCAACACCCACACTCTTCCAAAACTCAATCAGGAGGAAATAGAAAGCTTGAACAGACCCATCACCAGCGAAGAAATTGAATCGGTTATCAAAAATCTCCCAACAAATAAGAGTCCAGGACCAGATGGCTTCCCAGGGGAGTTCTACCAGACGTTTAAAGCAGAGATAATACCTATCCTTCTCAAGCTATTCCAAGAAATAGAAAGGGAAAGAAAACTTCCAGACTCATTCTATGAAGCCAGTATTACTTTGATTCCTAAACCAGACAGAGACCCAGTAAAAAAAGAGAACTACAGGCCAATATCCCTGATGAATATGGATGCAAAAATTCTCAATAAGATACTAGCAAATCGAATTCAACAGCATATAAAAAGAATTATTCACCATGATCAAGTGGGATTCATTCCTGGGATGCAGGGCTGGTTCAACATTTGCAAATCAATCAACGTGATACATCACATTAATAAAAAAAAAAGAGAAGAACCATATGATCCTGTCAATCGATGCAGAAAAGGCCTTTGACAAAATCCAGCACCCTTTCTTAATAAAAACCCTTGAGAAAGTCGGGATAGAAGAAACATACTTAAAGACCATAAAAGCCATTTATGAAAAGCCCACAGCTAACATCATCCTCAATGGGGAAAAACTGAGAGCTTTTTCCCTGAGATCAGGAACACGACAGGGATGCCCACTCTCACCGCTGTTGTTTACCATAGTGTTGGAAGTTCTAGCATCAGCAATCAGACAACAAAAGGAAATCAAAGGCATCAAAATTGGCAAAGATGAAGTCAAGCTTTCACTTTTTGCAGATGACATGGTATTATACATGGAAAATCCGATAGACTCCACCAAAAGTCTGCTAGAACTGATACATGAATTCAGCAAAGTAGCAGGATACAAAATCAATGTACAGAAATCAGTTGCATTCTTATACACTAACAATGAAGCAACAGAAAGACAAATAAAGAAACTGATCCCATTCACAATTGCACCAAGAAGCATAAAATACCTAGGAATAAATCTAACCAAAGATGTAAAAGATCTGTATGCTGAAAACTATAGAAAGCTTATGAAGGTAATTGAAGAAGATATAAAGAAATGGAAAGACATTCCCTGCTCATGGATTGGAAGAATAAATATTGTCAAAATGTCAATACTACCCAAAGCTATCTACACATTCAATGCAATCCCAATCAAAATTGCACCAGCATTCTTCTCGAAACTAGAACAAGCAATCCTAAAATTCATATGGAACCACAAAAGGCCCCGAATAGCCAAAGTAATTTTGAAGAAGAAGACCAAAGCAGGAGGCATCACAATCCCAGACTTTAGCCTCTACTACAAAGCTGTCATCATCAAGACAGCATGGTATTGGCACAAAAACAGACACATAGACCAATGGAATAGAATAGAAACCCCAGAACTAGACCCACAAACGTATGGCCAACTCATCTTTGACAAAGCAGGAAAGAACATCCAATGGAAAAAAGACAGTCTCTTTAACAAATGGTGCTGGGAGAACTGGACAGCAACATGCAGAAGGTTGAAACTAGACCACTTTCTCACACCATTCACAAAAATAAACTCAAAATGGATAAAGGACCTGAATGTGAGACAGGAAACCATCCAAACCCTAGAGGAGAAAGCAGGAAAAGACCTCTCTGACCTCAGCCATAGCAATCTCTTACTCGACACATCCCCAAAGGCAAGGGAATTAAAAGCAAAAATGAATTACTGGGACCTTATGAAGATAAAAAGCTTCTGCACAGCAAAGGAAACAACCAACAAAACAAAAAGGCAACCAACGGAATGGGAAAAGATATTTGCAAATGACATATCGGACAAAGGGCTAGTATCCAAAATCTATCAAGAGCTCACCAAACTCCACATCCGAAAAACAAATAACCCAGTGAAGAAATGGGCAGAAAACATGAATAGACACTTCTTTGAAGAAGACATCCGGATGGCCAACAGGCACATGAAAAGATGTTCAACGTCGCTCCTTATCAGGGAAATACAAATCAAAACCACACTCAGATATCACCTCACGCCAGTCAGAGTGGCCAAAATGAACAAATCAGGAGACTATAGATGCTGGAGAGGATGTGGAGAAACGGGAACCCTCTTGCACTGTTGGTGGGAATGCAAATTGGTGCAGCCTCTCTGGAAAGCAGTGTGGAGGTTCCTCAGAAAATTAAAAATAGACCTACCCTATGACCCAGCAATAGCACTGCTAGGAATTTACCCAAGGGATACAGGAGTACTGATACATAGGGGCACTTGTACCCCAATGTTTATAGCAGCACTCTCAACAATAGCCAAATTATGGAAAGAGCCTAAATGTCCATCAACTGATGAATGGATAAAGAAATTGTGGTTTATATACACAATGGAATACTACATGGCAATGAGAAAGAATGAAATATGGCCTTTTGTAGCAACGTGGATGGAACTGGAGAGTGTGATGCTAAGTGAAATAAGCCATACAGAGAAAGACAGATACCATATGGTTTCACTCTTATGTGGATCCTGAGAAACTTAACAGAAACCCATGGGGGAGGGGAAGGAAAAAAAAAAAGAGGTTAGAGTGGGAGAGAGCCAAACATAAGAGACTCTTAAAAACTGAGAACAGGGGCGCCTGGGTGGCGCAGTCGGTTAAGCGTCCGACTTCAGCCAGGTCACGATCTCGCGGTCCGTGAGTTCGAGCCCCGCGTCAGGCTCTGGGCTGATGGCTCAGAGCCTGGAGCCTGTTTCCATTTCTGTGTCTCCCTCTCTCTCTGCCCCTCCCCCGTTCATGCTCTGTCTCTCTCTGTCCCAAAAATAAATAAACGTTGAAAAAAAAAATTAAAAAAAAAAAAAAACTGAGAACAAACTGAGGGTTGATGGGGGTGGGAGGGAGGGGAGGGTGGGTGATGGGTATCGAGGAGGGCACCTTTTGGGATGAGCACTGGGTGTTGTATGGAAACCAATTTGACAATAAACTTCATATATTGGGGGGGGGGGGGAAAAAAGGAAAGAACGAGACAGACCGGACATTCTCTTTGGGTCTTCAGGCGTCCAAGAACAGGGGCTCTGGGATACCCCTTCCTGCTCTGACCAACCCTGGAGAAGCCGTGGTGGCAGGGGTGACCCTTTTCCCCATCCCTGGCAGCTTGTTGGGCCCTCCCTGGGGGGAATGTTGGGAGGGCCCTAAGTAAGGCTCGAGGTTGTGATTCACAGAGTGCACTCCGACAGGCCCTAGGGTGAGGCTTGGGTCTTCCAAGTCACTCCCAAGGAATTTGTCACTGGGCGTGGGACCGGTGTGCAGAGCAGGCCAAGATCAAGTTAAGTAAGAACTGAGAAAAGGACCCACTGGGCTGGCCAGTGGATGGTGCTCTGCTCAGGGCTCCTTCAATGTAAGTACTCCACCTCGATGCTGCCCCTTCCCCCGCCTGCCCTGCCAGCTTCCACATCCAGCCCTGCCCACTCCTTTCCTTCCTGCCACACTGTTCTGGACACTTATGTGCAGCATCTACCAGCTTCTGGCTCAGGGGACTATACCCCAACATCCTGTGTCCCCTTTCTGAAACGCCTGCTCCTTAGTATGCAATGCTGGGGCCATGGACAGGGCCTTGGATGGGGTCAGGTGGTTCCTCCTCTCCTGCCAGCAATCTCAACTTCCCTGGTCTCAGAGGATAGTTCCCTGGTCTGCTGGAAGGTGAATTCATTCTCCCCACTCCCACTCTGTCACCCTCCACCTACCTACATGGCACTCCCGGGGCAGCCCTAATGCTTGCTGGAGATGGGTGTCGTGGCCACACACAGATCAGAAGCAGAGGTTCACAGCATGGTGAGACCAAACAGCTGAACCCAGGACCTCCTGGCCCAGGCCTCATTCTAGCAAAGATGTGTGAACTGTCCTCAGCCAGGCCAGGAGCCTGCCCTGATCAGGCAGCCCCGCCTGACCCTGAACTCCATCAACTCAGTGACCTGGCACCCTCCTGACTCCGGTTACTCTGAGTAACTCTGAGTCTGGTTACTCTGGCTTAGCCATACCCATGAGAAGACCAGAAACCATCCCTGGCCCCTGGGGCTCCCAATCAGGAGGGCTGCCCTGCTGTTGTGAGTACATCCTGCAGCTTGGTACCTCCATGTGTCTGCTGCTTGGACGGCTCTCCCCTGCCCGACTGACCTGGGGGTGGGAGGGCCCAGACTTCAGAGTCTCATGCATTGTCCCCAGCCCTTCTTGCCTGCCTGAGTGGGGTTTGTGAGCCGGGGAGCTCTGGGGGTGGCTGTCTCACAGGGAAATGTGTATGCATCAAGGAGCTGTTGGAGAAGGCTTTTCTTGATCTTCTTGTTAGAAAAATGTAAGGGGGTCACGACACACCCCCGTCGTCTTCACCAATCAGAGCACAGAGTCCACAGCAGCTGCCCCTGTCAGGAGGGTGCTACCCAGCCCCGTTAAAGCAGCCTGTGTGTTGCAGGGGACAGAGCAGGGTTCCAAGTGGGGCAGAGCCGTGGTCCACACCGAGTTCCCCATTCACTGGGCAGCTGGAGGAGGGCTACAAAGGGCGCCTGTGCTCTGAGGCAGTGAACCAGCGTGGGGACCTGGGGACCCAGAGCAGCGGGCGATGGGCTTTCTCCCTGGCAAGGGTCAATGGGGGGTGGTGTGGGCCTCCAGCCACATCTGATGACACACAGTCCCCTGAAGTATTCTGGGAGAGGCTGCAGAGAGCAGCTCAGGGCAGGAGCAGGAGTGACAGGAATCCAGAGTGCAGTGTGACTCAGTACAGAAGGGCTGCCTGACTGTGTGGCCCCCAGAGGCCCTCCAAAGGTATGCATTCGGGGGTCATCAGGAGACTGGATAAGACCTCCTCCAAGGTGTCTTAGCACCTCTGAGGCTCTCTGTTGTGGCAGCTCTGCGATCTCGTGAGAAGCCTAAGATATAGATATGAAATGCGCCGACATGGAGACTCTCCCAGAGCATTCATGCACTGTAAGATCCCATGGGGACACGTGCTTGTGAAAGGCACAGTATGGGGCTGGAGCAGGAAGCGTCCAGCCCTTTCCCTGTGACCTGCCTCTCCTGCCAGAGAAGGCCGAGGGTTCCAAAGGCCAGCTCCAGATCCTCGCTATACCCTAGCTCCTTGGTCTGCCATGTAAGCATCAGGCCAAGACAGATCGGGAAATTCTCCCAGAATACACAGGATGCAGGGAGGACCCCGGACCCTGCCACCCAGCCATGCAGGCCATGTCCCTCAGCGGCCTTGGCACTTTCCCGGTCCATGGCACCCTGCCCCAATCATGCTGGACACAGGGCCTTGGCACCACCCAGGGAAGGTGTGGCAGGTCAGTGGTGCAAGTACGCTGCCTATCACACCGAGGTAAGAAGGCAGACATCAGAGTCCTCAGAGCGGGCATCAGTCACCTGGTTTCCAAGGTCTCTGGTGACTGGCCACGTTGGGCAGGACTCAGGGTCTCCTCCCCACCTGTTGTTCTGGCTGCAATCTGTGGAGGATCCCTTGCCTACCCTGGGCATACCACTGGGGTGGGGGTCAAGAGGGCATGGGTACGGGGTTAAAGGAGCTGTCATCTCTGATGCCTGAGTGCAGCATCTGCTTACTTCTCCAGGGTGAGGACAGGGCTCTTCTTCCTTGGAGCAGAGAGGTCCGCTCCCAGGTGGCCAGTCCCCACCGGGTATTCCTGGCACACCACGGCAAGCCAGAGCCATGCATTGCCCTCAGGAGGGGGTTCCAGTCTGTGGGAGACAGGCCAGCCACCATACACCAGGAGGCCTCCAAACTCCCTCCACTGGATGAGGCCAAGTGTCTAAGGTCTGTGACCGGCTAGAGCCAGCCTTAATAATGCATGCATGAGGCAAGGCCTGTGTTCCCTAGCAGGATGTGTCATGCTGAGTTGGTGCTTGCCCCTTCCCCGTTCCAAAGGCTCTTTAAAGCAACGTCCACGCCCACGCCCACGCCCACGCCCACGCCCACGAGGAACCTGACAGGAACCACCATCAGGGTCTTCTCCAGATTGAAAAGCAGCAGGGGATGGAGCTGCCGAGCCTGGGCAGCTTTTGCAAGAAAAAGGAGGGCCCTTCAACATCACCAGTGGCTCTTAATGGCACGCGGGAAGCACGGGGCTTGGCTGCCAAGTAAAAGTGCTTCTGGCCAGAGCTCAGACCAAAGAAGCATCGCCAGAGTGCATTTGGGTGCTGGGTCTGGGAAGTAGGACCTCGAGGAAAAAGGACTCACTCCGACTCACTCCCCTCCCTCAAGCTCTTGCCAAAGGCTCCTTTTTGCAGCTATGATAGCTCACGGCCACCCACGGGTGCTGGCGTGTCCACCCATAGGTGCTCTTGCCTGGTGAGAAGCTGCACGTGGCCTCCTTAGCAGGACACACTGCTGATGTGCTAAACTGGTCCTCCCACTGGACCTTCCCAGGCAGCTGTGGGCTGCAGGTGGAAGATGCCTCTTGCCTCCACAGCAGCCACCAGCCCTGCCTGGCTGTATCACACTGCAACACAGGTAGGACAAAGTGGTGATTGCCAGGCTTCTTCCCCAGGGTTTCTCCCTGGGGGTGGGGGTGGGGATCAACGTGCCATAAGCCCCCATAAAGTGCTTCCTCCAGGCCAGGAGGGAGGCATGGGCCATAAGCATTGAGTACAGAGGCCCAAGGAGCCACCTGGAATGGGGCAGAGGCGTCCTGGGCAGGTGCTGGCCAAATCAGGGCCCGGGAAAGCAGAGAAATCTGTAGAGCTGGGGGTGACAATGGGCATTGTGAGGGTGTTGCTGGGCTGGTGTCCCCACCTGCATGCTGCTGGGAGGAGGACCAGCATACTGGGTATGGGCTTTGCTGCCAAGACAACGTCACAGCTCTGCCAGACCCCCTGCCTAGGGTCTGGGCCCACAGCTCCCACAACAGACACTGGTCTTTTTTTTTTTTTTAATGCATTCATTTATTTTTGAGAAAGAGAAAGAGACAGAGCACCAGCAAGGGAGGGGCAGAGAGAGAGAGAGAGGGAGCCACAGAATCTGAAGCAGGCTCCAGGCTCTGAACTGTCAGCACAGAGCCCGACACGGGACTCGAACCCATGAACCGCGAGATCATGACCTGAGCTGAAGTCAGATGCTTAACCGACTGAGCCATCCAGGTGCCCATAACAGACACTGGTCTTAAGCAGAGGTCCAACCAGAGCACCTCTGAGGCCTCAGATGCCCTGTCCTGGGCCGCAGGACCAGCCGCCCCGAGGTCTGGAGCAGGCCTGTCTCAGGTACCCCATCCATACGCAGTGAGACTGTTTTGGCTGCGTTGGGTATTCAAGATAATTTTGAGGATCAAAAAACAGAGACTGTCAACAACAAAAGACAACCTAATTCCAAAATGGGCAAAGAACCAGACTGATGTTTCTCCCAAGAGGAGCCAGCCTGAGATGGGGGCTGAAGATTCCTGAGACCTACCTGGTCCCAGGCTTGCAACCCTGGCCCACACACACAGCCTCCTGTGGGCCTCCCTGCATTCAGCCTGGCCCTCGGACCATTTTTAAGTTTATTTATTTATTTTGAGAGAAAGAGAGTGAGTGAGCAGGGGAGGCAGAGAGAGAGAGAGAGAGAGAGAGAGAGAGAGAGAGAGAGAGAATCCCAAGCAGGCTCCATGCAATCAGCACAGAGCCCAACTCGAGGCTCAAACCCATGAACCACAAGATCATGACCTGAGCTGAAACCAAGAATCAGGTGCTCAACCAACTGAGCCACCCAGGTGCGCCACCTCAACACATTTTTAAAGAGCTTTCTGAGGACCTAACCATTCTGGCTTCTATCCATACATCTCAATGTCAGGCCACACCCCTCTTGCCATACTGAGCCCAGGCACCCCACCCACCCCTCTTGCCTCCTCTCCCCTCACTTGGCAAGATCCTTTCCATGCCTCCTCCCTTAAGACTCATCTTGGCACGCCCAGTCTTGGCTGGGATCCCCCCTCCCTTGCTCCCTCTTGGCATCTCAGTGTACCTCCAGTTGCTGGCACACAGCAAGTGCTCTCAGTGAGAGCTGAGTGGGAGAATCAGGGCAAAGGGGCATTCACAGACAGAGAGGCTTGGGCTCCTAACTTTGTCAGACAGCAGGACAGACAAGGGACCCCGTTTGGGGGAGGGATGTGGGTAGGGCTTCCTGGAACCCCAGGGAGGACACAACTGTGACAAGGAGTGGGGTACACCAAGAATGGAGAGGGGCTGACAGCGGTGGTCTTGGTGCCTTTGTGGTGGCCAGGACAGCATTCCAGTCCAGGACGGCCAGGCATTTGATATATGGCCTACAGCTCCAGGCTATTCCAGAGGGCAGATGAGTAAACAGGAAGTGAAGTTGTGTCAATACCTGGGAGTGGAAGGAGACTGGAAGTAGCCAGAGTTATGGGGGACAAGTATGCATGAGGCCCCCCACAGCCTCCTTCTTTACCCAGCAAACTCTAGTCCTGGTGCCCACTTTCCTCCACACCTCGCAGGTCACTGTTGAGAGGAGAATGGCATTGGGCACAAACCATCTGTCTGAAACAGAGATGGGATCTTTCCCAGCCCCACAAGGTTGCACCCACAGGACTGCAGCCACGTGGTTGCCCGGCCTTGTCCATGTCACAGAGAACGTCTTTGATAGCTGATGCTTTTTGAGACTCAGATGAAAGAGAGAGGCACACAGATGCTGTGGATGTGTGGTATGGGACAAAGGTTGCCTGCAGGATGTCAGAGCCTTGGATGGTGAGGCCCCGCAGTGAGGAGGCCAGGGAAGCCGTGGGCTGCGCTGGCCACGTGCAAGGACTCACGGATTTGCCCTGTTCTCCCCTCCCAAGATGGCCCTATGAGTGGCCATATGAGCAAGCCAGTCATCAGAGTTTATGTGTTTTTTGATTTTTATTTATTAATGTTTATTTATTTATTTTGAGAGAGACAGAGAGACAGAGAGAAAGCATGCACAAGCCAGGGGTAAGGGCAGAGAGAGAGAGGGAGAAAGAGAATCTCAAGCAGGCTCCATGCTGTCAGCTTGGAGTCCAATGGCGGGGGGGGGGGGGGGGCTCGATCTCACGAACCGTGAGATCATGACCCGAGCTGAAATCAAGAATCTGACGCTTAACCGATTGAGCCACCTGGACATCCCTGAGTTTACATGTTTTTAAAATTAAACTTGTTATCTTGAGACAGAGTTGTAAGAAATAATACAGCAGTGTCTCCTAATTGTAACATCTTGCAAAACAATATTATATATCACAATCCACTCCCTATAATCCCTGGGAACCTCCATCTCTATAATGTTGTCATTTTATGAATCTCACATTAACGGGATCATATAGTATGTAGCATACAGGGATTGGCTTTTTTCACTCAGCGTATTATTCTGGAGATTCATGCAGTTTGCTGTATGTGTAGGTACCTCCTTCCTTTTATATATATATATATATACACATATATATTGCTGAGTAGTAGTATGTCTGCGTTACGGACATACCAAAGTTTGTATTTCAGTTTGTAGCTAATACAAATATAGCTGCTATGAACATTCACATGTAAGTGTTTGTGTGGGTGTAGTTTTCATTTCTCTGGGAGAAATACCCAGGAGTGCAATTGCTGGGTCCTATGATAATTGCATGTTTAGGTTTTCAAGAAACTGCCAAAGTGTTTTCTAGAATAGCCAAGCCATTTTACATTTCCACCAGCCATATATATGAATGATTCAGTTTCTCTGCATCCTCACCAGCATTTGGGACTGTCATTTTTCCCCCCTAGTCTTAAATGTTTATTTATTTATTTTGAAAGTGGGGGTGGGGTGGGGAGGAGCAGAGAGAAAGGAGAGAGAGAATCCCAAACGGGATCTCACCAATCATGAAAATCATGACCTGAGCTGAAATCAAGAGTCTGACACTTAATTGACTGAGCCACCCAGGCGCCCCTGAAATATTTTTTATATAAGGTGCAAAATTTAGGTTGAGTGTTTTGCTTGCCTATGGATGTCCAATTACTCCAACAACATTTGCTTCATCCTTCCTTCATTGAGTTGCTTTTGAACTTTTGTTCAAAATCAGTTGGACATGTGGTGCCCCAGTGGCTCAGTTAAGTGTCTGAGTTGTTTTGGTTTAGGTTGTGATCTCATGGTTCATGGGATCGAGCCTCCAGTCTGAGCTGACAATGCAGACCGCCCTCTGTTTCTGTCCCATCCTCCCACTTATGCTCTCTCTCTCTCTCAAAATAAATTTAAAAAACATAAGTTGGGCATGTTTATGTGGATCTATTCTGGGAGGGTAACATGCCCTGTTTCACTGATCTGTGTCTATCCCTCTGCTAATACCATACAGTTTTAATAGCTGTAGCCATAGAATACACACACATATATACTGTATATTGATTAATTATTAATATATTAATATATACATTAAGCAGGTAGACTATTTCTTCTCACTTCAGCAAGGTTGCAGAATACAAGATCAATATATAAAAATCAATTGTATTTCTATATACTAGCAATGAACACATGGAAACCAAAATTATAAATACAATGCCATTTACAATCTTTCAAAAAATGAAATACTGAGGTGTAAATCTAACAAAACACATACAGGTTTACATGCTGAGACAACAAAATGCAGCTGAAAGAAATTAAATATCTAAATAAAAGGAGAGACATACTATGTTCATGGGTTAGAAGACTCAACATTGTAAAGATGTCAGTTATCCTCATACTGATGTATAGTTATATTCCCATCAATATATATAAAATATAAAAATATCAAAATTCCTGCAAGACTTTTTTTGTAGATATTGATGAGGTTGTTATAAAATTTATGTGGAAAGGCAGAGGAACTAGAATAGCAAGCATTGTTATTTTAACCCACTTAACACAGGTTGGACATTTCATTTTTTTGTTTTACTTTGTTTTAAATTATTTTCTTGTGATAAAATTGACATGCAGTGAAATGCACAGTTCTTAAACTCTCAATTCAATAAATGTTGCCAAGTATATAGAACCATGTAAACAAAACCCCAATCAAGACCCTATTTTCTTTTTTTTTTTTTTTTAATTTTTTTTTTCAACGTTTATTTATTTTTGGGACAGAGAGAGACAGAGCATGAACGGGCGAAGGGCAGAGAGAGAGGGAGACACAGAATCGGAAACAGGCTCCAGGCTCTGAGCCATCAGCCCAGAGCCCGACACGGGGCTCGAACTCACGGACCGCGAGATCGTGACCTGGCTGAAGTCGGACGCTTAACCGACTGCGCCACCCAGGCGCCCCAAGACCCTATTTTCTGAGGCACCTGGGTAGTTCAGTTGGTTAAGCATTCGTTAGCTCAGGTCATGATCTCATTGTTCATGAGTTTGAGCCCTGCATCGGGCTTTCAACTGTCACCACAGAGCCTGCTTCAGATCCTCTGTCTCCCCCTGCTCTGCCTCTATCTCTCTCAAAAATAAATAAACTTAAAAATAAAAGACCCCAGGGGCGCCTGGGTGGCTCAGTCAGTTGAGTGTTCGACTTCGGCTCAGGTCATGATCTCACCGTTCATGAATTCAAGCCCCATGTTGGGCTCTGTGCTGACAGCTCAGAGCCTGGAACCTGCTTCAGATTCTGTGTTTCCCTCTCTTTCTGCCCCTAACCCACTCACATCTCTGTCTTTCTCGAAAATAAACATTGAAAAAATTAAAACATAAATAAAAGACCCCCTTTCATTATCCCATAAAGTTTCCTGTGCCCAGGTTACTTCCTGTGCCCAGGTGGGTTAGTTTCCTGTGCCTCTTCCCAGTTAATTCCCACCACCACCATACTTGTCCCAGCCCCACACAACTGCTGATCTCCTATCACCATATATTAATTTTGCCTATTTCAGAACTTCAGATAAAGGGAATTATATAGTATGTACTTATGAAAACTCTGACTTTACCTCAGCATAATTATTTTGAGATTAGTCTATGTCCCCAAATGTATTAATAGTTCTTTTTTTTCTTCTGAGTAATATTATCTTGCATAGATATGCCACAGCTTGTTCATCCATTCACTGTTGATGGACATTTAGGTTGTTTTCAGTTTTAGCCTATTACAAATACAGCTGCTGTGAACATATATGTTTGGAAATATATTTCCCTTCCTCTTAGATCCATAATTAAGATAGAATGCCTGAATCATATAGGCCTATGTTTATAAGAAACTGTCAGCTGCTTCCACAGTGGTGGTACTGTTTCACTCCCACCAGCAGTATATGAGAGTTCCAGTTGTCCTGTATCCTTGCCAACACTTGTTAATGTCAGTATTCTATTTTAGCTATTCTAATGGTTGTATAGGGATATCTCATTGCAGTTTTCATTTGTATTTCCTTGATGACTAATGATTCTGAATGTTTCTTCAGTGCTTATTGCCCATGTGTATGTCTTCATTTGTGAAGTGTTTATTCAAATCTTGCCCATTTTTTTTTATTTAATTTTTTTTCAACGTTTATTTATTTTTGGGACAGAGAGAGACAGAGCATGAACGGGCGAGGGGCAGAGAGAGAGGGAGACACAGAATCGGAAACAGGCTCCAGGCTCTGAGCCATCAGCCCAGAGCCCGACGCGGGGCTCGAACTCGCGGACCGCGAGATCGTGACCTGGCTGAAGTCGGGCACTTAACCGACTGCGCCACCCAGGCGCCCCAAATCTTGCCCATTTTAAAATTGGATTATCTTTTTATTACTGATTTGCAGGTGCTATTTTTTTTTATTTTGTTTAATGTTTATTTATTTTTGACAGAGAGAGAGAGAGAGAGAGAGAGCATGAGTGTGGGGAGGGGCAGAGAGAGAGGGAGACACAAAATCTGAAGCAGGCTCCAGGCTCTGAGCTGTCAGCACAGAGCCCGACGTGGGGCTCAAACTCACAGACCATGAGATCATGACCTGAGCCTAAGTCAGTCGCCTAACCGACTGAGCCACCCAGGCGCCCTGATTTGCAGGTGTTCTTAAATATATTCTGGATACAAGTTCACTGCAAATACTTTTTCTCAGACAAAGGCTTGATTTTCATTTTCTTAATGGTGTCTTTTGAGAAATAAATGTTTGTAATTTTAATAAATTTCAATGTATCAATTTTTTATATTTCATGCTTTTTTGTTTCTCTCCAAGAAGTCTTTGCCTACTTATTCCAAAGTCATGAGTATATTCTCCCCTGTTTCTTCTAGAAACTTTACAGTTTTTGGGTGCCTGGGTGGCTCACTCAGTTAAGAGTCTGACTTCAACTCAAGTCATGATCTCTCAGTCCGTGAGTTTGAGCTCCACCTCGCGCTCTATGTGGACAGCTCAGAGCCTGGAGCCTAGTTTGGATTCTGTGTCTCCCTCTCTCTCTGCCCCTCCCCTGCTTGCACTCTGTCTCCCTCTCTCTCTCTCTCTCAAAAGTAAAGAAATATTTTAAAAATTAAAAACAAAAAAAAGAAACTCTATAGTTTCCATGTTATGTTTAAGACTATGATCTATCTGGGGTCACCTGGGTGGCTCAGTCAGTTAAGCGTCTGACCTCAAGGTTCATGAGTTCAAACCCTGCATTGGGCTCTGTGCTGACAGTTCAGAGCCTGGAGCCTGCTTCAGATTCTGTGTCTCCCTATCTCTCTGCCTCTCCCCTGCTTACACTCTGTCTCTCCCTCTCAAAAATAAACATTAAAAAAAAAAAGACTATGATCTATCTTGAATTAACTTTTGTGTATAGTATTAGGTAGAGGTCAAGGTTCATTCTGTCTCTCTCCTTCAGCTTGTCCAATATCCTAGTATCATTTGTTTTGAAAAATTTTGGTTTTCCCAATTGAGTTGCCATGACACCATTAATGAAAAGTAAATTCTGTTCTGAAATGACTATGTGTTACTGGATACCAATTCAAAACTTAGTGGCTTAAAACATCAGTTTAGTCATTTGATTATCATGAATTCTATGGGTCAGAAATTCAGGAGGGCTCAGCTGGGTAGCTCCTGTGATTTAGGCAGAGAATGTCTGGAGTTGGAGCAGCTGGCTGGACATCTCCCTTTCCATGAAGTCTCAGGGCTTTTTTTTTTTCCATTTTTTTTTCTTTCTAAGGGCTCCTCCTCCTCCTTCTCCTCTTCCTTCTTTTTCTTAGAGAAAGAGCACGAGTGGGGCAGAAGAGCCAAGGCAGAGAGAGAGAGAGACAGAGAGAGAATCTTAAGCAGGTTCCACATTCAGCACGAGACTGACATGGAGCTTGATCCCATGACCTGATCGTGACCTGATCCCATGACCTGATCGTGACCTGAGCCAAAATCAAGAATCAGTATGTTCAATCCACTGAGCCAGCCAGGCCCCCTCTCGTCTTAGGGCTTCTTTATATCATCTCTGCAGGTGAGGCAGCCTGGCAATCAATCTCTGCAGGTGGCCTAGCCTGACAGTTGGCTCTGCAGGTGGCCTAGCCTGGACCCTGAAGCATGGAGGCCTCAAGGCTGTAAGCACTAGTGCTCTAGCACCAGGGCAGCTCCAGATGCTGCCTTATCTGTTCTGACCCAGCCTCACAAGTTGGGAGGCATCACTTCTGTTGTGATCTACTGTTTCTAAAATATCTTTTTTTTTTTTTACAATGTTTTAAAATGTTTATTTATTTGAGAGAGAGAGAGTGTGTACAAGTGGGGGAGGAGCAGAGAAAGAGGGAGACACAGAATCCGAAGCAGGCTCCAGGCTCCAAGGTACCACCAGCACAGAGCCCGACGCGGGGCTCGAACTCACAAACTGAGATCATGACCTGAACCGAAGTCATTGCTTAACGGACTGAGCCGCTCAGGTGCCCCTGTAATCCACTGTTTCTAAGACAGTATAAGACCACTTACATTCAAGGGGGACTATTAAGGGTCTAGAAGCACATGTGGGATGGAAGACATTGTTGTGGTCATCTTTGAAAACTACAATCGGTAAAACCTCATCCTGTTTTGGGGTCAATCTTTTACTTCTCTGTTCTGCAGACTGGATAATCTATATTGATCGATTTCTGGCCGGCAGTGTGGGGGTAGACTGTAGCAGATGGCAGGGACACTCCTCCATTGGGATGAGTTACGACAGAGGCCTGCAGGACAAGGGCAGGGTGGTGGAGAGGAGTGGATCATCCAATGTGTGGTCAGGAATGACTGCAACAGGCATGGTGGGAGAGGAAGGGTGGGAGAAAGTGTGTCCATGTGGATACCAATGTGCCTCTGAGACATCATGCCGAGTGCATGAGTCTGGACCCCAGCAGGGGAGTGTTCCGGGAGCTGAGGGCCACAGGGTGGGTGGATGATGGGGTCAGGGACAGAGGAGGACAGCTAGGGCGGCAGGCGGCCTGGAGGGCCTATGCGCGGTGCTGAAACTCCAGCCTGTGGCTGCACTGCTCTAACTCAGGAAGAAACCCCACACAAGCATGTTTGAGTTGGCTGGCATTCACGTGGAGGATGGCAGAGCTAAATGCAGCTGTCTCAGGCTCCAGGGGAGGCACTGAGAGGGTGCATTCCGTGCTGGCGGCTGCGTGCTCGATGACTGCTGAGGACAGGCCTGGGGCTGTCCTGGCTGGCCAGGGAGAGGACACCAGGCTGTGTTTGGCTGGCTCTCTCTAAGGCATTGACACCTCTGGGGCCCACAGAGTCTCCAACCATCTCAGTGTTTTTCCTGCGTGGACGACCCCCATTCCCAACTCATAGATCCGAGGGGAATCCCTAAGAAAACACTGTTGACCGAAGATCAAGCAGCTGTAACCCCACCCCAAAGTGGCTGCACTGCCTTCAGCCAATGTCCCAGCATCTTGGGTCTCATCTGTGGGTAAGGGGCAGGGACTGGGGACCACCATGGCCCCTCCTCCTCAGGCTGTCTCCTTGGCTCCACCATTTCCCCTTCTTTCCTCCGGCTAAATGGCATTCCACCTCAGGGCCTTTGCCCATCCTCGTCTCGTGGAAGCTGGCTCCTCCTTGCTGCCATCTCAGCCTGCTGGCCTTGCTGGATGGACTGCTCGGCCTGGGCACCACGTGCATCTCTCTCCAGCACATGTGGTTCTTTAATTTATGTGTTAGCGTCCCTCTCACATGAATCAAACCCCTGAGAGCCGTCCCCTGGCCTGTCTTGTTCACATGCTTCCCTGTGACACGTAACAGGCACAGTGCACGGAACTGATGGGAGAGGGAAGCGACCTGTCTCCTGCAGACCCCGGCCCAAGGGTGCCTTTTGATTGTTGTTTTTGTTTGCTGCAGCATAGGCAGGTGAGGAGAAGTCACTGAGGAGTGCTCCCCATAGGAAAGGTGCCTGTGAAGGCGGCTGTGGACCCCAAGCTCGGGTGAGGGCTGGAACTCCTGGGCCCTTGTCCCAGAACTCCAGCCCCCTAGGCTGGCTGTCCCCCATTCCAACAGCAGCATGTGGAAGCCTCATAGGTATTGCACACTGGATGGACCCTTGAGGTACCATACCTGCTCCTGCCCTGGGCTTCCCGTATGACCCGAGACAACACTGCCCACCAGTTGCTCAAATAAAAATCTCCAGATCGCATCATTTGTCCCTCTCCCTCATTCTCCACATCTGTCAGCAAGTCCTAAACATACTCAAATTTTGCTGTCCTTGCCCCATTACCACCTGTATTAGCCGGCTCAGGCTGCTGTGACAAATACCACGGACTTGGCAGCTTAAACCACAGAATGTACTTCCTTACAGTTCTTGGGGGGGGGGGTACAAGTCTGAGATCCACTGTGGGCAGGGCTGGTTTCTCCTGAGGCCTCTGTCCTTGGCCAGCAGACAGATGTCATCTCCTTGTGTCCTTACACGGTGGTCCCCCTGTGAGTGTATGTGTCCTAATGTCCTCTTCTTATCCAGTCATGTTGGATTAGGGCCCACTCAGATGACCTCATTTAATCTTAAAGACCTTATCTCTAAATACAGTCACATTCAGAGGTGCTGGGGCTAGGGGTTCAGCATATGAACTTTGGGGGACACAGTTCAGCCCATCACAACACCCAAGTCCACTCTGATCTTTACTACCTCAACTTGAGCCTTGGGCACTCCATTCTGCAGTGGAGACCCTTGAGAATTGCACCTTTAGGTAACAGGCCCCACCCCTCACCAAGCACACAGGCCCACATGAGAAGCCTGAGCCCACTCTCCCATGCCTGCCTTGCTTTCTCCCTTCATCCTGGGGGGTCTGGCCAACGGACCTCATCACCTTCCCTCAAACACACTAAGCTCAGTCCAACCCCTCAGGGCCTCCCCTCTACCTGGAGTCAAGTATGAGTGCCACCTGGGCCTTCTCACACAACCCCTGGTCGCATGCCTGTATATATATATATATATATATATATATATATATATAGAGAGAGAGAGAGAGAGAGAGAGAGAGAGAGAATTCACATACCATGCAATTCACCCATTTAAAGAGTGCCATTCAAAAGTTTGTAGTATAGGAGCTCCTGGCTGGCTCAGTCAGTAGAGCATGCAACTCGATCTCAGGGTCCTGAGTTCAAGAACTACCTTGGGTGTAGAGCTTACTCAAAAAAAAAAAAAAGTGCACAAAAGTTTGTACTATACTCAGAATTGCACAACCATCCCCACAGTCAAATTCAAAACTTGTTATTGAAATGTAATTTGCATACCACAGAATCCCCCCTCATCCAGTGTGTAATTCAGTGTATTTTCGTTCACAATGTCATTCACAATGTCACAATTTCATTCAGAATGTCACACATCCATCACCACTCTCTAACGCTAGAACATTTCCATCACCCAGAAAGAAATCCCCTCACATTTGCTCCTTGTTGCCCTCCCCTGGCCCCCAGGAACCACTGATATACTTTCTGTGTCTTTGGATTTGCCTATTCTGGACATTTCATATAAATGGACTCAGACAATAGGTGACCTTCTGTGCCTGGCTTATTTCGCTTAGCATGATGTTTCAAGATTCGTCCCTGTGGTAGCGCGTGTCAGAACTTCATTCCTTTTTATGGCCAGACAATATTCCACTGTGTGGATGGGCCACATGTGGTTATCTGTCCATGGATAGACACTCAAGATCTTTCCACTTGTTGTCTGTCATGAATATAAACACTTGTGTACAAATCTTTGTGAGGACATGTTTTCATCTCTGTTGGGTAGCTAAAATGGAGTTACTGGATCCTAAGGTCATAAGGTCCTGTGTTTTTCTGATTGCCTCGATTTATTATCCATTTCTCCCATCTAGGATGAAGGAGACAGGAGGGGAGGGGCTGTGTCCACTGTGTGGGGGCGAGCATCATGCCCAGAGCTGCCAGGAGTGGGCTGGAGCCAGGTAGCCCTCAGTCCTACCCCTGTGCCACCAACATCCCGTTTCCTGCAGCTCCTGCTTCCCTCCCTATTCCATAAGGCCTCCTTCTCCTGCTCCCTCTTCTTTGACCCCCTGCATTTCTGCCAGGAGCAGTTTATTGAGTCCAGGTGGGAACTAAACTGTCCCAGAGAACAGAAATGTTGACCTGTGGGCTCTCCCGGGGTCTCACCCAAGGCCCCAGTTCTGTTGTCACAGATGTCCCAGAGATTACTGTTTTGGAAGGAGGCAGGGCAGACAAGATAGAGACAGACCTGCCCCTTAGGGCCCAGTGCACCCTAACCTACCATCAAGGGTCTTTGTGCTAAGTTGCCACTTTATGTGCAGGACTTCAGCTTTCCTAGAACGTCTGAATGAGCCACCACCCAGAAGATGAGCACCACTCACACTTGTCTTTTAGGTGAGAACCCACTTGGTGACTCCCCCCATCAGAGAGCTATAGGACTGGGGTTCAGGGTCTGAGTCTGGAGTCCTGGGCTGTGATCTGGGATCTGGGGCCAGGGAGTGGGGTCAGGGTCTGGGGTTGCAGACTAGAGGCTGGATCTTGGGCTGGGTCTGGGGTTGAGGTCTGGACTCTGGAGTCTAAAGCTGGGCCTGGGGTCTGGGTCTAGGTCTAGGGGCTGGGCCTGGAGTCTGCAGTCTGGGGGTTGGGTCTGGGGGCTGAGTCTGGAGGCTGGGTCTGGGTCTGGGGTCTGGGCCTGGAGTCTGCAGTCTGGGGGTTGGGTCTGGGGGTTGGGTCTGGAGATTGGGTCTAGGTTTGGGGTCTGCAGTCTGGGGCCTGGGGCGGGGGGCTGGGGCTAGTTCTGGGGCATCTAGGCCAAGCCGAGGTAGGTCGGAGCTCCTCTCCTGATACCCAGCTCAGGACAGCCAGTTGTGTATGCTGTCCATGACCCCTCAAATGGGCGCAACCCTGCTGCACTGGGCTTCTGAGACTGGGGTTGGAAGTGTGTCTGCAAAGCAGGCTGCAGCCCCCGAAGGAAGCTTCAGTTCTATAGACACTAGCCGCCATTATAGACATGCAAGGACATCTTCGTGTGTGCTTATTGGAAAGATCCTGAGATTCACCCCTTGAACACATTGAGTTTTTTTGAGGGTGGTGGTGGTGGTAAAATATGCATAACAAAATTGACCATTTTAACCATTTTAAGTGTCCAGTTCAGTGGCATGAAGCACATTCACATTGTGTGCGATCTTCACCACCATCCATCTCCAGAACTTTTTCATCTTTCCAAACAGAAACCCTGCTCCCCTTAAACAACTCTCTCCCCTAGTCTCTGGCGACCTTCATTCCACCCTCTGCCTCTATGACTCTGACTACTGCAGGTGCTTCATATAAGTGGAATCATACAATATTTGTCTTTTTATGTCTGGCTTACTTCACTTAGCATGATGTCCTCAAGGTTCATCCATGTTGTAGCAGGTGTCAGGATTTCCTGCCTTTTTTAAGGCTGAATAATATTCCATGGTATGTACATACCACGTTTATCCATTCATCCTTGAACTGCACCATTGAAGTCCTTGAACATATCCTGACTGAGGACCCACGTGAGCCTGGCGCTGAATGGGTTTCTGGGGAAGCACCCCAGACAGAAATTCTGCCCTTAATGGAGCTTATTCTCTAAGTGGGGAAGAACATAAATAATCAAAATAAAGTGCGTAGGTTCTGCAGTGTATAGTGGGGTCAGAAGGGCTATGGAGAACAATAGGAGGAAGGCAGCTGGAGGGCAGGTGGCTGGTGGGGGGGCTGTGGAGAGCACAGGGCAGAGGCTTAGGGTGGGGCAGGTGTCACGCACTGCATCCCAGGGAGGGGACAGGTGTGGTGGGGGGGGGTTGTTTAAGGGCTGTGAAGGGGGTGAGAGCTCCAGTTTTCATCCTGGCTGAACCGCTGGAGCATTTTGAGGAGAGAAAAGGATGTGCCCTTAGTTCTTAGCAGAATGTTACTCAGGCTTTAAAAGGAAGGAAACTGATGCAAGCTACAGTATGAATAAACCTTGAAGACATTATGTTAAATGAAAGAAGCCAGACACAAAAGGATATATACTGTAAGATTCTACATACATGAATGAGGTCCCTAGAATGTCAAATGCGTAGAGACAGAAAGGAGAATGGTGGTTCCCAGGGGGCCGGGGAAGGAAATGGGACCTAGTGTTTAATGGGGACAGAGTGTCAGTTGGGGATCACAGAAAGTTCTGGAGATGGATGGTTGGGATGGCTGTAGAACAATCTGAATGTGCTTCATGCCACTGAGCTGGACACTTAAAAGTAGTTAAAATGGCAGGGCACCTGGCTGGCGCAGTTGGTGGAGCCTCCAACTCTTGATCTCAGGGTGGTGACTTCGATCCCTACGTTGGGTGTAGAGATTACCTAAAAAAATAAGAGCTTTTAAAAAAAGCAATTAAAATGGCACGCTTTGTTATGTACATTTTACTGCAATTAAAAAATTAAATAATAAAAAACAATTCAATGGGGGATATAGTTTCAGTTATGCAAGACAATTAAGTTCCAGAGGTCTGCTGTGCTTATAGTTAATACCGAAAAAAAATTATTAAGTGGATAGATTTTAGGATAAGTGTTCTTACCACAGTAAAAAAAAAAACCAAAAAACCCCCAAGAAGCTGCAGGCCTGTGGGCATAGTGTGCTGCCATGTGTATGAAAAAGGTAGCAGGAGAAAATATGTGCATACACACATGTGCTTGTACGTGCATCAAGTACCCTGGAAGGGTCCCAAGAAGTTGCCCCATCAGTGGGCGACAGAAAGGGTGTTGGTGAACAGGCGGGAGAGGCAGGCAGAATTCTCTATGTCTGCATCTTTTTACACTTCTGGAATTTTGAATATTGAGACTCTGTCACCTACCGGAAAAAAGTTAAAAAGTAGATTGCTGAAGGGAGGCCAAGCGGACGAAAACAGGCAAAGCCCCAGGACCAGGCTGCCCTGCCCCACCCCACTGCGGGGAGCTTGCTTGGCAAGGAGGAGTCGGGTGGCCCTGGAGGAAAACCGACTTTTTATTTTTATGCAGACACAGCAACCCTGCCCCGCACGCAATTCTCCAGATGAAAACTTGAAGCTCCCGTTCTGTCAGGAGCTGAGTAATGGTGACGAGTGTCTGCATACCAAGCCAGGTCAGCGGGGAAGGAGGCGATTTTGTTTTCTCCCCCCACTCCTAACCTTGCAAGTCTTTTGCTCAGAAGTCTGGCAGTGTGGTCGGCCTGGCCCCAGTGGCTAGACCAAAGAGACCAAACATATTTGCTTAGGCTGTGGAATTCTGAGCAGGAGGCAGGGCAGGAAGAACTCTGGCGTTCCCCAAGGCGATGCTCAAACCCAGAGCACAGACTCCCAGCAGAAAGCTGCATCTGGACCTCTACCGGGCAAGAATCTTACATAGGGAAGGATTAGCCACAGCGGAAAGAGTGAAATGGAAAAAGCAGAAAAAGCCAAGGTTTGTGGAAATGCAATTAAAATCTACTTAGTGTAAAGTCAGGGATGTTAGCACAGACACATCTTTTAAGAAAAGAGTTAAAACCAAAAAACCAGAGTTCATTTTATTCAGAATTGTATTCCAGCAGCCCAAGACGCCAGGCACTTAATTAAAGAAAAATAATAAGACATAGAATACGGCTTCTATTTTTATTTTTACATTTCAGAAAACTTCCAAATAAGCTATTACAAAGATGGTTTGAGGTTTGAGAATCAGAAGAAAATTCAGTATTCAAATTAAGGAGTCATTTTACAGTATCCAGCAGATGAACAGACCTCCAGTAGCAAAATGAAGGAAAGATACATTTTCCTAGACTGAATTCCCCCCAAAATAGAAATTTCTCATGCTTTCTCACCTAAATTCCAGCTGCCCCTGATGCTTCGAGAAGACAGGTCCTAATGAAAAATAAGGATATTCTCTGGGGAGAGGCACCAGCATTGAGCAAAGTTAGCCTCCACATGGAAAGAATAAAATCCTTTTGGGACATGCAAACACCGTCTGCACCCTTATAACTACCACAGTGCACGGCTGTCCCCAAACAGGAGGGCAGGAGGGACAGGATAGCACAGTCCTTCTTGGCCACGAGTGGCCGCCGAGCCCCTGGGATGTGGCTGGTCCTGATGTAGATGGGCTGTGAGAATAACACAGCCAAGCTTGTGAGCAAAAGAAGTCAGGTTACCTCATCAATCATTCACTTATATTGACTACATGTTGAAATGATATTCTGCTACATGAAATTAAAAAATATTAAAACTGGGGGTGCTTAGTCAGTTGAGAATCTGACTCTTGATCTCAACTCAGGTCTTGATCTCAGGGTTGTGAGTTCAAGCCCCGTGTTGGGCTCCACACTGGGCATGAAGCCTACTTAGTAAAAAAAAAAAAAGATTCATCTTACCTGTTTCTTGTTATTTTTTAAATGTGGTTCTTAGACAATTTAAAATTATACATGTGCCTGGATTCTATTTCTACTGGTATAGAAAATTAAGGAACATTTGGAGATTCAGTATATGACAAAGGCAGGGGAAAGACGGACTTGTTAAAAGCAAATGACACTATGGGGTGCCTGGGTGGCTTAGTCGGTTAAGCGTCTGACTCTTGGTTTTGGCTCAGGTCATGATCTCAGGTCATGATCTCACAGTTTTGTGAGTTTGAGCACCTCATCTGGCTCTGTGCTGGCAGTGTGGAGCCTGCTTGGGATTCTCTCTCTCTTCTCTCTCTGCCCCTCCCTGCTTACCTGTCTCTGTCTCTTTGAAAATAAATAAACTTTAAAAAAATAAACTTAATAAAAATAAACTTAAAAAAAATTTTAAGCAAATAACACTAAAGTCATTTATTTATTTTAAGTTTCTTTTTGAGAGAGAGTGCAAGTGGGGGAGGGGCAGAGAGAGAGAGAGAGAGAGGGGAACAGAGGATCTGAAGCAGGCTCTGCACAGACAGCAGAGAGTCCAATGGGAGGCTTGAACCCATGAACTGTGAGATCATGACCTGAGCCAAAGTCTCGCGCTCTACCGACTGAGCCACCTGGGCGCCCCTAAAGCCGTTTAGGAAAAGGCAAAATTGGATGCATACCTCATACCTTCACAAAATTAAACTGCAAACAACGCAAAGTTCTAAACATAACAATGAAACCATACAGAGAGGATGGGGAAACATGGCTGGATTCCTTTGCAGACAGACTCGAAACACCATGCAATAAAGAAACGATTAAAATTCAATGACGTGGGGGTGGCTGGGTCGCTCAGTCGGTTGAGTCTGACTTCAGCTCAGGTCATCATCTCACAGTCTGTGAGTTTGGGCCTTGCGTCAGGCTCTGTGCTGACAGCTCAGCTCTGTGCTGGAGCCTTCTTCAGATTCTGTGTCTCCCTCTCTCTGTGCCCCTCTCCTGCTCATGCTCTTTCTCTCTCAAAAATAAATAAACATTAAAAAAAATTCAATGACGTGGAGAAAAAAAAAACAACAACGCTGCCCGTGTTGAAAGTTGGCAAAGGTAGAGATGGATGAAACATAACAAATGGAGAGTACCTTCAGGTTATGTGCCAATATCCCTAGTATATAAAGAACTCTTAATAATCAAGTGTGGGGACAGATAGGAACATGGGCAAAAGATAGACAACACGCAACATGCAACATAAACATGGTCTTAAATGCACAAAGAGATGCTCAAATTCATTTACAAAGACGAAAGTGCTCATTGACCCACCCTGAGATGGCTCAGCTGACACGACAGCTCCCTGTGGGGTAGATGCACCTCACAAGCCCAGGCTGCAAATTTCTCTGTGCCAAGGGGAATCTGGGGTATCTAATGGGACCGCATATGCCTTTACCCTTGGATCTACAACCCTGCTTCTGGGAATTTGCCCTGAAGATACACCTCCAACAGTGTGAAATGCATGGGAACAAATATAGTTATTACTGGCCATTACAACTATGGGAATAATATGGAACCATAGAGCAGCAGCCATGCAGGGGAATGTCTTGGGGTGGGGTGACCTCCTGGTCCATAAGAAGTAGGTCCAGACTACATTGACAAGCATAATTAATACGCTACCTTTTGTTGAGAAAGAAAAATAAGACCACATGTGAAGACATCTATCTCCTGATATATGCAGAAGAAACCATATCTATCTCTCTGATTTTAAATCTTGCTAATGTTTGCTATAGTCGTAAGTAACATTCAGTCAAGAACAATGGATAGGGTACCCTAAAATTGAATACAAACGGAAAGCCAAACCCAACCATATTTCAAATGATTAAGAAAACGACAGAGATGAAAACAAAAAACAAACTCAATTAATTTCTAAACACAATACTGTCACTACAGACTCAATCTAAAGACAAGAAGAAATTCAGACCAAGCTTTGTAGGTTTGCCATTTGCGGTGGTGGGTATAGCAATTCTAGAACTGTCTTGTGTGTCCAGAAGACAAACTAGATAAGAAATACAGGGATTCTGTCAGAAGTTGGGGAGGTGGTGCAGATGTGGTCTGGTGGACGCAAGGAGGAATCCGCAATGTTAGGGTGGGGCTAGAAGTGACAGCGTGAACTCATGGTGCTATTCATTATACTTCTTTCTAGCACCCAGATGACACCCTGGTGAAAATGAGCACACCTAGCTCCTAGACCTGGTGTTGAAGAAACATTCTGCTCTAAAGGAACCCCGGAGAAGTGGTGGAATCCAGGGCTAGGGCAGTGAAAGTGTAAGCTGGATTTGGAGCAGATTGTAGTGGCAGAGAGCAAGGAAGTGCTCAAAAAGGATGGGGACATGTTGGAGGACGCGGGAGCCAGGCTGACAGCATCAGTATAAGCAATGACAGTAACGGATTATAACTTCCTGAATAAAGCAAAAACCTGCAAGCCCATATTGCAACAGACAAATGAGACTGGGAACCAACAATTCTCCCTTGCAGTAGAATGTCAACCAATAAATGGAGAACAAGAGAAGGAGTTTAAAGACCATTATCCTGCAATCACAGTAGTAATAATTGACTCAGGCAAGAATTGCCAATAGGTGCTAGAAAATGGTTGGGGGAGAGGTCCCAGGGAGATGTTTACTTAGCCTCAGAGTTTCTCCCATTGGCTCCTTTATCATTGGCACAGGCGAGAACACCTGGCAGGCATCACCTTTGCCTGGAGTGTTCTGGGCCTTTGGGAAGGGACTCGGTGTCACTCATAATGTGTGGCCATGAACATCTGACCTGGAAGAAATGGTCAGACATACCAAGCAAGGGACATGCTGCAGAACAGGTGGCCTGTGCTCACAGATGCTAAGGTCAGGGACACAGTAGCCAAGGGGTCACTCCAAACGCCTGACAGCAAAATTCAGGGCATGGTCCTGGACGGGAGAAAATAGCTAGAGAGAATATTATTGGTACAACTAGTGGAATTTGAATATGAACTATGTATCCATAACTGTTGCATCAATGTTAAATTTCCTGAATCAAATACTTAACAAAACCAAGATGAGATATCACCTCACACCTATTAGACTGCTGCTACCAAAAAATACTAGAAATAACAAGTGTTGCTGAGGATGTGAGGAAGAGGGAACCCTTCTGCACTGTTGGTGAGAATGTAAATTGGTTCAGCTTTATGGAAAACAGCATGGAGGGTCCTCAAAAAATTAAAATAGAACTACCATAGGATCCAACAAGCCCACTTTTGGGTACTTATCTGAAGAAAATGAAAACACTAACTTGAAGAGTTATCTACACCATTATGTTCATTGCAGTGCTATTTACAATATCCAAGGTATGGAAGCCAACTAAATGTTCATCAATGGATGAATGGATTACAAAAATTATTGTATATGTACACAATGGAATATTATTCAGGCACAAGAAGGAAGGAAATCCTGCCATTTGAGACAACATGGATGGAGCTTGAGGGCATTATGCAAAGTGAAATAAGCCAGGCAGGGAAAGAAAAATTCCGTATGATCTCTCTAATATGTGGAAGCTAAAACAAAAAAATAATGAACTCATAGATACAGAGAACAGATGCATGGATATCCAGAAGCAGAGGGGAAGGGAGGGCAGTGGGTGAAACGGGGGTGGGGGGGTGGGGAGAATACTTGAGCTGAGTGTTCTTGCTCTTAAGTGAAACACACCGCAGTTTTAGGGCTGAAAAACCAGACTTCCCAAGTGCCCAGGAATAACACTCATCAGCAGTGTGATGGGGCCATGCATATTTATACAGAAAGAAAGGAAATGAGACAAAACAGAAACAGGTGGTAAATGAGGTAAAGCGTTAAGGAGCTCGCTGTACTTTCTTTTTCTGTAAGTTCCAGCACACCCCAGAAGGAGCCTGTGCCCACTGGGGCTGTCTGGCCACTAAGAGGGGAGGCTGTGGCCCTGATCTGCCACACCATTTGAGGTCCTTTGCAGGAGACAGCCAGCCCTCTGCTGGCGCAGATCAAGAAGAAGCTGACTTGACCATACAGGACATCAGGCTCAGGGAGGGACCAGGGGTGAGACCCTCTGGCCAGCACTCAGTTCCATGCTGTCTTGCAGAGGCCTCCCTGCCCCAGGCACCCGTCCCCTCCCAAGCAGCACGATCAGGTTCCCACCCTGACCCATGAAGACTCAGCACCTTGGGCTCTAAACATTGCACTTAATTAAGGACCAGGCTGTGGTTTGGCCTTGACAGGACAGCACTGACTGAAACAAGCTTCCAAGCACATGTGATGGGCTGTGCTCAGTTGGAAACGTTGATTAAGTGGGAACAGGGCAAGGGGTGTCACATCAGAATCTGAGCCTTATCTGCACCATCACCTCCTGCGTCTGCAGAAGCCAGGGTGGGGAGGCATGTGACAGTGGGGTCTGTCCCCTAACCCAGGGAGACAGGACCCCCTCTGACTTCATGTATTGCCATTGTGACCCCTGACCCTCCCCCACCCATGGAGCAACACTGACCACTCCCAGCACCTGGTGTTTCCTCTTGGTGCAAGTTGGTCCCTGGTTGCCCGTGAGCAGAGGGTGGCCAGAGGAAGAGGAGCTGGCAAAGGAGGGCCACAGGGAACCCAGAGGGCACAGAGACAAAAGCCAATGTGTGGGTCTGGAGACAGACAGTTCTGGTGAGCCAGGAGGGAGGAGGGCCCGGGGCCCCAGGGCTGAGGGCAGGGCTCCCAAGGCCTGATTCAGCACATCCATCCTACCTCTGCCTTTGGGGGCATCGGTTCTGGGGGATATGACATACCATCGAGCACCCTACAACAGCTACAAGTCCCAGGAGGCCAGCAAACCCTGCCTCCAAGCCAGAGAAGGCCGAGGCGCAGCAGACAGAGCACTTGGGAAGGGTTCTCGGTTCAGCACTTGAACCTTGGAAAATAGGAGGTTGGCGAAGCAGCGTGTGGGCCTGGACTGAGGGGGTCAAGGACCTAAGGCTGTAACATGGCGAGACAGACCAGGGTGGTTCTGGGGTGGGTGGCATGAGCAGACCAAGGATTTAGGGGGAATAACTTGGTTGTGGCAGCAGCTCCCCCTATCCCTGGGAGGCAGGGTGATGCCAGATGGCTGAGGCCGAGGGGCCAGTTAGAGAGAGAGCGGGCTGTGGGGGGAGATAGGGGACAATGAGCCTGGAAGGAGGGCAGGAGGGCAGGGCAGGGATGGATAGGGAGATGCAGAGTGAGGACCCAGCATGAAGCAACCCCAGCAGCTGGATCCACCAAAGTCGGTCCTGCTGTGGTTTCTACACACGCTGGCTGAGACCATAAATCAAAAAGCCAACTGCAGACTCAAGGGCGCTGTGGCTGAGACATTCATTCCTCCAATCTCCTGCCAGATGCCAGTCCGCCTAGCAGATTCCTGTGCCCATGCACACAGGCCACAGGGCTCCACAGGCAGATAGCAGGTAGGAGCACTCTGCACAGGGCGTGGCTGTGATTCCAACACCCAGTCGTGGGGAGGGGAGCCTGAGAGGCAGGCTGGTCGCGACGTGTGCGCTGGGATGCCAAGAGGCACCTTCCAGCCTCCCCAACAGGTTCCTGTGGCGGAAGACCAGCCACCTCCCCAGATGTGTGGAAACACACAGGACTGTGTTGCAACCCATTTCTTTAGCAAGTATGACCCAAGAGGGAGTCTGGCCCAAATGGAGGGCAGAAGATAAATGGGTTCCTTGACGAGGATGTCCTTGTCACAAGGGGAGGGAGATGCACTGCCTCCCCTCTTGTGCAAGGTGATGAGCCTCCGTGGGGCACCCATGTGCCATGCCATTGCTTAGGGCTCTGTAGGCCCCAAAGGGAAGCCGGACTCCTTGAAGGGAACCTGAAGGAGGAGGAGAGGCAAGTTTTGCAGGAACATGGAGGCCACAGAGAGGAAGGGGCAGAGAGAGCAGAGCTCTGAGGGGGCAACGGTGGGGTGGGGACAAGGAGAGAGGAGCAAGGACTGAGCACAAAGGAATACAAACCCATGGCCCTTGCCCCAGAGTGAAGCTGAAACGCTTTAAAAATACAATGTGTGGGGGCGCCTGGGTGGCTCAGTAGGTTGGGCGACCGACTTCAGCTCAGGCCATGATCTCACGGTCTGTGGGTTCGAGCCCCACATTGGGCTCTGTGCTGACGGCTCAGAGCCTGGAGCCTGCTTCGGATTCTGTGTCCCCCTCTCTCTCTTCTCCTTCCCCTCTCGTGTTCTATCAAAAATAAATAAACATTAAAAAAATTAAAAACAAACAAACAAACACAACACAATGTCTGGGTGCTTCACGAGAGCTCCTGATGGGGTCTCTGAGGGTAGCCTCAGATTCTAGTTTTCAAAAACTGCAGATACTAGTTTATTGCTAGGCTTGCAGTTAGATGAACACCAGCCCCAGAGTCTGCATGCTTGAGATTTGTTCTGATCCGAATGACACATTGTTACCTGTTCTGCACTTAAAAAAACTTTTTTAATGAAACATTTTTTTGACATAATTATAGGTTGGCATTCAGTTGTAAGAATACAGAGAGGCCCCCTTGCACACTTTCTCCAGTTCCTTCCAGTGGTAACATCTTGCAAAACTGCAGCACAACATCAAAGCCCAGATATTGACATTGGTGGTGTCAGGTCACCACAGGCTCCCTCCTGTGGCCCTTTTATACCCACACCTACCCTCCTCCCACCTCCTGACTCCCGGCAACCACTAATCTGCTCTCCATTCTGGTAATTTTGCCATTTCAACAATGTCATATAAATGGAAATGGAATTATCTAGTGTGTGACTTTTCAGGAGTGGATTTTTTCACTAGGCATAATTCTCTGGCGATTCATCTAGGTTGTTGTGCATATAAACAACTCAGTTCTTTTTTCTTCTCTCGGCCTTGTGCACTTTTCTGTGTCCACATTTGGTGTATGTTTTCTCAGATGTACACCCAAGTTTTCGCTTTTTGAGCATTTTATTTTATTTTTTTAATGTTTATTTATTTTTGAAAGAGAGAGAGAGAGAGAGACAGAGTGAGTATGGGGGAGAGGTAGAAAGAGAGGGAGACACAGAATCTGAAGCAGGCTCCAGGCTCTGAGATATCAGCACAGAGCCTGATGTGGGGCTTGAACCCACGAACTGTGAGATCATGACCTGAGCTGAAGTCTGGCACTTAACTGACTTAGCAACCCAGGTGCCCCCTTCACTTTTTGAGCATTTTAAATGGCATTGTATTTGTTTTAAATTTCAGCATCTATGTATTTACTGCCAGCCTATAGAAAGATAATTAATTTGGGAAGGATGTGTATGCTGGATGACCTTGCTAAATTCGCTTATTAGTTCTCAGAGGGTTTTTTGGTAGATTCCTTAGGATTTTCCCTGAAGACAGTTATGTCATGTGCAAATAGGGGCACTTTTATTTCTTCCTTTCCTATATTAGTGACTTTTATTTCCTTTTCTTGCCTTATTGCACTGGCTAGGACTTCTGGCACTTGATTGAATAAGATTGGTGAGGGCAGACATCCTTGCCTTATTCCTGACCTTGGAGGAAGAACATTTAGTCTTAATGTTACCTGTAGGTATTTTGTAGATGCTCTTTACCAAGCTGAGGAAGTTCCCCCTTTATTTTTTTATCATTAATAAAAGTTAAATTTTTCCAAATGCTTTTTATGATCATTTGATAGGATCATGTGAGCTTTCCTCTCTGCATGTCAATATGGTAGGATACTTTGATTACTTTTTGAATCCTGAACCAGCCTGGTATCCTGGTATCGTGGTATCCCAGGAATAAACCCCACTTGTGCCTTGGCCTCCTCTGGCTGCCTCCCCATTAGCAGACACCTGAGAGGTTCCCAGTCTCTTAGATAACTGGGACAATAGAGAATGACTTCCAGATCTAAGCTAAGAGTGTCTGCCAGGGCCTTGGGGATGGTCCACCCAAGGGGCTCAGTTCTGGACTAGAACCAGGGCTCTGAGGACAGTAGTCTCCTGCAGGCTATACTGCCCCCTGGTGGCAGGGCCTGACTAGAAATGTGCAGGGGCCTTATTAAGGCCTAGGACCTCAGGGCTGTGGGCTGAGACCCCTGGAGCAGGTACTAGAGGTGGAGATGTATACAGGGAAAATGCATATACTTTCTAGAACCCTCCTCCAAGGTTTTGTGATGCATGAGGGAGCCCCACTTGTCTCAGAGATTCATTGTCCAGGTGGCAGGACTCCAGATGGCCCAGATCTCAGAACACAGAGAGTGAGACCCGAGAGTGCCTTGCTGGGCATTCATTCCAGCTGGGGCCCTGAGAGGGGCAGCTCGACATCCAGAGGCCAGATGCTTGGGTGTTTTTGAACATGTTCTGGAGGTCAGGACCCCTCTCAGAGGTCTCCTGTCTCCTTAGCAACCTGTCTCCATCCATCTGGGTCTGGTGATGCTAAGCCTGGCGAAGCCCAAGTCCTCCCCAGGGCTCCTCCCTCCCAACACTGCCCAGGAGCCTCTTCAATTTCTGCACCATCCTCCCCTTCGTTCCTCCACCAACCTCCTCGGACCCTGCACAGGGCCTGAAGAAGGCCCAGTCTGGCCAGAGCCCAGGATTGCTGAAATGAACCCCTCCCCACCTCCAGATAACTGGGAGCTTAGGCATAAGTGAGTGTGAAAACTCACATAAAAAGCAAATAGGGTTGTCTAATCATCATTGAAGAAAGTTTCCACTCACTGATTTTTTCCCCTCTGTGGTAAAATATACAAAAGATTTATAATTTTAGCCGTTTTTAAGTGTCCAGTTCAGTGGCATTAAGTTCACTCACACTGTTGTAGAACCATCACCATTACCCATCTCCAGAACTCTCTTCATCTGGCAAAACTGAAACTCTGTCCCTTTTAAACAACGTCCTCCCCTCCTCCTTCCTCTGGCCCCTGGCCCCACCATCCCACTTTCTGTCTCTAGGAATTTGACTACCCCAGTAATTGCATCATACAGTATTGGTCATTCTGCGACTGGCTTATTTCACTTAACACCATATCCTCAAAGTTCATCCACCTGGTAGCATGTTGGGACTTCCTCCGTTTTTAAGGCTGAATAATATTCCATTGTATGGATACATATTTTGCTTATCCATTCTTCTGTCAATGGTCATTTGGATCGTTTCTGCCTTTTGGCTATTGTGAATAATGTTGCTATGAACATGGGTGTACAAGTATCTGTTGGAGTCCTTGCTTTCAATTGCTTTGTACATATACCCGGAAGTAAGATTGCCGGATCAAATGGCAACTTTATGTTTAGCTTTTTAAGGAACCACCATACTGTTCCCCACAGTGACTGCACTGTTTTACATTCCCACTGGCAAAGTACAGGGTCCCAATTTCTCGACATTATCAAAAACCCTCCTCCTCCTTCTTCCTCTTCCTCTTTTTCTCTCTCTTCTCTGTCTCCTCCTCCTTATTACTATAATTGCCATCTTAATGGTTGTGAAGTGGCCTCTTACTAATTTTTACAGACATATAAATTTAAACAATGTTGAGATACTTGGCCTATCCACAATAGAAACTTTTTTAAAATTAGAATACCCAAGGATGGACACTTCTCTCCCATGTGGGTGCAATCTTTTTGGAAAGTGGTTGGTAGCATGCCCAGGAGCTTCCAAAGGCTGGTGTCTTTGACCCTGTAATTTCCAGTTCAGAAAATCTAAGCCCAGAAAATGTGCCCACGTGAACAAAGATACACATGTGCTTGATATTCTATGGAGTGTTATTCATGTGAGCAGAAAGATGGTTATACTAGTCAATAAAATTGGGATGACTGTCCAGCCATTTGGAAAAAAAATAAAGATTTCAGTCATATATCCCACAGAAAATTGAACTGTAGACTGAAGAGCTCTAGGGACATAGCAAAACCGTTAAACTAGTAGAAGAAATGACTGGAACTTCAGGTTTTTTTTTATTTTTTATTTTTTTTTCAACGTTTATTTATTTTTGGGATAGAGAGAGACAGAGCATGAACGGGGGAGGGGCAGAGAGAGAGGGAGACACAGAATTGGAAACAGGCTCCAGGCTCTGAGCCATCAGCCCAGAGCCTGACGCGGGGCTCGAACTCACGGACCGCGAGATCGTGACCTGGCTGAAGTCGGACGCTTAACCGACTGCGCCACCCAGGCGCCCCTGGAACTTCAGGTTTTAACATAGCCAGCTTTATCCTGGCTCCATCCTTAACCCCCATTAAAATGACAGCAAGAGACTGAAAAGAGCAGATTTGGGCCCCAGAGCGTGGGGCAGGGAGGGAACAAAGTAGCACCAAGAGCAAGTGGAGACCTCAGCCCTGGACATAGCGAGGGGGCACCAGGATTTGGAGGAAAGGCTGGGAAAGGTGGGGAGGCTGGGCACCTTTCTGGGAATCGGCTGGTCCTGCCAGACAGCAAGATGGGTTCCTCCCCTGGCAGAGGACAATGCATTAAACAATGTCAGTGCTCGTGGAGGTATGAGGAGGCCTTACGGAGAACTAGTGTGTGTGTGTGTGTGTGTGTGTGTGTGTGTAAAGATCTGTATGAGAAATATACAAAAATATTATGTTATGTCTCTGTGCCTTAACATAATATTAAATTTTTACAGTTTTTTTGTTTTTAAAAAAGTCAAAGTTCCCTGTAATCATTAACATTTATTACTGTTTTCAAAATATTATGTTTTTAATAATATTATATACTATTTTAATAATATTATATATTATTATGTTTTCAAAATATTATGTGTCACTATTTCTTGCTTTAAAGCAAATATTATATTCTCTGACAACACTTTTTGACATCATCATTCTCAAATCAGAACAGAATTATGAATGTGTCTTTTTTTTTTTTTTTTTTTTTTTTTTTTTGCCTAAACTATAATTGGATTGGATTTCCTGGCATCTCCACTGCCTAAAACAAAGACCCATTCCTTCATCTTGTTAAAGCAAGGACACTAGGAATAATTTGATCTGTTTGTCATCCTCTAAATTTAAATTCATTCAAATCTATTGTCAGAGTTCTGTTGTTTACTAAGTTCAGGGTGAAAAGAGAAGAAGGAAAAAATGTCCAGTCAAAAGAGAATTTCAGCATGCTTAGGTTAATGATGAATAAACTGTGTTATGTTTCAATCATCGTGTGCCTTTTAGGTTACAAAATACTCATGTTCATGCCCAAAGATTGGCATAACAACTGTCTACAAAAATCTTTTGTGTCTGGGCTTAAGTAGGCTTGTCAATTGCTGATATTTATAAATCAGTTAAGGGGATAAATCAAAGACCTAGAGATTTTCTTCTTTCTGGATAATGACCAAATGAATCACTAGTTGTGCATCGCTTCAGTTGGGGATTCTCTGTTCTGATAAAGTGAGTGATTATAATAGATGAATCTGGGTCACTTAGTCTCACTGTGGATGGGGGTTTCTTCTTGTTACTTACACTTACCTCGAGGATCCTGATGTACATGAAGGTTGGGAGTTGAGCCTGTGAAGAGACTTCATAAAAGACTGTCCCAGGAACCTGTGACCAGTGCTGCCACAGAGCAGAGCCAGTGTCACCACCATGATCCTGAACCTGGAGCAGGGGTCCTAGGACCATATGGTCCATGGGCAGAAGATGGCATGAAGAATGCTCTCACCCCTGCCATGGGCTTCTCTACATGTTTCTGTTTTTGTTTTTTTTTTTTAATTTTTTTTTAACGTTTATTTATTTTTGAGACAGAGAGAGACAGAGCATGAACGGGGGAGGGGCAGAGAGAGAGGGAGACACAGAATCGGAAACAGGCTCCAGGCTCTGAGCCATCAGCCCAGAGCCCGACGCGGGGCTCGAACTCACGGACCGCAAGATCGTGACCTGAGCTGAAGTCGGACGCCCAACCGACTGTGCCACCCAGGCGCCCCTACATGTTTCTGTTTTTTATTTTCTTGACCACTTCCCCTTCTCTGTTGATTCAGGTAATACATCACTAATGAACACTCCTAGCCTTTGGTAATGATATTCCCAGGACCCCGGCCCTTGACAGGCACCAGGTATAGAATGAATTCTTCAAATGCTAACAAAGCTGAACAAACTATATTCAGATCAAAGGGTCATCTAAAAAAGATCCAAATTGGGTCGCCGGGGTGGCTCAGTCGGTTAAGCCTCTGACTGGCTCAGGTCATGATTTCACAGTTGGTGAGCCCCGCGTCGGGCTCTGTGCTGACAGCTCAGAGCCTGGAGCCTGCTTCGGATTCTGTGCTTCCCTCTCTCTCTGCCCCTCACCCACTTGCTCGCGCTCTCTCTCTCTCTCTCTCTCTCTAAAATAAATGAACATTAAAAAAACCCCAAAAGTTTGAGAATATTGAGTAATAGCAAGGATGATGAGAAATGGTGCTCAGATACATCACTGGTAAGAAGGTAATTAATACAGACATGTCAGAGGGCAATATGGTATTATTAATATGACCAAAATTTTAAATATGCGTCCCTCAGGATCCAGCAGTTCTGCTTCTTGACTTCCCCTACAGAAAGAAGACTCGTGTGCATGTGTGTGTGTGTGTGTGTGTGTGTGTGAGAGAGAGAGAGAGAGAGAGAGAGAGAGAGAGAGAGGCAGTGTTGCTTATAAAAGCAAAATCTCTCTGGGTGCAATCTAAACGTTCATGCATAGAGGGAGGCAAATGAAACACTGTGTTTCCATTGCTTGGAACATCATGAAGCAATGAAAAGAATGTGCATCAGCAACATGTCTGGTCATGGAAAGATACTAAGACATATTATCAAGTAGAAAACTGGTAAGCCACAGGATGCCGTGTGTGGCGGGATGCCATTTTTATTAAAAAAAAATCCAAAACTTTATTGTTATTAAATATGTAAGTATGGAAATTCAGAGAAAAAGGCCTAGAATGCCATGCACCAATCTGATGACAGCAGTCTCACATCGCGAGGGGCATGGGGTGGTCAGAGTAATCCAAGTGACTGGAAAATGGTGTTGACATTACCTGAGGGAGAGCAAACATAGGAAAACACCCCAGGTTACAGCCTCACCCACAGGGATGATGCATTCACGGTGCTTAATGATCAGAGTGAAAGTCAAAATCACCCCTGAGCTGTCCCAGCCCCTCCTGCCAAGCTCTGCTCCCTGAGGCTCCAAGGGGCAGGTCCGGGTGGGCCCTGCCTGTGCCCTGGTATAGCTCATCCCACTCCACTATTCTGACACACCTAGGTCAGCTCCTCCGCTAGAGTTCTGCCACCAACCAACATCAATTTCAAAATCAGATAAGATTTCTTTTTAAGAGAAGCCAGAAAAATGTGTCTGTTCCTTTGTCATTTGAGCTGTCCCTTCTTCTCTGGACAGTGTGTGCCAGCAGTCAGACACCTTTATTCCTGAATAATAAAAGCTCAAGTCCAGGCTAGGGCCTCTGATCTGCCCCTACTCCCCAGGAGCTGGAGTGGGTTTCAGAATCCAAATATTCTGAAGGAATCCTCATGTATTTCTTGCCACCAAAGACTCCAAACAGGGCTTTGTCCCCACTGTATCAACAGGAAGCTCATTCATTCATTCAGCAAGAATTTCTGGGTGCCTGCTATGAGTCAGCTGCCTTGACCAGCTCTTTAATGCTTAATGCTTAACACATCAAATCTAAAACTGTCACAAAATGGCACAACAGTTGCCATGATCTCCATTCTAAAGAGGAAGAGACTGAGGGTCAGAGTGGTTAATTGGATTGCTAGAGGGTCCGGAGTCAGGACTTCGTTCTCGGTGCTCCCCCTCTGGATGAGGAACCAAAGCACTTTCTGCAAAGGTTACCACTTACCACACCCATGAGATGAATACATGCACCAGCAAAGGGCATGACCATGTTACATTGTGTTGTGGCCGACAGCATCTAAGACGGCCCCATGATTCCCCTCCTGGAAGGCATGGCCAGTGCAATCCCTCACCCTTGAGTAACTGCTTTCTAACCAACAGAATGCGGCAATGTCGAGGATGTCACTCTGGGATTAGATTACAAAAGACTCAGGACTCTCCCTTTTGCTAGCTTTGATGAAGCAAACTGATGTGTTGGGGAGGCTCATGTGCCAAAGAACTGAGGGTGGCCTCAGTCCAACAGTCCACAGGAACTATGTCCTGCCATCGACCACGTGAGTGAGCTTGGAAGGGGACCCCACCGGTGGAGCTTTCCGATGAGACCACAGCCCCAGCCAACACCTTGACTGCAGCTTCACAAGAGACCTCAAGCAGAGGACCTAGCTGATGCTCAAATTCCTGACCCACAGAAACTGTGGGATCACAAATCTGTGCTGTTTTGAGCTGCTAAGTGTGTGATAATTTGTTGTGCAGCAGTTGATAACTAATGCACCTCCATAACTTAGTGATTGCTGATGTATTTCATTTTTGTCTTGCTTGTTCCAGCTAGAGCATGCAGTTAACTGACGAGTGGGGGCATCGATGTCTGGCTGGGAGGGGCAGGGCCACTGGCCCACCCACTTGCGCTGCCTGGATGTGCCATACAGTCTGGTCCTTTTTACCTTCTACCTCGCTTTCATAGATCTGGGGCAGGAGAAAGAAGAAGGAATAACAGTTGGGGAAGGCCAGTTTCCTCAGTTCTATCCATGTTTCAGTCTGAAATCGAAATGAACAAAAATAGACATCCCATTGAGTGACTTTGACTCTTCAGGGAGGAAGGTTGGGGGTGGGACTGGGTTGATTTTAGACTACAGACACGCCAGCAACTTCAGGATGTTCCCACGATACTGGCTGCATTTGTTAAAAATACCTTCAATTCCAAAAATTACAAAGACTGTAACTAATCCTGTTCATTAAAGCCAAGAAAAACACACCGAGTCAAACACAACGTATGGCTGAAAGAGAGGGATTTCCACTAAGAAGGGGAACGTGCAGCTGCCCTATAGGCCTGGCTGGTCCTACATGCCGTGTGCTCTGCCCCTGGACCCAGACGGCAGAGCCCAGCTCCTCCTGAGAAAGCAGGCCCAGCCCCCAGTCTTGGCCACCTCCAGGGGCTTCTCCGAGGCCCCATATCCTCCACCCCCCAGACTCTAGCCCACATAGGCTGTTTCTACACCCAGCAGAGTCCTTACCAGGCACCCGGAACACCCCAGGCACAGGGATGGGCCCGTTGACCTAGAGAAGAAAGCAAGTCACTACTTTAGAGTGGTTGCTCCCCTGCCCCCACCCTGCCCACCAACATGGGGGAGCAGTCCAGGTGGCTGCAGGATCACAGGCAAAGGAAAACGGAATGTTCCAGGTGACAAGAGCAGACCAGACTGTGGACTTGGCATGACCTTCCACATGAGGTTGTCTCTGCAGCCCATGCAGCCCTAGGGTCAGGTCTGAGCACCGCCTGGCTGTGCCCTCCCTTCCACTGCCCACAGCATCCTCTCCCGATGCTGGCAGGGTCTGCATGCTCAGGGCTCCCTCCCCCCCGGCTCCCCACCCAGCAAACCTGGGGGGCACTGGCCAGCCACAGCTCCTGAAGGCTCATATCCTGCAGGAAAGGGACAAGGCCTTTCAGAGGGAGAACTTCCTCCTGGGCCTTCCTCATGCTAGCTACCCCCCACCTCAGGTCAGTTCTCCCTCTGATCTGCAGCAAAGAGTATGCCTGCCGGTGACCTGAAGTGACCGTGCCGGAGAGGCCCGGTGAGGCAACAAACGGGCCGTTGGCACGCACAGGGATGAGTGGGAACGGCCGGCACATCCACATTCTCAGAGGCGGCTCTCTGCAGACTCCATTGGCTCAGCAAGCCTTCTTCTCCCCGACGTGTGGGGACAGCATGCACGGTCTCACTCTGTGCCTGGGACCTACCTTAGCAACCCCACACTGTGAGCCAGTCTCTCCGAGCCTCATATTTACTTTTTTAAAAAGTCTTAATAGACTCTTTTTTAGAGCAGTTTTAGGATCCCAGCAAAATTGAGCAGAGAGCACAGAGATTTCCCACACACGTACAGCCTCCCCCACTATCAACATCTCCCACCGGAGTGCGACATTTGTCACAATTAATGAACATATACAGTAACACGTCACTGTCACCCAAAGTCCATAGTTAACGTTAGGGCTCAGTCTTGGTATCGTACATCCCATGCATCTTTATAATATACAGACTAGTTTCACTGCCCTAAAAATCCTCTGTACTCTCCCCGGCAACCACTGATCGTTGTATTGTCTCCACGGTTTTGCCTTTTCCAGAATGCCATATGCTTGGAATCATATAGTATATAGCTTTTTCAGATTGGCTCCTTTTACTTGGTAATATGCATTTAAGGTTCCTCTGTGTCTTTTCATGGCTTGCTAACCCATTTCTTTTTAGTGCCGAGAAATATTCCACTGTTTGGATGGACCATTCATTCATTTCCTGCAGGACGTCTTGGTGGCCTCCAAGTTCTGGCAATTGTGAATAAAGCTGCTATACACATCCACGTGCAGGTTTTTGTGTAGACATACATTTTCAACTCCTTGGAGTAAATACCAGGGAGCGTTGTTGCTGGGTCATGGGTTAAGAGTATGTTTAGTTTTGTAAGATACCACCAAGCTGTCTTCCAAAGTGACTGTAGTGTTTTGCATTCCCACCAGCAGTGGATGAGAGTTCCTGTTGCTCCACACACACTTACTTTTTAAAGCAGCATTTATTCTTTTTTTTTTTTTTAGTATAAAATGTCTTCTTTATAGAAAATCTGAAACCCAAAAGGAAAACATAAAGAAAAAAATGAAAATCACTAGCGATTCCCTGACCCTTCCCTTACTCAAAAACAAATGAGCATCTGCCACGAGGACCCCGTTCCAGGACCAGGCAGTGACCTGCCCGACCTGTCTTCACGTAAGGGAGGAAGGGAGGCCGACTGTTCAAATACCAGTAAGTCCTTACTCAGGAAGCCTCGGTGAGGCGGCAGGAGGAAAGCAGGGAAGTGCCGAGCAGAGGAACAGCCAACTACCCGCTCTGCATGGCACAGAATGCATTTTACCTAATTGCACGTTTCCCTGCTCCTGGCTTGTGCTGATTGATCCCAGCCCACTCAGCCACTGGCTTCCCACCAGGCTGCATCGTGACTTTATACGGTGGCACAGCAGTCCCCGGAATTCAGCCAGCCCCCTTCTGAGAAGTGTAGGCTGCCAGTTTTTAAGATTTGGCCACGGGTAGATAATCCGACAGTGAGTCCCTTGTTCACAACAGGCTATCAGCTCAGGCTAGTGCCCTGGCCACCGGACAAAAAGCTGAGGCATTTGGAGTTTGATCTTATTTTTATGTTCATCTCAATAATCTATAGGGCTTCAAAACAATTCTTACAACAAAAATCTATAGGGCTTCTAAATCCCATTATTCGATTTCATTTCTAAAGCGACGGGATCATAACATCCTGTATTTTTGTTCAAAGAGAACAAAATTGGGGCACCTGCTGGCTTGGTTGGTGGAGCACGTGACTGTTGATCTCAGGGTGGTGAGTTTGAACCCCACATTGGGTGTGGAGATTACTTAAAAATAAAATTTTTAGGGGCACCTGGGTGGCTCAGTCAGTTAAACACTCAACTTCAGCTTAGGTCATGATCTCACAGTTCATGGGTTTGAGCCTCCGCGGGCTCTGCGCTGACAATGCAGCCAAAGCCTGCTTGGGATTCTCTCTTTTTCTCTCTTTCCCTCCCCCGCTTGTGCTATTTCTCTCTCTCTCAAAAATAAATAAATAAAAACATTTTTTAAATAAATAAAATAAAATCTTAAAAAAACAACAAGGAGAGCAAAATCATTTAGAAGTAATGAGTTAAGTGGGAAAAACCCTTTGAATGTGCACTTCCATGCAGGTACTTTTTCAGTGGAAAATCTTCATATTTAGAAAGATATAAATTGAGGTATAGGTATAGATATTTATTAATAAAACGTTAATACCTTTCAAATCTAGCTGATGAGTATGTGGGGTTCCATTTAACATTTTCTTTGGTGGCTATATTAGATATAGCACAGATATAGGTATAGGAGAATCCATTTAATATTTTCTCACATAGATACAGATATTAGATAGATAGCTATAGATTAGATATCTATATCTGTGTACCTATATGGATATGTATATTAGCTACATAGGTTAGAGATATATGGATATATCTTTATCTATCTATCTATCTATAAGAACACATATACTCGTCGGCTAGATTTTAAAAGTATTAACATTTTGTCATATCTGCTTTATCTCTTTTTTTTTCCTTTGCGCAAGTGTTTTCCAGCACAGCCCAGAAACATTTTATCCTTAAATATTCTAGGAGACATTAAAATGTAAAAATTTTAAAATATTACCCCAATCCAGCGATCACATCTGACAGTATAACAAACAACAGAACACAATTCCTTTCAATCATCTGACATGAGCTGGCATTAGGTTTTCCCCGAGGGTTCCAGAGACGCCCCTCCGCGAACATTTCGAATCTCGCTCTGGGACCAGGCCCACTTCCCAGCCCCCCAGCAGGCAGTGTGGGCAGCAGTGGCAGACAGACACTGCCCCCGTGTGGCTCTTTCCAGCCCCAGAGAAAGGCCTCTGCATGGGGGGACCTTCACGCTCCAGCAAACCTATTCATAACCAGAAAGACATTTATTTTACTTTGAAAGAGTTTAGAAAGAAACATAAAGCATTTCAACCAAACTGCTTTTTACGTTACTGATTTTTTATTTATGAGGAAAATGGTCCAGATCTATTATTAGGACCCTCACTCTGCAAGGCACACTTAAAACAGGGGCTCCCTGACGAACAGACTTGCCTCACTTCTCCAGCTGCACCGTCACAAGACACCCACGATCCTTCTAGGCAGCAGGATCAAGACCGTCTCCCTCTTTCACTTTTTGATTTGGATTTCTGGTGTGTGTGTGTGTGTGTGTGTGTGTGTGTGTGTGTTTAATGTCACATAATTCATACACCACCACCCTTTTAAAGTGTATGATTTAGTGATTGTTACTATATTTTAAAATCTGTGCAACATCGTGAACTATCTGGTTCCAGAATCTTTTCATTAAATCCCCCAAAAGCTCCATACCCCATCAGCAGTCACTCCCCATTACCCTCCTCCCCCTACTATCTCCCCCCACAACCACAAATCTACTTTATGTCTCTATAGCTTTTCTTATTCTGGACATTCAATAAATGGAGTCATACAATATGTGGCCTTTTGTGTCTGACTTCTTCCACTTTGCCTAACGTTTTCAAGGTTCATCCATTTATAGCATGAATCAGAACTTTAATTCATTTTTATAGCAGAATAATATTCCATTGCATATATATACAACATTTTGTTTGTCCACACTTCAGTGGATTGGCATCTGGGTCATGTCCATCTTTTGTCTCTTATAAACAATGCTGTTAGGAACAGCTGTGTACAAGTTTTTGCATGGGCATATGATTTCAGTTCTCTTGGGTATATCTATAGGTGTCGAATTGCTGAGTTTTATGGTGACTCTGTGTTTGACTTTTTGAGTAACTGCCAGACTGTTTTCCATAGCAGTGGAAATGTTCTCATTAGCAATGTATGAACGTTCTCATTTCCCCATGTCCTTGTTATGGTATATCTTTTTGATTATAGCGACCCTAGTGGGTGTAAAGTAATATCTCATTGTGGCTTTGATTTGCATTTCCCTGATGGCTAATGATGTTAAGCATCTTTTTATATGTTTAGTGTCCATTTTTATACCTCTTTGGAGAAATATTTATTCAAGTCCTTTGCCTATTTTTAAACTGGATTATTTAGCTTTTTATTGTTGGATTGTAAAAGTTCTTTACATGTTTTGGATACCAGTCCCTCATCAGATACACAATTTGCAAGTATGTTCTCCCATCTTGTGGGTTGTCTTTTCACTTTCTTGATGGTGTCCTTTGAAATACAAAAGTATTTCAATTCTGATGATGTCCAATTTATCTATTTTCTTCTTTGGTTACTTGAACTTTTGGTATCATTTATCTAAACCATTGCCAAATTCAAGGTCATGAAGATTTATACTTATGTTTTCTTTGAACAGTTTTATAGTTTTAGTTCTTATCCTAGTTCTAAGTTCTTTCTTTAGATCTTACCAGTCCTGATCAATTTTGAGTTAATTTTTGTATAGGGTGTGAGACGGGGATCCAACTTCATTCTTTTACATGTGGATATATCCAGTTCTTCCAGCATGATTTGTTGAAAAGACTTCTTTCCCCCATTGAATTATCTGGCATCCTCATCAAAAATCTGATTAACCATAAATGTGAGGGTTTATTTGTGAACTCTTGATTCTATCCCATTGATCTATATGTCTATCTTTATACCAGTAACTCAGAGTCTTGATTATTGTAGCTCTGAAATAAATTTTGACATCAGAAAGTATGAATCCTCCAACTTTGTTCTTCTATTTCAAGATTTTTGGTTATTCTGGGCCCCTTTAATTTCCATATGAATTTTAAAATCAGCATGTCAATTTCCCCAACAAGGTCGAATTGCATTGGATCTCTAAAACAGTCTGGGGGTATTGCCATTGTTACAATATTACATCTTCTAATCCACAAATACAAGATGTCTTCCCATTTACTTATGTCTTCTTTAATCTCTTCAACAATGTTTTGTACAAGAGCACTTCTTTGCAAGTGCAAAGAGCTAGTATGAGTGCAAGAGCACTTCTTTGGTTAAATGTATTCCAAGTATTTTATTATTTTCATGCTATCTATCGTACATGGAACTGTTTGCTTACTTTCATTTTCAGATTGCTCATTGCTAGCGTGTAGACACCGAATTGATTTTTGTATATTGATCTTGTATCCTGCAACTTTGCTGAACTTGTTTATTAGCTCTAATCACTTTTTAAAATTCTTTAGGATTTTCCATATATGAGATATGTTATTTGCAAATAGCTTCATTTTTTCTTTTCTAATCTGTCTGCTTTTTATTTGATTTTTTCTTTTTTAAAAAAGATTTTATTTTTAAGTAATCTCTACACCCAGTGTGGGGCTCCAACTTATAACCCCAAGATCAAGAGTTGCATGCTCCACTGACTGAGCCAGCCAGGTGCCCTGGCTGAATTGCCCAGACTAGAAGCTTGAGTACAATTTTGGGTAGAGTGGCAACAGGGAATATCCTTGTCTCATCTTATTCTTACATCTTAAATTGTAAGCTGTGAGGTTTTTTGGTAGATACCCTTTATCAGGTTGAGGAAGTTCCCTTATATTCCTGGTTTGTTTGTTTGTTTGTTTGTTTGTTTGTTTTTAATACAAAGCTTGCTAGATTCTGTCAAGTGCTTTTTTTCTGCACCTGTTGTGATGGTCAGGCATTTTTTGTTCCTTTAGTCCATTATATGGTTATTGCATTGGTTGATTATTGAACCAACATTTGTGATACAAATGTCACTTGGCCATGGTATATAATTCTTTTTTAGATGCTGCTGGATTTGATTCACTAGTTTTTGTTGAAGATTTTGATATCTATATTCTTAGGGGATATAGGTTTGTAGTTTTCTTTTTTTTGTGATGCTTTTGTCTGATTTTACAATCAGGGTAGTTCTGGTCTCATAGCATAAGTTGGGAGGTGTTCCCGCTTCTTCAGTTTTTTGGGAGAGTTTGTTGTGTTCATGAATTTCACTATCTGGCCCTGGGCTTTTCATAGGGAAAGTTTTTGATTACTAATTGAATCTCTTTACTTGTAAGTCTATTCGAAATTTCTATTTCTTCTTGAGTTAGTTTCAGTAGTTTCTATCTTTCTAGAAATGTGTCTACTTCATCTAGGTTACCTAATGTGTTGGCATATATATTCCTTTCTTATTGCACTAAAATAAATGATCACAGATTTGCTGGCTTAAAGTTTAATATTATTGAGCTCCTGAGGTTAGATATCTGAAATGAATTTCGCCGAGCTAAAATTAAGATGCCTGCAAGGCTACTTACCGTCTTCTTCTTCTTCTTTAAGTTAATTTATTTATTTTGAGAAAGAGAGGGAAAGAGAGAATCCCAAGCAGCTCCACAATGACAGTGCAGAGCCTGACTTGGGGCTCAAACTCATGTACTGTGAGATCATGACCTGAGCCAAAATCAAGAGTCAGACACTTAACTGAAACTTACCTGACCAAGCCACCCAGGTGCTGCTACATACCTTCTGAAGTCTCCAGGGCACAACGTGTTCCTTTGTCTTTTCCAGCTTCCAAAGTTCACTCGTATTCTTTCAAGCCAGCAGTGTAGTATCTTCAAATCTCTGACTCTAACCCTCCTGCCCCCTTTCTTTTATAAGGACCTACATGATTGCATTGGCCCACTCAGATCACCCAAATTAATATCCCCCATATCAAGACCCTTGATTTAATCATATCTTCAAAGTTTCATTTGCCACGTAAGGCAACATATTTATGGGTCCCAGGGGTTAAGACGTTGAATTTTAGGAGGAGCATTATTCTTGCCACCATGGCATTCAATTGTTAGTAGTATTCCTTCCTAGTCGTGTTTAATTTCTGTAACATTGGCAATAATGTCCTCTCTCTCATTCCTGATTTTAGTAATTTATGTCTTCCCTTCTTTTTTGGTCAGTGTAGCAAAAGATGATCAACATTGTTGATCTCTTAAAAAAAATCAACCTTTGATTTTGTTGATTTCTCTATTGTTTTTCTATTCTTTTTAATGTATTTTAATTCCAGTCTTCATTATGTTCTTCCTTTGGCTTGCATTAGGTTTAGTTTGCCCTTTCTTTTCCAGTTTCTTAAGGTGGAAATTTTAGGTTATTGATTTGAAAATTTTCTTTTTTCCTAATATAGGTGCTTAGAGCTTTAAATTTCTTTCTGAGTACTGTGTTAGCTGCATCATGTAAGTTTGTTGTATTTTTTATTTTCATATATCACAAAGTATTTTCCAATTTCCTTTATGATTTCTTCTTTGATACAGTGTTTATTTAGCTCAATGTTGTTTAATTTCCACATACTTGTGCATTTCCCAAATTTCCTTCTGATTATTGATTTCTAACTTTATGCCGTTGTGGTTGGAGAAGATGATTTGTATGATTTCTATCTTTTAAAATTATTGAAACCTGTTTTATGGCCTCATAGAGGATCTATCCTGAAGAATGTTCCACGTGAACTTGAGAAGAATGTAATCACCTCTTTAAAGGTCACATCTCCTGGGATGCCTAGGTGGTTCAGTTGATTAAGCGTCCAACTCTCGGTTTTGGCTCAGGTCATGATCTCACAGTTTCATGTGTTTGAGCCCTGCATTGGGCTCCGCGCTGACAGCGCAGAGTCTGCTTGGGATTCTCTCTCTCCCTCTCTCTTTGCCCCTCCCCCACTCCTACTGTCTCTCTCTCAAAATAAACAAACTTAAAAAAATGTTTTAATCTTAAAAAGTAAATAAATAAAGGTCTCATCTGTAAACAAAGTCACATTCCAAGGTACTGGGGGTTAGGATGTACGAATGTTCAGACCACACAACTCAGCCTATAACAATGCGCAATTCATCTCATATGTCCACGGCACCTGGCACATGTACAAACTCACACATATACCGAAACCGATTGTAAGGTAATGATCATAGTGTTATGCACGGAATCACCCAGCAGCCACAGCCTTTACTGGAGAACATGTTCTGAGACACGGCATGTCCTGCTTCCATCTCACCACTAGAGGGAAGTAAGTGCCCACGAACTCAGAGCCCGGGACCCTCCCTGGGGAGGTGGCACTCTGAACCGCGCCTTCATCACCAGGATGTTCTGAGTTTTCCTCTTTTCTCTGTGCCCTGCTGACCCAACATCATTAGTATGGGCCCCTGCTGTCATCAGTGAGGGGAGAAAACCATCTGTCCCCAGGCTTATTCTGTGTAGGATCACCGTCCGTACACACGCCTTGAAGGACAGTCACCACCATGTCCTAGAGATGGATTGCAGGAACCTGAGGCTCAGGACAGATTCTAGATGGATTTAGAGAAGCCAGCGAGTTCACTGAATTCCAAGTGGTGGTATTACTGGCTAGTAATCTCCTGCAATAAGACAGGGAAAGGGGCTTCTCTGTCACTTCTCTTGAACCTCCTGTGCCAATTTTCTGGTACTCCCAGGCACCCTTTCTCTCTAACCAAGGGCTCCTCGATGCCACCTCCCTCTCAATAACTGCACTGTCCAAATTGTTGAGCCCTTAGCTCAGCTTTCTGCAATGCACTTGAAGGTGGCCCTTGCCCAGGGATGACCCGGGGGTTGGGTGGCATTGCATCTGATCCCCGTTCCTGTAAGAGGCCACTTTCCATTCCGGGATGTCAGGGGAGCACACGCTTCTCTTAAGAGAGTATCTGGCTGAGTTTTACTCTCAGTTTTACCCTGTGATTTAAGGTCTCCATGGCACTTCAATCTGGGGGGACCACTGGCTGCTAATGGAGTACTGGCCCAAATGAGCACACAGGTTACCTCATTGGTGTCCCAGGTGACCAAGTGTGTTGGGAGCATGAGGAAAACTAAATGGACCCTTGGAGCTAAAATGACTTGGGGTTACTGCCAAACCTCTTCCAAGTGTAACAAAAAATCTAAGATGTTAACATTCATAAAAGCAGGAACTTTTCAAACCTCTGAAAGCACCCTCCTTGCACTTTTGTTCACATCAACAATGTTCACAACAGCCAAAAGGTGGACCAAAAGGTCCACAGACAGAAGAATGGACAGACACAATGTAGTATATCCATACATTGGAATGGTGTTCAGCCTTAAAGAGGAAGGAAATTGTGACACCTGCTACAACATGGATGAAGCTTGAAGACATTATGCTCAGTGAAACAAGCCAGATAGAAAAGGACAAATACTGTGTGATTCCATTTATATGAGGTCTCCTAGAGTCATCAAATTCATAGAGACAAAAAGTGGCAGGTGGCTGCCAGGGGCTGCTGGAGGGAGAGGAGAATGGGGAGTTAGTGCTTCATGGGGACAGAGTTTCAGTTTTGCAAGATGAAAGAGTTCTGGAGATGGATGGTGGAGGTGTTTGCTCGATGTGAATTTACTTAATGCTACTGAACTGTACACTTAAAAATGGTTAAAATGATAAGTTTTATGTCATTTTTTTTTTTTACCATAGTCTGAAAACAACCACACACAGAAAGTACTCTCTTAAGACGGTGCTCCATCAAGAAGGGACCATGAGACCTAGGAGCTGGCTTTGTCCTTCCCAGCTTGGAAAGGTCCTCTACAGGCTTGTGGGGAGGCAGCGAACAGAGGCAGAGGTTCCAAGTCATATGCACACTGTGGAAGGAGCATCACACCCACAGCATGAGAGAAAGAGTCTTTTCAACTCCAGGCCACAGAGGAGGACTGAAGGCTGGTCTGGAGCACATCTAGGGGGCCCTATGATCCTCCCAAGAGCCTGGGTGGGGAGGTCAGCTGTGTGCACACTCTCGCAGTGACATTCAGTAGGATGGCAAACCCCAGGGGAGTGAGGGAGGTTGTCTTACATGCCAGGTGGGACAGTGTTCCCGGGTGGAGATCCCCCTCTTTCTATATTCCTCACTTGGGTGATGGGTCCAAGGAGAGGTGGCCAGAATGGGAGCAGGCGTGATGTCTCATCCGTATCGAGTTTGTTTGCAAGGGCGATCTGCCAGGCACAGGAGCAGGAGTCACCCCTCAGCCCAGGGAACCTCCGGTGACTGCTGAGGACCCCCAGTGGCTGCACAGAGCTTCCCTCTGAGAGTCTCAGCCCTGGCCCTGCTGCCAAGAGGAGAGCGGGGTTCAAGAGATAGGTGAGCGGGGAAGATAGGTGGCCCCTTCTGTGGCCCGTTCTCCTGGACAGTCCCAGAGGGTCATGGCCAGATCCTAGTGTGTTTCCACCCCAAGAGGGTCTCAGAGGCCACATGTACTTCTACATGCACTATATCTTTTTTTAGAAGGAAAATAGAAGTGGATGCCAGACCAAAGCCATCCCTTCTGGACCCTGTTCTGCTGCTCTGTGGTGTCACCTGGCCTGGAGAAAACAGGGAAAGTGGCCATACCCTAATTGGGAGGTGCTTCCGCCAAAGCCCAGGCTGGTGGGTGTGACATTCAGGCTCTCAGATGCTTGTTCGGGGTGCAGGAAGCTGTGTGTCATGGCCTCATAAACACTGCCTGGGGTCCCCCCTCACATAACTGGGAGTCCTTGGGTGCTGGGAGCCTGCTGCCACGCACCTGTGTGGCCAGCGTGCCAGGCCCAGCTCTTGGGGTGGGCCTAGGCAGCCCGCTGGGCACCTGCTGCCACCTCCACACGCTGCTGTCTTGTGTGGCCTCGGGTGGTCGACCTGTTGTCTCTACTTCACAGGTGAGGTGCTGTCTGGTGTTCCTAGGCACAAGGAAGGCTGGGAAGAGCTTTATGTAGAAAATATGTGTTAGATGAAACTTGTCCAAGCCTAAGTCAGCCCTGTTGGCTGTGAGTTAAATGTTAAAGAATCAGCAATATAGGGGTGCCTGGGTGGCTCAGTCGGTTAAGCTCAGGTCATGATCTCATGGTTCGTGGGTTCGAGCCCTGGGTTGGGCTCTGTGTTGACAGCTCAGAGCCTGGAGCCTGTTTCAGATTCTGTGTCTCCCTCTCTCTCTGCCCCTCCCCCACTTGTGCACATGCAGTTTCTCTCTCTCTCTCTCTCTCTCTCAAATATAAACATTAAAAAAGAATCAACAGTATATATTCAATACAGTGTCTTTACCACAAATATACATATGTTATGTATTGATTGATGAATGGATGTCACGGCCAGCGGCTCGTGAGAGGCCCTACTTTCCCTGGGAACAGCAGTTCAGTATTTGCAGGTTAAAGGTTTGGGTAAGACAGTTCCAAACAAGGTTGGATTCCTGGAGTGCTGCGTCCTCATTCCCCTGAGCACGGCACTCTCCCCAGCCTTCCCGGACCCCTGAACCCCCAAGAGCCCTGAGTGACAGAATTGACACTGCAGAGGGTCTGTGCCCCAGCACACCAGCCAGGGAGGATGTGACGTCTTTCTTCTCCCAAGATTAAAAGACAATGCCATTTTAACAAAAGCAGAGCATTGCTGACACTCATGACTACCACAAACAAAGACATTTTCATGTGATAAATGCTCCTTCTGGATGACAGCAGATGAGCAAGGTTGGTCCCTGCTTCCGTGAGTTACCTGGACAGCTCCATCTGGGAGCTACTGGGGCAGAAAGGGGACCCCACACCTCCTGCCTCCTATCCCCTCTCCTCGCCTAAACTTCCCCACTGTTGAACTTCTTTGCCCCAATTCCCACACATTTAACTGCCCTCTTGCACATGAAAGCATTTCAGTTCCATGGATGATGCTCTTGGTTCCCTACCCCTGTCTTGGCATTCAAAGGCAGTACCCCAAGGCCAGAATGCTGTCATTTCTGCCTGTGGCTGCACGTTTCTGTACAATAAATAAATGCTTTCTCATGACCAGAGGCACGGGGCAGCCCAAGTGTTCACACGCAGCAGGCCAGACCTCACCGAACCCCACCACCGAGGAGCCCACAGGTGTAAAGACAGGCTTTTGATCCACGGTGGATGCCTGCCCACCCGCCACCAGGCTGGGGAATGTGGAGGGGACAATCCAGAGACACTGCCATCCTGCCAACACCTGAACTGGTGTCAGGGCTGCTCAAGGCCGTTTGCAACATGAAAGGGTGGTGACGGGGCCACACACCATCACCCTCCGGGACTCTGGGCAGAGGCGGGTGGTCAGCTCAGTGGCGGGAACAAGTACATGAAACAAGAATGGCATTGAACTTGACACAGATCTCGGTGATAAAAAGGCAGCTGGAACAATGGGGGGAAAGCCAGAACCAGGGGGTGCAAGAATAATCTATCAGGGCTCCTAACCCAGCGCTTTCCTGAAGGGAAAAAAGAAAAGCAATAAAAACAAACTGTAGTTCATGATGGCAACAATGAAACAATCTCGCTTCTCTTACCCCTCCATTTTATTGGCCTCCAGAGGTTCTGTGTTTCTACAGATTAGCCTTCCCTTGGGAAATGAGAAAAACAAGAAGAAACGGCAAATACTAGCTCTCCTCTCATGAAGTCATTCTTTTGAGCGGGTTTGCTCAGGAATTCTACGTGGCACACAGCTTGTGAAACTGTGTCCCAGGCCCTCTCAACTCAAGTGGGGGAAAAGGCTTAAAAAATATCTTTGAATTCCAGCAAGACAAAACAGGAATGGCCCCAAGCCGTGCTTCCTTCTGAAAGTATTGCACGAGCTCCTGGGGCTCAGCCTGAAAAAATGGGACCCAGAGCTCCTGGCGCGCCCCCAACGGGCCCGCCACTCGGCATCGGCAGCCGCATCTCACGACAGCGGAGGGTCCAGCTGGGCCAGCGGGACAAATGCTGATTTTTACTCCTGATTAGTAATTGTGCGGAGAGATGTTTTCAGCTGAAATAATATACAAGTGTTTCCCCAGAGAAAATATACACGCTCGCTTTTTGGAACCACTTAACACAACTCTGTAGCAAGCAAACGTACATTTGGAACAACATAACACGTTTCTTAACTTGGAAGAACAGCCTGGTACAAATTGATGTCATCACAATAGAGATTAATGTGCCCGTTTTATTAGCCTCTCAGGCCGCAGGTGAATGGTGAGCCATTGTTATTCAACTAGTTAGTATTATTTTTACATAAATCAAGGTAACGCCTAACAACGTCTTGAGTCTTTAAATCAACCCGCCTTTTCCTATTTGGAACATGAAATTGGGCCATTGCCAAGAGCGCCAGGAAACAGTGGACTGAAAGTGGCATTTCAATAAGGAACGTACCCATTCACGACAGGATGCCGGGCTCACAGCTCACAAGAACTTGCCAATATTACAAGTAACTCTTGGGAGAGTTTCACATTAATACTGACAGTGGCATACGACTGCTGGAGGTCATAAGTGACTCATGTGGTTGTACTGGAAGAAAGGAGGGGTCGTGGGTAGGTGTACTGGGGCTGCCAGAACCAAGTACCACAGGCTGCGTTGCTTACACAACAGAAATGCATTTCTCACAGTCCTGGAGACTGGAAGTCCTAGACCAAGATGGCGGCAGGATGGTTTCTCCTGAGGCCTCTTTGTTCTCCTGTGTCCTCACATGGTCTTTCCTCTGCCTGTGTCCTAATCTCCTCATCTTATGAGGACCCCAATCAGATTGGATTAGGGTGCACCCTAATGATCTTGTTTTAACTTAACCACATCTTTAAAGACCCTGTGTCCAAATACAGTCACATTATAAGGTATTGGGAATTAGGGTTTGGGGGAGGGAGGGCAATATTCAGCCCATACCAAAGGGACACAGAAAAACTTTGGCATCTTTTTGCTGATGTAGAAGGGAATGGAAAGGAAGAAAGGAAAAAGAAAAGAATAGATGACACCCAGTTCCCTGCTGCTGTTTCTACTATGGCTTGATTGGCATGGCCAGGCTTGGATGGACAGATGTGAGGGAGCATGGGGGAGGGAGGTCTGCCCCCGAGACCCCCACCGAGGCTCTCTAATGCCAGACAGATGAGCTGGACAAAGGACTGTACGTAGTTTTCTGTTTGTGGCATTTCTTGCAGAGATAGACACCAAGGGGTGAGGCTAGCCCCATATGTGGCAGGGGAGGGGAACGTCCCACTGTAACACACAAGGGGCAGCAACTCACTCTCCCCGACCCCTGGCTGCCCAGAACTCCCAGCCCAGGACCCAGAACAGAGCAGGGCTCCAAATGCCCTTTGAGTACCGAACAGGGTCAGCAACTTCTGGAGTTTTTTTCTCATACTAGTCAAAATTATGTCTTCGTTTTTATTTTTAGCAAACCAGTAATGCTTCCTTATTCAAAAGGGCTTTGCTGTCTTTGGAACTGATGCTAAGATCTGCTCTCTCTGCACTGCCCACATGGATCCCACAGAAAGATACCTAGGACCAGCTGCCGACCCTGGGTTCCTTCAGGTGATGGTATCAGCTTTGGCAAACTGATTTTGCCATGAAGAACTTTCATGAATTCCACGTCTGAGAATTTCAGACAGGAAGGAAATGATAAAAGTCCATCAAACGTGATCAGAGAATAACTGGATTGACATTGCATCACCAGAAATAAGAGAACCCCATACCGAATTTTGGGCCCATACAGACATATAGTCAACAAAAACCAAGCCGTACAGGACTATATCAAACTTCAAAACTTTTGTTCATCAAAGGATACATTCAACAAAGTGAAAAGGAATAAGAGAAAATATTTACAAATATCTAATAAGGGGTTAACATCCAAACTATATTAAGAACTCCTACAACTCAGGGCGCCTGGGTGGCTCAGTCGGTTGAGTGTTCAACTTCAGCTCAGGTCATGCTCTCACGGTTTGTGGGTTCGAGCCCCACGTCGGGCTCTGTGCTGACAGCTCAGAGCCTGGAGGCTGCTTTGGATTCTGTGCCCCCCTCATTGTCCCTCCCCCACTCATGCTCTGTCTCTCTCTGTCTCTCAAAAGTGAATAAAGGTTAAAAAAAAAAAAAGAACTCCTAGAACTCAACAACAAAATCAAATAGTCCAGTTAAAAAATGGGCAAAGGACTTGAACAGACATTTCTCCTAAGATGATGTGCATATGTCCAAGAAACAGGAAAAGATGCTCAACATCATAACCATCACAGAAGTACCAATCAAAACCACAATGAGACATTATAATACCTATTAGGATGGCTACTATGAAATAACAAGTGTTGTCAAAAATACGCAGAAAGTGGAACTGTTGTGCATTGCAGGTGGGAATGAAAATTAGTGCAGCTGTTATAGAAAACAATATGGTGTTTCCTCAAAAAACTAAAAATAGAACTACCATATGGTCCAGCCATCCTACTTCTGATTATATATCTAAAAGAACTGAAAACACAGTCTCTAAGAGATATTTGTACACTCACGTTCATAGCAGCATTTTTCACAATAGCCAAGAGGTAGAAACAACCGAAGTATCCATAGACAGATAATGGATGAGAAAACTGGAATATTAGTCAGCCTTAAAAAGGAAGGAAGTCCTGACATGTGCTACAACATGGTTGAACCTTGAGGACTTTATGCTCAGTGAAGCAAGCCAGTCACAAAAGGACACATGCTGTATGATGCCATTTATCTGAGGTTCCTAGAGTCAAATTCACAGAGACAGAAAATAGAATGATCGTTGCTGGGGGCAGGGAGAGGGCCTGGGGAGTTATTGTTTATGAGGATGGAGTCTCAGTTCTGCAAGACAATAAAATTTTGAAGACCTGTTGCACAACAATGTAAGTATGCTTAACACTACTGAACTGTACACTTAAAATGATTAAGATGGCAAGTGTTATTAATATTGTTTTTTAACACACGCACACACACACACACACACACACACACACACACACACACAACCAAACCATAGTGATAGTGCCCCAATCCCCAATTCATTCCGATGCCTCCCCGGTATCTGGGCAGTGTCTGGAATGCCAACACAGCTCCTTCCTACTTCCCTACTTTTAGGTAAAATAGCAATACCAGCTTCTTCCAAATGATATCACACTCCTCCAGGAATGCAGACAGAGTCAACAAAAATTTTCATCCCCCAAACCACTGCGATTGAGGTGGTCATCTGACAGCTTGGGAATGACTCCCTTTCCATGGAAGCTTGTGGTATAGCTAGGGATTGCTGCTAACACAATCCCAAGAAATGCCCCACCTTCAGCACATAAACTCCCCTGCCCATGACCTTCCCAATCGCTGTGGGCCGGTCATCCGGGATAGGGCACTGGTGAGCTCACCACGAAAGTACTGTTAACACTGCCTGTGACACAAGGAAGGATGGTCCTGGGCAGTAGTGGGAGGAGAGCCATGGTTTGCACCCTCTGCCCATCTCAGCACACATAGCAGGGAAGAGAAAAGAGGGCAACAGCAATAAGAAATTGTGTTTAGAAAAAAAATAGAAAAAATGAGCTTAGGCTTAGGCGTAAACTGCAAGCCCTAACTTTCTGGGCTGAACACATACTCCCCCTCCTTGTCTTGTTAGATGACAATGGCAGACAACATATAAGAAGTCAGATGTTGTTCAGCTTGGGTCAGAGGCAAAAGAGACAGAAAGAAGACGTGATTTTTCTTTTTTTAATTTAGAAAGTTTTGATAGGGGGAGATCCTAGATGGCCTCCTGCTGTCCGCTCTATGGCCACCAGGCTGGAGACCCAGCTCTGGAATAACAGGCTTAGGCTGTAACCCCAGATGTGTCTTTTCCCCCCCACTGCTACCCTACATTATTTTCCCTTATAAAAGGCAAAAAGTATCATGAAAATAATTGTAAAAAAAATACAGCAAGGGAGCAAAAAAATATGCCTGTTTCTTTTAGATTCAGATTTTGGAAATTCTATTTTTCCCGGGAAACTGTCCATTTCAATGAAATGGTCAAATGTATTAGCACATAGTCGTGCATCACATCCTCTTATTATTTAAAACATTTTTTCTTTTAAGTTTATTTATTTTGAGAGGGAGAGAGTGCATGATGAGCAGGGGAGGGGCAGAGAGAGAATCCCAAGCAGGCTGTCAACATAGAGCTTGACACGGGGCTTGATCTCAGGAACCGTGAGACTGTGACCTGAGCAGAAATCAAGAGTAGGATGCTTAATGGACGGAGCCACCCATGTGCCCCTTAAAATTTCTGCTGTATCATGCCTGCTTTCACCCCTACTTTTCAACATGGTGGTGAAGGTCCTAGGTCATATTAAATGTCAATGAGAGGGTGTGAGTGTCCAAAAGGGACAGATAGATGGACTCGTGTGGCAGGTCATGGCTGAGTGATTGTCAGAGGGAGTGAAAGAGCTGACAATATCAGTACTGAAACTCAACTTTATCTGTACTCACTGGCACCATGATTAGGAAATGTGGTTTTAAAAAATATCCTTGACATAGTAACACAATTAAAAGGTACTTAAGGATAAGTCTAAACACTGTAAAGCCTTTACAAATAGAATAATAACATTTCACTGGAAATATAAGGACTCTAATAATATTTTTAAAAAATGCAAGACTCAATATTATAATTATGTCTATTCTGTAGAAATTACTCCTAATTTCAAAGCAACTGTCACCCAAACCTTGATAAGATTTTCATTGGAACTTCACGGGCTGATTCCAAAATGTGTGGTAAGAGAGCAAATTGCCCAGAAGAGCCTGACCTATTCTGAAGAGCAAGGCTGGTGTTCCCCACCCCTGGATATAAAGATGAATCAAGGGGCGCCTGGGTGGCGCAGTCGGTTAAGCGTCCGACTTCAGCCAGGTCACGATCTCGCGGTCCGTGCGTTCGAGCCCCGCGTCGGGCTCTGGGCTGATGGCTCAGAGCCTGGAGCCTGTTTCCGATTCTGTGTCTCCCTCTCTCTCTGCCCCTCCCCTGTTCATGCTCTGTCTCTCTCTGTCCCAAAAATAAATAAACGTTGAAAAAAAAATTAAAAAAAAAAAAAAGATGAATCAGAAAGCTGAACTAACTGAAGGCTTTCTGGCTTAGGAGAGATGAGCTGTCTTATGATTGAGAACAGAGCCCAGGACCAGACCCGAGGAAATGTGGAAACGTGGTAGATGGCCGTGAGAAGGGCTTTACACTTCATGTCCCAGGAGAGTGGGTTATCTACATGAAGAAAAAAATAGAACTGAATCTCCACCTCACACCTTACCACCAAACACCTAAAGATAAAGCCTTATACCCTGTAGAAGGAAAACCAGAAGGTGATCTTTATGACTTTAGGTGGTGTAGAACTTCTGAGCTAAAACACTGAGAGTACAAAGCTCCAAATATTAAAAGACACTTCAAGGTAGTGAGAAGTCAAGCCACAGATGGGGAGAAAATTTGTGCAGGGGGCAGAGCCAACATTGCATTAGGATCCGGTGGCAGAGTCAAAGAATCCTTACACATGAGTCAGAAAAAGACCAATAACCCAACGGAAAAGGGGGAGAAGACAAATTGACCATTCACCATCTGGAAACGGAATGGCCAATAAATACAGGGGAAAAGCAGCTCTCATGCCTGCCAGTGGGAGGTGACCTGGAGCAGCTTCGGTGGGCAGCAGCTTGGTGGCATCCAGGAGGACTGAGGACGTCCAAGCTGGGCATCACGGCAAGTCTGTTTCGTTTTACTTTTTTCCTTATTTTTTTTCTCCAAGTTTTTGTTTAAATTCCAGCTAGTTAACACACAGTGCAATGTCAGTCTCAGGCATAGAATTTAGTGATTTATCGCTTACATACAACACCTGGTGCTCATCACAAGTGCCCTCCTGAATCTCTATCACCTGTTTAATCCATCCCCCCCACCCGCCTCCCCTCCAGGAACCCTCAGTTTGTTCTCTATAGTTAAGAGTCTGTTTCTTGGTTTGCCTCTTTCCCCCTCCGCCCATGTTAATTCATTTTGTTTCTTAGATTTCACATATGAATGAAGTCATATGGTATTTGTCTTTCTCTGACTGACTTATCTAGCTTAGCATAATACTCTCTAGCTCCATCCACGTCGTTGCAAATGGCAAGATTTCATTCTTTTTGAATACTGAGTAGTATTCCATTGTATATATATAACCACATCCTCTTTATCCATTCTTCAGTTGATGGATATTTGGGCTCTTTCCGTAATTTGGCTATTGTAGATAATGCTGCTCTAAACATTGGGGTGCACGTACCCCTTTGAATCAGTATTTTTGTATCCTTTGGGTAAATACCTAGTAGTGCCATTGCTGGATCATAGGGTAGGTCTATTTTTGACTTTTTCCCCTCAAAGTCCCTGTTTAAATATATATCCTTAGAAGCCTCCATGCCTGCCCCAGAGTGTTGAGTAGCTTTGCTATACAAACAGAAAACTGGAATCCTCTGAAGGTCCACCAACAGAAAAATGAGTGAACAGACAGGCAGCATTCCTGTGGTAAAAAACAAAATCCAACTGAGTACATTTTAAAGATCTTATTGGTTTTATTCAGCAGTTCATGAATCGGACAGCATCCAAATTGGCAGATAGAAAGGGGCTCTGAGCAGCTGAACAAAATGAGAGAATTTTATAAGCAGAACCGAGTGGGAACAAGGAAGTTATACTAGGCAAAATAGCAGGCTGATTATTGCAAGGTCACTTTCCTTTAGGGGATGCATGGTCTATCCGGCAGATTACCTAAGGAGTGCTGATCAGGCTGTTCCTGATTGGCTGGTTTAAGATGACATTTCCGGGAGAGCTGAAACCGGAATTACGTGAAGTCTCAGTTTGGTGACTCGGGGCTTAGCACAAGTGGTTTTATTTGGGGCCTGGTGTCTCATCTTGAACACTGTTGAACTCTACTCGGCACAGGCTTCCGCCACATTCCCTGGGAGCTGGGCATCTCGTGGCCCTACCACCACACACAAATGACCTAGGCTGACACATGTCCTCAGTGAACATGATGGGTTCCACACACTGTGATTGAGGACAGGGAGTTGCAGGTCTTTGTCTTTTCTTTCTTTTTGGTCCAAACTACTTCATAAAAATAATGATTTTTACAAATACAACCATGAGTGTGGGCTTTCAACTTTACTTCTGAACATGACCATCCACTGTCACTCTGGGACCACAGCCAGCAGCCGAGCCTTGGGAAAGCAGGGTGGGCGGAGGGAGGGAACAAGAAGAGGCAGAGGAGAGCTCAGGGAGGAGGGGAGAACACCAGGCAAAGGACTTGGAGGTCAGTGACTAGGCAAGGTCATGGGAGGGGGAAACGCAGAATAGAGAGAGGGGAGGTCTAAAACAAGGGCCCTGGGAGACAGAATGGAGAGCCAGACAGAGGGTGGTGAGGGCATTGGAGAGAAGTACAGAGGGGATCGCTCTTGGCACTGAGCTGTCAACCTGGTGACAAGGACATCTGGCTTCCCCAGGGCTGTCTCCTACCTCTGAGTGCAGCTCTCTCCAAACTGGCAGGTTTATGGCAGACCTCTCAAGACCCTACGGATGTTGCATCTTCCTTGGCAGGGCTGGAGGGCTGGGAACCAAGCCTCACACCCTCGTGTGCCAACATCTTTCCTTTCTCTCTCTGGCCACTGGCTTCTGAAGCATATGGTTGAAGCATATGGTATTACTCTGTTTGTTGCTGCTGGTGACTTTTTGGAAAGTTTATTTTACTAGTTTTTATTCATTTAATTAGCTATTCGGGAAGAGGGGTGCCTGTGTGGCTCAGTTGGTTAAATGTGGGACTTTGGCTCCAGTCATGATCTCTCGGTCCACAAGTTCAAGCCCTACGTCAGGCTCTGTGCTGACAGTTCCGAGCATGGAGCCTGCGTCGGATTCTGAGTCTCACTCTCTCTCTGCTCCTCCCCCACTCATGCTCTGTCTCTGTCTCTGTCTGTCTCTCTCAAAAATAAATAAATACACTTTAAAAAAAGACATAAGGAAAGAGATTCTATACTGTTGACCCTTGAACTAAGAGGGGCTAGAGGCGCCAACTCCCCTACACAGTTGAAAATCCATGTATAACTCTTGACTCCCCCAAAACTTAACTACTAATAGCCTACTGTTGACTGGAAGCCTTAACAATCATAGTCAATTAACACACATTTTGTGTTATATGTATTATATACTGTATTCTCATCATAACACCCAACTTTTTCTTAGTTCTTTCAGTATTCCTAGGCTATACGGTTCATCTGCAAGTTTTTTTCAAATTGTCAAAAAATCTCCAAAACATTTTTTGATATATTGATTGAAAAAAATAAATGGCCCTGTGTCATTCAGACCTGTGTAGTTGAAGGGTCAACTGTGCTTCCCTCCACCATCTTAACCTGAAAGTCTTTTCCCCCCTAAATGTACAACCTTCTGTATTTGCCTGGCAAGCATGTCCTGCCTTCAAACGTTAAACAGCGTCACCTACCCCCCACCCCTGCCCGAGGTTCCGATGTGGACTCACGTGGAAGTCACTCAGCATCAGCACGGTGGGGGGCCCAGCCGCTGCCTCCTCCTAGAGGTGTCTGTGCAGCTCAGAAGGGGTTTGAAACTGGGCTGTGTGGATGGGAGGAGAAGCCTTAGGGACAGGGGGTGCCCCAGCACGGGGAAGGCCCGGTCCTATCAACTAGATACCCTTTGCTTGTTTCTCCTTTGACACCATTGCCAGGAAAAATTTCATTTAAAGAAAGGTTTTGTTGGGGCGCCTGGGTGGTTCAGTTGGTTGGACGTCCGGCTCAGGTCATGATCTCACAGCTGGTGAGTTTGAGCCCTGTATCAGGCTCTGTGCTGACAGCTCAGAGCCTGGAGCCTGCTGTGGATTCTGTTTCCCCCTCTCTCTGCCCCTCCCTAGCTTGTACTCTCTCTCCCTCTCTCTCTCTCTTTCTCAAAAATAAATAAACATTAAAAAAATTATTTTAAAGAAAGGTTTTGCTATTAAATACCAAAACAAACTGAAAGCCATGGTTTCACTGCATTTTCCCCCTTGTTATATGATGAGCGGAAAAACCACAAAACGAAAGAAATGATAATCACCGATCAACACAGGCCTCAAATTTTCCGCCTTGCCAGCCAAAACTGACCATCTGGCCCACTGTGAAGCAGAGTGTGGAATTACAGATATGTTAAGGACCAGAAGTGCGGGGCCCTGCCGTACACCGAGCCTTCCCAAAGTGCTGGTGCTCACTGGATCTATGTGGGTTCCTCGTCCCTCCTGTCATCCTGGCTTTATAATAGTTCGGGGCCATCAGCTACGTACTCAGAAGCATGCAGGTAGCAGGAAACAGCCCCTGGACGCATCTACCTGGTTAAGTCGCTGGGCTGTGCCCCTGGGGCAGCCCCTGGGGCCATGGAAGCCCCAGGGCCGTGACAGGCTACCATGGTGCACATGAGGAGGGGCAGGAAGTACCTGGGGAGAGGCTAAGACAGAACAGAGTAAATGCTGACTTCTGGGCGCTGATTTTTTTTTTTTTTAATGTTTGTTTATTTTTGAGAGAGACAGAGTGCGAGTGGTGAAGGGGCAGAGAGAGGGAGACGCAGAATCTGAAGCAAGCTCCAGGCTCTGAGCTGTCAGCACAGAGCCCGATGCAGGGCTAGAACTCATGAACTGTGAGCTCACGACCTGAGCTGAAGTCAGACCCCCTTAACCGACTGAGCCACCCAGGCACCCCTGGCCGCTGATTTTTGAAGAGAGCATTGCTCTGTTTATTTTATTCCATTTTATGTTATTTTTAAAAAGAAACCTAACATTCATGCAAGAATAAAAGAGGTTTAAAGACTGGTCACCCAGCAATGCAAATATACTTAGCACTACTGAGTTTTGTACTTAAAATGGTTAAGATGATAGATTTCATGTTGTGTATATTTTACCACAATTAAACAGAGAAAAAGGGGTGGGAGATGCTCAAGATGGAAAGCAGAGCTCTGAAAGTCCACTGCCTCCTGCATTCCACCCCATTTTCATTTGCTTTAGCACATTTGAATTTACTGAACCTCACTTCGAAAATGAGATCTCAGGAATGCATGATGTGGTTGCCAGCCACCATCTGAGGACACGAGGCAGCCTCAGAGCCAGGCTGGGAGGCGCCTGAGTATAGAGGGGATGCTGTGTGTGATGGGGCAAAAGGGGCAGCATGCCCCGGTGAAGCCAGTGAGTGGGGACTGTGACCCCTGCCCCCTGAAGTGTCCAGACATGAGTCCCACCTGGCATCTTTCCAGAAAAGGAGCCATGAATCGTGGCAAAGTCATCAAAACCAGTGTTAGGAAAGTTGATTTTAGGGAAGAGAACTGAAATAGAAATTTTAATCTCTTCCTGCCAAGCTAATGAAGGCCCTAGGATCCCAGCCACTAAGGCTTGAAAAGACAGTTCTGGGGGTGCCTGGGTGGCTCAGTCAGTTGAGTGTCTGACTCTTGGTTTTGACTCAGGTCATGATCCCAAGGTTGTGGGACTAAGCCCTGCATCTGGCTCCATTCTCTCTCTCCCCCACTCTGGACCTACTTGCTTCTCTCTCCTGAAAGAAAAAGAAAAGACAATTCTGGTTCTGAGTGATATCACTGCTCCCATGAGCTCTCTCCCAGGCTGCTGGATGTCTACTATGCCCCCTCCCCCAGGAGCAGTGACTGCGGGACTGTCTCTGAGTGTCCCTGAGCTGTCCAGTGACTGTGCAGAAAGGCCTGCCTGCTGAGCCCTTCCACACACATCACCTTGGAGATGGCCGTATCCTGAGCCCCAAGACTCAGACACCTCTGCTTGTGTCACTGGTAGATCCTACCCATCCTTCAGGTGTGACTTCCTCCCAGGGACCCTCCCTGACCACCCCTGATCTGAATGTTGTCCCTTCACCACACTTCCATAGATATTTAGGAATTGTGCTATCACCTGTTCATGTCTCTCTCCCCTACTACCTGTCCTGCTCAATTCCGTGTGACAAGCGCCTGGCAGAAATAATCGTGTGTTGAAGTATCAATGAAAAAGCAAAGTTCTGAAAGAGGAAAAGACTTCTCCACTGTCACTCAGCAAATCCATGGTGAGATAAGACCTAGTTCACCTCTAGGCAGCAGCCTGGACATGGGAATGGCAGCTTTTCAGGAACCTGCTGTTCATAAAAACCTCACTGTTTTCAAAGTTGAGCATATTTGGGGAAAAGCTATTGTGAGCATTGCTGACATGTTATTGGCTCAGTGGTCCAGCCCTGTCTTCGGGAACCTTCCCCCCCCAGCCCTGCCCGGGAAGCACCTGGGCTGACCTCACTCTCCTGTCATCCAGCAGAAGACAGTGCATCCTGTGCTGAGTCCTCCAAAAGCAAACACAGCTCTGCTCTGAGAAGCCAGGAGCTGGGGCCCAGCCCTGAGCCTAAGGAGACTCTGCATGCTGCAAACGAAGACAGCCCCCACCCCCAGCCCCAGCTCCTGATGGCACAACAGGGACTTCTTCCCCAGAGAGGAGAGTGGCCCTGACCCCACCAGACACAGGGACGCATGCTTGGGTCAACAAAACTTGCCATAGTCCCCACAGTGTGGGGACACCTACATCGAGTCAGAGGACGGGCACAACCCTTCTCTGGTGACTGCTGGTGGGGGAGGGAGGGACTGACCGGAAAGGCAGAGAGAGAAACTTCTGAGTGCTGGAAATGTCCTGTCTCTTGATGGGAAGTGGATTTCATGAGGGTGTTCACCTGTCCAAGTTCCTCTAATGGGAAACAAGATGTGTGCATTTCATTGGATGAAAATTATGCCTTATTTAAAAACAAAACAAAATAAATCCACCCCACCCCTGTTAGGGTGGCTGCTATAAAAAAAACAAAAACAGAAATAGCACGTATTGGCAAGGGTGTGGAGAAAGTGGAACCCTTGGGCACTGTTGGTGGGAATGTAAAATGGTGGAAATTTTTTCCTTCCTCAAAAATTAAAAATAGAGGGGAGTGTCAGTTAAGCATCCAACTTTAGCTCAGGTCATGATCTCACGGTTTGTGAGTTCGAGCCCACAACACTCTGTGCTGACAGTTTGGAGCCTGGAGCCTCCTTCAGATTCTGTGTCTCCCTCTCTCTCTGCCCCTCTCCCACTCACACTCTGTCTCAAAAATAAATAAACCATTAAAAAAAATTAAATATAGAAATACCATAGGATCCAGCACTTGTAGTTCCTGGTATAAATCCCAAATAATTGAAAGCAGGATCTCAAAGACATATTTGCACACCTATGTTCATAACATCATTACTCACAACAACCAAGCATTGGCTGCAACTCAAATGTCCATCAACGGATGAATGAAGAAGCCTTATGATAAACAAAATATACATATGACGGCATGTTATTCAGCCTTAAAAAGGAAGGAAATTCTGATACATGCTACACAGTGGATGAACCTTGAAGACATTATACTAAGTGAAAGAAGTCAATCACAAAAGGACACATACTGTATGATTCTACTTATGTGAGGTACCCAAACTAGCCAAATTCGTAGAACTGTCATTGCCAGGGGACAGGGAGAGGGATAGGGAGCTGGTGTTTAATGGGGACAGAGTCTCAGTTTGGGAAGATGACAAAGTTCTGGAGATGGGTGGGGCGACGGCTGCACAACAGTGTGGATGTGCTTCATGCCACTGAACTGTGCCCTCAAAAATGGGTAAGGTGGTAAATTTCATGCTATGTGAATTTTACCACAATAAAAAAATGGGAAAAAAATACAAACAAAAACCCAAAACCAAACAAAGAAAACCACAGTGATGGCAAACAGATGTCTACAAACAGTGTGGGCATTTTGCTCTGCTGCCAACGAGCGGCCCCAATGAACTATGGTAAATCCAGTGTATGAAACATTTGTTGCAAGTTTTCTCCTACTTCATTAGGTTGCCTTTTCCATTTGGTTGACAGAAGGGGAGGTTTTTTTTTAATGTTTATTTATTTTGGGGAGAGAGAGCAAGTGTGAGTGGGGGAGGGGCAGAGAGAGGGAAAGAGAGAGAATCTCCAGCAGGCTCCGCACTGCCTGCACAGAACCCAATGCGGGACTCGATCTCATGAACCATGAGATCATGACCTGAGCTGAAATCAATAGTCAGTTGTTAAACCGACTGAGCCACCCAGGCACCCTCAAGCGTATGGAATATTTTCAAAAGAAAGAGTATTTTAACAGGATAGTGTTCAGGCAGAGGGATGGCAAATCTTGAAAGTTTAACTGTGTTTATGGCTGGATCTTGTCCAAGTGTGCATTTTAATACATTACTAAGTTAATTTCTTCTACTGAAGAGATAATTCTACAACCAGCCTGGGCTACCTGTGTCATGATTTTTGGTCCTATTTAAGATTTCAGACATTCTGAGCTTGAAACAAGTACCCTTCTAGGTCTGAGAAGCTGTAGGCTAGCAGACCCTGGACTTTTCCCACCAACTTTAATGGTAAGCATCCAATAATTAATCTGGGAAATCTGTCTGTCACATAATAGTTGTTGTTTTGTATCTTTGTTGCCCAACATACTGCCCAGTATACAGTAAGCACTCAATAAACATTTGTCAAAGGGAGGAAATGGTTAAGATGGTAAATTTTATGTGTATGTATTTTATCACAATTTTTTAAAAAGCTGCCCAGTGAAAGGGGGCAAAGGGTCTTTGCAAAGCCCACTGTGTCCTCATCATCAATTTTTGCGTGAATGCTGAGGGGACACCAAAATGCCACATGGCTCTGTCCCTTCCACGTGAGTCCGGCTTTCAGAGGAGCTACAAGTCACCAAGGGCTGACTCCAGTCCTGCTTCTCCACTGACTAGCTCAGGCCCTGGCCAGGCCCTCAGTGTTTTCTCAGCTCTTCCTGCCATCTCAAGAAGTGGCTTCCCAGGGCAAATCTAGAAATGCTACCTTAGGAGCAGACAGTGCTGTGAAAGACATGGAGCCATCGTCACATGGGTGGACTATTGTCACACACACATTTACACACACACACACACAGGTCAGGACAAGCGGTTCTATTGGGAGCATTCCAGCAACACAGGGAAGTCTCCCCAATCAGCGTGCCTTTGAAGAGCATCCCGTGAGCTCTGGACACAGGCCTGACTGACTACTGGGGCCCTCCAGCACAGCCCAGTCCTCTCAGTGAAATACATGTGACCCTAATTGGTCTCAGGCCCTGAGCAGTCAGAGCTGGGGACCATCAGGGCACCCATGAACCCTGCCGTCTCTCTGGGAGCCCAGAGGTTCACCCTCCCCACACCTTCCATTTTTTTCCACTCTGATTAAGAGCTAGAGATTTGAACTGACCATGTAAAACTCTACTACCAACCTGAATTTCTGTCATCACAGGAAGGAGGACTCTGTTCCTGGGGTTGGCAAACTTTGGAAAAGGCCAGAGAGGAAATATTTTTGGCTCTTCAGGCCACATAATCCCTAATTGTACTGAGAAAGCAGCCACAGGCAATCCCTAAACAAACGTGTGACTGTGTTCCAATAAAGCTTTATCGTGGACACTGACATTGCAATTGCATATAATTTGCAGGGGTCATGAGATCTTCTTTTGTTTCCAACCATTTAACAATGCAATGGCCATTTTGAGCTCCTGAGCCATTGCAGAGTGACTGGGGGGATCGGGCGGTGGTGGGGGCGGGGGCTTCAGCTGGCTGGTGGCCTGCAGTGGGCCCTCAACACCCCTCTCCCCAAGGACTAGCCTAGGGAAAAATATGAAGTCACAATGACATCAGCTGCAGAGGAAGCAGAGTGGATAAACACAGAGACAGCGGGGCCAGAGGGTCAAAGCCCACGTATGCCTTGGCCTGGAGCTGCTCCCAGAGCTGACGTTGTCAGTCACTCAGAAAGTCAGCTGTTCCAGCCCCGCCCGAGATCTTCGACATCATTCTTTCCCTTTCCCGAAGCTGCTCACAAAACACACGTACTGATTCATGTCCCTGAAGGCCTGTAGTGGACCTTTGTACTAGAAAATCAACCCAGAAATGACACGTCAGTCTCTGCCCCCCGGGGGGGAAGCCACTCTGAGCACACACTCTGGGTCTTGAGGCAGGTGGTGGCCCAGCCCCCTGACAACTCAGGGGCGAGAAAGGTCCAGAGACACTCTGGCATGGTCCGTGGCACAGGGCTGAGTCGCTTCCGCACCAGCCTCGCCTCCCCTCCCGCCATCCATCCACGCACACCTGTGGCAGGTGTAGCGGGACCCGAGACCACTCCGCAGCTGCCGGCCCCCAGCTTACGCAGGAATTGCCAAATGTAGAAGAATGCCCCCTTTGACTCTTGTCCTGGTCAGGATCCAGAAACGCACCCTTAGATTTAACTTCTCTGTGCCTATTTTCTCGGATGCAAAATGGCAATGAGATATCTCTGGTCCTCATGGGTCGTTGTGGGGATTGGGACTGAAACAGAATAAAATAAAACCCCAGCCTGGCCTCGGAGAGCCGCTCCCTCTCCTTCACTCCACAGTCAAAGGTGTGAATTAATGAAACTGGCTTCCTGCTGCATCCATTCTGTAAGGACTAGACCAAAGCTGGTTGAAAGACAAGAACTGCCTGCAGAGGGCTTTAAGACAGTGCCTGGGAACACAGGCGCTCCACGGGTTCAGCTTTGACCTCTATAAAGATGACTGACATCTGACAGATCCGCTTCCTTAAGATGCAAGCAGCTGTCCTCAGCTCCATCCAGGACCAGGACAACGGGTGGCCAGCCCACACCAGGAGGAATTTGGGCCAGGACACAGGGCCACCCTGTATCCCATGCATGGCTGCAGAGATGATACTTCAGCTGTAGCCCCTGGGTGCCTTGGGTGGGAGGCGGCCCTCAGGCAGGCTCCCCAGAGAAGCATGGGGATCAGGGAGTTCATGTGTAAGGGGGGTAGTGTTTCCACTGAGGAAGATGAAAAACTTCTGGAGATGCATGATGGTGACGGCTGCACCAGAGTTTGAATGTGCTTAATGTCACTAAATTGTGCCCTTAGAATGGGGGAATGGCCAATTTTATGTTATGTATATTTTACCACAATAAAAAAAAAAAAAAAAAACAAAAAACAAGAAGGAAAAATCACCTTGGGGGAAAAAGTTTTTAAAAAGAATACTGTCCTAGGGGCGCCTGGGTGGCGCAGTCGGTTAAGCATCCGACTTCAGCCAGGTCACGATCTCGCGGTCTGTGAGTTCGAGCCCCGAGTCGGGCTCTGGGCTGATGGCTCGGAGCCTGGAGCCTGTTTCCAATTCTGTGTCTCCCTCTCTCTCTGCCCCTCCCCCGTTCATGCTCTGTCTCTCTCTGTCCCAAAAATAAATAAACGTTGAAAAAAAAATTTTTTTTTAAATAAAAAATAAAAAGAATACTGTCCGGGAGCATTTCCAAGGTTATGCTTAGGTTTTTTTTTTTTTTTTTCTTCCTAAGCCAGGAAACATGTAACTTGGCGTTTGATTTATTCCGTTCCCATCTTATCAGCACTTCTAAAGAAGTGAAAACGGAATTGGAGCGCTCACAGCCTCTGAGCGAAGACAGGCAAAAGATGAAAGTGCCCAGCACCCGCCGCAGCCTGCCAACCCGCTTCCTGTTAGGCCTGCCCCTGCCCAGTACTGGGACCAGGACGTGGACAGCCCCTCAGGTCCCTGAGCAGAGTGTGGGGGTTGTGACTTTCACCCAGGGTCCTCATGGCCTCTCTCCAACTCATGTTAGGTCAGATGGAAGCCCCGCCAGAAAGATGCTGTCCTGTCCGCGCTGCGCTCCCGAGAGGCCTGTGACACACACACACACTTTGCTAAGCCTGCACGTCCAGGGGCTCTTGGTTAGAGGCCTCTTCGTGGCTCCCCCAGACCATGATGCTAGTCTCCTCTGGGCCACGTCCAGCCCAAGGCATGCCCTGTGTGTGCCCTGCACCCCAGGCACTGATTGGCATCTGGCTAGCCCTGAGTGACCCCACCCCCAGGCACTCACCCATGCTCTTCCCAGCAGGAGAGAAGGGCTTCTTGCCTGGGTCCAGCGCGGCAGTGTGGTGGCCACATGCATACAAATCTTCCTCTGTTCCCTGCACGTCATGCCAACCAGCAGCAGAATGCATGAATGGCCGTCAGGGCCGAGGGCGGAGAGGCCGGCAGCACGGGCTTGGACAGGGAGGCTGAAGGGCCCCAGCAGAACCTTGGGGGACCGTTTGGTTGTTGTTGTTGTTGTTAATAAGTGAACTTGCTTCGGAGTCTGGTATGGTAACATCTTTGCCCTAACATCTTGTGTGATGGGGATCTGCCCTGCACATCCCTGGGACCACTGGATTCTGAAACCCACACACCCGCAGCCCTAGGAGCTCAGTTCTGGGGAGAGGCCCCGCCCGAAACAAGCTGCTTGTCTAGGTGGAGTTTCCTAAACCCGATGAACCTGCAAGAAAACCAAGCGATGAGTAAGTATTTAGTTTTCTTTCCACTGCTCTTTGCAACAACCTGCCATTTGTGATAAACATTTCAGAGAACAAGTTAAGCAGTGTTAGAGAAAACAGGAAAAATAAACTCCGAGTCTTTATATAAATATATATTCTACCAAAGCCTACATTTAATCTATGAACTGGCACAAGACAAATGTAAAGGTCACCTGGAGTTCTCTGCGGCTACTCACACAGAAAATAATATCCCAATGTTGTACCAGTTGCTTCTATACAATACGAAACTTTGAACTGTTTATAAAATAATACAACAGACGCCCAATCACTCAAGAACATAGTTACTCTGCCCTTTGAAGCCTGCAGCTCAAGTATTACACAGGCAGGAAGTAGAAATCAGTGCTTTGATTTGTTTAAAATAAATTAAACACAAATGGCAACCATATTTCCTCTTATTCAGAGGAAGTTACAAAAGGTACAGAAGACCAAAAATACCAGGTGACTTTGAAATGAAGAGCCAGTCTCTTCATGTGAAAAAACAACAAAAAACAAACAAAAAAAACCCCCCAAATACTCACCTTTAGCATATATTGGAAGACCTTGCAAGCACAAATTTTAAAGCGTTATTGCTGTTCAAAATAATTCAGAAATCACTCCGGGTTTCTTTCAGTTTTAAGAGTAAGTCGTTCAAATAAATGTGCCTCAACATTTTAGAATCGAGTCCTTTTTTTTTTTTTCCTTTGAAATCCAAACCTATACCGTGTTTCACTGCATTGGACCTAGCCACTTCCAAACCTATGCATGGAGGAAACCGTGAGAACTTGGTGCCAGAGGCAGAGTGCAGGAGGCGGAACAGAGTGCCGGGGTTCAGTCTGAAAGCCAGCCCTCCAAAGACAATGGGGGGCATCTGTTTCTGAGCTGTAGGGAGGCAGGCAGCCCAGGGCAAGGGCCAGAAACCTGAGACCAGGGTACATTGGCCTGTCCTGTACTCCGCCCGTGCGATCAAGACAGATCCATCCATGCTCATTGTGGGCAGCACAGTGAGGGGGGCCCAGACCTGGCCTTGAACCTACCTGTACCGGGTGTGTGGCCTTGTGGGGTATCAAGAAAAGCAGGCACAAGGTGCAAATCCCCAGGGGCCTCCTGAGTCATTACTTTCATCATCCTAAGCCAGAGCAGCAAAGCATGGTATGGAAGGGCATGGGCTCAAAGCCTAGCGTCACTGTGCAGAACGTGGCTTCAGCTCTCTCATCTGTAAAATGGGAATAATTGTACCCACTTCAGAGAGTTGTGAGGGCAAAGTGATTTAATATTTATGAAGCTTTTATTTTGTATTTATTTATTTATTTATTTATTTATTTATTTTCAACGTTTATTTATTTTTGGGACAGAGAGAGACAGAGCATGAACGGGCGAGGGGCAGAGAGAGAGGGAGACACAGAATCGGAAACAGGCTCCAGGCTCTGAGCCATCAGCCCAGAGCCCGACGCGGGGCTCGAACTCACGGACCGTGAGATCGTGACCTGGTTGAAGTCGGACGCTTAACCGACTGCGCCACCCAGGCGCCCCTTTATGAAGCTTTTAGAGTAGCGTTTGGCACCTAGAAAGCCCTCCAGATGGTGGTGGGGGAAACCACATGGCAGTTTGGTTCCTTCCGTGCAAAGCAGAAGGTGACAGTAGGCTGATGTGCAGCAGCCACTGTTTGTACGTGTACAGGTTCACGTTGTTTACACGGTCCAGGCCTTGCTCACCTGTCTTCCTCTTCTTTATCTCTGGGGCACCTGCTTCTGCCCCTATTGCTCTCTGATCCTGCTTGTGCTTATGGGGAGTCCCGCCTTCACATATGTTCAGCATTAAATAAAGGCCTGTGTGTCTCTGCCTTGGATCCTTCATGGTCCAGTCACCGTCCCATTCCAGATTCAGAATGCCATCCCTGGCATTCTCCTCCATCTTCCTACCAACTTGGGGTGGTTCTTGCCTTCCCCAAACTTGTACTTCCACCTCTAATTCAATGACTCCCCAAATTGTGTCTCTGCAGCCCAGAAGCCCTCCCTGAGTTTCAGACCATCTATCCTTCTGACTGACCTTTAGATGTCCTGCAAAAACTTTCAAGCCAAAACAATCCATTCTCCGCTGAACTGTTTTTATGTTTTGTCAAAAATCAATTGACCACACCTGTGTGGGGCTATTTCTGGACTCTGTATTCTGTTCCATTGATCTGTGTATCCATCCCCTCTGCCATGCCACACTGTCTTGATGACTGTAGCTTTGAAGTCTTGAAATCAGATGGTGTGTGTCCTTGGAAGGCCCCATGCAAACCCATAGAAAGGGTTGTTCTTCTCCTCTGAAGTTGTCTTTTGGTGTGAACTTCAGAATTGGCTAGCCAGTGTTTACAAAAAAGGCAGCTAAGATTTTGATTGGGACTCAGTTTACTCTCTACATCCATTTGGGAGAACAGACCTCTTAAAATAATGACTACTCCAACCTATGAACACAATATATCACTCCATTTATTTAAGGAATTCTTTGATTTCTTTTCAGCAGTATTTGGCAGTTTTCAGCAAAAAGCTTTTGCACCTATTTTGTAGGTTTTATTCCTAGGCGTTTCATGTTTTCTGGCGCTATTATAAATTGAAATGGTTTCTATTTACATTTATTTATTTATTTTGAGAGAGAGAGAGAAAAAGCACACAAGCAGGGTAGGGGCAGAGAGAGAGGGGAGAGAGAGAATCCCAAGTAGGCTCCACGGTGCAGAGCCCAATGTGGGGCTTGGACTCAAAAACTGTGAGATTGTGACCTGAGCTGAAATCAAGAGTCGGATGCCTAACCAATTGAGCCATCCAGGCTCCCCTATAAATTGAAATGTTTTTAATTTCAACCTCTGATGGTTCTTTGCTAGTACACAGCTAAGTTCACTTGTTAGTCTTAGCTTTTGCATAGATTTCATTGGGTTTTCCTCATAGAAAATCATGTCATCTGCAGATAAAAATGTTTTTATTTCTTCCTTTCCAATCTGTGTGCCTTTGATTTCTTTTTCTTGCCTTTGCCCTTGCTAGGACCTCCAGTACAATGGTGAATAGAAGCGGTGAGGTCAGACATCCTTGCCTTGTTCCTGATCTTGAGGAAGAGCATCCAGTCTTTTACCTTTAAGCATGGGGCCAGCTGCAGGCACTTGCTAGATGCTTTTTACCAGATTAAGGAAAATCTCTTTTAATCCTGGCTTGCTGAGTTTCTTTCTTTCTTTTTTTTTAAATCACAAATGGGTGTTGAATTTTGTTAAAGGCTATTTCTAGATCTATTAAGATGATCATAAACTTTTCCTTTTTGAGTCTGTTGATATGAAGAATTCTGTTGATTGACTTTCAAATGTTGAACCAACCTTCTATTCCTGGGATAAACTCTAGTGACCATGATGTATTATCCTTTTTATACATGGCTGAGTTAAGATTCGATAATATCTTGTTGAGGATTTCACATCTGTATTCATGACAGACCTTGATCTATAGTTTTCCTTTCTTCTGTGTCTCTTTAAGGTGGGAATTTAAGTCCCTTCCAGATTTTTTTTAAGTTAATTTATTTATTTTGAGACAGAGAGAGAGAGAGAGAGACCACAAGCAGGGGAGGGGCAGAGAGAGAGGGTGACAGAGGATCCGAAGCTGGCTCTGTGCTGACAGCAGAGAACCCAATGCGGGGCTCGAACTCACGAACCCTGAGATCATGACCTGAGCCAAAGTCAGTCGCTTAACCAACTAAGCCACCCAGGCACCCCACATCCCTTGCAGATTATTAGCTTGACCCTTTCAAGACTTGTTTTTAAGCTTTGTTGGGGAGGTTCAACATACACTCACTCTAGGGCTTGTTCATCCCACTACTAAAGTGGAACTCTTTGAGAGTCTCTACAGCATGCCAGCAGGTCCCTGAGAGCTGTCCGCTGAGGTTGAGCTCCTGGAATTGACCTCCTCGCAGCTCCCTGGCATTTGCTCTTGGTCCATCTCCATGGCATCTCACATTGCACATGCACAGCTCAGTAACTCACGAATGCTCAAGGCACCTTGAGGATTTCTGGAGCTCCTTCCCTGCAGAATTCCCTTCTCTCCAGGACTCTGTCCCACAAACCACAGCTGAGTCCCTGCACTCCCAACTCCACTTCTCAAGGCAGCTAAGCTACCAGACACAGCTTGGGTCCTTGTTCCCCAGCTGTGGTCCACGCAGTAGCCCTGGACAGAAACCCACGGCAACATTAGCACTTACCTTTCTTTTTCTTTGCGAAGGGATCACAGCCTTATGCTGCCTAGTGTTCAATGTCTGAAAATAGCTGATTTATGAATTTGTCCAGGTTTCCATTTGCTTAGGGCAACAGAGTACATGTGGTACAGTTACTCCAAACTGTTGACCTGATTTGGTATGGCCAATACTAGGACAGTCCAGTCATGGACCTGTGCTTGACCAGCCTTATGGCGGGCACTGCCCCAGAGAGCCATGTGTCCAGCCCCGAGAGTGGCCCTCACTAAAAGGGTATGTCTTTCCAAAATGCTGCTTCGGGGGCACTCCTTGCTGGTGGCTCTCTCTAGAGGTCTGATACAACAGGGATGAAGGAGGATGACCTACTTAGAAAAGTTCCAAAGGATAAATTATGAAAAATGATTTGCATTATTCAAAATAGATGTCAGTAGAATCATGTCAGTCATTTGAATACAATTGAGTCTGGGGCTCATTTCAATTAGTTTTAAAAAATTTTTTTAAATGTTTGTTTGTTTTGAGAGGGAGAGACAGACAGAGTGTGATCAGGGAGCAGGCAGAGAGAGAGAGGGAGACACAGAATCTGAAGCAGGCTTCAGGCTCTGAGTTGTCAGCACAGAGCCTGATGTGGGTCTCGAACTCACAAATCGCGAGATCGTGACCTGAGCTGAAGCCGGTCGCTTAACTGACTGAGCCACCCAGGCACCCCATCATTTAACAATTTAAATGTAAGCCTATATTTGTTACACACTGCATAAAACAATAAAATTCATGATCGTAGAAGATTGGGAAACATTAAATGCCAGTTAGAGAAGAATGTCTAAATAAATGATGATATATTAACCCAAAAGATTATCATACAGCTATTAAAAATAAGTAAAGATGGAAAAGATATTTATGAGCAAAGCTGAGCAGAAAGAACCTAAATTTCCCATGTACAGTGGTTACAACAATGTAAAATATGTGTCGGTAAGAGAAAAGACTAGAAGAAAGTCTGGAGAAATGAAGGCAGCTATTGTGCTGTGATGGTGGAAATATGAGTGACATGTCCTTTTTTCATTTTTTTTCAAATGCTGTGATAAATTTTAATAATTAAAAAGGTTTTAGAAAAACTACCTAACGCTCAGCCAGCAGTCCTATTCAAACTTAGCAAACAATAATAATAGGAAAGAGCCAGGAAGTGACCCACCAGCTCCCACGAGGGTGAGAGCCAAGCCCTTGTTGGCAGACTTCCTGTGTACCCGGCGGGCAAAGCCCGTGCTGCCCTGTGGACTCAGCAGGAGTCAGAACACACACAGCAGATGCGTTAGGAGTGAAGAGGAACAAAAGTACCGGTCCGACCCTCAAAACACAACACACATATTTTTGCCTTGTAAATGCCAATTTTTAAAAAGTGAACATTTATCCTGCTACAGAGTTGGAAGTTTACCATTTGAGGGCTTTCTATAATATATGAACAGCCTACAGATCTTCACTGTAGACAAGCCTGCAGGAATAGCAGTGACAATTGGGTGTCAGCACCACACAACACAGAGCACTCACTCTTGTTCAAGAGATCTTGAGAGAATATGCATATACTGTGACCACAGTCACCACATTGCTGAAAACAGTCCTGAGGCAAACCACATATGTGAACCCCATGCTCAGGTCATGGTCAGGAGCACCTGCAGCAACATCATGGGCTTGCTCTCACCATTAAGGTGATTCCATCAGGCTCTTTGCATGCACCTGGCACGCATGGGAAGCAATGTGCCTTGCTGTCTGCTGTGCTTTCCAAAGCACTTGTGAAAAGAGAAGGGCAGGAGCCAGGACCACTCAGCCTCTTGAGCCTCCCCTTCCTGCTTCATGAGAGGAAGGGATGTGCTGCCACTCCCCTGTGCTATGTGGCCCCTTCCATGAAGTCCACACCTCCCGTCTGTTCATTGTGCACATCTCCAGGGGTTCGTCTGACTCAACCTCAGCTTCCGGCCCCTGGCCCACTGTGCTGCTTTTCTACTACAGTCTCCACAGAGCTCTAGGAGACCCAGGGAAGGGGCATGGATGGCAAAGTTTGCAGATTTCAGCCATAGTGATCTTCATTAGTAGTGACAACGGTGATGATACCAGCTAGCATTTATTATAGCATTCACATTTACAGGCATTTACATACATTTACATACATTTGTGGTTTGTTTGTTTTTTTAAATTTTTGAATGTTTATCTTATTTTTGCCAGAGAGAGAGAGAGAGAGAGAGAAGGGGAGGGACAGAGAGAGAAGGGGACAGAGGATCCAAAGCAGGTTCTGTGCTGACAGTCCTATGCAGGGCTTGAACTCAAGAAATGTGAGATCATGACCTGAGCCAAAGTCGGACGCTTAACCGGCTAAGCCACTCAGGTGTTCCTACGTACATTTGTTCATTTAAATTTCTTAACCACACTAGAATGATAATATTAGCATTTCCTGCATTTTGGAATGGAGGAAAGCAAGGTGTAGAGAGCTTAAGTTGCTGAAATTGTGTTTCACCAGATCAGAGATTTTAGAGAGATTGGAACCCTCCTGCACAGTTGGTGGGAATGTAAAATGGTTCAAACTGCTGTGGAAAACAGTTTGGTGGTTCCTCAAAAAGTCAAACACAGAATTTACCACATGGACCAGCAACCCCACTCCTAGGTATACATGCAAAAGAATTAAAAGTAAGGACTTGAAAAAATGCTTGTACCCCAATGTCCATAGCAGATTATTCATAATTACCAAAAGGTGGAAATAACCAATTGTCCATGGATTAACAAAATGTGGTCTACCCATACAATGGAATATTATTCAGCCACAAAAAGGAAGTTCTGACATGGAGGAACCTTGAAAACATGCTAAATGAAATAAGTTAGACAAAAAAGGACAAATAATGTATGATTCCACTTGTATGAGGTTCCCAGAACAGCTGAATTCATTCCGGTTTAAAGATGGATAATGGATGGCAGGTGCAAAACTAAAGCAAAATGGGTTTCTGCAGTAATTCGGGTGAGAAATGAAGACTTGCTTGTAAGTGGCTGACAAGATTGATTTGAGAGAGATTAGGAGACTGAAACTGGGCATGGTGGTTCTTGGATTTGGAAAATAGAAGGAGGAACCAAAAATGATCCCTAGGTTTCTGGTTTGGTCAACTGGACAGGTCACTGCTCTGCTCACTGGTTTAATTATCCAGGAAGCTCCCATTCATCGTTTTCCAGGAGTTATTAGCAGGTAATGAGGAAGCAAGTAATGATTTTTAAAAATCATTTGAGGAATACTATACTACTCAGAAACCAAAGGAATGCATGTGGCAACATGGATAAATCTGAAGAATATTGTGTGAAAAAAAGGTGCCAGACAAGAAAAAGTATACATTGGATAACTCCATTTATGTGAAACTCTCGAAGAAGATAAATCTGATCCGCAGTGTCACAAATTTGATCAGTGTTTGCCTGGGGCTTGAATGTGGAAGCTGAGGGAGACTGGGGCCCAGGGAAGTTTTCCAGAGTGATGGGAATGTTGTATATTTTGATGGTGATGGTGGTTACATTGGCCACTAGCATTACAATTTACTTAAAACAAATGCATTTTATTGTATATAAATTGTACTTCAATAAATTTTATCTTAAAAATTTTTTTTAAGAGTTAGAACTTTAGGCAAATGTATTCTCTTCCTTTGGAGCAGGAATTGTCCTAGATAAGGTCATGGAATTGAACTAGTAACAAATCTTTGCAGTCACATGGATTTCTACTTCTTGAACCTATTACTTAATGAATCTAAGGTTTAAAAAAACATATGCATGTGGTTCCAAATCTGTGAGCTTTTCTTTACATCCCACTCACTGAAATAAGTTCAACTGTATTCTTGAAGTTAACAAAATTTAATTTCTTGGATAACTGTTGTTTTAGATTATACTGAGTGTCCATGACTGGGATTACTGCATTGCAGCAAGCAATGTAAGAGGACAGATGGAGCGTCTTGCTTTGAGAGGCACACAGCCTCTGCTTATGTGAACACCCTTATATTTAACCCTCGTTTTCAAAAGAATTGGATTTTTGCTGTGACTTGGGTATGATTAGGAAAGTGTGGATGGGAGCAATATGGGGCTGACCAGGGCCACACCACCTGCCAGGACACACACTGCCCCTGGCTCCCAGGGCCGTGCACAGGAGGACACTCCTAGGAAGACTCCCCCTCGTCACTCAGACTTGAAGTCTAGCACTGCACTACCCAGCACTTTGGTTTCCTTAGTACTGTTTCCAAGTCATTTGGCAGTCCCAGACTGAATGGCACATTTTTTAGCGTCATCAATTGTAAATCAGAAGTTTTGGTTTCTGTTAGGGAACAGGTGCCCATGATGAAAAATTCAAGTGTCTCTCCCTCTCCGCCTATCCCCCATTACCAGGGGAACTTTTACAAGCAGATTGTGTACACTGATTGACATGGACAAGCATATGGGTAAATAGATCCTTTGAAAAATGGTAGCAATCTTTATGTACCATTCTGGGTTTCCATTCTTTTTTCTGATATAAACTGTAGTTATTTTAGAAAATCCAGAGTAGAGGGGCACCTGGGTGGCTCAGTTGGTTAAGCATCAGACTCTTTGACTTCATCTCAGGTCATGATCTCACTGTCCTGAGATTGAGCACTGCATCAGGCTCAGCACTGGGTGTGGATCCTGCTTAAGAGTCTCTCTCTCCCTTTTCTACTTCCCCTCCCTTGCTCTCTCTCTCTCTCTGTTTCAAAAAAAAAGAAAAAAGAAAAAGAAAATAAAAAAAGAAAATACAGAGTAACTATACTACTGTACATAAGTTTTTTTTTTTTTTAACCTTGGTTGCATACAAGATTTTTGTGAATCAACTTTATTAAGGTATTGTCTATATACAATAGAGAGCACTTAGTTTAAGTGAGTTTCACGAGTTCTCACAAGCGTGTATACCTGTGTAAGTAACCATTGTCACAATCAAGACATAGAACACTTCCATGGCCCGAAAAGTTCCTTTGTGACTCTTCCTGGTCAATCCCCTCACCTCCCAAACCATGCCCCAGGGAACCACTGACCTGTTTCCTGTCACTCCAGATTGGATTTGTCCTTTTTAGAGTTTTCTATAGATGAAACCACGCCATCTGTGTTTTTTTTTTTTTTTTTACTTATTTTATTCAACATAATGTCTGTGAGATTTATCCACTTGTGGCATCTTCAGTAGTTTCTCCTTTTTATTGCTAATAGTGTTCCACTGCACCACTATACCACAATTGTTCATCACATGTTGATGGACATTGAAGTTGTTTTCAGGGTTTTTAAAAAAAATTTTTAATGTTCATTTATTTTTGAGAGGGAGAGAGAGACAGTGTGAGCAGGGGAGGGGCAGAGAGAGAGAGGGAGAGAGAATCCAAAGTAGGTTCCAGGCTCTGAGCTGTTAGCACAGAGCTGGATAGGGGGCTTGAACCCAAGAACCGTAAGATCATAACCTGAGCCACGGTTGGATGCTTAACTAACTAAGCCACCCAGGCGCCCCAGTTTTTGACTATTATTAAATAAAGCTGCTGTGTGAGTCTTTGCAAGGACAGATGTTTTCTGTTATGTATTACATAGCAAGGAATTGCTGAGTTGTAAATAGGACATAAATGTTTAAGAGTGAAGAAAACTGCCCAACTTTTTCAAGCATACCATTTTCTTTTTTTTAAATGTTTATTTGTTTATTTATTGAGAGAGGGAGCTCAAGCAGCAGAGGGGCAGAGAGAGAGGGAGAGAGAGAAACCCCAAGCAGACTCCATGCTGACAGCACAGAGACCGAAGTGGGGCTCCATCCCACAAACCCATGAGATCATGACCTGAGCTGAAACCAAGAGCCAGAAACTCAACGGTCGGAGCCACCCAAGAACCCCACCAATCATATCATTTTTCATTCTCAACAGTAACGTATATCTCCTTGGCAAAACTTGACATGATTGATCTTTTAAATTTTAGCAATTCGAATGGATGTCTCATGCTATCTCACTATGGTTTCAATTTGTATTTCCTTTATAACTAGAGATATTAAACGTCTTTTCATGTGCTCATTGGCCACTGGTATATCTTCTGTAAAACACCTGCTCAAATCTTTTGCTTAATGCATAAGGAAGTTTTGCTTTTTTCTGATTTTTGAGTTATACATTCTTCATGGATTCTGCATAAAAGTCCTTTGTCAAATGTACAGTTTTTGGCTCATCTTTTCCTTTTCTTAAGGGTGCTTTTAAAATAAGTTTTTAATTTTGATAAATTTAAATTAATCAACTTTTTTTCTTTTATGGTTTATGCTTTTTCATGTTCTAAGAAATCTGCCAAGGTGGCAAATATTTTCTTCTGTGTTTTCTTCTTCAAGTTTTATAATGTTAGCTTTTATATTTAGCTTTATGATCTATTTCAGGTTAATTTTTGCATACTTTATCAGATAGGGATCAAGATTCATTTCTTCCCATGTTGATATCCAACAGTCCCAGCATCAATTGTTGAAGAAAAAACTGTCCTTTCCTCCACTGAATTCCCTTGGCAACTTTGTCAAAATCAATTGACTATGTATCTGTGAGTTTATTTCTGTTTCATTGATCTATATGTCTACCTTAATGCCAGTACCACACTGTCTTGATGATTATAACTTTGTGTGAGTTTTGAAATAAGATAGTGTAGGGGCGCCTAGGTGGCTCAGTCGGTTGAGCGTCTGACATCAGCTCAGGTCATGATCTCGCAGCTCGTGAGTTCGAGCCCGGTGTCAGGCTCTCTGCTGACAGCTCAGAGCCTGGAGCCTGTTTCAGATTCTGTGTCTCCCTCTCTCTCTGTCCCAACCCACTCGCATTCTGTCTCTGTCTCTCTCAAAAATAAATAAACATTAAACATTTTTTTTTTAAATAAGATAGTGTAGATTTTCCAATTTTGTTTTTAATTTTCTTTTTTTTTACATAAAAATTTATTTTATTTTATTTTTAAAATTTTATTTTAGATAAACTGAATTATTTACATTATTTAAGATATGTAAGAATTTTTATTTCTTTCATTTTCTTTTTTTAATTTTTAATTTTAATTTTTAATTTTTATTTTTTTTCAATATATGAAATTTATTGTCAAATTGGTTTCCATACAACACCCAGTGCTCATCCCAAAAGGTGCCCTCCTCAATACCCATCACCCACCCTCTGCTCCCTCCCACCCCCCATCAACCCTCAGTTTGTTCTCAGTTTTTAACAGTCTCTTATGCTTTGGCTGTCTCCCACTCTAACCTCTTTTTTTTTTTTTTTTTTTCCCTTCTCGGATGTGGAGAAATGGGAACCCTCTTGCACAGTTGGTGGGAATGCAAATTGGTGCAGCCGCTCTGGAAAGCAGTGTGGAGGTTCCTCAGAAAATTAAAAATAGACCTACCCTATGACCCAGCAATAGCACTGCTAGGAATTTACCCAAGGGATACAGGAGTACTGATGCATAGGGGCACTTGTACCCCAATGTTTATAGCAGCACTCTCAACAATAGCCAAATTGTGGAAAGAGCCTAAATGTCCATCAACTGATGAATGGATAAAGAAATTGTGGTTTATATACACAATGGAATACTACGTGGCAATGAGAAAGAATGAAATATGGCCTTTTGTAGCAACGTGGATGGAACTGGAGAGTGTGATGCTAAGTGAAATAAGCCATACAGAGAAAGACAGATACCATATGGTTTCACTCTTATGTGGATCTTGTTTTTAATTTTCAAAAGAGGTCTGATTAAAAAAAAACTTGGCTTCAGCCCTTTGCATTTCCACACACTTTTTAGAACAAACTTGCCATTTTTTACATAAAAGCTTCTGGGATTTTTATTTGCTATTGTATTTAATCTATAGATTAATATGGGGGGAATTGAAAAGTTAACAATATTAAATTTTCTGATTCATGAATTTGGTATATCTTTTCATTTATTTAAGTATTTTTGAATTTATCTCAGCAATATTTTGTAATTTTTAGTGTACCTCTCTTGCATATAGTTTGTTATATTTCCCCTTTAGTATGTTGTGTTTTTGATGGTATTGTAAATGATATTTTTAAACTTTTAAATTCCAATTGCTTATATCCAGCATTTGAAGAAACAACTGATTCTTGAATATTAACTTTGTGTCCTATGATTAGCTTATTAATTCTTAATAGCTTATTAATTCTAGATTTTTGATAGAGTCCTTGGAGTTTTCATGGTACATGGTCATGTCCTATTTAAGATGGACATGGTGTCTATCAATAAAGATAGTTTTACTTCCTTCCAGTTTGTATACTTTTCTTTTTCTTGCCTTAGCCCACTGGCTAGCATTGCCACTAGAATGTTGAATAAAAACAGCAAGAACATCCCTGTCTTGTTACTGACTGGAGGAGGAAGTGTTCAATTTGTCCTATAATATTAGCTCTATGTTTTTAGTATTTGCTCTCTACAAGGTTATGGAAACTCTCTTCCCTCCTTAATTTGCTGTGCGTCTTTTGTTGTTGTTTTGATTTGGTTTGATTTAATCATGAACAGGTGTTGAATTCTGTCAATGCCTTTTTTTTTGCAACTGTTGAGATGATCATGTTTTCTTAAATTATTATTCTGTTAATATAGTAAATTACATTGATTTTTTTAAATGTTAAATTAATCTTGAGGTGCCTAGGTGGCACAGTTGGTTAAGCTTCTGACTCTTGATTTCAGTTCAGTTCATGATCTCATGGTTTGTTAACTCAAGCCTTGCATTGGGCTCTGTGCTGACAGCATGGAGCCTGCTTGGGATTCTCTCTCTTTTTCTCTCTCTCTGCCCCTCCCCCACCTGTGCTCTTGCTCTCTCTCTCTCTCTCTCTCAAAAATAAAATAAACCAAAAAAATCAACCTTGCATTACTGGGATAAACTCCACTTGTCCAGGTTAATAGTCTTTTTTTATGTGTTGCTGGATTCAATGGGCAAATATTTTGAAAGAGTTTTAATGTCTATTTACATATGAGATACTGGCCTGTAGATTTCTCCTAATATTTTCCCCAGGTTTAGGTATTAGGGTGGTGCTGGCTTCATAGCATGAGCTGGGAAGTACTCTCTCCTCTTTTGTTCTCTCAGAGATATTGTGTAAAATTGGCACTATTTCTTCCATAAATGTTGGGTAAAGTTAATCCTTGGAGTCACATGGGCTTGGAGTTTTCCTTGTGGGAAGGTTTTCAAATATAAATTTAATATCTTTAGTTCATGCAGGGCTACTCAGATTTTCTCTTTCCTCTTGAGTCCATTTTGGTAATTTGAGTATTTAAGTAGTTTGTTTTATCCAAGTTTTTGGATTTACTAGCATAAAGTTGTTTATAATTTTCTCCTATTTCCCTTTTAATGTTTGTGGAATCATTTTCTGCCTTATTGCCTATACTGGTAACTTAGGTCTCTCTCTTTTTTCTTAATCAGTCTAACTAGAGTTTTATCAGTTGTATTGCTCTTTTAAAGAACCAGCCATTGGGGCACCTGGGTGGCTAAGTTGGTTGATCCTCCAACTTCAGCTCAGGTCATGATCTCATGGTTCATGGGTTCAAGCCCTGCTTCGGACTCTGTGCTGATAGCTCAGAGCCTGGAGCCTTCTTTGGATTCTGTGACTCCCTCTCTTTCTGCTCCTCCCCCATTCATGCTCTATCTCTGGCTCTCAAAAATAAACAGCAATTTTCTTTTTTTAATTTAAAGAAACAGCCATTGATTTCACTGGTTTTTAGCTACTGCTTTTCTGTTTTATTTTATTGATTTTGGTTCTTTAATATTTTCTTCTATTTGGGGTTTAATTTTTTTTCTTCTTAAATGTGAGGCTTAGATCATGGTTTATAAGGCCTTTCTTTCTTCCCAATACAAAAATTTAAAGTTATAAATTTCCCTCTAAATACTGCCTTAACTGCATCCCACAAATTTTATTACTATTTTTTTTAATCATCATTCAATTCAAAATATCTTCTAATTTTCTTTGTGACTTCTTGAACTTTGGGGTTATTTGAAAAATGTATTAATTTCCAGATATTTAGGAGTTTTTTCCAGATGTCCTTCTGTTATTGATTTCTAATTTTTGTTGTGGTCAGAGATCATACTATGTCAATAAAGCCACACTGATAAGGTTGCTCATGTATTCTGTATCCTTATACTGATTTTCTGTCTACTTGTTCTATCATTTACTGAAAGGTGTTGAGATGTCTAACCACAAGTGTGTATTATCTACTTATTTTAATTTGGTAACTTTTTGCTTCATATATTTTGAGTCTCTGTATTGGGTGTATATATATTTAGAATAATTATGTTTTCTTGGTAAGTGTTGATCTCTTATCAATATGAAAAATCCCCATCCCTATTCCCCCTGCCCCTGACAACCACCATTCTACTTTCTGTCTCTATGAATTTGACTGCTCTAGGATCCGCATATAAGTGGAATCATAAAGCATTTATCATTTTGTGTCTGGTTTAGTTCATTTAGCATAATGCATTCAAGTTTCATCCATGTTGTAGCATGTGTCAGAATTTCCTTCCTTTTTTTATGGCTAAATTCCATTGTATGTATATACCATATTTTGTTCATCCATTCATCTGCTGATGGATATTTGGGTTATTTCCACCTTTTGGCTATTGTACATCATGCTTTCAACTCTTTTCAGTACCTAAGAGTGGAATGGCTGAGTCATATGGTAATCCTATGTCTAACTTTTCAAGGAACTGCCAAACTTCCAATTTTCCACATCCTCTGAACACTTGCTATTTTTTCATGTTTATTTCTATATTTTTGAGAGAGAGGGAGAGAGCAGGAGAGGAGCAGAGAGAGAGGGAGACAGAGAATCCCAAGCAGGCTCTGCACTGCCAGCACAGAGCCTGACAAGGGGCTCAAACCCAGAAACTGTGAGATCATGACCCAAGCTGAAATCAAGAGTTGGTCATCCAACCAACTGAGCCACCCAGGCACCCCTTGACAGTAGCCATTCTAAGGGGTGTGAGATGATATCTCATCATAGTTTTGATTTGCATTTCCCTAGTGACTAGTGATGTTGAGCATTTTCCATGTGCTTAGTGGCCACTTGTATGTCTTCTTTGGAGGAATGCCTATTCAAGTACTTTGTCTATTTTTCAATTAGGCTGTTTGGTTTTTTTGTTGTTGAGCAACATTCTTTTTTTTTTTTAATGTTTATTTATTTTTGAGACAGAGAGAGAGCATGAATGGGGGAGGGTCAGAGAAAGAGGGAGACACAGAATCTGAAGCAGGCTCCAGGCTCTGAGCTGTCAGCACAGAGCCCGACACAGGGCTCGAACCCACAGACTGTGAGATCATGACCTGAGCCGAAGTCAGATGCTTAACCAACTGAGCCACCCAGGCACCCCAACATTCGGTTTTTTAAAAATACATTTTAGGGGCATCTGGGTGGCTCGGTTGGTTAAATGTCTGACTCTTGATTTCGACTTGGGTTCGTTAGTTCGAGCCCTGCATCTGGCTCTGCACTGTCAGCATGGAACCTGCTTGGAATTCTCTTTCTCCCTCTATCTCTGCTCTTCCCCCACTTGTTCTCTCTCTCTCAAAATAAATAAATAAACATTTTTTAAAAACCCACATTTTATCTTGATTTGTTTTGCCAACTGAGAGATGTTTTATTTTCACCATCAGAAGCTCAAAATAATAAAAAAAATAATATCATATTCAAGGCCACATTTTTTCTCCCATAATTTTTATTTATTTTTTTTTTTATTTTTTATTTTTTTTAATTTTTTTTTTTTCCCAACGTTTATTTATTTTTGGGACAGAGAGAGACAGAGCATGAACGGGGGAGGGGCAGAGAGAGAGGGAGACACAGAATCGGAAACAGGCTCCAGGCTCCGAGCCACCAGCCCAGAGCCCGACGCGGGGCTCGAACTCACGGACCGCGAGATCGTGACCTGGCTGAAGTCGGACACTTAACCGACTGCGCCACCCAGGCGCCCCTCTCCCATAATTTTTAACAATTATTGACATTCCACTGAAGTGACTCAATGTGTATAAATATGAGATTTACATTTCCCTCCATCATTCATGTAAGAATACACATTTAGCAATGTGGCAGAAGACCTAAAAGCATACCTGTTTGTATATAAACTAAAAACAAAATCTGTTTCTTCCTATCCCACTGGAACATTAGCATTCCTCATATTACTGATACTCATGATTTTGACCACAATTTCTAATAAATATGTGGCACCAACTCTGAGAGTAAGTGAATGGTTATCAGATCAACATACCACTCTTCCTCTCTGTTTCAAAACCATGACAGGAAATGGAAAAAAGGAAAACCCCTCAGAGTTTTTGAGCTGGTGACGGTGTCCCTGACCAGCACAGGAAGGAAATGACCATAGAGACACCTGTGCAGTGGCTAGAGCCAGGCTTGACCCTTCTGGATGTCATGCAAATAGCACACACACCCACTCAGGGAGGGTAACATAGTATGCTGGGCACCATCCCACTGGGTCAGCAGAACATGGGAATTAGCAGTTCATCTCTCCCTCAGACTTTCTTTCTAGAAGCCTCATTTTGAATACAAACTGAAATACTTAAGGATGGCATATCTGTGGTTTGCTTCTAATTAATCCAGGAGTGGGGACAGGGGGCTGGATGAAACAGGATGGGTGTGAATTGGGACTTGTTAGGGCTGGGGCAGGATCATGGGAGGTCACGTGCTATTCTGTTTGTGCATATATTTGTATTTTTCTATAACAAAGTTGTTTTTAAAAAGGAAGTTTCCTCCCTTTTTTCCTCCTTGGCACTTTCTAAATATCCAAATGTTAATCATGCTCTCTAAGCAAAAACTAAAGAGTGATCATCTCAGCAGAAATGACTCAACCCTAATCAGCCAGAAGTCTTACAAATGGGGGTGCCTGGGTGGCTCAGTTGGTTAAGTGTCCGACTTCAGCTCAGGTCATGATCTCAGTTTGTGGGTTTGAGCCCAAAGTCGGGCTCTATGCTGACAGCTTGGAGGCTGGAGCCCGCTTCAGATCCTGTGTCTCCCTTTCTCTCTGCCCCCTCCCCTGCTCATGCTGTCACTCTCTCAAAAATAAACAAATGTTTTAAAAAGAAGTCTTACAAATGAACTCTATACATTTGTTCACTCCATGTATATTTATTGGGAAACTACACTGTACCAGGTCCCCTTCTGTCACCAAGGAGCAGCAGGGAGCAGATGTCCTATGGAGTGGCATGAGGGACACAAAATGTGGGCAGAGTGGAAAGCAGAGCCAAGTGAGGGTGGTCCTCAAGGGCTGGAGGTTCTGGGAAGCCACAGTGTGGCCAGGCCAGGCTGGGTTGGGTGGGTGGGCCTGCAGGTCTGGAGAGACTGTGGTTTGTATCCAGGAGACGTGGACACCTGCCTTTACATAGGCCTGACTAATCACTAACCACATCTTAACCACAGCTCACCATTTTACCAAGGGATAAAGAGGGACTCCACCCAACTGGGATGTTGGAGCCCCAGGGAGAAGACAGGAAGAACCCAGCTCTGGCCCTCTCCATAGCCTGGCAGCCAACAGGTACCAAACAATTGGCCCAAGGAAGGCTGTGACATAGGTCATGCCCAGGGTACAGAGCTGGGCACTGCAGTGGCGGGAAGAGAGCACTTGGCCTCCAGTCCCCTGCACAGACAGGCTTATACCCTCTGAGAGGCAGAGGCTGACTTCCTTTCTCCTGGACTCCATAATGTCAGAACTGCCAAGTGCATGAAGGAGCCAAACAGTCCTCATGAGGACAGAAACCCAAGGCCCAGTAGGACAAGGGACTCTTCCATTGTGGCCCGGACTTTCCATATTCACACTAGAGCTGTTCACTTCTTCTTCCAGCAGATACTTACTGGGTGCCTACTCACCACGAGCAGATACTTACTGGGTGCCTACTCACCAGAGAAAGCAGACTCTGAGCAGCCCTGGGAGAAGTGAGTTGGGGACAGAGCCTACTCCAGACAGCAAGGACAGTCTGCTGTAGGGAAGGTTCTGCAGCATGTCCCGAATCTTAAGGGACCAAGAACAGAGTTGTCAAGATTCTTCAGAGGAGAGCAAGCAGGACCTAGGGACAACAGACAGACACAGGGTGCTGGGGGTGACAGAGAAGAAGGGGAGGTTCTCAGGCTGCCGTTAGGTTGGGTGCATCCTTAGACTAGAGCTGTTAATATCCATATCACATAAAGAACTGTTATAGCTCAGTAGAAAAAGGAAAGTAACCCTAAAGAAAAATGGGCAGGGGCGCCTGGGTGGCTCAGTCGGCTGGGCTGGGTGGCTGACTTCGGCTCAGGTCATGATCTCGCAGCTCGTGAGTTCGAGCCCCACATCAGGCTCTGTGCTGACAGCTCAGAGCCTGGAGTCTGCTTCGGATTCTGTGTCTCCCTCGCTCTCTGCCCCTCCCCCGCTCATGCTCTGTCTCTCTCTTTCAAAAATAAACATTAAAAAATTTTTTTAAAAAGAAAAATGGGCAAGGGGCGCCTGGGTGGCGCAGTCGGTTAAGCGTCCGACTTCAGCCAGGTCACGATCTCGCAGTCCGTGAGTTCGAGCCCCGCGTCGGGCTCTGGGCTGATGGCTCAGAGCCTGGAGCCTGTTTCCGATTCTGTGTCTCCCTCTCTCTCTCTGCCCCTCCCCCATTCATGCTCTGTCTCTCTCTGTCCCCAAAAAAATAAATAAAAGTTGAAAAAAAAAAATTAAAAAAAAAATTAAAAAAAGAAAAAGAAAAATGGGCAAAAGATACAATTTTCTCATGAAAACTGGCTACAGCCAGTGGACATTTTAAAGGATACTTACATTTGCAAGTAATAGATGCAATGGAAATTAAAGTGTCGCTAAAATAAGACTTTTCACCCAAGAGACTATGAAAAACTCAGAAAGGTAAAGTCCAGGACTGGTTAAAGGGAAATGGGCCTTCTGGAGCAACTGGGCAATGTCTGTTAAAACTATGAAGTGTGCACACACTTTGACCCAGTGATTCCACCTGGAAGACTCCAGCCTGCCAAAATACTCACAAATGTCCACAAATGAAAACATGCCCTCAAGGACCCCCACTACAGTGCTACTTTTTAAATTTTTTTTAATGTTTTATTTATTTTTGACAGAGTGAGAGACAGAGCATGAGCAGGGGAGGGGCAGAGAGAGGGAGACAGAATCCGAAGCAGGCTCCAAGCTCCGAGCTGTCAGCACAGAGCCCGACGTGGGGCTCAAACTCTCGAACCGCGAGATCATGATCTGACCCGAAGTTGGACGCTCAACCGACTGAGCCACCCAGGCACCCCAACACTACTTTTTAAGAGCAGGAAATCTGTAGACAGCCTAGGCGTCCTGTAACAGAGGAAAAATTAAATAAATAGCGATGCATCCGTATAACAAGATACCATACAAGCATGGAAGAAAAAGTTGAAGGAATATGTCAACGGCGATGCCCTCCGGAAGACAGGATTGTAGGAGGAGACTTTATGATACAGAAACATCAGGAAAAAATTTTTTCAAAGCAAACAAGCTGCTGAGTTGGTGGTGTGGGTAAATGCTGAGTAAAATTTAGGTAAAATGGAAAACCATGTGTGCGTGCACATATGTACATATGCAGAACAGTACTGGGTCTGTAAGGGTATGTGTCTGGATGCACGTGCCATGGCTTAACATCTTTATGACAAGCATGCTCACGCATAACCTGTTTGATTCAATTTATTGTTTTTATTTTTATGTTTACTTATTTTGAGAGAGAGAGAGAGTGAGTGACAGAGAGCAAGCAGGGGAGAGAGACAGAGAGAGAGAGAGAGAGAGAGAGAGAGAGAGAGAGAATCCCAAGCAGGCTCCTCCACACAGTCCACGCAGAGCCCAATGTGGGGCTTGAACTCACGAACCGTGAGATCATGACTGGAGCCAAAACCAAGTCGGATGCTTAACCAACCGAACTACCCAAAGGTCCCATAACTTGTTTAATTTTAAAAAGGAAACTACCCAAGGTGGGCTGGAGCTGGTCACCGTTGTCCTATCCTAGTTTCTCACGGAGGGTTCCTCTTTCCAAGCAGCTCTGACTCCCAGCACCATGCGCATGTGAGGAGTCACCGGCTTCTTCCCTCTGCCCACATCTCAGCCCTGAGCTCCAACCCCATGTGACCAACTGTCTCAGCATTATCTCCCTCCACCTCTACCAGACCAAACACAGGGCTTCTCCTCCACATCAGGCCCTCCCTTCTGGTGCCCATCTCAGCACATGGCGGACCATCACCATCACGCTGACCCTCCCTCTCCCTGACCCACATCCACATGGTCAGCAGCTTAGATTCTAGCTGTTAGACACACCTTTGTCCCCACCTCCACCCCAGACAGCCTCAGTGTCTCACCTATATGACAACTCCTGCCCCCCACTCACCCTCCACGCTGTAGCCAAAATGGTGCCTGGGAAGGGGAGGTGGATCCATAGCTACTTCCTGCTTCAGCTGCTTACTAGCTGTCCATTGCTCCTAGGACCAAGGGAAATTCTATAACAAGGCCTGGCAACATGCCCAGCCCACCTCCGAGCCACAATCCCCTCCCTTAGGACTCTATCACCCTGACCGCTTCAGGTCCCTGGCACTACACAAGCCCATCTCACCATCTAGAACTCTCTTCTCCCTTTCTCCTTGGCATCCAGTTAGTCACGCTTCAGACTTCAACTGGGTAAATCGTTCTGTGAAGGAAGCCTTCCTCCCCCTAGCAGTTTCTACTATTCAAAGTTTTCCTAATACCTCATCTCTGTGCTTCAAAGAATGCCTCTCTGTTTGATATTCAGTATTTGTGTGATGTGAGATTCATGTCTGTCCCCCATCGCTCTGAGCACCGTGAAAGTAGAGAATTGTCACTGCACCCAAACACCCAGCACAGCGTTTGCAGCAGAGACAGGGTGCAGTGAGAATTGCACGGACCAAACATTTACACAAATGTTTAAATACCGCACATATTTTTAAACATACACAAAGAGTATGATGAATCCCTGTGTGGCCACTATCCGGCTTCGCTAACTATCAACATGCTGCCATTTCTCTCTCCACCCGCCACGCCTTTTTGCTTCTTTGTTCTTTTGCTTGTTCTACTCACAAAAACTTCACTATGTACACAGTGACACTTTTACACACACACACACACGCATGGACAGGAGGAGCTTTGTGTATCTGCTCGGAACACACCGTGAGCAGCCATCACGCAGCACACGGGGAGTGCCACATAGGGCCATCTGCTTCCCACATACTTGGTTTCTCAAGAAGCCGAGACTGGACCCCTCAGAAGAGCTGCCTCGTACCTCAGGTGGAAAAGTTATTTGGCTGTAAGCCGAGTATCTCCCAGTGCGCTGTCACACCCTTCCCGACCCGAACAAACACAAAGAGACGCGTCCCATCAAGTCACCTACTTGGCTGAACTGTGCACCTGGTCACCCTCTGAGAAGCTTCCTTCGTGGGTATTTTTCTCCCCTACACAAAGCATGCCTACGAAGTAAACGGAGAATGACAAAAACAGGAAAGCCCAATTTTGCAGAGACTGAGGAGCCAAGGCCTGCCTGATAACGGGGCCCAAACTCGTAACTTGGATCCCAAAGAAAACAAACGATGCCATGGTTTCTGTGTCCACTTCCAAACTAAGAAATACACTGCAGGGAATAAATCACAGTTTCACAGATAGGAACTGCTAGCACTTACCGATCATATAATGAATAGGGACAAATGTGTTTACCCTTAACAGTCACAAATAATTTCACAGCTGTTAGTTTTGGCAGCCACCGCTTTGGAGGCAGTATGGGCTTGTGACACACATCTCCATCACCGGCTCAGGCAAAAATCCCATATGCCAAAGGTATGTAATTGTCCGGAGGAAAAAGAGGCTTACGTAATAAGATTTTTAATACTTAAGAGTGCCTGGGTGGCTCAGTTGGTCAAGTGTCAGACTTCAGTTCATGTCACAATCTCACGGTTTGTGAGTTCAAGCCCTGCATTGGGCTTGCTGCTGAGTGTCGAGCCCGCTTCGGATCCTCTGTCTCCCGCATGCGCATACTCTCTCTTTCTCAAAAATAAATAAACATTAAATTAAAAAAAAAAGATTTTTAATAGTCAACACTTAAAAACACATGAAAGTATTTTTTTAAGACCCATAGTAAATTCAGAGATGTGTGAGGATCAATGCTTTATCCATTTACCAATCCAGATCACATGGCCACTTCCCACTGACTCTGTCAGGACACTAGGCACAACACTACAGACAAGCCCAGGTTGTCTGTGCTTCTCCTGTGGCCCCCACCGAACCAGCTTACCTCCAGCCCTTCTGCTCTAAATGCTGCCCTGCCCCCCACCCTACAGCCCCCCAGCCACCAATAGGCTCCATCTCTACCACCATTATTTATACCTGAGAGTCTGGAAGGCCAGACACTGGCAAGTGACGCTATGTGGTCAGAGAGGTGGCCCTCAGCCTTCCCAGATTAAGCCAGTAGCTGAGAAACTCAGAGGTGTTTGAGTCATTGGATCTTATTTTTCGGGGGTGGGGTGGGGGGAGGCATTTCAGAAAATTATCTTCTACACACATGCCAAATCTTTCCGAGTTTTCAAACTAACACCATTCGCTGAACCGACCGTACTGCTGCCTACCTTGGGATGCCGGCTCAGATGTTTCCCCCCTGAGGGCAGAGGCCAACGCTCCTTACTGCCTCGGCTTCCGCAAACCCAAGGCTGCAGAATTTGTGTGTGCCCTCAAATCCTCCAGCAAATTCCCATTTCAGTTCCGTCGAGGAGAAAAGCTGCCCCTTATTTAACTTGAACAACAAAGAAGGATAAGAAGGTGTACCGAGATCTTGCAAACAACAAAAACAAAACAGTTTTGGCTGCTGAATGATTGCTGTTCCTAGTTAAGATCTCAAAGACAAATCCTATCGGGGGTGATGTGCCTAGTGGTCAGGAGCTGAGGTTCTGGGCCTAATATCCTGAGTTCAATTGCTGGTTCTGCCTCTCACTGACTAAGTGACTTGGACCAGTTACTCTACCTCGCTTCTACCTCACTCCATTACTCCCCCTCACTCCAACCTTCCTCCCCCTCGCTCCCACCTCACTCCATCTCAATCCAAATTTACTTCACTCCAACTTTATTCCACCTCACTCCACCCCATTGCAATCTTACTCCAACTTTACTATCAGTAAAAATAGTGATAATGATCACACCTAACTCGTGAGGTGTTGCAAGATTAAATGAGAAAATGCACATGAAGTACCTATGGACGCATAACCCCTGAACAACACCGGTTTGACCTGCATACATCCACTTAGACAGGGATTTTTCTTGATAAATACCAAAGTGTAAATGTATTTTCTCTTCCTTACGATTTTTTTTTTCTCCAGCTTACTTTCTTGCAAGAATACCATCTACAATACATATAACACACAAAATAATTAACTAAGTGTTCATGTTATCAGTAAGACTTCTGGTCGACACTAGGGCTATTCATAATTAAGTTTTGGGAGAGACTTAAGTTACATATAGATTTTTGACTGTGGGGAGTTTGGTGTCCCTACCCCCATGTTGCTCAAGGATCAACTGTACTATGTTTATGAAGCATGCAATAAATATTAACCACTATTTTTATTAGTCTTTGAAGATTTGAAATTCAGTTAAAAATTATGAATAAAACTCAAACTTTATTTATAAATATATGATAAATTATATTTATAAATTTATAATAATTTATAAACTTAAAATAAATTTATAAATAAAATATATAAATCATTATTGCTACTTCATTTTATTTTAAAATGTTTATTTATTTATTTATTTTTGAGAGAGAGAGAGAGAGAGAGAGAGAGAGAGAGAGAGAGAATCCCAACCAGGCTCTGTGCTGACAGCACAGAGCCCGATGTGGAGCTCCATCTCATGAACAGTAAGATCATGCCCTTGAACCAAAATCAAGAGTTGGATGCTTAACCTCACTGACTGAGCCACCCAGGTGCCCCAAGCTACTTCATTTTAAACAAAACATTAATTTGTTATTTACATTCATCTGAGCAGAGCTTTGAAATACTTCTGGGACACAGATCAGATAGTCAAGAAAAAGAAAAAGTCCCTCAGATAACTGTGTCACCTCTGGCAAGGTACCTAATCTCTTCATGCCTTAATCTTCTCAACTATAAAACAGAACTACAGTTAGCCTACTCCGAATAGTGGTGATAGAAGTCAATGTGCCCCTCTTAATGCACCTAGCAAGTACACGATCATTGGAAAACAGTGTTTTAAGAGAAGGCAGGCCCCTGACAGAGCTCCACAGAGCTGGAGTCCTCCCGGTAGACCCCTAGGATCTTGGTTCCTTGTGGCTAAACTCTTAGGGTCAGCTATTCCATGAACAGACATGGAGGCATCCAGGTGATCACCAGAAGTTATGACACCAGGCAAGAGGTTAGAGATCGCCCCGTCCCAAATCATTCTTTTAAAGATGGCCTTGCCAAGACCATTCAGGCATACGTGAGTGCTCAGTTTCTTCCACAGCCAGCTCACTGTCACCAGGCAGCCTCCATCTTGCCCTACAACTGGGGGAATCTTGTTCACTCAGTGCTCATCTGCCTCTTTTCTGGGAACTAATGGGGATGACAGCCAAATCTGCTTGTGCCCACCTCTAATTGTGCCCTCTTTTTTTTTTTTCAACTTAATCTGTATGTATTTCCTCTATATTTTACACTGCAGCAGTTCAGCTGTATCTTGGGAATTTAGAACACTGGACAGTGCTCAGTAAATTTGTCAAATGAATCACCCCGACATCATGAAGTGAACACTGCCATCCCTAGTTGGCATGTGAGGAGACAAGCTTATCAAGGTTAAGTGAACTGCCATTCTGCTTAGCCAGTAAACTGCCAGTAAGGTATCTCTACTCTTCCTCCTCAAGGCCCCATGCACCACCCCCCTCCAGCCTCCAGTTCCCACCCCACTACCCCCGCACCAGTCTTCTTCTTGCATGCCCCACCATAGCCCAGCTTCAGCCTCCACTCTAACTTACCAACACCTCCTCCATGGAGAATAAAACTCAAGCTCTACCTCCCACCTCACACTCCAGAACTTAGTTCTACTAGTTGATCTAGTTTTATATTCCCACATCTGCATCTAGTGCTCTAAGCATATCACAAATGGCCTGGCCTTCCCACCCGTGCATCTTCTGTGCCTCAGAAGCCCACACTGCTTAGGAACTCCCGTTTCCCTGAAATGCAGGCCTCTCTCCTCCAGGAAGCCCTCCCTGCCCTCACCCCCACCTCAGTCTCAATAAAGACACCTGTAATGCTGTACACCACATGGATAAAGACATAACCATCTAGGTATGCATCCATTTTCTTTATTCAACTACAAACACCTAGAAGGCAGAGACTAGGTCTTTTCTGGTCTTGAATGTTGAATACCTGGCAAAAGGTCTGCACTTGGTAGAAACTCAAATGTATTAATGACTCATTCCCCCCTGGTTTTCCAGACCCTGGAGTCATCCTACAGTAGGCTGTACTGGGGAGACACTGAAGCCTGTCAATTACTATCTTCAAAATCTCCCTGAAATCCTGCTTCTGTCTCCATCCCCACTGCACTGCCAGGCTCAGGCCCTCATTACTCCCAGGACTATGAGATTAACTTCCTTCCTCCAACATCCCCTTTGTATAATTACAATTCCTGTCTGGTTCCTGCCAGAGATACTTTGCTGAAATACACATCTGAGGTCAGTTCCCTGCCTGTAAGACTCTCTGCAGTCTTCCCTCCCTGGCCTGCAGGGGCTTTCAAGGCTCTCCACACTCGTTCCTTACCTTCCCCTTTCAAGCCCACCTATTCCCTCCCCACACACCCCAACACTGGTCTCACAGCTATTCCCAGAACTCTCCAGACACGACGACAGCCTGCCTGTAGAGGCTTTCAGGTATCCCTGTGCCAGGCGCACCTCATTCCCATCTCATCCTTCAAGGCTCATTTCAGAGGTCATCTCCTGGGTGAAATCTCTGCTGACTCTCCCCCTCCCATGCATAACTCACACCGGGCCTCCACTCTATCCGGTACTGTGCTTTCAACATTACTCGTGTCACCACAAGTTCCAGGCTATCTCTTCCCTCACGGGATCCCTGCAGGTGAGCCAGGCCAGACACAGGCTATGACATCCAATGCAAGCGCATGCATGAGTCAAATGGCCATCTCATTTCCTTCAATTTAATAACCTGTCGTGTTGAACAGAGGCGCACCCTCCCCCTTTTAACAATGGGAATAAAGAGCTCAGGAATATGACGTGCCTGGCCCAAAGCCACGGTGTCAGGCAGAGCTGGCCCTAGAGCATCCGAGTAGAAATCTTATTCACCAACAGTTAAACAAAACCTCCGCACTGAAGGCGACGGAGGGTGCTAAGAAACCACCGGCGGCTTAGGAGTGGGCCCCAGCTGTTCCACACGGGGGGGGGGGGGGGGGGGTGCGGCCCGCCCCTTTGCCGCTCCAAACCGCTGAGCCCGGGTGTTCCTGGGAAGTCTCCGCTTTGGCAGCCAAGGCCAGAGCTCGGGGGAAAGTTGCTGTTCAGGGTCCCGCGACCGCAGGGACAGGCCAACACCCAACTGACGGCCCAGCACACCTGAGCTAAGGGCGTCTCCTGACTCCGGCTGCGCTCCGCGCGCATGCACCGCCCACCGCCCACCGCCGCGCGCCGGTGTACGCGCCGCCACGCACGCCCCGCTCATGCGCAGCCCTCGCTCTGGCACGAGCCAGGGGCTTTGTGGCCGCTGCCTGGAGGCGTGTAGCGGCCAACGTCGTCGGGAATTGGCCCCGGATCCGGGAACTGCCTTGGTCCCGGGAGGCTGGAGAGGATGGAGCGGTCGCTGCGCATCCCCGCCCCCTCCGCCCCCCCCTCTCCTCACCCCGGGGGGAAGGCTGTTGGATCCGCTGGGGGCCCTGAGCGCCTTTAACAGGATGGGCGGGTGCGCCCCTCGGGTAGGGGTGCTGGGCAGAGGGCGGGAGATGAGCGGGCTGCGCAGCGGGAAGTGGGCTGAATGTGGGGGGAGGGGGGTGTCAGGATGCGCTGGGGCTCCCCCTCCACCACCGTCAGCAAAGCAGAGCGACCAGTCGAGATTTGTACTCTTTTGCCCCCAACCGTGGACTTCCTTGTTCATACTTGACTTAGCCAAATACGCAGCTAAAACTTGAGCTTTGTGGGTACAGTTGTCTTGTGTCTTTTCTACGTGGAAGGCAGCACAGGTGGTGCCTCGCATTGTGGACCTGAGCCAGACCCGCTGAGTCAGATTGAAGCTCTGTGGCTCACTAGCCCTGAGAGATTGGCCAGTTTACCTTATCTCTTCTGTGCCTCAGTTTCCTCAGCTGGAAGAAAGGGGTTAGGAATCGTACTTCACAGGCCAGGCTGTTGTGAAGATCAAATGAGTTAGTGTAAGAATGAGATTGGTGCCTGGCAGACACTATATGAGCTTGTGGGTGTTGTTATTACTCTTTTTTATTAGAGCTGTGTGTAACAGGATGTTTAATGGGCCTTTTCCTGTTACCCTAGAATTTATGAGTCAGGGCACAAAGATGACCCAGAGGTGTTTAGTATCCTACACAGTAAAGAGAATATTGGACATATAAGCAGAGCTTATTAAAGGGCTGTGGAACCAGACCTGCCAGAAGAGAGTATGGAGGAGTTTGGGGACGGTGATGGGAATATTACATATCTTGATTGTCGTGGTAGATTTTGTAGAACTCTAAACCTAACAAGAATGAGTGTTACTTGTGCAAATTAAACGTCAATAAACCTGAAGAAAATTAATTTTAAAAAAAAATTTTTTTTTTCAACGTTTATTTATTTTTGGGACAGAGAGACACAGAGCATGAACGGGGGAGGGGCAGAGAGAGGGAGACATAGAATCGGAAACAGGCTCCAGGCTCCGAGCCATCAGCCCAGAGCCTGACGCGGGGCTCGAACTCACGGACCGCGAGATCGAGACCTGGCTGAAGCCGGACGCTGAACCGACTGCGCCACCCAGGCGCCCCGAAAATTAATTTTTTTTAAAGACCTGTTAAGACAATGTAAGGCAAGCCACAGACTGGGGGGAAATCAAAACACATATCTGATAAAGAATACATAAAGAACTCACTCAATCCTGTAATAAAACTACAGATAGAACAGATATTCCAACAAAGAAGTTGTACACATGGCAAATAAGCACATGAAGGATGCTCAGTCATCATCAGGGAAACACAAAGCCACAGTGAGACACCACTGAACCACGACACATTCACTCAAATGGCCAAAATTAAAAACCCTGACAACATCAAGTGTTAATGAGGATGCAGAGCAACTAGCATTCTAATACATTGTTGGTAAGAGTGCAAAACAGTACAATTTGGAAACACTTTGGTAGTTTCTTATAAAGTTGCCATACACTTACCATTCACACCAATCCTATTCCTCATTTACCCAACAGAGAAGAAACATGCCCATGCTAGACCTGTAGGTACTAAACTGTTCACAGAAGCAATATTAATAGTCAAAGCTAGAAACAACCTAAATGTTATCAATTAGTGAATAGGTAAATTGTGATAGATCCATACAATAGGTTACTCCTCAGCAAAAGCAGGAACAAACTACTGATACACAAAACAACATGGATGAATCTGAAATTTGTTAGGCTAGATGGAAGAAGCCAGACACCAAAAGACTACCTACTGTAAAATTCCATTGATAATGAAATTCTAAAGACAAAACTATAGTGACAGAAGCAGATCAGCATTTGGGGGTCGTGAATCAGGGGAGTCAATTCTCCGCAAATACTGCAGTCAATTCTTGGCAAAGAAGGTGAACTCCAGGAGTGGTGGGAATGTTCTACATCATAATTGTCGTGGTGGTGTTTATCGGATTTCATTTGTCAAAACTCATTGAATTATACTCCTAAAATTGGTGAGCTTTGTTGTAAACAAAGTATACCTGAATTTAAAAAAAAAACCAATTAGTTTTTCCTGAGAGGAAACTACAAGCAGTGGCCCTTTAGGTAGCGAGATCTTTACTCTGCAGTAATTCATTCTCCATGACCCAACACCAGAGAAGCAAGATCCTAAGGCAGGTGGAGGGGAGAGGTGGGTAATCAAGAGGCAACCACATCCCACCCTTCGTCTTAAGGTTCTAAGTCATAAACCCAGCTGGCAATGAGAGTGGGCAAAGGTTTACCTTGTATTCAATATTGAAATGGCTGGACTTTGAATAACTGCTAGGCATTAGGAAGTTATACGTTCTGCCCAAAATATGATTAAGGGGAAATGTGGGAAATTCGATAGGGATTGATTGAAGGCAACAATCAGAGAAAGCAATTTATATACCTCCTGAGATGAGAGAATTGAATCATTTGATTGCATATGTCATTAAGTTAGTATAATAAACTACAGAACATAGAGTGTGTGACTCATCATACATAATAATGTATTGTTAAATAACAAGATTTAATGGAGTAAATATTAAAGATATAATTGGCTTTATTAAGTGATTCATGAATTGAGCAGCGTCTCAGCTAGCAAGTAGAGGGGGGCTCCAATGGGCCACAGAAAGGGAAAGGTTTTTAAAGGCAGGACAAGGAAGTCATAAACAGAAAAAAGGATTCTTTCAAGTGAGATCACCTTCCTTTGGGGAAAAAAAGGGTCTTAGTTAGATTACTTCATCTTCCTTTGGGAGAGAGCCCATAGGACTGGTTACCTTATTGGTGCTGCAGAACATTCCTGATGGACCAGTTAAGACTACATTTCTGGGAGAGCTTGAAACTGCAGTTAGGTTAGGTATTTAAGCCCTGGTTTGGTGATGTGGCTTAGCGTAAGTGACTCCATTTTGGGCCTGTGGTTTTCTTTTTAATGGTATTTTTCAAGTGTATGTAGGCACTGTTCCTGTTAATAAAATACAGAATCACTTAAAATATTACTGAACTCATACCTTTGTCATTATTTATTCTCTTGATCAGCAGGTACTCCAAGTATAACTGCTATAAGGGGGAGTCCCTACCCCCCCCCCCCCACCAAATTTTGTCTGTAAAAAGGAGCACTTGTCCTTGGGAGCACTGGTACAGGAGAACCATCCCAGTCCTTTGGGAACAAGAATGAGAATGGATCCTGCTGGGGACTGGAGATATCAAGCAGGAGAAAAGAATGAGGATAATGCCATGTTGTGGACATTATAGGTGAAGAACTTTTCAAGAAATTGGGAGTTTGGGAGCCTAGTTCTGATCCTGAGCGCAGCCTGACCTGCCATCCTACCCACAGGCGCAGACAGGCTGACCAGTCACTGTGGCCGTCCAGCTGTATCCCTATACCTAGAACACTAGAAAGTGCTTGGTAAATATTTTCAGGTGAATAAACACTTCAATGTTATGAAGTGCGTACTGGCATCCCCATTTTGCATATAAGGAGATGTGTTCACTAAGGTAAAGAGAATTGCACTTAGCTAATAAATGGTAGACTTGAAGGTGGGGTTGAACCTAGCCCTATTGAACTCAAGAGTCCAAGTTCATGACTACTGTGCTAGTGACCTCCGAAACATGCAAGGTACTGAGATGAGAGGCATACAGCAGTGTGGCTGCTGCTCTGTGTTGAACAGGGATATGCTTAATGTAGAAGTGGCAAGGACCCAGGGTGGGAGGGTGCCCTTAGAGTCAGGCTCCTAGTGGCCAGCCATGTGATGATGGCAGGTGTCTGGGGCCAGGATACAGAAAAGGAAGATGCCTTGCCATCACCAAGGCCACACACAAGCTTGGAGAGGGGGTTGAGTGGGAAAGGTATACAGCTGTCAGTGATCAAGGCCACAGGGCAGCTGCAGGCCTGGTTCTACAAGGACTCTAAGGGGAAATCAAGGCTGTACACCCATCCACCAACATCTGGCTCCTCCTATGCACCCCAAAGACCACTTCCCAGCCAGTCTCCACTCTCCCTGCAGGCTATGTGGCTGGGTTCCCCACTTGGAGGCCACTGTGAAGCACACGTCCCACTTTTAAATGAGGTGAAAAGGTCGGCCATGACTTTGGGCATGCTTACCTGTAATGGTTTGTAGAATGTTTGCCCTAACACATCTCGGGGACACTCTTTTTTTTTTTTTTAATTTTTTTTTTTCAACGTTTATTTATTTTGGGGACAGAGAGAGACAGAGCATGAACGGGGGAGGGGCAGAGAGAGAGGGAGACACAGAATCGGAAACAGGCTCCAGGCTCTGAGCCATCAGCCCAGAGCCCGACGCGGGGCTCGAACTCACGGATCGCGAGATCGTGACCTGGCTGAAGTCGGACGCTTAACCGACTGCGCCACCCAGGCGCCCCTCGGGGACACTCTTTAAGAGACTTACACAGGTGACCTTTGAACAATACAGCTTTGAACTGCATGGATCCAGTTATACGCTGATTTTTTACAAAGCAGTGCTGTAAAAGTGTTTGCTCTTCCTTAGGATTTTCTTAATAACATTTTCTTTTCTCTAGCTTACTTTATTGTAAGAATGTAGTATCTGATATGTATAACATATACAATATGTGTTCATCAACTAACTGTTCATGGTATCATCAAGGCTTTCAGTCCATGGTAGGCTATTAGTAGTTAAGTTTTGGGGGGAGTCAAAAGTTATGTGTGGATTTTCAACTGCACAGGGGTCAGTGCCCCATCTCTTGCCTTGTTAAGGGGTCCATTGTATTTGAGAAACAAAAATGAGCAATTATAAGACTATGCTTTTACTTCTACTTTCTTTGCTAATTCCCCAGAACATGGTTCACCAAAATGGACTTATTTTCTGAAATTTAAAACTTCTAAAATTAAGACTTGAAAATATGTACAGTAATGATAAAACTTGACTCTGACAGCATCCTATTTTTGCCTTTAATTTTCCACGACTCCCCCATTCCTCTTTACTGTGGATGCTAATCTTCTCCCTCCACCTTCAGAAGGCAGCGCCTCAGGCATGTTTCTCCACTGGTATTGCTGAGATAAAGCTCCCTTTGTTCTAGTGGAGACAGTGATGTTGGGAGATGGCAGCCATGCCCTGCCTCCACACTTCCAAATCACTGCACCACTCAGAATACCCTGGTCTTTCCCATTGTTAGGAAAGACTTGTCCCACCTTCGTGGCCAGCGCTGGCTTTCTGTTTTGGGTGGGCAGCAACAGGGTTGTTACTGACAGCTCTCTCTGCATTTGTGTATTCTTTGGGTTCAATTTCCCAAAGGCCTAACATGGCAGACAGAGCTCGGAAGGCAGACCCTCAAGATTCCCTTCCCCAGGTTATTCAGTCAAACAGGACTCCTGGTGCTCCTGTGAAAGGCCTCAGCTGATGGAGTGAAGGTTATGATAAGCTGACCTTACATGAGAGCTGTCATCCTGAATGGCTCGGGACACAATGGAATCCCAACAAGCCCCTTAGAAGCAGCAGCAAGAGGCAGAAGACGCAGAGCCAGAGCTGCAGTGGAAGGGAGGAGACGATGGGGGTGAAAGAGAGACACCAAGGGGTGGAAAGGACTCCACCCGCCACTGGGGGCTTTGAGGGGGCCATGAGTCAGGGAATTCGAGCAGCCTCTGGAAACTGATAGTGATGTCTAATTGACAGCCAGGAAGGAAACAGGGACCTCAGTCCTGCAACTTTGTGGAACTACATTTTGCCAACAACATGAATGAGTATGGAAGGGGATGCATCCAAAAGCACCCAGAAAAGAGCGTGGCCCTGGCAGCACCTTGATTTCACCCCAGTGAAACTTGAAGCTGAGAAACACCTATGCCTTTTGAGTGTTGAATGGGAGTAGAGTATGCCATCCCAAAATGTGCCACTTTGACATGTGGATTATTTTGAGCTAAAGTCAATAAATACCTAGCAGACTCAAGAAAAACTTTTACCTCTTTCTTCATTACTTAAAAGAATTTAGATAGGGGGCCTGACCCAGAAAGGGAGCTATTACCAGAAATGACTTTTTATCTGGAAGACCGATTTGTTTGACAGGACACACATCTAATTACCAAACATCTGCTCTTTTTACAGTCCTGCAAATTACCCTCCTCCCTTTTTTAACATATGTATATTAAAAAAAATTTTTTTTTAATTTGAAAAAGTGTGTGTGTGAGTAAAGCAGGGGAGAGGTGCAGAGGGAGAGAAAGAGAAAGAATCTTAAGCAGGTTCCATGCTCAGAGCAGAGCCTGACACAAAGCTCGATCCCATGACCCTGAGATCATGACCTGAACTGAAATCACAAGTCAGATGCTCAACTGACTGAGCCACATGGTGAGCCATCCAGGTGCCCCTACCCTCCTCCCTTTTGAAGCCAGGCCCCTATCCCATTCTTTAGCTCAGGATGGCAAATAAGCCTCAGTTGTGTAACTTGCCCTTGAGTCTCATGCCTGTGGGGCTCCTGTACATATGAAATAGTTTGTTTTTCTTCTGTTAGTCTGCCTCATATCAGCTTAATTAATAGACCAGCCAATGAACCTAGAAAGGAAGAAAGGAAAATTTTTCTATCTCTGTAGTGTGCACACTGTTTCCAAATGTCTCACATTTTTGTTAAGATCTCCAATTATGATATGAAGGTTGTAGTTGGTCACACTGACTCAAGCACTTGTCACCATTTGTTTTATTGTGGCTCCTGAGGACATGTTGGTACCTTTCTATTAATTTTATTCATTTCCCTTGCCATTATAGTTACAGTCTATTTTATGTACTGGAGGTTTGTGGATACTCATTTCCATTCTTTGGTTAGATGAAATGTCACCATGAAATGTCACCATGTCCTTCTCTCGGTGAGTGTGCTGATGGCTGTGCCCAAGGGTTAGAGAGTCTGTGATATTGTGATTTATACTAAATATTTATTTGGTCTTCACCTTGTTCCCAGCACAGAACTCATAAAAAAACTCTTGGAATTTTGTAAATGAGAAGAGTACCAAAGATGTCTTTTGTTATCTTATTGAGGTGACTTTTGGAAGCACCAAAAGTGGGAGCTGGTTGCCAAGGGAGGTTGGAACCTTCATCCCCACCTCCCTGACCTCCAGGAGGGGAGAAGGATTAGAGATTGAGCTCAAGCACCAATAGCCAATGATTTAATCAGTTGTGCCTATGTAATAAAGCCACCATGAAACCCCCAAAAGACAGGATTCAAAGAACTTCAGGGTTGGTGAACACAAGGAGATTTGGGGCAAGTGGTGCATACAGAGGGCATTAAAACTCCACACCCACTCTCCAGACCTTGCTCTGTGCATCTCTTCCTATCTGGCTGTTCCTGATTTATATCCTTTTATAATAAACCAATAATCTGGTAAGTGTAATGTTTCTCTGAGTTCAGCAAGCCACTCCAGCAAAATACTCAAGCCTCGGGAGGGGGCCATGGGAACCTCTGATTTATAGCCAGTGGGTCAGAAGCATAGGTGACAACCTGGACATGTGGTTGGCATCTAAGATGGGGGCAGTCTTATAGGACTGAGCCCCTAGCCTGTGAAATCTGATGCTGTCTCCAGGTGGATAGTGTCAGAATTGAGTTAAACTGTAGGACACCTAGGAGAATTGCTTGGTGTTGGGGAAAATTCCGTGTGTCAAAATTGGGAGGAGACTCAGAGAATCGTATATATGCATCACTCTGAACAGTGCCTGGTGCACAGCATATGCTGGGTGAGTATGCTTGTGGCTACTGTCATCAATAAGTCACTGACCAGTCAGCTCAGATGGGTTTTGGCACTGTGCTTATGAAACCTGGGACACACCTATAGGTCAATTTGGCAGGTAGGTACAGAAGCTGGAGGTGGAAGAGGCTGACCACACCTTCTGAGAACTGAGGAAGAGCCAAAGCTAGTTCTCACCATCCACAAAGCCAGCGGGGAGAGTAGAAGAACTAACATCAACAAAGACATGAATTCTTTTTAAGAAGCATAGCATTTGGGGGCACCTGACTGGCTCAGTTGGTAGAGCTTATGACTCTTGATCTCAGGGTCATGAGTTCAAGCCCCACATTGGTTGTAGAGATTACTTAAATAAATAAATTTAAACCTTTGAAAAAATGCTTTAAAAAAAAAAAAGCAAAGAATTTGCCTTGTGGACTGGGAGCTGGCAGGGGCCTCTAGGTGGGACCATATCTGATGTTTTCTGTGGGGTTCCCCTGGCCTCCCTGAGCTCAATTCAGGAGGCCTGTAGAGCAAGAGTCAAGGTTGGCCTTAATGGCAAGCCATGTCATGTCACTATACCTTCTTGCCAGTTAAAGTAGGAACACTCCTCTCCCTTCCTACATCCAGAGCTTGGCTGCCAGGCTCAGCTTATGTGCTGTTTCTTCTGAGAAGCCTCTCTGCTCCAGTAACCCTGCCAGACTTCTCACAGTACTGTGGGAAACCCCCAACACTAACTCCTGAAGTATCTTGCTTAGCTCATCAGAGCACAGCATCACCCTGGCTGGGAGTACCAGAAGGCTCTGGTCCCAGTCTCACCTCCCATTGATCCCTCCCTCCCCATCCCTGCTCTTGAGTGGACTGTAGCCTCCATCAAAAAAAGCTTTTTTACTTTTCTGTTTGGAGGTGCTTCCCACGCTAGCACAGGATGTTTGGGAAGGGAGAAACACCTCCAACCATGGAAAGGACAACGAGTCTCTGGCATTTGCTTTGGATCGGAGGGCTTTGGGCTGGATAGTCTAGATAACCTTCACCCTGAAAACAACCCTGCAGAGCAGGGGTGCTGAGGGAGCCACATCCCTCCACTGTGCAGGGAGGAGCACAGCTGTCATCACCTATCCCTTCCCCAGAAGCAGCCATCCAGCTTGGCTCCCCAGCATATCCTGTCAGGTGGCCCCTGCCCAGGCCTCTGAAACAGTTGGCTGGTGAATCCAGGGTGTAAGCTAAGCCAACTACCCACAGCTAGCTTCCAAGCAAAGTTTGTTTTTGATTTTATGCTTATGTTTTTAAGCTCCAAAGGCTACTGGTTCTGGGAAGGACTGGGTCACTATGTGACTTTGGGAAGATCCTTTGCAGCCTCTGTGACTCCAGGTTGTAACTCTTGGCTTCCTTAAATCATGGTGTTCTCCTCATGTTGTTGGCACACACTTGCTAGCACCCTCTTCTCTGAAGCGAAGTGGTTAGGACATGGCCCATGCTAAAGGAGAGGAGCCCTGCTGGTGCCAGGATGCATGGTGCAGTTGCAGCCCCTGGCCAAGGGATGGTGGGCAGGACTGGGCTGGCTGAGGTACCAAGAAGGCAAAGCAGAGTTGTTGGCCAGTAGCCCCCTCCTACTGACTTCCCTATCACTTTTGTTTGTATCTGTTTTATTATAAAGAATAACAGTTGCATTTGAAAAAGGAAGTTCAGGGGCACCTGGGTGGCTCATTTGGTAAGTGTCGACTTTGGCTCAGGGCATGATCTTGCAGTCTGTGAGTTTGAGCCCTGCATTGGAATCTCTGCTGTCAGCATAGAGTCCACTTCAGATCCTCTGTTCCCTTCCTCTCTGCCCGTACCCTACTTGGGTGCTCTCTCTCTCTCTCTCTCTCTCTCTCTCTCTCTCAAAAATAAATAAACATTAAAAAAAAGTTCAAACTGTAAGGAAAAAAGTCAAAGTTACCCTGTTTCACTCCAGCCCCCTCCCTGAAGGCCACCTCCCTTCACCATTTCTGTTTCCAGTTCTTACTATGGTTACCTCTGTAACTGTAACCCATACACCCATGTCTTGATTTCTCAACTTTAGACGGTTTCTCTTGGCTGTGGTCTATGAAAAATATGAAATGAGCACATTTACATGATCCTTTACCTTCCAACTTGTTTGTTATTACTTTTCATTCTTTGAATCCAGTGCTTCTCAAGGGCCCACTGAGTGCCTGCCTAAAATGCAGACTCCCAGGCCTGGGGCAAAATTATCTGAATGTGTGATGGGACCTAGGAATACCCATTTATAATCATCACCTCTAGTTAATTCTTATGTACGTTACAGTTTGAGAACCATCAACCTAATGCCTACCTCTGTAACTAAATACATCTCTTATCAGTTGGGATGCTTTTGTCTACTCTATCAGAAACCCAACTAAGGAGCGATATCCTTATGGAGAAGTGGGGAACTCCACATTCCACCATGCCATAAAACAATGATAACATGGGCAGAAAATTTCAGGATCAACTTTTTTGGAATTCTGAAGACTAGCCAAAGGCTTGCAGCAACCTTGGAAAAACCTATTCCAGAAGAATAGCTGATGGAATGAATAAGTCACAAGAATGAAAGGTATAGCATAGGAAATACAGTCAATGGTACCGTAATAGCATTGTTTGGTGCAGATGGTAGCCACACTTGTGGTGAGCACAGCATATAGTTCAAACGCTATGTTGTACACCTGACACTAATGTAACATTGCATGTTCACTATACTTCAGTGAAAAAAATCAAGGCTGAACTCTTCCCAAATTTGATGAATTTTAGTTAGTAATAAAAAAAAATGTCTAACAAAAAAAATCCCAGGGCCAAATTATTCTAGTAGTGAATTCTACCAAATGGCAGTACTCACCAAATTGATCTTCAGATTCAGTGCACTACTATCCAACTCAATCTTAAAAACAATTTAAAAATACTGATTCTAAAGTTCATTTGGAATTATAAGGGATACAAAAAAGCCAAAACAGTCTTGAACAATGTTAGAAGACTCATAATTTCTGATTCCAAAACTTAATACAAAACTATAGTAATCAAGACTGTGTGGTACTGGCATTTAGACATATAGACCAGTGGAATAGAATTGAAAGTATAAAAATAAATCCATACATTTCTGGTCAATTGATTTTTGACAAGGCTTTTAATGGGGAAAAAAAGAATCTTTTCAACAAACAGTGCTGGAACAACTGGATAGCCACATAGTGAAGGATGATCTTGGACCCCTACTTCATATCATATATGAAAATTAACTCAAAATGGACTACATACCTAAATGTAAGAGCTAAATAATAAAACTCTTGGAAGAAAACATAGGTGAAAATCTGCATGACCTTTGATTAGACAGCAGCTCCTTAGACATGACATCAAAAAACATAAAGCAATCAAAGAAAAAAAATAGATAAATTGCTCTTCACCAAAATTAAAAACTTCTGTGCACCAAAGGGCATTACCAAAAAAAGTGAAAAAACAACTCAGAATGGGAAAAATATTTGTAAATCATATATCTGATAAGTGTCAAGTATACAGAATATAAAAAGTACTCTTCCAACTCAGCAAAAAACAAAAACAAAAACAACAACAACAGCAACAACAAAACAACGACTCAATTAAAATGGGCAAGGAACTTGAATTGACAGTTCTCCAAAGAAGATATACAAATGGCCAATAAACACATGTAAAGATTCTGAACATCACTGATCATCAGGGAAATGCAAATCAAAGCCACGAGACACCACTTCACACCCATTTGACTGGGTAAAATAAAAAAGTAATGACAATAGCAAGTGTTGATGAGGATGTGGAGAAATTGGAACCTTTATACATAGCTAGTGGGAATACAAAATGGTGCAGCCACTATGGAAAAGTTTAGCAGGTCCACAAAAAGTTAAACATAGAATTACCATATGACCCAGCAATTTCTCATCTAGTTATTTGAGAGAAATGAAAATATATGTCCACCAAAAACTTGTACACAAATGTTCATAGCAGCTATATTCATAGTAGCCAAAAAAGTGTAAATAAGCCAAATGTCCATCAACTGATGAATGGATAACAAAATGTGGTACAGTAGTTCCCCATTATCTGTGGTTTTGCTTTCTACGGTTTCAGTTACCACAGTCACTTTCAGTCTGGAAACAGTAGTGTCAGAAGAGCAGTAGTAGCCTAATGCTACATCACAATGCCTACATCATTCACTTCACTTCATCTTGCCACATAGGCATTTTATTAGCTTACATCATCACAAGAAGAAAAAAGGTGAGCACAGTACAATAAGATATTTGGAGAGAGACTACATTCACATAACTTTTATTATAGTATATTGTTATAATTGTTGTATTTAATTACTAGTTACCATTGTTAATCTTTTACTGCATCTAATTTATAAATTAAACTCTATCATAGGTATGTATGCATAGGAAAAAAACAGTATTTATAGGGTTTGGTATTTTCCACAGTTTCAGACATCCACAGGGGATCTTGGAACATATCCCCCATGGATAAGAGAGAGCTACTGTATATCCATAGGGTGGAATATTTTTCAGCCATTAAAAAAAACTAAAGTAGTGACACAGGCTACAATGTGGATGAACCTGGAAAACGATGCTAAGTGAAAGAAGCCAGACACAAAAGACCACAGTTTATATGATACCACTTATATGAAATGTCCAGGACAAGGAAATTCATGAGACAGAAAGTAGATTAGTGGCTGCCAGGGCTTTACTAGTATTTCATGTTGTCAAGCTTTCTAGAGTTTGCCTTTGTTCTCTCATTATCAGGCTTCCATCTGAGACTTCCAGATTGGCTCTACAGTCATTGCGGTGGCTGGCATGGGTTTCTCTCATGGTCATGCTGGCCTACCACTCCCAGCAGCTTGGACCTTGAGCAGGAGGGTGACTGTGGGTTGCGGGGTCCTGGGCAGGGCCAGGCTGCTCTATAGGATGTGTGGTGGGGGCTGCTGGTGGGGGCTCTGCCCCACATCATCCAAGCCCAGAGAATCTTACTTTATTTTGTCCTTTTATTCTGAATGTTTATTTATTTTTGAGAGAGAGAGAGAGACAGACAGACAGACAAAGTGTGAGCAGGGGAGGGGCAAAGAGGGAGATAGAGAATCCCAAGCAGGCTCCACACTGTCAGTGCAGAGTCTGATGAGCGGCTCAAACTCAGGAACCGTGAGATCATGACCTGAGCCCAAATCGGACGCTTAACCAACTGAGCCACTCAGGCGCTCCTCGCCTTTCTTTAAGAAAACATGATTTTTATTCTGAAAGATAACATTCAACATAAAGAGCTTCACAAATTATTATAAAGCAAACATTCATGTAGTCACTCCCCAGGTATCTCCTCAGGGTCTCCAATGTCCTTCCACTCACCTTTTCCCAGAGGTAAAGCCTATCCTCACTTTCATGGTAATCATTTCTTTGTTCCTTATTTTCACCATGTGTAAACGCATTCCTAAACAATATGGTTTAATTTTGCCTGCTTTTAAACTTTACAGAAATAAAATATGGTTATATATCCCTGTGGAGCAAATATCCCAAACCTCAGGGGCCTGAAACAGGGATAATTCTGTTATTCTCTGGCAAGAGCTAGAGTTGATTGAGCTCAGGGTGGGTGATTCCTGCTCAAGGCCTTGTAAATGGTCATGGGGGTGAGGGGCACCTTTGGAATGCCCTCCCTCTATCCCTGGTAGTTAATGCTAGTTGTTGGCTGGATCATCCACACATGGCCTCTATATCTGGTCTGAGCTTGCTCACTACACAGCACCTGGGTTCCAAGAAGGAGCTGCTGAGGGAGACTGGGAGGAAGCTGTATCACCCTTTAAGACCTAGCCTGGAAGTCACACAGCATCATTCCTGTTTTGGCCTTCCCAGATCCTAGGGGAAGAAACATAGACACCCCCACCCCCCACCCCGCCACCTTTCAATGGCAGGGGCTGGGGGTGGTAAGTCAACATCCTGTGAGAAGAGCATGTGTGTGTACACACATGTGCATGCTGGCATATTGCAATAGCCTAAAGATGGAGGCAGCCCAAGTGTCCATTGATGGATGAATGGATGAACATAATATGGTCCATCTATACGCTGGAATATCATTTAGCCTTAAAAAGGAAAGAAATTCTGACCTGTGCTACAACGTGGATGAACCTTGAGGGCATTATGATCAGTGAACTAAGCCAGTCACAAAAGGCCAAATACTGTCTGATTCTATGTGCATGAGGGACCTTGAATCAAATTAATAGAGACAGAAAGCAGAATGGTGGTTGCCAGGGACCGGGGGAAGGAAGGAATGGGGAGTTATTGTTTAATAGGTACAGACTTTCAGTTTGAGACGATGAAAATGTTCTGGAGATGGGTGGTGGTGATGGTTGCACAATGTGAATGTACTTAACTTTGCTGAAATGCACACCCCAAAATTTAAGATGGTATGTTATACGTGAATTTTACCACAATTAAAAAAACTTTTTTTAATGTTTACTTATTTTTGAGAGAGACAGAGACAGAATGCGAGTGGGTTAGGGGCAGAGAGAGAGGGACACAGAGAATCCGAAGCAAGCTCCAGGCTCCGAGCTGTCAGCACAGAGCCCAACACGGGGCTCGAACTCATGAGCTGTGAGATCATGACCTGAGCCCAGTCGGACGCTCAACCAACTGAGCAACCCAGGTGCCCCTTTACCACAATTTTTAAAAAATTAAGTTACATTTCAAAAAGGAGAGAATATGTGATAAACGATATCTTCAGATATCCCTGCATTTATGCATCTTTGGAAAATATAGTCTGCCACAGAACATGCAACTTACAGTTTGGGGTCTTGTATCTCTTACCCAACATTGAATCTGTAAAATTCCCACAAGTTGTGTGTTGCTAAGTTTCCGAGGCTGTACACTATTCCCCCATGTGGATATGTCACAAAATTTATCCCATCTCCTGTGGATGGACATTTGGGGGCACTCTAGCTTGGGGCTAATAAAAACAGTGCTGCTATGGATATTCCTGCACATGGGCACTTGTTTCTCTGGCTCATGGGATAGATGCTCACTTAACTTTTTGAGATAATAGCAAACTATTTGCTGAAGTGGTTGTACCAACTCACACCCCCATCAAGTGTGCGAGAGGACCTATTTCTTGATCTCCTCCCTGACACTCTAGGGGCGCTAGGATACATTTAACTGACACTGCTTGGTTTCTTTCCTGGCAGGGCCTGCCTTTCTCACCCCAGCTGCCCTGGGGGCGGGCTGGCACTTACAGAGGTGCATGTCTGCATCCTTCCCAGCCACAGCCCACCCAGTGGGGCACTCCCAGGACAAACTGGCTCCCAGGGATACACCTGGATGCTGCAACCCTCTTTCCTGGCTCGTGGCTCCTGTCTGCACACAGGGTTGGCATTTACTTCCATTGCAGTTTATCCCTCCATCTGATCCCATCTCCTTCCTGTCTTCCAAAAACTCTTCCAAGTTCCTCAAAATTTCTGGTCCGCTGATGCAATTTTAAATGATTTTGCATGTTGCCATGAGTTTGTTTATTAGCTCTCAGTATCGTGATTGTTGTACATAATGGGACACACTATAATGGGAGGGAGGGGAACACGTGGGTGGGTTCTGTCTGCTGTCTTGAACCCTATCCTCAACCCAGGGTCTCTGATTCACCCCAACCTCTCGGGCTCTGAGCTTGTGAGCCCTCAGAGCCCAGCATTCAAGGGGATGATCGCTGCCCCCTGGGAATAGGAGGCCTACTGAGTTTATGTCTACTCAGCTGAAAGACTACGTCTCACCTTTCCCAGCAGCTAGATGTGACCATGTGACTATTTTGGAATGGCAACTTCTGGAACCATAGGCCCTTGGCTTTGTCTCCTTGAGTTCTCTTCCAGGCACCACCCAGGCCAAGTCTAGCCATGCCGGTTCTTCCATTGTTCTGCTGCTGTTTCCCCTAGCCTACCCCAACTGTGCTTGTTACTTCTCTGTCCCAGGGTCTCCCCTTGCCCAGACAGCCAGTTCCCATCTGCACCCTAGTAAACCCTAAAAAGTAAACCCATGTAAATGGCAGCTCTTCTCTACAACCTCTCAAACTCCCAAGTAGGTGACCGCGTCTCCTCTGCCCAGCACTTCTCCACCCACTGTCACTCAGTTTATGCGGTCTGAGACAGTGTCTTTGTGGATGTTCACTTGACCAGCATATGCTGCAGGGGTCAGGCCCAGCTAAGGCCAATCACAACACAGGGAATCCCCAGCTCTGCCTCTTTGGTGAGAGTATGAAGAGAAGGGGGTCTTCAGGGGGCAAACAAGGGCAACTGAGGGGTTAATGTGCATACTCCAGACCCTGCCAGACTCCCTGGGCATGCAGGCTAGTGGCAGGCTGGGAGGCACCACATCCTCCCAATCCTGGGAAGGCGGCAGGCTGGGAGAATGTCCCCATGTCCTTGGCATGGTCAGCCTGGCCCTGGATGTCCAGCTCTGACTCACTCCTTGTTTGGGCAAAACGCTGGCTTGGGTGCCAAGTCCCGAGAGCTTGACAAAGGCAAAGGGAGTAACAAGATAGGATCTGAGGGTCAGCTCCTGGGAACAGTGTGGGTACCCAGCCTGTGTTTACAGCTGCTTCCTGCTCTGGCTCTCCGTCTGGTGAGCTGGGTGCGGCTACCGTCTGAGGAGGTGGGGGATCCTCTCCCAGCCCTCCGGGTGGACCCTGCACACCAGTCCTGAGTGTATGAAACAATCACAGGGCAGTGAGGACAATAGCATGAGAGCCGGTGGCAGATAACAGGATTAAAACATTCTAAGGTTTTGGTCTTGGTGGGAGGAGAGCAACGATAGCAAAGATATTAATTTTAAGTTTATTCACTTCAGAAGGTGACTGCTGAAATAGGCAAAGAAGGTATCATTTGCAAACAAGTAAAGGAAAAAAATATGAAAGAGACAAAAACAATTAATCCAAAAAAAGACAGAAAGGAGGAGTAGAGAGGGGGATCTGCACATAAGCTGTTACAAATAAATCCAAACATACCTGTAATCACAAAAAATGTAAAGGGACCAAATGCTCCAGATACAGAGAAAGATTGCCACATTATATGAAAAGCAATCCAGCTTTCTGCAATTATAGGAGACCCTCCTGAAGCATAAAGAAATACAATATTGAAGGTCAAGAGAGAGAAAGATACACCATGCAAAGACTAACTAAGAGTGAACTTGTGAGCTATGTCAGATGAAATACAATTTAAGGCAGCAAAGTCCAAAGTTGATTTGTTGGAAATACAAATATAAAGCTAAGTTTCTGGTAATATTAACAAGAAAAAGAGAAGGCACTAGTTAATAATAATAATAATAATAATAATAATAATAATAATACCAATAGGAAAGAAAAGGAGACAACCATACATGCTCCAGCAAGTAAACAGAAATAATAAGGGGCTATTTGTCAACTGTATGGCAACACATTTGAAAACAGACAAACTGAATAATTTCTTGGAAAACACCATTTTCCAGAATGGAATCCAAAAGAAATAAAAAACCTGATTGTCTTACAATTAAGCTTAGGTCATGATCTTGTGGTCCGTGAGTTAGAGCCCTGCTCTGGGCTCTGTGCTGACAGCTCAGAGCCTGGAGCCTACTTTGGATTCTGGGCCTCCCTCTCTCTGCCCTTCCCCTGCTCGTACTCTGTCTCTCTATCTCTCTCAAAAATAAACATTAAAAAAAAAAAAAAGGTTGGTATAAAATTACCTAATGTAAATCAACCCTGTTAACAGAATAAAAGAGAAAAACCACAGTAATATGTCAACAGATGCAAAACTGTCCAATGAAATTAAATACATTCAAAATAAAAAGTTATAAAAAGAATGAAAATAATAATAGAAGCTAATAAGGGGCACCTTCCAAGAAACTACAGCAGACAACATAGCAATGAAAGCATTCCCTACAAGACTAGAAGCCTGGCTTGATGTCCATAATGAAGACTTCTCTATGATGATCTACTGGACATCCTAACTGGTGCAGTAAAATAAGAAAAGGAAATAAAAGGTAATGGATTTAGAAAGAAAAACACAAAACTCTCATTATTTGCAGATGATATGACTATAAGGAAAACCCAAAGGCATCTATAGAGAAATTATCAGGACTAAATAAGTTTGCTGGATTCAAAGTAAAATTCATTTGCGTTTCTAAAAATTGGCAAAAATCTCTTAGAAAATACAGTTTTATATTTTTTTATTTTATTTTATTTTATTTTATTTTATTTTATTTTATTTTATTTTATTTTATTTTATTTTATTTTATATTTTATAGAGAGAGCATGCGAGCGGGAGAGAGAGGCAGAGGGAGGGAGAGAAGGAATCCTAAGCAGGGTCCATGCTCAGTGCTGAGCCTGACATGAGGCTCGATTCCATGACCCTGGGATCATGACCTGAGCCAAAATCACGAGTGGGACCTTCAACCGACTGAACCACCCAGCTACCCCAAAAATACAACTTTAAAAATATACAATCTAAAATAGCAGCAAAAGGGTCACCTGGGTGGCTCAGTCGGTTAAGTGTCTGACTCTGGATTTTGGCTCAGGTCATGATCTCATGGTTTGTGAATTCAAGCCCCACATGGGGCTCTTCATTGGCAGTGTGGCGCCTGCTTGGGATTCTCTCTCTCTCTCTCTCTCTCTCTCTCTCTCTCTCTCTCTTAAAATAAATAAATAAACTTAAAAAATAATGAAATAACAAAAATATAAAGAATCCAAGAATGAATTTTATGTATATATAAAAAGTATAATCCTAAAATTTGGTAAAAATATTATCTGTGGCCCTTCTTATGGGCCATTACTGTTCTAAACACTTTAATCCATGAGCTGGTTTAATCCTCACCATGTCCCAAGAAGAAGCTGTCCTTACCTTTCCACCTGGTAGCTGAGTGAACTGATCTACCCACCTAGCATCTGGGCACCTGGTGGGAGGATTTAGGTACAGATAGCCCAGCCACAAAACCTGGGCTCTAGCCACTATGTCTTCTTGCCTCTTGTTGGTATGCATTGCTTCACAGTAAACATAGTACCCACAGACACTAGGAAAGTTAATAAAAGAAAATTTAAAGAAAATAAGATCAGCTCACCACCCTTGTTCACCTGTGCTCCTCCTTGCTTCTATTCCTGTTCATTCCCATATGGTGTGGGCGACTCCAACTCTGGGTCCCACAACCCCTCCTCAGAGCCCAGGCAACCTTCACCCTAATTCTCTCAAGTCTGGCCAATGGGATAAGAATTTTTCTTTGGCTTGCTGTTGCCTTAAATAAAATTATTCAAAATCAGAGATTTTCTCTACTTTACTACTATAAGACATATTCCTGTCCTCAAAGATGCTTCCTGGGCCAGGCTGCTTGTTATGGCAAAGTCCTCCTTGCCAGTGACCCCCAGTGGCCTGCTATCTTTCTGCAGAGAGAGCTCTCCCCTTGGCCTCTTCCAGTTATCAGAACTCCTGACTAATCTCCTCTGATGGTGTTGTGAATGTGCCAGGTATTGTCAGAGGACCTCCCACTAGCTCCAGGGAATGAGCTCACTTTGGCTGTCTTCTGTTGCTATGTTGGGGGTTGGAAGACACCAGATGTGTGTCATCTACTTCTGGTGGGTGGAGGACATACAATTCCTGACATTATGCTGCTCTTTCAGTTCTGGATCCCCAAACCACTTTCCTCTTACTACCTTTCAGAGTTCTCCTTTGGCTGTCTCTTGAATTATTTCCAAAATTTAACACTGTACTTGGTGGAGAGGAGTAAGATCTATGCCATCTTGTCCAGACCAGAAGCATCTTTTTACTTTGACCTATTTGTATTTTCTATTAAAAATTTTTTTAATCTCGGGGCGCCTGGGTGGCGCAGTCGGTTAAGCGGCCGACTTCAGCCAGGTCACGATCTCGCGGTCCGGGAGTTCGAGCCCCGCGTCGGGCTCTGGGCTGATGGCTCAGAGCCTGGAGCCTGTTTCCGATTCTGTGTCTCCCTCTCTCTCTGCCCCTCCCCTGTTCATGCTCTGTCTCTCTCTGTCGCAAAAATAAATAAACGTTGAAAAAAAAATTTAACAAAAAAATTTTTTTTAATCTCAAAAATAAATAATTGAGGTGGGAGAGGCAGAAAGAAAGGGAGACACAGAATCTGAAGCAGGCTCCAGGCTCTGAGCTGTCAGCACAGCTCAAACTCACAAACCTTGAGATCATGACCCGAGCCGAAGTCAGATGCCCAACTAACTGAGCCACCCAGGTGTTCCATGTATTTTACTATTTAGAATGAGTTTCTTGTAGACAACATATAGTTGGATCTGTTTTTTAAATCCAATTGAACAATCTCTGTCTTTTAATTGGGATGTTTAGACCATTAATATTTAATGTGATTATTAAGATGGTTGAGTTTAAATATACCAGCTTGCTATTTGTTTTTTTTATTCATCCCATCTCTTATTTGTTCCCCTTTTCCTAAATTTTTTTTTTTTGTTTTTTTTGGGTTAAGTATGTTTTAAGATTCCATTTTATCTCCTTTGTTTGCTTGTTAACTATATTTCTTTGGTCCATTTTGGTTTTTTAGTGGTTGATTTATTATTTGTAGTATTGATTTTTTTGACTTAGCACAGTCTACATTCACATCGTATCATATGATTTCACATATGCTTTATAGACTTTACACTAATATACTCAGCCTGTATGGTGACAGAGGGTAGCTACACTTGTGGTGAGCATAGTATAACATATAAACTTATCAAATTACTATACAGTACCCGTGAAACTAGTAACATTGTATGTCAATTGTGCTTCAATAATAATAATAATAATAATAATAATAATAATAAATGTTCAGCCTTTGTGTAAATATTGCACTGTCAGCACAAAGCCCGATGTGGGCTTGAACTCACGAACCTTAAGGTCATGACCTGAGCCGAAGTCTGACATTTAGCCACTGAGCCACCCAGGCATCCCAGCAATAAAGTATTTTAAAAGAGGCTTTAAAATAATTTAAAATTTGTCAAATTGACTCCCATATTTACCATTTCTGGTGTTTTTATTCCTCTGTGTACTTTCATATTCCCATCTGGTATCATTTACCCTGTGCCTAAAGGACTTCCTTTAATATATTTGTAGTGCTGGTCTGTTAGTGATGAATTCTGTCATCTCTTCTATGCTTAAAAAAGTCTTTATTTTTCTTTTAAAAATATTTTATTTTGAAGTAATTATAGATTCATAGGAAGTTACAAATATAATATAATAGAAAGGTCCTGTGTACCTTTCACTCAGTTATCCCCAGTGATTACATATTACATAATTATAGTGCAGTATCAAAATCAGGAATTTGACAGTGGTACAATGTGTGTGTGTAATTCTGTATCACTTTGTACACCCAATGTGTATATGTAATTCTATACATGTAATTTATCAAATGTGTAGATTCATGTAACCATGGCTGAAATCAAGATACAGACTACTGCAGGGGTGCCTGGGTAGGTAGCTCAGCTGGTTAAGCATCTAACTTCAGCACAAGTCATGATCTCATCATTCATGAGTTCCAGCCCCACTCTGGGCTCTGCACTCTCTCCCTCTCTCTCTTCCTCTCTCTCTGTACCTCATAGGATTTTCTTTCTCCCTTTCTTTCTGCCCTTCACTCCTTCATGCTTGCTCTCTCTCTCTCTCAAAACAAACAAACAAACAAACAAACAAACAAACAAACAAACAAACAAACCTGTATATATAGACTACTCCATCACCACAAAGATCTGCCTTCTACTATGCCTTCATATCCATATCCACCCTCTTCCTCTGCCATAATCCCTAACCCCTAGGAAACACTAAACTGTTTACATCTCTGTAATTTTGTCATTTTATAGAAATGGAATCAGAGTATATAGCAAATTGCGGTTGGCTTTTTTTCATTTAATACCCTTGAGATCAAAGTTATTGTGTGTATCAAGGGTTTGTTGGTCTCTTATTGCTGAGTACTATTCCACACTATGGTTGTGCCATAGTTTTTTTAGCCACTAACCTATTAAGGGACTTTTGCATTGTTTCCAGTTTGGGGCTGTAACAAATAAAGATGCTATTAACAATTGTGTACGGGTTTTTGTGCACTCATAAGTTTTTCTTTCTTTGAAATAAATGCCCAGAAGTGCAATTGCTGGATTATAAGGTATACACTACCATATAGTCCATGTTTAGTTTTTTAGGAAACTGCAAAACTGTTTTCCAGGGTGGCTATACCATTTTATGTTCCCACCAGCAACGTGTGAGAGATTCAGATTCTCTGCATCCTCACCAGCATTTGGTGTTGTCATTATTTTTTTATTTTGGCTGTTTTAATAATTGTAATCTTATTTCATCCTTAGATATATAATGATCATGTCATAGTTAAAAATTTAATTTTAATTTTCCTAATAGTGATTTGAACATCTTTTCATTGGGTCACTTGCCATCCTTTTTGGCAAAAGATTTCTGTGTGTCTTTTGCCCCATTTCTTCTTTTTTTTTCAATGTTTATTTATTTATTTTGAGAGAGAGAGCATGAGTAGGGGAAAGGCAGAGACAGAGGGAGAGAGAGAATCCAAAGCAGGCTCTGCACCATTAACACAGAGACTGATGCAGGGGTTGATCCCATGAACTGTGAGCTCATGAGCTGAGCTGAAATCAAGAATCGGAGGCTTAACTGACTGAGCCACCCAAGCACCCCTGCCCCATTTCTAATTTGTTTGCTTGGGGGGGTTTTAATTAAATATTTTCATTTTTTTAAAATTAATTAATTTATTTATTTTGAGAGAGAGAGAGACAAGGCACAAGTAAGTAAGGGACAGAGAGAGAGAGCTGAAAGAATGCCATGAGGGGCAGAGAGAGAGAGTGAGAGTGAGAGACAGAGAGAGAGAGAAGTGGGGCTCACCTGAACTCGGGGCTCAAGCTCACTCAATGTGGGACTTGAACTCATTAATGGTGAAATCCTGACCTGAGTCAAAGTCAGATGCTTAAAGACTAAACCACCCAGATGTCTTTTTTAAAATTTATTTTAGAGCAAGAGAGATCGAGCACGTACGAGTGGGGGAGAGTGGCAAAGAGAGAGAGAGAATTTTAAGCAGGCTCCACACTCAGTGCACAGCCCAAGGTGGGGCTCTATCCCATGACCCTGGGATCATGACCTGAGCTGAATTCCAGCCCAATGTTCAACTGACTGAGCCACCCAGTGCCCCTGGATTGCTTTTTTTTTTTTTTAATGATCAATTTTCAGAGTTCTCGACATATTGTGGATATTAGCCCTTTGTTGAATATGTGGAATGCAAATATTTTCTCCCACTGTGTAGCTTGTCTTTTCATCTTTTTAAAAGTATCTCTGGGTGCCTGGGTGGCTCAACGGGTTAAGGGTCTGACTCTTGATTTCGGATCAGGTCATGACAGCATGGAGCCTGCTTGGTATTCTCTCTCTCCTTGTCTCCCTCTGCCCCTCCCATATGTGCACACATGTTCTCTCTCTCTCTCAAAATAAATAAACAATTTTTAAAAAGTGTCTCACAAAGAAAAAGTTAATTTTGGTAAATTTAATTGGTCATTTTCTCCATTTATGAGTATGCTTTTGTATCATGTCTATGTCCCAAAGATTTTCTCCCGAGTTACTTTCTTTTTTCCCCCTGAGTTACCTTCTAAAATTCTTTAGTTTTACATTTTACATTTAAATCGGGATTCATGGGGCGCCTGGGTGGCGCAGTCGGTTAAGCGTCCGACTTCAGCCAGGTCGCGATCTCGCGGTCCGTGAGTTCGAGCCCCGCGTCGGGCTCTGGGCTGATGGCTCAGAGCCTGGAGCCTGTTTCCGATTCTGTGTCTCCCTCTCTCTCTGCCCCTCCCCCATTCATGCTCTGTCTCTCTCTGTCCCAAAAATAAATAAACGTTGAAAAAAAAAAATTTAAATCGGGATTCATTTTGAGATTTTTATTTTTTATGGTGTGAGGTTTAGATTCAGGTTGGTTCCCCACCCCCTGTTGATATCTAATTGCTATAGCATATTGTTGAAAAGATTATCCTTCCTCCATTGAGTTCCTTTTTATTTTATTGTGGTAAAACTTACAATCACATAAAACTCATCATTTTAACAATTTTTACAGTTCAGTGGCATGAAGTACATTCATATTGCTGTGCAACCATCACCACAATCCATCTCCAGAACTTTTTCATCTTCCCAAACTGAAACTCTGTCCCCATTAAAATTCCCCATTCCTGGGGCGCCTGGGTGGCGCAGTCGGTTAAGCGTCCGACTTCAGCCAGGTCATGATCTCGCGGTCCGTGAGTTCGAGCCCCGCGTCGGGCTCTGGGCTGATGGCCCAGAGCCTGGAGCCTGTTTCCGATTCTGTGTCTCCCTCTCTCTCTGCCCCTCCCCCGTTCATGCTATGTCTCTCTCTGTCCCAAAAATAAATAAACGTTGAAAAAAAAAAAAAAAAAAAAAAAAAAAAAAATAAAATTCCCCATTCCTTCCTCCCCTGGCCCCTGGCAACCACCATTCTGCTTTCTGTCTCTATGAATCTGACAGTATATACTAGGTACCTCATGTTAGTGGAATCATACAATACTCTTCCCTTTGTGTCTGGCTTAGTTCACTTAATGTAATGTTCTCAGCCATGCTGTAGCATGTTTCAGAATTTCCACATTTTGGCTGTTATGAATAATGCTGCTATGAATATTTGTGTACAAATATCTGCTCAAATCGCTGCTTCCATTCTTTTGGGCCATTGAATTGCCTTTGCATGCTTGTCAAAAATCAGTTAACTATACTTGTGTGAGGCTGTTTCTGGGTTCTCTGTTCTGTTCCATTGAACAATGTCTCTGTCCCCTAATAAGCAATATATTAACATCTATATCATAAGTCTCAAAATCAAATAGAGAGATTCTTCCCACTTTATTCTTATTTTTTCAGAATTGTTTTAGCTATTTTAATTTATTTTCAAGTTTTAGAATAATCTTGTGTATATCTATAAGGAATCTTGCTGGGATTTTGAAGGGAATTGGCATTATAAACATCTTTGTCACATTGAGTCTTCCAATCAGTGAACACACAAAGCTTCTCCATGTATTTAGATCTTTGATTCTTTTCATCAGTGTTTTGCAGTTTCCAGCATACAACTTTTGTTCGCATTTTGTTAGATTTACATCTATGTACTTTGGCTTTTGAGGGATTGTAAGTGATGTTGTATTTTTAATTTTGGTTTTCATGTGTTCATTGCCAGTGTATAGAAGTGGAAATTGATTTTTGTACTTTGATCTTGAATCTTTGTATTTTGCTGAATTCATTTATTAGTTCTAAGGCCTTTTTAAAAAAGTTTATTTATTTTGAGAGAGAGAGAGCACATTTGAGAGCGGGGCAGAGGCAGAGAAAGAAGGGGAGAGAGCCATAAGTGCAGAACCCAATGTGGAGCTCGATCCCACAACCGTGAGATCATGACCTGGGCCAAAACCAAGAGTCAGATGCTTAACCGACTGAGCCATTCAGGCGCCCCTAGGCCTTTTTTTTTTTTTTTAAAGTTTATTTATCTTGAGAGAGAGTGCATGCATGAGCAAACATGAGCAGGGGAGGAAGAGAGAGAATTCCAAGCTGGCTCTGTGCTGTCAGTGCAGAGCGTGATGCAGGGCTCAATCCCATGAACCATGAGATCATGACTAGAGCTGAAATCAAGAGCAGGAGACCCAACCAACTAACACTCAGGCATACCTATCTAGGACTTCCATAGCTGGATGGAAGGTTGTTGCTTTTTTTTTCTTTTAATGGCCCAGAAATGGGGCGCCTGGGTGGCGCAGTCGGTTAAGCGTCCGACTTCAGCCAGGTCACGATCTCGCGGTCCGTGAGTTCGAGCCCCGTGTCGGGCTCTGGGCTGATGGCTCAGAGCCTGGAGCCTGTTTCCGATTCTGTGTCTCCCTCTCTCTCTGCCCCTCCCCCGTTCATGCTCTGTCTCTCTCTCTGTCCCAAAAATAAATAAACGTTGAAAAAAAAAAATTTAATGGCCCAGAATATGGTCTGTCCTGGCATAGGTTCTCTGGGCACTTGAAAAGAATGCATATTCTGCTTTGTTGGATAGTATTATATAAATGTTGATAAGATCCTGTTGTTTAATAGTGCTGTTGAGTTCTTCTATCTTCTTTCTGATTTTCTGTCCATTTGTTCTATCAATTGTTAAGAGAGGAGTTCTGAAGCTTCAGCTATAATTATCAATTTGTCTATTTTTCCACTCAGTTTTATCAGTTTCACATTATTTCCTAGCTCTTTTGTTTGGTGCAAATGCATTTGTGATTGTTATGTCTTCTTGACACGTTGACCCTTTGTAATTAGGTAATATTTTCCTCTGTTTCTGGTAATTTTCTTAGTGAAGTCTACTTTATCTGATATTAATACAGCCACTCTGCATTTATTGGATTGATGTTTGCTTAGTAAATCTTTTTCTATCCTTTTGCTTTCAACCCACACATAACATTGTATTTGAAATGAGTTAGTTTTAAATAACATATATTTAGGTTATATATTTTTGTCTGCTCTACCAATCTCTGTTGTTTAATTGTATTTAGACCACATACATTTAAATCAATGTAATTAGAAGGGTGCCTGGGTGGCTCAGTCAGTTAAGTGTCTGACTGCAGCTCAGATCATGATCTTGTGGTTTGTGGGTTCAAGCCCCACATCAGGCTCTGTGTTGACAGCTCAGAGCCTGGAGCCTGCTTCAGATTCTGTGTCTCCCTCTCACGTGCTCGCTTCGGCAGCACATATACTAAAATCTGTGTCTCCCTCTCTCTCTGCCCCTCCCCTGCTCGTGCTCTGTCTCTGTCTCTGTCTCTCTCAAAAATAAACATTAAAAATTTTTTAAAATAACGTAATTATTGATATGATAAAGCTTAAGTCTGCCACTTGATATTTGTTTCTGTTTGCACTCTCTCTTTTTGTTTCTGTTTCTGTTTCCTGCCTTCCTGTGGTTTACTTAAATATCTTTTAGAATTCCATTTTGAATTATCTACAGTGGTTTTTTTTTTTTTTTTTTGAGAGAGAGAGAGACAGAGAGACAGAGAGAGCAAGCAGGGAAGAGGGGATAGAGGGAGAGGGAGAGAGAAAATCTTAAGCAGTCTCCACGCCCAATGCAGAGCCTGACACGGAGCTCAGCCTCATGACTCATGAGATCATGACCTGAGCCAAAATCAAGAGTTGGACACTTAACCAACTGAGCCACCTAGGCGCCCCTATAGTGTTTTTGCGTGTATCTCTTTGTATAGCTTTTTAATGGTTGATCCAGGATTACACTATTATACACATAACTCATCAAAGTCTACTGGTGTCAATATTTATCAGTTGGAATAAAGTGTAGAAACCTACCTCCCTTTATGTCCTTTTATCCTCCCCTAATTATAGTATAAATATCTAGATATCTCCTCTACATAGACCAAAAACCACTTGAGGCAGTGCAATAATTTTTGCTTCAAGCATCAAACATAACTTAGAAAATTCAAGAAGAGAAGGAATCTATTATATTTATCAGGATTTTGCTTATCATTTTCTTCTTTCCTGATATTTCAAGATTCCTTCTCTTATCATTTTCTTTCTGTTTAAAGAACACCCTTTAGTCATTCTTTTAGGGTACATCTGCTGGTGATAAATTTCTTAGTTTTCCTGCATCTGAGAATATATTCATTTCCCTTGCATTCTTGAAGAATATATTCAGATATCAAATTCTGGGTTGACATTGTTTTTCTTCCAGCACCTAAAAAAATGTATTACTTATCCTGTTCTCCATGGTTTCTGATGAGAAATCTTTGATCATTTGATTTGTTTTCGCCCTATAGGTGAGGGTGTCTTTTTTCTCTGATTCTTCTTAATATTTTTATATGTCTTTAGTTTTCAGAAATTTAATTATGATGTGTCTTGGTGTTGATTTTTTTTGGGTTTATCCTGTTAGGAATTCGGGCAACATCTTGAATCTGTAGGATTTTTGGTGTTGTTTTGTTTGCTACATTTAGGAAATTTTCAGCTATTATTTCTTTGAGTACTTTTTTTCTTTTTTTAAAATCCCTACCCTCTTTCTCTTCCCCTTTTGGAACTACAATGGCATGGATGTTAAATCTTTAGTTATCATCATACATTCATCATACATTTCCCCAAGGCTTTCTTTTCTTAATTTTTCCAGTCTACATTCTCTTTCTTGCTTAGATGCAATAATCCTATTGTTCAAATTTACTTATTCTTTCTTCTATCCCCTCCATTTTGCTGTTGAGCAAAACTCTAATCTTAGTTTAGTCCCATCTACCTTGGTCAGAATGGGAAGCCCTCCTTAGCATGAGTAGAAGCAGAAGACAACTATAAGAAAATATAATTTAACTTGTATCTTCTACATATAGAAGGAGTTTTTAACAGTTAAAAATAAAGGTAGGTAGGGGCACCTGGGTGGTTCAGTGAGTTAAGCATCCGACTCTTGATTTCAGCTCAGGTCATGATCTCATGGTTCGTGGGTTTGAGCCCCATGTTGGGCTCTACACTTATAGTGGGAGAGATTCTCTCTCTCTCTTTCTCTCTCTCTCTGTCTCTTTCTCTCTCTGTCCCTCCCCAGCTCAGTCTCACTCTCAGTCCCTCAAAATAAATAAATAAACTTAAAAAAAAATAGAAGGCACAGTGAGAAAACCTAAATAGATTCAAATACTCAAAAATTCAAATTTCTGTAACATCCTGAAAAAAATCAGTAACAGATTTCATAGCAAATGGCAAAAGGTATGTGCCACATATATGACAGCATGTAATGTTTCTAACATATAAAATGAGAAAAACATCAATTCACCAAAGAAAAATTCACCAGAGGAAATAAAAATAAGCAATATAAATTAAAACAAAATTTTAACACATTGCTATTCAAAGCAAGTTAAAGATACCATTTTCTGCCATCCAATAAGTAAACTTTTAAAACTGTGGATACCCAATGCTGGTGACAGGCAATGCAAATGCACACTCAGATAAGAGGTCTATGTGATACAACCTCCTGGATGTGAGCTAAAATTCTTGGAGGAATTTTTCCTTAGGAAATCACTCAAAATACCAAGACCTACTTTTGCAGCAGTATTATTTACAACAGAAAAACCATCATTTATCAAAGTATGTCTTGAGGGATGATTGCATAATTAATCATCATCATTAATGTTAATCCAGCATTCACCTTGAGCTAGGGAACACTGTCCCCTTGACAGTCCCTTGACAACCCTTTGATCCTTATCATCCCCATTTTACAAAACCTCAGAACAGATTTCCCTGGTCACATCCTGCTCCTGGGAATGGTGGAGATAGATTCTATCCTGTCTCTGTCCAACCCCCAAGGCCATCTTCCGGGCAGTTAAAAACAATAGTAATCATGAGGGTGTTTTTAACAAAGTGTAGACATGGTTATTATATGATGCTAAACAAAAAAGGCGGGTCTAGAATCACTTTATGATTTTAAGTGGAAAGAATATAAAATTGTTGTAAAATGCAGCATGCAGAGAAGGAAAGAATAGGAGAAGGAAGCGGTTTAGGGAGAGAAGGTGGACAGAGAGGCCATGGAGGCAGTGCAGGCATGAGGGGTGAGGAGTGGGAGTGGGGTGGAGGACTACTTCTGGTCCCTGGAGGCACTACTGCCATGGGCTAGCCTCCTCCATGCTCCCAAGGGCACCCTGGCCTATGCAGAGACCACCATTTGGTACAATCTATGACGTCATCAGGGGCCTACAGGACCCTGGGTCTCTGTCAACCAGAGCTCCCTGCCCTTCACTCCCCATCCCACTGGGGAAGTAAAAGCCACAATGTCCTCCAATTTGAGCAAATAGCCAGTGGCACCTGTTCTGAGGACTGAAGTCAGATGAGCTGCAAAGATCAAGGGAGCCAGGGAGGACATCTCAGGAACCCATAGAGTGATAAGGAATGGCAGCAGAGGACCCAGGATTGGTGACAGCCTCCCCTCCAGACTTGCAGCCTCCATTGTGAGGGCTTTGTTATCAATGGGGAAAGTAAGACAAGGAGAGGCCAATTCACTAGTTTGAATTGTGAATTCACTAGCTGTTTGTCAAAGGGTGCTCTGCATGTCATCACAGGCCCTGTGCCCCTAGTAGGCCCCCAGAGCAGGGCCAGATGATGTGGGGATTCATGCTGCCTCTGGAAGCACCAAGAAAGGGCACCAGGAGGTGTTCTGTGATCAGACACTCTACAAACATCTGTTGCACTGAGGGAAAACATCCTTAACTGTTTCAAAGCCAAAAGATAGAAGGTTGTTTTTCACTTCCTGTGCAATTAAATTGGCTACTAGGAGCTTCCCAAACCCCAGTCCCTAGGAATCAGGAGCCTAAATTTAGACTGTCCTTGGAAGGTCACCAGATCACCCCTGGCTCTGGGTCAGTCAGCAGCTGCTCAAGATAAACTTTACTTTCTGCTGACTCAGGCCTTTCCCTCAAACAATTAATGAGATCCTGCTGCACTTCCCCTGGGAAAGCAGAACAATAGCTGTAGATGAGCAGGTGGCCTTGGCTGGCACACTGGTCTGGGAGCTCCTCTCCAGAGATCAGGGATTCATGGCCCTGCCCAGGCCTGGACCCCTCTGACCTCAGCCTGCAGGCCCTGGCCCACTATCTTGCCCCAACCTCACCGGGCTCCATTTGCCCCCCCAGTCACCGTGCTCCTTCCCATCTCTGGACTATGACATGGAACTTCTTTCCTGGACCTTGGCTGAGCTGTCACCTCCTCAGAGATGGCTTTATCACTCTGCATCACACTGCCATCTCTTTACCCCATGGCCATGGGCACATCTGAAATGGCCCTACCCAGTTACTGGTTGAGGGCAGGAGCTTGCTGGGTGTGTTCTCCACCCAGAGACCGTACTTGGTGCGCAGCAGGTTGTCACAAGACCACCACGAGTAGAAGGAAGGGCAGGTGCACACTCACGCCCCTCCTAGGTCTGGGCTGGGCTTTCTCTGTGCTGCTCTGGTTCCACCAAAGGCCTAGGCCACAACCAACACAGTGGTGTTGGGATAGAAATCAGACTGTGATAGGTGGAGACTGAAGCTTTTCCATCAAGTCCCCAAGATACTATGAAGCTGTCCCCAAAGAGACAAGGGCTCACTGGGGCCACCTTGGGGTGCCAGGCTGGAGGTGGACCCTGGGAGAGCCATGGTGAAGGAGGCAGGTGGGCAGGCAAAGGGGGAGATCCTCATGCTGGCTGCAGCTCCAAGCTGGCTGGAGGGGGTGGCAGTAGCCAGAAGTCAGCCACAGATCACAGGAAGCGCCTTGCCACGGACAGATGCATGAAGATGGTCACTGTGTGGAGGCTCATTCCTGGATACTGATGGGGAAAATCACTAAGCAGAAGGACAGTTCTAACTTGGGCATCTGAGAGTAGGGCTGGGGGACAGAGGAAGAAAGACATCCAAGAGCAAGTGATCTCAGCAGCACAACTTAGAAGATGAGCAGCCCCTACCTGAGGGACACACACTGCAGGCAGAAGAGGCCACGAGTGAGAGCAAGATCAGCCTGAGGGCCTAGAGAAAGACAAGTGTGGATGGAGCATGGAGTGTGTGCTGCTGGATTGGCCAGGCCCAAGGCAGGCAGGCAGGCAGGCAGGCAGACAGGCAGGCACACATCACCCTGGGCAGCTCCCAGGAGTCAATGCTTTGATCACTTTGTCATGTGAGTCATGACAGATTTCAGGCAGAGTGTGACCTGGGAGAGGGGCCTGCAAGCATGGCCTGGCTGCTCTGAGAACATACTGAGTGGGCAAGGATGGGGTCCAGACGGCCTGAGAAGGCTACAGCAGTCATCCTGGGAAAAGAGCAGTGTGGAGCATGGTGGGGGACTTGGGCAAGGTCCCTGGACTCAGGCCCAGAGGGAGCAGGATTGGGAAGGGGGTGGGTGGTGTAGCTGGGCCCCCTGGAGTGGACAAAAGGAGGGGATGTCCAGGAAGGTCTGCGGGGTGGAAGGGGAATGGCCCATGAGTCTGCAGCGGGAGGGAAGCAGTGAGGTGATAGCTGGGAGGAGGCGGTGGTCCTCGAGCCCCATCCTGTGCAGAGATAAGGAGGTTGGGGGTGAGGAAAAGGTTAAAACTTCTCCCCTCTCCCCACCTTCACACACAGGGCCCAACAAACTTGCCTTGGGTGCCTCTCCATGCTAGCTGAACCGGGCATTGGCTTTATCTCAGAGCCAAATGAGGGGGGGAGGAGAAGGAACCAGGTCCCAGGAAGGACAGATTTATCAAAACTCCTAGGCTGTGGCTGGCCTCAATGTCAGGCCTTCTCTGTGGAGGGCCCTGTCCAGCAGCACCAAGCACCTTGGACCAGAGGAAAGAACCCAGGTCCCAGCCACCTCAGTCCAAGACATTACAGATTTTGCTGGAAACAAAAGGGCTGATGGGGAGTGGGGAGGGAGCTGCCAGAAAGGGGCTGGTGCCCTCATGGGGTTCTGGGCTGCAGGGTCTGTTGCCCCCACCTGAGTCTCAGGGGGACCCAGTGTCCATCCCAGCGGGCCTTTCGAAAAACGGCTGGGCCATTGTGCAGAAGAATGCCCGGAAATCCCGCGCCTCCCGCCTCCAGCGAGGATGGGGGCTCTTCCTCCTGGCCAGGAAACTCCAAGTTAGCTTCCGGGAGGGTGGCCTGGGGCCTGGGGTGCCAGGGGTACCACTGCCACTGGTGGGAGGGCAGAGCACAGCACCTCTGTGTCCCTTGTGTTTCTCCTCCCTGAGGGCTAAAGGACGCCCCCAAACCCCCGGCCACAGGCTGCTCCTAGGAGGACAGCATGTTTGTTGAGTCACTGGAGAACACTGGGGACTTCCTGAAAGTGGTGTCGCTTGAGCTGGGCCTCAAAGAATGGGGGATGGAAAACATCTCAGGGAGAGCAGTAGCCAGCACAAAGGTTGGGAAGTCCGGGAATCCCCGGCGACAGGGGCAGAGTGGGGGTCTCCGGAGGCGGCAGAAAGGCCCCTGTTCCACCTGCTTCATATTGGGGAAGGTGACAGAGTGGGCAGTGGCGCTGGGCAGGACCTTGGGTTGGAGACCCACACACACCTGCCTGGACTTGTGGTCTCTGAGACACAGTGCCAGGACTCAGAGAGGAACTGCGCAGTAAAGGTGCAGAGAAGGGACTGGGGATGCGACTGGACTCCAGGGCGAGATTCCTGGAGTAATAGGCGGAGCTGTCGGTGGACAAGAGTCTGCAACGCAAGCCTCTGCAAGGCGATGATGGTGAGGGGTACAGTGGAGCTGGCTTGGGTGGTAGAGACCTCCCAAGGGCTCATTCCTGGATGTAGCCGGAGAAGTTGGTGCAGTCATACAGCTCCCTGAAATGGAGAGGCTGGGACACAGGGAGTGGGGGCCCGCAGAGCGCGCGCCCAGCTACCCCAGGTCAGTCCGGAGCCAGCTCTGGACAAGAGCCGGGCGGCGGCCGGGAGAGGAGTGGTCCCCGCGCCCTCCGCTACCCCCTAGGCAGTTGTTTCCCTAACTCCGGATGCCGGGGGTGGCTGTGATTGGTTGAGGGTCGACGGCCGGTGCACGGATTGGCTACTCGCGGACCAGAGGCTGGATCCGCAGCGCAGGGTCCGCCCCCGAACCTTCAAATGGGAAGCCCCCCTAGGAGGCGCCCGCAGGTCTGAGGCGGTGGAGCAGACTTGCTGGAGCGGCGGACGGGAGGCGGTGAGCCGGCAGTGAGCCGGGCGCAGAGGCACCAGGGCCCTCTCAGGCTACAAAGCCGCTCCACCGAGGCACCGCCGCGCTCTCCCGGAGGCCCGGAGGCCCGGGGGCCGTCGGGCGCCCATCTCGCCTTCAGCCATGGGGTCGGCCGCGCTGGAGATCCTCGGCCTGGTGCTGTGCCTGGTGGGCTGGGTGGGCCTGATCCTGGCGTGCGGGCTTCCCATGTGGCAGGTGACTGCCTTCCTGGACCACAACATCGTGACGGCGCAGACCACCTGGAAGGGGCTGTGGATGTCGTGCGTGGTGCAGAGCACCGGGCACATGCAATGCAAGGTGTACGATTCGGTGCTGGCGCTGAGCACCGAGGTGCAGGCGGCGCGGGCGCTCACCGTGGGCGCCGTGTTGCTGGCGCTCGTCGCGCTTTTCGTGACCCTGGCGGGCGCGCAGTGCACTACCTGCGTGGCCCCAGGCCCGGCCAAAGCGCGCGTGGCCCTCACAGGCGGCGCCCTCTACGCGCTCTGCGGGCTGCTGGCGCTGGTTCCGCTCTGCTGGTTCGCCAATATCGTGGTCCGTGAGTTCTACGACCCGACCGTGCCCATGTCGCAGAAGTACGAACTGGGCGCGGCGCTGTACATTGGCTGGGCCGCTTCGGCGCTGCTCATGTGCGGCGGCGGCCTCGTGTGCTGCGGCGCCTGGGTCTGCGCTGGCCGCCCCGACTTCAGCTTCCCGGTCAAGTACTCCGCTCCGCGGCGGCCCACGGCCAGCGGCGACTATGACAAGAAGAACTACGTCTGAGGGCGCTGGACTCGGCGGGGCCCCTCACCCCGGCCACTCCCGCAAGCGGGACGACTGGCCAGGGGCGTCGTGCATGGACCGCAGCCTATGCTAGGTGGTGCGGCGCACAGTCTCCGCGGAATGGCCGGTTCTGCCCCTGGACGCGGCGCACCGGCCGACTGAGACCTTTCACGCGCCCGCAGCCCGTTCTCTTCTACGGCCACTAGCCGGGCCCTGCCCGGAACAAGAGCCACGCACTTGGAAGGACTTGCTCGGTTTCTTTTTCGGTGCGCAGAACTTGCTCCGATGTGAGTGGGGCGCGGGGTTCCTTAGGCTGAATGGACAATGGACCGAAATGCCGCTTTCCTCCCCAACCCTCAGGGTCTTGGATGCCGCCATCCTCCCCAGCGGCTCCTGCTGATTCCAGCCAGGCAGACGGAAAGCCCAGGGACCCCAGCCTGGACTGCCGGAGGGCTGTATACAACCGACCTTTACCCCAAGATCGGGGCCTGAGCCCAGGGGGCCTTGAAAGACTTGGCCTGGACCTCCCTGCCTCACCCCGGCAGCTCCCCAGGAGAGGATTATGGGCACTAGATCCTGCGTGGGGAGCTAGGGCCCTGCCCTCCTTTGCAGCTTGTGGGGGAGGGTAAGAATTTGCTTAGTAAATGGTTTGAATACCCTCCCACCTGTGTCCTGTCCTCTGTCCAGTCACTGCAAGTGCCCAGCAGCACCCCTCATCCACTCACCCACCCGCCAACTCCTCCCTGAAAGGCTTTTTTGGAGACCTCCCAGGGCTGTCCCTGGACCCAGAAGATGTATGGCCTTATCCCTGGTCCTCCCTGCCACTCAACCACCTTCCCACTGGGTGGGAAAAATAGCTACAGCTCATAGCAACCCAGGAAGGTGAGATCTGTAGTTAGAAGAGCCTGGGGCAGGAGGGTGATGCAGACCCCAGAAGAGGATGCAGGTTGGAAATTACTCCCCCCATCCCAGGTCCCCCAGCCACCAGCCAGTGTGGCATTTTCAGATGCAGGAAGTGCTGAGGGTGGGCTGCCAGGTTGCTGGCTTTGAGGAGAGGCCTGGCTCCATGCACCACAGGTTGGGTGTTTTCCACCAGCGCTCGCCTATCTGTGGATCACAGCAAATGACCAGACATCTGTAAAACACTGACTGGGACCTTTCAGTCAACAGTGCAGCAGGAACGGGCAACTCCAGGATGTGTGCTTGGCTCCAGCAGAGCTAGCTGTAGGTCCACAAGCACGTTGCTATGGGGAGGAGGCACTTGTGCAGGTTGAGAGAGTACCCGGGCCAGGCTCCAGACCCTTGTCCTGGCTCTTCTGCCAGTCTCAGCACAGACTCTGCAGGGCCCATACTCATGTAGCTGGCCTGGCAGCCAGCCCAGAGTTGTACTGACCATTAGCACCTCTGTGCCAGCCCCTGCCAGGAGCACCCTGTGTAACCTTCCTCCTGTGAGTGGGACCCCTGGGAGCCAGTACTCGCCTGGGCCAGGAAGCCAGGGGTTGGGGGGGGGGGGGTCACAGGAGAACAGAGCACACCAGAGTTATCTATTGCAGTCACTGAGAGCTCCTTGCTTCCAGCCCCATTCTAGGTGCTTGGAATGAAAGCAGTTTTACTTCTGCCAAAGGCCAGGGCAAAAGACAGCTGTGGATGGGGGGAGGGAGGGGTCTGTAGGGAGGAGCTCCAAGCCCAGGCAGCAGAAAGGCTTGGCATCTGCCCCCAACCCTGGCCTTGGGGACCCTGTCCAGAAATGCTTGGGCCAAATCCAGTGGCAAGCAGTCTCCCAAGCCTGGCCAGACTCCCCACTGTAGGGAAGAACCCAAGAATATGGGCTCAGGACAGCTGCGACGAACACTGCTCTGAATCCCAGGGTTTGCAGCAGAGCCAGTGAGTTGAACTATTGGGTGGCCTGAGCTCCTTGCAATGGGATGAGCTGCAGCGAGATGGGTCCCATAGCATAGAGGTCCTCAGTAGCCCCCCCGGGCCTGTGTAGCCAGGACCACAGAACAACCCTCAAATGCAAGAGTGTGTGAATCTGGGGCCTTGGCTCTTGGTGGGGCTGCTGAAACAAAGGTCCTTAACTCCTGGGGCCAGCCACACTGGTGTTTGGCCAGGAGTGCAGGCCCAAGGCTACATCCCACACAAGCCTAGAGCTTTCTGACTCCTTTGGGACCCAGGCATCAGCACAGTCCCAATGATGTGAATGGCCAAGGTGGGCAGCTTGAGGGCCCTGAGGAGTTAGGCTGCTGCTGCCTGACTCATGCCAGGCCAGCCAGGAGCACATTCCATTTACTAGAGGTCAGGCAGGAGGAGCCAGCCTCCAATGCGGCCAACCTTTCCAAAGGTTATGCCCCTTTCCAAAGTTCACCCTTAGACCTGGCCACCCATGTCCTCAGTTCCAGGCCACTGGGGCTTTCCACCAACTTAAAGCCTACCTAAACCACTCTGCTTCCTCCTGCCCAGGGCCCCAGGCACCACACCCAGGTGGCTGTGTCACTCTAGCCTGCTTCCTTGGCACCCTCACTCCAGGCAGAACAGCCAGATAGCCTCAGACACTTATGTCAACAGCTCTCTCTTACCTAAAGGGCAGGAATGGCATCCTCCTTGCCTCCAGATTCCCTCAACCCTTGCCAGGGCTCTGGGGACATCTGGGAGAGTGGGACCACCAACTGATGACACAGCTCCTGACTGAGAACTCTTGCTGTTCTGAAGACTCTGAAAGTTGCCAAGGTCCTGTCCTGCTCGAACCTTCTGTGACCCGGATGCCAGTTAAGCCATCTCCGTCCAGGGCCCCTTAGCCAGCCACACCCTCCCCAGGTGAGGACTGTGCCCTTGCTATCTGCTTGACTCTCCCAGCAGCCTGGGGGTGCTGTGTGTCTATGGGGGTGCCAGGACAGGAGGTGCTGGAGGGTAAGATGGCTGTGGGAGGGTGGGCCTGGCAGGGGGACACGGTCAAGAAGGTGGGCTTGAGATGTTGCCAAGGCCAAGTGGACAGGAAGAAGTGATGGGAGAGCAGAGTGAGGTCCTGGCTGGCATCACTGGGCAGTGGTCAGCGCAGGAAGTATGTAGAGGCCCAGGTGCTGAGGCACCCGACATCCACCACCCCCTGCTTTCCAGGGAGCCTGTAGGCTACCGCCCCCCCACATGCTGTTTACTGCTGGGCCTTGAGGTTACCCAGGACACAGGAAAAGGCTCCTCCACATCCACAGAAGGCTCAAGACAAAAACAAGTGCTGTCCCTATGACCAGAGCCAAGACTGAGGCACCAAAGCTAAAACAAACATTTTATTCCATTAAAAACCCACTGTGGGTGTCTAAAACCATGTCCATAACTTATAGTCTAAATAAAACCCAGTTAATATAAATTAGGAGAAGGAGGACACATCAGAAGAAATCAAACTCTAGAAAAGAAAAAAAAAAAGTAAATTTCAAACAATTCTAATGTCTTTCCAAATTAAGCAAACTGCTCAGGCCTTGCCTCTGACATGCTGGGCTTGCTTCTGAGTAGCCTCCACCACTCACACAGGTGAGGAGTGGTGACCATGGGTGGAGGGCCGCCCCAGAACTGAAGTGCCCACTGGCCAGGTCCAGGCTGTCATTTGCTTGAGAACCTCCAAGGCCTCATGGCCCTCCACCACTATATCGCCCTGCAGACCCTGCCAGTGCCCTGTCCAGTCTCAGCCCCGTGGTACCTTCACAAGGTTTCTCCCCTGGCCTGGAACGTCTCCCCATACTGTCCCCCCACCCACCTTCCTGGCTGGCTCACTGTGCACACTGTCATGGTGGCAGGGCACACAGCAGCACTGGCATCATCACTGAGCAGGCCGCAGGGGAGGAGTATGCTTCAAATACCAGCCCCCCACCCAAAAGCCCCCACTTGTAGCCTTTGATTTGGGTCATAAACTTATACCCTGCCCCCATCTGAAGGCTCAGTGCTCATTGTCCAAGGGGTGTTAGCCCCACTTCAGATGAGGAACCCGTCATAGCCTGGTGAGGTACCCAACAGACCTTGCTGAAGACCCGAAGGGTCTGAGTCCAAAGTTCCTCCCCAACACGAGCCCCTTTATACCCTAGCCTACTCTGAAAGAGGGACTGTGGGGTCCCTGAGACCCCCTATATCATTCTCAGCAGAGCCCACTGGGGCCCTGACAGGGGAAAGGCACCTCCACAGTTTCCAACTCACTATGGATGGTGGGGGAGCGGGAAGACCCTGGGCCAGAACAAGGGCACCCCTACCTCAGAGTCTTGACAAGGCCTGTCTACCACAGCAGTGGCTCCAGCCCAGGGCTCAAGGAGATGCAGGGCTGGGTGTGAGCATCCACTGTGTGGGGGGCCCTTCAAGAGAGATGGCATGAGTGGCACTGGAAAGAGCCCCAGCTGGTGAGCATCACTGTGGACTGCCAGTGACAGCCTCATGCTGGTGCAGGCCCACAGAGATGACATTTTATAGTTATTGATGAGTGGCTGCCAACAGCTTTGTTTTCTCCTAAGTCAGATGCACAAGAGCCCAGATAGGAGCCTCTGTGGGCTCTTGCCCAGAGCCTGATACAATGCTGCAAAAAGCAGCAAAGCTCCAGGTGTCCCTCCCCTGCCCCCCTCGCCCACAGGGGTCACCCTCTTTCCCGGCAGTGCCAGGAGGCCTGTATTTCATTCACTGATGCCCAGCCCATAGTGTGGTCAGGAGAGGGTAAATGCCAGCTCTTGCTGAAGGAGTCCCAGGAAGCTTAATGAAATTAGCTCTTTCAAAAATGCCCCGTTGTGGCACTGCCGCCAGCCCAGGGACATCCTTGGGAAAAATGTGTTGGTCCCAAATCTTAGAACACTGCTTGGGTCTGAAACCCAAGTAGAAAAGCCTGGCTTGAGGAGGAAAAACTCAAAGCAGGGAATGAGGGGCCCTCTTTACACTTCAACAAGGCTGGCTTTGTGGCAGGGCCACCCCCAGCCTCTTCTGGGGAGCCCCCCTGAACTCTCCAGCACCCCACCCCTCCCCCACATCTCACCATCAGGACAGGAGAGAAACAAGTGCATCCAGAAACTTGCTCCGATCCTCTGCTTTCAGTTCAATTACTGAAGTAATGAAAGAAAAACACTTCGTGAGGTGGAGGAGTAGGGCTGAGGGTGAGGGAGCAGTAGGAAAAACAAGTCAGGGTGTTTGAACTCCTTCTTCCGAGTCATCCAAGATGGGAACCACCCTCCAGCACATTTCAAAATGTACTCAGCTCCTTGAGGCCTGGAAAATTTTGAACTCAGAGGTTGTACTTCACTGTCTGTATTTAATCCTCAGAAACTGCTGGCTGCCCTGTTAGTGAGGTTAGCTGGGCTTATAGTCTATGGGGAGGACCCTCTGGGCAGCTAGGAGATTGGCAGTGACAGCCAGTAAGGGAGACATGGGATGTGACAGTTTAGAAAAGATCTAGGCAGAGACAGGCCTTCCCATCCTGCTGGACACAGAGCCCTGCCCCATCATGGGTTGCAGGAGGCCCTGAGTCTTGCTCTGGCCAGTCTCTCGGCTTCAGTGCTCTCCTCTGCACAAGGGGGACACGATGTGAACTGCCTCCATTTCTGGGGGGCCATCAGACTCAGACAAGCACATGGACCCTCATCAAACAGGGCAAAACTGGACCAGCCTGGTCCTGTGAGCCATCTGGAACCCCAGGCCCAGTGTACCCAGGTGGGTGCTGGCCTGGCTCCCTCTGCCGTGTCCCTCCTCACTGCTCTCCACCCATGGGGGAAGCCGAGTAACTCCCAGCCCGCAAATCTTCTGTGAGAAGCTGGGACATCTTGCAGGCCAGCCAGCACCAACATCTCCCGCATTGGTGTGTGCTGCTGCTGGGGTTGAACCCACCCAACATAGAGCCACAGCCCAAGTGGGCCCAGCATGAAAGAGCTGGCTTTAGATGACTGAGGCAGCTGGGATAAACACTGGGTCACTGATGGTAGGAACTCATTGTAACAAATCAGCTGATGGTGATGAAAGACACTGTCCTTTCTCACAGATGGGGGTTATGGGCTGAAGTATATTCTCCCCAAGTTCTTGAGTAGAAGGCCTAGCCACCAGCGCCTCAGACAGCACGTGCTTTATTTGGAGAGGGGGCTCTTGAAGGTGTTTAGGTTCAATGAGGTCATATGGGGGAGCCCTAATCCAGTCTCACTGGGGCCCTTATAAGGAGACAGAGGGACGCAGAGGGACGACTGTGTGAGGACAAAGCCAGAAGACGGCCATCTGCAAACCAAGGAAAGAGGCCTCAAAAGAAAACGATCCTGTGTACACTTTGATCTTGGACTTCAGCCCCTAGAACGGTGAGAAAAGTACTTCTGTTGTTTAAACTTCCTAGTCTACGTATGATGTTATGGCAGCCCGAGCACACTAATACAAAGGGTGAGGGGTCACCATGTCTGTTTTACTTAAAAATCTGTCAGTGAGTCGGGGCGCCTGGGTGGCGCAGTCGGTTGAGCGTCCGACTTCAGCCAGGTCACGATCTCGCGGTCCGTGAGTTCGAGCCCCGCGTCGGGCTCTGGGCTGATGGCTCAGAGCCTGGAGCCTGTTTCCGATTCTGTGTCTCCCTCTCTCTCTGCCCCTCCCCTGTTCATGCTCTGTCTCTCTCTGTCCCAAAAAATAAATAAATGTTGAAAAAAATAAAAATAAAAAAAAATAAAAAATAAAAATCTGTCAGTGAGAATAAAAAGTAAATATGGCTAAATGTCAACCATGTTCCACGCTGGCCTATGGAGAAAACTGTGGGGTGTTGTGGGGGGCACTGGCCAGCTTGCAAAGCCACCCCCTGGACTGGGCTCTTCCATTCTCTGGGTTCATGCAACATAAGGGTGGGGCCAGTACCTGGGCTGTCACAGGACTACGTGGGACCCTTCATGATAACACAGATAAGAGCTGCTGGCCTGCAGTGGTGGCCAGCATAGCCTTAGAGGCAGTGCTCTTGGGTTGCCATAAGCCCTGTTTCCATACCCACAGAAGAGGCAGGTGACCCTGATGGGTGAGGCTGGCCCAGGAGGCTCTAGAGGCCAGTCCTCGGGACTCCTTTGTGAAGTGGTCTCAAGGGCTGGACTGTAAGGCCGAAGCCAGGCTTATGGCTCTATGGGCAATACCCGTTCTCTCTCTGCCCTGGGAGCCCACCAGAGGCAGGGGCATCCTAGAGCTCCCTGAGCCACCTGGTCTGGGGCTGGCTCCAAAAAAATGAGGGCTGCTTGCAAGGTATTTCTAGCGATGCCAGCTTCCCTAGTTCAAGGCCAGCGCTGACCCTGAAAGGGCCCCAGTACAGCAAACTCTTACCTGAGAGGTCAAAATGGTTGTGCAGCGTCCGAGAATTGGTGCCCTCTGCTGCCTTCTCAAATGCCCGCCCAAAAAAGCTGCAGACATATAAAAGGTCTGTTGGGAACCCATCCACTGTAATGGACCTTCCTAAGTCCCCAGAACAGACATTAGACTTGGCCCAGACTCCTCCCTGGCCGCCGGTTCTACCTGTTGGCACTCATACTCCTTCCTGGGCCACTGTCCTCTGAGGTCTCACCCACACTCACTAGATAGTCACCTTCTCTTGCTGCTGTTCAGCATCCAGCTGGACCCTGTTCAGCCCTCAGGGCATGAGTGTCCCTGGGCACCTCCCAGGGTATGCCCTGACTGTAGCCTCTCTCGTGCCTGCCACCGTGCCGGCAGCTGGGACAGAAGCAGAGGCTCAATGGGAGGCATGCTGGGATGGGAGTCTCGGCCAAGGCTGGGTCACACACAGGGTGGAGATGGGAGGAACCTGCAGGGCCGGGCTACAGTGTGCGGCCACAACTCAGGGGCGCAGGAGCATCAAGGGTGCAGGTGTGCGGCAGGGAGGCACACCCAACCCCTGGGGGCTCAGGGTTGCTGCAGGTAGTAAGGGCTGGCAGTGGAGGGAGAGCATCACGGGGAAGGGACTCGGGCTGGTCACAGTCAAGGAGAACAGGAAGAGGAGGGGCGAGTGCTTCAAACCTCTGTGGCAACTCTCACTTGAGACTGCATACCAGCCAGAGTGAACCACTAACCACAGTCACATACAGCAACAGATTGATGACTGGAGTGAGGACGCAGGCAGCTGTGGTGGCCTGTGGGGGAAGGGCTTGCTGGCTGTCTTGGGAACACAGCCCAGGAGCCCCTGGCCAGCTCCACCCCATATGACTGAATCCAAGACCCATGGCATAGCTTTGGAAAGCAGCCCAGCAACATGGAAGCATTTGTCTTAAAAAAGTCCATTGTCTCTCCCAACTTGCTATCTAAATGGCCTTTGCAGACACAGAAGGAGGTCAAAGCTCACAAACCAAAGCTAGGATTGATCCAGATCCAAGACCAGCGTCTTCCACAGCAGAGGCCAATAAGAGCTAACTGGGAAAACTGAGGAGCACAAGACACTAGTGGTCCTTGGTCCCCAAGCTGCCCCACTTGGGGGCTAGGTGTCTTGCTGCCAGCTGTCACTCAGTATCTGACCAAGGTCACCTCTTGGGATGTGTTGGGGAGCACTGAGACTCTGCCAGAGAGGCAAAGGATGGTCACACATAGCCCCTGGGATTAGTCACAGGGCTCTCTGGCCATGCAGAGCATGAAGGGGGCAGCAGGGAGAACTGGGGAGCCCCTCAAGGCCCTGCCTGTTGGCCAATACAATGTCTGGATGGAGTGGGCAGGAGAAAACCTGACCTTGCTGCAGGAGGAGAATGAGAACCCAGCCCAACAGATGCAGGGAAGACGTTTAGAAGACGGTGGGAGAAGCTTCTCAAAAGCACAAGAAGATGAACCTATGCATTCACAAACCCACTGGTACAATGTCCACAATAACAAAAAGTTAAAAACAGCCTGAATATCCAATAGAAGATGACAGGTAAACTGTCACCTTCATTTAACAGGTTTCCTACTGCTAGAAGTCACTTTTGAAAAAATGTGCATAAAGGGCTGATACTCGGTGAGAAAACAAAATGCAGAAGTACACCACTGACGAAAGTCCAAAACGTTTCCTAGACACTAAATAAAGAAAAGGTTGAGGGAGGACAGGGAGCCACCACCCCAGTCTGGGTGACTACAGCAGTTCTGCAGGCTTCTGCCAGCATGCGGGAGGTGGGGGGTGGGGGGGGATGGGGGGGTGCTGGTGGTGGTGTGCTGGATTCTCCACCTGCTGCCCAAACCATGGGGGTGCAAGTGAGCTCAACTTTGGAATGGCAACTCTGTGCTGGCAGGCAGCAGCCTGGGTGTGCACGCCCCTGCACACACTCTAGTGAATGATCTTTGGTATTTCAGCTCTTACAACTAAACTTTTAAATGTTTGGCAAATGCCTGAAGTGGGGATTTAGTGAATAGTGACTCTGACTCACTGGGGTGGGGGAAGGGATGGGAGACACTGCCTGGATCTCCTCAAAGGTTAATGTGAGGCCCCAACAAGATGGTGATCACTCATGAAGGCTTTGAAGGCATTGTACAGAGTTGGTCTCAAGGATCCTTACAGGTGAAGCCTAATTTCTGGGGTGGCTGACCTGAAACCCCTCAGATTTTCAGTATAAACCATTTGTACCTCAGAAGAGGGTTCTGGCCCAGGAAGGGCTGGGGTTCCTGCCCAAGGCCACACAGAGCCAGGATACCTTATCACACCTCGCTGTAGGTGTGGAGTCCATTCTGGATCCTGGAAGAGCCAGACACTCTTGTCTGGGAGGCCTTGAACAAACTAAAAGAATTCAAAAGTCCAGTCAAGGGGTAAGGCAGAGGCTCAGTGGCTAACCTGCAGCCCACATATTTAAACCCTCACAGTCCCACCACATTGTGGAAAAGGCTATCCTTGGTGTGGCGTTGAGGGCAAAGATCACCCAACTCAGCAGAACCCATGGGCCAATAACACCCCTTGAGATCCCAACTCCCAGGAGATGCAGAACCCGGCTCACTTCTTCCTGTCTGAGCTGTCCGTCTCTGGGGGGATGCCCACCACAGTCACAGTGCCCTGCTCCACACTCAGGGGTGCGGCCATCACCAAAGGCAGCAGCTTGCAGCGCCGGTTCTTTGTCTGCGGAGGTAAATTGCACCCTTAGTCACAGCCCCATAGGGCAAGCACACCACTCCATGCCTAGAAGCTCTAACAGGGCCAGCCACCCACTCTCCAAAAACCTCCAGGGGCTTTCTCTCACTACAGATGCTCAAGTCCCCATGCAGCTGCCCCCCACGCTGTGACACCCTATTCCTAGCCTCCTTCTGTGCCAGTGTCCCTTGGTTGTTCCCTCCCTCACCTCCTTTAGGTCCTGAAGCAGTTGTCACCTTCTCCAGGAGGACCCCCCCAACCAACCCCCCTCCGTCATCCTGCTTCAGCTTCTCCATGGCGTGCCACCATCTGACACCATACATAATCTTTCGTCATCTGTCCCCTTGCCAGCATGCATCCGCCTTCAACATGGAGACTCATGTGTTTCCTTCACTGCTGTACCCATTGCACCCATACCCTATAAAAGAGGTGACCAACTATCCTGATTTGTCCAGGACTGAAGGGTATCCAAGGGTCATTGGTCACCCTATGATATCAGAGCCTGGCTGGTGGTGACTGCTTAAGGAATATTTGATAAATGATGGGTCCTGTGGGGCGCCTGGGTGGCGCAGTCGGTTAAGCGTCCGACTTCAGCCAGGTCACGATCTCGCGGTCCGTGAGTTCGAGCCCTGCGTCGGGCTCTGGGCTGATGGCTCAGAGCCTGGAGCCTGTTTCCGATTCTGTGTCTCCCTCTCTCTCTGCCCCTCCCCCGTTCATGCTCTGTCTCTCTCTGTCCCAAAAATAAATAAACGTTGAAAAAAAATTAAAAAAAAAAAAAATGATGGGTCCTGTGAAGCGGATATTCATTCACCCTTTTTACAGATGAGGAAACTGAGGCCAGAGATCAAATAATTGACCTCACATCACACAACTGGTAAACAAGGAGGCTGAGATTTAAAAGAAGCCTAGACAGGGGCATCAGCGTGGCTCAGTTGGTTAAGCGTCCAACTTCGGCTCAGGTCATGATCTCGTGGTACAGAAGTCTGAGCCCCATGTCAGGCTCTGTACGGACAACTCAGAGCCTGGAGACTGCTTCAGATTCTGTGTCTCCCTCTCTCTCTCTCTCTGCCCTGCCCCCACTCACACTCTGTCTCTCTCGAAAATAAATAAACACTAAAAAAATAATAATAAAAGAAGCTTAGACAACTTTAGAGCTCATGTTTTGTCCCTAGTCCAACTTTTGTCATTATTTGACTGTCTTCACATAATACTCAGATAATCATTTTATAGGTCAGTTCAGTGGTATGAGATAATGTCAACATCCTATTAAACATTTTGTTTAGAGTAGCCCCCAGTGTAAACTGTCATACAGGAAGCAGAGTAAGACTTTGATTGTTGACATGTGTGGGATCATCCCTTTTGTGATCATACCCAGGGGGTGTGTTAGCCTGATCTTAGCTGGGTAGGGGTGGGTGTCCCAGGCCAAGGCAAAGAAGGCTGTTAGGCCATACAAAAGATGGAACCACACATGGAAAAGGGAAAGCCAGCCCAGAAAACAAAGTTTTGCTAGGAAGCAAGTCTGTGCTACAACCAACTTCATCTCTCTCTGGTCTGCCACAGCTGAACATAAGCCGTAGCCTCACATTCTCCATGAGGTCCCTTCCTACTTGTCCAAGAGACCAGGATGGCCAAGTAACAAAATCAGAGCTTCTAGGAACTAGAAGATTCCGAAGGGTCAGCTGAGGAAAACACAGCTCAGAAAAAGTGAGCGTTTTCCTCAGACCCCACAGCTGGTGCACGGCCACCAGTACCTCAAGGCCAGCCTCTAACGCCTAGTCCAAGTTCTGCTCTGGGCATCTACCTTCTGGCACCCACCCACCCAGTTCCTCACCGAACACACAAAGGACTTCAGCAGGTGTCTGCTGAGCAGGCTCAGGGATGCTGGCTTGGAAAATAGCACAATGTCCGGAGTGCCCTGCAGGGGAAGGACACAGAGACAGTCAGACGGGGCTGCTGGCAGGCGTGGCCTGGTGCTCAGCTGTCCACAGGAAGCCTGACCTCCATGAGGGAGCAGTAGAGGAAGGGCCCCTGGGAGATGACAAGGTTGGTGCAGAGGCAGCTGGCGATGGTCTGCTGCGTGGCTCGCAGCTGCTTCTTGGCGAGTTCCAGGCCATGGTAGAGTTTGTCCAGGTTACTCCTGTAACACGGCAGACACACAGCTTCAGCATAGAGTCACAAACAGAGCACTTGGCTCCTGGGAGGGTATATGGGGATGAGAGTTTCTTTCTTTCCCTCCTGAGTTCCCTTTCATATGAAAGGAAGGAATAAAACATACATAAACCCAGTGACAAACATGAGATGTGGGAGGGGCATCAGAAGACAGGAAACTGAAAGCCAACAGAGTGAAGACACTGTCCAGCAGGACCTGGAAGGTGTCCAGAGGGCTCTGACAGAGGGGCCAGGGCAAGGTCCAAGAGGAGGATCAGGGACACCTCACCTGACGGATGGATTATTACCCTTCCCCCCACGAAAGGAGGGTTCTCCTCTAAATACATTAAAATGAACTCTGTGGAGAAGTGCACCAAGAAGTTAAAGGTCTCAAAGTGTCATATTGGCTCTCGACCTGCCAAGATGAAGCAATGCCTTCTAGCCTGTATGCTATACCCAAAGACCCAGTGCCTCACCAGGTTTCCACAGCTCCCCCTCTTGATCATGAGGACCACCAGGTATTTGAGAAATGCCTATGCCCAGAAAAAGTGACCCTAGATGAAACAGAGATAATTTGGAGAACAAAAGAAAACTTGAAATGAATTCTAATTAAAATCTTCAAAGGAATTTGGGCAACTAAGATATTTGTAAACCAGTAACAGGATGCCATGAAAAAGGAACAATCAGAAACTCAAAGTGTTTGTGGAAAGTAAAGTGATTGCAAAAAAATAAAAAATTCACTCAAAGGATAAAGTCAAGAAGCTTCCTTAACACCAAGAATAAGACAAACATGGAAAACATAAGGCAAAAATCAGACAGAGCATTATTCCAGGAAAGAAAGAATAAAAAAAAACACATATGTATGTTTGAGAGGAGTAATAAATGGTACAAAAGAATTCCCAAGCTGAAAAATCTGGGGCTTTGGATCAAAAGGGCTCGCCTGAGAACCCAGTACAATCCATGAGGCAAGATCTACCCAAGACACATCACTATGAAATCACAAAACACTGAAAATAAAAGAAAAAATCCTGCAAGCTTTTTTAGGTGGGGTATGAGGCATTGATAAAGAAACAAGAACTAAGATAGCTCAGACCTCAATTAGCACCACTGGCTGCTAGAAGACAGGGGAGCAATAAAATCCACATTTAACAGGAAATTACCTTCAACCTTGAATTGTATACAAGCTATACCAGGGACCAGGTGAGGGTGGAATAAAGATATTGTCAGATGTGCAAGAACTCAGAACATTTACCTCCTATGTGCTCTTTCTTTAAAGAAAGAGAAGTATGCTCTAAAAAAATGAAAGGCTGAAAAAACCAAAGACAAAGACCCTAAGAAACACTGGCTCCAACCCAGGGCAGAGTCAGTGCCTGGGATTGGCACAGTCAGTGCCAAACATCAGTGGTGGCAGCGAACAGCAGGCCTAGAGAGCTGCAGGTCCAGGCTGGTGTCAGAAGGCAGAACCCCAGGCTCTCCTAGACAAAAGGGACTCAAGGAATAGCTCCTGGAAGTAGAGCTGGGGAAAAAACTGGATATTATAAAGAAGGCAATTAAGAGTTCCAGGAAAAACAAAGAGCAGCATCAGAAAGTAACATAATCACTGCACACGAGTGATTCTGGAACATTGATTTTCATCTTTTAGAATCAAATCTATAGTCAAGGATGAGATGACTTGCATTCTATTCTCTAACCAAGTGTTATTAACCCTAAAAATATAAAAGCATAGATTTCACAAAGTAGAAGGTATAGGGAAGAGAAAAGTAAGAATGCTAATATCTTTTTCTTACAAAGTAGGGAGAAAAGAGACAATGGTGATAGAACAAGATGCAAGTATGTTACAGTTACAAAGGAGCTAAAAACAGTGGCACAGGAAGGGAAAGGAGCACAAAAGAGGAATAAATATTCTGTCATAGCAGGAAGTCAGTAAACAATGTCTAAAACTGCTCCATCAACTCTGGGATGAGGGCATCAACAGTTGATACTATAGTTTTGGGATTTCCTTATATTTCTAGATAAAAATAGAGCAACCACATTGTAAAACCAAAAATCTAGGACTCTCATGACAAGGGAATAAGGGAACACTGTAGACCCCAAAATATAAGCAGGGGGAATAGACCACCAACTGGCCATAAGACTGGTGTATCTTTGGGAGTTAGTGTGGGAGGGAGCAGAGAAGCAGCAAGAGCTAAGAATGTTTAAAAACACCAGGCAACTGGGGCACAGTGGTTCAAAGTGAGAGTTTTACCCTGTCCAATAGCAGGTGAGTGCAGGAGCTGTGATAAAGTGCAAGGGGACATGGTAAAGACTAGGGGGCCGTAGCAGTCTAGCTCTGACCAGCCAGAGCTCCTTTCCACTCTGGGTCCCTCACTGAGGAGAAACTGCCAAGATGGAATCAAAATTGAGTAAGACAGAGACAATATGAAAAAGGAAAAAGAAGATACAGATAAAAATGTACCTGGGATTGTAGTGGAGGTTCTAGCAGTTGGAAAGGAAGAAGTAAAACCATCTCTATTTGCAGATAACATAATCTTGTATACAGGAAATCCTAAGAAATAACTAAAACCTATTACAACTAAAAACAAACAAACAAAAAAACTATTAGAGCTAATATATAAGTTCAATACTGTTGCAAGACACAAGATAAATATACAAAAAGCAACTGTATTTCTATGCAATAGCAATCAGTAAACAAAAATAAAATTAAGAAAACAAGTCCATTTACCATAATGTCAAAAAGAATAAAATATTTAGGAATAAATTTAACAGGGGCAACCTGGGTGGCTCAGTCGGTTAAGCATCCAACGCTTGATCTCAGCTCAGGTGATGATCTCAAGGTTCGTGAGATCGAGCCCCAAGTTAGGCTCTGTGCTGATGGTGTGGAGCCTGCTTGGGATTCTCTCTCTCCCTCTCTCTTGTCCCTCCCCTGCTTGTGAATGTGCTCTCAAAATAAATAAACATTTAAAAAAAAGAATAAATTTAACAAAAGAAGTACAAAAAGAATTTATTCTCTGAAAAATACAAAACGTTCTTGAAAAAAATTAAAGAGGATCTGAGTTAATGGGAAAACATCCCATGTTCATGGACTGGAAGACTTCCTATTGTTGAGACAACAATACTCCCCAAATTTATCTATAGGTTCAAAGCAATATGACTTCTTTGCAGTATCTGACAAGCTGATCCTAAAACTCATATGGAACTTCAAGGAACACAGAATAACCAAAACTAGCTATAAAGCTACAGTAATCAAAACCGTGTGGTATTGCCACAAGGACAGATACACCAATTGATGGGACAGAACTGAGAGTCTAGAAATAAATTCTCATATTCACAGTTCACTGATATTCAACATGGGTGCCAAAATGATTCAGTGGGGGGAAAGAAGTCTTTTCAACAAATGGTATTAGAACAATTTGGATGTACACATACAAAAGGATTAAGTTGAACCTGTTCCTTGCACCAGACACAAAAATTAACCTCAAATGAATCATACACCTAATGTAAAGGCAAAAACTATAAAACTCTGAAGTGGTTTCTTAGATATGACATCAAAAACATAAGAAACAAAAGAAAAAGGATAACCTGGATATGACTGAAATTAAAACCTTGTGCTTCAAAGAACTGTATCAAGAAAGTGAAAAGATAACCCACAGGATGGGGGGAAAATATTTGCAAATCATGTATTTGGTAAGGGATTTATATTTAGAATATAGGAAACAATTCTTACAGCTCCATAATAAAGACAATTTAAAAATGGACAAAGGACTTGAATAGACAGCTCTCCAAATGAGATCTACAAATAGCCAATAAGCACTGAAAAGCTGCTCAACATCATTAGCCATGAGGGAAATGCAAATCAAAACCACAATGAGATCCCACTTCACGTCACTTCACACTAGGATGGCCATCGTGGGTGTGGAGAAATTCAAACTCATACACTACTGATGGAATGTAAAATGATATAATCACTTTGGAAAACAGTCTACCCATTATTCAAAAGATAAAACAGACTTACCATACGACCCAGAAATCCCATCCTCAGGCATATACGCAAGAGCAATGAAAACACGTCCACACAACTTATATATGCGTATTTATGGCAGCATTATTCATAACAGTCAAAAGGTAGAAACTACCACTGATCAATGGATGAATAAAATGTGGTATATCCATACCATAGGGTCTTATTTGCAAGAAAAAGGAAGGAAATTTCTTCATGTTGCAACATGGATGAACCTTGAGAACACTAGTCTAAGTGAAAGGAGTCAGTCATAAAAGGACATGTATTGTTCAATCCCGTTTATACGAAGTGTCCAAAATAGCAAATCTATGAAGACAGAAAGTAGATTAGTGGTTGCCTAGGGCTCAGAGAGATGGGAGATTTGGGAGGTGATGGTTAAGGGGAATGGGGGACTTCTTTCTGATGCAACGAATATGTTCTAAAATTAGGTAGTGGTGATATTTGCACAACCTTGTAAATATACTAAAAGCCACTGAATTGTACACTTTAAATGGGTGGATTATATGGTGTACAAATTATAACTCAGTAAAGCTGTTTAAAAAAAGTATGTCAGGGAACAGGGCAGGAAACCCCAGAAAGCAGACCCCTACATTTTTTAACACTGCACAGCAACAGAAGTGGCAGTTCTCTGAAGTTAGAAAGCTGTCTGAATCATGCCTCCTCTGAAAGTCAGGGAAGCTAAATTTACACACAAAAAATGAGAAACAGACAAGGAGCAAGGTCAAATCCTCTCAAAGTTACTATCAGAAAAAAGGGAATAGGGAGAATAGCATACCTATATCGATAATAAAAGTACTCTAGAAAGATGTGCCCCCAGAAGGTCAACACTGTAATGTTCTATTTCAAAGCAAGCTCAGACACATTAAAAACAAAATATAAAATGAGACATCTCAGGAAATGAAATAAAAAAATTAGAAATAAGAGGCAAATAATTGATAAATGAAGATTAAACTAGAAAAAAACTCACAAGAATGAATAAACACCACAAATAATGACTGAAGAGGTCAAGGAGGTAAGAAACGATGATTAAAAATCAAAAAGAAAGGAGAAGGAAAGGGTTTGAGAGGAAGATGTACAGGAAATGTGTCACATGCTCCCCTGGTGGACTGCGATTACTTTCTGCAGGACACAGTCACCCCCATGCCCCTGGGGTCCCTGTGACTTGCCTCCTTGAAGAGTATTAGGATGAGGGATAGTGGCCCACTACCTGGAGAGACTGTCCAAAGCCTGGATGAAGTTATCTGTCCCTGAGCCGTCCTTCTCGGGACTCTCCATCAGTGACATGGTGGCAAAGACCACGTCACTGGCCAGGAACTTATGCTTGAACCCGAAGTGAATGCTGAAAGTCTGCACGCGCATGTCCTTCATCCTGCAATGGGAGCAAGCAACATGGCTGATATCCCTGTGTGCATGTGGGAGTGCTCTCAAGTTGTGGGTGCTCTCACTGCCAGGCTGGGCCAGCAGATGTACGGCTGTCTCTCCCTGGCCCCTGCTAATGCACAAGGCAAGACCACTGTGGTCCAAGAATGGAGGGGGGGAGAAGACCTGACATAATAGCCCTGTAACCTGAGGCACTGAGTGCCTTGTCCAAAGCTGTCCTATTGGTTGGGGGAAAGAGCAGAGATGTGTGTGCAGCCCCTCCCATGTCCCAGGATGCTAGAAGCAGCCACAGGACCCTCTAGGCAGAGCGCGCCTGAACCTGGCCTCAGGGGGCCCTTTCCACAGCTATTTCCTGTGTCCAGTCAGGGATAGACCAGGTTGACCTAGAGGTCTACACCTCAGCCCCAGGATGTAAGGACCCGGACTTCTCTAGACCTGGACCTACTTTTAAACCAAAGAGAACTCAAAACTTTGGGAAAGATTAGACAGGTCATATTTGCTTGTGTATTCTTGTTTTTGCATTATTTTAGGTTAAAGCTGAAGCCTGAACAAAGCTTAATGCCGAAAAACATGTGTTTACCCAAATTTATTTGCAGACTCTTCGATCATCTCCCGCAAATTCTCCTTCAAGGAGACGTCCATGGACTGGAACTTCTGCTTCACCTGTTTCAAGGGGAGGCTAGAAAGATGACAAGCACCAGTCACATGAGTAACCTGGCTTCAGATGGAGGTCACCAAGCACCAGTGAGACTGAGAGCACCCTACAAGGAGTCCCAGTGCTCATGAGAGGGGTCTTCATATGTAGGCCTTTGGGCAATATTCTGGGGTCTCCGAGTGAGACACTTCAGGTAGAAACAGGCAGCTCTGAATGTTGGTCACAACCAAGGGGAGGGACCTTTCCCCTGGTGGGAGGAGTGGGGGTGCCTCTGGGCCAAGGCGGTCACTCACCCCACGTCTGCAAGGAACTCCTGGAGACGCTTCTGCCCATGCACAGACCAGAGCTTGAACCTGGCTGCAGTGTAGCATGTGTTGCATAGGCTGTCATGGAGGGACCAGTGCTGGTAGAGTGCCAGGCGGAGGCTGGACCCAGTCAAGGAAGCAGTGGCTGGGCAGTGACCCGTGGCTTGGGCAGTGCACGGCCCTACCCATCCCCAGAGAGCCTGCCTGCACAACCAGTTACACCTCCTTAGCTTCATTTGACCCGTATGGAGAGCTTATAAGGGGGTGTCTGCACACCATTATCACTGTTGGACAGACGGGGAAACTGAGGAACAAGGGTTCTGAGAGTCTAGGTACTGTGGTGACAGAGACAGTCCTCATGGCTACACAGGGCAGTCCATGCTGTCATCACATCTGCTCCCTGCATGCTACACCTAGCTTGGCCCTCTCCCACACCCGCCTCTCTGCTGGACACCCCCTGAACAAAACCCCCTCTTCTTAAACACAGTTTACTGCCAGTGGGGCTGTGAGCATGGCTGTGTGTGAGGGTGATCCTGTCCCCACCCCATTGTGTGCCCCTTCTTCCCAGTCCCAAGGGTCTAAGCAGGATGTCAGGCTGGTTCTGCCTGCCTCCCAGTGTCATGCTGGTGCCCTGACACCATTTCTGCCAACACATCTCCCCTTGAGGCTTGGCTCTGACCACATGGTGGGCTCTGTCCTCAGTGCTGCCCAGCCTGATGGCTGGGACCTGATCCCTGGACATCCTGTGTCAGGCCCTGGTGGGCTCTCCAATCCTGGGAGCTCAGATGCCTCACATTTAACACCTCTTCCTAGACATGACCTTCTACTCACCTATCCAAATCCACGTTTATTGGTCCCCATCCATCCCAGCAGGCATAGGACAGCATCATTCCTGCCATCACTACCTACCACTGAAGCAGCAGGCCCCAGCCCTGCCTTATACCTATGGCTGCCAGTCTGTCTCCCTGCAACCAGCAGTCCAGGGACCTTTTAAGCATAAAGAATTGAACTCAACAACCTCCTCAACCTCCCACTGCCCTGGGCTCTCTGACCTTCAGACTCCACTCACCTCTCCAGTCCCTTCCTCAGGGCCTTTGCACAGCCACGGTCTTGGCCCAGGCTGTCCTCCCTCCCACCCCGTGTGTCTGAGTCTCAGCCTGGGATGTGGCCCCCCCCAAAGGCCTTTCCTGAGTATTGCCACCCAACAACCCCCTGGTTACTCCATCAATACCCCACCTGCTTATGGAACATTTGTGCTCTGTAATCACATGCTGGCTTACTGCTTCCTGACGGGCTTGGCAAGAGTCTGCGCTCATCATTAAACTGCCCGCACTACACAGATAGGCCCTGCAACACACCAGGCCTACAATGAGCTGTAAATAAATAGATGATGCTTCTGAACACAGCACTGGCATTTAGCAGCCAAAGCCATACAGAAGAGCCAGGACAGAGTCTGCTCCCCAGTACCTGGTGCTTTGCCCAGCCTGGAGAGCACACCAGGGCCCCTTTCTCAAAGCCTCTTGTTTCATCCACTGCCTGCCTGAGTACACAGTAGACACAGCAGTACAATCCAGGCCTGCGACTTCACAGCCACAACCACACCACCCCCAGGGGGATGTGGGCTGGGCTTGCAGAGGTGATAAAGTGGTGTGTGGTTGAGCAAAACTGAGGGCAGGGGTGCTGCCTGTGCTTGGCCGGCCTGAACAACAAGGATACTCGTACTCGAAGGAAATCCGTGTACAGTCCACAGAGAGGGAGTTCTCCTCATCCTCATTCCGGTGGTTGTGCCGAGACACATGGCGCTGCAGGATGCCAATGTCCGTTACGTACTTCATCCTGGAATGAAAGCACTGCCAGCCGCCTGGGTGGATGCCTTCCTCCCTCACGTGCAGCCAGGCCACGTGGCTTCCCTCCTTCCCTCGGGGGACCCCCCTCACAGGCTAAGGGGCTAGCCCACCATACAGGCTGTTCCTGTCAGGATGAGGAAGGTCCACCACCTCTGCAAAGCCAAATGTGGCTGTGGCACCAGGGCCTTGGCAGCTAGGTTCTAAGCCCTTCCTCCACGACAAGGATCCAGGCCCAAGGGGGCATGTGAGTAGACAGAGCTGGGAGGGGTGGGTTTTGACCGCAGCCCCTGCCCCCTTGCACTCTCCTCTGGGTGGCAGCTGTCCTGCCCTTACTTATTTGAGGGTTCCTGAGGGCAGGCACTGCAGGAGGCCAGAGCCCTGTCCAGCAGTCACAGTCAAGTGGACTGACTACATAGTGACAGTAGTCCACAGCAAAGGGTGTGGATCCTCTCAAGCACAGCAGGAGAGGGCAGACCCCAGTCCAGGTCCACCTGCAGATGGCCACTGAGGAGGACAGTGACAGTGGAGCCTCATGTGAGGGGCTGCCATAGGCCAGGGACAGTGCCTGGCGCTGCACACAACGCATGCCATCTTTAAGAGAGAAGGGGGAAGAAGGCCCAGCAAGATATCCATGCCTGTGAGACTCAGAACCCTCCTGGTCCCTAGGCTACACCATACGACTCAGGTGGGCAGAGTGGGGTGGAGAGGCAGGGAATGGGGGTGCTGGGGCCTCTGTAAACTGCACAAGGAGTGTTCTTGGACAGGGTTAGGGTAGGGGTCCCTGTCAATTCTCTTAGAGTCCTCACCTGATGGCCACCAGAATGCGGATGAGAGGGGGTGCCGGCACCCCATGCTTCCCAGGTATCTCTATTATGGGGCAGCCCTTCAGCTCTCCATCAGGAGTGATGGGGAGCACTAAAGCCCGCTCACCAAGGGGCAAAAGAGAATTCGGCTCCATGCCAGCCCTCCTGGCAGTCCTTGCCAGCCTTCCCCTTGCCTTTGAGATCACATCCACCCTCCCTGGTAGGACTCCTGGGGTCCTCACCTCCTCCTCCCAGAGCCCCCATGTCTACCATGCAAGGACCACACGGAGAGCCAGGATACTGAGCTCCCTCCTCTCACCTCTGGCTCCACCTGCTGGGCTCCCCAAGGGTGGATGAAGCATACACACAAGGCCTAGTTCTAAGCCCTTCCTCGGTGACAAGGATCCAAGCCTAAGGCCAGCCCCCTCCTCATCAGGGCTCTGCCACCCATCTTCCCACTGCAAAACTGGGCTGCAGCCAGGCCATGCACATGGCCACAGCACAGGCCAACCTCTGACAGCCTGAGTGAGTGCATCCTTACTGGGTGATCTTGTCTTGCACCCACTGGTCCGTTAGTCCAACAATGGCCCACCTGGAAGAGAAGAGTGCAACAAAGCTCACAGGAGCATGGCCTGGCCCAGGCCCACCGCCCGACAGTCTCTCCTCTGCAGGGTAGAAGGTTATGGAGCCAACTCAGGGCTCGCAGCATAGCAGCACAGCAGTGGGAGCTTTTGGTGCACAGGAGGGAGCGCTCCCAGGGCAAGGATGGCAGGCCTGATGTGGTCTCTGGGAGCTGGCTGACCCTAACACTCTCCACCCTCATCTTTCTGGAGCAGAGCTGCAGCAGACTTGGTGCTCAGTTGCTGGTGGGTCCTGGTGTGTCACTCCACCCCCAAGCCCCTCATGTCACCTGCCCCTCTGCAATATGGCTTGCAGCACAACAGACCCTCATCAAGTCCATGTCTGTTGTCCTGGTATGAAATGGCAGGACATAGAGTCACAGAATTTAGGCCTCATAAGAGCCTTCCAAGGTCCTGTCTCTAAGTTCATCTTTTGTGGATGAGATGATGGAGGCCCAAGCTGGCCTGACCTCCCCAAGGACCATGGCCAGCCCATGGCAGAAGGAACCAGGACCTCAGGTATTACCCTCTGTCAGTCCCCAGGCAGTGTCCTTCAATAACCCCCTCTGGGACCAGAGCCAAGAATAGTCAAAGATGCTGGGAGAAGTGAGATGGAGAGGCCCTGGAAGGTTCATGTGGGGGCAGGGCATTCGAGCACCCCACCATATCTGTCAGTGCAGTGAGTCCCTTCTCAGAAGGTCTTCTTCAAAACATGCCACCATGGGGCGTCTTCCCAAGCCCACCCTTTCCTCCTTCCAACCTTCCCATGCATATATTTTGTATCAGATTATTTTGTATTTGTTCTTGTGCTATATCTGGAGTTTTCTGGAGGCATTTCAAGGGGGCATATTCTGACATCAATGCTAAACTGGAGGTACTTGTTGTGAGTGGGCCGTCAAGGGTGCCCCCAAGCACACAGCAGGGGGTGCAGGTGAGGCTAAGAGAGCTGAACCTGAGGATGGCAGGTAGGCATCTGCTCAGGGTGATGACAGAGCACCCTGGGGCCTAGGTGTAACCAGGGCTTTGGTCCTGCCCCAGCCCCCGGCTGTCATAAAACCCTGATTCAGCAAAGACCATTACAATCCCCACCATGGGCTCAGGCCTGGAAAGAATATCCCCTCCTCATCTCGTAGAGGAGAAAATCAGAACTAGAGCAGAGGACCGAGGGGGTGGAGCAGGCCGGACCTGTATTTTTTTCCCTCAGACTCTGGGTTTAGTTTTTAAACCAACCTGTGTACAGCACCCCAATGTGCTGGGTGCTCCTGCTTGCAGCCAGTGCAGCAAACTCAGAGGTGGGCTAAGGGTTATTCCTGTACCAGATTTCACAGCACGCCAGGGAAGCAAAGCTGCCTGACAAAGGCTGCCATAGTCAAATCTCCCACTCCTACTGTCACCTGAACTTAGGAGGCAGCAAGGCTGAGTGGTAGGGTGGGAAGGTTAGAGTTGCACTCGGGCCCCACCCCCTGACCCTCTGCACCCAACAATGCTCCCTACATTTCCCCTAGGAGTTTGTATGCAGACAAAAGCCTCAAAGGAAGACAGCCAGGGCTATGCCTATTCCCAGAAAGGGGTTGTGTCCAATGTTCCTGGTGGGGACCACACAGTGATGTCTTCTTCCAGACCCTGTTCTCACTGTGGAAGGACAAGGCTACTTGGAGAAGAAAGCCCCACACAGCACTGGTCTTGACTGGGGCCTACATACCACAGCATGTCGTTCAAGTCCTTTGACATCATCCACGCCAGGTCAAACATCACCATGGCTGACTGAAAGAAAGAAAGAAGCCTGAGGTCCAAGGCAGCTGTGCTCCTAGGCAGGGTGTGCACCAGGGCTGGGTTGTCCAGGATCCCAGCCAAGCCCCTGCAGATTGAAGGTTTTCCCAACTAGGGAAGGAAGCATTGGTGGATTCCAGGCCAAACCAAGGGAGGAAGACAGAGGACCTCAAGTCATCTGCATGGTCTCCTCTGTTAACTAGTCATTTCTATGTACATACTTCATCATGCAAGGGAGAACACCTGAGTACAGCACTGTGCTAGTGCCTCTACACATCTCACTGGGTCCCTCAGTGATACCTGGGGAGGCAATGAAGCCAGGAGGTTAGGGACCTTTGTCCACACGCTCCTCCTGGCTGGCTGGCAGGCTTACACACATTCTCAGGAAGGCTGGATGAAGAAGGGCCTTGGTTCTCATCACCTGGTCGTTAAAGAGGAAGGGTGCTTCAGGACCTCTGTGAGGAAGATCTTTCTAACAGGGCTGTCTGCAGACAGAAGCAACTAACTCCCTGTGAGCATAGTCTCGGTTTTGGTAGGAGACAACAAGGGGTATCAGTGTCTGACCAGAAGATTCTAAAGTCCCATTGGCTGTGCGATGCTGGGCTGCCCACCAGAGAGGATTTCCAAGGGAATGATTCACAAATCTGGAGGGAGCTGGGCGTCTGCTGCCCCACCCACCTCCCACTGCTTGGAATTTTCCATGTGCTGGGGCAGAGCAGAGAGGGAAAAAGATGATCTTTCAAAGGACAATGAGATCTTGATACTAAAAGGGATACTGGAAATATGGCACTCAGAGTTCAAGGCCCCAGGGCCAAATGCTAACACCAAACACATATTTTACTGGAAACTAATTTTCTAGGGATCCTTACAGCCTTGAGCTCTGCTCAACAGTACCAGAGTCAGGGGCACCTGGGTGGCACAGTTGGTTAAGCGTCCGACTCTTGATCTCGGCTCAGGTCAAAATCTCACAGTTCATGAGTTCAAGCCCCGCATCAAGGTCTGCACTGATGACGCAGAGTCTGCTGAGGATTCTCTCTCCTTCTCTCTGCCCCTCCCCTGCTTGTACATGCTTTCTCTCAAAATAAGTAAACAAACTTAAAAAAAAAATTTTTTTTTAATTAAACAAAACAAAGCAAAAAAATCCCTGCCACAGTCAACACAGTAGGTTTTCCATGTGAAATTCTGTTCCATAACACATGCAGTGATGGGCCTCGGTAATTATAAACAGACTTGTTCTGTATTTTTGATGGTGAACAAAAATAATAGCTGTTGTCCTTTGGGCACCTATTGGGTGTGCAGGATCATCCTAACAACTGCCTCTGAAATGAGGGCTGTTCTCTTCCTTTTATGGAGGAGCAAAAGTTTAAGTCTCAGAGAGGCTACCCCACATGCCCTAGGTCACACAGCAGAAGTTGTGAGGCTCAGATTCAAATCAGGCTTTTATGGTTCTAAAAAAAATTTTTTTTTAACGTTTATTTTTGAGACAGAGAGAGAGCATGAACGGGAGAGGGGCAGAGAGCGAGTGAGACACAGAATCTGAAACAGGCTCCAGGCTCTGAGCTGTCAGCAGAGAGCCCAACGCGGGGCTCAAACTCATGGACCGTGAGATCATGATCTGGACCGAAGTTGGACATCTAACCACCTGAGCTACTCAGGCACCCCAGGCTTTTGTGGTTCTAAAACATATGCTCATTTCTCCTCATGTTTTAGGTCACTGACCCTTGAGTCAGAATTTTATGGTGAAGTACACCTATTCGTACATACCGATGTCCCATGATATTCATACTGTTCATAGTCAAAGAGGATGTCTCTTCTGTAATGACATAAAATGCAGTTCTTCAACAGGAAGCAGTACAAGGAAGACAAACATTTGGAAAATGCTAAAACTTGATAGTAATCAAAGAAACACATTAAGTCACAGTACTCTTTGTATTCGCTTATGGACTGTTTCAGAGTGCACATGTGCAATGCAGGAAAGGGAGCAATATTGACATAAAAGTCTTGTGGCAATGAAAGAAGTAAAATGGCATAGAATAATCTTAGAATCCCACTTTTATCCTAAGACAACAATTCAAAGGAACAAGCAAGACAACACTATGTGCACAAACACAATTGTTCATTGCAGCCTTATTTGTCATGGCAAAATACCAGAAGTAACCTCCAGTTTGAAAAGGAGATTGGCCATATAAGTATAACGCAAGTCATAAAAGTGTTGGAACTATCAAAAATGGTTAGATTAAGTAAAAACAATGCAAAATTAGGTGTGTGTTATGATCACATAAAAAATACACAAGTATGGATACCCCAGGAAGATTGATTCAAAGCCAGAATCTCTTCCAATCATTGAATAGGGATTATATTCACTTTCCTTTTCATTGCACTTCCCGAAATATATTTTCATTGTCCTTTCATGAGGGAGTAGCCAAGTACAACGCCCTCAGTTGGAACAGCAGAGACTTTCAGGGACTGGATCAAGTAACGAATACTCAACTCAACGGCACTGTGGCATGGTCACCTCAAGCTACAATAATCTTTCCATTTTTTTATTTTAGAGTGCTTCAATTTTTTTAAATATTTATTTACTTTTAAGAGAGAGAGAATCAGCGCATGAGTGGAGGAAGGGCAGAGACAGAGGCACAGAATTCGAAGCAGGTTCCAGACTCTGAGCTGTCAGCACAGAGCCTAAAGTGGGGCTCGAACAAATGAACAGTGAGATCGTGACCTGAGCTGAAGTCAGATGCTTACCGACTGAGCCACCCAGGTGCCCCTGGAGCACTTCAATTTTTTAATTTGCAATATGAAGAGGAATTATAGATAATTCAGTTTTCTTCTCATTCACATTTTCTATGAAAACTTTTATACAATTAGCATCTATCTCATTTAGGAAGAACTTACAAATAAAACTATATCTGGAAAAACAACAAAAATAAAAGACAAGGGGCTGTTATCCTTAACAGAGAGCAGAAGACCTCTGGGCCCAGTCCTGCCACTTGTAAGACCACAGCATGATACAGAGGGGATCCAGAGCTCTTCTCCGATACAGGGAACACATGCTCACTCCTGGAGCCACCAGCCCAGAGACTCTAAACTAACTGAATTGGGGGTTCCTGAGTGGCTCATTTGGTTAAGCATCCAACTCTTGATTTTGGCTCAGGTCATAATCTCACGATTCATGAGATTGAGCCCTGCGCCAGGCTCTGCAATGACAGCACAGAGCCTGCTTGGAATTCTCCCTCTCTCTGCCCCTCCCCTGGTCGCATGCACTCTCAATCTCTTTCTCTCTCTCTAAATGTATTGTCCTCAAATGCAAAAAAAAAAAAAAAAAAAAAAAAGAAAGTATTCAGTCGCCATGGAAAACATAGGTATCCCAGAGGGATTGCAGACTCCATGGCACAGGGTGCTGCTTAAAGTACACACTCACCTCCGAGCCTCCCACTCTCTTCGCTGCCTCCTCTTCATGGTTTGTGCCACTATCTCCTGATGTAGGGACAAAGAGAACAAAAGGTTGAGCAAATAGGGGAGGCTGGGTGGCTCAGTTGGTTAAGCATCTGACTCTAGCTCAGGTCATGTTCTTAGAACTTGTGAGTTCGAGCTCCACATCAGGCTCTGTAGTCAGAGCCTGGAGACTGCTTCGGATTCTGTGTCCCCCTCTCTTGGCCCTTCCCCTGCTCATGTGCTATCTCTCTCTCCTTCAAAATAAGCATTAAAAAAAAAGTTGAGCAAATAAGCCAGGAATGTACCCCTGTAGCCCGAGAAGGTTCCGATCAGGCAGAAGCCACTGGGCATGGACCCCTGAGGGAAAACATGGGTCATTCATTCCCATGTCCTGAGCTCAGCCTGGTCCTAGAGAAGAGAAGAACTGAAGTGGGGGATGATTGAGACCTCTCTAGCCCACTGGCACTACAGACACCATATGGTGGACAGAAGCAGATGCTTCCCCAGTGCCTGCTCAGGCTACACTCTGTCCATGTGCTCCGTCTGTCCACTCCAGCCTTCCATCATCCCCATCACTGTGTGATCCAGAAGTGCATAGCTACTTCATACTGGCTTCCCCGCCAGATCACTAAGCACTAATGTTACCAATATCTTTCCACGTACCAGCCACTGGGTTTTTTTTTGTTTTGTTTTGTTTTGTTTTGTTTTGCTTATAGATCCTAGACTTGGAGCTGAAGAAGCCAGCAACCTGGAAACCCCAACAGGCACAGAGAAAAAAAATCCTCAACAAAAGCCAAAGGATCCTGAAGAGCAGCCTTGAAAGACAAAAAACTTTTAGACAATAATTGGTCTAATCCAGCCACCACGACCAAAAACTGTGGCCCCACCCCTATCCACTTGGCAAAGACGAAGTAGAAGCCTAGACTCCCACCCTGGTGAATACCTCCCACCTGTAACACTTCCACCTTTCACTTGTAACATCTCCCAACATGCTCACTGGGGTGGTATCAGAGGAGGCCAAGTAGTGAGCCTAGACCTTTCTTGCCCAGTGGTAACAAGGAGCCACTCCTCTTGGTGGTTAATGGAGGTTAAGTGGAGAATCTTTACTTCTATCTCCACCTGGCTATAAAGAGACACGCTGCCCACCTGCTCCTTTGCCAGAATGATGTCAGAGAAAGCAGGTAACACAGAAGGCTTAATTAAGATCCAGAGTCTCAAAACATAATATAAAAATGTCCAGGTTTCATTTGAAAAGCACTCATCACACCAAGAGCCAGGAAAATCTCAAATTGAACACCAAAACAGGAAATCCATAAATGTTAATGCAAAGATGACAAAGATGTGAGAATTATCTGACAAAAATTTTTAAAGCAGCCATCACAAAAATGCTTCAATGAGTAATTAAAAACACAGTTGAAACAAAAGAAAAAAATAGGAAGCTTTAGTAAATAAGTAGAAAAATGAAGAAAAACCAAAATGAAATTTAAAACTGAAAATTACAATAACTGAAATAGAAACTCAGTAGAGGGGCTCAAGAGCAAAACGGAGGAACAGAGGAAAGAACCAGCAGATAGGATGATAGAAAATATCCAGTCTGATTAATAGAGGGGTAAATGGACTGGAAAAACAAACAAACAAACAAACAGTAACATGTGAACCTACAACAAAAGACCTAACTTTCCTGTCATTGGTGCCCTGGAAGGAGAGGAAAAAAAAAGGGTGAAAACACCCTGGAATAAATAATGCCTGAAAACAAAGAAATATAGCTCAAAATCTGGCAAGAGATATAAACCTACAGATTCAAGAAGCTGACTGAATCCCAATAGGTTAAACCCAAAGAAATCCACACCAAGACACATCGTAATTAAACTTCTGAATATTAGAGCCCCCATTTTTTTTTTAAATCTCAAAAAAAGCAAGAGAAAAATGACATCTTATGTATAGGATAAAACAGTATGAATGCCAGCAGATTTCTCACTAGAAACCACAGGGGCCAGAAGTAGCATAACATTTTCAAGCACTGACCAAAAACAGCTGTTAACCCCAAATCCCATACCCTGTGAAAATATCTTTCAGGAATGAAGGGAAAAGTCAAGAAATTCTCAGGAAAAGGAATACTAAGAGAATTTACTGCCAGCAGAGTGCCTCTAAAAAAAGTTAAAGGACTTTCTGTAAATAGAAAATGACAAAAGAAAAAACCTTGGAACATCAGGATGGAAGGAAGAACGGGTAAATACAATAGGCTTTCCTTATCCTCTTGAGTTTTAGAATAGAATCATGTTTGATTGTTGAAGCAAAATTTATACCATTGTATGAGGTGGATCTAAATGTACACAGAGAATATAAATAAGAAACTCAAATAAACAGAGAAGAGTAAGGGAAGTAAAGGAAGGTAACGTTTCCATATTTATAGCCTGTTGTCTCTAAATCTCTTTGAGTGTACACTCTTATTAATAAAAATATTTCTGGGGTGCCTGGGTGGCTCAGTCGGTTGAGCGCCGACTTCGGCTCAGGTCACGATCTCGCGGTCCGTGAGTTCGAGCCCCGCATCGGGCCCCTGTGCTGACAGCTCAGAGCCCGGAGCCTGTTTCAGATTCTGTGTCTCCCTCTCGCTGACCCTACCTCGTTCATGCTCTGTCTCAAAAATAAATAAATAAACGTTAAAAAAAAAAAAAATTAAAAAAAAAATATCTCTGAGAATATATCTTGAATCCACGTATATTTACAAATCATGAAGATTTAATTACCGTTGAGGTAGTCTCAGAGGGCTAACTTACCAAAATCAAATATGTAGCCCTAAACTTGGATTACTGAAAACACAAGGATAGAGGAGCAAGTAAAAGTATTCCACAAACAAGTGATAAATACTAGACAACTGGATTGGCCTCCAATGTCATTCAAAACAAAACAGAAAAAAAAAAAAAAAGAAAAAAACAAAAAGAGTGGGGTCCCGGTCTAGGTGAAAAGACAATTAAGAGGGGTGTCTGGCTGGCTCAGTCAGAGAAGCGTGTGACTCTTGATCTCAGGGTCATAAGTTCCAGTCCCATGTTGGGTGTAGATATCACTTTATTAAAAAAAAAAAAAAAAAAAAACAAACAGAAATAGCTAAACGCAAATGTGCCAGCCCTGGTTGGATGACACTTCAGAAACAAAAGCAGCTGCAAAATCTATTCTGGGGAACAAGTGAAATTTGAATATGGGTTGAATATTAGAGGACACCGTTAATTGCTTACATACAATAATGGTATTGCATTTATAGAGGAGAATGATCTTAGAAGATGCGTTTTTTTGTTTTTGTTTTTTAACATTTATTTATTTTTGAGAGACAGAGCATGAGCAGGGGAGGGGCAGGGAGAGAGAGGGAGACACAGAATCCGAAGCAGGCTCCAGGCTGTCAGCACAGAGCCAGATGCGGGGCTCGAACTAACAAACCGCGAGTTCATGACCTGAGCAGAAGTCAGACGCTTAACCGACTGAGCCACCCAGGTGCCCTGAAGATGCGTTTTAAAGTCTATTTATTTAGGGGCATCTGGGTGGCTCAGTCAGTTAAACATCCAACTCTTGATTTCAGCTAAGGTCATGATCTCACAGTTTGTGGGATCGAGCCCCTCATTGGGTTCTTTGCTGACAGTGTGCAGCCTGCTTTGGATTCTCTTTCTCCCTCTTTTTCTGCCCCTCCCCTGCTCGCATACATGCATGCTCGCACTCTCTCTCTCTCTCAAAATAAATAAATAAACACTTTAAAAAGTAGATAAAGCTTATTTATTTTGAGAGAGAGAATGCATGTGCCTGGGGGCGGTGGGGGACAGAGAGAGAAGTAGAGAGACAGAATTCCAAGCAGACTCCACACTGTCAGCACAGAGCCCAATGAGGGCTTGAACCAACAACCTGCAAGATCATGACTTGAGCTGAAATCAAAAGTCAGATGTTTAAATGACCAAGCAACTTAGGTCCCCCTGCAACTTATTCTCAAATGATTAAGCAAAAGAAAAAATATACATATATATACATATATATATATAAAAGAAGGCAAATGTGGCAAAATGTGACAAATGTGCAAAATTGCTGAATCTATATGAAAGGTATATGGGCATTCATTATACCATCCTTTCAACTGTTGTATACATCAAAAATTTTTTTAAAATAAAAAATCGGTGGGAAATTATGCATGTTCATGTGAATATCATAGAAAGCATTCACAAACTCAGATTCTAAATAGATACATTAAACATGTCAATGGAGGCTCTGACATGTTCTGACATCTCATCAAGACCAACGACATTCTCTTTACTGACAAACCCTCCCGTCAGTTCTAGCCTGCCTGTTCTTCCCTCAGAGCCCTCGTGTCTGGGGACACTGCACTGGATGTACCTTCTAGGGATATTCTTGGTTCTTTCCTTCCTCATTCAGGTCAAGTGTCCATAGCCACCTTCATAAAAGCAGCCCATTCCCTGTCCAGCCCCTTACCTTGCTTTATTTTTCCTGATATGACACAGCTCTCCACCTGAAACCATCCTTGACCTGTGCTCATTCCTGATGCCTCCCCCACTGGAAAAGAAGCTTTGTGAAGACAGGAATTTGTTCTCTCCCAGAGACACCAGGGCCTTACTGACACCTGGCACAGAGTAGGTGCTGAAATATATTAGTCAGGATGGAGAATTCTAAGACTCTTATCTGCAGAACGTGAATGTTTCCAAAGAAAATCCCCCAGATACTGATATTTGGAGCCTGATGAAAAGCAGTTCGTTAATAGTTAAAAGAATGCTACAACAAAAAGGAACTTTAGATAACAAAAAAAGAGCTGTTAGAAATCAAAGATTAGAAGATAAAGACCAGATGTTGGCCAGAGAGTGGAACAGATAAAGAGCTAGACAAGATGAAAGAGAATCTAAGAATGTATCTGAGGTCTCTGATCAGACTACCCAAAACTCTAGAGAAAGGATGGCTCAAAGGCAGGGAAGGTAAGGAGAAAACACTCCCAGGACACACCACTCAGATGGACAGAGTGTACTGAATGTCCCCAAAATGGCTCAAAAGAGCTCTGCTAAAGCACCTTATTGGGAAATGTCAGGCCAAGGATGAAACATTCCAGAGGCAAATTTCAGCATGGACACCCAGGACTGGGAATCAGAGGGCATCAGCTTCTTCCACAACACTGAACACTAGAATAAAACATGGCCCTATTAGAGGAACAACCACCTCCCACCTTTAATTTTCCATGTAGCAGTAGCCACCAGTGTTGGGCAGGCCACTTCTGTTGGCCAGGCCCCAGATCGGGTAAGCATCTCAGACCCAAGACTCACGAGGCTCAAACAACTCTAATCTTTGCACACAAGATGCTTCCCCTGGAATCACCACTGGAGACTGAGCCTGGCTGAGGGCCATAGATCCATGTCGTTCCTTCATGATGACTGCAGAGAATCCGGAGGGGAGTGGGGAAGGGAGAGGATGTTTATGCTATTTATCGTTTCTCTGTATTGCTGCCTTTTTTTTTAATGTTTATTTACTTTGTGAGAGAGAGAGAGAGAGAGAGAGCATGAGGGAGCATATGAGCAGGGGAAGGGTAGAGAGAGGGAGAGAGAATCCCAAGCAGGCTCTGTACTGTCAGCGCAGAGCCCAACATGGGGCTTGAACCCACAAACTGCAACCCCACGACCTGAGCTGAAATCAAGAGTTGGATGTTTAACTGACTGAGCCACCCAGGTGCCACTTTCTGTATTGCTCAGCAAAGAGCTGAGCTATCCTAAGTTTCATTTCATCTGATGAAATTCTACTGTACAGACAAGGATGCCAAAGCTCAGAGAAGTTCGGTAGCCCGCCTGAAGCCATGCAGCCAGGGGATAGCAGAGTCCAGGGTCAATACCGGTGCCTGCTGAATCCCAGCCACCCCTGGACCCCGAAGGCTCCAGCCTGAGCTCTGACCTCTGGGAATGACGTTACTCAAGACTGTGGTAAGGCCAAAACCCACCTCTTCTAACCGTGTGCGCTTCACAGAAGGCTCTGACCCATTGTCACTTTCATTTCCTGAATGCTCTTCACCTTCTTCTTCATCCCTGAAGATATCATCATAGGCAGGAACTTCGAGATCATCATCTTGTTTAATGAGTAGTTTGATCTAAGATTAAAACAAAAAGCAATCAAGGCTCTCTTCTCTCATTGACAGAAAACTCTCCATTACATGTTTTCTCTTACAGAATCTTATTTCCCAACGAGCTGACTCATTAAGGTTTCTGTACAAAGAGCCACTTGAGAATTTCAGACTTCTCAAACATTTTCTTGCTTTCATTTTCTCTCAGAGGCATTGGAGTTGTACCACGCGATATGCAAAAATTCCAAAAATTAAAAAACTATCCAGTCATGTAAGTCTGGGGAAAAGACTCCCTCTCATGCCACACTCCAAGCAAACAAAATGAACACCCCACAACTTGGACTCTGAGAGAAGACAGGGAGGTGTGCGACCCCTAAGGGAGTAAAACTGCTGTCTCTAAAAGCAGTTCCAGGCTGACTTCACTTAGAGTGGTCCTTCACATGAGAACATCAGGGCCAACACTTTGATAACATGGGTGGGATCAACTCAGAGAATGGTTAGGTGGCTGTCCTGTGCCAGGCTCCATGTTTGCTGCTGGGGGTTCAAAGAGGAAGCACAGCATGGCCATGTTAGGCTAACAGTGGTCTCTTACACTATTGTCTTGTTGGTCCTCACACTACCCTTTGGATGGGCAGGGCAGGCCCTAGCCCCACTTGTAGGGCTAACGCCTCTAGATCCCCTAGTATTCAATGACACCAGGCTGGGCCTCAGCTCACAGGGCAGGCTCAGTGCAGGGTTCTGGTCCCTACACTTTCTAGGTTAAGTGAATTCCAAAATGCATTCTGAGCGCCTCCAAGACTTACTTAGGTGCTATGTTTCTCACCACAGATAAGCAAGACCAGATTCTTGCCCTCAGGCTGGTCTAACTCTTGTAGGAGAGGTGGATACGTGCCTTGCTTAGAACATCAGGTGCAATGTTGCCCATGGCATAAAAGGTACAGACAAAGGATAGAACTTGGGGAAGACATGGGCCCCAAAGGCCTAGTTACCTGGGTGTCATTATAGACATTCACGACATTAACTGGCCTGTGGGTGTCACACACAAAAAATACGGCATCTTCATCAGGCTGAAGGATATCCAATAGGTCTACATTAGCTCCACAGTTTATGAGAATAAAATAATGGAACTGAAAAAAAGAGAGAGACATTGGGAAGTAAGTGCCTTGAGTAGATCCTTTACCTTCAGCATATTAGGTCTCTGAGTCCTTCTGCTGAGACACATCAAGCCCCTGACACCAGTGAGGCCCTGATGGCAAGGGGCTTTACACAGCTGGCCTGTGTGAAGTGCTTTAATATACTACATATGCCATTTCATTTCCATGATGACACCTTGAGATAGGCCCCATGGGCAGCCCTGTGGCTGTCTCTGCTTCACCAAGGAGCACATGGAGGTTCAGCATGACTCAGTCTCATGCACAGGGTCAAGAAGTTGATGAGGAGCAGAACAAGACTTCAAATGCATAAATGGGCCTCTGCAGGGGTACCTGGGTGGCTCAGTCAGTTAAGCATTTGACTTCTATGTCTCTCTCTCTGCCCCTCCCCGACTCACGCTTTCTCTCTCTCTCAAAAATAGACATTAAAAAATAATATGGGGCGTCTAGGTGACTTCGGCTCAGGTCATGATCTCACTGTTGGTGAGTTTGAGCCCCGTGTCAGGCTCTGTGCTGACAGCTCAGAGCCTGGAGCCTACTTCGGATTCTGTGTCTCCCTCTCTCTGCCCTCCCCTGCTCATGCTCTGTCTCTCTGAAAAATAAATAAGCATTAAAAAAATTTTTTTAATAAGTAAATAAATGGGCCTTTGAAGATCTCAGTCACTCTACTGTGCTACCTCTCTGTACTGACAGTGTCGTACAGGTTTAAATTTGTAACAAGTCTCAGGCACCCCATGCTTAATAAGCATCTAAATATCATTTTAAGTCTTACTATATCCTACCTCTATAAAGAACCTTTTGCTTATAAATATCAGGTTGGTACAGGTAGCTCCTTCCGTGATGACAGGAGCTCCAGGCAAGGATTATCTCTGGACAGTCCTAAATGTTGCCACAGACTCCAGAGACCCTGTTCCCTACTCCAGTCCCATCCAGTGGGATCTAAAATGTCCCATCTCTCAGCATAACCCCATGCAGAGGTGGTAAGAGTCCTGGCCTCTACTGTTTAAATTGCAAAGGGAGAAGATATGTTCCTGGATTACCAGTTGGAACTGGGATACTTTCTCTTGGAAAGATAATGTAAAATAGCCACCTTATCTAACATAATGTTAACTAGGCCATATCAAAATCAAACTGCTAAACTCTCAGCACCTTACAATGAAATGTCTGCAACACAAATTCAAAGTTAGACGGTGTCCACATTCACTATCTTTTTTGGTTATCAATTCTGTCTCTACAACTTGAGAGTAAGTCACTCTGCATATATCTCATTTTTTCCTTCCATATTGCCTAATGTAGTTGATACTTAAACATACAAGCAACCTATTGAGGACCTAGAAAGCATGCTAGTGTTAAATTGCAACTGAATTAAAAAAAAAAAAAGACTAATGACTCTAAAATGCTTCTATCATACCTGTTCTTTATGCTCAAGAAATGCAGTTTCAAGTTCTTGCCACCCAGAAACCGGAACCAGCGTATACTGCACGTGATCACACTGGAACAGAGCCTGAGAGAGATCATTTCCAAAAGTTATCATATTTAGGACGTCTGCAATTTACTTTGAAATGCACTTAAAAAAAAATAAGGTTGAGAAACGAATGACCTGTGATAAGTTTAGTAAAATGTTAATGGAAGAAACTAGGTGATAGAAATATGAGTGTTGACTATATCATTCTGTGAACTTTAATGAATTTTTGAAAATCACCAAAGGAAAACATCGAGGGTGGGGGAGGCTTATTTTATTTCTAGGTCTTCGGAGAAGTAGTTCCTGACCCAACAGCCTGATCAAAGGTCATGTAAAAATTGCACCATATTCAAAACCGAACCAATGATCTTCCCTAATAGAGAAAAGAATCCTGTATTTCCTATATTGCTTATGACACCACTGTGCCCTCAGTTGTCACAGACTCCTCTGAAACCCCACATTTGAGAAGCCACTCCAGGTCTAACGGTCTCTCCAACGCAACCATTTTTCAGCCAGGTTATTGCAAAAATACTAACTGCCTTTTGCCGCATCCTTCTCTAACCCACCCAATACTCTTGCCAGAGAGGCGACCTCTAAAAGTCCCTCTCCCCAGATTTCAGTTGCTCCAGCACCCTACCCTAGCCTGCACTCTCTCCTGGCGGGTGGGGAGAAGAGCGGTTCCCTATGCGCTCCTCACCTCCTGCGCCGACTCCCAGCCGATCCTGCACTCCTAAACTCTTCCCGGGGCCCCGCCTGCTCCCTCACCCTTTGGCCCTGGCCCTTCCCTCCCAAAGTACGCAAGGCTCACCTGAAGAATCTTGCAAGCGCACAGAGCGTCCACGTCCGAGGCCACAAAGAGAAGGACCCTCTGTCAGGAAAAGAGAGGGCCAGTTGAACGCAGAGAACAGAACTCGGGCCCCTCGTGCCCTCCCAGAGCCGCTCCCCCGGATCCCCCCCCCCCCCCCCAAGGCCACGAGATGTAAGAAAAAGGGTCACCTGGTTTTGAACCACCTCGTAGAACTCCTTGCGGAAATCGGACACAAACATGGCCACGGCGGCCGGACACCCAGAGCTAGCGCTGAGGATCCAAGAGCTCCGGCGGCGGTCAAGACTCCCGCCAAACAGGGACTCTTCCGATTAGCCCAGAAGCCAACCAATACCTACTTAGTTCTCAGCTTTTCCCTCTTCCCGATTGGGCCATATTGGAGGCAGGCCTAGCGCTCCGCCAACCGGGCTGGAAATGTTAGGCCCGCTCCTAAAGGAGCGTCATCCACAAGCAAGACGCAAACAATGTTGCCCACTTCACTTCTGACTCCCTTTTACCCACAAATCCGACGTTTGGTGGACATCTTTAGTTTGGGAAGAGAAGCCTATTGCCTCCCACTGGGCCCTCCAGGAAAAGGAAATCACGCCATAAATTCAATTCACTTACACATTGAACGAAGTCGTCAGTTTACGATTTCGGTAAACTCTCGGCATAGTTCGAAGGCAAATGTGTAGCTTACTTCCGCCAGCTTCCTCGATGGCTGACGCAAAGGCTGGAAGGTCTACGTGCATTCTGGGTAGTGTAGTAGATAAGGAGAATGGGCCCCACTAAATTGGTCTAGAGGGGAGTACTATAAAAATGTAATTTTAAAAAATTACACAAATTACCCTAGAGTGAACGAAAATTATGAAATAGTATTTTAGTAAATATCCCAGTGAAATTTTAGACCCTAGAGCCATTGCCTGGCCTTTTCCCTTTTGTAGCCGACCGCTGTCCTCCGTACCTACCCCCGGGTCCCGGGTCCTGCACTTCCGGTGAGCCTCCCAGGGCGTCGGAGCGGAAGCGGCGGCGGCGGCTTCGGCGGCTTCGGCGGCTTCGGCGTCTGTGAGCTGAGAGGGTCGGCGGGCTCCCATCCTAACGTTCTCTGGGTGAAGCGGCATCTGCCAGGCAGAGGTGTCCACCATGGTGAGTGTGGCCTGTCAGGGTCTGGGAGCTGGGGCTGGGGCCTGGAGCCAGGGGCCGAGGCCGGGCCCGGCGGGGCGGACAGAAACGGCCACGGAGATGCCGAGTCACCCCCGCCGGGCGAGTGCCGGACCCTTGACCACGATCGGCCTCAGCTTATCTCCGGTAGTCCTGGGCATGGTTCGAATTTCCTCTCAGTTGGACTTGAACTTCTTCAGGGTGAAAACTCTTCTACGTTTGTGTCCACTCACGGGTCTCATAAGTGCTATACAGGTGACAGGTTTCCATTCCACCAAATTAATTGAAAGGTTGGGCGTGAGCAGCAGAGTCAGCCCCCCTAGGGAGAATGCTTGGGAACCCTTCCGGTGGGCCGGAACACTCAGCCCTTGAGCCAGTTCCTCAAGCGCAGTACCTCTTGGTCTTGGCTGGGTTGTAATGATGCCTTCGGCTATTTAAGTGATTCAGTGGATAACAACAGTAGTAGCTAATTGTTGCTGGCGCTTTTTCTCTTACACTTCTTTCAACTGAAACCCACAGTCCCTTATTACACCTTATCCCATTTAATCCCTACTATGCCCTTGGAGACAAGGACGATTAGTATGATTTTAACCATGAAAAAAACAAGGTTTAAAGAAGTAGGTAGTTTACTGGTAGTCAAAGAAGCGGGTAGTGGAAATTTGAGGCCAAGTCTGTCTGGATGCAATGCTGAGTCTCATTACCGTTGTACAGCATTGCCTCAGTGTCATTTGCTTATTTTAGCAAAAATAATGACTACTAGGTTTTGTCCCAAGTATTTCATTGTTGAATCATGTTTCCATTCTCAAGTTCATCCTCATCCACTTAAAGACCCTGAATACCTGATAGGTCTAGGCAGTATACTAGACATTGGGATTATGAAGGAAAGTAGGACTTGGGGTAGGGAGCAGCAGAGAGGGGCAGAAGGTCAGGTTCATGGGTGGATTGAAGGCAGATTGTTAAGGGTGTTAAATACTTCGTGGGGATTTTCTGACTTAATGAGGAACAAAAGCAAAGAGAAAAAATGCCTTGGATGGGGTGGTGTAGTGAAAGCCTCAGGGAAGCCCCACTCCACGCTCTACCTTCACATTTGCTATGCTTCTGGCCAAGACTTTGTTGAACAGAGTTCTGCTTAAAGGAAGGAGAGACAAAGGTTTGAAAACTACTGTGCTAAAGCCCCAGGGATTGAAGAGCCATTTGAGATTTTAAGCAGTAACTTGCTGTGTTTGCATTTTAAGAAGACTGCAGATTCATCTTGCTAATTTTGATTTTGGAATTGCTAGTAAACTACTTAATCAGGCTTTGTCTCTACTTGATGTATATTTGGAATCAAGTCAAGAAATATTTGTCTATTGTGAAATATTTTTTAAAACTTGTAAAAACCACATAAATTTACCATCTTAACTGTTTTAAAGCATAGATTCTGTAGTGTTAAGTATATTCGCATTGTCGTGTATTAGATCTTCAGAAGTTTTTCATCTTGCGAAACTGAAACTCTACCTATTAAACAACAGTTCCCCCCATTTCCCCTCACTTACCCCCTGGCAACCAACATTTAATTCTTGTCTCTATGAATTTGATGGCTCTAGAGACCTCCTATAAGTGAAATCATATAACATTTGTCTTTTTGTGACTGGCTTATTTCTCTTGAGCATAAAGTCCTCAAGGTTCATCCACGTTGTAGTATGTGATAAAGTTTTCTCCCTTTTAAAGGCTGAATAATATTCTATTATATGGGTGTACTACATTTTGTTTATCCATTCATCTGCTGATGGACACTTGGATTGTTTCTATCCCTTAGCTATTATGAATGATGTCGCTATGAGCATGTGAACATCATACAAATATCTTTTCAAGACCCTGCCTTCAATTCTTTTGGGTTTATGCCCTATAGTGCAATTTTATATTTGGCTGGGGGGACGTCATGGCAATTGCAATACTTTGAGAAGACTCCAAATTGCTGTGTAAAATGTTTTCTAAGCCTCACCATAGTCCACAAGTTAAGAGCTGGGATACTAACTTTGGTGGCACAATATCTTGGCTCTACTTATTAGCAGGAGGGACTACCATGGCATAACACCATGAGAGCACATTGGAGGGGCATCAGTCCAAACCCTGGGCAAAGCAAGGAAGGTTCCTGGAACCAGGAAAGGATGGTCATGGAAGCCAGGGGAAAGGGACGGGGTGCAAATGCTGGGTGCCTGCTCTTCCTGTTGTCTGGAATGCCATTCCCTGTTTTTTACCTGGCTCCCTCCTGGCACTCAAGTCTTTGCAGAGTCCCTTCCTGACCACCCATTTAAAATAGCATTCTCAGGAGCTCTTTCCCTTACCCCGTCTTGTCCTTAGAGCATTTATCAGTATCAGACGTGGAAACATTTTCTCTTACTTGATTCCCTTGTCTTGAATGTCAGCTCCTCCAGGGGCAGATGTTGTACCTGTTTTGTTAGTGAGCAAACATCATTAGAGTGTTTTGCTAGTGCTTAGCTCAGAGCCTGGCAGATAGTGGGCACTCAATAGATGTTTTGGCGGAGGCATCTAGGTGGCTCAGTCGGTTCAGCATCTGACTTCGGTTCAGGTCATGCATGATCTCACGGTTTGTGAGTTCGAGCCCACATTGGGTGAGCTCAAGCCCCGCTCCAGGATCTGCTCTCTCTCTCTCTCTCTCTCTCTCTCTCTCTCTCTCTCTCTCTCTCGCGCGCGCGCGCGCGCTCTCTACCCCTTGCTCACTCGGGCACTCAGATAGATAGATTTCTTTAAATTAACAAGAAGAGGGCAAGTGTTTCTGTTGGAGAAACCAGGTGTGGCCGGTATAGGAGATTGTAAGGGCTGTCAGTAGCCAGTCTTTGAGGTGTATGTGAGATCTGGCCTGGATCCTTGGGGAGTGGAGGCATGGGAGACTGAAAGAAGTTAATGACAGGCTTGACGTGGCCAATCATATATTTTAGTAAGATTTAGTAAGAAAGCAGTAGACTCTAGATTGGAGGGATGATACTGGGCATGGCAGAATGTGTAGAAACAGATTTGAGATTCACTGTGCCACCGGGAAGTGCTTCAGGCAGACTGCTCTGGTCCATCAGGATTGCCGTGCATCTTGCCCTTTATACACGTGCAGCAGCATCAACTACCGTGACCTGTTTGGGCTTTTGACGTGAAGAGATGTACCTTTGTTCTGTTCTAACTCCAGTATCTCTTTCCTTCCTTGTAGTTCTCCTTCAACATGTTTGACCACCCGATTCCCCGGGTCTTCCAGAACCGCTTCTCCACGCAGTACCGCTGCTTCTCCGTGTCCATGCTCGCAGGGCCTAATGACAGGTCAGATGTGGAGAAAGGAGGGAAGAGTATGTGCTCGTTTTTATTTTGAATAGTAACCTTTCCTGCCCTCAGCCTACAGTGCTTGCAGTCTTCAGGAGCCCTTGTTTTGCATGTGTAACCAGAAGTTAGTTACAGTGAGAGTCTTGCTTGCCCCAGACTTCCTAAGGGGGGCCTGGGGTGGGAGGGAGAGTTCTAATTATGATTAGATTTATGGCTAATAGCTATCTGGTTCCCGCAATAAATTACAGCAAGTAAAATTCCTTATCAAAGATCATTATGAAATTCTGGCTACTTTACAAGTATCGTGTAGTATGTTTTAAAGATATGACAGCAACTAAATTTTGGCTTTGTGCTGCCTTTTTAATTTTTACTTTCTTAATGTTTCTTAAATGTTCTTTCCACAGTAATTATGCCGCCCTCAGCCCTCGATCAACTCAGTAAGTATTTTCTCCGTGACCTGGGAACTGAGGTCATTTAAGTATGGACAGCAGAAACTTGGGCATATGTTCTTCAGTATGTCCAGACGTAGGCAACCTTCGTTGTGTCTGGATGGGAAGTGTCCCTGGAGGTTGCATACTGGGCTGGACTGCTGGGCCCACGGATGCCTGGTGAGGTGATGGCCAACGGCGGCCAGCTGTCCAGTTGGGGGCCAGTGAGTACTCAGCTCTAGATTTCTCCCCTATGAAGGAGGCTCTCTACTCTCCTGACACCGACCCCCCCCACCTCCACACACACACACTTTATCCAGATCCCATCAGGACAAGGAAAGTTTGAACACAGTGCTTTTCACCCTGCGGAGGCAGCTGACTCTGTTGGCTGGGTTCACTAGGTTTTTCCCTAAAGGAGGCTGTCAGCTCCCAAGAAAATGCTGTGCATAGGCTTTTCACCTCCTCCCCAAACATGTTTCTTTAGTTCCAGGCCCAAATTTCTAGCCCTGTCTGCCCCACTGCATCGACAGCGCATTATCTTCTGCCCCAGAACCTGCCCCTCTCATCAGGTTCTGTCTGTTATAGCAGGAGCCAGAGAGTCCCAAGGGTTGTGAGAGTGGCCACACTTCCTCTTTCCTCAACCTCTCATCCCCTGAGAACAACCCATAGAGACACCTCATGCCCCTGACTACAGGCACAGTCACTGCTTTTTGAGATTCAGTGGTCTTTCTGGTGTGAATTCCTCCCATCCAAGGGAGGATAGTGGAGGTCACCAAAGCCCAGGTCCACACTTGGTATCTGCTACATGTGGGACAGCACTGTAGAGAAGGGGTGCAGCCTGGCCTGGCTATAGACTAGTGACTTGGCCTCTGAACTTCAGTGTTGTCATCTTTAAACAGGGACACATGGCACCTGTCCATCAGAGCTGCTATGTGGCAGGAGTGCCTCCTCTAGATGGTGCCCTGTGGCGTGTGTATAAACAGCCCAAGCCCATGTGACGCCAGTCAGAAAACAGGAGGTGGCCTTTAGCCAGCATCGCTTAACCAATGCCAGCAGTGGCACTGGCCACACACAGTAGAGGCCTTGAATTCTGGCATTTGCTTAGCCAGTGGGTAGATAGAGCACCCTGGAGTTCATAGCCCTCAGGCTGTCATCATAGAGGAGGGAACAAGGCCCCCCCAGAGAGTCTGCCCTTCTATTTGAGCTGACCCAGGAGCTGAGTGCCAGGAGTGACCTTTGGTACAAGTGTCTAAGAAGTGACTTGGATTGGGACAGTAGAGTTTAGATCAGTGTTCAGATCTTTTAAGTCTTGGAAGAAATTTTGTCTAAATGAAATCTTACAGGGAGTCTTAATTTATAAAAGTATCACTACTCAATTTGGAGGAGGTGAGGGAGTGCAGAGGGCTCAGAGCCTCAAGGCACTTCTCTAAATCAGGAAATGCACTTTGAAAACTACTAGACTGAGGAACATAGGGGTTTCCTCCAACGACAAGAATCTTGGATCCTTGGCTACAGCCTGATCTACTTCACCCTGACTGACCATGGTTCTGCTTCACAACTCCACAGCTGAGAGGTGCCCTGGGGACAGAGGGCCTGGCCTCTGGGCCCTTGGCCATTGTACTCCAGCATCCAAGGCACCCTTGGTGACTGGCGGGGGGTGGGGGGGTGGGAGGGGTGGGGGGGTACCCACACCCACTGCTGCCACTTCTGAAGGCTCTTCTCCCTCATCTGTGGCTTCCTGCCCAAGCTTCTTACTTGATCTGCATCACCAGAATCCTAGGCAGAGTCTGCCATACCTCCTGGTGCTGAATGGAACTTTTGTTGCCATGTTTAAACCGACAGGTCAAAGTGGGCTTTAGCGGTTAAGCCAGATCAACCTGGGCCAGTAGCCTGGGTTGAATCCCAGCATGGTCACTCCTGGGCTGTGTGATCCTGGGCTTCTTGCTGACTGGGCATGTTAGTTCCCCATAGATGAAAAGGGTAATGATTGTCCCTACCTCATTGTTCTGGGAAGAGTAAGCAAGAGCCTGGCACATGGCAAACAGTGTTGCTTGTTCACTGCATCAGTCTGTTGCAGAGCCCTCCGCTATGTCCCCGACTCTTGGGTTCTCCTGCTTCACATTGCCTGCACCTCCTACACTCCTGAGTCAGCCTGCCAATGGTCCTGTTGCCTGCCTCTGGCCATCCATGGGGCTTCAGTTTGGGACCACTAGAGTGAGGGGATGGACGGACTGTGTGGTGACCTTGCAGAGAGCCACATTGCTGTATGCTTCCACCCTACATAGTGTCTGGCCCATCCCTTCTCCTCCTGACCACATTCACACCCTGTCCTGGTGCCCCAGCCTCACCCAATTGCTAGCCATTCCCAAACTGGCTAGGTTTCATGCCTTTGTTCAGGCTGCTTCCTCTCTGGCATTCCCTCCCTGGCTGGCCTGCCCATGACTCTCACAGAGCACTGCAACATCTAGGTGTACGTGTTTATTTCTTTTCCACCCTTCTTTTTTTTTTTTTTAATATATGAAATTTATTGTCAAACTGGTTTCCATACAACACCCAGTGCTCATCCCAAAAGATGCCCTCTTTAATACCCATCACCTAACCTCCCCTCCCTCCCACCCCCCATCAACCCTCAGTTTGTTCTCAGTTTTTTCTTTTTTTAATTTTTTTTTTTTAACATTTTATTTATTTTTGAGACAGAGAGAGACAGAGCATGAACGGGGGAGGGGCAGAGAGAGAGGGAGACACAGAATCGGAAGCAGGCTCCAGGCTCTGAGCCATCAGCCCAGAGCCTGATGCAGGGCTCGAAGTCACCAACCGCGAGATCGTGACCTGAGCTGAAGTCGGACGCTTAACTGACTGAGCCACCCAGGCGCCCCTGTTCTCAGTTTTTAAGAGTCTCTTATGCTTTGGCTCTCTCCCACTCTAACCTCCTTTTTTTTTTTTTTTTTTTTTTTTTTTTCCCTTTCCCTCCCCCATGGGTTTCTGTTAAGTTTCTCAGGATCCACATAAGAGTGAAAACATATGGTATCTGTCTTTCTCTGTATGGCTTATTTCACTTAGCATCACACTCTCCAGTTCCATCCACGTTGCTACAAAGGGCCATATTTCATTCTTTCTCATTGCCACGTAGTACTCCATTGTGTATATAAACCACAATTTCTTTATCCATTCATCAGTTGATGGACATTTATTTAGGCTCTTTTCCACCCTTCTAACTAGAAACCCTTGCAGGCATGGATTTTGTCCAGCACGTGGGTGGCAATGAAATTATTTATGAATAAATGAGTTAACGTATCACTTTTTAAAATTGGGGTTTCAGAAAACTTCAAGTGTGAGCCGGTACTGTGTACCTGGGTCACCAAACATTCCTGAGCTCTGGGCCAAGTGATATGTCAGGGGAGCATGGGGTCTACTGGGTGGGTAGGCATCCAGGGGCCTAAGCACCTTGTGGGTTTGAGTGCCTGCTCTGGGGAGCACCCAGGGAGGCTGATTTTCAGAGGAGCGCATTCAGAGAATAGAACTCCCTCACCGAAGCTCTGCCTCAGCCTCTCTCTCCTCTTCAGGCCGACTCAACATTACCTACCCCATGCTGTTCAAACTGACCAACAAGAACTCAGACCGCATGACGCACTGTGGTGTGCTGGAGTTTGTGGCCGACGAGGGCATCTGCTACCTCCCACACTGGGTGAGTGGGACTGTGCCAGTCTCTGAGAGTCTGAGAGTCTCAGGTTGGGGCTTTGAAGTAGGGAGGCCCCCAGCACATGGGAGAGCCTCGCCCCTGGAACAATGACATGGCTAATAGAGAAGGGTTTCGGAACAAGGTTCTGCATGCTGGGGGGTGACCTTTCTTTGACAGTAGACCAACTGGTAGCCTAGAAACCACAGCCACCTGTTTACCTGCCATTTCCTAGGCAAGGCTTTTGCGAAAATAATGAAGCAGGAGTATTTTTGAAGTGGTCTGTGTACAGAATTTTAGGTTTCTATTTTGATTTATTTTTTTAATGTTCATTTATTTATTTTAAGAGCACAAGTGGAGGAGGAACAGAGGGGGGGGGAGAGAGAGAGAGAGAGAGAGAGAGAGAATCCCAAGCAGACTCTGCACTGTCAGCACAAAACCCAATGCAAGGCTGGAACTCAAAAACCATGCATGATCTGAGCTGAGATCAAGAGTTGGATGTTTAACTGACTGAGCCACTAGGGCACCACCCCTGGAATTTTAGGTTTTTATACATTTGCTCCCCAAGTCTAATTTCTCCCCCAGTTTTGTCACATCATCGTGTGTGTGTTTAGATATTTGTCTGTAACTGAGTCTTTCCAAAGTGTATCACTTCCTTGCCATAAAAACAAAGTCTCTTTTTTGCACTCAAACTTTCTCTTGAGCCTGGGTCCTTCCTTAATGGTAGGCCCGGCCAGCCTCTTCCCCACGGGAGCCCTGCACTCCCATCACACCTGCTTCCTGGTCCCTCCTGTGTTGTTTCCCAGCCTCTGTCCCAAAGGAGCTCTTACTCACGCCTCAAAGCCCAGACTCAATTTGCTTCCTTGCTCAGTTGCCCTTCCCAACACTTGCCACTTGGTACCTTATTGTCCTGTAGGTCTACAGGTGCCCCTCCTGGGCTGGACGACTTGTCCCACTCATCGGATAGAGTGATGTGGGTGGCTGAAGTGTTGCACACTGACAACTTCTCAGGGCCACTCTGGATCCTCAGAGCTGCTCTGGGACCCATGTGTAGAGGTAAAAGAGGAGGTGGTAACACTGGGGTACACCGTACCTCCAAAGTTCTCTCTCCAACCCACAGACTTGGTGGCCCCTTGTCCAATCTCCCAGGATGCTTTGGACCAGAAAACTAATTGGATCCTTTTTGCCAAGAAATATCGTATTCCCTGGGAAGCTTCTTTAGGTAGCATAGACCTGCCTCTTCCTGGGCTGGCCTTCCAGCTCTTGGCCAGAGCAGATGATTGCCTAGGGGTTTCCAGTTGCTGCTGCAGAGCTGGCCTAATGATCTTTTGACCCTCAGCGGTACGTGAGCAGGTGCTTTCTGTTAGGTGCTCTGTCCCACCCAGAGCTCCCAGGCCTCTTCAGGACAAGTCAGCCTGGAGCAGATGCTGGCCTTTCTTCTAGCACCTGAGGCCTCATCCGCTGGCCGAGATCGAGATCTCCGCCCAGGACCACTGGGAGTGCGTGGAAGCCTGCTGCCTTGTGCCTGTCCTACTATGTGTACTACATTTGTTGGAGCGACCACACCAGCCTGAAGAGTGTCCTTCAATGAGAGTGTGTCAGGACCTCTACAGGCCCACAGGGCCCTGCTCACCCTCTAGCTTCACTCATGACCTCTGCCCTCCTTGGCCCTGGCCTACCTTCCTCTTACCTGTATCTTGTCCTTGGACTGTTAGAGTTACCTCCTAACCGCCTCTGTGAGCCACAGTGCTGGTCCGTCAGTGCCGCCTGGGTGAAGCGTTCTTGAAGGGATGTGATGCCTGGGACTGGCTCCAGGGCAGCCCAGTGTGGGATGCGGTCAGGGAGTGGGGTGTTGAATGAGGAGCCGAGGTTAGCTGTGATCTGTTGAACCGAGGGATGGGTGTGTAGAGGCTCACTCATACGGTTCTCACTGCACTTTTTTTTTTTAAGGTTTTTTTTTTTGTTTTTTGGGGTTTTTTTGGTTTGGTTTTGGTTTTTGGCTTTTTTTTTTTTTTTAAGCTACACCCAACATGGGGCTCAAACTAAACCTCAGGATCAAAAGCTGCATGCCTTACTGACTGAGCCAGCCAGGTGCCCCTGGTTCTCTCTGAGCCTGGGTGGCTCAGTCGGTTGAATGTCTAACTTCGGCTCAGGTCATGATCTCGTGGTCTGTGAGTTCAAGCCTGGCATTGGGCTCTGTGCTGACAGCTCAGAGCCTGGAGTCTGTTTCAGATTCTGTGTCTCCCTCTCTCTCTTTGCCCCTCTCTTGCTCATGCTCTGTCTCTCTTGCTCTCAAAAATAAGTAAAACATAAAAAAAAAAATTGTTTTTTAAATAAATAAAATTTTTTAAAAAAAAGAAAGTTTAAAATTAAAAAAGCAAAAAACCACTCCCAAGACATGCAGGGTTCCTCATTCCTGGCCCACCCTCCTTGTCTCAGACCCTTGAGTGTCAGCCTTATGGTCTCTTGACTTCCTGCACACCAGGTACTCACAAGCCTTTGTTCGTATCTTTCTGCCTTGTTCCTCACCCAGCACCCACCACACAGGGTGGTTTCATAGAAGTATGAAGTTATCTTGTCAGTTTTATGTGACCCCCTGTAGCAGACACCTCTGGGGACTTGTCACCACCCTGCACCTGCCTCAGCTATATGGCCATTCCATTTGAGGTAAGCCCACCTGGTGCCATCATTATCCTACTCCCGTTGCAGCCGTGTTTGCTCCAAGGCCTTGTAAGTTGTGTGTGAGACAACTCAAAGGTATGGAGGGGTGAGCTTCCCTGGGGAAACACTGTCCCTAGGAGACCTGGAGCTAGTGGCCTTTCCTTCTAGGGGACCATCTTTTCTTAGAGGCTGACAGAGACACATTGCTGGCTGCAGGCACCTAGGTAGTACCCCAAGGCCTCCTTCCTTTCACGCCTTTGACTCACTTGCTGGTTGGCTTTACCTTCTTTCCTAACATCAAATCGCAATTAAATTACATGTCCCCAAGTCCTCATCTCAGGCTCCTCTTCCAGGGACCCAAGGAAGAGCCATCAGAATGCCAGACTTTGGCCTGCTGAGTATGTGGTTAGATGATGCTCATGCTGGCCACTTGATTTCCAGGAGCCTCATGTAGCTTTCTTCTTCTTTTAGATGATGCAGAATTTGCTGTTGGAAGAAGGGGGCTTGGTCCAGGTGGAGAGTGTCAACCTTCAAGTAGCCACGTACTCCAAATTCCAGCCTCAGAGCCCTGACTTCCTGGACATCACCAACCCCAAAGCAGTGTATCCTTTTGAGATAAGGGTTCTTCTGGACAAGGGAGGGGTGTGCTGGCAGTCTGTAAAAAGCGAGCTCTTTGTTGAGCATGTGCCTACTTTGGGGACCACACATTTGTTTCTGATTGGAGTTGTGGTTTGAGAATAATGGTGTTTAGCCAGCATGTCCACCCTGGCCTGGACCTGGGCTTGGGCCTGGACAAACACACGCGGCACTCTCTGGGCCTCTTCTGGACACTCTCCAGGCACTTCCTTGAGAGCAAAGTGGAACCCTTCCTCCAGGTAGACTGGGGCACCTGGCACAAAGCTCAGTGTATTTGGTGGAAGGAGGCTGGCTGGTTTGCCTCTAAGGCCCAAACCCTCACGGGCCCCTCGTGCCCCACCTCAACCATGAATGCTACTCAGCCTCACCTTTTACCCAGGGTTAATGCTTTTCACTCCAAACCATTGGGGAGCAGTGACACAGTACATTTTTCTGTAAGCAAGAGAAAAGAAAAGGTTTTAGGTTTTAGTGGTTTTTGATAATGTTCTCTGAATGTGAGCCAGACATGGGTGTTGATAATTTAAGAAACAACTGGTGTGGGCAAGGAGCATGCTGTGTGTGGTCTGTGGTCTAGACCTCTAGATTGGAGGCCCTGGCTTGCTTGTTGAGATCTTGTTATAGGGCAACCACTCCACTATCTGTTTTTAAAAGGCTCGATAAAACACAGTTGAACAATACAGACAGGTAGGTAGTTTAAAAAAAAACAAAACTGCTTCTACCCGCCCTACTTGCACACTGTCCCCAACCCCAACCCAGGAGCAAGCTGATGTCGGCTACATCCTGGACGTGTGGGCTGTGAGTCTCCTGCTGACTATGTCTGGACCAGCGTATTGAGTTCCCTATGACTTGGTCCTGGACATGGTGTGGGCTTGGGGAGCTGTGCTCGCCACACTCATCATTGGAGGCTTCCCGTTTTACAGGCAGGGTGACATACTGTGACATGTCTGCTCACCTGATGCCTCAGAGCACTGCCTTGGAGGTGCTTGTCTGGTGATCAGTGCCCAGGAGTGTCTGCCTCGATGACCATGCCCCCTTTTGATCTTCTCTGGATTTTCATGTGTGTTGCGGTGCAGACTTTCCAGATTGTTTTCAGAGGCTGTTTCTATCCGCATGGTTAACTTGTTAGTTCATGGAGAAAGAGTGTCAGTTTCGTCAGCGGAGAGGCAGTCTGGTGCTCCTGGGTCTGGCTGACAGTCAGGATAAAGTCACTCTTAGTAAAGGCAGACTCAGCACAGAGCCAAGAAGGTTGGGCACGTAGAGCTGTGATGCAGAAACCAAGTGGGCTGGCTCTGACAGCTGGGCTGGAGCTAAGGGAAGGGCACCCCAACAGCATGGCATTTTATGCAAGGGAGCGAAGACAGTGTACACAGAATGCCCTTTCACAAAGCTGTTCTCATCTTGAAAGGCTATCTGACCAAGAGAAGGGATCCTGGACAGGCTGAGTCTTCTCCCCTCAAGTCAGACTCTTGAGAGCCTTGCCTGGTATGCCATGTCACAGTGCTGGGTTCTGGAGGAGTGTCGTATGTTTGCCCATTCTATTTAAAGTAATTCTCTGAATTGACAAGGATGATATGGTTAAAGTATTCCGTGTGATTAGGCATAACTCCCTTGCCTGGGCATTTGGGTTATTCAGTTTTAGAGAAATTATTATTATTTGCAATTATAAAAAGGGTTTACAGGTTACCTTTCCCTCTTTAATTTTTATTTTTTTAGTTTTTATTTTAGAACATACTGCCCTAAAGTTGGGTTACCACCTAAAAGATAGAAGAACAAGTGTCAGAACATCTTTGATTTTTGATGAACTTTTGAGGGGGCCTATTTATGATTCATTCAGTCTTTTTTTCTTCCATACTCCCATAGGATTTTTAAGATCAACTTGTTGAGTGTAATTTACATACAATAAAACTCCGAGTTTGGTCAGTTGACAAACGTGAACACCCATGTACCCAGAACACTTCCATCTTCCCAAAAGGTCTGCTGTGCCCTTGCCTGCCCCTCCTCACCTGATATCCAGCTCTAGGAACCTCCCTGCTGCTTCCCACCCCTCAGAGAGCTGCCTTTCTTGAGGGAACACTTTGTGGCAGTTTCTTTCCCTCAGCAGTGTTGGTGAAATTCATCCATCTAATGAGTTCACCCTCTCTTATTGCTGAGTAATATCTCACTGTATCAAAGCCGTGTGTTTTAGCACCAGCCCAGTATATGCCTGTCTGGTATACTTTATGACAGTGATCATCTAAACCTTTATAGAACTTGTTTCAGATTTAAGGTACCCATCTTGCCATGTTGCCTTAACAGTGTGTGTCTGCAGATTAGAAAACGCATTAAGAAATTTTGCCTGCCTGACCACAGGGGATGTGATTGCCATCAACTACAATGAGAAGGTGAGTGTCTCAACCACGGGGCCAATAGGGCCCAGAGCCAAGGTCAGCGTAGGTCACACCTGAAGACTTGCAGTGTCCATTCTGATGTTTGAATGGGGGGTGGGGGGAGGGATCTTTCATTCTTTCTTTCTTTAAAAATATTTTTTATTTATTTTTGAGAGAGAGAGATAGCACAAGCGGGGCAGGGGCAGAGAGGGAGGGAGACACAGAATCCAAAGCAGGTTCCAGGCTCTTAGCTGTCAGCACAGATCCTGACCCAGGGCTCAAACCCACGAGTCATGAGATCATGGCCTGAGCTGAAGTTGGTTGCTTAACCGACTGAGCCGTCCATGGGTCCCCATTTTTTTTTAAGTTTATTTATTTATTTTGAGACAGAGAACATGTGGAGCATATACACACGAATGGGGGAGGGGTTGAGTGGGAGAGGGAATCCCAAGCAGGCTTCCTGCTGTCAGGCTGTCAGCACAGAATGAATTGGGGTTCTTTTTAGGCAGGGTATGCATGGCTTTTATCAGGATTGCTGCCTACTCTTTGCTTTTTAAAATCCTTATGTGTTCATGTTTAAACCCCTGTAGTAATTCATTCAGCAGCTCTGTTTTGAGGATTGATTGCATTTACAGTTGAATGAGCTAAACATTATTAATCATAGTCTGTATCCCATGGGGCCAAGGGTACTGCTTGTGCCTCCATTAGAACCTCTCCACTGCACCTATGATCTGAGCTAATCCCTTTGCTGGTCTGTGGGAACACAGAAACAAAGTAGCCTGGGTCCTTGTCCTTGTGATTCCCTCCCTTGGACTGGCCCTCAAGGAGCTGGCCCTGCAGGGTGCTCCCAAGTGCTGTGGGGCACAGGGGAAGCAGAACCTGGCTTTGCCTGGGGACATTGTCACCTGACACCCAAGCAGAGACAAGAAAAGCAGATATAGACCCTTAAGGAAATCAGTATTGGCATTTTCAGATGCAAACATAAAGTACTTATGTGTAAAATGTTCAAAGATATTTTTAAAAACAGAATCATAAAATTTAGCAATCAATAAAAGACTACCAAAAATAACCAGGAGGGTTTGAAAAACAGTCAAAGAGTTAAATAACAGCTGACAAAGAATTAATGAAATGAAAGCTAAATCTGGAGAAATGCCTTAGAATTCTACACGGAGGGGCACCTGGGAGGCTCAGTCGTCCGATTCTTGGTTTCGGCTCAGGTCATGATCTCATGGTTTGTGAGTTCGAGCCCCAAATCAGGCTCCATACGGATAGTGTGGAACCTGCTTGGGATTGTCTCTCTCTGCCTCTTCCCTGCTCACTCTCTCTGTCTCTCTCTGTCTCTCTCTCTCAAAAATAAATAAGATTAAAAAAAATTTCTACACAAGAGATCAAGGCAATGAGCATAGGGGAGACTGAATTATTGGGTACACTGAGAGAGTCACACACACTGTGAAAATCCCAGCAGGAGAGAATGATGGAGCCACAATATTGTGAAGAGATAATAAATGAAATTGTTTTAGAACTGGCTTTCAGCCCACAGTAACAGGGAGTATAGTATATATCAAACAGGGTGAGTTGCATATACCAAATAAGCGGAGAGAAGGTACTTAGAAAAGAACAGTAAATAGTAAGCCTTTGAACAGCAACTGTTACAGCCAAAAATAGCAGAATACAGTTTGCCCTTGAAGAATATGGGGTTAGGGTCACCAAACCCACAAATAACTTTTCAGTCCCCAAAATTTAACTACTAATAGCCTACTGTTGGCTGGAAGCCTTACCAAGAACATAAACAGTCGATTAACACATATAGTTTATGTTATATGTATCGTGGAGCTGGACAAAAGAAAATGTTGTTAAAAGAGTCACAAGGAGGGGTGCCTGGGTGGCTCACTTGGTTGAGCATCTGACTTTGGCTCAGGTCATGATCTCATGGTTCATGAGTTCCAGCCCCTAATCAGGCTCTGTGTTGACAGCTTGGAGCCTGGAACCTACTTCAGATTCTGTGTGTCTCTCCCTCTGCCCCTCCCACGCTCACACTCTGTGTGTGTCTCTCTCTCCCCAAAATAATAAATAAACATGAAAAAAATTTAAAAAAAAAGAAGTCACAAGGAAGAGAATATACATTTAAGGTATTGTGCTGTAAAACTGCATGTAAGTGGACCAGCGGCAGTTCAAACCCATGTTGTTCAAGGAGCAACTGTATCTTCAGAGGCTGACAGAAAGTAACTGTCACCAAAATCTTTAAAGAATGCAGGCAAAATCAAAATATTTTCAGATAAACCAAATCCCAGAGAGTTTATTTACTAATGGAACTTCAAAAGCATGTGCTTCAGGAATAAGCATTCTCCTAGAAGGAAAGACCAGCATGCCAGAAGGAATGGTGAACAAATAAACTAGCAAATATGAAGTAAATCTTGGTAAATGTCGCCACATAAAGCAGTAATAACGTTTGAGAGCCTCGAGCAAGAACATCTAAAATATTAGAAAAGAATAAGCCTGAAGAGTTGTTCAGAGTGAAAGTGTCTGCAACCCAAGAAAAAGTTCAATCAGTAAAACTAACTGGGAACTCCACATACATGTTGAATGTTTAAGAATAATACAAAACACTAGAAATTGTCATGGAAGTATAGGAAGTATACCTCACGCAATATATTCTAGCATTTCTATAGTGCTCCTTCTAAGATTTTTCTTTCCCAGCTCTGGTTGCAACATAGTTGGTATTATGGTCCACTAATTCCTTGTGACCTGCAGTTTGAAGGCAGTACTGTAGCAAAATGAGAACATGTTCCTCCGGAGACAGGGGTGCATGTGCAGATTTCATAGCAGTTTTGGTAGTAGTGTGGTGCTGGCAAACCCATTGGAGTCAGCCCAGATTTTGACTGGAGAAATTGCGTTACATCCGTACAGTAGCATGCGTTCATTTCTGTTCATCTTTTTTTTTTCTCCCAATTTTTTTAACGTTTATTTTTTTTTTTTAATTTTTTTTTAACGTTTATTCATTTTTTTGAGACAGAGAGAGACAGAGCATGAACGGGGGAGGGTCAGAGAGAATCCGAAACAGGCTCCAAGCTCCGAGCTGTCAGCACAGAGCCCGACGCGGGGCTTGAACCTACGGACCGTGAGATCATGACCTGAGCCGAAGTCGGCCGCTCAACCGACTGAGCCACAGGCGCCCCAACGTTTATTTTTGAGAGAGACAGTTTGAGTGGGAGAGGGGCAGAGAGAGAGGGAGATGCAGAATCTGAAGCAGGCTCCAGGCTCTGAGCTAGCAGCACAGAGCCTGATGTGGGGCTTGAACTCCTGAACCATTGAGATGATGATCTGAGCCCAAGTTGGCCACTTAACTGACTGAGCCACTGAGGCGCCCCTGTTCATTTTCTATTAAATAATGAGGAAACTTAAAAACAGACTGGGCACACGAAGCCTTCTCACTTTACTTTGGGGACCCTCCCCCTAATGTTGAGGCTTTTGTTTAATGGTGGGACTCTCCAGACTGTTCTTTGTAAAAGCAGGACATACTCAGGTAAACAGAAAACCAGAAACGATGCATGAAAAAGCAGATTCTGCCACTTTTTGTTCTTATCCTTCTGAATGTTTGTTTGTTTGTTTGTTTGTTTTTTGTTCATGTTTATTTATTATTGAGAGCCAGAGAGAGACAGAGCATGAGCAGGGGAGGGGCAGAGAGAGGGGGAGACACAGAATCTGAAGCAGGCTCCAGGCTCTGAGCTGTCAGCACAGAGCCCAACACAAGGCTTGAACCCACAAACCGCGAAATCATGACTTGAACCGAAGTCAGACGCCCAACTGACTGAGCCACCCAGGCACCCCGCTTCTGGATGTTTTGATACACATTTTTGACACACTTGAGATCATCTTAGACATACAGCAATATGACTTTTTTTTAACTTCTCCCATTGACTGCATGGTATTCCGCTGGTGACTATAATTTCTATATATGTGAACAAATATTATTCATTTAGCCAATTTATTGGTAGGTATTTTGAGAATGCACTATTATTAGCAATGTTGGAGTGAGCATTCTCAGAATTTTCTCTTTGGGTATTTAGCTAATTATTTGCTTAGAATAAATTCCTAGAAGTGAACTTCCTGAGATAAAGGTTGTGTCTTTTGCAATTTGATGCATAACTACCTTGTCTGATTTGAACCACTTATGGGCATCAAAGCAGCCTTCCTCCACAAAGGCAGCTCCCTTGTCATAGCAAGAGGTGCATCTGGGGGAGGGGGTCATGGAGGTGAATGGTGTGTCTGCGAGCCTAGTAGGGAGCCACAGTAACATGAATGACGACAGCCCCCAATGCTGCCATGAACTGTGAAACTGATTTTTGTTTTTTTCCTACAGATTTATGAACTGCGGGTGATGGAGACCAAGCCTGACAAAGCCGTGTCCATCATTGAGTGTGACATGAATGTGAGTACCTTTGCTGCTTACAAGTGCGCTTGGGGTGAAGGAAGATGGGCAGTTGATGGCCCCTGCAGGCCAGTTCCCCTCGAGGGTGTCATGTAGCCCCTGGGACTGTTTGGGTGAAAGAGGAGGAAGATGATATCAGAACATTATAAGGAGGCTGCTGACCTTATGATCCTTCTTAGACCAAGAGAACTGGCAGAGTTGTAGCCAGTTCTGAGATGGCTGCACCCACCAGCATCTTAGACATGCTAAAGAAGGAATATTCTTTTTTTTTTTTTTTTTAAATGTTTATTTTTGAGAGAGTGTGAGCACGGGAGGGGCAGAGAGAGAAGGAGACAGAAGATCCGAAGTGGGCTCTGTACTAATGGCAGAGAACCCAATGCGCAGCTTGAATTCATGAACTGTGAGATCATGACCTGAGCCCAAGTCGGATGCTTAACCGCACTGAGCCACCCAAGTGCCCCTAAAGAGTGAATATTCTTAAAAGCTGAGGAAACTTGGGGCACCTGAGTGGCTTAGTCAGTTAAACATCTGACTCTTGATTTCAGCTCAGGTCGTGATCTCACAGCTTCATGGGTTCGGGCCCCACGTCAGGCTCTGCACTGTCGGCAGTGTGGAGCCTGCTTGGGATTCTCTCTGCCCCTGCCCCACTTGCACTGTCTTTGTCTCTCTCAAAATAAATAAATACACTTAAAAAATAAAAAGCTAAGAAAACTTAGCTCCTGTGTAGGAAGCAACTACTGGTACACACAACAGCCTAGTAGATCTCCAGGGAATGCTGCCGAGCAAGAGGGGCCAATCCCAAAAGGTTATATTCTGACATATGTTATATGTCCCATGTGTATTACATTCTTGAAACTGGCAAGACTTTAGACTTGGAATACAGAGTAATGGTTGCCAGGAGTTAGGAGAGAAAGCCAGGAGAGAGGCGGGTGTGGTTGTAACAGGACAACTCAAGGGGTCCCTGTGATGTTGGAACAGTCCAGTATCTCAGCTGTGGGGATGGAGACATTGCCCTACACTTGTGATAAAATTATGAGGCCTTAACATGCACACACCAGTGAGTCAGTATAAAACTGGAAAATCTGAACAGGAAGGTGGGATCATGTCACTGTTGCTATCCTGGTGGTGATACTATATGCAGTTTTTCTAAAACACTACCATTGGGAATACTGGGCAAAGCATACAGGGCAACTTTCTGTAGCATTTTTTACAGCCACATGTGAACCTACAGTTGTCTCCATTAAACTGGAAAAGCTAAGGAAGCCTAAGTGTCTCCACATCTCAAAACTACTTTTCTGACACCACAGGTAGACTTCGATGCCCCACTGGGTTACAAGGAGCCTGAAAGACAAGTCCAGCATGAGGAGTCTGCTGTAAGTTGTTTCACCAACATCCCTCCCCAGCTCCAGCACTGTTTGCCCTCTTTGGTAATGGGACTTTTGTGGGAGGGTGTCCTGGTTTTGTCCTGACAGCTGATTCTCGTTTGGCCTCTGCCGGTGCTGACATGGCCACGTGCCCTGCTCCCGTGGAACAGTGTGTCCCAGCTGTTGGGGTGCCGGGTTGGCAGTAGCAATGAGAGGCCCAAGAGAAAAGCTGGGGTATCCCTGCTGAGAGGCTTATTGCATGATTTCTGTCCCTATCAGGAAGGCGAAGCTGACCACAGCGGCTATGCTGGAGAGCTGGGCTTCCGTGTGAGTACCAGGCCACACATTTAACTTTCTGTATGCCCACTGTGCCATCTGGGGACCTCCGTAGGGACTGGGGCTCTGGGCATCCGTGTACACACATATCTGGCACTTTCTCGGTTACGTGGCACTTTACATCCATTTTCTCCTGGAATCCTCCTAACAGTTCTACAAGGCTTTTCCAATTTTTCTTCTTCTTTTTGAAGATTTCTAACTTACCAAAAAGTTAAAATAGGACACACGTATTCTTCTCTTAGATTGACCAGACATGACGACATTTGCTCTATCCCTAATAACATGGCCTCTGTGAAAGGAAGTTGCAGTGTGACCTCCCATCGCTGCCGCCAGCCAGCCTCCCTGGGAAGAGGTAGAGATGGCTGGTGTGCTGGCACCAGGGTGCTGGGAGGCAGCAGAGGAGATGGACTAGAAAGTAGAGCTGTGGGGCATTGCAACAGAGGCCTTAGCCCACCCCACCCCTGGGGCCCTGAGCTGGGTGGCCCTGCAGAAGCTAGGGCCAGACCTTTTGACCTGTCATTAGCTATTGGCTGCCCCCATAGGGTGGCTGTGTTTGGGCCAGGAGGCTCCTTTCATCTCCCTGTAATCCTCTGAGGAGCTGGGCGGAGAGTTCTCGGCTGTCCATACTCCAGCAGCTGGGGAGTGAGGGCTTCAGTTCTTAAGGGGTCTGGACAGCCCACCTCCAACACACATCCCTGCAGCGATCTCTGGGCAAAGGGCATGTGTATGCTCACTAGCTCTTGCGCACTTTCTTGCTCACCTGTCTAGGCCTTTTCCGGCTCTGGAAATAGACTGGATGGGAAGAAAAAAGGTGTAGAGCCCAGTCCCTCCCCAATCAAGCCTGGAGACATTAAAAGGTGGGTCTGTCCCGACTCTGCTCCCGCCTGATGCTTTTGTCATCCTACAGGGAGGCTCTGTGCCAGATTCCTGGGGTGGGGCCACCTCACTGGAGCTCTAGAGACCAAGCCTGGACCAAGGAGGCTGGCAGTATTAATGGATGACCCCTGCCTGTTCTCCTCAGTGGGCTGGAGCACCACCAGAGCCACTGTTTCTGGAGGGGTGGGGAGGGGGACAGTGGGTATTGGTGCCCTTCCTCAACTGCCAAGCCTCTCCCACAGCCTCCATTGGTGCTTCCAGTTCTGCCTCCACCTGTTCCCAAGTAGTACCTGATCAGCTTGCTTTCCTGTTTCAGGTCATTCCACTACCTGTTTAGTAATCTCCCTGTTTTCCTATTTTGTGACTTCAAATAATTCAAGTCACATTATGTCAACTTCCCTCAAACAGGAGGCAGGAACTGCCTTACTTAATGTGTTTCTGTTTAGGGGCCCAGAGACTCTTAGAGCAGTTTCCCTGCTCTGGTGGCCTTCATGGAGGTAGCAGGGATATGTCGTCACCTGTCTACTCTGTGTGTTAGAGCAGAAGGAGAATGCTGGCAGTGTTTTTACCCAGTCTCTTAAGAGAGCTTAAAGAATTCAGTGTGAATGTAGCCCTTGCAGGCTCTATGAGGCTAGAGGACAGAGATGATGAGGCCCCCAAGCCTCCAGGTGACCCCTCCCTGCAGGCCAGGCCCCAGGTCTACGGGCCTCTTCCCCAGTTGCCTTCAGGTTACTTCAGGAAGGATGCTGGGGAGCACCAGAGGGCTGGCCCAAGGCCAGAGTGGGTACAGCAGTGTACCCCAAAATGAGAGTTGTCGGGAGGACACTTGTATCTTCTGCCTGCCTTCCTCTTGATTGCCAAGAATGAATTTTAGGGGTGCCTAGGTGGCTCGGTCAGTTGAGTGTCCGGCTCTTGATTTTGGCTCAGGTCATGATCTCATGGGTTGTGAGATCGAGCCCTATGCCGGGCTCTGTGCTGACAATGCAGGGCCTGCTTAGGATTGTCTCTCTCCCTCTCTCTCTGCCCTTCCCCTGCTTATGTGCATGCTCGTTCTCTCTCTCTCTCTCTCTCTCTCTCTCTCTCAAAATAAATAAATAAACTTTAAAAAAAACAAGGTATTTTAATTCAGGGTATCTGGGTGGCTCAGTCGGGTAATTGTATGAGTCTTGGTTTGGGCTCAGGTCATGATCTCATGGTTTGTTAGTTTGAGCCCCATGTTAGATTCTGTATGGACAGTATGGAGCTTGCTTGGGATTCTCTCTCCCTCTCTGCCCTTGCCCCGCTTGTGTGTGTGTGCTCTCTTTCTTCCACACCCCCCTCTCAAAAAATAAACATTAAAAAAAAAATGAATTTTAATGCTTTTTTCTCTTGAAACTAACACTTCTCCTCCTTGCTCTCCTTCACAGGGGAATTCCCAATTATGAATTTAAACTTGGTAAGATCACTTTCATCAGAAATTCACGTCCACTGGTCAAAAAGGTTGAAGAGGTGAGTTTATTTTACTGGTAATGAAAAGTTTTATTTGTTAATGATGACTGGAGAGTTCTTTCCATTCTGAATAAGGATGTTTCTGTCATATTTTTCCCCATGCCTAGGGCCCTCCTCTCCCTGGCAGCCTGATTGTCCCGTTGAGACTATGCGGGGAGTGTGTAGGCCACAGCTCTGGTGTCACCTGGCAGTGGTGATCGACACAATACCAGCTCACAGAGCCTTGACCAAGTGCCATAGTTAACTATTTAATCCCCAGCCCCGTCCCTTGAGGTGGCTGCCGTGATTGTCTGCATTTTTACACATGTGAGCCTGAAGATGTGTGGAGGTGAGGGCACCCAGGGTTCAGGGGCAATTCGTGTTATTTCTAGAACACCAGCACTTCAGACCCACCACTCTCCTGGTTCCTTTTCCCTAAGGCTCAGTGTCTTGGGGATCTAGAGTAGGCTAGAGGGCAGATGTTCTGTGAGCCCACTCAGGATCCTGGCTGCAGGGCCATCACCAGCCCCTTGGCCACTGAACTCTTCCCCTCTTCCTGTGGGGTGGTTGGGGATAGAGACCACTACACCGTTTACATATTTCCTACCCCTTTGCATCCCGCCCTGGTCTTAATGTTCCTTGAATTAACACAGTGTTGGGAAACTTCCAGGCTCAGAGGAACCAGTGTGGTTCCCCCATGAGACCTTATCCTCTGACTCCTCCTTGAGTGCCTTTCCAAGCCTTTGCCAGCTACATGCTGGGGCTTGCTGCCTCCAGCTTGGAGGCCTCAGCAGGGCCGTCCTCCAGGCTGACTTGTGACCTGACTGCTGGAGATACAGGAAAGGGAGGGTGAGGCACAGCTGGAGCTGTTTAATCCATAAGTACTGGAGAAGAAATGTGTGGCTGACGATGGGATTGAAGGCACATGCTTAGCGCTACCCCATCCTGAACCCTCAGGAAAGCTGTGGCACAAGGTAATAAGGTAATAAAGACATTGGCAAGAAGAGGAGGCAGCTGCTACAAAACTTTGAAAGCCCCAGAACAGAAGGGGTAACTGACTTCGCAGGCCATGGAAGCCACATTCTGAGCTGGCTGTGGGGAAAGCCAAGAGGCAGATTGGTGTAGAGAGTAGAGCTCTGAAAGGCACCTCTGGAAATGGGGGACAAAGATGGAATGTGTGTCACAAAGAACCGAACCACAGCACCTCCTCTCCCCAACCCCCCGCCACTATCCCCATAACCTGCTGGGGATGTACCTGCCTGACCCCAGGAGAAAGCTGGAGGCTCGTCTTCTGGAAGAGGCATCACGACAGGTCCCGAGGCTGGGGCCATCAGTACGGTGGATAGGACTGAACTAAAAGAGCAAATGAGTAAAGTACTAAAAGTACAAATGAGTTTGTATCCTGAATGTTGTCACCCTTGATATCCTTCCCTTGCTTGGCTCACACACTGGCTGCCAGACTTGCTTATTGCAGTTGGAGGAGCTTTCTCTGGACAGTCTGATGAACCCTGAGGAATGTGCCAGCCAGCTCACCCCAGAGTGAAGACTGTAGTCAGGAAGTTTCTGCTGCTAACCTCTAAATCAGAAGAGTTCTGAAAAGAGATTAGAGAAACTAAAGGGGCAGGAACCATCAGGGAAGTAATTTCCCCAGACTAAAGGGCACAGAGTTTACAGATTGGAGGGCCCCCTGAGCATCCAACACTGTGAATGAAAATAGCCCCCTATTGAGGCAAAGAAGAGAACCTAAAGCTTTCAGAAGGCAGAAAGTGGCTGTACCACAGATTAAGAATGGCATCATTTTAGCAGGACACAGGAAGCTAGGAGATCTTGGAGCAGTGTCTTCAAAATTCTGAGAGGGAACTTTTCTAAAAAGTTCTGTACCCAACTCTTACAGGCTGAACTATATTCCCCCAAGTCCTGTGTTGAAGCTCTAACACCCAGCACCTCAGAATATGACTGTATTTGGAGATAAAGGCTTTTACGGGAGGTGATTAAGTTAAAATGAGGCCATTAGGGTGGCCCCCCAACCCAGTCTGACTGGTGCCCTTGTTAGCTGTACAGAGGGAAGACCATGCGTGTGAGGACATTGCAAAAAGACAGACATCTGTAAGCTAAGGAGCGAGGCCTCAGAAGAAACCGAACCTGTCAACACTTTGATCTTGGACTTCCAGTCTCCAGAACCATGAGAAAATATCTGTTGTTTAAGCCACCCAGGCTGTGATATTTTGTTATGGCAGCCCCAGCAATCTAACACCAACCAAACCTATCAGGGAAACGTGAGAGTAGAAAAGGCTAATTTCAGATATGTAGGATCTCACAAAAAGGTATTCCTCAAACACCCTTTCTCAGGAAGCATCTGGAGGATGTACCCTACTAAAATGAAGGAATAAAGTAGAAATAAGAAAGCCTTAGGTCCAGGAAATAGGGAGCCCTGAAGCCATTCGTAGCACCAAGAGGATGGCCAGTCCAGGTAGGGCAGCTTAAAGGCCCTATGAGATGCACCTGCAAACAGACAAAAACAGCGGGGTGCCTGCTGTGATTGAATGTATGCAGAAGAGAGAAGCCAGACACAGGGACAGCAGGACAAGACACAAGGCTCTGCAGAAAAGGAAGGCTGATTGGTTTAGCTATGACTCAACTTGACATGGTTGCCACCACACCAGTACACTCCTGCATGGAGGTCAGGAGGGGCAAGTGCAGGCAGGGGCACGTACTATGGAGTGTGAAATCCTCTTGCACAGATAACGCCTCCAAGTGACTAGCAAATACAAACTGATGAAAAGATACCTGCTGTTTTCAGGAGTTCAGAAAAAAACAAGCCCTCTTTCTTTTGGTGGGAAAATAGCTTGATTGAATGTTTCTGAGGGCTGGTTAGTGACCATAATATTAAAAGCCTTAAAAATAACACACAGTCCTTTTATGGAAGAATAATACTTCTAAAAAAAAAAAAAATCAGAGTTGCGGACAAACACAGTAAGCTGCTCACCACAACTGTTTACAATACCGCAAACCTGGTAGTAACATCCAGTGGTGGAAGACTGCCTCTCCCACATGATGGAATTTTCTGTAGCCTATACGAGAAAAGAAATTCATTGACTTGAGACTCGGGAAGTATAATAGGTCATATATAGTCATATATAATAAAGTGGCTGGAAATATTTTTGGGTGGTGAAATTACAGATGATTCTTCTTTTGGGGTGTATTTTATATTTTTTACATTTTTCCATTTTGAAAATGTGATTCTTCTGCAAAAGGATGTACATTCAACCTGAGAATAAAGGCTGTGGTAGAGGCATAGCTGTGATTCTGTGGTTTTGTTTCTCAATTCAGTAGACTATGATTTATGTTTCCACTTCAAAGACATTTCTTCTTATGTATAATGTGGAAGTGAGGAAAATGGGTGGCTGGCACATGAGTCAACAGAATAAAGCATTTATTCTAAGCCTCCAAGGAGTTTCTGAAAATAGTATTTTATCTTCACACTTAGGATGAAGCTGGAGGCAGATTCGTCGCTTTCTCTGGAGAAGGACAGTCGTTGCGTAAAAAGGGAAGAAAGCCATAAGTTGGGACTGTTGGCTGATTGGAAAATAAAATAATCAATTGCAACATAATGGCTTTTAGTTACTGGCTCTGATGGGATTAGACTGTTGCAGAGGATGCTGTCACTTTGTGTTTTGTTTAGAGTTACCTAAGAATTACTGAGTCTGACCTGGAAGTGGAACAATCAGACTTGGTGGTTGATTTTGGGAAGGAGAAAGCTCACTCTGAGATCCCATAGGCAAGCCTCCTCCTTGCCCCTTCTTGTTTTCAGCCCTTGGGGGTGCTCCCACTGCCTTAGCCAAAGCAGAGTTCCCCAATTCCTGATAAAAACCAATGGAGGGGATTGGGTTGCTCTAACTTGAGGTGTTGTTTCTCTTTTTTCACTTAATCCTCTCTTTTCCCAGGTTGATAGCTTAGAACATTGCCTTTGGCCTAGAAAAAATGGCTAGATATGTGCTCTGTAAATAGTGGTTATCCCATTACTCTGGCTGCAATTTAAGTATATGAGGAAGGGTGTTTCTATTTTTATTTTACATATTGATTTTTTTTTTTCAAAAGAACCATCAGAAGGTGGATTCCTGATCTGAATACATTTCCACTTGTATTTTGATTTCATATGGAAATATGAGTGAATAAACCTAAATGAATCTGTTCTACAGTAAAACAACTTCATGATGAAGCACAAATACAAATTAGAATAAATAAGTGCTAAAGGTACATTCCTCTTTCTCCTTCCCTACCTCCCACTCCCAGTTTTAATGTATTAAATTATCCAAGGTTCTGCTGGCCTATCTTTTTTATTAATATTAATTTGGTCTCAGATCACTTTCTATAATGTGAGATCTTTTGACATGTTAATCTAATTTAATCTCTTTTGTTCCTTGAAAATAATTTTACATCAAGAATTTCAAATAAAAATGGGCAATGACTAAAACCTGGATTGCTTCCAAATGTTTGATTAGGTACCAACATGGGTTGCCCCAACCGGGCCTCCAACCAGAAGTTGGAGGAAGACTTGCTTGCAGGTGTCCCTTGTTCCATCCTGCCATTAGAAAAGAGCTTCTGTGTAGGACTTCTGGAGAATGTAGGGAGAAGTGAGGTTCTCTGAACCCTGTGTTGGGATTGTCAGCCCGAGCAGGGTCTCCTCTTGTACCAGGACTCCTGCTTGAAAACAGAGGATTCCATCTCTGGACAGAGCTCCTTGAACACTCAAGAGAGGATGCCCCCTTCAGGATGGTTGCTCCAGGGTCCACCCACATGTCATCAAGTCAAGAGAATAGATGATTGTCATGAAGACAAGAGCTGGACTATTGCCCAGACTGTCACCACTGATGATGGACAAGGTATTAAGAGGCATGAAGCACTGCTGTGACTTTCCTGACCCTCCACTTAAGGGGATCTCTCTTTCACTAGCTGAAATAGAATCCCTCCTTGGTGGGTAGGCAGCCTCCATTTGCAGGATCACACTGGCTAATGTATCATTTGATGCCTAATGAATATTAAAGTAAGGCACTGGCCTTGGGTTTTTGTCTTTCCTAAGCAACATCTACAGTGTATGCAATAAAACCACTCCTGGTGCTTTGCTGGAGCCACACTTCTTTTTGCCTGGGCTGCAGGTGGACTCTTTTGGTGGGCCTTCTGGTGATATAGAGGGGAGGGGTCACCCTGTCATTACTGCTGCCCCCTGGTCTGCAGCCCTCTCTGTCTTCAAGCTTGGTCTATGAGCCAGCTTGGCAGGACTCCTGGTAAAATTGCAGCATTCTGGCCCACCTTGAGAGTCTGACCCTGTCTCATTCCTGGGGTGGGTCCAGCAACTGCATTGTAAGAGGCTCCCCAGCAGATGACTAAGTTTTCCCAAGTTGGAGACCCACTGCATAGGTATTGCAGGACTACTCAGATTCACTAGCTTCTTTGCTTTTATTTCCTCTTGTGGACCTCTTTTGTTTACAAACTTTCCATGTCTTCCCATGTCTCAGAGTAAAGCCTTCATTCCTAATCAGACATACAAACTGCCCCATACTTACTTATTAAGGCTTCTTCTCTGCCCCTTGTCACACGCAGCCTCCATGCCTTGGACCAGCCTGCCACTGTGGTGGAAACATCCTTCGCTAGCCTCCACTACTAGCCTGGGTTCCTTCAGGACATCTTTGGGCTCTCTAGACCCCCGCCCAGCCAATACAGGTTATTTTGTGAGTTCACCCTCACCCTCAAGTGGACACTCAAGTGAAACTACTGTAGCCGCAGACATGGCAGCTTCGTCACATGGAGTTGATGCTCAGTATGTGCTTATGAAAATGAGCCCTATCTTTTGAGGTTTATGAAAATGAAACCGGCCTGGACCCCGTGGTTTCAGAAATAGGTAACGAAGTGCTACCTGGGCCGCCCGCCAGACACCAGGCAGCTGTCTTTCCTTTGGCCTCCAGGATGGACTACAGACTCTTACCCTCGGGCCCCCCCCCCCCCCCCCCCGCATCCCTTGGGCCTCATGGGCCCCGCCTTTCCACGTGCCACCGCCCCCGGGTGTTATTGGCTGTTCTGCCCTGATGTCTTGTTTATTAGCTCGTGACTAGGAGGTGGGTGAGGAGTTATGGGCATATCTCTGAGTTCATTGGTTCGTCAATCCGTCAATCATACGGTGCGGGCTTTCTTCAATTTTCATTGGCTAGCGAGTTCAGAGGAGGGATTCGGCAGTCGCCCGGTAATGGCGGATGGTGGCGGCTGGCGGGTAAGTGCTGGGGGCGCCCGGGAAGTGGGGGGAACCTCCTCGGACCTTGTGACCGGATTATCCGAGCCTTCTTCCAAGGAGGAGGCGGGATGGGCATCTGGGCGGGCAGCGCAGAGGCCTCCGGCTCAGGCGAGCTTCTCACTGCAGCCGCCGCGCCCCTGCGAGACCTACAGCGCTGAGTGGAAGCTCTGCCGCAGCGCGCGGCACTTCCTGCACCACTACTACGTCCACGGCGAGCGGCCAGCCTGCGAGCAGTGGCGGCGCGACCTGGCCAACTGCCGAGAGTGGGAGGAGCGCCGGAGCGCGGAGGCCCAGGTGTGCCAGGGAGCCAGGGGTGGCGCTGGGCCGAGGGGGTGTATTGCTGAAGCGTCCGAGTGCACGGATCACGCCCTTCCCACGTTCCAAGTCCTGAGACGTCGGAGAGCAGTACTCACTGGGTCCCTCCTCTTTTTGTGCTTCCTTTCTTTTGAGAAATACGAAAAATTAGCATATCATCGGGGCTTTCATACATTGAAGACAAAGGAGGAAAGTTTAGAGTTTGGAGGGAGAGAGTGTTAGTGTTCTTAGCAGGCCTGCAGAGAAGGGGATATTGGGGAGGCCTGAAAAACCAGAAACCAGCCTTAAGAACCTTCACCCAGACCCAGGCGGGCACATCTGAAGAACAGAAAGAAGGTCCAGGTGTTTGGAGCAGAAGGAGGGTGGGCTGTAGAGAGGTAGGGGGTGAGGCTGGAGAGGTACCAGGTGGTATCTGGTGGGCCTTAAAAAAGGGTTTAGATTCAAGTGTAAACGTGTGCTGGGAAGTATGACTTGATTTGTATCTTTAAAAGGTCAGTTTGACTGCCATGGTGGGAGAATGTATTATGGAGGGGCAAAGAGACCAATGAGGAGATAGTTCTAGTTTTCCATTCATTCAGCGGATACTTATCATGATGGGAGCTCTTAGAGATACAGGAGTGATGAAAACCGAGCCCCTGCCCTTCTGGCACCTTCCGTGCCTTAGAGCTGTTTTTGGTTGGGGAGATGGAGAGAAGCTTGAAGGTGCAGTGCTCATGGGAAAGGGGTGAGGGCCCAGCAGGACTGGGGACTGCTTCAGCATGGTTAAATGTATGTGATTATTGAAACAGACAAACAGATATGGAAACCAAGCTCCTGTATAAAAGAAAGTGATGACAAATCCATAAGTGGAAGTCAAAAAATTTTAAACAATAGCTTATAGCCTATACAGGAAGAGGTTAATGACTTTTTTTTCTTTCTTTTTTTAAGAGAGAGCTCATATATCAGTAAGAAAAATGGGGAGTGCGTGGGTGGCTCAGTCAGTTAAGTGTCAGACTCCTGGTTTAGGCTCAGGTCATAATCTCATGGTGTGGGTTTGAGCCCCAAGTCATATTCTGTGCTGACAGTGTGGAGCCTGTTTTGGATACTCTCTCTTACCCCCTCTATCTACCCCTCCCCTGCTTGCTCTCCATCTCTCTCTCTCTCTAATTAAACAAACATTAAAAAAAAGATTTAATGGGGATTATTTCAGAATAGAAAAGTTTGGCAAAGGGCAGGAAGAAGGAATTCATTCAAAAAAATCAAATGGCCTGGGATACAAGGTCAGATGACCAGTGGTTTCTGCCCAGTGACACATCAGAAGTGTCTGTAAGGATGTGGAGAAGCAGGGGTACGTGTGCAAGTGTTTGTGGAGTGTTACGTGTTCTGATTATCCAACAATTCCATCTGATTATCCAAACGAATACCTTTTGACCCCCTAGTTTTACTTCTGAAAGTCCATCCTAGGGAAGTAATTGGGTAACAGTGCACAGTTAAAAGTTTAAAATATCCATTGCATCACTATTTGTGATAGCACAAAACCTGAAAGCATCCTAAATGCCACTAATAGACATTTAACCAAATAACTTCCTCCAAACAGTGGGGTATTACATAGCCATTAAAAAGAATAAATAGCGAATCTATCTGGGCAGGGAAAGGAACCTGTAGTATATGGTTTAGTGAAAAACTGAGGAAGTACAATAGCCAGTAGATTATTCCATCATCAGGGAAATGTGTAGCATTAAAATTTAGTTCTAAAATTGTGTTGAGGAAGCTGTGAATTTCACCTCAGTTCCAGAAGTCTGGGAGTTTTTCATGTTCTTTGCATTGCTGATTGCTTTTTAAACAAGAACAAAAACATTGAGACAGTTGAGCTCTAGCAAAGACAATTAGAGAAGGTGAAATTATATGTGTAAAAAGGCTAGTCGAACACCTGGTGCCTACCAAGTGCACCTTTCATGGTGGTAAGGTACTGCCCTGTGTTTATTTGGCAGGGAGCAGGTGGGGGGAGGTGCGGGAGTGGCAGAGAAAAGCCTGCTGGTTGAGTGTCACCTATTGTCTTTCATCTAGATTCCTCCTTGCCTGTCTGGGGCTCCCTGCTCATGTGTCTCTTGCCTTACCCTCCCAACTCTAGCCACTCTTTCAGACTCTTGTTTCTCTTCTCAGCCCCATCCTGGTCTCAGGAGGTAAACCTGATTAGGTCGACCGAAAGCATCAAGCCCTGAGACCCAGGAGAAGACATTTTAAAATTTACTCAAATTATGGTGAACTGCACAATAGTTTTTCACAGTAGCTTGGGAGAAAGTATGATCTATATGTGTGTGTTCTAATACGGAACAATCGCCAAGGTTTATTAGGTGGAAGCAGCCAAGTTTGTCTGACTTGTGTTTGGGAGGGTGCTATGGAGGAGGGAGATTCAAGGGCCATGTGAGCCAGAAGTGATTGGGGTCTCCTTTGCACAGCAGTCCCTCTGTGAGAGTGAGCGTGCAAGAGTCCAGGCTGCACGGAAACACACCCTCGTGTGGGCTCTGAGGCAGAGCCCTCCTGCAGACTGGCACCTCCCTCTGCCACAGGAGGAGAAAGACCAGTGACAAGCACTCCTGAATGGCTTCCCCTGATCTAAGTGGGGCTATCGCAGGACCCTAAGGACAGTGACTGGCCAAAAGAGTCTAGTCGGTCCCTGAGAGCTTCTACCGCCTAGAACACAGAGCCTGAGGTCTCCAGCCCTACTTGCGCACCCTTCACCTGCATTCAGAGGAACTGAACCTGAACTGCACCTGCTGCTGCAATGCTCTGAAAGACAATTTCACCCACTGCACAGCTTCCAGGATGCCAGACACCACTGCAGATCCCAGTGAGCAGCCAGGTCAGGCTGGTTCATGTTCCCCTCTTGGGGACAGCAGCATTCTCAGGTAAATTCTTGAGTGGTAGCCCTGACCCAAGTGGTCATGTAGGGGGATCAGAATGAGGTAGCTAAATGGTTGTGTTGTAGTGAATGCCTTTCCTGGTCCTGGATTTGGTGAAACTGCATTGCCAGTCCCTGGTGCTTACACAGAGCTACAGCCCACTCAGTTCCTCTGCGGACACAGATGGGGTGTTTCTTCTCCTACGAGATAGGCCTCTTGAAGACTCTGGTTTTTAAGAAATGAACACAGGTACAGAATACACAAGCTTGCGTTAAAAGGGTTCATAGACTCTTGGCTTAAGAAAGCCAAGCCCGAGACACAATGGAATTTTGGTCTCTTTCCTTCAGAATATCCCTTGGTCATTTTTAGAAAATGTAGATTATATCAAAAGCCATTTCACATATTTTATTCCAAACAAAAGCTGACCATTAAATCCACAATTTAATAGTTGAGATTGTTAGATTTAGCACCTGACATTGTTGTACTGGGAGAGTTTTGGGATTTTGTGTGCTTATACTCTTGTAGATGTTTTAAAAATATATGCATATGAACCAACAAGAACTCTAGTTCTTGAAGAGGTCTTTTTATTACTAATAATTTTGCATCTTGTGGCTGCATAGCAGGCCCCATTGTATGGTGCTGAGGGTGAGGCTGGCTGTGTGCCCAGCACCCTCCCTGCTCCTTCCTGGCCAGTGAGGCCCACCGCATTTTATTTGTTTATTTTTTAATGCTTATTTTTGAGAGAGAGAGACAGAGTGTGAGCAGGAGAGGAGCAGAGAGAGAGGGAAACATAGAATCCGAAGCAGGTTCCAGGCTCTGAGCTGTCAGCACAGAGCCCGATGCGGGGCTCGAACCCACGAACTGTGAGATCATGACCTGAGCTGAAGTCGGACACTTAACCAACTGAGCCACCCAGGTGCCCCGGGCCCACCGCATTTTAGTACTTCTTCACGACTGGGCCCCAACCTGGCCAGAAAGGACATGTTTTAACTCCACCATCTTTTAACACACTCTTCGGGGCAAAATAATCCCATCACTTCAGAAAGGCATACATTAAAGAAAACTTTGCCTTTTCATGTGCATTTTCTCCTTTGCTATGTCGAGTCCCTGTGACTGCATGTACCTGTAAATGTTAGGGGATCTGCGCGTAGGTCCTCAGTAGCCTTTCCTGAGTGTGTATGTACTTGTGAGTGGGGGGCAAGGGGAGAATGTGCACACAGGTCCCCAGTGGTCCTTCCTTGTGACTGTATACCTGGGAGTAGTGAGGGGTGTGCACATAGGTTCCAGTAGCCTCCCCCTGTATGTTTGTACCTGTGAGGTGACGGGGGGGGGGGGGGGGGGGAGTTGTGTGCACCTAGGACCCCAATAACTCCTTCCTGTGTGTGTATGTACCTGTTGAGTGGTGGGGATGTGTGTACACAGGTTCCCTATGGTTTCTCCCTGTGTGTGTGTCCCTGAGAGTGGTGTGGGTGTGCACATAGGAGCCCAGGAACAGAGGTGAGTATAAAGAGCCCATCCCAGGGTGGGGTGCCTTCACATCTGAGTCAACCAGGGTATCTCTTTTGTGGTGTGGCTACTTTCTGGAGCATTTTAGGCCAAGAAGGAGAGGGAAGGCTGCTGGCGATCTACGGGCATCCTCTTCACTCGGAAACATAAGGGATATTTGAATTTTCCAATCTGCATATGATCCCTTGGGCTTCCTGGGGCAGGGCTGCAATAGCAGCCAGCAGTCCTGAAGGGCTCACCTCAAGGGATCCACACTCTACGTGCTTCTTTAGGGCCGGGGGCTGCCTGCCACTGACTGCTCTGTTAAGAAGTCTTATTCCTTCTCTGCTACTCAGTGAGTTCCACGTTGACAAATAATCATCATTGCACAGAATGTTCCTACACCTCCTCCTGTGTTCACCCTTCACAACATCTGAGCACCTGCTACATGCCAGGAGGGCTCAGGCTCTAGGATTGCAGTCTTGAAATGGGCAAGTTACTTCAAAGAGTTTTAGTTGAGTTTAGGAGACAGACAAAACATTTAAACATCATTAAATAAGTCTAAAGTAATGTTAAGTGCTGTGAAGAAAATAGAGCAGGATCTCTTAAATTTCTCTTATGAAACCCATAATAACGGGTTTTATGATCTGTACATACTTTGTATACAGCATATATGGTTGAAACAAGTTTCACAAAACAATCCTTGTATAGTGTGGTACACTGACATTTTCAGTTCTGTGCCACTGAAAATAAACTGCTGCACATGTGGCAACTTGGGTGAAACTCAAGGAAACCATGCGGAGTTAAATGGATACATATGATAGTTCCATTTATGTAACACTGGTGAGATGATGTAATTATAGATGGAGAATGGTTACTGCTGCCAAGGGTTAGGGATGGGAAGAGGGATGTGGATGTGGCTATTAAGGGGCACACAAGGGCATTCTGTGGTAATGGAACCTTCACATATACAGAGCTGAATGTGTGATGACATTTTGTAGTGCTAGGCATACACACAGATGATTGCAGACATAGTGGGAAATCTAAATACACTCTAGGCTGTACCTATGTCAGTCTCTGGGTACTGACACTACTTGGTGTTTAAGATGTTGACACTTGAGACTGGGAGAACCACACACAGCCCCTCCCTGCATCCTTATTTCCAACCTCCTGTGAATCTGTAACTACTTCAAAATAAAAAGTTAAAACTGCTGGCCATGACCCCATGAATTGATTATATAACCTAATGGATGAAAACTGTTCGAAAAGCACTACTGCAAAGCACCTGCAGTAGGCAGGGAGGTGGGGAAGGCAACATCGGAGCCCAGACTTGGATTAAGAGGCTTGAGCCTTGTAGAGAAAGGGGCACACAGGCCACAAGGAATAAGTAAGTGCCATGTGCAGACCAGGGGAAGGTGGATGGGGGGCTGTAAGGTGTAATCAGGGTGGTCAGGAGCCAAATGCCTGACCTGGCTTGTGCTTCACAGAGCCCTCTGGTTGCCTTGCAGAGGAGCTTGGCAGGGGCAAGGGGAATGCCCACATGGAGAGATGAGTTGGCTGCTGCAGTGGAACAGGCAAAAGTTGGCAATGGCGTGGACCTCAGAGGTAGCAATGAGGTGAAAAGTGGCTGGATTCGGTGACTGGCTCATAGGTAGAGCCAAAGAACTTAGAATCCTTAGGCAGGTTTTTCTCCGGTAAAAACATTTATCTAAGTAAACCAGAAGTGAACCACACACTAGGAAAACCTGAAGTCTTACTCAATTGTTTCCCCAGTTTATCAGCACCAAGGTAGTGAAGAACCCAAAGCTTTTCTGAGGTGGCTAGCAGGCTCTATTTGTTCACTTGACCTTCACTATTTATGGCCTGAATTGTGCCCCCCGCCCCATTCCTATGTTTAAGCTTTAACTCCAAGTATGTCAGAATGGTACTTTATAGATAAGATGCTGAAAGAGGTAATTAACTTAAAATGGGATCATTAAAGTAGGCTGTAATCCAATTTGACTGGTATCCTTATTAAGAGAGGCACAGAAGGATGATGACCCTGTGAGGACACTGAGAAGGCAGCTCTGCAAACTAAAGGAGAGAGGTTTCAGGAGAAACCAATGCTGCCAACCCCTTTGATCTTGAGAGTTCTGGCCTCCAGAACAACTGTTGTTCAAGCCTCTTGGTTTAGGGTACTTTGTTCTCGCAGCCCAGCACATTAATACGTTCATTGTTCTAGACTAACAGCACTTGAATAAGAGGGGTGCCATGTGCTCCTAGGGGACACAGCAACTTTAGTGTGTCCCAGGCTTGCTCCAGTCTCTTCAGCCTCCCTTCCCAGCCTAAAACCCAAAGCTGGCCCTGCCAAAGATACAAGGAAACCCAAGTGCTCCATCTGCCCCAACGAGAAGGTTCTGCCTGTCTGCACAGGCGTGCGATACACAGTACAAAACCTGCATATCCTTCATTTCTCCTTGAGGTACTTTGTGCCTCTTGCTGGTGGTGTCTGCCCCACAGGATTGGAATCTTTTTACTCAAAGTCTTGGCCATTCATTCCCCAATACCAGACAAGGAAGGGTAGCATCTCTCACCCCCATCCATTCTCAGGTGAATTAATTTTGACTCTAACATAAAACAGACACTTGATTAAACATTTATTCACAACGTGCTTGAGTCCTGTTCTGGCTCTAAAGGCAGCCTGCAGCTCTACCTCTTAAACTCCACCTGTGTATACACCTTGGTGATGTCATGGTACCTGCCTTCAGGGGGCTGGTAGTTGGAGACTGGTGGCGTGTAATCTGGCCCTTCTTTTTCAAAGGGGAACAAATTGGGGTCCCGCTTGGTGGCCTCCGCATGTAGCTCTGGGGACAGGAGTTGCAGCTCCTGCAGAGCTTCCTGTTGGGCCTCAAGCATGGACTTGATGGCATCTCTCTCCATCTCATGCTCTCGATGCTTATACAGGGACCACTTCTTCAGAAGCAGAGCTCTCCGCTCACTCTCCTCAAAAGGAAGCTCCATGTGAGGCCGCTGTCTGGGAACACACAAATCCAAAGGTGTGAAGTTGGGGATCACCAGTGTCACTGGCCAGGCAGTCTGGGTGACTGCATATGACCCAGCCCTCCCCACTGCCAGAAACAGATGAGACTTTGAGAAAAACATGGAAGTTAGGGACAAAATAAAGAATGGAATGTTGGGGCGCCTGGGTGGCGCAGTCGGTTAAGCGTCCGACTTCAGCCAGGTCACGATCTCGCGGTCCGTGAGTTCGAGCCCCGCGTCAGGCTCTGGGCTGATGGCTCAGAGCCTGGAGCCTGTTTCCGATTCTGTGTCTCCCTCTCTCTCTGCCCCTCCCCCGTTCGTGCTCTGTCTCTCTCTGTCCCAAAAATAAATAAACGTTGAAAAAAAAAAAAAAAAAAAGAATGGAATGTTGGTGTAACAGCTGTAACTGACACTGGAAGCCAGTGCTATTTGCTTTATGTGGACGCAAGAAACAGCGATGCTCTAAGAAAATTGGTAGCACTTCCTCTGCCCCAGGCTGAGACTACCTTTGGGGAGAGGTGACTTTTCAGTGAAGTGGTGTTATGAAAATGGACACCCAAATCCCAGGGAGTCAAGAGCCCAGATCAGCCCACTAGAGTACCAAAAAAGCACGTGCCATGTCCCATAGGTATGGCAAAGTGCTACTTTATAAATGGTACACTTTTTACACGGCAGCACACAACAAGCCTACACACAACACATGCCAACTATGAGCATTTGTATCATAAAGCTTGAGGCTAAGTGTTTTCTACCATCAAGATGGGGCAAGGGCTGCAGACCCAAGACCCAAGTCATCAGTCATATAGCTAAAACTCCTCTTGCAAGAAAGCAACAATATGAACTGGCTTATCAAACAGTTATTCCAAGTTTCTTTCCCATCTCAGCCATTCAAGAGCACCACCAAAGAATGCTTTTGCCAACTGAGGTGCCTGCGTGGCTTAGTTGGCTGGGTGTCTGACTTCAGCTCAGGTCATGATCTCGTGGTTCGCCAGTTCAAGCCCTGCATCAGGCTCTCCTGTCAGCACAGAGCTGCTTGGATCCTCTGTGTGTGTCCCCCCACCTCCCCCCCCCGGCTTTTGTGCTCGCTCGCTCTCTTGAAAATAAATATTTAGGGGTGCCTGGGTGGCGCAGTCGGTTAAGCGTCTGACGTCAGCCAGGTCACGATCTCGCGGTCTGTGAGTTCGAGCCCCGCGTCGGGCTCTGGGCTGATGGCCCAGAGCCTGGAGCCTGTTTCCAATTCTGTGTCTCCCTCTCTCTCTGCCCCTCCCCCGTTCATGCTCTGTCTCTCTCTGTCCCAAAAATAAATAAACGTTGAAAAAAAAAAAATAAATAAATATTTAAAAAAGTAAAAAAGAATGCTTTTGCCAACTCCCACAAGACAGTCAAGGAGAAAAGGACTCAGACCAGGACCTAGTCACCCCACACCCACTCACCCCTTCCTGTCACAGGCATGAAATGCAGACAAAACTAGCCAAAGATGATGGAACTCTTTTTTGTCCTGAGAACCTCAACCCTAGAGGACCCTTACCTTGCTTTATCCAAGAGCTTCACAGGTGTTATAAAATCTTCAATGGGGATTAGCTCCTGGCTAGCTTTCTCCAGTCGTCTGATTCTCTTTTTCAAACGGTCCTTTGCTGCTTGGTCTTTTTTAGGATCTACCTTTTTCTTTTTTCTCAGAGGTTCCGCTCTAATGGAAAAGCAAACATTAGACATTTTCCTCTTCAGGTTCAGGAACATGCTGAGACATGGCACTAGGTGAAGTGCCCTGAACTTATACTGAGCTCTCCACTGGGGAAGGAACTATGCAGGGGTCTAACCTCACCAGTGGAGTGTGTAAGGGAGATGGCCTCCAATCCAGGATCCTTGTGAGAACTGTCGGTACTGTTAAGCCAGGAAGGGCTAGAAAAACTTCATATGGCATCAGGATATAAATTAAAAGTACTCATCTTTAGTGTTGGGTTCAGGTGTGCCTTGGGGTTGCAATGGAAACTGAAAATACTAAACGGATGAATTAGAAAATCATTACGTTATAAATGGATTTGTGATTTTTTATTAAAAGTGATTTTAGTAAGACTAAGACAGTATAATAAAAGTGACTGGCATATCCCTATTTACTTTTCAGGATTTCTTAACAAATTTCCCCATCCTAGAGCATTGACAAAAGTCTGATGTACTCCTGAGAACATATATCCTCTGGTGATAATATACTACTAAAAATTAAATTCTCTAGCATCAAGACTGAGCTTTGTGAATCAAGTCCCTAGAAAGTATCCGGACTCCTAGGTGGGAAATCTAGTCCTCATGCCTCTCCCCACCTCTCCAGGGAAGCAGAAATGGAAGGCCCATGGAGAAACAAGTCTATGCTGTGTCCTTTAAAACATACAAGAATCCCTCTAAAACTAATTTTTATTTAAACCACTTTTAAGTTAAATTTTTGTTTTGTGTTTACAGACAGCAGTGTTCCACATATAGAATGCTGAAAGACAGAAAAGCATCTGCCAAAATTTTACTGAGAAAATTTGCAGGAAATTAATTTTGCAAACAATGTCCAGTGGTCTCTTGCTTTCTTCTGTTCATATGCACATCAGTCTCCCGCTGACACCCCCAAAGAGGTCAGGCCCACGGTAGTTTACCTCATGGGAATGAGTTCCCAGAAGGAAAATAATGAAGCTCGCTGGTGGGTGTCTCTAATCTGTGTCTGCCAAGTTCCCAGAAGCCTGAAAGAGACAGGATATATAAATGTCTGATTCTCCCCACTGAACAGGAAAAAGGGAAAAAATTATGATACTCAAAATCTGGGGCCCTTGTAACTATTGGATGTGACGACGAGGTCAATGTGGGAGACTTCAACCCCCGCCCCCCCCCCTCCCCCCCCCCCCCCCCGCGTTCACACTAGAGAGCACTTGGGCAGGGTCCCTGCTCGCCAGGTCCTTGGTTTTCCAACCACAGGAAGAGGTGCCATCAGCTAGCTCCTCCCGAAGATAAAGTGGTCAAGAATGGTCAGGGAGGGAGCACAGGCGAGGCACCCGCCCGAGACACTGCTGAGGTCCGCACTCACCAGCTCCCCGAGCGCAGAGCGCGGGCGGAAGCTCTCAGCGCTGCGACAGCCATGGCCCCTCTGGCAGCCGACCGGCTGCTTCCGGGCGCACACCCTTGGCTGTCCGTCCCGCCGTGCGCCGCGCAAAGGACCGGCCTTCCCGTGGCTCCGCGTTCCCGCGTTCCGGCTGAGGGGGGCTGGATTGCACCTGGCCCGCCCCCGACGTGGCCCCGCCCCGCACGTCCCGACGGCGCGCGGGCAAGCTCTGAGCGCTTAGCGCCTCGCGTGACGTCTTCCTTTCCGCCTATGTTTGCGGCTGAGAGCCTTCCCCGGCTGAGGGCACGACCCCGCCAGTGGTTCCCCTAATTAGTCGGCCTGCGCCCCTGTGAGGGCCAAGACCCCACAGTGCAGCCGGAGTGGCCGAGAGGGCGTCCTTATGGGTCCAAGTGCCCCCGTCTGTGAAAACGGCCCCTATCTTCCATAAACGCGTTCGTCTCGGCATCCCCCCTGACCCTTCCCGGGACTAGTTCGTTCCCCCGTTTTCGTCTGAGCCCGGGGCTGCGGCCCCTGCCTGCAACAACATCCCGGCTCTGGCACGTGGCCTGGCGCTTTCAAGATGCCCAATAAACGCGTGTTGATGAATGACAGAAGCTAGCTAATTAGTCGGACTCGGAACCAGCGAGGTAGAGAGCTGGAGAGAGGCCGTTCACGCCATCCTGACCCCTCCCGACTCCGGCGGCCCGGGCTGCAACTCGAGGCCCTGTTCGCCCGCCGCACTCCCAGCCGACCCCCTCGGCGGCAGCCGCGCCAGGGCGGGCCCCAAGCGCAGCCAGCCTGCTTTGCCCCTACCCAAGGAGGAGCCTGGCGGCCCCGTCTGCGCAGGGAGCGGTTTCCCGCCGGGGCGATTTGGCAGGTGCGCGCCGTGACTTCCGGCGTTGCCCGGGAGCCGCCGGAGGAGGAGCGGCGCAGGGGATGCGGCTGTGGCGGCGGCGGCGGCGGCCGAGCGCGGGGGGCGGCTGTGGCGGCGGAGGGGGGCGCGGGCCGGCGATGGCGCGGCGGCGCTGAGGGCGCTGGGCGGGCGGCGGCCGGAGGGCGGCGCGGGAGGAAGCAGCAGCGGTGGCTCCATGGCCCGGGCGCGCTGAGGGACACGGCTCTCGCCTCAGCCCAGCGGCGGCGGCGGCGGCGGCGGCCGAACAATGAAGCTCCTGAAGCCGACCTGGGTCAACCACAATGGTGAGTGCGCGCAGTGGTCGCGGAAGGCCGAGCCTGGAGTGGGGTCGGGGTCTAGAGTAGGGTCAGAGCCGCGCACAGGCCGTGCCCGCCTCGCCCCCCGACGCGCCCGGTGCCCGGTACCCAAACCGCGGGGTTGGCGAGAGCGGACTTTGTCCTCGGCACGGGGAAGCCGGCGAGCTCGGGCACGTGCTCCGCTTGCCCTCAGCGAATCCGCCTTCACCCCTGGCACTTACACTGAGCCCTCGGTCGCCCACCCGTGGTCCGTGGAGGAGCCGCGGCCTGCCTCCGGGGAGCGGACCTGGGCGCCAGCCAGCTCCTGCCACTCGTCTGCATCAGCCAGGATGTGCTCAAACTGTGTCTGAAACTGGGGTCCAGTCCCCCTTGTGGCCTTTCAGTGGCAGGGTGAACACCTGAAATATGCGTATCTCTGCCCTGGTGAAGGGGCTGTTACTGCCAGGATCTGGTGACAGTGCCCCCATTTGGGGGACTGTGGCTCGGGCCCCAAGGTCCCACAGCTGAATGAACCACGTTTGTTCTGTACTGAGACATCAGGGTGACTTGGGTTGGAGCTCATAAGGCGAGTGGTGATCTAGGAGAAGGCTTTCCTTAGCCCTGTGGCAGTGGCTCCAGAGCACACCCTTGGGGAACAGACTCTTTCAGTCCTCTGGTTGCGTACAGATAAGCACCCAAAACTGGTAGCACAGTTTGTCATAGTTGTACTTGATTGGCACAACTGCTGCAGGAATTGGCCTTTGCTCCCCAGGGAGGTGAGGAGAAAGAGCCACCCCCCTCCCCAATCTCCCTGCTGATAGCACTGAAGCCCAGGGAGCACTTCTCCAGCCTAAGGCCTGAAGCCCTGATTCCAGGCTGTCTCTGCTGACAGGAAAAGGGTCACCCTGATTCTGTCTTGTTCCTCATTTCTACTTTGCAATGCGACTAGAGGGAGCTAGTGTTTTCTTTGAGAGCAAGTAGAAGCCCCTTTTTTATACATGTGTAGCTTTTTAGTTTTGAACTTAATCCCAGGATGTTTTCTACTATTGCAAGTGAACTGAACTGAAACTGTATGTCCTTACAGTCAGAAGTGCTCTTTCCTTCCATCTTCTTGTGTGACATCTTTCTCATTTTTCAGTGTCCCGATGAGGTCACCTTTTTTGTTGTTGTTCCCATTTCTCCTGTTGTATTCCACTTGATGTGCCCTGTCCCTGTGGGTTTACGTTTCATGTTACTCACCCTCCAGCCCCAGCCCCAGCCCCTGCCCCAGGGCAGGGCCTCATTCTATATTCCCTGCTAAACTCAGCAGTACCTCCCACACAAAGGGTATGTGGTAAATATTGGGTACAAGAGGTATGCTGAGGTTTCCATAATTTACAAAGACATAATTAGGTTTACTGTGCATGAAAGCAAAAGTGGTGAACTTGAGTTTCATTTCTCCTGTGCTGATCTCCAAGAGCATTTCCTGATGTGTAGCATGTAGATCTTTCCCTGGAGAATTGAGCAAATGTTCGTTAATTATAAATTATGGTGCTTGTGAGTCAGGAAAGGAAACATTTTGTTATGAACTAGTTTGCTGTGTAAGTGAAGATCTGAAGGAATTTTTATTTTAAAATGCTTTGTCTAGATCAATTTTTGTGTATGGTCTACCCCTCTTCAGTCTCTTTTACTTCTTGCCATATAATTTCTAACTTTGTGATAAACTCCTTTGTAAGACACAAGTTTTATGCTATGTAAGCATAAGTATGTCAAGATGCTTAAGCGATTAGGTACAAATGAGAGAGAGTCTGCAACCAGGCCAGCAGCCAAACATCCCAGCCTGGCAGAGTGGGCAGAGCAGTGGGCTCTGGCCTCTTGTTGCTATAGTCTCTCTCTCTCCATGGTCCTAGAATAGAACAGGATGATATCTGCTCTGCTTTCTTCACAGTACAAATGTGATCTTTGGTAGCAAAGGTAGACACAAAAAAAGGTAGAATATAAAGTGCTTTCAAAATCTAAGAGACAATAATAAATTAAGACTGGTGGGATAGGATATAACTTTCTTTTAAAATATCCTGAAATCAACCTCTGTCTCTTCAAGTGTTCAGAAGGACTGTCAGGGTAGATTACCACTATCTGAAGGACATGATAGTGATCTAGATCACTACTGAGCAGTCTTTTAAAGACTGGTGAATAGTAGTTGCTGCAGGGAACAGGGGCTGCTTAGCCAGAAGCCAGAGTTGTGGCTAGTGGCCAGTAAAATCACACTTACTTTGGATTAACAAACCCAAAAGACCGTGGTGCTTTGGAGAGTGCATCCTTGCACTTTCTGCCTTCCTGATGCTGCATTCATGTCTCCTGACCCGTTCTGTGGCTTGAACATACTTTTTCTGGTGTCTGAGAGTCCAAAGAGGGAAGGAGCAGAGAGCCCAGCATATTACCTGTGGGGGCAGAATCCATTCACACATGGTGGAGAGGACAGCTAGAATAGAGCAGGTTAAAGGCAAAGGAAGAAATATCTGTTGGCATGTAAGCATTCTTTTGGTCTCCATCTTCCTGGTTAATAATATTGGTAAGACCTTTCCTCTAAGCTAGGTTTCTCAGCCTCAGCACTATTGACACTTTGGGTCACATAATTGTTGTGAGGACCATACTGTGTGTTGTAGGATGTTAATATCCCTGGCCTCAATCCATCGGAATCCAGTACCAACCCCCACCCCCAAACACACACACTCAATTGTGACAACCAAAAATGTCTCCAGACATTGCTCGTATCCCCTGGTGGCCAGAATCATCCCCAGTTGAGAATCACTGCTTTAAAGTGACCAGTAAATTAATAAATCTTGAGGTGTGTCAAATCACAGTGAAATGAGCCTTGAACATGGAATCAGACTGGATTCAAGATGCCATCATTTATTACCTGTAAATACTTAGGCTTGTGACTCCACTTCTAGGCCTTGGTAAAGTTGAGGAAATGTAAAGATTTGTTCCTGTTATTTCACCCTGTACTCAAATATGAAAGACTGTCTTAAATTAAGATATATAATAAAAGCTAATAATATTTATTACTTACATAGGAGTTATGTACCAGCCACTGTTTATACCCGTTTTACTCTGTGTTCTTGGATATTGTATTCCATATATATTTAATTTTATTTTAGGCTTGGCCAGAATAAGGTTCATTTATAAGTTAGGTTAGTTTGTATTTTAGAAAATTTCATGGAAATTCATGGTTCTTGGGGTGCCTGGAGCGCTCAGTCAGTTAAGCATCCGCTTTTGATCTTGGCTCAGGTCGTGATCTCATGGTTCGTGGCATTGAGCCCTGGGTCTGGCTCTGCACAGACAGCATGGAGTCTGTTTGGGATTCTTTCTCTCCCTCTCTCTCTGCCCCTCCCTCCACATGTGCATGCTTTCTCTCTCTCAAAATAAATAAATAAACTTAAAAAGAAAAAAAAGAAATTCATGGTTCTTCCCATCCCTGGGCCTTTGTTCCTGAGAGTTTCTGGAATTTTTCACCCCTGAGCAGATAGCGTTCATGCTCAGCTCTTCAGGGAAGCCCATTCTAACCAGAAGGGCCAGGACTGAAAGAACTCTTGTCCTCCCTTGGCCTCTGGCTCACACTTTGATGGCATTGTTGTAAAAAGGCATTTGGCAAATTTTCAACACTGGGATAATTTGTCAGTTAATCACATTGCTTTATGGTGTATGTTTTTGCTTCTGCCCTTTAATTGGATTATTTTTCCCCCTACCCTATGTCCTTTCAGAAGGGATTTCAAGACATCTTCCTGAGACATATACTGCATCTGGGTGAAAATAAATAAGTCAGCTTGAAGGAGAAATGCAAGCAGGATAGTACAGTAATGAAGTCAGCAGCGGGTGTGGAAAGGCCCTGCGTGGTTGCTAGAGGGGCACTGCAGACTTATCTCTGAGAACAGCCTGGGAGGGACCCTAATGGTGATATTTTATGATTGCAGTGGTCGTTAAGATAAGCTTTGCAGTTTGTTTATGTCAGGGGTTCTCAAACAGGCCAATGTCTGGAAACACTTTTGGTTTTTACAACTGAAGTGGGGGTGCTACTGGCATCTAGTAGGTAGAGGGTGGGACTGCTGCTGAACACCCTACAGCATGCAGGACATTCCCCCATAGTAAAGAACCATCTGGCCCAAAATGTTAGTGGTGCTGAGATTGAGAAACCCTGCTCTACATAAGAACTTTGTTTTGTTTTGTTTTGTTTTTTTAAATATGAGAGAGAGCACGCAAGTGGGGGAGAAGGGCAGAAGGGAGGAGAGAGAGAGAATCTTAAGCAGGCTCCATGCTCAGCACAGAGCCTGATGCAGTGTTCAATCCCGTGACCCTGGGATCGTGACCTAAGCCAAAATCAGGAGTTAGTCACTCAACCAGCTGAGTTACCCAGGCACCCCTAGATAGAACATTTTTATTGTTATTTGCCTTTTTATGTATTTGTCTCATGGTTCCAACTAGATTATAAGTTTCGTGAAGACGAGAATTTTATCTTTTATTTTGGAGTCAGATAGTCTTGTTCTTGAATCTCTGTGCTCTGCTGCTCACCAAATATGTGTTACAGAGTTTCTTTTAATTTCATTTCCTGACTTGTTAAATGAAGCCAATAACACCTGTCTCACCTGCTACCTATCAAGGCTCAGGAAACCCAAGCTCTCTCCATAACTCATTGAGTTATGCCTGAAGACAGTAGGTTGATTTAAAAAAAGAACCAGAATACATTTGAAGAAGATTCAGAAGAAAACTGGGTGAGATTTTAACTTAGATAATATACATGTGGATCTTTCACTTATTTATGGATGAAACTTTGAGCCATTCTGGAGAGAAGATCCATGGTGATCAGAGGTAAATAAGGCTACCCCTATATATGGAAGGCTGTGTAGTAGGTGGGAGAGAAGGACATACAGACTACATTCTACGATGCAGGTGGTAACCAGGAGCTACACGTGTGAGCCACAATAGTGCTGGGGACAAGGGCCTTGTTTGTGGGTGAGCCTTGATGGGGTTGGATTGTGGTGGTGGAAAAGGCACTGCTGCTGTGGAAGTGTCAGAAGGAAAAGCCTGGGGAAGATTGAGAGCATTTTATGAAAGGGAGTAAATGAAACAAACAGATAGCAAGTGGTTCAGAACACCTCTGGCTTAAAGAAAACCCATTTGGGTCAAACCTTGCTGCTTTTGAAAGCCATACCTGTTTTGATGCATTAACTAACCTAGGATAGACCAAATCACAGGGAGGCTGCCCTGGCTAGAGCTACTATAATGAGAGACAAACAAGAGGCAGCAAACCCCATTTGAAGGCCAGGAAAAGACCTTCATAGGAGTGGTCTCCAGGTCTGCTGCATCATCCATCAGAAGGTCCTGCACAAGAGAGGCACTCAGTGAATTCATCCATTCAACAAATAATGAGTACAGATTATGTGCCAGGGGCTAAGTGCTGGCAATGTAACAGTGAACCAAGCAGCATAGCAGGATCTTTTGAGGAGCAGCATGTGATGCATTTAGCCAGTGAGACTAGAAGGGCTATCTGCTGGGAGCGTCCTGTCTAAGCAGACAGGGAGAGGGAGGAGAGGAGCACATGGGGGAGACAGCAGACATCATAAACAAGCAGTTGCAGAGAACATTAGATGGGTGAGTGTGTGGAGAAACAGCCGACAGATGAGGAGCACTGTGGTAGGGTTGGAGGGTGGGAGAATTTTTTTTTTTTTTAAGTTCATTTATTTAATTTGAGAGACAGCACCAGCGGGTGAGGGCAGAGAGGGAGGGGGACAGGGGAAGAGAGAGGGAGAAAGAGAAAGAATCCTAAGTAGACTGCGCTGACAGTAGAGAACTCAGGGCTCGAACTCATGAGCTGTGGGATCATGACCTGAGCCAGAGTCAAGAGTGGGATGCTTAACTGAGCTAACCAGGCACCCCAAGGGTGGGAGAATTTTAAGTAGGGTGCTTTGGGAAAGACTGAGTGCAAAGGTAATGTGAGCAGACTGTTGCAGGAAGCAGACTTTTAAGAGTGAGAGGCCTTGCATGCAGAATTATTAACGGAGGGGCATCTGGGTGACTCAGTCGGTTAAGCGGTTAAGCGTCTGATTTTGGCTCAGGTCATGATCTTGCAGTTCATGGGTTCAGGCCCTGCATCAGGCTCTGTGCTGACGGCTCAGAGCCTGGAGCCTGCTTCGGATTCTGTGTCTCTCTCTCTGCTCACACTCTGTCTCTCAAAAATTAATAAATGTTAAAAACAATTTAAAAAAAAGAATTATAGGGGAGTGCTGGAAGCAGGACTGGACAGGGAGAAGGTGAGTTGAGATGCAAGTGCAACAAAAGCTGCAGCTGACCTTGTTAGCTCTGCAGCTAGTCCTTGTGAATTGTCCTGAATTGAGGTGAAGGGCCAGGTCTTTCCATTTCCATGTCCACAGTCATTGGGCACAGGCTCTCTTGAGGAGGGGACCTGACCTTGGTCAAAGCAGTTCTTCCACTGAGGTCAGGTCCCCTATGGAGAAGGTCTGAGCTGGGAGCTTTCACAGGCTGCCAACATTCCCATAGCTGGGGGCAGGTGCTTCATTCCTGGAGGGAGGGGGCCTAGCCAGGTACCACTACATCTGTGACAGGCCCGTTGGAGGTGAGGAAGGCTCCTCTGAGGGACGAGCATTACAGGCAGAGAGTACTTGCCTGGCAGGTTTGAGGAATAGTATGGATGTCTTGTGATTGGAGCTGCACATGGACAAGAGCACCAAGGAATGAGGCCGGAGAGAGCAATGGGCTGACTGGGAGGGCCTGGTGGCTGCTAGGCCTCAGTTCACAGTGCCTTGTGAGCAGAGGAGTAACATGGTCTGACTTGGGTCTTAGAAATCCCCCCTATTGCTGCACGGGGACTAGGATGGGTATTGGGGCAAGGGAGGAAGCTGAGAGACCCATTAAAAGGCAGTTGCAATGATCCAGGCAAGAGATGACTGTGGTTTGGACCAGGGTCATGATAAAGGAGTGATGATGGAGGTGATAGTGCTGGTGAGAAACAGCTGGATTCTATATGAGTATATATGTTTTTTGGTATAATTTACATACATTATTTTATAAAATTATAGTGAAATGTACAGACAATTCCTATACAGACAATTGGATGAATTTCGGCAAATAAATACACTCTCTAACTCATTCCCAACTCAAGATACAGAACATTTGCACCTCCCTAGAAAGTTTGAGTTACAGATATATTGTGAAGATAGTCACCAGGGCACAATGTGGGATGTGAAATGGAGTGACTCCCAGGTGAAGGGCAGGGTTGCTGTCCAGTGAGATCAGTAAGACTGTGAACAAGGCAAACAGAGAGGAAGAGCCAGGATTCAATTAGAGGAGGTAGACCAAATGAGGCCACCACACAGGGCCTTCCCCAGGTGCCCATTTAAGTAGCTTCTTTATCTTCTCCCTTTTGAAAACACTATAGAGTTCCATTCTAGAGCTGTTGTTAAGGAATAGGACAATATTTTGGCTAGTTGCCATATATAATTATACTAGGATACATCTTATGGTGTATACGTGTTTCTAGATAATGAAGCATTTTGTGATTGGGTATTTTTAATTTGTAAAATTATTTTTTTATCACAGTAATATCTGTTCAGTTTAGGAAAAAATAGAAAATGCAAAAAGGAAAACAAACATATTGCTAAAGCTTTTTAAATGGTCTTTGAGACTATTTGGAAAAAAATAACTGGGTGGCTTGGTGCTTTTTAAAAAAACACACACGTTTTATTTAGTGTACATAACACATTGCAAAAATGTCTGCATTCTTTAAAATCTTAGCTAAATCCCTGATACCATAGCAAATTCAGTATTTTTATTGTGTAGCCTCCCTTCAGATCTTGCATTGCACATATAACTGGAGTAATTAAAATGTTGCTCTGCATTTTCTACTTAAATATTATTGTAGGTTTGTTATTTATATTTTACTTTTTTTTTAATGGAGATATAATTAACATGGCGTTAATGTTTCAGGTGTACAATGTAATGATTCCATGTTTGTATATATCGCAAAATGATAACCATAATAAGTCTAGTTAACATCCATCACCATACGTAATTACAGAATTTTTGTCTTGCAAAGAGAACTTTTAAGATAGTAAATCTTTCAAGTATGGGATACAGTATTATCAACTGTAGTGTTATTTTCTTAATCGTTAAAGCTACGTTTTCCTCCCTGTGGGAACATTGTTTTTAATTGCTTTTAATTTTCTAATGGAACTGTATAGAAGAGATTATTATGTTTACAGAAATCCATTTGCAGATAACTTTTAAGGAATTTATCTGTTCTGCAAAAATAGAGGAGAAAAGAGTATGAAGAAATAGATAATGACTGTTACCAAAGCTTCCTTGATTATGTATTGGCAAACAGTACTGGAGAAGTCAATGATGTACCTGTCACTTTCTTCTTTAGTTTGTGGCAAATACACACACACACACACACACACACACACACACACGGTTACATGATTTCTACAGCTTCCTTCCTGTGCTGTTTTGAATCTCTCAGCCACCTGATACCTATGAGATGTCATTGTGGTAGTGCTTTCTTAAGGAGACTGGAGGAGAAGTTTTTGTGGTTGAAAGCAGTAGAGGTAACAGCAGCAGATGGCTTTGTGAGCCAGCCAAGACTGTACTTCCACTTGCAGGTGTTTGGTGACATCTGAGTCCCCACTTCAGGAGATGAGGAGCCTGCTTTTCACAGATTGGGATGCTAGTGATACTGAAAGTGTTTTTTGAATTTTGGGCCTCTGCTGTAGGCTTTCTCCAGCCATTAACAAGTATTTATTGAGTGCCTACTGTGTGCCAAGCTACAGCTCTAGGTACCATGGTGACTCTGTGACTGAAACAGACAAAAATTGCTGACCTCTTGGAGTTTACATTCTGGTGGTTGGGGTGGACAAACATGCAATAAAGGAAATTATACAGTATATAAAAAGTTGTTAAGAAAAAAAATAGATGAGAATTGGGAGTGGTTGTGCCAAGTTGAGGAGTAATACTTTCAACTAGGGTGGTTAGAGCAGGACTCAGTGAGAGGGCAACATTGAGCAAAGACTAAAAAAAGGTGAGAAAGGATTGTGTGTGTGTCTGGGAAAAGAGCTTCCAGCTGAGGAAGGAACCAGTGCAGGGTGCTGAGTGGAAGCGCATCTTCACAGTCTAGGAACAGAGGGGAGGCCTTGGCTCTGGGCCAGGGACTGGTGAGGAGGCAAAAGATGAGGCCAGAAAAGTTGTGGGGCTGGTGGGGCCGTTGTGCTGGGCCTGTTGGTTCCCCTGTCCCAGGCATAGTCTTAGCCAGTGGGTAGATGACAGGTAGAGTAGGTTTGAGCCGGAAGATCAGGAGTTCTGTTGTAGAGAAGATGAAGATGAGATGTCTGTAGACAGCTGGATAGAGGAGCTAGCTGCACATTAGAGCGCTTAGGTGCAGAGAGATATTTGGTTGTAGATGTAAACGTGCATATTATCACCTGCAGAAGGAATCAGTTTTATTTACAACCACTTATGTTTTGATATTTTCCTTTTACATTACTACATACATACACGCACATATTTAAAAACAGACCATATATATGTGTGTATTTATTTATTATTGAGATAGTTGTAGATTCTCACACAAATGAAATAATACTAGGAGATTCTTTGTACACTTTGCCCAGTTTCTCCACTGGTAACATTTTGTAAAACAACAGTATAATATCACATTGACATTGATATTGACACAATCCATCTCTTATTCAGACTTTTCTACTTGTATTTGTATTCATTGGGAGCAGGGGGCGGGGGGCACATTAGTTCTATACAGTTTTTCATCTATGTGGGTTCATGTATCCACTACCATAGTAGACACTGAGCAGTTCTATTCCCCAGGAAAGCCATTTGGTCCAGGACTCTTATTTGTTGGGAGATTTTTGATAACTGATTTATTTTCTTCACTAGTTATGGGTGTGTTCAAATTTTCTATTTCTTCCTGTTTGAGTTTTGGTAATGTGTGGGTGTTTAGGAATTTGTCCATTTCTTCCAGGTTGTCCAGGTTGTTGGCATATAATTTTTCATAGCATTCCCTGATAATTGCTTGTATTTCTGAGGGATTGGTTGTAATAAATCCATTTTCATTCATGATTTTATCTGTTTGGGTCCTCTCTCTTTTTGAGAAGCCTGGCTAGAGGTTTATCAGTTTTGTTTGTTTTTTCAAAAAAACCCGAACTCTTAGTTTCGTTGATCTGTTTTTTTTTTTTTTTTTTTTTTTTGATTCTATATTCATTTCTGCTCTGATCTTTATTATTTCTCTTCTTCTGCTGGGTTTGGGGTTTCTTTGCTGTTCTTCTTCTTGTTCCTTTAGGTGTGCTGTTAGATTTTGTATTTGGGGTTTTTCTTGTTTCTTGAGATAGGCCTAGATTGCAATGTATTTTCCTCCTAGGACTGCCTTTGCTGCATCCCAAAGGGTTTGGATTGTTGTGTTTTCATTTTCATTTGTTTCCATATATTTTTTAATTTCTTCTTTAATTGCCTGATTGGCCCATTCGTTCTTTAGTAGGATGTTCTTTAACCTCCATGCATTTGGAGGTTTTCCAAACCTTTTCCTGTGGTTGATTTCAAGTTTCATAGCAGTGTGATCTGAAAGTGTGCATAGTATGATCTCAATTCTTGTCTATTTATTGAGGGCTGTTTTGTGACCAGTATGTGATATATCTTGGAGAATGTTCCAGGTGCACTTGAGAAGAAAGTATATTCTTGCTGCTTTAGGATGAAAAGTTCTAAATATATCTGTCAAGTCCATCTGGTCCAGTGTATCATTCAGGGCCATTGTTTCTTTATTGATTTTCTGTCTAGATGATCCGTCCATTGTTGTAAGTGGAGTATTAAAGTCCCCTGCAATTACCACATTCTTAACAATAAGATTGCTTATGTTTGTGATTAATTGTTTTATATATTTGGGTGCTTCCGAATTTGGTGCATAGACATTTATAATTGTTAGCTCTTCCTGATGGATCGACCTCGTAATTATTATGTAATGCCCTTCTTCATCTCTTGTTACAGCCTTTAATTTAAAGTCTAGTTTGTCTGATATAAGTATGGCTACTCCAGCTTTGTTTTGGCTTCCAGTAGCATGATAAATAGTTCTGCATCCCCTTACTTTGAATCTGAAGGTGTCCTCGGGTCTAAAATGGTATCTTATAGACAGCAAATAGATGGGTCTTGTTTTTTTTTTGGTCCATTCTGATACACTGTGTCTTTTGATTGGAGCATTTAGTCCATTTACATTAAGTGTTATTATTGAAAGATAGGGGTTTAGAGTCATTGTGTTATCTGTAGGTTTCATGCTTGTACTGATGTCTCTGGTATTTGTGGTCCTTGCAACATTTCACTCACAGAGTCCCCCTTAGGATCTCTTGTAGGGCTGGTTTAGTGGTGATGAATTCCTTCAGTTTTTGTTTGGGAAAACCTTTATCTCTCCTATTCTGAATGATAGGCTTGCTGAATAAAGGATTCTTGGCTGCATATTTTTCTTGTTCATCACATTGAAGATTTCCTGTCATTCTTTTCTGGCCTGCCAAGTTTCAGTAGATAGGTCTGCTACTACCCTTATGTGTCTACCTTTGTATGGTAAGCCCCATTTATCCCTAACTGCTTTCAGAATTCTCTCTTTATCCTTGTATTTTGCCAGTTTCACTCTGATATGTTGTGCAGAAGATTGATTCAAGTTATGTCTGAGAGGAGCTCTCTGTGCCTCTTGGATTTCAGTATTTGTTTCCTTCCCCAAATTGGGGAAGTTCTCAGCTGTGATTTGTTAAAGTACACCTTCAGCCCCTTTCTCTCTCTCTCTCCTTCTCCTGGAATTCCTATGATATGGATATTGTTCTGTTTGAGTCAGTTCTCTAATTCTCCCCTTGTGATCCAGGATTTTTTTTGTCTCTCTCTCTTTTTTTATTTTAATTTTTATGTTTACTTATTTCTGAGACCGAGAGACAGAGGATGAGTGGGGGAGGGGCAGAGAGAGAGGGAGACACAGAATCCGAAGCAGGCTCCAGGCTCTGAGCTGTCAGCACAGAGCCCGACACGGGGCTCGAACTCATGAACCGTTTGATCATGACCTGAGCCGAAGTCGGTCACCCAACCGACTGAGCCACCCAGGCACCCCTCTCTTTTTTTTTTTTTTTTAAATGTTTATTTACTCTTTTTTTTTTTTTTTTTCAACGTTTATTTATTTTTGGGACAGAGAGAGACAGAGCATGAACGGGGGAGGGGCAGAGAGAGAGGGAGACACAGAATCGGAAACAGGCTCCAGGCTCTGAGCCATCAGCCCAGAGCCCGACGCGGGGCTCGAACTCACGGACCGCGAGATCGTGACCTGGCTGAAGTCGGACGCTTAACCGACTGCGCCACCCAGGCGCCCCTAAATGTTTATTTACTCTTGAAGGAGAGAGATAGAACGTGAGTGGGGGAGGGGCAGAGAGAGAGGGAGACACAGAATCTGAAGCAGGCTCCATGCTCTGAGCTGTCAGCACAGAGCCCGATGTGGGGCTCGAACTCACAATCTGTGAGATCATGACCTGAGTGAAGTTGGTTGCCCAGCCGACTGAGCCACCCAGGCGTCCCTGTCTCTCTTTTTTTCGGCTTCCTCTTTTTCCATAATTTTATCTTCTAATTCACTTATTCTCCTCTCTGCCTCTTCAGTCCATGCTGTGGCCGCCTCCATTTTATTTTGCACCTCATTTATAGCATTTTTTGTTTCATCATTACCATTTTTTAGTTCCTTGATCTCTGCAGCAATAGATTCTCTGCTGTGTTCTATGCTTTTTTCAAGCCCAGCAATTAATCTTATGACCATTATTCTAAATTCTTGTTCAGTTATATTGCTTATATCTGTTTTGATCAGTTCATTAGCTGTCATTTCTTCCTGGAATTTCTTTTGAGGAGAATTCTTCCATTTTGTCATTTTGGCTAGTTTTCTGTCCCTTACATGTTTTAAAAGCTTGTTATGTGCTCTACCCCTGCGAGCACTGCTATATTAAAGGGGGGGGTCATACACTGTCCAGGGCCTCGCCCTTCAGAAGGTGTTTTTTGGAGAGTGTTACTTGCTCTCTGTTGTTGTGACTTTGGTTATTTTATTTCCCTACTTGTAGTGGTGTTTTGGACCCTCCACCAGGTGTGCTTTGATTTGTTCCTTGGAGTAGCCCTATGGCCCGTCAGGTTGTCCTGGTGTATCCCTGGTAGCGACTCAGTCTCTTTTCCTCCCAGCTTCTTGGGGTTCAAAGTCCTTTGGCTTCAACCCTTCTTTGAGAGACGTGGGAAGTTTGGATCCCCCTACTTCTCTGCCATGTTGGTCCCTCCCTCAATACTGAGCAGTTCTAATTAATACTTGTTATAACCCTCCCATGCCCCTGTACATTACAGACAGGTAGGTAGGTAGATGGGTAGAGTTATACAGATATATAGATACATAGATTGATTTGGTTTGGTTTGGTTTTAATTAGCATTTTTTTAAGTTGTGGTAAAATACACATAACCAAATTTACCATCTTAACCATCTTTCAAGTGTGTAATTCAGTACTGTTATGTGTGTTCACAGTATTGAGTAACCAAGCTCCAGAACTTTTTCATCTTGCCAAACTAAAACTATATACCCATTAAGCAACAACTCCCCATTCTCCGTCCCCCAGCCCCTGGCAACCATCTTTCTGTCTTTATAAATTTGACTGCTTTAGAGACCTCATATAAGGGGCATCATACATTATCTGTGTTTCTGTGACTAGCTTATGTTAATTACCATAATATTTGCAAGGTTCATCCACTTTGTAGAATGCGTTAGAATCTCTTAAGGCTGAATAATATTCCATTGTATATATGCACCACAGTTTGCTTATCCATTCACCCATCACTGGACACTTACACTGCTTCTACTTCTTAGCTATTGTGAATATTGCTATTATGAACATGGGTGTACAATATCTCCTCAAGACCGTGCTTTCAATTCTTTTGGATAAATACCCAGAAGTAGAATTGCTGGATCATGGGTAATCCTATTTTTAATTTTTTAAGGAATGTCCATACTGTCTTAAAAGCAGATGTCCCATTTTACACTCCCACCAGCAATGCACAGGATTCCAATTTCTACACATCTCCACCAGCACTTGTTACTTTCTCTGTCTCTTGTTAATAGTAGTCAACCTAATAGATGTGATAATCTCATTCTGGTTTTGATTTGCATTTTTGTGGTAGCAAATGATGTTGAGCATCTTTTTATATGCTTATTGGCCATTTGTACATCATCTTTGGAGAAATATCTGTTCAAGTCCTTTGCCCATTTTTGAATGGGTTTTTCTGTTTTCTGTCATTGAGCTTTCTCTATATTTCTGGACATTTAATCCCTCATCAGATTATGTGGTTTACAAATATTTTCTCCCATTTTGTGGGTTGCCTTTTTATTCTGTTGATAGTATCCTTTGGTGGGCAAAAAGGTTTTAATTTTCAAGAAGTCCAGTTTGTCTATTTTTTTTCCTCTTAATTCCTGTGTCTTTGATATCATGTCTAAGAAAACATTGCCATATCTAGTGTCATGAAGCTTTCCCCCATGTTTTCTTCTGAAAGTCTTATAGTGTTAGGTTTTATATTTGAGTCCTTGACCCATTTTGAGTTAATTTCTGTATATGGTATAAGGTTCCAGCTTCATTCTTTTGCAGGCAGATGTTCATTTTTTCCAGCACCATTTGTTGATAAAACTGTCCCTTTCCCATTGACTGGTCTTGGCACCCTTGTTGAAAATCACTTGACCACATATGCAAGTGTTTATTTCTAGGCTCTCTATTCTGCCACACTGGTCTATTTATCTGTCTTCATGCCAGTAACACACTGTTTTGATTACTGTAGCTTTGTAGTCAGTTTTGAGATCAGGAAGCATTAAGACTCCAGCTTTGTTCTTTTCCAAGATTCTTTTGGCTATTTGGTGTCCCATGACATTCCATAAGAATTATAGGATGGGTTTTTCTATTTCTCCAATAATGTCATTGCAATTTTTTGTTTTGTGTGTGTGTGTGTGTGCATGTTTTTTTTTTTTTTTTCAAGTAAATGCAGGGCTGAAACTCATAACCCCAAGATCAAGAGTTGCACACTCGACCAACTGAGCCAGCCAGACACCCCTGTCCTTGCAGTTCTGTTAGGGATTGAATTAAATCTGTAGAATTTTGGGTATTGTTGACATCTTAGCAGAATTAAGTCTTTCAGTTCATGAACACAATATGTCTTTCCATTTATTTCTGTCTTTAATTTCTTTCAGCGCTGTTTTCTAGTTTTCACTGTACAGCTCTTTGGCCCCCTTGGTTATGTTGATTTCTAAGTATTTTTTTATTCTGTTTTAAATGGAATTGTTTTCTTGGTTCTGTTTTGTATTTTTCACTGTTAAATGTATAGAAATGCAACTAAGTTTGTTGATTTTGTGTCATTCAGTTTTACTAAATTCATCTATTCTGTGGAATCATCAAGGTTTTCTATATAGTAGATCATGTCCTTTGCACCCATCTTATATTTTAATATTGTTTTGTAACTTTTTTCACTTAATAAATGTTTCAAACATTTCCCCATGTTTCATTTTTAGTTACAGATTTACCAAAATTTGTTAAAACCAGGTATTAATGGACTATACAGGAGAGAAGTGATTCCAGGAACAATGTGTATTGGGTGAAAACCTCAAATTCCCCCAAGCTTCCATTTCAGCAGGGCATGCTCACATCACAGATGTATCATTGGATCTGCCTCGTGAGCTGTCAGAGCATAAAGGCTCGAAGACAGGAGCCCAAACCAAAGGTCTGAAGGCCACTGAGAGGGCCGGCTACTCTCATTTGGGCCCTTCCTGCTGCTCTCTGGCCATTGCTCTTTGTTTGGACTTTAAGTTCCACATGTGGGCTCCTCCAGGAATCTTTTCCTCTGTTGCAAGGGAGGAGGATTCTACCTTACCACACCTGGTCAGAATCCAGCTTCTGAGATTGACTCTTTATTCCTGCTATATGCAGAATAATATTCCTGCTATATGCAGACTGTGCTGCAGTCATCAGATCAGCAACCCCAGGCAGGGGACAGGGGCCAACTGTCATGGCTCCGTGGAGAGAGTGACAACAGGGTATTGTATGTGGTCTGAGGAGGGGTGCAAGAAGGTGTCCAGGAGGGGGGACCTGGAAGCAGAGCCCCAAGGAGAATGGACTTTAGTGGGTGTGCAGGGAGAGGATGCTGGCCGTTGTCATTCAGAGGATGTGACATTGCTTGGCAGCTCTAGGATCCAGGGAATGGATTACTTTCTCTTTTGTCTCTGTCACAGTACAAAGAAAGATGGAATGCAGGAGGCAGTTGGGAATTCATCTTTATCATTGTGCTGTGCCACAGTAAGGGTTTTCTAACTAGTCAGGCCATAGATCCTTTTCCTCAGCTGTACCTCAAAGCCCTTTAGAAAAAAGGAGGTCTGTTTCTACTGAGGGAATGTGAACCACTGTTTTTCTTGGACTGAAGAATCTAGTGCTAAAAGGAGGTAGGGAGCCAGCACTATGTTCGTGCCTTTGTGTAGGTGCACTACCGTATTTCTTCCGCTTTGTGGCACATCTCTACAAAAGCAAACATGGTGCCCATTACCTCAGTCACACCTTTCACCAAAGCACATCTTGATCTCACAAATGTTCACGTGTGAAATGTGACATCTTCAAAGCAATGTGACATGGCCTCTTAATCTCTCTCAGAAGGTGCTTGTAAGGGTGACTGTGTCTTCCCCATTGTTCTGATTAAATAACTTATGAGCAATAGGGCTGAGAATTCCACCAAGGTGCATTCATTGCTCTAACCCAGGCCTATTTCCAGCCCTCAGTTCTGTCTTCCCTTGGAGCCTTAAGGCCCCCTCCAGCTTAACAGTTCCCTCCAGTCTTAACAAAAGCCCATTCCATACAGCTTTGTGGAGCTGAAATGTGAATCTGATCGTGGCATTCCTTTGCTTCAGAGATAGCTATAGAAGATGGTCTGCTTTCCACAGTGGTGCCTTGCTGGGCCCTGCCCCTCTCCCAAGCCTCCTTTCTCTCCACACTCTGCAGCAGCTTGTCAGGCTTATTCTGCATTTCATGCCATATCCCCTCTGCCTGACATTCCCTTCCCTCCTCTTCTGGCTGACTTCTCCTCAACCTTTGGGACTCACTTCAATTGTGATTTCTGTAGGAAGGCCAAGCTTAGGTAGCATTCCACCTGTGCAGACATCCATCACTAGGAGCTTCCTGAGTGCAGAGCTGAGCCATTCACAGCTTTACTTTCCCTCGACTTAGTCCAGTAGCAGGCTCATAGCAGACAACCACCAAGGTGGATGGATGAGAAAACATCCTATTGATACTATGAGTGGGTTAGTGGTCAAGACGAGTACCTGTGCAACAGAGCCCCTCTGCTAAGGTAGCCTCTACTCTGAGTGTTCTTGGGGAGTCAGGCTTGTCTTTGGCTTGCACTTAAGTGATTTTGATGTACTTCTTGAGGGGACATACAATGTCTCATATACTTAAGGAACTGAAAAGCACTCCTATAGTCAGGTGGATACTCCTCCCTGATGGCCTTCTCAAGACTGTCGCTGAGTCAGCTAGAACTTTTTTGGTGAAAATGACAAGTATGCAGATCCAGTTACCTTAGGCAGAAAAGTGAATGAATTAGCATTTTGAGTAGTCTCTTGTATAAAAAACTATCCCCAAAACCTGCTGGCTTAAAACAGTAGCTGTTTTATTATTTATTTGTGATTGTGAAACCTGGCCAGGCCCAGCAGGGACAGCTCAACTTAGTTCTGCATAGAATCTGCTGGGGTGGCTAGAGCAGCTTGGGGCCAGAACAGGTCAGTCTGGGTCCTGTGCCAGGGCCTTGATTCTCACTGTTGTCTGGGTTCTTTGACCCTTTTTATGTGGCCAGCTTGGAGGTCTCTACATGGTGGTCTCAGGGTACTTTAACTTCTCACATGGCAGCTTCTCCAGAAGTCAAAAGTTGAACTGGACCTGTTTGAGGCTTAAGCTCAGAACTAGAACAGCATCACTTCAGTCACATTCTGTTAAAACAGGTCAGAGAGCCAGCCCAAATTCAAGGAGAGGAAAACACACAAGGGCAGGAGTCCTGGGGAAATGTGGTTCAGTAGTGCCTAATCAGATAGCTGCCTCCCCCGGCCTGTGGGACTGAGGTGTCTGGGGTGATCAGTGCTCAGTATAGCAAGTCCAAGGCCAAGCCCAGGTCATCGGGACTAGTTGTGCACATATGCATAGCTCTCACTGGTGCTCTGTCTCTCTACTTCACCTTTCATCTGTAGGCTTTAAATCACTTCCCTGCAGGCAGTGTCATCCTAGCCCTCCAGCATCTCCAGGAGTATCCCCTCCTAGCTTCTCCTGGAGAAGTACATTTCCATACTTGAATCTCAGGCTCTGGAAAAAGCAGCTTGTGTGGCCTTGGGCAACTTTCCTAACTTGTGTGCCTCAGTTTCCCCCTCTGTCAAATGAGGATGTCAGAACTATCTACTTCACAGGACACTGTGAAACTTAGAGAATATCCTGGGCTGTGCTGCCTGCAGGGCTTGAGTGGCACATCAGATGCTCATTAGAGCATGTCATGGACTGGGAAGAAGAGGTCCACAGGGCTTACCCCAGTGTGACTCTGCCTCTCCTGGAAGGAGTAGCTGGCTGGTACCTCCAAGGACTGGCCCATTGCAGCTTCCTGGGAGGTCCTGAGTAGAGATGGTGGTGCTAAGGGGGTTGGCACTCCTCGCCAGTGTCCTCACCATACTGGGAGACATCTGCTCTTCTGAATTTCACGAAGCTCTTAGTGGTACTAATCGTCGCCTTCCTCTGGTGTCTAGCAGGACTCTGAACCTCACTTAGTCTCAGCAGTAAGTGCCATGGTCTGCACAGCCTGGGCCCAGAGCCCCTACTGTCCTTTCTTGTTTCTTGAGGCTTCCCTATCAGGCATTTGTCATGGCCCAGATGGGCAAGAAATCCACCTTCTTGCTACTGCTTCCCTCCCAGGTCCTCAGCCTGTGGAAAAGTGTGGCACATTCTCAGCAGCAGCATTTCAGGCTCTCTGGCTTAGCACACCTGGCAGCCACCTGACCCAGGAAGGGTGTGGTGTGCCAGTGTAGTTGTGAGTGCACAGGCACAGGGGTACCAGTTTGAGCATTCCCAGTCCTTCTCACCTGTGTTCTCAGCACCTGCCTTCTTTTACCTACTGTATATTGTTTTCTGGATTCTTCTTTTGAAGATGAAGATGGGACTAATTAGGGTCTGCCATCTAGACTATGGAAGAACAACTTGCAATAACTCTTTCTCCTCATGCCCCCGGAGTGTGCTCCACTGCTGATTCTGGCTCCTTCAAAGCTATAAGAGTACCGAGCTGTGTTGGGGCTTGTCTTGGGAACCCTTGGAGTAAAAGCTCAGATCAGACCAGGGCTGAATTTCCTATATGTTTGGGACAGCTTTGAGTATGCATGTGCTCTAGGAAGGCGATCGGTAGCCAATTGGCTAAGTTTCACCTTTCACTGTAGAGCTCCGATTCTTGAGTATGTACCTGGAGGTGACCGAGGGTCTCAGGGACCAGACTGGAGCTGCCAGTATGATGTCAGGGGCTTGTAGCAGGCTGTGTTGTCTTGGATTTCAGTAAGTAGAAGAGACGAAATAACATGTAATGTGATTTCCAACTTTCCTAGGGTTTCTCCTTGTTCTCTGAGACAAAATGGGTCCCTTGCATTTGGCACACCTGCTTGATACTGGCCTTGCACAGCTGTGTTCCCCACTACCACATGACAAGAAAGAGACCACATTTCCCTTTGTTTTGTGGAAGCTCAGGCTCAATTTGCCTGTAGGGGTATGGCTATCCAGAAGAAGGTAAGGTGAGCTGGCTGTTTCTTGGGGCCCATGCTGGCCATTGCCTTTTTGAGTACCAATATTTTATTTTCTACACTTAGGCACTAGCCCTAGCAGGATTTTGAGCTCTTAGGCAGCCACCACCTGCCTCTGCCCTGCCCCTCCCTGCCTGCACTTGCCACCATGTGATTCTAGAGCTGGTAACCCTCGTTCTGGTGTCCATGCCAACTCCTCTTGGGTAACAGAGACAAAGCATGCTCAACTAAGATACTCCTCAGCAATAGCACCTTGACTATATCAGTGATTGCTGGTATTCATCATGCATCTAATTTGTCACTAACCAAATGTTACTGAGCCACCACTCACCAGACCTATGCTAGAAGCTGAGAATGTGGTAACGAACACGGCAACAATTGACATGCCACTCTTACCATGAAAGCAGATGAGGGAGCCAGACAAATGCCCACAGGCCCCAGGCCCCAGGAATACTTCTAGTCTGCTGGGTTTCAAGCTGTCACGACGCCTTTGCCAGTCTGGTCCACCAAGCTATAGCTAGCTACCTAGCTTCATGGGCTCCTGGTAGGGTCTGCACCCTGCACTCTAGGAGCTAGTAGCTATAGTCCTTCCCCCTAGACAGACTGAACATCTGGTTGAATGAGGGCTCATCCTGTAGAGGAAGTTCAGCCAGAGGAGATGCTGAGAATGCTGACTTTCCATGGACTTTGACGCAGCACAAATGTATAGGAGGTCTTTTGGAATCAGAAGCATGATGAGGGAAGTGATGCGTGTGATCGCAGTCAGCTACTGGTCCTACCCAGCTGTCAGTGAAGCAAAAAGGCCAGGGTGCTTTATGTGTCCAGGCTGTCAGCCAAGTGCAGATCCATGAGATGGGGAGATGGCTGGAGGTATAGCCGTTGTGACTCAGCTGTTGTCGTGACCTGCTCATAGCCTTTACAACTGTGTGTCCTCAGAAGGTGGCCAGCTCTTGTCTGCTGGACATTTGTGCAAGTGCCCAGGCGATCTGTGGACTCAGTTGTTCTAGTGACAGAATGCTTTGTGCCACTTTTAGACTAAGCTATTTAATGTCACTTGGAGAGTCTTCCAGCAGTTTATACTTTAACTGAAACTGTTAGATCACTCCACCCTTACAGATAATTTATCAACAGCCTATTATTTTTTCCTAGGAGCAGTGATTAAAGATATTACTCAGATAACCACCATTTCAAAATTTTTGACTCTGTTGATATTGTCCAATGAATACAAGCCAAGGTAGACGTTGTGTGTGTGTGTTTTTTTCTTTGTTTCTAGGCAAGCCAATTTTTTCAGTTGATATTCACCCTGACGGGACCAAGTTCGCAACTGGAGGACAAGGTACGTTCACAGAGTAACAGAGGGAGTACTCACAGCCCTGCCACCTTACTCTGCTTCTCCTGGTTGTCCACTGAGCTGAAAATAGAACACTTCTGTTTTTCAGTATGGATAAGATTCCATTTAAAATGTATAATTATAATCTATTATCTGAATAGGTTAAATAAAAATTCTTTTTTGGCTCTAGTGTGCTTGCTCTGTATAAATACTTTGATAGTGGGTGTATCTTTTTAATTCCTATTCATTGGGCTAATATTAAAATCAGTTTGCATCCCCAAGCCCCAACTTATTGAACACGGAGAGTGGCAGGTGGTCCCGGGGGTAGAGCCCCAGTCCCAGAGGCTAAGGTTGGTTCCTCATCTTTGTTCTGGCCACACTTGCTCATCTGAAAAGGAGGAGGAGGTGACTGAACTATGGAGGTAGTCGTGTAGTTATTAGGCCCATTTTCTGGGTTCAGAGGAATTTGGCTGAGTTAGAGAACAAGTATGCTGTAGGCAAGTAAAATGCCCATGCCATTTGAAAATACGGTCCATAGCATTGTCAGTGTACTACATTCAGTGTTGCGGTGTCACAATAATAGCCCTGCTAAGAAAGACAGTCATTTATCAGGCCACTACACCAAGATATATATATGGTGGCATAAAATAGCATTCCCAGAGCCCAGTCCCTGGTAGCTTCACCCCAGAGCAGTGTCTTTCTCTGGCCAGCGACTCCCTGGATAAGAGTGCTTCTGTGAGTTCCAGGTCCTCAGGCTGGGTGCTGCAGAGTGGGCTGTCTATAGACTTCCTGCTGCAGGGGTATGCAGGGAGGTCTTGATTTCCTTCCTGCATGCTGTGGGCTGCACCCAGATGGTGCCCATGATGTCACCTACAGCCACTGGACTAAGCTGAGGGACTGGGTTTTTTCCTCATCCATAAGAAGAGGCATACCTTCCCACCCTCCTCAATAGAGTAAGGTGAAGAAGAGCTGTTTAGGAAATATTTTTACATAGTGGCCAATAGGCAGTTTCAGGTATGCCTTATGGTAATTCTTATCTGTCCATTCGTAGGCATTTAGTGGTTTTTACTCCTCTAAACTAGTTCAATGAGGGGCTAGACTTTTCATTAGGTATCAGTAATGGAAAGCTTAGAAAGAAAAATCATTGCCAAGATGCACACATAAATTTTTTAGCAGAATACTGTATCACTTTATAACACTAGAACAGTAAATGCCCTCTTTCAGTTGATCTCCCATTTGCAGGTGAAAGCAAAGGGCAGATAAGGTAATGAACCTTTTTTCCTATGTTCAGGGCACATTTCATTCAGCCATGGAACCAGGCAACATCTGGAAAGGGACCGAAGTACCAACAGGGATGTGCTGCTATCCTTGGGTCCTGAAAGGGTCCTGGGACATCAACTTTTCCAGCTCTTCATCTTACAGATGAGGAATCTGGGTCTTGGGCCTGGATGAGGACCTTCTGGGAGTCTGGAGAGATCTGTGTTAGAGGCCAGACCAGACCTCAGTGCCCTTCTGTTTTTTAGTGCAGAGTTCTTTTCAAAGTCAGGTTGGCCTCAGCCTACTACTAAATCCACATCGGTTTTGATCCCCGTAAACACTTGTTTTCTTCATCTTTTCCATATATTAGTAATGCAAATTTAGTCTTCTCCAATCTAGTCCATTATGGTTTATGAAAGCTAAATGAGGACTGTGTCTCAGAGTTAATATCAAATTTCTACTTATTGCACATTGAATTATTTTTGTTCCTTCATTCCAGGACAGGATTCTGGGAAGGTTGTGATCTGGAATATGTCTCCAGTCCTCCAGGAGGATGACGAGAAGGATGAAAATATTCCCAAGATGCTTTGCCAGATGGACAATCACTTAGGTATTACAGAGTGGCCCTTTGCAGGCTTTGCGTGTTGGCAGAGTGCCCAAGGTTAGCACATGTGTTTGTAATTAGAAAGATAAGGCCCCGTGCGGCGGTAACTCCCCTCGGCCTGCTGTCTGAAGGCACAGATGTTGGCTGCACACCTGGGTGAGTTATTCGGCAGAAGACTCGGCCCGCCCACAGAACCATCTTTGGACAGTCTGCAGGTACCTCTGGTGATTTCCTGCTCATGAGTCGTTACTGCCTGATACCATGGGGCTTTGGGGCCAGCGACCTGGAAGCAGTAGGGTTCTGGGGAAGGGTGTATTAAAGACAACTCACCAAAATGTCTCAAGATTGCCACTGTGTCACTCTGAAGCCCTCTACCAGGACCCTTTTGTTGGTCAGACAGTGTTGTGGTTTCCTTTCCTACATTTAGCACCTTAGTTTCCTGCCTCTGAGCAACAGGGTGACTGTATCTGGCTCTGGTTTCCAACCCAGTTGCCTCCCCGGAGATGCTCCGTTAACAGTTATGTCCTCCCTTCCTTGACTCTGTGTGTTCTTGCTCTCCCATCTGTCTCTCAGTGCCCTCTGACGTGGAGTACAAGTCACAGGCAAGCCGTTTGTGGGCTACAACTTGGATAGTGTCCCTTGTATTGCAGGGCTCCCAAAGGCCCAGCTGTGAGTTGCTCTAACCCATTAGGGGCCAAGGAAGCATTTCTGCTGGTCTTAATTTATAAGTGCAGAACCAGTCAACCTGCAGTGCTGACAAGTTTGGAAAATCCAAATTTAAAAGGGCTACAGATGGGATGAAGTCAGAGATTTATGCTCTAACAGGCTGCTCCCCTGAAAGTTTTGGGAAGGGCATCTCAGTCTTTTTAGTACTTGCCCTCATTTTAAGAATTCTCCCTGCTAAGAAACATATCTCATCATGAGACAGCCCTTTTGAAATAATGAGATTTAGTTATCAATTTTCATGGAAACTTACCTTCTCCTATTGACTGGTTGATCCAGCACTAACACTTTTCAGGTTGTGCAGAGTGTCGCCCTCCAAACTCTGTCCTGGTCATTTGTTATTACAACACAAGTAGAATAGTATTTGAACTGGATTGTTCTTCTGGGGCTTACCCACAGTGGATGCCTTGAATAGTTGAGACAGAGTAGGTTTTATAAACCCTTTGCATCTTGCCAGACTCTGCATAAAGCAAATGGGCGTGACTATTGGATTTTCATCACCCTATTTTTTTTTCTTCCCAGCATGTGTGAACTGTGTGCGGTGGTCAAACAGTGGGATGTATTTAGCTTCTGGGGGAGATGACAAACTGATTATGGTGTGGAAACGGGCTACGTAAGCATCATTTTCCTTTCTTCACATTTTATTTTTAGAAGCTTCTTGGCTGGTCTTAATCACAGTCACCTTTTCCCACTCTGGCACTGAAGTCCATAGAGCTCCAACTTCCTGAGTAGCAGGAAGACACGTAGGCCAGGAGTAGCTGGGGCCTGACCAGGGTGTCAGGAGGCCACCTCCCTGCCTGGAGACCTGCTCAGTCACCCCCTTACAGGGCTGCAGAGTTTCTACCTGAAAAGCTCATCCTGTCCATTGCTGATGTTGGTGGTTTTGTTTGTTTTGTTTTCCAAATGAAATTTTCCAACATACAACATAGGTAAACATCAAGGTGCTCTGATGGAATTTGGGGGAGGGGACCCAGAGCCCACCCTCTTTGCCATTCACCTCATTCTCTGTCAGCCTCACCCTGGGATAGTAAGGAGTACCCCTTCAAAGTCCTGCTCTGTACCCACAATGAACTAACCATCACCTAGAAAACATTTTCTTTAAACCTAGACTGAGTCTCTCAGGGTGGGTCCTGGGACTCTGTTTCATAACCAGCTCCCCAGGTAACTCTGGGGGCTAGTCAGACTAGGGAACCAGACCCTAGCCCACTGCCTAGCCAAAGTGGCCCCATGGACATGGCCATGAGAGCAAAGGCATGCTGTCTCCTTTGGTCCACTCGGTGAACTTTTTCTGTGGGTCTATAAGAGTTCTATGGGAGCAAAGGATGTTAACAGAGGCTCTGTGCATCAATGGTGTTAACACCACCTTCATGGGGACCCACCCAACTGCTCACATGGCAGGAGCTATGAGTGCTTTCCAAGAGGGCTTTAAAAAGGCTGTTGGTTTTGCGGCTTTAGTCAACATAAATAACATATTTAGTATATAATTTGGAAATCTGAAAAAAATATATAAAAGAAAATCACCATCCCACCACCTGAAGAAAGCCAAAGTTAATATTTTGGTATTTTTTGTGTGTCTTAACCATTTTCCACGCATAGATGATACCCATGTTACATGTATTCTTTTTCTTTACATACTGATATCTAGCATATTGTATAAGATGTCCTGTGGCCTGCTTTTTTCACTTAATTATATATGGTGAACATTTCACCATGCAGTGGATAGTCTTTTACCTCAAGATTTGTGATGGCTATTTGGTATTTCATAAAGTACATGGAACATAACTTACCTAATCAGCCTCTGTTGTTCACCAATTCAATGCTTTCCAGCCATTGTCTGGTTTTGCTTTGTTCTGTCTGCCATGATAAGCTGTGCTGCAGTGAGCATCTCTGTGCAGTGCCTAGAGCATGCCTGGAGTGCCTTTCTGACTCCTCTTTCACACAGGTACATCGGCCCCAGCACTGTGTTCGGCTCCAGTGGTAAGCTTGCCAACGTGGAGCAGTGGCGATGTGTCTCTATCCTCCGGAGTCACTCAGGCGGTGAGTGGGGCTGCCTGTTGGGGTGGGCGGCCCTGGCAGCTGTCTGAAATCAGCAGCAGCACCTCCACGGCCCCCGTGGACTGTTTTGGTCCTTAAAGCAGCCTTGCGTCTGGGCCGTCCCTCCCCATCACCATCGGTCACACCCAGCCTGTCCCTCAAGGTCTGTGCAGTTACCATCCCCACTGCCTGCCTCCAGCTGCATTCAGTGCCCCCACTCCTGCCCTCATGGGGTATATGTTTATATCTTCAATGTAGAATCCCCACGTTCTGCTGTTTTTCCTGGTGAACTGAATCACTACCTTCATCAGTGGATCACTAAGTCTGTAAGCACACTTTATTTATTCCACAGAAACGAGCACACATAAAAAGGGCCTCAAGGAAAAGTTTTTCACTTGACCTTGAGTAATTTCGCAAAATGTTTAATAGATTTGGAATGGAAAGGGACAGATTTGGACTGAAGAGGAAGAAGGGCGGTCAATAGCTGTCATAAGCCATGTGCTGTACACTCAGATGCCAGGGATACTAGAGGGACTATACCTCAGAATAGAAGCCTGTGGTCTTGCCCAAGAATGGCCTGAAGTGTTTTCCTAGTCAGGGTGACAGCAGAAGCCAGAAAGGCCTGACGTGCATGGTGGGTTGGCAGCATTTCACCACTGCTAGATCTTTACATACAAGGCAAGGGAGCAGCACAGAGTGGGGCTGGCTGAGTATCAAGGACCAGGACACAGATGGTTCTTGCTCCCTGTTAATGAAGGTGGCCTTTATCGTGGAAGAGACAGGAGCCATTAAAAGCTTTGAGGTATAAGAGGGGGATCATTCTGACAGGTATAGAGAAGAGCCTGTTTTAGTGGTTCAGATGAAAACTGCAAGGGCCTGAACCAGGCCTGGGATAATTGGGATAGAGAGGGAGAATGACTTGGGAAATTCTTAAGACAAAGCAAGTGAGGGACGAAGGAGATTCCTAGCTGGTGCCTACATTGCCAGTGGTGTCCTCTCTCAGGCCACAATGATAGTGGGCTTACAGGGATGGACACCAGTTCAGTGTGGTATATGCTGAGTTTGGGGAGCGGGGATGGGGAAGAATGTCACAAGACCCATTGGAATTGAGCCTGGAGCCCTGGGAGAAGATGGGACAAGAGTGAGAGGTTTGGAAGGCATCAGCTATAATCTGCTGACAGGATATGCTCTGCAAATACTCTACAGACATGTTAAAGGTGAACAGACTTACCTCTAGGTGACCATAGATTAATTCTACATTTTTGAAAACTGACAGAGTAGCATTGTGTAATTGTTGATAGCCATAAAAACGTGTAACTTAACCTCACTTATTCACAGTTGCTCACAGCAAGGTCTATCTAGTTGGGCTCCTCTGGAACTTGGAAAAAGTGTCCATGCAGGTGTTCAAGTGTGGGGTAAGGCCTCAATGAGACCTTTGATGGGTTTCCTAACCTGAGACTTGGGCTAAGCCATAACCTCGACTTCTCTCCAGGGCTCTCCTTTACCAGGCAAGTAGGGTTGCCCAGTTTCAGCAGGGTTACCCACTGCTTATTCAGTGGTCCTGATAGCAGCGGTGGGCAGAACTGTTGGAAGAAGAAAAATCAGTGGGAAAGCAGAAATAAATAGAAAACACTGGGTTTTAAAAGCAAAGCGTGAAAAACATACACTTGGCATACTTAATAGGGGGATAGGAAGAAAAGACCTAGATGAAATTAGAAGTAAAGGGTCTAGAAAAACATTTAACCTAGAGGGAAAAAAATCATCAGAGTACAGCATAATGTTTTTTAAACTAAAAAAATAAAATAAAATTCCAAAAAAATATATAATCTAGAAAATGCAAGTTTTCAGAATTGATACCATAAGGTTAAGGGAAACTTCTTAAAGTAGTTAACCAATGAAGAAGTTGGAGTCATCAGAAATGACTCCTAATACTAAATTATTTGTTGACTTGTTGATGCATTGTTTCAAGCTTTTAAGAAAAATTATTCCAAAATGTAGAAATATTTATTCTTCAAAGGAAGCTATATAACTCTGGGTTTCTAAAACTTAAAAGAACACACACACACACACACACACACACACACACACACACACAAAGCATAGATGAATATGAAAAAAGATAGAAAAATAAGAAACATAATGCAGGTGAATTTGGTAACTTTGGAAGAATTTTGTGTAAAAGTAATCTATTACTCTTAACAACATACTAGGAGGTTAAATAAGAAAAGATAGTTGGGGAACCTGGCTGGCTCAGTCAGTAGAGCATGCGACTCTTAATCTCAAGGTTATGAGTTCAAGCCTCACATTGAGCATGGAGCCTACTTTTAAAAAGACAGTCTTCTTAGGAGGTATTCTGAAAGGAATATCAGATAATTCAGCATCAATTTCTAAAAAATGTTTTTAAAATGGCCATAGGAAGTTATTTCTTTAACCTGAAAGTGTCCTATGTCTTTTTCAAACCAATGGCAAATATTATAACTCACAGTTGTTAGAACTTAAAAAACATTGAAAAGTACTTAGGACTAATAAAAACAAGTCATTGGATTGGTCTTCTATAAGAAAAAACTTTTTTTAATTTTTTTTTTAACGCTTATTTATTTTTGAGAGACAGAGCACGAGCAGGGGAGGGGCAGAGAAAGAGGGAGACACAGAATCCGAAGCAGGCTCCAGGCTCTGAGCTGTCAGCACAGAGCCCAACACGGGACTCGAACTCACAAACCCTGAGATCATGACCTGAGCCGAAGTCAGACACTTAACCAACTGAGCCATCCAGGCTCCCCAAGAAAATTGTTAATTATTTATCTTTCATTAGTAATAGCAAATTAGAATATCTAATCATAAAAAGAGAACTCTTATACAGCAGGAACAAAAGTTGTAAATACCCAGAAATAATCTTACCAAGAAATATATGAGGTCTGTAAGACTTAAACTACAAACCTTTTTTGAGAGAGATAAAATGACCACTTGATAAAAGGAAAAACTGAATAAAATAAAGACGCAATTTTTTCCTAAATTCTTTTAACAAATATTTATTGAGCACCCAGTATGTTCTGAGTACTGTTCAACCCTCAGAGAGTTTACATTCTTTTAGAAGAGACAGACAATAAACTAGTCATGTCAGAAACTAGAAGTTAAGTGCTGGGGAAGAAAATAAGACGAAGTTCTCGAGGAGGCCTCACTGAGAAGGTGACATGCAAGGGGAGACCAGGTAGAGGTTAAGGGACAACTGTGTGCACATGCAAAGAACTTACCAAGCTAAAGGAATAGCCAGGGCAACAGCCTTGGAGTGTGGATGTGTGCTTGGTGTATTCAGAGAACTAGGACACAAGGAGTGAACAGGGGAGGGAAGCAGGGACAGGCCTTCTAGGCCTCTAGGAGGGGCTCTTTGAGTGAGATGGGAAGGCTCAGTAGGGCTTTGAGCAGAGAAGCAAGGCCTGTGGCAGCTGCATGGACTATGGACGGCACTAGAGAGACCACTGATGAGGCTGCTCACATAATCTTGGTGAGAGACGGTGGACCTGGGTTGTGGCAGTGGAAGTCACAAGGAGCAGTAGTCAGAGGCAGAGTTCCTGGTGGATGGGATGTAGGGTATGTGAGATAAGCAAAGGAATCAGGACGGCTTCCTTGACTGTGGCCTGGAGGGTGGTAAGGATGCATATGCCATCACCTGATGGAAAGTGTGTAGGTGGGACAGAAATGTTTGCTGGGGGAAATGTTTAGAAATGCTTTGGGGCATGTTTGGTATACATTGTCTAGCAGGGGTGTAAGTGTCCTGCTGCATAGGCATTTTGATATGTGAAAGTTGAGTACAGGGGAGAAGCGTAGGTGGGACTGGAGGCCAAGGGTAGAGGTTGGGCTTTGGGGTGATGAGGAACAAGTGAAACAGGCTGAGTCGGAGAGGAGGCCAGTTTAAGACAGTGGAGAGAGCATTTGAAGGAAAAGTGATTAAGCAGTGCATCACATGTTGCCTGGGGGTCAGGTAAGGATGAGGATATTGACCATTGGACTTGATGGCATGGAGGCTGCCCATGGCCTTGGCTACTGCTGTTCGTTTTGGTGTTGTTGGGTGGAAGACTCATTGGAGGATGCTCAAGAAAGACTGGGATGGGGAGGGGAGGAAATAGCTAGATTGAACCAGGCTCGGTTTTGTCAGGCACATGTGAAAACACAGGAGAAGAGCAGAGGGTTATGGTGGACTCTAATCCGAATAGGGAGACAGCAGAAGGCCCATAGCACCTGCAAGCCCTGTTGGAGTTGAGAGGGAGGGAGCTGGAAGCACTGGGTTGATGGTAGGAGTGTGGGAGGGTTGGAATGAGACCAGGGAAGAGTTGCAGTGATCTGTCAGGGAGGGTCTCTGGGCATGACTGGGAATGAATGCCTGAGGTAGTAGAAGCCAAGGTCACTGGAGGAGGCTGTGAAGTTTAAGGATCCAAGAGCCTTGTGTCAAAACAAAACAAAAGATTATCCTCCTAGAATCAGCAAGGATGATGATGAGAGTTTCTGGAATGACATGTGACCAGAAATATAACTCTTTAAGTGCAGGAGGGTGTCAGATATATGTAGATGTGCAATGGGAAGGAGAGGGAGTGGTATAGTCTGAAGACTGAAACCAAAACAGGGGTTTAGGGAGAAAATTATGTCACTTATGTGGATTTACAGCATAATTTAGCAGTGACTCTGAAGGGCATTCGGAATTATAAGGAAGGTTGTGGAAGAAAACATTCAAAGCTTCAGTGATTTAAAATGTCATGGGTTTGGGACCAAAACTTAACCAACATGGAAGTCAGGTACATGTACCTAACAACTTGATGTATTGTGAAGGAGGCATCAGTTATCAATTATGGAGATTCTATCACAAGTGATAGAATAACCATTATACAGTTTGTGGATGAGGGGAGAGTAATATAGAGCTTCACTAAGTACAGCATGCACTGAAATAAATTCCAGATATTAAAGAGAGAAACATTCTAAATAATTAAAGCAGAAGAAAACAATTGGATTGTTGCAGAAGAATTGAATATTTATCAAACCTCTAGCAGAGAGAGTATTTTTGAAGGTTAACAGGCAATAAAAGACATCACTAAGGAGAATAACAGACTTTACGTCATAAATCGCCTGTGGTGTTAGGAAGTTAAAACTGATAGAATTTGCAGCTAATGCCTGTATTATCAATAGTCTATGAAAATTGCTAAGAAAATGAAATCTCCTTTCTGGAATTCTCAGCTGACTACTTCTCTGCTCTAAGACTTAGGTACTGCAGTGAAATTCTGATGTTTACACATTTGCCCCTCCTGGCCTGGAAGCTCCTAGAGGAGGTTCCTATTCCTCATTTTTATAGGCACTACATTTGTGTTTGTCAGACCTGCTGCACAAAAAACCTCCCAACAGACGAGAAAGGAAGAAAATAGTCTAAGAAGACAACTTTGTTAGACAAACATGTGAAAAATCTTCACTTTCATTAGTAATCAAAGTGAAGTTAAAATATAAAAATGTACTTCATAAGTTAGAAGGGAAAAATCATAACCCTCAAGCTAATAAGAGAATTTGAAATGGACATTCAGCTTATAAAAGTGTAAAGTTCTAGAGGTCTCTGGAATGCAGTCTACAGGGTTAAGAGAGTCTAGACTTAGGAAAACCTTTAGGCCTTCTACCCAGAGTCCCACTTTGCCACATCAGTCACAAGAAATAAACCAGAGTGTAGAGAGTGGCATATGGCTGTGTGTTCATTAGCATGAAAACATGGAAGCCAGTTATAGTTCATTGTTAAATTAGGTCTATTTATGGTAGTGAATGCTCTCAAAGACAAAGGATGCAGGGGCGCCTGGGTGGCTCAGTCAGTTAAGCGTCTGACTTCGGCTCAGGTCATGATCTCACAGTCTGTGAGTTCAAGCCCCACGTCGGGCTCTGTGCTGACAGCTCAGAGCCTGGAGCCTGTTTCAGATTCTGTGTCTCCCTGTCTCTCTCTGACCCTCCCCTGTTCATGCTCTGTCTCTCTCTGTCTCAAAAATAAATGTTAAAAAAAATTTTTTTTTTTAAATAAATAAAAAAAAGACAAAAGGGGGCGCCTGGGTGGCGCAGTCGGTTGAGCGTCCGACTTCAGCCAGGTCACGATCTCGCGGTCCGTGAGTTCGAGCCCCGCGTCGGGCTCTGGGCTGATGGCTCAGAGCCTGGAGCCTGTTTCCGATTCTGTGTCTCCCTCTCTCTCTGACCCTCCCCCGTTCATGCTCTGTCTCTCTCTGTCCCAAAAATAAATAAACGTTGAAAAAAAAAAAAAATTTAAAAAAAAAAAAAAAAAAAAAAAAAGACAAAGGATGCAGAGCAAAACAGGAGAAGCCCTCAGGATCACATAGGCTATTAGAATACTAAATGCATGGGGTGGCTGGGTGGCTCAGTCAGTTAAACATCTGACTCTTGATTTCAGCTCAGGTCATGATCTCACAGTTCAGGAGACTGAACCCCTCATCGGGCTCTGCTGTGACAGCGTGGAGCTTGGTTGGGATTCCTTCTCCCTCCCTCCCTCCCTCCCCCCCCCATGCACACTCTCTTCATCTCTCAAAATAAACATTTTTTTAATTAAAAAGAATACTAAGTGCAGCACACTAGTGTGTATGCTGTGTGAAATACCAAGTACAATACCATGTGGGAAAAAATGCATTAAGCTGTCCCTGAAGATTTTTTTTAAAAATAGAAAAAAACAAAATAGAACTTTTGAATATTTTGCTTACACATTTTAAAAAGTCCTGTGAGGAGAGGACTAGAAAGCTGTTAACTTGACGCCGTGTTTCTGTTTCTTCATCTCTCATCAGCCATTCTCATACCTAGCACTGCACCAGGCACAGAGGTTAGAAAAAAGTCACACCTGGATGGCGAGATGGGCCTGGTCATTGTCACTGTCACAGCTGATCTATATCAATGCCTTGGTGTGTGCCTGGCACCGTGCTACAGCACTTTTTCACATTTAATCCCTGTAATAACCCTCTGAGCTTAGTTTTTTGTTTTTTTTTTTTTAATCCACATTTTACACATGAGAAAACTGAGTCACAAAAGAAGTGAATATGAATAATTGTGTTTGGGGGCTCTGTAGGGGAGGGATGCTCTGGCAGGATCTTGGAGATGAGGTCTGGTTCGTGCGAAGGGCCTGAAGATGGTCCCACTCATTTGGTACCTATTGAGCGCCGTGTGCCAGACATTCTGCCAGGTGCTGTACCTGTAGTGCTCAAAGGGCTCTCAGGCCCAATTGGGATCAGAGAAGCAAGCTTAGTGAGCCTGAGGCCACAGACCCAGCAGGTGTCAGAGCCAGGGTTCTACATAGCCCCAACCTCTCAGCTATGATCCTCAGTTGCCTCATCTGTCAAAGGGGTGATTGAGGTCACTTGGATGCTTCAAATGTCATGACCAATTCAAAAACATTAGTGGGGAAGTTTTGCAGATTGGTTTTTAAGAAATAGTCTAGTTATGATCTCAAGTTTCCTCAGACATGGAATGCTAGGGGTACTGGCCCACTTGGCAGACAGGCGTTGCTGAATACCCCCCTAGCCAAGTCTGTGCACCAGGTAAGAGACTCACTACCAGCCCTCTGTCTTCCAGATGTAATGGATGTAGCATGGTCTCCCCATGATGCCTGGCTGGCCTCGTGCAGCGTGGATAACACTGTCGTCATCTGGAACGCTGTGAAGTTCCCAGGTCTGGGCCTCTGACGGGGTGGTGGCAGAAATGGGCCGCTCATCTGGAGCAGCGTGGGCTCTTGGTCTCCTTAGGCTGGTGGCAACAAGTGTCTCATAGTGGATGAGGATTCACATTGTCTTGTCAGAGACTCCATTCTTTTGTTCTGCATCATTGACATTTGTTTAAGATTTTAAAAGAGGTTAATGTTAAAGAAAATTATAAATGAGTGTTAGCATGGATGTGCTGCAGATCATGAGGCTGATAGGATGGCATCGCATGTACTTGGGCACCTGGCACCCGCACATACACATATGCCCTTGAGGGTATGGCTTCCCGCCACTGGGGTCCAGCCTTCGCTCAGTTGCCATCTACTCTCTGAAGCCTTTGAGCACATACAGGCTAACAAATCCAGTTTTGCAAAAGATTGTTTTTCTTATTAATATGTTTAAAGTCACAACAGATGGCATAACCTGGCATATCACTGCAGATTATAACTGGTAAGATACATATCCTCTTTCTGCTAGTATCTGGAATATGTTTTCTTCATGGGCTAAGAAGCATCCCCCGTGACCTTGATCCAAGTCATTTTCTCTCTTTCTTTATAAGCCACCAAGATGTGTAGGTCCATTTTCATCCTGGTCATGGAGTGCTGGAGTAGTATTTAGATTATAGATCCCTAGGATGTGCCGTCCCACACACCTTTGTCTCAGTGATGACTTACAAAGGACTTTTAGCACGGTGCCCTTTCCCCTGAGCTGTCAGGCTAGCTCCTTATGGAGGAGCTGCCAGGGAGGTTCACATCAGAAATGCTGATGTCAGAGCCCAGGTGGGCATGACCTTCTGTTCAGAAAGGGAAACCACTGGCAGAGCTACCAACTACAGACAAGTCCAAGAGGCAGAATTTGCCTCTGGCCCAAGCCTGTGTCCCTGCTTGCCTGCCCTTTAGGGGGCTCATGCATCGTGCCTGCCTCCTGGGTGCAGTCCTTCCTTCAAGTTGCTTTGCCTTGATAGAGATCAGATTAGGGGGCTCTTCTGCTTGTGCCCAGGGGTGGGAGCTGACGAAGGTAGACTCCTGAGGTCCCTTCTCTTGGCTAACCATTCCATAGCCCATGGATTGCAGCTCATGTTTAGACAGACTCATCATTTTCCCTTAGCTAATACCTTTCCAATCTCTTCTTTTTCTCCACAGAAATTCTCGCTACTCTGAGAGGCCATTCTGGGTTGGTAAAGGGGTTGACCTGGGACCCTGTTGGTAAATACATTGCCTCTCAAGCTGACGACCGCAGCCTGAAGGTGTGGAGAACGCTGGACTGGCAGTTGGAGACCAGCATCACCAAGCCTTTTGATGAGGTAAGGATCCAGCCCAGGGAGCTTGGTCCATCAGCCCCCACTGGCCTCAGTGCACAGAGGAGGAACTGGCTGGGGTCCAGACCTCATGGGTGAATGTGGAGTTCTAGGGCCTGAGCAGACTGGTCAGGGTTCTCTGGGGCAGGCCCTCTGCCCCAAAGAGTCAGATGATGAAAATCTTTCATTTCTCAGATGGTATTAAATGTCCAACTTTGAAGTGAGAAAAAGCTGAAGAAAACCCCTTAGCAATGCTCCCTCACCATTGTGCCACACAGGTGGAGGAGACCCTCTCTTTTATTTTTCCTAACTGCGCTGTGGCTTTGCTCACTGACTTGCACTCTGCAGGCCATCCAACATCTTTCTAGGCTAGCGTTATGAGTACAGTGTGCACAATGTCTAGAGGTTGAACTGCAGTGACTTGTAAAGTATTTTACTGTCTCTTCCTTTATTTGGGTTCTCATTTCATATGGAATCAGATCTTAAGTGCCTACTGTGAGAAGGGCAGTATTAGGTAAATGAAATGAAAGTGGACTAAGATGGAGTCTCTCCCTTGAAGCTTAGAGCCTGGTGGGAAAGATAGACTTTCACATCAGTTGTGAGCATGGTGGTGGAGTTGTTCAGAATGTGCAGAAATAGCCCAGGAGCAGTGATCGCATCAGGGAAGGCTTCTCAGAGGAAGGGCTGTGAGCAAAGTTTTGCAGGAGGAATAGACGTTCCCCCACGGTTCAGGGCTGGCTGTAGAAGGAACGTGGAAATCATGTATTCCGTTTTCCCCAAACCAACAGCACCACATTAGCACTGTTATTCACCCTACTTAATCTTGCCCTTCTTGGCTATAGTCTGGAACAGGGGACATGGGCCTTCATGCCTTTTGGGGCTCCTCCTCAAGGTTCTAGTGACTAGTCAGTGGGGTCCCACTAGCGAGGCTCCTGTGGGCAGTTATGGAAGATGGGCAGGGGTGTTTGGAGTCCCAGTGGGAGCAGACAGGACTCCTCAGCCTCTGGGGTCAGCCTGTCCTGCCTGGGTCTGTGACCCAGCTGGAAGTTGAGGCAGATGTGTCACTGCGTTCAGGCCCCACCTTGTCCTGCCCTCTTCTGGGGCTATGAGGCCAAGATCTTGACTCTTAAGTCTTTAAAACTGCCCTAAGCCAACCTTGAGCTTTAGGGGGCTGGTTTTATGGCCCATATCATCTTACTTTGCAGTAATAATAATGTGGAAAGATGTCTTGTTTCAGCCCTAGACCAGGTCAGGTAAACAGTGCCTTTCTGCTATGTGTTTTATAGTTGATATGGACTTTATGAAGCTCTTCTCCTTTGCTAGTAACACCACCAGGCTTCAGTTGAGGAGGCAGGCTCGAGAGAGCACATAGTGGCTCATGGTTACTGGCTGCCTCACAGAGACTGGCTCCTGAGGGTCCATAGGACTCTTCTTCCACGGAAGTGAATGTTCTGCAGACCTCATGTGGTAGGGTTAACATGCTGGGCAGAAGAAAGAGGTCGGTGACCAGATAGATTTGACCCATGCAGAATTGAGAGTTAAAAGAGGTGGCTGTCCTGCAGATCCCCTGAGGCCTATGCCACTGTGTGGTGTTCAACTCCTGTAGGGGAGTGTAGGATGCTGCAGCTCCCAGTCTCATCTAACAGCACCTTTTTTGTTACATCATCTGGAGAGACTGGAGTTACAGCTATTCATGTAGCCAGAAGTTTGGGTACATGCTCCGCTATCGTACATTTATAAATCAGAATTCACCTCTATTCTTGAGGCCACAGTGTTGGTCACACAATTGGCTTTGAGCTCCTTCCAATTGCAGATGTTTCTTTCAGTGTGGAGGGACAACCCATGTGTTGCGGCTCAGCTGGTCACCTGACGGGCACTACCTGGTGTCTGCCCACGCCATGAACAACTCTGGCCCCACTGCCCAGATCATTGAACGGGAGGGCTGGAAGACCAACATGGACTTTGTCGGGCACCGGAAAGCTGTGACTGTTGTTGTGAGTGTGCTTAGCCTCAGCCTGGGAGGTGCCTTGCCTCAAGGCTGGGTCAAATGTGGGACTGTGGTGGTGGGCTCTGAGAGTCAGCACATGCCACATCCTTGTTTCATTTTAAATACTTACGTTTCACAGTTTTTGAAGTGATTTTACAAAACAATATATATTCACATGTTTTAATGAGTATCACCAAAATCAATCTGTGATTGATCAGCTCCACACTAGCCTTTTTACACATTTGGGTCAGGTCACGGTACTCAAGCATGCTGGTCCTGACAAGTGCCCCACGAGCCAGACTCGGGAGCACAGGTGCAGTCCATGTGCCTGTTGAGCACATGTTCCTGCACCCCAGCACTGGACAGTCATAGCTATGAGGCCGTGCTGTGGATCACCTGAGTCTGGAGTTGCCCCGCCCAGTCGACATGGGAGCCAGCAGATGCGGGCTACTATTAACGAGGATTTTCTCAGCACTGGACAACCAAAACGAAGAAAATAAGTTGGTGGGCTAAAGGTTGGTAAAAGTGAAGGATCATCCAGGACTCTGATCTCAGTTTTTTTGTATTCCTTAAAATGGGCTCATCCTTACCATTGTTTAAATTCATGATAAATATTGTATATTGTAGTTTAAAATATTTATAACTTTTATACAAATAAAATATTACTTCCTTAATTTTTTTTTTGTATTAGAGCCCATGTAGGACTTTGTTCAAAGCCAGGCCCTTGTTACTAAAATATTTGAAAAATCACTGCTTCGGGTTAGCACGGTGCTTCCACATGACCCTGTCAAGTGGTCCTCACAGGCACTGTTTAAGAGTAGTTTTGTGAGATCATGGTACTGAGGCCTCTCAGCCAACCCAGGGTAGCCAAGACCCAAGCCCAGGATGCACACCTCTAGGTTCTATGTTTCTGGTCTGTGTGCACCTGGCTATTCTTGCCTAGCCTCTGGGATTAGAACCCCTCTGGGCCAGGCCAGCTGACATCAGGCTCCCCGGAGCCACCTTTCCTCCTCAGTTGTCCTGGCGTGGGGATTCCAGCTCTGACTCTAGAGTTCCCACCCCTTTCAATTCAGGAATGTGGCAGGGAGCTCTCTGTGTGCTTCCAGCCTTGCCAAAAGCAGCACCCAGGTTACACTGAGGATAAACCCCAGAGTGCACTTTAGCGTGACTTAGCCATTGTCCTGGCCAAGTGAGATCATGCGGGGCTGATCAGCATCTGCTAGTTTTGACTCCGAGCAACAACTACAGTGAAGGGGAAGGGATTAATGGAGTAGACATCTGACAGTCCCATTGACCTCTGTCAGGACCTTATCCCTAAAGCCACATCCTGGAACTGGCCTTGCCCAGGCCAGGAGGAATTCAGAGAGCAAGCTTCAGTAGCTCCCATGCCATCAACCTGGCTGCAAGCCCAGAAATGTAGAGTTGGTAGAGCCAGCCTCAAATCCTTGTCTCACCACTTACTCATTGGATGACTTGGCCCATGTTTCCTGGCCTCTCTGAGACTCCATTTCATCCTCAGCAAAATGCCTCCTGGGTAGTTATGAAGATGAAATAAAGTATGCTGAGTGCCTGGGGCTGGGAGAATGCCATTGTGGGTTTCCCACCAACAGACTGGTATTGTGCTATATTTCTGATACTGGGCATAGGGTTTGTGCTTGATGCTTGATTAATTATTTTAACATTTGTTATTTGGTTTAGAAATTCAACCCAAAAATCTTCAAAAAGAAGCAGAAGAATGGGAGTTCTGCAAAGCCCAGCTGCCCATATTGCTGCTGTGCTGTTGGCAGCAAGGACCGTTCTCTCTCTGTCTGGGTGAGCCCCAACTCCTTCCCTCCCCACCTCCCCCACCAAGACCTTTTGTGGCTCCTGCAGGGCAAAGGAGAAGGAACTGGTGAAGGAGGCAGAGCCCAGAGGCTTGGAGTGACTCCCCTACCCTCCACTTTCAGTGGTGCTCAGTGTGTGTTTCTGCCCCAGATCTGGGGTCAGGCCCTCTCATTACCCCAGGAGGAAGGAACTGCTGAAGACTAGGCTTGGGGCGAGCTAGGAGAGGCCACCCTGAGCCCTAGTCAGAGCAACTCTTATGTCCAGATTCAGGGAATACCTTCAGTTGGCATGCTATGTTTGCTTCCTTTTAGAAAAACTTTGTGTCCTTATATAACCTACAGCAAATGTATTCACCTGAAGTATACAGGTCAATGCATTGTCATACATGTTTACACCAGTGTAACCACCACCCCAGAACCCCTCATCCCTGCCCAGTCAAGAACCTACTTCCCAACACCCCTTGGCCAAGGCAGCCACTCCAACAATGTCTGTCACATTGATGAGTTGTGCAGTGTTTACTTTTTATGTCCTGCATTGCTTTCACTTAGCATAATATTGTTGAGATTCATGTGTGTTGTCGCATTTAGCATTAGCATTTAGCTAATTTGGCATTAGTTTATTGCTAACTAATTACAAGTTCCCTGTAAGCAGAGTGGACTTATAGTTATAGACTTGAAGGTTATCCTCTGGCAGCATTTATTACAGTTCTTTGTCACAGAGAAATTGATTGCTGTGTGTACACTGATTTTTTTTTTTTTTAGGCCCGTATTCATGTGACATTTCAGAACCTGAACCCTACCATAGGTAGTTCCAGGTGTGTTCTTCCTGGGCTCCTTCTGGCCTGGAGTTTCATTTGTGGTGCTTTACCCAAAACATCACTGATCATATATTCATTTTCTTAGAATGCTGAGGTCAGATGTTCAGAAAGGTTCCAGATTTCTGAGTGGTCTGTAGGCACATTTTTGGGAGGAGAGACAGTGCTATTTTTTTCTGGAAGTGGAATTAGAGTAAGGACAAGAGTCTTCTTGTGGATTCCAAGTAGTTCAGACTCCCTTTCCTCGGGACTAGGGTGGCCACAGCAACTCTTCCCCTATAGCAGCAGCACTTGATGGGAGCCATGCAAAAGGTGTTCCCTCCCACCCACCGCACTGTGGCCCCAGGACCTTGTCAGCAGGGTGGCCAGACACTAGTATATGAGCTGTGGGAACAGGGAGACAGCACATAGCCCAAACTTTGAGTGACTAGATATAAGTGTGCATGTGGTGAATCTTGTGCAGTCATCAAAGACAGGTTTTTACAGGGTGTTTAATGACATAATGTATTAAATAAAAAAGTTATCATGTGCCAAAGAATAAAATATTTGCACAAGAAAGACCGAAAGAAAATAACTTATCCAAGTGTTAATAGTGGTTAACTTTAGATCTGGATTGAGGGCAACTTAAACTGTTTTTGGTGTTTCTGAACTATCTGCACATACTTTGTAGAATGAGCCCGTGGGATGTATGTAACCAGTTATACCCAGCTTTGCATACGTATGTACCAGAACTCCTTGGGCCAAGAGGAGATGTGCTGGCTTCTCTGAGGCTGTTTTCCTGTCCTGGGCACTACTTTTGCTGCCTCATCTTCTGCCCAGGCCTAGGCATCCCATCCCTTGCTTGTAAACTTCTGCTCAGGTCATGGCCTTTCTGGAACCCCATTCTCCCTTCTAGATTGTCCATTTATGAAGCCATCTCCCCAGCCAGACTACAGCGAGCCCTTCAGACAGAGACCACACTAAAATGTCAGGTTTTGGTTTGCACAGGTTTGGATCTTGCTGGTTGCTATTTGAATAGAGTTGAATATGCCTTGTATGTCAACAAAAACTCAGACCAAGCTTCTAGGACTGTTGGTATTAACAGAACTGAGTGCACGAAAAACAGTTTTTGTTCATTACATTAACCTTTGCTGCTTCTTTCCTTCCAGCTCACGTGTCTGAAACGGCCTTTGGTTGTCATCCATGAGCTATTCGACAAATCCATCATGGATATTTCCTGGTAAGATGGATTCTTATTACAGTGCACAGGCTAGGAAAAGAGAAGCTACACACAGGAACATGAGGCCTTCCAGATGTGACTGGGGTCAGGCAGTCAGGGCCACCCCCTCCCCCGGTGTGGTAGCCAGAGCAAATGATTCAAGAAAGGACAGCTTGGGCCTGACATTGGGAGAGTGTCAGCTGCTGTGCTTCCTGCTTTGTTGGCATTTGCCCCTGGAAAATAGTTCCTCAGGCAAACTGACATTTGGGGAAAAAGTGCTGTGATCCTGGTTTTACTTCACTCTGTCATTGCATGAACCAGATTAGCATAAGTATGAAGACACATTTGTTGCTTCTCAATGACCTCATTTAGATGTATATTCCCTCATGTTTTTTTAAAACATGGTTTCAAAATAAATAAAAGTTAAATTCTTACAGAATACATGGTGAGAGATACTTTGTACATGTGCAAAGAACTAAAGGGCTCCAGAATCTTCTGCAGTGTGATTGTCTCCCCTGCCCCCCCCCCTACCAAGGAATGCCATAGAAGGGAACAAGGGGTTTCTGGCATCTGAGAAGAACCCTGCATGCTACCCTCCCGGTCCAGCTTTGGAGGTGTGGTTAAGCCCCATAGGGACTTGCTCCCAGACTGCTAATAGCCATCTTTTTCAGGACTCTGAATGGGCTGGGCATCTTGGTGTGCTCCATGGATGGCTCTGTGGCGTTTCTAGATTTCTCCCAGGATGAGCTTGGAGACCCCCTGAGCGAGGAGGAGAAGGTAGGAGAACAGTACACCTCCAACTGGTAGCCTGAGTGCTGCGCTTGCTCTTGGGCCACAGAAATGGCCACCACAGCCCCTTCGATTGGACCCTCTCCTTAGGACATACACAGACACATTGTTTCTTAAAGTATTCTTGGGTATTTGTCTCGTACAGATGGTAATTTTTTTTTTTTTTTTTTTTACAAAATAGATTAAATAAAGATGAGGCTCTCATTCATGTCAGAAATCAGTTCTGGAACTAAGAATAAAACAACTTTGGGCATCTGTTCTTGAGGTGATAATTAGCCACACACTGGGATGTTTTCACATGTGGGAGATAGCAAGAGTGACTCCTAAGGGTTCCTGTTCACGTCCCTTTCCCCATTGTGTCATACAAACATAGTTGCCATAGAGCAGTAACATTGATGGTTTCTTAGCACTTGCTGCACGCCAGACTCTGGGCCATGTATTTTGCATGTATTATTTCATTTGAATTCTATAAAACCCTTCAAGGCAAGGCTCATTCATTTTATCAACAAGGTAACTAAGCCTCAGAAAATAGTGTGACTCTTCGCCAAGACCATACACAACCCTTAATTATGAGAACAGAACCATGGGCCAGGCCCATAGGCTTCCTCCCCTCTGTGCTCTCTGCCCAGGACAGGGTGACCCATGTGCCCTTCTTCAAGGACTTTAGGAAAGGCCCTGCTTTATGGACCATAGACTTAGAAGGCAGACATTTCTACAGATGGGCCTTTGCCACCACTCAGTGGAATGTATTCATTTGTCTGAAAGGAGCCTTGTGAAAGCCCAGAGCAGGTGGGCAGCTCTCCCCTTCGAGCTGCAATTACTGGTAGAGGCTCCCTCATAAGCTACTGTGTGGACTTCATGCTATGAAGTAAACCCCTTGGGCATAGGGGTCTGCCTTGATGACAGCACCTAAAATGGCCTGGCACCCCAAGAGTCACTTGTCAATGAAGGGATGAGTGTCTCAGTGGCTTCAGGTCTTTCTGCCTTGTCACTGTCATCAGGTAACCTGGGATCCCTATGCACTCTCCTCCCCATTGGAGAGTCTGGTGGAGGGCAGTGGCGGGGAGGGCTACAAAATAATGCCATCTAGCTTACCTTTTCCCAAATGGCAGGCAGGGACCCCATGTTTGAGACACACAGGTAAACATCTGCCAGACTCTGAATTCTCCTCCAGATTCCAGGGGAGGGATTGAGGGCAGAAGGGACAGGTAGCAAAGGAGGGAAGTTCCCAGCCACACACAACACACCAGGCCCTGCAGAAACGAATCCCAAGGCATGACCTCCCCCTGCCCAGCATCCTCTGCTGTGAGGCATATGTCCTGCTGGCCTCCGTGTTGGTCATTAGGCCTTCCTTGTGAGTCTACTCTTCATCACACCAGTCTCACTCTAACGTGCTGGGGATGCTATCCCTGCCAACATGGGGTCCTGTCCGGCTTGTTGTGGCATTGAATTAATGAGACCTAGGAAGGTGAAGGGAGGGACCCTGCTCAGAAGGGTCAGGACATGTTGGGGGACAGGAGAGGCAGAGAAAGATTTCCCCAGGTTTGCTATGCCAGACATTCCCTTACTCTTAGATACTGTTAGCAGCCCCATGGTAACTTCCATTCACATGGAACTGATGACAGCAAACAAGAATGGTGTGAGAAGGCTCTGAACTTCAGTGTCTGATTCCCAAAAAGTGTTTGGGGTACTTGGGGTGATTTAAGAACCTGGGACCACTGCCCAAGACCCTTTCCATTCTCAGAACCAGGAGAGTCAACACGCAACTCACCCACTGGTGGGCACTAGCCACCACGTTGCTGCTCACAGCTGGTCTGTTGCACTTCTCTCTGCTTCCCCTAGAGCCGCATTCACCAGTCTACCTATGGCAAGAGCTTGGCCATCATGACTGAGGCCCAGCTCTCCACAGCTGTCATCGAGAACCCAGAGATGCTCAAATACCAGCGCAGGCAGCAACAACAGCAGCTGGACCACAAGAGTGCCTCGGCCAGAGAGACAAGTTCAGCTACCTCAGTTGCTGGCGTTGTCAACGGGGAGAGTCTAGAAGACATTAGGAAGGTGAGGGCTCGTCCCCATAGCCCTGAGGACATGGGTACACACCCAGGGACAGAGCAGGGGGAACAAGCGGTCTGAACATAGCACAGACACAATTCGGTAAGCAGGTGTATGCTGTGCCTAGAACAGGACCCAGGGGTAAGCCAGTTTGGGGCCACTTGGCCCCATTGCCATCAGCTGCATGAGGTAGTAATGGGGCCTAAGGCACTTTATCAAAGACCTCTGTAGAGGATATCATTTCTTATAGGAGCTTCCAAACCTCACTTCTAGCCTTTCTAGGAAATTTTAGATACTGAGAACAGTGGGTGTCAGGTTCTGTCCTTAGGATATATCAATGGGTTCCCCCTTCTTCCTCTGGAAGCCCATGTCTCACTGGGGGAGGGGTGGAGATGGGGCAGGAACAGAGCAGGAAACGTCAGGATCACCTGGGGAACTTAAATGATCTCCAGGACCTATACAGGGCAACAAATCTGTAATTTGGACACAATGTGTGCCTGGGAACCTTTGGTTTTATGAGCCTTCAGTAGAAGAAATGACTCTGATGAAAGAAGATTTGCAAATCACAACTTAGAGACAAGAGTGGCTCACGGATACAGGTTTCATTTGTTTGTTCCCTCATTGAGCCCCCTGGCTGCTGGTTGAGAGTGGCCAGACTGGCATATGCTCACTGCCTAGGAAACCTGGCCAGGCCTGCAGTGCAGGTGATGAGAGCAAGGTACTGAAGCCAGTTCAACTGGGAGCTTTCTGTCATTGCTGCTTTACCGTGCAGGAAGTTGAATGCTCACCCTGACAAAAATGCTTGCTCAGTGGCTGAGTTTAGTTGGACCAGAAGGCCATAGAAAAGGAAGTTGCAATTCATTTCTTTAGAAGCCTTATTTTTTTATATGTGGAGGTGCTTGGCAGAAACTTTTCCATTCATATATGTCACTCTATTTTGCCAGAATCTTTTGAAGAAACAAGTTGAGACTCGGACTGCAGATGGTCGCAGAAGAATCACACCTCTCTGCATAGCACAGCTGGACACCGGGTACTTATTCACTCACCGAGCTTTCTGTGGCTTTATCTGGGGAGTTCTTCCTCTCTCCTTTCACCAGTTAGCACTTTCATAATCAGGGTCTTCACAGGCTCTTGGGTCAATCCGACCCCTAGAATCTGGAAATGGGGGAGTAGAGCCCAGCTTCCCACCAGCCTCAAAGCCCTGTGCTTCCTGCAGAGCCCTTATGCACATTTGACTCATGCAGAAGGTGGGCTGGGAGGAGCCTGTGACAGGCTGGAAGGCAAGGGCACCTTCACAGGGCCTGTGTGTCCACACGGCCAGTTCTGCCTCATTGTTGGTGGGGCATTGAAGAAACCAGGGAGAGAAGTCGGACTGATTTTTTTTTTGTTTCATTTTGCCCTTTTATACACATTTTTGAATAGTAAAAACCCAAAGAAGGATACAAACATTACCCTTAATCTAGTCTCTCAGATATAATTGCTGTTAACATTTTGGTATCTGTATCTCCGGTCTTTTTCCCCACCTGTTCCTGTATCTTGACCTTGCATCCATTTTAATAAATAGTCCTCTGAAGCAAAGACTTGCTGATTGTCCAGGTTCCCAGGTTGTGAATGCACCATGATTTACTTGACCAGCCCCTTAAGTGTAGACTTGTAGTTTGTGTCCAGTGTTTTGTGATTGTAAATTAATCTTTGAGCACACCCATGACTGTTACCACAGGATACTTCCCAGAAGTGGAATTACTGGACAGAGAGTAGGGCTCTGAGGCACATTTCCCTGAGGGGGAAAAGTAGGGGAAAAGTGGACTCAGTCACCATTTGCTGTTGTCTCAGAGTCTGTAGTCAGGCTTGCTTCTGTACTAGTCATTCTCCTCAAAACAATGCATGTTGATTCAAAGGATGGTAAGGCCCTGTGTGAAAGAAATAGTCCCCCCGCTGTCAAAGTAATTTCAGGTTTTATACTTATTCAACCAATGTGCTCAGGGTGCTACCCACACTAGTCGTCTGCACTTTGCAGTTGTTTTGAAGTCTGAAGAGACCTTCTGTCATATGATGTGCTGATCTGACCTCCTCATGTTGGGGGTGTGGGCTGTGAGGCCCTGGAGGGCAGAGACCTGACCAGATGGAGCCAAGTCTCCTGACTCCTCCCAGAGAGTGGTTTTCCTTTGATCAAGCCTTTTTCCGTTGTTCACCTACCAGGGGTAATGCTACATGCTTACTTTTTATTAGGACCAAATGAGACAGGTACATATGACTGTGCTTTGAACACTGTGAAAAGCTGTGGAAGTGAGGGTAATGGAGGTGGTGGTGATGGTGACATTTTTCTTCCAAGCTTTCTTTCAGGCCCTACCTGATGAGGAGATAGAGGTGTTAGGTGGCTTTCCACCTGGCCTTAAGCCAGCTTTCTGCCACAGGACACCTATTTCTGGCACCAGAACTTGATTCTTTTGGTCTTAAAGGCTTTTTTGCCCTCTTGACTCCCGTGTTAAAACAAGTAGCAACAGAATAGGTAATGATTAGTTTAACTAATCAAGCAAGAAAAGAAAAAGCACAAATATTTTAAGTAGAAGTAATCACAGATAAAGAATAAATCAAAAGGACAGAAGACTTCTTTACTGAATTCTGTGTAAATAAATTTGAAAGTAGGTGATTTTGAGGAAAATAAAATTATGAAAACTGAAGAAAATCTATACAAATGAATTATTATAGAAGAAATAGAGGACGCTGTCCCAGAACTAACCTACCAAAAGCCACCAGACTAAGAAGGTTTCACAGAGAAATTATAAGAAAGTTTCATTCTAATAATTAGAGGAACAGATCATTCTAATACCATTCAAAATACTTGAAAATACTCTAGTGCATTACAAAACCGTTTTTGAAATGAACACAGATTTACATCAAAAACATGACAAAGGTAGAACATAATAAATTCCTGATCAATCTCATTTCTGAACGCCAATGCAAAAATGCTAAATAAAATAACAGAAACTTACAGTGTGTTAAAATGTTAATACGCTATGACCAGGTAAGGTTTATTTCATGAAAGCAAGGTGGTTCAAATTTGGGGAAATTTAATTTGCTTCTGCATATCAAAAGATCAAAAGAAATATATGGTCATCTCCATAGATGCCTAAGAGACATTTTTATTAAATTCAACATTGTTCTGATTTAAAATTTATTTAAACAGATGGGCACTTCCTTAACTTGATAAAAACTACCTTATTTTAAAGTAAATTCAAAAACTAAGCATGCATCTAGTCTGGTAACTATTATTTAACATTGTTCTGGAAGTCCTAGGTCATACAATTAGTCAAGAGAAAGAATATATTGGAAAGGAGGTGGTAAGATGTATCATTATTTAAAAGATGGTGTGATCTGCAAGAGAATCAACTGGGAAAACTGCCATAGATAATAAAAGAAGATAATAAAGTGGATACAATCAACACAATGAGATCCGAGTGGCAGCAACTACCTTTAGAAGATCACTTTCACAAATGCAGTGCCTACAACGTAACAAGAAATGTAGAAGGTCTTTATGAAGAAAAATTATAAAATCCTACTGAGTGACCTAAAAGAAAATTCAAAGAAATAACTAGAAATGTACATCCATTTCTTCCCTAGGATGATTTGACATTATAAAAATGATAAATCTCTCTCAACATGAGCCCATACAAATAACCAACAGGAGTTTTCAGAATCAGACAGGCTCATTCTAAACTTGTGTGGAAAAATAAGCAGGAATAACTGAAATATTTCTGAAAAAGAAAATCAGGGAAGACTAGCCCCACCAGAAATTAAAACTTATAAACTGTAATAAAATGGGTACTGACATATGAATAGACAGAGTGGTGGAATACAGTAGAAAATGCAAAAGTAAGCCCAAATATTTATGGGAATTTATGTGGCATTTTGCATCACTGATGAAACATCAGCTAATGTAATAAATTACATTACATCAGAGAGAGAGAGAGAGAGGGTCAGGACTACTTACCTATAGAAACAAAGTTAGATCCCTACATCACAACTTAAAATTAGATACATTCCAAGCAACTCAGATTTTTTTTTTAACTTTTTTGTTTAAAATTTTAGAAGATTCTTTAAAAGAATATTTTTATGATCTATGGCACAAAATTTAGTCCACACAAAAAACATTTTGGGTGCAAGGAAAATTGTACTATAAAGAGTCAAAACAGCATCATGGGGACACCTGGCTGGCTCAGTTGGAAGAACATGCAACTGTTAATCTCGGGGTTGTAAGTTCAAGCCTCCTGTTGGGTATAGAAATTAGTTAAAAATAAAGTCTTTACAAAAAAAAAAAAAAAACAGCATCCTGGGGAAAATACTTCCTGCTCGTGTAAGGAATTTATTAGATATGTAAATAGGTCTTGGAATCAATAGTAAAGACAACCAGATAGAACAATAAATAAGGAATATAAACAGTTCACCAGATAAAGGAAATCATATGCTTCCGCATGAAAAAATCTCAACCTCGCATCAAAGTAATTGCAAATTATTAAAACTATAGTAAGGTACCATTTTTCATCAAATTGTCAAGTATCAAAAAATTTGGTAAAACTGTTGGTGACGGTTTGGGGAAGCAAGCACTCTGATACACAGCTGGAATTTAAACCTCCAAGGAAGGCACTTTAGAACTATTTATCAAAACTCATCAATGAACATTCCATCTGCTGCTGAAATTCCACTTCTAGGAATTTATCTCATGTAATCTGTGAAACAACTGTTGTACTGATGATTATGACAGGGTGCATCTTTGAGCAGCTACTATGTGTTCTAAGTGTGTGCTACACTAACCACGTTAGTCCCAGTCTCAGGAGGGTTCTGTGAATTTCTGTTTTGCAGATAGAAACCTGAAGCACAGAGTGGTTGAAGTGCCCAAGGTCCCAGAGCTTGTTCATGGCAAAGGAGTAAAACCTGGCCAGGTTGGCCCGGGGCCCTTAGCCTTAACACTGCAGTATCTTGCCACCTGTGACAGCAGTGTCTGTTACAGAAAAAGCTGGGAGACAGCACTGGCATTCTGCAGTAGAGGCTGGTTAGGTAAATTATCGTATATCCACACAGCCCATAATGAAAGAGAGTCCTGCTCTTGTGTGCTGCATTTCATGAGTTCTGAGACACACGCCTGCATATTTTAACATTTCTGAGATTAGGGTACATCTTATAATCAGGAGCTTCTGACAGTTACATTTGGTAATAACCTCTTCTTTCTTAGTGGCACATGAAGTATCAGTTCATCTTAGGTTCGATTACACATAATGTATGACATAATTTTAGTTTTCTTTTTACTTTTCTGCGACTTGGCACATTTTCTTCCATGAAAATACTTCACCTTTGGACCCAGAAAAAAATCACTTCAAACATAGAAAGTACTTGATGTGTCTGATTTCCCAGGCTGATTTTTGTTCTTGACAACAGGGACTTCTCCACGGCATTCTTTAACAGCATCCCACTCTCGGGCTCCCTGGCGGGCACCATGCTCTCCTCTCATAGCAATCCACAGCTACTGCCACTCGACTCCAGTACCCCCAACTCCTTTGGCGCCTCGAAGCCCTCCACAGAGCCTGTGGCGACAGCTGGTGCCAGGCCGGCTGGTGATACTGCCAGTAAGGACAGGTGAGTGGGCATGCCAAGGCTTGCTCCTGTCCCTGGGGAAAGTTCAAATTTGGACACAGTTCCGCTGACACTTCATGGCTCCTTCGATAAAAAAAAGAAAGGTGCTTGATTTTTGATGAGGTCCTGCTTGGGAGGGAGACCTTGTTCAGGTGAGTCTGATGCACAGGGCCATGAGGACTTCACCTCCTGGGGCAAGATGCAGTCCCAAGATGCACTCCTCACTCCTAAGGGTGCGAACCACCCAGGGATGCATTGCCTGCCCCAGGGTCAGCCCCACTTTCCAGCAGTTCTACATTTGAAGTGGCTTAGGCCCCCACTGCACGGTGGAGATCATTGCCACACCAGTCATCTCAGGAAGGGTGTCTGGGGAAGGATAGACAGCTCCAGATCTGTGAGACATTTTAACAGTTGGCCTTGCAGGTCCTGGGAGAGGAGGAAGGAACTCCAGGATGCCTGCCAGGTGTCTGTTGTGGGGTCCAGGTGGGTGGATGTGGTCAGTAGGAGGCCCAGTGGCTTTGGGACTCAGCATGTGTGATGTGCTTGGGCATGGGGGAAACTTACAGGCTCATGCCTAGGCCTATTCTCTGTGGAGAAGACAAGGGCTATGAGATGAACACTTGGAGGAGAGTATGAAGATCGCATATTGCCAAGGCGGGATGAGAGAGGGGCTTCCCAGGCCACAGTGTGTTTGGCTGAGCATGAAGGCTGGGAATAGACAGTGACTTCAGGACCCTGGGTGGGGACTTTTCTTGTTAGACCATTAGTCAAAGTAGGAAAAGCTGCTTTGGTTTGGAGTGGTTTGGGATGGAAATGCTGTATTCAAGTTGTGGAGGTAGGGCTGTAGAGTGAGAAAGGTTGTAAGAGCCACTTTCTAGGCCTCATGCTACCTCTAGAATCTCTCACAACAATACAGTGGGGCAAATGTGAGTGCATTTGCTCATGACCTTCTCACTACCCAAACTTCCTGATTTTTACAGATGAAAATATTGAAGAAATAAGAATAGTAGATTACATCTTGAAATTGTATTTATAGCAGTTTGATATCTGTGGCCCTTTTATTTGGCTCCCGATAACACAAATGTAGGACTCCCAAATGCTTGATGGATTGTGCTTAACGTACTCTCCCATCTTCTTACTCCCCACCCCCAGTGTGAATGCTACCTCTACTCCTGCTGCATCGTCACCCTCCGTGTTAACAACCCCGTCCAAGATCGAACCCATGAAAGCATTTGACTCCCGATTCACCGAGCGGTCTAAAGCCACGCCAGGTGCTCCTGCCTTGACCAGTGTGACTCCAACAACTGTGGAAAGGTAGGTGGTGGCTGTGTGGGCCCCCAAGAGACCAAGTAGGACACAATCTCAGCTAGCAGTGCAGCAGCCACTTTCCCACCAAGCAGCCTGCTTTCCCATGCAGGAGCACACTCTGGTCCCTGTGGACTCAGGAGCCCCTGAGTCCAAGGAGAAAGGAGCAGGTTTTCCAAGTGGGAAAATGATTGGAAGAAGCCATGGCGGGTACAGAACAGACACAAAGAACATCGAGGGCAACAACACCACAAGGGCTGGTCAGTGCAGAGGCTCTGTGGAGTTCAAGGTCATTGTTTGAATGGAACCGAGTTTGCCTAGAAGAGGAATGGGAGATTGGGTGGGGAAATAGAAGGCTGTGATACTGCCGCATCATGGAAGTAATGGCCTGCTCAGACACTGACCAGGTGTTTGGGAGCAGAGATAAAAATGATAGAGAAGAGGTCTTCATGCAAGTATATAAGCTTCTGAGCTCTTACAAGCTCTATGCTACTCGCCCCATTCTCTGCATCTCCCTTAGCACACGGCAACCAAGCCACATGGGATGTAGCCTATTTCTTGGAATTACAGTCCTCCTGAGGTGGCTAGAGCAAGTGGGTTTGTTGGCACAGAGCTTTTCTGATTCCTGGGGAGTGTGTCCCCAGCTCCATGACCATGAGTCCACCACGACACAGAGTTCACTGCATAGCCCAGTGAGGTAGGGGTTTGGGGGAGTTAGAGGTGGGCTGGGCCAGCTTCCTACAGAGGTGCCAAGGCCTTAAGTGATGTCCTCTTGAGGTTGCACCCCAGCTTGACACGACAGGCTCAGCAGCACCCTACCTAGCCTTTGCCACTATCAGCTAAATGCAGGACATTTGTCACAGACTCTTGCAGTTACCACACAACCAACAGGCACTCAACAAAGGGAGCATTTGTGATGAGACCTGACCTTGCAGTAGACTATGTCTTGGAGCTAAAGCTGTAATATGCTGTCCCCAGGACTTGACTCATGATCTCAAAACTGCTTGTCTAATCAGAATTTGTTCTCCTTGGAGAACGGCCTCTGGAGACCAGCATGGGAGGACTCTCAGGTCAGCTACTGCATCTTTGACCTTGGTGCAGGACCTTGTATTCTACTCTATAGTGTGATCATGACTGTTTTAGTATACAGGTATTCCACACGATCTCTTTATCTAGCAGTTTCTCTGTCTAGTAGTATGGAGGATCTGAAAACCTTCCTGCTGCTCAGTACTTTGAAATGGTGGATGAACTGCAATACATATCCTTAAAACATGTAACCAGTTGATGATAAAGTAAGGGAAATCCCCTGGAGCCAAAATCTAAGAGTAAACAAAATGACCAGGGTGTTGGGCTGGGAGGGGTTACCTACATGGTAACCTTGAGTTTTAATGGCCACAAAGATTCAAGACAGGGCCTTGGGCCTGAGCCATGTGGTGGGTTGGAACTAAGACACTAACATTAAGTTAAACTTCTTGACAAAGTATACCTCTAGTGAGAGAGAGGACAGAAAAAGCCTGAAGGGCAGCATGAGAACATGGCCAAGAAGTTGAAATATCTCAGCCAGTCCTCAGGGTTAGGAAAACAGACTGTATAGCCACAGGCCTGCCCTCCTGTGGATTGGGGATGTTTAACACTAACCACGTCATCTCGAAACCATCAAGCAAACAAATGAACACAAAAGGAGATTTTTGACTAATTTAATTAACACCCAGAGGCCCTTGGCAAAACCAGTGCAAATCCCCACTGCCATTTCCCTCACCCCAGCAAGTACAGCATTCCCACTGACAAAGCACTGCCAAAGAGGGACTCAAAATCCAAAGTAACAAAACACATGAAGAAACAGTGTATTACATACAAATGTCAGGAGACATAATGAACAGGTTTAGACTTTTTTATAAATTTGATCATAGAAGAGAGAATTGCCAGGTAAAGACTGTAAAGTAAGTATACTTAAAGACATGAAAGATAAAACAAAATGTGAGGAAAGGTTAGTAAACATCCCACATACAAAAATTAACTTAAAATGGGTCAAAGAACTAAATGTAAGAGCTAAAACTTTAAAACTCTTAGAATACAGATGTAAATCTATATGACACTAGATTAGGCAATTGTTTCTTAGATATAACACTTAAAGTACAAGCAACTAAAGAAAAAGTAGATTGGATTTCATCAAAATTTAAAACTTTTGTGATTCAAAGATCATAATCAGCGTAGTGAAAAGACAGTCTACAGAATGGGAGGAAATATTTGTAAGTCACATCTGATAAAGATCTAGGACCAAAATGTATGAAGAACTTATAACTCAACAATAAAAACACTAATAACCCAATTTAAAAATAAAGGATTTGAATAGAAATTTCTCCAAAGATACATAAATGACCCATAAACACATAAAAAGACTCAACATCATTAGTCATCAGGGAAATGCAAATCAAAACCACAATGAGATACCACTTCATAACCACCAGGATGACAATAATCAAAAAGTCACATAGTGAAAAGTGTTGGTGAGGATGGGAAGAAATCAGAACTCTCATGAATTGCTGGTGGGATTATAAAATGCTGCTGGGTGGGATTATAAAAGCTGCTTTGGAACACAATCTGATGGTTTCTGAAATGGTTAAACATAGAGTCCCCATGTAACCCAGCAATTCCACACCTACATATATACCTAAAGAACTGAAAACCTATATTTATTTTAAATCTTGTACACAAATGTTCATATCAGTGCTACTCATAATAGCCACAAAGTGGAAACAACTCAAATGTCTATAAACTGATGAATAAACAAAATGTGGTATATCTGTACAATAATACAAATAGCTATTTGCATAGTAATACAAATAATAATTTGGCAGTAAAAATGAATAGAGTACTTAAATGTTATGCCACACAGACAGACCTTGAAAACATGCTAAATAAAAGGAGTCAGTCACAAAGAACCACATATTGTCCAATTCCATTGCTATGAAATGTCCAGAATAGGCAAATCTACAGAGACAGAAAGTATTAGTAGTTGCCAGGGGCTGAGGAGAGAGGAGGTTAGGATGTCACTGGTGGGTACAGAGTTTCTGTATTATGAAATTACTCTGGTGTTAGGGGGAAAAAAAAAAAACAACTACTGAATCTATATCTTAAAATGATGAATTTTGTGGTATGTGAATTATGGCTCAAAAGAAATAATGTACTGTAAAAAAGACCAGATAGACTTGGAAATAAGCCAGAAATTACTTTTAGCAAAGAAAAATAAAAATCATTGCAATTGAAAAGCCACGGTAAGCATGTCCAACAGCAGATGAAACCCAGCTGAACAGAGCATTACATCTTAGGAACTGACTGGTGTGGAGGTGAGAAAGTGGAATGTAAGAAGGAGAGGCTAGAGATAGGAGGGCAGACAGAAGGAACAGTGTGCCCTAGCAAGAGTTCCCCCAAAGAGGGCATGCTGTGGGGCAGTTTTGTCAAGAGGGAGTATCTGGTATTTCACAGGCTTAACTCAAATGTTGAAACCTCAGTTTGGAAACAGAGTGAGTTCTGAACAGAATAAGTAAAACTAAATCCCTGCCTTAGAGAAACTAAGAGCACCATAGACAGGAATTTCTTCTTTTCATTGAGGAAGGCACCCCACATTTGTCTTGCAGGTTTCCATGATCTTTGTCATACTCTTTTCCATCTCTTAGAGAGTACAAACCCTGATTGGGGAAGCATATAGAATACCCCTTGAAACAGGCTACTAGAAAGCAAAGTCTTGACTGCATGATCTGGGCCCTGATGCCACCACGATTGGTCCCTCAGCAGCTGTGTACCTGAGGTTTCACAAGACCTTTCAGCCATACCTCCAGCTCCAGGAAAAACTATAGAATAGAGTAAGGGAGCATCAAGTTTGTCATTCCCAGCTTCTCACTTGAAAATGGCAGCGAGTGAGCATTTACTCAGGGCTGAGTTTCCTGCCTCCAAGGCAACGGGAATGTCTGGTGAGACTCCAAGAGCTCGGTGCTAAATCCTAAGGAGTTATGATTGGATACTTATATAAGGAAAACAGAATAAAATACACTATCTTTAATAAAGGCTTTACAGAAAATGTAGCTTTCTTGATATGGCTGTTTCTTGTATTGATTCTCAGTAAAAGCCAAGGGGAACCCTTTCAATTACCCATCAGCATAGGTCTTCCTTGGGGGCACAGTGTCATGCATGGTAAGGAGCAGCACTCAGAGCTATATACCGTGAGGTTAAGTCCCAACTCTCTACCTTGTGGTGGGGTGATCTTAAGCAAGACACACAAGCTTTCTCAGCCTATCTCCTCCTAAGCAGAGTGGCTCTCCGAGGAGCACTACCTATAGGAAATATAACTTGAAAATTGAAGAGGGATGGAGTGCCTGTAAAACCATGCCTTGATCTTGCTCTCATAGTGAACAGCACATATCAGCTCCTGCTGTTACTCCTTCCATGGTGGCTTGGCAGTTGGTCACTGCAACCTGCCTGGCACTTCTTTGCCAAAAGTGTTAGGTGAGTCTTGGGGCCTAATGCTCTCCTCCCAGGTTCAGGGTGGCAGTCCTAGTTGAACCTGCGGGCCCTCTACTTCACCCTGCCTTAAGTCTGTTCATCAGTCAAAGGTACAGAGAGGGGTACAAGTTGGCCTGTGTGCAGGTAGAACCTATGATGGAGCCCATGTGTAAGTGGGGCAACTCTGGCCAACTGTGCTCTTCAGCTCTTCTTCAGCAAGTATCTTAATCTAGGGGACAGCTGCTGTAGATCTATATAACCTGGTATCCCTAGGGGTACTGGGTGACCAGTGGTAGTGGCCCATACAGGCTGGGAGGCCCCTGAGGTCAGGGGCCCTGAATGGGGTGTCAGAGGCAGGAGGTGGGGAGACTACCGAGGACTCTCATAGAAGTTTCAGCCATAGAGAGTGGGACCACCTGAGCTGGTATAAGGCTAAGCAAAGTGAGGTTCATGCACTGGTATTGAGCTCAGAAAGTGATCAATTTAGAAACTTGTGTGGCAGTTTGATATTGCTGTGACATTCTTATTGTATTTTATAGAGCTATAATTACACAAAGTCTAAAAAATTTTGAAAGGATTTTGGGAAACACTGATTTAAGGTTTCTAGAACATCAAGCTACACCCAGAAGTGGATGTTTTGTCCTGCTGTAGAGCATTAGAATGGGGAGCAGGAAAGCAAAGGCTTTCGTGGAGCAGAGTTAGGAGGTTCTGGGTTTTCCTAGTTTGATACATGGGTACAGATGGAAAAAGTTTAGGATTTGTACACACTGGTGTGCCTGTCTGCCTTTCTATGACCTGGGGTTACCAGGAGGAAGAACAGCAGAAGGTAGTGCCCAAAGGAAGTGCTAACAGTCCTAGGGCCTATGGTCACACTTTCTGGTTAGCAGAATGAATGCAAGCAGGTATGAGGGCTCTCAGACTAGGTTGGAATATAATTCACCATGAACTCCTTGAGGAAAGGTGTTCAGTGATGGTGTCTGACCCAGGTATTCTGTCATGTCCAAAGATATCTATTGCAACATTATAATAGAGCACATTTACCCAACTGCCTCAAAAAAGAAGTATTGAGGAAATAAGCTATTGATTTTGTAGCCCCTAATTAATATCTATGAAGACTGAAGTACTATAGAAAAATAGTTCACATGGAGTGTTATTTGGAAAAAGCAGGATATGAAGTTGTATTAAAGTATAAAGACAATTAGAAGGCTGTTGGAACACCTGGGTTGCTCAGTCATTAAGCATCTGACTTCACTCAGATCATGATCTCACATTTCATGGGTTTGGGCCCTGCATCAGGCTCCCTGCTGATAGTGTGGATCCTGCTTGGGATAGTCTGTCTGTCTCTCTCAAAATAGGTAAACTTAAAGAAATGAAGCCTGTTGCAAAAATAAATAAATAAATAAATAAATAAATAAATAAATAAATAAATAAATAAGAAGGTATTATATTTAATTGTATACCAATAAATTAGATAACTTAAATGAAATGGAAAAATTCCTAGAAAGACATGAACTACCAAAGCTGACACAAGAAGAAATAGACAATTTGAATAGACCTATAACAAGAGTTTGAATTAGTAAACAACAACCCACAAAGAAAAGCCTAGACCCCGATGGCTTTACTTCTTTATTCTACCAATCAATTAAAGAATTAATACCAAATTCTTCATAAACTCTCTCAAAAAATAGGAGAGGGGTACCTGGCTGGCTCAGTCAATGGAGCATTTGACTTAGGATTGTAGGTTCAAGCCCAAACTGAGTATAGAGATTACTTAAAAATAAAATCTTTTTTAAAAAAATAGGAGAGGGGCGCCTGGGTGGCGCAGTCGGTTAAGCGTCCGACTTCAGCCAGGTCACGATCTCACGGTCCGTGAGTTCGAGCCCCACGTCAGGCTCTGGGCTGATGGCTCGGAGCCTGGAGCCTGTTTCTGATTCTGTGTCTCCCTCTCTCTGCCCCTCCCCTGTTCATGCTCTGTCTCTCTCTGTCCCCCCCCCCAAAAAAAAAAAAAAAAGTTGAAAAAAAATAAAAAAATAGGAGAGAACATTTCCCAACTTATGCTAGGAGGCCAATCATCAGGATACCAAAAGCAGACAAAGATATCGCAGAAAAGAAAAATACAAACCAGTATTTCTTACGACTGTGGACACAAATCCTCAAAAATACAGCCATATGTATATACATGCATACATATATATATATATATGTATGTATGCATGTATGTATATATATATATTTGGCTCAGCATATAAAAATCAATTGATACAGTATACTATATCAATAGAATAAAAACAGACACCACATGATTAAATCTAACACCCATTCATGACCTAAACAAATAACAGCAAGCTAGGAATAGACCAACTCCATCAACATAATAAAAGGACATCTTTGAAAACCCCATTCAACTAACATCATACTTAATGGAAAAGACTGGAGGCTTTCTTCCTAAGGAAAATGAACAGGAACAAGACATTGTACTAGAGTTTCTAGGCTAAATGACTTCAAGATTGGAAGGTACAGGATCAATCTATAAAAATCAGTTGTATTTCTCTACACTTGTAAAGAACAATCAAAAAACGAAGTTAAGACAATAATTACAATAGCACAGAAAAGAATTAAATGTTTATGAGTAAATTTAGCAAAAATACAGTATAAAGCTTATATTTTGGATGCTACAACTCATTGTTGTACCAAAGACCTAAACAAATGGAAAGACATTCCATTGGATGTCTTAATATTGTTAACATGGTAGTAGTACCGAAATTGATCTACAGATTCAATGCAATCCTTTTCAGAATTCTAGCTGGCTTAGAAATTAACACTCTGATCCCAAAGTTCATGTGGAAACTCAAAGGCCCCAGAATAGCCCAAACAGTTCTGAGGGGAAAAAAGCAAAATTGGAGGACTCACACTTCCTGAGTTCAAACCTTAATGCAGAGCAATAGTAATCATGATAGTGTGGTACTAGCACAAGGACAAACCTTATAGGTCAAAAGAATAGAACTGAGATCCTGGAAATAACTCACGTTTCTGTGATCAGTTGATTTTTAACAAGGGCACCAAGACCATTCAATGGATGGAGAAAGAGGAGTCTTTTTTTTTTTTTTTAAGTTTATTTTGAGAAAAAGTGGGGGAGAGAAGGAGAGAGAGAATCCCAAGCAGGCTCTGCACTGTCAGTGCAGAGCCTGATGTGGGGCTCAAATTCACAAATTGTGAGATTAGGACCCGAACCCAATTTAAGAGTCAGATGCGTAACCAACTGAGGCACCCAGATGCTCCTGAAAGAACAGTCTTATCAACAAATGTTACTGGGACAGCAGGATATCCACATGCAAAAACATAAAGTCAGGTCCTTACTTCACACTGCATACAAAAATTAACTCAAAATAGATGAAAGAAATAAATGTAATAGCCAAACTACAGAACTCTTGTGACTTTGGATTTGCTAATGGACTTTTGGAGATGAAAGCAAAATCACAAGCAAAGAAGAAATAGGTAAATTGTATTTCATTAAAATTTACCACTTGTGCTTCAAAGGACACTATCAAGATGGTGGGGAAAAAACTAGAACTGGGAAAAATATTTGCTAATCATATTTCTAATAAAGGACTTATTTCTAGAATATAAGTATTCTTACAACTCATGCAACTCAGTAATAGATTAATGACACAATTTTTAAATGGGCCAAGGATTTAAATAGCTGTTTTTAAATATGATATACAAATACCCATTAAGCAAGTGAAAAAATACTCAACATTATTAGCCATTGGGGAAATACAAGTAGAACCACAAGATTCCACTCCACACTACTAGGAAATCAAAAGATAGATAATAAGTATTGGCATCAATGTGAAGAAATTGGGACTTTCGTACACTGCTGTCGGGTATATAGAATGGTAGACACTTTGGAAAACAGTGTGGCAGTTCCTTAAAAAATTAAACATAGGCATAACACTTGACAGTCCTCAGTAAATACCCAAGAAAAATGAAAACCTGCCTACGCAAATAACATTTATTTGAACATTAATATGAACGTTCAAATAGCCATTTGACAAAGGAACTTTTTTTAAATGTTTTGAGAGAGAGCATGAGTGGAAGAGGGACAGAGAGAGCAGGAGACAGAATCTGAAGCAAGCTCCAGGCTCCTAGCTGTCAGCACAGAGCCTGATGCGGGACTCGTACTCATGAACCATGAGATCATGAGCTGAGCTGAGGTCGGATGTTTAACCAACCAAGCCACCCAGGGGCCCCGACACAAGAATTTCAGTCTTCAGTAAATATCCAAGAAAAAATGAAAACATGCCTATGCAAATAACGTTTATTGAATGTCTTTATGAATGTTCCTATCAGCATTATACACAGTAGCCAAAAACTTTAAACCAACCAAATGTTCATTAACGGAAGCAAGGTGTGGTTATCCATATAATGAAGTACTATTCAGTCATAAAAAAGGAGTCAAGTACCAATACATTCTACAGCATGGATGAACCTTGAAAACATGTGAAGTGAAAGAAACCAATGCTGGATGTCACATATTCTGTGATTCCATTTATAGGAAATGTCCAGAATGGGGACATCTCTGGAAATGGAAATAGATTAGATCATCCCATCGGGGGAGATCTATGAAAACAGAAAATGGACTAGAATGGGAGAATTGGGGGGTGGTAACAGATAGAGAGTTTATTTTTGAGATGATGAAAATACTCTGAAATTGCTATTGCGACTGTTGCACAACTTTGTGAAGATACCAAGAACTGTTGAATGGTATATTTTAAGTTCATCAATTGTGTGGTATGTGGGTTACATCTCAGTAAAACTATTCACCAAAAATAAACACATTACAACATACATATACACAGATTAAAATGGAGAAGTGTAAGAAAATGCATGAGACACTTTCTATGTCAGCAGCACCTAGGACTTGGAAGTGGCTTTTTTTTCATAGGCTTTTGTTTTGAAACTTTAAAACCTTGAGCAACATGGAAAAATAGTCCATTGAACATCTTTGTACCCTTCACCTAGATTCACCAGGTTTTGTCATGTTTGTCAGTTTTGATTTTACTTTTACTCTACAACACATATGATAAACACATGACACTTCTTCCTATGAGAGGCACTTCCTAAACAAGGATGCTGTCCTACATAATCACATTCCATTATCACACTCCACTGGGTATTTAGTCCTATACTTTAAAGCTTTTTAACAATTTTTTGTGAAGTACTGTCCATTGTTTACAGTTCACTCTTTGTATTGTATAGTTGTATGTGTTTTGACAAATGCATAATGTCATGTATCCAGCATTATAATCATGCACACTAATTTCCTCTCCCTAAATATCCCTTGTACTGTAGCTATTCATTGATCCCTTCCTCCTCCCTGAACACCTGACAATCACTGGCCTTTTTTACTGTCTCCATAGTTTTGCCTTTTCTAGAACATCATATAATTGGAATCATACTGTATGTAGCCTTTTCTAATGGGCATCTTTCACTTAGCAATATCTATTTAATGTTCTTACATGCATTTTCATGGTTTGATAGCTCATTTCTTTTTTTTTTTTACCAAATAATATTCCATTGTATGGATGTACCACAGTTTGTATATATCACAGTTTATCCATTCCCCCATTGAAGGACATCTTGGTAGTTTCCATTTTGGGGAGTTATGTATAAACAACATATAAGGCTGCTATGAACATTCATGTAGAGGTTTTTGTGTGAATAAATGTTTTCAACTCGGGCAAATACCTAGGAGTGCCATTGCTGGGCCATGCCATAAGACTAACTAGGTTTAGCTTTAAAGAAACTCCCAGGCTATATTTCACAATGACTGCATTCCCACCAACAGTGATTGAGTTCTTTTGATCACATCCTTGCTCAGCATTTGTTATTAGTTTTTTAGGTTTTAACCATTTTAATAATCATTGAGTGATCTCTTATTTTTTTAATTTTCAATTCCCTGATTTTCACTTCTAATGTTGACCATCTTTTCATATGCTTATTAGCCATCTGGATCTTCTTTGGTGAGGTGCCCCTTTAGATCTTTTGTTTATTTTTTAAATTGGGTTGCTTGTTTTCTTACTGTTCTACAAATTCTTTGTATATTTTGGATACAAGTCCTTACTCAGATAATGTGATTTGTAAATATTTTTTCCCAGTCTGTGGCTTATCCTTTCATTCTTTTAACAATGTCTTTCTCAGAGCATAATTTTCTAATGTTAAAGAAGTCCAACCTAACCAAATTTTTTCTGTCATGGATCATGCTTTCAGTATCATATCAAAAACTCATTGCCACTGTAGTCAATAGTATTGTAGTAATTTGTGTGGTGACAGATGGTAACTACACTTACCCTGGTGAGCTCTTTGTAATGTAAAACCAAGCTCATCTAGACTTCCTACTGTGTTTTTTTCTAAGTTCTCATTTTATAGTTTTGCATTTTCCACATAGATCTATGATCCATTTTGAATTAATGTTTGTGGAAGATGTTAGGTATGTGTCTAGATTCAGTTTTTGCATGTGATTGTCCAGTTGTTCCAGCATTATTTGTTGAAAAGACTATCTTTTCTATGCCTTTGCCTTAATCAAAGATGAGTTGACTATATTTGTATGGATCTATTTCTAGGTCTTTTGCCTTTCCATATAAACTTTAAAACCAGTTTGTCAATACATACAAAATAATTTCCTGGGATTTTTATTAGGATTCCATTTAATCTCTAGATCAAGTTATGAACAATTGACATCTTAACAATATTGAGTCCTTTATCCATGAACATAGAATATCTCCATTTTTTAGTTCTTTGATTTCTTTCATCAGTTTTATAGTTTTCCTCATTTAGAATTTAGATATATTTTGTTAGATTTATATCTAATTACTTCATTTTTGATGCTAATGTAAATAGTATTGTAATTACAATTTCAAATACCAGTTGTTCATTACTGCCATGGACTTTTGTATGTTAACTTTGTATCCTGAAGCCTTGCTATAATTGCTTATTCTGTTTTTGTTGTTTTTGATTCTTGGAGATTTTCTACAAAGACAAGTATGTCATCTGCAAATAAAGACAGCTTTATTTCTCCTTCCCAATCTGTTTGCCTTTTATTTCTCTGTCTTACCTTACTGCATTAGCTAGGACTTTTACTACAATATTAGAACTAATGAGAGGGGACATCCTTACTGCCTTCTCAGTCTTATGAGAAAGCATCTAGTGTCTCACCATCAAGTATGATGTTAGCTGTAAGTTTTTTTGTGGATATTCTTTATCAGATTGAGGAAGTTCTCTAATCCTGGTTTGCTAAGAATTTGGTTGGGTTTGTTTTTTTATTGTTGTTGGGTTTTTTTTGGTTTTTTTTAATGTTTATTTTTGAGAGAGAAAGAGAGAGCACGAGTTGGGGAGAGACAGAGAGAAACAGAGACACAGAATCCAAAGTAGGCTCCAGGCTCTGAGCTGTCAGCACAGAGCCCAACATAGGGCTCAAACCCATGAACTGTAAGATCATGATCTAAGCCAAAGTAACCAACTGAGCCACCCAGGCGCCCCTAAGAGTTTTTTTTTTTTTTTTTGTCATGACTGGATGTTAGGTTTTGTCAAATGCCTTTTCTGCATCTATTGATATGATCATAAGATTTTTCTTCAGCTTTGTTGGGCGTGATGGATTACATTAATCACTTTGGAAGTCAGCTATGCTCACCACTATACCACCAATGCTACATTAATCACTTTGAATGTTAAGCTAGTATGCATTTCTACAGTAAATTCCATTTGGTCATTGTATGTAATTCTTAACATTGTTGGATTCAATATGCCAATATTTTGTTGAAGATTTTTACATCTATGTTCATGAGTGATACTGGCCTATAGTGTTGTTTTTTTCTTGTAATATCAGTATCTGACTTTTTATTTGGGTAATATTTGCCTCATGAGTGTTAGGATCTACCTCCTCTTCTTCTCTTCTCTAGAATATATTGTAGAGAATTGGTATAATTTTTTCCTTAAATATTTGGTAGAATTCACCAATAAGACTGTGTGGACCTGGTACTTTTTTTTCTTGGAAAGTTACTAATTGTTGATTCAATTTCTTTAATAGGCCTATTCAGATGAGTTCTTTTTCCTTGTGTGAGTTTTAGTGGATTTTTTTTTTTTTTTTTCAAGAAACTGGCCCATTTCATCCAAGTTATCCAATCTGTGGGTATATTCATAATATTCCTTTATGTTCCTTTTATTGTCCAGGGGATCAGTAGTGAAGGCCCCTTTGCATTTCTGACATTAGTGATTTGTGTCTTTTCCCTTTTTTTCTTAGCCCAGCTACAAGTTTATTAATTTTATTGCTCTTTTCAAAGAATCAGTTATTTATTTCATTGATTTTCCTCTGTTGTTTTCCTGTCTTTAATTTCATGGGTTTCTCTTCAAGTTTTTATTATTTATTTTTTCTATTTGCTTTATATTATCTTGCTTATTATTGCCTTAATATATTATTATATTGCTACTTATTATTTATTTGCTTCTGCTTGTTCGTCTTTTTCTAGTTCCTAAAGGTAAAGTTTAGATTTTTTATATCAGGTCTTTCTTCTTTTCTAAAATATGCATTCTCTGCTACAAATTTCCTTCTAAGCACTGCTTTGACTGTGTTCCACAAATTTTGATAAATTGCACTTTTTCATTTAATTAAATGTTTTTACATTTCTCTTGAGACTTTGACCCATATATTGTTTAGAAGTCTGTGGTTTAATCTCTGGGGATTTTCTGGGAGCTTTCTGTTATTATTGTCTAGGTTAATTCTGTTGTGGACCTGAAGCATACTTTGTATGATTTTTATTCTTTTAAATTTGTTGAGGCCCTTGGGTGGCTTAGTCAGTTGAGCAACTGACTTCGGCTCAGGTCATGATCTCACAGTTTGTGAGTTCAAGCCCCCCATCAGGCTGTGTGCTGGCAGCTCAGAGCCTGGAGCCTGCTTTCAGATTCTGTGTCTCCCTCTCTCTCTGCCCCTCCTCTGCTCACACTCTCTCTCTGTCTCTCAAAAATAAATATATGTTAAAAAAATTATTTTCTAAGTATGTTTTATGAACCAGAATGTGGTCTACCTTACTGAATATTCTTTGTGATCTGGAGAAGAATGTGTATATTATTGTTGAATGAAGTATTTTATAAATATCAGCTAAATTCAAATGATAGTACTTTTCATTTAATTATTTCCTTATTGATTTTCTGTCTCCTGGATCTTTGAATTACTAATAGAGGTAGAGTGAAATCTCCACTTGTAATTGTGGATTTGTCTACTTCTTGCAGTTCTGTCAGTTTTTGCCACATGTATTTGGACACTCTCTTGTTAGGCATGTATACATTTAGGTCCCTTTTATCATTATGTAATGCTCCTCTTTATCCTTAATAATTTTCCTTAGTCTGGTGTCTACTTTGTCTGAAATTAATATAGCTACTCCAGTTTTATTTTAAGTAGAATTAGAATGGCATACGGGTATATGTTGGAGATGTTGCAGGTTCCAGACCACCACAATAAAGCAAATATTGTAGTGAAGCAAGCTAAATGAATATTTTGGTTTCCTAGTACATGTAAAAGTTGCTTATACTCTATGGTAGTCTAGTAAGTGTTCAATAATAGCATTATATCTAAGAAAGCAATGTACATACCTTAAAGGAAAAAATACTTCATTGCTAAAAAATGCTAACCATCATCTCTGCTTTCAGCAAGTCATAATCTTTTTGCTGGGGGAGGGTCTGCCTCAGTGTTAATGGCTACTGACTGATCAAGGTGGTGATTGCTGAAGGCTGAGGTGGCTGTGGAAATTTCTTTAAATAAGACAATGAAATTTGCTACATCGATTGACTCTTATGAACAATCTCTACCTCTTATGAACAATCTCTCTAGCATATGATGCTATTTGATAGCATTTTACACGCAGCAGAACTTCTTTCAAAATTGGAGTCCATCTTCTCAAAGCCTGCTACTGTTTGATCAACTGAGTTTATGTCATATTCTAAATCCTTTGTTGTCATTTCAACAGTCTTCACAGCATCTTCAGTTCTAGATTCCATCTCAAGAAACCACTTTCTCAGGGCGCCTGGGTGGCTCAGTCAGTTGAGCATCTGACATCGGCCCAGGTCATGATCTCGTGCCTCATGAGTTTGAGCCCCACATCAGGCTTGCTGCTGTCAGCACAGAACTCACTTCAGATCCGCTCTCCCCTTCTATCTGTCCTTCCCCACTTGGGCTCTCTTTGTCTCTCTCAAAAATAAACAAACATAAAAAAAATCACTTTCTCTGCTAAACCATGAGAAGTAACTGCTCATCCATTCAGGCTTGATCCTGAGATAGTAGCAACTCAGTCACATCTTCAGGCTCCACTTCTCATTCTAGATCTCTTGCCATTTCAACCACATCTGCAGTTACTTCTTCCAATAAAGTCTTGAACCCCTGAAAGTTATCCATGAGAGTTGGAATTTACTTATTCCAAACTCCTGTTTATATTGCTATTTTGACCTCTTCCCATGAATCTTGAATGTTCTTAATGGCATCTAGATGATGAAGGTTTTCCATTTACCTTGTCCATATCCATCACAGGAATCACTGTCTGTGGCAGTTATAGCCTTAGAAAATGTATTTCCTTAATAATTAAGACTTGAAAGTCAAAACTACCTTTTGATCTATGGCCTGCAGAACAGATGTGCTAGCAAGCATGAAAACAACATTAATTTCATATATCTCTATCAGAGTTCCTGGGTGACTAGGTGTATTGTCAGTGAACCAGTAATATTTTTAAAGGAATCTTTCTATCTGAGCAGTAGGTCACAACAGTAAGCTTAAAATATGTAGTAAGCCATGTTGTAAACAGATATGCTCTCTCTAGACTTTGTTCTGTTTATAGGATATAGGCAGAGTAGATGTAGCATAATTCTTAAGGCCCTAGGATTTTTTGAATGGTAAGTGAAGATTGACTTCTACTTAAAGTCACCAGCTGCATTGGCCCCTAACAGTAGAGTCAGCCTGTCCTTTGAAGCCAGGCATTGGCTTCTCCTGTCTAGCTATGGAAGTCCTAGATAGGGATGCCTGAGTGGCTCAGTGGGTTGGATGTTCATCTCTTGATTTTGGCTCAGGTCATGATCTCATGGTTTGTGGGAGGATTGAGCCCTGCATCAGGCTGAAAGCACAGAGCCAGCTTGGGAGTCTCTCTTCTCTTCTCTTCTCTTCTCTTCTCTTCTCTTCTCTTCTCTTCTCTTCTCTCTCTCTCTCTCTGTATCTATCTCTGTCTCACCCTCTCTCTCTCTCAAGATAAATAAAAAAAAAATTTTTTTTAAGTCCTAGAGGTGGTTGGGTGGCTCAGTTAAGCATCCGACTCTTGATTTCAACTCAGATTGTTATCTCACAGTTTGTGAGTTCAAGTCCCATGTCCAGCTGTGTGCTGATAGTGTGGAGCCTTCTTGGGGTTCTCTCTCTCTCCCTCTCTCTCTCTGCCCCTCCCCTGCTCGTGCTCTCTCTCTCCCTCTCTCAAAATAAATAAGCTTTAAAAAAGTGTAAAAGTCCTAGATAGCATCTACTTTCAATACAAGGCTGTTTCATGTATATTGAAAATCTGTTGTTTGATGCAGCCACCTTTGCTAATTATCTTAGCTAGATCTTCTGGATAACTATCTGCAGATTCTACATTAGCACTTGAAGCTTTGCCTTGCCTTTTTAGTTATGGAACTAGCTCCTTTCCTTAAATTCATGAACTAACCTCTGCTAGCTTCAAACTAGTTATTCTACCCTTATTATACCTGAGCCCTGTCTAATTGGTGGTGAGATTTGGGGGAGGAGACACATTCTCTTATCTTGTGATTAAATCTTTTGTTTTTTGGACCAGAGACCCTGGGCTATGACCTTCAGATGAGTTCCTTAGCCTGTGTGTGTGTGTGTGTGTGTGTGTGTGTAAGGCTACTCTGTAGTTGGTTAATTGCCCTGCCCACAAGTTATATAGGACTCTAGTAAAGTAGTTCCTCTTAAAGGTAGGCTTTTGTTAAGGAGAAGGGAACTCTGGGTGTGTTTCAACTGGTTTTCTTCCCCCTTTGCCAGCCCAAAGCACACAGGGGATTTTTCCATCGCTGATCTTCACCCATGAGAGCCTGTTGGAGCTCCTGGAAGTAAAGTTAACATAAGTGTGGGTACCCTTCTGCCACTGGACCCCCCAAGAGTTTTAACTCACAAGCCAGCCCACACTCAACCTCTAGCAGTGTACCAGTTATTTTAAGTCTTCCTACCAGTTAGGGCTCCAGGGGCTTTGGCTGCGGGTGAGCTATAGCTTTATGTCTTCACCTGGTGTCTCCAGTTTTCAGGGTGGCAGTTTGCCTTGTGACCTTACTTCTCTGATGAATCTAAGAAGAGTTGTTGATTTTCAGTTTTTCAGCTTTCCTCTTACTTTGAAGATAAGAGAGACAACTTCCAACCCCTTTGCATGTTGGAGCAGAAACCAGAAGTCCTTTCTTACAATTTTTATTTATTAACTTTTGGCGATGAGTATGGATTTTATTCATCATTATAAATGTAATAGACACATGGAGAAAGCCATGGATGTCTGTTTGCGCAGGTTGAAAGAGCAGAACCTTGTGAAAGACCTGAGGCCCCGGGACCTCCTGGAGAGCAGCAGTGACAGCGACGAAAAAGTCCCTGTGGCCAAGCCCTCCTCGCTGTCCAAGCGAAAACTGGAGCTTGAGGTGGAAACAGTGGAGAAGAAGAAGAAAGGGCGACCTCGGAAGGAGTCTCGGCTCATGCCTGTGTCTCTGTCTGTCCAGGTGAGGCCATCGGGCCTATGCTGCCTCCCCCAGCCTACCTCATAACCTCAGTGCTGGAGTCCCCATGTGCCCAAGTGGGATAAGAGAGGCTGCGCATGCCACAGTGTGCCTTATCAGTTGGGAATGGTTGGCGAGACATGCGTACCCCCAGAGGTAGTATGGAGGCCATGCTGCCCCACACCTGGCGCTCAACCCACTCAGAGTCCTTGAGCAGTGCCCTGAGGTCAGCTATTCATCTGGAAAGTGAGGGTCTTTAGAGCATTCATCTGCGCTTTCACCCTCACAGAGTGGGTGGAAATGCCTGGGGAACCAGCCCGGTGTCACCTGTGGGTGACTCACCTTTACCTGACATTGCCCTACAGTGCTGGGGTGGGGCTCAGGGACATTTCTGCTCTTGCAGTCCCCAGCTGCCCTGACCGCAGAGAAGGACACCGTGTGTTTGTCTGTACCAGCACCTGCACTGAAGCTGCCCATGCCAGGCCCCCAGAGAGCATTTACCCTCCAGGTGAGTAGGTTTCCTGTCTCCCCCAACAAACGTGCACATTCTCTCCACTCTCCCCCTGTGTAAACCCTCAATTGTCACTGACTTAGGGCTGCGTTCCAGGGGCTCTCCATCTCTTTCTGGGGGAAGTTGTAGCTGATCAGGGCCCATTACTAGCCTCTTCCCCAAGGGCCCCCTTGCTGCCTGCCCACACACATGCACATTTCTCTTCTCTGTGCTTCGCTCTTCCAGTCCTGCTGCCATCTTCTGGATGGCCAGCTCCTTCAAGACTTGTCTCAGTTGTTCCTTTTGGTAGCCTCCTTCAGCTCCACATTCAGCCTTTGGTAGCCTCAGACTTGATATAGTTGGACTGCATCATAATGGCCTGTCTCCCAACCAGCTCACTGGCCCTGTCCTCTTCCCAGGACCCAGCAGAGTCATCATCAGAGCTGTTTGAGCTCTTGGAGTAGAAGCTTGTTCAAAGCACAGCTCTAGAGCAAAGAATCCTTTATACCCAGAGCTCTTCCATTCACTCAGTCTAGCACCTGACCTTGGACGTGCCATAGGTTTATGCCTCTTGTTCCTCAGCTCAGATGCACATCCTTGGGAAACCTTCTAGGGCCCCGCATACAGGTCACTTTCTACTGAGCATACACTGCCCCACCCAAGCTGGTCCTCATGGGATACCAGAGGTGTCAGCCCTTCCCACCACAAGGCTTTCTGGGCCTAAAGGTAGGGACCTACGTGGTTTGTTCTTTTTGTTGATGTACTCGGAGACAGGGCACACAAACCCTTTTCCAAACTCTAGCTGCCCCACCCCGTAACCCAGGGGCTTTACCACTGAGTGCCGCTTAGGGCTGTTCTTGGTTTCTGGGGATCTATGAAGGGACCCGTCTCCCAGCAGCATCCAGCCCTCTGCCCCACCTCACCCACTTGTTTGGCCATATGAGTGCAGACTGTTCAGCTGTTCTCCCTTGGTTTTCCATATGGGCTATCCATCCATCAGCTCCCTAGGCATGAGAGATGAGGCTGAGCCAGCTCCCAGCCCTCTCCCTTCTCTGGGGGCCACACATCTGGACCTCCGTCCTACTTGTCCCACCCCATTACTATATATGCCACCACCGTCCTGTTGGCTAGCCAGCTCTGTCTACTTCTCTGTGTCTTTTTCCTGCTGCGGGGTCTCTGAACATCTCATCTGTCACATGACCCAAGTCTCAGTGGGCCCACCATCACCTGAAAAGACATTTTGTTTGTTTTCTTCCATCCAGGTGAGCTCCGATCCCTCCATGTACATTGAAGTGGAGAATGAAGTGACTGCTGTGGGGGGCGTGAAGCTAAGTCGTTTGAAGTGTAACCGGGAAGGGAAGGAGTGGGAGACGGTGCTCACCAGCCGGATCCTCACTGCTGCTGGCAGTTGGTAAGGGTGAGGGTCTTCGCCCAGCCCAGCCTTTAATGTCAACCAAGCACCACGTGCTATGCTGTGTGGCACTGTTACTGTCTGAGGCATGGTGCATTGCCCTACGTGCTAGCTCTCACAGAGGCCTGTACCATGCCTTGCCCTGGGCTTAGGACGTGTATCTGTCATCTCAGTCCCCACAAGACCTAATAAAGCCGGCATCATTATCACCATGTTACAGGTGGGGAAACTGTCTTAGAGGGTCACCCAAGGCAGGATTTCAACCCAAATTTATGATTCCCTTATCTGGTCAGGTTCCAGGCTGAGCTCTGCTTGGCTCTCTCTGACGTGGAATGGTTCCTTCTCTAGACCCCAGATTTTCATCCAGGGAGAACAGGATGGATTTCTGATTGTCCTCTGAGTCCCCAGCCCAGCCCTGTCCATATTCTGTATGAGGGGAGAGCTTAATTCAGTGGTTAGTCATCCAGTGTCTTCCCGTGGGCTTCCAGGACACAATCCCCTGGAGCTGTTTTTACATGTGCTTGATCTGAAAAGAGGACCAGTGTTTTCCTCAGGTGTCTGTTGAAGTATAGGATCTGCCGTCAGGACCATGTATTTGGTACTATTATAAGGATTTTACAAAGATAATTGGCTTAGATACAGTCATTTTAACTAGATCCTTAATTAGTTATCATGAGACTGCATGTAAAATGCTTTCACAGTGCCTACAAGTACTCGGCCTTCCATCTTAGGTCACGGTTCCCATGGGCTCTGAGCGGGTGCATAATGTTGCACCTAGAAGGAACCATCATTCTGTACCTCCTTTTCATTCTCTGCCAAGATGAGTAGACTGAGCTTCTCAATCCCAGGCACCCATGAATGACTAAGAGGCCTGTGTGGTAGATACTGCTGTGGGCTCCCCCTGGATCAACATTAGTCTGAGCTCAGAAAAGCTCAAGCAGCCGCTGAAGGGAAAGAGAACACATTCTCTTTAATCAGGTTTCATTTAGGCTAAGCTCCCATGAGCCCTGCTACCCTGATCCTTGTGGCAAGCCCTTGCTCCACCTCTCCCTCTGCTGCTTCTGCTCAAAGGAAGGTCACAGCAAGTATAGGTGGGCACAGAAAGAGGAAACGTTCTGCATTTCAAGGCTGCTGCCTCTGCCACAGCTCCCTGTCATCATGACACCTGTCCCTTCTCTACCTTTTCAGTGACGTGGTATGTGTCGCCTGTGAAAAGAGGATGCTGTCAGTGTTCTCCGCCTGTGGTCGCCGTCTCCTCCCTCCCATCCTCCTGCCGTCCCCAATCTCCACTTTGCACTGCACGGGTTCCTACGTCATGGCACTCACGGCTGCAGCTACATTATCTGTCTGGTGAGAGGCAGGCCCAGGGTGGGATGGGCTCCAAGCAGGATAGGGCTGTGCAGATCCCCTCTCACTGCAGGGACAAAGAAGGAAGCAAAGGAGGCCACTCAGCAGAACAGTCCTTGGACACTGTAGGTCTGGGGGTCTTAACGCCTGAGGGGCCCTAAGCAGTCATACACTGCTTGTGATAGCCATCCCGTGTTGGGGGAGGGAGGATGTGCAAGGAAGTGGGGCAGGCTGCCTACCCCTGCCACCATCCTTAAAGGAGCAAACCTCATGACAAATCATATGCCTGATTGCATGTGCCAGGGTCCAGAAATGGGATCTCAGCTGCCAGAGCCTGGCCACGCTTCTCCCAGAGTTGGCATGGTGTTGGTGGCAGACCCCACAGCTCTGTTGCCTAAGCCCTCATCTGTAGACTTGTACAGAGGTAGTGTAGTGACACATGGGGAGTGGAAGCCACTTGTGGCACAGAGCCCCTGTCTGGGGAAGCAAGGGCTGGCTCTATACCAGGAACCGTAGAGTGGGGTCTGACCACCAAGGCACACTTTGATGTATTTACTCCAACTGGAGAGTAAGCTGTTCCCTGTCTCTCTCCTAGGGATGTTCACAGACAGGTAGTTGTGGTGAAAGAAGAATCGCTACACTCCATCTTGGCAGGTAACCTCAGCGGTGGACCACCCCTTGTTCCCAGGGGGTGGGGAGGGGGTGGGGAGGGATGCCAGGGCTAGGCAGCTTCAGTTCCTGACATGAACCAGGCTCTGGGCCCAGCCTGAGGCATTCAGTGTTGGAGAAGATGCATTCTCTCCCGGGGCACATTTGAATGGGTCTCTGAGAGGTGACAAATAGCCTAGTGGGTGGCAGTGAGACCAGCATGCACAGAAGAGCAGCAGCTGCCTAGTTGCTGAGTCAGTGTGAAGGCACGTGTTGCTGGGACAATGGGAGCCGTGGTTTATGTTTCTCCTTAGGTCATATGCAGGCACCTGCTGATCAGAACACACCCAGAACCCATTCTTGTACTGTCTCCCTAGGAAGTGACATGACAGTGTCACAGATCTTGCTGACACAGCATGGAATCCCAGTGATGAACCTGTCCGATGGGAAGGCATACTGCTTTAATCCATCACTTTCTACATGGTAAGTAAGCCAGCCCCTAGCCCTGCCCTTCTGGGAGAGTGTCCGTCTGAGCTGGAACAGACTTCTGGTCCTGGCAGTCAGGCCTTCCTGGCCTGGCTTCTCCTAACAGTAAAGCCCTGTGGTTCTGGCAACAGTGGCAGCCCTGCTGGGCTCTATCTGCTTTATACAAGGAAAGAGAGAGCTTAAACCCACCAATAATGCCCCACTGTCCCTGGGCAGGGGTGCTTTCCTTCTGCATTATTCTCTGAGGTCACTTTGGAAAAATTAAAAATTTTTGTAAATTAAGAAAATTGGTTGTCAATACACATGTCCAGCCTGGCGTCCTTAGCATTGTCAGCATAGGTGAGTGGGCTTCACAACAACATTGCCACCACTCATCAATTTTTGTAGCTTAGCAAGAGCCAAGTAGCGCTTCCGCTGACTTTGTGAATTAGTAAGTTTGCACCATCACTCGCCATGTGTCATGGTCTGTCTTTCCTCAGCCCATTTTGGAGTTTAGAGCTCTTTTCTGTATTTGTCAAATCTCTATTCCTCCAAGATCTTAATCGAGACATGTGAAGCCTATACATTGTGTACCAGCCACTCTTTTCTTCTGCCTGCACCTTTGGTCCTTCATACCCAAGCCAGCTATCTGTCCTCCAGCCCTTGTCTGTCAAGAGTTGCCAGGCACAAGTTTATCCTGCCACTGAGATTTCTTTCTTGAGTTTAAAAAAAAAAAAACAAAACAGGTCCCTGGCTAGCTAAGTTGGTAGAGCATGTGATCTTGAGGTTGTAAGTTCGAGCCCCACATTAGGTATAGAGATTACTTAATAAAATATTTTTGGGGGCACCTGGGTGGCTCAGTCAGTTAAGCGTCCGACTTCGGCTCAGGTCATGATCTCACAGTTCGTGGGTTCGAGCCCTGTTGGGCTCTGTGCTGACAGCTCAGAGCCTGGAGCCTGCTTCAGATTTTGTGTTTCCCTCTCTCTCTGCCCCTCCTTGGCTCGCACTCTCTCTCTCTCAAAAATAAACAAACATTTAAAAAAATTTTTTTAATAAATAAATAAAAATAAAATATTAAAAAAAAAAACCTCCCCATTCATAGCTCTTCCAAGTTACAAACCCTTGTATATTATATGTGATTACTGTAATTATGGAAATAGGCTGTTTCTTTAAGAAGAGAAATGTTGGCTCTGTATTTTGGAAACATTTTTACAAAGGCACCCAACTTTTTTTTTTTTTTTTTTAATTTTTTTTTTTTAATGTTTATTTTTGAGACAGAGACAGAGTATGAGTGGGGGAGGGGCAGAGAGAGAGGGAGACACAGAACCCGAAGCAGGCTCCAGGCTCTGAGCTGTCACCACAGAGCCCAATGTGGGGCTCGAACCCGTGAACTCTGAGATCATGATTTGAGCCGAAGTCAGACACTTAACTGACTGAGCCACCCAGGCGCCCCAGCACCCAACTATTTTAAAAGTGTGGGTAGAATGTTTTCTTAACAAAAATGTGAAAGGTCCTGAGAAGCTGATTGCTTGTGATGCTGTAGAAGCTCAGGAAGGCTATGGCCTGGCATTCCTGGAAGCTTCCAAGGGCTAGGCCAGGTGGGCCCCAGGCAGACAGGCATCCGATGCACACTTCACACACAGGCCTCTGTCCTCAAGTGCTGAGACCATGGAGCTCAAGTGGTCCCAGCAAGAGCCCTGTTGGTGACCTTCACCATCATCAGTTTTGCCTCATAATGAAACCTGTCCATGAGTACTCTATGGAGAGAATGCAGTGACACTCAGCCTCTGCTGGTGCTCTGACCACAGGTCATGTGGTGCTTGCTCCTTGGTGGCCTCACTGCCAGCCTTTCTGGTGGACCTCTTGGTTTTCCTGACCTCTGCTCCTACTGTTGCCTCCCCAGGAACCTGGTTTCTGACAAGCAGGACTCCCTGGCCCAGTGTGCAGACTTCAGGAGCAGCCTGCCTCCCCAGGACGCCATGTTGTGCTCCGGACCTTTAGCCATAGTCCAGGGCCGTGCCTCCACGTAGGTGACCCAATTTGCTGGGGGAGGTGGCTGGGTCACACAAGCACAGTCCCACCCAGGCCTGCGCTCTGACTGCCCATCTCCTTTGCCTGGCTACTGCTTAAAACAGGCAGGCTCGAAGGTGCCGAGGATCGTGGGCCCATATTAGGTAATAACACACAGTGCTGGGTCACAAGCCCTGTCACTTCAGAGCACAGATGGTGGTCTGAGTTGCTATGTGTCATGGACATGATGATGGGCAGTATTTTGAAGGGCAGTGGGGGAATGGGCTGCTGGCCTGTCACCTCAGGGGCCTTGATAGGAGTTACAGGGTGGGATATACCCAGGATGCTAGACAGACCAGGAGGCCTGTGGCTGGGACCTGGGGATGGTTTGGCCAGTGTGGAGTCTGACACCTGCCTCTTTACTGGCTCCTCACTGGTGTCCAAGGGCACAAGGTGGCAGCCTCCTGCCCCATGCAGTGCCCACTGCCTCATGAAGCTTGCTCTGCCAATCTCTGCAGTTCAGGAAGACAGGCAGCCCGACTCTTCTCCGTGCCTCATGTAGTGCAGCAGGAGACCACCCTGGCCTACCTGGAGAATCAGGTTGCAGCAGCACTCACCCTGCAGTCCAGCCATGAGTACCGCCATTGGCTACTCCTCTACGCTCGGTACCTTGTGAATGAAGGTGAGGTTTCTGGTGGTCCCTCCATCTTCCTGGGTCTGGCTCAATTTCTATCCCAACATGATCTTCCAGAAAGCCCATGAATCAAGGCAGAGATGCAGTGGCCTAGGACTGTCTGCACTCTCCTTCCTCCCAGTCTCCTATGTTTACCTCCAGAGGCCCTGGACTCCCAACTGCCCCATCAGCAAGATGGCCCTCAGCCCCCATCTCTTAGCCTGAGCTGTAGTCAAAGCAGCTCAGCAGGCATCCAACCCTATTATAGACTCTGTTGGGTAGGCCCTGAGGACCAGGAGGACTGGCAGTAGGAGGGGGTGGGGGCACAGGATGCTTGAACAGACATGCTCCAGAGGAGCAGAAGGCTCAGACTCTTGCCTTCCCTCATACCCTGGAGCTTCAGTGGTAGCTGGTCACCCCAGAGGAGGGCTTCTTCTGGCAATATCCATTGAGCCTGCATCTCTCTTCCTCCAAGCCCCTTCTGCCCTGGAAGGGCCTGCCTGATGTCCAGCACCTCTCCATGGCCTTCTAGCCCAGCTTTCCCTGCCAGCACTTCTGATCTCTCCCACCACCCCCTCTTCCCTTTTCGGTCAGCAGAAAGCTCGGTGTGTTGGAAGAGGTGGACATCCTGTTGTCAGGGCGCCCTGCAATAAATAGACTTTCATCTCTCTGCTAGGCAAGTGTGGGGTTGTTTCTTACCACCTTCCTCCCACTTGAGCTTGTCCTCCAGGGTTGTGGCTTGGGAACTAGCACTCCCAAAACTCCCTGCGTGACCACACAGCTCCAGGCCTGGTCACAGAACTGCCTTCCCCACAGCCTCTCCTGGCCTTCTTGGTTTTGGTTTGCTTTTGACCTCACCCTCCCTATTTTGTTTATAATTTAAAGTATAGAAAAGAGAAAAAAAAAACGTGCCGAACCCCTACAGGTGTCACTTCCAGAGCTCACATGTCACATTGCCTCTGATGACATAATTGTGTGTATATATAAACCTCTGATGACAACAAATATGTCTGACCAACTCAAAGTCCTTGCCAGCAGACTCCAATGATGAGTTTAATTTGCCTCTTCCCGCCCAGTCTGCATGTTTGCCCAGCCTGTGTGGTCACTGAGTCTTCTAAATACTCAGTCTTCCCAAGCCCACACCTTTGCTGGGGTGCTCCTGTCACATCGGAGCCTCATACCCCAATCCCCTGAGGAGACCTGTCCTCTGGCTCCTCTAATTTACTTCATCCTGGGTGTTGATCAGGACTCATCCTGACACCCTGAACAAAGTCACTGCCTCCTCTGGGCCCTGCACCTACTTGTGGGATCACTTCTGCTTGTTTCTCTTTCTCCATCTTTCACACATCTGTTCCTGCGTCCAATAACACAAGTCACCTCTGTTCTATTTCTTGCTTCCTTGACTATAAAAGGACTAAAATTTTAAAGGGAGACCCCTTTCACTTCTAAAATTCCTCAGATTCCAGCATCACCCTCTTACTCTCCACCCTTATCTTTGGGCGATTTCATCATACCCTATGGCTTCAGTTGCCACCAGTGCTAACAGGCCCCCAGATTCTGCCACCAGCATTTGTGGCACTCCACGTGGCTGTGCCATAACCTGTGAGTTGATGGGCCGGTGACTGCTTCTCCTATCTCCTCTGTTCCATCACCACCTCACTCTAAATTCATACCCTTGCTATCTCTTACTTCCCGAAGGTGCCTCCTGACCCTGCTGATCTCCTCTCACTGTCAACATGTCTTGTCTGAAACAAATCTGACCAGCCCACTCCCCTCCTTCCACAATTCCCACATTTTCCCATCACCTTGGGGAGTTTGTCCCAGAGCTGGCCACATCTCATTTTTCCCATGGGCCCAGCACATAGAGGGGCTGCTGTATATGCTATCAAGGGAGTGGGTTCGTAAGTGAGTCTGTCATTATGGGTGTCAGTGCCCCAAACTGAGAGTCGTTCAGGAGGCTTTTTGCCCAAAGCAGCCAATAAAATAAACATTTGTTCAATCTATTTTGATATACACAACAACTTAGCATATTCTTGATTTTTTATTTCTTTTTGTAATGTGTTCCTATTTCTGTTTTGTTTTGTTGTTTTTGTTTTGTTTTGTTTTTTCCCGTAATTAGGGTTTGAATACCGACTCCGAGAAATATGCAAGGACTTACTGGGTCCGGTTCACTACTCCACTGGAAGCCAGTGGGAGTCAACGGTAGTGGTAGGTGCTGCTTTCATTCTTGCCACAAGAATTCTGTCTTAAAAAGTGAAGGTAGAGATGAAAAATAAGTCAAAGTGCTTTGAAATTCTTCCCCATTAGACTTCTTCAGCACACCGCCTTGGACCCCAGCATCAGTGAGAGGCTGAGATGTCAGTACTGCACTTGTGGGCAGGAGCTGGGTCTTTGGCATCAGGGACCTAGAGAGTGCTCGGCCATGCGTGCACGTGTGCTGAGGAAAGCTGCCTGTCAGGGGCTGTGGGTTTGTTCAGTAGAGAAGATGAAAGATCTTTCCCTGCTTTCCTGGAGCTCCCAGTCTGGTAGCGAGGCAGACAGAAGCAAGTAAGCAATTCCATCAACAAGATAGTTTTAGACCATGGATTATGCTAAGAAGGAAATAAGTAGAGCAATAAGCCGAAGGTGCCTGGGAATGAGCAGCCAGGGAGGACCCAGAAGGGGACTTTTAGGATGAAACCCAGGGATAAAAATGAGCCAGCTCTGCTGAGACCTGGGAGTCTCCTGGTAAAAGTGATAGTGAATGCAAAGAGGGCGTGGTACATGGGGGCCACTGTGGCTGGAGTATAGTAGGCAAAGGAGAGGGTGGTGTGAGATTAGGTGAGACAGATGAACAGGAAGGAGATCGTTGAGACCTTGTGAGGAGCTGGAGCTGTTGGAGGAGTTTGTGCAGCGGTGACATGAAGTGACCCAGATCAGTCAGCAGGAGTGATATGAACTGATGTAGCAAAGCAGTAAGAGCTTGTTTTTTGCAGCAGTCTTGCAATAGGTGAAGGTGACTTGGATTGGCACAATGGCCATGGAGAGAGGAAAGGAGAAAGATTCAAGTTGTATTTTGGAGGCAGATCCAACCAGACGTGGTGGGTGGATGGGTGGATATGGAATAGATTAAGAGAGAATAATGAGTATGCATACAGTTGCCTCCAGAATTTTTGGCTTGCACACACGGCTGCTAATTCATTGAAAGGAACAGGTTGGTGAGGGATGGGAGTTGTAGATATAAGTTAGCTCCCCAGCTTCTTCTTTAGTCACTGAGCAAATACTGATGGAGCACCCGCTGTGGCCAGGCATGGGACAGTGAGCAGTGAACAAAGCCGACAGGCCCCACCTTCATAGGTCTACATTCTTGTGCAGAGAAGCAGATTCTAAACAACTGAGCAAGTACCTGTATTGTGATGGGTGGGGGTGGTGCTATGGACAAACATAAAGAGGGCAAGGGGATACTTTCAGGATGCTATTTTATATTGGGTAATCAAGGAAGCCTTAACTAACTGAGCAGAGAGACCGGAAAAGGTGAGGGGCAAAGCCCCACAGATAACTGGAGGAAGAACATCCAGGCAGAGGGAACAGCAAGTTCAGAGGCCCTGAGGTGGCAGGGCTTGCAATGTGGAAGGAATAGCTGAGCAGAATAGCAATGGGAGGGTGAAAAGGGTTGTAGTCAGAAAGGTTGGAGGGTCAAACCTCATAGGTTCTATAGGCCATGGTGTGTGCTTGGCCTGTGTGTTTTATTCGATTTTTATTTTGTTGTAATAGATCTTAATTTGGTCAGTTAATAGAATCCTACCTTCAAAGTCCCAATTCCCCTTACACCTTTGAAGGTATGGTGCCACAGTTTTAACATCCACTGTTGTTGCTAAAAATCACTGCTGTAAATCTGATTTCCATTGCTTTGTAAGTTCTTTTGGGATCCTCTCTTATTGTTCTGAAGTTTTACACCATAGTCTGTTTCTTTCATTCATACTGTGCATTTTTCTTGGTTCTCTTCTTCAGTTATATCTTCCTTTCCATTTTCCCCATCATCAGAGAGATGTAATGTCCTCTCTTTTTAAAATCTTCTGTATAATTTTTTTGTAGTTTCAGTTTCCTCCCCAGATTTTCAGTTTAGTCTTTTATCTGCTTGAGCATAGTAAGTTTAGTTGTTTTAAAGTTGTATGTCTGATAATTCTGGTATCAGGAACCCTTGTGGATCTGTTTCTCTTGTCTATAGATGTGTCTGTGCTTTCTCATTTATATTCCTATTTCCTTACACGTTTGATTATTTTTAACTGTCTGCTGGACATGTTATTTGAAAAATTATTTGTAGGAATGATATGAGGACTTAGGTAATGTTCCTTTATTTCATGGAGTACTTTTATTTGCTGTTGCCAGTTCTTGAGGCATCAGTACTGCAGGGTCCCCTCAACCCAGTTCAGGGATTTAGGTTTTCTGGGCTGTCTTAGAATTCAAAGCCAGATACTCATTTGTGCAGGGTCTGGTTTACTTCCAGTTTACCCTTATTCTAGGGTACATCCCCTTGGGGTGGCAGCAGAAGGTGGGGGATGACTTACCAGGAACTCCCACTTTTCATTTTGGCCCCTGCTTTGATCCCCCTATGCCCTCAAGTCTGGCAGAAGCTTGCTCAGCCTCTTTCTCATCAATAAATGTTCCTAAGGCAAAGGTGTCATTCTCTGGCCTTCTACCTTCTCCACATGCCAGCTTAATCCTTTGTCACTAGCACATTAGCTGTCTGAATTCTGTTTCTGTTTGTGTAGCTAGGTCCCCAACGGGAAGGGTTCTGAATTATCAGTAAGAGTAAAGCTGTTTCTTTACCACTCATCACCTCCGGAGCACCCTGACAGGACATCTTCTTGGGTGAGAGATAGGCTGGCACATGTCTGACCAACCCTTCTCTGGGCCAAGTTGTAGAGGTTCACTCTGTGATCCAACAGCCACTCTGGGAGCCTTAGCCTAGGATGTCAGCTGGAGCTCTACTACGTAGCAGTTTTCTGTCTCAGCCTCAGGGTAAGCATGCTAGGCCAATATGGTGCAGATGGAAGGGGGCACAAGCAGGCCACCAATTATTAGCCATGTGCTCTTTTCTCCCACTCCTTCCTGCTGCTTGTTCGTGCCAGCTCCAAGCAGGATACCTCATTGGAGCTTTGTCTAGGAGAGCCTGGAGCTCTCTTCACAGGAGGGAAGGTGTAGTCCTACCTGCTTTTTACCTTCTGTAAATTACCTAATATAGCTGGTCTGCTCACGGTCCCTGGTATCCATAACAAATGCTTTCAGCTTCAGGTAAATGATACTCCTTCTAATGGTGCTGAAATCTTTTTTTTTCTCTCTCTCTAAGTCATCTGGAGGTAGGTGGTACCCCTATATCTCTGTGATTCTCCTGGCCTTTACCTCGTGGTCACAGGTAGCTTTCATACCCAAGTTCAAGGAAAGAGGATAGTAGGAAGCCAGTACTAGCAACATCAGAAAAGGAAAAGCTACCTGGCACAAAAACAGACACATAGACCAATGGAATAGAATAGAAACCCCAGAACTAGACCCACAAACGTATGGCCAACTCATCTTTGACAAAGCAGGAAAGAACATCCAATGGAAAAAAGACAGCCTCTTTAACAAATGGTGCTGGGAGAACTGGACAGCAACATGCAGAAGGTTGAAACTAGACCACTTTCTCACACCATTCACAAAAATAAACTCAAAATGGATAAAGGACCTGAATGTGAGACAGGAAACCATCCAAACCCTAGAGGAGAAAGCAGGAAAAGACCTCTCTGACCTCAGCCGTAGCAATCTCTTACTCGACACATCCCCAAAGGCAAGGGAATTAAAAGCAAAAATGAACTACTGGGACCTTATGAAGATAAAAAGCTTCTGCACAGCAAAGGAAACAACCAACAAAACGAAAAGGCAACCAACGGAATGGGAAAAGATATTTGCAAATGACATGTCAGACAAAGGGCTAGTATCCAAAATCTATAAAGAGCTCACCAAACTCCACACCCGAAAAACAAATAACCCAGTGAAGAAATGGGCAGAAAACATGAATAGACCCTTCTCTAAAGAAGACATCCGGATGGCCAACAGGCACATGAAAAGATGCTCAACGTCGCTCCTTATCAGGGAAATACAAATCAAAACCACACTCAGATATCACCTCAAGCCAGTCAGAGTGGCCAAAATGAACAAATCAGGAGACTATAGAGGCTGGCGAGGATGTGGAGAAACAAGAACCCTCTTGCACTGTTGGTGGGAATGCAAACTGGTGCAGCCGCTCTGGAAAACAGTGTGGAGGTTCCTCAGAAAATTAAAAATAGACCTACCCTATGACCCAGCAATAGCACTGCTAGGAATTTACCCAAGGAATACAGGAGTACTGATGCACAGGGGCACTTGTACCCCAATGTTTATAGCAGCGCTCTCAACAATAGCCAAATTATGGAAAGAGCCTAAATGTCCATCAACTGATGAATGGATAAAGAAATTGTGGTTTATATACACAACGGAGTACTACAGGGCAATGAGAAAGAACAAAATATGGCCCTTTGTGGCAACGTGGATGGAACTGGAGAGTGTGATGCTAAGTGAAATAAGCCATACAGAGAAAGACAGATACCATATGGTTTCACTCTTATGTGGATCCTGAGAAACTTGACAGAAACCCATGGGGGAGGGGAAGGAAAAAAAAAAAAAAAAGAGGTTAGAGTGGGAGAGAGCCAAAGCATAAGAGACTCTTAAAAACTGAGAACAAACTGAGGGTTGATGTGGGGTGGGAGGGAGAGGAGGGTGGGGGTTGGGTATTGAGGAGGGCACCTTTTGGGATGAGCACTGGGTGTTGTATGGAAACCAATTTGACAATAAATTTCATATATTGAAAAAAAAAGAAAGAAAGAAAGAAAGAAAAGGAAAAGCTACCCAGAAGTTAGTCCATGCTTCACAGGCAACCAGCAAATCACTTGAGCACACTCGTTGCAAGGGAGTCTAGGGAAGTGAGCAATTAAAGAGTATGTAGAAGAGGTCTTAGAGCAGGTGTAGAAATAGCCAACTCCTGACCTCAGCACTATGCTGAATTTATTCTTTTTAAAAAAGCAAAACTGCTTTGTAGTCTCTTTATCGAGATACTGAGGGCAGGTTTGAATATGAACACTGTACTCTTGTTGAGTTTCTTTGTGAGCACTTTTATGGTAAGAATTGATCCTTAAAATGGAACTGGTTCTCAAGGTAGCTGGGAAAATGGAGCGGTGGATGGAAGGTGGACTGAAAACCAGCAGTGCTGACTCAGCAGCCAGCCCTCCCAAGAGGCTCATTAGAAAGCATCATTTAATATATTTAAGAGCCACTTATACTCCCTTTCTTTGAACTATCTGTTGAAATACTTTATTGCCATGTGTTCTTACTGGGTTTGTAGGAGCTCTTTATATACTGGGAAATTACTCTTTGTGATATGAGCTACCAGTTTGCTTCAGGAGACCCCAAAGGTCCAGGCTCTTTCCCTCAAAGATCATTGTTCAGTGTTGAAGGGTTGGACCAGTCTTCGTGGTGGGACCTGTGACAATGGCCAGAGAGGTAGTAATGAGCTGTGTCCCACGCTGCTGCCTTAAACAGTAGAGAGACATACTGAGAGCCCAGAGTGGGAGGTGGTACTTGGTGGCAGTTGGTATTGACATAAGCCTTCAGGCCAGAGGGCAGATCCTCTTGCAGCTTGCCCCTGGTGCCGCAGGCAGGCAGTACGTTCTGCTTTGTTTATGCAGTTTACTTCATCCCCTTTTATCTTTTTTTAATTAAAATTTTCAGGTTTTTAATTTAAAATTTTATTTTGGCTGGTAATATAGTCACATAGTTCAAAAATTAAAAGGTACAATAGTTTTGAAATAAGCTTTGTTGTTTTGGTGGGGTTGTTTTTTGGTTTTTGTTCTACTTGTACTTGCATTTATTTTATGTGGAATTTACTCCCAGGCCATAAATTTTTGTTCAGTTTCTTCTGGAGTATCTTTTTCTTCCATGCAGCCTCCTCTTCTGGTTTAGGAACAATCTCCTTTTCAATAAAGATCGGCTCAGTGTGGCAGGAAGAGCTCATATATGGGTCAGTCCAAACATGACCTCTATAAGTTCTACGCTGCATCTTGGGGTTTTGTTCACCTGAATGTGCTGCTCAATGACCAGAGAATCTACATCCAAACCCTTAAGTTCAGCATTACTCTTAGCATTTTTAAGCATGTGTAGTAAAAATTGAGCGCTCTGTTTGAGCCTCTGGTTCTGTGTCCAGCCCCACTCTTTGGCCTGGGCATACCTACCAACTCCACCATTGTAGTAACAGAATGGCACACATTGCTTCTATAAAGTGACAGTCTTCAGATACTTGGTGACTTTTCGGATATGCATACCCTTGATGCTTGTGCTGGTTCACATGCATTCATAAAGTGAACACAAAGCTTTGAACCTCTTGATTTGCATGATTTTGTAGGACTTTCTGGGTCAAGTGAATAGTGACCATTTGCAGAGATCACCTCAGACCACTTCTAGGAAGAGTAAAAATAAGTCTTGAAGTCAGAAACTAAAGGCTTCTCTACCTTTTGTCTTTTTCAAAATTCTTACGGCTATTCAGGGTCCCTTGAGATTCCATATGAATTTTAAGATGAATTATTCTATTTCTGTGAAAAACACCATTAAGATTTTGATACGGAGTGCATTAAATCTATAGATTGTTTTTGGTGTTACTGACATCTTAATATTAAATCTTCCAATCCATGAACAGAGGATGTCTTTCCGTTTACCTTTAATTTCTTTCAACAATATTTTATAGTTTTCAGTGTACTAGTCTTTTACCTCTTTGGTCAAGTTTATTTCTAAGTATTTTATTCCTCAGAGACTATTGTAAATGGAATTGTCTTCTTAGTTTCATTTTCAGAATGTTTGTTGTTGGTGTACAAAAATGCAACTGATTTTTGTGTAATTTCTTATTGTGCAAATTTGCTGAATTCACTTATTCTAACAGGTTTTTTTATAGAGCCTTTGGGGTTTTCTACATATAAGATGATGTTGTCTACAAACAAGAAAGATTTATTTCTTCCTTTCCAATTTGGATGCCTTTTATTTCATTTTCTCTCCTCATTGCTCTGGTTAGAACTTCCAGTACTCTGGTAAAAGCTAGGATTCTTGCCTTGTTCCTGACTTTGGAGCAAAAGCTTTCAGTCTTTTAACATTGAGTGTGATGTTTTCTTATATGGCCTTTATTATACTGAGGTGGACTACTTCTGTTACTAGTCTTTGGAGTGTTTTTGGAATGAGAGAGTGTTGAACTTTGTCAAAAAATTTTTTGCATCAATTGAAGATTGTTAATAATTCTTTAAATGTTTGGTGAAATTCACCAACGAAGCCATTTGGGCAGTCATTGGGTCTTTTTTTGTTGAGAGATTTGTGATTACTGATTCAATATCCTTGCTAGTTATAGATCTGTTCAGATTTTCTATTTCTTCATGATTCAGTCTTGGTAGGCTGTGTGTTTCTAGGAATTTGTCCATATTGTCTAGGTTGTCCAGTTTGTTGGTGTACAATTGTTTGTGTAAAATTGTTTATTTATGGGGCGCCTGGGTGGCGCAGTCGGTTAAGCGTCCGACTTCAGCCAGGTCACGATCTCGCGGTCCGTAAGTTCGAGCCCCGCGTCGGGCTCTGGGCTGATGGCTCAGAGCCTGGAGCCTGTTTCCGATTCTGTGTCTCCCTCTCTCTCTGCCCCTCCCCCGTTCGTGCTCTGTCTCTCTCTGTCCCAAAAATAAATAAAAAACGTTGAAAAAAAAATTAAAATTGTTTATTTATAATGTTTACTTTTATGGCATCAGTTGTAATGCCCCTGTTTCATTTCTGATTGTGATTCAAGTCTTCTCTCTTTTTTTTTTTTTCTTAATCCATCTAGGCAAAAGTTTATCAATTTTGATGATCTTTTCAAATAATATGTTTCGATTTCATTATTTTCTCTATTTTTCTATTCTCCATTTTATTTTCACTTGTGTGATTTTCTTGCTTCTGCTTGATTTGGGTTAGGTTGCTTTTATTTTTCTAGTTTCAAAGATGGAAGGTTATGTTACTGATTTGAGGTCTTTCTTTGTATATTCTTAAAGCTATGAATTTCTGCTAATGACTGCTTTTGCTGCATCCTGTCATTCTTGGTATATTGTTTTCATTTTCATTTGTCTCAGATATTCTCTAATTTCCCTTGTGATTTCTTCTTTGAATCATTGGTTAACAATATGTTGTCTCATATTTGCAGATTGTCCAGTTTTCCATTAGCTTTTGATTTCTGGTTTCATTCCATTAATTGGAAAAGATACTTCTATGATTTCAGTCTTTTTAAACCTATTGATGGGGCGCCTGGGTGGCGCAGTCGGTTAAGCCTCCGACTTCAGCCAGGTCACGATCTCGCGGTCCGTGAGTTCGAGCCCCGCGTCGGGCTCTGGGCTGATGGCTCAGAGCCTGGAGCCTGTTTCTGATTCTGTGTCTCCCTCTCTCTCTGCCCCTCCCCCGTTCATGCTCTGTCTCTCTCTGTCCCCAAAAAATAAATAAACGTTAAAAAAAAAAAAAAATTAAAAAAAAAAAAAAAACCTATTGATATTTGTTTGTGACCTAACATGTGGTCTTTCCTGGAGAATGTTCAGTGTGCACCTGAGAAAAATGTATCCTGTTGTTGGGTGTGATGTTCTATATATGTATGTAAGGTACAATTGGTCTGTATTGTTTTTTAGGTCTTCGTATTCCTTATTGATCCTCTCTCTGGTTGTTCTGTCCATTATTGAGAATGGGAAATTCAAGTGTCCTACAGTTATTGTAGAACTATATATTTTTCCTTTCAACTCGATGTTTTCTTCATATATTTAGGAGCTCTGATGTTTGGTGCATATGTTTATAATTGTTACATCTTCTTTGGGAAATTGACCCTTTTATCATTATACAATGTCTCTTGTATACTTTATGAGAGACAGAGAGACACATATACATACATTATACTTTTGTCTCTTGTAATAGTTTTTGAAATAATATCTATTTTGCATGAAACTAGTATAGCCATCTCTTCTGTATTTTGGTTACTATTTCCATGAACTGTCTCTCTCTGTCCTTTCATATTCAACCTATGTGTGCCCTTAGATCTAAAGTGAGTTCCTTGTAGGTAGCATATGGTTGGATCCTGGTTTCTTACCCATTTTTTTAATTGGGGAGTTTAATCCATTTACACTTAAAGTAATTACTGACAGATAAAGACTTAATATTGTCATTTTGTTACTTATTTTCTGTATGTTTTATAGCTTTTCATCCCTCATTCCCTCCTTTGCTATTTTACTTTGCATTTAGTTAATTTTTTTAGTGACATGTTTTGATTCTCTCCTCTTTTCATTTTGTGTATATTCTATAGATATTTTCTTTTTGATAACCATAGGGAAAACAAAAACATTCTAAAGTTCTAACAGTCTATTTTAAACTAATTAACAGTTTAATTTCACTTGTATACAAAAACATTGCCTACTCCTTTACAGTTCCACTCCATCCACTTTGTTATTGAAGGCACAAATTATATCTTTTTATATTCTATAACCTTTAACATAGATTTATAATTTCTTATGCTTTTGTCTTTTAAATCTTATGAAAGAATAAAAAATGGAATTACCAAACAAATGTACACAATATGGGTTTTTATATTTGTTCTTGTTTTCACCTTTACCAGAGAACTTTATATTTTATTGTCTAGCATCCTTTTATTTCAACTTGAAGGACTCCCTTTAGCATTTCTTATAGGGTAGTTCTAATCATAATGAATCCATCAGTTTATTTATCTGGGAATGTGTTCATTTCTTTCTTGTTTTTGAAGGATAGTTTTGCTGGATATGGTATTCTCAGATATCAGTTTTTCTCTGGCCTTTAGTGTTCCTGCTGAGAAATCACTGATTGTCTTATTGAGGATGCTTTTTACATAATGAGCCACTTTTCTTCTTTCAAGATTATCTCTTTGTCTTTGACTTCACATAATTTGATTAAAATGTGTCACAGTATGAGTTCATTTGGGATTTTCCTACACGGAGTATTTGTTGAGCTTGGATTTGCAAATCCGTGTCTTTCCTCAAACCTGGGAACGTTTCAGCCATTATTTCTCCAAATAAGTTGTCTTCCCCTTTCTCTCTCTGTTATTCTTCTGGGACTTACATAATGCATGTATTGGTCTGCTTGATGGTGTCCTATAAGTCTCTTATGCTCTTTTCTCTTTTCTTCGTTCTATTTTCTTTTTGCTGTTCAGATTCAATAATTTTAAATAACTTGAATTCAAGTTTATTTATTCTTTCTTCTGTCTATTCAAGTCTACTGTTGAACCCCTCTAGTGAATTTTTCTATTTAGCTACGATGTTTTTAAGCTCCAGAATTTGGTTTGGTTCTTTTTTATAATTTCTGTCTCTTTGTTAATATTCTCATTCTGTTCACATATCATTTTCCTAATATGTCTGTTCGTGTTCTCTTTGAGAATATTTAAGACAATAGTTTTAAAGTCTTTGTCACATAAGTTCCAAGCCTGTGTTTCCTTAGGGTCAGTTTCTGGAGGTTTATTTTGTTATTTTGAATGGGCCATGTTTCTTTGTTTCTTTGAATGCCCTGTCATCTTTTGCTGAATATTGGGCATTTGAAAAAAAAGGCCACCTTTCCAGTCTTTGCAGACTGGCTCCCCTACTCAGCTGGTCATGAAGGCTCTTGGTCCTCCAGCCTTTTCTGGGGATGCCTTTTTCCCAGGTCTTTGCTTGTGCTTTTCTTCCATTTCCCCATTTACGTAGCTGCTTTTAAGTGTTTCACTTTCCCTAGAAATCTCACTCCTGCTTCTTTTCATAACCTTAGATGTTCTGTTGTATTCTACTCATTGTATCCTTTCCATAGGCATCCACAGGTCCACAGTTCCCCTACAGCTCTGTCACCACTTTGCCCACCACTGCCCTTTTGCAGCCTCCATCATGATATCTAAACTATGCCATTGTTCCCATCAGCACTCTCTGTTCATTTAGGTTTTCTTTAATGGCTTTCAATACAGTTTTATAACTTTCAGCATATAGGCCATCCATGTCTTTTGTTAGATTTATTCTTAGATGTTTTATAATTGTGGGTATTCTAAACAGTATATTGTCCTATTTATGTTTTCTAATTATTCATTGCTGCTGTATATATATATATATAAATGCATTTAGTTTTGTTATTTTAGTCACCAAACATCTTTCTACACATTTTTGTTATGTTTATTATTATTATTATTATTATTATTATTATTAATTTATCAGTAGTTTTGTGTTTTCTGTGTAGAGTAAGCAGCCAAATCATCTTAAATAGTTGTTTTATTTCCTGTTTTCCAATTCTTGTGCCTTTTTTCTGTAATATTAAAACCTATTAAATTAATAAGCTTTCTAAGATTAAATTATCCTCAATTTCTTGGATAAACAATAACTTGGTCATAGTATCTTTTCATTCACTGTTAGAACTAATTGCTAATAATTTATTAGAGATTTGTACACCTGATTTCATGGGTGAAATTGGCCTGGGATCTTTCATTCTCATTTTATTTTTGTCTGGTTTTAGAATCAAGGTTATTTTGTCTCATAGAATGTATTGGGGGTAGTTCCTCTTTTTTTGTTCTTTGAGTTTATATAAATTTGGAAAAATCGGTTCCTTGGAAGTTTCTTAAACATCAGTTTACAAAACTAGTATACCTGTTATTTTCCTTGTGGTAAGATTTAACTCCTATTTTCTATTTATTTTTGAATTGATTTAGATAAATTATATTTTCCTAGGAATTAGTCCATTTTCTCTAAATGTTCAGTTTTGTTGGCATAAAGTTGTTGATCAATAAATGATCAGACAAATGACTTGTCTTTATTCATCTTTTCTATCAAAAGTTTTTAATTTCATTGATTTCAGTTCTTTATTATCTCATTTTCTTTTTAAAAATGTTTTTTCTTGGGGTTCCTGGGTCGCTCTGTAGGTTAAACATCCAACTTTGGATCAGGTCATGATCTCACAGTTCGCAAATTTGAGCACCACATCAGGCTATGTGCTGTCAGCACAGAACCCACTTCAGATCATCTATCCCCCTCTCTCTCTGCTTATCTCTCTCTCTCCAAAATAAAATAAATACGTTTTTTTGATGTCTTTTTTCTTTCTTTTCTTATTTTATTTTATTTTATTTTATTTTATTTTATTTTATTTTATTTTATTTTATTTTATTTTAGTGTGTGTGTGTGTGTGTGTGTGTGTGTGTGTGTGTGTGTGTGTGTGTTGTTTTTTTGTTGTTTTTGTTTTTCTGATACCTAAGTTGGACTCGGGTAATTGGTTGTCATTTTTGTATGTACTCTGATAGATGTTTTATGTTTTTAAGTATCCTTATAAGAGCCCCTCTTCTGTTGCATTTCACCATTTTCGCAGTATATAGTGTTTTTATTGCCATTCACTTGTAAGTCATTTTTAGTTTCAATTAACAATTTCATTAATTAATTGATTAATTAGATTCATGAGTTCTATTTGTGTCTTAGTTAGAGAACATGAGCTATATCAGGGGTTGGCAAATTTCTTCTGTCAGGGACCAGAGAGTAAACATGTCAGGCTTTGCAAATTCATGCAGTCTCTGTACAACTGCTTGACTCTGCTGTTGTAACATGGTATATAAACAAAAGGATGGGTGTGGCTGCATTTTGATAAAATTATTTACAAAAACATATAGTAGGCTGTATTCGACCATGCCAATCTGCAGTCTACATGATGCCTATTTTTTGAGGTTTACTTTTAGAGCAATTTTTTGTATTTCTATGTGTGCCAAAGAACGTGTATTTTCATTTTGTATATGTCCATTAAGTCTTATTTACTAAATGTTCAGTTCAGATTACGTGATTCTGCAGCTTTTTCCCTTTCTGACCCATCACTAGTTGGTTTTGTATTAAAATCTCCCTGAGGGTGGTTTTGTCCCTCTCTTTGACTTTCTCTTTCCTCAGCAACTTTTTTGTCGTGAAGTCCTCTTTGGTAATTGTAAAATACTGGCTCTCTTTTTACTCTTTACTAACATATCTCTCTCCAACTTTTAACCCTTCTGCATCCATGTTTATATGTTTCTTACTAACATTGGATGGCTGGCTTTTATTTTATCTAATCTGACAAGCTTTTTTTTTTTTCCCCCTCATTGCTAAGCTCAAACCATTTACATTTTTTGTTTTCTTGGTTTTCTTAAGGCTAATATAAACTTTAGCCATAGTTGATCACATTTCTTTTCATGTCTCTTAGCATTGTCTGGATTTATCTTCTCTTCAAGTATTTCCTCCAAAACATTTTCACGGTGGATCTTTTTTGTGGCAAACCTTTTGAGGTCTTATAAGCCTAAGAATACTTTTCATTATACCCTTTAATATGAATACCTATTTGGGTAAAAAAGTTTAGGTTATGAGGTTTTTTCCCAGTATATTATAAATACTACTTTATTGTATATCTTGGTATCTCTCCTTTTGTAGGTAATATGCTCTTGTTTTTTAGAAACTTTCAGAATGTTTCTGTCTTTGATATACTCAAATTCTGTATATTTTATCCTAACATGTCTAGATACCAGCTTTTCCATATCTTTTTTTCCCCCAGTTTTGTGAAAAATGTTGGTATTTTAATAGGGATTGCATTAAATCTGTAGATTGCTTTGGGTGATCTGGACATTTTTACAATATTGGTCCTTCCAATCTATGAACATGAAATATCTTTCCATTTATTTGTGTCTTCAGTTTCTTTTATCAATGTTTTACAGTTTTTGTGGAGTACAAGTCTTCCTAGGTATTTTATTGTTCTTGGTGCAGTTGTAAATGGGATTGTTTCCTTATTTTCTATTCTGCTACTTCGTTATTAGTGTGAAGAAATGTAAGATTTCTATATATTAACTTTTTGCTGTGATTTTACTAATTTATCAGTTTTAGTTTTTTGGTGGAGTCTTTAGGGTTTTCTACATATAATATAATATATTACAATAGTGTAATATATTATAATGGTATAGTATAATAGTGTCATGCAATCTGCAAATGGTGAAAGTTTTACTTCTTACCAATTTAGATGCCTATTTCTTTTTCTTATCTGACTGCTGTGGCTAGGACTTACAGTACTATGTTGAATAAAAGTAGAGAGAGTGGACACCTTTGTCTTATTACTGATCTTAGAGGAAAAGCTCTGTTTTTCACCACTGAAATATGTTAGTTGTGTGGTTTTCATATATGACCTTTATTATGTTTCCATATCTTACATGATCAGCATTCATGGAGGCTTTCAACCTAAGGCCATTTGATTTTATTATATGAAATCCACCTGTATTATTTCCTTAAATATTTCCTACTTTCTTTCTCTCTTCTGGGACCCATTATGTAGATATTGCGCCCATTTGCTGCCTCCTTCTGCCTTTACTTTTCCCATACAATTTCTCCTCTTACTTCCCCTCTCTTGCCTCTCTCCTCAAGCATGATCTGTGGTCCTCCATCTGACTCTACTCTGACTTGGTCTTCAGCAGTGTCTGTTCTCCCGCAAATCCCATCTCCTTCAATGACTATGTTGCTCATATTTAATATCTACACTTGGTTCTTTTCTATAATTCCTTGTCTTGTTACCATGCTTATCTTAACATCTTGGGCCTTCCTTCACTTCCAATGGTCAGTGTTGTTGGTTGGTGGTTTTTTTCTTTGCAGCAGATGTGCTCCTCAGGGTTCTGTGCAGTGGAGACCCCTCCTCACACTACATGTTGCAGGAGAACCCAGGCAGACCATGGTGCCAGTGCACCCAGGCATGAAAGATTCCTGGCAAAGCCCAAGGGCAGAGGCCCCAGGATTATAAAACCAAGGCCAGCCACTGCCTCCCAGGTGCTTCTTCTCCCTTGAATTTGACCTCAGTCCCCTAGAGAAAATCCACATGACGGAACAGCCATTCCTGGATGGCTATCCACCTGTCCCTCTACCCTAATATCCTACTTCTGTCCTGGTCTGGAAGGCCAAGCTACCATGGCCACTAATCAGTACAGTTCAAGGCCAGTGGTGATTATGCCAGCAAACTTAGGGGACACAGAGGAGCAGAACCTACCCTGGTTTTCTTTGCTGTATCCTTGCACTGTGTCCTTTCCCTACTCCCTGCCACTCCATCCCACATGCCCCAGCTCACGCTTTTGGCTTGCCTAGGACTTGCCAGCATGTAGAGAAATTGCTCTCATCCATCTGTAGTTTCTCCAGGGGATCTCTGGGGGTCAGATGGGGAGACAAAATTTCTCTGCCAGGCCAGGGAAGCCCCCCCATCTTTCAGGTCTCCTCACTGACACTTGAATTTAACTGTCACTCTTTGTGTCCACAGGGTCTCCGGAAGAGGGAGCTGTTGAAGGAGCTACTGCCAGTCATTGGGCAGAATCTCCGCTTTCAGCGCCTCTTCACCGAGTGTCAGGAGCAGCTCGATATCCTGAGGGACAAGTAGCCTGCCTAGGCCTCCCCTGGCTACAGCAAGGGCAGGGCCACACTCTCACCGCTGACAACACAGAGGACCACCTCTCACCTCGTCAGGCTACAGAAGGACGAGGAGACACTGGCAAGAGGTGGGCTGTCCCGTGCCAGCACCAACCCAGCTTCCTGGGCAGACTTCCCCTATTTCCTGGGCCTGTTGCTCCCTCAGAAGGGGGAACCTCTGCCAGCCATTCATCCCTCCCTCCAGGACCCCTGTGCAGAGCTGGGGCTGGGGCCCTGCCCTGCTGCCCTGGAGTCAGTGAGGCACTCCCAGGCCTGCCGTCTCCAGCACGGTCCCAAGGTGGACGCTAGTCCCTGCCACTGCAGGCACCGTGCTGCTTCAGCTATGACGAATGAGCCATTTGTGAAAGAGAGAGAACCCCGAAATGTTAGTGTATTATGCGGTCAGTAGACTGACCCCGAGACCTATGTAAAAGGAAAGCCTATTCCAACACGGACTATTTTTGTACTAGAATTTGCTAACTTGTAATATGGAATTTTCCTTTTGGCCAATAATCAGGATTTCCCCTATAAGTCACTTGGACATTGGTCACTTGTAGGAAATTTAAACTCTAATTATGACAGCTACATTGAAAAATAATTGTACTGAAATTAACTTGTCTATCTTCATTTGGTTTTAATTTTTAAATGTTTGTAAAAAGAGACTGTTTTTTGGGGGAATGGGGCAGAGGGGTGGGCGATTTCTTTTGTAAGTGTAAAATAAATGAACACGCATTGGATACCAAATCATCCTGGCTTCCCCTGCCTTTTCCTTCTAACTTCCACCTTCCCCTGAAATGGGCAATAATGGAACATCAGAACCAGAAAGGATTTTTGATGTCATCTATTGGCCCCAGCCTCTCTGTGCAGAAATTCTTTCCCACTGTGGAGGTCACTTCTTTGAAGGATCTGAGGCTGAGCTGGGGGTAACCGATAGGCCACCTCACATAAGTCTCTTCCCAAGCCATGCCTCAAAGTTCTTCTGGTGGTGGGGCCCCTTGGTCTCTGATCATACTGGCAACCAAGAGCTACAGCTGACTTGCCAATTTCATGGAAGGAAATCAGTAAGTACAGGCTTGAGTTTTCTGAAGAATTACCTGAAAGCTGGGATTTTCTTAGAAAGTGGTCCAGAGGCTGACCCACAGGAGAGGAAATAGCTAGAATCACGGAAACCTCAAGTGTGGTAAGGACTGAGCACCTTTACCTCTGTGTTATGCACCTCACTGTTGCCTCCCTGCCAGCTGTGTGGGATCTCAAGTCTGGAAACAGAGACCTGGATTCGGAATTAGAAGGCCTGGGTGACTTTGGCCACTGATAACCCTCTCTGGATGCTTCCTTACTTAGTGTCCATCTTACTGCCTTCTCATTCATGTCAAGTGGCTGGATGAGACACCAGCATACATGCATGCCTGACCAAGCCAGAGTACAGAGTGCATGTGGGTATGAATACCTCAAAAGCCAGGCTACAAGTATGAACCCTTCTTTAAGGAATGAGGAACCAGAGGTGCTATGTGGGTCAGTCAACTCCCCAGACAACTCTGCAGCAAAGCATTAAGAAATTTTTGGAGCCACAGAATGCACATGGCCTCAGGACTGACAGGCTTGCTGAAGTCCAAAGCAGCAAAACTCTGGGCCTTGCTTTTCAGCTGTCAAATGGTGATGAGGTTAAGAAAACCTGCATGGTTGTAAGGACTAACTGGGATCACGTAGTTAAAGTCCTGACACTTAACAAATACCTCCTTGAAGAAAATTTTGACAATCAGTGTTTTAACACTCTTATTTGGAGAGGAGAAGTTAAGCAGAAAGATGTCAGGGACTTCCACTTCCAGCCAAGATGGAGTAACAGAAACCAAATCGACTGTCCTGCCTGAACCAACCAAAAAAGCCAGTCAACATACATGAAACGATGATCTCAAGACACTGAATGTCAGAAAGCAAGGGACAGTAATCCTGGGAAATAAGAAAAACAAACAAATTGAGCCCTATGACTGCTCCAGTTTACTACCCAGAGAGAGAGTTTCCAGTCTGCAGCAAAGGTAGGGTAACCTGAGGAAACCAGCAGACCTACTTGAGTTGAAGAAATAAAGCCTAGAGCCCAGGGAGACCAAGGCAGCTAGAGTTCACAGGACATAACACCAGAAAGGAGAAAACTCCGTAGAGAGAGAACCCTGGAACTCAGCAGAGGAAGCCCTATCCTATCCGTGCATATTGAACTGAGCACTGATCAGTGTGTGCAAATGAGGAAATAGCCAAGGCTAGGCAAAAAACCACCTGAACAGATTAGAGTGAAAATTGCCTACGTTTTACTCAGGGTTAAGAACAGCACTTGTTCCTACGAACCAGACTAGAAAAACATAACTCACAGGCTTGGTTGAGGTAGAGTACTTAGGAAGTATTGCCTCAATATTGAAGAATAATTAGAACAGTGCTCCGGATTCATCTAACAAAAAAGCAAGACCCAAAAGGATTAAATTGTCCAGCTAATTAATTACATTGCAAAGCAAAGTTCAAGAGGATTTACAACAACTAAACAACTAAAGTATGCAACATCCAACAAAGTAGAGTTTACAATGTCTGGCATCCAAACAAAGACTACCAGGCACACAAAGAAGCAGGGACACGATCCAAAATGAATTATAGCATTATCCATTATGATCAAAAAATTAAGTGCAAACATAACAAGAAAGTCACAAGCTTCTAAAGATGAAATAGATTAGACATCGCAAAAGATTTGTGAATGTAAAGCCATAGCAATAAAAATGTTCCAAGACAGAAAAAGTCCATAAGAGGAAAGAAAAAAATAGTATTAATAAGCCATGGGACAACATCAAGTGGCTCAGTATACAAGTAATTGAAGTCCTCAAAGTACATGATAGAAAAGTGAGTGACAGAAAAAAATATTTGGAGAAATAATGGCCAAAAATTTGCCCTATCCTTATCCTTTGTACTCTTCCTGGTGACCCCTGTGCCACTGTCCCTTTTCTCCTCACACCTACCCCTAATGCCTGATGACCTCCCTACTCCATCTACTGATGCCCCACACCTTCCCACTACCTCTGCCCACAGACCTTGTTTGCAAGCAGAACACTGTGGGCCTGTATTGTCCAAGTCTAGGACTCCTTGCCTCTCAAAATTCTGACCTGATCATATTGGGCACCTCCCAACTTTAGCCTCCAGATCACATGGGAGGAGTCAGAGCATTTTACAAATTAGGTTGGTGCAGTAAGAGGTTATATATACACACAGCAGATACACTCAAAACAAAGAGCAAAGTCCATCATCTCTTCACATATGGTATCTACTCTCCCTGTCCTTTCACATACATGGCAAATATTATTCTCCACATCGTTCTTCATCTTTAAATGTTATTTCTGTTTTGGTTTTAAGTTTCTAACTTTTGTGAAAATTACTATTCTTTTGTAACTTAAATTTAACTTAATTACTTCTGTAATTTTTTAAAGTTTGTTTTTGAGACAGCGTGCACATGAGCAGGGGAGGGACAGAGAGAAAGGGAGAGAGAATCCCAAGCAGGCTCTGCTCTGTCAGTGTGGAGCCCAATGTGGGGCTCAAACTCATGAACTGTGAGATCATGACCTGAGCCGAAATCAAGAGTCGGACGCTTAACCAACTGAGCCACCCAGATGCCCCTTTAATTAATTATTTTAAACTTAGGACACTTTACTAAAGATACATGGATGGCAACTAAAACAAGTACATGAAAAGATGCTCAACATCATTAGTCATTCAGAAAATGTAAGTGATAGATGATAAAACCACAATGATATAACAACATATACCTATTAGAATGGCTTAAATTGTTAAAAATTACAATACTGAGTATTCATGAGAACGTGCAGCAACTGGAACTTTTGTACATTGCTAGCAGGAAGACAAAGTAGTCACTTTGAAGTTTGACAGTTCCTTATAAAGTTAAAAACATACACTAACCATAGAACTCACGTATTCCATTCCTAGGTTTTTGTTTTGTTTTTAAAGATACAGAACATTTTAATCAACTCACAATGCCTCATGTTGCCCCTTAAAAATTTTTACCGAGATAAATAATTCACATAATATGCAGTTCATCTATTTAAAGTGTACAATTCAGTGGTTTTTAGTAGAGTCACACGTATGTGCAATCATCACTGCAGTCACTATTAGAACATTTTCATCACCTCAAAAAGAAACTCCATACCCTTTATTATGCCCCATTCCCATAATCCCTAAGCAGCCATCAATCTACTCTTTGTCTCTATCATTTGCCTATTCTGGATATTTCATAATAAATGGAATCACAGAATATGTGGTATTTTGTAACTGGCTTCTTTCACTTAGCATGTTTTCAAGATTCAACCATGTTGTAGCCTGTATTAGTGCGTCACTCCTTATGGCCGAATAATATTCGTTGTTTGGATGTACCATATTTGGCTTATCCATCCACTGATGGACACTTGAGTTGATTTCACCTTCTGACGATTATGTGTAATGCTGCTATCAACATTGTTTACAAGTTTCTGTATGGACATGTTTTCATTTCTCATTAATATATACATAGGAATAGAATTACTAGGTCATATGGTGACTAGTTAACTGAAGAACTTCAAGACTGCCTTCCAAATGGCTGCACCATTTTACATTTATACCAGCAGTATATGAGGGTTCTGATTTCTCCACATTCTCACCAACGATTCTTGTTACCTGACCATCCAAGTGAATGTGAAAAGATATCTCACTGTGGTTTTCATTTGCATTTCCCTAGTGACTAAAAACATTGAGCATCTTTTAATGTACTTATTGGTTATTTAAATATCTTACTTGGAGAAATGTCTATTCAGATATTTTGCCAATTTTTAAATTGAATTATTTTTCTTTATTTTTGAGTTGTAAGAGTTTTTTATATATTCTAATACAAGTTCCTTATCAGATATAAGGTTTAAAAATATTTCTTCCCCTTCTGTAGGTTGTACATTTACTTTCTTGATAGTGTGTTGAAACATAGAAGTTTTCAGTTTTGATGAAATCTAATTTGTTTTTTCATTTGTTATTTGTGCTTCTAGTCTCATATAAGCAACCATTGCTAACATCTGAGGTTATGCGAATTTACCCCCGTGTTTTCTACCAAGAATTTTATAGTTTGGGCTCTTATATTTAGGACTTTGATCCATTTGGTGTAAATTTTTATATATGGTGTGAGTTAAGAATCCAGCTTCACTATTTTGCATGTGGCATTCCAATGTGCCAGCACCATTTATTGAAAAGACTATTTCCCCCATTGAATGGTCTTGGCCCTTTTGTTGAAAATCATTTGGCCATAGACACGAGTTGTTTCTAGACTCTCAGTTCCATTCCATTGATCTATATTTCTTTATACCCATATTACACTGTCTTGATTAATGTTGCTTTACAGCAAGTTTTGAAATCCAAACATCAGTTTGTTCTCTGTATTTATGGGTCTGTTCCTGCTTTTTATTTGTTTTGTTTTTTAGATTCCATATTAAATGAAATCATACGGTATTTGTCTTTCTCTCTTAGCATAATACTCGTAGGTCCATCTCTGTTGTCACAGATCACAAGACCTCATCCTTTTTTTATAGCTGAGTAATATTCTATTACACACACACACACACACACACACACACACACACACACACGCCACATCTTTATCCATATATCAACGGGCACCTAGTTTGCTCACAAATTTTGGCTATTATAAATAATGCTGCAATAAACATAAACATAGGGGTACATATATCTTTTTGAATTAGTGTTTTCATTTTCTTTGGGTAAATACCTAGTAGTGGAATACTATTTCATATGGTAGTTCTATTTTTTAATTGGGGGGGGGGGGAGTGGGAACCTGCATACTGTTTTCCACAGTGGGTGCACCTATTTGCATCTCCACCAACAATGCACAAAGGTTCCTTTTTCTCCACATCCTCACCAACACTTGTTATTTCTTGCTTTTAAATTTTAGCCATTCTGACAGATGTAAAGTGATACCTCACTGCAATTTTGATTTGCATTTTCCTGGTGATTAGTTATGTTGAACATCTTTTCATGTGTCTGTTGGCCATCAGTATGCCTTATTTGGAAAAATGTCTATTCAGGTCCTCTGCCCATTTGTTAATTGGATTATTTGTTTTTCGGGTGTTGAGTTATACAAGTTCTTTATATATTTTATATATTAACCCCTTATCAGATGCATCATTTGCAAATATATTCTCCCATTCAGTAGGTTGCCTTCTCATTTTGTTGATGGTGTTCTTAACTGTGCAAAACTTTTTATTTTGGTATAGTCCCAATAGTTGATTTTTGCTTTTGTTTCCTTTGCCTGAGGAGACATAGATAGAAAAATGTTGCTATAGCCAATGTCAGGAAACACTGCCTATGTTTTCTTCTAGGAGTTTTATGGTTTCAGTTCTCACATTTGGATCTTTAAATCCTTTTGAGTTTATTTTTGTGTATGTTTTAAGATACTGTTTTTAAGTAATCTCTACACCCAATTTGGGACTCAAACTCACAAACCCAAGATCAAGAGTTGCATGTGCACTGACTGAGCCAGCCAGGAGCCCCTATCTTTGTGTACGTTTAAGACGTGGTCTGGTTTCATTCTTTTGCATGTAGCTATCCAGTTTTTCCAGCACCACTCATTGAAGAGATTCTTTTCCCCATTGTATATCCTTTATCATAGACTAATTGACCATAAAAGCATGGGTTTATTTCTGGGCTTTTTATTCTGTTCTATTGATCTATGTGTCTATTTTTGTGCCAATACCATACTGTTTAGATTATTACAGCTTTGTAGTATATCTTGAAGTCTGGAATTGTGCTAACTCCAGCTTCGTTCTTTCTCAAGACTTCTCTGACTATTCAGGGTCTTTTGCAGTTCCATTCAAATTTTAGTATTATTGGTTCTAGTTCTGTTTTGGGGTTGGGGGGAAGTGCCATTGGGGTATTTAGATACAGATTGTGTTGAATCTGTAGATTTCTTTGGATACTATGGACACTTTACCAATATTAATTCTTCCAATCCATGAACATAGAATATCTTTTCATTAGTGTCATCTTCAATTTCTTTCATCAGTGTTTTATAGTTTTCAGAGTACAGGTCTTTCACCTCCTTGGTTAAGTTTATTCCTAGGTATCTTATTCTTTTTTTTTTTTTTAAGATTGTTTTTAGGTTTTTTTTTAATGGTTAATTATTTTTGAGAGAGAGAGAGTGCACAAGCAGGAGAGGGGCAGAGAGGGGAGCAGACAGAGGATCCAAAGTGGGCTCCATGCTGACAGGAGAGAGCCTGATGCAGGGCTTGAACTCACCAATCACAAGATCATGACCTGAGCCGAAGTCAGACGTTTAACTGACTGAGCCACCCAGGTGCCCCTTAGGTATTTTATTCTTCTGGTGCAATTGTAAATGGAATTGTTTTCTTAATTTCTCTCTCTGCTACTTTATTATTAGTGTATAGAAACATAACCAACTTCTGTGTATTAATTTTATATCCTACAACTTTACTGAACTCATTTATTCTAATAGTTTTTTGGTGGAGTCTTTAGAGTTTTATACGTATAGTATCATGTCATCTGCAAACATAGTGACAGTTTCACTTCTTCCTTACTGATATGTATGCCTTTTATTTCTTTTTCTTGTCTGATTGGTGTGGCTGGGACATCTAGTACTATATTGAATAAAAGTGTGAAAGTGGACATCCTTGTCACTGATCTTAAAGGGAAAGCTCTCATTTTTTTCACTATTTAGGATGATGTTAGCTGTGGGTTTTTCATAAGTGGCCTTTATAATGTTGATGTATTTTCCCTCTAAACCCCCTTTGTTGAGAAAGTATCCCTTAATTTCTTTCAATAATATTTTGTTGCTTCCAGTATATAAACTTTTCAGTTCTTTTATAAAATTTATTCCCAATTATGTTATTCTTTTTGATGCTATTATAAATGGAAGTGTTTTTATTTTTGTTTTTGAGAGAGAGAGAGCATGTTAACAGGGGAAGGACAGAGTCGGGGGGTGGCAGGGACAGAGGATCTGAAGCGGGCTCTGTGCTGACAGCAGAGAGCACCACGAGGGGTTTGAACCCACGAACCACCAAATCATGATCCGAGCTGAAGTCCAACGTTTAACCAATTGAGGCACCCCTATAAATGGAAACATTTTTAAAATTTTGCTTCCAGATTGTTCATTGCAAGCATATAGAAATACAATTGATTTTTGCCTGTTAATCTTTTATCCTGGAACCTTGCTGAACTCTTTTATTAGTTTTAATACTTTTTACTGAACTCCTGGAGATTTTCTACATACCAGATTATGTCATCTGTGATTAGAAATAGTTTTACTTCTTTTTCTATCTAAATGCCTTTTATTTCTTTTTCCTGCCTAGTTGCTCTGACCAGAACCTCTGGTACAAGGTTGAATAGAAGTGGCAAGAGTGGATACCATTGCTTGTTACTGATCTTAGAGTGAATGTGTCCAAGTCTCTCGCCATTAAGTATTATATACTAATTGTAGATCTTTAAGATGATTTAAGATCCGATTGAAGAAGTTCTCATCTAATCATAATTGATTTTTTTGTATATTGAACCATCCTTGCATTCCTAAGATAAATCCCAAATGGTGATGGTATATAATTCTATTTACATGTCACTGTATTTGTGTCCATATTCAAAAGATACATTGGTTTGAAGTTTATTTGTGAGGTCTTTTATGGTTTTAGAGACAGGGTGTCACAGAATGAGTGAATAAGTTGTGAAGTATTCCCTACTGTTCTATTTCTTTGGAGAATTTGTGAAGAATTTATACTAATTTTTTTAGTGTTTCATAGACTTAAGCAGTAAAGCCACCTGGGCCTGTGCTTTTTTTGAAAATAGGTTTTTTGTATTACTAATTCAATCTTTTTACTTGTTAGAGATCTATTTGGATTGTCTATTTCTACCTGAGTTGATTACAATAGTTTGTCTTTCTAGAAATGTGTTCATTTTATCTAAGCTATCTCATTTATTGGCATACAGTTGTTCATATTATTGCTTTATAATTTTTTTTTATTTTTGTAAGATGGTAATTTCCCTCTTTTTTTCTGATTCTAATAATCTAATTTTCTCTCTTATTTCCTTGATCAATATAGCTAAAGCTCATCAAATTTTTTAACTTTTGCAAAGAAACAGCTCTTGATTACCTTTATATTCTCTATGGTTTTCATATTCTCTCTTTCATAAATTAGTGCTCTGATCTTTATTACTTCCTTCCTTCTGCTTGTTTTAGGTTTAGTGTATTCTTTTCCAGTTTATGTAATTAAATTAAAGTTATGAAATTTCCCTGTAAGTACTGCCCTAGCTGCATCCTATGAGTTTTAGTATGTTGTGTCCTTGTTTTCATTTATCTCAAATTATTTTCTTTCTCTTTTGATTTCTTCTTTGACTCATCAGTCATTTAGAGTGTGTGATTTAATTTCCACATATTTATGAATTTCCCAATTTTATTTCTGTTATTGGTGTGATTTCATTCTACTGTGGTCAAAAAAGTACTTTGTATTATTTCTATCTTTAAATGTATTGAAACTTGTGTTATAGTTTATCCCAGAGAATGTTCCATATACACTTGAGAATAATGTATATATTACTGTTATTAAGTGGACTCATGTTGCTCTTTTATAGCCACAACAATTCCCATTCACCCCATCATCTCTTTAATCTGTTCTCCCTTTCTGCAATTTTGTCATTGCAAGAATGTAAAATAAATGGAATCATATAGTATGTAACCTATTGGAATTGGCTTTCTTCACTCAGGATAATTGGAGACTAATTCAAGTTGTTTTATATATCAATATTTCATTTCTGTTGCTAAATACTAGTTTGTGGTTTTGCTACATAGTTTTTATAATCATTCACCTATTGAAGGACATCAGAGCTGATTCCAATTTTTGATTACTATATGTTAAAACTACTAAATTTTTTGTATAAACCTACATCTTTGCTTTTCTTTTTTCTTTTTTTAAATGTTTATTTATTTTTAATAAAGAGAGAGAGCACAAATAGGGGAGAGCCAGAGAGAGAGGAAGACACAGAACTGAGGCAGGCTCCAGACTCTGAGCTGTAAGTACAGAGCCCAACATGGGGCTCAAATCCATGAACCACAAAATCATGAACTGAACCAAAGTTGTACACTTAACGGACTGAGCCACCCAGGTGCCCCATCTTTGTTTTTCTTAAAATAATGCCTAGGAGGACAATTGCTGGGTTTTATGATAGATGCCTGTGTCATTTTTTCAATAAACTGATAAAGACAATTCAATGAAGAAAGAAAGAATAGTCCTTTCAGCAAATGGTGTTGTAAGCACTAGATATCCACATGCAAAAAAAAAAAAAAGAATCTAGACTTTAAAAATGCTGCTCTAAGTCAATGTTTGTTAATACAATTTTATCATTTTTAAAATATTTACTTATTTTAGGAGAAAGAGCACAAGCAGGGAATGGGCAGAGATAGAGAGGGAGACGGAGAATCTCAAGCAGGTGCTGCTGTCAGCACAGAGCCCAATATGAGGCTTAAACATCATGAATTGTGAGGTCATGACCTGAGCCAAAACTAAGAGTCAGGTGCTTAACCAACTGAGCCACCCAGGCGCCCCAGAAGTCAATGTTAAAAGATTAAAAATACAAGCCTCATACTCAGAGAAAATATTTGCAAATAAGTTATCTGATAGTAAGGACTTGTATGCAATGTATATAAACTCTTCATAGAACTCTCAAAATTCAACAATAGGAAAACAAGCAACACAATTTAAAAATGCACAAATGATGACAGACACTTCACCAGAGAAGATATACAGATAGCTGTAAGTATGTGAAAAGATGCTTCAATTAGGGAATTAAAAATTCAAAAAAACAATGAAATAACTAGTACACATCTATTAGCTTGGCTAAAATAAAAGAACTGACAAAAAACAAAAACAAAACCCTGGCAATACCAAATGCCAACAAGGATGTAGAACAACAGGAACTCTCATCTGTTGCTGGTGGGAATGAAAAATGGTACAGCCACTTTGTTGTTTTTTTTTTTTTTAAGTTTATTTATTTTTGAGAGAGTGAGAGCATAAGTGGGGAAGAAGAAAAGAGAGAGGGGGACAGAGGATCTGAAATGGGCTCTGTGCTAACAGCAGAGAACCCAACATGATCTCTTAACTTGTGTTTTTCTATAGGAACATCTTTATTTTCCCATCATTTCTGAAGAACACCTTTGCCAGATATAATATTCTTGGATAACATTTTTTTCCTTTCAGCACTTTGAGTTTATAATCCCACTTTCTCCTAGCCTATAAGGTTTCTGCTGAGAAATCCACTGATAGCTTTATGAGGGTTCCTTGTAAGGTACAAGCTTCTGTTCTTATCCTGTTTTTACAATTCTCCCTCTGAATATGATTTTTGTCATTTTTATTAGAATGTATCTTGAAAAAGATCTCTCTCGAGCCAAAGCATAAGAGACTCTTAAAAACTGAGAACAAACTGAGGGTTGATGGGGGGTGGGAGGGAGGGGAGGGTGGGTGATGGGTATTGAGGAGGGCACCTTTTGGGATGAGCACTGGGTGTTGTATGGAAACCAATTTGACAATAAATTTCATATATTGAAAAAAAAACAAAAAAATAAATAAATTTAAAAAAACAAAACAAAAAAAAAAGAAAAAGATCTCTCTCTTTTTTGAGAGAGAGAGAGAGAGAGAGAAAGCACCAGTGGGGGCAGAGGGGCAGAGGGAGAGACTCTTAAGCAGGCTCCATGTTCAATACAGAGCCTTACACAGGGCTCAATCCCACACCCCTGGGATCATGATGTGAGCTGAAATCAAGAGTTGGATGCTCAACCGACTGAGCCACCCAGGCACTCCTTGAAGAAAATCTCTTTAAGTTGAGTTTGTTTGGTGACCTATGAACTTCATTAGCTTAGTAATCTAAATCTCTCCCCAGATTTGAGATGTTCTCAGCCAGTATTTCTTTAAATAAACTTTCTGCCCTCTTCTTTCTTCCCCTTCTGGAACACCAATCATTTACAAATTCTTCCTTTTGGTGGTATCCCATATATCATGTAGGCTTTTGTCGCTCTATCATTTTTTAAAAATTCTATTCTGACTAGGTAATTTCAAAGTTCCTGTCTTGAACTTACAGTTTCTTTCTTATGCTCAATCCATTCTAATGTTGATGTTCTCTATCTCATTTTTCATTTCATTTATTATATTCTTTAGCTCCTGAATTTTTGTGCAGCTACTTTTTATTATTTCTATCTCTCTTTTTTAAAGGTTTTATTTTTTTAAGTGATGTCTACACTCAACATGAGGCTCAAACTCATGATCCTTAGATCAAGAGTCACATGCTCTTCTGACTGAGCCAGGCAGTGGCCCCAATTTCTATCTCTTTTTTAAACTTTTCATTTTGTTTGTGTATATTTTCCTGATTTCACTGAAATCAGGTTTTTTGTAGCTCAATGAACTACCTTAAAACAGCTATTTTTAATTCTTTATTAGTAAATCTCAGATCTGCATGTCTTTGGAATTGATTACTAGTAAATTGTAGTGATTCCTGAGTGGTGTTATGTTTCTTTGATTTTCCATAGAAGTTTTGTGTTGATGTCTTTGCATTTGAAGTAGCAGTCACTTCCTCCAGTCTTACTAACTGCACACAGGAGAGAAATACCTCTGTCAGCTCTGCTAGTGATTCTGAGGCTTTCTTGGTCCTTCTATGGACATGCTTACTGTACACTTTTTGCTCCCTTTGATGGCAAAATTATTAAGTTTGTATGCCTTTTCTCAACCCTGCAATGCACCAGGGTGGGTGCTGACAGTCTCTTTTTTTCTTTCCCAAGGGTGGTAGAAAAAAATTTATGTTTGTTGTCTCTCCCTAGCCTGCAGTTTGGGGCTGCTTTCTTTGCATGCTCACAAGCCATCTGCCAGAGCTTGCTCTTACCACTACCATTGAGAACAAACATAGGGAGCCAACCATAGGATGTGGCATGTGGGTGAGGTACACGGAGTTCTGGGGGTGCCTATGGACCAGATTGCAGGCATCTGCAGGTGAGACATCCTTAGCAGCTTGTGGGTGGGCTTTTTGATGGAGAATTCAATGTGGTTGATAGGATCTTCATTCCTTTAATGTCCTCCAGGAGTCCTATCTGCCACATTCCCAGCCTCTTCCTGGCCCTCCAGTTATGTAACTCATGATTCAGTACTCTGGCTGGCATGAGGAATAAATAGGCCCCTTTGGCAGCATACTGCACAGCTAGGAAAGCCAGGTGCTCACTCAACACTCTCACTTTCCCCTGCAGGAGAAACCACAAGCTGAGAAGATATCTTGGCCCTGAGCTGTGCCACCTTGGAGAAGGGGTGATGCAGATAAGTTAAACTGTTCCTCTTACCTTCTCCAATGCATCCAAATTCATATTTTTTTGCTTCAGTGGTATGATGGAACTTCTCCACTGGAAACTTGGACTTCCACAAAGACTCTTTCCTATAATTGATTGTCTAAGACAGCATTCTCCAGGGGCTTCTGGACCATGGCCAAGAGGGGCTGGAGTCAGTTCTTGGGTCACTGCAGGGTTTCTGTGAGGACTAAGGTCCATATGCCTATTACCTGATGCACAGTGAGCAAGACTCCTCCTGGATCCATTGGTGTGTAGTACTGGATCCCATAGACTATAGATGGATGCCAAATTGTTGTTGTTGAGGAGGGTCACAAATGAGAGGAATATTATTAAGCCATCTTTCTGATGCCACTCCCTCATTTATAATATAAGCATTTACTGCTAAAATTCCCCTCTCAACATTGCTTTGGCTACATTCCACAAATTTTGTTATGTTTAATTTTTATTTTTGTTCAGTTCATTGTATTTTTAAAAATTTCCCTTGAGCCTTTGTCTTTCATCCATGGATTATTTTGAAGTATATTGTTTAGTTCCCAAGTATCTAGGGATATCCTGTTATCCTTATACTGTTGATTTCTAGTTACTCAACAAATTTTAAATTTGTTGAGGTTGTTTTATAACCTAGTATATGGCCCATTTGATTTATATTCCATAGGTGCTCGAAAAAAATGTGCATTTTGTTGTCACATGGAGTATTCTACACAACTCTATGAGATCCTGTTTGTTCCTCTTTTCTTCTCTTAGCTGATTTTAAAAACAATTGTATGAAACAATATGTTTATAATGTTTCTTTGGGCATATAACTTATAGAAATATAAAATACTTGCCAATAATAACACAAAGGAAATGGGTGCAGCAAAACTGTACTGAGCTAAAGAAATTACTCCAGATGCCAACTCAAATACACAAGAACAAATAAAGAGAACTGGAAATGATAATAAAGAAGGTAAATATTTTTTAAAGCTATAGATATGTATTTGCTCTCTTTCATTTTCTTATTTTAAAAGCCATTAAATTATATGAAGTAATAATTACAACAATGTATTTAGAGCTTAACATGTGTGAGGTATAATATATATAACAGTAATATCACAAAAAGGGGGAAAGGAATAGTGCTATATAGTTATGTTTATGTATCTTACTGGAATTAAGTTAGTATAAATCTGAACCTGCCTCTGATAAGTTAAAATGTGTATAGTAAGTCCTAGAATGACCACTAATGATATAACTTTAATGTGTGTATATGTATGTGTATGTATGTATGTATGTATGTATGTGTGTGTGTATATATAATTGAAAATCATTGAAGATGTTCATCAAAAAGTTAAACATAGACTTGTCATATGATCCATTAATTCTACTCCAAGGTATAAACCCTAAAGAATTGAAAACAGGGTATGCCAGTGTTCATAGCAGCATACTTCACAATAGCCAAAAAGTGGAAATAACCTAAGTGTCCAATCACAGATTAATAGATTTTTTAATGTGGTATATACATACAATGGAATATGCAACTAATATCATTCTGATACTAAAACCAGACAAAGACATCACAAGATTTCAACAAGGTGTCAAGACAATTATATGGAGGAAAGAAGTTTTTTTCAACAAATGGTATGGGGACAACTGGATAGTGAATCATAATTTGCTGGCTTCAGGTTGACAGCAATAATAATAATATATTGTGGGATTTAATAATGTGTATGACAACAATAGCACAGATTACAAGGGGATAAATTTGAAGTATGTTTAAATTATTTTTTTATAAAATTTTTAAATTATTTATTTTTGAGAGAGAGACATGAGAGAGAGTGTGAGTTGGGGAGGAACAGAGAGAGAGAGGGAGACACAGAATCCAAAGTGGGATTCAGGCTCCGAGCTGTCAGCACAGAACCCGGATGCAGGGCTTGCACTCACGAACTGCGAGATCATGACCTGAGCTGAAGTTGGAGGCTTAACCAACTGAGCCACACAGGCACCCCATTAAATTATTATGCTATATGTGAAATGCTATTGTATTACTTGAAGGTAAACAGTGACAAGTTAAATATGTATAAAGTCTAGTGCAACCACTAAAAATAAAACAAAAATAACAATTATACTTATTAAAGCCACAATGGAGATGAATGGCATTATAAAAATACACTGTTCATTCCAAACAAGCAAGAACAAAAATAAGTAAACAAGGCAGGAAAAAGTAGTAAAAAATACAGATAGGACAAATGAAAAAAAAAAACAGCAAGGTGGTAGACTTAAATCCAAGCTAATCCATAATCAAATATAAATGGTATGAAAAATCTAAGTGGTATAAACACTCTGAATTAAAATGCATGGATTTTCACTTTGGATAAAAAACAGCAAACTGCTATAAATACTGCCTATAAGAAACCCACTTTATACATAAAATAAATAGGTTAAAAGTGAATGGATGGTACGCGACATTGTGAATATAACTAATGCCACTAATTGTGCACTTAAAATGGGAAAAATTATGTTATATGTATTTTAACACAATAAAACAAATAGTAAAGTTAAAAAGTGAAAGATTAGAAAATAAATTATGGTAACAGTGTAGAAAAAGATTAACATAGCTAGTTTGACTGCTATGCTTTGATAGCATCTTCTAAGGTTGGTCCTCGGCTGTTGTCTGGAAACTTAGATTTCAGGAGAATTTCTACCATTAACTGGTAATAGAGGATTGTTGAATCTAAACTTTTTGTACAAACAATATGGTATATGCTGAACACTTGCTTTCACCCTGGCAGTCTGGAATTTGATTATTCACCAGAATAAAGTTATCTTGTGATCATACCCCAATCAAAATCTTGGGCATTTAGTTTCTAATGACCTCTCTTGATAAACAACATTTCACGCAGGTTGTGACATCTTTTGTTGGCAGAACTAAGCATGTCCTGTGTGACTCCACTAGGACAAGACTCTAGAACCCCGCACTTAGTTTCCCCTGAACTGCACCCCAGCGTGCACTTGATTTATGATTAAATTTATTCCTAACCAAATTTCAATCAGCTTTTTTTGAGAAACTGCCAAACTGATTCTGTAATTTATTCAAAAATGCAAAGGAACTAGAAAAACCAAAAAATTTTGGAAAAAAGAACATAGTTGAAAGACCTACACTGATTTTGAGTTATGCCTGGGTGGCTCTGTTGGTTAAACAGCCGACTTTGGTTCAGGTCATGATCTCATGGTTCATGAGTTCAAGCCCCGCATTGGGCTCTGTGCTGACAGCTCAGAGCCTGGAGCCTGCTTCAGATTCTGTGTCTCCCTCTTTCTCTGCCCCTCCCCCACTCACTCTGTGTCTCTCCCTCTCTCTCAAAAATAAATAAATATTTAAAGTTTTTTTAAAGCTCAGTCATTAAGACAGTATGATATTTATACAAAAACATATAAATAGATGAATAGAATAGAATAGGGCATGCAGAAATAGACCCAAAGGTATATAGTAAATTTATTTTCAACAAAGTTGTCAAAGTAACTCAATAAAGAAAACATAGTATTTTCAACAAATGGTGCTGGAACAATTTGACATCCACTTGTTTAAATAATGAACTTCAGTTCACACCGTATCATTTTTTTTTTAATCTCAAAATGGGGTAAAGACCTAAATACAATATTTTTTTATAAAAGCAACTGGGATTCTTAATGATAACACAAAGGAATGAAATATGAAGAGAAATATAAAATATATGTCATCAACATTAAAACATTGGAGTGAAGTAAAGGAAGATAGAAGAGTAAGAAGAATCAGGAATCTGTCTCTCTACAATCTGTCTTTCCACAAAAATTATACTGGCAGAAATCATCTGATGTAAGTATTTTGGAACTCGAGTCTATATGGATGATTACAGCTTCCTGGGGAAAGCTTGGCTAGTAAATTGCAGTTTATTTTTATTAATTTCAGTTTTAGCACAGTAATGGCTACCCATTTTCCATCCATTGAAGCCTACAGCAAGCAGGCAAATCTATGTTCCTGGTGTGGCTTTCTGGAACCACCACGGACAATAAGGACCTTGTCCTCAAATATTAGTGTTTGGTATTCCCACTGTGAGCAATAAGGGCTGCAATAAGCAATTCCCACTGTGCCCACTGTGGGCAATAAGGACTTTGTCCCCAAATATTGGTGTTTGGTATTCTGATTTTTTTTTTTAAGGCAAGTATTTTTGTTTAGTTTTTATTTTAGGGAAAGAGCATGTACACAAGCCAGGGAGAGGGGCAGAGGGAGAGAGAGAGAGAGAAAGAGAGAATCTCAAGCAGGCTCCACACTCAGCATGGAGCCTGATGCGGGTCTCAATCCCATGATCCTGGGATCATGACCTGAGCTGAAACCAAGAGTAGGATGCTCAACTGACTGAGCCACCCAGGTGCCCCAGTATTCTGATTTTTGACTGCTGCTTTTGACCACTGAGATGCAGCCCAGAGGCTGGCCACTGTTGTTTTAACTTGCACCAGTTGAAATTCCTAGCAAGGGACTGAAGAACAGTCCCTGGGGTATTTTTTCTCTCTGTTTCTTTTTACCTTTTTTTCCCCTTCGAGAGTCAGACATTTAAGGATTATGACATTCAAAATCAGACATGTATACAGGGAAATTTAGAAAATTTCTATGTATACCCATGGAAACAGAGTGTCAGAAAAGAACTGAGAAGATCTCGAGCTTTCATCTCAGGCTAATCACAAGCAAAGACACCCTTGAACAACTTTAAAAACAGAGAGAGAGAGAAAGAGAGAGAGAGGAGAGAGAGGGAGGGGGGAGGGAGAGAGAAAATTCTGGAGAAGGGGAACAATCTGATTCCAGAGTTTCCACATTATGAAATTCAAATGTCCAGTTTCAACAACAAAAAATCACAGACATACAAAAGGGAAAAAGAAAAACAGTAAAGTATAGACCATTTAAAGGAACAAAATAAATCACCATGAGCTGTCTCTGAGGAACCGCTGACATCGGCTTATTAGACAAAACATTAAATATGACTTTCTTGGGTCACCTAGGTGTCTCAGTCAGTTAAGTGTCAAACTCTTGATCTCAGCTCAGGTCTTGATTTCAGGGTCATGAGTTCAAGTCCCACGCTGGGCACTGCGCTGGGCATGAAGTCTAGTTAAAAACTTTCTTAAAGATGCTAGAAGAGCTAAAGGAAAACATGGGAATAGACAGGAAAACTATGTATGAACAAAATGAGAACATCAATATCAAAAAGAGGTAGAAATTTAAAAAGAAATTCTCGAACTGAAAAGTACAATAAATGAAATAAAAATTCACTGGAATGTTTTAAAAGTATATTGGAGCAAGCAGAAGAAAGAATTGGCAAACTTTAAGATAAGGCTATTGAAATTATTTAGTTTAAGGAATAGAAAGAAAAAGGAATGGAGAAAAGTGAACTGAGCCTAAATGACCTGTGGGACACTATAAAACAGTCCAACATATATGTTGTGGGAATCACATAAGTAGAAAATAGTGAGAAAGGAGCAGAAAGAATATTTGAGGAAATAAGGATTGAGAACCTCCCAAATTTGGTTTAAGACATGAATCTACAAATCTAAGAAACTCAACAAATTCCAACTAGTATAAACAAGCCAACAAAACCCCCCACACATTATAGTCAAACTATGAAAATCCAAAGACAATCTTAAAAACAGCAAGAGGGAAACAGCTCCTCACCAGAAGGAATCTCAATAAGGTTATCAACTGATTTCTCATGAGAAATCTTGGAGGCCAGAATGTAGTGTGCTGATATATTCAAAGTGCTGAAAGAGAAAAAAAAAAAAAAGAACATTATTATTTCTATATTCAGCAAAACTGTCCTTCAAATATGAAGGAGAAATTCTGACATTCTCGGATAAACACTGAGGGAGTATGTTACCACTAGAGCTGTTCCACAAGAAATGCTAAAGGGAATCCTTCAAGTTGAAATGAAAGAATGCTAGACAGTAACTCAAAACTATACGAAGAAATAAAGATTGGTAAAGCTTGTGGATCCTTCCTGTGCTGCTTCTCTCTTTTGCTCAGGCCTGTGGTGCTGGCAGGATAGGCAAGTGTCATAGTTTTCATACTTCTAGGAAGTTCCATAGCCAACGACAAGATCAGAAGTGATAAACATGCTAGAAGGCCCATTTTGGCACAGCCCTGAAGGCCAACCCTTTTGGTGGCACTTTCCATGCAAAAGAATTGTGCTGGAAAAAGTAGTCCTTGAAGCCAAATAGCCAAATTCTGCCGTTAGGAAGTGTGTCAGGTTCCAGCTAATGAAGAATGGCAATAATAATAATAATAATAATAATAATAATAATAATAATGAACTATTGGGACCACATCAAGATAAAAAGCTTCTGCACAGCAAAGGAAACAATCAGCAAAACTAAAAGGCAACTGACCCAATGGGAGAAGATATTTGCAAACGACGTATCAGATAAAGGTTTAGTATCCAAAATCTATAAAGAACTTATCAAACTTACCCCAAAAACAAATAATCCTGTGAAGAAATGGGCAAAAGACATGAATAGATACTTTTCTAAAGAAGACATCCAGATGGCTAAAAGACACATGAAAAAATGGTCAATATCACTCGTCATCAGGGAAATACAAATTAAAACCACAATGAGATACCACCTTACACCAGTCAGAATGACTAAAATTAACAATTCAGGCAACAATAGATGTTGGCAAGGATTCAGAGAAAGAGGATCTCTTTTGTACTGCTGGTGGGAATGCAAACTGGTGCAGCCACTCTGGAAAACAGTATGGAAATTCCTTAAAAAATTAAAAATAGAATTACCCTATGATCCAGCAACTGCACTACTAGGTATTTATTCAAGGGATATAGGTGTGCTGTTTCAAAGGGGCACATGCACCCCAATGTTTACAGCAGTGCTATTGGCAATAGCCAAAGTATGGAAAGAGCCCAAATGTCCATAGATGGATGAATGGATAAAGAGGATGTATTACTCAGCAATCAGAAAGAATGATCTTGCAATTTGCAACTACATGGGTGGAACTAGAGGGTATTATGCTAAGCAAAATTAGTCAGAGACAAATATCATACTACTTTACTCATATGTGGAATTAAGATACAAATAGATGAACATAAGGGAAGGGAAACAAAAGTAATATAAAAACAGAGAGGGAGACAAACCATAAGAGACTCTTAAATACAGAGAACAAACTGAGGATTGCTAGAGGGGTTATGCGTGGGGGGATGGGTTAAATGGGAAAGGGGCATTAAGGAAGACACTTGTTGGGATGAGCACTGGGTGTTATACACAGGGGATCAATCACTGCAATCTACTCCTGAAATCATTGTTGTATAATATGCTAACTTTGATGTAAGTTAAAAAACAATAATAATAAATTAATAAATTTTTTAAAAGAATGGCAAAAAAAATCACAGCCTTTGTACTCAATGATGGTTGTTTGAATTTTATTGAGGAAAATGATGAGGTTCTGGTTGCTGGGTTTGGTTGCAAAGGTCATGCTGTCAGTGACATTCCTGGAGTTCACTTTAAGGTTATCAAAATAGCCAATGTCTCTCTTTTGGCCCTATACAAAGGCAAGAAAGAAAGACCAAGATAATAACTTTTGATGATGAAAACATGGCAATAATAAATTTTCATTTACCAAGAAAAAAGGAAATAAAGATTAGTATGTGACAATTATAAAAGCTAGTGCTATTGCAATTTTTCCTTGTAACTCCATTTTTTATTTTCCACATTATTTAAAAGACAAATGCATAAAAAGAGTTACTAATCTATGGCATTGAGCACCAAAAATACAAATATATAATTGTTGACATCAGTAAAAGGAGGAAGAATGAGCTGTATAGGAACAGATTTAAGTTGATATAAATTCAAATTAGATTGTTATAAATTTAGGATACTAAATTTAATCCCCATGGTAAGGACAAAAATGTATTTATACAACATACACAAAAGGATATAAGGGAATAAAGATTTTTCTACAGACGGGTGCCTGGGTGGCTCAGTCAGTTATAACTTCAGCTCAGGTTATGATCTCACGGCTAGTGGGTTCGAGCCCCGCATCGGGCTCTGTGCTGACAGCTTCAGCTTCTGTGTCTCCCTCTCTCTCTGCCCCTCCCTCCCTCCCTCCCTCCCTCCCTCTCTCTCTCTCTCTCTCTCTCAAAAATAAATAAACATTAAAAAATGTTTTTAACTTTACTACAGAAATAATCAACTGAACACAAAAAAAAAGGCCATAATAGAATGAGATACATGAAAGGCCTATAAAGCATGTAAGAAAGCAGTAGCAAAATAGCATAATTCCTTCCTTATTAGTTTCTACTTTATGTAACTAAATTAAACTCTGCAGTCAAATGAGAGATTAACACAATGGATTAAAACACATGATCCAACTATATGCTTCCGATAAGTGGCTCACTTTCAGTCCAAAAACTCAAATTGGTTGAAAGTGAAAGGACAGAAAAGGATATTCCATGCAAATAGTAAATAAAAGAGAGCTGGAATGATTATACTAATATCAGACAAATAGACTTTAAAGAAAAAAGATTACAATAGACAAAGATATTGTATGTTAATAAAAGGTTTACTACAGAAAAAAGATACACTATTTACAAACCTAATAACAGACCCTCAAAGTATATGAAGCAAAAATTAATAGTACTGAAAAAGGGAAATAGTACTACAATAACGGTTGGAGTCTTCAATAGCTATCTTTTAAAAAGAGATAGAACAGGTGCCTGGGTGGTGTAGTCGGTTAAGCGTCCGACTTCAGCCAGGTCACGATCTCGCGGTCCGTGAGTTCGAGCCCCGCGTCAGGCTCTGGGCTGATGGCTCAGAGCCTGGAGCCTGTTTCCGATTCTGTGTCTCCCTCTCTCTCTGCCCCTCCCCCGTTCGTGCTCTGTCTCTCTCTGTCCCAAAAATAAATAAACGTTGAAAAAAAAATTTTTTTTTAAATAAAATAAAAAGAGATAGAACAACCAGACAGCTGATAATAAGGAAGTAAAGCAATTGAACAACACAAGAAACTAACTAGACCTAACAGACATAAACTAACACTCCACCCAAAACAGCAGAATATACATTCTTCTGAAGAGCACTTGGAAAATTCCTAAATAAATTAGGTCACAAACAAGTCCTGATAGATTCTTTAAAAAAAATTTTTAATGTTTACTCATTTTGAGAAAGAGAGAGAGCACGAGCAGGGGAGGGGCAGAGAGAGAGAGAGGAACAGAGGATCCCATGCAGGCTCCACAGTATCAACACAGCCTGACATAAGGCTCAAACCCACGAACTATGAGATCATGACCTGAGCCAAAGTCAGAAGCTCAATCAACTGAGCCACCCAGGCATCTGCCTAATTGATCTTTTAAAATAGATATCATAGGGGCGCCTGGGTGGCGCAGTCGGTTAAGCGTCCGACTTCAGCCAGGTCACGATCTCGCGGTCCGTGAGTTCGAGCCCCGCGTCAGGCTCTGGGCTGATGGCTCAGAGCCTGGAGCCTGTTTCCGATTCTGTGTCTCCCTCTCTCTCTGCCCCTCCCCCGTTCATGCTCTGTCTCTCTCTGTCCCAAAAATAAATAAACGTTGAAAAAAAAAATTTTTTTTAAAGAATAAACTTAAAAATTAAAAAAAAAAATAGATATCATATAATGTATTTTTGCTTACAATAAGAAGATGAGGGGTACCTGGGTGGCTCAGTTGGTTAAGAGTCCAACTTCGGCTCAGGTCATGATCTCGCAGTTTGTGGGTTCAAGCCCTGCATCCGGCTCTGTGCTGACAGCTCAGAGCCGGGAGCCTGCTTCGGATTCTGTGTCTCCCTCTCTCTCTGCCCCTCCCCGCTCATACTCTGTCTCTCTCTCTCTCTCTCTCTCTCAAAAATAAATAGACACTGAAAAGAAATTTAAAAAAAAGAAGATGAAGTTAGAAATCAATGACAGAAGGAAAAGAGAAAAATTCACATACATGTGGAGATTAAACAACACACTCTTCAACAACAAATAGGTGAGAAAATCATGAGGGAATAACAAGTACTTGAGTCAAATAAAAAAGAAAACACAACATATCCAAACTTATGGGATACCACAAAAGCAGTTCTCAAGGGAAATTTACAGTTGTGAATACCTACATTAAAAAGGAAGAAAGATCGGATGCCTGGGTAACTCGGTTAAGCATCTGACTGCACCTCAGGTTATGATTTTATGGTTCATGAGTTCGAGCCCTGCTTCAAATGAGCATGAGCCCCACTTCTCTCTCTCTCCCTCTCCATCTCTCTCTCTCTTTCTGCCACTAGTGGGATTATCTTCCTCTCTTTTCCTATCTCTCTCTGCCCTTTGTTCACTTGTGCTCTCTCTCTCAAAAGAAAAAAAAAAAAAAAGGAAGAAAGATCTCAAATTGATAACCTAACTTCTCCAAATCAAGGAACTAGAAAAAGAGGAGCAAACTAAATCCAAAACTAATAGAAGCTAATAGTGACATAATTAAGATTAGAATGAGTTTAAAATAGAGAATAGGAAAATAATAGAGAAAAACGATGAAACCAAAAGTTAGTTCTTTAAAAAGATCAGCAAAACTGACAGCTTTAGAGTGAGAAGGAAGAGGCAAAAAACTAAAAATATTAAACTGGGGACATTACTACCAATCTTACAGAGATAAAAAAAAATATAAGTATGTATCTGTAAAAAATTGTATGTCAACAGATTATATAATTCAGAATAAATGGACAAATTCCTTGAAACACACAGTTAGCTATCCTGACTCAAAGAAAATCCCAAAAGACCTATTATAAGTAAAGAGGTTTAATTAATAATTTAAAACCTCCCAAATTTCACAATGAGTGAAATCGTATGGTGTTTGTCTTTCTCTGATTTTTTTGCTTAGCATTATACTCTCTAGCTCCATCCATGCTGTTGCAAATGGCAAGATTTCATTCTTTTTTATGGCTGAGTATTATTTCTTTGTATATATATTCTACATCTTCTTTATCCATTCATCGGTCCATGGACACTTGGGCTATTTCCATAGTTTGGTTATTGTAGATAACGCTGCTATGAACATCAGGGTGCACATGTCCCTTTGAATTAGTATTTTTGTATTCTTTGGGTAAGTATCTAGTAGTACAATTAATGGATCATAGGGTAGTTCTATTTTTAACATTTTGAGGAACTTCCATACTGTTTTCCAGAGTGGCTGCACTAGTTTGCATTCCCACCAACAGTGTAAGAGGGTTCCCCTTTTTGCACATACTCCCAACACCTGTTGTTTTTTGTGTTAACTGTAGCTATTCTGACAAGTGTAGGATGATATCTCATTGTAGTTTTATTTTCTAATGTTTATTTTATTTTGAGAGTGGGGGAGCATGAGTAGAGGAAGGTGAGAGAGAGAGAGAGAGAGAGCGAAAGAGAGAGAGAGAGAGAGAGAGAGAGAATCCCAAGCAGGCTCTGTGCTGACAGCACAGATGCGGGACTTGATCCCACAAACCATGAGATCATGACCTGAGCAGAAATCAATGATCAGTCACTTAATGACTGAGCCACCCAGGTGCCCCTGATTGTAGTTTTAATTTGTATTTCCCTGGTGATGAGTAATGTTGAGCATCTTTTCATGGGTCTGTTGGACGTATGGATATCCTCTTTGGAAAAATGTCTATTCGTGTCTTCTGCCCACTCAACTTTTTAATTGAGTTATTTGATTTTTGGTTGTTGAGTTTTATAAGTTTTTAAAAAATATATTTAGGATACTAACCCTTTATCAGATATGTCATTTGCAACTATCTTCTCCTATTCCATGGGTTGTCTTTTAGTTTTGTTGATTGTTTCCTTCACTATGAAGAAACTTTTTATTGTGATAAAGTTCCAATACTTTATTTTTGCTTTTGTTTCCCTTGCCTCAGGAGACCTATCTGGTAAAAAGTTGCTATGGCTGATGTCAAAGAAGTTACTGTCTGTATTCTCCTCTAGGATTTTGATGGTTTCCTGTCTCACAATTAAATCTTTAGGCCATTTTGAATATATTTTTCTGTATGGTATAAGAAAGTGGTCTAGTTTCATTCTTTGGAATGTTGCTGTCCAGTTTTACCAATACTATTTGTTGAAGAGACTTTTTTCCATTGAACATTCTCTTCTGCTTTGTTGAAGATTAATTGACCATGTAGTTGTGGGTTCATTGCTGTGTTTTCTAGTCTCTTCCATTGATCTCTGTGTCTACTTTTGTGCTAGTACCATACCGTCTTGGTCACTACAGCTTTGTAATATAACTTGAAGTCTAGAATTGTGATGCCTCCAGATTTTCTTTTCTTTCCTTTCTTTTCTTTTTTTTAGTTTCAGGTGTAGAATTTAGTGATTCAGCACTTACATACAACACCCAGTGCTCATCACATATGCCCTCCCTAATCCCCATCACTCATTTAACCCATCCCCCCACCCACCTTCCCTCCCAGGATTATCATTTTGTTCTCTTATAGTTAAGAGTGTTTTATGGTTTGCCTCTCTCTTCCTCCCTGCCCATGTTCATTTGTTTTATTTCTTAAATTCCACATATGAGTAAAACCATATGGTATTTGTCCTTCTCTGACTGACTTATTTCACTTAGCATAATACTCTCCAGCTCCATCCATGTTGTTGCATGTGACAAGATTTCATTCTTTTTTATGACTGAGTAATATTCCATTCTATAGATAGAGAGATAGAGAGAGAGAGAGATAGCTCTATACACACACACACACACACACACACACACACACACACACACACACACCCTATCTTCTTACCCATTAATCAGTAGATGGACATTTGGGCTCTTTCCATAATTTGGCTATCGTTGATAATGCTTCTATAAACATCAGGGTGCAGGTATATCCCTTCAAATCAGTATTTTTGTATCCTTTGCATAAATACCTAGTAGTGCAATTGCTGGATCATAGGGTAGTTCTATTTTTAACTTTTGAGGACCTTCATTTTTAAGGACTTTTTGAGGATTGGTACAGAGTGGCTGTATCAGTTTGTATTCTCACCAACAGTGTAAGAGGGTTGCCCTTTCTCTGCATCTTCACCAACATCATAGGCGGAAAAAGGAGACAGGCAAACCAAGAAACGCACTCTTAGCTATAGGGAACAAACTGATGGCTACCAGAAGGGAGATGGATGAGAGGATGGGTTAAATAGGTGGTGGGGATTAAGGAGTACATTTGCAATGAGCACCAGGTGTTGTATATAGGTGCTGAATCAATAAATTGTACACCTGAAACTAATATTACACGCTGTTAAATAATTGGAATTCAAAACAAAAACCTAAAAAAATAATTTAAAACTTCCCAACAAAGACAAATACTGGGCCATATGGCTTTACTAGTGAATTCTACCAAACATTTAAAGAAGAATTAACAAAAATCCTTCTCAAAATTTTCCAAATAAATTAAAGAAGCAGTGACCTCTTCCTAACTCACTCTATGAGGCCAGCCTTATCTTTAAACCAAACCCAGATAAATACATCACAAGAAAAGAAAATTATAGATCAATATTCTTTATGCATACAGATGCAAGAACCTTCAAAAAAATATTACCAAATCAAATCCAACAGCATGATCAAGTGGAATTTATCCAAGGAATGCAAGAGTGAGTCAAGATAAGAAAATCAATGTAATACATACCCTAACAGAAAGATGGGGAAAAAAATCCCAATTGGTATGGGAGGGGCATTTGACAAAATCCAGAACCCTTTCATAATAAAAACTCTCAGAAAACTAAGAACAGAAGTAAAATGACCCAATATGATATAGGGTATCCATTAAAAAGTCCACAGCTAATGTCATACTCAGTGGCTGAAAATGAAAACTTTGCCTCCTAAGATCAGAAACAAACAAGCTCAGGATGTGTACTTCCACCACTATTGTTCACATTGTAGAAGAAGTCCTAGCCAGTGCTGTTAAACAATAAAAATAAATAAAAAGCATCCAGATTGAAAGAACAGGGTAAAACTATATTTGCTGATGACATGATCCTATATATAGAAAATGCCAAGTGATCCACAAGAAAGCTACTAAAGTGAATACACAAATCTAATAAAGCTACAGGGTATGAGACTAATTCTCAAAAACCTGTTGTGTTTTATGGTACACCAGCAATAATCCAAAAAGAAAATTAAGAGATTCTGTTTTTTGTTTTAATTTGCTTCTTGTTTGTTCAAATTTTTATTTAAACTCTGGTTAGTTAACATATAGTGTAGTATTGTTTTCAGGAGTAGAATCTAGTGATTCATCACTTACACGTAATAGCCAGTGCTCAGCAAGAAAGCACTGTCCTTAATACCCATCACCCATTTAGCCTATCCCCCACCCACATCCCTCCATCAACCCTCAGTTTGTTCTCTACCTTTTAGAGTCTCTTATGGTTTGTATCCTTCTCTCTTTTTTTCCTTTTCCCTTATGTTCATCTGTTTTGTTTCTTAAATTCCATATATGAGTGAAATCATGGTATTTGTCTTTCTCTGCCTGCCTTATTTTGCTTAGCATAATACACTCTAGCTTCATCCACATTGTTGTCAATGGCAAGATTTCACTCCTTTTGATGACTGAGCAATAATATATATATATATATATACATATATATATAATAATACTATGCTATATATATATATAATACTATGCTATATATATATATATATATATATATATATATATATATATATATATATATATATTTCCATAGTTTGTCTATTGTTGACAATGATGTTATGAACATCAGGGTGCGTGTAACCCTTAATCTGCATTTTTATAGGTATGTACCCAAATACCTAGTAGTGCAATTGCTAGGTCGTAAGGAAGTTCTATTTTTAACTTTTTAGGAACCTCCATACTGTTTTCCATAGTGGCTGCACCAATTTGCATTCCCACCAACAATACAAGAGTGTTCTCATTCTCTGAATCCTCACCACCATTTGTTGTTTCTTGTGTTGTTAATTGTAGTCATTTTAACATGTGTGAGGTGGTATCTCATTATGGTTTTGATTTGTATTTTGCTTCTGATGAGTGATGTTGAGCATCTTTTCATGTTTCTGTTAGCCATCTGGATATCTTCTGTTAGCTATCTAGATGTCTTCTTTGTGAGGTGTTATCTCATCATGGTTTTGATTTTCTAATAGCATTCCCCCAAATTAATATTTAGGAATAAATCTAATCAAAGAAGTAGAAAACTTGTACACTGAAAAACAAAAAATGTGTTGCATCTGTAAATCACTTAACTAGTGATTTACACTTAACTAGTATTGACATCTTAACAATATTGTCTTTTGATCCATGAACATGAGTTGTTTTTTCCCATTACTTATGTGTTCTCTAATTTCCTTCAGCAATGTTTTTATAGTATTCAATTTACAAGTCTTTTACCTCCTTGGTTAACTTAATTCCTCAGTGTTTTTTTTTTTCTTGTTGATATTATTGTAACCAGAATTGTTTTCTTAATTTCTTTTTCAGATTGTTCACTGTTAGTGAGTAGAAATGCAATTAATTTGTTTATTGATTTTGTATCCTGCTACTTTGCCGAATTTATTAGTTATAATAGTTTTTTCCCAATCTTTAGGGTTTTCTACATATAAGATCATGTTACCTACAGAGATAATTTTATTTCTTTCTTTCTAATTTGGATACAATATAATATTATTCAACCATGAAAGGAATGAAACTTTGAAATATGCTACAACATGGAAGGACCTTCAAAATACTATGCTAAATGAAAAAAGTCAGACACTGAAGGGCAAATACTATACTATTCCACGTGTATGAGGTACCTAGAATTGGCAAATTCATAAAAGCAAAAAATAAAATAGTGGTTTCTGGGGCTGGGAAGGAGAGAATATGGAGTTATTTTTTAATGGGTTCAGAGTTTATGTTGGGAATGATGAAAAAATCTTGGGTATACATAGTCAATCTGATACACAACATTGTGAATACATTTAATGTCATTGAATTAAATACTTATAAATGGTTAAATGATAAATATTAAGCTATGTATGTTTTACTACAAAAGAAATGAAGACATTTTGTTCTTCACAACATTGTAAAGAAAACAAAAGGCAAGCCCCAGTTTGGGAGAATATACTTGTAAAATGTATAATCAATACAAGGCTTATATCTAGAATATTAAAAGATATTTTACTGTTGGGGCACCTGGGTGGCTCAGTCAGCTGAGCATCGGACTTCGGCTCAGGGCATGATCTCACAGCTAGCTCATGAGTTTGAGCCCTGCATCAGGCTCACTGCTGTGAGCACAGAGCCTGCCTTGGATCTTCTGTCCCCCACTCTCTCTACCCCTTATCTACTTGCGTGCTTTCTCTCAAAAATAAATAAATCTTAAAAAAAAAGAGATTTTACTATTTAAAAAAATTTGGGGGGCGTGGGGAGCTGGGTGGCTCAGTTGGTTAAGCATCTGACTTTTTTTTTTTTTTAATGTTTATTTTTGAGAGAGAGAGAGAGAGAGAGAGAGAGAGAGAGACAGAGCGTGAGTAGGGGAGGGTCAGGGCCAGAAGGAGACGCAGAACTAGAAGCGGGCTCCAGGCTCTGAGCATAGAGCCCGATGTGGGGCTCGAACTCGCAGACCGCTAGATCATGACCTGAGCCGAAGTCAGACGTTTAACCGACTGAGCCACCCAGGCGCCCCTGACTTTTTTTTTTTTTTAATGTTTATTTGTTTTTGAGAGAGAGAGAGAGCACAAGTGGGGAAGGGGAACAGAGAATGAGACACAGAATCTGAAGCAGGTTCCAGGCTCCAAGCTATCAGCACAGAACCCCGCACAAGGCTCAAACTCGCTAACGGGGAGATCATGACATGAGCCAAAGTCCTACACTCAGCCATTACCTGAACCAAAGTCTGACGCTCAGCGGACTGAACCACCCAGGTGCCCCAAGCGTCTGATTCTTGATTTTCGCTCAGGTCGTGCTCTCACAGTTTGAGGGAGAGAGATAATCCCAAACAGGCTCTGAGCTGTCAGCACAGGGCCCCACATGGTGCTGGATCTCACGGATCGGATCGTGAGATTATGTCCTGAACATCTCAAAAGTCGGACACTTGACTGAGCTACCCAGCCTCCCCAAAGATATTTTACTATTCAGTAAGATGAGCCAATTAAAAGTGGGCAAATATGGGGCACCTGGGTGGCTCAGTCGGTTAAGTGACCAAATCCAGCTCAGGTCATAATCTCCCCGTTCGTGAGTTTGCGCCCCACGTTGGGCTCTGTGCTGGCAATTCAGAGCCTGGAGCCCATTTTGGGTTCTGTGTCTCCCTCGCTCTCTGCCCCTCCCCCACTCACATTCTGTCTCTCTCTCCTTAAAAAATAAATAAACATTAAAAAAACTTAAAAGTGGGCAAATAAGTTGAGCAGATATTTCACCAAAGAACATACACAGGTAGTAAATAAGTATCTGAGAAGATGTTCAGCATCATTATTATGGAAATGCAAATTATTAAAATTAAAATAAGATACCTTCACACATCTCCTAGAATGTTTAAAATTAAAAAGAGTGACCATATCAAGTGTTGATGAGCATGTAGGGAAAACAACTCTTACATGCTGCTGGCAGATGTAAATGATAAAACCCCTTTGGAAAACAGGTTGGGCTTGGAAGTTTCTTAAAATGTAGAAGGTACAACTACTGTATGACCCATCTGTTCCACTTCTAGGTTTTTACCCAAGAGAGATAAAAGCATAACATCCAAACACCTGTACAGAAATGTTCCATAGTAGTTTCACTGGTAGTAGTCAAAAACTCGGAAACAACCACAATGTCCATCAACAGATGAGTGGATAAACACACTGTGGCCTATCTATATAACAGAAAGTTATTAAGCAATAAAAATAATACAAGATTGATACATGCATCAAAATGGGTGAATCTCAAAATAATGATGCTGAATGAAAGAAGCCAGACCAAAAATAGTATATGGTATATGCTTCCATTTATATAAAATCCTTGGAGCACCTCAGTCAGTTGGGCATCCGACTTTGGCTCAGGTCATGATATCATGGTTTGTGGGTTCAAGCCCCTCATGGTGCTCTCTGCTGTCAGCACAGAGCCTGCTTCAGATCCTCTGTCTCTCTCTCTGCCCCCCGCCCCGCTCACACATGCATGTGTACACTCTTTCTCTAAAAAATAAATAAACATTAAAAAAACGTGAAAAAAAGGGTCACAAGGAAACTTCTGTGGGTGAGGGATAGATTCATCATCTTGACTATGCTGCGGGTTTCATGGGGGTATATTTATATGTCTGAAACTTACCAAATTGTACTTTAAATATGTCTAGTTTGAGATATTTCAGTAAAGCTGTAAAAAAAAAAAAAAAACTTGTTGGGTTGTTTCTTTTGGCTTACTGTTCCATGCAGATATTTTCTAGACTCTTTTATTACAACAATTTGTAATGAAATATTGTATACATATATATGAAGATACATACATACACACATACATACATGTTGTAGTGGTTCTAAAAATATGTTCACAAATTCCTTGATTTTTGTGATGGTTAATTTTATGTGTCAACTAGCCTGGGTCACAAGATGGCCAGATCTCTGATTAAACATTATTCTGGGTGTGTCTGTGAGGGTGTTTCTGGATGAGATTATCATTTGAATTGATAGACTGAGTAAAGCAGAATTCCTTCCCCAATGTGGACAGGCCTGGTCCAATCCACAGAAGGCCTGAATAGAACAAAAGGCAGAGCAAGAGAGAATTTGCCTCCTTTTTTTTTTTTTTTTTTTTTTTTGAGACCAGTCTGCTTCTGCCTTTGGACTTAGACTGGAACTTACACGATTGGCTGTCCTGGTTCTCATGCCTCCTTAACTGTATGAAACAATTCCTTATTATAAATGTGTGTGTGTGTGTGTGTGTGTGTGTGTGTGTGTGTGTGTGTGTGTGTGTGTCTGTGTCTGTGTGCGCGCGCGTGCCCTTGGGGAGGAAATTAGATTTAAAACTTTTTTTAATGTTCATTTATTTTTGAGAGAGAAAGAGACAGAGCGTGAGCAGGGGAGAGGCAGAGAGAGAGGGAGACAGAATCTGAAGCAGGCTCCAGGCTCTGAGCTGTCAACCCATTGCCCGATGCTGGGTTCAAACCCATGAACAATGAGATCGTGACTCCAGCCGAAGTTGGACACCCAACCGACTGAGTCATCCAGGCATCCCAGGAGGCAAGTAGGTTTAGATGAAGTCATAAGGGTGAAGTGCTCATGATGAGATTAGTACCCTTATAAGAGGAAACCAGAGGGCACATTACATGCTCTCCCTCCTGCTTTCCCTCTCTCTCTTCCCCCACACACCTCTGTCAGGTGAGGACTTAGCAGAAAGACAGCTATCTACAAGCCAGGAAGAGGGCCCTCACCAGGAACTGAATCAGGTGGCACCTTGATCTCAGACTTTCCAGCCTCCAGAATTGTGAGAAATAAATTTCTGTTGTTTAAGCCACCTACTCAATCTATGGTATTTTGTTATAGCAGCCCAAGCTAATACAATACGCCTCCCATCAAAAACTGAAGCTTAATTTCCAAGCCCATGACTACTAATTTAAGTCCAAATTACTAGACTTAGTAACTCACTTTTTATAACATAGTAAAGCAGAATAACAGTGTGTCAGTCTGATACCTTGTTAAAAAAGACTTTGGGATTTTCTCCTCCCTCTCCTCTTCCCCCTCCTTCTCTCCTTCACCTTTTCCTTCTCCCTCTCATCACTCACTCTGGGACAAGACAGCTACCAAGTCATGTGGACACTCAGGCACTCCTTGGAGGGGCCCATTGGAGAAACTGAGGCTTCCAGCTAATAGCCAGTGAGGAACCGACAACACCCACATGAATTAGCATGGAAGTGAATGCTTTAGCTCCTGTTGAACCTTCTGATCAATGCAGCTCCTGCTGACAGTTTGAGGACAACCTCATGAGAGATCCTGAGGCAGGCTTACTCATATTCTTTTTTTTTTTAATGTTTTTATTTATTTTTGAGACCAAGAGAAAGCACAAGCTGGGGAGGAGCAGAGAGAGAGGGAGACAGGAACTGAAGCAGGCTTCATTTACACTGACAGCAGAGAGCCCAGTGCAGGGCTCAAACCCATGAGCTGTGAGATCATGACCTGAGCTGAAGTCAGATCCTTAAAGGTGCCCCTCACTCAGATTCTTGTACAAAATTCAAGATTCTTGTACAAAACTGAGATTCTTGATACAAAAATTGCATGAGGTAATTATTTGTCATTTTAAGGTGCTTAGTTGGGGAAATTTGTTATGTAGCCATACAAAATACAATTGAATAAGTCACTGAATTTTCGCAAAAGAAAAACACTCATTTAATCAACACTCAGAACAAGAAAAAGAACATTAACAGCATCCCTGACCTATCCTGCCTTCCCTTTCCAGTCACAAAACCTACCAAACAGAAGTACCAACCTATTTTTTATACATAAATTAGTTTTGCCTGTTTTTCTCTTTAAAGAATGGCATCATACAAAATATCCTCTTTTATGTCTGATTTCTTTTATTCAACATTATGTCTGTGAACTTCCTCCATAACATTGTGTGTAGCTTTAGATCATTTGTTCTCATTGCTTTATAATATTCCACTGTGTGACCACACTACAATTTATTCATCTATTCTGCTGTCAGTTGGCATTTGGGTGGTTTCAATTTGGGGGTGTTATAAATAGTACTACAATGAATGTTCTAGTTTTAATACACATCTTCTAATTAATATATCTATGTATTTTTGTTGGGCATGTACCTGGCAGTAGAATTACTGGATCACAAAGCAGTCCTCTTTCTTTTTAATTCTTGAGATACTGTAATTTTTTTTTTTTTTTTTTTTTTTTTTTTTTTTTTTGCCATCTGAATGATCATTCCAACCCCTGAATTATTTGTGGATCTGTTTCTGCTGTCTTTATTTCTTCTTGTTCTATCCTATTGTACTTTATTTCCTTGGGTGATTAGTTGACTGTGAGCTACTAATCTCCTTGGAATATTATCAGTGAGACAGTTTTGAGGTGTAGGATGAAGATGCCTCTCTGAAGGTCACTAGAATTGCTTTAACCAGGCCCCTAGGTGGCACTACCAGTCTAGGAGCACCACAAACTAAAGTCATGGCTTGGGGTTTTATGGATAAATTAAAAGATACAGATTTGGCCTGTCAGTGTATAGAAGGCCTGGCTTATCGTTACAACTTCTTAGAGAGAGCTCTGTCCTCCCCACCTTGCCCTGTTAAACCACCCAGGCAGCTTTCTTGATGTCCTCTCAGGGTGGAGCTGAATTGCTGATGAGTCATCCTGACCCTGAGGGCAATATCTGGCGTCCTGCTTTTATGCTATTATATTCCTAACCTTGGGCAGGATCTGTGTTTTGTCTTTTTCCATGCACTTCTTTTGGGGGTTCAGACAGGAGACACATTGTCTACCTGGGGCATGTTTTGCTCATGATGGAGCAGGAAGCTCTCAGAAGAGTAACTGATGTCTTGAAAGGACCAGTTATAGAACTCATGCCATGTCATTTCCATCTACATTCCATTGGCCCAAATAAGTCATATGGCTAAGCCTAAAATTGCCATGGGAAAGTTGTACTTCATCTCAATAGTGAGATTGGGTAGAAAGTAACTATTACTTGAATAATAATCCAAACTATCTCAACCCACACTTTTGTTCACAAATATTCATTTTAATTCAGCATGAAAAATATGCTCATCCCATCCTGAGACCTCAAAATCTCCATTAATCACAGCATGACCCTTGAAGTCCAGGATTTCAAGATCTACATCAGCTGTGCATAGATGTACACACTAAAATTTTACACAAGTTACTTGCCCCCTCTCCCTGTCCCAACCACCCAACATACACTGGTGGAAAAGGGACAGGAGTACTGCAATAAATACTCCCAGTGGCAAAGAATGAGAGTGGCAAAGTGGAAGAATGAGAGGCAAAATGGTCACTGGCCCTTAAAAATTACAAAATATCTCTGGGAATAAGTTGCCAGGCATCCCTACCCTATGAGTAGGAAATAGTCCTTGTGAACAGTTCCCCAGTTCACCATTGTCCACTCTTCTTGGCTCCACCCTCTGGGAGATCATTGATTTTCCATCATTCTCCTTGGCCACTTCTGAAGAAGACATCAAAGAAAATGCTCTTATAGTGGTTGATAGCTTTCTTAGCATACTCAGCCTGCAGAAAGTTCAGGGCCCAGACATCTTTTTCATCTCAAACAGCATCACTGTCTTTTTAGTCTAGTGTGGTAGTGCTTTTACCAATACCACTCCAAAACCTTTGTGGGTGTCTTAGTCTTCGGGCTGCTATAGCAAAATGCCACAGACTGGGTGATTTATAAAGGACAAAAATTTATTCTCACAGTTCTGGAGGATGGAAGTCTAAGATGAGGTGCCAGTATGATTGGGTTCTGGTGATGGCCCTCTTTCAAGTTGCAGACTGCCAACTTCTCAGAGTCCTTGCAGGGTAAAAAAGTCAAGGGAATTTTCTCAGGCCTCTTTTTTAAGAGCACTAATCTTACTATTCATGAAGATTCCACCCTCATGACCTAATCACCCCAAAGACCTACCTCCTACTACCATCATCTTGGAATTAGGATTTCAACATATGAATCTGGAGAGGACACAAACATTCATACATTACAGTGGGCTTTCCATGTATTTGATTCCATGTGCCAAAGTCATGAGTGAACTCTACGTGCCAAAAACCATTCCCAAAATTCTTTTCAAAACGTCTCTGAATTTACTTTGAGCACATTAGCCTTCTACAGAAACATAATCTTTATAGGAGTGCTCTTATCCAGCTGAAAGACTCTACCAGGTGCCACCCTAACAAAGTATGTCACAGCTACACCTTCAATTGATATTTACCCTGGGCCAATGTCTTACTGGCCAAGTTTTAGATATGGACTTCTTCCTGAGGTTGCGTGGTTCACATTTGATTGATTTAGAAAGTCTCATTTTCCATCGCTGCAACTTTGGCACTCTCACCATTGCTTTTAAATTCAGCTTGCAAATTGGTCATTTTCTGAGGGCATTTTTGTGTGTATGTGGTAGAACCTTATTGAGTGAAGCTAGAAGCAACCCCTGTTTTCAATATTTGCCTTATTCTTTTCACCCAATGATAAAAGTTCATTAGATACATTTGCTTTTTCACAAGATAGTCAGTCTACTAGGGCTGCCATAACAAAGTACCAAAGACTGGGAGGCTTAAACATCAGAAATTTATTTTCTCACAATTCTGGAAGTTCAAAACAAAAACAAAAACAAAACTGTCAACAGGGTGTTTCTCCTGAGGTCTCTCTCCTTGGGTTGTAGATGGCCTTCGTTTCCCTGTGTCCTCACATGGTCATTTCTCTGTGTGTGTGTCCTAATCCCCTCTTTTCATAAAGACCAGTCAGATTGGATTAGGTCCACCCATATGACATCATTTTAACTTAATTACCTTTTTAAAGACCCTATGTTCAAACACAGTCACATTCTGATATTCTGGTGGTTAGGACTTCAACATATGAATTTCAGAGGAGCATAATTTAACCTGTAACATATACCAGAGTCAATTTTGTCAGTTAATAATACAGATCTCCATTTTTTCAGTTTTGTTAAACAGCTTCTTACTATCACACCACCTGGTCCCAAAGAAATGCCATATATTTCTGGGTGTTTTTTTTTTTATTTTTTTTTCAACGTTTTTTATTTATTTTTGGGACAGAGAGAGACAGAGCATGAACGGGGGAGGGGCAGAGAGAGAGGGAGACACAGAATCGGAAACAGACTCCAAGCTCCGAGCCATCAGCCCAGAGCCTGACGCCGGGCTCGAACTCACGGACTGCGAGATCGTGACCTGGCTGAAGTCGGACGCTTAACCGACTGCGCCACCCAGGCGCCCCTATTTCTGGGTTTTGATATGTAAGTACATCACTTCCAGGTACCAGTTTCTGTATCTGTTAATAATACCACAATAATGCAATTATCACATTGCCACAATAATGTAACAGCCTCAACCTCTCTATGGCTTATGCTTATAACCACATGTACTTTTTTTTTTTTTTAAATCTCATTCTAGGTCTGTGGGTTGGTTGGGGTTTGGATGATCTTGACTAATCTTGCATCCAGGCTTCAGATTGGGGTTGGCTCTTCTCCACATGCTCCATTCTGAGCTTCAAGCTGAAAAGCTGGGGCTACTGGGGACATGTACTAATGGATACAGCAGAAGTTCAAGAGTGCAAGCCAAACAATAGAGGGCATTTAAACCTCTGTTTCAATCATGCCTGCCAGCATTCAATCAGCCAAAGACAGTCACAGGGCTACACCTGAAACCAAGGTGTGAAGAGGCACTTTAGTTCATGACAAAACCATGGCAAGAGTACGGATGAATCCTACTACAGAGAATTAAGACATGGGACCAGTCATTCAATCTACTACAAATCTAAATTCTCCATACCCTTTTCTCAGATGATGCTTGGATTTTGATATGAGAATACTTTATATCAGCTTATTCCACTCCTGAGATACATACTATGATTTCATACATTTTAATTTTAATTCTGATTTTTTCATCCCAGAGGCATTGTTATTATTATTTTATGCTATACAGTCATCTTTCATTTAGATTTACCAACACATTCTTCTTACTGAATTTTATTCTTCCTTTATCTCAGATTCTCCATTTGAGGTCATTTTATTTTTGCCTGAAGAAAATCTAGTAGTGTTTTGTTTTGTTTTGTTTTTGGTTCAGGTCTACTGGTAATTAACTTCCCCAGATCTCATTTGTCTGCAAATACCATTTCCTGTTCATTCCTAAAGGATTTTTTTTTCATATATAAAATCTAGGTTAACTTTTTCTTCACATTTTGAAGATATGGTTCTTCTGTGTTCTGGCTTCTATTGTTTGAGAAGTCAGTTCTCAGCTTAATTACTGCTCCTTAGAAAGTAATCTGTCTTTTCACTCTGGCTGTTTTTAAGATTTTTTAAAAGCTTTCAGCAAGTTTACTATGATATGCCTAAGTGTGATCTGCTTTTTCTGGATGAATTCTGATTGAAATATGTAATGATTCTGGAACTTGAGGCTTGATCTATTTCATCAATTTAAAAAAACTCCAAGCCATGGGGCGCCTGGGTGGCGCAGTCGGTTAAGCGTCCGACTTCAGCCAGGTCACGATCTCGCGGTCCGTGAGTTCGAGCCCCGCATCAGGCTCTGGGCTGATGGCTCAGAGCCTGGAGCCTGTTTCCGATTCTGTGTCTCCCTCTCTCTCTGCCCCTCCCCCGTTCATGCTCTGTCTCTCTCTGTCCCAAAAATAAATAAACGTTGAAAAAAAAAATTAAAAAAAAAAAAAAAACTCCAAGCCATTATTCTTTCAGACATTGCTTCTGCCTCATCCTCTCCACTTCAAGGACTCCACTTACATGTATGTTAGATCTTCTTACTGTATCCTCTCTATTCATCTATATTCTGTATTTCCTATCCTATTCTCTCTGTGCTTTGATTTGGATATATACTCTGACCTAACTCTAACTTCATTAGTTTTCTCTTTCCAGCTACGTATAACTTGCTAACAAGCACTATCCACTGAATTTTTAATTTCAGTTATATTTTTCAGTTATAGAATTTCCATTTGGTTTTTCTTTTAATTTGTTAATGTTTATTTATGAGGGACAGAGGGTGAGTGGGGAGGGGCAGAGAGAGAGGGAGACACAGAATCCGAAGCAGACTCCAGGCTCTGAACTGTCAGCACAGAACCCGACACGGGGCTGGAAGCCACAAACCGTGAGATCATGACCTAAGCCAAAGTCAGACACCTGACCAACTGAGCCATCCAGGTGCCCCCATTTGGGTATCTTTATAGTTCACAGGTCTGATAAAATTAAGTACAGCCCTTAAAAAGTCTTTGGGAAAACTGTGTTATCTAGACCTCTATAGATCTGTTTTTCTGTTATTTCTCTTGTTTTATAATCATTTGTCTTACCTCCTTGGATATCTACTTATTTCTGATTGAGCATGATCACTGCATATGAATAATGGCAGAAACAATGTGAGGCCTATCATGAGGTTATCTGTCTCCCAAGAGAATTTATGTTTGCTGCTGGCAAAGACTAACATGATTTGAATGGCATCCCAAACAATTTGTGGTCCCCAAACCATACATGAGGGTACCTCCTTGATGGTTCCCAGACTTAAACTTTGTCCCCCTATGGTTATAAGTGTGATAAAAATGCTGCTCAGAGTCCTAGCTTCTCAGTCATTCCACTGGGCTTGGCAGATTCTCCTCAGGAAAAAGCATCCCAAAGGCCAGGCCAACCTCTCTCATTTCCTTTTTTTTCTTGGATATTGGCTTCATAATTATTCATTCCCTCGTTAGTTCTCTGATGCTTTCTGGAAACAGAAGTCCTTTATGGGCTTTTTTATTTCACTTATCTGAAAATCCAATGAGAATCTTAATTGGGATACAACATGTTGTTTCCTGTGCCAGTTAAGTTTTGTTTTTCAGCTCTCTTTCCTTCTGCCCCCCCCCCCTTCCCCCTGCTTATATAAACTGCCTTGTGGTGCTGGGGCTGAGACTCTGGAAACTGTATGTCTGTGCTGGCCGATATTCCATTAGACTTTGACCATCAGGACACTGAAGAGTGACTACAGGATGTTTCCATGAGCATCACCTCAGCTACACTTCTTCAACAAGACAGAACAGATTATTCTCACAGAAGAGGCTGAATCCAGTCTGAAGTTTTTCCAAGACTTACAGAACCAGCCTCAGGGCATCTCTTTCTCAGAGGTCTGGGTCTTGGCTCCACTGCCCCTCACTAGCAGTGTATGTACAAGTCTTATAGAGACCCTTCCTCTAGGCTTAGAAACGCTGGCCCCTCTCCCCAAAGGCCTGAGTTCCAGCTCTGCAGAGGACTTCCTCTAAGTTGGAATATTTCCAGGTTCTTTCTATTCATCCTTGAGCTCTAGGAGTGGTAGCTAATTCCTACACTTGTAACTCCATGATAACTTGGCGCTCTTATTTTACCCTTGCAGTTATTTAATTAATAATTTCATTTCATGTTAACTCTTATTTATATTCAATTCCCTCTGTTCAAATAACTAGTGTGGTTTCTGTCTCCTAACTGGATTTTGACTGATACGGTTCACATCCTTGTCCTTCCTCTATTCTCATTTTACCTCACAATACAATTAGAGAATTTGGGGCCCACTTACAATATTGTACCAAGGCTTTACTGTCCTCTATTACATTTTCCATTTCTAGAATTTCTCTTTGGTTCTTTTTCAAGTCTGCTTGGTCATTCTTTAGTTTCAGGTTTCCTGCATGTATTTTTTCCCCACAAGTATTTTTAAGCAGTTGCTTAGCTCTTGTAATATATTGAATATAATAATGAAAAAGTTGTTTGTGATAATTTCATTTTCTCAACTTTTGTGAGTCTGTATCTGCTTCTTGGTCTTCCTGGTTCTTTGTTGTAGTGGCTTGTTTCCCTGAGTGGTTATGTGTCTGGGACTGTCTGTCTGTCTATCTATCTATCTATCTTTACCATGAACTGCTAATTTTCCTTGGAATTTTATTTGTAGGATGAAGGTCTGCAAGAGTAACTGTAAAATAGATACACTTGGTAGGACACTAAAGTGTACATGCATAAATATCACAAAATTGCCCTCGTCATACACTTCCATCACAGCATTATCCAAGTTTTTGAACTGCTGATGAACAATTTATATGCATATATATATGTATATAGATATGTATATACAGTTATATATGTAAGTATATAATATGTAAGTCACTCACCAGCAGTGAGAGTACTAGAATCCTTAAATCAGAATGTTTAGTTCCTTTAGAAGTATGGATACACAGCGAGGTCCAGACTTATTAACAATCCTTTCATTTTGCTTAACCACAATTTTCTTGAAATTCTTCTAGGATGTAAGTTTTTAGTTTTGACCCTAAGCCTCACTCTCCCTGGGGGGAAGATGGTAGTTTAGGGAATGATACTATTAATATTAAAGCATTTGGTGTACAGAGTACTTGGGGTCATAGGCATTACTGCCAACATGGAGAGATTTGAGTAGTACTACCCATGGCAAAAGTCGGCTCTATTGTTAGATGATGAGGCTACACAGATGTTGAAAGGGCAGTCTGCAAAGGTTTTGGCTGACATTGGAAAAGAGATTTAATTTGAAAGTAAGCAGTCTGTTTTCTTCTTTAACACATTTTTGGATGATACTAGATTATAAAGCAAATAATTGCACAATCACTGTGTCATTCACGGTTGACTATTAATTTCTTAAAATTACCAGTGAGCAACATGAAGCATACAGGGTATCCATTACACTGTGGGAATGCGTACACGGAATACCAAAGGTTTCCCTTCCCTGACAAACCTCTTTTTTGCAGCTGAGCCATCTGCATGCAAAACACATCGTCAAATGGTGCCTCAGAAAGCAACTGACCGCTGGGCAAAGCAGGTGTGGACTCTAGTTCCGGAACTGCTACTACTATTGCGTGACCACAGACAATCCAGGTGACCCTCAGTGGCCTTGGGTTGGTCATCTGCTGCTAGATGTGATCTTTGCAGGCTCTCCGCACTGATATTCTCATATAGCACTGTCTAGAAACTGCATGAGCCAGGAAAGATTCCCTACAGGAGCGGGGTACACATACTTCTGAGATTCCTTTCGCGGTGGTTTTGGGACATCTGTGCCTGAATAAAAGGGTGTCTCTTAACTGTCCAGAGTTTGAGGTAGAACTTCCCCCATTGCCCGCCACCCCCTACATATGGAAGGCTCTAGGCAAGGGCAGTTCCTGAGTCTTGGTTTACCTGTTTGAAAACCCTATCCCACAGGAAATTTGCTGAGGGCATCCCACGCCTAGTCCCCGTCCGCGCACACCTGTCCTGGGCACTGGCTTGCGGCAGCCAGAGACTTAGTCGATCTTCCCGCGCACACCCTCCTGGGCACTAGCCAGGGGTTAGCCCGGAACCCCTCCACTTTCCCGCGCACACCTGCCCAGGCCATCGGCCAGGCGTTAGTTTACTACCCCTCCACTCTCCCGCGCACACCAGCCGTGACCACCACCCTAGGGAAGGGCATACCCGGTCTTACTCCCAGGTGCCGGAAGTGCGGCTACGCGCGGAACTACTTTTCGCGGACCCTCAGGCGGCGGGCGGAGTGATTCCGCGCAGGGGCTATGCGGTAGGGAGCGCGTGCCGGACGCGGGCCGGGGTAATGCGCCTGCGCGGCCGCTGCCGCCGCCGCTCGTCTGAGAGCGTGAGGGGAGCTGCCGCCACCGCAGCCACCGCCACCGTCGCTTCTGTCTCCGCCGCCACTTCGGCACCGCGCCCGCCATGGCGCAGATCCTCCCCATCCGCTTCCAGGAGCACTTCCAGGTGAGGCCTGGGCTCTTGACACCGAGGCCGGGCAGACTCCATTGCGGGTCGAGCGCTCCGTATGTCAGCCGCGCCCCCCGCCACCCTACCTCTCTAGGGACCCGGCAGGAGCCGCTGACTGGCCGGCTGCCCAGACCTCCAGCCCCTGGCCCTCGACCCCTACTCGGGTGGAGGCGACGCAGCGCACAGACTCGGGCCGGCTCGGGGGGGTGGGGGGGGCGGGTGGTGGGGCGGGAGTGCTGGTCGGTGTCGAGGCGCGCCGGCCGGTGCAGTGGGAGGGCGCGGTGGCCCACACGTGCGGCCCCGCCAGGTGTGCTGGTCGCAGAAACCCGTTATCCGGTAGCGACGATAGTCCATTCTGGGCGGCTCCGACCTCGATGGCATGCAGGCTGAGAGCGCCGGGTGATGGGAACCGAAGATCTGCCGAAATGTCCCCTTTCAGTGCCTATGGGAGCTTTAACCAGACTGAGGAGCGGTGCACACGGATTCTAGTCGCAAGCTTTATACCAGTAAAATCTGTGTCTGAGCCTAATTTCCCCGTTTTTGCATCTCTCGACCCTTACACCTGAGTTTGCGTCTGTTGACTACCCCAGCCACTGGGGTGGTCTCGTGGGGAAGGATGGTCAAATCGTGTGACCAAAGAGGAAAAGGGAGCATGGTGTGTTTTCATGACACCTTTTAATGCGATACCCCCTCCCCAAGTTTAGCTTTTTAATGAGGTCCCAGTTTGTTGTATCTTAAGTTCTCCTAATAGAGTTGTGCCTCACGAAAATAAAGATTGGCTGCCTGTGTTTGACCAAGGGTTCTGTACTGGCACAGTGTACAGTTTCACTCACATCACACGCACATGTCACACCTGTGAAGGCTGATATGATTCTCATTTTATAGATGAGGAGGTGGGGGCTAGATGAATAATTTCCATTGTCTCTATGCTTTTTGTTAAATCATCACAATCCCATAAGATCCATGTGATTTATTTTATTTTCTAGGTGAGGAAATCAAGGCACAAAGATGTCAAATAAGTGGTCCAGTCATTCAGCAAACAAGAGAGGGATTCAGACTCAGGTCTTTGTACTACACAGTGATATTCCAAGGAATGGGGTGGATTGGAAGGTCATGTTTTCACAGCACAGAGCACTTCTGACTCTATCCAAATGGGAAAGGCCCTGATAGTGACAGTCAGATCCTCTTATTATGCAGATTGGAAACTTGATAACCAGAGTATCCTGCTGCGGTCACTTGGTTAGTGATACAGCTGCAGTTGTGTGGAGGTAGAAGTCTCCTGAATACCCATCTCTTGACAGTAATGTGAAATATCAAAATACTATCATTGTTGCTCATTATAACGATATAATAATATGATCATTTATTGAGCCATTTCTTTTGTAAATCACTATATTAATGTATTTTATAAATCTCATTTAATCTTTCTCATAACTGAGACACAGAGAGGTTAAGTAATTCAAGTAAAATTACACAACTAATAAGTGACAGTTTGGGTTCTAACCCTGATCTCTGATTCCAAAGCCTGTGCTTTAGCCACATAAATATGTTCTCTTCGAAAGGCAAGTAAGCTGCAAGGCATTTAAATTCCTATCGAAGTTCATTTCTTGAAGCGATACATTTTGTTATCTGGAAAATAGTTGTGGCTTGCAGCATACAGGTCATGTAAATGTGGCTTGTGGTCTCCAGCATTAACCGGGTGTTGTGCTCTGCATTCCTTGTTTTTCTAGACTGTACACTCTGTAGCTGCAGACATTTCAAAATTTCCACTTGTTCCTTAAATCCCTGATCCTGTTACTCCCCCTTGCTGGCAGCAGATGATTGGAGAAACAAAAGTCATGAACTGAGATATTCCTCACCTTCATGCCTGCAGCCTTACAAACTTGTCTGCAGTCACTCTTTTCTGCCTTCCTTTTATCTCAAAAGTGGGGTTCCTCCTCTTTTCTGTGTTGTAGATCCTACATCCTTCCCCTTTTAGGAGGGCCTTGCTCAGTAGCATCTTCTCTTTCCTATGTTTTCATCCATTCCCTTGTGGTGGCTTCTTCCCTGGTATCGCCTCCATCTTTACGGCAAACAAACTTCTCCCTCTCTCCTATCTCCTTGACGCTCTTACCTCACAGCTAGACATCATGGAAGAATTACTTTATCCTTCTATCACTTCCCTTATATTCCTCAGTAACCTGCAGTCTGATTTTTGCCTCCACTGTTCCCCTGCACCTGTTCTTGCCAAGGTCACAAGTCGTCATGCAAACTTTTTTGTAAAGGACCAGATAGTAGGTATGTTGGGCCTTTGAGGGCCACATATTGTCTCTTGTCACATTTTTCCCTTTTTTAAAAAATAAGAAACATTTTTTTAAATTTATTTATTTGAGAGAGAGAGAAAGCATGAGTTGGGGAGGAGCAGAAATAGAGGGAAGGAGAGAGAATCCCAAGCAGGCTGTGCACTGCCAGCCCAGAGCCCGATGCAGGGCTCGAACCCATGAACTGTGAGATCATGACCCAAGCCAAAGTTAGACACTTAACTGACTGAGCCACCCAGGCACCCCCTTCCTCTTTTTTTAAACCATCTAAAAAATGTAAAACCCGGGGCGCCTGGGTGGCGCAGTCGGTTAAGCGTCCGACTTCAGCCAGGTCACGATCTCACGGTCCGTGAGTTCGAGCCCCGCGTCAGGCTCTGGGCTGATGGCTCAGAGCCTGGAGCCTGTTTCCGATTCTGTGTCTCCCTCTCTCTCTGCCCCTGCCCCGTTCATGCTCTGTCTCTCTCTGTCCCAAAAAAATAAATAAATGTTGAAAAAAAATTTAAAAAAATAAAATAAAATAAAAAATGTAAAACCCATTTTTAGTTGGGCCATGCAAAAACAGTCTGTAGTTTGCCAATCCCTGCTACAAAAAAATAATAAACTCCAACCCCAGCATCACAGACATCTGATGCATTTGACACTGTGCTTTACTGCCTCCTCATGTCCCTTTCTGTATTGCTTTTGGTTATACCACAGTGTCCCAAAGGTTTCTCCTACCTCTGTGCCCACTCCCCAGTTTCCTTTGTGGGCTCTTCTTAGGCATATGCCTGGGGTCTTTCTTGAGCCCCTTTATCTTTTCATTCTGTATGCTCTACTGGGTGATTTGTATGTATTCCCATATACTCAGTGTTTCCATGCAGGCTGCATATTTTTTGCTGAGCCTCAGAGATGCATGTGGGAGAGACAATAGCAGCCTTTGGTGAAAAGCACAGGCTGAAGCCAAATGTAAGGATTTGAATCTGGACTCAGGCCCTTACTGGTCAAGTGAATTAGGGAAATTTTGTAACCATTTTGTGCCTCCATCTCTGTAATTGTAATATAGAGATAAAAGGTATAGTTTTTACCTCATAGAGTTATTGTGAGGTTTTGAGTTAATAAATGTAATAAAATAAGGTGTGGGACAGTGTCAGTACATAATAAAATGTTCTGTTCTTGTCAGTTATTGGCATTATGACAGCTGTCTGTTAGATAAGGCCATTGCATGATCCGTAGGTTCTTCAAACATAACATGTTCCAAAATAGGGTTCTTCTTTCTCACCAAACATGTATCTTCTCCAGTGTCCAGCCATGAACCTAGGAGACAGCCATGACTTCTTCCTAACCTTTTGGTTCTTCTTTCTATTTATTTTGGGCATCATTCTGCCATTCTCATCATAACTGATATGACCCCGGACTATGCCAACATTCCTCACCTAGATGACTGCACTAACTTTGTCTCTGGTCACCTACCTCAAGTCTTGCCCTCTGTTTTCTAGCACACAGGCAAAGAGATCGCAGAGGTTAAACATCTGCTTAAAGTTCATCAATGAACGCTTCCTTCTTCCAGGATGAAAATGCCAGACTCCCAAATGTCCTGTAAAGCCCTGCCTAATCCAGCACCTGCTCAGCTCTCTTGCTGCTCCCCCATCTTGTCCTCCAGGGCCTTCTCTGGAGCCCAGTATTCTTACCTGTGGGCTTTTGCACATGCTGTTGCCTCTTTCCAGAACATTCTTCCCCTCAGACATTACCCAGCCAAGTCCTACTTAGCCCTCTGGTATCTATCTGCTTGAATGACAGAAAGCTGTCCCTGATTTGTCAGAATTAGGAGCCCTTCCTGTGTGCCCCCATGGCTTTGGGGCTTCCTTCATGATGGAGGTAACTGTATGGTGTATAAGTGGTCACTTTCCTTACTGGACTGCAGGCTCAGGATCTCCTTCTATCTGCAGTTGTATTGTCACTGCCTAGTACATAATAGGCCCTGAGATCTTTGAAGGAATGAAGTCAATTTCATACTAAAATGTTTGTATAGCTGATGACTGATTAGTTAAAATGTAGATTGTCTAATGACAAAGTTGGTAGGCCTTTCTAGACACTCCGTATGGCTCACCTGTGACAATTTACTGTAAGTCTACTTTGTTGAGAGTACTCCTGCCTGTCACACTGACGTTTTGTTTCTGCTCCATTAAGTAATATGGTTTCTGTCTATCACATCACTTAATATTTGTGACTCTAATTGGGTTTTTTCCTGTTTTTAATTTTGGTTTGTTTCATATGAAAATTCTTTAAAAAAATTTTTTTAACGTTTATTTCTGAGAGATAAAGAGAGCAAGAGCAAGCAGAGGAGGAACAGAGAGAGGGGAAGACACAGAATCTGAAGCAGGCTCCAGGCTCTGAGGTGTCAGCACAGAGCCCAACGTGGGGCTCAAACCCACAAACTGTGAGTCGTGACCTGAGCCGAAGTCAGATGCTTAACTGACTGAGCTACCCAGGAGCCCCTGGAAATCCTTTTCTTTTTTTTTTTAAGTTTATTTATTTTTGAGAGAGAGATAGTGGAAGTGGGGCAGTGAGTGAGGGAGAGAGAAAATCCCATGCAGGTTCCATGCTGTCAGCATAGAGCCTGACATGGGGCTCCATCTCACAAACTGCGAGATCATGAACTGAGCTGAAATCAAGAGTCGGACACTTAACTGACTGAGGTACTTAGGTGCCCCTCATAAAAGAATTATTTTTGTGTTTTGTTTGTAAAACTATAGTTAAAGAAAATTCTTGGGCCAGATTTTCCCCAGAGGAAAAACAATAGTTTTCTAATGGTCAGTGGGAAAGTAGAAATCAGTGTATAGGAACTTTTATTCTACAGTCAATTTTTCAGGAGTGTGCCCAAAGCAGAAGCTGTACTTTTATATCTAATGCATTGTAATAAAGCATTCCTTCCACTTCAGCTTAAGATTGCAGCAATTTATTTAGCTTTATTTATCCTGTCACCCTGGTTTTGAGAGGAAGACTAGTTCTGCAGAAATATTTTTCTTGTATTATATGTACTGTTTGAACTTTTTTTTTTATGTTTATTTATTTTTGAGAGAGAGAGAGAGACAGAGCACAAACAAGGGAGGAGCAGAGAGAGAGGGGAGACATAGAATCTGAAGCAGGCTCTAGGCTCTGAGCTGTCAGCACAGAGCCCGATGCAGGGCTCAAACCCACAAACGGTGAGATCATGACCTAAGCTGAAGTGGGCTGCTCAACTGACTGAGCCACCCAGGCGCCCCTGTACTGTTTGAACTTTTTTTATATTCGGATATCTAAGTTTGAAGGTTGTTGCTGTTTGTGCTGAAAATAGAGACAGGACTAGGAACTAATGACACCTTGATTCAGAAGAGGAATGGCTGTAAGAGTTTTGAAATGTGGCACAGCTCAATAAACAGAGAACATATAAACATGTTACCTCAAGGTTTCAATTATGTAGCATATCTCTGAGGTGATATTCTTAACGATACAGAGTCTAAATAAAAATAAAAAAACAAACAAAAAACAGATACAGAGTCTGCCGAGGTGGTCTATTTTACATATAATTTACTTATAGGAGCAAGGTGGTCACTAGTCTTAATCAGTGCTTCCCAGCCCATCTCTGTAGGTGCCTACCTTAAACACTAAATTAGAATCTCTGAGAAGTGAGGACTTTGGCCTTTCTTTCCAGATGAGTCTCACACGCAGCTGGATTGAATCAATCTTTTAGTCATTCATAATTAAAGAAAGAGTTTGTTGTTTGAAGCCTTTTACATGTGAGTAGGAAAGGCAGCACTCTAAAGAGTAGATTGAGCTTGAACTGAAAACAGTTCATGAGCACCTGCGTCTGCTGGAGAGACCCTGGGGAGTCACTCTGAAAGGTGACAGTGTACTCACAGCCTACTACATGTTTGGTTTAGGTTGCCATTTTGTGAAACGGTTTTTGGTACACTAAGGCAAACAACAGTAGGCTCTTTGTGTACTGAAATTGTTGTGCACCCATATAAATGTTTTTAAGGTCTTGTGTAAGCTGTTAAATTTTGCCTGTTGGTAGACTGATGATCCTTGTATTGGAAGTAGATACTAGGCCAATCATTTACCTTCTGACTTTCTTATTTACAAAGTGGTCACCCAGGGTGTGTGGAAGGGTCAGCCTTTGTGAGATTGTCCACAACAGTGGTATGGTAAGTGAGCAAATATTAAACGAATTTGGGCAAGGGGTGCCTGGGTGGCTCAGTCAGTTGAGCGTCTGACTCTTGCTTTTAGCTCAGGTCATGATCCCAGGGACATGGGATCAAGCCCTGCGTTGAGCTCCATGCTGAGCATAGAGCCTGCTTAAGAGTGTTTTCCTCTGCTCCTCTCCCTGCTCGTGTGCTGTCTCTCTCTCTCTCCCTGTATGTATGTATGTATGTATGTATGTATGTATGTATGTATGTGTGTGTATACACACACACACACACATACACACACACATATATATGTATTTTATATATGAATGAATGAATAAAATGAATTTGGGCAAGTCCTCTTTGGAAGAATAAATTATGATCATAGAACATATTTAAATGTTCAGAATCCTTGAACTGCACAAGATTCTCAGTACTTTTTGAGTTTATTGGATTAAAAGGGTTATTATGTACTAAGATCTTAGTCAAGGTCCCTCTCCACCAGTTTCTTAAACATTCTGTAGCTGGGGCAAAGTCTGCTTGGAACAAGTTTTAAAGTAATACATACACATAGGAAGAATAGTATAAATGACAATTAAACCTTTCTGTTCAAACTTTGGGTCCCTTTTCCCAGAAGAAACCACTATTAAGGAAACCATATCTCTTTCAATCCTGCTATGAAATTCCCTCCTTTTACTTTTGTAACTTAACAGAATTTGAAGATCTTTCTTTTAAGATTATATAAAGATTGCATCATATATTTGACAGTATTGCTTACTGATATTCTTCTGGGGCAGTAGTTGTTGACACCCTGCCCCGCCCCCCATCCTGTAAGTATTTCATTGCTTTCTTTGTTGAATCTGTTGCTTTCAGTCTATTCCACATTTTCTTCTTTTGCTTCTCTTGCTTAAGGCCTGCTGGTGGCCTCCATGCCAGGGAGAGATTACCATAACTCTTGGCTGGCTGAAGAAGGATGCCGCAGAGCTGGGCTAGCAAAGTTCAGTGACAAAATTAGTATTCAAGGAGATCTTGACAGGCAGGCATCCAACTAGTTGACATTTAACACGTATAAATATAGGGTCTTATGTGTTGGTTTTAAAATACAGAAAACCTACATTGGTGTAATTTGAGAGAGGTTCTGTAAAGCACTACACAGATGTAGTTTTTAAACTGTTCTGAACTAATCTAGTCTTAGAATTTTAGGATAGTTCTAGGAAAGACCTCTGTGTCATTCTTCATAGGTCCTCATTCTTCATAGGTCCTCATTTACAAGGCTCCCTCTTTAAGCTAAGAGAAAGCTTGTGGTAAGTTTGACATACAAAATCTATTTTTAAAAATTAAATTATTTTCTTGACTGCCTAAAACTAGTAACTTCTTTACTAATTAATTATTGAATGTCCACCTGATGGGCACTGTGATAAGGCAGTGAATGAGCCTGAGGAGACATATACAGAAGGAGAAAGGACTAGCATCTTCAGAGACAAGAGACATGAAAACCTGGGATATTATTGCAACTGAACATTCTGGCTCTTTGGTATGGTCAGTTGGTGTTTTCACCAACAGCCCTGTATAAACACAGCTGCAGCCTTCCCAGTCATACTGCTGTCCCTAAGCCCCTTAAATATAGAAACCACAGAGTTGTCGGATGAGTAATTTCTTTTTATGTTTTCCCCAGTGTCAGATTTGAATTTGGATTCATTTAATTGCAGGTCTTAAGAACTGAAAAAGATTATTAAATAATATCTTGTGTACTTTTGCTTAACTTGTGTATACGTTGTTTTAAATGTGTAGCTGTGTTGCCTTTCAGAATAATTATTATAGGAATCAGGAGTCCTTAGTTGTAGCTATTAACTAATGAGAAAACATGACTTTGGGCACACCACTTCTCTGGGACTCTGTTTCTGCATATAGAGTAAAACTCAGTGGTATTTGCTATTTTATATCTAAAAGTTCTTTTTTGTGGGATTGTCCTGTGTTTGGCATGCCTGGCCCCAGCCCACTAAATACTAGTAGTGTTCTATAGTCATTGTACAATTCAGATTGCCCCTGATTGTTTCCAGAGACTGCAGGATACTACCCCTGGTTGAGAACCACCTTCTTCCTTCTAGTTCTAATAGTCTCTGACTTATTTTTGGGTACACTGTTCTCAGCTGTTAAAACAGCATCTTCCTTTGTGAGGTACTTTTACCTTTTCCAAGTACCTTGAATGTGTGTATATGCTTTTGTGTAAGGAACTGGACATAATCATTAATATTTAAGAACTTACTGTACTCAAGAGATTGGGTACAAATTCTTGATGATATTTGGAGTTGAAATCAGAATATTGCCATATTAACCCAACATCCCCAAACTAAGAATAAAGTGAAAATTTAGAAAATGTAGGCCCACTTAAGTGTATGGCTCTGAAATGTAAAGATTTTTTTTTTTTTTGAAATGTAAAGATTTAACAGTGTTGGGTGCTTGAGTGTTAGGGGGCTCTCCAAATGTTACTATATGCTTATATAGTATAATGCTTATTTAATTAAAAAAAAAAAAAAAAGGAAGACTAGGTAGGTCTCCTGGGAACATTCTTTCACCCTGTTGTTTCTCTCCCTCTCTCTGCCCCCAAAGGAACTTTTCATTGTCTCCCTATCAGCAACTTCATATAGTTCAACCTACTGATAATTGTTAGTCTCCATGGTCTGTGGGCTCTGGATGGTGTGACTGTATCTTATATATCTTACTGTTTTCAGAGTTAGTGATTAGCAGGTAGCATGTGTTCAGTACTCATGAAAGTAATGTATGAAAATTACTTGCTGTGAGAAAGTCTTAACTTTGATTCACTATACTACTGCATTTACTACATTAAGCTCCTGCTTCAGATGTGTGAAAATAAAACGGGAATTTCAAACAAGACAGTATTGTGGTTTAGAATACAAGCTTTATTCACACCTGTCTCCATCATTAATCAGCATTGTGGCTTTGGGAAGATTTCTTAACCTAAAAGTCTTGTGTTGTACTAGTGTAAGTTGTGCATAGCATACTTCCCTCCTGGGTTAGCAGAAAGGTCAGATAAGGTGACCTGTTGTCCTGCAGCCTGCTCAGCAGCTGGAATATTAAATATGTGCTAGAATCTGTACCACAAGAGACAAATAAGATATAATCCTTGCTTTTAAGGAGTTCATTGGGGAATAAAATGATAGAATAAAAAATTATACTGGCAGTATGAATAGCCTCATCTGTGCTTCTTCTAAAGACTGATCATTATTTTTATTTTTTTTTATATTTTTTTTAAATTTTTTTTTTCAACGTTTTATTTTTATTTTTGGGACAGAGAGAGACAGAGCATGAACGGGGGAGGGGCAGAGAGAGAGGGAGACACAGAATCAGAAACAGGCTCCAGGCTCTGAGCCATCAGCCCAGAGCCTGACGCGGGGCTCGAACTCACGGACCGCGAGATCGTGACCTGGCTGAAGTCGGCCGCTTAACCGACTGTGCCACCCAGGCGCCCCTGATCATTATTTTTAACAAGTGGTTCCCAATCTTTGTTGTTAGCGTAAACTTTTATACAAGATCACACAGGGTAACTAAAGAGTCTAGTCAATAGCAGTAAGGTTTGGGTTGAGCAGAAAAATGTTTAGAAACAAAGGTGCCTTGTAAGGTAAATTGGGGCAGGGGAATTTTATAGATATAAGCATGGTTCTCTTGAGTGTGTGTTTTCCCAGGGTTTTTCATTGAAGTTTATCTCATTAATAAACTTGGTTCTTATTTAAACCAAGCACTATGTATAAAAGTGACCTTTGAAGAAAGGTTCCTGATTTAAGTTTTACACAAGGTCAAGCAATCCATCTACCTCCAAAGATGTACCAGACCTGTTGACTTTTCCTTGGACATGCCAAGAAATATTTAAACTGACTGAGAAATTAAATCAAATATGATATGTGGGGTTGCTTTAAGGAAAAGAAAAACTCTTGGCTAGATCTTTGTTACTGTTTGCTTTTGGAGAAACTGGTTTTTGTTTTCTTCCTTTCCCCTCTTTTCCCCTGCCTTCACCTCTCCAAGACCACCTTCTTGCTGAGGCTCTCCTCAACTGTGGGTTTATCTGTGAGTTATTCTTTGTGGGCTCCTCCACCCCCTCCCAGCTGATGTCTACCTGTCTGTATTGCTCAAGGCATCTTTCCCTCTTCCTGGCATTATCCTTATTCTTGTGTGTTTTCATCAGTCTGTATGATTATAAGCCCCTTGAGATTTGACTCACAGCCTACTGTTGATGCATTGCCTGTACCTATTAAAGGTATAGAAACACAAGTCTATGTTTGCCTCAGTTATTTAATGCCAAGTTTTTTCTAAACTCCTTTTCCTTAAAAAGTTTATTTATTTTGAGAGAGAAAGAGAGAGAGTAAGCACAAGGGAGGGGCAGAGAAAGAGAGGGAGAGAGAAAATCCCAAGCAGACTCTGTGGTGTCAGCGCAGAACCTAACACAGAGCTCGAACTCATGAACCATGAGATCATGATCTGAGTGGAAACCAAGAATTGGACACTCAACCGACTGAGCCACCCAGGTGCCCCCAAGGTTTTCTTGTTTTACTTTTCTTCCTTCTGTTAGACTTTGCTAAATAATGGACTAGATATACTGTGTTTCAGAGAGGAAAAACTTAATTTTAATCAAATGTTTTCTTTTTCTCTTTAGCTCCAAAACCTGGGAATTAATCCAGCCAACATTGGATTCAGCACACTGACCATGGAATCTGATAAGTTTATATGTGTCCGAGAAAAGGTTGGTGAGCAGGCACAGGTAGTGATTGTTGACATGAGTGATCCAATGGCACCAATCAGACGGCCCATCTCTGCAGAAAGTGCCATCATGAATCCAGCCTCTAAGGTGATAGCTTTGAAAGGTAAGCCTGATAGTATTTTCAGAAAGGAATTTTACCTCACTTTACCTGATTTGTTACCTTACATATCAGACAGCTGTCAATAAATTTACAGCCAAGTGTCATCAATAATCCTAAACTTAATTACAAAAGTTTTAGCCAAGGCTGTTTTGCATACCTTATTTAATGAGAGGCCCATGAGCACCTGGGCTTTTTGTGACATCATGCATACTGCTACATACGTGAGGGAGTGCATGCCCAGTGTCTCATCCTCATGGCTGCTACATCTGGAAAGGCCAATACTACTCTGCACATGTTTACCAGTTGGGCTATGTGGTGCCCTTGAGCTCATAATGGGCTGCTTTACAGTGGCGCTCCAGGGATCCTAGAGTATGCCAAGGTACTGCTTCTCTTGTGAAACACATTGAGGACAGTATAGTTGTTGATTAATAGAATTTTACTTCCCCTGAACTCAGGGGGATGTTGGATGCTTGAAATCTTCTAGTTACTTTGAGAATATAGAATCTATGATTTGGCAAATTGAAAGGATTATGTATATAGTGGACTTGTTAATATTTAATGCAAAATGTATTATCACTTACCTTGAAAAGTGAAAACTCTTTCTGGAGCTAAAATTTGTGAATGCCAAATATTAGCTTTGCCTGTGCTTCTGTTTTGTTACAGAAATAGGGTCTACTTTGTCCTTTCAGTAGGTAAATGGACATATGGGAGTTATAACCTTTCTATTTAAAAAAAAATAGCTAAATTTTTTTATTCAAATGACTTTTTTTCTGTGAACTCTATTTCTTACCAAAGTATTTTTTTGAACATGTAGTGTAAACGATGTAAACTAATTTTAATTGAAGAAATTGCTAACTTTTATGGATTTATTTATTTATTTATTTTTAAAAAGTTTATTTATTTGGAGAGAGAGAGCAAGAGTGCCCCTGGTGGAGGGACAGAGAGAGACGGAGAGAAAGAATTCGAAGCAGAGCCCAATGTGGGGCTTGATCCCTGAACTGTGGCATCATGACCTGAGTCAAAATCAGGAGTCGGATGCTTAACAGATTGAGCTACCCAGGCACCCCTATGGATTCTTCATGATTGTTTTGGTTCTTCTGCATTTTCTGTTTGCAGTACTTTTTTTTTTTTTTTTTTAGTTAATTAATTTTTTAAAAGTAGGCTCTATGCCTAATGTCAGGCTTGAACTCATGACTCTTGAGATTGAGAGTCACATGTTCTACCAAATGAGCCAGCCAGGTACCCCTATTTTGCAATACTTTTGAGAGACCTTATCTGTTGTGGTGTTTGCTGTTTAGTATTCTAAGCGGGTCTGAGAGACAACCAGCAATTTAGTCTTCCTGGTCCTCTAATATGATTCTCTATACCGGTGTGCACTGTGGATCTCCTAGAGGGAGTTGTTGGAGTGTGGTAGGAGAGTGGAGAGAACTCGGTATTTACATGCTCTCAATCCCTCCAACCAAAGTGGCAACACACCCGAAGTTGAACAAGTTGGGTTTACTACTTGTTTAAGTGAGAGAGAAATCACACCATGGGGAGCTGGGAGGTGTCACAGTATTAATAGAGAGTGTTAGAAAAAAACTTTTGTAGGATTTGGGCTTCAGTTGGGTGATTTGGGGGATGGTCTAAGGAAACAGGAGTTTGCTATAGATTGGATGTTGTTAGGGTCACCTAGGTGGCTCAGTCAGTTAAATGTCTGACTTCAGCTCAGGTCATGATCTCATGGTTCGTGAGTTTGAGTCCCGAATTGGGCTCTGTGCTGATAACTCAGAGCCTGAAGCCTGCTTCAGATTCTGTGTCTCCCTCTCTCTGCCCCTCCCCCATTCTCTCTCTCTCTCTCTCTCTCTCTCTCTCTCTCTCTCTCAAAAATAAACAAACATTAAAAAAGAAAGATTGGATGCTGTTAGAAAGTGGGGGTAATTTTATGATTAGGTGTCTCAGTAAATCTTACCTATAGGGGAAGGGCAGACTAGAGTGAGGATAAAGCTGGAATTGGTTAAAGAAGTAGCAGTCATGCATTTCAGCCAAGAGAATGGCTTTTTGGTATTTTGTGGGTTTCCCAGTTACCTTGTTTTTGTCTGTACTTAGATAAGATTCTGAAGCAGCCTTGCTTTGTCTCACTTTATCATGGTCTCAGAGGGACTTGTCTGAGGTTGGTGTCCTCTGAGATGGTTTATGTCCACTAGGAGAGCAGTATGGTTTGACTGTGAGGTCTGGCCAGCTTCCTGATGGCAGGCGCTGCTCTTTTTTTTTTTTTTTTTTTTCATTCTCAGTGTTCATATGAATTGCTTCATCTATGGCAGTTGACTGCTATTTTCTTTTGCATGAGGAAGTGTGAGCTGTGGAACCAAAGTTATATAATTTTAAGTATTCTGTTTTTATTACAATCTTGTGGCTGTTAGGATAACCTTGGACCCTTGTAGTACAATTTTTTGGCAAGTGGTGGTGGTGTGTTTCAAAGACCCTAGACCAAAATAAGCAAAAGTGTCTTAAAAAAAAAAAGATATTTGTACAGTGGCTAAATTACAGAGATGATTTAATTATAATTTTATTGTTTCACATGACTTAGTTCCATAGGTGCCAGTGTGAAAGCATGAAAGTGAAGTCAAGGGTCCTGGTCTTAAATCTCACAGACTACCCATTTTGGCTGGTGAAGTCTTGTGATGGGAAAAGGGCTCTTCATGAGATGTACCTCTTTTTTAAAAAGGTCTGCCTTGCAGTCTGTCCTTTTATCTGGCTGAGAGCTCCTGAGGTCCTCAGCCCATGCCACTGCCCATCCTTCTGGAGAAGCCTGGAGCAGATTCACTTACCACACTTTCTTCAGACTGTCTCTACTGATGCTTTTGTAGTGAATATTTTAAAACCAGAGATACATTTTTACCCTTGACAGGAAATGGGGGTAGAATTCCTCATCTGTTGCTCATCATCTTAATGAAACATTAATACTCTAAGTGAGGGATAGGTAACCTGTTGTTTTTGTACAGCCCCAAGCTAAGAATGGTTTATATATTTTTAAAAAGTTGTAAAAACAGACAAATATGTGACAGAGATCTTGTATGCCCCTAAAAAGAAAAAGTTTCCTGACTACTTGCATTATTGGCCCGAGTATATTTCTTACTGTTATTATGAAACATAGCACTTTGAGTAGTCATTTGTGTTTCTTTTTACAAACTCTACCTTTCCCCTTAATTTTTAGAGGTAGATTGAGTATAGGCTATACAGTGCCAGCCTAGCAGTTAGCACTTGACCCAGGTGGGGAGGGGAGAGGTGGTGGGATGGTACCCCCTTGTGGTAGCACATCCTTCACCCTGACAATTGGAATCTGACAGAGGATTGATTCCCAGAGGAGGTTGGTCTCTTTTATTTTTTTTTTAATTCTTTTTGTGTCACTAAATATTTTGTACCTCATGTAAAACAAGTCCTTTTTAACTAGTCTAGTGACAACTTGACAAGTTTTTGAATTAGAGGAAATTTCTTATATGATCCCAGGCTATTTGAAACTAAAAGGTACCTCTATCCTATAGTTGAACTTCTAATCCAGTCACTTTTTTCTTTCTTAACCATTTTTTTCAGGTATAATTTACATGCCAGGAAATTCATTTATTATAAGTGTACAGTTCAGTGACTTTTAGTAGACTTATTGAGTTGTCAGGGTGCCTGGGCGGCTCAATTGGTTAAGCGCCTGACTTTTGATTTCAGCTCAGGTCAAAATCTCATGGTTGTGAGATCAAGCCCTGAGTTGGGCTCTGCACTGAGCATGGAGCCTGTTTAAGATTCTCTCTCTCCGTCTCTCTCTGCCTTTCCCCCAAGTGCCTGCACACGTTCTCTCTCTCTCAAATAAATAAATAAAAGTTAAAAATAAATAAAAAATAAAAGTCAGTGTTAAAAAATTTATTGAGTTGTGGAACTATCACCATGCTCTGGTTTTAGAAAATTTCTGCTATCCCAGAAAGTTCCTTTGTTCCTGTCTGCAGTCATTCTTCACTTCTATCCTTAGCCCTAGGCAGCTACTGATCTGTTTTCTGACTCTGTAGAGTTGCCATTTCTGGACATTACAAATAAAGGAATCATACAATATACAATCTTTTACATCTGGCTTCCTTCAGTTAGCATATTATGTTTCAGGTTCATCTACATTGTAACTTGTATCAGTAGTTAGTTCCTTTTTATGGTTGAGTAAAATTCCAACTTTATTATTCCATGGATATATCGCATTTTGTTTATTCATTTATCCGTTTATGGACATTTGCATTGGTGCTAGTTTTTGGCCATTAAGAATATCGCTGCTGTGAACACTTTCCTACAAGTCTTTGTAGATGTGTATTTCCATTTTTCTTGGGTAAATACCTAGGAGTAGAATTGCTGGATCATACAGTAAATTTTTTTAGTTCTTTAAGGCACTACCAAACTGTTTTCTAGAGTGACTGTACCATTTTACATTTCTGCCAACAGTGTATGAGGAGTCTAGTTTTTGTAACATGTATGCAACACTTGATATTGTCTTTTTTATTAAAGTAATTCCAGAGGCTACCTATGGATACCTCATGGTGGTTTTAATTTGCATTTCTGTAATGCCTAAGGATGTTAAGTGTCTTTTCTTTTCATGTTGTTATTTGTCATTTATATGTCTTTTTTTTTTTTTTTTTTTTTTTTTGCCATTCGTGTATCTTGTTAGAGAAATGTCTTCAAATCTTTTGCCCAGTTTTTAAAGGGTTTTTTTTTAAAGTTTACTTATTTAGAGAGACAATGTGAGCACAAGCGAGGGAGGGGCAGAGAGAAAGAGAGGGAGAGAGAGAATTCCAAGAAGGTTCTGCTCTGTCAGCACAGAGACCAACTCGGGACTCATTCTCACCAACTGTGAGATCATGACTCACTTATTGGGCTCACCCAAATCAAGAGTGGAATGTTTAAACTGGCTAAGCCACGCAGGTGGCCCTGCCCATTTCTTAATAGGCTTATTTGTCTTATTATTGAATTTTAAGAGTGCTTTGTATATTCTGGTTATAAATCATTTATCAACTGTGTGATCTGCATATATTTTCTCCTAATTTGTAGCTCTTCTTTTTATTTTCCTAATATATCTTTTGAAGAAAACATTTTTTATTTTTGATAAAGTCTGGATTACCACTTTTTTTCTTTAATGGATCTTGATTTTGGAGTCTTACCTAGGAATGCTTAGCCTAGGAGTGCAAGGTCATGATGATTTTCTATATTTTCTTCTAATGGTTTTATGGTTTTAACGCTTACATGTAGGTCCATAGTCTGATTTAAGTTACTTTTTGTGTATGGCATGAGATAAGAATGTTAGGTTTTTCTTCATTTCCTCCTCTTCTTTCTTCTTCTTTCTTCTTTCTTTTTCTTTTTTCCTTTTCTTTTTCTTTTTTCAGTGGGGTAAGGGCATTCAGTTGTCCCAGCACCATTTGTTGAAAAGACTCTTCTTCCCCATTGAATTATCTAGGCAACTTTGGTAAAAATCAGTTAACCATATAAATAGACCTGTTTCTGGACTCAGTTCTATTTCATTGATCCATATGCCCAACCTTGTGCCAAATACTTGATTACTATGGTTTTATAGTAAGTTTTTTTTTTTTTTTTTATGTTTATTTACCTTTGAGAGAGAGCACAAGCAGGGAAGGGGCAGAGGGAGAGGGGGACAGAGGATCTGAAGCTGGCTCTGTGCTGACAGCAGCAAGCCCATTGTGGGGTTTGAACTCATGAACCGCGAAATCATGAGCCTAGCCAAAGTCCGGATGCTCAACTGAGCCACCCAGGTGCCCCTATGGCTTTGTAGTAAGTTTGAAATGAGATAGTGTTGGTATTCCAACTTCATATTTTTCAAAATAGTTTTTGAAACTATGAAACTAGGTCCTTTTAATTTCCACTTAAGTTTTAGGATCAGTTTCTACAAATAGCCTGATAGGATTTTGATAGGGATTGCATTGAATTTATTAATCAATTTGGCAAGAATTGCCATCTGACAATATTGAGTTTTCTAGTCATTCAACATGGAATGTCTGTTTATTTAGATATTCAATTTTTTCAATGATGTTTTACACTTCCTTTTTTTTTAATTTTTATTTTATTTAAAAACTTTTTTTTAACATTTATTTATTTTTGAGAGAAAGAGACAGAGCATGAGCAGGGGTGGGGGGGGAGAGAGAGAGAGACAGAGAGACAGAGAGACAGACACACAGAATCCGAAGCAGGCTCCAGGCTCTGCCAGCACGGAGCCCGATGTGGAGCTCAAACTCATGAACTGTGAGATCATGACCTGGTCTGAAGTCGGACACCCAACTGACTGAGCCACCCAGGTGCCCCGAATTTTTATTTTATTTTAGAGAGAGAGTGAGAGAGGACACAGGGGAGGGGCAGAGAGAGAGAGAGGAGAGAGAGAGAATCCTAAGCAGGCTCCATGCTCAGCCATGGGGCTCTATCTCACAATTCTGAGATCATGACTTGAGCCAAAATCAAGAGTTCCAACACTTAACTGACTGAGCCACCCAGATGTTCCTGTTTTACACTGTTAGTGTACAAATCCTGATATAGTATGATACACATAGTTGATACACATTACATTAGTTTCAAGTGTATAACTTAGTGTGATTCCACAAGTCTGTACATTATGTTGTGCTCACCACAAGTATAGCTACCACCTGTTACCATATAGTGCTATTATATCATTGACTGTATTCCCTATGCTGTACCTTTTATCCCTGGGACTTATATCTTCCATAGCTGGAAATCTGTATCTTCTACTCCCCTTCACCCATTTTTATAACTGATTTTTATATACACATCTGTATTCTGTACAATTGCTAAACTTCTTTATTCTTAGAGTTTTTAGTGCGTTTCTTCAAATTTTTGATATACCACATCATGGTTATCTGCATATAGACAGTTTTACATCTTCCTTTCTCATCTGGATTCTATTCAGTTTATTTCAACATTGCATTGGCAGAATAGAAGTGGCAAGAACATGAGTGTCTGGGTGGCTCAGAGGTTGAGTGTCCGACTCTTGATATGGGCTCAGGTCATGATCTTGTGGTGGTGAGATCAAGCCCCACGTTGTGCTCTGTGCTGACAGCAAGGAGTCTGCTTGGGATTTTCTCTTTCCCTCTCTCTCTGCCCCTACCCTGCGTGTGTGCATTCTTGTCCTCCCTCCCTCCCTCCGTCCCTCTCTCTCTCTCTCTCTCTCTCTCTCTGTCTCTCTGTCTCTCTCTTTCTCTCTTTCTCTCTGTCAAAATAAAAATTAAAAAAGAAGTGGCAAGAACAGACATCCTTGACTTATTTCTGAAATTGGGGAAGTAATTTAGTCTTTCATCATTGAATATGATGTTAGCAGTAGGTTTTGGATAGATGAACCCTTTATTAAGTTGAAGAAGTTCCCTTATATTTTTATTTTGTTTAGAGCTTCTATCATGAGAAGGGGTTGACTTTTTCAAATGCATTTGATGCATCTGTTGAGATGATCATATGGTTTTGGGCCCTTAGAGTGTAATATATTATGTGAATTGACAAACCAACCTTGCATTCCTAGAATGAATCCCTCTTGGTAATAGGGTATAATTGTTTTTATGTATAGCTAGATTTGGTTCACTCATATTTTAAGGACTCTTCCATTTTTGTGATAAGTGTCTGTGGATTCTTTTCTCGTGATGACTTTGTCTTTGGTTAGTATTCCCTTACAGAATGACGTGGGAAGTGGTCCCTCTTCTGCTTTCTGAGTTTGTGAGAGACTTCATATTTCTATTGTCTTTGAATATTTGATAAACTTTAACAGTTAAAGCCTTCTGAGTTTGTGTTTTTCTTTATGAGATAATTTTTTTTTTTAATTTTTTTTTTCAACGTTTATTTATTTTTGGGACAGAGAGAGACAGAGCGTGAACGGGGGAGGGGCAGAGAGAGAGGGAGACACAGAATCGGAAACAGGCTCCAGGCTCTGAGCCATCAGCCCAGAGCCTGACGCGGGGCTCAAACTCACGGACCGCGAGATCGTGACCTGGCTGAAGTCGGACGCTTAACCGACTGCGCCACCCAGGCGCCCCTTTTATGAGATAATTTTAAACTAAGAACTCAACTTCTTCACTTGTTGTAAATCTGTTCAGATTTTCTTCCTTGTGTCAGTTTCGGTAATTTATCTTACTAGGAATTTATATACAAGTCATCTAAGTTTTCTAATGTGTTGGCATAAAATTGTTCATACTCTTCTTGTAATCCTTTTAATTTCTTCAAGATCACCAATGGTGTCCTCTCTTTTATTCCTGATTTTGGTAATTTGGGTTTGTCTTTTTTTCTTGATCAGTCTAAGGTTTGTCAGTTTTCTTGATTGTTGTGAAAAGCCAATTTTTTGTTTTATCGATTTTTCTGTATTACTTTCCTGTTATTTTTCCTTGAGTTTTGCTCTACTCTTAATCTCTGTATTTTTGTTCCTTTGGGTTTTGTTGGCTCTTTCTGTAGTTTATTAAGGTGGAAACTTACTTGATTTGAGATCTTCTTTTGTAAGTACATTTTTAAAAAGTATTTATTTAAGTAATCTGTACACCCAACATGAAGCTCAAACTCACAACCCTGAGATTAAGAGTTGCATGCTGAGCTAGCCAGGAGCCGCTGAGATCTTCTTTTAAGATCTTGACATTTAAAACAGTATATTTGCCCTAAGGGTTATTTACATGTGTGTTGTTGAATTTCCAAAATTTGGAAATATCCCACTTTTTTATTATTGATTTCTAATAATTCTATTATAATCAGATAATTTATTTTATATGATTTCAAATTTTAAATTTCTTAAGACTTTTTTATAGCCAGCATATGATCTGTCCTCAAATATGTTCCAGGTATACTTGGAAAGAACATATTTTCTTGTTGGGTGATGTGTTCTAAAGATGTCAGGTTGAATTGGACAGCAGTATTCAAATATGTTTTTCTGTTTAGTTGTCTAATTATTGAGAGTGGGGTATTGAAATCTCCAACTTTTTTTTCAATATTTAAAAATTGTGGCTAAATACATATAATGAAATTTATTATATTAACCATTTTTTAGTGTAAGCACATTCATATTGTTGTATACCCATCACTACCATCCCCCTTCAGAACTATTTTCCTTTTGTAAAACTGAAACTCTGGACCCATTAAACAATAACTAGGAGAGGAAGGAATGAGGAACTTCCTCTCTCAGTCCCTGGCATATACCATTATATTTTCTGTCTCTACAATTTTGACTACTCTAGATACCTAATATATGTAGAATCATACAATATTTGTCTTTTTTTGACTGGGTTATTTCACTTAGCATGATGTGTTTCTTTGCAATTTTTTTTATTTAAAGTTTATTTTGTCTGAAATTAACCATTCTGCTCTCTTTCAATTTGCATGGAGTATCTTTTTTCATCCTTTCACTTTTGACCTCTTTGTGTCTTTGGATCTAAAATGAGTCTTGCTAGATAGCATATAGTTGGATCACGTTTTTGTATCTGTTTTGTCAGTCTATGTCTTTTGATTGGAGAGTTTAATCCATTTACATTTAATGTGTGCTGATGAAGGACTTCTGTCATTTTACTATTTGTTTTCTACATACTCTATGGCTTTTTTGTCCTTCATTTCTTACATTACTATCTTTTCCTTATGTTTACTTGGTGTTTTTTGTTTTTGTTTTTGTTTTGTGTGAAAACATTTAAACTCCTTTCTTGTTTCTTTTGTGTATATTCTACAGCTGTTTTCTTTGTGTTTTCTATGGAGACTATATTTAACATTCTGAAGTTATAACAATCTAATTTGAAATTATACTGGCTTAACATTTTTTATGCAAAATTTTTATTTTTTATCTTTTTAATATAACGTATTGTCAAATAGGCTGACCTACAGTGTGTAAAGTGTGCTCTTGATTTTTGGGGTAGATTCCCATGGTTCATCACTTACATACAACACCCAGTGCTCCTCCCAACAAGTGCCCTCCTCAATGCCCATCACCCTTTTCCCCTCTCCTCCACCCCCCCCATCTACCCTCAGTTTGTTCTCTGTGTTCAAGAGTCTCTTATGGTTTGCCTCCCTCCCTCTCTGTTTGTATCTATTGATAACATACAGAAACTCTGTTCGTTTACATCTCCATTCCCACTTCTTTTATTGTCGCAGAATTACATCTTTATACATTGTGTATCCAAAAACATAAACTAATTATTATTTTCTATGCATTCATCTCTTGAGTTATGTAGAAAACAAAAAGTATAGTTACAGACTAGTTACAATAATACTAGTTTTTAGACTACTCACTGATTTTTTAATATTGGAGTCTATTAAATCATGTTGAAAACAAAAGATGAAGTTACAAACCAAAGTTACAATAATACTAGCTTTTATAATTACCCATGTATTTACCTTTATTGAGATCTTTATTTCTTCAGATGGCTTTGAGTTACTATCTAATGTCCTTTTAACCTGCAGGAATCCCTTTAGCGTTTCTTATAAGAGTGCTAGTGGTACCTGACTCCCTTAGCTTTTGTTTATCTTGGAATGTTTTAATTTCTTCCTCATATTTGAAGGACAGTTTTTCTGGATATAGGATTCTTGATTGAGAGGGATTTTTTTTTTCCTTTTTAGTGATACTACAGTTCTGTTTAAAATTTTATTTCCAAATTGTTTGCTGCTGGCATCCAGAAATTCTGTTGGTATTTTTGTATATTGACCTCATATCCTGCAGTATTGTTATATTCACCTATTAGTGCTGATAATGCTTTGTAGTTTGGTAGATTCCTTAGGACTTTCTTTGTAAACAGTTATGTTGTCTGTGAATGAAGGCAGTTTTACTTCTTTTTTTGTTTGTTTGTTTTTATGCCTTTTACTTTTCTTGCCTTATTGCATTAGCTAGGATATCCTGTACAGTGCCCAAAAAAAAGTGGTCAAATAATCCTTGCATTGGTCCTAATTTGGGGGGAAAGAGTATTTCATGTTAGTTCTAAGTTTTGCATAGATACAAAGATCAAAACTCCGCTTTTTATCAGAGGTGGAAACAATATGAATCTCTTACCAGAGGATGGATACTAAAGCCTATTGTCTAGAACCTAGTTGCCCTGTTGGGTGCTACCCACATGAGGTTGTTTAAATTTAAATTAATTAAAGTTAAATGAAAGTAAAAATTCATTTTCCTTAAATGTGTCTTACCAGACACATTTCAAATGCCTAATAGCCACATGTAGCTAGTGTCTTCTGTACTGGGTAGTGCTGGTACAGAACATTTCCAACATTGTAGAAAATTCTATTTAACAGCACTGATCTAGAATTTAAGATTAAATGACCCTGTTATGTGGACAAGTTGTTTAATTTGAAGGGATGATAGTATTCTTTCCTGAAAGTTGGAGATGCCAAAGAAAGATTGTCTTATTGTTGTTGCCTTATCCTGAAAAAATATTTTAAAACTAGAAAAAATCAATTTAAAACTGATTCACTTGATAGTTGCTTCAAAAGAACTAATTTCTGGGGCACCTTGGGTGGCTCAGTGAGTTAAGTGTCTGACTTTGGTTCAGGTTATGATCTCATGGCTTTTGAGTTTAAGCCTTGCATTGGGCTGTGTGCTGACAGCTCAGAGCCTGGAGCCTGCTTCAGAGTCTGTCTCCCTCTCTCTCTGCCCCATCTCCACTTGCGCTCTGCCTCTCTCTCTCTCAGATATAAATAAATATTAAAAATAAAAAACAAAAGCACTGATTTATGATTGTTATTCATATATTCTACATTTACACACTTTTACATTCTTCTGAAGGAGGCTCTTCTCAATATTGAGACATCAAGGTGTGGTTAATTACTACTCAGGCAAATTTCTTTCCCCTCTTAATCAGATTAGCTGTAAGTTTTACAACTTAAAATAATATTAAAAGGATTCAGAATTAAGAGTATAAGAATATGGGGGCTCCTGGGTGGCTCAGTTGGTTCAGCATCCAACTCTTGGTTTCAGCTCAGGTCATGATCTCACTGTTCGTGGGTTTGAGCCCCATATCTGGCTCCATGCTTATAGTGCTTGGGGTTTGCTTTCCCTCCTTCTCTCTCTGCCCCTCCTGTGCTCGCTCTCTCTCTCTCTCTCTCTCTTTCCCTCTCTCAAAATAAGTAAAATAAACTTTAAATAAAAATAAATGAATAAATAAATAAGAGTGTAAGAATTTGTCTTTCAGATTTTCAATTTATCTTTCTCTAATCTCCATCACATCAAATACTAGCTGGAAAGACACTTCAAATCTTTAATATTGAAATGAAGAGTAAAATGAAGTCTCATACCATGGCAGAAGAGGTGATTTTCTGGAAATGGGTCTCTGTGAATACTGTTGCCCTTGTGACTGAGACAACAGTCTACCACTGGAGCATGGAAGGTGACTCTCAGCCTGTGAAGATGTTTGATAGACATGCCAGTCTGGCAGGGTGCCAGATGATCCACTACCGGACTGATGAGTATCAGAAGTGGCTGCTCCTCGTTGGCATCTCAGCTCAGGTAAGCTTTTGGCTGCCTTCAGGGACTGGTCTGATGGAGTGTAAAGGTGTAATATTAAAATTGGTATAGGTGTGAGGCAGAGGAAATAGGTCCCAGCCTAAAAGAATTAGAAATTGACAAGAAATCCAAACTTTGGGTCATATAAGAATTGTAATTTAGGGGCGCCTGGGTGGCGCAGTCGGTTAAGCGTCCGACTTCAACCAGGTCACGATCTCACGGTCCGTGAGTTCGAGCCCCGCGTCGGGCTCTGGGCTGATGGCTCAGAGCCTGGAGCCTGTTTCCGATTCTGTGTCTCCCTCTCTCTCTGCCCCTTGCCCGTTCATGCTCTGTCTCTCTCTGTCCCAAAAATAAATAAATAAACGTTGAAAAAAAAAAAAAAAAAATTAAAAAAAAAAAAAAAAAAAAAAAAAAAAAAAAAAAAAAAAGAATTGTAATTTAACTTTGGCCCATTAACTATACTGTATTCCATTGGGTTACTGATATTCATTCCATAAACTATTTCTGGCACAGTTTTGAGAAGTGAATTGTTGAGGAATTTTGTAGAGGCACTTGGAATTTATAGATTTATGGGAAGTAGTTTTGGGGCTTTTTTAGGGCTTTAATGGAATGTTACTAATTCGTATACTTTTATAATGAAAGCAGTAACTTTCTGCTGTGCTTCCTTTTTTCATTCCTGGGGGCTAATTCAGTTACCAGATACTTGGTACTATAGGATGTTGGTCTTAGATCTTTATTAGCTAATTCTAGCCATTGAATGGTCTTCCTTAGCCTAGTGGGGAAAGTATAAATGTGGAATTCTAGCACTTAGAGAACTGTCAGACATTCGAAGAAAGTGCTGTGGGAGCTGTAAGAGAAAGCGCTCATAACAGAGGGGGCCTCTAAGCTGCATTTTGGCGGCTATAAAAGTGCACTTGAGAAGGAAAGTGTGTGCAAAGGCATGGAAGTGGAAGAGAATGGCTCTTTCTTTGAGTCCGGGGTCATCCACCTTGGCTGATACCTATGGGATGCATAAGAGACAGCTAGAGGGGCAAGGCTGAGAGATGGGTGGGGGCAAGACTGAGGTACATGCTGCTGGCAGTGGGAATTGTGCAACGGGTTTTAAAGTGAGAGTGATATGATTTATTTTCCTTCTCTGCAGCGTGTTGGGATAGAAACAATGCTGTCAGTGATATTGAGGAGGGACCACCATGAAGACTGGAGGCTGGGAAGCTAGTTGACAGGCAGATACAGGAATAAAGCCATAAAGTGTATTCTGGAGTAAAGACATGTATGAGAAGGGTGAAGAGTGAGCAAAGCTGGAAGGAGTACTTCTCTCCACTTTGGAAGTCTCCTCCACTCTGCAACGCCCAGAAGAAGTGAGCCTAGAGATGAACTGGAGATGCAAGGGCTGAGATTTTATTTTCATTTGTTTGTTTATTATTTTGCTAAGTAACCTCTATGCCCAACGTTGGGCTTGAACTCACAACCCTGAGATCAAGAGTTGCATGCTCTAATTGACTGAGCCAGCCAGGTACCCTGAGGCAAAGCTTGAGATTTTAGAGATAAAATGGCTAGAACCTGGAGGTGCATGAGATGCCTCTCAGGGAGAGGAGAGTTGGATGATGGCCTAGCATTTGTCTCAGAATGAGGCATAGATGAGGGAGAGTTGAACCTCTGCTCTAACCCTTCATCTTTGTATTACACTGACAAGTTTGTCTCCTCAGATGATCTGGGGGTTCTTTGGTGTAATTTAAGGGACTTGCTTAGCCACAGAGCCTTTCCGTGATAGGCCCATGGCTTCCATTCAGCCCCAGTTACTTCTGGTTGTCAGGGCTGAGAGTTAAGCTGGAATGACAATATTATTGGTAGGAAACGTCACATCACATCTGGAATAATAGATATTCCCATTGCTTCTACATGTGACATAACATTATAATAGTTCACCCATAACAGTTTGTTTGGGTCTAATTGCCCAGATTCCATAAAAGGAGTAATTTTACACGTAGGCCATTTTCTGTGGTGTATCATCTATTAGCTGGAATTATTGCCTCTTGGGAATTTTACTAACCCTAGATTAGATGCTGTTTATGGAGTTTTTCTCCTTTCTGGAAACTCTTCCTTTGGCTTTCCACTGAAAGGATTTGGATGTTGCTGACCCTTATGGTGGGCAGAGGTTGCAGACAGCTCAGGTGTTGCTAATGTTTGTGATGTGAGGGGTGAGGAGTGTACCTTACACAGAGCCTGCAGATGCTGAGATGAATTGTGAGAGAGTCACAGACAGGTAAAACCTATATGACACATGCTGTCATGGTAAATTTCCAAGATGGTATTGGCATGAAAAGAAAGAATTGGCAGTCTACATACTCAATGCAATCCCTATCAAAGTAACACCAGCATTCTTCACAGAGCTAGAACAAATAATCCTAAAATTTGTATGGAACCAGAAAAGACCCTGAATAGCCAAAGCAATCTTGAAAAAGAAAACCAAAGCAGGAGGCATCACAATCCCAGACTTGAAGCTATACTACAAAGCTGTAATCATCAAAACAGTATGGTACTGGCACAAGAACAGACACTCAGATCAATGGAACAGAATGGAGAACCCAGAAATGGACCCACAAATGTATGGCCAACTAATCTTTGACAAAGCAGGAAAGAATATCCAATGGAATAAAGACAGTCTCTTCAGCAAGTGGTGCTGGGAAAACTGGACAACGAGATACAGAAGAATGAACCTGGACCACTTTCTTACACCATACACAAAAATAAACTCAAAATGGATGAAAGACCTCAATGTAAGACAGGAAGCCATCAAAATCCTCGAGGAGAAAGCAGGCAAAAACCTCTTTGATCTTGGCCACAACTTCTTACTCAACATGTCTCCAGAGGCAAGGGAAACAAAAGCAAAAATGAACTACTGGGACCTCATCAAAATAAAAAGCTTCTGCACAGCGAAGGAAACAATCAGCAAAACTAAAAGGCAACTGACAGAATGGGAGAAGATATTTGCAAATGACATATCATATAAAGGGTTAGTATCTAAAATCTATAAAGAACTTATCAAACTCCACACCCAAAAAGCAAATAATCCAGTGAAGAAATGGGCAAGAGACATGAATAGACACTTCTCCAAGGAAGACATCCAGATGGCCAACCAACACATGAAAAAATGCTCCACATCACTCATCATCAAGGAAATACAAATCAAAACCACAATGAGATACCACCTCACACCTGTCAGAATGGCTAACATTAACAACTCAGGCAACAACAGATGTTGGCGAGGATGCGGAGAAAGAGGATCTCTTTTGCATTGTTGGTGGCAGTGCAAGCTGGTGCAGCCACTCTGGAAAACAGTATGGAGGTTCCTCAAAAAACTGAAAATAGAACTACCCTATGACCCAGCAATTGCACTACTAGGCATTTATCCACGGGATACAGGTATGCTGTTTCAAAGGGACACATGCACCCCATGTTTACAGCAGCACTATCAACAATAGCCAAAGTATGGAAAGAGCCCAAATGTCCATCAGTGGATGAATGGATACAGAAAATGTGGTGTATATATATATATATATATATATATATATATACACAATAGAGTATTACTTGGCAATCAAAAAGAATGAAATCTTGCCATTTGCAATTACATGGATGGAACTGGAGGGTATTATGCTAAGTGAAATTAGTCAGAGAAAGACAAAAATCATATGACTTCACTCATATGAGGACTTTAAGAGACAAAACAGATGAACATAAGGGAAGGGAAACAAAAAGAATATAAAAACAGAGAGGGGGACAAAACAGAAGAGACTCATAAATATGGAGAACAAACTGAGGGTTGCTGGAGGGGTTGTGGGAGGGGGGATGGGCTAAATGGGTAAGGGGCATTAAGGAACCTACTCCTGAAATCATTGTTTCACTATATGCTAACTAATTTGGATATAACTTTTAAAAAATAAAATTAAAAAAAAAGAATTGGGGGTACCTTTGTGGCTCAGTCAGTTAAGCATCTGCCTCTTGATTTTGGCTCAGATCATGATTTCATGCCATGGGATCAAGCCCCGCTTTGGGCTCCATGCTGGGTGTAGAGCCTGGTTGGAATTCTCTCCCTTCCTCTCCTCCTGCCCCTCCTCACCCTTGAAAAGAAGAGAGAAGAGAAGAGAAGAGAAGAGAAGAGAAGAGAAGAGAAGAGAAAGAAAAAGAAGAAAGGAAGGAAGGAAGGAAGGAAGGAAGGAAGGAAGGAAGGAAGGAAGGAAGGAAGGAAGGAAAGAGAAAGAAAGAAAGAAAGAAAGAAAGAAAGAAAGAAAGAAAGAAAGGAAAGAAAGAAGAAAAGAAAGAAAGAAAGAAAGAAAAAGAAAGAAAGAGAAAGAAAGAAAAAGAAAGAAAGAATTGATTTACTCTCCCTTTGTGAAGACAGGAGGGGAGCTGGAAGATCTCTCTTCGATAGCCTTTCATGCTATTCAAGAGTCAGGGGGAAAGTTACGCATTTTGAACCTTTATGTTGCTTTCAGAAAGAGTACCCTAGAATTATAGGACCTCAACCAGAAACAAAATTATTCACAGTATAGCCTTTGTTACTCTTCCCCTAGTTGCCCAAAATACTTTTTGTTTTTGAATTTCCTTTTTATTCCATGAAGCTCAATCTTTGTACTGAATCTGATCTGGAAATGTGTTTGTTTCCCCAGAAATGATGATGTCTGAGGGGTTGGAATGAAGCTTTGAGCTAAGACTTATAAAACTAGATCACAGTTCGTTCATTCCACACTTTATACCTGCCTCTAATACTTTCTCAAAAGCCTTTTGCTCCAGTTTGACCAGAGTACTTCAAGTGTTACTTTTTTCTTTTAGCCAGAGGTCAGCATATTTTTTTCTATAAAGGCCCAGATAGTAAATGTGTTTTGCTTTTGGGGCCAAAAAAATACCATCTTTGTCACAGCTGTTCAACTGTGAAGTTTTAGTACAGGCAACCATAGACAGTATGTAAATGAGCATGACTTCATGCCAGTACAATTTTATTTACAAAAACAGGTGGGACAAACCATACAGAAATAAAAAGGATTAGTGAGGAAAAAAAAAGGATTAGTGAGGAATACTAAGAATATTGTATACAAATAAATTTGATAACTTAGATGAAAGGACTAATTCCAGGAAGACATAGATTACTGACATTGACTCAGGAAGAAATAGAAAATCTGAATAAGCCTATACAACAAGTTAAGACAGTCAACTAGTAATGAAAAAACTACCCACAAAGAACAACTCTGACCCAGATGGTTTCACTGGTTAATTCTACCAAATATTCAAAGAAAAATTAGTACTAATCCTTCACAAAGTTTTCCAAAATGTAGAAGAGGGAACACCTCTCAGTTCATCCTCTGAGGCCAGTAGTACCCAGATAAAAAAACAAAGACATCACAAGGAAAGAAAACTGCAGACTGTTATCTCCTTTGAATATAGATGTAAAAATCTTCAACAATATACTAATAAACTGAATCCAGCAACATATAAAAAGAATTATATGTCATGACCAAGTGGGATTTGTCTAAGAACACAAGGTAAGGTTTAATATCCAAAAATCAATTAAAATAATGCATAATATTAATAGAATAAAAGACAAAAACCATATGGTCATCTCAGCAGACACAGAAAAGGCATATGATAAAATCTAACACCTTTCTTGATAAAAATGTTCAACAAACTAGGAATAAAAAGGAACTTCCTTAACCTGATAAAGGGCATCTGAGAAAAGCACACAGCTAACATCTTACTTAATAGTGAAAGACTGAAAGTTTTCCCCTAAGATCAGAACAAGACAGAGATGTCCACTTTTGCCACTTCTGTTCAACATTGGACTAGGAAGTAGCCAGAGCAATTAGAAAAAAAATAAAAGGCATTATGATTTGAAAGGAATAATTGAAACTATCTCTGTTTGCAGATGACATGATTTTGTATGTTGAAAATCCCAAGGTATCCAATAAAAAAAAACTCTAGAAGTAACAAGTACAGTAAGGTTACAGAAAGCGAGATCAATATACAGAAATCAATTGTGTTTTTATACACTTGCAATGAGCCATTAAAAAATGAAATTCCATTTATAATAGCATCAAAAAGAATAAAATACTTAGGAATAAGTTTAACAAAAGATATGTATAACTTATATTAAAATTATAAAACACTGTTGAAAGTAATTAAAGAAGATCTAAATAAATGGGAAAACATCTCATGTTCATAGTAGTTAATATTTTTAAGATGTTAATACACCCCAAATTGATCTGAAGGTTCAGTGTAATCCCTATCAGAATACCAGCTAACTTCTTTGTAGAAATTATACAAGCTGACCCTAAAATTCATATGGAATTGCAAGGAACTCAGAACAGCCAAAAACAGTCTTGATGAAAACGAAACAAAGTAAGAGGAGGCATACTTCTCAATTTCAAGGCTTGCTACACACAGTAATCAAGATAGTACAGTACAAAGATAATAATAGACATATTAGATCAGTGAGATAGAATTGAGAGTCCAGAAACATACCTTTACATTTATGGTCAGTTGATTGTTTTGGTAAGGATGCCAAGACAATTCAGTGAAGGAAAGAATAGTCTGTTCAACAAATGGTTTGGCAACTCTGGATATCTGTATGTACAAAAGCATGAAATTGAACTCCTACCTCTGAGAGTGGATCAGACCCAAATGTAAGAGCTGAAGCTATAAAACTCTTAGAAGAAAACATAGGAGCCAATCTTAGTGACCTTGAGTTAAGCAGAACCTTTGTAGATACAACATCAAAAGCATAAGCAGCAAAAGAAAAACAGATAAAACAAAATCTTTTGTGCTACAAATGATACCATCAATAAAGTGAAAAAATAACCATTTGGAGAAAATATTTCAAAAATCAGATATCTAACAAGGGACTTGTATCCAGAATATATAAAGAACTCTTACAACTCAATAATAAAAAGGCAGATAATTCGTTTTATAAATGGATAAATGCTTTGAACAGGTATTTCTCCAACATGCTATCTACATGGCCAGTAACACATGAAGAGATGTTCAACATCATTAGTCATTGTGGAAATACAAATCAAAACCACAATGTGAGGGGCGCCTGGCTGGCCCAGTCACTAGAACATGCAACTCTTGATCTCAGGGTCATGATTTCAAGCTCCACATTGGGGGTAGAGCTTACTTTAAAAAGCAAAACAAACATAAAATGTGGTATCACTTCATACCTACTAGGATGGCTATAATAAAAAAGATCGACAATAACAAATGTTTCCAAGGATGTAGAGAAATCAAAACCCTCATAACATTACTAATGTAAGTGTAAAATGCACAGCATAGTTTGGCAGTTCCTCAAAAAGTTAAATGTAGAGTTAACATGTGACCTAGGAATTCCACTCCTAGTTATATACCCAAGAGAAATGAGATATACATCCACACAAAGTATTATACACAGAACATCAGGATTGGTGGAGAAAGGACCTTTGAAAATCTGCTCCATAAAAGCAGTGAGAACATTGGCAAAAATTCTCAAGTCAACTTTTTCAGAGTTCTGGAAGTTAACCACAGGCTTAACAAAAATCCAGAGAACTTTTATTTCAGAACATTTGCTGTATCTCAGAACAGCAAGTGTAGTGACATTTTATCTTGTGCTATTCCCATTCCCCTTCGTACAGCTTTCTGTTGATAGCCTTGAGAACCAATAGCTCCACAAATTGGTGAAATACAGCAATAGCTTCTAAAGGAGGCAAGAATGGTTTAGAGCTCCCCCAAAAGCACCTTTCCCAGATAAATGTCCTTATTTGACATGTCTAGCAATTTCTTGGAAATCTCCATTCACAGACCTTGTCTTTTATTTCTTACTCCGTGCAAACAGCCTTATCTCCTGGGACACTTACCATACACCATCAGTAGCAATTGTTTAACATCCAGCTGCCTGTGGGAATGATAGTAGTTGAGGCAAATAAGAAGCTGACTAAAAAATTAAAAAGAAAGAAGGCTGTGGAATGAGGTGTTTATAGGGGGCTTTCAAAAGCTGCAGCATATATTCTTGGGAATCTGGAAGACCATGTACATGCACAGGGCTGTGCACCTTCCCAAGAAAGAATTGACAAGGGCCTAAGTTCTCACCTCTGGTTGATCCCGAGGCTCTGTACAGGCAGGATGTAAAGGCTAAAGTAATATTGTAAGCTGCCTGTCAGAATATTGAAGACATGTCTCAACCCACACACACAATCTCAGCAAAGGCTGAGACTCAAGGCATTTATTTAAGGAATCTCTTTCAAATTATTAACTGACCAGTAAACTGAGTAGACACCGCAGTGACCACATATGACAAAGAATACAAGCTTTACAGAATCAGTTCAGAAAATGTGCTGAGCACACAACTACAGTAAGCCCAGGAAAGGGGGAATATCTGATTTCCAGAATTGTTACTTTATGTTATTTAAAATACCCAGCTTGCAGGGCGCCTGGGTGGCTCTGTCGCTTGGGCGTCCGACTTCAGCTCAGGTCATGATCTCACAGTGTGAGTTTGAGCCCCGCGTCAGGCTCTGTGCTGACAGCTCAGAGCCTAGAGCCTGCTTCGGATTCTGTGTCTCCCTCTCTCTCTGCCCCTCCCCTGCTCATGCTCTGTCTTTCTCTCTCTGTCAAAAATAAAAATAAACATTTAAAAAAAATTAAAAAAAAATACCTGGCTTGTAACAACAACAGCAAAAATGAAATGTGCAAAGAAACAAAGTATAACCCATACTCAAAGTAGTCAATAGAGACTGTTTTGAGGAAGCCCAGGCTTGGAGTTACTTTCAAAAAGACTTTATGTCAGCTGTTTTAAATATGTTCAGAGAACTAATGGAAAGCATACCCAAAGAACTAAAGGAAAATGTGAGAACAGTGTCTCCCCACATAAATCATAACAATAAATAACTAGGAAAAACACATAGCATACAGACTTGTTCAGTTACTGTGTTGTACACCTGAAAGTAATGTAACATTGTGTATCCACATTGTATATTCATTATTGTGTATTCATCAATAACACTGTATTCAAAAAAAGTGAGTTTTACAGTTGCATCAAAAATTTTAAATAAGAATGAATCTAAAATGAATATGTGAGCTTTTGCGTGCTCTCTCTCTAAAACAAAATTACAAAAAATATTATATAATAAAAAAAAACAGCCTAGAGGTTGCCTGGCTGACTCAGTCAGTAAAGCATACAAGTCTTGATCTCAGATTTGTGAGTTCAAGCGCCATGTAGGACATAAAGCCTGCTTTAAAAAAAAAAAGGCACATAGATTTGTGGAATACCACTGAGTAGGATAACATAAACATACTGGGAGTCCCACAAGGAGAGAAAGAAAGGGGAAGAAAGAGTATTTGAAGAAATAATGGCCCCATACTTAGCAAATTTGATGAAAACCATTAATCTATGCATTGAGGAAGCTCAGAGAGATCCACACCCAGATATATCATAACTAAACTATCAAAAGACAAAGAATCTTGGGGCGCCTGGGTGGCGCAGTCGGTTAGGCGTCCGACTTCAGCCAGGTCACGATCTCGCGCTCCGTGAGTTCGAGCCCCGCGTCGGGCTCTGGGCTGATGGCTCAGAGCCTGGAGCCTGTTTCCGATTCTGTGTCTCCCTCTCTCTCTGCCCCTCCCCCGTTCATGCTGTGTCTCTCTCTGTCCCAAAAATAAATAAATGTTGAAAAAAAAAAAAAAAAAAAAGACAAAGAATCTTGACAGCAGTTATAAAGAAGTAAACTAATCTTGTACAATGGACTCTCAATAAGATTAACAACTGATTTCTCATCAGAAACTATCCAGGCCAGAAGCCAGTGGTATGATATAATCAAAGTGCTTTAAAAAAAACAATGAAAGATTGTCCACCAAGGATTCTATATCTAGCAAAATTATTCTTCAAATAATGGAGGGGAAATTAAGGCATTTCCAAGTAAACAAAAACTGAGAGAATTTGTCTCTAATAGATCTGTCCTATAAAAAATACTAAAGAGAATCTTTCAGGTCGAAGTGAAAGGATCCAAGTCAGTAATGCAAACCCATGAATAAATAAAGAGCACTGGTATGAATAACTATATAGGAAAATATAAAAGATTGCATAAGTATAGTTTTTGATTTTGACTTTTTTTTTCTTGTGAGTTAAAAGACTACTAAAGCAATGATTATAAATCTGTGTTAGTAGGTAGATAAAATATATGAATAATGTACTTTGTATGACAAAACTAAGGAGGAATGGAGCTATAAAGATGCAAAGTTTTTGTATACTATAGATATTATATTGATATTAATCCAAATTAGATTGTTATAAATTAAGAGGTTAATTATAATCCTGAGGCAACCACTAAGAAAGTGACCTATAAAAATCGTAAAAGAAATAATGAGATAATCAAAATGACCCACTAGAAAATCTCTATTTAACACAGAAGAAGGTAGTAATAAAGTAATAGAGAAACAAAGAAGACCTAAGACAGAAAACAAATAGCAAACTGTCAGAAGTAAATCTTACCTTATCAGTAATTGCATTAAATGGATTCAACACTTACAGGGCAGAGATTGGCAGAATATTTAATGTTTTTTTTTTAAGTTTATTTATTTATTTTGAGAGGGAGAAAGAGACAGAGCATGCAAGCAGGGGAGGGACAGATAGAGAGAGAGAAAGAGAGAGGGAGAATCCCAAGCAGGTTCTGCACTGTCAGTGCAGAGCCTGATGCAGGGCTTAAACTTACAAGCTGTGAGATCATGAACTGGGCCAAAACCACAAATCAGACGCCTAACTGACTGAACCGCCCAGGCTCCCCAGAGATTGGCAGAATATTAAAAAAATTAATAAAACAATAACCCATGATCCAACTATTTATGCTGTCTACAAGAGACACAGTTTAAATTCAAAGATACAATGGGTTGAAAGAAGAATGGGAAAGATACACCATGTAAATTGTGCCCAAAAGAAGCTGAATGGCTATCTTAATATCAGATAAAATAGACTTTAAGATAAAAATTGTTACTAAAATCTAATATACAAATATTTGTTCATAGCAACATTATTTATTTTATTAAGTTTATATTTAAATTCCAGTTAACATACAGTGTTATATTAGTTTCAGGGGTACTTGCAGTACAACACTTGGTGCCCATAGCAAGTGCACTCCTTAATCCCCATCACCCATTTTACTCTCCCACCACCCTCCCACCTCCCCTCTGGTAGCCATCAGTTACAACATTATTTATTTTAGCCAAAAGGTGGAAACAGCCCAGATGTTCATCAACTGATAAATGCATAAATAAAATGTATATTCCATACAGTGTGATATTTATTTAACAATAAAAAGAAATGAAGTACAGTTGACTGTTGAACAACATGGGTTTGAACTACAAGGGTCCACCTATACATGGATCTTTTTTAGTAAATACAATATAGTACTGTAAATGTATTTTCTCTTATGATTTTCTTAACATTTTCTTTTCTCTAGCTTACTTTATTGTAATGAATGCAGTATATAATACATATAACATACAAAATGCATGCTCTTTGACTATGTTGTTGCTAAGGCTTCTAGTCAACAGTTATTAGTAGTTAAGTTTCTGGAGAGTCAAAAGCTATAGGTTTTTGACTGTGTCAGGGGTCCATGACCCTAACCCTCACATTGCTCAAGTGTCAACTCTACTAATATGTGCTATACCATGTTTAACCTTGGAAATATTAAGCTAAGTGAAAGATACCAACACAAAAAAACACATATTGTATGATTCCATTTTATGAGACATTCAGAATATTTACGGAGATCAAAAATGGGTAGGTAGTTGCTTTAACTGGGGGTGGAATGTGGGAGGTAGGAATGGGGATTGACTGCTAAATGAGGTTTCTGTTAAGGGATGAAAGTACTACAAATTACATTTTAGCGATGGTTGTACAATCTTGTAAATAAACTGAAAAACATTGGATAGTATGCTTCAAATGAATGAATTATGTGATATATGAATTATATCTCAATAAAGTTGTTAAAAATACCTTTAGGAATCATACTTATTTATAAGGAGATCATCATGTTTGAGAAATATTTTAAAAGAAAAGATTGTGGGGCACCTGGGTGGCCTAGTCAGTTAATCGTCTGACTCTTGATTTTGGCTCAGGTCATGATCTCTGTGAGATCAAACCCCATATGGGGTTCTGCACTGGCAGTGCAGACCCTGCTTGGGATTCTCCCTCTCTCTCTGCCTCTCCCCCACTCATGCTCTGTATCTTCCTCAAAATAAACATTTAAAAATAAATAAATAAAAGATTATAAATCACAATGTTACTTATTTGTGTTTTACTGACAAAAATAAAAACCAACAAATAAAAAAATCCAAGCTGCTACTCTCACTATACTTCTGACACCAAAGATGCTAGCTTTTCTACACCAAACAGTTCTCTAATTCTCTAATTCTCTGTGGACATCAGCTGGAGGTCCAAGAATTAGTACAGACCCCACAGTTTAAGGGTTCAATCTCATAATACTGCCCCCATGTCTTCAGATGCCAGCCTCAAGCCCAGGCCACCAGTACCTCTGACCAACAAGCTGTAAATCAGGGGTTCCTAATTTGCTAGAATGGCTCATATAGCCCAGGAAGTTACTTTACTATTACTGGTTCATTAAAAAGGATGTATATTAAAAAGGAACTCTCTGAACTCTAAAATTTAGGGGTTTTTATGGAGATTTTCATTGCTCATTGGTGATTAACTCTGTCTCCAGACCCATTCCCTTTCCTGGAGGTCAGGGTGGGGTGAGGCTGAAAAAACTGTTAAGTATGCCTTGGTCCTTCTGGTGACGAGACCCCATCCTGAAGCTATCTAAGACCCCCCAGCCACCAGTCATTCTCATTAGCCTACAAAAAACACTTCTAATCACTCCGGAGATTCCAAGGTTCTTAGAAGCTTTTTTTCTGACAAAGATCCACCTATCACTCATATCACTTAGGAAATTACAAGGGTTTTAGGAGTTGTGTCAGGAGCCAGGGACAAGGACTAAATATGTATTTCTTATACTACTACTCACACAAGCATTCAACAACAACAACAAACCTGTGGGCACAAGGATAGACATATAGACCAGTGGAATAGAACTGAGAGTCCAGGAATAAACCCATACATTTATGGCCAATTGATTTTTGACAGAGGTGGCAAGACCAGTCAGTGGGGAAAGACTGTCCTCTTCAATAAATGGTGCTAGGATACCAGGATATTCACATGCAAAAGAATGGAGTTGGACTCCTACCAAATACCATATATAAAAATTCAACATGGATCAAAGATCTAATATAAAAGGCAAAACTGTAAACCCTTGAGAAGAAGACATGGGAAATGTTCATGACTTTGTATTTGACAATGGATTCTTAGGTATACCACCAAAAGCATAATCAACAAAAAAAAAAAAATAGGTAAATTGGACTTAATCAAAATTGTCAACAAAGTGAAAAGACAAACGTACAGAATGGAAGAAAATATTTGTAAATCATATATCTGAGAAGAGTGTAGTATCTGGAAAATATAGAGAACATTTGTAACTCAACAATAAGATGTCCCAATATTAAAATGGGCAAAAAGAGTTCAACAGACATTTATCCAGAGATACACAAATAGCTGACAAGCACACGAAAAGATGTTCAACATCAATAGTCACTAGGGAATTGCAAATCAAGACCACAGTGAGGTACCACCCATTGGGATGGTTGTAATTTTTTTTAATGGGAAATAACAAGTATTGGCAAGGATGTGGAGTATTGGAATCCTTGTACATCAGTAGTGGAAATGTAAAATGATTCAGCTCCTGTGGAATACAGATTGATGGTTCCTCAAAAAATTTAACATAAAGTTACCTTTTGACCTAGCAATTCCACACCTAGGCATGTACCCAGGAAAAATAATGAAAACATGTCCATACAAAAACATGTCCATACACAGATATTCATAGCAGCATTATTTGTAATAGCTAAAAGATGAAAACAACCCAAAAGTTCACCATGGGATGAATGGATAAACCAAAATCTATACAGAAATGGAATACCACTCAACCCTAAAAAGGAATGAAGTACTGATACAGGCTACAACATGGATAAACCTTGAAAACCTCACTGAAGTGAAATAAGTCAGACACAAAAGGTCACATATTTTATGATTCCATTTATATGAAATATTTAGGTATCTACAAGACAAAAGATTAGTGGTTGTCAGGGGCTGGGGGGAGGGGAGATGGTCCCTAACTTTTAATATACACAGGGATTTTTTGAATAGTGGAAATGTTTTGAACCCATATAGAGGTGGTGGTTGCACAATATTGTGAATGTACTAAGTGTCTCTGAATTGAACTCTTTAAAATGGGTAATTTTATGTTACGTGAATTTAATCTCAATAGTAAGGAGACAGGAGATAGGAGGGTGGATTTTGGCCCACATGCCATTGTTTGCCTACCCCTGTCTAAGCATTTGCAAATACTTCCCTTTGTTAGAGCTTTTCTCTTCACCTTGTGACCTCTTACTCCAGCCTAGGTGTCACTAGGAAGCCTTCCCTGACTCAACAGACTGTGTGAGGTCACAGCATTTCACTCTATCCTGGCTCATAGCAGTCAGCACCCTGTATTTCTTGCTTCCTTGCTAGAAACTCTTATGTGTCCTTAAGGGAAGGGTCTGGGTCATACTTTCCTTTTTTCTTCTTCTTTTTTTTTTCCTTTTTTTAACTTTTTAATGTTTATTTTTGAGAGAGAGAGAGGGAGAGTGTACAAGCTGGGAAGGAGCAGAGAGAGAGAGGGAGACACAGAATCCAAAGCAGGCTCCAGGCTCTGAGCTATCAGCACAGAGCCCAATGTAGGGCCTGAACCCACAAACCATGAGATCATGACCTGAGCCAAAGTCCAACACTTAACCAACTGAGCCACCCAGGCACCCATATTCACTTTCTTATCCTTAGCCCTTCACATGGTGCCTGGCACAAAAGAAAGCATTTTTGCATTCAATCTTTGTCAGCTACGATCCTCAACATGCCTTTTCCCAAAGCACACATAATACTCAGCACCCCCATGAGGTAGACTTTACCAGGCAGGAGCCTAAGGCTCAGAAGCAGGTCACAGACCCAAGGCTACACCTGTCGCCTCTGAGTGGGTCCATGAGGACAGGCAGTGAAAGAATCCAGGTCTGTCTTGATCTGAGGTGTTCTCTCTGCTGCTTCTTTTCTTCTTCGCTTTAGTTTAGTCTTCTCTAGCATTGGGACTCAAAGGCATTATCTCTATATCTCCAATCTTCCCACCCTCCCAGGGGAAGTCTTATCCTATACTTACTCTCATTTAAAAATTTTCTTGTTCATTCTGTTGTTAGAGTGTACACATTTGTATTTATCTACAAGTTGCTCGCCTACTTCTCCCTCTTCCCAGCCCTTGGCAACCACTGGTCCACTCTGTCTCTGGATATTTCATATATGGAAATCATGATATGTGGCCTTTGTGAGTGGCTTCTTTCACTTTGCATGTTTTCAAGGTTTATCCATGTTGTAGCATGAATTGGTATTTTGTGTAGTACTTTCACACAAGTCTTCCAGTAGAAAAGTACAAAGGAGGGGCGTCTGGGTGGCTCAGTCGGTTAAGTGTCCGACTTGGGCTCAGGTCGCGATCTTGCGGTTCCTGAGTTCAAGCCCCGCGTCAGGCTCTGTGCTGATGGCTCAGAGCCTGGAGCCTGTTTCAGATTCTGTGTTTCCCTGTCTCTCCCCCTCCCCTGTTCATGCTCTGTCTCTCTCTGTCTCAAAAATAAATAAACCTTAAAAAAAATTAAAAAACAAAAAAAAGTACAAAGGAAAGGATCTTTAAAAAGAAAAAAGTTGAAGCCTTTGTCCCCCCCCCACCTTTTTGCCTTTGTTTCCCTTTTTAAGGCATGGGGGTAGGTGGCAGATACACTAAGGATCTGAATTTTACCCAGATTGCATAGGGCTCATTTGGCTGGGGTGGTTATTTGAATGTTGAGGTCTAAGAGCTTGAGCTGTGGTGCTGTCATGTCTCATTTACTTAGCTTTTTGAGCACTTGACATTGGGTACAAATGTATTGAAATTCTTTGCTAGAAAATGTAAGTTCTAAGTTTTATGAAAGATATTAGCTTTATTGGGTTTTATTAAATACTATTTTTGCTATTTATAAATTTCAGAAAACCCAATTTTCAAAATTAGCCAATAATCTCCTGATTTAATTACTCTTTATACTTTAGAGTTTGTCCTCCCAAGACTTACTTTAATTTTTTTTTTTTTTTTTGAGAGAGAGAGAGAGGCAGAGTGCAAATGGGGGGAGGGGCAGAGAGAGGAAGACACAGGCCCCAGGCTCTGACCTGTCAGCACAGAGCCCAACGTGGGGCTTGAACCCATGAACTGCGAGATCATGACCTGAGCCAAAGTGGGAGGCTCAACTGACTGAGCCACCCAGGTGCACGTCCCAAGACTTACTTTATTTTTTTTTTAATTTTTTTAATGTTTTATTTATTTTTGACAGAAAGACAAAGCATGAGCAGGGGAGGGGCAGAGAGAGAGAGAGGGAGACACAGAATCCGAAGCAGACTCCAGGCTCTGACCTGGCAGCACAGAGCCCGACGCGGGGCTCAAACTCACAGACCGCAAGATCATGACCTGAGCCGAAGTTGGATGCTCAACCGACTAAGCCACCCAGGCGCCCCTCCCAAGACTTACTTTAAATGAATATTTACATGTGTGTGTGTAGAATGTGTGTGTGTGTGTGTATTTATATATTTATGTATTTATTTACATATACAAACCTTGTACGTGCACTCAAATATACACAAACATACATATATGCATACCTGTATGTATACACACATTTTGCATTTAACAAATTGGGACCATCTATCTTAGTGTTCTGAAGTCATAATTTTTCCCTGGTGTTTGCAGCTGTCTTTACACATCAAATTTAGAGTTCTATCATGTCTTTTAATATCTAATAGGCTTATTTTTTATTAGAGAAACTAGGTCAACGTGAAACTTTCATTTTAGGAACATTTAACAATTTATATCTTCTCTTTTCTTTCTCTTTCATTGCAAAATGTCTTTTCTTAGCAAAACCGTGTAGTTGGGGCAATGCAACTCTACTCTGTGGATAGGAAAGTTTCACAACCCATAGAAGGCCATGCTGCTGCTTTTGCAGAGTTCAAGAGCGAAGGGAATGCCAAGCCTGCCACCCTTTTCTGCTTTGCTGTACGTAGTCCCACAGGGGGCAAGGTAAGATCTCCACTTTCTTTTCTCCCTTAGAAAAGTGTCCTGAGTCACTGTTAAGAGTCTGTACAGTGTAAATTGGTAGCCACTTAGCCAGCGATCCAAAACCAGTTTATAATTGGGAGTGGGGAATAGTCTGCAGGTGCTTCGTATAAATGAAGGCTTTTACAGTATTTAGAACAACTCATCTATTGTACATGTTGGTGGTTTCACAGCCAATCTTTGTAAAGTCAGTGACGTGAAGTCACCTATCAATTAATTGGTCCCTTTGCCCTAAAAATCCTCTTTGACAAAGTCTACTGAGCATGGGCTAGGCACACATAGTTTCTGCTCTCACACAGCAGTCTCATGGAGGCGACAGCTGTGAAAGAACCACTGTAGGCCATCCTAACGAAAGGCACAGGTCCTATGTGGTTCTCCCTAGGTGCTGGGGTTGGGGTGGGAGCTGCAAGGAGAAGGCCATGCTCTGGGAGCAAGTTGAGTTTTATTCGGCTCGAGTGCATGGCTAGCATCTGTTTGGCAGGAGTGCCATGGGCAGAGCTGTGAGGTCTAAGAGTTCATGATGTCAGTGAGACCTGCGATTCCAGGGTTGCATCACTCACTTGGAAAGTGGCCTGAAAACATGGTCCTTATCTGAGTATACTCTTATCATACTTCCTGAACTCATTATTTTGGGTTGGTCACTAGCCCTGAAGTATTCCCCAAAGAAGAGCACTGGATCAGTATGTGGCTTCCTAGACTTCCTCATCTTGAATATGGCTAATTGTCTCTCATTTAATAAATATCATGCCCTCCTTAATTGAGAACCAATAGAAAAATAGGAGTCAGGCAAAAATATCAGCCTACTCTGTCACCTTAGACTGAGGCGTTCTACCTCGTCACAGACAGCCGGGCAGCCACAGTCACCCTTGAAAGAACAGAACCCTTCCTGGCCGAGCTGCCTGTGAAGAAGAGCACAGAACAAGCACCCCTGTAAGACAGGTGTGCCTGCTTATCTCCTGCACTCAGATGTCAGGCAGGCTGGTCCCCTCAGGGCAGTCTTCATGGCAGAGACCCCCACAGCAGCTGTCCCAACAGCCACCTATATTCTGTGGTTGAATCTCTCCTCCCCTGCCCTAGTGGCAGGTGGGGGTCCCTTCAGTGATTTCCTCAGCCTGTGCCCTTTGCACAGGCCTTCCTTCTAATCCAGCCCAGCTGCACTTATGGCTCTCTAGTCTCATATGGATCCCAGTTTTGTCTGCACTCCAGTTACTTGTTCCTTTCTCACAGGCAGTTACCACTTGTCCATAGTCTCGCCCTTCTCTCACCACCTCCCAAAGAAGCCTGGCTTCTTTACCCAGGCCCCCACTTCTGTTGGCAGTGCCACCATCCTTCCCAACTCTTAAGCAAGAAAGCAGAGTTCTCAAGCTCCATTCTGTTTGTGTTGCCACTGTCCAGCCTCTAGCAAGTCTCACATCTGTAGCACATGAGTCTCTTGTTACCCATATTTGGGTTAGAGAATAGGTCCTCAGACCCACTCCACCCATCAAAAAGCATTTCCCCAAACTACCATTTCTCTTAAAGTGCCTGTATGCCAGGAGTTTCAGTCTCCCTGCATCTTAACTCACAGTGGCCCCTGCTCACTTGCTACATCAGCCCTCCCCTTCTAGCCCATCTCTCTGCTTGCCTCAAGCCTCTTTGGTGTTTCCCTTCTCCCTCTCTGCTAGGCCAAATCCAAACTAAGTGTATACTCATAAGTTTCCTCTAATGGGCACCCCCTCCAACCCTCATTGTTTCACGTCTCTGATCCACCTCCACTCATGATTTTTTCCCCAGACTTGTTTCTAGCTGTGGTACCTTTTTATTAGATGAGAGGAACTTGAAGCTGTTCTGATAAAAGCAGGGACAGAACTCCTTGTCCACTGTCATTCTTTCCGATTCTCCAAGGATTTTTATGCCCCCCAGAATAACCTTAAAAAAACTCTCAGGCCTTTGGCACGATCAACTGTCTTGTGAGTTTGGCATTCAGTTACATGATCTTGTCAGTTGATGTGTGTTAGCCTGAGCCCATGTCCAGGAGAGCCCCTTGTTTCATGGGCATTCACACTAATGGCCAGAGAGGGGGCAAGTGACTCAGCCAACATGCTAGAACTAAACTTTGCTCAGGTTTCCTGGCATTGGTTTTTCCTATTGTCCTTGGTAGCGGGCAGTAGGTTAGTGAATAGCATGAGCACTCCAACCAAGAGATTTTCTTGTCTTGTTTGAATGTAACTTTTATCATTAGTCTTACAGAGCATGGACTATGGCTGTACTTAACTGTACATTAGTTAGCATTAGTCTGCCACCAATATGTTTCCTTGGATTGACCTAAATCTCTTATCTAGTTGCACATAATCGAAGTCGGACAGCCTGCAGCAGGAAACCAGCCTTTTGTAAAGAAAGCTGTGGATGTGTTTTTCCCTCCAGAGGCTCAGACTGATTTCCCAGTGGCTATGCAGGTATGAATGTGCTGCCTGCTACGTGAGTTAGAACAAATCACAGATCTTGGGTGGAGGGGAACAGCAGTTAATAGGTTCCTGTGCTTCAGAAGAATCCCAAATAGATACATTAGAACACAGAGAAGATAATGTCAGTGTTCATGTTTTAACTCATGCTGCCTTAACAACAGTCTGGAAAGAGCACTCTTTTCTACAAACAGGACTTTGTCTGACACATACCGAAGTCCCAGACCTTTCCCTTTTTATTATGAAAGATTAAATGTTCACTGTAGTACAAAAATATAAAGAAGAAAACAGTCTTCTCTAGCTGAACCAATTGGCTGTAAAATATATCAAAGATTTCACTATTTATTATATTTAAAAAGTTAGATACATCTTTTCTGAACAAAATTGGAATCACATTATATATGTAAGATCATACAGTCTACCCCCCCCCCCATTTTTGCTCAGTACATCATAGACATTTCTATAAGGTATGCCATTCTTTGTTAATATCTTGGGAAGTAAACATTTATTTTTAGGGATGTAGTATAATTGTAGGATAGTTTAGTTATTTGCTTTTTTCTGTTCTCAAATATTTGACAATACTTAATGATGCTTTTTTTTTTAATTTTTTAATATTTTTAAGCTAGATTTCTAGAAATAGTATGTGATCAAATGCAGTTTTTTTTCCACAAAGTGAAATTGACCTTTTCTCTATCTTACAAAAATACATATTGTCCATTAATTTCCAATAATATCAATAAACATAATAGTAGAATTAAATATCCACTGAAATCCTACCCCACTGATAACTGTGACTGCCCCCTTTGGAAGTATCTTTGTATGCATACATTTACAAACATATATGCAAATAGAGTCTTATGAAATGGCTTGGCACTGGCCTTGGGCTTTATGACCTTTTCTCACTATGTTGCAGACCAACACCACTCCAATAAAATGCATATAATATTTTAATGTCTATATTATCTTTTCTGTAGATGTGCCCTAATTGATTTAGACAATCCCCCATTGGGTATTTATAGTGAATGCTTCTAGGAGCATTATTATCCATATATCTTTGTGCATCAGTCCAAGGATAAACTGCCACATGTGAAATTGCTGCGTCAGGGGCATGTGTACAACCACACTGGCCAGTTCCTACTCCTGCCACCACCTCCCTGATAGCTGGACAGTGTCCAATGAGCTTCATGTCCTTCCTGTGGTTAATGTCGAGGTGGAATGAGTTTACCACTCATATGCATCTTGTTAATTACCTCTTCCTGATCTTGGCAGTTTTTCTCTTGGGGGTCTTTATCTTACTTGTAAGAACTCTGTAGTTTTTGGATACTAATGCCTGATGTATTTCAAATAAATATTTTTTCATAGTCATAACAGAAGTTTATTTGAGTGTGTTCCACCTTGTAGAAGTTTTGCATTTTTATGTGGCTTTGGTGTCATGTTTTAAAAAGAATTCTACACCCCAAGGTGAAGAAAATATTCACCATATTTTCTTCTATTACTTTCTTAGTTTTATTTGCTTTTTAAAAAATTATTTTTAATGTTTATTTTTGAGAGACAGAGACAGAGTGTGAGTGGGGTTGGGGCAGATAGTGATGGAGACACAGAATCCGGAGCAGGCTCCAGGCTCTGAGCTTTTTTTTTTTTTTTTTTTATATATGAAATTTATTGTCAAATTGGTTTCCATACAACACCCAGTGCTCATCCCAAAAGGTGCCCTCCTCAGTACCCATCACCCACCCTCTCCTCCCTCCCACCCCCCATCAACCCTTAGTTTGTTCTCAGTTCTCAACAGTCTCTTATGCTTTGGCTCTCTCCCACTCTAACCTCTTTTTTTTTTTTTTTTTTTTTTTTTTTGTTCCCCTCCCCCATGGGTTTCTCTTAAGTTTCTCAGGATCCACATAAGAGTGAAACCATATGGTATCTGTCTTTCTCTGTATGGCTTATTTCACTTAGCATCACACTCTCCAGTTCCATCCACGTTGCTACAAAAGGCCATATTTCATTCCAGGCTCTGAGCTTTAAGCACAGAGCCCAACATGGGGTTCAAACTCACAGACTGCCAGATCATGACCTGAGCCAAAGTTGGATGCTTAACCGACTGAGCTACCCAGGAACCCCAGTTTTATTTGCTTGTTATGTAAAAATCTTTGACTCATCTGGGATTTACATTGATAAAGAACAGGATGGAGAGCCAATTCTTTACCCTCATCCTGTATCCCCATATAGCCAGCTGGTTATATTAACATTGTGATATGAAATACCTACTCATTCATGTTAAATTCTTATATGTTTGATTCTACTTCAAGATTCTCAGTTCTGTTTGTTTTTATTTCTTCCTATGCTAGTACCCCACTTTATTTTTTACTACCATACTTTGATTTTTTAAATTTTTTTAATGTTTATTTATTATTGAGAGACACAGAGAGACACTACATGAGCATGGGAGGGGCAGAGAGAGTAGGAGACACAGAATCCAAAGCAGGCTCCAGGTTCGGAGCTGTCAGCACACAGCCCAACGTGGGGCTCGAACTCACAAACTGCGAGATCATGACCTGAGCTGAAGTTGGACGCTCAACTGACTGAGCCACCCAGGCACCCCTACCATACTTTTAAAATTACTATAATTTTGAGGGGTGCCTGGATGGCTTGGTTGGCTAAGCCTCCAACTTCATCTCAGGTCATGATCTCATGGTTTGTGGGTTCAGGCCTATGTCAGGCTCTGTGCTGACAGCTCAGAGCCTGGAGCCAGCTTCAGATTCTGTGTCTCCCTCTCTCTGCCCTTCTCCCTCTCACTCTCTGTCTCTCTCTCTCAAAAGTGAATAAACATTAAAAAAAATAATAGAGTAAAATAATAAAATAAAGTAACATAATGATAGGTTTTGGGCGCCTGGCTGGCTCAGTTGCTGGCTGTGACTCTTGATCTTGCAGTGGAGATCTTTAAATTAAAAAAAATTTTTTTGATGTTTATTTATTTTTGAGAGAGAGAGACAGAGTGTGAGCAGCAAGTGGTAGAGAGAGAGAGGAAGACACAGAATCTGAAGCAGGCTCCAGGCTCTGAGCTGTCAGCACAGAGCCCAACATGGAGCTCGAACTCATGAACCACAAGATCATGACCTGAGCTGAAGTTGGATGCTTAACCAATTGAGCCACTCAGGTGCCCCGAGATCTTTTAATTTTTAAAATAAACAAACAAATAAAATTACTGTAGGTTTCATAATAATTTTTTTTTGAGAGAGAGAGAGAGAGAAAGAGAGAACGATAGCACAATCAGAGGAGCAAGGGGGAGCAGAGGGGCAGAGGGAGGGAGCAAGAGGGAGAGAGAAAGAGAAAGAAAGAGAGAAAGAGAATCCCAAGCAGGGGTCACACTCAGTGTGGAGCCCAGTGGGGCACTTGATCTACCGACTGCAAGAATCAAGAGTCAGATGCTTAACCAACTGAACCACCCAGGCACCCCTATAATAACTTTTTTGTTAACATTTACTTATTTTGGGGAGAGAGAGAGCGAGTGAGCAAGCGTGCAAGTGGGGGAGGGGCAGAGAGAGAGGGAGACACAGAATCCTTAGCAGGCTCCAGGCTCTGAGCTGTCAGCACAGAGCCCAATATGGGGCTTGAACTCACGAGCTGTGAGATCATGAGCTGAAGTTGGATGCCTAACCAACTGAGCCACACAGGCAGCCCCCTTATAATAACTTTTTAAAGTTTATTTTGTTTTTAGTAATCTCTATACCCCACGTGGGGCTTGAACTCATGAACTAGAGCCCTGAGATCAAGAGTCACATGTTTTTCCAACTGAGCCAGCCAGGCGCCCCATACAATAATTTAATTTGGCAAGTTAATCAGTCTTTCTCCCACCCCTTCAGAATTTCTCATGTGTTAAATCTTCTGTAGGAGTTAATACAACTTGGCAAAGGTCAAAGGTTACTAAATGGTGGTGGAGGGCAAGCTGAAATGTGAACACAGTGTATGAGGTCTTTTTCCAGAACTTTCCCCTGATTTTATGAACTTGCAGCTTCTTCTAAAAGGATTTGGTAAGGAAGTAAGGAGAGGATAGTTATACCTGAAGGATAAATGAATAGCCTAATTTATTGGACCTTTATTTGAGAAGAGTTGGCCAAAGTATTGGCTTTAAAACTATTCTCAAGTGAATAAACTGAGGGTTGATGGGGGGTGGGAGGGAGGGAAAAGTGGGTGACGGGCATTGAGGAGGGCACCTGTTGGGATGAGCACTGGATGTTGTATGAAAACCAATTTGACAATAAATTTCATATTAAAAAAATAAAATAAAAAAAGATAAAACTATTCTCAAGTGGGTAGGACTTGACTGGAATCAACTTGGGATCTACATCTCAGCAGCATAATGCTCCCCACCAATAGTAAGTGATCTCTTGGGCTTAATAACTCAAGATCTTTCATCATTTGTGAGCTCTTTTGCCCTATTTGGCTTCTTTCTATCTGTTCTGTATCTTCCTATAGATTGGAGCTAAACATGGTGTTATTTACTTGATCACGAAATATGGCTATCTTCACATGTATGACCTAGAGTCTGGCGTGTGCATCTACATGAACCGTATCAGTGCTGACACGATATTTGTCACTGCTCCACATGAATCTACTTCTGGAATTATTGGTGTCAACAAAAAGGGACAGGTATGGAACTTGGAGGGTTCATCTCCCACCTTTTCCATTCACTAGGGACTAGAGCTTAACTTTTACTCCTCCAAGACAGTGGTCAAGTATAGTTACCTCCTGTTATTCAACTTATACCCATGTCTCCCTTCTACTTCTTGCCATTACTTTATATCACTCCTAACACAGGATCGATTCTGAGAAGAGAGTAGCTCCCTTACTGCATGAAGCTTCTCTCAGTGAAGCAGCAGTTCTGATACACACCAGGCCAGACACATACTGATTGGGGAGGGTTGAAAAGCAAGTACTATGCTACCTAAATTACCTCTCTCAACTAAAGTTAAATTTTTTTTAATGTTTGTTTTATTTTTGACAGAGAGAGAGAGAGAGAGAGAGAGAGAGACAGAGCATGAGTGGGGGAGGGGCAGAGAGAGAGGGAGATACAGAATCTGAAACAGGCTCCAGGCTCCAAGCTGTCAGCAGAGTCCAACATGGAGCTTGCATTCACAGACCGCGAGATCATGACCTGAGCCGAGGTTGGATGCTCAACTGACTGAGCCACCCAGGCACCCCTCTCAACTAAAGTTTAAAAAAACAGTTAATAGAAGAAAATCTGTGCTTTTTTTTTTTTTTTTTTTTTTTAGTGTTTATTTGAGGGAGAGAGACAGAGTGTGAGCAGGGGAGGGGCAGAGAGAGAGGGAGACACAGAATCTGAAGCAGGCTCCAGACTCTGAGCTGTCAGCACAGAGCCGGATGCGGGGCTCAAACTCACAAACTGAGAGATCATGACCTGAGCCAAAGTCAAACGCTCAACCGACCAAGCCACCCAGACGCCCTGAAAATCTGTGCTTTAAAAAAAAAGAACATTTAAGAAGAAAAACTGTCGGTTCCACACCCCCAAATAGGTCATTTTGGCAGAGTGATCATCTTGAACACATCACTGGTCAATGTCCATGCAACTTTATTTTTTTTCTCACTTGGTATTTTTATAGTCTTTTAAAATAACTACATGGAATCCCATGCTGTGTCTCTACCATGATATTCTGTTGTGTTGCCATTAGGTGTTTGGCTCCTGTACATTCTGTCACTGTTAGAGCCAACATTCTAGGCATACTCAGCCTGAGCTTTAGAATTTTGCTGATACTGCAGTACCTGAGAGCAGGATGTAGTAGTATGTGTATATGGAGCACTTTTCTAGGCTAGGCCAGTCTCACTTGTTGGGTCTTTATAGGTGCTGTCAGTTTGTGTCGAGGAAGATAACATTGTGAATTATGCAACCAGTGTGCTTCAAAATCCAGACCTTGGTCTGCGCTTGGCCATTCGTAGTAACTTGGCTGGGGCGGAGGAGTTATTCGTGAGAAAATTCACTACCCTCTTTGCACAGGGGAGCTATGCTGAAGCCGCCAAAGTAGCAGCATCTGCACCAAAGGTAATGGCCCTACAACACTGTGTACCAATCTGAGTGTGAAATAAATTATAAAAGCATTCCACTACTGATGTTGGAGTGTCTTGCTGTTTTGTTAGTTGTTTTAGCTTTAAAATTTGTGCCAATGGCATGACAACAATGAGAAATCAACAAAAAGCACAATCCTGCTGCAACAACATTTTTTTATTCTCTTCCAGTTCTCATCTACGTACATACATGCATATTTCTCATGCAGCTTCTTAGCTTAGGAAATACAGAGCTGTATTATACATCAAGTAGTTGTACCCTGTTTTATTTAGTCATGTTCTGCTCTCGACTTTCTCTGCTCATCTAGAGTGTAACAGTACTGCTGAGGGCATTTTTTTCTGTTTATTTCATTAGGATAAATTGTCCAGGCCTAGATCTGCTCCTAAGTAAATAAAGGGTTTTGAGTTGCTTTTCGTTGAAACGATTTCTTCTTTCAAGGGATACTTATGAACAAACCATTTCTAGTCTTCACGCATGACTTTTGAGTATTTTGAATTAGAACATAATAATGGTAGAACTTCACTATTGCCAGGCTGATTTAAAAGCCTAATTCTCACTGCAGCATGCTGGGGAGGAAGTTTCTTCCTAGAAATCACCTGTGAGACTGAGACTCGCTGTGCTTGTGGTTTTTGCTGAAGGTGGAAGCCATTGCCTTGGTAGAGGACTTTCTGTCCCTGACAATTCTGTGTGGAATTTCCATCGGCAAATTTTTTTTAATATTTATTTATTTTTGAGAGAGAGAGTGAGAGACTGTGGGTGAGTTGGGGAGGGGCAGAAAGAGAGGGAGACACAGAATCCGAAGCAGGCTCCAGGCTCCAAGCTGTCAGCACAGAGCCTGACATGGGGCTCAAACCCACAAACTTTGAAGTTGGCTGCTGAACCAACTGAGCCACCCAGGCACCCCAGCAATTTTTTTTTTAATACAAGGGAGTTAAGTAAAGGGACAGCCTTTGAGTACAGCATAACAACCTACATTTCTATTTGTCATAGGGAGTCCTGCGTACCAGTGACACAGTTCGGAAGTTCCAAAGTATTCCCGCCCAGCCTGGGCAGGCCTCTCCTTTGCTCCAGTACTTTGGAATCCTCCTTGACCAGGGTCAGCTCAATAAACTTGAATCCTTAGAACTTTGCCGTCCAGTGCTTCAGCAGGGTCGCAAGCAACTCTTAGAAAAGTGGCTGAAAGAAGATAAGGTACAAACACTTATGAAATCACAGCCCTCAGCACAGTTATTAAACTAGATCACAGGTTCCTCTGGTCCTAATCTTGCCCTCTCTCTTTGGCACACCACAGCTGGAGTGTTCAGAAGAACTTGGAGATTTGGTCAAAACTGCTGACCCTACACTTGCTCTGAGTGTGTATCTTCGGGCAAATGTGCCAAGCAAGGTTATCCAGTGTTTTGCAGAAACAGGCCAATTCCAGAAAATTGTCCTCTATGCCAAAAAGGTAATACATGCCTAACCATTAGCATTTCACAGATAATTAATTTGTGGTAGGTGGTTGCTGATTCTGAAGTTTATAAAATACCCTTCCTTCTCTGGAAGTGCTTTGGTGTGAGTTGTCGGTGTTGCTGCTAGCATCTGTCATTCAGTGATAATGATTCTATTCTCTTCAGTTTTTTATTTTCCTGTCTTATTTTTACAGTCCTTCCAGTTCCCTTCCACTTGGGGATTTTCCTGTAATTTTTTTCTTTTTCTCCCTTCTCCCTCGTGCCCCTCAGCACCGTCTGTGTGTTAAATCCATGTTTTGGCGGGCTTCCACTGCAGCTTGTGCCCAAAGCTCACTGGACGACGTGCTGGGTTTAGTCAGAGCTTGCACACTGGTTTGGATGACTTCTTTATGGTCCAGGCTGTTTGTGTAGTTGATTGTGTCTCTGCATACATGGCAGCGCCTTGAAGTGGATGTTGTATTTGGCAGAGATACTGCACATACGCATGCTAATATTGCTCCTCATTTCTTTGTAAACACAGGTTTAAAACAAAGGATGGGAGCTTTTTTTCTTAAATACTCAAGGTGTTTTGTTTATTTTTTTGATGGGTGTTCCCTTGCCTCTAGGTTGGCTATACCCCAGACTGGATCTTTTTACTGAGGAATGTGATGAGAATCAGTCCAGACCAGGGCCTGCAGTTTTCTCAAATGCTAGTGCGAGATGAGGAGCCATTGGCCAATATTGACCAGGTGAGCATGAGTTGTTTGGGATAGCTTTTTATGGCTTTGTATAATTGTCAAGAAGATGCCTTTTTATTTGTTTTTCTCTTACCAGTGTCCTCCAGTCTAAAAAATCTGATGTATTTTGTCTTCTATTCTTTTATTATTTGAATACTGTCGCTTACCTCTATTTTGAAGTATTTTAGAGGATTCATCTGTCAGGTTGTGAGAATGTTATTTCTTTTGTGTGGTGGTTGGTGGCGGGGAGCAAGGATGTCATTTTAAAACGGTAGCCCCACTTCATTATCCTCTGCTGACTAAGGCCACCTGAACTCTCTCTGTGTACTGGTTACGGTAAGTGCTCTCCGGTCTGTAGACTTTCATCCTGTGGGTGTTCGGCTCACCTGGAGTTAGGTGAACATGAGACCATTATTTCAGCATAACACACTTAGTGTGTAGACATAAACACATGTCAAGTTACCTTCAGTAAACTGGGTACAATGGGCTCTGGGTAATACAGAGAGATATGTAACAAAGTTTGAAGCAAGGCAAAACCGACAGCTTGTATAGATATAAGTGCATTCATACTGGGTTGATACATAGTGGAATTTGCAGGTAGTTTGGAGATCATGTTGAAAGGGTTTGAGCCAAATTTACATAGATACCAAGGGGAAAGAAGACTCCAGATTACATCTGGTTTATATTTCATATTTCTAAAGTATTTTTAATAAAAACTTTCTCCTGTACTTTAAATATGGAAACAGTTACACAATCAGTAACTTCATTACCTATATATCACTTCTTACTAAGTCTTATTCTTTAACTTCTATTTAACTTTAATGATCGATGTCTAAGTCAGTGTTTGCAATTTCCTAACTGTGCCTGAATAATGAGAGTATAAGGGCTAGACACCAGGTATTGACTGCCTCTAGGATTTGATTAAGTAACAGATTGTTAAGATTGCTTGAATCCCTTCAAAGTACTTCCTTTGATTTACTTGAGTAAAAATGCCCTGTTGGTGAGGATGATATGGGTGATAATAATTTCACAAAATTACCTAAAAAGTAATGGCTATGAATTACTTGAATTTTGATAATATGAGAAAATGCAGGACAACTGGCTGGCTCAGTCAGCAGAGCATGCGACTCCTGATCTCGGGGTTGTGAGTTTGAGCCCCACATTGGGTGTAGAGATTACTAAAAAACTAAAATAAAAACTAAAAAAAAAAAGAGAGAGAAAATGCAAAGGAAGGAACTAATGGTTGAATTTCTAAATGAGATTCAATTTCAGGAGCTATCTGAATAGGAAAATAAAATAGTTTCCTTTGGGTAAATATGTGGCTTTCAATCTGTTTCAGATTGTAGACGTTTTCATGGAAAACAGTTTAATTCAGCAGTGTACCTCCTTCTTGTTGGATGCCTTGAAAAATAATCGCCCAGCTGAGGGGCACCTCCAGACGCGCCTGTTGGAGATGAACCTGATTCACGCACCCCAGGCAAGTGACATTTCTAGGCTCTAACCATAGGACAGAGCGCCTGTTTTATTTCTCTGTGGGACTTGCACACCTGAACACAGTGGCTTTGGGCTGGGATGTGCTCATGCCTCAGGGGGCACTCTCTAAGACTTTCCTGCAAGAAAGTTCTAGAATCCATGGTGCAAAACTTTCATAGAGACTTTTGCACCTGGGATATCTTTTCTTTTCATTTTTCTTTTCTTCATTGTGGTAAAGTGCACATAACAAAATTTACCATTTTAGCCATTTTTTTGGAGTTTTTTAAAAATGTTTATTTATTTTGAGAGAGTGAGAGAGTGAGAACGTGAGCAGGAGAGAGAATCCCAAGCAGATTCCACGCTATCAGCTCAGAGCCCAACATGGGACTTGATCCCACTAACTGTGAGATCATGACCTGAGCCAAAATCAAGAGTCAGATGCTTAACCAACTGAGCCACCCAGGGACCCCTACCATTTTAACCATTTTTAAGTGCATGATTTAGTGACCTTAAGTACATTCACAATATTGTGCAACCATTACCACTGTATATTTCCAGAACTTTTTATAATCATGAACAGAAAATCTGTATCCATTAAGCAGTAACTCCCCATTCCCTCCCTCAGCCCTTGGTAACTCCTGTTTCACTTACTGTTTCTATGAATTTGCCTATTTTAGATACTTCATATAAGCAGAATCATATGATATTTGTCCTTTTTTCTGGCTTGTTCACTTAGTATATTGTCTTCAGGATTCATCCATGTTGTGACATACATCAGAATTTCATTCCTTTTTATGTCTGAATAATATTCCACCATATGTGTATGCCACATTTTCTGTACCTGTTTATTTGTTGATGACACTGGGTTGCTTTCACCCTGTAACTGTTGCAGATAGAGCTGCTAGGAGTATTGGTATACAGGTATCAGTTTGAGTTCCTGTGTTCAGCTCTTTGGGGCATACATCCAGAAGTGGAATTGCCAAATTATATGGTAATTCTGTATGTAACTTGTTGCAGTACCACCATACTATATTTCAAGCATTACACCATTTTATATTCCCACCACAATATATGAGTATTCCAATTCCTTCATATCCTTGCCAACACTTGTTATTTTCTGTGTATGTTTAAAAAATAATAATATCTAGGGGCACCTAGGTGGCTCAGTAGGTTAAGCATCTGACTTCAGCTCAGGTCATTATCTCATGGTTCATGGGTTTGAGCCCCATGTTGGGCTCTCTGCTGACAGCTCAGAGCCTGAAGCCTGCTTTAGATTCTGTGTCTCCCTTTCTGCCCCTTCCCTGCTCATGCTCTGTCTCTCTCTCTCAAAAATAAATAAACATTAAAAAAATAATAATAATAGCTATATGGGGCACCTGGGTGGCTCAGTCAGTTAAGCATGTAACTTTGGCTCAGGTCATGATCTCGTGGCTTGAGAGTTCAAGCCCCACATCAGGCTCTCTGTTGTCAGCGCAGAGCCAGCTTCAGATCATCTGTCCCCCTCCCTCTGCCCCTCCTCCAGTCTAGCTCTTTCTCTCTCTCAAAAATAAATAAGTTGGAAAAAAATAGCTCTCCTAAATGAGTGTGAAGTGGTATCTCATTGTGGCAGTGCATTTCTTGACCTGAAAATTGGCAGGAGGGCTGTGATTTAAATCACATGTATATGCCTTTTCTTTTTTTGGTTAATTTTGGATATGTATGCAGGAAAGGAGTTTGAAAAATTCACATCAAGCTGTTAACCACAGTTGTCTGAGTGGACAGGATTGTCATTCACTTTGTTCTTTACTCACTTGTCTTCCGATTTCTTTTTGTGTATAATCATATATTGTTTTTTGATTAGGAAACAATAATTGTTAATTATATTGTTCTGTGATTTCAGGTTATTCAAATCCACAAGTTAGCTGCTGTTGTGTGGGTCATATCCCACCTCTAGGAAACAAAAGTGTTATTAATTTGCTGTTTGCTGTCCTGTTGAACTCTTATGACCAGATGATTATGTGTGATGATAGTTTTTAATAAATGAGCTTGGAAAGGGGTGCCTGGGTGGCTCAGTTGGTTAAGTGTCTGACTCTTTTTTTTTTAATGTTTTTATTTATTTTTGAAGGAGAGAGAGACAGAGCATGAGCGGGGGAGGAGCAGAGAAAGAGGGAGACATAGAATTTCAAGCAGACTCTAGGCTCTAAGCTGTCAGCACAGAGCCCAATGTGGGGCTCAAACTCACAAACTGTGAGATCATGACTTGAGCCGAAGTCGGATGCTTAACCGACTGAGCCACCCAGGCACCCCAACTGTCTGACTCTTGATTTCAGCTCAGGTTATGATCTCATGGTGAGTTCGAGCCCCCCCCATTGGGCTCTCTGCTGGAGCACAAAGCTTGCTTGGGATTCCCTCTCTCCCTTCTCTCAAGATAAATAAACTTTAATTAATTAATTAGCAAGCTTTGAAACAGAAACTAAGCACCATTCAGGAACTGAGCAGATAGACCCTAAGAAGAGCCCAAACCCTAAAGCGGGGTAGGCTAAATGGGCACAATGCCCAAAACATTGGGGCAGTTCTCTCTGGATCTCAGAGGCTGGATGATATTTTCTTTCTTGGCCCTTCCGTGTTTTTTGAGTTCTCTAAACTGCACTATTACTATAATAAGGGGGAACCTTTTTTAAAAAAGAGGATAGTAAGGACAAGTCTTAAGGAAACAAAGGGTGGGGGCATCAGATAAGCATCAGATATTACAAAACCCTGCTCTCAGCACTTGGTGTGGATTTCCTCTGCAGAGAGCCCAGAATGTACATTATCCTGGAACAACATGGTATTAGGCTAGGTCTGTGGTCACCATGTACTTGGTTTGTGCTCCATATCCTGGAAGAAATGGGAAAGAGTGTGTGTCTCATCAAGACTAGCTACTTATTAGATACTGAGAGTCAAGTTTGGTTGTTGACCCACTCATTCTTAGTCCAGAGGTTGCTTATTTAAAGATGATGTTAAGCCTCATCAAAATTCTGTCCAGGAGGGTTAGTTGTTTTTCAGACATCCCCACTCACACCTAATTCTGCCTTTAACCAAGTGGAGAAATTTTGTGAACACCAGTAGGATTTATTACTTCCAGGTCTAATCGTGACTGTTGCTAGTCCAAGGATTGAGCTCATTAAAGAAGGAGGCCTTCATAGACTCACGCCCTCACATTGACCATGACCTTGCCACAGAAAACTGTACAAATGTGATGGCTGAAAAGTCGGAACAATAGCCTGGACTGATCCCAGTAACATGCTTTAGGGCAAGGCCTCAGCCTTATTATACACATCTGACTCTGCACCTAGGAGGACAGAGCCTTGTTCGAAGAGGCCCAGGTGACTTGGAAGGATGGCTAGGGCTCTGCTCAGAGGTGGGCAAGGATCTAGACCTTTTGAAGCCCTTCTGTTTCATGAACACTGTTCTGGAGCTGTGTCGTGGGGGTGTTGAGCAGCTGTTCTTAAAAAGTTATTGCCACTGTTCAGTTTTTCTTCCTGACGTCACCATTTCATAGGTTGCAGATGCCATTCTTGGAAATCAGATGTTTACCCATTATGATCGGGCCCACATTGCCCAGCTCTGTGAAAAGGCAGGCCTCCTGCAGCGTGCGCTGGAGCACTACACTGACCTGTATGACATCAAGAGGGCTGTGGTCCACACTCACCTCCTCAATCCCGAGGTATGGTGCACCCTTGGGGCACTCCTGTTGTGATTGGCACACATCTGTCATTAGGGTCACATGCTCCTGAAATTTCCTGTGTCCGTGGTTGTGGGACTATGGCATGTGTATTCCCTGTGCATGAGCCTCATCACTACTATACACAGTTTTCATTCAACCCACACACAAGCTTCACTTGCTCACCCGTGCATCTGGACCCACGTTACCTCTTTCTTTCCATTTTCTACCTTTGACTTAGCCTAACAGAGAAAACCTATTAACATTGACAGCTCTAGCAGGATTGTCTGAAACTATTAGCAGAAGCTAATAGGTATTACATTTACATTTACAGAATAAGTTTTAGTATCACCTGTGGGGTTTTGCAGGGTGTGTGACAGCTTGATGACTATTAAGGTTAGTTATCCTGAGTTTACTCCCAGCTCTTACTTTTTTACCACAGTCCTTTTAAGTGAAAATTCTTTGTATTTTTGACATTCAGTGGGAAAAATTGATCCAGTTATTTTGCCAGTGTTGGAAACATCTAAGATGGTACTTAGTTGTGGATTAACTCTTCCTTGCTTCCTAGTGGCTCGTCAGCTTCTTTGGCTCCTTGTCAGTGGAGGATTCTTTGGCGTGTCTTCATGCTTTGCTGTCTGCCAGCATCAGACAGAACCTTCAGCTGTGTGTGCAGGTAGCCTCCAAGTACCATGAGCAGCTGGGCACACAGTCCCTGGTGGAGCTCTTTGAATCCTTCAAGAGTTACGAAGGTAAACTTCACACCCTCCAGCCGACTGCACCTTCTGCTCAGGTGTTGGTGTCTGCCTGCCCAACCTCACAGACTTCCTTCAAGCCAAGCCAATGTGTTGGTCAATGGCAGAAGATTTTTGCTGTCTAGTGTGTTACCCAGCTTAGGTAGCTTTTTTGGCATTTGCAAAGGAAGCATTTAGTTGGTTGGCATTGGGGTGGGGACACTTAGAATCCCCCATGTGTCCCTGGAGCCTCTGTAGAACTGAGCATCTGTCACACAGTCTTCACCAATAAGCCTGAGCCAGTGGCACTAGAATGCATGGTTCTGAGGGGTGGCCCCTTTGGCTTCCCCTGAGTAACAGTCCCATGGTGGCTGAGCAATGTGTGGCTGCTAGGCTGGCTGGCCTGATTGTGGTTGGCTTCCTGCCCTCTTGTGGGCATCACACCAAGAATTTGCTGGTAGGAGGATGGCTTTCCCAGATGAGGGTCTGTTGGGGACAGGCTGGGGCAGCGACAGAAGCAGAGCATTTGTCCAGTGAGGTGTTAAGCCACTGCCCTGTGCCCAGTGAGGTTGGGATGTTAGAGGAGTGAAGGCAAGAGCTGCCTTCAGGGAGCTGCCCTTGTCACAAGACACCATTGCAGGAAAGGCTGCAGCAGGAATTAGGTTGCCCTGGGCGGGGAGATGGCAATAGAGTAAGGTTAGTGGGAACTGTCTGCCTTCAGGGTTCTGGTTCCTTCCTCAGGTTATAACCGATGACCTCCTCCTCAGGGAAAGTGGTCTTCTCTGGTGTATCTTGTCCTGCTGTTGTCACCAGTACCTCCTGGCCAGCTCCTGTGACAGTTAGGAGATGGTTAGCTTCTGATGAACAGTGTTGCTCTGTGACTCACCATGCACCCCAGTCTGCAGTGGCTCCATGTGTGCCATCAGCTCAATGTCAGGGAGCAGACTCTGTTTGGAGACTCCCATTGGAAGCCTCTGCTTTCCTGTCCCTGGCATTTATTTTTAGAGCAGCAGTCACACAGCCCTCTTAAGTTGCCTATTTGAATTATTCTTGAAGATTACCACCTAGGGTATGCCTGGCGCCCCCCCCCCCCCCCCGATGGATTCCATATGCACACAGTATTTCACACAAGAACATTCCTCCCAAATTTGATGGAAATCTGACCAGCTATTTGGAGGAGATGCCAAAGCAAAAGAACTTCACATAGATTTTGTAAGTTGTGAGTGGGTAATGGGTGCTGGGAGACTGAAGCACTGTTGTTGTGGGCTGGGCTGCCAAGGGCAAGTGGCCTGTGACTGTGGAGAAAGCAGGTGGATATTATGAGGGCATAAGATGGAACAGTCTCTCTTTGTAGGCCTCTTCTACTTCCTGGGCTCAATTGTGAACTTCAGCCAAGATCCAGATGTGCACTTGAAATACATTCAGGCTGCCTGTAAGACAGGACAGATCAAGGAGGTGGAGAGGATATGCCGGGAGAGTAATTGCTACAACGCAGAGCGGGTGAAGAATTTTCTGAAGGTGAGTGTGTCCTGGCATCGCCTCCTTCCTTGAGCAAACCATCAGCCAGCTGCCCAAGAGTTGGAAAGCTGGCTTTGTCTCTACCAGTGTTCCCTGGATCCTTAGTGCAGAGCTCTACTTTGGCCTAAAATTCTTATAGGAGTCCACTGCTCATTTTACAGCCCTTGAGGCTGTACTCTTAATTATTTGTTGTGTGAATAGAGGGAGTTAGTTTATCGATGCATTATGTTTCAGCAACATCCCAACTGTGCCCCTGTTAATTAGGTTGGGAAGGTCTACAGAAACAAATAAGCTACTCAGTGCTAGTGGCATAAAAAGCAAGAAGTGTATTTCTTCCTGATGCACAGATTAGGGTGGATGTAGAGGTAAGTGGGTGGCTTTCCCACCATCTTTCAAGGACTAGGCTGATGGCTATTTTGCCATCTTCAGCCTACCACCTTGAGTGTTGCCTTCCTAGTCAACTGGAAGGAAGGAAAATTCAGAGAAGCTGGTATAGGTGGTTTTTTAAAAAATGTTTTTAATGTTTATTTTTGAGACAGAGAGAGACAGAGCACGAATGGGGGAGGGTCAGAGAGAGAGGGAAACACAGAATCCAAAGCAGGCTCCAGGCTCGGAGCTGTCAGCACAGCCAGACGCGGGGCTTGAACTCACAGACCGTGAGATCATGACCTGAGCCGAAGTCCGATGCTCAACTGAGTGAGCCACCCAGGCGCCCCTGGCATAGGTGGTTTTTATGGGTGAGGCTGCAGGTGGCATGTGCCATTTCAATTCTCATTCCACTGGAGGAAACACATGGCCACGCCCAGAACTGCAAGGGTGCAAGAGAACCTGAGAAGTGTCATGTAGGTATGGCCAAATGAGGGGAGGCATTATTGTGGTGGACTGCAGGGTAGGCAGCAGCGCCCTGCACAGGCAGCCGATGTTCCATAGAGTATGGCAGCTTGTCCAGAAAGGCAGCCCTACCAGCAAGTGTTCTCAAAAGTGGTCCTCTTTCTGGTGCCTGGTCTGGGTCAGATTTATACATAATGAGTGAGCTGCTTGTCTTAACCCAAAAGATAATGGCTTTTGGACTAATTTGGAATGTTATTGCCAAATTTAGCAGAGCTCTTTTCTTCTTTAACCAAATAGTACTGTCTTTCTGTTACTTGTTTCCCAAGACAAACACCTTATCCCCAAAAGCAAATACATGTACCTTAAAATAGCAGCATGTCTAGAACAAAGTCTCACCCTTGAGTCTCCTTGGGGCCACTCTGCTAACAGAAGCAGTGCCATCTCTGTGCTGATTCATGGTCCCTGCAATCTAGCTCTGTGGGGTCTTCACTGCCTGCCTTGTTCTGTGCTTTCCATTACACAGGAGGCCAAGCTCACAGACCAGCTTCCTCTCATCATCGTGTGTGATCGGTTTGACTTTGTACATGACCTCGTCCTGTACTTATACCGCAACAACCTGCAGAAGTACATCGAAATCTACATTCAGAAGGTACTGCTGAGACCATCACTGCCGGCTCCCAGGTGACACCTGGCTGCCTTTGTGCCTTGGTTGCTGGTAATAGTCTATACCTGAGAGGCTGCCTCTGACCCCTGAATGTATCTGAGACTGGTGGTATCTAAGCTTGGGCTGCCATAGCAGAATACCACAGACTGGGTGGCTTAAGCAATAGATATTTATTGCTAACAATTCTAGAATATAGACATCCAAGATCAAGGTGCTGACCCTACCACCTTGGGTTGGTTCTTCCTAAGACCACTCTCCTTGGCTTACAAATGGCCAGCTTCTCACTGTGTTTTTTATATGGCCTTTTCTCTGATTAGGGCCCTACCGTTTTGACCTTACTGAACCATAGTTATCTCCTTCCAGGCCATTCTTCCAATACAGTCACATTAGGGACTAGAGCTTCACAGTTTGCATTCCATCTACCACAAGAGCCCTTTCAGACAGCCACATTGTCCAAATCTTTGGGGACTTGTATCAGTGACCTGTGCCTGCAGCACTGAAGTCACCACCTTGACCATTCTAGGTCAACCCTAGCCGGATCCCTGCTGTGGTTGGAGGGCTGCTTGATGTGGATTGTTCTGAGGAAGTAATTAAAAACTTAATCATGGTGGTGAGAGGACAGTTCTCCACTGATGAGCTGGTGGCTGAAGTAGAAAAAAGAAACAGGTAAGGGATCCTAGCTCGGTATCTTCTCTTGCCCCTGGGTTCTAGTGTTTGTGGTTAAGCCTATGACTAATTTCCTGAGAGCCCTTTTCAGTTAGCCTCCAGGCCCCAAGACTGACTGTCTCTGTAGCTGGTCTTTCTTGTAACAAATCTTAGATCCAGTAGTGAGTTACTTGCTATTGGTATTGCAGATCTTTGGGAAAAACTTAACAATTGAAATCAGTTTGGAACTCAAGTCTGTTTTGGTCCCTAGAACAACCTGAGGTTAATGGAATGAGATTTTTGTTTGTTTCTAGAAGCAACCTTCACAGTTCAGGGTCTGCCCTGGAGGTTTTGAATGTTAGTTTTGAGACGCTTAAGGTGTTCTTCCTTCTTTCAAAGGCTAAAGCTGCTTCTTCCCTGGCTGGAGTCCCGGAGTCACGAAGGCTGTGAAGAGCCTGCCACTCACAATGCTCTTGCCAAGATCTACATCGACAGCAACAACAGCCCCGAGCGCTTCCTGAGAGAAAATGCTTACTATGACAGCCGCGTGGTGGGCCGCTACTGTGAGAAGCGGGACCCACATCTGGCCTGCGTTGCCTATGAGCGGGGGCAGTGTGACCTTGAGCTCATCAAGGTAGGCAGCAGATAGACTTAACTGCCAGGTTTTGCTCTGGCTTCAAATGCAGGCTCTGTGGGGGCTCATGAGGGCTTCCTCTGAGCCCCACAATTGCAGGTCATTTGTTACATTTCCATGAACAACTTGGTTTCTTTTTAATTCAGATGCCTTGTTTGCTACCTGCTTATGCCCTGTTTGTATATTGTACTTATAGGTGTGGCTGGCCCTGAGTCTGACCTGTCAGCCTTCTGCTGCAGTCCTCCTTGTTACCTAATGTCCTGAGGGCAGAATTCAACCTGTTAGCCTGACTCAGGAGGTCCTCTGTGAACTGCAACCCTGTCCTCGCCAGTCTGACTGCCTCCCCTCTTGCCTTTCTATCCTGGATGCCTCTGTCCCATTTGCCCTTGCACTACCTGCTCTTCTTTTTAGGGCAGCTTCTTACACGTGCCCTCACCAACTCTTCCCAACCTCAGAGCTCTTTCTGGCCCCTCTTTGGAACAACCCCCCAGGTCTACTTTCCTTAGTCCTGGCTTGCATCTACATGTATTCAGTTAGTTAAGTATCAAATAGTGACCTAAAACTCCAGAAATCTCATGTAGGTGCACCCAATGTTTGTTTGACTGTAAGATCCATAGGCAGTTGGTCTGTTTGCTCTGAGCATCTCAGAATATCTGACAACATGGTAGAAACTCAGCAACCAGGGAAGGAGAGTCAAGCATACAGAGCCAAAACTCAAGAGCAGTGCAACAGTTTCTCATCCTGCTCTGGCTTTTGACACTGGCCATGCAAGTGGCAGGCTGGGTTGACATAGCACCTGCCTCGAGGGAGCAGGTTTGTGTGAAGTTGGGACTTTAGTTTGATACCATAAGCCACATTTTGGCTGAATTTACCACCTTTTTATTAAAGCTCAGTTCAGTGACCTCTCAGGGATCTTTGCACCCATCTGTCCTATCTGGTGATACACAGTAGACATAGCCTTTTAGTAAGGCAGAATTCAGACAAGAAAAAAAATGTTCATTAAGGTCTGATGTGTCAGAAGGAGAAGTAAGATTTTAGTGCAGGCCAGAGTAGGCCTGCTCTTGGCCTCATGCCATGCATGTGTGAACAGCCCGTGGACACACACGCAGTACTTAGCCTTGTGCCTGGCATCTGGTACCCAGCCAGTCTGATTCCCACCAGGCCTTAGCAAGTGTCTCACACATTGAAATGTCCAAGTGGGGGGGCGCCTGGGTGGCGCAGTCGGTTAAGCGTCCGACTTCAGCCAGGTCACGATCTCGCGGTCCGTGAGTTCGAGCCCCGCGTCAGGCTCTGGGCTGATGGCTCAGAGCCTGGAGCCTGTCTCCGATTCTGTGTCTCCCTCTCTCTCTGCCCCTTCCCCATTCATGCTCTGTCTCTCTCTATCCCAAAAATAAATAAAAACGTTGAAAAAAAATTAAAAAAAAAAAAAAAGAAATGTCCAAGTGGGTGTTTGGTTTCTTGGAGATGTATTAGAGCACTAAAAAAAGGGTCTCAAGTTCGATCAATGAAAGCATATTTTAAAGTTTATAGGCCTTGGGATGCCTGAGTGGCTCAGTCGGTTAAGTATCCAACTCATGATTTTGGCTCAGGTCATGATCCCAGGGTTGTGAGATGAAGCCCCATGTCAGGCTCTGTGCTAAGTGTGGAGTCTGCTTAGGATTCTCTCTCTCCCTCTACCCCTCTCCCCAACTTGTGCATGTGTGCACTCCCTCTCTCCCCCTCTCCCTCTCCCTCTAAAAATAAAAAAAGAAAGTTTATAGGCCTTGAAATACTGTAGCATATATGCTGTTTTATACCAGTTCTGGGCTATTCTGATAACACTTTAGAGATGGTGACTATTTAAATTTAAATTAGCTAAAAATTAAAAACTTAGTTTCTCTTTCCTACACTGCATTCCGTAGCATAGACCTAGAACATTTTTATTGTCTCAGAAAGTTCTGGGCAGCACCACTTTAGGGCAACAGGTTGATGTTGAGAGGAGCTGCCACACACCCATACCCACTCTTAAGTTGTTGTAAACTGAGAAACTCATGTTTTGAGGTAACATATTGCTCTGAGGAGTTCATTGTCACCCCTTTGGGATGCTGCTCATCCTGTGTCAAAGTCCTATTACTCGCTTGGGTTCCAACTGACACCAAACAAGTGTCAGGGACAGAGGGAACTGACTGGAGTGGGTCCCCCACAGAATTGTCCATTGGTTGGCTGTTTGCATTACACACACTAGTATGCTCATTTCAGGTTTGCAATGAGAATTCTCTGTTCAAAAGTGAGGCCCGTTACCTGGTGCGCAGGAAAGATCCAGAGCTCTGGGCTCATGTCCTTGAGGAGACCAACCCTTCCAGGCGACAGCTGATTGACCAGGTGAGGAATGGAAATGGGAGTGTATATATGCATGCATGTGTTTTGCCTTCTCATTATCATGTGGCCAAAGTGACTAGTTGTGACGTTATGTCTGAAACATCTTTAGATGCATGACCAGACAATCTTGTGAATCTTCTCTGGAGTTGTTCATTGATTAGAGTAGAGTTGGCCCTGATCTCCAAAGTGGGAATGTGCTACCCCAGTAAAAGGAATATCTAATGGCATGACCGCATGCTGGATCCTTAGTATTTTTTTAGCTCAGTCCCCATTGACACAAGGTAAGTGGCTCTCAAGGTTGTCTCAGCTAGATCTGCCTTTGTTGAGGAACCCCTGCACCCTTGTGACCATCCAGCACCTTCTTGGAGCTGGGGCACAATGCCAAGGCCAGGGCTCTTCCTGGGTGCAGCCTGGCAGGCTTCACTGGGCTTCCTGAAGCTTCGGGTAGCAGATGGTACTTCACCATCCTCACCGTCTGCTGGGCACACTATTTGGAAGTGGGCTAAGATCAAAGTAGGAACAATATCCTGGCCCCAACAAGTGGGCTCCAGTCCTGAGTGGATCAGCTAAAGTGCCCCAACTCCTTTGTATGCATTACCAACCACTAGGTGCACTTGTTGGGCTTCACCTGTATCTCCACTGAATTCACCTTCTTGTTTTCTGTCCACTGTTCCTCATGTCTGTGCCATTATCCTTTTCTTAATCAACTTTATTTTGGAACACTTTTAGATGGATAGAAGCCTGTGTTCTTTTGGATCTTATTATATCAACTTTGGACTTACCCATCTCTCAGATTCATTGAGACTTGACAAAGACATTGAGCAGCAAAGGGCCTGGGACAGAGTAGGCTTAGATTCTGCTAGAGATCTACAAATTCACAGACAACAGGTGTTTCTCCAGGTGTTGACCTGGCATGTCTTGTAGGTCATGTTGCATTGGCACAGGGATGAGCAGCTTTAACACTGCACTGAACTGAAGCCAGCAGCTACCTTTTGGTCTCCCTGTGTCTGTGAAGCTGCTGGTGCTCTCATTATATCTGCTGTGACTGAATATTCATAGCCGCCTCCTGGAGGCATTCACCTACTGTGCCTCTCTAATTAGAGGGACCACATGATGGCAGTGGCAGACTGCTTTTTGGTCTGTAGTAGAAGCTTATTATGGAAAGTTTACTTAGAAAAAGCAACTTCCTGAGGTAACTTAGGTTAGGCATCCTGTTGACTCAAATAGGTGGTAGAAATATATTTTTGCCCTTAAAACAACCAGTGTGTATTTAAAGTACTCTTAAGGTTTTTAAGAATGGGCAGATACCATGATGGCAGGAAATGGTACTTCCTACTCTGGATGAATTCTGTGTGCTGTCACACTTCTCCTTTCCCTCAAGTATACCCTTTTAATTATCTCTCTGATAGCCCCTTTTCTCAAACTCCTCTGCATAACTGTTAGGATTGTTATAAACTCCTCAGAAGAACTTTTGTATTTTATGGTGCCATTTAGTATACAGTGGCCACTTGCAAGGTGAACTGGGCTGACTTTGATTCTGGTTCCATTGCAGCCCTCCTGTTTGCAGTGTGAAAGTTTGTGGCCAGAGATGTCATATTAGCTATGTCATACCTTCTCTGAGCTGTCTGTTCTCTCTCATTAATGCATTGCTATTCCCTACCCCTGATGAACACCAGAAACTTGGCAAAACTGATCCCGAAGTCACCAAAGGCCCCTGGCACAAAACATAAGGAGAACAAGCTGGCCATCTAGCCTGCTGTTATTTGGGAAGTGTACTTTTTAGAAAAATGTCTTTTCAGGGCACCTTGGTGGCTCAGTCATTTAAGCGTCTGACTAGATTTCAGCTCAGGTCATGATCTCATCGTTCATGAGTTGGAGCCCCACATCGGGCTCTGTGCTAAGAGCGCGGAGCCTGCTTAGGATTCTTTCACCCCCTCTCTCTGCCCTTCCCCTGCTCATGCTCTCTCTCCCTCAAAATAAATAAATAAACATTAAAAGGAAAAAAAGAAAGAAACGTCTTTTCCCCCAGTTGTGAGTTTTCTTGTAGGTGAGACACCCATAATTGGATGAGGGGTGTATGGCCAGGCTTTTGTCAGTCTTTCTCTAAGGGCGTGTTTCTGAGGGCTCTGTAGTGCAGGGTACATTCTACTTCATGCCTGGAAGTGGGCTGGACCTCAGCAGTGTGGTGCTCTAGGCTAGCAAGACCTTCATTAGAATGGTGTCTTCACGGGTGCCTGGGTGGCTCATGGCTCAGTCAGTTGAGCATCAGACTTAGGAGATTATGATCCTGTGGTTTGGGAATTCAAGCCCTTCGTAGGGCTCACTGCTGTCAGTGCAGAGTCTGCTTCTGGCTCTCTGTCCCCCTCTCTCTGCCCCTCCCTCGTTTGCACTCTCTCCCTCTCAAAAATAAACAAACATTTAAAAAAGAAAAAAAAAAGTACATTAAAAAAAAAGAGTGGTGTCTTCATTACAGAAATGGAAGCCATTTTGCTATGAACAGTGACCAAAAAAACAAACAAACAAACAAAGATGAAAGCAAACATGCATTTCAGCTACCTATTTAGTGCACTCTTACTGGCTTTGGAGTAAATTTACAGTATGGTCATTGGGGCAGAGATGAGTCTAACCCCAATTAGAGAAAAACTAATTGTCAAAATAAAGCAAACAGAATCCCTGAAACTAATGCCTTTAGACAACCTTCTCTTTTTGCCTTGAGAAATCTCCTATGTTCTCCTATGTCTGTTTCAGACTACCATGGAGGTATCCTTCTCTTCTGTTTAACTTCAAGGATAGTCTTGAATTGACTTAACTAACCAAGTTCTTTCAAATGATTTTTAAAACCAGGTGGTACAGACAGCATTGTCAGAAACACAGGATCCTGAAGAGGTCTCAGTCACTGTCAAGGCCTTCATGACAGCTGATCTGCCTAATGAACTGATTGAGCTGCTGGAGAAGATTGTTCTGGATAACTCAGTCTTTAGTGAGCACAGGTGAGGGTATGCTGAGGGTAGCTGCTAACTCAGTCAGATTCAAGCACCTGCCTGATGTTCACTTTTCATTACAGTTTTGTCTCACCTTATCTGCCCAGCCTTATTGGCTGCTCCTCAGACATGTAGCCAGTCTTCTCACTGTGTTCTGTATCTTCAGACCTACCTGTATCTTCTAACCCAACCTAAATCCTGCTTTTTCCAGGACACTGTCCTTCCTCTTGCTGCTCTGGCCTGCATTGTTCTTTAACCTCACTGCTAAGAAAGGGAACTAATATTCATTAGGGGCTACTATGTCCCAAGTATGTTACACTCTTGAAATCATGAACAAAAGTTTGAAAGCAAATGTCAAGAAAATTAAATCTGGGCATGTATTAGGGAAGATTTGCTGGAGATGTAATGTAGAAGTATGATGAGTAGGAGCTTGGGTAGGAAGAACATTCTAGGCCGAAACAACAGCAAGGACAGACACCTTGGAAGTAATAAAATGTGCTTCAGTATGGTCACATCCAGCATTTATCTCCACTTTAAAATTCATTATCAGGGGTGTCTGGACGGCTCAGTTGGTTAAGCGTCCAAGTTCGGCTCAGGTCATGATCTCACAGTTCGTGAGTTCAAGCCCTGCGTAGGGCTCTGTGCTGACAGCTCAGAGCCTGGAGCCTGCTTTGGATTCTGTGTCTCCCTCTTTCTCTGTCCCTCCTCTGCTCATGCTCTCTCTCTCTCTCTCTCAAAAATAAGTAAACATTAAAAAAAAAAAGGAGGAAGAAGAGCCTGCCTTGTAGCAAGGCTTCAGAGAATTCTGAGATAACATTCCAAGAAATAATGAGCTAATAGTAAAAATATTGACAAAATGCATAAGGAAACAAGGTTCTATTAGTAAGAACTAGCAATAAAACAGGGTAGACTCAGATCTGCCTAAAGGGACTATGGGTATTGGAATTATCAGGCACAGAATACAAAATTGAATGTAATGTGTTTAAGTACCAAAAACAATATCAAGAAGATTTTTTAAAATGCCAGATAACTTTGATAAATAAAAATAAATTTACATAGTTGGATTTGAAGTAAACTCTAAATGGGTTTAGTGGCATTGGAGAATAAATGAATGGAAAGATAGATGTGAAGAAATTGTAAGAATGTAGCCAAGACACACAGATGGAAAATGTGAAAGAGTTTAAGAGGTGCACAGGTTCAAGGAAGACCTAATCAGAGCCTCAGAGAGAACAGGGAATGAGACACTGTTTGGAGGGAAAATGATGGAGATTTTAACAGAACTGATAGTTTAGTTCTCAAATTCAGGAGACCAGCAAATCCCAAGGAGGATTAATTTTTTTAAGGGTTTTTTTTTTAAAGTTATTGTTTTGAGAGAGAGTGTGTGAGCAGGGTAGGGGCAGAGAGGTAGGGAGAGAGAGAATCCCAAGCAGGCTCCATGCTGTCAGCACAGAGCCTAGTGTGTGGCTCAAATCCATGAACTGCAAGATCTTGACCTGAGCTGAAACCAAGAGTCGGAAGCTCGACCAACTGAGCCACCCAGGCACCCTAGGAGGATTAATTTTTTAAAACCACCGTTACACACATTATAGCAAAACTGTGGGACATCAAAAAACAAAAACAAAAACAAAAACTTTTTTAAGCACCCAGAGAGAAGATAGATTACCTATAAAGAAATATGAATTAGCAGACTTCTGAGCAGCTTCAGTAGAAGCCAAAGGATATGGGATGATATGGCTCAGAGTGTATAACATAAGGTTAATGAGAAGTTGGAGATAAAAAAATAAAGGTAGGCAAATGCAAACCTAAAAATTCTGGTATTATACTGACATTGTATGTTAATATACTATGACATTTTATGTTTATATGTATATACTATAAGGTCTTTATTTGTATCATACAAAATAGACTTTAAGGTAAAAACCATTGTTGAAGTAAAAAGAGCCAGTACAGTAGTCCCCCACTTACCTGTGATGTCACGTCCTATGGTTTCAGTGATCATGGTTAACCATGGTCCGTCTGAAAGCAGACAGTGTGTCAGAAGTAGAGTAGTAGCTTAACACTGTGTCACAATGCCTACATCATTCACCTCACTTCATCTCATCACCTAGGCATTTTATCATCTTACTTCATCACAAGATGAAGGCTGAGTCCAGTACAATAAGATATTTTGAGAGCGAGAAACCGCATTCACTAACTTTCATTTATGATATAATTGTTCTATGTTATTATTAGTTATTGTTGTTAATCTTTTAGTGTGCCTGGGGTTTATAAAATAAAGTTTATCAGGGGCACCTGGGTAGCTCAGTTGATTAGGTGACCGACTTCGGTTCAGGTCATGATCTCACAGTTTGTGGGTTCGAGCCCTGCGTTGTGCTCTGTGCTGACAGCTCAGAGCCTGGATCCTGCTTCGGATTCTGTGTCTCCCCCTTTCTCTGCCCCCTCCCCTGCTTATCTCTGTGTTTCTCAATAATAAATAAACATTAAAAAAATTTTTTTAATGAAAGAAAAATAAAGTTTATCATAGGTATGTATGTGCAGGAAAAAATAACAAAAAATAGGATTTGGTACTGTTTGTGGTTTCAAACCCCTACGGGGGGATCTTAGAATGTATTACCCACAGATGTGGGGGACTACTGTATAGAATGATGAAATACTCAGTTCACCAGAAAGATAATTCTGAACTTGTATATACCTAATAATAGAGCTTCAAAATATGTCAGGCAAAAAGTGACAAATCTGCAAGAAGACCCAGGCAAATTCACCATATGGGGAGATCTTAACATACCTCTCCAGGTAATTAATAGAACAATTAGCTTAAAAAATGAATATACGAGGGGTGCCTGGATAGCTCAGTCATTAAGCATCTGACTCTTGATCTCAGCTCAGGTCTTGATCTCAGGATTGTGAGTTTGGGCCCTGCGTTGAGGGGCCAAGCTTTTTTAAAAAATGAGTATATTAAGAAGTATACATAAGGGGTTCCTGGGTGGCTCAGTTGGTTAATCATCCAACTCTTGATTTCGGCTCAGGTCAGGGCTCTGCTCTGGCAGTGTGGAGCCTGCTTGGGATTCTCTCTCCCATCTTTCTCTCTGTCTCTACCCTGCTTGGTCTCTCTTTCAAAATAAATGAACTTGAAAAAAGGTTTTTTTAAGTATATATAAAAAATGAGTGTATTAAAAAGTATAGGGGCACCCGGGTGGCTCAGTCGGTTAAGCGTCCAACTTCAGCTCAGGTCATGATCTCGCAGTTTGTGAGTCCGAGCCCCGTGTCAGGCTCTGTGCCGACAGCTCAGAGCCTGGAGCCTGCTTCAGATTCTGTGTCTCCCTCTTTCTCTGCCCCTCCCCCACTCGTGCTCTTTCTCTGTCTCTCAATAATAAATAAATGTTAAAAAAAATTGTTTTTTAAAAAGTATAAAGACAATACTAAATATATTTCTTAAAGTAAATAAAAACAATATAACTAGTGACAGTTAATGTGAATTATAAGCTTGGGGCACCTGGGTGACTCAGTTGGTTAAAGCATCTAATTTTTGCCCAGGTCATAATCTCACATGGCTCGAGTTTGAGCCATGCATTGGGCTTTCTGCTGTTAGCATAGAAGCTGCTTTGTATCCTCTGTCCCCCTCTCTCTCTGTCCCTCCCCTGCTCGTTCTCTCTCTCAAATAAGTAAACTTTTTTTCTAAATGTGAATTATTGGAGCGCCTGGGTGGCTCAGTGGGTTAAGCGTCTGACTTTGGCTTAGGTCATGATCTCATGGTTCATGGGTTCGAGCCCCGTGTCAGGCTCTGCGCTGACAGCTCAGAGCCTGGAGCCTGAGCTCTGTGTCTCCCTCTCTCTCTGCCCCTCCCCTGCTTGTGCTCTGTCTCTGTCTCTCAAAAATAAATAAACATTAAAAAAAGATTTTTTAAAAAATCAAAAAATTAAAAATTAAAAATAAAATAAAAATATGAATTATAAGCTTACTGGAATGAATTTACATATATTCAACAAGTAGACATGGTTACTAAAGAAAATCAGAAGACAAATAAATGAAAGAGCAAACTTCTACAATCTGTCCACTCAACCATTATAAACAACTTGATGTAAATTCATGAATGATCACATCATCTTGAAAGACATTAGTTTTACCCACATCACTCAAATTCATTGCAATACCCTAAAACACTCTATTTGTTTACTTATGAAACTTGACAGGAAGATTTTAAATTTTAAATCAGGGGTGCCTGGATGGCTCAGTCAGTTAAGCATCCAACTCTTGGTTTCAGCTCAGTTCATGACCTCGCGTTTCCTGAGTTTGAGCCCTGTATCAGGCTCTGTGTTGACAGTGCGGAGCCTGCTTGGAATTCTCTATCTCCTTCTCTCTCTGCCCCTTCCTCTCTCTCTCTCTCTGTCTCTCACTCTCCCTCTCAAAATTAAATAAATAACATTTAAAATTTTTCAAAAAGAATAAATTTTAAATCAAAAAGATAAAAGGCCAAGAATAGTGAAGATGCTGCTAACACAAATAATAGATCACCCAAGATGTGAGAGTAGGTTTTGGGATGACAAGGTACTTACTCTGATCTAGAATAATTATAAAATTAAATTAAGACATGGTGGTTTGTGCAAGGAATAGAAAAACGGACCATAACAGTAGAGCAAAGAACCCTAAAATATGCCCACACATATGTAAAAAACTTAACTTGTAACATCTGGCTGTGCAGATGGAAGTAATAGACCTTTCAGTAAATAATGTTGGGACAATTGATTACCCATGTGGGTGAAAGTTAAAATTGGACCCCTATCCTATACTCTGTAAAGATTTAAATATAAAAGTTAAAACTATAATGTTTTTAGAGTTTACGTTTAAAAGAAGAATATATTTGTGAATGCTTAAGTCAGTTGCAAAAATATATAGACCATTTGTGAAAAACTTGCAAAATAGGACTATGTTAAACTTAAGAACTTTATCATACTAAGATGAGAAAAAGGGAAGCTACAAGCAGAGATGACATTTGCAACATACAGAACCAACAGAAACTAGCATACAAACAGAAACAGAACATACAATAAAAGAAAAACTCCTGATAACAACCTGATAGAAAACTCAGCAAAGCACTTGAATGGTCCTTCAGCAAGAGGAGAGATAGCCCCGTGAGTCTAAGGCAGGACTGCAGCCTCATCAATCATCAAGGAAGCACAGTCTGGCCGCTGTGTACTGCCCCTTTCCTCCTGCAGAGCAGTGGGGATCTAGCTCTCCTAATCAGCCTTGATGAGAATGTCGAGCAGCTGGGCCTCTTATATGCCCTGTTGGGAATGTTTTGTTCCTCTTGGAAAGCAGTACGTGTTAGAAGGTGTTTCCACTCCTGGTTCTGAACCCTGAAGAAACTCAGCTCACATGTATCAGGAGACATATGCAAGAATGCACAAAACAGCACAGTTTCCAGTAGCAAAGATCTCAGAGCAGTCCAGACACCCATCAGTAAAAGGGCTGTGGTACTGTCGTACAGTGGAGTACCTTGTCACAGTGGAAATTAATGCTTATCCAACAGCATGGGTGAATCTTGGACCTAATTTTTAATACTTTTTTTCCCTTCTTCCCCCCTTCTTTTTAATTATTATACAGTAAAATTGGCCTTTTGTGAGGATGTACAGTACTAGGAATTTCACACATGCCTAGATTCATGTAAGTAACCACCATAGTTGGGGTACAGAACAGTTCCCTGACTCTGTGAAACTGACTTGTGCAAGCTGCCCTTTACATTTGTAGCTCCTGTACCCCTGACAGTCACCATCTGTCATTTATCACTATCATTCTAGTTTTGCCTTTCCAAGAATGTCATGTAAAAGGTATCACATACTGTGTAATCTTTTGAGACCTGGCTTCTTTCACACCTTTGAGATTTATCCAAGTTGTTGTGTGCATCAATAGTTTGTTCTCTTTTATTGCTGAATAGTGCTCTGTTGTATGAGTGTACAACAGTTTGCATATCTGCTTGGATATGCAGATCAAAGGACATTTGGATTGCTTTCAGTTTGGGGTGCCTATGAATATAGCTGCTATAAACGTTTGTGACCAGATTTTTGTTTGCACATACCTAGCAGTTGCTGAACCATTTGTTATATGTATGTTTAACTGTTTAAGAAGCTGCTAAACTTTGTTTTCCAGAGTAGCTGTACCATTTTGCATTCCTACCAGCAGTGTGAGAGAATCCTAGTTGCTCTACATCTTCACTAGCACTTGGTATTAATGGTATTTTTAATTTTAGCCATTCTAATAAGTGTATAGCAGGATGTCATTGTGGTTTTAATTTGCATTTCCCTGATGGGTAATGATGTTAAACAACTTTTCTTGTGCTTACCCGCCATCCATATATCCTCTTTGGTGAAGAGTCTCTAAATCTTTCACCTCTTTTTTATTTGGGTTATTCGGTTTTTCAGTGTTAAGTTTTGTTCTTTATTTTTTTTAATGTTTATTTATTTTCGAGAGAGACAGAGTGTAAGCAGGGAAGGGGCAGGGAGAGAGAGGGAAACAGAATCGAAAGCAGGCTCAGGCTCTGAGCTGTCAGCACAGAGCCTGACGCGGGGCTCGAACTCACGGACCACGAGATCGTGACCTGAGCTGAAGTCGGCTGCTCAACCGACTGAGCCACCCAGGCGCCCAAGTTTTGTTCTTTAAACAGTCTGAATTCAACCCCTTGGTTTTATATGGGATTTGCAAGTATATTTTCCCAGTGTGGAGCTTGTCTTTTTATTCTCCTAATAGCACCATTTGCAGATTAAAAGTTTGCATTTTGATCAAGTCCACGTCATAAACTTTTCTCTTATGTATGGATTGTGTTTTGGTGTTTAGAACTCTGTGCCTAATCTTAGGTCAAAGATTCTTTCTGGATTCCTTCTAAAAGTTTTATAGTTTTACATTTTACCTTTAAATCTATGGTCCGGCATCCAACAATGTATGAAGTTAAGCTTGAGGTTCATTTTTTTACATGTGGATATCCAGTCATTCCAGCATTGTTTGTTGGGTCCTTTCTGCATTGAATTCCTTTTGCATCTTTGCCAAAAATCACTTGGCCATGTAGTGTGATTCCTCCAACTTTATTCTTTTTTTTAATTTAAATTTTAGTTAACATACAGTGCAGTATTGGTTTCAGGAGTATAATTCAGTGATTCATCACTTACATATAAAACCCAGTGCTCCTCACAACAGGTGCCCTCCTTAGTACCCATCACCCTTCTAGCCTATCTCCCACCAACCTCCCTCCATCAACCCATAGTTTGTTCTCTATCATTAAGAGTCTCTTGTGGTTTGTTTCCCTCTCTTCTCTTTTCCCCCCACTTGCCATACGTTCATCTGTTTTGTTTCTTTGATTCCACATATGAGTGAAATCATATGGTATTTGTCTTTCTCTGATTCACTTATTTCACTTAGCATAATACATTCTAGCTCCATCCATATCATTGCAAGTAGCAAGATTTCATTCTTTTTGATGTCTGAGTAATATTCCTGTGTGTGTGTGTGTGTGTGTGTGTGTGTGTGTGTGTGCACGCACGCACACACGCATGTGTATATAAAAGATATACGCATACACACACACACACACACACACACACACACACACACACACACACATAGTACATCTTCTTTATCCATTCATCAGTCAGTGGACATTTGGGCTCTCTTCCTAGTTTGGCTCTTGTTTTGTTTTGTTTTGTTTTTTTATCAATTTTATTGTCAAATTGGTTTCCATACAACACCCAGGGCTCCTCCCAACAGGTGCCCCTCCTCAATGCCCATCACTCCACATCTGCTAGTTTGGCTATTGTTGATAATACTGCTATAAACATTGGGGTGCATGTACCCCTTTTGAATATGTATTTTTGTATCCTTTGGGTACATACCAACTGGTATAATTGCTAGATCATAATGTAATTATATTTTTAGTTTCTTGAAGAACCTCCATGCTATTCTCCAGAGTGCCTGCACCAGTTTGCATTCTCACCAACAGTGCAAGAGGGTTCCCCTTTTTCTACATCCTTGCCAACACCCGTTGTTTCTTGTGTTGTTAATTTTAGCCATTCTGACAGGTGTAAAGTAGTGTCTCATTGTGGTTTTAATTTGTGTTTCCCTGTTGATGAGTGATGTTGAGCATCTTTTCATGTGTCTGTTAGCCATCTGGATGTCTTTAGAAAGGTGTCTATTCATGTCTTCTGCCCATTTTTTTAACTGGGTTATTTGTTTTTTGGGTGTTGAGTTTGATGAATTCTTTATAGATTTTGAATACTAACCTTTTATCAGATATGTCACTTCCTGATATCTCCTCCCATTTTGTAGGCTGCCTTTTAGTTTTGTTGATTGTTTCCTTCACTGTGCAGAAGCTTTTTAACTTGATAAAGTCCCAATAGTTCATGTTTGCTTTTGTTTCCCTTGCCTTCAGTGATGTGTCTAGTAATAAGTTGCTCTAGCCGAGGTCAAAGAGGTTGCTGCCTGTATTCTCCTCTAAGATTTTGATGGTTTCTTGTCTCACATTTAGGTCTTTCATCCATTTTGAATTTGTTTTTATGTACAGCATAAGAACGTGGTCCGGTTTCATTCTTCTGCATGTTGCCATCCAGTTTTCCCAACACCATTTGTTGAAAAGACTGTCTTTTTTCCGTTGGATATTCTTTCCTGCTTTGTCAAAGACCCAACTTTATTCTTGTTCAAAATTCAGAATTAGCCTTGTCTGTTATTGACAGGGAAACCTGGAATTTTTATTGGAATTGCATGAGATCTGTAGACCAGTTTGGGGATGGACAGTTGCTATTTTTACTATGTTTAGTGTGAATACAGTATGTCTCTCCATTAGATCTTTAACTTTTCTCATCAGCATTTTATATTTTTTAGTATCTAGATCATGTACATGTTTTATTAGATTTATACCTAAATATTTCATGCTTTGGGAGCTATTGTAAATAGGTACAGGGGTTTTTTTTTGTTTACAGTTGTACATTGCTGGTATATAGAACCCCAATTAATTTAATGGTTAACCTTGTATCCTGATATGTTGCTAAGCTTACTTATTTGTCCTAGAATTTTTTTTCTTTATAGATTCCTTGGAATTTTCTATCAATCATGTTGCCTGCAAATAGGGACAGTTGTATTTCTTCCTTTCTAATCTAGATGCTTTTTATTTATTTTGCTTGCCAAACTGCCTTGACTAGAGCCTCCAGTAGAATGTTGAATAAAAGAGGGGAGAGTGGATATCCTTGTCTTCTTCCTGATCCTAGGGGGAAGCATTTGGTCTCTCACTATTGAGAGCTGTGGATATTTTGTAGATGGCCTTCATCAGATTGAAGAAGTTTCCTTATATTTCTAGTTTGCTGAGGGTCTTTATCATTACTGGGTGTTGGATTTTGTCACATGCTTTTTCTGAATCAATTAATGATAATCATGCTATTTTTCTTTTTATGATTCTTAATATGCATTACATTCATTTTTCCCACATTTTTTAATAAGGCAAAAGAAAACAAGTTTTATAAGAATGTATTTAGTATGATTAAAGTTCAAAAACATGAAAAACCACCTATATTGTTTATATACACAATTTATATGGTAGAACTATAAAGAACCACAAAGAACTAATAGAGGCACAGTTCAGGAAAATAGGCATCTGTGAAGTGGGAGCAGAGGCAGCTCCTAGAGAACCCACAGCCGCCCTCCAGTGATTGGGGTGCTCTGATTTCTCCTAGCTGGTGCTTTCTCAAGACTTTGGACCACATATACTTCATAAATATTCTATTGTATCTATTCACCAATAATGTGTGTGTATTTTAAATATTTTTTTAAATTTATTTTTAACATGTATTCATTTTTGAGAAACAGAGACAGAGTGTGAATGGGGGAGGAGCAGAGAGAGAGGGAGACACAGAATTCGAAGGAGGCTCCAGGCTCTGAGCTATCCAGAGCCTGACACGAGGCTCAAACTCACAAATTGCAAGATCATGACCTGAGCTGAAGTCGGACACTTAACCAACTGAGCCACACAGACACCCCTTAAATATTTTTAAATTGGAGGTCTTGGGCTGGTCAACCTTCGAAAGAGTGTTGTGTACAGCTTTCATTCCTGTGATACTGTGCTGACCACCCCTTCTCAGGAATCTCCAGAATTTGCTGATCCTGACTGCCATCAAGGCAGACCGCACGCGGGTCATGGAATACATCAGCCGCCTGGACAACTACGATGCCCCAGACATTGCGAACATCGCCGTTAGTAGCGCACTGTATGAGGAGGCCTTCACCATCTTTCGCAAGTTTGATGTGAATGCATCAGCAATCCAGGTGAGCTGCTGAGTGCTTTCATGTTAAACCCTAGTGCCTTCTGGTTGTCCGATATGTCTCTCAGATTCTTGTGCTCTTTTCTGCTCCTCAACAGTAACCCATCTTCCCAGCCTGTTGGCTTCTTCTCTGTTAGGTGCTCCTGCTGTCTGGCAGTTATCCCCGCTTCCTGGTCATTCCCCTAGACTTGGGTTCCTGATGCAAGGTTGTGTGGTCAGCCCTGGTGACTGAGGTGTTCTGATTGTCAGGGGCCCTCACACGTGACTGCTGCAGTCCTTCACCCTCTGCTGCCTCAACTCCCTAGAGCAGTCCTGCCAGCCCTCCTGCCCGTTTTCAACCCCACCAAGAGCCCTTCCCTTAACCCTCCTCCCTTTCCTCCCAGTCTGTTGGCCTTTTCTGGTTTTATTTCCAAATGGATTGTAAACCACAGGACAGATCACTTTAGTTGCTGTCTTACCAAAATTCTCTATGTCCTTGCCTCTTCCCTTACCATTTTTCTGTATCTCCTTATGAAATCTCAGATCTATAAGCCCCCCTTTTTGGTTCATACATGGTCTGTGGCCTTGCTGTGAGATCAAAACTATATGTGGTGGGGAGGGGCAACTGCTGTACCCCAGCCCTCCAGACTGTCCTTCAAGCCTGTGTTCTCTTGTTTGTTTGTTTGTTTTTTCATTTAAGTGCAAGTTAGTTAACATATAGTGTAATAATAATTTCAGGAATAGAATTTAGTGGTTCATCACTTACATGTAACAACCCGTGTTCATCCCAACAAGTGTCCTTCTTAATGCCCCTCACCCCTTTAGCCTTGTGCCCACCCAACACCCTACCAGCAACCCTCAGTTTGTTTTCTGTATTTAAGAATCTTACAGTCTGTCTCCCTCTCTGTTTTTATATTATTTTTGCTTCCCTTCGCTTTTGTTCATCTGTTTTGTATCTTAAATTCCATATGAGTAAAATCATATGATATTTGTCTTTCTCTGACTTATTTCACTTAGCATAATATACTCTAGCTTTACACACGCTGTTGAAAATGGCAAGATTTCATTTTTTTTGATCACCAAGTAATATTCCATTGTATGTATGTGTATACCACAACTTCTTTATCCATTCATCAGTCAATGGACATTTGGTCTCTTTCCCTACTTTGGCTATTGTCAGTAGTGCTGCTATAAACATTGGGGTGCATGTGCCCCTTTGAAACAGCATACCTGTATCCCTTGGATAAATACCTAGTGGTGCAGTTGGTGGGTTGTAGGGTAGTTCTATTTTTAATATTTTGAGGAACTTCCGTACTTTTCTCCAGGGTGACTGCACCAGTTTGCTTTCCCACCAGCAGTACAAAAGGTTATCTCTTTCTCTGCATCCTTGCCAACATCTGTCATTGCCTGAGTTGTTAATTTTAGCCATTCTGACGGTGTGAAGTGGTCTCTCATCGTGGTTTTGATTTGTATTTCTCTGTTGATGAGTGATGTTGAGCATCTTTTCACATGTCTGTTAGCCATCTGGATATCTTCTTTGGAAAGGTGTCTATTCATATCTTTTACCTGTTTCTTCACTGAATTGTTTTTTGGGTGTTGAGTTTGATAAGTTATTTATAGATTTTGGATACTACCCCTTTATCTGATATGTCATTTGCAAATATCTTCTCCCATTGGGCCAGTTGCCTTTTAGTTTTGTTGATTGTTTCCTTTGCTCTGCAGAAGATTTTTATCTTAATGAGGTCCCAATAGTTCATTTTTGAAGCCTGTTTTCTGCCTGATGAGCTATCTCACTCCCTATAGTAGCTCTTTGAGCCTTTTTCCACCCTATATGTCCCATTGTACTATCTTACCAGGATCAGGAGGCAACTTCCATGTCCTCTTCCTGGCCCAAAAAGCTTAGCTTGGCTGTCCATTTCTTCATGCCTTTTCATTGGAGTGTCTCTTCTCTGCATGGCATATTCCTCCTATATAATAGATCTTGTCCTTTCCCTCCATTCATCATCTAAGAAATACTTAATGCCCAGTTGCTTTGGACTGAATTGAAATGGTCATGCAGCTTTAGGCAAAATGTAGAACTGAACAAAAATCCATCTACTCCATGGAGCTGACTGTGTGTTGTGGAGAACGAGAACCCTCTTGTGTAACCCCTAGGTCCTGATTGAGCACATTGGAAACCTAGACCGAGCATACGAGTTTGCGGAGAGATGCAATGAACCTGCTGTGTGGAGTCAGCTGGCCTGCGCCCAGCTCCAGAAAGACTTGGTGAAGGAAGCCATCGACTCCTACATCAGAGCTGACGACCCTTCCTCTTACTTGGAAGTCGTTCAGGCAGCCAGTAGGAGCAGTAAGTTAACCTCTCCCCAGGGCTCTGCTTCTCACTGGTGTGAAGCCTGGCAAGACAAGGATGTCACCCTCCCAGGAATCTGCACATATTATACATCTAGAGATACTGGAGACACTGCTGAATGAAAATTTTTCGAAAGAACCTGAAATAACTGTTAAATTCTGTTAATGACACTAGTCTTCAGTTGAATGTTAACTAGATACTAGCTCTTTGGTTGACTAGACAGTTTAAGCACAATGGATAGCATTATCGTGGTAATCTTAAGGTCAGAAACTTAGACCCAGAGCTTCTTCTGGCCTTTCCAGTTGACTGTGGTGCTCACTTCTCCAGGGGCTGGAATAAGCATCCTGTTTCCTGGTGAGGTCTTTACTTGGTGAAATGGAAGTTCCCATCCTCAGGGTCAGCCCCCATGTGGTTCTGCCCTTTCTGTTTCTCCCACCTGGGATGGAGTTCTACTTATCAGGCAAACAAAGATGTTTACACGTCTTAGCTGAGGACAGAATGGGATGAATTGAGCCTCCTGTTTAAATTTAGCAGCTCTGAATTAACCTATTTTTGTTTTCTGTCTTTAGACAATTGGGAAGATCTGGTGAAATTCCTACAGATGGCCAGGAAAAAGGGCCGTGAATCCTATATAGAGACTGAACTTATTTTTGCCCTGGCTAAAACTGGTCGCCTGTCTGAGTTAGAAGATTGTATTAATGGACCCAACAATGCCCACATCCAACAGGTAGGTCATGCCCTGGGGACCATGAACTGCTGCACATAGGTTCAGGGATTTCTCCCTAGAGTGGCTCAAATATGCCACACAGTGAATTAAGTCCTTTATTACTGTCACTGGTATGGGAGTTAAGGCCACTGGCTGTGCACATCAGAATGATTCTCCTAGAGAAGAAAGTGTCAGGACTATGTGCCAGTGTTCTAGCTATTATTGCTGGAGAGCAAATTGAACTGAGCAATTGGCCAGGTAAAACAGATATGTTGGAAATTAATAGCTTTTCCATATGTCAGCAATTATCAAATAACATAATGGGAAAAATATTTTTTAAAGTCTATTTATTTTAAGAGAGAGAGAGAGCACAAGTCAGGGAGGGGCAGAGAGGGAGAATCCCAATCAGGCACTGACAGTGCAGAGCCTGATGTGGGGGTCGAATTCACAAACCGTGAGATCATGACCTGAACGAAAGTTGGCCATTTAACCAACTGAGCCACGCAGGCACCCCAAAGATATTTTTAAAAAAATTTTTAGGGGCACCTGGGTGGCTCAGTCGGTTAAGTGTCCGACTTCGGCTCAGGTCACGATCTCGCGGTCCATGGGTTCAAGCCCCGCGTCGGGCTCTGGGCTTATGGCTCAGAGCCTGGAGCCTGCTTCCGATTCTGTGTCTCCCTCTCTCTCTGACCCTCCCCCGTTCATGCTCTGTCTCTCTCTGTCTCAAAACTAAATAAACTTAAAAAAAAATTAAAAAAAAAATTTTTTTTTAATGTTTATTTTTTTGAGATAGAGCATGAGCAAGGGAGGGGCAGAGAGAGAGGGAGATGCAGGATCCAAAGCAGTGTCAAGACTGCTGAGGTGTCAGCACAGAGCCCGACGGGGCTCAAACCCACAAACCTTGAAATCATGACCTGAGCTGAAGTCCGATGCTTAACTGACTAAGCAACCCCCAAGCACCCCAAAAATATTTTTTAAAGTAGGAGTAACATCAGGGAGCCTGGGTGGCTCAGTCGGTTAAGCATCTGACTCTTGATTTCAGCTCAGGTCACGATTTCATGGTTTGTGAGAGCAGCAGAGAACCTGCTTGGGATTCTCTCTCCTTCTGTCTCTGCCCCTTCCCTACTCGTCCTTTCTCTCTCCCTTTCTGTCTCTCTTTCAAAATAAATAAACTTTAAAAAAAAATGAATAACACAAAAATGTTTAAACTTAAGGAAAAATGTTAAATAAAAAAAAGATCTGAAGAACTGTAAAGTCTGCTATTTCCTCAGGTAAAGTGTTACCCCTAGAAAAAGTGATAGAGATGAAGGGATAATGGAATGTATTCTAACCCCTCTTAAAAGAAAACACACACTTTACTGAAATAACACAAAAGTGGACTTTTGATTCTTTAATTCAGAGTAAGAACCAATTAACTGGAAATTAGGTTGGGGTTTTATTTAAAAAAAAAATTTTTTTTAACGTTTATTTATTTTTGAGACAGAGACAGAGCATGAACGGGGGAGGGTCAGAGAGAGGGAGACACAGAATCTGAAACAGGCTCCAGGCTTTGAGCTATTAGCACAGAGCCCGACGCGGGGCTCGAACTCACGGACCGTGAGATCATGACCTGAGCCGAAGTCGGCCGCTTAACCGACTGAGCCACCCAGACGCCCCTAGGTTGGGGTTTTAAAAGGGCTTAAAAGTTCATCATGTAATTTTATAATTAAAATTCCAGATGAAAGGTAAAAGTTGAGAAGTTTTGGGGCACCTGGGTGGCTCAGTCGGTTAGGCATCCAACTTCAGCTCAGGTCATGATCTCACGGTTTGTGGGTTCGAGCTCCACATCAAGGTCTGTGCTGACAGCTCAGAGCCTGGAGCCTGCTTTGGATTCTGTGTCTCCCTCTCCCTCTCTCTCTCTCTGTCCCTCCCTGACTCACGCTCTGTCTCTCTGTCTCAAAAATAAATAAAAATGTTAAAAAAAAAAGTTGAGAAGTTCTTCCTTAAAAAAAGTTTTAAATATTTATTTGAATCTTTGTGTAAGGAAGGAATTTTTAAGAATATAAGCAGTGGGGGGCGCCTGGGTGGCTCAGTCGGTTGAGCGTCCAACTTCAGCTCAGGTCACAATCTTGGAGTCCGTGAGTTCGAGCCCCGCGTCAGGCTCTGGGCTGATGGCCCAGAGCCTGGAGCCTGCTTCCGATTCTGTGTCTCCCTCTCTCTCTGCCCCTCCCCCATTCATGCTGTCTCAAAAATAAATAAATGTTAAAAAAAAAAAAATTAAAAAAAAAAAAGAATATAAGCAGTGAAAGAAAGCACAAAGGAAAGTATCAGTTCATCTAATGCATAAAAGTTTTAAATATATGTATATTCCTAATCATGGGCCTCATAGGTCTAGATGTAAAAATAAATCCGAAGAAAGAAGAAAAGGCCCACAGAGCCTTACATATAAATACTTAATTATTGCAGCATGATTTATACTATTAACAATTAAAAGCCAGTGTCCGAAAAAAGAAAATAAGTAAACAACATCCACCAATGGAATATAATACAGCCATTACAAGTATTTAGAGCCTTGTTTGTGATAGAAAAACCTTTCAAAGTAAGTTCCAGCTGAGTGAAATCCTGCATGTACAATATGATGAACGTATCTACCTGCCTAGAAAAATGTCCCAGGTGGTGATAGTGAAGAACTCAGGGTTACGGATTGGGCAGTACTATTCCATTTCCTTTCACTTGCCTGTGTTTGCCAAGTCTTGTTTTAATCGGTGACCATAACTTTTATAATTACCTTTATGATCAGAAAATTAATAAAGGTATTAGAAAATGATACCTTGTCCCCAGCAACATGGATGGAACTGGAAGGTATTATGCTGAGTGAAATAAGTCAGTCAGAGAAGGATAGATATCATATGTTTTCACTGATATGTGGATCTTGAGAAACTGAACAGAAAACCATGGGGGAAGGGAAGGGGAAAAAAATAAATACAAACAGAAAGGGAGGGAGGCAAACCACAGGAGACTATTAAATACAGAGAGTGGTGTGGATGGGTGGATGAGGGATTTGGGGAGAGGGAAAATGGCTGATGGGCATTGAGGAGGGCACTTGTTGGGATGAGCACTGGGTGTTGTATGGAAGCCAATTTGACAATAAATTATATTCATAAAAAAAAGGAAAAATGAAACCTTGTCCAGAATCTCCCTCTGAATTCATAATAGAATTCTCCTGGCTAGTGAGCCTATTATATATCATAGCCAGAGATGCTGCCCTGGGTCACACAGAAGGTATTTCCCACTGGAAGCTGGCCAGACTGGGAAGCCCAGATGGCTTTTTTTGTTCTTCGCCTCTGTACATGGCGGCCCTAAGGCCCTGTTCCCTGCCTTCCACAGTCCTCCAAGGTGGGCTCAGTACACTTCAGCCAGATCCAGCCCACCACCTGTTTTTATGTTTCCCACAGTCTGGCTTCTGCTGACTACATTCCCATGATGTCAATTAACTCATTTTCCCTGGATTGTCTATAAATTGGTAGTAACAACAGTCTTAAAGGATTGTAAACTTTGACACAATACTTCATTAATCCATCCATTCAACAAACTTTTCTTGAGCATCTGCCATATGCCAGGGTAGGGACTGTGGATGCAGGTGTGACAATAGTAGTCAGATTTCTCCCTTTGTGGATCTTAAGATCCATTTGAGAAATTTGTGATGTGTTAAATGGTATGTGTTTAGAAGAAAAGTGCAGCAGGGAGGTGGGGCAGTGTAGAACAGGTGATGTGGTAAGGTGGGCGGTGCCCTTCTAGACAGGTGGCTAGGAAGGTGTCCTGCAGGTGAATTCTTGAGTCTGCATCCCTCTGGGGGAGGAGGCCTGAGTGCAGAGAGAACGGCCTGTGCAGGGGTGCCTTGAGGCGTGTTTGCGTGTGTTGCAGGAGCAGAGGTAGTCCAGGTGACTGAGGCAGTACAGTCAAACACGGGCTCACAGTTCAAGCCAAAGAGGGGAGAGGTGGGTTTTTTGGCATGGCACGTCGGGACTTGTGGGCCACCAGCAGGATTCTGGATTCCACTCTGGGTGAGACCAGAGGACTCTGAGCAGAGGAGACCATGATCTGGTCTTAAGGGTTAATAGAACTCCTCTGGTTGCTGTCCTGAAAACAGACTGAAGCACAGAGGCAAAAGCAGTGAGAGAGATAAGAGGCTGTTCAGTAGCCCAGGCCAGAATCAATGGCCACTCAGAGAAATGAGTTAAGGTGAGTGACAGAGAGCTGGTGGTAAGCTTGGGTTGCTGGTGGAGTGTGAGTGAGAAGGGGGAGTGAGGCAACTATGCCATGTGGGGCATAAGACAGTCCTGGACAGATGGACTTGTGCCTACTGAGGTGGGGGCCATGTAGGAGCCTGCCTTGGGGGCAGTCAGGACTCATGCAGACAAGTTCGATCTCGGCTTCCATGGGCATCTGTCCAACTGGGTACAGGAGTACAATTTCCAAGGAGAATTTGGGACAAGAGCTATAAATGTAGCAGCCTTCAGTGTGCAGTTGACACTGTGCAGTGGGGAGAGGCTGAGGCCTGAGACCAGGCACCCCAACAGGGAAAAATTGAGCTGGAAAGTGGCTGGGAGTGGGGACACAAAAGCAAGGGGTTGTACAGGGAAGCAAGTAGGGGTCTGTCAGGGAGAGTGATGGGTAAGCCAGATGCTGTGCATCCTGAGCTGGAGATGCAGCAGCGGTGACCCTGTTAGGGAGTCGGCAAGAGCCTAATTGCAGAAGCCCAAGAGGACAGAATGAAACTGGGAACAACTCTTAAGAAACATCTCTTCTAAGAAATGTGGCTCAGAAGGAAAGAGTAGAAGCAGAATGGTAGCTGATAGCTGGACTCAGATCTCAGTGAAGATTGGTTGGTTTGGTTTGGAGCTGGGGAAAACAACAGTGATTCCTTAAGCTTGTAGGAGTGATTTAGTACAGAGGGAGAAATCTCTGCCAGGGCTTACAGAGGAGAGGGGCTGGGGTCATGTGCACAATGGAGTTGGATTTGGTGGCCAGGTGAGGGCCACAGATGCAGCTAGGGGAAAGGCTCAGTCCTAGTGCTTATGGAAGGGTTCTTCTGATTGTGTCTGTCTCCTCACGGGCTGGGAAGCCAGGCACTCAGCTTGAGCTGCTGGATTTGGGGAGGGGAGATAGGAAATGGTGTACAAGGAGTAAGTACCTGGGTTGAGAATTGCTAGTGTTGGGAGCTCCTCTGGGATCATGTCATAAATTGAAGAGAGCCTGGGCAGCACTTTGGGGTTCAGTTGTTTGAATTTAGCTCTGCAGTCCCAGGTGTGGAGTTGACAGAGAACCACTCTGAATAGGACTGGGGTTTGACTGAGTGAGCAAAGCCAAGTATAACCAAGGGAGTGAGGGGAGAGTCACATGGCTTGCCAACAGCTGGCAAGCTGGGAGGAGAGTTGGCAGGGTATAGATGGGAGTGGTGGGGTGCTGGAGGCGGTAAGCTGGAAAGGAAGGGAGGTGGCAGGCAGAGAATGGGTTCTTGTGCTAGGCTTCCCAGGGGTGGCACCTGATAGTAACCCCCTGTTGCCATGAGGAACACAGGTCCTCAGAGCAGAGGTAGTCAAAGAAAGCTAAAGCCCTCTCGAAATGAGGGAGATCTGTGGATGACAGCAAGAACGAGGGCTGGTGTGTGATCCCTGGCAGGCTATTCTCTGGTGGGCAGCTGTTAGTGGGGAGGAGGGGACTGGCCTTGAAGCAGCAAGGAGCACAGCTCTGAGGCCAGGCCTACTGGGGTACAGATGTGGGAGATGACAGCCAGTATACACAGGAGCAGGTAGGTGGAGACCACAGGCTCAGTGGCACACTTCCTTCTTCAGAAGTTCTGTGGTGGCCCAGGCTGCTGTGTAATCAGAAAGATACTCATCTTCTTTGAAAACAGAATACCCGTGTTCTTTGAGAACACCCCTGTCACTTAGAAACTTTAAACCAACTCTAGAGAATCTTACCATTTAAGAAGGGCTCAGAAAGCTACTCGGTTGTTCATAGGTTGGAGACCGCTGTTATGAGGAGGGAATGTATGAGGCTGCCAAGCTGCTCTACAGCAGTGTTTCTAACTTTGCCCGCCTGGCTTCCACCCTGGTCCACCTTGGAGAGTATCAGGCAGCCGTGGACAGCAGCCGCAAAGCCAACAGCACCCGGACGTGGAAGGAGGTAAGCATAGGAAGTCTCCAGGAGACCACTAGTCTCCCAGGCCTTCCTGCCTTATCCTTCCTTCCTCCACACCCTTGTGCCAGCTGGGATGTGTCTGGATGCCTGTCTTGTCCAGGCAGGATTCTGAGTCTTCAGGAAGGCTCAGAGACCCTCATAAGCTAGCATTTGTGGTTGAGGCAAAGGCCCTAGAGAACCCTGTGTTCGACCAATCATCTCCCAGAAGTTGTCTTAATAGCATGGAATTATCAGTATGAGAAGTCATATCATAATTTAAAATATTTTTTAAAATCGTATGACCTTATTAGTGGTATAATCAATGTAAGTTGGCATTTTGGTCTCTTGTAGTAAATTGGTAGGGCATGTTGTCTTATAGCGAGCTCTCTGATGATATCAGAATCCTCTGAGAGTAGAAAAATGTTTGTAAAGAGAAGTGCAAAAGATTTAGCTTCAATGAATCTCTGAAGTATTATTTAATAAAAGATTAAAACCCACCTAAATGTCCAATATCAAGGGCATGGCTAAATAGTGTACATATTGCAATGCTACCAAAATGAACAGGAGGTTACAGAAGAAGAGGTTTCAAGTATTCTGTGAGAAATGTGTAGTAAGTAGAATGTCAAGTGTAATTCCATTCTGTGAGTATGTGAGAGAGAGATCTGGTGGTTGCTATATAACAAGAAAAATAGTGAGTAACAATTGTGTCTCAGGGTAATGACCAGTTTTCGCTGGGTTATGTGTTTTTTTTTTTTTTTTTTCTGGGTTTCTGCCAGCTCTGCCTATAGGTATGAGGTCTCTCTTTAGGCCTTGAAAGAAGAGCAGCTTAACGGCCCTTTCTGAGTCCTTTTGAGCAGAAGCCCAAGAGGTTCTTCCACTTCTCAGAGCTTGTTGTCATTAAGTGCCCATACTGCAGAATGCCTAAAACAAAAGTTCAGTTTAAAAAATATTTATGAAAGCTCCTCCTGTATAAACAGTACTCAGATCTACTGTGCTCCATTGACAGTTATTCTTGAGCTTTGTAAAACTGTTTTCAAGTCCCAAACCTGAAATTCCAGCTTTGCTTCCCTGTCACCCAGAGAGACCTCCACATCTCAGGGGATAGAAGTAATTCATGATCCCTCTTCTCTCTGGTCTCAAACACCCCCTTGGCCTGCAGATTAGAAATGTCATTATTGTTCCTCCCAGTCTCACACAGCTCACCTTTCAGTTATTTACTTACTCAGAATCTAACTTTAAAAACCCTGTTTGCTGCTATTTCTTCATTGTAGTTGCATCCCTGGAAGCCAGCTGTTGTGGCACTGTGCCCTGTCTTGGGAACACTCATGCTGTCTGGCCTTCCTTCCTATAGGTATGCTTTGCATGCGTGGATGGGCAGGAGTTCCGCCTTGCACAACTGTGTGGTCTTCACATTGTCATTCACGCAGATGAGCTGGAGGAGCTGATACGCTATTACCAGGTAATTAGTCTCTGGCCAGAAGTGATCTCTACTGGCAGTGGAGATGATTAGTGAGACTTAAATGCTCCAAATAAAGAGACACTCATTCCCTTATCACATCCATGGGTAGGCATACAAAGCACTGTCTCTATGGGAAAGCCTTTTCATGTGCTAGACATAAATCCATATGCTGTCCATAAATCACATTGGTATGTTAGATCTCTTGGACCTCACTGCTGGCTGGTATTTGTGTTTTTAACACAAATGGAGTTTTAACACAAAAGGAGTACGCCCCCTTCTCTTGTGTCCTTGGACCTTCAGAAGCCCAGACAGTGGCTTGCACATGTGGATAACCATTGGGTAACTTGCTGGGAACACTGTGACCCAGTCATGGCAGAGCCACAACCTATACCCCAGTTGCCCAGAGTGTGTGGCCCACAGAGGGTATGATTATCAGGTGCCATAGAGACAGAGGACATGTGACAGTCCAGGGGAGGGAACCCCAGGAGAACTTTGAAGGGTGGAAGCTGTCCGTGTCAGTGTCATAGTTAAGTTTCACTGTCAAGTGGTTGACACACATCAGTGTGTTTGGGGCCTGGGCCTCTGCTTATGGGAGTCCTGGAACTGTGTGGTCATACCTGGTGGAATCAGCATAGCAGACTAAAGGTTTGATTTTGCTCAGCAGTACTGTTCCCATGGAACTCAAGCCCCAGCCTCTCTCACTGAGTCGACAATAAGGACTGGAGGGAACTTAGTGAGTCACAGGGTTCAAGGGGCCTGTGAGCTTGTGAGCGTGGGTACCACTGGAGTCTAAAATGCCAAGCTAGGGGCGCCTGGGTGGCTCAGTCGGTTAAGCGTCCGACTTCAGCTCAGGTCACGATCTCGCAGTCCGTGAGTTCGAGCCCCGCGTCGGGCTCTGGGCTGATGGCTCGGAGCCTGGAGCCTGCTTCCGATTCTGTGTCTCCCACTCTCTCTGCCCCTCCCCCATTCATGCTCTGTCTCTCTCTGTCTCAAAAATAAATAAACTTAAAAAAAATAAGAAATAAAATAAAATAAAATGCCAAGCTAAGCTTGATGACTTCTTAGTGACATATGCTTTCCTATTCCACAGAAGTTAGAGAAGTAAAACTATAAACAGAGAAAGTAATAAAGCAGTTTGGTGGCTTACAGAATACTTCATTTGTTCAGCAAATGGTGGAGTACCTGCCATGTGCTGGGCATTATTCTAGATAATGGTATCAGTGTACATAACAGAAAAACCCACATTCAGTTGAATTTACATTCAGTGAGGTTGACAGGCAACAAACGTCATGTTTGGAAGTGATGAGTAACAGCGACAATGGAGTGCCTGGGTAGAGCTTCATGAAGGGGCCGTCAAGGTCATACTAACTGAGAGGCCAAAACCGAACAGAGACCTGGAGAAATTGAGGGGTCTGGTCATGGGGATATTTGAGTGGTAGGGTCAGCAGCCAGGGCAGAGTCCAGAGGTAGGAATGTGCCAGGTATTTGAGGAAGGGCCCTGGGGGACACAGATCATCATGAAGGACTCACAGCAGGACATAGGACCTGAAGGTAAGGGGCCATTCTGGCTTGCATGTTGAGAATAGACTTTTCCTGGGGCAGGGAGAAAGGGGGAGGGGGCAGGTGGCAGCCGGGAGAACACTGGGGCAGGTGATGTGGGGTTAGAAGTGCTCAGGCGATCAGGTTTGGGGGGTGTTTTAAGTGTGCAGCCAAATTGATATGTTAGTGGATTGTGTGTGGGTGAGAGAGAAAAGTCCAGGATGACTCCATTTATTTCGGGCCTGAACAACTAGAGATAGAGTTCTCACCAGTGGACATGGGGAAGACTAAAGGCAGAGGCTGGTGGAAGGGAAGGACAGGGATTAAGTTTTGGACATACCAAGTTTGAACTGCCAATTGGATGTTCATATAGAGGTGCCAGAGGTGGGAGATGGAAACAGGGCCTGGTATTTAGAGAAGAAACCCAGCTAGAGAAATGAAATAGGACACACAGATGGGACATAAAGACACACAACTAAGTGAGGTCATGAGGGGTGATAGCAGATAAAGAAGAGCAGAAAGCGAGTCCAGGGCCCTCCAGCATGGGTTGGGATAAAGTAAGAAGAAGCTCCAGAGAACAAGGCATCTGAGTAGCTGTGCACAGGAGGGAGGGACAGTTAGCCAGACAGGGTCCTGCTGAGGAACTTGCTACAAAAGGGAGTAGAAAAATGGGATGGCACTGGTAGGGACCATGGGGTTAAAAAAGATTATTTCTGGATGGGAGAATTAGCAGGATGTTTGCTAAAGGCAAGCTGTGGAGGGAAAAGCTGATGCCAAGAGAAAAGAAGACCATTGCTGGCCCAGCAGCCCCAGTAGGTGGCAGGAGCTGGGGCCTGGGTTCCAGGCTGGCTGGATCCTAAGCAGGAACACAAACAGGTGCAGATGCTAATAGGGTCAACATAGGCTTTTGCTTCTGATGGCTTCCATTTCTCAGTGAAGCAGGAACAAGGTTATCCACAGAGTGAAGACAGGGAGTGAGGAGGGTGTGAAATAGCCCTCTGGGGATGACCCTTGAGGTTTTCCGGCATTAATGTGATGGGAACTAGTCAGACTGAGCTCAGGCATGTTGGCAGGCTGGAACCAGAGTGTATAACTGAGAGGGAGCAAGGCTGGCCACCCCAGGTGCATTTACCCCTACCCCAAGCATATCTGTTGGTCTGTCAGGATCGGGGCTACTTTGAGGAACTGATCTCCCTGCTGGAGGCAGCCCTGGGCCTGGAGCGGGCCCACATGGGCATGTTCACAGAACTGGCCATCCTCTACTCCAAATTCAAGCCTCAGAAGATGCCAGAGCACCTGGAGCTCTTCTGGTCCCGAGTCAACATCCCAAAGGTAATCTAGCCATCCTCGGGGTTCTAGCTGCCATGTGCATGTGTGGCACAAGCCCAACCCATGGCTGTCCCTGCAGGTGCTGAGAGCTGCAGAGCAGGCGCACCTCTGGGCAGAGCTGGTGTTCCTCTATGACAAGTACGAAGAGTACGATAATGCCGTCCTTACCATGATCAATCACCCTACTGATGCCTGGAGGGAAGGGCAATTCAAGGATGTCATTGCCAAGGTAAGAGAGTGCCCAAGCATCAGCTCCTGCCTGCTGTTGCCCAGCCTGTCCTGGGGGCGGGTGGGCCAAATGCCAGTGTGTGTGCCTCAGGGCATGTTGCCATCATCTTGTCAGAGTCTCACTGCCCTCTGTGCAGGTGGTGGTGATTCCATCTGCACAAAGGGAACAGGGAACAGATGCTTAGGGTGGGTAGTGACTGGCCTAGGGCCCCACAGCTAGGCAACAGGCAGGGGGTGAGGTCCAGGACCATTCTCCCCACCCTGCTCTCACACAGGGTCCTGGACAGCCAGACCCTGGCGTTTGCTCTTCCTTCTGCCCTCTGGAGGGACTCCCACCTCCAGACCCGGTCTATATCATTTCCTATCATATTGTTTCATATTTTCTACCTTATGGCATATTTTTTCTTTATATCTCCCCCTCCAAAACTTCCAGCTCCAGAGAACACAGGCTCCTGACAGAGGTGGAGTCATGAGCCCAGATCTACTGGCCTCTGGGTCCCCACTCTTCCTAGGAGCCTCTATCCTCCCATAGTCTAGTCATGCTAAACCAGGGTGCTTGCCAAGCTATTTCACTAGCTGCCAGATACTGTTGGAAGAGGTCAGGTCTGGGGACATGTACCAAGCGGGCCTCTGCTGTTTTGTTTCTGGGATCAGAGTGGGCCTTGCCTCCAAGCCTCTCCTTCTTTGTGAGCTCTGTGTGTATATTAGAAGCCTAGGAGGTGAAGCTTTCTGTCATCAGTCTCTGGGTCTTTTGCTTTGAGTGTTCTCATTTTGTTCCAGTGGCTTTTCATGAATAACTTGCCCACAGGTCTCCCGTTTGCTGTCAGTGAAAGATAGCATTCTGACCATGTCTCTGTCGTGTTGCTCCCAAGGTGGGGGCATGGCTCCTTACATCTGGATCAGAGGGCCATCTGTCTTCTGTTCCACATATGACTGCTGAGTGGAGGTGTGGGTGACAGGTGGGGTACCTACCCAGGTCTTAGCATCTGAGGTCACACACATCAGTGCTATTCAGCATAATCAGTGAGATCACTGGCCATTTGACACACATCCTACCCTGTACAGGGTCTGCAGGTTGCTAATGGAAGGGCAGGCTAATAGAAGAGAAGGCCCTAGCACACATGAATAACATGCTGGAAAACACATACCTGATCAGTTCTAGGTGTGCTTTTCTCACATTAACTTGAATGCTATCAGGGTGCATTTTAAAGTTGATGATGTGCCATGGTTGAGGTGGCAGTGCTTTTTGTTTCTTAGTGGTGTCTGGAGCGTTGGAGCTGTCTAGGCAGCTGATGTGGCCCATGACCCAAGTGCAATCTACCCTGATGGTGGTCAGGATCAGCAGATTCCTAAAGAGAGATGGAGGTCAGCATGGCGTCTTGGGTCCCAGGTCACATGCTCATGGACGAGACTGTGTCTTGTGGGAAAACAGTGTTCATGCAGGTGACAGCTGAGTTCTGTTCTTAGTACAACACCAGTGCCTCTGCCTGTCTGCCATGTGGGAGACTCCTATGAGCTCAACATGTGGAGGAGAGAAAGGAGGTGGAGGACACCAGCAGGCATGGTGGCCTGCCAGAGAGGACATTGTTGGTACTGTGGGTACACAACAGGAGAGCTTTAGAATAGCCTGGCCACAGGACTGAGTGGTGGAGGGCCAAGCAGGGGTGACATAGACCAGGGTTACATCCTGGCTCAGCCATTTGCTATCTCTGTCACTTTGAGCTGGTGTCATCACTATCAACCTCGGTGACTCCATCCGTAAAATGGACATGTTTCCTGCCTGCCAAGTGTTCAGTGGCAAGTGCCCAGCCAACAGCAGGTGCCTCTCACAGGTAGCGCAGTGTCAGGAACCAGTGCACCCTAGCTGGTCACCCTTGAGCCTCAGTTTTCTTTTCTTCAAAATAGGAATAATGCCCTGTCCCTAGGCCTTGGGTAGTAGTAGCCATCCTTACCAACTGCACAAGTGGGTATGGCTGTGTTGGTGCTCTCATCCTGGTACATGGCTCCACAGGAGGGTGCTGTGCAGATGCCAGTGCCCTAGATGGGAGCAGTGGATTCTTTAGAGGGTGCCAGATGCCTCCAGATCACCAGCTTGGTCCAACACAACACATGTCCATTGATCGACACCCAGAGTGGTGGGGCCGGCTCTTGTCCAGCTTCACAGCCACTGCAGTGGGGGAAGAGCATGGCCAATTGTGCTCTGTCTTAAGCCATCCAACCAGAACGATATGGGACACTCTGGTCATGCTTTAATGAAGGCTGCAAGGACTTGATCAAAAGTCAAGGAAAGTTATCCAGTGTGCCCTTGCCCATCCACCCCACCTTATGTCCCCACGGTCCTTTCTGCTTATTAGACATTTAGTCTGGCTGGCGACCATTGATCGGGTCCAGATACCACTGAGTAAAAGGGCCTGGCCGGAAGATTAGCAGTTCGAGAGCTCTGTGCAGTATGCCCAGGGGAGGGGGTGGGGGGCACTGCTCTCCTTTGCACCCACAAGGGCAGCACCAGGGACCCTGAAGCCATTCTAGGTCAGAATCTGTGGTGACAGTGACTGCTCTGCTCTGAGGGGCACATCTAAGATAGGGAGGGGAGAGGAGGGTAAAGTCAGTAACCAGCAAGAGTACCAGTAATGGGCAGAGCTATGGACAGTCATCTTCCTCCACCATTTGGTCTGCAGATGTCACGGGCCCACATTGCTGCTAGCTCACCTGGACCTGGTATTGCTAGAGAGCTCCCATGCGCCCACCCCCTCCACCCAGTATGGCTCTAGTGTTGCCATGCCCTGTGTGTACCCCTGCACCTTTGTATGTTCCTTTGGACATGCTCATCACCACTAACCTGGCACAGTCCTTCTGGAGGCAGGAGTCACCTTGCTCTCCTCTGAACACAAGGCCCTACAGTCAGCAAGCCTGGGAGGGTAGCCTTCCTGGGGGCACAGGGTCAGCCTGGAGAGACTCAGCCCTCCTCTGCCTACCAGGGTACCTGGTCTGAACATCGTGGTGTCTTGTCTGAGAGCAGTGGAAACATAACAGGATTTGCTGCTGCTCAGCCTGAGCTTCCCAGGGAGGACTGGGGGAATCTTGCTTGGATAAAACCATGTTTTGGTGTTTGGGTTTATCCTGGCTTGTTACCCCTCATGCATTCACTCATCAGATACTAGCTGAGCATCAACCCCACGTCAGATACTGCAATGAATCAGGAAACAAAGGCCAGCCTCTTAGGTCATTGAGATGCAAGTGCTGAGGAGAAAAATGTCACAGAGATGGGAAAAGGGGCACATTTGGTCTTAAAAGGGGCAGTCCAGCCTCACTAATAAAGTGCACCTGGGCAAAAACCAGAAGTTCTGGTGGATTGTACGGCATCTTAGGTGAGTGGGGCAACCTGGGGATTGACATGGGCTGACCCTCAGCTCTTCCCTGACCTGCAGGTTGCTAATGTGGAGCTCTACTATAAAGCCCTGCAGTTCTATTTGGATTACAAACCTCTGCTCATAAATGACCTGTTGCTTGTGCTTGCACCCCGGCTGGACCATACCCGGACTGTTGGCTTCTTTTCAAAGGTGAGTCAGCCAGCATTCCAGGGCCAGAGAAGGGTGTGTTGGGCCAAGGTCATGTGAATGATAGTACCTTAATAATCAATTTTTTAAATCAGTCCCCAGCAAATGTAAATATTAAATGTATCAAACTGCTTTTAGGTTTCAGATGTAGCTTTGTATTTCAGCCAAAATGTTCATAAATGAAATTGACATTTACTCAGTAACCCAGGCAGCTCTTCATGTGTTAGTGTGTGTAGAGCATGCCAGTTGTAGGTGTCCCGGAGACCTGGAACTGGGCTGTACACGCTGGCCCATCAGTGTGCCTTGGGGCCCCAAGCTTAGTGCCCTGATGACTTACCCAAGTGCCCTAACCATTCTCCTGACTCGTCAGGCAGGCCAGTTGCCCCTAGTGAAGCCTTACCTGCGGTCAGTCCAGAGCCACAACAACAAGAGTGTGAATGAGGCCCTCAACCACCTACTGACAGAAGAGGAGGATTACCAGGTGGGTGTGGGGTGTGTGTTCTATCAGAGGGAAGTTGCAGCTCCTCCTGTGCCTCAGGGACCCATGCAGCTAGTGTTGGGCACTCGGGGACTAGAGAGCCCTTCTCTGTACTAGCCCTCTTCTCAGAGGGCTGACCTTGCAGAGGAAGGGTTGTGGGCCCCATAGGCCCCACGGATGGATGGGGAGGGGCCTTGCTGAGGCCAGTGAGTAATTCCTGGTTGCCTGTTCCACTATGTCCCTCACCCACGGAAAGGCCACATCTTTCTAGGGTTTGAGGGCATCTATCGATGCCTACGACAACTTTGACAACATTGCCCTGGCACAGAGGTTGGAGAAGCACCAGCTGATTGAGTTCAGGCGCATTGCAGCTTATCTATACAAGGGCAACAACCGGTGGGCCCAGAGCGTGGAGCTCTGCAAGAAGGACCATCTCTACAAGGTTGGTGTCCCAATGACCTCCCCACCCTGTGTGCTTCCTGATGTTTTGGGGGGTGTGATATGGTCACAGCCCCCTACCAGGAGACATTTGTGGGGCGACAGGGAGGATTATGTTAAGGAGGAAGTGTTTTTAGAACACAGACTAAGGATCCTTATCTGTCATTAATATAGAGCTTCTTTAAAGTTATTTGGATTAAGGAGCGCCCAGGTGGCTCCACTGGTTAAGCTTCCATCTCTTGGTCTTGGCTCAGGTCATGATTTCATGGTTCTTGAGTTCAAGCCCCGTGTCAGCGCAGAGCCTGCTTGGAATTCTCTCATCCCTCTCTCTCTACCCCTCCACTGCTTGTGTATACGGATGCACATGTGCTCTCTCTTGCTCACTGTCTCTAAAAATAAATAACATTTTTTTAAAATGGTATTTGGATCAAAAGAATAGCTCCCATGGAGTTGAATCTTTCCTGGCAGTTGTTTGTGAGTTTCTCTGTCCCAAACAGTGTGGCAGCATTCACTTGGCACCTATTTTGTTTTTGATCAATCCATATGTGGGGAATAAAAACACCAAAGTGAAAATCAAATTCAAAATACTTGTGTCTGCCCTTAAGCAGTGGCTAAGTACCATCCTCAGGTCTGGATCTGGATCTGGGCATCTGAAAGCCAGGGTGGGCTGCTTGGAGAGATCCCAGGCCCTTGAAGGCATTACCTTCATTCCACCTGACCTCAACATCTCCCCAGTGGGGTAAAGTGCAGTTGCACAAGAGGGCCATTGTTGTAATGTGCTGTGCGGCTAAGCTGATTTCCAAGGGTTCCATGTGCTGTTTCCCCTGAGAAGCCTTTTCTCAAGGCCACGAGCTTCACCTAAAGGTGTTAATCCCAGAACTGTCCTTGGCATCCCTGAGTACCTTCCTAGGATGTGGGCATGCATCTCTCTCTCATAGCACATGGGCTGAGGCCAGAGAACTCTGGACATCAGGGGCATGTCAGGCTTCATCCCAAGTTGTTACCTCCAGTTTGGGACTGTTAGGTAACATCTCTTCACTTTTCGTGACAGTGCTCGTGGTCCTTCGTGGGGTGCTTACAGGACCCTGCAGAGGGAGCTCACAGACAGCTCATCAGGGTACTCAGACGCTGACTCTGGGAGGTGGCAGCAGGGCTCCAACACACCAGAGGGAAGCTGCCCCCAGGTAGGGGGTCCCAGCTGCCCCAACCTGCCAGTGTGCACGCCAGCATCTTGAGTGCATGACCCCTACCAATCGGACAATGAGCAAGTGAGCAGTGTGTGAGAACTGCCAAAAGGGCATTTGTCCTCTTCCAAACCAGTCCCACTCCGAGCAACGTGTGCCACGAAGAGAATCCACAAGGACAAAGCCACAGGCAGAAAAATGTTGGCATACATTCCAATACCCTTGTTCTCAGCAAGGGTGACTCTGACCCCCAGGGGATTGGTTGTCACATGTGAGGGTGTGGTACTACATCTAGTAGGTGGAGGCCAAGGTGGTGCTACAGAGCCTATGATGCACAGGCCCCGACCCTACACACAAGTGTCAGCCATGCCTTGGCAGCAGAGCCCACCCTGCATGGAAGTCCTGGGAGGATGGGTGGTTCACAGTGTGCCACCTGGGGGGTTAGTGAGTGGCCGGTGCTGGCTTCTAGGACAGCTGTAAGACAATAAGCATGCTTTCCAGATTGCAGAGGTTGGGTGTAAAAGCCCAGTGGTCACTCAGCCATCAGGGCAGCCACCTTGGAGAGTGTGCACTCTACCTGAGGAGCTGGCAGAGTAACTGCATGTGGGAGGCTGGGACTGTTGAGGAGCCACAAGACTAGAGGGGCATGAGGGAACATGTCAGGACATGGGAAAGTGAGGGTTAGGGGGCCCTCATGCCCATGAGTGAAGAACACTCTGCAGAGGTATAGTCACAGGCTAAGGATAGTGAAGGGCAGGGCAAGGACCTGGAGCAGAGCCCTGGCAAGTGCTGCCAGTGGTTTGGGAAGGAGGTTGAGGGATGGGGATGAGGTAGAGAGCTAACGCGTACACTGGCAGAGTTTAGGTCATTGATTTCTCACCATTGTGGCTAGAAAATAGAAATTACTAATTTATTGATGGCTATCACTAGGCGGCATGATTCTTTATGTTTTAGACAAATCTGCAAATGTGAAAGCGATTAGGGACTTTTGAAGGTACTTTTTTTATGTCAGGAAGAAAGGGAAAATTGCTATTTCTTGAGCACTGGCTTTATCCCTTGTAGCTGCTGCATGTTGAGTCCAGAAGGGTAGCGCTGGTTGTTGACCCAAGCATAATAACCCCGGCCTTTACTGGAGCCTTGCTAGCTCTGTTACCATCCCCTTTCAATGGGCAACCCCATGCACCCCCTCTGCATGCCAGTAGGGCTGCAAGGCCAGAGCCTGTCTCCCAGGGCACCTGCACCCATGTGTGCCACCTCCCTCTCGGTATTTCGGCAGGTCTGTGAGAGTCTGCTGCCAGGAGTACACTTGGTGCCCTCCATGGCTCTCCTGGAGCTGGTACTCCAGCCTACCAGAGGGCAGCCGAGGCACAGGGACCCCTCTGCAGGCGAGGATGTCCTTTGTGGGGCCTGGCACCATTCCGTGTCCTACCAACTCAGAAAGTGCCTCAGGTAGCACAAGGCAGAGTGGACCTGAGCTGTGCGTCTGCCTTGGTTGCAGGATGCCATGCAGCATGCTGCAGAGTCTAGAGATGCCGAGCTGGCCGAGAAGTTGCTGCAGTGGTTCCTGGAAGAGGGCAAGCGGGAGTGCTTCGCGGCCTCTCTCTTCACCTGCTACGACCTGCTTCCTCCGGATGTGGTGCTGGAGCTGGCCTGGAGACACAACCTCGTTGACCTGGCCATGCCCTACTTCATCCAGGTGATGAGAGAGTACCTTAGCAAAGTAAGTGTGGGCTCTGCTGTGGCTCCCTTGCCACCATGTGGCACAGCTATGACTCTAGCTCAGGTCTATAGAGGTCCTCTGATGGCCCGTGGCCTCTGGGGGACCAGTCCAGGTTGTCCAACCAGCCCTGTCCACCTTTGAGAGACGCCTCGTGCTTTCACAGTTGAGTGTTTTGTGCCTAATATTAACCTCTTCTAGAAAATCACCTTGGGGGCTCTGGGTAGAACTGAGCCCCTCCCCACAGGGGACTTGCATCAGGTCTCCCGCACACTGCCAGGGCACACAGTGGGTGTGTTCGCCCACAGACCAAGGCTCTGTGGGGTGAGAACAGTGAGGCACCAGCTGGCAGAGCTCCAGCACACGGTCCATGGGCTCTGTGTGGTCTGTTTACCTCTCAGCACGCCTCCAGTGGAGTTTGGGGTGCATTCATTGGCAGACCTGTCGTGGTAACCCCCCTTTTGCCAAGCACTTAGTAGGAATGTTAACACCTTGACAGGTAGGTAGTCATCCCCTCTATGACTGCAGATGTGGGTTCGGATCCAAAGCTGATAGATGAAGACATGGGCTCATACCCACGTCTCCCTGGTCCTGAGGCCATATTCATGTCTTACTTTGTTGCTTCTGCCACTCTAGATGTCAGTTGGTGGCCTTGGTGGCCCACTCTGGCTTTCTTTGCAGGTTGATGAGCTGTTTGACAAGATGAGAGTATCTGATTTTAACTCTCCCTGTGTGTTGAAGCCCTAGGTCCTTGTCTGGGACCTAGCTGAGGCACTGTCCAGAGACCCTTGTCACCTAATCTGGTTTGTTTCTAAGGCTGCAGAAAAGCTGACACTCAGCAGCACCTACTGGCCCATCCAGCCATATACCTATCCTTCTTCTAGCCACAAGGACACCCCACGATGCCAAGAAGCCACTAGGCTAGGGCCTCTTTCAGTAGTGTGAGGGAGGGGGGTGGCCTCTAGGAGTTAGTGTGGGGTTTATGGAAGAAACAAGAAGCACAGGTGTGGGGTGGTGGTGGGGTCTGGCTGCCAGCTTTGGCCTATAAGGGCTTACTCTGTCTGCCACTTGCAGAGCCTCCTGGGAGCTGCCCAGCCCCTGTCAAGGGGTGCAAGGCCATCTCCCTGCTGCTGGAGGAGGGAATGCCAGAGTGTGTCCTAGTCCCATTTACACAGCACATCTGAGTGGGAGGTCTCCCAGGACTCTTCAGGGGATGGGGAGAGATAGTGCTGACCATGTGCTGACCATCTTCAGGCTACTAGGGGACATAGACTGGTTGGATTTACAAGAGTCCCTCGTTCCTCAACTATAGTGGATGGCAGCTCCTTAAAGGAAGTGTCTGTGCTGTGTTGGAGCTTGTCTTCAGAAAGTGCTGCATGGTTTCTGCTTTTCCCATCCAGAAGTTGTCTTAACCTGGAAGCAGTTTGTCTGCTGTGCTCCAGAATAAAGAAGGATGCATATGGCTTGAGTCTCTTCCTAGAGTCAAGGCCCATGAGTTAACATAAGAGGAACTCGTGCCACTCAGACCTTCATTGCTGCAGGGGTTGGGACCTCCAGGGAGCCCCAAGGACTTGGGGGGAACACACTCCCTCTCTGTAGTGATGGAGGTCATCCTGGCAACCGTGTCACCTTGGTCAACACTGTGACTGCATAGCTAATTCAGAATGGGACAGTGTATTTGGTCTAAAGCTGCCTTCCTGCTGGAAGGACCTGCTCCCTGGCCCAGGGTCCCCAGACATATCCCCTAGTCCTTGAAGAAGGCAAGAGCTACTGTGGCGCTTGGTCTCACTGCTGCCCCACATGCCTCTCGACCAGCACCAGGCTTGGTGCCTATCATGTTGGGGATAGGATGGGCTCAATATGGGTTTCTTAGGCAGCTCTGGGATCTGGGCTGGGGCCCGACAGACTAGACTGCTCGGAGGTGGAAGGGCCCAGACAAGAAGACCACACCCCTTCCTGACTGAAGAACTTCACCCAGGGCCTCTTGATTCATTTGGGAAGCTTGACGGCCATCCGTCTAAGAAAAACTCACATGCCCAAACCCCCTGGCTCTCCCAGTGGAGGGTACAGGCCTAGCTTAGACCTCAGCCTGAGTGTCAGCCAACTGAAGGCAGAGAGTATAGATTGCAAGTCCATTGCACTGTCTTGTTCCTTCCTCACCTCAGCTCTGGTCCCAAGGAGGGAAAGGGAGGGAAAGGGAGCGTACAGGGCCAGTGACAGGGCTGTTCTGTTAGGGTTCTGGTGCCTAGCCTGATCTCTCCCAGGCCTGAGTGTACACAGGGCACATAATTTTTTCTTCTTTCTGACTTGAGTGCTTGTTTAGGGGGGTCCCAGACACACAGTTGCTGTTGCCCCCACTCGCATAGTGCTGTTTGCTCCTCAGGTCCCTGGCACCACTTTGCTCTGTTCCCTCTCCATCCATGTGTCTGCTGCAGCCTGTGGGTACCACGTAGGACAGCCCCTTGTGAAGCCTTGAGGAAGAGCAGGGAGGCAGCCTGACCTCTGATGGCTGTCCCTGCCCCCACCTCTAAGGTGACACATCCTCCCTGCCAGGTGGGATGTCCCAGATATCAGGTGACTGGTCTCCTCTGAAGGGGTGGGCAGCCTGGACTAGCTGGATGTAAGAAGTGCTACATTGTCTTGGCAGTGCCCCTGTATCCAGAGGAGAACCTAGCCCTGTGAGCTGTGCTGCATGTGCAGCCTGCAGTCACTGGCCATTGCTCTCGTGCACCAAGCAGCCAGGTGCCCACTTGGAAAGCACTGGGCTGGAATAGCAGTTAGGGGTCACCAGGGTCCCAGTGGGCACTCCATGTCTACCCAGTTACAGAGGCCTCACCTTGTGGATCAGGGGTCACTGCAGATATAGCATCTGCCCTGTAACCACCCTCAGCTCTGACTTTCCTGGAGGCTGTGTATTTGCCTCCTGGCCCCACATTCACCTCCTAGCCCAGACTGCAGGCAGCCTGTCAGGCAGGCACTCGAGTGCTCTTGCCTCTTTGCAGGTAGACAGACTGGATGCCTCGGAGAGCCTACGTAAGCAAGAGGAACATGTGGTGGAGCCCACCCCTCTCTTGTTTGGTAGGTAGCACCCCATTGCCCCTAGTCCCCTGTTCCTAGGGAGGGAAGAGTAGGGAAAGTGATTCCCTGACTGGGCTTCAGTCTCTGATGAGAGGGGATGGACAGGGTGGGGGACAGAAAGACCACGTGGCTGCTGGGTGTGGGGAAGGTCAGTGTATCCAGGAATGTTGAAGAAGCATGGCCATTGTCCTCCATTTTCTGAGGGCACCTGCCTTCTGTGAGGGTGCCCTTGCCTGTTCCTTGTGCCTAGCAACTGCCCAACTCTGAGCCGCTGCTGTGTGCTGCTCTGCCTGGTCCCAGGCAGCAAGGCTGCTGGTGGCTTTGACTTGAGAGCCTGCCTGGATGGCCTGGCTGTTGAGCAGACAAATTGGTTGGTGTCCACTGCACCAAGGCGCTTTGGGTTCTGGAGTGCATTGCAGGACTAACAAAGGCCTGAGGGTGTGGTGAGCACGCAGCATGTGAGCCTGGTCTCAAGTCTCCTGCCAACTGTGTCTTCTTCAGGGTCATTGTGCCCCTATCACCACCACCATTAATGTCAATCTGGTTTTTTTAGATTTTGATGGGCATGATTGAGACCCAGCCAGTTGAGCTAAGTAAGTGTCCCATTTTGGGACTAGCTTACCCTCTAGCCTGGCCAGCCTCTGTGGCTGGCCCCACAACAGCAACTCCCACTGTCCTTGCCCCCAGGCACCTGTTCTCCAGTGCCTGAACCTTGGGTGGTCAGGGCTGGTCTGCCATGCTGCTCCTTGGGCCCCTGTCCTCTCCTGGGCAGCAGGAGCTCTGCTCACCCTCTGCTTCTCCCTCTGCAGGCCAGCAGCTGATGCTGACAGCAGGCCCTGCTGCAGGCCCTGCCCCTGCTGGCTTCCCCTATGGATATGCTGCTGCACCTGCCTTCGCCCAGCCTCCTGTGTACGGCTTCAGCGTGTAGTGGGCACTCAGCGGCAACATGCCTCTATGGGGTTATTAACCTCAAGGAGCATGTCACTGCAGAAGCACAGAGGACCCTGATGGGAGGCAGGGACACCTGGAAATTATTTATTTTTGCTGAGGCCCAGGGATGGCCGCCTCTGAGCCATCCGGAATACCCTGAGGAGGCCAGGGGAGACACTGCCCAAGAAGACCAACTTGGGTGGACTTCTGCCTCCAGGTCCTCTGGCTGGAGCCAGGCATTCCTGGGGCGTTCTCCCCGAGGATTTCTTGCCCTTGGTGGGAGGGACACCTGGTCTTCACTCAGCACTGGCAGAATTGCCCCCTCCAGGCCACTCTGCAGACCCAACTGAACGAACCTTCTAACTAGCTCTGAGCCTCCTACTGATCATGAATATTAAAGTCGGTTTATCAAGGCAAAGCTTCCCTGCTTGGTGCTGGTGTGGGTAGCAGGGGACAAAAGATTGGCTGGGCCTCTTTGGGGATGAGAACCTGCGTCTGCCCAGGGGGAGATAGCCAGGGTATATTGGGGGTCTTTTCCTGCAAGCTCTGCACGGAGCTCCAAATCCCGTAGCGGGAGTGGTAGCCTCACAGACCGTCGGGTGTGGGAATGCCAAACTTCAGGGATGGGGCTAGCTCCTTGTGTCCCCGGGGGTGGGTCGGCCCTTCTCTCCACCCCCAACCGGGGATCCGGTCGTTCAGGCAGATGCAATGAGACCTGCTCCTTCTCGTGCCGGATTCTGCCTGATGCCGGGGCGGGTTTTAGAAACTGCACCTTGACCCACAGCTCCAGGCCCGGCACAGCACCGCCTCCCAAGGACCCTGGGCTCCGCTATTGGCTGGGCTGTCGACCCCGCCCAGGCGCCTGCCTCGCTTGCCCCGCCCCGGCCTCAGTTTCCCGGCCGGCAAAACAGGGCGGGCTGGAGGCGGGGCCCGGCTCGGACCACGCGAGGCGGAGCCCGGGAGCTGACGCGACCGCCCCGCCCCCCGGGCCCTAACCGTTTGTCGTCGCCGCCGCCGCCGCCGCCGCCGCCGCCGACCGAACGCCGAGAGCCGGAGGCTCGGACCCGAGGCCGACGCCGGGCGCCCCGCCTCCCCGCCTGCCATGGCCGCGCCCCGCGCTCTGGCGGCCGCCGCCCCCGCGTCTGGGAAAGCCAAGCTGACGCACCCAGGGAAGGCGATCTTGGCAGGTGGGCCCCTCCGGGACGCGGACCCCCGGCTTGCCCACTCCATCGGCCCCGCCGCGCTTCCGGGTGGGCCCGGGACGCCGAGGCCCCGCCTCACTTCCGGGTCGGGCGGGGGGCGCGGCCCCGGTCCTCAGCCAGAGCGTGGGGACTCAGCCTGCGTGTCGTCCCGCCGAGCCTAGCCAGGACAACGTGGGTGGGGTGGGGGAGGCTGCCGGGCCTCCCCTACACCAGAGGAGCCGGACAAAGTCCGGGGCGGGGGAGGGGCCGAGGCGCCAGCGGCGGTGGGCGGGGCAGTCCGACGGCCAGACGGTGGTCTCAGGGTCCGGGTCTCTGGTCTCCGCAGGCGGCCTGGCGGGCGGCATCGAGATTTGCATCACCTTCCCCACCGAATATGTAAAGACACAGCTGCAGCTGGACGAGCGCTCGCACCCGCCGCGGTACCGGGGCATCGGTGAGTAGAGGGCTGCTGGCAGGGGACGGCACCGAGAGGGCTGGCACCCGGAGGGCACGGCCAGGCCCTGCGCTCGGGGGGCAAACGAGGCGGGCTGTGGGGAGGTGCGAAAGGTGGTCTCTAGGGCGGTAGAGGGTCGCTGAACGCCCCCTCCTCCAGGGGACTGCGTGCGGCAGACGGTCCGCAGCCATGGCGTCCTGGGCCTGTACCGAGGCCTCAGCTCCCTGCTCTACGGCTCCATCCCCAAAGCGGCCGTCAGGTGAGGTGGTCTCCGGTGGCCGAGGGAGGGCATCCCGGCGACTGCGGCCCTTCTCATCCCACTGCCTCCCATTCCCAGGTTCGGGATGTTTGAGTTCCTCAGCAACCACATGCGAGATCCCCAGGGACGCCTGGACAGCACACGGGGGCTGCTGTGCGGCCTGGGTGCCGGTGTGGCTGAAGCCGTGGTGGTCGTGTGCCCTATGGAGACCATCAAGGTGGGGAGGGTCTCAGCAGATGATAAGGTGTGCAGAGGGGTGATGGGGTGGCGGGGACCATCCTGCCCTAGTGCTCCATGAAGACCATCGAGGTAGAGAGTGCCCTGCAGAAGCTGGGCAGAGTGTGCAGGAAGGGCCTCCTGTGGAGACTGGACTCTGTCCTGAAGGCAATGGGACAACTGACGTTAGGGTTTTTAAAAAGCTTTTATAAACAGAAAGCATAAGATAACACATGTTTACTGCCTAAGCTGTGGCAAATACCAGCAAACATAACTGCAGAGACTCTTTAGTAAGGCCAACCCTCTTGTTTCCTGGGGCCTTGTGTCCCTCGGTGGCTTTGGGTGGCTCTTTCCAGGTGAAGAGCTGCATCGCCAGCCCTGGTCTGATCTCTGTGGGCCCTGGGCCCGCAAGCCAATGGGCCAGGTATGCCCTTCAGTGGCGTCCTGGAAGCCAGTGCCTTTGCTTCCCTCTCACAGGTGAAGTTCATCCACGACCAGACCTCCCCAAACCCTAAGTACAGAGGATTCTTCCATGGGGTCAGGGAGATTATTCGGGAACAAGGTGAGCTGTAATGTCTTCCTCCTCAGGTAGGGTCAGGTACCTTGGCCAGGCCGGCCTGCACTTCCCCTTCCTGCTTTGGTGCTCTGGTGTGCCACTCCCCCACGAAGGCCCCATTGTGACTCCCATGCCTACCTGCCCCTAGGGCTGAAGGGGACCTACCAGGGCCTCACAGCCACCGTGCTGAAGCAGGGGTCTAACCAGGCCATCCGCTTCTTCGTCATGACCTCCCTGCGCAATTGGTACAGAGGTATGTATCTGTTGGGTCCGCTGCCCCAAGACTCCACCTCCAACCACTCTGAATTAGGCTCTTCCTCTTCAGTCCTCTCTGCCAGGACCCTGCCTCCTGGGGCGCCCATGTTCATTGGCTCTGGTCCATGCTCCTCCTAGCCCTGAAGAACCCTCCCTTTTGCCCTCCCATCATTTTCTGATTGCAACCCCCACCCACATCCAGGGGACAACCCCAACAAGCCCATGAACCCACTGATCACCGGAGTGTTTGGAGCTGTTGCTGGCGCAGCCAGTGTCTTCGGGAACACTCCTCTGGATGTGATCAAGACCCGGATGCAGGTGGGGGTGGGACCACGAAGGGGGTGGAGGGTTTGCTACGAGGGGCTGGGCTAGCCACTGAGCCCTGTGCTGTGCTGCTGTCCTGCAGGGCCTGGAGGCACACAAATACCGGAACACATGGGACTGTGGCTTGCAGATCCTGAGGAATGAGGGGCTCAAGGCGTGAGTGGGGGAGGGGCAGGGCTGTGGTCCCCACCCCAGACCCTCCCTGGCCTTCTAAGCGGGCCTCACCCCATTCCTGCTGCCAGCCCCAGGCTATCCCCTAGGGCTCCTTACCTTTAGGCACCTGCCCTTGTCCCTCCAATGTCAGGACCCACCCTCACTGCCCAGGCACACTGTACTTCCTCTGCCTCCTCACCTCCTACCTCCCCCCAACCCCAGATTCTACAAGGGCACCATCCCCCGCCTGGGCCGGGTCTGCCTGGATGTGGCCATCGTGTTTGTCATCTATGATGAAGTGGTGAAGCTTCTCAACAAAGTGTGGAAGACAGACTGAGTCCCTTAGGGGGTCTGCATGGGGGTTGCCCCCAGGCACCTCCAGACCAGTCCCCACTGCCCTCGTCTCACGATTCCAGTGCAGTCGTGCCAAAAGGCCCCTTTTCCCTATTCCTTGCACTCCGTGGCCTGGGTCTGTACCCTGTAGCCATTGAGTCCACATGTCCCTTAGTGCCGTGTGTCCCCTGTGGTGTGTATGACACCACCATTGAGTCCATGTGTCTGGCCAAGGCTGGGTGACCCTCTGGCCTGTGAATCTGTGCCCACTTGTCCATGTGCTTACTCATGAGCCGTGTGCCTGTGTTTCATGTTCTGTGTCATGTGACCCTGTGCCCCGCTTCCCCGGGGTGCCCATGTGGCTTGGGTCCACGGCCCTGTAGCCATGGCCCGGTCCCAGCCCGGTGCCTTCCACCCTGGGCAGCAGGGGCACCTGTCCCGGCCTACCACAGCTGCCTCCGGGCCTCAGCCTGGCCTCGCCGCATTCCAGGGGCTATGTGCCCCCTGCTTCTCCCGCCACTGGCCTTAACTGGCCCTTGGGCCCTCCCTCTGCCCGGGACAGGGTGGCACCCGCCACTCTCAGGACCACCCTCCCAAGGCCGAATAAACCGGATCCTGTTGTAGCTTCCTGTCCCTGTGTGGGCCCATCTGTGCACAGGTGAATAATGACGGCCTTGCCTCTGCAAAGAGCAGGCATACCCCCTCACCTGAGGACACTGACAAGGACGCAGGGCAGCAGGCAGGCCAGTGGGTAAGCCACCTATGGCCAGTGTTAGCCCCCAAGAGACCTGGCACCATCAAACCAAGAAACATTTAGACTCTGTCCAGGCCATGTTTGTGGCCTGTGAGCTAGGTCCTGCAGGGTCAGCAGGTGGGCATGCCCTCAGGGTCACCTGGAAGGCAGTACTGAGTGGGCAGAGTGAACTGCCCCACACCAGGGTTTGAGTCTGGGAGAGAGTGCTGCTGGGCGCGCCACCCCACCCCCCACCCCCCCCACCCCCGCCATGGTTTCTCTGTGAAGTGATCTGTTTCTGGGGAAGTGCTTGGGGCATCCAATTTCTGGTCCCCTGAGTCTCTGAGCAGGGGGCCTTTCCTCACTCCTTTACCCTGGCTGACCCTACAGTAGGATGGGATAAACCAGGGCCCCTGGCTGTGTGGGGGCAGAAGGCACTATCCTGTCCAAATGATCCATGGGTAAGAGTCATTCAAGGGTTTGGCTCAGACTGGGAAATAACTTGCCAACAGAGACTGTCAGTAAGCAGGTCTGGTCTCTAGAGCTGCTCCTTTAAGGGGAGAGTGTCCCACCCCCACAATCTACACAACACCCAGATCCCTAGACTCTGGGGATACAGGAGATCTGGGACAGATTGGGGGCCAGTTGTGGGCTTAGGGGGCACAAGGGAAACAGTTTTGAAGGACTGGCTGTGTGACATTGAGTGTTCAATGCTCTCAGGAGAAACCAATCTTGGCCACCACTGAGGAGAAAGGGCCCCACAGCAAAGCTTGCCTGCCCACGGGGGCCACAGGCTGTCTCCCCCACACACAGGGCATGCAAGCTCAGCCATAAGCCACTGGCTCTGGGCCTCAGGAACTTTGCTGTTGTGATGGGTAGTGCTGGCCTGTGGCACAGGCCACCAAGGCTAGGAAGATATACAGCAGGCAGCATCTTTGGGCAGTGGTAGGGAACAGAAAGACCCCTGGCTTCTCATTTCGTCACTATGCGACTTTGGGCAAGTCACCTAACCTCAGTTTCCTAATATGAACTGGGTTGACAGAAGAACCCACCCTATCCCCATAAGGTGCTTAGAACAATGTCTAACACCGTAAACCCTTGAACATGTAGCTTTTTTTTCTTGGGGTTACAGGAAGTTATTTGCAGAAGTTCAGGAGTTTCTAGAGCAGGCCAAGCCCAGCAGCTGAGCCCTGAGGGGACTCAGTGACCTCAATAGTGACCTCCAGGAATGGTATCCATTCACTGACTGCACACCAGCATCCCAGAGGCCTGTCGCCTTCACCCTTCACGGAGAGGATGGGGCTGAGGCTGCACTGACAGTAGGGCATGTGGACTCCCACCCATGAACAATCATCCAGGTCTCCTCTCCTGTGTCACACAGCACTACATGGACAGCAGGTAGCCCAGCCAGAAAAGACTAAACTGGATCTGAGTCCCCAGGGGCTGTGATTACAAAAGAGCCACCCACCCTGGTGGAGGCAACCCCACCCCCTTCATTTATCACCTGAATTAGTAGGCAGCCTCAGTTCTTGGAGAAAAGACCTGAGGGAAGGGGAACAGGAGGGGAGGGGTATCCTGTGTGCAGGAAAGTGCTTGTGGTGTCCAGGCTGAGAGAAGGCCAGCAAGGCTGGAGGGAAGTGAGCAGGCAGAGAGCAGCTGAATAGGCAGGCAGGGACCTGGAAGGAGCCCAGCTGCATTTAACCAAGACCTCATAAGTTGCAGAGAGGAGGCTGATGGCAGCTGCCCCTTGCCCTTGTGGTAATGGGGGTAAAGGGGTAGAGATGTGTACAGATCTTCCAAGTAACTGGGAGGTAGAACAGACTCAACTTCCAGCCTGGCCCTCCACAAACATAGGCGCACAGACCAGCGGTGTGGGGGAGGGGGCTGGGGGGGGGGAGGGGACCCCAGGAGGTGGCTGGGTCTGCATATCAAGAGAGGTAAGCTGAGGAGTGTGGAGACTCCTCCATATCCCATCCACAGCCAGAGCCTCTGCCTGGCTGGAAGCCACAGGCAGCCTTCACCATCTACAATGGCCTCAAGCCTGGGATCATAATGTAATGTGTCCAGGAGGGACAATGGCCTCAGAGACCAGGCAAGGGAGCAGAGGTTGAGGTGGTGGCTACTCCTGGGGCAAGGTTTGGCCAACCTCCAGCACTGTCCTCACCACTGTGAGACTGAAGATGAGTGTTCTGCACCCTTTAGTCAGAGGCCCTCAAGCAGCTGTCTTCCCTGCTCCCTGCTTCCTTGAACCCACCGGCCACCCCTGCCACTACTGCACAGGCATCCCCTGGATTTTTCCATGTCCTTGTGTAGGTGATGAATGGCAATCAGAGTTTAGTACACAAAAAAGCCAGTCACTACTGACAAATAGGTCTGTCTCCTTTTACCCAACAAAGAGAATTCTGTTTTTTCGGGGTGTGCTCTTAGCCTTTATAGCAAACACAATCTCAGTTGAGGATGCCAGAGTATTTTCTTGTCCTTTTACTTCCTACATATTTGCAGATTCCTTGGACGAGGGTCTTTGGTAAGGGGCACAGAATCAGGGGGTCTAAGAAGCTCCTGCCACATCAAAATCTGGGAACAGGGACTGAACACCCCAGGGACAAGGACAGGGATGCATGCACAATGAAGAAATGCCTGAAAGAACAATGGGAGGGCCACAGACGACATTCAGGACTGTAAATGAATTCGACCTAGACCAACAATGTGCGTGACCCAAGGAAAACCTGGTGGCCCCTGGTGTGGTCATGTATCTCCCCTCCTATCTGGCAAATATCCCTGAGGGCAAACTCCCCGCCCCGCCTTCCCGGCTCAGATTGGGTCAGGCCCTGACCCTCCCCAACCGCTGTCACTTTTGTCTCCCGGCAGGCCACACCCACCTCCCACTTAATCCTACACTAAGTAGGCCTGACCTGGGAGGCTCGGCCACAGGGGTGTCTTCTTGAAATGACTTCAAGGGATAAACCATCCCACCCCCTCTGCTCCTAAGCGGTGCTCAAATGTAGCCTGCCACCCAACCCCTGGCTGAAAAGCACTGAAGACACTGGGGCTTTGGGCAGTTTTCCCACGCTGATCGGGTTGGGGTCGCCGAAGCTCTCTGGCCAGTCTGTCTGTCCGTCCCTGGGCACCCTTACACAGGCTGACCGAAGCCCGCAGCGCCTTTCCCACCCACGCCGCCGATGACCTGGCGAGGGCTTTCCCCCCCCCCCCCCCCCCCGCCCCGCCCCAGGGCTGTGATGGGGTCAAGGTAAATAAACTGCCCGCAGTTGTGACTCGGAGGCTTATCTGGCCGGTCAGACCAGGTCACGGGAAAGTGGCTGTGCTTGCCAGGACCGAGAGGAAGGTCCACACTCATGGTCACTCGTTTGCGTCCCGGGCAGGCTGCTAAAGGCCGCAGACCCATCAGGGCCTCTCTCAGCACTCCTCATTGGGAGGTCCGGGAACAGGGGCCTCTGGGCGCAAAAAGTATCCTCGGGAGCTTTCCCGAGGATAGGCAGTGAGAGCAGGATACGCCGCACGCGCCCAAAGTGGAGCCGAGGCTGCCGGAGGCCGGGAACACCCGCGTCCAGAAGTCAGTGCGGCTCTTACTGATGGCGTCACGGGCGCGCTCCCGGCTGGCGTAGGCTCGCGCACGCGTTCCCCGGGGGGCGCGGCACGGGCCAGCGGCTTCTGTCGGCTGTGCTGTCTGAGCCGCCAGGGTGTCGGGAGGCGGATCGAGGTCACTGCCACCAGTCCCTGGCCCTTGTATTTCACTGCCATTGCCCTAACCTCTCCTGCAGCCCCCCAACACTAGGCGTGAGAATAGCCCAACCACCGTCGTCCACTCCCGAGGCACTGAAGCGCCAGAACCGGCCACCACCGACTGCCCACGCTGGACGCTGCCGAGGGCTGCTGACATAGTAGCGCGTGAGGAAGTCCCATGTGGCTCACCCGTGTCCACTCCACACAGCCTGGGCTGGTGAGATGTCTGCCAAGTGAAGGAAGAAAGGACTTTCGACTGTGTGTTTTTCTCCCTCTGCATCTTTTTACTTCAATGCCCCATTCTCAGCCATGAGAAAGGGGATAGGGTCAGGGGATGGGACCAAGAGGGCTCCACCAACCTCTCCAGTGCTATCTCCCTCCCCATCCTGCCTGCCTGGCCAGCTTCAGACCAGCTATCTGTTGCCAGCCATGGACTCCTATAAGACAGCGTCCTTGCCGCATCCCCATGGAGGAGGAGGAGGCCTATGGTCAGAGACACCCCTCTGAGTCTCCCACTCCAGGGGCCTGTTCATTAGCAACCCAGGAAGGGGCATGGGGGGGTTCCCTCGGGGGGGGGGGTTCCCTCACAGAAGGAACCTGTGAGTACAGGCTGCACAACTGTACAGTGATGCCTCCTAGCCAGACCTTTCCTCTTCTCAGTCAGCCCTGTTTCTCAGAGGGGAAAACCCCAGCAGAGACAAAGGACTGATCTATGGAGGCCCACGCCTACACAGTCCCACCCTGCCTCAGCTAATGAGAAGGGGCTGGAGATAAGCTGTGGAGAGGCAGCAGGTGGCATCACATCAGTCATGACTAAATCAGCAAATAAGCCCCTCAGGGATCCATACCTTGAGAAGGGACCCCTAAAGGAAAGATGGAAGGTCTGCAAGCAGTGGCTCCTCACCTGTCTCCATCAGCACAGTCTGACCTGCTTCCTGGCCATGCATGATGGGGAGGGTGCTTTTCTAAGGAACCCAAACTCAGTGGGGAAGCTGTCACCCAGAGCTCCCAAGGGGTGATCAAGGCCAGAGGTTGAGGGATGGCGGAGGCAGCAAACAAGATGGGAAGGACAGAAGGGAAGGGTGGCCAGGGAGGAAAGGATGGTCAGGGACTGTGTCCCCTGGTTTCCCAAGAGGCCTGGAAAAGGCGAAGGCTGGAGCCAAAAGCCTGGCTCCACTTACACCAAGTGAGCCAGGTCCATGCATCAGCCCTTTGTCCTGATGGGGTGTGCATCTTTCCCTCCGGTCCTCAGAACCAAGCTTAGCTCAGTCAGCTGGGGAAACTAAGACCAGCCTCTGGGCCTGGACTGCAGAGGTCCCGTGGCCACTCCAGCCAAAGGTGTCCTCCACCACTCTCGCGCTCCCTGCTGACAATTGAGCTGCCAAAGCAGATTAACCCAGGCGCTAATCCCCGCTAATGGCTTCAGAATCCCTGGCGCGGAGCAACTAAGCCGGCCTTTCTCCTCGGCCACGGCCAGGCCCTCCCGGCGGCTTCAGCCCCGTGGCTGCGCTGATACTATCTTAACCGGCCCGGCCTCGGTCCCGCGCTAATCCCCGGCGCTCGCTTTCTTCCCCATCCCGCTCAAGATCAGGCCGATTGGCGTTTGATTACGGCCGCTATCGAGGGCCTCTTTGTGCCATCGGCCCTAAATCCCCTAATTCCGTGATAAAGGAGGCATTAGTGGCGTTTGCTGCAGAGAAAGGCACCGGGATGAAAGAAAGCAATCAGGGGAATCCTGATGGCCTTGTCTGCCTGGCCTGAGAGGGAGGCAAGAAAGGGGGTCCTGGAAGGGGAGGGGTGGTAGGAGGAAAGGCTGGAGAAAGAGAGAGGGGTGCTGCCTCAAGGAGCCAGACTCCTGACCTCCATTCTGAGTCTGTCTTCCCCAGCCCTGAGCTGTGCTGAGGACCCCCTCCCTGCTTCCACCCTGGCTGCCATCTCTGCTGGATGCTGAGCCACCGCATACTCCCTCCCCTCTGACACCACACCATCTTTGCACTTGCTGAAACCTAACTCCCAAGCCCACCCTGGACCTTGCTAGGCCTGTTTGCACTCCAGTCTCTGACTGTCCAAGGCCAATGATCTCTCACAGCTCATCTGCAGATCTATTCCTCCCATGGCCCCTGATACTCCTTCAACACCTCCCGATCCCCCAAAGGCCCTGCTCCCCCAACTGCCCTTCTCTTTTTGCACTGACCAGCTTTGACCAGTCCTGGAAGCAGCCGGGTCTGCTCTTCAGTGTGGAAAACAGAAGTGAGAGCATCCAGTGTCGTCTAGGATTGTTGATGGAGCATGTGCAGGGGAAGGGGACCTGAGGTCTCCAGTGTTGCAGGTGGGGTGAGCAGGAAGGACCCCTCTGAGCCCCAGGGTGGGGCTGAGAGAGGCCGAGCTGGCTGTGTGCTCGGCTTGTTGGAGGAGCTGACCTGGAGCCTGGGCAGCAAGAGAGCAGGGAGAGGCCAATGGGGCAGATGGACAGAAGTGGCAGAGTCCAGGGGCTGAAAGACCACAGAGACCAGGGGACTAATCATCAGGATCCTCTTATCCTGAGATTTGAAGCCAGGGAGCACTATGATTGGATTTGTGTTTGTAGAGATCACTGCTGCCTCTGCGCAGGCTCACGCACTTTGAGGATTGGATGGCTCTGTGGTAGGTGAACATTTAACAAGGTGCACAAGTGGATGGTTGGGCCACTTAACCTGAATGGACAGGTGTGCATTTACCAAGGTGAACGGGTGTCTAGATGTGCATTTATCCAGGTGGGTAAGTAGAAAGGTGGACCATCTACCAAGGGTACAAGTGGATGTGTGTGCGCCTGTGGGTGGCATCCTGGAGGCAGCTGGGGCTCTGTCCAGATCCCTTTGGTGGTCAGCCCACTTGTCCGGCCATTTTGAGTATTGGCAGCTAATGGAGCACAGCTGCCTCCATCTTGGAACACTACCCTTGGTGATGGAGCCTCCCACACAGCAGCTGGGGACAGAGCTCAGCCAAAAACTGACTGGCATAGGGTATAAAAGGCTGACCCTTGCTTTGCCTCAAGGCAATTCAGATCTGTGAAGCCCCCAGTGCTTCCTTACTGGATTACAGGAAACTGACCCTAACCAAGACCACTATCTTGTTTAGCACTCTCCACTCCTTACCCTGCCCTGTCCTGCTTTCAGGGTGACCAACCATCTCAGTTTCCTGACACTAAAGAGTTTGCCAGGAGGCAAATTTCAATGCACAAACCAGAATGGTTACCCTAGGCTTCTGTTGTGTCCCCCAAAAAAGAGATGTTGAAGTTCTAAGCCCTGGTACCCATGGAATGTGAACTTATCCGAAAGTAGGGTCTGTGAAGATGTAATTAAGATGTAAATGAAATGAGGTCATGGTGGGCCCTTGATCCTGTATGACTGACATGCTTATAAGAAGTGAGAAGAGACAGAGTGGGGCGCCTGGGTGGCGCAGTCGGTTGAGCGTCCGACTTCAGCCAGGTCACGATCTCGCGATCCAGGAGTTCGAGACCCGCGTCGGGCTCTGGGCTGATGGCTCAAAGCCTGGAGGCTGTTTCCGATTCTGTGTCTCCCTCTCTCTCTGCCCCTCCCCCGTTCATGCTCTGTCTCTCTCTGTCCCAAAAATAAATAAACGTTGAAAAAAAAAAAGTGAGAAGAGACAGAGGCAGACACACAGAGAGGGGAAAGCCACATGAAGATACAGACACACAGGGAGAACATGGTGTAATGATAGACATAGATTGGAGCAATGCATCTGCAGGCCAAGGGGCACCAAGGATTGCCAGAAACACTAGAAGCTAAGAAAAAGCCACGGAACAGAGTCTCACCTAGAGCACAGCCCTGTTGACACCTTGATTTTGGACATTTGGCCTCTAGAACTGTGGGAGAATGTCTGTTGTTTTAAGCCACAAAGATTGTGGGACTTGGTTAAGGAAGATCTAGAAAACTAATACAGATTTCTTCACTCCTTCTAAGAGCACACCCTCAAAAATAAGTCATTTGGATAAGAATCTCTATGTCAGGCTTTGCTCCTAGGGAACTTGGCCTAAAACAGTTGGTACCAGAAGTGGGTGGTCCCAGGAAACTGACTCTAACAATGGCACTCTGAAATTGCATCACTAACCAGCTGGGTGGCAGTGAGAGACCATCACTCATGGCATGTGTAGAATTAATAGCCCTTGGCTTGAATAGCAGTGTGATGGTGAAAACTGTCATCTGGGAGAATTGGGATGGGAGACAAGTGGAAAGGGAGGCAGTAGCTGGTGCAGTTCTCCGGCACTAGAGAGGTAAGGAGGAAATGGTAACTACAAAAGCTAAGGGGCTAAGTGGCTGTCACAAAGTATTATTGACTTCTTGAGGAAAGAGCATGGCAAGTTCAAAGATATTAATCAACAGTAAGAGTCAGAGGCCACCTGGCACATATCAAGAGACTGCAGCCTGAGGAAGATGAACATGAGGCACTGCAGAGTAGGTAGCTCAACCTAGACAAGCCTCTTTGCATCGAAGTTAGGGCCCTGATGGTAAAGAAATGGAACCCTAACATGGAGTGAGGATATCTGGGTGGATGCACTTGAGCACTTTGAACTCCAGACTCCCCTGAAACCTCTGGTGAATAAAATGGCCCCACCTTACATGAGAACTCTGCACACACCTCAGAAGAGGCAGACACCTTATCAGATAACATTTGTCTCTGGGTCTACCCCCACCTCCCCTGTAGGCCACCACACCCCAAACTAGGATCATATCTCAGCATAGACTAACTGAAATGTTGGGACCACTGAGAGGGCACAGATGGTATGCAAGGGAGCTATAGGTTTGTCTGAGCAGAGCTGGCAAGAACCAGAAGAGGATGCCTTGATATGTGGATCCTGAAGGCAATGGATCAAGGGAGTAGGACACAAAAATGGATAAGGAAGAGCTGGTCAACATATGGGTACTCTCCTGTGACATAGGAGACTCTGGCAGGAACCCCAAGAAACAATTATTCCTATATGCTGCCTGGATGGCCCTTGGGAAAAGTCATGGTCTACAACAAACAAAAGAGAGATGCTAGAACAGCCATGAAAAAATGCAAAGGAAGAAGTCAGAAGACTCAGAAAAGGGGCATGTTGAATTGGGTTTATGATTAGAAAAGTTACAAGCTGCCTGTGAGCTCCCCCAGATCTTCAGGAGGGCCTGAAGTGCACAAAGGAGTGCACTTGTGAGAAGCCACTGCTGTCCTCCATGGGTGATGTGGAAGATGCCATTACAGAACTGGCTTCCTAGTAGGAAAGGAGATGACAGGATCCTAGAGTAGCAGGTGCCAGGTGCTGAATTAACTGCTAGGAGCAAAGTGGAAATTATTCTATTGATTGCCAGATAGAATAATAGTCAAGGAGGCTTAGACTACAGGATCTATAGTGATGGCTTAAAGAATAGTATTTAGCAACTTAGATAAGCTTCAAAAAATATTTAAAATGAGTGAGAAGAGTTCCACTTCTGGTAAACATGGAGCTACTAGGTTTGGACCAATCCTCCTATGGATAATAATGATAAACTCTGGACAATATATTTTTTAAAATCTGAAGACATTGGATAGTGAGCAGGCATAGTGTTGGATAGGGAGTCAACACATGGAAGAAAACATGAGTTTTCCATTAGCAGAAAGTCCCCAGTAAGAGTGACTAGAATATGACCAGAGCCTGGAAGATAATACTGTTTCTGAGAGGCATTCAATTTGAGGCTGACTTCAGAACCATAGCAGCTGAAAAGTGAGGGAAGTAATGTCACAAAGAGAGAGCCAAAGAGGGAGAGCCCCAAACTCTGTATATAAATTCTGCCCAAATCTCTGGGTAATGCCTGAACTATGCATGTACAGAGCAGATTTCGAGTACCCCAGCTGAGGCTAAAATAATGGGACAAAGAGTTCCGCTGCCTTACACTACCAGGGTGACAAATTTTACAGTTTTCATTCAGCCAAATTAACTGTCTGCTAAAACAAGAAATCAGTGTTCTTCAGAGGAACATAACAGAAACTATAATCTTTACAATAGATCATACACAATGTCCAGGATACAATCCAAAATTATCAGACATACAAAGATACAGAAAATAATGACTCATGTGTAAGAGGAAAGCCAATCAATGAAGCCCAGCCCCAAGATGATCTAGATTTTGGAATTAGCAAACAGCTTTTTTTTTTTTTTAATGATTTTACTGAGACAATTTTACTAAGGCACCAACTACTATAAACCACATACATTTAAAATGTATAGTTTGGTGAGTTTTGTCATATGTATACAGCCATGAAACCATCACTTCCAAAATTCCTAGTTCTCATTTTATAGACTTTTAAGATACATATAGTATGTATTATTTTAGGGGGGAAGGGGACCAGTATCTTTCACTCAAAATGATTATGAGATTTGTCTATGTTGTACTTATATCAATAGTTTTCTTTTCTGAGTAGTATTTCATTGTATTTAATTCTATTCATTTATCAATCTGTGGGACATTGGGTTATTTCTTGCTTGAAGCTGCTATTAACATTCAAACACAAGTCTGCATTTTCACTTTTTTGGATAAATTGCTAGGAGTGGAATGGGTGCATCTTTAACTCCATAAGAAACTGCCGTACTATTTTCTATAGTAGTTGTTCTTTTTTTACATTCCTACCATAAGTAATATGTCATCTGCAAATAGAGACAGTGTTACCTTTCCCTTTTTGATCTTCATAGCTTTTATGTCTTTTTCTTCCTTGATTGCACTGGCTAGGACTTCTAAGACAATGTTGAATAGAAGTAGTGAGTGTGGACATCCTTATTCTTATTCCTGATCTAAGGGAAAAAAATTGTCCAACATTTTATCATAAAATAGAATATTAACTGTAGTTAATTCTACGTTATTATTAAAGTTCATAATAGTTCCTTTTTTTAAGTTTATTACTTTGAGAGAGAGAGAATGTGCACACACACACGACAGAGAGAGACAGAGAGAGCTTGGGAGAAGGGCAGAGAGAGAGGGAATGAGAGAGAATCCCAAGCAGGCTCTGCACTTCCAGAGCAAAGCCCAGCACAGGGCTCAGACTCACAAACCGTGAGATTATGACCTGAGCCTAAATCAAGAATCTCACACTCAACCAACTGAGCCACCAAGGCACCCCTCCTTATTTTCCTTTTAATGTCTGCAGAGTCTGCAGTAATGTCCCCCTTTTCATCTCTGATGTGGGTAATCTGTGTTCATTCTTGCTTGTTGAGTATAGTTTGTTTTGCTGATCTTTTTTAAAAAAACATGTATTGGCTTTAATTTTCTCTTGTTTGCCTATTTTATATATTATTGGATACTACTCTTTGTTATTTTCTTCTTTCTACTTTATTATTTTTTTATTTTAGAGAAAGAGAGTGCGTGCAAATAGGGGAGAGGGGCAGAGGAAAGGGGAGAGACAGTGAGAGACAGAGAGAGAGAGAGAGAGAGAGAGAGAGAGAGAGAGAGAGAGAGTCTTAAGCAGGCTCCACACTCAGGAAGGAGCCCGACACGGGGCTCAATCCCATGACCCTGGTACCATGACCTGAGCCAAAATCAAGAGTCAGTCACTCAACCAACTGAGCCACCCAGGTGCCCTTCTACTTTATTTTTTAAATCTTGTTTTACTTGTACTTAACCCAGAACTTTATGTCATTGGTTTATGTTTCCTTTTCTAAAGCATTTCTATAGCTTCTTTTATTTTTATTTATTTTTAAGTAGGTGTGGAGCCCAAGGTGGGGCTTGAACTCACGACCCTGAGATCAAGAGTCAGATGTTGGGGCTCCTGGGTGGCGCAGTCGGTTAAGCGTCTGACTTCAGCCAGGTCACGATCTCGCGGTCCGTGAGTTCGAGCCCCGTGTCGGGCTCTGGGCTGATGGCTCAGAGCCTGGAGCCTGTTTCCGATTCTGTGTCTCCCTCTCTCTCTGCCCCTCGCCCGTTCATGCTCTGTCTCTCTCTGTCCCAAAAATAAATAAACGTTGAAAAAAAAAATTTTTTTTTAAAGTCAGATGTTCAACCGACTGAGCCCTCACTGAGCCCAACTGAGTCCCTATAGCTTCTTTTAAAGCCATAAATTTCCACTTTAACATTACTTCAGTTGCATACTACAAATTTTGATACATTGTATTTTTATCACTAAATTTGAAATAGCTCCTTTTTCTTTTGATTTCTTTTTTGACACATAAATTATTTAAAAGTATGTTGTTTAGCATCCAAATATCTAGAGGTTTTCTGCATATTTTTTGGTTTTATCTATTTCTAACTTAATTCCATTGTTGGGTAGACAACATTCTATAAAATTTCAATCTTGGGGCGCCTGGGTGGCGCAGTCGGTTGAGCGTCCGACTTCAGCCAGGTCACGATCTCGCGGTCCGGGAGTTCGAGCCCCGCGTCAGGCTCTGGGCTGATGGCTCAGAGCCTGGAGCCTGTTTCCGATTCTGTGTCTCCCTCTCTCTCTGCCCCTCCCCCGTTCATGCTCTGTCTCTCTCTGTCCCAAAAATAAATAAACGTTGAAAAAAAAATTTTTTTTTAATTTCAATCTTTTTAGATTTATTGAGACTTTTATGGCCCAGCATATGATCTGTCTTTATGACTGTACCACATGTACTTGGAAAGAATATGTTCTTCCATTGTTAGGTGGAATGTTCCATCAATGTCAATTAGGTCAGGAGTTTGGTGGTGGTGCTCAGATCACTAATGACCTTACTGATTTATTCTAGTTGGAACTCCAAGAATGCTTATTAATTTGTCTATTTATATCACTAATTCCATCACTTCTGGCTTAATGTTTTCTAAAAATCAGTTATTAGACACACATTTAGGATTGTAGATTTTCCTGATTAATAACCCTTTTATCATCATGAAATATCTCCTTTTATGTCTCATAATAAATAGTCTTTGTCTTGAAGTATACTTTTTCTTTTTTTAATGTTTATTTTTGAGAGAGAAAGACAGAGACAGAGTGTGAGCAAGGGAGGGGCAGAGAAGAACTTGAAGCAGGCTCCAGGCTCCGAGCTGTCAGCACAGAGCCCAACGCAGGGCTCAACTCACCAACTGTGAAATCATGACCTGAGCCGAAGTCGGAAGCTTAAATGACTGAGCCACCCAGGCACCCTTTGAAGTGTACTTTTTCTGATGGAAATATAGTTGCTCCAGCTTTTTTTTTTTAATGTTTTTTATTTATTTTTGAGACAGTGCAAGCAGGGGAGGGGCATAGAGAGAGGGACAGAGGATCTGAAGCAGGCTCTGCGCTAACAGCAAACACCATGTGGGGTTTGAACTCACAAACTGTGAGGTCATGACCTGAACCAAAGTCTGATGCTCAACCGACTGAGCCATCCAGGCGCCCCTGGTTGCTCCAGTTTTCTTAAGATTAGTGTTTTTGTGGTATGTCTTTTTTCCCATGATTTTACTTTTAGTCCATCAGTGTCTACACTTGAAGTGCATCTCTTGTAGGCAGCATGCACTTAAATCTTAATTGTTTTTTTTTTTTTAAGAATTCAGTCTGAGTCTGACAATGTCTTCCTTTTCGTTGGAATGTTTGTTTTGTTTAAATTTAATGTAATTGTTACTGTAGCTGAATCTAAGTCTGTTTGCTGTTTTGCTATTTGCTGTTTTCTGTCCCCCCCCCACCTTGTTTTTTAGTACTGTATTCCTCCTTTCCTGCCTTCTCTCTTCTTAACTCATGTTTGCACATTTTCGAAGTCCATTTTTTATTAGCTTTTCAGCTATACCACTTTGCCCTCTTTACTGGTACCTATAGGACTTCCAATATGTCATCTTAACTTTTCACAGTCTAATTGCAGTTAATATTGTACTATGTCATGTAAAATGTCATTGAGATTGCATGGTTCTGTTTGCTGCCACACCCTCTGTTTTTTGAGATATAATTATATTTATAAACATGAAAGTTGAAAGGTAAAAATTATAATATTTGTTTTATAAACATTATTTTTTAAGTGTTTATTTATTTTTAGAGACAGAGAAAGAGTGCAAGCTAGGGAGGGGCAGAGAGAAAGGGGGACAGAGGATCTGAGGCAGGCTCCGTGCTGTCAGCTCAGAGCCCAATGTGGGGCTCAAACCCACAAATGAGATCATGACCTGAACTGAAATCAGATGCCCATCTGAGCCACCCAGATGCCCCAGTCATCATTTTAAGATAAGAAGAAAAAAGATAGTCTTTTATACTTACCCACATATTTAGTATTTCTGATGTTCTCCTTTTCTTCATGGAGATCTGAGTTTCCATCTCCTATCATTTCCCTTCAGCCTGAAGAATTTCCTTTATACTTCTTGCTGTGCAGGTGTGCAAATAACATATAACCTTAGTTTTTGTTTAAAAATATCTTTATTTCACTCCACTCTTGAAGGATATTTTTTGCTGGAAATAGAATTCTGGATGTATGAGTCTATTCTCCATACTCAGCACATTAAAGAGGCTATTCCATTTTTGTCTTTTGTCTTTCGATCATTTCTGATGAAAAGTCAGCTAACATTCATGTCCTTCACCTGTATATAATGTGCCATGTTTCTCCGGCTATTTTTAATGTTTATTCTTCATTTTCAGCTTTCAGTTTGACCATGATGCTCCTAACTGTGCTTTCTTTGTTTTTACCTTGTTTGGGGGATGCTGACCTTGGTGAATCTGTAAATGTATGTCTTCCATTAAGTTTTTAAAAAGCAAAACCATTATTTCTTCAAATATTTTTCTCCTCCCTGGGGTAGGAAGAATAATGGTCCCCTCAAAGATGTCTACAACCTAATCCCCAGAAACTGTGAATGTAGTTTTTTCACATGGCAAAGAAAGACTTTGCAAATGTGATTAAGTTTAGGACCTTGAGGTAAGGAGAGTATCCTGGAGTATTCGGGAGAATCCAGTGTAATTACAAGGACCCTTAAAAGTGGAAGAGGGGGCAGAGGAAGTCAGAGTGATGCAATTGTCAGAAGGAAGTGAACCACTATCCCCTTCTTGGAAGATGAGGGAATGAGACAGGGGCCAACGCAGCCTCTAAAAGCTGGAAAAGGCAAGGGAATGGATTTTCTTTCAGAAAGGAATGCAGCTGACCCCTGGCCCAGTGGGGCCTGTGTACACTTCTAACCTACAGAAGTGTAAGATAATGTATTTGTACTATTTTAAAGCACCAAGCTTGTGAAAAATTGTTACAACAGTGATAGGAAACTAATACATGCTTCCATTATCCCTCTGCTTTTTCTGGGATTCCAAGAACAAGTACGATAGGTCCTATGACCTACTGCAGGGTTTGTCAGATCCCTAAGATTCTGTTCATTTGTTCAATCAATCAGTTTTCTCTCCACTGTCCAGGTTGGGTAGTTTATATTGCTCTATCTTGAGTCCACTGACTTTTCTGTCACCTTCCTTCTGCTGTTAAGCCCATCTAGTACATTTTTTTATTTCTAACATTGTATTTTTCAATTAAGGAATTTCCACTTGGCTCTTTCTTGAAGTTTCTTTTTCTCTGCTGAGATTCCCATCTTATCATTTATTATGAGCATATTTTCTTTTATATCCTTAAACATAGTTATAATGGTTGCTTTAAAATTGTTGCTGCATCTGGGGCACCCGGTGCCTCAGTCTGTTAAGCATTCAACTCTTGATTTGGGTTCAGATCATCATCTCACAGTTTGTAGGGTTGAGCCCCTGAGCTGACAGTGCAGAGCCTGCTTGTGATTCTCTCTCTCCCTCTCTCTCTCTGCCCCTCCCTGACTCTCTCTTTCTCTCTCTCTCTTTCTTTCTCTCTCTCTCTCAAAATAAATAAACATTTAAGATAAAATAAAATCCTTGCTACATATATGAAAATCCTGCCTCTAACATCACACTTAAGGCTTAAAGACTGAGGTGTTTCCTTCCAAGGTTGGGAACAAGGCAAGGAAGTTTGATGTCACTATTTTTTTTTTAATTTTTTTTTCAACGTTTTTATTTATTTTTGGGACAGAGAGAGACAGAGCATGAATGGGGGAGGGTCAGAGAGAGAGGGAGACACAGAATCGGAAACAGGCTCCAGACTCTGAGGCATCAGCCCAGAGCCTGACGCGGGGCTCGAACTCCCGGACCGCGAGTTCGTGACCTGGCTGAAGTCGGACGCTTAACCGACTGCGCCACCCAGGCGCCCCTGATGTCACTATTTTTATTCAACATTGTACTGAAGGTCTAGACAATTCTATAAGGCAAGAAAAAGATATATTGTAATCGAAGTTATAATATTGTAAAAGAAAAAGTAAAACTAGACAGATGGTATTTCAGATGTTATAATCGTTCATATAGAAAACCTCAAAGTTGGGGCACCTGGGTGGCGCAGTCGTTTAAGCGTCCGACTTCAGCCAGGTCACGATCTCGCGGTCCGTGAGTTCAAGCCCCGCGTCAGGCTCTGGGCTGATGGCTCAGAGCCTGGAGCCTGTTTCCGATTCTGTGTCTCCCTCTCTCTCTGACCCTCCCCCGTTCATGCTCTGTCTCTCTCTGTCCCAAAAATAAATAAACGTTGAAAAAAAATTTAAAAAAAAATAATAAAAAAAAATAATAAATGGCAGACCTGATAAAAATTTGAAAAAAAAAAAAAAAAAAGAAAACCTCAAAGTATCTACAAAAACAAATTACAGAGGTCTATAAGTTAGTAAATGAAACCAGCAAGGCTGAATTATGTCCCCCCCAAAAAAAAAATATATGTTGAAGTCCTAATACCCAATACCTCAAAATGTGACCTTATGGAAATAAGATCATTGCAGGTGTAATTAGTTAAGATGAGGTCTTTTTTTTAAATTTTTTTTAAATTTTATTTATTTTTGAGACAGAGAGAGACAGAGCATGAACAGAGGAGGGTCAGAGAGAGGGAGACACAGAATCTGAAACATGCTCCAGGCTCTGAGCTGTCAGCACAGAGCCCGGCACGGGGCTCGAACTCACGGACCGTGAGCCGAAGTCGGATGCTTAACCGACTGAGCCACCCAGGTGCCCCAAGATGAGGTCTTAACAGAGTAGGGTGGACCTCTAATCCAACATGACTGATGTCTTCATAAGAATACATCAGTGTGGGACGCCTTGGTGACTCAGTTAAGTGTCTGACTCTTGGTTTCAGGTTGGGTCATGGTCTCACAGTTCATGGGTTAGAGTCCTGTATCAGTCCTGCTAACAGTGTGGAGCCTGCCTGGGATGCCCCTCCCCTTCTCTCTCTCTCTCTCTCTCTCTCTCTCTCTCTCTCTCTCCCTCTCTCTCAAAAAATCAATAAACTTAAAGAAAATTTTAAAAAAGAATACATCAATGTGAAGACCGACACACAGGAAGAATGCAATGTGGCAACAAAAGCAAAAATTGGACTTACACAGCTTCAAGCCGAGGACTGCCAAATATTGCCAGCAAACCCCAGGAGGTTTGAAGAGTAAGGAAAGATTTCTCTTCAGGCTTCAGAGAGAGCATGGCCCCGTTAACACCTTTTTTCCAGACTTCTAGCCCCCAGAAGGAGGAGACAATAAATTTCTGTTGTTTTACATGACCTAGTTTGTGGTACTTTGTTATAGCTGCTCTAGCAAACTAATGCAGTCATGATGTAAGGTTAATATACAAACATTAACTATATCTCTATGTAATAGTAACAAATAATTGAAAATGAAAAACAATTTCATTTACAATAACATCAAGAAACATAAAATACTTAGAAATAAATAGAACAACAAACCTCCAAGACATCACATTGCAACCTACAAATATTGCTGCATGAAATTAACAAAGACATAGGGGCTCCTGGGTGGCTCAGTTGGTTGTGTCTGACTCTTCGTTTTGGTTCAGGTCATGATCTCGCGGTTTCCGGTTTTGTGGGTTTGAGCTTGGGATTCTCTTTGTCTCCCTCTCCGCCCCCCCCCCCAACTCGCTCTCTTTCTCTCTCTCTCTCAAAATAAACAATAATAATAAAATAAACACCTTAAAAGAAATTAAATAAGACATAAATAAATGGAGAGCAAGATACCAAGTTCACAGATTTGGAAAGTCAATATTTTTAAGATGTCCATTCTCCCAAAATGGATTTATAGATTCAGTCTAATTCTAAACACAATCCCAATAAGCATTTTCTGAAGAAAGTAACAAGACAACTCTAATATTTTCTGGCATACAAAGAACCTGAAATATCCAAAGCAATTTTGAAAACGAATAAAAAGTTGGAGAATCTATGCTTTTCTCAAAACCTTCTGTGAAGCTACAGTAATCAACTGTGCTACTGGCATAAGGATCAATAAGTAGATCTATAGAACAGAACAGAGAACCTAGAAACAGACCCACAGTTACATGGCCATTGACTCCTTAACAAGGTGCCAATGAAATGCAATAAGGAAGGGACAATTATTTCAATAAATGGTGCTGTAACAACTAGTTATCTATATGGGAAGAATTTAACTTCAACTCCTTCCTCAGACCATACACGAAAAGTAATTTGAGAACCATTGTAGATCTAAACCTAAAATGTAAAATTATAGGGGCACCTGGGTGGCTCAGTTGGTTAAGCGTCCGACTTCAGCTCAGGTCATGATTTCACAGTTTGTGGGTTCGAGCTCGGCATCGGGCTCTGTGCTGACAACTCAGAACCTGGAGCCTGCTTCAGATTCTGCATCTCCCTCTCTCTGCCCCTCCCGGCTCGCACTCTGTCTCTGTCTGTCTCTCAAAAACAAATAAACATTTAAAAAAAATTTAAAAATTGTAAAATTATAACATTTTTAGAAAACAGGAAATTATCTTCACAACAAAGGAGTACTAGCCAGTGATAAGAAGAAAACATTTCTGATTCACACACATAGTGTAAGCCCTGACAGTTGGGTTTCTTTTTTGTAATGTGAGTGCCTGATTTAAGCTTTGATGGCTGAGGCATCCTCTTCAGAGATGGCTATCTCCAATAAACATACTGCCAGCCACACAACTAGATAAAGAGCTAGGCTACCTCCCTCCACTGCAGCTCCTTTGTTTTTAGAAATCTTGTTTGATTTTGATAAATGACCATTTGGGCCATTTGGGGGGGGGGGTTTGTTTGTTTGTTTGTTTTTTTAAACTCTTGCCATGTTTTACATTCCTGCTCTTATGTTTTAAATTCACCAATAAATGGGTGCCTGGGTGGCTCAATCGGTTGGGCGGCCCACTTTTGCTCAGGTAATGATCTCACTGTTTGTGAGTTTGAGCCCCTTGTGGGCCTCTGTGCTGACAGCTCAGAGCCTGGAGCCCACTTCGGATTCTGTGTCTCCCTCTCTCTCTGCCTCTCTCCCACTCATGCTCTGTCTGCCTCAGAAGTAAATAAACATTAACAAAATTTTTTTAAAATAAATTCACCAGAACCCCAGGTCCGTGTGCATTCCCTCTCTCTCTGTGACCTTGCTGTGTGGCCCCAGGTGTGCTGTGTAAGTTCCAGGTCCTGTAAGCAATACATTTTTATTTTTCCAAAGTTTCCTCATGTTTATTGCTGAAAAGCATCTTACAATCATAAGAGCTGGTCCATCCACAACACGGTTATTGATAGGCTAAGACTGGCACAAAACAACACAACAAGATGGATGACTGTTAAAAATATTACACTGAACTCACAATAAGCAGCCTGAGGTGATCTCTGAAAATGGTCCGCTATTCACTTGACCCAGAAAACTACAAAATCATGCAAATCGAGATGTTCAAATCTTCATGTTCACTTTAAGAACATAGGGGCGCCTGGGTGGCTCAGTCGGTTAAGTGTCCGACTTTGGCTCAGGTCATGATCTCATCTCACATTTCGTGGGTTCGAGACCCACATCAGACTCTGCTCTGAAAGCTCAGAGCCTGCAGCCTGCTTCAGATTCTGCGGTCCATCGCTCTCTGCCCCTCCCCCACTCATGCTCTGTCTCTCTCTCTCTCAGAAATAAATGAATATTAAAAAAAATTTTAAGAACGCACATGAAGGGCACCTGGCTGGCTCAGTCGGTGAAGTATGCAATTCTTTTTTTTTTTTTTTTTTTAGAAAAAAAATTTTAACTTATTCATTTGAGAGAGAGAGAGAGCAAGCACGGGTGCACATACACACGAGCAGGGGAGAGGCAGAGAGAGGGAGAGAGAGAATCCCATGCAGGGCAGAACCTAACGCGGGTCTCAATCTCACACACTGTGAGATCATGACCTGAACCAAAATGAAGAGTTGGGTGCTTAACTGACTGAGCCACCCAGGTGCCCCTGCAACTCTTGATCTCAGGGCTGTAGGTTCAAGTCCCAGGTTGTATGTAGAGATTAGTTAAAAATAAAATCTTTAAAAAAAGAAAGAAAGAAAGAACACACGCGAAACTGCCCAGGCCATCAAGGGTATGCATATCTGAAAAGCCACCAAGTATCTGAAGACTGTCACTTTATAGAAGCAATGTGTGCCATTCTGTTACTACAATGGTGGAGTTGGTAGGTATGCCCAGGCCAAAGAGTGGGGCTGGACACAGAACCAGAGGCTCAAACAGAGCGCTCAATTTTTACTACACATGCTTAAAAATGCTAAGAGTAATGCTGAACTTAAGGGTTTGGATGTAGATTCTCTGGTTATTGAGCAGCACATTCAGATGAACAAAACTCCAAGATGCAGCGCAGAACTTACAGAGGTCATGTTTGGACTGACCCATATATGAGCTCTTCCTGCCACACTGAGCCGATCTTTATTGAAAAGGAGCAGATTGTTCCTAAACCAGAAGAGGAGGTTGCATGGAAGAAAAAGATATCCCAGAAAAAACTGAAGAAACAAAACTTGTGGCCCGGGAGTAAATTCTGGATAAAATAAATGCAAATAAAAGTTTAAAAATATGTATTATACTAACCAAATGGCCCCTTATACAAGAATAGATCGTACTGTAGGAGTCCATTTCAATGAGCTTTCAGAGGAGGCAAAATTAATCTATGTTGAAAAACAGAGCAGTGGTTTCCTCTTGAGGGTGGGGAGGGGATGGTGACTATGTGAGAAGGAGCATAAAGCAAGTTTTTGGAGTTATGGAAATATTCTATCTCTTGGTAGGGGTTTGCATAGTGCAGGGGTATACATTTGTCAAAACTCACAAAGTGGTACATTCAAGATCTGTATAATTCTCTATATATAAATGTTACCTTAAGTTTGCAATCAAATGTTGATTGCAAAATGTTGATCTAGTTAATGATATGCATGTTGAAGATTTTAGGTATGAAGTGTATTGATGTCTGTAACTTACTTTGGAATGCGTAAAACATCAGGTGGAGTAACCGATGCATGCATACATAGGTGACAAAGCAAAAACTTAATCCAAGGGGTGCCTGGGTGGCTCAGTTGGTTAAGCGTCTGACTTTAGCTCAGGTCATGACCTCACACTCCGTGAGTTCGAGCCCCACGTCGGGCTCTGTGCTGACAGCTCAGAGCCTGGAGCCCGCTTCAGATTCTGTGTGTCTCCCCCTCTCTCTGCCCCTCCCCTGCTCATGCTCAGTCTCTCTCTGTCTCAAAAATAAATAAATAAAACATTAAAAAAAAAAAAAACACCTTAATCCAAGAATCTAGGTAGTGAGGATATGGAGGTTCCCTGTACAAACCTTTCAAATTTTCTGGATGTTTGAAATTTTTCATAATGAAACATTGGGAAAAATAATATAAGTAAACTCAACAAAAACAAAATAACCCAATTTAAAAAATGAGCCAAGAACTTGAATAGATATTTCTTCCAAGGAGACATACAACCGGCCAAGAAGCACATGAAAAGACACTCATCGTTAATCATTAGGGAAATGCAATTCAGAACCACAAGATACCACTTTATATCCATTACAGTGACTATAAATTTTAAAACTGGAAAATAACAAATGTTGGCAAACATGCGGATAGATTGAAACCCGTGCGCTTTGCTAGTGGCAATGTAAGACAGCGATGCTACCATGAAAAGACAATGCGGTGGTTTCTCAAACAGCTAAACCGAGAATTACCGTGATTCAGCAATTCCACTTCTAGGTATGTATCCCAAAGAACTGAAGACGGGGACTCAAGCAGATACTTGTACACCCACATTCACAGCAGCATTATTCACAATAGTCAGAAGGTGGAAGCAACCCAAATATCCACCTACAGATTTTAAAATGTGGCATATGCATTCAGTGGAACTCAGCCATAACCCTTAGTTGGCAGGCCCTGGGAGTAGGAGGAAATGTGGAGTTATTGTTTAATGAGTATAAGGCTTCTGTTTGGGATGATGGAAAGTGCCAGAAATGAGAGTGACTATAGTTACACAACATTGTGAATATACTTAATGCCACAGAATTGTGCACTTAAAAATCATTACGGGGGGGGGGGGGCGCCTGGGTGGCTCAGTCGGTTAGGCGGCCGACTTCGGCTCAGGTCATGATTTCGCGGTCTGTGAGTTCGAGCCCCGCATCGGGCTCTGTGCTGACAGCTCAGAGCCTGGAGCCTGTTTCGGATTCTGTGTCTCCCTCTCTCTGACCCTCTCCTGTTCATGCTCCGTCTCTCTCTGTCTCAAAAATAAATAAACGTTAAAAAAATTAAAAAAAAATCATTACAGGGGCTCCTGGGTGGCTCAGTCGGTTAAGCGGCCGACTTCGGCTCAGGTCATGATCTCGCGGTCCGTGAGTTCAAGCCCCACGTCAGGCTCTGTGCTGACAGCTCAGAGCCTGGAGCCTGTTTCAGATTCTGTGTCTTCCTCTCTCTGACCCTCCCCTGTTCATGCTCTGTCTCTCCCTGTCTCAAAAATAAATAAAACGTTAAAAAAATTTTTAAAAAAATCATTACAATGGTAAGCTCTAGGCTGTGTACATTTTACCACATTAGAAAAAATAATAATAATAGAAGAGCATGGGGCACCTGGGTGGCTCAGTTGGTTGATCGTCAGACTCTTGATTTTGGCTCAGGTCATGATCTCAGGGTTGTGGGATCATGCTTAACATTCTCTATCTCTCTCCCTCTGCCCTTCCCCTGCTTGGTCTCTCTCTCCTCCCTTCAAATAAATAAATACGTAAATACATACATACAAACATACATAAATAATAGAAGAGCAAAAGGCTGAGATCACTGGACCCAGGGAATGTCACAATCCTTTGCCCAATTTCCAGCCAGTTCTCAGGCTCAGACCTCATCTACTGAAGTCTCCTTCACATGGGTAAGGATCCAGAAACACCATGAAAAGTGTATCTATAGGAGTGATGTCTTAATCCTTCTGTGAAAGGATCTGGGTCCATTTACTCAGGTGGTTGCATACTGGAGAAAGGGAAAACCTAGATCATTAAAAGTTTTTTTAAATGTTTATTTATTTTTAGGAGGGGAGGAGGGTCAGAGAGAGAATTCCAAGCAGGCTCCATGCTGTCAGCACAGAGCCCAATGTAGGGCTCAATCCCATGACTCTGAGATCATGACCTGAGTCAAAATCAGGAGATGGACACTCAGCTGATTGAGCCACTCAGGCACCTTGGAAAACCCAGATCACTTTACAGCAGGCTCCACATTAATACTGGTACCAGGGACCCAAGATACCATCATGGCCCCCCTGCTAGAATCGGGTGGGGGATAAGGTAACAAATGGAGAACTGATTACTTTTCCAGGTTTTTTTTTTTTTTTTTAAGTTTATTTACTGAACTCTCAAGATCCTGAGAACAAGAGTCACATGTCTTCTGACTGAGCCAACCAGGTGCCCCATCCAGTTTTTGAATATATATTTGCAACACACATATTTCTCACTTGGCAGAACTTCCACAGTGGTTCTGATCTTTAGAGTCAGATCTCTGTTGTAAGTGAAAGCTCCTGAACTACCTCCCCACAAAAATTAAAGAACCTAATGCTGCATCTTAAGAACAGCAGAGGTTAATGTCATGGCTAAAGACCTAAAGGATGCAGGGTGCTGATGTCTAGTAAAACCCGATTTAATTCGTTAGTCTGACCCTTGCAAAAACTGGATGGATCATATAGCACTCCTTCATGATAAAACACTCAAAAACAACTTGCAATAAAAGTGAACTTGCCCAGGGTGCCTAGGTGGTTCCGTTAGTTAAGCGTCCGACTTGAAGTCGGTGACTCAGGTCACGATCCCATGGTTTGTGAGTTCAAGCCCCACACTGGGCTCTCTGCTGTCAGCACAGACCCTGCTTTAGATCCTCTGTCTCCCTCTCTCTCTCTGCCCATCCCCTGTTCATTATCTCTCTCTCTCTCTCCCCCTCTCTCCCTCTTTCTCAAATAAGTATCTAAATTTAAAAAATGAATTTTCTCAATCTGATAAGGAGTGTCTGAAAAATCCACAGCTAGCATACTTAATGATGGAGACAGAATCCTTTCTCTCTAAGATTAAGGGCAACATGAGAATGCCCAAGTTCACCACTTCTGTTTGACATTGTATTGGAAGTTGTAGTCAGAGCCATTAGGCAAGAAAATGAAGTACAATACATGAATATTGTATAAGAAGAAGTAAAAATGCTGTTCACAAATGACATGATCTTGTAGATAGAAAATCCAAAAGAATCCCCCCAAAACTATTCGAATTAATAAATGAGTCCAGTGGGTTGCAAGATACAAGATCAACGTACAAAAATCAATTGTGTTTTTATACACTTGCAGTGCACAATGGGAAAATAGAATTAAGACAACTATTCCATTTACAATAACGTCAAAAAGAATAAAATACTTAGGAATATTAGCGAAGAAGTGAAAACGAGATACTCTAAATATTATAAAGCAGTAATGAAATAATTTAAAGATCTAAATAAATCAAAACATCCCATGTTCACGGATCGGAAGGATTAATGTTGGTAAGTTGGCGACACTCCGCAAATTGGTCTAGGCTCAGTTGGTTGAGCCACCTACTTCGGCTCAGGTCATGCTCTCATGGCTCGTGAGTTCAAGCCCCACATTGGGCTCTGTGCTGACAGCTCGGAGCCTGGAGCCTGCTTCAGATTCTGTGTCTCCCCCTCTCTCTGCCCCTCCCCCATTTGCGCTCTGTCGCTCTGTCTTTCAAAAATAAATAAATATTAAAAAATTCTACCTGGTCCGTTTGCAGAAACTCATAGATGTGGTTCTAAAATTCACACTGAAATTCATGGGAACCAGAATAACTAAAACAACATTGAAAAATAACAAAGTTAGAGAGCTCAACTTCCTGATCTCAAAATTGACTGTAAAGCTACAGTTATCAAGACAGTATGGTTTTGCCATAAGGATAGACATATAGATCAGTGGAGCAGAATTCAGAATCCAGGAATAAATCCTCACACTTATGGTCAGTTAAATTTCAACCAGGGGGCAAAAACAATGCAATGGGCAAAAGAATAATCTTTTCAACAAATGATGCTGAGACAACTAGGTATCTATATGCAAAAGAATGAAGTTGACCTTTACCTCACATCATATATAAAAATTCACTCAAGGGGTGCCTACCTGGCTCGGTCAGTAGAGCATGTGACTCTTAATCTAGGGGTCATGAGTTCAAGCTCCATGTTGGGAGTAGAGATTACTTAAAAAATAAAATCATAAAAAAATTCACTCAACATCAATTAGTGTAAGAACTAAAACTGTAAAATATATACTTTATAAAACCGCAAACCGTTGGGGTAAATCTTCATGCTCTAGGATTTGGAAATGATTTCTGAAAATGTTTATTTATTTTTTTGAGAAAGATAGAGCACATGTGCATGCATGTAAGGGAGGAGCAAAAGAGAGAGGGAGAGAATCCCAAGCCTGACTTGATCCCACAAACCATAAGATCATGACCTGAGCCGAAATCAAGAGTTGGGCACTTAACCGGCTGAGCCACCTAGGCGCCCCAAGCCAATGGTTTCTTAGGTACAACACCAAAGCATTAAAAACAAACAAACAAACAAACCAAAAAAAAGCAGAGGAAAAAAATGTATTTATTCACATTTTCAAATGTTATACTTCAAAGGTCACCGTCAAGAAAGTAGAAAACTACCATAGAATGGGAGAAGATTTTGCAAATTATATATCTGATAAGGACTTGTATCTTGAATATACAAAGAGCTCTTACAACCCAATGATGAAAAGATAAACCAAGTCTCTAGGACTCCAGTGGTCCTATGCTAGATGTTCCATGCTAGAACATTCCCTCAAAGTAAAGGACAAATTGTGCCCTGTACCTCCTATCACTAAGAAAGTACACACTGCAGGTTTCTTTGGGTTTGGGAGGCCTGACGTTCTGTACTTGGGAATACTGCCATGAGCGGTTTGTTGGCTCCACGCATGCCAGCTTTGCGCAGAGCGCAGAGCGGAAAGAGGTCTGCAGCAGGTCCAGGCTTTGGCACAAGCAGCTCTGTGCCTGGCCCAGGGGTCTGGCGGAGCCCGTGGCGAATGCTATGGCAGAGAAAGTTTTCAAGTGGGGCCTCCGGCAGGTTCCAGTGAGAGAGCTTCAGTGCCAACTCTTAGGGTTCTCGAGTGAGACCATGCCACACGCCATTCACAAAACAGTTCCTGGAATGTTACTGGGCCCCAACAGGAACTGAGCATCTGACCTTGGGCTATTAAGTAACCACATGGTCAGGTGGCTCATCAGAGCTGAATACTGTCAGAGGCACCAAGACTTTAAGGTACAATGGAGGTGCATTGCCAGGATCAGCTCTGAGCACATCTAGACACGGGTAAGCTGCACAAGCAAGTGACTGCCACCCCCTTGTGGCCCTGAATGACAGCAGTGAGGGGAAAGCCCTCCAAAGGGTAGAGCTTCTCCAGGGCACTGTATCATCCACGTAGTAAGGAGGGGAAAGTGTCTAGGAAAAGAAGATACGGAGCCCTGTTTGCCACAGTAAACAGTTGAGCTAGTAGCTTTGGGGGGGGGGGGTGGCGGACAGAGCAAGAAGAGAAGTTTAGAGACAAGGAAGTCTGGAGAAGAGGCACCTAGAGAACTAGTGTGACACGTGGCAGCTTTTCAATTGGTGGACCCAGGGGTCCAGGTGGGACACCCTGCTCCCCGGTACTCCCATCGACCCCACTGGGAAATTTGTGTCCTCATCCTAGAAACTTTAGGTTAGGTTCTGGGTCTCTGAAGGGGGTAATCTCACCAGGAACACAGTTATGAGTGGCACAAAACATACACTATGACAGCTACCAGGCCACTCTGGGCTCTTCATACCACCAAGCAAAAAGGCCCCCATGCTGGCAGGGGTACTGGATCCAGATCCTAGGAACAGGGATGTTTGATCTTCCCATCCACTGGATGTCCCCCTCCCCAGCTGTCACCGAATGGGCCATTACAGCCAGCACAACCTGAGGAGGGCATGGTACCCAGGGGCTCACGCCCCCAGGGATGAGCATCTGGGTCATCAGGTGAGGCACCCAGACCTTCAGAAGTGCTAAGTGCTCCTGGGAGAGGGGGAGCTAGAGAAGGTGGTGGGGGGGAGGGGCGGGAAACACATGGCACCTGGTTACAGGCTCAGGACTAACTCAAGCAGCAGGGACCACAGCCCATCCAATAGCTTTCCTTTCCTATATATGTACAGAAATTGTGCCCAACCAGAACCCTGGGGATCTAAATGCAATGAACTTAATGTGGGGCTGAGTGTGGCAGGGCTGGGGTAAGTGTTCCCAGTGTGAGCTGGTCACTTGCAGGTGACCCTTTCTCTGGAGCATTGGCCAGACGGGAGCCACCTTAGTGAGAGAGACTGTGCACCCTGACCTCACTGAAGGTGGTCTCAGACCCCACCGGGCTGCGATGGAACCAGGATCCCCCTCAGCATTTCACCCTCCCCTCCGCCTCCCTCAGGTGCTAGCCAGAAAACTCCCCCCCCCCCCGGTTCTTCTTCCCCACCGAAACCACTGACCTGTTCCCCAGACCTGTGGCCATTTTCAGTGTTATATAAATGGACTCGCGCAGTACGGAGCCTACTGAGACCCACTTCTCCCACTCAGCACAATCTTCTGACGTGGCCCTGCACTGTTGCGTGTGTCGCTCACTGCCACCCTGGGCCCCTCCCTGGTGTGGTGGACCGTGGCGTATTCATCCACTCACCAGCTGACGGGCATCTGAGTTGTTTCCAGGCTTTGGCAATGAGGAACAGAACTCCTCTAAACATTCACAGGACATCTCCTCAGCTGGACCATCTAACCCATAGGGGAGCTGTCCTACTTCTTGTGCTACTACAGGTGGCAATGTTGCTAGGCTTCTTGCCACTCCACACCAAGGGTCTCCTTTCTTCCATCTTCCAGTACGATTTTTCTCACCTCCCTCTAAGACCCCACTGTCAGTCCCAGCAGGTCCTTCCTGCTCCCACCCGCTGTCCAGTCCCAAGGCCAATGCCGTGTGACTTAGGGTTTGTATCGGCAGCATCCTATTCTGGTACCGAACCCATCTGGTCATCCAGAGCTACGCAACAGGCCACCTCAAACTCAGTGCTATGAACACATAACCCATCTCCTCTATCGTTAGCTTGGTTTGGACTGTCTTACGGCTACAGTGGATGGTAGCTGGGACGGGAGCCACCCCTAATGCTTCCTTGCTCACTCACGATGCTCCGTGCTAGCCATTGGCTGGCCCTTCAGCTGCAGCTCCTGGCCGGAATACCTCCGCATGTGCCTCTTCCTGGGGCTGCTGGTGGCTCCTCGCAGCACAGTGGCTGGCTCAAAGAGCAAGCATCCCAAGATGAGGGAGAGAGAGGAGCGGTGTCACCTAGCTGTCCAATCTGGCCTCAGCAATCAGTGTCACTTCTGCGACCTTCTGCACTCTGGAGGTTAGAAGCGAGTCATTAGGCCAGCCATGTTCAAGGGGAAGGGAATTGGATTTCAGTTCTTGAAGGGAGAAGGGCCAAGGAATTCCTGGATATGTTTGGAAGGCACCAAGGGGTGGTGGGCCCCTTTACCACGGTGGACTGGTGAAGAGATGGTGCATTTACCCAGGTGGATAGGTGGGTAGGTGACACATTTATCAAGGTGAGGAAATACCAGGACATAGAACAGGTTCTTGGAAGATACTAGCCTGGAGCAGAGGGAGAGGTCAGGCCAGAGGTATCAACTTGGGAGTCATTGTCACAGAGGTGGTGTCTGAAGCTTCAAGGCTGCAGGAGGTGACCACCCAGGGTGGGAATGGGGAGGGATGGAGAAACTGCCAGGGCTGGGAGGAGAAGGGCACAATCTTCCTGATCACTGACTCTGTTGCCCCCATCCTGGCAGAACTCCAGGGAGCTTGATGGGTAGTCAATCCCCGTGTGCTTCCCCATGTGTCTCTCTGAACTAATGGTGATCATGCGGTTCTATGAGGAAGGTTCTGTGCTGGGAGAGGTTTCCCCCAGCATCCATGGGAAGAGATGGGAGGTATAGGGCTGTGGCAGCCCTATTGTAACCATGAGGCAGGCTGAGAGTGGCAGAGCCACTCACAAAGGTGACGGTTCCTTCACTGAGCATGTAGATTAACAAGTCCTGAGGTGCCTGGGTGACTCAATCTGTTAAGCATCAGACTTTGGCTCAGGTCACGATCTTGCGGTTCGTGGGTTCGAGCCCCACATGGGGTTTTGTACTCACAGTGCAGAGCCTGCTTGGATTCTCTCCTCTCTCTCTGCCCCTCCCCGACTCATGCTTTCTCTCTCTCTCGAAATAAATAAACTGGGCGATAAAGAGTCCTTTTTTTAGGACTCGTGTCAGGAGTTGAGCCAGCAGGTTCTGCCACCTGACGTCCAAAGTCTTTTCACTGATACCAGCTTGGAGTCAGCAAAGGAGTCTGAACAAGGATGTGTGAGGTGGGAGGAGAGGCTGGGAATGTGGGTGCATTGCCCTGCAATGGCACCCACCATTCATGGGACCCCCACATGCCCAACCAAGTTCTAATGTTTCACACACAGTGATTGGTTGAGTCCTAAGAGCACCTCCTGAGTTAGATTGCTATTATGATGCCAGTTTATAGATTGGGAAACCAAGGCACAGGGGGGTGAAGGACACTATGGAAGGTCCCATGGCCAGAAAGTGACAGCTGGGATATAAACCAGGCAGTCTGTTGCTCTGTCCTGTGAGCACTAACCTTTTTCAGAGGTCCAGAGAAGAGGGTCTTTCGCTGAAGTGCCTGGCTGGCTGTTCAGTGCCACTTACTTGAAATGAACACTTTTCACTGAATTTCACAAAGTACAAGTCATCAGCAATGTTGGGCAGCGTGACCTGGGATCAGGGGAGGAGAGTGTGGACAGTCGGACTGGCCTGAAGAGTAAGGAGGTGGACAGCCCATGCAAGCCATGCAAGCTTGAGAAGCATGTCTATGAAGAGGGTGGGGCAGGGGTGTTTAATGTTTTTCGGAGGGGATTCCAGGACATATAAGAAGCCGAAGGAGAGGTCGCTCCAGACCACTGGACTGGGCCCTTGGATGGTGTCTGGAAGGCTCCCCTGACTCAGTAGAGAAGGTAGAGAATTGGGGGCACGGGCAGTGGGGTTTCATGTTCAGTGATGAGCAGAGGTGGCTTCCTGCTCCACCCCCATTTCCTCCAGGAGGTTGAGACCCAGCTCTGAAATGAGTGGAAGCCACTGAAATGAGTTGGCGGCCAAAGAGCAGTGGGATCATGGGGTTGCCAATAGAGTTGGGTCCCATTGAGGGTTGGAGCCTAACAGTCTTGGAGCCAAGAGATTGGCAGTTTTGGTGGGTTTCTCCAGACTTGCTCATACACCTCTGTAGGTCCCCAAGGGGATTAGGTGCTAGCCCTGGTTTCGGTGGCTACAGGAGGAAGTACCCAAGCGTTGGGCCAAGAGGCGCCAGGGCAAACGGGGGCGGGGGGCCTTCAAGGTCGGGGCGTCCTCAGGCCGCTGCTCCCAAAGCGGGGCGAGGACCGCCAGGATCCGCGGGCCGGGGGATGCGGCCCTCCGCGCCTTCCCCGTGGAGCCTCCGTGCCCGCGAGTCCTGCCAGCCTTTCGGGGCCAGGAAGACCGACGCGGGGCTGAGGGCTTCCTGGTAGCCCCCTCCCCGCGGCCCGGCTAGCCCCCGCGCTGATGCGGGTAAGGATTTCCTGCCGCCGCAGACGAGGATTAGCGCGCCCCGGCCGGCGCGGCGGGATTAGTCCGCGTGGACTCCGCGCTCGGCCCGGGGATTACAGCGCGCTCCCCCCGACGTATATATTCCTGCGGCGGTGGCCGTGGGGCCAGGCCAGCATGGCTGCGGCGGGGGGCGCGGTGAGCCGAAGGGGCCCCGGGCGGCCCTGCCCCTTCTCCATCGAGCACATCCTTTCCAACCTGCCCGAGCGGAGCCCCCCGGCACGGGCCGCCCGCACCCCGCAGCCCGCCGGCCACCAGAGCCCCGCGGAATCCGGAGAGCCCGGGGCGCCCGAGGCCGCGCCTTGCGCCTGCTGCTGCTGCTGCGGACCCCGCGCCGCGCCCCGCGGGCCCCCGGAGCCGGCCTCCGGGCTGGGTGAGTGGGAGCAGGGCGCGGGCGCCGGCGCGGGGGTCCTCCGGGCGCGGGGCGGTCTGGGCGGAGCTCGGCCCCCGCTCCGCGCCTCACCGCGCCTTCACCCCGCAGGCGCGCGGCTGCCGTGGCCGCTGAGGCTGGGCCCCGCGGCGCCCTTGCCCTTGGCTGCGCCCACGGGAGGCCCGGGGGCGCTGCCCGGCACGGGCGGTCCCGGCCCGCAGCGGCGCACGCGGCGCCACCGCACCATTTTCAGCGAGGAGCAGCTGCAGGCGCTGGAGGCGCTCTTCATGCAGAATCAGTACCCCGACGTGGGCACGCGCGAGCGCCTGGCCGGCCGCATCCGCCTGCGCGAGGAACGCGTGGAGGTGGGTGCCCGCCCGCCAGACGGCGAGAGGGTCCGAGCGGGCTGGCTTCCTTCCTCCTTCTTTTGAAAAGATGGCCCTGGCGCGAAGGCGGGAGGCGCGGGAGGCCCGGGAACCGCAGTGGGCCGCAGGGCCGGTTCCGGGGCGAGGGCGGGCGGGGCAGGCTAGTGTCGGAAAGTGTCACTAGAACTGGAGGGGAGATAAGGCTAGTTTTCTTTAACTTTGGCTTAAACTTTTTAATTCTCCCTGATAAATGAGACGCGCGTTCACGTGCCCGAATTTGGGAAGCTCGGAAAGAGCACCTTGGGGGGGGGGGAGGGGGAAGGCACGCCGAGAGAGGGCTGGTCCGGGTGGGAAAGTGGTCCTCGTCCCGCAGCCCGAGCCGCAGCGGTTAAGAGACGGTGGGTGCCGCTGCCCCCGTGCCGTCTCTCCAGCCCTCTCCTGCCCGTATCCCTGTCGGGAAGCGCCCTGCCTGGTCCACTTATGAGAGTCCGGAGGGACGCGGGTCCCAGGGCTGGATCTGAGCGGTCCCTCCTGCTCATCAGGTCTGGTTCAAGAACCGCCGGGCCAAGTGGCGACATCAGAAGCGCGCGTCAGCGACCTCGAGGCTCCTCCCCGGAACCAAGAAGCCCGCAAAGGAGAGCTGCTGATGGCTCTGGGAGCTACTCCCGGGCTTGGCCGGGTCCTTTGGGGCCGGCTCAGGGAGGGGACAGATCGACCCGAAATGGTGCTGACAGAGGACACCTCTTCCCGCCTGCAGGCTTCCTGCATCCTGCAGCTAGTGCTCAAGGCAGGAGCTTCTCTGCCAGACAGCAGAGAAGCTCCCGTGCCCACCCCCTGTGCCACCTGCCCCAGGAAAGGAGGGAACGCTGAGCATCTCCAGGTGCTCTCCTTTCCAGCGACTAGGGTCGGGGAGATTCCCCGGGAGCTGCAGCGGGGTGGGGGTGGGGGGTTGTTGGTTGCTGGGAGCAGGGCACAGAGCAGATAAGCTTCCTCAACTCCCCACCAACTCCAGGACAGGAACCATCCCCTTGTCAGGAGGGCCCAGAATCCTCCTCTCCCTCCTGGGGTATGCTGATGTCCCGCCTCTTCTCAGCATGGACATAGGTCTCTTGACATGGCCAAGGGGGTGAAGGGGGTGTTCTGTGCATTCTGGGGTTGTCAGCTCGCATGTCCTGCACTGGGCCTTCCTGTCCAGAGCTATAGGATAAGGACATTGGATGAGGTCATCTCCAGAAGTCCCCTACCCTGCCCCTTAATTCTGTGAGCCTTGCCTGGATACTGGGAAATAAACAAGCAACTACAAACGGCACAAAAGCAGTCCAAAGTTCGAAGTCCACCATGACTTCACTCCCACATCCAGGGGGTGGGGGCCAGCTGGTCTTGGGGAGCACAGCCCAGTGAGTCCTCAGTTTCTGTGCTCCCCAGCACAGCAGACTACCCCACAGATCATGGCCTGGCACCCTGGGGGTCTGCACTGGCCTTTAGGTACTGAACGGGTAGAGATCCTTGGCCTCCTCCTTCTGGGGGATTTACACGCTATGTGTCTGCCATCCTGTTGGGGCAAGAGGAGGTTTGACTGGGGAGGATGCACCACACCCCCTGCCACTGCCTTGGAAAATCTGTTTTCCTCTCCAACATCCCAGCCCTAGGGTGAAGGACAGTGTGAAAATGAGGCTTTCACTCTCCCCAGTAGGCCTGTACGGTGGGTTCAAGGCACCTAACACCATCATCTGGCTTGGGGACCATGTTCTGCCTCCTCACAGGTCCTGGAAGAAATTGGGGGATGGGGTATCTGAAAGGAGACACAGTCCATTCATTAAAGGTGCAGAAGCTGAGCAGGCATGACGTCCCCAGCCAGTGCTGCTCTAACACTGCCGGATGCCTCCAGGACAGCAGCACTCACCTCCACCTCTCAGGATGCACACTTCTGGCTGTCACAAAGCTCTTTTCCCCCGAACCCCGGCCTTATCCTTGGATACTGCCCAGCCCTCCTGCAGAGCTTCCCTGCAGTTTGGAACACCCTCATCTCTGGGACCCCAGCCCCCCATTGGCTCTTTGTCATTGTAGAGGGCAGCCATGATCAGAGCTCCATTTCAAGGGGCCAGTGGCTATACTGTCCTTCTGATTTCTCTCCTTTCTCTCTAGCTGTTCCTTGGCAGGTTCACCCCTACAAGCTGCCCGTTAACATAGGTGTCCTGCAGGCTGGACCCAGGCATGGCCCTCTCTTCTCCATTCTCTCCTTGCTTTATCACTGCCTCTTTTAGACTCCAATTCCCTTCTGTCTTCCACATTTACATCTCCAGCCCAGGCCTCTTCCCTTAACTAGATACTTCTGTCCATCTATCCCCTTGACCTCTCCATGTGGAAGCCCACTGTGCCTCAAAATCACCTTGTCCGTGGCAAATTCTTCCCCTGTGCAAACCAGGTGCATGAACCAGAGGACTCGCAATTACCCACACCGCTCTTCTCCCTCACCCACCATCCCAGGCCAGCAGCAAATCCATTTTTCTTCCAAAAACAATCCCAGAAGCTATTTTTTCCCCAGCTTCAACAGTACCAACCTGATGAAAGTGCTGTCATCCCTTACCATGACCATTGTAGGTGCCTCCAGTCTTGTCCACCTGCAGCCACTCTGTTTCCTCTGTAATTCGTTCTCCATAAAAGCCAGGGTGCAAGTTTGAACCTGCCTCTCCCCTGCCTACAGCACTCCAAGGGCTTTCCGTTGTTCTTAAAGATAAAACTCACTGTGACCCGTGAAGCCCCATGCAGCCGGCCCCTGCCCATCTGGCATCATTTCATACCTCACTGCTGCTTGCAGTCTGTGTGTATCAAAAGCTCTCTTTTGCTGCAAGACCTTTGCACCTGCTTTTTCCCTCTTCCTGGTCAGTGTCTGTTCATCCTTTGGATCTGCAACCATTTCTGGCCCTGGGGAGACTTCCCCTCACTGCCCCCTAGGTAAGATTCCCCAACAACAAACTTTCTTTCTTTCTTTTTTTTACACCTGTCTGCTGCAGTGTTTTAAAGATTTTTAAGTTTATTTATTTTGAGAAAGAGAGAGATTGAGGAAGGGGCAGAGAGAGGGAGAGAGAGAATCCCAAGCAGACTCTGTGCTGTCAGCGCAGAGCCCGACCTGGGGCTAGAACTCACAAACTATGAGATACTGACCTGAGCCAAGATCAAGAGTCAGACACTAAACCAACTGAGCCATCCGGGCCACACACTCCCGCCCTGCCCCGTTGCAATTTTATGCTTGTTTGTGGGATGATGCAACTAGTGTCTGTCTTCGCCATTTGACTGTCAGTTCCACAGGGCAGGAATCATCACCATGGGGTTTCCCAGTGGGTGAAGGAATGGCTGCCTATTGTACTAAATCATTCCGGGGAAGAACTTACTTGTTTGATGTAGTTCACAACCTCTTTTGGAGAAGAAATGATCATTTTTGAAAAAAGCGGGCAATTTTCTGGTCCATTTCAATGAAAGTTAGTCCGCTTCTGGGAAGCCCACTCGTGTTCAGGAACCGAATTTTTTTTTTTAATATTTATTTATTTTAAACTTTTAAAAAAAAATTTTTAACGTTTATTTATTTTTGAGACAGAGAGAGACAGAGCATGAATGGGGGAGGGTCAGAGAGAGAGGGAGACACAGAATCTGAAACAGGCTCCAGGCTCTGAGTTGTCAGGACAGAGCCCGACGATGGGCTCGAACTCACGGACTGCGAGATCATGACTTGAGCCAAAGTCGGACACCCAACCGACTGAGCCACCCAGGCACCCCAGATGTTTACTTATTTTTAAGAGAGAGAGAGAGAGAGAGATCACAAGCGGGGGAGGTGCAGAGAGAGAGGGTGGGTACAGAGGATCGGAAGCAGGCTCCTGCTGACAGTAGAGAGCCTGATGCAGGGCTCAAACTCACGAACCCTGAGATCATGACCTGATCTGAAGTTGGACGCTTAACGGACTGAGCCACCCAGGCGCCCCAGGAACCGAATAATTCAAAAAAAATTTTTTTAATGTTTATTTATTTTTCAGGGAGACAGAGACAGACTGTGAGTGGGGGAGGGACACAGAGAAAGGGAGACACAGAATCTATAGCAGGCTCCAGGCTCTGAGGTGTCAGCACAGAGCCCGATGTGGAGCTCGAACTCACAAACTGTGAGATCATGACCTGAGTCGAAGTCAGACGCTTAACCAACTGAGCCACCCAGGCGCCCCGGAACCGAATAATTTTTAACCAGACATTTCTTTATTGGACCATCGCATTTTTCTTTTCTTCTTTTCTTTTCTTTTTTTTTTTTTTTTTTTTTGTTGTTAGATAACTATCAAGAAGAAATTGTCTTAGTGGTCTTTTCTGGTATAAAGTTTGAATAAAAACTTTGAAACGAGTATATAGCCAAAATGTGTTTTTGTTAATGATATAGAAGCATACCCAATGATTATTTTCGAGAAACCGGAATTTCAAGGCCTTTCAATTTAGCAGTGCTGGAATTTTTCAGGATCAGAGTGAGTGACACGCCCCTTAGCCTACCACACCATAGCGCCCTCTGGTGCCCATAGTCCAGATTCGGAGGACCACAGCGGGGAAGGGCAAAGACTACAACTCCCATAAGGCCCAAGGATTATAATGGCGTCACCACGGAGCGCGGGCTGGTCTTCAAAATGCGCAGCTCTTCCATTGGTGGGTTGTTGCAAACGCCTGCGCAGCTGGCGCAGTTCCGCCCCCGCCGTCTCCGGACCCTGTTACGTGCCTGTGCCGCCCGAGCGGCCCTGGGATAGCGATGGAGACGCCCGGCGCATCAACCCGGGCCCTGCTGCTCCCTGCCGCGTCCGGGCCCCGGAAGAAGCGCGCGGCAGGGGAGTCGCTTGCGACGAGCAAGCAACGGGTCCTGGACGAAGAAGAGTACATCGAGGTAAGACCTCGATGAAGACGCTAGCGAATTCTAGGTCCCTTCCCCGCCTCGCGCTCTTCTCGGGCCCCTCCTCTCGGGTCGTGGCAGTCTCGTCCCCGCGCGGAGGTGGAGCAACTTGAGTCCGTGCTTTTGGGGTGTGGGCAGTTGGAGAGCCAAATGAGAACAGTTCAGAGTGAGGTGTCTTGATGGGGGAGGCACTAGTAGTGTTGTTAGAGGAGAGTGGGGGCGGTTTATTAAAGTAGGAATGTGGAAGGATGGTAGCAAAGAGGACTTTCTAACAGAGCTGTTTGTTTTTGGGAAGCCTCTGGGACAGACAGGCAGGTGGCATTAGTGGACAGCTAGGTGCACAGACGTGCAGCCAGGAGCAAGGTCTGGCTGGAGGTACAGATTTGGGAATCTCAACCACTGCTACTGGTGGGGGTGACAGGCTGAAGTCATCCAGGTAAAGGGTTCAGATTGGAAATAGGAGGTTACAGGTGGAATGAAGGTGGCAACACCCACCTTGGTCCAGCTAGTGTGGAGGTGGAGCCAGTAAAGGAGAATGAGAGTGACCAGTGAGGGGAGAGAGAAGGGTTTCATAGAAATCAGGTGAACGTTTAGTAATGTTAGGTGTTGCATTAGATCGCAAGGGTTGCTCATCGTCATTGGAAAGTGCAGGTAACCTCAGAAGATCATTGGGTTGGACAGAGGTTGGGGGCATCAGCAAGGACCTTAGCATGTACATTGGTAGACGAAGAGGCAGGTGTGAACTATGACTTTTATTCTGACTTCTGACAGGGCCTCCAGACAGTCATCCAGAGGGACTTCTTTCCTGATGTAGAAAAGCTGCAGGCCCAGAAAGAGTACCTGGAGGCTGAGGAGAATGGAGACCTGGAGCGGATGCGTCAGATTGCCATCAAGTTTGGCTCTGCCCTGGGCAAGATGTCCCGAGAGCCCCCACCGCCCTGTAAGAGCAACAGTGGGTGGCTGAGAGGGGAACTCCTCCTGAGCCGATGCCTTGGACTGGCTCTAATCCCTACCCCCTTCCTTCTAGATGTGACTCCAGCCACATTTGAAACCCCTGATGTGCACACAGGCACCGGAATGGTGGGCAACAAGCCCCGGAGCCGGGGCCGAGGCCTGGAAGATGGCGATGGTGAGTGAGCGGTTGGGTTTGTCTAGAGTCTTATCCTATGTGGCCCTGAGGGGCTGGTTCAGAGGCAGATCACATCTTGTCCCTGAGAGCTCTGTTTGCTTACATGGCAACCCACGGCGCCAAAGAGCACTGGTCTAGGAGACAGAAGATCTGGGTCCAGCTCCCAAACACAGGGCAGTTCTCTGAGCCTCTGGTCCTCCTCTGTGGAATGGAAATCTTGCCACCTCTCTCACCAGCCTGCTCACTGTGTGCCAGCCCAGTGGGCTTCATGGGCCTTGGAGGGCCCCTTTCTGCTGTCTCCTTGCAGTGCCTCAGGGCCTCTGCACTTGTGTCTTCAGAGTTAGTCTCTTCCCCTGGATAGCTGCACATCTCACACCTTCTCTCCCCTCAGGTCTCTGCTCAGATGTTACCCATTCAGGGAAACCTTTCCTGACCACTGTCCCCCCCCCCCCCCCCAACGTGAAGTTACATCACCTTTCATGCATGCTGCCTTCCTGCTTGGCTTTGTTTTCTCACTGCAGGACATGGCACCTAAAAAGGCATTTCTCTACGTATTGCTTCTTCTCTCCACAAGAGCTTCTTTGTCTCACCTCTGTGTGTATACTTTGCATCCAGAACAGTACACAGTGTGTTGTGGGAATAGAACAAATGAAAGAGTTGTCTTCCTCAGTGCATGTATTGGGGATCGTGACATGTTCCAACTTTATGAGGGATTTTTTTCTAGGAAAGAGCATTTTGAGTCCTGTTGGACATGACTATACTACATGCTACAGGACTTTCTCATGATCAGTTGATTATTTTGTTCTTAGTAGAACATCAGTGCTCAGACAGATAAGATGCTGTTCTCTACCAGGTTCTAGTGTGCAGTGCGTTGTGTGTCTACACGGACAAAATATTTTCTGCTTCAAAATCCAGCGCTTTGTGGGGCCCTGGGTGGCTCAGTCAGTTATGTATCCAACTTGGGCTCAGGTCATGATCTCTCAGTTTGTGAGTTCAAGCCCCACATCGGGCTCTGTGCTGACAGTTTGGAGCCTGGAACCTGCTTCGGATTCTGTGTCTCCCTCTCTCTCTGCCCCTCCCCTGCTTGTGTTCTGTCTTTCTCTCTCTCAAAAAAATAAATAAAATGTTAAAAAAAAATGTTTTTTAAGTCTACTTCTTTGTGCCGTTACCATGGTTTGTCATGTTGTGTCCTTGGAGTTTGATTCTCTACTGCAACGTGGCAGATGCATCACAGGCAATTTGCAGATTCCTTTTCTTTAAATACGCGTTGTCAGTATATCTAAGAATCATTTCGGTGACCTAAGTGGTAGGTACCATCATCATTCACATTCACAGATGAGGAGGCCGAGACTCAGGAAAGGAGGTCTCAGGGCTTGTTGGTGGTGGAATGGGGTTTGAGTTCTCTTTCTGCCTCTGGGTCTTGAGCTTTTAGCCAGTGTACTTTGTTCAGTCTAGGAGTCTGTGTGTGGTCAGGACTCAGCAGAATGGGAGACAAAGCTCTCCACCTAATGGGCCTGCTGAAGTGTGTACCACTGTGCGCAGTGCGATGGGACCTCAGTAGGGGTGCCCCTTTCTACGGCGGTGGGAGGGGCAGCTGGAGTCGCGGCCCAGTGCCTGTGAGGCCCCATCTAGAGTACTGGATCATACGGGGTTCCTGCCATCAAAGCCTGCTAGCAGGTTAGGGGGCTTAGGTGACAAACCATCCACCTGTGGCACAGATACCAGGAAGGGAGGAGCAGGCAGGGTAAGAAAACCCAGGGATGGAGGGAGAGCTTGGGGCTCTGAAGGTGGATCCTACAGGATCAGCACAATTTTGGCAAGGCAGGACCTGACTGTGATCACCTGCCTTTTCTGTAGCCCCTGGATGTCACTCTTCTGGTCTGAGTCAGACATAACATTTCACCTGACATCCAGCAGTTGAGGAGAGCCCCTGAGTGCTCCCTGGGCAGTTGGCAGGGTTGATTCTGCCCCTAGGAGGGGAATTGTCTGATGGTGTGGGCTCTCATCAACAGACCCGCAACCAGGGTGAGGGTTCCATCTCTGCTTATGAGGTAGCCTGGTTCCTGAGATCTTGTGACTGCAAAGCAGTGTTGATGCTGTTTGTGATTCTGTGTCATCCCACCTATGCTCCTGAGCAGGAGAGGCTGGAGAGGAGGAGGAGAAGGAGCCCCTGCCCAGCCTGGATGTCTTCCTGAGCCGGTATACAAGTGAGGACAATGCCTCCTTCCAGGAGATCATGGAGGTGGCCAAGGAGAAGAGCCGGGCACGCCACACATGGCTCTACCAGGCCGAGGAGGAGTTTGAGAAGGTGTCTTTGGGTACAGGGGCACTGGCATCCTCTGTCAGGATGGAGGGAGTCCTGGGGCCAGGGGCACAGTGCCTGGGCACCTCTCTGACCCTCACTTTTCCCCTGTGATGCAGAGGCAGAAAGATAATCTTGCACTTCCGTCGGCAGAGCACCAAGCCATTGAGAGCAGCCAGGCCGGTGTGGAGACCTGGAAGTACAAGGCCAAAAACTCCCTGATGTACTACCCAGAGGGTGAGCAGGCAGGGCGGGCAGGTGGCATGGCGTGGGACAGTGTGTTTGGATCTGGCCTTAGGGTGTGTGTGTGGGTCTTTGCTCCCTAGCATACTGGGCCTCGGAGGTGCCCTGGTCTGTCTCGGGGCAGAGGAGCCTGTGTGTTGTCAGTGAGAGAGTGAGGCCGTCCCCTGCTTTACTAGGCCCCGTGCTTCTGTTTACTGGGGAATGACTTAGTCTCTACCTCAAGCCTTGAGTGCAGGGCAGTAATGGGGACTCCCCACCCCCTCTGACACCGCTGCCATCTTGTCTCCACCTGCCAGGTGTCCCTGATGAAGAACAGCTGTTTAAGAAGCCAAGGCAGGTGGTGCATAAGAATACTCGCTTCCTCAGGGACCCCTTCAGCCAGGCCCTGAGCAGGTCCCAGCTGCAGCAGGCCGCCGCCCTCAATGCCCAGGTGAGTGGCAGGGGCTGGATGTGGGCACAACCTCTCTGATCTTGGCTGCCTTCATTAAATTAGTACCGTTCTTGGGTTTGGCAGAGACTAGCAGCGTGGGAGTATTTGGAGCTCCTGTGCGGCAGGGTCCTGAGCCTTTTCTCGACTGTATGGGCTTCTACTGGGGCCAGAGATGTTTGGTGGGTCAGTTCTGCCCCTTGTCCCTGGAGGACAAGGACATGAGAGAAGAGACACTGCTGGGAGCCAGTCCAGTCTGGCCAGACCCACACCTCTGTACCAGGCAGGGCAGGGGTAGGTGGGGTGCGCAGGCTGGGGCGCAGTGAGGCTTGGTGGGGCAGACAACAGGGGTTTCTGGGCCTGGGTGTCATGGTGCAGTGGTGACTCCAGGAGAGGGAGAGGCAGGAAGTGAGGAGACTGTTTTGTAAGCTTCTATAGGTACCTGTGGGAAAGAGGTCAGAGCACATGTGTGCCAGTGGTCAGTGTAGTTTCCTGGGGGGGCCTAAGTCGGTAGTCCCCGAAAGCAGCTTTTGTGGAGTCTGGCCTGAGACCAGAAGGAGGGGAAGCTTCTCTTCTGATACCTGCTCTGACAGGTCCTCAAAATCTTTGCAGGGGCCAGGGTTCTTCTCTCTCCAGCTGTTCCTGTGCATTTGCCCTTCAGCTAGCTGGCGGGAGCAGGCTTGGCTCCCCCTTAACACTGGTCTGTCTTGTTTGTTCCAGCACAAACAGGGCAAGGTGGGCCCTGATGGCAAAGAACTGATCCCCCAGGATTCCCCCCGAGTGGGCGGATTTGGATTTGTTGCAACCCCCTCTCCTGCCCCTGGTGAGTAGTGGACCCTCTGTCAAGCTGGCCCCCTGATAGGACTGCCTGTGGGGAGGTGGGCTGCTCAGTTGGCTCTTGGCACCCTTGACATTTCCCCATGTCTGCCCTGTGCCTCATATGACTCAGAGACCCAGTGTCCCACCTGTGCAATGACAGGGCTGAATGGGGCTATGGGCGGGCTGGATTCTTAGGGAGACCTGATTTGAGATGTGTGAGTCCCAGCCCATTCAGCCGGGCAGTCTTCGTGACTTGCCCTGAGCTTAGCAGGACAGACTGGTTTTGCTGGGGGACCAGGGGTATCGGGGCTCTACTGGACAGACTGGCTGCGGCAAGCATGCTTAAGGGCATGGGGAGGCTGGGCAGGGGGAGGCTAAGTGTAGGGGCATAGGGAAGAAGCTCTGGGCTCCAGCCCTGCGTGACCTCACACAGGAGATTTATGAGACTTGGGGACAATCTCATGGTGCAGGTGGTGTCCTCCTGCTCTCCCGAGCATCGTCCTCTGTATTTTGGGCTGCTGGTTGCTGTGACATAGGCCAGGGTATATGGAGGCACTACAGGTTTGTGCAGGGTCCTGGGAGGTTTGGGTGCTCTGAAAGCCCCCAAGTGTCTCTCCACCTTGGGGTGGCATGCCATAGCAACTTGTAGGCGGCTCCCCTGGCCATGTGCTAGGATGGGGGCCTGGCTGACCCAGCCTGGCTTCTCTGGGGAGCCCTCTTCCCAGGCTAAGCTCCACAGCTGTAGGGGCCTGGGCTTGCCTTGGGCTCAAAGTAGCCTTGGCATTGTCATCTCAGAGGGCAGAGGTACCAGGTCCCAGAGTCCCAGGGAAGGAGAGTGGGCCAACTGCCAACCTTGGTGTATGTTAGCTGGGATGCTCATGGTGGGAGCTGGCTGTTGTAGGAGAGAGGGCCTGGCAGGACCCCCACCCAGATCCTCTGGCCTGAGGTAACTGTGGGCTCTCTCCATCCACAGGTGTGAACGAGTCACCGCTGATGACCTGGGGGGAGGTTGAAAACACTCCCTTGAGAGTGGAAGGATCTGAGACCCCCTATGTGGACAGGACGCCAGGGCCAGCCTTCAAGGTGAGTCATGGTGAGGGGAGCTCAGGTGCGACCCTGAGAGGGCATGTGGTCCTCTGAGAACTTGTAGCTCAACACACAGAGAATGAGCTAGCTCCCACTGGTCAGACTAGAGCCTACTGAAGGGCCAAGCCATGCTCCAGGCTGCATACCTGCACAGGTACTGCACTTCAGAATAGGGCCAGAGCACTAAGGACAGGTGTGGTTGGACAGAGGGATTCGGGTGTGAGGTCAGGGCACCAAAGCCATGGCCCTTTGAGTCTGCAGGCCTGTGGACCGGGGAGGGCCCCAGAACCCCAGTGTTCTGTGGGATGTGGTTTGTGTTTACAGAGAGGGGGGGGGGTTGCGTGTTTACAGAGAGAGGACTCTGGTTACAGGAGAGCATGAATCAGGAGGCACTTGTTATTTAGAAGTTGTCAGAGTGGGGGAGTTATGAGGCCTGGAGCAGGTAGGGAAGGGAAGCTAAGTGCCAGATGGTTTGTATAGATGGGATGGCCTAGGATGGTGTGGGGCCCCAGAGAGGCTTTGGGAGGGCAGCGTGCTCTGGTCTGCACAGTTTGTTGGGGAACCCGAGTGACATAGTTTAGAATGTGAAGGAAGAGAAGTTGCTGGAAGCTGGGAGCATGCTGTCCTGTTCTTGGGGTGCTGGGCCAACACTCCCAACGTGGAGTGCTAGGAGATCACAGGAGGTGGAGGTCAGTGATGTTGCAGAGGGCAAAGGGTGTGGGGTTACATCATGTGCCTTGAAACCCCAAAGAGTCAGACACAGAATTTGGGATTAATGTAGGTCTGTTGCATGGGGAGCTGGGTCACACATGGTCTTGAACTGGCCCCTCTAAACACTTGCAGTGGTCAGTTTGAAGTGCAACAGAAAAAGAGGTCTCATTCACTATAGCAGCAGAAATTTAGAACGACTAGCAATAATTAAGCTCTTGTAAAGAAACCACAGGCGAGTGCTGCAGACTTACGTAAGGAAAACTGCCGGAGTGTGCGGGCCCCACCGGGAGGCCTCCCTAGCATAGCTCCGCTCATTCTCCCCCTGAGAAGCAATGCATGTCTAGACAGAACGTGCGCAGAGGATTTTGGCCCCTTGGTTCTTAAACTTGCCTGGCACACAAGGATAACCAAGGAAAACTGAAGAGAGGAATGACAGGGAGGAGCGTGTGCCGGCAGGTGTTAAGGCATGCCACAGGTATAGGTGTGTCAGAAGTCTGCCCCTGGTCCTAGAGCCTATGGGGCAGTAGGGAAGAGATTCTGAACAAACCTTCGTCCAAATCAGAATTCAGGGTACACGAGAGATAACAGCTCAAATTGTGCTGAGTAGTAGAGTATGTGGAAATGAAGTTCTTGATACATAAGATGGAACGAGTTCCTGGAAGCAGAAACATTAAGTGTATAAGTCAACGTAAGACACTTAGAAGAAAATAATAGTATTTAATCTGATTTTAAGGTAGGAAGGGTTAGATCTTAAGGGAAGTGAGGTTTAGTTTATACTGTACGAAGTGATAAACTTAAATACAGCAAAAAAAAAAAAACAAAAAAAACCACGTAAGAAACTGAAAGCAAATAACTGAGAGGGAATTTGTATGGCATAGCTTAATGTAACTGATGTGGGTAAAACACTAAATAATGAACAAGCACTTTAATAGAAAAAAAGAGGCCAAGGATGCGTCTCGGGAAGTTCTGCAAAGAAATACAGAAGGTCAATAGATGTTAAACAGAAAGCTGTTTACTCTGGTAGTCACAGAGAAGCCGATTCAAAAAGACCCCTTTCTTTCCTAAAAGACTGTCAGAGGTTCATAAGTTGGCAGTGCTGGCTTTTAGGGGTCCGTGAGGACAGGCAGGTGGGCAGTTCAGGCAAGCTTTTTGGAGGGCTTTTAGGAAGGTGGCAGTGGGTTGTGAGGATCATGGGGGCCACGAAAAGAGGCAGGTGCCCCACCAGCAAGGGACTGCCTGACTCGGTGGCAGGCTACCCACAGACTTGCTGTCATGTAGATCTTGGAGCCGGGCCGCAGGGAACGGCTGGGGCTGAAGATGGCCAACGAGGCTGCAGCCAAGAACCGGGCCAAGAAGCAGGAAGCCTTGAGGAGAGTGACAGAGAACCTGGCCAGGTGAGGCGTGGCTGACCTGTGTGGGTGGGGGTCTCTCCCTGCTCCCACATGGCCCCACCCCCTGCATATGGATGCACAGTGTGCAGGGCAGGCCCAGGCGTTCTGTAGTGGGTCCTATAGCAGCTCCTCTAGTCCAGGGCATGGCCTGTTTGAACCAGGATGCAGGGCCCCTCTCCGTCTTTTCCTTCTTCAGCCTCCGTGGCACAACCCTTAGAGACACCTTTGGGCCCCTTGTCCTGCTATGAGCTCCTGTCAGCGCTTTGGAAACAGGTGTATCATTCTCCTTGGAGAGAGTTGAGGTCCATCCCAGCCCCACAGCCAAGGGCAGCACTACCACTGAACCTTAAGTTTGACTACACTGCTGTGTGCCAGGCCACCTGGTATCCTCAGCCTGTAATGACCATGCATCTCCCATGTATCTTCCTGTGGGGCCATGGGAGGCCCTGCTGCGGTGGTGCCCACATGGGCCTAATGGTGCCTCATTCACCCACTTCTTCCATCCCAGCCTCACCCCCAAAGGCCTGAGCCCAGCCATGTCTCCAGCCCTGCAGCGCCTCGTGAGCAGGACGGCCAGCAAGTACACAGACCGGGCCCTGCGGGCCAGCTACACCCCATCTCCAGCACGCTCAACCCACCTCAAGACCCCAGCTGGTGGGCCCCAGACCCCCACGAGCACGCCGGCTCCTGGCTCTACAGCACGCACCCCCCTCAACCAAGATCCAGCCTCCATCACGGACAATCTGCTACAACTCCCTGCCCGGCGCAAAGCCTCAGACTTCTTCTAGGGCCAGGCCCGGGTCGGGCCTGTGGAAGCTTTGTGGAGCCTGCAGGGCAGCTGCCCACTCAGCAGAGGACTCCGGCCTTCTGGGGACCCAGGCCCGGGCCAGAAATGGTGACTGTCCCAGGAGCCACAGAAGAGATGCCGTGCCTCAGCCAGACTGGTACAAAACTTGGCCCTCACAGCCTTTGGGGTGCATCCCACAGTCTTGTTCGTACTCTTTTCTATCAACCGCCTGTCTGTTTTTATTTAGCTGTCATTAAAGAGCACCTAGCACCATCTGGCAGGCTTCTGTGTCCGGCCTGCTCTGCACGGCCCTTAGGCGGCCCTCGTGCCTACAGCACGGTCTCAGGACTGCAGGCCTTCCTGGAAGGAAGCTTCTGGGTGAGGTGACCCTTGGAAGACCAGGGTGTCTGGCCTTTCTTGCCACTACCTACATTTCTTTCTGTGGCACCCCCGAGGCTTGGAACCTGCCCTCTGGGCTGAGCTCACAGCACATTGGGCCCTGCCCCCCAAGTTCTTTCCCTCTGAGGGAAGTAGGGAATCCTTGAAAGTTTCCATGTCCCTCATGTTCTGCTGGGGCTCTGGGTCCAGGTCTCCAGCCTCCCCAGCCAGGCCCAGCCCTTGTGGTTTGCTGGTGACAGGGCTGCACAGGTCCTACGTGTCAGACGGCCCCTCACGTGAGGCACCTTCCCAGTGGCCTCAGCGTCACCTCCAAGTACCTGGTCTCCAGCTCAGATGGGGCAGGGCTGTCTCTGTCTTCCTGCCCTTCCATCTCCCAGTGCTCTAGGCGCTGCCTTCCATACACTGCTGAGTCACTAGCAGGAGCCGTGGGTAACAGTAACCTGGGTCACCGTGTCAGAAGCAGTGGGGCCAGGTCCCATGCAGACCCCATAGCACCATGTGCACTACAGGCCACACTTGCCCATGACCCAGAGGGCTTTGGTGCCCAGGCCTCCTAGGGCTGCTTCACAGGGAGAGGGGGGACCCAAGCTGGCTCCCAGATGGGTCTCTTCGGGCCTCAGGTAGGGTCAGGTTGTGCCCTTCTAGGGGTTTGCACTGCCCAAGAAAGACAGCCTGGAATCTACTCAGACCACAGTCTTTCTCTTCTTGAGTGTGCCCAGCCCTGCACTGGCCGTTGTCTTGGGTTGTCCCGCATGGGTCCTGGCCGCCTCCATGAGTGCCATGTTCCCTGAAGGCTGGCGTGGGCTTGTTGCTTGCCTGGGCACCCACTAGCCTGTGCTCCTCAATTCCTGTCAGCTCCCAGGGGGCTGAACCCCAGCCAAGCCCTGCAACTCACCAGGGGGGTGGGACTGAACTCAGCAGGTGGATCCAGGACTGCCGGGGGGGGGGGGGGGGGTCAGAAAAGTGTGGCCTTTGGTGCTTTTCCCCCACAGGGAAGGGTGGGCATAGGACAGAAAAGCATAGAGGCAGAAGTCTGAGTGGGATGTGAGTGAGATACAGAGGGAGATGCTGTCCAGGCAAGGCCACCTGAGGCCAAGCGCTGGCCCCCTTGAGCACTGGCTGGTGTGTGGGGTGGACGGGATGGGGTGGAGAGGGTGTGAGTGAGAGGTCTGGGCTGGGGCTATTCCAGCAGATGAAAGGGCACTCGAAGGGCTGAGGTCACTGGTCTCAATCACAGCCATGGAGGGAGCAGAGTACATGGAGAAAGGGGCTGTCTGAAGGAGCAGGATGGGGTCAGGGTCAGGTGGACCGTGCTGTGCCTGAGCAGGAGAGACACAAGCAGCTGGCCAGCCTGGGAGGCGCTGGGCCCCAGGGCAGGTCAGAGGGAGACAGTGAGGACCTGGGAGTGGATTGCAGCTGAGGTCTTCTTGCCCACAGGGCCTCGCTGTAAGTCTGCCTGTGCACCCCTGTGCTGGAGACCCCCACGCCACAGGGAGGGTGGTTGCCTGAGTCCTAGAGAAAAAGACTCCTCAGGGGCCACTCTTGATGCATGTATACACTTTGTGGTTTGTTTGGTGGTCAGTAATTAATGTTTTTGCTACTAAGTGGAAGAAAGCTAATAGAACATAATCAAAATAGTGGTTTAATTGACAGATTTTATTTGTTCCTTGCACCTGTGCCTTCTTCAGCTCCTACCTGCCTATTTAGTTTATGTGGGTGCACACCATGCACCACACCCCCCGGGCCCTTAGCACCACTAGGTGCTTGCTTTCCCCACCTCGGCTCCGGTGACATGATGATCTTTTGCCTTGGAGGTCTCAGCCAGCCTGTCCTCCACCCTGTCCTCATTCTCAGGCACCACCAGCAGCCGGTGCTGGGTTTTGGCCCCCAGCTTGTGGTCAGGTAGGTGTTCGGGCTGGTGCTCGGGGCGAGAGGCTGGCCGGGTGTCCAGTTTGCACTGGGTCTGGTACTTGCCCTCACCCTCCCTCTTGAAAGAGGCAGAAGACATGGCTTTGGGCTTGGGGGGCTGCAGCCATGAGTGGCTGAGAATCTCGTCAATGTGCAGTCGCCGGTTGACGTCCGGCTGCAGGATTCGGTAGATGAGGTCCTTGCACTCACCCGTCAGGTTCTTGGAGCGGGGGAAGTCCACGCGGTGCTCCTTCTGGATGCGCAGCATCTTCTTGATGTCAGAGTCATTGTAGGGCATGGAGCCACAGACCATGATGTAGAGGATCACGCCCAGGCTCCAGATGTCATACACCTTGGGCTGGTAGGGGATGCCCTGCAGCACCTCAGGCGCTGCATAAGCCGTCGACCCACAGAAGGTCTTGCTGAGGATGATGCGGCCACTGCCGTCCCGCGGGCAGCGCTTGGAGAAGCCAAAGTCAGAGAGCTTGATGTTGAAGTCCTTGTCGAGGAGGAGGTTCTCGCACTTGAGATCTCTGTGGACAACGTCCAGATCGTGGCAGTACTTGACAGCCGAGGAGAGCTGGCGGAACATCTTACGAGCCACGTCCTCGTGCAGCGCTCCCCGACACTTGATGAACTCAAGGAGGTCGCCCTGGACCCCGAGCTCCATGACGATGTAGATGCGGCCATCAGAGGTCTCAAAGATCTCGTACGTCTTGATGATGGAGCGGTGGTTGACAGTTGCCAGGATGTCCATCTCCCGAGGAAGGAATCTCTCCACAAAGTCGGTGGGTGTCTTCTTGCGGTCGATGATCTTGACCGCCACGTTGAACTTGAGGCGCTCAGAGTAGGCAGATTTGACTTTTGCATATGAGCCCTTACCAAGATTGATGCCCACGATGTAACCTTTCTTCCTTAGGACCGCGGCATCGTCCATGGTGCCAGGTGTGGCTGGCGCCGCTGCGCTCTACATCCCCTCCCCACGTGGGCCAGCGGGCATTGTCCTCATTTACACTGTGAGGAGCTGTCTGGCTGGGCTGAGCCTGGACTTGGAGGGGTGTAACGCTCAGCATTGTCTCTGCGTGACTTCAGCATGTGAAGTCATAAAGCCAGGCTGCCGGGAGTGGGGACTGAGTTGGGTGAAAACGGGGCCCCTGGAACCCTGGAAGCCAGGCTGGCCCAGCAGGAAGGAAGTCAGTACCCAGGACTGCGGTAACCCTCCCTGCTCCTCCTCTTCGCTGTGGCTTCCTTGTCATGAGGCCCAAGGGAGGGCTGCCCAGGCCAAGCCAGAGTGCCAACCCCATGCCCATTTCCTTCTCCTGGCTGTGGGGACCGACACTGCATTGGTCCATGTCTCACTAGGGCTGATTTCCTGCAGCTTTTTGGGGTATGAAAAAACCTTCTCTAGGGCTGGTATCCTTGGAATCGGTGGCACCTGGGAGGGATGGCCCTGGTCTGGCCAGGCTGGCTGCTGTTCCTAGCCTTATGAATGAGAGCAGCTCCTGTTTTGGGTAGAAGGCTGGGGAGAAGAGTGCTATTGTGGCGGGCAGGGCCTGTGTGGGCAGGAAGGCAGGCAGAGCTCTGGGCCCCAGACTGACAAATGCATGTTCCGAGGGCTGGGGCGTGCATGGAGGATGGGCTGGGCCTTGGTCAGGTAGAGGAGGTGATGAGGCATCCAGGCAGGGAAGAGCCTGGGAGAGGTGAGGGCTTGTTCTGAGAATGGCTGAGTCCCACAGTCTGGAGTGAGGTGGAGGAGAAGGGAAGTGGCCGCTTTGCCCTGAGTGGTGGGCAGTCATTGCAGGGCCTGGGGCCGGAAGAGCCATGACCCAAGTCACATTTCAAGATGGTCCTTGGCAGAGTGCATAGAGAATGGGCTTCAGGGTAAGTGGAAGCCAGTGCCTTTGACCAGACAAGAGGAGGATGGACCAGGGTGGCCCTGTGGGGACTGGGTGCCAGAGAGAGACAAAGAGTCTGGTGCACTGGTCAGTGCATGGGCAGAGCCTTGGGTGGAGCTTTGCTGCTGGGGGTCCTGATAAGAGTAGGCACCTGGATGAGGAGGGGATCCTGAATTTGTGAGGAGTGGGCATGATGTGGGCTGGTGCAACCCTGATGTAGCACCGTTTGCATCTCTAGAGCTGTTTTTTGCACCTGAAAGCAACATGAAAACCCTTTTGTTTTTGCTTTGGGAACTGGGGCATCCTATGTGTGTCTCCTTGGTTAGTTTGGAAGCCCTGCTGCTTATCTGTTCTCCATCACAGGCATCCCGTGCCCACACATAGCTCGCTGCCAGGGTGGGTATGCCACGTGCTCATGTTCAGGGGGGTGGGAGAGGAGGCCTGCCTCTATGTGGGTGGTTGGAGGGGAGGTGATGAAGGAGCCAGTGTGCAGCTGATCTATAGGGCCCTGCCAAGTTGATGAGGGGTAGGACGTGCCAGGCAGATGTGCCACCTTGGCTGGAGCACAGCCGTGTGGACATACCTGGGGCACGTGGGGAGCTCCCTGCATCTGGAGGTTCGTGTGGAAGATCTCAGGGGCAGGGTAGCCAGAGTCCAGATGCCAGCTAGGAGTGACTGCCTTCCAGCTGCCACGGCTCCCTTGAGGCCTGCTCCCAGCTCTTGGGAGCTCCTGTTACAGTAGCTTTAGCTTGATGCCTGCTTCCTCCTGGGACGTCTTTGGTCACTCCTTTGCGTCCCAGAAGGGGTTGGCTGTGAGGATTTGCAGGCCAGGACCCAGGAGCGTGACAGTCTCCCCTGCCTTTCTCCTGCACTCCCAAATGTGTTATCTGGGGGTACCCCCTGCATGTCTGCCTTTTTGGCTGACTCTACCAACCCACCCACTTTTCCTTGTTTTGTGGATCCTGCTCCCTCACACTCTGCCCTTGCCTGGGACAGTGTGACCTCTGCGGTTCTTGGGGACGTGGTGGAGGAGGCACAAGCTGAGCTGCCGTGACGGCGAGCAGATGGCATCACCCAGCACATGCACATGGAGGCAGGCATGGGAAGGGAATGGGAAGTGCTAGATCGGACCTGGGGCCTCCAGGGGTACTCCCAGCCTGCAGCCCTGCGCATGTGAGACCTGCAGACTCTGGGTAGGCCACTTCCCTCTGAGTTTCGGTTTCCTCTGTTTCTCCACTCACCCCACTGGCACTTGAGGGTTGGTTCCAGATGCTGGTGTTCACTGATGAAGCAGGCCCATGCTTTCCTGAAGTCCAGAGGACAGGGAGCTTCAGTGTCACATGAACAGCGCGAGTGCCCGGTGGTGGCTGTGCCATGACACGGGAACATGGGGCTGTGAGGAAGAAACTGGGGCTGGATTTGGGGAGGCTGGGAGGGCTGAGGTCTGAGGAGCTGGTCACATGGAGGAGGACAAGGACCTGCTAGAGGATGTGATAGTTTGAAGGGACACAGGGTGGTGGGGGTGTGCAGAGGCAGGAGGGAGCGCTGCAGACCATGGAGGCCATGGTGAAGGTCTTGATCGTAAAGCCTTGGGGAGGGTCACTGATGGGGTCTGAGCCAGGGCTGACCCCAGTGAGTTGAGCGGCTCACAGGTGTGGCCCCCTGGGAAGGGGTGGGCTTCAGTCACCTGGGCTGCCACTCTGTGCTGTGTGATTTCAGGTAGTTGCCCACCTTCTCTGAGCTGTCTCCCCACCTGTAAAGCATACAGTAGATGCTCCTTCCTGGGGCCCCTCCTGCCCAGGCTTGCCTTGTGGCTGGGCTGTAGTCAGTTGCTCCCAGGCCCTCTTGCTGCATATCGTCCACTGCCTCCATGTGGCCACAGATGACCAAGCAGAGGAGGTCCATGAGCCACTCCTCAGGATGTCCCCACTCCAGCCAGCCCCATGTGCTCTGGAATTTTACTCCACCACCAGATGAGCTGTATGACTCTGGGTTCCTAGAGCCTCTGGGAAAAATTGGGTGGTTCCTCTGGTATTACCCAGGGCCTGTTCTGTGCCTGTACCTTGGCACTCACAGGCCTGCCCCAGAAGAGTTTATAGTGGAGCTGTCAAGTCCAGAAAGCTTTGTGGAGGCCACAGCCCCTCGGCTGATCCTGGAGACATGGGCAAAGTCTGCAGGGATGGATCCACAAGCATGATGACGGCATGTGTGTGTTGGGGGTGTGAGTATGGGGGGTGGGGGTGCTGGGAGGCCAAGAGGAGCCAGACCTGGGATGCCAAGGCCAAGCACTGAGATCCTTCCTGAGGGCAGTGGGATCCAGACTGTGTGCAGGAGGCGGCTGTAGCCACTGGAGAAGTGACAGGGCAGGTAGAGGTAGCTGAGCTGTGTGTTCCCATACACAGGAGCATGGAGATAGGAAGACAGGATGTGTGAAGGTGGCTGGGGGGTGGGGGAGCCAAGAGGAGAGATGGAGCGGATGTGGGGAGGGGTACAGAGAGAGCAGGGCCAGGGCACTCACAGGACCTCACTTCTCCCGGGGCTTGGGGTTAGGGTCTTTCCAGGACAATGACATGGGCAGGGGAGGGGTAAGTCTGAAGGCTCTTGTCCTCTTGATGTGTCAAACCTGCAGATCCACACGAGGTTGTCCAGAGTGAGTGCGGAACAGTCAGGGAAAGGGGCTGCCGTGGCTGAAGTGAGAAGAGCCTGAGAATGACATGGGTGGGCCTCACAGGACAGAGTAGCCAGTGGTGCTAAACGCTGGCCTCCTCTCTCTACGGGACACCTATGGCCATAGGGGACAGGACTGCATTGTGAGCACACTTGTCCTCTCTCCTCACCAATGTCTGCTTCTCCACTCTGGCATGGATCATCAACCCTGGAGGCAGGCTGGGGACTAGAAGGGAAAGAGAGGTAGTCAAGGCCATACAGTGACTGTGGGACAGGCAGGCTGGGTGGCACTGGGCCATCCAGTGCCCCACCCCCCACCACTTCCTCTGGGCAGGGAGAATGACCAGGGGCAGATGACTCAGGGCAGGTCCAGAACCGGGTGCTGGTTGGCCATGGCTAGTAGACGGAGCAGAAGAAACGAGTTGCCTAGCAGGGTGGGGAGCTCAAGAGGGGTTGAGAGGCTGGTTCACCTGCTCCCTGCAGGGCACTTCCCCACCGACAGCCTTGAGGAGGCAGTGGCACTGGGGTGCTGAGGGCCCGGACCCTCAGCCCCAACTGCAGACGGAGCCCTCTGCCTCCCGCCCCTCTGCTGCAGGCAGCCACCTTGCCCTTCGCTATCCTGTCCTCTCTGTGCCCCCTCCCCTTCCTCAGCACCATGCTCATGGCCTCCCTCTTGAAGTAGCATCTTCCTAGCTCAGCTCTTTGCTCTGGTCCAGAGCCTGAGGTCACAGTTGGGGTTGGGCACACTGGGATTTATTTTCCCAAACTGGAGGTGAAGTGCAGTGTGATCTGAGAGTGGGGAGCTGGCGGGGGTGGGGTGGGGGGAGTGCAGGATCCTTTCCCTGGATGACTGCAGTCAGCTGGGGCAAAGACGTCCACTTTGGAGTCTGCACTAATATTTATTGCTTTTTTAGCCATGTGGGTTACCAAGTTCAAAGGAAAGGAGAAGGAACTGATGAAAATAGTGGCTCATCCAGGACAGTTTTCCTTCTTTGGCTTGTCCCTTGGCTTCTTTGGAGCTCAGGCTCAAAGCCATGAGCTCTGCATCATTCCCTGCCAGTCCCCTGGGCCGAGAGAGGCTCGCTAGGTGTGTGTCTCTGGAGGCCGTGAGGGAACCCCCTCCTCTGTTTCCCTGCTTTGCAGCTCGCCATTAAGGCCCGTGGGATCTGACTGCCTTGACACCCGCATTTGCATCGTCTCATCAGGTTTTGACTCGGACTGTATCTCAGGCCGTGTCTCGGACCGTGCTTCCTCCTGGAGCTCCAGCTTGGTGGCTGGGGTATCAGGAGTATCAGGGGTCCACGAGGGCTCAGCACCCCGGGAGCTCTCCCCCTCCTCGTTGATGACTCCAGAGGACAGGCCCTGTGCCTTGGGCTGCACCCAGCAGTGGCTGAGGATCTCCTCGATGTGCAGCCGCCGGTTGATGTCCGGCTGTAGCAGGTGGTAGATGAGGTCTTTGCACTCACCCGTCAGGTTCTTGGAGCGGGGGAAGTTGATGCGGTGCTCCTTCTGGATGCGCAGCATCTTCTTGATGTTGGAGTCATCGTAGGGCATGGAGCCACAGACCATGATGTAGAGGATCACGCCCAGGCTCCAGATGTCACACACCTTAGGCTGGTAGGGGATGCCCTGCAGCACCTCGGGTGCTGCATAAGCTGCTGACCCGCAGAAAGTCTTGCTTAGCATCAGTCGGCCACTGTCATCCCTCGGGCAGCGCTTGGAGAAGCCAAAGTCAGAGAGCTTGATGTTGAAGTCCTTGTCGAGGAGGATGTTCTCACACTTGAGGTCTCGGTGGACAATGTCCAAGTCATGGCAGTACTTGATGGCTGAGGAGAGCTGGTGGAACTTCTTGCGAGCATCATCCTCGTGCAGGGCTCCCCGGGTTCTGATGAACCCGAGGAGGTCGCCCTGGACCCCGAGCTCCATGATGATGTAGATGCGGCCATCAGAGGTCTCAAAGATCTCGTAGGTCCTGATAATGGAGCGGTGGTTTAGCGTGGCCTGAATCTCAATTTCCCGGGGAAGGAATTTCTCCAAGAAGTCCGTGGGGACTTTCTTGCGGTCGATGATCTTGACCGCCACGTTGAACTTCAGGCGCTCAGAGTAAGCAGACTTGACTTTTGCGTACGAGCCCTCTCCCAAATTTATCCCCAGGATGTAGCCTCGTCGCTTGAGGATGGCAGCGTCATCCATGGTGCCGGGAGCGCCCAGTGCCTCTGAGGCTGCCCTCTACATCCCTGCGGGACATGGGCCAGTGGCGTCCTTATTTACACTGTGGACAGAGAGTCCTCTGGGCTGGCTGGGCCTGCTGTTCCTGCCTCCTAGAGGCCAAGACTCTGGGGTGGAATGTTGAGCATCGTCTCCCAGGTGACTTCAGTGGGTGAAGTCATAAAGGAGGAGTGCTCTGGGGGAATGAGGCTCTGGCCTGAGCCACTTGGACTTGGAACCCTGGAAGACCAGCCAGTGGGCTGAAACAGACCAATGGCCAGTGAAGAGTGGCCTTGCACTTGGCTGGGACCCGAGATACAAGACGGCTGTGGGGAACACATCAGTGTGCTGGTGCTTCCAAATCAGGAGCCAGACCTGCTTGTGGGGCTGATTATTGCCACATGAGGCATCCCAGGGAATCCAGGGCAAATGGTCCTATTAGTCTGCGTCCCAGAAGGAAAACTAAAGACATACTCAAGTTAAGGGCAGTTTGAAGAGTTTATAAATTCATCTTTCTTACAAAGGTGCGAACTGAGTGTAGGGTAACCCAAGGGTAGTAACAGACCCCTGGAAGGGAAGGTGGGTCACTGGAACCTGGGAAGAGTGTAGAGGACCACCTTGAGAGAGGCAGTGACCTCAGGTGGAAGCTGCAGTGACCCCACAGGGAGGGAGCTAGGGAAAAATATCCCTGATCTCTTTTCCCTCCCTTCAGCTCTGGAGGTCCTTGGTGGTGTCTACACAGGAAATCTGCAGGCCATGTATGTGGGCCAAGGGTAGAGGTGGATCAGGATGGGCAAAAACTCCTGTGCAGTGACTGCAATTTCAGAGGCCAGGGTTTTGCCTTCTCCCTGCATAAGTTCCCTGTTCTACTCTCTTCATCTGAACCTTTGCTGGCCTGCTTCTCCAACAGTGGCTCTGCAGGGGAACAACTGGCTGGGATATCTGCTCTTAGCTGTGAGTTGCCTCTCTGGGGTATGCCTAGCTTGTAACCCTGGCTGGGCTCCCATGGCACATTAAAAGCTATGCCTGAATCCCTCTGAGTGCAGCAGCTGCTTCTGGGAATGGTCCATGAGGACAATGCAAGCAGCCAGGGCAATGTTGGACAGGGACCACTGCTTCTGCCAGCATGGGGGCCCCTCTGCTGTGACAGGCTCTTTGTCTAGCACCTGCTACAGGCTATAGCCCAAGAGAGCAGGAGCAGGCAGGTCTGGCCTAGCTTTGGGTTTAACCTTGGCCATATCCACTCAGAGGGAGTGGATACCTCTCTCACTGAGTGACTCTGAGTGTCATAGGCTGGAATCCTGGGACATTCAGGAGGATCATGCCTTGAAAGAGCTTGAGAGGACTGCTCCTGGGGAGTAAGTTGGTGGGGCTGGAGGTGGGCCAGGCTAAAATGGGTCCCCCTTTTTTCTGCTCCCATCTTCACCCTCTTCCCCAGCCCTGACACCCTGTGCCAGGCCTTGTGTGCATGGCTGGTGGTCCTTCCATTGGACAGCCTGCTCCTCTCCTACTGAGGACACTCCCATTTGCTGTGCCCTCTTCCACAGTCACTCTGTTCCCTGACAGGTGTGAGGTCAACACTGGAATCGTCTCCTGAGCCTTTCCTCTATGCAGACGTGGCCTGCTGTGGCAGCAGCTGTGCCCAGCATTCCTTCCCCCTCCTCCCACATTGTGTAGGCAGAGTTCTTCCTCCAGAGGCCAGCTTTGCTCCACAGTCTAAGATCTGGGCTTCCTTGTCAGCGCTCCTTGTAGAACACTCCTTTAGGCTATTTCTTCATCTGAAACATTTTCAGTAGTGTGTGCTGGTTCCTTACAGGGTGGCTCCTCCATTCCCCCATCTCCCTACTTCCTCAAAGCATGTCCGGGTTCCTCCAGTTTTCCTTATCCCTTTTTCGCAGCGGTTCTTTTTAAAGACCACTGTAGGGAGCACTCTTGGGCTGCTGACAGGACCTGGGCCTGCAGGTATGCAAGGTGTGAAGACCCCTTCTTCACCCGGGACCACTTTGGCTCCTTGTCGCTCCCCTCTTCCTTCACGCTCAGCCCTCCAGGGCCACTCCCTGCCCCTCCGCGCCCCACCTCATCAGCCCCACTGCACCCCGACCCTCTCTGTGTCCGTCAGCTTGGCCCCGTTACCCCTCCCCCACGCCCTTGCCCCGCGCGTCCAGAGCTCGTAACCTGGCCCTTGGCGGGCCCTACCACCCAGGCTCCACCCCCGAGCCCCACCTCTCTGCATAACCAATGGTACACTTCACTCCTTATAGTTCCGCCCACCCGTCGAGCCCGCCTCTCGGTTCCCGCCCCCACCACCTTCCCAGCCTTAGGCCTCGCCCCTTTCGGGTACAACCGCCCAGGCTCCGCCCCCTACACTGCCAAGGGTCCGCACGCATTGGGAGCGTGCAGGCCCCGCCCCCTGCCTCGGCACTCATTGGCGGGAGCCGGCGTCGCGGGCGGGGGGCGGTGCGGAGCTGAGCAGGACGGCCGCCATCTTGCGCGGAGCCGGAGTCGGAACCCGAGACTGAGGCCGAGAGTGCGCGCGAGCCCGCGGCCCAGTGTAGCCGTGGCTTAGCCGGAGCCTTCTCCCGCTGCCTTTCCGCGCCCGGCCCCTAACCCTCAGCCCGGCCCGGTTCCCTAACCCTCAGCCCGGCTCGGTCCCCTGACCCTCAGCCCGGCCCGGTCCGGCCTCCCCGCGGGGTCACGCGGCCGCCCCGGGGACGATGAACGGAGGATAAATGGTGCCCAAGGCAGACAGCGGTGCCTTCTTGCTGCTCTTCCTGCTCGTGCTCACCGTCACCGAGCCGCTGCGGCCAGGTGCGCGGCGCGGTGGGCGCGGCGCGGTGGGGGCGATGTGTGGGGGCGGGGCAGGGCAGGGCAGGGCGGGCGGTGTGCGGGGCCGGGGTCTCCCGGGATCTCCCTCCACCGGGCGGGGCCCCGGTAGGGCGCATCTGAGGCCTGCCCGCGGGCCGTCGTGCCCCCCGCCCGGGACCGTGCCGAGAGTTTTACCTGGGCTCCGAGCGCTTCTCACATCATGGAACTTTGTTCTCGAGGGGATGTTACCTTTGGATCCGTGTCCGTGGAGCGCTGCGTGCTTTGAGATTGACCGAAGCGAGAGTGGTGTGCGGGGCCCGACCTAACTTCTGGGGCCTGGGAGTTCTCTGGCGGAGGAGCTGCGCCCCTGGGGCGCGCCCTCCTTGCCCAGCGGCTGGGGTCAGGCTGGAGTGCTGGGGTCGAGAGAGCAGCTCGTGGAGACACATGGTTTTTTTTTCCCATGTTATTCCTCAGCAGTGCTTTTGTGCCAGCACCTCGGCCCTGGAAACTCCTTGGCTGGAGAGCGGTAGCCGTGTCGCTTATTGTCACTCAGTGAGGTGTTGTAGCTGAGAACTCAGGTGAGAGATCGATCCGAGGAGGTACTAGGAGTCCGCCAAGCGTCGCACTCAGAAAGCAACCTAGCTTCCTGGGGCAGAGACTCGTGCCGCGCGCGGCCGGGTCTCCGCCGTCGGAGCTTGGACATTGCCAGGCACTTAGGAGTGTACCTTGTATGTGATGATTAAATGCTTTTGGAACTCCCTTTGGAGCTTGTGTTTTTATAAGTAAGCTTGTGGTGGGGAATCAGAATCATGGCAGCCAGAAGGTCCAGGATAATTTTTATCTCTGTTTCTTGTGTATCCCCTCCTCCGTTGAATGCAACAAAAAAATCAAATCCCCAATTGCAGGGCAGATTTATTCATCAAGTACAGGAGGGTTGGTGCTGGGGGCCCACAGAGTGCTTTTAGTGGTCTTCTTTTAAAATCAGCAAGGAAAAAAAACCCTGACCGTTTAGGTCAAAGAAAATGTTATGCACATTAAAGTTTATTTAGCTTTATACTATTGCAGTTGAAAAGTATGATTCTTAGTAATCTTTTATGGCAGAAGGAGCCCATGAAGGCCAAAGTGTCCAGGGCTATTGTCTATGAGCTCTGTCAGGTCTCTGTAAAAACAGGCTGGGGAGCACAGTGGAGTGCCACCCTCCTTAATGCCTCAGCCAAGGCGCTCATACCAGACATGACACACCTCTCTGCCTTTGTCATCCTAAATAGACTGCTGTCTCCTCCCCAGTGTTTACTTGGTGGCCAAGGCCCTGGGCCCCTGCTCAACCTGGAGTCTTTCCAGTGATGCTTCTCTGGGCTCCCTGAGTAGAACTGGTTGCTCGCTGCTTCTGATGGTTCCCTCAGCAGCAGGGTGACTGGTGGGATGGCCTCAGTAGGAATGGTAGCCAGAAAAAGGGCTAGTTGTGGAGAGAGTACTGAATGGGCCCTTGAGGTCCAGAACCAAAGCATTTGTGGCTCCTTGTGATTAAGTTCTTTAGAAAACATGTTTATATCTGTAGAGAAGTGAGACATTCTCTTTTGGCTCTTGGGTCCTAGTTCTGCTTATCAGGTCACTGGACTCAGGGGCGAAGCCACACATCATGCCTGTCTTCCTTGGGGTGCCTCTGGTTCCAGGTCCAGCACCACCTCTCTGGATGATAGAGGTGACCAACGTCCCCAACTCCCTTTCCTTTGCTGTCTGTCCGGGTATCCTGCCAACTGGCCAGCAACAATTCAGAAAGTGTAAATTCTGTCTGCCTACCACTAGGGATGCTCAAATGAATTGAGTAAATCCTTTTCTCTAGGAGTGCCCTTTAGGTATGGAAGCAGAAACTAGGTATAAATCAGGCTTGAGTGTGGGGGCTAAGAGGCAGGCAGTCCAGGTGGCCAGTTTTTGTACCTTTGAAGCAGGGGAGGGCTTTATAGGAGACCTCACACTTAGGTCTGAGCTGGGGTAAGGAGGTGGCTCTGGTTGAAGGGGCAGATTATCCCACTGTATTCATGACTTTCCAGATTAGAATTTTGCAGTGGTTCCTAATGGTGTTTTGAGTTGCCTTGCAAACCCTGGGGGGTTTGCTGGTTTCCTGATTTTGGCTGGTTGGCTAGGGCCAGTCACACTCTCGGTTAGAGGTTCTCTTTTGCGGGGTTGTGTGTGCTCTGTGTCCTTCCAGGCAGGGTGCTGCTGGCTGATGCGTGTGAAGGAGGGCTTCCCTGGTCTTCACCTGCATTCTTTCTGTTGGAGTCCCAGCTTAGACCCTTACTTGAGTGTGAGGAGGGCATCAGGCAGAACCTACTTTCCAGGGGAGGGAGTCCTTGAGGACTGAGGCCAAGCCACTTTTGGTTCTTCGCTGGTGCAGGCCAGAGTGTGAAGGCTTTCACAGAGTGGCGGCAACAAGAGAGCTCTGAATTTGACCTTTTGGCAAAGTTTTTGTTTTTGTTTTTTAAATGCGTATTTGATCTTGGTTGATTGAAGATGTGTTACATGCCAGGTGCTGTTTTAATGTGTAGTAAAATGTGCACTGATTACCTCTCAGGTGATCCCTGTGAGGTAGATGACTGTTATTAGCCCCATTTTATAGATGGGGAAATAAACAGAGAGCTCATGAAAGTAAGTGGCTGAGATGAGATTTCAGTCCTAGATGTCTGGCCCATCATGTGCCCTTGGCTGAGGCTCTGTCTACTCCGGCTGTGTTTGTCCTGTCCCGGCCTTAACCCCAGCTGTGGAACTCCAGGCCACATCTCTTCCCTTGATAGACCAAGTGGTTCTCCAGGTGAGCACAGACCCTTTTCCATCTGAATACTCTGATCTGAGGTATAGAACCAGTTCTCTCCCCAAATCCCCTTTGTGGTTAGCCATAATGACCAATGGTGGTGTCTGTTATATCCGCTGGGGCTGTGGTGAGAAGGGTAGGTTGGAGATCTCTTCTGAGGAACGACAAGCATGGAGGGGCTTTTGGGGGACCAGTGGCCATGGTGTCATCTCATTGACCTTTTCTCCATCTGTGCAGAGGATGCAGCAGCAATTGCTGATTCTAAAACTGTTTTTCTCGTTGACGAAAGAAAATCATGCCATGGTTTTAGCTACAGCTTTATCCAGGGTGACCCCACCATACATGGCTGAGAAAACATTTGCCTTCCCCATGTGAGCTGTGTCTCAGCTGAGCTCCCCAGCCCTGTAAAAACCTTGTGTTCAGTGAGGCTGCCTGATGAGGTAGCAAGACTGGAAGCTGTCTTCCTTGTACTGTTGGAAAAGCTGGCTGGAGAGGCAAATGACTTGCATAAGGTCGCACAGCTGGTGAGCAGCATAGCTAGCATTCAAACCTGGGTGAATTCACTCCAAGTTCAGGGTTCTTTCCCTTTTGTCATTAGGAACCCAGAGGGGCCTGCTGTCTGTGCTGAATTGCTAAATCTTCAGTGAACTAACCTAGTGGCCACAGCACCTTTCCTCTGGAGCAGCACATGGGTTAGTGAAGGGGAAGAGTGTGGATATTTTGCAAGCAGATGTGGCTGAAACTCATAGAAATAGCTGGGAAGTTGAACCTGCACCTGGGCTTGCCAGGCGCTTTCTGAGTGAGCTCTTTCCTTCACAGCCCACCACCTTGTAACACTGTAGAACTCGCTTCATTGGCTGGTTGTGCTTTCAGCTTAAGAATTTCATTCTTTTTAGTTGAAAAGGGGTGTTGACATATTTTCCAACCTCACTAGCTAACGAAATGTCTTTTTTTTTTTTAACATATAAAGAAAGTTTTTATTTGGAAATATTTTCAAACTTACAGAAAAGTTGCAAGAATAAAATTCATGCCAAGAATACCTGCGTACTCTCTACCCAGGCTTACCTATTGTCAGCATTTTACCTTACTTGCCTTCTTCTTCATGTGTGCATGTGCGTATGTACGTATGCACACACGTAATTTATTTTCTGAATCATTTGAAAGTAAGTGGCCCTTTCTCCCTGAACACTTTGGCCACTGCAGAGAGCAGGAGGAGACTCCTGGTACTTGATGTCCCTCGGGAGACGAACGGTGATGCCTCCCCACAGCCCTGTAACAAGCCCTCACCACAACCTGCTGTGTCTGGGCACTGTCACCAGCTACCACCTGCTGTGTGCCGGGCACCGTCACCACGGGAAAGTATTGAGGGCACAGGAAGCACTGTGGTTAAAGCTCCGGTTGGCCCAGGTGGCAGCGAATCAGGGTTATTATTTCAGTTGGTGCTTCTGGTCTTAGGAGTGAAGAATGTGCTGCTGTTGCACACTTCGCCAGATGGGTCTGCACCTACTTGCTGCTGTTACGCTGTACCTTTCCTGTTCCTCTGACCCAGATTGCTCTTGCCTGCAGCCTTCCCTAGTCCTGCTTCTCAGGCTAGCTCACTTGCACTTTCCTCACCCCTTAGCTCCCCTAGGCAGTTTGGCAGCACTAAGGCTTGTGCTTCTTTAGTTAGCCATCATGGCAGGTGATCTAGTTAGCCCTCCTTGCACAGGTGATCTCTTACCTCCCTTTGGTACTTGGTGTAGGGAAACATTGGTTCTTAAGTGGAATGTGTCAGTGACAACATTTAGGACCTAGTAGGTAGCAAGGGACTGATTAAGTGTCTTTGGTACACTGCCAGATTGTTCCCTCATCACATGTGCTTTTTGTATTTGGGGTGCTAAGATGTTGGTGAGTGGCCCTTTCCTCTTCCAGTCTGCAGAGTGGGTCAATAATCCCGAGAGCCCAATTTTGAGCCAACACTTTGCCAGCGTGATGGATGGATTCAAAGTATGGCTATTTTGTTTTTGGTGTGATTTGCCAGTTGACTTGGGGTGTTTAGTGAAATCACATCTTGTCCTGCTACTCCAAGCTGGGCTGTGTGTTCCATCATGTGGGACATGTTTCCTCAACAGGGTAAGTCCAGGGGAGGGTGAATGGCCTGTGCAGTGAGCTGTGGACACAGTGTCCTGCGGCTTCTGGGCATCGACCTGGGAGGGAGGAAGCCCAGGTCTGGTGTTGCTTCACACAAGCTGTTTGTAGAGTCCAGTGTAGTGGGTTAAGAGTGTGAACCTTAGATTGCATGGCTGGGAGTCAGGACCCACTCTGCTGCCCACTCTGTGACTGTGCTGAGCCTCATTTTCCTTATCTGTAATGCAGACAAAATAGAACATAGCTGAGAGATGCTATGAGAATTAAAATCAATGGGTATACAGTTCTAACACATCCTGACAAAAAGGCCGTTCATGTTAGCTCCGGATGGACTTTAGAGAGTGTAGGGACCCCCTGAAAGTCTGGGTGCATGGGTGTGTGTGTGCATAAGGGCATGTTTCTTAGGAGAGAGCCCCCACCTGGGAGGCAGCAGAGTGAAGTGGCTTTGAGCACTGTCTGACACACAGTGAGCGCTAAATGAGTCTAGCCATTCTCATGGTCTGAGAGGGGGTGTGTGTGGCTTCCTAGAGCCCCCAAAACAGCCGCAGTGCTTTGGACAGGGCTAGGATTGTTCATACTGACACGTTTCACTCTTTGTCACGTTCATGTTGTGTCCCCTGGGCTTAGTTTGGCACAGAGTGGGCACTCAGAAATCAGTTATTGAACAAATGCACAAATGGCTATTTATATTTTGACATAAAGAGCAACAGCTCCCTTAGCCAGCGGGCCTCGCAGCTGCCCCTGGTGGGGGTGGTGAGGATAAGGGCCTTGTGGCCGCCTGCAAGAACGCCTTTGGAGGACCAGTGTGTTTGGGGTGGGGGAAACTGTAGGCCAGCTGGCCTGGGCCCCCACTGCGGAGAGCGTCTCCTTCCTGCAGGGGTGAGCTGGGCTGTGAGGTGAGAGCAGGTGAAGACTTCTCACAAATGTGGATCCTTTTTGAAATTTACCAGCCACCCAGCCTAGGGTTGTTGGTGGGGGGAGGGGGGAGGTTGGTCAGGAAGCCTTTGGGGTGGGTGGGCTGGGCTTCCTCTCGAATGGACTTGCTTGGCACCGAGGCTTGAGAACCGGACTTATCCCTGCATGAGGACATGGCTTGCCCTTCCCTGGGCCATTGCACAGTACAGGCCTGGCTTCAGAGCTGGTAGGTGCAAGAACTGCCACGCTTGCCCTTCTCTGCCTGGTGTGGCCTTTCTTCAGCCAGCGTGGACTGGTCATTGTCCTCACGGCTCGGACTGGTCATTGTCCTCAATTCCAGATCCTGGCAGCCAGCCATTAGTTTGATCAGCTTGTCATCTGTCTGCTCTCATTTGTTGACAGGTCCATGTTGGATAGGGCTGAGAGCGGAGCCCCAGTGGGTATGCTGGATGGAGAAAGCCTCCAGGTGTCCACCCTATTCCTCCCTGTCTTAGAAGCCTTATTCCCGAGGGGACCTTCCATAGGAATTTATGGCTGTGGAGAGGATTGCTTGGGGCTCCCTGGGGCACTGGACAAGGGGCAGAGGCCACTGCAGAGGGTGTCCCAGAAGGTCAGCTGGGAGATGGGAGGTTCCAGGACCCCTAGTACTTAGATTGAAATCAGGTGTCCTGATGCGGACGCCTTTTGAATGCTGCTAGTTGCTTCCTAGGGTCTTTGGGTTGGTTAATTTATCCCTGGCTCTGTGGTCTTATAAGGCAGAGCAAGAGAACTGGAAGTACCTGAAAGGGATGAGGTTTGTTTAGGGCCAAAGCAGGGCCTGTGCTGCAAACCTCAGTGGTTTGTTGGCCACTCCTTCAGATTCTTTCTTCACACCATCAGTGAGGGTGGGATGCACACACGCAGACTGACCAAGTGAGCCACAGTGAAAGCCCAGGACAGTTTGGAAAAATGTTGATTTTTAAAAAAAATATTTACAAAAATTTCATACATGGAATATTTTACATAAATGGAATTATACTTTTTATGTAAACTTACTGAGTTTTTCAGTGGACAAGTGTTCTGGAGATCTTTGTACACATAGTTGTACATCATTTTTTTTAGATGGACTTTGTGAGAACTTTTTCAGTCTTTTTTTTTTTTTTTTTAAGTTTACTCATTTATTTTGAGAGAGTGTATGCACATGAGTGAGTAGGGGAGGGGAAGAGAGAGAGGGAGAGAGAGAATCCCAGGCAGGCACCTTGCTGACAGTGCAGAGCCTGATGCAGGTTCATACTCACAAACCCTGAGATCATGACCTGAGCTTAAATCAGGTTTTGGACACTTAACAAACTGAGCCCGCTCAGGTGCCCCTCCTCAATTTTATTTTGTTTTGCCTGTGGAGTCTGGTCCTGGGAGAGTCCTCTTACCCAAACTTTTCATCAACCAGAAGTTCAGTGAAATTTACAGTTAAAGATGGCATGGCCAAGAGGCTGAGGGGACCTAACTCTTAAAGTACACAGGCAGTACTTCCAACTGGCTGTTCCCAGACTCTCATGTATTTGTCTCAGTCTAAAACTATATCTGCAGCAGCTCCAGGTTGGGATCCTGGTTTTCACATGTATTTATGCTATAACTCAAATTTGTGTGCTTATTTATCTAAGCGGTATAATTTCACCAAGGATAATTTAGAGTTAGAGTGGCCTAAATGGGGAACATTGATACGAACAAAATTATTCAGTTGAGAGGTGCCTTAAGGGCGAAAATGAAACCAAATCTCAAAGATCCAATGGTCAGCATTTTTTTTTTTATTGGTATGAGGAAGCTTAATCCCAAAAAGAATTAAGATTTCAAAATATCTTCCTTCAGAGGGAGGCAGAGAGATACTTCTTTTTTTTTTTTTATTTTTTTTTTAACGTTTATTTATTTTTGAGACAGAGAGAGACAGAGCATGAACGGGGGAGGGTCAGAGAGAGGGAGACACAGAATCCGAAGCAGGCTCCAGGCTCTGAGCTGTCAGCACAGAGCCTGACGCGGGGCTCGAACTCACGGACCGCGAGATCATGACCTGAGCTGAAGTCGGCTGCTTAACCGACTGAGCCACCCAGGCGCCCCGATACTTCTTTTTTTTTAAAAAAACTTTCTACTTTGGGGATGTCCATACCTACGGAAAAGTTGCAAGAGTAGTACTATGAACTCCACCTTTATATAGTTCACCTAGATTCACCAGTTGTTAACATTTGACTCACCACACATTTGTGGGCATACATGTGTGCATACTTGAAACTAAGTTGGAGGCATCACGACCCTTCATTACTAAATCCCTCAATTTATATTTCCTAAGAACAAAGCCATTCTCTTATAAGCAGAGTATAGTTACCAAATCTAGGAAGTTTGACATCGATGTAGTACTGTTAGCCATGTCCCCGGTTGTCTGATTACAACATATTTTTCCAAGTCAGGATCCAACCTGGTATCATGTATTGCATTTAATTTTGATGTGTGTTTAATCTTTTAAAATCTGGGGGGCGCCTGGGTGGCTCAGTCGGTTAAGCGTCCGACTTCGGCTCAGGTCACGATCTCACGGTCCGTGAGTTCAAGCCCCGCATCGGGCTCTGTGCTGACAGCTCAGAGCCTGGAGCCTGTTTCAGTCTGTGTCTCCCTCTCTCTCTGACTCTCCCCCATTCATGCTCTGTCTCTCTCTGTCTCAAAAATAAATAAACGTTAAATCTGGAAAAGCTTCCTGTCCTTGTCTTTTGTATTATGGACTTATGAAAGAGTACAGGGAGCTCTTTTATTTTTTTAAAAAAATATAATGTTTATTTTGGGGGGGGAGTGGCAGAGAGAGAGGGAGACCGAATCAGAGGCAGGCTCCCTATTCTGAGGTGTCAGCACAGACCCTGACGAGGGGCTCGAACTCACAAACCCTGAGCTCATGACCTGAGCCAAAGTCAGACAGTTAACTGACTGAGCCACCCAGGCACCCCTATAGGCACTCTTTTATAGAATATTCCTCATTTTGGGTTTATCATATTATTTCCTTGTGATCAGATTCAGTTGATGCATACTGGCAGGTGTGATCCCCCAGATCATTGAGTCCTTCTCATTGCATGCATCTGGAAACACAGCCCATTGGTTTGTCTCAGGAGTGGTGATATTACTCTTGGTCATGTGGTAGGGTGGCATTGGCTGCATTTCTCTGGGGAAATGTGGCTTTCCCCCTTCGTGATGGGCAAGTAGAGATATAGGCTTGCCCATTGTTTTTCAGCATCTATTAATGATTCTGGCCTGAACCAGTTGCCACTGTGATGATTGCTAAATGGTGATTTGTTCTTACTTTTTCTTTTAGTAGTAGTCTACTATCAAAGAGAATTGTCTTCCTTTTCATTTTTTACTGTCTGTATGGATTCATGGATTCTTCTTTCTGTTCAGTGTGTTACATGGTCTGTTAGCATGATTCATATTTAAAATTTTAATGTTTATTTATTTTTAAGAGAGAAGAGCGTGAACAGGGGAGGGGCAGAGAGAGAGAGAGAGAGAGAGAGAAAATCAGAAGCAGGCTCCAGGCTCTGAGCTGTCAGCACAGAGCTCAACGCAGGGCTTGAACTCATAAACCACGAGATCATGGCCTGAGCCAAAGTTGGATGCCTAACTGAGCCACCCACGTGCCCCAGTCATGATTCATTTTGATACTTACATTGTAATTAATACAGGAAGGGGAAACCCCTGTATGCTGGCTTCTGCATCCTTCTGACGTGTCCTCATCCATTTTGAATGTTCCTTATTACCAGGCTCAACTTGTATCTTTCCTGCCCCAGGCATTTTTCCATGGAACACTGGTTCCTTTTAGTGGGAGATGGTATTTAGAAGGCAAGATTTTGGTGCTAGGTGAGTTTATTGCTCCTCGGATGATGTTGCTACTAGACCTTTCAGTCTACTTGGGGTGTATGTGCATGCACATCTGTCTGTCTCTGTACGTGTGTGTGTGTGTATCTTGTCTGTATGTGTGTCTTTTTGTGTAAATTCATACTGTTTCTTTTAAAAAATTTTAACATGTTTATTTATTTTGAGAGAGAGAACACATATGCATGCAATCTGGGGAGGGGGAGAGAGAGAGAGAATCCCAAGCAGGCTCTGTGCTGTCAGCCCAGAGCCTGACATGGGACTTGGTCTCACGAACTATAAGATCATGACCTGAGCTCAAATTGAGAGTCAGATGCTTAACTGACTGAGCCACCCAGGTGCCCCCATACTGTTTCCTTTGGTTAAAACCCAGCATCATAGGATCTTGCCTGTTTTCCCTGTTTCGTATTTCTACAGTGAGAACTCTGGCTTCCAACAACATCAGTAGATTTACTTATTTGCTTAGTCCTACAGTGTGCACAGAATAGTTTCAGAAGTGCTATACTCATTGTCACTACCACAGCCAACCCAACTGAGTAAGATTTTGGATTTTTTTTTTCTTTTTGCAACTCGTTTTGTCTGTAGACTGATAGTATATGCTCAATGTACTGGGTCCAAAAGCTACTTGGATTAATTTTTTTCACTCTTCTGTGTGTTTGTTATACAGTTAGGTTCAAAACTGAGTTTATTTTATTTATTATTATTTTAATTTTTTAATGTTTATTTATTATTTGAGAGACAGACAGAGAACGTGAGCAGGGGAGTGGGAGAGAGAGGGGAAGACACAGAATCTGAAGCAGGCTCCAGGCTCTGAGCTGTCAGCACAGAGCCTGATGTGGGGCTCGAACTCACAAACTGTGAGAGATCATGACCTGAGCCAAAGTCGGTCGCCCAACCAACTGAGCCACCCGGGTGCCCCAAAACTGAGTTGATTTTAAACTGCCTTTACTAAATAAAAAATATTGAGAGAGTTAATTACTATAATCTCATTATTATAACAAGCTTCTATTTCGTCATACTAATCAGTAAAGAAACATCTCATTTTTTAATAGGTTGAATTTTCCTGGGTAAATTAGAAATCATTTTTATGACTAGATATTTATACTTTTAGCAAGTCAGCTCATTAGTGTCAATTGCTATTTGCTTAAAATATTTTTTCCAATTTTGTTTCTCGGGTTTGAAGAGTATTATGTATGTTGAATAGATGACCATTCAGCATCAGTAAAAAGAAAGGCCAAGTAAAATTTATAACAAACAATTACATTCCTTAGATTTTAGCATTAGTAAATGCTATTAATCAGCTTTTTAATTTTGTTAACCTTAAAATCTTTTTTTTTAAGTTTATTTTTGAGAGAGAGAGAGAGAGAGAGAGAGAATGCTCATACTAGTGGGGAAGCAGCAGAGAGAGAGAGAGAGGGAGAGAGAAATCCCAAGCAGGAGATTTGAGCGGGGCTCAAACCCATGAACCGTGAGATCATGACCTGAGCCAAAGTTGGGTACTTAACCAACTGAACCATCCAGGTACCCCAACTTTAAAATCTTCTGATGGAGTGTATCAGAAACTACTTTATAATACTAACTGCAGTGTGGTATCTTGGATTGGATCCTGCAATAGGAAAAGGAACAGCTAGTGGAATTCTAATAATGTGGAGTTCAGTTCATAGAAAAGTACCAATGTTAGTTTCCTAATTATGCCAAATGTGTCATGGTAGTGTGTAGTATAAGATGCTAACAACCAGGGAAACTGGATGAGGGTACATGGGAACTTTTCTGTAAACCTAAAATTATCCCATAGTCAAAAGTTCATTTGAAAAGTTATTTTGCGATAATTGAATACTTAAAAATGAATTATTCTTCATTTGAAAGAGTCCTGAGACCTTGTTATCCTAGTTTTGTCAGTGACAATTTTGTCGGTACAATTTTGTCAATCACTCTTTCTAATTTCAGTTTCTTTTTTGGGAAGATAAGTGGAGGGCTTATATGTTCGAGGTTTGTTTAATTACTTCCAGTCCTACCACCCTCCACATGGCATCTGGCCACGTGCTGATAGTCTCTGAAGTGTGTGGTGATGTGGGGGAGCTGCCTGAAGGTAGGGTCAAGGTTGGCCCAGGAGTTTGGGCATAGTTGTGCACATACTTTATCCAACAGCCCTATTTTGGAGGGAGACAGTGAGGCAGGTGTTAGGTCCATTTTAGAGATTGGGATGCTGAGGCCCAGAGAAGATAATCACCTTGCCTGGTGGCATCCCTTGGCTTTTAAGTAGAAGAAGCAGAAACTGGAAATCAAAGATTGTTCTCTTGAGCTGGATGCTCTGCCTCTTGCACCATGAGTCCAGAATAAGAAGAAAGAGCTGCATGGCTGTGGGGGACTGAGTGGAGATAGATGCACCTGCGAAGGAGGAGGCATCTTGTCACTCATGGCTTCCGGCTCCACCAACTTCTCATGTGGACCCTGATGGTGTCCCAGCTCTTTGGACCTGGCTGACCAATTCCAGGAGTTAGTGTTTGCAGCTTTCTCCAGGGACCACACCACCCTCTGATTGCAGTCAAACAAACGTGGACATTTTAAGAAGCTTGGGAGTCTTGTTCATAATCTTAACCTGTCACCCCTTTATGGATTTTGAACCATATGGCTAGATTATCTTTTAAGAAGCATTAATAAAAGTTAATCAGAGCAAGGTATTTTAAAGGTTTCATATAAGTAAATGTAAAAATGACAATACTTGTAAAAGCCAGAAAGTAACCCTAAAAATGGTTAGGACCCACAATAAAACAATGTTATAAAATTCTGTCTAGCTGCTGTTGTGTGTTTCTCCTTTATAATTGCAGGGTGAGGTGTGATGCCCTTTTTATAGAAAGCGGTACTCATGTCTGCCTTATTTTACAGATGAAGAGACAGCTTGGAAGAGTAAGTGACTTGCCCACAGTCACACAGCTAGTAAGTGGCGGAGCCAGTATTTGAAGCCTGGGAAGCTAGAGCTCCGGCTCTGACATTGCACAGCTTCAGTGGGTACTTCATTACCCTCTGCTCTTTTGCCCTCTGTTCCTTCTCATCTTTCTGCCTGGTCTTTACTGACTTTTCACCTTGAACCTCTTTGCCTACCCGCTTTTCCTTGTCTTCCTCCCATAGCCTTGGCCACTGGTGTCACAGTGCTAACTCCCCATCTCACCTGCCCACAGCTGTGTCCTTGTGACTGTCCTGCAGGCAGCCTCAGGCTTGGCCTGTCAGGAGCTGAAAGCATCCCCTGCTGGCCTGGTCCTGTACTTTTGGCCTCGGTTCTTAGCTGTTGCTAGTGGTATTGTTGTCATCATCACCACCACCACCCTTCTCCTACCCCACCCCCATTTCTGAGCATCATGCACTCTGCTGAGCACTAGGTGTGCAATAGCTTAGTGAATCCTAACAATAAACCTTTTGTTTTTTTAATTTTTTTTTAAGTGTTTGTTTATTTTTGAGAAATACACGGAGCACAGGTGGGGGAGGGGCAGAGAGACAGAGACACAGAATCTGAGGCAGACTCCAGGCTCTGAGCTGTCAGCACAGAGCCTGACGTGGGGCTCGAACTCACGAGCCATGAGATCATGCCCTTAGCCGAAGTCGAGTCGGACGCTTAACCCGCTAAGCCACCCAGGCGCCCCTTGAGTATTCTTTAATGAGACCCATTAATGATAAGCTGTGTGCTTTTGTGAGCTCTTGTGGGGGTTCAAGCAGGTGTCAGAGCTTTGCCCACACTGAGCTAGCCTGAGGGAAGAACTGGAGCAAATCTCTTTCTAATGCCTGAGCCTTAGTGGCAGTCTCCTTTTGGAGTGCCTCAGACTTAGAGGCTGCTTTCCTGCAGGAGTTTATTTGGTGTTAATATTTCCCTTGCGACTTTAAAATCCCTTCATGTCTTATCTGTGCTTGTGAGGGTTAAGTACAGCCCACTGTCACCTCATTTTACACATGGGAAATTGGCCCCAGGAGGGATGTGAAGAGACCTCATCTTGATTTCTTACGTGGGGATAATAAAACTGACCTCGGAGGATTGTTAATTGGGCCCAGGGAAGCAAAGTTTAGGTCATTTGTTTTTTTTAATTTTCAAGTTGTGGTTAAAAAAAACACATAAAATGTACCTTCTTAACCATTTTTAAGTGTAGAGTACAGTAGTATTAACTAAATGCACCCTACTGGGTAACAGATCTTGAACTTTTCCATCTTGCAAAACTGGAACTCCTTACCCACTAACCAACAACTTCCCTTTTCCTTCTCACCTCAGCCCCTGGTGTTGTATTTTCTAAGAGTTTGACTACTTTAGAAACCTCATATCATGCAGTATTTGTCTTTTTGTGATTGGTTTATTTCACTTGGCATAATGTCTTCAAGGTTCATCCATGTTGTGGCATGACAGTTTCCTTTTTTAAGGCTGAATACTATTAGATTGTATGACTATACCACATTTTCTTTATCCATTCATCTGTAAGTCATTTAGGTTGCTTCTGCCTCTTGACTACTGTAAATAATGCTGCGATGAACATGGGTGTACAAGTATCTCTTTGAGATCCTGTTTTCAGTTCTTTTGGATACATATCCAGAAGTGGGATTGTGGATCATATGGTAATTCTGTTTTTAATGTGGAACCATACTATTTTCCGTGGTTATTGCACCATTTTACAACCCTACCAGTAGTATACAAGGCTTCCAATTTTTCTGTATTCTTGCCAACGCTTGTTATTTTCTTTTCTTTCTTTGTTTAATTTTCGAGAGAGCACGCGCATGTCCAAGCAGGGGAGAAGGATGGGGGGTGGGGGTGGGGGAGAGTGAATGAATGAATGAATGAATGAGAGAAAATCTTAAGCAGGCTGCATGCTCAGCATGGAGCCCAACATGGGGCTCGATTCCATGACCCTGGGATCATGACCTGAGCTGAAATCAAGAGTTGGACACTTAACTGACTGAGCCACCCACATGTTCCAGCACTTGTTATTTTTCTATTGATTTATTTTTTGATAGTAGCCATCCTAAAGGGTATGGAGTAATATCTTGTTACGGATTTGGATTCCCCTAATGATTAGTGATGTTGAACATCTTGTCATAATCTTGTTGGCCATTTGTATATTTTCTTTGGAGAAATGTCTAATTCAAGTCCTTTGACCATTTTTAAATCGGATTACTTGTCTTTGTTGAATTGTAAGAGTTCTTTATATATGCTGGATACTAATCCCTTATCAGATACATGATTTGCAGATTTTTTTTCCCATTCTGTAAGGTTGCCTTTTTACTTTGTTATTTCTTTAAGTTTGATGTAGTTTTGTCTACTCTTGCTTTTGTTGTCTGTGCTTTTGTATCTTATCTAAGAAGTCATTTCTAAATCTAATGCTGTAAAGCTTTTGTCTTGTATTTTCTTCTAAGGGTTTTATTGTTTTAGATTCTACATTGATCCATTTTGATTTATTTTTTGTATATAGTGTTAGGTAAGAGTCTAACTTCATTCTTTTGTATATGGATATTTTCTCAGCAATATTTGTTGAAAAGATCGTCCTCTCCTCATTGAATGGTTTCAGGACCCTTGTCAAAAATCATTTGGCTGTATATGTGTGGGTTTATTTCGGAGCTCTTTATTCTGTATCATTGGCCTATATATCTGTGTTTATGCCAATAACACACTGTTTTGATTATTGTAGTTTTGTAATATGTTTGGAAATCAGGAAGTGTGAGACCTTCAGCTTTGTTTTTCTTCTTCAAGATTGTTTTGGCCATTTGGGGTAATTTGAGATTCCATATTAATTTTTTTTTTTTTTTAATTTTTTTTTTTTAACATTTATTTATTTTTGAGACAGAGAGAGACAGAGCATGAACAGGGGAGGGGCAGAGAGAGAGGGAGGCACAGAATCCGAAACAGGCTCCAGGCTCTGAGCTGTCAGCACAGAGCCTGACGCAGGGCTCGAACTCACGGACCGTGAGATCATGACCTGAGCCGAAGTCGGACGCTTAACCGACCAAGCCACCCAGGCGCCCCGAGATTCCATATTAATTTTAAGATAGATTTTTCTATTTTGGCAAAAAATATCATTGGCATTTTGATAAAGAATGCATTGAATCTGTAGATTGCTTGGGTCATATTGGCATCTTAAATTTTCCATTCCATGAACAAGGAACAAGGGATGTCTTTCCATTATTTGTGTTCTCTTTAATTTCATCAGTGTTTTGTAGTTTTTGTATATTGGTATTTCATCTCTTTTGTTTAAGTTAATTTCACCTCTTTTGTTCATTGTTAGCGTATAGAAATACAACTGGTTTTAGTGTGTTGATTTTTTTGTCCTACTGCTCTGCTGAATTTATTCTAACAGTTCTTTTTGTGTGTGAAATCTTTTTTTTTTAATTTTTTTAATGTTTATTTTATTTTTGAGAGAGAGAGAAAGACAGAGTATGAGTAGGGGAGGGGCAGAGAGAGAGGGAGACACAAAATCTGAAGCAGGCTTCAGGCTCGGAACTGTCAGCACAGAGTCTGACCCAGGGCTTGATCACATGAACTGTGAGATTATGACCTTAGCCGAAATCAGACGCTTAACTGACTGAGCCAACCAGTCACCCCTTTGGTGGAATCTTTAGACATAACAGATCATGTCATCTGCAAACATATGTAATTTTACTTTTTCCTTTCCAATTTGAATGTCTTTTATTTCTTTTTCTTACCTAATTGCACTAGCTAGGACTTCTAGTGCTTTCTTCCATAGAAGATTGAACTTCATGAGAAACTGCCAGATGTTTTTTTCAAAGTGGTTATGCTATCTTACATACTTATCAGTATTGTGTAAGAGTTCCAGTTGCTCTATAATCTCAGCAACATTTTATGTTGTCAGACTTTTAAAGTTTAGCCTTTCTATTTTGTGGTTCCTATAGTGGTTTTAATTGCCTTTCCCTGTGAATGATGATGTTGAACACTTTTTCACGTCCTTGTTAGCCATTCATGTATCTTCTTTTGAGAAGTGTCTGTTCAAATCTTTTTTTTTTTTTTTTTTTATTTATGAGAGAGACAGAGCACAAACAGGGGAGGGGCAGAGAGAGCGAGAGGGAGACACAGAATCTGAAACAGGCTCCAGATGTATATACATGTAATGTATATACATTATATACATTATATATATTTAATAGTTATATACAATTTATTGAATTGTAGGAGTTCTTTGTATACTCCAGATAAAGTTTTTAGACAGATGTGTTGCAAGTATTTTCTCTTGGTCAGTGACTTACCCATTCACTTGCTCCACTATAGTTTTTTCTTTTGTGTTTATTTTTATTCTTGCTTAACTGTACTTTTATTTATTTTATTATTTTTGTAAGTTTATTTATTTTTGAGAGAGAGAGCACGAGCAGGGGAGGGTCAGAGGGGTGGGGGAGAGAGAGAATCCCAAGCAGGCTTTGCACTATCAGCATGGAGCCCGATGCAGGGCTCGAACTCATGAACTGCGAGATCGTGACCTGTGCCAAAATCAAGAGTTGGATGTGTTTAACCGACTGAACCACTCAGGCACCCCTGCTTAACTGTACTTTTAAAAGAATCTGGGTTTTCTAATTTAGTACACTAAAATTCTTCTTTTTGGTATATCATTCTTTGAGCTTTGACAAGTGTGTAGGGTCATGTAAGCAATCTCACACTGAAGATGCAGAGCACAGTTTATCACCCCCAAATTCCCACATACTGCCACTTTATACTTAGCACTGCTCTTTATATTGAGGTTTCCACCTGGAAACCACTGATTGTTTGATGAATTTCAGTTTATAACATTGTTTTCTTTTATAGGTCATGCTTTTAGAGATGTATGTAAGCATTTTGCCTAACCCAGGTTCACAAAAATTTTATTTTTTCTGCTAAGAAGTTTTATAGTATTAGATTTTACATGTAAGTCTTTGGTCTGCTTTAATTTCTATATCCTACGTAAGGAATGGGTCAAGGTTCCATTTCTGTTATGTGAATGTCTGGTTTTTCCATCACTTGTGGACAGATTCTTTTTTCCATTGAATTGTCTTTGCACCTTTGTCAAAAATCAATTGGCCAGGGGTGCCCAGGTGGCTCATTTGGTTGAGTAACTGACTTCGTCTCAGGTCATGATCTCGCAGTTTGTGAGTTTGAGCCCACATTGGGTTTGCTGCTGTCCGCACAGAGCCCACTTTGGATCATCTGTCTCCCTCCCTTTCTGCCCCTCCCCTGCTTACGCTGCCTCGCTCTCAAAAATAAGAAAATAAACATTAACAAAAAATCAGTTGGCCACATTTGTGTGGGTCTGTCTCTAGGCTCTGTATTTTGTTCCATTGATCTATTTATCTTTACTGAGCTTTTGATCAAATAAGTTTTAAATTTTAAAGTTTTCAGTTTTTTCTTTTACGGTTCACTCTGTTTCTCGAAGAACTGCTACCCCAAGGTAATAACGATTTTCTGCTTCATTACTAGACTTTGAGCTCTGTGAAGGCAGAGACCTTGTATTTCTTTCTTATTCTGCTCTTCTTGCTTGCATCTAGCACAGCACCTGGCCCCTAGGAGGCACAAGGCTGTGCTAACAGGTTTGTCTTAAGAATTTAAATATAATAATATAGAGGGTTCCTGGATGGCTTAGTTAAGTATCTGACCCTTGGTTTCAGCTCAGGTCATGATCCCAGAGTTGTGGGATCATGGGCTCTGGGCTGATAGCATAGGGCCTGCTTGGGATTCTCTCTCCTTCTCTCTCCCTGCCCCTCCCCTGCTTGCGCTCCCAGGTGTGTGTACCCGCATGTTGGCTCGCTCTCTCTCGCTCTCTCGCTCTCTCTCAAACAATAATAATAATAATAATAATAATGTATTCGAGGCATTTGATACACTGCCTGACACATGCAAAATGAACATATAAGAATCTGATTTTGCTTCAGCTGTTTCTCTTGAAATGAACTGGTTGTGCTATGGTTGTCATCAAAATGTGGTGTGAATGGTGGATGAAACTGCCAGTAAATGTTACATCAGAGGCAAGATAGCTATTACTCCAGCCCTATCCCACCCTCTTGTCCTGGTCTTATTCCCACATTTAAACTTTCCCCCACCCCCACCTCCATAAAATATAGACTGCAGATTGCTGTTCTTTGCTTCAAAGTGTTGTTCATTTAATAGAGATGCCTGGTGAATCTGTCTGTCTGTCCTCTTTCAGTTTATCCAGTCATATGCTTTTCCTTTGGTCTCCCCCTCCTCTTCTAAGATAACTTACTTTATTTTTTTTTTAATTTTTTTTTTTTAATGTTTATTTTTGAGACAGAGAGAGACAGAGCATGAACAGGGGAGGGGCAGAGAGAGAGGGAGACACAGAATCTGAAACAGGCTCCAGGCTCTGAGCTGTCAGCACAGAACCCGACACAGGGCTCGAACTCACGGACTGCGAGATCGTGACCTGAGCCGAAGTCGGACGCTTAACCAACCAAGCCACCCAGGCACCCCTAAGATAACTTACTTCAAGCAGTGCCTTCCTCCCCAGACATCTACCTAAGGAGAAGCCGGAGGACAAGACAAGGCAGGTGGGCCAGTGTCCGAGTTGGGCAGTGTCTGAGGATAGAAAATAAGTCACTTCATCTCCTGGATGTAGAAAATGCTTGTGACTTATAAAAGATAAATATTGAAGTTTGTCACTATACTGGCGTGGTGTTCTCTGGCATCAACCTTGTGACTCCTTGGCTGATAGGAAAAAGTGGCTTCCCCTGTGCTTGCCAGCCCTTCTTCTCCTGTTGGCTCTCACAGCAGAGCTGGGTCACCTGCCTGCCCCTGCCAGGGAGCTGACTCTCACGTGGAGGGCTGACTGAGGGTGATTCTCAGTGATTCTCCTCCTGCCCCAGGGCTATTTGGAAATGGTTTGGTGGTCACATGTCTGGGGAGCTACTGGCATTTGGGAAGGCATATCAGAGAATTTTGGTTGTGTTTCGACACCACAATATTTTGGTATATGCCTGGCCCTGCGGTCCCTATCCAGCAATCAGATACTCCTTGTCCCTGGGGGTTTGTATTGCTGACCTCCATGGAGGCAATGTGTTTTATAAATCTGTGTTTTCTGTCTTAACAAAGAGAAAATGGGTCAGAGTCAGAAAGTTTGGACCCAGCCCTCTGAGGATGGATGGGTTAGCCACGCCCCAAATCAGAATGCAGGGCATCCTATTTGGGGTGGCTGTGATTCCCCACCTGAGTCCTGATTCCCACTTAGCCAAGTTGGCTTTGAGATAGAGATCTGCATGAAAGAGCCATAGCCTGGTTCTTGGTTCCTGTTTTGCTGCTGTCAACTTGCCATAGGACATGGAGCCAGGCAGGTCAGCCCTTTTGTGAAGTGAGCTGAGCAGATTAGATGGGTTTTCCAATAAATATAGCAGTCTCTGTCCTTCCTAATTTAAATTTTACTAGTAAAACTTCCTTACTGTAGTTTTCATGAACCACACACATACCATTCCCTCTTGGACACTAGGCCCTCGTGTGAGAATCACAGGGCCAGCTAGTGTCAGAGCTCCTTGCAGTGTGGCATTCAGATGCTGTGTCCTTCCTGGTGCAACCCTGATGCCTGCCAGAGCTGAGGGGTTCCCAGGCCTCCCATTAACAGCAGCCTTACCTGGGCTTCGCCGCTGAGCTCAGTGGCAGGCTGTGTTGTGCAGAGTCCCTAGTCCCAACTCCCTGTTCGCATCCTCCCTTTCCCCAGATAGGTTCCTCTAAAGCATTTGCCCCTTCAGGGGGCCTCAGAATCGCTCCAAGGGGCAGGATATGTGAAAGAAACTGTTCAGCAACCAAGAGCTGCCACGTTGTGCCAGGAAGCAGGGAGGTTACAGGCAATCTCTCTGGGGCCATGAAGTGACAGCCACTTCGAGGGCCAGTGGGGTTGCAGGGGGATCTATAGGAACTGCTGAGCCAGGGATCCCAAGAACCTGAATAGAGGGGTCATTGGAGGAAGGCTAGAGGTGGCCCTTTGCCTCATGAAAGTGCAAATGGCATTTAGAACTCTGTAGGGAAGGCAAGGAGTTTGTAATATAATCACAGTTTATTCTAGAATGATCTCCTGGGGACCATTCTGAATGCTTGGAAATGCTGTCCTCGTCTCCTAGATCTGCCGTCCCAGATCCGTTCTCTGTCTTGCTGCTGATCAGTGTTCCGATGAAGGTCTCCACTGCTTGCAGCATCCATTCCTGGAGCCATAGTGCATCCCGTGAAGCCAGATTGCCCCATAGTACCTTTTGGTCTTGATCTCCTGCTGGGACCCAGCCGAGCCGAGGGCCCCTTTCCTGCTTTGGTGGCACCTGTCCAGGCTGCACCCTTGGCCTGTAGGCCTTCTCCATGGCCCCTGACTGTTCACGTGCTGCCTATCCAGAGGCCTCATTAAAGCCCTTTATTCTTCCCCTCTTCAGGACACAGGTGACTTCTTCAGAAGGCCCCCTTAGCAGGAGTGCCCTGTGTTTTGTATTTTTTGTGATCTGTGTTGTCAACAGTAGTCTCCGTCCCCTCCTGAAGGTGTCCGGAGCAGACATGCCTGGCTGGCCCAAGTTCCAGCCAGGGAACACCAAGTTCCTGACGTGGTGCTGGACAGGACCCAGTGTCCCAGGGGAACCGTTCTAGAGCTGTCCTGTCACTTGCATGGCAGGGCCTAGCCAGTCCTTATTTCAGATCCTCTTCCCTCTGCTGCTGATGTGTAGTGTGGTCCTGGCTAAATATCCCTGTCTTGGTCCTGTCCTGGGTAGGGGTGGAATGACACCCAGGGGACAGCCCCTCTGGAAGCACCTGTTGGCTCTTTCCAAGGAAGAATGTCAGAGTTACCTGACAGAGGCTGCACTGCCCACCTGGGGGTGGGCTTGCTGGGAGGCTGGGGCCTCCTGGTCCCCAGGCAGGTGCTCCAGCAGGGCAGGGAGGGTTGCATCTGAGGATGCCCCTCCGCTCTGCACACCATTGGAGCAGGCTGTGGGCAATGGGAGGAGATGGATGGAATTCTCTCCTGGCTGGAAATTTTTGATTTCCTGAGCGACACGGCTGTGGACACATGTGCTTCCGTTGTACCCGGTGTTCCTCTGTTTCTCTGTGGGCAGATGTAGAGGAGAAACCAATTCCAAGCAATTAAAGCCACATACTAAATTTCACACAGTAATTTGAGACAGCTCAGCTTACATAATTTAAAATGAGGCCAAGGCTTGCTGACAAAGAAGAAATTGAATCCAGAGAAAGAATCTGTATTGCAGAGGCATCTAAATTTCTATAGGGCACTAATCCTGTAATTCCCAAATGTTGTAGACTTTAAATAAAGCAGTAGCTCTCCAAATGTGGCCAGGAGTCTCTGGGGTCTCTAGGAGGTCAAAACCATTTTCATAATAATAGCAAGGTGTCATTTGCCTCTTTCACCAGTGTGCAGTTTCCAGAGGCCACTTGATATGTGATTGATAGTTAATGGGTTACATACTTGGGATTCTCTCTCTCTCTTTCTCTCTCTCTTTAATTTTTTTTTTAACATTTATTTATTTTTGAGACAGAGAGAGAGAGCATGAACAGGGGAGGGTCAGAGAAAGAGGGAGACATAGAATCTGAAACAGGCTCCAGGCTCTGAGCTGTCAGCACAGAGCCCGCGGGGCTTGAACCCACGGACCGTGAGATCATAACCTGAGCCGAAGTCGGACGCTTAACCAACTGAGCCACCCAGGCGCCCCCCCCTCTCTTTTTTAATGTTTGTTTATTTTTGAGAGAAAGAGAGACAGAGTATGAGCGGGGAGGTGCAGAGAGAGACGGAGACAAAGAATCCCAAGCAGGCTCCAGGCTCTGAGCTGTCAGCGCAGAGTCTGATATGGGGCTCGAGCTCACAGACTGTGAGATCATGACCTGAGCTGAAGACGGACACTTAACTGACTGAGGCACCCAGGCGCCCCTCTCTCTCTGCTTTTTTTAAAGGATTTTTTTGGGGGCACCTGGGTGACTCGGTTAAGTGCTGACTTTGGGTCAGGTCATGATCTCACGCAGTTTGTGGGCTTGAGCCCAACATTGGGCTCTGTGCTGACAGCTCAGAGCCTGGAGCCTGCTTCTGATCCTGTGTCTCCCTCTCTGTGCCACTCCCTTGCTCACGCTCTGTCTCTCTCTCAAAAATAAAATAAACATTAATTTTTTTTTTAATTTTAATGTTTATTTTTGAAAGAGAGAGGCAGAACGTGAGTGGGGGAGGAACACAGAAGGAGACACAGGATCTCCAGCAGGCTCCAGGCTCTGAGCTGTAAGCACAGAGCCTGATGCGGGACTCGATCTCACGAACCACGAGATCATGACCTGAGCTGAAGTCGGATGTTCAACCGACTGAGCCACCCAGGCACTCCTAAAATAAACATTTAAATAACACAAAAATAAAAGATTTTTTTAAAGCTGTGGTAAAATGCACATAGCATAAAATTTACCACTCTAACCGTTTTTACGTGTATGCTTTGGTGGCATTAAATACATTGACAGTGTTGTACCAGTCTCACCACTGTCCATTTCCAGAATTCTTTTCATCATCCCAACTGAATGGATACTGAAACTCTGTACCCGTTAAACAATAGCTGTCCATTCTCCCCTCCTCCCAGCCCCTGGTAAGCTCTGTTCTTTTCTGTGTCTGAATTTGACTTCTCTAGGCACCTTATTTAAGTGGAATCATAGATTGGGGCACCTGGGTGGCTCGGTTGGTTGAGTGTCCGACTTTGGCTCAGGTTATGATCTTATGGTTTGTGAGTTCGAGCCCTGCCTCGGGCTCTGTGCTGACAGCTCGGAGCCTGGAGCCTGCTTCAGATTCTGTCTCTCCTCCTTTCTCTGCTCCTCCCCCACTCATGCTCGCTTTCTCTCTCTCTCTCTCTCTCTCTCTCTCTCTCTCTCTCTCTCAATCTCTCAAAAATAAATAAACATTAAAAAAATGTTTTTAAGAAGGGTGGAATCATAGAATATTTGGCCTTTTGTGTCTGGCTTGTTTCACTGAGCATAATGTCCTCAAGGTTCATTCATGTTGTAGTACACATCAGGATTTCCTTCCTTTTTATGACCTGATAATCTTCCATTGAACAGATACACTACAGCTTGTTTATGCATTCATCTGTTGGTGAATGCTTGGGTTGTTTCCACTTCTTGGCTATTGTGACTAATGCTGCCATGAGCATCAGTGTACATCAGTGTCTGTCTCCCTGCCTTCACTTCTTTTGGGCATAGAGCTAGGAGTGGAATTGCTGGGTCATATGTGTTTTAACCTTTTTGAGTGTATGCTTGGGAACCTTGTGTTTACAAAATTTCTCAGTTTTGATGCACCTGGGTGACTTGGTTGAGCGTTCAACTCTTTATCTCGACCCAGGTAATAAGATCAGGCTGCATCAGGCTCTGGGCTGACAACCTGGAGCCTGCTTGGGGTTCTCTTTCTCTGCCCCTCCCCCACTCGTGTGCACTCTCTCTCAAATAAATAAACATACAAAAAAAACAAAATTTCTCAGTTTCAATTTCTAATACAGTAAACATTGGTGGATATAATCCTCGTACACCAAAGGTCTTTGGGGTCCTCAGAAATTTTAAGCATTAAAGGAGTTTGAGAATGAAAACATTTGAGAACTGCTTAATGAGAAAGAAGTGCTTATTTTGGTACTGTGGCCTTTGCACCTACATGGTTAGGGCATAGCTTATTCTGAAAAGTGTCAACAATCCATTGGCTAAGAAGAACTTGTCTGTGTCTCCCATTTTATAGCCAGAATACAGGCATTACAAGAGAAAGCTGGGGGCAGGACCTTGGCAAAAGCCAGTAATGGGAAGAGGGGGTGACTATTTTTGAGCAACTTCAGATTTGGCAGAAATTGTGCTGGCTGCTTTACAAAGGGACTTGAGAGGATAGTGAGGAAGAAAAGGAGAAGGAATGTTGATCTGTAGCTAGAGTTATGCCAGTGAGACCCATTAGAATCCACAGCCGACCTACCAAGCAACTGTGTGTCAGTCCCCACCATACGAGGCAAGCTCTGTCATGTCCTTTGTTTACCACTCTGGCCCAGGAGAGTTGCCTGGCACAAAGTGGCGCTTGGTAAATATTTTTTGAATGAGTGACTCACATGTATTAACCAGTGACTCACCCATTGGATTGCTGTCTGAAGAGCCCCTGCACTACAGGTGAATCAGGAAGGGAGAGAACCTTCCCCACAGATATCTGGGAACTGATGACACTTTGTTACCAACTTAAAGAATTGAGGAAGAAGATCTTTTTTTTTTAAATTTTTTTTTTCAACGTTTTATTTATTTTTGGGACAGAGAGAGACAGAGCATGAACGGGGGAGGGGCAGAGAGAGAGGGAGACACAGAATCGGAAACAGGCTCCAGGCTCTGAGCCATCAGCCCAGAGCCTGACGCGGGGCTCGAACTCACGGACCGCGAGATCGTGACATGGCTGAAGTCGGACGCTTAACCGACTGCGCCACCCAGGCGCCCCTGAGGAAGAAGATCTTTGAGCAGTTCAGTTCATCTGACATTTAGTGAGTGTCCCACGGAGCTGGGTGTTGGGTATTGGGTGGAAAGTAAAGATTTATCCTCTAGGACAGGGTTTGGCAAAAACTCTGTAGCTGGCTGGTCTTTTTTTTTTTTTTTTTTAATGTTTATTTTTGAGACACACACACACACACACACACACACACACACACACACACACACACACACACACACACACACCTCAAGCAGGGGAGGGGCAGAGAGAGAGAGGGAGACACAGAATCTGAAGCAAGTTCCAGGCTCTGAGCTCCAAGCTGTCAGCACAGAGCCCATTGTGGGGCTTGAACTTGTGAACCTCGAGATCATGACCTGAGCCAAAGTCAGATGCTTAATGGACTGAGCCATCCAGGTGCCCCTGTAGCTGGCTGCTTTTTTAAAAAACCGGTTTCTGCATGTATCAACGGTTCATTCTTTTATATTGCTGAGTTAAGTAGTCTGGTTTGTGGCTATACTGCAGTTTGTTTATCCATTCACTTTGGACATTTGGGTTTCCAGTTTTGGGATATTACAGATAAAATTACTCTTAAAAATTTTTTTTTAATGTTTATTTTTGAGAGAGGGAGAGACAGTGAGAATGGGGCAGGAGCAGAGAGAGAAGGAGACATAGAATTTGAAGCAGGCTCCAGGCTCTGAGCTGTCAGCACAGAACCCAACATGGGGCTCAAACTCACGAACCATGAGATCATGACCTGAGTCGAAGTTGGGAGCTTAACCGACCAAGCCACCCAGGCACCCCAAATAAAATTACTCTTTGTGTAGATGTGTAACTTGGGTAAATGCCTGGAAGTGGAATGACTAGGTCATATGATGGGTGTATATTCAGCTTTCTACAAATGGTCAAATTGTTTCCTTTTTTTTAATTTAGTTTTTAAATTTAGTTTTTAGTAGTGTCTACACTCAATATAGGGCTCGAATCCTCATGATCTGAGATCAAGAATTGCATGCTCTTTTGACTGAGCCAGCCAGATGCCCCTGTCAAATTGTTTTCCAAAGTAGGTGTACAATTTTGCATTCCCACTAGCAATGTAGCAGGGTTCCAATTACTTCACATACTTGTGAATACTTGGTATCATCATTCTTTTTAATTTTAGCTATTTTAATAAGTAGGTAATGGTATCTCATGGTTTTAATTTGTATTTCCTTAATGACTAATGATGAGCATCTTTCATGTGCTTTTTTGCCATCTGTGTACCTTCTTCAGTTAAATGTCCTTTAAAATATTTTGCCACTTTGAAATTGCGTGGGTTTTCTTATTAGTGAAATTTGAGAGTTCTTTATATATTCTGGATACAAGCCCTTTATCAGATAGTTGATATACATGTGTTTCCTCGCATTATGTGACTTGTTTTTTCATTCTCTTAACAGTGTTTTTGAAGAAGAAAAGTTCTCAATTTTGGTGAAGTCTAATTTATCAACTTTTTCTTTTATAGGTCGTACTTTGGCAGTGTGAATCAAAGAAATCTTTGCTGAACTCCAGTTCACAAAGATTTTCTCCGATGTTTTCTCATCAGAGTTTTATAGGTTTGCGTCTGTGATCTGTTCTTTTTAATAATTTTTTTGAATGTTTATTTTTGAGAAAGAGAGAGGGAGAGACATAGTACGAGCCGGGGAGGAGCAGAGAGGGAGACACATATAATCTGAATCAGGCTCCAGGCTCCAAGTTGTCAGTACAGAGCCTGATGTGGGGCTTGAACTCAAGTGCTGTGAGATCATGACCTGAGCCGAAGTTGGGTTCTTAACCGACTGAGCCATCCAGGCACCCCACATCTGTGATCTATTTTGAGTTAGATTTTGGCACAAGGAATGGATCGAAATTCTTTCATTCTTCCTTCTCTATTTTTTGATGGATGGATATCCAGGACCATTTGTTGAAAAGACTGTTCCTTCCCTAGGGAATTGCCTTGATACTATACCTTCATTGTAAATCACTTATCCACTTATGTGGGCCTATTTCTGGACTCTATTATGGTTCCATTGATCTTGATGCCTGTCTTTGATGCTTATGGCACACTGTCATGTTTACTGTACCTTTACAGTAAGTCTTGGAATCAGATAGTGTAAGTCCTCCAACTTTGTTCTTCCTTTTCAAAGTTGTCTTGAGTATTTTAAGTCCTTTGTATTTTCATGTGAATTTTAGAGTCAGTTTGTCAATTTCTAGAAAAACCTGCTGGAATATTGATTTGTATTGCATTGAATCTGTAGATGGATATGGGGAGAATTGACCTTAACAACGTTGAATCTGTTGATCCATGAATACTTCATATGTCCCCATGGGTTTAGGTCTTTAAAAAATTTCTCTTAACAATATTCTGTAATGTTCAACATATAGGACTTGTACATCTGTCATTAGGTTTATCCCATGGGATAAATACTGCTTTCCCATTTTTTTGTTTTGTTTTTTGTTGTTTTTTGTTTTTTTGATGCTGTCATTAAGGTAATTTTAAGTATTTTAATTTCTGGAATGGTTTGTATAGAATTGGTCTTATTTCTTCCTTAAGTCTGTGGTAGAATTTTCCAGTGAAGCCATCTGGGCCTGGAATTGCTTTGGGTGAAGGTTTTAACTAAAAATTCAGTTTCTTATGTGGCTCTAAGGTTATTCAGGTTATTGATTTCTTTTTGAGTGAGCTTTGGCAGTTTGTGCCTTTCAAGGAATTTGTTCATTTCATCTAAATTATCAAACTTACTGATGTAGAATTGTTGGTACTATTGCCTTATTATTCCCTCACTCCTCATTATCCTTTTTAATATTTCTGTAATCATAGTGATGACACCTTTCTTCTGATAGTGGTATTTTGTGTTCTTAATTTTTTTCCTGGTTAGTCTGACTAGAGATTTATTAATGTTATTAATCTTCTAAAAACATAGCTTTTGTTTTCCTTATTTTCTCTAATATTCTGTTTTATATATTCCACTCTAATCTTCATTATTCCTTTTCTGCTATTTACTTTGGGTTTCATTTGCTATGCTAATTTCTTAAAAAGCTGGGGATACTGATTTGAGACCTTTTTTCTTTTCTGATAAGAGTTTAATGCAGTGCATTTGCCTCTGAGAACTGTTTTAGTTCCATTCCACAAATTTTCATTGATTTAAAATGTTTTCTTATTCCCTTTTCATTTCTTCTTTTACCCATAGGCTATTTAGTAGGGTGTCAGTTGTTTCCATACAGTTGAGGGATTTTCCAGATTATCTGTCTGTCATTGATTTGTAATTTAATTCGATTGTAGTCAAACAACATTGAATCGTTATAAATTTATTGGCAACTTGTTTTATGGCTCATAATATTATCTGTTGTAAATGTTGTAAATGCTTATGGAAAAAATGTGTATTCTGTTGTCATTGGCTGGAGAGTTCTGTAAATGTTGGTTAGTGTTGTTTAGGTTGTCTATATCCTTGCCAATTTCCTGTCTGCTTCCTCTATCAGTTATTGAGAGAGGGGATGGAAAATTAGTTGTGAATTTGTCTCTTAGTTATAGCAGTTTTCCCTTCATATTTTAAAGCTCTGCTATAGAGGCATAAACATTTAGGATTATTTTATCTTTTGTCATTATTCAATTACCTTATTTATTCCTGGTAATATTATTTGCTCTGAAGTCTACTTTGTATGATACTAATTTGGCTACTCCAGCTTTCTTTTGATCAGTGTTAGCATGGTATATCTTTTCCATTCTTTAATTTTCCCCTATTTGTGTCTTACTTAAAGAGGGTTTCATTTAGACCATATGTAATTGGGTCTTGGGAATTTTTTTTTTTTTTAATTTATGGGACAAATTCTGCTTTTTAACTGGGGTGTTTGGATCAGCTCATCTGTTTGATTAGGCAAAATTAATTAAAATCTGCCATTTTGTTATTTTCTATTTGTACCACTTGTTTCCTTTTTCTTTCTGCCTTCTTTTGGATTGAGTATTTGTATTCAGTTTTGTCTTCTTTGTTGGCTTATTTGTTAAAATTCTTGTGCAAGTTTAGTGGTATTCATCTTTAACTTTCTGCAGTTGACCTTCACGTGACAGACTGCTTTTTCTGTAGCATAAGCCTTGAAATGGTATGCTTCTGCTTTTCCCTTCCCAGCTTTTGTGTTGCTGTCAAAGTTCTACTTCCATTTTTGCTTTAAGTAATTCTAGGGTGTCTGCTTTTTTTGTTTTCAGAACTTAAAAGTGTCGCTCCAGGGGTGCCTGGGTGACTCAGTCAGTTGAGCGTCCGACTTCGGCTCAGGTCATGATCTCATGGTCTGTGAGTTTGAGCCCCGCATCGGGCTCTGTGCTGCAAGCCTGGAGCCTGCTTTGGATTCTGTCTCCTTCTCTCTCTGCCCCTCCCTACTTGTGCTCTGTCTCTCAAAAATAAATAAATATAAAAAAAAAAAGTTTAAAAAGTGTTGCTCCACTGTCTTCCAGCTTGTATGGTTTCTTTCTTTTTTTTTTTTTATGAGGCTTTTTAAAAAAAATTTTTTTTTTAACGTTTATTTATTTTTGAGACAGAGAGAGACAGAGCATGAATGGGGGAGGGTCAGAGAGAGAGGGAGACACAGAATCTGAAACAGGCTCCAGGCTCTGAGCAGTCAGCACAGAGCCCAACGCGGGGCTCGAACTCATAGACTGCGAGATCGTGACCTGAGCCAAAGTCAGACGCTTAACCGACCGAGCCACCCACGCGCCCCTAGCTTGTATGGTTTCTAATGAGAAATCTGCCATCGTCTTTGTTTTCCTGTGCTGACTATGTCTTTTTCCTCTGGTTACTCTCTCTCTCTCTCTCTGTCTCTCTCTCTCTCTCTCTCTCTCTTTAATGTTTTATTTATTTTTGAGAGAGCATGAGCAGGGGAGGCAGAGAGAGAGAGGGAGACAGGGGATCCAAAGCAGGCTCCACACTGACATTGGCGAGCCCGATGTGGGGCTTGAACTCACAAACCATGCTCTTGTGACCTGAGCCGAAGTTGGACTGAGCCACGCAGGCACCCCAAAAGAGTATCTTAAGCTGGCTTCCATGCTCAGCACAGGATCATGCTCACCACCCTGGGATTGTGACCTGGACTGAATTCAGGAGTTGGACTCTTAACCAGTTGAGCCATCCAGGCACCCCTCTCTGGCTACTCAAGATTTTCTCTTTATCACTTGTTTTAAGCAATTTAATCGTAATTTGCCTTAGACTAGTCTTCTTTCTATTTCTTCTGTTTGGGGTTCACTGACTGACATGGATTTATGGGTTTTCATCACATTGGGAAGTTTTTTCCCATTGTTTCTTAAAATATTTGTCTGTTGTTCATCTCCCCCTCCCCCTGCTTCGTCCATGTGTCCCACAGCTCACAGTTCATTTTTTCCAGCCTTTTTCCCCCCTGTGTTTTATTTATTATTTTTTTTCAATATATGAAGTTTATTGTCAAATTGGTTTCCATACAACACCCAGTGCTCATCCCAAAAGGTGCCCTCCTCAATACCCAACCCCCACCCTCCTCTCCCTCCCACCCCACATCAACCCTCAGTTTGTTCTCAGTTTTTAAGAGTCTCTTATGCTTTGGCTCTCTCCCACTCTAACCTCTTTTTTTTTTTTTTTCTTCCCCTCCCCCATGGGTTTCTGTCAAGTTTCTCAGGATCCACATAAGAGTGAAACCATATGGTATCTGTCTTTCTCTGTATGGCTTATTTCATTTAGCATCACACTCTCCAGTTCCATCCACGTTGCCACAAAGGGCCATATTTTGTTCTTTCTCATTGCCCTGTAGTACTCCATTGTGTATATAAACCACAATTTCTTTATCCATTCATCAGTTGATGGACATTTAGGCTCTTTCCATAATTTGGCTATTGTTGAGAGCGCTGCTATAAACATTGGGGTACAAGTGCCCCTGTGCATCAGTACTCCTGTATTCCTTGGGTAAATTCCTAGCAGTGCTATTGCTGGGTCATAGGGTAGGTCTATTTTTAATTTTCTGAGGAACCTCCACACTGTTTTCCAGAGTGGCTGCACCAATTTGCATTCCCACCAACAGTGCAAGAGGGTTCCCGTTTCTCCACATCCTCGCCAGCATCTATAGTCTCCTGATTTGTTCATTTTGGCCACTCTGACTGGCTTGAGGTGATATCTGAGTGTGGTTTTGATTTGTATTTCCCTGATAAGGAGCGATGTTGAGCATCTTTTCATGTGCCTGTTGGCCATCCGGATGTCTCCTTTAGAGAAGTGTCTATTCATGTTTTCTGCCCTTTTCTTCACTGGGTTATTTGTTTTTCGGGCGTGGAGTTTGGTGAGCTCTTCATAGATTTTGGATACTAGCCCTTTGTCCAATATGTCATTTGCAAATGTTTTTTCCCATTCCGTTGGTTGCCTTTTCATTTTGTTGGTTGTTTCCTTTGCTGTGCAGAAGCTTTTTATCTTCATAAGGTCCCAGTAGTACATTTTTGCTTTTAATTTCCTTGCCTTTGGGGATGTGTCAAGTAAGAAATTGCTACGGCTGAGGTCAGAGAGGTCTTTTCCTGCTTTCTCCTCTAGGGTTTGGATGGTTTCCTGTCTCACATTCAGGTCCTTTATCCATTTTGAGTTCATTTTTGTGAATGGTGTGAGAAAGTGGTCTAGTTTCAATCTTCTGCATGTTGCTGTCCAGTTCTCCCAGCACCATTTGTTAAAGAGACTGTCTTTTTTCCATTGGATGTTCTTTCCTGCTTTGTCAAAGATTAGTTGGCCATACGTTTGTGGGTCTAGTTCTGGAGTCTCTGTTCTATTCCATTGGTCTATGTGTCTGTTTTTGTGCCATCCCCCCTGTGTTTTAATTTAGAGTTTTTATTGTTGTCTTCAAGTCACTCATCTTTTCCTCTGTAAAACTGAATCTGTTCATGCTAGGCCTTGTGTTTTCATCTCTAGGCAGTGGGTTTGATTCTTTCTTAAAATCTTCCATATATACTTAACGTGTTTGATTTTTCCTCTAGCTTCTTGAGCACTTGTAACTCGGTTTTATCTTTAATGTCCTTGTGTACCCTATCATTTGTACCATTTCTGAGTCAGTTTGATTGAATTCTTTAAATTTTGGTCATAATTTTCTGTTTCTTTTTATGTCTGGTAATTTTTTTATTGAATGCCAGACTTTGTGAATCTTGCCTTTTTTGGTTGTTGCTTATTTTTGCATTCCTATAAATATTCTTGAGCTTTGTTCTAGGATGTTACTTGGAAACAACTTGATCCTTTCAGCTCTTGCTTTTAATCATTGTTAGGCTGCGTTTAGTCTGGAGTTAATTTTTCTCCACTAACGAGACAGAACTCATCTGAGTAAATTTACTTAATGCCCTACAGGTTATGAGCTTTTCCACTCTGGCTCCTGAGAATGTATACCATTTGTGGTCCTGCTGAACTGCAATTGTTGTTTCCCTGTTATCCTATAGGGTAGTTTTCTCTCCAGCCTGGGGTAGTTTCTTCACACCACACACTGATCAAGTACTCTGCTTCATTCCCCAAGGGATTCCTCTCTGGATCTCTGGAGTTTAAAAAAAAAAAAAAATATTTTTAATGTTTATTTATTTTTGAGAGAGAGAGAGAGACAGATCGTGAGCAGGGAAGAGGCAGAGAGAGATGGAGACACACAATCCGAAGCAGGCTCCGGGGTCTGAGCTGTCAGCACAGAGCTGGATGCGGGGCTCGAACTCACGAGTTGTGAGATCATGGTCAGATGCTTAACCAGCTGAGGCACCTAGGTGCCCCTGGATCTTTGCAGTCTTAACATCTGTGCATCTCTCTCCGGGACTTTTTGGAGCTGTTCTATGATTGCTTTTCCCAATTTTTAGCTGCATCCACTCACCTCCAAGAGTCTTCTGCACCTGCCCCCCACCCCCCCCAACCCCCCTCCCCCAACCTGCCCTGGAGTCCCTCTTCCTGCTTTATAGCCTGGAAATGTTCTTGAGGCAGTAAGGCTCACCTCATATGTTTCCTAACTCAGGGACATTATCCTTTGTTGTTTGATGTCAATGTCTGGAATACTGGTGTTTTCTTTTATGTTATCCTTTTTCTCCCCCTGCTTGTTTCAAGTGAATAGTTAACTATGCCTATAACTCCATCTTGGCTGAAAGCCTTTACAAAATATATACCATTGTGACTATTTTGTCAGTGTTATATATATATAACAAAGGTTTTCCTTATGGTTAGACGGACTGATCTATCACCAGTGTGTAGTGGCAGGCAGAGAGGAATGAACACTGGATTCCCAGTTCCTTGCCTTGGCCCTTGTTCCATCCCCACCTCAGAGTGGAAGACTCTCAGATGTATGCCTGACCCTGGTGGGGATGTGGGTTGTCCCTCTTTGCAGAGCACTGAAGAGGCTCTCCTGAACATACAGACACTGAGGCACACGATGCCCAACGTGGCTGTCTAGGGGTGGTGGTGAGGGGAGGGGTCAGGCCTAGCTTCCACGCCCTACCTGATTTGCTAGGTTTGTCTTCCTTGGTTAATTAGAGTGATGATTGCCTCTTGTTGCTTAGGCCAGTGGTGGGACAGGACTCAGGGATGGGAATAGTTCCTTTTCCTTCCTGGATTTCAATGGAATGATTCCAGGACAAGGAAGACCCCAGAGGGAGCAGATAGAGCTGTGTATTTTCATTCGTAAGTGAGCTTTGTTTGTTTCTTCTTCTGTGTCATCGGGTTGGTGTGCAAGACCTCATCCCTCACACCTCATGCTTTTCCTTGGTTCTAGCTTTTTCCATATAGCAGCTGTTACCTCATTTCACAAGTCTGGTTTGAAGGACCAGAGAGTAAATATTTTTGTCTTTGCAGGTCATTTAGTCTCTGTTAGTCATTAGTCACAACTCTGCTGTTGTAGCTCAAAAGCAGCCACAGACCATAGGTATTTGTGGCTGTGTTCCAATAAAACTTTATTTAAAAACCAAGTGGAAAGAGCAGGAGTTGGCCTGTGAGTTGTAGTTTGCCGACCCTGCCTCAGTTCAAGCTTTTACTTTGCTGAAATATTTAATATTTTTGTGTGGTACCTCTATTATAATTGTTTCCAGAAATCACTGCCAGTTCTACCTTGCTTAAAACACAGATATCATCATGTTACTTAACTGACTAAATTACCTCTGGCTGTCTACAACATTCTCAGTAAGGGTCAGAGTCTCCACAGTCTGACCTCTTTTATATTTCTGGTCGTTTGTCAGCTCACGACCAGAAATATAAGTCTATTTGGCATATTTTCCTGCCTTGTGATAGTTCCATAAGCCTTAACTTTTTTCTGGAATGTTCTTTTCCTACATTAGATGTGTCTCCTGGAATGTTCTTTTCCTACATCAGGTGTGTCTACTGAAACCGTCAACCTGCCTTGGGAACCCTGTTTACATCCACCTTCTTTAAGAAGGATTCCAGAGCCTGTCAGGTGCAGGCAGTTTCTCCTTCCTTCATGCTGTTTGAGCACTCCTGTGGTGCTCCCTACTGATTTGCCCTTTGTCAGAAACCTGTGTGTGTGTGTCTCATCCCTGTTGACCCAGAATTCCTCAGGAGGTGAGAGGTGTGCCCTCTTGGAACCTCTGTAGTCTAGTGCAGAGCCTGACTCGGAGCAGAAGTGTCAAGTGTGTATTTGAGGTGGTGCATAAAGATCAATGTCTTGGGGGTGCATTGCTCTGGGGACTTGTGTCACGGGCACAGCTCTTGGCTCCTCCTTGGGGCACGCGTGCAGGCCCCTGAGGAGGTGGGCTGTGGGCAGGCTGACTGTGTAGGGCCCACACTCATGGGTCTGAGCGGCAGCAGGACCCAGTGGTGGCAGGCTTGGCTGTCACAGGTCTCCACTGCTGCTGCGGCTTCCTCAATGGCCTCTTGCCCTTTGGTTCCACAGAACTGCGGTGCAACCCAGGGCAGTTTGCCTGTCGCAGTGGTGCCATCCAGTGCATCCCCCTCCCCTGGCAGTGTGACGGCTGGGTAACTTGTGAGGATGAGAGCGACGAAGCCGACTGTCCAGGTGAGTGTGTCGGGCAGGTGGACACCAGTGGCCCTGCCTCTCCATGACAGCTGTGTGATGGGGGGGGAAAAGGATGACGTCTGCTGCAGCCAGTTCTGTATCCACTCATTGGAAGGTTATGTTGAGCTAACCCTCTCCCCTCTCTCTTTCTCGCTTAAAAAAAATTTTTTTTTTAATGTTTATTTTTGAGAGAGAGAGACAGAGCGTGAGCAGGGGCAGACAGAGGGAGACACAGAATCCAAAGCAGGCTCCAAGCTCTGAGCTGTCAACACAGAACCTGATTCAGGGCTCAAACCCACGAACCACAAGATCACGACCTGAACCAAAGTTGGACGCTTAACTGACTGAGCCACTCAGGCACCCCTCTTTCTCTGCTTCTTAAAAATAGATGCCCAACATGGGCAGATCCCAGAACTTGCAAGATGGCAGGGTTGGGGCTGGGATGAGGCAAGAGGGGTGCCAAGGACGTCACATTTCAGAAGGCACTGCTGGCCCTGAGAGCAGTGCCCCTGAAGTGTGGTGCCCTCTTGCCTCCCCCCATGCCTGGCTCTAGAGATAGGTGCCGTTTGAGACTTCGCTAGAATCCTGCGGGTCATTTGGACTGCCTTGGCTCGGCCAGCCCATCCTGCTCACTCAGTCCCTAGTAATCTTTCACTTGGGGGTTTTCTCCTGACAGTGCATGGGCTCCTAAAGATCTATGCAGATGCCACAGAAAGTCTAAATTGTTGGTTCTCCCATTTGGTTTCTGTCCCAGCACCTTCAGGGAGTCTGACATACCCATGAGTAACAGTGTTTGCTACATCTCTGGTTCTCTTGGGGGTGGGAGGTGGTAGTGTCTTCCCTGTGCTCATGCGTGTGTGGAAAACACATGCTTCATTCATGCCTTTCTCTTTTCCTGGGATTCTCTTGTTCTATTTTCATGTGGGCAGATCCTACCTGTCCTTCAGGGCTTGGCTCAGATGATACCACAGCAAGCAGGCATCTCTGAGCCTTCTGCCTGGAGGTTTGCTTCTGCCAGCACCTGCTCCTTCCCTGTGACAGCATCTAGAACCCCACTGGTAATTCCTTTTTAAGTGTTTATTTATTTATTTTGAGAGAGAGAGAGAGAGAGAGAGAGAGAGAGAGCGCACGCACTTGCCCATGCGAAAACAGAGGAGAGGCAAAGAGAGCAGGAGAGTGAGAATCCCAAGCAGGCTCCATGCTCAGCACGGAGCCCGATGCGGGGCTTGATCTCACAACTGCGAGATTGTGACCTGAGCCAAAATCAAAGAGCCAGACGCTTAACCGACTGAACCACCCAAGAGCCCCAAACCATGGGTAATTCTCACCATTACCTGTACCCATGCTTGATCTTTCCTTCTAGACCTCCCTGAGAACAGGAGACCTGTCCTCCTTCTAAGTGTGACCTGGCCTAGAGCAGAGGTCCTTTTTAACATTCAGTAAATAGAAGGAGTGTTATAATTCCTGTAAGTCAGGTACTGAAGGAAAACCAATTAACTCCAACCAGGGAGATCCAGTAGGGTATCAAATAGGTGACACTTGAGCTGGGGACAGTTCTTTGAAGGGGCTTCCAAATAAGAAACAGAAGTGGTCTGGTCAGACTGAATTTGCCTGAAAATATGGCCATTTAGAGGGCATTCCTACCCACCCCCCGTCATCCCTTGAGCCTGTTCGTTGGATTGTAAATGTCTGTGGTCAGGTACTTGCCTTTCCAGATGAATTTGAATGGTGGCAGCTGGGGCAGAAGCTTCTGGGACAGCCCTGTGTCTGGAAGCCCACCTTCCTTTGGTACCAGCCCGGAGAGCATGAAATACTCAGTGCTTGGGGTGCTGATATTCCATGTTCGGTCATCTGTTGAGGACCAGTGGTTGTGACTGAGAGCTTCCCCAGGTCTGACTTACAGGGTGAGACTTCATATCCAGCCTCCTAGAGAATACTGTGAGCAAAGAACCGAATGATTCTTCGTTTGCTTTAAAGTAGAACACAACGTATTTGCTGAGGCACAGTAACTGCCCTGTTGTATAGAACCTGAGAACGGTAGTAGGCACTCTAGTTCATCTTGTTCATCTCTCCGTCTGCTGTGGATTTGATAAAGGGCAGGGACTAGATTTGATTTCTGGGTCACATGGTCTGGCACAGAGGGTCACAAGTCTGCTCAGCACAATGTTGATTTGAGGTTACATAGGTTGCCATATTTTCTCCCCAGAAAAGAGAAATAAAGTCTATCCAACGGGAGCCCAGATTTCTGAGTGGATGGATAATGTGCTCTAGGCCCCAACCACTGAGGGCCTGATGAGCATGGCAGTGCGTGAAAACTCAGGGAAGCCTGACAGGGCCGAGGAGTATTCCAAGAGAGGTAGAAGGGCTGAGGCACTGTCCGCCTCCAGGCTCACTCCTGGCCTCCTCTTGGGTCTGGTACTGTGTCTGTTCCATGGGATAGTGGCATGCCATGGTCCAGGTAGGGGATAAGCTTTGATTTCTATTTGTTTTTAAAGTTGGAATTCTGAGAAATGAAAGTTATCAAAATATACAAAGAATAATATAATGCTTGTTTGTCATGCTTGTTTCTCACTTCTGTAAATCAATAATTGCTGAAATTGTGTCCAATTTTTCCTAGTTTATTTTTTAAAAATTAATTTTTTAGGGGCGCCTGGGTGGCGCAGTCGGTTAAGCGTCCGACTTCAGCCAGGTCACGATCTCGCGGTCCATGAGTTCGAGCCCCGCGTCAGGCTCTGGGCTGATGGCTCGGAGCCTGGAGCCTGTTTCCGATTCTGTGTCTCCCTCTCTCTCTGCCCCTCCCCCGTTCATGCTCTGTCTCTCTCTGTCCCAAAAATAAATAAAAAACGTTGAAAAAAAAAAAAAATTAAAAAAAAAATAATTAAAAAAAAAATTAATTTTTTAAAAACATCACAAGTATGTGAAATCCTCGTTAACATGTCCCCCTACCGAAACAAAAAAAAAAAAAGAAAAATCTTTGTGTGTGGGGAGAGGAGTGTGGACAGGGGGTTAGCTGATAACCACTTTTGCTGTGGCCTTCCTTTATCTGGGGAGAGTTTAAGTAAACCTGTGCAAAGCCTTAGCCACACTTGGTCAGGTTTTTGAACATGGACTTCAGGACTTCTGGAGAGACCACACAAGATTATTTCATCATCCTGCTGAAAGCCTGCTAAAATTTTAGTGAAAGAGTATAAAAACATAAAACCACAGGGACAAAGAAAATGGGAAAAGATGTAACAGTAGACCAGTAATTTCAGCATGTTTGGGGAAGATGGGAAACGGGGGCGTGCTGGATATAGTCTGGCCTGCAAGGCTGGGGCTATCACATTCAGACCCCACTGCCAGCAGGCTTTGGATGTCAATTGGCCCATGAGATCCTGCCCATGAAGTTTGCAAGGTAGAAGGGAGGTGGGCTCCTTCTTCCTCTGGCAGTGGTGTGAGTGCATGGGCTTAGCCCCAGGTGAGGAAGTGCAGGGTTTCTACATCTTCCTCTGGCTGGCTGCCGCTGGGCTGCAGAGCAGCTGTGAAACTGGCAGAGGTTTTCTGTCGTTTCCTGTCCTGTGGGCAGCTTCCTGACTCTGGACTACAACTGCAGAGGTAAAAGGGAAGGTTCAGGTGGTTCACTTTTATGCACACTCTGGCCTTTTCGATTGTTCTGAAAGGACCTGTTCCCTCTTTTAAACTCCTCTCTTTTTGAAATACCTAGCATGATTTCTGTTCTTCTGACTGAACTATATTTGATGTAAATGGGAACTAACATAAGATGCATATAATTTTTAAATGGAGAAAAGTGTACAACTTTATTGGACATTAAAGAAGATTTGAATAAATAGAAACAGGGTTTTCTTGGCTAGAAAGACTCGATATGGTTAAGTCACCTGTTCTTACATTGATCTGTGGATTCAGCGCATCTCCACAGGGGTTTTTGGGAAATGTGACAAGTCAGTTTTAAAACGTTTGGAAGAATGAAGTCCTAATATTGTAGGACACTTTGAAGAAGAGTAAGGTGTGAACAGTTGCCTTATCAGTGTCGAGGCTGACTTGACTGTTGGTTCAGGGAAGCACAGATTGGCCCATGCAGCAGAAGAGCTGCCAGAAACAGGCCCGAGAAACAGTACCTGGCAAAAGTAGAATTACGTATCTCTGGGGCAGAGGATAGATTCCTCAGTTGATAGTGTGTGACACTTGGGAAAGAATGTATACACAATGTACAGAAAAACCAGTTTCAGGTTAATTGAAGAACAGCTTCTAGAACACAGTCTAGGAAAATACTTTTTTATGACCTAGGTAGGAAAGGTTTTTTGGTTTTGTTTTTAATTTTTTTTTTTTTTAACATTTATTCATCTCTGAGAGACAGAGAGAGACAGAGCATGAGCAGGGGAGGGGCAGAGAGAGAGGGAGACACAGAATCTGAAGCAGGCTCCAAGCTGTCAGCACAGAGCCCAATGCAGGGCTCGAACTCACAACCCTGGAGTTCATGACCTGAGCTGAAGTCCAACGTTCAACCGACTGAGCCACCCAGGCGCCCCATGTTTTTGTTTTTAAGTCATAAAAAATGTCAACTCTAAAGTAAAAATGACCAGTTTTCTAGATTAAAATTAAGATCTTCCCTTTATCAAAAGGTACCCATAAAGAATGTGAACAGATAAGCCATAGTGGGAGTATATTTGCAACATGTATAGCCCATAAAGGATTATAGTCCAGCACATTTAAGGAACTCCTACCCACGGACACAAGACACACAGGCATGTCAAAGAAAAAGTAACAAGAACAGTGGTTAAACATATAAAAAGATACTCAGCCTCATTAGTATTCCAAGGCTACAGTGAGATTCCACTTTACAGTTACTTAGATTGGCAAAAATTAAGCTGTCTGTTGGCAAAAATTAAGACATCTGACAAAACTGAGTGTTGGAGAGGGTGTGAGTGGGTTGGAAATCTTAATCTGCTGCTGTTGAGGAAGGTAAATTGATGGACCGGCATTAACTTGCAAAGCTGAACATTCTTGTATTCTGTGATCCATGATTTCCATTTGGTGGAACTCTAGAGAAATTCTGTAGCACTCTTCATACTAATAAACATCTTGGAAACAACCCAAATGTCTTTGTTTACACGATGGCATATTATGGACCAACGACAGTGAGTGAATGGTAGGTTCTTGCAGCAACATCAGTGGGTCTTCAAGACAGCCTGTAGGTTACGAAGGCAAGTTGCCAAAAAGTATGTACAGTACAATAAAGACAAGCAAAGTGACCATTGTCTTATGTATAGCTACACACATGTGTGGTAAACCAAAAGAAAACAGGCAAAATGTTGATACACAAAATTCACGCTCCTGATTCTTCCCCAGTGGGGAGACAGAGGAATAAAACTGGGAGAAACAACCCTACAGCTGATGTTTGAGTTCTTAAATAAGGTGGGGGTTGAGATGGGGGGCTCACAACTGTATTTTTAGGCTTTATTTCTTAAATATGTGTTATATATATGTTCTTTGGAATATGTTAGATATCATATAAGCTTCCCCCCCCCCCCAAGAAAAGCCAATAGGAAGAGAGTGAAAACTGACTTAACATGGCAGAGAAACTGTAACCATGAGACTGCTTGAGAGAGAGAGACACCATTAGGAAATGGGCCAGTTTGATGAGCAGCACCCCTGAAAGGCTTGGAGGCGTGAGATACTGAGGCTGGTGGGCACATGGCATGGGAACGGATTGGAGTTGGTGGGATTCTCCTTCACCACCTGTATCCCTTCTCACCCTGCATAACTAGAGGATTCTTTCTCCTAGTGGCAGATGTGAGGTTTATTTTCTATACCATCACTGCCTTGTAGAGTAGCCAGGAGGCACGTGTGGCTATTGAGCACTGTGACCATTTTGAAAAAGGATGGACTTGAAGTGTAAAGTACATGCCGAATATCAGACTCAGTACAATAAAAGAGTGAAACACCTCAATGATACTTTTTTATATTGATTATGTGCTGAAATGATAGTATTTTGAATATATTGGGTTAAATTATTAAAATTAATTTCCTCTCTTGTTGAAATGTGGCTTGCATTATATGTTTGATGGACAACACTTGGACTTAAAGTCAGAAAAATAGGAGACACCAGGTCCAGCAGAGGGAAGCCGTGGAGGTTGAAGATAGAGGAATTCATTGAGGAGGGCACCTGTTGGGATGAGCACTGGGTGTTGTATGGAAACCAATTTGACAATAAATTTCATATTAATAAAATAAATAAAACATGGAATGAATAAATCATGGGTATAAAAGGCACAACATAAAGAATATAGTAAATGATACTGTAACAGCATTATATGGTGACAGATGGTAGCTACACTTGTGGTGAACATAGCGTAACATACGGAGAAATCGAATCACTGTGTTGTGTACCTGAAACTAATATAACATTGTGTGTCAATTCCACTGAAATATTTTTTTGAGAGTTAATTTAAATAAATATTAAGAGACAAAAAGAGGAATTAAGATAAATTCTCTATGGGGACAGGTGAGACCCTCAGCCATATTTTCTGCCCTGCTGTTCCAGTGCCAGCAGCCAGGGCTGTTTCCCTAGGCAAAGGATTTGAGGAGTCTTTCCTAGAGAAACGGGCACTTCATGGAAGGGGTAGAAGAGGTATGAACATAATAGAGGATTCCCAACTAAAAAGCTGACTCTCCTACTCTGCTCCCCACCTTGAGGCTCACTTGAACCCCACTGGTGTTTATAGAGCCTCTGATAAGCTGGGCCACCTTCTTTTTTTAAATGTTTATTTATTTTGAGAGAGAGAGATCAAGATTGAAATCGAGCAGGGGAGAGCAGAGAGAGAGGGAAAGAGAATGCCAGGCGGGCTCTGCACTGTCAGCACAGAGCCCAGTGTGGGGCTTGATCTCACAAACCATGAGATCATGACCTGATCTGAAATCAAGAATCGGATGGTTAGCCAACTGAGCCACCCAGGTGCCCCTGGACCACCTTACTCTTAGACCTGAAAGACAGCCAGTGCTTTCTCGACTCTAGAAGAAAACATCTATTGGATGCTCACTGGACTCTAAATAAAAAGCATCCTGGACCAAAAGGGTCAGCACAGAGTGACCTGAGGTGGCTAACTCTGCTGTGTGAAAAATGGTGGTGGCTTTAGAACCAAGCTGCTAGGGCTGGAACCCTGCCCCCATCGCTTACTGGCTGTGGTTCTGTGGACAAGATGGGTTTTGAACTTCATTGTCCTCTAGTATAAGATGGGAAAAATAATAGTACCTGCCTCTTAGGGTTGTGGTGAGGCTTACATAACATGATACCTATAAAGTGCTTAGAGCAAAATGTGGCACATGATAACCTCTGATATATATGAGAAAGACTTAGAATTTAGGGAGAAAAAGCAAACTTTGAAAATATATCTGACATCTTGCAAAACAGCAGTCTAGGAAACTTCAAACCCTCATCCCCCACCCCACCCCCCCCCCCCCCCCACGCACACATGAAGCAAGAAACTAGAGAATAGCTAAAATAATTTTATAGAAGCTCTGGAAAACAGGTCTACAGGAACACCTAGTCAAGAAAAAGCCACATTGAAATGGTACGAAGTTTGGTGGCATTTTTACGCACCTTTGCACCACCCACTCCCCTCCCCCTCTCTTCCCGCCCCCAGCACAGGAGATCTGAGGGGAGCAACAGCCCAGTTGCAAATTCCCTGCCTCTACCAGGAGGGAGCAGGGCAGACTTTACCTGCAACATTTGAGCTTGTCGGGGGGGCTGTTTGGGGAACTGATACCTGTTTTCTCTGAGGTGGGGCCGGGGGGATGCTCATATCTCAAGCTGTGAAAATAGTGTTTGTGAAAGCTGCAAGGGGGCTCCAGAGCTGCAGATGCCTGGGGCAAGGTACTAGGGGTGAGGGATACAATCGAATAAGACCCTGAGGAGTTGGGTGACACTCTGTGAAATTAAGACCTTTGTTTGGTTTTTTTTAATGTTTATTTTTTAGAGAGAGTCAGAGCATGAGCAAGGGAGGGGCAGAGAGACAGACAGAATCCAAAGTGGGCTCCAGGCTCTGAGCTGTCAGCACAGAGCCCGACGCGGGACTCAGACCCATGAGCCTTGAGATCATGACCAGAGCTGAAGTCAGGTGCTTAACTGATGGAGCCACCCAGGCGCCCCAAAATTAAGACCTTTAAGAGCAGCTGTGTATACTTAAGAATCAGAAAAGTTCACACACAGGCTCCGGCAAGATGCATGTGTGGAAAAGACTTGAGGAGACCTTAAGCCTTCACTCCAGGCTGGTGTCAAGGCTCAGAACAAACCCTGCTAATTAGCAAAGGTCTTCTTCAAAGACAAAGCCAGTCTGCAAAGACTGGGAAAGGTGGCTGTTTATTCAGATGCCCAATTTTCAACAATAAAATCACAAGGCAATCAAAGGAACAGGAAAACATGGCCCATTTAAAGGAATACAATTAAGTGGTAGAAACTATCCTTGAAGAAACCTAGGCATTGGACATACTAGACAAATGTTTTAAAACTATCTTAAATATACTCAAAAAGCTAAAGGAAACCACAGAAAACTAAACAATATGAGAACACCAACAAAGAGTAAGATATTAAAAAGAAGACCAAACAAATACTGTAACTGAATTGAAAAGTCCACCAGAGGGACAGTATGCTCCACTGGTCGGAAGAAAGACTAAGTGAATTTACATGACATTTGAAATTGAGTCTCTGGAACAAGACGGACAAAGAAAGGTAAGTAGAGCCTTGAGGACTTAAGAGAGCACTCAACAACAGCAGTATACACATTTTTCCCCCTCAAGTGCGCAGGTAACATTCTCCAGGATAGACCATATGTTAGGCTACAAAACTAGTCAATAAGGTTAGAAGATTGAAATTATACAAAGTATATTTTCTAATCACAATGGAATGAAACTAGAACAGTAAGAGGAAAATGGGAAAATTCACAAATAATGGAAATTCAGTACTCTTAGCATTAAGAAGAAATCACAAAGGACACTAGAAAATATCTTGAGACAAATGAAAATGAAAACACTGCATATGAAAAACCAATGAGATATAATGAAAACAGTGCTAAAAGGCTGTAAATGTTACATTAAAAAAAGAGAGACTCCTGGGTGGCTCACGTGGTTGAGCGTTCAACTCTTGATTTTGGCTTAGTTCATGATCCCAGGGTCATGGAATGAGCCCCATGTTGGGCTCCATGCTGAACGTGGAGCCTGTTTAAGATTCTCTCTCTCCCTCCCCCCCCCCCCCCCCCGCTCACAAGTGCTATCTCTCTCTCTAAAGTAAATAAAGATAAAAAGAGATCTCAAATCAGAAACCTAACTCTACACCTTAAGGAACTACAAAAAGAAGAATGAACTAAATCCAAAGCCAGGAGAAAGAAGAAAATAAAGATTAGAACAGAGATAAATTAGAGAAAACAGAAAAATCAATGAACCCAAAGATCAACAAAATTGGCAGACCTTTAGCAAGAATGACTAAAAAGAGAACACCCAAATAACTAAAAGAAGAAATGAAAGTTGGGACACTATTACCAAATAAAAAGAATTATGTAAGAGAGCATTCTGAAGAATTATATGCCAACAAATTGGTTGACCTAGATGAAATGGAAAATTCCTGGAAACAAGCTTCCGGAACAAAATTACAGACTGATATTCCATGAACAGTGATGCAGAAATTCTGAACAAAGTACTGGCAAACAAAATCTAATGGCACATTAAAAGAATTATATACTATGACCAAATGGATTTACTCTTGGAATGCAAGGATGGTTCAACAAATTAAAGTCAATCAATGTAATATAGTGCTACACTAACAGAGTGTGGGGGAAATAACTACATGTTCATCCCAGCTCAGAAAAAATACTTGGCAAAATTAACCATTAACCATTCTTTTATGGTAACAAACACTCAACAAGCTAGGAATAGAAAGAAACTACCTAAAAATAATAAAGACCATAGATGACACATCCACAGCTAACATCATACTCAGTAGTAAAGACTGAAAGCTTTTCCTCAGGAAGAGGACAAGGATTTCATCACTTCAACATTGTAATGGGAATTAATTCTAGCCAGAGCATTTAGACAAGAAAATAAAAGCATCAATTGAGAAGGAAGAAGTAAAATTATCCCTGATCACAGATGACATGATTTTACTCACTCACTTACTCACTCACTCACTCACTCACACACACTGTTGGAACTAATAAAAGAATTCAGTAAAGTTTAAGGACACAAAATACACAGAAATCAGCTGTGCTTCTATACACTAACAATGAACAAAAAGGAGTAAGGAAATGGTTCCATTTACAATAGCTTCAAAAAGAATAAAACACTTAGGAATAAATTTAACCAAGGAGGTGAAAGATTAGTACACTGAAGTCTATAAAACATTGCTCAAAGAAGTTAAAGAAGATACTAATAAATGGAAGGACATCCCATGTTTGCAGACTGGAAGAATTAAGAAGCTGTCAATGCTATCCAAGCAATCTACAGATTTAGTACAATCCCTCTCAAAATGCCAACAACCTTTTTTGCCAAAATAGGAAATTCCATCCTAAAATTCATATAAAACCTGAAAGGACCCCAAATAGACAAAACATTCTTGGAAAAGAACAAAGTTATAAATCTCATACTTCTGATTTTAAAACTTGCTACAAAGCTACAGTAGTCAAGACAGTGTGGTACTGGCATAATGACAGATATATAGGCCAATGGAATAGAATAGAGAGCCCAGAAATCGTGAAATTACTTTCCACAAGGGCATTGTTCAGTGGATGAGGGGAAGATTATTTTCAATAAACGGTGCTGGGAAAACCTGACAACCACATGCAAAAGAACCTTCACTTAACACCATACAAAAATTAATCCAGCATGGGACAAAGATGTAAGTATAAGAGCTGAAACTATAAAACTAATAGAAGAAAACAGGAGAAAAGCTTCATGACATTGGATTTGGCAATGACCTCTTACATGTGGCATCTAAAACATGGGCAGCAAAGGAAAAATATAGATAAGTTAGGCTACATCAAAATTTAAAACTGCATTAAAGGAAAAAATCAACAGAGTGAAAAGGCAGCCTATGGGTTAGGAGAAAATATTTGCAACTCCTATCTGATGAAGGGCTATTATTCAGAATATATATAAAAAAAAATCTCCAACTCAGCAATAAAATATCTGGTTTAAAAATGGGCACAGGGCCTTGGTATTTCTCCAGAGAAGACATACAAATAGCCAAAGAGTGTGTGAAAACATGTTGAACATCATTAATCATTAGGAAAGTGCAAATCAAAACCACAGTGAGACACCACCTCACACCCATCGGGATAGCTGCTCTCAAAACAAGTGCTGGTGAGGATGTGGCGGGGATGAGGTGGGGATGTGGAGATGGTGGTGGGTACATGGAGAAATTGGAACACTTGTATACAATTGGTGGGAATATAAATGGTAAAGTCCCTGTGGAAAACAGTATTCTGGTTCCTCAAAAAATTACAAATAGAACTACCACAGGATCCAGTAACTCCTCTTCTGCATATATACCCAATTGAAAGCAGGGTCTATGACCTGTGTCCTTAAAAATGGTTAAAAATTTAAAAAAAAATTAAGTTTAATTATTTTAAAGGTTTATTTATTTATTTTTTTTTTTTAAATTTTTTTTTCAACGTTTTTATTTATTTTTTTTGGGACAGAGAGAGACAGAGCATGAACGGGGGAGGGGCAGAGAGAGAGGGAGACACAGAATCGGAAACAGGCTCCAGGCTCTGAGCCATCAGCCCAGAGCCTGACGCGGGGCTCGAACTCACGGACCGCGAGATCGTGACCTGGCTGAAGTCGGACGCTTAACCGACTGCGCCACCCAGGCGCCCCAAGGTTTATTTATTTTTGAGAGAGAGACAGAGTGAGCGGGAGAGGGGCAGAGAGAGAATGTCAAGCCGGCTCCGCGCTGTCAGCACAGAGCCCAATGTGGGGGCTCAAACTCATAAACCATGAGATGATGACCTGAGCTGAAACCAGGAGTCAGGTGCTTAACTGACTGAGCCACCCAGGTGCCCATATTTTATTTATTTTGAGAAACAGCATGAGTGGGGTAGGGGAGAGAGAATTCCAAGCAAGCTCTGCATTGTCAGTGCAGAGCCTGACATGGGGCTTACAAACCATGAGATCATGACCTGAGCTAAAATCAAGAGACGGATGCTTAACTTGACTAAGCCACCCTGGCACCCCCCCCCCATAGTTAAAATTTTATATGTGTTTTGACACAATGAAAAATATGTATGTATATACACATACACAGATGATCTATTTTCTAAACATGAACAGAATGCTGTGAAAAGGAACAATTGAGCAAGAATGAGCTCTTACCTATTAAAAAATGAGTCCAGAAAATCTGATTAGTAAGAGTACTTTTATTTTTTTTATTTAAAAAATTAATTTTTTTTGACATTCATTTTTAAGAGTGAGCGAGACAGAGCACGAGTAGGGGAGGGGCAGAGAGTGGGAGACATAGAAACAGAAGCAGGCTCCAGGCTTTGAGCTGTCGGCACAGAGTTCGATGCTGGGTGGAACTCATGGACTTTGAGATCATGACCTGAGCTGGAGTTGGACACTTAACTGACTGAGCCACCCAGGTGCCCCTTATTAAAAAAATTTTAAATGTTCTTGAGGCAGAGAGAGACAGAGTGTGAGTGGGGGAGGGACAAAGAGAGAGGGAGACACAAAATCTGAAACAGGCTCCAGGCTCCAGACTCTGAGCTCCAGGCTGTCAGCACAGAGCCTGATGAGGGGCTTGAACCCACGAGCCGTGAGACCATGACCTGAGCTGAAGTCGGATGCCTAACTGACTTGGCCACCCACGCACTTCTGATTAGTAAGAGTTCTTTAAAAAAATTTTTTGAGAGAGAGAGTACCAGTGGGGGAGAGGCAGAGAGAGAGGGAGACACAAAATCTCAAACAGGCTCCAGGCTCCAGACTCTGAGCTCCAAGCTGTCAGCACAGAGCTGGATGCAGGGCTCGAACCCACGAACCATGAGATAATGACCTGTGCCAAAGTCAGATGCTTAACCAACTGAGCCACCCAGGTGCCCCTAAGAGTTTTTTTTTTTTTTTTTAAGGAAAACAGAAAAAATACAGGAGCAGAGGGAACAGTAAAGACGTCATACAGCTTTGGAGTTAGGGCACAACAGTTTTTAAAAGACTTAGACAAGATACCTTGTGTAATTGCAGTGTGTTAGGAATACAGTGAACACAGCGTCCAAGGAGAGAGAGCACAGGTCCCGGTGAAAAGATCAGGAATCAGAATAACATGAGATGTTTAGCAGCAGTACTTGTGTGAGGAAACAGTGGGGCAAGGCCACCTGGATATAAAGAGGAGCTTATTTTAATGGTCTAAATCAAAATTTTAGTTGTTGCTTGCTTGATGTTATTTGTACACACAATCTGATTATTCAAATAGTTCTATAAGACTTTTTATTTAATAGCAACCCTAGGGGCGCCTAGTGGCTCAGTCAGTTAAGCATCCAACTTCGGCTTAGGTCATGATCTCACAATTTAGGAATTCAAGCCCCGGGTTAGGCTCTGTGCTGACAGCTCAGAGCCTGGAGCCTGCTTCCTCTCTCTGCCCTTTCCCTGCTCATGCTCTGTCTCTCTCTGTCTTTCAAAAATAAATGTTATAAAGAATTTTTTTTTCAATAAAAAAGAAATGGCAACCCTGATACTCCCCTGCCCTGTTTCCTACCTCTCAGAAGCAAATATTTGAGATTACGTGAGATGTTGATTTCACTTGGTGTTTATCTGTGTCTCTAAAAATTCCATGGTTTTAGGCATTCCCTGTTGATCTTCCCTGAACAAGGTGGCTGACTCTTCCCTCTTCGTCTCCTCACTCCCAGAGTTCTTGTTCCCTGTCGGTCCTGTTTTTGGCTGGGCATCAAGGATAATTTCATTTCCTTTTTGCTGGTGAAACATTTTGTTTTTACCCCAGAGTTGAACATTGTCCTCATCATCTTTTTGTTTGTTTTGATAACTTGAGATGTAATTCACTTACCATAGATAGAAGTGGCCCATTAAATATGGTTTCCGGTAGTTTTTAGAATATTTACAGAGTCATGCAACCATCACTCCAATTGTAGAACATTTTTGTCACCCCAAAATAAAACCCTGTACCCATCAGCAGGCACTCTCCAATTCCTCTCAAGCCTTATTAGTCCCTGGAAACCACTTACTTTCTGTCTGTATGGATTTGACTCTTCTGCACATTTTACAGAAATGGAGTCATACAATGTAAGGTATTTTGTGTCTGGCTTCTTTCACTTGGTATAATGTTTCTTTCACTTGGTATAATGTTTTCAAGGTCCATCCATGTAGTTTTCTTTTTATTTTAACTATTTATTTATTTATTTATTTATTTATTTATTTATTTATTTATTTTATTTATTTATTTTTTTTTTTTGAGAGCGAGTACATGTTAACAGGGGAGAAACAGAGAGAGATTGAGAATCCCAAGCAGGCTTCACGCATAGCACAGAGCCCAATACAGGGCTTGATCCCATGACAGTGAGACCATGACTTAAGCCTAAATGAAGAGTCAGATGCTTAACGGACTGAGCCACCCAGGTGCCTCTTGTTTTGCCTTTAAAAAAAACCTGTATTGGGGGCACGTGGGTCACTCAGTCAGATAAGCATCTGACTTAAGCTCAGGTCATGATCTCACATTTTGTGTTTGTGCCCATGTTGGGCTCTCTGCTGTCAACACAGAGCCTGCTTCCGATCCTCTGTCCCCGTCTCTCTCTGCCTTTACCCGACTCTCTCTCTCTCTCAAAAATAAACATTAAATTTTTTTAAATAAATTTAAAAACGTATATACTTAAAAAAATGTTTTATATGTCTTTTTCAGATTTTTTTAACATTTTTACTGATAAAACCTATGTACCATAAAATTCATCACTTTTAAAGTCTTTTTTTTTTTGATAGGGAGAGCAAGAGAGAGAAGAAAGAAAGTGGCAGAGAGAGGGGGAGAGAGAATCCCAAACAGGCTCTGCGCCATAAGCACAGAGCCCGACGTGGGGCTCAAACCCACAAACTGCGAGATCATGACCTGAGCCGAAATCAAGAGTCAGCTGCTTAACTGAATGCACTGCCCAAACACCCCAAAATTCATCACTTTTAAAAGCATTCAAGTCAAGGCGCCTGGGTGTCTCAGTCGATTAGGCGTCTGACTCTTGATCTCGGCTCAGGTCATGATCTCACAGTTTATGAGTTAGATCCCAGCGTCTGCCTCCACGCTGATGGTGTGGAGCCTGCTTGGGATTATCTCTCCTTCTTTCTGCCCCTCCCCTGGCTGTGCGCATGTATGCATGTGTGCTCGCGTGCTCTTTCTTTCTTTCTTTGTCTCTCTCTCAAAATAAATAAAAAATAAAAGCGTACAAGTTAACCATTTTTTTTTGTAAAATTTACAGAGTTCTGTAACTATTACCACAGTGAATTTTAGAACATTTCCATCGCCCCCAAAAGATCTCCATGTCCGTCTATAGTTACTCTTTGTTCCCTCCCCAAGTCCCAGGCAACCAATGATGTATTTTCTGTCTTATAGACTTGCTTTTCTGGACATGTCCTATAAGGTGAATCATACCATTTGTGTTCTAGCTTCTTCCACTTGGCATTATGTTTTTGAGGTTTATCCATTTGCAGCCTGTGTCAGTAGTTCCTTTTCCTCACCAAATTTTCCATTCTGTGGGTAATGCTACATTTTGTTCATCCATTCACTATTTGATGGGCTTTGGAGTTGTTATCACTTTGTGAATAAAGGTGCTGTGAACATCAGTGTGTAAGTTTTTGAGGGGACATACGCTTTCATTTCCTTTGGACAAATCCATAGATAGAGGTGGGATTTCTGGGTCATATTTTAAATTTATGTTTAACTTTTTAAGAAATGGCCAAATTGTTTCCCAAAGTAGCTATACATTTACATTAAAAAAAGTCCTTAGCAGAACAAATCTCTGTCCTAATTTCCCCTGAGTTGTAGCTCTATCACATTATTTTGCTGGAGTGATTCTGGAAGCTTCTCTCCTGGAGCCCCCTGTCTTCACCTGTCTGGCTTAGTGCTGGCAGGGCCTGCTGCCCACTTTCCCAGCTGTTCTCTTGGGTCTTCTCTTCACCATCAGCATGGGAGAATCCGTAGATTTCTCCCTCATGTCTGTCTGCCTGTCTCTTATGTTAGATCCTGTTTTTTGGTTTCCTGTTTTGGTTTATTCCCTCATTTAAGTAATGTAGTGCCTTTAAAAACTTCTACAGAAAAGGAACACAGAAGACAAAAAGGTTTTGATTCCTTGCTTGCCTGTCTGGAAATGCCTTTATTTTACCCTCATACATGGTAGATTTCCCTGGATTTAGAATTACTAGCTAAAAATAACTTTCCCAGGGCCCCTGGGTGACTCAGTCAGTTAAGCCTCTGACTCTTGATCTCAGCTTAGGTATTGATCTCAGACAGGGTCGTGAGTTCAAGCACCACATTGGGCTCCACACTGGGTGTGGAGCCTACTTAAACAAGTAAGTTTCCCTTACAATTTGGAAGATCTTCTTCCATTTTTACAAGCTTTCAACGTTGCTGATGGCCATAATTCTGGTTCTTTGAACCAAACCTGTTTTTTTTTTTTTTCTTGGAAATTTTGAGTATCTTTTGGTACATTGTGCTGGCCACTGAGGTGTTTTCATTTTAGAAACTCCTGTCTCTTTAGGGAAAGAAAACACTAGTTTTTTTCTCTTCCATTTATCTACTCTTTCTAGAACTGTTTTTGGAAATTGGAGCTCACGGACTTATCTTCAGTTTTTTCAGTCTCCAATTTTCTGTCTCTTTGTCTTTTTGTTTTACTTAGGAAGCTTCTACTTGCACCACATCTTTTAACAGGTTTTCATTTTTGCCATCATGTTTGCATTTCTAGAAGAGCTTTTTCTTTGGTTGGGGGGTTAATGTTGTAGATATGTTCCTTTTTTTTTTTTTTTTTTTTAATTTTTTTTTTTTTCCAACGTTTATTTATTTTTGGGACAGAGAGAGACAGAGCATGAACGGGGGAGGGGCAGAGAGAGAGGGAGACACAGAATCGGAAACAGGCTCCAGGCTCTGAGCCATCAGCCCAGAGCCTGACGCGGGGCTCGAACTCACGGACCGCGAGATCGTGACCTGGCTGAAGTCGGACGCTTAACCGACTGCGCCACCCAGGCGCCCCGATATGTTCCTTTTTATTTTATTTTATTTTTTTTAATTTTTTTTTTCAACGTTTTTATTTTTTTTTATTTTTGGGACAGAGAGAGACAGAGCATGAACGGGGGAGGGGCAGAGAGAGAGGGAGACACAGAATCGGAAACAGGCTCCAGGCTCTGAGCCATCAGCCCAGAGCCCGACGCGGGGCTTGAACTCACGGACCGCGAGATCGTGACCTGGCTGAAGTCGGACGCTTAACCGACTGCGCCACCCAGGCGCCCCAGATATGTTCCTTTTTAATAGCATCCCAGGGGCCCTTGGGTGGCTCAGTCGATTAAGCGTCTGACTTTGGCTTAGGTCATTATCTCATAGTTCGTGAGTTCGAGACCTGCATCAGGCTGTCTCCTGTCAGCATGGAGCTGCTTCAGATCCTCTGTCCCACTAGCTAGCTCACTCTCTCAAAAATAAACATTTCAAAAAACAAAATTAATACATCCCATTCTTGTTTTATGGATACGATATATTTTCTCATTTTGAGTACGTTAATGGCATATTTTTGTTTAACCATTCCATATGAATTTCCTCTGTGTTGTTTCCTCTACAGTTTGGTGTCTGACTTTAATTTGAGGGCTCTCCTCAGGGGTTGGTGGTCCTTGCCTGTCTACTGTGTGTGGCAGAGAGACTGAAAGTTCTGTGTTCTTGGGCCCATCTGGACAGTGGACTGGCTGGACTGTTTCATTGGGGGTCTCCTCCCCTTTGGGACCTCTATCTTGGGCTGGCTAGATTTTTCCATAGCGAAATGTTCCAATCTGCCTGGAGGCTGGGGTTCTGGGAGCTTAGTGAAGGAAGAGGGGCTAGGAGTCTGTCCTCCCCATCTCTAAGTACAGAACCCTGACTTTACCAAGAGACCACCTGTTTGACTTTTTCATCCATAAATCAACCATCTGCTGCTGGGGTGAGGGAGGGACAGGGTTACCTGAGCACACCAAGTATCGGTGATGAGATCTGGGTGTGTCAGCTGCCTTCTTCCTCTGGCTTTTAATATGAGAAATTTCAGGTCTATAGAAAAGGTGCATGAGTAATACAGTGAATGCTCATATTGCCTTTACCTGCATTCACCAACCCATAGCCATTTGCTACAGTTGTTTTCTCCACACGTTTTTTTCTGAACTCTTTTGAGAGTGTATTAGTGACATCATGACATTTTACCCCTAAAATGTATCTGTCTTCTGAGAATGAGAACGATCCCATAACACAATACACTTTTCACATGCAAGAAACTTTACAATACTATTATCTTATATACAGTTAATATTGAAGTTTTTCAGTTGTCCCCTAAAATACCTTTTACAGTTTCTTTTTCTTTTAAATGCAGCATTTATTCAAAGGTTACATATCGTTATTTCTTGCCATCTTTATCTGTTAATCATGAAGTGTCCCTAGCCTTTAAAAAAAATATTATTCACCTTTTGGGATGAGCACTGAGTGTTGTATGGAAACCAATTTGACAGTAAACTTCATATATTGAAAAAATAAATAAATAAATAAATAAATAAATAAATAAATAAAATATTATTATTGATCTCAACATGGCATTGACTTATTTGAAGAGTCCAAACCAGTTGTTTTATAGAATGTCCATCAGTATGGACTTGTCTGTTTTCTCATTATTAGATTCAGGTGAGACTTTTTTTTTAAGCAAGTTGTAAAGTGACCCATCAGGGCACATGAGGTCAGTTTGTCCTATTATTGGTGATGTTAAGTTTGATCACTTGATTAAGCTAATGTTTGCCAAATTTCACTACAGTAAATGTTCTTCCCCCCTTTTGTAATGAAAAGTAATCTATGAATAAGTAATGAGTAATCTGCCGAGTGGTATTCTAAGTGTTGTCCAACCATCATATACTCAGTTGTTTTAGCTTATATCGATGGTTCTTACCTGAATCAGGTGATTTTGTAATTCTATACGTACTCCACTTAATAAATTATTTTATAAAGATCTTTCCTGTTTCCTGGCACTATAAAATGTTCCAGGTTCATCTTGTAGCTTTCCTGTCCCAGACCTGGACTCAAGCATTTCTCTAAAGAGCCCTGTTCCTTTCAGTGAGGAATGGTGTTTAGAAACCAAGATCTGAGTGTTAGCTGTGCTCATCGTTATCTGGGCATTATAGCTTCTAGGCACTTCTTTCAGTGGATGAAGCTAGGGAACCTTTTGTTAAACAATAAGCTCATATTTACTGACACTTCCAATTCTAGTCTATACTAAAGTTCTTCCTTTCCTCCTCCCATCTCATGTTTTTTATTTCCTTTCTCCCATGGTAAGAACCTTGGTTCCCAACACTATCCATTTGGCCAGTCCTAAAATATTTGTAGTTTTGGAATTACTACTCCTATACCACTACAAAGAACACACCTACTAAGTAAATTCCAGGATTTCTTTATAGTTCTTTATGTTATTAGTTTGTTTCCCACTGATGGGGTATAGTCAGTTCTCAAGTCAAAGTCACTAGTATTCATTCTTTTTTTTTCCTCTGGGTGATGATGTTAATATTTCATCCTGTTTATATTCAGTTGTAGAACTTTGCCTCCTCATCTTGTTGATTTAATTTGTTTTTTATTTTTTTGTATTGAGATATAATTCATGTCCCATAAAATTCACCTCTTTAAAGTATACAATTTCATGTTTTTTAGCATAGTCACAAGGTTGTGTAACTGATTTATTTTTAGAATATATAAAACATAAACAAGATTCAGAAGTCATAACTATATATAAACATATATTTGAAAGTTCTCAATAGGGGCACCTGGCTGGCTCAGTCGGTAGAGCATGTGACTCTCGATCTTGGGGTTATGAGTTCAAGCTCCATGTTCGGCATAAAGCCTATAAAAATACATACATACATATATACATACATACGTTAAAAAAAATTCTCTTTCCTTTTCCCTTTGCCCTGTTGTTCCCACTCACATCCTACAAGTAAGTAATTCCATTCGTTTCTAGCTTACCTTTCTTGAGTTTGCTTTTGTTTTGTTTTACAAAAATAAGCAAATATATGTATACTTTATTTCCTCTTCTTTTTCTTTGCCTTTCTTACATAAAATATCTTACTGTGTGTACTCTCAATGGTGTGTTTTTTTGTTTTATAATATTTTCTATTTTTTAAATTTTATTTTTCAGTCCTTCATATTTATGTATTGTTTAATTTACATCCAAGTTAGTTAGTGCAACAGTGATTTCAGGAGTAGATTCCTTAATGCCCCTTGCCCATTTAGACCATTCCCCCTCCCATATCCCCTCCAGCAACCCTGTGTTTGTTCTCTATATTTAAGAGTCTTTTATGTTTTGTCCCCCTCCCTGTTTTTATATTATTTTTGCTTCCCTTCCCTTATATTCATCTGTTTTGTATCTTAAATTCCTCATATGAATGAAGTCATAAGATTTTTGTCTTTCTCTGGCTGATTAAATATTTTTTAATGTTAATTTATTTTAGAGGGGGGCAGGGGCAGAGAGAGTGGGCAACAGAAGATCCAAAGCTGGCTCCTCGCTGACAGGAGACAGCTTGATGCGGGGGCTTGAGCTCACAAACTGTGAGATTGAGACCTGAACTGAAGTTGGACACAATCAACTGAACCACCCAGGCACCCCTCTTTTTTAATTTAACAAAATACCCATAAAGTCACTATATTAATTCATAAAGATCTTTTTCATTCTTCTTTACAGTTGTACTGCACTCCATCTTAGAGACGTACCATACTTTATTTAACCTCCTACATTGTCGTCACCAGATTGTTCTTGTTAGTCTATGACTAAATAAATGTGATGCCACAATAAATAACCTTGTACATATGTCTCCCCCCCCCCCTTTCAAATTGTTGAAAGTATATCTTCACATTAAGTCTTAAATATAGGATTGTTGGGTCAGAGGGTCAGTGTGTATGTAGTTTTGCTAAGTATTGCCAAATTCCTTACTTTTTGTTCTTTTTTAAAAAAAATTTTAATTGAAGTATAGTTGACATGTGATATTATAGATGCCTTACTTTTCTACTTGCCCACCTATTGGCCTAGAAGTTAGCTTTCTGGGCTCAAATAAGTTGAGTGATTTGCTTCTAAAAAAACCAAAACAACAACAAAAAAAAGTTTTGAGACTGACAAATGCTAATAAACTGGATAGGATCCTTGGACAACAGGCACAAATTGAGATCATCCCCAGGCAAATTACAATGTATGGTCACCTTCTTCAGCTAATTATTACTTCTCTTTTCCAGTTTTTACAACTTTACCATCTTCTTTTCTGTTTGTCCTTGTGACTATGCCTTTTTAAAAATTCCATTACTGTTGTTTTAATGAGTTTCAGGGTAGACTAGAGGTGAATGAATATGTTCATGTAGTTGGATATCTCTAGAAGCTTCAAAAATGTTATGAACCTGGGAGTTTTACATCCAGAGGAACCGATCATGCATGAGAATGGAATAAAGACATTTTCAGATATGGAAAGATTCAGAAAAGTTGCCCTGCCCTTTCTTAGGAAGATATGTCTTGTAAAAGGAGAGGGTAAAGTAGAAAAAAAGGTGACCAGGGGGTCAGGAAAGAGGGTCCAGTACAGGAGGACAGCATATGGACCCCTAGGATCACAACCATGCCCCAGCCCATAGAGCAGCCCATTCAGACTAGTGATAGACAGTCGGGAGTAGAGGAGGGGCTTCCCAGGGAACAGTGGAACCAGGAGATTCTGATGTGATGTTTTAAGTGTTTAAATTTTTTATTGCTAGCCTTTGTTATTTGCTATAGCAGCTGGAAAGAATAGCAACAGATATGCCAAAACCTAAGCAAATTTGAAAATTAATGCAGATAGGGCACCTGGGTGGTTCAGTAAGTTAAATGTCTACTCTTGACTTTGGCGCAGGTCATGATTTCACAGTTGTGAGATTGAGTCCCAAGTCTGGCTCCGCACTGGGCATGGAGCCTGCTTGAGATTTCCTCTCTTCCTCTCCTTCTGACCCTCCCTGCTTGCACATGCACTCGCACTCTCTCTCAAACTAAACTAAACTAAAATAAACTAAAATAAATGCAAATATTAACTCCAAGACAAAAAGGAAGTTATAGAGAAATGAAATACCTTGTATGCTTTTTGGCTCACGGGTGAAGAATACTTCCATTATTCCACTAACTTTAATTATGCAATTAAATTTTACTCTGTTGGGGAGGTGGGTAAGAGTGTATATGAGCTAAACCTGTACCTGTCCTAATATTAAGTCAATGGACAACATTCAAAATTGATAAAACTGGAAATAGCTGGGTATACCTATTATTAAAAATATGGACACATTGGGGCACCTGGGTGGCTCAGTCGGTTAAGCGTCTGACTTCAGCTCACGTCACGATCTCACGGTCCGCGAGTTCGAGCCCCGCGTCGGGCTCTGGGCTGATGGCTCAGAGCCTGGAGCCTGCTTCCGATTCTGTGTCTCCCTCTCTCTCTGCCCCTCCCCCGTTCATGCTGTGTCTCTCTCTGTCTCAAAAATAAATAAATGTTAAAAAATATATATTTAAAAAAAATATGGACATAAATATCAGAAGAAACAAGTAAAGGAGATGTCTTTAGGAAATGGGATTAGGAGCAGGGGACTGGGAGGAGGGGAGGCATATCTTGTGATAGACAGACATAAGAATTAAGACCTGAGGTGAGGATTCCTACCAGGTCATTCTGCTTCTGCCATCTCTGTGCTGGCAGTTGAGACCCACAGCCACATCTTGAGTGTGTCATAGGACTGTCTGATGGCTTCAGCTTCTGTCACCATCCTTAATGGAAGGTAAGGCATATTTTTCTGTGAAGTTGTGCCTGAGACATTTGTGGACTCTTGAAAATGGGGGAGGCAGATTTTGAACTTGGAACTGACAGGGCTGTATTTTGCAGTTATTCTCTGTGTTGAGTTATATATTGTCCACATGGGTATAAAATGAGAAAACATAAGTCCTCATTTGGTATTCAAAAATTAAAAAAAATTTTTTTAATGTTTGTTTATTTTTGAGAGAGACAGAGTACAAGTGGGGGAGGGGCAGAGAAAGAGGGAGACACAGAATCGCAGGCTCCAGGCTCTGAGCTGTCAGCACAGAGCCCGATGTGGGGCTCAAACCCACAAATCACAAAATCATCTCCTGAGCCAATGTTGGAGGCATAACCAGCTGAGCCATCCAGGCGCCCCTCGTTTGGTATTTCAAAAGCATAGGTCTCAAAACCTTGATAGAATGGAGACAAAGATGGTGGTCCTGGGGCTTGCCCACTGGCAAACCTTTACCTCAGGAAGATTATTTTTTTTTCTTTTTTTTTTTCAACGTTTATTTTATTTATTTTTGGGACAGAGAGAGACAGAGCACGAACGGGGGAGGGGCAGAGAGAGAGGGAGACACAGAATCGGAAACAGGCTCCAGGCTCTGAGCCATCAGCCCAGAGCCTGACGCGGGGCTCGAACTCACGGACCGCGGGATCGTGACCTGGCTGAAGTCGGACGCTTAACCGACTGCGCCACCCAGGCGCCCCTCCTCAGGAAGATTATTAATAAGCTCTGTGACCCTGGCTGGGAAGGAAAAGAAATGTAAAGAGTATATGACATAATGGAAATACCATTCAAAATTTTATATTTTCAGGCTCTCTGATGTTAGAAATCCTCTTTTGGTAAGCAAGTGTTACTTGACTTACCTATATCTGATTTTTTTTTTTTTTTTTTTTTTTTTACCATGTTTTGGTATAAAGGAAAATGACATGCCTTGGAATGTCCACCTGGACACTAAAGAAGCTCTGGTCTGTCTAACCCTTTATTTGGAGAGGTTACAAGCTCGTCTGGACCCTAATGCCACATTTGAACAAGTTATGTGTTCCTAGAAACACAGAATCACTCACATTTTGTCCTCTCTTTACAAATAACGAACGTTGGGAAGCAAGCATTGCCACTGTTTGCCCTGACTCAGTATCCCTGTTGGACTCGCGGCTCTCCTGTGGCCCCCTGAGCTCTCCCTTTGAGGCTTTTGCTGGGAAAGCAGGAAACTTAGCATGCCCAGGGGAGCAAGAGGGGGCTTTCCTGAGCCCCCAGGGCACATAGGACTGTGCTGCTTGGGAAGATGGGCAGAGACAGGCCTCTAGTGGCCGGTGGCTGGGTTGTGAGGTGGGAGGAAGCTCAGGTCCTGTGGACATGGAGGAAGAAGAGGGCTCACATTTCCCCTCTGTTTTTTACTTCTGCTGTGAAGCAAGTCTCATAACACTTCTGAGTATACTTTCCCATCTGTAAGACCCTTTCCCTCAGCTTTTTTAGTACCGGGTCAACCATGTTGGCTTCTCCTTGCTTCACGTCTCCTTCCATGCACTCCCATTCTGTCTTTGGTGGCCAGAGCTGTTCTGAAGTCTTAGCAAGGACACCTGAAGAGAGCAGAACACAGATGGCAGCTTGTGGTGCAGAGAGTACCCTTTTCAAGATCGCAGGCTGGGCTGGGGACTGGAGGCTGGGGTACACACTCAGACTCTTCCATTTCCAATCACAGGACGTAAGTATACCCACGGCCAATTGCTGGATGGAAGAGAAGGCGGGCAGAGTGTGTGACCTCTCTGTAAATGGGGACAGGATCATCCACTGTTTTGCTCACTGCTGGATTCCCCATGCCTAGGAGAGTGCCCTAGGAGATTGAAGAGGAGAGGAAGGGAGAGGAAAAGTTGCTTTGTGTTGTCTGCATCTGAAAGCAGTTCTTGGGGCTGACTGCACATACATCAGCTCACACCTGCCAACTGGTCCTAAGAAGAAACGCTGTCTGTGGTTTGCAGAAGGAAATCTGTGTTGTTAGAGGTCATCCTAAGGGGTCTATGAGGATGTTACTCCAGTGAGCTCTGTCTCCTCCCCAGCTGCACCCATTTCTTGCTTCTCTTGGCCCCCAGGACACTGGGAAGTCCCTTGTCCACGCTGGTGGGTTCCCCTAGTGGCACTGAACAACTGAGTGATGAAGGCATGGCTGTGGGTGATTGACTGTGAAGAGAAATAATAGAAAAGAGAAGGGCTCAGAATTGCCACCTGAGCAAGCAGGAGAAGCCTGTTCAGTGCAAAGTGGCTCCCCCCATCACCACTTGGCTTTCTGGGGACTTCCCTAAGCGTTTTGCCTGTTTCCCCATACCCCCTCTGCTGTCAGCCAGCATCCAGGCCCCAGCAGCGCACTCTTACCCTTTCTTTCTCTCCCCACCCTGTGCCCCAGATTCATGTGTCTTTCTGTGAGCATTTTGGTCTGTCCTGTACTGGGTGCTGCTGTGCTTGGTCTTGGGCAGAGGCCAAGACACAAAGTGGAATCGCAGGTCTTGCTTGTCGGGGCAGACAGAGGGAGACGTGCATTTCAGGTGTAGGGAAACATGCACTCACCACACCCACACTTGTCCTCAAGCTTGTCCTAGACGTGTCCGCCTTTGGCCTTTGCCCAGGCTGTGCCCTCTGCTGGGAAGCCCTTCTGTTTCCCTCTGTCCTTATCTCCAGTCCACCATCCCCCAGAAGCCCAGTGTGGTTCTCCCCACTCTTGTGCCTGCCTCCCAGGGAGTCAGGGGATGCCTGTTGTAGCACTGCCCTCTGTCAGAGCTGCCAGTCTCCTGCTGGGAGTGACAGTGCTCAGGATGTGGATGGGCCACTCCAGTCCTGGAGAGCCAATGTCGCCCTGAAGAGAGCAGCTGCAGCACATGGATGGCAGCAATGAGGTCATTGTGTTGGCAGTGAGGTTGCACCAGGGGCCTTGACTGTGTTTCTGCTTTACGGCCTTGCCTTGCGTTGAACTTCTCTCAGACATTGGTAGCACATTTATTGAGAGAGATTTGTAATCTGATGGCTCCTGATCCCCATCACATGCCTGGGAAGGGAAATACTTGTATTGAATATTTAGTGGAGAAGGAACCAGAGCTGCTAGGGCTCGTGACTTACCCAGGGTCTCAGAAGGAAATAAGGAGGAGCACACACACAGAGACTTGTAAACAGGTTGTTCTGTGGAACCTTTTGTAGGGTAATGAAAAAATGCAAACAACCTGAACTTCGAACCATTAGGGGATTATAATTAAATCCATTCACAAAATACTGTGCAGCCATTAAAGGTGATGTTCTTAAGCACTTTTAGGAATATGGAAAGCTATTTATAGACTTAAGCTTACAAGGCAAATCATAAGATGGAGTGATGTGATCCCAATATTTTTAGGGATTTATGTAAAAAGAAAAGACTGGAAGGGCAGCAGACCTTAGCATAGTAACAGGTTATATATTTTCGCTTTTCAAACTTCGCATTTCTTAAGTATTTCATGTGTTATTTTATAATGAGAAAAAATACAGTTTATTTATGAAAATAACATCAGGATCTGTGACATGAGCAAAATCAGATAGCTGGAGGAGCTTCAGTCAAGTGGGGCACCATGGAGTCAGGGAAGGTGGGTTTGCAGAAGGCCACCTGCACGCCATGCCCAGGTCCCCCACATCCTCTGCCTCAGGCTGTCTGGAAGCAGAGCAGGCCTCCTTCTGCATGCAACCATGCAGACCCAAGTTCAACACTATCTGTCCTGACCTTGCACCAGGTGTCCTCACTGTGCACCAAGATGCCCCCATGCGGGCAGAGTGGAGAGGAATGTGGCCCAGGTGAGATGTTGCCTCTGACTTTCCCGTTCTGTGCCTCGGGTACATAGCTTCATGTCTCTGCATCACCCCTCACCTTGAAGAGGGGGGAGAGTGGTACTCTCTGGATGGGAGACCCCACCCTCCCCAGAGAGACTGTGGAAGCACCGATATGTGAATTGCTAGTAGACCGTGGTCCATAAAACTAGAATTATTCCTCATCCTCAGCTTCCTGTTCATACTTCCAGCTGCACATGAGGGCCTGTGCCAGGTGGCCAGGAGCCAGGCAGGAATATCAGAAGGCCCTGGCCTTGAGGCCGTGAGAGGCACCAGCAGGCAGGTGCACAGACGCCTATAAAATCTATGAAACCTTGCTGCTCAGGCCCAGTGCAAGTAATGCAAAGGAGGGTATCACACAGTGTTTCCATCTTCATACTAAAGAGAGGCTCCCAGGCCATTGGAGTGGAAGGGGAAGCCTGGGCTCTGGAGAGACCTCTCCTCCCCGCCTGCCTGCCATGAACTGGAGCTGCTGAGGGATTTTCAGGAGGATTGACTAACCCTGTGCTGTGCTAACAGTTGCCTGTTAGAAAATGCAATGAAGGAGAGATTTCATTTCATATTAGTAATAACAAAAAGAATAGTTTCAGTAAGAAGTGCATGTGACCCACTGGGCCTGAGCAACAAGGTTTCGGATTTTTAAAGAACAAGTGAATAACTGGAATACGTGCTACCTCCCACCTCCAACCTGGTTTTCCCAGCCCTGAGTAGGCGGGCTACGCTGGGCTTTATCTTGGCACTGGCCACAGAGAGCCACTTGAGACTGTGTGCCCCGCTGCTGCATGAGCAGTGTGTACAGCCCATTTCTCTTCTTGCTTTCAGAAGTGACTGGAGAGTCGCGTCCTTACCATGGGAAGGAGGCTGTGGATCCGCGGCCAGGCCGGGCCCGAGGCAACGACCCCAAGCATTTCCATGCGGTGAATGTGGCGCAGCCCGTGCGCTTCAGCAGTAAGTTGCAGACCTGCCCTGTCTGGGACCTAAGCCTTACTGTCCAGCATGGCCCCTTGCAGCCCCTGGCTGTCCTAGGGCCACTTGCCTGGATGAGGGGTGTGCCTCCTAAAATGACCCTTCAGGGCGATCAGCGGGCATCAACCTCCTTTGATGAGTGAGGCTATATGGTGACCCAGCCCCTGAGTGGTGAAGCCATGACGCAAACCCAGGCTCTGGAACCAGGCTGCTTGTTTCCACAAGCCAGCTGCTTTTTGGGGTTGGACTATGCCTGCCCTTTGGTAGATGGAGAAACAGGCTCCGAGAGATGAGGTCCAGCTGATGGGGTGGGAAGACCCTACCTCTGTTGTTAAACCATTTTGGAAGAGACTAGTTATTTAATGAACTTCCTGTAACGTTAAGATTTTAAAGGAGCATTACAAGATTAAAGAAGGATGAAAGAAAAACCACACCGAAACCCCCCTTCTAAATAGGCATGATGATATGTGTAGGTACGACACGCCAGGACAGGAGGAACTGACATGTGATGTGTCCACTGCAGTTGGCCATGTTAATACCCTTCCCACAGACACTCAGCGCTGGGGAGCATCTCAGAGCCCAGCCCCCGTGTGGTGCCTTGGTTCTGTCTGACAGAGACTGAATGGGCTAGGGGCAGGGGCCAGCCATCCCATAAGCCCTGATAGTGTGCCCGGCGTTGGTCCTTAATAGCTGTGAACTGCAAGGTTCTCGTGGTTGAAGGGACGTTGGGCAAAGCTTGGCAAGTGAAGAAACCGAGGCTCTGAGAGGTCAGCCTATCCAAGATCACACAGCCAACGGGAGCAGTGCCAGGATTCAGCCCTGTGGAACCCTGACTCTGTCTCATGCTCGCCCTTTTCATTGCTTACCTGTTTTCTTTTGAACAGGAATACTTCCTTCTATCGAGATAATAATTCCACAAATTTCAAATGATTAAAAAAAGATGAGCCAGTAAAAAGTAATGTTCCCTCCATCCATTGCTCCCAGCCACCGACTTCTGTCCCCAGGGTTTTTTTTTCCTGGACCCATCCCAAGGTGGCGGTGGGTGAGAAGCTAGAGTGGAAGCCTGCCCTACTGCTCACCAGCCGAGGTGCTTGACCTGTGCACACCTCAGTGTTTCCACCTCTAGCCCACTTGGAGGGAGTGTGACAGGTGGAACACATCACATGTTGGGGCTTAGGAACTGCTGGTGATCTTCCTGCCCCTCAAGCCCATGCCACACAGCAGACATATGCTGTGCACGCTGTTTACCTTCCAAGCAGGGATAACTCTCAGGGTTGGCTCCTGGTCTACAGTGAAGAGTCCTCCTGCATGCTTCTCCGTATGTGAGCAGGCCCTCCCCAGTGGGCAGGTGGCGCTGTCCCCCTCTCTGCATCGCAGCAATGCTGTGGCATGCCTCCTTGGCTACAGGCCAGCACTGCCATTTCCTCTGTTGTAATCTCTGTACCTTTGTTAATAAGTTACACACACATACACGCTCTTAAGTAATAAAAACATGAACATCTATCTTTCACAAGTTTTACTAGTTCCACAGGATGTAGATGCATCAAAAAGTTGCATTTTGTTAACAACTGGCTTCATTGTTGTTTTTGTTTGTTTGTTTATTTACTTAAAGAGAGAGACAGGGAAGGGCAGAGAGAGTCCCAAGCAGGCTCTGCAGTATCAGTACAGAGCCTGACATGGGGCTCGAACTCACGAACCACAGACCATGACCTGAGCCAAAATCAAGAGTTGAACGCTTAACCAGCTGAGGCATCCAGGTGCCCCAACAACTGGCTTTGTTAAAAAGTATTATTCATCATCAGTGTGCACTTAGGAGGTGGGTACTCCAGCATTTGAAGGTTATAGAGCCTTCTATAAGTTCTATATAGGTCCCATTATTTCAGTGGCATTTCTAGCTCTGACCCCGTGAACTTGTGTTTTAGGGGAGTGCTGGCCGGTACCCACGTGAAGAGAAAAGGAGAGCTGAGGAGTGGGCTCAGGAAGCAGTGTGCTTGCTGGTGGAGTGGCCAGAGCTGTGTGTTGGGTCAGTGAGGGTGGTGTGGGCCAGGAGCTTTTCTGCTGGTTCCTGCCAGGCCTTGCAGTGAGCTGGCCTGGAGAGATCTGCCGTCTTGTCAACCAGACTTCATCTGAGAATGAAATCCACTTTACCAAAATGCATTCAGCAGCCAATCTTTACTGCCAAGTAAATCAAAGGCCTTACAGAAATGAGATGAGTCCCTGAATGTACTTGTGCATCAGGCTGCATCTGGGTCTTAGAGAAACTTACATTTCACAGTATATGTGGTCTTACAGGCAGAGGTTACCTCTTGAGCCTCAGTTTCTCTGTTTTTTTTTCTGGGATGATTTCTGACCTTTGCTCAGATGCAGCATGTCTATTTGCATTTCAGAGGAGGATCCTAATTTAGGGGACAACTCCCCTCCCGCCCTTCATGTTTCCTAGGGAAGTGCCCGACAGGATGGCACCACTATGAAGGCACGGCCAGCTGCTACCGGGTCTACCTGAGTGGAGAGAACTACTGGGATGCCGCGCAGACCTGCCAGCGCGTGAACGGCTCCCTCGCCACCTTCTCCACTGACCAGGAGCTGCGCTTTGTCCTGGCCCAGGAATGGGACCAGCCAGAGCGGAGCTTTGCTTGGCAGGACCAGCACAAGTGAGTCCTGAGGTGGGACCCAGGGGCCTGAGGTCAAGCCTCCATCCAGCAAGCCGGATACCCACCAAGGACATGGTTTCTGGCCGCCCATTCCACTCCTCAGCTTTGCTGGCAGCCGGCACTTTGGGGAAGAGTTTCCACCCACTGGAAACACATAGAGATCTGGGGTTTAGAGCAGGCATCAGGGTGATGTTGGGAGCTGTCAGAGGTGCAGGGATGGGCTACCACATTATGTCACCTCGGGCCAGCCCCGTTCGTTGGCTCCCATCCACGGGTTCAGCTGCAGCGGTGTCAGGAGGAGCTGTTTGATGGACTTCATGGGCCTGGCCTGAGGGGCATGCAAGTGGGTAGGGATCTTGGAAGGATCCGAGAAAGTGGGCTCTGTCAGGCCCTATGCTCAGTGCTTCCATGGGTGTACTTGTTCAGTCTTCCCAGAAACCATAGGGTGAGTTAGCCAGTGGGTGAGAAGACAGGCCCAGGGTGGGTGCACACCTGACTGCGGGTACCCATTAGCTGGGGTGTGCCCGGGTTCCAGCCCAGGCCGTCTAGCTCCAGAGCCTGGCTCTTGTCCCCAAGGCTCTGTGACACTGCAGAAAGTGTGGAAATTGTAGCCAACTGCCAGCATTTCCCAGGCCCAGAGTTTAAGGGTTTTGCTGGAGGGCAAGTGTGTGCCAAGGACTGTGGTGTTCTTCCTCTGGAGTTGGTGTCATACTGCCCCTTCCGTGCTGCTGGGGGTCAGGGAATGGATTGTAGGCGTCACCAGACAGCCAGTGCTCCCTCCCAGGGATGCCACACTGCCGTAGGAGCACGATGACCATGGCAGGTGGAGAGTGAGCCTTCATTTCAAGACCCTGCCTAGGTTTGGCCTCCACCATTACACACCGTGACAAATCATGAGACCTTGCCATTTTCCTTCTACAACTACACAGTGAGAAAAAATAACTTCTAGATCACAGGATGATTGTGAGTCCATGGAGAAGTGAGAAGGCTCAGCCCACTGGGTAGAGAACTCCCCATCTCCCCAGGGCAGGTGTGTGCATGGCAGTAGGCTGAAGGGACAAGAGTGGTATCAAGCCAGGGCTCCCACGGTGGCATTGGGCTTGCTGATAGGCATCCCCAGGACTGTGGCTGGAAGGCTGGGGTGAGAGGCACACACTCGGTGGGTGGTTGTGGCAGTCATCCAGGTCCATGTGCATGGCCTTCTCAGTGCTGTGATGTGCATGCTCAGGAGCGGGCTGCAGGTCTGTGGGGAGCTGGCTGTGAGCAGAGACCAAGCGGGAGACCACGAGCATGGTTTTACCCAACACTGCAGTGTAGACTCACGTGGGCTTGTGTTTTATTGAGATGTAATTCACATACTGTAAAATTCACCCCTTTAGAATGTACTGTTCTGTGGTTTTAGGTTATTCACAGAGTTGTATTCATGAGGCTGTATATACACCAAGAATAAGATTGGTCTTGCTCAGAATGTAAGAACTTTACTCGATCAGCCAATAAGATTAGTCTTGGCAAGAGTTACCCAAGATACAGCTTTTTCTGACCTGTGAATTTATTGTTTAGAATTTTAATGCATTTTATTAAAATTAAGCTTCAAAATTTTTAAAAATCATTAATGCTTTAGAAGCTCAGGTTTTTTTTAAGTTTACTTATTTTGAGAGAGAGAGAGAGAATGAAAACGAGTTGGGGAGGGGCAGAGAGAGGGGGACAAAGGATCTGAAGCAGGCTCTGCAATGACAGCAGAGGGCCTGATGCAGGGCTGGAACTCACAAACCGTGAGATCATGACCTGAGCCAATGTCAGACGCTTAACCACTGAGCCACCCGGACACCCCAGAAGCTTGGTATTTTAAAGGTCAATATAACTGTAAGATGCCCACACTCACACACAATCCATGGCTGTTTCCCTGCTGTGCTGAGATCTCCTGCCTTTCTGCCCTCCTGCAGGTTGTGGGTTGGCTACCAGTATGTCATCACCAGCCGGAACCGCTCCTTAGAAGGCCGCTGGGAGGTAGCGTTCAAGGGTAAGTCTTCCTGGTCTTTCAGAAGAGTTGCTCGGTTTGAAATTGGGGTGGAGGCATCATCCCGACTAGGGGGTATCGCTGGGGGCTCCCCATCCTCTCCCCAGCAGTGCCTGGCCTGTATGAGTGCCTGGTGCAGGGCTCATGGAGAGGGGAGGGCCCTGGATTGCAGGGAGCATTGTGATGTTGGGCAGGTACCCCAAGGCCCTTCTTTCAGGCCCCGTGTGGGGGCTGGAGCCTTCTCCAGATTTTCCATTTTCTCCATTTTCTCTTTAAGTTAAGGACTGTAGTTTGGATATAAAAATGAACGTACAGAGTGTATAGCTGATGTGGACCAGAGAGGGACGGATAAGCCTCTAGGATAGAGACATCCAGAAGTAGAATCCAAACTGGAAGGAAAGCTATCAGGGAGATGGAATTAAAATAGATTGTGTGTGAGGGGTGCCTGGGTGGCTCAGTTGGTTAAGCATCCGACTTCAGCTCAGGTCATGATCTTGGTTTGTGAGCTCGAGCCCCATGTTGGGCTCTGTGCTGACAGCTCAGAGCCTGGAGCCTGCTTCGGATTCTGTGCCTCCCTCTCTCTCTGCCCCTCCCCTGCTCACACCCTGTCTCACTCTCTCAAAACTGAATAAACATTAAAATTTTTTTAAAATAGATTGTGTGTGTGTGTGTGTGTGTGTGTGTGTGTGTGTGTGTGTGTGTGTGTGTGTGTGTGTTGCTTTACGGATTTTATGCTGAGCTGCTTGAAAACACCAGTGTAACATAAAGGAAAGCATATCTGCTATGGGCAGCTGAGTCCTGCCCCCTGCCTGTGCCTTCTTCTCCTGCCCCATTGCACTGGCACTGGCAAGTTTCTCCCAGGCCCTGGCTGTGGCCTCTTCACTTGCTCCCTGAGCTATGTTCCCCTACCCTGTCCCTTGTCAGGCCTCGTTTTTGGACTGTTCTTTGGGCCTCTGGTTTGAACTTGGGTCTTGTTCTTTTTCCCCAAACACATCCCAGTCCCACCATGGATGTCTTCGGTGTCTCTGAGAAGAACAAGTGAGGAATGGTGGTCCCAAGGGACCCCACACATCTCACTCTGTCCACCTCACTGTGGAGTCTGAAGGGGCATTGAACTCAGAGCCCACCTGGTTCCCAACCTGAGTGGCTGTGTGGCAGGTGACTGGCTGTGTCTCTACATAGAATGATTGGTGAAGGCACAGACAGTATTGGTGTTCAAAAGCCCCAGGCACCTGGCTTGCCCAGAGAGAGGCAGGGTCCCACGGGGCAGAGGTGCTGAGCCTAGCAGCTGGTAAGGGGCAAGGAGCAGAGATGGTGAATGCAGAGGCCCCAGCAGAGGGGCCTCACCTACCAACCTTTGCTCCTACTAGGGAAGTCACCCCATTCTTGTGTCCTCCAAAATAGCCTACTGTAAGCATGTCCCACATTTGCATTCCCAGAGTTTGTGAGTTTAGATCTCCCGCCAGAGTGGAGACAAGTAAATAGCTCTTAGATTTCCAGGCCCAAGAGTCTCCATGTGCCTTGCAGTGGATAAATCTAGTAGCTCCTCATTGCCCTAATCAGAGCCATTGGAGGCGAATCCTAGGCGAAGGCCCATTGCCCTGGCCCCAGCAGAGGGCACTTTCCTTCAGGACAGTATAGACACTCCTGGACACCACTGTCTTCTTGACACTAGTGATTAAAAAGTGGGAGATATGAGTCTGCATAGCATGACAGCATGTTCTGAACTGGGAGCCATGGGACCCTCATCTCATCCCTGGCACGAGAATGAGAGGCCCCAGGTAGGCTCTCATGGCTATGCTTGTCTCGATGGCTCCACTGTGGCATTCGAAGAGCAAACCTGAAATTTAGAAAAAATGTGTGTCAACGCTGGTGGCAGCGGCTCAATGTGAGAGGGACCCGAGGCAAGAGTGAGGCGCCCACACGGACGGTGCTGTGGCCCTGATGTCCAGCAGTTCTGCGTGGGTGCAGCATGGTATTAGCTGCATGTACCTGCCGCAAGTGGACCTGGAAGATCTGTTCTGGATTTAAGTAGTAGCCACAAAATGAATATGTGGCTAAAAAAGCTTCCTCTACTACAAGATAGCTGGCCTAAGATACTTGACACCACTCAACATCATTTGTTTTGGGTTCAAAGAAATTAAAAAACAAAACAAAAACACATAAATCCAAATGTAGCACATGAATTCTTGTTTTTTTAATTTACATCTAAGTTACTTAACATATAGTGTAATACTGATTTCAGGAATGGTGATTCATCACTTACATATAATAACCAGTGTTCGTCCAAACAAGTGTCCTCCTTAATGCCTCTCACCCCTTTACCCCTTCCCCCCGCCAGCAACCCTCAGTTTGTTTTCTGTATTTAAGAGTCTCTTACGGAGGGGGAGGGGTGCCTGGGTGGCTCACTTGGTTAATGTCCAACTTCGGCTCAGGTCATGATATCACCATGCATGAGTTTGAGCTCCACATTGGGCTCTGTGCTGACAGCTCAGAGCCTGGAGCCTGCTTCAGATTCTGTGTCTCCCTCTCTCTCTGCATCATCCCCACTCACACTCTGTCTCTCTCAAAAATAAATAAACATTAAAACAAAGTCTTATGGTTTGTCCCCCTCCGTGTTTTTATATTATTTTTGCTTCCCCTACTTTATGTTCATGTGTTTTCTATCTTAAATTCCATGTATGATTGAAGTCATATGATATTTGTCTTTCTCTGACTAATTTCGCTTAGCATAATAGTTCCATCCATGGTGTTGCACGTGGTAAGATTTCATTATTTTTGATCACCGAGTAATATTCCATTGTATATATGTACCACACCTTTATCCATTCATCAGTAGATGGACATTTGGGCTCTTTCCACACTTTGGCTGTTGTCAGTAGTGCTGCTATAAACATTGGGGTGCATGTGCCCCATCGAAACATCACTCCTGTATCCTTTGGATAAATACCTAGTAGTGCAATTGCTGGGTCGTAGGATAGTTCTATTGTTAATTTTTTGAGGAACCTCCATACTGTTTTCCAGAGTGGCTGCGCCAGTTAAATGTACCACAGTGGATTCTGATGCATCCCAGATTGTGAAGGGAGTTATAAAAACTTCAGTGAACGGTTAGGGAAGCTGAGTCTGGATTTGTAGTGGAGACTGACATGGATTTTCAGAGGTGTGACCATAGCGTTGTGCTGTGGACGAACGTGCAGGATGAGCTGCCGTGATCCAGGAGAGAGCTTCAGAGCTTCATAGGGGTTCACTGTGTTCTTCCCTCTGCTTTTGTGTCTGTTTGAAAGTGTCCATATTAAAAGCATCTTAAAAGGTTTCTGCTAAGAAACTGCAGCATGAAAAGAACACTGAAAACACACCCCCAGCAAACACGACAGTGGCAGAACCCCCACTTCTGCTTGTGAAAGGAGCTGTTTGCCAGATGCCACCTACTGCAGCTGGGCCTGAGAAGTTGGCCCAGGGATGATGCATCACAACAGCAGTGGGAAGTAGATTTAAGTCCTTTGTCATCAATGGCAAACTTACCCCAAAGAAAAGACTATGCCTAAGAATATGAGTGAATGGCGGTAGGAAGCTACCACGGGAAGATGTTTAAAAATACTCATTTCAGGGCACCTGGGTGGCTCAGTCGGTTAAGTATCCAGTTCTTTTTTTTTTTTAATATTGATTCCCTTTTTTTTTTTTTTAATGTTCATTTATTTATTTTGAGAGAGAGAGACAGCAAGCAGGGGACAGGCAGGGAGAAAGGGAGACAGAATCCCAAGCAGGTTCTGCACCATCAACATGGAGCCCATCTCAGGGCTTGAACTCGTGAACTGTGAGATCATGACCTGAGCTGAAATCAAGTGTCTGATGCTTGACTGACTGAGCCACCTGGGCACCCCAAGCATCTGATTCTTGATTTCGGCTCAGGTCATTATTTCGCAATTGAGCCTTGTGTTGGACTCTATGCTGACAGCTCAGAGCCTGTTTGGGATTCTCTCTCTCTCTGCCCCTCCCCTGCTCACGTGTGTGCTTACTTCATTTACATCTTGTCCAACGTTTTTCCGAGTTTTGTAAGTATGCGTTGTGTATTGGCACAGTGGTGCTCACAGAGTGTTACCCATATATATGCAATTCTTCACCAAGTATGCAGGTACTCCACTCTCCAGTTGCATTTTTAAAAAAATTTTTAATGTCTATTTTTGGGAGAGAGAGAGCACAAACAGGGGAGGGGCAGAGAGAGAGGGAGACACAGAATCTGAAGCAGGCTCTGACACAGGGCTCAAACCCATGAACCGTGAGATCATGACCTGAGACGAAGTTGGACCCTTAACTGACTGAGCCACCCGGGTGCTCCTCCCCAGCGCATTTTAAATTTGGATCTCTGCTTGTGAGAGGCGCCTCCTCCCACGGCCTCTCCCTAGGGAGGGAAGCTCTGGCTCTGGCTCTGTCTGCATAGCCCCATGCCAGGGTTCTGAGACCCTGACACTTAAGTCAGCACCCAGTCCTGGCATGCCCTCCATGGAGGCTGAGAGCGGCCCCTGCCAGAGAACATGGGGTACCATTTTTATAACATTGGTGACCAAAATTTGAAAACAGATCTGTGTTGTCTAAAGGGAATCAGCCCATTTTCCCATAAGCCACTGCGCAGGGCCCAGTGTCATTTCAGTTTCTGGTTATTATATGTGATACTTATTTTAAAATATAAAAATGGAAGCATACTGTGGGTTTGATGTGTCCACGTTGTGTGACTTGCTTATTGAAGACATGCTTAGCGTTGGTACCTTGACCTCATTATCCCCCTGTCTCAGCATGTCCAACTCTAGGGGCTCACTTCTGTCACAGGCCAGGTCCCTGAGTCCTTCTAGCAAAGCAGTGATCTTGTGAGTGGTGTGCGATGCCCAGCGCAAGCTATGTCACTCCTCCCGTCCATTCTCTGCTCCCATGTTACTGCTCTGAGGTCTACCTTCGTCTCCAAGCTCCAGCTTTCTTTTTTCTTATAGCAGCTGTGATCTTCTGACTTCACATATACTTTACTCATTAGGTTTGTTAGTCATCTGTTTCCGGCCTTTATACCCCCACTCCAGTGTGAGCTCTGCAAGGCAAGGATCTCTGCCTCCTGCTGTTGCCCATTGTACCCCGAGTCCCTGCTTACGGGGTGGGCCCTGCGGGTATTTGTTAAATCAGTAGGGGATGTGATTAGGAGGCTGTGTTAGATGCCTGGGGCTGCCCAAAGAGAGTTCGAATTTCTGGCTTAACACAAGTTTACTTTGTCACAGTTCTGGAGGTGGAAGTTCAAAATAAAGGTGTCAGCAGGGCTGCCCTCCCTCCAAAGGCTCCAGAAGAGTCCCTCCTTGCTTCTTCACCAGTGTGTAGTGGCTCCATCTGCCATAGCCATTCCCTTCTCCCTTACTGTAAGGACACTGGTCCTTGGATTTAGGACCCACCCCAAATTCCTGATGATTTCATCTCAAGAGCCAAATAAGGTCACATTCTGAGGTTCCAGGTGGCCATGAATTTGGGGCAGATGTTCCTCAACCCACTGCAGATGCTAATTGAAGACCACACTGAATGTTTTGGAGATCAGCCTCATTTAGTTCCTGGCAGAGAAAGGATGGAACATTTTTTTAAAATGGGGTATGTGGGGCGCCTGGGTGGCTCAGTCGGTTAAGCGGCCGACTTCGGCTCAGGTCACGATCTCCCGGTCCGTGAGTTCGAGCCCCGCGTCGGGCTCTGTGCTGACAGCTCAGAGCCTAGAGCCTGTTTCAGATTCTGTGTCTCCCTCTCTCTGACCCTCCCCCATTCGTGCTCTGTCTCTCTCTGTCTCAAAAATAAATAAACGTTAAAAAAAAAAAAAACTATTAAAAATAAAATGGGGTATGAGATGCCATAGAGAGGGCAAATAAAATGAAGCCTTGAAAGGAACTAAAGTTTGGCAAAGAGGAAATGGTCTTTTTAGTCACCAAGAAACTGCAGCCCCCCATGATCTCAGGGTAAATAGGGCTTCTGACCAGCACAGTGAGGAGGCCCAGGTGGTCCCATGGTCACCAGCGGGTGGGAGGAGCCCCCTCCCCTCAGCCCTCCCTATGCCCTTCATCTGGTGGCTTGGTGGAGCCTGAGTCACCCTCACCCCACCCCATCCTCCACTCTCAACTTGGCTCTGGCAGGTTCCAGGCAGCTGGGGGAAGTACAGGAGGTGAGGACCAGGTCCCAGGACTCTACCCTGAGAGTTTATTTGTGGCCTTGGTCAGAGCTTTGCAGTCATGCACTGAAATTGTGCTCTGGGCTGGCAGATAGACTCATGGCTAAAGACTTGTTTCTTTTATGAAGGATGGGATGAGGGGCACCTGGGTGGCTCAGTCGGTTAAGCGGCCGACTTCGGCTCAGGTCATGATCTCGCGGTCCGTGAGTTCGAGCCCCGCATTGGGCTCTGTGCTGATAGCTCAGAGCCTGGAGCCTCTTTCAGATTCTGTGTCTCCCTCTCTCTGACCCTCCCCCGTTCATGCTCTGTCTCTCTCTGTCTCAAAAATAAATAAACGTTAAAAAAATAAAATAAAAAATAAAAAAAGGATGGGATGAATCTGTTCCAGTTTTTGGCCTATAAGACAAGAAGCCAAATAATGAAGAAAACTGTTTGTTTAGTTTTTACATTTATTTGTTTTTGAGAGACAGAACACAAGTGGGGGAGAGGCAGAGAGAATGAGACTCAGAATCCAAAACAGGCTCCAGGCTCTGAGCTGTCAGCACAGAGCCCGATGCAGCACTCAAACTAACAAACTGTGAGATCATGACCTGAGGCGAAGTTGGACGGTTAATCAACTGAGCCACCCAGGCGCCCCAAGAAAACAGTTTTTAAGAAGGGAGGCAACTCCCCAGGTGAAGGGGCATCCGAAGGAGAAGAAGAAGATACACAAGGGATGCAGGAAGCCTTGTTGGGGAGTAGGGGGCCCAAAGGAAAGACAACAGTGCTCAAGGCAGCACCCACTCTTAGCAATGGAGGCAGGCTCCCCAAATGTTGTGAGAAGACACCGCAAAGAGCCCAGCCGCCTCCCCTGCCCTCTGTCCATGGCCTTCCTGTGAGTCCAGCCACTGGGGCCTCAAAATCCCCTAGCCAAGGGTGTCAGCTGGGGACTGGGCTTCTATCCCGCAATGCTTCCTGAAAGCCCATCTTCCCACCCTTGTCAGGGAGCTGGGAGGCCATGTTCCCAGTGTCTGTGGGATGAAGCCCTGCCTTCAAACTGGCTGGATCTTCAAAACTGACCTGCACGCTTCGTGTTGGGAGCAAATAGAGTTCAAAAGGCATGTATGGGAATGCCTCATTTCTGCTAAAGGGTAAACTGCACTGCCATCTGAGTAAAATGAGAGTATCTCCAGTGATCCACGGCTGGGTTAGCCTCAAGGAGTCTTCTGGTGGTCCAGTGTCCAGGGGCTCTCTGAGCTAGAGAATGGACTCTGGGGGCTGGCTGTGCTGTGCCCCAGGTGTGGCCAGAGCCACATCTCCTGGAACATTGCAGAAGAGAGGCTTAGGGGTTCATGGCCCCCTCTCCCAACACCACTACACCCCAACCCTGGGCTGCCAGGGCAGCATGATTTCTGATTGCCTGATCCCCAGGTCGGAAGGAAGGAGTTCAGTGAGCGACAGGTCTCCCTGGAGCTGGGAGGGGGTCCCAGGGAGCCAGTGCTTTCCAGTTCAGCCGGCCAGCTGCTACCCCTGGTGGGCATTGGAGTCATAATCCTGCCTGAACTGTGTGTTCCGGGTGTGTGCGGTGAGCACCTTTTCAAGCCCTTCTCCTTTTACTAGTAGATACCCTGTTGTAAGAAAGGACTTTCCCTTCCCTTCTCTGTTTATTTGTCTGTTTATCTGTCTGAACTCATACTTTTTAATCCACCGTGTCTTGGCCCACTACTCTACTCTTCACGTTGTCCAGAGCTGTGCTCATAGAAACTAGGAGAGGTCGTGAATGAATGCCCTGACCACAGTGCAGCTAGCACTTGGTGGCCCACAGGCCCTTTGATGATCCAGTTTGGGGGGCATTAGTCCCCACAAGTATTGCATGTGATTGGTACGTATGCTGACATCACGTTATTTCTCCCACAGGCTCCTCAGAGGTGTTCCTGCCCCCAGACCCCATCTTTGCCTCGGCCATGTCGGAAAGCGACAACGTGTTCTGCGCCCAGCTCCAGTGCTTCCACTTCCCCACCCTCCGCCACCACGACCTGCACAGCTGGCATGCGGAGAACTGCTATGAGAAATCTTCATTTCTCTGTAAAAGAAGTAAGCCACCTCTTCCGGTACTCCTAGTAAGCTGTGAGGAAGTGCTTCTCATGAGTTTGTGGCTGTCTGATCTCTGGACCTTGGTGTTGACCTTGAGTAGACTTTGACATCACAGTGCACCAAGCCAGACCCCTATGTCTCAGTGGGGCGGCAGGAGCTCCTTGCCTGGCTCACACGCCACTCTGAAGGGGCACAGGTGCCGTGGGGGGAGGGCAGGAATCTGGGCAACAGTTGATATCCATGAGCCCTCCTTTCTCTTTCCCAGGATAGAGGTGACAATTCCTGCCCTCCACACCTCATTGTTGTTAGGAGATTAAATGAGAATGGTGACAGGGCATGCTACATCTTGTGGGGTCTTGGAACCTCTGACTGCCTTGGTCACCTATCCGTACTCTCCTTAGGTCTTTCCAAGACTGCTTACTTCACAGCTGGGCCAGTCCTCACCTCAGCCCATGGTCTTTCCCTGTTGCTCTTCCCGCTCACTTGCCCACATTCCACATGAAGGTCTCCTCCAGCCTCAGGGACTTGCAGTGTGTTGCGCATACTGAGGGCAGGGCTCCTCGTCCAGGCCCCTCTGCAGTGGGCGGAGGGCTGAATTGAATCCAGAGGCGCATGTGAGGCAGGCTGGGTTGCAGCCGATGATCTCAGCACCATTAATTTGGACCATCATCCCCTTGCCTGCTGATTTGTCATGGGATTCATAGATGTCTGAACCTGTTTCTGGACTCCATTCTGACCCTTGGCTGTTTGTCAGTCCGTGTTGATACCACGCTGTCTTTACGGGAGCTTTGGGATACATCCTCCTAGCTAGTGGTGGGCTTCTCTACCTTGCTTTTGCCCCTTATGTTGTCAATTCTTGACCTTTTTTTTCTTCAGCATGAATCCATTTTTCTGAGCTCCGTTATTAGAATTCTTATTTGGTTGGATTCTCCTAGATTTTCTATTTAGACATTTTTGTGTCCTTTTTCAAATCTTTGACTTATTTTTTTATCTGTTTTCCCCTCGTGTTCCTTTACTTGCCAAGGTTTTTAGTGTAGTGTTGATTAGAAGTGCTGGTAGTGAGCTTTCTTATCCTCCCAACCTATAAGGGAAAGCTTTTAATGTTTCAGCGTTAAATATGGTGCGGTACTTTCCTTAAGGTTGAGAAAATACCAGGGCACCTGGGTGGCTCAGTTGGTTGAGTGTTGGACTTGGGCTCAAGTCATGATCTCGCATTCTTGAGTTTGAGCCCCATGTCCAGCTCTGTGCTGACAGCTCAGGGCCTGGAGCCTGTTTCGGATCCTGGGTCTCCCTCTCTCTCTGCCCCTCCCCTGCTTGCGCTCTGTCTCTCTCTGTCTCTCAAAAATAAATGTTAAAAAAATTTTTTAAAAAAGACTGAGGAAATTTGAGGTTAAGGAAGTACCTTGTATTCCTAGTTTGCCAAGAATTTCTACATTACAAAAATGTAAATGCATTTTCTGCGTTTATTGGGATTACGTGGTTTTTCTTCTTTGCTGATTTATATTGCAGTTTTGTTTATGTTACATGATTTAATTTGTCATTTACTTTTTTACATTAGTAGATTCTCTGATATTAAACCATCTCAGGGTTTTTGTGTATCTGTTTTGGTTTTGCTTGGCTGATAATTTTATTTAGGATTTCTGAACTCCTTTAAGAAGTGAGCTTGGCCTGTTATGGTCCTTTTCTGTGCTTTCCTTGACTAGTTTTTATAATATATTTGTATTCAGTTTATGAAATGAGTTGGGAAGCATTCTTTTTTACCAGTCTCTAAGTCCGTTTGCACAAGTTGGGGATGATCTTGTCCTTCAGTATTTGCTAGACCATACTTTTTTTTTTTTTTTTTTCAACGTTTATTTATTTTTGGGACAGAGAGAGACAGAGCATGAACGGGGGAGGGGCAGAGAGAGAGGGAGACACAGAATCGGAAACAGGCTCCAGACTCTGAGCCATCAGCCCAGAGCCCAATGCGGGGCTCGAACTCACGGACCGCGAGATCATGACCTGGCTGAAGTCGGACGCTTAACCGACTGCGCCACCCAGGCGCCCCTAGACCATACTTTTTAAGACCATCTGGGCCTGGGAGGAGGGTGATTTTCTAATTTGGTATTTAGATACACAGTTGAGGGGCGCCTGAGTGGCTCAGTCGGTTAAGCTTCCGACTTCGGTTCAGGTCATGATCTCATGGTTTGTGAGTTCGAGCCCTGCGTCGGGCTCTGGGCTGACAGCTCGGAGCCTGGAGCCCGCTTCAGATTCTGTGTCTCCCTCTGTCTGTGCCTCCACTGCTTGCACTCTGTCTCTCGCATTGTCTCAAAAATAAATAATCAAAAAAAATTCTTGACACACAGTTGATGATCCTTGAACAACACTGGTTTAAATCCGCTTATACATGGATTTTTTTCAGTAAATACAGTAACACTGTTGTAAACATAGTTTCTTTTCTTTATGATTTTCTTAATAACATTTTCTTTTCTCCAGATTATTGTAAGAATACAGTATTTAATATATATACAAAATATGTATTTTTTTTTTTTAATTTTTTTTTTCAACGTTTATTTTTATTTTTGGGACAGAGAGAGACAGAGCATGAACGGGGGAGGGGCAGAGAGAGAGGGAGACACAGAATCAGAAACAGGCTCCAGGCTCTGAGCCATCAGCCCAGAGCCCGACGCGGGGCTCGAACTCACGGACCGCGAGATCGTGACCTGGCTGAAGCCGGACGCTTAACCGACTGCGCCACCCAGGCGCCCCTATACAAAATATGTATTAATGATCATGTTATCAGTAGGACTTTGGGTCAACAGTAGACTATTAGTACATACATTTTTGGGGAGACAGCAGTTATACATGGGTTTTCAACTATGCAGAGGTCAGCGCCCCTAAACCCTGCGTTGTTCAAGGGTCCACTGTAATTTCAAACTTAGGGAAAAGTTGTGAGAATGGTATAAAGAACTTCCTCTCATATGCCCCCTGCATAGATTCACTAATTACTTGTATTTTGCCATGTTTGCTCGTCATTTTTTCTCAGCGTATTTCTTCTGAACATTTGAGAGTAAATTGAAGATATTATGCCCTCGAGGCCTAAATAATTATCGTGTTCCTAAGAACCAGGACACACTCTTCTATAACTGCAGCACAATTATCAAAATAGGACATTTAACATGGGTATGGTGCCCTACAGTCATCTATAATTTGTTATGACCGTTTTGTCAGTTGTTTCAATAATATACTTTAGAGCTTTTTTTTTCCTGGTCCAGGATCCAGTCCAGAATCATGCACTGCATTTAGTTATAGTGTTTCTTTAATTTCCTTTTTGTCTTTCAGTTTGAGTAATTTGTTTTGTTTTCTTTTCTGTTTTGGGTTTTTCTTTTTTTTTTTTGTTTTTTGTTGTTGTTGTTGTTGTTGTTGTTTTGAGAGAGAGGGAGAGAGCGTGCATGCACCAGTGGTAAAAAGAGGGGCAGAGGGAAGGGGAGAGAGAATCTTAAGCAGGCTCCATGCTCAGCAAGGAGTCAGTGTGGGGCTTGATCTCACGACCATGAGATCATGACCTGAGCCTAAATCAAGAATCAGATGCTTAACTGACTGAGCCACCCAGGCGTGCCTCTGTTTGAGTAATTCTATTAATATGTTTTACTGTTTCTTTCCATGTTCTACTGTGTCGAGTCTGCTGATAAGCCCACTAATGACATTTTTCGCCTCTTTGGGGGTTTTTTGTTTTTGTTTTTTTTAATAATTTTTTTTTTTTACATTTATTTATTTTTGAGAGACAGAGCACAAGTGGGGAGGGGCAGAGAGAGAAGGAGACACAGACTCTGAAGGAGGCTCCAGGCTCTGAGCTGTCAGCACAGAGCCCAGCGCGGGGCTCAAACTCCCAATGAGATCATGACCTGAGCTGAAGTCAGATGCTTAACCGACTGAGCCACCCAGGCGCCCCTCACCTGTTTGTTTTTTACATTTTGTCTGTTTTTCATTTCTAGTGTTTCTATTTGATTCTTGAGTTTTCATCTCTCTGCTGAATTTTCCATCATGTATGTTATCTGCCTTTTCTTTGTTTTTAACGTTTATTTGTTATTGACAGACAGAGAGACACAGAGTGTGAGCAGGGGAGGGGTAGAGAGAGGGGGAGACATAGAATCTGAAGTAGGCTCCAGGCTCTGAGCTGTCAGCATAGAGCCCTATGCGGGGCTCGAACTCACAAACTGTGAGATCATGACCTGACCCGAAGTCAGTTGCTTAACCAACTGAGCCACCCAGGCGCTCCTTGCCTTTCTTTCCTTCTGATAGGACTTTTGTGTAGAAGAGTCTTTACAGTAATGGTGGCGGGGATCAGTCTGGGCAGGATTGGGGCTGTACTGTGGATACCCTCCATACTCCCCAGCCTTCATATTCAGTAGATTCCTTGTGTCTGGGTGGATTGGTTTTCCAGAGGGCTCTTAATGTCTGCTCTCCCTTCTGCTTTAGATCTTCCCTTTGGGCCATTCTTTAGAGAATCTGTCTCTTGCAGATGTCCTAGAGTGTATGGGCTTCACAAGTGCATCTGTCCCGCCTCCAGCTGGAGTTGTGGATCCAACACCCGGGGGTTTTCACCAGTGCCCTAAAGGCTCCTGGTGTGTGCCTCCTTGGAGGCGGTTGGCATGGGAAACTGGGAGCAAGCTGACTAGAAGCCAGCCAGTTGAGGGGCACCTGGGTGGCTCAGGTGGTTAAGCGTCCGACTTCAGCTCAGGTCATGATCTCATAGTTTATGGGTTTGAGCCCCGCGTCAGACTCTGTGCTGACAGCTCAGAGCCTGGAGCCTGCTACTGTTTCTGTGTCTCCCTCTCTCTCTTCCTGTCCCCCACTCGTGCTCTGTCTCTCTCAAAAATAAAAAACATTTTTTTTTAATTTTTATTTTTGATAGAGAGAGAGAGAGAGACAGAGCACAAGGAGTGGGGGACAGAGAGAGAGGGAGACACAGAATCCAAAGCAGTCTCCAGACTCTGAGCTGTCACACGGAGCCCGATGTGGGACTCGAACTCATGGACTGTGAGATCATGACCTGAGCTGAAGTTGGATGCTTAACCGACTGAGCCACCCAGGCACCCCCAAAAATAAAAAACATTTAAAAAATTGAAAAAAAAAAAAGCCAGCCAGTTGAGGTGATTGGTTTGAGGAGCATATTTGGCTTTCTCTGCTGGTTCCTGCCCTGGAAGTGTGGAAGGAAAAGCAGGGAAGCTGGCTGTCATTGACCAAATCCTGAATGTTCTGGGCTGATTGCTGCAGAAGTGGTGGGTCAGAGCTCTGTTGTCATGTATGGCCTGGCCATTGTCTGTGTATTTAGCTTCTTAGATATATCAAATCATGAGGCATATGGTATCACTTTGCCCTGATGTTGGTGACATTAACTTTGATCCCTGGATTAAAGTTATGCCTGCCAGATTTTTCCACTGTGAAGTTCCGGTTTTTCCCTTTTTTAAATTAATAAATAATATGTGGAGAGATACTTTGAAACTATGTAAAATTCCTGTTCCTCATCAAACTTGTACCCACTGATGTTAAGCATGTATTGGCAATTTTCTAACTCTTTCATTTCTTCCATATTTACTAGTTGGCATTCTTTTGTAAGGAAAAGCGTTCCCCTTTCCCCCATTGATTAATTTCTTTATTTGTATTAGAATGCACTCTTGGATTTTTATTACATTAGCTGGGTTATAATTCATCAGTACCATTATTTTTATGCTTAATTTGATCCATTTATGCTGGCTTTTTAAAAAAATATTTATTTAATTTTGAGAGAGATATAGTGTGAGTGGGGAAGGGGCAGAGGGAGATGGAGACACGAATCTGAAGCAGGCTCCAGGCTCTAAACCATCAGCACAGAACCCGATGCAGGGTTCAAACACAAAAGCAGTGAGATCATGACCTGAGCCGAAGTCGGATGCTTAACTGACTGAGCCGCCCAGGCGCCCCCCCCCCCTTTTTTTGACGTTATTTATTGAGATACTATAGGTTCAGATGCATTTAAAGGAAATAAGACAGAGAGATCCCTTATGCATTTTGCCTGATTTCCCCAAATGGGAACATTTTGCAAAACTATAGTATAATATCACAGCCAGGATATTGACTTGGACACAATCCACTGACTTACTCAGACATCTCTGGTTTTACTTGTACTCATTTGTGTGTGTGTGTGTGTGTGTGTGTGTGTGTGTGTGTGTGAGAGAGAGAGAGAGAGAGAGAGAGAGAGAGAGAGAGAGAGAGAGCTATAGAATTTTATTACTTGTGTAGGTTCCTGTAACATAGTCAAGATATGAGTAGTTCTAACACCATAAAGATCTTCCCTATTATTCCTTTATAACCGTACCCACTTGTGGTAGAATTCTCCAGTGAAACCATTGGGCCTGAGATTTCTTTTGCGGGGAGTTTTTAAATTATGGATTCAACTTATTTGATGGTTATAAGACAGTTTGGATTGTCTGTTTCATGTTGAGTGAATTTTTGATAGTTTGTGGTTTTCAAAGAATTGATTCATTTCTTGTAAGTATTCAAATTTATGAGCATAAAGTTATGCATAGTATTCTCTTATTAACCTTCTTATGGTTGCAGGATTTATAGTAATAATCCCTGTTTCATTCTTGCTCTTGGTAATCTGTGTTTCTCCCATTTTGATTTTGTCAGTCTTGAGAGGTTTATCGATTTGGTTGATTTTCTTAAAGAAGCAGCTTTTTGATTCATTGATTTTTCTCTTTTTTCAATTTCACTTGATTATTGCTCTTTATTATTTCCTTCTGTTTGCTTTCTTTTTCTAGTTCATCTTGTACTCTCTGGACTCAAACTTTTTCCAAAGAGCCTTAAAGGACCTAGGCACTAGTTATGCTCATGACTTTCATACCCTTTCAGTGAACAGAGCTAAGGTGTGTGTGTGTGTGTGTGTGTGTGTGTGTGTGTGTGTGTGTGTGTGTGTGTTTTGGATGTAGATCTTTGATACTAATTTGTTTTAATGATTATGGACATACTCAAGTTTTCTGGCTCTTTTTGAGTCAATTTGGTAAGTCCTATTTATCTATGGCATTGCCTATATGTCTACATTTTCTAATTCATTTTTGTGCATATAATTCTCTCTGCATTCTCTTAAGATTTTTGAAACATTCATGTTTATTATTATGACCTTCTTTTTATTCCTTTTGTTTTTTTAATGTTTATTTTTGAGACAGAAAAAGACAGAGTATGAGTAGGGGAGGGGCAGAGAGAGAGGGAGACACAGAATCTGAAGCAGGCTCCACGCTCTGAGCTGTCAGCACAGAGACCAACGTGGGGCTCAAACTCACCGCGAGATCATGACCTGAGCCTGAATCAGACGCTTAACTGACTGAGCCACCAGGCTCCCCTGGTTCCTAATATTTATGCTTTCCTCCTTTTTCGTTGATTAGTCTTATGGAAGATTTGACTCTTTGATTCATCTTTGTAAATAACCAGCTTTGGATAGTAACTGATTGTCATTGTTGTGTATGTGTTTTCTGTGCTATTGTTTTCTGCTGTCAATTTCTATCCTTTTACTTTTGTTAAGTTTACCCTTTTCTTTTTCCATCTTCTAGAGTTAGATCCTTATCTCCTTAATTTTTAGTTTTTTCCAACATAAGGCATTTAAAGTTTAGTTTCCCTGTATGCAAAGTTTTCCCTTAAATGCAAGTTTCATTAATTTGTACACATGTATAACCACTTCCCAAATCAAGATGTGGAATATTCCCAACCTCCAGAAGATGCTTCCTATCCCTAACTAGTCAGTATATTTCTCCTTTCCAGGAAGTCATTCCCATGTTCTTTTGTTAGAATTTTTGTTACTGTTCCATATGTGCTTAAACTCTTGGATTGTTCAGGTCTGTTTTGGTTGCATGATACACCAATTGTTAAAAAGAGATATATTTTGAATCTCTCACTGTGGATGTGGATTTATCCATTCTTCCCTGATGATTCTCTAATTTTAGCTTTATTTGTCTTGAGATCATGTTACTGGGGGCATAAGTATTCATAATTATTATATCTTTTTGATGAATTGAACCTTTTTATCATGATGTTAACAATCCCTTTTTATCCATAGTAGTTTTTGTTAGCTTTGCTTAAAGTCTTACTTCTTTTCTAGTGGTAGCTACAAAATGGTGTTAAGAGGCTTAATAGATAGCCAGACTAAATCCAGGTTTGGCTTTGGGCAATTTCTTGAGCTCTGTCCTTGGGTTCCACATTAGGAACCAGGGGGTAGTAGAGCACCCACCTCACTGTGTTGTTGGGAGAGATAGTTAGCATATGCTCAGTGCAAAGAATAGTCCTTGGCATAGAGAAAGCTCTCAATATATATGAACTATTTTTATTATTACATAATATTTTTGTGCTAGCTTCCTTTTAATATGTCTTTTTGTACTCTTTTAATTAAGTCTTCAAGTTGATTTTAGCACCTTGTTCTGTGCTCTTTACCCAGAATTTTGCTTGTTTTTTTAAATCTTTTACTGACTCATATGAGATTAATCAACTTTTCTCTAGTCTCTTTTTTTGTTATACTGGTTCAGAAATTATATCTGCCTTTCCTGTTAGTGGTTATCCTTACATTTTTAAAGGGCATAATTGATTTGTTTTTTAAATCTAAAGACAGTGCCTCTAACTTCCACCTGGTTAATACAAAGACCTTATATTGCTTTAGCTCTAGTTGTTCCCCAGCTTCAAGTATGGGTATACATGTTGTCTGTTACTTTCATTTTACTTTGTTTTACATTTCTTTTATTTTTTTTATGCTTATTTTTGGGAGAGAGAGAGAGAGAGAGAATCCCAAGCAGGCTTGGCACTGTCAGCAAAGAGCCAGAAATGGGGCTTGATCCCATGAACCGTGAGATCATGACCTGATCTGAAGTCAAGAGTCAGATGCTTGAGGCACCTGGGTGGCTCAGTCTGTTTAGTGTCTGACTCTTGATCTCGCCTCAGAACCATGATCTCATGGTTCATGAGGTGGAGCCCCCCCACTGGGCTCTGCGCTAACAGCATGGAGCCTGCTTGGGATTCTCTCTCCTCCTCTCTCTCTGCCCCTCTCCTGCTTACATGTGTAAGCTCTCCCTCTTCCTCTCTCAAAATAAATAAACTTTAAAAAAAGAGGGGCGCTTGGGTGGCTCAGTCAGTTAAGCGTCTGACTTCAGCTCAGGTCATGGTCTCGCGGTCTATAGGTTTGAGCCCTGCATTGGGCTCTGGGCTTACAACTCAGAGCCCGGAGCCTGCTTCTGATTCTTCTTCTGATTCTCTCTGCCCCTCCCCTGCTTGCTCTCTTTTTCTCTCTCTCAGAAATAAACAAACATAAAAAAAAAAAAGAGAAAAGAGTTGGACGCTTAACCAACTGAGCCACCCAGGCACCCCTGTTTCAACACTTCTTAAATGAATCACTTGTTTTATGAAGTTAGCATTTATATATATATTTGCTCATATGTTTATCACTTTCTTATTTATTATTTCCTCTTGCACCCCACTTCTTTCTGCGTTTGGCTTTTTATCTCTCAAATGTATTCTTCAGCAGCTCTTGGAGAAGAGGTTGTGTTGTTAGTGTTACACTCTGTTACTCTCTGTGTGAAACGTCTGTAATTTTTGCCTCCAATCCTGAATGTTAGTTTATCTGGGTATAGATTTGTCGGTTAACAGTTACTTTTTCTCAAAACTTTGAAGATGTTATTTTATTGTTTCTGCCTGTCCTTGTTCTGAACTGTTGTATACCTTTCCTTGGTTTTCCTTGTAGGTGCATTATAAATTTTAAAACTTATTACTTGCTATGAGCACCCCATCCAGGTGGCCAGGGGCCCCAGTGTAATAAGGTTGGCCTCTGCCATAAGTTCCCATTCTTGTTCCTTCCCTGTCTGTGACCTAGTGACGTTTCAAATGCCCCAGTGAAATCCCCTCCTGCTTTTACTTGTGTTCTCTGCCCTGACCCCCAGTAAAGCTCTTGCTGTGGGTCCTCGCTCCTTCTCTGCTCCCCACCCACTTGGTTGAGCAGCACTGTTGGTGCTCTTCCTGTGTGATCCCTCTTGGCATGCAAGGACTCTGTCGGTTCAGGACCTATGAGTATAATACTCTTTGTTTTCCTGTGCCTCCCTTGTCGCTTCTCTTGTGGCCACACCTGACTGGCCTACCTAAAGGAACACAGAACAGTAGGTAATCTTCATGTCTCTTGTTGCTTTTGAGAGTTTCTCTTTGTTGATACACTGAGATTTCATCACACTGTTATTGATTTATTTTTATTTGTCCTTTTAGGACCCCTGGGGATTTATGTGTTTGATTAATTATGGAAAGATCTCAGCCATCATTTTTTTTAACATCTTTATCGGATAAAATTCACACACAGTGAAACCTTGGTTTGCAAGCATAATTTGTTCCAGAAACATGCTCGTAATCCAAAGCACTGTATATCAAATTTCCCCATAAGAAATCATGGAAACTCAGGTGATTTGTTCTGCAACCCAAAAATATTCACATAAAAATTATTACAATACTATAATATAGTACAGAATAATAAAACACAGAATATAAAGAAAAATAAATTAACCTACACTTACCTTTGAAAACTTTCATGGCTGGTGTGAGGGAGACAGGAGAGAGGAGGGTTATCATGTAAGATAACTTTCATTATCACTAACGGAATCACTGTTATCTGTTGCCTCAATGGAATCTTTTTCTGCATGGGGGCCATTGCATATGCTCGCACAGATGTTGACTACAGTACAGTATTAATAAACTCTTGTCATATACTGTATTTAATGTAACTGGCAATAAGGCAGGAGAAGAAAGGGTCTGTATCTGCAGGCAGCCTGACCTAGAATGAAGCAAGGCATTCCTAAGCGTATTCTTGTATGGAAAAGCAAAGGACTGTCCATAGGTGCTTTGAAGTGACAAAAAATACAGTAGTGCCAGTGTGGGCACCTTCCAACGTTCTGAAAAATCACCAATTACTGCAAACACGATAGCCTGAGACCGAGCGTCTGAGCATAGGATATGATCACCCACAATCCTGCAGGGAGAGAAAGAGATAGAAGAACCACTGACTTTTTCTGTGATCATGTGACATTCAGTATCGTATTGCAAGTTATCATTTGTTTATCAAGTTAAAATTTATTAGAAATGTTTGCTAGTCTTGTGGAACACTCGCAAAACGAGTTACTCTCAATCCAAGATTCTATACCTTACAATTCCCCCATTTAAAGTATACCATTTAGCACTTTAGTTTATTCACAGGTAAGTGCAACTATAACCACTAATTCCATGTACGTGTACATATGCATTTTGCCATATATATTTTATTCAGATCGATGCAAGGTTCATTTCAGTGATATGTGAAATGTTACCTCTGTATAACTCCATTTCCTTTCCCTTTTTCTATAGTAATACTATTACATACATTAGGTCTGTTAGTGTTACAAACCAACAATACGTGGTTATTAATTATCACCTCCAGTCATTGTATTAGCCCACAGCAGCTTTGCTTCCACACACCTCCTTTGGGCTTTATTGGCAAACACATACATTACATTTCTATATGTTAGAAGCCCAATACAACATTATATAAAGACAGTATTTTATAGAATTGCCTTTTCAGTCAGTTAAGAGGAAAAAAATACTCATTTATATGGTCTTTCATAATTACATAATTATCTTTTCTGGTGTTTTTTTTTTTTGTTTGTTTGTTTTTTGTTTTTTTTTTTGTATGGACTCAAATTCTTCTCTGAGGGTCACTTGCTTTTAGCCTGAAGAACTTCTCTTAGGGGGGGTTAAAAAAATGGCTTCCTTTGGTATTTCTTGTAAGGTGAGTGTGAAAGCAACAAATTCTCTCGGGTCTTATCTCTCTGGGGAAAGTCTTTATTTTGCTGTCAAGTTTGGAAAGCTGGGTTTGCTGGATATGGGATTCTTAGTTGACGGTTTTTTCTTTGAGCACCATTGTTATGTTACCCACTGCCTTCTTGCCTCTGTTCTTTCTACTGAGAAGTCAGCTGTTAGTCTTCTGAGGGTCCCCTTATCAGTAACAAGTCATTTCTGGTTTGCTGTTTTTAAGGTTTTCACCTTTTCTCCAGCTTTAGCACTTTTACTGTGATGTGTTGGATGTGTTTAGGTTTTGTGCATTTATCCAACTTGGAGTTTGTTATGCTTCCTACATATATAGGTTTTGTTTTTCAATGAATTCGTCAGGTTTTCAGCCCTTATTTCTTCAGATATTTCTTCTTTTTCCACTCTCTTCTCTTTCTGGTACTTGAGTTTTGTCTGTGATGGTGCACTTGATGGTGTCCTGCATTTCTCTGAAGGCTGCTCATTTTTCTTCATTCTTTTTCTCTTCTAGCAGAGAACAATTCTACGTGAGTTTCTTGCCCTGAAAATTTCTGACCACATGAGTTATGTAGATTTCTGACCACATGAGTTATGTAGCCAGTCTTAAAGTGAGGCACAGACCCCTGGTTGTGGGATTTCTGATGAGTTTTTCTAGACATCTCTATTCCATTTAGACACTGAAACAGACTTCTTATGTCCCTTTGCTTTTCACCGAGCATGTATCTTTGGAGAACTGCCCCTGCCTCATCACTCATCCCTTCCCCCATGCATCTGTTGTGTCTGCTTGCTGACTTTGGCAGAAAAAGTCTGACTTCTCAACTCCCTCTTGTCTCTGGCCATGGCTATTTCTCTTTCTCTAGCCCCAGGTCAGCTCTGCATACAGTTCAATGTGTCTGTTTTAGGACTGGTGAACTGTCTTCACAAGCAGAACTAGCAGCTTCTCGGGAGACTCATTTGAGACACATTCTCAAATGTGTCACAAAATGGTTAATAGACATGGCAGCTGCATCTTAAAGTTGAGGAAACCTCTAAGTAAACTGCTTAGGCAAACACTTAAAAGCAAACCCTTCTCCATGGGCTTTTCCCCGGAATCTAGCACGCTTCTCTCTCGTAGCTGTCTGGGCTCATGGCCAGGTGTGCTTTGTCCTAATAGTGAGCTGTAGTGACCTTTCTCAGATAGCCACTCCCTGCGGCCATGGGCCAGACTCACACACTCCAGCACTGGGAGGGCTCCCAGGTTGATCTTGCCAACTCCTCTGTTCTCATCTGCCTCCAGGTGGAGAGAGTCAGGGCTCCTGCTGATAATGCATATGTCATAGGCATGTGTGTGTTTGGTTTGTTGCAGGTCAAACATGTGTTGACATCAAGGACAATGTGGTGGATGAAGGGTTCTATTTCACCCCCAAAGGAGACGACCCATGCCTGAGTTGCACCTGCCACGGTGGGGAGCCTGAGATGTGTGTGGCTGCCCTCTGTGAGAGGCCCCAGGGCTGCCAGCAGTACCGCAAGGACCCCAAGGAGTGCTGCAAGTTCATGTGCCTGGACCCAGGTGAGACTGATGGTGGGTCACGAGTCAGCCTCCCTGTTCCAAGCTGGAGCCTACATGTATTTTTGCTTTCTCAGTGGTGGGGACTTATGAGAGCTCATGGCACATGGCATAGCAGCAGTGGCAGCATTTGTTCACAGAGCTGGCCAATTACTCTTGTGGGCATGTATGTGTCATATGACCCAGCTTCCTCTAACTGCCACCTCTCAAGTTGGCTCATGTCAGCTCTCAGGTAATAGGTATTGTGCACCAGTGAACTTTAACTTGAGTGTGAGTGTCTGTTCATGAATCAGTTGTAAATGATAGCTTCAGACCTGGCCTGTCTTTCTCAAGACTTATGTCCCTACTTGAGCTCTTTCTTGGCTACGGTGATCTGGAGAATAATGACACTTTTTACTGCTTATAGTCCTCGATTTTTTACTGTTAAAGTCTTCAAGAAAAAGATTAAATATTATCCTCAATTTCAAGAGAAAACTCCTTTCTACCAGGTGGTGCTTTGTGGTTAGACACTATGTACGCATGTGGTCTCTGGATAACCCTCTTCCTCCCTTTTCCACGTACACACACACTAAAGAGCAACAGATAGCAACGTAATCTGTAGGACCATGAGTGGGCATCACACTCCATACAGCATGCTGGATTGTTCTCCACACCAGTGCAGTTGGCATCTCTATAAATTCATGATCTTAAGAGAAATGTAAATCAAAAGCATGAATTTGTTTTTTATCTTGGCTGCTGCAATATGAGAGAGCAGGGACTTGTGGCCGTTCCTGAGCTTGTGGACCCTGTAGATGAACAGCTTGGGCAGGGCAGGGAGGCCATCTCCAACCTCCAGGGCCCCTGTGAAGGAGATACTGTTTGCCTAGTGCTGGTGCAACAGCTAGAGTTAGCCCGTGAGGGCCACAACAACAAGAGCTCTCCTTGAGTAGAGAGCTGTCAATGTCCTGCATGCCAGGAAGGCTTCTGGGGAGAGGGCAAAGTAATGTCAGCGGTATCTGAGATTTAGCCAAATGGGGCACTCTGGCACACGTCCCAAACATGCAGTCAGATATGGAGCCATCAGGGAACATGGAGTTCAGTGAAAGTATACTTGGGCCTCCCTATCCCACATGGTAGATGCTACCTCTTGTGTAGGATGAATTCCTATGGGATTCTGACAAGCACCTATTCATTGTTTACCAGGTCTGTGTCCTGGCCACATCACTCTGAGCCTCCAACTCACTTATTTTCCACATGAGTCAAACCTCTGGCTTTCACAAGTCACATCACCTGGACTTCTCATTCCATTTCTTAGGAGTCTACCAGTGTTGCCTTACCTCTCCATCCAAGCTTTATAAGAATGATTAGATATATATAAGGCCTGTAGAGCCTAACCAACCCTGAGGACTTCTCAGCAGAGCAGGGCTTTCAGGGCCTCTGGATGAGACCATAGCTGCTGTAGGCCATTCTCCTGTGCTGCCAGAGCAGCTTATCCAGGGCCTCTCCTTGCCTCTTGCTTCAGCCTTACTTTTGCAGGCTCCTGACTGCTTCCCAGGTTGGAGCATTTTCTCCTGGGAAATGCCTGTATTCCAAAAAGGACAGAGACACTGCCACCCAAACTGGGGACTTTGGGAAAGTATCCCCTTCAATAAGGTAAGGATATCTGCTCTTATTCTGTTTAGGGTTGTTCAAGAGGTCAAGGGCAATGCCGAAAATGAAATGGTATCCAGACCAGAAGAGAAAAATGAAATAATCTTTTTTAGTAGATGACATGATTGTCTGCATAGGAAATCCCAGAGGATCTACAGGAAAGATACCAAAACTAATAAGTGTCTTTCGCAGGGTCTCCAGATACAAGGTCAATATATAAAACTACATTGTTTTTATATATACTGCCTATGAACAGTTGGAAATTGAACTTTCTAAGAAAAGTACCATTTACAGTAGTACCAAAACCATGAAATCCTTGGTATAAACCCTACTAATATGTGCAGTCTGTATGCTACAAATCATAAAATACTGATGAAAGAAATCAAAGGTGTAAATAAAAGGAGAGGTGTACCATGTTCATGGATCATAAGACTCAATATCATTATACAGTTAATTCCCCCAAATTATCTATGGATACAGTGCAGTCCCAACCAAAATTCCAGCAGACTTTTGGCAGACATTGACAGACTGATTCTAAAATTTATGTAGAATGGCAGAGGAATTAGAATAGCCAAAACAGTTTTTAATAAGTTGGAGGATTCATGGTACCTGATGTAAAACTTAGTGTACAGTCCTGGTAAACAAAACATTGCAGTATTATCAAGAGATATATAGATCAGTGGACTCTAGAATAGAGTCTAGAAATAGTCCCACACTTATATGGTCAACTGATACTTGACAACGGTACAAAAACAATTAAATAGAGAAAGGATAATCTTTCAACAAATGGTGCTGGAAAATTTTACATCCATATGCAAATATACACACACATATATACACATACATACCTTTAACTACACATTCTACTATGTATAAAAATTAACTTAAGGGGCACCTGGGTGGCTCAGTCAGTTAAGCATCTGACTCTTAATTTCGGCTCAGGTCATGATCGTGGTTCATGGGATCAAGCCCCACATTGGGCTCTGTGCTGACAGTACAGAGCCTGCTTGGGATTCTGTCTCTCCTTCTCTCTCTGCCCCTCCCCTGCTCTCCCATTCTCTCTCTCTCTCTGTCTCTCTCTCTCTCTGTCTCTCTCTCTCTCTTTCTAAATAAATAAATAAACTTAAATTAAAAAAATTTTTTTTAATTGACTCAAAATTCAGAAACTTCTAGAAGAAAATATAGGCTCTAAAAAAATAAAGTCTGTTAAAAGAAAACAAAAATCTTTGTGACCTTGGGATAGGCAACATTTATAGCTGACATCAAAAGCATGATCCAAAAAAGAAAAATTGGTAAATTGGACTTCATCAAAATTGAAAACTTCTGCTTTTGAAAGTTGCTTAAGGAAATGAAAAGATGAGCCACCAGCAGAGAAAAAATATTTGCAAAACACAAGTCAGAGTCTTGTATTCAGAGTATATAAAGACTCTACAAACCCCAATAATAAGAAACCACCCTATTAAAAAGTGGGGAGGGGTGCCTGGGTGGCTCAGTTGAGCATCCGACTCTTGATTTCAGCTCAGGTCATGGTCTCTCTCACAGTTTGTGGGTTCAAGCCCCACATTGGGCTCTGCACTGACAGTGCGGAGCCTGCTTGGGATTCTGTCTCTGCCTTTCTTTCTGCCCCACCCCCTCTTGCACCTAGACATGCTCTCTCTCTTTCTCAAAATAAATAAATAAACTTTTTTTTTAAAAAGTGGGGAGAAGATTTAATACGACACTTCACCAAAGAAGACACATGATGGCAGCCAAACAGCTGAAAAGATGTTCAACTGGTCACTAGGGAAACAAATTGAATGCACTTGGGCTACCACACCTAATGGAAGATGAAAATAACAGAATTGCCAGCTCTGAGGGTGGCTGAGGCACAGAGCAACTGGTGCTCTCCATTCCTGTCCTGCACCGGTGTCCTGGGGAAGCCTGGGGTCACAAGGCTCCCAAGAGGTGAGAGGAGGTGCCCAGCAGAGCAGCTGCCAGGAGCAGAGCCCACGTTAGAATCCAGGGCATTGGCCTCTGATTCCTGCTGAGCTTCTGTTTCACCTGCCATCTCTGACGGAGATTTGAAACCATCCATGTAACCAAGCTCAGTGAAATGGTTAAGTTCCTGATCACTGAAGTTCTTCATGCACAGACTGGGCAGCTGCGTGAAAAGGACCTGGGATGGCTCAAGCATCAGACCAAGGGCCAGGCCAGGTGAACTTCAGGGCACCTTCAGTTGCAACAGCATCTTCCCCAGCAAGACATGTCCTCTGGGGCCCAAGGGTTAACTAAGGACCAGTAGCCTGGAAGACAGAACACAGCCCCGTCTGGTACTGTCCAGAGCCCCATGGAGGGACCAGTTGTGGCGAGTCCCCAGGGATCTCTGACTTCTGACCCTAGAACAGTGCTGTCTTCTTTGTGTCTGACTGCAGGTGACTTTCTTCTAGGAGATGCTTCCTCCTTCCTGGTAATCATCATGGAGGAATGGTCAGGGACCTTGACTGTGTCCTTGGGTTTATTTTAGAAGTGATTAAGAGTCATTGCAAAGGGGCTGCTCCTTTAGGTGCTCCCTTGGGATCTCTGAGCTGACCACCAATTAATAGACATGTCAGTAGCCCCCTGGGCTGACAGACTTCCTCCCACAGACAGAGACAAAATGTTCCCTTGAGTCTGGAAGAGGATCAGAGGCACCAAAAAAAGCAGCTAATTGGTGAGAGAATGTATCATTTCCACATATTTACTTTCCAAGTGTTGTCAGCAATAAATGCAGCTTTGAGGGAAGCTTTCTGGCTCCCGTGGGAGGAGGGCAAGTGTGAGCTCTGACCATCTGCATTGGTATGGATTGATACGATAGTCCTTGGCCCTTATACCCACACAGAGTCCTGCTTCCAGTGGCTATAGGTCGCTTCCTCGCTGTGCCTGCCCCCCTCCCTGCACTGAAGCCTCCCTGGCCTTCCCTCTGGGTTTGTGGAGGCAGGTGTTCCTGGGACCACTTCCTGGTTCTGCTCTTCTGTGACTTGGTGTGAGTGGCTCATCTCATCTAGGTAGGAGCCCCTGGAGATGTCCGTCACACTGTAGGCACTCAGCCAGTGCAAGTTCTCTTCCCTCACCCCTCATCCCATGATCACCATCTGTGCCCTACCCACAGCAGCTCCATAGCAAGCACCTAACCAGCACCGGTGTGCGCCAGGGTAAGGCAGGGTGGAATTGTCAACATTTGGGGCCGAGTGCTGTGATGTGGGGCTTTCTTGTGCATAGCAGGATGTTGAGCAGCATCCCTGGCCTCTACCCACTAGATGCCAGTAGTGCCTCCACCCCTCAAGTGGTTGATGATGACCAAAAGAGTCTCCAGGCATTGCCAAATGTTCCCTGGAAGTTGCAGTGTCGCCCAGGTGAGCATCCCTGGTCTAGAGTCCAGTGGCTCGGTCATATCTGCCTGATTTTGTACTATATGGTTGGGGACACAGGGGCCCATAACACAGCACCCGCCAGCTTTTAGGCAGAAGGGGCACATTGCCTGGCACTTAGGAGTGCTAGACTGGAAGGTAAAACATCTTTCCTGGGCCATGATTTGCTTCTCTCCTTTGATGTAACCACAGTATTCTTGACTTTCAGCTGTTTTCATTTTTCCCATCTCTCCTAAGACGTCAAGTGCAGGGAATCAGGAAGCAAGTTGCCTTTTCCACATAGATGCCTGGTGGTGGAGGGCTGTGGCCTTCCCGTAGCACTAAGCACTGGGGATCAGGCTCTCCTTTTCTGAGAACAGCCGATTTCTTTCCTCTCCTTGTAACAGATGGCAACAGCCTGTTTGACTCCATGGCCAGTGGGATGCGTCTGATCGTTAGCTGCATCTCCTCCTTCCTCATCCTGTCGCTTCTGCTTTTCATGGTCCACCGGCTTCGCCAGAGGCGCCGGGAGCGCATTGAGTCCCTGATTGGAGCAAACTGTGAGTGTGCTTGGCCCTACCTATAATAGCCACAGCAGGGGCCCTGCTCTGGGCTGTGTCCTCTTTAGGGTGAGAGGGTACTGGAAGTAGCAAGGGGGGGCAAGGGAACAGGCAAGAGGGGGTAGATGATAGGGGTGCCCTGGTGGGGTATCCCTGTCCCACCCACTCACCTGCTCCTGGGCTGAGTGCACACCTGGGAAACTAGAGGAGCTGTCCTTGGGACCCAAAATCAGGCCGTGGATGTGTGGAGGGAGGGGTGTGCCCTCAGTGCCAGCTGCCCCCAGGCTCCCCGGCCCTCCAGACCTTGGAACAGGACAGGCAGCTGCTGCTGTATGTTTAGATAGTTGATGTTACCTTTTCTGACGGCCTGGACCATGAGCGGGGCCACCTGCCGTGGGCAGAGAGGGCAGAGCAGCAGACGCCCGTGAATGTCAGGCAACTTAGAGTGTGACTTGGCCCTCCTCAGCCCAAGTTCACTGCAGCAAGAGAGTTCTCTGCTGTGGCCTGTGCCCTCCATAGGGCTGCTGGAATCACCTTGTGTCAGTGAGCAAGCTGTGCTCCCTAGCGCCCAGTCCCCAGTCTGTGTGGGGAGCAGTGGGATGGGTACAGACCCTCCGGGGAGGGCCCCGAATCAAGGTGGTAGGAATACAAAGGGACTGTGCCAGCTGCAGTTGGGGGCCTCACAGCACAGCCCTTCCACAGACCCTCAGTTTTCACCTAATCATCTACAAAGACACTCAAGCTGGAGAGATGTGGTGAGGACTGGGCGGTGCAAGTGGCAGGATGTCATGATGGGTTGCACATGGGTGAGGAGCAGGGACTTTCTGAAGGAGGGGGGGTCCGCATCAGAGCTTTAGGGCTCTCATGTGGGCAGCTGGGCGCACAAGTGTGACAGTCGGGATGTCAGATGCTGTGGGCCTCTGGGGTGACTCAGCTGTTGCTCGTCTCTCCCTGCTGTTGCTCAGTGCACCACTTCAACCTCGGCCGGAGGATCCCCGGCTTTGATTATGGCCCAGATGGGTTCGGCACTGGCCTCACGCCCCTACACCTTTCTGACGATGGAGAAGGCGGCACGTTCCACTTCCACGACCCTCCTCCTCCCTACACCGCATACAAGTACCCAGACATCGACCAGCCTGATGATCCACCGCCGCCCTATGAGGCCTCCATTAACCCCGACAGCGTGTTCTACGACCCTGCAGGTGCTTCCCTCCCAGGGACAGGGAGCAGCACATCACTGGCCATCCTCTGTTTGCAGCCAGAGGCTCACTGGTCCTCCTCCCCAGTACACAGGACCCTGAACCTCCACTTCTTCCTTGGCCTTCTGCTTCTTTTTGACTTTCCATTTAAGGTGGAACCACCTGTTGGTGGGCAGGCTCTTCCCAGGGTTGTACATGCAGATGACCGTGGGCAGTGGCCATGCTGCCCCTTGCCTTCCTCCCATGAACACCTGTTAGCAAGCAGCCCTTGGGGCACACTCAGCTGGGCAGTATGGAGAGATGGGGAGCCGGGTGTTGGCGGTTGTGGGGATAGGACTGGCCCAGGTCTTCCAGGTGCCTGCCCAGAGCCAACTGCTGGGTCACAAAGACACATGTGCATATGTGGTAATTGTTAGAGATGCCTTTGTGACATTCCTTCCTGTCTGTGAAATGGGAAGAAAGCACTGGTTCTGTGATGTTGGCCTTACTGCTTAAGTCTTTTGTCCATCTGCTCCTGTGGAAGATCATTCCTCACAGGTCTGTGTAGCACGGAGAGAATGCCAGTTTCCTCACCATTGCCCAGCTTGTTCCTGTCCCTGATGTGCAGCTCAGGTGTCCCATCCCGTTTGCCTACATGTTAATACCCTCTAACATGCACACAACCCCCTGCAGTATGACAGCAGGCAGTGCCCCACTCCCTGCACTCCTTGCCTGGCTCCTTGCACACCCACACAGCACAGCAGAATGTGTGTCGTGGGGCCAGCGCCGCTGTGTTTTGGGGCCTGTTTGCTAGTACTGCTTCTCTGTGGTGTGCAGGCAAGACCTGGATTTGACCCCTGCACACACAGTTTGTCTCAGTCTGCCGTCCAGGGGGTCGGGGTAGAACAGGCTCCTGCCAGGGATGCTGCTGGAGGGCAGCGGGTCCCAGATGGCTGCATGGAGCAGGCTGTGAGGGAGCCATTGCTCTCTGGGGCAGGTAACAGGACTGCTGAGGCTGGGGGGGTGGGGGGGAGCCAGCCAGGAAACAGGGGCCCCCATGCCTTGAGCTTTTGGAGAAAGCCGGAATAAGGAGCAGGCACGCTGAAAGGAATGGGCTGCCACAGAGCCTCCCTCAAACCAGAGATTTCTACAGACCCCGGTAAGGTTTGTGGAGCTGTCTGCTCTGGTCCTGTCTTCTACATTCTCATCCCCATATTCCAGCCACAGCACCTTTTCTGGGGGCTGTGTCCCCTGTTCCGCCTGCCCACATCCGGCCCAGTAACTCCCTTGTGTCACGTGAGCCCTGCTTCAACCTCCAACAAGTCTGAGAGGACTTTCCCTCTCCCCCAGCTTTGTTCTGCGGACTCTGTCAAAGCCTGTCCCTCCATATCACATTGCCATGGCTTGCTCACGACTGTACCCCTGCGCCTTGCACCGGGCCAGGTGGCAAAAGTGGGGGGTGAGCACAGCTTCCCCCTCCTCCCGCCACCACGGGAGCATTCAGGCAGGAGAAGTAGCCCCTGGTTCTGTGCAGCCCACCATCTTCCCCCGTGCCAGGCCTGCCATCCTGCTGACTCCCTTTTGTCTCCCTGCAGACGACGATGCCTTTGAGCCAGCAGAGGCCAGGCCACCAACCCCAGGAGATGGTGGCGGTGAAGGTGCATCACCCCGGCGCCTGGAGCACCCTGTGCCTGCCACAGGGGCCTCTCTGGCAGACCTGGAAGACTCAGCCGACAGCAGCAGTGCCCTGCTTGTGCCCCCTGACCCTACCCAGAGTGGGAGCACCCCAGCGACAGAGGCGCTGCCAGGGGGCGGCCGCCACAGCCGCAGTTCCCTCAATACCGTGGTGTAGAGGATGGCCCAGCCCACGGCCCCAATGGGCAGAGAGCACCTTTTTGCTGACAAGAAAACACTGATCCCTGTGGGAGATTTGAGGGGCCCCCAAGTGAGTCTGGACCCAGCTGCACTGCCGCACACCCGCTGACGGCGTGCATGTACGAGTAGAGACCACACCGACCTCCCGAGGGAGCAAACACCTGCACCGAGTCTCCTTGAGGGCTCCAAAAACATGCTTAGCTTTGGGTCCCTGTCTTTTTCTTTCCAAATGGCAGAAGAATGACGAAGTTTGTTCAGACCACACGTTTCAGAAGTAGGGAACAAAGAAGGCACTGTGGGCACGGGTGGGAGTCAGACCACACCTGGCTTTGGTGGGCCTGCTCGCTGCAGCATGCCGTCCAGAGGAGCCTGCCAGCCAGCCACTGAGCCCTGGGGCTGCCACGTGTACCTCGCTAGCCACTGTTCAGGAGGAGCACTTCCAGGCACCACTGTGTGTGTGGACTGTCAGTATAGTCTGGGTGGTTGGTCTGCCTCAGGGTAGATGCTCTTGGAGGTTACTATAGTGGCCGCTCTGAGGATACCCCCCAGCCCAGCCATGAACATCAAGGGTGACCCTACCCTGGGTTGGGGGCTGGCCTGGGCCTCTGGTGCCCAAGACCCTCAGAGGGGGTCTTGGAAGGAAGTTGAACTCTCCACTCTGTCTTTCAAGCTGGGTCTCTGTGAAGCCCAGTTCTGTGCCAGGGGGCCCTGGCCCTACCCTGTCATTTTTCTCCCCAGCATTGCTGTGCATGGCTCCCTCAAGAGGCAACCCTGGAGCTGGGCCAAGGCCCCTAGCCACGCATGAGTGTCCTGGCCCTGGATCCTCCTTTGGGGGTTGGGGGCTAAGCCAGCCAGTCCGCTACCCTCTGGAGCCCCCCACTCCTATTGAATTTGCTCGTGGGTCTGGTCTGCCCCCCCACCCTATCTTGTTTGTGCCATAAAGGGTTGTTTCTTTGGAGGGAGGGGTGGCTGAAACTAATGCCCTGGGCTGTGTCCATCTCCTGAAAGTCCACTTGCACACCACCACCACTGAGCCGAGTGCCCAGTGGCCGCATGCCACCTTCCCATCCTCAGCAGCTCGGGGTGCTGGGTTCCCTGCCCAGGGGCCTTTTGACCAAGGGACCCTGTTGCCTGCTCCTGGGCAGTGGTCTTGTCTCCTGACACGGGGCTTTTAGCATTTCTGAGGTTTGGAGATTAAGCGGGTTCTGTGCGATTTTTAGCACATCCATATCTTTTCTACGTTGAATGTCTGGATCTTTTCTTTCTGTGTGTACGCGTGTGTCTGTGTGTGTGTGTACATCTGTGTCCAAGTTTTGCAGGTGGTGGCGGTATGCCAGAATTCGGCCTTGGGGCCCCAGTTTCCCAGGCCAGCCATGGCATCTTCGGCAGCACTGAGGTGTGGCCAGGTCTGCACCTCTGCCCCTTGGCTGAGAGCATGGAGCCCTGCTCCTGGTCCCCCTTGTAGCTCTTCCAGACCAGCATGCAGTGACAGGAGGGTTGACTAGAAGTGGGTGTTTCTGTGGTGCTTTGTGGTGACAGACCTCGGTGGCACAGTCCAGTCCTAGGCATGTTCTCACACTCTCCCATTGGAAACCCATTGTGTTCTTCCAGTATGGAATGAGATTTTTGAGTTTCCCCACAGAACTGTCATCCCTTGAGCCGGCCAGAGGTGTGAATTTTGAACTGCCTGTCTAAGCTCGCAGGATCCAGCGTGCTGGAGGCAGGACTCGGGCTGCATGCCAAACAGGCCTGAGCTCCCCTTGCCATAGGGCTGATCCTTCAAGAATACACCCTGGGCACGTGTGCCCCACGTTGGCTGCTGAAGACAAAGCAGGAAGTGTGTTGTGCCTCCAGCGTGCTGGGCTCAGGGGAGCCGAGGTCTAGAGCAGCAGCCACAGGTCTTACTGGTGCCAGGTGAGTGTCCTGGGCGTGTCTGCTTTGGAGTGACTATCCCAGCGGAGCACATAGGGGCCTGACTTCAACAGCCGAGAGTCCTGCACAGCTCCCCTGTCTCTGGCCCAGACCTCAGAACCATGTGTTGACAGGGCAGTTGGCACAAGATGTCTGGGACTGGGGAGCTCCCTTTGGGGACCGAAGGACTGCTGGGGCCAATCAGGCATGCAGGAGGCATTGAGGAGGTGGCCTGAAGTATGGTGGGCCCGCTTCTGGACTGGCCAGGGTTCTGTCCCAGCACCAGGGTGCTCAGCCCGCTGGGGTCCTTGGGCTGCACAGAGGCCTGCATGCCGTGTGTGCAGGAGCTGGTGCCTAGGAGTGAGCTCTGCTGGAGGGCGGTTGTGAGGGGAACAAGGTGGGGAAGCCAGGGTCTGCCTGGCTGCCCTTGGCCTCCTGTCCAATTGCCGCCCTTTGTTAAGTTCTAACTGCTCCAGGGTCTGATGAAGAATCCCAAAGCCAACCCGAGCTGAGACTCTTGTGCTCCTGTGATTGACTGGGCTCCCAGAGGTACAGGCCAGGCTCTTGGGAGGGGCCTTTTCCCCCAGGACCCGACTTACCTGGTGGAGGAAGGAGTCGATACTGTACATTGCCTCGATGCCTGTTTTTTATGTTCTCCTTTCACTAAGGGTTTTAGTTTGGGTTTATTTTTGGTTGGGTTGGCACTAATCCTTTTCTTAAGATGCTGTGAGAACCATTTCATCCAAATGCCAAATAAATTTGTGTTCTGGAAGAGGCGTGGTCAGTCTTTGGTGTGGCCTAAGTTGCGATGGGAGACTCCAGCCAGGGTGGCTGAGATGGGTGGATGGAGGAGTTGGGGCATCTAGGTGAGCCAGGCTGGGGTGCAGGGCTCCAAGATGCCCCACTGACCATGGTCCTTTCAATAATTTCCCAGTCTGTGATGGAGGAACAAAAGGGTGTCCAGGGGACTCAACCTCAGGTGGGTCCTTGTGCTTACCTTCCTAACCCAGCGTCCTGGCAGTCAGCTCCATCCTGGGCAGGGGGATCCTGGGGGCCTGACAGGCTAGGGGCCAGGGTTAAAAAAGGAACAGGGAGTCCCTTGGTGTGGATAGGAGCTTCGAGGACAGCATCCCTCATTTCTGAACATACCTGCTAGGGTGGTGGTGGGGGTCCTGGGTGCCGTCAGCACTGCTGACAGCGCCCCTTCCCCAAAGTGGGGAGAGCCTGACCCTCTAGGGATTGGAGAAAGATACCCCAGCCCACCCCATCTCCCTTCACATCACTGGCCCAATTATGCTCACATCCACAGGCACACACATGCTGGGTAAAGAGCTTTCCAGTGTTGCTTTCTCTCCCAGCTACACCAAGAGGCAGCAAAATCAGCTCCACTTTCCAGGAGAATGAATTGAGGGGCTGAGGCTCAGGCCACAGCCTGGAGTCAGAGCCTCAGGAGCTGCTGGGGAAGCCTGAAGTGTCCCCACCAGGCTGGTGTGGGGCAGAGTGGGAGAGCTGTGGCTTCCCAAAGACCTGTTGGTGGAGTAATCCCCCAAAGGAGGGCCTTTTCCCAGGTGTGCGGGGCGGCGTGGGGGGGTGGGGGAGACACCTATACAAGAGAGCCTATGGTCTTTGGGAGGTCCCAGGCCCACAACAGAAGGGAAATACACCCTCCTCACCCCAGCCTCAAAAGTCAAGGGCACTGGGATTCAAAGTGCCCTCCCCTTTCATTTCCATCCTTACTTGGTGGCCTTGGCATGTCACTCCTGGCCCCCAGCCTCTGTTTCCTCCTCTTTAAGTGGGCATAATAGCGCCTCCCCCCAATTAATTGGGGGAGTCTGTTTAAAGTGTTTTGCTCCGGTAAATGCCAGCGATTGTTGCTGGAACACAGCCGCGGCCCTGGGATCAGAGCATGTGCCTGGTGATCTCAGACCTCTGTCTTCTCTGCTGGTGGCCCTGCCTGGACACCGCCCCCTCTGACCCTCTCTGCAGTGGCCTGCCAGAGAGCCCACAAGACTTAGCCACGCCCCTAAGCCCACCCCACTAATAAACAGCTGCCTAGCCTGCCCCACAGTTCTCTGGCACTTTCCAGTCCTCTGGAGTCACAGTGGCTGCTGCACCATGCGGTCTCCAGGCTTTGCACTCGCCTTCCTCACTGTGCCACTGGTGGTGCGCGGGGACTCAGAGGGTGAGCACCTGGACCCTGCCCATCTCGAATTCTACCCTTCTCGAATCTACCCTCCCTTGCAGCTCCCCCTTCTCCCTGTAAAGCTCTGCCACTGGGGGGTTTCTTTGGGGGAGGAGATGTTGGGGTCTTAGGAGAGGAGGAGCCCCATTCTTGCATGGAGCTCAGAGAGAGCCCAGGTTGCTGTCCCTCATCTCAGTTCCCTGTCCACTGTCCGCAGGCACCTGGTGCTACGACTCCCAGGACCCAAAGTGTGGTGAGGACAGAGTGTCATGTGAGGCTATATGGTATCAGTCTTTGTCCTGTGGCCACTAGACAGTCTGATGCTAGCATGAACCAAAAGCAGTGTGCATGCCAAGCTTCTCTGGTTTCTGCAGGTTTGTGTCTGGAGTCCTGGGCCACAGTGGCTGTCTGGGTACCAGGCAGCATGCGTGTGACCCCCCCCCCCCCATGCCTGTGTGTCTGTGTTTGTTGCTGGTGTGATCTCCAGTCCTGGCATGTGTGCCAAGCTGTTCATATAAGTGGGGACTGTAAGGCTGTCAGCATGGTCAGCCCATGTGTGAGCAAGTGATACATGTCCCCAGTGTGGGTGTGTGACTGTCGTGCCAGGAGACCCTTCCATCCCCATTCCCTATGGGGCACTCTAGCTACAGGTGACTGTGTGTCAGAGTATGGCCCAGACCAGGTGGTGCCTACCTACGTGAGAGTGTTACAAACATTATGGCCAGGCTAGGTCGGGGTACGTGTGGCAGTTGTGACCTGTCCAGGTGTGTGGGTGAGCAGGAAGGAGCTTCCTGAGGCTGGGCGATTCTCTAGGTATGTGCAGGAGGGAGGGAGAGAGGCACTGCCTTCCTCTGTGTATCCCCAAGTTGTCCCCCGAGCCCCCCCCCATATATCCCTGACCTTGTTCCCTCAGGCCCCACCCACTGGAAGGAGATGGCCCCTGCCTGTGGGGGCCCAGCCCAGTCCCCCATCAACATTGACCTTCACTTGGTTCAGCGGGACCCCACCCTGGGACCCTTCATCTTACAGGGCTACAACACAGCACCTCCAGGCCCGTGGACCCTGGAGAATGATGGCCATACAGGTCAGTACCCTACGGCCAGGATCCCCACAGACACAAGCTGAAACCCACCTTGGAGTGAGAACTACCCCCCAACACACCCATAAGGATCAAAATCTCCACAAAGAGCACAGGAACATCCATACTCGCTGGTAGACACCCCCAACAGGGGTCATGAACCCCCACATACAGGTGTCAGGATCCCCCTAACAATAGCAATCAGCCATTGTCCCCGAGGACCAGAAGTCGGGACATTCCCAGAAGTCAGAGCCCCTCACAGCACCTCGGAAGTCATCACAGCCCCCCAGTATCACACACAGCTGTGGTGGGTCAAAACTCCCACCACAGGAGGGCCACCCTCTTCTCCCCCTCATTGCAGGGTAGGTTTTTTCCACTGCCATCTGCTGACCACCAGAGGACCTATTCCATGGAAGCCCGGCCAGGGAGCAGACTAGCCCAAAGGGGTCCTGTGCTGGCACTCTGTGCCCTAACAGCACAAGGGCAAGCGGGTGGAGGGAAAGAGTGTCATGTGTTCCTTTACCCCCAGTGCTGCTCCACATAGACGCTGGCCCACAGAGCCACCTGGAGATTCGGGGCGCCGGGCTGCCACTGCCTGCCTACCGCGCACTGCAGCTGCACTTCCACTGGGGGGGCCCTGGTCGAGCAGGTTCAGAGCACAGCCTGGATGGGCAGCGCCGCCCCATGGAGGTGGGCTTGGGTAGGGGGTAGGGTGGTAGGTGTGCCCTGTGGAAGGAGCAGCTGGTACCTCTCACGGTCTGTGCCTCTCCAGATGCACGTGGTCCACATGAACACGCGGTACCAGAGCATGGGGGAAGCTCGAGGTCACCCCGATGGGCTGGCTGTGCTGGCGGTGCTGTTAGTGGTGAGGGAGAGGCTGTGCAACTCCTGGCAGTGAGGGAGGGACAGAGGAGTTCTGTGACTCCTTGTGCTTCCCAGAAAGGGGGTCTGCAAAGGGAGCAGAGTGGGCCTGTAGAGTTTTGGTGGGGCTGTTGGGGGAGTCTGTACGGTGTATAGGATTTAAAGAGTTCTGTGGGAGGATGGGGCCAAGGAGAGGTACCGGGTCTGCAGGGTCAGTGGGGAGGGAGGGTGACCCTTCCCCCAGCAGATCTCCAAGCTGCCCCCACTGGGAGCCTACCCCCATCCCACTTACAGTCTCCTCTAGACCTCTCCCCACCTCAGATTTCCCCTTTGGAGACCCACCCACTCAGAGCCCTTCTCACTTGGAGCCCCCTCCCCAGGAGCAGGACACTGACAACGCCAACTTCTCCGTCCTGGTATCCAGCCTGAAGAACGTGTCTGAGCGCGGTGAGGAGCCACGGGGTCGCACCCGGGGCGCGGGGTTAGCTGGGGGCCGCGGGGTCGGCTGGGCACAAGGAGGCCGATTGCAATCCCACCTCCCCTCCCCGGCCCAGGAGTCTCTGTGAATCTGGCCTCCACCTTCCCGCTGGCCTCGCTGCTGCCGGGCGCCTCAGGCCTCTCACGCTACTACCGCTACTCGGGGTCGCTGACCACGCCTGGCTGCCAGCCTGCGGTTGTCTGGACTGTCTTCGAGGACGCGGTACCCATCGGGCGCTCACAGGTGGGGCCCCCACCCTTTCCACTGGGCAGCTCTGCCCTCTTCCCTCCCTCCCGCAGCCCCTGCCCACGTCTTAACCTGTCTCTGCTCCGAGCCTCAGGTGGCCCAGTTCCAGACCATGCTCCAGGCTGGGCTCCCCGGCTCTCACCCTGCACCGCTCACCGAGAACTTCCGCCCGCAGCAGCCTCTCGGGGGTCGCAGGGTCTCGGCCTCTCCAGGTGCCTCCATCCGCGCAGCAGCCTCGGTGCCCGCCCCAACCCTAGCCCGTGTGCACGCGGCTCTGCTGGGCCTGTGGCTCTGGCAGAGCCCCTAGGAACCAGATTCGACCCCTTCCCGCAATAAACGATACACAGAGTGACCTTGGCCTCACATATTTTGCGGGGGTGGGGTGGGAATACACTACCTCTCCCACGGAGGCGAGATTCCTGCCCGAATTCCACTGAGGCCTCAGTGTGCCTGCCATACAACAGGGGACCCCTGAGCGACCCTCCCCCACCCCATCACAGCCAGTCCCATACCTGTATCCAGAACATACACACCTCCCCAGATCCCTCTGATCCCCCATTTCCAAGGAGAAAAACTAGCAGGTCTTGGAAACGCCACCTGTTAAAGTCTAATACTACACTTTATTTAAAAACAAAAACAAAAACAAAAACAAAAAAAAAACAAGCTGGCTGACCCCAGGACACTGTGCGCTATTAAATGATGACTTCAACTGACGTTTCCGAAGCCAGGAGGTGAGAAGCTACCGGTTCCAGGCTCTGCTGCAGGCTGTGCTAAGTGGGGTAGGTCCTGGTGACAAGGACAGCTAGTGAAGGGCTCTCTGTGCAAGGTGAAACCACTCCCCGGTGACACTGGGAAGTTAGGCTATGGAACCTGAGTGTAGGGTGACACTTTCTGGAGAGACAGTGGTGTCCAGGTGTCTGCCTGTGGTGAGGCTAAGTGAAAGGTTAAGTGTCCTTGGTGTCACTGTCCATAACGAAGCTAAGAGTCCCAAGAACATTGACTAGATGCCACTGTGCCCAGGCAATGTTGTCCAGTAAGAGTTTGGGTCTGTCAGCAGAGTGAAGCTGGCCAGGGACTAGCTGTGGTCCAGTTGATGCCCTGCAGACTGCGGTTGTATATCCAGGCGGCATTGCCCTGGGTGAGTCTGTGTCCAGGTAACAATGTCCCAGCAGCCCACATGTCCCTAACATCTATTGAGTAGTGTGTGGGTCACACACTATATCAGTGTCTGGAGGCCCAGCCTCCAGCCCAAGACCCTTAATACAAAACAAATACAAACAAAAACCTGTAACACCCTCCCCTGAGAAAGACCCTTGGGCTCTCCCGGAGGCTCTCTGGGAGGCTGCCACATCCCTGGCCCAGACCCTTCTGCAGCTCTAAGGCCAGAAAGGTATCCACCCCTCTTCCAGCCCCCGACTCAGTCTCCAGCGAAGATCACTGGCTGCGCGGAGGCTCTCCGCACTCCCCAGACGTGACCCCCGACAGTCCTCAGCTTTGGCGCGTCCCGCCACCCACACCCTAATGCTGGAGCGCTAGCAGGCGGCTTCTGAGGACCCTTCTCCATCTACAAGGGTGGTGTATCTGTCCATATAAATAGATAGGAGGAGGGCACTTCCTGCACCTGGTCGCGGCTACCCTCGGCAGGGCAGCCCTCAATCCCCGCCGCCCTGCGGGGCCCCTGGCGGCAGCGGCGTCTTCTTGAAGTTCTTCCAGGCCAGGGCCCGGTTCGCGCTGCCGTCGGCAGGGCCGTCCGGTGCGTCGTCGGCGTGCCTCGCGACCGTGGCCAGGGCGTTCATGGTGCCCAGCGCTCGCAGCAGGGTCGGGCCGCGGGGCGCGGCGCGGGGGACTGCGCGGGGCTCCCGGCGGGCGGACCGCGGCGGGGGCGGCAGCAGTGCGCGCAGGGCGTCCAGCTCGGCACGCAGCTCCGCACGCAGCGCCTCGAGCCCCGCGCCCAGCTCCGCGCGCACTGCCGCCAGGCCCTCCTGAAGCCGCCGCTCGCTCACCTCCAGGACGCCCGCCGGGTAGGTGGCCCCGCCGCGCGGCTCTCCGCACACAGAGCACACCGAGCCGCTGCTGCGCGCGTCCGCTCGCTCCCCTGCCCCCGGCGCCCGCGCCTCCCCCGCCGCAGCCCCTGCCCGCTCCACCAGCCGCAGCAGCCGGGGTGCGTCGGCCCGCACCGCCGCCTCGGCCCGGATCTGGCCCCGCAGGCGAGCCAGGCGGCCCGGGGCGCGGGCTTCTTCAGGGCCTGGCCCGTTGGGCTGCGGCCCGTTGTCCCGTCGGCGGCCAGCGGCCCGTCGCAGCGCCTCGCTCGCGCCGTACACACTGCGCGCCTGGGCCCACGGGCGCCCGGGTTCCACCGCCATCCGTGCCGCAGCCGCCACCGCCACCGCCACCGGCGCTGGGCCTGGCCGGGAGCTCCAGCCCGCAGCCTAGCGACCGCTGGGGCCCCGGCGACGCTCCGTGGAGAGGGCCCCCGGGATGGCTGTGGGAATGACTGAGGTCTCGTGGGGGTGGGGGTGGGGGGCGGGCAATCTGGCCTGGGCCCGGGGAACTCCGACAGGGCGAGAGGGGGTGGTAGATGGAGCGCCAGGGAACGCGGGGGTGTGGGCAATGCAGGCAGCCTTGAGTGTGCTAGACCTGCCCAGGGGGACTGTGCTGTCGGTGGGTCCAAGCGTGGGTCGAGGAGCTTGGACCGGCTTTTGAGCAGGAGGTGACAGGACGTGGAATGAAGGCTGCAGAAGCCTAGGCGCCCAGACCAGAGTCAGGAAACAGGCTCACACCATATACTCCAAACTACTGTCCTGATCACAGTCAGGGGAAGGCAGGTGTGGTTATGGACCCACCTGTCCCCAGTCCTCCTCTCTGGCTAGGGCCACCACCTCCATACTATAGTTCAGGCCCCCCACCCCCACCCCCCACAGCTGCAGGAATCCATCCTCCTCACAGGTACCTCCATTCAAGCCCTTCCTGGTCTGGGTATCTCCCTGCTGAGCCCCAGTCCTCAGGAAGCCACTGGATGACCTGGCCCACCCCACACTATTCTGGCCATGTCTTCTTTTACCTGCTCTAATCCAACCTCCACCCCTCTGGGACTTTGCTCAGGCCGTTTCTCTGCTGGGAATGCCCCCCGCCACACACACACACACACACACACACACACACACACACACCCCATATACCTGGCAGCTTCCACTCATCCCACTTCTGCAGGGCAGCCTTCTTTGGCCACCCCAGCTTCCAGCAGGTGACTCAGACCCCACACCCACAGCCTGTTTAAATGGCTCTCTGTTCTCTGTCCACCTGGATTCACAGTAGGGGCCCTGAGCACAGGATGACTAGGTCGCTTAGTTCCCAGAGATACTAAACATGCCAGATGTTGGATGCAGGAGTAAATGAGTGAATGAGTCTGGGGCTGAGCATCCTGGGTGGGGCAGGGCCGTTACCACCCACCCTAGTCAGCCAACGCACCTCCTCAGGCCTGGCATTCAAGACCCTCATGGTCACCTGTGCTGGCTTTTCTGTCCCTGCCATCTTTTCCATTGTGTGGGAGCTCCTCACTACTGCACTCCAGTCTTTCTCACCCTGGTGCCTTCACACATGCTGCCTGTGTCCATCACAGGGTCATGGGCAGTGCACTGTGGGCCCCTCTGGAGGGCAGTATCCCTCTACCCTGCATGTTGTTCTCACTGAACCCTAGGGGCTAGTTAGGACTCCGGGTGCCCTGGGAGCCTCCCCAGTGAATTGTGGGGAGGGAGGGTCTGGCGTGGGTCCTGGCTGGGCTGGGAGGGAGATGGCAAGGCAGCCACTGGGACCTGTGTCCCTAGATCCCACAGGGGCCTAGCCTCTATGCAGCTCTGTGCCTGTGTGTGTGTGTGTGTGTGTGTGTGTGTGTGTGATTGAGGATGCTGCCAACCCTGTTCTTTGGCAGTCCTGGCCCTGGCCACCATGAATGCTCCTAGATCCCCTCTATTCATTCATTCATTCATTCATTCATTCATTCGTTTGTTGATTGCAGCCTGTCTCTCTGGAAGGTACAAGGAGAGGTGAGAATTTGGCACTCTGTCAACCTCAGACAACCACCCCCCCATTCCTGCTGAGTCACCGGGCCCCCTGGGACCTCTAGCATCTGTTTCTGCTGGTCCCTAGAGCCTCGTTAACAATACTCTTGCCCTCCTCCCTTTAGTAATTAAAATACTGCAGGCCAAAATACCCTGGATTCCTTCCCCAGGCCTGCTAGAGTCAAGCTGTGTGACCCAGGGGCTCTGCCTTCTCTGAGCCTCACCTATGAAATGAAGGAGACCCCTAAGATCCCTGGGAGGGGACAGCAGGAGGGCTGGAAAAGGCTGGGGAGAGCAGAGGTAGACAGACTCCAGATTGGTGATGTGGTATGAGAGCCAGGAAGGGCAGAGCTGGGCTGCCTGGGCGGGCAGGGCTGGGCTGCCTGGGGAGACAGGGGCTATGAGGTTTTCCCTGACTGTTGAGGCTGATGGAGAGATGTGATATGAACAAAGCCTTTGCTGCGGCGAGGAGTTCACGATCCTACAGGTGCTGCAGGATGAGGTCATGGCTGGTGGTAGAGTCCCAGAGTCAGGTTGTGAAGCATGACAGATTGCACAGGAGCAAGTGTAGAGTGGGAAGGGAGGCCCCAGGGACCCCGACGAGCCCTGAGGAGGGCTGCAGAGGTATTGGTGAGGAGTGAACAGGCAGCTGTGGTCAACATGACCCTGAAGCCCCTGAGGTCAAATCCAGCAATGGTCAAGAAATAGGTTGTGGTGGGCGCCTCGGTGGCTCAGTTGGTTAAGCGGCCGACTTTGGCTCAGGTCATGATCTCGCGGTCCGTGAGTTCGAGCCCCACGTCGGAGCCTGTTTCAGATTCTGTGTCTCCATCTCTCTGACCCTCCCCCGCTCATGCTCTGTCTCTGTTCAAAAATAAATAAACGTTAAAAAAAAAATTAAAAAAAAAAAAAAAGAAATAGGTTGTGGAGACCCCAGCCCGAGCTTCATGGGTGGAGGGGCCAGCAGAAGCTGAAGATTAGAGGTGGGGGAATAGGTTGGAGAGCCCTTGCCCCAGGCTGGTTGGTCAGAACAGAGGTAGCTTCAGAAGGAATGGGCCAAGAAGGGACAAAGCTACTGAGCCAAGGGGACCAGCACACAGGCCTGCTTTCTGCTTCTGCTTTCTGGAATATCCTAATAGCCCAGCCTGCCCAGCTCCCTGCACTGTGCAGGGCCCAGCTTCTTCCCCACTCTGGCCCTGTCTGTGTGCCTGGGCCAGGGGCCAGGTCTGCTGGGGGTGAGGAGGCTGGCTGTGACTGTGGGAACACCAGCTCCAGACACTGTCCCCATCTAGGTTCTGTGCATTCAAGTGGGCCCTTCTGCACAGGCAGAGTTGGGTGATTCGTGGGCTTTGCCACTTATTAACTCATTAATGGTTCGGGGCCCCTGCAGAGCCTGGGGAGGAGGGAAAACCCTGAGGCTCTGCCTCTGCCTGGAGAAAGGGGGCGGCCTCCATGGGACTTAACTGCCGTCACCTTTACACTCTGTTACCATTAAACCCTGGCAGCCATCCAGAGAAGACGTTTTATTTTCCAAAGCCCGAGGACCAGGTGGCTTTGTATGTGGGAGGGGACCTGATGGCCTCAGAGGGGGCAGGGGAGCCTCACAGTCATCACGGGAGTGTCTAGAAATGCAGATGCCCAGGTCGCCCCCTCCCCTGACCCTGTTAGGTAGAACTGCTTCAAGGCAGGGTGGTATTTGTCTTTTTCCACCACTGTCTTCACACCAAGTTCTGGCCCATCTTGGGTCTCAGTGAAGGGGGCACATGGAAATGCAGGTGGGGGTCCGTGAAGCTGGCTCTGAGGGCCCGTGTGGGGAGGGAGACCCCTGAGCCACCAGCCATCCTGGGAAGAAAAGGGGTTAGCTTTGGAGCTGGTCCTGGAAGGGGCAGTGCAGGCACAGGGTCCAGGGTGTGGGCTGCTACTTTCCTTTCTGGTCACAGACCCTGGGCCTCAACATAGACTCCAGAACATAGGTGCCCACCCATTCTCTACTCCAGCTATGGTGCTTGCTCTAGGAGCCAGACTGACTAGGCCTTTGGCTGTGAGCAAGCAAGGCCAGCTTGGCTGGGACCTGGACCTTGGGCCCAGGGCACTTAGGAAGGGAAGGCCGTGGTGCCTTTTTGGCCCCCAAAGTGCAGGCCATGTAGTAGAGGTTCAGTGGACTAAGCCAGCAGGTCTGGCTTGGGCCATTGTTCAAGACACCATTCTGGGCTGGTTTGTTCTGCCTTATGGGCTTCTGGTGGCCCTATTGCCTCGCCTCAGTGTTCCCCTTATCAGAGCCCAGGTAGAGTCTTTCCTGGCCAGGAGATGGTGAGGGTGTCAGAGGTGACAGATGTTGGGAGGTGTGCAGGCACCATGGGAGGCCTGTAGCCTAAAGGGCAGATCCGTCTACTCTGGGGCCCTGCTGCCCAGACCCCTGAGCTGCAGCTGTCTCCTCATTTAAAGAAGGGGCCAGAGGGTCCGGGGCTTCCTGTGGGGACTGGACTTGGGCACACTTTGCCCCTGAACACCCCCTGGCTACCAGGCCCTGGAACTGTGCCTTGGCCTGCTGGTGGCTCTGGCTACCCAGACATTCCCTAGGAACTGTCCTGGGGCAAGTGGCTCTGCAGGGGACAACTCATTACCCAGTAATGACCTTGTCTGACCTCAGTAATGGCTCATTACCTGGTAATGACCTTGTTTGCCTCATCCTGGCGTCAGCAGCCCTAGAAATGTCTGGCCTGGGTTGGCTCTGACAAGTCAAGACCGTGGCCTTCAACCTCCCAACTTGCCCCAGATGGGGCATCAGGCCTGCCAGCATCTGTGTGCCCTGCAGGCCCAGGCTTGGCTTCCAGTGGGAAAATTCTGGGTTCCTGACCCTACCCCCACCTCAGCTGCACAACCTGGGCAGGTGAGCCCTTTAACCTCTGTGCCTCACTCACCCACAGGTGGGGCAAGAGGGTCCTCATGGGGCAGTGAGGCGGGCTGCCTCTAAGGGACACTCTCTGCTCACACAGGGCTCCTCAGGGGCTCCCCTTCTGCCAGCTGGCTGGGGGCTCCAGTCAGGGCCATCCTCACAACAACTGGCCCCTGGGATGGCCCCTCGTCTTGCCATTCCTGGTATAGGAGACTATGAGGGGGGTCTGAGGGGTGGGTCAGCCTGCTCCATCAGGGTCCCCTCCACCCCCTGTGGCCAAAGGTCACTTTTCTGTCCTCATCTTTGATCTTTTAGCAGCACTGACACAACTGGCTATGCCCTTCTCATGCCCTCCTGGTGACCCCAGACCCCGGCAGACACCTCTCACTCCCATGCCATACCCCCACCTGCCTCACTTCTCCAAGCCTCAGGTTTCGCCCTTGCCTTCTCAGTGGGAGCCCTTAGCCTTCTGGTTAAGACGCTCCTCTGCCCAACATGAGCTCCCACGTCACTCCTGCAGAGCCTCGGGTCCTGTGTGCCCCCAGGGTTTGGACCGGCCCCTCAGTGATCTGCTTCCTCTTGTCCACCCAGCCAGCATCCCACCTCCAGGCCATGCACGTCCTGCTCCCTCAGCCTCAGGTCCCAATTTACACAGCCTCCTAGAAAGGCCTTCCCTGACCCGGGGGCCCTTCTCCATGCTACCCTTGCATCTGTCTAGCTGGCACTCACCAAGCTTTTCAGTTCCACCTGGAATGTTGGGTCTCTGGTCTCTATCTTTCTTTGGGTTTGACTTCCAAGAGGGCAGGGGACACCCCTGCATCCTCAAGGTCCAGAAAATTGCCTGGCACAGTGGGCACAGCATAAATCCACTATCAGTGAGTAAAGGTGTCTGTACTGGGATTGGCTTTGAGTAAGCACTCAGTGTTGGCTTTATTATTTCCAGGCCTGCAGGGCTAGGGGTGCTCATGGCAGTGCCAGCTGTCAGGGCTGGCTGTGTCTCTAGTGTTCTCTGTCCAGGACAGGGTCCTTGCTCAGCTCAATCCTAGGGCCTGGAGTTGGCCCTGGCCAGGCTCTCTGCCCTCGCCTTCCACATATAGAGGCTGTGTCCCACTTCTGTGGCATGGTGGGATGGCAGGGGAGGGGATAGGGAGCATATAAGTGGGGGGTTTGCTGTTGGGGAGCAGGCCTGGGACACATAGGGGGAAGCAATTCAGGGTGCTATTCAAGCAGGGAGAGAGTGTCAGGGCAAGGAAGAGTTAGGGGAAACATGAGCTGGAGGGATGAACTGAGGGCAGTATGGGAGGGTGTATGTCACAGGAGGGGAGCCCTGGCTCCCCACCTACCCCACTGAACCCCCTCTGAATCCTTTCACAAGTCTAGCTGAGGGAGGGAGAAATGGGACTGTAGGTATAGACTACTTTCCAAGATTTGAACCGGGTCGTGTCTGACATTTATGTGTATCCTTGTAAGTAACACCCACATCAAGATCTTCCCCCCTACACCTTCCTGTCTCAAAATTAAGTTTGAAGGAAATAAATTTTCTCTTTATTATGTGTTTAATGTACTGTATAATAACACAAAATACCATGTAACATATATACACTAAAAGCATCATAACAGAACAACTACCTGTGAATCAACTACCCAATCCAGGAATTGCTTCAGTACAAGTGACTCATCTCCTTGTCTCCAAAGGCACCTTCTGTCCTGAATTGCATGTTTCCCTGGATTATACATATATATATTTTTTTCATGTATGTACATTTTCATGTATATCATTTCATGTATATACGTATAAACTTTGTGCCATTTGGTTTTGCTTGTCTTTAAATGTCATAAAAATGACATTACACTGGGTTTGCTCTTCTGGTATTCATTACTAACATTACTTCTGAGATTCATTAGGTTGTGTGGTGTGGCAGCCATTCATTCTTTTTCACTGCTGTATAATATTTCAATTGATTTATCCATTCTCCTGTCAATGGATATTTGAATCATTTGTGTTTTTTGCTATTAGTAACTGTACCTCTGTGGACATTTTTGTACCTGTCCCCTGGGACCCATAGACAAGAATTTCTCAAAGGAATGTATTGGAGAATGGACCTGGTGTAGTACCATGCAAATATTTGAGAAAATGCCAAATTGTTCATGAATACCCACCCTCACCAGCCACATGGGAGGATCTCTGTTGGTTCACAAGTATCTAACACTTGGCCCGGACAGGATTCTTGTATTTTGCCAATCAAGTGGGTATTAATTGATATTTCACTTTGTGCTTCCTTCATTACTGGTGAAGTTGTGCAACTTTTCATATGCTTATTTGCCATTTATGGTCCCAATTCTGTGAAATGCTTGTTCATGGCTTTTACCAGTTTTCCTATTGAGTTGTTTTGGGTTTCTTTTTTCTTATTGAATTATAGGTGTCTTATTTAATTCACTTTTTTAAAAAAAATATTTGTTTATTTTTGAAAGAGTGAAAGCAGGGGAAGGGCAAAGAGGCACAGAGGATCTGAAGCGGGTTCTGTGCTGACAGGCTGACAGCAGCAAACCTGATATGGGGCTAATATGCACAAACTGCAAGATCATGACCTGAGCTGAAGTCAGACACTGAACTGACTAAGCCACCCAGGTGCCCCTTAATTCATTTATTTTTGTCAAAATACGATTTGCAAATAGTATAGTGCGCATATCTTAGATGTACAGGTGTGTTTTTGTATTCATGTTCTCTCATTGTCTTTGTTCAGGCAGCTATAACAAAATACCATAGAGCAGGTGGCTTATAAACAACAGAAATTTATCTCTCACAGTTCTGAGACCGGAAAATTTAAGATCAGGGTGCCAGCATGGTTGCCTTCGGACAAGGGCCCCCTTCTTGGTTCATAGCTCATGCTTTCTGCCTTGTTCTCACTTGGTGGAAGAGGCTAGAGATGTCTCTGGAGCTTCTTTTGTAAGGCACTAATCCTATTCATAAGGGCTCCCTCTTCATGACTTAAGCACCTCCCACAGACTTCACCCCCGTAATGCCATCACACTGGGGATTAAGATTTCAACATATGAATTTGGGGGCAGGGCACACAAATATTTAGGCCATAGCATCCATGTAACTAACACCCAGATCAAGATGTACAACATTTATAGCACCCATAAGTCTCCCTCTCAGTCAGTACCCCCAAAAAGCAACTGCCTTTAAGTCAATAAACTTTAAGTTTGGAATGCTCTTTTGTCTACTATGTGTATATGTGCAACTCTCTTTTCTATAGCAAATGATTTTGGAACTTTCTTTGTGGTGGTGTTTGATGAACAGAAATTTTAAGCTTTAATGTAATTATCAACCGTTTCTTTTATTGCTAGTGATTTTGTGTCTTGTTTAATAAAAATTTTCTTACCCAACAGCAATAAGATAGCATTCTATATTTTCATTTAAAAATTGAAAGTGTTGCTTTTAACATGTAGTCTCATATCTGTATAAAATTGATTTTTGTGTTCAGTGTGAGGTTGGGATTCAATCCTGCTTTTTTTCCATTTAGATAGTGGATTATCTCAGCAGTGTTTATTTGATGTACTACTTCTGTTATATGTACTTGTGTCTATTTTCAGGCTCTCTGGTTTGTTCTATTGGTCATTTTGTCTATCCCTGCATCACTATCAGCGTGTCTTAATTATTATAGTTCTATAAAATGTTTTGTTATCTGGTAAAACAAATCTTCCTATCCTATTTTTCTTCATGAATGTCTTGCTTTTCCATATACATTTGGAGTCAGCTGATCAAATTACACACATGTACACACCCACACTTGAAATTTTTATTGGAATTTTTTATTGGAATCATATTAAATCTGCAGACCAATTTGGGACAGCTTTGTAATACTGAATTCTCCAATCCACAAACATGTTATATTATCTCTTTCATTTAGGTCTTTTAAATATCTTTAAACCAAATTTTATAATTTTTCCATATAGTTTTGCATAATTTTTTCAGTGTTTTACTTATCTTTAGTTTCTGTTGTTATTGTAAATAGCATATTTTAAAATAGTATTTTCTACCTGCTGTATAATTAGTATATAAAAACTTAGCTTATTTTTATATCATAATATTATAGCCAGCTGCATTATTAAACTCTCCTGTTAGTTCTGGTAATATGTAAATTATTTTAGGCTTTGTAATAACAGTATAAAGGAGAGAAAATAGAGCTGTATGAAAGTTTTTGTATACTACTGAAATTAAATTGGTGCTGTATGATTGCTATAAATTAAGATGTGAATTATAATCCCCAAGGCAATCACTAAGAAAACAACTAAAGGGGCGCCTGGGTGGCGCAGTTGGTTAAGCGTCCGACTTCAGCCAGGTCACGATCTCGCAGTCCGTGAGTTCGAGCCCCGCGTCAGGCTCTGGGCTGATGGCTCAGAGCCTGGAGCCTGTTTCTGATTCTGTGTCTCCCTCTCTCTCTGCCCCTCCCCCGTTCATGCTCTGTCTCTCTCTGTCCCAAAAATAAACAAACGTTGAAAAAAAAATTAAAAAAAAAAAAAAAGAAAACAACTAAAATATTTGTGGTAAAAGAAACAAGACATTAGAAAATATCTGTTTAACATTAAAGAAGGCAATAATAGAACTGAGTAACAAATAAAAACATACAGGATATAGAAAACAAATGGCAAGATGGCAAAAGTAAGTTCTTCCTTATCTGTAATCTCATTAACTGTAAATGGATCAAACACTTCCATTAGAAGGCAAATATTGATAGAATGGATTTAAAAACATGATCCAACCATGTGTTGTCTCTAAGAGACTCAATTTAGGGGCACCAGAGTGGCCCAGTCAGTTGAGCATCTGACTCTTAATTTCATCTCAGGTCATGATCCCAGGGTTGTGGGATCAAGCCCACGTTGGGGTCCATGCTGAGTGGGGAACCTGCTTAAGATTCTCTCTCTCTCTCTCTCTCTCTCTCTCTCTCTCTCTCTCAAATAATCAAAAAAAAAAAAAAAAAAAGGAAAGAGAGACTCAATTTAGATTCAAAGACACAAATAGGTTGCAAGGAAAAGTAGGAGGAAAAGATATTCCCTGCAAACATATAACCAAAAGAGAACTGAGTGGCTATACTAATATCAGGTAAAATAGACCTGAAGATAAAACTTGTTACTAGAGACAGGACATTATAGAATGATAAAAGAGTCAATCCATCAACAAGATGTAACCATTTCAAACATATAGACACACAATAAATACACCTAACAATAGGCACCCCCCCCCCAATACGTGAAGCAAAACCTGACACAGTTGAAGGGAGAAATAGACAATTCAACAATAAGACTTAGAGATTTGACACCCCACTTTCAATAATGGACAAAATAACTGGACAGAAGATCAGCAACGAAAGACTTGAAGGACAATAGAAAGCAACTAAACCTCACAGAAAACTATACAGTGCTCCACTCAGCAACAGCAAATGCATATCTTCTCATGTAGACATAGAACAGTCTCCAGGATAAACCATAAAACAAGGTTCCATACATTTAGAAGAAATTAAGTAGGGGCGCCTGGGTGGCTCAGTTGGTTGAGTGTCTGGCTCTTGATTTTGGCTCAGGTCATAATTCCAAGATCATGGAATTGAGTCCCATGTTGGGTTCTGGGATGAGTGTGGAGCCTGATTAGGATTCTCTCTCTCTCCCTCCCTGTCTCTCTCTCTCTCTCTCTCTCTCTCTCTCTCTCTGTCTCTCTCCCTCCCTCCCTCCCCCACTCATTCTCTCTCTCTCTCAAATAAAAAAAAATGAAGTAATACAAAATATGTTCTCTGAACACAAAGGGATGGATTTAGAAATAAAACCCAGAAATTTGGAAAATTCACAAATATGTGGAAACTAAGTAACAAATTCCTACATACCCAGTTGGTCAGAGAAGAAATCACAAGGGAAATTAGAAAACATTTTGAGGTTAATTAAAATGAAAGTTCCAGATACCAAGACTTAATCGATGCAGCAAAAGCACTGTCTAGATAGAAATATATAGCTATAAGCACCTACATTAAAACAGAAGAAAGCTCTTTTTTTTTAAGATTTAATTTTTAAGTAATCTCTACACCTAATGTGGGACTTGAACTTACAACCCTGAGATCAAGAGTCACACGCCCACTGGCTGAGCCAGTCAGGCACTCCCCCCGCCAGCAGAAGACTTTTAAATCAGCAACACAAATTTCTACCTTATTAAACTAGAGAAATTAAATTCCAACTAAATCCAAAACAAGCAAAAACAAGAAAATAATACATATTAGGGTGAAAATAAGTGAAATGGAAAATAGAAAAACAATAGAGAAAACAATGAACACAAAAATTGGTTCTTTGGAAAGATCAACAGAACTGACAAATCTCTAGCTAGACTGGTTAAGGAAAAAAGAAGACTCAAACTGCTAAAATCCAAAATGAAAGAGGGTACATTAATACTGACCAAATAAATGAAACAGACTAATTCCTAGAAAGACACAAACTACCAAAACTGACTCAAGAAGAAATAGATCACCTGAATGGACCTAAAATAAGGGATTGAGTTAATGATCAAAAAACTTTTTACAAAGTCTATGCTTATTGTAATGAGCACTGAGTAATGTATAGAAATCTTGAATCACTATATTGTACACCTGAAGCTAATATCACACTGTATGTTAATTTTAATTTAGAAAGAAAGAAAAAGAAAAGGGTGGAGGGAAGGAAGGAGGGAGGGAGGGAAAAAGAGAAAGAAAGAAAGAAAGAAAGAAAGAAAGAAAGAAAGAAAGAAAGAAAAAGAGAAAGAAGGGAGGGTGGAAGGAAGGTAGGAAGGAAACTGGAGGGGGAAAAAAACACTTCCTGCAAACACAAGCTCAGGATGAGATGGCTTCACTGGTGAATTCTACCACCTGTTTATAGAATTACTTCCAATCCTTCACAAACTCTTCCAAGGAATACAGGGGAGGGAAACACTTATCAACTCATTGTATGAGACCAATATCATCCTGATACCAAAGTCATCACAAGAAAAGAAAACTATAGACCAATATCTCTTATGAGTATGACAAGGGGCAGGGCGAAGAGGGTACTATCTTTCCAGAATGTCTCTTAGCTGATAGGGGGAGAGAGAAATGTTAGTTTAACTGGCAAGTGATTATAAGTATGGATGTGTTATAGATTACAAGGAAATGTGTGTGATTTTAAAAGAGACAACAGGGGCGCCTGGGTGGCTCAGTCGGTTAGGCGTCCGACTTCGGCTCAGGTCATTATCTTGCGGTCCGTGAGTTCGAGCCCCGCGTCAGGCTCTGCTGACAGCTCAGAGCCTGGAGCCTGTTTCAGATTCTGTGTCTCCCTCTCTCTCTGACACTCCCCCGTTCATGCTGTCTCTCCCTGTCTCAAAAATAAATAAATGTTAAAAAATTAAAAAAAAATAAAAATAAAAAAAATAAAAGAGACAACAAACACTGGAAAGAGGTTTTAAACTTGCAGACACACATTGCCTATGAATCCTTAGAGGCCTGTGTGCAGCTTTCTTTGACAATAGGGCTAAATAAATGAGGAATCAACTTTCTGTTCTCTATCCAAAATTTGAATACTGAAGCCTTGAGGCCTCTGACTCATGGTACCATATTTTGATGTTCAGAGATCAGAGTCTTCTGCTCCCTGGGACATGTCACCATTCATTCATGTTGTAAAGGACCTAAAGGCACAAGAATGGAGGCAGGGCCCTGGGCTGACACATGTCACCAGCCCCAACACCTAAGACTCTTGTCTTTCCCTAGCAAGATATCAGGATTCCAGGCCTGATGTGATCTCCTGGTTGGACCAAGGCAAATTCCCATGGATGCTATGAAGGACATCTCTAGGGGGCCTTCTCCAGGTGAACAGGTGAGAAGAAGTTCTGAATACTTACACACAAGGCCGTCCAGCAAGCCAGTGGTTTCTAGACATGTGGCCACAGAGCGTTCTTCCAGGGAAATTTGGGGCTGCTTCAGGAACACCAAGTTGCCTCAGCCTTGCCTCTGGGTGCCACTTTTTGAGCATGAGGTTTCTCATGGTCCTATTTGCTCTGTTCTACAATGCACATCCTTCCACCTGTGCTCTATAAATGGTGTCTCTTCCAGACTGCGCTTTTCTTCCTCTTGCATTTCTCTCAGGTCCTACTGTCATACCTTTGCAGACTGTCGCAGACTTTGAGCCTGGAGTTCTCTCCTGTCCAGCAAGAGAGTGGATGCAGAATTGAATATGAGAGAGGCTAATGTCCTTGTCCAAAGTAAGGGTCCTTGTTCTGTATTTATTAGGATCAGAAGGCTAACAAACCTGATGAATGTGCAGAGACAGTAAAACAGTGATCATTAACTCATGTTAGAGAAAAGGGCTAACGTGTGAGAGAAAAGGGCTTTCAAAGGTATGCAGTGTCAGGGGTTAGGGTGAATACAAGTCAAGGTCCCAGCGCCAAGCAGATGGCCATTTACTGCAGGCACCAGGCACTATGTCTATTTATCTTAACTTTTCTAGGAGCTAAGTCAGAGCATGCTACCTCAGGGTTAACAAGGCATTTTTCTTGCTAATTAGCTCTGGGCATTTTCGCCCTGCTGTAGCGGTTTTTCACCTCTACCTGTCCTCGTACACTTTTGTCCTAAGTGGCTTTCTGCTCTAAGCCTTGTTAACCCATTGGTGCAAGTTCAGGGAATTCTTAAACTTATTCCCCCCAGCAGACTTGCTTAACTGTGCTGTCATCTCTCTTTGTGTTGAGTTGGGCTGTGCCCTTCTCTGCCTTCTCTGTACTTAGTTCTTTCTGCAGTTCCCCCTTCCCCTGTCACAAATGTCTGTTTCCATGGCCCCAATTGTTGCCCTTCAGTCCTCCACGAAGTACTATTTTTATTTTCTGCCCCCATCTAATATACTTATTGGACCCTCTGTAACCACTTTTTATCCCTTGCTCATGTATCACAATGGCTCTCATTCTCAGTGCTCAAAATTCCATATGTAACTCATATAGGTTATTATTTGAAAGCTGACAAGTCCCACTAAACTTACACATGTTACAATTAGTTTATGCTTCAGTTTCTCCATAGAAGTTTCTTCCATTACAGAGATTTTGCATGTGTAATTTCTTTCAGGCCAAGAAATAAGAACTTGAACCAAAGATTCAAGTCTGAACTACATTATTTCTGAAGACTTTTCCCCATAGAATAGCAGAAAAATTCAAGTCAGATGGCATTTTGTACTCCCTAAGTGAAGTCTCAGATTTTGGTGATTACTTAGGGTATCACTGGAGAATCCACCTGGTAAGCAACTTTTATTCATAAGAAAAAGCCTGATTCAGAATGTACTTAAATTTAATGAATTTGGGGAAGACTTTAGTCTGAATTCAAACCTTATTTAATGGAAGTGTACACCTGAAGGTTACATAGTGCACAACTGTAACAATGATAGCAATAACTTCACTCAACCCAGAACCTAATCAATCAACAGAGAAGCTATACAAGTGAAAAACAAATATAGTGAACATGGGAAACACCTCAGCTGCATTACATATCTTCCTCAAATTCAGAAACATACTGGACTTGCAGAGATATACCGCCTCACACTGGAGACAAAACCTGCAATTGCAATGGTATAGGTACACATTCAATGATAGTGCATATCTTATCTTATTGAACATCAAAGACTCTCTCTATATATATACTAGGATATATATGTATATCTTATTATTGAAGTATAATTAACATACAATGTTATATTCGTTTCAGATGTATAATATATCGATTCCACAATTCTATATATTACTCAGTGCTCACCACAATAAATGTAGTCACCATCTGTCCTAACCATATGTTATTATGATATTATTGACTATATTCTCTATGCTGTGCTTTTCATCTCTATGACTTATTTATTTTATACCCAGAAGTTTAAACCTCTTAATCCCCTTCACCTATTTTGCCTATCCCCCCAGCTCCCTTCTCTCCAGCAGCCATCAGTTTATTCTCTATATTTTTGAGTGTGTTTCTATTTTTTGGTTTCTTCATGTTTTGTTCTTTAGATGCTATATGATTTTTATATGCTATTTTTTAGATGCTATATGATTTTTATGCTATTTTTATATGCTATTTTTAGATGCTATATGATTTTTTAGATGCTATATGATTCTACATAGGTGAAATCATATGGTATTTATCTTTCCCTGTCTTACTTATTTTGCTTAGGATAATACTTTCTAGGTCCATCCACCTCATCTCAAATGGCAAGATCTCATTCTTTTTTGATGGTTGAGTAATAGTACATTGTATATACAGTAAAACCTTGGTTTGCAAACATAATTCATTCCAGAAATATGCTGGTAATCCAAAGTACTTGTATATCAAAGCGAATTTCCCCATAAGAAACAATGGAAACTCAGATGATTTGTTCCACAACCCAAAAATATTCATATGAAAATGATAGCAATACTGCAATATAATGCAAAATAATAAAGAATATACAAAATATAAAGAAAAATGAACAAATTAACCTGCACTTACCTTTGAAAACCTTCATGGCTGGTGTGAGGGAGACAAGAGAGAGGAGGGTTATTGTGTAGGACAACTTTCACTAACACTAATGGAATCACTGCTGTCTGTTGGCTCAATGGAATGTTTTTCTTTTCATGAAACTTTAACAAGGAACCCATCCAATGACACTTGCTTTTGCCTCCTTTTGAGGATTTCACAGAAATGTGACATTGCATTGTCATTAAACAGGTTTATGGCTCACACTGCTACAGCCTTATTCGGGTGGTACTTTTCTACAAAATTTGGCACTGTTTCCCACATTTTACACATCTCCCTAATCTCATTTGAAGTGAGGGAGTCCTCTGCCTTGTTCTCCTCCTCTGCAGATGAGATCTCCTCCATAACCTCTTGCTGTTGCCCATGATGCAGATCCATCAGTTCATTGGTGGTCAGCTCTTGGCCATGTTCCTTCACCAGCTTTTGAATGTCGTCCTCGTTCACCTCCAGTCCCATGGTCTTCCCCAAGGTCACAATTTCATTGACAACTGGCGGCTCCTGTTTATAAGCAAGCCCTTCTAAGTCATGTCCAAGAACACAATCAGGCCACAGTGTTCTCCAAACACTATGGGCTGAGACCAAGCATCAGAGATGATCACCCACTATCCTACAGCAAGAGAGAGAGAGAACCATTGGCTTTAGTTGTGATCGTGTAACTTTCGGTATAATATACTACTTGTATTGCAAGACATCACTCATTTGTCAAGTTAAAAATTATTAGAAATGCTTTCTCATCTTGCAGAACACTCACAGAACAAGCTACTCACAATCCAAGGTTTTACTGTATAATATTTCCTTTATCTATTCACTTATTAATGGACAATTAGGTTGTTTCCATATCTTGGCTATTGTAAATAACTCTGCAATAAACACAAGCGTGCATACATCTTTTTGAATTACGGTTTTTGTTTTCTTTTTTATTTTACTTTTTTATTTGAGTCTAGTCAACACATAATGTTACATTAGTTTCAGGTGTAGGAATGAAATCTTATTAATGTAATAAATGTGAGAGAGCCTTCAGTAATAACTTCTCCTAATTAACATCAGAGAATTTGTACTGGAAAAATGTTCTACAAATGCTGAAATGGTGGGAAATCTTTCATAGATTTCACACATTATACAGCACACATGCAAAGAGACACAATATGAGTATAATGTAAATGAAAATCATTCAGCTGGCTGGGACTTATCCTTCATCCAACTTCAGAGTCATAGTAGGGAGAAACCCTATGAATGTAATGAGTGTGGCAAAGCTTATAATCAAAACACATCATGCAACATCAGAAGGTTCACAAAGTGAACGCCTATTAATATAATCAATGTGGGAAGGCTCTTAACTAAAGTACCTGTATTACTGTGAATCACAGAGCTCATACCGGGGTAAAGCTCTATCAATGTCATGAATGTGGCAAAATCTATAATCATAGGTTATCCCTTATTCAACACAAGAAGATTCGTACTGGAGAAAAACTATTTGAATATAAAAAATGTGGGAAAGCCTTTACTCAGAGCATTCAACTTACTTTATATCTGAGAGAAGTCCTATGACTGAACTGTATGCAGCCAAGCCTATAGTCATAAATCATAGGTCATAGGTCATAGGATCCTCAACTTAAGAGGATCCATACTGGAGAAAAACCTTTTGAATGTAATGAATATGGGAAAGTTTTCTGATGGAATACACATTTTACTCAACACCAAGAATTCACACCAAGAAAATCCTTATAATTGCAAAATGTGGTAAATCTTTCAGAAGTACATACCTTAATCAACATGAGAGAACTCATACTGAAGAGAACCCCTACAAGTGTAGTAACTGTTGTAAATCTTTTGGTCAGAGTGTGTATCTGACTCAATGCCAGAGGATGCATACCAGGGGAAAACCCTATGAATGTATGAAATGTGGGAAAGACTTCATCATAAGTGCCACCTTGGGGCACCTGGGTGGCTCAGTCAGTTGAGCGTCTGACTTTGGCTCAGGTCATGATCTCACAGTTCATGAGTTTGAGCCCTGCACTGGGCTCTGTGCTGACAGCTCAGACTGAGCCTGGAGACTGCTTCAGATTCTGTGTCTCCCTCTCTCTCTGCCCCTCCCCCACTCGTGCTCTGTCTCTCCAAAATAAAATAAACATTAAAAATTTTACAAAAATAAGTGCCACCTTATTCAACATCAAGGATTCATAAGAGGAAGAAGTCTTAAGAATGTGCCAACACGAATTCAGACAAGAGAAATTCAACAAATATATTTAATGTGAGAAATATTTCAGCTACAATGCAAACTTCTCAACATCAGTGAAAGATAAATCCAAGAGAGATATTCTATGAATAATGATTGTGAGAAGTACTTCATAGTATGTCATTTATACAACATTATCTGTTTCTAATGAAGGATTCCTATGAATATGTCAAATTTGTAAAATATTGTAATGAATTTTTATCTCTTACTAAATATTAGGTAATAAACACTGGGAGAAACTACAAATAACATATTTTCACCACAAAATTAATCAATAAAGTGAGTCCTTTCTCCCAGTACTTTTGATTAACTTTCTAGAAAAATGTAAAAATAATGTATTTATATTTTTATAACATCTAGAAACAATGTTATAAATGAGGAGGGAGTTTAGTGTTACAGATATGATGCCCAGTTTTTAAGAGAAGTAACTTTGAATTTGGCAAATATTAAAACTGGCATGTCAAAAGCCTATACAGTGCCCATCTCCAACATTAATCTAAAATTAATTACTCTAGACACTACAGTGATCAACCCTATTATCTTGGCTTTACCTTAATATTACAGTGTACTACATAGAGTTCTTTCCTATTTGGCAACTCCCAAACTATGCTGCAAAAATTAGAGAAGGGATTTTTTTAAAGACAATTTAATTCAGATGTTTTTCTTTGAAAATTATAAGTGACCCTTTGATACCATCTGGAATTGCCTTTTCTGGTTTTCTATGTTTGCTATTATGTTTAACAAACACAAGAATAAAAAATCAAACTTCCTTTTTTCCAGCTGATTGAAGGGGGTAAGTTTTTGTCCTTTTTAGCTAATCAGGTTAGCATTAACAGGTGTAGCTCAAAGAGATCAGTATGCAAATTTAATGAGACTTAATAGCTAAGATTCCTTTACTGCCCTTATTTCTTTTTTGCTTATTACTTAACAAATTCAAAACTCTTACAACTCCTACATTCAGCAAAAACAATTCTCTTTCTCATCCCAGGACTTTTTCCTTAAAAATAACATTTCAACTATTTGTAGAACATGGTTGTTTTTCCTTTATAAGCTTTTATTTTTTATATTTTTTATGTTAAAAAATTTTTAATGTTTTATTTTTGAGACAGAGAGAGACAGAGCACGAGCAGGGGAGGGGCAGAGAGAGAAGGAGACACAGAATCTGAAGCAGTCTCCAGGCTCTGAGCTGTCAGCACAGAGCCTGACGTGGGGCTCAAACTCACGGACTGTGAGATCATGACCTGAGCTGAAGTCGGATGCTTAACTGACTGAGCCACCCAGGCGCCCCTTCCTTTACAAGCTTTTAAAAATTAATGTCTATGAGTTACATTATAAAGTAATTAAAACAATTTTCTTAACTCATACGCTGCATTTTATGCATCCAAATGGACTATATCCTTCCAAATGGCCGAGATAAAAGGGTCTGTATCAAATCCTGGGTTATATCCATTGCTCAAAATGCCTAAAATTCTCTTTGTTTTTATTTTTTTTTAATTTTTTTTTCAACGTTTATTTATTTTTGGGACAGAGAGAGACAGAGCATGAACGGGGGAGGGGCAGAGAGAGAGGGAGACACAGAATCGGAAACAGGCTCCAGGCTCTGAGCCATCAGCCCAGAGCCTGACGCGGGGCTCGAACCCACGGACCGCGAGATCGTGACCTGGCTGAAGTCGGACGCTTAACCGACTGCGCCACCCAGGCGCCCCTTGTCTTTGTTTTTAAATTGCCCTGGAGTACTTTTCAGGCCAAACAACCAGCTAATGTCATTTCATGCCATGGATGCTTTCCAATGGTGCTTTCCAGATTTTCTCTTCCTGAGTCTCTTTACCCTTTAGCTCCTCAGCTGAGGACAATTGAATAGTTTCATTTTGTTGGTGTGAATAACAAATGAATTCTCCCAGAGTTAAGTGGAGTTGTATCAGTCAGCTAGAGCTACCATAACAAAATACCACAGATTGTGTTGCTTAAACAACAGAACTTGCTTTTTCTCACAGATCTGGGGGCTGGAAGTCCAGGAGCAGGGTGCCAGCGCAGTCGGACTCTGGTGAGAGAACTCTTCCTGGCTTGCAGACAGCTCCCTATTTGCCATGTCCTCACATGTCTGGTGTTCCTTCCTCTTCTTATAAGGGCACTAATCCCATCATAGACCCCACCCCATGACCTCACCTAAACTGAATTACCTCCCACTGCCAAATACCATTTCACTGGGGGCTAGGCTTTCAACATATGACTTTTGGAGGGAACACAAGCATTCAATCCATAGCAGGAGTGCTTCGCTGTGTCCATGTCAGAGCTGACTAGCCCAGGCACATAGATTGTTAGTGACTTGTCGACACCATAGACACAGCATGTGGAGCCCTGAGGGTGTGCATCACCATAAGTCAGATTGTTGTGTGTCCCGAAAAAATGAACAATTAATGGACAAGATTTCACAAAGCCCATGTCTTCCAGGCACTTGGCTGCACATTGTCACTTCTTTTTGGCCATAAATTAAAGGGCAAATAGTCCTTCCAGACATTATGACATAGGGTTTATCATTTTATTATGAAAATGCTTCTAAAATTTGATAAGAAAGTAGTGAGGGGAAGACGGTGGTGGAGTAGGAGGACCCTAGGCTTACTTCCTTCCATGAATACAACTAGACAACTATGAAATCATCCTAAATGCCCTAGAAATCAGCCAGAAGACAAGCAGAGTAAACTCCACAACAAAAGGTAAAGAAGAGGCCACATCAAAGAAAGTAGGAAATACAGAGACAAAGTTTGAGAAACAGATCGTGGCCCCACAAGGGAAGGAAGTGAGGTCATGGAGTAGGATGAGAGACAGACTAGCACACAGGGGAACACAGGAAGAAAGCAAATCCCCACAGCAATTGGCTTGGAAAATGAGAGGGGCTGAATTTTGTGATTCTGGAAACCAGTGGAGCTTAAAGCCTGGAGTTTTAAAGGTCAGCAGAGTTGGCTGGGATAGAACCTTGAGGGCATTGGAGCTGCTCTTGGGGAGAAGGCAGGCAGACAACCCAGAGATATACAGGGCAGAAACAGCACTCTGAAGAATGCCTTGGACACACAGTGGAAAGGTTAGTTGCTCATCTCAGAGTGTGTCCCAGAGAGGCAGTGTTCATGGAGAGACTCCTCCAGGAACAAAGGAAATAGCCAGTGCCATTTCTCTCCATGTCTCAGCATAAACACAGGGCCACTTGCAAGAGCTAGCTACCACTGACACTTGCTACCTATCTTGCTTACACCAAGCCCTGCCCTCCACACTCCAGTGGAATCGCCTTTCCCACACTTGCCTCAGTCCCAGTGTAGTGGGCTCCCTCCCCCAGAAGACTGGCCCAAACCCCTGCCTATACCACATCTCCAACCAGGGAATTTTGTGGGGCTTCGGTCTGGGCAGTGGTGGAAATAGACCCACACAAGCAGACCAGAGCACACATCATTAAAATGCACCACATTCAGGCCAGGTACCAAACACTGCCCACAACAAGCAAAGAGCTTCTGCAGACGATGGGCCTGAAGGATAAAGTGGCCAGGGTAAAACAGCAGAGCACACACAGCACATGTTGGGGACACTCGCTGAAGTGCCAGGCCCTGGGGAACAGGAGACATTACACAGTAGGGTACTACTACCTCATAAGGTCATTACCCTCAAGAACGGGAGATATAGCTGACTTTCTTAACACAAAGAAACAGGCACAGAGATTAGACAGAAGAATTTGTCACAAATGAAAGACCAGGACAAGGACAGGGCCAGAAATCTAAGTGAAACATATATAAGTAACATTCTTGATAAAGAATTTAAAGTAATGATCATAAAGATACTCACTGGACTTGAGAAAAGAGTAGAAGACATCAGTGAGACCCTTAACACAGAGATAAGAATAACATAGCAGAGAAAGGGCTCAATAAACGAAATGAGAAAGATGCTTGATGGAATTAATTACAGTCTGGGAGAAGCAGAGGAACAAATTAATGACCTAGAAAACAGAGTAATGGAAAGTAATCAAGCTGAACAAAAGAGAAAAAAGAATTATGCAAAAACAATAATAGACTTAAGGAACTCAGTGACTCCATCAAATGTAATAACATTTGCATTATGGGAGTTCCTGAAGAAGAGAGAGAAAGGGGGTAGAAAATGTATTTGAAGAGATAATAGCTGAAAACTTCTCTAATCTGAGGAAGGAAACAGATATCAGATCCAGGGTGCACAGAGGACCCCCAACAAAATCAACAAAATCAGATCCACACCAAGACATATTATAATTAAAATGGCAAAATATACAGATAAAGAAGTTAAAAGCAGCAAGACAAAAGAAGACAGTTACACACAAGGGACACCCTATAAGGCTATCAGGGAATTTTTCAGCAGAAACCTATCAAGGAACTCACAAAATAAAGGTATATAAAATAAGACACCATATACCTAAAACATGGGGAGAGCTGGAGTAGAGAATGGGTTCAAACTTAAATTACCATAAATTTAATATAGACTTCTATATGCAGAAAAGGTTATATACAAATGGTAACCACAAATCAAAAACCACTAATAAATATGCAAAGAATAAAGAGAAAGAAATCCAAATATACCACTAAAGAAAACCAGCAAACCATGAAAGAGAGAAAGACAAGAAAGGATCAGAGAAAATCTTCAGAAACAACCACAAAACAGGTAATACAATGGCAATAAATACGTATCTATCAATAACTACTTTGAATGTAAATGGACTAAACACTCCAATCAAAAGATATAGGATGACAGAATGGATAAAAAACCAAGACCTATCCATATGCTTCTTACAGGAGAACTCATTTTAGACCTAAAAACACCTGCAGATTGAAAGTGAGGGGGCTGGAGAAACATTTATCATGCAAATGTATATCAAAAGAAAGCCAGAGTGGCAATACTTATATCAGACAAAATAGACTTTAAAACAAAGACTAACAAAAGACAAAGAAGGGCATTATATAATGATAAAAGAGATGGGAATGCAAGCTGGTGCAGCCACTCTGGAAAACAGTATGGAGGTTCCTCAAAAAACTAAAAATAGAACTACCCTACGACACAGCAATTGTACTACTAGGCATTTATCCATGGGATAGTTGTGCTGTTTCGAAGGGACACATGCATCCCCATGTTTATAGCAGCACTATTAACAGTAGCCAAAGTATGGAAAGAGCCCAAATGTCCATCAATGAATGAATGGATAAAGAAGATGTGGTATATATATACAATGGAGTATTACTCAGCAATCAAAAAGAATGAAATCTTGCCATTTGCAACTATGTGGATGGAACTGGAGGATAGTATGCTAAGTGAAATTAGTCAGAGAAAGACAAAAATCATATGACTTCACTCATATGAGGACTTTAAGAGAGAGAACAGAGGAACATAAGGGAAGGGAAACAAAAATAATATAAAAACAGGGAGGGGGACAAAACAGAAGAGACTCATAAATATGGAGAACAAACTGAAGGTTACTGGAAGGGTTGCGGGAGGGGGGTTGGGCTAAATGGGTAAGGAGCACTAAGGAATCTACTCCTGAAATCATTGTTGCACTATATGCTAACTAATTTGGATGTAAATTTTAAAAAATAAAAAATAAAATTAAAAAAAATAAAATACACACACAAATTTTAGATTAGACACTACAAGAAAGCTAGAAAATTTCCCGAAATCATATAGCTGATATATGAATGATAGACTTCCCCAGATTTGACCATAAACCTCAATATATACATGACGTTACAAATGAATTGAGAAGCTGAGGAAAATTCTTCTCAACTATCATTAGTAAATAAATTTTATTGAGCCATGATGGAAGAAAATGTGAATTATCTTTCTATTTCTCACATAGCAAATATTACAAAATCATTTTTTATGCAGAGACAAATAATTGTTTAAATGTTGGGGAAAAGTGTTAGAGAGGTGTGTGAGACAGTTAATTAATAATAAAAAAAAACTTCCTTTTGAAAAAATAAATAAATAAGCGAGATAATCCAAGAAGATATAACAGCAAAAGTGGTTTGCTGGTTTGAGATGCAGCAAAAGTGGTTCTAAGAGGGAAGTTCATAGCAATACCAGCCTGCATCAAAATGTAAATATCTATGCACCCAAATACATGACACAAATAATAACAAACAAAAAGGAACTAATTGATAATAATGCAATAATAGAAGGGGACTTCCATACCCCACTTACATCAATAGACAGATCATCTAAACAGAAAATCAACAAGGAAACAATGGCTTTGAATGACACACTGGACCAGATAGACTAAACAGATATAATCAGAACATTCCATCTTAGCAGAATACACATACTTTTCAAGTGCACATAGAATGAAATAGATTGCATAGTAGGCCACAAAACAAACTTCAAAAAATTTTAAAATATTGAAGTCATACCATGCATCTTTTCTCTAACCACAATGCTATGAAACTAGAAGTCAAACACAAGAAAAAATCTGGAAAGGCCACGAATACATGGAGGTTAAATGACATGCTACTAAAGAATGCATGGGTCAAGTAGGAAATACAAGAAGAAATTAAAAAGGAAACAAATTAAAATGAAACCTTTGGGAAGCAGCAAAAGTGGTTCTAAGAGGGAAGTATATAGCAATACCAGCCTGCATCAAAATGCAAGAAAAATTGTAAATAAACAACCTAATCTTACACTTAAAAGAGCTAGAAAAAGAACAGGGGCGCCTGGGTGGCTCTCTCACAGTCAGTCATGAAATCAAGCCCTGCGTCAGGCTCAGCACTGGGTGTAGAGCCTGCTTAAGATTCTCTCTTTCTCCCCCTCTACCCAACTCCTGCTTGCTCTCTCTCTCTCTCTCTCTCTCTCAAAAAAAAAAAAAAAAAAAAGAACAAACAAAACCTAAAACCTGGAAAAGGAAGGGAACAATAAAGATCAGAGCAGAAATAAATGATGTAGAAACTGAAAAAAACAACAACAATAGAACAGATCAATGAAAACAGGAGCTCATTCTTTGAAAACAAACAATGAAGGGGCGCCGGGATGGCTAAGTCAGTTGAGCATCCAGCTTCAGCTCAGGTCATAATCTCATGATTCATGAGCTCCAGCCCCACGTTGAGCTCACTGCTGTTAGTGCAGAGCCCACTTCAGATCCTCTGCCCCGCCCCCACCCCACTCATGCTCTCTCAAAAATGAATAAACATTTATTTAAAAAAAGAAAAAAAATCAATGAAAATTGATAAACCTCTAGCCAGATTTATGAAGAAAAAAAGAGAAAGGACTCAAATAAATAAAATCACGAATGAGAGATGAGAAATAACAACCAACACCATAGAAATACAAACATGAGAATATTATGAAAAACTATATACCAACAAATTAGAAATGCTAGAAGAAATCCCTAGAGACATACAACCTACCAAAACTGAAACAGGAAAAAATAGAAAACTTTTAACAGCCTGATTACCAGCAAAGAATTGAATCAGTAATCAAAAAACTTTCCACACAAAAAATAAAAAATTTAAAAAATTAAAAAAAAACTTTCCACAAACAAAAATCCAGGACCAGATGGCTACACAGAGAAATTCTACCGAACATTTAAAGAAGAGTTAATATCTATTCTTCTCAAACTATTCCAAAAAATAGAAAAGGAAGGAAAACTTCCAAATTCATTCCATGAGGCCAGCATTACCCTGATACCAAAACCAGACAAAGACACCACCAAAAAAAGAGAGAGAGAGAGAGAGAGAGAGAGAGAGAGAGAACTAAGGCCAATATCTCTGATGAATTTAGATGAAAAAATCCTCAACAAATACTAGTAAACCAAACCTAACAATACATTTTAAACTTGGGGAGCCTGAGTAGCTCAGTCAGTTAAGCGTCTGACTTTGGCTCGGGTCATGATCTCACAGTTCATGAGTTCGAGCCCCAAGTTGGGCTCTGTGCTGACAGCTCAGAGCCTGGAGCCTGCTTTGGATTCTGTGTCTCCCTCTCTCTCTACCCCTAACCCACTCACACTCTGTCTCTCTCAAAAATAAGTAAACATTAAAAAATTTTTTTTTAATCATTCACCGTGATCAAGTGGGATATATTCCTGGGTTGCAAGGGTAGTTTGATATTTGCAAATCAATCAATGTGATACATCACCTCAATAAGAGAAAGGATAAGAACCATATGATCATTTCAATAGATGCAGAAAAAGCATTTGGCAAAGTACAACATCCATTCAAGATAAAAAAAAAAAAACCCTCAATAAAGTAGGTTTAGAGGAAAGATACCTCAACATAAGAAAGGCCATATATGAAAAACCCACAGCTAACACCAGGAACAAGACAAGGATGTCCATTCTCACAACTTTTATTCTTTTTAAAAATTTTTTTTAAATATTTATTCATTTTTGAGACAGAGAGAGTGGGGGAGGGGCAGAGAGAGAGGGAGACACAGAATCTGAAGCAGACTCCAGGCTCTGAGCTGTCAGCACAGAGCCTGACGTGGGGCTCAAACCCACAAACCACGAGATCATGACCTGAACCGAAGTCAGACACTTAACCGACTGAGACACCCAGATGCCCCTCACCACTTTTATTCAACATAGTACTGGAAGTCCTAGCCACAGCAATCAGAAAACAAAAAGAAATAAAAGGAATCCAAATCAGTAAGGAAGAGGTAAAACTTTCACTATTTGCAGATGACGTGATACTCTATATTGAAAACCCGAAAGACTCCACCAAAACACTGCTAGAACTGATGCACAAATACAGTAAAGTTGCAGGATACAAAATCAAGACACAGAAATCTGTTATATATTTTTTTAATGTTTATTCATTTATTTTGAGAGAGAGAGTGTGCAGAAAGGGGCAGAGAGAGAGGAAGATAGAGAATCCCAAGCAAGCTCTGTGCTATGTCAGCACAGAGTCCCATGTGGGGCTCAATCCCACAAGCTGTGACATCATGACCTGAGCTGAAATCAAGAGTCAGAGGCTTAACTGGCTGAGCCACCCAGGCACCCCTGTATTTCATTATTTTTTTAATGTTTGTTTATTTATTTATTTTGAGAGAGAGAGTGTGTGTGTAAGTGAGGGAGAGACAGACAGAGAGGGAGAGAAAGAATCCCAAGCAAGCTCCACACTGTCAGTGCAGAGGACCCAATCTCACAACTTCAAGATTACGACCTGAGCCAATATCAAGAGTCAGATGCTTAACTGACTGAGCCACCCAGGCACCCCAGAAATCTGTTGTATATCTATACACCCATAGTGAAGCAGCAGAAAGAGAAATTAAAAAAACAACTCCATTTATAATTGCACCAAAAATAATAGAACACCTAGGAATAAACCTAACCAAAGAGGTGAAATACCAGTACTCTGAAAACTATAAACACTGATGAAAGAAATTGAAGATGACACAAAGAAATGGAAAGACATTCCATGCTCATTGATTGGAAGAACAAACACACACACACACACACACACACACACACACACACACACACTACCCAAAACAATCTACAGATTTAATGCAATCCCTATCAAAAGACCAACAGCATTTTTCACAGAACTAGAACAAACATTCCTAAAATTTATGTGGAACTACAAATGACACCAAATAGCCAAAGCAATCCTGAAAAAGCAAAGCTTGAGGCATCACAATTCTGGACTTCAAGATACACTACAAAGCTGTAGTAATCAAAACAATATGGTACTGGCACCAAAATAGACACATAGGTCAATGGAACAGAATAGAAAACCCAGAAATGAACTCACAATTATATGGTAAATTTTCAACAAAGCAGGAAAGTATATCCAGTGGAAAAAAAAACAGTCTCTTCAACAAATTGTCCTAGGAAAATTGGACAGCAACATGCAAAAAAATGAAACTGGACCACTTTCTTACACCATACTTTCTTACCCCATAAATTCAAAATGGATTGAAGACCTAAATGTGAGACCTGAAAACATAAAAACCCTAGAAGAGAGCATAGGCAGTAACCTCTCTGACATCAGTCATAGCAACTTTTTTCCAGATAGGTCCCCTGAGGCAAGGGAAACAAAAGCAAAAATAAACTATTGGGACTACATCAAAATAAAAGGCTTCTGCACAGCAAAGGAAACAAGAAACGAAACTAAAAGGCACCCTATGAAATGGGAAACATATGACATGTCTGATAAAAGGTTAGTATCCAGAATATATAAAGAACTTATTTAAAAAACAACTTATAAAACTCCCAACACCCAAAAAACAAATAATCCAATTTCAAAATGGGGAGAAGACATGAACAGACATTTCTCAAAAGATACACAGATGGCCCATAGACCCATGAAAATGTGCTCATTATCACTAATTATCAGGGAAATTCAAATCAAAACTACAATGAGATATCACCTCAAACCTGATGGAATGGCTAAAATAAAAAACTCAAGAAGTGAGAGGTGTTGGCAAGGATGTGGAGAAAAAAAGTAACCCTCTAGCACTGTTGGGGGAATGCAAACTGGTGCAGTCGCTGTGGAAAATAGTATGGAGTTTCCGCAAAAAGTTAAAAAAAAGAACTACCCTCCAATCCAGCCATCATGCTACTGGGTATTTACCCCAAGAATACAAAAACAATAATTCGAAGGAATACATGCACCCCTATGTTTATAGCAGCATTATTTACAATAGCCAAGATACAGTTACAGCCTAAGTGTCCACTGATTGATGAATGGATAAAGAAGATATGGTGTATATATAATGAAATATTATTCATCCATAAAAAGAATAAAACCTTGCCATTTGCAATGACATGGATGAAGTTGGAGAGTATAATGCTAAATGAAAGAATTCAGTCAAAGGAAAACAAATACCATATGATTTCACTTGTATGCGGAATTTAAGAAACAAAACAAATGAGCAAAGGGAAAAAAGAGAGACAAACCAAGAAACAGACTCTTAATTATAGAGAACCAAACTGATGGTTATCTGAGGGGAGGTGGGGGGTGGAGGGATGGGTTAAACAGGTGATGGGGATTAAGTAGTGCAGTCAATAATGAGCAGCAGAGGATGTATGGAAGTGTTGAATCACTATATCATACACCTGAAACTAACATAACACTGCATGTTAACTTATTGGAATTAAAATAAAAGTTAAAACAAATAAAATAAAATATAAGAAAAATCACCAGTAGATAAATGGGAAAACCACAAGGTGAACAGAACTCACAAAACAGAAAACTTAAGTGGATCATGTTTGATAACATGATTGTGAGGCCTTAGTGAGGGTGTTGTAAAAGGGTCAAATAAACCTATATTCCCTATCCAAAAAGTGTTTCTCTTAAATGCAAAAATGATTTATGCACAAAGCTATTCATCAGTACATTATTTATGGTAGTTTCGAATCGGATCTAATGTCACATCTAACTGTAAGAGAGTGGTTCATGTAGTTATTAAACCTTAGGACATCTGGGACACCTGGGTGGCTCAGTTAAGCGTCTGACTCTTGGTTTTGGCTCAGGTCACGATCTCACAGTTTCATGAGTTTGAGTCTCATGTTGGGCTGTGCGCTGGCAGTGTGAAGCCTGCTTGGGATTCTCTCTCTCCCTCTGTCTCTGCCCCTCCACCTCTCATGCTGTCTCAATAAATAGATAGATAGATAGATAGATCCTTAAAAAACAACCTTAGGACATCCACTTACTAGAATGTCCCAAGGCTGCCATTAGAAATTACATTGATGAAGAGTAGGAAATGGCAGAAATGGCTTATAGGACAAATTAAAAGATTATATATTAAACTCTGCCTATCTCTTAGGTCTTGTGTCTGCCTTGCTAGCTCTAGTTTAGCCAGACTGGCCTTGTTTCTTCTCCTGGAACATACCACCCTCAGCCTCCGAGTAGCTGCATCACAGTCCTTCATTTTATTCAGGGCTCTGCTCATATGCTACCTCTGCTCTGCCTACCCTGACTAAACTCTCCTCCATCCATCAACTATTTATCTAGTTCCTCTCTTAAGTGCCCCTGACCTTGCTTTACTTTCCTTTATTATCAGACATTACATCGTAATATTTGTTTTGTTTATTTGTTGTCTGTCTCGCAGACAAGAAGGTAAGTACGTGAAGATGAACACTTGACAAACTAGCGTCTGCCATGCATATCACAGGAGTTTAGTGGGTATTTGTTCTTTGCCCTTTTCTTGCTGAGTTATGTGTTCTTCATAGGTTCAGAATCTTTTCTCCTATGCTGCAATATCCCCAAGTTTATCATTTGACTTTCAACTTTCTGTATGGTTATTTTAGATCAGTATACATTTTAAGTTCAAGAGAGTCTTTTATTCAAGAAATTCCTCTTTAATCTAAAGATAATATAAATATTTGCTTATATTTTTATTGTTTCCATTTGTCCATTTAACTTTTTAATCCATATGGGCTTATGATGTCAGATAATGAGTCTTCCCCCGCAAATTTAACAATTTTCATTTATGCTCTGTGGAGAAATTCTTCCTGTTTATTCATCCATCCATCCACTCATCCAATGTATGCCTTATTACCACTATATTTTATGAATTAAAATATCATACTCTTCATTTGGTTTTCTGAAAAACTTTAGAGTCAAATTACCCATCATGGGGCGCCTGGGTGGCTCAGTCGGTTGAGCGGCCGACTTCGGCTCAGGTCATGATCTGGCAGTCCGTGTGTTCGAGCCCCGCGTCGGGCTCTGTGCTGATGGCTCAGAGCCTGGAGCCTGTTTCAGATTCTGTGTCTCCCTCTCTCTGACCCTCCCCTGTTCATGCTCTGTCTCTCTCTGTCTCAAAAATAAATAAACGTTAAAAAAAATTTTTTTTAATTAAAAAAAAAACAAATTACCCATCATGACAAAAACATCCCTATGAATTTTATTGGAATTGCTTTATATTTATGTATTAAATTAGGAATGTATTAAATACATAAATTATATTTATGTATTAAATTAAATTATGTATTAAATTAGGAATTAATTTAATGTATTAAATTAAATTAAATTATGTATAAATTATGTATTATGTATTAAATTATGTATTAAATTAAATTAAATTTATGTATTAAATTAGGAAGAGTGATGGCCTTTTCTACATAATTCTTCTCATCTACTACTATTTATTTAGGTCCTCTTTTAAGTTTGTGTTGTTTTCTTCCTATAGGTCTCATTCATGTTTTTGTTAAGATTTCTATTTCTTTGTGTGATAGATTAAAGATGTCTAAAGGTGTTATTTTCACTCCTCCTGCTATCACTGCTTTTCTTGCTGTCTTTTCACTCACTTGACCAATAGAACACAGTGGAAGTGATGCTTTTGGACTTCAGAGATTATTAGTTCATGAGAGGACTTTCAGATGAGTTTCTTAGAATGCTCATTCTTTGGGCAGAACGAGGGCTATAGGGAATCAGCACCAGGAAGGAGGATTGGACCTCAATCAAGAAACAACAGGGGCACCTGAGTGGCTCACTCCGTTAAGCAGCAGACTCTTGATTTCGGCTCAGGTCATGCTCTTGTGGCTTGTGGGATGGAGCCCCAAGTTGAACTCTTCGCTGACAGTGCAGAGCCTATTTGGGATTCTCTCTCCCTCTCTCTCTGTCCCTCTCCTGCTCACACATGCATGCACTCTCCCTCTCTCTAAATAAAAATAAACGTTAAAAAAAAGAAATGACAACATGTGTTCAGCTGGATGTTAGAGTCACTATGGTGTGGTTGCTATGGTGAGTGTCGTGACCCACCCTTTACTTTATCAGAATGGTAGTGTTGACTGCATTTATCCCATGCCTGTCCCTCCATCAAAAGCTGGGGGGGGGGGGGTACAGCTAACACATCTCTTTCATTTACACGTCTTCAGATCAAGAGAAGTCACACCCAAAGTCAAATGAAGAACTACATCCAAGGAGCCTTACCTGCACTTGTACCTGATTTAGATACTGGATTTAGATTCTGGACCTTGAACCTGAGCCCAGTGCCATAGTAGGATAAGACTTGGGGGCAGAGCTTGCAAGGGGTGAGTGTATTTTGCATGTGGGAAGAATGAATGTAAATACTTTTTGGTCAAAGAGCAAACTGTGGTGGTTTTTAAAAATGGCCCCAGGGGCGCCGGGGTGGCTCAGTTGTTTGAATGTCCAACTTCACCTCAAGTCATGATCTCATGGTTTGTGAGTTCAAAGCCCCATATTGGGCTCACTGGTGTCAGCAAGGAGCCTCCTTCAGTTCCTCTGCCCCCTCTCTCTCTGCCCCTCCCCTGCTTGTGCTCTCTTAAAAATAAATAAAACATTTAAAACAATAAAAAGAAAATAAATAAAAATGGCCATAAACTTTCTGACAAACCTCACATTGAGAGGTAGACTCTGTGCCCTGTCCCTCTGAATCTGGGATGGTTTATGACAGCTTTCACCAACAGAATGTGGTGGGAGTGATGCTGTGTGGCTCCCAAGACTGAGTCAGAAAAGTCTGTATGCCTTCTTGGGATACTTGCTGTATTGCAGGACGCTCCCCAGAACCTGGCCACCATGCTGGGAGGAGTCCACACCACATGAAGAGACCGTGATTAGGTTCTCAAGTTGAAAGTCCAGCTGAGCCCCATCTTTGCATCTTCCCACCCAAGTGCTAGTCATGCAAGCGATAAAGCCTCCAGATAATTCCAACCCCCAACCATTTGAGTCATCTCCAACGACGACAGTCTACCTGGCTGAGACCTCAGTCATTGTGCAGCAGGGATGAGCCCCCATGCCCCATCTTAATTCCTGGTTCACAGAATCCACAAACACAATAAACTGCTAGTTGTTTTACATCACTGAATTCGGGGTGGTTTGCTTACAGCAACAGAACGCCCTCCTGCAGGGAGATGTAGCCTGTATATATGGAGATAGGAGGAATCGTTGGTAGCTGTCTTGATGATCTCCCACAGAGCTCTTTAAGTCTCAGCCTAGTTCAAGACAGGCACAGTTCACTGTGGGGGTTCAAGAGAGGATCATAGAATTCAGTGGCAGGAAGTAGAGCCAAGGTACGCGGGCGGCTGGAGCTGAGAATGGGGCCTGCAGGAATTAGGGCTGTGCCGACCTGCTCTCTCTGGGACTGCATGGGTTCTCCTCCCCCACGTGCCTTGTGGGAGCCTGTAATGGCTCCTGGCCCCACTGTCCTCTAGGACACTCAGTCGAACTGGGCACACTGGCTGCTCCCATGAGAATTCCCAGTCCATGGCTGGGGCAGGGGGGTTGGCTTGGGAACCAGGCCTGGCTGTCTTTGACCAGGGGTCCATTCTGGCCCCCAAAGCCAAAGCCAAGAAAGGGGGTCCTCTCCAGGTGTGGGCAGGGCAGACACTCTGACATATGTCAGTCATCCAGATGGGCGGACATATTTTTGATCAGGGAGAAATAAAAACAGGCATTGTTGGCTGTTAACCGCTTTTTTGTGATGTCTGAGGTAACTAAACCTTATTCTCCAATCTTTCTCTTCCTTCCTTCCTTCTTCCCTCCCTCACTCTCCCTCTCTCTCTTTCTCTCTTGTTTCATTCCTCCCTCCTTTCCTCCCTTTCTCTCTTTCTTTGTTCATTTTCGAGTTGCTCCCAGGGAGAAGGGGAGTAGAGGCTGATCCCTGAGCCCAGGGAGGATCTTTCTCACATGGGGCTTACCCCAAAGTGTTCAGGTCAATAGGACTTGTGGAAAAGAAGACGAAACCGGGAACTGCCTGGAGACCTGCCTGCCCCTCACCATCATGTCCTGGCCCTGATGCTTGAGGGACTTGAGGGAGAAAAACAAAAGACATGCTTCTGACATTCTCACTGAACTTCACTTGTCCTTGGTCAGTAAAGCAAGGGAAGCACCTTAAACACTGTCTGGAAACTTCTTTAGCTAGATCACCCAGTTTATTAGGTACATTTTCTACTTTCTGAGTTACTGCAGGTGACTGTGTAGCTAAACTTTCTGCCACTATGCAGAATGGATTCCTGTCTCTGACTTTTAAAAGACATTTTCCTCCATTTCCTTTAAGCTCTCATCTGAAGTATCCTTAAAAAAAAAAAAAGTATTTACTTATTTAAGTAATCTCTACTCCTAATGTGGGGCTTGAACTCACAACCCCAAGATCAAGAGTCACATGCTCTTCTGACTGAGCCAGCCAGGCGTCCCATCGTCAGAAGTATCCTTAAAGACCATCAGACTTCATCTAACAGATTCTTCAAAGGCAATCATGATTTCATTACCACTCATATCAAAGTCCTTCTGGCTTCTGACCTTTGCTGGTTCCAAAACTTCTCCCACATTCCAGTTTTTGTTTCCACAGCATCCTATTTCTAAATAGTGGATATAATTATCTGCATTATTAATTATACATACAGTAAAACCTTGGTTTGAGAGCATTAATTTCTTCCAGAAACATGCTTATAATCCAAAGTACTTGTATATCAAAGCGAGTTTCCCCATAAGAAATAATGAAAACTCAGATGATTCGTTCCACAACCCAAAAATATTCACATAATTCAAAATACTGTAATATAATACAAAATAAAGAAAACACAAGATATAAAAAAATAAATTAACCTGCACTTACCTTTGAAAACCTTCATGGCTGGTGTGAGGGAGACAAGATAGAGGAGGGTTATTGTGTAGGACGACTCTCTTTCTTTCCTTTTTAAAAATTCTTCTAATTTTTTTTTTTTAGAATTACGTTCATTATGTCTAATGGAATCACTGCTATCCATTGGCTCAATGAAATCTTTTTCTTTTTGCACAACTTTAACAAGGAACCTATCCAATGACACTTGCTTTTGCCTCCTTTTGAGGATTTCGTGGAAATGTGACATTGCATTGATGACCACTCACAATCTCACACAGAGTGACAGAGAGAAGAACCATTGGCTCAGTTGTGATCATGTGACGTTCAGTGTCATGTACTACTCGTATTGCAAGATATCACTTGTTTATCAAGTTAAAATTTACTAGAAATGTTTGCAAGTTTGGGGGAGTACTCGCAGAACAGTTACTCGCAATCCAAGGTTTTATTGTACCACTCTTATCTGTATGTGTTATCTATTGCTGTACAACACATTACCCCTGAATTAGTGACTTAAAACAATAAACCTGTGTTATTGTACCCCATATCTAGCTATTCCTGTGTTGTTCTGGTTCAAGGTCTTTTATAAGTTTGCAGTCAAGATGTCACCAAGGGCTGGAGGGTCCACTTCCAAGAGCATTCCTTTTGTGGGTGGCAAATTAGTACAGGCTGTAGGCAGGAGGCCAAAGTTTCTTGCCATGTGGAACTCTCCACAAATTGCTCAAGTATACTTAAGATGTGATGTTGGCTTCCCCCAGAGTGAGTGATCCAAGACAGCAAGGTTGAAGTTTCAATCAATGTCTTTCATGACCTAGCTTCATAATCCATATACCAGTATATCCACAATACTATTTTTGTTACATATGTCCGCCCTACTCAGTGTGGGAGGTACTACACAAAGATGTGACTACCAGGAGACAAGATTTATAGAGGTCACTCTGGAGGCCAACAACCACAGCAGGGAGGCCTGGGCACAGCTGTGCTGTGCTGATGCTGGCTGGGTAGAACTTGTGGCCAAAGCTGCAGCTGGGGTTCAAGTCAAGGAGGGTGAAATTGTCAGAGCACTGTGTCAAGGGTGGGCCACCACCCAGACTCCTTCCCCTGCTCCTGAGGGTGGACCAGCATCAGGATCACTGGGTCTGAGAACAGGGCTGAGGATTTCCCTACTTCTTCCCCCGTCCCTTCCTGGGACCCCAGGTTAGGGACAGCAGGGGCAGGAAGCCTAGTAAAACTCTTCAGTGCCCACCCACCACCACTAGTATCCTGAGGGCGAGGTGAATGAGCCTTTCCTGCAAAGATGAACATGGGCCAGAACCTACCCAAATCCACCTGGAACTGACAGGATAATTCCACGTTCCTGGGTACCACCCTCTGGCTACCCCTGCAGTTAGACACACAACACACCGGCCCAGCATGATACCGGAACTACACTTCCCAGAAAGCTGTGCTACAAGCTCGTCTGGATCTGGAGGTCAGAGCGGCTCCGGGACCCCGATGCCTTCTGGGAAGTGGAGTCGTCTGTCTGCGCAGCACAAAAGCTCCCGGGACTTGTAGTTCGTGTCCGGTCCGCGCAGGCGCACTTTCCCGCGACGGTGTTTGGCCTGCTCCTTTGTGGTGGTCGTTGGATTTTTGTGGGAGGCAGGTCTGCCCAATCTGCGAGACAGCTCTCTGTACCCGCTAGTTCCAAACCTCTGAGCCCGAAATTGGCCTTGGTCCCCTCACTCGGAGCCCCGGGAGGAGTGTGGAGAGCGCGGGTGATGGAGCGTGAGCGCAGGCTGGAATGTGGGACGCTTGCTGAGCCTGCCTGACCCCGACCCTGGAGGTCCGCAGGGGGCTCCGCGTGCGTGACCCCACGGGGCTCCCAGGCAGGCTGTCCCTTAGCCCCAGGAGCAGGACCCGTGCCTCTGGGCCTAGCCTGGGGCCGGAGGTTGCAGAGCTGCCCACGCGTCCGGGGAACGCTGCCGAGGGGCGCGATGGAGACCCCTGCCCCAAAGCCCCAGGAGACCGGTACAGCGTCGCTGTCTGTGGATTTGTATTGGAAGAGACCGAAGGTGAATTTTGCTGCTGTGAAATTCTATACAGAGAACCCAGAAACGAGAGCTGTATGAACGTTGATGAATCTTACCTACCCAAAGTTAAGCAAAAAGACTAACAAAATGGTTACGTTTATACCGAGTGCAAACACTGGCAAAATAGAAACTATTGTTTCAGATGTGACTGTAAAGTTAAGCAAGGAAAATACTGTAAAGGCCAGAGAGTGTTTAGCTGGGGAGTGTAGGAAGGTGAGGGAGAGAGATGATAATAGAAAAGGTTACCAGGACAAGGGCCCGGGGTGTTTCTGGGACACCATTAGTATTTATTTCATGACCTGTGTCAAGAATTCCCTGGATGTTCTCTTTACAACTGTCCGTTCCAATATTAGGTTCTTGCACGCCCTTTGTGTGTGTATCACAATCAGAATCTTTTAAAGATAACCACAATCCCATTAGGCTGGCTATTACAAAAAAAAAAAAAAAAAATTTTTTTTTTTAATAAAAAATAACACGCTAGTGTGGATGTGGAGAAATTGGACCCTTTGCACTGTTGGTGAGAATGTAAAATGGTGCAGCCACTGAAAAACAGTTGGAAAATTCTTTAACTTTTCTTTTAAAAATTAGAAATAAAACTACCATATGATCGCTGGGTATATATCTAAAAGAATCGAAAGCAAGATCTGAAAGAGATACAGACTATGTTTATAGCAGTATTAGTCACAAGAGCCAAGAGGTGGAAGCAACCCAAGTGTCCATCCACAAATGAATGGGTGAACAAAACTGGTTTATCCCTACAAGACAATATGGTAAAGCCTCACATGGTGTGACATGGATGAACCTGGAAGGCATTATGCTAATGGAAATGAGCCTCGTCTCAAAATAACAAATGCTGTATGATTCCACTTATGTAAGGTCCCTAGAGTAGTCAAGTTCATAGAAAGTGCAATGGTGGTTGTCAGGGGCTGAGTGGAGGAGGTATGGGAAGCTGTTGTTTAATGGGTCCAGAGGTTTGGTTTTGCCAAATGAAAAAGTTCTGGAGATTGGTTCCTCAACCATGTGAATATACTTAACACTACTGAACTGTACCCTTAGTAATGGTTAAGATGGTGGATGTTTTGTTACGTGTGTCTTTACCACAATTTTGAAAAAGTTAATGTTAATAAAATAATGATTAAGGTGTTAGTGCGAACAGAAGTTGAAAAGACCCTGGGAGTCCAAGGAACACTGAGTCGCATGGCCTTTTCATGCCCTGATGGGTCTGACAAGCTCTCCTCGTCCAGGAAGGGCATCCCTGAGAAGCCTACCCCTAAAACCCCTGCCTTGGGGGGCCTGGGAAGGAGCTCAGATTCAAAAGTGTGTCCAGGTAGTTGGAGCAATGGTCCAAAACTTGGGTCACAGGACACCATTTGTCCATTTGTCCATTCCCTGAACACTTGTGTGGTGCACTGTGTTGGGGGCCTGCCCTCAGGGCCATGGTTCTGAATGACCAATGGAAAAAGTGTTTGGGTCTTGGCCTGGCACACACTAGGCCCACAGGGAGAGGGAAGAGCTTGTGCATATCCAAAGACAGTGTCAGCATCTGTGTAACGGCATAAGTAAGGGGGTCTCATGAGCTGTGATGAAAATATCTCTCCTTTATTGTAAAGAAGCATCCAGTACAAGTAACGCACAGGTGCTAGAGAAGTGTTAGAAAATCGAAACAAGCATGGGGCGCCTGGGTGGCGCAGTCGGTTAAGCGTCCGACTTCAGCCAGGTCACGATCTCGCGGTCCGTGAGTTCGAGCCCCGCGTCAGGCTCTGGGCTGATGGCTCAGAGCCTGGAGCCTGTTTCCGATTCTGTGTCTCCCTCTCTCTCTGCCCCTCCCCCGTTCATGCTCTGTCTCTCTCTGTCCCAAAAATAAATAAACGTTGAAAAAAAAAAAAAAAAAGAAAATCGAAACAAGCACAATAAATATTAATCCCCCAAGGGGCACCTGGTGGCTCAGTTGGTTAAGCATCCGACTTTGGCTCAGGTCATGATATGGTTCATGAGATGGAGCCCCGCATCAAGCTCTGTGCTGACAGCTCAGAGCCCAGAGCCTGCTTCAGATTCTGTGTCTCTCTCTCTCTCTGCCCCTCCCCTGCTTGATCTCTGTCTCTGTCTCAAAAATGAATAAACATATAAAAACAATTTTTTAATATTAATCCCCCAAGCCCCAGAGAGAGCTCCTCTTAACTTTTTGTAAAACATTCTTGTGGGCTTTCCCAGCCATATTATGCTAATTATTTTAGTAACTATATTATATAATACTTTGAAACTGGTAAGCCCAGTGGAATGTTCACATAGAAACAGTACTAATGGAAACCAATTTGACAGTAAATTTCATATATTGAAAAAAAAAAAAAACAATTCCATACATTAAAAAAAAGAAAAAAAGAAACAGTACTAAGCAAGGATCTAAAATGATCTCAGATGTCAGGTTGATAGTTACTAATTTGAAAGTATTATTTCTCCCTATTTTTAACAGATGTTTATTTATTGGTGCGCTTGGGTGGCTCTGTTGTTAAGCGTCTGACTTTGGCTCAGATCATGATCTCACAATCGTGAGTTTGAGCCCCTTGTTGGGCTCTGCTATCAGCTCAGAGCCTGGAGCCTGCTTCAGATTCTGTGTCTCCCTCTCTCCCTGCGCTTCCCCTGCTCACACTCTGTGTCTCTCTCTCTCAAAACTAAGCATTAAAAATTTTTAAGAATGTTTATTTGTTTTTGAGAGAAAGAGCACACACACATCAGTGGGGGAGGGGCAGAGAAAGAGGGGGACAGAGGATCTGAAGCAGGCTCTGTGCTGACAGCAGAGAGCCCTATGTGGGGCTCGAACTCATGAACCATGAGATGACCTGAGCTGAAGTCAGATACTTAACTGAGCCACCCAGTCCCTTCTCCCTATTAATAAATCCCTCTTGTCCCACTTTCCACCAACCACCCATTCCTTTTTTTTTTTTTTTGCCTTTAAACCAGAACTCCTCCAAAGAGTTATTTTTGCTGTTCCTAATTACTCTCCTCCAGGTCTGTCTTGAACCCATCTAAGCAGGTTTATGCCCCTGCAATGGTAACACAACTATCTTTGTCAAGTCCATCAGCAAATTCTATGTTGTTTGATCTGTCATCACTGTCTTCTCTTGGCCGTGGGACAGCGCCTCTCCTGGTTTTCCACTTGCCTCTCCAGGAACCTCTCAGTCTTCCTGCTGGTCCCCCACAGCCCCTAAGATGAGAGACCTCTCTCCCCAAGACCAGAGGGCCTCAGGGCTGGGTCTTCAGAAGCCTCCCCTCTTCTATAGCTGCACCGACTTTGAGGAAGCGTCATCCAGTCTTGCAGCTTTCACTGCCACACATGTGCTGATAATTCCCAAATTTATGTTTCCTGCTCAGATTTCTGCTCTGAACTCCGGGCTCACTACTCGTCTGCCCACTTGGCACTTCCCCTTGGATATCTAATACCCCTGGAACTTAACATGTCTATAAGGACTCCTGCTCTCCACACAGACCTCCTCCTCCCCCTGTACTCTTTCCCATCTTAACAAATGATCATTTCTTTCTTCCAGCTGCTCAGTCCAAAAATCTTGGAGTATTTCTTCACTCTGCGTTTTTTCCTCACATCCTGCCTTGGATCCATTCACAAACCCTGTTGGCTCTTTCTTCACAAGGTATCCAGACTGTGCCCCTTCTCAGCTTCCCCCCTGCTCAGCACTGCCCCTCCCTGGATCACTGGATTAGCCCCTACCTAGTTTCCCTACTTCTAGTGGTTCTCCTCTAATAGCCAGATGATCCTGTTCCAGAATGAGCCTCACCATGGCCTGTGAGGTCTTGTGCCATCTGGTCTCCAGTTCTGAGTTCCAACCTCATCTTCTGTCACTGGCTCCTTCACTCTGCTCCGGCCACACCGGCCCTTCTGCTGTATCTGGAACTCAGTAGGCACACTTCTACATGATAGTCTGTCTGCTGGCATGCTTTTCTCCCAGATACCCACGTGGCTTGTCTCCTCATGCTTTGTTACCCTCTCATCAGGAAACCTTTTCTGGGGGCGCCTGTGTGGCTCAGTCAGTTAAGCATTGGACTCTTGATTTCAGCTCAGGTCATGATCTTACAGTTTGTGAGTTTGAGCCCCATGTCGGGCTCCATGCTGATGTTGTGGAGTCTGCTTGGGATTCTCTCTCTCTCTCTCTCTCTCTCTCTCTCTCTCTGTCTCTCTGCCCCTCCCCTCCTTGTGCTCTCTCTGTCTCTGTCTCTCTCTCTCTCTCTCAAGATAAATAAATAAAAGAAAAAAAAAAGGAAACCTTTTCTGGACCTCATCTCTAAAATTGTATCCCCTCCCCCACATTCTTTATCTCTCTACTTCATTCGTCCCTTTCTCTCTTCACTGTCTGTGTTAATTATCCCTGCATAATAAATTACCCCAAGATTTAGGGACTTAAAGCAACAACAAACATGTATTATCCCACACTGCTTTTGTGGGTCAGGATTCACGTGGATCAGGATTCACGAGCAGCTTAGTTGTGTGCTTCTGGCTTGGGTCTCATGAGATTGCTGTTAGACCGTCTGCCAGAGCTGTGGTCGGCATTAGTAGTAGGAGGGCCAGGAGGGCCTGAACTGTAGTAGTTCAGGTAAAAGGAGACTCAAACTTGAACTCTGGCAGTGGGGGAGGTGACAGGGAAGAGGGATTTGAGTTGATGAGACTGTAGGGCTTGATATCAGAGCACGGAGGTGAGGCTGAAGGCCCAGCCTTGGAACCTCCCATTTCCAGCCTGAGCAGCTGGACAAATGGAGGTGCCATGTCCTGAGATGGGAACACCCAGTGAGTGGATGATGTGGGTGAAATGTAATGAGTCAGATGCTGGCGGGGTGCGGAGGAGGAAATCCAGGCCACTGCAGACTCAGAGCACCAGGGAGGGGACTGGGGTGGAGAGAGGATTTGGTAGCTGCCCTAGTACCAGCGAAGGGTGAGGCTGTAGACTCTGATGAGGTTCTTTCAGGAGACGGTGTGACGGCGATGGGTGGGACAGAATGAGAAGAGCAGGTGCAGGAGACAGAGAGGAGCTAATTTCTTTTTAATCTACTTATTGCCATATAATTTAGATGCAATAAAATGGGATGTGATGGGATTTGGCATATAAATCTGTGTACCTACCACCCCAGTTAAGGCAGGGAACATTTTAACACCCCAGGAAGTTCCATTATGCCTCTGTACTCAATTCCTAGTGTTCCTAACCTCAGGCAACCCCCAGACTGACTTCTATCATCATAGAATTTGCTTTAGAACTTCATGGATTGTCCATCAACTATACTTCAATTAAAAGGAAGGAAGGGAAGAAAGAAAGAAAAAGAGAGAAGGAAGGAAGGAAGGTAGGCCAGGGAGGGAAGGAAGGAAGGAAGGAAGGAAGGAAGGAAGGAAGGAAGGAAGGAAGGAAGGGAGGGAGGGAGGGAGGGAGGGAGGGAGGGAGGGAGGAAAAGAGAGAAGGAAGGAAGGAAGGAAGGGAGGACTTCATTGAACCATATTTTATGTACCATTTTTCATCTGGCTTTTTTTTTTAATTATTCAACTAAGTGTCTCTCAGATTCATCCATATCATGTGTGTGTATTAGCAGTTCATTCATTTTTATTGCTGTGTGTTATTCCTTGTATGAACATGCCACAATTCATTTACCTGTCAATGAGCACTAGTTTTTAGCTCTTAAGAGTCAAGCTACTATAGTCATTTGCATACAAGCTTTTCTGTGAGCATATATTCCTATTTCTCTTGGGTAAACACCTAATAGTGGAGCAGCTGCTGCCTCATAGGATAGGTATATGTTTATCTATGTAAAAAAAAAAAAACAAAACTCTGAAACTTCCAAAGTGGCCAATCCATTTTACATTTCCACTAACAATGTGCAAGAGTTACATTTGCTCCAGATCTTTGCCAGCACTTGGTATTGTCAGTCCTTTTAATCTTGGCTCTTCTAATGGCATGTGGTGCTGCCTCACTATGTTTTTCATTTGGATTTTCCTGTTGGCTAATGATGGTGAGCATATTTTCATATGCTCATATCACCACTTTTATATCTCATCTTATGAAGGTCTAAGTCCCTTGCTCGTTTTTTTTTTATTAGGTTGGTTGATCTCTTGTTTTGATCTATAAGAACTCTTTCTTTACTCTAGATGTAAGATCTTTACCATGTATGTGTTATATGTGTATAGGTATGTGTTATCATGTATGTGTTCTGTATGTGTTATATTTGTATATTTATATGTATTGTCTGCATTACCACATATATAGTGAATATTTCTTTGCAGTCTGTGGCTTGCTGCCTTAGGATCCCCAGGGCCACCCTCAGGCTTGATGTTTCACTAGAAGGGCTCTAATAGGACGCAGAAGTTATTGTCTCATGCTTGGTGCCTATTACACCAAGAGAATACAGAGTAAAATCAGCACAAGGAAAAGGTGCATGGGGCAAAGTCTGAAGGAAACCACGCACAACCTTCCATGCATCCCCCACCAGTGGAGTGGCAAGGGATGTCCCTAATTCCCTCAGCAGTGAAGCGTGACAACATGCGTGAAGTGTCACCAACCATGGAAACTTAGCCAAGTCTAGGTGTCCAGTGTCTGTATTGGAGGTCAGCCACGTAGACATACTGCATGACTGACCTGTCACTAAAGCTCCGGCCTCCCAGATGGGAAGTAGGTGTCCACCATGAATCACACTGTGAGTGTAAGCTATCTAGACAATCTGGCAAGGCCAGGGTGCCTGAAGGCCTCAGGCTTGCAAAAACACTTTTCTTACCCAACAGACCATTTTAGGAGCTCAGTTCCCAGGAGCTATTCAAGGGCCAGTTCTGAAAACATGCCTTCCATGGGAATATGCAGGGTGTGAGCAAACCAGGCCCATAGAGTTAACCCTTTCCTACATGCCCCCCTTTTTATTTTCTTAAGGATGTCTTTTATAGAGCAGACATTTTTTAAATTTTGGTGAAGTCCATTTTATCAACTTTTATAGCTAGTGATCTTTGTGTCCTACTTAAGAATTCTTTGCCTACCACAAGGTCACAATGATCTCCTCCTATATTTTCTTCTAGAAATTTTATAGTTTTAGCTCTTCTGTTTATAGCTACAATATAATTAAAATTAATTTTTTTGTATTTAGTAGAGGTCAAGGGTAATTTTTTCTTCTGACAGTTGTATCAGGAAGTATCCAACCAGGAGACAGAAACTGCACAGTAGTATAAACAGGGAAAGTATAGTATAAAAAATTTTAAGTATAACATGGGATTGGAGTATTAAGGTTAATAAGAAATAAGAAGACTGTCACATCCTATGACCTTGCTTAGTTTATTTATTCAGTTTTAAAGTTGTATTGTGGATTCCTTAGGCTTTTCTATGGAGAAAATCACATTGTCTGCAAATACAGTTTTACTTCTTCCCATCTAGTATTTATGCATTTTATTTTTTCTTTTCTGTTTTATTTCACTGACTAGGACCTCAAGTACAATGTAAAATAGAAATGGTGAGAAGAGACGTCCTTGCCTAGTTCCTAGTTACCCTATCAGGGTAAAAACATTGATTATTTATTTAAACATTATTTATTATGATATGAGTTATAGGTGCTTTTTGTAGATGCCCTTTATCAACTGAGTAACTTCATTACTGGTTTGCTGAGCATTTTCATCATGAACTAGTGTTGAATTTTATCTAATGATTTTCTGCATCTGATAGTACAATTTTTCTCCTTCATTCTCTTAATACAATCTTAATGTGATTAATGACATAAATGTTCTAATGTTAAACCAACATTTTGTTTCTGGGGTAAACTCCACTGAGAGATGTACACACACATACACCCACACATACACTCTTATGCATATATATACACCTACTAGTGATTTGCTAATATGTGATGAGAATTTTTGTATCTATGTTCCTGATATTGGTGTTTAATTGTCTTGTAATGATTTATCAGGTTTGGGTATCAAGGTTATGTTGGCCTCATAAAGTGAGTTAGGCAGCATTCCCTTCTTTTCGATTTTCTGACAGAGTGTATGTATTTTGCCCTTAAGGGTTTGATAGCATTCATTCATCATTGAAAATCGTTTGGGCCTTGAATTTTCTTTATGGGAGGAGAAGGTCCTAGAGGGAAGTGGTCTACACTATAAATGCCTCGTAGAGATCAGAAAAGGTAAGAAACCCAAGGAAAAAGCCCTGTTGTTTCTTCACAATACAGAGCCACAGGTGCACAAGTGGTCGTGTCCTTTGTGCCCCTGTTGGGGTGCTGGGGGAGAGGTGAGCGATCCTCTCTGGACAGATTTGAGCCCCACAGGAGCAGGCACTCATGTGTTCTCTCTCTCTCTCTCTCTCTCTCTCTCTCTCTCTCTCTCTCTCTCTCTGCAGCTCTTCCTGGAGCCAAGGCACAGGTGACGCTGAGGACTTTGCTTTCTGTGCAAGTCAAGGAGGTGTCTATTCTTTCATGAATTGACTTCTCTGACCTTTGCATGTATATTTATTGGGGTCATAATGTTTATTTAAAACCTACTTCGGCAAGGATGTGGAAAAAGGGGAATATTTTTGCACTGCTGGTGGGAATGCAAACTGGTGCGGCCACTCTGGAAAACAGTATGGGGCTTCCTCAAAAAATTAAAAATAGAACTACCCTACGACCCAGCAATTGCACTACTAGGTATTTATCCAAAGGATATAGGAGTGCTGTTTCAAAGGGGCACATGCACCCCAATATTTATAGAAGTGCTATCAACAATAACCGAAGTATGGAAAGAGTCCAAATGTCCATCAACTGACAAATGGATAAAGATGTGGTACATATATACAATGGAATATTACTCAGCGATCAAAAAGAACAAAACGTTGCCATTTGCAACAATGTGAATGGAACTAGTATATTATGCTAAGTTAAATAAGTCAGGAGAGAAAGATAAATATCATTTTTTCACTAATATGTGGAATTTACAAAACAAAACAAATGGGCAGAGGGGAAGGGAAGGAAAAAATAAGATAAAAAGAGGGAAGCAAACCATAAGAGACTCTTAATTACAGAGAACAAACAGAGTTGCTGGAGGGGAGGTGGGTGGGGAGGGATTCTTGGTAGCCATTATTAATATTCTCCAGATGAGCCTATAGTCAAATATTTGGAAAAATATATGTTCAACAAAATATTTTTCATTATATTACCCAATTACTGAAAGTTTCTGTTCTTTCATTCCATTTTTTCTTAAGGAAAAATCAACACATAAATATACAATGTCAGTCTCCCTCTGTGATCTTTCCTGAAGACTTTATTCTTCAAGTATATGGTTAAGGGAGTAACCTCTACCTTTAAAAGTGCCTTTCTATTTCAGATACTGAACTTCTGAAAGGAATTATCATGAACATGAAACCTAGATGAGAGAAGCTCTTACTCAATAAGATCTGGGTAAATTAATTCCCGAACAGATCTGCATTTTCTCATCATATTTGTCTTACATATTCAACCAGAAACAAAGAATTAATTTACAGCCAAACCAAGTGTCTGTGTCTCCATTTAAAACTTTAAATGGATTTATTAACTTTCAAAGCCTCCTGCCCACATGGGTAAGGATTTCATTTGAAGAACAGGTGGTTTTTTATAACATTTATGTTGTATACTCATCCTTTCTTGACTCATTCCTATTAACTAAAATGATTTAGAACTTTAATAGGTAACTTGTTACTTTTGAAAAATCAGGTTGCAGGGGCGCCTGGGTGGCGCAGTCGGTTAAGCGTCCGACTTCAGCCAGGTCACGATCTCGCGGTCCGGGAGTTCGAGCCCCGCGTCGGGCTCTGGGCTGATGGCTCAGAGCCTGGAGCCTGTTTCCGATTCTGTGTCTCCCTCTCTCTCTGCCCCTCCCCTGTTCATGCTCTGTCTCTCTCTCTCTGTCCCAAAAATAAATAAACGTTGAAAAAAAAATTAAAAAAAAAAAAAAAGAAAGAAAAATCAGGTTGCAAAATTTTATTACAAATTAAAAATATCTTTTAAAAATTCTCAAGTTGAGGGGCACCTGGGTGGCTCGGTCGGTTAAGCGTTCGACTCTTGATTTTGACCCAGGTCATGATCTGACAGTTTGTGATATCAAACCCCATGTTGGGTTTTGTGCTAACATCATGGAGTCTACTTGGGATTCTCTCTCTCTCTCTCTCTCTCTCTCTCTCTCTCTCTCTCTCTCTCTCCCCCTCCCTCCCTCCCTGCCTCTCCCACACTCACACCCTCTCTCTCTCAAATAAATAAACTTTAAAAAGTCTTAAGTTGATTATCTGCAAAATTTTAAAGTTGTAAGTATTTAGTTGAGTTCATTCTCATTACTGGGATTACATTTCAACTTGTACTTGTTGGATGAACTAAACCAGATGAAGGAGAATGTGGTGTTTACTCAGCCATTGTCTGACTATCCTGGGGGGACATGTTCTCAGCTGGTGAACAAGCTGTCTTTGTCCCTTTGCCCTCGTGCATTTTGGGATTATGTGGGTGTCTACTACAGTGACTGGGGCGCTGAGGTAGCTGCTACCCTGGTCAGATCTCTCAGGCTTTGTCCCCTCATGACTTTGGTGAGGATGCCCTGCAATGATGTGGCTCAGCCATCACACCTGGTCTGGCCCCCTGGCTTCTGCTGCCTTAGGCCATGGGCAACATCAGTGGATCTGCTTTGGTGAGGAGGCTCCATTCATGGCAAGGTGGGCACCACCACTTGTGGAGTCTTTGTCTCATGGAGAAGAGACCCCCCCACCACTCATGGGGTCTCCAGCTGTGGTGATGAGCACACTATTACCTGGGGAATTTCTGCCTGTGGGGTCTCTACCTCTCTGGGATAGGGCATGTCCTCCAGTGGTGAAAATGATGCTGTTTAGCCCAGCTTTGCCCTTGACCTCCTCTTTCCCTCTCACTCTGTTCTGACAACTCAAGTATTCAGACCTGAAAGCCCACACTGGGAGTTGGGGGGAGGAAATGGTCCTGAGGTCCCAGGAGTGGATGAGCACAGGGAGACCCCAGGGAGGGGAAGAAAGGGATCTGGGTGAGTGCAGGACAGAGGACTGTGGACCCCAGTTATTCAAGGAGGAGAGAAATGGGGAGGGCCCAGGGGTCTGAGCAGGAGGCCAGGAGAGGGTGCTGCATGCAGATGGAAGAGTAAGAAGGAAGACCCACACAGTTGAGGTGCAGAGCCACAAACAAGCTGTCCTTTGGCATTGTTCTGCACATCACAGCACAAAGTCCCCTCTCGTGTGCTGTGCCCTGACCAGCCTTTCTTCGGTAACTTGTCCTGTTCCAAATAGTTTAATAGACATACTTCCTCTTTATCTATCGCTTCATCTTAAAAACAACATCCCTCTCCCTCCTCCTTCAAATATAATTTCTACCCTGGAATTTCTAGGAATCTTTTTTTGATCTTCTTTATGGTCCTACCACATATGTCCCTAAACAGTAGACTGCTCAATGCACATGTTTCAACTCTGTTAATCTGCCAGAGCTGCCATAACAAAGTACCACCAACTGTGCAGCTTAAACAACAGAAATTCATTTTCTTGCAGTTCTGGAGGCTGGAGGTCCAAGATCAAGATGCCATCAGGGCTGGGTTATGGTGAAAGCTCTCTTCCTGGCTTGTAGATGGCCCCCTTCTTCTCGTGCCCCCACATGGCTTTTCCTCTGTGTGCATACACTCCCAGTGTCTCTTCCTCTTCTTACAAGGACCCATCGGTTTAGGGCCCCAGCCTTATGACCTCATTTAACCTGAATTGTCCCCTTAAAGGCCCCATCTACAAATAGTCACATTGTGGGTTGGGACTTCCACATATGACTTGGGAGGAAGGGACACAATTCAGTCTGTAACACTGAATAAATGCATATTCCATGGATTCGTCTACAATTTGCTGTTTTTCCCCTGACCTTATAGTCCAGCAATTCTCACAACTGTCTAGCTGTCATTACTCTCCTGGAATTTCTTACTGCACAGACTAGAACTTCTAGGAGAGTATCGTCGTAGACTCAGTGTTGGTGTCTTGCTCTTGCTTGAACCAGACTCACTAAACGTGTGGTGTTCAGCACAATATAAGCCAGTGGTTTGTGTGTATATATCTTCCTCTGCCTGCGAGATGCTGCACTCTGTGATATGCTGAGCATGGCATTCCCACTGCCTAACACTTCCATGTGTAACACCTCATGACCCAGTGGCATTCCAGGACGTGGCTGTAGAATTCACCCAGGAGGAGTGGGAGCATCTGGGCACCACTCAGAGGGCACTGTACCAAGAGGTCATGCTGGAGAACTATAGGAGCCTGGCTTCCCTGGTTAAGAGTGGCCCACCATCTGCACTGGCCTGGGGGGCAGCACCAGGCAGCACCCTGGGAAGGACAGGGGACACAGTTGTCATCTTCTCAGGTTGTCTGCCTAGCTGATGGGAAGAGGGGAGATATCAAGTAATTTAAATGATAAGTGATTTTTTTATATTAAATAAACACAGATATAGTAGATTATAATGACAATATGTATGATTTTAAAAGATGCAACAGAGACTAGAAAGGGGTTTTGGACTCTCAGAGGCACAGTCTACTAACGATCCTTGAAGGCCTGTGTGCACCAACTCTGCCAATATGAGTTCGTGGATGAGGAGTGTGTTCTCTCTTCTCTATCCAGACCTGAGGCCTCTGAACCATGGAGCCATATTTTGATGTTCAGAGGACACGGACCCAGGGCATTTCTACTGTGTATCCTCTGCGTGGTAGGAAGCAAGAGGCTGAGGCTGCCCCCACCCCCACCCTGGCGTCACCCATCTTTCATGCTGCAAAGGTCCTGAAGACAGGGAAAAGGGGGCAGGGCCCTGGGCACACACTTGTCACTGGCCCCAACACCTGTACATCTTATCTTTCTCGGGCAGGGTACCAGGATTTCAAACCTGATGTGATCTCCCAGTTGGAGCAAGGCGAATCGCCATGGATGCTGTGGAGGGACATTCCTAGGGACCCCTCTCCAGGTGAAGAGATGGGAAGGAGGCCTGGGGGCTCACACAGAAGGCTGTCCAGGAAGCTGGAAATTTCTAGAATCACAACAGAGAAATCCCCAGGGGAAATCAGAGCTGCCTCCAAAACAGTCCCTGCACAGAAGCTGCCTCCTGCCCCTCCTGCTTCTCTCCTGTATGAGCCCTGCCCTTTCAGGGGGTTTACTGTCTGTCTAGGCCCCTCCCACCCTGCACTGACTTTCTTCTTCCCTCTTCTTGGATGTCCCCCCCCCCCCCCGCCCCCCATGCTGCCAGGCATTCTGCCCTCTCAAGAGAAGCCCATCTGTGGTCAGTGATGCTGCTTTCACCTCCCTCCCTTTCCTGTCATCTGTTTGGTCACCATCATTTCCCTCTTAATCTACCTTGAATGTTAGGTAAGTCTACTAGGAATGTCCACCACCTGCCAGCATCCACGCCATGGTTTTCTGCTTCCTGCTGCATTAATTTCAGCAAGACTTTATAATCACTCCCCACTTCGCCTGGCTCCTCTGTTTCTTTTCACACCTCCTCACCTGTGTTGGATTCTGCATGAGTCCTTTTTGCCCATAACTTGCTTACTCTGTGACCTCCGTAGTCAATTCAACAGTGATCATGGGTTGCCTCTGAAAGCAGCAGGAGAATGGGTGCAAGAGAACTATCCTTACAGACCTGGTGAATTGGTGTTTCAGGGAAGTTAACTGTGGCAGCTTACCAGATGGACAAATAAGGAGAAGAGGCTGAGAGATTAGTGGTGACATTTCATAATGACCCAGGCACACAGTGACTTCAGGTTATACCTTGATCTGCTTTTCTTCTGCTGGTCCTTATTCCCATGATTCCCCTAATTGCTGCCCCCTTGTCCATTCTCAGTCCCAGTTTGCCCCCTTTAGTCATTCCAGAACAGCAGTCCTCATTCATTTCACTTACCAGCACCCCTGTAACCATGTGTGTGTCCCTATTCACTTCTTCCTTGCTCCTGTGTACAGTGGCTCTTGGTTCACATAACATTTGAAATCAGTCAAAGCAACATACCTCTGGAAAATCAAAGTATAAAAGTAATAGTAACATATGTAGCTTTGACTAGGTCACACTTTTTGTCTCTCTAAATAGTCAAGTATCCTCCATTTTTAAAAATTTCTTTCAGGCCAAAAGACCAGATATAGAACTGCAGAGTCAAATCTGAAGCAAGTAATTTCTGAAGAATTTTCCCAGGGCATGATAATCAATAAAAGTAAAAGAAATAGAATCTGTTACTCCACCAGAGAAGTCCCAGAATTGCTTGGCTGTTTAGAAAGCCATCCAGGGCAGATGGCATTTACCCATAAGAAAATCCTGACTCGGGAGACCATTCGTGAAGATAATGGATTTGAATTTAGACAGCAATCAAACTTTGTTACTCAAAGTACAATTCCTTCAGGGAAAGCAATGTGTAAAGATGACAGTTACAACAGTATCTTTTCACATAACCTAGATCTAAGTAATCATCAGAGAATCTACACAAGTGAAAAGCCATACAAACGTGATCAATGTGGGAAATACATTAGCTGTGGTTTGGATCTCGCTCAACACCAGGGTAGTCATGTTTTATTAGATATCAGAAATTTGGTGCTAGAGAAAAGCCCTTCAAATGCAGAGATTGTGATAAATCTTTTAGCAGGGGAACACACCTTATACAACATGAAAGATGTCACACAGGAGAGCGACCATATGAGTGTAGTGTATGTGGGAAGTTGTTCAGCTGGGACTCATCTCTTATTCTACATCAGAGAACTCATACTGGAGAAAAACGCTATGAGTGTGGTGAATGTGGAAAGGCTTTCAGCCAAAGTACATGCCTCACACAACATCAGAGGATTCATACAGGAGAGAAACCTTATGAATGCAATCAGTGTGGGAAGGCCTTTAGCCAAAGTTCACATCTAACTCTGCATCAGAAAACTCATACTGGGGAGAAACCCTATGAGTGTAATCAGTGTGGCAAAGCCTTTATTCAGAGCTTTCAACTTACTCTGCATCTAAGAACTCATTCTGGAGAGAAACCTTATGAATGTACCGAACGTGGTAAAACCTATAGTCATAGCTAATCTCTAATGCAACACAAGAGGATTCATACTGGAGAAAAACCCTTTGAATGTAAAGAATGTGGGAAAGCCTTTACCCAGAGCATTCAGCTTACTTTACATCTGAGAACACATACTGGAGAAAAACCCTATGAATGTACTGAATGTGGCAAAGCCTATAGTCCTAGGTCATCCCTTATTCAAATAAGAGGATCCATACTGGAGAAAAACCCTTTGAATGTAATGAATGCAGGAAAGCTTTCTGATGGAACACACATCTTACTCAACACCAGAGAATTCATACTGGAGAGAAACCCTATAAATGCAAAAAATGTGACAAATCTTTCAGCAGAAGTACACACTTTAATCAACATCAAAGAATTCATACTGAAGAGAAACCCTACAAGTGTAAAGAGTGTGGGAAAACCTTTGGTCAGAGTGCATATCTGACTCAACACCAGAGGATGCATACTGGGGAAAACCCCTATCAATGTAAGGAATGTGGAAAGGCCTTCACTGTAAATGCATATCTTGCTCAACATCAAAGGATTCATAAGAGAAAGGAACCTTTATTATGTGCCAATCACAAAGAAATTCTGACTGGAGAGAAATTCAGCAAATGTTTTTAATGTGGGAAATATTTCAGCATAAACACAGGTGTTCCTCAACTTGAATATATATATATATATATATATATATATATATATATATATATATATATATTTTTTAATTTATTTATGTAAATTCAAGTTAGTTAACATACAGTGTAGTATTGGTTTCGGGAGTAGAACCCAGTGATTCATCACTTACATATGACACCCAGTGCTCACTCCAACAAGTGCTCTCTTTAATACCCATCACCTATTTAGCCCATCCTCCCCACACACATCCCCTCCAGCAACTCTCAATTTGTTCTCTGTATTTAAGAGTCTCTTATGGTTTGCCTCCCTCTCTCATTTTATCTTATTTTTCCTTTCCTTCCCCTGTGTTCATCTGTTTTGTTTCTTAAATTCCACATATGAGTGAAATCATGGTATTTGTCTTTCTCTGACTGACTTATTTAGCTTAGCATAATACACTCTAGTTCCATCCACATTGTTGGAAATGGCTAGATTTCATTCTTTTTGATTGCCAAGTGATATTCCATTGTATATATACACTATATCTTCTTTATCCTTTAATCAGTTGATGGACATTTGGGCTCTTTCCATAATTTGGGTATTGTTGATAGTGCTGCTATAAACATTGGGGTGCATGTACCCCTATGAATCAACATGAATATATTAATAAAAGAGAGAAATCGTACAAATACAATTATGGAAAATATTTTACTTCATGTATTCAATACTAATATACTCATTATAAAACTAAAAAAGTAGGGTCATCTGGTGGTGGAGTTACTTCAGCTTCTGACTCTTGATTTGGGCTCAGGTCATGATCTCATGGTTCGTGGGATTGAGCTCTGTGTCAGGCTCTGCACTGACAGCATGGAGTCTGCTTGGGATTATGTCTCTGCTCTCTCTCTGTGCTCCTCCCACTTTCTCTCTCTCTCTCTCAAAATAAATAAACATTAAGAAAAACTAAAAAAGCAAAAAATGTGTGAAATGTTTTAATGTAATATGACCTCTTACTAAAAGCTAAAGGAAAAATACTGAGACAGGACCTTATAAATAATATCTTTAAAACCACAGAGTTACGGGACACCTGGGTGACTCAGTCACTTGAGCGCCTGACTTTGGCTCAGGTCATGATCTCACCATTTGTGGGTTTGAGCCCCACATTGGGCTCTGTGCTGACAGCTTGGAGCCTGGAGCCTGCTTCAGATTCTGTGTCTCCCTCTCTCTCTGCCCCTCCCCCGCTCATGCTCTGTCTCTGTCTCTCAAAAATGAATAAACGTTAGGGGCACCTGGGTGGCTCAGTCGTTGAGTGTCCGACTTTGGCTCAGGTCATGATCTCGTGGTTTGTGAGTTCGAGCCCCGCGTCGGGCTCTGTGCTGACAGCTCAGAGCCTGGAGCCTGCCTCAGATTCTGTGCAAACCCCCCCTCTCTACCCGCCCCACCCCTGCTTGTACTCTGTCTCTCTCTTTCAAAAATGAATAAACATAACAAAAAATTTTTTAAGGAATTAACATTAAAAAATATATATTTAAGGGGCGCCTGGGTGGCGCAGTCGGTTAAGCGTCCGACTTCAGCCAGGTCACGATCTCGCGGTCCGTGAGTTCGAGCCCCGCGTCGGGCTCTGGGCTGATGGCTCAGAGCCTGGAGCCTGTTTCCGATTCTGTGTCTCCCTCTCTCTCTCTCTGCCCCTCCCCTGTTCATGCTCTGTCTCTCTCTGTCCCAAAAATAAATAAACGTTGAAAAAAAAAAAATTTAAAAAAAATATATATTTAAAACCACAAAGTCACACATGAAAGTTAAATCTTTTTATACATCATGCTGAATTTCTAGAAAAGGTGTAGAAGTAATGTCTGTTAAATCTATAAATGATGCTATATTTATTGGAGGAGGCCTCACATTTCAAATCTGATGTCCCCTGTTATATATATGGAGCTTTATTTATTTTTTATTTATTTATTTAACGTTTATTTATTTTTGAGACAGAAAGAGACAGAGCATGAACGGGGGAGGGTCAGAGAGAGGGAGACACAGAATCTGAAACAGGCTCCAGGCTCTGAGCTGTCAGCACAGAGCCCGACGTGGGGCTCGAACTCACGGACCACGAAATCACGACCTGAGCCGAAGTCGGCCGCTCAACCGACTGAGCCACCCAGGCGCCCCTATATATGGAGCTTTAAATACCATAGATCAGGGGACAGCAAACTGTGGCCCCTGGGCCAAATCCAGCCTGTACCTGTTTTTATAAATAAAATTTTATTGGAACACAGTCACATCTATTTGTTTATATATGGTCCATGTCTGCTTTCATTGTATGAAGGCAAAGTTGAGTAGTTGTGACACAGCCTGTATAGCTTGTACAGCTTTTAGGGCTGCTATAAGAAAACATCACAGAATGGATCAAACAACCGAAATTTAATGTCTCACAGTTTGGGAGGCTAATGTCCAAGATCAAGGTGCCAGTGGGTTTGGTTTCTTCTGAGTCTCCTCTCCTTGTCTTAGAGATGGCCATCTTCTTGCTGTGTCCTTACATGGCCTTTCCTCTGTGCACTTATCCTTGGTGTCTCTTCCTCTTCTTATAAGAACACTGGTCCTTTTGGATTAGGGCCCCACCCTATGACCTCACTTAACTATAATCACATCTTGAAAAGCCCTGTCTTTAAATATAGTCACATTGGGGTTCAGGGATTTGTTTTAATTTGTTCAGATTGCTGTAACAGATATACTGTAGACTGGGTGGCTTAAAACAACAGAAATTTCTCACAGTTCTGGAGAGTGGAAAGTCTCAGGTCAAGCTATTGGCAGAGTCAGTGTTTGGTGAGAGTCCATTTCCAAGTTCATAGATGGCCATCTTTTTGTTGCGACCTCACATGGTGGGAAAGATGAGGGATCTCTCTGGGGTCTCTTTTATAAGGGTACTAATCTTATTGATGAGACTTTACTTTCATGACCCAATCACCTCCCAAAGTTCCCCACTTCCTAGTACCATTACTTTTGAGGTCAGGATTTCTTTTTTTTTTTTTTTTTTTTAACTTTTTTTTTTTTTTAACGTTTATTTATTTTTGGGACAGAGAGAGACAGAGCATGAACGGGGGAGGGGCAGAGAGAGAGGGAGACACAGAATCGGAAACAGGCTCCAGGCTCCGAGCCATCAGCCCAGAGCCTGATGCGGGGCTCGAACTCACGGACCGCGAGATCGTGACCTGGCTGAAGTCGGACGCTTAACCGACTGCGCCACCCAGGCGCCCCATTTTTTTTAAGTTTATTTACTTATTATTTTGAGAGAGAGCATGTGCAAGTGGGGGAGGATCAGAGAGAGGGAGAAAGAGAATCCCAAGCACACTCTGCCTGTCAGCATGGAGCCTGATGCAAAGCTCAAACTCATGAACCTTGAGGTCAGGACCTGAGCCAAAGTCAGATGCTTAACCAACCGAGCCACCGACATGCCCAGAGGTCAGGATTTCAACATGAGTTTTGTAGGACACAAACATTCAGACCATAGCAGGCTTCAACATGTATTTGGAGGGAACACAATTCAGATAATAACAAGCCTGTGAAACCTAAAATACTATCTAGCCCTTTACGGAATAAATTTCCTGAACTTGAGGGTGTGCATAATAAACTATAATATGTCAACATTCTACACTGTATACAAATATCTTTAAAAAAGCAAAGCTTGTAAATTAGGCAACACAATAGTCCTAAACTGTACTATATAGAGAACTTACTTGTTTTGTAATTGAATTGTTTTGCAAAAACTAGAGAAGGTATCTTTTTCCTGAAAAATAGAAGGCAGAAGTGTTTTTCTGAAGATAATTTTATGTCTTCTCTAATTGATTATTTTTGTAGCAAACGCTGTTAAGGTAACCTCCTATTTCTCCCATTGGTGAAAGTGAAATCCCCCACCCTGCATAATATAAGACAGCTAAATGCATGACACCTGACACTGGCCTGATGCCTGAAAGAAGTTTATTACTCACATATATTCACAGCTGAGGGAAAGAAACCACACAAACACCACGCGTAGGTTGCACTCAGGAACAGAGCAAACCATTAGGAGTAATGGGAGGCAGCAAGAGAGTGAGCTGTTACCTGGTTTCTACCAGAGAATGTGATTAGCTCCTGTGAATAATTCATGGGCTAGCAGGGTGAGGTGAGGATAGGACAATGATAGTGAAACTACAACACCTTAAATTCATATTATACTACTTTACAGAAAACAAAGTTATAATTTCATTTACTCCCCTTTACCTGGATTTACCTGGATTAGGAGCCTTTCCTGTCGGACAAGGAGCATGTTGGCAAAAGCAGAGGAATCCACGTTTTGGCCTGGGGGGCCCTGTGTGGCTCAAAGATGTTCAGGCAATGTGTGAAATTTTAATTCTTACACACAACATTAGAAACAAAATTTGTCAGGGGAAACTTTCAGTCTTAGACTACCAATCTAATTTGCCTTACCACTAGCAAACCCTCATTACACCAACTTTTTCACATAACTTTTTCAACTTCATTCTTCTTCCAAATAATCCCAACCTTTTTTGATCCTTTGCTTTTCTGTTAAAATTTTAAAGTGAGCCTGTCCATGTCTACCCATAAAAAATGTCTTATTTTCTCAAATGATTTTTTTCCTTATCGAGGACATTTTTTTCTCATTTACTCTGTTAATTAAGCTAATTACATTGACTGATTTTGAAATGTTAAACTAATTCGCATTCCTTGAATAAACTCCACTTGGTCATGATATATTATCCTTTCTAAAGTATTGCTGGATTGGATTTGCTAATATTTGAAGACTTTCACTTCTGTGTTCTTGCGTCATTGTTCTGTAATTTTCTTTCTTTGCAATGTTCTTGTCAGATTTTGGCATTAGGATTATTTAAGCCTCTGAAAATGACCTAGGAAGTGTTCCCTCCCCCCTTTGTTTTGTAAAATACTTTCTGAAAAACTAGTATAATTTAGTCCTTACATGATTAGTGGAATTCACGACTTGAGTCTGAAATTTTATTTCTAAGAAGGTTTTAAATTATAATTTTAGAGGGTTTCTGTTTGTTTTGTTCTGTTTTATAGGGCTATTCAGATTTTTTTTTTCTCTGTCTGATTTGGTAAGATCCATTTTTCAAGGAATTGTTAATTTTATCTAAGTTGTCAAATTTGTTAGCAATTTGTTGTTAAATTTGTTAATAATACTCCCTTATTATCCTTTTAATGCCGAAAGTATAGGTATCTCTTCTGTTTCACTCTTTATATTGGTAATTTGTGTTGTCTCTCTTTCTTGGCCAGTTTTACAGGGGGTTACCAGTTTTATTCAACTTTTGAAGTATTCTGCTTTGGCTTTGTTGATTTTCATTATTCATATGTTTTCTATTCCATTGATTTCTGCTCTTGTTTTTTACTTTCTTTGGGTTCATTTCTTGTCATTTTTAGTAGCTTAAATTATGTTTTCTAACCTTTTTTTTCTTTTCTAATATATGAGTGTCCTCCAAGTACTGTTTTAGCAGCATCTCATGAATTTTGAAATATATTTTCATAATTTATCTTAAAATATCTTATTTCCTGGGGTGCCTGGGTGGCCCAGTCGGCTGAGCGTCTGACTTCAGTTCAAGTCATGATCTCACGGGTTTGTGTGTTCAAGCCCCATGTTGGGTTTGTGCAGATAGCACAGAGCCTGCTTTGGATTCTCTGTCTCCCTCTCTCTCTGCCTCTCCCCAACTTGTGCTCTCTCTTTCAAAAATAAACCTTAAAAAATTTATATACAATTTTTTGTCAGGTTAGCTAAGATACAGTGTATACAGTGTACTCTTGGCTTGGGGAGTAGATAGCCGTGATTCTTCACTTACATACAACACCCAGTGCTCATCCCCAAAAATGCCCTCCTCAGTGCCCATCACCTATTTTCCCACCCCACCAAATTGTTTTAACTAAAAAATATTTTATTTCCCTTATTTCTTCTTTGATACATGGTTATTTGTAAGTGTTATTTAATTTCCAAATATTTGGGGATACTTTAAGTTATCTTTTTGCCTTTGATATCTATTTTAATTCCATTGTGCTTTGAGAAAATCCGTATGATTTCAATTATTCTGACATTATTAAACTTGTTTAACAGGACAGCATTAGTCTATCTTGATGTATGTTTCATATTAATTTGAAAAGAATGTATCCTGCCGTTGTTGGGTAGGGTGCTCTGTACATGTCAATTAGGTCAAGTTCATTAATGGTATTATTTAATTCTCCGAATTCTTTTTTATTTGGCCTATGTGTTCTATCAGTTGCTGACAGAATTTTTCAAATCTCCTTGAAATGTTTGCAGATGTGTCTATTTCTTCTTTTACTTGTGTAAAATATTTATTTAATGTACTTATTACATTTAAATTTTTGATTTAATGTATTTTGAAGCTATATTTTTAGCTGTATAAACATTTAGGATTATGTCTTCAGGAAGAACACACTCTTTTATCACTATTAAATGTCCTTCTCAATATCTGGTAATACTCCTTATCTTTAGGTCTACTTTTTCTGATCTCAGTAGCCACTCCATCTTTCTAGTGATGATTGTTTTTCACAAAATAATTTCTTTGCATCCTTTTCCTTTCTATTTCTCTGTGTCTTTATAACTAGAGGGTATCTTTTATAAAGAGCATATAATTGCATCTAATTTTTCTTGCAGCATGATAATCTCTGCCTTTTAAAAAGATTTTATTTTTAAATAATCTCTACATCCTTTGTGGGGCTTGAACCCACAACCCTGAGATTAAGACTTGTATGCTCTACCAACTGAGCCAGCCAGACACCCCAGTATTCTATGTCTTTTAGAGAGTGTGTTTAGTCCACTAACTTTAATTATTGGAACAGTTTGTTTCATGTTTACTATCTTTGTTATGTCTTTGTCCCTTAGCTTCTTTGTTCCCTTTGCTTCACCTTTTATACCTTCTTTGGATGAATCAAGGAATTTTTAAGGTTCAATTTGATCTCATAAGTATACCTCTTGCATATTTCTTAACAGTTGCATTACAATATGTGTTTTTATTTTATCACAACACCTTAAATTAATATTATACTACTTTACAGAAAACAAAGTTATAATTTCACTTACTCCCCTTTATGCTATTATTGCAATTTGTTTTACTTCTTCATGTGTTATAAATCCAACAATACTTTATTATGTTTTTGCCTTAAACAATTTATAGATTTTTTAAAAACTTTAATTTTCTTTCATCCAAAAGAAATTCATTGACATCTGCATACTGCCTTTAATGAATTCTCTCAGGTTTTGATTTTCTGAAATATCTCAATATATATTGCTTTTAACTTTTAAGTAAGTTTTGTTGAACATAGAATTCTTAGTTGACAAGTAGGGTTTCTTTGTTTTTCTTACACCACTGTGAAGATTTCATTTAATTGTCTTCTGGCTGCCATCATTTCTGATGAAAAGTCATCTGTAATTACTTTTTATTGTTTCCCTACTGGACTGTCTCTTTGTTGTTATTTTTGCTTTCCATCCTTTGTTTTCAGCAGTTTCACTAGGTTTCACTAGGTTCTTTTTTTTTAATGTTTTTATTTATTTTTGATACAGAGAGAGAGAGACAGAGCATGAGTGGGAGAGAGGCAGAGAGAGAGGGAGACACAGAATCTGAAGCAGGACACAGAGCCCGCTGCAGGGCTCGAACTCACAGACTGCGAGATCATGACCTGAGTTGAAGTCGGACGCTTAACCGACTGAGCCACCCAGGCGCCCCTTCTCTAGGTTCTTCTTTATGTTTGCCCTTTCTGGAATTCCTGAAGTTTTTGGATTTCAGGGTTAATGTCTTTCCTCAGTTTGGGGGAGTGGGGAGGAATATGGCTGCTATCTCTTAAGATAATTCTTCTGCTCCATTCTTTCCTCTCCTTCTAAGACTCCAATTACATATGCATTAGATCAATGATTCTCAAAGTGAAATGTAGTATAAGAACTTCTGGAATTCTTCAAGACCCTTTTAAGAGATCCACAGGATAAAAACATTTATTATAAGAATATTCTCATAAGCATTCAATGTAGTTTTCTAGAATCTGTATGATGTGTGATATCACAAAAGATTGAATGCTGAAGCACTTTTGAAGATCCAGCTGTCTTCTATTATATTAAGGAGATTTGCATACAACACACACAAGTCAAATGGTGCCACTCTTCTCACTACTTCTGTTTTGGAAAATATAGTATTTTTATTTCATTTTTAAAATATGTCATTTATGTTAAAATGTGTTATTGGCTGTGTGCCCCCTCCCCAATTCATATGTTGAGATCCTAATGCCTGATCTGTGAGAATGTGACCTTACTTAGAGATAGGGTCTTTGTAGAGGCAGTCAAATTAAAATGAGGTCTTTAGAGTGGGCCCTAAGCTAACATGACTGGTGTCCTTGTAAGAAAGGGAAATTTGGAGACAGACACACACACAGGAAGCATGTCATGTGAAGATGAAGACAGAAATTGGAATAATACTTCTATAAGCCGAGAAATGCAAAAGATTGAAGTAAGCCACCAGAAGCTATGGAAGTCATAGAACAGATTCTTCCTCATAATCCTCAGAAGGAACCAGACCTACTGATAACTTGATCTCAGATCTCTAGCTTCCAGAGCAATGAGACATTATGGTATTTTGCTACAGCAGTGCTAGGAAACTAATACAGCATGTATTTGGCTTATTGTTTTTTAATGAATTAATAAATATTTCTAAAATTCTTCAGTGAACTGAAGAGCTCTTTATACTCTTAAAATTACTGAGAACTCCAAAGGGTTTTTGCTTATGTGAGCTATATATATATATATATATATATATATATATATATATATATATATATATATATATATAGTTATATATATATAAACTGAGCCAACTGAGCCACCCAGGTGCCCCTAAACATTTTTTAAAATGTATTTAAATAATAGAACCATTCTGGAAGCCCTCAAACTCTGGACTATGTGTCATTAGCCCACTATCTGCTTGAGATTCATTCCTCTGTGCAAGTTTGTAGCTGCTATTGGCAAGAGGATTAGTCTGACAACAAGCTACCTATACAGGTACTTAGAGAAGGTATTTAGGTTATAACACCAAACATTAATGTAATAAGACATTATTAATGTGTTTTTGTCTGTAAAATCTCCCATTTTAAAGAGTTTTTTAAAATTAAAGTATTATTGACATACAATATTATATTATTTTCAGGCATATAACATAGTAAGTTGACATTGGTATACACTGTGAGATTTTTACCTTTAAAGTGGCATATACACCCATATTTCTTTGGAATTTCACATGGCCCTGCTAATGAGCCCTCAGGATTTCACATGGATGACCCTCAGGAGTCAGAAAGTAACCTAGGATATCTCTCTATCTAAGAGTCTTACAGTACCTATTCTCTATTAAATGCCTTTCACAGCTCCAGAATTCTACAGTCAGTAGAAAGCAATAACTGCATCCTCCAATCCACTTCTTTATTTTAGACTGGACACATCCCTGTAGCTACTGTCTTGTTACTTTTCAGGACTGGTAGGCAGAGATATGAGTGGACAGCACACTTAATATGGAATCCCTGGGATGGTACTGATTTACAGTCACACAACCAGATCCATGAGACCCACAGTGACATAAATATGTACACAGGAGCAAAGATACATAAAGATACACACACTGATGAGCACTGCAGGTACACACAGACACACTGAGTGACATACAGAGTAACATATACAGCATACACACACTCATAACTGGACCTGTGAAACCCACAGATTTACAAAGGTGTGTATCTACCCAGACACAAACTAGAATTGTGAGAGAACAGCCACACACATACAGGTTTACAGATTCACCTGTACAAGACATACACACACTGTTACACAGAACACAGACACAGATGATTCTCTGAACCATCCACAAATAGTTACAGGCAAAAACACACAGAGGGGCACAGGAGCAAATACACACATAGTCATTCACTCAGACCTGTGAGACATACACACATACACGAGCACATATCTATACAGACTCAGACCAGACCTGTAAGTCAACAGCTATATGCCATCACATACAGAATCACACCAGACTCACAAGCCCACAAGTGCAAATTACACTTCCATGTACAGAAAGCTTACACACATACACACATCCAGACACATACCAGAACTGTAAGAGAGCAGCAGATACAAGCCCGCAGTCCAGATTGCATGCATACACTCTTTCTCAGAGGCACACCCATATACACACACACACGAGAAATGAGGCAAGAAACACACAGAGTCAAAATGAACATAGGGTGATTGTGCAACAGATACAAAGAAACAAGATCTGTAAGACCCACAGAGACACAAATATATATACACAGGTTCACCTATACACAAGGACTCACACGATAACCAGCCCTATAATACAACAACCACTCACCACCACACTCACAGATTCACAACCAGACTTGTGAGATTCAGATAACACAGTCTCACACCCACCCAGGCTTTTGCCCTGGGGTTGCTATTGAACACTGTCTGCACTGAGCACAGCTCGCTGGTGTCAAATGAAACCCTGTATGTGGCCAAGCCTACCTGTAGTCAAGGTAGGGGTCTGAAAAGTTTCCAGTCTGCCTCACCCCAAACTAGCTCTCAGGAACCTGGTAATAAACTTCTTTCTGGAGTTACTCGGCCTGGGTTCAAAGCCTGGCTCTTCATCCTCCTGGCTGTGTGACCTGCGACAAGTTACCCCACCACGCTGTGCCCAATTTTCCTCATCTCTAAAACGAAGGTAATAATATTTACCAAACCTCACTGAGCTGTTGTGAATGTTCTGCCAGAAAAAGATGTCAAGCTCTTTCCAGGCAAGAAAGGTGCCTGGCATGTTGTTGGTCCTCAATAAATATCGACATCATCACTGTGATAAAGTTACGGGACTGTGCCAGAGCTGTGCCACAGCCCAGATCCTCCTTTCCAAGCTCCTAAGGGTGGGCAGTCCCACCAGGGCTCGGGCTCTCCCTTCTTCGGGGTCCAGGGTGCAGGCCACCACCTCTAGGATCCCTAAGACCAGAGGCCTGAGGATTCGCAAAAATGAATGTGGGTCGGAGCCCACCCGACTCCATCTGGAGGCATGGACGAACTGATAGGATATTTCCACGTTTCTGGGTACCGTCCTCTCACATCCCCAATGAGAGAGAGAGAGACACTCACTCCACTCATTCACTCACGCACCCACCCACCGAGACACAAGAGTGGGGCGGGGCCAGAGAGTTTAGTTGCTGCGCTGGGAACTACATTTCCCAGAAGCCTGTGCTTACAAAGCCGGTTCGCGTCGAGGTGCCAGGCAGCTCCGGGACCCCGACTGCATTCTCTCAATGGAGTCCGCGCCAGCGCGACGCAAAGGCTACCGGAAGTTGTAGTTCGCGTCCGGTCCGCGCAGGCGTACTTTCCCGCGGCGGTCGCTGAGCTGCTCCTTTGTGGTCGTGGGTCCGCTTTTGTGGGAGGCCGGCCCGCTTGCTCGCGCATCTGTCCGAGCGTCGGTCGGTCTGTCAGTCCGCGGAGGGGCCGTGTTCTACGCCCGCTGCCTCCGGACGGCTGAGCTTGAGGCCGGCCCTGGTCCCCCGACGCAGTGCCCCAGGTCGCGGGTGATGGGGCGTGAGCGCAGCCTCGGGTGTGTGGCGCTTGCCGAGCCAGCTTGACCCCGACCTTGAGGGGAACTCAGGAGTCTCCGCGTGCGTGGCCGTGCAACCGGGAGTGCGCGTGCAACCCCACGGGGCTCCCCTGCAGGCTGTCCCTGAGCCCCAGGAGCAGGACCCGCGCCTCTGGGCCTGGCCTGGGGCCCAGGAGGCTGCAGAGCTGCCCACGCCTCCGGGGAACACTGCCGAGGGGCGCCATGGAGACCCCTGCCCCGAAGCCCCAGGAGACAGGTACAGTTGACTCTTCTAGTCACTGGGTCTGTGGCCTTGCGCTTGAGACTGACACCCGGAGATGTCAGCCTAGTTTCCCAGAAGCACCTAGCAGAGTCAGGCCCCCGTGCGCACCCGTTTACTTCCACGTCTCAAGCATGCTGAAGAGGAAGGGAATGGCAGTATTCTTCCTTCTTGATTGGAGTGCCTGAGACACTGGCAGAATTAATCCCTGATGCCTGTCGGATTGTGTTGGATATTAGGGCTCCCTCCCTACCCCATCTATATGGGCTGTTCCTGACTTCTCTCTGATCCTCCCCCATGCCAGGGGTGGAGTGGGCTCTATTTAGTTCAGCCATGCGCCTGGTGGCTATGGGCAGAACAGCCCCTTTGACTCATTTCTCCTCCTCAGCTCTGCCCTCCCAGGAGCCTGCTCTTACCCTCAGAAAGAATCCAGAGGATAAATTGGGTCAGGGTCTCCTGGAAGCCAGGTCCGAGGTGAGTGGTTGTCTTTTTTTCCTTCTGAACATCTCGCTCTTTATAAAGGGGGTTGGCACTTTTCTTCTGCCCAGGATCTTCAAGTCATTCAAGGACCACCTCTCTCCCTCTCCCAATCTGGGGTGCCTGCTCTCCCGTCCTTAGGAAGCTCTGGGCAAGGGAACAGCTCTGGTAGAAGAGTCCAAGTGTGCCCTTGAAATGAGTGTCCCTTCCAGCCTGATTCAGCCCAGTGGGTGGGTCATTTGCCCAGCATTATAGCAGGAGCTCAGAGGAGTGGTTTTAGTGGAACCTAAGCACGTAGATGACAGCTCACCCAGTCACTTCAGTCACCTTCACATGCAGACCTGGGGGATGGCCCTCCTTGGGGAGAATTTTCTGGGATGGAATCAGGTAGGGGGGTGTGGAACAGTTGAAGGAAAGGCTGCATTGCAGCACCAGGGTAAGAGTGTTGGTAAGGGGGAAATGTCTGCATTTCCACTGTACGGACCCTGAAATGGGGTTGTCAAGGAAAAACCTGGAGTTTTAGCAGATTTGGGAGCTCAGCGAGGAATTGGCCCTGGGGCCACTTCTGCAGCTAAGTAGGGCCCAAATCCCTCCTTTCACAGACTCTGGGTTTTGTTTCTCATTTTGTTCTACCACCTAAACCACCCTCATCCTTCACAGTATTTAAAAGGGTACAGTTGATAAAGAGAGTGTTCAGTAGTGAGAAGGGCTGGAGGATGGAGGGTCCTTTGACTTTTTTAGGGTTTTGTGATTCTGTTAACCTCCCACTTGAAAGGGGTCTGATTACAAAAAAATAGAAGTAACTATAAAAACCATATTATGAGATGTGCCTAGCTTCTGTAATGTGTTAGAATGCTCTTTTGTTCTATAAAACACTCAAGATTGAAATGACTGTCAAATGCTGTATGTGATCTTTGATGGGTCAGAGATCCAAAAAATTCAATCAAAGGAAGTTTGGGACAATTGAGGACATTTGAAAATGGATTTATCTTAGATCATATAGTATCAACATTAAATTTCTTGGGTGTGATGATAACACTGTGATTGGGTAAGAGAGTATCCTTAGAATATACAAGGTGAAGCATGTGGGGTAAGATATGATGTTTGCAACTTACCTTCGAATGGTTCAATAGGAAGTGTGCATGCACTTGTGAGTGACTCCCTCAAGGTAGTACCTTTCTTGTTCATAGGTGTTATTCCTAAAGGATCAGCTTGTTAGATCCTTGAGTAACTGGTCCTCCTCTCCTGAGTACTCTTCTCTCCCAGCAGTCCCACTCAGACTCACAGTCAAGTGTTTTGCTCTCCTGGGACATCCCCCCCACCCCCACAGTCTTTTCTGACTTCCTTGCCAGTTTCAGTACCACACATTTGATTCCCACATCTTCCCCCTGGGATTTGTTTCCTATTCTACAGAATGAATGCACACCAGACATGGGCTTCTCCCAGTGGGTTGGGAATACCCCCTGATGGGCCTTCACAAGGCTCAGATCCTATCTTGCCCTTGCCTTTTGACACCCTCACACAGAAGCCTTGTAGCCTCTGATAGCCCCCTTTCTCCAACACCACATTCTGTTGTCTCTGGAGCTTGTTTCTGCCTATGTTTCTCCTTTCTTCTGCTAATGCCATGACCATTATGCTTCATCCCTGCCTGCCTCAGTTATGGGCATGTTCTCAGCATGTGTCCTCACCCCCAGTTTCTCATCTCCATGAAATACAGTGGGTTTTCTGAATCACATTTATTGAGGTATAATTTATATAAAGTTCTCCAATTTTAAGTACAGGATTTGATGAGTTTTGTTAAATGTAACCAGCACCACAATCATAACATAGAACATTTCCATCACCCAGAAAGTTCCTTCATACCCCTTTACAGTCAGTCCTCTCCCCCAATCCTGTGGCAGCCACAGTTTTGCATTTTTTAAGAATTGTGTATGGAAATACATAGTATGTAGTGTTTGGTTTCTTTTTAAAAAGATTTTTTTAATGTTTATTTATTTTTGAGAGAGAAACAGAGACAGAGACAGAGCATGAGTGAGGGAAGAGGGAGAGGGAGACAAAGAATCCGAAGCAGGCTCCAGACTCTGAGTTGTCAGCACAGAGCCCAATACAGGGCTTGAACCCATGAACCGTGAGATCATGACAGCTGAAGTTGGACTCTTAACCAACTGAGCCACCCAAGCGCCCCTAGTTTTGTTTTTTAAAGATTTTATTTTATTTTTTTTTAAGAGGGAGACCCGTGAGTAGGTAGAGGGGAACAGAGAGAAATCTTAAGCAGGCTCCACTCTCAGCACGGAGCCCAACGTGGGTTGCAGTCCCATGACCCTGGGATCATGACCTGAGCCAAAACCAAGAGTTGGACGCTCAACCAACTGAGCCACCCAGGCGTCCCTAAATATTTTATTTTTAAGTAATTTCTATACCCAACATGGGGCTCAAACCCATAACCCTGAGATCAAGAGTTGGGTCTGCCAACTGAGCCAGCCGGGTGCCCCACATAGTTTTTAGTTTCTAATTTCATTTAGCGTAATGCTTTGAGTTCATATCGTTACGTGAATCAATAGTTTGTTCCTTTTTATTGCTAAGTAATATACCATTTGTATTAGTTTACAAGGGCTGCCATAGCAAAGTGCTACAGATGGCTTAAACAACAAATTTATTGTCTCAGTTCTGGATGTTCAAGATCCAGATTTCAGCAGGATTGGTTTCTTCTGAAGCTGCTCTTCTTGGTTTGTAAAGGTACCTTCTCCCAGTGACTTCCCATGGTCTTTCTCTGTACATGTCTGGGTCCAAAGTTCATTTTATTATCAGGACACCAGTCCTATTGGATGATGGCTCACTATAATGACCTCATTTTGCCTTTATTATCTCTTTAAGGACCCTCTCTCCAAGCATGGTCATTTTTCTGAGGTACTAGGGGCTGGGACTTCAACATGTGAATTTGGAGGGGTCACAACTCAGCCCAAAAGACTGTATGGATATTTACAATTTGTTCATCCATCTGCTAGCTGAGAGATATTAGGTTGTTTCCAAGTTTTGGCTATTACAAGTAAACCTGCTATCAATATTTGAGTACAAATATAGATATTTGTACTCTGTTTTAAATTCTCTAGAATAAATTGTTTTAAATTCTCTAGAATAAATACCTAAGTGGAATTGCTGAGTCAAATAGTAAATATATGTTTAATTATCAATTTTATCGATCATTTCCAAGAGCCATCTTTTGATTTGATTTTCTCTATTGAATTTCTGTTTCCTATTTCATTGATTTTAGATCCATATTATTTCCTTCCTTTACTTATTTTGGTTTCTTTTTTTAAAATTTTAAAAAAATATTTATTTATTTTTGAGAGAGAGAAACAGAGACAGAGAGTGAATGGGGGAGGGGCAGAGCGAGAGGGAGACACAGAATCTGAAGCAGGCTCCAGGCTCTGAGCTGTCTGTACAGAGCCCAATGTGGGGCTCGAACTCACGAACCATGAGATCATGACCTGAGCCAAAGTCAGTTGCTTAACCGACTGAGCCACCCAGGTGCCCCTACTTATTTTGGTTTCTTAAAGTTGAAACTCAGATATTGATTTGGCACCTTCCTTCTTTTCTCATACACCCTCCGATGCTATAAATTTCCCTCTTAGCACTACCTTAGCTACATCCCACAAACTTTATGTTGTATTTTCATTTGTATTCAGTTCAAAATAGTTCCAGTTTCCATTGTGATTTCTTCTTCAACCATGTGGTATTTAGGAATGTGTTGTTTAATTTCCCAATATTTAGAGGATTTTCCAGATATCTTTCTATTATTGATTTCTAGTTTAATTCTGTTGTAGTTAGAGAAGGAACTTTTGTATGATTTGAATTTTTTCAAATTTACTAAGATTTATTTTATTGCTCAGAATGTGGTTTACCATGATAAATGTTCTATATGCACTTGAAAAGAATGTGTCTTCTGCTTTTGTCAGCTAGAGTGTTATGTGAATGTTAATTAAGTTGAATGATGTGTTAATCAATTGTTTTATGTCCTTACATATTTTTTGCTTATGTGTTCTATCAATTATTGAGAGAGATTATTGTTGAAATTACCAAGTATAATTGTGGATTTGTCTTTTCAGTTCTATCAGGTTTTTGCTTTATGTATTTTGAAGCTCTTTTGGTAGGTACATCTATAATGTTGTGAGCTTTTAATGAATTGCTGTTGTGATGATGACCATTACATAATCACATAGTGATTATTATGTAACATCTCTCTTTATCTCTGATGATGTCCTTTGCTCTGAAATCTGCTTTGTCTAATGTTAATGTAACCACTTCAGCTTTCTTTTGATTAGTATTTGCAGGATATATCTCTTCCCATTCTTCTACTTTTAAACTACCTTTGTCTTTGTTTTTCTTTTTTTCTTATTTGATGTTTATTTTTATTTATTGTGTATGTGTGGTGTATTTGTCTTTGTTTTTTTTTTTTTAAATTTTTTTTTCCAACGTTTATTTATTTTTGGGACAGAGAGAGACAGAGCATGAATGGGGAAGGGGCAGAGAGAGAGGGAGACACAGAATCGGAAACAGGCTCCAGGCTCTGAGCCATCAGCCCAGAGCCCGACGCGGGGCTCGAACTCCCGGACCGCGAGATCGTGACCTGGCTGAAGTCGGACGCTTAACCGACTGCGCCACCCAGGCGCCCCTGTCTTTGTTTTTTTAATGTTTATTTATTTGTTTTGAGAGAGAAGGATCATGCACAAGCCAGGAAGGGGCAGAAAGAGAGGGAGAGAGAATCCCAAGCAGGCTCCACACTGTCAGCATAAAGCCCAACACAGGGTATGATCTCACCAACCGAACCGTGAAATCATGACCTGACCTGAAATCAAGAGTCGGACATTTAGCCGACTAAGCCACCCACGTGCCCTTGTCTTCATTTTTAAAGTGGGTTTCTGTGGCTGACATATAGTTGGGTCTTAATTTTTTAATTCGATTTGACAATCTTTAATTTTCAATTGGAGTATTAAGACCATTCACATTTATTTATTTGTTTACTTTAAGTTTATTTATTTATTTTGAGAGGAAAAGAGTGTGTATATGCAAGCAGGGGAAGGGCAGAGAGAGAAGGAGAGAGAGAATCCCAAGGAAGCTCCACACCTGCAGTGCAGAGTGGTGGCTCAGTTTCATGAACCATGAGATCATGACCTGAGCTGAAATTAAGAGTTAGACACAACTGAATGAGCCACCCAAACACCCTAAGACCATTCACATTTCTTTTTTTTTAATTTTTTTTAATGTTTATTTATTTTTGAGACAGAGACAGAGCATGAACGGGGGAGGGTCAGAGAGAGGGAGACACAGAATCTGAAGCAGGCTGCAGGCTCTGAGCTGTCAGCACAGAGCCCAACGCGGGACTCGAACTCACAGACTGTGAGATCATGACCTGAGCCGAAGTCGGATGCTCAACCGACTGAGCCACCCAGGTGCCCCAAAGACCATTCATATTTAATATAATTATGGCTATGACTGGATTTACATCTGCCATTTTGTTATTTGTTTTCTATAGGTCTTGTGTCTTTTTTGTTTCTCCTTTATGCATTCTTATGAGGTAAACAAATACTATTTTAATATACTCTTAATTTCTCTGATTTTGTTAACTTATTTTTTCCTTTTAGTTGCTTTACTAGATGCTAGAGTGAATTTGACTTTGTTGAGTGTTGGCTTTTTTTTGGAATTCTTAAATATTTCTGGAATTTGTTCTGGGTGGGCATTGCTTAGTATTAGTTGGATCTTTCAAGGCTTGCTCTTTAGGTTTTGCTAAGGTGGAGCCAGAGAAGGCTTTAGTCTTGCGCTAATTTTGTCAGACCACTGAAGCTCTTCTCTTCTATGGACTTTTCTCAGTGCCCATTCAGCAGGAGGGCATTCCACTCTGGCTGGTGAGACCATAAACTACCCCCAACCTTGTGTGAGTTTTAATAATTGTTCTACCTACTTCTTTCTGGTGTTTCTTTTCCTGGTTTGGGGTTGTTTCCTCCCAGGCACATGCCCATTGGTCCTCAGTCAGTCTCAAGTGGATCCAGAGTTGTGGGTCCTCTGCTCTGGCATGTAGCCCTAGAAATTTTAATCACCTGGACACCCTAAACTCTGTTCTCCTTCAAGTTGGTGAGACCACAGGTTCTGTCCGGGTCACCACTCCCCACACTATAGTCTGGAAACTGCTTCCAGGTGGGAAGATCGGGTGGCTGTGGGGCTCATTTTGTTTCCCTTCTGTCAGAGGTCTGTTCTGAGCTGCGACTCGTCTAGTGTCTTGAATTCAATCATTGTTTCATACATTTTGCCCAGTTTAGCAGTTGTCTGAGGGAACAGGGCAAACCTGGTCCTTGTTACTTTTTTGTGTCTGTAAGCAGAACATGAAATGCAGTTTTTACCAGGCTGCTGCTTCTTCACTCTGCCAGCCCACACGCAGAATCTGTTCTTGTCCCTCTCTCCTGCCTTCCCTCTGTCCATCCTGCTGCAGAACACAGGCATCAGCACCTCAGAGCACGTGTCTTCATCCTCTGGCCACAGCGGCACCTCCCACTGCTCCTCATCCATGACGACAGAGCTCCGTGAGCGTGAAGTATCAGGACACGCCCCCTGCCAGAGCCTAACTCACCCCGTTTCTGGGCGCCAGCGTGCTCTGCTGTGGCCTGCCCCTTGTCTAATGCTTGAGACAGAAGACATCCCTGACACGATTCTGGACGCGGCACGTACTGCTGTTTGTTCTCTTCTCATAGAGCCAGGGCAGGGTCTCCAGCCTCTTGGTGTGCCCAGCCAGAGAGGCCGGAGATGGCCACGCGGGGACTGACAGACGCTGCGTCCTTTCCTTGGTACCTGAGACTGGGATACTTTCACCCTGCTTTATTTTCTCTTCAACCACAGGAGGCCCCACTGCTCCCAGTCTTTTCCCTAGCTGCAGGAAAACAGGCTCAAGGAAACTGGGTGGCCAGACCAAAATCATACTGCTAATCCCTGCCCTGCTTTGCTTTTCCTTCTTCTTTGAAAAGTAATTTTTTTTTAATTTACAAAACCAATATTTGCTGTGTAACAAAGTTAATAATCTTCTCCTTTCCCTGTACCTACAATCACATTTCCTTAAGACAGCCAGTGTCCTCAGTTTTGATACTTATTCTTCCACATCTCTTTCCTTGTTCACATGAGCAGCTTCCAGCGTATGTAGACATGGGGCTTAACCGTATTGTTTTAAAAGTGGGATCAGACTGTACACATTCCAGTGCTTCCCTTTGTTTTTATGGACGTATAATTCACATACCATAAAATCCGTCCTTTTCAAGCGTACAATTCAGTGGTTTTGAGTGTGTTCACAAGGCAGTGCAACTGTCAACCGTAGTCAGTTTTAGAACATTTCTATCGCCCCCAAAAGAAACCCTGTATCCATTAGCTATCACTCTAGCCCTCAGCAACCACTAATTTGCTTTTCGTCTCTCTGTATTTGCTTATTCTGGGCATTTCATATAAGTGGGATCATACCATATGTGGCCTTTTTTGGCTTCCTTCACTTAGCATAATGTACAACACATACCTTTGGATAGCTGCATTATTTTCCGTGGTCTGCCTGTAGGCGCCTACCCTAATTTAGTCAACCATCCTGATGCCTTGGTTGGTTGGTTGGTTTCTGGTAAGTACAGTGCTGGCAATACTCAGCCTTGCATTTGCTTCCTTATGTGCAGAAACTTTGTTTCTACAGTGTGAATACCCAGAAGAGTAGAACAATTCCCACTCCCACCAAAAATGCTTCCTCATTGCCAGGATGCCAGGTTTTAATTAGTGCTCCCCTGATAGGTAAAAAGTGTTACGTTATTTTGTTTCAATCTACGTTTTCCTGACCAAAAAAAAAAAAAAAAATCATTACTCTTTTTATATGTCCATTGGAAATGTGCAGTCTTCCTCCTTGAATGGCTTTTTCTTATTTTTAAAATTTTGAAACCTTTAAGCAGAGTAATAACAACACTCTGTGTACCTACTTTGCAAAATTAATGACTAAATTGTCATTTAAAAATCCAAATCCTTTAAAAAAGTAAAATATTGCAGGTAAAGGCAAGAGGTTTTTTTGCATCCTTCCTGGCCCCCCATCTTCTTCTTCCCCTGCCCTCCTCAGTCTGTGACAGTATCAGAGGATGGTGACGAACGGCAAACACCAAAGGGCACCTGCCATCTGCCAGGCACTCGAGTGTGTGCTTCACACACAGTAGTAATTCATTCAGTCCTCTCTGTGATTAATGACGTAGGTACTGTTAACAGACAAAGAAACTGAGGCACCCCCAATTCATAGAGCCAGGAAGGGCAAGAGTGGGTAGCCCACCCAGGCCATTGGGCTTAGAGCCTGTGCTCTCATCCGCCAGACAGTAGAGCTAGATGCACATCTGAGTATCTGTAAACTCCACGCGGTGCCGTGTGTGGTTCTAGACGGTACCGTGTCAGGCATCACACTGGCATGGTTTCCCTCAGCCTGCTTTTGTGCCCACCACACTGCTCTGAAGAGCTCCCCACAGGACGAGTTACTCCACCGTGTTCATTTTCAGTGCTGCACAGTTTTCTGTGGTATATTCATCCCTACCGGTTGATGGGCGTTCAGCGTGTTTCCAGTGTTTTCTCAGTTACTCGGGCTGGATAGGAATCTCAGAGTGAACTTCTGAGGCACAGGGAACACACACTCTCGGCTTCACTAGAGAAAGTGGAGCAGGTTTTGCCCTCCAAAATGGATGTCCCCCTGATACCTATCCAATGGTGTAAGACCATCTGTTTCCCCACGGACCAGCCCCCACTACTTACTTTCAGGCTTTAAACACTGTGCCTCTCTGCTGTGTGTGAAATGGTATTTTATTAATCATTTCTGTGTATCTAGTGTAGCTGAGCATCGCCTCATGTGCTTATTAGTCATTTGTCAGTGTTCTGTGAATTGTCTGCTTAAACCCTATGCCCATTTTCTTTCTTCTTTCTTCTTAGTGATTTGCCAGGGTTGCATGCAGAAAATGTAGACTTTCATGGAAGAAACGTAAATCGCCCCCTCGTGGTTTCTGGGTTTCCTGTCATGCTAGCCAGGGATTTAGGGAACTATCTCCCAGCAGCGCCCACATTTAGATCCTTGTCCCACCGAGACTTGCATTTTGTGTGTGTTACAAAGAGTGGCTTTATCTTTCCTACTGCGTTATGTTGGTGTTTGTCTGCGGTCGGGCTGCCGTAACAAAATACCACTGACTTGGCGGCTTAAACAACAGAAATGTATTTTCACACAGTTCTGGAGGCGGCAAGTCTGAGATCAGGGTGCCAGCAGGGTCCGGTTTGCTGAGGCTCTCTTCCTGGCTCTTGCTTCTCGGGATGCGCAGCAGGGAGAGAGATCTCTTGTCCTCTTCAAATGCAGCCACCAAGCTTGTCAGATCAGGGCCCACCCTTATGGCCCCTTGTAACCTCGGATACCTACTAAAGAGACCCTGGCTCCAAATACAGTCATGTTGGAAGTGAGGGTGTCCACATATGATTTCAGGTGGACACAGTTCTGTCCACAGCAATGGTGAAAACTGTCTAAAAGTATAAACCACTTTTTTTTTTAATTTTTTTAACATTTATTCATTTTTTGAGAGACAGAGCATGAATGGACGAGGGGCAGAGAAAGGGAGACACAGAATCCAAAGTAGGCTCCATGCTCTGTACTGACAGCACAGGGCCCAAAGCAGGGCTCAAACTCATAGACCGTGAGATCATGACCTGAGCCGAAGTCAGAGGCTTAACCGACTGAGCCACCCAGGCACCCCAAGCATAAGCCACTTTTAGAGCTGTTGGTCAAAGCTCTGGTGGTCCCTAAGGATGCCCCCACTCTTCCTGACCTCCTGGTAGGCAGAAGGCCTCATCTCAGGGCCTGACATTGTGCACCACGGTGCCTGACCATGGGTCCTGATGCAGGTCCAGGGTTTCCAGAGAAACCTGATATTACCCCTGGGAGCTTGGTTGCATGCCAGTCACTCCCAGCAAACACTTACAAGATGGGAGCCAGGCCTCCCCTGCTTGGTTTGTTCTTCATTGTTATGTCTAATGTAATGCCCTGTCTATGATTTAAGCCAAGATCCCACAGTACCTGTGTCTTTGAAGAAAGACACACCCTTGCCACCTTAGGTCAGCGCCCTGATGGGCCTGGAGAGCTTATATGCTGCTATCAAGGGGGATGCAGAGTGGAATTGGAACGTGAAGAGCTAGAGGAACATTGGGGATGCCAGTCTGGAGGCTCCAGAGCCGGTGAGGAGCCCCAGGCAGCAGAGGAGCCTGGGGTTCTAGAACAGGAGTGCCTGCACGTGTCAGTGACCACTGTTGGGGAGAGTGGGAACAGGTCAGGACATGAGCTGAGGGAGGGCAGGGGAACAGGGGTCTGGTGGGAAGGTGTGGGAGGCAGGCAGGCAGAACACAAAGTGGCTCCCTTGGTCCTTTGGGCCTGTGCTGATAAGTAGAGTTTCCTTCCTTAGGGTGTAATAATGGCTTCCTGCCCAAAGTAGGGTCCTTTTGCAATGGTGAGATTTGAATAGGGCTTCTGGGTTCTTTGTACTAGTCTTTCAAGTTCTTAAGCTTGACATTCTTAAGCCTGGGAAGCATAGCATCTTACCCAGAACTTACAGCAGCCTCCAGCCCACTGAGGCACCTGCACCAGGGCTGGCCAGTAAGCTTGGCCCTCCCAGTCCAGAAGGCCAGGGTCTGCATGGCCATTCCTGGTTCAGACGTGTTGTGTATGTTGGGCTATAGATAGATGGCATCTACAGCACAATCTTCCATACTCAGGAGAAGGTCACCCAAGGTTAACCCTTCATTCCTAAGGTCCTGAGTCGACATGTGGCTCCCTCAGAACCATGAACACAGTCTGAATCACTCCTGTCCTGAGTGAATGAGAATGTGTGTGTCATTCCAGGAATCGGTGACTTTCAAGGATGTGGCTGTGGACTTCACACAGGAGGAGTGGGGCCAGCTAGACTCCCCTCAGAGGGCCTTGTACCGTGACGTGATGCTGGAGAACTACCAGAACCTTCTTGCCCTGGGTAAGATAGCTCCTCAAGCTCAGCCTGCAGTCTGGGCATTCTGCCATGCCAATAGGTATTCCCAAGCCTCCCTTCGGTGCCAGGCCCAGATGCAGGAGATGTGGTCTCTGCACTGATGCTGGGCCTGGGCAGTGCATGGTAACTGCCAACATCCTTGCCTGGAGGTGGGGCTGGTCCCATGGTGGGGGCCAGAAGAGAGGGAGGAGATGGACAGGGGCCTGGGAGCCCAGCCTGCCCTGGAGCTTTCCAAGGGAGATACAGAGGGGAACATTAGTACCCACGGGGTCCTCAGAGTACGTGCTTCATTTGAGGTTCTGCATGTGAGACCCCCGTCCCCGGGGATGGCGCACACCTCTTAGTGCTGGGCTGGGCTGTTTCCTGGCGCTGTCCTGCTGTGGGGAGCCACAGCACTCAGAACCACACATACCACTTCCTCCCTACAAACAGGACCCCCAGTCTGCAAGCCAGATGTGATCTCCCACTTGGAACGAGGTGAGGAGCCGTGGTGGATGCCCAGAGAAGCCCCTGGAGGGGCTTGGCCAGGTGAGCAGGGAACACAATGGAAGGATGTACAGACCCTTGCCTCTCAGTGCTCACACCCCCGCCCCCGTGTGGTCCTGCTTCCTTCCTTCAACACATACGTTGAACACCAACTGTGTGTGGGCAACTGTGCTGGAAATTCAGTGGTAAGCAAAACAGGCAAAAACCTCTGCCTTCTACTGGCGAGAGACAGAAATAATGTCCACATCTCTGGAAACATTCAACAAGTGGCAAATGGACAGGGGGCAGGGAGTGTGTGGAACGAGGGCTTCACTCACCGAGAAGAAGGCAGAGTCAGCCTTGGGTTGGGAAGGGAGGGGGATCAAGGTTCGCAGAGGTGGCTCCAATGGAGATCATCCCCCTGGCATGTGAGGCTGACAGGAGACTGATTTAGCTCTTAAAGAGATGTACATACATCAGAGATGTACATACACACAGCAGTCGATGTTTCGATAAGTGAATCATGTCCAACCGCCAGACCCTGTGAGCCCTGCCCCTTTCCTGGGTCCCTGGCTCTATTTGGAATTTCCCATCTCCATCTTCCTCTGCCCCATCTCTTGTGGGCTTGCACCCATCTCACCCGAGATGCATGCCCCGAGCCTTGGCGTGCTCTGGCTGTTGGCCTCCCCTCTCTTCTCTGTGCTCACCCGAACCCCCGGCAGACCACAGCCTGAGTTCTAGTGCCAGCTCTCCGCATGCTTATGGAAGATTGCATTTTCTGTTTCTTACAGAAGGGGAGCCTGGGCATGAGGTGAAGGACGAGTCGTGTCAACAACAGGGTGTTCACAAGGAAGAGCCTTACCAGGAGCCCATCACTGAGCCACTGGTGAAGTCTAGCATCCACAGCCCCAGTCTGGGCAATGGGTGGGCCCGAGAGCGTCCGGCAGCCTCTCTGGTGAGGGGTGAGGCCACACTGCAGAGGCCAGCGCCCACCAGCTGCTGGGACATTTCCCTGGAGAGGCACCAGCAGGGCCATGAGGTGTCTGAGAAGGATTTCCCCTCTGGGCGTACCCTCTTCACCCCCCAGAACATTCCTGAAGAAGCAGACCCTCCTGATGGGTCCACCGAGGGCTTCCAGTCTGGTGAGGCGGCCACGAAGCACCGGAGAGCAGGCGCAGGGAGAGGCCCGTGCAAGTCCGGTGATCACGGTGACCGTCTGGCCCCAAGCAGGAGGCGGGTGGCGGCCTCTGGGGATGGCCTCTTCGTGTGCAGCGAATGCGGAAAAGCCTTCCGCCAGAGCTCGTCCTTGACCCTGCACCGGCGGTGGCACGCCCGAGAGAAAGCCTACAAATGCCACGAGTGCGGCAAGGCCTTCACCTGGAGCACCAACCTCATCGAGCATCAGCGCATCCACACCGGTGAGAAGCCCTTCTTCTGCGGCGAGTGCGGCAAGGCCTTTAGCTGCCACTCATCGCTGAACGTGCATCACAGGATCCACACAGGCGAGCGGCCCTACAAGTGCAGCGCCTGCGAGAAGGCCTTCAGCTGCAGCTCGCTGCTCAACATGCACTTGCGCGTGCACACAGGCGAGAAGCCCTACCAGTGTGGCGCGTGCGGGAAGGCTTTCAACCAGAGGACGCACCTGACGCGCCATCAGCGCATCCACACGGGCGAGAAGCCCTACAAGTGCAGCGCGTGTGGGAAGGCCTTCACCTGCCACTCGTCCCTGACTGTGCACGAGAAGATCCACAACGGGGACAAGCCGTTCAAATGCGGTGACTGCGACAAGGCCTTCAACAGCCGCTCGCGCCTCACGCTGCACCAGCGCATCCACACGGGGGAGAAGCCCTTCAAGTGTGGCGCGTGCGGCAAGGCATTCAGCTGCCACTCGTACCTGGTGGTGCACCAGCGCATCCACAGCGGGGAGAAGCCCTTCAAGTGCAATGAGTGCGGCAAGGCCTTCAGCTCCCACTCCTACCTCATCGTGCACCAGCGCATCCACACCGGGGAGAAGCCCTTCGACTGCAGCCGCTGCTGGAAGGCCTTCAGCTGCCACTCGTCCCTCATCGTGCACCAGCGCATCCACACCGGGGAGAAGCCCTACAAGTGCGGCGAGTGCGGCAAGGCCTTCAGCCAGAATCACTGTCTCATCAAACATCAGAAGGTCCACGCTGGGGAGAAGTCGTTCAGATGTAACGAGTGTGGGGAAATGTTCGGCTGGAGCGCCCACCTTGCTGAACACCAGAGACGACACAGCGAGGAGAAGCCCTTTGCCATTCAGTTCAACAAGCACTTACTGAGCACCTACTACGTGCCGGGCAGCCTGCTGGGCACGGGGGGCACGGGCGTGAGTGGCGCGGACCCACTCAACGCCCTGGACGTGGCAGAGCTCTTGTGCGTGGTGCAGCCCTCGGCCAGCAGGACTTTCCCGCTGGGCGGCAAACCTGGAAATTAGCATGGCATGCTGGTTGTCGTCAGCCTCGCTGCTTCCCCAGAAAGCACTGCGGCTCAGATCCACGTGCCTCAGATACAAGACTGGCCCTGCCGCCTGTGCCCATCTCCCCACGCGCTGGGACACCTCTCTGAGCGGTCGGCACCACCCTGGGAAGGGCTGCCCTATAGGAGGGAAGACGTGAGGGCCATTTGAGGATGTCCTGTCGTCCTGCTTTCCTTGGGCTTGCAAGTCACCGACCTGGGGAGTAGGTCTTACCTGAGGACAAAAACAAGGTATATTGATCATTGTGTCCTTGGGACCGGCTCCTGGCATGATTTCGATCAGGAATTTCCTTTGTATGCTGTTATGTTTAGAATAATAATAATGGTAATAATAGAAACAGAGTAAGTATGAACGCTATTCTTTCCAAGTGAACATTATTCTGTTCTGGGAGAGGAGAATAATCTTCACTGGTGGGGGTTTGGGAAAAGGCAAATTTCCCGGCCTGGCTTCATTGAAGCAGCTGTACTGCTGGTGACAGCACCTCCGTCTCAGAAGCCCAGCATTAGCGTAGCCAGGTCCTGACACACCAGCTTCGTCCTGGTGGGAAATGGTGAGCACACAGGCGGGTGCCCGGGGTTCATCCAGGGTGTGGTGTTGGGGATAGATGTGTCTAGAAGCACGCCTTCACCCAGGCTGGCCAGTCTGCCCGCAGGGCCTCCCTCTGCTCACCGGTTCAGCCCTGTGGGAGGAGCCCCTCTGAGGGGACCTGTCCCCCTGCTGTCTTCAGAGGTGGATGGCGTTCATCTGGAATTAATGTTTATTCCGCACAGTCCCAAGCAAATCCAAGCTGCTTTCTCAGTGATAATACTTTATGTTTATAGAGAGAGCTATAGTTTATGGAATGCTTTTTAGTATACTTTTTAAATTATGGCAGCAAAATGACCACATTTCGGGAAATGTGGAATTAAGGAAAAGACTCCCATAATTGCTAATAAAACTGCATTTCGCACTTTGATACATTACCTTCTGCTTGTTTCAGAGTGGATTTTTACGTTACTGCAAACATAGTGTATATATCACTTTAATCTTTTTTTCCCACCTACTGCCTAGCAGAATTTTTTCCCAAGTAACTGCACTGTCCTTGGAGTTATATGTGTTTTAAATGGAGGCATAATGTTCTATTAAATATTCTTTTATTGGATGTTGAAGTTATTTCCATGTTTTCACTATTATAAATCATTTCACAGTTATAAACTATTCTTCATAGAGCATCTTTTTGGGTTTTGTTTGGTTTTGTTTTTTAAGATTTTATTTTTGGGGTGCCTAGGTGGCTCACTTAAGTGTCTGACTCCTGATTTTGGCTCAGATCGTGATCTCACAGTCGTGGGACTGAGCTCTGCATCAGGCTCTGCACTGACAGCACAGAGCCTGCTTGAGATTCTGTCTCTCCTTCTCTCTCTGCCCCTCCCCCGTGCACACCCACGCTCTCCCTCTCTCCCTCTCTCTCTCAAAATAAACTTAAGGAGCACCTGGGTGGCTCAGTCAGTTAAGCATCTGACTTCAGCTCAGGTCATGATCTCACAGTTTGTGGGTTCAAGCCCTGCATTGGGCTGTATGCTGACAGCTCAGAGTCTGGAGCCTGCTCAGATTCTGTGTCTCCCTCTCTCTCTCTGTCCCCTCCCCACTCATGCTCTGCCTCTCTCTCTCTCAAAAATGAATAAACATTTATAAATAAATAAATAAATAAATAAATAAATAAATAAATAAATAAAATAAACTTAAGGGAAAAAAAAGATTTTATTTTTAAGTGATTTCTACAGCTAATGTGGGGCTTGAACTCACAACCCTGAGATCAGGAGTCACATGCTCCACTGACTGAGCCAGCCAGGCTCCCCTTAGAGCATTTTCTTACATTATAGTTCTTTTAGCATTAAGAAAAATCTAAGAAAGATTTCTAAAAGTGAAATTTTTGAGGTAAAGGAACAGCCTCAAGAATCACCATTTTTGTATGTTTTTGGTGGTGTGTAAAGTAAGACCATTTCATTATGAAGAAGTCCATCAGCAGTAGTGGTCAAGTAGGAATGTCCCCTGCCCAGCCATCTCCAGGGACGGGACTCCCTTTTCAAAACTGGGTGTCCACACGGTCTTCGTTCAGGCACAGTGACAACACAGCGATGCTCCTGGGCGCCTGCTGCTTCACCACATCCCTCCAGAGTGTGGTCAAGCCAGCCTCCCATTATGCAGTCCCCAGGGCCACATTGTGGCAGTTATGGACCCTTCTGTGACAAATAGGAAGACTTCTATTTTACAGCCGCATTTGTAAAAGACAAATACAATCTGTGCTTGATTCATCATTATACCCATTTTTTCTCCTTATTTCAAAAGAACTTCAAACGAAAAAATCTCTTTGGGGCCCTGCACACTGTGCCTGCTGGCGGCCCTGCAGTGCGCCTGTGGACTCAGCCGAGTGGTACCTTATTATCCCTTTACTTGGCGCTTTCTGTAACTAAAGAGGCCGAATATTGAACACGTTTGGAATCTTGGTCTTTTGTCTTGACAATGATTTGAATATGCCCTTTCTACCTCTTTTCATTGGAGACTTGATGTTTTTCTTTTATTTGCATATAAACTTTTTTTCCTGATTATATGAGCAATACGTACATACTGAAGACATTTGGGGAACAAGTCAAAAAATTGTAAGAATAAAAATACATTCAGTATCAGTTCATCAGCCATTGCTGGAGGTGCATTTACTTCTGTTGTTTTTTTTTTTTTTTCTGGGCACATATAATATGCTTTTTCTTTTAGAACAAAACTGGATTCATATTTTGCATGTTATTTTTATCCTTTTCCATTTAATGTTTTATGATGAACATTTTCCACATTACAAAATTATTTTTCAGAAACATTATTGATGGCTGTGTCTTTCTCTGTCTTATCATTGTGTCATGATCGATCTGTTCCTTTATTGTTGAACATCGACATTACCTGTACCTGTAAATAATTCTGGAAATAAACCTGTTTTGCCCTTTGGTTATTTCCCCAGAATAAATTGTGAGAAGTGGAGTTCACAGGCAGAAGTCACAAACATTGCACAACTATTTCTAGGTCAAACCCAGCACAACATTCTTAATTCTCCCACGTGGGCACCAGGAGCATCCCTTTCCCTGCGTGCACCCTTCCTTGCACACACTTGGCATCAGCTTCACTTTTTATATTTACCATTTTGATACATCGCGAATGTTACTGGCTCATGTTTTTTTACCTTTTTTTCATATCAATTGTCTATTCCATTCTTTGTTTTTTATACACACAGACATGCAGAAAGCACCTTGGCACATACATTTTTATCTTTGTTAACAGAATCTTTAATGTACAGAGATATTCAAATTCTGTGTAACTGGATCTTTTTGGTTTTGCTGTTTAAATTTTTCCTTACTCCTTAGGAAGCTCCTTCTTTAAATCCTTTTTTGGTTCCATATTTTGCATTAAACTCTTAAGTCAAAAAAACAAGAACTCTGAAGTCCATCTATTTGGGATGTAAATTCCAAGGTCCCTGAATCATTCTAGAATGGCATTCTTCACTGTTCCTTAGACTTTTCTGTTTGTAGCTTCATAATTCACTTTAATGCGTAGTAGGACCAGGACTATTTTCAATAGGTGTTTTTTTAAGTTTTTTTTTTTTAATCTATTCTTTGAGATAACCCAGGATTCTTCTTCTCAGAGCTCAACCTCTTCTTGCCCCTTCACATCTCATTGGGATTTTGATTATAATTGACTAGTTTGTGAAAAATTACTATAGATTTTATATATATAAAATCTTCACATCAAAGCAGCAGTCATTCAAATCTGCCTCTAAGCATCAGAAAAGTTGTATAGTTTTCTTCATAGGTATTCTTACATATATGTTCAATACGTATGTTTATTCTTAAATTCATTCTAATTTTGTGGGGTTTCTAGATCAATCCTTTCTGTTATATATAGGACAACTATTGATTATATATATATAATATATATATATCTTTTTGTATATTTATTTTATATCTAGAAACTTTACTGAATTATTCTAGTTCTCTAACAACTTGTATTGGGCTTTCTAGGTAAATTGTCATTTAACTTGGAAATAAAAAACTTGCCTCTACTTTTCGTATAGCCTTTTATTTCGTTTCTTTTTAAAACCCATGTTGGCTAGCACTTCTAGAGCAGCAGTCAGTGTTGGTGGCAGTGGTCATCTGTGACAGACTCTGTTTGGGTTGGGAGACCAATGTGTCTCACCTCAAAACACTTTGGCCTCTAAAGACTGTGTTATAGCTGCAGTGACCACATGGCCCAATTCTGAACAACAAGGCTCAAATGGAAATCTAGAAATTTGGGGAAAGTCTTTGCTTTCCTGATAGAACTATTCCTTCCTCCTCCCCTTCTTCCTGTCTGGAAATTAGATGCAATGCTTGGAGGTGTAGTAGCCATCTTGGGACCATGAGACAATTGAGGACAAAAGTCACACATAATGGAATGGAAAAATAGAAGGATCCTAGGCCTTGAATGAAATTTTTCAGCAGCTGTTTCAGCCCCCAACAACATTCAACTTCCTGAGTTCTTGTTGTGTAAGAATAAACAATTTAGTCCATCTGTCCTTCCTCACAGTTGTTTTCATTCCTTACTGGCACAGCATCTGGGTCTTTATCTTGACTTGAAGGGAGACAGATCTGGCATTTCACCTAATAGTGAAATGGCCATGACTGCTTGTTTATCACATTTTAATGAACTGTCTTTATAAGCCTAGCTCGCTAAGACTTCAAAAAATCAGGACTGGATGTTGATTTTTTTTTTTTTTAATTTTTTTCCAACGTTTTTATTTTTATTTTTGGGACAGAGAGAGACAGAGCATGAACGGGGGAGGGGCAGAGAGAGAGGGAGACACAGAATCGGAAACAGGCTCCAGGCTCTGAGCCATCAGCCCAGAGCCCGACGCGGGGCTCGAACTCACGGACCGCGAGATCGTGACCTGGCTGAAGTCGGACGCTTAACCGACTGCGCCACCCAGGCGCCCCTGGATGTTGATTTTTACCAAACACCATCTTGGCATACCTCAAAAATCATTATATGGGTTTCCTATCTTGTTCTGGAGATACCACTGGATTTACAAAAAGATTTTTTAACATTATATCCATCTCTGTGTTACTAAAATAAACCCTGTTCACCAAGGGTGCATTAACATTTACTACATATGAACTCACTTTCCTAGGGCTTTGGGTGCAACAAGCAGAATTGTCCCACAGTGAACCCAAGATTTCATTCAGGTTTTGCCTGGTGGTGAACAACCTGTTACAGGAGTTCCTCCCGCACTCAGCAGGAAGGGTTGCCCCAAACCCCACTCCTTGCAGTGGCTAGATACCACTACTCGGATCATTCTCCCACTTGCTCAAAAGAAAAAGGAAAAGATGAAGTAGACGTGGGGCCTCCCCAAGAACATGACATGATGGCTGAGATGGAGCCCATGGAAGATCCCCTAATTTACAGGGTGTCTGCAAGATGTACCAGATGCTGCCAATTTCTAGATGTTGAGTTGGGACTCACTTTTAATCTTCTGAATTGTTAAAAGGACAGACACTACTTCTGTAATTAATACAGTGAGCAATTTCCACTTTGAACAGTAAAATATAGGGTCCATAGCTCTTCCTCTAGCACTACTCCGGAATGACACTGTTGTTCCTATCCTGACAAAAGCTGTGACGTGACCAATAGAAATAGGGAGAGCCCAAGAGCGTACACACTGTCCCAGCCAAGCCCACCGCCTCTAACCTGGGGCTGGCAGCAAGCCTCGCTCCTTGCCAGTTTGCCCCCAGGTAGGCAGTGCCAGCAGGAGCCAAAGAGACTGCAAGCTGAGAGGAGGGCAGCAGGGCAGAGGGCAGAGTCAGGATTCTTGGCACCTTGCCTAGCCCAGAAGTCAAAGCAGTTGTGGTAGGATAGGGGCAGTACAAAGTTATGTGAGACCCCAGTTAGGGTTACAGTGCAGGTTGTGCTTGAGGGGTTGGGTATAGGGTGAGGGTTAGGATAGGTTGGGATAGAATTTAGGGTTAGAATTAGGGTGAGTTATTTTTCATGCCATGAATACCTGCTGGAGCAAGAAAAGGATGCCTTTCTCATGCCTATGAGTGCTGGGGCAGACTGAAATTTCACATCCATTTCCATAAGTCAGTGGGCCCATAATTACTCATTGGAGGACAATAGATTTGCAGGACAATCTGCACATCTCAGCAGAAGTTAAAGTTAATTCCAAGCCAGTATCACTTAGGCACAAAAGCCAACTGGTGCACTTTGCATATTCTAATTGTGTAAATTCTTTCAATAAAATTTTAAATTTCCAATTGAGTCAAGTTGGAGATGTCTGTTTCCATTTGTTTCCTCCCATGGTGGAATCATTTTGGGGGTGGTTATGGGGTGTGCTCAGGGGGCTCCTCTCCACTGCCCTTGGTAGGTTACATCTTCCTGCAGGAAGTCCAATCAATAGTATCAGTATTAGGGCACACTCAATGGTGATTACCACCTTACTGGCTTTATTGTCCCTGGGTTGAATCTGGGAGCAGAGATGCCCTTTAGCGTGTTTATCTGTAGCTGTACTGCAGAAGACTCATAATCACTGTGGGTCCATTTGCAATGATCTCCATCAAGTTATGGTGTTGTGTCAGGGACCCCAAGACCACCCACAGTCTTGATACAAAAGAAGGACTCACAAGACTCATAGCCGATTGCAATTTATTACCATGAAAGTATACAGATTCAAATCCACGCAAAGGAAAAATGCACACAGGGGCCACATCCAGGAGATACCAGGCACATGCTCCCTGGTGTCCTCTTGCAGTAGAATTGCATGGAACATTCTTATCTCCCAGCAACATGTGACAACAGGGGCAAAGGCTGCCAAATAGGGAAGCGCAGCAAGCCTTGCTGTCAAGGGTTTTTACTGGGGGGTAGTCACATGCGCACATAGCACTCACATGACTGACTCCAGCCTTACTCCAGCTCCCACCTTCCCCTCCCAGTGTAGAGCAAAAACATACTTTCACAATAAATCACATTCTTGGGATAGACTTTTCTGGTCAAATTGGGAAATACAGCTCAAGGCCTCAGGCCTACACAAACACTCTTACCCACAGAATAGTCTATGGGCTCAGAGGTGATCTAAGGACAGGCCTTTCTTTGGAATGTGCAGGGTTTGAGCAACCCAGGCCAGCTGAGTGAATCCTTTCTTGCCCAGGTATCCTCTGGCCTTTAGGAGAGTCAGGGTAAAACATTTGGGGCCTTTTTCCAAAGAGCATGTGCCATGGAACACCTTGCACATTTTCACCTATTATGCTAAAAATCAAGATCTCAGGATAGTAGGTGCAAAGACATTTAGGCCTCAAAAGGTCCCAGTGAGCCATCTGCTCTTAAGACTGTGGCCCTTAGCACATCACCTGGTGACTGCTGGTCCTCATCCTAATGGTCCTGTATTGCACAGGGTATCAGTTTTCTCTTCATTGCCCTGTAGGATGGGAGTCACTGCCTGGTTGAGACATACAAACAATGCTCAACAGATTAAGAGATCTTCCCTTGACCCCTTATACTAGAATTGAAATCCCCCTCAATACAATCTGATAAGAAGGGCCCCAATCTGTACTCTTTACCCAAATGCGACTCAGGTCATAAATCTATTAAAAGAAAGACTCAGTGGGAGGATCCCACATAGGGTTTGTACTCCATGACCATGAACATGAGAAGAAAGATCTAAGAAGGTGGTGGTCCCAGCCCAAACCATTCCAACTATGAGGCATTTGTTTTGTGGTCACCCACAAAAACGTGATGGACTCACCTCTAATCAACAGGCCAGATACGGACACTGATGACATTACAACAGGAACACTTGAAAGAAAGCTTAAGAGCAGATAAGCACAAGCAGTTCCCACCAAGGGTGCATAGGGCCTTCATATTGGCCTGGGGTGGAAGTAGGGCAAGTTCCCAAGTGAAGGCTGAATGCTCGCAAGGTTTAATGTTCCACAGGTGCAACAGGGAACAAGTGGGCTTTTGTATCAGCTGCCCTGATGTAGGGCAGAGGGAAGGTTAGTCTTGATTGCTGTCAGCAGTAAAACATCAAAAATGAGAGTCAGACTCTTTCTTTTTTTTTTTTTTTTTTCAACGTTTATTTATTTTTGGGATAGAGAGAGACAGAGCATGAACGGGGGAGGGGCAGAGAGAGAGGGAGACACAGAATCGGAAACAGGCTCCAGGCTCTGAGCCGTCAGCCCAGAGCCTGACGTGGGGCTCGAACTCACGGACCGCGAGATCATGACCTGGCCGAAGTCGGACGCTTAACCGACTGCGCCACCCAGGCACCCCATGAGAGTCAGACTCTTTCAATTCACCCTTGATTGTAATACTGTGATTTGTTTTTTTTATTGTTTTTAATGTTTATTCATTTTTCAGAGAGAGAGAGAGAGAGCATGCATATGCAAGCAGGGGAGGGACAGAGAGAGATGAAGACACAGAATCCGAAGTAGGCTTCAGGCTCTGAGCTGTCAGCACAGAGCCCCAACGCAGGGCTAGAAGTCACAAGCCACGAGATCATGACCTGAGTCGCAGCGGACGCTTAACCAACTGAGCCACCCAGGTGCCCCTGTAATACTCTGATTTGTAATAAGAAATACATATTTGGTCTTTGTCCCCATTCCAGGTACAAGGCTCCTAAAACTGGGTTTTTAGGAATTTCCCGAGACGAAAACCATAAAGGTGTCTTTTGTTATGTTTTTGAGATGACTTTTAGAAGCATCTAAAGATGGGAGCTGGTTGCCAAGGGGACCAACCATATGACTACAGGGTTGGGACTTTCAGTCCCAGCTCCCAACCTCCAGAGAGGGGAGAGGGCCTGGAGATTGCGTTCAATCCCCAGTGGCCAATGATTTAATCAATCATGCCTAAATAATAAAGCTTCCATAAAAACCTAAAAGGACAGGATTCAGAGAGCTTCCAGTTGGTGAAGACATGGGGATTCAGGGAGAATGGCACATTCAGAGAACATGGAGGCTCCATGCCCTTGCCCTAGACCTTGCCTTATGTATCTCTTCCATCTTGCAGGTCCTGAGTTATATCCTTCTATAATAAACCAGTAATCAGAGTCCAGAGTGCTATTATACAATGGAATCCCATATAACAAACCAGTGATCTAGTAAATAAGCTATTTTTCTGAGTCTTATAAGCCACTCCAGCAAATTAATCCAACCCAGGGAACAGGTTGTGGCAATCTTGGTTAGAAGCCTAGGTTATAACTGGACTTGTGATTGGCATCTGAAATAAGGGTGGGGGCTGAGACTGAGCCCCCTCATAGGACCAAGTCCTTAACCTGTGGGATCTGACACTATTTCCAGGTAGATAGTATCAGAATTGAGTTCATATATTGGTGGTATTAGAAAAAACACACAGTGAACTGTTGTGACTGTTGATGACTACACATGTAATTTCTCATTTATTGAGGCTGAATTTGCTTGAATATAAATATTAAGAGCCATAACATTATGCAGAAAACTATGGTGAGAATGAGAAGGCCTGGGAAGAGTATGTATATTCACAGCCAGGAGAAATGTCAGTGGGTGTTCTCGGCATTTGCTCAAATATCTGAGTGATGTTATTAACATCCTCAATATCTTGTCTCTCTTGCTGGCACACTGAGAAAATTACCTGAATTGCTTATACAGGTGAAGCAAGAAGTGCCCCCAAGGGAGCAAACACCCTTGGGATGGTCAGTCGATGGTCTAGTTCTGGGTAAGTTTCAGCCACCGTGCCACCACAAAATGGTGACCCTTTTAGGGCTTCAATGGCCACAGAAGTTTTAATCTTATTTGGATATTATTTTTTGACACTTCCTGGTTGGCATCAATGCTGTATTTTGTTGTCTAGCCTTTTGGCCCCTAAGATAATACCAATAACCCCCAATGTGGTCATTAGAATAAAGGCAATTGGCAAGAATGGAGTATGCTGGGTATATGGGAGCAATATTGGTGTGAATTGTCTAGAGACAGGAACTCAAAGGTTTTATTTAAGCTCCAAATGCAGAAAGTGCAAGTCAAAATAAGAGAGGAAGTGTGGGAGTAACAGAGGGGGAGTTTAGAGGCATAAAACAAATAATCTCTAAATCTTAGACTTAGCATTAAAAAAAATTTTTTTTTAACATTTACTTGTTTTTGAGAGATAGAGATAGAGCACAAGCAGGGCAGGGGCAGAGAGAGAGTGGGGGACACAGAATCCGAAGCAGGCTCCAGGCTCTGAGCAACCAGCACAGAGCCCGATGCGGGACTTGAAACCACAGACCATGAGAACATGACCTAAGCTAAAGTCGGACGCTTAACCAACTGAGCCACTCAGGCGCCCCTAGACTTAGCATTTTGTAGGAAAAGCAGGACATGATGTTTCCAGTGAGCCTTTTGATCAGGATGTAACAGGGGACCATCCTGAAGAGTTAGGAGCATATGTCCCCTCTCACCACTCCTTTTCAACATTGTACTGGAAGTTCTGGAACTGATAAGCAAGGTTGCAGGATATTAGGTTAATATACAAAAGTGGGTCCCTTTCCTACATCACAGCATTGAAAAAAATGAAATATAACATTGAAAGCACAGTACTATTTACCTCAGTGTCCCCCAAATGAGATAGTTGGCATAAATCTAACAAAATAGGTGCAAGATCTATATGAGGAAAACAAAAAATTCTGATAAAGAGATCGAAGAAGAATAAAATTAATGGAGAGATATTCCATGTTCATGGATAGGAAAATGCAATATTGTCAACATGTCAGTTCTTCCTAACTTGATCTATAGATTCAATGCAATCCCAATCATAGTCCCAGCAAGTTATTTTGTGAATACTGACAAGTTGATTATGATATTTATACAGAAAGGCAAAAACCTAGAATACCCAACACAATATTGAAGAATAGTCAGAGGACTCACACTACTCAACTTCAAGACTTACCATAAAGCTACAGTAATCAAGACAATGTGGTACTAGCAAAAGAATACACAAGTAGATCAGTGGAACAGAAAAAAAAAGCCCAGAAATAAACCCATATAAATACAGCAACCTGATCAAAGGAGCAAAGGCAACACAATGGAGCAAAGATAGTCTTTTCAACAAACAGTGCTGGAACAACTGGACAACTGGACATCCACATACAAAAACAAACAAACAAAAATATAGACACAGAACTTACACCTTTCACAAAAATTAACTCAAATGGATTATAAACTTAAATGTAAAACTTACAAAAATCATGGAAGAAAACAACAATGAAAGCCTAGATGAACTTGGATTTGGCAATGACTTTTTTTTAGATTCAACACCCAAGGCACTATCCATGAAAGAAAGAAGTAATAAGCTGGATTTCATTTAAATGAAAACTTCTGCTCTGTGAAAGACATTCTCAAGAGAATGAGAAGGCAAGTCACAGACTGGAAGAAAACATATGCAAAGGACACATCTGATAAAAAGATTGTTGTACCAAATAGATAATGAACCCTTCAAACTTAACAGTAAGAACACAAATAATTGGATGTAAAAATGGGCCAAAGACTGGGGCACCTGGGTGGCTCAGCCGGTTATGCATCCGACTTCAGCTCATGTCATGATCTCATAGTTCATGAGTTCAAGCCCCATGTTGGGCTCTGCACTGACAGCTCAGAGCCTGAAGCCTGCTTTGGATTCTGTGTCTCCCTCCTTCTCTGCCCCAAAGAAGATATACAAATGGCAAATAAGCATATAAAAAGACACTCCACATAACGTTATCAGGGAAATGAAAATTAAAACAGTAAGACACAACTACACACCTGTCAAAATGTCTAAAATCCAAAACTCTGATAATACCAAATGCTGGTGAGGAGGTGTTGCAAAATGGCTCAACCACTTTAGAAGACAATTTGGCAGTTTCTTACAAAATTTAACATACTTTTACTCTGCAATCCAAAAATTCCATTCCTTTCCTTGATATTTACCCAAAGGAGTTGAAAACTTATGTCCAAACCAAAGTGTGCACACAGATGTTTATGGCACCTTTATTCATAATTGCTAAAACTTGGAAGAAACCAAGATGCCCTTCAGTAGGTGAATGGATAAATAAACGGTGGTTCATTCAGACAATGGAACACTACTCAGCAATAAAAAGAAATAAGCTATTAAAATCATTTTTAAAAACATGGAGGAAACTTACATGCATATTACTAAGTGAAAAGAGCCAATCTGAAAAGACTACTGTATGATTTCAACCACATGACATTCTAGAAAAGGCAAAACTACGGGAACAGAATAATTATCAATGGTTGCCAGGGATTAGCAGGGAGTAGGGGATGAACAGACAGAACACAGAAGATACTTAGGGGAGTGAAAATACTCTGTATGGTATTATAATGGTGAATACTTGTCATTATACATTTATCCAAATCCATAGAATGTACACACCTCCAACGGTGAATCCTGCTGTAAACTCTGGACTTTGCATGATAATGATGTACCACTATAGATTTAGCAATTGTAACTAATGCCCCACTCTGGTGGGGGATGTTAATAGTGGGGGAGGCTGTTTTGGGGAGGGGCAGGGGTAGATGGGAATCTACTTTCTGCTCATTTTTGCTGTGAACCTAAAACTGCTTAAAAAAAAAATTCTACTAAAAAAAAACAAAACTTGACCTGAATGTTTTACCCTGGGGCATTTCTAAAGGGCCTGATGACACCATAACCCAATGCGGATAATTGTAAAATGGACCAACATTTAGTAATTATGCTAAAGGGCATCTCCACTCCTAACTTAGGCATGGACCCCTAAAGTCAACAAGATAGTAATCACTGTTGGTGGAGGGAGTGCCCTAATACTGATGATATTGACTGGAAGAGGGAACCCACAACCATGAGCACATCCTTAAGGAATATAAAAGATACAGGATATCTCTGAAGTATATCCTAAGACTGCACACACACACTCCACAGGGGAGAAGTGATGCCGGTGGGCTGGGTCTGGGGACCCAGAAGGTGTCCTGCAAGACCAGCCAAGAGGGTCCTTGGCTTTATGCAGGTTGCAAATCAAACACAAGCCAGCAAGAGGTGAGATACAAACAGAGCGTCTGGGAGACTAGGAAAGGAAAGGAGCACGAGTTTTGTATTTTTGGGGGGTCTGGGTTTTTTTGTTGAGGATCATAGTCCAATGCACATGTCCTCTCAAGCATCCAGGAACCAATTAGAACAAAGACCAGGGCCAGGTGTTATTTCTTGGATCCAGAGGTTCTTGGTGATGAGATGTGTAGGGCCAGTGGTCTGGAATGAGCATAGGATGGCTTTGGTCATTCTTACCTGGTACTTCCTTAGATGTTATCTGTTCGAAAGAAATCATTAACTTCTCGTCCCTTACAAGGACATACACTATTTGCATTGTGAGGCATGTGTCAAGTGGGGGTGCAGGTCCCAGCAAGAATAGAAACAGGAAAAGGAGCAAAAAGCTGGGTTTTGTGGAGTCCTTCAGTTTCCCTGCCACAGGAGAAACTGAAACAGAGGTCTGTGATTTGGCTCCATCTGAATTTCAACATTTAATAAACAATTTTGGATTTAGGTCATGAAAGATGCACTGACTGGCTTTTGTGCCTGCATTATACTGGCTCTGAATTAACTTTAAACACTGCCAAGATGTCCTGATTGTCCATAATATCTCATGACACACCCCCCCCGAAACCCGTCCACCTTCCCCAGTGTTTGTGGTCATGACCCTGGCACTTCCCTTGTTTCATCAGATGATTGTGGCCTGGAAAATGGTCTGCCCCACTGCCACAGACATTGATGTATATGCTCTCACTCAATGGGTACTTTAGGGGAGGAGTGTCAATTACTGAAGCAACCTGGCATAGTTCAGTGGACACTTTAGTGAGGACTCCAGGGACTGGAAGTTCTAGCAGGGCCTGAGCAGACACTGTGTGTGTGTGTGTGTGTGTGTGTGTGTGTGTGTGTGCGGGCGCACGTGCTTCAGTCCAACTTTATTTATGAAAACATGTAACAAGCCAGATTTGGCCCCTGGGCCATAGCCTGCAAACATTTCCTCTGGACCCATGGTTTACAGTTGGAGGTAGAGATGGAAAAGTATGGCAGGTAAAATGGAATGGGAACCAATCCCAAAGATGCTGGAGAAGAAAGATTCTCAAGACAGACACCTGGCACTTATTTCTCAGAAGAGGGTCTATAGTTTCTAAGGCCTCAGAGCAACTGTTGTCAAGTTAGTGACCACTCTTAAGAGGCCCTAGGCAGCTCAAGTTATTGAAGAAGGCCCAAGACCTGGCCTTCTCATCCCATAGCACCAAACCTCTCAACCAAAGAAAGACCACATTTCAGAATTTCCATGACTGCCCCCTACCACCCTTGGTATTGACCAATTTGCGACCTAGGCTTCCTCAATAATCAGATTTCGGGCAAGACCCCAAGATGGGGTGCCTGGCTGGCCAGTCAGTGGAGTATGTGACTTTTGATCTCAGGGTTATGAGTTCCAGCCCCATGTTAGGTGTAGAGATCACTTAAAAATTAAAAAAAAAAAAAAGAATTTATATATATATATATATATATATATATATATATATATATATATATATAGACTCCAGGAGCTCCAAGCTCTCCTAAAACAAGTTATAAAGAACATCCAACCTTTTCTCTCCAAACCCAAATTTTCAAGATGTAGTACCCTCATTGTAGCCCCTGAACTCAGGCAATCCCTCCAGTCTTGACAAGCCCCTGAGTTCTGACCACCACCAGGGACAATTGTACTATACAAATATGGTGGCCCATTGGTCTGCACACACCAAGCTACCTTCTTGTCTTAATTGATACTGGATCCCTGAAGGCCCCACTGAATTTAAAGGTGGGACTCTCAGTGCCTTGTTGGCTCAGTCAGTTAAGTGTCTGACTCTAGGTTTCAGCTCCGGTCATGATCTCACAGTTTGTGAGATCGAGTCCCTCATCAGGCTCTGCACTGACAGCACAGAGCCTGCTTGGGATTCTCTCTCTCTCTGTGTCTCTCTCTCTCTCTCAGAATAAATAAACTTAAAACAAATAAACAAACTGCCAAACTGATTGGGACACCTGAGTAGCTCAGTCGGTTAAGTGTCTGACTCTTCATCTCATAGTCATGACATCAAGCCCCACATTTGGCTCTGTGCTGACAGTGTGGAGCCTGCACAAGGATTCTCTTGTGGATTCTCTCTCTCCCTCTCTCTCTCTGCCCCTCCCCTCCAAAAAATAATAAATAAATATACATTTGGGGAGGGGCATCTTGGTGTCTCAGTGGGTTAAGCATCCTACTCTTGATTTTGGCTCAGGTCATGATCTCATGGTTTGTGAAATCAAGCCCCACACTGGGCTCTTCACTGACTGTGTGGAGCCTGTGTGGAGTAGGATTCTCTCTCTCTCCCTCTCTCTGCCCCTCACCCACTCATGCTCTTTTTCTCACTCTCTCTCAAAATAAATGAAACACATAAAAAAATTTTTAAATACATAAATGGATAAACAAGCCGTGGTACATCCATAAAGTGGAACATTATTCAGTGACAAAAAGACCTGGCTAAGGCGGAACTCCCTGTGTCTGCTTAGGCATGATTGCGCATAAAATAGAAGGCAAACAAGCTACCTTATTCCAGTGGTTCTGGCTTCCTTTCCTTCAGGATTTCCCATTATGGGATGGATCGTCTAATTGCAATAAAATTTAAAAATTGCCCCTTATTGTTGGCCTTGCCAGATTGGACCTTGAGGTCTTGCCTGGGCCACTAAAATTGTTAATATGGCCCAACACCCATCAAAACAGACACTTCAAGGATGAGACCCACTACACAAGGTGTATTAAGAGGAGAGGTGATTATACCCACTCTTTCTCCATTTAACAGCCCAATTTAGCCTGTTTTTCAACCCAGAAAGGACAAATGGTACCTCATGGTGAATTGCTGAGACCCTAAGTAGTGGCCAAGTAAGATCTTATCCCTAACACAGCTATTCTTCCCCTGGCCAGTACTCTGTTGTTATCACCTACCGAATTTAGTCAATACAGCCCTTTTTCCAATAGGCTCTTAGATACTACTCATATTCACTTGTTTCTTTAGTTCCTTTATATATTATATACTTTTTAAAAATTGTGACAAAATACAGATAATATAAAGTTTAAATTTTAACCATTTTTAAGTGTACAATTCAGCGGGATTAAGTACATTCATATTGTTGTAAAAACCATCACGACTAATGCTTCCAGAACTTTTTCATCTTGCACAATTGAAAGTCTGTGCACAGGGACGCCTGGGTGGCGCAGTCGGTTAAGCGTCCGACTTCAGCCAGGTCACGATCTCACGGTCCGTGAGTTCGAGCCCCGCGTCGGGCTCTGGGCTGATGGCTCAGAGCCTGGAGCCTGTTTCCGATTCTGTGTCTCCCTCTCTCTCTGCCCCTCCCCCGTTCATGTCTCTCTCTGTCCCAAAAATAAATAAACGTTGAAAAAAAAAAAATTTAAAAAAATAAAAATAAAAAAAAAAAAAAAGAAAAGAAAGTCTGTGCACATTAAACACCACTGCCCCCAGGCTCTGGCAACCTCTGTTCGACTTTCTATCTCTGAATTTGCCCCTTTTGTGTCTGGCTTCTCTCATTTAGCATAATGTCTTTGGGGTTCATCCACATTGTAGCACAAGTCAAAGTTTCCCTCCTTCTTATGATTGTGCACATTCACTTTTTTTTTTTTTTTAGAGGTGGAGGGAAGGAGTAGAGGGAGAGAGAGAGAGAGAGAGAGAGAGAGAGAGAGAACCTTAAGCAGGCTCCACGCCCAGCTCAGGGCTCGATGCGCACAACCCTGGGATCATGACCTGAGCCAAAATCAAGAGACAGACGTTCAACTAAGCCACCCAAGAGCACATTGACCTTTGAAGGGACACAGCACTCCATTATCTGACTACCTATGGGGTAGCCACTCCTGTGTTTGCAGAACCTTGAAGGGAGATTCAGTGGACACTATTACATAGAACAGGGAGGGAAGATGGGATATTATCCCAAATAAGGGTCAGGGCCTTGTGTCTCAGTAAAATTCTTACACATCAACTGGTCCCCACTATTCCCATATAGATCAGTCTGGCCAATGTCTCAAGCTATCCAGAACCCACATGGTGTAAAGCTATCACCAGGCCTTCTGGCTTTTCTCACCTGGCTATGTCTACTTTGGGGAATAATCTGGGCCTGGGACACTGAATCTCATTGGGTGGGCCCCATCTGACAACACCAGAGCAGCTGGGCTCTGTCACCCTCGCTTATTTGGGCTCTTCGCTCTGCTGCCACAACCAAACACTAGATGGCACCATCGTTCCATTTGCACATCCTAGTCTTTGCAGTTTGTAGGCAGTCCTACTGGTTGTTCTAAATTCACTAGGGAGTTGCCCTGAGAAAAGGGAGCACGTGCATTTGTCCAACTGCCTGTAATTGTCTCTTGAATGAATGCCCCATGCTCACACCTCGCCTCTCAAAATGCATGTCAGACCATTAATAAAAAGCCACGAGAAGCAACCAAGATGTCCTTCAGTAGGTGAATGGATAAATAAACTGTGGTCCATCCAAACAATGGAATATTATTCAGTGCAAAAAAAAAAAAAAAAAAAAAAAAAAAAAAGGAGCTACCAAGCCATGAAAAGACATGGAAGCACATTAAATTGCATATTACTAAATATGCAATTATATTATGTAATAATAAATGAAATAAGCCAATCTGAAAAGGCTACACACTATATGATTCCAAGTGTAAGACATCCTGGAAAGGGCAAAACTATGGAGACAATAAAAAGATCGGCGGTTGCCAGGGGTTAGGGGGAGGGAGGATAAATGGCTGGAGCCCAGAAGATTTTTAAGTCAGTGTAAAATATTCCATATCATCTATATGATATTATTTCTCTATAATGGCAAATACACGTCATGCTATACATTTGTCCATACCATTAGAATGTACAACGCCAAGAGCGAGCCACTGGGACACCTGGCTGACTCAGTCGGTAGAGTGCGTAAGTCTTAATCTTGGGGTTGTGGGTTCAAGCCCCACTTTGGGTGTAGAGATGATTTAAAAATAAAATCTTAAAAAAAACAAAAAACAAAACCAATGAGCCCTAATGTAAACTGTGGACTCTGGGTGATAATGATGTGTCAGTGTGGGTCTATCATTGTAAAAGCTGTCCCTCTTAGTGGGGGATGTTGATAGTGGGGGAGGCTGGGTGGGCAGGGAATACATGGGAACTCTCTGTACCTCTGTTCAATTTTGCTGTGAACCTAAAACTGCTCTAAAAAATAAAACCTATTTAAAAAATTTTTAACATTTACTTATTTTTTGAGAGTCAAAGAAAGAGCATGAGCGGGGGAGGGGTAGAGAGAGAGGGGGAGACACAGAATCTGAAGCAGGCTCCAGGCTCTGAGCTGTCAGCACAGGGCCTAACGTGGGGCTCAAACTCACCAACCTCAAAATCAACCTGAGCTGAAGTCAGACGCTCAACCCACTAAGCCAGCCACCCAGGCACCCCAGAATCTTTTTTTGTTTTTACTTTTTTTAATGTTCATTTCTTTTTGAGAGAGAGAGAGAGAGAGAGAGGGAGACAGCATGAGTGGGGGAGGGGCAGAGAGAGAGGGAGACACAGAATCCGAAGCAGGTTCCAATCTCTGAGCTGTCAGAACACAGCCTGATGCGGGGCTGGAACTCACAAACCGTAAGATCATGACCTGAGCCGAAGTCGGAAGCTTAACCGACTGAGCCACCCAGGCGTCCCTCCAGAATCTATTTTTTAAAACAAAGCAAATCAAAGTGGAAAGGAAAAACTCTGGGAAAAAAATTGACCAAGAAAATACGAACTTTAGTCTGTTATGGTATAATGAAAACTGAACAACTAAGTTTGTACTTTGTCTTTCTGCTAAATCATATTCTACCACTTAGCTCTGACCTTGGTGTTGGAAGGACAAAAGCTGAATGTTTGATTCAACATAATTTCTGGCATCCGTGAATTCCTGACTGAATGAAAGTTCCGTGGCTATAAGAAATTATCATTAAATCTAATCAGCTGAACTCTGTCAATAATACTCTTAGGCAAATCAACTGGATTTTTTGTTTAATACCTGCATATTCACAAATAGATTAACATTACAGTTTTAATTTGAAGTGGAATGAGGGCCAGTCGGTTAAGTGTCTGACTTCGGCTCAGGTCATGATCTTGTGGTTCATGAGTTCGAGCCTCTCTGCTGTCAACAAGGAACCTGCTTCGGATCCTCTGTTCCCTCTCTCTCTACCCCTCCCCTGCTTGTTCTCTCTCTCTCTCTCTCATTCTCTTTCTCTCTCTCTCAAAAATAAACATTTAAAAAAAATAAAGTGGAATGAAAAGCCACTGGAATCTCTCACATGGGGCAAAGGTGCCTTTGCCTTTGGGATGACATCATTCCCAGTAGCGGGCCCTCTGTTTCCCACTGCAATCACCACCCCAGCTACAGACACAGACCCATGACTTCCAGACTAACAGCTGCTTCTTGATTCCGGTGTTCGGCTCAAGGTCATTATCAACCCAGTGAGCTCCTTGACCTGGTTGTAACCAACTTCTTTTTTTTTTTTTCCTGTTGTGTTGAAAGATACAGAACATAAAATTTACCATCTTAACCATTTTTAAATGGAAAGGTCAATGGTATGAAATACATTCATATCATGGTGCAGCCAACACCACTGTCCATCACTAGAACTGTCTGCATCTTGTAAAACTAAAACTCTGTCCTTGTGAAACAAAAACTCCTGATTCTTCCCTCCCCCAGCCCCTGGTACTACCATATTCTTTCTATTTATATGAATTTGACTACTCATGGTGCCTCATATATATGAACTCATGCAGTAATTGTCTTTTTGAGATTGGCTTACTTCAGTTCTTCTAATGTCTTATAAGGTTCATCCATGTTGTAGCAGGTGTCAGAACTTCCTTTTTTAAGGCTGAATAATGTTCCATTGTGTGAATGGGACACGGGGTGTTTATCCATTCATCCATCGGTGGACACTCGGGTTGTTTCCACATATTAGCTATAGTAAAACTAGCCAACTTCTTTTTTTTTTTTTTTCAACGTTTTTATTTATTTTTGGGACAGAGAGAGACAGAGCATGAACGGGGGAGGGGCAGAGAGAGAGGGAGACACAGAATCGGAAACAGGCTCCAGGCTCCGAGCCATCAGCCCAGAGCCTGACGCGGGGCTCGAACTCACGGACCGTGAGATCGTGACCTGGCTGAAGTCGGATGCTTAACCGACTGCGCCACCCAGGCGCTCCATAAACTAGCCAACTTCTTGACCAAACCAGGTGACCTCAACCCTGCAGCTGGACTCATCCTACACGGACATCACCCAAAGATGGACTGTCTCTGATGACAACCGCAGGTGCAGTCATGCTCCAATCCACGCCCCACTGCGCCCCATCAGAGGTCTCCTCCTCCCCCTGTGGCCTCCTCCTCCTCCTCTGCAGGGGCCCTGAACTCCATGGATACCTTCACCTGTTTTTCAACTCTCGCTCTGCTCCCAGCCTCTCCTCTCCTAACCCCTCCCCGTAGACCACCACCCTCTCGGGAGGCATTCCCCAGCATGTGGGTGAGTGAACCTCATGAAAGCAAGCTGACTGCTGGGTGTGTCACAAGCACCTGCTTGCTTACCTGTTTCTGTGGCAGCTTCTCTGACCATTCTTAAGGAAACCTTCAGGACAACTCCTTCCATCTATTATTGGCCACATCTCTAAACCATCTTCCCAGAGGGTACAAACTCTATAAAAACATTTATTTTTTATTTTTTTTTATTTTTTATTTTTTATTTTTTTTTAAATTTTTTTTTCAACGTTTATTTATTTTTGGGACAGAGAGAGACAGAGCATGAACGGGGGAGGGGCAGAGAGAGAGGGAGACACAGAATCGGAAACAGGCTCCAGGCTCTGAGCCATCAGCCCAGAGCCCGACGCAGGGCTCGAACCCACGGACCGCGAGATCATGACCTGGCTGAAGTCAGACGCTTAACCGACTGCGCCACCCAGGCGCCCCTAAAAACATTTTTTTAACATTTATTCATTATTGAGAGACAGAGAGAGAGCATGAGCAGGGGAGGGGCTGAGAGACGGGGAGACACAGAATCTGAAGCGAGCTCCAGGCTCCAAGCTGTCAGCACAGAGCCCGAGGCAGGGCTCGAACTCACAAACCTTGAGATCATGACCTGAGCCGAAGTTAAGCGAAGCTTAACCGAGAGAGCTACCCACGTGCCCCTCAGAGGGTACAAACTCTTAATTGAGTTAAGCTCAAAGCAAATAGACAAAGGGGAAAGCCTAACAGAAACAAGAGCAACTGGTCAGACCATGAAACCAAAAGAATCTGGCACCAAAAATCGATGAAGTCCTCAAAAAGAATCAAAATCAAATTCTTACAGCATGCTTCCAATGGACAGGAGCCCAGAGAGCCCAGGACCAGAGTGGGAGTCCCTGTGGGGCCCAGGCTGCTAGTCAGGAGTGGCACCCGAGGGTTCTGAGAGGCGTCATTACCTAGAGAGAGTGGACAGGGATCCTAAGATCAGGTCCGATCCACTGAGTCAGGGCACCAGAGCCGTGGGGGGGGTGGGGAATGCATCAGACAGGGAGACGATTTCACTCACGTTGCAGCGACAAGAAAGTTTGCTGATGAGGAATGTCCACACGGAAAGGACAGGGCTTGGGTTTTTCTAGAGGCAGGTAGACCAGGAGTCATGAGGAAGAGTGGGAGGGTCTTGCATGCATGAGGGCAAAGTGATCCTTTGGAGCCAGCCACTTCTTGGAGCACAGAAGGGTAGGATTTCTCAACCGGCCAGCGCTTGTCTGGAGCACAGGCTCAAATACATTTTGTCAGCCGGTCTGGATGCTCCGTGGGTCTGGTGGTATGCTTGTGTGTTTGCAGGGCACGAGCAGGGATCATATCTGTGTTTCTAGGGGAGTGTGTTTGCATGTGCACGTGCGTGCGTGTTAGCGTGAGGCACTGCCTCAGCGTTTAGTTGGGCCTGGTGGGCTATGTGCAGCTGTTACAGGCTATCTGTTCCTATTTCTGTTCACTGCAGGGTGTGTGTGTTTCTCGGAGCGTCTGTCTGTGTGTGCCCGTGTCAAGTGCTGTGTGTGTGTTTAGAAGGCGCGTGTCTCATGGTTTCTGTGGGTCTGATGGAATGTGTGTGTGTTGCAGTTTGTGCCGCCGTGTTTCCGTCCGTACCGTGGCGTGTGTGTTTGTGTCTTAGCGTGTGTCCATGTGGGCGTCTCTGGTAGAGGTTGTGTGTGACGGCAGAAGGAGGGTTTCTCGGGGCTTCCGTGGGCCTGGCGGTCTGTGTGTTGTAGGGTATGGGTCTGTCTTGAGGCTTCCGTAACGGGTGGTGTGTGTTTTTGTGTTGCAGGGTTGCATCTGTCTCGTGGTGTCTCTGTGGCCCGTGACGTGCACGCGGGTCCCAGGGAGTATCTGTCCCAGTGTTCCCGTGTGTAGTGGTGTATACTGTGGAACAGTCTCTTTCGGCTTCTGTGAGGTGGCTGGGTTTTGGGGGTGTGACTTCCAGGCTGAGTGTTCTTCCCCGTCGCCCTGTGTGTTAGCTGTGCACGTATGTTTGTTGCAGCGCGTGTGTCTCTTCCAGTGTTTCTGGGGCTCTTTCGGGATGTGTGTGCAGTTTTGCTGCGTATGTTTCCCCGTCCGTGTTTCGGTGTGTGTCGAGGTGTATGTTCGTCTTGGAGAGACAGTGTCTTTCTCTGTCAGCTAGAGTGCGTGTGTGGGTACTGGCACACGAATGCGTCTTCGGGTCTGGTTGTCTGTGATCGTATGTTACAGTGTGTGCGTCTGTCTCAGCGTTTCCGTGTGTCTGGCGGAGTGTGTGTTGTTCCAGATGACTGTCTTTGTGTGTCTGTGTCTGTGTGTGTGGCAGTGTACACGGGGGTAGCTCTGTGTGAAGTGTGTGTGGAGCTGTGTGTGATGTGCGTGGCAGTACGTGTATCGTAGGATGGTTGTCTCCGTGTTTCTGCGTGTGTAGCGGTGCGTGCGTGTGGACCTCTGTCTGTGATGTGAGCTGCGTCCCCGTTTGAAACCCAGCCTGGCTCAGGCCTTTTCCAGACCCACATTCCTCCCGCTCCTTTGTGCTCTGTGCTACAAAAAATATTTGCGTTTTCCACGACTCATAATTTTTCCTCCTCAATCGCTACCAGATGTGGGTCCTGTGGTCCCCATTCCCATGGCAACAGAGGTTCCAGCCGCCGCGGTTCCCTTCTGTGGCGCCTTCCCTGGAAGCTGGCACTGCCGCAGGCCCGAGGGGGTGGGGAGGAAGAGGGTGTCAGGCAGGGGGTGGCTGAGGGGCCTTGGCAGCTCCCTCCCGGGGCAGCTACCCGGATCATCCTGGGGGGCTTTCTTGGCCTGGTTCCTGCCCGGCCTCCAGGCCACAGCATCCCGCCCAGAGTGGGGGCAGGCAGCAGAGGCTGGCTGCTGGAAGTACGGGAGGTGCCCCTGCTCTGTGAGGCGTTCACACAAAGGGGCTCCTGAAGGTCAGGGTCTTGGACACCTGGAGGGTTCCCAGGGCAGAGAGAGGAGGGGCCCCAGGAAAGCCGGGTCTATGTGACCACTCTGGTTGCCCCACACCATGCTGACTCAGACTGCAGGGAGAGGGAGAGCTGGTAAGGTTTGGGGATCAGGGAGTGGCAATGTGGGTCTCGCTGTGTGGGGGGAGGGGTGCAGGGCAAGACTGTAGCCTGAACTGCTGCGCTGCCCTCCCCCACCATCCTGTCATTATCCTACCCTTGCTGGGCCCAGCTGGGCATCTGCCCTTCCTGGCCAACTTTAAGCCTGTGTTCTCAACCCCAGCAGCCAGCATGGCCCGGTGCCCGAATATATCAGAGGCGGCCAGCCACAGGGCCATGGCTGGGAGGGTGCCTGGCTGGCCAGAGGGAAGCCTGCATTCCACGTGCTGCCCGACCAGGCCGAATGCTGGGACTATGTCCATGCAAACCACATCAGATGTCCCGCCTGTGGCATGAGGCCATCTCCACTCAGGTGGCTGAGCCCCCATATGGGTCACTAAAGTTGACCTCAATGTGGTATCTGGCCAGAGGGCAGGAGACTTGCCAGGTGAGATCTCTGAGCTGCCAGCATTGGTCAGACCTCATGCCACACTGGGAGCTGCAGGGTGGGGTTGGGGAGAAGATTGGAGAATCTTGGCAGAATCTCCTGATCAAAAGAGCTGGGCATCACGATGAAAAGAGACCTGCTGGGCACAGGCAGGGGGATGGGAGGAGCCAAGATGGACAGAGGCCAGTGGGTGCCATAGAAAGGTAAGGGGTCTGTGGCCAAGGAAAGTCACTTGGGAGGCCTGCCTGAGGGCCAGAAGCAGTGAAGACATTGCGGGGGGGGGGGGGGGGGGGGCGGCAAATGCTCACAGATAAAAGGCCAGGCCAGAGCAGGGACTGCCTGCGAGGCCAGCCAGGGCTCTGGGCCAGGCACACTCCCTTCCCTCTCCCCCACCTCCCTCAGCCTGGTGGGGAGGGCGGGAGGGTGAGAGTTTCCGGCTGAGGACAAGGAGCCCATTGAGGCAGACAGCAGGGCTCTGTGCAGGGCCAGACCATCTTGTTTGTGCCTGGTGAGGCCCTGCTGGAGCTGTGCCTGTGGCCCACTGCCCCTGGCCCCAGCCTCTGACCTGTACCAGCCACACCAAACAGCTCGGTGCCCCCAAGTGTAACAGCACTGGCCACTGGGAGCAGCACAGGTCAGCCCCACGTACAAGCTCCCTGTAGCCAAGGGACTCCCAGGCTGCTAGTTGAGAATGGAGTGGCCCAAGGTGGGTGCCCAATGAACTTGATAAAGAAATGATGGGCGGATGGACACAACCCACATCCAGCTTAGCCCCTGGAGAGCCACACCTGGGCTTCCACGTTCTGCTTAGGTAGAGGAGTCTTGTGGATGAGTGCAGGCTAGAAAAGGTCACACAAATTCTCTGAGGAAGGAACCATGCAGGAGGAAGGTTAGATAGGAAGCAGGCAAAGCACAGGAGAAAAAAAAGGCACTTTATTAAGAAAGCTTTGGCCAAGCCCCTGCCGGGAGGAGCCCATCCTGGGGCACCCGGATGGGGTGGGAGCAGCCCTGCCGGGGGCCTATAAATACATCTCCTCGGGCTACTGGAGTTGCCCTTCGGATTCCCGCGGCATGTGGGGTGGTGGGAGGCCATCAAAACCAGCTCGACAGCTGAGGGGCCGGGGCTAGGGAGGCTGGGGGCGCAGGAAGGGGAAGTGGGGGGCCAGGCCGGGCCCCGGGGACGCTGAGCCCTTTGGGGAGCAGAGACCAGCTCTCCTCCCCAGGCTCCAGACAGATGCCCTGAGGCCTGGCCAGGGAAGTAGCCCTCGGCTACGATCAAGGAAAAAGCCCTCCAGCCAGAGGCGCCAGGCCTTGGCCAATGAGGCAGTCGAGACAGAAATGCTTCTGGCCTCGACCAATGAGAAGGTAGCCCCGGCCGAGTGCACTCTGGGCGCGTAAGAGGTGATCTCCAGGCCGAACCCTCCTGTCTTCGACCTTTGAGACCCTGACTGGTCGGAGCCCTCGGCCAATGGGAAGGAAATCGCCAGCTAAGCCCCTGTCAGGCCTCGACCAATGGAATGGGACCTTCCCGCCCGAGAGCAGTGCTCCAATCCAGGAGCCGCCGCTGGAGCCTGAGCCAATGAGACCCAGCCTCCCGCCTGGCTGCTCCGGTACGAAGCCCCGGGAGGCCGCCGTGCCCCGGCCGCCGCGGGGCGCGCCGGGCTGGCGCATTACGCGGGGTGGCAAGCAGCGCTTCTAAGCCTGGGGAATCTGCGGGCACGGCCGGGCTGCCGCCTGCTACAGGGTGGGCGCTCCCGCCCTGCCCGGGTCGCCCGCCGCTTCCCGGCTCTTCTTGCGCGGCGGCTTCTGGATGGGGGTCTTCTTCCTGGGGGTGTCTGGCGCGGGCGCGCCGGCTGCCGCCTTCTCGGGCCCCGGGGCCTCCGGCGCGGGGGACGCGCGGGCAGGCGAGGCAGGCAGCACCGATCGCTTGGCCTTCTGCGGCGGCGCCGGCTTCTCTCGGGGACCCTGCGCGACCGTAGCCCCTTCGGCGCGGCCCAGGCTGCGAGTCTTGTCGCGCAGCTCCGCGGCCAGCATGGAGGCGACCTCGGGCGCTCCGCGCGGGGGACCGCCAGCGTCCGTGGGCTCTGAGAGGCCAGGGCCGCGGCCCCGCGCCCGAGCCCTAGGCGGCGAGGGGGAGGCGAGGGCAGGCCCCTCCTCCGCCAGCCCCGGGGGCCGAGGCGTCGGGTCACGGGCCCGGGGGCTGCTGGGCTCATCCGGCCGCGCCGACGTGTCGCTGGGCGTCCGTTTCCTCTTGGTGGGGCTGGGCGCAGCCTCGGGTCCCGAGAGTGGCGGAGAAGGCGCACCGGCAGCGGCGCCGTGCTTTCCGTGGATCCAGGACACCTTGGGCTTGGTGGCAGGGTCGGGTGGAGGCGGCTTCCTGCGCTCGGGAGATGGCGAAAGCGACAGGCCTCCAGCCTCGCCCCGGGCCCGGGCCGGCCGGGCCTCGCGCCGGGCCACGCGCGCATACAGCGCCCCGCCGGGCCCCTCCACGCTCGATGCCGACCGCTCGCTGTCAGAGGACGGGGGGAGGGGCGTCGCCTCCTCTGCGGAAGCCAGCGTGGTCACCAGAGCGGGGGATGACGCCAGTGCCTCCGAAGGGGCTGTGGGGGGCTCCGCGTCCCTGCTGTCCGTTGCGGTCTCTGACAAGGGAAGAAGAGCTGGCAGTCACGGCCTCCACAGAGAGCTGGGCCATCCAGCCTTCAAGCAAAACCCTGCCTTTCCTCCTCTTCCCCACCCCAGCTGATGCTCAGTCGCCCTGGTATCCAGACATGCCTGGCGAAATCATAGCACCAACCACAAATTTCGTTCTGAGACCCAGGGTGTGAAGCCTGGTCCTGGGGGATGAAGGGCACGTTCCTGAGGCTGAAGCCCCAACCTGGGCCTGGCCTTGCATCCCTTCCCACCACATCCCCAAACCTGAGTGGGAGGGGAAGTCGGATCATCAGATATGATTCTGGAACACCTGCTAGGTGATTCATTATTCCTCATAAAGAGATAAGGCTTCTAAGGCTCAGAGAGGTTAGTTGCCTGCTCAAGGTCACCCAGGGGGATAGGAAAGGAGAGAGGCCAAGGCCACAGCTAGTCAAGCTCCTTCCAGGTGTTTGTGGGCCAAAGCTTCAGGCAAAAGTGTGCCCCCATATCCCATAGACCCCTGCTCCTATCTCCTCTGCCATCTTCTACCTAGGCCCAGAACCTTCTCTATGAACGGTCTCCCAAAGAAGTGAATCTGGGCTGTGCTAGAGACAGAAGAGCCCACCCACCTCCCCAGACCCTACCCCAGTCCAGCGCTGAGCAGCACAGAACCCCATTCTGCAGCCTCAGCTCTGTGTCCAACCCCTAGCTAGGAGTATCACCACACCCTTCCTCCCGTGCTGCCCGTCCCTCAGAGCACAGAAACCTTTTCAGCTGAAACATTTCACTGGGCTGGAGGGAGGCCCAAGCAGGGCAGTGCTCACCTTCATGGGGTACACAGTACACAGGGCCTTCATCAGTGGTGTCAAAGGAAGAGAAGGAGGCCCGGGAGGACCATGATGGAGAGGGCTGCTCCAGCCCTGAGGGTGGCTCCAGGAAGCTGCAGTTGAGTGTGTTATCCAGGTCGTGGTGGGCCACTGGGGAAGGAGGGAGGCACAGCTGCCAGGGGCCCTGCCCTGTTCCAGCCTGTGCCCTCACTAGCCCTCCTGCAACAAATGACAGAGTAACCAAGAACAGTCCTATCCTAAGACTGTGGGTGGAGCAGGCAATTCACCAGGCAGAGTGACACTAGACCAAAACAAGATGGGAGAATGGGTAGAGGTGAACTACTAAAAAGAAATAAGGGGAAACAACGTAGTCAAAGGTGCAGGGTTGGTGTGTGCTGCTAGGGAGCTGAACAAGGATGGGCTGAAGCATTGGAAAGAGAGGGCTGGAGAGAACACCTGGCTGGGACAGGCCATCAGGGCCTCCAAGCCATGTTTGGACCCTGCCCTGTAGGACCCAGAAAGACATGAGGTTTTTTGGTTTTTTGGGTTTTTTCCCAGCTCAAATGTGCAGTGGTGAGACCACCCTTTGGCTCAGCCCATTTCAGCAGACTGAACCCCCGGGGCCTAGCCCCAACAAGTGGGGGAATCTCAGAGGCCAGCTGGCCTATCTGCCTTTCACAGTTGAGATGTGGGGTCCAGCCCCACACCTGTGTCCACAGATCGCACTCTGCTGAGTGGGCCAAGGGGTTTTCTCAGCTGTCTCCATCTTTATCTCCCTTCATCTTCAGAAACAAATAGCAAAAAGGGAGTCCACTCCTGGTGTGTCAGTGCAGACGGAGAGAGTCTGTACGTGGAGTCCTGACTTAGGGTTGAGAGTCGGGAGACCAGCCTGCCCACTTTCCAGGAAGGACCCAGAGCACTGCAGGGGATCTAGGTGGGCAGGGGGCGGGGGGGGGGGGGGGGGGAGCGAGGAGTGCTCCCTCTGACAGGGCATTTCCATGCACAAGTTTCCCCTGCCCCAACCCCCGTTCACCTGCAGCTACCCACCAAGACTTCTAGTGCACTGCTACAGATTGTAGGGGTTCTGCCCACCGGCATGTCCACACACTCCAGATGCAATCACCATCACTCACCCAGACAGGGCCCAAACCTCCCACATTTGCCTGCACACCAAGGACTCCGTCCTTCCTCCCCGGGCTCGCCTACCTCAGGAGACCCTCTTTCCATCCCTCCCCAGCCCATCCACACCAACACTCAAGGCCCGCATTTCCTACACCGACTCCTTCACACCCATTTCCCAACAGCCTCCTGCATCGGGAAGTGTTCCCCCAGAGACCCCGTGCGGATATCCTTACCTACAACCTTCGGCAGCTTCTGCCTGCGGAGCGGGATCCGGGGCAGCTTCATGCTGATGCGGCTGAAGCGCCCGCACAGTCGCTGCGGCGCCTTTTTCCTCCCGAGCGTGAGCTCCCTGCGGGGGCGGGGCCTGAGTAAAGGGGTGGGGCGGGGCCTGGATGGGACAGTTTGATCTCTGCTGGAGCCCAGACACAGGAAGGGCGGGGCCTGAGCTAAAGATAGGCAGTGCCACACCCCCGGGCGGAGCAGGGGCCTGGAGCGGCCTAGGGAAGGGCGCGCAGTGCCACTGAGAGTTCGGCCTGAACCCGAGACAGCGGGACGACGTCGGGCCTCACCGGCGCGCCGGGTCCTTGCCGCGGCAGGCGCAGCAGCAGCCGAGCAGCGAGAGCAGCAGGCCGAGGAGCAGGGCAAGCAACGCGCCCGCGCCCATCACGCCCTTGCGCTGGTTGGTCTCTGTATGGGAGGGCACCGGGGTCAGCGTGGGTGCCGGTACTCCTTGCGTCCCCCTCAATACGATGTCCCCCTCGACCACTCACCCAGGCGGCAGGCACCAGTGACCGGGTCGCACGAGTCCTCGTGGCAACTGCAGGCCTGGGCGCAGTCCACGCCATGGAGCCCAGGCGGACACGTCAGGTTACAGCTACGGGGACACGGGATCAGGGAGGGCCACAGCAGCCCCCCCCCCCCACCCCGTGATGCCACCTGCCCTCGCCCCTGCCGCGAGCCAGCCCGGGTTCCAGAGCCAGGTTCTCTAGCTCTATTCTCTGGGGTTTGACGCCCACCACCACCGCCAGGCACACACTGAACGATCAATGTTTTGGAAATGATACGTTGCACAACCAGCGGGATGGGGTCTGGGAGACAGGGCCTGTGGTCATCCAGACTCAGTGTCCACTTCTGGGGCTGACTCTTGGGTGGGTGAGAAAAGGGGCTGCCAGACCAGGCCCTTGGCTATAAGTGGAGGTCTCTGCTCTGTCTGCACCAGCTTGGGGTCACCTCAGTCGTGCAGTCCTCAGGAGCCCACTGACCACAGGCCGAACTGGTTGCCAACCCCTTCTCTGAGCACCGGCTGCACACCAGAGCAGGAAATGGCCCCAAAGAGTCTGACAGGACTCCCTAGCTGCCGTAAGCGGATCTAGGCTGAAGGGCCTAGTCTAGTCGGGTCTCATTTAGTCGGTCACCATAGCAGCACCTGGGGTGTAGCTGGAGCCCTGTGAGGAGTACATATCCCCTAACCCCCTTTGGGTCCCTGGGCACTCACTGGGGCCCATGGACTCCGGGGCTGCACAGGCAACGCCCCGACTGGAAGTCGCAGTGGCCGCTGCCGCAATCGGCGCACACGAATGCACAGTCCTCGCCGTAAGTGCCATTGCTGCACTTGGTCTCGCACCTCGGAACGCGGGGAGAGGGAGTCAGTGGAAACGGAAGCAAACAAACCGAAAGCCCATAGTGCGCTCCGCGGAGAGCATTCGGGGATTGGCGGGGCTGGGGCTGCGTGCCTGGGATACGTTCGGGCATGGGCTGCTTGCTCACCGGTCGCCGATCCAGCCCGCGTTGCAGCGCGTGCACTTGCCGGTGACGTGGTTGCAGGCATGCCCGTCGCGGCACGGCGGGCAGCGGTGGCCGCAGCCCTCGCCGTAGAAGCCGGTGGCGCATGGCTGGTCACACTTGGTGCCGTTCCAGCCTGGCTCGCATGTCAGGCAGCGGCCCTCGGCCACCGTGCAAGGCTGCTGGCCCTTGCACTGGCCGCATCTGGGGAAGGGGCGGGAGGCTAGGCGGGGCCCAGAGCCACCTCACCCCGGTCCCCTTCGGCGCTCCGCCCCCCTCCTCCCCTCCCCTCCCCAGCCAGGGGCCCGAGCTTACCGGCGGCGGCAGCCCAGGCCGTAGAAGCCGGCAGGGCACGGCTCCCGGCAGTACTTGCCACGGTAGCCAGGCTCGCAGGCGCACGTGCCGTCCACAGGGTGGCAGCGGCCGCGAAAGCATTGGCAGTAGCGCTCGCAGCGCGCGCCGAATGTACGCTCGCGGCACTGGCAGCGGCCGCTCTGTTGCTCGCACGGCGATGTGTTGCAGGCGCACTGATTGTTGCAGCTGCGGCCCCACCAGCCTGCGTGGCACAGGCACGCGCCCGTCTGCGGGTCGCAGCGCGACGTGGCGCTGCAGTAGCACGCGCTGGCGCACTGAGCGCCCCACCAGCCAGGCTCGCAGCGACACGCGCCGCTCCGCGGGTGGCACACGCCGTGTTGGCACTGGCACGCATGCTCGCAGCGTGCGCCCCAGCGCCGCGCGTGACACGTACACTGGCCTGTCACATCCTCGCACTGCCCATGCGGGTGGCAGATACACAGCTCCTTGCAGTCGGGGCCCCAGAACTGGCGCGGGCACTCTGCAGGAGCGGACGGAAAGGGTGTGAGGCCAGGGTGCTCTCGAGGGAGCCCAGATCCAGCCAGAACCTACCCGCGTCCCGCCCTCCGCCTTTGGGGACCCTCCCCCCATGCTGGATCCCTTTCCCGGATCAGACCGCTCCCACTCACAGGCTCTGCCCCACTACCCAGCGCCCACCCGGATCCTAGCTCACTGGTGTCGCAGTTGGCACCGAAGTAGCCATGGCGGCAGCGGCACTCGCCAGGCCGCACGCACACCTCATTCTCCGAACACGTGGAGTTGCCTTCGCACACCGCTGCGGACAAAACGGGTCTCAGCTGCCGCGTGTGATGCCCCCACACTATCCCCTCTTCCTCTCCGTGCCCCCACCCCCTGCCCAGGTCCCCAGTGTGCCCCACTCACCGACCCCACACTCGTCCCCCTGCTGCTTCCAGCCGGTGCAGCACGTGGGCTCCTGAGAGCTGCAGGCAAAGAAAGAGCTCCTGAGCCTGAGCCCCAACCCCTGTTCTTGCTAGGGCTCCCCAGCAACATCCACCCTGCCCTGGGGAAGTGGTTATGGAGGCCTTGCCATATGCCAGGTACTGCTGTAGGTTCAGATTTCCAGCAAATAAGACACACACTCCAGCCCTGGGGAGCAGACAATGGGAGGCCGCAGAGGGCAGACCACCAAGAGATCTAACCTCCAAGAACTTCTCAGTCCCTTCTATAAAGGGTCTTCCCTCCCCTCCCCATTCCACCTAACTCCTCTGTGATCCACCCCCACTCCAACTAGACCTGAGAAAAGAACCCCAGGTGTCCCAGAATGGGCTGGTGAGAGAGGTCCTTGAGTCTCCAGGACCTGCTTAAAGTGACATCACTGGAGGTGGGGGTCCAGCCAGATGGGTGTCAGAATCTAGCTGTGACCTGGACAGCTGGGACTGGTGGGGCCTGACAGGTACACCTGGATACCGGGTTGGTGTCCACTTGGTGGAGGGGCAGGGCACACCCTGGGAGTCCTCCATGACAGCAAGGAAAGCAAAACAGTGAGGGCTCCAGAGCACCAGGGCAAGACTTAGAATGGAGGGAGGAGATATTAGAGCATCTACTTATGTGTTTTAAACATCTTATTGTAATTTTATTTGGTTTTACAAGGTACATGACGTTAGCTCAGTAGGAAGTAAATAACAGAACTGTTGCATTTCAGGATAGTACAGCCTCCCAAACCCCTGGGCACAAAAGTTTGGAGGCCCTGCCAGAGTGAAAGGTGCCACTCGAGAGGGCGAGTGGGGGTTCACAGGGGATGTGTCCACATTTGGGGAACAAAGGAGGCTGAGAAGAAGGAATGGACACTCAGGCTGCAGGTTCGTGGGTCCCAGCAGACCTAGAACTTCACCCAGATCCTGAAGTCACAGAGCAGCCATTGCTATTTGAGAAAAGGAGTATGCCCCTTCAGGAGTCTGATCTAGAACCAGGATGTGGTGTTGGGAGGCAGTAAGGAGGAGGCGTGAGACCCTGGTGGGTGGGACCAGCTGGGAAGGGAAAGGCTGCAGGTGTCCATATCGTGCCCGTCAAAATGCCCCCTATCCCTTCCCCAGCAGAGAACAATGCCACACCTGGGATGCCACCCCCCCCCCCCAAACGGTTTGATTCTCCCTCAGTCCAAAGATGAGGAACCTTGGGAACAGGAATCATAAAATCCCAGCCTGCAAGGGATGGGCCCAGCTTATTTTCCACAAATGAAACTGGAAACCAGACCCAGAAACACAAAGCAGGCTTGGCTTTCCCGCACCCCTCACCAGGCTTTTCCACCCACCCAGCCTGGCCGCAGGATGCATACATGCCCATCTTCAGGGGAGAGCCAGGTCTGCCAGCCTATCACCCTCCTGCCTTTTCTGCCAGTTCTGAGCCCAGGTTTCTGGGTGGGGAGCCTCTGTAGGTGTCCCTTGTGTAGGCGGCCTTGCCAGCTGGCCAGCAGGGATGGTGATGGCCCTGGAAGCACTGACCACTTTCTGCCCTGGCCACATGGCTCTGTGGCTAGGAGTCTGGTGTCAGGGCCACATTAAGCTGGATTTGATGCCTGTGTGACTTTGGGCACAGAACTTAACCTCTCTGACCTTCAGACTCCTTATTTATAGAAAGGGGCCCATGGATCTGGCTGGAGTATTCAGAAAGCACAAACTAAGAGCTCAGCCAAGGCTGTAGTCTGCTCTCCAGTCCATGCCTTGCAGGCTCCAGGAAGCCCCCTGAGTTCACCTAAGTTCACCCCCAGCATGGGAGGCACCCAGGTCCCACCCCAGCAGAGCTAACACCCTCTACCCCCAGCAAGGAGGGAGCCCCATGGGAATTCAGCAAGAGCATGAGGAGGAGCCTATGGGATAGCTGCTTTTCCTTCTGGGACGGGTTGGCAGACAAGACAGGTGGCAAGCCCACCCTCTCAAGAACTTACAAAACTGAGATGAGAAAAATGGCCTGGTGCAGGGGACAGTTCCCACACTCAAACTGTAAGTTGGTGAGACCCTCAGGAGCCAGGCTGCAGGTCGGGCCAGGCCCCTTAGCAAGCACGCCTTGCTTCGGGCTGCCCCCTCTAGAGATCACAGTCGCTGTAAACAAAACTGCCATGATTCAAACCGTGTGATCTTGAACCTACAGCAAAGCACCCGTTTCAAAGAACTGAACTGCTTGCTCACTGTGCCAATGTCTGTCCTCATTCTCTCTCCAATCCAGCCTGGAGGCTCCTCTGCCCACCATCACCTGGAATCCCATACTTCTCTGCTTTCCACCTGCCCCGTGGACACCCCTCCTCTGGTTTCTGTCCCCCTCCTTGGCTCTGTCCTCACCTCTCCTCTGTCCACTCCCTCAGGATGCTCCCCTGGGTCACATCTAGATGAGGCACTGCAAATGCTCAGAGCCCTCTCTCTAGTGGGGCCCACCTCCCCAGACTGAACTCCTAGCCTCCCCCCAGAGGAGCCTTCCCCATCTCAGGTAGCTCCATCCTTGCAGGTGGGGAGGCTGAAACCCCAGAGCACCCACTCTGTGGTGACTGAGACTCCACTCACAGCACACACCTGATTCATAGGGAACCATGCCGCTCTATTCTCCAAACTGGATCTAAGAAGGGATGAGCCACTTCTCCCTGCTCTGCCCAAGCCTTGTGAGAGCCCACCTCGCTCTCCCTGGTTTCTCCTGGATGACTTCCTAACTGGTTCTCCCTTTTACCCGCCTAAGTAAGCCCTGTTCATCTGCCACCTGGCAGCTGAACATGGTCAGATCCCACCCCTCCTGGGTGTAAAGCCCCTGGGGGTTCTCGTGTCCCTCAGAGAAAAAGACCCACTGTGGCCTGCCCATCCTCATTCTTCCTCCACTTCTCCTCCACCATCCTCCTCCCAGGCTCTGCCCCGCCCCCATGCCTCTTTTCTGTACTTCCAACAAGCCCTTTGCACTTAGAGCCTTGCCCCAGGCACTGCAGGGCTCCACCTCCTCTCCTGCAAACCTCTGACTACTCATCACCTCCCCGTGGGTCTCCCCAGATCACCCTAAAGAATACAGCGCTCCCCAACTGAACACTTCCTACCCAGCACTTGCTAAATATCAGATGACTTTCTGTAAGTCTCCTCCACTGCGAGGACAGTGACATTTGTCCTGGCCGCTGTAGCGCTGCTCCAATCACAGTAGGTGCATGGGATTTTACTGGCTGCCCATCCGCTCCCCTCTTCAGGTTCTCCTGCCTCTGGGGAAAAGGAACCGCGGGTGGGAGCCTTGGAAGGGTATTGAAAGAGATGGCCCAGACCCTGAGTGGACAGTGCCCAGAGTGGCCGTCCTTCCATTAACCAGCTCCACACAAAATCAGTCTTCCCCTCTCCACCCCATGAGGGGGACACCACCACTAACCCCATTTGACAGGGTCAGAGTCAGGCTCAGAGAGGTTAAGCGATTTGTTCCCAGTCCACACAGGTGGGGAGAGGTGGCATCTGGCTCCGAAATTCAACTCCGGGCTCTGGGCTACTGAAACAGGCCGCCTCATGGGGAGGCGTCCAGGCAACCGGACATGGAGCGAAGGGCTCAGGCTCCCGACAGCTTGAGCCTGCCACCGGATCCCCCAGCACGGAGCCCCATCGGGGAAGGAGGACTGAGGCGGAGAGACAAGGCCTTCAGCGATCGCGCCCTCCCCCTCTCCAGGCACGGCCCCGCCCGCCACTGCCACTGCATTCCTGGGGCCGGGGAGGCCCGGGAGGCGGCGGCGGCGGCGGCGTCGATGTGAAGCAGATGGCGGGCCAGGCCGGCCCCCGCCCCGGAGGCGGGGCTCACAGTGGGGAGGGGTCTGTGCGCCGCGGGATCCGAGCTCGGAAACCCCGCGCGGCCCCCTTGCAGCCCCTTGTCTGCGGCGACTGCCAAGCCCCCGGACGCGGCCTCCCATAGCCCTGCGGCTCAGGGCCCCCCGACGGAACCCAGACCGGAGTCCCGAGGCCGCCTCTCCAGCTTCCCACCCGCGCGGCGCCCCCCAACTTGCACCAAGGCACCCCCATACGCCAGCTCCTTGATCCCAAGAGCGGAGTTGTTCTTGACCTCGCTGTGGCCCCTGACCGGCCGACCAAGTCCTCTGACCTCTGCGCCCACTCCTAGCGTCTGTCCTCCGCTCTTTTCCCTCCGCGCAAGATCTTCGGCCCGCCACTTTTCCGCGGGGCCTGCCCATTGCCTGTCCCACGCTGGCTTCCCCAACCGACACCTCGTGGCGTCCCGTCTGCGCGGCCCTTCCGCGCACCCAGAATCCCCACCGGGATTTCCACATCTTTCCGACTGTGGTGCACGTCATTGTCTTTTTGAATCCCGCTTCTGGTCCACTCTGAGCGCAGGCTCCTCAGTGCGAGCTCCATCACCAACCTCCTCCCACCCGCGCCTGCCTCTAAGATACAAATCTGTCCTTCCGAGTCCTGCCAGCCTCAAGATGCGTCGGCTCCCACCTCTCAGGAGCGCTGCTCCATCTCCACTCGACCCTCACCCTCCCTCCCGCCTCGAGCCACACTCGTGCCCGGGGCCTTTGCACTTTGCACATACTCTTCCATCTGCTTGGAATGCCCTTCCCCGACTTCTCCCTATGGCCTTCACAACCCGGCCCAAGGGTTCCTTTTTCAAGGTCTGAAATCTCAGACACCGTCTGTCACCCTTCGGGGCGCCTACTGCACTCCGTTCTCCCATCGGCTGACTTCTCGTCTGGGGTATCCTCGGATGCACCGTTGTGGCCCGGTGCCCAGGCTCGGCCTGGAGAGGAGTCTGCGTCGGCGAGGGCGGCGAAAAGGTCTAGAGCGTTTAGCTTAGGAAGGTCCCGGGTGCCCCCTCCCCTCGGCCCCTAGCGTCCCCCTCGACCCCCTCCCCCAGCCAGGCCGGGCTCCTACCCGGGAGCACGGCACACGTTGCGGCCGCGCGGGTTCAGCTCCTGGGACGCCGCGGGGCCGGGCAGCAGCCAGAGCAGCAGCAGCAGCAGCGGTGGCAGCAGCGGCGACGGCGGCCCCCCGGCTCCCCGGCGCCGCGCCGGCCCGGCCCCCCGGGGCCCTGCGCCCTCCATGCGGCGCGGGGCAGGCGCGGGGCGGGCGCGGGTGCGGCCGCAGCGAGAGCGGCCGGAAGCGGAGTGCGCGGCCGGGCGGGGGGCGGCAGGAGGGGCGCCGGGCCGGGCAGGAAATTCCACATCGGCTCCCTGATCCCGGGCCAGCCGCGGCCGGCCAGGCGGCAGCGCCCGCCCCGCGCGCCAGACCCCACCCTCCGGCCGCGCCGCCGCCCCTCCGCGCGGCCCCCGCCCCCACGCGGCCGCTAGCAAACTTGAGGGCGAACTTGGAGGAGGCCCGCGGAACTTTGAAAGAGGGAGGGTCCAGCGCGGGGGAGTGGGGGGGGCGCCCAAGGAATCCCCTGTCCGCGAGCCCTTCCGCTCCCTCTCCAACCACCCACCAGAGAAGCTGCCCCTGCGCGTTCAATGCGCAGTCAGGCCCGGGGTGGGAAAGGGGGTGGGGATGAGGACGCAACTCACGGAAGCTCCCTTGGCCCCCAGGACCTCGGAACCGGCCGGGGGAGGGCGGCCCAAAGAGTGCCCGGGTCAAGGCCGCAAGCCGGCCTCTGCTCCCCGACGCAAAGACCTTGTAGAGCTGGGTTGTTCTGTCGGCTCCTTCTGCTCACTTCGTGCAAACCTTGCAGAGGACACCCGAACAGGATGCTTGAGGCCTATGGGTCAACTCGGTCTGGACTTGAGGCCTGGGCAACGGGTGTCTTCGTAGGTACGGACTGCACACGTACCCAGACGGTAGCATGGCCCAAGAGTGGGCTCGGATAGAAGGTGGAGGTAAATGCAGGTGGGGGCAAAGGCAGAGGGAGGAGACGGGAGTATTCCAGGACTGAGACCCTGTAATCCCGTCCAGGGGTGAAAGGTGAGCCTGGTTGAAGAATTCTAGTTGAGAAGGCTATTGGATCACCAGCGGAAAACTCCAAAAGATGGAGTCAAGGGTGGAGGCCTGGGGGTTCCTGCATCAGGAAGAATGGGGGTGACAGTATAGAACGGAGCAGGGGCAGTTGGGTGGAGGGGGTGAGTTGAGAGGAACAGGGCCTAGGGGGACAGGGAGGAAGAGGAAATCTGGGCCCAGGAAGCAGAGGGGTGGCCAGTGCTCTGGGGCACAGACCCAATCCCAGGACCCATGGAACAGGAAAGGTAGACAGGCCTGGGGGTGGAACAAAAGGGGGCATCCTGGTCCTAGCAAAGATGAGCTTGTCTTTTGCAGACTTGGGAGTTGGTGGGAGGACCTGTGCAGGAGGGGGCACCTGTCTTCTCTTGAAGAGCAGGCTGAATACAGACTCCCTGAGGAGGGAGAGGCAGTGTCCTTCCTCACTTATGTGGAGGTGATCCGAGTAGAAGGTGGCCCAAAGGAGGGACTTGGAAACATGGCCATTGGAAGGCCCAAGACTGTGGGCATCACCAGGCTGGCTGGAAGGGAGACCTGTCCAGGGGAGGTCAGAGGAGGGTGAGATGGGAAGAGCAGGGTAGGGAGCTTCAGGGGTTGGGGCCCTTCCCTCAGCCTTGCTGGTGAAGGAGGGAAGCCAGAGGCAGGTGAGCTGGGGGGAAGGGGAGGAGGGAGGGGAAGTTGCACCCCTGAGATCACAAACACTTCTTGGAGACAAGTAAACAGGCTGGCCACTTGAGGGCAGCTCCGCCTGGGCACGGCCCTGACCTCAGCAGCACCCTCCCAGTGCTGGGGCCCTTCCCATGGAGGCCCCTGTAGCCTGCCAGCAACAGAGGCCAAAAGAGGCCCATGTGGCTGCAGGGTCTGCCCAGCAGCTTGTGGTAGCCCAGCTCCTGGCTTTAGAGGCACAGGCCCCAGGGCTTTGGGCACTCACCCCAGCTGGGCTGAGTTCATGTACAGATATCTCAAACTCCATCCTCTTCTTTCCCTTCCCTCAGAACTGCTTGCCACCCCCAAATTCCCACCTCTGGGAAGGGCACCAGCTGGATGATGCCCCCAATCCATGCCATCAGCAAGACTTCATGAATGTTTCAAATCTCTACCCACCCATCAGTGTATCACCCAGAATAGTCTTCCTAATCACATCTGACTGCCCCCCACTGCCTGCAGAACTGTCCCTAGCCTCATCTCACTCAAGACCCACAGTCCCCTACATGTGTCCCATCATGGCCACCTCCTAGTCGATGCCAAGTTCAGGTGTCAAGTGCAAGGCCCATGTCTGTCCCAGCCACCACATCCCTATCAGGAGATGGAGAAATGCGGGTGAGTGATCATCCCTATGGCTGGCCTAGTGCCCTGTGGAAGCTGTGGGTTCACAGGCACCCACAGACTAACAACCACACAAGACACACCATGGTGTCCAGAGCCTGGGCCTACCCGTTCCAGCCAGGATGGCTTCCCTGGGGTACTTGAGAGGGTGAGGATTTTGCAGAGAGGGATGAGCATTGAGCTGAGTGAAGGTATGAATGCTGGGCCTGAGAGCCTGCCAAGCTGGAGCGCCCAGGCTGCCTAGGTCCTGAGACAGGAGGGGGGGGGGGGAGGGCAGTGGTGGATAGCCATGAATGCCTCCACATGGGACAGTGGCGAGACTCCTTTCAGGGCTTGCGTCTACCCCATCCCATGCTCCACAGGGCCTCACAGATCCTCCTTTCCTCCCCTGAAGAGCAGAGGTCTCTTATAAAGCTGTGGCCGCACCTTGATGGCTCTGGGTAGGGGGATGGAACCAGCAAGCTTGGGGCACAGCAGAGGGGGGTAGGCATTTCTGGTTTCTCCTTCCCAGAAACTCTGGGGTCTGTAGGAACTGCCTCCCTGGCCTGCAAGGTAGTGGCAGAGACAGGAAATGCTGGGTTCCTACTGTGAGCCCCTCAAGGAGCAGGGGAGAGGACACTGAAGGATGTGGCCATCCTGTCCCATTAGAAGTGACCCATTAGGGTCAACACTAGGATTGCCACCCGAAGTGTAAGGGCATGAGATCATGTTGTGGTCAGGGATTGGGGGCATATTTGCACAGGGGTACCCGAGCCCCAAGAGACAGCTATGAAGATCATACATATGGTGTTGAGCAGCACAGCAATTCCCACTGGCCTCACCCCACACCCCAAAGTCTTTAGGGTACCTGGATCCTACCCTCTTCCTTCCATCAAGTAGCACACACTGCCTCTCTGCTCTCTTCCATCCACGACAGGGTGCCAGCTGCCTCAGGCTCTGGGCAAGGCACTGGGGTACAGAAAGAAGCCCCAGTTGTCCCCATGCTCTGCCCGGGAGACTTGGGAAGTCACAGATCACCAGCAGGGTGTTGCTGGCAGGGAGGCCTGCCGTTGGGAGTTTGCAAGTACAGAAACTACAGCAGGAGGGAAGGATGTTCAGGTAGAAGCTCAGCTGTGGAGAAGCCAGGTTGGTGCTGGAAGCTCAGCCCATTCGCTGGTGGCCCATAGAGGTTCCCATCCACTGTAGCAGCATGACCCTTGAGACGGTGTGCTAAGAACTCAGCTAGCTAGTGAACCTACAGGAAATGCAGCTCTCCCCTTCCTATCCCGGCCACACTCAGATCCAGCAAGCTGGGGGAAGCCTATTGTGACTGGGCTTCCCTCCCCAGGCATGGGGCAGTTTTCTCAATGTCAGGCTGGGCTTTACTTGGGGCCAAGAGATTGCTAATCGAGGTGGACCCAGGTTCAGAGAAGAGCACCTCACCAGAGAAGGTGTTCCAGCAGGCCAAGCGACCACTTGTCAGCAGACCAGGGTAGGTTTCCAGGTTTCCCAGTAACAGCCTCACTAGCTGGGGGTGTACTGTGCTTCTCCCTCAGAGGGGGGCTCCTGGCTTCCCACTGCCACTCAGCAGCTCTGACCCTGGGAAGCCCGGTGGGGCAGGCTTGCACGGGCTATGAAAGGAGTGTGGCCATGGCCATAGAAAAACAATTCACACCTTTTGTAAGAGGATTTATTTCATTTGTCAACAACATAGGGTCAGAAAAGCCCAGCTGTAGGGGATCTTTTTTATTACTAGAACCAGTCTCGGGCAATTCTATGTATCTCTGTTCTCTCTCCAGGGAGCTTGTAATAGCTCAAACCCCCAGATGCCAGGCAGGCAACGGGCTCACTCCACCCCCTCCCTGCCCACGGAAGGGGGCGCAATATGACCGGGCCCCCTCATCCGTGAGGCCAGTTCCCAGGTCCCTTTGGAGAAGGGTGCCTTCTCAGCCCAGCAGGGACTAGAACCAGGGACTGGGGAGGCCAAGACAGCTGGTGACGCCACACCCTGTCCGAGCTGAGGAGGAGTGGGCCCAGTCAACTCCTCCAGAGAACCAGAGCCCTCTGTAAGCATTCCCCAACGTAGGGTAATTACAGCCACAGATCTGCAGAGCTCCCCAAATAACTGCTATGGGCCGGCAGGCAGGCTAGTGTGAAGGATAGGTGGCAGGAGCCAGCAAGCAGGCGGTGCCAGCAGGAAGGACCACTTGAGGACCTGCTGCCCTCAGAGCTCCTGCCACCTTCCCTCTGACACCAGGTGCCGGAGCCCTAGTCCTCACTCGAGTTGTCAAACTCCTCCCAGTCAGACACACTCATCACCTCGGAAGCAAAGTCCGGGTCGGCCTGGCTGCGGTCAGGGGTCCCACGAGGCGGCTCGAGGAGCAGGGAGCGGGGCAGGGTGAGCACACAGGCTGCCAGGCCCGAGATGGAGTTGTCCAGCTGCGGCCCCTCCTCCCAGCAGTCTTTCTCCACGTCGTAGATGTGCACATAGCCTGTGCGGCTGCCACGGTTGTGCGAGCGGCCACCCAGCACGTAGATCCTGGTGTCCAGCACAGCGATGCCAGGCTCACCGTGTCCAGCTGGGAGCGGGCAGACGGACGACCACTGCCCAGACGTGCAGCTGTAGCAGGCCACCTGCAAAGCCAAGGTCAGAGTAAAGCTGGACACCTGCTGGGACAGAGCTGCCAGCCCGTCCTGGGCCAGCTGGGCAGGGCGGCACTCTCAGCCAGGCCCTGGATTCAGACCAAGGCTGAGGGATGCAGCCAGGCTATGTGTAAACCCGGCTCCCCTGGAGGAAGAGTTTGGGGCCAGCGTCAAAATGTCCTGTCCATGGACCAGGCTCTGCCCTGCCTCCGGGGCCCTCAGCCAGCCTGTGGCCCCAGGTGTGTGGGCATCTCCCAGTTGGCACACTGGCATCCTGTTCTTCTCCAAGGTCTTGGGTTCTCTCCCCTCCATAAGACTGAAACTGACTGAGGACAAGGACCCCAAGTAACTGCCCCACAAAGTACCCAACACAGAAACAAGTGCAGATAAAATGTGGAAATAGTTAACTTGCTGACTAGAGATGACCATCAACGTTCTCATGTCTCCAAAATTACCCCAAACAGTAAACAAATACATGGGAAAATGTTCAACCTATTAATAATCCAAAAAATGTAAAATAGGAGTTAAATTTGTCCCTGACAACAGGCAGCCACTGGGGGAAGAAAAATCACAAGATCCAGTGCTGGCAAATGTGTAATGAAGCCATACTACTGCGCATTTGACACTCCACGGCAGCTATTCGGCAATGTGTACTAAGAGCCACAAAAATCTTACTTTTTGACTTAATAATCACACTTGGTTCTCCAGCTGTGGTCGGCAGAAAAGTGACCCTCCAAAGATGCCCATGCCCTAAATCTCTAAAATCTGTGTTACTTTACATGGCAAAAGGGACTTTGCCAACGTGCTTAAGGGTTTGGATCTAGACATGGGGAGGTTATCCTGGATATTGTGGGTGGACCCACCTAATTGCACAAATCCTTGAAAGGAGAGGGGAGAAAGTCTAACAGGAGAGAAGTCAAAGGACAACCTGCCATTGCTGGCTGAGGATGAAGCGGTCCCATGCCAGGGAATGCAGAGGCCACCAGAAGCCAAGGACCTTTAGCTGACAGCCAGAAAAGAAACAGGGACCTCAGTTCTACAAACGCGGGTAACTGAATTCTGATAACCTGAGTGAGCAAGGAGCAGATTCTTCCCAAGGGCCTCTATAAAGGACAGACACCCTGATGACACCTGGATTTTAGCCCAGTGAGACCGCATCAGACTTAGGACCTACAAACTGTAAGAATACACTTGCTTATGTTGTTTTAAGTGATTAAGTTGGTGGTGATTTGTCATGGCAGCAGGGGTTCTTACCCCTGGCAGCATAGCCCAGGGGTTCTTACCACTCAAGACCTATTAAAACAGATTTGCTGAGGGGCACCTGAGTGGCTCAGTCAGTTAAGCATCTGACTTCGGCTCAGGTCATGATCTCACAGCTTGTGAGTTCGAGCCCTGCGTCGGGCTCTGTGCTAACGGCTCAGAGCCTGGAGCCTGCTTTGGATTCTGTGTCTCCCTCTCTTCCCCTCCCCGGCTTGCACTCTGTCTCTCTCCAATAAATACATACATACATACATACATACATACATACGTACATACATACATAAACAAACAAACATTAAAAATAAATAAGTAAATAAAAACAGATTTGCTGAGCCCTGCCCCCAGAGTTTCCAATTCAGTGGGTTGGGCATGGGCCCGGCGTGGGTCCTGAGAACCTACATTGCTAACAAGTTCCCAGGTGATTGGATGCTGGTAGTCTGGGACCACGCTTTGAGAAGAATGGCTCTCACCTAAGGAAATAATCCAAAATACCTGAAAAGTTCTACAAAGCAAATATTACTTATGTTACTTGAAATAGTTAAAACTTGAACCAATCCAAATGATGCATCAACGTGACAGAATTCTGCAGAGCCACTGAGGTAGAAGAGGTGGCTATGGAGATCAAGAATTAAACTGGAAAACAGCCATAACAAACTTTAGCCAGAAGCAGAATGGAATGCTCTTTACCTACAATTAGGTGGAAACTATGCACGGGTAGGACTAAAAAATAGTGGCACTGAACTGGATTATGGGTGCTTTTCCTCACCCTTATCCATTATTCAAACATTTTGCAAGGTGGTTATATTAATTTTATAATTAATGTTTTTAATAATAAAAACAAATGAAAGTATCCTGTACGATACTATAATGGTGGATACATGTCATTCTTCCAAACCCATAGAATGTACACCACCAAGAGTGAGCCCTAATGTAAACTTTGGACTTGGGGTAACAACACGTCACCGTAGGTTCACTGACTGTAACAAAGGTCTCACTCTGGTGGGGGATGTTGACAGTGAGGAGACCATGTGTGTGGGGGTGGGGGTATATGGGAAATCTCTGTACCTTCTGCTCAATTTTGCCAAGAATCTAAAACTGCTATAAAAAATAAAGTCTAGGGGCGCCAGGGCGGCTCAGTCGTTAAGCGTCTGACTGGCTCAGGTCATGATCTCACAGTTCGTGGGTTCAAGCCCCGCGTCGGGCTCTGTGCTCACAGCTTAGAGCCTGGAGCCCGCTTTGAGTTCTGTGTCTCCCTCTCTCTCTGCCCCTCCCCTGCTCAAACTCTGTCTCTCTCTCAAAAATAAGTATACATAAAAAAAAAAAAGTCTATTGGGCACCTGGGTGGTTTTAAGTGTCCGACTCTTGATCTCAGCTCAGGTATGATCTCACAGTTCATGAATTCGAGCCCTGAGTCTGGCTCTGCACTAATAGCACAGAGCCTGCTTGGGATTCTGTCTCTCCCTCTCACCACCCCTTCCCCACGTCCACTGTCTCTCTCAAAATACATAAACTTTAGTAAATAAAGTCTATTTAAAAAAAAGGCATACACATTACAATTAATTTTTCATCCATAACAGTTAAAAGGGATAGGGGTGCCTGGGTGGCTTAATTGGTTGGGCGGCCGACTTCGGCTCAGGTCATGATCTCGCGGTCCGTGAGTTCGAGCCCCGCGTCGGGCTCTGTGCTGACAGCTCAGAGCCTGGAGCCTGTTTCAGATTCTGTGTCTCCCTCTCTCTGACCCTCCCCCGTTCATGCTCTGTCTCTCTCTCTCTCTCTATCTCAAAAATAAATAAACGTTAAAAAAAAAAAATTAAAAAATAAATAAATAAAAGGGATGGGAATAATGTGTAGGTGGGCAGCCCAGCTCTGCTCACCTGATGCACGTCCCTCCTGTAGCCAGCATCATTGTTGCTGCCCCCAATCACGTACAGCTTGTCCAAGAGGGTGGCCATGCCGTGCCAGGCCCGCCGCACAGGTCCGTCCGCCAGGCTGTGCCAGGTGTTGCTGTCTGGGTCATAGCAGTGTGTCTCCTTTAGGTAGTCCTCCCCTCTGCGGCCGCAGGTAATGTACATCTTCCCCTCCAGCGAGGCGCCCGCGTGGGCATACACCTGCTCAGGGCCACCAAGAGAACCGGGACAGCGGGAAGGGGGCAAGAGGGCCATGAGGGAGGGCAACCAGGAGCCCTTGCCAAGGCCACTCATACTCCCAAAGCTGCCCCATGCCTCATGGCATCCCAACATCCACCTCACGTTCTGCAAGCATATTCCCTGATACAGTCCAAGTCATCCACCCCAACCTTACTCCAACAGGAGACAGTCTGTGGACCCAGAGGTAACTCTGAGTTTCTACAAGGTGGAGAATGGAATCTCTCTCTCCCTTGCCCCTAAAGGAGATGTCTGCATGGGGGGCCCAAAGCAATCAAAGCACAGCTTTCAGAGCCAGACACAGGAGAATAGATAGTACTTCTGGGACTGCCTGACCCATGCTCAGTGCCCTCCACCTCCCCCCACAACCCCACACCCCCTCTCCCAATGGCCAGCCAATCCTCCAGGACTGCTGACCCCACTTTCTTTTTTTTTATTTATTTTATTTTATTTTTTTTTTTTTATTTATATATGAAATTTATTGTCAAATTGGTTTCCATACAACACCCAGTGCTCATCCCAAAAGGTGCCCTCCTCAATACCCATCACCCACCCTCTCCTCCCTCCCACCCCCCATCAACCCTTAGTTTGTTCTCAGTTCTCAACAGTCTCTTATGCTTTGGCTCTCTCCCACTCTAACCTCTTTTTTTTTTTTTTTCCTTCCCCTCCCCCATGGGATCCTGTTAAGTTTCTCAGGATCCACGTAAGAGTGAAACCATATGGTATCTGTCTTTCTCTGTATGGCTTATTTCACTTAGCATCACACTCTCCAGTTCCATCCACGTTGCTACAAAAGGCCATATTTCATTTTTTCTCATTGCCACGTAGTATTCCATTGTGTATATAAACCACAATTTCTTTATCCATTCATCAGTTGATGGACATTTAGGCTCTTTCCATAATTTGGCTATTGTTGAGAGTGCTGCTATGAACATTGGGGTACAAGTGCCCCTATGCATCAGTACTCCTGTGTCCCTTGGATAAATTCCTAGCAGTGCTATTGCTGGGTCATAGGGTAGGTCTATTTTTAATTTTCTGAGGAACCTCCACACTGTTTTCCAGAGCGGCTGCACCAATTTGCATTCCCACCAACAGTGCAAGAGGGTTCCCGTTTCTCCACATCCTCTCCAGCATCTATAGTCTCCTGATTTGTTCATTTTGGCCACTCTGACTGGCGTGAGGTGATACCTGAGTGTGGTTTAAAAATATGGAACGCTTCACGAATTTGCGTGTCATCCTTGCGCAGGGGTCATGCTAATCTTCTCTGTATCGTTCCAATTTTAGTATATGTGCTGCCGAAGCGAGCACTGACCCCACTTTCAAAATCTGTTCACAAATAATATATAATGACATGATGAGGAAAAAAGTGAGATGCAAAATCAACACCAAGAATAATGCCATTTTAGTGACCCTTATGTGTGGAGGAGGAAAATACACCACCCTGCTTTTGATTTTGGTCTTCAGCCTTATGCATGCACCCTGGCAGAGGATCTCCTCCCTGCCCCGCCAGCTGGACTCCTCACACTGGTCCCTACCACATCCTCCTCTCTCCTACCCACTCACTCCACCCACCCTGAGCAAGGCCCTTCATGCTGGGCCCATGGGCCCCAAGGCAGAGCACTGTGTGTTTTAGGGGTAGAGGAGCCCCATGGGGTGTGGAAGCTCCAGAGTTTTGTTACAGAGCCAGTAACTAACATTCAGGTTGTGTGGGGACACAGTAAAGGGCTGGAGAGGTGGACAGGGTGGAGAACAGGGGAGAGAGCACTGGGCAGGACATATACCAAGGGTCTGAGTCTTCTCCCAACAATGGTAGGGGCTGGGAGGTTTTGGTGCTTTTTTAAATTAAACTTTTCATTTTGAAGTGTAGATTCACATGTAATTGTAAGAAATAATACAGACCATATGTACCCTTTACCCAGACTCCCCAGTAGTAAGAGCTAGTATAACTGTAGCACAATAAACACAACCAGGACACTTATGTAGACATAGTCAAGACACAGGACATTGCCACTTCCACTAGGATTTGCCAATTTGTAATCCTGTTACCGATTTGTAATCACACCTATGTCCCTCGCCCCGATTTCTGGTTGTTACCAATAAACCGATATAAATATTTGTGTACAAAATTTTCATTTCTCTGGGAAAAATACCCAAGATATTGGAAGTCAACTTTTTAAAGACACTGTGAAGTTCTTTCCCAGTGTAGCTGTGCCATTTTACATTCCCACCAGCAACGTATGAGAAACCTAGCTTCTCAGCATCCTTGCCAGCACTGGGTGTTGCCATTTTTTAGTCCTTTTTTTTTAGTTTCTCTGATAGGTGGTTTTCTCACTATGAATTTAATTTGAGCTTCCCTAATGGCTAATGATGTTGCAAATCTTCTCATGTGCTCGTTTGCCATCTGTACATCCCCTCTGTACTTTTGCTGAAGTCCATTTTATCAATTTTTCTTTTTACGGCTCATCCTTTGGGAAAGGTCAAGTCCAAGTCCTTGTTGCCTAGCCCTAGATCCCAAAGATTTTCTTCTACTTCTCTACTTTCCCCCAATAAATATAGCTCTATGTTTTACATATAAGCCCATAAGGCATTTGAGTTAATTTTCATATAAAGTATGAGACTTGGGTTGATGTTCACTTTCTTTGCCTATGGATGTCCAACTGTTCCAGCATAATTTGTTGAAAGATTATCTTTCCTCCATTCAATTGCTTCTGCATCTTTGTCAAAATTCAGATGGGCATTTTGTGTGGGTCTATTGTGGGTTCTCCATTCTGTTCCACTGATCTATGTGTCTATCCCTCTGCCAATATCATGGTTGTGACTACCATAACTATGTAGTTAAGTCTTGAAATCAGGCAGATTGATTCTTCCCACTTTATTCTTTTACACAATGGAGGTATTCTAGGTCCCATATATTGATATGGGAAGAACTGACATCTTTATTATTTGAGTCCTCCAATCCATGTACATGGTATGTCTCCCCACTCATTTACATCTTCTTTTATAACTTTCATTAGTATTTTATAATTTTCAGCATATCAATCCTGTAAGTATTAAATATATACCTATGTATTTCATTTTTTGGAGCAATTGTAAATAGTATTATCTTCATAATTTCAGTGTCCACATGTTTGTTGCTAGTACACAAAAATGCAATTGATTTAAAAAAATTTTTTAATCTTTATTTATTTTTGAGAGACAGAGAGAGAGAGAGAGAGAGACAGAGGGAGCGAGCGAGCATGAGCAGGGGAGGGGCAGAGAGAGGGGAAGACACAGAATCTGAAGCAGGCTCCAGGCTCCGAGCTGTGAACACAGAGCCTGACACAGCGCTTGAACTCATGGACTGCGAGATCATGACCTGAGCCAAAGATGGATGCCTAACTGACTAAGCCACCCAGGCACTGTGCAATTGATTTTTTTATGCTTATATCTTATATGCTTTTATCTTATATCTTGCAATTTTACTGATCTCACTTACTAGTGCTAGGATTTTTTTTTTTTGTATATTCCTTTAGATTTTTGACAATTTATTGATTTGTAGGGTCAGTTTTCTTTCTTTCTTTTCAAGCTGCATGCGTTTATTTTCTTTTCTTGCCATGTTTCCCTGGCTAGACCCTCCAGAACTATGATGAATAAGAGTGGTGAGAACAGACATCCTTGCCCTGCTCCCCAACTTAAGAAAAAAGCATTCAATTCAGTCTGTCACCATTAAACACACTACTAGCAGTAGGATTTTTGTAGATGTTCTTCAGCAAGTCGAAGAAAAGCATCTCTATTCTAAGTTCCTGAGTTTAATCACGAATGGATGCAACATATTGTCAAATCCTTTTTCTGCTTTGACTGACATGTGATTTTTTAGCATGGTCAAGTATGCGCTGATTAAATTTCAAATACGGAACTAGCCTCCCATCTCTGTAATCAATTCCATTTTGTCATGTATTTATTGAAGGGGGTTAATTCTATTAGCTAACATTCAGTGAAGGATATTATATATATATGAGAGATATACATATGAGAGATTTGAGAGATTTGTCTTTTTTTGGTACCATCTTTGTCTGGTTTTGCTATCAATATTAACCCCGTAACATAAATTGGGAAGTATTCCCTCCTTTTCCATTTTCTAGAAAAAAAAATTCATGCAGATTTGGTATTAGCTTTTCTTTCAATGTTTAGAATTCCTCAATACTACTAGGCCTGGACATTGCTTTCTGCGAAGTTTAATTTTCTTACCAGGTATAGGGCTATTCAAGTTACCTATTTACTTTTGAGTCAGTTGTGTTAGGTTGTATTTTGGGGGAATTAGTCCATTTCATCTGTAATCAAGTTTACATGTGTAGAGTTGTTCATAGTATCATCCCCCTTATCATCCTTTTGAAGTTTGCAGGGGTTGTAATTATGTCCCGTTTTATTCTTGATATTTTAAATTGTGTCTTCTCTTTCTTCTTTCTCAAACTTACTAGAGGTTTGTCAATTTTGTTGATCTTGTTAATAAGATGCCAGTTGTTTATTTTGTTGATTTTCTCTACGATTTTACTGCTTTTAACTTCTAATTTCTGCTCTTTGATATTTCTTTTCTTCTGCTTGGTTTGGCTTTATTTTGCTCCCCCCCCCCCCAAATTCTTAAGATAGGAGTTTGTATAAATGATTTGAGATTTACTTCTTCTCTAACATATGCTTTCAGTGCCATAAATTCCCCTCTCAGCACAGCTTTAGCTGGATGCCACAAATTTTGACATGCTGCCTTTCCATTTTCATTCACTTCAAGGTATTTTTATTATTTCCCTCTGACCCATGGATTATTTAGAAGTGTGTTGTTCAGTTTCCAATGATTTGGAGATTTCTGTTGGTGATTGCTAGTTTGAGTCTATTTGAGTAGGAGAACACACTGTAGGATTTCAATTTTTATACATTCATTGAAGTTTGCTTCCCATCGGTGTTACCAGCTGTCAGCGTCTTTACTTACAAGTCTGAGATATATGAGGCAAAAAGAAAACCCAGGGAACACATTAGTGTGTGGTGTTGTCCTCAGTTCTTGAGATCCCTAGCTGAACTGCCTTCTTTCAACCATTCCGAGTCTTAAGTTTATGTATAATGCCAAGAGTTTTGAGTTGTACTTAGCACAGAGGAATCAAGAAGAATGTATCTACTCTATCTTCCTGGAAGTGTGAATTCTCTTGGAGGGGTTTTTTAAGTGAGTAGAGATCCCTGCAGAGATCCCCTTTTTCTCCTCTGGAACACAGGAAGGCAACACTCTGCCTGCTGCTGGGGCAGAGAGTTCATGGTCTGTTGGGGGGATGTCAGCAACCAGTTCTTAATGATGCCATGTTGGTGGGACTCAGCATTATGAGGGTCCCTAAGAAACAGGTGAGAGGACATGACAAATGGATGGGGCTGTGTGACAGCTTTTTCCTCTCGGCCATTTGCTATGTCTGAATGTGGGTTCTGAGTTGGCAATGTGGACTGCATAGATGCCTTCTCTGGGACCTGTGGGCCCCCTTTGCTCACAGGAGAAAATCCCCTGTTCTCTGGCAGGCTTCTCGTCTACCTCCTTGGCTGCCCCTCCACAACCTTCTCTTCATCCCTGCTCCTCTGAGCTCATCGCAGCTGTTCATGTGCACACCATCATGTCCTGACAAACCCTCCACATTTCTATTTCCCCTGAGCTCACTTTTAATGCCAAACTGACATTTCCAATTGCAATATTTATCATGTCCTAGATGAAACCTTTCCTTTTCTTTTTCATTCCCAAACTCATTTGTCTTCTTGGTCAGCGGCCTGGTCATCAGCACAGGTGCTCAAACCTGGCACCTGGGCATCTTCCATGATCTATCCCCTTTCATTCTCTAACATCTGATCCATCAGCAAGTCTGGTCAGTTTACTTCCAAACTACACCTCGAACCTGCCCATCTCCCTCCTTCCCCATAGCCTCCACCCTAGCACAAGCCACAATGGCCCCTACCTGGACCACTTGATGGCTCAGGAGCTGCTCCCCTCTACCCTCATCTCTTCACAATCCCTCCTCATGCCAACCCTCTTTATTCAGAACTGGGAAGTCCCCCTCCTGGCCTGGGAGCTTCTTTTCCCTCTCCCAACAGCTGCTTCCTTTAGATCCTGGTCTAATCAACATCTTGCTTGGGTCTTCCCCAAACAGTCTTTTCGGGTTAGTCCTGCCAAAGACCCCTCTCTGAGCAATGCTGAGCTCAACTCTCTCAATTTCCTTCAACACACTTAGCACAATAGACAGTTACTTCAATGATTTGTTTAGAGGTTAAAAGCAGTCTCTCTTAACATGGGCTGTGAGCGCCATGACCTGTGTGTGCGCGCGCGTGCGAAATCCTTTCTCATTTTTTATCACCACTGGATCCCCAGAACACAGTATATGGTAGGTGCTTAATAAAAAGTAGCTGAAATGAACAAACAGTACGAAGGAAGGAAGGAAGGAAGGAACACTGACATTCTGGGGAGAAGCAGGTTGAAGATCGAGGCTGCCCCTCTGTGGCCACATCGGAGAACTACAGCTTCACCAGGCAGCCCCAGACAAAGAACCCCTGGAGCCCCCCATTCCCACTCACTCCTTTCCAGAACAGAATTCAGGTGTCCATCAGGTCTCAGTGACCCCCTGATCTTTCCCATACAAAATATTTTCCTTTTTCCAGAATGAGGGTAGTGAGTACCCCACCAAAGGGGGCTTCCTTCCCCAAAGCTGAAGAGCAAGGAGCAGGCTAGCTTCCTACCTGGGAGAACTACAGTGGGAGACCCCAGTCTCAGAGGCCTCATGGGCCCTGGAAAAGAGCTGGGCCCATCAGGAAGACCCTCAGCCCCCTGAGGTCAAAATCTACACCCCTGAGGGAATTGGGAGAGAGGTGAGAGATAAAGAGGGGAGGTTTGGAAAGAGGTTCAGAAAGGCAGGAGCTCTTATGGCAGAGCCTGGGAAATAGCCCCATGTGTGTCCCCACACCATCCTCTGCCACTAGAGGGCTCAGAGATGCCCAAAGGTAGCCTGAGCCATAGAAGGTGCTCCCCGAATTATAATGCCAATACGGCAAGGGTGCCTACCCTGCTCTGAGGTAGGACCCAAAACATGGGACCTGGATCACTGAGGCCTCTTCCTTGCCCTAGGATCTTGTGCCTGGTTTTACAGCCAGGGTCCTAATATCCCAAGTCCATAAAATAAGACAGGCACATCCCTAAAGCACCACCTTTGCACAATGACCATATTTTAAACATCTTCAAATCAGATCCAAAGTACTATGCAGGATGCACATGATTTTAAAAAACAAATGAATAAATATGAAATACGACTTCTAAACTGGTTTTCTGGCTTTTCAAAGGCCCCACCCTCCAGGAAGCCTGTGTAAGTCTGAGGCTCCTGAGACCTCCTCTATGGTAGTGTCCCTTCTGTTTAACATTTTTGGACACGTCCCACCCAGCTCAGCTCCACTGTCCTGAAGGACAGACAAGGGGAAGGCTTCTGTCTGCATTTGAACTGCAGGGTTAAGGCAGCTTCCTGGGACAAGGTGGCGAGACCCTTGATGGGCGAGATAGGGGTGAAATTCTGGGGAATGGAGTCTGATGCGTGCTTCGGGAGGATCTCCCCAGGGGGTGGCTGAACCTCAGGGGTCCCCCGTCCAATCACAGTGCAGAGTCTTTGGAGGTACCCACTGGGCCTAGTTCCCTGGCCTGGCCACACATTCACTCTGCACACCGTCTAAGGAAAGCAGACAGGAGAAGGCCCCACTTGGAGGGGCTTCCTTACCTCCCTCTTGAGCGGAGCCACGTAAGCCCAGGAGTTGGTGGTGGGATCATAACGTTCCACAGCATTCAGATCGTTATGGTAGTCGCGACCCGCCACCGCATAGATGTACCTGCCCACAACACACACACACAGGTCGGCGTGTTCCTGCTGCAGGGACTGGATCTGGAACCAGCGGTTGTGCCTTGGGTCATACCTTTTGAGGGAACATGAAGGCAGTGCATCATTGATAGGCCAGAAAGCCTGCCCAGCAGGCCCACACCTCCTGCTCCATCACTGTACCCCAGCACCACTGTACCCTCACACCAGCACAGGCCTACCCACAGCCACACCAGCAGGCTGCTACATGCCTGAACACGGATATGTCCCCAGCATGGAGCCTGGAAAGCATGACCAGGAACTCGGGTTTCTGCCCATGATGCCATCATATTCTAGGGGTGACCTCATGGGGGGTTTCTAGCCCACCTATCTGTCCACCCCAGGCTGCCCCATCTCACCTATCCAGATCCATGGTCCCCACAGTCCCATCCCCATTGAAGAATGCCCATCCCTGGACAGGCACAACAGCCTCCCGGCCTATGGCCAATGCCAACACTCCCTCCAGAGTCGTCTGCCAGCATCCTGTCACAGACCACACCTCCATCACTTCAGGTACCTCTCCTAAGCTGTCCTGTTGCCAGCTGGTGGAATGAGAGCCATCTCCCACATCTCCTTCTTTCTCCATCAACCTTTTTTAAAAAGGTTTATTTATCATGAGAGAGCAAGAGAAAGCACAAATGGGGGAGGAGTAGAGAGGGAGAGAGAGAGAGAGTGAGATTGGGCGGGGGAATCTCAAGCAGGCTCCACACCGTCAGTGCAGAGTCCAACGTGGGACTCATAAACCGCGAGATCATGACCTGGGCCAAGTCTGATGCTTAACCAACTAAGCCACGCAGGCACCCCGGGGATATGATTTTTTAAAAGGCTGATGGAGAGGGGTGCCTGGATGGCTCAGTCGGTTAAGTGTCTGACTTCAGCTCAAATCATGGAGATCAAGCTCCGCACTGGGCTCTCTGCTGTCACCGCAGAGCCTGCTTTGGATCCTCTGTACCCCTCTCTGCCCATCCCCCACTCTCTCTCTCAAAAATAAACATTTTTTTAAAAAGTCGTATCCCCAAGCAACTTCATTCTGAGCTGCTTTGTGTGGCTGCCCCCCTCCCATAGCCCCCCTGAGGTCATGCTGCCCCTCATTTGCCTTTGAGGGGCCTCACATGCCCAACCCACAGGATCTCAATCACCCCAGGAGACAAGCTATCACCCCTCACTTCCTCCTCCTGCATGTCAGACCCACACTGCAAAGGCCTCCTAACCATCTCCAGCTGGCTGCTCACCGGTCCTGAACGGAACCCCATGCTCCCTCTGCCCACCGATCCTACCCTCAGCAGCAAAGCCCCCACTCACACCAAAATCCTCACTAGCCTAGCAGCTGAGGAGGCCCTTACAGCCCAGTCCACACCAACCTTGCCAGCACTCAGCCCTGCTGCACTCCATGCCCCAGGCCTGGCACTCCGTGGGGCACACAGGCGAGTATGCTACTTGGGTCAATACAGACAATTACAGAACCTTGAGGGACCAGGACCCTGAGAGCCCAAGGGCCAAGCCCACTCTTCCCCTGACCTGCATCTGGCCCCTTGCCTTGGACATCCACTCAGGCACCAGCATCTTGAGTGCCTGCTTCTGAAGCCTCCTTGCTCAATAGCTCATGCATAATTACAGCCGCTTTCAGGTAAGTGGTTATTTCTCCATAGAAAGACCAACCCCAAGAAGACAAGCTGAACTTCAACTGGCTCATTAGAGAGTGAGCAAAGTTTGCTTTGGTCTGGGTCTGTGCCCCACACTGGTTGGTGAAGAGACAAGTTTCATCCAGATGCGCTAGGCAGCTGCTTCTTCCTGCCTGCACCTTTTGGCCAGCTCTTCCCTGCCAGACAGGAATGACAGGAAACAAGGTGCTCAGGGGTTGGGGCCAACAGGAGAGAAAGAACACGCATGTGGGTCACACAGACCCAGGATGGACAGCTGGTCTGCCCCATCCAGCTGGGTGTGTCTAGGCATTGATTTCCCTCCCTTGACATTCACTCAGTTTCCGCACCTGGCCAACAGGGGGATGCCACCTGCCTCCAAAAGCTATCGTGAGGGCTCAGAAAGGGACTTCGTTAAGACTGACTCAAGTCTGTATTCCTAGACTTCGCTGTAACTCAGGGCTCAGTGAATTGAACAAAGATTACCATAGGTGAAATCATTCAGTCACTCTGCAAATATTCACCGGCGACCCAACATGGATCAGGCATGGTGCTCAGTGCTGCGAATCCAGAGGCAAACTCCAGACCAGGACCCTTCTTTCCATTGTAGATGGGAAGCAGGCTAAAGAGAACACGTAAGCAAGCACTCCATATAATGACAAACGCCACAAAGAACAAGAACAGAGGTAGAGAGAGGGTGATCTACTCAGAGATCATAATCTATTGGGCAGAGGGGGCCGGGAGGTCAGAGCTCTCTCACGGGGACCAGGAAGGGCCTCCCAAGGAGGTGGCGGTTAAGAACTCAATGACAAGAGGCCCAGCCAGTTGAAGGTCCAGCTGGGGACCGGAGCCCAAGCCAGTCCAGGGCTCGGCACTCGTGAGGCCCTGCCAACTGACTGGGGTGGCGCTTCCCACTGCCTTTCCTGTGTACAACACTCATTCATGTACATGTTCCCCCAACCCCGTGTCTAGTTAAGTGCAAGTCGGCATCATCCACCAGAGTGAGACAAGCAAGACCCACCCGATGCTTCCACTTGCTTCCTTCCGGCCCTCACAGCTTCCTCAGATGCACTCATTTGGATTTGCAGTTTCAGATTTAACACACGCACGTGTGCGTGCGTGCGTGTGCGTGCGCACACACACACACGCAATACATACACACACCATACATCAGTAATTTAGACACAATCACAGTTGCACTCGTTTCTTATCTCCCGACTGTGTCCTGTATTCCACATTTCTTTCTTGATTTTCTACTTTGTCAGAATAAGTTCTCAAGTAATATTTTTTCTAATAAAAACTAGCTACAGAAGGATATAAACAGTTCTAGTCACTTTAAGGCAGAATTTAGATCACCCTACTGCAAACTCGGAAGCTCAAGCTATAGTGGATACAAAACGCTCTGGAGTCCTTGTTAAATTGAGCAGACCGTTTTTCTTCTGTATTTCCACAACTTAAGCATTCCCATGGCTTTTTTTTTTTTGTTAATGTTTATTTACTTCTGAGAGAAAGCATGTGCAAGAGCAGGGAGGGGCAGAGAGAAAGGGGAACAGAGGATCCGAAGTGGGCTCTATGTTGACAGCAGTGGGCCCAATGAAGGGCTCAAAACTTACAAACTGTGAGATCATGACCTGAGCTGAAGTCGGACACTCAATCGACTGACCCACCCAGGTGCCCCAACATTCCCATGACTTTTTTTTTTAATGTTTATTTATTCTTTGAGAGAGAGAGAGAGAGAGAGAGAGAGAGAGAGCATGAGCATGAGCAGGGGAGGGGCAGAGAGAGGGAGACACAGAATCTGAAGCTGCTCCAGGCTCTGAGCTGTCAGCACAGAGACTGATGCGGGGCTCAAACTCACAAACCGTGAGATCATGACCTGAGCCGAAGTCAGATGCTTAACCAACTGAGCCACCCAGGCGCTCCAACACTCCTATGACTATTAATGAAGTCCATTACAATCAAAGAAATGTTTAAAATACATTTTAAATTCCAAACAGACATGGGAATGCCCCACGTTAAAAACAAGTGGCTATTCTAAGTAAGGTCAGAGGGCAAAAGGCCACTCCCAGGTAAGGCATATCAGTACAGGCTCTGCCCTCTCCCATCCGAAAGTAGGGTGTTCTTGGAAACCTTTCAGAAGTTGAAATGGCATAAAACAGAGTAATTGCAATTAGTTTACATGGAAAAAAATTTGAGCATTCCCAGGCCCAAAAAATAACCGTTCTCAGGGCTTTTCTGATACCTGAAGTCACACCTTGCTAATGAATGCACAAAATAAATGGAGATAAAGCACAGATGCTTACAAATAGAGTTCAAAGCTATGGTCACTTGATGCTGAGATGCTGGGTGTCATTCCTGGGGAAGGCACTTGGAAGGGCCATCTCGCTAAGGGTGCAAGCTCCTCTACAAAGGCTCACTGCTAAACCAATGCTGAACATGATCTTCTCTTTTCGTCTTGTTTTTGTAAAAGTGAAAATCCTCTTTGGAATTCTACTGGTTAGTGAAAATAGGCACTAACGTAGGTCTTTCATGAAAGCAAAGTGGAATAATGTGGACTTTTGAAAGCGGGGTGGGGGAGGAGTACAAATAAAATTTGCTCCAAGAGAGTTAACTTCCTATATGAAGCTCCTATACCAGTGTTCTGATATAATCTGTTAAGTCCTCAAGCCTCAAAATGCAAACTCTAACTAACTGCAAATTTTGTCTTTTCATATTCTGAGAGTCTATAGACCCTAAGACTGGTAAATTAAGGAAGGGGAGAGGGAAGAGAACCTAACTCTTAGACCATTCAAATTAAGACCCATCTGGCAGTTTTAAAAGTCTATGAAGAGATTAAAGGAACTCTCACCCTATAGAGAGAACAGACACCAGGGCCCTCACCACCACCCCATCACCCCAGGCAGATACCGCACCCCAACCCTCTGAGGTACCTCCCCTTGCCAGGTAGGCCTCACCAACCCTACCTGCCACAGTGACCTAACCTTCTCACTGGAGTTTGAGGCCATGGTTATCAAACACTGGTGCTGATACTAGCATTTTCCAGAGTTTGGCTTGGGACTCAGAGCACATGTTCACCAATGGGAAATTTAGACTAGTCTTGAGTGCAACGGACATCAAAGCAGTAAAAGGGCAGACTAAGGGCAGGCAGTGGACCCAACTGTTGCCCTGGGGCATGGCCCTCTGGGAAAGCCCCAGGGCTGGCCTCCCAGTGGGCACACAACCTCCCCGTTGTATGCTAATGGCTGGTGACCGTAACACCCTGGAGAGGTCTGTTTTGCAGGTCTGTGGGTTGCCTCAGCAGGGAGATGTGGCTTTGGCCCTCCCACTGTGAAAGTAACAGGCCCCTAAAAAGGAAGCTTTGAGGCTTTTCAAGGGAAGGCTGAACCTGGTGCTGCCACACCCACTCTGGAGGGTATTCTGTTAGAGAGAAAATCAAAGTATTGTTTCCTCCTTTCTGTACTCAGCATGTCCTCCGGTTTAACCTCAACTGAGCTGCCAAGCTTTGCATCTCATCAGTTTAACAAAGGTGATTTCTTCCCAGAAGTGCTGGGGCCCTCATGAGGCATGGCCAGGCCAGATCCCACCTCCACCCCCCAAAGATGGAAACATGAACATGAACTTGGTCAGTACCTCACAGCCATGGAAGCAGCTGGCAATCTCTCTCTCTGCAATGCCAGCTTTCCTTCAGCCTACAGAAGATGGAGACTTCCCACATGCACCAAATCCCACGATATCAAGCCAAAGCACAGTGGAGGGGCCCTAGACACCTAACGGTAGCTGAGGCTATGGGGATCTGCGTTGGTTTCTTTGTTCTGCCCTCAAAAATGGATTTGTGAGATCATAGCTCCATAGACTGACAGAGCTGGAAGCATCCTACAGACCATGACAGTCCACAAAACCCCCTCTTTTGGGTTTCTGTACTCAGTTCCAATGTGTGTTGGGGCAGGGCAGTGGCGGGGGGTGGGGTGGGGGGACCACAACACTTTCTGCATATTAATAAGCAATTCTTGGAACACCAACTGAGTCCTACAATTCAACTCAATTCTAACACTGTCTATCTGGAGAAAGCATCAGATCCCACAAGTTAAGGGCTCAGTCTATAAGATGCCTCCCCACCCCACCTGTCCCCATTTCAGACACTACTCACAAGCTCAGGCTGTTTACTATGCTTTTGACCTACCAGCTACCAACTGGAGGTTCCAATAACCCTCTCTGGCTCAGAATATCACTCTGAAGCACCAGGTTGTGCCTGTGACCAACTGGCTATAAATCAGAGGTTCCCATGAACCCCTACTTGGGTTTCAATTAACCTTCTAGAGCGGCTCACAGAACTCAGAAAAACATATTTACTAGATTACCTGTTTGTTATAAAAGGATATAAATCAGGAACAGCCATAGCCAGACAGGAAGAGATAGATAGAGCAAGGTCTGGGGAAAGAGTAGGGAGCTTCCTTGCCCCCTCCAGGTGTGCCAATCTCCCAGCACGTCCAACTCGGTGTTCACCAATCCCGAAGCTCTCCCAACCCCCTCTTTTGGGATTTGATGGAGGCTTCACAATATAGGCATGATTGATTAAATCACTGGCCACTGGCGACTGACTCAGCCACCAGCCCTTCTGCCCTCCCCAAGGTCAGCGGGTAGGCCTGAAATTCCAACCCTCTAACCACAGGGCTGGTTCTCCCAGTAACCAGCACCGCCTTACACTTGGGGTCTTCCAAAGTCACCTCATTAACATAACACAAGACAAAATTAGCACTCTCCTCCCTTGGGAAATTCTGAGTTCTGGGAGCTGTGAACCAGAAACTGTGGATATAGACCTAACATATAGCAAAAACATATATAGTACATCACAATATCCCACTCCTTCTTGAAAAACTGCCTCCTCAGAGGACCTCGGGAGACCCCATGTCCAGCAACACCACTGACGACAGGGCAGGCAAGGGTGGTGAAACCTGGCACGAGGTTCCGCGATGCCTGTCTTTTGGGTCCCGTAGGCTGAGAACTGTACACTGCAGAAGAGGGAGGGAGGACGGGAAGCCATCCTCCACCAACGCCTGTGCTTCAGAGGGCAGAGCTGCCTAGCAGAGGGAGCCCTGGACGATACATGTCAAAGCCGGAGAGGGTGAGATGGAAGGAGAAGCTGCCCTGCCCAGTGTTCCTGGCAACTAGGTCCCCTCCCTGTGTTTGGCCAGTCCAAGTGCACAATCACAACCTAGACCCTCACCAACAAGACAGTGGGTATGACCCATGGTGAGTGGGTTTGAGAGGAAAAGAACAGCGAAAGGAAGCATGCTGGGTCCCCTCTTCCTTGCCTCACCACAGCCCTCACTCTTCAAATTAACCTGGACTTTACTCCACAAAACAGACCTACCCGATGAGCCACAAGATTAATTTAAAAGGCTACAGCCTCGGCCCTCGCAGACCCCACTCCATAAGCAGCCTCCTAGGCCCACAACTCCTGCACCACAGCGTCACCCACAGACCAAGTCTCAGCCAAGCACCCATGCCTACCTCCAGCACCGGGACTCGGCACGAAAGCCCTGGACATTGTTGTCCCCTCCGATCAGGTACACAAAGTTGTTGAGCACCGCAATGCCCTGGTTGGACATGCGGGGAGCCAGGGAGGCGGTAAAGTGCTTCCACTCTCCCAGCAGGGGGTTCAGGTACTTGGCCTGGTCACTCAGGACAGTGGATGGCGTGGAATGAATGCCCCCAAAGCCCACAACACACTGGAAGTCCGACCGCAGCTCTGTCTGAGGGCCCTGCAAGCTGGGCTGCAGGCTCTCATTGCGGTGGTACATGAGGGCATTGGCCACCGTGTCCCTCAGTGGGCTGGGGTCCAGCTTATCGTGCAGCCGCTGGAGGACCTCAGCTTCCATCAGGGGGAAACGCACGGTCTCAAGGAGCTTGGGGGGCTCGTGCAGTGAGATCTGGTCGGCCTGCACCTGCTCCAGGGTGTAATGGTAGAGCAGGGCACCCTCATACACTTCGGTCTCACAGGAGACCTCCAGGCGGTTGCTGCTAAGGAGGGAGTAGACCTTCTCCAGGGGAAGCTGGCGGTACTTGTCAGTCCGAGAGAAGGCCACAAAGTTTTTGAGGATGTAGGTGTCCAGCTGCTCAGTCAGACGGCTCAAGTCAAACAGCTCCGCCAGCCGGTAGACATCAAGGATGTTCTCTTCATCCACCCAGGACATGAGGAAATCACAGCAGAAATGGATGATTTCTGGGATCTGTGAAAAGAACAAGCCCCATTCAAGCCTGGGCTGGGAACAGTGTCTGAGTGAGGGAGACAGAGGATAACAGGGGACGCGAAGCTATTGTTTACAGCTGGCCCCCTTCCACCGCCCCTGACCTTTCCTGAAGTGGAGGCCTGGCGCAGCTGCTCTCCCCCAATAGTAGAGATGATTGGGGCTCACTGCAGACTGACTTGGTTTAAACCTGGGCTTCAAAGAGATCTGTAGCACATTCTTAACCTCTCTGAGCCTCAGTTTCCTCATTTATAAGAGGAGCGATTAAAGTAGAGAGCAGTCCTGGATTAGAAGAATAAATATTGTTAAAACATCAATACTACCCAAAGCAATCTACACATTCAATCGATCCCAATCAAAACGCGCTGGCATTCTTCTCAAAGCTAGAACAATCCTAAAGTTTGTATGGAACCACAAGAAGATCCCGAATAGCCAAAGTGATACTGAAAAAGAAAACCAAAGCAGGAGGCATCACAAGCCCAGACTTTACCCTCTACTACAAAGCTGTAAACATCAAGACAGTATGGTATTGGTACAAAAACAGACACATACACCAATGGAATAGAATAGAGAACCCAGAATTAGACTCACAAATGTATGGCCAACTAATCTTTGACAAAGCAGGAAATAGCATCCAATGGAAAAAAGTCTCTTTAGCAAATGGTGCTGGGAGAACTGGACATGTAGAAGAATGAAACTAGATCACTTTCTTACACCATATACAAAAATAAACTCAAAATGGATGAAAGACCTCAATGTGAGACAGGAAACCTTCAAAACCCTAGAGGAGAAAGCAGGCAACAACCTCTTTGACCTCAGCTGCAGCAATTTCTTACTTGACACATCTCCAAAGGCAAGAGAATTAAAACCAAAAATGAACCACTGGGACCTCATCAAGATAAAAAGCTTCTGCACTGCAAAGGAAACAATCAACAAAACTAAAAGGCAACCAACGGAATGGGAAAAGATATTTTGCAAATAACATATCGGATAAAGGACTAGTATCCAAAATCTATAAAGAACTTACCAACCTCAACACCCAAAAAACAAATAATCCAGTAAAGAAATGAGCAGAAGACATGAATAGACACTTTTCCAAAGAAGACATCCAGATGGCCAACAGACACATGAAAAGATGCTCAATGTCACTCATCATCAGGGAAACACAAATCAAAGCCACACTGAGATACCACCTCACACCAGAGTGGCTAAAATTAACAACTCAGGAAACAATAGATGCTAGCAAGGAAATGGAGAAACAGGAACCCTCTTGCACTGTTGGTGGGAATGCAAACTGGTGCAGCTGCTCTGGAAAGTGTGGAGGTTCCTGAAAAAATTAAAAATAGAACTACCCTATGACCCAGAAATGGCACTACTAGGAATTTACCCAAGGGATACAGGGGTGCTGATTTATAGGGGCACATGTACCCCAATGTTTATAGCAGTGCTTTCAACATTGGCCAAATTATGGAAAGAGCCTAAATGTTCATGAACTGATGAATGGATAAAGATGTGGTTTATATATATAATGGAATACTACTTGGCAATGAGAAAGAATGAAATCATGTCATTTGCAGCAACATGGATGGAACAGGAAGGTATTATGCTGAGTGAAAAAGTCAGTCAGAAAAGGACAGATATCATATGTTTTCACTCATATGTGGATCTTAAGAAACTTAACAGAAGACCATGGGGGAAGGGAAGGGGAAAAAAATAGTTACAAACAAAGAGGGAGGGAGGCAAACTGCAAAAGACTCTTAAATACTGAGAACAAACTGAGGGTGGATGGGGGGGTGGGGGAGAGGGGAAAATGGGTGATGGGCATTGAGGAGGGCACTTGCTGGGATCAGCACTGGGTGTTGTATTTAACACCAATTTGACAATAAATTATATTAAAAAAATAAGAAAACCAAAAAAAATAATTAACTCAAAAAAAATAAAAATGAAAAAAAAATAAAATAAAGTGGAGAGCAGTAAGTTGAAGATGAGATGGTACCCAGGAACTACCTGGCACAGAGTAAAACCTTTCAGATCAGAAGTATTGAATCTCCAGAGAATCAGGAAGCAGCACAGTGGCCACTGTATCAATTACCCCTGGTTTGGAAGGTACCTAGGACTCATGCCCCCCCCACCCAGGCTCTCTAGAAACATCCAGCTCTCTTGTCCTGCCACAACCCCCACAACTGCAGGCTCAGCCAAAGATGCAGGCCCAGGGAACCCACCCCCTTCCCCAGGAGATGGCCCTGAAGCACCCACGCGCTAAGAACTGCCAGCAGAGCGTTCCAGACGCTTGCCTAGCACCCATCCTGGGAATCCCACTAGGTTCTTAAAAGGCTGGGAGCCACCCTGCTTGGGCAGAGGCCCGCATGACTCCAGCTAGCACAGGGGTCACAGGTGGCTGGCACTTGCCCGTGTCCAATCATGCAGAAGAACGAATGAGATGGAAGGAAAGCGAGAGACAACACTGCTGAGGTGGGAGCTGAGAAGTGAGCCACAGGCTTAGAGGCCACCTGGTGATTAAACAACCAGAGCACGGCAGGGCGGAAACAGAGCGGAGGGCTCTGGGGAAAGCTGCCCAAGCATTGCTATGTTCTTTAGGAAAACAGGATTTTAGAATAGCCCTAAAAGCGGAAATGCCTTGAGGTGCTGGGTTGCTTAGTCGGTAAGCATCCGACTTTGGCTCAGGTCATGATCTCACAGTTCCTGAGTACGAGCCCCACATGGGGCTCTGTGCTGACAGTGTGGAGCCTAGAGCCCGCTTTGAGTTTTGTGTCTCCCTCTCTCTCTGCCCCTCCCCCACCCCCACTCACACTGTTTCTCTCTCTTTCTCTCTTCCAAAAATAAACATTAAAAAAAATTTTAATGTGAATCTCTCACTTATCATCAACAAATTAACCATTGCACATACAATAATTCTGCTGGTATGTGAAGCTTATTAATAAACGTTTAAAATCTTTTTACCTTTATTTTTTTCACATTCACAAGATACTCAGTGCTTGCCAGGTCACAAGATGAGAGCTGAAGGAAAACCTGCCAAGTGCCAGGAATGCGTCTGCCCCACATGGACCATTCCCACTGTGTTTTGTTAAGCCCTAAAAGTTCACTTGACCACCTGTTTTCTCCCTTGGCAGGCACTTCTGCTTTGCCTTGTCTTCCTAAAATACTACTTCTGATCTGTCACGGGCCAGGACACTGAGGACCAGTTTCTGGATAGAAAGTGAGAGCAAACAGCTCTCAGTGGGTCAGAGAAGCAGCTCCTGAAGAATCCAGGGGCCATGTCATTGTCTCCTTTCCATCCTCATGGTCACAGCAGTGGACCCTCTGCTGGGGAAGCTCACAGAGGAATCACCCCAGGCCTGCCCAGTGCAGGAGCCCACAAGAGGCTCGGAGAAAGGAATCATTGCTAGAGGTTACCCAGTGGTGACAGTCTCACTGGGATTCAGATCCAAGTCTCTGGGGACACCACGAACAGTGTGATCCTGAATTAGTGCAAGGCACAGAGCAAGGGGAGAATGTGGTCACTGGCTACATGAACAAACAGGACCCTGGTGGGCCTATGGACTTGGAACTCTTATGCCAAGTCAAACTTGCTTTAAAAACCACATTGCAAGGCACTTGTTGGGATGAGCACTGGGTGTTATATGTAAGTGATGAATCACTAAATTCTACTCCTGAAACCATTACCACGCTGTATGTTAACTGGCTGGGATTTGAATAAAATTAAAAACAAAACAAAAAACAAAAAAACCCAAAAACACACAAATAAAAAACAAAAAACAAAACTGCAGGGGCACCAGGGGTGCTCAGTTGGTTGAGCATCTGACTCTTGATTTCGGCTCAGGTCATGATCCCAGGGTTGTGGGATCAAGCCCCTCATTGGGCTCCACATTTACAGTGCCTGTTTGGGATTCTCTTTCCTCTCTCTCTTCCCCTCCCACGTGCTTGTTCTCTCTCAAAATAAATAAGCATTAAAAAAAAAAAAAAAAAAAAGGAACATTGCATAGAATCCCAATATGTTAAAAATCAAATCCCCAAAAGCCAGGCTGCTCAAGGTGAAGCAGGGATGCCCATCCCATGCTACCCCTCACAATGACCTCAGAGACACTAAAGTGCTCAGGAGCACTGGCTCTACCCACTTGTGGCATAGGAAGAGCTGTGGTCAAACCAACCCAACAAGTACGGGCCAAGTGCCCCCCACCCGCCCATGTGTGAGTGAATGTGCAGGGAACTGCCGGGGCCCTGCCACGCAGGGTGGGGCCTCCTGACACCCCTAAACAGGTTGGTTTTCCGGACCTGCATTCTTTCTGATGGCCCCAAACATGCTCTGACCTGAGAAAAGGTCAGGATAATAAACTCACCATAGCATTTCATTTTCACTTTCAACAAATGTAAGGCGAGAAGTCTCTCCAGCCAGAGGAAACCATCTGATGATGGCTCCTGAGAGCAAAGGCACAGGCAGGCCCAGCCCTGAGTGACTGTACCCACACTGCCGAGCTAATATAGCCTTCTAAAATGTAAGTCACACTGTCAAAGCCTCAGAAAACTTTTGGCGTTCTGTAGGAAAACAACTATTCAAAGTTCAATGACAAAAAGGAAAGTGGTTTCAAACAGACTGACAAAGCCAAGTGGGGGGACGAGCAGAAAGGGTCTGGGCAACCATGGGAGCTCAGCTTTGTCGGACGCTGGGGCACGAAGGACATCACATACCCACCTCAGGGTTGGCCCCCGTGTTTACCTGCAGGATCTTCTGAGTGACAGAGAGGCCAGGTAGAAGGAAAGGAACCAGCAGAAGAGCAGAGGGCAAAGGCAGAGAAGGAGCCTGGACCTGGAGGCATTTGGAGCAGCTATGCTTCAGTGCCCAGAACTGGCTGAGCCATGTACCACCCAAGAGCCTCTGCCCGACCTGTAGTCTCTTTTGCTGCCTGGCATCTTCGCCTGCTGATCCTCCTCATACCACTGCCCTGCAGACACCTGCAGAACACCCCTGGGTTTGGGTCTGCCTTGCTGGAGCGAGGGCAGCCTCACCTGCAGCTGGCAGGCAGCAACCAGCGTCTCCTGAACATTGCTCAGGCTGAGCTCCAACTCAGAGGTATAAATGAAATGCAGGATTTGGCACATGGCATTGTAGGACACGCCGTGGATCAGGACCTCTTCCTGCTCCATCTCCTTCAATCCTCCAGCAAACATCCCTCTGCAAAGAAAAACATGAAACAGTGTTGTCGTATCAATGTATTATCAATCAGAATGCCAGCCCAGGCCGCAAAGAGTGAGAGCATCCAGAACAGGAGGCAGGCTGACCCAGCAGTGACGTGCAATAGAGTATCAGCTCACTCTGTGCTCTGGGCACTGATGCTTGCCACAGAAGGTGCCCACAAACTCCTGACCAAATTTGGACAGCCATCCTAGAAATCACCATCATGGGCTGCAAGGTGTCATGAATGAGCCTCTTAGGGACAGGGACAATGTCCAGCTTGCTTTCTGCTGTATCCATGATATACTTCCTGGATCACAGCAGCAGCCCGGGGCATGTCATGAAAGAATGGATGAATGGGAAACAATAAAACTCATTCCATTCAAAATATATTAACTGAGCGCCTAACTATACCAATCAGAGTCAAAGGTGTAACAGTCAAGTAAAGTGTAAGATTCCTACTTACATGGAGTTTGATGCTAGAGAGAACAGCAAGTAAAGAACAAGGCATTTCTGAGTGAGGAAATGCTAGGAAGAAACACAACTGGGCATCTGATCTAGGAGTACCCAGCTGGGAGAGGGGAGCGGTGGAGAGTGATGAGAAGCAGAGACAGGCTAGCTCTCAGGAACCAAGATGGGGCTGGGTGGCACCTCACCAGCCAGCAGACAGCATTCCAGGTAGAGGAGACGGGTGCCAAAGTCCTGGGGCAAGGATGAGTTCAGCAAACAAGGCAGCCAGGTAAGGGCAAGGAAGAAGTGAACAGGTAAGACAGGGCCAGGTCCTGCTTCCCCCAGGTCAAGACTGAGCCAGGATTAAAATCCAGGCACTGTCAGGGAACTTTACACAGGAGAGTGGTATGAGTAGACTTTGCAGGAGGGAGGGTTCCTGCAGGCCTGGGGAGGGCCCAGTGGCAGGGAGAATATGCTGAAGAACCGAATCTAGGAGAGCACTGGAGGAATCAGGGCCCTTGGCTGGGTTAGCTGGGCTGATGGGGACTTGGGAGGAATGGGGCCAGAGAGCACAGTTACCATCAGTGAGATGCCTCTGAGGCATCCCAGTGGGGAGCCACTTAATTAGTTGTTCAGAGGGAAGAAGGTTGGGGGAGAAAGGGGAGGCAGCAGGGCTGAAATATGACAGTCAGCAACATACAGAGGACAGAGTAGCTATTTTTTACCTTTTGTTTATTTTTCGACTAGGTAAATTATATGTGCAGTACATGACTTAAAATATACAACAGGGTGAAAGTCTCCCTCTAGCAGCCCTTCCTCCTCTGCTCCAGGCCATCAGTTCCTCTTCCCAGGGCAGCACTATACCCAGAGGCACTCCATGTATGCACCTTGTATTCTACATCACGTTTTGATTTAGCAATGCATCTTGGAAATGGCTCCTTACTGGTATACATAGGGCTGCCCCTCTTCCTGTAAAGGCTATCATGGTTGATTTAACCCCCTGCTGCTGGGATACACCTGGGTTACTTCTAATCTCCTATTATTTCACCAGACGGATGGTCTTACATTTTGCTTAAGTGCTTGCCAGGATTCTTATGAAAGCAATTGCTGGGACACAGGGTTTATATATATTTATACTTTGATAGTACCGCCTACATACTAACAATCTTCTAAGGGAGAAATCTTATAATGAACCAGACAGATAATCTTGTCAAGTGTTTAAGTGCCATTATTTCTTCTTCTTCTTCTTCTTCTTCTTCTTCTTCTTCTTCTTCTTCTTCTTCTTCTTCTTCTTTAATAAGCTCTACACCCAATATAGGGCTTGAACTCACGACCTCGAGATCAAGAGTCACGTGCTCTTCTGACTGAGACAGCCAGGTGCTCCTTAAAGTGTCATTTCTATATTCTTTCTGAACAGTCCAGATTCTTTGTCCATTTTCTATTAGACTCTGTCTTGTTAATTTGAAAAATCTGCCCTTTTTTGGATGAGTTGAAATTTTTTCTTCTACCTCAGATCTTTTGATTTTATGATGCCTTTTGTCATGGAGAAGTCTGTCTGTTTTGAATGCAAATTTCTCATTTTCTCTTTTTTGCCTGTGAGTTTTATGCCAAACTTAAAACAGCTCTTCCCTATGAGGGAAAAACATCAAAAACATTTATCCAGGGGGCACCTGGGTAGCTCAGTCAGTTAAACATCTGACTTTGGCTCAAGTTATGATCTCAGTTTGTGGGTTTGGGCCCCGCGTTGTGCTCTGAGCTGACAGCTGGGAGCCTGGAGCCTGCTTCCGATTCTGTGTCTCCCTCACTGCCCCTCTCCCATTTGTGCTCCCTCTCTTTCTGAAACAAACAAACAAACAAACATTTAAAAACAAAAAACAAAAAAAACCCAGGGGCACCTGGGTGGCTCAATCGGTTAAGCGTCCAACTTCTGCTCAGGTCATGATCTTAGGGCTCCTAACTTTGAGCCCCACATCAGGCTCTGTGCTAACAGCTCGGAGCCTGGAGCCTGCTTCTGATTCTGTGTCTCCCTCTCTCTCTGCCCCTCCCCTGCTCACACTCTGTGTCTCCCTCTCAAAAATAAATAAACATAAAAAAAATTTTAAAAACAGTCCAACTTTATGTTTTTCAAGAGGACTACCCCATCATCACCTTCCCCCACTTGGGATGCCATCTCTACCACACACAAAGTTCGTGGTAGGCTTGTGTCTGTGTTCAAACCTCTCATCTTTCCCAGTAACATTCCAACATTTCTTCAGGCACCAGGAGCCTGGATTACTGCAGCTCTGTTACATGCATTAACTAACGTAGGGTAGGGCCAGTCTCCTTTCATTACCTTCTCAACAATTTCCTGGCCTTGCTTGCTTTTGAAAAATTGGACTTTAGAATCAGTATGTGCAATTCCCGCCCCCATAAAGTCTCTTGATTTAAAAAAAAAAAATTTTATGTTGGGGCGCCTGGTTGGCTCAGTCGGCTGAATGTCTGTCTTCAGCTCAGGTCAAGATCTTATGGTTTGTGAGTTGGAGTCCGGCGTTGGGCTCTGTGCTGATAGCTCAGAGCCTGGAGCCTGCTTCAGATTCTGTGTCTCCCTCTCTGCCCCTCCCCTACTCGTGCTCTTTCTCAAAAATAAACATTAAAAAATAAAAAATAAAAAATTTTTAATGTTTATTTACTTTGGGGGGGAGGGAGGGGCAGATAGAGAGAGGGACAGGGGATCTGAAACAGGCTCTGTGCTGATAGCAGAGAACCTGAGGCCGGGCATGAACTCACAAACTGAAATCATAACCTGAGCTGAAGTCAGATGCCCAACCAACTGAGCCACCAGGTGCCTCAAGTCTCTTGATGTTTTTATAGGGAATGCATTACACATCCAGACTCATACAGAGAGAGCTAGCATCTTTGTGATGGACACAATGGACTCTATCTCACAAGCCAGCCTCTGGGTCTCTTTGCAGGTCTTATAGGTCACCTGCTCACAGACCTGACACTCGCACGTTATGTCTAATTCCTAGATATTTTACTCCATGCATACACTCTCAGGGGGTGCTTTCCCACTCTGTGGTACCCTGACTCACTCTTTGGGGTATCCAAGCATTGCGTGGACCTTGACTAGATCCTGAATGGAGAGGGGTGGGAGGAGATGGAAAACATTTTGAGGAAAACTAGGGAAATCTAAATATGAACATCAGATAAAATTATAGAATGACTGTAAATGTTCTTAGATTTATAATGGTACTAAAGATATACCAGAGAAGGCCCTTATTCTTAGAAGTGCAATAAAGTATTTCCAGTAAAACTGTCATAGCTGCAACTTACTCTGAAGTGAATATGCAAAATGTTAACCAATGAAGCTAAGCAAAGGTCACAGGTGTGTTCACTCCACTGATCTTGCAGCTTTTCTATAGGATTGATATCTTTCAAAACAAGAGTTAGGGAGGGAAAAAAAGGCCAAAAGAAAAATAAAATATGCAGGACCTCCTTCTGGTTTTGTTGTTTTTAACCAAAAATGGGTGCTTAATTCTTTATCATAGTCTTACCCCTTTTCTGTAACACTGAAATTATGTCAAAATAAAAACTTTAAAAGGGGAAAAACTTTTAAAATGATGTCCATACCTCATACCTATTAGGATGGCCCACTACCAAAAAAAAAAAAAAAAAAACCCAAAAACAAAAACAAAAACAAAAGAACCAAAAACAAAGTAACAAGTGTTGGTGAGAATACAGAGAAAATGGAACCCTTCTGCATTGTTGGAGGGAATGTTAAACTGATGGCAGCTGCTGTGGAAAACAGCATGGCAATTCCTCAAAAAATTAAACATAGAATTAACATATGACCCAGCAATTCCACTTTTGGGTACATACCCAAAAGAACTGAAAGGAAGGTGTTAAGAAGGTATTTGTACATCCACATTCATAACAGCATCATTCACAATAGCCAAGAGGCAAAACAACCCAAGTATCCATTGAGAAATGAATGGATTAACAAAATGGTATATTCATACAATGAGACATTGTTCAGCCTTAAAGAGGAAGGAAATTCTGACACATACTACAACGTGAATGAAACTTGAGATTATGCTAAGTGAAAGAAACCAGTCACAAAAGGACAAATACATATGATTCCACTTATAAAAAGTTCTAGAGGGGTGCCTGGGTGGTTCAGTAAGTTAAGCATCAACTCTTGATTTTGGCTCAGGTCATGATCTCAAGGTTCATGGGGCTCCACGCTCAGTGCGGAGCCTGCTTGGGTTTCTCTCTCTCCCTTGCTCTCTGCCCCTCTCCTTGCTTGCATGTGTATGGACATGCACACATGAGCTCTCAAAATAAATGTTAAAAAAAAAAAGTTCCTAGAAACAGAAAGTGAAATGGTAGGGCTGGGAGGAGGGTATGGAAAGCTGTTGTTTAATGGGTGCAGAATTTCAGTTTTGCGAGATGATAAAGTTCTAGAGACCCCTTCCACAACAGTGTGAATACACTTAACACTATTCAGCTGTACTCTTAAAAACTGGGTGGCTCAGTTGGTTAAGCGTCTGACTTCAGCTCAGGTCATGATCTCTCAGTTCATGGGTTCAAGCCCTGCGTTGGGCTCTCTGCTGTCAGCTCAGAACCTGCTTCAGACGGTCTCCCTCTCTCTGCCCCTCCCCTGCTTGCACACACACGTGCATACTCTCTCTCTCTCTCAAAAATAAACATGAAAAAAATGGTTAAGATGGTAAATCTTATCGTATATGCTTAAAATCACAGCAGGGGACCAACAAAATAAATGCAGGGCATGACCACCACAGAACACTGCAGAATCATAATGAGGGCTGCCTCTACTGCTAGGATACCATAACCAGATGTCCAGTAAGCTCCCTCTGATGTCCAGTGAGGAACATTCCCTACATGAGCTTGTTCAGGCCCCCAATCCCTGGTCCAAACCCTAGAGGCCCAAGTGTGTTTCAGAATTCAAAAGGCTTCAACTGGAAAAACACTGCACCCATGCCATGTATGATGTCACACCCCTGAAGGGCCTAGGTCAGTATCTCATATCCAAACTCCTTAATATTTCCAAGTATACTGAGTGGGATAAAAATAAAATAAAATTAGGGAGGGAGCCAAACCATAAGAGACTCTTAAAAACTGAGAATAAACTGAGGGTTGATGGGGGGTGGGAGGGAAGGGAAAGGGGGTGATGGTCATTGAGGAGAGCACCTGTTGGGATGAGCACTGGGTGTTGTATGGAAACCAATTTGACAATAAATTTCATATAATAAAATAAAATAAAATAAAATAAGCCTCCTATGAGTTTAGGGTAGGTTTTGTGGTTCAGTAAATTTGTACCAAAATTAAAAAACAAAAACAAAAACAAAAACCTCATAGAAAAAATGGCAATGTGGGAGAACCCACCTTTCCCTATCCCCCACAAAATCAACCACTAGACAGCTACCAACTAACAAAAATAGCTCTAAAGAGACCCCCTGAACACATTTATGACATTTTGGCAATGTGGTACAACAACAAAAAAACAAAACAATTTGTCAATTTCAGGACCAGTATTTGCAAAAATAAACAGTGTACAGATGAATAGGAACTTCTGAAAATAGTTACCATGGGGGGTGAGGGGGAGGTGGGGAGATGATATGGAAGGAAGGGCAGGGGTAAAGTGGTGCTTTCAACTTTTTTCCCACATATTCAAAAAGTATTTTAGCTGTGGGAATGGATGCTGATGTCTGTGGAGGACTACAGACAAGGTCCCCTTTGAGCGATTAAGGACGACTTGCATTATAAAAAAGATTCTGACATGGAAACAAAGCCTCCCTGGGCTATGGTCTGTTGCTTTGCAAGTAACATTAGGGACAGTGGTGTTCTGGAGCTCTGTACTGAGGTCTCACTGAACACGTCATGCTGTCATTCACAAACAAGCTGAAGTTTTCTTGTGTGTTGGCTAATCTCTCCAATTTTGATACCTGTGTTATATAACTCTCTTTTTTAAAAATTTGGAAACTTCTGGGGCGCCTGGGTGGCTCAGATGGTTGAGCATCCAACTTCGGCTCAGGTCATGATCTCGCAGTTTCTGAGTTCGAGCCCCGTGTCAGGCTCTGTGCCGACAGCTCAGAACCTAGAGTCTGCTTTGGGTTCTGTGTCTCCCTCACTCTCTGCCCCTCCCCTGCTCACACTCTCTTTCTCTCAAAAATAAATAAACGTTAAAAAAATTTTAAAAAATAATAATAATTTGGAAATTTCCTTTCTCTTTATCTGCTATGAAAAAGCTTAAATGGCATTAGAGTTTGTTCATAAAAGGGATAACTCCCCAGGATGTGTCTGGGCTTCATGCTTTCATGGAAAATAGAACTTTCTGTTTCAGGTATGAAGTTCTATCAATACACACTTTGTAGAAAATCATCAGTTTTATTCAAATTTTCAAAATCACAGACATTGAGTTAAGTTGACTGTCTTACAATTCACAGTATGAAAACAGGGAGGGATACATGACCCAGAGAGGCCACATACAATACAGAACACTTGAGCCATCTGACACACAGCCCAGGAGTAGACAGGGCAAAGCAGGAGAGGGTTACAGGAGCCAAAAGATTAGTACAGTGGACAGTTCTTACCACAAGCCAAAAAACCAAGACCCAAGATCACGGTTTAGTCAATCCCTAAACCCTGCACAGAGTGCATACCAAAGGAGGTTTCCTGTAGGGGGCGCCTCTTAAGAAAAGTGCCATCCAGCTCTTTAGCCCCAAGAGGTCAGCAGCCGCCTGCAGGGAGGAGCTAGCCCTGAGAGGCAGGGGCTGGGAAAAGGTGCAAGACAAGAAGAGCAAGCTCCCCAGAGGAAGATGCACCTCAGCTGGGCCTGGAAGATATCACTGCAGGGCAGGAAAGGCAGAGAAGGGCAGCACTGCTGAGTAACAGCAAAAACAGGGGCAAGAGAGCCTGCCCATGTCTGCCCTAGGCCACCACTGGTCATGTTCTGTATAAACTTTCGGGAAAACAGGAGGCCAATACTTATACCATGAAAAAATATTTCACTCAATCTGGGGCGCCCGGCTAGATCAGTTGGAGGAGCATGTGACTCTTGATCTCAGGGTCATGAGTTCAAGCCTCACATTGGAATAGAGATTACTTAAAAAACAAACAAAAAAGCCCAAGAACTATAACCAATACTTGAAGACGAAACAATCAGAATCAGAACTGGAATGGGAATCAGGTAGCCATGGCTGGGGCTCACTCCTGAGCCTCCTCTCACAAGCATGCAATGAGGGCAGTGGCACCAATTCTTCCCAATGTGCCAATGGCTGGGATGGGGTCATGCAGGAAGCCATGAGAAACCCCAAGGGACAAAGAATCCAGGGAGGAAGGAAGAAGGTCAGAGACTTAGGCCCTCAAGATGAGAAGGTGTGGGCCAGAAGGTCGACAGCCAGGGAAGGGGCACAAAAGGCACAATTCCTCACATCACATGGCTATGTGGACACTACATATACAGGACTGACCACTCAGCCTTGGTCTTGGCACCTGCTCGGGTGGGCTTCTAACCAGCCTTACAAGAACACCACTAGGGGAGGGGGGCACTAAAAGACTAAGGTATAAAGTGCCACAATGTCTTAAAAAAGGTGTGTATGGGGGCGCCTGGGTGGCTCAGTCAGTTAAGCACCTGACTCTTGATTTCGGCTTAGGTCATGATCCCAGGGTCATTAGATGGGGCCCTGTTGTCAGGCTCTGCACTGTGTGTGGAGCCTGCTTAAGATTCTCTCCCTCCCCCTCTCTCTTTCTCCCTCTCTCCCTCTCTCCCCCCTCACCCATCCCTCCCTACTGGCATGCACACGAGTGTACTCTCCCAAACAAAAGAGGGAGGCATGTATGTGTGTGTGTCTGTGTGTGTGAAGAGAAAGGAAATATGACAAAATGTCAACAACTGGTATTAAGATGTTCGTAATATTCTTTCAACTTTTCCACAGATCTGAAATTTTTCAAAATGAAATATTGGGGAAACCAGAGTAAAAACCAGTATAAAACAAAAATGTGTTTTATACCAAGATACAGAAAATTCATTTTATAAAACACAACAAAGTCTAGCATTGGCTTTTTAAAAAAAACAGGAAGAAAGGGGGGCGCTTGGCTGGTTCAGTCAGAAAAGCATGCGACTCTTGACCTTGGGGTTGTGAGTTCGAGCCCCTTGTTGGGTATAGAGATTACTTAAAAATAAATAAATAAAAGAGAAATAGGAAAAAAGAGAAGGTGCCCCAAAAACAAGACAGCTGGAAGAAAAACAGATTCAAAAACCCCTCTGTCCCACTCACTGTTGGGGAGTCATCACAACAAGCAGTGGGAGAAGCTCGGGGAGAAGCAAGGGACTTGGCAGCTTCTGGCTGGTCCCTCCCACCAGATCACTGTGGGTGCCAACACAATACCTAGTGGAGCCAGGACTACCTGTTACCTTACTCGTAAGAACAGAACACGTGACGTAACTCACCTGAAGTAATCGCAGGACGCAGCCAGCAGGATTCGATGGGCCTCGATGTGTCTCCCCTCCACCACCAGGACCACATCAAAGAGGATGCCACTGTCCCGGAGAGCCAGCAGCCCCCGGAGCAGAGCCTGGGAGTGCTGTGCACTCCGGTAAGTGTTGTTGACACAATGAGGGTGTGAGGGCTGCACAGGCAACTTGCACAGCTGAGTGAACTCCTGCTCCTCTGCCATCCTGACCACCACACCAGACCTCACCACTGCGGCTGTCAGCTGGCAAGACAGAGGGGACACAGAATAAGCCAGGGAGGTAACACCACACAATACGCAGACTGGCCAGCTCTCCTCCCAAGTGGCACCTGCTGCTCCTGGCACTTTTGTTCCTCCCACCAGCACACCTGTGCTTCCCCTGTGGTTTTGTTTTTTTTCTTTTTTTTTTTTTTTTTTAATTTTTTTTTTTCCAACGTTTATTTATTTTTGGGACAGAGAGAGACAGAGCATGAACGGGCGAGGGGCAGAGAGAGAGGGAGACACAGAATCGGAAACAGGCTCCAGGCTCTGAGCCATCAGCCCAGAGCCCGACGCGGGGCTCGAACTCACGGACCGCAAGATCGTGACCTGGCTGAAGTCGGACGCTTAACCGACTGCGCCACCCAGGCGCCCCTTTTTTTTTCTTTTTAAACATTTATTCAGTTTTGAGAGATAGAGAGAGTGCAAGTGGGGGAGGGGCAGACACAGAGGGAGACACAGAATCTGGAGCAGGCTCCAGGCTCTGAGCTGTCAGCACAGAGCCCGACTCAAGCTGGGCTAGAACTCACCGACAGTTGAGATTGTGACCTGAGCCCAAGTCGGCCATTTAACTGAATGAGCCACACAGGTGCCCTGCCCCTGTGGTCTTAAACCCCTGAATTTCCTCTTCCCTCCCACTGCTCATCTGAACCTGGAGCCTCCTTCCTGATGACCTGTGTGTCCCTTCATCTCTAAGATTCTTCATTAAATTTTATCTCCTTTAGCATCTCTGGGAAACAAAAGGTTCTGGAAACAGACTGACCTTGGTTGAGGCCCTGGCCCTACCACAGATTCACTGCATGACCAACCTGAGTTCAGGATCCTCAAATGAAAAAAGGGAAATAAAATCACCCCTCCTGTTCAGAAAGTCTAAAACTGGTAAACAATGAATATAAAGCATCAGCACAGAACAGGTTCTCAAGAGCTCTTCCTCTCTGCCATTAAGAAAGAACAAACCCTGGGTGCCTGGTGGCTCAGTTGGTTAAGCGTTCAACTTTAGCTCAGGTCTTGATTTCAAAGTTCGTAAGTTTGAGCTCCACATCAGGCTCTGTACTCACAGTGAGGAGCCTGCCTGGATCCTCTGTCTCCCTCTCTGTCTGCCCCTCCTGTGGGTATGCTCTCTCTCTTTCAAAAATAATAAACATTAAAAAAAAAAAAAAAAAGAGCCTGAGTATCACAGTCAGCTAAGCATCTGACTTCAGATCATGATCTCAAGGTTCGTGAGTCTGGGCCTTGCTTCAGGCTCTCTACTGCAGAGCCCGTTTAAGATCCTCCATCTCCTGGTCTCTCTGCCCCTCCCGCAGGTGTGCACCCTCTCTCTCTCTCAAAAATAAACATTTAAAATAAAATTAAACAATTGAATAGGTAAATAAAAGAACAAAACTGGGGCACCTGGCTGGCTCAGTCAGTAGAGCATGCAACTCTTTAATCTCGGGGTTGTGAGTTCAAGCCCCACATTGGGTACAGAGTTTACTTAAAAAAGAGAGAGAGGGGCGCCTGGGTGGCGCAGTCGGTTAAGCGTCCGACTTCAGCCAGGTCACGATCTCGCTGTCCGTGAGTTCGAGCCCCGCATCGGGCTCTGGGCTGATGGCTCAGAGCCTGGAGCCTGTTTCCGATTCTGTGTCTCCCTCTCTCTCTCTGCCCCTCCCCCGTTCATGCTCTGTCTCTCTCTGTTCCAAAAATAAATAAACGTTGAAAAAAAAAATTAAAAAAAAAAAAAAAAAAGAGAGAGAAAGAGAAAGAACAAAATTGGGTTCCATCATGTAGAATGGATGCATAAAAATGACAAGAGACCTGAGTGGTGACCAGGAGACCCAGAGAAGGGTCCAGGACTTGTCTTCTTTTACCAAGATTCTGAGTCAAGCACAGTAACTTCAACTAGACCTGCTGCATTCAAGATATCTGCATCATGTTTTTAATTCAAGGTTACTTTGTAATAATTGAGTCAGCATGTTCAAAACATGCACACAATATGAGTTGGAGCCTCAGAAACCCAGTCAGTAAAACAAACCTACCTCAAACACACTTGGGTCACTCACTCTGAGTTAGGGGATTACCCAGTCCTGCACTGCACTGTGGGACTGAGCTACGCACTCTCCAGGCCACAACACTGTCACACCCAGCCAGCAGGCAATAGCCCAAGGGGCACCTGCCTCACTGCCTGTGAACATCTGCCTCCCCCACCTACCACCATTCCACTATCCCCTCCCCCAAATTAGTTTCTTCTCCAATTCCCTTGGACTGTATCTTTAGGAGAAAAAATTATAGGGGTGCTTGGCTGACTCAGTGGGCAGAGCATGCAACTTTTAATCTCACGGTTTTCAGTTCAAGCTCCACATTGGGCATGGAGTCTACTTAAAATTAAAAAGAGAGAGACAGAGAGAATAAAAAAGAAAAATAGATTCTACTATAAAACTTGCCAAAAGGAAGAGGCCTCCCTCCTCACTACTAGAGCTCAAGAGCACCCCTTGCTACTGCCTCCCCCTTCCCCTCCCCCTCTTCCCCACTCCACCTGATTGCTTTGGACTCATTGTTGTTTCCCATCCAACATATTCAATTTCCCTCTGTGCTGGCCCCCTCAATGTACCTCCTGGATTTGGGACCTTCACCCATCCACTTCTTCCTTCCCACCCCAGACTGGCTCATACACAGACAGCTGAGGCCAAGGGATATCCCCCACTAACCACTTCTGACCTGATATGCTGCTGCGTGGCAATGCCCTCTTTTCTGATCTCTTCCCTTCAGCCAACACACTCTGTCCCAGCCCTCCCCCTCTTTCCCAAGAATCTCCCCTATATTCCCAAATGCAATACTCCAGTTTCTCTTCAGATCATATAAATCTTTTGCCTTTTAGCAAATGCACCTCCAGCTCAATGCCTAGTCCAGCCAGCAGCCCTCTCCATTGGTCTAGTTTTCTTATTCACACAGCCACCATTTCCATGTCAGAAACCTCATGGTTTCAATGTTCTCTGATCTCTTTTCCTTTTTATACCTTGTGTCCTATCAGACCCTCTAGTTCTGATTCATTCTCTCCCATCTCAGACGCCCATCCACTTAGTCCTCCATGGCCACCACTCTGGGTCAGAGACCACAGTAGTGACACTCCAACTGGTTTGCTTCCTCCTGTCCCATCCTCCTGAGTTCCCCTGCTCAAGCTGCAGGGAGTCCCCAAATGCCCAATGAGTATACCACCTGGCTTCTCAAGCACTAGCTCCCTACTGCCTTCTGCTTAGATCTCCCCGCTATCTGGCTCAAAATGTTCCTTCCCCTATACCGTCACTAGCCCTAAGACCAAAAGGGACATGAGTCATCCTCTGAACACCTTCAGACTCCCACCTAGGCCCGTTTCTTTATAACCCCATATTGGTCAAGGTCTAGCTCAATCACTTCTCCCTCTGTCACCGTATCAAGAACATGACAGGCATGCTCCATCAATGCAGCTGTTCTAGCTACTCACCAGCTAAGGCTTTACCTCCCCCACATCGCAGAACCCCATGGCTGTCTAATCACAGTCCTGTTAATCACAGGACTCTGGGCACTTAGCTCATCTCCAAGCCTCAGCTTCCTCCTCACTACCATGACCATTAGGGAGTCAAGAGGGCCTCTGTCTCTAGTGGTGGCAATGGCGACTGACTACTCCAACAGACATCAGTCCCCAGTGAGTCCCCACACTCTGTGAGCACATCAGTACTTCTGCCCCTTTGGGAAGGGATCAATGGTAGCTACACTTACTACAAGTCCAGAATACAGTACAATGAGAAGACTGCCTCCTTGGGTAAGCCAAGCACATTCACCACGCACAATTAAGGAACTAAGCTAGGTGCTGAGTGCAGTGTGAAGAAAAATGAACCGACTTCCTGCTCTGAAGGAGCAAAGCTTGGAGCACAACACATTCACAGCCTTGTTTATAATGCAAGCATTGGCCACGACCAAAATGTCGATCCTCAGAGGAACGGATGCTGCACACAGTGAGCTGACAGACCACTAGATATCAGTTAAAATGAGCAAACTAGAACTCATGCTATAGTCATGACCATGGAGAAATCTCAAAGCTGCACAGAGGAACAAGCACACCACAGAATATAGTACAGAAAGTTTGAAAACACCCAACAAAATGCTGTTCAATTTTACTTATAGATAGGTGTTATGGTATAAGATAGTATAGACACCTTAAAGGAATTCAGGATCAGGATTATCTCCAGCACGGAAAAAGGGAATGTTTTCTTTCTTTAAAACAAACAAAAAACAAGTAAGACAAAACATCAGGATCTGATAGGGAGAGGCGGTGAGTAACTTTTCTGTCAGTATGAAATATTTAAAAATTACATTCTCTGGGGCGCCTGGGTGGCTCAGTCCGTTGGGCGTCCGACTTCGGCTCAGGTCATGATCTCACGGTTTGTGAGTTCGAGCCCCGCATCGGGCTCTGTGCTGACAGCTCTGAGCCTGGAGCCTGCTTTGGATTCTGTGTCTCCCTCTCTCTGCCCCTCCCCTGCTCACGGTCTGTCTCTGTCTCTCAATAATAAACAAATGGTAAAAAAAAATAATAATAAAAATAAAAATTACATTCTCAAACTTATTTTTAATATGTTCACATGATTCAAATTCAAAAGGCACAGAAAGGCATATTGTGAAACTTAAGTCTCCCTCCAACTTATGCCCCAACCAGATCCTCTCCCGGAAGAAAACTACTATTCTACCTTCCCTTCAGGGGGCATCTAGATTCGAAGGCAAATCTGTAAATCTACACCATTTCACCCTTTATTAACTTTTGCATATGAAAACATAATATCCCTCCCACAGTCTATTGTATGGATAAAGCATATTTAACCAGTTCTTTTCAGAGAGACATCTGGGTTTCCTCCAATTGTCTGCTTTTGCAGTCACATACTGAAAATCCTTTAGATGTATGTGCCACACATGTAGCAGTGATCTGAGGAAAATGTTCTAGATACAGAACTGTTGGATCATATTAATTTTAATGTATATTTGTCATTGTAAGGCATATGGCCAAATTGCCCTCTGTAGAGGTTGTACTAACTTATTCTCCCACCAGCAAAGTATGAGAACCTGATTCCAACCACTGTCTTGCCCACCAATAGCATTTCTTTTCACTCTTTGCTGACTTAGATGAAAACAGCATATCAGGGGTGCCTGGGGTGGCTCTGTAGGTTAAGCACCCAACTTTGGCTCAGATGATCTAGCAGTTTGTGTGTTTGAGCCCTCAGTCAGGCTCTCTGCTGTCCTCTCTTCCCCTCTCTGCCCCTCCCCCACTTGTGTAAGCCCACAGGCGCTCTCACTCTCTCAAAAAAAAACATTAAAAAAAGACAAAGAAAAACAGCATTCCACAATGTAATTATACTTCAATAATTGACAAAGCTTCAAAAAATAAAAAATTAGGTCAAATGTAACACTTCTTTTGGGATTCCTTTCCCATGTCATTCTTTATTTGAAATGTTCTTGGGCGCTCACTTGGTGTCACCTTCTTTCTCGATTCATTTTACAGAAGTTATTCTATCATGAAGCTCTTCCCTAGATTAAGTTCCCTCTGGCTCCATAGCATTTCTGATTCTACTCATCACAAGCAAGGCCCCTCCATTTAGTGTTGTTCAAAGTTTTTGAGGTGAGTAGGAAGCTTTATGTCCCAAATTGAAAGATGTAAAATGCTTTTTTATGAACTCATGGATGAGAGTCAAAAGCATTTTCAAAGAATTTTCAACTCAATACCATTCAAAAAAAATTTTTTTTTAACGCTTATTTATTTTTGAGAGAGAGAGAGCGCGCGCGCGGGCCCACCAGCATGCGCCCGCACACACGAGCAGGAAAGGGGCAGGGAGAGTAGGAGACAGAATTGGAAGGAAACAGGGTCCAGGCTCCAAGTTGTCAGCACAGAGCCCGACGCTGGGCTCGAACTCACAGAACTGTGAGATCATGACCTAAGCCCAAGTCGGATACTCAACCGACTGGGCCACCCAGGTGCCCCAACTCAACACCATTCACTGCGCAGGCACCCCTCAGGTCTCTGTAGAGCCCCAAAACAGCGTCTGCACTCAATGAACCCCAATCCTTAGCAGCATGAAGCAAGGTCTGCAATACAGGGAAAACGACAGTCGGGAAGAGGAGACGAGGGAGTGGGTACCAATTCCCAGAGTGTGGAGCTATCACAGAGGTGCCAACTGAGGTGCTCTCTGGCACGAGTCTTCCAGAAAGCTGAGTTGGGGCATCTTGGCGCGCCAAACCTACGGCCCAGGCCCGGCCCCACGGACGCCTAGCGCGAAAGGGACCCTGGGCATCAGGCGATGGCAACTCCGAGACTCCAGCCCACCCAGGCTTGGAAATAATTAGAACCCGCAGCCAACGCTTCGGGGCCCGAGATTTTGCAATGACAGCGCGATCTCCGGCTTTTCTTGGGAAACCTCGCCAGCCAGCGAGGTTGGACTCCCTCAGCTGCAACCCGCGGGCCCCCGACCCTGGGCCTGGGTGTGCCGCTGAGGAAACTGAGGCAGGCAGGCCGAGGTCCAAGGTCACACCAGGTGGCAGCAGCCCCGCCCCGCCCCGCCCCGCCCGCCTGTTGCAGAACCCGCCCGCGCGCAGCGCGGAGGGTCGCGGCTAGGAAGGCCCGCCGCAGGTGACAGGCCTTCCCGAGAGCTAGAAGGCCGGCGGGTCCCGCCTACAAGCGGAGGCCTGGTACTTCTGCGAGCGCCAGCTCCCCACCCCGGGCTGCGCCCGGGGGTCCCGCCCGCCGCGCCCCCGCCACGTCAGGCCGAGGGCTAGCCTCAGGCCGCCACTCCCGCGCCTCCGGCCCGCGCCTGCCCCTGTGTCCCCGCGCCCCCCGAGCTGCTCACCCAGGCCCAGCGGCCGCCCGCCGCCTACCACCCGCGCTCTCTGCCGCCTGGCCCGCCCTACCCGCGCTTCGCAGCTCACCTGGTGCCGCCGCAAGCCGAGGCCGCACTCGCGGGAGGCGGGGGCGGGGCGGGCGGGCGGCCGCAGGGCGGGGCCTCAGCGAGTCACATGGCCGCGCTGCGCAGGCGCCGACAGGGTGCGCATGGAGACCAGGGGGCGCCTCACTAGGGGGCTGGGGGAAGGGCGCCCGGCCGGGGCAGGAGGAGGGGCGCCGCCCCAAGCAGCTCTTGTGCGGTTGCGGCTCCGGTCTTGGCTCAGTGGAGAAGGGCTACAGCCGCCCGGGTGAACGTGCGTCTCTGCATCTGGCTTAACTTAACTCTTGACACCTAGTGGGGCTGAATAAATGAATAAGTGAATAAATAGAGCAATGCCTTTTGGGGAGGGTCGCGCCCGTAAATCTATTTCCTCCTTTCTTCTCTCGTTTCATCTCTCCTTCGCTCTCACTTATTCATCCCTCACTCACTCATTCCTTCGATCCCTTCCCTCCTTTATTCCTTTTCTCCTCATTATCTCTCTCACTCATTCTCATTCATTCCATCTCTCAGTCATTGCTTCCTTCCCTCCTGGTCCCTTTAGGCCCCCTGTTGATCGCCTGCCCTCTGCTGGATCTTGGAGAGAAAAGATGAACACGGTCAGAGTGAACAGGTATTTTCCTGTTTACTAAGATTCTGGAGTAAGTCCAATTCCCATTCCAAAGACCCCAGCAGTCTGCCAGAAGGCTCTTGGCGTTCATTTTTCCACACCTCACCTGCAAGAGGATCTTGTCCTCCGAGGCTCGTTTGTAATTGCCCTGTCCAGAGGTTCCAGCCAGCAGAGCCTCCTGATAGATAAAGTTGGGGTGTTCCACACCGTTTTTGATGAGAGGTGTTATGGAGGGTGGTGGAGCTGTGGTGGAAGGATGTGGCTAGGGATGGCTCCTGGTTAAAAAGAAAGGTGTAGGGGAATGTAGAAGAGGAAGAGAGGCACTGTCCTGGCTGAGCCCACACAGCTGCCCAAGAGTCTAGACAAGGGTCAGGAGAGTAGGACCAGACTCCAGGACCAGAGGTTCCCAATAGGAGTGGACTTCTGGGAAGGCTTTCTGGAGGAGGTGACCCCCTAGCTACACAACAAATTAGAATTTGGGGGGAGTGGGAAAAGCATTCCAGAATGAGGAATGTCAGCAGAGGCACGAAGATGAGATCCAGAGGAATGAATGGTCCAGAGGCCACCAGGAGTTTCTGACCCTGAAGGTAAGACGAAAGCAGACACTACCTCTGGAGGTGCAGGTGGATGTGGCCGGGAGGGCAGCCTTCAGCGAGGGATGGCAGATGCCAAGGTGGGTTGCAGACTCTGGACTACAGGATGGGAGGAGGCCAAGTATAAGGGCAGCAGTGAAGCTATAGCCTCAGATGGGCAGGGAGTGCAGACAGGTTGGCGCTGGCTGGAAACCCGGGAAGGACACAAGTTCTCCACTGCACATGAATGATGTGGGAGGAAGAGTGAGCCCAAGAGATGGTGCAGAACAATGAGGCTACCCACATCACAAGGACATTGGAACAAGAGCAGGTTTGGGGGAAGACTAGGATCACTTTGGCCCCAGGCAGAGTAAGGAAACTACACATGTCCAGCTAAGGACCTTTCAGCCTAGAGGTAAAGTCATGGACATCATGCACTTTAGCCAGAGGTGATACACCGAACTAGTACATGTGTGATGAAAGGAGAGTGAGTTGAAGACAGAGCATGAGGCACATTGATGTTCCAGGGGACACCCAGAAAGCAGGAACCCATAGAGGAGACAGGGGAAGAGTAATCTCAAAGGTCCACGTGTGAGGGTGGCCCCAGAGGGGACAGGAGGCAAAGCCCCTGGATCTGCTACGGGGAGGCCTTTGGTGTGTTTACAGGAGCCCTTCCCTTGGAGTGGCAGAAGCCAGCCTTCAGTGACTGAGGTGTGAAAGGAGGAGAGGACAGGGGACGGGGAAGACCGGAAGATGGCAGGGATGGGTCTGGCCTCCGACATGAGGACAGATGGGACCACAGCTTGAGAAGAGACTGAAGACAGCACCTTCAGGATGGAGGGAGGAGCTGGAGGGTAGAGAGAATGAGAATGAGTGAAGGGGAGCAGGCCAAGAGCAAAGTGGGATGCTGGCCAGGACTGAGAAGAGAGGACATTCCCAAGTCTTCTCAGAGCTAGAGCGACCATCATCTCAAAATGTACTCAGATCAGGGACTCCTGGATGGCTCAGTTGCTTAAGTGTCCAACTCTTAATTTTGGCTCAGGTCATGATCTTGTGGTTCATGAGTTCGAGCCCTACATCGGGTACTCCACTGACAGTATGGAGCCTGCTTGGGATTCTTTCTCTCTCCCTCTCTCTGCCCCTTCCGCACTCTCTCTCTCTCCTCTCTCTCTCTCTCTCTCTCTCTCTCTCTCTCTCTGTCAAAATAAATAAATAAAACTTAAAAGTTAAAAACAAAAAGATATTAGGAATTTCCAGTTAAGTGGAAATGGACATGAATGGAGAATACTCAAAAGAGGATAAACAAATCATTTAATGCCTGAGAGAATCATCAACATCAGTGAAAGAAAAAACAAAAACACAAATGATATAATAAATATATCAGTGAATGTTTTTTGCAACATATATAACAGACAAAAGATTATTATCCAGAATAAATAAGGAACTTCTAAAAATTGAGAATGAGAAAGTCAACCAGCCAGAAAAATAGTAAAAGATATTTACTAGAAACTCACAGAAAAAGAAGTCCCAGTGGCTATAAACAAAGGAAGTCAAGTTCAATTTCATTAATAATCAGGAAGTGCAAACACTACACCACGTTTTCACACATTGTTAATGAAAAAATTAATCTGACAGTTGTTAAAACAGTAAGGAAGACTATTCAGGAAGGCTATGGTAATAGGGGTATGTCAATAGGGAAAGAGATCAGGCTCCACCCTGAATACAGCAAAGAGAGCTGGGGATTTATAGCCAAAGAGCAGACTGAGAGGATCAGTAGATGTAAGAGTACTAAAATCAGACATCAAGATAGGGAGATTCTTGCTAAACTGGCCCACCAGGGTTATCAGAGCTGGGGGATGAAGAACTTGACTAGATATCAAAGGTGGGGGATGCTCCCTAAACTGACTTAGTAGAATTCTTTGCTAAGGCTGAGCTAGGTAGGCCAAGGGGGCCAAGGCTGAGGCCTGGTTGAGAAGAGGGCTCAGAGAAGCCTGACTAAAGTTCGGTCAAGGAGAGTCTCTTTGTCAACATCAGCAAGGCAAATATAAAATAGGATGAGATCCAGTGTTGGTTGGTGTGGGTAAGAATACATACATTGATGATAAGAATGTAAATCAGAATGACAAGTTTGGAGCACACGGTGTTTTTAAAATATATCTGCAAATTCTTTGACTCTCCTCCCTTCAAAAAGTAAAGCCTAATCTTCCTCTCCTTGAATATGGGCGGTACTTAGTGACTGCCTTCCAAGGAATGGAATGAGGCAGAAGAAAAAGCCTGTGGTTTTCAAGGCCAGGTCATATAAGGTTTTGCAGCTTCTGTCTTGTTGAGTCTGCAGCAAGTGAGCCACCATGTCCTGAAGTCACTCAAGCAGCCCTAAGAAGAGGCCTCCACAGAACGAACACCTCTGTCAAAGCCAGCCACTAGCTTGCTGGCCACGAGTGAACTGTATTGGAGGTCGATCCTCCAGTCTCTCTGCCAGACTATAGTCTTCTGAAGTCCCACATCTACCTGGAACTTCAAGGGAGACTGAGCCAGGACCTGGCTAACCTTCCCCAGAATTCCTGACCCCTAAAAACTGTGAAAAATAGGAGGGGGACCTGGGTGGCTCAGTCAGTTAAGCGTCTGACTTCGGCTCAGGTCATGATCTCACGGTTTGTGAGTTCGAGCCCTGTGTTGGGCTCTATACTGAGAGCTTAGAGCCTGGATCCTGCTTTGGATTCTGAATCTCCCTCTCTCTCTGCCCCTCCCCCACTCACTTGCGCTCCATCTCTCTCTCTCAAAAATAAATAAATGTTAAAAAAAAAAAAAAAACAACTGTGGGGGCGCCTGGGTGGCGCAGTCGGTTGAGCATCCGACTTCAGCCAGGTCACGATCTCGCGGTCCGTGAGTTCGAGCCCCGCGTCAGGCTCTGGGCTGATGGCTCAGAGCCTGGAGCCTGTTTCCGATTCTGTGTCTCCCTCTCTCTCTGCCCCTCCCCCATTCATGCTCTGTCTCTCTCTGTCCCAAAAATAAATAAACATTAAAAAAAAAATTAAAAAAAAAAAAACTGTGAAGGGCGCCTGGGTGGCTCAATTAGTTGAGTGTCCAACTTCAGCTCAGGTCATGAACTCGTGGTTTGTGAGTTCGAGCCCCACATGGGGCTCTGTGCTGACAGCTCAGAGCCTGGAGCCTGCTTCGGATTCTGTGTCTCCCTCTTTCTCTGCCCCTCCCCTGCTCATGCTCTGTCTCTGTCTCTCAAAAATAAATAAATGTTAAAATTTTTTTTAAAAAACCTGTGAAAGATAGTAAGTGTTTATCACTGCTGTCATAAGCTGCTTGGCTGTGGAGTAATTTTTTATGCAGTAGCATTAGATAACTAATACCCTAAAACAATTGGCAGCAGCTATTACCATTTAAATAAAATGAAAGTGGCTCTCTGCAACCAATGATTCCACTTCTGGGTGTCTGTATTGGAGAAATATCCCCAGAAGGATGTAAGACAGCATGGCAGAGGATGTTTTCAATTGTGAAAAAGCAGAATCAAAGTGAATGTCCATCAATAAACTATGGTGCATTGGCACTGTGGAATGACCTATAGCAGGCGATCTAGAGGTGGTGATGTAGCAATAACTTTCAGTAAGTGACAAGGACAAATTGTGAAAAGATTCATATCCTAACATTTGTGCAGAAAACAACAAGAGCTTTGAGGATTAAAGCCATCCTAAACTTTAGCTCCTTGTCTCCATCAAGATGACTTCTTATTATGCCACACTGGGTGAACAGGACTTTATCCAGAAGGATGAGGTTGCAAATAACTGTATTGTTTCTTTCAGGAACTTCCTGAGAATCTATTCATCTGAACAATAGGCTATTCAACTAGCCCTAGCCACCATCAGAAGGAATAGTCCCATGTCAGTACAGCAGATAGCTCAATGCGTAGCAGATAGCTCAAGACAGGGTGCCTTCAAGACTTTTTACTCCTCAGGGCTGTTTCCAAACCCTCCTCTAGCTGTGCCCATAACCCCCAAACTATTATATATCAGGAGTTCTGCCCAATTCTACTCTGGCTCCAACACTAAAAGACCTGCCCCCACCAAGCCTTATAAATTCAGTTGACCTTGAAACAACTTGGATTGGAACTGCACAGGTCCACTTACACATGGACTTTTTACAGTAGAGTACTGTAAATGTACTTTCCTTTATGATTTTCTTTTTAATAAATAAATAAATAAATAAATAAATAAATAAATAAATAATTTATTTAAGTAGACTCCATGTCCAACGTGGGGCTTGAACTCACGACACATGCTCTACTAACTGAGGCAGCCAGGCGCCCCCTCTTACAATTTTCTTAATAATAGTTTCTTTTCTCTAGTCTACTTTGTTGTAAGAATACAGCATATAATAAGTATATAAAATAGGTGTTAACTGGCCATGTTATCAGTAAGAGTCCCAGTCAATAGTAGGCTATTAGTAGTTAAGTTTGGAGGACTTAGAAACGATTTGCAGATTTTCAGCTTTGCAGGAGTTGGCAACACTAACCGCTGAGTAGCTCAAGGGTCCGCTGTGTAAACATCCTGCCTTTGACCTCTTCCACCCACACAATTCCATTCTCTCACACACACAATTAACAATAATTTCTTAATATCACCAAGTAGTCAAGGGATCACATTTCCCTATTATCCTATACACGTTCTTCTTTGTTGCTTTTTGAAGTTTATTTGAATCAAGATCCAAACGAGGATCTCATACTCATAGTTCATATAGTTGGGATACCTCGAAAGTCTCCTTTAATCTTTGAGTTCCCTTTCATGTTGTATTTTTCTTCTTGTTGAAGAAACCAGGTCCTTTGATCTGTAGTTTCACCCAGACTGAATTTTGTAGTCTACAATGTGACAACCGCTGGTGGGCATGCAAAGTGCTTTCTTCTTGGAAAAAAGTAGAAAATTGTAAAAATTATGTGATAGGCACTTAAGGAAAATTCATGCTTCAAGGGGTACTGTGCGTTGCATAGAATACACCCTTCTCATCTATCGGATTCTAGTCTTTCCTTACCCTAGCTGATTTACTACTCTGTCCAATGTAGATAATAGCAAAATAATTCTTGTCCGTAGACATGCAAATCATATCAGGTGGAGATTCAAATGGTTTCTCTCGCCCACTGCAGAAGAGGCCAGTTTTATCTCATTTACATATTCAGTGCAATATTCTCAAATACTAAAAAGCTGGTAATATATTACCAGCTTCCTCTTTCTTTCTTTCTTTCTTTCTTTCTTTCTTTCTTTCTTCCCTTCTTTCTTTCTTTCTTTCTTTCTTTCTTTCTTTCTTTCTTTCTTTCTTTCTTTCTTTCTTTCGTGTAGCCACCACACCCAACATGGGGCTTGAACTCAGGACCCTGATCAAAAGTTGTACGCTTGGGCAGCTTAGGTGGCTCAGTCTGTTGAGAGTCCGACTCCGGCTCAGGTCATGACCTCATGGCTTGTGGGTTTGAGCCCTGCATCGGGCTCTCTGCATTCATCCAAGAGTCTGCTTCAGATCCTCTGTCTCCCTCTCTCCCTCTCTCTCAAAAATAAATAAACATTAAAAAAAAAAAAAAAAAGACTTGCATGCTCTACCAACTGAGCCAGCCAGGTGCCCCTAACAGCTTTCTCTTCAGTAAGTTACTATCTGCTTGAAAGTTATGATTTTACCTATTTTAAAAAATTATTCTATAATATGTTTAATGCATGAATTTAGAGCTTACAAATGTATGTCCCCAGGACCCAAGACTCAGGTCTGGGCTGCGGAAATTTTCTGAAACACTAACAGAGATCTGTGCACAAAGATGTTTGTCACACATTATCTGTAATAGGAAATGAAACATCCACAATCTAAAGGTCCAAGAACAGGGGAATGACTAAGATGACAGATTTCATAGTCAGTATATGATACTATTACTAAAATTGTATTTTACACCGGTTACAGTTGATTGTTTATAGGTTTTCCCATGATGTAGTTTTATAATCTAAATTATAATTAGGGACGCCTGGGTGGGTCAGTTGGTTGACCCTGGGTGGGTCAGTTGGTTGGGTCCAGCTTTGGCTCAGGTCATGATCTCATGGTTCATGGGTTTGAGCCGCACGTCGGGCTCTGTGCTGGCAGAACAGAACCTGGAGCCTGCTTCAGATTCTGTATGTCCCTCTTTCTCTGCCCCTCCCCCACTTGCACTCTGTCTCTGTCTTTGTATCTCTCTCTCTCTCCCAAAAGTAAATAAACTTAAAAAAAAATTTTTTTAAGAAAAAAACAATAAATAAATAATAATTAAAATTCTAATTGCTAAATATTTGTTAATCCTTGGGAGATGCTGATTCTACAATGGTAGGTTTACAGCACAGGATCAAATGGCAGCTACACCATGATTTGTTGTATTTTTTAAACTAATAGAGGGAGAGAGAAAGAGAGAAAAGGAAAATTTATCAAAATATAAATAATGGCTGCCTTTGATAGATGGGATTTATGTTTGGTCCTTTCTAAAGTTTTCATGTATTGTTTGTAGAAGCAATAATCACCGCCACTGCCCCCCACCCCCATCCACACACAAAGAGGTGATTGGAGGCTCCAGGTTAACACAGTAGAGGGTGCTAGGGTGGAAAGAGGGGCAGCTGAGTACCTTCCATGGATTGAGCACCAAAACAAGGTGGGGAATCAGAGGGGTCCTCACATGAGGCTGAAGGGAGACAGAGACAAATGCTCAAAGATCATGTGCAAGGCTCCCTACAGGGAAGTTTCATCTGCCCCAGAAGCTTCCAGCTCCCAGTTCCTGCAGGGCCCAGGATCATATTCATAAAATGTGTGGCCAGTGACAGGATCCAGCAATGGCAAGGTAGCCTGCAGGAACCAGGAGGGCAGAGACTTTACCTTCAAGTGGTGTGGGATATTGGTCAAGCCTGGGAATGGCTTCAGCTTCCTCCATCATTTCCTTTTCAGGGTCTAAACTACCCACTTTCACACTGAGGTCCCCAGGGGGGTCTGCAGGTGCTGAGAGAGTACAGGTCCATTTCAGGATCCATCTTCCCATGGACTTCCTGTCTCCCTGAGGCTAGGAAGTCTATGGTTGTCTCTACCTCCTCTCCTTCCCTGGCCACCCATCCAGATTCTAACCAAAGACCACTGCCCTAGGAGTTACCACCTCTGGGCCGCAAAGGGACAAGTAGAAATAGAGCTCTGGAGCAAACAGCAAAGGGGGTAGCACTTAATTTTATCCCAGTGACAAACTCTTGACAAGCTCCCAGTCTCTGTCTGTCTGTGAATCTCTGTGTCTATCAGCCTTCCCAAAATAGAGTGCAGAAGGGGGAGAAATGTCAATGCTCATTTTGGTTAAACATGATAGGAAGTTCACTCTCTACTTTCAGAACCCTAGGAAGTCTCAGTCTCATTTGCCCAAGGATTTGACAGTGAGGACTGGCTTTACCAATGAGGTTATGAGGCCAATGTTTTCCATAAATTGATGAATGGAATGTGCAGGCCCAAGGACATGAAGAACAAATGCAGGGGTGGTTGAGGCACCTGGGTGGCTCAGTCGGTTGAGCGTCCCACTCTTGATTTTGGCTCAGGTCATGATCTCACAGTTTGTGGGATTGAGCCCTACATTGGGCTCTGCACTGACAGTGTGGAGCCTACTTGGGATTCTCTTCCTCCCTCTCTCTCTCTCTCTCTGCCCCTCCCCTGCTCTCTCTCTCAAAATAAATAAATAAAATACAGAGGTGCTTGGGTGGTTCAGTTAGTTAAGTGTCCACCTCTTTTTTTTTTTAATTTTTAATGTTTATTTTTGAGAGAGAGACAGACAGACAGAGTGTGAGCAGGGGAGGGGCAGAGAGAGACACACACACACAGAATTCAAAGCAGGCTGCAGGCTGTGAACTGTCAGCATGCGGGGCTCGAACTTGTGAACTGTGAGATCATGACCTGAGCTGAAGTTGGATGCTTAACTGATTGAGCCACCCAGGTGCCCCAAGTCCAACTCTTGTTCTAAGCTTAGGTCTTGATCTTGGGGTCATGAGTTCAAGCCCTATGTTGGGTTCTGCACTGGGCATGAAACATACTTAAAAAAAAAAAAAAGAAAAAAATGCATTTGGAGCCCATATACAATATAGGATACACTGCAGTCATACCTTTCCAGTGATGCACAGAAAAGTATTTAAATGTCAACTTAAGAATATGCAAGAGTGGGGTACCTGGCTGGCTCAAACGGTAGAGCATGTGACTCTTCATTTCCGGGTCATAAGTTTAAGCCCTATGCTGAGTGTGAAGCCTACTTAAAAAAATTAATATGTGTAAGAGAGTGGCGATGGTTGTCCAACCTCATGAATGTGTGAATAATACTAAAAAACACTGAATTATACACTTTAAAATGGTGAATTATATGGTATGTGAATTATGTCTCAATTTTTAAAAAGTGCTTATTTATTTTTAAGAGAGAGAGAGAGAGCACATGCATGCACACAAGTGGGGGAGGGGCAGAGAGCGAGAGGGAGACAGAATCCTAAGCAGGCTCCAGGCTCTGAGCTGTCAGCACGGAGCCTCATGCAGGGCCTAAACCCACAAACTGTGAGATCATGACCTGTGCCAAAGTCGGATGCTTAACCAACTGAGCCACCCAGGTGCTCCAAATTATATGTTTTTTAAAAATGTGCAAGAGGAAAACAAATGTGCAAGAGGGATATAGATAGGGTCATCAACTATGCCAGTTGGCCTAGATTCAGGGAGTTGCAGAGATGCAGGAATCTCAGAACTAAAGTCCACAGAGTCCTAGAGAAACCAGAACAAATTGATCATCCTAAATACAGAGTTTTAAAACTTATTTTCAGGAGAATGAGCAAAAAAAGCTTGAAGATGTGAAAAGCTTTCTTATAGACTCAAGACCTGAAACCCTGTAGGCAAGAGGGGCCTTTCTGGGAAAACTGTCACGATTTCCTCTCTCAATTTCCACCCCACCCTAAGCTCCTGCCTGGGACACCCAGACAGGGGGTGTACCCAGCCTAGCCTGGGCCTGGCACTCAACAGGCAACAGTAGGTGCCAGCTCATACTCTCTGAGGCTCATGTTGGTGATTGTCCACTTGGCACTTGTGGACCATTTTGGCTCAGAATTTTTGCCACTTATCCTCCCTTCCCTTTGGCACTGACAAGGGCCACATATATCCTACCCAGCAGAACTTTTATCCTTCTAAAAGCATCCTCAGGCCCTCTTACTCCCTTGCATCCTACCTCCAGCTCACTTGCCTCCACCCAACAAGTCTGTGTGGTATCTGGCCACCAGCGAGGATCTGGGCTGTGTTCTCCATGAACAGGACATGGCTCTTGGGCCAAGCAAGATTTCCCATGTCTAAAACTTAATAAACGTGATTTAGTTTAGGCTCCTTACATCCCCACCCCTTACAAAATACAGTGGGATATGAGATTCTGCAAGTCTAACAGAAGCAGTAACAAAAGTCTGTCTATCTGGTCACGCTTTGCATGTGGCGCTGCAAGGTAGTGGCAGGAAAGCAGAACCTGGACCATGTTGGCACAGTACTCGGCTCACAGTAGGTGCTGATAAATATTTGACAGATAAACAATCTTTCCATTTCATTTGTAGACTGCTAGCAGCTCTGCCCAAACGTGCGGATCTCATTGATTTGGTGAGACTAGCACGCAGTAGGGTCGCAAGAAATGCAGGTGGCCAGCGTGGGCCTGCCAAGGGCAGTATCAGGACTACTATGCAGCCATGTTTCCCGCCCACCGGCTCTCGTCAGCCCAGAGCATGTGGGCTCAACGTCCCGCGCGACAGCCGCGGTGGGAGAGAGGCCAGCGATTTGGGGTACGCGGGAGGGGGCGGGCGCCGAGAAGTCACCCCGCTGGGCCTTGAAACTCCATTTCCCATAGGCCCTCGCGCGCGACTCCATTTCCCACAATCCCCGCTCGGCTTCCGGCGCGGCGGAGGCGCCTCCAACGGCTTCCGGGTTTAGGCCTGGCGCTGCGGTAGAGGCGGCGGCAGCGGCAGCGGCGGCAGAGCGGGACGCGGGCGGTGGGAGCGGAGGGACCGGCATGGACGTTTCGGGGCAGGAGACCGACTGGCGGAGCGCCGCCTTCCGGCAGAAGTTGGTCAGTCAAATGTGAGTAGGGGCCGGTCTAGAGGCCGAGATCCCCGGACCTTTCCCCCCTCAGCCCCCCTGCGCGCGGAGGGCGAGGCCGGGCCGGACCCGTGGGAGACCTAGGGCGGCCGGACCCGCGGGGGCTTGGGGGTGCCGGGAGGCCCAAGGCGCCAGGGACTCGCGTGAGTTACAGGGCGCGGCCGAGCCTTCGGCTGTCCCTTCCGTTCTTCGCTGATACGGACTGTTCGTTAGCTTTCCTGGGGCCGAACTCTGCAAACCAGCGAGCCCTGGGTTATGAGTCATCGTCCTGAGCTTTCTCATTCGTCATTTGTGTGCTTTGGTTGCAGACTTTCCCCTGCTTTGAATCACACTGAATTCGAAAAAGGAAAGGGGCAGCCCGTGGCGGCTTTAGCAGATCTGGGTGTTTTGTGATTCCTCTTTAAGAAAAGCGCATCAGAATGAGAGAAAGAAATTGGAAGAGGGTGGCTGGAGGATGAGGTTCGGAGGCTAGGTGCTTGGGGCTGAGGGCGGTAGGGGATGGAGAATCTAGGGGTAACCTGCCTCCGCCGCCCCCCCAGTCCCGCCCCAGTGTGGATTTCTCGAGGGTTGGCAGGAAGAGGTTGTCAGGAAGCGACCTTTGGTTGGGAGGACGGAATGAAGAGCTGGGGTTAGTTAGTGCCTTGTCCCCAGTTTCAGCTGCTGAACCCTTCCATGCTGCCAGTGCGCCCTAGGCTTCACCACCGACTACTTGTTTCGTTTAGCAGTCTTTTACTGAGCTTACTGGTGTGGTGATAGCCACAAATTTACCTGAGACAGCTTCTGCCCTCGGGGAACGCGCTACCACAAAGGAGTAGTTACAGTGCCTTCTTTCTTCTGGGAGGAATTGTCAGTTTGCTTGAGCAGACCAAGAGCAGTCTGTGGAGTAGGTAACGAATAAACTGAGCCCTAAAAAAACAAGTAGGAGTGTGAAAGGCCATCGTTCCAGGCTGAAGAGTGGAGAAGTGTGAATGCTCACTGCATGGAGGACATTGCTGTAGGCTGGTTTCTGGAGTTTGAGGAGTAAGGAGGTTCAGGAGATGGTAATGGAATGAGGGTGAGCAGGTGCTGACATGTAAGTGGTGGGAGTGCTGTGCTAAGGAGTTGAGCCTGTATTTGGCATGTGGCCTGCTTTGAGGTAGTGAAATGCCAAAGTTGGGAAGATTCCCTGAGTCCCTGGAGATGGATCAAGAACAGAGGAGAGAGAGAGAGAGAGGCCAATTAGGCCATTATGAGTTTTGAACTCTTGGGGTTTGGGGACCTTTCATTTTTCATCCCTATATTCTTACTGCTAGATCACTGCCTGTCACGTTGCTCCATAAAATGGTTGTGGAATGACCTAGTCTGCAGGAGATTATAAAGGTCTGCAGTAGACAGTGGTGGAAACTGAAAGAGGAAGACCATTCCAGAGATAGGGGAGAGCAAGCATAGACAGTTCTTGATGACTAACTGGAGGGGGTGGAATGCAGCAGTGTGGAAGGAAGGAAGTGGGATGGAATGCTGGGAAGCCTCTTAGTACAGTGGAAGGCATAGGGACTGTAGAGTTAGTGGCTCTGGGCACTGCCATGGAATAGTCTGGGGACAATTCTGCAGATATTGCAGAATCTGATAATATTGGGTTTTTTTGTTTTTTGGCTTTGGGGTTTTTTGGATGCCCTGGAGTTGTCTATAGCTGAAATCTTAATGGATGGTCCACTTCAGAGCTCCTGCAAGAAAAGCCCCCAGGGCAGTGATTTCTCTTTGGGGAGACCAAAGAACCAGAAGGATGAGTTGTCATCAAAGGAAATTGGGGAGGGTGGGGGGAGAGTCAGAGGTTAAGGAGGGCGATTGAAGAGTCTCTGGGTGTCAAGGACTGACTGTATACTTCATAATTCAACTTCCTTCTGCTTCTAGGGTAGTTGGATTCTTTCTTTTCTTTTCCTTTCCTCCCTTCCCTTCGCTTCCCTCGCTTCCCTTCTCTTCCCTTCGCTTGCCTCCGCTTTGCTCCCCTCCCTTCCCCTCCCCTCCCCTCCCCTCCCTTTCCTTTCCTTTCTGCCAGATAGCTGCTTGTGTGTTAGTTTTTCCCTAGTTGCCGTAACAAAATACCACAAATACAGTGGCTTAAAACAACACAAATTTATTACCTGGCAGTTTCTGTAGATCCGAGATCTAGGTGGACTCAGCTGAGTCTTCTGCTTAGGGTCTTACAGAGCTGAAATCAAGACGTTGGTTAGGTGTGCATTTTTTCCCCCAGAGGCTCTGCAGTAGAATTTGCTTTTCAGGCTCATTCAGGTTGTTGGTCAGATTCAGTCTATGCAGTTGTAGGACTGAGGTGTTCTTGTGCCTTACTATTTGTTAGCCAGTGGTCAGTCTTTGTTCCTGGAAGCGGCCTGTATTCAGTCTCACACTTTGTATTTTGGCCCCCTCCATTAGGTGTGGGTTCTTCTACTGCATCTTTCTGACTTCAGCCAAGAAAATTCTCTAGTAAAGACTCAGATTAGATTGGAGCCGCTCAGATAATCCAGGGTGATGTTCCTATTTTAAAGTGCATAACTTTAATTATCTCTGTAAATATAACGTAGCGTGTTCATGGATTCCCATGGACACCTTTGGGAGCCCTTCTGCTACCACTGCTGGGATGAGCAGTTTCAGAGGTTGTCTGCCTAACATGATGTGGTGTTCTGAGTTTGCAGATTTGTCTGTTTTATCTCTATGGTTCACTTTAAAAATCATGATTCTTGGTACCTTGATTTGTTGCGTTCATGGGTTTAATTCTGACTTCCTCTGGTGTTCATGCTGTTGGTTGAAGGTGGATATCTTGGGAAATGTTTTGAACCTGAGTAGTTTATAGATGAGTGAGGGAGTAAAGAAAGCATAGTGAAGAGCTGGGGAGTTTCAACAGAAGGAGAAGCATCTGATAGCTCGTTCACTCTCTCCATCTTGCTCTTGAGTATCTACCAAGAGAACAGTGCTTCAGATCACAGGCCCAATAATCTAGTCTCTTGTCCATCATGAGAAAAAGCAGTTTTGAGTTGGGGCTGGTTAGGAGAGCCCTTGCAGGGACTCTCTAGTATAGCCTTTTCTTAGCCCTCCACCGCCTCTACCTGATTTGGGCCCATTCTGGACTGCACCTCCCCTTGCTCTCTGCTGCCCTGCTGAAAACCTTCTGTGACTTCTCTTAGCATTAATAAGACTCCAGGTGGCCTGGCCTAGTCACCTCTTCTCAAACCCCCCAGCTTGCTCCATTCTCTCTGGTTTTTCAGCTTCTTGAACACTCTTTAAGTTTTTTTTTCTCTCTTTTTAAACAAGTTATTACCAAGTATTTAGGGTATTTGACAGTGGGTAGACTCCCCCCCCCCCCCCCCTTATGACCAGTTTCTCTTCCTTTCCTTTAAATGTCTGCTTAAATAACAAATACTCCAGATCCTTCCCTGCCTACCTGGCCAAAGTGGGTCACCTCCTTCGATGTGTTGGATCTCAGCCCCTTGTAGTTTCTGGTGGGACCCCAGTCCTATGAAACATGGCACCTGGCAAATAAAACACTTGTTGAGATGTGCAAGAGTAAGTGTTTTCCTAGAGGCTGCGTGAACCGCTCTCTCTACAGTGGTCTTCTTTACCTGTGCCAGCGTGCATTGTGAAGCTCTGGAAACCCCATTTTCTCTACTTGTTAGCCCAAGTGACCATGTGCAGGATACTTAACCTTTCTGGATCATCATCTTTATCTATGAAATGGCTGGAGTCCAGTCTGTCTTAACAGGGAAGGTGGAGGGAAAATAAAAAGACCTCCACCTGAGCCCTAGCAGATGCCTCCTCCTTAGGCTCTTGCAGGAGTAGGAGCCCTGGAAGGTGAAGGTGAAACCCCCAAGGCTGGTTATGGGAGTTGATGACACTTAAAGGAGCTCGTGGGGAGGGTAGTTGTGATGTTGTTGGTGAGTTCAGATCATTTCTTCATTGAACATCTACCGTCCCCGCAGCACTCCAGGAAAAGCCCCCCTTAGAGTTCTCAAGCTGGCCTTTGTGGGCCTTGGGCCTTCCTGGGGGAATTATTGGATTAGTGTTGACCATGGGTCTGGTCTGTGGGATCCCAGAGAACAAGCATGTATTTGTAGTTGCCAGCACTGTGCCTGGAATGGAGTAGGTAAGCAGTGAATGAATGAAAGGACTTCGTCAATCACTTCTTCCGGTTCTTCTAAATTTTTCTTCCATCTTATTCTTGAGACTTTTTATGCCTCCCACTTCTTAGTACAGCATGTTGCACATATAGACATGAAATAAATAAATGTCTGTTGGGTTGAACAGATTGCAGAGGGGAGGAGATACGGGTGGTGGGGGAAGGGCAGCGTGTATCAGGGCTCTCTACTCAAGTGCCAGGAGATTAGGGAGCATGAAGCAGACTCAGGGCAGACAAGTCAGCCTCTGAAAGAGATTTGAGCTCCAAGTTGGGACCTAGGAGATGGAGAGCTTTCTGCCTGTACCATAAGGAGAAAGTTGAGTGCTACTTAGCCAGAAACGTAATAAAACAAAGCAAAACAAAACATAAGGAACAAAGAACAAACAACTGAATAGCAACTTCCAAGGTCCTGGAGAGGCCTTAGGGAAGAAGGATGGGGAGTGCCCTGAAACTTGCATGTCTAGATTCTGCCTGTGGGTTATGTTTTATCCTCCAAGGAGAAGTGAGCGAGTCTTGGGTGAGCTTTTTCTGTGGCTTATCATGTTCAGGCATCCCAACAGCCTGGTACCCTCCTGGTGCGATTCTGGCCCTTGTTTTCCAGTGGGGAAGTTCCTGAGCTCCTCTGCTTTCTTGATAGCCTGGTCCGTATCTCAACAACTGGGCTGGCTTGCAGGCTTCTGTGTATAAGCCACCACTAAAATGTTCATTCCCTGAGGCCAGGGGCCCATCTGTCTGACCACCTTAAGCCTTGCTGCCCCTGACAGCAATCAGGAAGTGATCGTGGAGCCATTGACTTCAAGAGTCTTGACCCTTGGCCCTACTGCCTCTAGACCAGGAGTGACAGTAACCTGAAGGGATGTGAGCCCTCATCTGCTCAGGGGTCCAGGGCTTCCTCAACAGCAGCAACACAGCAGCTGACATGAACCCCCGCTGCAGGAGGTGACCTATGTTAACCCATTGACTTCATGCCTGCAGGGTCATTCGATGCACTTGTTACTCCTGTTTTTAAGGGGAAGAAACTGAGGTGTAGAGAAGTCACTGCTGCTTATAGTTATGCTCTGCATATTACAAATGAATGTTTGCTGAACCATGGCAGGACAGGAGAGGCAAACTGCCTTATAATCTGAAAGAGGTCATGCCTTTTTTAGGGGTAGAGGGGAGATGGCAGCTCTGGAAATTAACCCAAGCCAAGTGCCAGTGGGCGTCCATTTTAGCAACTCCCTGTGAGTCAGTGTGACCCAAAGAGTGGCGGAAGGGCCAGCCAGCAAGCCTCTGATGATCTTTGGCCTCCACACAGGCTGTAGCCAGCCTCCCAGCCTCACCAGCTCCCTTTTGTAAGAGATCCCACCCACCTGCCACACCTGCAGCCCTTAACATCCATTCCTGACCAGAAGTCTTCCGACTCTTACTACCATTTGTGACAAGGTGGGTGGTTAGCCCAGGCTCCATGTTTGGCATTCCCGGTGGTCACATGATCATCATACCACTGTCATGCAGGGCAGGGGAGTACCCTTTAAAGCATTCCTCAGGGCAATAATGTTGGTTCCATACTAGAGGGCACATTTTTAAAGGAATTCTAATGAATTTTTAAGAATTCAAAATGGAATGTTTAAATCCAGAAACCAAGTAGTATAAAGACCCCATGCCCATGTACCCACATTCAGCTTCAGGCTCAGTCGGTTGAATGTTGACTCTTGAATTTGGCTCAGGTCATGATCCCAGGGTGATGGGATAGAGCCCCACATCAGGCTCTGCGCTGAGCATGGAGCCTGCTTAAGATTCTCTGTCTCCTCCTCTACCCCCTCCCCGGCTTGTGTGCTCTCTCTCTCTCTCAAAAATAAATTAAAAAACAAAACCAAACCCTGAGATCAAGAGTCACATGCTCTGCCCATTGAGCCAGCCAGGTGCCCCAAGTTGGAGAAAGTGAACCATGAACAGGAAGACGCAGACAAACCGACATTCCTCACAAGCTGCTGCTGGAGGCACATAAATGAGGCCATTTTTCTGGAAGGCCATTTGGCAATACCGTTTATTCCCATAAGCTTAAAATGTCTACTTCCTTAGGCGTTTCCTCCAAGGCTATAGGCAGGAGAGTATTCAAAATCTGTTGGCAGTGAGGATGCTCATGTCCACATCAAGTCAGGAGTGGGACAGGGGAGATTAGCCAGCAGTGGAGCTGGATTAGATTTGTTGTGGGAGCTGGAGATGGCAGGTTCAGTGCTGCTGTTAAAAATGACACGGGAAGGGCACCTGAGTGGCTCAGGCAGTTAAGCTCCGACTTGGGCTTAGGTCACGATCTCACTGCATGTGGGTTTGAGGCCCGTGTAGGGCTCTGTGCTGACGTCTCAGAACCTGGAGTCTGCTTCAGATTCTGTCTCCTGCTCTCTGCTCCTTCACCACTCATGCTCTGTTTCTCTCTCTCTCTCTCTCTCTCTCTCTCAAAAATAAATAAACATGAAAACAATTTTAAGAAAATGACATGGGAGAGGGTGTCTGGGTGGCTCAGTTAAGTGTCAACTTTGGCTCAGGTCATGATCTCATGGTTTATGGGTTCGAGCCTCTGCTGTCAGCACAGAGCCTACTTCGGATCCTCTGTCCCCCTCTCTTCACCTTTCCTCCACTTGTGCGCTTGCGCTCTCTCTCAAAAATAAATAAACATTAAAATTGCTTAAAAAAAATGATATGAGACGGGGCGCCTGGGTGGCTCAGTTGGTTGAGTATCCGACTTCAGCTTAGGTCATGATCTCACAGTTTGAATTTGAGCTCTGCCTCGAGCTCTCTGCTGTAAGTGCAGAGGCCACTTTGGATCCTCTGTCCGCTCTCTTTCTGTCCCTCTCCTGCTCATTCATTTTCTCTTATTTCTCTCCCTCTTCCAGTCACTCCCTCCCTCTCCCCACCAATGAATAAACTTTATTAAAAAAAAAAAAAAAGATATGGGAGGGGCACCTGGCTGGCTCAGTCGGTAGAACATTTGACTCTTGATCTTGGGGTTGTAAGTTTGAGTCCCACTTTGGGGTGTAGAGATTACTTAAAAATCTTTTAAAAAAATAACACAAGAGATGTTCATAACCCAATGATACTGAGAACAGGTTAGCAAGCAGAACATGTGGTCCAGATGAAGTGCCCTGTGTGCACATGAGGAAGATGGAGCCATGGTCACAGATAGCTACCATAAGGTGGAAAGTCACATGTGTTCTGCCTTCAGTGTGGATGTCCTCCCTCATCTGGGCCCTGAGTGGCACCACAGCCTTCCTAACATGATTCCTTCCACCCCTTTTAAGAAGCATTCTCCTTTCAGTCTGAAACTGTCCTTCCAGATGGCTTTCCCACCATGCTGGTATGAGAGACCCAGCCAGATGCTCCCTCCTCCATGCCAGGCCCTCTGGTTTCATACTTCTCTGTTCTTTCTCTTCCCTATTGGAGGTTTGGCTTTGGCATCATCCCCTTCTCATGAGCCCTGATGGCTCAGACCATGGCAATTCTTACTTCCTCTTGAGTTTGTAGGGCCCACACTGGGTGCACCCTGGCATGTACTAAACAGATTAACTCTTTTTTGCTATTTTTACACTCATCATTATTTTTTTGCCTTGCCAACAGTATTATGAATTCCTAGAGTGTAGGATCTGGTCTTATACCTCTGTATCTCATTGAGCTCCTGGCATGATGCCTTGGCTTAGATAAGAGGTGCATAATAATCACAGGTAGGATGGTGGAAAGCAGTGCTGGCTTCTCTTCTGATGGCCTTCCAGGGCTTTCTCTCCGTCAGTGCTACCTAAACATTGAACCACTTCGCATTCTGAGCCTTTTTTTTTTAATCAAGACATTTATTTAAAGACGGAGAGTTCAGGGGCGCCTGGGTGGCGCAGTCGGTTAAGCGTCCGACTTCAGCCAGGTCACGATCTCGCGGTCCGTGAGTTCGAGCCCCGCATCAGGCTCTGGGCTGATGGCTCAGAGCCTGGAGCCTGTTTCCAATTCTGTGTCTCCCTCTCTCTCTGCCCCTCCCCCGTTCATGCTCTGTCTCTCTCTGTCCCAAAAATAAACGTTGAAAAAAAAAAAAAATAAATAAATAAATAAAGACGGAGAGTTCAGGGGCGCCTGGGTGGCTCAGTTGGTTAAGCATCTGACTTCGGCTCAGGTCATGATCTCCTGGTTTGTGGGTTCAGGCCCTGCGTTGGGCTCTGTGCTGACAGCTCAGAGCCTGGAGCCTGCTTCAGATTCTGTGTCTCCCCCTTTCTCTGCCCTTCCTATGCTCATGCTCTGTCTCTGTCTCTCAATAATAAACGTTAAAAAAAAAAAAAAAATTTAAAGATGGAGAGTCCAGGCAGTTAGTAGGTGGTTCTGTTTAACAGATAAACAAATGAGTATCCAATCCTGGAGAACAAAGAAGATACATTAGAAGCCCAGGCATAATAATCTTGAAACCTATACTGTGATGGAGATGCTCCCTTCCATTTTAATAACAAATCACTTGCTAACATGGTGAGGGTTAATAAAGATCACTGATTGAATGAGTTAAGTATCTTGAGGTGGCATAGCTGTTACTTAGAGCAGTGAGCCTTTGGAGAAGACATTGACCTCTTGAAGTCCCTGTTCTCCTTACTTTGAGCTTTTTATTTTGAGAGTGTTTCAAACATGCAGAATTGTAAGGATAGTATAGAGTGCTTGGGTACACCCTTCCCTCAGGTTTACCCATTTTCTCATTTATACACATCTTGGAGCTCATGCTTGGTGAATGACAGCCAAGTTCCGTCTTGCTTCCTCCTCCTTCTGGACCCTGTTTTCTCTTTGCCCTTGGCCCCACAGTCTTCTCTAAGTTCCCCACCTGGGAATCTGCTGGGGGGGGGTGGGTAGGGGTGGGTAGGGAATAGGAGTGACCCAGCTGCCTTTGAGCTGACCCACTCGCATCCAGTCCAGGAGAGGGACAGGCAGGTGGGCACATCCAGACTAAGGGGCCTGGACCAGAACTCCCCCCTCTCCACACCTCCAGAGGCTCATCCTTCTTTTCTGCCCCCTCTCCCCTTTCTGACTCCCTCTCAATCCTCATCAGAGGTGATGTTTTATTGAGTGATCTGGCCACTTGTAACATGGAGCACCTGTTACAAAGAATGCCAGATTTGCTCTGAGAAACCCTGATGGAACACTCTGTGCCCTCCAAAAGCCATGGGTCTGCTCTGATTCATGCTGGAGGGATTCAGGCCTGTGAAAATGCAGAGCAAATCCTCACCAGGTGCTGTGTACTAGGAACTCAGGCTCAAGGCCAATCCAGTCCAACCTGAGGATGGGGTCAGGGCTCTGGTTGTCTCACATGGTGCCTCTCTATATTGAAGTATAACAAACCTACTTCAGTGAATGACAAAAGGACACATCTTCAGCATGACACTACCAGATGAATGTTCACACATGAAAACACCCCCTTAGCCACAGCCCAGGCCTGCATCTGGAACAGGCCCAGCACCCAGCAGGCTCCCTGCTGTGCTTCAGCCAATGTGCCCCCACTCTTCTGGCTTCCCAGGCCAGGGAGACGTTTGTTCCTAAACTTCCCTGTCATTGGAGTCACACCATGTCTGGCTTCTTTCACTCAGCAGCTTCTTTCAATTAGCATGTCTGTGATGGGTGATCAACCTTTTAGGTAGCCATTCTTACTTATGCCATGTGTCATCCATTGTGCAGCTCTACCCCAGATCACTTCTCTGTTCTGTTCTACACTCGATGGACGTTGGGGTGCAGTCTGCCAGACAGTTTTCCCAGGTGGTGTGTATCCATTTACTTTTCCCAGCAGCCACGTGGGGTGTTCCCCTTGTCAGACATCCTTACCAACATCTGACATTGTCAAGGAACCTGCCTTTATAATAAGCATCCTTGTTGATTTTGAATGCATACTCAAATTTGAGACCCACTAGGTGCCACGACAGTGGGAAAGGAGAGGATGATTTAGGAGGGAGAGATCCTATATGTAAGGAAGCTTTGAAATTCGGCACCTGTGTGTACGTGCAGGAGGAAGGGGAGGAGAAAGACACAGATATGCACCCCTGAGGGAGGTGGGCCCTGATTCTGTGCTGCTTCTGACAGGTGGGGTACAAGGTGATGGTGTATAGGGACGCCTGGGTGGCTCAGTCAGTTAAGTGTCCAACTTCAGCTCAGGTCATAATCTCTCTGTTCATGGGTTCGAGCCCTGTGTCAGGCTCTGTGCTGACAGCTTAGAGCCTGGAGCCTGCTTGGGATTCTGTGTCTCCCTCTCTCTCTGCCTCTTCCCTGCTCGTGCTCTGTCTGTCTCTCTCTCAAAAATAAATAAACATTAAATAAATGAAAAAATTTAAGGTGATGGTGTGTGGAGTGTGTGGGTGTCAACCCTTCCAAGGAGAGAGTCCAGTGGCCAGTGGGTGATGAAAGGAACAAACCTGGAAGAGCAGTTAGCTGCAGTTGTGAAGTGGGTAGGAGTGGCAGAGGAGGCCAGGCAGAAGGCTGTGGTGGTGGGTGTGGTGGGCAGAGGAGATGTGCGGAGAGACTGGGGTGGGGCGGTGTGGGCACGGGAAGCCAGTCCCAGCAGCTTGGGCCTGCCTCTGTCTCCTGTTTTGGTCATTGTGTTCAGGACTGATGGGTGCAGTACTTAATTCCCTTTCAGATAACATTGTAGAGGATTTCAAAACAGGAAGATGTTTTCCATACTCTCTCTACCCAGAGATGGCTATTGCTGACAGTTTAATTTTTTCTCTTCAGTCCTGCTTCTGTGGGTGTATGCTTTGATATGTATGTATTTTATTTATTTTTAAAATGTATTTTTTAATTTTTTTAAATTTACATCCAAGTTAGCATATAGTGCAACAATGATTTCAGGAGTAGATCCCTTAATGCCCCTTACCCATTTAGCCCATTCCCCCTCCCACAACACCTCCAGTAACCCTGTTTGTTCTCCATATTTAAGGGTCTCTTATGTTTTGTCCCCCTCCCTGTTTTTATATTATTTATGTTTCCCTTCCTTTATGTTCATCTTTTTTGTATTTTAAAGTCCTCCTATGAGTGAAGTCATATGATATTTGTCTTTCTTTGACTGACTCATTTCACTTAACATAATACCCTCCAGTTCCATCCACGTAGTTGCAAATGGCAAGATTTCATTCTTTGTGATTGCCGAGTAATACTCCATTGTATATAGATACCACATCTTCTTTATCCATTCATCCATCGATGGACATTTGGGCTCTTTCCATACTTGGGCTATTGTTAACAGATAGTGCTACTATAAACACTGGGGAGCGTGTGTCTCTTTGAAACAGCATACTTGTATCCTTTGGGTAAATAACCTAGTAGTGCAATTGCTGGGTCGTAGGGTAGTTCTATTTTTAGTTTTTTGAGAAACCTCCATACTGTTTTCCAGAATGGTTGCACCAGCTTGCATTCCCACCAACAATGCAAAAGAGATCATCTTTCTCTGCATCCTCGTCAACATCTGTTGTTGCCTGAGTTGTTAATGTGAGCCATTCTGACAGGTGTGAGGTTGTATCTCATTGTGGTTTTGATTTGTATTTCCCTGATGATGAGTGATGTTGAGCCTTTTTTCATGTGTCGGTTGGCCATCTGGATGTCTTCTTTGGAGAAGTGTCTATGCATGTCTTTTGCCCATTTCTTCACCGGATTATTTGTTTTTTGGGTGTGGAATTTGGTAAGTTCTTTATAGACTTTGGATACTGACTCTACCTGATACGTCGTTTGCAGATGTCTTCTCCCATTCCGTTGGTTGCCTTTTAGTTTTGCTGATTGTTTCCTTTGCTGTGCAGAAGCTTTTTATTTTGACGAGGTCCGAATAGTTCCTTTTTGCTTTTGTTTCCCTTGCCTCTGGATATATGTTGAATAAGAAGTTGCTGCAGCCGAGGTCAAAGAGGTTTTTGCCTGCTTTCTCCTTGAGGATTTTGATGGCTTTCTGTCTTAGGTCTTTCATCCATTTTGAGTTTATTTTTGTGTATGGTGTGAGAAAGTGGTCCAGGTTCATTTTTCTGCATGTCGCTGTCCAGTTTTCCCGGCACCGCTTGCTGAAGAGACTGTTTATTCCATCGGATATTCTTTCATGCTTTGTCAAAGATTAGTTGGCCATACATTTGTGGGTCCATTTCTATCTGGTTCTCTGTTCTGTTCCATTGATCTGAGGGTCTGTTTTTGTGCCAAGATATGTATGTATTTTAAATATGTGAATATATATGTGTGTGTATACACACACACACACACACACACACCTGTTTGTTTATTTATACCTGTATATTTTTATACTTGAACTCTTTTTTTTTTTTAACTTTAATTTTTTAAAATTTATACTTGAACTTTTGAGTTCAGTTTGAGTTTTGGCTTTTTCACAGCTCAGATTGTGTTCCTCTCCTGGGGGTGACTCTGGCTGGGACCTGTGTGCCTATGGCCCCGGTTTATATGAGGCATGGACACAGCAAAGCTTCTGGCCAATGGGACTCTTCCCGTGGTTGGGTTGTGAGGAACTGGACTGACCTGTGGTGTGGGAGCAGATTTCTTAAGACATTTATTGGTTGCTGCCTTCCAGAGGGCCATGCTTCCCTAGGCTGAGGGGGACTGTGCAGCCAGGGTGACTCAGAGTGCATGGTCACTCCCTGTGTGACAGCCAAGATGGCCTCACAGTGAGGCAGTCTTGGGAGTAAGCCTTCTCCAAGCTCCTCTGCACAGTCATCCTGCATGCTTGACACGAGCTTTTTATTTACTATCTTGTTAAAAGTTCCATTATGGCCTTTTCCAAATATTTGCAGAAGTAGAGATAGAAGAATGTTCTCTCAGGTACTTGGAGAGTTAGCAACATATGGCCAGTTTCACCCATCCCTCTCCACCCACTCCTGGACTATTTTCAATCACATTCCAGACACCATATGATGTCAACTGCTAGTCCTTGAGTGCAGATCTGTAGACGATAGGGCTTTACTCTCCAAATACCACAAAATCATGTGAGATAAGCATTTTAATAAATTATTGGCTTGGCAGAGAGAATCCTCAGCACGTGGTTGCAGGCCTGGAGCCCAGAGGCCAGTGCCTGAACAGGGATCTCGAGGACTCTCCTGGACCTGTTGAGGCCAAACCAGCAGATTGGAGTAAATGACAAAGTTTGTAAGTCTTCTGAACTAGCTCAAATAACAACATGCTCTTTTCAGGGCAATGATATTCTCTCTAGGAGTAGTTCTTCTGTTGATCCAGTTCGTTGGGGATTGAGAAATCTTGAGGGCAGAATTTGGAGAGCTTGATCAAACAAACCAAGAGGAATGTGAGAAGAAAGTGCTTTCAGTCTCTTGTGTTTGTATGATTAAGAAATTTCTTTCTGCAAGACTAAAATATTCTTTCCTTACATGTAGGTGGCTGGCTAAATTCTGAAATACGGATTTTTATCTAGTTAGAAAACACTTTATATTTCTTCAAAAAGTCAGAGAACTGGAATGCAGAAGGATGGCAACAAAGAAAAGGAAGCAGTTGTATTCTGCTAACGGCTACCTGTGAGGTCAAGAAGGCCCACTCCCTGTTGAGGCCAGGTGTTTGCATTGGTTACTATTGGTGATTGAACAATTGGTGTCTAGTCATTGCCTGCCTCCTAGACGAAACCACCTGGGGCAGTAAACCACTGCCACGGAACTGAGAGGAGAGGAGACCAAGAGAGGCACAGGAGGCTGCTCTGGAGCTTCCTAAGGACTTGGTGAAGGTCGAAGACCCAACTGAACAGTCCTGTGCTTTGGGGGGTGGGATGGACAGGAAGGGGCTTTTTCAGCTGGATGGGAGGATGCAGGGGACTGCTTTGCTCAGGACTTCCCTGACTGAGGGGCTGTGGAATGTGTGGTAGGCTTTTCGGGATGCTCCTGGGGTCAAAATTGGCAATGAAGTGTGAGCATCATGTCTCCATGCTGTCTGAGTCTGGAAGGATTAGGTGAAGGAGGGACGCCTGGGTGGCTCAGTTGGTTAAGTGTCCAACTCTTGATTTTCAGCTCAGGTCATGATCTCACAGTTCGTGTGTTCGAGCCCTGTGTTGCTACAATGTCAGCACACAGTTTGCTAGGGATTCTGTCTCTCTGCCCCTCCTGAACGCTCATGCTCTCTCTCCAAAATAAATAAATGATAATAAAAAAAAGAAAGGTGGAGACCCCCCCCTTTTTTTTAAGTAATCTCTATGCCCCACATGGAGCTTGAACTCGAGTCACATGCTGTACCCACTGAGCCAAGCAGGTGGCCCGAGGAGACCCTTATTAACAGCTGGTGTTCACTAAGTATTTCTTTGTGGCAGAGTCTGTGGCACACTCTTTATGTGGATTTTGTCATTGAACTTTCAATTCTTATTTTATCAAAGTAATATATGCACATTCAGTTTTAAAAGTCAAGGAGTGGTAAAAGACAAGAAACCGTGGTGTGTCCCCACTCACTGAGTACTCCCCTGTGACTCTCTGCTCTTCCTTCTGGCATGTGCCTGTGATTCCGTGTAACGTGCATGTGCCTCTATCTCAGGTCATCACGTTTATGAGTTTCATAAATTATCTATTGACTTTCTCTGTAGCTCCCTTTACACAGCCATTAACTGTGCTTCTCCCTCGTTCTGCCAGTATTTTACCTTCTGGGTAAATCCGTAAGGAATACTTACGTTTTATGCCTATACAAATGATATCCTACAGATGACCATTATTTTTTTTCTCCAGAATTAAATTGCCTTCTTAAAAATGTGCCCAGTTTTCTGTGTACCTGTGGCTGACTTTTCCTGTATCTTCCAGTCTCCGCTCAGTACGGTCATCCCCACGCTCAGTGCTGCCAGGCTGTCTGTCAGCTCTGGCTTTTTCCCTGGACTTCCCTCTGGAGCTCTCATGGGCACAGGCCAGAGGCAGTGCTAGTCTCTTGAGCTGCACAGCTCCATTGTTGGGTTTCTTGTTTCCTGTATCCTGTGGTGTGTTCTTTTTGGTTCACTCCCTCATCCCACTAGCTTCTAGAGAAAGAACTCAATTTCTGGAGGCCATGTCCATTTGGGTGCACATGGGCTTCTGGTTTGGAAATACTAACTCAAGGATTGAGAAGTGCATCCCGCTGTTTTCTTGTTTCTCGTGCTGCTGCTTGTGCGGGCCCAGCACTTCTCCCAGTGAGCTTCGAGGCGACTTGTCTCATTGCCACAACTCATGTCCGGTGCTTCAGGGAAAGTTCCTCCAAATCATGTCGTGTCACGTTCCTTCTGCTCCCTGTGTTCCCTCTGCCCCCCTGTGTCTGAATGTTGGCCCTTTGGTCCTCTTGTAATTTATCTTTTATCTTCTATATCCATCTCTTTGTCCTTTTGCTGTGTTCTGTGGGAGATTTCAGTTTTATCTCTGACTTTTCATTGCTAACATGCTTTTAATTCTAAGAACTCTTTGCTTTGCTTTTTGTAACCTGACTTCCTGTTTTGTAGACTCCTGTTCTTGTTAAATGGATGCAACATCTTATCTTTGGATAGTAAAGATAGTGTCTTGGCATTTTTTTCTCATAGGGTCTTCATCTGCCACGTAAGGGTGTCTTGGGAAGCCCTTGGTTGGTGGCTCACCTCAAGAGGACAGGGGTACCAGGAAGGCAGGCGGATGCTTTTAGCACGAGGGGCTTGTCCACTGGGAGCTTCCCCAGAGGTTCATGTAGCTTCAGGCTCTGTCTTTCCTCCAAAACACGGTCTTCTAAACACTGGGCTGTAGAGTGAAGGCCTGGGTGCTACACTGGAGGAAGCCACGGGTGGGCAGAAGGGAGACAGGTGGGCTTCAACAGTTAGTGTGGATCTAGACACTCAGTGGCCACATAGTTCACTTTTTTCATTATCCTCCCCTTGCCCTCTCACCTGGGTGGGTTGACTCCTCCCAGTCTAGTGACTCTTCTCCAGAGAATAAATCTCTGGTATCTGCTGGTGTGGGAATGGTTACCCAGCAGTGTGAAGTGGAGGAGGGGATGCGGGGAAGGCTTTCACACAGGAATCTTTCCATTTACCCTTGGTTCCTGAGTTCCTGGCACACCCTGTCCTGAGCTTTGCCAAGATCTGGAGCTGTCACTGGGTTGGCCCTCAGCCCTCCTCACTGTCACTTACTTAGGACTCTGCTTTCTTAGCTTGCCGTGTCTATCACCACTGGACCATCGGCTTTCTAGATTCTAAAATCCTGTTGTTGGAGCCATTACTCCTGTCCTTCCTGGCTTTGTGAGTTTGTGTTAAAGAAAAACAAAATCCCCCTTTATCGGTAGTTTTAGTGGGGTTTTAAGACGGAACAAAATTAGACGTGCAGGTTCAGTTCCTTATGCCAGCCTGGAGGTTCATATTTAATTTTATTTTTAAATGAAATTATTGCAGGGAACATATTTATTTGCACTGTGACTTAAGCTAGCTTAATTTAAGTCAAAACTGTGTTTCCTGCTCAGGACCAGTGTCGTGATTTGCTTTCCTTCTGGTCTGTCTTCACTTCCTGGCCCTTCTAGGGGTGGGCTCATAGGATTCCTCCTCTGGGGCAGGGCAGAAAGTTTGGGATAGGCCTCAACCATGGGCAATGCTTAGACCCAGCCAGCATTTAGAGAGGGTGGGACAGCTCTCTCTTGTGCTGGCCTGAGCTCTGCTTTACCAAACAGAGCATTCCTGGGCTGTGCCACAAGTGCTGGGAGCTTACCCCCACACATACACGACAATTGCACAGGCATGGGGTGAGGGTGGGGTGGGTGCTGTCCTGAGCACCTGATAGGGAAGCAGGGATGCCAGAGCCTTGCTTCTCTGGTATCAGCGGTGGACTTGAAGTGCCCAGGGTCTGGAGTATCAGGGGCACCTTTTCCTTATCTCTTTGGTAGATGGTTGGTAAAATTGTGGTAGGATTCTTTTTTAACTTGGCAAGATCTTTTTCCCTATATGGTGTCTGCTTTTGATGGTGTGCTTAGGAAAGCCTTCCTCATCCCAGTGTTATGTAAGTATTCTCCTGTTATCTTGAGCTTCATAAGATTGGGGCTTTTACACAAACAGGGTGAAGGGTCACCCATGTAAACTGCAAGGTCCTAGGTAGTTGAACAGACTCTTTGCACATGCAGGTGCCACTTCATCTGGAGGCTTCTCTTGTAGGGTGGGGAGAGGCGGGGCTGGCAAAATTCCTGCCCTGTGAGAGGTCAGTTGCTTGATGGTTGTGTGGTTCTCAAATGAGGAGAGGTTTCCTCGGGGCAGAACAGAAGCCTCACACAGATAGATGGGCATCCTGTCCATCTGAAGCTAGGAGGGTGAGTCTGTGACCCAGAGAGGAAAGAACCTTCCTGCTTTAGACAGCAGCAGGAGACCAGACGGGCTCGCTCTTCTGTGAATGTGAGCACACGTTCAGCAATGGCAGAGGTGGTTGAGTCTGGAGAAGCGTGTGGCATTGAAGAGGGTGCCGTCAGGAGAGGTGGAAAGACCCTTGGGTGTGAACCAGGGCCCTTTGGAATGGAGCATGATGGGAGGGTCAGGCAGCCGGAGAGCAGGGAAGGCCGCTTAATGTTTCTCATCAGCATACCCACTCAAAGCCCCTTCCTGAGAAGTGTGCAGCCGCTGGGGCACACTTCCAGGTGGCTCGGCTTCAGTAGGAGAGCAGCTCTGCCTGAGGGAGACTGCTGTCATCTGCTAGGAAGGGAGGGACACCAGCATCATCGAACGTTGGAGGTATTTTGGGATGCAGTCTTACTGCGCAGTTAGGCAGACTGCTTTCTGATTTCTGTAACACACCCTAGTGCTTCCTGTGTGCCAAGTGCCTGACATCATTACTGTAATCCTAAGACCAGCCCCATGAGGTAAGGACACACCGCGTCTGTATCCAGATGCTGTATCCAGGGTCATCGGCTGGGGGGTGGAGTCGCAAGGGGCAGGCTGGGAGCATTAGCACACTTGGAGCTTACATCCATGCATACCTTCTCAGGACACAGTTTGCTAGTTTTTTTTTGCCTTATCCTGCACTGATTTGTGTTACAAAGAATATGAACTTTGTCATATTCAATGAACTTTGTCAAATTCAAATATGAATTTGTCAACTCCAGTTGACAAATTGAGTTTCCCAATTTGGGGACAGAAAAAAGTGTAGGCCGGATGCTGGACAGGAGCTGTGCAGGCTGTGCCAAGGCTGGACCTGTCCTCACACCCTGACTCTTCTGTGCACCTGCCTTCATTCTAACCACAGCCCTTTCAGAGAGCTTCTTTATGAGGAGCATGTGTGTGTATGTGTGGGGAGGAGATGGAGTGCCTCTGCCAAGACCCAGAGCTGGCCAGTGGCCAGGCTGGAATTTGAGCCCCAGTATGTGTGATTTCTGGGTGATTCTGGAGCCCAGGCCCTTCTTCCTCTGTCTGCTTCCTGCAGGTCCAGTGCCCAGCACTTCCACCCATCTTGGCACATACCTTTCCTGTCACCCTGGCTTCTGCTGCCTGGGTGTGCTTATTCGAGGATTGATTTCTCCTGTATCTGCCACACTGATTCTCGATTCTGTATATTGTGACCTGTCAAAATGCATGGCATTACCACTCCTTGTGTTAAAAATAGGCAGTTATTGGGGCGCCTGGGTGGCTCAGTCGGTTAAGCGTCCGACTTCAGCTCAGGTCACGATCTCGCGGTCCGTGAGTTCGAGCCCCGCGTCCGGCTCTGGGCTGACCGCTCAGAGCCTGGAGCCTGTTTCTGATTCTGTGTCTCCTTCTCTCTCTGCCCCTCCCCCGTTCATGCTCTGTCTCTCTCTGTCTCAAAAATAAATAAACGTTAAAAAAAAAAAAATAGGCAGTTATGTGGTACTGATTACTGCCTGCTGCATACCAATCTCTGCTCTCAAGGTGTTCATAGGACAAGCAGGGCTGACCGACAGGGAGCTGACAGTTCCCACAGGAGCTGCCTCGGGTGTGGCCAGGGTGACCATGAGGTTTCTCTGAGGCAATGAGTGGGGGTGCCTCGGTAGGAACATGGTTGGAGGGCCCAACAGGCAGGGCTGGGGGGATGGTTGGGCAGTATACTGGGCAGCAGGGCTCTGGGGGGCTGAGGGAGTGGGCTTCACAGCTGTCTGCCTTGCTGGTAAGGAGCGAGGCCCTTGAGGCAGGTGGGGACAGAGCCTGGGTCACTTCCCACTCCCACTGGCAGTCATGTGGCTTGGGAAGCTGGCAGAGGTGGTAGGAGTGGGACCGGGAGACAGAAGCCTATGAAGAAGGACCACCAAAGGTACAGTGAGAGATGGGGTGAGGACTTGGATTTTAAGGAACAGAAGTCAGAATTAGGAAGTGAAGAGGGGGTTCCCAGGTTTCCAGTGTGGGCAATTGGTGGACATAGAGCTGAGGTTACAGGTTTTTTTTTGTTTTGTTTTTTTTGTTTTTTGGTGTGTCACTGCCCTCTGCTCAGGCAGGGTCTGGACAGGAAGGGCCTCCTCTGACCTCCTGGGAGGGGAGTTCACAGGGCCTGTGGGGTAGATCAGGTCCTCCCCGAGGAAACTGGTCTAAACCAGATACCAGTTGAACCCTGACCAGGCCGACTGGTGTAGCCATGGCAAACAGGAGGAAGCTATACCAGGGGAGCTGTGGAGCCCAGCTTGAAAGGGAGGACTGCCTGCTCCTGAGCCAGTGTCAGTCCTCCATCCATCTCAGAGGCCTGGGCATGCCCAGGCAGTGGCCATCAGACAGGCCCCTCTGTTATGGTGCTGCCACCTTCCTGTCAGCCTCAGGGTTAGGAACGGCTGCCTTGGTATCGGAACTGGGGCAGGACCACCGATTCGGGTCCACCCTTGTGAGCTGATCCTAGTTTTGCTCCCTGACCTCCCCCAGCTGGGCAGGCCCTTGGCTTCCCCGCACTGACCTCAGGCTTGCTTGTGTGTGGGTGGAGCTCACTAAGACTTGTTTGTTCTTCTAAGTTGTTTTCTCTGAGGCTATAACCACCACTCTGTCTTTAGATCTATTTTCTTGTGTGCTAGTTTGACTTTGTTGAGTGACAGTTGCTGGAAGGGGTATGTTTTCTGGAGACAGAGGCTGAGGAGTGGCCATCCAGATTCAGCTGCTTCTGTAGGCATCGTGGGGACAGGGCACAGGGGGCTGTGGAGAGCAGCTGGTCCTGCATCTGCTTGGGGGCTGCCCTGAATGTGGGGCTGGGACCCACAGCAGCCTCATGCAGTGAGCACGTTGGTCTTTGGTACAGAAGGAGGAAGGGACACCACCCTTAACCACTGATGTGAGAAACTGTTCCCTGTGCAGTTAGAACCAGATAATGGACGGCAAGATGCTGAGCTGGCTGAAAAGGAAAGGACAGGGCCTCCTTGGGGAAAGTGTGGGGTGGTAACAGAGAGCAGAACTGCCTGGTTTCTTTTTTGCCTCATCTTCTATTCTGTGGAGCGTGATCTGCAGACTAGAAACAGGAGCAAAAACATTTTAAAAAAATATGGTTTGCAGAACTGAAAATAGTGCTCAGGGCCCTCTTCACTCTTTAGCCAACAAACATGCAGGGCCTGTTTGGACAGGTGTTGTGTGCAGCAGTGGAAAGGACACGTACGTGACATGGGCCCAGTGCTGCCTCGCAGAGCCCTGGCTCCCGGCTGAAGAGTGGCCTTCCTCCTTGGCTCCATAGCTGCTCAGCCCCTTATTCTAGTTCTGTTTGCTCTTGTTAAGGTGTGTATTCTAGCTTGTCAAGAGAGGCCTGTTTCTGGCCTCCTGTCTTGATGATGCTCCTCAGGTTCTTTGAGTCACAGCCAATGACCACACTGTCCGTGTCCTCAGTGGTGTTGCCCTGACCAGGATGGGGCAGGGCTCCTCCCTCCACACATCTGGGATCTGGTGCCTTCGGACCTGGCAAGGTCCCCCCGCTTCAAAGCTATTAAGCTGTTGTCTGTGTCTTGTCTCTGTGGATGGTGCCAGGTGTCTTTGCTGCGGTCAGAGTGCACAGAGTTTGTGTGGGGTCTGTGAGTCTGCTGACTCCATTAAAAGTGGCCAGCCAGCAGCTTGGGAGAATTGCTTTCAGCCAGCCAGGAGCCTGCCTAAGCCCTTGGAGATTGCTTGTCTTGGGCACAGAGCCCATCTGCGTAATCGAGTCCCCCTCTCAGAGCCCTCAGCCCTTCCTCTGCCTTTTTGTGCTTCACACCTTGGTTTCTGGCTCCACCTTCTATCCATGGCCTCTCCACTTCTTCTCAGCCAGCCTCCAGCATGTTCCACTGACCAGCAAGTACCCTCTTGCTGTGTCTACTTCTCTCCCCTCACCTCCTGCGGCTCTGTGGCCCTCAGCCCTGGCAAGTCTCCATGGCAAGGTTTGCCTCACACTGCTATTGGAAGGTGGGGAAGGGAACAAGTATGGCCTTGGGGGCTTGGGGGCACAGGTGAGTTGTCCTTCTGAAAGCGGGTTTGCTCAGTCAGTTCTCTTGTCAGAAATGCTCAGTGACTTAGAGCCTAACTGGGTGACGACTCTTGATTTCCACATATGGATGCCTGCCTCATGCTGGCTCAGTCCTCTGAGCCTGCCACCCTCACTTCCCCACGAGTTTGATCTCGTGTTGTCCTTCTGCATTGTTCCTTTTACTCCATTCTTGTGGCCCTGATCACATTGCCCCTCGTGCGTGTGTCTGCTCCATCCTGACTGCCTTGTTAACAGGAACATGTTGTTGCTTCTTTGCCTCGGTGGAGGTTGGGGAAGCAGATGGGGGTAGGGACTCTGAACCCATGTGTTTAATGAGTTACCCAGCAGTGTAATGGGTCAGTGTCATTTTATGCTTCTTTTACACATTAATACAGATTTGTCCAAGTCTTAGAATCTAGCCTCCTTTCTGAATTTAAGGATCACAAACATGATCCTGCAGCCCCATTTGCATACTCTTCCAGTACCCTGGGGTTTGCTTGTTTGTGTGGAGCAGTCAGTAGGCTTTCTAGCACCACTGGACCGGGCATGTTTATTTTTATTTTTATTATTTTTTTAATGTTTCATTTATTTTTGAGAGAGAGACAGGGAAAGTGCACGAGGGTGAGTGGGGGAGGGGAAGAGAGAGGGAGACACAGAATCTGAAGCAGGCTCCAGGCTCTGAGCTATCCGTGCAGAGCCCGATGCGGGGCTCAAACTCATGAACCTTGAGATTATGACCTGGGCTGAAGTCGGACGCTTAACCGACTGAGCCACTCAGGTGCCTCTGGATCAGGCTTTTTTTAATTCTCCTGGGGTGACATGCTCGTTCATGTGTTTATCAGCATGCCCAACGCTGGGAAAGAGGGCAGGCTCTGAGCAGATGGGCCAGTCCCTGGGACCCAAGCCTAACATGCCCCTTCCTTTCTGACACACACAAATGTTCTTCTTAGCTTTGTGTGTGTTCGGCAGGGTGTGTACTGCCATTCACAGGGAGCTCAAGCTTAGCTGGTGTACGTGGCTCTATCCTAGCAGAGCATTAGCCGGTGAAAACCTATGATAGCATTCTGTCTGTAATTGGGCATGTTTTGGCAAATGTGTTTTTAAGTGTTTGCCACATTTGTGGGGTTTATTTCCTTTGTCCAACCTGGAGAACCTGCACGTCCCACGTACTTTGGGAGAGACTAAGAGTTGACTTTGTGTGCCTCCTTTGTTTTACAGAGGAGGAGACTGGAGCCAGGGCCCCACGGTCTTAATGCCAGAGTTGAGTGGGGACCCAGGCCACTCAGAGGGTAGGAAATCGAGGGTGCTGGCTACTCAGCCATCTGAATACACTTGATTTTGTGTGGGTTGTGAGTGACTCCTAGGGCCTAGATCCTCTGGTTCTTTGTGCTGGAGGTAGCTGCTTTGCTTTGTGGTGTCTGCCTTTACTGTTTTTTCCTTCTCATGGCTCTGCCCTCTTACTCCCTTGCTCAGCTTGCTTGCCTTTTATCGCTGTGCTGAGAGTCCCTCCCTTGATGCCTCTCCTGGACCTTAGCTAAGCTGGTATGCCATGGGACAGTGCCTCTTCCATCCAGGGGCAGTTGCTGTGCAGGGCCTGCTGGCCTGGAACCCTGCAGGAGCAGACTTATAGGCACATGTCAATATCTCTTCTTCTTCTTCTGTGTTACAGTGAGGATGCCATGAGAAAAGCTGGTGTGGCCCACAGTAAATCCAGCAAGGATATGGAGAGCCATGTGTTCCTGAAGGCCAAGACCCGGGTAAGGCCTTGGTGGGTGTAGTCACCCTCCCTGGCAGCGAGGCTTAGGAAGGGGAGGGTGCAGGGCAGAATCTGGAAGCTATCTGCCTATGGAGTGGGGGCGGGGTGGCTGCTCAGTGATTGACCATGGGCACTGTCACCTTTACCGTCAGTATGCTGTCAGTCTTCCCACGTGTCCATGGTATACGGGCGGGAGGGTGGGGGGAGACATGCAGGATGTGGGCCTGGCCTGTGACTACAACCCCATTGCCAGCACCATCCATTCATGGTGGGCAGAGCCCAGCTCTTGTAGGGTGTTCAATGGGGTCCAGCTGTTCCTCTGAGGAAGAGTGCTCCCTATGGTGCTCACCGAAGCTCCACAGGGCTCTGACACGTGGGCCCAGAAGAGTTCTTGTCATCTTTTGTTTAGTGCTAAAGGTGATGCTTGTGGAAGTTGAGGCCTTGAGCTAGGATCCAGGCCGAGGAATGTTACAGGTGGAGTAGTCGGGGAGGATTTCCAATGTATGAGCTCTCGTCCTGGGCCAGGTGCCATGGGCTTCATGTGACTACCTCCTTTCAATAGAGTGTTCTCCCCAGGGCAGAGCTGTTTTTGTGGAAATGAAGCAGAACAGGAACAAGGAAGCCAGCGGCTTGTCTAGTGTTACCCAGCTTATGCGAGAAGGGGCTGATGCCCAGCCAGGGCTTTTGTTGCACCACTGCACCTGCCCTGCCTCCCTCTCAAATCCTGACTGTGCAGACCCTCAGCTGCACTGGGTCTGCGTTGAGCACTTTGTTCCTGAGTGTGGTATTGGGAGTTCTAGAACATCGTTTCATGTCAAGAATTAAAAGCAGATGCTGTTAGGGGGGCCTGGGTGGCTCAGTCGGTTGAGCGTCCAACTTTGGCTCAGGTCAGGATCTCGCAATTTGTGAGTTCGAGCCCCATGTCAGGCTCTGTGCTGACAGCTCAGAGCCTGGGGCCTATTTCAGACTCTGTGTCTCTCTCTCTCTGCCGCTTCCCCGCTCATGCTCTGTCTCTCATTGTCTCTCAAAAATGAATAAACATTAAAAAAATTAAAAAAAAAAAAAAAAAGCAGATGCTGTTTGTGGCCCTCAGTGGGATACTGGTTTGGATAAACCAATTTTTAAGACATATAGAGGTCAGTTCGGGAAATTTGGACATGGTCTGTGTGTTTAGATGAGGTGAACGTTTTTCAAAATGGAAAGATCAAGATTATCGGCTGGAGAAAGCAATTTCCAGAAGAGAAACCACCTGTATGATGTGTTTGTGACCACATGTAAGTGTAAGAAAGAGCGCTGAGCACTGAGATGTGAAGGGGTCTGCACTCTGGATATACGTAATAAACATTTTCTTGGGACACCTGGGTGGCTCAGTTGGTTAAGCATCTGACTTTGGCACCTTTTGTGAGTTCGAGCCTCACATCAGGCTCTGTGCTGACAGCTCAGAGCCTGGAGCCTGCTTCAGATTCTGTGTTCCTCTCTCTCTGCCTGTTTGCCCGTGCATGCGCGTGTGCGATCTCTCTCTCTCTCTCTCTCTCTCTCTCTCTCTCTCTCTCTCTCAATAACTAAACGTTTAGAAAAATGTTTTTAAATAAATAAAAAACAAATAAAATCTTTAGAAAAAAACACACACATTTGTGTAGAAGCTTTCCTGTTGACATACCATTTTCATTTCTCTTGGGTAGATACTGAGGAGTAGAATTGCTGAATCATATGGTAATACTGCCAGGCTGTGGGTTTTGTTTTTTGTTTTTTGTTTTTTTAAATAAAGATTTTATTTTGGGGGCACCTGGTTGTCTCAGTCAGTTTGTTAGGTGTCTGACTTCGGCTCAGGTCATGATCTCATGGTTCGTGGGTTTGGGCCCCATGTCAGGCTCTGTGCTGACAGTTCAAAGCCTGGAGCCTGCTTTGGATTCTGGTCTCCCTCTCTCTCTGCCCCTTCCCCACACATTCTCTGTCTCTGTCTCTCAAAACTAAATAAATATTAAAAAAATTTTTTAAATTTATTTTTAAGTAATCTCTGTACCCAATGTGGGGCTCAAACCCACAACCCTGAGATCAGGAATTTCATGCTCCACCTACTGAGCCAGCAAGGCGCCCCGCCAGACTTTTTGAAAGCAGTTGTGTCATTTTGCGTTCCCATCAACAGGGTATGAGATTCCAATACCTCCACTCCTTAACACTTGTTATTGTTTGTCTTTTTTTTATTATTATTATAGCTGTCATAATGAGTGTGAAGCAGTATCTCACAAAAATTGTGGTTTTGATTTGCATTTCCTGGTGACTAATGATATTGAGCATCTTTTCATGTGCTTGTTGGCCGTTTGTATATACTCTTAGGAAAATTGTTTATACAGATCCTTTGCTGATTTTATTTAATTTTATTTTTTTAATTAAAAATTTTTTTATTACGTTTCTTTATTTTTGAGAGGCAGAGAGAGACAGAACGTGAGTGGGGGAGGGGCAGAGAGAGAGGGAGACACAGAATCCGAAGCAGGCTCCAGGCTCTGAGCTGTCAGCGCAGAGCCTGATGGGGGTCTCGAACTCATGAACTGTGAGATCATGACCTGAGCTGAAGTCGGACGCTTAACCGACTGAGCCACCCAGGCGCCCCAATTTAAAAAATTTTTTTTTGGGGCGCCTGGGTGGCTCAGTCGGTTAAGCGTCCGACTTCGGCTCAGGTCATGATCTCACAGTCTGTGGGTTCGAGGCCCGCGTTGGGCTCTGTGCTGACAGCTCAGAGCCTGGAGCCTGTTTCGGATTCTGTGTCTCCCTCTTTCTCTGACCCTCCCTGTTCATGCTCTCTCTCTCTCTCAAAAATAAATAAATGTTAAAAAAAAATTTTTTTTTAAATAAAAAAAAAATTTTTTTTTAACATTTATTTATTATTGAGAGAGAGAGAGAGAGAACATGAGCACAGGAGGGGCAGAGAGAGGAGGAGACACAGAATCCGAAGCAGGCTCCAGGCTCTGAGCTGTCAGCACAGAGCCCAACGTGGGGCTCGAATTCACAGACCGTGAGATCATGAATTGAGTTGAAGTCGGATGCTTAACTGTTTGAGCTACCCAGGTGCCCCATCCTTTGCCCATTTTAAAATTGACTTCTGGTTTTTTTTTTAACTGATTGTTAGAGTTTTTATGTATTTTGGATCTAAGTTTCTTATTAGATGTAGAATTTGCAAATATTTGGGGGGATGGGGTGTTATTACTGGTCTTGTTTGTATTTTCTTAGCATTAAAAGATATTGATTAGGGCTTGTTGAACTATTTCAGCTTTTGAAATGCAGAACTTGTTGGTTCAGTATTGTTTGTTATCTATTGTTTGATAAGGAACTACCCAAAAGCTTAATGATCTAAGCAGTGAGTTATTTCTCCTGATTCTGTGGGTCAGCAGTCAGGGCAATTGGAAATTGCCTGGCTGACCATTCTGCTGGTCTCCTGTGTGACCTCTCATACAGCTGTATTCAGCAGGCAGCTGTGCTGACCTGGAACGTCCATAAAGGCTTTACTCACATTATCTGCACATTGGTTTTCCTGACATGGCCTCCACATGGTGTCTCCAGCAGTATGGCCTGGACTTCCTTACTATGTGGCAGCTAGCTTCTGAGGAGGAGGAAGTAGAAGCTGCCAGTCCTCACAAGTCCTAGAACCTCACTCAGATACAGGAGATCCTGAGGCCAGTGCCAATTCAGGGCAGTGGGAATTGCCTCTGTCTTTTGAAGTGAGCAGTGGCCTGTTTGTACAGGGAAGCCAGGGATTGTTGGTGGCCCTCTTGGAGATTGGCTGTCACAGATATTCTCTGATCATCTGAGGAATAAGCTTTCCGTCCCAAAGGGGGTACCTGGCAGCACAACAGCCCCCTCACCTTCTTAGCCTCTGCCTCACTGCAGCCCACACTCTGGATCTTAACAACAGCAGTCCATTTCCTTTGACCAAGCTCGTCCTAAATCCCTAACTCCAAGAGGAGGCCCCAGCTATTTGGAAGAGGTTTTTTGTTGTTGTTGTTTTTGGTTTTTTAACAGGTGTTGGGAATTTCCTGTCTTTTTTACAGAGACAGACCTGCTCCTTAGGCACTGTTGTCGAGTGCCCAGCTTTTTACTACTGCTTAGGCTCCTCATAGAGCCGGCGCCAGTCAGTGCAGTGAGGCCCTTCTGTGAGGACTGGTCAGATGGCAGCCGGGGCACTCTTGTTACCTGCACCTCTGACCTGAGATTCCATTAGAACAACTGTGAAAGAATTGAAAAAGTGGAACCCCAGAGCAGAGAGAAGGATGAAGGAGAGTAATTTCTCTGTTTCTGGATTCTAGGAAGGGCTGGGAGGTGGAAGAGGCCAGAGAGAAGGGACTGACCTTCCCTGGGAATCCTGACAAGCTGGCCGGTCCAGAGGTGTCCACCCTGAAGGGAACTGGGGCACTAATGGGCACCTCAGGTTGCCTAGTGTATCTCTCAAGGCAAGGAAAATCTTGAGTGCTCTCATTTAGAAGAAGTTACCAGGGACCCTCGGCTGGCTCAGTCGGAGGAGCATGTGACTCTTGATCTCCGGGTTGTGAGTTTGAGCCCCACGTTGGGTGTAGAGATGACTTACGTAAATAAATACTTAAAAAACATAAAAAGAATTCACCAAATTGCCTGGCACGGGCTCGTGCTTCTAGTGTGGATGTTAGCACCCCAAGTTAAAGCCCTGCCCATTCTATCATTGGCTGGATCCAGGTTTAATGGCCAGACTCCATTTGTTCCCTGTAAAGTGGTGTCCCCTTGCAAGATTCACGTGTGAGCTCATGTGATCCCACATCAGCTCTATGATGCAAATATAGTACCACTGTCCCCAGTTTCAGAGAAGGAGTCTCTGGCATACAGATGCTAGTTAACTTATCTAGGAGGTCACAGATCTAGGTGAGGTAGAGCCAGGAATGGAGCCAGATGGTCTGGTGTCACCACACTCTTAGCCACTTCTCTTACTGCCTCCCATCCGTCAAGGCGAAAGATACCCAAACAGCCACTTTAATTCCTTAACACCTTTAATTCTTACAGATGGGACTACTCTCTGCCTAAAGGAGGCTGATGGAAGCAAAAATAATTGTACCCGGGGATGGTGGGTTATTGTGATAGTTTCATCTCCAAACACTTGAACCAGCCTCTGAAGGTTTGGGAAGATTGGCATCCACTGGATGAGAGCACAGTCAGGGGTCTGGGGACCTCTGTGTCGACACCTACAGCAGCAGCATGTAGAGATGCTTACTACGGCTGGGTGCAGTTCTGAACACTTGCTTGTTACTTGGTTGTTTTTAAATTAGTGTAAAAGTTAAACACTCATTTACTCACTTGCATTTAATATAGTATTATGCAAAAGTAGTCCGTGTTTCTGGTTTACAGTGTAGAAAGGACTAGTACAGAACTAAACCCCCACCGGGAGGCCAAAGTGAAATGCGGGGACCAGGGAAGCTGTGAGCATCAGAAGTGGGAAGCTACCATAGGAGTAATCAAAGAGGAGGGCCTGAGCTGAACAGCCAACCAGCTGGAATAAATAGGGACGAGCACAGCCTGGGAAATAGAGTCAGGCCCAGTCACACTCCCAGCAAGAGAAGAGGAGGATGCGTATGTACATCTGATAAAAGGAGATGCTTTCCTACCTTTAGCCTTTTTGAGGGACCTCACAAGCCCAGAGTCTGGCTTTGACTGAATCTGAATATACCTTCTGCTATCCATGGGCACCTGTTGGACTGCCCAAGAATTCAGGCATTAGAAGCGCTGCATCTTAGAGCTGAGAAAAGCACAATTGTGTACATTGAAAAATGTGAACACATGAAAAGACTAGCATTTTCTTCCTTCTTTCCCCCTTTTCCTCCTACCCTTCTTCCCTTCCCCTCTTGCTTCCTCCTTTCCCTCCTCCCTCCCCTCCTTTTCCCCTCCCTTCCCCCCCAGGCTCTATACCCAATGTGGAGCCTGAACTCATGACCCTGGGATCAAGAGTCGCATGCTCTACCAACTAAACCAGCCAGGTGCCCCAAGATAAGCATTTTCTTAACAGCTACTGAGATCTGCTAGGAAAGCCTAGCTGGGTGTAGCTGTTTCATGAGGAAGGTCCTGTAGGCAGTGCTCCTTTACTCCATTCTGTCTAAATGCATGATAGTCAGGATTCCTGAACCATCCTTAGTAAACATATTTGTTCAGAAGCTTAACTGTCAATTTTGATTGTTTGATTTTCACCAGATATGCTTGCAGTAGCATGTATTGAGGCACTGAGAGAAGTATTCTCTTGGTCTAGTCCGTGTGACATTTTTCTCCAGTTCACCTGTGAAGAAACTGAGATGTAGGGTGAGTCAGTGGTAGCATGGAGGGCTAGCTCATTTGCTTACTTGCTTTTTTTCTGTCCTATTTTTATTTTTTGGTCTGTCTGTATTTATTTTTTAAAGTAGTCTTCACACTCAACGTGGGGCTTGAGCTCACGACCCTAAAAGTGTTTATTTTTGAGAGGGAGAGAGAAATAGAGCGAGTGAGCACACATGTGAGGAGGGGAGGGGCATAGAGGGGGTTGGTACAGAGGCTCCAGAACAGGCTCCATGCTGACAATAGAGAGCCCAACACGGGGCTCAAACTCACAAACCATGAACCATGAGATCATGACTTGAGCCAAAGTCGGATGCTCAACCAACAAAGCCACCCAGGCACCCTTATGTATGTATGTATGTATGTATGTATGTATGTATGTATGTAGCAGGGGAGGGGCAGAATGAGAGGGAGAGAGAGAATCCCAAGCAGGGCTCAGTTTCAGGAACTGCAAGATCATGACCTGAGCTGAATGAAACCAGGAGTTAGACACTTAACCAACTGAACCACCCAGGTATCCCCTGTGTCTTATTTTTAAATTTAAGCTAGGTGAGGAGACCACTGGCATTTGTTTAATTTTTCACTTTTTGTACGTCTAAAATATTTCAGAATGTATAAAAATAAAATGTTAAAATATATGACTCACAATGCACTACTTATCAAAGGCTTCCTGTTGCCAAGAACACTGGCTCTGGAGCACCTGCTCTGGGATTTGATACACTTCTCAGTATCTGAGGAAAACTTTCAAACAGACATTGTAGAAGTGGACAGACTGATCCTGTGGAAAGTCAAGGGATTCAGAATACCCAAAACAATTTTGGAGAAGAACACAGAAGACTCATACTTCTGAATTTAATTTAATTTAATTTAATTTTTAAAGTTTATTTATTTGGGGGGGGGGTGTGCACATGCGAGCGAGGGAGGGGAGGGGGGGAAGAGAGAGAGGGAGAGAGAATCCCAAGTGGACTCCATGTTTGTTGTCAGTGCAGAGCCCGACATGGGGCTCAACCCCATGGAATGGGAGATAATGACCAGAGCCAAAACCAAGAGTCAGACACACAACTAACTGAGCCACCCAGGCACCCCAATACTTCCAGATTTTAAAATGTACTACAAAGCTATAGTAATCAAGACCATGTCATACTAGCATAAGGATAAACTTACAAATCAATGAGGTAGAATTGAGAATCTATAAGTCTTTGTGTTTACTCTTAATAAATTTTTTTTTTTTTTTTTTTTTGACATGGGCACTGAAAGATTTCAGTGGGGAAAAACAGTCTTTTCAACAAATGGTGCTGGGACAACTAGATGACTGTATATGAAATATTGAGGTTGGGTCCCATCTTCACACCATACACAGAAATTAGAATGTGTGTGTGAAAGACTTAAATATAAGAGCTAAAACTATAAAACAGAAGAAAACTCAGGCATAAATCTTTGTGACCTTGGATTAGACCACAGTTCCTGACATGTGACACCAAAAGCACATGCAACAAAAGAAAATCTGTTAGTTTGACTCATCAAAATGAAAACTATTAAAAAAAAATTTTAAACTATTGTGCATCAAAGGACACCATCAAGGGAGTGAAAAGACAACACATGGAATAGGGGAAAATATTTGCAAATCATTTATCTGATAAGGGACTGGTATCCAGAGTATATAAAGAATTCCGTCAACTCTAACAAAAAAAACCTAATTCAAAGAAAAAAAAAGGTAAAGGACTTGAATAGACATTTCTCCAGAGAAGATACACAAATGGCCAAGAAGTACATGAAAAGCTCCTCAGCATCATTAGTCAGAGGGAAATGGAAACCAAAACCGCAGTGAGATACCACTTCACACTCATGATGACTGGAGACATTGGGACCTCCTGCGTTGCTGGATGGAATGTGAAGTGGTGCAGTCACTGTGGAAAACTGTGATGATTCCTCAAAAAATTAAACAGTTACCAAATGTCGACAAAAGCTTGTACATAAGTATTCATAGCATTATTCATAATAGCCCAAAGTAGAAATAATCCAAATGTTTATCAGTTGATGGATGGATAGAGAAAAAGTGGTATCTCCATACAGTGAAATATTATTTGGCCATATAAAAAAATGAAATAACTGAAACATGCTATAACACAGATGAGCCTATAGAAAGAGTGTATTAGTTTCCTGTAGCTGCTGTAACTAATTACCAGACTTTGGAGACTCCAGTCTCTGGGCTGTTGGCTTTGGCCTCTTGGCCTAAAACTCTGCCCTTGTGGTCATCTTTCCTTTTCTTAAGGAATAGCACATGTTTGCAGCTGAGTGATTTTATCAGGCTGTTTTCTGCCTGTAGAATTTTGGGAGTCTGACACCCTTCTTTGATTTCTTCTAGTCTCTCTCCTTTTCAAGCCACCTGGCACTGTTTTTGCTGGTGTAACACTCAAATGCCTTCGTGGGTCTCCTGTGTGTGTGACAGGATTCACCCCATCAGACCAGGGATTTCTCCACCGGTCTTTCCTGTTGATTTCTTCCCTGGCCTTGGCTTCTGTGAGATAATTGAGGGGATTCGTGAATCCTGTGCCCAGTCTCCTTGGCACTAGCAAAATTTGTGTCAAGCCACACCCTTGGCCTTTTCTCCAGAGCACACCTTCCTAACAGTGAATCTCCTCATTTTAGCAATTTGGGTAGCCTGGGAGTTTCTCAAACCACCAAGTCCAGGTTCCATTTTGCTTGATAGTTCTTCCCTCAGTTTCTGTCTCTTCTCGCATTTTACTCTGAGCAGCAAGAAGAAAGCAGGCCAGACCTTCAGCATTTTGCTTGGAAGTCTTCTCAGCCGAATATCCAAATTTGTTGCTTACAAGTTCTGCCTTCCCCACAAGTAGGATACAGCTAAACTTCCTGTCACTAGCTAACAAGGATTCTCTGTTTCTCATTTCCTCTGAGCCCTCCCCAGAAACATCTTTCACATTCATCTACCAACATACTATTTTTGATGATAACGTGTCTTCTCCAAGATGATACAGAGCTTTCTCTGCCAGGTTCCTCACTTCCTTGTGAATCCTAAGTGGCAGAGTCATTGGCGTGCGTGTTTGCCTGACTCACTCTTTTTTACCCCATATTTCTTATAAACGGAGTATTAGATGGAAAGAGCCCAGGGTGCAGTGATTTCATTAGCAAGAATATGTCCGAGGTGGTGCCATGTATTTGTATTTCCCCACGAGACGACAGCTGGTCAGGAGTTCAGAGAGTGACAGCCTGACTCTTCTAAAAGTTCCCTATCCACTTATCACCTCATGTTCCACCATTTAATTGGGTATTGCAAAGTGGTAATTGTCCTTAATTCTGGCTTTCCTTACACATTTATTACAAGGAATTTTGCTGCAAAGAAGGGTTTTCTTTCATCAACCAGGGATCCTTGGTTGCTTGAAACACAGCCAATTCTGAACCCCTCAGGGATGCTTTCTAGTCCATTGTCCCTTTGTAACCCAAGGACTTGCTACCCTTGGTTTCCCCCCCACCCTGCCAGGGGGGAGGTGATCAATAGGGCTTGGGAATGAGAATGAGGGTAGATTCTCTTCCTGTGACTATTAGGAGCTTGGGGCTGTGCATTTCGTGTATTTCAGTCCATTGCAGTGGTTCATTTTGATGCTTCTGTGTTCCCTTCCTCATGGAGGGGCAGCCCCCAAGCTCCCTCCTGTCCCTCTTAGGGCCCCTTATCATGACTTCTTTCATCTTTTGCAGCTTACTTGCGTCTTGGTCCCGGAATGGGCCGTTCCTCTATGGAGCCCTGGTTCCTTTTTGAGGCTGAAATGGTATTTAGAGCATGCCGTGTGGGCACTGGTGCTGATGGCTTCTGCACCTATTTGCGAAGAGAGCTAAGAAGTAATATATTTTTGTGATAACAGCGACAACCTCAAAAACCCCGTAATTTCACACTGATATTTCCCATTCCAGTTTAACCTTACAGGGTTTTACTTTCGTTTTAAACATGTATCTTTTCTCTTAATGTGAATATCTTGGCTTCTAATATTAGCATAATTACTTGCTTTACTCTAAAATACTTTTGGGGGCGCCTGGCTGGTTCAGTCGGAGGAGCATGCAACTCTTGATCTCGGGGTTGTGAGTTCGAGCCCCATGTTTGGGGTGTAGAGATTACTAAAAAAGTTTTAAAACTTCAAGATAAAATAAAATACCTTTGGAATAAACAGACTAATATTACCACTAATATTGGTAACATAATAACAAAATGTGGAATGAAGTTTAAGATTTCTTTGCAGCTCTGTTTGCCCTTAAAATGTATCCCTTACACTAAGGACATGCAGTTTTTTGTTTTGTTTGCTTTTTCTTTTTTAAAATGAGCTCTCAAAGGGTTCTTTTCACTGAATGATTTTGACACCATCTTGATAGTTAACTCATATGTTTCAGTTTATTTTGAATTTTTAGGAATTGTACTTTTTCTTTTGGTTCGGTATTATCTTCAATTTGATTTTTTTTTTTTAATGTACATGCTTCCAGTGTGAAAACCATATAACAAGGTGTGAAGTCTCATTTCCAGCCCAATCCCTGATACCTCTGGGAGTAACTGTTAATCTTCGATTTTGGTTTATCCTTCTAACATTTCTTTTTGCAGATACAAGCATATGTATGTATTCAGATTCCCCATGTCTTATACAAAAGGTAGTGTATAGCGTGTAGTGTGTGGTGTCTAGAATTTTATATGGAGCCTGTGTGTGTCCCTGCTCCTGCTGCTCCCTCCACATCCCTGTTGGGGAGACATCTTTTACCCTTGTCGTTTGGGCCTTCATGCTAGACTTGCATGGGTCAAGCTGGGGTTTGAACTGTATAAAGCTTTTCTCCCCACATTTCTATCTTCTCCTTGGCAAACCGGACACCACGCACCTGCCTCAGTAGGTGGTTGGAAGAATTAAAAGCATTGATATATGTAAAGGTTTAGAGCTGTGCCTGGCACCACGTAAATGCCAGGGTATTAGCTGTTACTGCCTTGGTCTGGTAATACCCAACCTCACGTGCAGCCCTGACACTTAGATTTTTGATGTTGAGCGGGACAGATCATAAAGACTGAGCGAATGCAAGGGACATCACACGCTCTTCAGCCCTTTCTCTGTAACAGTCCTGGAGAGGTGGGGTGCTTTGGAGCAGAAGGGAGTAGTAGAATCTGAGAATTCTCACGCCGGGGAAGGTCAGTCAGCACCTATGACTTAGGAGCCATGGGAGTAAAATAGCCCACCCTGGGGGACGTGAGCGGTGCAGTCTCAGACCCCAGGGTCTACTGAGGGAGGAACACTGGCAGCAGATGTGCAGCGCTCCACTCCTAGTGGTTCCTGGGTGGCCTGGCTTTGCGAGAAATTTGGAGATGTATTTAACCTGCAAGAAAACCTCTTGGCAGCCGTGTGACTGCTTTCTGTGCCCATGTCTACTGTCAGGTGGCCAGATCTGCGCCCCAGGCCTTCTCAGGCTGGTCTATTCTGGTCCCCAGAGCCTCCACTCTACTCACTTGGCAGTGGGGTGGCCTTAGCCAGGAGCAGACCACTCTGGCCATCCAGCTCTGGGCCAGGGACTGCAGTAGGGCTTTGAGTACCCAAACCTGGTTCTGTATTCAAGGCTTTGGGGACATGCTCCTGAGCCCCATTTTTATTGTATCTTGTGTCTGAGTAAAGTATCTAGTTGCTTTTTCAACCTGCTTCCTCATTTTATCTTTTCTTTTTTAATACTTATTTTTGAGAGAAAGAGTGAGAGTGCATACAGGTGGGGGAAGGGCGGGGAGAGAGGGGAGACAGGATCTGAAGTGGGCTCTGTGTGGGCAGCTTCAGCACTGACGGCAACGAGCCCAGTGCAGGACTCGAACTCACAAACTGCGAGACCGTGACCAGAGCCAAAGTTGGACATTCAGCCGATTGAGCCACACAGTCACCCTTCGTTTTATCTTTTATGGAAATAGAGAAAACTCAGCAAGTTCTTTTAAGGTATCCCCAATTTAACAGATGGCCCAAGGCCCTAAAAAGATGTCAGACATTGACCTGGCAACCTCCCAATTTTTGTCCCCTTGTACTTGGCCGCCTTACTTCCTGAGCTTCCTTCGGGCCTGCCACCTCCTTGCTCCCTGCTCACCACACTGCTGTCCTTCAAGGACCGGGTGATCCATAGGCAGGAGTTCTCGGCTCTACCCTTTACCCTCAGCATATTGTCTTTCCTACTGGAAATTGGTGGGAGGAGTTGGAAATTGGGAATGTTGACAACACCCGCTAAATGTCCCTATGCTCCAGGAGAGGCTCACTGTCCCTCTCTTTGTACCTGCCCCCCTTTGCACGTTCTTATCCCAACTTTGCCTTTCCCCCAGGCCTTTTCCCCTCATGTTTGCCTCTGCTGATTCCCCTGGCCAAAAAAGAGTGGTGGGGTGAAGTTTGGGGGTGAGTTGAGGAGTAATGAAGATTTAGAAAGTGTGCTTATATTTTTTCATTCACCTAAGACCACTTTTCCCCAAAGGTGTTCTTAAGACAGTGGGTTTACTCTTGTGCCTGAGTTCACTGGCATGTGTTCCCAGGGTAGTACCTCCACAATGTGCTGCGCGCAGCTGGGTTCTGGGTTGTGTGGGTGTCATCCCATCAGCCTGCTGTCTAGTGGCCTCTCTGTGTCACAGTGACTTAGGAGGGTCGTGCAAGCAGGATGGAGAATGAAGGCTTTGCCTTATTGGGGCTGCCTTGCCAGAGGAACGGGCATTTCAAGGAGGGGAAGGATGGTACAGCTTCGCTGAAATAAGAATTTAACTCAGACATTCCTTTGTTGACCACAGGACAAACTCACAGTAGTGATGTCCCCAAAACACCTGGGAGCGAGTGTCCTTAGTCGCAAAGAGGTCAATCAGTAGAAGGCAGGCTCTGCTGTGCAGTTCCAGAAACCCGGCAGCTGGGAAAAAGCGGGCCCTCGGCAGTGGCCTTCACCTGCCACCCTTGAGTGGCACTGTGCCTTCTCCCTTGCCTGTGCAGTAAATTCAGATTAACACAGCTTCTCTGAAAAGTGCAGCCAGGGGCGCACAGCCAGATTTGCATGCAAGCACGTCAACAGTGAAAGAGCAACAGGCCGGGTATTAAAAGCGAAAGTACTTGGATACAAATAGTGCAAAGACAAAAGCGGCCTGCCTATGTGGACTGCTGATGTGCCTTGTGACCTCAAGCTGGCCCCTCATCCCCTCTGGACTTGCCGTCCCCCCTGTGAGAGGAGGGGCGCCTGAGCTGGCTGGCCGTCCTCTCCGTTGAGCCTTTGCAGCAGAGTGGAAGGAGCAGTGGTTTGACGCCTCTCGGTATCCCTCTTGGCTTTTTCTTTGTGCTTTTTGTCGGCCTGCCATAGCTGAGCATTGTCAGCTCTTCTCTGAGAGATGGATTCCAGAGGAGGCCGAGCCAGGCGAGCCGGCAGCCTTTCAGGAAGAACTCTCAACTCAGTGACACAGCAGTGCAGGGGGTGGGAAGGGGCGTCACATGACTTCACTTCTTCACCTGGGATTAAACTGCTTCCTGTTTTTTGCTTTTAGGACGAATACCTTTCTCTCGTGGCCAGGCTTATTATCCATTTTCGAGACATTCGTAAGTAAAATTTTACATTTCTGGGTGGTTTTGATTGCCAGGAGAGGCTGGCCCTTTCCTGGGGTGGTGGGGGCTTTCTTGGCCGCAGTGCCTGAGGCAGAATGCCTGTGTAAAAAGCTCCTGCTTTCTGGGAAGTTCGACATTGCTTTGCATTTGATTCCGTCTCCCATCCTCTTCAGAGCTTCAACCTCAAAAATGCTGATTTTGGCATAATGGAAATGTTAGCCTCCAAGTGGTCTGGACTGCTATTTTTGCTTGTCCATTTAATCTTCTTTTTCAAAAGACTGTGGCTTTTGTCTCTAGGCAGTTCTTAAAGAAGCCAGGTTTACCCTGGAAAAGAAACTTCCTTCCCTAGGAGTTGGCTTTATTGGCCCATGGGGGTCTGACCCAAATGTGTGTTCCTGTCAGGCTGGAACTTCATAAGTCTTGCCTCTGGCTCCCTGCCCTGGTGAGGGTCACCTGGTGCCTGCTGCCTTCCACCCACTCTGCTTCCCTGGGTCCTGCTAGGGTCCTGTCAGCCCAGCCTGGCATCAGCCATGGCTCTTTAAAAGTGTGTGTCCTTGCAGACTGGGCTCAGGGGTCTTGGTGGTCTTTTGTGTGTTATGCTTAAGCATGGAGGACAGTTACTGTTCCTGGATGGTCACCGTATCTAAAGTCTCTAAAGGAAACCAGGCTGGTTCAGTGCTCTGAGGTTTCAGCCAGCAGCGCCTCCTACCTGCCTGCAGTTGTGTGACCACAGGAGATGGGCTCCTCTTGACACAGCTTGTCTTTGCAGCACACAGTTGGCGCGTCTAGTGGCTTCTCTTCGTGCTTGTAGAGGTGGCTATGGTGTTAGTAATCTCAGAAAAAAAGGAGATGTTGTGAACCCCAGAGCCCCTGTGTGGCCCATAGATTTTGCTTCTTTCCACACTTTTTCCCAGAATGGCCGGCCAGATGAACTTCACTTGATTCCACTTTCTTTGCTGTGTTTGGGAAGGCCCTATGTTGTTTAGAACAAGCTGTTGGAACCAGAAGCCTGGGGAATGAGCAGTCTGGATGAGATGCCTTGGTCTGTCCTGGCAAGTGGCTCTGCTTGTCGGGACTGGGCTGGCCTGGCCTGGCCTGGCCTGTTTGGGAGGCAGCCTGGCGTAGCAGCACACAGCCCTGGGGCCAGGCGTGTCCCTGGCCCGCTCGCCGGCTCCTGCCTCACCCAGAGAGGGTAGCCCTGTTGCAGTGCTTGCCCCCTGGTGCTAGGGCCAGCTAGGTGGGGCTTTTAGCCAGCCTTGGCCAGACGCAGTTTCCTCATAGTAGAAAGTGGAGATGCTGCCTCCTCATCAGGGCAGGCTGAAAAAGGAGGTGTTGTGGAGGTCTGGTCACCATTCTGGGCCCATTGTGGATCCCTACAGTTCTTGTGTTTGTTGTTCAGGGCCCCAGCTGAGACCCTGATCCCGGGAAGGATGGAGGGCCAGAGTAGGCCCAGGGCAAGCTTCTACTGGGGGCGGGGGGGAGGGTGGAGGACAGTTCTCTGAGGCCCCAGGTTGACCATGGGCAGTTCTGTACCTTCTTCCCTCAGACCCCCTTGAGTGTCAGCTCTGCCTGGAGTGGATACAGACATGCACACACAAACACACGTGTGCTCTGAGGTATCTTATCTTCTGTTTAGTTTCAGCAAATGACCTCTGGGCAAATGCCTACAAAGCTGGCTTACTGTGGAAATATGTGGTTATATAAAATTTTGTTTACTTTGTTTTTTGGTTTTGTTTTCTTAAATACAGATAACAAAAAATCTCAAGCTTCCGTCAGTGGTAAGAGTTTTTTTTGTTTGAATTAAAGTTTTATCCCAACCTTGGGTTTGGGGGAGCAAGAATGCAGTTGTGGATGCTGCGTGGGTCTGGGTTAAGCTGTTATGAGAGGAGAAAATTCACAGAAAGAACTCTGGCTGGCCGTGAGAACTTTGAGCCACACCCGCCCCTCCTCCATGCTTCCTCTTCCTGGCAGACTGCAGTCAGATGAGACCTCCCCATCCCATGTCACTCAAATACTGTTTTTGTCCAGCAAAAAGATGTTTAAAAACTCACACAATAATGGACACATTATCTAAAATGTTGAGCTCTCTGGAAGAAAACTATTATGGTATATCTAGTATAATAATCGGTAGTATATTTTTTAGAGAATAGCTATGAATTCACTTCCTTAAGTTACAAAGTTTCATGGGAACTGTATTGCTTCAGCCCTGGTCTTGCTGACTGAGCTGCCAGTGAAGGGGTTTAGCAAATCCATGATGGCCGACGGAGCTCTGATCTGTCACAAAGGGAGCCAGCCTGGCATGCTATTTGTCTTACTGCAGGCAGTACAGCTGTAAATGCTGGGTGCCCATGCTTGCCTCAGCCAAGCTGGCTGCACCTGTCTGTGTGGGCCCTGTTTCCCTGCTAGGCTACCCCTCCTGGCATGTGCAGTGATTCTCAGCCACCCAGGGCTAGATGGGATGAAGACCCACAGGCCACAGGCCAGGAGAATGTCTAAGTTCTTGGCATCAGAGCATAGGGTTCTTTAGCATTCAGTTCTGCGCAGGCTGACCTGGCTGGGGCATACCTGTCTGTAGGTAGTTGTTTGCTGTGAGTCTATATTGTTCTGACAAGAGCCCTGGGCTCCTTGTTCCAGGTCATAGCATTGCTCACTGAGCTGAGTCCCCTGCCTACTGGCAAGCATCACTGTGCCTGGTGGCACTCTGTGGATTCTTCCTGCACGCCTCCCTCACACCTTAGCTTGTTTTAGTGTGGTGTCCTGAGAACTCCTTAGTGGGGTTTCTGCACAGACTTAGTAGAGGTGGGCTTCTGGTGTGCAAGAAGACTTGTAATCTCCCTGGGAGAACATCTGTCTGTGCCCCCCCTCAGTTCTCTGGCCCCCAGGCTCGCTCTTACTGTGAAGAAGGGCCTGCTGTCCTTTGGAGTTCCCAGCTGTGTCTCACCCAGCGTAGGGGTATACAGCCAGGAGGGGTGGGGACTGCTATATACCTTAAGGGGCTTGTTTATGCCTCAACGATAGGACCCTGGCACAAGCCAGGCTAGGGTTTGAGATGTGCTCCCTGTTCAAGAGCAGTGACAGAGATACTGACATTTTGGCCCCTCCGCGGTTGGAAGCCTAGAGGCTCCCAGGACTCTGGCCTTTCACTGCTTGGGCCTTTGAGGGAGTTGTGCCTGGAGGTGGGAGGAAGTGTGTGCTCTGTGAGGCCTCATAACCTTCGGAGACTTGCGTTTCAGCAGGCACTTGGCTGAGACGCTGTGCCCTTCTGTTCCCACAGACCCTATGAATGCACTACAGAGCCTGACTGGTGGGCCTGCTGCGGGAGCAGCTGGAATCGGCATGCCTTCTCGGGGCCCAGGACAATCCCTGGGCGGGATGGGTGGCCTTGGCACCATGGGGCAGCCGATGCCCCTCTCAGGGCAGCCGCCCCCTGGCACCTCGGGGATGGCCCCCCACGGCATGGCTGTTGTGTCTACAGCAGCTCCACAGAGTGAGTACTGTGCTTCTCAGAGAATCTGCCACCTTCTTTGCAGGCGGTGTACATTTTTATCCCTTTGCTTAGGATGGTATTGAGGAAAGAGTGGAGAAACTCCCCAAGTAGCTGTCTTTTTATCTTTGTTGTGTATGGAGAGAAAAAGTTCCAAAACTTTTTCAGACTATCAAAAGGGTTAAGTGACACTGAGGCCCTCCTCCTACCCCTGGGCAGGAGTGGAGGACTCAGAAGAGATCGGGGTGGTCTGGGACTCCATCCGGGGGGATTGTGTTTTGTAGCTGAAATAGACACAGTTATGTCTCAGGCTGTTCTCAGCCACAAAGTGGTGCTTTCGGCACCCCACAACCCCCAGAAGACCTCCATCTCAAGAGCCATCCCTTCCAGTGTTGCCCTTGCCCTCCTTCCCTGAAGGATGTGCCTTGCCCTCCTGGCGCTTCTCTACAGAACACAGCCCCTTGTCCCCTCCATGCAGCTACTCCAGCTGGGAATGGGTGCGTAGCACGGGTCTCCCTCCTCTTTCCAGGGCCTGTCTTGTTGGATGTTTGATTTTCATAACCAGTAATTCAGTATGCAGAGTGTACTTCAGTACTGCAAAGTGCTTTGTTAATTTTTTCCTTTTTTATTTTTGAAATAGTCTAAGAATCATAGGAAGTTGCAGAATGATACAGAGAGTGCCTGTGTGCCCTTCACCCAGCTTCCCCAATGCTGACATCTTAGTACATTGTCAAAACCGAGAAATGAATCTTGGGACAATGCTGCTAACTCAGGTGGCCTTTTTTCTGACATCTCCAGTTTTTACATGCATTCTTGCCCGCGAGCTTACGTGCGTGTAGTTCTATGAGACTTTATCATGTGTGATATCACTACCAGGGTCAGCATGCAAGGCTGTTCCATCACCAGTAGCAAGCTGTTGTGTTATCTCTTAATAATCACACCCTTCCTCCAACTTCAAGCCCTGGCAACCGCTGATCTGTTCCCTATCTCTATAGTTATGTCACTTCGCAAGTGTTACATCGATGGAATCGCACAATGTTTGACATTTTGAGACTGACTTTTTTCCCCTCAGCATAATGCCTTTGAGATTCTCCCAAGTTGCCTCAGTAAGTCGTTCCTGTTCATTGCTGAATTGTATTCCATGGACTGGGTGTACCACGGGTTGCTTATCCATTCACCCTTGAAGGGTGTTCAGGTTGTTTCCAGGTTTGGCTGTTGCAAATAAAGCTTCTGTGACCCTGATTCATGTACAGGTTGTGATGTGTCGATGTATTTTTCTCATGCATCACTCATAGTAACCCTCAAAGAAGGCAGTGTCCCTGCTTCTGCTTTGCCCACTAGAGCTGGGGTCGAGCCCAGGCTGCCTGACCCGAGCACCCCCATTCTTTGTTCAAGTTTCCTGTACGAGCATCACTTTGCTCTTCACAGATGCCACGTGGAGGCTCATTCTGCCCACTCTTGGACTGGAACCTTCCATCCCCAGACATCCCCTTCTTTCTTGGATCATTGTTCTGTTCCCCTTATTGACACCTTGCCATCTGACTCTTAGCTCTTTGCTTGATTCTTCTTCTCCAGCTTCCGTGTCCCCTCTTGTCTTGTCAGCATACCTGGTACGTACATGGGGCGGCTTCTGGAAGGATTCTCAGGAGAAGTACTGGTTCTGACTCCTTTTTATGTTACAGAGTGGTTGATTTCTTTTTATCACAGCTTACATTTTATAATAAAAAATCATTTTTAAAGTGTAGGAGTTTAGAATGCTACCATTATTTGCCTTGCAGTTTCACTCCTAAGACTTTGTCAGTTCACTGGCAAAGTTTGGGTATCCTGCCCACACCCTCCCCAGTCTGACCTTGGCCCACATCCTGTTTTCAGCTTCAGAGGGACCTGGTCTTTCATGTGGGTTGATGTGATGTGAGTTCTCTACTTTCATGTCCTGTTGCTGCCTGTCAGCATCCCTCTCCCTCTGCCTTGGACCTCTTGTCTGCCTGGTCTACGCGAAATAGGTGTTGTGGCCCAATGGACATTTGTTAATTCCTTTCTCACAGTTTCTCCAAATGGCACTGTGTGGTTAAGGCAGCTTCAGGACAGGGCCTGGGTCAGAGATTTTGCAAGGATTCTCAAAGGATAGTCCAGAACACGCTGTGATAGTCTCCACGTGACCTGAATTAGTCATGGAAACAAACTGCTGACTGTAGGTGAGGCTGGGGGCTTGAGTACAGCATTAGAAGGGAGACAGACTTTTCACTCTGTACATTTTTGTTCCTCAGTGAATTTTATATCATATACGTGTAAAACCAGCTTTAAAAATGAGTCCTATTTCTGTCTGACAGACTGGATGCTGAGGAACCCTCGTCCTTCTAGACAACTAGATCCTAGATGCATTTTGGATTGTTGGGCCAGCAGAAGGTAGGGGAAGTTCTTTGCCCAGCCATGTCTTGGCCCACTGCAAGATTGGGGAAAGCAAGCCTCGCATCCCTCTGAGTAGTGGGATTTGTGCCAGAGCCCTTGGCATCCCTAGTTCCCCCAGGAACAAGGGCAGATTGGAGAATGCTCCCAGTTTAGGCCTGTGGCAATTGCAGATCAAGCATTGAGCACCACAAATAAAGACCAGCAAGCCTGAAAGGAAGAAGAGATACTATGAGGAGGAACAGAAACAATAAACAGATGTTGGAGATGCTCAGGGACCACACACATAATAATTGTTAACTATGGGCTTGGCCTGATTAAAGAAATAAAGGATGGAATTCCAACTGAACAAGCACTGGGATACCTGGTGGAGTGATGAGGCAGCTTTGAAAAGGAACCAAGTAGGGGTGCCTGGGTGGCTCAGTCGGTTAAGTGTCTGACTTGGGCTCAGGTCATGATTTTGTGGCTTGTGAGTTTGAGCCCCGGGTTGGGCTCTGTGCTGGCAGCTCAGAGCCTGGAGCCTGCTTTGGATTCTGTGTCTCCCTCTCTCTGCCTCTTCCCCGGCTCATACACACACTCTCTCTCTCAAAAATAAATAAACATTAAAAAAATTTTTGAAAAGGAACCAAGTAGAAGTTGTAGAAACAAAAGTAAAATTATTGAGGGGCGCCTGGGTGGCTCAGTTGGTTAGGCGCCTGACTTAGGCCCAGGTCATGATCTCGTGGTTCGTGAGTTGAAGCCCTGCATTGGAACCTGCTTCGGATTCTGTGTTTCCCTCTCTCTCTGCTCCTCCCCCACTCGCTCTCTGTATCTCTCTTTCTCTCTCAAAAATAAATAAAAACATTTTAAAAATTAAAAAATGAAATTATTGAAATGAGAAGGTAGAGATGAATGAATAGCAGATTTTTTTTAAAGTTTGTGTGTGTGTGTGTGTATGTATGTATGTATTTATTTTGAGAGAGAGAGGGAGAGAGGGAGTGCACACATGTGCAGGGGAGGGACACAAAGAGAGAATCCCAAGCAGGCTCTGTTTTGTGTGGGGCTTGATCCCACGAACTGAACCATGAGATCATGACCTGAGCTGAAATCAAGAGTCAGATGCTTAACAGACTGAGCCACCCAGGTGCTCCTGAGCAGCAGATTAGATACAATTGAAGAAAGAATTTGTGAACTAGAGACAACATTTGAAGAAATTACCTAGAATATAGCCCAGAGAAGAGGAAATAAAAAATAGGAGGGTAATGGGGCGTCTGGGTGGCTCAGTTGGTTGAGTGTCTAACTTAAGCTCAACCCATGATCTCACAGTTCATAAGTTCGAGCCCCACATCAGGCTCACTGCTGTCAATGCAGAGGTTGCTTTGGGTCCTCTGTGCCCCCCCTCTGCCCTTCCCCCCACTCACATGTACTTTCTCTCTCTCTCTCTCTCTCTCTCTCTCTCTCTCAAAAATGAATAAGCATTTATTTAAATAAATAAAAGAGGGGCGCCTGGGTGGCGCAGTCGGTTAAGCGTCCGACTTCAGCTCAGGTCACGATCTCATGGTCTGTGAGTTTGAGCCCCGCGTCGGGCTCTGGGCTGATGGCTCTGAGCCTGGAGCCTGTTTCCGATTCTGTGTCTCCCTCTCTCTCTGCCCCTCCCCCGTTCATGCTCTGTCTCTCTCTGTCTCAAAAATAAATAAACGTTAAAAAAAAAAAAAAAAAGAAAAGAAAGAAAGAAAGAAAGAAAAAAAATAGGACGGTGTGGGGCACCTGGGTTCCTCAGTCGGTTGAGTGCCTGACTTCAGCCACTTCAGATCCTCTGTCTCCTCTCTCTTTCTATCTTAAAAATAAATAAACATTTAAAAAGTACTAAGAAAATAGGAGGGTAAGAAATGCAGAGGATAAAATCAGAGTTTAACAACTAATAAAAGGACCAGATGGAGAGAGAACAGAAGCCAACCAGTATATGAGGAGAGATGGTAGCTGGAAAAGTCCTGCAGTCCTATGCAGGTTAAATAAGGCATCCATGCCTTAGCCTGCTTGGGGAAAGCCACAAACACCATAGGCCAGAAGAGTATGTTAGAAATAGCCAGTTTCTAGAAAGGAGCAAGACGTAGACTCAGAGCACTTGGTGATGGTGTCATGAAGAAAGTAGGAAGTTGTTAGAGCCCTGGGGATAGAGCTGCTGACCACAGTTGTATGCCAGCAAAACTCCCAATGACTGGGGGGGAAGCAGACATTTTAGATAAACAAAGCTCAAGAGACCTTCACTGAAAGGTTTTTTATTTGTTCACCATTTCCTCTTAACTCTCATACCATCTTTCTTGTGATGCCAGGTGTAAAATGGGAGAACAGACTTTTTTTTCATATAAGGTAGCAAGCGTGTGTGAATCTAAACCAGTGATTCTCATCCGTTTTGTACCCTGGAGGCTATTTGGCAATGTTTGGAGACATTTTGGATGTCACAACTGCGGGCGCACTCCGACCACGTAGCATAGAGGCTACAAATGCTGTTAAACCTCTCGTGCGGAGGACAGCCCCCCACAACATAGAATTGTCTATCCCAAAATGTTGGGAGAAACAAGGTTGAGAATCCTTGGTGTAAACAAAAATCACTTGTCTAAAATAATAATGCTTCCAGCTAACTCCATACAGACTTGCTGCATTCCAAGCACTGTTTGGAGGGTTTTACCTAGAACAGATTTTTAATTCTTCGTTCAGTGTAGGTACTATTGTTGTCTCTTTTCCACAGCTAAGGAAACTGAGGCACAGAGCAGTGACAGAGTTGGTATTTGAGTCCAGGCAGTCCGGCTCAGAGGCTGTACCTCTAGTCATTATTCTGGCCTGCCTCCCCCTGCCCCCCTTTTTTAAAGTAGGCTTCACGTCCAGCATGGAGCCCAACACAGGGTTTAAACTCACAACCCTAAGATCAAGATCTGAGCTGAGATCCAGAGTCAAATGTTTAACTGACTAAGCCACCCAGGCACCCCTGTTCTGCTTCTTAATAGAAGTGTGCTGTGTGGGTGTAAAAAGATAAACAAGGACCATACTAAATGGAAGTCAGGAGGTGTATTGAGGATAAATACCAGGTCTATCAGTACCTGTGAAACCTACTTTTATTTTACTTTTGAGAAAGAGAGCACACGCGCGAGAGAGCGCTCACGAGTAGGGGAGAGGGGCAGAGGGAGAGAGAATTTTGTTTTGTTTTTGAGAGAGAAAGAGCTTGTGTGCATGTAGGGGAGGTGGGGAGGGAGAGAGAGGGAGAAAGAGAAAATCCCAAGCAGGGTTCTAAGGTTCTTGTATTTGGGAAAGAAGTTAAAAATATGGATAAATTTTAAGTTTGGAGTTAAGTATGGTAAGTTAAGTATGCCTGATGAAATTGAAAAAATAATTGCTTGAAAAAAAGGAAAAAGAGGGGCACCGTGGTGGCTCTGTTGGTTTAGCATCCAGCTCTTGATTTCAGCTCAGGTCATGATCTCATAGTTCATGAGATCAAGCCCCACATCAGACTCTGTGCTGACAGCATGGAGCCTGCTTGGGATTCTCTCTCTCCCTCTCTCTATGCCTCTTCCCCACACTCTCTGTCTCAAAATAAACTTAAAAAAAAAAAAAAAAAAGGAATTGCTGAAACAGTATACATTCCAAACCAGTGGGAAAAAAATTGAGTAAGAAAAAGGTAAAAATCCAAACAACATGTAAAATTCAGCTCCAACCATCCAACAAAAATATAATTCAGGGGCTGCCTGGCTGGCTCAGTTGGTGGAGTATGTGACTCTTAATCTTGGGGTTGTGGGTTCAAGCCCAGCGTTGGGTGCAGAGATTACTTAAAAATAAAATCTTTGAGGGACGCCTGGGTGGCTCAGTCGGTTAAGCGGCCGACTTCGGCTCAGGTCATGATCTCGCGGTCCGTGAGTTCGAGCCCCGCGTCGGGCTCTGTGCTGACAGCTCAGAGCGTGGAGCCTGTTTCAGATTCTGTGTCTCCCTCTCTCTGACCCTCCCCCGTTCATGCTCTGTCTCTCTCTCTCTCTCTCAAAAATAAATAAACGTTAAAAAAAAAAAATCTTTGAAAATGTATATATTTCAGAAAAGGAAAAAAACTTTGTCAGTTATACTTCAGTAAATCTGGAAAACAAAAATAGAGGGAAAGAAGCTTAAAAAAGGGAAGACAGACACAAATAAGTTGAGAAATACAAGTGATCACAATAAATGTGAATGGACAAAACTTTCCTGCTGAAAGATAGGAAATGTGAGATTGAATGTAAATGAAAGGCAGTGGTACAGCTGTAAGAATAAACCATAAAGCAAGCCTCACTCTACACTCCCACAGTATTGCTGGATATACATCAAACCAAAAAGAATTGGACATCTGTGGGGGCACCCGGCTAGCTCAGTCAGTGTAGCATGCAACTCTTGATCTCAGGGTCACGAGTTTGAGTCCCACCGTTGGACTGAGACATTACTTAAATACATCTTTAAAAAAAAAAAAAGTTATAACAAAAAGATTAAAAAAATTGTATACCAGTAAAATGGCTAAAATAACACTCTGAAATGCTGGCAAGGATGAGAAGAAACTGGATCACTCATACATTGCTAGTGGGGATGTAAAATGATATAGCTTCTTTAAAAGTTAAATGTACAGGGGTGCCTTAGGTGGCTCAGTCGGTTGAGCGTCTGACTCTTGGTTTCAGCTCAGGTCATGATCTCACAATTCGGGAGACCGAGCCCTGCGTCGGGCTCCATACTGGCAGGGTGGAGCCTGCTTGGGATTCTCTCTCCCTCACTCTCTGCCTCTCCCCCACTCTTTCTCTCAAAATAGGTAAATAAACTTAAAAAGATTAATAATAAAAATTAAACATCCAACTCTGCAGTCACGCTCTTGGGCATCTATCCCAGAGACGTGAAAACTTACCTTCCCGCAAAAACCTGTACACAAATGTACATGGTAGCAGTCACTCCCAAATGTCCTTTATGGTATGAATGGTTGAACAGAGATAGGTATACCATGGAATACGACTTGGCAGTAAAAAGGAAAGCAGTAATGATATGCGTTACATCCAGGATGATCTTCGGGGAATTATGTTGAATGAAAAAGCCAGTTATCCTGTATAGCCCCCACTTACATAACATTTTTGAAATGACAGAATATTAGAAATAGAGGACACCTTAGTGGTTGCCAGGGGTGCTGAAGGGGGTGGCATCACAAGGGATCCCTGTGGTGTTGGAACTGTTCAGTATCTTGACTTCGATGGTGACTGACTCTATCCTGGTGAGGAAATTGTGTAGAATTTAATGTACACACCCACACAAATGAAAATGCATCCTGACTGTGTTATGTTATAATTTTCCAAAATGGTACCATCAGGGAAACTGGGCAAAGCATACAAAGGGTCTCTCTGGATTATTTCTATTTATTTATTTTTTAAATAACAACTTCATTGGGGTGCCTGGGTGGCTCAGTCGCTTAAGCATCCAACTTCGGCTTGGGTCATGAACTCACCTTTTGTAGTTCAAGCCCTGCATCGGGCTCTCTGCTTTTAGTGCAGAGCCTGCGTCAGATCCTCTGTCTCCTTCTTTCTGCCACTACCCCACCTGCACTGCACTGTCTCTCAAAAATAAACATTAAAAAAAAAAAAAAGAAAACTTCATTGATATATAATTCACATATTTATGGTTCACCCATCTAAAGTGCAATATTCAGTGATCTTTAAGTATATTCACAGAGTTGTGCAACCATCACCACAGTCCATTTTAGAACATTTTCATCTCCCTAAAAGAAACTGCACCACAGAAAATCTTGTAGATGTTTGTTCATATCAGCATGACTCATAACCACCAAAAGGCAGAAGCAATGCCTATCAGCTGGTGGATAAACAACATGTAGGAAATCCATACCATGGAATACTATTTGGCAATAAAAAGAAATGAAACACTCATGCAACATGGGTGAACCTTGTAAATATTACCCTCAACAAAAGAATCCAGTCACAAAAGATCACATACTGTGAGATTCCATTGATAAGAAATGTCCAGAATAGGCACCTCCATAGAGACAGAAAGTAGCTCAGTGGTTGCCAGAGGCTGGGCTTGTTGGCCCTTTTCTTTCCTCTATTATTGTACAGAAATTCCTAAGAAGGTCCGTAATCAACACAAATGCTGCCCGTCACATCTGTCTGTCTTTCCCAAATGGAGTGTTCAGCTCCAGCGGCTGTGGGCGCAGCGGGCCGTCTCCCCGCCTTCCCTGTCCGCAGAGCTGTGATAACAGCGGCCTCTGCCCTGGCCTCCCCCGCCCTGGCCTCCCCCGCGTGCCCCGCCTGATTCACCACTCTGCCTCCAGCCCAGCTGCAGCTCCAGCAGGTGGCGCTGCAGCAGCAGCAGCAGCAGTTCCAGCAGCAGCAGGTGGCGCTGCAGCAGCAGCAGCAACAGCAGCAGCAGCAACAGCAACAGCAGCAGTTCCAGGCCCAGCAGAATGCCATGCAGCAGCAGTTCCAGGCGGTGGTACAGCAGCAGCAGCAGCAGCTCCAGCAGCAGCAGCAGCAACACCTGATTAAACTGCATCATCAAAACCAGCAGCAGGTACTAGGTGCCCGTTCTCAGCCTCTTCCCGTGGTCCTTGAGCCCTGGATGTGCGCCAGCCACAGTGCTGGGTGCGGGGGCCCAGAGGCAGCTGCAGATCCTTCTGATGCCTGGTGCCCGGGCTTCCTCCTCTGTCTGGGGGCTCCCCGCAGGGCCTGGAGCAGGGAGGAGGGATAGGCCCCAACTTGTTAGGAGGGTGCCGGGATCGCACAAGGAGGTCCTCTCTGTTGGGCTTGGCGTCTGGCCGCGAGCCTACTGCGTGCCGGGGGTGGAGGGCTAGATCTGTGGAGGCTTCTGGGTGCAAGCGATTCATGTAAGAGTTAACTGAAGCAAGAAGTGAGAAGAACACTCCACAATGCAGGAATGCCTGAGCCGTCCTGTGAGCGTGTTTCTTTTGAGTACTTGCATGCCTCCTGTTTTGTCTCTTGAGTGTTTTGGTGCCTGGACGCAGCTCTAATCAAGCTTCATTTCTCTGCGGGGGGGTGGGGGGGTGGGGGGTGGCAGTGTCACATTAGAAGCCCTGCTTATAAAGAAACTGTTTTCTTCCTCCCGTTGTTGGCAGGCAGCATCTAGACGTATTAAGCATCTAACGTCAGGTCTGCTCTTGGTTGAGGGAGGGAAGGCCTGAGCGGATCTCTCCACTTTCCCACCCTCCCCAGGCCTTGGCTTGCTGCCTCCATTTCCCAGTGGCCACCCTCCTGGGTCTTGGAGGCCCCCTTCCCCGGAGCCAACTTTTCCCTCAGCCTCACTTTTTCTCCTCATCCTGAAAAGCATACACTGGCCATCTTCCCAAGGCTTGTACAGTTTCCCACTCTAGTGACCAGACAAGCATCACTGGAGAGGCCTCAGGGATTTGCAGCCACCCGAGCATTTATCCCAGCGTCGATGGGGCCACACCTCTGTTACCCTTCCTAAACCCTCTGGATACTTCCCTTGAACCTTCGTTCTCTTAGGCTCAGGTGCAGCTGGTGTCTGGTGACCAGGGCACAGGCACACACTTGGGTGTGTCCTCGGTGTCCTGTGAGAGCAGCCCAGGCAGGCTTCCTGGGGGCAAGGCTGACACAGGGCCCAGAGGCAGATGGGATAACCGACCGAGTACTGCTTATTCTGCCCATAGATACAGCAGCAGCAGCAGCTACAGCGGATGGCACAGCTGCAGCTGCAGCAGCAGCAACAGCAGCAGCAGCAGCAAGCTTTGCAGGCCCAGCCGCCACTACAGCAGCCACCGATGCAGCAGCCTCAGCCTCCCCCTTCCCAGACCCTGCCCCAGCAGCTGCAGCCGATGCACCACCCACAGCACCACCAGCCGCCACAGCCCCAGCAGCCACCAGTTGCTCAGAACCAGCCATCGCAGCTCCAGGCGCAGTCACAGACCCAGCCTTTGGTGTCACAGGCTCCGGCCCTCCCTGGACAGATGCTGTATGCCCAGCCACAGCTGAAACTTGTGAGTACCCGTGGCCTTTGGTGGGCGTGTGGCCGGCAGCTGTTTCTGGGGCTTCTTTGGACATAGGTGGGGAAGGCCCCATGCTGGCTCCCGCATCCAGCTTGGCAAGGGGGGAGTGCATTCCAAGAGCTGCTGTACCCTGCACGGAGGCACTGCCTCTGCTGGGCGAGAGTTTTCTTCCAAGTAGCATGGCTGATTTCACAGTGGCCATGGCATTCTAAGACTGGGTGATCAGGTGGACAGCAGCACACATATTCTCACTGTGCGAGAGGGTGTGCGGCCTCATTGAGCATTCACTGTGGGTTTGCTAACTGCTTAGAATTACGTTTTGAGCGAAGATCCCTGTCATTACCAGATTTTTGAGGAAGGGGATTAATAGGAAATCATGTAATTGTCAGTCTTATTGTGCATCTCTGTACAAAGCATATCTAGTTGGTGACATTGACATGGAGGACACAGTATTATCATCAAGTCAGGCGGAGCTGTGTCAAGGGGCCATTTTAATAGTTTTTTTTTTTTGCTTACTCGTTTTCATGGCCTTTTCTGTTTTTCACTTATTGAGTGGAAAGGGATGGGCCATGTTGAACTGAGTGGCGGGCAGATAGGAGACCCACAGGGCCAAGCTGGAAGCTGGGGAGGATCTTGAGGAACAAAGTATGGTCACACTTGTCACCTGGGGACTAGCCCCTGGTTTCATAGGTGGGGCTCTTGTAGACCATCAGCATGCTTGGCCCAGAAGTCAAGCAGGCTGGGCTGTGCACTTGGCCTTGGGAGTCATCGCTTTGCTTGCAGCAGTAAATGGTAGTGGTGGCTGTATGGTGACATCCCAGTCGGAGGGCCATGCTTCTCATCATAGTCAGAGGAGGTGGGGCTTGGCTCAGAGCCAGACTGGTGTGGGACATTTCTAATCAGCTATGGGATAAGGTAAAGCCAGTGAGGTGATACCACAGCCAGTGAAGTCGTGACAATCCCATCCCTTCTCATGATAAGCTGCAAGATTCAAAGCTCCCACCAACGTAGTAGGTGCTCCACCATGTGCCCCGGATGGCTCCAAATCGCATTCTCCCTTCCTCCCTCAGGTCCGTGCTCCAATGGTGGTGCAGCAGCCGCAGGTGCAACAGGTGCAGCAGGTGCAGCCCCAGGTGCAGCAGCAGACAGCGGTGCCAACAGCTCAGGCTTCCCAGATAGTGGGTTCCGGAGTGCAGGTGAGGGCTTTTGGAACCCAGGTGAGGGCCTTTGGGGCCAGGGGCTTCTGTAGGCACTGGCAGGTGCATGTCCACCTGTGCATGGAGCTGGATTTCAGGCACTCTACAGTGAGGGTCCTGGTTGTTTGGATCATGGGCAGTCTAGGAGCCAGCCCACAGGGTCTTCAAGGTGGGCAGCCTGGCTTGGTGTTACCGGATTCCCCCCACCTCTCTTCAGACACCCTTCATCTTCCCCCTTCCCTCCTCCTCTGAGAACACACGTTGGAGAGGGTAGCATTGTGGCCTCAACCTCTTCTCAGCTTGGAGTGCAGGGCTGGTGGCAGGTGTGCACTAGCATTCTGGACACGGAAGAGCACAAGTATGGTGGCGCCTGGCTCTAGTGGACTGCGTGGGCTTGTGCTGCAGCCCCTTGCCCAGCACTTTCCCAGTGCTTGCCCCCTGCGCTGAGAAGTGTAGCTGAGGCCCTTTATGCCCACCCTCTGTGTTTTGGCTGTTGATGGGCTGGAGTAGGCCTTGCCCAGCCTTTCCTGGTAGAGGCCAGATTCTTAATGGTGTTTGGGGTTGGAGATTGGGCCTCATGATTTTCCACAGATCCCCCATCCTGCTGGTGCCAGGGAGAAGAGGCATCTAGTCTGGGGCTTTGGTTCTGTCTCCACCTGGCAGTGGGAACACTGGCTCAGAAGAGAGTATTGGCTTTAGATAGAACAGACCTGCTAGGTGAAGTGCCACCTGCCCAGGTGCTGCCCTGAGCTGGGGTGCCACGCCGCTGCCCCTGCTGTGCTCCTATCCTGCTTATTACCAGCAAGTCAGCCAAGCTCCCTGTCAGGTGCACAGCACCACATGTTGAGCACTTCTTGGATGCTGCGTGTTCTGTCAGTGTCTGATGACATCTCACTGTGAGGGAGGCTCAAACTGGGTCCTGTCTGGTCTCAGCCATGTTGCTCCAGTCCATGGGAAGCTGCCTGAGAAGTGTGCGAGTGGAGGGACCTGAGGTGTTTGCACGGAGCTAAGACCTAAAGCAGATGTATTCTCTGCACTCAATACCCTGCACTGAGCCCGTGGATAGGGCTGTTCTTCTGCTGGTTACTCTCCTCTCTGCTTCTGCTTGGGGGGGACCCAGCCCAGCCAGCATGGGAGCTTGACTGTGGGCTCAGTCACCCATAGAGTAACCTTGATACTTAACTTTCTTTCCCCCTCATTGGAGTGCAGAGGGCTGCTAAGGCACAACTAAAGTAGGCCCAGAACTCTTCTTTTTCAGTGGGGACACTGGGAAGATTGTGACACTGATAGATGGGGAGGAGGAAGGGGTCATTGCTTGAGTGTTTATGGGTGGGTTTGCTTTTATGAGGCACGTGCCTTCAAATTTATCAGGAGTGGTGTCCACCTCCCTCCCACGCATCACAGATCAGATCTTCCCCACTTGCTCTCTCTCTCTCTCTCTCAAAAAAAAAAAAAAAAAATCCTCAGTTAATGTTATTTTATGCTGTGTGATGTATATGCGTACATACATACATGAATGCTTATTATAAACATATCCTGCTGTCCTTAATTGCCATCTTGTGTTTGGACCTTGAGATTATTTCCAGTTTTTTGCTGTTACTGATAATGTGTGTCCTGATGTGTGGTTCTGTGAAAGAAGTGCTGGCTTTGGGAGCCTGAGCACACAGTCCTCCATTCCTGTCTCTCAAGTCCGCCCTCTCAGAGCAGAAAAGAGATGTCCTGTGGCGCTTGCCAGTGCTGTGGCCCTGATGAATGGCTGAGACTCTTTACTTGGGGCGAAGTGTGGTAGTTGGTGTTTCAAGAAAATTGGTAAGCCCTGAGCCTTATACATCAGGTTCGGTTTTTTCTGACATTACTTGTGTAAATGAAAGGTGATGTCATTGTCACCCATAGTGGGATTTATTAACTTCCCTTTCTCCCCTAACCTTTTTCTGTGACTGTACATAAATCCAGAACAGAATGTGTCTCCCACTTCTAAAAATCCCTAGGCTTTTGTCTTTTAACCTTGTGTTTTTATTTTATTTATTTTTTTAATGTTTTTATTTACTTTTTAATTTTTATTTTTTTCAGATTTTTTTAAATGTTAATTTATTTTTGAGAGAGAGAGAGAGACAGCACACGAGCAGGGGAGGGGCAAAGAAAGAGGGAGACACAGAATCCGAAGCAGGCCCCAGGCTCTGAACTGTCAGCCCAGAGCCCGAGGCGAGTCTTGAACTCAGGAACCACGAGATCATGACCTGAACCAAAGTCGGAAGCTTAACTGACTGAGCCACCCAGGCACCCCAGTATACAGAAATTTAACTACAGTCTCAGGTTGCAAAGAATTGTCCTCAAAGGCACACTTCCTGGATGTGCGTGCATGTAACCCTGCTGCTGTACGATGATCTCACACTGAGCCTTATTGAACTGCTTGGACCTGTCTCCTCTTTCCAGGCCCTACTGCCCAGTGACCCTGGAGGGGAGCAGGCCTATAGTTTGCGTGGAGTTTGAATTCCTTTCTGGGTAGATATGTGTCAGGAGATAATGAACGTACTTGCTCACAGGAATGGGAGGAGTTGCTGGTAAACACTTCCAATGTGTTTTCCACTGGGATTTGTGGTTAAAAGAAAACGAACTTTCCCTCTCAGGAGTTCTCAGTCACAAGAAAAACAGTAGCAGATTAGATTTAAGCTTTTCATTCCTTATCACTTGTTTCTTCCTCAAAAAAAGTTTCCACCTCTCTCGTACCACCGGACTTCTCAAGGCCTTTCTTCCTCTTCCCTCACCCTGTGAGTGCACGCACACCCTGCCAGTGTCCCACTTTGTGTCTGATGGACTGGTGGGCTCTTTGGGACTCTGTCCAAGTTTTGGCAGACTCTGGGAGAGTGGCTTCCTGGCCTCCTACCCTGGTGAGTTCTTTGTCATATGGCTGTAGGAGCATCTGCCCCCTAGCCCAGCAGTTTCATATCTGCCACTGCTTGGGTCATGCCTGCTGCATGGTGACCAGTGGGTGTGAGTGTGGGACACACATGTGATGCCAGAGGCGTCTTGGAAAAGCAGACCTTCCTCCAGCTTCAGAGCCCCGTCCCTGGCATACCTGTCGTAGGGATTGAATGGCTGGCCATCCATGCTGCCCTGATCTCAGGGACCAGCTCACAAGCCTGCAGAAGAGGTTTTGGTTGTTCATGGATCAGTTCTGCTACCTTTCTGAATGTGGTCGTGCTGTTTTAGTTTGGTTTCATCTTAACACTTGTGAGTGCATACAGGCTCTGCTCTCCAGGGACCAAGAGCGAGGGTGGCCAGGACTCAGGAGAACACCGGGTTCCCATCGGCACAAGCCAGGCCCAGACCCACAGCAGTTCTCAGCCTGCCTTCTTTATGCTTCCAGAAGTATATGTGAATGAGGAGAGCAGTCCCAGAGCATGCTAGAAGCTCTAGAGTCTGCAGTCATCTTGTATGTTTAGGACAGACCTGACCTGCATCACTGTAGAGGTGTATCCGAGAGTTGTGGAGTGCCAGGCTTCCCTTGCCCACCTCACTGTGAGTGTAGTTACAGAAGGAAACCAGTTCCCAGAAGCTGCCCAGAGGCTTGAGGAGAGGAGGGTGATTTGCGCTTAGGCCTTCAGAGGCATTGTGATCAGGCAACATGCTCCTAAGAAGGAAAGGTGCTGTGAGCTGGCTTATATGGACTCTTCTGTTTTAATGACAGTTGACTTCTCCTCATAGCAATTTTGCTGGAGTGTCCCCTTCAAAGTCTGTCCCTGAAACCTGGTCTCCCAGAACCACCACCCTGTCCAAGAGGTCTGGCCTTGAGGGCTCTGCAGGCCCGTCGGCAGATCAAAAGTTGTTGAAGGAGTATGGCCAACAAGACAGAGGTGTGGAGCCAGCATTCATGGAGGTTCCCTGGATTCGCGATGCCAACACAGGCCTCCATGCTGTGAGCTTGAACACATAGGCCAGGCTGCCCTCAACCCCCACAGCCCAGTGGGCACTCCTGTCTCAGGCTGCACGCCCCTTTCCACCCACCCATGCACTGTGTTTGTTGCAATCACCTTGTCTGTTATCCCTCTGACCTCAAGATGATCACTGCAGCCTTGGCCCAAGGTGTGAGGGAAGTAAGAGCCCAGTTCCCGTTCACCACCACCACCTCAGCTGCCGTCCATTCAAGTTCTACCGCTTTGGGTGGACAGCCCTCTCAGCACAGGTATTTATGGGACAGTGCCCAGGGCCCCTGGAAAGCTCAGGGCCCTGTGAGTACCTTTGTGAGGCACATTGTAATCGTCAGTGACTTCCTTTGCTGTGGTCCTGGAAGTGCCTAACCAAGCTCACATGAACCAAGCCCAGCTTCTGTTTCTTGAGGGCATAGGAGTAAACACCTGTGTTTATTTGCATTTCAATACTTTGGGTAGCTCTGGTATTTTCATTTGGTGGAGAAGATGGGAGCTAATTTTCTTACGTTAAAGTTTAAGGTTTTAGGGGTGCCCTGCTGGCTCAGTCAGTGGAGCATGTGACTCTTGATCTCAGGATCGTGAATTCGAGCCCCACATTGGGGATAGAGTTTACTTAACAAAAAAGAAATGAAGAAATTTAGTGTTTTAGATAGTTATGGTAGTGCCTCTTTTTGTGGTAACATAAAACTGAAGCTAAGCAGATAGTTTTGCTTTCTTGAGCTGTGCGGATAGTCACCAGCCGTATGTACGTATTTACATTTAAACTAATAAAAATTACATTAAAGTAAAACTTTACATTTACATAAGTAAATGTACATAAAGTAAAAATTTACATAAAGTAAAAATTACATTAAAGTAAAACTCCAGTTCCTTAAGTTGAAATTCAGTTACATATCAAGTGCCTGGTGGCACCATGGGGAAGCCGGTGGCTATTATACTGGACAGCACAGATTGTAGATCAAGTCAAGCTTGTGGAAAGTTCTGTAGGACTGTGCTGTTCTAGAATTTCCTGTGTGGAGTGTAGAATTTACTACACACATTCCTTTCTAGGTATATAAAGACTTCTGTGTACATCACACGTTTTCAGAGATATGAATTCCTGGCTCTCCATTACTGTATGACATCTGGAATTCTTCCATGGTGTATTTGTTTGTTTAACAAATTGTCGCGATGTGCATTCCGTGGGCCAGGCCCTGTTCTGAGATTCTGAGAATAAAATGGTAAGGAGGTTCCCTCATCTTACGGGCTTTCCATTTTAGTGGGTTTGCTGTGAAAACTTCAGACTTGCCAAAACTGTAAGATTCCGTTTCTATCGTAAGGCAGATAGATGCATCTCTAATCCTAGCAGACAATCCTGCCCTTCCCTGACGGCACGTGTGCAGACACTGCCATTGCTGCAAGTGAGGGAGGTAGTCTGTGCAGGGCACTGCCATTGTCTGTCTGGCCCTAGGCCCTGTACCATACTGCCACATGCCACAGAAACAATGGCACGAGCTTTCCTGAGACCATGGCCTTGCCATTTGGCAGCATGGTCTGTCGTCGCTCTTCCTGCCTCCTGACCCCTATGAGTCACCCCAGGTGTGCCAGTAGCAATTGCTCATTGACGAGTGTGAGTTCTTTGGCATTGGCCTCCCATTTGGTAGTTGTTGCATAACAGGAGGCAGAAGTAGCTGGAATCTGCTGGTAAAAAGGCCTTATGACAGAGCTTGCTAGAGGAACAGAAGTTGTGGGGCAGGAAAGTAGGCCTGTAACCTAGGTGGCACGGAGGGCTGGGCAGGGCAGAGCCCGGGCACAGCTCCTCGCGACCCAACGCTGCATAGGGTCCTCCACATGACTCTTGGCTCGGGGCTCCATCCCTTGGAGCATCAGGCACCTGCAGCCCCCAAGCCCTAGTACCTGCCCACATGCCACTATTGAGTGTCTCCCATCCTGGTTCCTTTGATTCTCAGCTCTTTGACCTAGAGCTGCTTGTTTTCCTTTCCCGCAGCCTCTCAGTCTCCATTGGGTTGACAGGTTGGGTTGTTGGGTGTGGGGAAATGACCTTGGCATCAACATGCAGGGCTGACTTTTGTAAGACCAATAAAATCCCTAACATTTTGAGTATGTGGTATATGCCAGGCCTTGAATTACTTCTGTGTATGGACTTGTTCGTTCTCACTGCAGTGGGTCTCAGTTCACGCATTTAGAAGAAGTCCTTGTAGTCACCCCTTCAGCAGTGGTAGGTGTCCACTTCTGTCTGGCCCTCTAACAGTGCTTGAAGCTGGAGGAGCCACTGCCACCTGCAAAACAGACCCAAGACGCTCAAATTAAATCCTCAGCCCAGGCTCCACATCCTTCCCTCTTCCCACCCTGGCCTCTCAGCAGGGTCCTGGCTTGCAGGCTCAAACCCACTCCCCCAGCCTCCTTCTTCCACCCCTGCAACAGTGGCAGACACACCGTGGGCATTTGGCCTGCCACAGACCTGGCTCCAGAATCGGTGTGCAGCTGTTTTTGTGTCTGTGCCCTCCCAATCTAGTCCCTCCTGAGAAAAGCTAGTTTATTCCAGAAATGCATCATTACAATGTAGCCAGAAGCCAACCCTGCCATCCAGCAGGCGCCCCAACTGAGCCCTCAGCAGCCACCAGCACCTTCAGACCTTGAAGTCCAGGCAGCTGCACCCCCCAAGCCCTAGTACCTGCCCACATGCCACTGGACCTTCAGTGTCTGGACTTTCAGACCAGACAATGTGCACAGTGCCTATCTGGTTTATTCTTTCCTTGCGGCAACAAATTGGGTTCAGGAAAACAGGCAGAATAGAAAGTCTGTTCTTCTGTCAGCCCTTCAGGAGACAGGGCTCTCTCATCTCAGCCTCTTCTTTGCCCCCAACCCTGCACTGTGTCCCTTGACTGCATCTTCATATTGTAGGGGAGCACTTCATGATGCTGACAACAATGACAAAGCTGGATTCTGTGCTGGACACATGCTGGACGACGTGCCCAGCCCGGGAGTCCAGGGGGTACTTGGGGGTCCCTGGCAATGTAAGCAGATGGCGCCATAGTGGAGTCCATATTCCTCTTTACCCTGTAGAGTGACTCCTGGGGATATGTCATGTACAGGGGCCAGGAGTGGCAGTTCCAGGGATGTCCAGTGGGCAGGGGTGGTCCCAGGAGGGTTAGAGTATATGGTGCCACCAGCCTCTCCACAGGTTATTTCATAGCACATAGCTCCCCAAACCAGTCTTTCTGCCCTGCAGCCCAGCAGCCTGGCCCTGCCGCCCACCTGTGCTCTGGCTGTGTCCCCTCTGCTTGAACCCTGCCTTCCCTTTCTACTCCCTTTGGGACATTGTGCAGGGTCCCTTCCCAGATACTTTTCCTTGCTCCCTAGGAAAGTAGATGATGCTGAGATGCCTGGACTCCTCCACTAGTCATGTGACCTTGAGCAAGTCACTTCCCTCTGAACTCTCACTTACCATGTGTGACATGCATGTGACAGCAGGCAGGCACTCAGAGCTCCCTCCCCGAGCAGGTGCAGCACTAGTGTCCAATGGCGTGTGCTATCTGCTGTGACAGACATACCTGTGCCTCTTGCAGAACGTGCCTAGGGAGGGAAGACACAGAGCTGGGTCAGCAGTTTTCCCTTCTGGAGGACTTGATACGTCATTAATGGGACACAGCCATCTTGCTCCCCTCTGCCCCAGAAGCTGGCTAGACCAGATGTAAACCTGAAGACCGGGGGGTTCTATCTCATTAGCCACCTTGCTAGGCCATTTCTTTCCTCCCTCCCTCCCTCCCTCCCTCCCTCCCTCCCTTCCTTCCTTCCTTCCTTCCTTCCTTCCTTCCTTCCTTCCTCTCTCTCTCTCTTTCTTTCTTAAATTTTTTTTTTAACATTTATTCATTTTTGAGAGAGAGAGAGAGCGCAAGTAGGGGGAGGGGCAGAGAGAAGGAGACACAGAATCGAAGTAGGCTCCAGGCTCTGAGCTGTCAGTACAGAGCCCAACATGGGGCTCAAACTCACGGACTGTGAGATCATACCTGACTGAAGTCAGATACCTGACTGAGCCACCCAGGCGCCCTGCTAGGCCATTTCTTTCTTGACGGAGGCCTTTGCATAGCCCCTCATCCTGGGTGTGTCCGGGGGATTTAGGAGGCCTGGGAGCCTTGAGCTAACCTGGAAGGCCTAAAGACCTGGGAAGGGGAATATGCTGCCAACTGAATTGGGTATTTTTCCAGAGGAGTTGTCAGATGCAAAGAGATCTGGATTGGATATAGGGAGCCTAGGGGTTTCCTGTGGCAGCCTGGAGTGTGGATGCGGGGAGCCTGAAGCTGGACACAGAGGCAGGCTCAGGAGAGGAAACAAGCACTGAACTTGTGCCCCGGGCCTGGGCAGGCCTCTCTTCCCTGTGTCTTGTGGACTGTAATGCCCAGGGGAGCTGTGTGCAGTCAGTGGCTCCATGGAACCCAGAAGCAAACGGTGTGGGGAAAGTGTGACCTGTTTCCCCATGGTATGAGTGCTGAGGGTACCTTTTATTTTTTCAAACAACTTTTGAAAAATGTTTTTTTTAATTTATTTTTTTATTTTTTATTTTTTTTTTTTAACGTTTATTCATTTTTGAGACAGAGAGAGACAGAGCATGAACAGGGGAGGGGCAGAGAGAGAGGGAGACACAGAATCTGAAATAGGCTCCAGGCTCTGAGCTGTCAGCACAGAGCCCGATGCGGGGCTCGAACTCACAGACTGTGAGATCATGACCTGAGCTGAAGTCGGACGCTTAACCGACCAAGCCACCCAGGCGCCCCTTTAATTTATTTTTTTAATTTACATCCAAGTTAGTTAGCATATAGTGCAACAGTGATTTCAGGAGTAGATTCCTTAATGCCCCTTACCCATTTAGCCCATCCCCCCTCACACAACCACTCCAGTAACCCTCTGTTCTCCACATCTAAGAGTCTCTTAAATTTGTCCCCCTCCCTGTTGTTATATTATTTTTGCTTCCCTTCCCTTAAGTTCATCTGTTTTGTATCTTAAAGTCCTCTATGAGTGAAGTTATATGATATTTGTCTTTCTCTAATTTCGCTTAGCATAATACCCTCTAGTTCCGTCCACGTAGTTGCAAATGGCAAGATTTCATTCTTTTTGATTGCCGGGTAATACTCCGTGTGTGTGTGTGTGTGTGTGTACATATGTACACATCTTTATCCATTCATCCATTGATGGACATTTGGGCTCTTTCCATACTTTGGCTATTGTTGATAGTGCTGCTGTAAACAAAAAGAGACCCTCTTTCTCTGCATCCTCACCAACATCTGTTGTTGCCTGCGTTGTTAATGTTAGCCATTCTGACAGGTGTGAGATGGTGTCTCGTTGTGGTTTTGATTTGTATTTCCCTGATGATGAGTGATGTTGAGCATTTTTTCATGTGTCGGTTGGCCATCTGAATGTCTTCTTTGGCGAAGTGTCTATTCATGTCTTTTGCCCATTTCTTCACTGGATTATTTGTTTTTTGGGTGTTGAGTTTTATAAGTTCTTTATAGATTTTGGATACTAACCCTTTAAATGATATGTCATTTGCAAATATCTTCTCCCATTCTGTCAGTTGCCTTTTAGTTTTGCTGATTGTTTCATTTGCTGTGCAGAAGCTTTTTATTTTGATAAGGTCCCAATAGTTCATTTTTGCTTTTGTTTCCCTCACCTCCAGAGACGTGTTGAGTAAGAAGTTGCTGCAGCAATGTTTATTTATTTTTGAGAGAAAGAGCACAAGCAGGGGAGGGGCAGAGAGAGAGAGAGAGTGAGACACAGAATCTGAAGCCCGCTCTAAGCTCTGAGATGTCAGCATAGAGCCTAATGTGGGGCTCAAACCCACAAACCATGAGATCATGTCGTGAGCCAAATCAGATGCTTAACTGACTGAGCTACCCATGCATCCCTATTTTTCTTTTAATGTTTTATTTATTTTTGAGAGAGAGCAAGAGTGAGCATGAGCACAAGCAGGGGAGGGGCAGAGAGAGAGGGAGAGAGGATCTGAAAAGGCAGACACACCATTGAAGGGCTCAACCTCACGAACCATGAGATCATGACCTGACCCAAAGTCAGACATTTAACTGACTGAGCTGCCCAGGTGCCTTTTAAAATACAGTTTCAGGGGCATCTGGGTGGCTCAGTCGGTTGGGCGTCCTACTTCAGCTCAGGTCATGATCTCACGTCTCATGGGTTTGAGCCCCGTGTCCAGCTCTGTGCTGACAGCTCAGAGCCTGAAGCCTGCTAAGGATTCTGTGGCTCCCTCTCTCTCTGCCCCTTCCCCGCTCATGCTCTGTCTCTCTCTCTTTCTCTCAAAAATAAGTAAACATTAAAAAAATTTTTTTTAAATATAGTTTCATACATTTAGGTGGGAAGTGAACTAGGCAGTGCCCTTCTCGTTGCGGTGGTTTTGCGCCAGCCGTGACACCCTGCAGATGCCTCATTTTCCTTCAGAGAAGCACCAGCTTTAGACTAAAGACAAGAGCCATATACCTTCTAGAAGGGACATGTGCTGGAGCAGAAGCTAAGGCTAAGGCTCCTCCCTGGGGCAGGTGGGGGCAGGAGAGGCCAGGGGAGTTTGAACTACAGGCTGGAAGAGGGCATATGGCAAGAGGCAGTTTCAGGGAGTGCAGGGCAGTGTGTGGCAGTAGGTCCGGATGAGGAAAAGAGGAGGTGACAGCAGGGGCTTTGCAGGAAACCACTACAAGGAGAGTTCCCATACTTAGCAGGCCGGGCCCAGGGCCTTCTTCCTCTTGGCACCATCCATTTCTCTACCTGGGCTCTTCCAAAATGGCCTGTTCACCTTCCTAGTCCTGGGAGTTTGTTGGCACCCGAGTGGATTCTAGAGCCTGTTTTCCACCGCTGGGCAGGGGCCATGCTGCCTGCCATGGGATTCAGTGTATCCCGGCACTGTGAAGGCGAGTCCTGCCTAGGAGAAATCTGCTGCATTTGGTTCAGCTCAGCACACTAAGCTGCCCTAGGCCCCGTTTCTGATGTTGCTGACATCATTGTGAATCACCTGGGACCATTTTGCTTCACTTGGCAGAGCAGCTGGGCCCAGCAGCTGGAGGCCTGAGCTTGTGTGTTCCTGTCCCTCTGCTCCCAGGCCTGGGGCCTAGTCACAAGTGGTGGGACAGCTCATTCTGTTTGCAGATGTGCTGGTGGGCCAGTCGCTTGGGTTTGGTGCCACTCTGACCCAGCTGCGTTAGAAGTGTGATAATGTAGCTTCCGGGTCCCCCACCATGCCAGCGTCCCATGTAGCTTCTCTGGCCTATACACCCTGTGGGAGGAGAACGATGTTTGACTCTAGGAGCTTTGTCTGGTATACTAGAAGAAAGGTCAGGGCCCCTTGCCCAGCCAGGAGAATGGGCAGGCAAGGAGGGCGGGCATCCTGTCTTCCTGGTAGGATCTGGGTTCTTCTAAATGCTTTTTCTTATTCCCTGATTCAAGGACCAAGAGACTAGCAACCCCCAGAGTGATCCCCACCCAGTCCCCCTAGCACTGTGGCAGAGGAGTGTGTGGGAGGGAGGCGTGGAGCTGTGGCCCCACATGACACCAGTGTCTGGAGTGCCCTGGGAGAAGTGCCAGATTTCATCTGCAGAACTGGATGGTCCAAGAGTTAGGGTTGGGGGTTGTGGGCTGGGCTACAGGAAGCAGGCTCTGAGGGGATGCTCAGGGGCTTGACTAGGGTGTGGAAGAAGCCACCACCTCCAACCCTTGGAAGCTCTGAAACTGGCAGGGCCTTTGGATTGGTCCTGGGCGAGGCAGCTCTCTGTGGGACTCACTCAAACGTCAGACCGAGGATCCTCAGGCCACCTGTGCTGGCAAGGACTGACACAGGGGCCACTTTGCTCCCATTAAACCTGAGACACAGCCTCCCACTGTGGCCTGATGGCTGAGGGGGTTCATGGAAACATGTAGGAAGACAGTCCCATTTGTCACAGAGCACATTCCTCACAGGCACACAGATGAGAGAATCACAGGCTGGGGAGGCCAGGCAGCACCATCCAAGGCCATAAGCTTCTCTGGCTCCCACACCTGTGAGGTAGAGACATAGGAATGTCCTGTCCCAGCTTAGAAGCCTGTAGCCTTTATGGTCTCCCTGCCAAGGAGCAAGGGCTACCCAGCATGGCCTTTCGGCCAGCACTTCAGTGATCATGGACTTGTGTCCATCCTTGGGGTGGGGAGCTGTACCTATGTTTGTATTCACAGGGTAGGGCATCTGAAGGAAGGTGTGCGGGTGAAGCTGAGAGGGAGAGGGGGCTTGTTTGTGCAGATGGAATCTGTGGGCCTGGGGTGGGGGGAGGGAGCAAGGGTGCAGCAGGAGTGAGAGTGTGTGGCAGGCGAGAGCAGGCTGAGCCCCCTCCACTTCCAGGTCAGCCAGAACAGCCTCACCATGCTGTCCTCACCATCGCCGGGCCAGCAGGTGCAGACCCCGCAGTCGATGCCCCCTCCCCCCCAGCCGTCCCCGCAGCCTGGCCAGCCCAGCTCGCAGCCCAACTCCAACGTCAGGTAGGCCTGGCCGGGGTGGCCCTCCCTGCCTGGCTCCCAGGGCGGGCCCCACCTTGTGCCCCAGATCACAGATGCATCTGCTTTTGCTTTGCTGCAGCTCCGGCCCTGCCCCTTCCCCCAGTAGCTTCCTGCCCAGCCCCTCACCGCAGCCCTCCCAGAGTCCAGTGACGGCACGCACCCCGCAGAACTTCAGTGTTCCCTCCCCGGGACCTTTAAACACCCCCGGTAAGTCAGGCCTGGGGTGGGTGTGATCCAGGGACCAGAGCCCATCATGTAACCCACACACAGCCCTGTGGGTTGAGGTGCTGAGATTCACCCCCTTACCCTCTGGAGGCCTCAGCTTGTAATGGGGTGGGTGAGCCCTAGATCCCCCACCTTGAGGGTTTGCAGAGAGCCCGGGCTTGTGGGCTGAAGCCGCATTAACCACATTGTGTTCTGCAGTGAATCCCAGCTCGGTCATGAGCCCAGCTGGCTCCAGCCAGGCTGAGGAGCAGCAGTACCTGGACAAGCTGAAGCAGCTGTCCAAGTACATCGAGCCCCTACGCCGTATGATCAACAAGATCGATAAGAATGAAGGTGCGGCTGGTCCAGGGCAGGGGTGCAGTGGAGGGGGCGGGGGGGATGCAAGTACCCCTGGCACGTGTCTTAGTAGCCCCTCTCTGTCCCAGACAGAAAAAAGGATCTGAGTAAGATGAAGAGCCTTCTGGACATTCTGACAGATCCCTCTAAGCGGTGAGTTTTGCCCCTGGTCCTGGGGGCAGGACAGTGGTGTGCCCATGTCTGGCAGCTTGGTTAGCCCAGCCTTGGACGGGCGTTTGGTGGTGAGACGGAGTTTAAAGAAGGGGCCTCGGGCCTCCACAGGTGCCTCCAAGCCCTTGGCCCCTTGTCTTTGCCAGTTTCCAGCCCCTGCCCTGCCCCTGACTTCCCAGTGGCGTTGGGCAAATGACTGCATCTCATTTACTCCGTTGCAAAAGGAGTGACTATGGCTCACCCGGGTTGGCTGTGAAAATGAAACAAGACATCGCCTTGAGAAGCACTTGTAAGGCATTGGAGCCCTGGTTCACAACATGGCACACGTGCCCTGCCCCCACCTGCCAGCTGTGCTGCTCTGAACGCCAGAGACGGGCCAGCTCTGCAGAACTGTGCACATGGACTGGCCTTTGGATTCTGTCCCTATTTCTGCATCAGTTTGGCTATGCTCCCTTCTAGACGATCTTCTCTGTTCTATTTACCGTGCAAAATGCTAGAAACTGCAGAACTAGATGTATTGGAGCTGGGCAGCACTCAAGCCTCTAGGCTCAATCCCTCTTTGGGACTCCAGGGCTTGGGGCAGGGACCTGGCCTCTGTCTCTCCCCCTGACCCATCACCTTTATGCCCTCTTCTGATGAGCAGGACCGGACAGCTCCTGGACGTGGGAGCATCTTGCCTTATACTCTGGGTCTAGGAATAGTTCAATGATTGGGGCTCCTGTGGAGGGTTCTGGTGGCCAAGGCTGGTTCCATGCACACCAGGACAAGCTAGGCAGGGAGCGGTTGGGATGAGTGCTCAAGAGCCGCTGACACCTCATCCTTGAGCACAGAATCAGTCACATCCCCTCTCCCCATAGGTGCCCCCTGAAAACACTCCAGAAGTGTGAGATTGCCCTGGAGAAGCTCAAGAATGACATGGCAGTGGTGAGTGGGGCACCATGGCCTGGTGGTATTCAAAGGGCCACAGGCATCTGTGGGGAGAATTCAGAACCACAAGCTGAGAGAAGCCTTCACAGTCAGGAGTGGGCAGAGGGGCCATGCTGCTCAGCCTGGGGACCTTGCCCAGGAGTCTTTTGCCAGGTCAGGTCTGCTGTGCGGAAGGAGAGTATATGTGGGAACATGAGAAGTCACCCTGTGGCTGTGGTCCTGGGGTGCTTTCTGCAGCCCCCAGGTGCATGGGCTTTCTTGTATGCCCATCTCCACCATCAGGCCTCCAGCCAGCCCTGCCCAGCCCCAGTCCAAGCCCTGGGCGAAGGGAACTCTGGGGAAGGTCAAGGCTGCAGAAGGCAGGAGAATGTATCCAGGATCAGCCGTATTTGTCTCCAGGGGGGCAGAGGTTGTGGGGAAGCCACAGAAGTCTGGCTGTGAAGGATAAGGACTTCAGGGTCTGGAAAGCCTCCCCAAGAGTGGGCTGCTGACGTCCCCACTGCCCATCCTGTCACAGCCCACGCCCCCACCACCCCCGGTGCCGCCAACCAAGCAGCAGTACCTGTGCCAGCCACTCCTGGATGCCGTCCTGGCCAATATCCGCTCACCTGTCTTCAACCATTCCCTGTACCGTACATTCGTGCCAGCCATGACGGCCATCCACGGCCCACCCATTACGTACGTACAGTCCAGGGTTCAGCCTCGCAGTGGGTGGTGGGCCGTGGGCCACGGGCCACAGCCTAGTGTGGTGTGGTGACCGTGGTGGTCTCTTCCAGGGCCCCGGTGGTATGCACTCGGAAGCGTAGGTTTGAAGACGATGAACGGCAGAGCATTCCTAACGTGCTCCAGGGGGAGGTGGCCAGATTAGACCCTAAGTTCTTGGTGAACTTGGACCCATCTCACTGCAGTAACAACGGCACCGTCCACCTGATATGCAAGTTGGGTGCGTACAGGGGAGGGCGGGCGGGGCTGGTGCTATGGGAGAGTGAGTCCTGAACTACAGCCCAAGGCCCTAGAGCAGGCCCAGCACAGGCCCGCATGATCCATGTGGACAGGCACTTGGCCTCCCACAAACAGGTATGCTCACACCACACCCTGAAGCCCACCATCCCTGTGTCCTCCTGGATCCTCACACATACCTGGCCCAGGAGGTGCTCTGAGGGCAGAGCCCTGAGCCCACAGACTCTTACCTCTCACCGGCCTGCCAGGGAAGCCCCTCCCTCCCAACCAGATATGGCTGTGCTTGCCTGAGGCCTTAGGGAGATGTGGAAGTGGGAATCAGAGTGACCTCCAGACTGCAGCAAGCCTCACCAGAACCTTTTGGGATATGAAGAGCCCTGTTTAGAGCAGGGCTCTGAGGCAGGGCAGCCTGGGCCAGGTCACAGGCATAGACACATGTGTTGCAGATGACAAGGATCTCCCAAGCGTGCCGCCGCTGGAGCTCAGTGTGCCTGCTGACTACCCCGCCCAGAGCCCACTGTGGATTGACAGGCAGTGGCAGTACGGTGAGCCAAGAGGACAGCCTTGGGGAGGCCTCACGGCTGCCGTCTAGGGACCCTGGTAGGGGGCATCAGCTCAGGGCAACCGAGATTTGCTCTGTGCCCCGCAGCTGAGGCCCCTCCTCCCCTTTCTCTGCTGCCCCTTTGTGGGCAGGAGTGGGTTGCCCAGAAGTCACTTGGGAAGAAAGGGGTCCATCCTGTGTCTGCAGGGCGGTCACCTGTAGTGAGAGAGAGGCGAGCAGGTCCAACCGCCTTTGTGGGCCTCTGCAAGGCTGTTACGGGAGTACAGAAGGAGCTTGGGTTTATGGAGACCCACCTGGGTGACATGGCTTCAAACCAGAGGCCCGGAGAGACCCCTGTTGATGGTGGCCAGTCCCCCTGCAGTGCAGAGCTGGTGCATAGCGCTGGGATCCCAAGGCTGTCCCTGAGAGAAAGCCCTGGGCTCCAGACCTGTTCACATTCCAGTTCTCCACTGACGCATGGGCCTGGGAGGGGACCGTGTTGGCCGCCCCACTGTGTGCGGGAGATGGCATCCTGGTCATGTTGACTGGCTTTGATGCCCCAGACGCCAGCCCTGTGTCTGTGGGGCGGCCTTTCATAAAGAGTTGCTTGTGCAGCCCAGGGTCAGGCCCAGCACTGGCTGTCCCGGCGGAGGTCACAGCGGCACTCATGGCCCATTGCTCTGTTGCAGACGCCAACCCCTTCCTGCAGTCAGTGCACCGGTGCATGACCTCGAGGCTGCTGCAGCTCCCGGACAAGCACTCGGTCACAGCCCTGCTCAACACCTGGGCGCAGAGCATCCACCAGGCCTGCCTCTCCGCCGCCTAGCCACCCACCCACTGGGGACCACGGGGATAGCCGGCAACCTTGTCAGGGCCACAGCGGACATGCACCTCACGTTGGACATTTCTAGGTGTTGGCTCCCTTAGAGAACCTGGGCTTAGATTAGCTTTCCTGCTTTTATCGTCTGCCTTGGGGACCTGCCAAACATTTTCCCATACTTGTACGTGACTCGGGCAGGTGGCTGTGGAGCTGGCTGCTTCGTGGTGGGGTTGGGACTCCCCCCACCTCCACTCCCCCCCGGGAGTCGGACATGCCTCAGCCCTGAGTGCTCCTCCTTGGGCTGCTGTCCCCTTGGCTTCTCCAGGGCCCATGTCCTTCCTCAGCAGCCTGGGGGAGAACTCCAGGTCTCGTTAGAGCCTCTTGTGTGTGTGCCAGAAAACTTTTTGTTTCTGTAGGGGAACATGGAGAGCATAGGAAACCCTGAAAACACACACAGAATTCTCTGGTCACGGTTTTGGGTTCAGACCCTTCCACCATTGCCGTGGGGGGCACGCCACTGGGAAGCTCCTGGATCCAAGGGCCGCTGGCTGCGTCTCAGAAGGAAAGTCGGCCAGCAGGCAGTTGCGAATCCCCTGCCATCACCTGGGACTCCTACCTCATGGCATTCTCCCTTTAAGCCATGGGGGTCTGCTCAGCACTGTGGGGGTGCCTAGGGAGCAGGGACACCTGAGTGGATCCTGTACCTGGCACCGTGCCCACTCACTGGGCACTTGGGCCTGTTCTTGGGTCAGGGCAGCATCCTCAGGACCTGGCGTCATCAGAGCTGCTCCAGAGAGTGAAAGCTCCCTGACAGGGCATCAGCCCTCTGGCCACGAGAATCTTCCCCTTTTGTATGTGCACTACCGTGTCATCTGTGGTTCTTACAATAAATTTATTATTCCTGTGTTTGTCATGAGTTTGTCACTGTGTCCCCTCCCACCAAGTCTGGGACCACTATCCAGTGAGGTATGCTTTCAGGGCCGAGCCAGATTCCTCACCTTGGAGATGGCCGTGGATGCCCAGACCTTAGTTCACCCTTTTTTGACAGTATCAGTGCCTCATCCTGGTTTACCCCGAGGTTTCTGGCAAAGCTCCTGCTGCCCAGAGAAGAGGCAGAGATCAGCACTGAGGAAATGGCCAGTGGGGCCAGTAGCCCTGTCCTGCCAGGGGAGGGTCGACACTAAACTGACCACACCCATGAGACATAGGAAGCTCCGGTTCTGGTGAGTAAAGGGGTGGTGAGGCTCTTGGGTGGGAATCTCAGGGTGGGACCCTAGCGCCCTGGAGAGGACCATTCTCCCATGGCCGTGGCCCTCCACAGCAGAAGGCAGCTCGGTAGGATGGCTCGTTAGCTGGGATTGTCAGTGTGGAGGCTGGACGGCGCTGTGGCAGGGGGGACGGGACTTGCCCTTGTGCCTGGAAGGCAGTCCCAGCCCAGCCAAGGGCCAGGAAACCCCCTGCACTCAAAGAAGGGTGCATGCTGTGCCTGCCCGTGGCGCAGGGCACCCACCAGGCCCTGGACAAGTCCTGGTGACTGCCCCAGTGGGCCCCTCCCACCGCAGGGAGCAGAGCTGGGGGCACAGGGCAGGGCAGCCATGTCAGATAGCGGTGAGGGATGAGGTTCACAAGTGGAGAAACGAGCTTTATTTCCAGTCTTCAACAGGTAGGGTAATACTTATTTAATGTGTTTTTGTGTAAATGCAGAATAGCAAAATACCGAGCAAGAAAATAGTGTCTCGGTTCTGAGAGCAACCAAGTACTTTATCTGCCATGAACTTTGCTTATCTGGAATTTCGCGCGGCCTAAACGTGTTCGAATTCTTTTGAAGCGCTATCTAGAGAGGGTTAGCGTCTCCAGCTGTAGGGCATTGGCCTGGCCCTGACCTGGCATGCAGACGCCGACACGTGGCGCCCGCCTCAAAGGACAGAGCGGTGCAGCCGCCGGCGCTGCACCACCTGCAGCCTTTTCTGCCGCTCAGCAAAGTTACTCTTCAAGGTCTGCTTCAGCGCGGGCAGGATGGGGCGCTCTGCCACGGGCATAGGGCTCAGAATCAGGCTGGTAGGGCAGAGGGAGGTCACTACAGGTGCCCCCGGGAGCAGGAGCGGAGACTTGGCTGGCAGCAGGGCCCCAGGCAAGGCACTGAGCTGTCCCTGCCCCTTATGTACTGGGCTCAGGCCACCCCACCCTCCCCCTGCCGGTGGGACTCACCATTTCTTGGGGACGCCCTTGGTGGGGACCTTGGGGAGCTGCATGGCTCCCTGGTGAAGGGCCTCCTGGTCCCTGGTGAAAGAGGAGTCGGTAGTGAGCCCCAAAAGAGCAGACCTCACTGGGATGCGGTGGGGGCCACGCCGAATCACTCACTTGGGAGAGCTGGGGCGGGCCTCCTCAGATGCAGCCTTGGGCCTCCTCAGGTTCCCTTCCAGGAGGGCCTTGAGGTGCTGCAGCTGGAAGGCAGGGAGAAGAGGGGCAGTGGGCGGGGTCTGCGGAGGCACTGGGGTCCCCGCTGCCTGAGCCTCACCTCTTGGGCCTGCAGGAGGTTGGCGTTCCACAGCTGGCGGATGACCACTTCGCATTGCTGAAGCGTGGTGGGCTTGCGCAGGTGCAGGGGCAGATTCATCACGGGGGGCTGCTTGCCCTTGTGCTGGCTGCCTGCCACCCAGGGGGCTGCTGCACTGGACGTCTCCACTTCTTCATCTCTGGAACGGGCACTACAGCAGCCCAGAGCTAGCCTGCCAGGATTGGTCTAACCACCCACCACCTCTCTTGAGGGCGGCATCCACACCAGTGTGCGGCTGGTGTGGGGAAGAAGGGTGTGTCTGCACAGCCTCGTCGGGGTCTGGTACCCTTCTGCTGGCCAGGGTGCTCCAGACACCAGGTGGCGGGGGTGGGGGGCCATCTCTGGTGCCAGCTGTGACCTGGGCGTATTATCCCTTCCTCTCCCCTCAAGGTGCACTGAGGGTCAGATGTGGTTCAAGCTGTGTGACTGCCCTCAGTCCTGACCCCACACCTGTGGGGCTGGTTGAGAGGGACTCTAAGTAAGGACCGTGCAGAGAAGCAGGACCCCGTCCTGCTGGCTGAACTACCCAGGGGACAACAGGGTCTCTTCGGATGCAAAGTCCAGGTTCACTGCTGCTTTCCAGGAAGTCCCAGAAACAGGCGTCAACCCTGGTCTTGCTCTGGCCTGCTGGCTCTGTGCCTTGCGGAGGCCAAGCACATTTCCCAGGGTGAGCCCAGGAACCCAACTTACTGTTGTTCTTTTGCTTGTTGTCTTGGTGAAAAGCAAACTAATGTGAAGGCCAAGTCACTTTGTTTCATTTCTGTGAGAAATTAGTTTCTGGGCTGCTGTTGGCACCCTCGTGTGGGCTCAGGTCAGCACAGGGCATTGCCCGCCAGATGGGCCTGCCTGGAGTGAGTCTGCTTTCACCCTGGAGACTGACCCATTTGGAAGGGCAAGGCAGCTGGCTGGTTCCAGAATGTGAACCTACTAAATGCCACGCTGGGCCCACAGGGTACAGGTGAGCCCTTACTTGGCCTGCCCCTGCACCCCTGGGGCTTTGTCCCGCTTGCTGTTGTGAAACAGGGCAGCAGCTGGGGTCTTCTCTTCCAGGTCCGTCTTCGGAGGACTGTCAGTTTTTGAGTCTTGCTTCTTGGAGAAGCTGGGCCGGGGCCTGGCCTTTCCTTGAGAGTTGGCTGTAGATCAGACCCAGACAGGGCAGTCACTGTGGGTGGGCATCAAGAGCCAGGGCCCACGTCCTCCAGGATTGGCTGTGAGTGCCCAAGGAGCGCCTGCCCTCTGCCTCGGTTTCCTCCTTGTAAAGGAGAGATGGTAACAGAGTCCCCATTGGGGGGGCTGCCAGGTGACCCAAAAAGGGGGTCTGTGGGTGGTGCCTGCTGAACGCCCTAAAACTACTGCTGCTGTAGAAGCTGGCCTCCCCCTACTTGTACTGGGTCAGTCTCCCATGCCTCGGGGAAGTCCAGGGGTCAGGGTGGCCTCGCAGCTGTTCCCTGACTCTGAAGCAGCACCCCATTTTGGGCAAAATGAAACTGTATGAGAGTTCTGGGACCCGGCCTGCACAGACTTCCTTTCCACGGACAAGGCCCACGGCCCGCCTAGGCCCTGCATGGAAGGGGCAAGGGCCACTCCCGGGGAGGATGCCTGGCCTCTCACGGAGGCCGAGTGCAGAGAAGGGGCTATTAGCTCCCCTCACTCTGCAGAGGACACCACAAGCCCAGAACGCTAGGCAGGGCTGTCCCACCTGTATCCACCTGCTTGCAGGAAACACGACAAGCAGGGCTTCTGCCAGGCTGCCCTTGGAAGACCACTTAGGAAGGCTCAGGGGCTCCTCTCTTTGTATGCAGGCAGGGTGTGCCTGCCACAGGACCTTGTGCCCCACGTTGATCTGACTTGATCTGACGTTCACTTCCGTTGTAGCCAACCCCGCTTTCGCTTTCGTAGTCTCCCTCTGGCCAACTCATGGTCCTGTCACACCCCGCCTCGGCTCCTTCCTGCTGGTGTCAGCTGGCGGCCACCCTCTCTGGCTCCCTTCAGCTACTCCTTAACCCTTAAGTCCACAGAGCTTGGCAAAGGTGCAATCTGGTCAGCACCCCACACTGGCCATCGGGGCCCAGGGCCCCAGTGGGGCATGTGCCCCTCCCCTGACCCTGAGTTCACAGAGGGTGCTGGCATGCCAACTGACAAGGCCGAATTTGAGACGGACTTGATGGACTGAAAGCTGGAATTGGAAGTGCTGCCTGTGGGAAATGCACACGGTTAGTCTGAGATGGTGGCAGCACCACCTTGGTCCCAGCTTTCCCGGACACTTCTGTGCCCCGCTGTTGGGAGGGGCCAGGCCACCCGTGCCTTCCTCCTGGCCCTGCAGGCCTGTGTGTTTGTGTTTGTGTTTGTGCAGAGCCCTCCCCCCCCCCCCGCCCCCCCCGGCTCTGGTGAGGCAGAACCAAGGCCAAGGGGAAGGTGATTTCTGGAAGGGCCATCCAGAAAGCAGCGGGCTTGGGCCCGAAGAAGCAGGCCCTGAATGGGAGGATGGCCTCTTCTGATATCCCACTGGGGACCCCCGACCCTGCAGGACTGGGACCATTAACAGGCCCTGCCACTTGCCCAGGATAGCTCACTGGAACTGCTCTGCTCCGCTCGAGGAGGGCCCACCACCACTGTTCCCATATTCCATGTCCCCTAGAAAGGGAGCCCCGGGACATCCCCAGACTGGGGCATACCAGGCTAACACCTCTCAGACCACCTCTTGATGTCAGACTTGGCCCCAAAGGTATGTGGGGGGAAGAGGCCCAACACAGCCTGAGTCTCCCTGGGCTGGGCTGAAGGACAGGCAAAGAGAAAGGGGCTGTCACGATGAGGAAGGGCCTTAGACGAGTGACTGCAGGTCTCTCTGTCTCTACACTTGCTCACAGCAGACATGGCAGGGAGGATCCCCAGAAGGACTGTGCCCAGAGCTGTCTGTGCCAGAGGCACAGGGCTGGGGGCTGCCATAGCAGCAACCCAAGTAAAAGAATCCAGCAGAGCAGCAAAGCTGGGGGCCCGGGGGCGGGGCGGTGGTGGCAGGGGTGGGGTCTCGGCAGCCCCACCCCAAGCTGCTCTTCCTGCTTCCTTACTGCAGCCTTCAGGCCTTGGGATCCCGGAGAGCCCCACCTGCTGTGCTTGGGTGCACAGTCACCCACACCATGGCGGGGGGTGGGGGGCAGTGGTGTCTGTCCAGGTCCCCCAGGATTCCTCCCCACTGGGATAGTACATGGGCCAGTGCAGCTAGCTGGGTAGACACAAGCACTCTGGAGGGGCTATTCCTGACAGAAGTAATTTCCCATCAGGCACCCAAGGGCCTCAGTCTTACCTTCCTTTGGCTTCTGATTCATTATTAGCTTGTAATGGAGATCTGAAAGCAAGCATGTGCTCTGGTCATTTTTGAAACTGCAGCCATTTTGGGAGGAGAGGTTTTGGCTTGCCCTGTGCACTCCCCGCTGAACCCCTGAAAGACCTCACACACTGCCCCATGGGCCAAGCCTTTACCCTGGGTGTCTTAGGGCCAGCAATGCCTCTAGCTGTTCCCTGAGCCAGAGCCCTTGGGTGAGAGCCTCGCCAGGAGTCCATTTCTCTGCCCATGACATCTATAGGGCACCCTCTGCTAGGTGGAGCCCCAAGCTCCAGGGGAACAGAGGTGAGTGAGTCAGGATGACCCAGTCCTCCAGGAGCCCCTAGTCATGGATGAGCAAATGTGGTCAGAGCAATGATCAAGCGACACCCAGAACGTGGGCTGGCCACATCCAGCCTGGGCATCAGGGAGGGACAGGGGTGAGACTCAAGACTCCTTATGTCAGGAGGAGGGAGTCCTGACATCATGGTGATCCCTTGATCTAATAGCCCTTCAGGTAAAGGCAACAGGAGAAAGGTGGGGAGAAACTGAGACAGGGCTAAGAATGTGGGGGGAGGAGTTCCAACTACAGCATATAAGGGAGAAGAGAGAGGACAGCAGTGTCCCACCGTGATAGGCCTTAAGTTCTGCTTCAGGCCTGGCCCATGGCGGTGAGGAGCCACCAGCGGGGCAAAGTTAGGAAGGACCTGCCCTGAGGAGACGCGGGGGCAGGGGGAGGTGTCCAAGGAGGGGCTGGATGGGAATGGCAAGTCGGCTCTCGATCTGTGTTTAGTTTGTGAAAATCACTGAGCTGTACACTCGCACTTTTTACTTCCATAAAAGTTTTTTAGAACAGGCGGGCCCGACTTGCCTAGAGAGGAGACTGCGACCCGGCCTACTGTGGGAAACGCTGCACAGCCAGACCACCCCACCAGATGGTGGGGCGGCCCCGTCGACCCCGCCCACGAAAACCCAGGTTTGGGGTCCGGGGGTGCGGAGGAGGCAGGGGGTGCGGAGGCGGCAGGGAGTCCGAGACCCACGTAGCAGGACCCGGGGTGGGGCTTGCTGCCCTGTGTCCTCCTTATACCCTGTTTAAGGGTTTCTAAACCTCGTGTTCTAGAGTCCACGAGTGTTTCGGTACTGGAGGCACCCGGGAGCGGCAGGTCTGCCTCTCCCTCGGCCCCAGCCGCGGAAGACGCCTCACTCGCGGCCGCGGCGCCCGGACTCACCCTTGTTCTCCCGCTTGAGGTGCTCGATCTCCTCGTGGAGCTTGACCAGTGTCTCCGAGTGCTGCTGCTGCAGGAACTGCAGGCTCTTCTCCAGGTCCACGACCCGCTTCTGCGCCTCGATGAGCCCAACCTGCGTGCTGTGCTGCGCGGGCTGGAGGATGGCGGGCGGGCGCAGGCGCGACGTGCCCTGGGAGCCCGGGATCCCCGAGCTGGGGGGCCGCTGCCCGGCCGCCGCCACCCCCGCCCTCATGTCGCCGCCGCCGCCGCCTCTGCCGACGCCTCTGCCGTCGCTGCACTCCCACTTGGTGGCTCGACTGCCCCGGCCTGGTGCCGCGTCGCCATGGAAACGGGCGCGAGCGGGCGAGGGGGGCGGGGCTTGCGGCGGGGCGTCGTCTGTGATGCCCGAGAGACCAAGCTGCTGGTGGGGGTGGGGCCTGCGTCAAGTTTGCCTGAGCTCGTACACCCTGACTTTGAAAGGCATCCTCTGAATTAAGGTCAGATAATCGTCCGCCTTTACATAGGTCTTACTGTCCAATTGTCTATGCTTGTTTAATAGTTCGCTTCTGGAATAGATGATATGGATTACATATTCAAAAATCCAAAGGTAGAGGACTTTCTGCTTTATGAAATGTGGACAGAATATATGAAACAGCCACCTGGAAACAACGGAGAAGAACAAAAAGCAAAGTGGACGAAGGCAGCTCTTGAAAGAAGAGCTGCTTGGGGCGCCTGGGTGGTTCAGTTGGTTAAGTACCCAACTCTTGAGTCTGGCTCAAGTCACAACTGTGAGATGGAGACCCGTGTCAAGCTCTGCGCTGAGAGCAAGGAGCCTGATTGGGTCTCTCTCTCTCCCTGTCTGTCTCTCTCTCTCTCCCTCTCTCCTCTCTCTCTGCTCCTCCTCCGCTTGCATGCTCTCTTTCTCTCAAAATAAATAAATAAACCTATTTTTAAAAAGAAGAGCTGCTTTTTCCCTGAGCTCTCTCTTCTGGTCAGCCAGACCTCAAACAGGAAGCCACAGTCCTATTGGCTGCAGAAGGCAGAGGATGGAGTTTGGGAAGGACAGTGCAGCTGGAAACTGAGGGGGCAACACAGTGAAGTTTGGAGCCTCTGCAAGTGAGGAGTTGAAAGCAATAAACTTCAAATATGTGGCTGGCCTGAACTGCCCACAGGATTCCAGGGATTCCAGGGAAAGAGAAAGAGCTGGAAGGCCAAAAGCTGAGAAGAGATTCATTTGCTGCTAGCTCCAGGGGAGACAGAATTTGGAGTCTGACAGAGGAGCTTGGTAAACGCCTCAGTTTTTCTTTTAACCCCCAAAAGGATCACACCTTGGTAATAAAGACTATGTTCTAGAAATAAGAGATTTGCCTTAGAACTAAGGGCAAAATCAGAAAATACCCACCCTCATAAAACTTAAAAGCCCAGCCTCCACAAGCTTTTGGTGACGTTCCAATAATTCCACCCCCTGGAGAACAAAACTCAACACTCTTCAGAGAATTATAACAGAACCCAGAGTCTCTGTGTCCTGTCATCCATGATGTCTGATATACAATAAAAAATACCAGACATGCCAAGAAACAGACAAATGTGACTGAGTCACGAGAAAAAAAATCCAGATTCAGTCAATGGAAATAGATCTGCAAATAATACTAGATAAGAAAAGTTACAGAAAAGTATTTTATAATGAATATGATTAAAACCTACAGAAAAAGATGGCCATAGTGAGTGGAATCATAGAAAAAATTTTAAATGATTGATAAAGCGTTAAAAATGAAAGGAAAAAAAAAAAGGAAATCCTACAACTACAAATGTACCTGGATTTCTGGTTTCCTGGTCCAGCCTTGGCAATCATCACTGCCATCTGCACAAAAGAGAAAGTCGCTGACAAGCTGAAAAATCAATAAACTCTTCTTAGATCCATCAGAGAACTGAGATCACAGGACAAACGGCTGCCCCCAAATTGGAGAGACAGAGAATCACAACCCACTGGAGCATCAATCTCTGTCTGAACCACTACCAGGGGAGGAAAAGCTAAACTGTAATTGATGAATTGCTGGTGTGGCCAGTGTAGACAAGGGTTAAAGAGTTCAGGGGGCAGAGGTCCAATCTTAAGGGGCCCCGCACCTTTGTGAGTTTAACCTCCAGGAGCCCTACCAGATTCTCATGAGGAAGAAAGATGGAAAAAATCCCCTTGTGGTCCCAACAGGAAGAGGGTGAAGCAGCCATTTTGAAGTATTGCCCAGAGCTTTCTGTTCTTCAGGGATTTCCCTCAAAACAAACTAAGACAGCCCCAAATGCCAAACCGGCTGGGATTTTAATAGAGCCTAACAGACCTGGAGGAAAAGAAATACCTAACTCTAGCTGCTTCTAGCCTTCCCCTCTCTCCACACCTTTCCACCACATCAGTGGGGGCCTGTGTAAAAACGGGATACAAGCGAAAGAATTGCCCATCTCAGAACTAATTTAAGAAGTGTCTAGGGGCATCTGTGTGGCTAAGTTGGTTAAGCATCTGACTCTTGATCTCAGCTTAGGTCTTGATCTCAGGTTCATGAGTTCAAGCCCTACATTGGGTCCCATGCTGGGCATGAAGTCTATTTTAAAAATAATAATAATGGGGAGCCTGGGTGGCGCAGTCGGTTAAGCGTCTGACTTCAGCCAGGTCACGATCTCGCGGTCCGTGAGTTCGAGCCCCGCGTCGGGCTCTGGGCTGATGGCTCAGAGCCTGGAGCCTGTTTCCGATTCTGTGTCTCCCTCTCTCTCTGCCCCTCGCCCGTTCATGCTCTGTCTCTCTCTGTCCCAAAAATAAATAAACGTTGGAAAAAATAATAATAATAATAATAATGTTTCTAGGAAAACCCAAAGACAACAAGGAAGACAAATTGAGGGCACTGGAGGAATATTTTGCCTCTGACACCTATGGCTGCAACAAGCAATAAACATGGACTAAACCCTGGCAAGATAAACAAACTCTCATGCTACAGGCCTGTTTACCTCAGTTGCTTCTTCACAGCACATCATATCCAAATTTCAACAAAAAATTACAAGGCATACTATGAGGTGCCTGGGTGGCTCAGCCAGTCAAGTGTCCAACTTCGGCTCAAGCCATGATCTCACAGTCCATGAGTTCAAGCCCCACACTGGGCTCTCTGCTGTCGGCGCAGAGCCTCCTTTGGATCCTCTATCTCCCCCCCCCCTCTGCCCCTCCCCAGCTGGCTCGCTCTCTCTCAAAATAAATAAACCTAAAAAAAATTACAAGATATACTAAAAGACAAAAAAAAACAAAAACAAAAACCCACATAGTTTGAAGAGACAGAACAAGCATCAGAGCTAGACTTGGATCTGGAGAGATGTTGGAATTATTGAATTGAAATTTTTATTTTTTCACATCTTATTTTATTTTATTTTTTATTTTAAAGAGAGAAAGAGAGTGCAAGCAGGGGAGAGGGGCAGAAGGAGAAAGAGAGGATCTTAACCAGGCTCCATGCTTAGCGAGGAGCCTGACACAGGGCTTGATCCCATGACCCTGGAATCATGACCTGAGCTGTAATCAACAGTCAGACTTCAACTGACTGAGCCACCCAGGCGCCCCATCAGATTGGGAATTTTAAACAACTATGATGACTATGCTAATGGCTCTGATGGAAAAAGTGGACAATATGAAAGAATTGATGGATAATGTAAGCAAAGAGATGTGAACTCTAAGAAGGTAAAGGAAATGTGTGAAGTCAAGAACGCTGTAACACAAGTGAAGAATGCCTTTGATGGGCTTATCAGCCGACTGGGCGAGGCCAAGGAAAGAATCAATGAGCTTGAAGCTACGTCAAGAGAAACTTCCAAAACTGAAATATGAAGAGAAGGATGAATGAAAATGACAGAACAGAATATCCACAAATCCTGTGACTGTTTCAAAAGGTGTAACATATGTAGAGTGAGAAGACCGGAAGGAGAAGAGAGAAAGGAACAAAAAATATTTACAGCAATAACGACTGATAATTTCAAAAATTAACGAAAGACAACAAATCACAGATCCAGGAAGCTCAGGGAACACCAGGCAGGAGAAACACACACAAAAAATCTCCTCCTGGGCATATCACATTCTCATTGGAGAAAATTAAAGACAAAGAGAAAATCTGGAAAGAAACCAGAGGAGGAAAAAAGAAAAAGAGCTTTCATAGTAAGAAGTAAAGATAGAATCACATCGGATTTCTCCTCAGAAACCACGCAAGCAAGAGAGTGAAGAAAGATATTCATGTTGAAAGAAAAAAGCCACAAACTTAGAGTACTGTATCTAGCTACATTTTCCTTCAAAAGTAAAGAAGAAATAATAAAGACCTTCTCAGACAAACAAAAATTGAGGAACTTCGTTGCCAGTAGCCCTGCTTTGTGAGAAATGTTAAAAGAAATTCTTCAGAAAGAAGAAAAATGACATAGGTCAGACACTAAGATCTACATTAAGAAAAGAGCATTAGAGAAGGAATAAATGACGGTAAAAAAAAAAAATTGCTGTTTCGTATTCTTAAAACTTAAAAAAAATTGTGCGGCTCGAACTCACAACCCCAAGATAAAGAGTCACATGCTCCACCGACTGAATCAGCCAGGCACCCCTTCTTTTTCATATTCTTGTTTTTAAGTTTATTTGTCTATTTTGAGAGAGAGGGAGAGAAAAGTGCAGGAGGGGCAGAGAGAGGGGGAGAGAGAGAATCCCAAGGAGGTTCTGCACTGTCAGCGCAGAGCCCCATGTGGGGCTCAAACTCACAAACCGTGAGATCATGATCTGAGCCAAAATCCAGAGTTGGATGTTTAACCGACTAAGCCACCCAGGCGCCCTGTCATATTCTTTTTTTTTTTTTTTTTTTTTTTAAATTTTTTTTTCAACGTTTATTTATTTTTGGGACAGAGAGACACAGAGCATGAACGGCGGAGGGGCAGAGAGAGAGGGAGACACAGAATCGGAAACAGGCTCCAGGCTCTGAGCCATCAGCCCAGAGCCCGACGCGGGGCTCGAACTCCCGGACCGTGAGATCGTGACCTGGCTGAAGTCGGACGCTTAACCGACTGCGCCACCCAGGCGCCCCCGCCCTGTCATATTCCTAATTAATCTTACAGATAACAGTTTGTTTAAAATAACCATAGCAAAAAATAATAATCATCATAGCAACAATGCATTTGGTAATTATAGCTTATCAATAAGTGAATGACAGCAATGTTATCAGCAATGGGAGGGAGAAATCAGAAATATTCTAAGGTCTTGCACTCCCGTGAGGTGCTACGGTGTTATTCTAAAGAGAACTTGGATTCACTGTAAGTGTATACTCAAGGGCAAACACTTAAAATAATTTTAAATCAAAAGTATAATTGATATGCTAAGAGAAGAGAGAAATGGGATAATGTAAAAGGTTCAGTTACAGGGGTGCCTGGCTGGCTCAGTCAGAAGAGCATGCAACTCCTAATCTTGTTGGGATTGGGAGCTCAAGCCCCACGTAGAGATTACTTACAAATAAACAAACTTAAAAAAAAAAAAAAAAAGTCTGAGTTAAAGCCAGACAAGGTGGGAAAAGAGTGGAAGACAAAAAGAGAAACAAAGAGCAATGAATAGAAAACAGTAACAGGGGCGCCTGGGTGGCTCAGTCAGTTGAGCATCTGACTTCGGCTCAGGTCACGGTCTTGCAGTTCGTGAGTTCGAGCCCCGCGTCGGGCTCTGTGCTGACAGCTCAGAGCCTGGAGCCTGCTTCGGATTCTGTGTCTCCCTCTCTCTCTGCCCCTCCCCTGCTCATGCTCTCAAAAATGAATAAATGTAAAACAAAAAAAAGTGGTGTCAGGAACCTGAGAAAAATCACTTCTTACTGAAGCAACATCACAGTTGACTGTTCAACATTACAGTTTTTTGACAATTAAGGCAAAAGGAAAAGTCATTGTGGAATAGAGTTTTCATTCTCTCGCAAAGGAAATATGTACATTCTTCAGAAACAAATTTCTTTGGGACCCATATGGAGGGATTGGGCATTTTGGGGGCTTGGATACGAAACATTGAGTAGAATGGATGATGTTTTCTAGAATAGTTTCCCATAGTGCCTGGGTGGCTCAGTGGGTTAAGTGTCTGACGACTGTTGATCTCAGTTCAGGTCATGATCTTGCAGTTAGTGAGTTTGAGCCCCACATGGGGCTCTGTGCTGATGGAGTGGAGCCTACTTGGGATTCTGTCTCTCCTTCTCTCTGCCCCTCCCCGACTGGTGCTTGCGTGCTCTCTCTCTCAAAATAAACATTAAAAAATGTAAAAATAATAGGAAAAGAATACTTTCCTTAAGAGACAGGCAAGTCAGATGGATATTCATTTTATCATTTTTCCTTTTAAATGTATATATTCCTTTAATAAAATTAAGAGATAATGAAGATCTTTTAAAATCTACTGTTACAGGAAGATTTCAGTCTCTTCACTGCCACTATTCACAACGCCCCAGACATGAATACTACGTATCTGGGGCTCTTTTTTCCAGTAGTTACCTCCATAGCTTTCGGTGATATGCTTTTGCTACGATTTTTTTAAGTTTATTTATTTTGAGAGAGAGAGAGAGAGAGAGAGAGAGAGAGAGAGAGAGAATCCTAAGCAGGCTCTATGCTGTCAGCACAGAGCCCAATGTGGGGCTCGATCTCATGAACTGTGAGATCATGACCTGAGCTGAAATCAAGAGTCAGCCACTTAACCGACTGAGCCACCCAGGCACCTTTACTATTTCTTGATTTACCAAAATGAGCCACACCCACTGGCTTCCTTTCCTGTTCTAATGAGTGAGGGTTTAACTCACTTCTATCACCAATCCCACATTCTGATACAGTCCCATTATTATTCTTAGCTCCTCTCTTATTTATATGTGTAATCCTACATCTTTAGTTTTGGTTTTACCTCATTTTACAGCAAACGAAGTGTGGCCGTGGGCTCGCGAAAGCATGATGTTGTCAGTGCCTCTGTCTGGAACTCACCGGTCCTGCTGTATTTCCCATCACCCTGAAGGATGGCGGAATGGCCTTTTGAAGATTTGCTTCTGGTGTCAGCTGGGTGAAATCACTTGGTGGAGCTAGCGTAATGTCCCTAATGTCCCGGGAGATGCGGGACGTGCTTTGAAGCAGCCACTAACGTGTAGTGAAGTTTCTTTCCCCGAGGCAAAGATATCCAAAGACTTCAGGAATCAAGGGGTAGAAGTGGGAGGAGCTTGTTTCACTGTTACTATTCTAATGACCTACCAGTAAAGTTTCAACTTCCCACCCCCACAGCTTCGGGTTCTGCTGGCTTAGAGGTCTTGCTTGGTTGCCACAGGTGGCAAGGGACACGCTGGTTCCACTGAACAGGAAGCTGAGACTGCCACCTGGTGACTTTGTCAGGCAAAAAGGGGGTTGCTGTACTGGTTGGGTGGCTGGGCTTGATTATCAAGCGTAAATCGGTTTGCTACTCCAGAATGGGGGCAAGGAGGAACACCTGGAACCCAGGAGATTCTCTTGGTAATCTTACGTAGGGCTCCCACATGCTGTGGTAAAAATGACGGAAAACTATAGCAACCTAAAACAGGCAGGACGAAGGGGCGACTGGGTGGCTCAGTCGGTTAAGCGTCCGATTCTTGGTTTCGGCTCAGGTCATGATCTTTCGGTTCAGGGGTTCTAGTCCCTCATTGGGCTCTGCGCTGGGAGCCTGCACACTCTCTCTCGCGCGCGCGCGCGCGCGCAAAATAAAGAAGCACTGCTAGGAATTTACCCAAGGGATACAGGAGTGCTGATGCATAGGGGCACTCGTACCCCAGTGTTTATAGCCGCACTTTCAACAATACCCAAATTACGGAAAGAGCCCAAATGTCCATCAACTGACGAATGGATAAAGAAGATGTGATTTATATATACAATGGAATATTACTTGGCAATGAGAAAGAATGAAATCTGGCCATTTGTAGCAACATGGATGTAACTGGAGAGTGTTATGCTAACTGAAATAAGTCATACAGACAAACACAGATACCGTATGTTTTCACTCATATGTGGATCCTGAGAAACTTAACAGAAGACAGTGGGGAGGGGAAGGGGAAAAAAAAGGTTGCAGAGAGGGAAGGAGGCAAACCATAAGAGACTTAAAAACTGAGAACAGCGGCGCCTGGGTGGCTCAGTCAGTTAAGTGTCAGACTTGGGCTCAGGTCATGATCTCGTGGTTTGTGAGTTCGAGCCCCACGTCGGGCTCTGTGCTGACAGCTTGGAGCCTGAAGCCTGCTTGGGATTCTGTGTCTCCGTCTCTCTCTGCCCGTCCCCCACTTGTGCATTGTCTCTCTATCAAAAATAAATACAATGTAAAAAAAAATTTAAAAACAGCAACAACAAACTGAGGGTTGATGGGGGTGGAGGAGACGGGAAAGTGGGTGAGGGGCATTGAGGAGGGCACCTGTTGGGATGAGCACTGGGTGTTGTATGGAAACCAATTTGACAATAAATTATATATTTTTAAAAAGTATATTTCAGAAAACACTGAATTTATAAAAACAAACAGATAAATAATAAAACAGGCAGAACCATTTAAAGCACAAAAACTTCCAGAATAAAGGGGCACCTGGGTGGTTCAGTGGGTTGAGCATCTAACTTCGGTTCAGGTCATGTTCTCGTGGCTCGTGAGTTTGAGCCCCACATCGGGCTCTCAGGCTCTCGGGCTCTCTGCTGTCAGCGCAGAGTCACTTTGGATCCTCTGTCCTCCTCTCGGTGCCCCTCCCCCGCTGAGCGCATGTGCGCTTTCTCCCGTGCTCTCTCTCCCAAAAATAAATAAACATTAAAAAAATTTGTTTTCAAGGATAAAGATCTAGGTCACCCCACCAGATTACCCGCCCCCCCCCCCAAATATGACTGGCTGAGGTGCTTGCTGGGGACAAAGAGAAAGGGTGGTGGAAGAACACTCATCTCGTCATGTGACCAATCACAGCCGCGAGCACAGTTGTGGCCAAAGATGTCCTGTGTCTTACTTTGATATGGACTTTTGTACCTCACACTTGTCTTTTTCTCCTCTCTCATTCTCATGCTACCAGGAAGTATTAATGTATAAATCATGGCTATTTCCGTAACTCAATATTAGGCTACAGGATAGCAGAATCCGAATCAGGAAACAAAGGCACATTTATTCAGAGATGGGTAAGGGGGAACTTTGGGTTTCTTCTTTCGGTTCGGCTGTCGGAGGGATAGCTGAATCATACAATGTGAAAGCATGGTGCTCCGAGTACCTTTACTTGGAAGTTAAATGTTGAAAAGGAGGCGTTTGGATGCAAAGCTGAGCTGCATCTACCAGGGGTAGATTGTGCTGGGCTGGTTGTGGTTAACCCGGCGCCACCACCATTCATTTTTAAGGCTGAGAACTCTATTTTCCAGAATCCCCTTTCCCTTAGGGTTTTGGGATAGAGCCAGCCAGAGAGAGAAAGTTGTAGGAGGTTTGGAAGATGGAGGTGAATCAGTCACGGTCAAGTATGTGGGTAAACAAGAGATCCACACTGGCTTCCTGGAGCACGACCCCCTTCATCACTGAATTCTGAGATGGTCTGTACAAGCTTCTTGGAGAATCTTGAGACCCACCCACCTTGGTGCTTCAGGCTGAGGTCTTTAGCATGAGCTTCTTTGCTCTTGCAGATAGCTTCCATTACCTCTGTTCTTTTGGCTCTTCCCACACTCACGGAAGTCCCTGATTCTTTTTTTTTTTTTTTTAAGTTTATTTACTTATTGAGAGAGAGAGAGAGGGAGGGAGGGAGAGAATCCCAAGCAGGCTCCGCGCTGACACTGCAATGCGGGGCTTGATCCCATGAACCACGAGATCATGACCTGAGCTGAAATTAAGAGTCGGATGCTCAGCCAACCGAGTCACCCAGGTGCCCCTGATTGTAACACTTTTTTACACAACTTTTTTAGTTTTTAAGTAATCTCCACACCTAATATGGGGCTCAAATCCATGACCCCAAGATCAAGAGTCAAACACTCTTTCAGCTGAGCCACCCAGGGACCCCTACAAGGTAATTTTAGAACCTTTTTGTTCTTTTAAAAGAAACCCTGTACCCATTAATGGTCACTCCTCATCGCCTCTCTTGGCCCCAGTCCTAAGCAACCAGGAATCTACTTTCTGTCTCCATAGGTCTGCCTGTTCTGGACATTTCGTAGCCATAGAATTCACAATATGTGATCTTTTGCAAATGGCTTCTTTCACTTAATATCATGTTCTCAAGATTTACTCCTGGGCACCTGGCTGGCTCAGTCGGTAGAACATGTGACTCTTAATCTCGAGTTTGTGAGTTCAAGCCCCATTCTGGGCATAGAGTTTCCTAAATAAACAAGCAACCCAGTAAATAAATAGCTTTTAAAAAGATTTACTCATATTGTAAATATGAGTAATTGTAATTTACTCATATTGTAAATACTTCGTTCCTTTTTATGGCCAAATAGTATTCCATTGCATGGGCATACAGCATTTGGTTTATCCCTTCATCACGTGGCGGACATTTGGGTTATTTCTACTTTGGGGCTATTGTCAATAATGCTGCCATGAACATTTGTGTATCTGTTTTTGTGTGGGCCTATGTTTTCAAAATTAAAAAATATTTTGTACCGAAAAACGACACTTTCCAAATGAAAAGACAATCTACAGAATGGGAGAAAATATTTCCAAGTCACATATTTGATAAAGTGCTTACATCTAGAATATGCAAAGAGTTCTTACAATTCAATAATAAAAAAAGTTAATAATCCAAATTAAAAATGGGTGAAGGCCAGGGCACCTTGGTGGCTCAGTCGGTTAAGCGTCCGACTTTGGCTCAGGCCATGATCTCGCAGCCTGTGAGTTCAAGCCCTGCATCAGGCTGTCTGCTATCAACACAGAGACTTCTTGGAATTCTCTGTCCCCCTCTCTCTGCCCCTCCTCCTCTCATGCTCTCTCTCTCTCAAAAATAAACATTTTTAAAAAATAAAAATGGATGAATGGATAAAGAAGTTGTGGTTTATATACATGATGGAATACTGCTTGGCAATGAGAAAGAATGAAATATGGCCATTTGCAGCAACGTGGATGGAACTGGAGAGTGTGATGCTAAGTGAAATAAGTCAGGCAGAGAAAGACAGATACCATATGTTTTCACTCTTATGCGGATCCTGAGAAACTTAACAGAAGACCAGGGGGGAGTGGCAGGGGGAAGCAGAAGTTACAGAGAGAGAAGGAGGCAGACCATAATAGACTCTTAAATCCTGAGAAGAAACTGAGGGTTGATGGGGGCTGAGAGGGAGGGGAAAGGGGGTGATGGGCATTGAGGAGGGCACCTGTTGGGATGAGCACTGGGTGTTGTATGGAAACCAGTCTGACAATAAATTTCATATTCAAAAAATAATAAAAAAACAAAAAATAATAAAAATAAAAATGGGTGAAGGATTTCAACAGACATTTCTCCAAAGAAGATACACAAATGACCAATAAGCACAAGAAAAGATACTCAGCACCTGTTAGTAATCAGGGAAATGCAAACCAAAACCACAATAAGACACCGTTTCACAGTCACCAGGATAGCTGTCGCCAAAAAGACAAACACTAATAAGAGTTCGTGATACGAGACAGAGCTGGAACCCTCACACGTTGCTGGTGAGAATGTAAAATGTTGCAACAGTGTTTGGCAATTCCTCAAAAAGTAAAGAGAAGGCTCAGCAGTTCTGCTCCTAGGTACATAACCCAAGAGAGTTGAAAATATAGGTTCCAGGGGAGCCTGGGAGGCTCAGTTAAGGGTCCAGCTCTTGATTTTGGCTCAGGTCATGATCTCACAGTTCGTGGGTTCGAGTCCCACATCGGGCTCTGTGCTGACAGTGCAGAGCCTGCTTGGGATTATCTCTCTCCTTCTCTCTCTGCCCCTCCCCCTGACTCTCTCTCTCTCTCTCACACACAAAATAAACAAACATTAAAAGAAGAAATAAATGGGGCACCTAGGTGGCCCAGTCAATTACGCGTTTTACTTTGACTCAGGTCATGTGGTTCGTGGGTTCAAGCCCCACATCGGGCTCTCTGCTGTCAGCATGGAGCCCCCTTCGGATCCTCTGTCCCCTTCTCTCTGCCTGCCCTCCCCCCCCGCTCTCTCTCTCTCTCTCTCTCTCTCAACAATAAATAAAAAACATATTTCCATACAAAACGGATACATAGATGTTCATGGCAGCATTATTCACAATAAATAGCCCCAAAGGAGAAATAACCCAAGTGTCCACCAAGTGGTGAATGGATAAATAAAATGTAGTATATCCACACAATGGAATATTATTTGGCCATAAAAAGGAACGAAGCACTCATATACACCACGATATGAGTAAATCCACTCTCTCTATTTTTTCTTTTGGCATTTGTACTTTGGGTGTCATACCTAAAACACTATTAACTTTTTTTTTTTTTTTTTTTTTGAGAGAGGGTACAAGTGAGTGAGGGACAAAGAGAGAGGGAGAGAGAGAATCCCACGAGGAACAGAGAAAGAGAGAGAGAAGCAGGGCTCACCCAAAGCGGGGCTGGCTCAAACTGACGACCTAAGAGATCATGACCTGAGCCACAGTCCGATCGATGTTTAACTGACTGAGCCACCCAGGCGCCGCTCTCCTCTTTTATAATTTCAGCTCCTCTATCTGGGCCTTTGATCCTCTCTCCGGGTCTAAGTTTTTGGACAGGACCCTTCCAGTGCAGTGATCGTGTTTTTCCCCCAGTGATTTTTGTTCAACGTTAGGCTGAAAAGCCCCTTCCCTGACCTCAATCCTTTCTACTCATGTACAAATTAACTTATCCAAGGCATTCATATTGTGATTCCTGAGGTGTTAGGGGCTGGATGTGTATATAATAGGTACAGTATTTGTCAAACAATCGTATTTATTGGGCAGCTGCTGTGTGCTTGCATGATACCGGAGCTAGAAAGGTGAGTAAAATATGATAGTTGTCCTCAAGGAGCAAGCACACAAGCTGGAGATTCATTCAGAAGTATTTATTTATTCGGTACTTTGTTTTATTTTAAGTAGGCTCCATGTCCAATGTGGGACTTGAACTCAGGACCCTGAGATTAAGAATCACATGCTCAGGGCGCCTGGGTGGCTCAGTCGGTTAAGGACCTGACTTCGGCTCAGGTCACGATCTCGCGGTCCGTGAGTTCAAGCCCCACATCGGGCTCCGTGCTGACGGCTCAGAGCCTGGAGCCTGCTTCGGATTCTGTGTCTCCCTCTCTCTCTGCCCCTCCCCCGCTTACACTCCGTCTGTCTCTCTCTCAAAAATAAACAAACATAAAAAAAAAAAAAGTCATGTGCTCTACCGACTGAGCCAGCCAGGAGCCTCTGTCCAGCACCTTGAAGTGCCCAGCACCAAGCAAATAAGACATCCCTCTTTACTTTTATTTGCTGAATGGTGGCAATGAGTGCACAGGAGGGCACTAAATCCAGTCCAGGAGGAGGGGCAGTGGAGGAGGCAAGGTCTCTTAGAGGAAGTGATGACTGGCGGTCTTCCAGGATGGGTGGCAGTTGGCTGCTGAGGAAGGAAGGAGGCCAAGCCGACCTTCAGAGACGTGGCCTGAGGCTCAGAATGTACACTTCCTCGGTGGGCACCAGGCTGTGCGCGGGGAAAACAGCGCTCCTTCCACCCAGAGAGGGAGGGTGGAGGAAGCAAGTTCCGGGCCGTCTGAAGCCATCCCAGGCAGAAGGCTCGCTTCACCCACTTTACTGCGTTGCCTAGAACATAGACCCTTAAATAATAAGACGTCAGATGCACAAACTCAGAGCCTCCCGGGCGGTGTTCTGTACAACAGAAGATGCAGACGTTCACTGTGGGAAGTCCACCGTTCTCCAGACGGTTTGGGGAGCTTTTCACCTGAGCATCACAAGAAATACATTGAGTGCATGCCGGGAAATGCCATGTCTGCTGCACTCAGGCGGTGGGGGTGCTGCGTGGCAGGTCCTATAGGTCCAATTCTCCCTGAAGCGGCTGCTCTCCAGAAGCTGAACACAGCTAAAGGCAGGCTAAGGGAGGTGGCTGCAGATGTATAATGGTGCGAAGACCCAAAAGGGACGGTGAAAGCAGTTGAACGGCTGACAACTTCACCTTCCCCTACCGCCTGGTGCAGTAAGCGCTTGGCGCCCCCAAGGGCCCACCTTACTCTATGGCTGGAAGGCATTTGCTCCCTTCTCTGGCTTCTTTGCATTTTCTGACCTCTTGGGGCAGCAGTGACCCACATGGATGTTAAAGTCAGTGGCTGTTCTCACAGCTGGAATATTGGTTGAGAGGGAGTAGGACTTCTTGATGGGGAGAGGAGAGGTTGGGAAACAATTTGATCTATTTCGGTCATTAGATGTTTGAGAAACTTATGCCAGGAATTCTGGTTTGCAGAGTCCAAAAAAAAAAAAAAAAAGCTAGCGAAGTTTTTAAAGTGAGAGCTACCCGAGTCACGTATCATCCGAGGGCTGCTCATGCAGAAGGTCTGATCTACTCTTCGACATCAGAGGGGAAGTACAGGTTCCTCCCGATTCCAGAGCCTCTGTCCTACGTCACCTATACCGAGCAATCAGAGCCTGAGTGAGCCACCTGGGGTCAGCGGTGGGGCCGGGTGAAGCCTCGGTGTCTGATGGATTTGGTCTTGAAAGGCAGTGGGGCCAGCATGGGCTCCTGGGAACAATGTCACCTGAGGGGTTGGCAAGTCTGAGGCGCGGGAGGCAGAGCAGAGCCTCCAGAGATCGTGCACCTGTGCTTCCTGTGCTGAATGCCACCAGAAGGGGTCGTGAGCTCTGAGGTGTCTGGATTTGGCCCTTTGGCAGCATTTGGGGTGGTGGTGGCTGGTGGTGGAGGCGTGAGGAATTGGAGGGCCAGGCCAGTTAGCAGGATGGGAAGCTCCAGGAGGCGGGAATGAATGGGCGGCAGGAAGCCCGTCTGAGCCCGAGCCAGGCCCTGCAGCCGCTGCCCTTGGATGTCACCTACCCTTTCAGTGTGCTGTGGACAGAACTGCTGCGGGCACTGCCCACCCGCGATCCCCATTCCCCCAACTGTGACTCCAGGGCTCCTCCGCCTGTACCTCTACCTCTGCTCTCGTCCCACGGCCCTTTCTCAACGCTGCAGCTCAGAGCTCTTTGCAAAGTAGCTCGGGGTCACAGGGAGGGTAAGGTCCCCGTTGCCCTCACCTGGAGCAGCAGCCACGCCGGACCCCCTCTGCTCCTGCTCCTGAGACGGGAGCCACCGAACGCTGTGGGCTGTCTGACCACGTGCCGCTGCCCCCCCAGACCCCGACCGTTGGAACCATTCCCTTCCTTGACCTCACTGTTCTTCGTTATGACTTCTGGACTCTGCATCTACTAAGTCCCAGGGAAACGGAGGGTCCTGTCTGTTCTCTCTGGGGAACACAGCGCCCACCCAGCACAGCGCGGGGTATACACAGCAGGTGGCTGTTTTACAGCTCATGGGTGAACGGGTGGAGTGTCTTGTTTTCGCATTTTAGGGTGTTAGGGAATGTTCTCAGGTGAAAAAAGGGCACAAGAGAAATGTGGATGAGGGAAGCCATGGGAAAGTGAAGGGTCACGGGGACACCCATCCTTGTGGGCAGGGTGGACACCGTCAGGGGGAGCTATGAGGGAGGTGTGCCGGGGAAACGGCGCCACTGAGATCTGACCCCACACCATCATCTCCGTGTGTTCGTATCGCTTTTCTTGACTGAATGAGTCTGGGAACAAAAGTCACTCACTCATCTGTTCACGTCCAACTTGTAGAAATACTATCTTGGGGCGCCTGGGTGGCTCAGTCGGTTAAGCGGCCGACTTCGGCTCAGGTCACGATCTCGCGGTCCGTGAGTTCGAGCCCCGCGTCAGGCTCTGGGCTGATGGCTCAGAGCCTGGAGCCTGCTTCCGATTCTGTGTCTCCCTCTCTCTCTGCCCCTCCCCCGTTCATGCTCTGTCTCTCTCTGTCTCAAAAATAAATAAAAAACATTAAAAAAATTAAAAAAAAAAAAAAAAAGAAATACTATCTTACTTCCATCGAATTTGACAAAAGTAACAATCCTGCCCAGGGACAGGAGGACATTAACACTCACGCCTGGCCAAGCACCCCAGAGACACTCATGTGGGGCCGGAAGGTGCACGGTTCGGTTCCCAGCTGCACACACAACCCTCGGAGCTTCCTGGAGTCACAGGAAATTTGACTCACATCCTGGGGTTGCCAGCTTTTTGTATTAAGGCCACCCCTGACGCGCTGAGTAGAAGGCAAAATTCTCCCAGCATAGGGGCCCCTGCGTGGCTCAGTTAAGTGACCCACTCTTGATTTTGGCTCAGGCCATGATCTCGTGGTTCGTGGGTTCGAGCCCCACGTGGGGCTCTGTGCTGACAGCGTTGAGCCTGTTTGGGATTCTACTAAGTAAAAACTTAAAAAAAATTCTCCCAGCTTAGATACAGTTCAGGGCCCATGCTGGCTGAGGCCAACTCTGGGCCTGGTTCCCAGAGCTCTCGGAGGCCTGCCCTCTCCCATCATGGCCACTTAGGGGTTTATGGCTGCCTTGGTCTGTTGCTGCTGTAAACAAACCCACCGTCCCCCTGGGAAGGACAATGGTGCCCTCAGTGGTCTCTGCCAACCCCAGCTGTTTGGGAGACCTGTGCAGACGACCGTGCTGGAGGCTGAGCCCTGGGACCACAAGACTCGGGAGCAAAAACTGCTTTATTCAGATCTGCGGTCAGTTACAAACTTGGTTTGTTTTTTGGTCACAGGCCCCAGAATGCCATTATTCTGAGTTCACATCAAAATACAAAGCTCAACATTTAGTTTGGAAACTTAAAAAAACCCAAAACACCCAAAACAAAGGTTTGGTTTAAAATCGTCGTTGAGATGTTCTCTCTGGTGCGTCCCCTGTAAGATGAATGCATGTGCTCGAGACCCTGTGGGGATGACTTTCGACAGAGAACATGAAATTGCTGTGTAGTATGAACATTCAAATGTCATCAAAAAGTTAGTGTCTTTGCACTCGATTCTACTGAAGGTACAAACAATGCCTTTGACCATCTTTGGTTGCAGCACCAGACGATGCCCAACTCCCATGGCCCAGCCACATCCCCTCTGCCCATGGGACAAGCGAGCCTGTCCCGGATGAGGCAGTGACGCTGGGCTGCCACCAAGCAACGTGCTTAATGGCTTGGGGGCCAGGAGGGAGCCAGAGGTGAAGCACTGGCCCACTGAGCATCTGTGCTCCTGGAGGATCTTTTCTTCTAGAAAGTGGAGCTGTAGGGCCCAGCCCCAGAATTGCTGGCAATGCGTGAAGAGTGACCCTCACTTTGCCAAATGCGATGGCAAAATCTAGGTTTAAAGTCAGGAATCAGAGAACCATCCTCTAACTTTCTCAGGAACCTCTAGGGTTTTGGAATCTTCTCTGGAACCAGACACTGAGGGACCGTCCTGCTGTCGGCAGGGAGAGGAGAGGCACGCCACCTTGCCAACCTTAAGGATGGCGAAGCCCCTCCTGGGCAGCACTGCCTCCCAGGCCTCACACAGCTAGACCCTGGGGCGTCAGGTTGGAGAAACGCCTGGAGGCCCATTTCACTGCAGGGCCTGTGGCTGAGGGAAGCAGGGAGGACCGAGCGGCTGGGTCCGGCACCGTCCTGTGACACTAACAGGCCCTTTGATGTCACTCCCTTCCTTGGCAAGCCTGGACCACAACCTTCCGGTTTCATCTCCTCTTACGCGTGGCATGGCTCCGTGGCTGCAGGAAAGTGGCCCCCTAGCCCGGAGGTGGCCTCTCAGGCTCGAGGGAGAGGCTGTGTGGGCCTCTCGCTGGCGGCCCTGCATCGGCACCCGGCCTGAGGTCAGAGATGGTGCAGCTTGCTGCGCTCGGTGAGCAGCGTCATGGCCACAGCGTAGAGGAGGTAGCCCAGCACGAGGAGCAGGGCGCAAGGGAGGGGCCCAATACAGAACAGGGAGGCCACGAAGAAGGCCAGAAGCAGCGAGAGCAGCGTCCGGTAGCTGCCCAGGAAGCGCAGGCTGAGCCTAGGGCCCCGGGGACGGCGGGCCGCACACCCTCGTGCCACCGGGCTCAGCAGGTGCCTGTCTGCCAGCCCGGGCTCCGTGAGGTGGTACCGACAAAAGCTGCCGAGGAAGTCGGCACGGGAACACAGGGCTGCCATCGGGCCTGCAAACTGGGCAGAGACAGAGGCACGGGGAGTGGGCGCGGGCAGGGCCGCACGCTGCCCCGGCCTCTCCCCGAGGGTGGCAGGACCAGAGGCGGGGGCGGCCCTCCCGCGTGCACTCACCCTGCGGTTGATGGCGGAGGACAGCCGGAAGAGCACGCGGACCAGGCTGGCGATCTCATAGCTCCGGATGGGCTGCAGCTCTGAGTCACCCTGGTACTCGATGTCAAACCTTCGCAGCCCATTGATGATCTAGAAGCAGCAAAGGAGGCGAGCCCCGGGTGAAACCTGGGCCGTGCGAGCAGCCCTGCGAACGCACCTCTGCGACGCCTCACAAGTGCGGTCTCCGCTGCCGGGCCTGCCGGGACAACAGGGCTCGGAGGCTCGGCCAGCAGGAGCCACGGCCACGCCGCCAGGAGAGCGGAGCCCTCCGGGGTGTGGCCCTTACCTGGTACCGGCCCAGCGGCGTGAGGATGAGCCCGTCCTCCCCCACGACGCAGTCTGGGAGCTGCTTCTTCCCATTCTCATCTTGAGTCGTCCGCAAGGCAAGCGTGAGCTGGGTGAGCTGAGCCTCGCTGAGCTGTGAGGGAGGAAGCCCCGTGAGGAGGCAGTGCCGCTTCCTGCTACCTGCCTTCACTCTCGGGGTGAAGGGAGGAGACTGGCCCCCCTGGGCCTCTAACGGCGACAGCAAGGGGGCCCAGACGTGACATCGTGGGCACGGGCTGTATCTCCCACGGGCTGGGCAGGGGATGAGGGCCGCGGGACCGAACGCCAGGAAGGGGACAGCTCCCCCGGCTCGTACTCGGAACATCTGGCACAGGTACTCCAGGGCCTTCTCCAGGTACTCGTCTGTCTTGCGGACACTGTCCTGCCCTATCTCGTCCAGATCGTTGGCTGCGTAGGAGCCGTTCGTGTCTGCGGAGCAGAAGCCCAGCCACGACAGAAAGGGGCGGCCGGCCGTGCTCTCCCCGCACTGGTCAGAGATGGACTTGGCAGTCTGCTTGGCCTGCGTGATGAGCTGAGCCAGGCGCAAGACCTGCGGGGCATGGGGGCAGGTCAGCCAGCTCGGGTGGTGCCACCGCACGCCACCCAGCCACCAAACAGGCTGGCAGGCGGACCTGGAGGCCCTCAGCAGGCCAGGAGGAGGCCAGGGTCTTTCAAGACTAAGACGTGCATATTCTACGTGTGTGTGTGCGTGTGTGTGTGTATTTCCTTTGGAGAGACACGGAGGCAGACTGTGAGCAGGGGAGGGGCAGAGAGAGAGGGAGACACAGAATCCAAAGCAGGCTCCAGGCTCCAGTTGTCAGCACAGAGTCCGATGTGGGGCTCAAACTCAGGAGCCCTGAGATCATGACCTGAACCAAAGTCAGACACTGAACTCACTGAGCCACCAGGCGCCCCCAGGACGCCCATATTCTAAATGTGAAAACTTTCTAGCAAGTGCTGCCTTTATCATCAGAAAAAACGTAGACCGCACTGAAAAAAGAAAAAAAGCCAAGGTACAGCAGCGTCCACCAACACCCAACCTTCCTCCTTCCGTACAACACGTGTGCTCTCCCTGGCCCTGCTGTTGCCACGGCTTCGGGACGGCCGTGTGGCCTGGGGGAGCCCCAACTCACCAGCGTCCGGACCTCGGGCCCAAACATTGGGGTGTACTTGCAGTCCTGGCCCTCCAGGCTGTAAACGTGGCTCTTCACCTTGAAGGAGGCGTCTGTGACGGCTGGGGGCCACGAGGACAGGAAGCTGCCGGTGAAAGTGGGAGCTGTGAAGAGTCGGTGCTGGCGGTGCGGGATGACGAGTTCTGGCTCCAGGAACAGCTGTTCCCCTGGAAAGCAGAACCCGACTCTGGCTTCAGCTTCCATGGCACCAAACAGCCAGTAGCCGCTGGCTGGCTTCCTGGGTGCCGCTGAGGCTTCCGAGGGATAGGGACCGAGTGGCACAGGGGCCCAACTCCTAATGTTCCCGGAGCCCCCACCAGTCTCAACAGGAAGGCCGACATGCACAAAAGAAAACCAGAGAAGCTAACACCCGATAAAGCCATCTAAGACACGACACGGGCCAAGACTGCTTTCTGATGCCACCAAGAGTCACCAGGGAGACACAGCTCTGAGCTCTGCTTCCCCCGCCCAGCACCCCCGCAGCTCCTGCCCGGCACGCGTGCCACAGGGAAGGCAGGATGCCGCTAGGCTCCGACGTCCACCCCGCCACCGTGCACCAGGAGTCCCCGTGGCACCTCTGCCAGCCCACCGCGAGCCCGTGAGGCACATGCAGGGTCCGTGGGTCCCTCTCTAAGTGCTGCTTCCCTCTGGCTGAGGGCTTACCTTTCTGGATCATTTCAGCCAGGTTGGGCTGGGCAAAGACTTTGGCCACTCGGAATACCATGAGCGCGTTCTTGGGGCTGACCAGGTCGGTGCGGAGCGCGCGGCTCAGGAAGCCCACAAAAAGCTTGGTGTACATCAGCAGATTCTCCTGCACAAAGGGTGCCCTGGGGACCAGGCAGTGCATCAGGGCCCAGAACTCCCACTGGAGGCAGGACTACACCAGTCTATGCCCCCGCTTCACTAGCGCTCTCTTCCTTGGGTTCCAGGTTCTCCCCTGCCACGACCTCATCGTGGCTGAGGGACCAGGGGTGGGGGCAAGGGAGGAGGCACAAGGGAGGCAGGGAAGACCTAGGCCTCCTATAGACGGCGCAATCCTCTGTAGGATGCGGCCCTTCCCGAGAGGGCCAAAGCCTCCGCAGCAGAGGCTGGCCCGGGCACCAGAAGGAGCACGAGGAAGGCAGTCGTGGAGAGGAGGCGCTGGCGGAGGCTGGGGGGTTGGCCGTGAGGGCGGGAGGGGAGGCGGTGGTGGCTGCTATGCAGAACGCTAGTGAAGACGGGTCGGGGGGTGCTTGGGGGCGAGTGCAAACATACATCTGAGGGGAGACAGTCAACGGCAAGGGGACAGCACAGAGGAGTCACCAGCTGTTTCTGTGGGAGATCAAGCCCAGGGCCCAGACAACAAAGCACAGTCAAGGAGGGAGGGGCCTGTGCCCCACCTGGAAGCAGGTCCCCCTAGGGAGGACAACGGGCCGGGGCTCACCATCTCTCCGACACACACCGGGCCAGGCAGTCGCTGCTCTGAGCCTGCTTCTCAGGTGCATACCTCCAGGGCTGTAGGTAGCTCAGCCACATCTCCAGGACCTGGTGGGACACGTGTGCCCTGAGGGCCTGGAGGCTGGCATTCTGCTGGGCTGTGGGGCTGGGGCTTTGGTCCAGGTCCTTGGGTGGCCTGGAGCTCGGCTCCCGGCAGGCAGCTCAGGTGAGGAGGGGGTGATCCTAACCGTGGGGCTTCGGTTCTCCTGGAGGTGTTACCACGTTCTCTTCCCACACGCCACTCCGAGAGGGAGCAGGAGGGAACTCCGCATCCCCTATGATGTTTCTTTTTTCATCTTTAATTAAAATGATTTTTTTAATCTGCAGATAGCTGACACACAACGTTACATTAGTTTTAACCCTCAGGATATGTAACCCTCGTGCCAGCCCTTCGGAAGCGAGTGTGGAACGTGTGGAACACAGGAGTGCTTTCCCCAGCTGAGGGAGCGGAGCCTGTGAGGCTCAGTGGGGCTGGGAACCTACCCAGCGTGGACCCACTGGGTTCCAGGTCAGGGCAGACAGCTTTTCTGTACCTGGGGGTTGGCTCTGAAAACTCAAATGGGCAGAACAATGTGACCCACCAATGTGACCCTCTGCGGCAATAGCTGATTCCTTCCTGCATCCGCCCCACGGGACCTCCCTCATCAGGCACAGAGGGCAAAGACAAAGAAAGCAAGATGGGGCTGACACTCACGGCTCTGAAGGACGCATCCAGGGGCCAGTGGCCAAAGCAGTGCTGCAGGAAAAGGTAGAGTTTCTGCTGGACAAACCTCGGGACGGCGGCCCTGCAGGGGAGGGGAGGCGAGGAGAGGGTCCCCTCATAGGTGAGCCAAGTGGCTCCCGGTTCCAAGGGCCAGCTCTGCCGGGGTGAACACTGGGCACCCCTGAAGGCAAGGCCTCCTATTTTGGGCCCCATTTTTCACAAAGAAACCAAAGTTCAGAGAGATTAGGGAATGTCCCAAGGACACACAGCACACAAGCGGTTGACCTAGTATGGCTCCTGTGACCACCTCTGCTTGGGTCACCACACACAAGTCACCTGCTCTGCTGGCCCCAGTTGGCCTAGGAGTCAGGCCACCGTCCTGGCCCTTTTGACAGAAGGACTGGGGGAGCAGAGGGGAAGAGGAGGGGGAGGGTGCAACACAGAGCTCAGCCTCCCATGACAAATGAGCCACTTTGCAGTGAAGGCACTCCCAGCCCATCGGCTTTCCTGGGCATTCTGAGTGCGGTCAATGTAGATCTTCCACTCTGCCCACACTGGGGAGGAGGGGACAAGACAGGGCAACAAGATGGGGCCTCTTTCTGGCCAGCCTGGCTCTTTCTACTGAAGACGGCAGGCCTGGAAGGAAAGGCCGTGGCAGCCAGGCAGCCCCCACCCGCCTGTGGAGCCAGAGGAGGCGTCGGGAAACAGACCCAGGAGGGGTCAAGGTGATTTCCCACCTGCCCCACCCTGCAGACGCCTCACAGGCCGACCCCATGCCCTAAGGATAGGTTACTGTGGGCAACAAGTATGTGCAGTAGGAGGCAGTGGCAGCCAGGGACACGGGAGGCCTGTGCATGCCCTGTACCCACCGTTTGAACTCCTCCAGGGGACTGGTGGCGTGAGAGTGGGTGGAGGGAGAGACCTGCTCAGGCTTCAGGCTGTTGGAAAAGGCGTGCAGATGCTTTAGCAGCAGGCGCACCACCAACACGTGCTCCTCCGTGGGTGTGAACGACTCCTGAGGTTGAGGGGGAGCTGTGTCAGGACCCAGACTGGTCCCAGGGTGGGGCCCCCAGGCCTGGCCATGTATGTCCCGCCCAGGACCACTTCTCCCCGACAGGATGTGTGGGCCACCCACAGGGCCCTCCCTGGGCCTGGCACGCAGCAGATAGACCTCGCATGCCAGCTCTGAGACCCGCTAAGAGCACGCAAGGCAGGGCGGGACGGCTTTGCTAAAGCAGACCTGAATGCTTCCCTGTGTGCTTCCAACCGCTTCTTGCACCCTCTGCGGCTGACTCGGGTCATTGCTGCCCGGCCAAGTCCTCAGGGGTCCCCCCCAACTCCTGGCCAGCCAGAGGAGGAGCAGGGGGCAAGGCAGGCCAGTATCCCACCCTGGATCCGGACTCAGGGTCTCCTGCCTGCCTCCCAGGTATATGAAGACAGCTCGCTGGGGCCCATGGCTTCCTTTTTCAGGGAGAAACACTCCCAAATTCCTTCTCCTGCTGTAACCCTCACCCTTCCATCCACTTCCTGTCCTGGACACAGCCAGCTGGGGCTTGGCGCAGGGTGGCCCTTCCTCTATTGCTAACAGCCCTGCCGTCAGCACAAGACAAGAGTGCTTTCTATCTTGTCAGGTGAAATTCTCATTCACAAGGTTCAGGTAGGATCTTTAAGACCCAGCCCCGAGGGGAAAGCCTGTCTGCTGGCTCTTCTGTGACGGAATACAGGATGGAGTCTCCAGAGTGGCAGAGGATGGCACCGGCAGGATACGCTGCCTCCGGCTCCCAGCTCTGGGGTGCCCGGACGCGCTCCTCTCCCCACACTCACCCCCCAGGCCTCTGGGACCCCCACAACCTCGATAGAGCTTTTGGCAGCCTAGTCCAAATCCCGCGCAACGTTGAGGCTGGCACAAGCCGTGCCTCCTGGCACAGCCCGGGCACCCAGTCACAGCCCCACCACTGCCCGCGGCACTGCCTTCTCCGCTCTCCTTGCCATGGATCTGTCTCCACAGGCCTAGGCAACACACCACACGACTCGATAAGACTGCGGGGGAAGCTACGGGGCTTCAGGAGGAGATTTTCTTCTGCTTATCTGTAAGCTTAAGCGCTGAACTTGCATCATTCGAACAACAAAAAAAACGTAAGATATTTTCACAGTAACGGAGGATCAGAGGGCACTGTTGCCAGGCTGTGACTCCCCCCAGGAGCCTCCCCCTTTCTCATTCCTGGCCCCTCGCCGACCCACCCACCATCTCCCTAGCGGAGGACAGAGCATTTGCACTGAACCGGGAAGCTCCTTGGGCTATCTTCCCTCTGGACAGAAGCCAAACCTTCCTTCTCACCCCCCCCCCCCCCACCCCCGACCCTCGAGAGCCAAATCCCCACAGGAATCCAGCCACCGCTGCTGTAAGTGGGCCTCCTCCACCCGCACGGCCGTTAGGGACACTTTCCCAAAGCCAGTGGCATTTCTCACTGGGCCCAGCCCTTCTCAGCTCAGCAACCCTTCCCATGGTGGGTGGGGGGAGGGCTCTTACCCCTCCTGCTGTGCACTTTTCTCCAGGGATGCTGCTCTTGGCCAAGTGAGCCCTTCCCCAACACACGCTGGAGTGGTACCACTTCTGTGCTAAACCCGCCCCTGCTGGCCCTTCTGGATCATTCTCTTTCCTCTTCCCTGTGGCTGCTGCTTCTGAGTGGGAACCCTGTGCGCACTCACCGCCCCATCCCAGCAAACGTGATTTCTTATCTTCTGCTCAAATATCAGGTTAAATGCGGTGTGCTCCCACTGAGGGGGAACTGGACAGACCCCTGGCCTCGAGCATGGGATCTAGATGCATGCTTTCTGCCCAAACTTCCTGACATTCATCTCACGAATCCATGAACTACCAGACTCCATCTGCCCTGAAACAGCCTGTAGTCCTGCACTCCATCTACCGACCTCAAGACTTCAAATCCCTCCACACTGGTCATCTCTGCCTAAAGCAGACCAGTCTCCGTGAGGCCCTCTCTTGCTCTCGCCTACCTCTGTGGGAGCACAAAAGTCCATAAGAGGCCAGGCCCCAGCATGCTCAAGGGCCAACAGCCTCTCCAGGCTAGGGGACGAAGCCCTTGTCCTCCCTGCCCCTTGGCCTCACACAGGCTTGGGATTGACAGACCATGCCACCATGAGCCTTGGGGCTTCCCTGGGCTCAGTCAGTTCCTAGGTACCAGGCCCGCAAAGCCAGGTGAGTCAGGCCACTGCGAAGGCCACACTGTTTCCGCTCCCTCAACCCAGGGGCAAGCACAGAAGTCACCAACTCCCAAGAGCCTACCACATTCCAACTGGCTTGGGGCTTGGCCAGGCAGATCTGGTGGCCCCACACCCCAAACCCGGGCTAGTCTACCAAGCTGAGGGCTGAGCCAGGCTAAAGACGGATGCCTGCCACCATCCCCAACACACACTGGCCTCACTCTGCTTGGAATTGGCCTGAATCACCCCAGTTGGCCCCCGGCCGGACCCTCGCTTTACCACTGCACTGCCATGCGCTCCATGGCTCACACCACAGGGCAGGGGTGAAACAAAACAATATGAGAGCGGCCAGTACTTGGTAGGCGTGGAGGGCCTGGAGGCTGGGTTGGGCAGGGCTGTGGAGGGCGCTGGAGACACTGAGTCGGTAGTGCAGAACCTCCAGCTGAGAGACAACAAAACAGAGAAGCCAAGAACAGGCAGGGAGGGCAGAGGACAGGGCAGGGGACAGGAGGGGAGAGACCGGGGAGGGGACAGCAGGGAGAGAAAGACAAAAGTGAGCCCAGAAGTAAGGAGAGAAAACAAAAAACAAAAACAAAAACAAAAACAAAAGCACGTCAGTGACAATCCAAACAATCACAGCCCAGCAGCCTCAGACCAATGGGACACCACCCTCTCAGCCGCCCAGACGGAGCCCTTCCTGGTGGGCAGACTAGAGCCAGGCCCAAGGGGTGCTCTTCCACCTGCCAGGCAGAGGGACAGACAGACCCTCAAGGTCACTTGGGCAGCCTCCTTTATGTCTCTGGGGCCTGAAGTTCTCTCCAGCTCCCTGAGGTCAGCCTGACTCACTTTCCTTCCAGAGGGTCCTGCCCTCCCCCAACCCTGAATGCTCTGTGTGCAGCGTGTGCACACTGGAGCCCACCAGGATCCCAGGAGTCTTGCTGGGACACACTGATGGCCACCAAGGCCCTGAAGGCCCCGAGGCTCAGAAGAGAAATTTTTGAGGAGCTAGTTCCAGATGGAGACCTCTTTGCTCAAGAAAGAAAAATTTGGAACTTATTGGACTTCCCTGTGTTGTCCCAAGAAGAAAGTTACCAAACTGATATATGATGAGATCAGTTCCTAGGTGTCAAAGATCCAATCAGCGACCCCTCCTGAATGGGGCTGATTCCCAGGGTGGCACAGAGGCAAGCAAGGTTTAGCTCACCAGGCCTGACACCTTCCACACCCCACATTCCCGAAATCGTTAAAGGTAACGTGAACACTCATGGGTTCGAATCCTGGGAGACCCACCTCTCGTACCTCACCAGGACTCCCCAACTCCAGACACACAGAGCCCTCCATCAGTCCCGACGGGCCCCAAGAATCTGGTCATGGCCGCACACACCCAGAGGCAGCTGGAACCCTGAGGCTGGGACAGCCTGGGCCATGGGGGATGACAGCAGAGCTGGCTTAAGCTGTCCACCCCTACCCCACCTCTGCCCTGCCCCGCTGCAGCGACAAGGCCTGCTAAAGCAGTCCCCTTTAGCCAAGCACAACCCAGAGCCGGCCCTGGCACACATCCTGCCCTGGGAGGGCCATGCCTCCCACCGCGTACCATGCTTCACACGGGAGAGGTCAGAATGCGTGTGCCAGACCTCGAGGAGACAGGCACAGCCACAGACGCGCAGAGCAGGGGCAGGAAGCAGCACAGCAAGGAGGTGTCTGCCCTTCATGGCCTTCCTCTGGGCCAGACCCGGGCTCAGCGACAGCTCTCAGTGAGGAATCAGGGAGCACATGGTTCCCCTGTGGGGGGTCTGCCCAGCCTGCAGGAACACAGTGCAGGCCCCACAGTGTCCTGCGGGAATATGCGGTCTCTACCGACCATCTGACTCTCCTGAAGCCCTCCCTGCCCAGTAAGCTGAGGCAGAGCAGAGGCCCGGGCTGTAAGGAGCGAGCATACACTCCGGACCCAGGCTAGGCATGGAAGCACCACGGGACCTCTCAGAGCTGCGTTTCCTGCATCTTTCACATCAGGAAAACTGACCCCAAGGCTAGGATTTCCAAACGGTACAGCACAGGCCTGGGTAAATGGTAAGGAGCCTCAGGTGAAGCAGACCCCCATGGCTGTCCTTCTCCCCTTCCCACACACCAGGTTTTCTTAGGTTTTGCTTTCAGCCTCAATAGGAGGCAAAGACAAATAGGAAACAAAACAAAACAAAACAAAACAAAACACAACTAAACACCTCAATGGGTACCTGGTGGGGGCTTCCCAGTCGCCCCCTGACTACCAGTCATTCTGAGCAGCTCTCCCCCGCCCTGTGGTCTGGCCAAGAGGAAGCAAACGTGAGGAAGAAGGGGAAGGCTCCCCTGCTCCGGCAGGGACGGCCCACCCTCCTCCCTCGTATAGGGCTCGGGATCCTCACAGGAGACAACCTAGAGGACCTCTGTGACTGGCAGATCTGCTAAAAATGACAGTGAATGTGCTCCCCCTGGCTCAGAAGACAGAACGAGCAGATGGGAAGGCAATGCAGCAAAGCAGCCCCGGCCTCTGCAAAAGCCACATGCACAGGGGCTGAGTGAGCCCCCAGGGCCCTAGGGGGAAGCCTGGCCCCTGACCCCCGTGCACCAGCCAGGAACATGCAGCCAGTCCACTGTGGAAGCAGCAATGGCAGTGCAAGCACTTAGTAACGCGAGAGGCCCAAGACAGAGTTCTGGCTTTCCCTCTGTTCCCTGTGATGTCAAGGACAGAGATTTGGGTCACTCTGCACTTTAAGAGAGCAGTGGTTGGGGGCTGCTCCCCAAATGGGTACTCAGAAGGGCAGCAGAGAAGCAGAACTGGTTGCCAACACTTTGCAGAACCACCACCACTTGCTGGAATCACAGAGGGAAGGTCACAGGCCACCCTCGTGAATTTTAGCCTACAGAGTGTTAAGTCGTAAGGAATCTCTCAAGAATTCTGTCTGGCGTTGACAAAAGCAAAGTCTGAGGAGCAAACACAGAAGTGCACAGAAGCCACAGATCACACAGTTGGTTACAGGCCCCAGTTCACACGTTTCAGGCGGTTTCATGGAGCGTGAACCTAGGTGCCCACCCTGCCTAATAAGAGGCGAACAGAGCTGTTGTACTCTGACGAGTCCAGTAGGCTGCCGGCCCTGGGAACGTTCCAGGGACACAGCTGCCTTCACGCCTCTGCAAATGAGCATGCTGCCCTGTGAGGGAAGAGAGGGGAAAAAGAGGAGGAGACAGGCCAGGCTGCATGCAGGGAGGCATCAGATCCCACCCACTGCAGAAAGGGCTGCCTGCCAATGCTCTGGAGGAGGTGGAAGGCAGTACGGGCACCAAGGTGAGCGAAGTCGGCCGGGTGCCACCTCAGCGGGAAAGCAGGAGACGCTGTGATAGCAGAGGGAACAGGCCCGGATGTGACTCCCAGAGGCATCCGCAGCTCTCCTGGCCCCAGAGCACGAGCACCACAACCTCAGCCATTCCGGCTGCCAGGGAGGGGGCTCTGGAAATAGCATGGGGAGGACCCCAGAGAGGACAGGCCTGCAGCCCGCAGGGTGCAAGCCCACCCCAGAATGAAACCCACCTGCCGTCCGGCATCAGAGTAAGGGGTGATGGTGAGTTTCTGCTTCCCACCATCCAGCCCTTGACAACGAGCTGAGATCAAGGACAAGAAGCAGCAGGTGGACCAGGCACACCAGGGCCAGAGCAGAGGGGATGAAAAAGTGTGGCAACCTACCTTGGCGTGAGGGGACTGCATTTTTTGGTACATCTCCAAGGAATAATGATGAAGCCACATTTCAACAAAAACCTGCAAGAGAGCACTGGATGGTCAAATGGTTTCCATCTTAGGTATCACAGCCATTCCAGGGGCAGTTCTTTTCAACCAACGGTGTTGGGAAAACTGGGTATCTACATGCAAAAGAATAAAGCTGGACCTTTACTTCACACCATGAATAATAAATAACTCAGAATGGATGAAAGGCATACATGTAAGAGCTAAGACTTAAAACTCTTAGCAAAAACTGTGGGCAGAAAGCTTCAGGACACTGGACTGGGGCTATGATTTCTAGCTCTAAAAGCACAGGCAACAAAAGAAACCAGACAAATTGGACTTGATGAAAATTCAAAAATATTTTGCACGTCAGAAGACATTATCCACAGACAAAGGTCACCCACAGGATGGGGGAAAGTATTTACAAATCGTGTATGTGATAAAGAACGGATACCCAGGATAGAAAGACAACTCCTAAAACTCAACCACAAAAAAATAAAGCCACTCAATTAAAAAACGGGCAAAGGACTTGAACAGACATTTCGCCAAAGACGTACCAATGGCCGATAAGGACATGAATAGATACTCAAATCATCAACCATGAGGGAGGTGCAAATCAAAACCACAGGGAGACACCACCTCACATCCATGAGGATGGCTATACTAAAAGATAGAAAATGATGGGCATTGGTAAGGTCGTGCACCGCTGACAGGAATATAAAATGGTACAGCCCCTGTGGAGAATGGGATGGCGGCTCCTTAAAGTATTAAATAGAACTATCGTATGACCCAGCAATTCCCCTTCAGGGTATATACCCCAAAGAACCGAAATCAGAGTCTCTAAGAGATATCTGTACATCCATGTAGAAACAGCTATTCACAATAGCTAAAATGTGCTAACAACCCAAGTGGCCATCCATAGATGAACAGAAACACACAAAGGGGAATATCCACATGACAGAACATTATTGAACTCTGGGGCACCTGTGTGGCTCAGTTGGTTAAGCACTGGACTCTTGATTTCGGCTCAGGTCATGATCTCACGAATCATGAGATCAAGCCCTGTGTCAGGCTCTGCGCTGAGAATGGGGCCTGCTTAAGATTCTCTCTTGCGCCCCCTCTGCCCCTTTCCCCTGCTCGTGTGCATGCGCTCTCTCCCTAAAATAAAGCAAACAAACAAAACCAAACAACAACAACAAAAACGCTACTGGGGCAGGGGTTTAATATCCAAATGATGGTGATCACAGGAAACATCTCCAGCAACGTGGGAACAGGTTGAAAATGTCGAAGGTGGGGAAAGCTTTTACACGGATCCAATGGAAACTGAGCAGCGCTCATATTACCACGAGAAAGACAAAAGTCTTTGGAAAGGGGACGCTGGGATGAAAAATACTACCAATGACATACAGGTTAGACACATGGGCACGTTTCTTCTAGTCTGATTCCCACACGCCACAGCAGGAGAACACCAACAATTCAGAGCCACTTTCAGGCTGAGGACAGTCTTTAGGCCTCTGCCCCTGGGGGTGGAAGGTGGCCAGGCAGTTTATTTTGAAACAGAAGATGAGAAGAGCCTCCTCGCGCTCACCTGAAGCAGAGTTTCTGACCTCCAGATCTCATGGGAGGCAGGGTCTGCATTCACAGATGTCTGATGAGAGATGTGTCGCTTTAGGAGGCTGGTGTGGTGGAGGCCATAAGAAGCGAAGGGCATGGTTGGTGTTCTGAGGGAGACACAGGAAAAGGCCTTCGTTAGGGGATCCTGCTGGCACAACCAGGGGCAATCTCAACATCAACATCACTGGCAACAGTAACCATTACCACTTGTTGAATCATAGAACGACCCCCAAATCCATACAAATCCATATCGATACACACAATCAACAGACAGGAAGAAAAGTCTTTCCTACCACAGAATGCCCACTGATAACTATAGGATGAAACCAGACAGCTATCCTCTGGCAACCAACCAATTAATAACTGATTTGGCTGACGATCGTCAAGGGACACGAACGCCACTGATAATTACAGAGTCTCAGTAGATCTTCCCAACAAATCCCTTTTGTTAATTAATTTAGGCACAAAGGACCCATTTAATTTTATGGTAGGAAAACCTGGCCAACACCCCCTTGGCCCAGCGAACAAGACAATGTTGCAAGCACACAGACTCCACGGGCTGCTGGGTCTAATCACTAGGAAATACCAGAGAACTTAAGATAAGGGCATTCTGCACACCTCCAGGCTGCACGCTTCAAAGGTGTTGAGGTCAGGAACCAGGGAAAGACTGAGAGAGTGTTCCAGACTGGAGGGGGACCAGAGCCAACCACACACAGAGAGTGACCCTCCCCCAGATCCCAGCCAGGTGGCAAACATTAGTGGGGTAGACAGTGCAGCCCGAATGGGGTTTGAGGATTAGATGGCAGCCGGGTAGCAATATTAATTCCCTGACTTGGATAGAAGTGCAGGAGGCTGTGTAGGAGAATGCACTGGCTCTTAGGAAATACACTCCAAGACATTAAGAGGGAACAGGCATTGCATTTATAACTTACTCAAATGGCCCAGGAAAAACACATACAGATAAAGGATGAAATGATTCAGAAACGTAGGTGAAGGACTTATGAAAGTTTTTTGTTATCGTGGCAAGTTTTCTAGAAGTCTGAAATTCTATGTTAAAACAAGCCAACAAAATCGGGCCCAGAGAAACCTGCCTCTGAGAGGGTGTGAACCTGGCCAGCCCTGGTCCTTCTTGGCCGCAGCATTACTGATGCCGGAGCAGCCTCTCCCCACCTCCGTGCCCCCACCTCCTCTTTTCAATCTCCCCTCCTTGGGCACATCTGTGCACACATGTGAGGTCTGGGTCACAGCACGGCACATGTCAGCAGATGTGGGGTGGGCCTGAACCTGCCTCCCAGGGAAGAAGGCACACCAGCAAGACTGAGGAGGGTGAGGAGCACAGCTGGCAGCTCCCAGGTCAGGAGCGTCTCCTGGGGAGAGGCGGCCAATGAGCCACTGGCTAAATGCACCCCGCCAAGGCCTCAGTTCACCCTCGAGTTGAGGCTGGCTGTACACTCCCGTCCTGCACGGTCTAGCCACAGCCCAGCCTTGGACTGGCACGAAAGGCTTTTTGCCCCAGGGCCTCTGGCTCAGGCCAAGACCTGGTCCTGCAGCCTACACACATTCTTCCTGTTCTTATTCCTCCACATGTCAGCCCTGCTGTGGCCTGCCCACAGCCCCTTTCTCTCCAGCACCACCTGCCTAGTGCCATCAGTCAGCCCTGGCAACACACCGCTTCAGTGTGGGGCTTGGATGCACATGTGGGGAGGGCTGCTGTGGGCAGAACCCAGCCCACTCCCAGACCAAAGCCAGCCCTCGTCCTTGTGGCCACAGGACCTAATCACTGAAAACCCACACAGATGTCCTCCTTTACCCTCCTCTCCAGTCTGTGCTAGGGCAGCTGGGGTTGAGATCTCAGGCATAAGAAAAGTTGGGACACCATGAACAAAGAGTGGCACTACTGTCCCTATGAGCAATGCCCGCTGACCAGACCACCCCCTCATGGAAGAACCAGGCCTTAAAGGCTAGCCACAGGACTGGGCCACTCCAGGCCAAGGGCCAGGGCAACCAGAGAGCCTTACCTGGGAGCGGGTGAGGGGTTGGGCCCCCCAGGACTGGAGGAGAGTGCGGGGAGCACACTGCCTTCTGTGGGCAGGAACCATGACAGGTATCTGTCCACGAGGATGAAATAGGCACAGTCTGAAGTTCGTATGTGGAGAGTCCCAGGGAGTGGCTGGAAAAGCAAATCTGCATTGGTGTGTAGCTCTGGGTGCCACCCTGGCTGCTAACCCCAGCAACTGCAGGGCTCAAATCACTGCACATGAGCCCTGGGACATGGGCCATATCCCAAGGGCCCGAACACAAGCACCTTGGGCAGTGCCAGGAGCAAAGTTCCCACCACAGGGGGCTAGACCCCACAGTCCTTCTCGGCACATGGGAAGATGACGTACAGCAAACTTCCCGGGCACCTCTGCCCTGCGCCCATGCCCAGTAAGCACTTCCTGTGGGAAGCCTTCCCGACTACCACTCGAGGCATCGGGTCACCCCACATGACCTGTCAAATCCGCCCACCAGCCTGTCATCCTCACTAAGTGAGAATGGCCTGAAGGGCGAAGGCTGGAGGAGGATGCAAAGGAGGAGCTGGAGAAATGAGGTGGAGACGGAAGAGAAAGAAAGTCCTAGGCCACAGCCCTCACCCTTCATGGGGGCTTTGGTAAAGAGCTGCTTAGGGGCATCCCTTTCGTACCTTTTGAGTGATGAGGCTCAACGCAAAGAAGAACATGTAGTACTCGAACGGATCTGACGGCAGTGTCAGGGGGCAAACAGGCAGGGGTTGTTGGACCCCCCTCAGCATTACGTCTTGGCCACCCATGGCCTCCCCACCCCTGGGGGACTGACAAAGGATACTGAGGGCCAGGTTCAGGCCGAGGCCCCCCGTCGGGGGGAACTGGACCTTGTTGTGGTACAGGGGGCTGTCGGGGAGCACGCGCTCCTGGATGGATGCCTTCACGGGGCCCTGCGGAGAGAGCGTGTTGGGCTTGTGGACAGGCTCTGGCAGGGCGCCCCATGCAGCGCAGCCTTTGGGAGGGGTGCGGTGGAGGCCACAGGCACTCAGACCCTGCCTGGGGGAGTGGTGCCGTCCTCTGGGTAGCACCAGAGCAAGAGGGCCTCCACTCAGAATTGTTCACGCCATCCTCAGGAACACCCGCAAACAGCAAGGGCAGCAGCTGTTTGAGTTTCTGAGCCTTGTCAAGCACTTGATGTTCCCCGTCTTCTTTGCTCCTCAAACCCCCTGAACAAGTCATCCCTTAATTCTGCCCCCTGGACCGGAGACTCAGAAAAACAGCAACTGGTCACATGGCCCTGCCTGCCACTCAGCCAGGTACAAACCAGGAGTGTGGCGCCTTCCCCATGGGCAGAGTTTGGAATGATCTTTAAAAAAAGTAGCCACTGAAGTTCTATGTGCCACGCCCCCTGGGCCCCGAGCAGACACCATGGTGCCGTGCCCACTGCCGCAGCCCCTCAAGCCCTGCCCGCCTCCCCCACGGCCGCAGCCGCTGTGCAGGGTGCTCTGACCGAGCACGGCTCTCACCCCACGGCTTACTTACAGGCAGGTAGGAAACCGGAAAGTCAAACTTATAGTCTTCGGCCTGGAGCTTATAAACCAACTTCATCATTGGGCCACTGGAGATGAAATTAAAACAACAAAAACAGGGCAACGAACTGCAAACCATCTTGCTTTGACGGTTTTTTCTGAGTTTTGAGAAATTCAGTGCTTCAAGAATGGGATCACCATGAGGAAACATCCGGCCCCTCTCGGGTGACAAACCTACCTACCCGGGGTCTAGAAACTCCATTGCAATGCTGTACTCCACAGGGCTCACTCGCCCCTGTAAGCAGCGGAGGTTCCAGCCAACGAGGACACCGTCCAGGCTGCCGAAAATGCTCTCTACCAGCCACGGGAAGATGGCGTGCAGCTCCTGAAATGGGTGTGCAGGGGAGGCTGCGGGCAGGCTTGCTGAGGACCGGTGCCCACTGCCGGGCTCCATGCCACGTGAGCCTCCCACCCAGTCCAGCCCCGTGCCACAAACTGCCCACCTTGTTCATGGAGTGTGTACACATGAACTGGAAATTTCTGGAGTCACTGACCACCCCTGATGACATTCCTCTGATCATCGGTGAGAATCCTTGTCCAGGCCAGCTGCCTGGGCTTACACTACTATTTGATAATTCTGGGTGTGATTTAAATGTTATCTTTTCAGTATTTTCATCAGGGTTTCTCAATCTTTTTGAGCTGGATGCTTCCTTGTTGGGGCGGGGATTGTCCTGTGCATTTGGGATACTTACTAGCACACTTGGTCCCTACCCACTTGATGCCAGTAGCACCCTCCCCTGTGTGACAACCAAAAATGTCTCCAGACGGTGCTAAGTATCCCATGCAGGACAGAAGCACCTGTGGCTGAGAACCCCTGGCCTACATGCTGACATGTTTAAATGTGTCCATACACGCGACAGTTACAATACTGGGTCAAGCCTCTGTCCAGGGCAATGCTCAGAGGTAGGAATCAGGGGCTTATATAAGAACATTTTTCAGGGGCGCCTGGTGGCTCAGTCGGTTAGGCATCTGGCTCTTGATTTCCACTCAGGTCATGATCTCACAGTTCACAGGATCAAGCCCTGCACAGGGCTCTGCCTGGACAGCACAGAGTCTGCTTGGGATATTCTTTCTGTCTCCCTCTCTCTCTCTCTCTCAAAATAAATAAATAAACAAACTTAAAAAAAAATGTTTTTCAACGAGTATGAGACATGCCCCAAGGAGATGCTAGCACAGCTGTACCTTTGCTGGAAAATCCTCAATGACTTTAACCAAGTCTTGGCACCGCTGTGCAAAAGGCTTATTTACAGAATCAGCTTTCAGGCTAGCCTAGAAGATAGAACAAACCAAAAAGATCATGAGCATATTCACTTGGTGGCTTTTGCGGTTATCCTGGCTCGAATCAAAACAGAAATCCAAATGATAGGTAGGAGTCAGACATACCACCGGCCTGGTTCCCCGGCACCTCGTGCCTGTGTCAGTGGCCTAAAGGACACGACTAGGAGACGCCTTGGCTCTCCACATCGCCAGCTCTCAGGCTTCTTCCCTGCACCCTCTGTCAGGCATCCCCACTTATAGCAGAGAACTGCACATTTGCATGACCGAGGTGACTTCCACACAATCCATAAGCAGGGGGTCAGCTCCAGGGTCAGTCCCACAACCAGAAGAGGATGCTTATGCGTAGGACACCCCTCAGAGACCACAGGGTACTCACTGAGTGTATACACGTGAACTGGAAATTTCCCATGTGACGACCCCCTGTGATGACCCCACTGTGATCATCAGTGAGGATGCCCAGCAAAATGAGAGTGACAGAAGGCCTCTTAACCAAGCTACCCTTTATTCAGTAGGTAACAAACCAACTAAACTCACTATCTTAAGAAACGAGGCACGCAGGTGAGAAATGATAGATAGCTTTAACCAAATGTTGACACTAATCATGAAGGTGATGGACAGGCTAGGAAATTCAGGACAAGAATGAAGGAAATCTACCCAAGGTCATGGGGTATGGATTAAGATCAGGAGAAAATATCGGAATGTGAACCAAGGGGGCTTTGCCCAAGGATACCTAAGGCCTTAGCCACCTCTAAATGAAGGTGGTGTCTCAGTCAGAGGTGGAAACCTGGCCTGTTGCAGCCACGGAGGGTGGGTAGGTTAGCAGCATGCCTGGTCTCTACCCACTCGATGCCAGAGGCACTGCATCTGTTGGCTCTAGAGGGTGCACCATGGAAGGATGTCCTTCTGAATAAATGTTTACGAGAAGTATCTTCTGGGACCTGAAATTAGGAATCCTCACCACTGATATCTGCCTCACACCTAACTTCTTGGTGTCACGTTTAATACTTAGAGTACAGTCCTGGTTGCCCCCAGCACAGCAGGGTCCCTGCCCCTCCATTGTCCAGGGATGACAGTACGATTATTAGAATATCCCATAAATGTGTAAAGGTTTACAAGACATGAAAATTCTGATGTATGTCCTTTCCCGTGCTCCTCCCCAGACCTCAGGAAGCAGTAAAAATGGCATGTGAATCAACTTATCTTGTAGGTAAGAAGCTCCTCTTGTAGATAAGAAAAACAGGGCTCAGAGGTTGAGTAAACCCAAGGTCCTACACCATTAGGGGGCAGAGCCAGGTCTAAGGATTCTAATCCCAAGTCCAACGTTCTTTTCCTCACATGCCCCTCAGAAAACCACCAGTGCAAAGTTCAAGTCAGTGGATAGGACTCTCAAGTCCCTCAGCTGTAGAACCATCATCTCACTGACCCTCACGCCGGCAACTGACACTTACCAGGAGGAAGCTGGGCTGCTGCAGGTGAGGGAACGCCATAGCAGCCTCCCGGGGAACGTTGAAAACGGCCACCTTAGGAAACCACTGTGAAAAAACCAAGGCGAAATCTCAACATCTGCCACACGACACTATACTACAGCACAGCCTGTGCTGCCAAGTTTCACGTTTTACAAAAACGCTGTGCTGATGCAGTACGTGGTGGCCAGCTTCAGAGCCGAGTTCGCAGTGGCGAATCTGTAAAGCTTGTACAGCACTTGCTGTGTGGCACGCCTGGTTCTAAGGACCCTCCACGTATTTCCTCATTTAATACTCAGTGGTAGGCAGAATTTTAAAGATAGCCCTCCACGATTCAACCAAATGCTCATGCAGGTCCTGTGAAGGAATTCTGCAGATACAATTGAAGTCTCAAGTGGGCGGACCCTAAGATATGGAGCAGTTCCCATTGCCAGCCAGTAAGGAAATGGGGACCTTAGTTCTGCAGCCCGAAGGAAGTGGATTCTGCCAGCAACTCGAAGAAGCTTGGAAAGATTTTTCCTGAGAGCCTCTAGGTAACAGCAAAGCCAACCAACACCTTGATTTCAGTCTTGTGATATCCTAAGCAGAGAATCCAGCCAAGCCCTCCTGGACTTGACTATAGAACTGCGAGATAATAAATGGACGCAGTCTTAAGCTGCTAAGTTTGTTAAGCAAGAACAGACTCTACTTCCTCACGACAATCTGCTGGGCCAATACAGATAAAGAACTAGCAGCAGAGAGGAGGTAACTCACTTGCCCTCACTCAGCAGAGCCAAGACTCTAATATACTCATCTCCTAACACATCTCCCACAGAGACAGGTGGGTGAATCTCCCGAATGTCACCTGTGCTCTATGAGGATGAATGGAGGGGATGAGCAAGCTGGAGGAAGCTTTCGAACAAGCCATCAGAAAATCAGGAGCAACTCTTTAGATTCCCTTCTCTGACCATCCAGGTCAGAAACGGAAAATATCCAGACTTGAACAGGAAGGGAGCCTGCCGAGTCCCACTGATGATGGCTTTCCTGGCACAGCTGTGCCCACAGCAAGAGTAAAGGTGCTGAGGTGGCAAATGAAAGTGTATGTGGATGGAGAAAGACTAGATGCAAGGAGGCTGTGAGGCAGTGGAGTTGAGGGGAGATGTGCATCTCTGCTTCTTGGCAATATAAGCATCTTCCAGGTTTTCTTCAATTCTTGATATTAGCTATCAAATTCAGGTGTCTTTTTTAAATGGTTATTTATTTATTTAGAGAGAGCACATGAGCAGAGGAGGGGCAGAGAGAGAGAATCCCAAGCAAGCTCTGCACTTGAACCCATGAACAGCAAGACCGTGACCAGAGCCAAAACCACGAGTGATCAATCCATCAAGCCCAACCGAGCCATCCAGGCACCCGCTATCAAATTCGGTTTCAGGGAAAATGTAAACACTTTGCTCCTGAACCAAGTGGCCAGGAGAACACTGATTAAGATGACCAAAGCAGAAGGATCAAAGCAGCGTAAAATCTTGGCCTGTTTGCAAAGGGCAGAGCTTTAGAGACGATGAGGTGGAAGCACCTCCTTCTTAGACGAAGCCTGCATAGGCAGCAGCTTAAGAACTGAGGCCCAGAGGCACCAAAACAAGGAGTATTTCCAAGAGAGGGCAGTGTCTCGTCTGCCCTGTTCTCTAACGCTGCCACAGCCTGGCTCGTCCATCACACCGTTCTCCGCTGTGTACCAAGTGTTCCCTTCATCCGCCACTTTACACCCACTTGCTTCAATGGCTGCTTCGGATCCTGTTGGGGTTTCTTCTCAGAGAGGCATCGCCAGTCATGCCAAGCAAATCACACTACTGCCAAGGCCTCCCTTTGGTTGCGCTCTGAGAAGCAGAGTATGTTCCCAGAGTATGCTCACAAGTATGCTGTTAAGTGAGCATGGGAGCTCCATATTACAGAAGACGAAACTGAGGCTCACAAAGGTCGGTCCACACAGGGAGGAAGAGTCAGGCGAGAAGCCACACCCGGCTCTTCCTCCCACACAGCCTGTGGAGCCCAAGGCTCAACTTTAACTTGAATCTCTCCCTTCCGCCAACCCGTCAACGAACGTTAACCAAGCACCCACCAGGACCGGGTGTGCGAGGCGCGCGAGAAGGTGGCACGAGTGCGCAGCCCACGAAGACGGCATGAGCGCACAGCCGAGCCCTTGGCTTCCCAGCCTGCCCGCCCGGCCGGGGGCAGAGCTACCGGCGCCGGGCCTAAGGCCTGCGGCTCGCGTAGAAACGGAAATGACTTAGGCGGAGGTCCGGAAGGGGGGGGGGGCGGAACGCGGGGGCCGTCCCGCACGCGGCCCCAACCACTCACCTGTGGGACCCATAAAGTCGCCCGCCTAAGGGACGGAGACCGCCATTCGGCTACCCGGCGCCGAAATGTCGTCATCAAGCTGCGCTTGGCGTCACGCCTCCCCTGGCCTGGCGGGAAACGCACCGCTACCTCGGCGAGCAGTTACCTCAAAGGGCGCGTGCGCAAAGTGAAGGCCGGCGGGGTTTATGGGTTACACCTCCGGATGCGCGTGTGCAGCGGGGGCAGCTGTGTCCCTTAGCCCAGAGTTCCGTGTGCCCTGGAAGGAGCGCGCGTGCGCCTGCTAAAGAGAAGCCGTTTATTGAGGTCCTGGAAGCGCGCCCTCTAATGGGGAACTGGAGCGGAAAAATCATACACTGTGCATTGATTGACTGACCTTCTTACGATAGACGTTTATTGAGCGCCTTCAATATGCCAGGCACTGCCCTGGGTGCTGCTGCCCAAGCGAGAACGACCAATGCGGCCCGACCCTGATGGCCCAGAAACGGGTTTCTGAGGTCCGCCACGGCATCCCCTACGCCTAACACGTCTCCCAGTTGTGGGATCATTGAGTGCGACCCTCAAAAAAGAATTCTTGAGATGATCCGTGCAACTTAGTAAGTTCATTTAGGTAGCACGATACAGGACTTGTGGGCCGAAAGAGCTGCATTTTTGCTGTATGAAGCTAGTGGTTATATGCTTAGTGTTCAAGGGGGAGAGGACGTGCAGGGAGTATAGATCATAAATGTCTTCTTGCAATTTCTACTCCTAAAACTACTGTCACAAGATTTCTCTGGTGCTTATCATTCAGTTCGGTATTAACTATCGATGAGACATACAGGCGGTCATGAGACCCTTTAAGAATGTAGCAGCCAGTACTTATTTGATCCTTATCAAAACTATGCAGGCTATCAGCTTTCTGGGCTAAAGACGCACATTTTTCTGCTTTTATCCCTCATCATCCCGCAGGGAAATTTCTGCGGATCGAATGGCGGAGAGGAGACAAAGCGGTTTGCGCCCTCTGCTGTAGGGCTGCGGGGCAGGCCAGGCGGTAGCGCTTCAGGGAGAGAAGCGACCGGCGGAGCCAGTAGAAGGCGCTGTGGGAGCTGCCGGAGGGGCCCGGCGGAGGCGGGGTCAGAGGAGGGAGCGCGGCGGGGCGGGGCGCTCGTCTTCCCGCTAGCCGGGTACATGGCGGCCCCGGGCGCGGGCCCCGGGCCGGGAGCACCCCCGGGGCTGGAGGCGGCCCTGCAGAAGCTCGCGCTGCGGCGGAAGAAGGTGCTGAGCGCCGAGGAGATGGAACTTTACGAGCTGGCGCAGGCGGCGGGTGGCGCCATAGACCCCGACGTGTTCAAGTGAGCGCGCGCGGGTGGGAGTGCGCGCCCATCCTACCCCCCCCCCCCCAGACACCCCTGCTCCCCCGCCCGGGCCTCTGATCTGGAGGAGCCCCCCACCCCCACCCCCACCCCCACCCCGCCCTTTTCGGACCCCTTTGAGCGCCCAGAGTAGAGTTGGGGTCTTGAGGGAAGTGGCCTTCCTGGGCCTGGGCGAGGAAGGCTCACTGCCCACCGCGTGTGTTCTCTCCAGGATCCTGGTGGACCTGCTGAAGCTGAACGTGGCGCCCCTCGCTGTCTTCCAGATGCTCAAGTCCATGTGTGCTGGGCAGAGGCTGGCGAGCGAGCCCCAGGACCCTGTGGCCGTGTCTCTGCCCACATCGAGCGTCCCGGAGACCCGAGGTCAGAGCTGGGCCCGGTGCTCCCTGCCCCTGTGACTCAGGAGGCGGGTGGCAGGGGAGGCACGTGGGCGGTGCCAGACACAAGGTGGGCTTGGTCCTGAGTGGCCTGGCCTTACTGTGCGTCTTCTCCCAGGACCCACAGGGACTGTCCAAGGGCTCGCCTTTTGGTTTCCAGTCCCCAGTTTCGTTTCTTTGCTACCCTTTGCTACATATGCAAGTCCAGATCAGGTGGTCGCAAAGTGGGTGTCCAGGGTGGCCAGCAGGCTAAGCCTCATATGGGATTCTGCCTCCTTCCTTGGGTAGAAATGCTTTCATTCCACAAACGCGGGAACAAGGTGGCTTTGGTTCCTGTTCTCACGGTGTGTACAGCCTCCAGGAAAGTGTTCAGGGAGCGGGGCAGGCAGAGGTCTTACTGCCGCCCCTTAGCCTATACCCCATCTGGGCCCAGGTGCTGCCCAGGAGTCTAGCCAGCTGAGCGTTCTTCCTCGGATTGCAGGACGGGTCATCATGGCAGCCCCTGGCTGCCCTAGACACGCAGGGTGCAGAGGCCTGAGTGGGCCCCGCACTGGGCTCAAGTTTGAGGGGCCTCCTCACTCTCGAGAGTCATGACTGGGGGCTAAGCAGGTGCCCATGACAAAGGTGTCACAGTGGAGCTCCAGCTGCATCCTCCTGGTGTGTCGCATCTGCCCCCAGTTTCAGAAACAACCTGAATGCTTGGCCAGAAGCATTCGGGCACTCACAGACATCCTGAGAAGGGGCCGACGTTCAGGTGGGGGGCAGGCTGGGTCCCTGTGGGAGGGAGTGCCAGGGCCCTGGGTACCCACGCCCCCTTTCCTGAGAGGCCCTGGGCACTGGAGCGCAGGCTTCCTTACTGATCCACGCTCTGTCTGCTCTCTTTGTGTCTCTCTCTGACCTCCAGAGGCCTCCTTTCTCTCTGCCAAGAGCTGTAGTCCCCCTGCAAGGCCCTCCTTTTCCTCGGCCCCGCGGCCTGCGGCCTCTCCGGTTCTGCTCCACGGCCCAGCTGCCACGCACTCGCCTCTCTCTCCAGGGCCCCCCGGTTCCCTCCGGTTCTCTTGCTGCCTGTTCTCTCCTTTTGCAGGTTGCGTTTACTGGTTTATCTCTGGGGGTTGGTGCTCTTTCTTGTTTCTGTGGAAACTGCTGTGGCCCCTATTCGAGAGTCAGAGCAACTTGGAGATGAACTGCCAGGGCAGGACCCTATGGGCCATGCCAGTTACACAGCTTAGGGATTGGGGACACAATTTCAGATCTTGGTTTATTAGAGACCACTTGCAGTACTTCTGGAATGGGACCAACGCCCCCTGCCCCCAGAGGCCAATTCTGCCAGGTGTGACTTGTGCTCTGTAGAGGTGCCCTCACCCCGAGAGGAGGGCAACAGGCCGAGGGGCAGGAGAGCCTTTACTTTGCTGTAGAGAGGGAAGCCTTAGGTGTGAGAAACACCTTGGTTGCTTAGATGCTGTCACCTGACAGGTAGCCTAGAGGGTAAGATGTGATTGTCCTTTCCTGCCTGTTTCCTGAGCCGAGGGTACCTTCCAGGCATTGCCCGGTGTGGTGAGGCTGGAGGCCCAGAGCCAGGGGCGTGTGAGGGCCTGAGATCCCACAGATGCCCTGGCTGTGCTCTCCATATCCTTTCCCACATCACCTACCTCGCTGTTCTAGGTGCCACCTGAAACTCGGCATGGGGAAGGGCCAAGGGGCAGGTCAGGGTAGAGCCAGTAGACTACAAGGCTGAGTTGAGGAATCAGTGGGCAGAGGGAGGGAGAAACTGGGAATGGAGCCCTCCTCTTTCAAGGGGGTGTTGCTGCTTGCTCACCCAGTGACTGGGTGCCAGGCTGGCTCTCAGCGCTGAGGGCTCAGGGGGGCTGTGAGATGGACAGGTCCCCCTTCCGGTTTGGGAGATGGCTAGAGACACCAATGGTGACAGAGACAGGAGGAAGCCAGTGTAGCCAGCCTTGCTGGAGCAGCAAGGGTTAAGCAGGCTCAGAGTCCTGTTGCCCTGCAGCCCTTTGAGGTAGGAGTAGTGGGGAGCGCTCCAGCCTGAGATGCGGGCCCAGGTCACTGGTGGGAGCGGGCCTGAGCTTGGAGGGGAGAGGTGGGAAAGGGAGGGCGGAGAGCCCAGAGGTGGAGTGGGTTTGCTTTGGTGCTCAGAGCACTGACACAGAGGGGCTCGGAGAGAGGTGGGGAAGAAGCCCCAAGCATAGGGACAGGAGTGGCATGGAGTGCTGGGCCCCACAGGGTTTTCTCAAGTGCTTATGCCTTGGGTCTGCTGGGTTGGGCAGCCAGTGGCCAGGATATGAGGACATAGAGGTCCTGGGGAGGTGCCCAGTGAGGGTAGAGGGCAGCCTGGAGAGGGGGTGGGTGGGGAGGCAGTGGAGGGGAGTGGGGCACATGAGGGGCCATGCCAGGAGTGTGCTGTGGCCAAGAGGCAGAGGCCATCGGAGACCAAGAGCTCTGAGGCCACATGTTGCAGAATCTGTGTCCACACAGACCTTGGGCAGAATCTGAGGTAGAAAAAAATGAGGAGAGTTGTCAGAGTGATCAGTTGGGGGGCTGTGGTAGCCTAGGATCATGATGGGGGTTTGGGGCTGTTAGGGCTCGCTGGCCTTAGGTTTCCCACAGAATTGGGGTGGCAGCTGCTGCAGACCAGGGGCTGGAGGCCCGCCCAGGAGTTTGATCTGGTAAGCTGCAGCATGCTCAGCATCCAGGTGGCCTGTGGGGACTGTCACTGACAAGCTCATCCATTCCTGGCTTTACTAGGCAGAACATGGGGAAACAGAAGACCCTAAGAGCACAAAGAGGGTAAATGCTTGTCATGATGAGGGTGTGGTCACCAAGGAAAAATAGAATTCGGTCGAGTGTTCTCTGCTGAGGCTTAGGGAAACTGTATGCTTTAAAAAGATGTTCCTCTGGAATGTGTAAGATGAAGTTTGGTGTGCAGAAGCTGTGAGCCCTACACAGAGCTGCGCTGTCCAGTACAGGAGCCATGGGCCCCCCAGGGCTTGCGGCTGAGACTCACTGCAAGTTTAAGTATACACCAGACACCCAGATGCCAGAGAACTGGAACAAAAAGAAGACCTCACAAGTAATTTTCATATCGATTACATGCTGAAATGGTAATATTGCACATTTTAGGTTAATTAAAATACATGATTTACATTAATTTCCTGTTTCTTTTTACTTTTTTTTTTTTTTAACATTTATTTATTTTTGAGAGAGAGAGAGAGAGAGACAGAGAGACAGAGCTCAACTGGGGGAGGGGCAGAGAGAGAGGGGGACACAGAATCCGAAGCAGGCTCCAGGCTCTGAGCTGTCAGCACAGAGCCCAACACAGGGCTCCACCCCCCAAACCATGAGATCATGACCTGAGCCGAAGTCGGACACCTAACTGACTGAGCCCACCCGGCCCCTCCCCCACTTTTTACTTTTTAATGTTGCTACTGGAAAATGAGTTACATGTGGTTCACATCATATTTCTGTTGGGACAGTGCTGCTCCAGAACAATTGAACTTTGCCTGAAACGCTGAGTCAGGGCTGTATGTACTGCATGTGTGCAGGAGAGGGTCACTTCTCCTAAGAAGCACAGGCCCAGTTAAGGGCTAAAAGTGCATGTGTGCATGTCCATGGTGCACATCAGTCTTTGTCATTATGTCTGTATGTGTTCTAGAAGCACTGACTGATTAAGCCACTCCTGTGTGCTCAGCCAGAGAGGGCAGCAGGACTGGCTGGTGCGTGTAGACCTTCTGGTGGGCTCTCGAGTAGCAGTGATAGGTGGTCCTGGCTGCACGCTCACCCTGGCCACCAGACCTTGCCAGCCAGCCTTGAGGATATCAGGGCACTTGCTATGCTGCCTCACCCCCTTGTTCTTTTCCTTCCTCACACACACATCCGGTGTCCGCTTACGGCCAGTCACTAATATTCGACCTCAGGGGCCCCACCGGCCCATTTGAGCACGAGGGAGTGCTCCCACCATGAAGGGGAAAGGCCACTCCCGGGGAACATGGGCAAGATGGGAGCAGCTGCTCACATTCTGGGCTTTTTGTCAACCCTTGATCCCCCCGCACCTCTGCCAACAGAGCTTGCAGGGGATGGGGAGTTGGGATCACATGGGCCACACCAGAGTTAAATGGTTCAGTGGGTCCCGCTGGGGCGGGCCAGCTCCCCAGCCGCAGGGGGTGTGTTTAGGGTTGCCTTTGGGGTTTTGCTTCATCTGGGGTTGGGGGGGTTCGGTCAGGTATTAGGGGTAGGAGGAGCACCAACTTTTTAACACCGTGAGCCAGTCGGTTTTTAACCTTCAGTGCTCATTGTCTTTGACACCCGTGAGGGCTCCTCAGGCATCGGGCCTGGGGGCATGTCACTGCCACCCACCCTAGCCTATAGTCACCTTTGGCTCAGTCCTGCCCTCCAATCCATGGGACCCTAACTACCCCATTGCAGGGAGCTGGGGCAGGGAAGACCGGTTCCAGAAAGTCCCCTGCTGTGTCCAGGACAGAGCAGGTCTGTCCACTGACAGGCCCTCACACCATTCTCCTCAGACCAGAATGCCTCCCCAGCTCTGCATGAGGCCTAAGTGGGTCTCTCCACTAACTGAGAGCACGTGATTCCTGAAGGTTCCAAGAATTGCAGAGCTCGATAAACGGTTAGATGGTTTTCTTAATGGCTCAAATTTACATTGGTGTCTTATTTCCAGGGTTTGTCAGCCTCATCAAGGTTAAAAATGAACATTATTTGCTATTTTCTCCTTTCCTCTCATCCTGGACTTTCCAGAAGGGCCCTGGTCATTATACTGAGGGGGGAGAGGAAATTCAGATATACGGCAGGGTGAAGAAAAGCTGCATTCAGACCCGGGCCCACGTCTGAGACCCACACTGCCATTTTGGGGGTGGCCTATGCTTGAGCTGTATTTTCAGGTCCTTCAGGAGCCCTGGGCCTAGTCTGTAGGATGCCTAAGCACGCAGGGGTAGGCCAGGTGCTACAGATGAGTTATGCCAGTCTGGCCAGGCCTGGAGAGGGACATGGCCTCATAGCTGACCAGCAGGTTGGGAGCTGTAGGGTGGCGGGGCTCGTGCACTCACAGGAGACAGGATCCTTGCCCACTGACCAGTCAGTGGGAACCAGAATATCAGAATGTGTAACAGGAAAAAGGAAATGTGTGGTGACGGTTCTCTACTTTTGTTTTTTCCATGAGCCACTGGCAGGCTGAGTTGGCCCAGCTTCACCCCACCACGTGCCCTTGGCCCTCTGTAACGTGTTATTACATCTCCATTGAATCAAACCTGTGCAAGCCCAGGGAGGCAGGGCAGGGGAAAATCTGAGCTGTGGCATTCCAAGCAGTGGCACCATGGTAACCCTTTCCACCCCACTAGGCAGCAAAGACCCCCTGTTGTTCCCTGGGGAGGAGCTGTTCAGAAATGCTCTTAGGAAGGGCTGTCCTATCTCTGCAGGAGTCCTGGGGAGAAAGTAGTGTCAGAGAGGATGGAAAGGGAGTCTGATGTCTTGAAGAAGCCAGGAACTGCAGTGTCACAAATGTAGGTGCCTCCCCTTGTTCCAGGTGACAAATGGTGAACCAGGAGTGACTCAACATGCCCCCAAGAAATTCATGGTGTCTGTTCTCCAAAAACCCACATGTCCCCATTGCAGGCTGTTTATTTGACTAAGAACTGACATTAAGGTTGAGGGTCAAACATGGGACGCATCCCCTGGTCAGAGTCTGCAGGATGGACCCTGCCAGGCTGGAGCAGAGAGGAGCCCTGGCTGGGGAAGGCCCAGTGGGGAGGGACTGTGACCCAGGGGGTGAGCCTGCTCCCTGGGCACATTTTGTGCCTCCTGGTGTCCTCTCGGTCTCGTGAATGCTGTCAACATCCTGAAGCCAGGGAAGCCATTCCTTTAGAATAAAGTTTGGCCCAAGTGTGATTACAGATCTTCCTGTCTTCACAGAAAGAGGGGAAGGTAAGTAAATTACAAGTCAAGGGATATCTGCACCAGTGGTCTCCATCTGAAGGTGACTACCTGTGGTCAGGGCAAGCTTCCTGTGAGCAGTCAAGCCTCAGCATGAAGCCAGTCACAGGATCCTGGAGCTGCACTTGAGAGCAAGAGGCTTGACCAGCGAAAGTTTGCAAAATACTTTGAGGTAGTCAGGGAAACGCCTGAGGGAAAGATTCCAAGGTCCAAATCCAAAAGCCTGACTTCCATTCTTGATGGATGTGCTTCCAGCAGTTCAGCTGTGGGTGATCTGGAGCAGGGAGCGCCAGGGGAGGCTTCGAAGTGGTGGCCCTGGTGGCGAGCCCTCCTGTGCTGCTGGTGGTCGGGCGATTCCTTACACTCTCCAGGGCGGGAGTCAACCGGCTGAGCTCACCTTTCCCTAAATGGGCCTTGCGGACTTTCCCCATTGTTCCTCGTGCTGCTTCTGTCCTAGGACCTATGCTCGAGGGCCTCTTGCACTCTGTGGAGGACTTCTCTCGGATGTGCCCTCTCCAGGTGGTCCTCAGCCTCAGGGCTCAGAGCTGAGAGGATCCCTGGCTGAAAGGTCGCACAGAGATGTACCAGACGTAATGTGCAAGGAACACAAATGTAGTAGGTGTGCCGACTGTGGAGTCTGCCCTGGTTCCTAACAATTGTGTTCTGCGTCCGCTCAGGGAGAAACAAAGGCAGCACGGCTCTGGGTGGAGGCCCAGCACTGGCAGAGCGTGGCGGCCGGGAAGGATCCAGCCAAAGAACGCCCCGACAACCCAGTGCTACCAGGCTGCCGAAGGGGGGCGGGCCGGGGAAGAGCCCCACTCGGAGCAGCACCTGAGACGGGCAGACTTCTCACGCCGCCCAGCTGTGGGCTCCACCGGCCTCCTAGCAGAGGCTACGTGTGGTTTCCTCCGGTTGGTAATAAAGCTTTGTGAAAAACCGAGGGTCCATCCAAGCTGTTTTCTATCGCCTTTTGAATACATTAAGGCTCAAAGATTGAGAATCAGTTTTGCACTGTGGGCCTAGATGTACTGCAGCTGAACGTAACAACCAACTGACCTAAACCAGTGGTTTCACCCTACAATACCTTATTTTCAGGTCATAGAGAAAAATATCTGTATGGTTGGCCCATGAACAAATGGGGGTCAGGGGCACCAACCCCTGCATAGTTGAAAATCCAAGCGTAACTTTTGACTCCCCAGAACTTAACTACCAACAGCCTACTGTTAGTAGGAAGCCTTACTGATAATATACAGTCAATTAACACATCTTTTACGTATGTATTATAGACTGTATACATATACTATATATATCATATACTATTACATACTGTATTATGCTCTAGGAAACTAGAGAGAAGAAAATCGTAAGAGAAATACATTTACAGTACCATGCTGTAAAAAATCCACATAGAAGTGACCTGCACAGTTCAAACTCTTGTTACTAAAACTTTTATAAATGCACGTCAACATGTTTCGCTGAAGAGAAAGGTGCAGTGCTTTTGCCGAGACCATTCCCAGGGTAGAGCTGCAAGGGTCTGAGGGTGGAGTGGAAATGCTGTCTTACGGGTTACGTGCACAGTAAAGTCAAAGATGAGCCGTAATCTAGAGCTCACCCTGTGACTGTGAATGCCATGGAGAATCCGATACAACTCCAACACCCCCCCCCCGCCCCTGCCCAATGTCCTCGCCCTACACATTTGACCCACAGCATTAAGGACTTTATGGACAGCCCCCTTCCATGGACCTCAGGTGTTCAACCTCCAGTTCCAAACTTACACATTAGTCACCATGTGCCATCAACAGAGAAACCTGAAAAATTGCAAATTCCATTGAAAGCCTAACTCAGTTTTGCTAGAATCTAGGCAATCTTTGTGCTTTGGAACCTCAATTTGGAAAGAACTGTTTTCCCCAGGCCATGCAGATCATGTCAAGTATGCACTGGCTCCCTACAGATGTAGGCAGTGCTGTACACAACTCACAGTGCAGCCCAGGACAGCTTTCCACACGGCCTGACAGGCCTTGGGGTCCTACCCATCCGGGCAGTCACATGAGTGTATCCCAAATGAGCATCACACTAGACCGAAGTTTCATACAGAAACTTTAATTGGAAACAACTGAAAACCACCTGTGCTGCAGGGTGGCAAGAGAGAGAGGGAGAGAGGAATGCCTGCCAGCCATGTCCCCATTCAGTATTCTTCCCCTTCTTCAGCCTCTGCTTCCACGGAATCCACACCCACCTCTTCATAATCTTTCTCCAGAGCTGCCAGGTCCTCCCGGGCCTCGGAGAACTCCCCTTCCTCCATGCCTTCCCCCACGTACCAGTGCACAAAGGCTCGCTTTGCATACATGAGGTCAAACTTATGGTCTAGGCGGGCCCAGGCCTCGGCAATGGCGGTAGTGTTGCTCAGCATGCACACGGCCCGCTGCACCCTGGCCAGGTCCCCTCCGGGGACGACGGTGGGGGGTTGGTAGTTGATGCCCACCTGCCAGAGAAGGGGAAGAAAACAGTCTGTGCAACTTCTGTCAAACCCAGAAACGGTAGCTGCTTTCATGGGAACAAAAGACACGCAGGTGCCTTCTTTGTGCCAGGCAAGGTGTCAGGTGAGCAGGGTGCTGGTTTCCAGACCAGGAAAACTGGGGAAAAGGAGCCCTGGCTCCCGGCTCAGTCCCAAGTTGCCTGAAGGGCTGTGTCCCAGCAACTGAGACATGTGACAGGTGCTCAGGTAACAGGGCTGTTTCTTCTAAAAGGGGACGCTGCTTTGTATTGCTCATGTTATTTTCCCCATAGGCTTCTACAAGATGGGGATTCATTTCTGTAGCTGAAACCTCTTCCACTCGATTCAGAGTACTATGGTTGTATCACCAGGGGAGATCATACCCCCGGTCTCCCACCAAATGAGCCAGCCTGTGCATAATAGGGCGACAGGCACACCCTCAGGTCCTAGGACTGTTGCTACTACCGCAACAGGAGGTGGCCTATGTGTGTGCTAAGTAGGAGAAAGGGGGTGATATTCGAGGGCTGGGTCCAAAAGGGGAGGCATTCTAAGTTTCCAAACCAGGAGACACCACGACCAGAGGTTTGGGCAGGAAGGAATACACAGGGTCAGTTAGAGCTGGGGTCGGCAAACTTTGTCTATAAAGAGCAAGACAGGGACGCCTGGGTGGCTCAGTTGGTTAAGGTGTGCAACTTCAGCTCGGGTCGCGATCTCACGGCCTGTGAGTTCGAGCCCCGTGTCGGGCTCTGTGCTGACAGCTCGGAACCTGGGGCCTGTTTCCGATTCTGTGTCTCCCTCTCTCTCTGACCCTCCCCCGTTCATGCTCTGTCTCTCTCGGTCTCAAAAATGAAAATAAGTGTTAACAAAAAAAAAGAGCAAGGCAGCACATATTCTAGGCTGGGTGGGCCACATGGTCTCTGTCACAATTACTTAATTCTCTCTTTGGAGCACAAAAGCAGCCCCAACGAGACACCAATGAACAGGTGTGGGTGTGTCCACATAAAACTCTACGTGGCTGGTCTGCCAACTGTGCCGATCCCTGAACCCAGAATAGGAAGGGCTAGTGAAGGACCCGCTGCAGCAAGCCCACCAGAAGCAGTAAGGTCTGAGCCAGCTAGGCGGCATGGAAAGCAAGGCAGAGGGAAGCACGTTTTCCCAGATGGAGAGCATCGACAGCTTAGCGTCCAAGTACTGGACAAAGCTGAAGAGCTACAGCAAGTTTCCTATTCTGTATCAGATGGAAGACCGGCACAAACTGTGTTGGAGGCAGCCTCTGCCCAAACTTGCCAATCTTACTAACAGAGAAACGAGTACGTTGCCGTTTCTTCCAAAAACATCCATGACCATTTTTCGTTAAATCAAATGCTGCATGGGACATTTAGATTTGGTTTAATTTCCTTATGCCTGAAGAATGACGTGGGATTTAGGAACACTGATGTTTACAGTGATACCCCAATTTCAAATATCCACATAAATTATCAAAATGCCCTTGAAAATTGCTACATTTCTAAGTCCAAACTATTTTTCCCACACTAATTCTTTCCCCCAGAAGCGGCAACAAAAATCCTTCCAAAAACTTTCTGTTCTGTTAAAAAAGAAAATTCTCACGCAGATACACAATGTGATAACTCAGGAAGGGAGTTCAAATGGCACCACTGAATAAATTCTCACTCCGGCTCACTGATTTATGACCAAGGGGCTGGCTGCCATGGAACAGGGCATCCCCTACAAAGGGCATGCCGTGCTTGGTCGGCCGCCTGCTGACCGGTAACGCCACTCAACATCACCCAGTCCTACCTTAAATCCAGTTGGGCACCAATCCACAAACTGGATGGTGCGCTTGGTCTTGATGGTGGCGATGGCTGCGTTGACATCTTTCGGGACCACGTCCCCCCTGTACAACATGCAGCAGGCCATATACTTGCCGTGCCGAGGGTCACACTTGACCATCTGGTTAGCCGGCTCAAAACAGGCATTGGTGATCTCGGCCACAGACAGCTGCTCGTGGTACGCCTTCTCAGCTGAGATGACCGGGGCGTAGGTGGCCAGGGGGAAGTGGATGCGGGGGTAGGGGACCAGGTTGGTCTGGAATTCCGTCAAGTCCACGTTCAGGGCCCCATCAAATCGCAGGGAGGCCGTGATGGAGGACACGATCTGCCCGATCAGACGATTAAGGTTGGTGTACGTGGGCCGCTCGATATCCAGGTTGCGCCGACATATGTCGTAGATGGCTTCGTTGTCCACCATGAAGGCACAGTCAGAATGCTCCAGGGTCGTGTGGGTGGTCAGGATGGAGTTGTAGGGCTCCACCACGGCCGTGGACACCTGCGGGGCCGGGTAGATGGCAAACTCCAGCTTGGACTTCTTGCCGTAGTCCACCGACAGCCGCTCCATGAGCAGGGACGCAAACCCAGAGCCGGTGCCGCCCCCGAAACTGTGGAAGATGAGGAAGCCCTGCAGCCCCGTGCACAGATCCGCCTGAGAGAAACCAGAGACCGTGAGTCAGTGCCTGCGGAAGCCTCACCGCCGACCTCCGACAAGCCACGCTCGCTTCTTTGCCTCTGCGGGATGATCACACATTCAAATCGTCCACAGCGCACGTGCAGGACGCTCAGGAGCAAAGCAAGGCAGACGTTAGAGATGTACGGACGCACTGAAGCCACACGTGAAGGGAAACGTGGACTCAAGGTTCTGGCCTGGGGTTTTGCCAGAGCGACCTCCTGGTCGCAATCCCTGCACACCCTCCCGTCCGGGGCAACGTCCGCAGGAAGCCTTCTCGGCACCCCCTTACCAGTTTTCGGATCCGGTCCAGGACCAGGTCGACGATCTCCCTGCCGATGGTATAATGGCCTCTGGCGTAATTATTGGCTGCGTCCTCCTTCCCGGTGATCAGCTGCTCTGGGTGGAAGAGCTGCCTGTAGGTCCCTGTGCGCACTTCATCTACAAAGAGGACACGTGGGCCGCAGGGCTTCAAGCCTGTTGTCAACTCACCAGGAGGGGTGGGTTTGGGGACCGTCGGGATCTACCAAGCACGTGCCGTTCCTCGCGGGTCGGCGGCATCAGGGTCTCGTAGAAAACGTCTCTGCGTCATACGCAGACCACAACAGCAATCTATGGCTCAGCAGGTAGTGTCAAGTGGAGGTACAAAGTCCAATCTGACTGGTCCTCAAAGAAGGGAAACCACTCACACCCGCACACAGGTGATTCTGCACGTGCATAATACGTATGTCCTCCTACCCACAGCTACCTCAAAGAGTGTAACTAAAAAATCGCTTACGTACTAGACAGTCACCAGGTCAGCATGACCTTGGCCGGCCAGTCCCATCAGGGCACCCTCTGTGGCCTGCCTCTCACAGGCTTTAGGGTGACATCCTGTCTTCCCCTGGGTGGCCACTGAAAGGTGCTCTCTCCTGGCAGCTCTCCCTGGCAACCACTTCAGCCTTCTAATCCGGAGGAAGCCAACGAATGTTCTCTACTTACCTTTCTGTCAGATGCGGGTCAAGATTCTCACGCAGCAGCATTTTGGTGTGCGCAGCGTTAAGGAGGGACCGGTGCCTGGGCACCCCGCAGGTGGAGTCTACACAACCACCTGCCCGGGGCTGAGGCGGCCACGAGCGAATCTATTACCAGCCTATGTTTTTCCTGTCCGTTAGGTTCTCCTAACTTAGGAGCCTCAGTTTCTCACCTGATGTGGCCACAGGCGTGTACTTGTACACCCCGTCCTTTCTGCAGAAAGGATTCAAAGGAGCACAGAGGGCACGGAGGGGGCTTCAGGGAGGCTCTCCCACTCTCCCGGGAAAGCCGCCCAAGTGCCCGAGTACCTACCGACCACGGTGGGCTCCAGGTCCACAAACACCGCTCTGGGCACATGCTTGCCAGCCCCAGTCTCGCTGAAGAACGTGTTGAACGAGTCATCCCCACCACCGATGGTTTTGTCACTTGGCATCTGACCATCGGGCTGAATTCCATGTTCAAGGCAGTACAGTTCCCAGCAGGCATTGCCGATCTGGACACCTGCCTGCCCCACGTGGATAGAGATGCACTCGCGCTGGGAACCAGAACACAAACGTTGAGATCCCCTTGTCTTCAAGGGAACCGACGCTATATGGCATGGAAACCATATTAACACACACATCTACACGTATTTCCCATTGTCTATGGCTTTCCCAGAAGGCTTATGTGACCCTTTTCAAGTCCCTATGAAAACTGAGGTGCTCTAAACCACCCTAGCTACTAAGTGCCGGACTTAGCCCCTACACAAAAGTGTTTGCTACCATACACGTAATGTCAATGATAAACGCCACACCATACAGTCACATACAGCCACAGTCACCATACAGCCACAGTTATTCTCGAAAGAGTATAGCGATTAGTTTCTGATGGTGTCCTGTCCAAAGAGAATGTAACAAGTAACAGATCAGGGGAGGAAGAGTGGACTTGGACACAGGTCACCATGGCCCAGGTGCCCGTGGTCACCATATGTGTGCCATCCATCTACCCATCTACAGCCACCCTCTATTTTCTCCACCCAGGGCTGTGCTCAGGGAGGCTGACCCATCTGGACTGCATTAAAGGGGCTTCCTTGCACCTGGCTTCTGGTTGCATTAGCCAAGGCAGGCATCGGCAAGAGACTGCGAGGTTAGAGGACAGTGTGGTCAGGGTGCTCACTTCCTGGCTCCCACCCTGCCGGACTGCCATGGGCTCCCTGAGTGTGTTTATCAAGGCCACAAACTTTCAGCAGTCAGTGTTCTTGATAAAGCCACCTTCTCAGCTTCTAGTGACCACTCCCTTCACCTCAAGGCTAGGAGTTAATGGCAACCAGACATCACAGATGGTAGGACACCACACTGTCCTTTGGTGGTTTCCTTAGACTCAAAGTACCTATTTTGACTGTATCCTATCTTTCCTGCCATAAACATAACTGTACAGTCATTAATCATTTGTTCTATTTTAGACACCTTATCCTTACAAATACATAGAGGAGATCAAATAAAATTCAAGGTGTCCCACCTACCCTAAATCCTAATATACAATACCAAGAACTTGAAGTCCTGTTTTTTAAGTTTGGCAGGCAATTTTTTTTTTTTATTTTTAAGGTTTGTTTATTATGGAGAGACAGCACAAGCAGGGGAGGGACAGAGAGAGAAGGAGACAGAAGCCGAAGCAGGCTCCAGGCTCTGAGCTGTCAGCACAGAGTCCGACACGGGGCTCGAACCACAGACCGTGAGATCATGACCCGAGCTGAAGTCGGACGCTTAACCGCCTGAGCCAGGTGCCCCTGAAGTCCCGTTTCTTATCACACAAACACCAACTCTCCAATTAGGGGCATAGAGATTCACGTAACGCCACAATACCCTAAGAATCCATCCCAGAAGGAACTATTCAGTTGCAGAAAGAACTTCTCCAATGACAAGGAATGCACTCCTTCAGAGAAGAAATTCATCAACACTCTGGGAAGTCTTTTGGAATCCACACAATCACACCATTTACAGATCAGTATTATTCATTTTGCCTTACTTAAATCCAGGCAGCCGATGCTTCACAGGATGCCTGATTTAGCTTTCTACGGACTCAGCCCTAGTATGATCACAGGAAGCTCTGTACCCTGAGAAAATCCCTCAGGTTTTTCTTTTACAAAATGGGGGCTGGTGTGCTACATGATCTGCAAGGCCACTTCCATCTGATTATCCAATGGAACTAACGAAAAGCAGTCAGAGAAATCATTCCTAGCTTTCAACAGAAAGCCATTAAAAATTCATCACCAACCTCACCTGGATCATTAAAATTTTACCTTACTTTACTCAGCCTTATCTTCATCCTCTTTCTTTTCAAGCTCCAGTCCAACTGCTCTCTTCATATTCTTGGCAGATTACTTTGTTCCCTACGTACCCAGAAGCTTCAGCTTCCAGACAGCAAATGCGCAGACCTTTCTGCTCTCTTCCTCCTGTCAATTGTTTCTACTGATCCCCCTACCCGCTAACAGTCCTCAAAGTAATCACTGGCCTTCTCAGGCCACTAGAGATCCACAGACCTCTTCAGGGTAATTGGAAATTAAAGCGATTTCACAGTAGGACTACTGACATAACCAGCCCTTTTCACCGTGTTCACATTTCACCGTGCTCACTGATGGTGCATAATCAAACAGTGGGTAAAACTGGGGTGCTTGGGTGCCTCAGTCAATTAAGCATCCAACTTCAGCTCAGGTCACGATCTTACCATTTATGAGTTTAAGCCCCGCACTGGGCTCCGCACTGACAGTGCAGAGCCTGCCTGGGATTCTCTCACGCTCTCTCTCTCAAAACAATAAACTTAAAAAAAAAAAGTGGGTAAAACTCTTAATGCCCTAGTACAAATCAAGGTAGTGGCACCAAACTATACCAGTGTTCGTTAGATTCTTCACCCTTATTCACTCACGGTAAAAAGACCAAAAAAAAAACAAAAAAAAAAAACAGGCAATTTCATTTCAGAATATTCATGATGAAGCAAAAAATGATTATTTTATAAAACATCCACCCTCGAGTACTGTGATAAAACGGACAGTATCCATAAAGCACTTGTGCACCTGCTGAAATACAGCTGTTTGAAGAAACAGCACTTGTGTGCTTTCAGTTGCCAACTGAACTAGCTTTTTTCACAGAATGTTATTTTCCTTGCAAGAGCCGACAAACTATGGCTATTGCAACCTGGATATCTGGTGTTTAAGTTAGCATGTTGTCTGAAAGTAAATAAATATTTTCAAAATTTCTAACATGGCAAATGACTATGGAGATAACCCACATAAACAAAGGCTTTTTGGAGTCCTAATTTGTTACACTGTAGAGATGTCCATGGAGTGCCTGGGCGGCTAAGATGGTTAAGCATGACTCTTGCTTCCCCATCAGGTCATGATCTCATGGTTTGTGAGTTGAGCTCATTGGGCTGGCAGTGCAGAGCCTGCTTGGGATTCTCCCTCTCCCTCTCCCTCGCCCCTCCCCCACTTGCACTCTTTCTCTCTCTCTCTCAAATAAACTCTATAAAAAAATAAATACTGTAGGGGCACCTGGGTGGCTCAGTCGGTTAAGTGTTGGACTTCAGCTCAGGCCATGATCTCATATCACATGAGTTCGAACGCCACGTTGGGCTCTGTGCTGACAGCTTAGAACCTGGAGCCTGCTTGGGATTCTGTCTCCCTCTCTCTCTGCCCCTCTCCCACTTGTGCTGTGTGTGTGTGTCTCTCTCTCAAAAATAAACATACGTTAACATACATACATACATACATACATACATACTCTAGGGATGTCCTGGGACCCCAACGTTTGAGAACCACCTTCCAGGCCTCAGGAACCCAACATAACGGCTGTCCTCAGAGACTGAGTCAAGGCCACCCAACAAATCAAGGTCACCCAGCTTCCAACCTGGCTCATAAAGTTACAATTTTCTTTTTTTTTTTTTTTTAATTTTTTTTTTCAATGTTTATTTATTTTTGGGACAGAGAGCGACAGAGCATGAACGGGGGAGGGGCAGAGAGAGAGGGAGACACAGAATCGGAAACAGGCTCCAGGCTCTGAGCCATCAGCCCAGAGCCTGACGCGGGGCTCGAACTCACGGACCGCGAGATCGTGACCTGGCTGAAGTCGGACGCTCAACCGACTGCGCCACCCAGGCGCCCCAAGTTACAATTTTCGAGAAGACATCTGCACCTGCCGACCCCCTTCATCCGGGACATTACCACGACGCAGGTTGCCGCTGCCCTCAGGGTTCGCACACCCAGAGAACAAGCGAGAGGACTATCATCTGTTCGTCCGGGCAGCCCTCGGCCTCCCGTGCCCAGCCCAGCCCCCTCTTTCCCCCGATCTCCACCCCCCTCCCCCGCCACACACACACACACACACACACACACACACACACACACACACAGAGCCCCGGTCCTAGGATTTGTCCCAGTCTTGCCCCACCCAGGGGCCTCATGTGGCGGGCTTCATCCTCCCTCCTGCCTGGGCCTCTATGAACCGAGAGTGGCCGGCGGGGGCCTCACCATGGTGAGTTCAGCTGCTACCCAACGCCGTCACCAGACCTCAACCGCTGCCACCGATGCCACGCGCCCAACTGCAGCTGCTGCGCGGTGCACCCGGCCCGGGATTGGCCCGCCGCTGCCCAGGTGCCCATTGGTCCTCAGTGCCTCGGGGCGGACCTAGGCCTGGAATCCCGCTTCTGATTGGACATTACTTGACTTGCGGAGTATGGTGCTTTCTGATTGGATATGGCTTTGGCGGGAAGGCTGTGGCCTAGCCAAAGCCGAACATTCTGATGCATCCTCGGATGTTAGGTGGGAGTGGTCACGGTTTTCTCTGCGTGGGACATAGCACATTTTCGTGCACGTAAGCCCTCAATGTGAGCGTGGCTTCACATCAAGCTTGTGCTGCCTTCTTGCTTGGAGGCCCAGGCCCACTCACCTGTCTGCTCGTGATTCCGGTCTTTGCAAACGAGACACCCTCTCAAGGCCTGCCCACCATCTACCAGTAACCAATGCAAAGGAGAGCTGCTCTCCCGTGCTTCGCAAGCCAATAAAAGACTTGCACCAAGTTTTTGCCTTGAAGATAGGCTATTTGTTGGTGTGGCACCACCCAGGAGAACGTAAAACCAGTGTTCAACGTCCCGAACTTCCTGATGGCTTATAAACGAGGGGTTTTACGGGGAAAGTTGGGGGCAGGGCGGGGGCCCGGGGCGGGGGGGGGGGGTCTCCTGAGAAGGTGGACGCTGTTGATTGGAGGCTCATGAAGTCATGTTCACAGATGTTACTTTGTTACTTCAAGTGGCTTCATCTGGTCCACGGAGGTGTGTTCTATCTCAAGAGACTTGAGATAGACTAACAACCAACAAGATGGATGCCAGCTTCATACCCAAAATCTGCACCCGGCTTTCTTGTCCACCCTTTTTCCGGTGCAGAAAGGCCTTTGCCATCCAGCGCCCAGGAACCAGGCAGGACTTGATTACTTCTTTAATCTGGGGATTTCTGAGTTTCTGGGGACAAGGGAGTTGGAGGGTATACCCCAGGCTCCCCTGCCAAGGCTGGGTTGGAGTGCAGTGTCCATTTTGGGGAACTTTGGTACAATCACCTGATTCTTCCATTCTGTAAAGACTGACTTAACTTTCTTTGGGATCCACTGTGTATTTATTTCTGAGAAAAGCAGGGTAAAAGGAATTCTGGCATAACCCCAAACTTATCACCAGAATGCAACATCCTTTCTGGTGATTCCCTAGAGCATGTTGGAGCAGACCCTTAACTTCTTACAGAAGAGCGGGGAACTCTGCTCCTGCAGTGGCACACAGCAGGTAGAGGAGCTGGGCTTTTTCTGTAGGCCTTGGGAACATTTGGATAGTATGATTAGGTCGGCCCTTAGAAAGATAGCTTTGGGGGCGCCTGGGTGGCGCAGTCGGTTAAGCGTCCGACTTCAGCCAGGTCACGATCTCGCGGTCCGCGAGTTGGAGCCCCGCGTCAGGCTCTGGGCTGATGGCTCGGAGCCTGGAGCCTGTTTCCGATTCTGTGTCTCCCTCTCTCTCTGCCCCTCCCCCGTTCATGCTCTGTCTCTCTCTGTCCCAAAAATAAATAAACGTTGAAAGAAAGATAGCTTTGGCGGCAGGGAGGAGGGAGATGGAAGGAGGTCAACGGAGAGCCAGGGAAACCAGGAGAAACCCTCCCTGCTTCTTCCCTCCAAGAGAGTGAATCCTTCTATCTTAGGTCACCTGCCATAACAGAACACCATGGACTGGGTAGCATAAGTAACGGAAGTTTATTTTCTGGCGGTTCTAAAGGCTAGGAGAGTAATGCAAGGTCAAGTTCTGGAAGGGTTGGTTTCTAGCGAGGGCTCTCTTCCTGATTGCAGAAGGCTCCCTTCTTGCTGTGTCTGCCTATAGGGGTGGGAGGAGAGAGCAAGCTCTCGGTGTCTCTTCTTACAAGGACACTAATCCTGTCAGATCAGGGTCCCACCTTTATGACCTCATGTAACCTTAATTGCCTCCTATTTCCAAATATAGTCGCATTGGGGGTTAGGCCTTCAACGTAGGAATTTGGCAGGGGGACCCAATTCAGTCTATAACACCCTCCTCCACCCTCACGGCTCCAATCATTCCACATACATAACTGAATTGTAGCCTGTATCACATTTTAAAGTACTACTTATTTTTTCTGGTTTTAAAAGTAACACATATTCAGAGGAGAAAGTGTAGGAAATGAAGAATAACATAAGGAAAATAAAAATCATCCCCAAACCCACACCTTATAGCTAAACATTATTAATATGTCAAGGTATTCTTAGTTTTTTCCCCCTGTGTATATACTTATACATGGGTTTTACAAAATTGGATCCAACAATATGATTTTTTGTTTTAGTAACAACTTTCTTGAGATATAATCCACCTACCATACAATTCATTTTTTAAAAAATATGTTTTTTGTTTGTAAGTAATCTCTACACCCAATGTGGGGCTCAAACCCACAACCCTGAAATCAAATCACATGCTCTACCAACTGAGCCAGCCAGGTGCCCCACAACTCACCCATTTAAACTGGTGTACAATCCAGTGGTTTGCAGTATATTCACAGAGTTGTGCAACCATCACCACAATCCATTTGTAAAGTTAGGGTAGGTGACTTATTTGTTTAAGTTTATTTATTTATTTATTTATTTATTTATTTATTTATTTAGAGCATGAGTGGTGGAGGGGTGGAGAGGGAGAGACAGAGAGAGAGAGAGAGAGAGAGAGAGAGAGAGAGAGAGAGAGAATCACAAGCAGCTTCACACTGTAAGCGGGGAGCCTGAAGCAGGGCTCAAACCCACAAACCGTGAGATCACGACCTGAGCCAAAATCAAGAGTTGGATGCATAACTGACTGAGCCACCCAGGTGCCCCATCACAATCCATTTTAGAACATTTTTATCATCTCCAAAAAAACCCATGCTCTTTCGCTGCGAACCTCCAGTCCCTCCCATCTCCCTAGCCCTAGGCAACTTCTTTTAAATTTTATTTGAGAGAGAGAGAGAGAGTTTGTGTGTGTGTGTGTGTGTGTGTGTGTGTGTGTGTGTGTGTGAGAGAGAGAGAGAGAGAGAGAGAGCAGGAGCAGAGCAAGTGAGTGAGAGAATCCCAAGAAGGCTCCATGCTCAGCATGGAGACACAGGACACAGGACTCAATCCCCTGGGATCACAATCAGCTGAAATCAAGAGTCAGATGTTCGACCCACTGAGCCACACAGGCGCCCCAGCCCTAGGCAACTTCTAATCTACTTTCTGTCTTGGTAGATTTACCTATTCTGGACATTTCCTATAAACAGAATCATACAATATGTGGTCTTTTGTGAATGGCTTCTTTCACAGCATCATGTTTTCAAGGTTCATTCATGTTGTAGCATGACACATTCCTCCTGTTACATGATACATTCCTGTGGTAGCATGATCCTTCACTCCTGTTTCTTGTAAACAGCTTTATTGAGATACGGTTCACATACTCTACAATTCATCTATTTAAAGTGTCCAATTACTTTTGGTGTATTCACAGAGTTGTGCAGCCATTACCACAAGCAAGTTTAGAATGCTATCATCACCTCAAATTTCATTTCTTTTTATGGCCAAATAATATTCCATTGTATGGGCATACCATTTTTATTTTATTTTTTAATGTTTATTTTATTCATTTTGAGAGAAAGAAAGAGCAAGGGAGAGAGGGAGAGAGAGACTCCGAGGCAGGCTCTGCTCCACCAACGCACAGCACAGAGCCTGATGCAGGGCTCCATCCCAAGGTTCGTGAGCTCATGACCTAAGCCGAAATCAAAAGGCAGTTGCTCAACTGACTGAGCCACCCAGGTGCCCCTACACCATATTTTATTTACCCATTCATCAGTTGGTGGACATTTGTACTTTGTGGATATCATGAATAAAGCTGCTGTGAACACATGTTTTCATTTCTCTATGACACGAATTGCTGGGTCTGTGATAAGCTACAGGTTCAAACTTTTAAGGAATTGCCAGACAAACCATGTGATTTTTTTTCAATCCTGATTTTCTCACTTAACATTAACCATGTGCTTTTTCATAAACTGTTAACGTGTTCAATGTTTTTTGAACGCTTGGCTTTTAATGATTGCAGAGTTCCAATTCTTAGTTAATCAGTCCCCTGTTATTGGGCATCTAGATTATTTCCAATTTTCATATTATAAACAGCCTTTCAGTGAGCATTTTTGGGCATCAATATTTTTTTGTGAAACTTTAAAAAATATTTATTTTTGTGAGAGACAGGGAGAGAGAGAGAGAGAGAGCACGAGTGAGGGAGGAGCAGAGAGGGAGGGAGACACTGAATCTGAAGCAGGCTCCAGGCTCTGAGCTTTTAGCACAGAGCCCGATGCGGGGCTCGAACGCATGAACCTACTGAGCCACTCAGGCACCCCTGGACATCAATATTTTTATGCATCTCTGGTTATTTCTGAAGAGCAGATTAGTCAGACCATTGAATCAAAGGGCATAGGCAGTTTTAAGGCTCTTGGTACATAAAACCTTCCAAAAACCTTGTGTCAGTTTGCGCTCTGCAAGTTGAGTTTGGGAATGCCAGTCACACACCACCTTATATTTTCATGGTCTCTTGAAGTCACCAAGGCAGGAACTTTGGAGATCTTTGACCCCATACCCAGCTCAACATGTAGCACACAGCACAAGTTCATGTTTCGGAAATTAGTGTGAGCAAAGGAAGGCCCACCCTCTGCATTAACAGAGGCCATGGGATGGAGAGGAGGGTACAAGTGTCTGAGTCATCATGAAGACAGGCTCCACAAGACTTACCACCCAGCTGACATGGGGACTCACTGCAGACTCAAGTGGTAATAAAGCATCATGAGGCCAAGAACTCTCCACATGGAAGTTGAAGTGGCCATTGTGAGAGGAAGCCACATACCGCAGTCACTTAGGGACAGACGCCAGTAGGGACGGGGTGTAGACTGGAGGCAAGTCTTTCGTACTCCACTCTGTGGGCAGCAGTCTTGATATAAAGTGCTGGAAGAATTACCTTCACTGAGATAGCGAGGTCATCAAACTCTCTGTCCACTTGGATATCCTGAGGAGAAACCCATTACAAGGCAATACATTACCACCTTCTGAGAACTTTGCTGGTTTTTGCTGGTACACACAAGGTTTTGGAGAAAATCCTTAGGGCAGCTTCTCTCCTATGGATGACAATGTCATTAGTCCCCAAACTATGAAAATAGGGAAGGGAAGGGGCTCCGGGGAGCTCCTTGGAGTCTGTGATTTCTTGACCTGCAGGTTGGTTGCATAGGTCTGTGCTGTTTGTGGAAATTCACACCCCAATCCATGTGCACTTTTCGGCATAAACCTTATTCCTCAATAACAAATGAAAAGGCACGGGGAGTGAGGGGAAGGATACTAGCACCAATAGTGTCTTTCTCTACATAGGCCTTTTCTGTGGGGTCTGCTATCTCATCCCATCTTCACAATGACTCTGGGTGGGAGATTTTAGCCTCATTTCACAGAAAGACCAGGCTGAGCCCTGGGAATGGTTTTACACGAACTGTAAGGATTTAGAAGTATTTCCCTTACAGTTATTTATTTTTGAGAGACAGAGAGACAGAGCACAAGCAGGGGATGGGCAGAGAGAGAAGGAGACACGGAATCCGAAGCAGGCTCCAGGCTCTGAGCTGTCAGCCCAGAGCCCGACGCCGGGCTCGAACTCACAAACCGTGAGATTATGACCTGAGCCGAAGTCAGACGCTCAACCAGCTGAGCCACTCAGGTGCCCCGAAGTATTGCCCTTAAAACTGAGAAGATCTAGGCTAGGGAGATTAGACTAATAACAGTCAAGGAATAGGAAAATGGAACATTGCATCTAGACAGGTGTTGCTCTCCAATTCAGAAGATCCCATGTTGATGGACTCAGGATTTGGTCCCAGGCCTGATTCCAAAGTCTGTGGTGTTTCTGTTATGCTAAAAGCTTCTGTTAATAACCATACATTATATTGAATAAGCATGTATTTTTGCAGAAGTTTCATATATAATTCCTTTTTTTTTTTTTTTTTTTTTTTTTTTTAACGATGGAATCCAGTGCTGACAGGAATTCTCAGAGCAAGCGGAACATGGTCAAGGCATGCTACTCTCTGGCTTTGGAGCTGTAGAAACTGGGCAGGCAGAAGGAAGCAATAAGCAATAAGAAGAAGGAAGCATCAGTTGTCCCAAGCCTGAAGGATTGGAACTGTAAAAACGTCTCTGGAAAGACTTTGCCACAAAACTGGTTTTAAATAAATGAGGGTTAGAATAAGCAGTGATTTGTGACTAGATTTCAGTTTAATAACTTGTTTTTGGGGATTCTCTCCTTAATGTTTTACTGCTTATATAATTTTCTCTATATATTTTTAAGTTTATTTATTTTGAGAGAGAGAGAGAGAGCGAGCAAGCAGGGGAGGGGGACACAGAGGGACAGAGAGAGAATCCTAAGCAAGCTCCCTCCTTTCAATGCAGAGACCAACATGGGGCTTGATCTCATGAACCATGAGATCATGACCTGAGTCAAAAGCAAGAGTCAGACACTTAACCAACTGAGCCGCCCAGGTGCCCTGAATTTTCTATATTAAAAAGGCACAATTGAGATGCCTCGGTGGCTCAGATGGTTGAGCATTTGACTCTTGATTTCAGCTCAGGTCATGATCTCAGGGTCATGGGATTGAGCCCTGCATCAGGCTCCATGCTTAGCATGGAGCCTGCCTAAGATTCTCTCTCTCTCTCTCTCTCTCTCTCTCTCTCTCTCTCTCTCTCTCTCATTCTCTCTCTCTCCCTTTGCCCCTCTCCCCTAAAAATAAAAAAAAAAAACAAACCCACAACTGAATGAAAAGGAGTCTTAATCTCCCTCAAAGCCACACGAGTGAATCTTCCAACACCAATATCCACCTGCAGGCAGAACAGTCCAGGGGGTGAGGTGGGTAAGTACTGAACCTTCAAATCCAAACGTCAGTGAACAGTGAGCTAAGTGTCCTCTGAGGCAATTCTCTCTCAGCCAATGAAGAACCCAGGCATGAGTCAGAGATGAGACCGCAACGGTATCCCCCAGTCAGGAGTGGAAATAAAGCCACAGTGGCATTGTGACCCTCCATTCAGGCCTGGGGTGGCACTCAGACTTAGCCACACTGAGTATCTGAGCAGGACATGCTGTTTCTCTAATCCCTACTTTCTTCCTCTAAATGAGAACTCGTGGGGCTGTTGGAAGGATCACAGATGAGATTTATGAAAAGCTCTTACAGAGAAATCCAGCAGTTCTAGGGCAGACCCTGGATTATCCCGGACAGACTTTAGAACTCCAAAGCAGCCTTCGCCTCGCATGGGATTCCTGGACATCTGAGAAACACACACACAATTGAGAAAAACTGAGCCCAGGGAAGCTGGAGGTGGAGCAAGTCAAAAGGGAGGGAAGGATTCTTCATCTCTGATGACAAGTGCCTCAGGACAGCCCCACTGTCTCAGCTCAGAATTTGTCTCCACTGACAAAACACCCTGGGTGAGGCGGTGAGGCTGGGGAAGAGGGGAAGGGAGTATGCACTGGCTGAGTGCCCACCATATGCCCAAATCTGTGCCAGGTGCCAAAGATACGGACACACAAGGCACAGCTCTGCCTTTAAGGAATTCACCCATCACGGGGAGGAGAGGAAAAGGAAACATCATGAAAATGCAGTGTGATAAGTGCAATGAGAGTGTACATCAACTCTTCTGGGGAGGTGAAGTTTACGCACCCGCACTGAGCTTTACGGGTGAGGCGGGCAGAGCTGGGTATTTCAGCAAGAGCAGGAGGAGCAAAACAAAGGGGAGAAATTGCATCATGTGCAGAAAATTCAGAGCAGCTTGGGGTGAGCGAATGAGCTTCAGCGGTGGAAGGCAGAGGGGCTGTGGCAGAGCCCAGAGCCCAATGTGCGGTGAATGCCATACTACTAACCTTGGATTTATCCAGAGGGGAGCCGTTGACAGGTTTAAAGCAAGGAGGGGACGGGAGCATGTTTCTGCTTTAGAAAGATCAACTGGCAGGTGAGAAGGAAGGACGAGAGATGGGAAATGCACAGGTCAATGGAACTTGAGGGGAAGTGAGAAGGAAGAGCAGGCAGCCCCAGCACCCTGCAGGAAGTAAGATGAAGGTTGGAAGGCAAGGAAAAGAGAGGGAGGAGTGAGCACTGGGCGCCTACTTCTGACTCAGTGAGGAGCCCCCCCTCCCCCACCACCAAGAGGCAGCCCTTAGAGAGAGAGGATGCCTTCGGGTTGTGCTTTATGCCCATGGGACATCTAGGGGATGGTCCAGCAGGTGGCTGTAAATGGGGATCCAGAGCTTAAGAGAGGTCTGGGCTGCAGGGGGGAGCGTGGATGGGAGTGCTTCAGGGGGCTCTTCTTCTTCTTCTTCTTCTTCTTCTTTTTAATGTTTATTAGAGAGAGAGAGAGAGCGTGCGCATGAGCAGGGGAGCCACAGAGAGAGGAGACAGAAGATCTAAAGTGGGCTCTGCACTGACAGTAGAGACTGATGCGGGGCTTGAACTCATGAACCATGAGATCATGACCTGAGCCGAAGTCTGATGCGTAACTGACTGAGCCACCCAGACGCCCACACGGTGCTCTTCTGCCAGTTGATGGAGCTGAGAGCCAGGCAGGGCTGGATGCCCCCCAGGACCTGTCCTCTGAGCACAGTGGCCCACTTGGGCTTCACCTTCCATTGCACCCTCCCTTTTCCTACCCGACTGGCAATGCTGAAGAAAGGGAAACCCCATCTGTCACACAAGGCCTCAAGTAGGTCTGAGCATAGCCAACGGTACACCTGGGCTGACCCAGTGAGCTGAGAAGGAGCAAGGACAGTCGGGAGGTGGAGGTGACACTGCTGGGGGTTGGGGGGAGAAGGATGGACGAGGGAGGAGTCGGAAGAAGTGCCGGGGTCAGGTCAGAGGTGGGTGAGGGAATGGCAAGGGAAAGAAGTGGTCATAGGAGGAAACCAGGAGGTCCCCTCCCTCATCTGGGCTCTAGAAATTTCGTACCCTGCTGCCACTGGAGTGGGGAGATGAGGCAGGGGAGGGATCTGTGTGGACACATACAGGCAGGTCTATGCTGGGGCCTGCCCCATCAGGCTAGCACTCACAACAAGAATCCTCAGTGTCTGGTTGACCCGGAGGCCCAGGCCCAGGCTCAGGGCTCCCACTGCAGAGATGCGGTTGTTGCTGCAACAGAAAGACATATGCATTTTGCTACCTTCCGAGCAGCTGTGTAGAGCCAGACGGTCCCAGGGTCCAACCTGGTGTTGCTGGTGCATCCACCTGCTTGGGCTTCATGTTCCAGCCTCCACTGATGCCCCAGGGACCCTGGGCAGGTCAGTATGTAAAAGCTGGATAACAACCCTGGTTCCCAGTGTTGAGGGAGATCACTCAGCAAGCACACCTGGAGCATCCCTCCCCTACTTTCCCCTCCCTTACCCCCGCCCCCCACGACCCTGGGATCATGACCTGAGCCAAAATTGAGTTGGACACTCAAACAACTGAGCCACCCAGGCACCCCTCCTCCCCTTTTTAAGTGAAGATGTTTTACATATCTGTTTTCACTAGCAGCCCCCACCTATCCGTCAGGAATTATGAGCTCCAAGGTACAAGTGCTGAACTTGAGGGGCACCCGGCTGGCTCAGTCGATAGAGCCCGTGACTCTTGATCTTGGGGTCATGAGTTTGAACTCTTGTAGGGTGTAGAGATTACTTAAATAAATTTTTTTTCAAACTTAAAAAAAAAACAACAACCCAGTGCTAAACTTGAGTGAGAAGGAGGGAGCTGGGTGCTCTTGGATTGTGTCTCAAGCCCCATCGTGGGTAAACTGTGGTAGGCTTGGGAGTTGCTAAGGTGGTAAACAGTAGCAGGATCATGGAGTCCCTGGTCCCTCAGGTGGCTATGGATCTGGAGACTGTGACACAGGGCCACCCCGTGTGCCTCACCTCATGTTGAGCTCTTCCAACACATTGTTGGTCTTAAGTGCCTCACCCACTGCAGATGCTCCAGGATCTCCAAAGCCATTGTATGAGATGTCCAGGACTCTCAGGAAGATGTTTGCCTAGAATGCAAAAGAGTGAAGCCAGGAGACCACCTGTGAAGTGGGGAAAGCCAGGGGTCACCGCCTCAGAGCCCGGGAGGCCCAGGGTGCAAAAAAGCACGGGCTGAGAGCAGAAGGTCAGAGGTTCCTGGTAAGAGTCTTGTGGCTTGGATGACGGTGACCGGGAGAACCAAATGACTGGAAGCACGGCACCAAGGGTGGTTGTGGGTGTGGATGATCCTCAGAGACTGAGAGGCCCACTGCTCAGCAGCAGACCCCAGGGACACAGTGGTCTGGTTCCATGGCTGCTGGGGGCGGGGGGGGGGGGTGGCGAGGCTCAAGGGCAGGTCCTCTGAGGCACAGAGCAGAATGACAGAGGGACTCCGGTGAAGGGCTTTGGGGGGGCTGTGATGGGGAGAAGGGCAGGAGCTTGTGGGTGCACTGGGAGGACAGAGCCTGACCCACCACCCTGTGGGGCAGGATCCCCAGGTCAGCCCCTGAGGAGGGGGGCAAGGCAGCTGCTGCTGTTCCCTGAGGAGGGCCCCACAAAGCTAGCCAGCACCAGGCGCATCCTGGCAGGGGCTAGGAGCCACACATTCCTGAGGCTTATGAACCACAACATCGAAGGAAGCAGGTGGGATGTTTAAGACTATGTGCTGGGACGCAGGGTGCAGGGCTGTCATCTCAGGGAAGCATCTGCATGTGCCCATAGCAGGCATGTGTCACCAGACTGCACGATGTCCCCCACCAGCCATATGTCTGTAATAAATGGAGAAGGTGTACAACATTGAACTGCAGACCCTTGAGTAAGTGACATGAGAGTGAGCACGGTATTTTGGAGTCACGAAATGGGGCTGGGACAATTAAAATCACCAAACAAAATATTCTTTAAGCTCTGCTTGAAGGATCCAAGGGTCATTTCTGAAGAGCTGCAAAGATAGGAAGATGGCACCTGGGAGACTGTCCCCACAGGACAGGCCAGAGGGCAGATGGGTGACAGAGGTGTTCATACCTCCAGTGCCCTGGCAAAGGCTACAGCTCCTGGTCCTCGAAGGTGATTCCAGTTTATATTAAGCTCGGTGAGTCCAGTATTTTCTGCCAGGGCTGGTCCAAGCATCTCCCCTTCAGAAACACCAAGACAGGCCTTATTCACTCTGTTCTTTCCCTCAAAAAATAATACCAGTGACCGCTGTGTGCCAGGGTCTCTGCTTGGCACAACAGTCACCAAGTTGAACCCTATATGGGCCTGCTCTGTCCTAAAAGAATTCACATTTAATGGGGGAGAAGCAGTTGACCCTTGAATAGCACAGGGGTTAGGGGTGCCAGCCCCTGTGCAGCCAAAAATCTGCCTATAACTTTGACCGCCCGCCCCCCCAAACCTCAACTACTAACAGCCTACTGCTATTGGATTTTAGAAAGAAGACTGTATCGAGAATGTAAAGTGTTGATTAACACATATTTTGTATGTTATACATATTATATGCCGTATTCTTACAATAAAGTAACCTGAGGAAAATATTATTATTATTTTTAAAAATTTGTTTAATGTTTGTTTATTTATTTATTTATTTATTAAAAAAATTTTTTTTCAATGTTTATTTATTTTTGGGACAGAGAGAGACAGAGCATGAACGGGGGAGGGGCAGAGAGAGAGGGAGACACAGAATCGGAAACAGGCTCCAGGCTCCGAGCCATCAGCCCAGAGCCTGACGCGGGGCTCGAACTCACGGACCGCGAGATCGTGACCTGGCTGAAGTCGGACGCTTAACCGACTGCGCCACCCAGGCGCCCCTAATGTTTATTTATTTTTTAGAGAGAGAGACAGAGCGTGAGCAGTGGAAGGACAGAGAGAGAGAGGGGGAGACACAGAATCAGAAGCCGGCTCCAGGCTCTGAGCTGGCAACAGAGGGCCCGACGTGGGGCTTAAACTCACAAACTGAGAGATCATGACCTGAGCTGAAGTCAGACGCTTAACCGACTGAGCCACCCAGGCACCCCAATATTATTATTATTTTTAAACGTTTATTTATTTTTGAGAGACACAGAGAGAGATCGGGGGAGGGGCAGAAAGAGAGGGGGACACAGAATCGGAAGCAGGCTCCAGGCTCTGAATGGTCAGCACCGAGCCCCACATGGGGCTTGAAGTCACAAACGGTGAGATCATGTGCCAAAGTCAGATGCTCAACCGACTGAGCCACCCAGGTGCCCCACCTGAAGAAAATATTAAGAAAATTATGTGGGGCACCTGGGTGGCTCAGTAGGTCGAACATCCAACTCTTGCTTTTGGCTCAGGTCATGATCTCATGGTTTGTGAGATCAAGCCCAGTGTCAGGCTCTGTGCTGACAGTATGGAGCCTGCTTGGGATTCTCTCTCTCCCCACTCTCTGCCCCTCCCCCGCTTATGCACGTGCTTGCTCTCTCTCTCTCTCAAAATAAATAAATAAAACTTAAAAAAAGAAGGAAAATCATAAGAGGAAATACACTTATAATACTAGACTGTATTTATAAAAAAAAAAATTGTGTATAAGTGGACCCACGCAGTCAAACCCACATTGTTCAAATGTAAATACAACTTAATGGGATGTGTGGGACTACTACAAATAGTAGTACAACTACAAATACAACTACAAATGGGGATGTGTGGGAACAGCGTGGGGACTTACTCCCTTTTGAGGAGGGTCAGGAAAGTGAGGAAAAAGGAGATAATCTTGAAGACTGAGGGACTCACCAGGTGTGTGTGCATGCACAGTGGAGAACAGACATGGGAAAGAGCAAATGTGTAGAGGCATGTGGGAGCATAGAGCACCTGAGGAAATTCCCACAGGCCTGGTGGGTGGGGGGAAGCCAGTGAAATGAGGTAGCAATGATGGACACTGGAAAGATACTGAGAGGCCATCAATGCTGGACCAAGACTTTTGGGCACAAACCGATTAGTAGGCAGGGAGGGCTTTAAGAAATGACAAGGCCGGGCTCCTTAGTGGCAGGTGTAGGGTATGGACTGGGGTAGGCAGGGGCAGGGTTAGAACCCAGGACACCAGTTGGAAGGCTTGTGCCATAGTCTATAGGCAAAAGGTGATGAGGCTGGTGCAGCTGTGTGCAAAGGAGACACTTGTGGTGGAGAAAGGAAAGAGGGTGCAGTGCAGGGTAAGAAACCCCGAGAGATTTTTAGCTTATAAAATGCAGAGAAGCCCCAGCCACCCATCATGCTCTCCACTCTGTCAGCATTCAGCCAGTCTGACCTGCTCCCATGCCTCTGGGTTGTCCCCCTGTGTAGAACTGTTGACCCCCTTCTTCACCTGGATAACAGCTCCTCGTCCTTCTAACCTGGGTTCATGACATCAGGAAGCCTTGCTTACCCAGCTGGGCTAGGCTGCCTCAGGCCCAAGTCACTATGCTTCTATCCTTCCAGGCTCTGATCTAATGACCTCTCTTTGCCTGGCCAGTCTTTCCCATCAGCCTAGGAGTCCCTCAAGGATCTGAATTTGACTCCTCTCCATGGTCTCAGCTCCTCCTCTTGCAGGTTTAGTGAGGCTAGTTTGAAGAAATGCACGGAAGAAAAACAGATGCACTAATTAAGCAGTACTAGCCTGCTTGGGGGGTGCCTGGCTGGCTCAGTCAGTAGAGCATGCAACTCTTGATCTAGGGGTTGTGAGTTCAAGCCCCACCTTAGGTGTAGAAGTTACTTAAACACGAAATATTTTTAAGTTTATTTATTTATTTTGAGAGAGGGAGAGAGTGAGCAGGGGAGGGGCAGAGAGAGAGGGAAAGAGAGAATTTGAAGCACGCTCCACACTCTCAGCTCAGAGCCCAACTCAGGGTCAATCCCACAAACCGTGAGGTCATGACCTGTGCCAAGATCAAGAGTCAGAATCACAACCTACTGAACCAACCATGAGCCCCAAAAATAAAATCTCGAAAAAAGAAAGAAAGAGAGAGGAGAGACAGAAAAGAAAAGAAAAGAAAAAAGAAAGACAAGAAAGACAGAGACAGGAAGAAAGACAGGAAGAAAGAAGAAAAAAGAAAGAAAGAAAGAAAGGCAGAAAGAAAGGCAGAAAGACAGAAAGAAAGAGGGGCACCTGGGTGGCTCAGTCCAGTAAGCATCCAACTTTGGCTCAGGTCATGATCTCACAGTTGGTGGGCTCGAGCCCTGCATCAGGTTCTGTGCTGACCTTGCAGAGCCTGGAGCCTGCTTCTGTGCCTCCCTCTCTCTCTGCCCCTCCCCTGCTTGCGCTCTGTCTGTCTCTCAAAAATAAATAAAAATGTTAAAAATGTTTAAAAGAAAGAAAGAAAGAGAGAGAGAAAGAAAGAGAGGAAGGAAGGAAGGAAGGAAGGAAGGAAGGAAGGAAGGAAGGAAAGAAGGAAGGGAGGGAGGGAGGGAGGGAGGGAGGGAGGGAGGGAGGGAGGAAGGAAGGAAGGAAGGAAGGAAGGAAGGAAGGAAGGAAGGAAGGAAGGAAGGAAGGAAGGAAGGAAGAAAGAGAGAAAGGAAGAAAGAAAAAGAAAGCCAGCCTACTCCAGCAGGACCCCCTGGAGCAAGATGCTTTGGCACCTTGGAGAGCTCCCTGCAAGGCTGCTAGGACTCCCAGTGATGCCTTCCTGAGCTAGGACTCTGGATTCCACACTTGCACTGGGTCTGACACGGCGGGTTCTCAGATACAGACGCTTCTAGGGCTGAGAAGAGAGAGCGGTGGTCCGCACTTTGTAGGGAAACCCTTCTTTCTGAACAACTAGAGGGTGAGGAGATTCTCCAACATGCATGATTGGCCTCTTGAAATTCCCATACTTGGTCTTCATGACCTCTGTAGCCAACTATGAGGCAGGGGCTACCTTCGCCATGGGTCAGATCGGGAGATTGAGACCTAAGCTCTTCACCCCTCAAGGCAGTTGAGATCCCCACAGATCTCCATTTAGGGAAACAAAATGGTCCTGCTGAGTCTGTCCTTTTCCAAGATGAAGACCTCCGTACTCCATATTTGTGCAGGCTTCACAGAGCTTTAGCTTCCGGCCCCTACTATCCTGGCTGTCTCTCTGGTGCTTACTTTTTCACTGTGAAGATCTGGGAGACATCTATACATAGTTTTTTGGAAGTCTGAAATAAACTTCTCTCCCTGTTTTCAAGTTTATTTATTCATTTTTGAGAGAGAGAGAGAGAGAGAGAGAGAGAGAGAGAGTAGGGGAGAGGCAGAGAGAGAGGGAGACAGAAGATCTGAAGTGGGCTCTGTGCTGACAGCAGAGAGTCCAATGCAAGGCTTGAACTCAAAAACCACGAGATCATGACCTGAGGTGAAGTCAGACACTTAACTGACTGATCCACCCAAGCAGCCCTGAACTTCTCTTTTAATTTCACAGACTTCTCATGATAATTCTCTTAGAAGGGAGGCACCTGGGTGGCTTCGTCAGTTAAAGCGACTGACTTCAGCTCAGGTCATGATCTAACAGTTTGTGGATTCAAGCCTCATATTGGGCTCTGTGCTGACAGCTCAGAGCCTGGAGCCTGCTTCAGATCCTGTGTCTCCTCTCTGTCTCTCTCTCTGTCTCTCTGTCTCTCTCCCCACACACACCCCCCCTTGTGTTCTCTCTCTCTCTCTCTCTCTCCCTCAAAAAAAAGATAATTTTCTTAGAAGGTAAATGGCTCTCTGGCAGTTAAATTCTAAGGCTGATTCTCAAAGGCCAAGGCTGGTACCATTCCTACCCTAAGCAGCTTGAGACAGAAAAGTGATTCCCAAACTTTCTTGATCAGATAAATCTCCTGGGGTACCCATTAAAATGTAGATGCATGGGCATCCCCCCACCAAGATTCTGGTTCAGCAGACCCAGGGCCCAGGAATTTGTATTCCTAACCCAGGGTCCTGAGTGATTCCTGTAACTGACTGGAGTGCTTGAGGACAGACAGGTAGAAGTGCATGCTCCTGGCAAAGCTGATAGCCTGTGCAAAGGCCCCGGGACATGAGAGAAAGTGGTGAGATCAAGAAATCCCATCAAAGTGGATGTACGTGAAGACGGTACTTGAAATAAAATCTTCATGCCTTTTGCCAAGATTTGTAGGCCTGAAGCTCTCCACTGCCTCTTCAACTCACAGCTTGGTCCCTCTCTCCTGGCTCACTAGCCCAGTCACACCGGTGTCTATCAGTCTGGGAAATAAGCCTGCATGTTTACTGTTCCTCTGCTTTAAATGCTCTCTCTCTCTCTCTGGTCTTGCTATTGCTGATTCCTTCCCACCCTGCGCATTTCAGCTTAAATGTCATCTCACAGAGCCCTCCCCAACCACCTCTCTATAGCATTCTTCTCTAAAATCATTCCTTTTGTTTATCTTGTGGCACCAATAATTGTAGACAATTATCTAGTTAACGTGTGTTCCTTGAGGCCCGGGACTTTGTTTTGTTCACAACTGGGTCCCTAGTGGCTAAATTAGCACCCAGCACATGCAGCAGCAGGCCATGACTTCCGTGGAATGGATTAAGGGTTCTGTGTGGAAGGACAGGGAGAGGGGCAGGCTAAAGTGGAACATGGGAAATGGGAGCCAGAGTATGAATGTTCAGAATGGTCCTGCCAACCTTCACCCACCCCTGCCCCAGGAAGATGGGCTCAAGTGCCCCCGTGGTGACCCTGGTCAGATGTTACCTGCTTGGTCATTCAGCTGGTTATGGCTCAAGTCCAGGGCTTTCAGGCCTGTGTGGGCCAGCAGGAGTTCAGCAAGGTACGGGGCTGCCTGCTCGTCTAGGCCATTTCCTGCCAGCTGTATCTTCTGCATGGTTGGGTTCACCATGAGGGCAGCACAGACAGCCTGGGCTCCCACTGCTCCCAGCTGGTTCTCCGACAGGTCCACATCTAGGGGTCAGCACCACTTCTCAATCAGTGGGATCCGAAGCCCGGCACCACCCTCTTCCGCCTTCCTCTATCCCCCAAACCTCCAGACCTGAGGCAGCAGAAGGGGCTTTGCAGCTGGACCATCCTGGGTCGCATGGTGACTCTGCCACTCACCAGCTGCCTCTCCCCAGGCCCCCAGGCAGCTTCTCTGATGCCCACACCCACCCCACGCATCCACAAGCTTCTTTGTCAAGGGGTTAAAACTGCCTACTTCATGGAGCTGTGCAGGATGCCTGCGATGGAGATCCAGTCACCCTGTTGATGATTCATGCCTGGCAGCGATATAATACATCCACAGAAGTCTTCACTGATGCATTTCTGGGAACTGGCAATGACGGCCCAGGTGGCCATGCTTGGAGCATGTCACATATGCAGTTTCATTTAATACTCAGTACAACTCCAAGGGCTAAGTAGTATTGTTGGGGCCATTTCACAGATTGAAAAGTAAGGCTCAGCAAGGGTGAATGGCTTGCCCAGGGTCATCCCTGGTAGAAGGTGGCTCATCGGTGGTAGAGGTGGCGTTTGCATCCAGCCCCACTTCATTCCCACCCAGCCCTCCACCCTCTCACACTGTCCACCCCTTGGCTCTCTGTTGGAGGACCCTTTCACCCTGCATTTAGGCAATGGGAGGCCACCATATGGAGGGGGAGGTGCTGGCCAGCCAAGGAGGGGAGTGGGGAGTAGGCAATCAGGAGAGGAGTAGCAGCCAGCATTGGGGGCACCACAGAGATTCTAACTCCACCCCCATCAGCCCCACCCTGTGTTAAAACCCCTGCACCAGCAACACCAACAGGCCCCAAGTGAGAAGGCCCAGCTATGGGGGGAGCCCACACCCCTCAGGAAAGGGAGGACTCAAATGTGCCCACCAGCCCCAAACTCAGCACTTACCACAAATGCTGCTGCTTTTGCTTAGGGCACCTGCCAGGGCCTCTGCACCGGCCCCACAGAGCCCATTGTCTCCAAGGTCCAGCCGCTTGACATAGGGATTGGAGTTCAGTGCGAAAGCCAGAGCCCGGGCACCCTTGGACAAAGAGGGGCCTGAGGGGCCTGGTCTTTCCTAGGGGCGAAGGCCTCAGACACAGCTAGCCACTACCCTGGCTTGTTTCCAGGGTTCAGCCCACCTGGTGCCCTCCAACTGGACGGCTCTCTCTTTCCCACATGTCCAGGGGACACCTGCTTCTCTTTTAGGCTTCACCCAGATCTCACTTCCTGGAGCCTTCCCTGACTGCCCCCCCCCCAGCAGGTTAGAGGTCCCCTGCAGGCCCCTCAACCCTTACACTGAGTTCTGTCATAGCCTCGATCCTACCTGTCACCCAGATACAGGGGATGGGACATGCCTGGCACATAGCAAAGTTGGGGAGTGTGCAGTATGGGTTCAAGAAGGGGCCACTCCATGGCTGCTGCCTCTGAGGTCCTTTTACTCCAAGCCTGGCCCCGGGGTTTCCCCAAGGTTACCTGGGGCCCCAGGCCACGGTGCCGCAGGTTCAGCTCTGGGGCGCTCCCTTGGCGCAGAAAGCAGGAGGCGGGCACAACTCTATGGGCCTGGCAAGACCTCAGGTAGAGGGTGTCCTTGACCAGTTCTCCAGGCCCATGGCTGCCTGATAGGAGACAGGGAGATGATGAATGTAGATCCCTCTCTACACACAGTAGCCTCCTCCCCCCCACCCTCTGTCACCATCCAGTCTGTGTTTCCCTCTAGAAGCATTTCTTCCTCTGCTAGTAGAGACTGAGGCTCAGAGAAAGCAAATCCTTTCCCTAAAGTCACACAGAAAGTAATAGCTAATCTGAGTAGAGCCAGGATCAGGACCCTGCCTGTCTGATGCCAAAGTGCATGCTATGTGTTTTCCACTGGGTTGCAGAACACGTATGTTTTGTGAACATTTTATGGGGGAAGAAACTGAAACAATTCTGTTTTACACATTCATTAGCTTAGTTGTTCCTGGGGGTTGGGAAAACCCAGCCCTGATCCCATTTCTGGGTAGGACACCCCCTCTTACACAGTTTGGTGGAGTTTTTGCATTTTAACATCACTTTGGGGGTGTTTTCTTCTTTTCTCTCTCTCTTTTCTTTCTTTTTTCTTTCTTTCTTTCTTCCTTCCTTTCTTTCTTTCTTTCTTTCTTTCTTTCTTTCTTTCTTTCTTTCTTTCTGTTAAAGTTCATTTATTTACTTTTAAGAGAGAGAGAGAGAGGGAGCAGCAGAGAGGCAAAGAGAGAGGGAAAGAGAGAATCCCAAGCAGGCTCTACCCTGTCAGCTCAGAGCCTGACTTGGGGCTCAATCCCACAAACTGTGAGGTCATGACCTGAGCCGAAATCAAGAGTCCGAAGCTTAATAACCAACTGAGCCAGTCAGGCACCCCTCTTTTTTTTTAAGATTTTATTTTTAAGTAATTTCTACACCCAAGATGGGACTCGAACTCACAACCCTAAGATCAAGAGTCCCCCGCTCCACCTACTGAGCCAGCCAGGTGCCCCTGGAGGTGTTTTCTTTTTTTTTTTTTTTTTCTCCTTTCCTTTCCTTTCCTTTCTTTCTTAAGCTTATTTCTTTCTTTTGAGATCTTTCTTTCTTTCTTTCTTTCTTTCTTTCTTTCTTTCTTTCTGAAGTTTATTTATTTTGAGAGAGACAGAGACAGTGTGAGTGGGGGAGGGGTAGAGAGAGAGGGAGAGAGTGAGAGAGAATCCCAAGCAGGCTCCACACTGTCAGCACAGCGCGTGATGCGGGCCTCAAGCTCAAACTCATGAAACCATGAGATCAGGACCTGAGCGGAAATCAAGAGTGGGACACTTTACTGACTTCGCCACCCAAGCGCCCCTGGAGGCATCTTCTAAAGATGGAACTCCTGATGCCGCCAGGAGCATGTGGGGAGGGCACAGGACTGGAGAGACCACAGGCTGTCCTGAAGGTGTCCCACGGAGGGGTGCGCTCCCTGCTGGACAGGGGTCCCCTGCCTACTTGGCCCCAGCCTGCCCTCTGCAACCCTGCGGGATAAGCTCCCAGTTGAGGAGAAAGGCCTGCCCCCATCCCTGCCCGGGAGCACCTTCCGTCTCCTGGTCGGAGTCTGAATCAACTTCCGAACGCTGTTCGGCCTCCGGAGCTCCTGCAAGATGCCCAGCGGCCGCCGCCTCCTCCTCCTCCTCCTCCTCTTCCTCCTCCTCCTCCTCCTCCTCCTCCTCCTCCTCCTCCTCCTCCTCGCCTTCATTCTCCCCAGGCCTCTTGTAGGGACCCCTCATAGTTACGCCCATTTCTCAGTGTCAGCAATGAGGCGGAGACTGCACCGCACAGCAACTCGAGCCCTTCCCCGGGGATGTGGGCGGACCCTCCGTCTGCGCCGATCAATTGGCTATGCCGTGCAGCGAACAGGCGTCCGCTGCAGCCAATAGGAACGCTCCCCTCCCGACAGCCGTCGTCTGGGCAACCCAGGTGTTGTGGGTTGCTATAGAAACCGTCGCTGGACTGGGTAGACCTTTAGCCTGCTGACAAGCTGAGCGGATGAGAGCGTGCTCCGCGGTTTCAGCATCGGTCCCCCTTCCCCGCCTTCCACGGACTGGGGAACGTGGCTGACTCCAGAGTCTGTGCCTTAGTCCCTGCGCTCTGCGGGCGCACGGCACGAGAAAGCCTGGGGAGCCTTGCAAAGCCCCATCACCCTCCTCTCTGGAGCCAGAGTCACGCTCTCACCGTATGGCTGCCAGTTCTCTCTCATGCTCTGGCGTCTCATATGCTATTTCCTCCACCAGGAACATTCCTCTCCAAGTTTCCTTGTTGAACTTCAGAATCTGCAAGCGTCACTTCAGAGATCACTTTTTTCCTGAAGTTTTTCTTCCTTTCTTTTTTTCTTTTATTAATTGTTTTGACGTTTACTTATTTTGGAGAGACAGAGAGAGACAGCGTGAGCAGGGGAGGGGCAGAGAAGGAGGGAGACACAGAATCTGAAGCAGGTTCCAGGCTCTGAGCTGTCAGCACAGAGCCCGACGCGGGGCTTGAACTCACAAACCGCAAGATCATGACCTGAGCCCAAGCCGGACGCTTAACCGGCTAAGCCACCCAGGCGCCCCTTTCCTGAGGTTTTTCTTGACCCCTCCTCTGGGCTCCTGCAGTCCTCATGCTGCCCTCTCACAGTACCTATGACACTTGTCATTTCCTCCTCCTTCCCTCCCCCAAGGAAGTGAGGCCAGAGGGCAGGTTGCAGGGGCTGCTCCTCTCTGCCTGGCCCTGGGCCCCTGCAGAGGGAGAGGGTGGCAGGCCCTGGGCAGCTGGTGGTTGGGACTAAACCCAGGGCTGAGGGGTGGAGGCTGGAACCTGTCCCAGTGGAAGTGTCCCTTTAATAGCTGCTGGCCCGCCGGCTTGGACGCCTGCTTTACCTCCTATTCAGCTGTGGCTGCAGCTGCTGTGCTGACTCATGTGCCCCAGCAGACAGCAGGAGCTGGAAGCATGGGCTCCCCGGGGGCCCTGGCGGGCTGGGGGCTTCTGGATTACAAAACGGAGAAGTATGTGATAACCAGGAACTGGCGGGTGGGCGCCCTGCAGAGGTTGCTGCAGCTCGGGGTCATGGCCTACGTGGTGGGGTAAGAGAATGGCTCCTGGGCCACACTGGCTGGAGGGATAATGACTCTTAGTCCTGGGCTGAGGGTTGAGGGTTTGACTCTTCAGGGGCTGAGCTGGTGGTAGCAGAGGGGAGCGGGTGGGAACAGGGGAGCAAGTAGGCAGAAGGGAGGATCTTTGTCTGTCTGGAGGTCAGTGGATACAAGAGCAAGCTGTATGCTTGTGTACTCCTTCCTGTGTGTCCACCTGCCTCCTCTCCTGTGCCTTGTTGCCAGGCCCATATTGAGCTCTGCACACAGAGCAAGATGGGCCCCCGCCCATACCCAGGAGGCCCCTGGTGGGGTAGGAAGTAGCTCCTGGTGTTTGGGAGAGCTGCAGCACTAAGGTCCCCGATAGAGACCACCAATTTTAGCTGGGTCGGGGGAGTCTTTAAGGAGGAGTTGGGCCTAGCCAGGACAGGAGGAGGGTGTTGGCCGGTGAAGGAGGAGGTGATGGGCATCTCCAAGCCCATGGGTGCCATGAAAGACTGGCTCTCTGATCATGGTTGGAGCTTCTGATCTGTGCAGGGTGTTTGGGGTGGAAAATGAGGCTGGAGGGGAGCTAGGGGCCCTGAATCCTGGGTTGGGAGCCTGCAGGGTGTATGAGGAGAGAGGCTGAGAGGGTGGGTCCCACTTGCTTACCATGGGCCAGGGACGTGCCACACTGCCCATCAATTCTTCCTAAGGTGGGCTCTCCTCACCAAAAAAGGCTACCAGGAGCGAGACCTGGACCCCCAGATTTCCGTCATCACCAAACTCAAAGGGGTTTCTGTGACCCAGATCGAGGAGCTGGGTAACCGACTGTGGGATGTGGCAGACTTCGTGAAGCCACCACAGGTAGGTGCCGTGGTTCTGCTGCTAGGCAGTGACACCTCTGATACCACCCTTGCAGAGAATGTGTGTGAGAGAGGCATGTGATGCCAGAGCAGGGTGCTGGCACCGTCATAGGGCCGGGCTTGGGAAGAGCCTTACAGAGGAGTGGTGCCTGGATAGGGCTTTCTGGGATGTGTAAGGAGTGTCTAGGAGGACAAGGGGACAGACCAGGAAGCCAGGCCAGAGGAACAGCCTTTACAGAGGCTGTACTTAGAAGAGTGGAAAGTTTAGGAACTCAAGGCTTGAGCTTGAGGGTGGGGCAGGAGAAGCTTGGGGAACCAGGGCCTTGAGCTTCCTGAATGCTCCCCTCCCTGACCTGGGACACTCCTCCTCTGGCCCTCCCACGAGGCATTTCTGGCTCCTCCCTTTACCCAGATTGCCCACAGCCTCAGTTTCTACCTTTATCCTGCCAGTGCCAAAACTGTAACCCCAGTGACCACCTGCCTCTAGCACAGCTGCCTCCTGGGTACACACCCACCACGTCCATAGAAAAATCATCTCCCTCTCCCAGTGTGGCCTCTCTTCATCCAATGAGGGCCAAAGCTGGACCTGTCCCTCCCTCTGACCATCCCACCTCCTAGTAGTTTTCACCGCTGCCTGTGTCGTACCTGTAGGAGGCCGTGACCTTCTAGTGGGTAGTGGGTCCCCGGATGCACTCTACCCAGCAGCCAGCCTGAGCTGTCCTATATGTTATCAATCAGAGCTTGACAACCCTTGTTTCCACCCCGGGGAGACTTCCTTTCCATAGTGGTGGCCACCGAGTCCCTCCAGATCCTGACCGCTGTCACACCTGCTGCCTCCTCTCTTTCCTGGGTGTGCATTGCCCCAAACTTTCAGAACTCACACACACGGCGCTTGGATGCCAGCCACCCTGCCTGTCCTTAGCCACCGTTTGCCCAGGCAGAGTTCACCGCCTGCTCCACTGGCCCCTGACCATGTGTGCAACGAGGGGCCCGCCTCCCGACTAGCCTGGGCAGGCTCCTGGTCCAACTCAGCTCTGGATCTTCAGTGCCTGGAAGCAGGAGGCAATTGGAAAATTCTGGTTGAAGGAATGAATACAAACATGGAAGATACACTTGTCTCAAAGAGGCAGCTGTGGGCTTAGAAAAGGCCAGAAACCCAGCTGGCCTCTCTTCTCTATTTCAACTTGCCTCACTGGAGGCGCTCTCCTGGGGCAGAGTTGATGACTTGATGGGGCCAGGACCCCTTTCCCCACAAGCCAAGCTGCCAGCTTCTGGCCTCTCTCTTTTGGAGAGGGAAGCAGAGACTGACTCTGACACTTGCTTTCTAGGGAGAGAATGTGTTCTTCTTGGTGACCAATTTTCTTGTGACGCCAGAACAAGTTCAGGACAGATGTCCAGAGGTAAGGTTGCTCAGGAGCTTCCCAGCGGGTCCCTAGTTCCTCTGCCAGACCTGGGTCACCAGCCATGTCCTCCGCTCGCCTTCCCAGGTAACTGAGGGCTTAGTATATATATGCTACTGTATCCCAGGCACTGAGCGAAAACCTTTTAGTGAATCATTCCATTTAGTCTTCACAAATACCTTGCCTGGTAGGAATCACTAATGATCCAGGAGCACCTGGATGGCTCAGTCCGGTAAGCGTCCTACTTCGGCTCAGGTTATGATCTCACAGTTTGTGAGTTCGAGCCCCACGTCAGGCTCTGTGCTGACAGCTCAGACCCTGGAGCCTGCTTCAGATCCTGTGTCTCCCTCTCTGCCTCTCCCCCGTTCACACTCTGCGTGTGTATGTCTCTCTCTCTCTCTCTCTCAAAAATAAATAAACGTTTACAAAAAATTTTTAAAAAGGAATTACTATGATCCCATTTAAGATGAGAATCTCAGTAAGGTAGAGTCACATGTTCAAGGCCGCCCAGTCTCTGGTCCTCCAAGCAGTCTTCTGGAGTCTTCCACTGTAGCCGCCTGTGAGATATCCAGGCCCCTTCCCTTCCTGGTCCCACCTCTGGGCACCTTCCAGTTTGTCAGAACTGGGTATAAGACTCAGGTGAGCTCTAATAGAGCCCTTCCTCTCTTGTATGCACAGACTCTATTAATGTGTCCCAAGTCAGCTTCCATTTTTGTGGGCAAGCACGAAAACACCAGCTTGTGCTGACCTGAGGGTCACTTATGATCTCTGGGCATTAAAAAAAAATTTTTTTTTAACGTTTTATTTATTTTTGAGAGAGAGAGAAAGACAGAGTGCGAGTGGGGGAGGGGCAGAGAGAGAAGGAGACACAGAATCTGAAGCAGGCTCCAGGCTCTGAGCTGTCAGCACAGAGCCCGATGCGGGGCTTGAACTCACGGACCGCGAGTTCATGACCTGAGCTCCACTCAGACACTTAACCGACTGAGCCACTCAGGTGTCCCAGGCAGTTTTTACAACTGTGGTCACACCAGAGTCGCTCATCCTATTCTTGTCTATTTCTCATCCAGAATTGCAGGTTTTCCACCTAAAATCTCCCCATTGTCCCTTGCCTAAGGGTGACCCATGGATCCAGCGTCTGTCACAGTGCACAGTGCTCTTCTCTCCAGTTATGGGGTTTTTTTTTCCCTCAAATTTGTGTGTGTGTGTGATAAAATACATGTAACATAAAATTTACCATCTTACCCATTAAAGAATTTTTTTTGTTTACTTTTGAGAGAGAGAGAGAGAGAGAGAGAGAGAGAGAGAGAGAGAGCAAGCAGGGGAGGGGCAGAGAGAGAGGGAAAGAGAGAGAGAGAATCCCAAACAGGCTCCATGCTGTCAGCTCAGAGCCCAATGTAGGGCTTGAATTCAAACCTCGAGACCATGACCTGAGCTGAAACCAAGAGTCGGACACTTAACTGACTGAGCCACCCAGGTGCCCCGCATCTTACCCGTTTTTAAGTGTATGGTTCTCCAACTGTGGATTTTATTTGAGCAGTTGGGACTCAGGACATAGCCTTGGAAGCCTACTTCCATGGTAACAGCTTTTTAAAATCACCTCTAACACGGGACACCTGGGTGGCTCAGTGGGTTAAGCATCGACGACTCTTGGTTTCGGCCCACATCATGATCTCACAGTTTGTAAGTCTGAGTCCTGCATTGGGCTCCATGCTGACAGTGAGGAGCCTGCTCGTGATTCTCTCTCTCCCCCTCTCTCTGCCCCTCCGCTGATTGCTCGCTCTCTCAAAGTAAATAAACTTAAACAAACAATTTTTAAATCACATCTAACATTTAATTGCTTGCAGGGCTGGGGAGTAACTGTGTGGTCACCTGTCCCCTGTGTCCTGATTGTTGGTGCCACCACAGTTGCTGGAGGCATCACATGTCCTAGGTTGGCTCTGTCCACAAAGGATGTGAAGCATGTGCACAAAGGATGTGCTTACACACGGCAAACATACACGATGTCCTTCATTTTCTAAATGCTCAGAGGACATCTGATTAATGTTCAGGCTGTAGGCTGTCCTGAAAATTTCCTGAAGCCATCATTCTGTGTTTTCTGGATCCATGTGATTTGCCTCATGTCCCGGCTTCTAGGTCTTCCTATGAAACTACTGGAGCTGGGAAGTAATCAGATCTGACAACATGGCTTCTGGAGACTCACCAGAGATCCCGCCAGCTCTTCTCGGCGGTCCTGGTCATCCGGTCCTTCCCGACATATTGGCTGTGCTCCTTGGAGACTCACAGCCTTTAGCAAACAACTGCTGAGCCTCTTGGGGGCCAGGCCTGATGCTGGACTTGCAAGACTCCACCCCCTTTTATCTCAAGGAGCTCCTGCACAGGCAGCCCAGCCAAGGTGGCCGGTCCCGTGATGGGGGCAGAGGCTGCAGCTGCAGACCCAGGGAGGCATGTCTGCCAGCTCAGGGCCTCAGGAAGGGTTTCCCACAGAACTCAAGGCTCAAGTGGGATCTTGAGACGGTCCAGGCAGAGGGAGCTGTATGAGCAAAGGGCCCAAGCTATGTGAGATGAGGCACCTCCAGGGTCACCTGCTGCTGAGTGGGGTTGGAGCCTAGATTTGGATTCAGGTGGCAAGGGGGTAGCCCAAGACCTCAGGGGCCCTGTGAACTCTGCGAAAGAGCTAAACTTGATCACAGGAGCATGGCAGAACTAGGGATGGTCTCTGCTGAATGAATGAGGCAGATGATGCAGAGAGCGGCCCCGTGGTGGTTATCATGAGGTTCGATTGGAGGAGACGGTGGCCCAGCCAGGGTGGAGGGGAGGGGCGGACTCAGGACACAGGAGGCCCCACTCTGTCCTCTGCCCACGTATCACGGTCCCAACCCCACACAGTCCCACTGTCTCGTTTGGCTTGGAGTCCCCAAGTCCTTCTTGCCACCCTGGCACACCGCTCCTCCTTCTGCTCCTGAGCCAGGTAACCTGGACAATGGTGCTCACTGTCAGCCTGGGGCAGAGCTGTGTCTGAGAGCGTGCCTTCCTCTTTGGGGGGTGTAGGACCCCCAGAAAGTTTGCTAGTCCCCCCTTCTGACTGATCGCCAGAACGCTTTGCCCAAGAATAAGTAGGGGAGGGACTAGCCTATGGTCCCTCAGCAAGTGTGTGTGGTCCTGCCACTTCCCTACCCAGCCCCCTCCAACTAGGTCCCTGCCCTTTGTTCACCGTGCCCCACCCCTCCACTCTGGCATGAACTAGCCCTTCCCAGAGTCCCTTCACCTTCCCTGTTCTGTTGTCTGAGGTGGACCAGAGGATCTGGGCCTCCGGCCAGGAGAGAGCTATCAGGAAGGAAGGAGGCTTGCTCTGCCTTGGAATACAGCACCTGCACCCCTATCTGGCGGGGGGTGGGGGGTGGCGGTGCTTGCCACCTTCCTCCTCCAACCACCTCCTTTTATTTTTACCCTCCAGCTTTGCCATGTGCCCCCGAACTCAGGGACCTCTATGCAGCTAAGGCAGGGAGGGCTGTGTCCCTGCAGACTGCAAGACTGGGTCACAGAGGGGAAACAGTCCCCGAGCCCTTGGCCACTTTGCTTTCCCTACCTCAGCACCCTTCCATCCCGCTGGCTAACTGCTGGGCTGATGAGGACTGTCCGGAAGGGGAGACGGGGACACACAGCCACGGTTGGTAACTGTGGGCCCTGTCTTCCATGGGCTCCCCTGGGTGGGGGCTCCAGGGCCCGGGCTGGGACCCTGGGTGGTTCGTGAGGGCAGGCCTGGTGGTGCCTCTGCATCTCTCCTTTCTGTCAGTGGCCCCCTGCCCTGTCTCATCCCCTGGCCCTGTGGAGATTTGAGGGCCTGGTGTTTGTTTTGTATTCTCAAGGCATGAAAACGGGCCAATGTGTGGAATTCAACGGGACCCACAGGACCTGTGAGATCCAGGGCTGGTGCCCCGTGGAGAGCGGCACTGTGCCCATGTAAGTCTCTCCACCCACCCCCACCCACCTCCAGGACAAGGCCCCAGAACCCAGGAGTCTGCCCTTCACTTCTTTACCAGCAGGAAGCCCCTACTGGTCCAGGCAGAGAACTTCACCCTGTTCATCAAGAACACTGTCACCTTCAGCAAGTTCAACTTCTCCAAGTAAGTGTGGGTGTGTCCTGCTGGCCCCAGACCCTCCTTGGGTCCTGTCTTACCTGACCGTCTGTCCCATCCCCCACCCCCACCCCCAGGTCCAATGCCTTAGACACCTGGGACGCCACTTATTTCAAGCGCTGTCGCTACGACTCACGCTACAGCCCTTACTGCCCTGTGTTCCGCATTGGGGATCTCGTGGCTGCAGCTGGAGGGGTCTTTGAGGACCTGGCATTGCTGGTGGGTCCATGGGGGGAAGAGTTCCAGGAAGGCTCGGGGAGAGGGTCCCGGGGCCTGCGTGCTGGTGAAGCAGCGAGCAATGTGCTGTGTGCAGGGAGGTGCTGTGGGCGTCCGAGTCCACTGGGATTGTGACCTGGATGCTGGGGGCTCCGACTGTCGGCCCCACTATTCCTTCCAGCTGCAGGAGAGGAGCTACAACTTCAGGTGCGGCCCCTACTGCCCTCCTGCTGTTCCTTAGCCAGGTCCCCCCACTGTCCTGTGGCAACCAGGACTGGCCACACCCTGGCCCAGCTCTCTGGAGATTCCATTGTGTGTGTGAGGAGGGCCCCAGGGGCAGGAGGGGTGTCCTAAGCTCTGGTCCCCCAGCACAGGCTCTGTCCAGCCTCCCTCCTGATCCCATCCCCCTTCTGTTCCCTGGGACTCCTCAACCCCCCAGCCCCTCTCCCACCCCACCCTGCCTCTAGCACCTCCCTCCTCGGCTGGCGGCGGGGGGGGGGTTCTTTTTTACTTTTCCCTTAGGTCTTATCTCAACAATGTCAAAAACCTACATAAAAATGCAAAGCCATATACCCTCTATCTGGGTTCACTAGGGTTTTTTTGGTTTGGGTTTTATTTTTTATCATTTTGCCACATTTGCTTTCTCTCTCCCTCTCTAGAACGAGCTGGATATAGTTAGATAGATTTCAAAGGGAAGCATTTTAGAGTAAGTGGCAGACATCTGACACTCTTCCTCTCAACACTGTCCTGAGAATGAGGACCTTACCCACGTGACCACGGTACCACAGTCACACTCAATACATTTAACATTGGCAGAGTAAATCGAATATTTACTCTGAATTTCTCCAACCATGCCAATAATAGTCCTTTATCTTTTTATTTTCTGATCCAGGATGCTTTCAGGGATCTTGTGTTGCATTTATTGTCATGTCTTTGAGTCTCCTAAACAGGTCTCCCTCAACCTGCCGGGAATCCTTGTCACTTCCTGTCACCTGGTCATTGTCACACATACGCGCACACAGCCCCCAGGCCTAGAGACCATGTCCCTTGACATTGCTCACTGGGCTTTTCCTGGCCTGGCTTCCTTGACCTCCCCGGCCCTTTGCAATGATGAGGGGCTGGCTCCCTACCCACATTCTGCTTCCTGCACCTCTGTGCTCTTACCTGTCCTACTTTCTCTGTCTAGAACACTCCTTCCTGACCCCTGGAAGACCAGCCTCAAAGTATCCCTTGTAGAAAGCCTTTCCCACCCAGTTTCTAGGGGTAGTGAGTTCCCCCTCGCCCTTTGGACTCACACAGCCCAGATCTTGCCTCCCTACCTGCCCCCTCCCCCAGTAATAGTGTCTATGTAGGGATCCTGCTGTCCCCTCTGTCCCCTCAGCAGGCAGGGAGCTTCTACGGGGCAGGTCCCAGGTTGCCTTTTCCCTGGGTCCTCAGCAATGGCACAGGGGGAGACAGCTGGGGATGGGGGTTTTTAGAATCAATGGATGGGTAAGAAGGAGGCCTGGGAGGACCAGCCCAGCCCAGGAGTGGCAGCAGAGCAAGCCACCAGACTTTCCTACCCTCAGGACAGCCACTCACTGGTGGAAAGCCTCAGGTGTGGAGGCTCGGAGTCTGCTCAAGCTCTATGGGATCCGCTTCGACATCCTTGTCACTGGGCAGGTAGGAGGTGTTGGGTGAAGGCAATGGGTGGTAGGAGTAGGAGGGGGAGACGGTCATAGCTCTAGAGGCTCAGCCCAGGTCGGTCTCAGGCAGGGAAGTTCGGCCTCATCCCCACGACCATCACTCTGGGCACCGGAGCAGCTTGGCTGGGTGTGGTGAGTCTGACTAACGTGGGCTCCCTTTGGTTGCAACTGCGTGCCCAGGCCTGCCCGAGTGCATACCTGAGCCCCACCCCCCGCCCCCCACTCCTCTCCCGTGCATAACGTTGTCTTGTGGTGAGGGCCGGGGAGGTGGTAGAAGGGCAAGTTGAGGGCCAGGGCACAGGTCTGCCCTGCCTTTCCCAGATCACCTTCTTCTGTGATCTGCTGCTGTTGTATGTGGACGAAGAAGCCCATTTCTACTGGAGGACCAAGTATGAGGAGGTGAGCCACGGACCCGTCCAGATCCTTGGGTTCTGTTACACTTTGGAGGATGTTGGTCAGAGCCCTGATATGATGTTCTCATTTGCAGGCAAAGGCTCCGAAGGTGACCACCAACCCCGAGCAGACAGAACCAGCTTCTGCACCCCCGTGCATGGCTGCCCAGGTGTCTTAGAGGGGACCCAGTCTGGGAGCCAGACACCGACACCAGAGTGACCGTGCCAAGGCTCCGGTCTCCCACTCACTGGCCTGTTCCTGAGGCCTGCAGCTGTTCCCCGCTGGTTGTGGGGTGGGGGTGGGGGCCCACCTTGGGGACCTCCTGGGCAAAGCCCCAGCAGGAGCAGGTATGGGGGAGGGGAGAATTCCACCCTCCTACTCCCAGACAGACTGTCTCTCCCCTGACTCCAGCTCTAGCAGGATGCTGCCTGGGGGAGCCAGAGAAGCCAGTTTCGTATAGAGACCTGCAGCAGAACAGGAGCCACAGAGAAGGGGAGCCCCTGGGATACCCACATGACAGGGCAATGGTCCAGTGGGGCTCCTGCTGTGTCTAGGTCTAAAGAACTCTCTCCCAGCCTCCATCACCAGTGTTTTCAGAGGTGGCCTACTCACCAGCTGTCAGCACTGACCCTCCCACTGGCAATGGCGGACTCCGGCCCTCCTCCCCCTACCTACACCCCATCTTAGGTAGAACCCCTCCCTCTCAGCTGTGCCCCGCTGGGGTCTGTGCAACTGGAGTCTAAAGCAAGGTAGAAAGAAGCCTGACAAGAGGGGTCAGCTGCTCCCATGTTGGGTTGCCTGAGGTGGGCTCCTACCCAACTCTGGGCCTCATCCATGGAATGAGGGGTGTGTAGGAAGTTAATCCAACCCCCTGGCACCCCAGGCAAGGGCACAGGCACCCTTTGGTCTCACACCTGCCCAGCTTATGAGCATCAGCTCCTTCTTGGTAGTAGCCCTTGGGGTGTGGAGGGTTGGGATGGGGAGGAGAAGGTGAAGAGGTTGAGTTAGTGGTCACTGGATCCTTTGGGATCTTCTATACGCCTCCTCATTAACCCCCCAGCCCTGGAACCTGCTCACTGGAGCCATGGGGTTAGGGAAGCTGTCCATCTGCTACCCAAGGTTATATCTAAGAACCTGTCAGGGCATCTGCACGTCCCAAAGGACACAAAGACCCCCAGCGGGCTGGCCTGGTATCTTTCAGGGTCTGAGTCCTGCCTGCTGGAGAAATCCCCCACCCCCCACAGCCCCATATCAGTAGGGGAGGAACAAGGGCTGTAGGAGCCAAACTCCTTCCTGCTCCCAGGGCAGAGGCAAGGATTTCGGAGTACCCACCCCAGGGAGGCAAGGGGCTTCTTTCTCATGGGTCCCTGGTGACCAGGGGTGTGCTGGCAGTTTGGCGGTGGAGCAACAAAGGCCAGCTGGGGAAGACCAGGGCTGGCGCTCAGGCTGAACTAGCATCTGGGAGGCACCTGGAGCCCCAGCAAAGCCTCAGGGTCTCTGCTGCTTCTCAGTCCCCAGAGCAACGTCCATGGGGAGGCAGGTTCAGAAGAGCCAGGGTGAGAGAACGTGGCTCTGAGGTGTGGTCATTGGAGTTGGGGTCACATGTACCTGGTTGTCCTCAGGGCCCAACGAAAGCTGTCATAGCTGCAGAAAGTCAAGAGTAAAGCCTGCCAAAACCAGCAGTTTCCTGTGTAGTCCTTATATGCAGGAATGGGTAGTTGAAAGCAGTGGTAGGGGGCAGGGAGGGCCTGATGACCCCCCCAAGGACTGGAGCCTCACAGCCACCAGTTGGACTCAAAGGTACTTGGAGCAGGCCCGGGTATTTTGCATCCGTATACAGGGAGCGTATATCATACACGTGTGTAGCCTTTCTCTCAAAGCCCTTGAGGAAAGAGGTGGGGAGAGAGGATGAGTGCCAGCTGTGACAGCTGGAAAGCTGTGGCCAGGCTTGAGCTGGAAACAGCTGTTGCCTCAGTCTGCATGTGGGTGTGAACTACCAGGGTAGCCATGTGGGCCAGGTGGGCACATGCTTAAGAGTCACGTGTGCCAATGCAGTGTACCTCTACATCTCTGGGGACTACATTTCCTGGAAACCCTGGGAACCCACGAGGGGCCTGGAACTCCACTGCCCTTTCTAGGTGGCCTTTTTTGGGACCCAGGCTCTGCTCTCTGGATCTGCCCCCCAACCAGGGGACATGTGGGGAGCCTGTGCAGGGGAGCCTGACTCTGCCCTTTTCATGGATCCCTCCTCTCATGGTGTGTGCGGGGGTGTATGCAGCTTCCCTCTGAGCTCGGCAAAGGGCACCGGCCTGAGGGCAGGACCCCAGGACTCAGGCTCGGTGGTGTCCCTGACCACAGCTGGTGCCCCCCTCTTGCCAAATTTTGGCATCTTTGCTATGGATTGGGAACAATCACCTGGTTCCTGGGGGCAGGAGAGGACTCAGTGACACAAAGAATGCAATGGTGGACACAGCAGCCATGTGGCTGGCCAAGAGGTTATTATTATGGCTATCTGGGGTTGCAGGCTTCCTCCCCACCCACCCTAACCCACCCCACCTGCCCAAGTAACTGGAGTTGTTCATGAACAGTAAGGCTCTGGGCAAAATGTTCCCCACACCAGCACTGGCCATGGCCCACTCCCCAAAACCCAAAGCTAGGCACTTGGGCTAAGGCTTTAAGGTCTGGGGGACCCCTCAGCATGGGCAGGCCTGCAAACCTGAGCTGGCTCAGACAGAAGGGACTCCCAGCTCCTCAGGGCTCCTGAGGAGGTGGGGTGAGGGCAGAGCAAGCATGGGCGGGCCTCCAGCTCGATTCACGGACTGGTGGGCTACTCCGTGGGGCTGGACTCCTGGGAGGGCAGCTGGCTGGGGGGCTGCACAGTCTGTACCGTCTCCTCCAGGTTGGTGCTGGGGAACACCACGTAGCGTGTGGTGGTCAGCTCTGGCAACTCCCGCTGATTCTCTTTGCTGTGCCAGATGCCATAGCCAAAATACACGGCGAGCCCTGCAGGAGTTGTGGGAGACTGAAGGGCAGGTCCCGGCCCTGCTTGCCCTCCTTGCCTTCTTCCTGCAGCCCACCCAGGGCCCCAAGCCTGGCCCCCACTCACCGATCAGCAGCCAGATGGAGAAGCGCAGCCAAGTCAGGTAGCTTAGCTTCAGCATGAGGCAGATGTTGAGGAGGATACTCAGGGCTGGAGTCAGGGGCACCATGGGGATCTGAGGGGGAAGAGCAGGGCTGGGCTGGGCTGCAGAGAAGGTCTGCTGGCTCAGGGCCCGATTCCTCAAGAGTCCACAGAGCTGTTCTCCACCTCTGGAGATTCTGGAAACAAGCGCCCACTTGCCATGCAGAAAGAGAGGGAGATGGGCATACTGGCCTCCCCAACCCTGTGAGCCCTGATTCATCCTGCTACAGTAGAGGAGGAAGGGGCAAAGAGAGCTAGCTTGGCTGACGGCCAGTGGGGATTGGCTGGGGAAGGTACCTGGAAGGTGTCTTGCTGGCGCCGTTGCTGGTGGGCCCCCAGGATGAGGAGGCTGAACAGAAACATGACAGAGCTGAGCAGGAGCAGCAGGATGTAGCCCCCGTATGGGAGGTGCAGGGCTGAGTCCCCGAAGACCAGTACACAGGCCAGGGTGATGGCCGAGGCCACCAGGATGCCGAGGGCCCAAGCCACAGCAGCTCCAGGGCGGTACCTACCTAGAAAGCCCAGGTAGGGCCTTAGGGCTGGCCGCAGCTGCCCAGGCTCGGGGGCTAAGTCCTGCTCGGTGCCCACCAGCTGTATGTGGTCCGAGAAAGAATGGTACTCTTTGACGCTGGGGTCAGGGCTGGCTGGGCCTGAGGAACTGGACGGAGGGGTCCTCTGGAAGCGTAGCACAATAATGCTGGTGGCCACGAAGGTGTAGGCCAGCAGTGTGCCAATGGACAGGAACTGGACCAATGCCTCCAGATCCAGCAGCAGTGCCAGGCAAGTCATGAGGCCCCCGAACACAAGGATGCCAGCCATGGGCACCTGCGTCCGGGGGTGCACTTGGGCAAACACCTGGAAGAAGAGCCCATCGACGGCCATGGCATAGACGATGCGTGGCAGGGAGAAGAGACTGCTGAGCAGGACAGTGTTCATGGCTGTGGCAGAGGGTGGGGGACTGGTCAGCATGGTGACAGGCCTACCAGGGGCCTCTTCTGCGAGCCAGGGCATGCCCAACCCCTTGGGAGCACGGGCATGCGTTTGTCTGGGATCTCAAGGTGAGCCTGAGGGCTTACTCCCCACCTCCCCCCCACCAGAAATGGACACCTTAGTTTAGGTGACAGGTCCGTCAGAGAATCTGATGAGGACTAAGTCCTTCTCCCAGGAAAGGACCTGAAAGCACATGCTCAGAACCAACATCTAATGTACAATTAGGAGGGGACAGTGGGTAGATCCCTCTCAACAAGCCTAGGTGGAGAGTCTAATAATTAGCAACTTCCTGGGCCCAATATGCAACCAGTAACAGACCCAGATGGAGATGTGATCCCTGGGAAGCTTAGGGCAGGGCCCCACTGCCCCGGTCACTTCCACCGTGCCTGAATGGCCCCTTACCGCAGATGGAGCCAGCTGCCACAATGAAGCCAGCCCAGCTATATCCCCGCCGGTAGAAGGCATCAGCGAGTGCGGAGTCAGGGTCCAGGCTGTGCCAAGGCACCATGAGGGTGAGCACGGTGGAGACAAGAATGTAGGCGCCAGCTGCCAGGCCAAGTGAGATGGTAATGGCTACAGGCACAGCTTGCTTTGGGTTTCTGGCCTCCTCACTGGAGGCAGCAATGACATCAAAGCCCACAAAGGCATAGAAGCAGGTGGCGGTGCCAGCCATGATGCCAGAGAAGCCAAAAGGTGCAAAGCCACCCTCCTCAGCACTCCAGTTGTGTGGGCGGGCCAGGATAAATCCCAAGATGATGATAAAGAGGATGATGACGAGGCTGACAACAGAGAATGTGTGGTTGAGCCAGGAGGAAACCCGGGCTCCGCAGGAGATGAAGACAGAGGCCAAAATTATAATGCCAGCAGCCAGGAAGTCTGGGTAGTGGGCCAGCAAGGGCACCTGCCAGGTTCCAACATAGGCCTCAGTGAAGTTGTGGATGCGGTGGTTGAACATGGCATCCAGGTAGCCACTCCAGGCACGGGCCACAGCTGCACCACCAATGAGGTACTCGAGGAGCACATTCCAGCCGATGAGGAAGGCCCACAGCTCACCCATGGACACGTAGGTGAACAGGTAGGCAGAGCCCGTACGTGGCAGCCGTGCCCCAAACTCTGCATAGCACAGAGCTGACAGCAAGGAAGCCACGGCAGCCACAGCGAAGGACAAGAGCACCGCAGGGCCAGCCATCTGCTTTGCCACAGTGCCTGTGAGCACATAGAGGCCTGAGCCTACCATGCCACCCACGCCCAGCAGGGTCAGGTCCAGCGTGGACAGGCAGCGCCGCAGTGATGTCTCCATGGTGGACTCCTCCAGTGGCTTCAGTCGGTTCAGCTTCTGGCAGAAGCGCGCCAGGCTGGCAGTGCTGGGCAGCCCCCTGAGCATGATGGGCAGATAAGAGGAGCACCAAGCCAGCTGCCGGCACCTACCAGGGCAAGAGGGGAATGACAGGCTGCCCAGTTAGGTTCGGGCCAAGCTTCAGTCTGCTCTGTCCATCCATCACCCACACACACACACACACACACACCCGGACCGAACACCTGCATAGCTAGCTTGCCTGAGGGTTGGGATGAGTCAGAAGTGGGCAGGAGGTCACAGGGAAGCCTCTGGGCAGGTGAAGGAACCTCTTGCAGCTGGACCTGGGCGTGCTTGGGGGGCCAGGGGTGGGGGTGGGTCTGAAGGTGGAAAGGGTGCAGCTCCAGGAAGTGTGGTTGGGAAACTCTCCTTGGTCTGGCATCCAAGAGCAAGGTGGAAGCCCCAGACTTCCCGGGAGCTGGGCAGGTCTCCAGACCTCCAGGCCCCGGAACAGGAGCAGCCCTGCTGCCCTGGGCGGGGACCAGGCGGCCATCTGGCCTCAGACATTGGCACTCACCACTACCCCCACCCCCTCCGCCACCCCCCCCCACCCCCCCCACCCCCCCCACCCCCCCCACCCCCCCACCCCCCCCACCCCCCCACCCCCCCCACCCCCCCCCCCCCCGCTCCCTCCCTGGCCCCGTGAGACTTGGGGACAGACGCACAGGCCCGGAGGTGGGGCTCTCTTAGCCCTGCACCAGAAGCCAAAGCTTCTTTCTCTGCCCCCGCCCTGATAGGCTACCGCCTCCGCTGCTGCCCCTAGAGCCAGTTCCACCCGGATATCCAAGTCTTTGCCTCCTTTCAGGCCCCAGTACGTCCCTGTAGGACTCGCTGAGACTTACCTGCTGTCACCGCTGCCGCCGCTCTGCGTGCTGTGCTTGCCTAGCCAGCTGGCGTCGCCCGTGCACAGAGCCCGCCCCCACTCCCCCTGCGCCAGATCCCCAGATCCAGCACGGCGCCCCACCCACCTCGCTGTCACACAAGTATCCAGATAGCCCACCGTACCCATACCTCACACGATCCAGACCAGAACTCACCAGATCTAGGGACGCCCTATTACTGTGTCTGGTTCACAGATGAGGAAGCCCAAGCCACCAGAAGTGACTAATCCAGATCACTGGGGTGGCCTCAGGAGGCAGGCAAGAGTAGGGACCAGGTCTGGAGGGATCTGGAATGCACCCCCTTGCTGTGGCTGCAGTAACCCTCCTTGATTCTTCATCCCAGCACATGTACTCTGCTCAGCCAGTTACTGTCCAAGATCCCCTCCCCCAATATTGGGGCATTTTGGGGGCTGCAAGGACTCAGGCAAGCCTCTGGTGAGATGAGGGTATGGGTCTGGCTGAGTGGCCCTGGCCAATCCCTGACCTCTCCTGTACAATGGGATGGCAGCAAGCCGCCCTCATACATTGCTGAGGGAGAGGGAGTGCACGGCTTTTGGGGAGTGTTCTGTGAGCTAAGGGAACTGCTGGCTGTTCCGAGCCTTGTTCTGAAAGGAGGCAAGTGGATTTGTGGGGAAAATCTATAGCTTTCCATCTTGGGACAACCCTAGGGTTCCTCAGATGCCAGTGACAGCCCATCCCAGCCTAGGAGCACCAATCAGGCTTGGAGGACCCTGGGGGACCCAAACAGCAGCTTCTCACTCATGGGTATCAGTGAGAGGTCATATGCTGGGCACCCACTCCATGCCATTTCCCACAGCATGGGCAACCCCCATGTCCCATCATGTAGCCATCACAAACTCACCTCAGACTTACTTATTCCCGGGGCTGAGGGGTCTTTGTCCCTCTGCACTTACTGCTTTTTGAAAGTGAAAAAGTTGGCTTGACATGGTCTTAACTTGTCAACAAAATGATGACAATCCATCCAAGCAAAGCAAGACCAAAATGGATTTTCAGGGCACCTGCAGCCTCTGTGTTTCAATGAGCTGGTGACAGGATGGTGGACTCCCAGACAAGATGATGCCACTCAGAACACTCTGCCTTGGCCAATCCCCTTGATCCTTTCTGATACTTGGCTGATGTTATCTTAAAGAACTTCTCAGACGAGCTCCCACTTCCTGTAGGGACAACATCTCCCTTACTTCACTCCCCTTTGGCCAGAACATAATCGAGAAGATGTTTCTTGTTCTGAAATGTCTCCACAAACATCTAGAAAAATGCACTTCAACCTGAGAGACTGGGCCAGTTTTGTAACAGAAACTACCCCAAGGCCTATCAACAACTACCTGAGAACTGGTACGCGGTGTTTCAGAAAACTGTTTATCCACCCAGAGAAGGCTCTCACCACATATATGAGTATGTGTTTGAGGGCAAGCATGGTTGATACAGTGAATTGTAAACTTCCAGGGATATGACTCAGCCAAGTTCTGGGGCCCCACTGAACAAGGCAGTTACACAGAGCAACCTATGAAGGTGGAGTGAAGCTAGAGCACCAAAAAGGAAAAAGAAGGAAGAGGAGGAGGAGGAAGAGAAGGGAGGAAGGGGGAAGAGGGGAGAGGGAATACTTCCCAACTTACTCTACAAAGCCAAAGGCGTCACAAGAAAGCAAAACTACAGACAACTACCCCTTATGTACATAGATGCAGACTTTCTCAACAAAATACTACCAAATCAAATCCAGCAACATATAAGAAAGGTCAAGTAGTGGCACCTGGGTGGCTCAATTGGTTAAGCATCTGACTTGGCCTTGGGTCATGATCTCACAGTTCATGTGTTTGAGCCCTGCATCAGGCTCCACTGGTGGTGTGGAGCCTACTTGAGATTCTCTCTCTCTCTCTCTCTCTCTCTCTCTCTCTCTCTCCCCCCACCCCTCACTCTTCTCTCCCCACTTGCATTCTTTCTCTCAAAATAAATAAATAAACTTAAAAAAAAAGGGTCAAGTGGAATTTATCCCAGGAATGCAAGTTTGATTTAACACAGGAAAATCAAGCAATGTAACATGCCATACTAATAGAATAAAGGACCAAACCACATGGTCATCTTAATACATACAGAAGAAAGCACTCAACAAACCAGGAACATCCCTAGCCTGGTAGAGACTATCTATGAAAAACCCTTGACTAGTATACTCAAGTAGTGAAAAACTGAAAGCTTTCCCTTATTATCAAGAACAACATAAGGATGTCTACTCTCACTACTGGTACTCAACATTTTACTGGAGGTAGCAGCTATAGCAATTATAGCAATTATAGCTATTGCTATAGCTGCAATTAGGCAAGGAAAAGAAATAAAAGGAATGCAAATTGGAAAGGAAGAAGTAAAAGTATATCTAGTCACAGATGACATGACCTTATGTACAGAAAATCCTAAGGAATCCACCCAACAAAATAACTAATAAGTCCAGCAAAGGTGCAGGGTACAAGAGCAATATACATAAATCAGAGGATCTAGTGTATAGTGTGGTGACTATATTTGATAAGACTGTATTACACAATTGAAATTTTCTGAGAGAGTGGACCTTAAATATTCTCACACCAAAAAAGTAAATATATGATATGATGGATGTGTTAATGAACTATATGGGAAGAATCCTTTCACAGTGCTTAAGTAATTAAATCATTGTGACATGCACTTTAAGTATCTTACAGGATATCTCAATAAAGCTGGAAAAAAATACTATATCTCACTAAAGCTGGAAAAAAAATCTCCAAATCAATTGTATCCCTTCCTATACACTAGCAATGAATTATCCAGAATGAAATTAAGAAAATAATTCTACTTATATAATCTCAAAAAGAATAAATATATTCATAAAGATATTTAGAATATGTCAATTATATATCAGTAAAGCTGGGAAAAAGGATGCTTAGAATAATTTAAAAATATTTTTAATGTCTATTTATTTTTGAGAGAGAGAGAGAGACAGCACAAGTGAGGGAGGGGCAGAGAGAGAGGGAGACACAGAATCTGAATGAAGCAGGCTCCAGGCTCTGAGCTGTCAGCACAGAGCCTGACGTGGGCTCAAACCCACGAACTGTGAGATCATGACCTGAGCTGAAGTCGAACACTTAACTGACTGAGCCACCCAGGCACCCCAATTCCTTCATGTCTTTTAATGGCTTGACAGTTCATTTCTTTTCAGTGCTGAGTAATATTACATTGTCTGGATCTATTATAGTTTATTTACCCATGCATGTACTGAAGGACATCTTGGTTGCTTCCCAGTTTTGGCAATCACACACAATCCATGTGCAAGTTTTGGTATGGAAATAATCTGTCAACTGATTTGGATAAATATGGGCATATCTTGGAGATATTTCAGGTTTGATTCCAATGAATAAAACAAATAGCACAATAAAGCAAGTCAAATGAAATTTTTGGTTTCCTAGTGCATATAAAAGTTATGTTTACGCTGTACCGTAGTCAAGTGTGCAACAGCATTATGAAAACCAATGTACATACCTTAATGAAAAAATAATTTGTTGTTAAAAATTGCTAAACATCTAGGGGCGCCTGGGTGGCGCAGTCGGTTAAGCGTCCGACTTCAGCCAGGTCATGATCTCGCGGTCCGGGAGTTCGAGCCCCGCGTCGGGCTCTGGGCTGATGGCTCAGAGCCTGGAGCCTGTTTCCGATTCTGTGTCTCCCTCTCTCTCTGCCCCTCGCCCGTTCATGCTCTGTCTCTCTCTGTCCCAAAAATAAATAAACGTTGAAAAAAATTGCTAAATATCTTATGTACTTTTAGTGAGTCAATCTTTTTGCTGGAAGAGAGGGTCTTGCCTTGAGGTTGATGGCTGCTGACTGACCAGGGTGGTGGTTGCTGAAGGTTGGGGTGGCTGTGGAAATTTCTTAAAATAAGAAGACATGAAGTTTGCCTCATTGATGGACTCTTCCTTCCACAATTTGTCTGTAGTGTGCAATGCTGTTTGATAGCATTTTATACCCACTAGAACTTCTTTCAAAATCGGAGTCAATCCACACAAATCCTGCCACTGTTTTATCAACCACGTCTGTTTTCTAAATCTTTTGTTGTCATTTCAACATCTTCACCAGGAATAGATTCCATCTCAAAAAACCACTTTCCTCTGCTCATCCATAAGAAGCAACTGCTCATCCGTTCAAGTCTTATCATGAAATTGCAGCAATTCATTCCCATCTTAGGCTCCACTTGTAATTCTAGTTCTATCACATCTGCAACTACTTCCTCCGCTGAGGTCTTATACCCCTCAAAGTTATGTATGAAGGTTGGAATCTACTTCTTCCAAATTCCTGTTAATGTTGATATTTTGACCTCTTCCCATGAATAAGAAATGTTCTTTAAAATTTAAATTAAAAAAATTTCTTCAATGTTTATTTTTGAGAGAGAGAGCATGCAAGCAGAGAGAGAGGGAGACACAGAATCTGAAGCAGGCTCAAGGCTCTGAGCTGTCACCCTAGAGCTCAATTCAGGATTCAAACTCACAAGCTGTGAAATCATGACCTGAGCCGAAGTTGGACGCTTAACTGATTGAGCCACCCAGGTGCCCCTGAATCAGAGATGTTCTTGATGGTATCTAGGATGGTGAATCCTTTTCACAACATTTTCCATTGACTCTGCCTAGGTCCATCAAGGGAATCACTATCTATGACAGTTATAGTCTTGTGAAATGTATTTCTTAAATAATAAGACTTGAAAGTTGAAATTACTCCTTGATTAATGGGCTGCAGAATGGGTGTTGTGCTAGCAGGCATGAAAACAACATTAATGTCATTATACATCTCCATCAGAGCTGTTGGGTGACTGCTCACTGTCAATGAGCAGTAATATTTTGAAAGGAATCTTTTTTTTCTGAACAGTAGTTCTCAATAGTGGGCTTAAAACATTCAGTAAACCATGTTGTAAACAGCTGTGCTATCATCCAGGCTTTGATGTTCTATAGAGCACAGGTAGAATAGATTTAGCATAATTCTTTTTTTTTTTTTTTTGACTTAGCATAATTCTTAAGGGCCATAGGATTTCTGGAATGGTAAAGAGCATTGGCTTCCACTTAAAGTCACCAGTTGCATTAGCCCCTAATAAAAGAATCAGCCTGTCCTTTGAAGCTTTGAAGCCAGGTATTGACTTCTCCTCTCTAACTATGAAAGTACTAGATGTCATCTTCTCCCAATAAAAGGCTATTCCCATCTACATTGAAAATCTGTTGTTTACTTTAGCCACCGTCATGAATTATCTTAGCTAATCTTCTAGATAACTTGCTATAGCTTCTACATCAGCACTTGCTGCTTCACACTGCACTTTTTGTTGTGGATCTGGCTTCTCTCCTTAAACCTCATGAAGCAACCTCTGCTGACTTCAAACTTCTCTTCTGCAGCTTTCTCATCTCTCTTGGCCTTCATGGAATTGGAGAGAGTTAGGAGATTGCTCTGGATTAGGCTTTGGCTTAAAGGGAATGTTGTGGCTGGTTTGATCTTCTATCCAGACCACTAAAACTTTCTCCAGATCATCAATAAGGTTGTTTCACTTTCTTATAGTTTCTCTATCATTCATGTGTTCATTGGAATAGCACTTTCAATTTCCTTCAAGAACTTTTCTTTTGCATTCTCAGCTTGGCAAACTGTGTGGTGCAAGAGACCTAGATTTTATCCCATCTTGGCTTTGGACATGCCTTCCTTACTAAGCTTACCCATTTCTTGCTTTTGATTTCAAATGAGAGAGGGGCGCCTATGTGGCTCAGTTGGTTAAGCGTCTGACTTCGGCTCAGGTCATGATCTCATGGTTCGTGAGTTCGAGCCCCACATCAGGCTCTGTGCTGACAGTTCAGAGCCTGGAGCCTGCTTCAGATTCTGTGTCTCCCTCTCTTTCTGGCCCTTCCCCTCTCAAGCTCTGTCTCTCTCTCTCAAAAATAAATAAATATTTTAAAAATTAAAAAAAATTGAGAGATACATGACTCTTCCTTTCACTTGAACACTTAGAGGCCATTGTAGGGTTATTAATTGGCCACTTTCAATATTGTTGTTTCCAAGGAATAGGGAGGCCTGAGGAGGGGGAAAGAGATGAGGGAACAGGTGCCTGATGGAGCAATCAGAGCACACACACAACATTTATTAAGTTTGCCATCTTATGTGGGCATGGTTTGTGGCACTGCATAACAATTACAATAGTAACATCAAAGATCACTGATCACAGATCACTATAGCAGATGTAATAATGATAAAATTTGAAATATTATGAGAATTGCCAAAAAACGTGACAGAGACACAAAGTGAGTAAATATTGTTGGAAAAATGGCACTGATAGACCTCCTCAATGAAGTCTGGCAATGCTCAATTCAATTTATAAGATTTATATAAAAAACCTCAATAAAGTGAAACAATAAAACAAGTATGCCTATACCAAGAAGTGTGATTGCTGAATCATCTGGTAATAATATGTTTAGTGTTTTAAGAAACTGCCAAGCTGTCTTCCAAAATGGCTGGACCATTTTACATTCCCACCAGCAATGAAAGGGAGTTGCTATTGCTCAGTATTCTCAGCAACATTTGGTAATGTCAACATTTTGGATTTTCTCCATTCTAATGGGTGTGTAGTAGTATCTTATTGTTGTTTTCATTTTCAATTCTCTAATGACATATGATGTTGAGTATCTTTTCATATGCTTATCTGTATATCTTCTTTGGTAGGTGTTTGTTCAGATCTTTTGCCCATTTTTAATTGGGATGTGGTTTTCTTGTTGAGTTTTAAGAGTTCTTTGTGTATTTTGGATAACAGTCCGTTATCAGATTTATCTTTTATAAATATTTTCTCCTAGGGGCGCCTGGGTGGCGCAGTCGGTTAAGCGTCCGGCTTCAGCCAGGTCACGATCTCGCGGTCCGTGAGTTCGAGCCCCGCGTCGGGCTCTGGGCTGATGGCTCGGAGCCTGGAGCCTGTTTCTGATTCTGTGTCTCCCTCTCTCTCTGCCCCTCCCCCGTTCATGCTCTGTCTCTCTCTGTCCCAAAAATAAATAAAAAAACGTTGAAAAAAAAATTAAAAAAAAATAAATAAATATTTTCTCCTAGATTATGGCTTGTCTTCTCATTCTTTTGATGGCCAATTGATTTAAAAAATTTTTTTAAACATTTATTCATTTTTGAGAGACAGAGACAGAGCGTGAGCAGGGGAGGAGCAGAGAGAGAAGGAGACACAGAATCTGAAGCAGGCTCCAGGCTCTGAGCTGTCAGCACAGAGCCCGACACGGGGCACAAACACAAATCATGAAATCATGACCTGAGCTGAAGTCAGATGCTTAACCAACTGAGCCACCCAGGCACCCCTAAATTAACATGTGTTAACTAGATCCCTGGAGGCACTGGATGGTGAACCTAGGTTTAATAAAAGGCCATAAAAATTTTGAAATAGAGAAGTTTATTACTCACAGGTCCTAGAGGGGGTACATAGCATACCTTGAAGGACCACACCAGGAGGTTAAGGCAGGGTGCAGACTGAGAGCTCGCAGAACCTATTGCACATGCCTTTATTAAGGTCTGCAGGTGGAGTACTTTGGGGTTCCCAGGCTAAGACTGGATTGGTCTATTCAAACTCAAAAGAGCGGGTTTTGGTAAACATTGCAGAGGTGTTATCTAAAGAGTGCACAAGGGGAACGCCCGCCCAGGGGGTGGCAGCGAGAATGCTTATCCCAAGGGCTACTGGGAGAATCATATCAGGAACTTACATATACTTGTGAATAAGTGGGCTCTTATCTAGGGCGTACACTCTTGGGAGGGGCCAGTATCAGTTTAAGATCCCTGTAGGCTACTAAGCCACACAAAATAATTGCTGAGACAGCAACATTACGGACTAGTTTAGATAAACTCTCCACAAACTCTTAGAAGAAAACATAGGAGTAAATCTTCATGGCCATGGGTTAGGCAATAGTTTTTAAATTAAAAAAATTTTTAAGGTTTATTTGAGAGAGAGAAAGGAGAGACAGAGAGACAGACCACGAGCGGGAAAGGGGCAGAAACAGAGGCAGACACAGAATCCGAAGCGGGTTCCAGGCTCCAAGCTGACAGCAGAGAGCCCAATGGGAGGCTTGAACCCATGAACCGCAAGATCATGACCTGAGCCAAAGTCGGACACCCAACCAACTGAGCCACCCAGGCACCCCAGTTTAAAAACTTTTTTAATTTATTTATTTTATTAAAAATTTTTTAATGTTTATTTATTTTTGAGAGAGACGGAGCATGAGCAGGGCAGAGAGAGAGGAAGACACAGAATCCAAAGCAGGCTCCAGACTGCACGCTGTCAGCACAGAGCCCCATGCAAGGCTCGAACTCACAAACTGTGAGATCATGACCCGAGCTGAAGTTGGCCAATCAACCAACTGAGCCACCCAGGTGTCCCTTTAATGTTTATTTTTGAGAGAGACACAGAGAGAGAGAGTGCACCTGCACAAGCACTCCAGAAGGTGAGAGGCAGAGAGAGAGAGGGAGACAGAAAATTCAAAGCAAGCTCTATGCTGTCAGCACAAAGCCAAATGCAGGGCTCAAACCCACAAACTGTGAGATCATGACCTGAGCCCAGGTCTGACACTTAACCAACTGAGGCACCCAGGTGCCCCCAAATTTAAAGCATTTGTGCTTCATAGGACACTATCAAGAAAGTTAAAAGGGGGGCGCCTGGGTGGCGCAGTCGGTTAAGCGTCCGACTTCAGCCAGGTCACGATCTCGCGGTCCGTGAGTTCGAGCCCCGCGTCAGGCTCTGGGCTGATGGCTCAGAGCCTGGAGCCTGCTTCCGATTCTGTGTCTCCCTCTCTCTCTGCCCCTCCCCCGTTCATGCTCTGTCTCTCTCTGTCTCAAAAATAAACGTTAAAAAAAAAAATTAAAAAAAAAAAAAAAGAAAGTTAAAAGGTAATAATCTACAGAATGGGAGAAAATATTTACAAATCATGTATCTGGTAACGGAGTTGTATCCAGAATATGTAAAGAACTCTTGGGGCACCTGGGTGACACAGTCAGTTAAATGTCCGACTCTTGATCTTGTCTCATGTCATGATCTCACAGTTGGTGAGCTCCAGCCCAGCATCAGTTTCTGCGCTGACAGTGTGGAGCCTGCTTGGGATTCTGTCTCTTCTCTCTGCCCCTCCCCCGCTTGTGTGTGTATGTGCGCATGCACGTGCGTGCACACACACACTCTCTCTCTCTCTCTCAGAAATAAATAAACTTTAAAAAATTAAAAAAAAAACTCTTAAGGGGTGCCTGGGTGGCTCAGTTGGTTAAGCATCTGACTCTTGATTTCAGCTCAGGTCATGATCTCACGGTTTGTGAATTTGAGCCCCATGTCGGGCCCCGCGCTGATGGTGTAGAGCCTACCTGGAATTCTCTCTGTCCCTCTCTCTCTGTCCACTCTCTCTCTCTCTTTCTGTCTCTCAAAATAAATAAATAAACTTAAAAAAAAAGAACTCTCACAACTCAACAATAAAAAGATAAATAGCCTAACTTAAGAATGGGTAAAGGATTGGTAATGAGACAGATGGTAGCTACACTTGTGGCAAAGTGAACATAGTATAATTTGTAAACTTGTCAAATTGCTGAGTTGTACACTTGAAACTAATGTAACATTGTGTGTCAACTATACTCAAATAAAAAATAAATATATAGATATAAATGGGTAAAGGATCTAAGAAGGAATTTCCCCAAAGAAAATATACAAATGTCCAGTAATCACATGGAAAGATTCTTGTCATCATTCGTCATTATGAAAAGCAAATCAAATCCACAGTGTGATGCTACACTTTGCACCCCCTTAGGATGGCTCTAGTCAAAAAGCCAGGTCATAACAAGTGTTGAAGATATGGAGTGGTTGGAACCCTCATACACTGCTGGTGGGAATGTGAGATGGTGCAGTGGCTTGGGAAAACTGCTGGGTACTTCTTCAAAATGTTGAACACGAAGTTACTATATGATACAACCATTATGCTCCTAGGTATATACTTGAGAAATGAAAACATGTATCCACACAAAACTGGCTCCTGAATTTTCATAGCACCATTACTCCTAATAGCCAAGAACTAGAAGCATTCAAAATGTCCATCAACTGATGACGGACAAATAAAATGTGAAATATCCATACAGTAAAATACTATTTGCCCATAAGAATGAATAAAGAGGTGATAAAACATGGACAAACCTTGAAAACATAATGCTAAGTGAAAGAAGCCATTCACAAAAGACCACATACTATACAAGTTCATTTATATGAAATGTCCAGAATAGACAAATCCATAGAGGCAGAGACAGATTAATGGTTTCCAGGGGATGAAGGGAAAGGGGAATGATTGCAAATGGCTACATGCTCTCGTTTTTTTTTGGGGGGGTTAACGAAAATTTTCTGAAATTAGTTACTGGTGATGATTGCACAATCTGTGGATATACTAAAAACCACTGAGCTGTATACACACTATCAGTGTGGAGCCTGCTTGGGATTCTCTCTCTCTCTCTCTCTCTCTCTCTCTCTCTCTCAAAATAAATAAACTTAAAAAAAATTTAAGATAAATCACCAAACTGTTTCCAATAAAGAACTCCAGGAGCATAAAGGGCTGAGTGCTCAGAGAAAAATGAAGACCAGTAAACAGAGGAACAGAGAAAGAAAGGGAGAAACCACTGTTTTCCCCCAAACTGGTCCATCTGTGCTGCCTGACACAAGTCAAGGTATTACTCTTTTTTTTTTTTTACTTTATTTATTTATTTGTTGGGGGGGGAGGGGCAGAGAAAGAGGGAGAGACAGTAACCCAAGCAGACTCTGTGCTGTCAGCACAAAGTCCAACACGGGGCTCAAACCCACGAACCACAAGATCATGACCTGAGCCGAAGTCAGACGCTTAATTGACTGAGTCACCTAGGTGCCTCCCTCAGCCTTTCTTTTTGCCCTCAGCCCTGGCAATGACAGTCACATCTGTCCCCACCTGCTCCAGCCCTTACTAGGGGTGCATCCTCTCCCCATTTCCTATCACCCTCTCTGCCCCAAATTGACCCTGGTTCCTGGTACCCACTCTTCCCTGGGAAGAGTCTCCAGTCTATTTTTCCAAACACCATTCCCCGGAAGCCCCAGTTAGCTGCCCTACTGTGATGACGAAAACAACGCTATTCTCAGTTGCTGCTTAGGCAGGATAACCCTGTTCACAACCCAGAGTCTGGACAACTGGGTAAGGACTTGAGTTTAGGATACCTGTTGTAAGTTCCAGCTTTAGCTCCTCCTCTTCCTGCACCTTTTAAAATATCCACTAGGGGCGCCTGGGTGACTCAGTCAATTGACTAACGAACTGGGTTTCAGCTCAGGTCATGATCCTGGGATCATGGGATTAGGCCTCAAGTTGGTCGCTGCACCAAGTGTGAAGCCTCTTTAGTATTCTCTCTCTTCTCTCTCTCTCTCTCTCTCTCTCTCTCTCTCTCCCTCTTCTCCTCTCCTCCACTCGTGTACTCTCTCTCTCTAATAAAAAAAATTTAGGGGCACCTGGGTGGTTCAGTCAGACTTCAGCTCAGGTCATAATCTCACGGTTTTTGAGTTCGAGCCCCACACCCGGCTCTCTGTTGTCAGCACAGAGCCTGCTTCAGATCTTCTGTCTCCCTCTCTCTCTGCCCCTCCCCTACATGTGCTCTCTCTCTGTCTCTCTCAAAATAAATGAACTTAAAAAATAAAATAAAATAAAATAAAATAAAATAAAAATAATTTTAAGGGCGCCTGGGTGGCTCAGTGGGTTAAGCATCTGACTTAATTTTGGTTCAGGTCATGATCTTGCAGGATCAAGCCCCATGTTGGGTTCTGCACTGGCAGCATGAAGCCTGCTTGGGATATTGTCTCTCCCTCTCTCTCTGCTCTTCCCCCGCTCACACTCTTCTCTCTCTCTCAAAATACATAAACGTTTAAAAATTAAAAAAAAATATATATCCACTTAGAGGGGCACCTGGCTGTCTCACTCCATAGAGCACTTGACTCTTGATCTCAAGGTTGTGAGTTCGAGCCCCACGTTGGGTGTAGAGATTACTTAAAAACAAAATCTTTAAATAAATAAATAAATAAATAAATAAATAAATAAATAAATAAATAAAATATCCACTTAGAGTTAAGTCCAGGAAAAGTTAGTGACCTCCACTCTAAAGAACAGCTACCCTGCTCTCTATCTCCTGCTGTTTTGTGACCTTGGACAGAGGACTTGCCTTTCCCCACCCCACACCCCCACCCTGCCACCACTCAATGCACCCTCACTTCTGGGATCTGTAAGTAACAATAAATCTTATGACTTTTCCTTTGTGTGGGTATACTGAAACTGCACCTTTGATCAAAACAACTCTTTGTGTCTCACTTCTCCAAAGGGGAATGGGAGCTCAGATATTGAGGGAGCTACGTGTTGACCCCATGTGGGTGGCTTTTGCCCTTATTTATCAGGTCATATCTACATATTATATATAAGGCATCATGCCCAATGTGGGGCTTGAATTCATGACCCCGAAATCAAGTCACATGTTCCACTGACTAAGTCTGCCAGGTGCCCCTCCATAATCAATGCAATACACCACGTTGGGCTTCTCAACTCTCTAATTCTTCTCACCTCCAGACCACACTGTCTCTGAAATCTGCCAGAGCAAAGGAGAAGTGGAGAGCTGAAGAGTTGTTCCCACTGAATGCATGGTGGGAGGTGGGAGGTGGTGCTCAAACCTAGACCATTTGAACTGCTACTGTGAACATTACATCGTACCTCCATTGACCTAGAAGTGGTAGGCAGGGCAAAAAAGAAATCTGCATTTTGCATCTGTGTTTTCGAAATTTTTTACATTATATCTATACATTATTATAATGTAATTAAGTTTATAAGTTACATATACTTTGCATTTATTTATTTATATTCTTGATAGTTAACTCTTTTTTAATCCTGCCTTCTATATGAGAATTCCAGTTCACTCAGGTTGTGCTTAGAAGAACCAAGACAAGGGGTTCTTTTCCTCCATAGGGTAAACTCTGGCTCTCCCATGGACCAGCAGCAGTAATGGGGTAGTGAACTGAGGGCATCAGCCTCCCTTCCAGGAACCTTTCAAATTCTGTGTATCGTTTCACCAAGCCTGTGTGGGTGTGTGGGTGAGCAATTCTTTGGCTTTCTGCAGTGTGGGGTCTCCTTGCCCCCATCCTCCCCCTGATGCCTTATACACCCCCTAAATAGCCAATCCAATCTGTAGCTGTGGCTGGCTTCCTACCCACCAGTTAAAGCCAGACTCCTTAGCCTGGCCACAGTCACGCTGGCCACACCCAGAACCTCCAGTGTCACCCTTTTTGCTACAGCACAGGCTCCTGGCTGAATCTTACAACTCTCAGACCTCCCTGTCTCCACGCCTGCTTTGCCCACCCCCTATTCCTCTTTGCTGCTTGGAAAACTCGCGATACTTTCTTTGAGACCGTGATAAACCTAAGTCTCCTAGAAGGCAAAACCAATCCTGTCCGGTGGTCCACATCACGTCCACTTCTTGCAGAAATCCTGTTATATCTGCCCCGACAAACCCAGGACTTAAAAATTCTTACCAGCCCAGGATACTAACATCAGCACCAGCAAAAGTCTGCTAAAGAAATAGTCCTTACATGTATTTGCTCAAACTTAAGTCTGCCAAACCCTTTTTATCGTCATCAGCCCTTGTCACCTCCAATATCCGTGTACAGGTAAAAACGAAGATGTAGTACAACTACATTTTACAGATGAACATATGGGGCTCGGGTGGTGTAAGCTATGTAGTGTGGCCTCCACTCCTAATCGGGGGCGCCCTGAGGCTGCCCGTCCACAGTCGCTCAGCGGGGGTCAGCCCTGCAGCATCCTATCAATGCTGCAAAAGACGCTCAGCCACTGCATCCCCACCATCAGGTCGCCACTTTCCGTCCAAAGGGATGAAAGTCGCCACTTCCCGCCCAAAGTGGCAACCAATCAAAAGCTATTTCGCCGGTCAAGAAATGGCAACTGAGGTCGGATCGTGGGACCCACCCCCTGAAGCAGTCGGAGCCAATGGTAATCGCGTGGGCAGAGAGCCAATGAGGACGCGGCACGCGGCTTGGCAGGCAGCAGTTGAGCGCGTCTTTAATCTGAGAGGAGGTGATACCACAGTGCGGCCAGAAGGCGACCACCATGGTACGGCGGGCAGCCTGGGGCGGGAGGCCAGGGGGAAGCTTGAGGGACAGACCTAGGTGGCAGTGGGGTGCAGGGGTGCCCCGACTTGGCAGCGCCAGGATGCTGGTACTACCCGGGATCAAGTCCAGAGCTTGTGGGTCTGGGGTTAGCGCCTGCCACCGTTACCCTTCGCTCATACTTCCCTAAGCAACACCAAGTGTTGTGCTCGAATTCTCTCCTACTTGCCCCTGTTACTTTGTGGGCTGACCAGGGCACTTATATAGATAGGCATTATTTACAACGTATTGAAATAAGAATGATAGAAAACGGTATATGCTGAAAAATCTTGCTTCCTCCATTAGATAGGGTTTGGTATGTATGTATTTGAATATATATATGTATGCGTATATATATATATATATATATATATATATATATATATATACACACACACACATACTTTTTTTATATGTATACATACATACATACATACATACATACATACATTTTTTGGTTGGTTTATACTTAGAATTTTCTTAGAGCCAAAGGAATCGAACAGGAATAGATATGTATATATCACCCCTTCTTGCACCAAAAATAGCACACAGTATACACTCTTGCACCACGTTTTTTCATTGTATGAAAAATCCAGTGCCCTCCGAGTCAGCATACAAAGATTTGCTTCGTACTTTACTGCCACATAGTACTCTCATGTGTGGTTGTAGATTTTTCAGCCTGTTCCGTGTCTCTGAATACTTGGATTTTTCCCCAGTCTTCTATACATGAAACTGCAATGAGTAATCTGTGCCTGTGCTGTTTTGACTGGTGTAGGTGTATTTGGGATGCCAGAAGTGGATTACTATGGTTTTGTAGATCTTGTCAGATCCCCTTTTATCAGCAATATGTGAGAATTTCTGTCTTCCCACAGCAGACTAAGCTTCTGCCCTTAATTTGTGCATTTTTATATCCTCAGCTCATAGATCTACTAGGTAGTTGTTGAGTTAACCCATTAATAGTTTACACATCAGTGGAACCCAACCAACACCTCTGTCATTGTATACTTCCAAAACAAGTGGTGCCTAAGAGGAGTCTTATGTGGAGAGCAGCCAGAATAATCCTGTACATATTATATACACACACACATATATACACACATATAACTGTATATATACAAACTATATAATTCACTGTATAATAATTCATACTGACCTCTGTATTCTTCCTCTGTAAAGCCTCTGGTTTTGAGGCCTCTCCTATTGGTCATTGTACAGCATGAAATAAAACTGCTCAAAAAAATTATTTGTAGAGGTGAATTATTCCAAGTGTAAAGGAAAGCTATCTTCTATTGCCAGACAGGTAAAAGGAAGCTTCAGGATTAGAAGATATTTGTGCATTTCATCATTTTTAGGAGCTATTATTAGCAGAGGCTTTGTCTTAAAGAAGAAAAACACCATGATTAATACTTTCAGAAGAGCTATTCTGTCATTGTTGCTTGATACGATAGGGTCTTCTGAAGTTGAAATGCCTAAAATTTGATTTTTAAAGTTTATAGTACTTAGTTGAATCAACTAAGTTAGGAAACTTCTGGGGAGGGGGAGGTGGTGACAAGTTAGTGTAAATATAACCCAAAAGAACTTACATTGAGAAAATGTTGGCCATTTTAGGTACTTTCTCTTTGTTAGAAGAGTTTGTGTCTGAAAATGATTTTAATAGGAATCCTGGTTGGGGGGGGCGCCTGGATAGTTCAGTTGGTTAAGTGTCGACTTCTAGTTTTGGCTTAGGTCATGATCCCCTGATTAGTGAGTTCAAGCCCCAACTCTGTCTCAGCGCTGGCAGCACAGAGCCTGCGTGGGATTCTCTATCCCTCCCTCCCTGTCCCTCCCCCGCTTGTGGTCTCTCAAAATAAACATGTAAATATGTTCATATTTAATATAAGTTAATGTAATTTATAAATTTATACTTTTTATAATTTTTGTATTATATATTTATATTACATATTTATGTTATATATTATATATAATATAATTACTTATATATAATTATATGTTATATACATTTATAAACATGTAAATATGTTTATAAATGTTTGTATTTAATATAAATAATGTTTATATAATATATAAATAAATATAAATATATATTATTTAATAATAAATAAACATTTAAAATTATAATAATAATAAAACAGAATAGGAATCCTAGCAGCAGACATTTTGTTTAAAATCCCTGATGGGGCGCCTGGGTGGCGCAGTCGGTTAAGCGTCCGACTTCAGCCAGGTCACGATCTCGCGGTCCGTGAGTTCGAGCCCCGCGTCAGGCTCTGGGCTGATGGCTCAGAGCCTGGAGCCTGTTTCCTATTCTGTGTCTCCCTCTCTCTCTGCCCCTCCCCCGTTCATGCTCTGTCTCTCTCTGTCCCAAAAATAAATAAACGTTGAAAAAAAAAATTAAAAAAAAAAAATCCCTGAGCCTCATCGCAAAGTTGAGTACCTTCTGGAGAATTTGTCCCTGCCTCTAAAGGTAATTTTTTTCTGGCTCACTATTGCAGTTTGGAATCAGAATTAGAATATCAGCCATGATATTTCACTTATTAAAAACAAGTCTTTCACTTATTAAAAACAAGACCAGAAGCAGAAATTTTAGGCTTCAGACTGTTAGTTCTAAAAGCTAGTTGATTACAGTGCTGAGTTAGGAAGTTAGAAACAACTTGAAGTAGTTTGAGATTTCTGAACTGTAATGTGATCATAATTAGATGATGGAGAAATAATACCCATGCTTGAAATGATCTGGGCTTGCTGTCAGGAGTTCTGGGGGTGGAGGCGGCTGAGGGTCTTGGCCTTGCTGTTCCAGGGGTGTGGCGATGGTGTCAGGAGCAGGGCTTCTCAGGGATGTGGGGTCCACTCTCCCCTCCCACTACCGATCAAACTCTTACTTGAATTATTTGGAATTTATTTAGACTTGTCTTATGGTTGGTGGAGAATATGGTCTGTCTGGTAAATGTTCCCTGTGCATATGAGAAGAATGTATTCTGCTGTGTTGGGTGGAGGGTCCTCTAATGTAATTTAGCTCCATGTAGTTGATATTGTTTGCCGATCTTCCCTACCCTGACTGATTTCCATCTAGTTCAGTCAGTTATGAGAGAATGTTGAAATCTTCTATTGCAGATTGTCTATTTCACCTTTCCCCTCTGTTTGTATTTGTATATTTTGAAGCTCTGTATGGAGAAGCTGTGACTCTAATGATACATAACCATTATGGATTGTTATGTCTTCCTGTTGAATTGGTCGCTTTATCATTATGAGACGACCGTCTTTCCTTAGAAAAATTCTTTGCTTTGAAAGCAACAGTATTGGTCCTGGCTTGTGCTATCGCACCCTGCTCACTACCGTGCTGCATGTCCTTTTCCACCTGGGCTTCCCTGCAGGCCAGGTGCTGTCAACCAGGTATTGCTCAGGCAGCCCCCCCCTTCACCAAGGAGAATGCCAAGAACTTCGAGACTCTGAGGTCTCGCTAATACACCCAGCAGTGGGTTAGAGCCCACTTTGGCACTCCTGGAGAAGTGGGGGATGAGTGGCTAAGTAGGAGACTCCAGGCTTGTCACCTCATCTCTGTGTGCCTGAGAGCCATCCTGCCCTGCCATGTGCCTGTGCACTCCTCCCAGCCCTGCTGCTCAGCCTCATCCAGGGCGTGTTTCCTCTAAACCTGCTTGAAGAAATGCCTGATGGGTGCCCATCCAATCCATCCCAGCTCCCTTCTGGCAGACGAAGGCCAGCCTGTATCGCTAATAAGCCAGTGTCATCAGAAAATAAAGTGAAATGAAAACTGCACTGTTCATGCAGCCATTCTAGCTTGCCTGTGGTTTAGCCTTAGCCTGGTATATTGTTTTCCATCCTTTACTCTTTAACCTATCTCTGGGCTTCTTGTACTTAGCTTATAGTTAGGTCTTATTTTTTTCTCTGACAATATGCCTGTTAATTAGGTATTTTCATTTAATTTGCAACGATGTTTAATGTGATGATTAGTATGGTTGGGTTTTAATCTGCCAGGTTAATGTTTGTTTTCTGTTTATCTCCTGTTTGTTCCCCCTTCCCTCTTTTTTCCTACCTCTTTGGATTTTTATAATTCCATTTTATCTTTTTTTTTTTTTATTAGCTTTGTGGCTATACCACTTCATTTTATCTTTTTGTGGTTGCTTTGGGGATTATAGAGCACATTTCCAGTCTATTGCAGTCTGCTTTCAAGTGATACTATACCATGTCCCAGCAGTATACTTCCATTTGTGCCACTGTTGGTTTTATCTTATTTTATGTCTTTAAGTTTATTTGAGAGAGAGAGAGAGAGAGAGCACGAGAGTACATGGGAGGGGAATAGAGAGAGGGAGAGAGAATCATAAGCAGGCCCCACACTGTGAATGCAGAGCCCGATGTGGGGCTTGAACTCAAACTGTGAGATCATAACCTGAGCCAAAACCAAGAGTTGGACACTCAACCGAATGAACCACCCAGGTGCCCTGGTGGTATTTTAATTTTATGTGAATTATGAGCCCCATAATAAATCATTGTTTTTGCTTTAACATTCAATTGTATATATTTTTTATTTTCATTTAAAAATTTTGTTTGTTTTTGAGAGAGTGCATGTGTATGCACTCAAGCTGGGGAGGGTCAGGGAGAAAGGTGGACAGAGGGTCCAAAGTGTGCTATGTACTGACAGCAGAGAGCCTGATGTGGGGCTCAAACTCACAAACTGAGATCATGACCTGAGCTGAAATCAGATGCTTGACTGACTGAGCCACCAGGCGCCCCTAACATTCAATTATATTTTTAAAATATAATAAAAAGTCTTCTATGTTTGCCCACATATTCAGCAGTTTTGGTGTTCTTCATTCCTTTGTGTAGTTCCAATGTTCCATCTAGTGTTTTCCTTCTGTCTGGTGTAATTCCCTTAATATTTCTTGTAGTAGTGATCTGCTGATTATTAATTCCCTCAGTTTTTGATGTATGAAAAAGTCTTTACTTTGCTTCTTTAAAAAAAGATTTTTTTTAACGTTTTACTTATTTTTGAAAGACAGAGAGTGACAGAGCAGGGGGGATGCAGAGACAGGGACACAACAGAATCTGAGGCAGGCTCCAGGCTCTGAGCTGTCAGCACAGAGCCCTACATGGGGCTTGAACTCACGAACTGTGAGATCATGTCCAGAGCCGAAGTCGGATGCTCAACCAACTGAGCTACCCAGATGCCCCTATTCCAGTACTTTTCTGTCATCCTCCAATCTCTTCCAGCAGTTAATTCCATCCAGTGTATTTTTCACTTCAGGCATTCTTTTTTTTTATCATTAACAGTTCAATTTAGGTGATTTTTATATCATTCCTCATTTTTTCTTCTACCTTCCTGAGCATCTGGATACATAATAGCTATTTTAATGTCCTTGTCTACTAGTTCTGTCATCTGTCATTTATGGATCTGTGGGTCTGTTTGTATCGATTATTTTTTCTTTTCATATGGTCACATACTGTGTGTATGTGCATGCACATGTGTGCGCACACACGCATGTATGTTTATACCTGTAAATTTAGATTGATATTGTGAATTTTAAATTGTTGGGTGCTAAGGTTTTTCTGTTTTTGTTTGTTCTTTTTGGTATTCCCTTAAATATTTTTAGGCTTTTTTTCTGGGGTGCTATTAAATATCTAGAAACAATTTGCTCCTTTTGAGGCTTGTTTTTAAGCTTTAGGTGAGTTCCAAACAGCCTTTAGTATAGGCCTCTTTTAATGTTTATTTTTGAGAGAGAGAGGGCGTGCAAGATCAGGGGAGGGGCAGAGAGAGGGAAACAGAGGATCTGAAGCAGGCTCTGCACTGACAGCACAGAGCCCAACGTGAGGATCGAACTCATGAACCATGAGCTCATGACCTGAACCAAAGTTGGACGCTTAACCGCCTGAGCCACCCAGGCACCCCAGCGTAGGCCTCTTTTGACCCCACCACTGAGGACTCCCTTCAGGGCTATGTGAGTTAGGAGACCTTACCATCATGACAAATGTGAGCTGAGAAGTCCCTCACACTTGAGTAGTGAGTGGTGCCCCACTGTAGACTCAAGTGGGACTCTCTGTTGGCATCCACAGAGCTCATTCCGTGCAGCTCTCTCCTGTCCATGGTTTCTACCTGCCTTGGCCTCCCTGAACACTGAATTATTTCTCCACTCAGGGAGGTCCCTGGCTGGGCTTTGAGTTTCCTCCCCGCCATCCCAATGCAGCCTAGAAGCACCCCAGGAGTATTCTGGGGAAATGCTAAGGCTGCTTACATTGTAAGGACTACACAGGAAACTGCTGGTTTTGGCAGGCTTTACTCTTGACTTTCTGCAGCTATGACAGCTTTCGTTGGGCCCTGAGGACAACCAGGTACATGTGACCCCAACTCCAATGACCACACCTCAGAGCCACGTTCTCTCACCCTGGCTCTTCTGAACCTGCCTCCCCATGGACGTTGCTCTGGGGACTGAGAAGCAGCAGAGACCCTGAGGCTTTGCTGGGGCTCCAGGTGCCTCCCAGATGCTAGTTCAGCCTGAGCGCCAGCCCTGGTCTTCCCCAGCTGGCCTTTGTTGCTCCACCGCCAAACTGCCAGCACACCCCTGGTCACCAGGGACCCATGAGAAAGAAGCCCCTTGCCTCCCTGGGGTGGGTACTCCGAAATCCTTGCCTCTGCCCTGGGAGCAGGAAGGAGTTTGGCTCCTACAGCCCTTGTTCCTCCCCTACTGATATGGGGCTGTGGGGGGTGGGGGATTTCTCCAGCAGGCAGGACTCAGACCCTGAAAGATACCAGGCCAGCCCGCTGGGGGTCTTTGTGTCCTTTGGGACGTGCAGATGCCCTGACAGGTTCTTAGATATAACCTTGGGTAGCAGATGGACAGCTTCCCTAACCCCATGGCTCCAGTGAGCAGGTTCCAGGGCTGGGGGGTTAATGAGGAGGCGTATAGAAGATCCCAAAGGATCCAGTGACCACTAACTCAACCTCTTCACCTTCTCCTCCCCATCCCAACCCTCCACACCCCAAGGGCTACTACCAAGAAGGAGCTGATGCTCATAAGCTGGGCAGGTGTGAGACCAAAGGGTGCCTGTGCCCTTGCCTGGGGTGCCAGGGGGTTGGATTAACTTCCTACACACCCCTCATTCCATGGATGAGGCCCAGAGTTGGGTAGGAGCCCACCTCAGGCAACCCAACATGGGAGCAGCTGACCCCTCTTGTCAGGCTTCTTTCTACCTTGCTTTAGACTCCAGTTGCACAGACCCCAGCGGGGCACAGCTGAGAGGGAGGGGTTCTACCTAAGATGGGGTGTAGGTAGGGGGAGGAGGGCCGGAGTCCGCCATTGCCAGTGGGAGGGTCAGTGCTGACAGCTGGTGAGTAGGCCACCTCTGAAAACACTGGTGATGGAGGCTGGGAGAGAGTTCTTTAGACCTAGACACAGCAGGAGCCCCACTGGACCATTGCCCTGTCATGTGGGTATCCCAGGGGCTCCCCTTCTCTGTGGCTCCTGTTCTGCTGCAGGTCTCTATACGAAACTGGCTTCTCTGGCTCCCCCAGGCAGCATCCTGCTAGAGCTGGAGTCAGGGGAGAGACAGTCTGTCTGGGAGTAGGAGGGTGGAATTCTCCCCTCCCCCATACCTGCTCCTGCTGGGGCTTTGCCCAGGAGGTCCCCAAGGTGGGCCCCCACCCCCACCCCACAACCAGCGGGGAACAGCTGCAGGCCTCAGGAACAGGCCAGTGAGTGGGAGACCGGAGCCTTGGCACGGTCACTCTGGTGTCGGTGTCTGGCTCCCAGACTGGGTCCCCTCTAAGACACCTGGGCAGCCATGCACGGGGGTGCAGAAGCTGGTTCTGTCTGCTCGGGGTTGGTGGTCACCTTCGGAGCCTTTGCCTGCAAATGAGAACATCATATCAGGGCTCTGACCAACATCCTCCAAAGTGTAACAGAACCCAAGGATCTGGACGGGTCCGTGGCTCACCTCCTCATACTTGGTCCTCCAGTAGAAATGGGCTTCTTCGTCCACATACAACAGCAGCAGATCACAGAAGAAGGTGATCTGGGAAAGGCAGGGCAGACCTGTGCCCTGGCCCTCAACTTGCCCTTCTACCACCTCCCCGGCCCTCACCACAAGACAACGTTATGCACGGGAGAGGAGTGGGGGGCGGGGGGTGGGGCTCAGGTATGCACTCGGGCAGGCCTGGGCACGCAGTTGCAACCAAAGGGAGCCCACGTTAGTCAGACTCACCACACCCAGCCAAGCTGCTCCGGTGCCCAGAGTGATGGTCGTGGGGATGAGGCCGAACTTCCCTGCCTGAGACCGACCTGGGCTGAGCCTCTAGAGCTATGACCGTCTCCCCCTCCTACTCCTACCACCCATTGCCTTCACCCAACACCTCCTACCTGCCCAGTGACAAGGATGTCGAAGCGGATCCCATAGAGCTTGAGCAGACTCCGAGCCTCCACACCTGAGGCTTTCCACCAGTGAGTGGCTGTCCTGAGGGTAGGAAAGTCTGGTGGCTTGCTCTGCTGCCACTCCTGGGCTGGGCTGGTCCTCCCAGGCCTCCTTCTTACCCATCCATTGATTCTAAAAACCCCCATCCCCAGCTGTCTCCCCCTGTGCCATTGCTGAGGACCCAGGGAAAAGGCAACCTGGGACCTGCCCCGTAGAAGCTCCCTGCCTGCTGAGGGGACAGAGGGGACAGCAGGATCCCTACATAGACACTATTACTGGGGGAGGGGGCAGGTAGGGAGGCAAGATCTGGGCTGTGTGAGTCCAAAGGGCGAGGGGGAACTCACTACCCCTAGAAACTGGGTGGGAAAGGCTTTCTACAAGGGATACTTTGAGGCTGGTCTTCCAGGGGTCAGGAAGGAGTGTTCTAGACAGAGAAAGTAGGACAGGTAAGAGCACAGAGGTGCAGGAAGCAGAATGTGGGTAGGGAGCCAGCCCCTCATCATTGCAAAGGGCCGGGGAGGTCAAGGAAGCCAGGCCAGGAAAAGCCCAGTGAGCAATGTCAAGGGACATGGTCTCTAGGCCTGGGGGCTGTGTGCGCGTATGTGTGACAATGACCAGGTGACAGGAAGTGACAAGGATTCCCGGCAGGTTGAGGGAGACCTGTTTAGGAGACTCAAAGACATGACAATAAATGCAACACAAGATCCCTGAAAGCATCCTGGATCAGAAAATAAAAAGATAAAGGACTATTATTGGCATGGTTGGAGAAATTCAGAGTAAATATTCGATTTACTCTGCCAATGTTAAATGTATTGAGTGTGACTGTGGTACCGTGGTCACGTGGGTAAGGTCCTCATTCTCAGGACAGTGTTGAGAGGAAGAGTGTCAGATGTCTGCCACTTACTCTAAAATGCTTCCCTTTGAAATCTATCTAACTATATCCAGCTCGTTCTAGAGAGGGAGAGAGAAAGCAAATGTGGCAAAATGATAAAAAATAAAACCCAAACCAAAAAAACCCTAGTGAACCCAGATAGAGGGTATATGGCTTTGCATTTTTATGTAGGTTTTTGACATTGTTGAGATAAGACCTAAGGGAAAAGTAAAAAAGAACCCCCCCCCCGCCGCCAGCCGAGGAGGGAGGTGCTAGAGGCAGGGTGGGGTGGGAGAGGGGCTGGGGGGTTGAGGAGTCCCAGGGAACAGAAGGGGGATGGGATCAGGAGGGAGGCTGGACAGAGCCTGTGCTGGGGGACCAGAGCTTAGGACACCCCTCCTGCCCCTGGGGCCCTCCTCACACACACAATGGAATCTCCAGAGAGCTGGGCCAGGGTGTGGCCAGTCCTGGTTGCCACAGGACAGTGGGGGGACCTGGCTAAGGAACAGCAGGAGGGCAGTAGGGGCCGCACCTGAAGTTGTAGCTCCTCTCCTGCAGCTGGAAGGAATAGTGGGGCCGACAGTCGGAGCCCCCAGCATCCAGGTCACAATCCCAGTGGACTCGGACGCCCACAGCACCTCCCTGCACACAGCACATTGCTCGCTGCTTCACCAGCACGCAGGCCCCGGGACCCTCTCCCCGAGCCTTCCTGGAACTCTTCCCCCCATGGACCCACCAGCAATGCCAGGTCCTCAAAGACCCCTCCAGCTGCAGCCACGAGATCCCCAATGCGGAACACAGGGCAGTAAGGGCTGTAGCGTGAGTCGTAGCGACAGCGCTTGAAATAAGTGGCGTCCCAGGTGTCTAAGGCATTGGACCTGGGGGTGGGGGTGGGGGATGGGACAGACGGTCAGGTAAGACAGGACCCAAGGAGGGTCTGGGGCCAGCAGGACACACCCACACTTACTTGGAGAAGTTGAACTTGCTGAAGGTGACAGTGTTCTTGATGAACAGGGTGAAGTTCTCTGCCTGGACCAGTAGGGGCTTCCTGCTGGTAAAGAAGTGAAGGGCAGACTCCTGGGTTCTGGGGCCTTGTCCTGGAGGTGGGTGGGGGTGGGTGGAGAGACTTACATGGGCACAGTGCCGCTCTCCACGGGGCACCAGCCCTGGATCTCACAGGTCCTGTGGGTCCCGTTGAATTCCACACATTGGCCCGTTTTCATGCCTTGAGAATACAAAACAAACACCAGGCCCTCAAATCTCCACAGGGCCAGGGGATGAGACAGGGCAGGGGGCCACTGACAGAAAGGAGAGATGCAGAGGCACCACCAGGCCTGCCCTCACGAACCACCCAGGGTCCCAGCCCGGGCCCTGGAGCCCCCACCCAGGGGAGCCCATGGAAGACAGGGCCCACAGTTACCAACCGTGGCTGTGTGTCCCCGTCTCCCCTTCCGGACAGTCCTCATCAGCCCAGCAGTTAGCCAGCGGGATGGAAGGGTGCTGAGGTAGGGAAAGCAAAGTGGCCAAGGGCTCGGGGACTGTTTCCCCTCTGTGACCCAGTCTTGCAGTCTGCAGGGACACAGCCCTCCCTGCCTTAGCTGCATAGAGGTCCCTGAGTTCGGGGGCACATGGCAAAGCTGGAGGGTAAAAATAAAAGGAGGTGGTTGGAGGAGGAAGGTGGCAAGCACCGCCACCCCCCACCCCCCGCCAGATAGGGGTGCAGGTGCTGTATTCCAAGGCAGAGCAAGCCTCCTTCCTTCCTGATAGCTCTCTCCTGGCCGGAGGCCCAGATCCTCTGGTCCACCTCAGACAACAGAACAGGGAAGGTGAAGGGACTCTGGGAAGGGCTAGTTCATGCCAGAGTGGAGGGGTGGGGCACGGTGAACAAAGGGCAGGGACCTAGTTGGAGGGGGCTGGGTAGGGAAGTGGCAGGACCACACACACTTGCTGAGGGACCATAGGCTAGTCCCTCCCCTACTTATTCTTGGGCAAAGCGTTCTGGCGATCAGTCAGAAGGGGGGACTAGCAAACTTTCTGGGGGTCCTACACCCCCCAAAGAGGAAGGCACGCTCTCAGACACAGCTCTGCCCCAGGCTGACAGTGAGCACCATTGTCCAGGTTACCTGGCTCAGGAGCAGAAGGAGGAGCGGTGTGCCAGGGTGGCAAGAAGGACTTGGGGACTCCAAGCCAAACGAGACAGTGGGACTGTGTGGGGTTGGGACCGTGATACGTGGGCAGAGGACAGAGTGGGGCCTCCTGTGTCCTGAGTCCGCCCCTCCCCTCCACCCTGGCTGGGCCACCGTCTCCTCCAATCGAACCTCATGATAACCACCACGGGGCCGCTCTCTGCATCATCTGCCTCATTCATTCAGCAGAGACCATCCCTAGTTCTGCCATGCTCCTGTGATCAAGTTTAGCTCTTTCGCAGAGTTCACAGGGCCCCTGAGGTCTTGGGCTACCCCCTTGCCACCTGAATCCAAATCTAGGCTCCAACCCCACTCAGCAGCAGGTGACCCTGGAGGTGCCTCATCTCACATAGCTTGGGCCCTTTGCTCATACAGCTCCCTCTGCCTGGACCGTCTCAAGATCCCACTTGAGCCTTGAGTTCTGTGGGAAACCCTTCCTGAGGCCCTGAGCTGGCAGACATGCCTCCCTGGGTCTGCAGCTGCAGCCTCTGCCCCCATCACGGGACCGGCCACCTTGGCTGGGCTGCCTGTGCAGGAGCTCCTTGAGATAAAAGGGGGTGGAGTCTTGCAAGTCCAGCATCAGGCCTGGCCCCCAAGAGGCTCAGCAGTTGTTTGCTAAAGGCTGTGAGTCTCCAAGGAGCACAGCCAATATGTCGGGAAGGACCGGATGACCAGGACCGCCGAGAAGAGCTGGCGGGATCTCTGGTGAGTCTCCAGAAGCCATGTTGTCAGATCTGATTACTTCCCAGCTCCAGTAGTTTCATAGGAAGACCTAGAAGCTGGGACATGAGGCAAATCACATGGATCCAGAAAACACAGAATGATGGCTTCAGGAAATTTTCAGGACAGCCTACAGCCTGAACATTAATCAGATGTCCTCTGAGCATTTAGAAAATGAAGGACATCGTGTATGTTTGCCGTGTGTAAGCACATCCTTCGTGCACATGCTTCACATCCTTTGTGGACAGAGCCAACCTAGGACATGTGATGCCTCCAGCAACTGTGGTGGCACCAACAATCAGGACACAGGGGACAGGTGACCACACAGTTACTCCCCAGCCCTGCAAGCAATTAAATGTTAGATGTGATTTAAAAATTGTTTGTTTAAGTTTATTTACTTTGAGAGAGCGAGCAATCAGCGGAGGGGCAGAGAGAGGGGGAGAGAGAGAATCACGAGCAGGCTCCTCACTGTCAGCATGGAGCCCAATGCAGGACTCAGACTTACAAACTGTGAGATCATGATGTGGGCCGAAACCAAGAGTCGTCGATGCTTAACCCACTGAGCCACCCAGGTGTCCCGCGTTAGAGGTGATTTTAAAAAGCTGTTACCATGGAAGTAGGCTTCCAAGGCTATGTCCTGAGTCCCAACTGCTCAAATAAAATCCACAGTTGGAGAACCATACACTTAAAAACGGGTAAGATGCGGGGCACCTGGGTGGCTCAGTCAGTTAAGTGTCCGACTCTTGGTTTCAGCTCAGGTCATGGTCTCGAGGTTTGAATTCAAGCCCTACATTGGGCTCTGAGCTGACAGCATGGAGCCTGTTTGGGATTCTCTCTCTCTCTTTCCCTCTCTCTCTGCCCCTCCCCTGCTTGCTCTCTCTCTCTCTCTCTCTCTCTCTCTCTCTCTCTCTCAAAAGTAAACAAAAAAAATTCTTTAATGGGTAAGATGGTAAATTTTATGTTACATGTATTTTATCACACACACACACAAATTTGAGGGAAAAAAAAACCCCATAACTGGAGAGAAGAGCACTGTGCACTGTGACAGACGCTGGATCCATGGGTCACCCTTAGGCAAGGGACAATGGGGAGATTTTAGGTGGAAAACCTGCAATTCTGGATGAGAAATAGACAAGAATAGGATGAGCGACTCTGGTGTGACCACAGTTGTAAAAACTGCCTGGGACACCTGAGTGGCTCAGTCGGTTAAGTGTCTGAGTGGAGCTCAGGTCATGAACTCGCGGTCCGTGAGTTCAAGCCCCGCATCGGGCTCTGTGCTGACAGCTCAGAGCCTGGAGCCTGCTTCAGATTCTGTGTCTCCTTCTCTCTCTGCCCCTCCCCCACTCGCACTCTGTCTTTCTCTCTCTCTCAAAAATAAATAAAACGTTAAAAAAAATTTTTTTTTTTAATGCCCAGAGATCATAAGTGACCCTCAGGTCAGCACAAGCTGGTGTTTTCGTGCTTGCCCACAAAAATGGAAGCTGACTTGGGACACATTAATAGAGTCTGTGCATACAAGAGAGGAAGGGCTCTATTAGAGCTCACCTGAGTCTTATACCCAGTTCTGACAAACTGGAAGGTGCCCAGAGGTGGGACCAGGAAGGGAAGGGGCCTGGATATCTCACAGGCGGCTACAGTGGAAGACTCCAGAAGACTGCTTGGAGGACCAGAGACTGGGCGGCCTTGAACATGTGACTCTACCTTACTGAGATTCTCATCTTAAATGGGATCATAGTAATTCCTTTTTAAAAATTTTTTGTAAACGTTTATTTATTTTTGAGAGAGAGAGAGAGAGACATACACACGCAGAGTGTGAACGGGGGAGAGGCAGAGAGGGAGACACAGGATCTGAAGCAGGCTCCAGGGTCTGAGCTGTCAGCACAGAGCCTGACGTGGGGCTCGAACTCACAAACTGTGAGATCATAACCTGAGCCGAAGTAGGACGCTTACCGGACTGAGCCATCCAGGTGCTCCTGGATCATTAGTGATTCCTACCAGGCAAGGTATTTGTGAAGACTAAATGGAATGATTCACTAAAAGGTTTTCGCTCAGTGCCTGGGATACAGTAGCATATATATACTAAGCCCTCAGTTACCTGGGAAGGCGAGCGGAGGACATGGCTGGTGACCCAGGTCTGGCAGAGGAACTAGGGACCCGCTGGGAAGCTCCTGAGCAACCTTACCTCTGGACATCTGTCCTGAACTTGTTCTGGCGTCACAAGAAAATTGGTCACCAAGAAGAACACATTCTCTCCCTAGAAAGCAAGTGTCAGAGTCAGTCTCTGCTTCCCTCTCCAAAAGAGAGAGGCCAGAAGCTGGCAGCTTGGCTTGTGGGGAAAGGGGTCCTGGCCCCATCAAGTCATCAACTCTGCCCCAGGAGAGCGCCTCCAGTGAGGCAAGTTGAAATAGAGAAGAGAGGCCAGCTGGGTTTCTGGCCTTTTCTAAGCCCACAGCTGCCTCTTTGAGACAAGTGTATCTTCCATGTTTGTATTCATTCCTTCAACCAGAATTTTCCAATTGCCTCCTGCTTCCAGGCACTGAAGATCCAGAGCTGAGTTGGACCAGGAGCCTGCCCAGGCTAGTCGGCAGGCGGGCCCCTCGTTGCACACATGGTCAGGGGCCAGTGGAGCAGGTGGTGAACTCTGCCTGGGCAAACGGTGGCTAAGGACAGGCAGGGTGGCTGGCATCCAAGCGCCGTGTGTGTGAGTTCTGAAAGTTTGGGGCAATGCACACCCAGGAAAGAGAGGAGGCAGCAGGTGTGACAGCGGTCAGGATCTGGAGGGACTCGGTGGCCACCACTATGGAAAGGAAGTCTCCCCGGGGTGGAAACAAGGGTTGTCAAGCTCTGATTGATAACATATAGGACAGCTCAGGCTGGCTGCTGGGTAGAGTGCATCCGGGGACCCACTACCCACTAGAAGGTCACGGCCTCCTACAGGTACGACACAGGCAGCGGTGAAAACTACTAGGAGGTGGGATGGTCAGAGGGAGGGACAGGTCCAGCTTTGGCCCTCATTGGATGAAGAGAGGCCACACTGGGAGAGGGAGATGATTTTTCTATGGACGTGGTGGGTGTGTACCCAGGAGGCAGCTGTGCTAGAGGCAGGTGGTCACTGGGGTTACAGTTTTGGCACTGGCAGGATAAAGGTAGAAACTGAGGCTGTGGGCAATCTGGGTAAAGGGAGGAGCCAGAAATGCCTCGTGGGAGGGCCAGAGGAGGAGTGTCCCAGGTCAGGGAGGGGAGCATTCAGGAAGCTCAAGGCCCTGGTTCCCCAAGCTTCTCCTGCCCCACCCTCAAGCTCAAGCCTTGAGTTCCTAAACTTTCCACTCTTCTAAGTACAGCCTCTGTAAAGGCTGTTCCTCTGGCCTGGCTTCCTGGTCTGTCCCCTTGTCCTCCTAGACACTCCTTACACATCCCAGAAAGCCCTATCCAGGCACCACTCCTCTGTAAGGCTCTTCCCAAGCCCGGCCCTATGACGGTGCCAGCACCCTGCTCTGGCATCACATGCCTCTCTCACACACATTCTCTGCAAGGGTGGTATCAGAGGTGTCACTGCCTAGCAGCAGAACCACGGCACCTACCTGTGGTGGCTTCACGAAGTCTGCCACATCCCACAGTCGGTTACCCAGCTCCTCGATCTGGGTCACAGAAACCCCTTTGAGTTTGGTGATGACGGAAATCTGGGGGTCCAGGTCTCGCTCCTGGTAGCCTTTTTTGGTGAGGAGAGCCCACCTTAGGAAGAATTGATGGGCAGTGTGGCACGTCCCTGGCCCATGGTAAGCAAGTGGGACCCACCCTCTCAGCCTCTCTCCTCATACACCCTGCAGGCTCCCAACCCAGGATTCAGGGCCCCTAGCTCCCCTCCAGCCTCATTTTCCACCCCAAACACCCTGCACAGATCAGAAGCTCCAACCATGATCAGAGAGCCAGTCTTTCATGGCACCCATGGGCTTGGAGATGCCCATCACCTCCTCCTTCACCGGCCAACACCCTCCTCCCGTCCTGGCTAGGCCCAACTCCTCCTTAAAGACTCCCCCGACCCAGCTAAAATTGGTGGTCTCTATCGGGGACCTTAGTGCTGCAGCTCTCCCAAACACCAGGAGCTACTTCCTACCCCACCAGGGGCCTCCTGGGTATGGGCGGGGGCCCATCTTGCTCTGTGTGCAGAGCTCAATATGGGCCTGGCAACAAGGCACAGGAGAGGAGGCAGGTGGACACACAGGAAGGAGTACACAAGCATACAGCTTGCTCTTGTATCCACTGACCTCCAGACAGACAAAGATCCTCCCTTCTGCCTACTTGCTCCCCTGTTCCCACCCGCTCCCCTCTGCTACCACCAGCTCAGCCCCTGAAGAGTCAAACCCTCAACCCTCAGCCCAGGACTAAGAGTCATTATCCCTCCAGCCAGTGTGGCCCAGGAGCCATTCTCTTACCCCACCACGTAGGCCATGACCCCGAGCTGCAGCAACCTCTGCAGGGCGCCCACCCGCCAGTTCCTGGTTATCACATACTTCTCCGTTTTGTAATCCAGAAGCCCCCAGCCCGCCAGGGCCCCCGGGGAGCCCATGCTTCCAGCTCCTGCTGTCTGCTGGGGCACATGAGTCAGCACAGCAGCTGCAGCCACAGCTGAATAGGAGGTAAAGCAGGCGTCCAAGCCGGCGGGCCAGCAGCTATTAAAGGGACACTTCCACTGGGACAGGTTCCAGCCTCCACCCCTCAGCCCTGGGTTTAGTCCCAACCACCAGCTGCCCAGGGCCTGCCACCCTCTCCCTCTGCAGGGGCCCAGGGCCAGGCAGAGAGGAGCAGCCCCTGCAACCTGCCCTCTGGCCTCACTTCCTTGGGGGAGGGAAGGAGGAGGAAATGACAAGTGTCATAGGTACTGTGAGAGGGCAGCATGAGGACTGCAGGAGCCCAGAGGAGGGGTCAAGAAAAACCTCAGGAAAGGGGCGCCTGGGTGGCTTAGCCGGTTAAGCGTCCGGCTTGGGCTCAGGTCATGATCTTGCGGTTTGTGAGTTCAAGCCCCGCGTCGGGCTCTGTGCTGACAGCTCAGAGCCTGGAACCTGCTTCAGATTCTGTGTCTCCCTCCTTCTCTGCCCCTCCCCTGCTCACGCTGTCTCTCTCTGTCTCTCCAAAATAAGTAAACGTCAAAACAATTAATAAAAGAAAAAAAGAAAGGAAGAAAAACTTCAGGAAAAAAGTGATCTCTGAAGTGACGCTTGCAGATTCTGAAGTTCAACAAGGAAACTTGGAGAGGAATGTTCCTGGTGGAGGAAATAGCATATGAGACGCCAGAGCATGAGAGAGAACTGGCAGCCATACGGTGAGAGCGTGACTCTGGCTCCAGAGAGGAGGGTGATGGGGCTTTGCAAGGCTCCCCAGGCTTTCTCGTGCCGTGCGCCCGCAGAGCGCAGGGACTAAGGCACAGACTCTGGAGTCAGCCACGTTCCCCAGTCCGTGGAAGGCGGGGAAGGGGGACCGATGCTGAAACCGCGGAGCACGCTCTCATCCGCTCAGCTTGTCAGCAGGCTAAAGGTCTACCCAGGCCAGCGACGGTTTCTATAGCAACCCACAACACCTGGGTTGCCCAGACGACGGCTGTCGGGAGGGGAGCGTTCCTATTGGCTGCAGCGGACGCCTGTTCGCTGCACGGCATAGCCAATTGATCGGCGCAGACGGAGGGTCCGCCCACATCCCCGGGGAAGGGCTCGAGTTGCTGTGCGGTGCAGTCTCCGCCTCATTGCTGACACTGAGAAATGGGCGTAACTATGAGGGGTCCCTACAAGAGGCCTGGGGAGAATGAAGGCGAGGAGGAGGAGGAGGAGGAGGAGGAGGAGGAGGAGGAGGAGGCGGCGGCCGCTGGGCATCTTGCAGGAGCTCCGGAGGCCGAACAGCGTTCGGAAGTTGATTCAGACTCCGACCAGGAGACGGAAGGTGCTCCCGGGCAGGGATGGGGGCAGGCCTTTCTCCTCAACTGGGAGCTTATCCCGCAGGGTTGCAGAGGGCAGGCTGGGGCCAAGTAGGCAGGGGACCCCTGTCCAGCAGGGAGCGCACCCCCCCGTGGGACACCTTCAGGACAGCCTGTGGTCTCTCCAGTCCTGTGCCCTCCCCACATGCTCCTGGCGGCATCAGGAGTTCCATCTTTAGAAGATGCCTCCAGGGGCGCTTGGGTGGCGAAGTCAGTAAAGTGTCCCACTCTTGATTTCCGCTCAGGTCCTGATCTCATGGTTTCATGAGTTTGAGCTTGAGGCCCGCATCACGCGCTGTGCTGACAGTGTGGAGCCTGCTTGGGATTCTCTCTCACTCTCTCCCTCTCTCTCTACCCCTCCCCCACTCACACTGTCTCTGTCTCTCTCAAAATAAATAAACTTCAGAAAGAAAGAAAGAATGAAAGAAAGAAAGAAAGAAAGAAAGATCTCAAAAGAAAGAAATAAGCTTAAGAAAGAAAGGAAAGGAAAGGAAAGGAGAAAAAAAAAAAAAAAAAAAGAAAACACCTCCAGAGGCACCTGGCTGGCTCAGTAGGTGGAGTGGGGGACTCTTGATCTTAGGGTTGTGAGTTCGAGTCCCATCTTGGGTGTAGAAATTACTTAAAAATAAAATCTTAAAAAAAAAGAGGGGTGCCTGACTGGCTCAGTTGGTTATTAAGCTTCGGACTCTTGATTTCGGCTCAGGTCATGACCTAACAGTTTGTGGGATTGAGCCCCAAGTCAGGCTCTGAGCTGACAGGGTAGAGCCTGCTTGGGATTCTCTCTTTCCCTCTCTCTTTGCCTCTCTGCTGCTCCCTCTCTCTCTCTCTCTCTCTCTCTCTCTCTTTCCCTCTCTCTTTGCCTCTCTGCTGCTCCCTCTCTCTCTCTCTCTCTCTCTCAAAAGTAAATAAATGAACTTTAACAGAAAGAAAGAAAGAAAGAAAGACAGAAAGAAAGAAAGAAAGAAAGAAAGAAAGAAAGAAAGAAAAAGAGAGAGAGAAAAGAAGAAAACACCCCCAAAGTGATGTTAAAATGCAAAAACTCCACCAAACTGTGTAAGAGGGGGTGTCCTACCCAGAAATGGGATCAGGGCTGGGTTTTCCCAACCCCCAGGAACAACGAAGCTAATGAATGTATAAAACAGAATTGTTTCAGTTTCTTCCCCCATAAAATGTTCACAAAACATACGTGTTCTGCAACCCAGTGGAAAACACATAGCATGCACTTTGGCATCAGACAGGCAGGGTCCTGATCCTGGCTCTACTCAGATTAGCTATTACTTTCTGTGTGACTTTAGGGAAAGGATTTGCTTTCTCTGAGCCTCAGTCTCTACTAGCAGAGGAAGAAATGCTTCTAGAGGGAAACACAGACTGGATGGTGACAGAGGGTGGGGGGGAGGAGGCTACTGTGTGTAGAGAGGGATCTACATTCATCATCTCCCTGTCTCCTATCAGGCAGCCATGGGCCTGGAGAACTGGTCAAGGACACCCTCTACCTGAGGTCTTGCCAGGCCCATAGAGTTGTGCCCGCCTCCTGCTTTCTGCGCCAAGGGAGCGCCCCAGAGCTGAACCTGCGGCACCGTGGCCTGGGGCCCCAGGTAACCTTGGGGAAACCCCGGGGCCAGGCTTGGAGTAAAAGGACCTCAGAGGCAGCAGCCATGGAGTGGCCCCTTCTTGAACCCATACTGCACACTCCCCAACTTTGCTATGTGCCAGGCATGTCCCATCCCCTGTATCTGGGTGACAGGTAGGATCGAGGCTATGACAGAACTCAGTGTAAGGGTTGAGGGGCCTGCAGGGGACCTCTAACCTGCTGGGGGGGGGGGCAGTCAGGGAAGGCTCCAGGAAGTGAGATCTGGGTGAAGCCTAAAAGAGAAGCAGGTGTCCCCTGGGCATGTGGGAAAGAGAGAGCCGTCCAGTTGGAGGGCACCAGGTGGGCTGAGCCCTGGAAACAAGCCAGGGTAGTGGCTAGCTGTGTCTGAGGCCTTCGCCCCTAGGAAAGACCAGGCCCCTCAGGCCCCTCTTTGTCCAAGGGTGCCCGGGCTCTGGCTTTCGCACTGAACTCCAATCCCTATGTCAAGCGGCTGGACCTTCGAGACAATGGGCTCTGTGGGGCCGGTGCAGAGGCCCTGGCAGGTGCCCTAAGCAAAAGCAGCAGCATTTGTGGTAAGTGCTGAGTTTGGGGCTGGTGGGCACATTTGAGTCCTCCCTTTCCTGAGGGGTGTGGGCTCCCCCCATAGCTGGGCCTTCTCACTTGGGGCCTGTTGGTGTTGCTGGTGCAGGGGTCTTAACACAGGGTGGGGCTGATGGGGGTGGAGTTAGAATCTCTGTGGTGCCCCCAATGCTGGCTGCTACTCCTCTCCTGATTGCCTACTCCCCACTCCCCTCCTTGGCTGGCCAGCACCTCCCCCTCCATATGGTGGCCTCCCATTGCCTAAATGCAGGGTGAAAGGGTCCTCCAACAGAGAGCCAAGGGGTGGACAGTGTGAGAGGGTGGAGGGCTGGGTGGGAATGAAGTGGGGCTGGATGCAAACGCCACCTCTACCACCGATGAGCCACCTTCTACCAGGGATGACCCTGGGCAAGCCATTCACCCTTGCTGAGCCTTACTTTTCAATCTGTGAAATGGCCCCAACAATACTACTTAGCCCTTGGAGTTGTACTGAGTATTAAATGAAACTGCATATGTGACATGCTCCAAGCATGGCCACCTGGGCCGTCATTGCCAGTTCCCAGAAATGCATCAGTGAAGACTTCTGTGGATGTATTATATCGCTGCCAGGCATGAATCATCAACAGGGTGACTGGATCTCCATCGCAGGCATCCTGCACAGCTCCATGAAGTAGGCGGTTTTAACCCCTTGACAAAGAAGCTTGTGGATGCGTGGGGTGGGTGTGGGCATCAGAGAAGCTGCCTGGGGGCCTGGGGAGAGGCAGCTGGTGAGTGGCAGAGTCACCATGCGACCCAGGATGGTCCAGCTGCAAAGCCCCTTCTTGCTGCCTCAGGTCTGGAGGTTTGGGGGATAGAGGAAGGCGGAAGAGGGTGGTGCCGGGCTTCGGATCCCACTGATTGAGAAGTGGTGCTGACCCCTAGATGTGGACCTGTCGGAGAACCAGCTGGGAGCAGTGGGAGCCCAGGCTGTCTGTGCTGCCCTCATGGTGAACCCAACCATGCAGAAGATACAGCTGGCAGGAAATGGCCTAGACGAGCAGGCAGCCCCGTACCTTGCTGAACTCCTGCTGGCCCACACAGGCCTGAAAGCCCTGGACTTGAGCCATAACCAGCTGAATGACCAAGCAGGTAACATCTGACCAGGGTCACCACGGGGGCACTTGAGCCCATCTTCCTGGGGCAGGGGTGGGTGAAGGTTGGCAGGACCATTCTGAACATTCATACTCTGGCTCCCATTTCCCATGTTCCACTTTAGCCTGCCCCTCTCCCTGTCCTTCCACACAGAACCCTTAATCCATTCCACGGAAGTCATGGCCTGCTGCTGCATGTGCTGGGTGCTAATTTAGCCACTAGGGACCCAGTTGTGAACAAAACAAAGTCCCGGGCCTCAAGGAACACACGTTAACTAGATAATTGTCTACAATTATTGGTGCCACAAGATAAACAAAAGGAATGATTTTAGAGAAGAATGCTATAGAGAGGTGGTTGGGGAGGGCTCTGTGAGATGACATTTAAGCTGAAATGCGCAGGGTGGGAAGGAATCAGCAATAGCAAGACCAGAGAGAGAGAGAGCATTTAAAGCAGAGGAACAGTAAACATGCAGGCTTATTTCCCAGACTGATAGACACCGGTGTGACTGGGCTAGTGAGCCAGGAGAGAGGGACCAAGCTGTGAGTTGAAGAGGCAGTGGAGAGCTTCAGGCCTACAAATCTTGGCAAAAGGCATGAAGATTTTATTTCAAGTACCGTCTTCACGTACATCCACTTTGATGGGATTTCTTGATCTCACCACTTTCTCTCATGTCCCGGGGCCTTTGCACAGGCTATCAGCTTTGCCAGGAGCATGCACTTCTACCTGTCTGTCCTCAAGCACTCCAGTCAGTTACAGGAATCACTCAGGACCCTGGGTTAGGAATACAAATTCCTGGGCCCTGGGTCTGCTGAACCAGAATCTTGGTGGGGGGATGCCCATGCATCTACATTTTAATGGGTACCCCAGGAGATTTATCTGATCAAGAAAGTTTGGGAATCACTTTTCTGTCTCAAGCTGCTTAGGGTAGGAATGGTACCAGCCTTGGCCTTTGAGAATCAGCCTTAGAATTTAACTGCCAGAGAGCCATTTACCTTCTAAGAAAATTATCTTTTTTTTTTTGAGGGAGAGAGAGAGAGAGAGAGAGAGAGAGAGAGAGAGAGAGAGAGAGAGAACACAAGGGGGGGTGTGTGTGGGGAGAGAGACAGAGAGACAGAGAGAGAGACAGAGAGGAGACACAGGATCTGAAGCAGGCTCCAGGCTCTGAGCTGTCAGCACAGAGCCCAATATGAGGCTTGAATCCACAAACTGTTAGATCATGACCTGAGCTGAAGTCAGTCGCTTTAACTGACGAAGCCACCCAGGTGCCTCCCTTCTAAGAGAATTATCATGAGAAGTCTGTGAAATTAAAAGAGAAGTTCAGGGCTGCTTGGGTGGATCAGTCAGTTAAGTGTCTGACTTCACCTCAGGTCATGATCTCGTGGTTTTTGAGTTCAAGCCTTGCATTGGACTCTCTGCTGTCAGCACAGAGCCCACTTCAGATCTTCTGTCTCCCTCTCTCTCTGCCTCTCCCCTACTCTCTCTCTCTCTCTCTCTCTCTCTCTCTCTCTCAAAAATGAATAAATAAACTTGAAAACAGGGAGAGAAGTTTATTTCAGACTTCCAAAAAACTATGTATAGATGTCTCCCAGATCTTCACAGTGAAAAAGTAAGCACCAGAGAGACAGCCAGGATAGTAGGGGCCGGAAGCTAAAGCTCTGTGAAGCCTGCACAAATATGGAGTACGGAGGTCTTCATCTTGGAAAAGGACAGACTCAGCAGGACCATTTTGTTTCCCTAAATGGAGATCTGTGGGGATCTCAACTGCCTTGAGGGGTGAAGAGCTTAGGTCTCAATCTCCCGATCTGACCCATGGCGAAGGTAGCCCCTGCCTCATAGTTGGCTACAGAGGTCATGAAGACCAAGTATGGGAATTTCAAGAGGCCAATCATGCATGTTGGAGAATCTCCTCACCCTCTAGTTGTTCAGAAAGAAGGGTTTCCCTACAAAGTGCGGACCACCGCTCTCTCTTCTCAGCCCTAGAAGCGTCTGTATCTGAGAACCCGCCGTGTCAGACCCAGTGCAAGTGTGGAATCCAGAGTCCTAGCTCAGGAAGGCATCACTGGGAAGTCCTAGCAGCCTTGCAGGGAGCTCTCCAAGGTGCCAAAGCATCTTGCTCCAGGGGGTCCTGCTGGAGTAGGCTGGCTTTCTTTTTCTTTCTTCCTTTCTCTCTTTCTTCCTTCCTTCCTTCCTTCCTTCCTTCCTTCCTTCCTTCCTTCCTTCCTTCCTTCCTCCCTCCCTCCCTCCCTCCCTCCCTTCCTTCTTTCCTTCCTTCCTTCCTTCCTTCCTTCCTTCCTTCCTTCCTTTCTCTCTTTCTTTCTCTCTCTCTTTCTTTCTTTCTTTTAAACATTTTTAACATTTTTATTTATTTTTGAGAGACAGACAGAGCGCAAGCAGGGGAGGGGCAGAGAGAGAGGGAGGCACAGAAGCAGGCTCCAGGCTCTGCAAGGTCAGCACAGAACCTGATGCAGGGCTCGAGCCCACCAACTGTGAGATCATGACCTGAGCCAAAGTTGGATGCTTACTGGACTGAGCCACCCAGGTGCCCCTCTTTCTTTCTGTCTTTCTGCCTTTCTTTCTGCCTTTCTTTCTTTCTTTTTTTCTTCTTTCTTCCTGTCTTTCTTCCTGTCTCTGTCTTTCTTGTCTTTCTTTTTTCTTTTCTTTTCTTTTCTTTTCTGTCTCTCCTCTCTCTTTCTTTCTTTTTTCGAGATTTTATTTTTGGGGCTCATGGTTGGTTCAGTAGGTTGTGATTCTGACTCTTGATCTTGGCACAGGTCATGACCTCACGGTTTGTGGGATTGACCCTGAGTTGGGCTCTGAGCTGAGAGTGTGGAGCGTGCTTCAAATTCTCTCTTTCCCTCTCTCTCTGCCCCTCCCCTGCTCACTCTCTCCCTCTCTCAAAATAAATAAATAAACTTAAAAATATTTCGTGTTTAAGTAACTTCTACACCTAAGGTGGGGCTTGAACTCACAACCCCTAGATCAAGAGTTGCATGCTCTACTGACTGAGCCAGCCAGGCACCCCCCAAGCAGGCTAGTACTGCTTAATTAGTGCATCTGTTTTTCTTCCGTGCATTTCTTCAAACTAGCCTCACTAAACCTGCAAGAGGAGGAGCTGAGACCATGGAGAGGAGTCAAATTCAGATCCTTGAGGGACTCCTAGGCTGATGGGAAAGACTGGCCAGGCAAAGAGAGGTCATTAGATCAGAGCCTGGAAGGATAGAAGCATAGTGACTTGGGCCTGAGGCAGCCTAGCCCAGCTGGGTAAGCAAGGCTTCCTGATGTCATGAACCCAGGTTAGAAGGACGAGGAGCTGTTATCCAGGTGAAGAAGGGGGTCAACAGTTCTACACAGGGGGACAACCCAGAGGCATGGGAGCAGGTCAGACTGGCTGAATGCTGACAGAGTGGAGAGCATGATGGGTGGCTGGGGCTTCTCTGCATTTTATAAGCTAAAAATCTCTCGGGGTTTCTTACCCTGCACTGCACCCTCTTTCCTTTCTCCACCACAAGTGTCTCCTTTGCACACAGCTGCACCAGCCTCATCACCTTTTGCCTATAGACTATGGCACAAGCCTTCCAACTGGTGTCCTGGGTTCTAACCCTGCCCCTGCCTACCCCAGTCCATACCCTACACCTGCCACTAAGGAGCCCGGCCTTGTCATTTCTTAAAGCCCTCCCTGCCTACTAATCGGTTTGTGCCCAAAAGTCTTGGTCCAGCATTGATGGCCTCTCAGTATCTTTCCAGTGTCCATCATTGCTACCTCATTTCACTGGCTTCCCCCCACCCACCAGGCCTGTGGGAATTTCCTCAGGTGCTCTATGCTCCCACATGCCTCTACACATTTGCTCTTTCCCATGTCTGTTTTCCACTGTGCATGCACACACACCTGGTGAGTCCCTCAGTCTTCAAGATTATCTCCTTTTTCCTCACTTTCCTGACCCTCCTCAAAAGGGAGTAAGTCCCCACGCTGTTCCCACACATCCCCATTTGTAGTTGTATTTGTAGTTGTACTACTATTTGTAGTAGTCCCACACATCCCATTAAGTTGTATTTACATTTGAACAATGTGGGTTTGACTGCGTGGGTCCACTTATACACAATTTTTTTTTTTATAAATACAGTCTAGTATTATAAGTGTATTTCCTCTTATGATTTTCCTTCATTTTTTAAGTTTTATTTATTTATTTTGAGAGAGAGAGAGAGCAAGCACGTGCATAAGCGGGGGAGGGGCAGAGAGTGGGGAGAGAGAGAATCCCAAGCAGGCTCCATACTGTCAGCACAGAGCCTGACACTGGGCTTGATCTCACAAACCATGAGATCATGACCTGAGCCAAAAGCAAGAGTTGGATGTTCGACCTACTGAGCCACCCAGGTGCCCCACATAATTTTCTTAATATTTTCTTCAGGTGGGGCACCTGGGTGGCTCAGTCGGTTGAGCATCTGACTTTGGCACATGATCTCACCGTTTGTGACTTCAAGCCCCATGTGGGGCTCGGTGCTGACCATTCAGAGCCTGGAGCCTGCTTCCGATTCTGTGTCCCCCTCTCTTTCTGCCCCTCCCCCGATCTCTCTCTGTGTCTCTCAAAAATAAATAAACGTTTAAAAATAATAATAATATTGGGGTGCCTGGGTGGCTCAGTCGGTTAAGCGTCTGACTTCAGCTCAGGTCATGATCTCTCAGTTTGTGAGTTTAAGCCCCGCGTCGGGCCCTCTGTTGCCAGCTCAGAGCCTGGAGCCTGCTTCTGATTCTGTGTCTCCCCCTCTCTCTCTCTGTCCTTCCACTGCTCACGCTCTGTCTCTCTCTCTAAAAAATAAATAAACATTAGGGGCGCCTGGGTGGCGCAGTCGGTTAAGCGTCCGACTTCAGCCAGGTCACGATCTCGCGGTCCGTGAGTTCGAGCCCCGCGTCAGGCTCTGGGCTGATGGCTCGGAGCCTGGAGCCTGTTTCCGATTCTGTGTCTCCCTCTCTCTCTGCCCCTCCCCCGTTCATGCTCTGTCTCTCTCTGTCCCAAAAATAAACAAACGTTGAAAAAAAATTTTTTTAATAAATAAATAAATAAATAAATAAACAAACATTAAACAAATTTTTAAAAATAATAATAATATTTTCCTCAGGTTACTTTATTGTAAGAATACAGCATATAATATGTATAACATACAAAATATGTGTTAATCAACACTTTACATTCTCGATAAAGTCTTCTTTCTAAAATCCAATAGCAGTAGGCTGTTAGTAGTTGAGGTTTGGGGGGGCGGTCAAAGTTATAGGCAGATTTTTGGCTGCACAGGGGCTGGCACCCCTAACCCCTGTGCTATTCAAGGGTCAACTGCTTCTCCCCCATTAAATGTGAATTCTTTTAGGACAGAGCAGGCCCATATAGGGTTCAACTTGGTGACTGTTGTGCCAAGCAGAGACCCTGGCACACAGCGGTCACCGGTATTATTTTTTGAGGGAAAGAACAGAGTGAATAAGGCCTGTCTTGGTGTTTCTGAAGGGGAGATGCTTGGACCAGCCCTGGCAGAAAATACTGGACTCACCGAGCTTAATATAAACTGGAATCACCTTCGAGGACCAGGAGCTGTAGCCTTTGCCAGGGCACTGGAGGTATGAACACCTCTGTCACCCATCTGCCCTCTGGCCTGTCCTGTGGGGACAGTCTCCCAGGTGCCATCTTCCTATCTTTGCAGCTCTTCAGAAATGACCCTTGGATCCTTCAAGCAGAGCTTAAAGAATATTTTGTTTGGTGATTTTAATTGTCCCAGCCCCATTTCGTGACTCCAAAATACCGTGCTCACTCTCATGTCACTTACTCAAGGGTCTGCAGTTCAATGTTGTACACCTTCTCCATTTATTACAGACATATGGCTGGTGGGGGACATCGTGCAGTCTGGTGACACATGCCTGCTATGGGCACATGCAGATGCTTCCCTGAGATGACAGCCCTGCACCCTGCGTCCCAGCACATAGTCTTAAACATCCCACCTGCTTCCTTCGATGTTGTGGTTCATAAGCCTCAGGAATGTGTGGCTCCTAGCCCCTGCCAGGATGCCCCTGGTGCTGGCTAGCTTTGTGGGGCCCTCCTCAGGGAACAGCAGCAGCTGCCTTGCCCCCCTCCTCAGGGGCTGACCTGGGGATCCTGCCCCACAGGGTGGTGGGTCAGGCTCTGTCCTCCCAGTGCACCCACAAGCTCCTGCCCTTCTCCCCATCACAGCCCCCCCAAAGCCCTTCACCGGAGTCCCTCTGTCATTCTGCTCTGTGCCTCAGAGGACCTGCCCTTGAGCCTCGCCACCCCCCCCCCGCCCCCAGCAGCCATGGAACCAGACCACTGTGTCCCTGGGGTCTGCTGCTGAGCAGTGGGCCTCTCAGTCTCTGAGGATCATCCACACCCACAACCACCCTTGGTGCCGTGCTTCCAGTCATTTGGTTCTCCCGGTCACCGTCATCCAAGCCACAAGACTCTTACCAGGAACCTCTGACCTTCTGCTCTCAGCCCGTGCTTTTTTGCACCCTGGGCCTCCCGGGCTCTGAGGCGGTGACCCCTGGCTTTCCCCACTTCACAGGTGGTCTCCTGGCTTCACTCTTTTGCATTCTAGGCAAACATCTTCCTGAGAGTCCTGGACATCTCATACAATGGCTTTGGAGATCCTGGAGCATCTGCAGTGGGTGAGGCACTTAAGACCAACAATGTGTTGGAAGAGCTCAACATGAGGTGAGGCACACGGGGTGGCCCTGTGTCACAGTCTCCAGATCCATAGCCACCTGAGGGACCAGGGACTCCATGATCCTGCTACTGTTTACCACCTTAGCAACTCCCAAGCCTACCACAGTTTACCCACGATGGGGCTTGAGACACAATCCAAGAGCACCCAGCTCCCTCCTTCTCACTCAAGTTTAGCACTGGGTTGTTGTTTTTTTTTTAAGTTTGAAAAAAAATTTATTTAAGTAATCTCTACACCCTACAAGAGTTCAAACTCATGACCCCAAGATCAAGAGTCACGGGCTCTATCGACTGAGCCAGCCGGGCGCCCCTCAAGTTCAGCACTTGTACCTTGGAGCTCATAATTCCTGACGGATAGGTGGGGGCTGCTAGTGAAAACATATATGTAAAACATCTTCACTTAAAAAGGGGAGGAGGGGTGCCTGGGTGGCTCAGTTGTTTGAGTGTCCAACTCAATTTTGGCTCAGGTCATGATCCCAGGGTCGTGGGGGGCGGGGGTAAGGGAGGGGAAAGTAGGGGAGGGATGCTCCAGGTGTGCTTGCTGAGTGATCTCCCTCAACACTGGGAACCAGGGTTGTTATCCAGCTTTTACATACTGACCTGCCCAGGGTCCCTGGGGCATCAGTGGAGGCTGGAACATGAAGCCCAAGCAGGTGGATGCACCAGCAACACCAGGTTGGACCCTGGGACCGTCTGGCTCTACACAGCTGCTCGGAAGGTAGCAAAATGCATATGTCTTTCTGTTGCAGCAACAACCGCATCTCTGCAGTGGGAGCCCTGAGCCTGGGCCTGGGCCTCCGGGTCAACCAGACACTGAGGATTCTTGTTGTGAGTGCTAGCCTGATGGGGCAGGCCCCAGCATAGACCTGCCTGTATGTGTCCACACAGATCCCTCCCCTGCCTCATCTCCCCACTCCAGTGGCAGCAGGGTACGAAATTTCTAGAGCCCAGATGAGGGAGGGGACCTCCTGGTTTCCTCCTATGACCACTTCTTTCCCTTGCCATTCCCTCACCCACCTCTGACCTGACCCCGGCACTTCTTCCGACTCCTCCCTCGTCCATCCTTCTCCCCCCAACCCCCAGCAGTGTCACCTCCACCTCCCGACTGTCCTTGCTCCTTCTCAGCTCACTGGGTCAGCCCAGGTGTACCGTTGGCTATGCTCAGACCTACTTGAGGCCTTGTGTGACAGATGGGGTTTCCCTTTCTTCAGCATTGCCAGTCGGGTAGGAAAAGGGAGGGTGCAATGGAAGGTGAAGCCCAAGTGGGCCACTGTGCTCAGAGGACAGGTCCTGGGGGGCATCCAGCCCTGCCTGGCTCTCAGCTCCATCAACTGGCAGAAGAGCACCGTGTGGGTGTCTGGGTGGCTCAGTCAGTTACGCATCAGACTTCGGCTCAGGTCATGATCTCATGGTTCATGAGTTCAAGCCCCGCATCAGTCTCTACTGTCAGTGCAGAGCCCACTTTAGATCTTCTGTCTCCTCTCTCTGTGGCTCCCCTGCTCATGCACGTGCTCTCTCTCTCTCTCTCTAATAAACATTAAAAAGAAGAAGAAGAAGAAGAAGAAGAAGAAGAAGAGCCCCCTGAAGCACTCCCATCCAAGCTCCCCCCTGCAGCCCAGACCTCTCTTAAGCTCTGGATCCCCATTTACAGCCACCTGCTGGACCATCCCCTAGATGTCCCATGGGCATAAAGCACAACCCGAAGGCATCCTCTCTCTCTAAGGGCTGCCTCTTGGTGGTGGGGGAGGGGGGGCTCCTCACTGAGTCAGAAGTAGGCGCCCAGTGCTCACTCCTCCCTCTCTTTTCCTTGCCTTCCAACCTTCATCTTACTTCCTGCAGGGTGCTGGGGCTGCCTGCTCTTCCTTCTCACTTCCCCTCAAGTTCCATTGACCTGTGCATTTCCCATCTCTCGTCCTTCCTTCTCACCTGCCAGTTGATCTTTCTAAAGCAGAAACATGCTCCCGTCCCCTCCTTGCTTTAAACCTGTCAACGGCTCCCCTCTGGATAAATCCAAGGTTAGTAGTATGGCATTCACCGCACATTGGGCTCTGGGCTCTGCCACAGCCCCTCTGCCTTCCACCGCTGAAGCTCATTCGCTCACCCCAAGCTGCTCTGAATTTTCTGCACATGATGCAATTTCTCCCCTTTGTTTTGCTCCTCCTGCTCTTGCTGAAATACCCAGCTCTGCCCGCCTCACCCGTAAAGCTCAGTGCGGGTGCGTAAACTTCACCTCCCCAGAAGAGTTGATGTACACTCTCATTGCACTTATCACACTGCATTTTCATGATGTTTCCTTTTCCTCTCCTCCCCGTGATGGGTGAATTCCTTAAAGGCAGAGCTGTGCCTTGTGTGTCCGTATCTTTGGCACCTGGCACAGATTTGGGCATATGGTGGGCACTCAGCCAGTGCATACTCCCTTCCCCTCTTCCCCAGCCTCACCGCCTCACCCAGGGTGTTTTGTCAGTGGAGACAAATTCTGAGCTGAGACAGTGGGGCTGTCCTGAGGCACTTGTCATCAGAGATGAAGAATCCTTCCCTCCCTTTTGACTTGCTCCACCTCCAGCTTCCCTGGGCTCAGTTTTTCTCAATTGTGTGTGTGTTTCTCAGATGTCCAGGAATCCCATGCGAGGCGAAGGCTGCTTTGGAGTTCTAAAGTCTGTCCGGGATAATCCAGGATCTGCCCTAGAACTGCTGGATTTCTCTGTAAGAGCTTTTCATAAATCTCATCTGTGATCCTTCCAACAGCCCCACGAGTTCTCATTTAGAGGAAGAAAGTAGGGATTAGAGAAACAGCATGTCCTGCTCAGATACTCAGTGTGGCTAAGTCTGAGTTCCACCCCAGGCCTGAATGGAGGGTCACAATGCCACTGTGGCTTTATTTCCACTCCTGACTGGGGGATACCGTTGCGGTCTCATCTCTGACTCATGCCTGGGTTCTTCATTGGCTGAGAGAGAATTGCCTCAGAGGACACTTAGCTCACTGTTCACTGACGTTTGGATTTGAAGGTTCAGTACTTACCCACCTCACCCCCTGGACTGTTCTGCCTGCAGGTGGATATTGGTGTTGGAAGATTCACTCGTGTGGCTTTGAGGGAGATTAAGACTCCTTTTCATTCAGTTGTGGGTTTGTTTTTTTTTTTTTATTTTTAGGGGAGAGGGGCAAAGGGAGAGAGAGAGAATGAGAGAGAGAGAGAGAGAGAGAGAGAGAGAGAGAGAATCTTAGGCAGGCTCCATGCTAAGCATGGAGCCTGATGCAGGGCTCAATCCCATGACCCTGAGATCATGACCTGAGCTGAAATCAAGAGTCAAATGCTCAACCATCTGAGCCACCGAGGCATCTCAATTGTGCCTTTTTAATATAGAAAATTCAGGGCACCTGGGCGGCTCAGTTGGTTAAGTGTCTGACTCTTGCTTTTGACTCAGGTCATGATCTCATGGTTCATGAGATCAAGCCCCATGTTGGTCTCTGCATTGAAAGGAGGGAGCTTGCTTAGGATTCTCTCTCTGTCCCTCTGTGTCCCCCTCCCCTGCTTGCTCGCTCTCTCTCTCTCTCTCAAAATAAATAAACTTAAAAATATATAGAGAAAATTATATAAGCAGTAAAACATTAAGGAGAGAATCCCCAAAAACAAGTTATTAAACTGAAATCTAGTCACAAATCACTGCTTATTCTAACCCTCATTTATTTAAAACCAGTTTTGTGGCAAAGTCTTTCCAGAGACGTTTTTACAGTTCCAATCCTTCAGGCTTGGGACAACTGATGCTTCCTTCTTCTTATTGCTTATTGCTTCCTTCTGCCTGCCCAGTTTCTACAGCTCCAAAGCCAGAGAGTAGCATGCCTTGACCATGTTCCGCTTGCTCTGAGAATTCCTGTCAGCACTGGATTCCATCGTTAAAAAAAAAAAAAAAAAAAAAAAAAAAGGAATTATATATGAAACTTCTGCAAAAATACATGCTTATTCAATATAATGTATGGTTATTAACAGAAGCTTTTAGCATAACAGAAACACCACAGACTTTGGAATCAGGCCTGGGACCAAATCCTGAGTCCATCAACATGGGATCTTCTGAATTGGAGAGCAACACCTGTCTAGATGCAATGTTCCATTTTCCTATTCCTTGACTGTTATTAGTCTAATCTCCCTAGCCTAGATCTTCTCAGTTTTAAGGGCAATACTTCGGGGCACCTGAGTGGCTCAGCTGGTTGAGCGTCTGACTTCGGCTCAGGTCATAATCTCACGGTTTGTGAGTTCGAGCCCGGCGTCGGGCTCTGGGCTGACAGCTCAGAGCCTGGAGCCTGCTTCGGATTCCGTGTCTCCTTCTCTCTCTGCCCATCCCCTGCTTGTGCTCTGTCTCTCTGTCTCTCAAAAATAAATAACTGTAAGGGAAATACTTCTAAATCCTTACAGTTCGTGTAAAACCATTCCCAGGGCTCAGCCTGGTCTTTCTGTGAAATGAGGCTAAAATCTCCCACCCAGAGTCATTGTGAAGATGGGATGAGATAGCAGACCCCACAGAAAAGGCCTATGTAGAGAAAGACACTATTGGTGCTAGTATCCTTCCCCTCACTCCCCGTGCCTTTTCATTTGTTATTGAGGAATAAGGTTTATGCCGAAAAGTGCACATGGATTGGGGTGTGAATTTCCACAAACAGCACAGACCTATGCAACCAACCTGCAGGTCAAGAAATCACAGACTCCAAGGAGCTCCCCGGAGCCCCTTCCCTTCCCTATTTTCATAGTTTGGGGACTAATGACATTGTCATCCATAGGAGAGAAGCTGCCCTAAGGATTTTCTCCAAAACCTTGTGTGTACCAGCAAAAACCAGCAAAGTTCTCAGAAGGTGGTAATGTATTGCCTTGTAATGGGTTTCTCCTCAGGATATCCAAGTGGACAGAGAGTTTGATGACCTCGCTATCTCAGTGAAGGTAATTCTTCCAGCACTTTATATCAAGACTGCTGCCCACAGAGTGGAGTACGAAAGACTTGCCTCCAGTCTACACCCCGTCCCTACTGGCGTCTGTCCCTAAGTGACTGCGGTATGTGGCTTCCTCTCACAATGGCCACTTCAACTTCCATGTGGAGAGTTCTTGGCCTCATGATGCTTTATTACCACTTGAGTCTGCAGTGAGTCCCCATGTCAGCTGGGTGGTAAGTCTTGTGGAGCCTGTCTTCATGATGACTCAGACACTTGTACCCTCCTCTCCATCCCATGGCCTCTGTTAATGCAGAGGGTGGGCCTTCCTTTGCTCACACTAATTTCCGAAACATGAACTTGTGCTGTGTGCTACATGTTGAGCTGGGTATGGGGTCAAAGATCTCCAAAGTTCCTGCCTTGGTGACTTCAAGAGACCATGAAAATATAAGGTGGTGTGTGACTGGCATTCCCAAACTCAACTTGCAGAGCGCAAACTGACACAAGGTTTTTGGAAGGTTTTATGTACCAAGAGCCTTAAAACTGCCTATGCCCTTTGATTCAATGGTCTGACTAATCTGCTCTTCAGAAATAACCAGAGATGCATAAAAATATTGATGTCCAGGGGTGCCTGAGTGGCTCAGTAGGTTCATGCATTCGAGCCCCGCATCGGGCTCTGTGCTAAAAGCTCAGAGCCTGGAGCCTGCTTCAGATTCAGTGTCTCCCTCCCTCTCTGCTCCTCCCTCACTCGTGCTCTCTCTCTCTCTCTCTCTCCCTGTCTCTCACAAAAATAAATATTTTTAAAAGTTTCACAAAAAAATATTGATGCCCAAAAATGCTCACTGAAAGGCTGTTTATAATATGAAAATTGGAAATAATCTAGATGCCCAATAACAGGGGACTGATTAACTAAGAATTGGAACTCTGCAATCATTAAAAGCCAAGCGTTCAAAAAACATTGAACACGTTAACAGTTTATGAAAAAGCACATGGTTAATGTTAAGTGAGAAAATCAGGATTGAAAAAAAATCACATGGTTTGTCTGGCAATTCCTTAAAAGTTTGAACCTGTAGCTTATCACAGACCCAGCAATTCGTGTCATAGAGAAATGAAAACATGTGTTCACAGCAGCTTTATTCATGATATCCACAAAGTACAAATGTCCACCAACTGATGAATGGGTAAATAAAATATGGTGTAGGGGCACCTGGGTGGCTCAGTCAGTTGAGCAACTGCCTTTTGATTTCGGCTTAGGTCATGAGCTCACGAACCTTGGGATGGAGCCCTGCATCAGGCTCTGTGCTGTGCGTTGGTGGAGCAGAGCCTGCCTCGGAGTCTCTCTCTCCCTCTCTCCCTTGCTCTTTCTTTCTCTCAAAATGAATAAAATAAACATTAAAAAATAAAATAAAAATGGTATGCCCATACAATGGAATATTATTTGGCCATAAAAAGAAATGAAATTTGAGGTGATGATAGCATTCTAAACTTGCTTGTGGTAATGGCTGCACAACTCTGTGAATACACCAAAAGTAATTGGACACTTTAAATAGATGAATTGTAGAGTATGTGAACCGTATCTCAATAAAGCTGTTTACAAGAAACAGGAGTGAAGGATCATGCTACCACAGGAATGTATCATGTAACAGGAGGAATGTGTCATGCTACAACATGAATGAACCTTGAAAACATGATGCTGTGAAAGAAGCCATTCACAAAAGACCACATATTGTATGATTCTGTTTATAGGAAATGTCCAGAATAGGTAAATCTACCAAGACAGAAAGTAGATTAGAAGTTGCCTAGGGCTGGGGCGCCTGTGTGGCTCAGTGGGTCGAACATCTGACTCTTGATTTCAGCTGATTGTGATCCCAGGGGATTGAGTCCTGTGTCCTGTGTCTCCATGCTGAGCATGGAGCCTTCTTGGGATTCTCTCACTCACTTGCTCTGCTCCTGCTCTCTCTCTCTCTCACACACACACACACACACACACACACACACACACACACACAAACTCTCTCTCTCTCTCTCAAATAAAATTTAAAAGAAGTTGCCTAGGGCTAGGGAGATGGGAGGGACTGGAGGTTCGCAGCGAAAGAGCATGGGTTTTTTTGGAGATGATAAAAATGTTCTAAAATGGATTGTGATGGGGCACCTGGGTGGCTCAGTCAGTTATGCATCCAACTCTTGATTTTGGCTCAGGTCGTGATCTCACGGTTTGTGGGTTTGAGCCCTGCTTCAGGCTCCCCGCTTACAGTGTGAAGCTGCTTGTGATTCTCTCTCTCTCTCTCTCTCTCTCTCTCTCTCTCTCTGTCTCTCTCTCTCCACCCCTCCACCACTCATGCTCTAAATAAATAAATAAATAAATAAATAAATAAATAAATAAATAAACTTAAACAAATAAGTCACCTACCCTAACTTTACAAATGGATTGTGGTGATGGTTGCACAACTCTGTGAATATACTGCAAACCACTGGATTGTACACCAGTTTAAATGGGTGAGTTGTGGGGCACCTGGCTGGCTCAGTTGGTAGAGCATGTGATTTGATTTCAGGGTTGTGGGTTTGAGCCCCACATTGGGTGTAGAGATTACTTACAAACAAAAAACATATTTTTTAAAAAATGAATTGTATGGTAGGTGGATTATATCTCAAGAAAGTTGTTACTAAAACAAAAAATCATATTGTTGGATCCAATTTTGTAAAACCCATGTATAAGTATATACACAGGGGGAAAAAACTAAGAATACCTTGACATATTAATAATGTTTAGCTATAAGGTGTGGGTTTGGGGATGATTTTTATTTTCCTTATGTTATTCTTCATTTCCTACACTTTCTCCTCTGAATATGTGTTACTTTTAAAACCAGAAAAAATAAGTAGTACTTTAAAATGTGATACAGGCTACAATTCAGTTATGTATGTGGAATGATTGGAGCCGTGAGGGTGGAGGAGGGTGTTATAGACTGAATTGGGTCCCCCTGCCAAATTCCTACGTTGAAGGCCTAACCCCCAATGCGACTATATTTGGAAACAGGAGGCAATTAAGGTTACATGAGGTCATAAAGGTGGGACCCTGATCTGACAGGATTAGTGTCCTTGTAAGAAGAGACACCGAGAGCTTGCTCTCTCCTCCCACCCCTATAGGCAGACACAGCAAGAAGGGAGCCTTCTGCAATCAGGAAGAGAGCCCTCGCTAGAAACCAACCCTTCCAGAACTTGACCTTGCATTACTCTCCTAGCCTTTAGAACCGCCAGAAAATAAACTTCCGTTACTTATGCTACCCAGTCCATGGTGTTCTGTTATGGCAGGTGACCTAAGATAGAAGGATTCACTCTCTTGGAGGGAAGAAGCAGGGAGGGTTTCTCCTGGTTTCCCTGGCTCTCCGTTGACCTCCTTCCATCTCCCTCCTCCCTGCCGCCAAAGCTATCTTTCTTTCAACGTTTATTTATTTTTGGGACAGAGAGAGACAGAGCATGAACGGGGGAGGGGCAGAGAGAGAGGGAGACACAGAATCGGAAACAGGCTCCAGGCTCCGAGCCATCAGCCCAGAGCCTGACGCGGGGCTCCAACTCGCGGACCGCGAGATCGTGACCTGGCTGAAGTCGGACGCTTAACCGACTGCGCCACCCAGGCGCCCCCAAAGCTATCTTTCTAAGGGCCGACCTAATCATACTATCCAAATGTTCCCAAGGCCTACAGAAAAAGCCCAGCTCCTCTACCTGCTGTGTGCCACTGCAGGAGCAGAGTTCCCCGCTCTTCTGTAAGAAGTTAAGGGTCTGCTCCAACATGCTCTAGGGAATCACCAGAAAGGATGTTGCATTCTGGTGATAAGTTTGGGGTTATGCCAGAATTCCTTTTACCCTGCTTTTCTCAGAAATAAATACACAGTGGATCCCAAAGAAAGTTAAGTCAGTCTTTACAGAATGGAAGAATCAGGTGATTGTACCAAAGTTCCCCAAAATGGACACTGCACTCCAACCCAGCCTTGGCAGGGGAGCCTGGGGTATACCCTCCAACTCCCTTGTCCCCAGAAACTCAGAAATCCCCAGATTAAAGAAGTAATCAAGTCCTGCCTGGTTCCTGGGCGCTGGATGGCAAAGGCCTTTCTGCACCGGAAAAAGGGTGGACAAGAAAGCCGGGTGCAGATTTTGGGTATGAAGCTGGCATCCATCTTGTTGGTTGTTAGTCTATCTCAAGTCTCTTGAGATAGAACACACCTCCGTGGACCAGATGAAGCCACTTGAAGTAACAAAGTAACATCTGTGAACATGACTTCATGAGCCTCCAATCAACAGCGTCCACCTTCTCAGCAGACCGCCCCGCCCCGGGCCCCCGCCCTGCCCCCAACTTTCCCCGTAAAACCCCTCGTTTATAAGCCATCAGGAAGTTCGGGACGTTGAACACTGGTTTTACGTTCTCCTGGGTGGTGCCACACCAACAAATAGCCTATCTTCAAGGCAAAAACTTGGTGCAAGTCTTTTATTGGCTTGCGAAGCACGGGAGAGCAGCTCTCCTTTGCATTGGTTACTGGTAGATGGTGGGCAGGCCTTGAGAGGGTGTCTCGTTTGCAAAGACCGGAATCACGAGCAGACAGGTGAGTGGGCCTGGGCCTCCATGCAAGAAGGCAGCACAAGCTTGATGTGAAGCCACGCTCACATTGAGGGCTTACGTGCACGAAAATGTGCTATGTCCCACGCAGAGAAAACCGTGACCACTCCCACCTAACATCCGAGGATGCATCAGAATGTTCGGCTTTGGCTAGGCCACAGCCTTCCCGCCAAAGCCATATCCAATCAGAAAGCACCATACTCCGCAAGTCAAGTAACGTCCAATCAGAAGCGGGATTCCAGGCCTAGGTCCGCCCCGAGGCACTGAGGACCAATGGGCACCTGGGCAGCGGCGGGCCAATCCCGGGCCGGGTGCACCGCGCAGCAGCTGCAGTTGGGCGCGTGGCATCGGTGGCAGCGGTTGAGGTCTGGTGACGGCGTTGGGTAGCAGCTGAACTCACCATGGTGAGGCCCCCGCCGGCCACTCTCGGTTCATAGAGGCCCAGGCAGGAGGGAGGATGAAGCCCGCCACATGAGGCCCCTGGGTGGGGCAAGACTGGGACAAATCCTAGGACCGGGGCTCTGTGTGTGTGTGTGTGTGTGTGTGTGTGTGTGTGTGTGTGTGTGGCGGGGGAGGGGGGTGGAGATCGGGGGAAAGAGGGGGCTGGGCTGGGCACGGGAGGCCGAGGGCTGCCCGGACGAACAGATGATAGTCCTCTCGCTTGTTCTCTGGGTGTGCGAACCCTGAGGGCAGCGGCAACCTGCGTCGTGGTAATGTCCCGGATGAAGGGGGTCGGCAGGTGCAGGTGTCTTCTCGAAAATTGTAACTTGGGGCGCCTGGGTGGCGCAGTCGGTTGAGCGTCCGACTTCAGCCAGGTCACGATCTCGCGGTCCGTGAGTTCGAGCCCCGCGTCAGGCTCTGGGCTGATGGCTCAGAGCCTGGAGTCTGTTTCCGATTCTGTGTCTCCCTCTCTCTCTGCCCCTCCCCCGTTCATGCTCTGTCGCTCTCTGTCCCAAAAATAAATAAACATTGAAAAAAAAAATTAAAAAAAAAAAAAAGAAAATTGTAACTTTATGAGCCAGGTTGGAAGCTGGGTGACCTTGACTTGTTGGGTGGCCTTGACTCAGTCTCTGAGGACAGCCGTTATGTTGGGTTCCTGAGGCCTGGAAGGTGGTTCTCAAACGTTGGGGTCCCAGGACATCCCTAGAGTATGTATGTATGTATGTATGTATGTATGTTAACGTATGTTTATTTTTGAGAGAGAGACACACACACACAGCACAAGTGGGAGAGGGGCAGAGAGAGAGGGAGACAGAATCCCAAGCAGGCTCCAGGTTCTAAGCTGTCAGCACAGAGCCCAACGTGGCGTTCGAACTCATGTGATATGAGATCATGGCCTGAGCTGAAGTCCAACACTTAACCGACTGAGCCACCCAGGTGCCCCTACAGTATTTATTTTTTTATAGAGTTTATTTGAGAGAGAGAGAGAAAGAGTGCAAGTGGGGGAGGGGCGAGGGAGAGGGAGAGGGAGAATCCCAAGCAGGCTCTGCACTGCCAGCCCAATGAGCTCAACTCACAAACCATGAGATCATGACCTGATGGGGAAGCAAGAGTCATGCTTAACCATCTTAGCCGCCCAGGCACTCCATGGACATCTCTACAGTGTAACAAATTAGGACTCCAAAAAGCCTTTGTTTATGTGGGTTATCTCCATAGTCATTTGCCATGTTAGAAATTTTGAAAATATTTATTTACTTTCAGACAACATGCTAACTTAAACACCAGATATCCAGGTTGCAATAGCCATAGTTTGTCGGCTCTTGCAAGGAAAATAACATTCTGTGAAAAAAGCTAGTTCAGTTGGCAACTGAAAGCACACAAGTGCTGTTTCTTCAAACAGCTGTATTTCAGCAGGTGCACAAGTGCTTTATGGATACTGTCCGTTTTATCACAGTACTCGAGGGTGGATGTTTTATAAAATAATCATTTTTTGCTTCATCATGAATATTCTGAAATGAAATTGCCTGTGTTTTTTTTTTTTTTTTTTTTTTTGGTCTTTTTACCGTGAGTGAATAAGGGTGAAGAATCTAACGAACACTGGTATAGTTTGGTGCCACTACCTTGATTTGTACTAGGGCATTAAGAGTTTTACCCACTTTTTTTTTTTAAGTTTATTGTTTTGAGAGAGAGAGCGTGAGAGAATCCCAGGCAGGCTCTGCACTGTCAGTGCGGAGCCCAGTGCGGGGCTTAAACTCATAAATGGTAAGATCGTGACCTGAGCTGAAGTTGGATGCTTAATTGACTGAGGCACCCAAGCACCCCAGTTTTACCCACTGTTTGATTATGCACCATCAGTGAGCACGGTGAAATGTGAACACGGTGAAAAGGGCTGGTTATGTCAGTAGTCCTACTTTGAAATCGCTTTAATTTCCAATTACCCTGAAGAGGTCTGTGGATCTCTAGTGGCCTGAGAAGGCCAGTGATTACTTTGAGGACTGTTAGCGGGTAGGGGGATCAGTAGAAACAATTGACAGGAGGAAGAGAGCAGAAAGGTCTGCGCATTTGCTGTCTGGAAGCTGAAGCTTCTGGGTACGTAGGGAACAAAGTAATCTGCCAAGAATATGAAGAGAGCAGTTGGACTGGAGCTTGAAAAGAAAGAGGATGAAGATAAGGCTGAGTAAAGTAAGGTAAAATTTTAATGATCCAGGTGAGGTTGGTGATGAATTTTTAATGGCTTTCTGTTGAAAGCTAGGAATGATTTCTCTGACTGCTTTTCGTTAGTTCCATTGGATAATCAGATGGAAGTGGCCTTGCAGATCATGTAGCACACCAGCCCCCATTTTGTAAAAGAAAAACCTGAGGGATTTTCTCAGGGTACAGAGCTTCCTGTGATCATACTAGGGCTGAGTCCGTAGAAGGCTAAATCAGGCATCCTGTGAAGCATCGGCTGCCTGGATTTAAGTAAGGCAAAATGAATAATACTGATCTGTAAATGGTGTGATTGTGTGGATTCCAAAAGACTTCCCAGAGTGTTGATGAATTTCTTCTCTGAAGGAGTGCATTCCTTGTCATTGGAGAAGTTCTTTCTGCAACTGAATAGTTCCTTCTGGGATGGATTCTTAGGGTATTGTGGCGTTACGTGAATCTCTATGCCCCTAATTGGAGAGTTGGTGTTTGTGTGATAAGAAACGGGACTTCAGGGGCACCTGGCTCAGGCGGTTAAGCGTCCGACTTCAGCTCGGGTCATGATCTCACGGTCTGTGGTCCGAGCCCCGTGTCGGACTCTGTGCTGACAGCTCAGAGCCTGGAGCCTGCTTCGGCTTCTGTCTCCTTCTCTCTCTGTCCCTCCCCTGCTTGTGCTGTCTCTCCATAATAAACAAACCTTAAAAATAAAAAAAAAAAATTGCCTGCCAAACTTAAAAAACAGGACTTCAAGTTCTTGGTATTGTATATTAGGATTTAGGGTAGGTGGGACACCTTGAATTTTATTTGATCTCCTCTATGTATTTGTAAGGATAAGGTGTCTAAAATAGAACAAATGATTAATGACTGTACAGTTATGTTTATGGCAGGAAAGATAGGATACAGTCAAAATAGGTACTTTGAGTCTAAGGAAACCACCAAAGGACAGTGTGGTGTCCTACCATTTGTGATGTCTGGTTGCCATTAACTCCTAGCCTTGAGGTGAAGGGAGTGGTCACTAGAAGCTGAGAAGGTGGCTTTATCAAGAACACTGACTGCTGAAAGTTTGTGGCCTTGATAAACACACTCAGGGAGCCCATGGCAGTCCGGCAGGGTGGGAGCCAGGAAGTGAGCACCCTGACCACACTGTCCTCTAACCTCGCAGTCTCTTGCCGATGCCTGCCTTGGCTACTGCAACCAGAAGCCAGGTGCAAGGAAGCCCCTTTAATGCAGTCCAGATGGGTCAGCCTCCCTGAGCACAGCCCTGGGTGGAGAAAATAGAGGGTGGCTGTAGATGGGTAGATGGATGGCACACATATGGTGACCACGGGCACCTGGGCCATGGTGACCTGTGTCCAAGTCCACTCTTCCTCCCCTGATCTGTTACTTGTTACATTCTCTTTGGACAGGACACCATCAGAAACTAATCGCTATACTCTTTCGAGAATAACTGTGGCTGTATGGTGACTGTGGCTGTATGTGACTGTATGGTGTGGCGTTTATCATTGACATTACGTGTATGGTAGCAAACACTTTTGTGTAGGGGCTAAGTCCGGCACTTAGTAGCTAGGGTGGTTTAGAGCACCTCAGTTTTCATAGGGACTTGAAAAGGGTCACATAAGCCTTCTGGGAAAGCCATAGACAATGGGAAATACGTGTAGATGTGTGTGTTGATATGGTTTCCATGCCATATAGCGTCGGTTCCCTTGAAGACAAGGGGATCTCAACGTTTGTGTTCTGGTTCCCAGCGCGAGTGCATCTCTATCCACGTGGGGCAGGCAGGTGTCCAGATCGGCAATGCCTGCTGGGAACTGTACTGCCTTGAACATGGAATTCAGCCCGATGGTCAGATGCCAAGTGACAAAACCATCGGTGGTGGGGATGACTCGTTCAACACGTTCTTCAGCGAGACTGGGGCTGGCAAGCATGTGCCCAGAGCGGTGTTTGTGGACCTGGAGCCCACCGTGGTCGGTAGGTACTCGGGCACTTGGGCGGCTTTCCCGGGAGAGTGGGAGAGCCTCCCTGAAGCCCCCTCCGTGCCCTCTGTGCTCCTTTGAATCCTTTCTGCAGAAAGGACGGGGTGTACAAGTACACGCCTGTGGCCACATCAGGTGAGAAACTGAGGCTCCTAAGTTAGGAGAACCTAACGGACAGGAAAAACATAGGCTGGTAATAGATTCGCTCGTGGCCGCCTCAGCCCCGGGCAGGTGGTTGTGTAGACTCCACCTGCGGGGTGCCCAGGCACCGGTCCCTCCTTAACGCTGCGCACACCAAAATGCTGCTGCGTGAGAATCTTGACCCGCATCTGACAGAAAGGTAAGTAGAGAACATTCGTTGGCTTCCTCCGGATTAGAAGGCTGAAGTGGTTGCCAGGGAGAGCTGCCAGGAGAGAGCACCTTTCAGTGGCCACCCAGGGGAAGACAGGATGTCACCCTAAAGCCTGTGAGAGGCAGGCCACAGAGGGTGCCCTGATGGGACTGGCCGGCCAAGGTCATGCTGACCTGGTGACTGTCTAGTACGTAAGCGATTTTTTAGTTACACTCTTTGAGGTAGCTGTGGGTAGGAGGACATACGTATTATGCACGTGCAGAATCACCTGTGTGCGGGTGTGAGTGGTTTCCCTTCTTTGAGGACCAGTCAGATTGGACTTTGTACCTCCACTTGACACTACCTGCTGAGCCATAGATTGCTGTTGTGGTCTGCGTATGACGCAGAGACGTTTTCTACGAGACCCTGATGCCGCCGACCCGCGAGGAACGGCACGTGCTTGGTAGATCCCGACGGTCCCCAAACCCACCCCTCCTGGTGAGTTGACAACAGGCTTGAAGCCCTGCGGCCCACGTGTCCTCTTTGTAGATGAAGTGCGCACAGGGACCTACAGGCAGCTCTTCCACCCAGAGCAGCTGATCACCGGGAAGGAGGACGCAGCCAATAATTACGCCAGAGGCCATTATACCATCGGCAGGGAGATCGTCGACCTGGTCCTGGACCGGATCCGAAAACTGGTAAGGGGGTGCCGAGAAGGCTTCCTGCGGACGTTGCCCCGGACGGGAGGGTGTGCAGGGATTGCGACCAGGAGGTCGCTCTGGCAAAACCCCAGGCCAGAACCTTGAGTCCACGTTTCCCTTCACGTGTGGCTTCAGTGCGTCCGTACATCTCTAACGTCTGCCTTGCTTTGCTCCTGAGCGTCCTGCACGTGCGCTGTGGACGATTTGAATGTGTGATCATCCCGCAGAGGCAAAGAAGCGAGCGTGGCTTGTCGGAGGTCGGCGGTGAGGCTTCCGCAGGCACTGACTCACGGTCTCTGGTTTCTCTCAGGCGGATCTGTGCACGGGGCTGCAGGGCTTCCTCATCTTCCACAGTTTCGGGGGCGGCACCGGCTCTGGGTTTGCGTCCCTGCTCATGGAGCGGCTGTCGGTGGACTACGGCAAGAAGTCCAAGCTGGAGTTTGCCATCTACCCGGCCCCGCAGGTGTCCACGGCCGTGGTGGAGCCCTACAACTCCATCCTGACCACCCACACGACCCTGGAGCATTCTGACTGTGCCTTCATGGTGGACAACGAAGCCATCTACGACATATGTCGGCGCAACCTGGATATCGAGCGGCCCACGTACACCAACCTTAATCGTCTGATCGGGCAGATCGTGTCCTCCATCACGGCCTCCCTGCGATTTGATGGGGCCCTGAACGTGGACTTGACGGAATTCCAGACCAACCTGGTCCCCTACCCCCGCATCCACTTCCCCCTGGCCACCTACGCCCTGGTCATCTCAGCTGAGAAGGCGTACCACGAGCAGCTGTCTGTGGCCGAGATCACCAATGCCTGTTTTGAGCCGGCTAACCAGATGGTCAAGTGTGACCCTCGGCACGGCAAGTATATGGCCTGCTGCATGTTGTACAGGGGGGACGTGGTCCCGAAAGATGTCAACGCAGCCATCGCCACCATCAAGACCAAGCGCACCATCCAGTTTGTGGATTGGTGCCCAACTGGATTTAAGGTAGGACTGGGTGATGTTGAGTGGCGTTACCGGTCAGCAGGCGGCCGACCAAGCACGGCATGCCCTTTGTAGGGGATGCCCTGTTCCATGGCAGCCAGCCCCTTGGTCCTAAATCAGTGAGCCGGAGTGAGAATTTATTCAGTGGTGCCATTTGAACTCCCTTCCTGAGTTATCACATTGTGTATCTGCGTGAGAATTTTCTTTTTTAACAGAACAGAAAGTTTTTGGAAGGATTTTTGTTGCCGCTTCTGGGGGAAAGAATTAGTGTGGGAAAAATAGTTTGGACTTAGAAATGTAGCAATTTTGAAGGGCATTTTGATAATTTATGTGGATATTTGAAATTGGGGTATCACTGTAAACATCAGTGTTCCTAAATCCCACGTCATTCTTCAGGCATAAGGAAATTAAACCAAATCTAAACGTCCCATGCAGCATTTGATTTAACGAAAAATGGTCATGGATGTTTTTGGAAGAAACGGCAACGTACTCGTTTCTCTGTTAGTAAGATTGGCAAGTTTGGGCAGAGGCTGCCTCCAACACAGTTTGTGCCGGTCTTCCATCTGATACAGAATAGGAAACTTGCTGTAGCTCTTCAGCTTTGTCCAGTACTTGGACGCTAAGCTGTCGATGCTCTCCATCTGGGAAAACGTGCTTCCCTCTGCCTTGCTTTCCATGCCGCCTAGCTGGCTCAGACCTTACTGCTTCTGGTGGGCTTGCTGCAGCGGGTCCTTCACTAGCCCTTCCTATTCTGGGTTCAGGGATCGGCACAGTTGGCAGACCAGCCACGTAGAGTTTTATGTGGACACACCCACACCTGTTCATTGGTGTCTCGTTGGGGCTGCTTTTGTGCTCCAAAGAGAGAATTAAGTAATTGTGACAGAGACCATGTGGCCCACCCAGCCTAGAATATGTGCTGCCTTGCTCTTTTTTTTTGTTAACACTTATTTTCATTTTTGAGACCGAGAGAGACAGAGCATGAACGGGGGAGGGTCAGAGAGAGAGGGAGACACAGAATCGGAAACAGGCCCCAGGTTCCGAGCTGTCAGCACAGAGCCCGACACGGGGCTCGAACTCACAGGCCGTGAGATCGCGACCCGAGCTGAAGTTGCACATCTTAACCAACTGAGCCACCCAGGCGTCCCTGTCTTGCTCTTTATAGACAAAGTTTGCCGACCCCAGCTCTAACTGACCCTGTGTATTCCTTCCTGCCCAAACCTCTGGTCGTGGTGTCTCCTGGTTTGGAAACTTAGAATGCCTCCCCTTTTGGACCCAGCCCTCGAATATCACCCCCTTTCTCCTACTTAGCACACACATAGGCCACCTCCTGTTGCGGTAGTAGCAACAGTCCTAGGACCTGAGGGTGTGCCTGTCGCCCTATTATGCACAGGCTGGCTCATTTGGTGGGAGACCGGGGGTATGATCTCCCCTGGTGATACAACCATAGTACTCTGAATCGAGTGGAAGAGGTTTCAGCTACAGAAATGAATCCCCATCTTGTAGAAGCCTATGGGGAAAATAACATGAGCAATACAAAGCAGCCTCCCCTTTTAGAAGAAACAGCCCTGTTACCTGAGCACCTGTCACATGTCTCAGTTGCTGGGACACAGCCCTTCAGGCAACTTGGGACTGAGCCGGGAGCCAGGGCTCCTTTTCCCCAGTTTTCCTGGTCTGGAAACCAGCACCCTGCTCACCTGACACCTTGCCTGGCACAAAGAAGGCACCTGCGTGTCTTTTGTTCCCATGAAAGCAGCTACCGTTTCTGGGTTTGACAGAAGTTGCACAGACTGTTTTCTTCCCCTTCTCTGGCAGGTGGGCATCAACTACCAACCCCCCACCGTCGTCCCCGGAGGGGACCTGGCCAGGGTGCAGCGGGCCGTGTGCATGCTGAGCAACACTACCGCCATTGCCGAGGCCTGGGCCCGCCTAGACCATAAGTTTGACCTCATGTATGCAAAGCGAGCCTTTGTGCACTGGTACGTGGGGGAAGGCATGGAGGAAGGGGAGTTCTCCGAGGCCCGGGAGGACCTGGCAGCTCTGGAGAAAGATTATGAAGAGGTGGGTGTGGATTCCGTGGAAGCAGAGGCTGAAGAAGGGGAAGAATACTGAATGGGGACATGGCTGGCAGGCATTCCTCTCTCCCTCTCTCTCTTGCCACCCTGCAGCACAGGTGGTTTTCAGTTGTTTCCAATTAAAGTTTCTGTATGAAACTTCGGTCTAGTGTGATGCTCATTTGGGATACACTCATGTGACTGCCCGGATGGGTAGGACCCCAAGGCCTGTCAGGCCGTGTGGAAAGCTGTCCTGGGCTGCACTGTGAGTTGTGTACAGCACTGCCTACATCTGTAGGGAGCCAGTGCATACTTGACATGATCTGCATGGCCTGGGGAAAACAGTTCTTTCCAAATTGAGGTTCCAAAGCACAAAGATTGCCTAGATTCTAGCAAAACTGAGTTAGGCTTTCAATGGAATTTGCAATTTTTCAGGTTTCTCTGTTGATGGCACATGGTGACTAATGTGTAAGTTTGGAACTGGAGGTTGAACACCTGAGGTCCATGGAAGGGGGCTGTCCATAAAGTCCTTAATGCTGTGGGTCAAATGTGTAGGGCGAGGACATTGGGCAGGGGCGGGGGGGGGGGTGTTGGAGTTGTATCGGATTCTCCATGGCATTCACAGTCACAGGGTGAGCTCTAGATTACGGCTCATCTTTGACTTCACTGTGCACGTAACCCGTAAGACAGCATTTCCACTCCACCCTCAGACCCTTGCAGCTCTACCCTGGGAATGGTCTCGGCAAAAGCACTGCACCTTTCTCTTCAGCGAAACATGTTGACGTGCATTTATAAAAGTTTTAGTAACAAGAGTTTGAACTGTGCAGGTCACTTCTATGTGGATTTTTTACAGCATGGTACTGTAAATGTATTTCTCTTACGATTTTCTTCTCTCTAGTTTCCTAGAGCATAATACAGTATGTAATAGTATATGATATATATAGTATATGTATACAGTCTATAATACATACGTAAAAGATGTGTTAATTGACTGTATATTATCAGTAAGGCTTCCTACTAACAGTAGGCTGTTGGTAGTTAAGTTCTGGGGAGTCAAAAGTTACGCTTGGATTTTCAACTATGCAGGGGTTGGTGCCCCTGACCCCCATTTGTTCATGGGCCAACCATACAGATATTTTCTCTATGACCTGAAAATAAGGTATTGTAGGGTGAAACCACTGGTTTAGGTCAGTTGGTTGTTACGTTCAGCTGCAGTACATCTAGGCCCACAGTGCAAAACTGATTCTCAATCTTTGAGCCTTAATGTATTCAAAAGGCGATAGAAAACAGCTTGGATGGACCCTCGGTTTTTCACAAAGCTTTATTACCAACCGGAGGAAACCACACGTAGCCTCTGCTAGGAGGCTGGTGGAGCCCACAGCTGGGCGGCGTGAGAAGTCTGCCCGTCTCAGGTGCTGCTCCGAGTGGGGCTCTTCCCCGGCCCGCCCCCCTTCGGCAGCCTGGTAGCACTGGGTTGTCGGGGCGTTCTTTGGCTGGATCCTTCCCGGCCGCCACGCTCTGCCAGTGCTGGGCCTCCACCCAGAGCCGTGCTGCCTTTGTTTCTCCCTGAGCGGACGCAGAACACAATTGTTAGGAACCAGGGCAGACTCCACAGTCGGCACACCTACTACATTTGTGTTCCTTGCACATTACGTCTGGTACATCTCTGTGCGACCTTTCAGCCAGGGATCCTCTCAGCTCTGAGCCCTGAGGCTGAGGACCACCTGGAGAGGGCACATCCGAGAGAAGTCCTCCACAGAGTGCAAGAGGCCCTCGAGCATAGGTCCTAGGACAGAAGCAGCACGAGGAACAATGGGGAAAGTCCGCAAGGCCCATTTAGGGAAAGGTGAGCTCAGCCGGTTGACTCCCGCCCTGGAGAGTGTAAGGAATCGCCCGACCACCAGCAGCACAGGAGGGCTCGCCACCAGGGCCACCACTTCGAAGCCTCCCCTGGCGCTCCCTGCTCCAGATCACCCACAGCTGAACTGCTGGAAGCACATCCATCAAGAATGGAAGTCAGGCTTTTGGATTTGGACCTTGGAATCTTTCCCTCAGGCGTTTCCCTGACTACCTCAAAGTATTTTGCAAACGTTCGCTGGTCAAGCCTCTTGCTCTCAAGTGCAGCTCCAGGATCCTGTGACTGGCTTCATGCTGAGGCTTGACTGCTCACAGGAAGCTTGCCCTGACCACAGGTAGTCACCTTCAGATGGAGACCACTGGTGCAGATATCCCTTGACTTGTAATTTACTTACCTTCCCCTCTTTCTGTGAAGACAGGAAGATCTGTAATCACACTTGGGCCAAACTTTATTCTAAAGGAATGGCTTCCCTGGCTTCAGGATGTTGACAGCATTCACGAGACCGAGAGGACACCAGGAGGCACAAAATGTGCCCAGGGAGCAGGCTCACCCCCTGGGTCACAGTCCCTCCCCACTGGGCCTTCCCCAGCCAGGGCTCCTCTCTGCTCCAGCCTGGCAGGGTCCATCCTGCAGACTCTGACCAGGGGATGCGTCCCATGTTTGACCCTCAACCTTAATGTCAGTTCTTAGTCAAATAAACAGCCTGCAATGGGGACATGTGGGTTTTTGGAGAACAGACACCATGAATTTCTTGGGGGCATGTTGAGTCACTCCTGGTTCACCATTTGTCACCTGGAACAAGGGGAGGCACCTACATTTGTGACACTGCAGTTCCTGGCTTCTTCAAGACATCAGACTCCCTTTCCATCCTCTCTGACACTACTTTCTCCCCAGGACTCCTGCAGAGATAGGACAGCCCTTCCTAAGAGCATTTCTGAACAGCTCCTCCCCAGGGAACAACAGGGGGTCTTTGCTGCCTAGTGGGGTGGAAAGGGTTACCATGGTGCCACTGCTTGGAATGCCACAGCTCAGATTTTCCCCTGCCCTGCCTCCCTGGGCTTGCACAGGTTTGATTCAATGGAGATGTAATAACACGTTACAGAGGGCCAAGGGCACGTGGTGGGGTGAAGCTGGGCCAACTCAGCCTGCCAGTGGCTCATGGAAAAAACAAAAGTAGAGAACCGTCACCACACATTTCCTTTTTCCTGTTACACATTCTGATATTCTGGTTCCCACTGACTGGTCAGTGGGCAAGGATCCTGTCTCCTGTGAGTGCACGAGCCCCGCCACCCTACAGCTCCCAACCTGCTGGTCAGCTATGAGGCCATGTCCCTCTCCAGGCCTGGCCAGACTGGCATAACTCATCTGTAGCACCTGGCCTACCCCTGCGTGCTTAGGCATCCTACAGACTAGGCCCAGGGCTCCTGAAGGACCTGAAAATACAGCTCAAGCATAGGCCACCCCCAAAATGGCAGTGTGGGTCTCAGACGTGGGCCCGGGTCTGAATGCAGCTTTTCTTCACCCTGCCGTATATCTGAATTTCCTCTCCCCCCTCAGTATAATGACCAGGGCCCTTCTGGAAAGTCCAGGATGAGAGGAAAGGAGAAAATAGCAAATAATGTTCATTTTTAACCTTGATGAGGCTGACAAACCCTGGAAATAAGACACCAATGTAAATTTGAGCCATTAAGAAAACCATCTAACCGTTTATCGAGCTCTGCAATTCTTGGAACCTTCAGGAATCACGTGCTCTCAGTTAGTGGAGAGACCCACTTAGGCCTCATGCAGAGCTGGGGAGGCATTCTGGTCTGAGGAGAATGGTGTGAGGGCCTGTCAGTGGACAGACCTGCTCTGTCCTGGACACAGCAGGGGACTTTCTGGAACCGGTCTTCCCTGCCCCAGCTCCCTGCAATGGGGTAGTTAGGGTCCCATGGATTGGAGGGCAGGACTGAGCCAAAGGTGACTATAGGCTAGGGTGGGTGGCAGTGACATGCCCCCAGGCCCGATGCCTGAGGAGCCCTCACGGGTGTCAAAGACAATGAGCACTGAAGGTTAAAAACCGCCTGGCTCACGGTGTTAAAAAGTTGGTGCTCCTCCTACCCCTAATACCTGACCGAACCCCCCCAACCCCAGATGAAGCAAAACCCCAAAGGCAACCCTAAACACACCCCCTGCGGCTGGGGAGCTGGCCCGCCCCAGCGGGACCCACTGAACCATTTAACTCTGGTGTGGCCCATGTGATCCCAACTCCCCATCCCCTGCAAGCTCTGTTGGCAGAGGTGCGGGGGGATCAAGGGTTGACAAAAAGCCCAGAATGTGAGCAGCTGCTCCCATCTTGCCCATGTTCCCCGGGAGTGGCCTTTCCCCTTTATGGTGGGAGCACTCCCTCGTGCTCAAATGGGCCGGTGGGGCCCCTGAGGTCGAATATTAGTGACTGGCCGTAAGCGGACACCGGATGTGTGTGTGAGGAAGGAAAAGAACAAGGGGGTGAGGCAGCATAGCAAGTGCCCTGATCTCCTCAAGGCTGGCTGGCAAGGTCTGGTGGCCAGGGTGAGCGTGCAGCCAGGACCACCTATCACTGCTACTCGAGAGCCCACCAGAAGGTCTACACGCACCAGCCAGTCCTGCTGCCCTCTCTGGCTGAGCACACAGGAGTGGCTTAATCAGTCAGTGCTTCTAGAACACATACAGACATAATGACAAAGACTGATGTGCACCATGGACATGCACACATGCACTTTTAGCCCTTAACTGGGCCTGTGCTTCTTAGGAGAAGTGACCCTCTCCTGCACACATGCAGTACATACAGCCCTGACTCAGCGTTTCAGGCAAAGTTCAATTGTTCTGGAGCAGCACTGTCCCAACAGAAATATGATGTGAACCACATGTAACTCATTTTCCAGTAGCAACATTAAAAAGTAAAAAGTGGGGGAGGGGCCGGGTGGGCTCAGTCAGTTAGGTGTCCGACTTCGGCTCAGGTCATGATCTCATGGTTTGGGGGGTGGAGCCCTGTGTTGGGCTCTGTGCTGACAGCTCAGAGCCTGGAGCCTGCTTCGGATTCTGTGTCCCCCTCTCTCTCTGCCCCTCCCCCAGTTGAGCTCTGTCTCTCTCTCTCTCTCTCTCTCAAAAATAAATAAATGTTAAAAAAAAAAAAAAAGTAAAAAGAAACAGGAAATTAATGTAAATCATGTATTTTAATTAACCTAAAATGTGCAATATTACCATTTCAGCATGTAATCGATATGAAAATTACTTGTGAGGTCTTCTTTTTGTTCCAGTTCTCTGGCATCTGGGTGTCTGGTGTATACTTAAACTTGCAGTGAGTCTCAGCCGCAAGCCCTGGGGGGCCCATGGCTCCTGTACTGGACAGCGCAGCTCTGTGTAGGGCTCACAGCTTCTGCACACCAAACTTCATCTTACACATTCCAGAGGAACATCTTTTTAAAGCATACAGTTTCCCTAAGCCTCAGCAGAGAACACTCGACCGAATTCTATTTTTCCTTGGTGACCACACCCTCATCATGACAAGCATTTACCCTCTTTGTGCTCTTAGGGTCTTCTGTTTCCCCATGTTCTGCCTAGTAAAGCCAGGAATGGATGAGCTTGTCAGTGACAGTCCCCACAGGCCACCTGGATGCTGAGCATGCTGCAGCTTACCAGATCAAACTCCTGGGCGGGCCTCCAGCCCCTGGTCTGCAGCAGCTGCCACCCCAATTCTGTGGGAAACCTAAGGCCAGCGAGCCCTAACAGCCCCAAACCCCCATCATGATCCTAGGCTACCACAGCCCCCCAACTGATCACTCTGACAACTCTCCTCATTTTTTTCTACCTCAGATTCTGCCCAAGGTCTGTGTGGACAGACAGATTCTGCAACATGTGGCCTCAGAGCTCTTGGTCTCCGATGGCCTCTGCCTCTTGGCCACAGCACACTCCTGGCATGGCCCCTCATGTGCCCCACTCCCCTCCACTGCCTCCCCACCCACCCCCTCTCCAGGCTGCCCTCTACCCTCACTGGGCACCTCCCCAGGACCTCTATGTCCTCATATCCTGGCCACTGGCTGCCCAACCCAGCAGACCCAAGGCATAAGCACTTGAGAAAACCCTGTGGGGCCCAGCACTCCATGCCACTCCTGTCCCTATGCTTGGGGCTTCTTCCCCACCTCTCTCCGAGCCCCTCTGTGTCAGTGCTCTGAGCACCAAAGCAAACCCACTCCACCTCTGGGCTCTCCGCCCTCCCTTTCCCACCTCTCCCCTCCAAGCTCAGGCCCGCTCCCACCAGTGACCTGGGCCCGCATCTCAGGCTGGAGCGCTCCCCACTACTCCTACCTCAAAGGGCTGCAGGGCAACAGGACTCTGAGCCTGCTTAACCCTTGCTGCTCCAGCAAGGCTGGCTACACTGGCTTCCTCCTGTCTCTGTCACCATTGGTGTCTCTAGCCATCTCCCAAACCGGAAGGGGGACCTGTCCATCTCACAGCCCCCCTGAGCCCTCAGCGCTGAGAGCCAGCCTGGCACCCAGTCACTGGGTGAGCAAGCAGCAACACCCCCTTGAAAGAGGAGGGCTCCATTCCCAGTTTCTCCCTCCCTCTGCCCACTGATTCCTCAACTCAGCCTTGTAGTCTACTGGCTCTACCCTGACCTGCCCCTTGGCCCTTCCCCATGCCGAGTTTCAGGTGGCACCTAGAACAGCGAGGTAGGTGATGTGGGAAAGGATATGGAGAGCACAGCCAGGGCATCTGTGGGATCTCAGGCCCTCACACGCCCCTGGCTCTGGGCCTCCAGCCTCACCACACCGGGCAATGCCTGGAAGGTACCCTCGGCTCAGGAAACAGGCAGGAAAGGACAATCACATCTTACCCTCTAGGCTACCTGTCAGGTGACAGCATCTAAGCAACCAAGGTGTTTCTCACACCTAAGGCTTCCCTCTCTACAGCAAAGTAAAGGCTCTCCTGCCCCTCGGCCTGTTGCCCTCCTCTCGGGGTGAGGGCACCTCTACAGAGCACAAGTCACACCTGGCAGAATTGGCCTCTGGGGGCAGGGGGCGTTGGTCCCATTCCAGAAGTACTGCAAGTGGTCTCTAATAAACCAAGATCTGAAATTGTGTCCCCAATCCCTAAGCTGTGTAACAGGCATGGCCCATAGGGTCCTGCCCTGGCAGTTCATCTCCAAGTTGCTCTGACTCTCGAATAGGGGCCACAGCAGTTTCCACAGAAACAAGAAAGAGCACCAACCCCCAGAGATAAACCAGTAAACGCAACCTGCAAAAGGAGAGAACAGGCAGCAAGAGAACCGGAGGGAACCGGGGGGCCCTGGAGAGAGAGGCGAGTGCGTGGCAGCTGGGCCGTGGAGCAGAACCGGAGAGGCCGCAGGCCGCGGGGCCGAGGAAAAGGAGGGCCTTGCAGGGGGACTACAGCTCTTGGCAGAGAGAAAGGAGGCCTCTGGAGGTCAGAGAGAGACACAAAGAGAGCAGACAGAGCGTGGATCAGTAAGGAAGCCTGCGCTCCAGTGCCCAGGGCCTCTCAGGAAAGGGGGCGTGGGTACCCAGGGCCCTGGCACTCCCTCCCACAGGGACCCAGCCTGCCCCCCACCTGAACATCGGCCCCTTCTCAGGATGTCTGTGAGTGCCCGAATGCTTCTGGCCAAGCATTCAGGTTGTTTCTGAAACTGGGGGCAGATGCGACACACCAGGAGGATGCAGCTGGAGCTCCACTGTGACACCTTTGTCATGGGCACCTGCTTAGCCCCCAGTCATGACTCTCGAGAGTGAGGAGGCCCCTCAAACTTGAGCCCAGTGCGGGGCCCACTCAGGCCTCTGCACCCTGCGTGTCTAGGGCAGCCAGGGGCTGCCATGATGACCCGTCCTGCAATCCGAGGAAGAACGCTCAGCTGGCTAGACTCCTGGGCAGCACCTGGGCCCAGATGGGGTATAGGCTAAGGGGCGGCAGTAAGACCTCTGCCTGCCCCGCTCCCTGAACACTTTCCTGGAGGCTGTACACACCGTGAGAACAGGAACCAAAGCCACCTTGTTCCCGCGTTTGTGGAATGAAAGCATTTCTACCCAAGGAAGGAGGCAGAATCCCATATGAGGCTTAGCCTGCTGGCCACCCTGGACACCCACTTTGCGACCACCTGATCTGGACTTGCATATGTAGCAAAGGGTAGCAAAGAAACGAAACTGGGGACTGGAAACCAAAAGGCGAGCCCTTGGACAGTCCCTGTGGGTCCTGGGAGAAGACGCACAGTAAGGCCAGGCCACTCAGGACCAAGCCCACCTTGTGTCTGGCACCGCCCACGTGCCTCCCCTGCCACCCGCCTCCTGAGTCACAGGGGCAGGGAGCACCGGGCCCAGCTCTGACCTCGGGTCTCCGGGACGCTCGATGTGGGCAGAGACACGGCCACAGGGTCCTGGGGCTCGCTCGCCAGCCTCTGCCCAGCACACATGGACTTGAGCATCTGGAAGACAGCGAGGGGCGCCACGTTCAGCTTCAGCAGGTCCACCAGGATCCTGGAGAGAACACACGCGGTGGGCAGTGAGCCTTCCTCGCCCAGGCCCAGGAAGGCCACTTCCCTCAAGACCCCAACTCTACTCTGGGCGCTCAAAGGGGTCCGAAAAGGGCGGGGTGGGGGTGGGGGTGGGGGTGGGGGGCTCCTCCAGATCAGAGACCCGGGCGGGGGAGCAGGGGTGTCTGGGGGGGGGGGGGGGTAGGATGGGCGCGCACTCCCACCCGCGCGCGCTCACTTGAACACGTCGGGGTCTATGGCGCCACCCGCCGCCTGCGCCAGCTCGTAAAGTTCCATCTCCTCGGCGCTCAGCACCTTCTTCCGCCGCAGCGCGAGCTTCTGCAGGGCCGCCTCCAGCCCCGGGGGTGCTCCCGGCCCGGGGCCCGCGCCCGGGGCCGCCATGTACCCGGCTAGCGGGAAGACGAGCGCCCCGCCCCGCCGCGCTCCCTCCTCTGACCCCGCCTCCGCCGGGCCCCTCCGGCAGCTCCCACAGCGCCTTCTACTGGCTCCGCCGGTCGCTTCTCTCCCTGAAGCGCTACCGCCTGGCCTGCCCCGCAGCCCTACAGCAGAGGGCGCAAACCGCTTTGTCTCCTCTCCGCCATTCGATCCGCAGAAATTTCCCTGCGGGATGATGAGGGATAAAAGCAGAAAAATGTGCGTCTTTAGCCCAGAAAGCTGATAGCCTGCATAGTTTTGATAAGGATCAAATAAGTACTGGCTGCTACATTCTTAAAGGGTCTCATGACCGCCTGTATGTCTCATCGATAGTTAATACCGAACTGAATGATAAGCACCAGAGAAATCTTGTGACATTAGTTTTAGGAGTAGAAATTGCAAGAAGACATTTATGATCTATACTCCCTGCACGTCCTCTCCCCCTTGAACACTAAGCATATAACCACTAGCTTCATACAGCAAAAATGCAGCTCTTTCGGCCCACAAGTCCTGTATCGTGCTACCTAAATGAACTTACTAAGTTGCACGGATCATCTCAAGAATTCTTTTTTGAGGGTCGCACTCAATGATCCCACAACTGGGAGACGTGTTAGGCGTAGGGGATGCCGTGGCGGACCTCAGAAACCCGTTTCTGGGCCATCAGGGTCGGGCCGCATTGGTCGTTCTCGCTTGGGCAGCAGCACCCAGGGCAGTGCCTGGCATATTGAAGGCGCTCAATAAACGTCTATCGTAAGAAGGTCAGTCAATCAATGCACAGTGTATGATTTTTCCGCTCCAGTTCCCCATTAGAGGGCGCGCTTCCAGGACCTCAATAAACGGCTTCTCTTTAGCAGGCGCACGCGCGCTCCTTCCAGGGCACACGGAACTCTGGGCTAAGGGACACAGCTGCCCCCGCTGCACACGCGCATCCGGAGGTGTAACCCATAAACCCCGCCGGCCTTCACTTTGCGCACGCGCCCTTTGAGGTAACTGCTCGCCGAGGTAGCGGTGCGTTTCCCGCCAGGCCAGGGGAGGCGTGACGCCAAGCGCAGCTTGATGACGACATTTCGGCGCCGGGTAGCCGAATGGCGGTCTCCGTCCCTTAGGCGGGCGACTTTATGGGTCCCACAGGTGAGTGGTTGCGGCCGCGTGCGGGACGGCCCCCGCGTTCCGGCCCCCCCCCTTCCGGACCTCCGCCTAAGTCATTTCCGTTTCTACGCGAGCCGCAGGCCTTAGGCCCGGCGCCGGTAGCTCTGCCCCCGGCCGGGCGGGCAGGCTGGGAAGCCAAGGGCTCGGCTGTGCGCTCATGCCGTCTTCGTGGGCTGCGCACTCGTGCCACCTTCTCGCGCGCCTCGCACACCCGGTCCTGGTGGGTGCTTGGTTAACGTTCGTTGACGGGTTGGCGGAAGGGAGAGATTCAAGTTAAAGTTGAGCCTTGGGCTCCACAGGCTGTGTGGGAGGAAGAGCCGGGTGTGGCTTCTCGCCTGACTCTTCCTCCCTGTGTGGACCGACCTTTGTGAGCCTCAGTTTCGTCTTCTGTAATATGGAGCTCCCATGCTCACTTAACAGCATACTTGTGAGCATACTCTGGGAACATACTCTGCTTCTCAGAGCGCAACCAAAGGGAGGCCTTGGCAGTAGTGTGATTTGCTTGGCATGACTGGCGATGCCTCTCTGAGAAGAAACCCCAACAGGATCCGAAGCAGCCATTGAAGCAAGTGGGTGTAAAGTGGCGGATGAAGGGAACACTTGGTACACAGCGGAGAACGGTGTGATGGACGAGCCAGGCTGTGTCAGCGTTAGAGAACAGGGCAGACGAGACACTGCCCTCTCTTGGAAATACTCCTTGTTTTGGTGCCTCTGGGCCTCAGTTCTTAAGCTGCTGCCTATGCAGGCTTCGTCTAAGAAGGAGGTGCTTCCACCTCATCGTCTCTAAAGCTCTGCCCTTTGCAAACAGGCCAAGATTTTACGCTGCTTTGATCCTTCTGCTTTGGTCATCTTAATCAGTGTTCTCCTGGCCACTTGGTTCAGGAGCAAAGTGTTTACATTTTCCCTGAAACTGAATTTGATAGCGGGTGCCTGGATGGCTCGGTTGGGCTTGATGGATTGATCACTCGTGGTTTTGGCTCTGGTCACGGTCTTGCTGTTCATGGGTTCAAGTGCAGAGCTTGCTTGGGATTCTCTCTCTCTCTCTCTCTCTCTCTCTCTCTCTCTGCCCCTCCTCTGCTCATGTGCTCTCTCTAAATAAATAAATAACCATTTAAAAAAGACACCTGAATTTGATAGCTAATATCAAGAATTGAAGAAAACCTGGAAGATGCTTATATTGCCAAGAAGCAGAGATGCACATCTCCCCTCAACTCCACTGCCTCACAGCCTCCTTGCATCTAGTCTTTCTCCATCCACATACACTTTCATTTGCCACCTCAGCACCTTTACTCTTGCTGTGGGCACAGCTGTGCCAGGAAAGCCATCATCAGTGGGACTCGGCAGGCTCCCTTCCTGTTCAAGTCTGGATATTTTCCGTTTCTGACCTGGATGGTCAGAGAAGGGAATCTAAAGAGTTGCTCCTGATTTTCTGATGGCTTGTTCGAAAGCTTCCTCCAGCTTGCTCATCCCCTCCATTCATCCTCATAGAGCACAGGTGACATTCGGGAGATTCACCCACCTGTCTCTGTGGGAGATGTGTTAGGAGATGAGTATATTAGAGTCTTGGCTCTGCTGAGTGAGGGCAAGTGAGTTACCTCCTCTCTGCTGCTAGTTCTTTATCTGTATTGGCCCAGCAGATTGTCGTGAGGAAGTAGAGTCTGTTCTTGCTTAACAAACTTAGCAGCTTAAGACTGCGTCCATTTATTATCTCGCAGTTCTATAGTCAAGTCCAGGAGGGCTTGGCTGGATTCTCTGCTTAGGATATCACAAGACTGAAATCAAGGTGTTGGTTGGCTTTGCTGTTACCTAGAGGCTCTCAGGAAAAATCTTTCCAAGCTTCTTCGAGTTGCTGGCAGAATCCACTTCCTTCGGGCTGCAGAACTAAGGTCCCCATTTCCTTACTGGCTGGCAATGGGAACTGCTCCATATCTTAGGGTCCGCCCACTTGAGACTTCAATTGTATCTGCAGAATTCCTTCACAGGACCTGCATGAGCATTTGGTTGAATCGTGGAGGGCTATCTTTAAAATTCTGCCTACCACTGAGTATTAAATGAGGAAATACGTGGAGGGTCCTTAGAACCAGGCGTGCCACACAGCAAGTGCTGTACAAGCTTTACAGATTCGCCACTGCGAACTCGGCTCTGAAGCTGGCCACCACGTACTGCATCAGCACAGCGTTTTTGTAAAACGTGAAACTTGGCAGCACAGGCTGTGCTGTAGTATAGTGTCGTGTGGCAGATGTTGAGATTTCGCCTTGGTTTTTTCACAGTGGTTTCCTAAGGTGGCCGTTTTCAACGTTCCCCGGGAGGCTGCTATGGCGTTCCCTCACCTGCAGCAGCCCAGCTTCCTCCTGGTAAGTGTCAGTTGCCGGCGTGAGGGTCAGTGAGATGATGGTTCTACAGCTGAGGGACTTGAGAGTCCTATCCACTGACTTGAACTTTGCACTGGTGGTTTTCTGAGGGGCATGTGAGGAAAAGAACGTTGGACTTGGGATTAGAATCCTTAGACCTGGCTCTGCCCCCTAATGGTGTAGGACCTTGGGTTTACTCAACCTCTGAGCCCTGTTTTTCTTATCTACAAGAGGAGCTTCTTACCTACAAGATAAGTTGATTCACATGCCATTTTTACTGCTTCCTGAGGTCTGGGGAGGAGCACGGGAAAGGACATACATCAGAATTTTCATGTCTTGTAAACCTTTACACATTTATGGGATATTCTAATAATCGTACTGTCATCCCTGGACAATGGAGGGGCAGGGACCCTGCTGTGCTGGGGGCAACCAGGACTGTACTCTAAGTATTAAACGTGACACCAAGAAGTTAGGTGTGAGGCAGATATCAGTGGTGAGGATTCCTAATTTCAGGTCCCAGAAGATACTTCTCGTAAACATTTATTCAGAAGGACATCCTTCCATGGTGCACCCTCTAGAGCCAACAGAGGCAGTGCCTCTGGCATCGAGTGGGTAGAGACCAGGCATGCTGCTAACCTACCCACCCTCCGTGGCTGCAACAGGCCAGGTTTCCACCTCTGACTGAGACACCACCTTCATTTAGAGGTGGCTAAGGCCTTAGGTATCCTTGGGCAAAGCCCCCTTGGTTCACATTCCGATATTTTCTCCTGATCTTAATCCATACCCCATGACCTTGGGTAGATTTCCTTCATTCTTGTCCTGAATTTCCTAGCCTGTCCATCACCTTCATGATTAGTGTCAACATTTGGTTAAAGCTATCTATCATTTCTCACCTGCGTGCCTCGTTTCTTAAGATAGTGAGTTTAGTTGGTTTGTTACCTACTGAATAAAGGGTAGCTTGGTTAAGAGGCCTTCTGTCACTCTCATTTTGCTGGGCATCCTCACTGATGATCACAGTGGGGTCATCACAGGGGGTCGTCACATGGGAAATTTCCAGTTCACGTGTATACACTCAGTGAGTACCCTGTGGTCTCTGAGGGGTGTCCTACGCATAAGCATCCTCTTCTGGTTGTGGGACTGACCCTGGAGCTGACCCCCTGCTTATGGATTGTGTGGAAGTCACCTCGGTCATGCAAATGTGCAGTTCTCTGCTATAAGTGGGGATGCCTGACAGAGGGTGCAGGGAAGAAGCCTGAGAGCTGGCGATGTGGAGAGCCAAGGCGTCTCCTAGTCGTGTCCTTTAGGCCACTGACACAGGCACGAGGTGCCGGGGAACCAGGCCGGTGGTATGTCTGACTCCTACCTATCATTTGGATTTCTGTTTTGATTCGAGCCAGGATAACCGCAAAAGCCACCAAGTGAATATGCTCATGATCTTTTTGGTTTGTTCTATCTTCTAGGCTAGCCTGAAAGCTGACTCTGTAAATAAGCCTTTTGCACAGCGGTGCCAAGACTTGGTTAAAGTCATTGAGGATTTTCCAGCAAAGGTACAGCTGTGCTAGCATCTCCTTGGGGCATGTCTCATACTCGTTGAAAAACATTTTTTTTTAAGTTTGTTTATTTATTTATTTTGAGAGAGAGAGAGAGAGGGAGACAGAAAGAATATCCCAAGCAGACTCTGTGCTGTCCAGGCAGAGCCCTGTGCAGGGCTTGATCCTGTGAACTGTGAGATCATGACCTGAGTGGAAATCAAGAGCCAGATGCCTAACCGACTGAGCCACCAGGCGCCCCTGAAAAATGTTCTTATATAAGCCCCTGATTCCTACCTCTGAGCATTGCCCTGGACAGAGGCTTGACCCAGTATTGTAACTGTCGCGTGTATGGACACATTTAAACATGTCAGCATGTAGGCCAGGGGTTCTCAGCCACAGGTGCTTCTGTCCTGCATGGGATACTTAGCACCGTCTGGAGACATTTTTGGTTGTCACACAGGGGAGGGTGCTACTGGCATCAAGTGGGTAGGGACCAAGTGTGCTAGTAAGTATCCCAAATGCACAGGACAATCCCCGCCCCAACAAGGAAGCATCCAGCTCAAAAAGATTGAGAAACCCTGATGAAAATACTGAAAAGATAACATTTAAATCACACCCAGAATTATCAAATAGTAGTGTAAGCCCAGGCAGCTGGCCTGGACAAGGATTCTCACCGATGATCAGAGGAATGTCATCAGGGGTGGTCAGTGACTCCAGAAATTTCCAGTTCATGTGTACACACTCCATGAACAAGGTGGGCAGTTTGTGGCACGGGGCTGGACTGGGTGGGAGGCTCACGTGGCATGGAGCCCGGCAGTGGGCACCGGTCCTCAGCAAGCCTGCCCGCAGCCTCCCCTGCACACCCATTTCAGGAGCTGCACGCCATCTTCCCGTGGCTGGTAGAGAGCATTTTCGGCAGCCTGGACGGTGTCCTCGTTGGCTGGAACCTCCGCTGCTTACAGGGGCGAGTGAGCCCTGTGGAGTACAGCATTGCAATGGAGTTTCTAGACCCCGGGTAGGTAGGTTTGTCACCCGAGAGGGGCCGGATGTTTCCTCATGGTGATCCCATTCTTGAAGCACTGAATTTCTCAAAACTCAGAAAAAACCGTCAAAGCAAGATGGTTTGCAGTTCGTTGCCCTGTTTTTGTTGTTTTAATTTCATCTCCAGTGGCCCAATGATGAAGTTGGTTTATAAGCTCCAGGCCGAAGACTATAAGTTTGACTTTCCGGTTTCCTACCTGCCTGTAAGTAAGCCGTGGGGTGAGAGCCGTGCTCGGTCAGAGCACCCTGCACAGCGGCTGCGGCCGTGGGGGAGGCGGGCAGGGCTTGAGGGGCTGCGGCAGTGGGCACGGCACCATGGTGTCTGCTCGGGGCCCAGGGGGCGTGGCACATAGAACTTCAGTGGCTACTTTTTTTAAAGATCATTCCAAACTCTGCCCATGGGGAAGGCGCCACACTCCTGGTTTGTACCTGGCTGAGTGGCAGGCAGGGCCATGTGACCAGTTGCTGTTTTTCTGAGTCTCCGGTCCAGGGGGCAGAATTAAGGGATGACTTGTTCAGGGGGTTTGAGGAGCAAAGAAGACGGGGAACATCAAGTGCTTGACAAGGCTCAGAAACTCAAACAGCTGCTGCCCTTGCTGTTTGCGGGTGTTCCTGAGGATGGCGTGAACAATTCTGAGTGGAGGCCCTCTTGCTCTGGTGCTACCCAGAGGACGGCACCACTCCCCCAGGCAGGGTCTGAGTGCCTGTGGCCTCCACCGCACCCCTCCCAAAGGCTGCGCTGCATGGGGCGCCCTGCCAGAGCCTGTCCACAAGCCCAACACGCTCTCTCCGCAGGGCCCCGTGAAGGCATCCATCCAGGAGCGCGTGCTCCCCGACAGCCCCCTGTACCACAACAAGGTCCAGTTCCCCCCGACGGGGGGCCTCGGCCTGAACCTGGCCCTCAGTATCCTTTGTCAGTCCCCCAGGGGTGGGGAGGCCATGGGTGGCCAAGACGTAATGCTGAGGGGGGTCCAACAACCCCTGCCTGTTTGCCCCCTGACACTGCCGTCAGATCCGTTCGAGTACTACATGTTCTTCTTTGCGTTGAGCCTCATCACTCAAAAGGTATGAAAGGGATGCCCCTAAGCAGCTCTTTACCAAAGCCCCCATGAAGGGTGGGGGCTGTGACCTAGGACTTTCTTTCTCTTCCGTCTCCACCTCATTTCTCCAGCTCCTCCTTTGCATCCTCCTCCAGCCTTCGCCCTTCAGGCCATTCTCACTTAGTGAGGATGACAGGCTGGTGGGCGGATTTGACAGGTCATGTGGGGTGACCCGATGCCTCGAGTGGTAGTCGGGAAGGCTTCCCACAGGAAGTGCTTACTGGGCATAGGCGCAGGGCAGAGGTGCCCGGGAAGTTTGCTGTACGTCATCTTCCCATGTGCCGAGAAGGACTGTGGGGTCTAGCCCCCTGTGGTGGGAACTTTGCTCCTGGCACTGCCCAAGGTGCTTGTGTTCGGGCCGTTGGGATATGGCCCATGTCCCAGGGCTCATGTGCAGTGATTTGAGCCCTGCAGTTGCTGGGGTTAGCAGCCAGGGTGGCACCCAGAGCTACACACCAATGCAGATTTGCTTTTCCAGCCACTCCCTGGGACTCTCCACATACGAACTTCAGACTGTGCCTATTTCATCCTCGTGGACAGATACCTGTCATGGTTCCTGCCCACAGAAGGCAGTGTGCTCCCCGCACTCTCCTCCAGTCCTGGGGGGCCCAACCCCTCACCCGCTCCCAGGTAAGGCTCTCTGGTTGCCCTGGCCCTTGGCCTGGAGTGGCCCAGTCCTGTGGCTAGCCTTTAAGGCCTGGTTCTTCCATGAGGGGGTGGTCTGGTCAGCGGGCATTGCTCATAGGGACAGTAGTGCCACTCTTTGTTCATGGTGTCCCAACTTTTCTTATGCCTGAGATCTCAACCTCAGCTGCCCTAGCACAGACTGGAGAGGAGGGTAAAGGAGGACATCTGTGTGGGTTTTCAGTGATTAGGTCCTGTGGCCACAAGGACGAGGGCTGGCTTTGGTCTGGGAGTGGGCTGGGTTCTGCCCACAGCAGCCCTCCCCACATGTGCATCCAAGCCCCACACTGAAGCGGTGTGTTGCCAGGGCTGACTGATGGCACTAGGCAGGTGGTGCTGGAGAGAAAGGGGCTGTGGGCAGGCCACAGCAGGGCTGACATGTGGAGGAATAAGAACAGGAAGAATGTGTGTAGGCTGCAGGACCAGGTCTTGGCCTGAGCCAGAGGCCCTGGGGCAAAAAGCCTTTCGTGCCAGTCCAAGGCTGGGCTGTGGCTAGACCGTGCAGGACGGGAGTGTACAGCCAGCCTCAACTCGAGGGTGAACTGAGGCCTTGGCGGGGTGCATTTAGCCAGTGGCTCATTGGCCGCCTCTCCCCAGGAGACGCTCCTGACCTGGGAGCTGCCAGCTGTGCTCCTCACCCTCCTCAGTCTTGCTGGTGTGCCTTCTTCCCTGGGAGGCAGGTTCAGGCCCACCCCACATCTGCTGACATGTGCCGTGCTGTGACCCAGACCTCACATGTGTGCACAGATGTGCCCAAGGAGGGGAGATTGAAAAGAGGAGGTGGGGGCACGGAGGTGGGGAGAGGCTGCTCCGGCATCAGTAATGCTGCGGCCAAGAAGGACCAGGGCTGGCCAGGTTCACACCCTCTCAGAGGCAGGTTTCTCTGGGCCCGATTTTGTTGGCTTGTTTTAACATAGAATTTCAGACTTCTAGAAAACTTGCCACGATAACAAAAAACTTTCATAAGTCCTTCACCTACGTTTCTGAATCATTTCATCCTTTATCTGTATGTGTTTTTCCTGGGCCATTTGAGTAAGTTATAAATGCAATGCCTGTTCCCTCTTAATGTCTTGGAGTGTATTTCCTAAGAGCCAGTGCATTCTCCTACACAGCCTCCTGCACTTCTATCCAAGTCAGGGAATTAATATTGCTACCCGGCTGCCATCTAATCCTCAAACCCCATTCGGGCTGCACTGTCTACCCCACTAATGTTTGCCACCTGGCTGGGATCTGGGGGAGGGTCACTCTCTGTGTGTGGTTGGCTCTGGTCCCCCTCCAGTCTGGAACACTCTCTCAGTCTTTCCCTGGTTCCTGACCTCAACACCTTTGAAGCGTGCAGCCTGGAGGTGTGCAGAATGCCCTTATCTTAAGTTCTCTGGTATTTCCTAGTGATTAGACCCAGCAGCCCGTGGAGTCTGTGTGCTTGCAACATTGTCTTGTTCGCTGGGCCAAGGGGGTGTTGGCCAGGTTTTCCTACCATAAAATTAAATGGGTCCTTTGTGCCTAAATTAATTAACAAAAGGGATTTGTTGGGAAGATCTACTGAGACTCTGTAATTATCAGTGGCGTTCGTGTCCCTTGACGATCGTCAGCCAAATCAGTTATTAATTGGTTGGTTGCCAGAGGATAGCTGTCTGGTTTCATCCTATAGTTATCAGTGGGCATTCTGTGGTAGGAAAGACTTTTCTTCCTGTCTGTTGATTGTGTGTATCGATATGGATTTGTATGGATTTGGGGGTCGTTCTATGATTCAACAAGTGGTAATGGTTACTGTTGCCAGTGATGTTGATGTTGAGATTGCCCCTGGTTGTGCCAGCAGGATCCCCTAACGAAGGCCTTTTCCTGTGTCTCCCTCAGAACACCAACCATGCCCTTCGCTTCTTATGGCCTCCACCACACCAGCCTCCTAAAGCGACACATCTCTCATCAGACATCTGTGAATGCAGACCCTGCCTCCCATGAGATCTGGAGGTCAGAAACTCTGCTTCAGGTGAGCGCGAGGAGGCTCTTCTCATCTTCTGTTTCAAAATAAACTGCCTGGCCACCTTCCACCCCCAGGGGCAGAGGCCTAAAGACTGTCCTCAGCCTGAAAGTGGCTCTGAATTGTTGGTGTTCTCCTGCTGTGGCGTGTGGGAATCAGACTAGAAGAAACGTGCCCATGTGTCTAACCTGTATGTCATTGGTAGTATTTTTCATCCCAGCGTCCCCTTTCCAAAGACTTTTGTCTTTCTCGTGGTAATATGAGCGCTGCTCAGTTTCCATTGGATCCGTGTAAAAGCTTTCCCCACCTTCGACATTTTCAACCTGTTCCCACGTTGCTGGAGATGTTTCCTGTGATCACCATCATTTGGATATTAAACCCCTGCCCCAGTAGCGTTTTTGTTGTTGTTGTTTGGTTTTGTTTGTTTGCTTTATTTTAGGGAGAGAGCGCATGCACACGAGCAGGGGAAAGGGGCAGAGGGGGCGCAAGAGAGAATCTTAAGCAGGCCCCATTCTCAGCGCAGAGCCTGACACAGGGCTTGATCTCATGATTCGTGAGATCATGACCTGAGCCGAAATCAAGAGTCCAGTGCTTAACCAACTGAGCCACACAGGTGCCCCAGAGTTCAATAATGTTCTGTCATGTGGATATTCCCCTTTGTGTGTTTCTGTTCATCTATGGATGGCCACTTGGGTTGTTAGCACATTTTAGCTATTGTGAATAGCTGTTTCTACATGGATGTACAGATATCTCTTAGAGACTCTGATTTCGGTTCTTTGGGGTATATACCCTGAAGGGGAATTGCTGGGTCATACGATAGTTCTATTTAATACTTTAAGGAGCCGCCATCCCATTCTCCACAGGGGCTGTACCATTTTATATTCCTGTCAGCGGTGCACGACCTTACCAATGCCCATCATTTTCTATCTTTTAGTATAGCCATCCTCATGGATGTGAGGTGGTGTCTCCCTGTGGTTTTGATTTGCACCTCCCTCATGGTTGATGATTTGAGTATCTATTCATGTCCTTATCGGCCATTGGTACGTCTTTGGCGAAATGTCTGTTCAAGTCCTTTGCCCGTTTTTTAATTGAGTGGCTTTATTTTTTTGTGGTTGAGTTTTAGGAGTTGTCTTTCTATCCTGGGTATCCGTTCTTTATCACATACACGATTTGTAAATACTTTCCCCCATCCTGTGGGTGACCTTTGTCTGTGGATAATGTCTTCTGACGTGCAAAATATTTTTGAATTTTCATCAAGTCCAATTTGTCTGGTTTCTTTTGTTGCCTGTGCTTTTAGAGCTAGAAATCATAGCCCCAGTCCAGTGTCCTGAAGCTTTCTGCCCACAGTTTTTGCTAAGAGTTTTAAGTCTTAGCTCTTACATGTATGCCTTTCATCCATTCTGAGTTATTTATTATTCATGGTGTGAAGTAAAGGTCCAGCTTTATTCTTTTGCATGTAGATACCCAGTTTTCCCAACACCGTTGGTTGAAAAGAACTGCCCCTGGAATGGCTGTGATACCTAAGATGGAAACCATTTGACCATCCAGTGCTCTCTTGCAGGTTTTTGTTGAAATGTGGCTTCATCATTATTCCTTGGAGATGTACCAAAAAATGCAGTCCCCTCACGCCAAGGTAGGTTGCCACACTTTTTCATCCCCTCTGCTCTGGCCCTGGTGTGCCTGGTCCACCTGCTGCTTCTTGTCCTTGATCTCAGCTCGTTGTCAAGGGCTGGATGGTGGGAAGCAGAAACTCACCATCACCCCTTACTCTGATGCCGGACGGCAGGTGGGTTTCATTCTGGGGTGGGCTTGCACCCTGCGGGCTGCAGGCCTGTCCTCTCTGGGGTCCTCCCCATGCTATTTCCAGAGCCCCCTCCCTGGCAGCCGGAATGGCTGAGGTTGTGGTGCTCGTGCTCTGGGGCCAGGAGAGCTGCGGATGCCTCTGGGAGTCACATCCGGGCCTGTTCCCTCTGCTATCACAGCGTCTCCTGCTTTCCCGCTGAGGTGGCACCCGGCCGACTTCGCTCACCTTGGTGCCCGTACTGCCTTCCACCTCCTCCAGAGCATTGGCAGGCAGCCCTTTCTGCAGTGGGTGGGATCTGATGCCTCCCTGCATGCAGCCTGGCCTGTCTCCTCCTCTTTTTCCCCTCTCTTCCCTCACAGGGCAGCATGCTCATTTGCAGAGGCGTGAAGGCAGCTGTGTCCCTGGAACGTTCCCAGGGCCGGCAGCCTACTGGACTCGTCAGAGTACAACAGCTCTGTTCGCCTCTTATTAGGCAGGGTGGGCACCTAGGTTCACGCTCCATGAAACCGCCTGAAACGTGTGAACTGGGGCCTGTAACCAACTGTGTGATCTGTGGCTTCTGTGCACTTCTGTGTTTGCTCCTCAGACTTTGCTTTTGTCAACGCCAGACAGAATTCTTGAGAGATTCCTTACGACTTAACACTCTGTAGGCTAAAATTCACGAGGGTGGCCTGTGACCTTCCCTCTGTGATTCCAGCAAGTGGTGGTGGTTCTGCAAAGTGTTGGCAACCAGTTCTGCTTCTCTGCTGCCCTTCTGAGTACCCATTTGGGGAGCAGCCCCCAACCACTGCTCTCTTAAAGTGCAGAGTGACCCAAATCTCTGTCCTTGACATCACAGGGAACAGAGGGAAAGCCAGAACTCTGTCTTGGGCCTCTCGCGTTACTAAGTGCTTGCACTGCCATTGCTGCTTCCACAGTGGACTGGCTGCATGTTCCTGGCTGGTGCACGGGGGTCAGGGGCCAGGCTTCCCCCTAGGGCCCTGGGGGCTCACTCAGCCCCTGTGCATGTGGCTTTTGCAGAGGCCGGGGCTGCTTTGCTGCATTGCCTTCCCATCTGCTCGTTCTGTCTTCTGAGCCAGGGGGAGCACATTCACTGTCATTTTTAGCAGATCTGCCAGTCACAGAGGTCCTCTAGGTTGTCTCCTGTGAGGATCCCGAGCCCTATACGAGGGAGGAGGGTGGGCCGTCCCTGCCGGAGCAGGGGAGCCTTCCCCTTCTTCCTCACGTTTGCTTCCTCTTGGCCAGACCACAGGGCGGGGGAGAGCTGCTCAGAATGACTGGTAGTCAGGGGGCGACTGGGAAGCCCCCACCAGGTACCCATTGAGGTGTTTAGTTGTGTTTTGTTTTGTTTTGTTTTGTTTTGTTTCCTATTTGTCTTTGCCTCCTATTGAGGCTGAAAGCAAAACCTAAGAAAACCTGGTGTGTGGGAAGGGGAGAAGGACAGCCATGGGGGTCTGCTTCACCTGAGGCTCCTTACCATTTACCCAGGCCTGTGCTGTACCGTTTGGAAATCCTAGCCTTGGGGTCAGTTTTCCTGATGTGAAAGATGCAGGAAACGCAGCTCTGAGAGGTCCCGTGGTGCTTCCATGCCTAGCCTGGGTCCGGAGTGTATGCTCGCTCCTTACAGCCCGGGCCTCTGCTCTGCCTCAGCTTACTGGGCAGGGAGGGCTTCAGGAGAGTCAGATGGTCGGTAGAGACCGCATATTCCCGCAGGACACTGTGGGGCCTGCACTGTGTTCCTGCAGGCTGGGCAGACCCCCCACAGGGGAACCATGTGCTCCCTGATTCCTCACTGAGAGCTGTCGCTGAGCCCGGGTCTGGCCCAGAGGAAGGCCATGAAGGGCAGACACCTCCTTGCTGTGCTGCTTCCTGCCCCTGCTCTGCGCGTCTGTGGCTGTGCCTGTCTCCTCGAGGTCTGGCACACGCATTCTGACCTCTCCCGTGTGAAGCATGGTACGCGGTGGGAGGCATGGCCCTCCCAGGGCAGGATGTGTGCCAGGGCCGGCTCTGGGTTGTGCTTGGCTAAAGGGGACTGCTTTAGCAGGCCTTGTCGCTGCAGCGGGGCAGGGCAGAGGTGGGGTAGGGGTGGACAGCTTAAGCCAGCTCTGCTGTCATCCCCCATGGCCCAGGCTGTCCCAGCCTCAGGGTTCCAGCTGCCTCTGGGTGTGTGCGGCCATGACCAGATTCTTGGGGCCCGTCGGGACTGATGGAGGGCTCTGTGTGTCTGGAGTTGGGGAGTCCTGGTGAGGTACGAGAGGTGGGTCTCCCAGGATTCGAACCCATGAGTGTTCACGTTACCTTTAACGATTTCGGGAATGTGGGGTGTGGAAGGTGTCAGGCCTGGTGAGCTAAACCTTGCTTGCCTCTGTGCCACCCTGGGAATCAGCCCCATTCAGGAGGGGTCGCTGATTGGATCTTTGACACCTAGGAACTGATCTCATCATATATCAGTTTGGTAACTTTCTTCTTGGGACAACACAGGGAAGTCCAATAAGTTCCAAATTTTTCTTTCTTGAGCAAAGAGGTCTCCATCTGGAACTAGCTCCTCAAAAATTTCTCTTCTGAGCCTCGGGGCCTTCAGGGCCTTGGTGGCCATCAGTGTGTCCCAGCAAGACTCCTGGGATCCTGGTGGGCTCCAGTGTGCACACGCTGCACACAGAGCATTCAGGGTTGGGGGAGGGCAGGACCCTCTGGAAGGAAAGTGAGTCAGGCTGACCTCAGGGAGCTGGAGAGAACTTCAGGCCCCAGAGACATAAAGGAGGCTGCCCAAGTGACCTTGAGGGTCTGTCTGTCCCTCTGCCTGGCAGGTGGAAGAGCACCCCTTGGGCCTGGCTCTAGTCTGCCCACCAGGAAGGGCTCCGTCTGGGCGGCTGAGAGGGTGGTGTCCCATTGGTCTGAGGCTGCTGGGCTGTGATTGTTTGGATTGTCACTGACGTGCTTTTGTTTTTGTTTTTGTTTTTGTTTTTTGTTTTCTCTCCTTACTTCTGGGCTCACTTTTGTCTTTCTCTCCCTGCTGTCCCCTCCCCGGTCTCTCCCCTCCTGTCCCCTGCCCTGTCCTCTGCCCTCCCTGCCTGTTCTTGGCTTCTCTGTTTTGTTGTCTCTCAGCTGGAGGTTCTGCACTACCGACTCAGTGTCTCCAGCGCCCTCCACAGCCCTGCCCAACCCAGCCTCCAGGCCCTCCACGCCTACCAAGTACTGGCCGCTCTCATATTGTTTTGTTTCACCCCTGCCCTGTGGTGTGAGCCATGGAGCGCATGGCAGTGCAGTGGTAAAGCGAGGGTCCGGCCGGGGGCCAACTGGGGTGATTCAGGCCAATTCCAAGCAGAGTGAGGCCAGTGTGTGTTGGGGATGGTGGCAGGCATCCGTCTTTAGCCTGGCTCAGCCCTCAGCTTGGTAGACTAGCCCGGGTTTGGGGTGTGGGGCCACCAGATCTGCCTGGCCAAGCCCCAAGCCAGTTGGAATGTGGTAGGCTCTTGGGAGTTGGTGACTTCTGTGCTTGCCCCTGGGTTGAGGGAGCGGAAACAGTGTGGCCTTCGCAGTGGCCTGACTCACCTGGCTTTGCGGGCCTGGTACCTAGGAACTGACTGAGCCCAGGGAAGCCCCAAGGCTCATGGTGGCATGGTCTGTCAATCCCAAGCCTGTGTGAGGCCAAGGGGCAGGGAGGACAAGGGCTTCGTCCCCTAGCCTGGAGAGGCTGTTGGCCCTTGAGCATGCTGGGGCCTGGCCTCTTATGGACTTTTGTGCTCCCACAGAGGTAGGCGAGAGCAAGAGAGGGCCTCACGGAGACTGGTCTGCTTTAGGCAGAGATGACCAGTGTGGAGGGATTTGAAGTCTTGAGGTCGGTAGATGGAGTGCAGGACTACAGGCTGTTTCAGGGCAGATGGAGTCTGGTAGTTCATGGATTCGTGAGATGAATGTCAGGAAGTTTGGGCAGAAAGCATGCATCTAGATCCCATGCTCGAGGCCAGGGGTCTGTCCAGTTCCCCCTCAGTGGGAGCACACCGCATTTAACCTGATATTTGAGCACAAGATAAGAAATCACGTTTGCTGGGATGGGGCGGTGAGTGCGCACAGGGTTCCCACTCAGAAGCAGCAGCCACAGGGAAGAGGAAAGAGAATGATCCAGAAGGGCCAGCAGGGGCGGGTTTAGCACAGAAGTGGTACCACTCCAGCGTGTGTTGGGGAAGGGCTCACTTGGCCAAGAGCAGCATCCCTGGAGAAAAGTGCACAGCAGGAGGGGTAAGAGCCCTCCCCCCACCCACCATGGGAAGGGTTGCTGAGCTGAGAAGGGCTGGGCCCAGTGAGAAATGCCACTGGCTTTGGGAAAGTGTCCCTAACGGCCGTGCGGGTGGAGGAGGCCCACTTACAGCAGCGGTGGCTGGATTCCTGTGGGGATTTGGCTCTCGAGGGTCGGGGGGGGGGGGGGGGGGGGGTGAGAAGGAAGGTTTGGCTTCTGTCCAGAGGGAAGATAGCCCAAGGAGCTTCCCGGTTCAGTGCAAATGCTCTGTCCTCCGCTAGGGAGATGGTGGGTGGGTCGGCGAGGGGCCAGGAATGAGAAAGGGGGAGGCTCCTGGGGGGAGTCACAGCCTGGCAACAGTGCCCTCTGATCCTCCGTTACTGTGAAAATATCTTACGTTTTTTTTGTTGTTCGAATGATGCAAGTTCAGCGCTTAAGCTTACAGATAAGCAGAAGAAAATCTCCTCCTGAAGCCCCGTAGCTTCCCCCGCAGTCTTATCGAGTCGTGTGGTGTGTTGCCTAGGCCTGTGGAGACAGATCCATGGCAAGGAGAGCGGAGAAGGCAGTGCCGCGGGCAGTGGTGGGGCTGTGACTGGGTGCCCGGGCTGTGCCAGGAGGCACGGCTTGTGCCAGCCTCAACGTTGCGCGGGATTTGGACTAGGCTGCCAAAAGCTCTATCGAGGTTGTGGGGGTCCCAGAGGCCTGGGGGGTGAGTGTGGGGAGAGGAGCGCGTCCGGGCACCCCAGAGCTGGGAGCCGGAGGCAGCGTATCCTGCCGGTGCCATCCTCTGCCACTCTGGAGACTCCATCCTGTATTCCGTCACAGAAGAGCCAGCAGACAGGCTTTCCCCTCGGGGCTGGGTCTTAAAGATCCTACCTGAACCTTGTGAATGAGAATTTCACCTGACAAGATAGAAAGCACTCTTGTCTTGTGCTGACGGCAGGGCTGTTAGCAATAGAGGAAGGGCCACCCTGCGCCAAGCCCCAGCTGGCTGTGTCCAGGACAGGAAGTGGATGGAAGGGTGAGGGTTACAGCAGGAGAAGGAATTTGGGAGTGTTTCTCCCTGAAAAAGGAAGCCATGGGCCCCAGCGAGCTGTCTTCATATACCTGGGAGGCAGGCAGGAGACCCTGAGTCCGGATCCAGGGTGGGATACTGGCCTGCCTTGCCCCCTGCTCCTCCTCTGGCTGGCCAGGAGTTGGGGGGGACCCCTGAGGACTTGGCCGGGCAGCAATGACCCGAGTCAGCCGCAGAGGGTGCAAGAAGCGGTTGGAAGCACACAGGGAAGCATTCAGGTCTGCTTTAGCAAAGCCGTCCCGCCCTGCCTTGCGTGCTCTTAGCGGGTCTCAGAGCTGGCATGCGAGGTCTATCTGCTGCGTGCCAGGCCCAGGGAGGGCCCTGTGGGTGGCCCACACATCCTGTCGGGGAGAAGTGGTCCTGGGCGGGACATACATGGCCAGGCCTGGGGGCCCCACCCTGGGACCAGTCTGGGTCCTGACACAGCTCCCCCTCAACCTCAGGAGTCGTTCACACCCACGGAGGAGCACGTGTTGGTGGTGCGCCTGCTGCTAAAGCATCTGCACGCCTTTTCCAACAGCCTGAAGCCTGAGCAGGTCTCTCCCTCCACCCACTCTCACGCCACCAGTCCCCTGGAGGAGTTCAAACGGTGGGTACAGGGCATGCACAGGCCTCCCGTGTCCCTGGCTGCCACTGCCTCCTACTGCACATACTTGTTGCCCACAGTAACCTATCCTTAGGGCATGGGGTCGGCCTGTGAGGCGTCTGCAGGGTGGGGCAGGTGGGAAATCACCTTGACCCCTCCTGGGTCTGTTTCCCGACGCCTCCTCTGGCTCCACAGGCGGGTGGGGGCTGCCTGGCTGCCACGGCCTTTCCTTCCAGGCCTGCCGTCTTCAGTAGAAAGAGCCAGGCTGGCCAGAAAGAGGCCCCATCTTGTTGCCCTGTCTTGTCCCCTCCTCCCCAGTGTGGGCAGAGTGGAAGATCTACATTGACCGCACTCAGAATGCCCAGGAAAGCCGATGGGCTGGGAGTGCCTTCACTGCAAAGTGGCTCATTTGTCATGGGAGGCTGAGCTCTGTGTTGCACCCTCCCCCTCCTCTTCCCCTCTGCTCCCCCAGTCCTTCTGTCAAAAGGGCCAGGACGGTGGCCTGACTCCTAGGCCAACTGGGGCCGGCAGAGCAGGTGACTTGTGTGTGGTGACCCAAGCAGAGGTGGTCACAGGAGCCATACTAGGTCAACCGCTTGTGTGCTGTGTGTCCTTGGGACATTCCCTAATCTCTCTGAACTTTGGTTTCTTTGTGAAAAATGGGGCCCAAAATAGGAGGCCTTGCCTTCAGGGGTGCCCAGTGTTCACCCCGGCAGAGCTGGCCCTTGGAACCGGGAGCCACTTGGCTCACCTATGAGGGGACCCTCTCCTCGCCTCCCCTCCCCTGCAGGGCCGCCGTCCCGAGGTTTGTCCAGCAGAAACTCTACCTTTTCCTGCAGCACTGCTTTGGCCACTGGCCCCTGGATGCGTCCTTCAGAGCCGTGAGTGTCAGCCCCATCTTGCTTTCTTTGTCTTTGCCCTCTGTGCCTGATGAGGGAGGTCCCGTGGGGCGGATGCAGGAAGGAATCAGCTATTGCCGCAGAGGGTCACATTGGTGGGTCACATTGTTCTGCCCATTTGAGTTTTCAGAGCCAACCCCCAGGTACAGAAAAGCTGTCTGCCCTGACCTGGAACCCAGTGGGTCCACGCTGGGTGGGTTCCCAGCCCCACTGAGCCTCACAGGCTCCGCTCCCTCAGCTGGGGAAAGCACTCCTGTGTTCCACACGTTCCACACTCGCTTCCGAAGGGCTGGCACGAGGGTTACATATCCTGAGGGTTAAAACTAATGTAACGTTGTGTGTCAGCTATCTGCAGATTAAAAAAATCATTTTAATTAAAGATGAAAAAAGAAACATCATAGGGGGTGCGGAGTTCCCTCCTGCTCCCTCTCGGAGTGGCGTGTGGGAAGAGAACGTGGTAACACCTCCAGGAGAACCGAAGCCCCACGGTTAGGATCACCCCCTCCTCACCTGAGCTGCCTGCCGGGAGCCGAGCTCCAGGCCACCCAAGGACCTGGACCAAAGCCCCAGCCCCACAGCCCAGCAGAATGCCAGCCTCCAGGCCCTCAGGGCACACGTGTCCCACCAGGTCCTGGAGATGTGGCTGAGCTACCTACAGCCCTGGAGGTATGCACCTGAGAAGCAGGCTCAGAGCAGCGACTGCCTGGCCCGGTGTGTGTCGGAGAGATGGTGAGCCCCGGCCCGTTGTCCTCCCTAGGGGGACCTGCTTCCAGGTGGGGCACAGGCCCCTCCCTCCTTGACTGTGCTTTGTTGTCTGGGCCCTGGGCTTGATCTCCCACAGAAACAGCTGGTGACTCCTCTGTGCTGTCCCCTTGCCGTTGACTGTCTCCCCTCAGATGTATGTTTGCACTCGCCCCCAAGCACCCCCCGACCCGTCTTCACTAGCGTTCTGCATAGCAGCCACCACCGCCTCCCCTCCCGCCCTCACGGCCAACCCCCCAGCCTCCGCCAGCGCCTCCTCTCCACGACTGCCTTCCTCGTGCTCCTTCTGGTGCCCGGGCCAGCCTCTGCTGCGGAGGCTTTGGCCCTCTCGGGAAGGGCCGCATCCTACAGAGGATTGCGCCGTCTATAGGAGGCCTAGGTCTTCCCTGCCTCCCTTGTGCCTCCTCCCTTGCCCCCACCCCTGGTCCCTCAGCCACGATGAGGTCGTGGCAGGCGAGAACCTGGAACCCAAGGAAGAGAGCGCTAGTGAAGCGAGGGCATAGACTGGTGTAGTCCTGCCTCCAGTGGGAGTTCTGGGCCCTGATGCACTGCCTGGTCCCCAGGGCACCCTTTGTGCAGGAGAATCTGCTGATGTACACCAAGCTTTTTGTGGGCTTCCTGAGCCGCGCGCTCCGCACCGACCTGGTCAGCCCCAAGAACGCGCTCATGGTATTCCGAGTGGCCAAAGTCTTTGCCCAGCCCAACCTGGCTGAAATGATCCAGAAAGGTAAGCCCTCAGCCAGAGGGAAGCAGCACTTAGAGAGGGACCCACGGACCCTGCATGTGCCTCACGGGCTCGCGGTGGGCTGGCAGAGGTGCCACGGGGACTCCTGGTGCACGGTGGCGGGGTGGACGTCGGAGCCTAGCGGCATCCTGCCTTCCCTGTGGCACGCGTGCCGGGCAGGAGCTGCGGGGGTGCTGGGCGGGGGAAGCAGAGCTCAGAGCTGTGTCTCCCTGGTGACTCTTGGTGGCATCAGAAAGCAGTCTTGGCCCGTGTCGTGTCTTAGATGGCTTTATCGGGTGTTAGCTTCTCTGGTTTTCTTTTGTGCATGTCGGCCTTCCTGTTGAGACTGGTGGGGGCTCCGGGAACATTAGGAGTTGGGCCCCTGTGCCACTCGGTCCCTATCCCTCGGAAGCCTCAGCGGCACCCAGGAAGCCAGCCAGCGGCTACTGGCTGTTTGGTGCCATGGAAGCTGAAGCCAGAGTCGGGTTCTGCTTTCCAGGGGAACAGCTGTTCCTGGAGCCAGAACTCGTCATCCCGCACCGCCAGCACCGACTCTTCACAGCTCCCACTTTCACCGGCAGCTTCCTGTCCTCGTGGCCCCCAGCCGTCACAGACGCCTCCTTCAAGGTGAAGAGCCACGTTTACAGCCTGGAGGGCCAGGACTGCAAGTACACCCCAATGTTTGGGCCCGAGGTCCGGACGCTGGTGAGTTGGGGCTCCCCCAGGCCACACGGCCGTCCCGAAGCCGTGGCAACAGCAGGGCCAGGGAGAGCACACGTGTTGTACAGAAGGAGGAAGGTTGGGTGTTGGTGGACGCTGCTGTACCTTGGCTTTTTTTCTTTTTTCAGTGCGGTCTACGTTTTTTCTGATGATAAAGGCAGCACTTGCTAGAAAGTTTTCACATTTAGAATATGGGCGTCTTGGGGGCGCCTGGTGGCTCAGTGAGTTCAGTGTCTGACTTTGGTTCAGGTCATGATCTCAGGGCTCCTGAGTTTGAGCCCCACATCGGACTCTGTGCTGACAACTGGAGCCTGGAGCCTGCTTTGGATTCTGTGTCTCCCTCTCTCTCTGCCCCTCCCCTGCTCACAGTCTGCCTCCGTGTCTCTCCAAAGGAAATACACACACACACGCACACACACACGTAGAATATGCACGTCTTAGTCTTGAAAGACCCTGGCCTCCTCCTGGCCTGCTGAGGGCCTCCAGGTCCGCCTGCCAGCCTGTTTGGTGGCTGGGTGGCGTGCGGTGGCACCACCCGAGCTGGCTGACCTGCCCCCATGCCCCGCAGGTCTTGCGCCTGGCTCAGCTCATCACGCAGGCCAAGCAGACTGCCAAGTCCATCTCTGACCAGTGCGGGGAGAGCACGGCCGGCCGCCCCTTTCTGTCGTGGCTGGGCTTCTGCTCCGCAGACACGAACGGCTCCTACGCAGCCAACGATCTGGACGAGATAGGGCAGGACAGTGTCCGCAAGACAGACGAGTACCTGGAGAAGGCCCTGGAGTACCTGTGCCAGATGTTCCGAGTACGAGCCGGGGGAGCTGTCCCCTTCCTGGCGTCCGGTCCCGCGGCCCTCATCCCCTGCCCAGCCCGTGGGAGATACAGCCCGTGCCCACGATGTCACGTCTGGGCCCCCTTGCTGTCGCCGTTAGAGGCCCAGGGGGGCCAGTCTCCTCCCTTCACCCCGAGAGTGAAGGCAGGTAGCAGGAAGCGGCACTGCCTCCTCACGGGGCTTCCTCCCTCACAGCTCAGCGAGGCTCAGCTCACCCAGCTCACGCTTGCCTTGGGGACGACTCAAGATGAGAATGGGAAGAAGCAGCTCCCAGACTGCGTCGTGGGGGAGGACGGGCTCATCCTCACGCCGCTGGGCCGGTACCAGGTAAGGGCCACACCCCGGAGGGCTCCGCTCTCCTGGCGGCGTGGCCGTGGCTCCCGCTGGCCGAGCCTCCGAGCCCTGTTGTCCCGGCAGGCCCGGCAGCGGAGACCGCACTTGTGAGGCGTCGCAGAGGTGCGTTCGCAGGGCTGCTCGCACGGCCCAGGTTTCACCCGGGGCTCGCCTCCTTTGCTGCTTCTAGATCATCAATGGGCTGCGAAGGTTTGACATCGAGTACCAGGGTGACTCAGAGCTGCAGCCCATCCGGAGCTATGAGATCGCCAGCCTGGTCCGCGTGCTCTTCCGGCTGTCCTCCGCCATCAACCGCAGGGTGAGTGCACGCGGGAGGGCCGCCCCCGCCTCTGGTCCTGCCACCCTCGGGGAGAGGCCGGGGCAGCGTGCGGCCCTGCCCGCGCCCACTCCCCGTGCCTCTGTCTCTGCCCAGTTTGCAGGCCCGATGGCAGCCCTGTGTTCCCGTGCCGACTTCCTCGGCAGCTTTTGTCGGTACCACCTCACGGAGCCCGGGCTGGCAGACAGGCACCTGCTGAGCCCGGTGGCACGAGGGTGTGCGGCCCGCCGTCCCCGGGGCCCTAGGCTCAGCCTGCGCTTCCTGGGCAGCTACCGGACGCTGCTCTCGCTGCTTCTGGCCTTCTTCGTGGCCTCCCTGTTCTGTATTGGGCCCCTCCCTTGCGCCCTGCTCCTCGTGCTGGGCTACCTCCTGTACGCTGTGGCCATGACGCTGCTCACCGAGCGCAGCAAGCTGCACCATCTCTGACCTCAGGCCGGGTGCCGATGCAGGGCCGCCAGCGAGAGGCCCACACAGCCTCTCCCTCGAGCCTGAGAGGCCACCTCCGGGCTAGGGGGCCACTTTCCTGCAGCCACGGAGCCATGCCACGCGTAAGAGGAGATGAAACCGGAAGGGTGTGGTCCAGGCTTGCCAAGGAAGGGAGTGACATCAAAGGGCCTGTTAGTGTCACAGGACGGTGCCGGACCCAGCCGCTCGGTCCTCCCTGCTTCCCTCAGCCACAGGCCCTGCAGTGAAATGGGCCTCCAGGCGTTTCTCCAACCTGACGCCCCAGGGTCTAGCTGTGTGAGGCCTGGGAGGCAGTGCTGCCCAGGAGGGGCTTCGCCATCCTTAAGGTTGGCAAGGTGGCGTGCCTCTCCTCTCCCTGCCGACAGCAGGACGGTCCCTCAGTGTCTGGTTCCAGAGAAGATTCCAAAACCCTAGAGGTTCCTGAGAAAGTTAGAGGATGGTTCTCTGATTCCTGACTTTAAACCTAGATTTTGCCATCGCATTTGGCAAAGTGAGGGTCACTCTTCACGCATTGCCAGCAATTCTGGGGCTGGGCCCTACAGCTCCACTTTCTAGAAGAAAAGATCCTCCAGGAGCACAGATGCTCAGTGGGCCAGTGCTTCACCTCTGGCTCCCTCCTGGCCCCCAAGCCATTAAGCACGTTGCTTGGTGGCAGCCCAGCGTCACTGCCTCATCCGAGACAGGCTCGCTTGTCCCATGGGCAGAGGGGATGTGGCTGGGCCATGGGAGTTGGGCATCGTCTGGTGCTGCAACCAAAGATGGTCAAAGGCATTGTTTGTACCTTCAGTAGAATCGAGTGCAAAGACACTAACTTTTTGATGACATTTGAATGTTCATACTACACAGCAATTTCATGTTCTCTGTCGAAAGTCATCCCCACAGGGTCTCGAGCACATGCATTCATCTTACAGGGGACGCACCAGAGAGAACATCTCAACGACGATTTTAAACCAAACCTTTGTTTTGGGTGTTTTGGGTTTTTTTAAGTTTCCAAACTAAATGTTGAGCTTTGTATTTTGATGTGAACTCAGAATAATGGCATTCTGGGGCCTGTGACCAAAAAACAAACCAAGTTTGTAACTGACCGCAGATCTGAATAAAGCAGTTTTTGCTCCCGAGTCTTGTGGTCCCAGGGCTCAGCCTCCAGCACGGTCGTCTGCACAGGTCTCCCAAACAGCTGGGGTTGGCAGAGACCACTGAGGGCACCATTGTCCTTCCCAGGGGGACGGTGGGTTTGTTTACAGCAGCAACAGACCAAGGCAGCCATAAACCCCTAAGTGGCCATGATGGGAGAGGGCAGGCCTCCGAGAGCTCTGGGAACCAGGCCCAGAGTTGGCCTCAGCCAGCATGGGCCCTGAACTGTATCTAAGCTGGGAGAATTTTTTTTAAGTTTTTACTTAGTAGAATCCCAAACAGGCTCAACGCTGTCAGCACAGAGCCCCACGTGGGGCTCGAACCCACGAACCACGAGATCATGACCTGAGCCAAAATCAAGAGTGGGTCACTTAACTGAGCCACGCAGGGGCCCCTATGCTGGGAGAATTTTGCCTTCTACTCAGCGCGTCAGGGGTGGCCTTAATACAAAAAGCTGGCAACCCCAGGATGTGAGTCAAATTTCCTGTGACTCCAGGAAGCTCCGAGGGTTGTGTGTGCAGCTGGGAACCGAACCGTGCACCTTCCGGCCCCACATGAGTGTCTCTGGGGTGCTTGGCCAGGCGTGAGTGTTAATGTCCTCCTGTCCCTGGGCAGGATTGTTACTTTTGTCAAATTCGATGGAAGTAAGATAGTATTTCTTTTTTTTTTTTTTTTTTAATTTTTTTAATGTTTTTTATTTATTTTTGAGACAGAGAGAGACAGAGCATGAACGGGGGAGGGGCAGAGAGAGAGGGAGACACAGAATCGGAAGCAGGCTCCAGGCTCTGAGCCATCAGCCCAGAGCCTGACGCGGGGCTCGAACTCCCGGACCGCGAGATCGTGACCTGAGCCGAAGTCGGCCGCTTAACCGACTGAGCCACCCAGGCGCCCCAAGATAGTATTTCTACAAGTTGGACGTGAACAGATGAGTGAGTGACTTTTGTTCCCAGACTCATTCAGTCAAGAAAAGCGATACGAACACACGGAGATGATGGTGTGGGGTCAGATCTCAGTGGCGCCGTTTCCCCGGCACACCTCCCTCATAGCTCCCCCTGACGGTGTCCACCCTGCCCACAAGGATGGGTGTCCCCGTGACCCTTCACTTTCCCATGGCTTCCCTCATCCACATTTCTCTTGTGCCCTTTTTTCACCTGAGAACATTCCCTAACACCCTAAAATGCGAAAACAAGACACTCCACCCGTTCACCCATGAGCTGTAAAACAGCCACCTGCTGTGTATACCCCGCGCTGTGCTGGGTGGGCGCTGTGTTCCCCAGAGAGAACAGACAGGACCCTCCGTTTCCCTGGGACTTAGTAGATGCAGAGTCCAGAAGTCATAACGAAGAACAGTGAGGTCAAGGAAGGGAATGGTTCCAACGGTCGGGGTCTGGGGGGGCAGTGGCACGTGGTCAGACAGCCCACAGCGTTCGGTGGCTCCCGTCTCAGGAGCAGGAGCAGAGGGGGTCCGGCGTGGCTGCTGCTCCAGGTGAGGGCAACGGGGACCTTACCCTCCCTGTGACCCCGAGCTACTTTGCAAAGAGCTCTGAGCTGCAGCGTTGAGAAAGGGCCGTGGGACGAGAGCAGAGGTAGAGGTACAGGCGGAGGAGCCCTGGAGTCACAGTTGGGGGAATGGGGATCGCGGGTGGGCAGTGCCCGCAGCAGTTCTGTCCACAGCACACTGAAAGGGTAGGTGACATCCAAGGGCAGCGGCTGCAGGGCCTGGCTCGGGCTCAGACGGGCTTCCTGCCGCCCATTCATTCCCGCCTCCTGGAGCTTCCCATCCTGCTAACTGGCCTGGCCCTCCAATTCCTCACGCCTCCACCACCAGCCACCACCACCCCAAATGCTGCCAAAGGGCCAAATCCAGACACCTCAGAGCTCACGACCCCTTCTGGTGGCATTCAGCACAGGAAGCACAGGTGCACGATCTCTGGAGGCTCTGCTCTGCCTCCCGCGCCTCAGACTTGCCAACCCCTCAGGTGACATTGTTCCCAGGAGCCCATGCTGGCCCCACTGCCTTTCAAGACCAAATCCATCAGACACCGAGGCTTCACCCGGCCCCACCGCTGACCCCAGGTGGCTCACTCAGGCTCTGATTGCTCGGTATAGGTGACGTAGGACAGAGGCTCTGGAATCGGGAGGAACCTGTACTTCCCCTCTGATGTCGAAGAGTAGATCAGACCTTCTGCATGAGCAGCCCTCGGATGATACGTGACTCGGGTAGCTCTCACTTTAAAAACTTCGCTAGCTTTTTTTTTTTTTTTTTGGACTCTGCAAACCAGAATTCCTGGCATAAGTTTCTCAAACATCTAATGACCGAAATAGATCAAATTGTTTCCCAACCTCTCCTCTCCCCATCAAGAAGTCCTACTCCCTCTCAACCAATATTCCAGCTGTGAGAACAGCCACTGACTTTAACATCCATGTGGGTCACTGCTGCCCCAAGAGGTCAGAAAAATGCAAAGAAGCCAGAGAAGGGAGCAAATGCCTTCCAGCCATAGAGTAAGGTGGGCCCTTGGGGGCGCCAAGCGCTTACTGCACCAGGCGGTAGGGGAAGGTGAAGTTGTCAGCCGTTCAACTGCTTTCACCGTCCCTTTTGGGTCTTCGCACCATTATACATCTGCAGCCACCTCCCTTAGCCTGCCTTTAGCTGTGTTCAGCTTCTGGAGAGCAGCCACTTCAGGGAGAATTGGACCTATAGGACCTGCCACGCAGCACCCCCACCGCCTGAGTGCAGCAGACATGGCATTTCCCGGCATGCACTCAATGTATTTCTTGTGATGCTCAGGTGAAAAGCTCCCCAAACCGTCTGGAGAACGGTGGACTTCCCACAGTGAACGTCTGCATCTTCTGTTGTACAGAACACCGTCCGGGAGGCTCTGAGTTTGTGCATCTGACGTCTTATTATTTAAGGGTCTATGTTCTAGGCAACGCAGTAAAGTGGGTGAAGCGAGCCTTCTGCCTGGGATGGCTTCAGACGGCCCGGAACTTGCTTCCTCCACCCTCCCTCTCTGGGTGGAAGGAGCGCTGTTTTCCCCCGCGCACAGCCTGGTGCCCACCGAGGAAGTGTACATTCTGCGCCTCAGGCCACGTCTCTGAAGGTCGGCTTGGCCTCCTTCCTTCCTCAGCAGCCGACTGCCACCCATCCTGGAAGACCGCCAGTCATCACTTCCTCTAAGAGACCTTGCCTCCTCCACTGCCCCTCCTCCTGGACTGGATTTAGTGCCCTCCTGTGCACTCATTGCCACCATTCAGCAAATAAAAGTAAAGAGGGATGTCTTATTTGCTTGGTGCTGGGCACTTCAAGGTGCTGGACAGAGGCTCCTGGCTGGCTCAGTCGGTAGAGCACATGACTTTTTTTTTTTTTATGTTTGTTTATTTTTGAGAGAGAGACAGACAGAGTGTAAGCGGGGGAGGGCAGAGAGAGAGGGAGACACAGAATCCGAAGCAGGCTCCAGGCTCTGAGCCGTCAGCACGGAGCCCGATGTGGGGCTTGAACTCACGGACCGCGAGATCGTGACCTGAGCCGAAGTCAGGTCCTTAACCGACTGAGCCACCCAGGCGCCCTGAGCATGTGATTCTTAATCTCAGGGTCCTGAGTTCAAGTCCCACATTGGACATAGAGCCTACTTAAAATAAAACAAAGTACCGAATAAATAAATACTTCTGAATGAATCTCCAGCTTGTGTGCTTGCTCCTTGAGGACAACTATCATATTTTACTCACCTTTCTAGCTCCGGTATCATGCAAGCACACAGCAGCTGCCCAATAAATACGATTGTTTGACAAATACTGTACCTATTATATACACATCCAGCCCCTAACACCTCAGGAATCACAATATGAATGCCTTGGATAAGTTAATTTGTACATGAGTAGAAAGGATTGAGGTCAGGGAAGGGGCTTTTCAGCCTAACGTTGAACAAAAATCACTGGGGGAAAAACACGATCACTGCACTGGAAGGGTCCTGTCCAAAAACTTAGACCCGGAGAGAGGATCAAAGGCCCAGATAGAGGAGCTGAAATTATAAAAGAGGAGAGCGGCGCCTGGGTGGCTCAGTCAGTTAAACATCGATCGGACTGTGGCTCAGGTCATGATCTCTTAGGTCGTCAGTTTGAGCCCCGCTTTGGGTGAGCCCTGCTTCTCTCTCTCTTTCTCTGTTCCTCGTGGGATTCTCTCTCTCCCTCTCTCTTTGTCCCTCACTCACTTGTACCCTCTCTCAAAAAAAAAAAAAAAACCTGTTAGGAGAAAACAGAGGAATAATCTTTATAAATTTGCATTAGTTAATAGTGTTTTAGGTATGACACCCAAAGTACAAATGCCAAAAGAAAAAATAGAGAGAGTGGATTTACTCATATCGTGGTGTATATGAGTGCTTCGTTCCTTTTTATGGCCAAATAATATTCCATCGTGTGGATATACTACATTTTATTTATCCATTCACCACTTGGTGGACACTTGGGTTATTTCTCCTTTGGGGCTATTTATTGTGAATAATGCTGCCATGAACATTTATGTATCCGTTTTGTATGGAAATATGTTTTTTATTTATTGTTGAGAGAGAGAGAGAGAGAGAGAGAGAGAGAGCGGGGGGGGGAGGGCAGGCAGAGAGAAGGGGACAGAGGATCCGAAGGGGGCTCCATGCTGACAGCAGAGAGCCCGATGTGGGGCTTGAACCCACGAACCACATGACCTGAGTCAAAGTAAAACGCGTAATTGACTGGGCCACCTAGGTGCCCCATTTATTTCTTCTTTTAATGTTTGTTTATTTTGTGTGTGAGAGAGAGAGAGAGAGTCAGGGGGAGGGGCAGAGAGAGAAGGAGAGAGATAATCCCAAGCAGGCTCTGCACTGTCAGCACAGAGCCCGATGTGGGACTCGAACCCACGAACTGTGAGATCATGACCTGAGCCAAAATCAAGAGCTGGACCCTTAACTGAGCCTCCCAGGCTCCCCTGGAACCTATATTTTCAACTCTCTTGGGTTATGTACCTAGGAGCAGAACTGCTGAGCCTTCTCTTTACTTTTTGAGGAATTGCCAAACACTGTTGCAACATTTTACATTCTCACCAGCAACGTGTGAGGGTTCCAGCTCTGTCTCGTATCACGAACTCTTATTAGTGTTTGTCTTTTTGGCGACAGCTATCCTGGTGACTGTGAAACGGTGTCTTATTGTGGTTTTGGTTTGCATTTCCCTGATTACTAACAGGTGCTGAGTATCTTTTCTTGTGCTTATTGGTCATTTGTGTATCTTCTTTGGAGAAATGTCTGTTGAAATCCTTCACCCATTTTTATTTTTATTATTTTTTGTTTTTTTATTATTTTTTGAATATGAAATTTATTGTCAGACTGGTTTCCATACAACACCCAGTGCTCATCCCAACAGGTGCCCTCCTCAATGCCCATCACCCCCTTTCCCCTCCCTCTCAGCCCCCATCAACCCTCAGTTTCTTCTCAGGATTTAAGAGTCTATTATGGTCTGCCTCCTTCTCTCTCTGTAACTTCTGCTTCCCCCTGCCACTCCCCCCTGGTCTTCTGTTAAGTTTCTCAGGATCCGCATAAGAGTGAAAACATATGGTATCTGTCTTTCTCTGCCTGACTTATTTCACTTAGCATCACACTCTCCAGTTCCATCCACGTTGCTGCAAATGGCCATATTTCATTCTTTCTCATTGCCAAGCAGTATTCCATCATGTATATAAACCACAACTTCTTTATCCATTCATCCATTTTTATTTTTTAAAAATGTTTATTTTTGAGAGAGAGAGAGCATGAGAGGAGGAGGGGCAGAGAGAGGGGGACAGAGAATTCCAAGAAGTCTCTGTGTTGATAGCAGACAGCCTGATGCAGGGCTTGAACTCACAGGCTGCGAGATCATGGCCTGAGCCAAAGTCGGACGCTTAACCGACTGAGCCACCAAGGTGCCCTGGCCTTCACCCATTTTTAATTTGGATTATTAACTTTTTTTATTATTGAATTGTAAGAACTCTTTGCATATTCTAGATGTAAGCACTTTATCAAATATGTGACTTGGAAATATTTTCTCCCATTCTGTAGATTGTCTTTTCATTTGGAAAGTGTCGTTTTTCGGTACAAAATATTTTTTAATTTTGAAAACATAGGCCCACACAAAAACAGATACACAAATGTTCATGGCAGCATTATTGACAATAGCCCCAAAGTAGAAATAACCCAAATGTCCGCCACGTGATGAAGGGATAAACCAAATGCTGTATGCCCATGCAATGGAATACTATTTGGCCATAAAAAGGAACGAAGTATTTACAATATGAGTAAATTACAATTACTCATATTTACAATATGAGTAAATCTTTTTAAAAGCTATTTATTTACTGGGTTGCTTGTTTATTTAGGAAACTCTATGCCCAGAATGGGGCTTGAACTCACAAACTCGAGATTAAGAGTCACATGTTCTACCGACTGAGCCAGCCAGGTGCCCAGGAGTAAATCTTGAGAACATGATATTAAGTGAAAGAAGCCATTTGCAAAAGATCACATATTGTGAATTCTATGGCTACGAAATGTCCAGAACAGGCAGACCTATGGAGACAGAAAGTAGATTCCTGGTTGCTTAGGACTGGGGCCAAGAGAGGCGATGAGGAGTGACCATTAATGGGTACAGGGTTTCTTTTAAAAGAACAAAAAGGTTCTAAAATTACCTTGTAGGGGTCCCTGGGTGGCTCAGCTGAAAGAGTGTTTGACTCTTGATCTTGGGGTCATGGATTTGAGCCCCATATTAGGTGTGGAGATTACTTAAAAACTAAAAAAGTTGTGTAAAAAAGTGTTACAATCAGGGGCACCTGGGTGACTCGGTTGGCTGAGCATCCGACTCTTAATTTCAGCTCAGGTCATGATCTCGTGGTTCATGGGATCAAGCCCCGCATTGCAGTGTCAGCGCGGAGCCTGCTTGGGATTCTCTCCCTCCCTCCCTCTCTCTCTCTCTCAATAAGTAAATAAACTTAAAAAAAAAAAAAAAAGAATCAGGGACTTCCGTGAGTGTGGGAAGAGCCAAAAGAACAGAGGTAATGGAAGCTATCTGCAAGAGCAAAGAAGCTCATGCTAAAGACCTCAGCCTGAAGCACCAAGGTGGGTGGGTCTCAAGATTCTCCAAGAAGCTTGTACAGACCATCTCAGAATTCAGTGATGAAGGGGGTCGTGCTCCAGGAAGCCAGTGTGGATCTCTTGTTTACCCACATACTTGACCGTGACTGATTCACCTCCATCTTCCAAACCTCCTACAACTTTCTCTCTCTGGCTGGCTCTATCCCAAAACCCTAAGGGAAAGGGGATTCTGGAAAATAGAGTTCTCAGCCTTAAAAATGAATGGTGGTGGCGCCGGGTTAACCACAACCAGCCCAGCACAATCTACCCCTGGTAGATGCAGCTCAGCTTTGCATCCAAACGCCTCCTTTTCAACATTTAACTTCCAAGTAAAGGTACTCGGAGCACCATGCTTTCACATTGTATGATTCAGCTATCCCTCCGACAGCCGAACCGAAAGAAGAAACCCAAAGTTCCCCCTTACCCATCTCTGAATAAATGTGCCTTTGTTTCCTGATTCGGATTCTGCTATCCTGTAGCCTAATATTGAGTTACGGAAATAGCCATGATTTATACATTAATACTTCCTGGTAGCATGAGAATGAGAGAGGAGAAAAAGACAAGTGTGAGGTACAAAAGTCCATATCAAAGTAAGACACAGGACATCTTTGGCCACAACTGTGCTCGCGGCTGTGATTGGTCACATGACGAGATGAGTGTTCTTCCACCACCCTTTCTCTTTGTCCCCAGCAAGCACCTCAGCCAGTCATATTTGGGGGGGGGGGCGGGTAATCTGGTGGGGTGACCTAGATCTTTATCCTTGAAAACAAATTTTTTTAATGTTTATTTATTTTTGGGAGAGAGAGCACGGGAGAAAGCGCACATGCGCTCAGCGGGGGAGGGGCACCGAGAGGAGGACAGAGGATCCAAAGTGACTCTGCGCTGACAGCAGAGAGCCCGAGAGCCTGAGAGCCCGATGTGGGGCTCAAACTCACGAGCCACGAGAACATGACCTGAACCGAAGTTAGATGCTCAACCCACTGAACCACCCAGGTGCCCCTTTATTCTGGAAGTTTTTGTGCTTTAAATGGTTCTGCCTGTTTTATTATTTATCTGTTTGTTTTTATAAATTCAGTGTTTTCTGAAATATACTTTTTAAAAATATATAATTTATTGTCAAATTGGTTTCCATACAACACCCAGTGCTCATCCCAACAGGTGCCCTCCTCAATGCCCCTCACCCACTTTCCGGTCTCCTCCACCCCCATCAACCCTCAGTTTGTTGTTGCTGTTTTTAAATTTTTTTTTACATTGTATTTATTTTTGATAGAGAGACAATGCACAAGTGGGGGACGGGCAGAGAGAGACGGAGACACAGAATCCCAAGCAGGCTTCAGGCTCCAAGCTGTCAGCACAGAGCCCGACGTGGGGCTCGAACTCACAAACCACGAGATCATGACCTGAGCCCAAGTCTGACACTTAACTGACTGAGCCACCCAGGCGCCGCTGTTCTCAGTTTTTAAGTCTCTTATGGTTTGCCTCCTTCCCTCTCTGCAACCTTTTTTTTCCCCTTCCCCTCCCCACTGTCTTCTGTTAAGTTTCTCAGGATCCACATATGAGTGAAAACATACGGTATCTGTGTTTGTCTGTATGACTTATTTCAGTTAGCATAACACTCTCCAGTTACATCCATGTTGCTACAAATGGCCAGATTTCATTCTTTCTCATTGCCAAGTAATATTCCATTGTATATATAAATCACATCTTCTTTATCCATTCGTCAGTTGATGGACATTTGGGCTCTTTCCGTAATTTGGGTATTGTTGAAAGTGCGGCTATAAACACTGGGGTACGAGTGCCCCTATGCATCAGCACTCCTGTATCCCTTGGGTAAATTCCTAGCAGTGCTTCTTTATTTTGCGCGCGCGCGCGCGCGCGAGAGAGAGTGTGCAGGCTCCCAGCGCAGAGCCCAATGAGGGACTAGAACCCCTGAACCGAAAGATCATGACCTGAGCCGAAACCAAGAATCGGACGCTTAACCGACTGAGCCACCCAGTCGCCCCTTCGTCCTGCCTGTTTTAGGTTGCTATAGTTTTCCGTCATTTTTACCACAGCATGTGGGAGCCCTACGTAAGATTACCAAGAGAATCTCCTGGGTTCCAGGTGTTCCTCCTTGCCCCCATTCTGGAGTAGCAAACCGATTTACGCTTGATAATCAAGCCCAGCCACCCAACCAGTACAGCAACCCCCTTTTTGCCTGACAAAGTCACCAGGTGGCAGTCTCAGCTTCCTGTTCAGTGGAACCAGCGTGTCCCTTGCCACCTGTGGCAACCAAGCAAGACCTCTAAGCCAGCAGAACCCGAAGCTGTGGGGGTGGGAAGTTGAAACTTTACTGGTAGGTCATTAGAATAGTAACAGTGAAACAAGCTCCTCCCACTTCTACCCCTTGATTCCTGAAGTCTTTGGATATCTTTGCCTCGGGGAAAGAAACTTCACTACACGTTAGTGGCTGCTTCAAAGCACGTCCCGCATCTCCCGGGACATTAGGGACATTACGCTAGCTCCACCAAGTGATTTCACCCAGCTGACACCAGAAGCAAATCTTCAAAAGGCCATTCCGCCATCCTTCAGGGTGATGGGAAATACAGCAGGACCGGTGAGTTCCAGACAGAGGCACTGACAACATCATGCTTTCGCGAGCCCACGGCCACACTTCGTTTGCTGTAAAATGAGGTAAAACCAAAACTAAAGATGTAGGATTACACATATAAATAAGAGAGGAGCTAAGAATAATAATGGGACTGTATCAGAATGTGGGATTGGTGATAGAAGTGAGTTAAACCCTCACTCATTAGAACAGGAAAGGAAGCCAGTGGGTGTGGCTCATTTTGGTAAATCAAGAAATAGTAAAGGTGCCTGGGTGGCTCAGTCGGTTAAGTGGCTGACTCTTGATTTCAGCTCAGGTCATGATCTCACAGTTCATGAGATCGAGCCCCACATTGGGCTCTGTGCTGACAGCATAGAGCCTGCTTAGGATTCTCTCTCTCTCTCTCTCTCTCTCTCTCTCTCTCTCTCTCAAAATAAATAAACTTAAAAAAATCGTAGCAAAAGCATATCACCGAAAGCTATGGAGGTAACTACTGGAAAAAAGAGCCCCAGATACGTAGTATTCATGTCTGGGGCGTTGTGAATAGTGGCAGTGAAGAGACTGAAATCTTCCTGTAACAGTAGATTTTAAAAGATCTTCATTATCTCTTAATTTTATTAAAGGAATATATACATTTAAAAGGAAAAATGATAAAATGAATATCCATCTGACTTGCCTGTCTCTTAAGGAAAGTATTCTTTTCCTATTATTTTTACATTTTTTAATGTTTATTTTGAGAGAGAGAGCACGCAAGCACCAGTCGGGGAGGGGCAGAGAGAAGGAGAGACAGAATCCCAAGTAGGCTCCACTCCATCAGCACAGAGCCCCATGTGGGGCTCAAACTCACTAACTGCAAGATCATGACCTGAACTGAGATCAACAGTCGTCAGACACTTAACCCACTGAGCCACCCAGGCACTATGGGAAACTATTCTAGAAAACATCATCCATTCTACTCAATGTTTCGTATCCAAGCCCCCAAAATGCCCAATCCCTCCATATGGGTCCCAAAGAAATTTGTTTCTGAAGAATGTACATATTTCCTTTGCGAGAGAATGAAAACTCTATTCCACAATGACTTTTCCTTTTGCCTTAATTGTCAAAAAACTGTAATGTTGAACAGTCAACTGTGATGTTGCTTCAGTAAGAAGTGATTTTTCTCAGGTTCCTGACACCACTTTTTTTTGTTTTACATTTATTCATTTTTGAGAGCATGAGCAGGGGAGGGGCAGAGAGAGAGGGAGACACAGAATCCGAAGCAGGCTCCAGGCTCTGAGCTGTCAGCACAGAGCCCGACGCGGGGCTCGAACTCACGAACTGCAAGACCGTGACCTGAGCCGAAGTCAGATGCTCAACTGACTGAGCCACCCAGGCGCCCCTGTTACTGTTTTCTATTCATTGCTCTTTGTTTCTCTTTTTGTCTTCCACTCTTTTCCCACCTTGTCTGGCTTTAACTCAGACTTTTTTTTTTTTTTTTTAAGTTTGTTTATTTGTAAGTAATCTCTACGTGGGGCTTGAGCTCCCAATCCCAACAAGATTAGGAGTTGCATGCTCTTCTGACTGAGCCAGCCAGGCACCCCTGTAACTGAACCTTTTACATTATCCCATTTCTCTCTTCTCTTAGCATATCAATTATACTTTTGATTTAAAATTATTTTAAGTGTTTGCCCTTGAGTATACACTTACAGTGAATCCAAGTTCTCTTTAGAATAACACCGTAGCACCTCACGGGAGTGCAAGACCTTAGAATATTTCTGATTTCTCCCTCCCATTGCTGATAACATTGCTGTCATTCACTTATTGATAAGCTATAATTACCAAATGCATTGTTGCTATGATGATTATTATTTTTTGCTATGGTTATTTTAAACAAACTGTTATCTGTAAGATTAATTAAGAATATGACAGGGCGGGGGCGCCTGGGTGGCGCAGTCGGTTAAGCGTCCGACTTCAGCCAGGTCACGATCTCGCGGTCCGGGAGTTCGAGCCCCGCGTCGGGCTCTGGGCTGATGGCTCAGAGCCTGGAGCCTGTTTCCGATTCTGTGTCTCCCTCTCTCTCTGCCCCTCCGCCGTTCATGCTCTGTGTCTCTCTGTCCCAAAAATAAATAAACGTTGAAAAAAAAATTTAAAAAAAAAAAAAAAAAAAAAAAGAATATGACAGGGCGCCTGGGTGGCTTAGTCGGTTAAACATCCAACTCTGGATTTTGGCTCAGATCATGATCTCACGGTTTGTGAGTTTGAGCCCCACATGGGGCTCTGCGCTGACAGTGCAGAACCTCCTTGGGATTCTCTCTCTCCCCCTCTCTCTGCCCCTCCTGCACTTTTCTCTCCCTCTCTCTCAAAATAGACAAATAAACTTAAAAACAAGAATATGAAAAAGAAGGGGTGCCTGGCTGATTCAGTCGGTGGAGCATGTGACTCTTTATCTTGGGGTTGTGAGTTCGAGCCCCACAATTTTTTTTAAGTTTTAAGAATACGAAACAGCAATTTTTTTTTTACCGTCATTTATTCCTTCTCTAATGCTCTTTTCTTAATGTAGATCTTAGTGTCTGACCTATGTCATTTTTCTTCTTTCTGAAGAATTTCTTTTAACATTTCTCACAAAGCAGGGCTACTGGCAACGAAGTTCCTCAATTTTTGTTTGTCTGAGAAGGTCTTTATTATTTCTTCTTTACTTTTGAAGGAAAATGTAGCTAGATACAGTACTCTAAGTTTGTGGCTTTTTTCTTTCAACATGAATATCTTTCTTCACTCTCTTGCTTGCGTGGTTTCTGAGGAGAAATCCGATGTGATTCTATCTTTACTTCTTACTATGAAAGCTCTTTTTCTTTTTTCCTCCTCTGGTTTCTTTCCAGATTTTCTCTTTGTCTTTAATTTTCTCCAATGAGAATGTGATATGCCCAGGAGGAGATTTTTTGTGTGTGTTTCTCCTGCCTGGTGTTCCCTGAGCTTCCTGGATCTGTGATTTGTTGTCTTTCGTTAATTTTTGAAATTATCAGTCGTTATTGCTGTAAATATTTTTTGTTCCTTTCTCTCTTCTCCTTCCGGTCTTCTCACTCTACATATGTTACACCTTTTGAAACAGTCACAAGATTTGTGGATATTCTGTTCTGTCATTTTCATTCATCCTTCTCTTCATATTTCAGTTTTGGAAGTTTCTCTTGACGTAGCTTCAAGCTCATTGATTCTTTCCTTGGCCTCGCCCAGTCGGCTGATAAGCCCATCAAAGGCATTCTTCACTTGTGTTACAGCGTTCTTGACTTCACACATTTCCTTTACCTTCTTAGAGTTCACATCTCTTTGCTTACATTATCCATCAATTCTTTCATATTGTCCACTTTTTCCATCAGAGCCATTAGCATAGTCATCATAGTTGTTTAAAATTCCCAATCTGATGGGGCGCCTGGGTGGCTCAGTCAGTTGAAGTCTGACTGTTGATTACAGCTCAGGTCATGATTCCAGGGTCATGGGATCAAGCCCTGTGTCAGGCTCCTCGCTAAGCATGGAGCCTGGTTAAGATCCTCTCTTTCTCCTTCTGCCCCTCTCCCCTGCTTGCACTCTCTTTCTCTCTTTAAAATAAAAAATAAAATAAAATAAGATGTGAAAAAATAAAAATTTCAATTCAATAATTCCAACATCTCTCCAGATCCAAGTCTAGCTCTGATGCTTGTTCTGTCTCTTCAAACTATGTGGGTTTTTTTTTTTTTTTTTTTTTTTTTTTTTTTTTTTTGTCTTTTAGTATATCTTGTAATTTTTTTTAGGTTTATTTATTTTGAGAGAGAGCGAGCCAGCTGGGGAGGGGCAGGGGGGGGGAGATAGAGGATCCAAAGGAGGCTCTGCGCCAACAGCAGAGAGCCCAGTGTGGGGCTTGAACTCATGGACTGTGAGATCATGGCTGGACCGAAGTTGGACACTTGACTGGCTGAGCCACCCAGGCCCTCATAGTATGCCTTGTAATTTTTTGTTGAAATTTGGATATGATGTGCTGTGAAGAAGCAACTGAGGTAAACAGGCCTGTAGCATGAGAGTTTGTTTATCTTGCCAGGGTTTAGTCCATGTTTATTGCTTGTTGCAGCCATAGGTGTCAGAGGCAAAATATTCCTCCGGTGCCCTCAATTTGTCTTCCTTGTTGTCTTTGGGTTTTCCTAGAAACATTATTATTATTATTATTTTTTCCAACGTTTATTTATTTTTGGGACAGAGAGAGACAGAGCATGAACGGGCGAGGGGCAGAGAGAGAGGGAGACACAGAATTGGAAACAGGCTCCAGGCTCTGAGCCATCAGCCCAGAGCCCGACGCGGGGCTCGAACTCACGGACCGCGAGATCGTGACCTGGCTGAAGTCGGATGCTTAACCGACTGCGCCACCCAGGCGCCCCATTATTATTATTTTTAAAGTAGACTTCATGCCCAGCATGGGACCCAATGTAGGGCTTGAACTCATGAACCTGAGATCAAGACCTAAGCTGAGATCAAGAGTCAGATGCTTAACCAACTTAGCCACACAGATGCCCCTAGACACTTCTTAAATTAGTTCTGAGATGGGTAATTCTTTCGCTTGTATCCCATTTTTACACAGGCCCCCACTGATGTGGTGGAAAGGTGTGGAGAGAGGGGAAGGCTAGAAGCAGCTAGAGTTAGGTATTTCTTTTCCTCCAGGTCTGTTAGGCTCTATTAAAATCCCAGCCGGTTTGGCATTTGGGGCTGTCTTAGTTTGTTTTGAGGGAAATCCCTGAAGAACAGAAAGCTCTGGGCAATACTTCAAAATGGCTGCTTCACCCTCTTCCTGTTGGGACCACAAGGGGATTTTTTCCATCTTTCTTCCTCATGAGAATCTGGTAGGGCTCCTGGAGGTTAAACTCACAAAGGTGCGGGGCCCCTTAAGATTGGACCTCTGCCCCCTGAACTCTTTAACCCTTGTCTACACTGGCCACACCAGCAATTCATCAATTACAGTTTAGCTTTTCCTCCCCTGGTAGTGGTTCAGACAGAGATTGATGCTCCAGTGGGTTGTGATTCTCTGTCTCTCCAATTTGGGGGCAGCCGTTTGTCCTGTGATCTCAGTTCTCTGATGGATCTAAGAAGAGTTTATTGATTTTTCAGCTTGTCAGCGACTTTCTCTTTTGTGCAGATGGCAGTGATGATTGCCAAGGCTGGACCAGGAAACCAGAAATCCAGGTACATTTGTAGTTGTAGGATTTCCTTTTTTTTTTTCCTTTCATTTTTAACGCTTTATCAATCATTTAAAATTTTTTCTATGATTCCACTCACTATGGCCATCTTTTTCTGTAGGTTTTAATCATATTCATTATAAAATACTTTTCTGTAACTTTTCTTATCTAGTATTATTTGCAGATCTATTTCCATTGACTGAATCTGGATTTTTTTTCTCGTGACTCAGTCACATTTGTCTGTTTCTTGGCATGTCTGGTATTTTTTATTGTATATCAGACATCATGGATGACAGGACACAGAGACTCTGGGTTCTGTTATAATTCTCTGAAGAGTGTTGAGTTTTGTTCTCCAGGGGGTGGAATTATTGGAACGTCACCAAAAGCTTGTGGAGGCTGGGCTTTTAAGTTTTATGAGGGTGGGTATTTTCTGATTTTGCCCTTAGTTCTAAGGCAAATCTCTTATTTCTAGAACATAGTCTTTATTACCAAGGTGTGATCCTTTTGGGGGTTAAAAGAAAAACTGAGGCGTTTACCAAGCTCCTCTGTCAGACTCCAAATTCTGTCTCCCCTGGAGCTAGCAGCAAATGAATCTCTTCTCAGCTTTTGGCCTTCCAGCTCTTTCTCTTTCCCTGGAATCCCTGGAATCCTGTGGGCAGTTCAGGCCAGCCACATATTTGAAGTTTATTGCTTTCAACTCCTCACTTGCAGAGGCTCCAAACTTCACTGTGTTGCCCCCTCAGTTTCCAGCTGCACTGTCCTTCCCAAACTCCATCCTCTGCCTTCTGCAGCCAATAGGACTGTGGCTTCCTGTTTGAGGTCTGGCTGACCAGAAGAGAGAGCTCAGGGAAAAAGCAGCTCCTCTTTTTAAAAATAGGTTTATTTATTTATTTTGAGAGAAAGAGAGCATGCAAGCGGAGGAGGAGCAGAGAGAGAGGAGAGAGGGAGAGAGAGAGAGAGACAGACAGGGAGAGAGAGAGACCCAATCAGGCTCCTTGCTCTCAGCGCAGAGCTTGACACGGGTCTCCATCTCACAGTTGTGACTTGAGCCAGACTCAAGAGTTGGGTACTTAACCAACTGAACCACCCAGGCGCCCCAAGCAGCTCTTCTTTCAAGAGCTGCCTTCGTCCACTTTGCTTTTTGTTCTTCTCCGTTGTTTCCAGGTGGCTGTTTCATATATTCTGTCCACATTTCATAAAGCAGAAAGTCCTCTACCTTTGGATTTTTGAATATGTAATCCATATCATCTATTCCAGAAGCGAACTATTAAAATAAACAAGCATAGACAATTGGACAGTAAGACCTATGTAAAGGCGGACGATTATCTGACCTTAATTCAGAGGATGCCTTTCAAAGTCAGGGTGTACGAGCTCAGGCAAACTTGACGCAGGCCCCACCCCCACCAGCAGCTTGGTCTCTCGGGCATCACAGACGACGCCCCGCCGCAAGCCCCGCCCCCCTCGCCCGCTCGCGCCCGTTTCCATGGCGACGCGGCACCAGGCCCGGGCAGTCGAGCCACCAAGTGGGAGTGCAGCGACGGCAGAGGCGGCGGCAGCGGCGACATGAGGGCGGGGGTGGCGGCGGCCGGGCAGCGGCCCCCCAGCTCGGGGAACCCGGGCTCCCGGGGCACGTCGCGCCTGCGCCCGCCCGCCATCCTCCAGCCTGCGCAGCACAGCACGCAGGTTGGGCTCATCGAGGCGCAGAAGCGGGTCGTGGACCTGGAGAAGAGCCTGCAGTTCCTGCAGCAGCAGCACTCGGAGACACTGGTCAAGCTCCACGAGGAGATCGAGCACCTCAAGCGGGAGAACAAGGGTGAGTCCGGGCGCCGCGGCCGCGAGTGAGGCGTCTTCCGCGGCTGGGGCCGAGGGAGAGGCAGACCTGCCGCTCCCGGGTGCCTCCAGTACCGAAACACTCGTGGACTCTAGAACACGAGGTTTAGAAACCCTTAAACAGGGTATAAGGAGGACACAGGGCAGCAAGCCCCACCCCGGGTCCTGCTACGTGGGTCTCGGACTCCCTGCCGCCTCCGCACCCCCTGCCTCCTCCGCACCCCCGGACCCCAAACCTGGGTTTTCGTGGGCGGGGTCGACGGGGCCGCCCCACCATCTGGTGGGGTGGTCTGGCTGTGCAGCGTTTCCCACAGTAGGCCGGGTCGCAGTCTCCTCTCTAGGCAAGTCGGGCCCGCCTGTTCTAAAAAACTTTTATGGAAGTAAAAAGTGCGAGTGTACAGCTCAGTGATTTTCACAAACTAAACACAGATCGAGAGCCGACTTGCCATTCCCATCCAGCCCCTCCTTGGACACCTCCCCCTGCCCCCGCGTCTCCTCAGGCCAGGTCCTTCCTAACTTTGCCCCGCTGGTGGCTCCTCACCGCCATGGGCCAGGCCTGAAGCAGAACTTAAGGCCTATCACGGTGGGACACTGCTGTCCTCTCTCTTCTCCCTTATATGCTGTAGTTGGAACTCCTCCCCCCACATTCTTAGCCCTGTCTCAGTTTCTCCCCACCTTTCTCCTGTTGCCTTTACCTGAAGGGCTATTAGATCAAGGGATCACCATGATGTCAGGACTCCCTCCTCCTGACATAAGGAGTCTTGAGTCTCACCCCTGTCCCTCCCTGATGCCCAGGCTGGATGTGGCCAGCCCACGTTCTGGGTGTCGCTTGATCATTGCTCTGACCACATTTGCTCATCCATGACTAGGGGCTCCTGGAGGACTGGGTCATCCTGACTCACTCACCTCTGTTCCCCTGGAGCTTGGGGCTCCACCTAGCAGAGGGTGCCCTATAGATGTCATGGGCAGAGAAATGGACTCCTGGCGAGGCTCTCACCCAAGGGCTCTGGCTCAGGGAACAGCTAGAGGCATTGCTGGCCCTAAGACACCCAGGGTAAAGGCTTGGCCCATGGGGCAGTGTGTGAGGTCTTTCAGGGGTTCAGCGGGGAGTGCACAGGGCAAGCCAAAACCTCTCCTCCCAAAATGGCTGCAGTTTCAAAAATGACCAGAGCACATGCTTGCTTTCAGATCTCCATTACAAGCTAATAATGAATCAGAAGCCAAAGGAAGGTAAGACTGAGGCCCTTGGGTGCCTGATGGGAAATTACTTCTGTCAGGAATAGCCCCTCCAGAGTGCTTGTGTCTACCCAGCTAGCTGCACTGGCCCATGTACTATCCCAGTGGGGAGGAATCCTGGGGGACCTGGACAGACACCACTGCCCCCCACCCCCCGCCATGGTGTGGGTGACTGTGCACCCAAGCACAGCAGGTGGGGCTCTCCGGGATCCCAAGGCCTGAAGGCTGCAGTAAGGAAGCAGGAAGAGCAGCTTGGGGTGGGGCTGCCGAGACCCCACCCCTGCCACCACCGCCCCGCCCCCGGGCCCCCAGCTTTGCTGCTCTGCTGGATTCTTTTACTTGGGTTGCTGCTATGGCAGCCCCCAGCCCTGTGCCTCTGGCACAGACGGCTCTGGGCACAGTCCTTCTGGGGATCCTCCCTGCCATGTCTGCTGTGAGCAAGTGTAGAGACAGAGAGACCTGCAGTCACTCGTCTAAGGCCCTTCCTCATCGTGACAGCCCCTTTCTCTTTGCCTGTCCTTCAGCCCAGCCCAGGGAGACTCAGGCTGTGTTGGGCCTCTTCCCCCCACATACCTTTGGGGCCAAGTCTGACATCAAGAGGTGGTCTGAGAGGTGTTAGCCTGGTATGCCCCAGTCTGGGGATGTCCCGGGGCTCCCTTTCTAGGGGACATGGAATATGGGAACAGTGGTGGTGGGCCCTCCTCGAGCGGAGCAGAGCAGTTCCAGTGAGCTATCCTGGGCAAGTGGCAGGGCCTGTTAATGGTCCCAGTCCTGCAGGGTCGGGGGTCCCCAGTGGGATATCAGAAGAGGCCATCCTCCCATTCAGGGCCTGCTTCTTCGGGCCCAAGCCCGCTGCTTTCTGGATGGCCCTTCCAGAAATCACCTTCCCCTTGGCCTTGGTTCTGCCTCACCAGAGCCGGGGGGGGCGGGGGGGGGGAGGGCTCTGCACAAACACAAACACACAGGCCTGCAGGGCCAGGAGGAAGGCACGGGTGGCCTGGCCCCTCCCAACAGCGGGGCACAGAAGTGTCCGGGAAAGCTGGGACCAAGGTGGTGCTGCCACCATCTCAGACTAACCGTGTGCATTTCCCACAGGCAGCACTTCCAATTCCAGCTTTCAGTCCATCAAGTCCGTCTCAAATTCGGCCTTGTCAGTTGGCATGCCAGCACCCTCTGTGAACTCAGGGTCAGGGGAGGGGCACATGCCCCACTGGGGCCCTGGGCCCCGATGGCCAGTGTGGGGTGCTGACCAGATTGCACCTTTGCCAAGCTCTGTGGACTTAAGGGTTAAGGAGTAGCTGAAGGGAGCCAGAGAGGGTGGCCGCCAGCTGACACCAGCAGGAAGGAGCCGAGGCGGGGTGTGACAGGACCATGAGTTGGCCAGAGGGAGACTACGAAAGCGAAAGCGGGGTTGGCTACAACGGAAGTGAACGTCAGATCAAGTCAGATCAACGTGGGGCACAAGGTCCTGTGGCAGGCACACCCTGCCTGCATACAAAGAGAGGAGCCCCTGAGCCTTCCTAAGTGGTCTTCCAAGGGCAGCCTGGCAGAAGCCCTGCTTGTCGTGTTTCCTGCAAGCAGGTGGATACAGGTGGGACAGCCCTGCCTAGCGTTCTGGGCTTGTGGTGTCCTCTGCAGAGTGAGGGGAGCTAATAGCCCCTTCTCTGCACTCGGCCTCCGTGAGAGGCCAGGCATCCTCCCCGGGAGTGGCCCTTGCCCCTTCCATGCAGGGCCTAGGCGGGCCGTGGGCCTTGTCCGTGGAAAGGAAGTCTGTGCAGGCCGGGTCCCAGAACTCTCATACAGTTTCATTTTGCCCAAAATGGGGTGCTGCTTCAGAGTCAGGGAACAGCTGCGAGGCCACCCTGACCCCTGGACTTCCCCGAGGCATGGGAGACTGACCCAGTACAAGTAGGGGGAGGCCAGCTTCTACAGCAGCAGTAGTTTTAGGGCGTTCAGCAGGCACCACCCACAGACCCCCTTTTTGGGTCACCTGGCAGCCCCCCCAATGGGGACTCTGTTACCATCTCTCCTTTACAAGGAGGAAACCGAGGCAGAGGGCAGGCGCTCCTTGGGCACTCACAGCCAATCCTGGAGGACGTGGGCCCTGGCTCTTGATGCCCACCCACAGTGACTGCCCTGTCTGGGTCTGATCTACAGCCAACTCTCAAGGAAAGGCCAGGCCCCGGCCCAGCTTCTCCAAGAAGCAAGACTCAAAAACTGACAGTCCTCCGAAGACGGACCTGGAAGAGAAGACCCCAGCTGCTGCCCTGTTTCACAACAGCAAGCGGGACAAAGCCCCAGGGGTGCAGGGGCAGGCCAAGTAAGGGCTCACCTGTACCCTGTGGGCCCAGCGTGGCATTTAGTAGGTTCACATTCTGGAACCAGCCAGCTGCCTTGCCCTTCCAAATGGGTCAGTCTCCAGGGTGAAAGCAGACTCACTCCAGGCAGGCCCATCTGGCGGGCAATGCCCTGTGCTGACCTGAGCCCACACGAGGGTGCCAACAGCAGCCCAGAAACTAATTTCTCACAGAAATGAAACAAAGTGACTTGGCCTTCACATTAGTTTGCTTTTCACCAAGACAACAAGCAAAAGAACAACAGTAAGTTGGGTTCCTGGGCTCACCCTGGGAAATGTGCTTGGCCTCCGCAAGGCACAGAGCCAGCAGGCCAGAGCAAGACCAGGGTTGACGCCTGTTTCTGGGACTTCCTGGAAAGCAGCAGTGAACCTGGACTTTGCATCCGAAGAGACCCTGTTGTCCCCTGGGTAGTTCAGCCAGCAGGACGGGGTCCTGCTTCTCTGCACGGTCCTTACTTAGAGTCCCTCTCAACCAGCCCCACAGGTGTGGGGTCAGGACTGAGGGCAGTCACACAGCTTGAACCACATCTGACCCTCAGTGCACCTTGAGGGGAGAGGAAGGGATAATACGCCCAGGTCACAGCTGGCACCAGAGATGGCCCCCCACCCCCGCCACCTGGTGTCTGGAGCACCCTGGCCAGCAGAAGGGTACCAGACCCCGACGAGGCTGTGCAGACACACCCTTCTTCCCCACACCAGCCGCACACTGGTGTGGATGCCGCCCTCAAGAGAGGTGGTGGGTGGTTAGACCAATCCTGGCAGGCTAGCTCTGGGCTGCTGTAGTGCCCGTTCCAGAGATGAAGAAGTGGAGACGTCCAGTGCAGCAGCCCCCTGGGTGGCAGGCAGCCAGCACAAGGGCAAGCAGCCCCCCGTGATGAATCTGCCCCTGCACCTGCGCAAGCCCACCACGCTTCAGCAATGCGAAGTGGTCATCCGCCAGCTGTGGAACGCCAACCTCCTGCAGGCCCAAGAGGTGAGGCTCAGGCAGCGGGGACCCCAGTGCCTCCGCAGACCCCGCCCACTGCCCCTCTTCTCCCTGCCTTCCAGCTGCAGCACCTCAAGGCCCTCCTGGAAGGGAACCTGAGGAGGCCCAAGGCTGCATCTGAGGAGGCCCGCCCCAGCTCTCCCAAGTGAGTGATTCGGCGTGGCCCCCACCGCATCCCAGTGAGGTCTGCTCTTTTGGGGCTCACTACCGACTCCTCTTTCACCAGGGACCAGGAGGCCCTTCACCAGGGAGCCATGCAGCTCCCCAAGGTCCCCACCAAGGGCGTCCCCAAGAAATGGTGAGTCCCACCGGCAGGGGGAGGGTGGGGTGGCCTGAGCCCAGTACATAAGGGGCAGGGACAGCTCAGTGCCTTGCCTGGGGCCCTGCTGCCAGCCAAGTCTCCGCTCCTGCTCCCGGGGGCACCTGTAGTGACCTCCCTCTGCCCTACCAGCCTGATTCTGAGCCCTATGCCCGTGGCAGAGCGCCCCATCCTGCCCGCGCTGAAGCAGACCTTGAAGAGTAACTTTGCTGAGCGGCAGAAAAGGCTGCAGGTGGTGCAGCGCCGGCGGCTGCACCGCTCTGTCCTTTGAGGCGGGCGCCACGTGTCGGCGTCTGCATGCCAGGTCAGGGCCAGGCCAATGCCCTACAGCTGGAGACGCTAACCCTCTCTAGATAGCGCTTCAAAAGAATTCGAACACGTTTAGGCCGCGCGAAATTCCAGATAAGCAAAGTTCATGGCAGATAAAGTACTTGGTTGCTCTCAGAACCGAGACACTATTTTCTTGCTCGGTATTTTGCTATTCTGCATTTACACAAAAACACATTAAATAAGTATTACCCTACCTGTTGAAGACTGGAAATAAAGCTCGTTTCTCCACTTGTGAACCTCATCCCTCACCGCTATCTGACATGGCTGCCCTGCCCTGTGCCCCCAGCTCTGCTCCCTGCGGTGGGAGGGGCCCACTGGGGCAGTCACCAGGACTTGTCCAGGGCCTGGTGGGTGCCCTGCGCCACGGGCAGGCACAGCATGCACCCTTCTTTGAGTGCAGGGGGTTTCCTGGCCCTTGGCTGGGCTGGGACTGCCTTCCAGGCACAAGGGCAAGTCCCGTCCCCCCTGCCACAGCGCCGTCCAGCCTCCACACTGACAATCCCAGCTAACGAGCCATCCTACCGAGCTGCCTTCTGCTGTGGAGGGCCACGGCCATGGGAGAATGGTCCTCTCCAGGGCGCTAGGGTCCCACCCTGAGATTCCCACCCAAGAGCCTCACCACCCCTTTACTCACCAGAACCGGAGCTTCCTATGTCTCATGGGTGTGGTCAGTTTAGTGTCGACCCTCCCCTGGCAGGACAGGGCTACTGGCCCCACTGGCCATTTCCTCAGTGCTGATCTCTGCCTCTTCTCTGGGCAGCAGGAGCTTTGCCAGAAACCTCGGGGTAAACCAGGATGAGGCACTGATACTGTCAAAAAAGGGTGAACTAAGGTCTGGGCATCCACGGCCATCTCCAAGGTGAGGAATCTGGCTCGGCCCTGAAAGCATACCTCACTGGATAGTGGTCCCAGACTTGGTGGGAGGGGACACAGTGACAAACTCATGACAAACACAGGAATAATAAATTTATTGTAAGAACCACAGATGACACGGTAGTGCACATACAAAAGGGGAAGATTCTCGTGGCCAGAGGGCTGATGCCCTGTCAGGGAGCTTTCACTCTCTGGAGCAGCTCTGATGACGCCAGGTCCTGAGGATGCTGCCCTGACCCAAGAACAGGCCCAAGTGCCCAGTGAGTGGGCACGGTGCCAGGTACAGGATCCACTCAGGTGTCCCTGCTCCCTAGGCACCCCCACAGTGCTGAGCAGACCCCCATGGCTTAAAGGGAGAATGCCATGAGGTAGGAGTCCCAGGTGATGGCAGGGGATTCGCAACTGCCTGCTGGCCAACTTTCCTTCTGAGACGCAGCCAGCGGCCCTTGGATCCAGGAGCTTCCCAGTGGCGTGCCCCCCACGGCAATGGTGGAAGGGTCTGAACCCAAAACCGTGACCAGAGAATTCTGTGTGTGTTTTCAGGGTTTCCTATGCTCTCCATGTTCCCCTACAGAAACAAAAAGTTTTCTGGCACACACACAAGAGGCTCTAACGAGACCTGGAGTTCTCCCCCAGGCTGCTGAGGAAGGACATGGGCCCTGGAGAAGCCAAGGGGACAGCAGCCCAAGGAGGAGCACTCAGGGCTGAGGCATGTCCGACTCCCGGGGGGGAGTGGAGGTGGGGGGAGTCCCAACCCCACCACGAAGCAGCCAGCTCCACAGCCACCTGCCCGAGTCACGTACAAGTATGGGAAAATGTTTGGCAGGTCCCCAAGGCAGACGATAAAAGCAGGAAAGCTAATCTAAGCCCAGGTTCTCTAAGGGAGCCAACACCTAGAAATGTCCAACGTGAGGTGCATGTCCGCTGTGGCCCTGACAAGGTTGCCGGCTATCCCCGTGGTCCCCAGTGGGTGGGTGGCTAGGCGGCGGAGAGGCAGGCCTGGTGGATGCTCTGCGCCCAGGTGTTGAGCAGGGCTGTGACCGAGTGCTTGTCCGGGAGCTGCAGCAGCCTCGAGGTCATGCACCGGTGCACTGACTGCAGGAAGGGGTTGGCGTCTGCAACAGAGCAATGGGCCATGAGTGCCGCTGTGACCTCCGCCGGGACAGCCAGTGCTGGGCCTGACCCTGGGCTGCACAAGCAACTCTTTATGAAAGGCCGCCCCACAGACACAGGGCTGGCGTCTGGGGCATCAAAGCCAGTCAACATGACCAGGATGCCATCTCCCGCACACAGTGGGGCGGCCAACACGGTCCCCTCCCAGGCCCATGCGTCAGTGGAGAACTGGAATGTGAACAGGTCTGGAGCCCAGGGCTTTCTCTCAGGGACAGCCTTGGGATCCCAGCGCTATGCACCAGCTCTGCACTGCAGGGGGACTGGCCACCATCAACAGGGGTCTCTCCGGGCCTCTGGTTTGAAGCCATGTCACCCAGGTGGGTCTCCATAAACCCAAGCTCCTTCTGTACTCCCGTAACAGCCTTGCAGAGGCCCACAAAGGCGGTTGGACCTGCTCGCCTCTCTCTCACTACAGGTGACCGCCCTGCAGACACAGGATGGACCCCTTTCTTCCCAAGTGACTTCTGGGCAACCCACTCCTGCCCACAAAGGGGCAGCAGAGAAAGGGGAGGAGGGGCCTCAGCTGCGGGGCACAGAGCAAATCTCGGTTGCCCTGAGCTGATGCCCCCTACCAGGGTCCCTAGACGGCAGCCGTGAGGCCTCCCCAAGGCTGTCCTCTTGGCTCACTGTACTGCCACTGCCTGTCAATCCACAGTGGGCTCTGGGCGGGGTAGTCGGCAGGCACACTGAGCTCCAGCGGCGGCACGCTTGGGAGATCCTTGTCATCTGCAACACATGTGTCTATGCCTGTGACCTGGCCCAGGCTGCCCTGCCTCAGAGCCCTGCTCTAAACAGGGCTCTTCATATCCCAAAAGGTTCTGGTGAGGCTTGCTGCAGTCTGGAGGTCACTCTGATTCCCACTTCCACATCTCCCTAAGGCCTCAGGCAAGCACAGCCATATCTGGTTGGGAGGGAGGGGCTTCCCTGGCAGGCCGGTGAGAGGTAAGAGTCTGTGGGCTCAGGGCTCTGCCCTCAGAGCACCTCCTGGGCCAGGTATGTGTGAGGATCCAGGAGGACACAGGGATGGTGGGCTTCAGGGTGTGGTGTGAGCATGCCTGTTTGTGGGAGGCCAAGTGCCTGTCCACATGGATCATGCGGGCCTGTGCTGGGCCTGCTCTAGGGCCTTGGGCTGTAGTTCAGGACTCACTCTCCCATAGCACCAGCCCCGCCCGCCCTCCCCTGTACGCACCCAACTTGCATATCAGGTGGACGGTGCCGTTGTTACTGCAGTGAGATGGGTCCAAGTTCACCAAGAACTTAGGGTCTAATCTGGCCACCTCCCCCTGGAGCACGTTAGGAATGCTCTGCCGTTCATCGTCTTCAAACCTACGCTTCCGAGTGCATACCACCGGGGCCCTGGAAGAGACCACCACGGTCACCACACCACACTAGGCTGTGGCCCGTGGCCCACGGCCCACCACCCACTGCGAGGCTGAACCCTGGACTGTACGTACGTAATGGGTGGGCCGTGGATGGCCGTCATGGCTGGCACGAATGTACGGTACAGGGAATGGTTGAAGACAGGTGAGCGGATATTGGCCAGGACGGCATCCAGGAGTGGCTGGCACAGGTACTGCTGCTTGGTTGGCGGCACCGGGGGTGGTGGGGGCGTGGGCTGTGACAGGATGGGCAGTGGGGACGTCAGCAGCCCACTCTTGGGGAGGCTTTCTAGACCCTGAAGTCCTTATCCTTCACAGCCAGACTTCTGTGGCTTCCCCACAACCTCTGCCCCCCTGGAGACAAATACGGCTGATCCTGGATACATTCTCCTGCCTTCTGCAGCCTTGACCTTCCCCAGAGTTCCCTTCGCCCAGGGCTTGGACTGGGGCTGGGCAGGGCTGGCTGGAGGCCTGATGGTGGAGATGGGCATACAAGAAAGCCCATGCACCTGGGGGCTGCAGAAAGCACCCCAGGACCACAGCCACAGGGTGACTTCTCATGTTCCCACATATACTCTCCTTCCGCACAGCAGACCTGACCTGGCAAAAGACTCCTGGGCAAGGTCCCCAGGCTGAGCAGCATGGCCCCTCTGCCCACTCCTGACTGTGAAGGCTTCTCTCAGCTTGTGGTTCTGAATTCTCCCCACAGATGCCTGTGGCCCTTTGAATACCACCAGGCCATGGTGCCCCACTCACCACTGCCATGTCATTCTTGAGCTTCTCCAGGGCAATCTCACACTTCTGGAGTGTTTTCAGGGGGCACCTATGGGGAGAGGGGATGTGACTGATTCTGTGCTCAAGGATGAGGTGTCAGCGGCTCTTGAGCACTCATCCCAACCGCTCCCTGCCTAGCTTGTCCTGGTGTGCATGGAACCAGCCTTGGCCACCAGAACCCTCCACAGGAGCCCCAATCATTGAACTATTCCTAGACCCAGAGTATAAGGCAAGATGCTCCCACGTCCAGGAGCTGTCCGGTCCTGCTCATCAGAAGAGGGCATAAAGGTGATGGGTCAGGGGGAGAAACAGAGGCCAGGTCCCTGCCCCAAGCCCTGGAGTCCCAAAGAGGGATTGAGCCTAGAGGCTTGAGTGCTGCCCAGCTCCAATACATCTAGTTCTGCAGTTTCTAGCATTTTGCACGGTAAATAGAACAGAGAAGATCTTCTAGAAGGGAGCATAGCCAAACTGATGCAGAAATAGGGACAGAATCCAAAGGTCAGTCCATGTGCACAGTTCTGCAGAGCTGGCCCATCTCTGGCGTTCAGAGCAGCACAGCTGGCAGGTGGGGGCAGGGCACGTGTGCCATGTTGTGAACCAGGGCTCCAATGCCTTACAAGTGCTTCTCAAGGCGATGTCTTGTTTCATTTTCACAGCCAACCCGGGTGAGCCATAGTCACTCCTTTTGCAACGGAGTAAACGAGATGCAGTCATTTGCCCAACGCCACTGGGAAGTCAGCGGCAGGGCAGGGGCTGGATACTGGCAAAGACAAGGGGCCAAGGGCTTGGAGGCACCTGTGGAGGCCCGAGGCCCCTTCTCTAAACTCCGTCTCACCACCAAAGCCCTACAATCCCAAAGAGGGATCGAGACTAGAGGCTTGAGTGCCGCCCAGCTCCAATACATCTAGTTCTGCAGTTTCTAGTGTCCTGCTCAGATACTCAGTGTGGCTAAGTCTGAGTTCCACCCCAGGCCTGAATGGAGGGTCACAATGCCACTGTGGCTTTATTTCCACTCCTGACTGGGGGATACCGTTGCGGTCTCATCTCTGACTCATGCCTGGGTTCTTCATTGGCTGAGAGAGAATTGCCTCAGAGGACACTTAGCTCACTGTTCACTGACGTTTGGAATTGAAGGTTTAGTACTTACCCACCTCACCCCCTGGCCTGTTCTGCCTGCAGGTGGATATTGGTGCTGGAAGATTCACTCGTTGGCTTTGAGGGAGATTAAGACTCCTTTTCATTCAGTTGTGGGTTTGTTTTTTGTTTTTATTTTTAGGGGAGAGGGGCAAAGGGAGAGAGAGAGAATGAGAGAGAGACAGAGAGAGAGAGAGAGAGAGAGAGAGAGAGAATCTTAGGCAGGCTCCATGCTAAGCATGGAGCCTGATGCAGGGAGCAATCCCATGACCCTGAGATCATGACCTGAGCTGAAATCAAGAGTCAAATGCTCAACCAACTGAGCCACCGAGGCATCTCAATTGTGCCTTTTTAATACAGAAAATTCAGGGCACCTGGGCGGCTCAGTTGGTTAAGTGTCTGACTCTTGCTTTTGGCTCAGGTCATGATCTCATGGTTCATGAGATCAAACCCCATGTTGGTCTCTGCATTGAAAGGAGGGAGCCTGCTTAGGATTCTCTCTCTGTCCCTCTGTGCCTCTGTGTCCCCCTCCCCTGCTCGCTCGCTCTCTCTCTCTCAAAATAAATAAACTTAAAAATATATAGAGAAAATTATATAAGCAGTAAAACATTAAGGAGAGAATCCCCAAACACAAGTTATTAAACTGAAGTCCAGTCACAAATCACTGCTTATTCTAACCCTCATTTATTTAAAATCAGATTTGTGTCAAAGTCTTTCCAGAGACGTTTTTACAGTTCCAATCCTTCAGGCTTGGGACAACTGATGCTTCCTTCTTCTTATTGCTTATTGCTCCCTTCTGCCTGCCCAGTTTCTACAGCTCCAAAGCCAGAGAGTAGCATGCCTTGACCATGTTCCGCTTGCTCTGAGAATTCCTGTCAGCACTGGATTCCATCGTTTAAAAAAAAAAAAAAAAAAAAAGGAATTATATATGAAACTTCTGCAAAAATACATGCTTATTCAATATAATGTATGGTTATTAACAGAAGCTTTTAGCATAACAGAAACACCACAGACTTTGGAATCAGGCCTGGGACCAAATCCTGAGTCCATCAACATGGGATCTTCTGAATTGGAGAGCAACACCTGTCTAGATGCAATGTTCCATTTTCCTATTCCTTGACTGTTATTAGTCTAATCTCCCTAGCCTAGATCTTCTCAGTTTTAAGGGCAATACTTCGGGGCACCTGAGTGGCTCAGCTGGTTGAGCGTCTGACTTCGGCTCAGGTCATAATCTCACGGTTTGTGAGTTCGAGCCCGGCGTCGGGCTCTGGGCTGACAGCTCAGAGCCTGGAGCCTGCTTCGGATTCCGTGTCTCCTTCTCTCTCTGCCCATCCCCTGCTTGTGCTCTGTCTCTCTGTCTCTCAAAAATAAATAACTGTAAGGGAAATCTTCTAAATCCTTACAGTTCGTGTAAAACCATTCCCAGGGCTCAGCCTGGTCTTTCTGTGAAATGAGGCTAAAATCTCCCACCCAGAATCATTGTGAAGATGGGATGAGGTAGCAGACCCCACAGAAAAGGCCTATGTAGAGAAAGACACTACTGGTGCTAGTATCCTTCCCCTCACTCCCCGTGCCTTTTCATTTGTTATTGAGGAATAACGTTTATGCTGAAAAGTGCACATGGATTGGGGTGTGAATTTCCACAAACAGCACAGACCTATGCAACCAACCTGCAGGTCAAGAAATCACAGACCCCAAGGAGCTCCCCGGAGCCCCTTCCCTTCCCTATTTTCATAGTTTGGGGACTAATGACATTGTCATCCATAGGAGAGAAGCTGCCCTAAGGATTTTCTCCAAAACCTTGTGTGTACCAGCAAAAACCAGCAAAGTTCTCAGAAGGTGGTAATGTATTGCCTTGTAATGGGTTTCTCCTCAGGATATCCAAGTGGACAGAGAGTTTGATGACCTCGCTATCTCAGTGAAGGTAATTCTTCCAGCACTTTATATCAAGACTGCTGCCCACAGAGTGGAGTACGAAAGACTTGCCTCCAGTCTACACCCCGTCCCTACTGGCGTCTGTCCCTAAGTGACTGCGGTATGTGGCTTCCTCTCACAATGGCCACTTCAACTTCCATGTGGAGAGTTCTTGGCCTCATGATGCTTTATTACCACTTGAGTCTGCAGTGAGTCCCCATGTCAGCTGGGTGGTAAGTCTTGTGGAGCCTGTCTTCATGATGACTCAGACACTTGTACCCTCCTCTCCATCCCATGGCCTCTGTTAATGCAGAGGGTGGGCCTTCCTTTGCTCACACTAATTTCCGAAACATGAACTTGTGCTGTGTGCTACATGTTGAGCTGGGTATGGGGTCAAAGATCTCCAAAGTTCCTGCCTTGGTGACTTCAAGAGACCATGAAAATATAAGGTGGTGTGTGACTGGCATTCCCAAACTCAACTTGCAGAGCGCAAACTGACACAAGGTTTTTGGAAGGTTTTATGTACCAAGAGCCTTAAAACTGCCTATGCCCTTTGATTCAATGGTCTGACTAATCTGCTCTTCAGAAATAACCAGAGATGCATAAAAATATTGATGTCCAGGGGTGCCTGAGTGGCTCAGTAGGTTCATGCGTTCGAGCCCCGCATCGGGCTCTGTGCTAAAAGCTCAGAGCCTGGAGCCTGCTTCAGATTCAGTGTCTCCCTCCCTCTCTGCTCCTCCCTCACTCGTGCTCTCTCTCTCTCTCTCTCTCCCTGTCTCTCACAAAAATAAATATTTTTAAAAGTTTCACAAAAAAATATTGATGCCCAAAAATGCTCACTGAAAGGCTGTTTATAATATGAAAATTGGAAATAATCTAGATGCCCAATAACAGGGGACTGATTAACTAAGAATTGGAACTCTGCAATCATTAAAAGCCAAGCGTTCAAAAAACATTGAACACGTTAACAGTTTATGAAAAAGCACATGGTTAATGTTAAGTGAGAAAATCAGGATTGAAAAAAAATCACATGGTTTGTCTGGCAATTCCTTAAAAGTTTGAACCTGTAGCTTATCACAGACCCAGCAATTCGTGTCATAGAGAAATGAAAACATGTGTTCACAGCAGCTTTATTCATGATATCCACAAAGTACAAATGTCCACCAACTGATGAATGGGTAAATAAAATATGGTGTAGGGGCACCTGGGTGGCTCAGTCAGTTGAGCAACTGCCTTTTGATTTCGGCTTAGGTCATGAGCTCACGAACCTTGGGATGGAGCCCTGCATCAGGCTCTGTGCTGTGCGTTGGTGGAGCAGAGCCTGCCTCGGAGTCTCTCTCTCCCTCTCTCCCTTGCTCTTTCTTTCTCTCAAAATGAATAAAATAAACATTAAAAAATAAAATAAAAATGGTATGCCCATACAATGGAATATTATTTGGCCATAAAAAGAAATGAAATTTGAGGTGATGATAGCATTCTAAACTTGCTTGTGGTAATGGCTGCACAACTCTGTGAATACACCAAAAGTAATTGGACACTTTAAATAGATGAATTGTAGAGTATGTGAACCGTATCTCAATAAAGCTGTTTACAAGAAACAGGAGTGAAGGATCATGCTACCACAGGAATGTATCATGTAACAGGAGGAATGTGTCATGCTACAACATGAATGAACCTTGAAAACATGATGCTGTGAAAGAAGCCATTCACAAAAGACCACATATTGTATGATTCTGTTTATAGGAAATGTCCAGAATAGGTAAATCTACCAAGACAGAAAGTAGATTAGAAGTTGCCTAGGGCTGGGGCGCCTGTGTGGCTCAGTGGGTCGAACATCTGACTCTTGATTTCAGCTGATTGTGATCCCAGGGGATTGAGTCCTGTGTCCTGTGTCTCCATGCTGAGCATGGAGCCTTCTTGGGATTCTCTCACTCACTTGCTCTGCTCCTGCTCTCTCTCTCTCTCTCTCTCTCTCTCACACACACACACACACACACAAACTCTCTCTCTCTCTCTCAAATAAAATTTAAAAGAAGTTGCCTAGGGCTAGGGAGATGGGAGGGACTGGAGGTTCGCAGCGAAAGAGCATGGGTTTTTTTGGAGATGATAAAAATGTTCTAAAATGGATTGTGATGGGGCACCTGGGTGGCTCAGTCAGTTATGCATCCAACTCTTGATTTTGGCTCAGGTCGTGATCTCACGGTTTGTGGGTTTGAGCCCTGCTTCAGGCTCCCCGCTTACAGTGTGAAGCTGCTTGTGATTCTCTCTCTCTCTCTCTCTGTCTCTCTCTCTCTCTCTGTCTCTCTCTCTCCACCCCTCCACCACTCATGCTCTAAATAAATAAATAAATAAATAAATAAATAAACTTAAACAAATAAGTCACCTACCCTAACTTTACAAATGGATTGTGGTGATGGTTGCACAACTCTGTGAATATACTGCAAACCACTGGATTGTACACCAGTTTAAATGGGTGAGTTGTGGGGCACCTGGCTGGCTCAGTTGGTAGAGCATGTGATTTGATTTCAGGGTTGTGGGTTTGAGCCCCACATTGGGTGTAGAGATTACTTACAAACAAAAAACATATTTTTTAAAAAATGAATTGTATGGTAGGTGGATTATATCTCAAGAAAGTTGTTACTAAAACAAAAAATCATATTGTTGGATCCAATTTTGTAAAACCCATGTATAAGTATATACACAGGGGGAAAAAAACTAAGAATACCTTGACATATTAATAATGTTTAGCTATAAGGTGTGGGTTTGGGGATGATTTTTATTTTCCTTATGTTATTCTTCATTTCCTACACTTTCTCCTCTGAATATGTGTTACTTTTAAAACCAGAAAAAATAAGTAGTACTTTAAAATGTGATACAGGCTACAATTCAGTTATGTATGTGGAATGATTGGAGCCGTGAGGGTGGAGGAGGGTGTTATAGACTGAATTGGGTCCCCCTGCCAAATTCCTACGTTGAAGGCCTAACCCCCAATGCGACTATATTTGGAAATAGGAGGCAATTAAGGTTACATGAGGTCATAAAGGTGGGACCCTGATCTGACAGGATTAGTGTCCTTGTAAGAAGAGACACCGAGAGCTTGCTCTCTCCTCCCACCCCTATAGGCAGACACAGCAAGAAGGGAGCCTTCTGCAATCAGGAAGAGAGCCCTCGCTAGAAACCAACCCTTCCAGAACTTGACCTTGCATTACTCTCCTAGCCTTTAGAACCGCCAGAAAATAAACTTCCGTTACTTATGCTACCCAGTCCATGGTGTTCTGTTATGGCAGGTGACCTAAGATAGAAGGATTCACTCTCTTGGAGGGAAGAAGCAGGGAGGGTTTCTCCTGGTTTCCCTGGCTCTCCGTTGACCTCCTTCCATCTCCCTCCTCCCTGCCGCCAAAGCTATCTTTCTTTCAACGTTTATTTATTTTTGGGACAGAGAGAGACAGAGCATGAACGGGGGAGGGGCAGAGAGAGAGGGAGACACAGAATCGGAAACAGGCTCCAGGCTCCGAGCCATCAGCCCAGAGCCTGACGCGGGGCTCCAACTCGCGGACCGCGAGATCGTGACCTGGCTGAAGTCGGACGCTTAACCGACTGCGCCACCCAGGCGCCCCCAAAGCTATCTTTCTAAGGGCCGACCTAATCATACTATCCAAATGTTCCCAAGGCCTACAGAAAAAGCCCAGCTCCTCTACCTGCTGTGTGCCACTGCAGGAGCAGAGTTCCCCGCTCTTCTGTAAGAAGTTAAGGGTCTGCTCCAACATGCTCTAGGGAATCACCAGAAAGGATGTTGCATTCTGGTGATAAGTTTGGGGTTATGCCAGAATTCCTTTTACCCTGCTTTTCTCAGAAATAAATACACAGTGGATCCCAAAGAAAGTTAAGTCAGTCTTTACAGAATGGAAGAATCAGGTGATTGTACCAAAGTTCCCCAAAATGGACACTGCACTCCAACCCAGCCTTGGCAGGGGAGCCTGGGGTATACCCTCCAACTCCCTTGTCCCCAGAAACTCAGAAATCCCCAGATTAAAGAAGTAATCAAGTCCTGCCTGGTTCCTGGGCGCTGGATGGCAAAGGCCTTTCTGCACCGGAAAAAGGGTGGACAAGAAAGCCGGGTGCAGATTTTGGGTATGAAGCTGGCATCCATCTTGTTGGTTGTTAGTCTATCTCAAGTCTCTTGAGATAGAACACACCTCCGTGGACCAGATGAAGCCACTTGAAGTAACAAAGTAACATCTGTGAACATGACTTCATGAGCCTCCAATCAACAGCGTCCACCTTCTCAGGAGACCCCCCCCCCGCCCCGGGCCCCCGCCCTGCCCCCAACTTTCCCCGTAAAACCCCTCGTTTATAAGCCATCAGGAAGTTCGGGACGTTGAACACTGGTTTTACGTTCTCCTGGGTGGTGCCACACCAACAAATAGCCTATCTTCAAGGCAAAAACTTGGTGCAAGTCTTTTATTGGCTTGCGAAGCACGGGAGAGCAGCTCTCCTTTGCATTGGTTACTGGTAGATGGTGGGCAGGCCTTGAGAGGGTGTCTCGTTTGCAAAGACCGGAATCACGAGCAGACAGGTGAGTGGGCCTGGGCCTCCAAGCAAGAAGGCAGCACAAGCTTGATGTGAAGCCACGCTCACATTGAGGGCTTACGTGCACGAAAATGTGCTATGTCCCACGCAGAGAAAACCGTGACCACTCCCACCTAACATCCGAGGATGCATCAGAATGTTCGGCTTTGGCTAGGCCACAGCCTTCCCGCCAAAGCCATATCCAATCAGAAAGCACCATACTCCGCAAGTCAAGTAATGTCCAATCAGAAGCGGGATTCCAGGCCTAGGTCCGCCCCGAGGCACTGAGGACCAATGGGCACCTGGGCAGCGGCGGGCCAATCCCGGGCCGGGTGCACCGCGCAGCAGCTGCAGTTGGGCGCGTGGCATCGGTGGCAGCGGTTGAGGTCTGGTGACGGCGTTGGGTAGCAGCTGAACTCACCATGGTGAGGCCCCCGCCGGCCACTCTCGGTTCATAGAGGCCCAGGCAGGAGGGAGGATGAAGCCCGCCACATGAGGCCCCTGGGTGGGGCAAGACTGGGACAAATCCTAGGACCGGGGCTCTGTGTGTGTGTGTGTGTGTGTGTGTGTGTGTGTGTGTGTGTGTGGCGGGGGAGGGGGGTGGAGATCGGGGGAAAGAGGGGGCTGGGCTGGGCACGGGAGGCCGAGGGCTGCCCGGACGAACAGATGATAGTCCTCTCGCTTGTTCTCTGGGTGTGCGAACCCTGAGGGCAGCGGCAACCTGCGTCGTGGTAATGTCCCGGATGAAGGGGGTCGGCAGGTGCAGATGTCTTCTCGAAAATTGTAACTTGGGGCGCCTGGGTGGCGCAGTCGGTTGAGCGTCCGACTTCAGCCAGGTCACGATCTCGCGGTCCGTGAGTTCGAGCCCCGCGTCAGGCTCTGGGCTGATGGCTCAGAGCCTGGAGCCTGTTTCCGATTCTGTGTCTCCCTCTCTCTCTGCCCCTCCCCCGTTCATGCTCTGTCGCTCTCTGTCCCAAAAATAAATAAACATTGAAAAAAAAATTAAAAAAAAAAAAAAAAAGAAAATTGTAACTTTATGAGCCAGGTTGGAAGCTGGGTGACCTTGACTTGTTGGGTGGCCTTGACTCAGTCTCTGAGGACAGCCGTTATGTTGGGTTCCTGAGGCCTGGAAGGTGGTTCTCAAACGTTGGGGTCCCAGGACATCCCTAGAGTATGTATGTATGTATGTATGTATGTATGTTAACGTATGTTTATTTTTGAGAGAGAGACACACACACACAGCACAAGTGGGAGAGGGGCAGAGAGAGAGGGAGACAGAATCCCAAGCAGGCTCCAGGTTCTAAGCTGTCAGCACAGAGCCCAACGTGGCGTTCGAACTCATGTGATATGAGATCATGGCCTGAGCTGAAGTCCAACACTTAACCGACTGAGCCACCCAGGTGCCCCTACAGTATTTATTTTTTTATAGAGTTTATTTGAGAGAGAGAGAGAAAGAGTGCAAGTGGGGGAGGGGCGAGGGAGAGGGAGAGGGAGAATCCCAAGCAGGCTCTGCACTGCCAGCCCAATGAGCTCAACTCACAAACCATGAGATCATGACCTGATGGGGAAGCAAGAGTCATGCTTAACCGTCTTAGCCGCCCAGGCACTCCATGGACATCTCTACAGTGTAACAAATTAGGACTCCAAAAAGCCTTTGTTTATGTGGGTTATCTCCATAGTCATTTGCCATGTTAGAAATTTTGAAAATATTTATTTACTTTCAGACAACATGCTAACTTAAACACCAGATATCCAGGTTGCAATAGCCATAGTTTGTCGGCTCTTGCAAGGAAAATAACATTCTGTGAAAAAAGCTAGTTCAGTTGGCAACTGAAAGCACACAAGTGCTGTTTCTTCAAACAGCTGTATTTCAGCAGGTGCACAAGTGCTTTATGGATACTGTCCATTTTATCACAGTACTCGAGGGTGGATGTTTTATAAAATAATCATTTTTTGCTTCATCATGAATATTCTGAAATGAAATTGCCTGGTTTTTTTTTTTTTTTTTTTTTTTGGTCTTTTTACCGTGAGTGAATAAGGGTGAAGAATCTAACGAACACTGGTATAGTTTGGTGCCACTACCTTGATTTGTACTAGGGCATTAAGAGTTTTACCCACTTTTTTTTTTAAAGTTTATTGTTTTGAGAGAGAGAGCGTGAGAGAATCCCAGGCAGGCTCTGCACTGTCAGTGCGGAGCCCAGTGCGGGGCTTAAACTCATAAATGGTAAGATCGTGACCTGAGCTGAAGTTGGATGCTTAATTGACTGAGGCACCCAAGCACCCCAGTTTTACCCACTGTTTGATTATGCACCATCAGTGAACACGGTGAAATGTGAACACGGTGAAAAGGGCTGGTTATGTCAGTAGTCCTACTGTGAAATCGCTTTAATTTCCAATTACCCTGAAGAGGTCTGTGGATCTCTAGTGGCCTGAGAAGGCCAGTGATTACTTTGAGGACTGTTAGCGGGTAGGGGGATCAGTAGAAACAATTGACAGGAGGAAGAGAGCAGAAAGGTCTGCGCATTTGCTGTCTGGAAGCTGAAGCTTCTGGGTACATAGGGAACAAAGTAATCTGCCAAGAATATGAAGAGAGCAGTTGGACTGGAGCTTGAAAAGAAAGAGGATGAAGATAAGGCTGAGTAAAGTAAGGTAAAATTTTAATGATCCAGGTGAGGTTGGTGATGAATTTTTAATGGCTTTCTGTTGAAAGCTAGGAATGATTTCTCTGACTGCTTTTCGTTAGTTCCATTGGATAATCAGATGGAAGTGGCCTTGCAGATCATGTAGCACACCAGCCCCCATTTTGTAAAAGAAAAACCTGAGGGATTTTCTCAGGGTACAGAGCTTCCTGTGATCATACTAGGGCTGAGTCCGTAGAAGGCTAAATCAGGCATCCTGTGAAGCATCGGCTGCCTGGATTTAAGTAAGGCAAAATGAATAATACTGATCTGTAAATGGTGTGATTGTGTGGATTCCAAAAGACTTCCCAGAGTGTTGATGAATTTCTTCTCTGAAGGAGTGCATTCCTTGTCATTGGAGAAGTTCTTTCTGCAACTGAATAGTTCCTTCTGGGATGGATTCTTAGGGTATTGTGGCGTTACGTGAATCTCTATGCCCCTAATTGGAGAGTTGGTGTTTGTGTGATAAGAAACGGGACTTCAGGGGCACCTGGCTCAGGCGGTTAAGCGTCCGACTTCAGCTCGGGTCATGATCTCACGGTCTGTGGTTCGAGCCCCGTGTCGGACTCTGTGCTGACAGCTCAGAGCCTGGAGCCTGCTTCGGCTTCTGTCTCCTTCTCTCTCTGTCCCTCCCCTGCTTGTGCTGTCTCTCCATAATAAACAAACCTTAAAAATAAAAAAAAAAATTGCCTGCCAAACTTAAAAAACAGGACTTCAAGTTCTTGGTATTGTATATTAGGATTTAGGGTAGGTGGGACACCTTGAATTTTATTTGATCTCCTCTATGTATTTGTAAGGATAAGGTGTCTAAAATAGAACAAATGATTAATGACTGTACAGTTATGTTTATGGCAGGAAAGATAGGATACAGTCAAAATAGGTACTTTGAGTCTAAGGAAACCACCAAAGGACAGTGTGGTGTCCTACCATTTGTGATGTCTGGTTGCCATTAACTCCTAGCCTTGAGGTGAAGGGAGTGGTCACTAGAAGCTGAGAAGGTGGCTTTATCAAGAACACTGACTGCTGAAAGTTTGTGGCCTTGATAAACACACTCAGGGAGCCCATGGCAGTCCGGCAGGGTGGGAGCCAGGAAGTGAGCACCCTGACCACACTGTCCTCTAACCTCGCAGTCTCTTGCCGATGCCTGCCTTGGCTACTGCAACCAGAAGCCAGGTGCAAGGAAGCCCCTTTAATGCAGTCCAGATGGGTCAGCCTCCCTGAGCACAGCCCTGGGTGGAGAAAATAGAGGGTGGCTGTAGATGGGTAGATGGATGGCACACATATGGTGACCACGGGCACCTGGGCCATGGTGACCTGTGTCCAAGTCCACTCTTCCTCCCCTGATCTGTTACTTGTTACATTCTCTTTGGACAGGACACCATCAGAAACTAATCGCTATACTCTTTCGAGAATAACTGTGGCTGTATGGTGACTGTGGCTGTATGTGACTGTATGGTGTGGCGTTTATCATTGACATTACGTGTATGGTAGCAAACACTTTTGTGTAGGGGCTAAGTCCGGCACTTAGTAGCTAGGGTGGTTTAGAGCACCTCAGTTTTCATAGGGACTTGAAAAGGGTCACATAAGCCTTCTGGGAAAGCCATAGACAATGGGAAATACGTGTAGATGTGTGTGTTAATATGGTTTCCATGCCATATAGCGTCGGTTCCCTTGAAGACAAGGGGATCTCAACGTTTGTGTTCTGGTTCCCAGCGCGAGTGCATCTCTATCCACGTGGGGCAGGCAGGTGTCCAGATCGGCAATGCCTGCTGGGAACTGTACTGCCTTGAACATGGAATTCAGCCCGATGGTCAGATGCCAAGTGACAAAACCATCGGTGGTGGGGATGACTCGTTCAACACGTTCTTCAGCGAGACTGGGGCTGGCAAGCATGTGCCCAGAGCGGTGTTTGTGGACCTGGAGCCCACCGTGGTCGGTAGGTACTCGGGCACTTGGGCGGCTTTCCCGGGAGAGTGGGAGAGCCTCCCTGAAGCCCCCTCCGTGCCCTCTGTGCTCCTTTGAATCCTTTCTGCAGAAAGGACGGGGTGTACAAGTACACGCCTGTGGCCACATCAGGTGAGAAACTGAGGCTCCTAAGTTAGGAGAACCTAACGGACAGGAAAAACATAGGCTGGTAATAGATTCGCTCGTGGCCGCCTCAGCCCCGGGCAGGTGGTTGTGTAGACTCCACCTGCGGGGTGCCCAGGCACCGGTCCCTCCTTAACGCTGCGCACACCAAAATGCTGCTGCGTGAGAATCTTGACCCGCATCTGACAGAAAGGTAAGTAGAGAACATTCGTTGGCTTCCTCCGGATTAGAAGGCTGAAGTGGTTGCCAGGGAGAGCTGCCAGGAGAGAGCACCTTTCAGTGGCCACCCAGGGGAAGACAGGATGTCACCCTAAAGCCTGTGAGAGGCAGGCCACAGAGGGTGCCCTGATGGGACTGGCCGGCCAAGGTCATGCTGACCTGGTGACTGTCTAGTACGTAAGCGATTTTTTAGTTACACTCTTTGAGGTAGCTGTGGGTAGGAGGACATACGTATTATGCACGTGCAGAATCACCTGTGTGCGGGTGTGAGTGGTTTCCCTTCTTTGAGGACCAGTCAGATTGGACTTTGTACCTCCACTTGACACTACCTGCTGAGCCATAGATTGCTGTTGTGGTCTGCGTATGACGCAGAGACGTTTTCTACGAGACCCTGATGCCGCCGACCCGCGAGGAACGGCACGTGCTTGGTAGATCCCGACGGTCCCCAAACCCACCCCTCCTGGTGAGTTGACAACAGGCTTGAAGCCCTGCGGCCCACGTGTCCTCTTTGTAGATGAAGTGCGCACAGGGACCTACAGGCAGCTCTTCCACCCAGAGCAGCTGATCACCGGGAAGGAGGACGCAGCCAATAATTACGCCAGAGGCCATTATACCATCGGCAGGGAGATCGTCGACCTGGTCCTGGACCGGATCCGAAAACTGGTAAGGGGGTGCCGAGAAGGCTTCCTGCGGACGTTGCCCCGGACGGGAGGGTGTGCAGGGATTGCGACCAGGAGGTCGCTCTGGCAAAACCCCAGGCCAGAACCTTGAGTCCACGTTTCCCTTCACGTGTGGCTTCAGTGCGTCCGTACATCTCTAACGTCTGCCTTGCTTTGCTCCTGAGCGTCCTGCACGTGCGCTGTGGACGATTTGAATGTGTGATCATCCCGCAGAGACAAAGAAGCGAGCGTGGCTTGTCGGAGGTCGGCGGTGAGGCTTCCGCAGGCACTGACTCACGGTCTCTGGTTTCTCTCAGGCGGATCTGTGCACGGGGCTGCAGGGCTTCCTCATCTTCCACAGTTTCGGGGGCGGCACCGGCTCTGGGTTTGCGTCCCTGCTCATGGAGCGGCTGTCGGTGGACTACGGCAAGAAGTCCAAGCTGGAGTTTGCCATCTACCCGGCCCCGCAGGTGTCCACGGCCGTGGTGGAGCCCTACAACTCCATCCTGACCACCCACACGACCCTGGAGCATTCTGACTGTGCCTTCATGGTGGACAACGAAGCCATCTACGACATATGTCGGCGCAACCTGGATATCGAGCGGCCCACGTACACCAACCTTAATCGTCTGATCGGGCAGATCGTGTCCTCCATCACGGCCTCCCTGCGATTTGATGGGGCCCTGAACGTGGACTTGACGGAATTCCAGACCAACCTGGTCCCCTACCCCCGCATCCACTTCCCCCTGGCCACCTACGCCCCGGTCATCTCAGCTGAGAAGGCGTACCACGAGCAGCTGTCTGTGGCCGAGATCACCAATGCCTGTTTTGAGCCGGCTAACCAGATGGTCAAGTGTGACCCTCGGCACGGCAAGTATATGGCCTGCTGCATGTTGTACAGGGGGGACGTGGTCCCGAAAGATGTCAACGCAGCCATCGCCACCATCAAGACCAAGCGCACCATCCAGTTTGTGGATTGGTGCCCAACTGGATTTAAGGTAGGACTGGGTGATGTTGAGTGGCGTTACCGGTCAGCAGGCGGCCGACCAAGCACGGCATGCCCTTTGTAGGGGATGCCCTGTTCCATGGCAGCCAGCCCCTTGGTCATAAATCAGTGAGCCGGAGTGAGAATTTATTCAGTGGTGCCATTTGAACTCCCTTCCTGAGTTATCACATTGTGTATCTGCGTGAGAATTTTCTTTTTTAACAGAACAGAAAGTTTTTGGAAGGATTTTTGTTGCCGCTTCTGGGGGAAAGAATTAGTGTGGGAAAAATAGTTTGGACTTAGAAATGTAGCAATTTTCAAGGGCATTTTGATAATTTATGTGGATATTTGAAATTGGGGTATCACTGTAAACATCAGTGTTCCTAAATCCCACGTCATTCTTCAGGCATAAGGAAATTAAACCAAATCTAAACGTCCCATGCAGCATTTGATTTAACGAAAAATGGTCATGGATGTTTTTGGAAGAAACGGCAACGTACTCGTTTCTCTGTTAGTAAGATTGGCAAGTTTGGGCAGAGGCTGCCTCCAACACAGTTTGTGCCGGTCTTCCATCTGATACAGAATAGGAAACTTGCTGTAGCTCTTCAGCTTTGTCCAGTACTTGGACGCTAAGCTGTCGATGCTCTCCATCTGGGAAAACGTGCTTCCCTCTGCCTTGCTTTCCATGCCGCCTAGCTGGCTCAGACCTTACTGCTTCTGGTGGGCTTGCTGCAGCGGGTCCTTCACTAGCCCTTCCTATTCTGGGTTCAGGGATCGGCACAGTTGGCAGACCAGCCACGTAGAGTTTTATGTGGACACACCCACACCTGTTCATTGGTGTCTCGTTGGGGCTGCTTTTGTGCTCCAAAGAGAGAATTAAGTAATTGTGACAGAGACCATGTGGCCCACCCAGCCTAGAATATGTGCTGCCTTGCTCTTTTTTTTTTGTTAACACTTATTTTCATTTTTGAGACCGAGAGAGACAGAGCATGAACGGGGGAGGGTCAGAGAGAGAGGGAGACACAGAATCGGAAACAGGCCCCAGGTTCCGAGCTGTCAGCACAGAGCCCGACACGGGGCTCGAACTCACAGGCCGTGAGATCGCGACCCGAGCTGAAGTTGCACACCTTAACCAACTGAGCCACCCAGGCGTCCCTGTCTTGCTCTTTATAGACAAAGTTTGCCGACCCCAGCTCTAACTGACCCTGTGTATTCCTTCCTGCCCAAACCTCTGGTCGTGGTGTCTCCTGGTTTGGAAACTTAGAATGCCTCCCCTTTTGGACCCAGCCCTCGAATATCACCCCCTTTCTCCTACTTAGCACACACATAGGCCACCTCCTGTTGCGGTAGTAGCAACAGTCCTAGGACCTGAGGGTGTGCCTGTCGCCCTATTATGCACAGGCTGGCTCATTTGGTGGGAGACCGGGGGTATGATCTCCCCTGGTGATACAACCATAGTACTCTGAATCGAGTGGAAGAGGTTTCAGCTACAGAAATGAATCCCCATCTTGTAGAAGCCTATGGGGAAAATAACATGAGCAATACAAAGCAGCCTCCCCTTTTAGAAGAAACAGCCCTGTTACCTGAGCACCTGTCACATGTCTCAGTTGCTGGGACACAGCCCTTCAGGCAACTTGGGACTGAGCCGGGAGCCAGGGCTCCTTTTCCCCAGTTTTCCTGGTCTGGAAACCAGCACCCTGCTCACCTGACACCTTGCCTGGCACAAAGAAGGCACCTGCGTGTCTTTTGTTCCCATGAAAGCAGCTACCGTTTCTGGGTTTGACAGAAGTTGCACAGACTGTTTTCTTCCCCTTCTCTGGCAGGTGGGCATCAACTACCAACCCCCCACCGTCGTCCCCGGAGGGGACCTGGCCAGGGTGCAGCGGGCCGTGTGCATGCTGAGCAACACTACCGCCATTGCCGAGGCCTGGGCCCGCCTAGACCATAAGTTTGACCTCATGTATGCAAAGCGAGCCTTTGTGCACTGGTACGTGGGGGAAGGCATGGAGGAAGGGGAGTTCTCCGAGGCCCGGGAGGACCTGGCAGCTCTGGAGAAAGATTATGAAGAGGTGGGTGTGGATTCCGTGGAAGCAGAGGCTGAAGAAGGGGAAGAATACTGAACAAGTGCCTCTGGCAACCATCCTTTTGTATCATCCCCATGATAACATTACAAGATATGTTTATCTATTAAAGTTTGTATATTGAATCTTCATGTCCTTTGTGCTTTTGCCGTAATTCCCGATCTAGACACCTGCCTTTTCCAGGTGGATTTCCAGGGGAAAAACATGTTTCCTCTCAAAAAATTAAGCATGTCTGTATGTCTAGTTACCACTTTAACCCTAGAAAGAAAGTTTCAAAAGGCGTGGCTGAAGGAATTAGGAAGAATGCTTTGGTTACTTTAAATTTAGGCATTTCTTAAATCCTTCACCCATTTTTGATGTTCTTTGAAGAATGGAATAGTAATTTGGTTGTCTTCTAAACTGTGGAGTGGCTACTTTCACCCAGTCTTGTGGGAGGGTCCAGGGAGGCAGCCCCGCCCCAGTGCAAACTTATTTACTGTGAGGTTCTCATTCCTTGAATTTTTTTGATTTCACCTCTAACTCAGCCGCGTGCCTGTCAGAAGGAACTGTAACAGGGCTTTCTGCCCATCACCGCCCACCCATGGCACCTCTCCCGGAGTAAGCTATGGGCACTGAATTTGTCGGGTTATATTGATCACGTATTCTGGCCCCTTTTACTAGTTGGGAGTTTCCTTTTTGCAGTCTAGCCTTTCCCGGGCTGCCAGCGTGGATCCCGGGACCCTGCCGGTTTCCCGCTGCCGCGCCAGCAGACCCATACACTACGGGGACTCTGCGCCAACGACCGGGGCGCCGCTCCTTCGGTGCCGAGGTGTTGACGGCCAAGAGTTTGGCCTGAAAAGCCAAGAGCCCGAGTGTACTACCGCGCAGGCGCTCAGGGAGGGTGGGACGACGCAGACCTGGCAGCAACATTACGCTCCCGCCACTTCCGGTGCCCGCCTCGCCCCGCCCCTGGGTCGAGTGCCTCGCTCTTCCGAGTCTCTATGGTATCAACTTCCACCGCTCTCCACTCCTCGCGAGACTTCGGCGGCGCAGCAATGGCGAGATCGTGAGTGCCGCTGACGGGAGTCAGGAGAACGGGCTGGGACGGGGCTCGGGCGAGATCGGGCCGGGGGAGACCCGGCAGGCCACGGCCGCCAGGAGCGGAACGGCGGCTGGGGGCGCGAGGCCCTTCCGGGCCTGGAGAGCCGCCCACGAGCAAGCTCCCGCCTCTTCCCCAGATGCCGCGTCACTGCTCCGCCGCCGGCTGCTGCACAAGGGACACGCGCGAGACGCGCAACCGCGGCATCTCTTTCCACAGGTCAGCGCGCCTGCGTGCTGGCACGCGAAGGCTCACGTGTGCCTGCGCCGGTTTTACCCTCTTCGTGGAGCCACGATTGCGCATGCGCTTTCCTCTGGTTGGCGCGATGCTTGTATTTGTAGGGGGGAGAGGGGCGGGGCGGGTGCGACTGAGCCTAGGTGGGAGAAGAAGCATGGGAGGTCCACCAGCCTGCGTCCCTCCGCTTTCTGACTCTCACCTGCCAGGTGACGCTAAGGAAGTTGCTTTCCTCGAGGCCTCAGTTTCCTCATCTGGACCTTGGTGGGAGGTGTTTACCTGGCAGGGTTGAAGGGAGGTCTGGTGGTGGCGTGTGCATGACCAGTCCTTGCCGTCTGGAGTGCTTGAGCAGCTTCAGCCCAGGGCTACAGACACCCTGGTGCTTACTGGTTTGTGGCTCCGCAGACTTCCCAAGAAGGACAACCCGAGGCGAGGCTTGTGGCTGGCCAACTGCCAGCGGCTGGACCCCAGCGGCCAGGGCCTGTGGGACCCGGCTTCCGAGTACATCTACTTCTGCTCCAAGCACTTCGAGGAGAACTGCTTTGAGCTGGTGGGAATCAGGTGAGCCTCTGTGGCAGTGGTCACTGGGGCAGGGTTTGAAGCATCAGAGTAGTCGGCCGATTGGGGCAGCTGTACGGCCAGATGAGGACGATCCTGAAGCCACTGGCTGGAGCCCAGGCCGACCTGGTTACGCGGTGTGGCTGCTTTTTCCCAGCTTTGCACCTCGGTGACAGTAAGACCCACCCCCTCAGGGTAACTGTGCTAGAGACAGGAGAGGAAAACATTAGCTTTTTCAAAGGCTATTCTTTAGAACCCCAGTCCTCCCAGCAAATCCACAATGAAATTATTCTTTAAAAAAAAATTTTTTTTTTTTAATGTTTATTTTTGAGAGAAAGAGAGAGAGAGACAGAGCGTGAGCAGGGGAGGGGCAGAGAGAGAGGGAGACAAAGAATCCGAAGCAGGCTCCAGGCTCTGTCAACACAGAGCCCTGGTGCGGGGCCCGAGCTCTCGGACTGTGAGATCATGATATGAGCTGAAGGCAGATGCTTAACCAACTGAGCCACCCAGGCGCTCCCACAATGAAATTATTCGTTTTGGCTGGTCAGCCTAGTTCTAGTACAGTCTTTTTTTACACGTCTAATTTTGAAGAGCCCTGCAGGAAAGAGATTGGTGTAATTTTACCTAAAGTGGCATTCCCTAAACTAAGTGCTGGCAACATGCCTACCCACCTCCCACTGTGCTAGCATGGGAGAGCCTGATCTGGGGTGCTGGGGGCATGCTAGCTCTGTGCCCTGCAGCTGGCCCTGGGGGGCAATGCTTATTGTCCACCTTATCCAGGCTGTTTTTCCCCACAGCGGGTATCACAGGCTGAAGGAGGGGGCAGTTCCCACGATATTTGAGTCCTTCTCCAAGTTACGCCGGACAACCAAGACCAAGGGGCACAGTTACCCACCTGGCCCCCCCGACGTCAGCCGGCTCCGGCGATGCAGGAAGCGGTATGTGCTGTGGGTGGAGGGTGCCCCATTCCCACCCCAAATCTGAGAGACTGGGCTTTAGGATGTGTGCCAGCTTGCTGGACAGGGTTCTAAACCAGTAGAGTAGACTAGGGTGGGCCGGTGAAGTAGAGTCTGGCAAGGCCTTGGCCTGGCCTATTAGTGTCTCTCTCTCTCTCTTTTCTCTCAGCTGCTCTGAGGGCCGTGGGCCCACGACTCCATTTTCTCCACCACCACCTGCTGATGTCGCCTGCTTTCCTGTGGAAGAGGCCTCAGCACCTGCTGCTTTGCCTGCCTCTCCCACTGGGAGGCTGGAGGCTGGCCTCAGCAGCCCCTTCTCAGACCTCTTGGGGCCCCTGGGTGCCCAGGCAGATGAAGCAGGCTGCAGTGCCCAGCCCTCGCCGGAGCGGGAGCCAGAGCGGCAGCCATCCCCCCTTGAGCCACGGCCTGTCTCCCCCTCAGCCTACATGCTTCGTCTCCCACCCCCAGCCGGAGCCTATATCCAGAATGAGCACAGCTACCAGGTGGGCAGTGCCCTGCTCTGGAAACGGCGGGCTGAGGCCGCACTCGATGCCCTGGACAAGGCCCAGCGCCAGCTGCAGGCTTGCAAGCGGCGAGAGCAGCGGCTGCGGCTGCGGCTGAGCAAGCTGCAGCAAGAGCGGGCACGGGAGAAGCGGGCACAGGCAGATGCCCGCCAGACTCTGAAGGAGCATGTGCAGGACTTTGCCATGCAGCTGAGCAACAGCATGGCTTGAGTGAGGGGCTGCTGGGCCCGGAGCTGACTTGAGAGGTTGCCTCTTAGGGCTTCAGCCTCTTCCCCCCCTTAGAATCCACCTGGAGAAGGACCCCATCTGAGCTGTGTCCACCAGACCTGCCAGATGCCATAATAAAGTGGATTCTAGGAGGCCCTGCTATGTGGCTCAGCTAGGGGCTGGGGCCCCTCCCCAATTATCCAAGCTCTCAGCGGTGAAGAGCAGAAAATCCAGCTTTTTGCCCACCCCACCTCATGCAACTCCAGTCCCCACAGGGTTTTGAGGGACAGGATGGTGTGAGCAGAGGCCAGCAACAGTGCCAGGCACCCTCTCCTTGGTACCTGAAACAGCCCAGACAAAAGTAGTCTAGTCCCTTTGAAAACAATTCTGAAACCCAGGCCAGAGTCAGTCTCTTTACAAGGACACCTGCATGGCTTTTATCCACTAGCCTAATCTGCCCAGCAGTCAGTAGGGTACAACATCTGAACCCCAGCCTGCAGACCAGCCACCCACTTACATTGGGCCTGGCTCATCTGAAAAACGGACAAAGATGGCAATTTCTGACCTAGTGCTACTATGATTGGCAAGTAGTAAGGGCCCAGCAAGTGACACTTCTAGTCCCCGGAGGTCTGAGAAGAGGTGGGGGAAACTTGGAGGCAGGCATGAAGACAGCAATTCTGGCCTCAACTGGAGTCCCCATTTTTCTTCAAGCTGACTGGAAAGTAGGCTTCCCTGAGTCTGTGATTGTGGCAGATGGTTCAGTGTGCAGGGTGATTAACTGCACACATGACCTCCCTGCTGGCTGTGGCTACAGTAGCCCCAAGAGCATAGCTGAATTCTCTCTAGTCCTGGAAAGTGCCACACAATGCTGTGAAATTGGCTTTCTAGGGTCCTTGGTGTGTAACTTCATTTATTCATATCATGTCTGGAAGAAAAAGTCAAACGACCAGTTACAAGGGTCCACTGTAGAGCAGGGTTTGCAGTTGTTCACCAAGGCTCATCTTGTGCCAGGCCATTTCCTAGCTTGCCGGCAGCCTTATGGATGGACTCCTCTTGCCTAAGGATGTCCACCTGGGACCAGGGCTCCCTGTCCAACTACGTGGCACCATCTGGGGCTCTTCAGCAAGGGCCAAGGAGTGGCAAGTGCCATTGCATGGGGATGCAACTGGAGGGAGGAGACAGGGGGACTGTTTCCCCCCAACGTGGCTTCCTGGCAGCCAGGGCAGAAGGGTCCCTGGGGTTCTTGTTCCCAGAGAGGAGGCAGAAGTGCCTGTTGTATTAGGGTGGACTCACACAGGGCCTTCTGTTGGGGGGCAGGAAAGGACATGGTGCCCAATCCTTTAGCTTCCCAGTCTAGGCAGGAGCAAGGTGGCCTTGGGACTTCAGGATTTCTGCTGCAACCCCTCTCCCCTCCCCACCCCATATCCCTGGGTATCCCTAGATGTGGCTGGGAGTTGCTGACACGGATAGAAGACCGGATGGGATTGGCCAGTGTCAAGCACTTGGGCCACATGATCCATCCCCAGCTCAGGGACAGCTGAGGGCTGGAGTCCACCCGTGGGGCCTGTACCCATGAGGTGTAATAGGTAGCACTACTATGGTCTTAATGGCATGTCTATGACAAAGAATAAATACTTAGGGACAGATGGGGACCTGGGGGGGGGGGCACTTTCACCGACGTCTCCCTGGCACAACTGGGGACTCCTGATGTGTACACAGTGGAGTGGGATCCTGCAGCCCCTCTGGAAGCCAAGGCCCAGTTCGGCATCAGGGCCCTTCACAAAATTCATCCTGAGTCAGATTTCATCTGCCTGTTACTATTGTCCACCCACAAGCTCTGGATGACAGTAGGGGCCCTTAGAGCAACCCCAGTGAAGGTGAGGGGGTACTATGTAGCCCACATCAGGGGTCTCGGGGCAATAGGATCCAGTGGCCAGACCCACAAGCCATACACAGTCCCTGCTGGATGGGCAGCCTCAAACCAGCTCCACAATGGGCTCTCCCCACTGCTGGGCCCTGGCTTCCCACCCACACCTCCAACTGAGAGGGTGCCACCCAGGGGGTCTGTTTTACCATCACTCCCTGTGGGACTTGTCCTTAGCAGTGAAATGGGGCATCCAGAGCCCCCCATGTCCTCTTTCCCTCCGGAGACTCTGGGCACCCTGCCCCTCGGCTGGCAGGTCCAACCACTCCACCTGAGGCCTGAGCGTGGCCAGCATAGTCTGCAGTGGGCAGGGCAGGAACAGGCATGGTTATTCTCCTCGAGTGGGCCAGCACCACATGGGGCCTCATATGTCAGCTCCAAGCTCTGCGCACTGCTTGTCAGAGATGTGGGAGGCCAGGGAGTCTATGATGTCAAGAAGCAGCTGTTGGCTCAGCGAGCGCAGTGTGGGCAGCTTGGACACCTGCAGGAGGCAACCAAAAGGCCCAAACAGGATGGAACCGGATTCCCATGAGGGCCAGAGTGGGCTCCAGAGTCTCGAAGGAGCTCAACCAAGCCAGGGCACAGGCTGACTCCAAATGGCCAGTGGGTGGGTACTCTGGCTAACCCCAGGGACCACTGCTGCAGGAGATGAGCAGATTCCACGCACCCCCACCCCACACCTGGCCAAGGCTAATGCGGGCAGAAGTGGGTCCTAAAGATGGGTTGGCAGTGAGTGCTGGGCTGGGAGGGCCCTGACCTTGGTGAACTGGTGCACGATGATGTGCAGGCAGTGCCGCTTCATGTCCAGTGCTTGCGTCTTGTCAGCTGCCTCCAGGATCTGGAACGGCAGGTTCCTTGAGGTGCTGCCCCATCCCTCCCCCACCCGCCCAGGTTCAGGAAGGCCCATGAGCACCCGCCGAGCTACCTGCAGTACATTCTGTACTGTCACGTTCATCTCCAGGTTCTGCTTGCAGTACGCCTGCAGCCGGTTGTTGTAGAAACCGTAATAGTAGGGAGCCGCAAACAGGTAGCTGGGGGCTGGTTAAGGAGCTGCCAGCCAAAGGAGCTCGTCCTCCCGCCACCTGTGCATCTCCCCTGGGAGGGTGCAGCTGGAGCCCCACGTGCACCAGGGGCAGAGGAAGCCTGAGACTGTGGCTGCCTCCTCCTGTGTGCTCAGAACAAGGAAACCGCCCCCCACCCCCACCCCAAGGGACCAGCACAAGGGCTCCAATCCAGGCAGGACACTGACTTGCTCTCTACACGGACTCTGAAGCCCTATTCAAGATCCAAAGAAAACCCCAAATCCTCTCCCAGGAAAATACCCATATGCACATTTGCAGAACTAACTGTGGCTTCACAGAGCCCTGAAAGGCATCTTGCACCCATGTGCAGGCCCCCATGAAGTGACATGACCAGGAATCACTCCACGGTGATCTACTCACCTATAACACAGGACCACTTCCTCTGGGCAGTTGTGAGAGTCAAGAACCCACCCATCCCTCCCGGCTGCCAACCTCTCTGTGCCTGCTGACCAACTGCTGGGAGAGCATTAGGTACCAGGAAATCCTCAGGAAATCGCTAGGCCAGAACCCACCCACGAGGCTCCAAAGCTGCCTAAGCTGGGGACTCGGACCTCCAGAGGTGACCTGGGAGCACCCATGGCAGGGAGGATGCAGAGAGTCCTCGGGCGGCATGTTGACCTCGCCGTAGTAGATGTAGCGCAGCATGGACTCAAAGGCCTGCCTGCTGGGCACCATCTCCCCGATGGAGATGTTCACCTGCCCGTCCTCGGGCATGAAGGACCGGAACATGGCCTCAAAGTAGCTGCAGACAGGGGCGTTTGAGTCCTGGCTCTCGGCAAACAGAAGCTGTGCCCAGGACTGCCCTGCCCTGCCCTGTAGCCACACCCCCACCCACCTGGAGCGAGCGGCCAGGATGGCCTTGTGGGCCGGTCTTGGGTGCCCATCCAGCAGCAGAGTGATGTCACAGAACTCTGCACCTGCCCCCTCCAGGTATGCCTTCATGTCCTGGATCAGAGATGTGCCTGGTAGGGAGGGCAGGGGTTGGTGTAGAGGGACCCCGAGCAGATGCCTCCTGCCCCTCTGCAGACTCAGCCATCGGATTTGGGCCTCAGGGCCCCAGGCACTGCTTCCTGGACATCTGCCCATGCTGCTGCCCTGAACAAACGTCTCCCAGGCCAGAAGGCTCACTCTGGCCCTTGAGGCACTAACAGGCCCTGTTACCTTCTCCCCTCAGCCCCAAACACGGCCCTTAGGCCTGCCCAACCCCCAGAGTCTGATCTCCCCAACTCAGCCCACTGAACCCTCCTCCCTACCCTTATGCTTGAGCCCCCTCTGGGTCTGGCAAGCACTGTGTCCCTCCTTGTGTCACCCAGGGCCAATGGCCAGATGCAGCACAGACCCCAGGGAGAGTCAGGGGATGAAGGAGATTGTGATGTCCCTCCCCGGACTAGGTGGGCACAGGGAGCTACCAGGAATGTCTGAAGTCTTTGGACTGAGCTTACCTCTCACTAGGCCCCAAAGGGTGGGCATGCCTAGAAAAGAAGCTTGCAACTAGTCACTGACCCTGAGCACACTGCTCCCAACAGAGCTGTCAAACCTGATGTCAGTCAGGGCAGGTACCCTCACTAGAGTGGGACCCGTGCCCACCTCTGGAAACGGGCTCAGGAGATTCTCCACCCTCAGGCACACAGCTGTGGTAGGATGCCCCATAGGTCAGGGGCTCTTCCTTCCAATGAGCCTGACCTGCCTCCCTGTCTGCCCATGCAGGAGCCCCAGGAGCGCTCTGGGCACCCCCGGTACCCACACCCCACCCTGAGGGCCTGACAGGTACTTCCATGGCTCCCAGGTCTCCACCCAGGATGAATACAATCCCGTTCTGCTGCCTCAGGGATGGGGACTGGATCCCTACCAATGTCCACGGGCTGCTCTGAGGGAGCACGGGGAGGTGGCTGCTGCTTCCGCCGCACAATCTCCACGATCAGTGGGGAAGAGAGGCGTTCAAACTCCTTCATCATGATCACCTGATTGAAGTGGGACTCCTTCACCACGAAGTTCAGGCAATGCTCCTGGGACACACAAGCCGGAGCAGGCAAGCAGGGTCAGGCCTTGGCCGATGGGGCAGCAGCCTGGGCAGGAGGACTTGGGCCGGGGCAGGGAACAGGGGGCTTGTGGCAGGGGTCGGCAGCCTGGGGTAGGGTTTGACAACGGGGTATAGGGGCCCTGTGGCGAGAGTTGGCAGCCTGGGGTGCAGGTTGGCAGCAGCAGGGCAGGGGCAGCAGCTTGCAGCGGGGGTCAGTAGCCTGGGGTTGGTGTTGGCAGCAGGGGACGGGGGCCTGTGGTAGGCGGGGTGGGCCATGCACACCGGCCCGCACCTTCAGCTGGCCCAGCTGCAGCCTGGTGGCACTCTCACACACAACCAGCACGTTCTGCAAGTCCACGGAGGCCTCGATGTACTGTCGGCACAGCTGCTCCAGGCGGCACAACTGGAAGCTCAGTGCCAACTTGTAGACATCCATGATGAGCAGCACATCCTCCACGTGGCCTGCATCCAAGAGCTACCTGAACCTCAGAGTCATGGAGAGAGGGAGAAGGTGCGGGGCAGGGCGGAGGGGAGGACAGGGTCCAGGGCTTCTTTCAGAGGAGTGTGGGTCTGGGTCATCAGGCAACTCAACCACACCAGTGGACATGAGTGGTGGTGGCCGCCAGGCCTCAGGCTGTGCGCCTGTCCACCCTGTTCCCACCCCCAGCACACCTTTCCGCGGGTACTTGATCTTGTCCGTGTACAGGAACTGCATGAGCACTTCAAAGGGCCGGGCCTCGGCCTCGCGGATGGCCACGTGCAGCAGGGGCGGCCGGGCCCCCCCGACAGCTGCACCAGGTTCCTCCCTGGAAGCGGGGGCTGCCTCCTCCTCCAGCTTCTATAGGGAGAGGAAGGGGAGCTCAGGGGCACCCCACAGATGCCACTGTCCTGGCAGGAGGGACTGGGCAGCACCTCACCTGGGCTAGCCGTTCCCGTGCCTGCATGATCTTCCTGCGGAGCCAGCGGCTCCGAGCGGTGACAATGGCCACATGGCCCTGCACACACTCCTCCTTCTGGAGCAAGAATGACACCTTGGTGGGGAGCACAGAACCCTCATCCTGGCTGGGACGGAGGCCCAGACAGCCAGGTAAGGGCTCTAGGACTCCAGGCACAAGGGGTAGGCCAGCAGTGCCTCAGGGCACAGCCTCCACCCTGCAGTACAGGGGACAGGCTGGGCATAGGGAGGGCACCCACCTCGCCCAACACAAACTCCACGTCGCAGAACTGGCGGCTCTCCCACAGCCTCCCGTAGTCCTCATGCAGTGTGCACTTGGGGTAACAAGAGAACTGTGGGAGGAGACCCAGTGTTGCCCAAGGAAGCCAGCACTGGCCCAGGCTCTGCCCCCCTCTAAGCCACACTGCCCAGCCCAGCTCAGCCCAGCTCCCTCCACTGGCCCAAGCCTGCTCCCCGGCCTCCACTGGCTCCACTGTGAGCCCCCAATGTTGCCCCACCCACCCCACCCTGCACAGAGGTTCCTCAGACTGCCCTCGGCCTAGAGTTCCCCACCCTGTCTTCCAGACTCCTCGGGAAGGCTGCCATCCCACTAGACCCCTGGCTCTGGTCCCCTTGGACAAGTCCCACCCCTACCTACGGGGCCTCAGTTTCCATCATCTGGGACCCATCCACCCTGGCTGGCTCCCCTGCAGTCGGTCCATGAGCCCCACCTGGAACCTGTACATCTCCCCACTGCGGATGTTATTGTCCACGGTGCCCCCGAAGATGTACATGGCGTCCGAGATCACAGCAGCTGCGTGGAAGAGCCTTCCGCTTGGCAGCTGGGTGGAGGTGGGGAGGGGAGGAGATAAGTGACCCTAACAAGTACTTCTCTAAGCCTCAGTCTCCCTATCTGTGAGAGAGGCTGACCACAGGACTGGCATCAGGGAGTGATGGAGAGGAGCGAGGGCGCCAACCCTCACCTCTGAGGCCGGCGGGGCAGGCGGCTTGGCTGTGGTGGTGCCAAAGTCCAGGCCAAACACATCTCGGGACTTCTTGAAGCCACCCCGCTCCTCAGAGGCCAGGGCAGGCGCCTCCTCAGAAGCAGATGCTCGCTCTGGCACCTCAGCCCCACCGACCTGGAGGGGAGAGACATGCGGGCATGGGACCAGTCAGCAAGGGCCAGGCAAGACACCACAGACCAGCCTCCTGCTGACCCTGTTCAAGAGTGAGAGCGCTCTGGAGACAGGTTTGGGAGGGGAAAGAGCCACAGGATGAGGGAGCTCGCAGCATGGCTGAGAAGGGGAGCCAGCAGCAGTCAGGGTGGACGTTCTGGGAGAACATCCTCAGCACCATGCAGATATGATGGGAAGTGAAATGTTAAAAGCCTGTAGGCTGCAAGATGGAGAACAAGGGCCCAGGGCCTAGGGTCTGGTCAAGGCAGGCGTCCAGGGCTGAGGGCCTCAGTCATCCGGGCTTTGCTCCTGCTGGCCATCTAGAGCCCTGGGAGCCCTCTGAGGCTGTGAGGAGCTGCAGGGTGGTGGGAGCAGGTGAATCAGGCCTCCCAGCCCTCAGGCCTGGGCAACCCTGGCCACCTGTGCCCGGAAGCACTCACCTCACTGTCTGAGCTGGGCTGGACAACCTCCCAGGTCTGGAAGTCCACATCATAGCAGTGCAGCTCATTGGGCAGTGTGTTGTCTGCCGCACCCCCAAACACGTAGAGGTGGCGGTCAAAGGCCACCATGGTATGCCCATAGCGCCGCTGCGGGGGTGGTGGGGAGCCACGGAGTAGGTGCTCGGTGGGGATGCGTGTCCACCTAAGGGCACATGACAGTAAACTAGTGCCAGAGTGGGGGCTCCTGCTCCCCCACGGCCTCCACCTGGGTTCTGAGGCCTCCCCACAGCAGGCACCATCTGGAAGTGCCCTGAAGCCCCTGGGGAGACCAGCCGGGTCAAGGTAGGGCATGCACTGCAGGGCATCCCCTTTTGCTCTGGCACCAGCTCTGCCTAGGTCCACTCAGCCCACCATGGGGTCCTGCCCGAGTCCTTTTCTGTCTCCCAGCTATAAACCAGGCAGCAGTGGCAGGCAGGAGAGGTGGCCAGCCTCTGTATGGTGAGGCAATTCCACTCTCTGGGGGAATGGAGATATGTCCACCACTCCAACATGTGGGATGATCCCCGCAGCCAAGGCCTTGCTCCTGGGAGCCACCAGGACCCCACCTCCCAATGCTGCTCCTACATTCTCTACCCTCCCAGGAATCCCCAACAGCTTCCAACGTATCCTCTTTGGAACCCAAACAGATCCTGGCCAGGTGGGCCATGCCATCTGGCTCCATGCTGACCCCTGCACCTGGCACATGCTGGGCTTGACAGGTGCCCCTGCTGCGGGGAGGTTGTCCAGCATGCAGGAGACCTGCCTGGGCAAAGCCCATCTCCAGGTGGCAGGGGTCCTGAATGCCCATCTGGGAATGGGGTAGGGCAGAGGTGCTCTGTAAGGACCCCAGTGCTAAGTGCCTCACACCAGCAGCCCTCTGTGGCCCCATGGGGAATGGGCCCTATGTGATGCCCACACCACAGGATCTGCCCACCTATGCACAGCCTAAAGGCCAGGGTGTGTTCACTCTCACCTCTGTGTGTGTGGGAGCAAAGGGCACAGGCATGACGCTGGGCAGGTGGCTGTCTGGGGGCTGGGAGCAGGCCAGCCCGAGGAAGGCAGCACCACACTGACTCCACCCCGTGGGACTCCTCTGCTGCCAGTGGCCCCCGGGATCTCCTAACACCCAGCCTGGGCTGGTGCTGGTGGCCATACCTCCCCTGGTTTTCTTCCTACCCCTGTCCACTCTGCCCCCAGCTGCAGCTCTGCCCCCCATCTCTGGCCTGGGTCCCCCACCCCACAGCCCTCTGCTCCCTCAATGCACCTTCCTCAGCCCCCACATCCCTGAACAGTCCTCAGGCCCTGCGTCTCCTCCAATACCTGTACCTCCTTGAGCACCCTTCCCAGATTAGCCACTTGTCCACCTATCCAGAGCCTGCATATCTGCCCTTCAACCCCTCCCCACATCTGAGCCTTCTTGGCCTCTACTTCCAAGGCCTCTCACCTCACCAGGTCTGTTCCTATTGGTGCTGAGCCCTCTTTGCTGCCCACTGCTGTAAGCACCAAGGCCAGGATGGAGAGGCAGGCTGGCTCAAGCCCGGCTGCCCTCATGAGAGCCACAGGAGAGCTGGGTGGGTGTCAGCGGGATTCCCTCTGCCTCAGATGCCTTGACCTTCCTCCTTCTGAATGGACAGTGCTGGGCTCCAGGGCAACTCCAAGTCCCCTCCTGAGCCTCCCTGGCTTACAGCAGAAGCTCCCTGTTCCCTCCCCTCCATTCACTCCCAGAGCCAAGAACCAGTCTGTGCCACCTCCAGGGCTCAGTCCCCATCACAAGGGCTGGTCAAGGACAGCATAGGCTGGACGCTCTCAGGGCCTGAGCACCCCTCCAGGCTTCTTCCATCGTATGAGATCTATTCCAGCCACATTTGTTACTGGTGACACTGACCAGGCCGTCTGCGGGGCAGGAGCCGTCCTTCACACTGGACAGAGAGAGAGGCCAGCTGAGCCCCATCTTGCTGAGCTGTAGCCACACACTAAGGAGCCTGCTTGCACAGTCTGTATGAAGGCACCTGCACCTCCTTGCTTTGGAAGGGTAACTTGCCCTGCTGTGTCGGAAGCTCACGAGGACAGCTCCAGACACAGATGTGGGTGCCACCACCAGAACACTCACGTCTTGTCCTTGAATTCAAACTGGAAGAGGTTGTTGGTTATCTTGGCTCCACTCTGCCCTGAGAACACAAACATCTTGTCCCGGCACACGGCCACTGGGAAGTTGCAGCAGGATGGCGGGATCTCACCGCTCTGCGCTACCTGGGGTAGGGAAGGCAGCTCAGCCCGAGCCCTCATGGGACCGGGTTCACAGGGTCGAGACTTACACTGCTGAACTGGGACTACTTTCATTCTTGAAACTTCTGTGAATGAGGGTTCATAGATTAAGTTCTATGGAACAGCTTAAAGCCCCACCTCATCCACCTAAATGGGCCCAGTTTTTAACAACTGGGGCTAAAAATCATCACCATGGGGGAAAGAAACTCCAGGGGAAAGAATGGAGCAGATGGACAGATTGCCCAGAAACAGCAGGGAGCAGGACACCAGACAGCATGCTGAACTTGCTGTGTTCAAATGAGGGTGGATTCTACCTAAGTGGCACCAGTCACCAGGACACGCTGCCATTTGAAGCACAGAGGATTTAGTCACTAGGTGAGTGCTGCTGGAATTGGGCAGGAAGTCAGCAGGGAGGGTGAGGCTGAGGACAGGCTAGGATTTGGCAAAGAGAACAAAGCAGCCCCTCCCCTGCCCCACCTCTGCCCCCCCATTGCCCCTCCCCTCCCTGCCGGCCCCACCCTGGCCCCCCAAGCCCCTGCCTTCCCTGCCTGCCCCAGCCCCCCAAACCCCTCACCTCCTCCCAGCATGTGAGCTCCCGGTCCTGGAGGCCAATGGTCCACATGTCATTCAACCTGCATTAGGACAGAGGGGTCAGGATCTGCACAGCTGGAGCTGGTGGCAGGGTGGGCCTGGCCGGGAGAGATGGCTCCAGGGAGGAAGGACACATCACGCAGGACTCTGATCAGGGGCCTATGGAGTAGCCATGAGGTGGGGGCTTCAGGGTCAGGGCCAGGGGGGATGCACTGAATCCCTGCTAGGTATCCCCCCAGCCCAGACAGGAACACATGGTCTTAAGCACAACATCTAGCCAGTGTAGCAGGGTCAGTCCCACTCGGCAGACCCCCGGGGCTCGGAGAGGACTTCAGAGAGGCAACACATGCAGAAACCACCACTAACATCGCATCCCTTGGAGCGTTTGTTTGTTTCAAAAAAAATTTTTTTTTTTTTTAGTGATTTCCATACCCAACCTGGGGCTCGAACTCACGACTCCAAGATTGAGACTCACATACTCTTCTAACTGAGCCAGCCAGGTGCCCCACCTCTTGGAGTTTCTATAATGCTGAAGTCTTGGGGAATGATCACATGCTACTTTTGTAATCAGAAAAATGCAGCACATCCTCAGATAGCTGCACAAAAATGGGCCAGGCTTGCCACCTCCTCAGACACCCCCAGGAGGGGTCTCAGGGGTGCCAGGCCTTCTGACCTCTGTCGGGTCAGGGCAAGAGCTCCACTCAGTTGCCCCTCACCTCCATCCTACCCATCTTCTTCCCCTCAGTCCTTTTTGTTTTCAGTTTATCTATTTTGAGAGGGCAAGAGCGCACATGCACACACATGTACGAGTGGGGGGGGAGCAGAGAAAAAGGGAGAGATGAACCCAAGTGGGCTCCGTACTGACAGTGAGATCATGATCTGAGCCAAAATCAAGTCAGATGCTTAACTGACTGAGCCACCCAGGCACCCCAGCCCCCCACCCCGTCCCTCCTGTCCACAACGCTACCCTCTTGAGAAACCCCCACCTGAGCCCTCCCATGCCAGGAAGTCCCGCTCTGGGCCTTGGTACACTTACAGGGATGCTCAGGGGCTGGGTACACGGGCTGGGCACCACCTACCTGGCATTGCCATCATAGCCAGCAAAGATCCACAGCTTGTCACTGTATACCGTGGCGCCATGGGCAGACCTAGCGACCGGCAACCTGTAGTGTGATGAGGGAGGGGGTGAGGAGCGAGGCCGCCCAGCACAGACCTGAACCTCATGGCCCCATAACACCAGCCGGGACCCCAGGGCCACTGTGCCTACATTTGCTGACACCGGGGCTCTGGGATGCCATCTGGGTGTCATAAGGCTGAGCTCATGAGGCAGGGCAGTGGGATAAGGAATTCAGATGCCCACAGGGTAGAGCCCTCTCCCAGCCACCACCAAAATATCAAAGGGGGATGCTTGCAAAACAGGAGAGACGCGCCCATCAGCAGTACATCAGGGTCCCTTCTGCTCTCTGAAAGGAGAGAATCTAAGAGCAGGGCAAGGGCCTCAAACAGGCACAGCTGGGAATGAGCAGAGCTCAGGCCTCTCTGAGTCTCAGGCTCTTCTTCTGTAATGCTATAGGGGCCACATCCCAGGCCGGCTGCCACCACGGACCCAATGCGGTAGCCACTCGATCAACCCTGAAAGGTTTCAGCAAAGTCTCTCACCGTCCTTCAATTTTCCACTCTGTCCACTGGCCCGTTGCAAACTTATATTCAAAGAGGTCGTTTTTATTCTTCAAGTTAGAATTGGAATAAATGTCCCCAGTGTAGCCCCCTGGGTAGAGAGAGGGAGAAACTGTCACACCCAAAGGCAGCATCTCAGAGTCTCTAAACCCCAGGAGGTGGGGGCAGAATCTGGCCTCACTTAAGATGTATTCTGGGACTCCCTCCATAAACTTTGGGGAACACCTACTGTGTGCCTGACTGTGTTAGGCTCTGGGGACACATAAATGAGCAGAACCCTGTGCTCTGCTCCTGGTGGGGTGACAGAGGAGGGAGGAGAGCCACCTTCCAGCCCAGTCACAGAGGCAGACAATTCTAAACCTGGGAAATTGGGACAGTTAGGGAAAGGGGCACATAGGGCCATAGGGGCCCTTGAGAGGCCCCCAAACCAGTGCAGGAACTCAAGACTCAAGCAGAGAAAGACAAGGCATGGACAGAGAGAAGTTGGCCATGCACAGCATGTGAGCCCCAGGCCTGGGGCAGGACAAGGGTGCTGTGAGCCCAGAAGAGGGCACAGTGCCCAGGAGAGAAGAGGCAGCTCACCAAATACAAACATGCTGCTCCCGTAGACAACGGCTGAGTGGTGGTAGCGGGGGGCTGGTGGGGTGCCTGTGGTGAAGGCCCTGGTTGGGGGGAAACGGAGAGTGGGTGTCAGCAGGGGTCAGATGTGCAGTCCATGCCACACAGGGCAGCCCCTGCCACCTCCCTGATTCCTTTCGTTTTTGTGTTTTGTAGGTAATACCTATGTCATTATATAGAAACGTATAATAAAAGTTGCCAATAAGGAAAAAACACAAAACCAGAATTAAGACTTGTATATAATCCCTTTGCCAGAAACTACCCTTTATACCTTGAGGCCACCACCCTCCCACCCCGTCACCTTTCCTATTCATGTTTATGCCTCCGAGTAATTTATGAAAATGGAATCACGCGGTAGATATGTTGTAATATCTGCTTTTTCAGCTTAACAGTAAACTGTGACTAGGTCTTCCTGCCACTCTCCAATCAGCTATACTTGTGTTCTTACAGCTGCACTGTGTTCCACAGAGGTAGTCCATGCATTTTATTTATGGAATTAAAAACCCATTTATACTGCTTCCCTGGGGCTGCTCCTTTTCAGACTTTTATGCTTAAGCAATTATTAGTAAAGGACTGTAAAGTCTTTAGAGTGATTTTAAACATTAATCTGTAACTATTGGTTATATTATAAAACTAAGTGTGAGAGGAACAATAACAAATTTCTTTGGCAATATCAGCACTACCTAGGTCTCCTGGGCAGAGGGTGGGTGGCACACAATGATGCCACCCTGGTTTTCCAGGCTTGGCAGGTATGGGTCCTGGGCCTGGACATCCTCCTCCATCAAATGGGGGTGGTGAGACCCCCCCCCTCCCCAGAGGACTGCTAGGGACGGAGGGCTGCACACACAGCTCCTGCAGAGTGGGGCACCCAGGGGACTCAGAGGGTCTGTGCTCCTGCACGAGCAGATGGTAGAGCTCAGAACACCCAGTATCTTCTAATCCTGGGATCCCTTTCTCCCCCTCAGCTGTGAGCTTCCCCCTGGGTAGGGCTGGACTGGAGGAGATGGGCACAAATATGCAGTGCTCAGAGAGGGCAAATGTCTTGCCCAAGGCTGCACAGGGGCGAGGGCCATCCGTGGCAGGAAGCCAGAGCTCTCGTATTGCCCACTACCCATGTGGGGTCTCCGGGCAGAAGACGGGCCCCACAGTGTCAGTCCTGAAAAGACCCAGCAGCGGTTCCCCACCCCCACCCATGTTGGCTCCCAGGACAGCCGCTGGCCCAGGAAACAGGCCCAGTGACTGAAGGGCTCTCTGGAGGCAGAATTTGAGGACCAGCAACCAGACCAAACAGATCCCCTTACCTAACAGGATTCAGAATAATCAATCCAAGTTGTGGACTGGAAAAGAAACCCAGGAGAGAGAGGGAAAGACTAAGGACCATAGCTGTCTCCTTGCAGTTTCTCCCTAGCTCTCCCCAGCATGACCCTACTGGCAATCAGGGCCCAGCATGGTGCTACAGACCTCTAGGGGAAAGAGGGGGACCTGGGGCCCGGAGACCACGTACCTACACCAGGAGCAATCCTTCACATCGAACCGCAGGAGATCGTTGAGCATGGTCTTCCTAAAAGACAGCCAGGGAGAAGTGGGGTCAGTCCTGGTCTGCTCTCCAGGACCCAGGAGATGGACATTGCGGCCCAGGGATGGGGGTGGGGACTGTTGTGGGGACCCAACCAGGGCTAGGGATTCCCTAGAGAATCCAGCTGATTCCCAAGGGACCAGAGTGATGACCACAAAGAAAGCTCCCCAGCTGGTGCGGGTACCAGGCTACCAGGCTGCCAGGGACCCGCCTGCCTGGGGTCAGGTCCAAAGTCTGATCCCAGCTACTCAGCAGCTGGCTTGAGGGTTCACACCTCACCCCAGGCTCTAGAACCCCTCCTCCCACTCCCATGACTCAGCACCTCTTTCTTGGAGGCTGTGCCACCACAATGCAGAGCTTCCCAGGGGAGGCCCCTTTCCTCCTCTCTGATATTCCTTCCACCTCTTTATTGCAAAGCCAGTGTAACTACATTAAAGATGCACAATAAAATGGAAAACAAATCCACTGGCCACCCACTAAGACCTGCAAGTTACTGCCCAGCCCTTGTCAGTAAGAAGGAAGAAGGGAGTCAACCAATAGGAGCCCAGCATCCAGGCCTGTATGGGGCACCCCCTGCACCCTTCCCTCAATCTGCACCAGGGGGCTGCACACTCCACCTGTCTCTAGAAAAGAGGAAGCAGCCTGGGAGATAAAGGGCCTGCCTGAGGCCATGCAGCCTGGAAGCCAGGAGCTGGGAAGCGGAGATGTGACTGTAATTTTTCCCCTCTCCCATTTGCCCCTCCTTGCTCTCTCTCTACCCCTCTCAGATTCTGCAGGAGGCTTTCTTTCTTTTTTTCTTTCTTTCTTTCCTTCTTTTTTAATTTTTAACATTTATTCATTTTTGAGAGAGAGAGAGAGAAAGAGAGAGAGAGAGACAAAGTGCGAGTGGGGGAGGGGCAAAGAGAGCCAGAGACACAGAATTTGAAGCAGGCTCTAGGCTCCAAGCTGTCAGCACAGAGCCTGACATGAAGCTTGAACCCAAGAACTGTGAGATCATGACCTGAGCCGAAGTTGGACGCTTAACCAACTGAGCCACCCAAGTGCCCCTATTTCTTTCTTTTTTAAATGTTTATTTTTATTTTTGAGAGAGAGAGCAAGCACAAGCAGAGCAAGTGGAAGAGGGGAGGGGGAGGGGCAGAGAGAGAGGGGACAGAGGATCCAAAGTGGGCTCTGTGCTGACAGCAGAGAGCCAGATGAGGGGCTTGAACTCACACACCGTGAGATCATGACCTGAGCCAAAGTTGCTTAAGGGACCAAGCCACCCAGGGAGCGCCATCTTTCTTTGTACTCAATCTTTACAAAGTTGCAACCAGAGTGAGACAAATCCTGTTTCTTAATGCCACATTATAGCAAAGATATTTCTGCTTATTGCTACACAGTTACCATGCCAACCCTACCTGCTATAGAACACTCCTGGGAATGTTCCCACCCACTGCCCCGGACTGGACATCAGGCCTTTTCTGGTTTGGGGGATTCTCATAAAGCCTGCAGTGAACACCTGTGAATCTTTTCCTATTTCATCCTGTCATGTGACACACATTTACTGAATTGTTTGGGTGCTGGGTTCAGGTCTCTCCCCAGTGGAGGAGACAGGTAACAAACAAAAATAACTCTGAGGTAATCTATGTGGTCTGTACTCTTACCATGGAGCCAGTAAGAGGTGCAGAAGGGGACGGGAGGGCCACAGTCCAGTTGACCCAGGCAGTCAGGAAGGCCTCCCTCACAGTATGTTCGGAAGAGAGGCAGGAAGGGTTGGGAAGGAGGGAACAGCCAGTACAAGGGCCTGAACAGGAGGATGCTTGGTTCAATCAGAACACAGCAAGGCAGTGATGTAGCCCAGTGTAAAACAAAGGCAGAGGAGCAGGGCAGGCACAAGTGTATAGGCCTCTCAGACTGCCAGGACAGTTTGGGCTTTTACTCAGAGAGAGGGGAGCCATCCCAGGATTATGTGCTCAGGAGGCACACACTGAGACTTGCATTTCAAATGGATCCCTCTGGCTGCTCATAGGGAAACAGGCTGTGGGGAAGACAGGCTAGAAGCCAGGGCCCCGCCCAAGGAAACCATTCTGCCTAGTCTGCAGGTACTCATGGGGTCCTTGTATCCTACTAACTCCAGGTCAGCCCCCGCAGAGGGAGTCCTGAAGGACCAAGGCTGCAGAACCAACCAGAGGCCAGTCCTTCTGGGCTTCAGGCCAAGTCCTGTGGTTGAGAGGCAGGGACAGACTCATGGGCAGAATCGGTCATGTGCAAACACCGCACCTTCAGTACAGCAAAACCTGTCCTGAGTCTTTCACAGGTTTGTGCTCACTGACCCTCAGGAGCAGGGCATATGGCCACCCTATATACAAAGGAGGAGACCAGATTAGTGGTCTTAACAAACCTGCCTGAGCTCAAAGCCACAAAGCTCTAACTTGAACTGAGCCTGGTCTATCCGGGAGACCAAGCTTCAGCCCCACATCTAGCAGGTTCCCAAGCCTCCCAGACCCCTGGTGAGCATCCCTGGCCTTTCCTGATGACATAAATGAATTAATGGAGGAGGGATGCCCTGCCCAAACTCCAGGTCTGGTGCCACTCTGTACTCCCCCACCTTTGGGTCATTCATTGCCCAGGCGGATCCCTCCGATTGGAACCTTCTTCCTCTTTTCCCTGAGTCACTCCTACTTATCTTTCAGGTCATCAACCCCTCCAGATTGGGCTTCCCTGCCCAGATCAGAGCCCCTTTTCCTCTGCAAGCATGGCCAGCTATGCCCACACCCAGTACTTAACATGGCCCAGCCCATGATAAGAGCTAAAATAGCTCTTTCCCTCTGGGAATGGGTCTTAAGGAAACACCACCAGAAGAAAGCAGCTGCACAAACCAAAGGTTTACCTCAGCCATTATCTCTCACCAAAGGAGACCAACCGCAACTTAACTGGGAACAGTTCATAGGATGGAGGTGTGCCCACCAACAAAAACATCAGGTCGGTGTCAGGAAAGTTGTTTCCCAGAAATTTATGGCAGGTGGGAAAACCTTTCCAAAAAGTGGAAAATATGAGAAATAAATAAAACTGTGTCCTCCAAACACTGCCATGTGAGCATGAGGATAAGGCCCAAAAAGGAGTTCAGTGAAGGGAAAAGTGCCTGGTGAGAGCGACTGCCAGGGTGGATGTGTTTCTTTCAAGGTTGTGTCCACCCAGAACAAGAGGAACATTTCTGTGTCCCAAGCATGTGCTATCCACTGAATGCTGTGCTGAGGACCTTGAGGACAGGTAACCTCAAAGACGGAGAAAGTGAGACGGAGTGATTAGCTAACCTCATCCGAACCACCATGTTCCTCCCTCCCTGGTCCAAACACCCTCATGTTCATACTCACTCACCCATTGTCTCCACCAAATACATAAATGGCATCTTTATAGGCCACCACTGTGTGCTTGCTGCGCCTGGAAAGAAAGAATGGGTGGGTGGCAGTGAGTCCAGGACCCTCCTGGGGGCACCCAAGGAATGAGACTAAGCACCCGGGCTGGTGCAGAAATTAGGTAACACCTCTCAACTGCCAAGATTGATAGAGATCCCTAAATTCCACCTGTACCCCAAGACCCTGTATATGGGAACCAAAGACATTGCCCTGGGACTCTCTGGACTCCGCACCCCACTGCAGAGCCCCCGGGACCCCAGCTCCAGACCCACAAACACAGCTTAACTCTAGTACCTGCCCCAGGCCACGCTGCTCCAGGACTCCCTCAGGACCCCCTCCCATGGCCTGGACATCATCCTGGACACCACCACTTCCTCCCCATCCCCCATCACCAGATCGCTCCTGGACACCACGCCCCGGCCTCGGTCCCTGGACCCCGCCCAAGACCTCCTCAGACACCCCCCTACTCCAAGACCCCTGAACTCCGCCGTACCGGGCCCCCACGAACTCGTCGCAGGGCGGGAGGCGCCGCCAACGATGCACTGTCTCGAAGGGCCCGAAGTTGAGTGTCAGGTACTCAACACTGTCCGAGCAGCTGTGGTCAAAGTCCACGCTCGGAGCTACCTTGGACCGTGCGCTGCCTGCCAGGGCCCCGGCTCCGATCGGGCCCCCCGAACCCCCCGGCCCAGCCATCCCGGGTCCACGCCGGCTCGGCCACTGGGTCCGCGGGACGTGAGGCCACCGCCCCGGGCGGGACTACGTTTCCCGGCGAGCACTGTGCCAACCGCACCACACTTCCGGCCGGCGCCGCACTCCCGCCTGCACGCGCTTCCCGGCCAGCTTAGCGCTCCTCCTGACTCCGCGGGCCAGCACAGCCTCCGGGAACGCGCCCTGCAGAGAGCGTGTAACCCCCTGGGAATCATTTACCGCCAAGTACGCGCGCCCAGTTCCCCCTTCCAGTGAGGGCGGCGTCTAGTCCCCAGCCCTTTCTGGACTGCACTGCCCCGCCGCAGGCCCGACCCACACCGCCTGGAGATAGGCCACACTTCCCGGCATGCCCTGCTTGCGCGGGTCTCGGCCTTGATCGTCCGCCGCTCCCGGGATCCCGGGTGGAGGGTTCCGGTCTCACAGCGGCCTAGGAGGGAGCACGACTATCTCCTTCCGTTTTGCTGTCTCATTTCTGGCCCCCGCGTCTCGCCCTCAACATTCCCCTTGGCTAGGAGGCAGAGTAGCACAGAGGCTCTAGATCCTCGTTCCTAGTTAATAGCAGAGCCTCATTTTCTTTACCTTCGAAATGGGGGTTCCTGAAGCTCTGGCTGCCATGAAAAGCATGGATTGTCTCAGGACCCAGCCCCTACAGCCCCAAGTAGGCACATGCCCCCAAACTGCCAAGTGCGAGCTGCCTCTGACCCCTGAAGAAGCACTTCCCATCTCAAACCTTTGGCATGTGCTGTCCCTTCTACCTGGAGTGCCATTCTTTGAAAATCCAGATCCAACACACTGGTTAGAGAAGCTTTTCCTAACCTTAGGGGTAGCATCAGTTGCTACCTCCTCTGAGTGCTCATAGGCCAAACTTCCTTGGTGTGGTTGTGCTTTCTCCATGAGTATCTGTCCGATTACAATGGAAGTCACACAGATATGCAAACGTGTGCGTTTTAATTTTAAGATAATATCTAATATGTTGCAGGGTCCTGTAGGGAACCAGTCTCAAGAAAGGGAGAAGAGGACAAGCCTGTCCTGCCTCCATTGTCAGCCATCAGTGGCAGCTGAGGCCTTGGGGGGTAAGCATCTCCTGGAGGCAGCAGAAGCCTCTCTGGAGGTGAGCCAGGAAACCGAAGGCAAGCACTGGGAAGGCTCAGGTTCTGCCCTGGGGGATCCTGGGAAATTGGAGGTTGGCACCTGCCCCCAAGGCTTGGCCTCTGTCCCTGGTGCCCCAGCGTGCCTGCCCAAGTCTGCTGCATGCGAGCTCAGGATCCTTTCCCTGTGAGCCAGGACATGTCGCCGGTCCTGCAGGAATGAGGGGAGGAGGAGTCAGGGTAGAAGACAGAGGGTTCCCCACTTGGCACCATGAACAGCTGATCACTGAGGACAGCAGGGGGCCTGCTCTGTGCCAGGCCCTGGTGCCCAGCAGGAATGGGTACTTAGGCATAGAGGGAAAGACCATGGGGTACAGGCTCTGGGCTTAGGTGGGAAAGGCTCAGAATGGTCAACAGGAAGGACAGAGAACCACGTACTTGCTGTGCAGCACAAACAGCCTTTTCGAAGGCAAGAGAGAGAGAGATAGAGAGAAGGCCAGGAAGAGAGCATGTCATTCATCATGTTCCCTCTTGGTTCTCCATTGTTTCCAGCCTGAGGCCTACCCCTGTCCCGTGGCCTCCAGGATTTCCCCAGTCCCTGGGCAGGGGGAGGGGGCCTCTCTGCAGGCAGTTTAAGCCTACAGGGTGACTCCCATTGGCACCAGCCTGGGGTGAGGGGAATAGCTGACATCCAGTGTCTCCCAGACACCAAAAAAACCACCCAACAACTCTATGTAGGGTGTCCCCAGAGGCATCACTAGCTGCCTTTACCCCCCTAGCTTCTGCCAGTCTCAGTACAACCATGTCCTGTTGGGTGTCCCATGCCAGGTAACTGCCTAAGCAATGGCTTTGACCAAGGGCTTTGACCCCTCCCCACAGCACTGGGCCTGCCCTGGGACAACAGCTTTTTCCCCTTCTGTCCCCCAAGAACACAAATAACCAGCCCATTCACAAAGCACAACCCTTGTCCCAACCACCCCATAGTCCTGATGCTCCATAGACTGATGTGGACCAAGAATAGAGGGAAGGCTCTGTAGGGCTATGGGGGTGGCTGGCTACCAAGGACCAGTCCCTTAGGGGACCTCCTCCCCCCCCCCCCCATATCTCTGAAGCCCACACTCACTCCACCTCCCGCTTCCGGATGGCACGGCCTGAGGCTAGCACCTCAGCCACCTTGGACACGATTGGATCGTAATTCATGCTGGCCACAGCAATCACCTCATCGCCTCTGCAGGGACAGAGTAACTGAGCCTGAGGACTGCCCAGCAGTGGCCTCTCTTCTTAGAGACCCTGATGTACTCCTCTTCAACTGGGGCCCAGGGAGTGATCTTACCCAGGACAACAGAAATATTCTGAGCACCCAGCCCTCCCTGCTTTGCTTGGCCCAGCATGGGCTTTAGGATCCTGCCAGAGGCCCACTGAGGTTCCAGTCTTTCTCCTCAGTGGAGTTCAGAGCTGAGCTCCAGTCCTGGGATCACCACTCTCTCTCTCTACCTGTGTGATTTTCCTCAGCGTCAAAGCAGGAGTCAACACCCACCTCAAATTGCTGTCCTGAAGATAAAATGTCCTGTCTCAGTGCGTGGCTGCTGGAGTTATTACTGCCCCACCTCCTCACATTCCCTTGGTGGGTCTCCTGCCTAGCTGCCTCCCTTGGCCACTTGGTCCATCTTTCAGGTAAGTCCCCTCCTCTGGAGCAGAGCTCCTCTGGGATGAGTTCCCTTTCCCGACCGAGCTCCCGCTGCTTCGGCGGCTGCCACGTTCCACCCAGTTGCTCTCACTTGGTGTAAAAAGCCACGAACTTGAGCTCTTCCAGATCCCCCTGGATGATGACGTCGTCGAAGCCTTCTCCGTACCCTGTGGGCCGTACAGGAGGGGATGGGGCTCCCCCGGGTCAGCGTCCTGTGGCCTCTTAAATCCCCCCTGAATACCCCACCAGGCCTTGCTCCCTTTGTCCTTTTAGGTGGTCCTTTTAGTCCACCCCTAATCAGTTTTCACTCTTCCTACAGCTGACGCGGCCCCGCCCCTAGGATGCTCATAGCCCCGCCCTAACTTCCAAGCTCCACCTCTGCGCTCCGCACACACCTTAGCCACACCCCTAAACGCACTTGGCCCCGCCCCTGCCCGGGCCATCTGTTACCAGCGTAGCGCAGGCTCTTGCCAAACATGGCTGTCCACAGGTAGGGCACGGTGCTGATCTCCGCCTCCTGCGCCAGCATATTCTGGGCCGCCACGCGCCCTGTAAGACTCAGGGTCATGAGATCCCCGACCCTAGCCCCGGCCACCCCTACACTGCCTGCCGGGGCTCTCTGGGGACCTCTGACATGTGGAGCTACTCCTCCTTGCTTTCCCAGAGGTGAACAGGTGCATCATGGCTCAGCCCATTGCCCACACTCAATTGCAGAGGAGACACCTGGCTCAAAGCCAGTCACTTAGATTGCTTCTCGAGAGAATTTGAATGAAGTGCCCCACATCTAGAAGGTCTGTTTCCTGGCGTTGTTGGGCTGCCTCCATTTCAGGTGTGCACCCAGACAATAATCGGACACATCAGGTCTGAAGAATGGGACACAAGTGCCCAGGGAAGTAGGGATAACAGCCACACCCAGGGCCCCAGAGAATAGCGTGGGTGGCTTCCCAGTTCATATTCCCAGGCCCCACTGGACCCTGTAGTTGGAGGGCTATGAGAGCCTCCTAGACCCTCCCAGTTAAACCTTAATTGTACTTGGCTGATGAGTGGTCTTTGGTTCCTCAAAACCAGCACCAACTTGGGGCGCCTGGGTGGCGCAGTCGGTTAAGCGTCCGACTTCAGCCAGGTCACGATCTCACGGTCCGTGAGTTTGAGCCCCGCGTCAGGCTCTGGGCTGATGGCTCCGAGCCTGGAGCCTGTTTCCGATTCTGTGTCTCCCTCTCTCTCTGCCCCTCCCCCGTTCATGCTCTGTCTCTCTCTGTCCCAAAAATAAATAAAAAATGTTGAAAAAAAAAATTAAAAAAAAAAACAAAAAAAAACCCAGCACCAACTTTAGACCTTGAACCTGAGCAGATATTGGTACCAGGAGTGGGATTTCAGGCAGCAGATGCTCAGATAATGTGAAGTGAGAGAGGAGAGGTGAGTGCAGGGAGTCTGGTGGTCCTCCCCACGAGGCAGCTAACTTGCTTGTACCTACATCTTAGGGACTCAGACCAGGTGTTCACAGTAAATGAGGCTTCAGGGGCATGGTGACCACCAAGTGTGTGTGTGTGTGTGTGTGGTGGGGGAGCTATTCCTCATAGAGCACGACAGTTCTCCACTGAGCCCAAATTTCCAGGCCCAAATGGCTGCCTCCCAGGGGCCTGCATGAAACAACTGTGTTCACAGAGCCAGTTGAGTGGCCCAAGGGAGACAGAAGCACTGAGTGGGAAGGTGGCCCGTGTCTTACTAAATCCCTTTCTCTCTCCCTGGGTGACTGCACAGGTTGGTGAGGATGAAAGGAAAGGAGGGGCTGGTGGAAGGATGGGGTGGGACACTGTGGCTAGTTGGGTGGGGTGTCCTGAGGGCACTGGAGGGGCATCTGTGGATGGGCCACAGGGCTTGCTCTGTCAGGTAGCTTTTTTTTTTTTTTTTTTTAAGTCAGTTTCATGCCCAGTGAGGAGCTTAACATGGTGCTTGAACTCACAACCCTGAGATCAACACCCTGAGATCAAGAACTGAGCTGAAATCAAGAGTCAGATGCTTAACTGACTGAGCCACCCAGGCTCCCTGTCATCTGGCTTGATCACCTGGAGGAGGCTCCCAGACAGGCCACCACAAAACCTTGAATGTCTAACCCAGAGACTGGGACCCAAGGCCAGCAACTGAGGAGTGGGCCTGGGGGAAGCTGAGACCCTGGGACATCCTCCCATCCCCCATCCTGCCACAGGGCTGGCCATACCCTGGGCATGAGCCATCTGCCAATGTGGGATGTTCACTTTCCGATTGTTTCTCCAGGCGAGGGGGAAAGTGACAGCATCGCCAGCTGCAAACACGCCCGGAACGTTCGTCTGCATCATCTGTGGGGAGAGGGCCCAGGGCTCTGTGGGTGGCACAGCGGCCTTGACTTGGACATGCCACTACCCCCGGCCCAGCACCCTGCCTGCCCCCGCCACCACCATCCCCCAGCCCCACCTTGTTGACAGGGATGAAGCCTCGGGAATCCAGATTGATGCTGCTCTGCCTCAGGAAGCCCGTGGCAGGCACCGCACCTGACAAGACAGGGGCCACCATGTCCATTCCCTGGTCCCTCCCTTCTCCCACCTCATTGTCCTCCATGACCCATACCCTTCACTCACCACAATTCAGCCCCAGACCATTCATCCAATGGGCTGCCCATCCTGCAGCCTTCATGCATCCTGTCCCCTCTGCCTGGACCCTCACAGACCCTGTGCCTCCCATGAGGCCTCATGTATCACCTCCTCTGAGAAATTCCATGAAGCCCCTGGTAGGGTCAGCATGCCATACCTTCCCAGCCCCTAGGCTGCCACCTCCCAGCTCTGTCCTTTCCCAAACTGGCACCTCAACTGGAGCAGTTTGAGGCTTGTTTGTGTTCTGCAGCCCACATGGGGCAGGCTGTGGAGTCGAGTATTTGTGGGCAGCAGTCACTGGGAGCATCCTCCATGCCAAGCCCTGGCTAAATGTGGAACACCCATTCCCTGATAGCCTGGTGAAGTGGGTATGGTTGGGGTACCCATTTTACAGATGTGAAAACCCAGGCCCAGGGAGGGGAAGAGACTGGCCCAAGGTCATTCTGGAGCATGTGCAGGTGCTCACTTGCACCTGCCTGCCCACTCACTCACCAATGCCCACAACACAGACGTCAGCCCGCACAACCTTGCTGCTCTTCAGCACGACTTCCTTCAGCTGTGGGGAGGGGGTGGGTTAGCAGGTAGGCCCAGCTCCTGGGAACACGGGAGAAGGGGCAGGAAGAAGGGCCCACCTTTCCCTCCTGGGCCCGCAGCTCAGACACCTCTGTCTGCATGTAGAACTTGACCCGGTTGTTCTCAAACATCTGTCAGGGAAGGTGGGCAAGAAGGCCATGGATGAGAGCATAGCCAGGGGCTGGGCTGGGCTGGGTGCCTGGAGTTCTGACAGCCCAGGTGCCGAGAGTCAGAGTGGGCTTACTTTCATGAGGGCACGACCGACACGTTCCCCCAAAAATCTCCTGAAGGGCGTCTCCTCCAGCTCCACCACGGACACTGAGTGGGCCTTTTCAGTCAGATAAGCAGCCACCTCCATCCCTAAGGGGTGGTGCATGGTAGTCTAGCACCCTGCACCCTGGGACCAGCCATGACAGCCTGACCACTGCCCCCACCAGCCCTGGCTGCTCACCCAGGAAGCCAGCTCCCACGACCACTGCGTTGCGGCCCCGGGCTAGCCTCACCACACGATTGGCATCTTCAGGTGTCCGGATGGTGAACACGTTCTCCACCTCTTTGCCTTTGCAGCTCAGCATCTTAGGGCTGAGATGTGGCCAGCATCAGTGAGGGGCTCCCGGCACCCAATCCCTCGCATGCTGGCTGGTGCCCTGCCAAGTGCCAACAGGGTACAAGGGGGAGACACCCTCCTACCTGCTCCCTGGTGCGAGAAGCAGCTTGCTGTACTCCAGCTTGAAGCCATCCTTGAACACAACCTTCTTGTTTCTCACATCCACCGTAACCACCTGCAACCCCCGCCGGGCAGAGTGTGGGCCTGGCCATGGACTTGGGCCTGGCTGCCCCTCCAAGCTCCTGCCAGACCCTCTGAACAGGAGGTTCCACAGGCACTGTTCCTGCCACCTGGATGGTCCTCTTTCCCTCACCTGGCTTCTCCTTACTGTTTAAGGTTCTGACATCACCTTCCCCTCAAAGCCATCCTTATGCTCTCCGGCTCCAGCTCTGAACAGATTTCTGCATGTGCCCACAATCCTGACTGGAAGAATATCCAGTGCTGCCTTCCAGGCCTGGAGCACCCCTGAGAGGGCCTAGACATCAGGGCCAAGAGGGCAGAACACCTCCCCCCACCACACACACCTCCAGGGGCCTGCATGTCCTCACATCATTTGTGGTTCTCACTAAGTCTTCCCCAGACTTGTTTCTTAGTCTTGGCCCCATACCTGGGCCTCGGTGAGCACCTCGATGCCATAGGCTCGAAAGAACTCCTTGGGCCTCAGGGCCAGCTGCTCAGGCTGTGCATCCAGGGACTGCAGGAGATAGCTATCTTGAGATAAGGCCAGGTGGCCAGTGTTCCATTTTGCAATGGAGGACCCGATGCCTAGGGAGGGTAGGGCTGGGCCCAGGTCACAAAGGGGCTGCAGAATGGAATTCACCAAACCCACATCTTTATAGGGTACCACAGACAGGCCTGGCCTGAGCAGAGAGGCAGCTGGTCAGACCCCCAAGGGGTGACAAGCAAGGCGCTGAGAGGGCCTGACTGTGCCCAGAGAGCTAGGGGTCTGGGGCCTGCCTGGGCTCCCATTTGCCCCTCCTCCCACCTTGCTGAGCTTAGGCCGGTCATAGGGGAGGTGCCGGTCCAGTGTGCACAAGACGATCCTGTCTGAGAACCCCTCCTGCCGCAGTGTCTCTGCACATACCAAGCCAGCTGCACCTGAGGGGATGGTGCTGTGGGTTAAGGGACCACCTCTCCCCCACCCTGCCCTACCCCTCATAACCTCACCACCAACCTGCGCCTACAATCAGCACGTTGGTGCTGCTGCTGTGGCCAGCACTTGGAGAGATACACTTGGCCATCACTTTGGTTCTTCGCTGTAGCTGCAAGGCCTGGGGATGTCCGGAGAGCAAGAGGCAGCTGGGAGCTAGAGTCATGGAATGGCATCCTCCCTATGCCATCATCCCAGCAGGCCAGGTCCTGCTGCTGCAGTCCAGCCTCATCCCCACTGCACAGTTTTCACTCTGTCCCCAGCCACAGGGCCTTTGCACATGCTGATCCCTGGGCCAAGATGCCCTCCTCACTTCTCCTTTTTGCCTGAGCCCAAGCCACGCCCTCACCTGCTTACTGGCTCGGACGTACACCTTCTCCTTCTCAATCTTCACCTGCAAGGGCTGTGTTGCTCAGGACCAGGTTTTGGGGGGCTCCATCCCCTGCCCTGCACCCCCAGGCTCCCACCCTACTGCCCCCCTGGCCCCACCTGGAATTTGTGCAGACTGTCCAGGCCAGGGAAATCCTCTAGGTCACCGGTGCCGATGTTGAAGCAGGCACCATGCCAGGGGCAGCGCACCCGGCCACGGGACAGCACACCTAAGGGAAGCAGTGCTGGGCTGGGGCCACAGGCAACAGCTCCCCTCCCCTGCGTTCCAGCAGCTGCTCGCCCCTCCCCACAGCTCAGGAGACCCCCACTAATAGATGAGACCCTGGAGGTCCAGGGAAGAGCCAAGCCAGCCTGTGATGGTGCAGTGGCCAAGCACCCTTCAGGGAGGTCCCACCCCACCTCCTGTGTGTACTGGGACAGCTCACCTTTCACCAGGGGTGCACCATAGTGTGGACACTTGTGGCCCAGAGCGTGGAACTCCCCGTTGTCCTTCACCAGCAACACTTTCCCCCAGCCCAGCTCTACTTCCCGCATCCTGGGGAGGGGCTGCACTCAGACATCAGGCCAGACACCAGGCACCACCTCTGGTGGGCACCTCTTCCCAGAGTCTAGCTTTCTGGGGAGCAGGCCCAGACCAGGAGAGGCCACACTGGTGGTGGCTGGCGCAGGTGCTCGTCAAGGGCTCCCTCCAGGCCTCCCAGCCCACCCCATCCATGGCCTGCACCATGCCTTCCCATCTTGGGCCCTCTGACTGCTCCCTGCCCCACTAGACCCAGCACCCACTGGCCATTCTCAAGGTCCTTGACATGGCAGATGGCGGCCTCCACACAGTCCTGAGCACCAGGGTACGGGTGAGGGGCAGGCAGGCGTTCCTCAGTGTGGAAGTGGCGGGCTGTGCCATTGCCCTGGTAGGCCCGAGGGCTGCCCTTCCCGCTGGCTGACAGCTCCTCCTTGCCCCGCTCCTTCTCAGGCAGCACCACCTCGATCTTGAGCTCCACTGTAGGGTAGACAGGGCAGCACTGTGAGTTTCCAGCCCTGCCCACCTCCTTGCCCACGCCACAGGCTCTGGGCAGGCTGGTCCCTTTGAGTTTGAGTTCTCTCCTGTGCCTCCACCTCTCCAGAAAGCCATCTGCAACATCAGCAAAGAGCCTTAAAACAGGCAAGAAGCAGGGGCACCTGGTTGGCTTAGTTGGTTAATTACCCGACTCTTAATCTCGGCTCAGGTCATGATCTCACAGTTCATGAGTTCGAGCCCACGCTCACAGTTCATAAGTGCTGAGCTTGCTTGGGATTCTCTCTCTCTCCCTCCCTCTCGTTCTCCCTCCCTCTCTCTGACCCTCCCTCGCTCAGGAGCAAGCACAATCGTGTGTGCACGCCTGCACGCGTGCTCTCTCTCTAAATAAATAAACTTAAATTTTTTTTTTTCATTAAAAAAAAAAAAAAAAAACAGGCTCGAAGCAGAACAGAGGCAGCAGGAGGTGAGCTGGGTTGGCTTGATTTCATTCCTGCATGTTTTCTTTTTCAGTAACAAATTAGTGAGGGGCCCACAAATGGAGCTCCTTTGACCCTGAAATTGCCTTTTCTCTAAGAATTTATGTGGGGGGGCCTGAATCCTGCTCTGATTCCAACTGCACGGTCCCTGATGGAGAAGGACATCCCTAAAGGATCAGGGGCATGTTTAGGGTCTGACTCCAGGGAGAACAGGGCGTTCAAACCTGGGTATGGCTCATTTTCCAGCCAGTGAATCTGGGTAATGGGAAACCAAGGCTTTGTTGTTCTGTTTGCAATGTTCCCATAGGTTTGAGATTTTTTTTTTAATTAAAAAAAAAAGTGTACACACTGTATTTTCAACTTCTTAAAATAGCTATGCTCACCAGTTTAAGAATCCATCATTTGCCAAGCACTGGTTTTTCAACACCTTCATGTGCAAGGGTGTGGGGCCTTGGGGGTGAACTGTACCCAAAGGGGTGGGTGCACAGGGACTGTACAGAGGGGCGTAGGGCCCACCTTGAAGCTTCTGTGGGGCAGATGCTTCCCCAGAGTGCCCGTGGCGACTACTCTAAGCAGTCAGTTAGCCGGAGACTGTCATTTTGTTCTGTATATTTCTCTGCATTTTCTAAATTCCCTACAATGTGCCTGGGGTATTTTTCTAATTAGAAGGAAACAATAAACAGAATTTTTAGCAGCAATAATCTGGCCTCCTGGGCTGAGTGATGGAAGCTAAGCCCCTGGCACAGCATGGGCCCAATGAGGAAGCAGGAGTCCAAGGAGTCCCAAGTCCCAAGGCACCAGAGCCTCCAGCCCTCTCCCCTTTTCACCTCTTCTCCCCTCCACCCCAGACCTGACACTCCAGAAATAAACAGAGTCACACCTCTGGGCCTTTGCCTAGGCAGTTCCTTGGTCTGGGTTGCCATTCTTCCCTGCCCTGGCTCACTGCTGCCCATCCACTTGAACAGCTCAGGTGATGCCTCCTCTGGCTGCCCACTCCCTGCGTGTCCCTCCTCTCTTGCAGAGCTAATCCCCCACTGGCTTGAAGCCTGGGAAGGTAGAACCCCTCCCCCTCCTTATCCTCAAGTCCCAGCCCCTAGCCTGGCTCAGGCGTGGGAGGGGAGGGAAGGGGAAGGGGGGTGGTTGAGGTCCCTCCATGATTCCAGCTGGGCAGGAAGGGAGCACACCACCAAGCTGAAGCTGTTGTATCAGGTGGGAGAAGGGGGAGGGGGGCGGGTTTAGGGTGGGGTAGTTTCTGTGCCTCCATTTCCATACTTTATGTAATAATGTTAGAATGTTTTGAGAAGAATCAAAAAGGAAAATACTCCTGGACTCAGCTGACACCAGCTATGTGAACTGTAGAGAGGGAGCTCACAGGAACTGCCTGGCAGGGGCCCAGATAACAACCAAGCCAGGCTGTTTTCATCCTCCACCTCCTTCCAGAAGGCTCCAAGGAGCTCGCTGACGCAGTCTAATGGGAAGCCATTAAGTCAGGAACAGTAGTGTAAAGGTGGATGGAGAGGGTGTCTCTGCTCACCCATAGAGCCAGATCAACCCTAGCAAATGATTCCCAGGTGCCCATGTGACCATGGGCTCCTGCCTTAGCCCCTTTGGACTGCAGATGCCTTCATTATAAAACAGAGAACAGTGCCTACCTCTTTGGTGATAGTCAATGCTGAAGGATTTAATATATGTAACCCAGAGCAGAAGCTCAACAGATAAAGCTGGGTAGTAGCATTTTATTGGTGAGCTCTGAGCTTCCTGACAGCCATGGCAAAAAGGGAAAGCTGTTAGGTAGCACTTGTGTCCTATTAAAAGGCAAGTGACCAGATGCCAAGAGAGCTGCACTTCCTCCTAGTTCTGAGCTTAGTGTGGGTCTGGCCTGGAATACTTCCTATCAGGAACACAGAGCCAATGGAACACAAGGAATACAGAGTGAGCTCAGGAAATGTGTGCTGATGTTCTCCAAGTCAGAGTCAAGCAAGATAGAAGGTGAAGAATTTGCACAAAGACCTTGGGCTTGCTGTGGTCTCCCTATAGCCCCTGCTGACCCCAGCTGAACTTCTATGGCCCAAATGCTCTCACTCCCACACCCTGAAATTCCCTGAGCCTCACCCCTGACCTGCCCAGTGTTGAGTGCCTGGGGTCTAAAATCGTGCCCTTCTGCCATAGCTCCACAGGGGAGTCCTGGAAGCAGGGAACCTAGCTCCTAAAAGAGGGGATAGTAACATTCTGCACAGCCTCCTGTGTGCCAGGCCCTGTGCTAAGCGCAATAGTCTGCATGAGGGGGTGGAGGTGGGGGGCAAAACGGTTAGCCCCACTTACACATGAGAACACAGCAGCACAGAGAGGTGAAGTCACCTCCCCAAGGCCACACAGCCAGGAAGGGGCAGGGCTGAATTTAGGCTCAAGAATGCAAGTTCTTACCACTGCCTCTAGGGTGGTGAGAATGGCCAGCTCCTGAACTGGGAGCTTGGGGCCAGGGGCCTCAGGTAGGCCAGCCTGTTGAGGCCCTTTACAAGAAACTGCAGATGGCACCCTCTGCTTTTGGCTTCCTGCCAGCCCAGTAGTCCTATAGGAGCCGGATTTGGGACCAGCTAGCATTTTTCTACCCACTTCGGATGGAGGAAGGCTGAGGTCAAGACAGTGGACATCATTTGCTCAAGTCATACATGGAAGCAGGAAGGGTGGTAGGATCAGGCCCAGGGCTGGGTACCCACAGCATAGGCATGGGGGGAGGGAGAGCTGGCTCCTGAGGCAGATGAATGGGGTGTTCCTCTGCCTGGCAGGGCATCAAAGGTCTCCTCTTGCCCCAAGTTCTCCCTCAGACCCAGGAAAGGGAGAATAGGCTCATGTGTTCCAAGGTAATGGAGCTGATGGGTATCAGGTAAGGGGAGCTGGGGCGAGCTGGTTGGGGCAGGGTGGCCTGGGTGGCAGGTGGGCGGGGGCACTGACTAGACACTAGAGAAGCCAGTAACATGCCTCCATTCTTTTGCCTTCCTGAGTGTTGTGAAGAGAGAAGAGGGAAAATAGGGGCTGGAGAGAGAGCCCAACAGACAGGGGTCTCCATGGAGAGCAGACCTGGGCCTCCCTTAGCATCTGTGAGGCCCCCACCTCTGGCCAGAACTTCTTGGGCCAGGCAGGGCAGGATTTCATGCACAAATGGGGAAATTCGGCCCAAGGTCACACAGGACATCAGAAGAGGTGAACACTCCACCCTCATGGCAACTTTGAGAGATCAGGCTCATTTTGTAGAGAGGGAAACTGAGGCTCAGAGAGGTAACTTGCATGCCCTGGGTCACATAGTGGCTGAGGATGTCCTCAGAGTCCCTCTTCCCCAACCCTAGGGGACACTGCCCCCCTCCCCTCCCCCAGGGCAGGAGGAACGGGTAACTTCTACTTTTCAAGAAAGATTCAGCTGCTATTCCCACCACAAACACCCAAATCCCCAAATAAAGAGGGGGACCCATTGGAGGGGATCCAAGAGAATGGCTCCAAGCCCCCACTCCCTCCAGCCTTCAGGGAATTAACATTCGGAGCCGGCTGCCGCCTGGCCTGACCTACTTCAGAGGCAGAGGGGGGAGGGGGAGGAGGAAGGATGTGGCTGGAGAAGGGAGGAGGGAGGAGGAGGGAGGGGAGAACGAGGCAAGAAGAAAGGAGGTACCTGGCTTGGGCTTGGAGAAGCACCCACCCATGGTGAGTGGCCCACAGATGAGTGGGGGGCAGGTGCACAGATGGCTGTGGGAGTCCTAGGGTGCCCCCGGTGGGGCTGGACCCCCTGTGGCCCTTAAAGATGCTGGAGCTGCCATCCCAGCAGGAGCTGCCTCCAGGACCTGCAGGGGAGACAGAGGCATCTGTAGGGACCAGGGCTTTGATGGGGAATGTGAGTAGAGATACAGAGAGATAGAGACAGACTAGGGGAGGGGCTTCTGGAGGACAAGCACATTTGAGCTAGGAACCATGTAGGGGACCTTGGTGGCACCTCCCCTTTGAGGCCTCACTCTCCCCTCCCATCTTTGCTGTGCCTACTGCCTGGGGAGCCCCTCTGCTCCAACCTCAGCCATTCTTTTGGCGTAGCTGCCTTGTCCAGTAAATCCTGATTTCTGCAACCCACTCAAAATCCAGCAGCTAGGGAGGCCACAATGCCTGGGGTCAAACCCCAGGGCATCTTGGGCAGATCAGAGCCTTCCTGGTCCAGGGGTTTCTCTTTCCTGCAGTGGGGGTAATGTTTAGTTTTCTCAGGCCCTGGCCCCCACCCAGCTGGCAGCCCCTGGATACCCACCTCCTCCAGGGACAGCCACAGCTTCTTCTTCCTGGCCCAGCCCAGAGGTGGACCGGCCCTGGAAGGCAGGGCGTGGGGTGGGGCAGGGGTCCAAGAGGCTGCCCAGCCTCTACTCCTCCTCCTAGTGTGAGTTAGGCCAGGAGAGACTGGGGGCGCACGTCAGGGGGTGGGGTGGGGGTGGGCTGGGCCAGGCTACTTGTCCCCAGGGAAACCCAGCTCCATGGTGAATAGAAGTGGGCGGCCAGCCCAGGCCTGATGGGGTTGGGGGAAAGGGAGGCCAGGCACACAGCCCAGGCCCAGCAGTCATGAGCTCCCACCCTGTGCACCTCCCCCCTTCACAAATGTCCTCCAGGCCTACGGTGCTGAGATCACATCCAACAGCAGATGAGGAAACTGAGGGGCCAGGGGCTTGCCAAGGTCAGGCAGCAGGCAGGGCCATCCGGGTGGCCTCCCACTTCCCTCCCACCTTGGTTAGTTTCAAGATAGGAGGGGACCCAGGAAGCCCCCATATCACCCTGCAAGCCACAAAGCCATGGGGAGAGGTCACCTGGTCAGCAAAGAGATCCCTGCAGCCAAAGTCCTCAAGGCCACAGGGTGGGCCTTCTGGAAGATTCAGCTTACAGACTGGACTTTGGAAGGCCTGGGACAAAGCTGCCCTGTTTACAAATGATCTTCCCCCAGTCCATCCAACTGTCATCCTTTCTGTTTTCCCTGGAAGTTCTTCCTGAAGTCTAACTGGAGGTGGGGCTGGCACCTATTTGGTCTTGCCCAGATCCCTGCAAGGGCTTTGAGTGGGTGCCTGAGAGCAAGGGGGGCAAGAAGACAGGAGGAAAAGTTGGGAAGGACAATCTACTGCCTGGCATCTGATGTAACCTGCACTAGAGGCACCCATTACAATTCAGGAGGTGGTGGTACTTAAAGGTCACCTGGGCATACCGATGCCCTTTAACCCTCTCATCACCAAGGCAAGTCTGTTAAGATTTGGCTACCACCTGCCCCACCTGTCCCCTCCCTGGGCACAAGGGGGCCCCTCCCCAGATCCTGGCTTCTCCTCTGGCTCAGCCATACCTACCTCCTTCCTGCCTGGCCTAGGCTTCATCTGCTGGGCCACAGATGTCAGAAAAGGTGGAACTTTCACTTGCTGCCAGTTACCTGTCTAGGCTGTTTCTCCCTTCCCAGGTGCCCAGGTGTCTCAGATCCTCCAGAGCCTTGGGCCTGGAAACAGACTTGCTGGGGATTGAACCTTCCGCAGGCCTACCTTGTGCAGGCTGGCTTGGAGCCCTGCTGCCTCAAGGGCAAAGGTTCTTGCAGCAGGAGGGGGCCCTGCACCCCCCCCCCACCCCCCCCCACCCCCCCCCCCGCCAAGATTTTGTGGAGTGCTGTCCCTTGCCTACAAACTACCCAATGCTGAAAAGTTGTAACAGTGCCCAAGTGCTAACTATCCACCAGGAGCCTGTGTCCTGGTTCACAGGGACACCACCCTCCCCTAAGCCAGTGCAGGCTAGACAGAAACAGCAGTGGGGAGGTTGCTGTCCAGTTGGGGCCCTCAGTGCCTTCCAGCGTTCCTTGGGATGGAATTCAAGTTTGCCCTCACCTGCTCCCCTGCCGGGCTCAGGCGCAAAACTCCCGTGCACTCTCCCTGCCTTTGCACGTGCAGTTCCCTCTATCTGGGAAGATCTTTCCTGCAGCCTTCCCGCTGGTCCAGCTGCCCTCACCAAACCGGACGGCCCAGGAAGGGGGACGGGTACACCGCAGGGCCCCGCGGCAAGCGAGGAAGGGCCTGGCGGGGGAGGAGAGAAGGAACAGAGGCGCTCCAGCCTCCAGCATGTCTCTTCTCCCCGACTGCCGACCTCAGCCCCCAACGCGCCGGCCCGGGGTCCAAGATCTGAGAGCGCGCGCGAGCTAGCCCAGGTCGCGGGGACTGTGGAGCCGGGACCCGGCAGCCGAGCCGGGACAGCGGGGACAGAGGTCTGGGGCCTGGGGTCCCCAGGGCGGGCACTCACCTGGGTTCGGCGCGGGCCTCCGTTCTGGAGCCGCTCGGGGCCGCGGCCGCCTGGGGGGGAGGGGGAAGGTGGGGGGGAGGAGCGGGCGGGGGCGGGGCCGGCGCTGCGGCGACACTGCGGCCGGGAAGCCCGCGGCGCCCAGCACCGCCCCGCCGGGTCCCTGCTGGTAGTTGGGGGTCGGTTCCAGGTCAGGGGTCAGGCCGGTGGCTTCAGAGTCCTCACAGAGGGTCGCGGGGTATGGGGAGGCATTCGGGGGCCCTTCTGGCCATGGACGCCGCCGGCGGGGTTTGGGTTCCCAGGGATCCTCTGGACCTTAGAGGGGCGCATAGCTGGGCAGCGCACCGGATCTGATTCTTGCTTCTTTTCTTTCTTTCCTAAGTCTTCGAATCGTGGGCAGCGGAGTGACGTGGGGAGTGGGAGTTGAATCACCCGGAGTAAGCTCCCCAAGAAGGAAAATCCAAATCACTTCCCACTACCCCATAGGTAACCTGACTCCCTTGGGAGGCTCAGTCTCCTTGGTCTGCCTTCTCCCTACACTTAATACGGTCTATTTTAAATTATATTCTATTACATTTTCTTTTTCCCATCTGTCATTATATCAGGAGAACTTCCTGGATTCCTATAAATCATAATGCCCCCTGATGGTATGTCCCCTCTTCCAGGAAGCCCTCCCTGACCAGCCTCCCCAGACTGGGACTTGATCAGGCCCTGATATCCTGGCTCCTGGTTACCCCTGTTTCACTGTCCTGACTGTCCTGATCTTCGCATTGTGTTCAGGTAGAGCTTGTACCTCTCGCAAACTGGAACTCAGTGACTATGTGGGAAATGAATGAATGACAATTTCTGGGGAAGTGATGTCACATCTATCATTAAACACATCAGGGCCCATCAACTCTGTGTCTTATTAGTGCTCCTTTAGTGGCTTGTGTTGGGTTCTCTTTTTTTTTTTTTTTTTTTTTTTTTTGCCACCTCTCCCCTTTTTGGACTTTGCTTTCCTGTAAGGACAAAAACAACAGCAGTAACAGTCACCTATGCCAGGCAGATACAGCCTTCAGAGAACGTCCTTTATTTATGTCCCACCCTGCCCAGGGGGACAAGCAACACTCTCCCTCATTTTACAGATGGGTGAATTCGGAAGGCTAAGTCTCACCCAGGGGCAGAACCAGGGCCTGCATGGGTCACACTTATGCAGGTGGGTGAGGGGCTGAGGCCTGGAGGAGAAATGTGGCAGGGCAAGACCATAACATCTGGCTTGGAAAATATCCAATGGGATGTTAGCAAAGAGGGAAATGGAACCCCAGGCTGAGATGTAGTAAGGTGACCTGAAGTGGCTGAGAGACCCCTAGACCCAGCAGACACCCCAAAGGCAGGGAGGGGGTTGCCAAGGTTTGAGAAGCGTGTGTGTGTGTGTGTAGGTGATCCCTGTCCAAGCCTGTCTCTGTTCTCCTTCCATCTACCAGCTCCTGTCAGTTTCTCCTGTTCCCCATTCCCCTCAGACTAGGGGCTGGACGCCAAGGTGTGTAGGGAGATCCTTTGGAACAGGAGATAGAGGCAATGTTGAACATTGGGATTGACACTGGCGCCCCCTGGAGGCAGGTCTGAGGGTCAGCAGAGCCTACCTGAGCTTTGGGGTTCTGAGGGCAGCCATGGGCTGAGACAGTAGAGGCCTCTTCCCTGCCAGACTTAGGTGGATTTCCAGATACAGAGACCTAAGTTTATCTAACTGACTCCCATGAAATACTGGGGGCTGATACAGCACAGCCAACGCTTGAGTTAAGGCCAGCTGTGCCCACAGCTACAGGGTGATTCATTCATATAGAAACAGAAGTTAGGGGATCCCCAGTTCGGGGAGCCTGAGACAAACCCCATATCCCAGGCTCATCCCTGACTTGCTGTAGCTACTGAAGCCTATCCTCCCCCCAGCCCGGTTGGTCTACACAGTGTGAACACCGTTCTGGGTTCTCTGACTGTGGAGGCCAGCTCCAGCTCCTATTGACCTCTTCAGCCCCACCATGGCCCTCCCCAAGCTGCTGGCTTGCTGCCAGGACTGTCCTGTTTCCAGGTTATGGGGTACCCAGTCCTAATTCTAGTCCTGCTGGAGGGAGAGAAAGGCCAGAAGGGTTTTACTAGGGGGTGGCAAGGACTGAGGACAGACAGGCCCTTAGGAGTTCAACAGAGAGGAGATGGGCATCCAGGCAGAAGGAATGTCCGGGGAAAGGCAAGGAGGTATGATGGCAAATTCTGGGGAATACAAAATGTGCCAGCCCAGCCTGGCTTGGGTGCTGAGTTCTGGGCAGGAGCATAGCATGGAGGTATGTTACAGGGCCCAAGAGCAGCTGGGTGAGGGGTTTTCATCCCATGTGTCTTCGGTAAAAAAACATACCAACAAGTAGGACTGGCACTGGATTGGAATGGGGCAGAGGGACCAGAAGGTCAGGAGGCACCTGGGGTGAGGATTGAGCCACAGTCAGCTTGAGGGCTGGAAGGTGGGCCATGCCCTTGTGGCCCTTACTTAGACCTGAAGATTTTCTATCATCAGAAGGATTGGCAACAACTTCCACACCCTCAGTGACAAATGTCCTGGTTTAAGCTACCTCAGCCACGTGGAGGAATACTGTTCAACCATAAAACGGGTCTACAATGGGTTTGGAAAAATGTTGTAAATATTTTCTTATACATCTCTGGTGAAAGTGTAAGTTACCCTACAGAGGGCAATTTGGCAACACCTCTAAAAACTGCAAATACCCAGAGCCTTTGATCCAGCAATCCCACTTGGAGCAGCTCATTTTATTTAAAAAAAAAAAAAATTTTTTTTTTCAACGTTTATTTATTTTTGGGATAGAGAGAGACAGAGCATGAACGGGGGAGGGGCAGAGAGAGAGGGAGACACAGAACCGGAAACAGGCTCCAGGCTCTGAGCCATCAGCCCAGAGCCCGACACGGGGCTCGAACTCACGGACCGCGAGATCGTGACCTGGCTGAAGTCGGACGCTTAACCGACTGCGCCACCCAGGCGCCCCGGAGCAGCTCATTTTAATGCACCTGACCTCCTTGGAAAGACATACATGTCCATCAATAGTGGATTGTTGAAATGAGTAACCGTACATCTATATCATGTGGTACTATACAGTGGTGAAAAAGAACAAAGACTCACAATAATCTTTAAAACAGACTGGGGAAATAAAGCAAGGTACAGAACAGTAAGTAAGTAATCTATTCTACCTTTCTGTGCAGAAAACATTTAGAAAGGATATTTACAGAGGTATATTTGCTTGTATGTTATAGAAAAATTCTGGAAATATACATAATTATATTAATATATTATCAAATATATAATACATAATAAACTAGAAACAGGGAGATCCTGGGTAGTGGAATGGACAGTGGAAGGGATGTGCTTCTTCAGATACCCGTATTTTGAATGCTGCATCCTATGGATGTTTTTCCTCCAACGCTGAAGCCAAAGTCAAATCCCCCAAACTCCTCAGAGCTGTTTTGGGGGAGCTCGGTGGGCTTCAAACCACTATTCGCGAATGGCTGACACTGGGGCTTGGGTCCTTTTCCTCTGGTCACTGGGCCTGGCACAGCCCCTGCCCAGGTCTCTCTTCCTCTTGGTGCCCGTCCTGGACGCAGTTACGGGGCAGACTCCCAGTAACTCACTCACTCCCTCTTTCCAGGACTCAGCTGGTGGGCAGCTCCTGGCGCCCACTCAGAGGACATCCCCGCCCCCGCCCCCACCCAGCCGCTTCCTCAGATTCAGCCTGCACAGCACATTCCGCGGGGCTCTCGGGCGGGAGGGTGTAGGTTGCTCTCAAAGCGCGCCGCCTTAGCCACGCCCCCAGCCCCTCCTTCACCTGTGCCCGCCTCCATTTCAGAGAAGGCAAAGCTGAGACACACTAGCCCTGCCCTCCGGAGCCGCCAGGACACAGGTTTCGTAGGGCCCCGAGCCCAGGAGCCCTGCGAGGGCAAATTCGTTGGCCCCGGAAAAGGGTAGCGCTGACGGCCACCGGTCCCCTCTTCGGTCTCCCCGCCTTCTGTTTGTCACCCTACCTGGCCCTCGGCCCTGCCACCAGGAAGCCCGGGCTAGCCAAACCCCACAGCCCGCGATCTCTCCAGCCGCCGGGGACCTCACCCGAGAGCCATGCACTCTGGACAACGTCCGGAAAAGGGCAAACCCTTTCTGGGACCTGAGAGCGGGGAGGGAGCCTCCTGCGGCCCCAGTGCACTGTGTTCTCTACCCTCACCCCTCCCGGGGTCCTCCTCTCCATCCCTCCGGGTGATTGTCCTCCTGCCCCCGACTCAGCGGCGGCTGCCCCCGGGACCGACGGCCGCATCTAGGCGTGGGGAGTGGCGGGGTCGGGTGGGCAGGGTCTGGAGGACGCAGTGGCGGTGGTCCCCAGAGCCGGTCCGAAAAGCGGAGAACCGGAGTCTAGGTGACGCAGCCGCGCCGGAGTACGTGCTGCAGCCGGACTTCGAGCCCAGGACTCCTGGGAGTACCAGGTGTGGGCCGCGCCTGCGCACTGCTGTCCGAAGGCGTCCGGGTCTTCTACCCTCAGGGTCTTTCGCATAAAGGCGGGACGGCAACTGGCAGTCGCAACTGGCAGTCTTCCCGTGGGCTTGGGCTTGGGTCCTCGCCCCGGCGGACTCCAGTCTTGCTCTCCTAGCACAGGCAGAACATAGACCACAGCCCCTTGGCCCAAGACTTCGGAGAGCTGGAGGCGCAGGAGTGAGGGGCTTCAGTGGCACAAGTAGTTCTCAAACTTGGCTGCATAAACCCCTGGAGAACTTGAAAAAAAAAAAGGGGATCGAGGAAGGGCAGGTCACCTGAGGTCTCCAGGGGCTATGACAAAGCCAGGCACTCTCCAGCCCTGAGCTGTTCCCTCCACCCGGATTTCGTTGATTTCTCTTCCTCTAAGCAGCCAAGAAGCCATCCTGAACCCACCGAGGGCTCCACAGCAGCTCCCACTGTCTCGAGCCACCTTCACCACGTTTGCACTATGAGCTCTCCAGGGCAGGGGCAGGGATTCCCTCCAGCTTAGGTTGCAAAGACTTGGGGAACCAAGGTGTGCACGGAGACCGCAAGATCAAGGTCAGATCCCGAGAAAGGGCTGGGGAAGAGGGCCCATGCCTAGGCAAGAGAAGAGCCTCCCAGAACAAGGACCCAGGAGGAGACCATGTGAAAAGCGCAGCAATGTCACAGTTTTTACTGTGGAGTGAGGTTTCAAGATCTGGGCACTGGCCTCTCTGCTGGTGTGCACTGAGGCTAACTCAGCAGAGGAAGGTGGAGGGACAGCCACCCTCACCTGGTCCCACTTCCAAGGGTTTTTCCTGCCACAGAGGGTAGTACCCAGCTCAGTATTGCTGCTCAAAATACACCTTTTCAAACCAAGTATTCTTCAAAGGTGTCTCTAGGGCACTGTGTCTTCCAGAATGACTTAACAGTTTTGTATTCCCATTCAAGGCAAACTTTTCTTTCAAATTCTGCAGAACCCTGAAAGTAGAAGCTAGGGAGTACATTTAAGCAGCATAAATATGGACTGGTATCACTTCCTGAAACTCACTTTTGGAGGTTTTACTACAAAGAAATGTGGACCTCTCAATACATACACAAATTATGTGTGAGAACAGGGCTCTGACTGAGGGGATGTCAGGAAAGTGTCATCCCTACCCCCACCTCCAGCTGTCTACCTGAAGGTCCCTGGAGTTCATCACGAAGGCTATATATAGACAGAAAGAGAAGAGGCTGCTTGTTTTTTAGGACTTACTTCCACTTGAAACCATTCAACCCTGGGTAGCTTGTGCTGAACAAATATTTAACAGACGTCTTCAGATACAGGTGCCTAGAAGGGACCTTGGTGGTGTAAACTGTGGCAACTATTGCTTCATCTTCAGAAGGCCAAGACTGAGCACCAGCCCCCTACAGCACCTACTGTGCTCACGCATTGGGAACCAGCTGTTTCTCTTTTGTAGGGGGCTCCAAGTGTGGGGAAGGGCCAATGCAAGACGCACCCTAGGAGAGGCACCAGTTGTTTCTGTGTTTCACAGGCATTCATCAGGTGCTAAACTGACTGGGAGGTTGATATGGGCTGAGAGCCTCCAGGCAGCACTGAGGAGACACCGAAACACCAAAGCCGCTGCTGCCACCACCGGCTGATGCAAGTTTTATTGAGACAATGTACAAACAGGCCATGGAAACAAGGGTTCTGATGCCGGGATCAGTAACGTAAAATGAATACAAAAATAAAAAGGCACTAATCTGTTAAGAAAAGACACTCAATGTTCTAAGAATATAAGTCATTTAATACTGTTAATTTTATAGCACAAAATAAAACAAGCTATGATCCCCAAAAATAATTTTAAAAGCTTACACAGAAAATATTATTGCCTGAAGTTTATGATCTTTAAGTTACAGGTCAAAAGTTTTGTGTTGTTGTTGTTGTCATTTTAAAACACACAGTGAAGACCGTCTAGAAGCAAGGCCACTGTTCGTCCTGCAGAGACAACAACCCTGTGTCAGGGAACTGTCCTTCTACTCCTTTAGAATATACAACCAGCTCAGTTACCACACTGATATCAGTTAACCAGAGTTAGGTCTCTGGTCCCAGAGGGTGGAGTTTGAGGCAGAGCTCAGTGGTGTCCACAGAAAGCATTAGTCTTAGGTACTGTGTTAAAACAATCAAAAGTCACTCATTTTAACAGGTTAATGAACATAATATTAAAGGATTAAATTATAAACACCTGGCAAAAAAAACAGATCATCCCTTTTCAAAAATAAAATGGTCATATTCCTCTGAGCAAACATTACAAGAGCAGTGGCCGTCTGTCTCGGCCTGTCTTGTCTGTAAACAGCTGTAAAAGAAAGTTAGCACGGAGCCAGGGATCCTTGAGCTCCAAGGAGGGAGCAGCTGTCTTTCCCCCCCTTTCAGTTTTCCAACATGAGCACAGAAGGTGTCTTGTCTGGGTGACCAAAGTTGTCAAATGGCAGCTAGTCAACGTGTGCTCCTCTCTAACTATGCCATCAGGTGGTACCACACCATGAAGAAATGACAAGAACAACTCCTGCATGGGAGGTCCTTTTCAGGATAAACAAGTTTTGAATCAAACTGTCAATGCCCTTCATAATTTGTTCAGTTCCCGAGTTAATTTAATATCCAAATATCTTCTTAGGTGACACACAGTAGAGCAGAGCCAAGTAGCAATAATGAACAATCTTAAAAGGAGACCAACCAAGGAGGGAAGGCAGCTCCTCTGGAAGATTCGCATTGCTTTCTGAAACAGGAAGTCTTTCCCAATCACTGGGGAACCCAGGCATGAAGCTGAGGCAAGGATGCGGTCTTCTGTATATTTAGTGTGATGAAGAGAACTTCCCTGCCTGATGAGAAAACTAATAAGGTCCTAAGTCAAAAAGGTACTACTTTTGGCACGTATCTTGAGAGTTCAGAACTCAAGGTTCACCATATTTCAGGCTCCCAATCTCTTGGGCAGCCCTGGAGACATGTACGTGGGCTGAAGTGACAAGCAGACTTATTATGAAGCCAAAGTAGGTTTGTGGGGTGTTCTGATTCTGAAGTGCTCTACACGAGGTGGGTCTTGCCATGGGCCAGCAGACATAGCTGAAAGGAAACCCTGCTTTCCAAAATGGCCATATACTTCTTATACTCTGAACCAACTACTGTCACCAAAAAGTGCCAAGCCCCTCAGCTAAATTTGGCTAAAAAAAGTCTTAAGGTTTGTGCCTTCTTTAAACAAGGCACATATAATGCTCACAACCCCCTTAGTACTGGGTCACTGGTTGCAAGGCAAGTGCTGCGTCCAGGCAGAGAGCAGGAATGCTGCCACACATGTACCACTTACTGTGGGAGCTAGGCTGGGCCCGAAATGAGTATGAGGCAACTACAACAGAGAGGCACCTTCAGAGCAAGAAGTGGCCACAGTTCTCCCTGACTAGGGAGAGCAGATTGCATTTTTTTCTGGGAAGACCACAGACAGGCAGCCAGTGGTTTTTTTCCCAACTGATCATTAACTTTATCACAAGAACACTTTCAAGATTCTTCCATATGGCAGATACCAGCCTAATGAAATATGGATTTAAAGACAGACTGAAAAAATGGTTGTTTTGCTGGTTCTGTCACCAGAATATATCGCTCTAGCCCTCCAAACCTAAGACCCTTGGGACACAGGGCCATGGCTACAGCAGATGCTCAGCAAATGATGCAGTTACTCATTAGGTGGCTGCTACATTTCTAGGTCTTCTGTATTCATTCTGAGCTGAGGCCTGTCTTCACCAGTTTCCAGAAGGGAGAGCAGACTGAACTGCATGAAGGTTCCAGAATCCTAATCTGCTATGTGCACCAGTCGAGGGATCAGCCACACATTTGTATCAAGCGGGCTTGTATGAACAGCCCTTTTTTTAGCTAACAAGGAAACAATAACATCAAATTGCTAAATGGTTAATGGTTCTCCCTAGTGACTAAAATCTTAGACATTAAATGCATTAACCAATTTCCAGAGCTTACATTTTCTTTGTCTGAGGGCATCAGGGACATACAGACTGGGGAACCAGTATTAGCAGCACCATCTTTCTCTGGCAGCCTTGTGAACTTGGGCTGTGGTGGCGAGGAGTGAGCCTCAGTGGGTAGAATTTAAAGATTCATTAATTATTTCAATGATTCTATGAACAACTTCATTTTTTAAAGAAACTTAATTCCTATACCTTAAAGGGGTGTATTCACTGAAACGGTAGACAGAAAATTGGCCAGTGCGCCCCCCACATTGCTCCTGTCACTGGCAAACAAGGTAAGCAAAGGTTTCCCCAAATCACCCCTCACTCTGATGCTTTTGGGGACAATGTAATCCAAGAGGCCATGCACACAGCTTGGCACGCTATGACTGATTTTTTGTGGGCTGTTTGCAATATGGCAAAACAAGGTACAAGTGGCAACCAAGACAATAAAGGCCTCTGCTTCAGGGCTGTTTTTTCCTTTAGTTACAGCAGCTTCAGTTTGGAAGCTCAGAGGCACGAGTCATTCCTTACAATACCACAAAAATCCAACCCTCTAGTTAAAAACCTGTTCAGAACACACAAATCTAATTAAGTCTTCCAAAACCAAACCAAAAGGAAAAAAGAAGAGCCAGATTTGGGGAGTTAAGGACAGAATTCCCTCTTCTGTAAGGTTCATTTGCTCTGTTCTTCAAAGGAAAAACAAAATGGCAACTGAGCCACTGCTCTGTGGAACAGCAATGTGCAATGTCTCGTCATGGCCTCAAGCTCCATCTGATGAACATGATAGAATCAGTCACAAGTACAAACAGGGCAGTGATGAGAAGACAGACCCTTTCCTCGTCAACTTCTCTCCACTTGTGTGCTTCCACCAGTACTTCCAGTTTATGATCCAAAAGAACTCTAAAATCGGCTACTCTTGACAACACGACTATGATACAAATGCCGAGGCAGCCACTGTGTGCATTCCAAATGGGTGTGAGAGACCGCCACTCTGCAGAAAGCTGGACATCGGCAATGCAGTGTAACTTGCCTATGAGAGAGAATGCTTTCCCACTTCAAAGAGACTATGACAGGCAGAACAACGAAGCAGCAGGAAACAGGCAACAGCAATCACTCGTTTTCATCAGGGTTTTGAGGGTCAATGATTTTGACATGCGTAAAGGGGAAAAGCCCTTTGCGCCCATTCACTTCGCCTTCCCACTGGCCATTTATATTCATTCTTGTGACTTTCACAATGTCACCAACCTGTAAGGATGGAGAAAGAAGACAAAGTCAGCATTTTCTCTGCAAACAGAAGAAAAATAAAGTTTATTTATTTTTGAATATTTATTTATTTATTTTTTCAACATTTTTATTTATTTTTGGGACAGAGAGAGACAGAGCATGAATGGGGGAGGGGCAGAGAGAGAGGGAGACACAGAATCGGAAACAGGCTCCAGGCTCCGAGCCATCAGCCCAGAGCCTGACGCGGGGCTCGAACTCACGGACCATGAGATCGTGACCTGGCTGAAGTCGGACGCCCAACCGACTGCGCCACCCAGGCGCCCCTGAATATTTATTTTTTGAGAGCGAGCAAGTAAGCGCAAGCAGGGGAGGGGCAGAGAGAGGGAACAGAGAATCCCAAGCAAGCTTCCTACTGTCAGTGCAGAGCTGGCTCGATCCCATGAACTACGAGATCATGACCTGAGCCGAAATCAAAGATGGATGCTCAGCTGATTGAGCCACCCAGGCGCCCCAGAGAAAGTTTATTTAAAAATAATTTTTGGGGGGGGGGGGCGCCTGGGTGGCTCGGTCGGTTAAGCGTCCGACTTCGGCTCAGGTCACGATCTCGCGGTCCGTGAGTTCGAGCCCCGTGTTGGGGTCTGTGCTGACCGCTCAGAGCCTGGAGCCTGTTTCAGATTCTGTGTCTCCCTCTCTCTCTGCCCCTCCCCTGTTCATGCTCTGTCTCTCTCTGTCTCAAAAATAAACATTTAAAAAAATTAAAAAAAAAATAATTTTTTTAAACATTTATTTATATTTGAGAGAGAGAGAGAGAGAGAGAGCGCGCGCGCACGAGAGCAAGAGCGTGTGCACATGCACAAGCGTGGAGAGGGCAGAGAGAGAGGGAGACAGAATCTGAAGCAAGCTCCAGGCTCTGAGCTGTCAGCACAGAGTCTGACACAGGGCTCGAACTCAGGAGCTGTGAGATCATGACCTGAGCCAAAGTCAGAAGCTTAACTGACTGAGCCACCCAGGCACCCCAAAGAGTTTATTATTTTGTTTTTGTTTTTAATGATATTTATTTTTGAGAGAGACAGAGTGGGGGAGGGGCAGATAGAGAGGGAGACACACAATTTGAAGCAGGCTTCAGGCTCTGGGCTTTCAGAATACAGCCTGACATGGGGGTCGAGCCCACGAACTGTGAGATCATGACCTGAGCCGAAGTCGGACGCTTAACTGACTGAGCCACCCAGGTGCCCCAAGAAAGTTTACTTTTTTTTTTTTAAATGTTTATTTATTATTGAAATACAGAGAGTCAGAGTGTGAGCAGGGGAGGGGCAGAGGGAGAGGGAGACACAGAATCTGAAGCAGGGCTGTCAGCACAGAGCCCAACACGGGGTCCGAACTCACAAACCGCGAGATCATGACCTGAGCCGAAGTTGGACGCTTAACTGACTGAGCCACCCAGGCACCCCGAAAGTTTATTTTAAATAATACACACTGTTTTATCCAAAGGAACCTACCAATAAGCTCACTGTACTTCTCTTCAGGTGCCAAGAATATATAGTAAGTGAAGCAGCTTCTGAGCATAAAAGCACCCTTTTTTCTCCCCATCCTGGTTACTAACTCCAACAGGACAGAAATGAACACTTAACTCTCTGAGAATGGTTACAGTGAAGTCACTCACACACACACACACACACACACACACACACACACACACACACACACACACACACACACAATGTGTCTCCGCCTTAATTTACATGGGGTGGAACTGCTGTCACCAAGACCTCAGTAACCATGCTGCTTTCCCCAAGCAGCAATAATGTCTCCCTGAGTTGTCCATTCCTGGCTCCCCTCCCCTCTGTGGGGCAGTCACAGAGGGAAGGAAGCTCAGCTTTGAACATCTTTTAAGGCCTATTTTAAATTAAAAAAAAAAAAAATGTTTTATTCATTTTTGAGAGAGAGAAACAGAGTGTGAGCAGGGTTAGGCACAGAGAGAGACACACACAGAATCTGAAGCACGTTCCAGGCTCTGAACTGTCAGCACAGAACCTGATGCAGGCCTCGAACCCATGAACCATGAGATCATGACCTGAGCCGAAATCGGACACTTAACCGACTGAGCCACCCAGGAGCCGCTTAAAGCCTATTTTAAACCGCAGGGTGGTAGGAATTCTATCTACTATCAGAGGACAGGCACCAATTAGGGGCAGCTCTACTCATCAAGGGGAATGCAGCAATTTTGTTTTGGAAATGGTTTTCAAATTGTTCTGGAGACCCACAAAGCTCTAGGGAGGTGTTTTAAGGGCCCAACAAATGTCTGATTGGGATTTCAACTTTTTAAAATTGTATTTTATAAAATTATAGTAGGAAAAAGTACACTGAAATGTGCCACTGCCAAATTAACCTGTGCTGCTCTGCTAGCTGCTTTTCATGCAGACCTTCCTTGGAATGAAGCTTCTTTTGCCTTGTGTCTGATTGAAGACTCCCCCAAATGGCAAGGTAAAAGCTACAAGATACCTATCACTACTTGCAACAAAACACATTCAGAAATAAACAGAATGCTAAGATGGATCAGACTGCACTGGTCATTCATGTTATTTCATGTTTTTTTTCTGCCCATCGTAATAGTCCACTGTCCCAAATGCCTTTTTAGCTAATTCTTATAAATCTCAACTTAAAAAAAAAAAATTATACTTACATAAAACCTTTTATATCTGACATATAGTGGGGTTCCATGCAGTATTTCGTTTGGAAAGAAAGGTTCTTCTGCTAAAGTTACTGGTCCAGCAAGCTGACTGCTGGCCTGGAATGATCAAAGATCCCAGGGATGACAAGGCAGCTTTAGTAGTTCACGTGCACACAGATCTGGGCCATTAAGGCTGCCTCCATAAGTGTGAAGGCAGACCTCCTCCTACCCCTGGTCCCTTCTCCAAAGCCCTGGAGCTCAGAGGCTTTGGGTGGAGCCACAACTACCTCTCTTGGGTTACAAGGTGGGTCACTACCCTCTGAAGAAAAGGAGGTTATGTTTTCTGAAGCAAATCCAGAGAAGGAAGGTAGTCTTTGAAACAGTCACTTGAATTAGTTTATAAGATGACTAGGCACCCGGGTGGCTCAATCAGTTAGTTCAGCGTCTGACTCTTGATTTCAGCTCATCTCATGATCCCAGGGGATCCTAGGCCCCTCACTGGGCTCCACGCTGAGTGTGGAGCTTGCTTAAGATTCTCTCTCTCCCTCAACAAAAAAGACTAGGACCAAACAGAAACACCAAAACACCAAAACACCAAAACAACAACAACAACAACAACAACAACAACAACAACAACAACAACGTTTACAAGGTCACAGGCTGGTTCACCATGAAGCAGGGGTAAAAGCCAGTCAGCATCCAGTCCCGGCCATTTGTGTCCCTGCCATCTTGCACAGTGCAAAGGCAGCATGGCCCACCTGGGCCCAGGACCACTCAACCTCCCCCTCTCAAGTTCTTCTCACCAAGACACCCATTACTCTTAATGGTGTATCCTCACAATCTCTTTCTGTGAACACAGACTGGCTGTCCTGAGTTTTCTACCTCCTCATCCTCCATTTTTTTGCTTTTACTATTCTACTTGTAATTCTTCAAACCTACTGAGAAATAAGAATGAAGTCACTACATTTACACGGAAAACAGCATTATTACCAAATGAAGCCTCTTGCCTTATGGAAACCAACTTATTTTGAGTACTCGATAAAATGAAAACGGAAAAAAGAACTTTATCCCATGAGGCTCCCTGATTAGAACACAGTAGAAAATCAGTAAATGAAAAAAACAAAAAACAAAACAACAGTGCTCTAAGTTCCCTGTCTAAATTCTGACTCAAAACCCTTTATTCAGGAAAACCACTAATTCAACTCAATGGTAGGATGGCTTACAAAGAGTTAACCTGGTAATGAAGAATTAGATTTTTTTTTTTAATTTTATTTTTTTAAGTATGCTCTAGGCCCAATGTAGGGTTTGAACTCACAACCTATGACCAAGAGTTGCATATTCCACCCAACTGAGCCATCAAAGGCATCCAAGAATTAGATTTTATATGATAAAAGTTCTAAGACAAAAAAAAAAATGTACTTCAGTATTCAGTAGTAGGTATGTATATGAGAAAAATGGTGTAAAAAGCCAATTGTATATATTTATAGATTATTATAATTATTTTCAAATTCATGTCATGAGCTCAACAGAAACAATTCAGCTCGTTGAACAATTAAAATCTGAAGATAACAACTGAGAATTCTATTTTTGAGATCTGCATTAAAAACTGAGTTGTAGGGGCACCTGAGTGGTTCAGTCGGTTAAGCATCTGACTTCGGCTCAGGTCATGATCTCATGGTTTGTGAGCCCCATATTGAGCTCTCTGCTGTCACAGTACACAGTCGGACTCAGATCCTATTAGTCCCACCCCTCCCCCCTTGCATGTGTGTGCTCTCAAACAAATAAACAAAAACATTAAGAGAAAATTTTTTTTCAATTAAGTTGTGAGGGGCGAGGGTGAGGGTGAGGGTGAGGGTGAGGGTGTGTGTGTGTGTGTGTGTGTGTGTGCGCGCGCGCGTGCGCGCCTGCCTGCCTGCCAGGCTCAGTTGGTAGAGCATGTGACTCTTGATCTCAGGGTCATGAATTCAAGCCCCTCATTGGGTGTGGGGCCTAATTAAAAAAAAAAAAAAAATTAAGTTTTAAAATAGTGGAAAAAAGTTACAACTGAAAAGACTGGTTTTCTTTGGCTTTGCCTTAAAAGGAAATAATTTGAGGGAGAGTAAATTGATTTAATAATAAAAATTAAGTTTTAAAATATTTGAGACATACTAAAGACTTCTGAATATATAGACTGTTTTATGATTAGTGCTTGGAGTCCAAAATTACTTTCTCCAAGTCGTAATATTTTAACTTATGGATAACAGAAAAAATTTTTAATGTTTATTTTGAAAGAGAGAGAGTGCATGTGAGCGGGGGAGAGGGGTAGAGGGGTAAAGGGAGAGACAGTGAGAATTCCAAGAGGTTCCATGCAGTACAGAGCCCAATGTGGGGTGTGATCCCATGAACCGTGAGATCATGACCTGAGCAGAACAAGAGTCAGACACCTAACCAACTGAGCACCCAGGAGCTCTGAGAAATGTCATTTTTATTCATAGCTAGGATAATCATACAAATGTTTATTTTAAAAATTTTTTTTTTCAACGTTTTTATTTATTTTTGGGACAGAGAGAGACAGAGCATGAACGGGGGAGGGGCAGAGAGAGAGGGAGACACAGAATCGGAAACAGGCTCCAGGCTCCGAGCCATCAGCCCAGAGCCTGACGCGGGGCTCGAACTCACGGACCGCAAGATCGTGACCTGGCTGAAGTCGGACGCTTAACCGACTGCGCCACCCAGGCGCCCCTATTTTTTTAATTTTTTTAAATGTTTATTTATTTTTGACAGAGAGACAGAGCATGAGTTGGGGAGGGGCAGAGAGAGAGGGAGACACAGAATCCGAAACAGGCTCCAGGCTCTGAGCTGTCAGCACAGAGCCTGACACGGGGCTTGAACTGACAGACTGAGAGATCATGACCCGAAGTCAGACGCTCAACCAACTGAGCTACCCAGGTGCCCCAAATGTTTCTGATAATTATGAAAAATTTCATATTCTATGAAGTGGACCAAGGATTTAGTTTTATAATTTGTATACCCTTCTCCTACCATACAGAGGTCATGAAAAGGGAAAACCCTAATTATGATTATTTCTAATAATGAAAATCTTCAGATCTGTGTATAAGTAAGTTCTAATGTGAATGAGAACCTTGAGTTATAGTAGAGACGTTACAGAAATCATGTAGCTGGAAGCTGAAGTCGATGGAAATCTGGAAAAATGGTTTATGTTCAATCTTATCATCTTACTCCATTAAAAAATTATAATGTTTAAGCACAAACATACAATAATGAAAGTGAACCCGCAAGTTAAAATCAGGTCTAGGTAAGCAGAGAGCTTCTGCAGGCAGGAGCTACTAAGATGCTACAAATCTAGACCCCTACCGACAGACCACATTTCCCAATTTCCTCAAACTTGTACTGCGCCTGCTCTAGAACCTTGCCCTCTTTGAGCCTTTCAGTACAGGAACCCGCTGTCTCATGTCTGGAGCACAATGAGGCCAACGAGATGAGGAGCTTCACCGCCTGGCCTTTCTCACTCACACACAACATTCTTCCCTTATCTCCTTTTCACCTAAGAAAACAGATCTATTTTTCAAATAATGAAATAGGAAAGATATGAAAACTCATGGATAGAAAACTACTGACATCATTAAAAAAAAATTCTTTTAATGTTTACCTTTTAAAGAGAGAGCGACAGAGATAGAGCATAAATGGGGAGGGGCAGAGAGAGAAGGAGACACAGAATATGAAGCAGGCTCCAGGCTCTGAGCTGTCAGCACAGAGCCTGATGCAGGGCTTGAACCCATGAACTGCGAGATCATGACCAGAGCTGAAGTTGGACGCTTAACTGACTGGGCCACCCAGGTGCCCCAGACATCATTCTAAATGAACTTCTAGTTATTGTTAATTACCACAAACAAAAAATATAATGAATGTATTAAAATAAATACACAGAAAGGCAAGGACAAGTAAGAGGATGTGTGGGTATATACCTGCAGAGAGGATTTGGTGAAGAAAGGGATGGGGACCAGGTGAAGAAACGCCCAGGTGGACTCTGCTGTACAAAGGGACGATGGCCCTAGGGCACCTGGGCAGTCTGTAAGTAGGCTGGCACTCAGAGCCAGATCTGACTCTGCCAAGATGTTAAAAGAAAAAAAAAAAAAGGCTAAGGCAAGAATGAGCTGAAACTGGAAAGAAACAAAGTTACAGTTTGGGGCTAAAGGCTGTTGACAGACGCTGGGCCCTGTGACTGAAGTTTTTATTTGCTCCACTCATTTGACGTCCTGCAAAAAATACTCTGGAATTTTGTTATTTTATCTATGTCTTCCCTATCTTCAACTGCACTCCAGATGCCCAGAGAGCTTACATTTTGCCTGAAGTTTGTAATCTTAGCCTGCCTTAGCTGATATTTGATAAATGTGAAAGGAAACGAGGCCTCACCTTCCTGAAAACCTGGCCTGGGGCAGCCCTCTCTCACATCTTGGGTGAGTCCACCCCTCCAGCTAAGGCCCCCTCCCTGGTTCCCCCAGCCTCTCACTACCTGGCTCTACCAGTGCAGCCATCCTGCCCTGATCTGGCTTGTCATCTCATGTCACCCCAGCCCAATCAGCCCAACTCCCAATCACCCTGCTCTTCTACAGCCAGGCCCTACCTACGACAATGACTACTGCTCCCACCATTTTACCAAGGAACACCTGACAGTCCAAAGTCAATAGCACAAGTCCAGGTGTTACCTCTGATGCTCTATGGCACCTGAAGTGGGAGACTTCACCCACCCTTCTCACTTCCTGCTGCTTAGCCCTCCTTTTCTGTGGTATTCTATAAAATAACCCCACTATCAGGTGGGTACTTCCCATCTGGCATTTGTGGAAAGCAAGGCTCTGTCAGGTCGGGTCAGGTGCCTTGTTTTCCAGGTTTCTGGCAGACTTGCCCAAGGAGGCTTCCACAGTCACCTCCTCACCCCTAACACATACCACATGGCACTTTCTGAAGGAGGAAACTTGTTTTGCTCATTTTGCACTCCAAGTCACAGGTCTCTTGTAAACTACTTTCTGGAGAAGTCTGCAGAATCAAGGTTAAAGAGAGAAGAGAAAATTATTTGATGATGTCCCCCACCTGCTGGGGATAGATGGCCAAGCAGAGAAGCAAGGTGCTGGAGTAACAGGCACAAGGGCCTAAAGGCAAAAGACAGACCTTTAAAAAATATAAAGATAAGTGGGTCACTGCTCTGCCTTTTAAACCCCTAACACCTTTTCTCTGCACAAGAGCAACATCCATACTCCAGTCTTCGAGGCTCTGCTTAATCTGGCTTGACTCTTCCCATCTCTGACCTCGTTTCATGGCTTTCTGCACTGCCTCCACCCTCCCCCCGACCAACCACATTGGCTTTCTTTCAGTTTCTCAAACTTGCCAAGCTCTTCCTCAGATATTGACTGTAGGACAGATGCAAGGACATGATGTAAATGCAATTCTACAACTGCACATCTTAAGATGCTATTGCCAAGCTGGTCCTAAGAAACCTTGGACTTCCTCTCTTCTTCCAGTTTGAAGACATGTAAGCAACCCTGATCAAAATCAAATCCCAAGGACAATCCAAGTCCCCTCATAACTACCTTATAGAGCTGCACACGCAGACAATGAGAGCAGGAAGTCTCTCTAGGCCACTGTAGATGGAGCATTTATTCTGCTCAGAGAACTGGGCTAGGTTCTATATTGTGTATTCAGGATACATATGATGCATCTTGAATATTAGACCTACCTAAAACTAAGGTCTAAGATCAACAATAACAGGATGTAAGCAATGCCCTGAATGCCTAAAACAGGTACAAAGTAGCACTGTGGTGGCTTATGCTATGTACTTGGGAATAGGGCAGAACTGGACTGATGCACTGCATCTGCCACTTCCAGTGTCTATATGTCTGTAGCAGAATGCTCAAGCTGTCCAAGTCTCAGTTTCCTTCTGACTTTGACAGGTTCTTGTAATAATCAGAGGAAGTACTATAGGGGAATTGTTAACCAGGCCACTCATCTAAGTAAATGGTAGCAGTTATCAGAGTGGGGATTCCAGAATAGAATCCAACCCCCACACTTATGCTCATGTTCCCAGCTGGAAGCACTCTGGAAAGAACTGGAATCAGTATGGAGAAGAACTGTATTAAGGTGGGTTTTCAACCTTGTTAGTAACAAGGGTCCTCCCAAAACTGATGATGGGATGGGAAAGATGCCATATCAGAATGAGAGAAGATGAGGGGCAGGCGTGAAAAGTGGGGGTCTACTAGGTTACTGTGATGGACACCAAGCAGCTGAAGAAGACAATGGGAAGGTGAAGGTGAGTCAAGTACTCAAAACTGCCAAGAACATTGAAACCTCATGCTTTCTAATTAACTTGTGATTTTGACAAGTCTTTACAGAATACTTACCACACCATTCTACATCATCAATTTAATAAGATTTACTACAGATCTATTGTAGCTCAGTTCCCATCCTCAAGGAACCTCTGTCTTCACTGTGGTATAGAAAATAAATAATCTACTGTCCAGATATGGTAGATGCTCAATGAATGTTTGTTAGAGAATAAACAGTATAAAAAACAGCAAGTGGTGGTGTGGGTGCCTGGATGGTTCAGTCGGTTGAGCATCTGACTCTTGATTTCAGCTCAGGTCATGATCTCATGGTCGTGGGATTGAGCCGTGTTGGGCTCCACCCAGAGTGTGGATTGTGCCTAAGATTCATTCTCCCTCCCCTCCCCTCTCACACACACACACTCTCTCTCTCTCACACACACACACTCTAAGGAAAAAAAAAGAAAAAGAAAAAAGGAAAGAGAAAGGAAAAAAAAGCAACAAGTGGAAGAAAAACTGCACTGAGTCCATGCTGCGGAGAACAGGAGGATCTACTGTTTTGACCCAGGGAACCTTGACCAATAGAGAGAAGTCAAGTTTCAGGTTAGGAAGAGAGAATGGGTGAGGGACATCTGATGGCCACCTGACCATTAATGCGTCATTCTGGCCTTGCAGGAGCTCTCACATGTCAAAACACAGCATGTCATTTCTCATGCTGGTTCTAGCTCAGTCCGAGGCCCTTCACAAGGGGAACAAGCCCCAGAACACCAATATAGAAAAGATGCCCTGGCTATGTTATGCTGCCTGCTGCCCACAATTACAGGCCTGGCTATGGACCAGCTTCTTCATGGCTCCACTGAAGACTGGGCTCAGATCCTAATATGCCATCTTGCTGCTGCTCTCATCACTCCTGATTCTGGTACAGTGCCCTTCTTTTGGCTTCACAGCAGAAAGACGGAGCCCAAAGAACCACTCACTTCAGAGAGCAGATCAATCTCGAAGTTGGTGGTATCAACTCAGTTCAAGAACTGTACTTGAAGACGTGGCTAACTCTATCAGATCAAGAAGACACACATACCTTATGCATCAACCTTACTAGGAATGTCACCTATGACAATCCTAATAATTATTAGAACTGCCACACATCGGAAGGACACTATTCAGTCCCATTCTTTGTGTCTGGTGAGGACCATGCAAGAAGGCAAGAGGACACTTCCTGGTGCTGGAAATAGTTTCCTATAGGTCTACTTGTCCAGAGCATTAACAGAAGGGCTCTGGAAATAACTCTAATGCCTGACTTCTGGCACTTGATTCCAAGAGTAGCCAAAGAGCTGGAGGGCCCAAGCACTGGCTACCACAGCAGCTTTCTGCTTCCTCAGTTCAGTTATTTTCAGACTGTACACTCAGGTTACCAAAAAGTAAGATCAGAAGCACAATGGGTTACAATGGAATCAGAAGTTCTAACTTGGGTGACACGAATGTGTCTCAGATATCAAAAAACATCCTGAAAGTATATGTGGAATTGTATGTAAGTGCATTAATGTACAGTTTTCCTGGAGAAAGCTTTCATCAGATTCTAAAAGGGGTCTATAACCCAAAAAAAGGTATAAAACACAACAAAAACCCACATCCTACAACCACCAGGCAGTTTAATCCCACTAGTTGTGGCTTGCATTCATTTACTTGTTCAACAACTAGTGATTATTATTGTGCCAGGAATACAACGGAGAACAAAGCAGACAACAGGCCTGCCCTCATGGAGCTGCCTGGGGTCTTCACCTGTTTTAACAGCTACCTTTATGTTCTCTGTGCACCAGTACCTGAATCAAAGCTACCAGAACTGGAGAGGCTTTTAAGGGCTGCAACCCTCCTTGTCCATGTGCCCTGAGTAGCAGTCAAGTAGTTGCATGTATTCTCTCCTACAACTGATGATATTTACTGGTTTTTAATACTGAAGACTTATTTTCTTCTTTGAAATTCCCATTATCCTTCAGGGCAGCATCTTGATTTAGGAGGGCTGCTTACCAGTTAACACTTCTTATGCAAACATAGGGATTTAAGATGGGCCAAGGGTTAAAGGTATCACAGGCCAGTATCCTGTGATGCAAGAGAATGTGGGCTATGGAGAGGAAGAAGTAAAACTATCTCCTTTTGTAGATGAGAAAGTCCTATATATAGAAAATTGCAAAGATTCCACAAGAAAGCTATTAGAGCTAATAAAATTCAGCAAAGTTGCAGGGTACAAGATCAACACACAAATATCACTTGTGTTTCTATAAATCAGTAATGAACAATTAAGAATGCAATTTCACTTAGGGATGCCTGGCTGGCTCAGTTGGTAGAGCATACGAGTCTTGGTCTCAGGGTTGTGTGTTTGAGCCCCATGTTGGGTGTAAAGATTATTTAAAAACAAACAAAAAAAATAACTAAAAAACCCCGCGGAATTCCATATACAGTGGCATTTTTCTTTTAAGGTTTATTTATTTTTGAGAGTGAGAGCTCAAGCAGGGGAAGGGGGGGGCGGGGGGGAGGGAGGGAGGGAGGGGGAGAGAGAGAGAGAGAGAGAGAGAGAGAGAGAGGGAGGGAGGGAGGGAGGGAGGGAGGGAGAGGGAGAGAATTCAAAGCGGGCTCCAAGCTGACAGCAGTGAGCCTGATGCGGGGCTTGAACTCACAAACCATGAGGTCACGAACTGAGTTAAGTCGGATGCTCAACCAACTGACTGAGCCACCCAGGCACTCTAGTGGCATCTTAAAAAATTTTTTTTTTAATCTTTAAGTTTATTTATTTTTGAGAGACAGAGAGAGAGAGAGAGAGAGAGAGAGAGAGAGAGAGAGAGAGAGAGAGAGAATGAGTGGGAGAGGGGAACAGAAAAAGGGAGAGAGAGAATCCCAAACAGGTTCTGTGTTGTCAGTGTGCAGCCTGACATGGGGCTCAATCTGGAGAACCATGAAATCATGATCTAAGCTGAAATGAGTGGGATGCTTAACCGACTGAACTACCCAGGCACCCCTACAGTGCCATCTAAGAGAACAAAGTAACTGGGAATAAATTTAACCAAATGAAGCACTTATACACTGAACACTACAAAACGTTGCTGAAAAAAATAAAAGGCTTAAGGAAATGGCAAAATATCTTGTGTTCATGGATAGGAAGTCTCGGTACTATCAAGATGTCAACACTACCCAAGCATCTACAAATTCAACACAATCCCTATCAAAATTCTAACAGTTTTGCAGAAATGGAAAAGCTGATCTTCAAAATCACATGGAATTGCAAGACACCCTGAAGAGCTAAAACAATCTTGAAAAAAGAAGAACAAAGTTGTAAGACTCATACTTTTGGACTTCAAAACTACTCCACAAAGCTACTCCACAGTAATCAAAACAGTGTGGTATTGGCATACAGATAGACATACAGACCAATGGAACAGAAATAAACACATACATCTTTAGTAATGATTTTTGACAAGAGTGTCAGGTTCATTCAAATAAGGAAAGAACAGGGGCGCCTGGGTGGCGCAGTCGGTTAAGCGTCCGACTTCAGCCAGGTCACGATCTCACGGTCCGTGAGTTCGAGCCCCGCGTCAGGCTCTGGGCTGAGGGCTCAGAACCTGGAGCCTGTTTCCGATTCTGTGTCTCCCTCTCTCTCTGCCCCTCCCCTGTTCATGCTCTGTCTCTCTCTGTCCCAAAAATAAATAAACGTTGAAAAAAAAATTAAAAAAAAAAACAAAAAAACAAAACAAAACAAAAAACAAATAAGGAAAGAACAATCTCTTCAACAAATGATGCTGGTACAACTGGATTTCCATATGCAAAAGGAAGAATTTGGACCCCTACATCAAACCGTATACACAAACTAACAAAATGGATAAACAACTTACGTATAAGAGCTATAACCATTAAACTCTTAGAAAACACTGGGGTAAATCTTCATGACCTTGAATTTGGTAAAGGATTCTTATATATGACATTAAAAGCATGAGCAAGCAAAAGAAAAACTAGGTAAGTTGGATTTCATCAAAATTAAGAATTTGCATTGGGGCACCTGGCTGGCTTAGTCGGTTAAGTGTCTGACTTTGGCTCATGGTTCATGAGTTCAAACCCCACATTAGGTTCTCTGCTGTTAGTGCAGAGCCTGCTTCAGATAGATCCTCTTTCACCCTCTCTCTCTGCCCACGCACCCCCACTTGTGCCCACACACTCTCAAAAATAACATTAAAAAAAAAAAAAAAAAAAAAGAATGTGCACCAAAGCACACTATCAAGAAAGTGAAAAGAAAACCTACAGAAGGGGAAAAAACATTTAGAAAGCATACAACTGATAAGAGTTGAATACCCATGGGAATGCAAGCTAGTGCAGCCACTCTGGAAAACAGTATGGAGGTTCCTCAAAAAACTAAAAATAGAACTACCCTACGACCCAGCAATTGCACTACTAGGCATTTATCCACGGATACAGGTGTGCTGTTTCGAAGGGACACATTATAGCAGCACTATCAACAATAGCCAAAGTATGGAAAGAGCCCAAATGTCCATCGATGGATGGATGGATAAAGAAAATGTGGTATATATATATACAATGGAGTATTACTCAGCAATCAAAAAGAATGAAATCTTGCCATTTGCAACTACGTGGATGGAACTGGAGGGTACTATGCTAAGTGAAATTAGTCAGAGAAAGACAAAAATCATATGACTTCACTCATGAGGGCTTTAAGAGACAAAACAGATGAACATAAGGGACAGGAAACAAAAATAATATAAAAACAGGGAGGGGGACAAAACAGAAGAGACTCATGCATATGGAGAATAAACTGAGGGTTCCTGGAGGGGTTGTGGGAGGGGGGATGGGCTAAATGGGTAAGGGTCACTAAGGAATCTACTCCTGAAATCATTGTTGCACTATATGCTAACTAATTTGGATGTAAAAAAAAAAAAAAAAAAAAAGTTGAATATCCAGAATATATAAAGAACTCCTAATGCTCAACAACAAAAACCAAACAACCCAATTAAAGCATGAGCAAAGGACTTGAGCATTTTTCCAAAGAAGATATAAGGAATGTCCAAGAAGCATACGAGATGTTCAACATCATTAGTAATTACAGAAATACAAATCAAAACTTAAAAACTGGAAAGTAATAAGCGTTGGTGAGGATGTAGAAAACCTTGTGCACTGCTGGTGAGACATCCACTGTACACAACAGTTTGGCAGTTCCTCAAGAAGTTCAACATAGAGTTACCATATGACCCAGCAACTCTACTGTTAGCTATATATCCAAAAGAACTGAAAACAGGGGCGACTGGGTGGCTCAGGTCATGATCTCATGGTTTGTGAGTTCAAGCCCCGCATCCGGCTCTGTGTTGACAGCTCAGAGCCTAGAGCTTGCTTTGGATTGTGTGTCTCCTCTCTCTGCCCCTCCCCAGCTTGTGCTCTGTCTCTCAAAAATAAATAAATGTTGAATAAAGATACATGCTACCATATGGATGAACATTAAAACATTATGCTAAGTTGAAATAAGCCAGACTCAAAGGATAAATATTGTAGGATTGCATTTACATGAGATCTAGAATAGGAAATTCATACATATGGGAAAGGCAGATTAGAGTTCACCAGGGCCTCAGGAGAGGGGAGTTTCTGGTTAATGGTTACAGAGTTTCTACTCAGGGTGATGAAAAAGTTTTGGAAATAGTGGTGACAGTTGCACAACATTATGACCGTAACACCACTGAACTGTACACTTAAATTGTTATACGTATTCTACAATTAAAAAAAAAAAAAGAGCCACAATCAAGACCACTGAGTTGTATGGTTTAAGTGGGTAAATTGTATAATGTGTGAATTACACCTCAATAAACCTATTCAAAAATAAGACTGTGGGCTGAGTCCTAGCTCTGCCATATACCACTTGTGAAAGTGGCAACAGATGACATCAACCTCAAGTCCTAAGTGTGTAAAATAGGACTGGTGTCCTATTTTACATAATAGCAGCCACATAAGGCAGCCACAAGGACTAACTAAAATACTCTGTGAAGCCCCTAGCTGAAGATTCTTTTTATTCAATAGCTATTACTACATACAGAAAACTAAGGTCAGCATAATGACTAGGCTGGGGCAGGCCTTGTCTGAACCATACCAGGGCCTCAATTTCATGGTATTCTCACCCAATTTACACATTAAGAGAAATAAAAACCTTTTAAAGATAATCTTCTCTAATGCACAACCCAATGACATCATGATAAGTTAGAAGAAAAAAAATGTTATTAAAAATACAAGGACTTTCAGGGCTCCTGGGTGGCTCAGTCAGTTAAGTGTCTGGGCGTGGATTCTACTTAAAATACATACATACATACACACATACATACATACATACAAGACCTTTCTAAAATTCTAAAGGACTTTCTAAAGATTCCTAATTTTCATTTTTAAATTTACTTTTATTACTTATTTTTATTTTGAGAGAGAGAGAGAGAACACACACATGCACAAGTGGGGGAAGGGTTAGAGGAAGGAGAAAAAGAATCTTAAGCCAGGCTCCACACACCTAGTGCAGAGCCTGACATGGGGCTTGACCTCACGACCATGAGATCACGACCTGAACTGAAATTAAGAGTTGGATGCTTAACCGACTGAGCCACCCAGGTGCCCCTAAAGATTCCTACTTCTGATAAAGCACTGTGATTAAGGAAAAACAAAAACAAAAAAGTTTTGGTACAGAAGAAGTAAATCAAATTCCTAAAACTAGATGCATAACCAACAAACATCAATGACAGAAGGATAGAGGAAGAGCCCATCAGTCCTGATGAAAAGCTCTGAGATTATTAAAAGATGAATGTGAGCTCGTGGGCATCTGACAAACCTTGGTGAGAAGGTTCCATTGCTGGAATGTGACAGGAGGTAAGACAGAGTGTCCCTGTTACGTTATGAGGCTAGGACCCTGAACAGATCTCCAGAGCAGAGTCAGATGTTTGATGATAACCATGCACAGACGTGCCATCACTGTGGATATACTCTACAGGTGACCCAGCCAGAGGAAATCACAGATGATCCAAGAGGTTGAAAAATAAAACTAGTACTACTAAAACCTTCATTTACTTTGCAGACAACTTGATCTCAGTCAGAAGGATAGATGAAGAAACTGCTAATGGGAATTTAATTCTAACCAATGAAGCAGAACCAAAGTAGAAACCTGAGAATTCCAGGCCATTGAAAGAAGTGGTGCCATTGGTCTTAGGAAGATTCAGAAAATTCAGAAGCCAGATGTAATCCCATGACTAGGGGTTTCAAAATTGGAGAAGACAAACCAAAAAGCAATATGAACACAATCACAATGGGAGTAAACAGCAAGTTCCTGAGAATGCTGGTGAGTTCACACAAAGAACTCTGAGCATCATAAAAAAGTATGTGCCAAAGATGAAAGGGTGTCCCTATACCGATAAGACAGACATCTAAGTACTGACCAAACACACTGGCAAGCAGGAATGAGAGTCCAAATCTGGTTACCTGCCATAGAGCATTACAACACAGGACACTGGCAGACATATGAAGGGTCAAGATTCTTGGTTTTGTTAAAACAGGGACGATGGCACATTCTATAAAATGTAAAAGGTGAGCATGAAATCAAACCTGGACAAAATTCTAAATGCAATTAGCAAACAGATGATTGGAAGGCAGTATGGGCTCAACCAAGAACAAGTCATGCCAGACCAACCTCATTGTCTTTTTTTAGACAAGTGGCCTAGATCAGAGGAGGCTGCAGAGGAGGACTTTCGTACAAAGATCTGGATGGTGCTTTTATGAAATCTGCAGTTAACATGAAACTGAGGGGGATGATCAATATAATAGATGACATCATCAGGATTTTAAAAGATTCAGGTAACTGTACAGATGGTGTATGACAAAAACAAAAAATATACAGAAATGTATTCACCGCCCCCCCCCCCCGCCCCGCAAAAAAAACAAGAGGGATAACTAGAGGGATAACTATAGGGCCACATAATAAAGGCCAAACATTGGGCTCAGCAAATACAGGAAGGGGACTCATAGTGATTTGTTTTTCCCTGATAGAGAGCTAGAAGGAACCACTTATGAGACTCTGTTCTAGAACTTCCACGAGGACAGAGACCTTTGTATTTTTCACTGCTGAACTCCAAACTCCTTAACAAGGCCTGCCACATAGTAACTACTCAGTAAACTTTCTGCTGGAAGGGGTGAGTGTTTTTGGAAGTGCCAAGTTGAGACCAGAGGGCCAATGAATTTAGACGCTGCAGAAAGTTTAAAGCATTAGGAAGATGGGCAGACTAAATGATCTATTATCGCTACAACTTGCCCATCTTCTCCATCCTGAGTCACTTTAAGCCTCACTTGCAGTTGGAGAAAATGTTATTCTTCCTCCACAGAATCTGTGCCACTGACTTTGATTCCCATAGATCCCTACTGTCACCAATTGTGGGGTGTTTTTTGTTTGTTTGTTTGTTTGTTTTAAACCCATACCACAGGGGAATGCTCCACCAAGGTTCCAGTTAGATGCTTGGACACAAATGTTCATACAGCAAATATTCATGGGTGTGCAGTCCCAGAATTAATTAAGTTCAATGCTAAGAAAGTTCTTCCCTTTCTTTTCTAGTCAGGAAAGTGTACTGGAATACAAGTGTGTGAGAATAATACTATTATAGGGAGACTCAAGCATCTGCTCTATACTACCTAAAAATCATTAAAAATGTAAATTCCCTGCAAACTTTGGAACCTCCATCAGTTGTGAGAAATTGGCTATTCTGTGCCTCAGTGAAGGCAACAGAAGAAAACTGTTTATCTCCTCAGCCTAGCCCTTTGATGATATGGCAACAACTTCCTCAACTTTGTCTTTTGTTCACTTTTGCCCTCTGCCCAACATATCCTGTGCTCTCACCAACCTGCAGCTACTCAGTGGTGTTAAGTCTTGTTCAAGTAAGCTCTTCCCTCTGCCAAAAATGTCTCCCTACACTTCACCCAGCTAACTTCTGTTCATCCTTCAAAACTCAGTTTGAGGGTCACCCCTCCAGAAAGGCTTCCCAGACCAATACTCACCCACACTCCCATCTCTTACTCCCTTCTCCACTCTCCCTCTACTCTGTGCTATTAGAGCACTTATCACACTGCTGGTTTCTGTCTCTATTTTCTCACTAGGTGGTAAGGACCTGGGTGGTAGGATCCTACAAGATATCCCTCACAGGTTAGTTGCATGAATGGATAATTTATCCAACTCTCAGAAGGAAGGTGTTTTTTAGACTCAAAAGAACTTAAGTAACTTGCCCAAGATCACACCATGAAAAGCCAGGACTTGAATGCAGGTACATGATCTTTCCCTAACCATCTTGTTTTTTACTGTATCAGATAACTGTGACTACAGGTATTTTATAATGGGGTGTCTGGGTGGCTCGGTCGGTTAAACGTCCAACTTTGGCTCAGGTCATGATCATCAGGCTCTGTGCTGATGGCTCGGAGCCTGGAGCCTGCTTCAGATTCTGTGTCTCCCTCTCTAATAAACATTAAAAAATATATACATAATGACAACAGCACCCTTGCTATTGATCAATGGTGTACTTCTGGAAAGGGCTGTATCATTTCCCTTGACCGGAGAATGTTCTTGTAGGGTTGATCTGCTTCTCAGGAGCCCTTCCCAGCTCTACTACACCAAGAGCATGGGAGAGTTCTGCTGTTTTCAAGGAGTGGGGACACCCACCTTAATCACCTCACACAGGTACCAAGTATTCCTTTTTAAATTAAACCCCAAGGAATAACTCACTTCTTGAAAAGAGGTCAGCAAGAGACAAAAATGGATAAACACAAACCTGTTTTAAAATATCTCTTTACTTGCATGAATGTTCTTTTGAAAATCAAGTTTTATGAAAAAACACATGAAATAATTCACGAAATAAAGTTCACCTAAGCCCTCATTGTTCTCGGTAATACTATCAAGGGAAATAAAGAAGCTTCAATTACTGGCACATTTTGTCCTACTTGTCTCACCTTTCTTATTTTAATACTTTTCCTGGTAACCTAATTGCAAAAGTCTCAAGAGAGTTGTTTTTAACAAGATCAGACAAGCACTACGTTTTAGAACATAACGTAACTCAAAGAACTATTTACTTATGCTATAGCCAAAAGTCTCATTTAAATATATAGAATGAGAAATATAATTAAATGGAATTTAGCAAAGGTTTATTTCTCAGGTCCCCCTTACACTCTCTCAGTGAAGCACCAAAGCAAGCCTTTGATGAGGCTTACACAGCTGGGGTAGTGTCACGAGGCAGCTCAGGTGTAGAGACCTCTCTTTGGGGTCTGAGAGACAAGAAGAGCTGCATAATGGCCAAGTATGTGGGCTATCTTAAAATACACATCGTTAACTAGGCTGTCACCTCATCCTGGTCTAAGGCACCTACCCTGGTATCCGCTCACTAAGCTCTAAATGATCCCCATTATAGTACCTGGTCTTGCATTCTACAAGCCCCCTATGCACACTCCAGGCAATAATACACAGGAGGTATGGGCTTCTAAAATGCATGTACATCTTAGAGCTAAAGGTCAACAGGGAGGTGGCCTAAATGGAGTGAGGCTTTAAACCCTAGCTCAGGTAAGAGCCCAATTCTTGACTTCCTCTATGGAGCTCTTGGAATTCTGACTGGGTGCTTCAATCCCAATGTGTCTAACACATGCGAGTCACACCAACTCTGAATTCTAGCTCTCTACTCCTATGATGAGACAACAGATATGAAAATGCCTCAAAAGGCAGAAATCACTGTGCAAACTGGAAAGCGTTTAGAGCCCAGAACACCCTACATAATTTTAGGGTGCTGATGTGTGAACTAGGCCAGAGGCGTGTACCTGTGCAGGGGCAGGTCTGTGTGGGGATGAGAAAGCTGGAAGGCCTACAGGATTCAGTCTGGTTTCTTTCCTGTTCTTCTACCAGGAAGCATGAAAGCATGTGGGTCCTCCCCAGACCTGGTCCCTGCCACAAGCCTCAGATGCTCACTCCTTCTTAAAAGCCAACATGAGAGGGAGAAGTCATCAGACTCTGAAACAAACCTTTAGGTGTAGTTCAGTCAGACATTACTGCTGGTCCAGAGAAACTGAGGATTACCAATGGAAAAAATCACAGAACAAATCAATGCTAGCTTTTATCTGTAAGCAGGCTGTTCTGTGGGTTAAGTTCTGCTTTTTTGAATCAACAGGCTCCATTACTTCATCCTTCTGTCATGCACCAGGGCTGTCCCCCAACCCTGCTCTACTCTGACCTTGGGGTGAACACACAAAGAACAATCACTAGCTTAATTCTAGTTTCTCAAACATACATGCATTTGATAATACTAAGAAAGAGTATTTAACTAATTATATTATAATGATTACCTTATAGTTTGTCGCTCATAAAGCATTTTCACAACTTACCAATAAATAAAAGAGCTAGGATTTATGGCACCAAATTCCATGTTCTGGTATGTTAACATTTAGGGCCCATCTTGCTATGTGCATTTTATACCTCAGTGAAAAATAACACGAAAAATATATGGGACTGCCCTAAAAATAGGAATTTTTAAAAATTCCTATTTTTCAAATCCTTCTGTTCTTCCCCTGGGGTTTGTGCTCATTTATGGTCACTCCAGGTGTATCAAATGTCTCATTAAACTTCTACCTCCTGTAATACATAGTTTTATACCCTCAACTGGCTTATCAACAACAGTCTTCAAGACTTTTTGCTAAGCACTGAAGAGTCTGTTTTTAAATTTTTTTCAACTTTATTTATTTTGAGAGAGAGAAAGAGATCATGAGCAGGGGAGAGGCAGAAAGAGAGGGAGAGAATCCCAAGCAGGCCCCACACTGCCAGCACAGAGTCTGATGCAGGGCTCAAACCAGAGTTGGATGCTTAACTGAATGAGCCACCCAGGCACACACACCACCCCTCCCCCCCCACCCCTAAAGTTTATTTTTGAGAGAGACAAAGAGTGGGTGGGGAAGGGGCAGAGAGAAAGGGAAAGATAGAGAATTCCAAGTAGGCTCTCCACACTGTCAGTGCAGAGCCCAATGTGGGGCCTGAACCCATGAACTACAAGATCATGACCTGAACCAGAGCTGGATGCCTAACCTATTGAGCCACCTAGGAACCCCAAAGCTTTTTTTTTTTTTTTTTTAAGGCAGTTAATGTTTGGTTTAAAGAATATGACTTGACAATTAAAATGTTCAAGTTCTGGGGCACCTGGCTGGCTCAGTCAGTATAGCATGTGACTCTTAATCAGGGTCATGAATTCAAGCCCCACATTGGGCAAGGAGCCTACTTAAAAAAAAAAAAAAGAGAAGAAAAAAAAGTTCAAGTTCTATTTCATGCTATTGTAATTTACAAAATCTCTACTAAGTAAGATCTGAGATATTGTAAACATTTCTCTGCCTAGCCGAAGAGGAATTCTAAGACATTTATCATATTTCTCCTCAGTCAGTCACAATGTTAGGGAAATATAGAACTGTACAAATAGCTACATATCTATCTGTATGCTTATTTTGTCTCTAGGTCATGAGTGTTTATTAAACCATCATCTTTCCTTATTGGAAAGAACACCAACTACTGTGAAACTAAACCTAGGAGAGACTACACCTTGGGAGAAACAAAGAATGGGAAAGGACAAAAGAGTCACATGGGACACTCATAGTGGATCTTCCAAAATCACCCAGTTCTCTTATTCCCCTGAACAGAACCTTAAATCAGCAGTCATTACTTTGCAGAAATGAAATTACAACTGAAAATGAAAACCGAACTGTTAAAAGACCCAAAAAACCAGCCTTGTAAATTTTACCTCTAATGCCAAGGCGGTCTTGTCGTAAGCACAGGGTACTCTTTTCTGGATGGCTTTTGCAAAGACAGGTCCATTCTGTGTGGATGGCAAAGGGTTGATCGCTGCTCCAGGAGTACTGGAAACTGCAGGTAGAGGAGTTGTGGTCTGAGGTTGAGCATATGCATGAGCCGGTTCTGGGATTCCATAACTGTTGGAATTCCTATTCCCGTGCTTTCCATGTGGTGAGGACCTCACAAGCTTTTCAACATAAGGGACAGGAATCATCCCAATTCGGCCATCCTTGTTCCGGGCACTCCACCACTGTTCTTCAGGCTTCTCTATTATCACCAGGATCTCACCCTTTTTAAAGGGCAGGTCTTCGGCATCATTCCCAGGAAAATCATAGAGAGTCCGTACGTATTCCAGATTTTCTTCTGCTGTAGGCAGGTTGGGTGCTGATACAGATCCCATTGGTGGGCTCGGATACCTTAAGAGAGAAAGAACATTACTCTTAAGGGAAAGATATTACTCTATACCAGTGTTTGTCAAACTTTTAAATAAATCATTCTCCTCTATGATGAATTTTTTCCTTGCTATATTCTTAGTTAAGAAATTTTATCACACTGTTTTATGTTCTGCAGTTTGTTTTATTTTATTTTATTTTTTAACGTTTATTTATTTTTGAGAGAGACAAAGACAGAATGCGAGTGGGTTAGGGGGGCAGAGAGAGAGACACACACACAGAATCCGAAACAGGCTCCAGGCTCCGAGCTGTCAGCACAGAGCCAGACGCGGGGCTGGAACTCGTGAGCCACAAGATCGTGACCTGAGCCGAAGTTGGCCGCTCAACCGACTGAGCCACCCAGGCGCCCCTATGTTCTGTAGTTTGTATTGCAACAGAAGTTTAGCATCCTCAATACATCTTGTTAAATCACATGTCAACTGCATGCATCCAACTCTTGGTTTCAGCTCAGGTTGTGATCTCAGGGAGTTCAGGCTCCACATTGACAGGGGGGAGCTTGCTTGAGATTCTCTCTCTCCCTCTCTTTCTGCCCCTCTCCCGCTTATGCTCCCTTTCTTTCTCAAAATAAATTAACTTAAAAAATAATAATAAATTTTTAAAAATCCCACAGTTCCTGCCCTATTATGATAGGTACAATTCTCCTTTTCTTTTTACCCCCTCCCACTGGCCAAGTTTATTTCTTAAAAGAGTCTTGTGTATGCCCGTGGCAGTTTTTCTGCCTAATATCACACTACAGGTGTTTCCCATATCACTGATCTACAGGATTACTTTTATGGCAGGGCACCATTTCATTCTGTGAGCTTGCAACAACTTAGCATCCCCGTGTTTTTGGATACTTAGTTTTTCTTTCTCCCTATTTGATCACCAACATCATGAAGTCTTTTGAACTATTTTCTCCATACTAGATTGTTGTAAAGCCTAGATTTCCGATTAAAAAACATGGGCATTTTCATGGCCCTTGGTACACACTGCCACACTACTTTTCAAAAGGCAGTCTTCATAATTTGGCAAAACTTACATTTTTTATGTTCATTTATTTATTTATTGAGAGAGAGAGAGCAAGCCAAGGAGGGGCAGAGAGGGAGAGAGAATCTGAAACAGGCTCCATACTTTCAGCCCAGAGTCCTACTCAGGGCTTGAACTCACGAACTGTGAGATTATGACCTGAGTCGAAACCAAGAGTTGGACACTCAACAGACTGAGCCACCCGGGCACCCCCCAAACTTGTTTCTTTTTTAACGTAAATGACTTGCTTAATATAGTATGCGGACTACTGAATTAACAGTAATCAATATACTACACAACGGTGATTAGGAGACAGCAGGAGTAGCTGCAGGAGCAGCAACAGTAATAGAGCTGACATTTATTACCTATGCCAGGCACTATTTGCAGTCTATATAAACTTTAAATTATTTAATCCTCTCGTCAATTCTGTGAGTATCCCCATTTTACAGATGAGGAAGCCAATGCCAACTCAGGGTTAGATTTGTACTCAGGCAGTCTTGTTCTAGAGTCCTCACTCATAACCTCTAAGCTAGTCAGCCTCAGGAACAAACCCTGCATCTTTTGAGTGTATGGGAATCAATGTCGGATTGTATGTGAAACATGCACGACAGTTCCTGGCTGTTACTGAGCATCCAATTAGCTCCCCACCCCCACCCTCTTTAAGGTACACCCTGCTTCTATTTCAAAGGCCACAGACAATCTGTGAAGTCTGGGTGGTACTACATAAATCTCATATACCTTTACTAAAAACACAATCAGTTCCAAATCAGACCCCCTCCAAGGGTATTTTCATTGTCTGTGTACTTAAAAGTTAAAAGCAGTTAGTTCTACAACACAAACTGTGAGGACACTAATATAGCTTCAGTGGGGATTAACATTAATCAAATTCATCTACGTAGGTATCCACTGGACTTACTATGTACTAAGAACTTGGGAGACAAACAATGTATTAAAACCAAGTTCTTGCTCTTAAAAGACTGCCAATTTAATATAGGCAGAGACTAGAAGGCAACCAAAGCACAACGTGTAATTACTGTGGGTCATGACAGTAGTTGATAGGGTCAAGGAGTATTCAAAGGAAAGAGTGAGTTCTGTTAGGGGGCAGAACAAGCAAGGAGGTGATGAACGAATAAAAGCTGAAGACTAGCTCCCTTTGAAGTTGAAAGATTTTGTTGAAGACAGGCTTACATATTTTGGTTCTGTATCAGAAAAAGACTAGAGGCCCAAGAGTTCAAACACTCCCCCAGCCTCTCCACACCTCACGGGGCACGCTGCTCATTCCTTTAAGTACAGCCCAGGAGCTTTGCTGGCAAGGCCCTTGACGTTGAGGAATTTCTGTAAACCGTTGGTACATGTTTAAGGCTTTGCAGGCCTATGTCGTATATTCTTTTTTAATACAACTTTTGGAAAATACAATAACCATTCTTAGCTTCAGTACACTATACAAAAACTGAGTCTGGCCTAGGGACCTACAAACTATTGCCTCTGTGCCATTCAGTCTACTGTATTTTTTTTAAATAAATGAGACAAACTCATTCTTTTAAGTATTGTGTATGACTACTTTTGTGCTCTAAGGGCATAGTTGAGAAACTGTGACAGAAACTATATGGCCTACAAAGCTTAACATATTTTGGGTGCGTGGGTGGCTCAGTTGGTTGAGCGCCCAACTTCAGCTCGGGTCATGATCTCACGGTTTGTGGGTTCGAGCCCTGCGTCGGGCTCTGTGCTGACAGCTCAGAGCCTGGAGCCTGCTTCGGATTCTGTGTCTTCCTCTCTCTGTCCCTCCCCTGCTCACACTCTGTCAATCTCTCTCTCAAAAAATAAACATTAGGGGCGCCTGGGTGGCTCAGTCGGTTAAGCGCCCGACTTTGGCTCAGGTCACGATCTCACGGTCCGTGAGTTCGAGCCCCGCGTCGGGCTCTGTGCTGACAGCTCAGAGCCTGGAGCCCGTTTCGGATTCTGTGTCTCCCTCTCTCTCTGCCCCTCCCCTGTTCATGCTCTGTCTCTCTCTGTCTCAAAAATAAATAAACATTAAAAAAAATTTTAAAAAATAATAAAAAAATAAACATTAAAATAAAAATTAAAAAGCTTAAAATATTTACTATCTGGCCCCTTAAAGTTTGCTGATTCTTTGTCTAGATTACTTGGTTAAAAGAGCAGAGAGTGTTTTCATCTTTTAATACTTCTCTGGCGAGGGGGATATGCAAATCTGACAGAGATGGAAGATAGTTTCTACTTTCTCCACCATTATTATCGCTATAGTGACCATGGGGCTCGTCTCCTGATTCAGCACATGCACAGATCTTAGACACCAAATCAATCTCCCAGACATGTGCCTGACATAAATTCAAAGTCTTCCACCCCACATCCTCAAACTCATATATTCATCAAAATTTCCTGCAAATTACACATTAGTTCCACTGTAGACATGAAACCGTGATGACAGGACAGCTTATCTTGCCCTTTCTATTAGGCCCCACAGCCTAAACATAACATAAAATTGGGACAATTCACTGTTTCTCAATCATTTTGATTTATTCCTTGATCAAAACTGTAAAAGAGCAGCTTTCAACTCTTCTTTAAATTTTATATGTAAAGAGTTTCCCAATCCCATTCAAACACACTTAGACCCATGCTTCTCCCTGACTTATATAGCCTATAGCATATTGAATAAGAAGGCCCTGGATGACTAACTGGAAATTGCCTCTTCTTATCTAATGTCAATGAACCCCCTCTCCTTTAGATTAAAAGCATCTCAGCTTCATGTATAAAGCACAGATAAAACATTTTTTTTAAGCCTGACTGTTAATAAACTCTAAGGTTAAAATTTCTTTCTTCATGCAAAAGCAATACAACTTCTGGGAGGAGAGTTTCAAAGGTACTGGTAATCTAGTTTTTTAAAGGAGTCACACGGGGGCGCCTGGGTGGCTCAGTTGGTAAAGCATCTGACTTTGGCTCAGGTCACAATCTCAGTCTCAGATTTCAAGCCCCACATTGAGCTCTGTGCTGACAGCTCAGAGCCTGGGGCTGCTTCGGATTCTGTGTCTCCCCCTCTCTCTGCCCCTCCCCGCTCACACTCTGTCTCTCAAAAAAATAAATAAACGTTAAAAAAATATTAAAGGAGTCAATCAAATGGGTTTTGAAGATTTTTCTTATTATGTACACGTACATATTCTCTTTTATGTACAGAAATATTTCATAGTAAAAAGTTGGAAAACTAAACAAAATAGGTAAGAAAAACAATTCTAAGAAGACTGGCTAAGAACCTCTCTAGCGAAACAAGCACTGAATACTGAGAACCTCACCCTTCCACCCCTAGACATTCACAGCATCATTTATAGCTCTCTATGCCTGTGGCTGCCTCTCCACTCCCTTCCACAGCTCCTCTTCTGTTCACTCTGTGGATTCCCTAAATTTAGACTCCCAAATCTACATTTAGCCCCCAATTCTCTTCTCAATAACAAGCCCATCAGATTGCTAAACCTGGCTTCCAGTACACATCTCAAAAAGATTCTCCCTGCTGAAAACAATCATCCCCCCTCACCCTGATCAATTCTCTTCTATTCTCTCAAAGACACCACTGAATCATTCTTGAAGTCATACCTCTTCCCTCACCTTCTACATGCAATTGCCCAGCAACAACTGTTAGTTTCCACTTTATAGTCCCAAATGTCTTAGAGTTCAGCTTTTCACAATCTCTTCTCCTTTAACAGGCCTTCATTAGTTCCACATCCTAGACTCTCTCCCTACCCAGTCTCACACCAGAGCAGTTTCTAAAAAGTAAAACTGGCCATGGCAATTCTCTTCTCTCTGCACCTCCCCCACTCATGCTTGCGTGCTCTCTCTCTCAAGAATAAACAAACATTAAAAACAAAAAACCCAAAACAACTTTATTTTATTTTTTAAGTAGGCTCCATGCCCAATGTGGGGATTGAACTCATGACCTTGAGATTGAGAGTCGGATGCTCTACTGAGTCACCCAGCCATCAAAAACTTTAGATAGCTCCCACTGTTAAATTTATTCACAAAGCATAGGAGGCCTTTTACAATTTAGTATTTATTCTTGCTTTCTACCTCACTGCCCATCACTCATATTAATTACAACTGTGCCTTTCCCTAGCAGGCACTGCCACCACCTCTTCTTTCAAGCCTTCCCTGACCCCCCAGTTGATCATCCTTGCTTTTAAGTTCCCATGGTATTCTATTTTAACTTGTTCAATATACTGAGCTTCTTAAGGGCTAAAACCATGATTTACTCCCATTATATGCCTTGAGTCTAGTAGTGGGTTTTGGTATAGAGTAGGCTTCAATACAGTGAAATTCCTGCTAATAAAAATAAAATGCCAAAGACATAGAGAAGCATTTCCCATTACTGTCCCTATTCTTTTTTTTTTTTTTCCTTCTGAAAACACAAAAACTTCAGCACTCCAATTCCCTATATCTGGTTTAATTCTGTTATACAAAGAAATCCTGTATGCCACTTGGTTTGCTCTCCAAGCCTCTTCAGTTTACCACTGTTCCACTCATGCTCTCGGACGTCATTCCAGACTAGTTGCCACATGCCTAATGGCTCCACCTTATGTGGTATGATCTTAGCTCAGACTCTAAAATAATCTGAACTCCCACTAATCAGCACTGTTCCCTTTTACTTATCAGGAAAAACTAAAATATTTTAGCCTGAAGGAAACCTAGAAATAATCTAGTCCAACTCTTCAAGTCAAAAGAAAAATTCTATCTTAGGTTAAAAAAACAAATCTCTGTATTTGAGTCTTAAGAGAGAAAAATCACAAATCAAATGCCTACCAGTACTTTACATGTCACAACTCTTAACCGGGCAAACTTCCATTCCCAGCATAATGACAATGTTCTTGTATCTCATCTGAATCAAATTTAGAGGAGTTAACTACTGGTAAGAAGAAAACCAAAGGTTTATTCATGGTGCCAAATTCTATGCTAATCAAAATTACTGGTAATCTTTCTCCCCCAATCCTAATTATAAAAGTCCAGATTTTAGATCCCTCAAATATTTAGAACAGGGGATGTGGGAGGAGGTGTGACCATGATGCCCATGGCATCCTCTGGTCCATGCAAGGCTTGGCTTCTGCTTCACAGGTGGGAGGGCCCTCCTCTGGGCACTCAGACTAGGCTGGGCATCCTTTTCCAGCTACTCTATCATATTAGATAGCATGGAAATTGCCTTTAAAAAATCCCAGTACCAGTAATCTTCTCAAGAATTTGACAGGGATTATTTTGATTCAATGTTAGTTCTATGTTACCAAATACATGTAACATGCAACGTCTGTTGTGAAAATCAAATATTTTCTCTAAGGGTCAACTTGCCTCAATTAAAAAACTTTACTTTTCAGGATTTTTCTCCTAGCCTTCATATAGCTATATAAGCTAAGAACTGGAGATTTTATAAGCAAAGTAAGCTATACAAAACACAGTCTCTAAACCACAGGAAAACATATTTCATATCTAAACAATCCACTCAGGAATCTTCTGAAACATTCTGTTGTTAAACTGGAAATCACCTCCATTAAATTAAGAAGCACTAGCACTTACTAACTATAACTTAATGAACAGAATCTTAAAAATGTTTATACTCAAATAAGTTGGAGGTGAAAACCATCAAAGGTTTTGTTCACCAACTGTAATATAAAAAGTACACTCACATGCTGAAAGAGAATCCTTTAAGGTCACTCAAAATCAACAAAAGCCATCTGACAAGACATAACACCTTTTGGAGGTTTTTTTCTTAAATTAAAAACAAAATTTAATTTAAAACCCACCACAGGAATACCACAAATACAAAAAGGAATTAATAAGATAAACTGAGAAGATACAAAGTTACTAATGTATCAAGTCATTTTGGTTTCTTCCTTTCTCTTTCCTCATCATTCCCCACTCCCCTCCCATCAGCAACTCAATCTTAACTCCAAAACACGCACCTCCAAGCCATAGCTCAAGTCAGTCTATATGAACTATGACACCTATATGTTATCAGCCATGAACATTTTGCACCTGAATAGCAGTGACAACCCCAGAGGACTCCCCTGCTTCAAATTCCTTCCACGGGACCCACTGTGCTTTAATTAAAATCTAATTTCCTTATCTTGACCGTTGTATCTCATAACTCTTATTGGACCCCCTTATTTAAGCACCATACTCCCGGGGTGCCTGGGTGGCTCAGTCAGTTTTGAGAGTCCCTTTTGGATTTTGGCTAACGTCATGATCCTAGGGTCGTGGGATGGAGCCCTGTGTTGGGCTCAGCATGGAGTCTGCCTAAGATTCTCTCTCTCCCCCTCAGTTCCTCTCCCCAGTTTGAGCTCTCTAAAACAAAATAAAACAAAACAACAAAACTCTCACCACTACCAACCTACTATCTTTTTCACCTCCGGACTTTGTGTAAGCTCTTCCCTATGACTGGAAGGCTCTTCCCTTCTCTTAATCCAAGCCTTCCCAAGGCTTGCCTCTTCTCTACGCTTAGTTAACATCGTGTTTCTCTGACCACACTACATCAGGTAGGTCTCTTCTATTATATTCTCTCTGCCCAGCTGCATTTCCTTCATAGCATTTATTAATCTTGTATTTTATTTATTTTCCTAATTTTTAGTTGGTCTCTTCCACTAAAATATAAGTTCTATTATGGAAGAAGTATGTCTGCCATCCATTGTTCTCAACTTCTATCACTGACATATAATGCTCATAAACATTTGAAAATACAAAACTAAATGTTAAGGAACATTCCAATAAAAAAGATCAGACTAGGAAACAAGGACCAGTCCTCAAATTCTGAGGAAGTCATACTGTTATAATTTTTCACTAAGGAAAATTAAAAAGCTAAGGGGCATGAAACTTTGGCCTTAAAAGCTCAATTCTGACGCCTAAATAACTAAACCACTTTATTTATCTTGTTTGGATGTGAAAAGGCATTTTTAAAAAATGTTTATTTTTTAAAGAGAAACAGAGAGAAGGCTCATGCGTGGGTCAGGGCCACAGACAGGGGGACACAGGATCCGAAGCAGGCTCCATGCTGACAACAGGGCTCGAACCCACTAACCACAAGATCATGACCTGAGCCAAAGTCAGATGCTCAACCATCTGAACCACCCGGGCTGCCCTGGGTGTGAAGAGGCATTAAACTGACTTGCTTTTGGTCAAGGCTTTACAGGATACCTCTAGTTTTTTCTGAAGGTTGAAAACACATTAAACCAAATCGGCGAATTTCAAGCTTGAAGGACAGTCCAAAGATTAAGAAAGTAAATCCAGTCAGGATCTAATCCAACCAGCATTGTGATCACCGTCTGATCACAAGGAAAAACAAGAAACTAAATTACAGCAACATGCGTGGGGCAGAGAGCAAAAAGAGGGAGAAGGGAAAAACAATTAAAGCTGCAGTGTAAGCGGGAGGGCTTATTATTTGAGGGGCCTAGAACAGCAGTTAAGATTTCAATACGCGAGGAGTGGGGGTTAGGCAATCAAGGGAAGAGCCAATAGCCCCAGTTGGCTAGTGGGGCTGCACTAAAGGAAGAACAGGTAGGGGAGAGGGAGGAGGAAAGGCAGCAAAAACATAAAGTTATGTCTGGTATCTGGGAAGACACATGTATGAAAAATGCGGAGTTGTTTTTGTTGGTAATGGGAAGCCACTGCAGCATACTCCCTTTTCTCTCTAGGAGGGAATTCAACCATTTACTCACACTTTCTCAAACAGCTGTATTAATAGTATCTGTCACCTCAAAGCAAGCACAGTGCCTTTCACATAACACGGCTTAATAAATCCCTGAAATTAATGACATAATTCACCTCCATGAGTTGGAGAATTCACTTAAACATATTAAAAATCTCATTACAGTTGGTTCTAATATTCTCTCCAACCCCTTAGATCAGAATTATACTGTGCTCAAAGTTGACTGTAATAGCCAGCATCTTTGGGGACGTGGAGATTTCACTAATCAGATTCTTGGTGCCTAGGTCTTTATTATACACTATTTGATTTATAATCACTTTCTCCCAGTTTTTAAAGTCCATTTGGTTCAGCAGTTAATCTTACAGTCATGATACCGTCATGGCTTTGTTTCTTCTCTATCTTATTCCACAGAAGCAACACTTACGCCTGCAGTGGGGGTTCCTTAATTATTATAGCTTTTAATGGTTAAAGCTCAGAGCAACATCTTGCCAGCGAATCTATAAAATCAGAAACATTTCATTCCAAAAAACCAGTATCAGCACCCTATCCTTTTTAAACAGATGTTCAAAAAGCAAAATGGGCAGTAAAATACCTTTTATTAAAATAAAAATTCTAAGCAATTTCTTCAGTTCAAATTTGGCATAATTCAAATAAAAGTGAGAAAATACTAAAGACAAATTAAAGCAAGTAATCAAATAAAACAATGCACTTTACTTGAAAAGGAGGATGCTTGATGCTGGGAGTCACTTTGGGGGCCTAACTTTATTTATTTATTTTGGGGGGGCAGGGGAGAGGCAGAGAGAGAGGGAGAGCGGATCCTTAGCAGGCTGGGTGCTGTGAGAGCAGAACCCGATGCAGGGCTTGAACTCACAAACCATGAGATCATGACCTAAAGCTGAAGTTGGTGGCTTAAAAACTGAGCCAGCCAGGAGCCCTTGGGTGCTTAACTTTAATATTAAATCATTAGACTCAGAAATATCCAAAAAGCATATGTGAAACTAAACTTGCATAGAATTAAGAAAGTGTTGCTCTAAATTTGTCCTTTAGTAAGTAACATTATAGCCTTATCCCTCCTTAGAATTTAACCAGATTGATTTCTGACCTATTAATGATCCAGCTTGGGAGTAAACTATAAAATAAAAAGTTAAAAATATGTCCTAGATGAAACCAATACACCTTATTTTAAAATTTCTGTAATTAAAAAAAAAAAATTCTGTAATTATAAAACAAAAGGTGTCTGGCATTAATTCAAACCTGGCACCAAGGTATCAACATATAGTTCTGATGTTTCACAGTTAAAGGTTTTGTTTCTGAACGCTCAAGCATTTTCATTTGTCGATTGTTCCAAAGGCTGCAGTCCAAGAGTTCTAAAACTGGAGCAGGGAGTTGCAAGAACCTTGAGCAGTGTGCAAAATTGAGTGTACGGACATTTTTAGGGAGGGGGGAAAAGTCACGACTACTTTGAGATTCTCAAATAAGTCTGTGGTCCAAAAAAGGTTTAAAAACAACAATAAAACATTCTGCTGTAGTAGAATAAGCCAATAGATAATATGACAAAGGGCAAAAAAAGCGTGCATTTTAACTATGCAAACCACCGTTAAACATGTTTAAAACGCATCCCCGCATTCAGTGACCCAGATCCTGACACTAGCCTTCCGTTCAGAATGCCTTCTGGAAAATAATTGGGTTCAGAATGGGGTGAAACGGGTTCAATCGCCCCTCGCCGCACCCCCCTCCCCCAACTCTTCGATGGATCCCAAGCGGACAAGCCCCTGCCATTCTCGACTCTCCTCCGCGGTCGGAGTGGGCTGTGCGCCCGAGGACGCGGGCGCTCGCATACCTGGGCGCGGGCTCGATTAGGGTGGTGGTGTCCAGGTAGTGGATCTTGTAGAACTCCAGCAGGGCCGGCAAGTGGTCAAATTCCTGGTCCCCAATCTTAAAACGGCGGTTGGGCAGAGAGTTGATGATGTAGTGGGAGACCCGCGAGTTCTCGGACACGGACAGCACATAATCCCCAGGGCAGGTGGAGGAGTCGCGAACTAGGAACATACCGTGGCGCTGGCCCTGGAGCCGGGTCTGCGCCTCCTGGCGAGACACCGGCCCCATGTACCAGGCGGAGCGGTCTGAGGAGTCGAACCTGGCGGAGGACATGGTGTCGAGCCGGGGCTCTGCGGCGAGTCGGGGCGGCGGCTGCTCTCTTCTGTTCTGGACGCCTCTGCCCGACAGACGGCTTTGCGGCCAAGGAAGGGCCTCTTGGCACACCTCGAGGAGCGCTTAGAGGGCCGAGCCACCTTCCTCTCGGCTCCGGGCCCGCAGCATCCTCCGCCGCCGCCCGCCTGCTCCGGGGCCGCCTTACGGAGGGAGCCGGCCCGGGGAATGCGGAGCAGAGCCCGAGGTCGGGGCGGGCGAAGCCGAGCCGCAGCGGAGGCCGCCCCGGGGTTCTCGGGCTGCCCGGAGTACCGGGGTACCTCCAGTCACTCCTGGCCTGGAACGCGCCGACTCCGCGCCCCCCCCCCCCACGACTCTGCACCGAAACCCGCCGCCACGCAAAGAACCGGACTCCTAAAAGCGTCGCGCCTCCGGGGCGGCTTTGCCGAGCCCGTTCCCAAGAGCCACAGCAACAAAATGGCGGACGCAGGAGAAGCGGCCGGCCACCTCCCCCTCAGCTCAGCGCACTCTCTCTGCGCACGCGCGGGCTCCGGCTCCCAGCTGCCGCCTGGGCCCACCCCTTGTCGTCGCCCGGCGCGGCCAATCAGGAGCACGGTCGTGACGGTCGGGGCGTGCGCCACTCGCGGCCGCTCCCGCGTTCCGGGAGGAGGCGGGGGAGGCGGGGGAGGTGGAGGAGGCGGTGGTGGTGGCGGCCACTCCCTTCTTCCTGGGCTGCGGTGCGCCGCCGGGGGCGCTGCCGCGGCCGGCTCTCCCCGCGCTGGCAGGAAAACAGCTGGAGACTAGAGGGAGCGGCATTTCGAAAACCTGCTCTGGGAACAAAGCATTAACGTACACGCCGAATCTCTGGCCATGGAGGCGTGGCACTGAGGTGACCTGGCCGGCCTAGGGGCTCAGGGGGACCCGCCCTGAGGGATACCGATGGGCGGACAGGCCCAATGGGTCGAAGTGGTTCTGGAAGGAGATGACCGCGGGGGCTGAGGTGACCAGCAGACAGGGACGAGGTGGCCTCGACCCGAGGTGGCCCGATAGGTTAAGGGACCCAGAGTGGCCAGGAGACTCGACAGGCAGCATTGGGGGGTTGTGGAGGTTATATCGAAAGGAGTAAATGGTCTAGGAAGTCCACAGTCTGGTGCAGTGTGGCCATCATTAATTAGCGCTTGATTGATACAAGTGAAATGCAAACGCCTCCGGGCGTGGCCTGAAGACCTCATCTGCTCTGGATTCTGCAGCTTTTCTGAATCTCCCAGTCCTTGGCTGACCCTACTCCCGCCAGGACCTCCTAGCCTGTTTCCCCGCCCCGCCCTAGAATGAAATTTTAAGAGAACAGGGATCTTGTATGTCTTGTTCACTTCTGGACCTAGCACAATGTCTGGACCTGAACTGATGCTCAAATATTTATTGAATGAATGACTGTTCAGAAAAACCACCAGGTTACTGGTGCCTGATTTATTGGTAGCACCATCCCTGGAACTGGACAGACAAGAAAGCATGTCCAAAAAGGGAGACGCAGGCAACACAAACCCATACTTAGATCCCTTTGTCAATGGAATTTCATTTGGGCTGTTTGCATCCAAGTTGATCATATACTGAATTCTAGGGTGATAGGTGATATCTATCTTAGAGTAAGCTAAAGGGGAAATGTCAAGGTCTAGTGCCTTTTGTGACATAGCATAAGCAGGTTTTCATCTTCCAAAAACTGTCATGACTCAGGTACAATTTGAATAGCACAAAATTTGAAGATGACTGTTGGGATTCAAATCTTGCTCCATTGACTAGCTGGGTGACCTTGGACCAATTACTTAATCATTCTATGCCTCATATATTAAACAAGCTAATACTTGTAAAGTGCTTAGAATAGTGCCTGGCACATATTAAACATCATATAAGAGCTTTTAATTATTACTATTCAGCCTCTATCTGGGCTTCTGCCTCCATAGCCTAAAGGTGTGCAGATCTTTCAATGGGTGGATGAGGGTAGGGAGAAAAATCTCCATTTGATTTTCTGGCTACCTTTTCTTACCAGATTTTACCACTTCATCATCAGCCACTCTTTGCCCAGCCTTTATTTGGATTCTACCCTTACTTTGAAACTGACCTTTGGAAATCATCACTGATCTCCACTGAACCTAGCATTTTCTTTGATCTACCTGGCCCTATGTGTCTATACTGAAAATCTGTGGAAAGAATCCCTTTTTTTTTAATTTTATTTTTTTAAGCTTCTGAGCCACTAATACAATTTTTTCTTTCTCTTTAATATACTTGTTTGTTTTCTGTTTTGTTTTTTAACTCAGAACCCTGAGATCAAGACCTGAGCTGAGATCAAGAGTCAGATACTTAACCTACTGAGCCACTCAGGTGCCCCTCTTGGTCTTTTTTGATAGCACTTTTGTCTCCAGCCTCTGTGTGTAGAAGCTCAGTGCTTAATCTCTCTACAGCCTCTCCTTTGGTAGGCTAATAATGAAGGCTGTAGGAATCACCTGTTTATTGGTGACACGGAAGCATGTATATTCTAAAAGTAGAACAGAATCTGACCACACCCTATAATTTCTACGCAAACTCTATGGTCACAGCCTAAATTCTTATCACTTTCTGTTGTGATTGTTTATAAACATCTCTCTGGTCCTAATCAGAATGTCTTGAAGGCCTCCTTTACTATTACTTTTTGTATTCCCAGTGCCCAACACAGTGCCCAGCACATAATATATACTTAAAATAAATGGTTTTTGAATGTAGGTGGATAACGATGAGAAGAAGCCAGAGCAAAGATTTATTGTAGTAAAGGTAATGTGATTTTTGTCACTATTTCCTGTTAATTAACATAATAAATGTATTTAAAATAGGTCTTTGGACCTGAGGTTTATTTAACCCTGTATCTACCCTTACGTTTTATCTTCTGTTTGGATTAAATTGTGCCTCTCAGCTTCCCCTTTTCTGTCAATAGCCATCAGTGTTTTCCTAATGCACAGACTCAAATCTGAGTCATTTTGTACTTAACTAAATAACTCAAAAATACCTAATTTATATAGTGTTTTCCAATTCACAAAACTGTGCATAATACATTGTTTTACTCCAACCAAAGTCCCATGAAATCGTTTTTTATAGATGATCCAGAAGCTCAGAGAGGTTAAGTGACTTGCTGACATAAGTTATTATAAATTACATAATTTGCAAGAGGCAGAGCTGGCACTCCTGAGCCAGGTCTCCTGACTCAGAGTCAGTCTCACTTTATTGTTACACAACTGCCTATAATTTAGTCCATTTTCTTTGTTTTGCTGATCAGGAAACTGAGGTCTTCCAATGTAAAATTTAACACCAGGAAGGAATATCAATCTTATAATACAGAGGAGTGGTTGGACTTGTCCCTCTTTTTGGATTTCAGATAGCACCATCATTCAGCTGCCAAAGTGCCATGATCCCCTCTTGAAAAATTTATATTACAGATGGATCAAAATGCCTCTCCTTTTGCTTCAAAATAGTCCCCTGGGGGATGGAGTATGGACCGGACAAAGGTGGAAATAAGAATGCCCTTGTGTTGGTAACTGTTGAAGCTAGGTAACAAGACGTGTGTTTGGGGCAGGATGGGGAGGATGAATTATAGTATATTCTATTTTTTTATATGTATGGAATTTTTCATAATAAATTTTTAAAAGTGCTTTACTTTCCCTTAGTACAGCTGAGACAAGCTTTAAAACAAATTCCAGGGGCACCTGGGTGGCTCAGTCGGTTGAGTGTCTGACTTCAGCTCAGGTCATGATCTCGTGGTTTGTGGGTTCGGAGCCCCGCGTTGGGCTCTGTGCTGACAGCTCAGAGCCTGGAGCCTGATTCAGATTTTGTGTCTCCCTCTCTCTCTGCCCCTCCCCTGCTCATGCTTTGTCTCTCTCTCTCTCTCAAAAATAAAATAAAAACATAAAAAAATTTTTTTTAATTCCAAAAAATGTTTCTAGATGCTAAGATATAACAAAATGGAAGTGAATGGAGAAGCACAAGGAAGCATTAAGAAAAAAAGGGAGAGGTTGCTGTAACATAAAGATTTGTGATTCTGCCAGCTTGCTCATTCCCAGGGTTTCCAGATGGCATTACACTTAGATTTTTCTTCTAAGATAATTACAATCTAGTCTCAAAGGACTGACAAAGCTTTTCAAGTACCTTGTCCAGATCCCTTACTTCCTAGCCCTGAGGCTGCCTCTGTGCAAAGGGCACAATCTTGGGACAACCTACTGTTGACTTTGTTCTCCCCTATCTGGACAGGTCCAATCCTGATGATGGTTAAAGCCAGGTAGTCTTCCTATGTTGCTGCCTTACTGAGGACATGAGAAGAGCAAGGGTCTGTCCCTTTCTCCTGCCCTTGATTCTTTTCTATCAATGATTCTGAGAGAAGAAGCTTGACCATGTAGGTATGCATACTTGATATATTTACTTCACTGACTTGATAAGGTCAGCAGTTCTCAGATGCTTTCTCCACAAGGATTGGTTGACCTGTTGAATATCTACTGCATTTCTTAACCTAATTTTTTGAGATATTTTCCTCCTATGCAATAAATTTTCTCTTATCAGTTGTTCTCAGTCACTATTCCCCCATGTTTTACACACACACACACACACACACACACACATATATACATTTTTTTTTTTGAGAGACAGCACAAGTAGGGGAGAAGGGCAGAGGGGGAGAGGGAGAGGGAGAGAGAGAGAGAGAGAGAGAGAGAGAGAGAGAGAGAGAGAGAATCTTAAGCAGGCTCCACACTCAGCATGAAGCCCAACAGGGCTCAATCCCATGACCCTGGGATCATGACTTGAGCCAAAATCAAGAGTTGGACACTCAACTGACTGAGCCACCCAGGCAGCCCTACATGTATTTCTAAGTTTATCTCCCTAAAACAAAAAAAGGAGCTTATTAATGATTTGCTTTTTTCCCCCTCCTATTACTTTCCTACTACAATACTAATAATGTTCATATCCCCCTCACAATTTTCCATACCAAGCTATTTAAAATATCAACGTAATAATCACTTCTTTCACGGGGTGATATCTTTGAACTAGACTTAGTTGCCATATCCAGAAGCTCTATTGGCCACTATAGAAAGCACTGGCCCGACCTTATTCTAGTGTGGTTTTTATTTTTTTTAAGTTTTCTTTTCCTTTTCTTTTTTCTTTTCTTTTTTTTTTTTTTTTTGTAATCTCTACACCCAACATGGGGCTCGAACTCATAACCTTAGATCAAGGGTCACACACTCTTCTGACTGAGCCAGCCAGGTGCCCTTTTCTAGTGCTTTCAAGTGTGGTCATGTTCTCCTTGCCATTTTCTAACATAGTTATAATTGCTGTGTCACCTCTCTTATATAAGTCCACCTTCTTATCATTTAGCCACTTGTGGGCTGGAAGGCAAATTTTCTTGTTTCCCCTGGATTTTAAAGCATTCTGGAATGCCATTAGAAAATTCTGAGCAGGATGACCCTTTCACTAGAGGGCACTGATTCCCTTTCACACTTAGCTCAAAGAAACCAATTGTACTCAATTCTTTACACTGGGGGTATGTCACCAAATTTTTCCATAAATGGTCAGATAGTAAATATTTTAGGCTTTGCAGGCCAAGAGGAAAGGCAATATTATGTAGGTACTTGTGTAACAAGAGGAAAAAAATTTCCCACAAATGTTTTAAGTGAAATTCAAAATATGATAGCAATTGAGTATAACTTCTTTATACTCCAGGTATGCTAATGAGAAGAATGGAATTCTTTTGTTTGGGATAATATTTTGCTTAATTAGGCTCAAAGTTAGTGTTCCCTATCATCAAATATTGAGCTATAAATGCTGATTTGTAATGATACTACATGTTTCATCTTTGAAAATGTCTCCATCCAGATGGTACTGCCAGTACTGGTGTTGGTCCATGAGCATGATTTTAATTGAGCATTTTATTGTTGGAAGACATATATAGGATTCTGTTAGATTCTTCTGATGTTTGTCGTTTAGCTTCTTGTTAGTTACAGATTAGTCATTTCCATTTGAAGGTTAGGTGGAAGCTCCTCTGTTGCACAATGAAATGGATTTTGAAATATGGAAATTTCCACTGCACTTGACATCAAGGTCTGGCAATATTGCTTCTTCTAATTTTTGACATTACAGGAAGTATATAAAGCTGTTTTACATTATTTGTGATTCAAAACATTATTGTCAAAATGACTTTGTTACAGTACACATTTCACATATAAGCACTGCTTTGCTCTGTAATTTTAGGTTGAATTCATTGAGAAACACTATCAAGCCTGTAGCAAAAGCTAATTTCCAATTCTTCAGTAATGATGGTTTGGAATAGTTCTCTGTTCTGAAAAATTTCAATCTTGGCTCTAAGCTGAAAAAAAATTGCTGTAAAATGTTACCACTGCTAAGCCATCAAAATGATTTGTAGTAGGGCAAGTCAGGATATTCAGCTTCTATCTTTGACAAAACTTCATAGACCTGATGATGGTTAGGTACAAAAGCCTGCCCCTCAGGCCTACACTTCAAAATAAGCAGGTGAGCTGCTTTTACTTTATTTTATTTATTTATTTTTTTAAATGCTTATTTATTTATTTTGAGAGAGAGATCATGAGTGGGGAAGGGGCAGAGAGTGAAGATCCCAAACAGCCTCTGTGCTGTCAGTGCAGAGCCCCATGTGGGGTTTGGACTCATGAACCATAAGATCATGAGCCAAAATCAAGGGTTGGATGCTTAACCAACTGAGCCACTCAGGGCACCCGAGCGTCTTTCACTTTAAATATTGGCTGCATGGGCTGCCTCTGAGCTGGGAACTGGGGTAGGTAGGTCCAACCCCACAGGCCCTTTAAGAGCTATCTCTCAGATCGCTACAATCTTGTGAGTCTGGGGATGTGAGCTACACTGTTTTTCAAAGTTAGGTATTTTGGGGGCTTGTCTCTCAGGTGCAGGTCCTAAAAGTTGAGGTACCTGACATGAGGCTCCTCAGGGAAAAGCTGTGGGATTTGAGTTTTCTCCTAGTTGTGGCTTGCTGCACAGGAGTGGGGTTTATGGCAAAATTGTTTCTCAGCTTCTCCTACCTGCTTCAGTGTGGTTTTCTTCTCATTTGCCTCAAGTGTAGTTGCCATTCAACAAGCCTTTAGGTTTTTTAAAGAGGAAATCGTTCCATATGTTGCCGTAGACTCAGTAAGTCTGTGGGAGGAGGCGAGTTCAGGATCTTCCTGTACCACCATCTTGAACCAGAACCTGTCTTGTTTTTAATTGACTATTGATGATACTCCCAGTGTCTTCTAATTTTTGAGCAAGTGTTCTCACTGAATGACTAAGCGTCTAAAATGAGTGTATTTTCTCTGGACATATTTCTTTGCCTGCTACAATGAAACACAATTTAATTAGCATTAGTAAGCAGCTTTCTTTGGCTAACATGAGCCACTTGGAAACCTACTTTGCTTGCAACTTCATTTTCATTTGTTTTTGTGAAGAAATTCTGATGAGAAAACTCTCAAATTTTCTGACTGTTGTTTTCCTGTGAGTTGGGGACACTGTGATGACCGCTTAGTGTAAGGTGATTTACGTTAGCACAGATAGAGCATCACTGTATAATAAACCCAGTGTGTTGCCATGTAATTCATTAACAAAAATCTACTGTCCACTTTGCCCTAGAAATGTGATATTCAGAATTTGCCTTTCTTCTTTTCACAATGGATGTGCACAAGCAGTAAAAACATAAAATGCTGTGCTACAATGTCAACACATGGCATTTGGAACTGTTGAGCTATAATTGTATCATGGCAATTTGTAGGGCACAGAGCTGAGCAGAGAGCAAAGAGATAAGAGTGCCATTTAGTCTCTATCCCAACAATTCAACTCTGCCATTGTAGTAGGAAAGCAGCCATAAACAACATGTGGGTTTATCCCAATGGGTATGAGTATAGATTTATTTCAATAAAACTTTATGGACCCTGAGATTTCAATTTCACCTAATTTTCATGTGTCATGAGATATCCTTCTTTTGATCCCCTCCCTGCCACCATTTAAAGATGTAAAACTATTCTTTGGCCAAAGGCCATACAAAAAGCCAGTGGGCTACATTCAGCCCATTGGACATTGTTTGCCATCTTCCATATTGAACGTGTGTGTCTTTGTCCTGTTCCCAGTGGGACCCAGGATTTTTTAGAATCACTGCCACAACTTCTATAGGCCTACTCTCCCCTGAGAAAGGCCCCTCATTACAACCTCACACCCATGATAAATAGAGTCAGTGTTTGTTTGCATCTTACTCTATCTCTACGTCTGGCCAGTGCCCTATTTCATAGCATTCAGCCCTAGACAGCCTGGCACATGATCCATGGTTACATCCCACAGCACTGTCAACATTTATCCAGATGGAGTTCCTTCATCTAGGGACAGTATTCCACCCATAACGGGGTTTTGAGCCACCAGAGTTAGGTTCTAGGACATAGAGAAAAGACCAAAAACTACCCACACCCACAACACAAAAGCTGCAGTTGACCCTTGACCAACATAGGTTTGAACTGCAGAGGTCTGCTTATACACACATGGATCTTTGTCAAAAAATACAGTACAGTACTACAGAAAATGTATTTTCTCTTCCTTAATATTTCTTAAACAATTTTTTTTTCATTTATTTATTTTTGAGAGACAGAGACAGAGTGTGAGTGGGAGAAGAGCAGAATGAGAGGGAGACACAGAATCCAAAGCAGGCTCCAGGGTCTAAGCTGTCAGCACAGAGCCCGATGTGGGGCTCGAACGCACAAGCTGTAAGATCATGACCTGAGCCAAGGTTGGACGCTCAACCGACTGAGCCACCCAGGCGCCCCTCTTCCTTAATATTTCTTAATAATTTTCTTTAGCTTCCTTTGTTGTGAGAATACAGTATATAATACATATAACATACAAAATACATGTTAACTATGTGACTGTAAGGCTTCTGGTCAACAGTAGCTATTAGTAGTTTTCAGGGAGTCAAAAGTTACATGTGGATTTTTGCCTGCACAGGATTTTTAACTAACTCCCACATTGTTCAAGGGTAAACTGTGCCTCTCTGAGACTGAGACGGATGTAAAGCAGTGATTCTTAAACCTTGCTGAACATTTGTTCATCTGGGCAGCATAAAAACAAACAAACAAAAAACAAAAAAAAAACACAACACTCAGGCCCCATCTCAAGAGACTCATTTAATTGACCTGGAGAGACCTGAGTTATATTTAAAAAGACAAACAACCAGGTAATGCATCCATATGGTTCAAATGAAAAAAAAAAAAAATTAGACACCTATACCATCTATCTTGGAGGCCCCTATAGTTTACTACTTTTATTTGCCTTTTGTGTATTACACAAGTGATTCATTATGCAAGTAAAGGAAACATTATATCCATGCTTCTGCATCTGGCTTTTAAAAAATTTAATAAGGGGCGCTGGGTGGCTCAGTCGGTTAAGCGGCCAACTTCGGCTCAGGTCATGATCTCGCGGTCCGTGGGTTCGAGCCCCGCGTCAGGCTCTGTGCTGACAGCTCAGAGCCTGGAGCCTGTTTTGGATTCTGCGTCTCCCTCTCTCTGACCCTCCCCCATTCATGCTCTGTCTCTCTCTGTCTCAAAAATAAATGTTAAAAAAAATTTAAAAAAAAAATAAAAATAAATAAAAATAAAAAATTTAATAATATATCTTGGAAACATTTCCATTATCAGTATGTAGAGGTGTTCTTTGTTGTTTGTTTTTACATTTGCATACTATTCCACTGTGAAGATATACCATAGATTATTTAACCTATCTCTGTAGATGGATATTCAAATTATTCCCAAGTTCTTATTGTTATAAACAGTACCTCAGTGTATAACTTTATATGCATATAATTTCATAAGTATGCAGGTGTTTTAGTTTGGGCTGCCATAATAAACTACCAAAGACTGAATGGCTTATATGTAAAAAATTATTTCTCACAGTTCTGGTGGCTGGGAGGTCCAAGATCAAGACATCCACAGATCCAGTGTCTGGTGAGAGCCCACTTCCTAGTTCCTGTGTCCTCACATGGCAGAAGGAAAGGGTGAGGGAATTCTCTGGGGTCTTTTTGATAAAGGCACTAATTCCATTCATAAGGGCTCCACCTTCATGACCTAGTCACCTCTCATAAGCGCACTTCCTAATACCATCACATTAAGGATTAGATTTCAGTATATGTATTTTGGGGGGCATTAAACATTCAATCTGCAATAGTAGGTTTTTCTGTAGAATGAATTCCTAAAAGATTAAAGGATAAATGGTACATACGGTCAAATTTCCTTTCTTGAACATCATACCATTTTGTCCTTCAGCAGTAACATAGAAGAATGCCTCTCTCCCCACAGCCTCATTGACAGTGTATTAGACTAGCCCGGACTCATGTAGCAGTGACTTAACATAATAAAGGTTTATTTCTGACTTATAAGCAGACAGGGCAGTGTTCCTCTGTGCAGCAACTCAGCAATCCAGGCTGGTGGAAGCTCCACCATCCTGAAGGTACACCAAGTGGAACAAACACTTGACCTTCTCCCTCGGTAGTTGAATTTTAGAACTGGAGAGTCTCTTTCATTTCAGAACACCAGCTATTAAATGCTTCAGCCCAGGGGCGCCTGGGTGGCTCAGTCGGTTAAACGTCCGACTTCGGCTCAGGTCATGATCTCACGGTTCGTGAGTTCGAGCCCCGCGTCGGGCTCTGTGCTGACAGCTCAGAGCCTGGAGCCCATTTCAGATTCTGTGTCTCCCTCTCTCTCTGACCCTCCCCTGTTCATGCTCTGTCTCTCTCTGTCTCAAAAATAAATAAACGTTAAAAAAAAATTAAAAAAAAAATGCTTCAGCCCAGAGGATGTATGTTAATTCTATTTGCAGAATTATGAATCAGAATGAGTCACATGCCAAGCCTCAATGAAAGGGGACCAGGGAATTGAATCCCCATATCCTCAGAAGTAGAGGAGAAGTAGAAGAGAATATTGGTGAAATTGTATGTCCAAATTTTAAAGCTTTATTAAAAAATTATTTAAAATTTAGTTTTATTTTTTTAATGTTTATTTATTTTTGAGAGAAAGACAGAGAGAGACAGAGACAGAGCATGAGCAGGGGAGGGGCAGAGAGAGAAGCGAAGCAGGATTCAGCTCTGAGCTGTTAACACAGAGCCCAATGCAGGGCTCGAACTCACAAACCATGAGATCATGACCTGAGCCGAAGTCGGATGCTTAACCAACTGAGCACCCAGGTGCCCCTAAAATTTAGTTTTAACATACAGTCATTTAAGCATCTGACTCTTGCTTTGGGTTCAGGTCATGATCTCATGGTTCATGAGTTTGAGCCCCACGTTGGGCTCTGCACTGACAGTGTGGAGGCTGCTTGGGATTCTCTGCCTTCCCCTGCTTTCTCTCCCTCTCTCTCAAAAATAAATAGGGGCGCCTGGGTGGCTCAGTCAGATAAGCGCCCAACTTCAGCTCAGGTCATGATCTTGCAGTTCATGAGTTTGAGCCCTGCTGTCAGCACAGAGCAAACTTCAGATCCTCTGTCCCCCTCACTCTCTGCCCCTCCCCCACTTGCACAAGAACTCTCTCTCTCTCTCAAAAAAAAAAAAAACACAAACATATAAATAAATAAATAAATAAATAAATAAATAAATAAATAAATAAATAAATATTTTTTAAAAAGCCTCTTGTGGTTTGTTTCCCTCCCTCCTCTTCCCCTGCCCCCTCATATGTTCATCTGTTTTGTTTCTTAAATTCCACATGTGAGTGAAATTGTATGGTATTTGTCTTTCCCTGATTGACTTATTTTGCTTAGCATAAGACATAGCTCCACCCATGTTGTTGCAAATGGCAAGCTTTCATTCTTTTTGATGGCTGAGTAATATTCCATTGTATATATATCCTACCTCTTCTTTATCCATTCACCAGTCAATGGTATATATCTGACTCTAGATCCTTGCAACTTATATGTGAAAAAAATGTTCAGAGTAGTTTTATTTTACCTTTTTCATATTAGGAATGAGATTGAGCAACTTCACATATGTTTAAGGACCACCTTCAATAGTTTTTAAAACTCCAGCTAATCCTAATGTACAATCAGACTTGCACCTCCTGGGGCTTTCCTTCTCAGTTTCAATTTTTCATCTGAGAGAAACATCTTTTCCCCTCCGTGATTCATAGGACAGTGGTGACTGACCCTGTGAGAACTTGACCTATAGCTGAGATCCCACCTTTTTAGTAATACTGATAGTTTGATTCTCATTATAAAATAACTTTCAATTCATAACCATAGCATTCATGCCATATAGCCATACCATCATAGGAGGTATATGGTTATTCTGTAACAGTCAGAGTGAGAACTAGAAATCTTTGCATAAATACAAGACTCAGTGCTTACATGTGAGGAGTCTTGTGTCAACCATCTTTATTTGAGGAAGTACCTTGTAACTGCTCTTCACTGTACTCTCATCTCTGTAAGGATAAAATCTGTGAATGATGCAGACAGAAGACAGGAGACTTCAATCCCAAATTCCCCTTCCCTAAAACAAGACTAAAATCTCAAAAGCTGCTATAAAATCATGAACACTTCTTTTCAACATAGGTCCCCGTTTCCACATTTTTATTTCCTACCCATTATAATAGTGGCTCCCCTGGCCATCTTTGCTTCTGAAAAAGACGACTTTGTGTTTGTTTAAACCCCCAGATCACCTAGGATTATCCCACTCCATTCCTCATGCAAAGTCTGTTCAAAAAGCCGTCCATAGGGGCACCTGGGTGGCTCAATCGGTTGAGTGTCCGACTTTGGCTCAGGTCATGATCTCATAGTCTGTGAGTTCGAGCCCTGTGTCAGGCTCTGTGCTGCCGGCTCAGAGCCTGGAGCCTGCTTCAGATTCTGTGTCTCCCTCTCTCTCTGCCCCTTCCCCAATCACCCTCTGTCTGTCTTGTCTGTCTCTCTCAAAAATAAGTAAACATTTAAAAGAATTAAAAAAAAAAAAGCAGTCTACACCTCCTGGGGTTAGGCAATCCAATCTATCAGTCCATACCTGCAATACTAGAGTGACTCAGGGATCTTAAAAAATTTACTCATCAAGGATTCATGGCATAACCATTGTAGCCAGGCAAGCTTTGTGCTGTAATAATTAGGAACCCTGATTGAAAATAATTTAAGCAGTAAGGGCATTTGTCATTTTCCACAACACAAAGTCTGTAGTAGGGCAGCTCCAGATGCAGGATATCCAGACCCTAGGTCTGCTTCTCTGTGATTTTCTTGGTTCTAACCACCTTCAGATTTTGGCTTCTTTTTCTGGCTGGTGTCCAGATGTCTGCAAGCACCCCAGGCCTCACATCCAGTCATGACACTGCCAGTGGAAGAAGGACTTTTTTTTTTTTTTTTAGTAAGCTCCACACCCAACGTGGGTGAACTTGAACTCACAACCTTGAGATCAAGAGTCTGAAGCCCCACCAATGGAGCCACCCAGGTGAACCTTGTGTTCCTTTTTAAGAGCAAAGAGCACTTCCTCCAGAAGACTTTCAAGAGATTCCCCTTCCCATCCCCACCCCACTAGGTCACGTGTCCACTCCTAAAGCAAGCACCAGCAAGAATAGGAGAGCCGTGCCTGACTTAGACCAAACGTGACTGTGGCTTTGTCATCGGGAAGAAGAAAAAATGTCTAGGTAGCCATTCAAGCAAATGTGGACTAAAACCTCTCCTTACTGGAATTCAGAAAAAGCAGACAAGATCCTGAGATAATGGACATTTAAATGATGAATAAACTCAGCACACATGATGTGCATGGCCGTGTGTGGTGAGGCTCAACCTAAGGAAGGAATAAGAACTAAGCTATCATCAGATTTTAACCTGGCTCAATAGCATTCCTACAGAGAGAGAATGGGGTTTTCAGTTACAATGAGAATTTCACATTTCTCCCTGAGTTTTATTGAGATATAATTGACATATAACATTGTATTAGCTTTAGGTGTACAACATGATTACATACATGTATATATTGGGAAATGGTTAACCACAGTTAACATCCATCACCTCATGGAGTTATGTTTTTCTTGTGAGAACTTTTAAGATTTACTTTCAAATATACAATATAGTATTATTAACTGTAGTCACCATTCTAATATTTACTTTTTGGGGGAGTGCAAGTGGGGGAGGGGCAGAGAGAGGGGGGACAGAGGATCTGAAGTGGGCTCTGTGCTGACAAGCTGACAGCAGTGAGCCCAATGTGGGGTTTGAACTCATGAACCACAAGATCATGACCTGAGCTGAAGTCGGACGCTCAACTGAGTCACCCAGCTGCCCCTGGAGTCACCATTCTATCCATGACATCCCCAGAACTTATTTATTCTATGAGTAGAAGTTTATTATATCTTTTGACCACCTTCACTCATTTCACCCATTCCCCACCCCTGCCTCTGGCAACCACCAAACTTCTCTGTGTCTGTGTTTATTTTTTAAGATTCCATGCATAAGTGAGGTCATATGATCTTTATCTTTCTTTCTGTGATTTGTTTCACTTCACATAATGCCCTCAATGCCCATCCATGTTGTTACAAATGGCAGAATTTCCTTCTTTTTTCTGGTTGAATGCTATTCCACTGTGTGTGTGTGTGTGTGTGTGTGTGTGTGTGTGTGTGTGTGTGTGTATCACATTTTCTTTATCCATTCATCCATTGATGAACACTTAGGTTCTTTCATGTCTTGACTGTTGTAAATAATGCTGCTATGAACATGCAGGTGCAGATACCTTTTTGAGACAGTGATTTTGTTTCCTTTGGATAAATACCCAGAAGTGGAATCACTAGATTACATGGTAGTTCTATTTTTATCATTTTTTTGGTAAAGATTGTCTTTAATTTTTTTTTTTTTTTGAGAGACAGCATGTGAGCAGGGGAGGGGCTGAGAGAAAGGGTGAGAGAGAGAATCCCAAGCATATTTCATGCTTATAGTGCAGAGCCCGATGGTGCTCAATTTCAAGAATCATGAGATCATGACCTGAGCTGAAATTAAGAGTCGGACGCTTAACTGACTGAGCCACCCAGGCATCCCCCCATTCTATTTTTAATTTTTTAGGGAACCTCCATACTGTTTTCCATGGTGACTATACCAATTTACATTCCCACCAACAGTGCAGAAAGGTTCCTTTTTCTCCACATCCTTGCCAACATTTGCTTTTTCTTGTCTTTTTATAATTGCCACCCTAACAGACATGAGTTGATATCTACCTCATTGTGGTTTTGATTTGCATTTCCCTGTTAAGTGATATTGAGTACTCTTCTTTATTACTTATTTTTTAAAGTTAATTTTTGAGAGAGAGAGAGAGAGAGAGAGAGAGAGAGAGAGAGGCAGAGAGAAATGGAGACACAGAATTTGAAGCAGGCTCCAGGCTCTGAGCTGTCAGCACAGAGCCTGGCGTGAGGTTTGAACTCACGGAGTGCGAGGTCATGACCTGAGCCAAAGTCAGATGCTAAACCGACTGAGCCACCCAGGCGCCCCAGAGTACTCTTTTTTTTTTTTTAAACGTTTATTTATTTTTGAGAGAGAGAGAGAGACATCATAAGCGAGGGAGGGGTAGAGAGAGAAGGGGACACAGAATCCGAAGCAGGCTCCAGGCTCTGAGCTGTCAGCAGAGGGCCTGACTCGGGGCTCAAATTTACAAACCATGAGATCATGACCTGAGCAGAAGTGGGACGCTTAACTGACTGAGCTATCCAGGCACCCCTTGAGTACTCTTTTTAAAGTTTTGTTATTATTATTAAGATTTTATTCTTTATTTTTAAGTAATCTCTACACCCAACCTGTGGCTCTTGAACCTGTAGCTCAAACTCACAACCCTGAGATCAAGAGTCACATGCTCTTTTCGACTGAGCCAACGGGACACCCCTGTTGAGTACTTTTTCACTACTTGTTGGCCAAGAATTTCACTTTCTTGTTCTCTGTCCCCTCCTTCGTTTTTTTTTGTTTTGTTTTTTAACCATCCACTCAACAAAAACCTACTGTCTATTCTGTGCCAGGCACAACACTCTAGAGTTCCCATCTTTACAGAGCTTACATCCCAGTTCAAATTGACGATTATATTTCTTGTATTTCTTGTTGTAAATGAATACTTAGGAACTTCTTTCTCATTTTTTAAAAGTTTTTATTTAAGTAATCTCTACACCCAATGTGGGGCTCGAACTCATGACCTCAAGATCAAGAGTCACATGCTCCTCCAATGGAGCCAGCCAAGCAACCCTGGACTTCCTTCTCATTTTAAAATTCTTTGTGATTTTGGTTAGCATCCGCAGGAAACTAGCCACCTCTGGGTCTAGGGACTCAGGGGCCACCATATTTGGTGCAACAGAGGTTTGTCATGTGCTGCCTCAGCTGGCCAACTGGCTTCCCTAAATGACACTTCTGTCACAGCCACAATGGGAGCTAACAAAGGGTTTTAAGTGGTGGAATGACATGACCAGCATTAGCCTGTCTCAGAAAACAGAAACTTGAAAACAAAACACATTAAAAAAAAAAAAAAAGTCGAATCAACCCACAGCAGAACTTGATTTTAAGTTAATTTCTAACTGGCCTGCAGGCGCTGTTGGTCTCAAAGGTTTATCTCTGGCCTTAGTGGGCACTGTAACCCCTTTAAATGCTGCCTCTGTGGGGTAAGCAGTTTCCTGTACATTTGTAATGACTTGCTTCGCTCCCTGCTCTTAGCCTACTTTCAAGTTGAGTCCTGCCTAGACTTCGGGTCATTCTTCTGGTAGAGTTTTAAGTGGAAAAATCAATGTCAAGTCAGCTTTGCTTCCAGTCTTCCTCTGATCTGAGCCCATTCTAGCACCCAGACTTCTGCCTTGTGACTCTGGTCAAGGAACCAGACCATTGCCTTAGGCCATAGGCCAGAATTCTGATTTCTAATTTACCTCTGTCCCAGAACAGAGGGCTGCTCTGGAACTCTGGTGACATTGTAAGGAGTCTCTCTTATCTGCTGCCAAGCAGCCTTAAAACCTATAGGGAGCTGCAGGGCTAGAAACCCCACTCTTCTGTTTTTATTTTTTAAGATCTGTGAAATGTGTTCATTGCCAGGGTCCTTCTGAGTCCCGTCTTAGCTGGGTCTTTTACAGTCCTTCCCTTGATAATCTACTGCTTCCATCCTCTATCTTAGCTCCCACCTATTTCAGCCTCACACAGAAAATTAAGGTTGTCAGAGGTCAGCTCCTTTCCAGCTGTGTGGGACTGTGTCTACATGTCAATTAACATACTGAAGTTCCAACCCACAGTGACTCAGAATGTGACATTATTTGGAGATATGACCTTTACAGAGATCATTAGGGTGGGCCTTAATCTAATAACGACTGGTGTCCTTCAAAAAAGGGTTAATTTGGACACAAAGTGGTGGACAGAGGAAAGATGATGTGTAGATACAGGGGGAATGTCATATGAACATGAAATGGCCACCTATATGTGAAGGAGAGAGGCCTGGGGTGGAGCTTTCCCTCACCACCCTGATGGAACCAATGCTGTCAACACCTTGATTTTGAACTTCTAGCTTCCAGAACTGAGACAATACATTTCTGTTGCTTAAGTCACCAGTTTGTGGTACTTGGTTATGGCTACCTGGGCACAACACCAGTGCGTATGTCTACATTGTTTCTTTACTTCTTTTTCTGGGAAGAGGTGTCTCTTCTCGGGTCTGTGGTTGACCTTTCCCGTCTCCTCACCTTTCTTCTTAGCCTTCACATAAGGTCCATACTCTCCCATGATCCTGTCTTCTACCGCCTTCTTAGTTTACCACCCTGTCTTTCTCCTTCACGGCCATGTTTAAGAGAGTAATCTCCCCCTTTGCTGCCTATTCATTTTGTAGCCCTTATAATCTGGGTTCCACCCAAGCCACTCCATTGAAACACTTCTGACTTAATATTTCTTCCTGTCTAGTATTTGAGCACGCTGATCACTTCCTCCTTGGAACTCTGCCTCTGCTTTCTTTTTTTTTTTTTTAAGTTTTATTTTTTATTTGAGAGAGCGAGAGAGAGATGTGGGAGGGGCAGAGAGGGACAGGGAGAAAATCCCAAGCAGACTGTGCACCATCAGCACAGACCCCAATGTGAGGCTCGAACTCATGAACTGTGAGATCATGACCTGAGCTGAAACCAAGAGTTGGACGCTTAACCATCTGAGCCACCCAGGTGCTCCATCTGCCTTTGCTTTCTGATCACTTTTCTCTTTCCACCTTTTGAAAAAAATGCTTATTTATTTAATTTATTGAGAGAGAGAGAGAGAGAGAGAGAGAGAGCGCGCGCGCTTGTGAGCTGGGGAGGGGCAGAGATAGAGGCAGAGAGAGAGAATTCCAAGCACGCTCCACACTGTCAGTAGGGACCTCACGATCCTGAGATCATGACCTGAGTTGAAATCAAAGGTCGGGGGTTTAACCAACTGAGCCACCCAGGTGCCCCTTGAGCTGGGTTCTTCTCGAGGGTTCTGGCCTCCAGTGTCTGTATTTCCAGGATTCAGGTGCGACTCCCTCTCACTCTTCTGGGGCACTCCTTCACCTACTCAGCTTTAATCACCACCTATAATCTGAAAATTCCCCGAATATTTCCCACTTCTCCCCCAGGCCCCAGACCTGCATGGTGAATTCTAGCATACTAATTGTTTTCCTATTTGTGGATCATCTTCTCTCCCATGAGAATGTAAGTTCCCTGAGAATAGGGATCCTGGCCTGTTTTGTGCATAACCATTGGCTCAGCACCTACAATCTGTCTGGATGTCCCAAAGCTCTTAAATTCAACATGTTCCTCTGACCATAACCCCAGACTTGCTTGTGTTTTTGTATTCCTTTAGTGAAATGAAACTGTCTGCTACTAGTTCCTGTGACCAGAAACTTGAGTGTTCTCTTCAACACCTCCCTCACTGGCAAATCCATCACTAAAGTCTGCTCTGCCTAAGGCTCTCTGGGGCCCACTCACCCACTTCCCTCCCTGCCACGCTCTAGTGTGGGTCCTCTCTCCAGTTCCTGCCTGGAACATTACAAAGTGCTTCTCTTTAGCCTGTTCCCATCTTGTTCTTCTCACTGACATAGGGTGATTCCCCCCCTCCCTGCAGTATACATATTGGTTTGCTTTTCCACAAAATTGGGACCATAGTACCTAATGAATTTTATGTCCATTTTTTCCCCATAATGTAAATTTTGCATTATTCTATATGCTCCGAAAACTTTTCATAACTGCAACTGTCTACTGCAGCTGGGGGTAAGCCACAATTTATTCTATCATTTCCTTAGGTTGTTTCCAGGCTTTTTTGCTCTTATAAACAATGCTGTGATGTATCTATATGGTCCTTTCAAAATGCAAATCTGGTCATGTCACTCTCTTGCTTAGAATCTGTCAGTGCCTCCTTGTCAAGGAAGGTCAGTGTACTCTGACTCCTCGATAAGGCCCATAAGGCCTTTCATTTGGGACCTGCCTACCTTCCTCATGTCCTCTCCCACCCACAACCCAAACTCTAGCTTTTCCTTTACTTGCAGTCCAAATGTGAGCCACCTTGATTTTTTTGCTTTTGCTTCTTTCTGTGTAACATCTCTCCCTTGTATTCCCACAACAGTCTGCTGCCCATGTTCAGATTCTCATCATTCCTTATCTATAATGATGCCCAAAGATGATATCCAATAAAACCAGAGTGGTCTTTGGGACACAGGTAGCCAGTCCACTGACAGGTTAAGATTTTCAAGATGGTCCAGTCCAGCCTCCAGGTGCCTACTCAGAACTTTCAAATCTTGAAGTGATTCCTGCACCTGTGGTGAGATGTGAAGGTGGAAGCAGGACAGTGGAGTCAAGGTTAGGCTGGCCTGCTCTTTCTTTGGTGAACTACGATGTTTAGAGGGGCCAGGAGTCCTGACAGGATCCACTTGTAGAATAGAGTGCCCAGCCATCCTTCATTCTCCCATTCCTAGGAGTACCTAGTGGCAGTCTAAATGGTATGGCCAACTATTATGCCTGTGGGCCAAGGGCAGTCCACCATGTTTTGTACCTCCCATGAACTAAGTGGTTTTTATGTTTTTAAGTTGATTGAAAAAAAAAAAAAAAAAAAGGAAAATAATTGGATATTGTGACATGTGAAAATATATGAAATTTAAATTTCCTTAAAAAAATCTGTGTCCATAAATAAAGCTTTATTGGAACACGGTCATTCTCTTTTATTTATGTATTGTCTTTGGCTGCTATTGTGCCATGATGTAAGAGCTGAGTAGTTATGACAGATTGTTTGGCCTGTGAGCATAAAACATTTACTCTCTGGCCTTTTAGCGCTTTGCCGAGCCCATATCTAGACAGTACTGCAATGTGGTCGGGGAGGTAGGAGACAGATCAGAAGAATACTCTGAAAGATGAAATGAGAAGGTTTCAAGAAGGAAGCTTGTTCATAGGGCAGCAAGGACCAAATATATGAAGACTCAACATGAAGGAGTCCCTCCACCCACTCTTTGAAAATGACTATGTAAGAGACAGAATCTGATTTTAAAAACTTCACATTTTATTTTCCAGAATATGGTCATTTGTCAAGTTGAAGGCATGGAGCTTAGGGGCTGTTCTGATAGACTCTGAACAAAGAGCCTCCCCTCCGCCCCCCAAGCACTTTTAATGACTGGCTTATCATTCTCTATACAAGACATTTCATCATCAGAGCTGAAGATGCTAACAACAGTGGTAACTTTACAAATTCTGAGAAAAGGCCTATAGAGGCAAAAATGTAAGCGTTTTTTTTTTTTTTTTTTTTTACTAAATTGGTGTAGTATACCCTTAAAATGACATATTCACAAACAGAAGTTAGAGAAAGAGAAATAAAAATGCACTTATGAATTTTCTTCTTGCCACCTGAGTTAAATTCAGGTCTCCTTTCCTACAGAATGCAGAAAAGACAAGGCAGCTCCACTGGTGTTGTTACAGATCACTAGATGTTAGAAACTGTTTCCTCTGAAGAGAATGTACTTATTTTTAAGTTAGTAGCACACTTAACATATAACCAACCTAAAGTTAGAAAAGCCACTTTTTTGAAGGCACAGTTTGTTTCCAGCTTGACTGTGGAAATAAGAACCTGTCCTATAGACCCTATCTGGTAAGAAGGGTGAGTTCACTGCTCTTGTCTGTGGTAACAAAGCTCACCCACAGCCAACTCCAGCCTGGGCACCTTGGAGCGCTCCATGAGATAGGTATGTCATCTAGTCTAGAGGGTAGAATGTTCTTTTTGATCATAATCATCATGTGCAAAGATTCTGGAGGCTCCATGTTTCCCTTTGTTCTCTGAAAATGCAAACAACTTTGCTTAATAAAGTAGAATCGGTAACTGGTCCTTTATGGGCATGTGAGCAGGAGTGAAGACCCAGCAGAAAGAAGCTGGTGGCCAGCATCTAGCTTGGAGAGTCCCTTGGCCAGGGCCCTAGAATAAAAGGGTCTAAACAAGAGTGGATTAAATATACGTCTAATGTGTCAGAAGACAATTTCTAGAAAAGTAACGGTGCTTTCCTTTCATATGCTTGGGGGTGGGTAAAGAAAGAGTGGTGGGGGGCAACTGGCTTCAATTATCTAACAAAAGACAGGGAAGGGGCAAAATATTCAGTGCCACTTCGCCTCAGGTCACTGAAACCACTAATCTCATTATACAAATGGAAGACTGTGGAAGAGAATGTTTGTGGCCTTTACATGTATTTATTTGAAAAATTAAGTTTAGGCCTGAGGTATAATGACTAATCTCCATGAGTCTCTGCCTGATGAACAGAAACATCTATGATGACATACATGGAAGGTGTTAGAAAAAAATCGGAAACAATTAGGAGTAGAAATATACACACAGGCTGCTCTGCATTCTGGCCTCATGCTTCTCAGCAGCCTTTTTGCTGAAAGTTCTCTGAACTCATTTTATCTGGGCTAGGTATATGTTTAAAATTTTTCCTTTTACCACTGATCAATTGAGTGATCAGCTCATCTGATAAACATCTAATTTGACCACCTCTGTGTTCTCATGTGCTGGGATATTCATAATGATGTTGCTCAGACTCCATGAGGTGGCTGGAACATGACAAAGTTCTATCTGCCAATGGAAGCTGTGTTTTTAGGAATATCATGCAGGGATGGAACTTCTACAAATGAACTGCTACATAAATACTTTGCTGTAGCACTTCAGAGATTTCCTTTGCTTTAAGGGACTTTGTTTATAGGCTCCAGAACCAAACTGGTGAATGTCACACAGACAGTGCCATGTGTCAAGGTGAAGCACACTATTATAAAGTTTCTGACCTAACTGATCTTATTAAAATCAGCCCCTTTCACCATCTTTTAAAAGTTTAATTAATTTGCTTTTTAAAAAGACAAGGGTCTTATAGCTTCAATTATTCTGTTGGAGACACCAACACCGAGACAGTAATCTAATTACAGAAGTCAATTTTAATTAATGTCACTTTACCAAAAAAAGAATCACTTAAAAGCATTAATTAAAATTTATTTCTGTAATCAGATTAATGTCTTTGTGTAGAACAAGCTGGGCCACTTAAAATGATAATGTCTGGGCTTTTTTTTTTTTTTAAAGCTAAGTCATTCTATGCAAGTCAGCATCGTATGTGGAGTATCAGTCCTCAAACTGGGTGGCAAAGAACCAAGTGATGAGTCAAGTCATCTTGCAAGAAGAAGAATGGATAGGAATCTTAGGCAGGTCAGGGGACCCCAGGCACTGAATAAACACTGCCATCCCCAAGGCTGGGTCAAGGTGCTCCCAGAGGGGAGGAGCACACAGTGCAGGCATGGTCTGTAAGATGCTCCATTCCCACAAACTGTAGAGGGCCCCCAATCGGCTAGCTGGATAGACTTGAGGCAGTGCTGCATCTGTCCCTAACCTCAGACAGCGACTTAGAAGTGAGAGTGCACAGGGAAGCAGGGCTGAGCTGATTCCCTGCATATTTCCAGGCATCACAGAGAGCAGGAGGATCTGAACACCTCCTATTAAAATGCATGCCAAGGATGGAGGCCAGGAGGGAAAGGTGACACTTGTCAACCAAACAGCAAATGCTGATACTTTCCATTTCTGAACACTAATTCTTTTAGGGTGTTGAGAGGATCACAATCTGAATCTAACACTGATCCTTTCCGGGGGGTGGTGGGAGGGTGTGTTGAGAGAATCGCAATGTGCTCAGTGTGTGTGTGTGGGAGTGGGAGGATCGTAAATGGTAAGCCAAGGTGTGGGAAGGACCATCCCCCACAAACAACTGGCTTACACAGTCTCTCAGTGCTCTGACTCACCGTAAGGCCAAGAAATGAGAAATACAGCAAACAGGAACAGAGGTTGGTGGTTCCAAGACTGAAATTCTGCCCACATCTTTCCATATGCTTGTTAAATTGAGAAATGCAACTTTTTCGTTCTCATTCTGGCATGGTAACCAAACGCCCAAGGTACTCAGGGCCATGCTACTGTGCTCAGACTACAGCTCTGAGCATTCAGTTCAGAGAATCAAGAGATGATGGCTCTAAAAAAAGTGGGACAGACACTTCTTCTAACAACATCTCCTAGGACCCACTCTATAATTATAACATTTGCAAACACATGGTACATTACATACTAAAACAACATAAATGAAATTTTGGGGACTTTAAAAGATCTTTAGGCTCTTTTCATCACAATGGAGTGGAACTCCTTCTCTGTCTTTAAAGTTGCCTAACTTTTCTTTCTGTGCTTTTTATATTGACATCTAATTTGTCCACTTTGGTTGTGAGGCGGTCAAGAATGTCATCTTGCTCCTCAATTTCCGTCTGCATCCCCAGGGCTATGTCCTTCAGCCGGCCTAGTCCCATGGACAGCTCATCTGTGGGAGAGGGAAAGGACACGGGGCTGAGCAAAGTCACAGCATTGCGGCTGCTGTGTGGTCCATGGCAGGTGCTCAGCAATACTTACACTTACAGAGTCCTCCTTCTCATAAGATAGATAAAACTCTAGGGCTTTGGTTACATTTTCCAAAACACATGCAAGTAAAAAGAAAACCTGCTTACTCCATATAAAGCAATTTGCGCTTAATGTTGAAGCCACTCCTCCCCCAGGTGTCAGCCTAAGATAACCACTGTTTGTACGATGCTGTTTATCTTTTCGTGCTTTAAAAAAATGCATCTAGATCATAATTTTCAGCTGCCTCTGAATGTTCTAGTAGATTGCAGCATATTGCAAGATCAGTTAGTACCCAAGGAAAAGAGAAGTACAGAGGGGTCTGGAAAACACATTCCCTTCCCAGACCCCATGATGAGTATCTGTGAGAAGTACGTAGGTAACTAATAGCCAGACCCACTGGCTTGTTCTTCAGGAGCAAAAGCCCCATGTTGGTGGGTAAACTCAACATTGCCAGCTTTCCTTGCTTCCATCTCCAGCTCTCTAAAGCTCGATCAAAGCACAGTTCTGGATTAGCAGGTATGAGGATTCCTGTTTGGAAACACATCTGAGAGATGGACCTGGGAAGCCCCTGTCCAAAGGGAGCCCCTGCACCCGGGTTGCTCCTGCCCTAGGATCCCCTCAGAGAAGGCTGCATCCCACCCACCCTTCCACTCTGCAGGTGGCAGGAGAAATAGGGGTGTTATCCCTGCCTTGCCACCTGGGGTACTCTCCCAAAAAACCCATGAAGTGCAAATGTTTCCACTGCACCTGAATGCTGTGAGGTCCTGTCACCTCTGTTACGAAAATTCACATTTTCCCACATTAGTTCATTCTCAGCTACCACTGCTCAGATCCACAAACATATCGATGCTGTATATGTTCTGCGGGTATGACATAACCTGAATCTGGCTGGCACCATTTCCTTCGCTTACACTGCAGCCAGAAAGAAGACAGTGGACTCTGCACAAGCAGAGGGATCTCTGCAGAGATCCCTGCAGTCCAGGGTCCCCATGTCAAAAGGAACAAAGAGCTGAAGGTCCCTTCAGATATGCCAACTGGGGCAAGACCCAAGGGGACTATGAAGCACACGACTTTTGGCAAAGGTTCAGCACTAGCAATAGGTTACATCACTACTGCTGAAATTCAAGTCCAAACACAAGGGGTCAATGTCCCACTTCTAAGCAGGGCAAGTGCAGTATGGGGAGAAACCCAGGTCAGTCCCACTGGGTCTGAGTTCAAATTCTGACCCCTTTCCTAATCTGTGCTCTGGCCTTCCCAGGACTCAGATCATAGCTGAGGGGAATCTCCTTTGAGAGGCAGGTCCCCAGGGAGTGGCTCTGCCACAACTAGCCACTCTGGTGTCAGGTTCCTTCTGAACTCATTCTATTTCCTTCCATACGCTGTCCTGTGATGAATATTTTCCCTTTGTTTCAAATAATTGTAAAAAATCACTACCACATTTGTTTTTAAGACGGATAACATCTGTAAAGCTATGGTTGGACTTAACAGTATATGAAGGGAGTATTGGGCAGAGGTGACATAAAGGTGAACTAGGATCGATGCGAACTGAAGGGAGATGCTGGAGGCACTGTGGGGTCCCCTGATGGGGCTGAGCCAACTGCAGAGGTGAGTCTTGACTTCAATATTCTGCCAGGGTGGACTTAGGTAGTATGGCCTCTTCCCGGGATTCATGGCTGTGTGTGTATATGTGTGTGCGTGTGTGTGTATGTACGTATGTGTGCAATGCACAGAGTGGAAATGGGGGGCATGCCCAGAGCTGCCCTCTGTCCTTTTACTAGCAGCAGCAGGCCAAGAAAGAAGTAGAGGGAAGAGAGAAGAAGAGGTGCTTCATAAGCCTTCTTGTGGCTGAATTAAAGATAAAACATTAAGCAAAGAAAAGTCAGGTTACACAAATACTTGGCCCTAGCACCACAAATCTAAGCAGAATCAAATTTGTTTTTAAAATTGTCCTCAGCTCTATGCTTCTTGAATTTATTGAAACCTTTGATCTTGTATTCCATGGAGAGTGAAACCTATGAGGTCACCCCAAGCGTCAGGGAGTTTGCTGGTTGTTGGGACAGCAAAGAACAAGCAATAAGTATACCGAGATTAAAAAAAAAAAGTATGTGATAAAGTAAAGCCACCCAACAAGGGAGCTGCCGTCAGAAGGGAACTTGCACTAGTCCCTGAGATAAAGGCAGGGGCCAGGGGGTGTGGTAGGAAGGAAGGAGCAAACCTGTGAAGGGCAGCCAGGCACAGCCTGTGTCAGTGGGCCCAATGGCTCCTGAGTGCCACCCTAGCCCTTCTCGGCATGCCACACATGCCTGCCCAGATTACAAAGATCATGCCAATTGCACCCCCTTAGCCTCCAGGGATGGGCTGTACTTACCCCTTCTTCCTGCCTCACTCCCTAAACTCTGTACCGTTCCATAGGTCTCCCTCCTCCTCCTCTCTTCAGTTGGCACCAGTGACACCATTTGGGTGGGGAAACCTTCAGTGGGGAAGACTGAGGGCTTCAAGTCCCTTTGTGTGGCTCTGGAGTGGTCACATCCCAGCAGATGCACCTTCTGGCTGAGGCCTTTGGCTCTGGAGGGCAGAGTCCAGAGGACCCAATAAAGAGCTGGCTGCCTGGGGCTTTCCTAGGCTCTGAAGGCAAAGGGCAGGTGGAGTTTGGGATGGAAGCCTGCCTGAGTGTGTAGTGTGGAGATGGGCCCTCTCCCCTGCTACCGGCGGGCAGGTTTAGTGCTGACATTCACACCGAGGGAAACTGTGAGCTGTGGGTGGGCGAATTAGTTCTTTTATTGTTCCTGCTTATGTCTACTTTCTACAATTGACATCTTATTTCCATGGAGATTTCTTTTAATGCTCAGGAGGAGACTTCTTTTCCCTGTGTAATTCCATTCTAGCAATCCAGCTACAAAATGCAGCAAAGATTTACTCATAGGATTATAATGATTTGCTCCCAAAAGGATCATATATAGTAGAGAAGGATGGAAATAACCTAAGCGTCCAAAAGGAGGGGATGGGACTGGTGAAGTGGGGCTTGTCAAAAAAATTTCAAGAAAAAAATTTTAGTGTTCAACACGTAAACGAAAAAGGCAGGATGTAATACTAAATGACCCCCAGTACTGTGACGTTGAATACACACACGTGTACACATGTACATCCAAAGTAGATGATACCAAATCAGTGGCTACCGCTGGACAATAGGCTTCTAAGTGTTTATTTCCTCATGGCATTTACCTAACTTCATAATTTTTTTTTCTCTAACTTCATAATTTTCTACAATGAATCTAAATACTCAGAAACAAAGGTTAAATGTTGACAAGAAAGTATATGGATTTGTCTAACATGCTGTAATGCTATTTGCTCAGGGCTCTGGAATGGGCACTGCTCTGAGTAAATAAGGGAAGGGGCCCTCAGTGTCCCTCCTGGGGTGGGGCGGGTGGGGGGAGAGGAAGAGGAAGCCTAGGCACAGATGCCCAATGTGCATCACCAGGGGTCTCAGTTTTGTCTCCTACTAGATACCTTTAAGGTAGGGGGAGATTTTACTTTGGATCTCACCCACTTTGCCATCTCCCAACAGTGGTGGGAGACTGATGGAGACCCAGGTAGCCATGGGGGAGGTTCCTGTTCAGGGGGGTGAAGGTTGGAGGGGCAGCACATCTGAGACACCACGTAGAATGAACTCATGGAAACCGCTCACACGCCTGCTCCTACTGCCCACACACACTCCTCCACTTGAACTTTAAGTAACTGGCTTCTCTCCCTTCATTCAAAAATGAATCATCGAGTGCTTGCCTACTAGGCCAGGGTAAAGTGATGACAATATAGAAATAGTCCTGTGTTCCCTGGAATTTACAGTGTGGTTGGGAAGACACCAGACGAGCCAGCAGATACAGAACTAAGACAGGGCACAGCACGTTAAAGCCAGGCCCACAGCATGAGAAGGAGCCGGCCTGCAAACAGCGGGGAAGAAGGACACTCCAGGCAGAGGCAGGAAGGCAGTTGGAGCCACAAGTGACAAGGGCAGGAGGGGTGGAGAGGCAGATGGGGCAAGAGGCTGGGCAAAGGACACAGAATTCAAGGAGCCTGGCTGTGTGGCCAGTGTCTGCTGCAGTGGCCACATGAGTGGCCAACTCTTACAGACCAGGCAGTTCCCTATGGGATTTATGGTGTTGCTCATCTAACCTTCTCCCCAATCCTCAGAGACAGGTTCTGTTCCTGTGCCTGGTGTACAGGGGAGATGATGGTGATGGGGTATTCTCAATGCTGCACTGTGTGGCCTCCCAGGGACTCCTAGTCCCTGTGGCTGTCATAGCCCAGATGAGAGGTAAGGATGGACAGAAGTAGACTGACTCCAGAAAGAGAGAGAGAGAGAGAGAGAGAGAGAGAGAGAGAGAGAGAGGGCGAGGGAGAGAGGGAGAGGGAGGGAGAGAGAGAGAGAAGGCAAAGGAGAGAGAGAGAGAGAGAGAGAGAAGGCGAAGGAGAGAGAGAGAGAGAGAGAAGAGAGTGTGAGGGGGAGGGGGAGGGAGAGAGGGAGAGGGGGGGAGGGAGAGAGGGAGAGGGAGAGAGGGAGAGGGAGAGAGGGAGAGGGAGAGGGAAAGGGAGAGAGAGGTGAGATAGCTATGACTCACATCTCATATTGGATTTGACATGTAGGGAAGAAGTGGCAGATACCACATTTTGGTCCTGAGAAACTGGTGGTTACTGGTGTACTGGCTGGGCCCAGCACAAGCTGTCTGGAAGACAAGTGTTCTGAATAAGTGACCTGAGGAGGCTGGTGTAGCTAGCCTTCCGGTCTTACCTAGATTACTGTCTATCTTCTGGTGATAGGCTCGAAGGTGTGGGTTCTTTGGGTAAGCCTCAGTACTCGCAGCAGGACCAGCCCCTCCAGGGATGGAGTCTGAGTTTGGAAAGAAACACCAGGAGAACGGTTAACTAACATGTCTTGAAATACTGCTTCACAAAATTAATCTTTTTTTTTTTTTAAGATTATTTGAGAGAGAGAGCATGCGAGAACAAGTGGGGGAGGGGCAGAGAGGAGAGACAGAATCCCAAGTGGATTCCGCGCCATCCACATAAAACATGATGTGGGGCTTGAACTCATGAACTGTGAGATGATGACTTGAGCCGAGATCAAGAATCGGATGCTTAACTGACTGCGTCACCCAGGAGCCCCACAAAATTAATCTTAATCTGGAAAACGGGCGGAAGGGATGAGGTCACCCAAAGAGGTGAGTGTGGGGATGGATAAGGTGCATGAGGGAGGAGCACTGGGCAGCCTTGTGGGGCAGGGAGAGGAGCCTGGCGGGGGGGGGGCAGCCCTTTTGGAGATCAAAGACCCTCAACCTACAGTTACCCGGTTAGACAGACCCTGGACACGAGCCGGGGAAAGGAACAGAGACTCATACAAGTAATGAGACATCAGTAGAACTACAACAATGCAAAACTACTTGGGGTTGTGAACAAGGTCTACAAGACGAGGCTTAAAACTCAAAATAGCAGGGTGCCTGGGTGGTTCAGTTGGTTAAGTGTCGGCCTTCACAGCTCAGGTCATGATCTCATGGTTCGTGAGTTTGAGCCCCACATCGGACTCTCTGCTGTATGCACAGAGCCCACTTCAGATCCTCCATAACCCCCTCTTTCTAGCCCTTCCCTGCTTGTGCACACACTCTTTCTCTATCAAAATAAATAAATAAATAAAAACTTAAAAAACAAAATAAATAAATAAAAACTTTAATTAAAAAAATCAAAATAGCTATGTTGTAGAAATGGGATTGTGGATGACTTCTCTTCCTGAAATGTATTTCTATGCTGTCTTTTCACTTCAAATAAAACAAGCAAAAAGAAATGTCAATAATGCACATTTGCCCCAAATCTTCCTTGAACTGCAGTTTCTGAATGCACACAGAAAAGCCCTATTATCCCAGTTTATATCTTCTGGGGAAACTTCTCTTTCTAGACTTAGTGTATTTCCTCTAGCACAATCTACTGATATGCATGGTATCCTTTTTTTCTTTTTGACTCTTAGGTTACTACACACAATACAAATTAAAACTCCCTTTAATGCCTTAAAATTGTATCTTTTGGGTGCAGGGTTCCTTTTCTACTTCTTCAGGGTATATTAAGCTTGGACTTTCCGTGGGCCTTACACATTTTAGTTTTTTTTTTTCTCTCATGTCTCCCATGGCTTTTGCCTTTCCACACTGAACTGTGTTGATGTCCATCTTTCCTGACCCCCAAGCTCTGCTTTCATCAGGCTTCTTCTTAGCTGTGTCAACCAAGAGTAGTGGGTTCCGGAGTGTCCACCATGAGCCCTGCTTTCCTTGAAGGTAGCACAGGAAGCATCTGGTTTCTAGCATGCTCCAATGTGCCTGGACTTCTAAGGGTCCACAGGGACTCCCAGGAGGCCTAAATTCCTTTCCAGATAAGGGGTATTGTGTTTCTGGGACTATCATGTGATAACAAGGCACTAGGACATCAAATACAATCGACCTTGCACGCCTGTTCATGCTGCTGCTTCTCCGCCCACTTGGGCTTAGGAGCTACACGAGTCTCCTTGTGTTGAGCAACAACTACCACAGACTTATCCTTCAGTTCTGGGAGTCAGAAGTCCAGTAATGGGTCACACTGGGCTATAACTGAGGTGTCAACAGATTTGTGCTCCTCCTGGAAGCTCTTGGGGAAAATGTGATTCTTAGCCTTTTCCAGCTTCTAGAGGTTGCCTGCATTCATTAGCAGCTGGTCCCTCCCTGCATTTTCCGAGCTAGCAGCCAAGCATCTTCCAGTTTTTGACAATCTCTCCTCTGCCTCCCTTTCCACTTATAAAGGGCCTGTGTGATTACACTGGGCCCAGCCGGTTAACTCAGGAATAATTTCCTGTCTCAAGATCAGCTGATTAGCAACTGTAATTCCTTTTTTGTCATATAACCAGATATATTCATTGGGTGTGGAGACTGGGACATGGGCATTTTTGGGGGGCTATTCCCCTTACCACAGGGGCTTTCCTACAGTTTTATTTTCTCTGCTGGAAGAGCTTGGAGCTACACAGGGTAGGAACTAATGGTGGGCAGGCTCATTTTCAAGGGACACAGGCCCCTACTTCCTTATTTCACCCTCCACAGAGTGAGGGATGAGCCATGCCTTAACACACACTTCCAGCCCCCTGGGAGTGGCACTGGGTCCCTAACAACCTTTACCCATGACAGCAGCTGGGGTTTCTGCTGCCCCCAATCCACCAGGACCAACACTAAATCCAGAGGTCTCCCCACAGAATCCAAGTGTGGCCAAGCACTGGTCCCCACTGACCTGAATCATTCAGCTTCCTGAGGTTTGGGTGGCTGGCCTGGTACTGTGCCTCCTGTTCCTTACTGGTACTTATGGCTTCTTTCAATCTTTGGATAAAAGTCAAGAAAAGAGAAAACTTAGAGAAAATACCTATGACAGTGTAGTTAGTCTTTTCAAGCAATGCCTGTGGGCAAAAAGCAAATGCCGCCTCTGACCAAAGCAGGGATATTCATCAGCAGTTCCTGGCAGTCCTGCCAGCAGCACAGCAAGCTTTTGAGACACCTGCTTTAGAAGAATGGCATCTGGTTAGGTGGCCCTCACTCAGGAAAATGAGAATCCCAGGACCAGGGGGAAGAGAAGCACACGAAAAGACCAAATGGATATCTTCAGACTAGGGGTCAGCAAACCGTGACCCATGGGCCAAATCTGGCCCACCACCTGTTTTTGCACAGCCACTGGCAGAGAGCAGCCTTTATAGATGACCACTGGCAATGGATTATATGACAGAGAACACTAACTTTGAACCTCCATCAATAATTTCATTCTCCCCATTAGATCTGTTACAAAGAATCGTACTCAATTGTTATTTTCATTTTTTGAATTCTGTCACTAAAAAAAATTTTTTTGTTATATAAATCCCTACAAAATATCTTTGATTTTGCTTCCTGGCCCGCAAAACTCAGTCTACCGACTCCTGCTACAGATAGGGACTTCTCTCGGTATGTTGGAGATCCTCACACTGTGCCTGACACCCTGCTGAAACCCTTCAGGCATGACAGGGACTCTCCCTCCCCTAAACCTGAGCCTTCTGCATAGTCTGCTCTTCTCTACCCTGCTGACCGGCAGCCTGGCCACTTCATCAGCCGTGCTGGGAACCAACCATTCTCCACGTAGGCCCTTTCTCTGTACAGCTCCACTCCCAGCAAGCCATGCAAACATCTTCTGGATCCCCTAGAGATCCCCCAAATCTGGCCCCTCCTTCTGGCTTGTCTCTTTATCCTTATATGGATGAGCCTCCCACCTTTCCAATCCTTATCCAAAGATGCCGGGCATCTTTCTGACATAGCCTGCATGAACCTCTCTGGTGAAAGTCTTTAATGGCTCCCCACCAGAGCAAGCCTGGACCTCATCGGGCTAAAGGCTCTGTAGGTGCCCAGTGCTTCAGCAATGTACAGAACAGAGCAGAGCCTCCTGAAATCTGAGGATTTCATTACTCAGAAGCAGTGACTGGAGGTCTAGAACACACAGCTGGTTTCTATAAGCACAATTGTGAGCCCCATGAATGGCCAGGCCAGTGCAAGTGGGAGGTATTTGCAGCTGAGCCCACCTGGCTACTGCCAGCCTATATACCGCAAAGCTGACTTCTTTCCTATGTACTCATATATACATGGTAGTAACACTTAAATGATCAAAACTTGGCTTCTTTGTGAAAAATGGCTCCTCGCACAAAAGCCAATTCTAGGGATAGTGACAGAAATGCTAAGGAAGAGAAGAAAGAAGTCTAAAAAGAGTGGTGGCTCTTGGTTAGAAACCAAGTCTTAAATAAGCTAGAGTTTTACATTTAGGGAGTGGTTAAATCTATGATCTGAACGGACCTCCCCAGGAGCTTTAAATGGAAATGGGAAGCAGTAGCTTATGAAGCTTTATCAGCAAGAACAAAAATGGCTTAACGAAAAACAAATACAACTTAGAAACCAAAGGGTTTGGGTGATAAGGATATACACAGGAAAACAAGTGACTTGACAGAAGTCTGAAGAGAAGAAAGTTCTTTTGAAAGCTTTCATATGAGAATATCCCTGCATTTATGGAATAGGGGTTTTTTGACAGAATCACAGATTTAACTTATTTTATAGAAACAATTACACATTATAGTGATTTTTGCAAAGTTAGGGGTGTAGGAGCTCACGGATACCTTTGCAGCCCAGGCTTCAATGTCAAGAGCCTGCTGGGCTCCCGCTCTAGAAACAGCCAATATCATCCCTCATCCCAGCTTCTCTTGTGCTTAGACTGTCATGTGTCTGCCACTTTCCCCTCCTTTAACTGGCAAGCTCCCGTGCAATCCTGAGTCCATGTAAAAGGTTGGTGCCTCAGTTCCCAGGGCCAAGCCCCCCTCCTGTGGGCCTCCGCTGCATCACTGATCACCTGCCTCCTCTGCACCTTCCAACAGACTGACCTCTCTCCTGCAGCTTTGTCTTCTAGGACAGGCACTGGCCTGCAAAGCATGAGTGCTTGGCACCCATGAAGGAAGGAACCCGTGTTAAGGCCACTGGATCAGCCTCTCCAACAAAGCTGCATGGATACCTTCAATGCATTTGGGGAGCAGGTGAACTAGAGTCAGTCGCTTCATTTAAGAGATTTCCTTTCCTGCATTTACTAAAGAATGGCAAGAACGCAACAGTTGACTAGAGCTGATCTCTGGACAGAAGGCCAGATGTGGCAGGTGACATCAGGCACTCAGAGGCTCACCTCCCTGAAGTAACTCTGGCTGCTTCACTACTGGGACATCTCTGTCAGGAAGGCCTCCAGTTTTCAAGATGCTCCCCGCAAAAGTTAAGTTGCCTTAGGAGCCCCAGGACTTTAAAGGCTTTTATGGCGTGACTAGGGCCAGGTGGGTGGATGCGGGGGTGGGGCACAAGTCCTAAGAAGCCTTTGGGAAGTGGCATGTGGGACACAGGAAAGCACCAATCACAAACCTGTCAGCTTCCCACTTCTCCCAGGGCTGGCTCTGCTGCTGAGCTCATGTGAGGTACAGAGGTCTTAGTCCAAAGCAAACAGACATTTAAACTTCCTACGTAACACAGCGCTACCCTAACACAGCGCTACTGTGAGCTGGAAATAGTTTCCTAATTTCTTCTCTACCATACCTATGTCTTAATCTGGGTGGTGGTTACATAGATATACATACAGGTAAACAGTGACCTGTTTAGTGAAAGTGTAAACACAGTTAAGATGTGTGTATTGTACTGTACATCAGGTATACATTTTTTAAAACATTTTATTTTTGAGAGAGGGAGAGAGAAGGAGAGAATGAGCGGGGGAGGGGCAGAGAGAGAGGGAGACAAATTATCCAAAGCAGGCTCTGAGCTGACAGCAGAGTCAGATGTGGGGATCGAACTCACAAACCTCGAGATCATGACGTGAGCTGAAGTCAGACACTAAACTGACTGAGTCACCTAGGTGCCGCAGGTATGCATTTTTTTTTTTAAAGTTTATTATTTTGAGGGGCGCCTGGGTGGCGCAGTCGGTTAAGCGTCCGACTTCAGCCAGGTCACGATCTCACGGTCCGTGAGTTCGAGCCCCGTGTCGGGCTCTGGGTGGATGGCTTAGAGCCTGGAGCCTGTTTCCGATTCTGTGTCTCCCTCTCTCTCTGCCCCTCCCCCGTTCATGCTCTGTGTCTCTCTCTGTCCCAAAAATAAATAAAAACGTTGAAAAAAAAAAATTAAAAAAAAAAATAAATAAATAAAGTTTATTATTTTGAGAGACAGTGCAAGTGGGGGAGGAGGAGGGATGGAGGAAAAGGGGGAGGGAGGGAGAGAGAGAGAGAAACAGAGAGAGAGAGAATCCTAAGTAGGTTCCCCACGGTCAGTGCAGAGCCTGACGTGGGGTTTGAACTCATGAATTGCCAGATCATGATCTGAGCCTAAGTCAGATGCTTAACCAGCTAAGCCATCCAACTTACTCTTAAGTAAGAGTTGGACAACTCTTGACTTTGGCTCAGATAATGATCTCGCGGTTCATTAAGTTCAAGCCCTGCACTGGGCTCTGTGCTGACAGTGTGGAGACTGCTTGGGATTTTCTCTGCCTCTCTCTCTGCTTCTCCCCTGTTTGCACTCTCCTTCTCTCTCTCTCAAAACAAATAAACTTAAAAAAAATTTATCTTAAAAAATCGCTCTGTATTCCAGATTAAAAAAAATTTTTTTTTAATTTATTTTAGAGAGAGTGCCAGAGCTGAGAAGGGGGCAGAGGGAGAGAGAATCTTAAGTAGGCTCCACGTTCAGTACTGACCCTGACATGGGGCTTGATCCCGTGACCCTGGGATCATGACCTGAGCTGAAATCAAGAGTAGGACACTCAACTGACTGAGCCACCCAGGCGCTCCTGTATTCCAGATTTGAAAGATAAACAGAGAGACATGGCTATGAAACCTGTACATTAATGTTACATCAAACGTTTCTCTGGGTTAAATGGAAATAGGGTACACAACCAAATGAACACTGTCATTGCCACTATGAAAACACTGAAGAAGGGAAAAACAAAGTTTTGGGGTTTCATGCTATAGCAGGTAAGGTACAGATTTTTCTGTAATGACTATATTGTTCTATAACAAAAAGTAGATACAGTGGTCTGAGAAATGAACAGTAGTAATCTATGTCAATAGAAACTTGACTCTTAACTTCATACGTGTGATATTTAAATACCTGCCAAAATCTTATGTATGATTTATTATACCTCTAACTGAAAATTTTGAGAAAAATAATTTCTAATTTTAAAATAAAAATTAATGGTGGGGTGCCCGGGTGGCACAGTCAGTTAAGCACCAAGTTTGGCTCAGGTCATGATCTCACTGTTCATGAGTTCAAGCCCTGTATTGGGCTCTGCACTGATAGCCTAGAGCCTGGAGCCTGCTTCAGATCCTGTGTCTGTCTGTCTGTGTCTCTCTCTCTCTCCCTGCCCCTCCCCTGCTCGCACTCGGTCTCTTAAAATAAACATTAAAAAATAAAATAAAATAAAATAAAATAAAATAAAATAAAATAAAATAAAATAAAACAAAAATTAATGGCCAGACTGAATTAGATATGGAAATGTTAAATATAAAGACTTTTTTTATTTTGAGAGAGAGAGAGAGAAAGAGAGAGAGACAGAGAGGGGCAGAGGGAGAGACAAAATCCTAAGCAGGCACTGTATTGTCAGCACTGAGCCCAAAGTGGGGCTTGATCTCACAATCTGTGAGATCATGACCTGAGCTGAAATCGAGTCAGATGCTTAACCAACTGAGCCACCCAGGCGCCTCTAAAGACTTTTTAAGGTACACCTGGCTGGCTTAGTCGAAAGAGCATGTGACTCTTGATCTCGGGGTTGTGAGTTCAAGCCCCATGTTGGGGATAGAGATTACTTAAAAATAAAATCTTAAAACAAAAAAAAAATTCTGGAGTGCCTGGCTAAGTCGGTAGACATGTGGCTCTTGATCTCAGGATACTGAGTTCAAGCCCCATGTTAGGTATGGAGCCTACTTAAAAAAAAAAAAAAAAAAAAAAAGACTTTATAAAGAATTTAAAAAATTCTGTGAAATGAATCACATTTATACTGATTAAGCTTTTTGAGGTGAACATTCTTTCAACTTATAATTACTGGAGCAGAAATTTAATTTTATTGGAGACCCAATTTATGCAGACCGGATGTCAATCAAATGAACATAATCAGAAGCCCTAGAGAAATGTTTGTTTCAAAATGTGTGAAGAAAGGGGCACCTGAGTGGCTCAGTTGGTTAAGCAGCCAACTTCGGCTTGGGTCATGTTCTCACAGTCCATGAGTTTGAGCCCTGCTTTGGGATCTGTGCTCACAGCTCAGAGCCTGGAGCCTGCTTCAGATTCTGTGTCTTCTTCTCTCTCTGCTCCTCCCCTGCTTGTGCTCTCTCTCTCTCAAAAAGAAATAAACTTAAAAAAATTCAAAGCGTGTGAAGACAAATCCCTCACAATTGGTAACTTACCAAGACCTTGGATCCCTTTAAGGCACTAGAAGTGGCTTGGAAATCTTGACTATTTGCACTAAACCCCACTTTCAGCTGCTTCATATCGGGATGGCTAAAGATCCACTCACCTGCTACTGGCCTGGGGGGTGAGGGGTCCATTCTGCTCTGGTGGTGTCTCTGTTGGTTTGGATTTGAAGTAATTGACAAGCCCCCCAAACATACTCTTAATGCTGTTAATGTGCTTCTGGCTGGTCTTCAAATCTTGATCCATCTTGTCCACCATCTTCTCTGTGCGTTCTAAGACGCCTCGCTGACGGACGAGCTCCTGGGGAAAACAAGAGGTGATGGCATTATATTATACCATTTTGTAATTTTCCCCTCTCTGCAGAGGACCACACACAGCAGGTTTGTCACAAACCCTCAGTGAGCACATATAGGCACAGATGCGGTCATCTGTGAAGAGCACGTTATCCTTTCCGACAACACATTCCTTTTTCTGCCCTTCCCTGTCCTGCCTCTACCTGCTTTCTTTCATATTTGCTCCTGAGTTCTTTTTCCCTCCTGCCCATATAATGCTGGCTCACAGGACCATGTTAACATGGATGAAGGGTGCTGGCAGGGGCCAGAGAGCAGGGCCTGGACGGGCAGCACACTTTCTAGCCCTCCCCCTTTCCTGGCCCCCATAACCCTGTAACTTTACAGGCTTTGACCTGGCCCTGCCATTGGCCTATGGCTCTTATACTCCCCCTTTTCACATATGGGATTTCTACTGGGACACTGGAGTCACCTGGCCCTGGCCATGTCTTAAAATTATTTCACAGGCTAGGTTCTGGGTCCTTTCTGGGCCCTGTTATTATCTGATTCCAACTTATCCATAGTTTCAGCTTCAAAACTTAAAACAAATGTGACTCTGCCCCAGGGCCTTTTACATGCTACTTTCTTTCCCTGTAATGGTCTTCATCCAGATACTGGTATGGCTCTATTCATTTAATTCAGGTCTCTGCTCAGAGGCCATTCCTCAGAGAAGTTTCCCTGAACATCTTCTCTAAAGTAGAACTTCTATCCTCAACCCACCTCTCTACACCCTCAACCTACCTTAGTTTTCTTTACAGCATGCAAGCTCCATGAGACAGGGACCCACTTTTTCACTGGGTCCCCAATGTCTCACCCAGAGTAGCAGCTTGCTGCAGGACTGCCAAATGGATAAGTGAATGACACTCTGTGGCCACAGGGAGAGCCTGGACCATATTCCTCAAGAGCTGATATGATTCTGGTGGTGGATGTGAACTCACCACCTCAGCAACACTAACACCTTCCTTTCTTTGTGCCAAACTTGCTTTGGCCTCTACTTCAGGCCATTCCAGCCATGTTTTCTCTGTGATCTGCCTTTCCAGCCAGAAGACTCTCAAACTTTCCCTGTTTTATTTACTTCCTGAGGCAGCCCCTGCCCTCTTTTAACCCTGCATCTGCTGTGGTTCAGCAGTTATATTAGCTATGACAGGTAATCCTAAGAGATTTCTCTCTTAATACCTAAAAACAGAGTCCTGAGCAAATTTTTTTTAACATTTATTCATTTTTGATAGAGTGGGGAGTGGGAGAGGGGCAGAGAGAGAGGGAGACACAGAATCCAAAGCAGGCTGCAGGCTCTGAGCTGTCAGCACAGAACCCAATGCAGGGCTCAAACCCATGAACCATGAGATCATGAACTGAGCCAAAGTTGGACGCTTAACCGACTCAGCCATCCAGGCAGTTGGAACTGAACTCCTGTTGGAAATAAGCATATAACTTCTAAGCTTTAGGCAGTTGGAACTGAACTCTTGTTGGAAATAAACTTATAACTTCTAAGCTTTACAGCTTTGAACATTTATTTTTCACCAGCTCATGAAACATGTCTGAAGAAACCATCAGATTTTTTTTTTAAGCAAAAGGAAAACTCTTTTCTGGACTGTGGTCAAATCTTATGAGGGCTCATTTTTAGAAAGAATAAAAAACAACAAAAAACAAAAACCCCCAGAGCAGCTAATTTATCTAGAGTCTCTCCTTCTTCCAACACCTCAGTATTGTTAGCTTCTGTCCGTTCTTTTTATTTTTTTATTTACCTTGAGAGAGGGAGAGAGTGAGCAGGGGGGCAGAGAGAAGGAGAGAGAGAATCCCAAGCAGGCTCTGAGCCATCAGCACAGAGTCCAATGTGGGGCTCAAATTCATGTGAGATCCTGACCTGAGCCAAAACCAAGTATCAGATACTTGACTACCACCCAGGTGCCCCAACTTCTGTCCATTCTAAGGTAAGTCTTTTCTGGAATAAGGCAGAGATGTAAATTAGGATAGAAATGGTTTTCTCCAGCATTCACAGGTTTTTTGAATTGATGTATTGCTCATAGTCCAGTCCCACTAGCCTATTTTTCCCACTGCAGAAGATAAAGCATGTGCCAGGAGGTGGCCTGGCAACTGGGGGTGGGAGTGCTGGTCAGGACTCTGTTGTACTAGGAGGCAGGTCCTTGGCCTCCCTGACAGTGAGGTCTCTTGTGGTGGCTCATCTCACCAACCACTTGCCCTCTCGCCTCAGCCTCCCGACCTCAATTTGGAGAGTGGCAGCAGTGACCAACAGCTGACAAAATCTTCCCCAGTTCACAGTGAGACCTTATTTCCTTCTGTTCACAACTGACACAGTCTCTCAAAAACTCCGAGTCTGTGCCACTGTGCTGACTTGGTAAGGAAACCAAATGTCTTACTTAGATGTTATGATCGAAGTGAAGAGAAATCCATGAGGTGGCCTGTCTTGCTGTGAGGCTGGAAGGCCAGTGAAGTGAGAGCTATTCTGGTCTCTGGAAGTGTCTGTGAACTGGAAGCTGGTGTTCACCAAAGGTGATCTTCTGATCAGGAGGCCAGGAGAGGAGGAACTTCTGCTAAACTCCTCCTGAGGCCGAGGAAAGGACCAGGCTCCAAGTGCTTATGACCTAGTTCTAACTAAAGAGAAAGAAGGGCTTGGCAGAGCAATATCAGGAATGCCAGGACAGAAAGGATGAGCTAGGTAGACCCCGCACCAGCCATTATGAAGGCAGGCCTCAAACACTCCAGTCTCCAGACATCCTCCTATCCCCTAAAAGGGGGGCCATGTCCTATCATCATTGCTCCCTTTGAGAATGGAGGTCATCGAGAGACAAGGGTGGCTATGGGGGGAGGGGGCGGAGCTTAAGAGAATGGCCTCAGTGTAAAGGGTATGCATGCAAAGCTCAGATGTCAGCATTACAGGCGATCCACCCTCCTCCCCAGCCCTGAGCTCCAATAGGAGTTTTCTCTTTTTTATTAATTTATTTTTAAATTTATATCCAAGTTGGTTAGCATATAGTGCAACAATGATTTCAGAAGTAGATTCCAATGATTCATCCCCTATGCAAAATACCCAGTGCTCATCCCAACAAGTGTCTTCCTTAATGCCCCTTACCCATTTAATCCATTCCTCTTCCCAGAACCCCTCCAGCAACCCTCAGTTTGTTTTCTGTATTTAAGAGTCTCTTATGTTTTGTCATCCTCCCTGTTTTTATATTATTTTTGTTTCCCTTCCCTTATGTTCATCTGTTTTGTATCTTAAATTCCTCATATGAGTGAAGTCATATGACACTTGTCTTTCTCTGACTAATTTCGCTTAGCATAATATTCTCCAGTTCCATCCATGTAGTTGCAAATGGCAAGATTTCATTCTTTTTGATTGCTGAGTAATACTCCATTGTATATATATACCACATCTTCTTCAACCATTCATCCATCGATGGACATTTGGGCTCTTTCCATATTTTGGCTATTGTCAGCAGCACTGCTATAAACATTGGGGTGAGTGTGCCCCTTTGAAACAGCACACCTGTATCCCTCGAATAAATACCTAGTAGTGCAATTGCTGGATCGTAGGGTAGTTCTATTTTTAATTTTTTAAGGAACTTCCGTACTGTTTTTCCAGAGTGGCTGCACCAGTTTGCATTCCCAACCAAAAGGAGTTTTTTAAAGTTAAACTAGAAAAAGAAAATGGTCAGAGAAAAGATCTGGTTGGGCCAATGGTACTATGCTGAGGGACAGCACAGAGACAGGGGATGTCTCAATTTCCCCTTTGGTTTGTGGCTCTTATCAAACAGGGATTCCTGATACAGCAAGAGGAAGCAAAAGACAGCTGAAGACCCTGTGAGGGCATACTCTGTCCTATATGAGGCAACTTCTTGCCAGATGGGTTATGTCCCAGCTGTGAGGGTGTGAACACATCACACAATCCTTGCTGATAGAAAACACACACAGATAGGGGTCCTGCAGGATATCCACCAACAGATATTACTCTCTGCCAGCCACAGTTCCAAGTGCTAGGGATTCAGGGTGAACTAATCAGCCCCAGATCTCTGCCCTGACAGAGCTTACAGTCTTGGTGGAGGGCACAGAGTCAAGTTCAATTTGACTTTTCATTGGTTGACGACACTGCAGTGCTGAGACACCAGAGAAAGCAAGCTTACAGTCTCTCGGGGTAGGCAGAAAGAAAGCTATCCTACACACACATGATGGCCGCTCTGCCAGGGTAGGCCCCTCACAGTGACTCCTTGCCTGACTTAAGGGGGGGGTGGGTGGTTAGGGAGGCTCCCTGATGAAGCGACATTGAAGGGGAAACTGAAAGTTGAAGTTAGGGAGGCAAAGGGTTGGGATGTAGCAAGAGATTCTGGGCAGTGGGGAAGCCCAGAGCAGCAGGGCCAGCTGGGGGAGCTGAGAGAGGAGGAGAAATGTGAGCATGAGGTGAGGGAGTAGGAAGGATGCCAGGCAGGACCCAGCAGGCATCACAGAGGGCAGCAGTGACCACTAGATCCCAACTGCAATTCACAGCTGATGCATCTCATAAGGTCAGTTGGGTCTAGTTGTCCTCCTGACCAGGTCAGGTCCTGAGGTTCTGAGGGAAAATATCAGTACTAAGGTCCTTGTATTGAACTTGTAATTAAACTCTGGTATCGAGAGGCAGCTGGGTAGCTTAGTTGGTTGAACGTCCAACTCTTCGTTTTGGCTCAGATCACGATCTCATGGTTCATGAGACTGAGCCCTGCATTGGGTTCGGTGCTGACAGTGCAGAGCCTGCTTAGAATTCTCTCTCTCTGCCCCTCCCTCACCTCTCTCTCAAAATAAATAAATAAACTTAAAAAAAAAAAAAAACAACCAACAACTCAGGGGGCACCTGGGTGGCTCAGTCAGTTGAGCATCCAACTTCAGCTCAGGTCACGATCTTGCAGTTCATGAGATCAAGCCCCACACCAGGCTGTCTGCTGTCAACACAAAGCCCATTTTGGCTACTCCGTCCCCCTCTCTCTGCCCCTCCCCCACCTTGAAAATAAATAAACATTAAAAAAAGAAAAAATAAACTCAGATATTGAATGATAAGTAGGTGGAAATCAATCTGGAATCAGTAAGCTGAATCTAGAAACTTGAAATTCATCTCCATTATGTCACTTCCTTTCCAGTGGAACACACACATACATAAGAGCTGGTGGGGACACATGAGCATGGAACATGTTCAAAGTGAGGCCCCGTCTTACTGCAGTACTATAGAGTGGATATGAAAACACAAACCTAGTCTTAGATTGTATGAAAATCCAAGGGCAAAGGTGGAGATGCAGGTGCTCCCCACCGCATGTGTGCAGGCTGACTGGGGGCCCACACTAAAGGACTAACTCAGCAGGCCTGCGCTGTCTACACCCTGCATGTTCTAAAGAAAGGCCTTGCCTGGCTCCCTGCCCTTAGATTGCCCCAATAAAAGTATCTTTATTTACCTGAGTCCTTAGGGTAGGCCAAATAGTTTATGCTAACAATGTGATTTATGATGGGGGCTTTCAGCCACATGCTTGACCTCTGGAGGGGTTAAACACTCAGGTCTGCCAGTCAGGCAAGTGGTCAGCCATGCCTACATGGTTGTGTGATGGCCTACCAAACACCACTTCCATTCCATTGATGTTACTGCGCCAGCCTTCAGGCTCTGGTCTAACATTTATTGCTGGACTCCCCTGAAATGAGATCCCAGGTTTCACAAAACTACACAGGAGCATGCTCAGCTGCCGGAGGGAACAAGGAACACCCTAGGCAGGCATGTCTCCACAGGCTTGCCCAAAGGTACAAACAACCCAAATGGCTATCACTAGGGGACTGGCTACATAAATACAAGTCATTCATTCAGTAGAATATGAAACAGCTATTTGAAAAAAAAAAGAGCAGTGCATTATAGATAGCTGGGGAATAACCTCCAAGCCTATTAAGAAACACACAGACTAAAATATACAGAATGTGTCTGCTTAAGTCAAAATTATTAAAAAAAAAAAAAAGTGGGGTGCCTGGGTGGCTCAGTCGGTTGAGCATCTGACTTTTGGTTTTAGTTCAGGTCATGATCTCACAGTTGGTGAGTCCAAGCCTTACATCGGGCTCTGTGCTGACAGTGTGGAGCCTGCCTTGGATTCTCTCTCTCTCTCTCTCTCCCTCTCTCTCTCTGCCCCTCCCACATCTCTCTCAAAGTAAGTAAGTAAGTAAGTAAGTAAGTAAGTAAATAAATAAATAAATAAATAAATAAATAAATGGAAAGGACTATAGATATGTCTCTAGAGATGGAATACCTCCACAAGGACACTGAAGGAATTGATAGTAACTGGTGGCTGTGGGGGCAGAGGAGTCGGAGGAAATTTCAGTCTTCTGTGTGTTCCAAATTTTAAACTATGTGACTGAATATTGCTTCATAATAGCTAAACCATAGATAAAGAAAAGAATAAATAAATTATGCCTGCAACACAGAAGAATTGCTGAGTGGCCTACCAGCCTCTCTATGGTTCTGGACTGTGCCTACCAGGCCAGTTGAGTACAACCTGCTCTGCTCTAATTCTGGCCCCTGGTGGTCATGACCTGTGGCTAGACTCCTTGTGAGAAACAAACCTTGTCAGGTTTCATAGGAGGAGGGCAGCTCTCCTTCTCTAGAGCTGACCAGACTCAGTAATTTTCCTACTTCAGCCAACCTGGGATGATGTCTTCCCAACCTAATATTTGCAAACTCTTAATCCTCTATAAGAACCTATCATGTTTTGGCATGGCTCAGCACAGGGGCTCTATGTTGGGAGGTTAGCAGGTGACTTGGGTCGGCTGGGAGCCACAATGTACACTCAGTGGCAGGAAGAGCTTACCAGCCCCAGCCCCATTCCCATTCTGACTGGAATCAAAGAGTGATTCAAAGGCAGTCTGGAGAGTACAGAGTGGGGTGGGGAGGGGGGAGCTGACCATTCCAGCCTCCCAAGGCCTCTGATAATTAAGAACTGACTCAATCCTGGAAAAATTCAGTGTCACTATACTGATGACAGTGCCTGTCTGTCACCTACCCAGTCATGATCGTAATGTACCTCTCAGAGCAATGCCAACTTGGCTCAGTCCAAGCCTCACAAGCCTGAGGTGCCACTCTGCCTCTGTTCTCACAGTCCCCTTTACACAAAGAGAAGGACCTTTAGGGGCAGCATGGGGGGGGGGTGCGGTGTCACCACGATCCATGTGAAACCACTCATCTCTATTATGTTCGTGATTCTCCTTCCCTCTGAAGAAAAGACTTTCCTCTGACCACGAAGGCTCCTAGGCTGCCTCCTCTGGGCTCTTTCCTTGAATGCAACCTGTGCATCACTTCCCTACTGGAGCCCAGGAGCTTTGGTGGTGGGCTGGTGCCTTTGCATTGCTCCTCTCTGCCCTAGGAACATCCCTCTTGCTCTTTCTCCCCCTCCTCACTCCTGTCTAAATCGTAGTCTTAAATACCAGATTCAAGTTTATCCTTTGCCATGATTTGTTATCATTCTGATTTCCTATTTCATTTGTTCTCACCGTTTTCAGAGATGTCCCTTCACACAGTTCTTACTTGGCTTCCTTGGACCTGGGACCCGCAATTAAGTAATTCCTCTAGTAGGGCCCTAAGACCTTAGGCAATCTTCCCAAATCTTAGTCAACATTTTTCATTTAAACTCAAACACAGGAATCTAATAGATATGAGATATAAAAACTACACCTAAATTTCCTTAAGGAGACCAAAGACAGGAAGATGGGCCAATGAGAGATACTGTAATAGGGAGAAGCAGGGAAGGAAAATAACCAACAAAGTGGCAATGGAGAAATGACCCAGATGACTATTTGAGAAATTAATCAACATACCTCAAACTGCCCAACACTGTAAGTAATCAGGTCAGAATAAACTTTGCCAGAGAAAAGAGTCACAGAGACCCACAGAGGAAGACAACATTTTAGCTTCCAGCACTAAGTTTCAAAGCTACAAGTGCTTAACGGGGTGCTTGGGTGGCTCAGTTGGTTGAATGACTGACTCTTGATTTTGGCTCAGGTCATGGGAAAAACAACAACAACAACAACAACTACAAATGCTTAAAATTAATCTCAGCTCATATACCAGTGATCTACTATTACATTTTTAAGAACTTAAAAAAACAAAACAAAACAAAACAAAACCCAAATGCTCCAACAAAACCATTTCATTAGTAGGCTAAGGAGAAAATGCGGAGCCTAAGGAAGAACCATTCTCACTTAGGGTCCCTGAAATCTTCTATGGGTGGAAAGAAGAATTGACAAAGGTGAATTGGAGCAATGGACTGTCACAAACCATACACTACCTAGGGCATCTTCATCTGGATTTGGGAAGTAAAGGCAAGGCCCTAGACTCGACCAAACTTGGATTATGGCTTACTCAGCAATTGTCCAGACAGACATCATCATCTCTACTGGCGAAGTGGAGAAGTGGTCAGTGACAGGAAAGAACTCAAGTCCCATTTGCTGACGCTTCACACACCACGCACAATCTTCGCCCATTCTGGGTCACTCAGGGTCTCATGGGTCACTTCAGCCACTCAGGGATGGGTGAAGGGCAGGAAATTATATAAAAGAAACAGAAAATCCATTTCCTTAACCCGAGCTCTGCTAATAACTATGGAAGATTACTGGGGGCAAACTGACTCTTTCAAGCACTCAAGATACACACCTCTTTGCAAAGTGAACGTTTCTTGACCCCGTGTGATAATTCAGACTGGTAGGGCCGCCCAGCCCTGCCAAAGACTCACCTCGGAAGAGGCGACGCCTATTCTCTCGGACTCGTACATGAGGGACAGGGATCTGTTGGTGCTGGCGGCCGTGGCTTCGGCCCTGCGCATCACCTCCTGCCGCAGGTACTGCTGCCTGTCCGTGGGCGCGCCGAATCCATCGGGGAGGTCATGGTCGTCCTTCCACGGGGCCGGCCGGGAGCCCTCATCCTCTGCGTCGTCGTCGAATGGGTTGTAGCTTTTGGGGTAGGCCGACATGGTGCCGCCGCTCGTCTCGGTCTGGGCAGGAAAGGGAGGTGCGTGGCCAAGGCGAGGAACGGCTTTTGCAGGCCCGCAGGGGTCCAGGCCGCCCTCCCGAGGCCCTGGGGAAGCACCCACCGCTCTGCAGCCCCTAGTCTCCGCGGCCCGAGGTCCAGAGAAGTTCTACGCCCCTCCACCCCACGGTCGCGGAGCGAGCTCCTTCCGCCGGCCTTGCGAGGGAGGCCCCGCCTCCGGAGCTGACCATCTTGCCCGGCGGTTTGGGGGGGACCACGCCCTGTGTGCGCGACCTCAGCCTACCCCTCGGTTTGTCTCTCCCCTCCAGCGGTGGGATCGCCCCACGGCCACGCCCCACCCAGTGTCGCCAACAGAGGTCACGTGGCGGGGAAGCCGGATACCGCCGCGCCTGCGCCGTGAGTTCTGTCGCTCGCAGGCCGGTGCGGGAGGCCAGCCGGCACCGCCGCCGCGCGCGCGATGATGGCGGCGGCCGTGGCCCGGGGAGGAGGAGGAGGAGGCGGCGGCGGCGGCAGCAGCAGCAGCAGCAGCAGCAGCAGCTCTGGCTCCGGCTCCGGCGCTTCACGGGGCTTCTATTTCAATACGGTCCTATCATTGGCCCGCTCCCTGGCGGTGCAGAGACCGGCATCGTTGGAGAAGGTAGCCTTGGCTGCCTGGGCCGCGAGCTGACAGGAGAAGCGGTCTAGGGTGGCGAAGCGAGGGGGCGGGGCGAGGGTCTATGGGAGATCTAGAGGGGGTCTCGAGCTTCCTGTGACTGGAGGGGATATGTGATGGGAGGGAGCCGGCGGGGTTAGGAGGCCCATGGGCCTGGTGAAGAGCGCTGGTGAAGAGAGGAGAGTGGAGGGACTTGGGCAGGGAGTGGGCTGGGCAGGTAGGGACGTTGCGGGTGGGTGGCGGACGAGGGACGTGAGCTACTGGCCAGGGTTTGGGGTTTGAGCCGAGGGGGCACCTTGTGACATCGCAGGGGCAGGGGCGGCAGGCAGTGAGAAGCAGTGGGAAGAGCAAACGACCAGGGTCAAAACCTGGGGCTCTGCTCCCGACTTCCTCTGCTTTTTATTCCGTGACCTTGGAGAGATTTCTTTCTCATAAAATGGAGTTGCTTTCACCTGCTTTCCCCACTTCACATCATTGTGAAGGGCAAGTGGAATGGTAAATCTGAAAGTGCTTTCTAAATCTGAAAGTGCTTTCTAAAATGCAAATCCGCGCATTGTTTTTCCGTGAAGTCTAGAGGGAGCGTTAGACTGGGTAAAAGATGGTGTGTGAAGAAGGGACAGTGGCCAGGAAGGGGTAATGAACTGTCATAGACAGAGAACTGAACCCAGGATTCCTTCAGAGGAGAAAGGACAACTTATGCTGGGGGTATCTTTTCCTTGGGAGAAAGGTGAAAGGCGACTCAAAGGTGTGGCTCAGATGTTGGAAGGAACAGAGATATCAGAGTCAGACCTGTTTGGTCCCCGCACTGTCACTGTTTGTCCTCTTGGGCTAGTTACTTCAATTCTCAGAGCCTGTTTCCTTATGTGTGAAATGAAGTGGTTCTTGAGGAGTAAATGAGTTCAAAGCATAAAGTGCCTGGGCAGAATAGGTGAACAGTAAATGTCAGCTTTCTTCCCCCCCCCCCCCCATGGTGTGATGAGACTCATTAAAGTGTATTAGCACTGAAGGGATGGGATTCTTTTTTCACACATCTTCCTGGCAGATGGAAAGAGATCTGTTGTCTAAGAGTAGGGAGACTGGAGACCTGCCTGCTGCTGTTCAGAGTCGTTTTGTGGCTCTGGTGAGTGGTGAAGTTGAAATGCTGTGTTAGGCACTCTGTCATAGTGACCTACTCCTTCCTTGGCTTTGTGGGTTCTTAAACCTGATTTCTCACTTACCCGCAGGGTGAGCAGGTCCTGGGAGACTGATGCCAACCTGACTTCTGACAGAAGGAGGAATTCAATAAAATGGAAAGAATATGAGTTCTAGAGATAGGACTACCTGAGTTTGAATCCTGTATCGTTTGCTTACATGAGTGTGACTCTGGGTAGGTCAGTTCCCCAGTATGATCCTTTGGTTTCTTTTCAAAATATAAGGACAGTATTAGCTAAGAGTATTATGAGGATCAACAAAATGACACAAATAAAGGCAGGCACATGGATACCTAATGATTAAGAACTGTTATCATTGGATGAGCCTGACTAATGGACCACGGTGCTGGCTTATCAAATAAAATTCATGCCAGCTAGTCAGCACATTCTCTTCTTGGTAGGAGGACCAAAAATCCTATCAGAAGTTTGCTTGCTGGACTTGAAGAAGAGAGAAGAGATTGCAGGGGAGTGGGTGATCTTTAAGAAGACAGTCCTGCAGGGGCGCCTGGGTGGCTCATCAGTTGAGCATCCGACCTGTTCAGGTTATGATCTTATGGCTCATGGGTTCGAGCCCCACATTGGGCTTTGCACTGGCAGCGTGAATCCTGCTCTGGATACTCTGTCTCTCTCTCTCTGTCTCTCTCAAAAAGAAATAAACATAAGAATCAAAAAAACCAAAAAAACAAAAAGCCCAGTCCTGCAGTTCTAGCAGGGGACCTATTCCCACTCAGTAATTCTGAGAAATGCACCTTAAGCTCAACCGGCCTTCTTCGGCCTTTTTGGATAATTACAAGAACATTCTGTAATTACAACGCTGTTAGCTTTGTATTTTATAGTAACTGCTTCAGTCATCAAAATTACAATATATTTTATAACTAATTAATACAGCTTTTAGGGATGCCTGGGAAGCTCAGTTGGTTAAGTGTCTGACTCTTGGTTTTGGCTCAGGTCATGATCTCACGGTTCATGGGTTCAAGCCCTGCATTGGGTTCTGTACTGACATCATGGGATCTGCTTGGAATTCTGTCTTTCCTCTCTCCTGCTCCTCCCATGTGCTCCCCCCCCAAAAATAAATAAATAAACATTTTTTAAAAATGCAGTTTTTAGGGGCGCCTGGGTGGCGCAGTCGGTTAAGCGTCCGACTTCAGCCAGGTCACGATCTCGCGGTCCGGGAGTTCGAGCCCCGCGTCAGGCTCTGGGCTGATGGCTCGGAGCCTGGAGCCTGTTTCCGATTCTGTGTCTCCCTCTCTCTCTGCCCCTGCCCCGTTCATGCTCTGTCTCTCTGTGTCCCAAAAATAAATAAAAAACGTTGAAAAAAAAATTTTTTAAATGCAGTTTTTAGATTGTCAGCTCCCCAATACCATCTCTTAGTTTGGGAGGTACTTCATTCTCATTGGCAACATTTACAAATCTGAAAAGAGTTAACTGAGCAAGCCTGAGGCTTCAGAAGGGATTGCTTGCAAGGTCAGTCCTGGGTTCACATCTGGGAACTTAGCACTTGAACTGTTCCCTCCATTTCCTAATTGATAAGAGTGGTTCACTGTGCCTAGACTCTTCGTACAATTAATGTGATTTATATTGAACACCTGCTTTCTTTCTTGGAATTAGGGATTTTAATGGTTGCTAGGCAGACAGTGCCTGTGTCTATCAATAAAAACCTTGGCTGCTGTGTCTCTGTTAGACTTCCCTAGGTACGGATGTAGCACACAGGTCACTACATTGTTTGCTGCTGTAGAAGGGAGCATGCTTAGTGTATACCTTTACAGGAAGGAGAGAACATGAAGAAGCCCATGCACAGTTTTCTCCAGATTCCACCTGCCCTTTTCTCTTGCTGATAAATTCACTGTAATATAATTTACTGTAATAAAATTTAGCTACGAGTACGATTATATATGTGTGAGTGGTCTTGGGGAACTTGAAATAACTTCTTTCTTAGAGAAGGCTTCTGTAGGTGGCTGATTCCATCACATATATGTAGATTCTTCTTTTCTTATCTAGGATCTTAAGACTTGATTATGCTGAGGGTCGTTGTTACTGTTTAGTCCTATAACATATGGCTGCTTACTACATTCCACGACTTTAAACCAATGGACAATAAGCCTTCAGTGTTCCTAGGGAAATCTTCTTGAGGTTCTTAAGAGTAAAGGAATTTCTCAGTACCCACCAGGATAATGAAGGTGGGGACTTAAGTGGGGAGATGAATGTTGAAAAACCTCTCTCATTTTTTTGTTTCTGTTTTTTTTCTCTTCTCCCCCCCCCCCCCCCCCCCCCCCCCCCCCCCGCCCAAGAGAAGGCAGAGGACTTAATGAGTCTTGGTCCAGATAGGGTTGAGCTGAGGAAGGCTAAGTTTTATGAGTTAGACCTGACATCTCACTTTAGACATTGGTAATTCAGGCAACCCTGACATAGTTTTATGGCACTTGGGGCACATTAATGACATAACTTTCCTTATCTTTGTCTATCTACATGCCACAGTGGTGTTTATTCACCCCACTCACCTACATCAAGTCTAGGCTGTGAAACCTAGCCTATTGCTACTAAGTAGATTTTACTTCTCTTTTAATTATTTAATTCACTGTTTCATTCAGAAAACATTTGTTGAGCATCTACTGTTAATTAATATGTGCTCGGTAGGCCAGGTCAATAAGAAACAGGTTTTTTTTTTTTAATGTTTTTATTTTATTTTTGGGAGACACAGAGAGCAAGCAGGGGAGGGGCAGAGAGCGAGAGAGGTGGTGACACAGAATCCAAAGTAGGCTCCAGGTTCTGAGCTGTCAGCACAGAGCCCAACGTGGGGCTCGAATCCACAAACTGCAAGATCATGACCTGAGCTGAAGTCAGACGCTCAACTGACTGAGCCACCCAGGTGCCCCAATAAGAAACAGTTTTAATGAGGTTGCCCAGGTGATCAGCATCAAGTCAGACTTGCTGCAAGTCCCCCTAGCTACTGTTGTAATGCAGGTCTGGTGACCAGACTCCTGCCATATTCAGATAGTCAAACCCAAGACTCCTGGGTGCCTATTCTCTTATCCATATCTAAGCTTTGACCTTTTGCTGCTAGGCTGCGCCTAAGACTGGAGCCATAGCCCTGAGGCCCACTCTCAGGATTGCAGGTTGCCTCTGAGAACACCATCTGTGTCCTAGAGGGATCACGTCCCATGCAGTCCTCAGCCATCTCCCTTTGGGAGAAAGGTGGGAGGAACAAAATAGACAAGAAGAGAGTCTTGTCTACACTGGACTCTCCATGTACAGTTGGCTTCCAGTCTCCCTCTCTCTGATTTCTTTTTGCCTGCTAGTCTTGCTCTGCTTTCCTCTTTCTCATCTGTCTTAAGAATGTTATTAAGCCACCCCTGCCAAGAAGCTTCTGTCTGGATCTGGATCTGTCTGGATCTGGTTGTACTCCTCGTATCCAGGATATGGGTGAGCTGTTCCTGCCTTTTCTTACCTGGCCTGTATCATACTAATGGACCCGAACCCTGGGACATGGAGAGTTCCCAGCAGAGCTGAAAAGTAGGCAGCATTCCTTGCCCTTCCATCTCTCTTCCCACCCTCAGGAGGCTTTGATCAGAATCTTTTTCCATGTCCTAAAATAGCCTCTCTTTTCTTCAGTTAGACTGCCAGAATCTGGAGGTGTCTTAGCTAACTCAGTGTGGTGTTTAAATAGCACTGCAGCATTAGGGACAGGCCAGACCCCTCCCTGGTGGACAGTTGTGCTCCAGAAGATGAGCTGGTTAATTCTTATCTCTGTTTGGAGGAATGTATGTCCTCATGCTCAGGACACTGGGCTTTCTGGAGTTCATAGTTACCCACTCCTTTAGAGTGGTTTGCCATGGAGTAAAAATCATGGTATTGGCATTTTTTCAGCATCATGAAGCTGAAAATTTCTATCCTCGCTCCCTTTCCTTTGTGAAGTTATGTTCAAAACAACCATGTATAGGATAAGAGAAGAGAAAATTAGCATCAGTAGAGGGAATTCATGATGTTAGAACTATTGTTAAACCAGCTGTAAAATATTTTAAGAAGAAATTGGAAGAAGAAAAAGTCTTTACCTGTAATCATGCCACATTAACTATACTAGTTTGCTAGGGCTGCCATAACATAGTAGTACCACATTGATTTAAACAACTGAAATTTATTTTCTCACTGTTCTGGAGGCTAGACATCCAAGATGAAGGTTTCTTTTGAAGCCTTTCTTTTTGGCATGTAGGTGGCTGTCTTTTGGTGTCTTCACATAGTCTTCCCTTTGTACCTGTCTGTATCCTAATCTCTTTTTATAAGAACACCAGCCAGATTGATAGGAGTGGCCCACCCTAATCACCTTGTGTTAATAAAGGCCCTAGTTCCAAATTAACAGTCACATTCTGAGGTGCCTGAGATGAGGACTTCAGTATATGAATTTTAGGGGGACATAATTCAGCCCATAACACTAACCCTTTAGCTTTTTAATTTCTTAGGCCTCCTTTTTAGTCTTTAGCTATATTCACTTTATTGCTTTTTTATTAAAAAAAAATTTTTTTTAACATTTATTTTTGAGAGACAGAGACAGAGAATGAGCAGGGGAGGGGCAGAGAGAAAGGGAGACACAGAATTCGAAGCAGGCTGCAGGCTCTGAGCTGTCAGCACAGAGCCCAATGTGGGGCTTGAGCTCACAAACCACGAGATCATGACCTGAGCCGAAGTCGGACGCTTAACCGACTGAGCCACCCAGGTGCCCCGCTTTTTTCTTTTAATTTTTTTCAATGTTTATTTTTGAGAGAGAGAGCATGAGCAGGGGAGGGGCAGAGAGAGAGGGAGACACAGAGCCTGAAGCGGGGCTCGAACTCAAGAACTGTGAAATCATAAGCTGAGCCAGACGCTTAACCATCTGAGCCACCCAGGCACTCCACTTTATTGCTTTTTTCAAAAATAGCCCATATTTATTATTTTAATGGCTGCATGCCATATTTTCTATTGACAGATCAAAATTAAGGATTTCTCTGTTTAGGCTGTCTAGTTTTTCCCTTGTAAAATTGTGCGTTTATACACTTAAAATTTTGTCTAATTTTGAATTACATTCTTAAATGTGTTAAATGTGGATAGGTCTTGATGTTTACTGCCCAACTGTTTTCAAAGGATTATACTTAGTTATGGTAGATAGCATTAGCAAGAGACCTTGTGCATGTTTATAGCTTCACTGTTGTTGGATTTTGTTTACTTTTTCCTGCTAACTCTGCAAGCATAAAAGGGGACCTTATTCTTTTGATTCTAAGATAATGATATTTTACGAATTAACCAAAAACCCATGAAACAGAAATGATGGTGTGACATTGTGCTCTTGTTTTCTGCTATGTGGAAACTTGAATTCAGGGTATTGTTGCTTGGGTACTGACTTCTAGCTGTGCCTGCTCTGGGTATCTTTTTTCTTTTGACAGTTGGGTCTAGGTGTGCACACAATCCTAACCCTCAAATAATTTATAACAAGTAGAAGTAGTCATAGGTGGGGGCTGGCCAGTTGTCCAGAAAGGAGCTGATGGTGGACCATATGGCTTTTCAATACAACTCCTCTGTGAAGATATTTAGCTGTTTTGCACTTTGTTGGCATGGGAATGGGAAGTACAAATAATTTTTTCTTCAGGCCCCCAAAGAACTCTCCATGAGTCTTGGCAGGTATGTGGAAATTTAGAAAGCAAAAAAGTGAAACATGCTCTAAGAAAATGAAAGCATCATGGGCACTTGCTGGGAGGTTACTTTCGGCAGAGATTTTAAATATGGAAGGCCTGGGAATGGGCATTTGTAAATGCCAAGAGTAGTTGGTAAGGGAAGGTCATTTCAGATAGAAGAAAGCAAAGCACAGAAGAAAATGAGGAACAGCAGTAATAGGGTTCAGTAGAAATAGAGTATTTTGGGGGGCACCTGGGTGGCTCAATCAGTTAAGCGTCTGGCTTTGGCTCAGGTCATGATCTTGTGGTTTGTGAGTTTGAGCCCCACATCGGGCTCTGTGCTGACAGCTCAGGGCCTGGAGCCTGCTTCAGATTCTGTGTCTCTCCATCTCTCAGCTCTTCCCCTCCTTATGCTCTGTGTCTCTCTGTCTCTCAATAATAAATAAACGTTAAAAAAAAAAAAAGAAATAGAGTATTTTTTTTAGTTTTTTAAAATGTTTATTTAAAATTTTTTTTAATGTTTATTTTATTTTTGACAGAGAGACAGAGCATGAGTGGGGGAGGGGCAGAGAGAGAGGGAGACACAGAATCCAAAGCAGGCTCCAGCCTCTGAGCTGTCAGCACAGATCCCGATGCAGGGCTCAAACTCACAGATCCGCGAGATCATGACCTGAGCCGAAGTCGGACACTCAACCGACTGAGCCACCCAGGCGCCCCTAAAATGTTTATGTTAAATGTTTATTTTTGAGAGAAAGAGAGCACGTAAGAATAGGGGAGGGGCAGAGAGAGAGAGAAGGGGACAGAGGATCTGAAGCAGGCTCTACACTGATAGCAGAGATCCTGATGTGGGGCTTGAACCCACAAACTGTGAGATTGTGACCTGAGCTGAAGTCGGATGCTTAACCAACTGAGACACCCAGTGCCCCAGAAATATAGTATATTTAGAGAATGGAAATGAAAGTGGAGAAGAAAGCAGATGGCTTCATATGTAGTCCCAGACTCAAGAGTTTGTATTGAATTGATGAGACAGGGAAGAGCCCTTCAATATTTCAGGGCCAAGAGTAATGTGCATTAAGAAGATTATTATGACCATATTGTTTATATTGATGCCCTTAGGGAGTCTTCGAATTGACATGTCACTAGTTGTTTACTCCCCAAGAGAGCAAGAATGTTCTATTTCTTACTCCTTACTGCAGATTTTCTTTTCTGCCGTCTGTGTTTGCAGTTTGTACCTAGTGGGGGATGTGGTTGCCTTCAGTCCTTTCCACCAGCAGCTATTCCTATCTTTGATTTAAATTGCTGAAATTTATCTGTGCACTTCATTGTCCTCATTATTTATATATTTATTTGTTTTTGTATTTGCTTCTTTCATGTATCTTGGAATTTTGGGAAAAGGCTTGGCCTTTTGTGAACATTGCCAAGCCAGTCAGAACACTATTTATGTTTATGTGATAAAATACATGGTTGAGGCAAAAATCCTCAGATCTCACTTGCATTTATTGACTTAGTTCTGAGAGGCTCTATCTTTGCTGCTGAAGCTGTTCTCTTTTCCTGAATACTTCTGTGTGTAAAGCTGGTCTGGAAGCCTAGATTTAGGCCAGCCAAGGCTATATGTACTGTTATAAAAGCAAACGATGGTGACATTTGTTTATTTGTTCGTTTGTTCATTCATTCATTCAGTCTTTGAGTGCCTGCTGTGTGCCAGGCCTTGAAGGGACCTATTAGAGGGATTGAATGAGTAGACATTGTTTTTCTGTCATGGAGTTTGGCATGGAGATAGACAAGCATTAAACAAAAAATTACACGTAAGTACAATTGAAAACGCTAACAAGTGCCAGGAAGCAAAAGTAAATGGTTTTTGTGAATACATTCATAATGTTTTACTACCATCACCACCATCCACCTTCAGAACTCTTTCATCTTGTAAAACTGAAACTCTAATTGCAATTGATTTTTGTATGTTGATCTTGTATCCTGCAACCTTGCTACACTTGTTTTTTAGTTTTAATATGTTTTTAGTTTTTTCTTTATATAAGATTATGTCATCTGCAAATATAGTTTTACTTTTTTTTTTTTTTTTCCAATCTGAATGCCTTTTATTTCATTTTCGTATCTAATTGTCCTGGCTAGAACCCCCAGGACAATACTGGATAGAAGTGGTGAGAGTGGACATCTTTATTTTGTTCCTGTTCGGGGGCAACTTTCAGCCTTTTACCATTAAATATGATGTTAGTTCTGAGTGGTTTATAGATGCCCTTTTTCAAGTTGAGGAAGTTCTATTTCTAGTTTGTTGAGTGTTTTTATCATGAAGAAGTGTGGAATTTTTTCAGATGCTTTTTCTGAGCGAATAATGATCTGGATTTACCTTCCTGCCATAAAACAACTAGGAAAATGGACAAATATATGAAACCACTGATTTCATACACTGACAAGGAACACAGGACTATAATACCTGAGAGACGGAAGAAACAAAGTGAGCCCTATGACTGCCTGGTTTTCTGCCAAAAGACATATCTCAGACCACAGAAACAGGAAAGCTACAAAGCTAATTTTACAAAGCTAATTTAAAACTTTGCTGGGGCAGGTCTATAATAGCTTTTGCTACAGGGATAGTTTAACTCCACTGCTAAGGTATGGCCCTTTTGAGGTTTCTACTGAATGAGGGCTTTCCACTCTGGCTGGGAGTAACCCAGACTCTTCTCGGCTATATATGAACTCTGGGAACTATTCAGTACGCAGTTCCCTGGTTGTTCTTTTCCAACTTCCTGGAATATCACCTATACTAGTGTGTGTTAGTATTCATCAAAAATTCAAGGGAACTCTTGCTCTGATTTCTGGAGATTTTTTTGTTTAGCTCTCTCCTCTTCAGAATTTCCAGCTGCTTTAGACTTCCTGTATTCTTACTTCTTTCTCCTCCACTTAGACCTGCATGACTGGGATGTCCTTTCCTGTTCTGTGGTCTGAGATATGTCTTTTGGCAGAAAACCAGGCAGTCATAGGGCTCACTTTGTTTCCTCTGCCTCTCAGATATTATAGTCCTGTGCTCCTTGTCCAGTGTATGAAATCAGTGGTTTCATGTATTTGTCCATTTTCCTAGTTGTTTTATGGCAGGAAGGTAAATCCAGATCCTATTAATCTCTCATGGCCACAGGTAGAAGTTCTTGGATCACAAGATTTTATTGCTAGAGCAGACATTGCAAAAAAACTATCTGGTCATCCTTTTACATTTGAGAAAACTGAGACTTGGGGGAGAAGACTTATCAATATTGGCATAGTTTTATTTTTTTATTTTATTTTTATTTTTATTTTATTTTATTTTATTTTATTTTATTTTTATTATTTTTTTAATGTTTATTTATTTTTGAGAGAGACAGAGATAGGATGTGAGTGGGTTAGGGGCAGAGAGAGAGGGAGACACAGAATCCAAAGCAGGCTCCAGGCTCCAAACTGTCAGCACAGAGCCCGAGACGGGGCTCGAACTCATGAGCTGTGAGATCATGACCTGAGCCAAAGTCGGACGCTCAACCGACTAAGCCACCCAGGCGTTCCTTGGCATAATTTTAAGACATTAGCAAGATTCTGTGGATTTATATATATACACACACTTGCTGTTTTGTCCACGTTTTACAGAAGGAAATACAAAGTCAAAATGTTCAGATAGGTTTTGTCAGTTACCTTGGGTCACTTAGATAAGAAGTGCTAGAGTTGGAATGAAAATCACAACTCCGTACAGCTCCCCTGAGCATTGCCTGGTGAAACGATGTGTCAGGAATCAGAGACATGGATTTGTATGTGCTGTACTCTGCCAAGCACATGAGCTGGGCTCAAGAAACGGAGACTCATTCGTTGTGTGTAAAGGCTCATGGAGTGCTACTTGTGTTGGATGTTGTAGAAAGCCATGTTAATTGATTACAGCCAACAGAACATCTTTAATGAAACCCTCATCCAGGACTGCTTGTAGGAGCAGGTGCTGTTCCACATGCATCTGCAGCTCCATGTGAATCTTGTTACAATCACTGTTATCATGATAGCTCTCAGTCACTTAGGAAATGTTAGGTTATGTTCAGTGTTCTCCATGGATGGGGATAGGGCATTTGAGAAAGACAACTAAAAATCAGATTTGGGGCGCCTGGGTGGCGCAGTCGGTTGAGCGTCCGACTTCAGCCAGGTCACGATCTCGCGGTCCGGGAGTTCGAGCCCCGCGTCAGGCTCTGGGCTGATGGCTCAGAGCCTGGAGCCTGTTTCCGATTCTGTGTCTCCCTCTCTCTCTGCCCCTCCCCCGTTCATGCTCTGTCTCTCTCTGTCCCAAAAATAAATAAACGTTGAAAAAAAAAATTAAAAAAAAAAATCAGATTTAGGTGCGCCTGAGTGGCTCATTCGGTTAAGTGTCTGGCTTTTGATTTTGGCTCAGGTCATGATCTTGCAGTTCATGGGTCAGAGCCCTGCATTGGGTTCTGTGCTGACAGTACAGAGCCTGCTTGGGATTCTCTCCCTCCCTCTCTCTCTACCCCTCCCCTGCTCGTGCTTGCTCTCTCTCTCTCTCTCAAAATAAATAAATAAACTTAAAAAAAAAAAAACCCAGATTTAACAGGTCACCTGGGTGGCTCAGTCAAATAAGCATCTGATTCTTGATCTCAGTTCAGGTCATGATTTTGTGGTTTGTGGGATCATGCATGGAGCCTGCTTGAGATTCTCTCTCCCTCTCTCTCTGCCCCTCCTCCTCCAATAAAATAAACTAAAAAGGGGGGGGGGGGTTTAAAAAACAGATTTAACGAAACACTGCCACTAATACTTAAAGCTTAATCTCCTGTTCTCAGGGAATTTTGTTTCTCTATAAAGACTATTCCCAGAGGTTTCAGATAACAAAAGTTGTATTCTTTTAAAAACTCATTAATTATCCAACATGTAATGCTATTATTGGTAGGTTTATTTTGACCTAAATATTTTACCTACACCCACTGTTATGTTTTGACTTTTCATCTGCAGTTCTCTCTGCCCAATGGTTCAGACTTGTGGGGGCACCTTTTCTCCTTGGTTTGGCATTTCTTTACCTTGGCAGTCTAAATTCACCTTGTGGTTTCTCTTTTAATAGCCTTCGGTTAAAGTATTGTCAAGAGTTCTTAGCAAAGTCTAAGTGAGTTACCTTTGTTGCCTCCTGGTTGTCCATTGACTTATCAACTTCCTCAAAGTGTTGCCCAGAGCCCCTTTGGATCCTTTTTGTAAATGGCCACCACTGTCAGATTTTGAGCTTAACAACCTTTAATAATGCAGGATCTACTCCCCTTTACCCCCTAAAAACAACCAACTTTTTAGTTGATTGTAAAATTCTGAAAAAAAATCAGTGTTTTTTCTTTTCATTTTTTAAATTAAGAAAAAATTTAATGTTTATTTTTGAGAGACAGACAGACTGCAAGCAGGGGAGGGGCAGAGAGGGAGGGAGACACAGAATCCGAAGCAGGCTCCAGGCTCTGAGCTGTCAGCACAGCTCAAACACATGAACTGTGAGATCATGACTTGAGCCGAAGTCGGACACTTAACCAACTGAGCCACCCAGGCGCCCCTCTTTTCATTCTTTTAAATTGCAGCATTAATGCTTTATTCTGCATTAGGACTTTGACCTCTCTGTGTCTCAGTTTCTTCATCCATAGAATGAAGATAATAAATAGTGCACTATTGTGAGGATTAGATAAATACAAACCAGCACCTCACATGTGATCAATGTTCAATAACTATTGACTATTAGTATTTGGAGACTGGCACCCAGCAGAACTGATTTTCCCTTGTCTGATATGTTATGACTTCTATAGGACCCGGGTTCAAGTCTTCACTTTTTTTCCCCCTACAAGAGTCCCAGTGTCCAAGGCCATTTTGCATCAGAGCCTAGACCTGGTGCCAGGCTTTTGGGGGCCCTCATCATTTAGTTTCTGACCTGCATTATTCACTAGTTGTGGCCTTTTTATTGGTTGTGTAACTCTGGCTGGATTGTAAGGATTGTGAGAGTGTGACTACATATTATACATGACTTAACCTGATTATTCTTCCATCCATCCCCCTGTTCATTTAATGATGCAGCAAATATTTGTTCAGTGCCAATTGCATGCCAGCACTGTGCCCAGTACTGGTTATATGACAAATGACACCACATAGTTAAGCCCTACAGTAGGATGGCTGGGTTCCAGTGGTCCTCTTTCTTTTTACTTTCCTTCCTATCTCATTAAATCCCTGTGACTTCAGCCCCTTTAGTTCCACTAAATAGTTGTTAAGTTTCTGGAACGTGTAGGTTGCATCAGATACAGTGATGTGGGGGGCAGTGATGAGGCGAACACAGTCCTGTCTGCAGTGAATGGAAGATAAGTATACAAGTAACTCTGAAATAAGACTTTTCAAAAGATAATTATGTCAAGAAAATTACGTTATTCTTGGTGGGCTATTGAGAGGTGTGATGGGAAAGATCTTAGCACATTACTGGGGTCTGAGAAAGCTTTGAGAAATGGGAGACAGGATCTTAGAAGGATGGATAGAATTTTTATAGGGGAGATAAGGCAGGTTGAATGAAATGTTAAAGATGGGTGAAAACCATGGAAAAGGCCAGGTAGGGAGAAGTGAGCTCGGTATTCAGGGCCCGGGTGTTTGGGGCAAATTGGGAAGGACCTTCATTGCCAGGTTGGGAGTGTGCATTGAGTGTTCACTGGGGTGGGGAGCTGTTGAAGGTGCATGAGCTGGGAGTAGTAATATTGGAGTAGGGAGAGACAAAAGTCAGAGAGGATCTTGTTAAGAGCCTATTGTCTAAGATTGTACTTAACCTGTCTGGGCCTAGTCGCCTAACCTATTAAACAAAGATAGGATTACACATGATCTGCCTGAAAGGGGACATTTGGCAGATGAGTGTGCAACTTCTTTCAGCTCTCCATCTCTGATTCTGCTTACATTTGGGAGTTGTGAGAGGTCTTCAGGTCTGAAATCCAAGTGAGCATCATCTCAGTGAAGTAGTTGAACTTGCATCATGTATTCTGGATGTCTTTAGAGAAATTATGCTCAATGAAAAGAAAAGCTCACCTTCCATTTTTCGTGTGTTTTTTGTTGTTGTTGTTGTTAATGAAGTAATTTAATAAGTTTCCTTTTTATTTACACAGAGCTGTGAAATATTTTCAAGACCATTTTGTGAGATTAAACTTTATATTCCTGGGTCTCGTTTCACGTGGTACCTGCTTCAGTCTTTGCTGTGCCTGTGTGCAGTCACAGGTGTCTTTGTCAGGGCTGAAACTTTCCTACTTGGTTTGAGACTCCTGGGGAAATTGTAGTTACTGGGGCGGGGAGGGGGAGTTGTAGTTAAATAGGAGTTATTTTAGGGTACCTGGCTGGCTCAGTCGGTGGAGTGTGCAACTCTTGATCTTGGGGTTGTAAGTTTGAGCCCCACAGATTACTTAAAAATAAAATATTTAAAAAACAAATAGGAGTTGATTCACTGATATTAAGATGTTGGAGTTAAAGAAGTTGTGAGACTGTCTCCTTGGCTTTGGCTTTGCATTGCTACTAGAGTACAAGCCAGGCTCCCAGTCTCTACCTGAACTTGGACTTCTGGGCATCCCTGCTTTCTCTTTCCCATTGTATTGTCTCTCCAGTGGCCTCTGCCAGAATGCTTTAGATCTCTAATTATTTCTTTACAATCATTCCTAAGAGAAAGATTACTAAGACAAAGAACGTTACTTCTCTTCAGGTTAGAAGGTGCTTCTTTTTCTGGATTGTGTATTTGCCCTTTTAAAATATGCTTTCTTTTTTTAAATTGCAATGATAATTGATATTTTCAAAGCAAATCTCAAGCATTGCACTTGATCTCCTTTGCCGTTAGAATATCCCAAGAAACTGTATGAATGTCAGTGAATGACTTCTCATTGGTTCCATAACAGAACAGCAAAGTTGAGGCCTGATGTGTCTGAATGCTCTGCTCAAGGGTTCTTATGGCAGGGATTTTCAAGGTGAATAGGCATCACCTATTTTCCTATTCATAACAAATCCAGATTTTTAGTTCCTTTATGTCAGGTATTTACTGTTTTGAAAATAATTCTAAGTTCTCCATATATTCAGTAAATTGCTGATTTACTGCCTATCTGCTTCTGCTAGCCACTCTTATGGCATATCCAGTAACAACAGATATTGTTTATTAAATGCATAGTATGTATTATGCACTGTCCTAAGTGCTTTACCCACATTTCATCTCCCCCCTCTCCCACATTTAATCTTTTAATGAACAGTATGGGAGGCATTGCGACTGTAGGTAGGTTTGGGTAAAGTGCTTTTGAGTACCACTGAGTAGTGGAGATCTGTGATTCTTCTGACTCTGAAATGCAGACGTTGGCTCTTGTGCTTTACTTCCTCTGTGTGTACCTCATTTTAACCCTTGGCCCAAGCTTCTCAGTGCATATATGTTTTGGGAGCATGTGCATGATCATTTCAGAAGCTGGAGATGATCTTTTTACGACCTTTGGATTGGAAAAGAATGACTTACTGGTTATATAGACTCATTGGTGTTTATGCTATTGTTTATATCTTATATTCTGAATGTGGGTTTATATATTTTTTTAATCTATGGGTTTTTGGTTGTTGTTGGTGGTGGTCTCATTTTCTAGGTCCAAAAGCTGCTTTGTATGTGCCCAGTAGATTTCCATGGGATCTTCCAATTGGATGAACGACGGAGAGATGCAGTGATTGCATTGGGCATTTTTCTCGTTGAATCTGATCTTCAGGTATGTCTTTACTACATTAAAAGTGTTTCTGTAAAAGGGGGAATGTAATTAGAATTTAAATTTGTACCTGGTTATATTTACCTGAAGCAGTACTAGAAGAATGCATACAAACCTAATAAAGGTGGTTAGTGATAGTGAGGCAGAGTAGGTGGAACAGGTTGGGGTGTGTGATTTAATTAATTTAGTTAATGTATACCTTCTTAGGAAATTTTGTTTTTTGAATTGTGTGAATATATTAAGTTAAAATTATATATATATATATATATATATATATATATATACACACATATATACACACACACATATATATATACATATATATATATATATATATATATATATACACACATATATACACACACACATATATATATACATATATATATATATATATATATATATATATATATATATATATATATATATAAAATGGATTTTGATTGTTGTGTTTTGCCAGAAAGTTAGTTAAAATGCTTGTGAAATAATTGTGTGCCTTCCAGGGTAGACTTGATTTTTAATCTAAGGTCAAACATTTATCGGTCAAACTCAGAGTAACCATTTTTTTTTCCTTGTGAAAAGATAGGGTTCTTTGAGATAATTTTGACATAATACCATCTTTTTCAGAACTGTGATAGGTATAGGTACGCCTGGCTGGCTACGTTGGTGAAGCATGTGATTCTTCACCTTGGGGTTGTAAGTTCGAGCCCCACATTAGGTATAGAAATTACTTACAAATAAAAAAAAATCTTAAAAAAAAAAGAACTGTGATAGATATAACTTTTAGAGTACATGTTACTGTGTCCTTTAGAGGTAATTTAAAAATCAGTGTTGTGGCTCCAATAGAAAATGATGTGGCCATTTTTTTTGTTTTTTTAGTACTTCCCAAAGCTAATTAAAGCAAATGATTAATCACTGAATACAGACTCTTTTATTTATTTATTGTTATCATTATCAAGAATCACTTTTAATTCCATGTTTAATCATGCTGTGCTAGGAAAAAAATGATGTCTGATATTTGAATTTTTATTTATCTAAAAACGCTTATGTGTTCTGGAATTCTACTTCAACAAGGATTAATATTTTTGACAGAATAGTTATGCATTTGTAAAAAAATAAGCATTTTAATTTTAGAGTAATATTTAAAAAATTAAATAGGTTATTTGATCAGGGCCCCATGAAAAACCAAAATTAGATGCACATAAACTGCATTTTAATTATTCTATTTATTTATAAGTGTGAAAAGAAAAAATCATTTCTACTTTTCTATTTGCAAAGTCCTATTTAAATTAAATTTAATTTATTTAAATTTAAGTATAAACAAGGAAAATGATTTTTAAAATAATTTGTATGAGAAACTGCTGTTCAAATGTGTATTAATTGAAAATACCTTTGGCAAACTTTACTTAATAGACTGACCTAAAGATTGACCTTAATAGATTGACCCTAATACTTGTAGTAGGCTTTTTAGGGTGGCATAGAAGAGATGAATACAAATTGCCTTTGGTGTAATTTGGGTTCCTGGTAAGGATTGGCAGGATTTGGGTGGCCGCTGATGTCCCTTGAGCCATACAGTCTGCCAGTGTTTCCAGGAATCCTGTTGGCCTCATGGACACTAGGAAAGGAGCCCAGCACTCTTTGCCAGCCCTCTGAGCCCTAGTAACCAGCTTTCTCTTGGTTCACCTGGTGTTGATATTCCCTGCCTCCATCCAGGATGGACTTGCTACTGGCCTCCACGTCTAGTCAGTGGGCCACGCTGGCAGCTGCTGTGGCCATAGTAGCAGGTGTAGTTTACTACCAGGGCGCCTGGGTGGCTCAGTCGGTTGAGCGTCCGACTTCGGCTGAGGTCATGATCTCACTGCTTATGAGTTTGAGCCCTGCGTCGGGCTCTGTGCTGACAGCTCGGAGCCTGGAGCCTGTTTTGGATTCTGTGTCTCCCTCTCTCTCTGCCCCTAACCTACTTGCATTGTCTCTGTCTTTCTCAAGAATAAATGAACATTAAAAAAAAATTTTTTTTTTAAATGAAAAGAAGTAGTTTACTACCACATGCTACAAAAGCCATAACAGGTTATACGGGGGAGAACACCTGGGGTCACTTCCTCTGCAGGGAGCCTGGCTGTGCACATCCTTCAGAGTTTTGTGCGTATTAGTACACTGGGATCCTGGACAGATGTAACCAACTCCTTTATGTGATTCAGAGGAAAAGTTTTGCATTTGGTAAAGAAAGTTCTCTATTTGTCATGGTTATTTATTGTGGTGTAACAAACTACCCCAAAACTTGGTGGCTTAATACAACAGATTTGTTTATTTGTTTTTTTCTCGTGAATCTGCAATTTAATTAGAGCTCAGAAGAGTCATTTGTCTCTGCTCCATTCAGTGTCATATGGTGGGCTTGAAAGCTGGAGGCTGGAATCACCAGAGAAGACTCGTTCATGCACATGTGTGGGCGTGGATCCTGGCTGTTGCTGGGACCTAAGCTGGGGCTCTTAGCCAGGGCACCCCTATGTACATGACCTCTCCATGTGGCCTGGGCTATATCACTTTTTTTTTTAATTTATTTTTGAGAGAGAGAGTGTGTGTGTGAGCAGCAGAGGGGCAGAGAAAGAGGGAGACACAGAATCCAAACCAAGCTCCAGGCTCTGTCAGCACAGAGCCTGACGTAGGACTTGAACCCGTGAACCCAGATCACTACCTGAGCTCAAGTTGGGTGCTCAACCAACTGAGCCACCAGGCGCCCCTTTTTAAAAAATTTTTTTTAAAATGTTTAACATTTATTTATTTTTGAGAGAGAGACAGAGTGCGAGTAGGGGAAGGGCAGCAAGAGAGGGAGACACAGAATCTGAAGTAGGCTGCAGGCTCTGAGCTGGTAGCACAGAGCCCGATGTGGGGCTCGAACCCACAAACTGCAAGATCATGACCTGAGCCAAAGTCAGATGCTCAACCGACTGAGCCACCCAGGCGCCCCTGTCTGTCTGTCACAACATAGTGTCTGGGTCCCAAGGGCATGTGTCCTGAGAGAAAGGCAGATGGATGCTGCACTGCTTTTTTAACCTAACTTAGGAAGTCAGTCTCATTTATACCACAGCTGACCCTTGAACAATGTAGGGTTTAGGGGCACTGACCCCCTGTGCCATTGAAAATCCACATATAATTTTGATTCTCCCAAAATTTAACTATTAATAGCCTACTATTGACCAGAAGCCTTACTGAAAACAATAAACTAGAGAAAAGAAAATGTTATTAAGAAAAACTGTAAGGAAGAGAAAATACATTTACAATACTGTAAAAAAGCCATATATAAGTGGACCCGTGTACTTCAAACCCTTGTTGTTCGAGGATCAGCTGTACTTTCTAAAAACACCAGAAGCAAGTCACTAAGGCAGCCCATTTTCTAGAGGAAGTGAATTTGACTCCACCTTTCAGTTGGAGTGTCACAGAATTTGGAGTCATGTTTTCTTTTTCTTTTTCTTTTTCTTTTTTTTTTTTGAGAGAGAAAGAGCATGAGCAGAGAATGGGTAGAGAGAGAGAGAAAAAGAGGATCCGAAGCAGGCGCCATGCTGACAGCAGCAAGCTCGATGTGGGGCTTGAACCCAAGAATTGTGAGATCATGACCTAAGCTGAAGTCAGATGCTTAACTAATTGAGCCACCCAGGAACCCCTTGGAGTCATGTTTTCAATATCACCACATGTGTTTATCAGTGTTTCAGAACCAAATGGTATTCCTCTTCTCAGGAGCACTTACCTAATCCTTAACTGGAGCAGTTATAAGTAGGAAACAGCCAAAAGAGCCAGTCATAGAAGATTGTGAAGTTACATGTTGACTGGCTAGTTTGGAAACTAGAAGAAAGTAGTTTTTGTATTGGCTAACGATGGCTATTAAGTCTAATGCTCAGATTGAGAGAAGCAAAAGGAAACATGAAGCAGAAAATTAAGAAAAAAAAGAAAAAAGAAAAGGGGACAAAGGCCATGAATAACAGAAGTATCACCAAGTTTAAAAGCTTCTGGCTGTGAGCTTCCCTCAGTCCAGAGGATCTGATCCAGGGGCCCACTGAAAGGCTTGAGGGCTTTCTGAATACTCTTACTGAGGCAGTTTTGAGATTGTGTGCTCACACATACCTTCTGGAGAGGCCCTCGTAGGGGCCCAATGTCCAGAGGAGGCCAGAACCAGGCTGGACATTCAGAGCAGAAGAGCAGGTTGTAGCCCTTCCCTTAGGCACCTAGTGCAGGCTTATGGGATGACCTCGGACGCCCCCTGCTGCCACCACATGGAAATAGGAAGGGTGCAATGCCATGGGACCATCCATATTTGAGATGATTTGGATGTGTATGCTTTGCTTTAGGCTTAGTACTAAAAAGCTACCAGCCACACATTTGTATTAAATGTGTTTGTTTTTTTTTTTAAGCATAAAGATTCCGTGGTTCCTTACCTTCTCCGACTGCTTAAAGGTCTTCCGAAAGTGTATTGGGTAGAAGAAAGCACAGCTCGGAAAGGCAGAGGTAATTTTGTATAACGTTTTCCCTGAATTCAGGGAAGAACATGTATGCTCACAGTCTGTAAAGATCAAGTGTTTAATCATGTTAATGCATCAAGTACAGTGTTTTTAGCTGGTTCCACTCCTGGCTGTGGGACAGCTGCCTGCCTGCAGCAACATGGGCTATGCTTACTCACTGTTGTCCAGAGTCCATGGTGAAGGTGGGGCAAAGGCAAGGCTGAGAAAACTGACTTTGTATTGTACTCTGGGAGTGAACAGGAACTTGGAGACCTGCGGGAACCTTTTCTCATGTCTCATTGCCAGAATTGGGTCCCCTGCCCATCCCTGAACCTGTCTTTCTTACCCTTCGATGAATAGGCTCACTCCTGGAGTGAGGCCAGTTCTCCAGATTTCATCACTGCTTCTCAAAAAGGAAGGGTGAGATGTATGTCCAGGATTTGAACACCATGTCCACTATAAATAATAAATAGTTTATCATTTTGTTGCTGTTGGCTGAGTTTTAAATTTTGCACCTTTAAGAATGGTAATAAGCCTGCTATGTGCCAAGCATTGTGCTAAGCGCTTGTAACACTGATATTCCCATACATTGATTTCCCAAGACTCCCAAATCAGTTTGGAACACCACCAACATTTTAGAGATCACGACCCTGGAGACCAAAGTTTTCTTACAGTCTCCCTCTGTGAGACCCACGGCCCACCTTCAGACAAAGCAAGGGGTTGGTGTCTATAAAGAAAGCCCTTGTTCTTTTGGTTGGTGGCACGGCCCTAATTTGTTGGGTGGGCTTAGCCTGCTAAGGGTGGCTTTTGCTGATCTCATGAACATCCTGCCTCAGCCTAGTCCTCTTGTTCTTTGGGTTTCATCATTTCTGGTAACATACTATGCCTAAAACTGACAGACCCCAGATTATGCATGTATCCTCAAATTTAAAGGACTACAATTTTTTTAATTGAAATGTAGTTGACATACAATATTATATTAGTTCCAGGCATACAACAGTGATTTGAGGTGTATATATATTACAAAGTGATCACAGTGATAAATCTAGCTACCATTCTTCACCATACCAAGTTGATACTTATTATTGACAGTATTCCCTATGTGGTACATTGTATCCCTATGTCTTATTTGTTTTAGAACTGAAAGTTTGTACCTTTTAATCCCCTTCCCCTATTTCGTTCATCCTCCCACCCTAAAGGTCTACAGATTAGATAGAAAGCATTGCTAAAAAGTCAAACATCTCTCTGTCAACCATTGTTAGATCTAACTTGGGGAGAAGTAGAATACCAGTAGAAGTTGATTCTATTTTCTTTCCTTTCCAAACACCGCTTCTATGTACATGGACTCCTATTAGAATGTAAGTGTTAGCATTATTTGAAGCATTGTTAGGGATATATAAATCTCCAATTATTGGGTAACATTTCACTCTTTTATTTTTTACGAAGGCAGTATGATTTAGACCTTTAAACTCTAGAGCAGTAGTTCTCAAAGTGGCATTCCTGGATCAGCAGCCTCAGTGTCAGAACTTGTCAGAAATGCAGATTCTCAGTCCTTGCATCAGAGCTGCTGAATTAGAAGTCTGGGACAAGGAAGCCTCCAGGTGATCCTGATCACACTCTAGTTTGAGAAGGACCTAGATCTGCATCTTAAAATTATAAGTACGGAAGTGAACACATAACAGTCTTCTGCCATGTACTATGAATAGATCCATAAATCAGTGGGCAGCTCTCTGTCCTTGATTTAATTCAACGCTCAAAATTGATTAAATATTTAATAGCAATTGGCTCTACACAGCAGTGATTCTGACATTTTTAAGGTGCACACCATAGAAGTACTGGTTAGCTTTGGTCTTTTAGGTACAGTGATCCCTTCCCAACCTTGAGTCCATGCTCCTGAGAACCTCCCAATGAGGGGGCTCGGTAGTAGATGGGCTTAAAAACCTATTAGGAATAGAGCAAATCTTTGGAAGCTCTTATTAGGATTTTCTCCATTTGTCAAAATAAAGCAGAAAAGAAATATAAACAATTCAGTTTAAAGTAGTGGTAATTGGTATTTGACAGGTAGCCTCATATACCATTTCTTACACTTTATCAAGATTGGTTTCTCACCCTAGGTAGAAATTTAGGTCAGGAATTAAAAAATGGAGTCTGTTATGTTGAGAGAGCTGTATAATCTCAAACTATAAACTGGCTCAGAAACATTTAAGTTTGTTGAACCAAAGCATTCTATTAAAAGAAATTAGGGGTATTTCTCAGCAAACAAGTTGGGCCCATATCTGTTCTTTTCAGGTTCACCTCACTGAGGGCAGCCACCCCTATAAACTGGTCCCTTGGCAGATCCTGTGAGAAAGGGAACTTACTGAATCAGGTGGCCAGTACGTGTAGCCCAGTGTCTCAGTGGTAATGATCTGACTCATGTCTGTGTGCCTTCCAGCCACCCTCCCGGTTGCAGAGAGTTTCAGCTTCTGCTTGGTCACTTTGCTGTCTGATGTGGCTTATAGGGACCCCTCACTTCGGGATGAGGTAAGTGTGTGGTGAGTTGGAGTGCATTTCTGTATGATCAAAGAGAGTCCCAAAGTAACAGAAAAGAGTAAGTAAAATTTTGAAGTGATTTGGTTGTTTCTGTTGATTTATTTTGTACTAACACACCTAAGAAATGTTAAATATATACTAACAATACCCAGTGACCACTTGAGTCTTCTTTCATCCAGCCCTCCCCATAATTCTGTGAGGTAGGCAGCACAAGGCCAAGGCAGCTGACTTTCCTGATGGCTCACAATCCCTGTTGGAGATTGAAGTCATTCATGGAAGGAAATGATCTAGATTGTTGAAATTATACCCAGATTTTAAGTGCCCTAATTTTTTTTGGTTTGAATTTATTTTGTTGAAATGTTACTTAAATGCGTTTCATACTCCCCTCCTTTTTATTTATTTATTTTTTTTTTAATTTTTTTTTTTCAACGTTTATTTATTTTTGGGACAGAGAGAGACAGAGCATGAACGGGGGAGGAGCAGAGAGAGAGGGAGACACAGAATCGGAAACAGGCTCCAGGCTCCGAGCCATCAGCCCAGAGCCTGACGCGGGGCTCGAACTCACGGACCGCGAGATCGTGACCTGGCTGAAGCCGGACGCTTAACCGACTGCGCCACCCAGGCGCCCCATCCCCTCCTTTTTAAACAAAGAATACGATCATAATCTAAACTTTTTCTTAATCAGACTTTTTGTTTTAAAAATCAGTATGTATATGCTGCTATCCTCAGGACCTGCCAAGGAGTGCCTGGTTGCTTGTCTATATGTTAAATATTCCCAGCTAGCTATGCTTTTTGAGTCCTTGTATCTTTTTTAATTTCTAAAATCTCTTCATATCAAAGTGTAAATTCTATTGTCAGTATTTCTGTCATTAACATTCTTCTCCATTCTTTTTTCTTAGTTTACGTTCTTTATTTGTAAGTTGGCTAAAGAGATAACTAGATCTACTAGAATCATGTATCATTATTTCAAAAGTTAGGCTAGAAATTAAGGGCTTTTCTGTAAATAACATTTATCAAAATGTCAATGCTAAAGATGATGGCATAACTTCAGTACACAAAGTGGAGAAAGCATTGCTTTTCAAGTCTTTGTATGTTACTCAGCATCATTTAACATTAGCAAAATGTCAGAAATTTGCCTTGATTAGGAACACGTTGTATGAGACCAATTTTATTCTCTTCTTTGTCTGGGATTTCCAAGACTGGTAGTAGAGGGAAATAAGGTAGATACAGTCTAGTTGATCTTCATCCAGGCTTTAGACAAACACTCCTCCTGACATCCTGAATCTGGAATATGGGCTGAGGGTCAAAACAATTTGGAAAGTTTGCAAAGCTGCCTAAAGGGCCATCCCAGAGGGTGACAGGGTGCTGGCCCAGCAGGAGTCTTCCCTAGGTCTGCCCTATACACTGAAGCAAAAGGAGCCAGGGCCATAAATGAAAATTCAGAAAGGAAGTTGGTTTCATTTGTAGATGATACAAAGCTGGGAATCAGAGACCAGTATAATGAGCTAAAGCTAATCCCCTGAGTTTTTGTAGACATCAGTGACAGGCGAAAAATACCAACATCAGTAGAGTTGGCAGCATGTGTAAAAAAGATTTAAGTATTTTACATATCAGTGAGCTCTTTGAGCCAGCATTGTGAAGTGGCTGCCGAACAGCTGATGTCATGTATGTGGAAGGCTAGAATCTGTGTTGAGTTTGATGATTACTCAGGGGGAGTCCCAGCATCCCTGGAATATTAATGTATCTTCCTGAGCACCACAATTAGAGACTGTTTCTGACACATGGGACTACTGTGAAATCAGAAGCTGGCACTCAGGATCATGAAGGACTTGTAATCATAAGAAATGGATTAAAAGAACTAGAGATATTTAACCATGAAAAGAGATTTGGGGTCCTATCACCTGTTTCTCAAATATGGAAGGTGTAGCTCCAAGGCCAGTGGTCACAAGCCCCAGAGGACAACATTGGCCCAGAGTTAGGAGGCGCTCTTTGCCAACCCAGGAGGGCAAGTTTCTGTCTCTAGAAGGTCAACTGATTGGCCACTTGGCAGAGCTGTCATGCGGGGTTTTATGTATCACATATGGGGTTGGACAAGATATTGTCTAAAGATCCTTCCAATTCTGAATGAATTTTGTGGTACTTATCCGATTTTATTTATACGTTTGTCTTTTCTGTTTCCTTGGCTGTTACAGATTTTAGAGGCACTTTTGCAGGTTTTGCATGTTCTTTTGGGAATGTGCCAGGCCTTGGAGATTCAAGAAAAAGGTATGATTATAGATCCAAGGCTTTTTTTTTTTCCTTAATGGTTTGTGATTATTTTTTTCCCTTGCTTTTCCCAGTCTTCTTTTTTTGTTCTTTACTATTTATGTACTTGATGGATGAAACCTTCCTATATTAGTTTGCCTTTGTTGTGTGTTAAAGAGGTCACATGGTCGTCATGAGCACAGCTCTGCTACCTGAATGCCAGGTGACTTTAGACAAGTCACCTCACCCTTTCTGGGCCTCAGTTTCCTCACCTATAACATGCCTGACTGCCTCTAGTATGAGGTTACCTATATAATCCCAGGAGGAAGAAATATATGGTTTAAGTATAGTAAAGGTACCTGATAACAAGACTTACCTGTGTTATTGATTTGAGTGTACCATGAACAGATTAAGACCTCCCAAAAAGAGCAGCTGTGTGTGATGGAGATGTAGTCTGAAGTTGTTAATGTCAGCCCTTAAGGCTAACCTGTTGCTATGACTTGTTCTGACCCCCTACTTGGGGGTAGGGGGAGGTTGTGAGATGTCAGCCAGTGTTACAAGCTGGTGCAGCACAGCTCTCTCCCAGGGAACTTTCTGGTATTGGAACATTCTCTCTTTGTCTTTTAGAATACCTTTGCAAATACGCGATCCCATGCCTGATAGGAATCTCACGAGCATTTGGGCGTTACAGCAACACGGAAGAGTCTCTCCTGTCAAAACTGTTCCCCAAAGTCCCTCCTCATTCCCTCCGAGTCCCTGAGGAGCTTGAAGGCGTGCGGAGGCGATCTTTCAATGACTTCCGTTCCATCCTCCCCAGCAATCTGCTGACAGTGTGTCAGGAGGGCACCCTGAAGAGGAAGACCAGCAGCGTGTCCAGCATCTCTCAGGTGGGGCTGTGCTCCTGGGAGGCAGGCAAAGAGGTCAGGTCTTGTGAAGTACTCGGAAAAAAACCCCACTCGCGTGCTATTCAAGGAAACTCACAAAACAGAAAAGGTTCTCACTGGAAATCTCTGTAAAATAAAGGCTTCTTTTGTCTATTGAAGATTTAGAAGTGATTTAATTTCCTAGTCATGAAGTATGTTTCCTAGCAGTTGGGTGCCAAGCTCTATTCTGAGTGGGGGACAGTTGGTGCCCTTAAGAAGTATATAATTGACTCATGGTCACAAGATAAAGACACCAAATGCTGAGAATAATTCATCTCAGTAATGATGTATAAAATATATGGCTAGGCACAAAGAATTTAGGCATATGATATATAGTAGAGAACGCTGTAGCTAAGGTGGGCTTTGGGGAGGAGGTGAGGTGTGAACTAGGACTTGAGGTACAAATGTTGGGCTGGCAGAGACCTTGTCTGAGGCAAAACTGCCTGAGGTTTGGCGTTTTCTGATATGTCAGGTGGTTTTGTGTTTCAGGTCAGCCCTGAACGTGGGATGCCCCCTCCCAGCTCCCCTGGAGGATCTGCTTTTCACTACTTTGAAGGTGGGCTTCACCTTTCTGACCAGAATATTGACCTAGTAACTTGGCGGGCAGGTTCACTGTGAGCCCTTGTGACATTAAAGATGCTAATACTAGTGTTCTGCTGTTGTGCATCTAGAGAGTCAAGCTTTTATAAGGCATTTAGTTTCTAGTTTTGTTCAGACTTCTTAAAATTTAATTTTAAAATATTTCAAATATGGAAAAAAGTGCAGAAAATAATATACAGACCCCATGTGCCTGCTATCAGAATTTTAATAAATTATCCTAGGAAAGCGCTGGTTTTCAGGTGAAAGTAATAATGGTAGGTCCTTCTCTTTTTTTGTTTGAAGGTCATTAAGTATGCAAATAATATTTTTAAAAATACAATAATATGAGTAGTACTTTTTATGGAGCTTTGTGGGTCAAAAGCATTTCCACATAATTTGCTGAATTTGATTCATATGACAGCCCTGTACAGTGTCAGACATGTGGTAAAATCACCTCTACCTTATCTTCAAGGAAAGTAAGACTCAGGTTAAGTGGTAGGAAGTGGGGAAACCAGAATGACATGCCTCACAATGCCACTTATTCCATCTTTGGATCATGCTAATTATTAAAAGCATTTCTCAATAGGATCTTGAAAGATGTGAAGGGAATTTTTAAAAAATGAGGGGAGAAGCTGAACTCAAATAAATGTGGGCAGTGTTGCGTAGAGTATCTCTTGGCTGTGTAAGAATGTACCCTGTGTTATTATCTATGTGTATGTTAAAATGTAAAGGGGCCAAGCTCACCCATTCAAACTCCCACTCCTCCCAGAGAGAATCACTTGTGGTTGAATATATCCCTTTAGGCTTTAAACAGCCCCTTGGCCACCTGCCTGTCCTTGGGGCATCTGAAGACAGCCATGATGTGCCCTCAGAGGCTTCTTTTTCCCTGGTGAACAGCTCTTCTTCTGTTCTCTGTACTCAGGGGTCCTTCTCTATTGGGGCTGCCCTGCTTTGAGCACTTCTAGTGAGTACTCAGGATTAGGGTGCACCCAGGTGTGGGCTGATTGTGTGAGCTTCCTGTGCTCCTTCAGCAGATGCAGGCTGGCACTCAGCGGTGCTCAGGCCAGCCTCTGTGCCAGCCTCTCTGCCTCAGTGGTGAGTTCCACAGATGATTTTCCTGCTCTTGGGAGTGCACTTCATTGTCAAAGAAACAGGCAGGAAGCACACTACTCCTTCTTCCTTTTCTGCCTGAGTGCCTCTGTTTGACTATGATCTTTCTTTTCTTTTCTTTCTTTCTTTTCTTTTTTCTTTTTTTTATTATTATTATTTTATTTTCTTTTTATTTTCTTTTTAACGTTTATTTATTTTTGAGACAGAGACAGAGCATGAACGGGGGAGGGTCAGAGAGAGGGAGACACAGAATCTGAAACAGGCTCCAGGCTCTGAGCTGTCAGCACAGAACCCGACGCGGGGCTCGAACTCACAGACCGCAAGATCATGACCTGAGCCGAAGTCGGATGCTTAACTGACTGAGCCACCCAGGCACCCCTCTTTTTTTTTTTTTTGAAGATTTTATTTTTAAGTAATCTCTATACACAATGTGGGGCTCGAACTCACAACCCTGAGGTCAAGAGCCTCATGCTCTACTGAGTGAGCTGGCCAGGGTGCCCTGACTCTGATTTTTGTTACATTTTGTCTCTCTTCTCTTTCCAGACCCTCTTCCACTTCCACAGAGCTGTAAGAATTTTTTGAAAGAGTTCGTTCTTTCTTTCTCTTTCTTTCTTTCTTTCTTTCTTTCTTTCTTTCTTTCTTTCTTTCTTTCTTTCTTTCATGAATTAATTTATTTTGAGAGAGACAGAGACAGTGTGAGTAGGAGAGGGGGAGAGAGAGAGGGAAACAGGGCACTGTCAGCAGGGAGTCCAATGTGAGGCTCAAACTCACCAACCGTGAGATTATGACCTAAGCTGAAACCAAGAGTTGGACATTTAACCAACTGAGCCAACCGTCTAGCCATCCAGGCACCCTACGAGTTATTTCTTTTTATTTATTTTATTTTATTTTATTTTATTTTATTTTATTTTATTTATTTTTTTAAACCACAAATCTGATCATCTCTCTCTCTTTCTCTTTCTCTCTCTCTCTCTTTTTTTTTTAAATATTTGCTTATTTTTGAGAGGGACAGAGAGACAGAGCATGAGCAGGGGAGAGGGAATGGGAGAGAGAGAGGGAGATACAGAATCTGAAGCAGGCTCCAGGCTCTGAGCCATCAGTGCAGAGCCCAACATGGAGCCCAAACTCACAAACTGTGAGATCATGACCTGAGCTGAAGTCAGACGCTTAACCAACTGAGCCACCCAGGTGCCCCAATCTGATCATTTCATTTCCAGCTTAAAAACTTTCAATGACTCCTTCCCCTCCCTTTGCATACATCCCAAACCCTTGATCCTTGGCTGTGCAGTTCCTGTCTTCTGCCTCCATCTCTGCCTACCACACGCTGGCTAGCTCAGCCACACAGGACTTAGTCCTTATTTCATAGCGTCTATATGGGAAATGCCCTCTGATCACAAACTTCTTACCTTATTTATTGGTCATGATCTTACGGTTTACACACATTTATAATGGAATATTATTCAGCCTTAAGAAAGGAGATTTTGCTGTTTGTAACAACATGGATGAACCTGGAGGACATTATGCTAAGTCAAATAAGCCAAACATGGAGAGAAAATAAAAGAAACAGCATGATTTCACTTACATGTGGACACTTTATTCATAAGTGTTCAATGATTGACTTTATTTTTCTGATTTTGAAACATCTAATAATATGCATTTTTGTCCTAATTTTGGTGGTAAAATACCTTGGGGTCCTGTGGACCTCAAATGTTTGCATCTGTCAACCTTTAAAAAGGTGTAATTTTTTTCTTCCTACATTAAGTTATATTGTCTGTGTTGAAATACTAGGATGTGATTATATCTGAGCTTTGACCTGAAACACCCCCCCAAGAGGGGTGGCATCACTCTCCAAGTGTTTGAAATCTGGCCTTTACCACCCCCCACCTTTTTTTTTTTTTGAGAGAGAGGGTGCAAGTGAGCGAAAGGCAGAAAGAGAGTTAGGGAGGAGAGAAAGAGAAAGAAGCGGCCTCACCTGAAGCAGGGCTCAAGCTTACCTGATGTGGGACTTGAACTCATGAACTGTGAGAGATGACCTGAGCTGAAGTCAGATGCTTAACTAACTGAGCCACCCGGGTGCCCTCCAGTCTTTACTTCTTAATTAAAAAACAAAGGATTGGAGTATAAACAAAAGCAAACTGTACACTTTTGTTGGTTATTGAGGAGTCAGCTTGATCAGCTTGAGGAAGTATTCTGGTGGTTTGTTAACGTGACTGATTTTCTGGTTCCCCTCCCCTCTGCCAGTGTCTTGCTTACCTGATGGGAGTGCCCTGGAGCCCGATCACTACTTCTCCACCATCAGTTCCAGCTTTTCAGTTTCTCCTCTTTTCAATGGCATCACCTATAAGGAATTCAGTATTCCACTAGAAATGCTTCGAGAACTCTTAAACTTGGTAAGGAAAGCTTTGGTGGAACAAGAGATCTTGTGTACATCTAGCAGTAAAATTGCTAGTGGTGTTGGCCTGTGTTTTTTTTTTGTTTGTTTGTTTTTTTAAGAAAAACTAGGAGATTTTCAGTATTTCAGAACACCAGTTAGAAGTCATAAATTTTCGATTAAGGAAGGAAGGAGAGTAGTATTCGTGGAGTCATTTGTGTGCTATATTGTCACTGAATCCTTGCAGCACTTGTGTGGGAGAGGCAGCCATTCATCCACATTTTAGAGGTAAGGCAGTCAGTGCCAAATACATCAAGGAACCATAGGCAAAGGGCAGAGATAGGGCTCAGCCCAGGGAGTCTGATCCCCAGTCTAGTTCCTATTACACCTGACTCCCTCCCATGCGCTGCTCTTTTTAGATCAGTACAAAACCTAAATTTTTCATATTTGGGTATCTAGGAATGACTGCTGAAGTGAAGTCAGAGAAGACATTGGTGCCATTGTCCCACTCCCAAAATAGATGGGTCTTTGATCCAGGGACTCTGAAGGTGTTATGATTGAGCTGGGTTGCTTCAAAATAGATTCAAGTGGGTAGGTAGGGGTGGAGATGTTATCAGGGACAGACCCTAAAGATGGGATTTTCTGTTTTGGAAAGAATGAGAGGGAACAAGGATGACACTTTTGAAAGCACAAAGCATGTGCCGGAGAGAGCAGCCATCTCCTTCAGTGTAGCATGTGAACAGAAGTCACTCAAAAAGGATGGCTTTAGGCTGAAGATGTAGGAAGACATTAAAGCATTGGCAATAATTACTGAGGATAGAGCCACAATGAATTACTAATTGCATGTCCCAGATGGAACATGGCCTGGGTGGCCTTCTCAGATGATCAAGTGACTTTCAAGTATCATGTCAAAAATCCCAACTGAAGGCTGCATGTTTCAGACTCTTCATAGAGGAAATTATTTTTTCCAGTATATTTTAATTTCTCAAGGTTAGCTTTTCTTCTAGGCAATTTTTCATTTCTTCTCCTGGAATGTTGTTTATCATTGTCTGTACATTAAAAAAAAATCTACTTCTTTAAGTACTACCATGGGGGTGGCGGGCTGTTTTTACCCAGACGTTCCATGGTTGACAGAATGGTTCCTTTCTGTACTAAGAGCTGGTACAGAGACCGGGTAGAAATAATATCTTCTGTTAGAATGTATGCTGTACTCTGAGTACCTAGGCAGCTTCAGATGAGCCAGTGCACGAGGCCTGTGGGAAGAGGCAGAGTCATCAGGGCTGAGGACCATCTGTGAAGGTGTCCCTGATGTCTGGGAGAAGGTTTGGATAAATTGTTAGTGATGCCGAGTCTGAACACTTTCACATTCTGGAAATGGAAATCTAATGTCAGCAAATTTGAGGGAGTTGGTTCCTTTCCTGCTTTTATGTTATTCCCAATCGAGGGCAAGAAAACACATCCAAGTGATGGCAGAATTAAGGACATTTTGTGTGTGTAGTTTGATGTGGAGCTATCATGAGTATATTGCTGGCCAGTCATTTCCATCCCATTTTTCACGCTCGTTCTGTGGATTTATCTGTCAGCATGATTTGTTCTTTAGTTGAAGGAGCTGCCATTCCTGTCTCTCACTGTGTTCATCAGGTGCCTCATGCGATCCTATTTCCCTAATAGGTGAAGAAGATTGTCGAGGAGCCTGTTCTCAAGTCCTTGGATGCAGTTGTAGCCAGCGTGATAGAGGTACGTCCCTTTTGAGGGCGCCACCCTGAGGTCAGCCTGACATGAACTTGTGCATGGAGAGAACAGGAAGGGTGTTTTTTTGGGGCGGGCGGGGGGGGATAGGGCGGGTGGCTGGAGAGACAGGCTTGTCAGTGAGTTTCCAGTTTAGTCCCCATAATGGCAATGCAGCTGCCACCCGAGAGCTTGCTCTGTGCCGGTTCTTTTTAATAGATCATCTCACAGCGGTCTGGTGGCCCCTTGATTGTCTTTCTCTTCATTTCCCATAAGACGGCCAAAGATAGTGAGCATTCAGCCCAGAAGGGTGGTTCGCCCTTCTGGGATGCAGGGAGCAGCCCCCCAATAGGCATCTCTGGATAGCTTGAGTTTATCTGTTGTTTTCCTCTGGCTGATGCTTGAGAGTGTGAGGAGAATAATTCAAGTGTTCCAAGTGGTGAATCATGATAAACGGTCGTTCTGTCTCTCTAATGCTACATCAGGGGTATAATACCCATGCCTCTCCCTGGAAGGCAAAGGGAGGTCCAGGGGAGAGTTTCTGTAGCATGGTCATGTGCCTCTGCTCCCTCACAGGCCAATCCTAGTGCTGATCTCTACTACACCACATTCAGCGACCCTCTCTACGTGGCCATGTTCAAGATGCTACGTGATACTCTGTACTACATGAAAGGTAAAGGTGGTTTGTGCCCACGTGTGACAATGATGACACTAGGCTCCAGGCCACTGCCGCAGGTCTATGCTTCCTTTCTGCTGGGGCCACTTAAAAACACATAGGCAACATGTCACATTACTTAGATTTGAAGAAAAAAGCAAGTAAGAAAAAAAAAACTCTCATAATCCTGTGCCCCTTTTACCATCCATGACAGCTTCTTTGGTGGATTTATTTCCTCAGGAGCTTTCCTGACATGGCCATATTGTAGTGTCCTGATCACCTGAATATGTATATAATTCAACGTGTCTATTTCAGATATCTTAAAAAGTTAAAAAATAAGAAAATGAGGCATTTATAATCTTGTAACTCAGAGAAAAAGTGTCTTAATAGTTTAGCACGTGCACACACACAAGTTTAGCCCTTCCTTCCAGTTACCCTTTATTTATTTTTTTTTTTAATTTTTTTTTTTTTTTCAACGTTTGTTTATTTTTGGGAGAGAGACAGAGCATGAACGGGGGAGGGGCAGAGAGAGAGGGAGACACAGAATCGGAAACAGGCTCCAGGCTCCGAGCCATCAGCCCAGAGCCCGACGCGGGGCTCGAACTCACGGACCGCGAGATCGTGACCTGGCTGAAGTCGGACGCTTAACCGACTGCGCCACCCAGGCGCCCCTCCAGTTACCCTTTAGTACATTTTTAAAACATGTTTTCTGCATTCTTCTCTTATGTTACAGAGCACTTTTTGTCAATATAAGTTTTTCTTTTTTGAGTTTATTTATTTTGAGAGAGAGAGCGCAAGAGGGGGAAAGACAGGAAGAGAATCTCAAGAAGGCTCCACACTGTCAGTGCAGAGCCCAATGCAGGGCTCGAACTCATGAACCTTGAGATCATGACCTGAGCCGAAGTCTGGCACTTAACTGACTGAGCCACCCAGGCACCCCTCAACATAAGTTTTGATCAGTGTGTAATATTCGGTCAAGCAGATGTACTGTAATCTAGTTAGCTGTTTTCCTAATTCAATTTTAAGAGCTCCTGGGATTGAGTCTGGCTGGGGCCCCAGCGAATGTTAAGTTCACAAATGAGGGTGCAGGGGACTGGGCTCAGCCTGACCCCTAGGAACCCCGAGGCTTCTCTCCCCACCTGAGCTGCATGTTGCCAGCTTCCTTGGCTCTTCTGACTTGTGCCCATCACAGAGGTTCTTCTGATTTTTCAGGCCCCAAGGATGAGAGTTTGAAGAAGCTGTGAACTCTGGGTACCCCAAAGATCCAGCCCTGTAGCCAGGGAATTCTCTTCTTCAGACTGCAACCAGATTTTGCCCTTAGCTGATAGCCAACAACCTTCTTGTAAAAAAAAAAAAATTGGGGCACCTGGGTGGCTCAGTCGTTGAGTTTAGTTTCGGCTCTTAGTTTCGGCTTGGGTCATGATCTCATGGTTCCTGAGATCAAGCCCCACATTGGGCTTTGTGCTGACAGCCCAGAGCCTGCTTGGGATTCTCTCTCTCCCTCTCTCTCTGCCCCTCCCCAACTCGCTCTGTCTCTCAAAATTAAATAAATAAACTTAAAATCACCAAAGTATTTCTTATTGTTAGTTGGACCAGTGTCTGTGATGATACATGCCAGTTTCTCTGTTTCATACATATGGGTTTTAGTATATAGACTGCTTAAAACAACATGGCTCTCACTTCCCTGGGAAATGGTTGTTTTCTTTGAGTGCCAGGTGGCATGTGTGCCGAGAGGCAGCACAGCCTATTCAAGCTCTTCCCACTGGGCACTCTTGAAACCAAAGGAGCCAGTGGCAGACCTACTCCTCTTGGGTATCTGTTAGAGAAAGACCATAGAGCTGCTGCCTGAATTTTGGTGGTTTTGTTTCCACCTGCAATGCCTGCTCTCTTTCCCACAGACCTCCCAACCTCCTTTGTGAAGGAGATCCATGATTTTGTGCTGGAGCAGTTCAACACGAGCCAGGGGGAGCTTCAGAAGATTCTGCATGATGCAGACCGGATCCACAATGAGCTGAGCCCCCTCAAGCTGCGTTGCCAGGCAAATGCTGCCTGTGTGGACCTCATGGTCTGGGCTGTGAAGGATGAGCAAGGTAAGCATTGGCGTCTGCTGTGCCCCAGATATCTGGTGTCTTGTCCCACAGTTTAGGAAACTGGACATGGGAGGAGGTGATGGGCAAGGCCACAGGGCCTGTGTGTTCTTTCCACTGCTTCCTGCTGGTTTTTGAGGCTTTTATATGAAGTGGGAACTCTGTGCTGGAGGAAAAGGTGCTTGTCTAGGGTGAACAGCAGAATGGGAAGCACGTAGCAGACTGTGGATGGCTGCCACGCGCAGAGCACTGAGGACAAGAGGCTCAGGGCCAGCAGAGAGGAGAGAGCAGTCACATACAATGCAGGATGGTGTTTTCACAACAGAAAAGGAACAGAGATGAGTTTTCAGTTAAGGATGCCTGCCTGTAAATACTTCTTGGTGTAACCACTTATTATTAATAAAGCCTGCACAAAGTATGCCTCTGGGCTTTTAGTTATGTGATTAATTGGTGAACATGTATTTTGTAAAATTGACCTTTGTTAATTGTCCACACCCTCCTCTGATTTTGAACTTAGGTGCAGAAAATCTTTGCATTAAGCTGTCTGAGAAGCTGCAGTCTAAGACATCCAGCAAAGTCATCATTGCCCATTTGCCCTTGCTTATCTGCTGTCTGCAGGTCAGTCTCACTGACACTGGAGAAGCTTCGATCCCATCAACAAAGCTTTCTTGTTACATCATTCAGGCTCTGATTAGCATACCAGCAGCAGAGTCTGAGCTGTTTTCTTTTTTTTTTTAATGTTTATTTGTTTATTTTGAGAGAAAGAGGGTGAGTGGGGGAGGGGCAGAGAGAGAGGGAGGAATCCCAAGCAGGCTCTGTGCTGTCAGTGATGAGCCCAACACGGGGCTCAGTCCCACAAACCATGAGATCATGACCTGAGCCAAAATCAAGAATCGGATGCTTAACCAATTGAGCCACCTATGCACCCTTGAGCTGTTGTTGTCTTTAGGAACTTGAACTAGAGCCTGCTATGGACACAGTTCACCAATGAGTGGGAGTCACTGCTGACAGTGTGCCAGGGATTTCTGTCATTTCCAGGCACAACTGAGTACTCCTTTGTGAAGAGGCTGCCCTGTATCTACTGGGCCATTCCCAAGGTCGCAGGCCAAGTGTTGAAGACATCTCCTGAGGTCTACAGTGCCAGCTCTGCTCTCTTATCTTGCTGAAATACAAACCCCAGTAACTCTGAATTTGCCGTTGTTCAAAAATCATACTGTATACCCTTTCTCCCCTAAATTTGTTTCCAAAAGAAATGGACACACTTTAGCAATATATCTCCCTTTAGGCTGAGCAGAGTCTAGACCCTCCTTTTTTTCTGTCTTGTTTTGCCCCATGGCCAAAGTGGCCTTGGAAGATTTGACCTTGGAAGTTTCTGGTCAAACTTGTGTATCTGAAGCATTCAGCGTCTCACTGCTTGGACCTGCTCAGCCGGCCACAACCTGGGTTGTGTGACAGGTCGATGGTGTGTTACAGGGTCTGGGCCGCCTGTGTGAGAGGTTCCCGGTGGTGGTACATTCGGTGACGCCATCTCTGCGGGACTTCCTGGTTGTTCCATCCCCCGTGCTGGTGAAGCTCTATAAGTGCCACAGTCAATACCACACAGGTAATGGATGGCTGTACCCAAAGCTATCTCTCCAGTCCCTACACGCCATGTGCTCTTGAGGCTCCAAGAAAAGATCCACATGACCTTGTGTGCAAGCCCACCATCGTTTTGTGACTGAGAGGTTGTGGCTGGGCTGCAATCCTGCACTGTACTTTGGCTCATTCCTTCTTCACGCCTTTCTTCATGGCTTTCCTTACATGACCCCCTCCAGGCTTCAGTTCTTTCCTTCCTCCACCCTCCCCTTGCATATACTCCTATGACTGAGGGGTTTTAGCTCTGTCTGTCACTGAGGCAGTATAAAGCATGAATCCAGTGTGTCCCAGACACTGGGCCAGGAACTGTCCATGCTCCATCTCAGCTAGTCCCTATCCCTGCCTTGTGAGTGTATTTTCATGTTTCTATAACAATGGCACAGGTTCAGAGCAAATCTGGTCACCTGTAACCATTAGCATTCATTAACACCTGCTGGGGCTCTAATGTATTGCTTATCCCACCCAGTCCTGTGCAGGTGGATGCTTTATTCTCTCCCTTCAGATGAAGAAACCCAGTCTTCAGCAGGTGAAAGACTTTTCCCTGGACCCCGGGACTAGTAGGGGTCTCTGTGGCTCTAAGGCTCCTGCTCTCACACTCACCCCCTACCCTTACCTGTTTTGCACGTTAGCTAGATAACCTTTGGTGATAGGGCATGTCTCACCCTCGGGGCTGGGTGCCTGTGGGTGCTCATCAGGACTTTTGAACTGTTTCTTAAGAAATTGCTGTGTTACATATTTATCACTTTGCAACTTAAATATTTTTCCCTTTGTTTAAACATGTTTGTTTCATCCTTCCTCTTCTCACTTTTGTTTCTGAAATGTTTGTTCAAATCATTTTAGAGGGGTTGCTTTTATAAGCTAAAAATGATCAGCATATTATTTTGATTTTGAATTATGGAAAAGGGGATGGGAAATGACAGGCTTAACTAGATACATACTTGAATTTTTACATTTAGTTGCTGGTAATGATATAAAAATCAGTGTAACCAACGAGCATTCTGAGTCAACCCTGAATGTCATGCCGGGAAAGAAGAGCCAACCCTCCATGTATGAGCAGCTTCGGGACATTGCCATTGACAACATCTGCAGGTGGGAGACCGGCCAGAGGGAAGGGTGACCTGGGGAGGAAGGAAACAAGTTTTAGATACGGTTATTAAAAAATAAGAAACATTTGTAATTTTTTAAAGCTTGTTTCTGATTATTTAAACCTATAGCTGATTTAAAAAGAGGGATTATTTCATATTAAAAAAATAAAGCTTCTTGCTTTTCTTTTCCTGATCACAAACGTAATTAAAAACAGAAAATTTATAGAATGTATAGAAAAGTAGAAGGAAAGGAATTATCCATCAGCCTGCCATCCAGAGTAACAATAGATTGTCACGTTTCTTCTTTTTTTCTTCTGTGTAATTTTTGGTGTAAGAAATGCGGTTTATATGATCACGTGACCTTGCTGCCCAGGCTCCTGCTATGTGAACTCTTGCTCTCCGAACTCAGGAACCACAGATATTCTAATTTATGTGAAAATGTATCTTTCCGTCTGAATTCTGGCTCCTTGCTGTCTGAAGCCCAGTTGAGAGAATGTGGTGGCCCCTTTCTATCAGACACATGCTCTTCTCTGCCTGTGTCCTCAGAGCCAAACAGATGCAGAGAGTGAGAGATGCCTGAAAAGATTTTGTGTCCTTACGGGCTTTTAAAAGTTCCCCTTTTCTTTAAAAAATAAGCATTTCTCCATACTATTAAAACCTTGATATAATATTTAATATTCCCTCAGCTGTCCTGGGACCATCTGTCTTGAATTAGTTACTGTGACTTTTGTTAAGGAACAGTGCTGGAAATTTTAAATTGGGATTAGGGTAACATTCTGAAGGAAACTGTTCTGGTCAAATAATGAAGTTACTGTTTCCGACTGAGATATTTATCAAGTGGGCAAAATCTGCAGCAATTCTTTGAATTCATTCTGTGTAATGACTTTCATTCAGATTTCTGGCGAAAAAGTGCTCAGAGCAGTTCTTTAAACTCTGTAGACCTGACAAAGGGGAAAAAGCAAACACAAAACACTCATCTGTTGTTCTGATACCCAGTGCTGTGTGGGTTTCCTTATGTCCCAGGTGCCTGAAAGCTGGCTTGACTGTGGACCCAGTGATCGTGGAGGCCTTCCTGGCCAGCCTCTCCAACCGGCTCTACATCTCCCAGGAGAGTGACAAGTATGTCCCATCCCTGAGGGGGCAGCCAGGTGTTCCCTGCAGGCCTACCTGGGGAGCCACCCGGTGTCTTGCATGTTTGTGCTCTTTCTTGCAGTCTGGAGTTGTGCATCAGATCTGTCCCAGGATTTAAGTTCAAACCTACCGTAGAGTATCAATCCTGGACCACTGTTTGGGAGCAGAGAAAGATGTCTGTCTTACTGCCCAGTGCCAGGGACTTTATGTTTCTTCTGGTAGTTAACAATTCCAGGCTGCCACTGTCAGATGACTGTGGTAACGTTTGTTCCTGTTAGCTGTAGCTTGTGAAGCTTCTGGGTTTCATTTCCCAGAGGACTGTTCTGAGAATGCCTCTGTTCTTTCCTCCCGTAGAGACGCTCACTTGATTCCTGACCACACCATCCGAGCCTTGGGACACATCGCAGTGGCCCTGAGGGACACTCCAAAGGTCATGGAACCGATTCTGCAGATCCTGCAACAGAAATTCTGCCAGCCCCCTTCCCCCCTTGACGTTCTCATCATCGACCAGCTAGGCTGCCTGGTTATCACCGGAAACGTAAGGCAGGACCTGCTGTGAAACCCACTACTCTATGCAAGCTTTGTTACACTCCTTTGACTATCAGGAATGTTAAAATAGATTAAATTTACCCTGTAGAATTAAATGCTCACAACTGTCTTGACATTGAACAGGGAGATTTTTTCCAAGTAAAAGAGAATAGTATCATGGTTCCATAAGAGCTAGGGAAAAGAGAGGTTTCTTTAAACTTATTTCATGCTGATGTTAATAACATGTAATAGGATTTACATTGAAACCATCTTCCTTTTAGCCTTTGAGGTTTGCCTAAAGCTTTAGGAATGGATGCCCTTGATGGTCTTTCAGGGCCTTATTATGGTCCATGCATGATTCCAGAAGCTTTCCCTCTGAATGATGGGGCCTTTTCCATGTATCAAGGAGTGCTTTCATGGAGAAGTCATGACATGGTTTAACTGTCCCTCACTCTCTTCCAGCAATACATTTATCAGGAAGTGTGGAATCTCTTCCAGCAGATTAGTGTGAAGGCCAGCTCTGTCGTGTACTCAGCTACTAAAGATTACAAGGATCATGGCTATAGGTAACTCTCTAGACCTCATTGTCACTTTAGATCATGACAGTTTTTAGCCGTCTTTGAAAGTGTGAAGTTTGGGGATTTATTTTTTGAATAAACTTTTCTTCCTACAAAAGCATTATGTACTTCAAAGTAGTGCATTCACAACCAGGAGGGAAAGACCCCATGCGACTGCCATCTGGAGCTGACCATGTCAGTGTCATTACCCCAAACCCTCCGTGACTCCAGACAGGCTCATAGTGTCCACCCAGCTTACCCACTTTTTTATGTAACAGCACATAAGCCATGCCATTAACGTTCCTCCATATGCCTGTCATCTTTAATGGCTGTGTAGTGTTCCATCATATAGCAGCATGGAGATTTTTTTTTTTTATGTCTATTTATTTTTGAAACAAAGAGAGACAGAGCGTGAGTGGGCGAGGGGCAGAGAGGGAGACACAGAGTCTGAAGCAGGCTCCAGGTTCTGAGCTATCAGCACAGAGCCCAATATGGGGCTTGAACTCACAGACCGCGAGATCATGACCTAAGCCAAAGTCAGACGTCCAACCAAGTGAGCCACCCAGGTGCCCCAGCACTGAGATATTTCTAACTAGTCCCTAGCTTGGGTGTTATTTTCCAGTTTTTCTGCTGGCAAGTGCTACGTTGAACAATCTAATAGCTGCATATCTGTGAGTGTCTCTGATGCTTTCCTCAGGATAGATTCCCAGGGGTGGGATTTGGAGGGCCAAAGGGAGTAGACATTTACATCTTCACATGTTTGATATTTGTGTAAAGTCTGGCTGGTTTTTCCAGAAGTCCAAGATATGCTTCCTTGTCTATTCCTTGCCCTTACTGGGAATGTCATAAGGGCAGGGCACATCTATCCATATATGGAGGATCTCAATAGAGTTTGACAGATCAAGGGAAGAGAGGGACAGAGAGGTGGGGCAGGGAGGAAGAGATGTTGCCCTTTTGTTGGCATTTATGGTCTCCCTTCCTGATCGTTACATGCAGGCCTCGCTCTGAGATTCTGAGTCAATTTAGTGGGTGGGAGTGTGGCTGTGTGACCTCCAAAAATGATCTCACCTTCTCTGTGCCTCCATATTTTCATCTGTCAAATGAATGCCTGTCTCTAGTTGTGTGGGTAATTGAGATCATATGTGGGAAAGCTCTCGATAAATGCAAGCTCTTGGCATTGTCATTTCTTTGCCTACTCACTGCCTCCATTGAGAGCCTAGGCTACCAGAACAGCCTAAGGACTAGTTTAAGGAGGCAGTCAGCTCACCTCCCCTTTATCTATCCTGGTCTCTGTGAAGAAACTGACACATGGACCAAAACAACTCTTTCCCTCATTGCTTCCTTGTCCTGAAAGTGACTCCTGTACCTCCTTGGCCTTCACATCTTCTCCTCCGTGTCTTTGCCCCTGCTGTTTTCCTTCTGACCCTTGCCTCTATCTTACTGCTGTGGGCAGTACTTGGCCTTCTCCATGCCCACCAACTCTTCAACTTCTGACTCCAGTTCACCCTTCCATTAAGCCTTTTCTGATACTGCCACCAGAAGTGGTTTGTCCTCTTCCTTACCAGTGAAAGCTTTTATTTTCCCTTACCTCCCAGGATTTCACGTGTCTGTGAAGGGGGTGCTGTTTGCTCAGAGATTTCCAGGGGTCAGACGGTGTGGTGTGCTCAGTATTTCACACAGAGTGTTTCATTCCTCCTAAACCCTGTGAAGAAGGAATTATTTTATTCCTGCTTTACTCAGGGATGAGCCTCTCACCTGGGGTCACATAGCATGCAAGTGGTAGGCTCTGGCTGCCCCCAGCACCTTCAGAAGCCAGGCCAGCCTTGCTGGTTTGCTGTCTCTGGCTGGGGAGGGCATCATCAGCTTCATGTCCAGGGGTTATGTGGGGCCAACACTGTCCTGATGTAGGTTGTCCCAGAGCCACTGAGTGCTTCCTAAGTGTCTGATGTGAGCTAATACTGTGGGCTGGAGGTAGCGTGGGGAAGAAGCTGATCATCAAAGGAAAGTTTTATAGATGGTAATAGTGAATTAAGGGTACCTATAATTTGAAAGGAAAGCAGGGTCCAGCCAAGATTTTAGCTATGTAATGGGCTCTCGACACTCAGAAAACAGTATCCTAAGACCTTCACAAGTTCCATAGGTGTGGATTCCTGGAACCTAAACAGTTCCCCAAGGTCCTTAATGCATGTCTGGAGAGGTTAAAGCCATTTCTATAGCAGCTGACTTTCCTTTAGGAGCTGGTGTTCACAGAGAGGTTCATCCCCTCTGGAGGGCTCTTCTGTTCACAGGCACCGAGAGGGGTGTGATGAGGCAGGCGTTAGTCAGCCTCACCCCTGCAGTGTAGGCCCTTGTGTTGTGGCAGCTGTCATTTCTCTCTCCACCAGGCACTGCTCCCTGGCAGTGATCAATGCCCTGGCCAACATTGCAGCCAACATCCAGGACGAGCACCTTGTGGACGAGCTGCTCATGAACCTGCTGGAGCTGTTTGTGCAGCTGGGGCTGGAGGGAAAGCGCGCCAGTGAGCGGGCCAGTGAGAAGGGGCCCGCCCTGAAGGTAGGCAGGAGGAGGACAGTCACCCTGGGGCATCTGGTAAAATGCAAGAACAAAGGGGTTAAGGTTCCTTCTCAGGGATTCTGAGAGGGTGGTTTTTTTGTAGGACCATGTCTGGCTAGTAGCAGCTACCTCCTTCAGCCCAGGGTGGTAAGTGACAGCAACCTAGTGTGGATTCCCCCCAGACCCCACTCTTTCTTCTCTCAGTCATCATGAAGTCAGGAGGCTGAGGCTTTCATCGGAACTCAGTGACAACATGAGAAGGGCCCGATCTGACCTAATCTTGGGCTCTCCAGGGAGACAGGTCCACAGGAACAGACAAAACGACAGGTCTCGAGGTCCCAAATAGACAGAATAGGGGGGTTGAAGTGGGTTAAGCCTCCTTTCTCATCATCTCCCCTTTGACATGTCATGTTGGCACCAGTCTCTCTTCCAGACTCCCCACCTTTGTCCTCCTTTGTCTTTTCCTCCCACCTCCCCTCCTCTCCTTTCCCTTCCCCTTCCCCTTCCCCTTCCCCTTCCCCTTCCCCTTCCCCTGCCCCTTCCCCTTCCCCTTCCCCAGACAGTTGCTGTTTGCCTACTGTGTGCCTAGATCAGGGATCAGCTCACCTTTTCTGTAAAGGGCCAGATTATATTTGTTTTAGGCTCTGTGAGCCATATAGTCTCTGCTGCAACTAAGCTCTCTTCTGGTGGCATAAAGCCACTTAAAGAATGGGTGGGTGGCTGTGCTCCTGTGAAACTTTATTTCTAAGAACAGGTGGTGGGTCATACTTGGCCATCAGCCACAGTTTCTTGACCCTTGTTGTGGGTGCTGGGGATATGGAAGTGAGTAGGCAGACAAGTTGCCTTCTCCTGCAGACAGCAAAAACAAAGCGGGACAGTGAGGTGAGGGGCATTTTAGATCGGGCTGTGTGAGGTTCTGAGGAGGTGACAGCTAAGTTGGAAACTAAATGAAAAGGAGCCCTCTGTGTGAAAATCTTGGCCAAGGGGGAGTAGCTGGTACAATATGGGGTTCTGAAACCCTTCACTCTAATTTAGCCTTCCTCTGCTGGACTCCTCCGACAGTAATCTGGGTGACTGATTTCTTTTTTCCTTTTTTTCTTTTGTTACATTTTTTTTTAATGTTTATTTATTTTTGAGAGAGAGAGAGAGAGATAGCATGAGTAGGGGAGGAGCAGAGAAAGGCTCTGGGCTCTGAGCTGTCAGCATAAACCTGACATGGAGCTTGAACTCACAAACTGTGAGATCATGACCTGAGCTGAAGTCGAACGCTTTACCAACCAAGCCACCCAGGAGCCTCCAGGAACCTACCTTTTAGAGTTATTTATTTTTTTTCTAGTTATTTTTTAAGTAACCCCACATTTTCCATAACTTGGAAAGAATATATGTTTATTATAGAAAAGATGCAGAAACCTATAACTAATAAAGTAAAAAGCACCCATAATCCCTCTACTCATTGCTGACATTTTGAAAGACTTCCTCCTAGATTTTTTAATGTTTATTTATTTTTGTGTGTGAGAGAGAGAGAGAGACAACGTATGAGTGGGGGAGGAGCAGACAGAGAAGGAACTGCAGAATCCGAAGTAGGCTCCAGGCTCTGAGCTGTCAGTGGGGCTCAAACTCACAAACTGTGAAATTATGACCTGAGCTAAAGTTGGACACTTAACTGACAGAGACTGACAGAGCCACCCAGGTGCCCTCCTTCCTAGATTTTTTTATGCAGATATATTTATTTTATATAATTGGGATTATATCATAGCATACTCTGAAATCCTGATTTTGCTGTGGGGACTTTCCAAGGATGAGTAAATATTTTTCAGAAAGTTGTCTTTTTTTTTTCAAGTTTATTTATTTTGAGAGACAGAGAAAGGAATGGGGGAGGGGCAGACAGAGGGGGAGAGAAATGATCCCAAGCAGGGGATGCAGGGCTTGAACTCACGAACCATGAGATCATGACCCGAGCTGAAACCGAGTCAGATGCTCGACTGACTAAGCCACCTGGGTGCCCCAAAAGCGGTCTTTTTAACAGCTGTGTGGTATTTCATTATACACAGGGGCCATGATTTATGTAATCGTTCTGGTTAACATGTTTCCCATTTTTTTGCTATTAAAATGATGTTGGGTGAGCATGTTTATATATCGCTTTGTATGTATCTCATAATTTCTTTGAAATTAACACTATGTTTGTCTTTTTTCTCTTTTAATGAAAGAAATACATGCTTCCGATGACTCGACTCCATTCTTTTCTAGGCTTCTAGCAGTGCGGGGAACTTGGGTGTACTCATTCCTGTAATCGCTGTGGTGAGTGTTCATTAACTGAGTGGTTTTATTTTCATTTTTTATTTTTTATTTTTTTGATATATGAAATTTATTGTCAAATTGGTTTCCATACAACACCCAGTGCTCATCCCAAAAGATGCTCTCTTCAATACCCATCACCTACCCTCCCCTCCCTCCCACCCCCCATCAACTGAGTGGTTTTAAACTTCAGATACCGTGACCATATTTTCAGTGGTGCCTAGTGGTACACCGCAAATTCCTTAGCAGAATGCTGCGTGGAGGCCGCAGTGATTCTGTACGTGTGCCGCCTCCAGCTGTTCTGGAGGTGTTTCTGCCACCTACAGCTGTTCTGGGACTGTCCTATTGGTAGGTGCCTGTTGTGGCCATACCACCTCACTCCCTTTCTCCGTGCTCTGCCTGAGCCGCCTCGCCAGTTGACCAGGAAACGCACTGTGGTTCCCTCTTGTGTGGCTCCCAAGTCTGAGGTGTGACTCTGGGTTTGTCCTGTGTCTCACAACCTGTTCTGGTGCCTCTGACTGACAGTGGGCAGGCTCTGCTTCCATCCCCTCTCGGTCCCCTCCAGTGAGATGAGTCCTGGGGCCTCTGCACGGTGCCTGGTTCTTGGAGCTGCAGCCCTCAGTGCGCTCCGTGGGGGCATTGTTGACACAGTGGGCTGGTCATACTTTGGGTTACAGTCCCGCCCACTGCCATGGTAGGCAGCTCCCAACATAGGCCCCATCCTCTGCCATAGCACTTCCATGGTGGAGAGGCTGTCTCCATTTTGTCCTGTCTTAACCTACAGCCACCTCTTCCCATATGACCTTTGTAGAAGTTGTTTTCCCCTTTCTCCGTTCCCAGCTGCCAGTCCTAAGTCAGGGCCCCAGGTTCTAGTATTTGTTTTCATCTGTGATTCTCTAGCTTCCACTAAATCTACCTTCTAGTTAAGCCCTTGATTCTGCCTTCCAGTTCCTTCCCACTTCACCCCACCCCCAGTAGTTTGACTCTTGAGCATTCACATGCATGTCCCTTCACATGGAACGCCAGAGGGGCTGACCTCCCAAGCTGCCAGGGTGACCCAGGGGCCTAGAGGTCAGGCAGGTGGACAGAGAGGCACCTCTGCTGATCTAAGTTTCTGTACTTATTGCATTCTACATCATCACTCAGAATCTGGGGACCTTAGATGTCTGATTTTAGCTGGCCAAGGTGGGTGAAAAATAACAAACTGACTGGTTTGTTATCATTTACCTTTAAGATGTCACAGGTTGCACATTGTGGTGCATTCTGCTTCTATTCACCTTCCTTCTGCCTGTCCTTTCCTCTCTCCCTCACCCTGTAAGTAGCCAATTCTGGAGCAGGAGCTGACTTGCTTGCATCTGGGTCAGGACAGTCTCCTTTTCCTGAATGTGCCTGAGGGGACAAGGGGGCCTACAAGTTTGCTTGTGTAGCTTCCACCTGTAGCTGCCTCCCTGTAATCATGGCTTTTCACTTCCCTTTGGGAATTTTACCACCTTCATACCTGCGATCAGGTACTGTCCCACAGGCTTTGAGGATTTGAGAATGGCCAAGACTCTCAGCCACAGTATTTTTCATCACCATCTCCATTGGTTTTTAAAAACATAAACATTTTCTCTTTATACTTGATATTGACTAGTGTACAATTGTGTTTTAGAAGTACCACTGTACATGGATCCTTTGTTTCGATGGAGGGAAAGGTGAGGGGCATAAAGTCCATGGCACTCTTCTGGCCTATTAGAGGCAAGAAGGGCTGGTAGCAGGCTCCATGAGAGAGCAGGTTTTGGCAGCCAGGGAGCATGTTTGGGGTGACACTCGTTCAGTGAATTCTAGTGAGTTTGAACACCAGAATTCTGTGACCCAGGCACATGGGTACAGCATGTGTAGCTGTTATCATTTAGAGTTTAAATAAATGCATAGAAGAAATTCATAGAGGGCACTCTGCACTTCCTGGGAGCAATGACTGATGAGGTTGGTTGGGAATACATAGGGTTTAGGATCACAAGCGTCGGGGTTGGACTCCTGGTACTGTGTGTGTGATCCTGGGTGAGCATCACAGCTTCTCTATGCTTACTCTGCTCACAGAGCTTCTCGAAAAGATGGAGATGAACCTCTGAAGTGCTGGGTCAGTGTAGGCATGACTGTTAGCAGTGATAGGCAAGCACACACTCACTTAAAATACTTTGTTTACTCCACTGCAGTGACCTTTTACATGAATAGAATAAGTATTGTAGTCTTAACAAAAGTTAATGGTTATATTATGGGGGAGGAAACAAATATTTGATTCTATTGCTCAACAAAGAGCACAGAGATCATGGGATCTTGTATTTGCTTTCTGGTTTACCCCTTGGACCCTCTGGGAGAAACTAGTTTCCAAAGCGTTTTTTAAAGAATGTTTGCCTTTCTTTCTTTCTTTTTTTCCTTTCTTTCCTTGCTTTTGGAAAAAGGTACTCTGTTTTGCATCTTTTGATGAGTGTCTCCAAGTACTTAGTTCAGTGGAAGAACCAGTGGGTTTGGGGCAGGAAGCCTGGGTGTCTGTTCAAATGCAGCTTATCAGTCACTTATCAGTAACCTTAAGAGTCTGGAGGGAGTCACTGGAGGCCAGGTCATGTGATCTCTGAGGCTCCTTCAGAGCTTAGGTTTGGTGATCTTTGACCTGCAAGTTTGTGAAAAGTATTTCTTTAGAAATATCCTGATTAAATTGCTTCTCTTGGTGTCTAGCCAAGGTGTTAATTAAGCACCTTGAAAGGTATCTAATGCTTAGAGTCCTGTGTGCCCCACTGTCATAAACCAGTGATTTGATAAGATATGCTTCCTGCTCAGAAAACATTTGTGCACTTCACTGAGAGTTAGTTTACCTGTGCCACTAGTCATTTTTGTAGCCTTGGGCAGGTTATTTATTCTCTCAGTGCCTGTAAAATTAGGTTTGTGAACTGACAGATTTTAGGTCATGGACTCCTTTGAAAGCCTTGCCCTCTCTTTCCATAGAAGGGCATTTCTTCACAAGATTTTGCATTTAATCTCAGGAAGTTGAGTGGGAGAAACCCACCCAAGGACCCCCAGTTAGGAACCCCTGGGCTAGGTACTTTCTCATCAAAGATAGTAATAAGAAGGCCTTACCTAACTCTTGCTAAGCACCAAACACTCATGTAAACCCCTTCCAAGCATTAACTCCCTTAATTTTTATAACAATGCTGCGAAGTAGGTGCTGTTATTATCCCTATTTTACAGGTAGGGAAACTGAGGCACAGAACTTGCCTCAGCGTCCCACAGCTGCTAATTGTCAGAGCCAGGGTTGGGACCCAGGCAGCCTGGCCCAGAGTCTGTGCTTTGAATTAATACTCTATGGCCTTAAAACCTGGATCAGCTAGTTTCTGAAAAAGGGGGTCTGAGTGCATTCTGAGTGGATGTAGGTGAATGAAAAGCATGGAGGTTGGAGGGCCTTGACCTGGGCCAGGTCACAGAGGAGGGCTGGCTCCAGCAGAAGTGGGACAGGTCACATTGGAAGGGAGACGGCTGCCTTTTGGATAGGGGACAGGCATGGCAAAGGGCTACAGGCAGAGTTTTTGAGAGAGCCACATTTAGGAATGGGAGGGGCACGAGGAACCAGCAGGAAAAAAAATGCAGGGCAAGCATTTCCTGAAAGGACTGTGTGGAAGTGAATTGGAGAAAGAATTCAAGGAGTGGGGTGTCAGCAAGCTCAGGGCTTCCCAAGAGCACAGGAGACTGTGATAGGGAAAGACATAGCCTCAGTCCTGCTATGGAGGTGGAGGCTCTGGTGCAGGAAGCTGGGAAGGAAGCAGGTAGAGAGGTGTATTAAGAGTTAACAGGAGGGCCTGGGACAGATCATGTTTCCTCTGTGATCTTTAATTGTTTCTTCAGCTGCTAAAAGAAGATGGTAACAGCTTGAACCCCTAGAGCTGGTATGAGGACTCAGTGATAACCTGCCTGCACACCCATCACAGCGCCCCCTACCACGGGGAACATGAGGTGCTCTGCTTTTGCTGCCCCATAACTGGAATTGGTCTCACTGGGTCTAAAACCCTCTATGACAAGACTCCACGGGTGACCCTGGAGTCAAACCAACCTGTGCTCAAACCCTGGTCTTCCTCCTCTGCAGAAAAGGGAAGAGAAAAACTCTCCTGCAGGGCTGTGGGGGTCAGAGTTAGCCACACAGCACTTGGGATGCTCTCCCTGTCACTGCCCATAATCCCCAGACTGCAGAGGTGCCCCCACTCTTGAATTCTGAGCAGCCTTTTTGGATTCCACTCGTCTTATCCAGGTAACGAAGGATCTGGAAACATATTCCTCAGATGCCACCTGTTTTCTCAAACCAGACCTACTATAGGAAGTTGTCTGACGGTCTCCCTGTGTCCAGGGATAAAGCTGAAGCATGTGCCCCACTTAAAGACTAGCATTTCAGGAATTTCCACAAAGCCCCATCCACAACATCTTTGCCCCCTCACTCACCACATCCTGATCCTGAGGAACATGCCCCATGTGTAGCACATAAGTCACTGTGAAGAACTCAAGTTGCTTATTGTCAACCTCTGTCATTCCTAGGGATGTCAGCTGTTTTGAATTTGGCTTTTCTTAGTTATTTGAGCCTCAATAGAGAAAAAATAGAGAATTATAACAGACACAGTAAAAGTGGCGATATGTATTTATCGCTAAGGTAGGAAGCATGGTGCCATGTGTACATGCTGTCTTCTGGGCAGCGGTGAGGTGATAGCAGAAGTATAGATGACATTTAGCATCAATTCGGAAGGTTGAACCTTGAGAGAATGAAGCGCTAACACCCAGGGCACCCCTTAAATGTCATGAGGTTGCTTCTGTCCTAGGCACCAGCCTTGGGAGAGGTGAGAAATTAGTCCTGCAGCTCATTTCTGTGTTCTGTGTTCAGATGAGGAGCGCTGGTAATTTGAGTAATAGAGCCAAATGCTCAAGGACGGGGACTGCAGGGGAAGGAGGTGTGCAGGCAGGACCTCCACAGGTTTGCACTGAGGAGGAGGAACTAAACCCATCTGTATGTTGTTGACACCCTCTAGGTAACAGCTGACATGTCACAGGTACATTAACTTCTATGAACTGCTGGCATTATTCACTGTGCTGAACTGATTCCAGTGAGCTTCTTGGTCGTTTGTAAATTTCTTGTCTCCTATGGGCCTCGATTTCAGAATGGTAGCATAAACCATGAAAGCCATGATGGCAAAACATCTCCGTTCTCATTGTTAGAATGGAACCAGAATTACAGAGTGGCCCCAAAACACTTGAAATGCCCAGACCTCCACCTTTAGGACTTGGTGGGGTTGGCAACTCTCCCCATGAAGAGCAGGCAGCTGGTGCGGTGCTCATAGATGAGGAACAGAAAGGGGCGGTCGACAGTGAAACGGACTTGGGTAGACAGTGGCATGAACCCCACAGTGGTCACGGCGGCAGCTTGGGTGCCCTCTTCGTTCACCATGATGGTACCTTGGTGCTTGAACTGTTTGAAAATGGAAAGGAAAGTTGTCAGATCCCATCAGTGGGCACACGGAGGGATAGAGAATAGAGTGGAGTCTCCTTTCATTCAGGGTGGAAAGACCACATACAAGGCCCAAACCACAGCTGGTCAGAAGGACCCTTGAAGGTCTTGCTCACCTCCTTCCAAGTGCAGTAATTGTGCTCAGAAGCTGTGTTGTGTAAACTGTGTATCTTTTTTTTTTTTTAATGTTTGTTTATTTTTGCAAGATTGAGAGAGACAAATTGTGAGTGGGAGAGGGACTGAGAGAAAGGGAGACACAGAATACGAAGCAGGCTCCAGGCTCTGAGCTGCCAGCACAGACCCTGATATGTGGCTCAAACTCACAAACCATGAGATCATGACCTGAGCCAAAGTCAGACATTTAACCAACTGAGCCACCCAGGCACCCCTAAACAGTGTGTATCTTTAAACTCCAACATTACAGTCGCTCATAGTGGTGACAGTATGAGTGGTCTGCCAGCAAGAGAGCAGCTCTAGGTGCATTGCCAGAAGGGTTGGGCCTCGATCAGCATGTTGTTTGGACTGGTATTCTCTCTTTTTTTTTGTGAAGTGTCTGTGGTTGTGTTAAGTTCAGCATGCAGGTCATGCAGTGTCTCTGCATGTATTTAATGAGCCTTTCATGATTCAGCTGGGTGTAGGTATTTCACAGATTGGAGCACACACCCCATCTCTTTCTGCTGTCAGTGGGGATGGGGGCTACCATGGTGCTCCCTAAAACAGACTACCCTGCCCACTCAGTGCCTGACAGACCCAGGGAGAGCAGACCCAGCACCCCTGAGCTGTGAAGTCATGTGAGGCAGGAGGGAGGCTTTGCTGGGGGAAGATCCTGGGGTCAGGTGCAGAGGGTGGACAAGGGGAGAGATTACCAGATCGATGGTGATCCTGTGGTCTGAGATTCCTGCCATATTGCTGTCTTTGTCAAACAGCGCTGTGACCCCCATTGACTTCAGGGCCTCCACCAGGTTGTAGTTCTTCTCCAGCTTGAATTTAGGCAGAAGCACCTCTCGAGTTCTGATCAGAGAAGGAAAGGGGGCCCAGTTTTATTGAACCACAAGTTATACAAGAATCATGTCTTTCCCTCAGATGTCCACAACCTACCTTTCTCCCACCAACCCCAGGTTGCTTTTACCACAGAATTAATGCAGCACTTCTTAAAATTCACATCCTAGTACTGTCAGTTGAGGATTTGAGAGAGACCATCCATTATGATTCCAGTTCCTTAAAATGGAGATATGGTTAGTACTGTGCAGTCATTTCCTCCATACTGTGGGATTCACATCCTGCCTTCCTGGCCAGCAGCAGAATGGTTACTGGTTTATGGTTTGAGGGTATCTAAAATAATTCTCTTGTTTGGGTCCTTGATTTTAGGCATTTCTTATTTCGTTAAGTAAGCAATTAAATATCTGGTCAGTGTACTGAAAAAAGAAGCCTTCATTTGCCAGACAGTGCTAAATGTTCTCAGTCCTTGCCTCAACACATTCAGTCCTTATTGATAAACAGCAACTCTAGTGCCCATAGGGCCAAGTCCAGCACATGAAGGAGATAAAGAGGACATCAGGCATGGTCCCCCTTTTCAAGAGTTTGCTTCCCTTTTGCCAAGCCAGTACTCACATGTGTGAAGCAACAGAATTGTAAAGGTGGTATGATAATGTCTGAACAACTAGAATAGATCTAAGTACTGGAGCCATCCAACAGGGGATGGGGAGGAGGGATATTCCTGTGGCCTGGAGGCTGCCCACAGCTTGAGAGATGGTATGAGCAAAGCCTGGAGGGAGCTTAAGGCTGTGGTATGGCTGGGGTACAATGGGGCACTTGGCAGGTGGGGAGGAAAGAGGAGGAGGGCTGGAGCAGGTCAGATGGGGGCTGTGTCTTTGGGCCTAGCCAAGAAGCTAGGCCACATCCCATGGGCAGGGGGCCCACAGAGAGCTTATGAGAAGAGGAGGTGGAGTGGAGGGTGTTTTGGGAATGCTGTTTGGAGGCCAGTGCGGGGTGGCTTGAGGAATGGAATGGACAGGCTGGTTAGGCCTTCCTGGCTCAGGGTAGGAGGTCATGGCAGTGAGGTTAAGAAGGATGCAGGCACAAGAGGGACTTTTTTTTGTTTTCTTTTTGAGAGAGAGAGAGAGAGAGAGAGAGAGAGAGAGAGAATCTCAAGCAGGCCATATGCTGAGCTCAGAGCCCAACATGGGGCTCAATCCCATGACCCTGGCATCATGACCTGAGCCGAAATCAAGAGTCAGATGCTCAACCGACTGAGCCACCCAGGCATCCCTCATTTCTTTGTATTTTTGTCCCAAAAGGAAATCTGAACCAAATTCATATCTTAATATGGGCCTAGCCAGTATTAAATAAAGCAGAAAAACAACTTTTTTATTCTTTCTGCCATGATCCTCTAATAGTCATAGTAAATATTTAAAACCTGTAGTTTTGTCTATGGAGTAATAAATAGTAAGAGGAAAATCATGAATGACATGTCCTTAATAGGCTACAAGGACCACAGGATTTCCTGCTCAGGAAAGGGAAAGCTCATCTTTGTTGAACACCTCTCAGGCACCAGGCGCTGTGAGGGATGCTCAATATTACATTTCTATTTATTTCTCTCTGTGACCCTGGGAAATCATGGAATCATGCTACCTTTACGGATGACAAAGCCAGGGCTCAAAGCCACAGAGCAACTAGATGGCAGAGCCAGGATTGTTTCCATACTGGCACAAAGTCACCTGCCCCTCACTTCTGAAACTGTCATAGGGAAGGCAGATGTGTTTCTCACAGATGCTTTCTGATTACTTCTCACTGAGCAGGAAATTTGGTCTGAATTAACAAGAGTGACCCAGTGTAACAGTTCTTGTTTTTTTTGTGCACACAGCTTCCTTCTTAAAATGACCAAAGTTCCCAGTATTCCTGGGCTCTCCCAGCCTCCCAGAGATCAAAAGAACATTCAACTTAAAGTACCTGTTTGTCATGCTTTTCTGCCATCTCTCCACCACCTGTGGTGTCAGCTGTGTCTCAAGGGTCTTCATCCCAGACAGCTTGTGAGGGACCACAATTAGCATGCTGATGCCCCCCACATACTCCAGCCGCAGGACATCACAGTCCAGCTCCTGGTCATTTGCGGCCAGAAAGTTCCCCTTGGTCTGCATCATGGAAACTTTGACTACTTCTCGTTCATTGAGTCGGAAGTTGTGGTTGTGTGTCATTTCTACTGGGAATTTATTCACCCAGGATCCTGTAAAGTCAACAAGAACAAGGCTTTTATTAAAATGTTATTTTAAAGCAGTGGTCCACACATGTAAGTGTGCAACAGAAACACCCGAAGGACTTGTTCTGGCTACAGGGCCCACCCCCAGTGTCCCTGGTTCTGTAGGTCTGATTTGAGCCAAGAACTTGGATTTCTAACAAGTTCCCAGGTGATGCTGATGCTCCTGGTCCAGAGACCACACTTTGAGGACCACTGTTCTAAATGATTCCAAGAAGGTCACAATGCTAACATACTTGTAGGAAGCGTGATAATGGTAGAGAAATAGACTGGAATGAATTCTGGTGTAGATGCAGGCACTAACTAGTTGTTTGACTCTAGCAAGATGCCTAACATGCCTGGACCTCTGCTTGTTGTTGATCTATAAAAAGAGTAGCTTTTTTCTCATGACAGCTCTAGTTTGATGGCTTTCATCCTCTCCACTCTGCGATTCGATAGGGACTAGCTGCACACACTGATGATGCCATCAGATCTTCACATCAGATTTGGGTGTGGGGTGTCTACATAGCTCAGTCGGTTAAGCATCTGACTCTTGATTTCCATTCAGGTCATGATCTCATGGTTTGTGAGATCAAGCCCCAGGTCAGGCTCTATGCTAATAGCACAGAGCGTGCCAGGGATTCTTTGTCTCCCTCTCTCTCTCTGCCCCCCTTCCTCGTTTGCACACATACACTCTCTCTCACTCTTATTCTCTCAAAATAAATAACTAAAAAAAAAAAAAAAAGATTCCGGTGTAACACTGTATCCAGGAATAAGCAGGCCTCTCTTTTAGCTCTAAGGTGCTGGTAGCTACTAATGACTGCTGACTGACAATGGAGAACTGGCAGTGTGCCTGCGTTCCCCTAAGCATCTCTCCTGGATCACTCATTCCTTCCTCCTAGCAACCATATGAGGTGCATGCTTTTTATTATTAGCCCTGTTTTACAGACAAGGAAGCAGAGGCACAAAGAGGCTAAGTAACTTGTTCTAGGTTTCCAGTTGGTAGTTAGAACTGCTGGGATGAGGTAAGCTGGAGGTTCTTTAGGAGGAGGTTTAAACTGCCTGCCTGTGATGGGAGCCAGGTTTCCTTCTCCCTGTGCGGGCCTCTGCCCCAGGCTTCTCGGCCTCGGCACTGTTGACATTTGGGCAGTTCTCTGTTGTGGGGGCTGTCCTGCCTTGTAGGGTGTTTAGCAGCATCCTTGACCTTTGCCCCTGAGATGCCAGGGGTGCTTCCCCCTGCCCCCAGGTTGTTGCAACCACGGATGTCACTACCCTTCTGCTGGAGCTGTCACATGTCTCCTAGGATTCTTCTGACTTCCTCCTGAGGCCCAACCTCTGTTTTTATTGGCTTTGCAATGTGGTTATAACATTTGTAATTAAAAATCAAATTAGTAACAGATTTAGAAGCTGGTGATTAAAATTACACTTCTAGGGACGTCTGGGTGGCTCAGTCAGTTAAGTGTCCGACTCTTGATTTTGGCTCAGGTCATGATCTCACAGTCATGACTTTGAGCCCTGTGTTAGATCTGAGCTGGGTGCGGAGCCCAAGATTCTCTCTCTCCCTCTCTCCCTCTGCCCCTTCCCCACTCCCACACACACTCTCTTTCTCTCAAAATAAAATAAAATAAAATAAAATACACCTCTAGACCTTCCTTTCTTTTGATAAGCATCAATGAAAGACTAACTCCTATTAGCATTTCATCCCTCTGGTTCCAACACTAAATTAAGTGACTATCCAACATGAGGGGAAAAGGACGCACATATATTTGCCACTTTTGCCCTTTGGCGTTACACTGGTCACTGAGTGCAGGAGGTCATAAACTGACTGTCCTAGTTATTTCTGAAGCCCATGCTGGCATGAGTGGCTTGCTGCTGTGTTTCTCTGTCTATTCCCAATCATCCAGCTAGCCTAATGCATAGGCATTCGTGTCCAGGGTGCCCCACAGACCAGTAAGACTGAGGGCCTTGATGCTGCCCAAGTGACTTACACTGGCTGTTCTAAAGCCATTCCTAAACATAGGTTAGTTGCCCATAGAAGCAGAGTAAACATCACTAGCAATATCATACCTACTTAATATATTATATGACATTGACATCTGCAGTTTTACTCATTCAAGTTCATTAAACTCCTGCCACATTCCACATACTGGGCTAGCACTGTATCACTGTCTCTTGCAGTCCTGCACACAGCCCTGTTAGAGTAGATGTTATCATCTCTGTGATAAAGGTGAGGAAACTGAGTCGCAGAGACATTGAATGACTTTCCTGAGGCCACATGAATAGGGAGTGGTGAGGCCAGGGCTTACACTCCAGTTTGCTCACTTCCAAAAGACATACTTACAGCCAGTAATAAAAATTATATGTATGTGTTCACTGTATATATAGTTCATGTGTGTGTGTGTGTGTGTGTGTCTGTCACAAGCCTGCTAGAGCCTCAGCCTTTGATCTACCCACCACAAGGCCAGCGGTGTGCCTGGCATTCGGGGGGGAAGCCCAGGGACCTGGCTCAGCCTCCATGTCCCTCCTGTGGTCTTGGCTGCTTCAGCCCTACTTTGCCCATCTGGCAGAATGCCTACCTGACACAGCTGTGAGGAGGTCTCGGCTTACCTTCAGCAGCCCCACCACCTCAGAGCAGCAGCCAAGAGAGGTCTCCTGTCCTTCACCTCTCTGGGCTGCTATAACCAACACTGGAGCTAAGTAGCGAAGAAGCGTGGCCTCCCAGACCTGGGGGACTGACTCTAGCTGGTGCCTGCCAGTTCTTGGTGGCAGAGAGGAGAGTGATTGTGTGTCACCATGAGTCGTTGAGATATAGACTCATTCCTTGTGTCTGCCCTCTGGCTCTCTAGGCTTGTAGAGTGGGGTAGAGGTTTCTTCTGGTTCAGGTCCCAGGGCACTATGAAAGAGGTTTGGGTTTTACAAGTCCATTGCCAATTTATTTCTAGGATCCCAGGGGTCCTATGTGCATAGTGGTGTGGGGTTGGCAAATGTCCTCCTTTCTTGCCTGGCGCAGAACAGTTGGTCTAGAAATAATAGTATATTTCCCCGCCCCCTCCTGCCCATTAGTGCATAAGTATCCCAAAAAGGAGTTGCAGGTGTTCATGTCAGTTAGTCAAGCTGAACAGTTTTCAGACATCTGTCTTCAGCCTCTTGTCCATATTCCTGCTTACCAATAATTGGGGAAGGAGATGAAAAAAAACACCCCAAAAACCCTCAAATCTAGGCTGGCCAAATTCTAAAAAGGTTTTCCATTTTTTCTTCCAATTTAACAAAGCAACCTGGGACAACCTTGGCTCTGCCCTTAATTGACTGTGTGCCCTGGGAGCCTCATTTTACTTCTCTGTGCCTTAGTGTCTCCATCTGTAACATGCAACACTAATAACAAGGTTTTGGTGGAGATTCAGTGAGCAGAAAGCACAGAGTTAGGGCTCAGTGTCAGCTGCCACCATCACCCCATCCTCATCTTCCCTGTGAGCTAACCTGTGTCTTGGTTTCCTGGATAAATCAGAGCTAGAACATTTTTTTAAAATAGTTTGTATAGTTTATTTATTTTGAGAGAGAGTGAGCGAGCATGAATGGGAGAGGGGCAGAGAGGGGGGAAGAGAGAGAGAATCCAAGCAGGCTCCACGCTGTCAGCATGGAGCCCAATGTGGGGCTTGAACCCACGAACAATGAGACCATGATCTGAGCTGAAGTCAGACACTCCACTGACTGAGCCACCCAGGAGCCTCTAGAATATAGTTCTCGATGTTCAGTCCATCTGTGCACTAAAAGTATGTTGCGAATTTGTTTTGAGAAACTTAAGCTATTCTTACCTTTAAATTTTTCTTTTTTTAATGTTTATTTATTTTTGAGAGAGAGAGCACATGCGGAAGCAAGCTCCAGGCTCTGAGCTGTCAGCACAGAGCCCAACGTAGGGCTCAAACCCACGAACCATGAGATTCTAACCTGAGCCAAAGTCGGACGCTTAACCGACTGAGTCACCCAGGTGCCCCAGCTATTCTTACCTTTAAAGTAGATGCAGTTTAGAATCATTATCTGAGTAGCTGGGTCTATATTCTCCAGAGCGTCTTTTATGAGACCCTTGGTGAGCTTCAGAATGTGGTTATTGGTTTTCGATATGAAGGCAGGGTCTGAGAAGTTAGCCTCCAGGGCCTCCGCAAAGTAGTACTCTTTTACTTTCCTTTTGAAGTCATCCAGGATTGGAAATTGCTTCTGGACATAAAGATCATTGACCGACCTCAGTGTGTACCCAAAATTCCTCCTGAAGAGGCGATGAGTCAGCTTACGGAAGAGATTGTGAATGGTCATGATCTCATACTTGCTGCTGGCATTGACAAAGTCTTTAAAATGCAAAATCGAGTGCACTTGTTCATAGGTCTCCCCCTGCAGGCCAAAGGAAATCATACCCATGGCGGTGGAAATGCCCACTGGGGCTATAAAGATGTTGTCGGAAGGACGCACCTGCTCCTTCAGTGCTCTGTAAAGGTTGAAAGCGAACTTTGCATTGAGGATGTTGAGACGCTGGATTCGGCTCTTGCCTTGGAAGAGCTGGAGGATGTTCCCTTCGCCAGCCTCTGAATCGGTTGGCGAAACCGCATCGATGATGTCAATATAGTCATCATCTTCACTGAATATCTTCTCCAGGTCCAGATAGTCCTCGTCCTCCTCCCCCTCTGGGATCCAGTCGTTGGTGACCGTATTTTCCTTGTGGAAGTCAGCAGGGAGAAGGGGCATGCTCAGGTTTTTGCTATTTAACTGCCCCCATTGGGGGTCTGTGGATATAGAATCTTCCCCTCCTTTCTCAAGCTGACCAGCCAGGCTGTTGCTCCCACATATAGACATTAGGATGAGAGAAATGATGAGGGGTTGGAATGGGCATTTCATTTTGGCAGAGCTAAAGCTGGGAGAGAAAACCAATGACATGGTGAGAGGTGGCCTCATGGACCTGCCACCACACTGCTCAGATGACAAGCAGTCATCTGGGTTTTGACCCAGGAAGGTGCCCTGGGAGTCAGAGTGTTTAACCATTTTAGGATCATGAACTTTAAGAGAAGCTAGTGAAGATAAACAGGTAACTAATATTTTGTGTGGTTTCATAAACCTGCCTGAAGGATCTGTGGACCCTACTTGAGAATCCCTTCTTTAAGGTTTGCAAAACTAAAACCATATAGAATCCTGGGGGCTTAGCATTCCCAGGGAGTTTCTTTTTCATTCATTCACTAAACTTTGTCTCCTGTTTCCAAACAACATATTTTAGGCACGGGAGGCACAAAAGTCTCCCCCACCAAGGGGTTCTGCTCGCCTGATGGGGAGCAGATGTGCAATAAAGCACGGGGCTCACATAAGGACACTACCAAAGCAGGTAGGGGTGCAGAGCTGCGGTGCGGCTCTGCTTCCTGTGGTAGGAGCAGGGTGCCAGGAGAGCTTCACCAAGCTTCACCAAGAGGTGGGGCCTGAGTGGAGATGTTGCAAAATGTATGCAGGCCAGGCTTTTCTGAAAACAGATATCCTAAAGATAATGTGAGATTTGTGTCATTATTTTGGGGTTGTGTAATTTGCGTAAGATTTGGAATTTGTCGTAATGTAGTGATCCTCTGGGTGCCTAATGAAAGGTGACTGGTGGCTCGTCTTTCCCCTGGAGCCCCAGAAGCTGTGAGGTTATATGGCTTACCGCAGATGTGCTGTCTTCTTTGCATCTGTTACTTGGCTCCCACTGCTAGCAGGAGAACTACTAAAACTTTCTTACTTAACTGCTTCTAGCATTGAATTAGAAATAATCTTACCAGACTTAGAAGGTCTGTGTTAGGGTAATGTCAGCTCTTACTAAAAGGCCTGAGGGGCAGTCCCTTTATTGAAATCAACCAGGTAAATTTTTAATATATATGCTGTGGTAAGTAAGCCTGTCTTTATCTACCCATCCCTTGCCTTGTTCCAAGGAAGGATGTGCCTTGATTTGTCAAATCAGTTTTACCTACCAATGGCTTTACCTTTCTCTTGCTTACTTCCTATGTAATAATTACATCCTGGGTAGATGAACTATCATTTGATGCTTCTGTGTTTCTCTGGGACAGCAACAGCAGGCATTTTTAATGCTACACCATCACACGTGATCCCAGCATCACTTCTGAAGAGACCAGATGGAAGAATTGTGTCTTGTAAAGTTTGGGGTGTGTGTGTGTGTGTGTGTGTGTGTGTGTGTAACCATCTCCCATTAGGTAGATATTTGATCACCAGAATATCTGCTTCTAGTCCAAGCCAGATAAGAGTTACTGGCACCTGTTAAATAAATATTTGGACTTGTTAGGCCTGGAAATGGGGCTAGCTATACAGATACCCCACTTGGGATGCTCTTGGTTTTGTTGATGTTGATGACAGCAGTGGCTCTTGATAGAGTGTCTGCTGAATGCCAGGTGCTATACAAGGAACTTCATCTGTGCAACTTAACTTCATCCTTCCAGCATTTTACATACCAGAATACTGAGCCTTGTGTCACTATACGTGGCAGTGGAACCTCCACCTGTTTGCCTGGAAGCACCAGGACTGGTTTCTCTGCCCCCTAGTCTCCCTCCTTGGTTGGGTCTTCCCCTATGGTACTGTGAAAATAGTTGGCTCAAATGCTGTTCTAATCACCACCAAGAGACTTTTGAATCACACATTTTGGAGAGGGCAAGTCACAGTTTCTGACTTAGAAAATGTCCGCTGTCTTTTCCTGCCCCACACCGCCCCCCCACCCCACCAACACCCAGCTGAGGCTACCATGCTGCACACCTGTCCCACTTGCGGGAAACAACTTCTAATGTGTCTGGCTACAGGTAGAACTGGGCCCAATTTCCAGACAGAATTGGGCGTGAATATTGATAGCAGTACACTGTAAAAAGAGAAGAAAGTGAGCAACGTGATGAAAGTCTCCTTTCTAGGCTGCACTTAAAAGGATCCTTCTCAGATAAAAACAAGGTTAAAAACAACAACAGTAACGTGAATGAGTAAGAGTTCAGGAAAAGGAATCTGAGACCAGATAAGGAGGCAGAGATGAAGACATTCATGTTTTTTTCATGTATTCATGTAGTATATTTGGAAGCTTCTTATACCCTGTTTCTGCATTATCTGATAAAAAACCAAAAATAGTGTTCATTATTCCCTTATTAGAGGAAGGAGAAAAGCTCTTTGATATTGTTTGTGGATTAAAATTAAGGATCTAAGGGGCACCTGGGTGGCTCAGTCGGTTAAGTGTCCAACTTCAGCTCAGGTCATGATCTCATGGTTCCTGGGTTCAAGCCCTGCTTCTGCGTCTGTGCTGACAGCTCAGAGCCTGGAGCCTGCTTCGGATTCTGTGTCTCCCTCTCTGTCTTCCCCTCCCCGGCTCATATTCTGTCTCTGTCTCTGCCTCTCTCTCTCTCAAAAGTAAATAAGTATTAAAATTTTTTTTAAATTAAGGATCTAAAAGGCCCATCTTCCTGTCATTTTGCCATTTATTAAGAATTATATAAGACACTTTAAAACTATCACTAAGTTGTGTTTAAATCCAGATGACTATCTTTGAAGAGAAGCAATATTTTTTAAAGGTAAATCATTCAAAAGTTTGCTTTTCTGGGAACTTTATATGGCGCTTTCTCATGCCAATTGTATGGAACAGGTTTAGCCTTTTTGATCACGCATCAGAGCGTAACATCTGGACACCCTAGTCCCTCCAGGGTGTGTCTTCAGGCCCCAAGAGGGCAGATGTGTTGGGAGAGAAGTAACTGCCTAAAGTTTTTTTAAAAAATCTTTCATTTTAGAATAACTTCAAACTTACAGAAGTTGAAAGATCAGCATAAAAAACAATCCCTGTGCACCCAGATTTCACCAGCTTTTGTATTTTAGAACAGTTGCTTTATGGCTCTCTCCGTGTGTATGCGTGTGTGTGTGTGTGTGTGTGTGTGTGTGTGTGTGTGTGTGTGTGTGTGTGTATGGGTGTGCACACAGGCACACATGTATACTCTTTTTTTTCTGAACTTTCTGACAATAGGTCACTTGTATGTCCCTCTCACTTTAAATTCTAATATTTTAGGGAAAAGTGCCTAAGGACAAGGATATTTTCATGCACCATCATAGTACAGTTATCCATTTAAAATAATCTAACATAGGCACAATACTTTATTCTAGTTCCTGTTCCAATTTTGTCAATTGTCTCAAAAACATAACTGACGAATGTTACAATAGGCAGACTAAAAAATAAAAACATTTTTCCATTTTTAGGATGATGTAGAAAGCTTTTGAACTTGTAGTTTGATAGAGAAATGCACCAGTTACCCATCTCTAACCACCGCAAATAAGAGTTTATAATCAGCAGAAATGTCAGAAACCCAACTCACCTCTGTGCTTCTGAGAAGTGTGGCAGAGATGAAATGAGCCAAGGTCACCAGCAGGGTTTCAATGTGAACTTTGATGCTGGGCTGGTATTGGGTATTTTCCAAAGTAAATATGTCCCAAATCAAACACCATTCAACTAGCTTTGTCAGCACAAACCCCCTCGGCTGTGTCTTTGATCTCTGCTGAGTGACTTCTGACTTCTCTGCCCCAGTTCTGGTGCAGCTGGTGTTTTGAAGGCCTGATTTGTCACTTTGTCAATGTGCTTGTGGACACAGTCCTTGCTGAAGCCACCACATAATTGACATACTCTTCAGAGCTCTGGAGGCTTGGTTGCATTGGGGGTAGCTATAATGTTCCCCTGAAAGCAGAGGCCCTCTGCCTGCCCTCTAGCTTTGAATTCTCCCACTGGGATGATCTCCATGTCTGACCTGGCCCTGGTCTCCAGGGCTAATGCGGCTACTAGGCACATGTCCCCATGCTTCTATTAGCATGTCCCTCTGAAAAGTGAAGGAAGGGAATGAGATTAGTGATTTATAACATAAGGAGACCTTGGCACCGAACTTTCTTCAGTCAGGGGTCACTCACTGTGTTCTGTGCCAGGCTTGCAGCCCAGATCCCATGTCCATTGCAGGACAGATAGGGTATTACCAAACAGTGCTTCCCAAACTTCGGGTCCTAGGCATTCACAGGGATCTGTGGGGCTAGGATCACTCTTTAAAATTAGTTTTAGGGGCGCCTGGGTGGCTCAGTCGGTTAAGCGGCCGACTTTGGCTCAGGTCATGAGCTCGTGGTCCCTGAGTTCGAGCCCCACGTTGGGCTCTGTGCTGACAGCTCAGGGCCTGGAGCCTGTTTCGGATTCTGTGTCTCCCTCTCTCTGACCCTCCCCTGTTCATGTTCTGTCTCTCCCTGTCTCAAAAATAAATAAAAACATTTAAAAAAAATTTTTTAATAAATAAATAAATACATAAATAAAATTAGTTTTAAATTCTGTAATCTAAAACATCATTGGAGTACCTGGGTGGCTCAATTGGTTGAGTTGGTTGAGCATATGACTCTTGGTTTTGGCTCAGGTCATGATCCCAGGGTTGTGGAATTGAGCCCTGCATCACCCTCCATGCTGAGTGTGGAGCTTGCTTAAGATTCTCTCTCTCTCTCTCTCTCTCTCTCTCTCTCTCTCTCTCTCTCACTCTCTCCCTCTCCCCCTCTCCCCCTCTCCCCCTCCCCCTCTCTCCCTCCCTCTCTCCCTCTCTCTCCCCCTTCCTCCCTCCCTCCATCTCTCCCCCCTCCCTCATCTCTCCCCGCCATCTCTCCCTCTCCCTCTGTCTGTCTCTCTCTCACTAAATAAATAAATAAATAAATAAATAAATAAATAAATAAATAAAATGTTATTATAGGAATGTTCTGGATTGCCTAGAAGACCAACTTGTCACAGAGTGCTGCTCCCTGATTTTGGTACCTGAGAGTGTGTTTGTCACCCAGAGACCCTCTAAAGGGAGAACATAACTCTCTGGGGACTCTGTAGGTGCTCTTAAGGAGCCCATAGCAGGGCGTCTGTGTGTTACTCATTTCGAGAAATTTCTGGCATGTAAAGGGTTGTCCATTGTGTTCAAGACCTGGCAAGAGTGGCTGGATTTGGGTCTAGGTTAGCACTCACTAGCTTTACTCACACGTGGCTTTCTCAGAATCTTCATCGTTCCTACTCAGTACTAGGACTTCAGTGTGGGCACCATTACGCTGGCTCAGAGTGTCCATTACCTCTGTCTGGAATCTTCAGGGATCTAATAATCTGCTCCAGGCCAGCTCCCTCCACCTCTACCTTGTTCTCACACACTAAGCTTGGCCCCCGCCAGAGCTTTAGCACTGGCTGTTCTTTCTGCATGGAAGTTGTCTCTCTGGACCACCACATGGCTGCTGTGCTCACACCATCTGCTCTGGGCTTCACCAAGGCTGAACTGGCTACTCTGACAGGAATCCCACCTCCTGCCCTCTGTGTTCTCCTCTCTGAAACAGTAGTTATACCTACTGTATAAGGTTGCTGTGAAAATTAAATGAGGTAATAATGTGTGGAAAGCACAGAGAATGGCACCCGGCACTTAGTAAATGCTCAGTAAATGTTAGCTATTATCACTTTCACCACACATAGTTTATTCACAGGAAAGGTCTGGAAGGAGATGCAGCCAGCTTTTAACATTGGACACGGAAGGCAGGTGGAAAGTGTTCCTTTTTCACTCTACGTACTTCTTTGCTGAAATTTCTTTTCTATGAGTATATATTGTTTAGATTATTTTAAACTAATCAATACTGTTTCTTACATAGCTTGATTTCTTTTTTTATTCTTATTATATTAGAGAGATAGTGTGAGTGAGTGAGGGGCTGAGAGAGAGAATTTTGAAGCAGGGCTTAAACCCACAAACCATGAGACCATGATCTGAGCCAAAGTCAGATGCTTAACTGACTGAGCCACCCAGGTGCCCCTTACATATCTAGGTTTCTGATCATGTAACTGAGTGTTGACAGCCCTTCTTGACAATTCTGACAGTTTTGGATCTGTATCCCAATGGAGGTGTATAGTTTTGGCCCCCACTGTAAATCAGTACCTTCCGCCACACATACTCCATTGTTTTCTTTCTAGTTACAAGGCTTGCCTTATGGTTAGATATGTTTTACAGCTTTTTTTTGTTAAAATTTTTTTTAAGTTTATTTATTACGAGAGAGGGAAAGAGAGAAAGAGAGCAAGCAGGGGAGGGGCAGAGAGGGAGGGAGAGAGAGAATCCCAAGCAGGCTCTGCACTGTCAGCACAGAGCCCAACGCAGGGCTCAAACTCAGGAACCATGAGATCATGTCCTGAGCTGAAATCAAGAGTTGGATGCTTAACCAACTGGCTAAGCCACTCAGGTGCCCCACCAACTTTTTATTATGAAATTTAAAAATATACAGAGCAATTGAAAGAATTGAATAATGGACATCCATATACCAGCATCCTAGATAAAACAGTTACTATTTTGCCTTATCTGCTTAATTCCCTGTGTGCGTGCCCCCTGAGGGTATCTCCTGAGGTATTTGAAAGGGAGTTGTAGAGGTCATAACACTTCAGCCCTGGGTACTGGAGCTTTGTCTCTTAAATGGAAGGGTCTCTGCCCTACTCTGCACCACTGTTAACATCTAGGAAAATCAATCCTCCTCTCTCATATCAGACATATCCCAGTCAGATTTCTCCATGACTTCTTTGATAGCTTTTTATTTATTTATTTACTATTTATTTATTTTTCTTTTTTTTTAATTTTTTTTTTCAACGTTTATTTATTTTTGGGACAGAGAGAGACAGAGCATGAACGGGGGAGGGGCAGAGAGAGAGGAAGACACAGAATCGGAAACAGGCTCCAGGCTCTGAGCCATCAGCCCAGAGCCTGACGCGGGGCTCGAACTCACGGACCGCAAGATCGTGACCTGGCTGAAGTCGGACGCTTAACCGACTGCGCCACCCAGGCGCCCCATATTTTTCTTTGATAGCTTTTTAAAATCCAGGATCCAGGGGTGCCTGGGTGACTTAGTTAAGCGTCCAACTCTTTTTTTTTTTTTTTTAAGTTTATCTATTTTGAGAGAGAGCATGAGCAGGGGGAGGGATGGGGGGGAGAGAAAGAGAGAATCCAAACAGGCTCTGTGCTGACAGTCCCCAACTTGGGGTTTGAACCCAAGAACTGTAAAATAATGACCTGAACTGAAGTCAAGAGTTAGACACTTAACTGACTAAGCTACCCAGGTGCCCTTATTTATTTTTCTGTTCTAACAAATCTTACAACACTTTTGTGCCTAACTCAGATTTTTTTTGGATACATTGCTAGAGAGGAGATTTTTGGTGAAATGATGGGATTATTTAGAATTTTTTATTCATTTTACCAAATTGCTTTCCAGGAAATAGTGTACCAGTTTATATAGTCCTTACCAGTCATGGGTTCAGGTGCCCATCTCTCTCTGTGATCCCCCACCCCTGCCAGCAATGGTATCTATCATCATGTGTCCTACCCCATGACCCTGGCCCATACTTGGCACTCATGAATGTTTGTGTTGCAGAGACCCCTCATCGTAGGTTGATTATCACCGTAGGAGGCTTGACGTCCTCTGGGGGTTCTGTGAGGACCAATTTGTCCAATAGGTGAGGTGCTGTGCGCAAATTTAACGTTTTTTGCATAACTGCAAGCTACTGCCTGCTTTATACTGGGCGGGACACCACCTGGAGCAAGGATGCAGGGACTTCAGCCTCTCACTCCTGCGCCTAAGCAACTCTGCCTATACCTGTTTTACATCTTGGGATTCTGCCCAAGATTATTGTTTGGAAAAGTTGCGCTGCCAGAAAAGATCTGAAAACCACTTCTCCTTGATCCATGAGATTTCTCACGATCACACTTTCTCTTCAGTCACAACTGTTCACCTGAGCTCCAGCCTCCCCAGGCCCTCCATGCTCTACACAGGATGGGCTGCTTTCTCTTCTCTGCCTGGCTAAGAGTTCCTTGCATAGTAACATTGAGACCCATGACACCTTCTCCAGGATCTCTGCCACACTGTGATTATTTCCTCACCTGCCTCCAAACTAGGCAGCAAGTCCTCTGCAGGAATGGGGCTTTTCACCTCCCAGGCATGGTGCCTGGTGCAGATTAGCTACTCAATAAGTGTTTGCCGAATGGGTGAGTATTTACCAGTGAACTGATCAAGAGGTGTTGGTCACTGCTCAGTGTGTCTTTTCCTACCCAAAATGACTGACAGATTCTTGGAGAATGAATCTGTGGTTGATTTCACATCTGTAGGTTTTAGGGCTTACAAGCAAATAACTTCCTTTTCTCCCTCTGTCCTTGGTATATCAGCTCACCCGAAGGTTGCCTCCCATCAAAGAAGCCAAACCTCGGTTGCAGAAGCTCTTCCGGGACTTCTGGCTCTATTCTGTGCTGATGGGATTCGCAGTGGAGGGGTCAGGTAGGGCAATACTTGCTCTTCTGGGGAAGACAAGAGTGCAGAGTGAAAACAAAGGTGGAAGTAGGACTCTACCTAATTATGAATGTGTATGCATTCAAAATTAGTTCAAATTCAGCTGCTGCTTCCTACAAGTGTGTATGCAAATGTTATACTTCCCAGATGTATTTTAGGGTTCTAAGAATACCATGAATCTTAGAAAAAAACCCATCCAAGTTAGAAGACAAACTCATTTCTGTGCCCCATTTTGGGGTAATTGGCTCAAGCAAAGGACCCACGACTGTAGAAATGGTCATTGTCAACTGCTCTATAGTGATTCTTGAGCAAGGTGGTGGTCTCACTTGTGGGCACTCTCTTGCAGGACTTTGGCCAGAAGAATGGTACGAAGGGGTCTGTGAAATAGCCACCAAGTCACCCCTGCTCACGTTTCCCAGCAAAGAACCACTGCGTTCCGTCCTCCAGTATAACTCGGCCATGAAAAACGACACAGTCACCCCTGTAAGGATTCTCACCCTGCCAAGGATAGATGATGCAGGGCAGGGATTTTGCTAAGCTTTCTTGAACAATGGGCAGATCCTTTCTTTGTCCTTGTTATCACATGTTATCTACTTCTCCTGGAGGAGGGCCGCTTTCCCCTCCAGGTGCTTGTGTGAGAGCCCTTGAGCCTTTTATTTCCTCCTAGGCTGAACTGAGTGAGCTCCGCAGCACCATCATCAACCTGCTGGACCCTGCCCCCGAAGTGTCCGCCCTCATCAACAAGCTGGACTTTGCCATGTCCACCTATCTCCTGTCTGTTTATCGGCTGGAATATATGAGGTATACAGGCCTTTACCTCCCAATACAGCCCCTGGAGCTAATTTTTATATATTTGTGCCTTCTGGGGGTGGGACTCTTCAGTTCCTCCTAAGACATGTAAGCTTTCTTAAAAAGCAAAAAACAGAGGCAGTCACTTTCAAATGTCCCCTCTCTGTAAAGAGAGCTTTCCTATTATTCTTACTTTCTAATCTTATACTCTAATACACTTTTGCCTGCTACTCAAAAAAAAAAAAAAGACAAAAAACAAAAACACCCTCTGCTTTTCTTGTGTGCTCCTCCCTCCTGAGTACCAAACACCACATCTTATAACTCTCTTATTATCCTCTCCTTATAGGGAATAGGCTTCTGAGCCATCACGATAGATATTGCAAACTCTGTCCACTTGACTAAGAGCCCCTGTTAGGGATCAGCCCTCACTGAAAATGGTCTAAGACATTCATTGAACTTGTTTCCAGGATCACAGCTGAGTACAAATAGCAAATTGGAAATGGGAAGGGGCCTGTCCCAAAACAGTCCCACAGTTAGCAGATGCTCAAGATACATATGTAACCATAGCAGACCTAACAACTGTAATAATTGTCATCATAACAACACCAATATTAACACAGATTGAGTGCTTATGCCATACCAGGCACTGTGCTAAGTTGCCTGTATTGACACACTCTCCAACAAGCCTATGGGGTAGGCATTATTACATACCCATTTTACAGATGAGGAAACTGAGACACTGAACAGTTAAGTAAGTTATCCAAGGTAATAAACCCTGATTTGGATTGAGATCCAAGTCTGTTAAGCACTGTGCCATGCTGCCTCTTGTAAATGAAGACTGGAGGAAGCAGCTAGGATGCCCAGAGCCCAGCTGCCTATGTGGATGGTACAGACTCACCATGGTAAGCTCTGAGGCACCATAGGGCTGCACCTGAATACACTAGCTACAGAAAGATGCATCCCTGTCATCAAAAAAGGTCAGGTTAGGGACTCCTGGGTGGCTCAGTCGGTTAAGCATCCGACTTCAGCTCAGGTCACGATCTCGCGGTCCGTGAGTTCGAGCCCCGCTTCGGGCTTTGGGCTGATGGCTCAGAGCCTGGAGCCTGCTTCCAATTCTGTGTCTCCCTCTTTGGCTGCCACTCCCCCATTCATGCTCTCTCTCTCTCTCTCTCTCTCTCTCTCTCTCTCTCTCTCTCTCTCTCAAAAATAAATAAACTTAAAAAAAAAAAGTCAGGTTACACATAATCTGTTTGTTGAAGTCACATGATAGGTGTAATAAGTTATAGGATAAACCTTACCAAATGGTTTGAAAAGTAAACTGTTAGTTCTTAAAAGGGGGAATATTTGGGAAATGCCACTATTTAAACCTTTGTTTGGTGCCATGAAAGCCTCTGGTAAAAGACCTCTTGCTAGGAAGCTCAACATATAACCTAGATTAAGGCTCTTTTGGGTAAGTGGGAGTGAGCCCCTACTTTCCAGCTCTGTCCTCTTTTCCCGGCCGCTTGGTAGCCTGAGGGTACCACAACAGAGCAAAATTTAAAAACTAGTGAACGATTCTCCCCCAAAGTCCCACAGAGCTAAGGAGCTTTTGACCTTCTTTTCTTTGTTCATTACAGTTTTGTTTTGTTTTTTTTTTTTAATAAAAGTAATAGAACATTACACACAAATTTGGAAATAAGTGGAGAGGAAAAACTACTCACCTCACCACCATTCCCTATAGCATCTTAGTGTAGTTTTCTCTCATCCTTTTTATTATAAAGAGTACATTTTCTTTTTTTTTTTTTTTAATTTTTTTTTTCAACGTTTATTTATTTATTTTTGGGACAGAGAGAGACAGAGCATGAACGGGGGAGGGGCAGCAAGAGAGGGAGACACAGAATCGGAAACAGGCTCCAGGCTCCGAGCCATCAGCCCAGAGCCTGACGCGGGGCTCGAACTCACGGACCGCGAGATCGTGACCTGGCCGAAGTCGGCCGCTTAACCGACTGCGCCACCCAGGCGCCCCATAAAGAGTACATTTTCAAAGAGAAACCCAACCAAAACAAAACAAGCAAACCAACACAGATCAAAAACCTTGTTTGCTCCTAAGTTGAATGGCTACAAGCGATGTCTCCGGACCCTCTAAGCCTCATGTGCCCGCCAGCAGGGCTGTCTCCTGCTTCCCCACAAGTGTGCCCACGAATAGGGTCTCACGCCAGGCTGTTGAGTGGGCTGGTAGAGCAGGACCATAAGGGGACGGCCCACAGGCAGCTCCCAAGAACCCAGTTCCCACTCCAGGTTGCCTGCCAGGCCTCTGCGAGCACTGTTAGCACAGAGAAGCAACCCTGAAGCCTTTATTCAAGAACCTGGCTCAGACTCCCAGCCACTGGTTATTAGGAGAATGTTAAAACAGCGAGGTGGACAACGTGAGCAATTACATAAAAGCTGTGTGAACGTGAGCACTTGAGAATGCATGCACTTAAAGCCACACAGCCTGCCCTACTGCAGTTTGACTCACAAAAGGTTGGTGCAGAAGCCCACAGATAGACTCCACCAAGTGCTTGCCTGTGTGCACATGTGCCGCACTATCTTAGTGGAGCCCCCCAAACTCTGAATGGCCCTTCACAGGGACTATGGTTCAAGTGCATGCATTTCTTTTTCTGTCTTTGCCCCAAAGTAAAAGATATTTTTTACTTTGAAAATAAAAACGATGCATAAACCAAAAAAAGAAGGAAAACATTGAAATGGTACAGAAGACGCTAAAGATGAAAACTACACGTCTTACTTTCCAGGCCCTGAATTCAGAGATACCCGCTATTGATAGTTTTACTTTTCCTTCTAGAAATTTTAAATGCAAACATAAATATCCTACACACAGAAGGCACATGGAGGCCTTTCGGAAACCTGTCACTAACATTATGCTGTACCCATTTTCTCCACACCTTGCTTTCTCATGTATCTTCGATGTTTTTCTGGAGTTATCTTTCATTTTGGTGGTTGCATGTTGTGCCACTGAATAGGTGTACTTTGGTGTAGCTGACCAGTCTCCTACTGATGAACATTCAGCCAGCACTGTTGTGCACGTTACCCTTAAGATGCATCATTAGTGGTGGGTTGCTGGGTGAACAGTGTGGGAATGTTATGACAGATGGTGGATATTGTCCTCCAGAAAGTCCATGTGAGTCTATGACACTTGGTTCCTCATGGCCTCAGCAGTTCTGGGCAGTACCAAATCTGTGATAGGGAGGGCCTGGATTTTTTAAAATTTACTCAAAACTGTTCTCCTTGCTAGGGTACTACGTTCAACAGATCCTGACCGCTTCCAGGTAATGTTCTGCTACTTTGAAGATAAAGCTATTCAGAAAGACAAATCTGGTAAGTCGATTATTGTGGTACTCTAATGATGAATTGAGCTTTAATAGTATAAAAAGGAATACTACCAATTTTCTGTCTTTGTGAAGAAAATAGTTTTATGAAGTTACATACTACATTGGAAAGGTCAGTATAAAACAGAACCTTAACAGTGTATCCCACACCACTGCCTCATGGCAGACAGCCTCTTCTCTGCTGTCCTGCCTGCCACTCTCTTGAAGTATATTTAGTAAACTTCTATTGCCTTTAAAAAACAAGGGACACCTGGGTGGTTCACCTGGCTGAGCGTTCGACTTCAGCTCAGGTTATGATCTCGCAGTTTGTGGGTCCGGGCCCCACATTGGGCTCTGTGCTGACAGCTCAGAGTCTGGAGCCTGCTTCAGATTCTGTTTCTCACTCTCTCAGCCCCTCCCCCACTCATGCTCTGTCTCTGTCTCTCAAAATATAAAATATTTAAAAATTTTTTTAAAATAACAAAAATGTATAACATAACCATATAGCCTTAAGGAGCATCACTCTTGCCTACCCACAATGCTTGAGTATGCTCTAGCCCCCAAATTTCAGTCTCTAATACTATCCCATGCTGAAAGGATCCTGGGCTTCTCAAATAATCATTGATGAACCTGGAGCATCTTATTGTTGCCAGGGAGCAGTTATACTTTTTAAATGTCCAGAGTAGGGGCACCTAGGTGGCTCAACTCAGTCAGTTAAGCAGCTGACTCTTGATTTTGGCTCAGGCCATGATCTCATGGTTCATGGGTTCAAGCCTTGCATCAGGCTCTGCATTCACAGGGCAGAGTCTGCTTCGGATCCTCTGTCTCCCTCTCTCTGCCCCTCCCCCCCAATAAATAAATGTTTAGATAGGTAGATAGATAGGAAAAATGTCCAGAGCAGGCAAAGAGGACTAAGAACCAATTTAAAAGGACTCCTAGGTGCCTGGGTGGCTCAGTTGATTGAGCGTTTGACTTTGGCTGAGGTCATGATCTCATAGTTCATGAGTTCAAACCCCACATCAGGCTCACTGCTGTCAGCACAGAGCCCACTTCAGATCCTCTGTCCCCCTGTCTCTCTGCCCCTCTCCTACTTGCACGTTCTCTTTCTCTCTCAAAAATAAATATTTTAAAAAATAAAAGGACTCCCAGTGGACAAAGTATCATAATTTGAACATGAATACATATTTTGCTTAAAAGAAGGGCAAATATACTAGGATGTGTATATCCAAATATACTAGGTTTTATATATATATATATAAAACATATATATATGTTATGCTAAAAAACATATATATATATATTGTTATGCTAATGTGTGTGTATATACACACACATTAGCATAACAATATATGATATGTAGTGATAACATAATACATAGGATATATATATCTAATGTTTGTTTTTTCCACTAAGTATTTGTGAAGTAAAGATAGGTTGTTGTTTCTCTTATGTAATCAGGAAAGAGGGAACACAAAGAAAGAGCTACACAGTTCAAGGAGAGACGTGGCACCCACGATAAAGTCATGCCTGGTCTCCAAGAGTTGACAGGTGCCCAGCAGGTGATAGGCAGAGACATCCCACAGAATGGCTAGTTAAAAGTGCTCTGTTAGCTGAGAATAGCTATTAGAGAGTTCATTGTGAGGATACCCAGACCTTCCACGAGGGCTTCATGCCTCAGTAGTCCTGCTGGTTATAAGGAGACCCTGCTCAGGACCATGAATGTTTCCAGTGGTGTCATCAGGCCAGGTCAGAATGTCAGGGCAGCAGGTCAGGACCTGTGGGCAACATCTGATTTAAGGGCCACATCATTTCTGGGAAGGTTTCAGAATAGGAAAATCTATATGAAACACAAAGACTTGCAAGTCCTATGATGCGAATGTCCTCAGATCCTGAGTGCACAGAGGGTCTCAGCTGCAACCAGTCCTAAAAGCAAACTCCTGGGAAAACAGAGAAATAATTGAAACTCTCTGATGGTACTAAAATATTATACTTACTGGAATTCTATTAGGGCAAACCTAAGATAAGAATAGGAATGAAAATAAGAAGAGCTATTAAAATTGAGATAACAGGGGCATCTGGGTAGCTCAGTCAGTTAAGCGTCCGACTTCGGCTCAGATCATGATCTCACGGTCCATGAGTTCGAGCCCACATCGGGCTCTGTGCTGACAGCTCAGAGCCTGGAACCTGCTTCAGATTCTGTGTCTCCCTCTCTCTCTGCCCTTCCCTCACTCACACTCTGTCTCTCTCTGTTTCTCTCTGTCTCTCTCTCTCTCTCTGTTTCTCTGTCTCTCTCTCTCTCAAAGATAAATAAACATTAAAAAAAAAAAAATAGGGGTACCTGGGTGACTCCGTTGGGTGTCTGACTTCTGCTGAGGTCATTATCTCACACTTTGTGGATTTGAGCCCTGCGTTGGGCTCTGTGCTGACAGCTCAGAGCCTGGAGCCTGCCTCCAACTCTGTGTCTCCCTCTCTGTCTCTGTCCCTCCCCCACTCACACTCTGTGTCTCTCTCTCAAAAATAAACATTTAAAAAAAGATAACAAAGAAAAAAATTAAATGCATAGTATAGGCACTGTTTAACCAGTTTGAGTATAAGGACACTGACAGGTTTTAAGCATCATTGCATTGGTCTCTGTGTTGATTTTTAAAGTGTTTAAAAATATAAGAGACTCTGAAATGTTAGACCTATGTTTTAATTATATGCTTAGAAGAACTTGATCAGTTTTATAATTGTGCTTAAATATTTGGGTACATTATGGCCATGAGTTCTGATTGATTAACTGTGTGGGTAAATATTTCAAAGACTGCTAATTGACAATTCTTAAAATCAATAAATTTATTATTAAGTAGAGAGGAGACCTTTCCATGCCAGAAGTCATTGGCACTCTGAAGAATCTATCAACTTGTTCTTGCCAGTAGAGAATTAATCCCCAGATAATTTTTATGCCATTTTTCCTATTGTTGAAAAATCAGTCCTTGAAGAAATCCTTTTAAAAATCACCCCAAGGAGGTACGTGGCTGGCTTAGTCAGTGGAGAGTGCAACTCTTGATCTCCAGGTTGTGAATTTGGGTCTCACCTTGGGTCTAGAGATTACGTAAAAATAAAACTTTTAAAAATAAAAAATAAAATCACCCCAAGGTTCTGAGGTGCTGCTTCATGTAAGACCTTTGTCCAATAAGTCCTTTATAGAACCCTTATCACTCCTACATGACAGTCAGGAAATTAGGTGCGTTTATTTATTTTTGTGGAGTAGGCAAGGAAGGAGTGTATGGGTTCTGGAAGCTCCCCCTGCTGGCAGTAGGGGGAAGGATTAGAGGAGGAGGAGCTCTTTAGAGGCCATGGTGGGAGGTGCAGGCAGGCAATTTTGTATGGTAGGAAACCCCTCCCACCAGGGTGTAGACACTGGAAGAGGAAGCCCCACATTCAGAGTCCCACACACATGCCCAAGGACCACTTGAGAGTATAGTAGAGACACTGTTAACCACTGACTGAGCTGTTCATTGATTTGTTCCCCTTGTCCATCCACCCATTGTTTTGTTTTTTAATGTTTATTTATTTATTTTTGAGAAAGAAAGCAGGAAAGGGGCACAAAGAGAAGGAGACAGAAAATCCCAAGCTGGCTTCACACTGCCAGTGCAGAGTCCTCCATGGGGCTCAAACTCACAAACTGTGATGTCATGATCTGAGCTAAAACCAAGAGTCAGAGGCCCAACCGACCAAGCCACCCAGATGCCCATTGTTTATATAACAGTTGTTTTGTGCTAAACAGTTGGGTCACCCTGAGCTTCTTTGGCTCTAGGAGGGAAGGTAGGCAACAAAAAAATTGAGATTCCTAGCCCAAAGGGGCCTAAGAACCTACCACATTTTGCCAGCCTCCTATTGAGAATATCTATAGACAGAATAAGATACCTTTCTAAAGCTAAATGTCCTCTCTCTCCTAAGGTCTGTTTTTTCTGTTACTGTGTCATAATTGCACTGGGAACTGATGTGCACCTTATGGACACTTTTAATTTTCACAGTACACCATACTCTTCCACATGATTTCCAAATGGGTTATTTGTTTTTGTTCTGAGTATGGCACTTAGGTTAAGCCAATAAATGTATATTTACTGAGTGTACTTTCCTCTTCCTTTTCTCTCCTAAAACATGAGAGGTGGGAAGGACATGTCTATGGAGATGTGTTACTCATGAGTTTTCAGAACGAAGCAGGAAGGAGGTTATAAGAAGCATCTAGCAGCCTGCGAAGGGGAGGGCTGGCACCTCCTCTGTGCAGGTGTGAGCCCAGCCTCCATGTGTTCTTGGAATGCAGCCTGCCAGCTGCCTAGTCAGTCAGTGCAGACTAAGACCGAGGTAGTCCCAAGCTAAAGTGTAAAAGGAAAGTGCAAAAAGCAAAGTGGCTGTTTTTAAGTAAAAATCTCCAGAGAGGCTACTGCGCGTTGATGATTGGCATCTGACCACTACTATCTGATTGTTTTTTATTAGAAACTTACAGTTTCAGTTTCCTAAGAGCTATATGAAAAGATACTACACTAAACACACCCCTCCAAACAAGATTTCATCCACCAACCCAACTTCTGAGAAAGTAGCCTCTCCCTGTTTGGGCATCTGTCCACGTCACACTAATCATTTTCCATGTCTGAGAGCTTTGGGGGCCCATTTATCCTCATAAAAAACACATATGCGATGCGTCTTTGTGTTTCCAGCTCTGTGCTTTGCCTGGGGCACAGAGGTGCAGCACCTCCTTATCTCTCTGCCCTGCTGACCTTACAGCCCTGTCATTTAGCCAGCCTAAAGGCACTGGATGGGGCTCCTGGCTGGCGCCCTTGGTAGAGCATGCCACTCTTGATCTAGAGTCTGTAAGTTCAAGCCCCACATTGGGTGTAGAGATGACTTTTTAAAAAAATCTTAAAACTTTTTTTATTTACTTTGAGAGAGAACGTGCGCACAAGTGAGAGAGGGGCAGAGAGAAAGAGAGACAAAATCCATGCCATCAGTGCAGAGCCCAATGGAGGGCTCAAACTCACAAACTGTAAGGTCATGACCTGAGCTGAGATCAGGAGTCAGATGCTTAACCAACTGTGCCACCCCCAAATAAAATCTTTAAAAAAAAAAAAAAAAAGGACAGTGGATAAGTGGGACAGCACTGGTGGGCAAGCAGCACTTTATTACATCAGCACTGTGATGCTTGTGCTGTACCGTTGCTTTTTAAAATCTGCCTTGTGGGGCGCCTGGGTGGCGCAGTCGGTTAAGCGTCCGACTTCAGCCAGGTCACGATCTCGCGGTCTGTGCGTTCGAGCCCCGCGTCAGGCTCTGGGCTGATGGCTCAGAGCCTGGAGCCTGCTTCCGATTCTGTGTCTCCCTCTCTCTCTGCCCCTCCCCCGTTCATGCTCTGTCTCTCTCTGTCCCAAAAATAAATAAACGTTGAAAAAAAAAAAAATTAAAATCTGCCTTGTAGGGGCGCCTGGGTGGATCAGTCAGTTAAGTATCTGACTCTTGATTTTAGCTCTGGTCATGATCTCACGGTTCATGAGTTCAAGCCCCTCACTGGGCTCTGTGCACTGACAGTGTGCAGCCTTCTTGGGATTTTCTGTCTCTCCCTCTCTCTGCTCCTACCCTACTCACTCGCTCTCTCACAAAATAAATAAACTTGAAAAAAAATCTGCTTTGTACTCTGGTGGCAACAAGCACATCCAGTGCTCAGATCTTGCTTTCTAAATATCATTCTGCATTAAAAGGAACCAAGTGTCCAAGGAAAAAAAGGTTGATTCTACAGAGAATTGGGGCAGGGAAAATACAAGATGAGCCTGGGACACCTTGTAGTGCCAGAAAGGAAGGTCCTGTGAAAGGAAAAAAAGGAAAAGGAAAGGAAGAAGAAAAGAAAAGGGATGTGGGCATGTCACAAGGACTTGAGTCTCCCCGAAAGAGTTCTCAATGGCCAAAGCTGGAACAATTTGGGCAGCAAATAATGACAGTATTGGATTATGACCCAGTGACTGAAATAAATATTTATGAGTCTATACTGATTAGATGATTGAATACATCAAACATGGGGAAAGAGGGACAGAACTTCCTTATAGAATCCCAATTACTAAAAGTAGAAAGAATGAAGAAAACAAAATCCTAGTGAGAGCCAGAGTGCCTTCTGCAAGCACATCCCGCTGACAGATACTAAAATGTGGGCAAAATCTTGAAGAGAAATGAGATGTCTGCATGACCTCAAAGTATCTTCCCCAGGGGCACCTGGATGGCTCAGTCGGTTAAGCATCTGACTCTTGATCTCAGCTCATGTCTTGATCTCAGGGTTGTGAGTTCAAGCCCCGCATTGAACTCCACACTGGGTGTGGAGCCTACTTAATACAAAAAAAAAAAAAAAAAAAAAATCAACACATTTAAGTATCTTACCCAGGGTATTTTCCAGTTACCGTGGCGGTTTTTCTTATGCCTACATTCTCTTCAGGAGCTGCTGCTTAATTCCCCTCCCTGAGTGTGGGCTGGACTCAGTGACTCCCTTCTGAAGAGTAGAGCATGGAAAGAGAAAAGTAGTAACTGGACAGGGGGAAACTTGGCAGACACCACTGTACCCAAGCAATCAAGGTCATCCTCCCCAGTGGTAGGAGATACTGATTTCACACACTCCTGCTACCATGCAACAAGACCACTTCATCTCTGTGGGATTTTCCTAAAAGCCTGTAACCTTAGTCTAATCACAAGCAAGCATCAGACACACCTAAATTGAGGGACATCCTACAAAATGCCTATTCTCTTCAGAAGTGTCAGGTTCATGAAAGGCAAGAACAGACCAAGGAATCAGCACAGATTGTGCGAGACAAAGGAGACCTGATGGGTAATGCCACATGGCATCTTCATTAGATCCTGGGACAGAAAAGGGACATTAGTGGGAAAACAGGAAATCCAAATAAAGCCTGAAGTTGAGCTAATGGTATATCAGTGTCGACTTCTTAGTTTTGACAAGTTGAGCTGCTAATATCAGGAGAAACTGGGTCCAGGGTATGTGGGAACTGTGTGCTCTCTCTGCCATTTGTCTGTAATCCAAAATCATTTCTAAACACTATGTTTGAAAGTAGCTGGGATCGGTCTCTTTCTCTTGATGCTTCTGACCCGTGGAAACCCCCTCCTCATTTCAGGGATGATGCAGTGTGTGATTGCCGTCGCAGACAAAGTATTTGATGCCTTCCTAAACATGATGGCAGATAAAGTAAGCCTTGTCAGAGCGCGAGCGTGTGTCTGCTGGAAGCATGTGGAGGGCGCCTATTGTACCTGTCTCTTCTGAATCTCCAGGCTAAGACCAAGGAAAATGAGGAAGAGCTGGAGCGGCATGCGCAGTTTCTCCTGGTGAACTTCAACCACATTCACAAGAGGATACGGAGGGTGGCAGACAAGTATCTGTCTGGTCTAGTGGATAAGTAAGCTCATTTTCCTTCTAATGCTGTGTGTGTGTGTGTGTGTGTGTGTGTGTGTGTGTGTGTGTGTGTGTGTGTGTGAGCGCGCATGTGTGCACGTGCCTCTAGGTTTAGAATCAGGGAAGAACCATCCTTACATTATCAATGCAGCAAAATCGGAGTCAGAATTTAAACTCTCAAATGGCAATGCGGCCTCCCTCAGAATGTCATGGAATTTGCTGCAGGGTCTGAAGTTTGGTACCTGAAACCTCTACTTATTCTGAGCTATTGATGTTACTTACAGTGCAGCTCCTGACAAGGGGTGTCATGTCTCTGTGTCTCTGCATCCCACCCTCCCCTGCCACAGGGCCTCTCTGGGCTCACTCTGGGAAGCTCACAGCCATCCTAAGCGATACCTCCTACCCCAGAGCCCAGCCAGAGGTCCCTGGTAGAATCAGTGTCTTCCAGGCTCCTCAGAGAGGAAGGAGAGCCCACACGGACCTTTTTCCACTCCAGGCTCTCTGTGCTGGGAGCCAAAGCAGACTTTCAAGGGACATGCCCCCACATGGACGAGAACCCTCAAAGGTGGGCTGGACCAGCCTGTCTGCAATGTAAAGGCCAGAGGCAGCAAACAGCCACGCTGGGCCTGCCCTCAGCTCCATGCAAGCGTCCAGGAGTTCTGGAGCCTGCTGCAGGTGCTGTGCGCCTGGTCTAGGCAGGGCCAGAAAGCAAGTCTAGCACGTATATGACATGTGTCTGAGCTGGACCTCCTAAGCAGAGGGCCATGATGAGTCACAGCTATACGGAGTCTGCTCCCCTCACCCTGGCCACCACATCCAGGAGCAGCTTCTTCTCTTTGAGCTAGAGTGTCCTGCAAATATGGCCATTTTCTATTTTGCCATCATGTGAAAATATTGGGGACCCCTGGTCAAAAACAAGGAGGATCACTTTGGGGAGTGAGGGAGTATGTCCCAGCCAGTATCAGTGTTAGGTTGAGAGCAGGTCACGTGAGGCCACATCTAGGCTCTGAAGAGTGGGGCTGGCAAGTGCCTAGGGGGTGTTTCTGACAGAGTGCCCTGCCTGGGAGACCTCCTGACCTCCTCCAACCGTCAGCTGGGCAGCAGGAGGTGGGGCTTTTACCCCACCCTGCCCCACCCCTCGAGGCAGCACTTTAAGGAACTCAGATTCCTTGAAGATTTGTCTCCTGGACCCTGAGATATGGCTGTCTGTGCAGGTTTCCCCACTTGCTCTGGAGCGGGACAGTGCTGAAGACCATGCTGGACATCCTCCAGACCCTGTCACTGTCATTGAGCGCTGTGAGTGTCCCTGCCATATACCAGAGCCTAATTTATGCTGCAAGTGGCCAAATTGGGGGTGGGGAGGCCAGATCCTGTCCTGGCCTTTACCAATGAGCTGTAGTAAGTTTGGAAGCCTGTCACAGACCGGACAGGTGTGGGGAATGGAGGCAAACACCGCTGCCCAGCATGAGCAGAGGCACCCAGGGAAGGTGGTTTGGAAAAGGGAGCTTGGTTGTTTTCAGGACATTCACAAGGACCAGCCTTACTACGACATTCCTGATGCCCCCTATCGGATCACCGTTCCAGACACCTGTGAAGCCCGAGAGGTAGGTGGCAGCCGTCTCCTAATTAACGGCCATTTTCATTGCCTTCTCTAGTGTCAGGGCTGGCACATTGCACACACTGTGTCATTCAGTCCCCAGAAGTTTAAGGTGTGAGCATTCTCTCCCAGCCCGCAGGAGAGAAAGTCTCACAATATGAGTGGGGTGCTGACTCACTCCCAGCTGGGACTGTCTACCAAGCCTCCTCCTGCCCCACAGCCGTGTTGACTCTAAGCCCTTTCTTAGTTCAGCTGCCAAAGAGGTTTTCTGCTGCCTGTCAGTTTATAGCTTCTCAAAGCTGCCTGAGCAAGTATGACTGTCAGATGAACTTCACTGCTGTGAGGTGTGCAGACTACCTGTCATTGTGGTAGTGAGGAACGACTTCGCCTTTTGTGGTGCTGTGGGAAATAGATGGAGTAAGTAGCTCCGGATAAGGAGGCTGTGCTGTGTGAGTCTGACTCAGAGCCCTCATGGTGGCAGACTGAAGCTCAGCGCAGACCACAGCTCAGACCTAGGGCCAGGTCATGTCCCAACCTCTGGGCCTCCAGCTGTGGGCAGGGAGTTCCCCACACGGTGACGAGGCCCCTGCACCGGTTCTTACCTGCCATGGCCTGCGTTCTCCTTCAGTTAATGACTCAGGACATATGTTGCCCAGTGGCCGTGTGAGGCACTGTTAGTGTAGGCCCTGCCGCCCAGCCTTACACCAGGACCACAGACCAGGATGTCTGTGCCCTATACCCCAAGGCTCAGTGTTAGAACATAGTCACTCTAATCATTCGCTAGGGCTGCCATGATTACGTACCACAGACTGAGTGGCTTAAACAACAGAAATTTATTTTCTCACAGTGCTGGGGGCTGGAGATCTGAGGTCAGGGTGTTGGCGGGGTTGTTTCTTCAGACACCTCTCTCCTTGGCTTTTAGATGGTTGTCGTGTTCTTGTGTCCTCACATGTCTTCCCTCTGTGCCTGTGTCCTAATCTTCTCTTACGAGGACACAGTCAGATTGGATTACGGTCCACTCATATGATACCATTTTACCTTAATTACCTCTTTAAAGGCACCATCTTGGGGCGCCTGGGTGGCGCAGTCGGTTAGGCGTCCGACTTCAGCCAGGTCACGATCTCGCGGTCCGGGAGTTCGAGCCCCGCATCAGGCTCTGGGCTGATGGCTCAGAGCCTGGAGCCTGTTTCCGATTCTGTGTCTCCCTCTCTCTCTGCCCCTCCCCCGTTCATGCTCTGTCTCTCTCTGTCCCAAAAATAAATAAACGTTGAAAAAAAAAAATTAAAAAAAAAAAAAATAAAGGCACCATCTTCAAATACAGTCACATTCTGAGGTAGTGGGGGCTAGGGCTTCAACACATGCATTTTAGGGGGATGCACTTCAGCCCTCAAAAGTAACTAAATACAGTTTGTAGCTGACATCCTCTGACAGCCCAGATACACTGACCTCGGCTTGATCACACCGTCTTCCAGAGCATCGTGAAGGACTTCGCGGCGCGCTGTGGAATGATCCTACAGGAGGCAATGAAGTGGGCACCTACGGTCACCAAGTCCCACTTACAGGTACTTTCTTGAAATCACCAAAAAGCAATTTTGTTAAGCTCCTTCCAGTGATCCAGAGAACTTTCATAGACTGCGAACTCAAAATAGAAACAGCGCTAATGTGAATAAACAGAGACCAAAAACATTAGTCTAGTGTCTGGGAATAACAGAGGCCTCAGAGGCCGCTATTTGTTAGGAACACCTTGTGGGGTAAGGGTACTGGTTGTGGGTGAGCGGGGCAGGTGCGATGGGATCTGTGGGCAGGCAGGCCCAGAGAACTGACCACTCACACCAGGTAGGTGCCAGGTGTGTGGCAGGCTAGGCGCGAGCGAGGAGGCCTGCCAGTCTAGTAGCATCTGCCGAATGCCAGAGCTGGAGTGAGGCTGCTGTCCCATTAGAGCCCTATCCAGGCTGTATGTGGAGTTGGACATGAGCCTTTGCAGACCAAAGTGCTGACGTGTGAACACAAATGACTACAAAGTGAGCCATTATTCTGGTCAAGCAGAGATGGACCAAAAATACCACAATTCATGAGAGGAAAAAGTCACCTGAAAAGGAATCAAAGATAAGAAAAATCCCACTAGAAGAAATCTGGCTTAATAAAAAGAAGTTGCATCTAGAGGAGCATGTGAAGTTGACCTCAGCAACATTTGTCAAGATAAAGCTAGTTCCAAAGTGTTTCTGTGTTCAGAATCCAGGAAGGACCGAGCAGCTTAGAGGCTGTTTGGAAACACATTTTGCAAGAACCCATGGGTGGTGCCTTGTGTTGCCTTAAAGTTCTTCCTTCCAGAAAGATGTAGGAGTGGTGAGGTTAGAGCAATTGGGGAAATGAAAAAAATGGAGCCTTCTGTCAGGCACTCAGCAGCTAAGCTGGACAGCGATGGGCCTTGTAACTAGGCCATGCCTATAGCTTGACAGCTGTCACTGTCTAGTGGATACACTAGTATTCTTCAGACTGTGGTACTTTTTCAAACTGTTCCTTTTTGGGAACTGACTTTTCTTTTGGTTCACATGGAGGAAAGGGGCATCAGCTCCCAAGGCTGAGCTCTAAAGAGGGGAAGCCCCTTTCATTCCTAAAAGGGTTCATTAAGCAAAAAAAAAAAAAAAAAAAAAAAAAAAAAGGCCTTAATTGGGAGAGCTGTTTATTTCTTCAACCATGGCCTAAGAAAGGAGTGGAAAATGAACAAGCTTGAGGCTTGAATTGGTCTTGGTACTTCTACCAGGCCTCCCTTTGGTGTTGCCCCAGGCTCTGTTTCCCTTCCCCTGGACATCTAGTCTGTCTGAACCCTACCCCACCTCCTGTCAGGCCCTCACTGCCTACCCTTAGTGGCCCCGACCCACCTGGGCACGTCACTGTAGCCTGTCCTGAGTCATCCACCATGCTGGGCCGGTGTCAATAGCAAATCTGCTACCTTTGCTCATTAGCCACTCCCCATCGCCACGGGGTCCGTGGTTGGGTTTCTGGGGCTCTATGAACCCTCCAAAACCACTGGCACAATTTTGTAAGTCAGTGCTCACATGCACTTTCCTGAGGGGAGTCCTGTGCCTCACTCTAAACTCCTTCACCTGGCACACAAGGCCTTTCAGGCCTGGCCCATCTCTGGCCCAGGCTGGCTGCCTGCCATCTAGCCCTTGTACTTGTGCTCCTGCAGTGCTAACCCCTGACCCCTGATGGTCCCCAGAGCAGAAGGCCTTCTCACATCTCCACGCTCTGCCAGGTGTCCCCTTCCACTAGTTGGCCAGGCAGATTCTGGCCCTTACTCTGCCTTCCAGCTGTTTGTTGGGTCGTTCCTTCACAGCAGGGCTGCTCAGGCAAGCAGTACAACTGCCTGCGTGTTGACAGTGGGACCAGAACTCTACAACTGTTTTCCAGGTATCTAGCACAGGACTTGGCAGGTGGCAGATTCTCAGCAAGGATGTGCCCAAAGAATAAACAGTCCTGTCACATTTACTGTGTGCCTGCCACTCTGGGGAAATCATCCTCGTTCACACATGAGCAAGAGTCAGTTGGGGAAGGGGGGGCTTTAATTTATTGAAGGTCCCACAGCAAGGGATGAACCCAACATTGGAACCAATGTTTGCTCTACTACCTCACACTTTATTTTATAAAGTATTATTCTTACCTTTAAAGTAAAACAGCCTTTTTTTTTTTTTTTTCCGACTTCAGGAATATCTGAACAAACATCAGAACTGGGTATCAGGACTGTCCCAGCACACGGGGCTGGCCATGGCCACCGAAAGCATCCTTCACTTTGCCGGCTACAACAAGCAGAACACCACTCTCGGGGTATGTGTGTGCCTCCTGAGGAACAGGAGTCTCCTTCAGCAATGGGAGCCACAATATGAGGGGCAAGACCAAAGCTGATATGTAGCTTTTTCTGATATATGCGGCCATGCTAGCAGTAGGCAGATTGGAATCCCATGTAAGATACTCAGGTTCAGAGAGAGTAGGTTAGTAGAACAGGCATTTCTTTACTGTGTTTCTTTCTTTCTTTTCTTTTTTTTTCAATATTTATTTATTTTTAAGAGACAGACCGAGCACGAGTGGGGGAGGGGCAGAGACACAGAATTTGAAGCAGGCACCAGGCTCTGAGCTGTCAGCACAGAGCCCGATGCAGGGCTCAAACCCACAAACCATGAGATCATGACCTGAGCCGAAGTCGGACACTTAACCAATTGAGCCACCCAGGCTCCCCATCCTTACTGTTTCTTGCTTCATTAATGATATCAGATTTGGATTTCTGTGTATCCACAAGGAAGGAAACTGATCTCTTTGAGACAAGGTCAGCATTATCTTATAGTCATGTTGATTGGAAACATTTGCTGGATTTTCCTGTTTCAGCAGGTGCCAAAGCATATGTGCACACACATCTTCAACTTGGTCTTGTTCCACTGAAGATCACTTTAGAGGGCAGCACGTCCATGAAGTAGTGCTTTCTTAGTTAAATCAGAGTTTCGGATCAAAGTAGCAGATTGAGAGCAGGTGATCTGACTGGCGGTGTTGCATGTCAGTGTCTCCCAGCCTTAGGGCCTACCATGATGTCTGTCTCAAGCAAGTGTGGCTATGTGCTTCTTAACTCTGTGCCTCTTAACTCTCTCGGGGTGGAGAGGTGGAGAGGCTGCCGCCTGTCTTTTATCATGTCTTTGACATGATAGGGTGGGGGTGCAGAGGAGGGAGGATGGCGCTGCCACTTCTCACCATGGCCACAAGTCTAAGCAGGAAGGGAGGAGCCCATTAGGTGGGCTGGGGGCTCTCAGCCTCCTTGTGGAGCCTGGGGCAGTGCCACAGGTAGCCAGTGTCTTCTCACAGCCCGTGTCATCCTCAGAGCTCTCACAGAGGTCACTCCATGTTCTCTGAAGATACCAGTGTCACCAGTACACCCTGTGCTTACAGGCCAGGCCCAGCGGCGTAAGATCAGCTCCCTGAGCTGGGTCTCTCCACCACTCTGAGGACACAAGCAGAGGCCAGAAGTGGGCACTCCTTAGAATGCCTTTGACAACTCCTTGTCCTCTTCTAGGCTAGCTTGTAAGAGGTCAGTTTTTCCTAAAAGATTTAAATCTTTTTTTGTAGAAAAAGAGATTTAGGTGTGGTTTTCCCTTTTCTATTGCTGAGGAGGAAAGGATATATGTATTGTGTGTTCTGATTGTTGGTTGTAATGGAGATCCTGGCCAACCTGCCCCTGCTCCATGAAAAGCACAGGAGCCTGCTGGCCACCAGAGTGACATCTCCCCATCACATGGTATTCAGGGAAGAGCAGCTTCTAGGGGGTGTTTGAGAAGCATGGTCTCAGGCCAGTGGCTCTTGCTGCATAGAGACTGTCAGAAAACTCCTGTAGGGCTGCCCTCCCCATCACACTGCACCAGACGTCTGAGCCAAAGCAGTTGGAGTAGTTCTACCAGGGAGGGAGGTAGGCTGCAGTGCAGGCCATTTGCTGTCTGGGGGCTGCGCAGATATCACGGAATCCCTGGTAAGAAGGCCATTGTTTTCCGCATTTTGCAGGGGAGTATATTCAGGCTAAGGGACAGCAAGTGGCCTCCCTAGGGCGTCATAGCTGGTTGGTGGCAGAGCCAGGTTCCAGTGTAGGCCTGCTTGATGCCATAGGCCACACTGTCTCCAAAAAATGTAGTGTTACATGACCTTTTGCAAAATAGACCAGCTTAATAATTTTATGAGAAAATCATGTATTTTTGTTCTTGCTTATGTTTTCCCAAATTTCATATTTTATTTTCTTGACCCTCTTTCTCCCTACCTGCCTGCTCCCTCCAAAAAAATAATCCCTCAAACTTCAACTATTGAGAGATTCATTTTCCCCAATGGGACCTGAATGTCAAGAAGTGGATAGGTTTTGTTGGTTTATAGTAAAAGGCGCTAAAGGGGTGAAAGGTCATCTTCAGTGCATGTTCTTAGTCTTCAGTGATGTTGGGAAGGGCAGTGAGGAGCATGGTAGCAGTGACCAGCCAGGGTAAGGGAGAGCAGTCATCAGGACCCCGAGTGGTGGGAGGTGCAGCTGAAGCAGAGGAAGTGAAGGGGGGTCTGAAAATATTTTCCCCATCCTGTGGGCTGCCGTTGTACTCAGAGTGCGCCCCTTTTGTCTTCCGCTCTTAGACTGTTGGCAGCTGTTGGGTATCTCCAAGCCCCTGCTGGCTTCTGCTCACTGTCACTATGCTCTCAACTTCACCATTCACCATCTTCAAGTCACATTTACACACCAGCACGCACCCACAGAGGAGACAGCCCGGGAGCACTAACTTCACAGCATTTTCATTGCAGATTATGATGATTTTCATAATGATCTGATGATTATTTCTTTTGCAAAAGACCTGTTCACCACTGGGATGAAAGCAGTCAGGGTGGCAAAGTGAAGTTCTATCACAAGCTGCCTTCCAGAGAAAATTTTTCATCCTAAAATTGTTTTTAAATTCTTTTTCCGTGGTTCTTATCAGACTGGAAGGTGTTCTAAAGTATTTCTTTTTGAGGTGCCTGGGTGGGCTAAGTTGGATAAGCATCTAACTTTGGCTCAGGCCATAGTCTCGTGGTTCATGGGTTCAAGCCCTGTGTCGGGCTCTGTGCTGAAAACTCACAGCCTGGAGCCTGCTTCAAATTCTGTGTCTTCCTCTCTTCTCTGCCCTTCCCCCACTCACGCTCTGTCTCTCTCTTTCAAAAATGAATAAATGTTAAAAAAAAAATTAAAAGTATTTCATTTTATTAGCTTGTCAGCATAGAAGATTTTTAATAACCTCTGGATCTGAACTTGACTTCTTAATTGGACTTAAGCTTAGCCATAGTGAACACAAAGAAAACATGTGGTAATGGTCTGAAATAATTCTTGATATTTCTCTGTAGGCAACTCAGCTAACAGAGCGCCCGGCCTGTGTGAAGAAAGATTATTCCAATTTCATGGCATCCCTGAATCTACGCAACCGCTATGCGGGCGAGGTGCGTATCCTGACGCAGGCTTTCAAAGTCTCCTCTCACTCTACTGCCAGTCAGCTCCCAGTGGAAAACGAGCTCAGGTTCTGGAACTTACTCATTTTATGTGGACTTGAAGCCATGGGGCCCTGGGACTCACCAGCCCAGCCAGCAGCATTTATGACTACCACTTACCACCTCTGCAAAGGAATGACCTCATGTACATATACTCTGGCCATGCTGAAGCTTTCTATTTTTCTGGCTTTTCTTTTTTTTTTTTTTAAGTTTATGTATTTATTTTGAGAGAGAGCAGGTCAGGGAGGGGCAGAGAAAGAAGGAAAGAGAGGAAATCCCAAGCAGGCTCTTCACTGTCAGCACAGAGTTCATTGTGGGGCTCGAACCCACAAACTGTGAGATCATGACCTGAGCCAAAACCAGAGTCGACTGCTTAATGGACTGAGCCACCCAAGTGCCCCTTTCTGGCTTTTCTTTTTTAAGTGGCAGCAGGCATTCATTGAGTGCTGTGTACTTACTAACTGGGGCAGTTAGTAAGGTATACAGACTATTATTCCAGTTTCACAGATAATGAAACTGAAGTTCTCAAAATGAAGTAACTTGCCAGAGTCGTATAGGCAGAGTGAGGTCGGGAACCACATCTGATCACTATGAGGGCTTTTGTCTACCACGCCACACTTTAGCCCAGCCTAGCAAGTTGCTTCACCACTTGGGGCCTCAGTTTCTGAATCTATAAAAACACAGACGCTAGTCTACGCCATTATTTAGAGGTCCCTGCAAGTCCACTGGTGCCCAGTCTTGAGTGGGGTCTTCCCCCCCTACTCTGTGACTCCCTCATTCCAGCAGTTGCTCTTCCTCTTCCTGGGCCCTGGGCAAGTGGGCCCCTCTCTCCAGTAGGCTGACGCTGACCCTACATCCTCCATTGCTGGGAATTGCTCTGAGGGCCTGTTCTACCTGTTTTGATATCTAGGTGGTGGTGGGAAGTCTGTCTTTGGGGGTAGGTTTGGTTTTTGGAAGGAGTCAGATTCTTTCTATATAGTCAAGTCTTATAAATAAGAGAGCAGCATACTTTTTTTTGGGGGGGGGGGATGATGTACAACTTTAAAAATAGTAAGGATGCTCTTGGTTGAGTCACTAATTGTATTCATTCAGCCCATGTTCATGCAGCCCTATCATGGTTCAGACCTGGAGTTTGCTACTGAAATGTGAAATTGACAAGACCAGGTCTCTGCCCTCAGGGACCATCTAAAATGAAGGGAATGCCTACACACAGCACTAAAAGACAAGTTCCCTAGAAAGGTGTGAGCAGTGGTAGCATTATTGAAACAAGTCTGTCACTGTCTGTACCCACAAGCTCCAGTATGAGAGAGTGAGACTCTAGTCACACCTTGCCCATATGCCTGGATTATGTATGATTCTCTTGATGAGTGTGCTTCTTGCAGGTGTATGGAATGATTCGGTTCTCAGATGCCACTGGCCAGATATCTGACCTGAACAAAATGATGGTCCAGGAGCTGAATACAGCATTAGATCTCAGTAATCCCCAGCACTACACACAGGCCATGTTCAAGCTGACAGCAATGCTCATCAGCAGCAAAGGTAACAGACAGAGGCACTAGGGAACTCTGGGCTCATTTAGAAATGAGTATTTACCTTCATCTTCCTTAGTGAGCTGGAGCTCCCCCAATAGAGATCTCTGTGATGTTTTCCAGGGTTGGAAGTAAACAATCTCTGGCCCACCTGGTGCTCTGTCTTGTTGATGTGGGGAGGCAAGCATAGGATTCAGCCTTTGTTCAAAGCTTCTTCTGAACAACATTTGTTTGGTTGCAGATTGTGACCCACAGCTCCTCCATCATCTGTGTTGGGGTCCCCTCCGGATGTTCAACGAGCATGGCATGGAGACTGCCCTGGCCTGCTGGGAGTGGCTACTGGCTGGCAAGAACGGAGTGGAAGTGCCGGTAGGACACTGGCTGTGTTCAGCTCCTGAGGGTGGGGCTCATCAGAGATGGAGAGAGCTTGGCCTGGCTGCTTAGCTGACAAGCTTGGAGACCCTGGGCAAGCCCCTCACCCTTTGAGGCCTCAGTGTCCTTGTATGTAAGATTGTGATATTAATGCCTGACCACCAGGCTTCATGGAGACCACAGGGACCATATGTGTGTGTATATATACATATATATATGTGTGTGTGTATATGTATATACATGTATATATACACACATACATACATACATGTATGTATGCATACATACACACACAGTAGATACTACACTATATACTATATACATATATATATGTGTGTGTGTTGAAAGGATCCTAGTGGTGCCCAGAAGTTGTTGTTTTTCAAAATCTCAGTAGAGGGAGCCATTTCTCTGAGAGTAGAACACATGGGATGTAATTGGGAGCATTTGTATTTGTCCACAAAGACATTTCTCTTGGCCTGCTACCTTTGGTAGGGGCAGCCTTCCTGGTGTCCATAGTTCTGAAGTTGCTACTGGAGGAAGCCCCCAGGCAAGGTGATACACACCCTTTCAGGTGATTGGATGAATACCTAAGAACTGTTGTATTTTTTGCAGATCTCATTAACAGGGAATTTGGCAGCTTTTTTTCTGTTGTTGTTTTTTTTTAATGTTTGTTTATTTTTGAGAGAGAGAGAGAGAGAGAGAGAGCGCGCGCAAGCAGGGGAGGGACAGAGAGAGAGGGAGACATAGAATCCGAAGCAGGCTCTGAACTGTCAGCACAGAGCCTGACTCGGGGCTCAACCCCATCATCCTTGAGATCATGACCTGAGCTGAAGCTGGACACTTAACCCACTGAGCCACCCAGGTGCCTCTCTGTGTTTCTTAAGATGAATTGAGATAAGTGGTCAAAGGGGTATTTCCTTTTTCTGTTCCCTGTTTTTTGTTTTTCCTTTTGGTTACTTTTAGGATGTTTCCTTTTATCTTCAATTTTTAATAGTTTGCCTTTAGTATGTGGTTTTCTGTGTATTTATCCCTTTGTGATTTATTGAGCTTCTTAAATTTAGAGATTTAGATTTTTTCATCAAACTTGGAAAATTTTAGTATTTCTTTAAATATTTCTCCATTCTCTTGTCTCATTTTGGGATTTCAATTCCACACACATATGTTGGTGACTTCGTATTGTCCCTTGATCGTTAATGTTTTCTTCAGTGCTTTTCACTTTTATCTCTCTCTCATTTCATTTTGGTTCATTTTAGTTGGTCTGTCTTCCAGTTTAGTGCTATTTTCTAATGCCTTATTTTTCCTGTTGTTAAGCCATCTTCTATATATTTTATTTCAGATATTGTAATTCTCAGGTCTAGAATTTTTGTATGTGTGTGGGGTTTTTTTGTTTTTTTGTTTTTTTGTTTTTTTTTTACTAAAAGAAGCTCCTGCTTTTGTCTGGGAGTGCTCTTCTCTTACTTTAAGAGGGAGAGCATAAGTAGGGGGAGGGGCAGAGAGAGAGGGGGACAGAGGATCTGAAGCAGGCTCCACACTTACAGCAGCAAGCAGCCTGATGCAAGGCTCAAACTCACAAGCCATGAGGTCATGACCTGAGCCAAAGTCAATCAACTAAGCCACCCAAGTGCCCCATAAAATTTTTGTTTCTTTTTTATAGTTTGTATTTCTCTGCTGAGATTCTCTGTGCCTTCACCTAGTCTTTTCATCTTTACCTATAAATATTTGGTCATATTTGTAATATTTATTTTAAAATTTTTATCTGGTTTGTTCTAGTATCAAGGTCATCTGTGGGTTTGTTTCTGTTGATTTTTTTTTTCTTTAGTGTTTAAATGTTTTTGTTTTGTTCTGGACTCTGTATATAGAAAAGCAGTAGAGGGGCACCTGGGTGGCTCAGTCAGTTGAGCGTCCGACTTCAGCTCAGGTCGTGATCTCACATTTCGTGGGTTCAAGCCCCTCATCAGGCTCTGTGCTGACCATTTGCTCAGAACTTGGAGCCTGCTTCAAATTCTGCCCCTCCTTCTCTTTCTGCCCCTCCCCCACTCACACTTTGTCTTACTCTGTTTCTCAAAAATAAATAAATGTTAAAAAAAAATTTTTTTAAGGAAAGAAAAGCAGTGGAGACTGAGGGGCACTGCTGTTTATTTTCCCAGAATATAGATCTTTCTTATGTCAGGTGACTAAAATGAAGGTCACTGACCCCTAGGGGTTAGTCTTGGCCAAAAGGATGGATTCTTCTTGCTTTTACCCAATTTCACCTCTCTTTCCCCCTTCCCCCATCAAAATGAGAGAAGAGGGGTCATGAAAGGATTTTTATGTCAAGCAAATTGCTGTTTCATTTGGGATCTTTTAAACTCTGATCTATTTCCTCTGCTATCAACAGGAGCTCTGCTGGCTTCAGGTATCTTGGCCTTTGGCAGGCCTTGTCCACTCACTTGTGTCCAGACCCAGCACTGGCCCACGAGCTGCTGGAGCTTGCTGCTTCCTGGTGAAGTCTCTGTAAATCAGTTCTTTGTGGCTTTCTCATCTGCCATTCCTCAGCCGTCCAGACAGGCATGGTTTTTATATCCTCCAGATCATTCTTGCTGTTCACTTGGGACTGAAGTCCACCTATCTCCTCTCATTCCCTGTCTCTACCTCTGTAAGGACCTGTTGTCCAGGCCCGGCAACATCTTGGACAGACTTAACTTTTGTTTCAGTGTCTTTTGTATTGTTGGCTTCTGGTTTTTAATTTTTTCTATTATGAAAGCAATGTGTGTTCATTATAGAGAAGTTGGAAGATAAGAGCAGAATGAAAAAAATGAAAATCATTCATAACTCCAACTTTAGAGACAATCACTGATAGAATCCTGATGTCTCCTGCAGTCACAGGAGAGAGAGAGCTATGAGCTTGTTGGGCTCATCTCAGCATGAAGACCTTCCTTGTGAGAGTCTGGGACCCTTATCTCACTAAGATTGGAAAGAATGCTGATCCCTTGGTATGGTGCTCAAATTCATGACTCAAAACGAATGAACTAACCCCTCACCTCCACCCATCTGCCTCCAAATCTCTGTGAATGACAACATAGTCCTTCCCTCTGCTCAAAGTCCTTACTGCCATCCCTGATTCCCCTTTTTGCACTAACCACAAATGACCCTCAGCAAATCCTGTCAGATTTACCTTTTTACCTTGAAAGTATATCCAGAAGCTGACCACTTCCCAGCATCCCACTCCTGCCCCCTGGTCCCAGTATCCTTCGTTTGCCCTGGACTTAGGGCAGCCCCTGGCCTCCCTGTTTCTACCCAGGCCCTCTCTGCCTTCTTCACATGCGCTCAGAGCAAGTCAGTAAAATATGGGTCGTATCAGGTCCCCCCTATGCCCCAGACCTGCCAGTGCTGCCCATGCCCACTCAGAGTAGAAGCCACACTTGTTTCTGTAATCTGCAAGGCCCCTCTGCTCCCCTTGCTTGACCTGCTATAGGCGCACTGGGGTCCCTACTGCCCCTGCCCTCCAGGCGTGCTCCTGCTTTAGGTTGGGAGAGCTCTTCCCTCTCCTTCAGTGTTCTTTTCAGGCATCTGCATTCCTCACTCCTGCATCTCCTTCAGGGTTTGTCTTAGCTGTCCCCTGCCTACCCTGTTCTAGAACACACAACCATCGATTCATTCATTCTTCCAAGCCCTTTCATGGCTCTGTTTTCCCCCTTAGCTTTGATCAATGTCTAATATCTGTATCTTACTTCTCTTGCTATCTGTAGCCTGCTGTAAACTGGGTGGATGTTTGTCTTATTCACTGCTCCATTCCCAGAGCCTGGAGGGGAAGCAACCAGGCCCAGAGGCAGCAACCAGGATGTGCTTGTTCAACAAATGAGTGGGCGTGCAGCCTTGACTGTGGCTCATCAGGCCTGTTAGCCCTGCGGTTTCTTCCTCTAACATAAGACTTACATTTGGCTGCAGGAAACAGAAACTGGACACAATGCCTTGACCACCAGGGGCTATGTTCCTGGTGTCACGTGCAGCTTGTTGATAGCTTGGCTCACATTTGCAACTCTGCCACCCTTAGCATGCCTCTAAGCAAGAAGGAGGGTAGAGGATGCTGGCTGCCCTGACCTTGACTCAGTCGATGTCTGTTGATGTCAGCCAGCACTAGATTATTGCTAATGAGAACCATTGACCACCCTAACCAGCAGAAGCCTGGGTGGGGGTACTGGTGACCAGCTACTTGGCCTCCCTAAATAAAACCATAATAAAGGCAGGGATGGATACTGGGCAGGAGCCAGGGCGTTTACCCTGGGCACCAAGCCTCAGTTGCCGCCTCTCTGCAGCAGGTCTGGATGCCCTCCATGTTGCTGCCTGATGTTGTCAGGCCAAAAGGGGAGGCTGCTCCCCTGTAGAACCACCTGGTGGCAGTTGCAGACTCAGTTTGGCTCCCGCAGTTATTCCCTGGGCCTGATTAGTGGCATGAAGCTGATGTGCAGGGTTTGCATGGGATGAAGAAAAGGAACTGGGCTCCAGAAGCAAAATCCAGTCCTGCCTTTGCTAGTTTGGAGGCCCTGCTCACCTCTGGAACCATAGATGGTTTCAGGATTATTAGGAAGATTCAGCCAGGCGGAGCCTGTTGAGAGTCCACGTGGCATTAGGCACATCCCAGGTGTGCTGACACCACAAAGCAGGACTACAGCACCTGGCCTACTGATATTTCGAGAATGGGCTTTTTAGTAGAAAACGGCTGGGAAGTTGGATCATAGGTGATCTTTATTTTTTATTTCATACTTTCTTTGGTTTTCTATTTTGTTCATTAAGCACATAGTCCTTTTAAAATTAAACAACAGTAAGTACTTTTCTATGCTTCGCAGAGGCACTAATGGTCATTGTATGCTTGCAGTTTATGCGGGAGATGGCAGGAGCCTGGCAGATGACAGTGGAGCAGAAGTTCGGCCTGTTTTCCGCGGAGATAAAGGAAGCAGACCCCCTGGCAGCATCGGAAGCCAGTCAACCCAAACCGTGTGCCCCCGAAGTGACCCCCCACTACATTTGGATTGACGTAAGTGCTTCCCCAGGCTCCTTCCACCCTAGCAGGAGGTCAGGGGCTCCCCTTGGGGCCAGTGGCCCAATAAGCATGGGACTCCAGGTTTAAGACGCCTTACCTGGGGAGGAGGGATGGCTGTTCCTGCCTTCTGCCCAGGCCTCTGGTGGACTCATTGCACTTGCCCGAAGACCCATACCCACCATTCTGTTGGCCCAGAGCCCCACATCAGTTGGCTCTGCTGGCTCTGTAGGTGAGCAGGCCAGGCCCCAGCAGCGATATGTTCTCTTTCCCACTCAGTTCCTGGTGCAGCGGTTCGAGATCGCCAAGTACTGCAGCTCCGACCAAGTGGAGATCTTCTCCAGCCTGCTGCAGCGCTCCATGTCCCTGAACATCGGTGGGGCCAAGGGGAGCATGAACCGTCACGTGGCAGCCATCGGGCCTCGCTTCAAGTGAGAGCCTCTCCTCCTCCTATGATGGTGGCAGGGATGGTGTGGGTGAAATTTCTACCAGAGTTGTTGGTGCTGTAGTCCACAGGAGGTTCCCATGCTTGGTCTTTTTTTTTTTTTTTTTTTTTTTTTTTGCCAGAAACTGACCAAGCCCCTAGTACATGCAGGGCTCCTGGGAAGGGGACCTGAATGGAATGACTTTGCCTTCCATGCCCTTCCAGGGCTGAGGAAGTCAGCCAGCATGCTGTCCTCAGCAGGGGAGTGTTCAAGAAGGTGGTTCACTCATGGACCTTGGGCAACCAAATGTTGGGCAGCCTTTCTAAATTGTTTGGGGGTGGATAGCAGCAAAAGGATTTTGGTAACATAGTGGTGATTAAAAAACAGGTGATGTAGCAGAACCCAGGTATGACAAGCTCAGACTGGGAGGCTGGCAGTGACTTAGGGCAGTCACTTTACTCCTCTGAAATGTTCATGGAAAACTTCTGATCATGCTGACTACAGCAAGTCGATTTTTGCCAAGACATGCAAAATATCAACCCCACCAGGGATACCCCCTTTAGGGGGTCCGTGGCCTAGTGGGCAGGCTCAGGCCAGGTGCTATGGACACAGCAGGCAGGGTCAGTCTGGTGTGGGGAGGGCCTTCGGGTGCCTGGGTGGTCAGTTGGAGGAAGGGTGAGGGGCCCCCTTTCAAAGTATGCCACTCTTCCTGCCTGTACCCCTTCCTGCTGCCCACTGCCAACACCAGTTCTTTCCACCCCTCCCCTGAGCTCCAGACCCATGTTCCTGCAGCCCACTGGGCACCCTCTGGGACCATGCTTCTCAGACTACTGCAGGGAAGGGCTAGTACTCTGTTCCCTTCATTTCCTGCCCATCATAGACCTGTACCTTTATAAAATGCATGAGAATGAATTACTAGGAAAGGATTCACACTGGACTGTCATAACAATGTGAAATTGCTATAGAAATGAGCGGGTAATCCCCTCAGTTTCTGTACTAACTCATCACAGACCAACACCATCTGTAGATGCCCATTGAGTAGCCCTGACCTGGCAGAAACTTGGTGCTTGGTAAATTTATTTTTCTTTTAGCTTGAATTAAATATTCTAACCTTTGTAGCACTTATTGGTGACTGCACTCAGGAAGTAGTTTGCATATAGTTTGGAGATAGACGAGCTTCTGGCCAAGGTAGATGAACAAACAACTTGTTCATTTGCCCCCAATTAAAGTGATGGTTTTAAAAAACCTTTCCTGAGACATTTCTGGTACAATAAACCTGAATGGCAGTAACTTGGCTGGTGCCACAGTCCTGGCACCTGAGAGCTCTGTCATCCAGAGGTATGCCCAAGGGCCAAGTGGTTTGCACAGGAGCTAGGGACCCTGGGACGTTCCTGGGCCCTCCACACTCTGACTCAGCCCCCAGTGTTCTCTTGTAGACTGCTGACTCTGGGGCTGGCCCTTCTGCACGCCGATGTGGTCCCAAACGCGACCATTCGCAACGTGCTTCGTGAGAAGATCTACTCAACCGCCTTTGACTACTTCAGGTACTTCCCCCCGCTGTGCTGTGCACCATGTGCAGTGACAGCCCACTGCACCCAGTGCCCCCAGTTGTCCCAGATCCCAGGAAGTCACGGCAGAAATGGTTTTGCCTGATTTATGCACTGCCCTCCTTGTTCTGCGGCTCTGGTGGTCCAGGATTTGAACATCTTCAGCCCTGTGCCATGTTTCCATGTGTGCACTTAGTTAGAGCTAGCCTCTCTACGAGATGCACACGTTTTCCCCCAGCTCAACTGTGCATTCATTTAACTTTCCAGTTCCTAGGAGTGGTTATTGCTCAAAGAATTGCAATCATCCGCTGCCCGGGGCTCTGCGAGTGTGTAGGTTGTGTTGTATGGAGACAGCTGCAGTTGCAGGACCCACCACAAGCACACCATGCAGCCAAGGGCTGTCGACGGTGCTGGGGATAGTGGTGGAGGGAACCATGAAAGCTCAGAAAATCATCACGCTTTTCCTTGCGAATTAATGAGATAATTGTTGCTGATGACCAGCTCTGGGCTCACCTTTGGTCATTAAGAGACCACTTGTGTCACCTCTCACACGCTTTATAATACATGTGGCTTCTAGTCCCAGACTCCAGGCACTCAACTCTTGTCCTCTTGTGGTTGTTTGAAGTTGCCCCCCAAAGTTCCCCACTCAAGGAGAAAAGAGGCTACGTGAAGACATAAGCATTATGATTAAATTTTGGACAGCCATGTTCTCTGATAAGAAGTACCTGACTGCCAGCCAGCTTGTTCCCCCAGGTGAGCATTGTTCTCAGCACAGCTGCTCGTGGGTGGTGGGGACACATAGGTGCAGGCGGGACAGTGGGGCGCAGTGGGCAGCCCTGAAGGAGTCTGGTTAGAATAGTGAGGGTCTCACTGAGCCCAGGCCTTAGCCATGCTGCATGGTCACCAGAGGCCCAAAGCCTGCCTGGCCACCACTTGTCCTCCAGCACTAGCTGACAAGCATGAATGAGTGTAGAAGGCCCTGAGCAGAGGCCATTCCATGTAACTTCTCCCAGCACCAGCCCAGTTCACCAGCCACCCCCCTGCATATCTGACAGACCCATACTTGGATAAGTCCCATATGCCAAGATGAATAAGGCACCATCTGCTCTCGTCTGGTAGAAGATAGTCAAATCTACAGGTGATGTCAGCATGAGGGGATCTTGGGAATACCCCTCAAGGACAGGCACTTGGCCCACCAGAGTTGGGGAGGTAGGGACAGTTTTCTGGAAGAGGTGACAGCTGAGCTTCAAAGATGAACAGGAGCAAGCTAGGGTGGATAAGGTTAAAGAAAAGGTAAGGTGTAAGCAAGCCACAAACCTCCACAAAGAAACATGTTCTTGTTTCTCTGAGCACATAGCTGATTACACAGCACAAATTAGGGATGAGGAGTACAGTTTCTGCAGACAGACCCACAGCTGACAACCTGACTATAGGGAAAGGAAGGGATGGGGCACTGGGGGGGCTCAGTCAGTTGAGCGTCTGACTTGATTTTGGCTCAGGTCATGATCCCAGGGTCATGGGATTAAGCCCTACATCAGTCTCCACACTGAGCATGGAGCTTGCCTAAGATTCTCTCTCTTCCTCTGCCCCTCTCCCCAACTTGCTCGCTCTCTATCAATAAATGGGAAAGGGAAAGAAAAAAGGAAAGGGAAAATCAGGCAGTGATTTCCGGAGTCAACTTCCTGGCTCCACATAGAGCAGGGCCAACATCTCTTCTTGCCTGCCTGGGTGGCAAGGGTCCCGAGTTGCCACCATATTAAAAAGCAACATGATGCCAGAGATGAGAGAGCTGTTTGTAATTTATCAGTATCACCACTCACATTTGTTTTATTCCATTTTGAATCCTAGGAGGAACGTAATACATTTTAGTAGGCTTTACATGTTGAATGGTTAAAAACTTCCTAGGAGTACCTGGCTAACTCGGTCAGTAGAGCATGCAACTTTTGATCTTGGGGTCATGACTTCAAGCCCCACATTGGGTGTAGAGCTTATATTAAAAAAAACAAAAATCTTGGCTGTTGTTTTTTTTCTGCAAATCGTTTCTTCAACACCGTGTCTCTCCCTTCCTGCCCTTGGTGAAAGTCTAGACACCTCATTCTGGAAGCAGTAATGTGTTTGCCCACAGATAACCAAGACACCCGGAGCAATCTGGACATAGCAGTTGGCTCTCGGCAACAGGCCACTCAAGGCTGGATCAACACCTACCCCCTGTCCAGTGGCATGTCCACCATCTCAAAGAAGTCAGGTCAGTTAAAGGTTTGCAGATAGGTCCCTTGGGTCTGAGTCATATCCTGGCAGCTCAGACAGTGGGCAGAATGCTGAAAGACAGCTTCTTCTAGGTTCTAGAAATGAAGGGTAGGTCAGTGAACTCTGAAGAACACACTTGTGCCTTCTGTTTCTCCACAGGCATGTCCAAGAAGACTAACCGGGGCTCCCAGCTGCACAAGTACTACATGAAGCGCAGGACGCTGCTGCTGTCCCTGCTGGTAAGGTGACACCTGCCATATGCCCACAGCACTGAGGACAGGAGCAGCGTGGCACATGGGTGCACGCAGATGGCATATCGATGTCTCATCTCACCAGGCCACTGAGATTGAGCGTCTCATCACATGGTACAACCCACTGTCGGCCCCGGAGTTGGAGCTGGACCAGGCCGGAGAGAACAGCGTGGCCAACTGGAGGTCCAAATATATCAGCCTGAGCGAGAAGCAGTGGAAAGACAATGTTAACCTTGCCTGGAGCATCTCTCCTTACCTGGCCGTGCAGCTGCCAGCCAGGTGGGTCCTAGTCCTACCTGCCTGATGAGGGCCTTGCCAGAGTCCAGTCCAAGGGTACCTGAGTGGGAAGGAACATGACGTGGTCACTGCCAAGGATGGTTGGGGAAGCAATCTTAGTGGTTTGGTCCTCTGCCCTGGATGTTGACCCAGTCTCTCTGTGCAGTGGTTGGTTACACAGCATGGATTCCTGCCTGGGATGTCCTAATATCCCAGAGCCCAAGCAGGAAACAGAGCACATTCAGGGCCGCAGTCCTATTCAAGGAAGAAAGGAAGCACATGGAGGCTGTCACTACAGGGAAGCAGGCCTGGGGATCCTTTGGGCTTTGTTCCCAGAGGTCTTCAGCAGGCTACTCACAGGAGGTGGCCTGCAACCGAGTGTCCTGTGAACTCTCCCCGGTAGCTCTGCCAAGGACAAAACCAGTAGCTGAGAGGGTCCTCCCAGGCCCCTGTGTTAAATCCCACCAGGGGGAGTGCATCCACCCCACATCCAGGAGTGGACATTTCTTTCCCTTGAGCCCACACTTGCCTACTCACTGCTTCCTTCTTCTGGTTCTAATCCAGTCCTCTGGATTAGGACCACAGCTTGACAGTATTCATGGAAAGTCTACCTTGTGTTAGCCTGGGGTCATGACCCCTAAAAACTTGCATCTACCCTCCCATCTATGGATGTACCTTCTGGCCTGTGGCCTCGCCATGCCATGGACAGGCTGCTTTGGGGGACAGGGCAAGGGGGCGTTCTGAAAGCAAGGACTATAGAAGGGGATGTCTTTTGAATGCGGAATATAGGATAATTCCTGTTTTAGATAGTTCTGGCATTTTGTCATAGCCAATCATAGTGCTCTTTATTGTAAACACTCATGTTCAGAGTTACCAATATGTCAGTAGTGTAGAGTGTTAAGGGGTCACTTGGCATTAATCTGCATCCCTCCAGTTCAGGGCTCTTCCACCCCGTTACATGGAGGCAGGAGAGGCCATCTCCTTCACACCCTTTTTGTGCCCTAGGTTTAAGAACACAGAAGCCATCGGCAACGAAGTGACCCGTCTCGTTCGGTTGGACCCAGGAGCCGTTAGTGACATTCCCGAAGCTATCAAGGTAGTATAGCACGTGCTGGGGCCTGGGCTCAAACTGCACAAAAACAGAACTGCCTCCAGAAACACCTGGAACCTAGAAGTGTTAGGAAAACCTAGCAGCCTCAGTGGTAGAATGATGTTTCTAATTTCCTGTGTTTTCCACTTCTCAAGTGAGACATTTATTATGCTTACAGCAGAAAAATATCGAACATACTTTACCCTAGTTGAAATTATGCTACTTTACATAATATATGAGAAGTATTTCCCCACATTACTATAAGTGCTTTATTATTATCATCTGGGGCCATCCCTAAGATATGGGGTGGGGCCAGGTATTTCCAGAGGGCCCTCAGGAACTCCCTGTGCCAGACCATTTCCCTGCTTCCTTCCTAGTTTCTGGTCACCTGGCACACCATCGATGCCGACGCCCCTGAGCTCAGCCATGTGCTGTGCTGGGCACCCGCAGACCCACCCACAGGCCTCTCCTACTTCTCCAGCATGTACCCACCGCACCCTCTCACGGCCCAGTACGGGGTGAAAGTCCTGCGGTCCTTCCCTCCGGTGAGCCCACGTCCTGCCTGAATCAGCCTCAGTGGGACTATCTGGCAGTGTTTAGGTGGAGACAGTAAGGACAAGCTTTATCTCCACTTGATGCAGGCCTGATGAAGCATCGGTCCATCTTAGAGCATGTCTTCACCCTGTTTCTGTCCAGGCAGTCGTAGAAGACAGATTTAGTTCTGACTCAGATATGTTTATTGGTATTACTTGTTTTTTAATTTTAATTTGGTGTCTGAGTTACAGAAGGAAGTTGAATTTGAGTTTGGTTCCAGCAGTGGGCTTTTGGGAGGTCGGGGGATCCCATGAGACAGCCACAGTGACAGATTTGGTAGCTGACTCGTGGAGGTCCCAACACAGGGATCTGCTAGAACCTCAGCCCTTGTCCCCAAGCAGGTCCTCAGCAGGGAACATACATGAGCGGGCACTTCACCTGTCATCGCAGGCACAGGAGCCTTGTTCCTTTTGCCTTTTCTCACCCATCATGTGTTTCAAGTCATTGGCCATTTTCCTTGCCACCCTCTGGACTTTCCGCAGTTCTCAGTCCTCTGTGATCTCCAGTGAGATGGTATCCCATGGGCTCAGTGACATCAGGGCTGTTCCAGGTTTGAGTGGGGCCCTGGGACAGCCATCTGTGTTGAGTTTGTTATCACCTTCCTAGAGGTAAGGAATTGTCTTCTCTTCCTGGAAGTCATTGTCACTTGTCCTCCTCCTTTGCAGGATGCTATCCTATTCTACATCCCCCAGATTGTGCAGGCCCTCAGGTATGACAAGGTAAGGCTGTGCCAACATGTGCTGTCCTTCCCTCTGAGAGCCGTGCTGGGCAGTCCGGAGGGGGTCCTCAGTAACAGGGATGGGGCCTTGGAAGCAGGGCTGCCAAGCTGTGACCTGGTCTCTGAGCTCCTCTCACACACACCCCCACCATGGTTGTGGCCGGTGCTCATGGCCAGGAGGCCCCACTCACCCTGTCTCACCCTGAGGCCCCATCTGCTGTGCAGGGTGGGTGGGCCCTAGAAGTATTGCTAGCCACTTCCTTAGTCCCTGAATCTAGCTCCCTCGTTTCTTCAGTCGGAATCAGGGAGGCTCAAACAAAATGATGGAGGTATTAGTGTGCTTGGGCTGCTATAGCAGAGAACCACAGAGTGAGGGGTTAAACAATGGAAATGTACTTCTCATTGTTCTGGAGGCTCAGAGTCGGAGATCAAGGTGCCTGTAAGGTTGGTTTCTCCTGAGGGTTGGTTTGCAGATGGCTGCCTTCTCCCTCTGTCCTCACATGGTCTTCTCTCTGTGTGTATGTGTCCTAATCTCCTCTTATAAGGACACCACACTGGACTAAGTGTCACCCTAATGATCTCATTTTAACTTAATCACCTCTTTAAAGGCCCATCTCCAGACACCATCATATTTTGAGGCACTAAGGCATACAAATTCAACACATGAATTGGGGGGCACAGTTCAACCCATCACGTATAGCACTTGTACATAAGATACCTAACCACAGGGCCTGGCACAGAAACCCCTCCGGAGGTGACCACAGCCCAGAACCCACACTGCCCGTGCTTCATCCCAGCACCGGCCCCCTGACCTGTGCTTGAGTCTAAGTGTAGCAGCAACATCTGCCCCTTTCCTGTTCCTGCTGATTCTGTTCCCCACTGCATAAGACACCAGACTCCCCTGTGTCCTGGCTGAGTCCTTGCAGTAGCAGCAAGTGCTGTGTCTCACTGTGGTGGCTATGAGCACTGTGGCTGGGTATCCCAGGGCTAGCTTCTTCCTCCCAGATTGGCAGGATGCTCTGTCTTGGTCCATAGACCAAAGTGCTTCTAGAACTGCAGCCAACTTCTCTTGAAACACTGAGTCCTGTTTTATTTTTTTTTTTTTTTCAACGTTTATTTATTTTTGGGACAGAGACAGAGCATGAATGGGGGAGGGGCAGAGAGAGAGGGAGACACAGAATCGGAAACAGGCTCCAGGCTCTGAGCCATCAGCCCAGAGCCCGACGCGGGGCTCGAACTCACGGACCGCGAGATCATGACCTGGCTAAAGTCGGACGCTTAACCGACTGCACCACCCAGGCGCCCCACTGAGTCCTGTTTTAGCTAGGTAGCTGCCAAAAGCCCTCCAATTCTGAGCAGGTGGTTTTGATATTGTGCTGACAGTGCAGAGCCTGCTTGGGATTTTCTCTTTCTCCTCTCTCTCTGCACTTTTCCCCTACTCACACTCTCTTTCTGTCTCAAAATAAATAAACATTTTTTAAAATGAAAAAAAGAAAGAACACACAAGAATAAAATGCTAAAACCTTTCCCAAAGCTAGAAGCCTCAGTGGGCCTCTGACTGATGACACTTCCTCCTTGTTCAGACAGCTGCCGGTTTCCACTTCCCTGTTGTAGTCTGTTCGTTACTGCACTGAGTCCCCTTCTGTGGTCTCAGCAAAACTGACTGGATTACCGATGCATCATAAAAGGACATAATCAACAAACAGCCAGGTGCGAGGGCAGTGTAGGGCAAGGGATGTGGGAAGGCTGTGGAGTTTCCACGCTCTTCAGGCGCCTGGCTCTCCCAGCCTCTCCACCAATTCGGAAACTCCACAAACTTTTATTTAAGCAGACTACAAATTGAATATTCATAGTTTATCTTTAGATCCTTTTACTGGGTTAGCAGTGGGAAACCCATAGCGAGGAGTTATTTGAAGTTTGACCTACTAGGTAAGCCCACCCAGCCAAGTTGAGGACATCTGTCCCCAAAATACTTTACCAGATGGGAGGCCACAGACTACTGTGAGGAAGAGAGAAGCCACTCCTCCAGGAGTCTTCCAGAAAGGCCAGCACCTTTTTAAACCTTAAGACAGGGTAATTAAGGAATGCCTAGGTGGCTCAGTCGGTTAAGTGTCTGACTTCAGCTCGGGTCACGATCTCATGGTTTGTGAGTCTGAGCCCCGCCATGGGCTCTGTGCTGACAACTCAGAGCCTGGAGACCACTTTGGATTATGTGTCTCCCTCTCTCTGCCCCTCCCTTACTTGTGGTCTGTCTCTCTCAAAAATAAGTAAACAAGCAAATTTTTTAATTTTAAAAAAAGGGTAATTAAAACTTGGAGTTATGAGTAGTAGAATACAACTAAGAAGAAGAAAGAGGAAAGGTCCTTAGGATAGTGGCCATCGTGTGTCAACTCATGAAGTATCTGTGTATTAGAATTTTTTTGGAACCTGCCCATCACTGTGGAACATTGTTCCAAACAACCAGCTTATAACTGAGTTTTAGTCCCCAACCTACTCATTCCTCGTACTTGACAACAGCAGAAATTGGTTGGAGAGTCATGGTTCTTAGAATCTAGGGGAAGTCACAGGGGAAACAAAAGCCGGCTCCTTCCTATATTGAAGACACCATCACGTGGGGCTCCATCTGCCCCACCGGCCAGCTAGCCAGCTGGAACTTGGCCTGTGTAGGTTGGGCTCACACATAACCAGACAAGCTTGCTCACACAGCCCGAAACCACTGGGCCTTACTTCTTGCTGGGTCTGCAAGTGCTAGGAGTCTACTCCTACACTGGGTGAGAGTGTCTTGTGGTGGAGAGGCGCCCAGGCCTGAGCTGATGGTGACCTTGTTCTCCTATAGATGGGCTACGTACGGGAGTATATTCTGTGGGCAGCGTCCAAATCCCAGCTTCTGGCACACCAGTTTATCTGGAACATGAAAACTAACATCTATCTGGATGAAGAAGGGCACCAGAAGGACCGTGAGTATTTGTCATCTTCCCTCAGGCCTCACCCCCCAACTTTAACCCTCCTAGGCCCGTGCTGTCCCAGCCCATGGTTCCCTCTGCTTCCCATCCTTTGGTGGGAATTCTCACCTTTCAACACCCAGCGGGAGCAGGATCCTCCTCTTTCGTGAAGCCTTTGCTATCCTCCCCTCCAGACGTCCTCCCTGCCCTGGCACCATCATGTAGCTCCCCAAGCACATGTGAGAGCCTCCTGCTCAGGCCGAGCCTCTCCTCACCCTGCGCTTGACCCAGTGACTCCATATGGGGGCGAGGCAACCACCCAAGGAAGTCCTCAGAGGTTGTACACATCTTCACATCGTCACACCCTTAAAAACTAGTGAGGCCCCCAGAGACCTTTGGTTTATGTGGGCTTTGGTTCTCAGTGTTAACCAATGTTAGACATGAAAACCAAGACATTTAAAAAATAATACAAGCCCATCACATATTAACATAAATAACATTTTTATGAAAAACGACTCTAAAACTCAAAAAGAGGAAGAGTGGTGTTGCTTTACAGATTTACAGATCTCTTTAATGTCTGTAATAATGCCACAGCATCTTTAGTAAAAGACAACAGGACTCTCATTCTGCTTCTGCATTTACCCTGTTGTTTGGTTGAAGTAAATGAGGGGAATTCAGCCTGGTACAGACACGTGGCTAGAAAAAGGACCATTTTAGTGGTCTTTCTGGTCACTATAGGTGGTCTCGTAGTCTCTGCTGATACTGCACCAAACACAACAAGTGATAGTTTTCTTAAAGGTGAATTGCGATGTGGATTTGAAATCATGGCAGCGAGTTTCTCGTGCTCTTTCTTTGAAGCCCATTGGTCTACCCAGCACTCACTACACCCCCCACAGGATTTCACAGCATTCAAACTCACATTTGCCTGTGCCCCACTGGCCTTACCAAACAGAAACATTGTCAAGTGGTGGGGAGCTGTCAAGCTCACCGGCACAGATGCAAGTTTTCCAAAACTTTGTAGTTTTCCTTAAATGGCAGATTCGACTTGTTGATTTTTAAGAAAATATCTCCCATGTACCTAAGTCCAAATAACTCTATTTTTGCCTGTCAGTCACTCTTTCAAGTAAAAAATGATGTTCCCTGAAAAAAGAGATTAGTTTAGCCCGAAAGTCACACCAACACAAGATGCTGTTCCTTGAGACCACAGCATCCGCGTGCTTCACATACAGCAGGAGGCTCCGGACACTGTCCAGTTCATCACACACAGAATGTTAGAAAGATACACTCAGGGTAGAGTTCAGTCAGATTAGTCAATGCTCATCACCTCACCAGGGACATTCTTAGTGACACTGGCTTTTGTTTATACTGTGGGAGCAGAGCCATGAAGATCCATTGACCACCAGCACCTTGGCCAATGGCTTGTGCACAGCCTCGCAGGTGTCTACACAACAAGGAAGGCAAACAGCCTGTCAATATGGTTTTGACTGGGGGGAGCCTGCTGAAGGGTCCCAGGGACCCTCCAGGCATCTGCAGACCACACTCAGGATGTCTGACCTCGCTGCTGGGGGACACCTGGACATCTGGACTGTACATCTGGCAGATGTGTGGGGTTTCCTGGAGGGCCTTCTGTGGCATGGCTGCAGGCTCACCCTCTTGGTTTCTCTGCCAGCTGACATCGGCGACCTCCTGGAGCAGTTAGTGGAGGAGATCACAGGCTCCTTGTCAGGCCCAGCCAAGGACTTCTACCAGCGGGAATTTGATTTCTTTAACAAGATCACCAATGTGTCTGCTATCATCAAGTAAGTGGCATCAGTCCTGGCTTGTGGGAATTGCATGGAGGGCCCGCACTGGTTCTAATGAACAGCCAGGGTTGGGAATCACTGCCCTGGCAATTCAAGTCTCTTGAAAGTATAGCAAAATGCACAGCCATGCAAATTTCAGAAAACATATCTTTCATTCTAGATACTGTCCCCTAACTTGAAGCCACTCTGCTCTCTCCAAGTTTTGAAGAGTGTTAGGAAAACCAGACTCATTTGTAACTCCCAATGTTGTTTTATTGATTTACCTCCTGGGCCATCCATTTGTGAGGGCTCATGCCATCCTGGGGCATCTGTGGCACTGCCAGTTTATGTGGGACGGGGCCCTGGAGTCAACTGGCCAAGTGCCTGGGAGAGGCCCTGGCAGGGGGAGCACTGGCTTCCTGTTTTCTCAAGTGCCTCATTCCGTGGGCTGTTCCCTGGCACCTTGGTCACCAAGTGACCTAGGCTGTGTGCCCTGAGGCCCTTTTCTGGGCCTGGTACTAAGTAGAGCGGTGATGCAGCAGCTTCTAGCCCGCAAAAATAAAGGAGTGGGAGGTGGTGTTTCCTGGGCATCATGTCAGGCACCTGATTCCACTTTACCCTGTCATCCTCATCCTAGGGATGCAGAAAGACAAAGGGGCCTGCCCAAGGTCATGCTGCAAGTAAACAACAGAGCCAGCACTTGAGCATAGACCCCAGAGCCAACTGTGTCCCCTGTGTGCCTCTGACAGCAACATACACACACCCCACACAGGCAAGGGGCAGTGACAGCCAGAAAACTCCACCCTGGTCCAGGAAGAACTGGTCTAGCAGAGCCTTCAGTAGTAGCTAGAACTACGAGGAGAGGAAAGGAGAATCAGACAGGAGGGGCTCTGGGCTGTCCCCCAGAAGCCCCAGAGGCCAGTTCCTGCAGAGACAAAGCCAAGCATTTCTGTCCTGTTTCTCAGGCCCTACCCTAAAGGCGACGAGAGAAAGAAGGCATGCCTGTCGGCTCTGTCTGAAGTAAAAGTGCAGCCTGGTGAGCAGGATGAGATGGGCCTCTTCCTGTGGGTGGGCAGTGTGGGTAGGCACCGGGATCAGGGAGGCGGCCAGCCCACATGAGCCTGGGCCCTGGGGCACTGGTGTCCCTCTCCATAATCTGCCCCTGGTGAGCTGAGAGCTACTTCTCAGCAGATACTCTTTATCTTCCTTGTTGCTTTCTGTTTTTCTTAAAGCCCAGACACTGTCCTTGGCAGCCATGATTCTAGAAATTTCCTGAACTCCAGTGGAATAGGAGCAACACAGGCTGCACAGACTGTGGGCATGGGTGGGAGTGTCACAGGTGTACTGGGCTGAGGGTGCCCACACTGGCTGACCTTTCCTTGACCCTTGTTGAGCCACCTGCCCTGCCCAGTGTAAACAGTAGCTCAGCTCAAAGAAGCTCGACGTCCACACAAGCTGCAGTTTCCCTGGTCAGCAGGCTCCCAGACCCTTGCAGCCCATGCTGCCGGGTCTTGTCCTGGAGGCACTGGGAAGCCAGCCAGGACTCCAGGGCAGAGCAGTGATTGTGCTTCTGGGAGAGAGACCAGAACTGGCCAGGGAAGGACGGTGTGAGGGCATTGAGGGAACAGCATGTTCCTTCTGCCCCTCCTTCCCCTGGTGGCAAAGCCCACCTGACCCCACAGCAAGGCCTCGCTTTGCTTCCCAGGAGTCCCAGGACTTCCTGTGTCAGGGCCTCTCCTAGAAGCCCACTCCCTAGCCAGGATCTTTCCCCCGCTTCCTGGGTCTCAGGGAGCACACCCCAGCCCCCCAGGGGAACTGCCAGTTCCTTGGCCAGGAATAGGCTTTCTCTTGTCCTCCCTACTTGACATGTGTGCTGAGAGAGGGGAGCTACAGCCAGTGGGTGAGTGTAAGAACTGAGGGTGTTCCAGGTAAATGGAGGCAGGGTAGAAAGCTCCTGCACATGCCCTGTAAGAGCAGGCAGCTCCCCACCTGGCACTGGTCGGCCAGTGGAGCCCCGAGGAGCAGTGTGCTAAGTCTGTAAAGCTGAGTGTTGGTGTGTCCTCCTGGAGAAGTGTCTCCTGGGAGGTGGCAGCTCCTTTGTTAGATATCAGGAAGGGTCCAGGAAAAGACCACAGATCAGGGAGGATGGACCTGTAATGGCCACAGGATAAAATATCGGTGCCTCAGATGAGGACCTAGAAGCCCCATCTGGGGGCAGGGAGTCATCTTGGGGCTCCCTGTAACTTCGCCCTCTGTCCCTGCACAGGCTGCTACCTGCCCAGCAACCCCGAGGCCATCGTATTGGACATCGACTACAAGTCCGGGACACCCATGCAGAGGTGAGAGGCCGCCTGTCTTTCGGCAGTTCCCTTGCACAAAGTTCTCATTTGCTCCAGCACCCATGTTCCTTCTGTTGTTTTGCAGTGCTGCAAAAGCCCCGTATCTGGCTAAGTTTAAGGTGAAACGATGTGGTGTTAGTGAACTCGAAAAAGAAGGTCAGTGAAGAAACTCTGACACGGTTTGGGATCTAAGTGTTTTCTCTGGATGATGCCAGTTTTAGGGGGCATATTTAGTTTATTACCAGCTCCCTGTGAAAGATGACCTCCATCCACGCTGGGTCTGAGCCCTTGTTTAGGAATGGCACAGAGCTTATATATGGTGACAGAGACACCTGGAGACCGGCCCCAGGTCAGCCATTGAGTCCAGGAGGCACCTTCCTGAGGCTGAGTAGCCCAGAGCTTTGGGGGGTGCCATGCAGGTTACACAGCCTGGGTGGCTTCACCAACAGAAATTTATTCTCTCACAGTTCTGGAGGCCAGAAGTGCCACATTGGGGTGTCGGCCAGGCCGTGCTCCTTCTGAAGATGGGTAGAATCTGTTCCGTGTATTTCTCCCAGCTTCTGGTGGTTGCTGGCAAGTTTTGGTGATGCTTGGCATCTTCGTCATTCCGACCTCTGCCTCTGTCTTCTCAAGGCTTTCTCCCTGTGTGCCCATGTCCAGATTTTCCTGCTCTGATAAGGGCACCAGTCATTGGATAAGGGCCCACCCTAACCCTCAGTAACTTGACTACATGTGCAAAGATACTATTTCCAAAAAAGGTCACATTCTGCAGTTTTGAGTGGGCATGAATTTTAGAATAGGTGTGGTCCCCTGCCAGTATGGGGACATGCCTTCCATGGCCTTCCCTGCACTCTGGCCCCCAGGTCCTCCCAGGCACCCCAGGATGCAGACAGACACACACCTCTGCCCCCCAGTTCATAGTGCCCTCTGCTGATCCCAGGCACACCTGGGTCCCCATTTCCAATGAAAAAGGGGCTCTATCTTCAGTTCCATCTAAGCCTAAACATTCTTCAGAAGAGATCCCTGGCCTCGTGGCTCCATCTGCTGACCCCAGTTGTCTGCTGGGCCTCATTTGGCCTCCTTGGGGCTTTGCAGAGACAATCCCCAAGATTCCCAGGGTTCCAGGCAGGTGAGCAGGACTTGCCCTGGCCCCGAGGGCCTCTCCCTGCCTCCAGGCTAACTGGCTTCCTCTCCACCGCCCACACACAGGTCTTCGGTGCCGCTCAGACTCTGAGGACGAGTGTGGCACACAGGAGGCTGATGGCCAAAAGATCTCATGGCAGGCGGCCATCTTCAAAGTGGGAGATGACTGCCGACAGGTAGTGAGTGGGGCCAGGCCTGCCCTCTTCCCAAGGCTCCGGGTGCATTTAGGGGTCACACCTCACATGCTGAACCACAATCTTTGTTTCCCACATTGGGTTGAGGTGCCACAGAGGAAACCAGGGCTTTCTGCCAAACCCAGGGGTCTCTCCAGCAGCTCCCACCCACTGCCCATCCCCTGGCCGCCCAGAGGGAACTGCCTTGGAGGACAGGCACTCCTGACTTGCATCCCCCACTAGACAGCATGGCCTTAGTCTAGCCCGGTGCCCAGTGGTCAGAGCCCAGCCCAGCATGGTATGCAGTGAGGCCAGATGCTCCAGACTCCTGCTTGGCCATGGCCTCCCTTTCTCTCCTTCCCTCTCTCCTTCCCTCTCTCCTTCCCTCTCTCCTTCCCTCTCTCCCTCTTCACTGGCAGGGCTGCTAGCAGTCATGTGGACTAGAGCACAGGAGGCGGCCAGCTGACCACCCCTTGTTTCCCTGGTCTCCAGGATATGCTGGCCCTGCAGATTATTGACCTTTTCAAGAATATCTTCCAGCTGGTTGGCCTGGACCTCTTTGTCTTCCCATACCGGGTGGTGGCCACCGCCCCTGGGGTAAGTTCCCAGGAGCCCAGGGGGTGTTCCCGATGCCTTAGGCCAAGACAGGTCCTGCCTGCAGGCCTCAGCACCTGGCCCTTCCTCTCCAGTGCGGAGTGATTGAGTGCATCCCCGACTGTACCTCTCGGGACCAGCTGGGCCGCCAGACGGACTTCGGCATGTATGATTACTTCACGCGCCAATATGGGGACGAGTCCACCCTGGCCTTCCAGCAGGTGACCAGCGGGGCAGCCCCCAGACCAGAGGTTGCTTGTGCTCTCCATCCCACCATTCCCAGCACTGCTTATGGGCCAGCACCCTGCTTCCCACTTTCCCTGCTTTTCTGAGTCCTTGTACGTTTGGGGGTAAAACAAGGGCACCTCATAACCTTCTTTGGGATTCAAAGGAACCTTGAAATGGACTCCCCAGAAGAAAGCAAATTCGTGGGTGTGGGAGGAAGGGGCTAAACCCCTAAACCCCCAGACACAGTCACTTGTCACTCCTGTTCCCAAGATCTGGCCTGCTGATTTGGGCTCTACCTCCAAGGCTAGAAACAAGAGCCCAGAGAACACCTGTAGGCCCTGGGGTCCCAGGAACAAGGCAGGAAAATGCCCAAAGGTCCTGGGAGGTGCAGCCTTAGGGCCATCCGTGAGCACCTGGGCCCTCTCCACACAGGCTCGCTACAACTTTATCCGGAGCATGGCTGCCTACAGCCTCCTGCTGTTCCTGCTGCAGATCAAGGACAGGCACAACGGCAACATCATGCTGGACAAGAAGGGCCACATCATCCACATCGGTCAGCCAGCTCCCAGAGCCACCCTCCTCCTCTCCCTTCACCCCCTAGAGCCCAGGGCAGGACACCAATCCCCATCCCACAGAGGAGCCAAGCATGCTCAGGTCACCCAGCCAGTCAGGGTTCAAGTCCAGCTTTGAGACCAGAGCTGTTGGCTACTAGGCTGTGGGGGTGAGTAGCAGCGGTACCACAGTGCATGGGGCACTCTGGGGTTGAAAACTGGAACCAGGGAGAGCACAGCTCATCTAGCCCCGGGGCCAGCCTCATCTCCGCTCCAGCCTGGCTCCCCACCTCCATAACCTCTTTTCTCTCCTGCCTGCTGTCACCCCCCCGCTCCACTGCCCCTACCATCTCCAAGAAAACATGGCCTATGGCCAGCTTGTGGGGTGTAGGGAGCCTGTGGCTCCAAGCCCTGGCTGAAGCACGCCCATATCTCTGCTCTGTCATCTGATCTTGTCACGAATGGCTTTGGGGGTTTTGCAGACTTTGGCTTCATGTTTGAAAGCTCACCGGGTGGCAACCTTGGCTGGGAACCAGACATCAAGCTGACTGATGAGATGGTGATGATCATGGGGGGCAAGATGGAGGCCACACCCTTCAAATGGTTCATGGAGATGTGTGTCCGTGGCTACCTGGCCGTGCGGTGAGCCCCAGGGAGGGGCCAGTGGGGGTACCGAGACAGTGGGGAGGAGGGTGGTCAGGCACCAGTCCTGGGTGCCGCTTGTCCTGCAAGATCCCTCAGAGGTCCCACGGGGCCGTCTCAGGCTCCTTTGTGGATCGAGGGACTGCCGTTCAGAGAAAGCAAGGCAGGTTCGAGAGGATGCCTGCTGGTCCAGGCAGCTTGGGCCTTGCCTTCCCATCACCACTCTGCCCACCTGTGCCAGTGTCTCTGCTCTGGGTGTCAGTGCTCCGGGTGTCAGTGTCCACATTTTGTAGTCTCCTGGGTGTGGCCTTGCCTGGCAACACCTTGGGCTCCTCACTGTGAGCACGCCATTCACCCCTTCACCCAAGCGTGAGCATCTGCCACCTCCCAGCTGCACCCTGAAGACTTACTGTCTTGGCTTCAGAGTGTCACAGAGCCAAGGCCACACAGCAGCCTGGACTCCAACCCAGAGTCTGTTGGAGCCTATGTCACGCCCACTCAGTGCACCTGCCCCACGAGAAAAGGAGGGTCAGGGTATGTTTGCCCTGCATGCCTGCGCTTCCTCAGCCAGGCACAGAAACCATGGCCAGAGGCCTCAGGTGGGCAGACCGGGACAGGATGCTCAGCCCATTCAAGGATGTGTGAGCAGCCCCCACCTGGCAGCTGCAGGGAGGTGGGCCGACACGTGCAGCTGTTGGGTGGTGGCTGGGCTGCAGGAGTGCAGGCAAGGCCACCCTGCTCAGGCCAGCCTCCTTCCCCTTCCCTCCCTGTCTCTCCACAGGCCCTACATGGATGCAGTTGTCTCTCTCGTCACTCTCATGTTGGACACGGGCCTGCCTTGCTTCCGTGGCCAGACAATCAAGCTCTTGAAGTAGGTCCTGGGCAGATGCGCAGGCCATTTGGGGGGCAGTTGTCCCCTCAAGGTGGGAGCCTCTCAAGTGCTGGTAAATGTGATCATTATCAAGGCCAAGCGCTCTCCTCAGAACCCCAGAGCAGACAGGGTTCCTGGTGAGGCGCTGTCACTGCACCAGGCTGCAGATGTTCCAGGTATCCCTTCATTTCTCAAGGATGCAGTGCCAGGCCTTACCTCCAGCCTGAGGCTGCAGCGGCTTAGCCCTAGGCTCTGCTGGGGAAGGGGAGAGGCCCTCCAGAGCCAGCTGGGAACAGTGCCCCTCCCCCTTACAGCTATTCCCAGGAGGGAACAAATTCCCACAAATGCTAAGTGGTCTGTTAGCAAGACCGCATCCCACGGGAGAGTAGCCTAGAGGGAGCAGTTTCCACAGGTGGCAGGGGACAGCCCTGACACAGCCCTCGCCCCCCAGGCACAGGTTCAGCCCCAACATGACCGAGAGAGAGGCTGCAAACTTCATCATGAAGGTCATTCAGAGCTGCTTCCTCAGTAACAGGTGAGTCTCCCCCTTCCACTTTCCCCTCCGGAGCCTGCTGCCACACACCAATGTTCTCCAGGCACCTTGCGTGGGGCCACGCCTGGGCCAAAGTGACGAAGATGCTGCTGTCCCAGGGTACTCTGTACCACAGCTCCTGAAGGGAGCCCTCATGGAGTGACAGGGTACTGGGTTAGAGGGGCCAGGGATATGCTGAGGGGAACACCCAACAGAGGCCTAAAGGCCAGAAACCGTGCCCACCTGGGACCCAGCCTGCGAGGCCAAGCAAGCTGCTGGTGCAAAGGGCATGCAAGGAGGCGAGCACAGCCCAGTGGGCTGGCTGAGGAGCAGAAGAGGCCTCAGCCCCACCCCTGCTTCCCCACACCTTCCTCACGCTGCCGCCTGGGCAGTGACAGGTGGCCCAGGGTGGAGACAGGCCAATTGGCCATTATGATAGTGGAGCCATGAGAAGAGGTGGGTTCCAGTTCTGAAGGCAGAGCGGCTAAGCACCTGGGCAGTCGGGGAGCCAAGCTTCCCCTCTGGGAGGTGCAGACATGGAACCCAAGGAAGACGGCGAGCCGGCTGGGGTGGGCCTAACAGGAGCAGAGGAACGGGAGGCAGCTCAAGGGCAAGCATGAGGAACATGACAAGAGGGGTGTAAAAGGCAGGACGAGGGAGGTCTCCATTGTTTTGTTGGCAGAGTAGGACGGGCGTGGGTTGCAGGGTGTGACAGGAGGAGAATGAGCTGTCATTTGCATGCCACGTGGCAGGCCAGGGGGCAGAGTCAGTCACTATGTCTGGGGACACGGAATATCTTTGGGAATCTCTTAGTCCAGCTACTACCAGAGTGTGGGGCAGAGTGGTGTTTGGCTGAGGAGGCCCAGGAGGAGACAGCAGAAAGGAGCTCACACAGTCATTGTCACAGGTGGGGAAAGGAGTGTCCCTAGAAGAGAGGCTGGCAGGGAGGCTAGAGGGTCTGCGATTTTGCATTTGCACCTTCAGAGAGGAGAAAAGGGGCACTTCCCCAATGCAGCTCTCCAGGCAGACATGAAGGACGCAGCGGGGAGAGGGACCCAGACCCGAGACAGTCTCCTTACAGCCTCCCTCCACTCTCCTTCCAGGAGCCGGACCTACGACATGATCCAGTACTATCAGAACGACATCCCCTACTGAGGGTGGAGCTGGACCAGCTATCATGGCCGCCCCCCAACCATCCCACAATCATAGAGCTGAGAGAGCACAGCCCCACCCTGGCTGCTGTGCGTGGTCAAAGGGGGTGAACTGCTGGTGGCCCCGTCATTCCATCCATTGGAATTATTTTTATAGGACAAATAAGACAAAAGTCCACCATGCAGAGCCTGGCAATCCATTCCTTCCTAGTGTAACCCACATGTGACACGTGAGACTGAGATGACTGACAATCCTCTGGCGACACTCTCTGCATGGGTGTGAATAATTCGTTTGCACTGGACACATTCCCAACACATTCCCTAGGTACATGAAGTATTTTCTTGTATATAAAAAATTATATTCAACTTAAGATTTAACCAATGTGAACAAAATAAAAACCAGCAAAAGTGTGGAGTGCCAGGTGTACCTTCAGCTGAGGGGTGATTCCTGGATATGCTGGGAAGGCAGCAGGGCAGTGTTCCCTCTCCCACCCAGAGTGCAGCCCACCAGGAAGCCTCTAGGGGCCCAGGTTAATGCACTTCACAACTGACTCATCACAGCGCAGATGCACCAACAATCACACTGCATTTTCCTGAACTGCTCTGTTCCGGCTCCTGTTAAAGGCCACCCAACCGCCCATCCGTGTCTCTTGCCAGCACAGGTGTGGCTCCATGTCCTGCCTCTGCTCCAGGACTCAAAAACCTTTGTGCAGCCAGCCCCCAACAGCCACCTACTCCCACCCACTGTGACCCTCTAAGCAGATAGGAAGACCCCAAACTAAAAGAAGAGGATGACACAGGGCAACTAGAAATGTCACTAAAGTTTAAACAGCATTTTTAACTTTAAGCAGTAGATCTAGATGAAGAGAAAACCAGAGAACAATGAAATTACCAAAATAAAGCAAAAGGGGAAGCTGTGAAGGAGAAGCTCCAGTCAGCTTCCAGTGGGATTCCAGAGTTGGTGATAAATACTCAGCTTCAGGAAGCACAGTTGAGTCCTGAGCAGTATATTCAAAAAAAATATGGGGTGCCTGGTTGGCTCAGTCAATAGGTAGAGCATGCAACTCTTGATCTCAGGGTTGTGAGTTCAAGCCCTATGTTGGGTGTGGAGCCTACTTAAAAAAGAAAAAAAAAAAGTATGAAAAAGCCAATTATGTAAGTTAAAAAATTCAAAAGGGAATGCCCGGATAGATTGATTAAGCGTCCAACTCTTGATTTGGGCTCATGTCATGATCCTGACGGGCAGGGACACTGTCATGATCATGTCATGATCTCACGGTTCATGCCCCATTCCTCATGCAAAGCCTGTACAAAAAGCAGTCTACAGGGGCACCTGGGTGGCTCAATCGGTTGAGTGTCCGACTTCGGCTCAGGTCATGATCTCATAGTCCGTGAGTTCGAGCCCTGTGTCAGACTCTGTGCTGACAGCTCAGAGCCTGGAGCCTGCTTCAGATTCTGTGTCTCCCTCCCTCTTTCTCTGCCCCTCCCCTGCTTGCGCTCTCTAAAATAAACGTTTAAAATATTTTCAATAATAAAAATATAAAAAAAAAAATTTAAAAAGATACCAGAAAATAGGGTGTAATTTGGAGAAAGATCAACCAGAACATAAGGGTGGGGAGAGCATAGAAAAAGCAGGATATAAACACATTGTAAAATGGTAGAAATATATTCAAACATAGTAGAAATATTTCAAACCACACTCCTTGAAAAGACTTGTCAAATTGGCCTTAAAAAGGAAGTCAAATGCAACATACACAGTTCTGGCATTATGGCAAACTATAGATCTTGAAAAATTAGAAATGCTATTTATAATACTGGGCAGAAAATCTAAATCTGTGAGCTGACAAGAAAATAAGGTCTCGGGGCGCCTGGGTGGCGCAGTCGGTTAAGCGTCCGACTTCAGCCAGGTCACGATCTCACGGTCCGTGAGTTGGAGCCCCGCGTCGGGCTCTGGGCTGATGGCTCAGAGCCTGGAGCCTGTTTCCGATTCTGTGTCTCCCTCTCTCTCTGCCCCTCCCCCGTTCATGCTCTGTCTCTCTCTGTCCCAAAAATAAAAATAAACGTTGAAAAAAAAATTAAAAAAAAAAAAAAAAAAAAAGAAAATAAGGTCTCTTTAGAGACTGAAAACAAATTTAAAGATCTTAACTGGTGGTGGAGGAGAGGGGGCCGAATAAATCTGTTGGTTGAGCATCTGACTCTTGATTTCAGCTCAGGTCATGACCCAGGGTGATGGGATCAAGTCCCACATCAGACTCTGTGCTGAACATGGAGCCCTCTTGGAATTCTCTCCCTCTCTCTCTTCCCCTCTTGCCTACTCTTTTTCTTTAAATAATAATAATCTTAACAGGGGTGCCTGGCTGGCTCAGTCAGTAGAACATGCGATTCTTGACCTCAGAGTTGTGAGTTCAAGCCCCACATTGGGCGTGATGCCTACTTAAAAAATAAAAGACCTAAGTTCTATAAATCAGTCTTAAGAACAATAATATCCCTGTTTTGATGACATTGGTGACTAAAGACCAACCCAAGAGCCTGATGCCTCTGAGGAGTTTATTAGGGAAATTTGGTCTACACTTGGGATAGGGTATACTAGAAATAAAGCCATGCCCCAAGGACCAGGAACTTCCTTGATGTGTTTGCAAAAAACCCATCCTGCTTATAGGTGAGCACTGGGTGCCTCTGAGATAAAGAACAAGGTATACACGTGCCTGCTGCCACCACCCCATAAGACCTTGTGCTGGAGGCCCTAGTCAGCCCAGTCAAGCAATAAAAGGAAACAGTTTAAGAATCTGGAAAGGAAAAACAAAACTCAGAAGTGGAATTTGTGTACGTGAAAATCCAGATAATCGATAAATATCTATAGTCAAGGTGATAGGATACAGATTCATATACAAAAGTCAAGTTGTGTGTGTATGTGTACAACGTATATCTCGCAACAAAAGAAAACCGTATCATTTAGAGTTGGATCCTAAAACATCAAATATCAGAAAATAAATCTAATGAAAGAAGAAATACTGAAAAGTACAATTGTTGAGAGAAGACCTAAACGAATAGAGTAACATAGTCATGGATTGGAAGATTCAACATCCCACAGATTATTCTCCCCAAATCGATCTATAGTTTCACTGCAAATACCAAAATCCCAGAAAGTTTTATGGTGGAAACTGGCACATCTAAAATGTATATGGGAAGGGCGCCTGGGTGGCTCAGTTAAGCGCCCAACTCTTGATTTCAGCTCTGGTCACGATCTCAGGGTTGTGGGATCGAATCCCATGTCGGGCTCGATGCGGGTCTGGATCCTGCTTGGGATTCTCTCTCCCCCTCTCTCTCTACCCTCCCCCTGCTCGTGCTCTCTCTCTCAAATATTTTTTAAAAATTATATGGGGGGGCGCCTGGGTGGCGCAGTCGGTTAAGCGTCCGACTTCAGCCAGGTCACCATCTCGCAGTCCGTGAGTTCGAGCCCCGCGTCGGGCTCTGGGCTGATGGCTCAGAGCCTGGAGACTGTTTCCGATTCTGTGTCTCCCTCTCTCTCTGCCCCTCCCCCGTTCATGCTCTGTCTCTGTCCCAAAAATAAATAAACGTTGAAAAATTAAAAATAAAAATAAAAATTATATGGGAATACAAAGGTCAAAATACAGCTATTACAATCTTAAAAACCAACAAGCCTAGATATCGAGACTTATCCATAAGCTACAGTAGTTGAGACAATGTGGTTTACAATGGAAGAGAAGTCCAGGAATAGACCCACATACATAAAGACATTGCAGGGCAGTAGGGAAAGAATAGTCTTTTCAATAATGGTGTCACATCAACTGGATATCAGTATAGAAAAACAAATATAATCCTCACTGCCTGTGTCACATCAGACATAAAAATTCCAGGTGAAATGTAGAGCTGAATGTTCAAGGTAAAGTTTAAGACTTTTAGGAAAAAAATACAGAAGAGAAAATACAGGCTTGATGACTTTGGGACACACAAAGATTTCTTAGAACCAAAACCAGCACTAATCATAAAAGGAAAAAAACTAATTTCAACTATCTGAAAAGGGACGACAGGGGTGCCTGGCTGGCTCAGTCGGTAGAACATGTGACTCTTGATCTTGGGGTCATGAGTTCAAATCCCACGTGGGGTGTAGAGATTATGCAAACAAATCAGCTTTTAAAAAGTATTAAAAAAAAAAGCATGCCACAAACCTGGAAAGATGTCTGCAGTACATGTATCTATTCAAAGGACTTCTATAAGAAACTACTAAAAATCAGTTAAGACACAAACTAGAAAAATGGACAAAGAGCTGAAGAGGCATTTCACAAAACAGATTATCCTGAGCCATTGAATAATAATAAAAGGTGTTCAGCTTAAAATGCAAGTTAAAGCCACAACGTGATACCTACTAACCCACCTGCACGTCTGAAAAGACAATATCAGGTGTCGTGAGCATGTGGAGCAACCAGGATGCTCCAAAGCTGCTGGTGGATGTGCAAGCTGCTACAACCACTTTGGAAAACTGACGTGTCCACTAAAGCTGAGAATCTCCTACTCTATGACCCAGTAATTCCATTCCTACATAGGTACTGAACAGGTGCAAAACCTGTACACCAAAAGACACAAATAGGAATGTTCTGAGGTGCACTATTCATAACCAAAAACTGTAACTAACCAAAATGTCCTTCAACAATAAATAACTGTGGTTATTTGTGTGATAGAATAAAATGCAATAGAAATACAGGAACAGGGCAACTGTCAGTATGGACTACTCTACTCTTCTAGTATAGCAAACTAGAAAAAAGAAGAAACATCTCCAATTTGATAAAGATCATCTGAGAAAAAAACTCACAGCTAACATGTTAACGATGAAATATTCAAGACGTACCCCCCCCCCACCCCAAGGTCTGGAGCAAGACACGAGTGCCCTGCCCGTTATCACTACTTCTAATAGCATTGTACTGGGGGAGAGTGTGGCCAGTGCAGTAAGGATAGTGGTTGATAGATTGGAAAGGAGAAAGAGAAACCATCCTGCTCATGCACAATAACATTGTCTATAAGGTCCTGAAGAATCTACAGAAAAGCTCAGGGAACTAAGGGGGTTCAGCAATATCGCAGTACACAAGGTCAATATACAAAGGTCAGTTGTATTTCTATATGCTACCAATGAGCAGTTGGAAAATGAAATTTTAAAAAATCTTCACCATTTTTAATAGCATTCAAAAACATAAAATACTGAGGGGCGCCTGGGTGGCTCAGTCGGTTAAGCGTCTGACTTTGGCTCAGGTCATAATCTCACAATTTGTGGGTTCGAGCCCTGCATCGGGCTCTGTGCTGACAGCTCAAAGCCTGGAGCCTGCTTCAGATCTCTCTCTCTCTCTCTCTCTCTCTCTCTCTCTCCACCCCTCCCCTGCTTGCACTCTCTTTCTCTTTCAAAAATAAATAAACATTTTTAAAATTTTTTTTTAATTTTTGGGGCATCTGGGTGGCTCAGTTAAGCATCTGACTTCAGCTCAGGTCAGGATCTCATGGTTTGTAGTTTCGAGCCCTGCGTCAGGCTCTGTGCTGACAGCTAGGAGCCTGGAGCCTGTTTCAGATTCCATGTCTCCCTCTCTATCTTTCCCCTGTTCACTGTCTCTCAAAATAAATATTAAATTTTTTTTAAAAGTTAATTTTTTTTAATTTTTAAAACAATTTTAAAAAATTAAATATCTAGGGCTAAAAGTAAAGATGTGCGAGACCGTCACACTAAAAAAATACAGATCATTGCTGAGAGAAGTAAAAACTGGACAGAGACATCATGTTTGAAGACTAGAAGACTGAAGTCCCTGCAAATTGATCTCTAAATTCGGTGCATTCACTTCCCAGACATTTTTATGAGAATTGACAAGCCGAGTCTAAAATTTCTACAGACGTGCAAAAGATCCTCACATCATAAACCATAGTTAAGTCTGAAATGGACTGGAGGTTGAAATGTGAACTAAGATACCATGCAAGTGGTGCCTGGCTGGCTCAATCAGAGGAGTGTCTGACTCTTTTTAAAAATTTTTTTCAACGTTTATTTATTTTTGGGACAGAGAGAGACAGAGCATGAACAGGGGAGGGGCAGAGAGAGAGGGAGACACAGAATCGGAAACAGGCTCCAGGCTCTGAGCCATCCGCCCAGAGCCTGACACGGGGCTCGAACTCACGGACCGCGAGATCGTGACCTGGCTGAAATCGGACGCTTAACCGACTGCGCCACCCAGGCGCCCCAGGAGTGTATGACTCTTGATGTTAGGGTCAAGAGTTCCAGCCCCCACATTGATCATAGAGATTACTTGAAAAAATAATAAGAAAACTATGCAAATGTTAGACGACATGGGTAAGTTTCCTCAATAACCTAGAAGTGAGGAGAACTTTCCTAACCAAAATCCAGAATCAATACAGGCAGGTACAATGTTACAACCAGTGTATGGATAGCAAAAGAAACACCATGAACAAAGTAAAAGACAAACAGTAAAGATCTCAAAGTGAAAATGCCAACCGAGGAAGAAGAAAACCCTACAATCCTACATTTTTCAGATACGCAAATGATATGAGTAGTTTACAGAAAAAGAAAGGTAACTGGCACTTAAATATAAAAATATCCTTAACTTTGGGGTGCCTGGGTGGCTCAGTTAGTTAAACATCTGACTCTTGATCTCAGCTAAGGTCTTGGATCTCAGGGTCGTGAGTTTGAGCCCCACACAGGGCTCCTTAACCTTGATAATAAGATAAATGCATATTAAAACTGCACTGAAGTGCCATTTCTCACCTCTCAGACTGACAAAAATCCCCAGTGTGACAACAGGGGACATATCCAGTGATGGTGGGAATGGAAAGGGCAGGTCTCCAGCACTATCCTGTATGGAGCCAGCCTTGACCCACAATCCCATTTTTAGGAATCCATCTCAAAGACTATCTGGAAAAATACAGAAAAGTGTTAGCAGAAGGCTCCTCATTGAGTTATTGATGTAATATAGCAAATCATGGGAATCCACCCATGTCATTGCAGTTCAGTAAAGGACACCACTTCTCTGACATTGCTCAGAGCCAGGTGCTAAAAGAGGAGCAGAGAAGTCCATGTGTTCACCTAAGAAGGGAACAGGTTGTGACTGGGAAGAGGGAAGAGGTTGTGACTGGATATATTTCACTTAGCTAAGGGGAAAAAAGAAGAGTCCATTAAAACAATCAAATGTTTCCTCTAAGGGAATGCAGGCAAGAGGGTAGAGGGCACAGGGATAAAAGCTAGACTTCCCCAAAACATCTTCTTTCATGGATTTGATTCTGTAATTATAAACTATAAAAAATAAAGACAAATATAAATAAAAAACTTGGAAGAAAAAAATAACGCGATGCCTAAAAACTGAAAGCAAAAGAAAATCACACTCATGAAGATGGCTATTATTTTTTTAATTTTTTAAAGTTTATTTATTTAGAGAGAGAGAAAGCATGAATGCAGGAGAAGGAGAGAAACAGAATCCCAAGCAGGCTCTGAACTGTCAGCCTAGAGCCCTATGTGGGGCTCCACCTCACGTGAGATCATGACCTGAATGGAAGTTGGACCCTCAACCAACTAAGGCACGCATTTTTCCTTATTTTTAAAACTTAAACCAATGTTGGTGAGGATGTGGAGAAATCGGAACCCTTGTGATCTGCTGGTGGAAATGTAAAGTGCAGCAGCCACTGTGGAACAGAGTAGAGCAGGTCCTCAGAAAATCAAACACAGAAGTACTAATCGAGCAATTCCACTTCTGTGTACACACCCAAAAGCAGTGAAAGCAGAGACTCAAATATTTGTTCACAGAAGCATGATTTACCACAACCACAGGTTGGAAACAACCCAAATGGCCATCTATGCATGAATCAATAAACAAAATGGTTAGCAACAAAATGTTATAATGAATGGCTAAACAAAATGTTTACACCAATTAAAAGTATTAAAGGGGGGGCACCTGGGTGGCTCAGTCCGTTAAGCGCTGCACTCGATTTCTTGCCATGATCTCAAGGTTAGTGGGTTTGAGTCTGCGTTGGGCTCTGTGCTGACAGTGTGGAGCCTGCTTGGGATTCTCTCTCTCTGCCCCTCCCCCAAGCGTGCTCTCTCTCTCTCTCTCTCTCTCCCCCTCTCTCTCTCAAAATAAAATTATTTTAAAAGTAAGGTATGAGGGGCGCCTGGGTGGCGCAGTCGGTTGAGCGTCCGACTTCAGCCAGGTCACGATCTCGCGGTCCATGAGTTCGACCCCGCGTCGGGCTCTGGGCGGATGGCTCAGAGCCTGGAGCCTGTTTCCGATTCTGTGTCTCCCTCTCTCTGCCCCTCCCCCGTTCATGCTCTGTCTCTCTCTGTCCCAAAAATAAATAAACGTTGAAAAAAAAAATTAAAAAAAAAAAGTAAGGTATGAGAGGGACACCTGGTTGGCTGAGTTAAGCACAGGACTCCTGATTTAAGCTAACATCATCCGTAGTCTCACAGTTGGTGAGTTTGAGCCCTGTGACTGGCTGTGTGTTGACTGTGCAGAGCCTGCTTGGAATTCTCTCTCCCTCTCTCTCTCTCTCTCTCTCTCTCTCTAAAAATAGATAAATAAATTTAAAAAATTAAAAATAAATTAAAAAAAATAAGCCATCGTTTGAGAATATCTTTACAACTCCTAGGCAAGTGTCAAACACAACCAAGCCACCCAGGCACCCCAAGAATGAAATCCATTTAGGACACAGCACGTTAAGTCTTAAATTTGATAGAATTTTATACACAGGATTACATAAACAAATTTAACTCCCAAAAGACTAAAAAAAACACCAACAAATCAATAAGAAAACGATTATTTGGAGGCCACAGCAAAAACCTGTGTGCTGCGCCAGCAACAAGGAGATACACGGAACAATTTTACTACCAAAAAATGTAATGGGTAAAAGTAGGGCAAAATGAAACTCAAGGTTCATCATTTCCACTAAGCAGAGCATTTCACATGAGTAAAAAGACGAGTCCTCACAAAGACTGCAGTGGTGAGCTGCACGTGCACTGCCAGCAGGCCTGGGACTCCCGGAAAGCGGGGCGGACCACAGGAGAGGAATGCCCGGACCCGCACCGAGAAGAACCGACCCTGAAAAAAAACAAGAGGTACTGTGGGGAACTAAATCACCCCCAAGCAGCCGGGCCAGAGGAACCACGGATCTCCACGGAGAGGACTTGACCGGCCTGCTCCCCCAACCCCCAGGCTCACTAGCAGGGAAAAAGCAAGTTTAGCAAAAGATACTGGCCAACTTCCGAGTTGGCTCAGGCGTGGCAGCAGGGGCTGTAGGAAAGGGGACCCCTCCCGGGAGCTCCTTGGTGCGAGCCAGCCCAAGGCGCCGGTGTCAGACGAGGACGCACCCAGCTCACTCCCGAGTCGCGGGCTCCGCCGAGAGGCGCCCGGGACAGCCTCTGCAAACTTAAGCACCGCCTGGAAGGCCCAGCACCCTCTGAGCCGGAGGTGCCAGGGCCGCTGGGCCGAGCGACACATTACACCCCCCACCCCAGGAGTCTCCCCTCGGCCTCCCCCCAGGCGCCCAGAAACCACACAGGAGACAGAAGTGCTTAGTGCTTGTGGCCACGGCCGGCATGATACGCGTTAGGCGGGCAGCAGGCCGCGCGTGCGCAGTTGGAGCAGCGGGGACAGAGTGTAGCGCAAACCGCGGAAGGCTGCGTCCAAGTCGAAGCGCGGGAGCCCCCCGCGAAGGGCGGAGGGGTTCACCAGCATCAGGCAGAGCATAGGCAGCGCCAGGAAACCAAGCGGGAGCAACAGCAGCGTCTGCAGCGCGCCCAGAGCCCACAGCCTGCGGACCCAAGGACGGACGGACAGACGGGCAGTGGCGGGCAAGACGCCCAGCGCGCCCGCCGCCTGCCACTGGCTCACCTGAGGCCCGCTCCGCAGGTGCCGCCGAAAAGCCGCCTCTCCTACGGAAAGACGGAGCAGCGTCTAGCTCAGCGCCGGAGCGGAGGGCGCCGCGAGGTCCGAGTCTCTCAAGGAGCGGGAGGGAATCGTAGGGGACCAGTCTCCCGCAGGGCGGGTACGGGGGTTGCGATTCCGTCGGGGGGCGGGCCCTCGAGGGCAGGTGGGACCCCGTGGGTGTGGGTATCTCCCATGTGTTGGGTCCCGACTCCAGCGCGCCCCGCCCAGGGCCCGCGCTCACACAGTCAGCCTTGGCCACCTCTTCCATGAGCGAGCCCGCGCAGTCCTGCATCCGTCGAGGCTGGGAGTCGCACCTGCCGGGAAGGGCATCGAGGTGGACGATCTGCCTCGGTTCCACAGCCACCCCACCTTACCCCCACAGTCCTGAACCCCTTACAGTTCCGGGCCGCCCCTCGAGGCGTCCAGCGTAGCCGCCGCCTCCATCACCTTTCCCTGCAGCTCCTGGACGGGGGGGGGGGGGGGGGGGGGGGGGGGGGGAGTAAGGCCCCAGGACTCGCAGAGGAGATCTGGGGGTGGGGTGGGGCGGGGAGAGAGAGGAGCAGCTCTGGGGGTGGAGGAGTGGGAGCCACAGTGGAGTCGGAGGTGAGCTGCTCTTGGGACTGAGGGCGGTCGTACCTGCAGGACTCCGCTCTGCTCCTGAAAGCTGGCCCAAGCCTCCTCCGTCCGCTGCACGCCCTGGGATGTGGGGGGCCCTGATGAGACTTGGGATAATAACCCCTCTCCATCCTGCACCTGCCCAGGCTCCACCCACACTCGAAACCGACACTCTCCCTCAAACCCCAGCTTCGCTCGCACCTGCCGCAGGCCCTCGGCCTGCTTGGCGTGCTTGGCCTCCACCATCTCCAGTTGTTTCTTCCGACGGATCCAAGGAATGTCAGGAGCCCAGCACTCCCGGAACCCCACCCACGCGTCCGCTTGGCCCACCCCCGCCCCTCAGGGAGCTGCTCGCACCGCCGCTCCGGCATTGGGGGCCCCACCCAAACACCTGCAAAGCCATCAGTTGGGTCCCGAGTTGCTGTTCTGCGCGCTGTTGACTCAGTTGTTCCCCTCCGTAGTAGAAGAGCTAGGGATGGGTCTTGTGAGGACGGGGTTTGCGGGGCTTCAAGGGGCAGGGGATGTCCTTAAAGGCCGGGACAGGGTAAAAACCGGGGCGAGAACTACAACGGGACTTCCTAGGGGAAGCTAGAGACCAAGGCCGCCTCCTGACTGTACCTGACTTGACAGCTCCTCCCACTGCTCCTGCAGCTGCCGGTTGTGTTGCTCCTGTGGATAGGGTTGAGGGGGGCAGTCTGGGCCTCTCAGAGACCCCAGGCTCTGCTGCTGGCCCTACCTCAGTCGGGGCGGGGTCCCAGCATCGGAACGGCCCCACACTGGGTCCCGACCCTGCCCGGGTCCTATTTAGGGCCCCGCCCTCTCCGCAGGCATAGCCCCAGTCGAGGCCCAGGCCCCACCAAGTCTTGCTTATGCTGCTCCGCCGCTTCCAGCAGCGCGCGCGCGCGCTCCGCGCGCTCCCGCGCCGCCTCGCGCGCCTCGCCTCTCTGGGCCCGCGCCGCCTGGCTTCGCTTCCGCTGTAGGCTGCAGAGGGGAAACTGAGGCGGTGCCACCGAGGGAGGCGGCGGGTGTTCAGACTCCCGCAACCGCCGGGAAAGGCCAGTTACTAGTGAGGCCGAGGAAGCCCGCGCCGGGTCGCTGCACCCTCCCCTTCGTGGGTCCCCTGAGTAGATCTTTCAGGTCCCGCCGGCTTAGAGCGGAGGTTCGGGCCCTGCGGGGAGGCGTAACCGACGGGCCGGCCAGCCGCTCTGCCCAGGCCTGGGTGCCACCACCCGTAGTACTGACCCTCGCGCGCCCGCCTCGTCCCCATTGAGCCCCGCTTCCCGCGCACCTGCGCTCACGCTCCCGCAGGTCCTGCAGGCGCCCGGTGAGGCTCTCGCTCTCGGCCTCAAGCCCCCGCACTAGCTCCTCCAGCTCCTGCTTCCGTAGTCGCCCGTCGCGGTTGTCCTTCTGCAGCTGCAGCAGCAGCTCTCGTGACTCGGCCATGGTTTAGGGGCTCTGCCCCGCCGCCGCCGCCGCTGCTCGCCTAGGGAATCCGGCACGCGACCGGCGTCACAATGGGCGACAGGGGGCGCCCGAGCACAGCGCACCCTCCAACGCCCCCCACGCCCCCACGCCCCCACCCCCGCCCCGCCCAGAGCCGCGGTAGACGAGGGTCAGGCAGGATCACGCTTCGTCCCTCACGCAAAAAATGTTATGCAAGAGCCAAGATCAGATCAGTAAGGTTAATAAAATACTAATACCTAATGCAGAATAATGGAGACAACATTGGTTCCCCAATTGAAGATGGAACTTGCAAACTGGTCAGTTTTTCCTGTGGAAAAGACTTGGAAATATATATCAGGATCCATCAGATCTTTTGACCCAATTATTCCACTCCTGAAAATTTGGGGAATAATTAAAAAAGAAAAAACACTAGGCATTAAATGGTTCGTTAAAGGCTTTACAGTAATCACAAAAAGGAAACTTGTAATCATTAGTGTTCTGTTTAAAAATTAGGTGGCATGTCTAGAGATATCTCATCTAGTGAAAAAATATGATTTAGGACTTATGCTAAAATAACTATGATTACCAGGTAAATGGGCAAGATCTTTAAAGGAAGAAGGAGATGTTCTTAAAAGGAAGAAGGTTGAAGTTCCAACTCTTGATTTTGGGCTCAGGTCGTGATCCCAGGGTCATGGGGTAGAGGCCTGCGTTGGGCTCCACGCCGAGTGTGGAGCCTACTTGGGATTCTCTCTCTCTCCTTTTGCCCCTCTCCCCTGCTCGTTTGTGCTCTAACATAAAATTAAAACAAATATTTTTAGGGGCGCCTGGGTGGCTCAGTCGGTTGAGCATCTGACTTCAGCTCAGGTCATGATCTCACAGCTTGTGAGTTCGAGCTCCACGTAGGGCTCTATGCTGACAGCTCGGAGCCTGGAGCCTGATTCAATTCTGTGTCTCCCTCTCTCTCTGCCCCTCACTCACTCGCATCCTGTCTCTGTCCCTCTCAAAAATAAACAAACATTAAAAAAATTTTTTTTTTAACTTTTAAAAATGTAAAAGAATACAAAATCAAAAGTTCTTTTGCATGGCGTACAAAGTCTCAGGACAGGTGCTGGAGAAGAGAGCCGAGTCTCAGGTGCTGTTCGAAGATGGGCACCTGGCCACCAGTTCTGACCAGTGCCAACCTGCCCTATAGCTCGCTTGCCAGGAAAGGCGTCCAGGACTCTCCTGAAGCCAGGCTCATTCAGGGGGAGGGGAATGGCCCATGGTCCCAAGGACTCACCCAAGGGAAGCAGGTCTTGGCTTCCTGGTTAAAGCCCCTTCCCTGCACCGGGTTCCCTCATCTCCGGCCCCTCTCACTACAGCTGTTCCTCTTCCATCCCCTCTCTCCCTCGGAGATGTCACACAGTGTCCTGCAGTTGAGCCCTCCCCATGTGGTGATGCCCATTTGCCACCCTGAGGGGTGACCCCCTCCCCATGCACCCTCACCAGGAGGTTCACCACCAACACTGCCCCCATGGCCCCCCCAGGTAGTCCTGCCCCCTCTCCTCCAGCTGTTGTCCTAGAAACCTTGATGTTCTTGATGTCCTAGAAACCTGATTCATTGACCTCTCTCACCCTCCCTCCAGCCTATCCCCAAATCCTGGGGCCTGCTGCATGGCAAATTACTGCCCTGTCCGTCCACTTCCACTGTGAGGGGAGAAGCCACCTACCTCATCAGTGCTGTTATGAAGAATAAAGAAGCTGATGTTTGCAAAGCCCTTAGAACACATCTGGCACTAGTAAGTGACACAGAAACCCTTGTTAAATAAGTTTAAATAAAAAACAAGTTTCCAATTTCTGACCTCTTTTAAACATGTTCAATGCTATTCCTCCAGGCCGGATCATTCCAAAACTTCCTAAGTAGTCAGCCTGCTCCCACCTCATCTACCCACAGCAACCAGAGGTCAACTGCTCCCCCCCTGCCTCCAACACGCGCATACACACACACTCTCAGCTCTCTGGCAGCTTCCCACAAGTCCATGCCCTCACGGTGTTCAGCCTAGCCTGTTCTTCCAGGCAACCGGCCTCAGAGCCCAGGAATCTGTCCCCTACTGCTCCTTAGACTCACCTACCTACCACAGGGCCTTTGCACCTGCTCTTCCCCTTGCCCAGCCCTTTCCTCATGTCCTTCAACCCTCCCCGCAATTCCAGCTTCTTAAGAAAGCCTTTCTTGGCGACCCCACCCCAAATCACAACCTCCTACGGCACTTTTCCTGTGTCTACCCAGCATGGGTACCCACCTACAATCTGTACTGTGTCCTGCACTGGAATAGGAGCACAGCTAGGACAGGGCCTGGCACACAGAGTTGTTGAATGGGCATGTGGACAGGCCGTCTCCAGTGCAGAGATGTGGCATCTTGTCCAAGAGCGTAGGCCACAAACCAGCCATGACCCTGAAGAGCTGTGGCCCCAAACCACGTCCTTCCTCTGACCCCACAGCCTGCCCCTTGCTCATTTGCCAAAACCTGCCACACCCCTAGGCCTGCCTCTGCTTCCCTGAAAGGACACCCCTGGACCCTGGTGCCCCTGCCATTTTCCCGACCTGGCTGGGTCAGCTGCCTGGCACTGCAGCAGAGCAATAGCCCCAGCAGTACCTTGTGTCTCCTACCAAAGGACAGAGGCTGGTGAGCAGCTGCCTCCCTTGAGCTGCTCTTGAATGCTGCTGTCTGTGTTCCCCTAAGTGGACAGGCTATGTAGGGACATGGGAAGGTGAGATCCCAGGGGTTTTGCTGACAGTCCACTGGCATGAGCCAAGAAAGGGGACTGAAGACAGCGACGTTCACCTCCAGAGGCACGCAGCCTGGAGACTCCCACTGCAGGCTCCTGGTGCCTCCTGTCACTCCAAGATGGAAGCCACCACTTCTCCCTCACCCCCTCCATGGCTACCGCAGGCCCCTTGTGGCCACAACCAACTGTTCCACACACCTCTGCAGTAGCCTGTGGCCAAGGCGACAGTGCAATATGGACATGCAACAAGAAAGCTTGATGAGGAAGGTGGGGTGAGGGCAGGGAAGGCAGCCACCAAAGGGCCCCAGGACGGAGCCTCACCAGCTCCCCAGGTGGCCTGCTGTGGATGAGACGCCTTCACTGCAGGACATAGGGGCCCAGCAGGTGCCTGCTGAGGGCAGAGAGGATCTGAGTGAGCAAGGGCCTGGGCGCTGGGCTTACTGCCCTCAGAAGGAAAGGCAGACACTGAGGCCAGGAGGCCAAGCTTGCAGAGCCTGTGGTGTGGACAGAGGGCTGCCTGGCACCTTTGCGGCCACCTAAAGCTGCACATGGCACACCTCTGTTATGGGTTGAGTTATGTCCCCCAGAATCCCTAAGCTTGGAAGACCCAGCACCTCAGAATGTGACTGTATTTGGAGATGGAGGTCTTTAGAGGGGTAATTAGGTTAACATGAGGCTGTTAGGGTGTCCCCTAAGCCAATCTGACTGGGATCCTTATAAGAGGAAACGTGGACACAGACACTCACAGAGGGAGGACAGCCATCTACAAGCCAAGGAGAGAGGCCCCAGGAGAAACCAACTCCGTTGAGACATGGATTCAGGCCTCCAGGCTCCAGGACCATGAGAAATTACTGTTCAGCTCTGGTTTCTGTGGTGCTCTGTTATGACAACCTGAGCATGTGCATACACCCCTTTCCCTCTCCTGAGGATGGGCCAGGCCCACCGGTGGACAGAATGCTGGGGGTGGCCCCCCAAGCGCAGGGCCCACTTGGGGAGGCAATGGCAATGGTGGGAAGGTACACATTGCCGCAACACCCTGGGATCAGCCCAACTGTTTGATTTGGCTTTGGAGGTCCTTCCCCGCCTGGCTAGAGTCTGGGTGCCACCCTCCCCCACCACACACATCTCTCTGGCCACAAGAAAATTGCTTCAGTTCCAAAAATACACCGACTCCTCCTCCTGGCCTTCGTATATACTGTTGTGTCTGCCTGGGACACTCCCCCTAGCCCCCCACTGCCATTGCTTCTGGTTGCAGTCCCCTTCCAAGTGGCCTGACCCTCTCGAGAGCTACACAAGCCTCCTGTGGACACCGTCCCCCTCCCTTGTGAGTTCTGGGACGTGTTTCATCTCAGGTGATCCAGGGGCAGTACTACCATTTACCCCCAGGGTTGAGTTAACGCAAGAGCTAGTGCTGCTGAGCACTTGGTACAGTGCTGGCTATGGAGGACTCGGGTTAGCATTAGTTTTTATCTGCCTGTCGCCTTCACATGACTCAAGGATCCAAGAGGTCAGGGGCCATGTCCATGCACCATCAATGAACCCAGGACTCTGGGCCCAACACACAGTCTACTGTCCTGGGCTCCTCAGATGTCACATGGATGCACACCCACCTGACAGAGAGAAGCCAATGGTGACATTCCGTTGGTGCCGGCCCTGATCTCACACCAGGGATGCCTGCAGGTGGCAACCAGCTTTGTCGCCTGTGGCCAGAAAGAAGGGCTGAACATGAAATAGGTTAACACCAAGACTGTTTGTTGATATTTCCTAAACTCACTGGTCAGTGGCATTAGCAGAGACCAGTGCAGTGGGGAGGGGAGCTGCTTGCTCTCCTCCCAGAAGGCCAAGTGCCCAGGACAGGGGGTTCTTTATGGCTGGGCAGTAACTGGTAAGACTTCCAGCATCCCTGCCTCCTACACTGCCTGATGCTGAGGAAGACAGCCTGGGCCCCGAGGGTGGGTCAGCCTCCTATGCTGATGCCAAGGCCTGCCCAGCTTGCCTTTCCCAAGAATCAGACCTTTCCTCTCTGCCTATCTGGTTTCTACAGCATAGAGGCCATCTTTCAGCTTGTTGTAGGCAGAGGACAATCTGGGGCACGTGGCTACCTGTTCTCCCAGGGAGCCTGTGCTGACCACACTCCTCCAGCCAGCTGCTAGGTGACTGCCCTCCTTAGCGTGAGGTTTGTGCAGCTTCCAGGTTTAGGAAGGGTCCCCCACTGCCTCCCAGCAGGCTCCTTCCTCTTCAAGGCCCAGGGCTGTAGGAGGGCAGAGGCCAGCCTGTGCCAAGGGGGTGGTCAGAGCAGATTTGGTGCCAGGCCACTTTAGTGTAGGTCTCACACGTTCTCGTTCAGAGTGGATGTGCATATTACCTGCAGAGGACATGCAGAAGCACAGGTGGCACTTTGGAATCACCAACAGTAACGTTTCACAGCACACCTGAGACTCTAATGACACACCCTGGCTTTTACCAGGTTTGAAGAATGAACCATTCAAAAGTTTCCTGTACATTTGGTGTGCAACTTAGCAAATGCTCTCGTAGAAGGTCTTGTGGGAAACATTTCTTGAAATATTTAGCATCCAGGATACTTCCTCATGCACGAAAGTGGAAACAGCCTCTAGTTCACTCTTCCTGACCTTTTCCCCTCCCTCTTGTTTAGGCACACAGAGCCAACTAGCACGCTCAGTCACATCTTCTGGCCTAATGGCAACAGAGTAGTTTTTCCTCCCTCTTTGTTCCTTTTTTCGGCTCATTCTCGACTACATAGAATTCCTTTACTGCCATCTACCTCAAATGGCTTTTGAAAAGAGGCATGTTTTAAAGCAAACACTCCAGGGGCTCCTGGGTGGTTCAGTCAGTTAAGCGTCCGATTCAGCTCAGGTCATGATCTCGCAGTCTGTGGGTTCGAGCCCTGTGTCAGGCTCTGTGCTGATAGCTCAGAGCCTGGAGCCTGCTTCGGATCCTGTGTCTCCCTCTCTCTCTGCCCCTCCCATGCTCATGCTCTGTCTCTGTCTCTTAAAAATAAATAAAAGTAGGGGGCGCCTGGGTGGCACAGTCGGTTAAGCGTCCGACTTCAGCCAGGTCACGATCTCACGGTCCGTGAGTTCGAGCCCTGCGTCAGGCTCTGGGCTGATGGCTCGGAGCCTGGAGCCTGTTTCCGATTCTGTGTCTCCCTCTCTCTCTGCCCCTCCCCCGTTCATGCTCTGTCTCTCTCTGTCCCAAAAATAAATAAAAAACGTTGAAAAAAAAATTAAAAAAAAATAAATAAAAGTAAAAAATAAAAAAGTTTAAAAACATGTTTAAAAAAAATAATAAACCAAACACTTTATGGAAGGGAACAGTGGTACTTACAGCTCAGAACCTGTCTTTGATCTCTAACCATGGAACGACTCCCCAGCCTGGCCCTGACTTAGAGTCTGCCTGCAATAGAGTATTTCGTCTCACCTTTCACCATTCTCTAGAATGTTCTTCAAGCCCCTAGCACTAAGAATCTCCAGTTTGGCAGAAGGCTCTGTCAGAAGTGCCACTGCCAGCTCAGTGTCTCATCTCCCTCCATTCCACACATCTTAGGTAACTATTGGATTGATTCCAAGATGCTTTTTCGGGTTTCATTTTTTTAAATGTTTATTTATTTTTGAGAGAGAGACAGAATCTGAGGCAGGCTCCAGGCTCTTAGCTGTCAGCACAGAGTCCGATACAGGGCTTGAACTCATGGACCATGAGATCATGACCTCAGCTGAAGTCGGATGCTCAAATGACTGAGCCACCCAGGCACCCCTAGGGTCTCATTCTTGAATATCAGAGCCTGCTAAGGTCACCCAACATTTGAAGAAAGCCTTTAAAATTACATTTTTTAAGTATAAAAACTAACCTAAAGTGGCAATCTAAAAAGGAACTAGACACTATGCAAGGAACAGAAGAAAATGTCAAAAAAAATTAAATTTTCCTTAGAGATTACATCTATGAAAAGAGAACAAAATGCAATAAGCAAAGCACAAACACAAGAAAGGAAATTCAAAATAATTGCTGACACGTTTTAAAAATCAGTAAGTTTACTGAAGGGAATGGGTCTCCAGAATGAAACCAATCCACCAAGTGCCCAACCTAATGAATGAACAAACCATCTAGAATAAAGAGACAATATTAGAAGTTTCCAGAGAAGGTTACATACAAAGGGAACTGGACTTCTCATCACACTGGAAGGTAGAAGCCAATGAAGCAACACTTGCAAATTCAACAGGAAAATGAAATCCAACCTACAATTCTATTCCCAGCCAAACTATCAATTCTGAGTAGTTTAAAAGCATTTTCAACATTCAGCTTCAAAAACCTACCTCCCATGTGTTCTTTCTCAGGATGTACCAGATAAAACATCCTACCTACACAAGGAGGTAACCTGAGAAAACAACACATGGGATCCAGAAAAGTGGGCTTCCAGTGCAGGAAAAAAAGCAAGAGAACTCCTGCCAAATTGGTGCAGGAAAACATCAGGTTCCAGAAGAATGTCCCTTGAGGGAAAAAGAATAGACAGCATCTGATTCTGTGGAAAGCTGTACTGGGAAGCATTTCAGAGTTAAAGGGTGGAGGAAGATGGAGACACAAATCAATCTGAGTAACTGAAAACATAATTAACCTCAAGAAGAACAAAAGATTGTACAAAAAGATGCACTACACCACTTGGTTCAGCAATAAACAAATACATGGTGATAATGACAAGTATGGATTCAGAAATTGCACACTGAACCAGTTTTATTTATTTATTTAATTTATTTATTTATTCATTTATTTATGAGAAAGAGAGAGAGAGAGAGAATGGGGGAGGGGCAGAGAGAGGAGGAGACACAGAACTTGAAGTGGGCTCCAAGCTCTGAGCTTTCAGCACAGAGCCCAACGTGGGGCTCAAGCTCATGAACCATGAGATCATGACCTGAGCCGAAGTCAGATGCTTAACCGACTGAGCCACCCAGGCGCCCCTGCACCAGTTCTTATAAATGAAGTTAAATGAAACTTAGCCATGCCCACCTCCTTATGTTGTTAGTGGGAGCTTTTGCACAGTGACAGCAGGGTTGAGAAGTCATTGTAGAGACTGTATGGCCCACAAAGGCTAAAATAGTTACTATCTGGCTGCTTTACAGAAGTTTGCCAACCCCTAGATTAAACTAAACTATCTGGGGGAATTTAAGGGAAGGGGAAGAGGGTATAAATGCACTAAGCTGAACTAAAATCCCCATCTATACGTCCCAACTCTGAAAAGGATGAGATAAGACAGCAGTATAAGCCTACTATTAAGAAATGTGGAGATAAATGCATAAATGATGCTACAAATTAGAAGTGGGGGTCTGCATACATTGTGATGGGGTTAAGGGAACAAAAGACTATTTTTTGTTTGTTTTAAGCCTTTTTCTTTTTTTTTTTTTTTAGTAATCTCTACACCCAACATGGGGCTCAAACTCACAATCCCGAGATCATGAGTCACATGCTCTTCCAACTGAGCCAGCCCAGGCACCCGTGTTAAGCCTTTTAAAGAAGCTTTTGATTATTTAAACTATGTTCAGTTAGTACGTGGAAAAAAAACAAAAACAAAAACAAATTTTCTTTTCTTTTCTTTCTTTTCTTTTATTTTATTATTTATGGGGCGCCTGGGTAACTCAGTCGGTTAAGCGTCGACTTCAGCTCAGGTCATGATCTCAACGCTCGTGAGTTCAAGTCCCAAGTGGGGCTCTGTGATAACAGCTCAGAGCCTGGAGCCTGCTTAGGATTCTGTGTTTCCATCTCTCTCTGCCCCTCCCCTGCTCGTGCTTTCTCAAAATAAACAAACATTAAAGAAAATAACAAAATTTGGGGTTCCTGGGTGGCTCAGTTGGTTAAGCATCCAACTTCAGCTCAGGTCATGATCTCACAGTTCGTGAGTTCAAGCCCCACGTCGGGCTCTGTGCTGACAGCTCAGAGCCTGGAGCCTGCTTCAGATTCTGTGTCTCCCTCTCTCTCTGTTCCTCCCCCACTCACACTTTGTCTCTCTCTCTCAAAAATAAAGATTTTAAACAATTAAAAATAAATAAAATAATAAAGTTTATTTAGAGAGCGTGCATGTGCACAAGCAGGGGAGGGGCAAGAGAAGACACAGAATCCCAAGCAGGCTCCATACCATCAGCACAGAGCCCATTCTGGGGCTTGAACCCACGAACTGTGAGACCATGACCTGAGCTGAGATCAAGAGTTGGCACTTAACCAACTGAGCCACCCAGGTGCCCCATGAATTTTAAAAGAATTGAACAGTTGGCACCGGCTGGCTCAGTTGGTAGAACATTCATCTCTTGATCTCAGGGTTAAGTTCGAGCCCTATGTTGGGTGTAGAGATTACTTAAAAACAAATGTAAAAAACACACTTGAAAGAAGAAATAAAAATAATTCAATGGAGCTTACCATGGTTTAGAGCAGCAATGTCCATATTCTTCTGGAGTTTTGGGGTCTGAGGTCATCCGCTGCTGACCACCTTCCTGGCCCCAGCCCTGCCCCTCCTACTGGATCTTCACTTATTCTGGGATTCCCCTCTGGTAGCTGGGACAATCCACCAGGGAACTGGAACTACTGTCTCTGCCCCTGGAAACTTAAGACTATCTTTTCCTTCCTCCCCCCTTTACCCTAAGCAGGAATCAGGAGCAGTGTGCAGTAGAGAGCCCTTGTCTTGCCCCAGCATGACTCTGTTGCTCCAACAGGTGGTCCTGGGCCCAAGCCAGACCTCCCTTCATCCAGGCCACCAGGTCCCTGTCCCTATCTACATATCCACTGCTTCCTGAACAGGCTAACTCAGGCCAACACTGCCCAAAAGGATGTTGACCCTAGGGTGCTGGTTCCCTGGTCCACAGCCCAACCCCAGGATGCACACACATGGCCAAGTGAGATTCCAGCCCCTGGGGCCATTTCACCTGAAACCCGCCCTTAGGACAATAGTGGGCAGATGGCCCATCCCAGCTCCCACCCTCCTGGGTCTTGCAAGTGCTGGACACAGGAAAGCAGTGTGTCATTTAGCAGAAGAGAACAGGCACAGAACACAGAGGCCCCATACAAGATAGTTTTCAATCAAGCTTTTAATGAAAAGATCATAAAATAACAGTTTCTCATCACTGTACATTAAGACTGCACGCTTCTGAATGGAGAGATCAGTCGTCGGTGAATTGCTTTTTCTATGACACTTGTGGGCTGCGTACCTGCAGCTCTGACCTGAATTTATCCAAACTCTCAAAGGAAGTGAACTCGATGCGAAGACGGATAGCGGCGGTGGCCAGTACAGGAGTGCGATCACGGTGCCCCTCCCCCTTCCGGGAAGGAAATAAGAGTAGGACGTGATCCCGCTTCTCCGATTAAACAAAACGGCTATAACCCCATCCCTCCCCCTCCCCCTCGAGGTATTTGCGAATGGGCAGGTGCCCAACCTGGGGTCCCCCAAGTGGGGGAGGGGGAAAACAAGTGATGGGTGGGATACAGAGAGGCTCCCCTCAGCACCTGGCCCCACGGGGCCCCACCAAGAGGAGGGGGGGAGCCCTGGGGAACCTCCCTGCCCCAAGTGAGGTCTGTTATGCAGCATTTTTGAGGTCAATAAATTACAGCAATAAATAGCAAGGTGAGGTAGGGGGAGGGGTTCCCGGTAGAAAAATTAAAGTGGGTGACTGAAGCTGGCAGGGGAGAAGCGTCCTAGGAACGGGGGCCTGGGCAGCCTCCATTCCCACAGCGAACCTCCACCCCCTGATCTGGAATGTCACACTGAGGCTGAGTAGGTCCCTCTCTCCATCCTAGCACTCCTGGCATCAGTTCACAGGTTCAGTAATGTCTGCCCCAACGTGACTCTGGCGAAGAGCAAGGGCCTTGGTCCCTTCTAGGGGTACAACAGGGCAGAGATCCCTGGTCTGTTCTCTGGAGGCCCAGTGCCTCTGCTTTCCTCCCCAAGCCAAGGGGGTGGACGGATGCAGCGCCCCCCCCCCCCCACCACCTTCCCTGAGCCCTGCCCTCCTGGCTGCCCAGGCCTCCCCGACTCAGGACGGCTGTGGGGAGGGCGGTAGGGTCTGCCTGCCCAGCCAGCCCGGCCCAGATCGCACTCCTGCACGCGGTCCAGTCCAGTGAATACTGACGGGGTGGGGGTGGGAGCATAGCGGGGCAGCCCAGCGCCCCCGAGTGGTGACGAACGGGAAATACACACACAAGGCTGCGTGAGGTTCCAAGTCAGTCTGGGTCCGAATTGTTCATTTCACAGGCTGAGGTGTATGGCTATGCTGCGAGTCTCTGAGATTCTTCTTTGCTTAAAGGTTCATCTTCTCTTTTTTACCTTTTTTGCAATCCTGGAGGAGCCCTTGTGATGGCTCGGTCTGGTGGGAGCAAGCGGTGGCGGAGCCGGCCGCTCACTCGCCCCAAGTCTGAGAAATAAATACATTCATCACTGCACAAACATATTGATACAAAAACAACACTGTTCAGAGTGTTTGCACCGTCTGTGTTGGTAAGGACCAGCCCAGGAAGCACCCCCCCACTGCCGGGGGTGGGAGTGTCCCCTGGGGGTGGGGACCCACTGGAGTTAACGGAGCTGTGCAAAGATCCCGGCTTTTTGGCTTGAGAGGGACCCTCACATCAACCCACCACGAGGGTCACGGGCAGAGTGGGGGACCCTCTATCCTGGGGCCCAACCCCAGACTCGGGTCCTGTGGCCAGAGCTGACGGCCACCCCCTGCTGTGCCAGCTAGCCAGGACCTCTGAGGTCTGGCCAGGAGGCCTGGGGGGCAGTCAGCATCGGCCCAAGCTCTTTGGTGCCAGCTGGGCTTTGAGAGGCCTCAGGCTGGGGAGGAGGGCTCAGGTGAATCTGGGGGGCCTCCAGGCCTGCCCCTCTGCCCGTGAGCCAACTCAGAAGGGCCTCCAGCGGAAGGTGGGGATTCACTGGGACTAGCCTTACAGCTGCTGAGGTCTGAAACTGTAAAAGTTTATGTAAACAATGAGATAAATATATTAGTATCTTTTTTTTCTGAGCCCATTGAGGTTCCATACTCATTCAAAATGTGCTTTGGTTTAAAAAATAGGTTTTGTGAATTTGGGTATGAGCTTTTTTTTTTTTTTTTTTTTGTTTATCCTCTCTTTCCTACATGACATCTGCTATTTTCTGTTTCCTGTTTCTCCGAAACATTCAGGAATTAAGTGACTAAAGCAGAGAACTGTAAGCCGCCCTTGGCCTCCAACGGCCTAATTTCCTTGTGAGGCTCTTAACACATTTCCACACACACATTCGCAAGCACACACTCCACATGAAATCAAAGGAAAAAGAAAACAAAACCAAGTGTTGTGTTAGTCCCACCCCACCCCACAAACCCTTAAAATCTTAAATAGGAAACTAGTGTTTTGCTTTCTTGTTAAAATACAGAAAAGGCTCGATACAATACTCAGGTGGGTACAATACTATGTCGCACGAACGTCGTTGAGTGAGGGGCCTTTGCGCCCAGTCCCTGAAGCTCTGCAAATGAATTACCTACTCTCACGGGTCACCTCATGGATGCGGCTGCCCACGGCCCAAGAGGCCACACACAGGCCAGGCGCACATAAAACTCCCGTGTGGTACAGACTTTGTGTCGTGTGGCTTAAGTGCTGATGGAGTGGGGTGGGGTCGGGAGGGCAGAGGGGCCTGGAAAGCACCGTGCCTCCTCACCTGACTTGTGGGAACACAAGACACTAGGTCTAGTGCTCTGTTTCCCACCCATAGGGAAGAAGATCCAGCTTGGGGCTGGGGGTGCCTTGAGATGGGCTCAGCCAGAAGCCCTCACTTGCAAAACACACCCTTCACCATTCGGGTCCCTGAACTCAGGCTGTTTTCAGCTGGAGGGTCTCTGGAGGGGTGAGGGTGGAGGATGACTCTGGAATTTTTTGGTCTGAACGTAAAGTAGAAAGGAAAAAAAAAAAAGAAAAGCATGAAGCAAAATGAAGATAAAGCTGCTGGCCTAATCCTGTGGCTCCAGTCAGCTGAGGACAGTGGGACCAACGGCGACCTTGGTCTGGCCTTGTGAGCCCGACTCCCAGCCCATGGAGAGGTCCTGTGGCTGGTAGAGAAACCCCAAGGTGAGGGCTGAGGGGTAAAGGGTGGGACTCCAGACAGGGCTGAGCCAATGGGTGGCAGCCAGCCTCTTGCCAGAGCAGCCAGGACTGCTCAGAGAAGGTGCCAAAGCAGGGTAGGTAACCTCTCCCTGTCCCCAAGGAGGGTATACATCACTTTGGCCAGTACCTCCCTAAGCCTCTGCACTGGCTGGGAGGGGTTGCTGCTCTCCCAAGTCCCAGCTCTTGCAGGCCCAGGAGACAGGATGGGGGGGGGGCTCACTTCCACCTCATCCTGGCCCTGGCAGGGAACTGCAGGGAGCTGGCTACAGGCCCTGATCTCCCATGGGGCTGGAGCACTCACCTGCCTCACCCAGCCCCAGATCAGAGGCACACACGCAGGCTCCCTGACGCTTCACAACGGACTCAGAACACCCACAGGGTGGACACAGCTAGCCGCATGCTCTGGGGGTAAAGACACATGCGAGGTGACTCAGCAGCTGCAGGAGCTCCCCTCTAAGAGCACTGGGGGTGGAGGGCCCAGTAGGGCCACCTGGGCCAGGCAGAGCCTGGCTCACTCAAACTCGCGTCTTCCTATGCACACTAACAGGAGGAAAACAAGTGTCACGGCCTCAACTGCCAGTCACCAACGTACTGTTCTCATGAATTCAAGAGGTAGCAAAAGGTCAGAAGTCTCTCCACCTTGATTGGGAAGGAAGGAAGGAAAGCGCAATATCTGTCCACACGCACCAAGCACACTACACACACACACACATACATACATACACACACACACACACACACACACACACACACACACACACACACACACACACACACACACACACACACAGAAAATGAAAAAGAAGAGTACCGACGGCTCTGGCATTGAGTCCAGCCTCCCCCCTCCCCCCACAAGTCCCAGACCTTCCAGTTCAAACATTCACATAAACATTACACTGGTTTTTCTCTTAATAAAAAAGAAGTACCTCTAAACAAAGAATATTCCTCGGAAACTATAGGTAAATCACTCTCTCTCCTGAGGCAGCCGAGGCGGGGCTCGGGGCCCAGGGAAGCCTTTGGCCTAGAAGGGCTTCTGGGGCCTGGAGGGGTGGGCGCCCCTCAGCCGGGGCGGGGGCAGGAGGGCAGCTGCCCCTGTACATTCAGTCTGCAGACCCAGGCTCAGCCCCGAGGGGCCGGGAGGAAAATAAACTCTTGTTAGTTTTGGTTTAAAAAACAAAATTCAAAAAGAAAAAAGGAACAGATCAGTAGGAATAACAGCAACCTAGGCCCAGAGGGCTCTTTAGCTGTGGAGAGGTAGGCGGTGGGGGCCCCCCTGACTGTCCTAGCGCCAGTGAGCAGTGACCCCTGGCTCCAGGAAGGAGGGCTCTGTCCCCTCCCCTCCAGCACCATTCCCCGAAAAGCCAGGGTGGCCCGCACACAGACAAGCACTCGTGCATGCACACAGACACCGCCCCTGGCCACGGGGCAGCCCTGCTCCTCCCCAGCAGAGGGAGGCCCCCACTGCCCCCTGCTCTGACCCGGCCTGCGGGAAAGGGGCCAGATCCCAGCAAGACCCCCATGACCCACTCCCACGGGCCCCGCAGTGGCCGTCTCGGGGAGCCAGAGGCCTGGGCGGAATCGGGAGGTAGACTGCACACCAGCAATGCACATGCGGAGCTTGGGCCCATCGGCTTCCCTCCTCTCTCTTCTCTTGGTACAGACTGTCCATTAAAGCTCTGGGTGTGTGTGTGGGGGGGGGGGGGGGCTGGCTGGAGGTGCCACCAGGAGCTACCCCTGTGGGACCTGGGGGTCCTGGCCCCTCCTGCCTGGCCTCCGTGCTTCTTTCTTCCTTCCGTTGGCTCCCGAGGGCGAGTCTGCAGAGGGCACCCTTGGGCCGGGGAGAAGGGTCTTTGGCTTCTAGGAGCTAGGAGGGGGAAGTATGCATGCGCAAGTGGCTGATGAGGTTGCGCTGCTGGGTGAACTTGCCTCCGCAGAGCTGGCACTCATAGGGCTTCTCGCCCGAGTGCACGCGCATGTGCTCAGTGAGGCGGTACTGGCGGGTGAAGCGCATGCCACACTCATCGCAGGCAAAGGGCTTCAGGCCCAGGTGGCTCCGCATGTGACGTGTCATGGTGCCGCGCTGGGTGAACATTTTGCCACAGATGTTGCAGGGGAAGGGCCGAGTCAGCCAGTGTGTCTTCTCGTGCTGCCGCAACGTTGCAGGGTCCTTGTAGGTCTTCTCGCAGACGGAGCACTTGAAGGGCCGGGGCTCAGCAGCATAGGCCGCACTGGGCGCTGACAGGTCCTCAGCCTCCTCCTCAGCGCCACCGCTGCCTGTCTCGTAAGCACCCTCCTCCTTGATGAACAGCTCCTCCTCTGTGTGTGTCTCCACGTGGGCATTGAGCTGCTCAGAGCTGGGGAAGCCTTTGGCGCAGGGGATGCACACATACAGGTTGTCCCCATAGGACACCGTCTCGTAGCCCTCCTGCCGGTACATGTAGTGGGTACCAGCATGGCCACTGCCCCCCTCGCTCCCGCTCTGCCCGCTGTCCTCACTTCCATCCTTGCCATTCTCCTCCTCCTCCTTGCAGGAGTACGGGGGCTCCGTGTAAGGCCCACTGGGGCCACCCCCCGCAACGCTGCTGGCCAGGATGCCATTGGGAACCCTGTCCCCTAGCCCCTCGCCCTCTTCCCCCAGGCAAGGGCCCTTGGGCCCCGCTTCCCTCCGCTCAAAGGGGGACCCCACCATAGGCTCCTTCTTGCTCCATTCCTTCTTGCGGGCTGAGTGCCGCAGGCTCTTCCGGGGCTGCCCACCAGGCCCCTCCAGCAGACTCAGGTGGTTATCCTCAGACCCCTCCAGATCCATGGGCTCATTGGGGGTGCCCCCCAGCTCAGCATAAGAGGCACTGTTGGCAACAGGAGGGGCAGAGGCTGAGAGGGGCGAGCCATGCTGACTGTCACTCAGCTGGGCCGGGTCTTCCGGGGTCAGAGGGGGACCGGGGGTAGCAGGGGGCAGGGGAGGGCTCTTCTTGGACAGGTCCAGGCCCAGCTCCTGCTCGCAGCCCCCACTGCTCCCATTGGTGCTGCAGCTGCCCAGGCCAGCCTCCCCACTGGTGGGACAGACAGCCCGGCTCAGGCCATGCACGCCCTCCTGGCTTGAGCCTCCGAGGAAGAGCTCGTCATCCGAGCCTTTGGCCTGGGGGAGCTCCTGGGGGGTGTGGGCCCCCTTGCGTCCGTCCATGAGCCCCGGATACCGTGCCTGGATGACAGAGGCTGTGGACAGCCGCTGGCTGCGGGGAGGCCTCCCCATGCCGGTGGCACTCACCCGTCCGGAGCCAAAGGGCTTGCCGGCTCGCTTGAGTTTACGACGGCAGAGGGCTGCCAACTCGGGCAGCTGGAGGTAGCTGGCGGCAGTGAGGAGAGTGCTGAAATTGGGCTCAGCTGGCTGGTCGCTGGGCAGCAGCTTGCCCGTGTAGATGAAGTCCAGGATCTGCTGGAACACCGTGGAGCTGACCATGTCCGTGTCCAGGTTGATGAGGTTATCGTGCAGGACTAGGGACTTGAAGTAGATGCTGCTGGCAGCCAGAACATTCTTGTGGGCCCGAAAGATGGAGTTCTCCACCATGATGATGACATCACACAGAAAGCCCTTTGTCCTCTGCTGGTTCAGCTGCAACAAGAGCTGCTTGGAGTGGCTGGGCAGCTCCATGTCGGGCCCCATGTCCCCTCGCCCTGCCCACGCGTACCACCTGTGGGCAAGAACACATGGGGCATTAACCACCTGGGAGCCTCATCCAAGGGCTTGGAGACAATGTGGGGTTGCAGTGGTGCTCAGGGGGCCTCACTGGCACAGTACCCAAGCAGGGAACTCACACTACCCATCAGGGCTCATGCTGCCTGAAAAAGAGACACTGGCACTGGCCCCATTTGCACCAATGAGAAAAACAGAAACAGAGGACAATGAGGGTCACATGATGCTAAGCAGAGACAATCAGATGTGAATTTGGTTCCATAACCCAGGGTACCGTCTCCACACTCAAGTCGACCACATGCCCACAGGGGACTTAAAAATGACCAGCAGGGGACTCTGAGGTACTGGGAAGCAGTGGGGAATGAAGTGAGCAGAAGCTCCCAGGCAGGTTCACTTCCCACATGGGCATATAACTTCCTGGTTTTTAGGGCAAACTAGAAATTAAGTTTGCCCGGCTAAACCTCCCAATGTCAAATAAAGGTTCTTTTTCCTATGCAGCTGCCACCTGTGACCTCTGCTCTGCCCTGAGTGCCTCTCAAACAACCCTAGTGGCTTCCCAAACTTACAGGTTTGTCAACGTCACATTCCTGCCTTCAGACACTGCAGCCCAGCCAGAGTCCCTTGCCAATGCCTGCTCCCAGCTCAGGAGGGCCCTGAGCACCCCAGCCTGGGTCGCTAGGTGCTGGGCAGAAAAGGTGGCCTGGCCAAGCCTCTGGCACCACTGGGGCCCTGGGAACGGCAGCCAGCTGGCCTTGTCAGCCTGGTACAGTCACTGATGTCATTAAGTAATAGACACACAGAAACCTCTGACCTCCCCGAGAATCCTGCAGGTGGGCTTTGTAAGAGCATGCACATGGTCTCTGGGAGCAGTAATGCTCTGACCATGCACCCACCCAAATGAGCAGCAGGACCCAAGGCACAAAGTGTGGCTCCATGCTCCCTCTGGCCCCTCACACAGGCAACTCTGTGCCATGCAGTTGACAAATGTGCTTTCACGTCTCCAAAAGTAACTGACTGCTCTGAGCCTCACCCTACCCAGGACCTCCCAGCTTCTACCAGTGTATCCAACCCAGTTCTGCCTCCCTTAGGGCAGAGCCTGAAGGGATCACGCCCATGCTGGCTTTCTGTAACACAAACACTTCCCACTCCCAGTTACCCCACACCTGCTCTGATAGACGGAAACTCTAATAACCATGCACATCCCAAAGAAGGCCTTGGAACTCACCATGAACACACATGGGTAGACAGAGCCACAAGCTAGCACTCAGGGCCTGATAGGAGGCAGCAAGCATGGGCTCAGCCAACCCAGCCAACCCAGCCTTACAAGACCGTTCAGCTGGGGCTCAGAGGCTAGAGCCCAGGTCCCAAGAGAACCTACCCTCTGTCACTCCCTGCTCCTCAGCCAGCCAGTTAGGGACAAAGAGCCCAAGGCACAGCTTCCACACTGGCAGGGACACCCAGCCACCAGGGAAATGTGGTGTCAGCCCCACCAGCACCCAGGATGCCTGGTGCTCCCAGACTGGCAAGGGGCAGGCCAAGGGCAGGAGGTCCCGTCCTCCAAGAGCATGTGAGCCACAGCAGCCCCTCCTCTGCAGGCTGAGAACAGTGGGCCCCAACCTCCCCTCCATGCACCCCAGCACTGCATACACACAAAGGACCAGGCTGAGAACTGCAAGGCTGTGTGGGCCGCCCAGAAAGCCTTCCCCCATGTCTCCCCCTCCCTCCATCCTGCCAGTTCCCTGTCCCCAGCCTACCGTAGTGCCAGGGGCCCAGAAACCATGTGAGCAGCAGCCAGCGGGGGTGGCCTCCTTGAGCGCGTGGCCTCCCTGGGGGTGCATCAATGCCTGGTCACCTGGGGAGGAGAAGATGGACAGGGTCACCCATATATACACCAGCAAGGGAGGGAAGGAGGAACAGTGAAGGAGAAGGCACCTGGTGGCCCTGGAGCCCTTATTCCCAGGAAAGTCTGGGGTCTCTCTGGGTGGGACATAAGGGGCAGCCAGGCAGAGGATGGAGGCCACAGTGCCCAGCAGTCAGGCCTGGTGGCAGGGAAGGTCACAGGTCTGGAGAGCTCACCAGGGCTGCACCCTCCTCCCACCCAAGAGATTTAGGGTACTCTAAGGGGCCACCTAGGCCTGTCAGGGAGCTGGTAGCAGGCGCGTAATTCCTCTGTAATTCCAGGCGGGCAGGCGTGGTGGCAGGAGGCCTGGGCAAGGCCCTTCCCAGGCTGGCCACATTTACATAACAAAAGGTCAAAATTGGAGGCCCTGGTGCAATGGGCTATTTATAAGAACCAGTCTCAACCGCTTCTGGCTCTCCTGCCTCCTTCCCTTCCTGATCTGTTCTTGCCACCCCCCCCCCACCCCCCAGAGGGCCCAGCCCCCTCCTGCCCAGCCCAGCCTGACCACATGGCCTCCCCTTGCAGGAGTTTCTGCAAGACAGGCCTTTCAATACCAGCCCGCCAAAGCAGCTGGCAGCTGCAGCCAGATGCGGAGGGGCTCCCGCTCCCCACTCCCACCCCCCAGAGCTGCAGATCCCTAGGATCCTGAGGTTCTGGCTTTTTGCACCCAACTCAGGCAGGTCTGGGCTCCCTTGGAATGGAGCCAGGGGTGGGGGTGGAGGCCTGCAGCAGCCCTAGGCCCATCCCTGCCTGCCCTTCCCCCACCCCCTGGGCCAGGGAGGCTCAGCAGGTCCCTCAGGAATGTGACCAGACCTGGGGTGCGGGGTGGCTGGGAGGCCTCAGCTTCAGCCTACCAGCTGTCTCTCTGGCCCCTAGGACAGCTCCCCTCTCATGGGGTAGCCCAGGGGTGTGGGGGAAATGGAGGGGGGGGGATGGTTGGTCCAGGAACCTACCCATGGCCCAGAGGGCAGCAGAACCAGCTCCGTAGGTCCAGAGGCCTGAGGGCATCTACATTTAATGAAGGTGGCCTGGGCCCCTTGCCTGTGTAAAGAGTTCAGGCTCCCCTGCTGGGTGTTACCAGAAATGGCCAGCACAGAATAGAGCCCAGCCTTGGGAAGGGGGCAGAGACCACCTGGGCGCTGGTGAGAGCAGCCCTGAAAAATGGACAGGGAGACACAGTGATATGTTCGAGCCAACCAGACACCCACCATACAGCCTTGTGCCACTGCGTGCTCCCCACCAGATCTCAGGGCAACCCAAGCCCTGCTGAGGCATCCACACAGTGGCCTCCGCTTCACTATGTGCCAGGCCCTGCAACTAGGGATTACTTGCCCTTGTGGGAGATCAGTCCAACTACAGAAAACCAGGCAGAGAGCAGGCAGCAAAACAGAACTTGAGGGCTTCCACAGGTACCCATTGCTCTAGCTGTGCCAGCCACTTCACAGCCCCGGAAAGGCACATTGACTGACCAAGTCCTCCCAGGCTGGGTCAGACAGGACTCTTCTTGAGCCCAAACTTCCCCACAGGACTGAGTAGGCTTCGCTGCACCCTCCACTGGGTGGGGCCCCGGTGGAGCTGCCTGCTGGGAATTCACAGCCAGCATAGTGGGCCGCCACTATGTCTGTGAGGGGGTGACCCCTGCTGCAGGGCCAAGACCCCTGCAAGGCGTTGCTTCTTTTCTTCCCAGCAAAAAACAGCAGAGTCCTCTGCCCTACTGTTCAACACAGGGTGTGGGAGCAGCAAGCGCCTAAGCTAGAGAGGACACAGCCCTGGGGAGGCGGCGGGCCGGGGGGTGGGGGGTGGCAGGTAACTAGAAACGTGGCTGTGGGGACTGGCCCAGTAAGCCGGCAGTGCAACACCCCACTGGGTACATGGGCTGGTGCTCAGCCCTGGCAGGAGCCTGCAGGCTGGGATGAGGATACCTCTTGGCACCAGCTCCTGGCACCCAGCAGCCCCCTGGCAGCAGGCCCAGGCAGCGTGCCTATCAGCCCCAAGGATCCACACCCAGCTCAAAACCGTTGCCTGCCAGAGCACTGGCTCCAGGAAACCCAGGATCTGGGGCAGTGGGATGGGTTGGGGGTGTAGTGTGGAGAATCCCTGGCTAGGCTGACCCCAGCAGGTAAGGGCAGGAGAAACACAGTCCCTGGGGAAAGCCAGCTCTGCCTCCTTCCTTCTTATGAACACAAAAGCTGAGGGTGGGGTAGGGGTGGTAATGAACAGAAAGACCTGGCTGTAACAGCTGGATTACCTTCCCAGGTCCCGGTTTACAAAATGGTCAACATCCACCTACCTAGTTGGGCTGTAACATTTTCTTTCCTTCCCCTCCAAGTCCCTGCCACGGAAAAGCCAACGGCAATCCCCACATACACACAGTGAGGACAAGTCTAGGGCCCAGACATCCGAGACTTTTAAAAGACACACCCACCTAAGGGAAGGTCAGGCCAATAGAGCTGAGCCAGGGGGAGCTCCCCGCACCTGTCTGCTGCTTCTTCCTGTCTACCCTCCTCAACCAAGGCATGAAAGGCCCAACCTGGCAATGCCATCCGGTAAAGAAACATCTTGGGGGCATGAACACCCAACCAATAAACAAGATTATCTTGGGGCAGGCGGGGGGAGGGGGGGGGGATGGAAGTACAGGAAAACTATAGTTTCTGTTATGTTCATTTCTATAATATTCAAAATTTAAAATAAGTGTGTATTACTTTTTAAGTTCTAAAAAAAAAAACCGATGTACAAACATGCATAAGTCTCAAAATCATGATGTTGAGTGAAGGAAACCTTGCAAAAAGAGTACAGACTGCAAGATTCCATTTAAATTAAGTTCTAGAACAGGCAGAACTAATCATGGTAGAAACAAAATCAGAAGAGCCTGTAGAAGGTTTGGTGAGCACTGTTTGGGAAGGTACATGAGGAACTTTCTAGGCCCAGGGTGGCTCTATATCTGGGTTTAGGTTTGGGTTAAGGTTAATGAACTCACTGGTCAAAACTCAAGGGCTCACCAGAAATTTGGGTCCCATGTTATATGTCAATTTTACCTCATATTGAAAAAAAAATTCCAACAAAGAGTGAAAGAACGGAGGCTTCCAAAGGACATGCCCTTCTCAGCAGCCCACTACCACCTAACATTCACTCATCCTAGGCACACAAGTAGCCCATGAGGGTAGAGTGGTAATGGCAAGAACAGATCCCTGTCCCTCCTGATTCCATCCTGGCTAGGCAGCCATCACAGGTTCTTGGTAGGTATTCAAAGCCCTAGGTCAAGGATACTGACCTGAGATCTCCTACCCTGCATCCCATCAAACACACACTAGACAAGAAGCCAATGAGGATGGCAGGAGGCAGGGCCCATGGCCTTCTGACCCTTGGAGCAGCACCCCATTAGGAACCCCACTTGCCCATGATCCCAGGCAGTCTACATGGCCTCAAGAGCTCATGGGGAGGCTAGAATAGGGTCACCTCCAGGCCTCTCTCTTTTCCTAGCATTCTACAAAAAGCAGAAGAGCATGCACTAGTCCAGCCTTTCAGAGGCCATGAGAAGTTTTAAAGTGATCTTTGGTTAAGCAGAGAGCACAGGAGAACAATTCCAACCACCTATCTCATGGGAACTGCCTAACTCAGCCTGGACACCCATTGTGTCCAAGCCTGGGCTCCAGGAGACCTGGGCATTCAGAACTGCTCTGGTCTGGGATGCCTGGCTGGCTCAGGTGGAAGAGCATACAACTCTTGATCTTGGGGTCATGAGTTCAAGTCCCACGTTGGATGTAGAGATCACTTAAAAATCAAGAAAGAAAAAAAAATAAATAAATAAATAACTGTCCTGGTCATTCAACCTCCAGTGGTGTGGTGCCCTCTGGAGACCAGGCTGGCAGCCTCACCTCCCTGGGGCTTGGCAGCAGGCACTGCGTCCCTCCTGGAGAAAGTGGAGCACACCCCATACCCATTTCCAGCCCCACAGATAGGGGCCAAACCCAGGGAGTGTTTCACACCTGGCACTCCTGACCCTCATGAGCAGTATGCCCCAGAAAAATGCTATCTGTTCTACTCAATGCCTGACCTCCTGCAGGCAGGAACAAACCCCGCCCCCCCCCCTCCACGCCACCCCTACTCCAGACACCACTGTGGGCACCTTGACTGAAGGCCTCCAGATTTCAGAAAACTTCTCCACCTTCCCTTCCAACCAGAAGGGTGGGCCCTAGAGAGAAAGATGAAGGACAGGGAAAGAGGGACCACCTGCTTTCTCTCCCTGGGCCGGCCTCTTTGCCCAGATCTCCTGGAAAATTTGTCATCCCACCTCCCTCTCTTGTGGCCCTCCTTCACTTCCTCAAGTGGTACTTCTCACAAGAGTCTTGGGGCTATGCTGGAGGATAGCCCATCCCAAAGCACCCAACAGGAGACCATCTTTTCTCTTTAACCACACCTGGCCAGAAGTAACAGAGATACAGGAATCTTCCAGCCCCTCATCGCCCACCCAGAGTTCCACTGACAGGTAGGAGGCACAAAAGAGTGCCAAGCAGAGGGGCACAAGGTACAGCCAGCCACAAAGCAGCTTCCACACCTACAGGGGTTTAGCTCTTCTGTGTCAGAGAGGGCACCAAACATGCTGGCTACTGTCCCCAAGCCTGAATCTGAGGTCAGCACTCGCCTCAGTCACAGTTGACCGGCACTGGTCACCTGGTGCTCAAACAAGTGCCTCTTCCCTGAAGGCCTGGCCCCACCCATGCTGCAAGAGAGCAGCTTGAGGGCATGGTGGAGACAACCTAGAAGGTACAAGCAGTTCAGGATCCAGAAAAGCCAAGGCCCCACCCCCAACCCACCAACCAGTCCAGCAGACCAGAAGCCCAAGACTGCATTCTCCTGTCCCCATGGCCGGGAATCCTCCTCCACACCCCTCTTCTCTGTATTCCTCCATGAAGTCTCTTCCATCCCCTTCACCGGCAGCCTCTCTCCCCTTCCCCACCCATCCAGACAGCACCTTGACCTACCTCAGTCTGCCCCACAGGAGACAGCAGCCTGCCTGTGGGGAAGACTAAGGAGTGATCTCTACCTCCAGGGACAGATACGGTTCTGGGGGTTGAGGAACTTGTACAGAGTCACAAGAGCAAGCAGGTGGCAGAATAAGAGCTCAAAGCCTGATCTAGAGCCGCTGTTAGACTTTCCTTACCCCATGGACAGAGAGCATGCACTTCCCATTGCCAGGCAGGAGTGCCATGTACAGGAACACCACCTTCCATGCAGAGCCAGAAGGAAGGATTTTGGTCTGCACCTCCACCATCACCTTCCCCTGCCCACCACCACCCACCTCCCCATCACAGCAGGGCCTCACTTGGGCTGCATTCTCCTGACCTCATGTATAAGGTCAGTCCAACTCCTTTACTACCTGAGGCCAGTGAGAAGCTTCTGGCTAGAAGCGACAAGGTGGGACCCCGGTCACACAGCCTGCTTTGGGTGCCCAGGCTGTGCATGCTGCTTTTCTGAAACACCCCTGCCTGGCCTCCATGACCTCTCTGGCCTGTTCCTCCAGGCATGGGCTGGTGGTGGGTGGGACTCAGTGCTCTGGGCAAGCCCAGCCGTGTAATCTAGCCCAGCCCTGGATGCCAGCCAGCAGCTCCTGGCTCTTCTCCCAGACCATCCTCCTGGAAAGCAACAGGCTCTGCGAATGCCAGGAGCCCAGCCCTCCCTCCAACGCGGCTTCTACGAAATAAACATTTGGGTTCCACTGACTGCATTGGTAGCACAATGATCAGGGACCCAGTGCTAGCATCCTTCTCTGCCCCTCAGGCCAGCCCTGTTACCCACCCACCAGCTTACCCTGAACAGCAAGGCAAGTGGCATCCACCTCAGCTGGACTTTGAGTCTGTCCTGAAATTCCCTTAGGCCCTACTGAAGACCCCGTGCTGCCTGTGATGGGCCAAGTCCTGCCTGGGCCCTGACCACCTTCGTCTCCGTGCACTCCCATCTAAGAGATGGGCCAGCTCCTGGCTAATAACACGGTGAGGAAAAGGTTAGAAAGTGCTAGTGTGAGGAGAGGCCTGGCAGGAAGCTCCACAGTGCACAGGCCCCACAGCCTGCAAACCTTGCTTCTCCAAGACAGCCTTGGGTCTTCTCCCTCCTTCCTCCAGGCCTACAACCCTCCCATTGCTCCTGGCTTTAAAGCCAACCAGAAGCAAGGCCAGGATGGTCTTGGGGGCCTGCAACTGAATTTCTTCTGCTGGCTCTGACACAATTGGCTAGCTGGCACCAGGAAAGGCAAAGGACAGGGTCCCACTGGAGGGCCAGGTCTAGCAGTGTACCAAGCCAGGCCACGACCTTAAGTGCCACTGAGGAGAGGCAGGTGAGCACTGATCGAAGAAGGGGAAGAGCAGTTTAAGATCATGATTATTCATACAAAAGCTACACTCACCTCCAGGCTCTCTCCCCCACTGCATTCCCTTCAGGAGGGGCCTGAACTGTTGGTGAAAGGCTCACTGGCAGCAACAGAGCAGGAGCCTGGAGGCATGGAGCACCCATGGGGTGGGCTGGCCAACAGGACAGCAGAGCAGGGAGAGGACATCTGCCATCTCCATCAGGCAAGGAACAAGTGAAAATCCAAGAGCTACTTCAGTCAAGAGGCAGAGAGGCCCCAGTGCACTGGTTTCTGTGGCCCCAGCCCCATTTACCAGCAGCAGCAGCACCACCCAGGGTCTCACAAGAAATGCTGCTGCTCAGACCTCACTGCATAACTTGCATTTGAACCTCACGGGACTCACATGCACATTTCAAGTCTGGGAAGCACTGAGGTGGGTTATAAGTTTTCTACCTCCAGGAAAGCCCAATGCTCTGTAAACGCTAAGTAGTAAACGCTCAGCCGTTGGGGGTCGAGAGAAAGAAGATAGCTCCCAAAGGGAAGACATGATTTCCCAGGTAAATAAGCCCAGAGAGTGATTAATAAAAATGGTGGGCTTGGAACACAAGACAGCGAGGTAGAGCCTAGTCACCAGGCATCTATGGAGGCAGGACACGGCCAAGGGTAGGGGCTGCCAGGCCTGAGTGGTAGGCAGAGACCTCAAGGGAGGAGAGGGGCAGGACAGCACTGTGGTAAATAGGTGGAAATTCCACATGTGAGGAGCTAAAGAGCACCCAGAAAGCCTGGGCAGCCCTACTGTAAAAGACTATCACGGTCGTCTCACCTGGCCCAGGGACACCCTTCAGATGAGGTTAACTGAGCCCCAGAGCAAGAGACACAGCTGAGTCACAGAGCAGGAGCTGCCGAGCCCATTGCTCACTCCACAATTTCAAAACCAAACCTGGTAGTCGTAAGAATAACAATTCTTATGCCCACCAAGGACTCTGAAAGAATTAAAGCCAAACAAAGCAAACCCAAACTCCTACCATCTTCTACTTCACATGTCAGACAAGAAAATATTTCATGATCAAAAAGGAGGAGGAACCACCTCTCAATGCAGAGGAGCCCTTCCCTAGAAAGGGTGGTTGACAACCCTTCACCCCCATGGTCATTGTGGGTTGGTCAGAACTCTTGAGGCAAGCTGGCATCGAGGCAGCGCTGCGCTGCCCTGCCCCATGACATGGCAGGCCAGGATGACAAAGAAATCGCACCCTAAAGGAGAATTAGAAAAAACAAAACCTGATACCAGACAGTAATGATGGGACTTTAATTGGCCGGGCAAAGACTAAAGAATACTTCCTGAGGAAAAAGAGAAAGGTATTATTTTAGAAATAAGACCAAGGATGAAAACATGCAAGCCCTATGGTCCAGAAGTGCACTCCAAGGTATACACGAACAGAAACCTACCCACATGCTCACCAAAACCCGGGCAAGCGTGTGCACAGCAGCCCTGTTCACAGGAGCCCGACACCTACACGACAGGGGGTAGCCAAAGGTATAAGGACGGTTACCCAGCCATGCACAGGACTGAACATTTACACATACAGGTGTGCTTTTTATAGGTTAAAAATGTTGGTGATGTCACACGGTTTGATTTACGTGCACATACATGAGTCTCTTGAGCATTCTGTTGACCGAAGAAGCCAGACTCAAAAGAGACTATGTGGTGTGATTCCATTCACGTAAATTGGAAAGCAGGCAACACGGATCCAGGGATGAGAGGAGAGTGGGGAGGGGGAAGGGGTGACTCAAAGGACTCACGAGGGGCTTCTGGGGCTGTGTTTCTCATTCTGGATGCTGGTTACATAAGTATGTCCATCTGTGAAGAACCCTCGGAACAGTCATTCACAACTACACATATTTCCTACGTACGATATACTTGAATGCAATACAGTGCACAGAAACTTTCAGGATGGGAAGCAAGGCCCAGTCTTGGTCCTGATTAGCAAGTAGATCCAAGCCAGGAAATAACCTCCCTGAACCACTAATAACCACTAATAACAACAATCATAAGACAAGAAAGAGAGAACTGACAGGACAGAGTGGCCACATCCAGGGCAGAATATCCATCTTGGAAGAGAGAACTCTACAGACCAGCCAGGAAGCTACAGGAAATCTAGAAACCACCATAAAATCATTGTTGCCATTCAAAGTAACAACAATGTGATGACGTTTTTTAATCCTAGCATCTAGCTGATATTTCAACAGATAGGAAGAACTCCACTCAGGCAAGCTCAGGAGAGGAAAATTCAGAGCTGCAGGTGAGGTACAAACAGTATACCTTCCACCAAGGCCCAAGCGGGTCCCTGAGCAGCTAGCTGGATGCATCAAAGGGAGGAAGCCAGGAAGAAAGTAGTTGTAGCCCTCCAGTATAGGGGGTCAAAGGGAGCCACTAAGCAGAAGGAAACAAATGACTCAAGGAGCTATAGCCAAAGATCAAAGATTAGGTTTTTTTAATCCAAAAAAAAAAAAAAAAAAAAAAAAATCAAGTAGAGATACCATAGGCACCTGCTAAAGTTTTTAAAAAGGCCTTTTTAACAGTAAAATTGGTGAACTTCTATAGAGAATCTCACACTCTTTGGTCCTGTGCCCAAGGCTTTTTAAAGCCTCCAGGTGTGGTACTTTACAGAAGAGGTCTCACCCATCCAGCAGTCATCTTGAAGGGTCTGACACAGGAGAGGCCAACAGCTCAGAAGGGAATCGGACAGAGAGATCAACTCAGACTTGAAAAAAAACACACACAGTGTCATTCTACTTTTAAAATGGAGTCTCAGTGGTGCTGGAAGGATTGTTTAGCATTAAGAAACTGGGTTTACAGGCGAAAAAAAGGGAGGGAGGGAGGGAGGGAGGGAGGGAGGGAGGGAGGGACGGACGAACGAACGAACGAACGAAAGAACGAAAGAACAAAAGAAAGAAAGAAAGAAAGAAAGAAAGAAAGAAAGAAAGAAAGAAAGAAAGAAAGAAAGAAAGAAAGAAAAAGAGGTATTTATCTTCCTGGAGAAGTAGAGCCAGGGGGTGAGGTGAAAACAGGGCTACTTAGGAGGTAACAAAAACTCTGCCCTAAAAACACCCGGAACCCCCACTGGCAGGGGGTAGGATGAAATGTAGGACAGTGCCACCTTGGAACACTCCAAGTAGGGACAGGAACACAGAAACCACAGCTACACACAACACTTCAGTGAATCTCAAAATAGAGATTAGTGCCTGGCTCTGAGTACACAAAGAGCAAACCCAGTGAACCGCTGTTCAAGGATCCAGACAAGCCCAAGGAAGCTACAAAGAAAAGCTAGGGAACAGTTAACCCACAATCTAAAAGAGTGGTGATTTCTGGGGGGAGGCAGGGATAAGCTGGGGAGCAACACAGGTGGGTGTCCAGGGGCTATTTCTTACATGGGTGGGGGAAGCAAGGGTGTGTGTTGCTCACTAGTTATACCTATATGTGTGCATGTGTAATTTACACCCTCCCATTAACACTTTTGTAAATAACCTGGAGCATAATCTTCAAATCAATTGAGGAAGCTGGCATGCTCTGTGCAGAAGTCCCAAAAGAAAGGGGAGCAGGACAAAACCGTCTAGAATTCTTTTCTTTCTTTTCCTTCCTTCCTTCCTTCCTTCCTTCCTTCCTTCCTCCCTCCCTCCCCCACCCGCTCTCTTTCTTTCTCTTTCTTTCTGGAACTCAAAACCCTGAGGATCAAGACCTGAGCTGAGATCAAGAGTCGGACCCTCAATCAACGGAGCCACCCAGACACCCCTGGACAAGACCTTCTAGATTCAAGGAGGAGCCAGAGACTACAGCTGTGTGATACTCGCTGAGCACTGCTCACAACACTTGACCCAGGACCCCACACTGCAGAGCCACATGGCTGGGCAAATATGGCAACAATGTGCCAACAAGGGCTTCAGAGAGCTCCATCCCACTGGAGATGCCCAGAAAGTACCACTCGGTCCTAAATAGAAAGCAACAGAAAGCAGGGCCTCCATACCTGGGAGGCCAAGTGTGTCTTACCCAACAGGATGGAAATCCCAGGAACCCTCCCAATGAATGGAGGGGAAGAGGGCAGTTAACACGCCACTCTAATCGAAAATATCAAAGTCTAGCATACATCTCCCCTCTGCAGCCTCTGCCCCCTCCAATTCGGAGTCCAATCAACCCTGAGTTATCTTTCTCAAACACCGATCTCATCCAGTCACTCCCCTGCTTAAAGCTTTTAATGCATTCCCGATGCCTGGATAAAGTCCACACTCCAGCCCGGCCTGCAGGGTGCTTCCCAGAGAGGACCTGGCCCACCTCTCAGCTTGGTTGGTCCACAGACATGCCTGAGTGCCCCTCTGCGAAGCCAGCCCTGCATTTCTCCCGGGACCTATGTCAGCACTAGCCGCCCAGCTGCTTCCCTCTGTGCACCCACCCTGTGCTCATGCCCTCCCCCCAGACCCCTTACCCACCCCAAGCAGGCTCCCAAAGGTGAGGGACCCTGTGTCCCACTAGCCCAGCAGCCACAGCTACACTGTGCATGAAGCAGACCCTCATAAAGGTGTATTAGGTGAGCAAATGCTGGTCAGAAAGGTTTAGTGCTAAAAGAGTGAAACAATACGTGAGAGAAGACAAGGAGGCCGTGAGAAGGGGGCAACAAGAAAGGAGAGAAGGCTGCTCAGCGCCCTCCCATGTCAGCAGTTCCAAAACTATTGTTTACATTCTTCAAAATTAGGACTCCCAAAGAACCAAAGAACTTTCATGTGGTTTACATGTTACTGTAGTTGGTGCTACTGTTCTACATTTACTGTATTAAAAAAAACTGGTAATTAAAACAAATACTTGACTCAGAATATCAATAAAAAAACACATTAACATAAATGCCACGACGTTAACATAAATACATTAAAAATGCTTTTTTATGAAAAAAAAAAGATTCCAAAATTTAAAAAAATTAATTAGTGAAAAGAGTAGTACTGTTTTATATTTGGCATTTGTTTTACGTTTTAAATCTCTTTAACATCTGGCTTAGAAGTAGCTAGATTCTCATACCTGTTTCTACACTTAGTCCATTAGGATAATTGGTTTTGATTAAAGTCTATCAAGAAATGTGACTTCACATAGTTAGAAGAGAGGAGTATTTTAATAATCCTTTCAGCTAACTGTGGCTATTCTTCACTGACATCACACTAAAACCCGACAAGCAGAGGTTTCTTAAAAGCTGCAATGGAGACTCTGAAATCGTATCTGTGACTATCTCAAATTCGGTTACGCAAAAATCCATTGGTTTACACTGCACTCATATTCACGCAGGATTTTGCAACATCAAGCACTGGTCATTTGGTTCACTGAGTGAATCAGATCTTCCAAATGTCACATTTCATTATACAACACCAAAAAAATCCATGTGTTAATATCACCGCTGATCTTATCAGTGAAGTCTAAGTCAGGCTCACCGTATGAATAGTTTTCCAAAACTCTCATTTTCCCTTAAGGGTTCTAGCTCTGGCAACAAATATTATCAGTTGTTTTCCTCAAAGTGGCAAGGCTCACTTTGTTCATTTGAGAAAATATCTGCACAAATTCTCCAAGTCTGAGTAACCACACCTTGTCTGTCGGTTCTTCTTTCAAGTAAAAACAATATTCCATGAGGAGAAAGCAGCTAGTTCAGGGCTCAGCCCAAGCAAATGCAAAGTATGTTTCTGGGGACAACAGTTGTACTCCACAGTAGTCACACATACTCCCCATTTTATCACACGGAATACTAAAAAGACGTGTGTGTACCCCAGGGTCTAGATTTACTACTCAGTCATCTGTACTGCCTCCCCCAGTCACTCGTAAGACTGAATGTCTCAGTCTGGAGCACCAACAGTGGAGAACACAACTCTGGGCAACACATACACCCACCACAGCTTTGCACAAGACAAAGACCAGTAACTTCTAAGAATTATGAAAAGGGTCTTGGGAAATCCAAGGGGTCTGCAAACCACTCTGAGAACAGTTGACATGCATTAGCTCAAATATTTCTAACAACCCATTTTACAGGAAAGGAAAATGAGTCACAGAGAGGCACTCTTCTCAAAACCACACTTGTTCACCAAATACTCTAAAAAGCAGGGCTGACAGAAACTCCAAACAGATCTCCAGAGGCCTGCTTACTCAGAGCTGGCAATGCTTTGGGAGCAAGCTGGGCCTTTGCATGTCGTGGGCCCTCCAGAGGCAGTAGTCACAGGTGGTCAGAGAGGGCGGAGGGGGAGGGGTGCTACAGGAAGCAGGATGTGCAAGCTCCGCTGCCTGCTGGGGGCATGAAGTCAAAGTCCCCTCCTGCCCAAAGCAGCTAAGCCAGCCCTGCTGCCCTTATCAGCGTCAACACATGCATGGAATGTGGGACTTTGGAAACAGTCCTCTCCCCTTTGCCTGCACCCCTCTGGCGCTCAGGTTCATCTACCACAGCCAAAGGACAACCCAAGCCCAGCGTTCAACCCACCTGCACCTGGAGCCTCGTGGCAGGTGAGAAAGGCACCTGCTGGAGGTGGCCCAGGGAAACTGAAGAGGCTATGGCTTGGCCTCTCCCCTCATCACCAAGATCACCCATCTACCAAGAAAGAGCCTCACATTGCTGAGAGGTCACCCTGCCCAATGTCACACAACACAGCACCGCTGGCCCAAGCACCTCTCATTCACTGACACAGTGAGAATACCAAGAAAAGGAAAGGAGCCCAGCTCTGAGTTCCCAGGAACCCCCAAAGCCTCCCTCTCAAGGCTCTTCTGGAAGTGGTTAGCAAAGGCCAAAGTTTCCATAGGACAGAAGAGTCCCATGTGCCAGAAGGGAAGGAGTTGAGACTGGTAGAATAAGGATGACCCAGAGAGTCCCCTCTGTCCCCCAGCTCCTGGAGGGAGGTGGGGAATGGACCCGCTCACCAAGCTTGTAGTGGTCCCTCCGCAGTTATCAAGGGACTACCAGTCACCTCCAGGTTTTGTCCAAGACAGTCATCCTGCCACCCCACTCCAAACGAAAACCTTGACTGTCTCCAGGCCCAGGCACTGCTCAGAGGAAGCCCACAAATATACGTGTTCAATGCTGCCACACATGTGTGATTGTGTTTACCTTACCCTTAGAAATTCTCTACCCACCTCCTAGCTATGTGACTTGAAAATAATTGCCTAACCTCTCTAAGTCACTTATACAATGAAGATTGATAAAATGATTGGCACTGCACAGGTTATGTTCCAAGGATTAAACTCCGAACGCCTCCCACAAGGGCTACCATGGGGTAAGAGCCTAAAAGTGAGCGCCCAACCATCTTCTGCCACACTTTCCTGGCATTCTGCCAGGAATTCTCCCAGTTTTCAGGCAAAGCTAAAGTAGCACCTGTCAGACAGAAACCATCAGCCACCTTCTACTAGAGAGAAGGGCAGGGAAGTCCTGCAGCATGGTAGAAGAGGCAAAAAGAGCTGAGGCAGGAACCCAGACCCCAGGACCACTCACTCTCAAGACACAACCAGAGTCCACCTACCATGATGTGTACAGGTGGAAAAGAACAGAGAGGGAGGACATGTTGTCTGTGCTCCCAACACCACCTGCTTCTTCCTCAACTACCAGCCACGACTTCTTGATCCCCTCTCCTTCACAGCCACAGCCCAGGCTGGTCTTCCTTCCCTAAAAAACAGCACTTCCTACCCAAGACAACAACCAGAACCACACCAGACTCAAGACACTTGCTCACCTCATTCTGTAAGCTGCCCAGAGCAGGCAGGGTTGTCTTATGTTCCATCTGCCCGCAGATATGCACTAAGCGCCAGGACAGTTCATGGTTCTATTCCAGCAAAGGGAGCTGGGCCAGGCCAGCCAGGTCTTACCTGAAGCTCTGCCTCTCACAGCCACCCCCCACACTGTTTCCTGGCCCCTTATACACCTTACCCAGATAACAACCCAGAAAAGCAACCTCAGGAATCAATCTCTCTCCCCCAGGGACCTTGAGGTCAGAGAGAAAAACAGGAGCTCAGGTTCCAGGGATCCCCAGCTATGGCCACAGTGGACTCATGAGGGAGCCACAAGGATTCCCAAATGTCACTATGTCAGGCCCTGCCAGGGCACACAGAGGCCAACCAGGGCCCAAGAACGCCACCACAAAACCAGAACAGGTAAACTCTGAAAGCCAAGCAGGACCAAGAGTTCTGGAGTCAAGGGCAACAAGCAGCTCCCCAGGGACCTCTGAAGAGCTGTCCCCTTAGTGCACACCAGTCTGTGGTCCCTCCCACTGCCACCAAGTAAGAAAAACCATGAAAAGAGCGAGCCCCAGGGGTATCTGGGTGGCTCAGTTGGTTAAGCATCTGACTTCCACTCAGGTCTCACAGTTTGTGAGCTCAAACCCCATGTCCGGCTCTGTGCTGACAGCTCAGAGCCTGGGCCCTGCTTCAAATTCTGTGTGTGTGTGTCTCTCTCTCTGCCCCTCCCCTGCTCGTGCTCTGTCTCTCTCAAAAATTAAAAAAAAAAAAAAGAGTGAGCCCCTTCTGTGTCTGGTGCTTCTCCAAGACCCTAGTAACTAACAGAATCAACCTAACTAGTTTTGCAAATAAATTCAATCCCACTGGGCCATTAGAGTAAAGCAGTCCATGACCACCCCAGGTCATAATGCACTGGTCGATTTGGACTCACCACTTGCTTGATTCTATTACCAACAAAGATTCTTTAAAGCAGTGGTTCTCGATCTTGGCTGCACACTGAATTCATTTCCAAGTCTTAGGAAACATGGACGTTAGAAATAGTCTAGGCTGGGCTGGCCTCTACCAGCTCCCAGATGATCCTGAGGTCCAGAGCTGAGAACCAGGGCACCAGCAGGCAGGCCTCTTCCAGGAAGCAAGGGTAGCAGCACACACTCATCACAAGGAAAGTTCCATGATGTCCATAGAGGGTCAGGCCACTGAGGCTCCGGGTCCCACTTTCCTAGCCATCAACCCTACTGTCGCTTCTCATTCATTTCAGGTACGAGAATTCACCAAGATCTGATAAACTTCCAAAGCAGCACAGGTGAGGGAACTGCAAAGGCCATGGGGCAGTTTTTCTCCTTGAAGGACCTATAACCAGGCTGATGAAGAGGCCAAGGGAGCTCAGACTCCAGTGTGTGATGGGAGCAGCACCTCTACTCCGTGGGGGTGGGGGAGTTACTCTTCTCAAAGCACTGGAGTGGCCCCTCCCCACACTCACCTGAGAGAACCCACCCACCCACAGGTGTTGCTGGGAAAGAAGCCTGAGGCCGCAGCAGCAGCAGCCTGGAACGCATGGGACAAGTCTGCACAGCGGCCACACCCGTGCCAGAGCCAACAGCCCTTCCATCTCCACAAGAGGCCAACTCCCCACCTGGAAGCACCCCCCCAGCCAAGCCCAAACACCACCTTTCCTTAGTGGCCCTTAGAATTGCCAGGGAATGGATGGAGAGAGCTGGAAGTACAGCACTGGAAGACTGGGCCACCTGCCTTTCCATACCGCACTCTCCCTCCTCATTCATACCCCATGTGCTCACAGGGGTGGCTTATCCTCAAACACGAAACAGACACCTACTATGCACTATGTATCTCAGAGGCAGCAACAGATGGCTGCCCTGTCCCCTCTCACCACAGAAAGACCTGCTCTAACTTTAAGGCCACACTCGCCCTCCTCTGCACCCACATGGGACACTACCATGAAAAACATGAAAACCGAGCAGTCTGAAGGAGGGGCTCTGAACCCCTTCCCAAACGTCCCAGGCAGGCTCTTAGAGTCACTCACTGCACTCAGTCCAGCCACACCCTCCCTCAGCAGAGGCACCCCAGCCGGGGCCCTTCCCTCCTAGACTGTGGTGGGCCTGGAGTCACCTCCCGGCTTTCCCTTCCTTATCAAGCTCACTAGGGGCCCACACACACAACCCCAACCCCCACGGTTTCTCTGGCTTTGCCACTCCAGACTGCAGCTCTGAGACCTCCCCCAGCCCAGGTCCCTATCCCTCAGGGCAAGGCCCCTCCCAGCAGGAAGCACAGGCTGGCCGTGCCAGGCAGAGTCAAACTGGCCTGGCTTGTTTGGAAGCCCCTAAACCGGAGCCAGAATCCTCTTGGGGAGGGGGCTGTCTGCTGGCCTCTCCTGGCTTGGAGCTCAGACCTCTCCAGACTCCACACTACATGGGCCACAAAGCCCTGGAGTTAAAGGCATTTACCCTCCAGCCCTAGCCTGACCAGTTGCTTGCTTGCAACCCCAGCAAATTATGTAACCTCCCAGTTGAGTCTCATTTACCAGTCCGTGTAAGAGGAGACTAAGTGGTGGTGTGCTGACCTGGAAGGATTTGGAGAAAACTTAAGTGTGCCCCTATCTCCCGTCCCGAGGTTGACCACTTGTTGGCAAGGCTGTGAGTGCCAGAGGGCAGAAACCAGCATGATCCAGTCTAGCCACAGGAGTTGGGTGCTGCACCCTTGTGTCGTTCTCAGAAAATCTTGTCAAATAAATAAAAAGCTTGTGAAAGAGCCTCCCAGGTGCCTTGCCCGCAGTGGGTGCTCCGGTGCTAGCTTCTCTAACACACAGCATCTGCAGGTTCACGTTCTTGCCTTGTTGCTCTCCAGTCTCCCCTGCCACACTCCACACTGCCACGGTCTTCCTGTGAACTCCCCATTAAAACTCTTCTACGACCAACTTCAACTCAGCATGGCATTCATGGATCTCCTCCACCCCAGAGCTGGGCCCTTCCTCTGTGCCTGGTAGCTACAGCCACCATCCCCGTGGTGCCCTCTACACTCCATACAGCACAGTGCCAGACCTTATCGCCCCATCTTAACAATCATTTGTTTGTCAGTCTTCCCCAGGCTGAGTGAGCTCTGGAGGGCAGCGATATGTATATGTAAACTCAAGTTCTGCTCCCATTTTAGACAGAGGGACACCAAAGCTCAGAGAGTCAATCACTGTCCAAGGTCACACGGAGAGTAAACGGCAGAGTCTGCATCACGCTCCAGACTTTCTAACTAAGCCCAGTTCCCTCTCACTGCACTCTGAGTCCCTCCTCAGCCAGGCTCCAAGAGCCAGGAGGACAAGAACCTGATTTGTTGTTTCTTCTCAATGGTGAAAGCTGTTCCCAGGTGGCAGATACAAGAGCCCCCACCCTCTTAGTGATCAGGTCCTGGGGGCAGTGGCTCTCAGCCCCAGTGGGCAAAGCGAGCAACCTTTCGGGTGGGGCTGACAGCTTGAGGCCAACAGGCCAGCAAAAGGGCAACACCACAGGTCCCCTGGGTAAACTGAACTTTATTCCTTCCTCACTCCTCCGACTCTCCAGAACTGCCCAGCCAGCCCTTCTCTGGGGGGCTAGCTGCTGATTAAAAGGCACTGCCCCCACCCCCAGATCTGACCCTGACAGACAATAAGGACACCGGGAAGGCAGCAGGCCTGTCAGCTCAATAATGCAAAACCCTGTTGCTCCAAGTCCACGACAGCTGACTTCAAGTGGATCGGAGGCTGTGCTTATTAACAAAATGAGAAATCTGATCTATGGAAAGAAAACACTACGTGAGGATTAATCCAGGACTGCAGCTTGTGGAGAAGGCTGGGCTGCCGGCCAAGACCAGGGAATGAAGACAGGATCGTGCCTACCTGTCCCCAGAGCAGGTACTGCGCAGCAGGACAGGACATATCGCCTCTGCCCCACCTGCGCCTCTTCTTCTCCTTCCAGCAATTGAAGCAATCATTTCAGTTTTGCTTTAATTACAGACCTGGCTCCCTCGGGCTGCTTCTTCCTCTAAGCAGAGCCAGCAACCAGAGGGAGATTTTTCTTTTCAGGAATTGCTTGTAAAAGCTGAGTGACTAATCTACAAGTCCTAACAACTGGCAGGAAAACACTGCAGGGAAAATTCTGGGCACACACCAGCACTCTGAGTCAAACGGCCAGAGAAGCTGGGCAAGAGGCACTCAGCAACTCCCCAAAACTGGTCCGCAGAAAGCCAGAAGCCAAAGAAAGGCAGACCAACCTGGGAGTTCCGACCCTTGAAGCAGGCAGTCAGGTGGGGAGCCCCTCCCAGCCTTCTGAGTCTACTGCCTGCCCATGGGACCCAGAGATTTTCATAACCCCAACTGTACAGGACCAAAGGTTCCCTGGAATGCAGGGTGACCTACTCCTGGGCCAAAAGACTCAGTTCAACCCCCAAGTATCAGCTTCCCATCCCCCCCCCCCCCCCCCTTGGTGCTAAGAGCCCGCTAAACCAGCAATCTCACCACACAGCTTTGTCTCTAGAGGCCAGCCTGAGGCCGGCCCATCTGCTTTTTTTCAGACCACTCCAGCAACCCTGTTCTAAGTGTACAGTCTCTCCTTGAGCCAGGGCTACAGACCAGCCACATGGCCTGTGCTACTGAAAATGTCTGCAGAAAGGGCCAAGGAGTCCAGGGTTGGCAGATGGGAATGGAGGGGAAGAAGTAAAGCCAGGAGCCAGGAAGCAATAAATGCTACAGCTCCAGAAAGGTCCTGGGTTTGAGTGACCTAGCTCCATCCCTCCAGCCAAAGTCCCTCGAGAACAGGCCCAAGTTCAGCCTAGAAGCTCTGGAGGCACCTCCACTACCTGCCAGCTCTCCTTCCCCCCCACCCACCCCCCCAGGACAAGAGGCACAGCAATCCCCACATCAGTCAACAATCCACCGCCACAGGATTCCTATGGGCAAAGCTCTGCCCCTCCCCCCCACCACATATGTCAGAGGGGTGGCCTCCCAGGGTTACACCCCTCCTTGCTGTTGGGGCGGTGGGTGGGGGGCGCGGGAACCTAGCTTTCCAGATGTGCTTGGCAACTCCTACTAGAAAAAGACACTGGGGGTGGAGGGGATAAAAGGCATGGATAAATAACTTCAAAAACGTTCCAACCCATCTGGATCAGCACTGGGCTCCCTTCTCCAGGCAGTCCCACGCTGTTCTGGGTGGGGCCGCTGGGCGCATTATCTGACCTCGTTCCCTGCTCTCCAGAAGTCACTGCCCCCCAGGGAGAGGCATCCCTGCCTCCCCCCCACCCCCACCCCCAACCAACTAGGTCTACGTGAATATGAACCATCTTAGTAGATAAACAGAGTGACAAGCTGGGGCCCTTCAGCCCCCTTCCTCTGCCAGCCGACCCCCTCCCCCAAGCCCATCTCTCTTCCTGCCAAGTGGCTGCCTACAGGAGAGGTCTGGGGGCAGGGCAGCGAGCCCACCAGCCGCAGGGCCTGGTCCTCTGGGAGCGGCTCCTCCAAGGCCAACCCTGCCCCTGCCCAGGCCGGTCTTCCCGCAGGGAGGGGGCAAGAAAAGGGGACCGCAGGCAGAGGAGCGCCGCAGTTCTGGAAATAGCAAAATCCCCTTATGAGGGGCGGCCGCAGGCGCTGGGCCGTTTGCATAATGGAAGCCCGCCCGCCTGTCAGGCAGCGCAGCTCTCCCGACGCTGTTCGGATTAGATTGCTAATGAAAAGGCACAAAGAGCCGGCGCCCGCTAGCCCGCCGACCCCCGCTCCGCAGACCCGCGCCCGGCCTGGCGCGGCCTCGGGGCTTTGTGCCCGGGGTCCCCCGCCGCTCGCGCCCTGCCGGGCACCGGGACCACAAAGCCCCGGCGGGCTGGGTCCAGCCAGCGGTCCCGCGTGCGCCCCCGCCCAGACCCGGCGGGCGCGCGCCCGCCCACGCCCCTCTCCCCGGGGGCGCGCCCGCCCGCGCCCCCCGTTGCCCCTGACCGCCTCTCACCTCGTGTGCGTCGGCGGCGGCGCTCCGCCCGCCGGCCGGCCGGCCCTGCCCGCGGCCCCTTGTCCTCGGCGCCCGGCTTGCGCCGCCTGCGCCCGCCCCGTCCGCCCGCCGCCGGCCCGGCTCGGCTCCCCGCCCAGCGCGCCCCGAGCGCCGCTCACAGCCGCCCGCCCGGCGCCATCTTGGAAGCTTGTGACGTCGGCGCCGCCCGCTCACCCCTGACCCACATCTGAATGGGCGAGCGGCGGGGCGGGGCCGGGGGCGGTTTGGGGCGGGGTCTAGTTGTGGGCGGGGCAAGAGGGGCGGGGCGGAGCCGGCGAGAGGTCCGAACACTGGGCAGGGCGGGGCGGTGGGCCTGCTGGACGCCGCCGTGGGGGGAGGGGCGCGCAGGAGGCACCCGGGACCCAGACGGTGGGCGCCCCGCCTGACCCAGACCCCAGGTGCAGGGGTAGGACCGCGACCTCACCCCGAAACAACCGGACCGCCCAACCCCCTGGGATGGGGACTCTGGACCCCCACATGCCCACGCCCAGCCCACACACGCAGAGTTGACCCCCTTTGAGCCTGACCCTGACCCCTTTGAAGCCCCCCCAACCCCTAGCAACCTGCGCCCCACCTCCAGGACACTTTCGCACCCTGGCTCCGTGCCCCCCGCAGGGACCTCGCCGTCAAAGGCGCAGCCCCCGGGGACTGCAGGTGGCGTGATCTGGGCTCCCAAGGAGGCCCAAGTTATTTGTGTCCTGTAGGGAAAGGGACTCCACCCCCACCCCTGACCCCCGCGACCCCTCGGGTCCCCGCTCTCGCAGCCCTCCGGGCTGGCCCTACCTGCTCAGAGGACGCGGAGGTCTCGAGCATTCGGTGTTCAGCCAGCCCCTTCCGGTGACCACAAACCCTCACTGGCCCCTGGGGTCAAGCGACGCGCCTAAGCTGGCCCGCCTGGACCCAAGCTCGTGGCCCGATGGCCTGCTGAGGGACTGGAGCTGGCCCCGAGCGTGGCCGCTTCTCTAGGGAGTTACTTAATGGACCTCTCTCTACTTTGAACACCAAACAAAAGAACACACCGCTGTCAACGTCTGAGAGAGGAACCCAGACTTGCCATGCAGAGAAGTTGTGCCCTAGCACTAGCCAAGACCCCCTCCTGAAGGCTGGTTATGCGACCATTCTTTCCAGATTAATGCATAAATTTAAAGTATATTAAATGTAAATGTATATTTAATGTAATGTGTAAAATTAATGTAATCCTAACAGGACTTGACAAAATTCTAAGTTCACCTGAAAGAATAAATAACCAAAACCAGCTCTCATTTCCCACAAATGAAGGTGGACTTGCTTTAATAATACTTAAATTATAAAGCTACCACAGTCAATTCAGTGTGGTACAAACCAAGAAAGAAAGGGGACAAAAAGCCTAGAAACAGATCCTAGAAATGGTAAGAACATAACAAATGAAAAGAGAAATATCAAACATCGGTAAGGAAGAAAAGGCACATTCTGTGATGGAAGAAACTACTGAAAAAAATGTCAATACTCTACTAACCAAAGACATGCAAGTTAACACTACAATATACTGGGGCACCTGGGTGGCTCAGTCAGTTAAGCGTCCAACTTTGGCTCAGTCATGAACTCACGGACCAGAACCATGAGTTCGAGCCCCTGTCGGGCTCTGTGCTAACAGCTTGGATGCTGGAGCCTGCTTCAGATTCTGTCTCCTCCTCTCTCTGACCCTCCTCCATTTATGTTCTGTCTCTCTCTGTCTCAAAAATAAATAAACATTAAAAAAAATAATAAACTACAACATACTGAGGGTTTGGTTTTATTTTCAGGAATCAGTTTCAAATTATAATCTTCAAACAGTCAGGGGTCTGGTGAGTAATCACTCTCATATATTGTTGGAAGTACATAAATTGCTTCAAAATTTCTGAATGTGAATTTGGCAGTATGAGCCAAGTATAAAAATCTTTTCAAATGATCAATACCCCCTTGGAGCAGTAGTAATCCATCTTCTGGGACTCTGTTTTAAAGAAATTAATCACATTTGCAGACCATATGCTTGATGATCTTTCTAACCAGATCATAAGCTTGGAACCCCAATGCCAAGAACACACCTGAGACTTAATAGGCACTCAGTAGTCCCTTGTTCTATTTGCATTTGAAAATTAATGTACAATCAATTTTTTTCAAGTGTCATTTATAATAATGAAAAAAATCATACACAAAGTAAATGTCTGACAACAGGGGATTGGTCAAATATCCCACAAGAGAAAATGTAAGGGAGCCACTATAAATCGTGTTTACAAAGATGTTTTATGATCTGGAAATGTGCAAATGATATTAAGAATAAAAAGTGCACAAATATATATAGGTACATGCAAAATATTGAAGAAAACACACCAAAATATTTACAGAGGTTCTCTCTAGGGGTTGGGATTTTTTTTTTCATGCACATGTATATTTTAGTGTTTTATTACAAAAGGAACATTTCTAATAGGAATAATTCCAGCTACATTTTTTTAAAGTTTCTCATTCTCCTTCCCCCTCACTCCCATATGTTTTCTGAAGTAACATTAGCAGTTTGACATGTACATCTGACATCAACAGGTATCTGTTCACATGTTACACAACAATCTTACTTTTTTAAAACTACAAAATAATATACCATATAAATGGCAAGTCACTTTAGAACTTACAGGACATCTGTTCTTTGTCCCTAAGAAGCTACCACAGACATCTTTCTAGTTCATATCACACAATTCACTTTTTAATAGCTAACAGATTCCAGAGTATGAGGGTTCCATAAACACTTCCCTTAATCATAGCTTTTCAGATTACTTACAGTTTAGTGTATATATATATATATATATATATATATATATATATATATATAATTTAAGATTTTTTTTTGAGACAGTGTGTGTGCAAACCAGAGAGAGGGACAGAGGGAGGGAGGAAAGGAGGGAGGGAGGGGGAGAGAGAGAGAGTGAGAGAGAGAGAGAGAGAGAGAGAGAGGGATAAAAGCAGGCTCCACACTCACACAGAGCCCAAAGCACAGGGTTTGATCCCACCACCCTGGGACCATGACCTGAGCCAAAACCAAGAGTCAGAGGATCCACTGAGCCACAGGCACCCCTAAAGATTTTATTTTTAACTAATTTCCACATGTAATGTGGGGCTCAGACTTATGACCCGAGACAAAGAGTCTCATGCTCTTCCAACTGAGCCGGCCAGGGACCCCAGTTTGGTGCTTTTAAAAAACAATTTTTGGGGCGCCTGGGTGGCTCAGTCGGTTAAGCGTCCGACTTCAGCCAGGTCACGATCTCGCGGTCTGTGAGTTCGAGCCCCGCGTCAGGCTCTGGGCTGATGGCTCGGAGCCTGGAGCCTGTTTCCGATTCTGTGTCTCCCTCTCTCTCTGCCCCTCCCCCGTTCATGCTCTGTCTCTCTCTGTCCCAAAAATAAATAAAAACGTGGGAAAAAAATATTTAAAAAAAATTGTTTTTGTTTCTGTCTCTGTCCCAAAAATAAATAAAAACGTTGAAAAAAAAATTAAAATTAAAATTAATTTAAAAAAATTAAAAATTAAAAATTGTTTTGTTTCTGTCTCTGTCCCAAAAATAAATAAAAACGTTGAAAAAAAAATTAAAAAAAATAAATAAAAAACAATTTTTTTTAAATATTTTTTTCCCACGTTTTTATTTATTTTTGGGACAGAGAGAGACAGAGCATGAACGGGGGAGGGGCAGAGAGAGAGGGAGACACAGAATCGGAAACAGGCTCCAGGCTCCGAGCCATCAGCCCAGAGCCTGACGCGGGGCTCGAACTCACAGACCGCGAGATCGTGACCTGGCTGAAGTCGGACGCTTAACCGACTGCGCCACCCAGGCGCCCCTAAAAAACAATTTTTAAAGTCATTGAATATATATTTTTACATCCTTCTGCCTTCACTTGTGCAGAATAGTTTACTAGAAATAGACTCTATGGGCTAAATGATACGTGAACATTTTCAATTTGGATAGGTCCTACCTGGTATACTTCCCAAATGGTGTAGCAATTCATATCAAGCCTGTTAAGGTTTTGTTATTCCTGCTTCTTTAACTTTCCTGAACATTCCAAGTGTTCCATATTTAGTACATAGTCCCTTTAAAATCAGAAAGACGAGAGTGCCTGGCTGGTTCAGTCGGTGGAGCATGGGACTCCTGATCTTGGGGTTATGAATTCAAGCCCGTGTTGGGTATAGAGATTACTTTAAAATATTTAAAATAAATAAATAAACTCAGAAGGAAAAAAGAAAAATCCAAGGAGGGAAGAAAGGATTTCTAAATCATATTGTACTAGACTCCTACCATCTCTGTTCTGAGGTTTGCATGGTCTCCCCACATCCAGTGTTCACCCTCAAGCCCATTTCCTGCCAAGCACTTAATAAAATCCAAGCATGCTTCTAGTGCAATAGTACATAAGCACTTAAACTTTAAAATTTGGGGGAATGTTTTCGATATAGTAAATGAAAATGGCAGGTTTCAAGATTTTGTTCTCACTGAAAGCAACCCCGTAAAACTCTATTTGGGTGGAAGGTAGTATGGAAATATAAAAACCACACAGTAATGAGGATAGGAGAACCATTGAGAACTGGATTTATTTTGCACTCCAGCTCCCTCTGTGTGTCTAGTATGGGACCTAACCTCTCTGATCATCTTTCCTCATCAGTCATTTGAGAATAATAATGGCACCTGCCCATGGGGCTCTTGTGAGGACTGATTAAGATGAAACTGTCAGATAGAGTACAGAATCAGGCTCTGGCAAGCTCTGGCAAGCCCTGGATAAAGTAGCTCTATGATTGCTATGTCATGTAGTATGGATCAAGTAAGGACAGTAGAGCTGATGTGTCACTTTTACCATCGTCTTTTCTCAATTAAAAAACAAACAAAAGGAAAACAAATGATACAAAATATCCCCAAAGGGTAAATCACAGTGCCTTAACATGATAGCCAAGTTTAACAAATATAAAAAACACAGGATGCTGGGGCGCTTGGGTGGCTCAGTTGGTTAAACATCCAGACTCCTGATTTCAGCTCAGGTCATGATCTCATGGTCACAAGATCTAGCCCTGAGTCAGGTTCTGCGCTGGGTGTGGAGACTGCTTAAGATTCTGTCTCTCTCTCTCTCCCTCTGCCCCCCTCCCTGGCATGCTTTCTAACATTAAATAAAATAAAATAAAATAAAAATGAAACGAAATAAAATGAAATACAGGATGCCTAGAGGTTCCTGGGTGACTCAGTCGTTAAGCTTCCAACTCTTGGTTTCAGCTCAGGTCATGATCTCTCACGGCTTTTTGGGCTCAAGCTCCACATCTGGCTCATACAGAGCTGGCAATACAGAGCCTGCTTGGGATTCTCTCTCTCATCCTCTCTCTTTGCCCCTCCCCCATTTGCACTGTCTCTGTTTCTCTCAAGATAAATAAACTTAAAACAAAAAATTTTAAAAATACAAGATGCCTAGTTAAATTTGAATTTCAGATAAACAACCTATAGTATTTTAATGTAAGTATACCCCATGTAAAATCACATCTCACTGCCCCCATCCCAAGAGCAAATCACATTGACAAACTCTCCGCTCCTATACACACCATGATTTTTCCTCTCACCTCTGGCCATTAGCACCCAGGGCTCCTCCTGCTTGTGTCACCCTTCCTCCTTCTCCCCACCTCTGCCTGGCCAACTCCTCCCCAGCTCAGACATCAACTCCTTCAGAAAGTTTCCTCTGCCCCCAGCCTGCTCACCCTGATGCAGTCCTGATGCTGCTGATGGGCAGTTTCCATGACAGCAGGAAGACTTTGTCTTGTTCATTCTTGTAGACCCATTACCCAGCTCATGCCTGCCACCAAATAGTCAGGCTCCACTAAAAAGTCAAATGAATGCATGAATGAATTTCCTTCCAACTCCCACCTCATTCCCTCCGACCACCATGCACCCCATCTACTGCTTCCCGAGCCATGTAGCGTTCATTTATTCCTTACCATAAAGGATGTAATGTGAGTGGTACACACAGGAGATAGAATGGCACTGCAGAAACCTGGTATTCAGGTTACTCAACTGGGAAGCAGAATATCCCTTGCAAGAACATCAGCCTCACCAATTCCTGGTTGCTGTGATTGGCTCCCAACACTGAGTCCTTACTCTACATGTGAGCAAAGCACTGTACACACATGGGCTTGCTGTTTCTCATCACCACCTATGAAAAGGATGCTGTTATGATCCCATTTTATAGATTGGAAAACTGAGGCTCAAAGAGGTTAAGGTCACCTGTTCAAGGTCACACAGCTAAGCTCAAACCCAAGCCCCTCTGACAGGTAAGAGCTTGGTGCAGCCTCTTAGAACAGTACCCCATCTGAAGAAAAGTCCCCCCACATATTCCCTAGAGTGAAGGCCATGCCTTGCTGGGGAGAGGCTTCCTCACTACCCACCTCCCCTCATTTTGCCATCCACAGCCCCAGGCAGAGCCAGACACCCTGAGCCCAAGAGAGGCCACACACTCCATTGTCCTTCAATTGACAGTTGCTGATACCGTGGATGATGAGGTGGGCACCATGTTAGCAAACAGCCCAGTGGTGGTCCCTGGCCCTGGAAGACCATGGTCAAGGCAGGAGATGAGAGAATATTATTCAGAGGAGGGTTGGATCCGGGCAAAGAGATGTGCAGACTGCTTTGCAAGGTCATAACGGAGAAACTGACTGCCCTGGTTTGTAGGGCCAAGGAAGAGGTTTTGCCTATGCTGTGCCCTCTACCTGGCAAGCTATGTTTCAGCATCTGCTGCAATGCTGTTCCTAGTACAACTTCATCTGATTGCTCTAAAACAGTTGCCCTTCATTGTCCGTCCCCACTCCCTATCTGCTTCTCAGGTCTTGCACCACCTGTGAAGACCTTACTGATGTAGGTGCTTCTTTGCTCACATCTCTCGCTCTCCCTACAATGGGAACTCTGCTCAAGCCACAATCATCTGCTCTCCACCGCTGCAGAAAGTAGCTAGGATGGCAGCAGGCACCTACACAGTCAATACATACGATTTGGTGCACTCTTTGTCAGCCCAGGCCAGCAGCAGGAGGCTTGAACATGCTTGCACTGGAAGCGTGTAGACAAGTCCACTCCACCTGCAACCCAGGGAAGGCTAAAAGGAAAGCAACACAGCCCTGGAACCCAGCTGAAGACAGTGACACTGTCACCAGACAGACTGGCCAACGAAAAGTGAAAAGTTTACTATTGGCCAAGACATTCTCCTAAGTGGAAGAAGCAAGATGTAGAACAATATGTAAAATGTAATCACATTGATGGTTTTTAGAAATTCTGTATGTTTCCGTTTCTATCTATGCTCATAAATCCCTAAAGAAAGTTTGGGTGGGAACCTCAGGGGAAGAGGGGAAATGGGGGAGGGGGGGGAGGATGGAGTCTTCACATGTAACTCCACATTTAATCTCCTATATTGTTGAAATTATTATATCACCTCTATGTATTACTTTTTTTAAGGAATTAATTTATTTATTTTGAGAGGGAAGGGGCAGAGAGAGAGGGAGAAAGAATCCTAAGCAGCTTCCGTGGTCAGCAGAGAGCCTGACGTGGGTCTCAAACCCACAAACTGTGAGATCATGACCTGAGCCGAAATCAACAGTCAGACGCTTAACTGACTCCCCCCTCTACGTATTACTTTTGTTATTTTTTGGGAAAAACCATTATGAAATAAAGAAGAAAGAAAGATTTCAGTGAGGCTTACCATTCTTGGAAAACTGCCTATCTTCTACTTGGTTACCATTCTTGGAAAACTGCCTGTCTTCTACTTGGTTGCAAGCCCACCCAGGCCCTGAGCCTCCCCCTTTCGATTAACCTCCCACTAAACCCTTTGGTTTCTTGGTTGCCTCTACCATTAGACTGGCAGTGTCTGTTCTGGGGTCTTTCTGCAGGATGCTGAGACCCCTGTGCCTGAATAGCTGCTGGCTCCACTGAATGGATGAATGAAGGAGGAGGCCCAGTCCTGGCTCCGTGAAGAGCAAGGTAGAGACAAAGGTTGGTGGGTCTGTGCTTCTGGGGTAAGCTCAAGGAGAGGAGGTTGGACCTGGATCCAAATCCTGGCTGTAATGGTGACCAGCCAGCTGCCCTAGTACTGACCTCTATTGGCCTTAGTTTACCCACCTGTAAATGGGGCTGATAGCTGTATCTGCCTCATTGGCTTGTATGGGACAGGCAGAAGCCCACCAGAGCCTTAGCAGATGGGGAGAGGGGAGTAAAGTGGGCAAAGTACCTTAGGGCAAAAGGTGAGGCCAAGGTGAGGCAATGCTCATTTCCCTTGTGAGGTTCCTCTCCAGAAGCTGAATGGGGCAGGAGTTAAGAGGGCAGTCTCCTCTGGAATCTTAGCAGGGAACAGAGTTGTGGAGCACTGAGAAGTACCCCGGGGGCCTCTGCTCATGTAGCCATAGAGGTAGGAGTGGACCAAGGCTGCATAGTGGGGAGGGCTTGGAATTTCCAAATTCCAACTTTGCAGTTTTCTTTAAAACTTTTTTGAATGTTTATTTATTTTTGAGAGAGGGAGACAGAGTTTGAATGGGGGAGGGGCAGAAAGTAAGGGAGACACAGAACTTGAAGTGGACTCCAGACTCTGAGCTGTCAGCACAGAGCCCCACTTGGGGCTCGAACTGACAAACCGTGAGATCATGACCTGGGCTGAAGTTGGATGCTTAACTAACTGAGCCACTCAGGTGTCCCCCAACTTTGCAGTTTTCTTTCGGGAAGGCTTCCCTCATCACCAGGGTTCATGTGGTAGTGGGGGAGGGGGCCAACTCCACCATGGCCAGTACACGGAAGCCCCTGGGCTGAGACAGTAGCCTCTGGTCACAGTCACGAGGGAGGCTGGGCCCAGTGACTCTTATCTTGCCTGACCTTGTGCAGGCTGACCACTCCCTCCTTCTAGAAAATGTGGCCTCCTGCCCTTTCCGAGGCCTCTTTCTCCTTAAATCCCCATGGTTCTGGGGTGGGGCCTCAGTGCCCAATTCTACTTGGCCTGCCCCCCTGGGTTGCTTTGCTGGCCCCAGCTCACAGCCACCTTCCCGATGCCTTCCCCTGGAGACCCTTGGGCATTTCTGGCCCAGCAGGTTTGTGCCTGCCCCACTGTCCCCTCCCTCCCTGAAGCAAAGCTCTGCAGAGCACCCTGTTGCCCAAGCCTTAACTACTGGCCACTCCCCAGCACCTCCTGCCCTCCCCCCAACCAACTCTACCAATTTGAATTCCTGGCTATCCCTCCCTCTGCTCTCCTCCCTAGACCCAGGGCCTGCCCCCAGGCTGGGGGAGGAATCCTCCAGATAAGGGCAAGGGGCAAAGGGACACACCTGGGTTCAGACCCTGACTCTCCTACCAACTGAATGACCTTGATGAATGACCTCCCCTCTCTGAGCCTGAGTTTCTCCATCTGTAAAAGGGAGAAATAATTACACCATCTGGATAGGGTTGCTTGTGAGCAGGACGTGAGCTAAGGCACATGGTGAGGGCTCATAAAGGTCAGTTCTCATTTGGAAGCACCCAACGATAGCTCCAGGCCAATACTTTCTTGGGACTGTCTCAGTTACAGCCAGTTGGTGCCCCTGTCCTAAATTAGGAACGTGCCAGCCCACAAACCCCAATGCCAGGTATTGAGGGTGAAAGGTGGAGTTAGACCCAGTATGATGGGAGAGGCAATTGGAATGAATGAGTAATTTACTTATTTACAGGGATTATGCCTGGGGGCTGTTCATGCTCAAGGGAGGGGCAGCTAAACCCTGTGAGGGTGGGGCCAGATGGAGAAGCTGCCCAGAGACTAGATGGAGGGCACTTTTGAAGGACATCTTGGAGTAAGCTGGCTGAAGAGGCAGAGCAGCCCAGCTGGAAGGCCAGTTTTAGAAAAGAGGAAAGTGAAGTTGAGAATCACAAAAACTGCCTGAGGTTGCCCTACCTGAAGTAGGTGATTCAGAATTTGATTCGGATTCAGCCCCCTCCTCACTCTCAGGATGAGCAAAAGGGGCCAAGCCCCCAAGAGGGCACCCTCTAGCCAAAACACTCTGCTCAAGGGGTGTGGCCAGTGGGGTCTCCCAGGCTGAGGTCAATGTCCTAGAGTTTCAGGCAGGCAAGTACTAGCCTGCCAGGTGGTCAGTTACCAGAAGATTTGAAGAGAGTTCACCTGGGGGTTCAGGTACACAGGCCTATAGCCAGGTACCAGATGCCAGGGCTTTTGAGACAGGGGGAACCTACAAATACTGGATATTGCAGCCCAGAGTAGACCCATTGCAGACCCACCCACCTCCTGGGACAGGGACAGCTGGGGTTGAGCTCAGAGGCTGACTGCACCTGTGGGGCCAGATGAGGTGTCAATAGTGCCACCATGGCCCCAGGAGCCCTTCATGCCCTGCTTCCTGGAGGCAGCTCCACCTGGTTTCACAAGACCTTAGGTGGAACCTCTGATCTCCCACATACCCCCACCCATCGGACTTCCACTGGGGTGAGATAGGCAGAAGGGGGTGTGACCAAAAGGTGGAATGAACTGAAAATGGGCCTCAGAAGTATCTTTGAGTTTTTTTTTTTTTTAATTGAGTCCTGATACTTTGAAAATTCAGTGACAAAGGGCTAGAGGGAGCAGGTCACCAATAGGTAAAGGGGCAGGGACGGACTAGTTCCAGGGGGCTCAGGCAGGACAGGGGTCCCTATGGCAGATGGGCCTTGGGAAAGGCTAAAAGGAGTCCTTTGGACGTCCTCATGCTGTTTCTGTGGCAGTTGCTATTCTCTTGCCACTGGGTCTCTCTTTTCACATGTGAAATGGGATAACCCACAACCATGTTGTGGGGAGTGGGAGCAAGAAACAAGGTCCCTGATGAGAAATAACTGAAAGCCTTTCCTCCATGGGGGGAGGGCTGGTGAGGTGCTGAGACTTGCCCTGACCAGAGGCCCCTGGGCAGAAGCGGACAGCACCAGGACAGGCTTGGTGACCCTTGCTCCAGAACTTTCCAGGCTCCCTGGATGCTGCCCCTTTGCCCACTCCTTAGGCTCCTCTGCCCTCTGGCCAGCTGGGCTTTCCATCCTCCATCCCCTCCTGAGCAGGCCTGGGCAGGCTTTGGGCCTCCAGGTGGTCTGGTCAGTTGGGGAGGGGCCCCAGGGCAGGCCACAACCAGGCACCTGCTCCTTCCTAGCCTACCCACCTCGTTAGACCCGCGTAGCCTTCCTGTGCCTCTGTTCCAAGTCTTCAGGTTCTCAGGGCCCTTGCAGGAAGCAAGCAGGACCCAGCCCCATCTGCCCCTGCGACCTGTGTCCTTACCAGCTTTCTTGGTCTTCCTTTGGGTCCTGACCCTGGGCTGAGAGCTCTGTACACATGATCTGCTCAAGACAACCACTTGCCCTCACTCCCAGCCCTGCCAAAGATGAAGAAACTGGGGCACCTGGGTGGCTCAGTCGGTCAAGCGTCTGACTCTTGATTTCGGCTCAGGTCGTGATCTTGAGGTTTGTGAGTTGAGCCCTGCATCGGGCTCTGTGCTGACAGTGAGGAGTCTGCTTAGGATTCTCTCTCTCCCTCTCTCTCTGCCTCTCCCCTGCTGTGCTCTTTCTCAAAATAAACAAACATTAAAAATATATATATTTAATTTAAAAAATAGCCTTCAAAAAAAGATGAAGAAACTGAGGCTCAGACAAGCCTTCCAGCTGTCTGCTGGCAGGCCAGGGTTTGGACCTAGCTGGCTGGGTTTCTGAGCCCAGCTGTTCCACCACTCCCTGGCCCTGCCCCCTCCAGGCCACCAGGGCTTAAACTTCTTTATTCACTCACTAAAACTTCCTGTGGCTTCAAGGGAACTAGGATTTGTAGGAACAGGACTGTGAAAAGAGTTCTGAAGAGTAAGGCTTTCCTATGGCCAGGTGTCAGACCTGCCAAGCCTGACACTGGGGTGCCCAGAAGGACAACCGTTGGCGGTAGGGAGGAGGGGCTCCTCTGGGTGTATTGGGGAGAGGGGAGGGAGAGAACAGGGATAGGTGGGGCCTGAATCCCAGGCCTTCCGGTTCAAAGAGACATTTCTGCTTACCCTGACACCAGGGCACAGGGCCTGAGAAGGCAGGTGTGGGCCCAGGCAGGTCTGCCCAGGTGTACAGTCCCTGGGGAACAACCCTTGGTTCACCCAGGCTGCCCCCTGGTGGTGGAATCAGGAAGTTCCCAGGGACTTTGAAGCCCTTCCAGGAGAGGGGGCCTTCACCAGAGGATAGGTACCTGTCCCAGTCTCTTTCTCCTGCTCCCTGAGTTTCCCCCAAATATTCAATCACTCATTATTCTCATGCCTCCGGGCCTTTGCTTCTGCTGTTCCTGCTGACCGTTCGAGCTGGGGAGGGGCAGAGAGAGGCGGGGAGAGAATCCCAAGCAGGTTCCACACTGCCAGTGCAGAGCTGGATGTGGGGCTCCATCTCACGAACCATGAGATCATGACCTGAGTGGAAATCTAGAATTGGAAGTCTAACCAACTGAGCTACCCAGGTGCCTCCAAATAAAGAAACTTTTAAAAAATTAATAAAAATAAAAAATGGTCGAGATGGTAAATTTTGTTATGTATATTTTATCACAATTAAAAACAAATTGTGGGGGCGCCTGGGTGGCGCAGTCGGTTAAGCGTCCGACTTCAGCCAGGTCACGATCTCGCGGTCCGTGAGTTCGAGCCCCGCATCGGGCTCTGGGCTGATGGCTCAGAGCCTGGACCCTGTTTCTGATTCTGTGTCTCCCTCGCTCTCTGCCCCTCCCCCGTTCATGCTCTGTCTCTCTCTGTCCCAAAAAAAAAATAAATAAACGTTAAAAAAAAATTTTTTTTAAAACAAATTGTGAATCGGGCTGGGTTGCCTCCACAGGCTAGCTGCAGGGCGTTCTGAGCATGCCTTCTCACTGTAAAATGGGTGGATATAAACATGAGAAGGGATGATTTACCTCCCCTGTGGATGGGGAACAAGGAACAGTTTCCTTCCCAGCCTGAGACCTGGAGCGGAGCCTTCCACTCATGAGTGGTGTGTGTGCACACCACAGCTGCCACATTCCTGTGTTTTCTGAGGATAAGGCAGCTGTGTGTCAGGTTGAGACAACCCCTGGGCCCGCTCTTTCCTAATTCCTGCCTTCAGCCCCTGGGACAGATGGTGGAACCCTCCGGACCTAATTTGCCAACTCCCCAAGGAAACTGCTAGTGGCTCCAATCCTTCGCATGCCCAGGAATGCTTCTGGTCATTTCCTCCTGCACCCAGTGCCCTTCCTTTGACATCATTGATGTACTCAGGGAAACAAAAGAGTATCAAACAGAAGCAGAGAAGGATGGGGGCATCTGGCTGGCTCAGTAGGAAGAACATGCAACTCTTGATCTCGGGGTTGTGAGTTCCAGCCCAATATTGGGTATAGAGATTACTTAAATAAAACTTTATAAAAAAGGCAGAGAAGGATGAAGACCACCCTTCATTCTCGCTCTCCTAGAGGGAGAGCCAGGAAGACTGTGGGAGGAAACAGCTTTTCAGCTGTGTCACCTGACAAGAGGGGGCCCCCTGAGCCTCAGAGTCTCTTCTACAAGATGGGGTAAATATAGAAACACCCTCCCAGAGAGAAGCCCTGGGGAAAGGGGGCAATTACTAACACCATGCAGAGTGGGATTCCCAGTCGGGAGACACTGATCCCACTCTCCACAAAGGCTGGCACCCAGGGACACAGGCCACATGCAGGGAAGCCTGTGGGAAATGTCAACCTCGTTGAGCCATTGGGGCCCTGCTTCTCAGCCCTGGCTCTTGGCTTGACTCCTGTATAGTCCTGCCAGAAGACCATAAGCTAAGCCCCCTCCAAAGAATAAGGAGGTGCCCTCCCCAGCTGGGAACACATGTCTGCAGCCATTGCAGGACCCCTGGACAGAAGAGAGAGGGGAAGAGAGGTATATTTGTGTTTCCCTTGGTTGTGCTTTTACTTCTGAAGTATTATTTTTCTTTTTTCTATGAACATTTTAATGAGGGGTTGAACATAAGATAGAAAAATAACATTCTGGTCACTTTTTTTTTTTTTTTTTTTTTTTTAAGAGGCAGGCTTTTCTTGAGACTTTCATACAACGCAATGGATGAGGACACTTCTAAAGAAACTCCTAGAGAAAATGCATACTGAGCACAGAAAAAGGCCCTTCTCCAAATACCTGTCATAGTCACTGACAACTCCAAAACAGTCTGTCAGACTCTCGTGGGCTGCTTGTTCTGTTTTCTTTTGGGAACAGCTCAGTTCAGACTGAAGCCCTGCTCCTCTCAGAGGCCAGGGGACTCCTGGGGACTGGTGTCAATTTCTCACAGTGACGTTCTGAGCAAGTGCTGCTCACAGAGTCGAGGAGGGATGCTGGAGTTAGGGTCCCAGTTCTTGCTTCTCCTCTGGCGGGGTGTGGGTGGCCAGAGGCCACTACCCCGGCAGGAGCCTTGCTCACTTTCCATGGAGGGGAAGGTGATCCAGCAGGTGGGCTGGGACCAGGCCCCTGTGACCACCTGACTCCCCATAATAGAATCCCTTGTCATCCACAGGCCCATAGACCATGACCATATCCCCTGCCCTCAGTGACAGCTTGTCCTTCACCTGGCCCCCTGCTCGCCCATCCTTGGGGTCATAGTCCAAAGCTGTCATCATGGTTGTTGGAGTCCACAGTGGTGACCTCCGGGGGTTCCCTTGGGGCATAGGAAAGGAGCCTTGGGGGCTGGTGAGCCCCCCAAAGTCATCGAGGTGGGCCACAGAGGACAGGTGCCCTTGTGCTGGCAAATGCCACATCCCATCAGTCTGCTCTGTGCCTACCTTTACCTCGGCCACCAGATGCCCAGGTATGTTGCCCACTTGCCCATTGCATTCACCATGGTAGAAGCCACAAGGGTCCTGAGAGCCCCACACTCTTAGCAGCTGCCCTTTCTGGAAGGCTAGCTCCTCCTCTGCAACCTCGGGGTTGGCAGACATCACCAGGGGGTCATAATCAAAGAGGGCCACAAAGACCCTGGCCAAAGTGTCCACCTCTGTCCCCAGTGGTGAGGGGCCACCGCTGAACATCTTAATGACTTTGCTGGATGGAGCTGGACAATGTGCTGGGCTGGGCTCCAGGAGCTGGCACTCTCTCTTGCTCCCCAGAGCCTGACAGCTCCCGTTCTGGGTCCTAAACTCCTTTCTCTGCTCTCGCCTCTCTGGGCCCCACAGATTGACGTGCACTGCCTCCTCCTCCTGCAAAATGTTGTGGAAGTCAGACACATATGGTTGGCTGGTGTCCAGCTGGGGAGGGGCAAACACATCGGTATCTTGCTTTTGCCTAAGGACCTTTTCAAAAGCAGCCTTTTCCTGATATGGTTGCTTCTCAAGCCCAAACTCTGGGAACAGATGGACGACTCCCGAAGCATGGCTTTTTCTGGCGCCCATGTGCCAGTAGCAGTTTTCTTCTCCCCTAGACTGTCCACTGAGCAGAGGTGGTCTGTGGTTTGGGGAACCCTTCTGAAAGAGCAAGTCCTTTCTGCAGACCTCCTGGGCCCCTATAGGCCCCTGGGGTTGGCTGCCAGACCCCACAGTTGCACATTCTCCCTCTGAACTCAGGTTGCACATCGGGGACTGCCTCCTTGAGGGTTCTTCAGGGAATGCTTCTAGAAACTCGACCTGGGGCCCCCTGCAGCTTCCAGGAGTGTGGGGGCTGGCTTTAGCACTCAGGGGAGCCAGTGCCAGACTCTGAGGATGGACAGGGACTGTGACTCTGCAGGTAGACAGGTCACCACAGGTGTAGCTAAAGGAAGAAGTCTCTGGCAATTGGTGACAGGTGAAACAGTCATGAGGGATCTGGGCTGGCACTGAATCCAGGGACTCACCACAAAGCGACATGGTTCTCACAGAGACATTCTGGCACATCAGGGGCAGGTGGAGCTGGGAAAATTCCAACAGGGTGCTCCCAGCAGTGGCATCAGCAACCTCTGCAACTTTGAACCCATCAGCATACACAGCGTAGCCAGTGACCTGGACTCCGTTGGATGACCCAGCAGAGTGGATGGTTACAGGGAGCCAGCTGACCACTAGGCTGCCTGGTGAAGCATGGCGCTCCACCAGCACATCCAGAGGAGGGTGAGGAGGTCCTGCCAGTGGTGTGTCAAAGGTGATGGTGGAGGACGTTGTTTCCCAGTGCACCTGCAGCAAGTCCCATGGCAGCTGCACCTCCACTCGTGCCCGGTACCGTGTGCTAGGATGCAGGCTGTGGAAGGTGTAGCAGCACACACCTGCTGGGGTCAGGGCATGCTCCTGGTCATTGAGGTATACCATGTGGGGCTGGTTGCTGCTGCTGTAGACCCAGGTAATCTTGGCTGATGTGGCTGCAACACTCTGCAGGTGTAGTTGCATGGGAGCCACGCAAAAAGCCCCTGTGGCCCCCAGAAGGGGTCTAGAGAAGCCCTTCTCCTCCCCATACTGCAGCGAGCCCAGCCAGCTGTCTTCTTCTCTCTTGGCATCTGAGATCTCTATTGCCACTTCTGTCTTGGAGCCTGCCCTCACCATCTGGCATGTCCCCTTGTCCATAGCTCCCTGGGCTTTCCCAGGCAACAAGCTGTGACCAGTGTCTTCCTTCAAAAACTTGCTGTGTCTACCTAGGAGTCGAGTAGGGCTGAAGTCAGGGGACTTGGGGGACCGGCAGCCCAGGATGTCACTGTCTGGAATCTGCTCCACCAGGTTGGAGGGCACCAGCCCCCGCCGGCCATCCTCAAGCTCCCCTTCATAAAATCCATCTTCATCCATGTCCCCCAAAACATACACATAATCTCCAGCTGTGAGGGGCAGTTCACTCTCAGGATGTTCATTAGGCCCCTTAAAAGGATTGTCGCTATACCGAGCCAGGAAGATCTTGAACTTAGGAGTCAGGGGGGCCTCTGAGCTCCTCGCTTCCAAGGTAGAGGACACACCGTCAGGCTCCAGATCCTCCACCTCGCTGGCTGTGTCCATATCCAGAGGAGGACAAGATGGCACCGTGGTCCATATGGACTCCAACTCAGAGGGAGAATTCGACTGGGAGCTAGTTTTCTTGGCTAGGGACCCGGAGTCCAGAGGTCCGCTGGCTGGGACTCTGTCTGGCACTTGAGGGTCACTGGCTGGCTCCCTGATAGCAATTGGACTTTCCAGCTGAGAAGCTTCCTGATTTCCCTGTTTGCCTGCACTGGGCTGTGAAGCTGCTTGCTCTTCAGGCTCCAGCTGGAACTTGGTCCTTTCACTATCTCTGACTTGAGCCTCCGGGACTTGGGGGGCCTCCCGGGATTCCTGGGGAAGGTAACCAGTCTGACACTGCAGCGCCAGCATCTCCTCCCTAGCAGCCTGGAGATCTCGCAGGGCCTTCTGCAGGTCGTGCTGCAGCTGTTGCTGCCTGTCCTGCCCGCGCGCAGCCTGCTGTAGCAGCTGCTCCGCCAGCATGCCGGCGGCGTCGCGCTCCTGGCACGCGCAGCCCAGCTGCCTGCGCACATCGCTGTTTTCCGCCGCCACCTTCCGCGTCCAGTCGGCCTGAGCCTGCAACAGCGCGTTCTCCTGCGCCAGCCAGACTTCCTCGCGTAGCGCCGCCCGCAGCTGCGCTTCACCCTCCTCGCCGCGGCGCCGTGCGGCGGCCGCCTGGGCGCCCAGCTCCAGCTCCAGTGCCTGCACCTGGCGCCGCGCCTCCTCGAAGGGTGCGCTCTCGCCGTCCGCCTCAGCTCGGGCGCAGCCGGTGGACTGCTGCATCGTCAACTGTCTCTGCAGGCGGAGCACCTCCCGCTGGGACTCGCGCTGCAGCCGGTCCAACTCACTGATGTTGAGCCACTGGGCTTGGGCAGCACCCCCGCCAGGGTGCGGGACAGTATTCATGCCTGAGGCGACGCGAGCTTGCAGCAAGTGGTACTCCAGCCGCAGCTCTTCGATCTGCTTGTCCTTGGCCAGCAGCTCGCTTGCCTGCTCCGACAAGTCCCGCGCGCGCTGGCGGGCAAAGGCCTGGCACAGTTCCAGGCCAGCGCGGCTCTCGCCTGGCACAGGCGCGCTCACAGCCCGCAGGTTGGTTTCTTGCAGCTTTCGGGCCCGGTCCTCTAGGCGCCTCGCGAGGCCTGCAAGCTCCGCGTGCTTCACGTTGAGCAGCTTCACCTCCTCGTCGGACTTGTCCCGGAAACCTGCGCGCCACAGCTGCACGTTCTCCTCCCACAGTCCCGAGCAGCGGCGTGCCAGCACCTGCAACGCCTCTGACAGTTCCGAGTTCTGCTTCACCAGCTCCTGGTAGTCCAGATCCGGCGGCGAGGGAGTCAGGGCCTCGCAGGGCTGGCTCCCGGAGTCCTCTCCTAGAGAGTCACTAGGTCTCCTGTCCTTCGATGTCGGTGGCGGTGGTGGGGGTAGCGGGGGCGGAGGACTCGAGGAGCCTAAGATGGGGGTGTCTGGCCAGGAGGCCGGCTTCTTGGATTCGGGGGCTTTGGGGCAACTGAGGGTGCTGTCGAGATAGCGGGAACGCGCTGGTGCCAAAGAATCGAGAGAGCAGGAGCGCGGCGTGTGGAGCAGGCTGTCTGGGGAGCTGGAGCACCTGGCTGGCACCACGTCTAGGGAGCGGGAGCGCAGGCGGATGCCAGCGCTCAGGCTGTCAGTATTCAAGGATTCGAGTTTACAGACGGACTTTGGGGGCCCAGGGGAGTTGCCGGCGGTATGGAGGGGCGGCTCTTCCGAAGAATGCACGGCTTGGGGGTCGGGGGAGACAGGCAAAGCGGGATGCCAGCGGAAGTGCTGTAGGATGTACTTGAGGAAGAGCCGGCGCTCCACGTCGAGCGCCGCCTGCAGGTGTCGGATGCGCGAGGCCTGCTCGCCGTCGGTGTCCCAGCGAAGCTGTGCCAGCACTTCCTGCAGGCGACAGCGGCACTGAGCAGCAGCGACGTCGGGCGCCCCCGCGCGGCCACAGTAGCCACGGTTCACTAACTCCTCTGCCAGCTGGCGCTGCAGCTCCCGGGCCTGGCGCATGACGCCGTCGCGCTCGCGGTGCAGCAGCTGCCGCAGCTGCCGCATCTCGGCCTCCTTCCAGCGCAGCAGCTGCCGAATCTCGGCCTCACGCTCCCGCAGCATGTCCTCCTGCAGCTGCCGCAGCTCCCGGTCGTGCTGAGCCTCCCACTTGGAGCGCAGATGGTCAACCAGCTGCTGCCTCTCCCGCTCGGCCGCCTCCCGCAGCTGGCGCGCCTGGGACGCGAAGCGCTGCGTCGCTGCGCGTCCGCGCGCCCGCTCCGCCTCCAGCTCCGCCCGCAGCTTCTCCAGCTCCCGCCTTTGCTCCTCCAGCACCGCCGCCGATGGACCCGGACTACCCGGCTTCTTGGGTGTCGCGCGGCCGCAGCCCAAAGGGCTGGGCGAGTCCTTGGTCATGGTAGCCCCGGGCCTGGCCAGACGCCAGACCTCGCCTGGCCCAGGCCGCTGCTCTCCAACGGCCGCCGCCCCCGCTGCGGCCAACCGCCCCATGTGCCCCTTCCGGCTTCCCATGGGGGTTTCCGCGCGCCCCTTCCGCCTCTGAGCGTGTTCCCCCATCCTCTGGCGCGGATGCACTAGCCTGATCTCCTTTCTGGGCTGCCTGTGAGGCGGCTGGCCTCCAGACACCCCTGCTCAACGCAGCCCATGACCTTTCTGGGATGCCCAGGGGTCTCTGTGATCCCAGGCCTTTCCCTGTTCCTGGTGCCAGGTCCTTTGTGACCCTCCCCCCCCCCCCCCCCCCCCCCGCCCGGGGGGATACTCTCCCAGACACCGTACAATCTCTTTCAGGCCAACTGGCACTGTGGGAAGCCTGGGCTACTGCTCTGGGCTCCATGTATGGGTCAAAATCAGGATGGGGTGTGGGTAGATGGCGCCTGGCTCTGTCATGGGTTCAGCTGACCTGTTTGGGCTAAATGGCTGGGAAACACAAAAGAATGCCCCCAAACTTGGGGGTGAGCCCTGAACCCCTACTGGGGGATGCATCTGGTGTCTGCACCCTCAAGGCACCTACCCTTCCAAGGACCCCTGGAAGTGTTGGACATTTGCATGCATTATCTATTTAAACTTCCTATGCCTATTTTACAGATGAGAAGTCTTGAGCCCATAGTCTGGGCATGGTGCCAGCTGAGACAGGGGAGAAGGCCTCCTTGGAGATCCAAAGCCCTGGCCTATGTTTTCTTGGTTTATTTTTACGATCATCTTGCAAGGACACTCTGAGAGATAAGGACCTCTCCATGGTCACGCTGCCCAGAAGTAGCTAAGTAGGGAGTGAAACCTAGAAAATTCTGCCTCCAGAGTCCGTGGGTACTCTTACTCCATCTGCCCAACCTCAGGGTTATGGCTATGAAGACCACTCCCCACTCTTTCTCCCAGGGCAGGGTCTCACACTTTGCATATGCAAAAGGAGAGAGGGTCATTTAGAACCCAGAGTTGGGGGCCAGCCAGGGAGGAAGGTGAGAAAATGGGGATGCCATGGGGGCCCAGCCTACCTTTTATCTGGTCCAGGAGTGTCCAGGGCTTCCTACTTCTCCAAAAGGTAAAGTCACAGATCCTTATGGGCCCAGCTGGCTCTCTATCCCCCCTCCCTGGATGCAGCAAGGCCAGAGAATTTTTCATGGCTCTCCAAGGGGCAAAGTGGTCAGATGGTTAGGACTGGCACGCCTTTGGAGTTAAACAGTCCTGCAGCTTCTTGTGCCACTTTCATGTCCTCATCTGTAAAATGGGCTAATAAATGCAGCCCTTTTCTGTGTTGTGTGACCTCCCAGAGTTCCCTGACCTCCCTGAGCACCCATTTCTACTGTTTGTGAGGATTCAATGAGGCAAGAGCACTCAGTGCCTAGAACAGAGCAAGGTTCTGTTTGGCAGCTCACTGATTCTAATCCCAGTCCCTTTTTTGCAGCTACAGAAACAGGTCTGCAAGCAAAGATTTGGCTGAAGCCAGTCAGGGCTGCCATGGTAAAGGCAGCACAGGTACTCTTTGTGCTCCCTAGGACTCACTCCAGATGACTCATGGCAGATGGGAAACCTCAGAGACCTGGGTATCCATCCAGGCTCTGCCACTTTTTGCCTGAGTGACTATGGCTGGTTACTTCACCTCTCCTGGCCTCTACATAATGGATGTATTGATAACACCAGTCTTCCATGGTTAGAGAGACACCAGGACTCTGTCAGGTGATGGCCAGGTGTGCAATAGGAGCTGCATCGAGGTCTGTGTAAGTTCCCATTGTCCCATCTATGGGTTGGCCTAGACCCTCACAAGCTTCTTCCAGGACCTAAAGAATCCCCCTGCCTCAAAGGCCTCTGGGCCTTTGCATGTGTTGTTCCCCCCTGCCTGGGATGCCTGTATTGCCCAACACAAAAATAACGGCAATGACCATTGCAGACCAAGAACCTACTGTGTGCCATGCTCAGTGCTAAATGCATGCCATTCATTATTTAAACTACCCATTTTACAGATGGGAAGCCTCAAGCTCCAGTGGATCAAGAGTTTTTGTCCACTTACCTGCTGCTAACCTTGTCTTGTCCTGTAGCTTCAGCTTAGCAGTTCCTCCTCCAGGAAGGCTTACCTGACTCTTAGGGCTGAGTCTGGACTCCCTAAAATTCTACAGCCCTGATCATCCTACCTGGTATCTTTCCATTTGGAGCAGGGATGTATCTTATATACATTAGTGTCCTTGCCCAGAGTGGTTTCAGAGAAGGAATAAGTGAAAAGTCCCTCTCCAGAAAGGAGGGATAGGGACCCAGGGACAGGCAGGCAGGAAGGGCAGAAAGGGTACTGCCCAACCTGGCCACCCAACCTGACTACCTCTCACATGTAGGTACCACCTGGCATCAAGGGCTGAAGCCCCAGGCTCTGGGATGCCTATCAGGGCTTTGGGCAGATGCTTTAGGCTGGAATGAGGATCAGGCCTCATTAGAGATGTCGATGGGGTCCAAAGCTGCGGGACACACATGCATACATGCGTTCATAGCCTCTCTAGGCCGGACCATCTGTGCGGCTTGGGAACTCAGGAGCCCTACTTAAATCTGGCTCCTCCCTCCTTGCTATTCCTGCTCCAGCACCAAGAGGCTCTGTCTATGGTATCTATGGCTTCTCTGTGTTTCAGGCCCTTTCACTTACACAGTTATGTCTCCAGGTAGGTGAGCAGGTGATCTTAGCCCCATCTCACTGGTGGGAAGACAGAGGCTCAAAGAAGCACATGTTGTGTTCATTCAGCATGTGGTTCTGTGGGCTCCACACTTTTTCCTATACGTTTTTCTTTTTCTTTTTTAAATGTTTATTTATTTTGAGAGAGAGAATGAGCAGGGGAGTGGCAGAAAGAGAGGGAGAGAGAATCCCAAGTAGGCTCCATGCTCAATGAGAAGCCTAACACGTGCACTCAGTCTCACAACCGTGAGATCATGACCTGAGCCGAACTCAAGGGTTGGTTGCTTAACCGACTGAGCCACCCAAGTGCCTCTGTACTCATGTTTTTCAAACATGGGTCCTCTGAACCACTGGTGTGCCACGGGAGATAGATGCCTTTGGGCAACGATACGTAGCAAGAAAACAGAGAATGGCGATTCCTAATGTTCTTTTTGAGAAACAAGGTGGATATGGGGGTCAAGTGTGTAGGCAAGATGGAGAGACAGCTCTACCCTTCAACTGGTGCTGGGCCACTGGATGTGGTAGCCACAGGTAGAGATTCTTCATGCAATCCCCACTACAGTTCTGTTTGACAGAGGAGAATCTGGGGCTTGGTGGGAGAAGGTGGCTTGCCAGGGCATATAGGCAGCTGCGGCAGAACTGGATTGTCACTTCAGGGCAATGGGTGGGGCTCCACAGCCTGGATGTTTGATGCAGCCTTGAGTGGTACCATCAGGTCAGGAAGGTAGGCTGCTGCCAAGGAGGAGGACCCTTGGATGAGTCTCTGGGAACTCTATAGTCACCATCCAACTGCTGCCTGGGCTGGCACCACCTGTGGCATGTCAGAGGCATTCTGGAATGTGGTTGAGCAAACCAGGGCTTCCCCAGTGCCAGGCTTCTGCCATCCCCACACTCATCACATTGTTCAGTGATTGTCCAGTGACCTGCCTGTCAGCCCCATCAACTCTGAGCTCAGGGAGAGCATGGACCATGTAGCTGCATTCTCTGGGTCTCAGCTTTCTTTCTTGTCTATAATATAAAAGAGATTGATTACATGGGTGGTTTTCAAACTGGGTTCCTTAGGGTCCCAAGGTTCCTGAGAAATACTGTAGGATTGTTGGGGGTGGGGGAATGTGCCCAGAGCTAAATGGGAAACACTGTCCCTACTTGCTTCAACAGAGCACATCCAACTGTTAGTATCATTATTTAGGTTCTAAGGAAGATTTTAGCTTAATAAAGAGGCATATTGCTAGAAGCAAGTTTGAAAACTTCTGGGTTAGAGCCCCTCCTGTCTATTAACTGCACACACATTGCCCTGACACCCAGTGATTTCACTGACCCTGAGAGAAGGCACCTGTTCCCCTCACCTTGGTTTGCGCCACATCACTAGCCTTGTACTCCATGCTGCCTCTCCTCCCAGCACCAGTCTGTGACCTTTGGGCCATGAGGTCATGGTGTATGGGATCCCGGGCAATCTCTTCACATCCCTCCTCTGCCAGCCTGGCCTGGCCCTGTTTCAGCTCTGCCACCCATGCCCAGAGCTTTACAGAGCTTGCCTGGCCCTTGTGAGTGGTGACAGCTCCATCCAGAGAGACCACTGGAGGGTTTTAAGCTTCCAGACCCCTGTAGCCCCAGCTTCCCCTCCACATCCCTTGTTTTTGGGTCAGTGCGTTTTCTTTTTTTCCCTTCCTTTTATTTTTCATTATGTTTTTATTGTATTTATTTTGAGAGAAAGAGAGAGAGAGAGAGAGCAGGGAGAGGGGCAGAGAGAGAGGGAGAGAGAATCCCAAGCAGGCTCTGCATTATCAGTGCGGAGCCCGATGCAGGGCTTGATCTCACCAACTGTGAGATCCTGACCTGAGCCAAAATCAAGAGTTGATGCTTAACCACTGAGCCACCCAGGTGCCCCATATATTTTTTTTAATGTTTATTTTATTTTGAGAGAGAGAGAGAGAGAGAGGGAAATAGGGGGTGCAGAGAGAGAGGGAGAGAGAGAGAATCTCCAGCAGGCTCCATGCTGAGCTCAGTGCTCGACATGGGGCTTGATCCCACAACCCTGAGATCATGACCTGAGCCAAAATCAGGAGTCGGATGCTTAACCAATCAAGCCACCCAAATTTTTTTTTTTAAGTTTAAACTTAAGTTTAAGTTTAAACCTTTTTTTAAAAGTTTATTTATTTAAATAATCCCTACACCCAACACGGGGTTTTAACTCATGATCCCAAGATCAAGAGTCACGTGCTCTTTCGACTGAGCCAGCCAGGCTTCCCTGGGTGAATGTGTTTTCTATATGTTCTCTGATGTCTCCTCTGTGTCTAGAACAATGCCTAGTACATAGTATGTACTCAACAAATACATGACTGAAGAAGACAGAGGCATACAGGCCAGGTGTGCTTTCTGTCCTCATGGAACTTATAATCTAAGGGATAAAGCCTGAGGTTAAACATAGATATGGCAAAGGAGTGTAGTGAGCTCGAATTGTGGGCAGGGACTGTGAGTGAGGGCTATGGTGCCAATGGGGTGAAGACCTCTGCCAGAGCAGGCTTCCCTAAGAGCCCAGGTGGGCTGCCTAGGGATCAGATTGCAGGCAGCAGGGCCTTGCAAAGCCCCCAGCCCTCTATGGTCTGGCTGCCTACACCTGCTCTCTCCCATGCCCACCCTGCTCAAGGCATGCCCATACTCTTCTGGCATTGATTCTTGGCAATCGTGTCCCAGTCCTCAGTTGCCTAGAGAGAAACTGGAGCTCAGAGAGGAAGGGTCACTCAGCAGAGGCCCAGCCAGGTCTTCTTACTCTGAGTTGTAGGAAGGCCTGGAACCCCCAGGACTGCCCCTTCCTGGATGGGGCTGTGTACCTGGAGAGGGCCCGTGCTGTTGTCTGCCCCCAGTTCCCAGGCCCTAAAGCCATCTCTGGCCTGCTCCATGCCCTCCTGGGCACACAAGCATGTGCCACCTTTTAGCTCTCTGGCTAGGGCTCCCAGGAATGCTGGGCTGGCCTTGGCCCTGAGTCCTCACTAGCCATGGAGGCTGGCCCTGTCCTCTCCAGAGGAGGAAACTGCTCAGGGTCACATAAGGACTTGGGCCTAGGCCTGTGTGACCCAAGTCTGGGCTCTGAACTCGTGCCAGTATAGCCTGGCCCATGAGCTCTGGCAGTCTGAGGGTAATTGTAATCCCTGAGCCTTCAGACAAATGTCTGCTGCTTCCTGAGGACCCTATTACTTTTGACAGCATCACTGTTCCAGCCCTCCACTGTTTCCAGGACAGACCTATCTTCTGTTTTCTGCCGTCTCCACTTCTCTCCCCTCTGAACCTCTTCCAGCTGCCCTCCTTCCTATGCAGCCTGAAGCACAAGTCCTGATCTACTTCTTACTGACACCAGTGGCAAGACCCTTTGTCCAGTCATTTGGCCATTGCTCTAGGTCAGGGACAGTCCTTCAAATGTTTGTTGAGCACCCAATCTGGTCAAGGCAGGGCCAGACACCATGTGAATTTCCTCACTCATTAAGCACAGAGTACCCCCAATGGGATTTACTGAAGGAAGGATGGAAGGAAAGAGGGAGGTTGAGAGGGAGAATAGAAGGGAAAGAAGGAGACTTTTAGGTCAGCTGAGTCTCCCAAACAGACCTTGGTTTCCCCCTCACAGTCCAAGAGCAGACTCAGGCTTGACCCTCTGACCAGCCAGGGGGCTGAAAAGCTGACTGACCCCTTGAGCCTCAGTTTCTTCTTTTGTAAATGGGGCTGATAACAGCTCTGACCTCAGAGGGCCATTGGGGGAGTCAATAGAACACTTGTGGGGCGCCTGGGTGGCTCAGTCGGTTGGGTGTCCAGCTTCAGCTCAGGTCATGATCCCACAGTTTGTGAGTTCGAGCCCGATGTTGGGCTCTGTGTTGACAGTTCTGAGCCTGGAGACTGCTTCAGATTCCGTGTCTCCCTCTCTCTCTGCCCTTCCCTTGCTCATGCTCTGTTTCTCTCTGTCTCTGTGTCTGTCTCTCTCTCTCTCAAAAATAAACATTAAAAAAAAAAAGAACACTTGTGCATTTGCACTCTTGGGAGCCCAGCACACAGCAGGCTGACAGGTCACCCAAGTGAGCCACCATGGTAAGCTGAGTCCTTAAGAATGATCAGCACTTGCCAGATGGACAAGGTAGTATGGGGGGAGGGAATGACAAAGGCATTACAGGCAAAGGAAGTAGCAAGGGCAGAGGCAGGGGGTATAGTGTGGCAGAAACACTGGTCTTAGGAAGGGAGAAATGTAGGACATGAGGCTTTGGGCCAACAGAGGGAGGTCAAGGCAAAGCCTCACCAGCATGAACCAGATCAGAATCTAACTTCTGGAGCCCCTCTTCCTATGGGTGATGAAGGGTGAGCTACTATTCTCAGGGCCTCAGTTTCCTTACCTTGAGAAACAAAACATTTTAGCGCTGCTCTGTGGTGCCAATGAACTTGGTGGTGGGTATAAATGTGCAGGGCCCAGTGCTGGGCATACAGTCAGCCTGTCCCGGAGCTCCTTCCATCCCTGGCCCCTCCCTTGGCCACTGTCAGCCCTCTCCTCTGGGCTCCCACACTTCACCAAACCATTGCCACATTCTGTTGTTTTCCTTGGTGCCTCCCCAGGATGCTGCAAGCTGCTTGAGGGCAGGTGCCACCTTGTTATCTACCTCTCTGAACCCAGCAGGTGAGCATCCAGGACCCTGTGATGATTGGGAGAAGAAGCAGCATGTGGTAAGTTGTATCCAGAATGGCCTGGAGTCTGGGAGGAGGAGGAAGAGGAGGAGTGGAAGAGGAGGAAGAGGCCACTTTTTTTTTTTTAATTTTTTTTTCAACGTTTATTTATTTTTGGGACAGAGAGAGACAGAGCATGAACGGGGGAGGAGCAGAGAGAGAGGGAGACACAAAATCGGAAACAGGCTCCAGGCTCTGAGCCATCAGCCCAGAGCCTGACGCGGGGCTCGAACTCACGGACCGCGAGATTGTGACCTGGCTGAAGTCGGACACTTAACCGACTGCGCCACCCAGGCGCCCCAGAAGAGGCCACTTTTAATGGAAGGCTCAGGGAAGTGACACTAAGGCCAGGTCCGAATGAACATGAATTAGCTGAGTGGAAAGGAGCTGGCATGATCAGAAGCCAGGCTTGCCATGGGCAGAAATAAAGGTTTTAGAGTAGGAGAGGGGCCCCGAAGACCAGGTACCTTTTCCACTGGGACTGGGTACATTTCTCTGTATGCTTGTTTAACAGTGGCACTCTGCTGCTTAGAGCCTTCACTCCTCACCTGCAAGGGAGCCGTCTTGCAAGGTGATGGTGAGGGAATAGGAAGATGCCACAGCAAAGGCTAGCTTTTTTCATTTGCCCTCACTGAACCTCGCCTTCTATTGCCAGCTTCACATGTCCAGGTTGAGGGAATCACTGTGCTTCTTCAACTGCCTTGGAATTCTTCAGGGCAGGCTCCCAATAAAGCTGTCTTTCTTTGACCTGGGCCAATGTAGCACCAGGTTCGGTGTACACAGTATGATCATGGAGTTAGTCTCCGGGCCAGACTTCCAAGTCCCCCATGCCTCTAGGGACCTGGCTAATGGAGTCCCTCACACATTTGCTGAATGTTTATTGAACACCCACTGTGTGCCAGCCCTGGGGAGAGATAAAAGGCAAACAGAATCTTGATGGCATGAGGCTTGTCATCTCGTCCCTCCCAACCCGTATCAAACCTGGGCTCCCAGGACACTGTGAGGAAGGCCGGCTCCATTCCAGGCTACAAAATCTCCAGTTCTTTCTTCTTCTCCCCTTTCATGGGAAACTCATTGCTCTTAGAATGAAGAAAAATGCCTTCACATGGCCTAAATGTGTACTGAAACGGTACCTTTTTCCTTGCCTACACTGACACCCTAGGTCCCAACCACTATCACTTTTGCCTGATTGGCTACAGCAGGCTTCCAAATGGCCCCTACTCCCCTGCTTATCCCCCTCCATTCCCCATTCTTCAATCATAGTACTTTCCTTAAACATTTTATCTGACTAGGTGGCTGCTACACACATCCATCAAAGGTCTCTCACAGAGCATAGAAGAAAAGCCAAATCCCTTCTGTTCCTGTAAGGCTGTCCCGGTCTGTCACCTGCCTCCCTTGTTCCTTCTAATACTTCTTACTCCATTCTGGCCATCTAGACAGCCACATGGCCTTTGCCAGAGCCTTTTCTCCTGCTTGAAACAATCTCCTCCCAGCCTCTCAGCTGCTCTATCCCATCCTTCAGTTTCCAGCGTTGGCCCTGGAGCCAGCAGCTCACCCTCTGCTCCTAGCTGGCTGCATGACCTTGGGCAAATCATTGGCCTTCTCTTTGCTTTTTCTGTGAGATGGGCTGTTAATGATAACCATATTACAGGGTGGTTTCAAAGACTAAGGAAAATGAAGCAATGGAGGGGGGAGCTGTGCTCTGTAGGTTCCAGTGTTATTAATACTATTTCCTCAGTGAGGCTTTCATTGGAAAAGTAGGTCTCCAGAGTCACTTTCCCACCACCCAGTTTTCTTTTCTTCACAGCACTTATCAGTGTCCGAAATAATCTTGGTTATTCAATGATCTTATTTTATGCAGCCATTATTTATTGTGCGCCTACTGTGTGCCAAGCACGCTTTGTAATTTCCATCCGATTGTACGGCGCGTAAAGGCAAGGTTTCCGCCAGACCCGTTCACCTGTGTTCACCCAGCACCGTGGCCAGCACACAGTAGGCACTTCGCACGTCGGGGAGTGCCCGGCCCGCCCCTCCCCCGCTCCAGGAAGTGCGGGGGCTCCAGTCGCCCGGCCGGCCGCGATGCATTCTGGGGAAGTAGCAGCACCAGATCCAAGATGGCGGCCAGCAGGAGGCTGATGAAGGTAAAAGCCATTCTCCGGCGCCGGCCGGGCAGGGAGGTGCGGCGTCCCTGGCCCGGGGTCCCCGCGGCGGGCTGGGACTCCTTGGGGAGCCGCTGCTCGGTCTCCCGCTTCTACGTGGTCCCACCGCCCCTCCGGACCGCACGCGGGCTGGGGGAGCTAACGGGGCCGCCTAGGCCGCAGCTTGGGCGGGAGCGTCAGGCCGCGCTGGGAGCTGCCGCTGGCCCTGGCCCGGGGCGTCCACACCGTCCTCCGCCCGGAACCGGGCAGGGTCCTCCTAGTGGCGGCGGCCTCCCGGACCCAGAGCGGTGTTGATGTGGGGGCCCGGCCGGGAGGTCCCGAACCGGGCGCCCGCGGGGAAGGCCTGAGCGCCGGAGCTCCGGCCGGGAGCCCGCGCCGCGGAGCCGCCCCGCCCTGGGCCGCAGCGCACTGGGTTTGGTGCCCCTTTCGGCCGGGTCGCAGCTCCGGAGGCCGGGAGGCTCGGGCTGGGGAAGGAAGGAGGAGGTCGGGCGACAAAAGTTAGGTCAGTTTGTTGGTGGGTCGTTTGAAATTGTGCTGGGTCCTAGCAAACTGTCGCCTTGTGACTGCAGAGTCACACAGCGGGTAATTTCCAACTCCAGGAAGGCGTAGGGTCGGCCGCATTTGCAGCGCGGTTCTCCTTCCCCGTCTCCTTTTCAACCTACCACTTCTAGTCATCCGGATCTCCTTTCCTTGCTGAAGCAAAAGTGCCATTTTGGGGGGTGGGGGTTGGCTTCAATCGTTCGAACTCAAACCGGCCAAAGTTTATAAAAATAACTTGGTACTTTGTATCTTGAATGCAGCGGGTGCCTTCTTGTTAAGTGGCTCCTTTGGTGAGGATTACAGATGCTAAACTGGCTTAGTTCTTTCCCGAGTATGTTTGCCGGCGCCCTCCGGAGCCGACCTCGCCAAGATTTGTGAGCTGGCGCCCCGGTAGTGCTGCCGGGTTGCATCGAGCCGGAAATAAAGAGCAGGAGCTGATTTCCTGAGAGGAGATAAAGAGCTAGGATTCCTCTTGGGCAGAGCGGTGCTTGTTGGAACTAGACGTTGAACTTGGAGTCACAGCTTCTGGGCCCTCCCTCCCTGGGAACATTTCTTTTGTTCAGTAAGGGCTGGAGACGACGTTTAACTTCATAAAACTGGGTTAGAAGTGGGCACAAAAGAACAGTCAGCAGATTCCAAACTTCTCATCTCTTTTCTGCGGTGACACCACCATTCACCCAGTCATCCAGATGAGAGGACTGTTATTCACTTATTTCTGTACTCTTCTCCCCAAATGCAGTCACCCATTAAGCCTTGTGGATTTTACTTTAGAGAGAGTTGAGTGTGTGCCTTCCTTCCTAATCTTACCGAAATTACCTGAATCCATACCCTCATCTCTCAGATGCTTTTCCAAGTACATACTGAGTTTTTCTGACTCCCCTTCTTGGACACCAAAGTTCTTTTTCTAAAGCAAGTTTTTAATCCTTTCATTCCTATTGAAAACCTCTCTGATTTTATAGTCCTCAGCAGTTAATCCTAACTTCTTATTTGGCATGCAAGACCCTTCCTAGGCTGGCTGAAAGTAATCTGTTTAGCCTCACCTCCTGCCCCTTGTTTTCCCACTACCCTTGCAAATCATAATAGCTACCTTTTTTTTTAAAGCTTTTACTTTGTGCTGCCCTGTACTTCACATTCATGATCATGTTTAATCCTCCCTGAAAGTAGACATTATTATTCCCATTTTGTAGGTGAAAAAAATGGAATGCTGAGGGATTCGTTGGGTTGCCCCAATTTTCCTAGCTAGGGAGGGTGAGCTGTGACCTCACTCAAGTTCTGACTCCAGAGCCCCCTGCTCTTCTTACTTACTTGCTATGTGGTGTCCTTTGCACATGCTGTTTGATCTACCTGAGAAAGGCTACCTTCCCCTTGCCTCTCCTCCCTTTCATGGAAGTCCTAGGTCCAATTCCAAGGCTAGTTACTCTGTGAGGCCTTCTCCCCCAAACCCCTTCAGAATAAGTTGTTTCCTCCTTTGTGTGACCACAGTGCTTTCTTTTTTTTTTTTTTTCCAACGTTTATTTATTTTTGGGACAGAGAGAGACAGAGCATGAACAGGGGAGGGGCAGAGAGAGAGGGAGACACAGAATCGGAAACAGGCTCCAGGCTCTGAGCCATCAGCCCAGAGCCTGACGCGGGGCTCGAACTCCCGGACCGCGAGATCGTGACCTGGCTGAAGTCAGACGCTTAACCGACTGCGCCACCCAGGCACCCCAACACAGTGCTTTCTTTATGTTTCTCTTTGAGCACTTGTCCCAATCACATTTGTGTTAGACTTGCCTTTCCTACAGAGTTCTGAGTTCCTTAAGGACAGGAATCTTGACCCAGTTCATCTTGGTATCCCCTAGTCTACCCAAGTTGACCTAATTTGGGGTTCCCAGGCTTCCAGAGCTCTGAGAGGGGAGTTCCTATGGTTTTTAAATTATTTTTATGTTTCCAAAAATTGGAGCTTAGAAAGAACATGTATGGAGCACCTGGGGTGGCTCAGTCAGTTAAGCATCCAACTTCAGCTCAGGTCATGATCTCACAGTTTGGGGATTCAAGCCCTGTATTGGGCTCTGTGCTGACAGCTCAGAGCCTGGAGCCTGCTTCAGATTCTGTGTCTCCCTCTCTCTCTGTCCCTCCCCAACTCGTGCTCTGTCTCTCGCTCTCAAAATATAAGCATTTTAAAAAATAAAAAAAAAAAAAAAACATGTAACATTAAGTACTTTATTTTATTTTATTTTTTATTTTATTTTTTATTTTTTTAGTGTTTATTTTTGAGAGGGAGAGTGAGAGAGAGAGAGGCAGAGAGAGGAGAGAGAATCTCAAGCAGGCTCTGCACCGTCAGCACAGAGCTGGATGCTGGGCTTGAACTCACAAACTGCAAGATCATGACCTGAGCAGAAATCAAAGAGTCTGGAAGCTTAGCCCAGGCGCCCCTAAGTACTTTTAAGTGCTAGATCATTTACATAAATTATTTTCCGTTAACACTTTAAGTTAGCATATTATCATCTTTATTTTACAAATGAGAGAATTATGAGGCTTAGATAGGTTGAGTGTTACCTGAGGTGGAGTAGCAAGCAGACCAGTGTGGGGAGAGAAGATGTTAAATCTCCCTAGTTTCAAATCCCAAAGTCCATGCCTCTTTTCTTACTCCAAGGACACATGGAGGACTGTGTAGTTTCTTGAGTTGTGGATGGAAACTCTTTCAATTCAGTAGAGGAATGCTGGTTAAATGACTTAGATCACTGGTTCTGGGAGTCAGTGTTTAAGCTGGTTAAAAACAACAACAAATTATTGGTGCATATTGATCAATACTTGGGGTGGAAATAAAGGGGTTTTTGATGATGAAAGAAACATGCTGAATAATCAAATGAATTACATCTTTTTTTTAAATTTTTTTTTTTCAACATTTATTTATTTTTCGGACAGAGAGAGACAGAGCATGAACGGGGGAGGGGCAGAGAGAGAGGGAGACACAGAATCGGAAACAGGCTCCAGGCTCTGAGCCATCAGCCCAGGGCCCGACGCGGGGCTCGAACTCACGGACCGCGAGATCGTGACCTGGCTGAAGTCGGACGCTCAACCGACTGCGCCACCCAGGCGCCCCTCAAATGAATTACATCTTAAAGAACTTTAAATTTCCTCAAAAACTATTTTCCAGGACACTCAGAGTCTGATTTCTTTGTAACCATGGACTGTATAAGATACATTATTGAAAGTAGAGTATTTGCATATATTGGCTAAGAAGTTATTTTAGGCAAAGTGAGTATGAGAAAGTCTTTATTTTTATTTTTTTAAATATGAAATGTATTGTCAGATTGGGTTCCATACAACACCCAGTGATCATCCCAAAAGGTGCCCTCCTCAATACCCATCACCCACCCTCCCCTCCCTCCCACTCCCCATTAACCCTCAGTTTGTTCTTAGTTTTTAAGAGTCTCTTATGCTTTGGCTCTCTCCCTCTCCAACCTTTTTTTTTTCTTCCCCTCCCCCATAGACTAAAGTCTTTAATTTAAAAAGCATTTGCTAAAAGGATTAGCCTTTTTCAGAACCCTTTTTAGGAAAGAATGTTAATAAAACATTAAATACATTTTAATTTGCAAGCAGCAAATTCAGCATTGATGGTAACAACCAGATTGTAACCATTGCTTCTATCAGGAAGGGAAATAGCTACAAAAGTGAAACCTGTAGGTGTAGCTAAGGAAATTGATTGCAGTCTGATCATTTCTTTTCAGCCTCTCAATTGCACACATCTCCCCTAGGGGCCCTCCAGCTAAGTATCTTCTCAGAAGGGCTTTTCTCAGTGGGGGAAGTTGTGGATTTAAGAAGGGGGTATGTGACATTTTGCCAGTCATTATGCTGTAACTGTTGAGATGAGGAATTGAGATTGTAGCAACCTTTTAATACTACTTAAATGATGTTCAGTTAGAACTCTGTAATGGTGTACTTTCAGTCCATAACTACACGTGAATAAGTAAGAGTCACTAATAATAGTTCTTTCCTTGGAATTCAAAAGCAATAAACCGGTTTGCTTTTGAATACAAGTTTATGTTCTCTGAAGTTGGGTAATTAACACGATAGAGCTGTGAACGTGTGTCTGGTAGGTGTGTGTCAGAGGGTGAGGGGAGTTTTTCAGATGATGTTATGCCGGTATAAATGTCCTGAATCCACTTGGTTTTAGGGAATTGAGAAAAACATTGTATTTTTTTGTTGTTGTTGTTGTTCTAAGTGTAAAATCCCAGTAAGTTCGGACTATTTCAGCTTCCCTTAATGATGCTCATTGTAAATGTTTCCCTATTAAAAGAAAATTGGGACAGGCCCTGCGAAAGAGAATGGACTTGTTTGTTGCAACATTTGGGACCTTTTCTTAGGGTATATACTAGAGCAAAAACATTTGTCTCAGGGTACTTGGTGGACCTATTCTGGCCTTTTTATAATTCTATAAAGAGTTTGTTAAATTAGCAGTATATTGTACCAAATCACTTGGAAAATTCTCATTCCATTGAAAAGTATCACTAAATGTTCAAGAGAGATTTCTATTTTCTTTACTGCAACAGGAAGTTAGGGATTAACGTTTAGAGGACCCCAAGATATCTCTCCTGAGCCCAGACTTTGTATCTAACAGCCTGGAGAAGTTCCCTTTGAATGGCATATAGACCTGTGGTTGTCCAAACTTGTGTCCCCACAGCCCCCACGCTTCTCTTGTCTTGCCTTTCTCAGTTAATGATCCACTTGTCTACTCAGCCACTCAAGGAAGAACCTGGAGAAGCCCACCTTGCCTCCTCATTCCACATCTAGCCACTTGCCAGATTCTGCTGAACTAGGCCTTTATCCTCTCTGGCCTCTGCCTGTCTTTCTCCACCCTCTCTACCACTCCCTTAGTTCAAGCCATCCATTTGTGGTGGGCCACTTGCACTAGACTCCTTGGTAGTTTCCTTTTATTCCTCACCAGTCTATCCTCAATTCGGGAGGTCAGAGATCTGTATTTAAAACCCCACATTCCTTAGCATGTTCTTTCAAAGTCTGATCTCGTGAGTCTTTTCTCTCTGCACTTGCCCGTGGGATCCCCTACACATGCTCTGCACCCCGGGGTCTCTTGATGGGTATCCCTGCCTTGGTATCCCTGCCCTTTCTCTACATCAGGGTAATTTCTTGTCCTTTAGGACTCAACTCACAGGCACCTCCTCTTAGCCCTGCACTTGAGGAGCTCAGTGAGGGAGAAAAATGGCGTACGCCTAGAACAAAGGAATTCTGGTCTGTCCACTGTATGCTGGATGTTTGCCAGCTGAATAATGGAGTATAAGGGGAAAGATCCTCTGACATTGAGAAGAAGGTGGAACTTGGTCTGGCCCTTGAAGCATAGGCAAGGGTTTGGGCTGTTGGAGAAGGGGGGGCCTGGCAGCCAGTAAGGTTTAGTAGCTCTCATCCCTCAAAATGGATGTGGGTGGTGGCTAGGAGAGATGCCCTGGGGAACCGCAGTGACAGTTCACTCCCCCCCCCCCCCCCCCCCCCAAACAGCTGCCTGCTTCTGACCTTGTGCAGTCCCTTCCTTTGGTTTCAGTTAGTCCAGCCCTGAGGCACTTTCCAGAAGCACTGGGTAAGTGGCCTGGTTAGTAAGTGGCCTAGGGTAACTAGGTTGGTATATCCAGTGCACCTGGCCCTCCAGAACTATGAGCTTTCCCTCTTTCCGTCTTCCCTGCAGGGCTACATTCTCTGGCCAGCCGCTGAAGACTTGTCTCTCCATGAAGGGGCATTGCAGAAGGTGATGCTGATGAGTTTAAGGACAGGTGGCATAGAGATGTCTGGGCCTTTCAGTTGAGGGGGTCAGATGTATCCTCAGCTGTAACATCCAGGAGAAGCAGCAGGCTGCTCACATGTGAGAGCCTTTGCCTCTGGGTTTCCTCTAGCCAGTCTCATTCTATCTGTCTGTTCTTGAGGGCATAGGTAAACCTAACCCTCACCCCAATAAAAAGTGGGGAGGAAAGGGTGTTTCATTCAAAGCTATTGGGAGAGAGAATATGGTATCCTGGTTAAGAGCTCAGGTTCTGGAGGTTGTGTACTGGGCCTGCCATATCTTAGTTGTGGGAACTTGGGCAAATTACTTAATCTCTGTGCTTTAGTTACTTCATCTGTGTGCGAAAGTGAAATGAGTTAGTATATGTCACATGCTCCAGAGAGTGCTTAGCATATCCTAAGTGTTAGATACACATAGATTGTTATTATCGGGAGTGAGCAAAACATATCCCAGGGCAATGACAGAGCAGCCTGGCAGGAGGGTAGGGGCTTGGAGATGGTACTGAAAAGGTGGGTTGGACCATGCCTGGACATGACCTCATTACCCAGGCAGAGCCCATTCTCTTTCCCACCCTGCTCTTCTGCCTTTTGAAATAACCTGTTCCTTAGGATTAGCAAGAAGTTTCTTGAGGCAGCTGTGTGAATGTGTCTTTGTTCAAAAAATGTTTACTTTTTCCAACAAAATTAAAAAGCTCTTGAATTCAAAATTTTGTCTTTCCGGTATCTCTGAATCTCACACTTACATTATCTCTTCGTGTCCTTCATGTATGTGCCGTGCAGTGACCGTCACTGTGTCCAAAGATGAGTCCAGGTGCTGTGGAAGGCACGGAAAGATGCTGAGCTGGCAGTAAGGGGTGGGAGTTTGCAAGAAATACTTTGAAGAAGTAGTTGCAGTCCCAGAAATAAAATTGTTGCTTTTTGTCTTCTCTTTCAGCCCTGAAGCAGAAAGTTAAGAAAGGTTGCTTCTGGTGGCTGATCCATTTTTGCTCCTGGCCCTCGCCACAGTCTCTTTAGAATTCCAGAGCTGAGAGGAACACCCTTAACAGACAAGAGGCTGAGGCTTGGGGCGGGGGTACCACCCACAGGCTGGCAGTGGCACTGGGCACACTCATTGCCCAGGCCTCCCTGTTCTCAGGGTTTTGCTCCTGCTCACATGACTGCTTTTGGTTTTTAAGGAGGAACAAGGTGGAGAGGAGGGGAATTCATTTCAGGTCAGGTGGTGGGTTTTTTGTTCAGTTTGCAATAATTCCAGGTCTGTATTGATTATAGTTTTCTTTACTTCATGATCTTATCAGATTTTGTTTCTGCTTTTTTGCCAACATAGTTCAGCAGCAGAGGAAAATGCTGTTTTCACAGTCCCTAGCCCAGCAGGCACATTTGCAAGCAAGTCAGTAACGTCAAATCTAGTGCTCATGGTGGTGGTCTGTCTTTCTGAGCGAGGATGGTGCCTGATTCTATCACAGGATCAGGGAGTGGGTACGACTCAGAAGTTGAACAGCCTCTGAGTGCTTTCTGACATGGTTTGTAAAATATGTCCTTTACACCAATGTACATCTTGTTAAGAAAGCTCAGCTCAGGAAAGCTAACCTTACAGAAGGAGATCTGCCATGTGTTTTACACACGTGGTTCCCATTCCAGTCACTTGTGCTGGGGTGCTGGACTCAAGAATGCCGTGTACAACCATGTTCATATGGAGACAGAAACATATTCCAGGAGCCAGGCTGACATCCGGAAGCTGACTGTGTGGAGCTGGCATCAGAGTCCACTCAGCTGGGCCATGCTTGCCCAGAGGTGTGTGGGCAGTGTATGCCTATAAGCTTGTATTGAGTGTTCTCTTCAGCCATACCCTCTTAGAATGACCTCTTGACAAGTGGCCCACCATCCTGGATCAGTGTGCTGTGGTCAAGTTCAGATCTTAACTTCTATCACGGACTCATTTGTGCCATTACCTTGAGCCTCAGTGTCCTGATTTCTGCAGTAGGATGATAAAACTACTTCATAGAGTTGTGATAGTAGTTAAATATGTTAGTTGTGAAAATAACTAAGTGTAAGATGGTATACTGTCGACCCGTGGAAGGGGTGATGTGTTTCTGTGGGTCCTGCCTCCTTTGCTAACTATTAATTGAAATAAGAGAATCATATTTGCGGGGCTCTGAAACCTATATATATCTAAACCTGTATATATCTAAACATATACAGTATTTTGATATAATTTTTTCTTAACTGTTCATTTTTGAGAGACAGAGCATGCGAGCAGGGGAGGGGCAGGGAGAGAGGGAGACACAGAATCCAAAGCAGGCTCCAGGCTCTGAGCTGTCAGCACAGAGCCTGATGCCAGGCTTAAACCCATGAGCCGCGAGATCATGACCTGAGTGGAAGTTGGACACTCAACCAACTTAGCCACCCAGGCACTCCTACAGTATTTTGAATTAAAGTCATGATTTAGTATCCTTGCCACTGATTGCTTTGTGTGAGCTTGGAAAGCACCTATCTGTCAAAATTAGCTACTTGGCTACCGTCACACAAAAAAGCAGGAAGAGGCTTTTTCAAATAACTAATGTCCTCCCAGTTGTGTAGCTGGTATTTGAGAGCTATACTGTACTTAGATTAAAAAAAAAAAAAGCTTATTTATTTATTTTGAGAGACAATGTGTGTGTGTGAGCAGGGGAAGGGGTAGAGAAAGAGAGAGGGAGGGAGAGAATCCCAAGCAGGCTCCACGCTTAGCACAGAACCTGACTTGGGGCTTGATCTCACGATCAAGCTGATATCAAGAGTTGGGCGCTTAACCAACTGAGCCACCCAGGCATCCCTGTACTTAGATTTAAGGCAGGTTTGTGTAACTTCCCCTTAGACATGCAGCTCCATCTGCCAGGTTTCACTTTGTCTGGACAAGACAAGTCTAGAAATGTTCCTTGCACGGCATAAACACTTAACGACCAGCTGTGAAGGGCTAGGGCAAATGCTATATATGTTCATGCTTTTGTCATTATAAATTTTGGGAAGCTAAGCTCTGCAAGTATCTTGTTGAAGAAATAAGAGCCCCTGCATTGCCTGTTTCTAGTGGAACCCCTTGCCACCCTCACCTATTGCTTTGTGTGGCTGAGAGAGATTCTAGGTTTGCTTCTGGTCCTGGCCCTGGCCCTGGTCCTACCCTATAAAGGGTCTGTGATTTGGGCTTCTCTGAACTTCAGCTTTACCATCTGTAAGAAGCTAATATGCCTGACTTGCCCATCTCTGAGTGTCTGTGAACTTCCAGTCTTATTCTGTGTGCTGTCTTGTTGTAAACACTGCAGAATGTTCTTGTGACCAACCACTTCTCACGCTTCTCTCTCAGAGTCTTGCTCCTGCTTTTCACATGGCTGCTTTTAGTGTATGCCTCCTACACCGAAGGTACGCACTTTCCCTAGCATCTTCATTTCTGGAGGTTGTCCCCAGAAATAACGCTCTTTCCTAGAAGATGACCTCTTCCCTGGCATCTCTCCATTTGTTTATTGTTGGGATTTTGTAAGTGGTGACACTAAGCTATTGCCCGCCTAAGGGGAGTGTGGTGGTGATGTGTTCTTAGCAACTCCTCTGCCTTATGTTTTTCTTTTTCTTTTTTTTTAAATTTATTTTTTATGTTTATTTTTGAGAGAGAAAGAGCATGAGTGGGAAGGGGCAGAGAGAGGGGGAGACACAGAATCGGAAGCAGGCCCCAGGCTCTGAGCTGTCAGCACAGAGTCCGACGTGGGGCTCCAACCCATGAACTGTGAGATCATGACCCAAGCCAAAGTTGGACACTTAACCAACTGAGCCACCCAGGTGCCCAGCATTCACTTTTTTAAAAAAAAGTTCAGGAAGATTTCTGGGTTTCTATTACACAAACTTGTTGCAGCTGGAAGGATTCCTTACGTTGCTTCTGTGTGCCTGGCTTAGTGGGAGGTGTTAGCTCTTTTAAGAGCTTATTTCTAGTCATGGAAATGACACTGAATTAATCAGGGCTTCAGGATCTTCCTTTCTAAAAGACAGCATTGGATGGGCATGGTAGTTCTTAAGCAGGAGTGCAGCTCACAGTCACTGGGGGATCCCCTGGCATAGGTGCCCAGCCTTACTCAGGAGACTGTTTCTGCAAGTCTAGAATGAGGCCTCAGCACAAGTCGGGTTTTCTCCCTCCACACTCCCTCTCTGCCCCATCTCTCTGCATGTGGTTGTTGAACAATTCCCCCTGGGCCTTTGGGTACACTCTTAATTGAGAGTCCCCTAATGTTAGTTAAGACTCCAGCCAAACTTGGCTCCCAGCTGCTTCCCAGACACATGGGGTGATTGCATACGTTTCTTGTTTTCTTATTATTTTTTTTAAAGCTTTTATTTATTTTGTGAGAGACAGAGTGCAAGTGGGGGAGGGGGGGAGAGAGAGAGAGAGTGAGTCTCAGGCTCCATGCTGCCAGCACAGAGCCCAACGTGGGGCTTGAACTCGTGAAACTGTGAGATCATGACCTGAGCCGAAATCAAGAGTGGGAGGGGCCCCTGGGTGGCTCAGTCGGTTGAGTGTCTGACTTCGGCTCAGGTCATGATCTCACACACTCTGTGAGTTCGAGCCCCACATCGGGCTCTGTGCTGACGGCTCGGAGACTGGAGTCTGCTTTAGATTCTGTGTCTCCCTCTCTCTCTGCCCCTAACCCACTCACATTCTGACTCTGTCTCTCAAAAATAAATAAACATTTAAAAAAAAAAGAAGAAATCAAGAGTGGGATACTTAATCTACTGAGCCACCCAGGCGCCCCCATCTGTCTGCTGAATGGATTTCTTAAAGAGGACCATGGCCACAGCTAGCTGAGAATTGCTGGCTCCTGAAGGGTTCTCCGTCAGTGCTGCGTGAGGGTTGCCCCGGGAGATTTTGAATGGTTGCTTTTCCAGGCACCAGCATAGATCTCCAGAGAAGGGGGGAGGGGGGGATTGTTAACTACTTTGCCTGAACTTGGATGCATACATTGGAGTTATGTGACCGAGAGCTCACTGTGTATAGTTGACTCCTGCTGTCTTCTCAGGGATAAGCCGAGGCTTCTGTGCAGGGCCAGGGCTGTCTCCTGTTAGTGCCTGCAGAATTGTTAGGCAGTAGTCTGTTTCTGGACTGTGCCACACTCCTGCCTGGCATGGGCATCAAGCTCTCTGGGCTATAGTCTGGGCAGTGGACTTTTCTCTTTTTGAAGAGCTGGGCAGCATACCCAGGCTCTTTCAAGTTCCCTCAATACACTGAGATCCACCTCTGGGCTCAGAAATGGACCTCATTTTGAGAAGCATTGCTGTCTTTCTCCCTCATCACTTGCTCTGGGTAGGAAGCCTGCTGTCTCCTACTGGGAGAAGGAATGAGCTCACTGGCTGGTTCTGCTTTCCCTCGCACTCTTCTCTTGGTTTGTCAGTACTGGCGCCATCAGCCTGGAGCAGCTGACCCAGGACAGCTTCTTGCTCCTAGTAGAACTGAAACAAACTTTTGTGGCCTTATTTTGTAAGCTCCTGTCTTTTTTGGTTTTGGTCTTCCTGACTCTGTTCTAGAGCCGGGCCACTCACAGTTTTCCTTTGTCAGGTCCCTTTTTTCGCATCATTTGTAATAATATCCTTTTGATTTGAACTTAAAATTTTTTTTTAATTTATTTATTTAGAGAGAGCATGAGCACATGGAGGAGGGGCAGAGAGAGGGAGAGAGAGAGAATCCCAAGCAGGCTCCGCACTGTCAGCATGGATCCTTACGCAGGGCTCAAACTCACAAACTTCAAGATCATGACCTAAGTCGAAATCAACAGTTGGATACTTAGCTGACCAAGCCACCCAGGCACCCCTTGAATTTGAACTTTGAATTTACATTGGTTTCTTTAAATTCCTTCCCCAGTTCTTCCATCTGAGGATTATTCTCAGTTATAGGGGTGCACTTTTGCTTGAGGGTTTGTTAAGCCTCTTGAGTCATCTTGCCTTTTCCAATCTCAGACCTTCAGATGAACCTGTCTTTTCTCTGAATGACTAGAATCCATCCTCTTCAAGTTGTTCCCCTTGGTGGGGTGTGATTGGCATTTTGGGTCAAGCAGTTCTTATCTGGAGGACCTGCTTGTGCAATGCAGGACTTTTAGCATCCTGGCTACCAATGATGCCAGTGGTTCTCAGCAGCTGGGGCTCTAGAGGATATTGGGAAACCAGGGTGGAGTGGTGTCACAATGCTTGGCATGTAATGGGCTGGGCTCAGGATGGTCAAGTGCAGAGTCCTGTCTGGATGCCTGTGCCACCCTGTTGAGAAACGCTGCCTAGCATTCCCTGGAGATTACAGGGCTTGCTTGCTTGCCTGTTTGTTTGTCTTGGTTTCTCTCACTTCTGCCTTACAATCATTTCTTCTTGTTGATTAGAATTATGCAAAGGAGGTTGTCTCTTCTGCTCTTTGGTGAGCTTAACTTGATAGCAAGTTGAGAGTTTATCTGATAACTAGTAATCAATAAACTGAGCTTTGGATTTCTTGAACCTCCCAGTTCAGCTGACATTAGTGTTGCCCATTCTTCTCTAGTAGGGGGTGAGAGGGATGGCATCTTCCCCCAGTTTTTGAAAAAAAAAATTTTTTTTAATGTTTATTTTTGAGAGATTGAGACAGAGCATGAGCAGGGAAGGGGCAGAGAGAGAGGGAGACACAGAATTCGAAGCAGGCTCCAGGCTCCGAGCTGTCAACACAGCCTGACACGGGGCTCGAACTCACGAACCATGAGATCATGACCCGAGCTGAAGTCAGACACTCAATGGACCGAGCCACCCAGGCGCCCCTCCCACAGTTTTTGTTTTATCTTTGTTCATGTATCTCTTGATATCAGAACACCAGTAGGTGCCCTCTCTGCACCCCCGCCCGCAGTTGAGTCTCATCTTGCTTCATTTTTGTAATTCTTTTGAAATTTACCTTCTTGTGTTTATTACTGATGCTTCCTATTGTTATTAGTACGTGAATTTCTGAAGCCATAGAGTAAATTTACAGATTATTTTAAAATTATTTTTCTTCCATGAAAATTGAATATAATCTCATTTGTTGTTTAGTTTCAATGTTCTATCTGAAATTGTTTTCCTACCTGTATGTGGTTTAAAACATTTCTGATAGCTTGGTAAGATTCAGCTCTTAAGTGACATGATATGTTCTGTCTCTAGCCAGGAATCTTACTCTGATATCTTATACCAGGGATCAGAAAATCAAAATACATGGAGAGCATTTCCCATCCCAGAGCCTTTTCTTCCTCAAGCCCCAGCTTCCTGTCCCTTCACTACCCTGATAATTAAGCAAGTGAACATGACCATGAGCTCCTGAGGCTTTTAGATCCGTGTCCTCAAGCTTACCCTCATGGAGCTTATATGCTCTTTGGGGAGTGGGGCAGAGTGTTAGAGTGAGATTTATTTATTCCCCATCCTGAAGGTTTCATTGTCCCCAGGGGAGCATTTCTGATGAGTCTTGGGCATTAGAAGGAAGACCAGATGGCAGTTGGCAAGTGAGTGGTCTCTCAGGTTCCATGCTTTCCTCCCTGCAGGCTCGGGAAGAGGAGCCAGACCACACCTTCCCCATCGCAGTGGCCACAACCATTGCAACCAGCTTCCTGATGGAAGCTGAGCATTGCTTAGAAGTGGAGCTTTCCTGTCACTGTGTGGCTTGTTAAAAATCCCTATTTCAGACTCCACCCCACAGTTTCTGGACCAGAATTTCCAGGGCTGGGGCCTAAGCCAGATGGTGGTAGTGGGCAGCTAGGGTTGACAAGCAGCAGCATCCTGTAGGAAGAAGCGTGGTCGGGTGTGTCGCCTGCCATGAAGCACCAGCACATCCCAACTGCCTGTTCTGTGCCTTCATTTGACACACTGTCCTTCTCTGCCTACTCCATACCACACATCCTCCAACTTAGAACCTGTAACACTGGCTCACTTCCTACTTTCTTTGGAATTGTTTGCTCATGGGGCCTTTTAAACTGTTGCCTATGTGATGGGAATGTAAGGTGCAGAGGATCTTTTGGGCTTATTCAGAGCCTCCGGTGCCATCGTGAGCCATAGCACCACACACAGAGGGGCTTCTAAGTTACAAAAGGGTGCGTGGGCTGGACCAACAAGGAGGAAGCCAGGGCCAGTGAGGAAGCTGTTCTGCCTGCTCAGCAGGAGAGGCAGAACTCAGCTAGGTGGTGCTCTGAGGATGCCGAAAAGAGTGTACCCAAGAGATGTTGAGGAGACTTGTACCAAGGACAAGAGACCAGGTTGAGACATTGGAGGGATTGTGTCACTCCAGGTGTCTGAGAATGGAGGAATATTGGGAATGTGGGCAGGCTAGTGCACAGTGGGTGGCTTGGGTCAAAATGCCTCTTGATGTTGACTTGAGTTGTTGGAGAAGCAGCAGTGCACAGTTGAGAAACAAGTAACAAGACAATTGTAGACTAAAGACTTCTCGGGTAGGGCCCTGAAGTAGTCATGGTGATTGTGCTTTCTGGATCAAATGGCATTTGTGGCATGAACTGTTTAATAATAATCCCTCATTTGCAAAGAGTTCTGTTGCATAGTCATTGCCCCTTTGTTGTGTTTGATTCTGGGTCTGTGTTGAAGCTGAGGAAGTGAAGGCTCAGTGAAAGGCACATGTCCCCCTCTCCACCCCAGAGTGGATAGTTGTTCTCTTCCCTGTGTGTCCGTGCTGAGGCAGAGTTGTGAAATCACACCTACAGCACTGGGTAGAAAACCTGGTAGGTATGTGTTTGGCTCTAGTCCCCAGTTTTGTTTATCTTTATATCCTCAACACCTGACTCATAGCTTAATAAATCTTGGTTGGAAGAAGTCAGGTCTGTAACACCTTTCTTGCGCCCCTGCCACGTGGCTGCCCTGTCTAGGGGTCCGAGGGTGTTTAAACAAAGGTCTGGTGACCAGCCCAAAGAGGAGGCAGTGTGTCTGCAGAAGACAGTTATGTGTCCCACCGAGTTCCATGGGGTCACCAAGGTGGGGGTTTGTCTTGGTCTGGGGCAAGGGTTGAGGGGACCGCTGTGGCTCTGGGCCTCTTAACCAGACTGGGCGCGGTCTAGTCCACACTTTAAAATTTTGTCATTGGTGGTGTTGACACTTGGTTTAATTTGAGGGAGTCAGGAGGGATCTTAATGTGTGGTGCTTTCCCCTGTTTGACACCCCTTTATGCTTTGTTAATCAACAGGAGCTTGAAGAAATCCGCAAATGTGGAATGAAAAACTTCCGTAACATCCAGGTTGATGAAGCTAATTTATTGACTTGGCAAGGGCTTATTGTTCCTGTGAGTATTGAACACTTCCACTTCTTATCAGATTATTCTTCAAGGTGATGTGTGTGCCGGGCTTACCTCCCTGCTCCCAAGTAGGCTCTTAGGTGAAGCAGCCAACAGAGGCACAGAGGCGGGCTGTCACTCTAGGGTATAATAAGGCAGGGACTCTAACTTCGGGTTCCTAAGTAGAATCCTGTCTTTGCAGTGGTTTTGTTAACATTCTGGGGGGCCCGAGTTTTCCACTTCTTTGGTTATCGGCCCAGGAAAGGAGCGTGTGTTTGTGCTCCTGTCTTCCCTGGCTTCTCTGTGTCTGGTCCCATTTGTCCAGACAGTGCTGCCTTCTCTGACCTCTCTTAGGAGATGGCGGACATTCCCATCTAGATCTTTTCTTTGCTTCCCCACCTGGTTTTGCATCTGGATGTCTAACCCTCTGGACCCTTGCGTTCCGGGCTTTATTCCTGGTCCCCTCCAATATGTGCCTGCCATTGGTCTCAAATCCCTTTGTCTAACAAGCCCACCTGGTCCCCTCACCCAGTGTCTTGTCTGGGGCCTCTGCTTCCACTGTCTGAACCCCACAGCTCATGCTCCCCCTGCCTCACGGACTTCTGCCTTCAGATAGGCTCAGGCTTGCTCCTGGCAAGGGCCTTCCTGTGGCCTTACTGTCCTCTCGATTTAGTGTCTGCTCTTTTTCCATCTTTTCATCTCCTCACCCCCCGAGTCTCCTTCTGTACTAACTCCAATTTGTAGTTCCAGTTTCTCCCACCCTCCTGGAACCACCTCACACTGAGCACATGGGCTCCCCTTTGTCCTCATGCCTCGGGCTCTACAGCCCTAGAGCCCACTTGCCTCCCCAGCCTTTGGAGCCCATGCGGTGTCCCAGCTCCTGTTTCTGTGACCTTGCGCCACTCACACCTGTCTTCCTGCTGCTTCCTCTGAGCTCTTAGGGACCTTGTTTAGTCTCTTGCCTATCTCTCATGCTGTTTCTTGGGGTCCCTGCATCTTCCAGCATCATAGCTTACTAGGTTATTACTGTACATGAAGGAGTCCTGTCCTTGCCTCTATTCTTGCCCTGTCTCCAGAGCCACACCATCTGTCTGTGACGTAGCCTACTTGGACACCGTGTGCCTTCTAGTCTCCCTGGCTCCCAACCGGGACTTCTGCATGAGTGCCCCCTTCCTTCCTGTTCTTCTACCTCTACTGCTTCCTCTTTTCATCCCCACTTTCCCTGTGAGCCTCAGGCCCTTCTCCTGTGCCTGTCCCTGCCCTACCCTATTGTATAGACTCTTTCCTTGTGGGCAGAGTGGCTACTTTGCCAAAGCAGAACATGGAACATGCTTACTGTAGATATTTTCTTCTTAATGCTGGTTACAGATCATGCCTTTTTAAAAGAGACACAACAGTAGATATTGGATTTCTGCTTTATTTTCATAACCATTTGGATAAGTAAGGAAAGATATGCTTTTGTAGCATTTCAGTACACACTCAAAAATTTTAAACCTGGGAGTATCCAGTCTGGCTTTGAGGATGAGTCCTTTAGATTTCTCCAGGCTTGGCGATGGTGGGGCTCAGGGCACAGTATATATAGATGGTGGAGGAGCCTCTGGCTGGGAAGGTTCAGCCGGTGACCTCTGGCCTTGTCTGCTGTAGAGAACTGTTAGGTGCTAAGTGGAAGGATGGCCAGGACCATATGACCTGTCTCTGGTGTCATGTTTGGTGGAGCCTGTGGAACGAGCTGTGGTCTCATAAGTCCCAAGGTGGAGAATGGCTGGTGGAATGTAGCGTGCTTGAGTCCAGGCTCTGGGGAGTGTCTAGGCCAAAGCCTTGCCTTTCATTTAGGGGAAGCTAGTGCCAGAGACAGTAGGCCATAGCTACTCTCTCCCCATTCCATTGCCTCTTCCCACCCCTCTCTTGTGTCCTTCAATTACTGCCCAGGGCTCCTGGCTTGGTGTGGGGAGCATTTCAAGGAAGCAGTTACGGTGCTCTTGGCAATTAACCCCTCCATGGCCCCCAGTCATACCCCACACCTGGGCCTCAGGTGTTCCTGCACCACAGGGGCTGGGGAGTCTTATACCTAGACTCACCTGGGGTCCACCCAACTGGGGTGAAAGCAGAGCCAGGCTGATAAAGACATAGTAGTCCAGAAGCATGCTTTGACCACAGGATCTGGTCCTACTTAGTTAAATAGTCCCTAGCTATAGCTCAGAGCAAGGACAGACTTGGACCCCCCAGAGAGGGAAAGTGAGCCGGGTGTGGTGCTACCTCGAGACACTTCATTGTTACCATGGCACTTCAGGCTTATTCCCCTTAAGTGCTTAATTTTATGTAGTTTTTTTTTTTTTTTCATTTGAAATTCAGAGGTAATGTCTAAGGAAGAAAAAAAATCCCATAAGCCTAACATAAAGAAATTCAGTAAGGTTTTGGGCACCTGCCCTTTAGAAACTGGAGGTATGGTGATGAGCCTTCTCGAATTTCTGACCCAATGAACATGTCCACTCTTAACCATTAGCAACTCCTCCCAACCTTTTTACATGCACTTTAAAAAAAAATTTTTTTTTTTTTAATATTTATTTTTGAGACAGAGAGACACAGAGCATGAGCGGGGAAGGGGCAGAGAGAGAGGGAGACACAGAATCCGAAGCAGGCTCCAGGCTTCAAGCTGTCAGCACAGAGCCCGATGCGGGGCTTGAACCCACGAACAGTGAGATCATGACCTGAGCCGAAGTCAGACACTTAACCGACTGAGCCACCCAGGCGCCCCGGCATGCAATTTTTAATGAACCATTTGGTAATTTCATAATTATTACATACTTTCATCATTTAGTCATTGCCTTGAAACTCTGTGAACATAATTTTTGATAACTGTACAAATCCCATAATATATTTATTCAATCATTCCTTTGATTTTGGCCATTTGGATTGTTGTTTTTCCAGTTTTAAAATAATTTATCCTTGAAAGGGGTGCCTGGCTGGCTCAGTCGGTGGAGCGTGTAACTCTTTTCTCAGGGTTGTGAGATTGAGCCCCACATTGGGTGTAGTTTTAAAAAGTTAATGGATTTTAAAAAATGTTTTTTAAGTGAAATAATTTGCCCAAGAACATCTTTATGTGAAAGTCTTAGTGTGCATCTTTATTTTATTTTTTATTTTCATTAATTAAAAAATTGTGTTTAGTGTTTATTTTTGAGAGAGAGAGAGAGAGAGAGAGAAGGAGCAGGGGAGGAGCAGAGAGAGAGAGAGACATAGAATCTGAAGCAGGCTCCAGGCTATGAGCTGTCAGCATAGAGCTGGACGAGGGGCTTGAAGTCATGAACCGTGAGATCATGACCTGAGCTGAAGTCACACGCTTAACCAGCCAAGCCACCCAGGTGCCCCTGTTTATTTTAGATTTGATTTTAAAATACAGCCTGACCAGAAGGAAGATTATATTATATATATCTATAAGCCTGTGTATCGTCAAGTTATCTCCTGGAAAGGTTGTGCCAATTTATATTCTCATGGCCACTGTCTGCAAAGTGCCTGCACATGTCCTTTGTATGTCATGAAGGTTGCTGGGTGTTATTAAAGGGGTTCTGAATGGCAGTACTTCAGCACCAGCCTGTGGGGTCCGATTGCCCCAGGTGAGAACCCCAGCCCTGCCCTAACTGGTTTGGGGATCTTTGGCAAGTTAGTTAATCAGTTTGTCCCAATATCCTTACATCTAAAAGGAGTACTTCATCTCACTGATTGTTGTAAAAGTTCAGTAAGTGCTTGTGCGTGAAGTGCTTAGTCTCTTCTATATTATTAAAGCCTTTGTGGGGTTGCCTGCAAAACTATTTGGCAGTTATGTAGTAAAGAGCCTGTGAAACAAGCATACAGAAAGAAATCATTGTTGCCAATTTGATAGGTGCAAAAGTACTCAATTGGATTTGTGTCTTGGTCCCATTCAGACTGTTACATAACCAGGAGCTGGTTAGTTTAGAACAACAGACAACAGAATTAAATATCTGAAAAAAATTAGTTTTCTGTATCTAGTTTATAACAACAGAAATTTATTTCTCATAGTTCTGAAGGCTGGGAGTTGGAGATCAGAGTGCCTGCCAGTCTGGTGAGAGCCTTGTTCCTGGTCACAGACTTGCCTTGCATCCTCACATGGCAGAAGGAGCAAGCTAGCTTTCTGGAGCCTCTCATAAGGCACTAATCCCATTCATGAGGGCTCTTCCCTAATGATCTAATAATTTCCTAAAGGCCCCACCTCCTAAGACCATCACCTTAGGCACTAGGTTTTCAATATATGAATTTTGGGCCGGCGCCTGGGTGGCTCAGTCGGTTAAGCATCCATTTTGGCTCAGGTCATGATCTCACGGGTCGTGAGTTTGGCCCTGCATCCAGTTGTGTGCTGACAGCTCAGAGCCTGGAGCCTACTTTGGATTCTGTCTCCCGCTCTCTGTGCCCCTCCCCTGCTTGCTCTGACTCTCTCTCAAAAACAAACATTAAAAAATTTTAAAAATATTATACACATGAATTTTGGGGCTATACAAACATTCAGACCATAGTAACATGCATTTATTTTTTTATTTTTTATTTTTTTAACGTTTATTTATTTTTGAGACAGAGAGAGACAGAGCATGAACGGGGGAGGGTCAGAGAGAGGGAGACACAGAATCTGAAACAGGCTCCAGGCTCTGAGCTGTCAGCACAGAGCCCGACGCGGGGCTCGAACTCACGGACTGCGAGATCATGACCTGAGCCGAAGTCGGCTGCTCAACCAACTGAGCCACCCAGGCGCCCCAATGCATTTTTAATTTTGTTATTGTAGTTGAAGGTTTTTCTTATTTATATTTCTGTAATCTGTTATCTTTTGGAGTTTTAGTGTGCTTCTTTGAATTGTACGAATTCTGTATATCAGTCCTTTGTTTCTGGGAAAAATACTGGGTTTTTTTGTTCATTCAAGAATTCTTGAAAGTTTCTTTTAAATTAAAAAAAAATGCTTCATTTTTTTAAATTGTAAAATATACAACATAAAATTTATCTTTTTGTTTGAGAGTGGGGGGAGGGGCAGAGAGAGAGGGAGAGAGAATCTCTAGCAGACTCCTCACTGTCAGTGCCTTAATCTCGGCGCCTGATGTGGGGCTCTGTCCCACAAACCATGAGATCATGACTTGAGAGGAGATCAAGAGTTGGATGCTTAAGTGACTGAGTCACCCAGGCGCCCCTCCATTGTGGTTTTGATTTGCTTTTTCCTCGTGACTATGAATGTTGAACATCTTTTCATGTGCTTATTGGCCATTTGTATATGTTCTTTGGGTAACATATTTATTTCTGTTAATTCAAGCAAGGCCTTTGTCCTCTTTCTTTTTTTAAAGAGCAATTTTAGCTTCACAGCAAAATTAAGAGAAGAGTATAGAGATTTCCTACATATCTCCCTGGCCCCATGCATGCATAGCCTCCCCCATTATGGACATTCCCTACCAGAATGGTACATTTGTTAAAATTGTACAACAGCCTACAACTGACATCGTCATCATCACCTAAAGCTCATAGTTTACATTAGTGTTCACTGTAGGTGCTGTATGTTCTGTGAGTTTGGGAAAATGTATGATGGCATGTATCCATTGTTACAGTATCATACAGAGTATTTTCACTGTCCTGAAATCCTCTGTGTTCTACTTACACATTCTTCCCTGCCCTTCTCCCCTCGCTACCACCCTACCCCAGCAACCACTAATTTTTTTCTTGTCTTCATACTTTTGCCTTTTCCAGAATGGCATTTGTTTGGAATCATACAGCGTGTAGTCTTTTTCAGACTGGCTTCTTTCAGTTATAGTAATATACAGTACATTTAAGTTTCCTCCTTGTCTTTTCATGGCTTGACAGCTCCTTTTTAGCATGGAGTAATATTTTGCTGTCTGGATGGACCACAGTTTGTCTGCTCACCTACTGAAGGGCATCTTGTCTGCTTCTAGGTTTTGGCAATTATGAATAAAGTGGCCATAAACATTTTTAGTTGGGTGTTGGTCTTCTCCTTGTTTTTGAGTTGTAGGAATTCTTTATACATTTTAGATATTAGACTGTTATCAGATACATGATTTACAAATATTTTCTCCCATTTTGTGGACTGTCATTTCACACTTTTAAAAAAATTTATATTTAGTTTTGAGAGAGAGAGACAGAGCACAAGTGGGAGAGGGGCAGAGAGAGAGGGAGACACAGAATCCAAAGCAGGCTCTAGGCTCCAAGCTGTCAGCACAGAGCCAGATGCCAGGCTTGAACTCATGAACCATGGGATCATGACCTGAGCCGAAGTTGGATGCTTAACCCACTGAGCCACCCAAGCGCCCTTCCTTTCACACTCTTGAGAGTGTCTTTCTCTCTCTCTCTCTCTCTCTTTTTTAATTCAACTGCTAGTTGATACACAGTGTTAACATTAGTTTCCGGTTGGATAGTGTCCTTTGAACAAAAGTTTTTAATTTTAATGAAGTCCATTTTATCTCTTTTTTTCTTTTGTTGCCTGTGCTTTGGGGCTCATATTTAAGAAATCCAAGTCATGTAGGTCTTCTTGGTCCCCCCCCCCCCCCAAAGTTTATCTATTTTTGAGAGAGAGAGTGAAAGAGCACCCACACTCGTGATGGGGGAGGGGCAGAGATAGAGGAAGAGAGAATTCCAAACAGGTCCTCAGCTATCAGCATGGAGCACAACGTGGGGCTTGAACCCACAAACCATGAGATCACGACCTGAGCCGAAACCAAGAGTTGGACACTTAACTGATTGAGTCATCCAGGTGCCCCTTTTGTTTGTTTGTTTGTTTGTTTGTTTAAGTAGGCTCTATACCCAATGTGGGGCTTGAACTCACAACCCTGAGATCAAGAGCCTCATGCTCTACCAACTGAACCAGCCAGCCCCCACCCCCTTTTGATCTTGGTTGGCATCTTTGTCAAAAATCAGTTGAACATACATGTGAGGGTTTATTCCTGAGCTCTCAGCTGTGTTCTGTTGGTCTGTATGTCTTTTTGCCAGACACTGTTTTGGTTACTGTAGCTTTGTCGTAAGTTTTGAAATAGGAAGTGTGAGTCCTCCATCCTCCAACTTTGGTCTTTTTTTTCCTTCCTTCCTTCCTTCCTTCCTTCCTTCCTTCCTTCCTTCCTTCCTTCCTTCCTTCCTTCCTCCCTCCCTCCCTCCCTCCCTCCCTCCCTCCCTCCCTCCCTCCCTCAACTCTACCCATAATGTGTAGCTCAAACTCACGACCTCAAGGTCAAGAGTCCCATGCTCTACCAACTGAGCCAGCCAGTCACCCCTTTGGTCTTCAAGATTTTTTTGGCTATTCAAGGTTCCTTGAGATCCCGTATGAATTTTAGGATGGGTTTTTCCATTTCGCAGAAATAAATCTTGGGATTTTGGTAGAGTTCACATTGAATCTTTGGGTGGTATTGTCATCTGAATATTAAGTATTCGAATCCGTAAACCCAGGATGTCTTTTCGTATATTTAGGCCTTTAATTTCTTTCAGCAGTGTTTTGTAATTTTCAGTGTGTAAGTCTTATGCTTCTGTATTAGCACAGACATGATCTTCCTTCCGACATATCTTTAGGTCAACAGTAGCCTAATGTTACATTATAATGCCTGTATCACTTACCTCACTTCATCTCATCATGTAGGTATTTTATTGTCTCACATCATCACCAGAAGAAGAGTACTGTACAGTAAGATATTTTGAGTGAGACCACATTCACATAACTCTTATTATAGTATATATGTAGTGTTATAATTGTTCTACTTTTTTATTGTCAGTCTCTTACTGTGCTTAATTTATAAATTAAACTTTATCATAGGTATGTATGTGTGGGAAAAACATAGTATATATAGGATTTGGTACTATCTGTGGTTTCAGATATCCATTGTGGGTCTTAGAAAGTATACCCTGCGAATAAAGGAGAGCTACTGTACGTTAACTCTATTGGATCAGGACTCCACCTTATGATCTCATGTAACTTTAATTGCTCGCTGACCCCAAATATAGTCACACTGGGGGTTAGGGCTTCAGTATATGAATTTAGAGGGAACACATTCAGTCTGTAACTAAGTCTCCTTGGTTAAATTTGTTTCTAGGTATTTTATTCTTTACAATGTTATTTTTGTTTTTGGTTTTTTTTTTTTGTTTGTTTTTTTTAAATTTTTTTTTCTCAACGTTTTTATTTATTTTTGGGACAGAGAGAGACAGAGCATGAACGGGGGAGGGGCAGAGAGAGAGGGAGACACAGAATCGGAAACAGGCTCCAGGCTCCGAGCCATCAGCCCAGAGCCTGACGCGGGGCTCGAACTCACGGACCGCGGGATCGTGACCTGGCTGAAGTCGGACGCTTAACCGACTGCGCCACCCAGGCGCCCTACAATGTTATTTTGAATGGTTTTGTTAGTTTCTTTTTTGGACTATTCATTGTATATAGAAATACAGCTGATATTTTTGTGTTGCTTTTGTATCTTCCAGTTTTGCTGAATTCATTTGTTAAAAATTTTTATTTATTTATTTTGAGAGAGTATGTGTGCATGTCAGTGAGCAGGGGAGGGGCAGAGAGAGGGAAGAAGGGAGAATTCCAAGCAGGCTCTGCATTAACTTCCAGTGGAAGCAGGGGTTGCTCCCACAAACCACAAGATCATGACCTGAGCTGAAATCAAGAGTCAGATGCTTAACCAACCGAGCCACCTAAGCAACCCTCATTTATTAGTTCTAATAGCTTGTGTGTGTATTTGTGGAATCTTTAGGGTTTTCTATGTATAAAATCAGGTCCTCTCTGAATAAAGGTAGTTTTATATCTTCCATTTCAATTTGGATATCTTTTGCTTCTTGCCTAATTGTCCTGGTTAGAGACCCCAATACTTTGTTGAATAGAAGTGATAAAAGCAAGCATCCATGTCTTATTTCTGATTTTAGGGGAGAAACTTTCAGACTTTCACCAATTGAGTATGATGTTGGCTGTAGCTTTTTTATATGTAGCTTTTGTTGAGTTCAAGACCTAGTTTATAAAGTGTTTTTATTATGAAAGTGTGTTTTGTCAAATGGTTTTTCTGCATCACTTGAGATGATTGTGATTTTTTTTTCCTTTATTCTATTAATGTGGTATATGACACTGATTGATTTTTGTATATTTAGGTATCCTTGCATTCCTAGGATAAATCCCAAATGGTCATGGTGAATAATCGTTTTAATATGCTACTGAATTCAGTTTGCTAGTGTTTTGTTGAGGAGTTTGGCTTAAAATTCGTAAGATTTTGTAAATTTCTTGTAGTGTCTTTGTCTGGCTTCACTGTTAGGCTGATGCTGGCCTTATAGAATGAGTTATGAAGTGTTCACTCCTCTTTGGGAGAGTTATAGAAGGATCTGTGCTAATTCTTTACACATTTGGTACAATTCATCAGTAAAACCATCTGATTCAGCACTCTTGAGGGGAGGTTTTTGGTTACTGATTCAATCTCTTTAGTCATTATAGATCTAGTTAGATTCTTCTTGGTTCAGTTTTAGCAGATTGATTATTTCTAGGAGTTTGTCCATCTCATCTAAGTTATCTAATTTGTTGGTGTACCCAATTGTTTATATTACTCTCATATAATCTTTGTTATTTCTGTAAAATTGGGAGTAATGTCTCCACTTTAATTTCTGATTTTAGTAATAGGAGTCTCCTCTCTTTTTCCTGAGTCTAGGCAAAGGTTTGTCAGTTTTTCATTGATCTTTTCAAAGAACCAACTTTTGCTTTCATTGATTTTTCTCTGTTGTTTTTCTACTTTTTAGAACATTTTTTTAAATGTTTATTTATTTTTGAGAGAGACAAAGAGAGTGTGAATGGCAGAGGGGCAAAGAGAGCCAGAGACACAGAATCCGAGGCAGGCTCCAGGTTCTGAGCTGGCATCACAAAGCCTGACGCAGGGCTCGAACTCAAGAGCTGTGAGATCATGCCCTGAGTCGAAGTCAGACACTTAACCAACTGAGCCTCCCAGGCGCCCCTCTATTCTGTTTTATTTATCTCTTCTATAATTGTTGTTATTAACTTCTTTCTGCTGGCTTTGGGTTTAGTTTGCTCTTCCTTTCTTTTCCTCATGTCTTATGATGTCAAGTTAGATTATTGATTTGAGATCTTTCTCTATTGTTCTTATAGCTGTAAATTTCCTTCTGAGCACTATTTTCACTGCATCCCGTAAGTTTTTACTTGTTGTGCTTTAAATTTCATTCATCTCAAGGTATTTTCTAATTTCCCTTGTGACTTTTTTTCTTTAACCGGGTCAAGAAAATAAACATATTTTTTTAATATGTTTAATTTCTGGGTGGCTCAGTCAGTTGAACGTCTGACTTCACCTCAGGTCATGATCTTGTGGTTCGGGAGTTTGAGCCCTATATCAGGCTTGCTTTTGTCAGTGCAGAGCCAGCTTCGGATCCTCTGTTCCCCTTTCTCTGCCCAACTCTTTCTCTGCCCTTCCCCCTCTTGTGCGCGCGTGCGCGCTCTCTCTCTCTCTCTCTCTCTCTCTCTCTCTCTCTCTCACACACACACACACACTCTCTCTCTCTCCCCCTCTCTCTCTCAATAAAAATTAGGGGCGCCTGGGTGGCGCAGTCGGTTGAGCGTCCGACTTCAGCCAGGTCACGATCTCGTGGTCCGTGAGTTCGAGCCCCGCGTCGGGCTCTGGGCTGATGGCTCAGAGCCTGGAGCCTGTTTCCGATTCTGTGTCTCCCTCTCTCTCTGCCCCTCGCCCGTTCATGCTCTGTCTCTCTCTGTCCCAAAAATAAATAAACGTTGAAAAAAAAAATTAAAAATTAAAAAAAAATTATGTTTAATTTCCAGGACACCTGGGTGGCTCAGTTGGTTGAGCATCTGACTTTGGCTCAGGTCATAATCTGCCGCCTTGTGGGTTTGAGCCTCACGTTGGGGTCTGCATTGATGGCTCTGAGCCTGCTTCAGAGCCTGCTTCAAATCCTCTGCTCCCCTCTCTGCCCCTCCCTCTGCTTGTGCTCTCTCTTCTTTCTCTCAAAAATAAACATTAAACATTTAAAAAAAAAATAACATATACACATATAAAATAATTTATATATACATATAAATATATATATATAAATATATATATATATATATATATATATATATATGTATGTTTAATTTTCTGGGTGTCTGGGTGGCTCAGTCAGTTAAGTGTCCAACTCTTGATTCAGCTTAGCTCATGATCTCACGGTTTGTGAGATCAAGCCCTGCATCCAGGCTCCTTGCTCACAGTGTTGGAGCCTGCTTGGGATTCTCTCTCCCTCCCTCCCTCTCTCTCTCCCTCTGCCCCTTCCCTGCTCATGAGCAGGTATGTGCTCTCTCTCTCTTTCTCAAAATAAATAAACATGTAAAGAAAAGAGTATGGGGGTGCCTGGGTGGCTCAGTTTGGTTAAGTGTCCAATTTTGGCTCAGGTCATGATCTTGTGGTTCATGAGTTCAAGCCCTGCATTGAGGTCTGTGCTGACAGCTCAGAGCCTGGAGCCTGCTTCAGATTCTGTGTGTGTGTGTGTGTGTGTGTCTCTCTCTCTCTCTCTCTCTGCACCTCCCTGCTCATGCTCTGTCTCTGTCTATCTCTGAAAAATAAACAAACATTAAAAAAATAAAGAGTATGTTTAATTTCCACATATTTGTGAGTTTTCTGGTTTTCCTTTCATTTTTGACTTCTAGTTGCATTCCATGCTGGCCAGAAAAGATACTTTGTGTGATTTCAATCTTTCAAAATTTATTTAAAGACTTATTTTGTGACCTAACGTGGATTATTGTGGAAGATGTTTCATAAGCACTTGAAGAATGTGTATTCTGCTATTATTAGATGGAGTGTTCTGTATATGTTAGGTCTAATTGGTTGTTCAAGTATTCCATTTCCTTGTTGATCTTTTCTGTTGTTCTGTTATTGAAAATGGGATACTGAAATCCCCAAATATTATTTAAAACTTGTATTTCTTCCTTCACTCTGTCAATTTTTGCTTCATGTATTTTGGTTTATGTTTGTTGTCTATAGGTTTATAATTTTTGTATCCTCTTGATGGATTGAGCCTTTATCAATATATAATATCCTTCGTTATAATCCTTTTTACTTAAAAAATCTGTCTTGTCTGATAATAATATAGTCATCTTTTGGTTATTAATTGCGTGGAATATCTTTTGCATCTTTTACTTTTAACTTTATGTCTTTGTATAGCAAGTGTCTTGTAGTCAGCATATAGATGAATTGCATTTTCTTATCCATTCTGTCAATCTCTTGTCTTTTATTTATTATTATTACTACTACTACTATTATTATTATTATTATTATTATTATTAAGAGAGTGCACAAACAGGGAAGGGGCAGAGAGCGAGGAAAAAAAGAATCCCAAGCAGGCACTGCACTGTCCACACAGAGCCCAGTGTGCAAGCTCAAACCTGCGGTCCAATTACTCTACTGAAGTTTTCATTTCATTATTGTGCTATTCAGCTTTAAAATTTGTTTTCCTTGAACCCACGAGCTGCAAGATCATGACCTGAGCTGAAATCAAGAGTCATATGCTTAACTGACTGAGCCACCCAGGTGTCCCAATCTCTTTTATTAAGTATTATATATATATATATATATATATATATATATATATATGTGTGTGTGTGTGTATATGGCAATATATATATGGCAATATATATATATGTGTATATATATATAGTTGATCTATAAATGTGTGTATATATATATATATATATATATATATATATATATATATATAGTTGATCTTTCATACTGTTTTGATTCCCTTCTTTCTTTATATATACTTACTATTTTCTTAGAGGTTACCTTGGGGATTGCAATTAACATCTTAATCTTTTAACAACTTAGTTTGAATAATATCAACTTAATTTCAGTAGTATTCAAGCACTTTGCTCCTATACATCTCCATTACCTCCCATTCTTATATTGTTATTGTCAGGAAGAGCAGCTACAAACCTAGAGTGCAATAATCTATAACATTAGCTTTTATATTTTTCTGTGTAGTTACATTTATTATTGTTCTTTATTTCTTCATATGGCTTTAAATTACTGTCCTTTCATTTAGCTTGAAGGGTGGGTTCTTGTTTGTATTTCTTTTAGGGAAAGTGATAATTCAGGGTTTTTTTCTTAAGTTTATTGACTGATTGATTGAAAGAGCACGAGAGAGAAAGAGAGGGAGAGAGACAATGCATGTGCGCGAGCAGGGGAAGAACAGAGAGGGAGAGAGAATCCCAAGCAGGGTCCGCACTGTCAGGGGCTCAGTCTCATAAACTCATGAGATCGTGACCTGAGCTGAAACCAAGAATCAGTTGCTTAATACACTGAGCCACCCAGGTGCCCCTCTCAATTTTTATTTGGGAATATTTTAATTTCTCGTTCATTTTTGGAGGATAGTTTTTGCTGATGGTCTTTTCATCCCCTTGAATATGTTATTCCACTGCCTTCTGGCCTCTGTGGTTTCTGGTGAGAAACCATTTGTTTGTCTTACTGAAGATCCAGACATATCACTTGTCTTTTATGGCTTTCAAGATTATCTCTTTGGTGATTTGACTATGTGTCTTGGTATGGATCTCTCTGAGTTGATTCTGCTTGGAGTTCATTAAGCTTCTTGGATGTGTAGATTAATCTTTCATGGAACTTGGGAAGTTTTTGCTCATTATTTTTTCAAATATTCTTTCTGCCCCTTTTTTCTTTCCTAGCCTGCTGGGGCTCCCATAATGTATATGTTAGTCTTCTTGATGGTGTCCCATATATCCCTAAGCTTTGTTCACTCTTCCTTATTCCTTTTTCTTTCTGGTCCACAGACTGGATAATTTCAGTTTTTCTAACTTTAGGTGATTCTTTCTTAGTCTTCCTTCTGCTTACTCAAACCTACTGTCCAATTACTCTACTGAAGTTTTCATTTCACTTATTGTGCTATTTAGCTTTAAAATTTGTTTCCCGGGGCGCCTGGGTGGCGCAGTCGGTTAAGCGTCCGACTTCACCCAGGTCACGATCTTGCGGTCCGTGAGTTCGAGCCCCGCGTCGGGCTCTGGGCTGATGGCTCAGAGCCTGGAGCCTGTTTCCGATTCTGTGTCTCCCTCTCTCTCTGCCCCTCCCCCGTTCATGCTCTGTCTCTCTCTGTCCCAAAAATAAATAAACGTTGAAAAAAAAAAATTAAAAAAAAAAATAAATAAAATTTGTTTCCCTTTTACAATTTCTGTCTATTGGCGTTCTCATTTTGTTCAGACATCATTTTCCTGGTTTTATTTAGCTCTTTGTCCGCTATTTCCTTTGCTTCTTTGAGCATGTTTTAGACTGTTGATTTTAATTCTTTGTCTAGTAAGCCCAGTGTTTAGACTTCCTCAGGAGTGGTTTCTGTTGATTTATTTTATTCCTTTAAATGGGTTATAATTGGGGCTCCTGGCTGGCTCAGTTGGTAGAGCATGCGACTCTTGATCTTGGGGTTGTAAGCTCAAGTTCCATGTTGAATATAAAGATTACTTAAAAATCTTAGGGTCGCCTGGGTGGCTTACCTCGCATCTGACTTCAGCTCAGGTCATGATCTCATGATTTGTGAGTTTGAGCCCCGCATTGGGCTATCTGCTCTCGGCACAGAGCCTGCTTCAGGTCCTCTGACCCTCTCTCTCTCTGCTCCTCCCCCACTTGCACGTGCTGTCTCTTTCAAAATAAATAAATGTTAAGGTTTTTTAAAGTTTATTTATTTTGTGAGAGAGGGCGTATGTGTGCGTGAAGGAGGGGGAGAGAGAATCCCAAACAGGCTCCGTGCTGTCAGCGCAGAGCCCACCGCGGTGCTCCATCCCACAAACTGAGAGATAATGACCTGAGCTGAAATGAGGATTTGGACACTTTACTGACTGAGCCACCCAGGAGTCCCTTTATTTATTTATGTTTAGAGTTTATTTATTTTGAGAGAGAGTGTGTGCGAGCATCCACAAGCAAGGGAGGGGCAGAGCGATAGGGAGAGAAAATCCCAGGCAGGCTCCATATTCGGCACAGAGCCCACCGTGGGTCTTCATCTCCTGATCATGAGGTCACAACCTGAGCAGATAACAAGAGTCAGACACTTAACCAACTGAGCCACCCTGGCGTGCCCCTAAAGATTTTATTTTTAAGTTATCTCTACACCCAACATGGGGCTTGAATTTACAACCCCAAGATCATGTGCTCTACTGACAGAGCCAGCCAGGCGCCCGTCTTTTTCTTTGTATACTTTGTGGTTGTTGTTGTTGTTATTGAAAACTGGACATTTGAATATTGTAATCTGGAATCAGATTCTCCCTCTTGCCCAAGGTTTGCTGGTTTGTTTGTTTGAAAAAAAGTTTTTATTTTTTTTTTTATTTTTTTTTTTTAATTTTTTTTTTCAACGTTTATTTATTTTTGGGACAGAGAGAGACAGAGCATGAACGGGCGAGGGGCAGAGAGAGGGAGACACAGAATCGGAAACAGGCTCCAGGCTCTGAGCCATCAGCCCAGAGCCCGACGCGGGGCTCGAACTCACGGACCATGAGATCGTGACCTGGTTGAAGTCGGACGCTTAACCGACTGCGCCACCCAGGCGCCCCGAAAAAAAAGTTTTTTTAATGTTTATTTTTGAGAGAGAGACAGAGAATGAACAGGGGAGGAGCAGAGAGAGAGGGAGACACAGAATCTGAAGCAGGCTCCAGGCTCTGAGCTGTCAGTACGGAGCCTGATGCAGGGCTCAAATCATGAACTGTGAGATCATGACCTGAGCTGAAGTCGGATGCTTAACTGACTGAGCCACCCAGGCACCCCTGTTTGTTTAATCTCTACACCCACCATGGGGATTGGACTCCTGACACCAGGATCAAGAGATGCGTGTTCTACTGACTGAGCGAGGCGCCCTGGGGTTTGCTATTCTTGATTGTTAAAGGTTTCACTTGTGTTCTACCAGTGTTTGAGCTGAAATTTCCTTGATGCCAGAAGCCTTAAAAAAAGAGTCTCGGTCTGTGCAGATTGGCTCTGTCTAGGGTAGTACTTCAACACAGAGCCAAGCCTTTACTTGTTGCTTGTGTTGAGGCTGTAGTTAGACAGTGGGTGAAAATTTCAGATCTTCTCAGGACTTTTCTGAGCATGTAGCCTGTTCGAGGCATGTGCATGGCTTTCTCAATTCCCCAGTATAGTTGAGCACTTTTGAATGTCCTAATTTCCCTAGATTTCTTCTTGGCTTTTCCTCCATTGCTTTAGGAAGTCTTAATCATTATCTTTTGCTCCAGGTGGCTTGTGTCTTACAATGTTTTTGAGCAGTGCCTATGATTTTTCACCCTGTGTGGATTCTGAGTTAGGCAAAACAGAGATGAGCACTGTGTGTCAGCGCCTCAGGTAGCCCCTGGACACGTTAGAACAGACAGACACAATAATTTGCAAGTAAGTTCTGCTCTGCTCCCTCTGGAGCCGGGGACCAGGGTCCCACACTGGAAACAGAGGCTGCCATCTGCAAGACTGTCTGTTGCCCAGCCTGGGAGGAGGTGGAGTAAGGGCAGGTAAAATTGCCACAAAAGCTTTCCCACCATTTTTCAGTTGCTTTTTTTCTTGATTCTTGGTTTATTTAGCTGCTGTAAACCTTGGACTGTTTTCCCAAGTTTTTACAAAATTGGTTCTGACAGTTTCTTGCATGCATTTTTTGTTTGGTTTTGTTTTGTTTTATGTTTCTGTGGAGGAATAGGAGTTTGGAGCTGCTTGCTTTGCCATTTTGTTGATGTTGCTCTCAAATCTTTTAATTTTAATCAGGAATGAGTGGATTTCATTAAAGGCCATATTACTTGTCAATTAAATTTTATGATATGGGTTTTCAAAGTGACCTGTTAATTAAATCTCTCTTCCCTTTCTGAATTAACCCCTCTTTCACTGTGGACTATTTTTTAAAATAATTCCATTGTATTAAGTTTACTAGTCTTTAGTGTTTTTTTTTATATGTGTTCATATGTGAGATTGGAATGTATTTTTTGTGTTCTAGTGGATTTGGGTAAGATGGTCATACTAGTTTTAGTATTATGAAGTAGACATTTCATTCTTTTTCTGTGTTGTGAATAGCTAATTTTTGCTTTCATGTTAATTTCTGTTTTTATGTTATGATGTCTTCTCTTTCCTTGGTGTTTGCTCTTTGTCCTTTTCTAATTTTGTGATTTGAGTGCTTAGTTCTTTAAGGCAGGAATTTATTCCATCTTGAGTTCCTTTCTTGCCTGGGCTACTCCTGTGCCATGTCATTGTCACCCTGAACTTATGGTGGTACTGCTGCTAGTTTTACCTTTTATTTAGAAGGTAAGATGTTCACAGGTGGAGACATTCCAGCAGTGACAGTAGTCTTCCTTCTAAGGGTCTGTGCCTCAGTTCCTCATCTGTAAAACTCATAAGTCCCTGCCTCTCACAGTGGGCAGGGGACTAAATAGGTTGATGGTGCTCCTGCAGGGCAGGCGCAGAACAAGTGTTTACTTCAGCCAATGTTGTGGTCAGTGCTCCAGTCAGCTGCCCTGAATGTCTTTGCCTCTGGGCTTCAGAACTGCAGACTTGTGAGTCATCTTTGTATCCCTGAGGCCTTGTATATCAAAGGCTGCCCCAAGAATTGTTTTTAAAATGAAATGAAGGCTCTCTGGAGAAGCCTTGTACTTCCTTGCTGTGCCCCCCCGCCAGCTGGTGGGAGAGGAAGTAGAGTCTCTCTGACATTGCAGTTTGTCCGGTCTCCGTGCTGGCTCCTGGGGCTCACTGCTGTCTCCTTTCAGTGCCCACACATACCAGGTTGTGGTGAACCCCTCCAGAATATTTTTGAGGATGGGCATCAGTTGCACTGATTAATGTCGTCTTTTGAAAACTGGAAGTACCTTTGTCTCTGTGCAAGCTTTTCCATTTCAGGAGTTCTTTGCAGAGCCTCACAGGCTTATCGTCAAATCTCCCTGACGTGTGCTGGATACCAGCCTCTTTTTTTTTTTTTTTTTAATGTTTATTTATTTTTGAGACAGTGAGAGACACGGCATGAGCAGGGAAGGGGCAGAGAGAGAGGGAGACACAGAATGTGAAGCAGGCTCCAGGCTCTGAGCTGTCAGCACAGAGCCCAACGCGGGGCTCGAACTCACGAACTGTGAGATCATGACCTGAGCCGAAGTCGGACGCTTAACTGACTGAGCCACCCAGGCGCCCCATATACCAGCCTCTTTTAAACAGCTTTGCTTCCTTGTTGTGTGGGCTACAGGTCAGTGCCCTCCACCAGTTGACCCTAAGTTGGGCTGTGGCTAGGGTACTCAAAACTAATTGTTGCATCAAATTCCTGTTAACTTTGAGAGAGAGACATCGCATTTTCTCAGGAACATGACCTCTATTCCTGCTTAGGAGGCTGCCCCTTCTGCTTAGGGTACTCATCTTCCTCCTCCTGAGTCTTCTCTGAAACTCCCCATCCCCTGGTCTTGGTGAATCTTACCCTTCTGTGTTCTCTTCAGTCACCATTTGTACTGGTGAGGTCACTTTTGACTCCCAAGTGAAGCCCCCAACTCAATTTAGCTTTGCAAAGGGAAAGTTACTGCACCTGACAAAATCTGATGGTGCATGCTCTGTGCTCTTAGCCGGTTAATCCAGCAACTCAGTGATGTGAGCAAGGACCTGAATTCTGCCTGTCCCTCTTCTCCTGACCTTGGTTCAATTCAGTCCAGCTTTTACCCAGCTGTCAGAAACTGCTGCAATACTGCAGACTCCTGCAGGGCCCCAGGGTCCAGGGTCGGAAGAGGACCTTCTCTTCCCTTCACTTCTCTGTCTCTTTGAACTGTTTATTTTGAGGTAATCATCGATTCTCATGTAATTATAATATAGAGAGATCGGCAGTACCCTTCACCTATTGCATAACCATAGCATCATATCATAACCAGAAAATTAAGTAATACAGTCCACTGACTTTATTCAGATTTCTCCAGTGTTAATATGTGTGTGTTTATGTCTGTGAAGTTTTATACCTGTAGTGTGATGTGACCAAGAGCAAAGACACCTATCCCAGAAGCTGCCCACAGGCCCCTCACATGTTATCCAGAACCAGGACACATGGCTTACCCCCACCCCACCCCATAGCAATCACTGGCTGAAGTAGGATAGTGCTGTCCAGTGGGGACATACTGTGAGCCACAGCTGTACTTTAAAATTTTCTAGTAGTCCCATTAAAATTTTTTAAAAATTCATTTGGGAGTTCATTTTGTAAATAGTTCATGTAATGCAATATATTTAAAATATCGTTCAACATATAATCAGCATCAATAATTATTACTGAAATATTTTGCATTCTTTTTTTTTTTTTTTTTTTTTTTAATACAAGATCTCAAGGGGGCACCTGGGTGGCTCAGTCGGTTGAGCATCCAACTTTGGCTGAGGTCATGATCTCGCGGTCTGTGAGTTTGAGCCCCGCGTCGGGCTCTGTGCTGACAGCTCAGAGCCTGGAGCCTGTTTCAGATTCTGTATCTCCCTCTTTCTCTCTCCTCCTCCGCTCATGCTCTGTCTCTCTCGTCTCAAAAATAAATAAACGTTAAAAAAAATTTTTTTTTAATAAAATAAACTAAATACAAGATCTCAGAAATCCAGGTGGTGTTTTGTACTCAGCACTTCTCAGCTCAGAAGAGTCACATTTCAAGTGCACAATAGCCACTAGCAGCTGGTGGCTACCTGTCGCACAGGTTTAGACCAGTCAGGATTTACCCCTGGGTCACAATGAGGGAGCAGTGTGACTGCATACAAAACCAGAAGTTTGCCAGCAAAGAAATGGGGGAATGCCTGTTGGCTGGACAGCCTGTTGGGGCCTGGTGTGACCCACCCATCATTGTGCCCCCTTCTATTTGGGCACTGCTCACAGTGTGACTTTTGCTGTATTGTGATATTGATATCTATCTCAGTGAGTTCTGATTCAGGTGGGAGCCTGAAATCTGTTTCCCTTCTACTTCCTGTGCCTAGCACCATGTGACACACATAGTAGGCACCTCACACACGGTTTGTAAATTCAATCTGTAATTATCCTAAAGCAGTATTTCTCAATGAGGTTGTGTTGTACGCTGCATTTTGGTATGTGTGTGTGGATTATCTGTGTCATATTGTCCCTGTTTCTTGTCCACTAGATGCCAGTGGCCAACTTTGTCATTGGGACGATGTAAGGACACCCTTAGGCATTTCTAAACCTGTCTGAGAGGGACAACATCGCCCTTAGTTGAGAACCACTGTTTCTGTGTTTGCTTTGATTTTGTTTTTTTTAAGTTTATTTATTTACTTTGAGAGAGAAAATTCCAAGCAGGCTCTGTGCTGTCAGTGCAGAGCCTAATGCAGGGCTTGAACTCAAGAACCGTGAGATCATGACCTGAGCTAAAATCAAGAGTTAGACACTTAACTGATTGAGCTACTCAGGTGCCCCTGATTTTTTTTTTTAAACAGTTTTATTGAGATTCATAAACCATACATGCCATCCTTTTAAAGTGTATGATTCAATGGATTTTAGCCTATTCACAGTTAGGCAACTATCACTACAATTTTAGAATATTTTTCATTACTCCCAAAAGAATCACCCCCACCCATAGTTCATCCCCCCAGGCTGAGGCAACCAAAAATCTACTTTGTCCCTGTAGATTTAGCTATTTTGTATATTTCATATAAATGGAATCATACCACATATGACCTTTTGTGTCTGGCTTCTTTCTTAGCATAATACTTTCATGTTCATCCCTGTTGTAGCATGTATCAGTACTTCATTCCTTTTATTGCCAAATATTCATTATAACGGATATAGCATGGTTTATTTACCCATTCATCAGGTGATGGACATTTGGATTGTTTCCACTTTTTGGCTGTTATGAATAATGCTGCTGTGAACATTCATGTACAGGTTTTTAGGTGGATGTGTGTTTTCATTTCTTTTGAGTATTTACATAGGAGTGGAATTGCTGGGTCATATGGTAACTTTATGTTTAACCATTTGAGGAATTGCCAGACTGTTAACGCAGTGGCTGTATCATTTACATTCCTACCAGCAATGTGTAAGGGTTCTAATTCCTCCATATCCTTGCCAACGTTTGATATTGTCTGTCCTTTCAATTACAGCCATCCTAGTGGGTACAGAGTGGTATCCCATTATGGTTTTGATTTGCATTTCCCTGTTGGCTAATAATTTGAAACATCTTTTCCTGTGCTTGTTGGCCATTTATATGTATTTTTTGGAGAAATGTCTGTTCATGTTACCTTGCTCATTTTTTTTTAATGTTTATTTATTTTTGAGAGAGACAGAGACAGAGCGTGAGTGGGGGAGGGGCAGAGAGGGAGATACAGAATCCAAAGCAGGCTCCAGGCTCTGAGCTGTCAGCACAGAGCCCGACGTGGGGCTTGAATTAATGAACGGTGAGATCGTGACCTGAGCTGAGGTCAGACACTTAACCAACTGAGCCCCTACCTTGCCCATTCTTAGAATTGGGTTATTTGGGTCTGTTTGGTTTTTGTTTTTAATTCAGTTGTAATTAGCTTTTTTTTTTAAATGTTTATTTTTGAGAGAGAATGTAAGCGTGTGAGTGGGGGAGGGGCAGAGAGTAGGGGACAGAGGATCCAACGTGGGCCCCACGTTAACAGCAGCAAGCCTGATGCAGGGCTCAAACTCACGAACCGTGAGATTATGACCTTAGCCAATGTCAGACACTCAGCTAGACTGAGCCACCCAGGCACCCCTAGCTTTGGTTTTTAAAAAAAAGCAGCAATAATCAGATTTTCTTTCCTAATAAGAGCTTGTGTTATTTCCATGTGAATGACCTAGAATTGACTCCCTACCACCTAGATTGACTGTGAGATTCTCATACTTCCTACTTTATTAGCAACTCTAAGCTGTGACTGGTGCCTAGGATATCCAGAGTTGTAGAAATGTTGTCTCTTCTGTGTACAAGCTCCAGGCTGGTTCTGACTTCTGGGGTCATTGTGTTTCAGGTATGTTAAACCATTATTCTGAGAGCTGACCCATTCCTGGCCATATTCAAAAGAATAACGTAAACACTGGCATTGATGATTTTATAATCGAGAAGAGAATCTGAGTTTAGCAAACATTTGAGGCGTGGTTCTAAGGCTGCCTTGGGTCCCTGCTGTCAGGCATCTCCTGGACTAATGGAAAAGACAGATGATCAAAATGCAGCAGCTATCAGAGTGCTGCGAGGAGCCCACCAGAACAGCAAGGCTTCCTTGCTACCACTTCCCTCTGTTTTAGATAAACCCAGGCTTCTTATATGAGAACATCACTGATCTTGTGGCTTCCCAGAGTGAGTGCTGCTACCATATCCTCATGGCTCCCTACAACCTTGCCTCCCGTGCTTTTCCTGTGGTGAAGAAGGGGCACTGGCCAATGATGCCTTGGGAATACATGGTAGCTTTGTTTTTTAATTAAAAAAAAAATGTAGGGTCTTTAATGCTTGCTCCCACAGGTACTCGTGATACTATTGATATCGTCTTTACAAATGAAACGGAGTTCAAACCCTGCAGTGGGGGTAGCAGTAAAGAAATTGTGGTATATCCAGACAGCAGAATATGCTGCAGCCATTAGGAAGATCAAGGAGATAAGTGTACATGGGTGATGAGGGTAATGTTGGTGGCAGCCTGTAAAGTAAATAAAGGTGTTATGGCACTGTGCGCACAGTTCCCCAGCATGTGAGAGAGAGCCTCATGTGCCTTCACCTAAAAGAAAAGGGGCAGGAATGCCATCTACTAGGGTTCTGGCCCCAGTCCTCTGTCAGGGAGGCTAGACTAGAGGAGCTTATTTTCTTCTCTGCCTGCCCACATCCCACATTTTCTACAACAAACGCGGATTTCTGTCTCTGTGTTAGTATTGAACGTTATTTTAACAACTTTAGGGCCAGATTGTAGAAAGCAGTGTGTGTTCTTGGCTTGCCTGCCTCCGCCTGAGGGTCCCTCCTTCAACCTTGAGCTTGTCTCCTCTCCCTCCTGGGAGAAGTTAGCCACCTCTGGCCAAGCCCCCTCAGCCTCTACTGAAGCAAAAATTTAATAAATTGAACAAAGTTTTATTGCCTCGATTTTCCATTTGTTAACGGATACAGAGTGTTTGAGGGCAAAGAAAGTCTTAAAATTAGAGGTGGTTGCACAACATTATGAATTCACTAAATACTACTGAATTGTGTGTGCCAAAATAGTTAATTGTGTGTTACGTGAATTTTACTTCAATTAAAAAACGTTTTTTCCCCACTTGTAACAAAACCTACTTTCTGAAGCTAGTAGGGTGTTCGGATGTCTGTGACATAAGCACCCTTTCCTTCCTTTTTTTCCTGTTGCCCTCTGGTGATTGGTGTGGTGTTCTTGATTAAAAGTATTTGGCACTCTCCCAGGCACAATATAAAAGCTCCTTTAGTGTTAGGTTATTTTTTGTCAAGGAAGAAGGAAGATTTCCCTCAGCTCCACCCTGGCCTCCAGGAGCGTGTGTGAAGCTTTGGTTTCCTTCTTTTACCTTTTTGTTGCTACATTTGTAGTTGTAATCTCTCACCTTCCTTTCTGGATCCTTATTCACTTTATAGCCCATTTCACCGGAAATCCTCACCCTCCAGATACCTTCCTTTTTTCTACATTGCCCTTTGGGACTGAGGAGGAGCCAAGTCCTGCCTGTCTCAGGGCCCAGCCTTGGTTTGTGTTTTCTGCTCTTCTCTGCTTTCCTGTTGATTGTCCTGGAGCTTCTTCCTTCTGCTTTTCTGTAGCTGTAATGGTTGAAACCAAATGAGGGGAGCCCTGGTTTCTGACCCAGAGCCATACATAAAAAATAATTTTGCCACCAACCTCAGATTGCACTGGGGATGTTCTTAGGGAGAAGAGCATCCCTCCATGTTGGTGGGAACTGTTGAGCTCCTGTCCAAACCAAGCACAGGCTTTGTGGACCGAAGCCACCAGGGGCACTGCCCTCCATGGTCTCTGTAACATTGAGTGTGGCTCCACCCGCAAGGTGTTGTGGCCTGACAGAAATGGGAAACATCTGGATTGCAGAGTGGAAGACAATGTATAGATAGCAACATGAACAGAAGTTATGAAAGATTATATAGACAGTATGACTTCAGTTTTATAACTACTTATAAGAAATATGTATAGATGGGATGCCTGGGTGGCACAGTCAGTTAAGTGTCTGGCTCTTGCTTTCAGCCGAGGTCATGATATCACGGTTTGTGAGATCGATCCCCACATCGGGCTCCATGCTGACAATGCAGAGCCTGCTTGGGAATCTTTCTCTCCCTCCCTCTCTGCCCCTCCCCTGCTCGCTAGCCCTCTCTCTCAAAAATAAACATTAAAAAAATTAAAAAATATATATGTATAGATGTCCAGAATAAAATGTCTTTGTTTATGCTACATATGCATAGAGAACATAGCAGGGCCATGCAGCAGGGACTAACAGCTATTACCTGGGGGATGGAATGTTTAATACTTTGTTGTTGTTGCTTTTGTTATATTTCTATGAAGAATAATAATAAGGCTACTTCATTCCTGGGGTAGTGGATTGTGTTGTGAGAAGTACATAGGAGTTCGGAGGAGAGAATATTCCTTATTGAATTCAGTTCATGGATATTGTGATTTTTAAAACATTAAAAAAATTTTTTTAATGTTTATTTATTTTTGAGAGAGGGAGAGAGACAGAGTGAGAGTGGGGGAGGGGCAGAGAGAGAAGGAGACACAGAATCTGAAGCAGGCTCCAGGCTCCGAGCTCTCAGCACAGATCCCGACGCAGGGCTCGAACTCACGGATGGCGATACCATGACCTGAGCCAAAGTTGGATGCTTAACTGACTGAGCCACCCAGGTGCCCCACTGAGCATGATTTTTAAATTTAGTTATAATTCATAGGGTAGTTTGGTCATGAGAGATTGGAAAACCAGTTCTAAGATTACTTCCACTATACTTTCAGTATGATGGAATTCTGTAGTGTGGGGTCTTCATTGACAACTATAGTGTGAAAAACCCTGTGAACCAAATTGTTGGAAATGGTACAAATAACTCATTCAGAAAGCAACATTGGTGCAAAATCAGCCTACTAATTGAGCAGATTTTGTGATTCAGGCAATCAGGAAGCTTATTTTCAGAATAGCTACAAAAGAATAAATACTTGACAGTTTACAAAGGGTAAAAAGACATCGTCTGTGTTCAGAAGACCCATGAGCTTATCTCAGCTTTTGAGAGGACTCTAAACATTTTTTTTAATTATTTATTCTTGAGAGAGAGAGAGAGGATGAGCAGGGGAGGGACAGAGAGAGTGGGTGGGCTGGGGGTGGACACAGAATCCAAACCAAGCTCCAGGCTCTGAGCTGTCAGCATAGAGCCCAATGCAGGGCTCCAACCCATGAACCATGAGATCATGACCTGAGCCAAAGATGGACGCTTAACTGAGCCACCCAGGAGCCCCAACTGACAAGATTCTAGAGTAGACCCTGAAGGCATGAGAGCATAGAAAGCTCCCCTTTAACAGCACAGCTCAGCTCAACTCTGGGGGGCGGGTAGCCAGCAGGTCAGGTCTGGGCTTGGCATCATTGTGAATCTCGGGCTTTGTTAGCTTGCTGGGTGAGGCATGGGGAAAGGATGGGATGCGACTGAGGGGTCGTCACCAAAATGGACAGAAGTGGATGCGATACACAGAGCCTTTAGTTCATCCTGGAGTGAAGAAGGGACAGCATGTTCGTTAGCTCTAAACCAGGATCCACCTGTGCGCATCAAGTCAGCCATGAGTCCTGCATGTGGTGTCAGACAGTTAGCTGTGTACATGCTGTGGGGACACACCATGTGGCAGCAGTCCACGTACGTCAGGGAGTGGGAGGATTGGACTGACTTCCTCTGTGGCTGCGAGAGAGCTGTGTGGTGTCCTTATTGCATCACAGAGAACGCAGTCACAGCAGCGACACAAACTGTGACTTCTGTGGGGAAACTGAAGGAATCAGGGTCAACATTCAAGAAAGGGAAGACGTGCAATGGGGTCTTGAGATTCTTGAAGGGTTGCCCTGGAAAGGAAAGATTAGGTTTGGCCACAGGGTTAGGAGTAGGACACATGGGTAAACGGCCCCAGATGGTCTGATGCCATGTGTGGAGGAGCTTCCTCTTGGTCTTAGTTGCCACAGAATGACTTTGTGCCTTACAAAGTTGATGTCGAGAACTGTGAAGGATCTGAAGTTTTTACCCTACTTGCAAGCTAACAAGGTAGCCTGCCACGGCTTATTGGACGCTGGCAGGAGACAAAAGACTTCTTGTACAGGGACAGAGGACAATTTGTGACTCATGATACAGCAAGCCACATGAGCATCAGCACATTCTCATCAGTGCCTCTTGCCCGCAGGCCCCACAGAGGTGACGAGGATGGGCCCAGAGGTATGCCTGCACATGCAGCAAGTTGTGTTGCAGGAGAGGAAGGGTGAGTTTAGGGTCTTAGGCTGATTACTCAACTTCCACCTCACTTGTTAAGTTTCCAGATGTGGGTGATGACAGCGTCTGCCTGAGGGTGCTGTTGGGGGAAGTGAATTGGAGATAAGACAGAAAAACAGCTAGCATGTAGTAAGTCTTTGGTAAAGAGTGGTCGAATCTTATTTACATGCATGTGTGTAATGACTAGAAGCAAATGCAGAAAAGGTTTTTTTTTTTAAAGTTTATTTCGAGACAGACAGGGAGCATGAGTGGGGGAGGGGTAGAGAGAAGAGAGACAGAGAGGGGGAGAGAAAAAATGAATGAATGAATGAATTCCTAAGCAGGCTCTGCACTGTCAGCGCAGAGCCCCCAAGATCATGACCTCAGCTAAAGTTGAACGCTCAACTGACTGAGCCATCCAGATGACCCAGAAAAGGGGATTCTTAGCACGAAAGCGATACCAAAGTTATTTTTCTTTTTCCTTTTTTCTCAACCATACTGTTGATAAAATATACTTATGTAAAGGGAGAGTGGATACATGTTTGGCTTATCACCTATAGCATCTTCAGGAGAGAGAGTAAAATTTAAAATCTGTGCAGTGGGGCGCCTGGGTGGCGCAGTCGGTTAAGCGTCCGACTTCAGCCAGGTCACGATCTCGCTGTCCATGAGTTCGAGCCCCGCGTCAGGCTCTGGGCTGATGGCTCGGAGCCTGGAGCCTGCTTCCGATTCTGTGTCTCCCTCTCTCTGACCCTCCCCCGTTCATGCTCTGTCTCTCTCTGTCCCAAAAATAAATTAAAAAACGTTGAAAAAAAAAAAAAATCTGTGCAGTAATTTATGACATGTTAAAATTGTCAGAAGAAAAAAATTATCGGAAGAAATTAATTTTACATCTAAAAACTTTCCTTGACACAGCAATGTGAGCTGAAGGGAGTGCAAGGCATGCATAAAGGTGGGAATGACAGAAAAACATTAGGGTCATGCATAATAAGTTTAGGTCTGAAATGTCAAAAGTTGTGGGGCTTTAGGCCTTTATCTGGAAGGTATATGCTTCTTCTGTGTTTTAATTTTTGCACACCTTCAGCGAAAGTCCCTGGGACCAGTGGACAGTCTGTGTGTCAGCACACATTCGAGCCACTCCTTTGGTCCTCCCCAGAGCTCCAGACAAGGACAGAGTCTCAGAGAAGTTAAGGTGAGCTTAGCCACACTCCCTGGGTTGTGGTGAGAGGCTCAGCCTGTCCTGCTTCTGGTAGCAAGAGAGCTGCTTTTCTTGAGCTTTTTCCCAGGTGCCAGACTCATTGGACTGTATGTGCTCATACTTCATCATCAGTGCAGACTGCTGTTACACTCCCATTTTACAGATGTTCAAGAATGTCCCAGGCTTATCCAGCAAGGAGGAGGTAGAACCGAGGTTAATACTGCTAACTGGGACCAGCTATCTCTTGCCTCTCAGCTCCTAGCACGGCGCCCAGCACAAGGCAAGGCACAAGGCTGGTGACTAGTCTGGGGCAGTGAATGAATAAATCTGGCAGAAATCACAGGCCAAACAAAAGTTATAAAGGAAAGCTCTTTTCACTTTGCTCAAGCAGTATAAGCGAACATGATTTTTACTTAGAAAATTTAAATCTCTCCTAAAAAACAAAAGCAGTATTCTCTGAGTTCCTTCCATTTGTAATTTGTACAAATGTGTATATTTGTAACAGTGAGTTGAGCTCTCTGTCCTAGGTAGTGACTCAGGGTGGGCAGACAGGGCAAGGTCTGGGAGGGGTCTGCTACCACTTTAACTTCTGGACAGTGTTCTAGAAAAATCTGTGTTCATGAAGAAGGGATTAGGGAAGGATTTGTTAGGATAAAAATGATTTCCCAATCGTGTCTTCTCCTAACATCCTTTCCCAGGTGTGTGCAGGTCAGTCTCCTCACACAGGCATACAACCCAGACTGTTAGTTAGCATCTCCACTTTCTTCCTGACCCTGAGTCTCCAACTTCCTTACAAGCTTCCCCACAGGTTAATCTGAGAGTATATCCCGCTGTTCAGGGGGAGTTCGGAGCCCTAAACGTGGCCCCAGGCTTTCCTTAGGAAGACCCTGTGTAACCCCTTGGCCACACTGTCTGCTCCCAGCCTCTTGTCTTCCCCAGACTGCCCCTTCCAGGCCCCACCATCATAGTCTTTAGTCATATCTGTCTGGAAGTCTTCTCTCGCCCCTCAGCCTTCCCCAACTTTACCTGTCCTCCAAAGCCCCTGCCCCATGCCTCCCTTCCTTGGGCAGGATTAGAACACAGGGCAGTATAGAGACCTGGTGCAAGCCAGCCTTGCTTCCCAGCAGAGGAGCCATGTTTTGCTGGAGGATGCCCAGATGGTTTGGGGCTTGGGGGGGGGGGGCGCTGCCAATAGCATTCCTGGGCGCTCTGTGAAGCTTAGCTTTCTTTGGGTTGGGTGTGACATGGCACACCTGGATGGCACGCAGGAGAGCCAGAGTATTGGGAAAAGGCAGTAGATGAAGGGTTTGCTCAACCCTGGAGGTAGAGGGAGGGTGGGAAGAGTCTGGGGCTCTTTTTCTTGGGGCATCTCTCAGAGGCTCCTGGGCCCATCAGGGCATCCAGGCCCTGAAGTCTAGATCTTTGAGGTGTCCTGAAGTCTAGATCTTTGAGCTGTCCTAGGGACAAGGATGTGGGGCATGGTTCTGGCCATGTGTGGATAGCAACTAGGGGCAAGCTCTGTTCCCCAGAGTTCAGCTGGAGTTCCGCCACCTCTTTGAACCGTTAGCACTCAGTGTGGTCTTGGTTGGGTTGTTATATGTTCATATTGTGTGTGACTTCATATTTTCAAAAAAGATATTTGCAAAAGACATATCTGATAAAGGGCTGCTATCCGAAAATATACAAAAAATTGTTAAAACTCTATAATAAGAGTCTGATTTTCAAATGGGCAAAAAGATACCTCACCAAAGAAGATATATAGATAACAATAAGCATATGAAAAGATAGTCAACATCATATTGTCATTAGGGAATTGCAAACTAAAGTAACATGATACCATACACACCTATTAGAATGGCAAAAGTCTAAAACACTAACACTAACAAATGCTGGGGAGGATGTCTTGGTGGCTTTCATTTGTTGCTGGTGGGAATATAAAATAGTGCAGCCGCTTTGGAAGACAGTTGGAGATTGTTTTTTTAATGTTTATTATTATTTTTTTTTATGAAAGAGAAAGTGTGAGTAGGAGAGAGGCTGAGAGAGAGGGAGACACAGAATCTGAAGCAGGCTCCAGGCTCTGAGCTATCAGCACAGAGCCTGATACATGGCTCAAACCCACAAACCTCAGGATCATGACCTAAGCCAAAGTTGGACGCTTAACTGACTGAGCCACTCAGGCACCCCAGTTGGTGATTTTTTTTTAAATGTTTAGTTTGGAGACACCTGGGTGGTTAAGTCAGTTAAGTGTCCAACTTCGGCTCAGGTCATGATCTCACTCAAGGTTCGTGGGTTCAAGCCCGGTGTCAGGCTCTGTGCAGAAAGCTCAGAGCCTGGAACCTGCTTCAGATTCTGTGTCTCCCTCTCTCTCTGCCCCTCCCCCGCTCATGCTTTGTCTGTCTGTCTGTCTGTCTCTCTCTCTCAAAAATAAATAACTATTAAAAAATGTAAATGTTTAGTTTATGAGAGAGAATGAGAGCACAAGTGGGCAGAGGGGGAGGGAGGGAGGGAGGGAGAGAGAATGAGAGAATGAGAGTATATCTCAAGCAGGCTCCATGCCCAGCACGGAGCCTGCTGGAAGACTCCATCCCATGACCTGAGCCAAAATCAAGAGTTGGTTGCTTAACCGACTGAGCCACCCAGGCACCCTGACTGGTGCTTTTTAACAAAACTAAACATAGTCTTAACCTACAATCTAGGAATCATGCTGCTCAGTGTTTACCCAAAGGAGTTAGGAATGCATATCCACACAAAAACTGACACACAGGTGTGTATAGCACCTTTATTCATAATTGCTAAACTTGGAAGCAACCAAGATGTCCCTCAGTGGATGAATGGAGTAAGTGGTGATAAATCCAGAAAACAAAATATTTAGTGCTAAGAAGAATGAGCTATCGTGCCATGAAAAAACATGGCAAAACCTTAAATGAATATAACTAAATGAAATATGCTAACCTGAATGATTCCATCTATAATGTATGATACCATACCAAACCAACAAAATGCATACCAAGATTAACCTTAGTATAACTGGACTATGGATAACAATGAGCTGTCAGTGTAGGTTCATCGATTGTAACCACTCTATGGGGGATGTTGATAGTGGAGGAGGGGACATATAGGAATTCAGTACAGCTTTCCCCTGCTATCGGGAGCATTCTGGGGCACCCAGCTGGCTCATTTGGTGGAGCATGCAACCCTTGACCTCAAGGTTGTGAGTTCAAGCCCCATGTTGGGTGTAGAGATTACTTAAAAATAAGTCTTAAAACACACACACTCACAAACACACACAACTGGAGCATTCCTAGGAGACCTTTTATAAGCCAAAATGGTGTAAAGCAAAGAAGCATTTAGTTACTATTAATTTATATGGAAAAAATTGTTAGTGTTTCCAGACCCCAAAATTAACCTCTCAGGCTTGTCTGATACCTTAGGGACACGTCTTGCTAACAGATAGACAAAAGAAGTCAAGGTAAAGCACAGATGTTTACAGATACAGTTCAAAGCTCTGACGGCTTGACTCTGAGATGCTGAGTGCAGTTCCTGAAGAAGGCACTTGTCGGCGCCACCACTCTGGCTGCTCCAGGTGCAGTGCTCTCTATAAATGATTGCTGCAAAACAGATGCTGAATGCTATTTTCATTTTTTGCCTTTTTTGGTAAAAGTGAAAATCCTCTTCAGATTTCTGTCTGTTGGCTAGCAAAACAGGTACTAACATAGGTCTTTCAAGAAAGCAAAGAGGCGTCACTCAAACTTCTGGAAAGTGGGGGATACCTGTACTTCCCTCTCAGTTTTGCTGTAAACCTAAACCTACTCAAACAAACAAAGTCTATTAAGGATACAAAGAGAAAGAGACCACACGGCCAGTTGCAGACCTTTATGCAGCTTTGCGGACATCCGCTCCGGAAACACTGATTGATGGTTGCCCTGAAGGTGACAAGGCTTCAGTTGGCATACTATTTGAAATAAGTTAATTTTTCAAGTAAACAGGACAGTCCTGTCTCAGCTACAGGGGTTTGAACTGTAGCGTGTTCATTTTGATTTTTTCTCATTCCCTGCAGGACAACCCTCCATATGATAAGGGGGCCTTCAGAATCGAAATCAACTTCCCAGCAGAGTACCCATTCAAACCACCGAAGATCACATTTAAAACAAAGATCTATCACCCGAACATCGATGAAAAGGGGCAGGTCTGTCTGCCGGTAATTAGTGCTGAAAACTGGAAGCCAGCAACCAAAACCGACCAAGGTAAGGCATGCTTCTTGTGTCTTTCTCAGGTGGTGCTCTTCTGGGGATGCTGTTGTGGGGCAGGGGCCCCTCAGTCCTTTCTAATGCCATGTTTCACAGATTCCAGAGAAATCTTACCTGACCCAACTCCAGTGCATGCACAAGTGCTGCTGAGGTTCCCGCCATTCCTCATGGGCAGGGCACATCTCAGTCAAACCATTGACCTGCACAGGTATTTGAGGAGGCCCTCCTGTGCTCGCAGACCAGTGGGGACACATGTAAATAGACCAGCCCAGCATTTGCTGCCTGTGCAGTTAGGGGGTGTAGGTACTGTCTCTGGAAGTTTTCATGAAGGATTGTGGGGCTGCTTTGAGTGGGAAAGGGCGAATGGTGTTTAAGGTAACCTCATACAGCAGTTAGCACATGAACTCAGACTTGAAGGAGGGAGGGAGGTTGAAGAGGCCCTGCCAGGCTAAAAGAAGGGTGCAAATCAAAGCTACCTGGCAGACAGCACAATGCCAATGGCTCAGAGTGGGTGGTGCTGGGGGGAAGGGGCATGGTCAAGGGCTGTGTGCCCAGATAAAAGCACAAAGTTGGCTTTAGTGGACCTGGAATTCCTTGCAATTGAATGTGGCCATGTGTCCAGGTACTTCTGTATGAACATACATGTGCTAATTTTTCTGGGAAAGGTACTTGATTCATTATTATGGTTGGCCTTCCTCTTGTCCCTTGGAAGTATCTAGATTTTGTTATGGACTGTGTCTAGTTTTTATTTCTTAACTTCAGAACTTTCTTTTGAACTTTCTTCAGAACTTTCTCATATTGTTGGTACGTAGCCACCTGAACCACTATACGGTCTTTTCAGCTTAAAGGGAGTGAATGAGGGTGGAAGGCCTCAGATGGTTTTTCAGACTGTTATAGTAATTTTTCATTGGAACCCCTGGAAGATGGAGTTGAAATCCTTTTGCATGGGAAGTTGAGCCTCTCTTGTTTGAAATAATCATCATGAAAGGTGTCCATCAGGCTTTCACAGCTCAGTAGTAGAAAGGAATGGGTCTAAATGTTGAGTCTGGGTAGAGAGATCTCCAGTGGACGTGACTTTCGATCATGGATGACGTGATGTTTATAAAAGCTGATGAAGTTGTTCTTAAGTGCACATACTTGGTTTTTGTTTTTGTTTTTCTATACAAATTCCTAGCTCTGTGTTGGAAGGCTGTAGCTGCATTTGTTCTGGAATGCCTTGTCAGCCTCTCACACAACTTCAGGAGCCCAAGTTGTGTGTATCTAACACCATGCCCTGGGAGGGAAAGCCCTTCCAGGCCTGGTTGCGCCACAGCTAAAACTGCCAGGCCTCAAAGTTATAAGATCTCCTCCCTTACCTGAGAAATGGAGTGGGACCAGGGGCATTGAGGCTTGTAGGAGATACAAACACAAGTAAAAGTGCTCCACACCTCTTCAGGGACTAGCTGCTCAGGATGGGCAGATGTAGGCGCATAGCCAAAATGCTGGGCTCCCCTCCACCCCTAAATTAGATACCTGTCAGATACCTGAGATAGGCTTTTCGTTCTTTTGGTACTTGCCGGTGGGCTTTTTTAAAAATTTTTTTTTTTTTTTTTTTAACATTTGTTTATTTTTGAGAGACAGACACAGCATGAGTGGGGGAGGGGCAGAGAGAGAGAAGGAGACACAGAATCTGAAGCAGGCTGCAGGCTCTGAGCAAGCTTTCAGTACAGAGCCTGATGCGGGGCTCGAACCCACAAACTGTGAGATCAGGACCTGAGCCGAAGTCGGATGCTCAGCTGACTGAGCCACCCAGGCGCCCTTGCCGGCAGGCTTTTTAAGATAAAAATTTTGGTACAGGGTACTATTGTGTGTGAAGTGATGGGCAGACTTGCTATTTTGTTATTTGGGACAGTTAGGGTTTCTTTCTGGAAAATCGTTCTGTAGCTTGTCCTCACATACATCAGGCATGTTGTCCCTGGCACTTGCTGATATGCTTCCTTGTTTCTGCTATCTATTATTATGTTACAAACCACCTTAAAACTTCATGACTTAAAATAACAGCAATTTGGTATTTCTCATTCTGTAGATTGGCTGGGCTCAGCTGGATGGTTCTGTAGCTGGTCATCCCTGAGGTAACTCATGGCTGAGTATCTCTGTAATTCAGCATTCACAGCAACTTTACAGTACATAACTACTGCAAAAAAAAAAAAACAAAAAAAAAAAAACCCAAAACACCCAAAAAAACAAAAAAACTAGAATCAGCTGTACCTGGAATGTCCAGAATAGGCAAATCTAGAGATAGAACATAGATTAGTGTTTGTCAGGGGTGGGATGAGGGGATTAGGAAGTGACTCTTTATAAGAGTGGGTGTTTTTGGAATGATGAATATGTTCTGGAATGAAATAGTAGTGGTATTACACGGTTTTGTGTTATCTGCTGAAAACAACTTAATTTGTATACTTTTAAGATTTTTTTTTAATGTTTGTATATTTTTGAGAGAGAGAGCATGAGCAGGGGAGGGGCAGAGAGAGAGAGAGGGAGACAGAAAATCGTGGGCCTTGAACTCACGAACCTTGAGATCATAACCTGAGCCGAAATTGGATGCTCAAACAGCTGAGCCACCCAGGTGCCCCTTGATTTTTAATTAGAAAGTAGAGAAGCATTAAAAATTGAGCAAAAGTATGAGGTGCCTGAGTGGTTCAGTTGGTTAAGTGTCTGACTTCAGCTCAGGTCATGAACTCGCAGTTTCATGAGTTCCAGCTCCGTGTCGGGCTCTGTGCTGACAGCTCGGAGCCTGGAGCCTGCTTTGGATTGTGTTTCTCTCTCTCTGCCCCTTCCCCACTTCCACCCTGTCTCTTCTAAAAATAAATAAACATTTTTAAAAATTGAGCAAAAGTAGCAGGAGAAAAGTCAAGAAACAAAGCAAAACTGTATCAAACAGAGAGGTAGTAGATGTTGACAATAAAAATACCAGAAAAAAGGAATGTGAAAACAAAGTTTTGCATAGCAGTGTATCTGGTTCTAGTAGATATCTTAGCAGTAGAGCAAGGGCTTAATGTGGTAGTTGAATAAGATTTGCCATATAAATTGGAGTCTGTAACAAAGCCAGCATAATATGGATTCTGTGTGTACCAAACAATAGTGACAGAAATATATAAAGAGAAAAATAATTCCTTAATTGAATGTTTCAGTTCCCCCTGCATTATTATCTTAAATCAAGTGGATAAAATTTAGAAAGAGGACTCAGTAAATATAATAAACAGTGTAAGATTAATTAGATTTTGTAGTACATTTTGTGGAAGGCATCAGACAGCCTTTAGGGATGGGGGAATGTACCATTCACATTTTACTCTGAGAATGGAGCCCCCGGATCTCCATGAAAAGGGGGGGGGGGGAAATGTCATGGATATTGTTTACATTCCCCATTACAAAGAAACTAAGAACAAAAACAAGGAAATTTTATAGCCTTTATTCTCTGACTGTATACATTGAGAGTGGGAGGTAAAATTTGATTTTGTTCTTTAGCCCCTACATTTTGGAGGAGAAAAAAATACTCCTGAGGAGCATTTGGGTCAAAGAAGAGATTTAAAAAAAAAAAAAAAAAATAGGGCTAGACCACTTGTAAAATACAATGAATGTGCTGTTTTATGTATGAAAAATGCTGGGATGGGGCCACAGTTGTAGTTTGAAAATCTGTTGTAGCTGTCAGTTTCCTTACTATCAAAGCAAGCTAAGCTCAGCTAGACTTTATTACAGTTTAGCCAAGGAGCCAGAAATGCACCCAGAGAAACAGAGAAAGAATGAAATACTCATCAGAACAAGTAAAAAAAATTGGAAAATATTTTGACTTGATCAAATAAGCAAAAGCAAGTTCCCAGACAAGAATTAAATAGATACAGAAATCTTACAAATTAGTCATCTTTTGAAAAAACAGTCTTGGGGTGCCTGGGTGGCACAGTTGGTTAAGCATCCGACTCTTGATCTTGGCTCAGGTCATGATCCCACAGTCTGTGGGTTTAAGCCCTGCATCAAGTCCTGCGCTGATGGTGTGGAGTCTGCTTGGGATTCTGCCCCTCCCCTGCTTCTGCTCGCTTGCTCTCTCAAAATAAATAAATAAACTTAAAAAAAAAAAAAAAGAAAGAAAAAGAAAAAATAGCCTTAATAGTTAACAAAATGGTTTTTATACCAATAGATTAGGTATTAAGATGGGCTAGTTGGGGTGCCTGGGTGGCTCAGTCAGTTAAGCGTCCGACTTCGGCTCAGGTCATGATCTCACAATTCGTGAGTTCGAGCCCTGCATCGGTCTTTGTGCTGACGGCTCAGAGCCTGGAGCCTGCTTCACATTCTGTGTCTCCCTCTCTCTCTGCCCCTTCCCTGCTCATGCTGTGTCTCTCTCTGTCTCAAAAATAAATAAACATTAAAAAAAAAAAAAAAAAGATGGGCTAGTGAACAGCAGAGAGCCTGAGTATCCATCACAGAGGGTGAACAGGAAAACTTGAAAACTCATCAGTACCTCCCACAAAGTACTTATCCAGGCAAGAACCCTCTGAGGTTCCTGAAATGCTAATGAAGCATCAGTTCTGCTACAGAACTGTTTCTGATCATGGAAGAAGACGGGAAGCCACCTTGTTGACACAGTGAGTCAGATGTGGTTCAGGTTTCTAGCCTGAAGTCAAGAGCAGCAAAAGAGTATGGGGAAGTCTATGGAGCAGTCTCACAGCTGAGCATGGGGTGGAGAAATCTGGGAGCTTGCTAAATTAGGGCCTGGCCTGCAAGCTGGGGTAGCATCTGGGAGAAGCTGTGAAAGATGTCCTCAGGAAGAGGGTTTGTCCATGTGCTTGCTTCCCCTGGCTGGACAGGAGGGAGCCTTAGGTGCTTATTTTAATGTTTGTTGATGCATGCCTTCTGTTTATGGTGAGTGAAAGTGATTTTCCATTGGAGTTACTAACATTTACTTTTCCTTTATAAAATATAAATATTTTTATTTTTAAATGTGATTTAGAGAAATATATTAGATAAGTAGTCACTTAGGTTATATGTGGAAACACGGCAAATAGTGGAATACCAATGGTTGAAGTTGGGGAAATAGGAACAAAATACCTTTATCATTGTTTCTGCTGTTACACAAGAATAAAATATAGAAAGGGTAAATCTTAAATACACAGATAGAAATATACTTCCAGAGCCTGCTTTCTCTTAAGAGATATTTACAGGTGGGAGGTGATAATGCCTGCCCCTGAAGGTGGTGTGGAGATAGGGAGAAACTGCCCTAACCTACAGAGCTGTTTCCAGGCCTTTCATTCCTGCTTGATCTCCCCAGTCCACCCTTTCTGCCCACCTCCTCCATACTCAGCCTGGACCCTGTCGGCCTCGCCTGTGCCCACCATGGTCACAGGAACCCTCAATTGCCCTGTCTCACTTGGTAACACTAATAGACAGAGGTGAGGGCAGGTGGTATTTGGATGCCTGGCCAGGAGTACTTTGTGCTGTTCCCCCCACTCAGAGTGGACCTATTGGCTGGTTATGTCTTTGTACCTGACCCAGCCAGTGGTAGCAGGTAATCCATAACTTGTAATGCTAGGGTGAAGAACATGGCTCCCAGGAAAGGAATCCATGGCTTCGGTAATCCAGAGAAGAGATGCCTTTTTTGCTAGGAACATGACAGTGGGAAGAAACGTGGAACTCTGGGGGTGCCAGTCCTAATCAGGGCGGGGTGAGGAGAAGCATGTGGGAGAAGGCAAAGTGGCTGCATGCACCCCACTTCTGAGGTGAGGAGGCTTGGGGTTCCTGAGCCTTCCGTGCTTCCCCCTTGATGTCTCTTTCCCATCTTCTGTTCCCTGGTGGCCCTTCCATCCCAGGGCTAGCCTTCCAGTACATCTAGGATTTACTGTACTTTGGGAAAGCATGTGGAACCCACCCTGAGCTGTGGGATTGAGAGCATAACAGTGCTGAAGGTTACCTGCCTTCCAGCAGTTCGGGTGTCAAGTGAACCTTTCTCAGCTGCTTCAGAAGCTCCTAGTGGTCTTCCAGGATGGGCTCATTATGTATTTACATTGTGCAGACCTGTCATGCACCCTTCATTGCCATGCTTTCTCAGTACACTTTTATGGAAACTCCCCTGAACCGATTGTAGTGAGGGACACGTCACCCAATCCCTACCCTGGAGAAACTCCACTCGTGCGTGCGAGTATGTGTATGTGCATGTGAGGAGGTGTTCTTGCTAGGCCTGAGAGCTCCGCAGTTTGGGAGAAGCAGGGAGAGGGTGACTGGCTCCCCAGGGTGTCAGTTCAGGAAGGTTCCTGGAGAGGTGGAGGTGTCATCTGACCAGTTAACTGCTGTTGTATTAGCTGCTTGTGGCTCAACACCTTCTCCCAGCTACAGAGAAAAGATGGGTTGCGCCCTGGTGGTTAGAATTTTGGATAAACGGGAGGCTGCTTTCTCGTAAAAGCACATCGATGTAAATCAGTGTTGCAGTCAAAGTTTTGCCCTTTCTGAGACTGTTCTAACCAGCGGTGCCTGGTCCTTTTCTTGGCAGTAATCCAGTCCCTCATAGCACTGGTGAACGACCCCCAGCCCGAGCACCCACTTCGGGCTGACCTAGCTGAAGAATACTCTAAGGACCGTAAAAAATTCTGTAAGAACGCTGAAGAGTTTACAAAGAAATATGGGGAGAAACGACCTGTGGACTAAACTCTGCCGCGACTGATTCCAGCGAGTGTGAGCGGAGATCCCGAGCAGCGCATTCAGACACCCCGCAAAGCAGGACTCTGTGGAAAATTGACACGTTCCGCCGCCTGGCGTTTGCTTGTGGCAGTTACTAACTTTCTACAGTTTTCTTAATCAAAAGTGGTCTAGGTAACCTGTAAAGAAAGGATTAAAAATTTAAGATGTTCTAGTTCTGCTTTCTTTGTTTTAAAAATCACTGCTTCAATCTACTTTAAAAGAATGGTATTTCTTTTCTTGTCCAAATTGATCCAAAATTTTCAATTTACATTTAGCCCTTAAGGTTAAGGAAAAAAAAAAGGAAAAAAAAAAAAAAAAGGTTGCAGTTCCCTTTCTTCCCCTGCCCCTGCAACTCCCACCTTCTTGCATTCGGTTTATTTTTCACTCATTCATTTCCCCAGACTCAGGCCCATCTCCTCTGCAAAGAGAAGAGACCACTCCTGATGATTCTGGTGGCTTCTCTACTCCCACGTTGCACTGCCCTGTGTGGGAGTTGGTTCAAATTCTCCTGGCCCCAATTTATAACATCCTTTAAAAAAATTTTTAAAACAAGCAAATTACCACTCACCACCCCACCACCTCCCCCTCATCACCCCCCAAAAAAAAAAATTCCGTGAAAAGGGAGGCCCAGTTCTTATGTAAAAATCCGGCTGGTGTTACCACAATAACGTTGATTAAATGGGCAAACCCTGATGTCTGTGTGCGTGATTGAACTTTGGCCTGGCCTGATTGGGGTAACCCATGTCTGTGGTGACCCCAGGGGAGGGCCTGCCCACCAGAAGATGCTGGCACTTGTGTGAGCTGGCACTTGTGTGAGGAATTTCTCGCCAGAGAGGCTCCTGAAGCCAAAGGTTGACACTCCTCCCTGCAGCCATTGTAGAAGATGTGTCAGTGCAGGCAACAACGCCAAAGCCAGAATGTCCATGTGAAATTCCACGCTCACCTGTCACCGAGCTCCATCTGAATGTGCCACGGAGCTCCCTCTCCCAGCTCCTCAGTGCAGCGCAGCCCCACTGCGACCCTCCCTTGGCACAGTTTGACCCTTTGCGGGGTTGGAATTGGCTGGAGTTGGCGGGACTCGGCTGTAGCCAGCACCAGTGTGGGGTTGCTGGCACCCTGCTGGCCCCTTTCTTCGGAGCAGCCGGCCAGCCCAGGAACAAGACGGCCTTCCCCCTCCCTCTGGACTCACAGCCTTTGCAGAGTCAAGCTCCACTTGAAGCTCACTCAATAATATCCTTTACATGTGTTTTATATTGTTTTGACTGCCTTTTTTTGTAGAAATAAAAATTGACCTTAGAATTTATCATCAGATGAACTTGTAAGGATTTGAATGTTAATGTCTTTTCAAAGCAAGTGGGACTGCCCCTGAAATAGAGAATACCTGTCACTGACACCCAGAGGAAGCTGATGGTCTAAACACCGTGTGTCACCAACTCCTCTTTTGCCACTGGTGGCTGCCCTTCTTGGCTCTTGGGTGGCGGGGGGCGGGGGGGGGAGGGACTAGATCCTGTGGGGAAGATAAAGAAACCTGGCTTTCTGTTTTTAGCTCTCTTACTTGAGATCTTTCTGGGCCTTACAGACCTGTAAGATGGTTTTACCTGTGCAGAGGTGGGTGTGATGGGTAGGTTAGGCAGCAGAACGTTGTTTAGTTGTCCAGGTGCATGGCCCCTGCAGTGTGGCAATGAACTTGGCTTCTTCAGTCCTAGGTACGCCAGGGCAGGTTCTGGAGACTCCTGTGGGCCCAGGAAGGCAGGAGCACCGGGCCAGTGTTTCCACATCTGTCTCTTCATTAGCAGAAAGGTGATAATGGACTTTATTTCACTCACACACAGATTTGTTAATAAAATGCCAAATTCTGTCAGAAGCTATCCAAATAAGCCACCATTTGTTCTCGTTGCTTCTCTGAATCCAGAAATATTGCCATTCTTGGAAACTGTCCCATTGCTTCATATCTCTACCAGCGTAGCTTTGCCTGCCTGTCGCCCTCTCACGTCTGTGCTCAGGAGGATACCTTTGTCAAAGCTGGCAGCCCCTCAGGGACTCTCAGCCCTGGCATGGCACCCCATGGTTTGCCCTGTCAGAGGCCTGGCCTTCAGAGAGCAAGGCAGGGGATGGTCCCTCCTTCAGGCCTGGGCAGCTTGCCCCCCTCCAGACTGGCAGTCCCCAGGGCAGGCTTTGAGCATGCTGGCGGACAGCCCTGGCTGCTCCACAACCAAACAGCTGGGTCCTCTGGAGAAGGGGAGAGCTGTCGAGCAGCCACCACTGACCCGAGCCTACTCAGGAATTCACAAGCACTGGGTTCCTCCAAGTGCGCCGGGTTCCCTCCCGCTCCCTGCCAACGGCAGAGAATAGGCTTTCTAAGATGCTGCGATCCCGTTCTGCTGCCCTTAATAAAAATGCTCTCTGACACTGGTTTGGTTTTGTGGGTTTCTTCCTTACTGGGGGTGGGCAGAGCCAGGGGCCTGTGTTCTTGGAGATGGGGAAGGGGTGGCCAGGACCTAGGCTCTTCTGCCTGCTCCTCTCTCCCCATGCCCAGCTTTTCCAGAAGAGGCACACACAGGTGTGTGGTCTTTCCACGAGGGAAGCAGAAAAGGCTGAAATCCAGGCCATCGGGGCCTGTGGAAGGACCCATTGGGTGTCAGGGGAAGGGACAGTGGCCTCTGTATATGCATCACTTCAGTTCATCTGTCAGTCCCAAGAGAGTGGTATTATGTACATTTAGCAGAGGAGCAGACTGAGGCCCCTAGAGGGTGGCTGTCTTGTTCAACCTCACTGAACTAAATGAGGGTGTACCTGAGGGTGAGGCTAGGCCATTTCCTTGAATGATTCCAGCCAGAAACTTGCCTCCAAGGCCTCCTAAGTCCCCTTGGGAATTTGACACAAGCTGATACCAGACCTGCCCTGTCAGCTACATCTGCAGGTGTCCAGGAGGAACCTTCCTGGAGTGTCATTTTACCTGCAAGCAAGGAGCTAGTCCTTTCCCTTGATCATCAACAGGGTGATCAACTCTGCTGCCTCTTAAGACTTTATCCTCTGTGACTCTTAAGACAACCCCATGGACACCATTATCCCTATTTTTACAGAGGAAGAAACCGAAGTTCAGTGACGGGCAAGGACACGTGGCCTGTGTTTTTACAGTTTGGCTCCAGAGCCTGTTACATTCCATCACTCAGGTTCTTGGACCCCAGACACAGCCACAGTCCTCACCCCTTTCCCAAAACCAGAGCTCTACAGGACCTTCTCTCAACTTCCTCAACTCTGGAGCCACCATTTTCTTGCCTTCCTCACTCCTGTATTAATTGTTCAGCTCAAAATATGCATCTACTTCATCACTCCTGTGCCCACTGCAGCCTGGCTTCTGTCAGCCCCTGGCCAGCCTCCTGAGGCTTCCCTGGCAAGAGCCCCAGGACTTCCTCATTGCACAATCCACAGGCTGTCAGCCTCTCAGCCTACTCTCTTCATTTGGTAGCATCTCTGTGCCCCACTCTGCAGGGCAGCCACCTGACCCCATCAAAGGCAAAGCCAGACTGGTCTTAGTTCTTCCTGCCCCATTTGCACTGGCTCTTCCTCTTCTCCCTGCCTCCCTCACGCAGTGTGGGGCAGTGGCACCAACCAGAGGAGCAGAGCTGAAGGTGGCCTGGCTCAGGTGGTACTTGCTAAATGGCTGTTTCCTGGGTGATTGGGACATGTTTTTGCAGGAGGGCTCCTGGGGACACCATACACGCCTCAGAGGATCAGAGTGGAAAGGACTGCCCAATGGTGGATGGAGGCCCATAACCAAGGCCCAAAGAAGAAAGTCACTTCCTCCAGAGAGCGTTTTCTGAGCAGGCCTGGCTGGGTTAGGAGCCCCCCTTTGGCCCCACACTCTACTTTGTGTTCCTCCCCCCTCTCTCCCACTGCAGTCCAGCCAGCTAAGCCCATGTATGTGCCAGACTGTGAGCTCCACACAGGCTAGGCAATCTGAGCACCAGTCCTGCCTGGCCCAGAGCAGACCTTCCATACATGACTGATGGGTAGAGAACAGTAAACCCCTTGTCCAAGCCACCCAGTGCACAGCAGGTTTGACATAAGGAATACCCCATCTCCCCAGTGGGGTGCTAGTGACCAGCCCCACAGTGGGCCTGATCTGCCTGCAGCCTTCTGCCTTATCACTTTCCCACCCCTTGTGAAGTAGACCTCTGTCTCCTGGCCACAGCCTCTCTCCTCTCCACTGTTAAACCCTCATGGCCCCTAGGGCTGATCTGGGCCCTCATCTCTGATCACCCCTCTCTCCCTCTCTGGGTGACTCCACAGCTTTAGCTGTGCAGATCCCAACTCTCTCTCCTGTCCACCCATACCTCTGTCCTCAGCCTCAGAGCCACACAGCTAACTGCCTCCTCTTCTCAAAATAGCAGAACCTCCCTCAAGGGAGCTTCTGTGCCAATAGGTTGCCTTCAGGCCACCCCTACCAGCTCTGGCCAGCAGCCTGCAGGAATGTGGCCAGACCCCAGTACACTGAGGCAAGGCAATTGGAGGGGCTAAGGGATTCCACTTCACAGCTACGGAGGAAAGGGCCTGTTGCTGGAAGAATCATGGTCAAGGGAAGGTTAGAGTAGAAGATGAAGCCAGGAAAGAAAAGCGTGAAGCCACAGTCAAGGGTTAGAGATGTAGGATCCGGACAGCAGAAAGGAGGAGCAAGATCCCACCCTCACCTCTCAAAGAAAGCTGTACATCCCTCAAGGCAGCCCAGGCCAAGAGAGAGCTCTTTAGGCACCTGATTGCTTGCCTGACACTGCATGGTGAAAAAATGTACAGGCAGCTTCAAAGCCCTGCCACTCCTAGGTCTGTAAAATGAGGACATTGGTCCTTGCACATAAGCACTATTACCTGAGATTAAATGAAACAGGATCATCGTTCCATCTGCCTTTCAACACTCTAGAGCCGGGCAGGGCAGGACTGTGCTCCCAAGAACTCCCTACCACCTTCCCCATCTGCTCCCTGCATCTCCTTGATCCGAGACACATGAACCCCAGTGACAGGGCATGCACACATCACCAGGTCCAGTGAAGAGTCCAGGATCCCATTTCCACAGACTGTTCCTCTTGGAGAATATTAAACAGGCTTGCAGGACCTCCTTTTATTTGCCCCTAGGATGGCAAAGGACTGCTTGTTGAGAACAAGTGACTTTTTAAGAGAGAGCACGCGTGCACACACTTGAGAGCAGGAGAGGGGCAGAGAGAGAGAGAGAGAGAATCTTAAGCAGGCTCCCACGCTAGGTGTTAACTTGGAGCTCAATCTTACAACCCTGAGATCATGACCTTAGCTGAAATGAAGAGTCAGATGCTTAACTGAGCCATCCAGGTGCCTGGAACAGGTGACTTTTTAAATAAAATTTGAGATTATAGTATCTCCCAAAAAGTAGGCAAGGAGTGAGACATTCTTCTCCCAAACCCCTTCCTCCCAAAATGTGGAGTATGTTTTGCATATCTACTCTGGAATAATGACCTGGTTTGGGCCCTGAGTTGCTTTTGCCTTAAGTGTCTGCAAACGTTTTCTGGGCACAGTTTATAAACCATCCAAGTTTACAAGACAAATATTTTATTAATACAGCGATCTCTACTACATCTGGACAAGGAAGATGCTAACTTACATGACAACTTGAAGGGCACCAAATGCTTGGCAGGCCCCAGGCCCAGATGTCATCTGTAGCCAAGATGGGTTGCCAAAGCTCTGGCCACCATTCTGAGCCATGAGGACATGGACACAGATGTGACAGGGTCCTGCCCAGGGAAGTATGTTACTGGACCCCGGCTCTCAGCCTGGTTCCAGGATGTCCCGGGGCTTGACACTGGCCCCCTTTTTGTGTACTAATGGGTGTTTATGTTTGGCTGGCTATCAGGGTCATGGCCGGGAGCGCTCCAGGAAGGTTTTCAGAGTGGCTTCCCCAGGCCTCTTGGAACCTAGGTCGTGGAGAGCGCAGAGCTGTACTCCGTCCTGTGCAAGCTGGGCCCGCAGTGTGGGTGCGGTGAGGACACGCAGCTCATGCAGCCGCTCCCATGAGCAGGAAAAGGCATCGGGACCCTTACCACAGCCGCCGGCAGGAGGCACACTGGGGTAGCCAGGGTGTGCCATCAGCTCAGCTGTCAGGGTATGGCCCGTGGGTATGCCTTCCAGGGCCCGTGCTAGTGCTCCTGATACGCGATGAACAGACATGTGCCGGCCGCAGGTGCTCAGGCCCACGAAGGCATCCGTCCACCTGTGGATGTCGGGGCATCAGGGGCAGGCAGGGTGCAGCAGGACTGTGTGATGGGCAGGGCTAGGCCTGTGACTGGACAGATCTGGGACGGGGGCAACGTAAGTCGACGCCTGACCGCCTTTAACGATGAGGAACGGACATAGCTGTCAGGTGAACTGCCGGCCGGGCTCACTAGGATACGGGATAGGGGGCTCACCATAGGCCGTAGCGGGAGAAGGGGGCCACGGCGGCCAGGGCGTCGCGCTCCACCGAGCAGGCGAAGGCACGCGCGGGGGCCTCGAGCCACGCGCGGTCGCCCACCCCACGTTCCACCGGCAGCCTTGTGAAGCGCACCCCATTGGCCTGCAGCACCTCTGCGAACACCTGGCACACGCCTGCGGGCGGGGTGGAGTCAGGAAGTAGCACCTCCTACTACCTGGGACCACCTCTCACCCGCAGCCCCCTTCCAAGGAACAATGCCCTCCACCTGGGAGCACGTGCACGTGCTGGTGCCCGTCCACGTGAGTGGGGTCCCCGCCCAGTAATTCTCGGAAGCGTATCAGCTGGGCCTCCAGCTCTTCCCGCACCTGGAGAGAGAGGATGACAGGCACCTTGAACGTCCCGGAGCAGCTACCAAGGAGGGTTCCCTCCAGGTGCCTCCGTGTGACTGCTCGTTTGAACTAGGGAAACATCCATCGCCAGCTCCTGCCACTAATGGCTTCACGGTACCCTCAGGGCGGAGCCTTGGGGATCCTTTCGAGCATCTTCCTGCAGCCGCACCTCCGCACCTGGGGCAAAGCTACGCCTCCGGTCGCCACCGCCTCCCGGAATCCCATCTTGCCGAGGAAGAAGCCTTCGGGGCTGAGCAGCGACGAGTCGCCTAGGCGGGCCGGGCCCACGGGGCGGCCCTCGGACAGGTTGGCGTGAAGGCCCGTAGGGATTTTGTGCCTGCAGGCGGAGCGCGAGCGGGAGAACTGGCTGCCGCGGGGCGGCGGCTTCCGAAGCCAGCCCCGACCCTGGAGGGGTCCGCCACTCACCTGCGGGACAGATCCGCCGCGCTCTCCGCAGCTGCGCCGTTGACCAGCAGGGACACGCTGGTCACAGCCCCCGCCAGGAAGGCCTCTACGATGCCCTCATCGCGCCGCGGGCAGTAACCAAAGTCGTCTGCGGTGACCACGAGGCGCACGCGCGGTCCAGCCATAGACACTTTCGCGGACTGCCCTGGACCCTAGAGGACTGGATCCAGGCCCCACCCCTAGACGCAGTCGCAGGCTCCGCCCTGAAGCGCACGCCCTCACGCAGCTGCACTTCGCCTTTGTTCTCGCCACCTACCGGTCTCAATGAGGCCCTGCAACGATCTTCTGGACCACACAGCGCGCTCCGCCGGATTTATTGCAACGCGGAACTTTCGGTAACTGCAAAAATTATATTTAATGTGAAAAATACAGGAAAAAAAACCCTATTAAAAAAAAAACCTCTTACTCTTCCCTAAAGTCACTAATGTTAACTTTCTAGATAGTGTCCCTCCAGCATTTTTCTAAGCAAATAAACCCAATTCCTTTTCTCCCCCACCCTAAAGTTTTTGTTTGTTTTGAGAAGATAATGATCACATCAGTGTCATCCCATTCTTGTAGTGTTTCATTTTTTTGATAGTGACTATGAACTTTTTCAAACTGCCTATTTGTCTTTGGTGATTTTTTTTTCTAAGAGGAGGTTTAAAAAAACATTCTAGAAAGAACGTTCTAAGTAAGAAAATGAAACAAAACGTGTATAACAATGGCTTCATTTGAGGAAGCATTAGTCCTTGATTGCCCCAATTGAGCTCTGTGCCAGGATACAACTTTTACATTCATAATCTCATTTTTTTCCTCAATGGTGCAGACAAGCTTTCTTTACTGATGACTATATAGTCACCATGGTTGACAGTGAGAGTTTTCATTGTGATGTGGCTGTTTCTTTTCCCAATGGAAAGTGCAACATTTGTCTCCAGCCCATGAGATTGGTAATGTTATTCCTGTTTTGCAGATGAGGAAGCTGAGGCTCAGAGGGGAAAAGTGGCTTGCCCAAAGTGACCCTGCCAGTAGTGGAGCTGCGACTTGACCTCCAAAGCTCTGGGTCTACCCTGGTCCTCTAGACCCTAGCAGCCCCCTGGGTCAGGGGCAGAGAAGGCAGAGCTGAATTTGAGAATAACAAATAATATGTTCCTTGTGGGACATTGTATGGATCAGAGGCCTCATAGAGCCCTTATCAACCTCTTGGCATAAGGGTTATTGTGTTCAGTTGTGATTATTGAATTGTTGGACTTAAACTATCTTTCTCCACTGGGAAGCTGATCCTGAAAAGACCACAGCCCTTGAGGGTAAGCAGATTGGAAAGAGGAAATTGACATTTATTGAGCACTTACTGGTATTAGAAATATTAGAGATTAGGGGTGTGTGCCTCTGTTCCTACCCCCAAGGAGCACCATATGGTAAATGAGTAACAATACCTTGTGGCAGAGCCTAGAATGGGTTTTTTGGTAATTCTGTTGAGGGTGGCAGGCCTTCTTGGAAGGTGACACCTGGGAGGGACATTAGGAGGAGTTTACTGGGCAGAGGGGGAAAGGAGGTAAAGATACACAGAGCTCTTATTGGGGTGTCAGGTGTGTTGTATGCAGATTTGATTTAATCTCTATATTCTCATATGGAAGAACATTCAACTGTTTACAGAGGAGGAGCAGATGACAAGAGGTTGAGTCACACTGGGAGGAAACAGTAGAGCTAGGAATTGAAGCTAGGTCTGTGACTTAGAGCCGGGACTCTTACCATTGTGCTCAGGGACACTGCAGAGGGAGAGGGCTGAAGACTCTCCTGGGGTCCCCCACACTGGGCAAGGAGAGGACCCTAGAAAGGATCAGGAGGCCCAGGAGGAAAGTGCTTGTGTCACCAGAGGAGACTGTGGCTTTGACCCTTAGGGCTTCCCTCAGGTGCCCAGTCTCCTACGTGGAACAGTCGGAAGCCACCCCTGAATCTCCCACAGTGAATGTGGGCAAGGCAAATTCAGACGAAGTGGGGGAGGGGCCAGCCTGGGTCCCGCCCTCAACCATTGTGGCAGAATTAGAAAGCATTGCGAGCCAATCAGGACGTAGCATGTAAATGAGCAAGCCGTGCTGACGTGGGCCAACTCCAGAGCTCCCTGGAGTGGGAGGCTATATTGCCTGGCACTGAGCGAGGCACGGACTCTGGTGAGCGGGTCGGCTCTGAGCCAGGGACAGACAACAGGGCTTCCGGGGTCTAGGAGGAGGGAGGGTCGGAAACATCCAGGCCCAGAGATGGTCAGAGACAGTATGCGGACATCCTTGGGGACCTCAGCCCCGACGACTCTGGACACGGACCGTGCGCAGACACCCAGGGAATTCCGAGCAGAGGAAGGGCCCGACATGTGAAGGACGTGGGGTGAGGGGAGCGAGGAACCTGCGGATCCCGGGATTGCTGACACAGGAGCTGACAGACGAAGGGAGAGTCGGACTCATGGAGGCCTAGGGAGACCCTCACACCATCTCCCCGCCCAGCGCAGAGAGGAATCCGTGGCTGTGCTGCGGAACCAGAGAGAGAGGAGGCCGACAGCGATTCACCCTCACCATGACCAGTTGCCGCCATCACTCAGGATACTTGGCAGACGATGAGGCCGGCCACACCACTTACGTGGCCCGGGTAAGTGTGTCTGGCAGGACCCTGACTTTAAGACCCCCAAAATGTTCCCCGCCAGCTCCAGCACCCCAGACCACAGCCCCCCTTTCTCCGTGCCTGTTGACCTCCTCTCTGGGCCTCTTAGTGACATCCTTATCACCTTGACCACTCCTCGCACCCCCTGCTGGGCCCTAGTCACCCTCAAACTTCATTCACTGTGTCCCCTGACCTCCAGCAGCTGGGGAGGAGCTTGGTAGACTGGTACTCCAGAGTGGAAGCATGGAGTCTACTCAGGGCCCAAGGCTCAAAGTTTCAGAAACAGCCATGGGGAGCCAAGGGTTCAGGACTACAGGTGGTCTGTGCAGTGGAGACAGGACTGGTCTGCTCTAAGGACAGGTGAGGAACCCAAGTAGGGTTCAAAGGGGTTTGTGATTGCCCATTTCTGTCCTGCCCTGTGTGAGGGCAGAAGTGGGCTTTCTGACTCCCTAGCCACATATTATATATGTGAAATGTATGTGTCAGGGAAGCGTTAGGATGACCTGAAATCAAGCCTCACTTTGCAGAAGAGGAAATTGGACCTCAAGAGGGGCCATCATGCCTATGGTGTCACAACCTGCAGTGGCAGAGCCAGGGTCCAGACCCAGAAACTTTCTGACTCTAAAACATAGTTCCTGACAATAAATTTTATAAAAAACAAAACACACACACACACAGTGCCTTCCACTGCCCACTCCCACCCAGCTCCTGGTGCCCTAGGAGGACCTCCAGGAAACCCCCTACTCCTTGTGGAGCATCCATGCCCTATATGACATGATGCCTGTCTGCTCTGGTGCAGCTGCCTAAGAAGCCACTGTTCCTGGAAATGGGACAAGTCTCCAAGCTGGGCCACATGCCACACCTACCATCGAGGTACACTCTCACAGACAGTTCAGGGCTCCATGGCCACCAACAAAACCCAAGGGACCCTCGGCCCTTTGGTAGCTTCCTGGATTTCCTTGTCAAAGGCCAGGTGCTGGACAGCCTACAGACGGTGGTGGAGGAGGCCACTGAGCGCATGACCACCATGAAGACAGAGGCTGGAGTGCCACTGGTGGAGGTGCAGGACCCAATAGAGGTACCAAGGGGTAGGCGGCGGGTACGTGCCCAGCCTAGCCTCAGTACCATGCACCGGCACCGTGTCCGGCCCAGCCTCTGCACTGGATGTCCCAACAACTACCCATCCTGCTCCAGCTCCATGTCTGACTCCCATAGCAGCCTCACAGCTGGCTGGCTGGGATCCCACAGCCAGGACAGTGACCTGGGCACCCGTGGCATGGGCTCACTGCCACCCATGAGGGACAAACTTTTGCTGGAGAAGAACCTCAAACGGCTGCTGAAGCTGGAGAACAGAGGGGTGAGATCCAGGGCCATGGCACAGGGTAGGCAGGATGGACCCCAGTCCAGAACCCAGGGCTAGGGTTAGGCCTGGCTTGGCTGCCCCTGAAAGTCCCCCTCTCTTTGCAGAAAGGCCTGGATCAGTCCTTCTTCCAGAGGGACTCCCTGCTGTGGGATTCACTGGACAGCCATGCCAGCAGCCAGTGGACCCGGGAGCCGCCTCTGTCCTCGTTCTCAGGCCAGCTGGGCTCAAGCTCAGGCACACCTCAAACATCAGAGCTGGGCCCTGGAGAACAGGAACTGATCTGCCTCAAGCAAGAGTTTAATAAGGAGATCAAGTCATTGTTGAGCCAGCCAGCATCCTTTGACCTGCCTGGCTACTGTTCATTCCGTGAGCCCCATCGGACTCTGGACTTTCTGGCTGAGCACCAGCTCTTCCCTGCCCTGCAGAGTGTGGTCAGCCAGGCTGTGGACAAGCTCCGTGGTGCCCGCCGCCATGATGGCTGCCCTCTCTTCCCATCAGAATGGGAGCCCGCAACAGAGTCCAACTCTGACTCCATGCCAGGCTCCAAGCTAGCCACACCCACTGATGAGGAGGAGCCCTATGATATGCTACCCACCAGAACCTCCAGCCCCAAGATGGCTTGCAGAAAGAGCACCAAGGGCAGAGGACAGGCCAAGCCCAAGGAAGGTGGTTCCCCCATGTCCAGTGCCCAAGTGGCCACCAGACTCAGGCTCAAGGTAACACCCACAGAAGAACCCAAGGTCCCCTCACCCCACCGCAGACAGGAGGTGCCTGGCCAGGACCCTGAAATACAGACACCATCCATACCTACTTCGGGGCCCCTGAGCTTCAGCCAGAAGGCCCAGCCCTGGCGGAGCCTGCACCTCACCCTGCCTGCCCCTGGGATCGTGGTTGAAGGGCCCTCCAGCCAGACCCAGCCCACCACCCAGGGCACAGTTCCTCTCATCTCCCTCTCCCCTCACATCTCCCACCACCTCCCCGTGTTCTCACCACTTGCCTCCTCAGTAAGAAGCTTCTCCCCATCTGCTTCACTGTATCCAGAGGTGACCTCAAGGGTGGGACAAGGGGGTTTAGGGAAGGGTTCCTTCAGCAACCACCCTTAGCCACCATCACAGGTATCTTGCCCTGCACTGTGGAAACCACCTGAGCTGGGGACGAACTGATGGGGGGCAGAAATCCTGGCCTGGTTACTGTCAGGTGTTGTTGAAGATGAATAAAGCCAAGATTTTATTCTGGGTCTTTTTGTAACGTTTGCCTGTGAATCTGAGGGGCCCTTCTTTGTGGGGAGGGTCCTGTCCCTTGTAGACAGCAGCTTAAACCCAGAGTGGGGCCCCACATCCTAGGCCCAGCTACCTGTGCTCCCACTAACCTAGGATCCTCCAGTGTGTCTGCTGAGAGGGAGTTGCTCAGAAAGAGTATAGAGAAGACATAGGTGGCTTCACCCTGGTAGACCCCCAGCACAGCCCCTGACCTTCATCTCACCCATCAAGGCCGAGGCAGGCTTCCTTCCTCTGAACCTTGGTCTGGGGGACAATCTACCAGAGCCCAGGTTATCCATGCTCCAGTTTGGGTGGCACTGTGACTGACATCACCAGCCTGGCCCCAGGCCTGACCGGTTTGGTCAAGTGTGGGAACAGTGTGGTAAGTGTGAGGGTGGGGCCCACATGCAGGACCAGGGCTCAGCTGCTGATTGAGACAGGATAGCAGATGTGGCAAGGCCATAACACTAGTGCAACAAGCGTGGCATCTGTGTGGGTGATGTGGATGAGGGTGCTCGGGTGTGAGGGGCATCCTGAGGCATCAGGAATGGCATGACGTGTCTCCTTTTCCCTCTCCGGCTATTGCACTAGAGCCCCAGTTACAAGTTCATGAAGAAGAAGCCACTGCCCTCCATCTCATCCAAGTCTACCATATCCCACCTCTCCAACCCCTTGTACCAGGAGCTCATCAACTACTTGGTGGAGCAGGCTGTGTCCTTGCTCATCTGCAAGTACAAATTCGAGAAGAACCTTTCCAAGCAGCTAGGCTTCATCTCATTCCCTGTCACCGAGACGCTCGTGGACCTCCTCCTGGGCTTCAAGAAAGTGAAGGGCTCCCACATCTGCCTGTCCTCAAAGATCAGCTGGAGCTGCCTGTTGCGCAAGCTGGAGGAGGCAGAGTGGGCCCGACAGCTGTCTAGACAAGGGTCCCAGCACGACTCCCACCGCGGCACCGCCCACCGCAGCACTGCCCACCAGGGGGCGCCCCGGAGCAACACGGAGTCCCCCTCCAAGCTGCCTGAGCCGTCCACCCAAAAGAATCAGGAGGAGGACACAGAGCCCACTCTCCACAGTGAGTTGCTGGACCCTCAGCTCCTCCCAGCTCAGGAGGATACTACACTCGAGGAGAAGGAGCCCAAGAGCCAGGAGGAGCCCAGGCCCTTCATGTTCACTGGCACAGACAGGGGCTCCGATCTGTGTCAGGAAGTTGTAGACATGGACAGTCAAGGTGACGAGGAGGAAGAGGACGAGGACAAGAATGATGACTTCTTTGGGGACAAGGGCAAACCCCAGAGCTCTCCCGAGTCTCAAGTGGAGGCCGATGTCAGCAGTGACTCCAGAGATGTGGGCCACAGTCACGCTCCGTGAGGCCTATGAGTTGCACCCAGTGCTTGATTCCCTGCTGCTCCTCTTGCTCCAATGGAGTGCTGCCACCCCCCCCCCCCCCCCGGCCCTTGCCCTGAGCAGAGGTCAGGGTGGTCTGAATGCCCACGAGGAGCTCTGCTGGCCTATCAGGAAAGCCAGAGGAGAAATAAAGTCTGTGTTGATGGAGCACAGTTTTCTTGTCTGGAGATTTCAGCCCCGCTTCCGTATGACTGAGCACCTGCACCTGAAGTAACACCTCCCGCAGGCCTGGACACAGCCAGCCATCATGACAGCTGGCCATGCCCTGACCCCCCCCCCTCCCCTTCACCTCACATGCATGCTTGAACACAAGTGTCTGCTTATGGTTCTTCTCTGCCCCAGTGTGCACCTTCCTGACTCTTCAAGCCTCTTAGGATTCATGGTGCATTTTCCTAATGGCTCCTGAGCATTGTGGTTCCTGCTTCCAGAGAGCTCCTCCTCTGCCAGGGCAGCAACCTGCTACCTTTGCTATGCCACACCCTCATGTTCCTATTGGGGAACCACGCATCCTCCCTTTCCTGATATTCCCATGCCTACCTGTCTTCCTAATTTGTATTTCCCAGCTCCCAGCTCCTGAATCTGGAGGATCCAAACTAGGTCCCATGGGGGCTCACGGTCTGTCAAGCTGTGGATTGGCTGCTCCAGGCTGGCCATGTGACTACCCTTTCAGTAGTGCCCCTGGCCAGACAGCTTTCTCTGGAAGGGTCTGTGGGCATGGCTGGTGCTGTGATTGGCAGGTCTCATCTCCAAGGTTCTTCTGGGGCTTCTGGCCATCCTGTGCTACCAGCTCAGAACCTGCCTTCTCTCTGCCTTCCCAGGGCAGCCATTTTGTTCCGCTGTTCAGGCATCTTCACCTAGGGAACCGCTCAACCTCTCTCCCCTCCACCCTGTCAAAAGAACATGTGAAGATGCTCCACTCTCACTTGCTGTGTGGGCTGCTGTTTCAGGGATATGGGGGAGGTGTGAGCCACCTGCTCACACAGATCACACAGGTCCCACCTGGGCGTATAGAGCCCAAGTCTGCTCAACCAAGCCTGACCACGCTCAGCGCTCCATGTGTGAAGACACAGTGACTGCAGAGCTTCTCTGGAGCCAGTCAGGGAGGAGCTTCCATACCACACCCATGCCCTGTGGTTCAAGGAGAAAGACCTGCTCTGCTGCCAGTCAGAGCAACCGGGGTCCTAAGTTGGTGGATCAGGGACCCATTTTTCCAGAGATCTCTTGTGGCAAGGATCTTTTAGGGCATATACTCAACTCATAAGGCCCATTCCCTGAGGCCACCCACGGTGTCGGGCCATAACATTTTTGTACCTTTTTGCCATATCACTTGGCCACAGTTGACTAGCCCTCTTGACACATCCCTATTCTAAGCTAGGCCAGTCAGGTGTTTGCCCCTAGGAGCCTGCAATTGGGGTGGACCGAGAGATTTTTATTTTTTAAGTTTATTGATTTTTAGTAAGCTCTACACCTAACCTGGGGCTCGAACTCACAACCCTGAGATCAAGAGTCACATGCTCTTCCAATTGAGCCTGCCAGGCATGCTGGCATAGACTGGGAAATTCTGGTGCAGTTTGCACTGAGTGCTAAAAACAAGGGTGGACAGTGTGGAGCATCTCCCCCCCCACCCACCCCCCTCTGGAGAGGCAAGAAATCCTGTCTGTAGGACAGAACCAGGAGGGGAGCCCTAGGGCTCTCAGAGACAGCAGCTGGCATGAAACCTGCCAGCTTTCCAGGTCTCTCTGCCAAGTCCTCAAGGGAAAAAGAACATACACCCACCCTGGCCTCAGAGGCACATGTCTAGGGAATGTCCCTGGAGTGGGAGCAGCCCCTTTGGGAACCACTGGTACACTGTGCTAAAGACATCTGACTTTAGCTCCTGTATCTGTATCAGGTATCTGTTGCTATGTAACCACTCCAAGGCTTAAGTGGCTTCAAACAAAGTCATCATTTTTCCTGATGCTGGTGGTTGGCAGGCTCAGCTGGCAGTGGTGGAGATAGTTTCTTGTGTGGCTGCTTTTAGCTGGGGACATGGCTGAGACCAGAACATCCCACATGGCCTCTCCCCCTCTAGGATCTCCCCAAGGCCCCTACCCATTCATTCAGTCCTCTGGCCTGCACTTCCTTACAGCACGGTGCAGCAGCTGGCTTCCTAGAGAGACAAATCGAGAACCACTGGTCCTCTTGCAGCTTTGCTCAGAAGCCCCAAAACAGCATTTCTGTGCCATTCTCTTGGTCAAAGCGAATGGCAATGCCTGCCCAGATTCAAGGGGAGGGAAAATGGAGTCCATGTGTTAATGAGAGAAGCAGCTTACACTTACAGGGATGGAAGGAACTGTTAGTAGCCATATTTGGAGACCAGCTACTACCCCTCCTCCCCATCCATAGCTGATTTCACCTTGAGCAGTCCCTGGAACCAAGTGGAGCAGATCAGATTCTTTTCTGAACCTGAAGACAAACTGTGGCTGGAAAGCAGAAGTCTGTGGAGACACCATAGTCAGCCCTGAGCATCTGCCAGCTGCGGAAGCCGGTATGCAGCGGGGAGCAGGGAAAGAGAACAGCTCCAGCCATGAAGCTCTGAGAAAGTTGATGGAGAGCCATGTTGGTTTCTCCTATTCCAGTTCTTGGGTCTCTGCTGTACTTGGAATTCTGCCTTTGCCTGTCGGGGAGATTGCTTGCTGTGTCCTCACCACCCTCTGGTCTTACATGCAGTGGGAAGCTGTTGGCAGCTTCAGCAGGTGCCTGGCATGATCTGATATATGCTTTTTTTTTTTTTTTTTTTTTTTTTCAGATTTTATTTTTAAGTAATCTCTACACCCAACCTGGGGCTCAAACTCACAACCCTGAGATCAAGTGTCACACACTCCACCTACTGAGCCAGCCAGGCGCCCCTGATTTTTTATTTTTATTATTTTTAAGTAGGCTCCATGTCCAACTGGGGCTTGAACTCATGACCCTGAGATCAAGAGTCATATGCTCTACTGCTGAGCCAGCCAGGTGCCCTATGATATATGCTTTTTAAGGTATAAAAAGGTATATATTCTCCCTGTTGGAGAATGACTTGGAGGGGCTGGAGCGATGGAAATACAGAAATCTGTTAAGAGGCAGTGGTCAATATCTGGAGGGGGGATGGGGTGGCTTGGATTAGGGTGGTGATAAGGAATGCAGGAGAGATGCTTCACAATCTGTTTTAGAGTTAGAGCCACCAATATGTGTTGGATGAGATGCTAGGTATGCGGTAAAGAGAGCAACTGAAGATAAGTCCCAAACGGTGGGGGGGGGGGGGGGGGGGGGCGGAGGTACCATTACTGAGACTCCCTCTAGGGAGAGGGAGCAGTTTGAGGGAAGAGACCAAGAATTCTGCTTTGGACATAATAAGTCTGAGATGCTTGTTGGTATCCAAGAGGATATTTTCATTGCTTCCCAGATTACACTCTAGCCCCTCCACCCTGGAGTGGAGGCCCCTCAAGGGCAGGGTCTGCCAATGCCAGGGCATACCTTTAGCAACTTAGACACCCTAAACCCTGAAAGAATCAAGTGTCTTATACCATATGTAATTCAAAATAGAAACAATATTAAACATGAAAACCCCAAAATAACATGTTTCTATAATTAAAATGGCTCTATTCTGGACTTTCTGAACGCAAAATTCTGAATGATTTAATTAAATATAAACTTTTATCCCTGCTTTGTTGCACCCCAAGTGCATGGGTAGTCAGCCCATTGAGCAATGCAGCCCAGAGCCAGTTCCCCAGTGGCCCCTAGCACAGGGAGTTAAGTCAAGATAAGAATGTTCCACGAATGAATAAATAAACAGTCATATAAGTTTTCCCCCTTGAAGACAGCTGACAGCCCTCTGAGAAGGCAGTGAGACTGGGACCCACTCGTGTCAGAAACCTGGGACACATGGTTATCTACACTTATTTCCCAAAGTCACTTGGTTGGCCAGGGCTCTGATTTCCTAAGAAACCTTGGGGTCTCCTGGTGAGAGAACCTATCATCTTCAACACCACAGATCTCTGCTGCCCTCTGCTGCCCGATAGTCGAATGACCATGTGATTCTGCCCTGGAAAAAGTGAGTGGTCAGAGGAATTAAAAACCCACAAAGTCCAGAGACTGAGGTGACCCATTGTCAGGAAGGCAATGACCGAGTAACTGGGGGATTAACTAATCCCGGGATCCAGGGACTGAAGAGCCAAGTGATCCAATATCTGAGATACATCGACCTTGTAACTACAAAATCTAGTAGTCCGGCAACCTCAAGACCCTGAAGCTGAGGACCAAGAGTCCGAGAGGAAAGATCGTGATTGAAGCCCCGAAGATCCAAGATCAAAGGGCTTTGTGAACACGTACCCGCAGGGTCTTGGATTCCCAGCCTGGTGTCCAGGGTCTCAGCGGCTGCTGGGTGGGGCGCCCTCACCTACAGCGCGACTCCGCAGCTTCTCTCCTACCACTTGGCGCCGCACCAGCCTTCCTTAGGCATCATTCATTGGTGGGTCCTCGGAAGCGTGGACCAATCAAAACCCTCCTCGTGTCTCCAGCCCCCTCCCCAGTTGCCTCTCTGGAAAGCTAGGGGCGAGTCCCTTCCATGCCGACCCAATGGCAGTGCAGGCGGAGAGCCGTGCTGGCTGGCGATTGGCTGCCTCCAGTGCCTCTCTCATTGGCCGATGGCGGAGACGGAAGCGGCCCCTGGGCCCGAGCTGCCGGAGCTCGGCCGGGGCGATGTGGAGCGCGGGCCGCGGCCGAGCTGCCGGACCGGCGTTTGTAGGGCTGCTGCTGACTCTCTTGGTGCCAGGCAGCGGTGCCGCCAAGACCGGCGCGGGACTCGTGACCTGCGGGTCGGTGCTGAAGCTGTTCAACACGCAGCACAGGGTGCGGCTGCACTCGCACGATATCAAATACGGATCCGGTGCGCAGAGGCCCGTGAATGGGGCATCGTCAGGGGGCGGAGCCCGGGGCTGGGAGTCTGAAGGCTGGGTGGTCGTGGGGAGTCTGCAGAGCCACGGGTCTGGGGGGTCACCAGGGAGCCTCACTGGCCACCTGGAGTTGTTGGGGGGCCCAGGGGGACAAGGACCGGCGGTTTTAAGGGGGTCGTTGGGATATTGGGAGCGAGGAGGGTCGTCCAGGAGCTGCAGGCTAAGGGACTTGAGAGTTCAGCCAGAGACCAAGGGCCAGGGATTGGGGCTGGGAGTGAGCCCTTGGGGTCCCAGGGTTGAGGTTGTCGGGAAAGTTTATGGTGTCCGAGTCAAGTATAGGGAGTTCAGAGGTTGACCGCGACCTCGCGGTGGGGTGGGGTGTCGCCCCACAGGCAGCGGCCAACAGTCGGTGACTGGCGTGGAGGCGTCTGACGACGCCAATAGCTACTGGCGGATCCGTGGCGGCTCGGAGGGCGGGTGTCCGCGTGGGTCCCCGGTGCGCTGCGGGCAGGCGGTTCGGCTCACGCACGTGCTCACCGGTAAGAACCTACACACGCACCACTTTCCGTCGCCGCTGTCCAATAACCAGGTGAGTGGCCGGCCGGGAGAGATTACTTGTGTTGGGGGCGGGGGGGGGGGGTGCAGGGACAGAATCTAGACTCCTCTCAGTGACTCTGAGCCTGAGCACTACCTCTGCCGGCGACTGACAGGAAGAGAGATCAGGCTGGATAACTTATTCTCCTGGGGGTGAGTTGGACCCAGGAAGAGGATCCATAAGGCCTTTGGGGTGGGGAACATGAAACCCAGCAGGGGATGAGGAACTCAGGCTGGGTCAGGAAGGATGAGTAGGAGTCCTCTAGGCCACAGAGGGGAGACTAGCGGCTTTGCAGGCCTGGGGAAGAGCTTGTGCTCCAATGGAGTTCACTGGAACTTGGGGAGGGAGAGGTAGAGGGGTGGAGTTGGGGTGGGAGGGGTTTGTGGGGTTAGGGCCTGAGTGCTTAGGGGACTTGTCAGAAGAAAAAGTATGAAATTAAGTGAGGGGTTGTTGGGCATCATGTTGAGTGAGTCTCAGAGAGGTTAGGAAGGAGAATATGGAGAGAGGAGGAGGCTTTAGCTATGTGGGGGTCTTTGATCACTGCGCAGACAGATGGGGTAGGGTGGACGTGTATTTGAAGAGCCCTTGCTGGGGAGAGCCTACTGGGTGCTGGGAGTGGCGGTTGTAGTGTCCCATTTTGCAGCTATGGAAGCTAAGGCTCAGAAAGGTACAGGGAAGGACCCAAGGCCCAGTGTTCTGGGTGTGAGTGTTGGTGCCAGACAAGTGACCACAGGGGACTCTGTGCCTTCTGTGGTGAACACTGTCCATCTACCCCCTGCACCCATAGGAGGTGAGCGCCTTTGGGGAAGACGGTGAGGGTGACGACCTGGACCTGTGGACCGTGCGCTGCTCAGGGCAGCACTGGGAGCGAGAGGCTGCCGTGCGCTTCCAGCACGTGGGCACCTCCGTGTTCCTGTCGGTTACCGGGGAGCAGTATGGGAGCCCCATCCGTGGGCAGCACGAAGTGCATGGTATGTCCAGTGCCAATACACACAATACGTGGAAGGCCATGGAAGGCATCTTCATCAAACCCAGTGTGGATCCCTCTGCAGGTCACGATGAACTCTGAGTGCCATGGATGGGTGGATGGAGGGCAGAAGGGTGGGGCATCTACAGGACCACTCTTGGTGGAGACTTTGGGTTTGTAGGGGTTTTCAAGTGCCTTTGTGATTAAAGAATGTTAGTCTGTGATTGTGTTTTGCTGTGAGCCTTGGGGTGGCCAGGAGGTACCCAGCTTCCCTGACTGGTTCACTATCTCTTCCTTAGTGCAAAACCCCTTGTCTCCAGCACAGAATGACAGCTAAACCTGTCCAAACCTTGATGCTCTTTCATGTATTCCAGCACGGAATGACAGCTAAACCTGTCCAAACCTTGATGCTCTTTCATGTACTCCAGCACTGCCCTGGGCCATCACAACACCCTTCTCTATCCTTAGATGCTCTAATAGCAAGTGACTCCAGTTTCCTAGCCCCTGAGCTTCATCAATCTTCTGTTAAGGGCTATGACCAGGGCCAGGGCCTCAGCAGGATGAACAGTAGGCCCACTGCCTGCCAGCTAGAATGAAGCACAAGTTCTCTAGTGCCCTCATCCCTTGAGGTGGGTCCCTGTTGTCCTGCCTGGCACGTCTCCTCTAGCATTTGTGGCAGTCTTGACATTTGTCTTCGATTCAGCACCAAACCAAGACTGCCCATCTGTTGGAAATTAACATCACAAGTTCCCTCACTCTTGGTGCAAATGGCACCCCTCACACCCTAGCCTGCCTGGGTATGTGGGCATCTCTAGCCCCCATTACAACCTTCCAGGGTCCCAAGGAGATTACAGAACTTCAAAAGATATTGCAAGGGAAAGTAACCACAAAGAACTGCTACCTGCAGATATCTGAGAAGGCTTCCTGGAAGGACAGTCACAATTTGGGCAAGCAAAACATTGCAACTTAAAGGCAGGAACAATAAATAGGAGGGCCCTAATGAAGGGAACAGTTAGTTTTGCTGGTGTGTAGGTGACCTCTAGAGGTTATGGTGGAGACTACAGGCTTCCTGGATTTGCTAAACTTGGCCCAGGTGTGGCTGTTTATATAGGAGGGGAGGGGTTTAAGGGAGCTGCTGGGGGTAGAGAGTGACACTTTTCCTGAATGAAAATACAAGAGCCCAAGGAGATGCTGGGGGTGGCAACTGGTTGGAAGAGGCTTGGAGGAATGTGGGCAGAGCACACTGCAGGTGAGAAATCTGTTGGCGTTATGTGGGTGGGAGAATAGCTCTAGCCAATTGTGAGACTTGAGGGGAGGTGGGTCACATGTAGGTGCTGAACCATTACTTCCCCACTCTCCCAACCCATGAGCTCCTGCTCTAGTCAAACACAGAGCTCCTGACCCCTCCACTGCCAAACCTCTCAGACACTGTCTACAAGTTTAACCTCCTCTCCCATCACTCACCTGACCTGTGACAGGATTGGAGTACAACTAGATTAATAGCAGAATCAAAAAGTGCACAGCACATAGGAATCCTTGGGGAACCAAGGCTGAAGCTGTGGGAGCATATAAGATAGCTGCAGACAGAATGCAGGACAAGACCAAAAATTAAATTGCGGTAGCAGTAGAGCACTCATTTATTGAACACTGTCAGGTGCTGGGCCAAGGATTTACACAGCATCTCATTTGCTCCTGGCAACAACCCTGAAGCAGGCTCAATTATCATCTTAATTTTGCAGAGGAGGCAGCAAGTTGGTAAAGATTCAAACCCAGCTCTGCCTGCCTCAAAAACATTTACTCTCAGCCATTGGACTGAGAATAAAATGGGGGGCAGGGGCGGTATGAGAAGGGACAGAAGCAATGTAGCCTAAGCATCGCCCCGCCTACACACACACACACACACACACACACTGCAGCTGTGTGAGGGCCAATGTATATCCTTTTGGGTCATCAGCCTCGGTTAGGCACTTAATGAATGCTTATCTACAAAATGGACCCAAGTCGACCCCCACTTCCCCATACCTCCCACAGATCCACAAGGCTCCCTGGGCTCCAGGACCGGATCTCTGAAGTTCAGACCTAACCGGCTTGCTTCAGGCAAACCCGTTCTGGTCAAGCAGGACGATTAGGTGGGGTTTGGTGGAGAGGGGAGCTACCCAGCCGGGAAACCCAATGCAGCTGAATATCAAATCCGGGAGACACAGGGAGGGATGTGAGCACGCAAAACGAAGCAGCCCTGCTCCACAGCAGGCTAGACACAGGTTTCAGGGTTTCAGAATTCTTAGGATCGCAGCCCTCTTCCCAGCGAGCTCAGCTGCGCGGACGCCACCCCTTCCCCCCCCCCCCCCCCCCCACCCGCCCCGGGCTTCTAAGCGCTCTCGCGGGCGCTGCTTCTAAACTCGCGGAGACTGGAGCCGAGAAAAGGCGGGTAAAATTCCTTTTGATAAGTTATGAATGAGGAGAAAGTGTTTGTAGTACTCATTGTTAAAACCACGGAGCCTGGGACTTGGCCCGCGCCCGGCCAATGCAGGCCCGGAGGCTATTTTGAAATCGCTCCGGTTTTAGCCAATAGGCGTGCGGGAAGAGAAGCCCCGCGTTGGCTCCGGCCAATGAGCGCGGCGTTATGCTAAGAAGCCGGGGGCCGGGCCCCGCCGACTGTCAGCGGGTTAAAGATGGAGCCGGTGAGCAAGAGGGCGCCACGAGGTGCGGGGTCGTTCTGATGGGTACGAGGGGAGCGAACAACCGCTAAGACCTTTCTCCTGCTAACCTTCCGCGTCCTGGCCTGGCCTGGTTCGAAAGGTGTGTCCCGCCGCGTGAGTAGCAGGGTCCGAGGTGGAGAGCACAGGCAGGGCGGCCCTACCCGGTGGGACTGTGCGGAGGGGCGCAGCCCGGATCCCTGGCGCCTTCTCCGCAGGGGACTCCAGCAGGGCGGGAAGCCCCCCCCCCCCCCGTTCTTTTGCTTCGCTCTGGGCCTCCAGGCAGAGAATCTTTAGGACTGAACACGGAGCGGAGTTGGGGACTAGGGGCCAGGGATGGGGGCGTAAGCCGACAGGGGCGCGTGGATCGGAATGGGGCCACCCTCCTTCTCTTGCAGCCCTGGGTCGAGTGAGGGAGTAGGGTCATCGGGGTGTACCCACCCTCGCTCCGTGCACGAGTGGGCTTCGGACTGCGGTGGAGCACGGGCCCCTCTCCTTTGTGTGTTTACCCCCTCCCCCGTCCTCTCCCGCTCCTGGGTTGGAGCTACCCCTCAGTCTGGGGTTTCTCCCGCACCGCAGTGTGGAGAGTGCCTGGAGAAAGTCCCAGACCTTCTGACTATCTCCAGGACAGCAGCCCTGTTGAAATCCTCTTCCCCTCCCTGTGGTCTTGAACAGGGATTCTAGCCCCACCCACCCACGGTTGAGCTTCCCGCTCTGCACTTACTGGGGACCATGCGGGTCTCCCCTGCTGGCCCCAGCTGCTCTGACGAGGTTGCACTACTGTGCTTTGAGAAGCAGTGCAATGATATTGTCAAAGCATCTGGGACCAGCCTTGGGGACCCCCCCTTCCCCACACCACAACCCTCCTCAGGCCGGGCCCCTTGGGCCTGCAGGCCCTCCCCTCCCCCCACCTCCCTCCCCAGCTCACTCCCTTCTCCATGGAAACTTGAGATCCTGGCCAGGCCTGGGCCTCTAGGGTCAGAGGGCACCCTTCCCCCAGGCCTCGGGGCCCCACCCCAGTGGGCCTGCATTCCAGATCTCAGATCCTCACTGACCACCACCAGGAGAGGCGCTGGCAGGCCTGCCTGACACTCTTTCCCTGTTGCACTACTGTGGGCCGCTGGGAAGCAGTGCAATGATGAAAGGGCATCGGTCAGGCCCAGCCCACCACCCACAGTGCCTGAGGGGAGGGAGTTTTGCTGCCTCGCTCCACTTCCTAGCAGGAGCAGGTGTAGAACTGGGCTGGACCCTCCATCAGAGGATTAGGTGAGTGCAGAACTGGGGGATCATCCCACAAATTCTCCTTCTGGGATACTGCTGGACAGGAGCACGGGCAGAGGCCCTGGGATCAGAAAAACTCTGGTTTGAAGAGGATCTTTCCACACCAACTCCCTGGGTAAGACTGGGGACTCCAGGTTTGGTCAGGGCTTTGTGGAGAAATGAAGATTCACTGTATTGCATGAAGGGTATGCCAGGGTCTGGCTCAGACCCAGCTCAACCTTGACCATGTGCAGATGAACTGCACCCAGGCCTCCCTGAGGGCTTGGGGAGGGTCAGGCTCTGGAGAGAACATTGTCCTGGGATCTTAGGAGCAGCACTATCTGGGCTGGGTAGGTGGACTTGGGATATGCAGACCACAGGTGATGCCCATCAACCATGTCAGCTTGTTTTCTTACAGGGACGTGTGCTGCCCTGAGACTGCAGAAGGGACCAAGAGATGCCTGGCATGCCCATCCTAACAGCTACAATTAAAGGGACTGCCAAAGAGCCAGGCCCCAGGCATGCTTGCAGGGCCGGCTCCACCATCAGGACCTGACACAATGCAAAAGGCTTTTCTGTGCCCAGCGACAGTTATTCAAGCCTGTCTCCTTTAAGAGGAGGCCCAGGTTTCCAGATGGGCCTTTGGGAATACCCCTCACTCCTGGCTGAGCACATCAAGATGCCAGCTTCACCCCACCCTGAGGGTAGAAGCCCGGGCATGCATGCTTGGAGGTGGCCATCCTTCTGTGTAGATTCTGTGCCCACTGCCTGGAGACTCTCATACATCTGTCTCTCGCCCTTGCTGGGGGATGTTTTTTGAACTCAGGGTTCTGCTCAAATGTTCCGTCCTAGGGGAAGCCTTTCCTGGGCTCCACAACATCCAATATTCCTCCAGCAGAGCATGTTAGATTGAAATTTCTCCTTGTGGCTGAAGTCCTCATTAGACCCTGAGGGCAGGGACAATATCCCTTTTTATATCTCTCTTGGCAGTGCCTGGCACAGAGGAGGGGACTGATACAACTAAAAAAAATACAAATAAGTACATAAAGTGTAAAGTATTATTAGCAGAACATGGGGGAAGATTAATTAGGGGTCTACTCTACCCCTCAGAGGATGCTTCTGCTGTTTATAAAAAGGCACATACTACATATTTCAAAGTAAAGTCTCATTTTAAGTTACACAGGGTCAGGAAGCAGGATGAAGATTTGAACCCAGGTGTATCTAAGTCTATTTGTCCTCCTAGGCTAGAACATTTTTCCTCCTTGGTTGTTTCCATCTTGCTCTCTGACCTCAAAGCAGGAGGAAGTGAGGGCCCGATGTTGGGGACAGCAGAGCCTAGAGGGTTGGTGGCTTGGTGGTGGGAGGTGAAAATTGTCTAGACTTATCAGGTACACTCCATGGATTGTTGGGGGTGAAGGGCGGTGGAGGTGATAGGAAGGAAGCAATCCAGGGTGCACCCCCCTGTTAGTGGTTGGGGTGGATGGTGGTGTCATCGCTGACCAAGTAGGAGAGGAGAAAAGAAGCAGGTTTGGGGTTGGGAGAGAAGAACCTATATGCCAATCTTATGTGTGCAGCATGAGATGCCCCCAAAACTTCCCCATCGGACACTTGGATGTGGTTCTGGAACTCAAGGAAGGTCAGCCTGAGATATAAGGGTTAGTTAAGTCAGCCCTGAGTTGGAACCTCAGAGTGGGCTAAATTGTCCAAGATGGTACCATGAAGATAGGACCTTCTTAAACCCATAAGGAGCAGCTAGATGCTGAAGAGGCAACATAAAGTATTGAGCAAAGTAACACAAAGTATTGAGTTATACAGGGGAAGAGAGAAGATAGAAGCTGGGGAGGGGTGGGTGGATTTGATGCTGGAGAGTAAATCAGGAGTGGAAGAGTGAAGTCTGGGGCAGATAAGTCAGGGGCTGAGTGAAGTCCTTAGGGTGTTGTCTACAGACCGCAAGGAGAGATGGTGAGCTGTCGGAGCAAGGAGGAGTGAGGGCCTAAAAAAGAGTTTGGGTGCGGACCATGTTCTCTGCGTGCCATGCCCGCTCCCTCATCAAGTCTTGCGGGACCCCATCAGGACCAGGGTTCCACCGCGCGCGCGCGCGCGTGTGAGTATTCGCCCCGTCGAAGGCGCCAGAGCGCATGCCCAGAGCAGCGGGCATTGTCACGTGCGTCCCCCTCGCGCGGATTGGCCCCCTGCTAGAGAGCTCCAGGGGGATTGGCTAGAACGGTCGGGACGGTGGCTGCGGCTCGCGGAGAGAGGCTGCGTAGGCTCGGCGGCTGTGGGAAAGAGAGCAGGTGGGTCCCGGCGGCCCCCGCCCCTACTGGCCCCGGCCCGCCCTCGGCGACCGATCCCGGGCCCTCGGGAGCTGCCCCTCTCTCCTGGCCCGAGGCGGGTGGGAGTCGGCGCGCCTGGAGCCTCGGTGGCCCCGCCCCGACGACCGCTCCGCCCCCAGGCCACCCGAGCCAGCCCGCAGCGCCTCTCGGATGGAGGTCCTTGACGAGTTCGACAGCGAGTTCTCCCAGAGCGTGACCTTCTGCCAGCTCATCTCCGAGGAGGACTTCGAGAGGCAGGCGGCCACCTACACGGAGCGCGCGCTGCGCCGCCTCTTTCGCAGCATCGACCGCAACCCCGCGCTGGCCGAGAGGGTGGTGCGCAAGGGCAAGCTGGCCGAGTACGAGGGGCGCGGGCTCCTCTCTTTCCTCTGGGTGCGAGTCCGCCGGCGGGGCTTCGGGGGATGGGGCGGAGCTCTGAAGACTGGAGGTTTGGAGCGGGTGTGGGGAGGGCCGTCGGGCGTAGGTGGAGCTACAGGGTAGGGTCTTCCAGGAGGCCCAGGAGGCCCAGCGTGGGGAGTACTGTAGGCAGCTGTGTCACCTCTCCCGCTTCTTCCTGCCCTGCCTCTCCCCTTGTTGTAGGCGAAGTTTTTCTGTGCAGTCCAGGGGGAGCTGAATTGTTGCAACAGCATGGGTGCCCTGGAAATGCACCAGCGCCTGGAACAGCTGAAGAGGAGCATCCACCGCGTGCACCTCTACTCCCAGGGTGAGGGTCAATCTCTGCCAGCACACCTGACTTAGGATCCCTGATCCCTGATCCTGTGCTTGGTACGTTTTCAATTGTTTGGTGTTTATTTTTTGAGTCTTTTTTATGAAAACGAACATAAACAAAACTGGAGACTGCAGTGAACACTCAGATACTGGTCTCCCTTCAGCTTCTGCAATTCTCCCCATCTTGCCATGCTTGCTTCATCCCCCCTTTTCTTTTTCTGGAGCATTTTAGGGGAAATCTCAGACATCATTGTATTCTTCAATACTTTAGAATGCTTTTTTAGATATTAAAGACATTTTGTGGGGCGCCTGGGTGGCTCAGTTGAGTGTGTCTTCCGCCCAGGTCATGATGTCATAGCTCGTGCGGTTGAGCCCCAAGTCAGGCTCTGTGCTGACAGCTCAGAGCCTGGAGCCTGCTCTGGATTGCGTGTCTCCCTCTCTCTCTGCCCCTCCCTGCTCATGCTTTGTCTCTCAAAAATGAGTAAACATTTAAAAAAAAAAAATTTTTTTATAAAAAATTTTTTTTCAACGTTTTTTATTTATTTTTGGGACAGAGAGAGACAGAGCATGAACGGGGGAGGGGCAGAGAGAGAGGGAGACACAGAATCGGAAACAGGCTCCAGGCTCCGAGCCATCAGCCCAGAGCCTGACGCGGGGCTCGAACTCACGGACCGCGAGATCGTGACCTGGCTGAAGTCGGACGCTCAACCGACTGCGCCACCCAGGCGCCCCCAAATTTTTTTTTAAAAAGATATTTTGTAATCACAGTGTTACCCCGGACATAATTGACAACAGTTCCATAATATTAGCTGATAATTAGGTTGGTGTTCAGCCTCTGATTTTCCATTACTAGGATGGCTATATACTTTGTGTCCACATTAGGACATTTGTAAGAGTGAAATGGAAGGGGCCACTTTAATGACCACACAGGGATGGCAAATGAGTATAGTGGCCACATCTGTTGAAACCTCTTGAGATGGGATGCCCTCACTTTTGTCCCCCCTGCCATCAACTTGAAGAACTGCATTGTCCTTTGGGGTAATCCACTTAATGGGTTTATATCTGTTGTTATGGCTCATTGGTGTTGTTTGTTTTATTCTCCTCTGCCTGTGTGTGTGTGTGTGTCTGTGTGTCTGTGTGTCTGTGTGTTTAAGTTTATTTATTTTGAGACAGAAACAGTGCACACAAGCAGGGAAGGGGCAGAGAGAAGGAGAGACAGACTCCTAAGCAGGCTCCCTGCTGTCAGCACAGAGCCCAATGCGGGGCTTGAACTCACAAACTGTGAGATATGACCTGAGCTGAGATCAAGAGTCTGACTCTTAACCGACTGTGCCACCCAGGCGGCCCATTCTGCCTGTATGTCTTGGACAGTCGTTCTAAAGCCTTGATTAGATTTGGGTTCAGTTCTTTCAGTGCATTTGTCTTCAGTGATAGACTACCTAGCGGTGGAGCTGCTTGCTTCATTATGTTAGGAAGCCTGGCTCACCTGGGGGTCCTACTTTCCATGATGGTAAGTGTGAGTGCTCCACGTCACCATTTCATCCCAACCCATGGCATATGTAGCTCCTACCATAGTCTCCCAAGGTAGTGTTGATCCTATTTATCCTCATTTTATGAAAGAGAGCATAGAAGCCCAGGGAGGGTAGCCAACTATGTGACAACAATGTCACATAGTAAGTAGAATCTGGAATTGAACTCAGGCTTGGGTTGCTCTGAGGCTCAGGCTCTTAGCTCTGGGTCAGTGCTCTTTGGTGGTGGTGATCATCATTCTAGATGAGCCGTTCTAATGGGTTGTATGAGGCACTTGTTCACACCCACTTTGCTGGTTTCCTATAACTCTGAACAGTAGAAATAGCCAGACTTGTTGAATATAGGAGGAAAACCTAATACAGAAAGAGGAGAGGGGGTAGGCCTGAGGGTCCTGCTTCTCAAAGATTCCCTCCCTGAGCCCACCTCTGTAAGACCTTGTACATATGGGTTTCCTTACAGAAAAAGGAGCCTTTGCACACCCTTAGGATGGCCCTGGGGCTGGGTGTAGTTGGTGAGCTTACTGTCCAGAGCCTGGATACCTCATGAAGGTGCTGGCAGACTCAGGAGCTTTCCACAGTGCTTGGGCATAGGTGGCAGACTGACTTGCTAGGGCAAGCCAAGCCCTCGTTGGTGGTGATACTCTGTCACTTCCCCTGAAATTCTGGCCTTGGAGTCAGACAGTTGGGGTATGGATCCTGCCTGTGCCTTGTACACTTGGAGCTTACAGTTGTATCTGTAAGAGAGACAAAAATACCTTTTCCCCATGGGATAGTTATGGGCTGATGAGATGGTACATGTTGGTGCCTGTCAACAGTGGCTCTAGGCATTATCATGTGGTCCCTTTTGGGGGAGGAACCTTGTGAAGACCCTATACTACTGTTGGGCTCCCACTCTATCCTGTTCTGGCTGTGGGGTAGGCACTCACTGGTCCCTTTTGTCACAGATGCCAAGAAGAAGAGAAGAAAGCCAAAACTGAAGAAACCAGAACCCATCCTTTTGCAAGACCGGTCCACCTCCCCATGCCTGCCACCAACCGTGCTGCCACCTCCACCACTGCCATCCACTGCTACTACCGTGGCCTCCATGGTGGCCTCATCACCCTCTGTCTACACTATGCCTAGGGTCTTTGGCCCCTTCCCTCCTCTGCCCAGCAAGTCGGTCAGTGAGCGCATCCCCCACTCATGTGGTCCCAGGAAGGGCAGCCTCTGCCCCTCGCTCAGAACCGCCCCAGTGGTTCTCCTGGGCCCACAGCAGTGGCTCTCAGAACTTTGTTTTTAAGTGGCAGAACTCTATCTGCAGGCACTATCTTGGGTGGAATGGTGACGGATAAAGCAGATGAAAAGGGGTCTGCTCTTGTTGAAGGGTTGGAGGCACAGAGTTTTACCTGCTGTGCTTCAGCTGAGTGAGGCAGTCCCCAAAACACTGGGCAGAATTCTGGGGTGCCCAAAGGACAGGTGGAGAACCATGGCTGCCCCCCAATGTCTCCAGCCCCACACCTGCCTCGCCTCATGGGTGGTATTCTTGCTACTCTCTAGGTGCCTCTGCAGTGTGCCTTCCTATCTGCCTGTTCCTGCTAATCTCCCCTTATCCCGCACTCTCACTCCAGGCAGACCCCCATCCTCTGTCAGTTCCCAGCCCCCATCACATTCTCTGTTACCCTAACACCAAGCTCGAGGTGGGCACTGAGGATGACCCTGACGTATTTGTCAAATGAAGGACAGTCATGTACTTCCCCTGGTTCCTGTATAAGGTGTTTTTTTTTCTCAGCGAGGCCCCCAAACTTGTCCTAAGATTTTGTTTCTATACCGCAGATAGAGAAGTTGGAAGTTACAAGGTCTGAAGTGAAATTAAACTGGGCTGGCCTGTCATCGAACCCAAAGAGGTGGAATTTAAACTTGGGACAAATGAAAAAGGAGTGTTTTGGGTAGCTTGTGTGCCAACACTCGGTTGCCATTTCTTCCCTACCTTGTTAATCCTCACAATAATCCTGAGGGGTTGTTATTCCCATTTAATAGGGAAGGAATCGAGGCTCGGGTCTGCTCTGTGTGCAATGAGGCTGGGAAGGGCCTGCCTGGGAGGAGCCCAGAGCTGATGTTACCCTCTCCGCTCTGTCTTGCAGCCACATGGTTGATCTGACCCCCTTGGTCCTCAACCCCAGAGGCTTCCATTTCTCGTACTTGGCTGGAAACAGTGCACGTCAGCTTCATTGCCCTGGCTACCCCTGGTAAGCATGCCTCTGACACCATCCTGGCTTGCCTGGCTTGATGGCATCATGGCAGTGTGCATGAGGGCCAGAAAAACGTTCTGTATGATAGTCCTTTGCGTTTCATGAAAAGACCCTAACGTAATAGGGTGCTGGAAAAGTCACTCCCCCTTCCTAGTGTTTGTAATGGCAAGAATCAGAAACAAGCAGCTCAGAGACCCACTAGAAACAATTCTGTCGACTGTGGGCAGCCCTAAGGTTTATAGACATGTGTCTTGCAAAGCAGGGATTTACTGAATATGGTTGTTGGTTAGTTTTTTAGTCGCCTGTTTTTTCCACTTAGGGTGTTGTTAAGTATTTCCCATGTCATTCCATGGAGTGTTATTTCAAAGTATATATTTAAACTGACCACTTCATTGCTTCAGATGACATAAAAAAAAAAAAAAATACTGTTTTTTAGAGGAGTTTTAGATTCACAGCAAACTGACAAAGTACTGAGAGCTCCCCTCTACCCCCTGTCCCTACACAGGCACCCCCACTATCAACATTCCCCACCTTAAATTGATGAACCTACCATGCCACATCATTATCACCCAGAAGTCATATGTTTGAGCTCACTCTTGGTGTTGTACATTCTGTGGGTTTGGACGAATGTATAATGACATGTGTCCACCATTATAGTATCATACAGAATAGTTTCATTGTCCTCAAAATGCTCTGTGCCCCTCCCTCTCCTGTAACCCCTGACAACCACTGATCTTTTTTTTTTTTTTTTTTTTAATTTTTTTTTTCAACGTTTATTTATTTTTGGGACAGAGAGAGACAGAGCATGAACGGGGGAGGGGCAGAGAGAGAGGGAGACACAGAATCGGAAACAGGCTCCAGGTTCTGAGCCATCAGCCCAGAGCCCGACGCGGGGCTCGAACTCACGGACCGCGAGATCGTGACCTGGCTGAAGTCGGACACCCAACCGACTGCGCCACCCAGGCGCCCCAACCACTGATCTTTTTATTGTCTCCACAGTTTTGCCTTTTCCAGAATGTCATATACTTGGAATCCTACAGTATGTGGCCTTTCCAGATTGGCTTCTTTCACTTAGTAATACTCACTTTTAAATTTCCTCCATGTCTTTTCATGGCTTGATAGCTCCTTTCTTTTTAGCACTGAATAACATTCTATTGTCTGGATGTACTGTGGTTTATTTATCCATTCATCTACTGAAAGACTGATTCCAAATTCTGGTAATTATGAGTAAAGCTGCTATACACATAGATGTGCAGGTTTTTTACAGACATAAGTTTTCAACTCTTTCACCAAGGAGCATGATTGCTGATCACATGGTGATAATATGTTCAGTTTTGAAGAAACTACCAGTGTAGCTATAGCATTGTGTATTCCCACTAGCAATGAGTGAGAATTCAGATGGCTTCTTTTGTAAGAAACCTACGCAGTTCTATAAAGCTGATTCTAAATTTAGTTGATGGAAAGTTTATCCAAGATGACACCCAAAGAGTAAGCAAACCTTTAAAAATATTTTTGGCATACTTAGTAATGAAAGATGTACACATTAAGGTTGCTAGCATGTATGTTATATACCTGTCAAAAAGCCCAAAGTAGAGAATCCTGTGCTATCGAGGCTGTAGGCAGAGACTCATTTTTGCTGTGAAAATAATATAAAATGGCTTTATTCTTTTTTTTTTAATTTTTTAAAATCTTTATTTATTTTTGAGAGAGAGAGAGAGACAGAGCAAGAGCGGGGGAGGGGCAGAGAGAGAGGGAGACACAGAATCTGAAGCAGGCTCCAGGCTCTGAGCTGTCAGCACAGAGCCCAATGCGGGGCTCGAACTCACGGACCATGAGATCATGACCTGAGACGAAGTCAGACGTTTAACCGACTAAGCCACCCAGGCGCCCCTATTCTTTTTTTTTTTTTTAAAGATTTTATTTTTAAATAATCTCTACACCTAATGTGGGGCTCGAGCTCACAACCCGGAGATCAAGAGTTGCATTCTCCACCGACAGAGCCAGCCAGGCACCCCTGTTTTAATTCTTTTAAAAATTATTTTTTTTGGGGGGGGGGGTGCCTGGGTGGCTCGGTTGAGCATCTGACTCTGGCTCAGGTCATGACCTCATGGTTCATGGACTCAAGCCCCACATTGGGCTCTCCACTGTCAGCATGGAGCCCACTTTGGATCCTCTGACCCCCTCTCTGTGCCTCCCTTGCTTACATTCTCTCTCACAAATAAATACTTAAATAAATTAAAAAAAATTTTTTTAAGTTTTTTTATTTTGAGGGAGAGAGTGTGGAGGAGGGGCAGAGAGAGAGAGAGAGGGAGTGAGAAAGAGAATCCCAAGCAGGTTCTGCACTATCAACCTAGAGCCCAATGTGGGGCTCGAACCCACAAACTCTGAGATCACGACCTTAGCCTAAATCAACGTTCGGATGCTTAACTGACAGCACCCAGGTGCTCCTAAAAATTCTTTTATTGAGATAACTTACATAGTATCATATAAATTCACCCAGTTACAGTGTCAACTTAAGTGGCTTTTTGTATGTTCACATTTGTGAAGCCATCACCATAATCCAATTTTAGAACATTTCCATCATGCCAAATAGGAGAGAGTGAAAAAACAACCCATAGGAGAAAATATTTGTAAATCATCAAAATCCCATTCTAAAAATTGGGCAGAGGACTTGAATAGACATTTCTTCTAAGAAGACCTACAACATGGCCAATAAACACAGGAAAAGATGCTCCACATCATTAGACATCAGGGAAATGCAAGTGAAAACCACAGTGAACTACTACTTCCCACCTACTTCCATCAAAAAGACAGACAAAAGGGGCACCTGGATGACTCAGTTGGTTAAGCTTCCAACTCTTGATTCGGCTCAGGTGATGATCCCACAGTTCTTGGGTTTGAACCCTGAGCTGGGCTCCGTGCTGACAGTGTGGAGCCTGCTTGGGATTCATCCTCTCTCTCTCCCTCCCTCCCTCTCTCTCTCTCTCTCTGCCCCTCCACCCCCTCAAAATAAATAAATAAATAAACTTTAAAAAATAAAATAAATTTAAAAAGACAATGACAAGTGTTGATGAGGATGTGGAGAGATTGGAATCTCTAGTGTGTGGCTGGTGGGAATGTAAAAGGGTGTAGCCACCATGGAAAAAGGGTATGGTGGTTCCTCAAAACACTAAACAGAATTACCATATGACCCAGTAATTCCACTTGTAGGTATATGCCTGAAAGAATTGCAGTGGAGACTCAAACAGATACTTGTATATGAGTGTTCATAGCTCCAGTATTGACAGTGGCTAAAAGGAGAAAATAAGCCAGGTGTACCCAAGATGAACAAAATGTGATCTATCCATATAATAGAATGTTGAAATAAGTGAGATAAGCCAGAACAAAAGGACAGGTTATTGTCTGGTTCCCATTACATGAAGTATCTAGAGTAGGCAGAATTCTAAAGACAAAGTAGGTGAGAAGTTACCAGGGCCTGGGAGAAGGAGATGAGTTGTTGCTTAATTGGTACAGTTTCTGTTTGGGATGATGAAAAAGTCCTGGAGATAGATAATGATGATGGTCACCACAACACTGTGAATGTGTATAATGCCACTGAATGGTACACATAGAAATGGTTAAAATGGTAAATTTTGTGCATATTTTACTACAATAAAAAAAAAGGAAAAACTCTAGCACCACTAAGCTGTCACCCCCAGTTCTTCTCTCCCCCATCCCGAGGCAACCACTAACATTTCACTGTGGATTTGCCTATTCTGGACATTTCATATAAATGAAACCATACAATAACATGGTCTCTGGTGACTGGCTGCTTTCACTTAGGATAACGTTTACAAGGTTCATCCATGTTCTAGCATGTGTCAGTTCTGAATTTCCTGCTTTTTAAATTTCTTTTTTAAGACTTAATTTTTTTAGAGCAGTTTTAGGTTTACAACAAAATTGAGAGGAAGGTACAGAAGTTTCCTCCATGTCCCCTGCCCCCACACATGAATACCCTCCCTTATTGTCAATATCCCCCACCAGAGTGGTGCGTTTATTAACAACTGATGAACCTATATTGACACTTCAGCGTCACCCAAAAGTCCATAGTTTATACTGGGGTTCCTTTTTGGTGGTGTACATTCTATGGGTTGACTTTTTTTTATGGTTGAACAATATTCTTCCACTGTGTAGATACGCCACATTTTATCTGTCAGTTCATCAGTTGATGGGCATTTGGGTTGTTTCCATTTTTGGCTCTTATGAATAATACTGTTATGAACATTTCTGTGCAAGTTTCTGTGAGGACATAGTTTTCAGTTTTCTTGGGCACACTCTTTATAAATATTTTTTTTATTTTTGAGAAAGATAAGAGTGTGAGCAGTGGAGGCACAGAGAGAGAGGGAGAGTCTCACGCAGGCTCCATGTAGAGTCCAAAGTGGGGCTTGAACTCACAAAACTGTGAGGTCATGACCTGAGCCGAAATCAAGAGTTAGACGTTTAACTGGCTGAGCCACCCAGGCACCCCTTCTTTGGTATAGTCTTAAAAGTGGAATTGCTGGGTCATATGGTAAATATATTTTGAAGGACTGCCAAAGACACAAGTCTGTTATCAGACGTAGGATCTGCAAAATATTTCCTCATATTATGTGGGTTATCTTCTCTCTTTCTCTGGTCTTTTTGGATCACCAAAGTTTAAGGTTAGTCTTTTGAGAGGCAGTTTATCAAAATATCAGGAGCCATAGACGTTCTCATATTCTTTGCTCTGGTATTTTCAATTCTGGGAGAGTTTCAATTCAAGGAGATGATTAAGGGAAAGAAAAAAGCGACTGTGTACAAAAGTGTTTATGGCAGTGTAAAAAGAGAAAAAATGGAAACAGCTTAAATGTGCATTCACAGAATTATGGAATGTTATGCAGACATAAAATTATGAACATGGTTAAACCTGATTATGTAGATTCATGAATTATGTGTAAGTGGAAACAATAAGCTATCCAATCAGATCATCCTACCTCCTGGTAGGATGGAAGAGTAGGAAGGTGACTGACTGCCGAGTGATGGAGAAGGGGTTGCCGGCAATCACTTGTGCAGTGTTGTTATGATGCAAAATGTAGAAGCAAGGCATTGTTGGCATCATCAGATCCTCACAGAATTGTGGGGCCATGCACCAGGGCTGGGCCATCATCAGAACTTAAACAGCTGCAGAATGGTCTGCTGCATGGTGTCCATGGTTCCTTTAGCCATTCTTTGATGGATGTTTGATTGTTTCCAGGCTTTCATAATCACCAACATTGCTGTGATGAACAGCTTGGAACAAAACATCCATGGGAGAGCATTATGGAAGTAGAAATGTATTGAAGGCCATCCCACAGCCTTAAGTTTTGTCATGCGTACTTCTGATGGCTCTGTGTGCCGGTATCCCACCTCATGGACATGTGTTGGCTGTCTCCTGCACAGGACCTTGGCCTGTAGTGGCTCCCCCAACACCAAGGAGACACCATCCCCTCCTGTGAAGACTTCCATCTTCACCCCGCCTGTCTTGCTCAAGTTCCAGCCTGTGCCAAGACCCAAAGATGACTCTGAGAATGACCCTAGCAGCACGGAGTCTGTGCCCCACAAGAGGGGTCCGTAACCTCTTTCCTACAGACCACGGCTAGATCAATGAATAAAGTTCCCATGGAGGTGCTTTACTTGTGCTGGGCTCCCTAAAGGCTGTGCAGTCCCTTGGGCTTCGTCCTGCTGGAAGAGTTTGTCAGAATAGTGCAAGCCAGAGGCCCTTTAGTCTGAGCCTGCATACAGTAATTGTTCAGGTCAGTGCTACTGTGAAGTCCCCTTGCTTGTTCTCTAACTTGGGAATTTAGCCATGGCACTTTGAAAGAGAAATGAGTGAGGAGACAGCACTGCCCTTCTCTACAGTGACTCTGTGGCCCCTTTGAGCTTCACTTGACCTCACTGAATTGCAGTTCCATCATTTTTTCCTACACCTGGGCTCTAAACTCAAGCCTTATCTGGGTGCAGGTTTAGAAACAGTGATCTGTTCCCTCCCTGGAGGAAAATAAGCTGGCATGTTAGTTTCCAACTTGGCACCTCCCTAAGGAATTTCAGAGATGTGACTCTTGTTGCTTCACACACCAGCCTTAGAGTCAAACCTGCATGTGAGACATGAGCCCTCACAAAATGCTTAATGACTGCTGGACATTAGCAGATACTTGTTGAACCCTTGTGTATGCTCCACACCTTGCTTGGGACTGGAGATAATAAACCAAGCAGTTGGTGTCCCTGCTCTTAAGGAGCTTACATCCTATCCTCCTGTGCGTGTGTGTGTGTGTGTGTGTGTGTGTGTGTGTGTGTGTGTGTGTGTGTGACTGTATGTGTAACTAGTGCATCCAATTAATAACAGGGTTATAAATTGTGATAAGCCCTAAGGAAGCTGAGTTGGACATGTATGCAGTGGGTGGTCAGGGAAGATCTCTCTGAGGAGGTGACATTTATGTTGAAACTTAGAAAAAGGGGCGCCTGGGTGGCGCAGTCGGTTAAGCGTCCGACTTCAGCCAGGTCACGATCTCGCGGTCCGTGAGTTCGAGCCCCGCGTCAGGCTCTAGGCTGATGGCTCAGAGCCTGGAGGCTGTTTCTGATTCTGTGTCTCCCTCTCTCTCTGCCCCTCCCCCATTCATGCTCTGTCTCTCTCTGTCCCAAAAATAAATAAACGTTGAAAAAAAAAATTAAAAAAAAAAAAAAAGAAACTTAGAAAAACATAAGGAGGCAGCCATGAAATGAGAAAGGGCAAGGACCACTGGCTCTGGGTGACTAGATAGCGGTACAGTTGTGGCAAGGGGAGCCTATGCGGAGGGGGAGGGAGGGTGGGGGGGGTGGAGAATTCTGTTTTGACCACACATGTTAAATTTGAGATCAATATAAAATATTGGTCAGATTCCTGACCTAAAATAGAGGTCAGGAATCTGGAGTGCTGGCCATTTAATGATGTGAGTCAAGAGATATGAGTGGTATTTAAAGCCACAAGCCTGGGAAAGATCACCAGGTGCTTGTGTGTAGACGGAGGCCCGGGGCTTAGGCTGGGGCACACAAACAGTGATCTGGCCGCGGGAAGGGTCCGTAAGAGAGATGAGTGAGGGCTTTGGACTCTCGGGCTTAATGGCTACTTGCCCCTAAGCCTCCCAGGAGAGGGCTGGAGGTGGTGGGGACTGAATGGGAGAACCGGTAGACAGCGAATGTGGACGTAGGTTTGGAGACGTCTGCCGTGGAAGGAAGCAGAGATGAGACAGAGGCTGGTGAGACTTAAGGTGGACTTTTAAAAAAATCTGAGAAACCAGGTCAAACCAGGGCAGGCTTGAGCGGGGGGATGGAAAGGAGAAAAGGTCTAGAGAGAGCCTTCTCTGTTCGCCCGAGGAAGTGGGGCTTCGAGGCCCCCCCGGCCCCCAGCAGGCGGCAAGCCCTACCACAGACTGTCCAGGTGCCCAAGGACTGGGGTGCACCGACTGGGCATGCGCACTTGGCACCTGGTGCCACTGTTCGCGCATGCCCTGCGCCCACTTCCGGGGCGGGTCTGCGGGACCCGGAAGTCGTTAGGGAACTCGGTCGAGAAGTCGGCTTCTAAATCGTTTGCTGTCGTTTTTCCTCACTCGCTGGTCCTGGCACTGCTACCGCTCCCGCCGCCATGGGGAAACGGCAGCATCAGAAGGACAAGATGTAAGTTGAACCGCAGCCGGAAGCGCGGCCCCGCTCGGCCTCAGTGCCCACCTGTCCCGCAGTCCGCGCCGCCCTTCTTCCCTCTCTCAGAGCTGGTTCCCAGAGCCACTCTTAAATGCCGTTTCGTCTCGGAAGCCTTTGTCTCCTCCAAGGCAGGGGAATTACCCCGACCGCCGAGGTCTCCCGGGTTTCTTGGTACTAACACCGTCAGTGCTTCTGAGCGCGGCCTTCCTACCGCGTCGGCGCCGTGCGAGCCCCGGCCCCTCGGCTCCTCGGCTCCTCGGCTTTTGCCCTGGAACGCCCCATCTCCACTCTCGAATTCTGCCCCTAATCAGCCCCTCTTTCTCCTCCACCTCCACCTGTGTGCCGTTCATTGGCTTACACACATCCGGAATCTTCCATTTTAAAACAAACCAGCCTTGCCCCGTGCTCCTCTCCTGCCACCGTGGTTTTTTTTTCTTTCTTCCGAACAAGGCGTCAAAGACCTGTGTCTACTTGCTGTTTTCTGCTGTTTCTTGAAACCGCTCCAGTCAGGCTTTTCTCCCCAGCACTATTCCTGTCAGGATCCTAGTAACTTCTCTGTTGCTAAATCTAGTGGTCAATTCCCAGTTCTCGTTTTGTTGGGCTTGTCAATAGCGTGTGACACGGTTGACCACCTTTCTCCCTCTGAGGCCCTTCTTTGATATCTGAGACCCCATATGCCCTTTTCCATTTGTTTTCCATCTGTCTCAATGGCCTCTCTCAGTCTCCTTTGCTGGGTGTTTCTCCCACTCTCTCAGACTTCATACGTCCATGTCCCCCACGTTTCTTCTCCCTTTACATTCTCCCTGGTCATCTCTCATCTTGCAGTGGTCAACTGCTTACTTGATATCTCCAGTTGGAGGTTTGATAGACATCTCACATTTACTTACAAAAAATTTTTTTAATGTTTTTATTTATTTTTAAGACAGTGAGAGAGAGAGAGACAGAGCACCAGTGGGAGAGGGGCAGAGAGAGAGGGAGTCACAGACTCTGAAGCAGGCTCCAGGCTCAGAGCTGTCAGCACAGAGCCCGATGTGGGGCTCCAACTCACAAACCGGGAGAGATCGTGACCTGAGCTGAAGTCAGAGACTCAAACGACTGAGCCACCTAGGTGTCCCTACATCTCACATTTAATATGTTCCCCCCTCATTTTCCCTATCTCAGTGGTCATACTGCTTGCTACTTAGTTTACACAGGTCAGAAGTCTGGGAGTTAGCCTTGGTGCCTCTTTCCTGAGGCTCTCTCCTCCCCCTGTTCATCAGTAAATCCTGTGGCTCATCCAGGAAGTAAATGTGGAATAGGAAGGCACTCACTAATCCACCAAACCCCTCAGTAGGTGGAGTGTATTTCATTTCCTTTGACATTTTTATTTTTTTATTTATTTTTTATTAAAAAAAATTTTTTTTAATGTTTATTTATTTTTGAGACAGAGAGAGACAGAGCATGAACAGGGGAGGAGCAAAGAGCGAGGGAGACACAGAATCGGAAGCAGGCTCCAGGCTCTGAGCCATCAGCCCAGAGCCCGACGTGGGGCTCGAACTCATGGGCTGCGAGATCGTGACCTGAGCTGAAGTCGGACGCTTAACCGACTGAGCCACCCAGGCGCCCCTATTTTTTTATTTTTTATTTTTATTAAAAAAAGTTTTTTTTTAACGTTTATTTATTTTTGATACAGAGACAGAGCATGAACGTGGGGGGGGGGGCGTGTTGGTCAGAGAGAGAGGGAGACAGAGAATCTGAAACAGGCTTCAGGCTCTGAGCAGTCAGCACAGAGCCCGACACGGGGCTCAAACTCACGGACAGTGAGATTGTGACCTGAGCCGAAGTCGGACACTTAACCTACTGAGCCACCCAGGCACCCCTCCTTTGACATTTTTAGATGCCTCCTGATTGGTTTTCTGTTGCCTCTCTTGCTTGTCCCTCTATACACAGCTGCCGGAGTGATGCTTTGAGGACTTATGTTAGAGCATGTCAGGGCCCTACTCAGAACCCTCCAGCCGCTTTCCATACCGCTTAAAGTAGATCCACAGCCATCACACAGCTTGTGGGGCCCCTCGTGATCCAACTGCTAGCCTTCTTCACCTGCTGCCACATACCCCCGTGCACACTCTTCTTCAGTGACTTCACCCTTTTCTGAAGACACACCAGCTTTTTCTGTGTCAGGACGTTTATATGGGATAAGCTTGCTTGGTCCCTCTGCCTAGAAAGCTCTTCCTGCACATCTTCACATGGCTTGCTCCTTTGCATCATCAAGCCTTCTGTTAAATTCTGTTCATTTCCTTCAGAGCAGAGCAGGAATGTTTGTATTTGCTTACTAGTTTGTGTATGTCTGTGTTGCATCTCACACATTATAGGTGTTTAATAAGCATTTGCTGAATGAGTGAAATGATTTAATCATCAGTTACTTCTAGAGACTGTCCTCTTTATAAAGGGGGGTGGTAATAAGATTCTCTGTCTCTTCTTCAGGTACATTACCTGTGCTGAATACACTCACTTCTATGGTGGCAAGAAACCAGGTAAGGCATGAAATCTTTCTGTTTTCCTTGATGTGTGTGTGTGTGTGTGTGTGTGTGTGTGTGTGTGTGTGGCGGGGCGGGGGGTGGGTGTTGTAATTAAGGGATGATGTTTTTACTACACAATGAGACTATAAAAATTAACAATGAACAAGAACACAAAGTGTAGCAGACAAATGGGTTGAGAACACAGATGATTCACAAAACAAGATGAAATAAAAAGAGCACATTCTCATAATTGTTGACCGGGGTAAAACCAGCACAGGATTCTTGGAAAGCAAAGCCAGGCCCCACAGCAAGGGTATTAGGATTATGGGAGAAACCCAACCCCAGCGGCTTACGCAAGTATGTCATTTTTTCTCTAAGTTCTTTCTTGATGTAATCCATGTGTCCTACCTATTGAAAGGTTTTTAATCCACAGCAGTTTTTGCACTAGGTAATTCACATGAACTTTTCCTTATTTATTTATTTAATTTATTATTATTATTTTTTTCAACGTTTATTTATTTTTGGGACAGAGAGAGACAGAGCATGAACGGGCGAGGGGCAGAGAGAGAGGGAGACACAGAATCGGAAACAGGCTCCAGGCTCTGAGCCATCAGCCCAGAGCCCGACGCGGGGCTCGAACTCACGGACCGCGAGATTGTGACCTGGCTGAAGTCGGACGCTCAACCGACTGCGCCACCCAGGCGCCCCTAATTTATTTTTTAAATATTTGTTTATTTTTGAGAAAGAGAGAACACTAGTGGGGGAGGGGCAGAGAGAGAGGGAGACATGGAATTCGAAGCAGGTTCCAGGCTCCAAGCTGTCAGCACAGAGCCCGATGTGGGGCTCGAACCCACGAACTTCGAGATTATGACCTGAGTTGAAGTCAGATGCTTAACTGACTGAGTCACCCAGGTGCCCCCACATGAACTTTTTCTTAACATGGAATTGAATTGTTGGTAGGAACACATACATGAAGTGTTTTACAGAATAAACTTTCCATCTTTTATTTTCATCTTAAACAGATATCCCACAAGCAAATTTTCGTCGCTTACCTTTTGATCACTGCAGGTAAGAGTTTTGAGTGTTTATCTTTCCCTCCTAGTTGTTTTCTGTTACTTAATGACATATTTTGACAGTGAATATGATTTTTGGGGATGCAGATGTGGGTTCTGTCTGTGTTCTCCTGTCTAGATCTTCCTTGAACTGAGAGAAGATGACCTAACAATGATAAGAACTAATATTTCTGCTCATTCGGTGTCTATGTATTTGCATTTTTTTTTCCAGCCTCTTTCTTGCCTTCCAAGGTAGGTAGACTCTGTTGTTTAGCCTACTTTACAGGTGAGAGGATTAATGTTTAGAAGTGGGAAGTCCCTCACCCATGTGTCACATCCAGGAAGTGATGCCATTGAGGCTTGGACCTGGTGGCCTGACTCCGGGCCCATGTCTTTCATGCTTTACTTTTGGTCCACAGTCTAAGCAGTAACAGCAGCAGCAACAGTCATGATACTGTGAACCCCTTCCCCCTTCCCTGCGAGCACAGGTTATTGGTGAGGATGAGGAGGGACCCAGCTGCAGAGCCACTCAGATGCTTCTTCCCACTGTGGTTGGTATGTGTATGAACAGGTGTGTCTGCTGGAGAAGTGGGGCTAAGGTTAATGAACCCTGAGACATTGGGGCTTTGGGGATTGGGCAGGTCCAATGGTCCATTTGGGCCTGAGTTTCTCCAAGCTCAAGCTGTGATCATCCTTGCCCTGGACACATGCTGTGTGTGTGTGTGTGTGTGTGTGTGTGTGTGTGTGTGTGTGTGTGTCCCATTGGGCATGATGAGCTTAAGAACTGACAAAGCTCTACTAGTGATCCCAGCACCCTGATTGGGGCAGGTCAGCCAGACACCATAGGGCGAGAAGGGTGCAGGGAAGGCCAGGGATGCAGCCACTGGGTCGGCTCCGAGAGGCTCCCATGTAGCGCTGAGTGAGGGCTTTTCCCTTCTCATAGCACTTGCTCAGGGAGGGTCAGCAAGTGAGACCCAGGCTTCATTGGTTGGATTTCTCCCCACCCCCACCAAGTTTTTGTCATCACCTTCATGGGAATGTGGTATCCTTCAGAGTGGGTATGAATGGATTTTATGGAAATATTTTGGTCCTTGGTTTCCAGTTCCTCCAAGAGGTCTCTCTAAGCTGTGTTTCATCTACTTTTTAACTACCTTGGGTTCTGGGTAAAAATGTACTTTGAGAATATGCCCTTCAAGGCCCATTTGGGAGAAGATGAATGTGCAGTGTCTTGCCGTTTGGAGCTTGCTTTGGTGCTGGGTCGTGTTCTCATCAGTCCCCTGCAGCACCAGCATCACCACTGGGTTAGAGCAGTGGTTGGACCAGAGGGGGAGGTGGTGAGGTTGCCCCATGGGAGCTTTCTGGAGCAGCATCTGGGGAGGTGATGCCATTGCCACCAGGCGGTCCAGGTCCAGAGGACTGGCCTGTGCCATCTGGGTGACCGAGGTGCAAACAAGCCAGGTCAACCAGGGCTCTTGATGGCTAGTGATGGAAACCTCATGCAAGAAAAAAGGGTATTGATATAAAGAAGCTCACCAGGTACTGTCTCCCCTCATCTGTGGGCTCTCCTTTTCCAAAGCCAACCCTCCTGAGGTGGCAAATGGCTTGTGGCAGTCTGGATCTCTGCACACCCCTCTACCCCCATATCCATGTATTAGAACTTACCCAGGGCTCCTAGGGCATCGGCTGTTGCCTGAGTCACGTGCCTGTCCCTTGGAAATGTTGGGCAACTGTGTGTACACTCTGGTCAGGAGCAGGCAGGGCACCCCCAGATCACAATAGCTCCACAGAGTCTCTTGGGATGCGAGAGGGTAGTTTTCAGTAGAAAAGTATGGCCTGCCTGCTATGTGAGGTTTTGGGGAGTCCCAAACCCAAACCCCCAACCTCTTTGGGGCTTGAATGTGATCACGTGTGTGTTATATGACACAGTAGAGAGTGTGGGGAGAACCAGGCTTTTGTCATTCCAGGGACCCTTGCCTTGTATTTATTGGTTTGTGTGGGGAGCTTCTGAGGGTCAGGGCTGTGGGGTCACCTCTGTACTGGCACCCAGCCCCGGCTGGGCAGAGGAGCACTGGTATTGTTGCAGGAATGAGGGAAGGAGGGAGGAGCAAAGGGAGAAGTCACGGGAATCACTGTATGACTTGGAGTGACTCTGTCCTTTCTTAGTCTCTCTCTGCAGCCCTTCGTCTACCCAGTCTGCACCCCCGAAGGAGTCGTCTTTGACTTGCTGTGAGTTTGCCCTCGACTTTTGAGCTAACAAAAGGGGTGAGGTTGTTGACACCCACTCAGCAAGGGGTTATGGGACCAGCTGGAGGGTTTGTGTCTTCAGGCCGTGCCACGCCAGGCCATACTGAAGTCTTGGCAACCTCGGGACCTGAGTGGGCCTCTTGGGGACCCAGGAGGGACTTCCAGGGCCTTAGGGATGAGATAGCAGTGCTGCTGTGACCCCTGGGCAGGCAACCTTGCTGGCAGATACTGCTGTCCCTGCCTGGGGTGGCATTGACCTCTCTACACACATGGGGGGTGGGGGGCTAGTGTTCTAATTGGCCTACCTATCCTGCTTTGGAATGTTAACAAACTGAGTACTTTCCACTTTATGAAAGTAGAGCCATAATTTAGGTACATACTTTCCCAGTGCTGTATTTTGAAGCATGTTGCTTAGTCTTTTTTTTTTTTTTTTAATGTTTATTTATTTTTTGAGAGAGAGAGAGACAGAGATTGAGAGCACGCCAGCAGGAGAGGGGCAGAGAGAGAGAGGGACACTCAGAATCTGAAGCAGGCTCCAGGCTCTGAGCTTTCGGCACAGAGCCTGATGTGGGGCTTGAACCCACCAACCCTGAGAACATGACCTGAGCCAAAGTTGGACACTTAGCTGACTGAGCCACTCAGGCACCCCAATGTTTAATTTTTCAGAGACAGGGACAGAGACAGACAGAGGGCGAGCAGGGGAGGAGCAGAGAGAGAGGGAGACACAGAATCTGAAACAGGCTCCAGGCTCTGAGCTGTCAGCAGAGACCCAGATGTGGGGCTCAAACTCATGAACCATGAGAACATGATGCTTAAGGTCTTATGTTCCAACATAAACCAGCTTCTAAAACTTTCCTGTGTTTTAGTCTCCTTTTAGAAAATGTGGAAAATACTTGACGGTAAAAGGAAAAACTTACCATAATCACACTGTCAAGGATAACCATTGTCAGTACTTATATTCCTCTTTTTCTGTGAAGTTATTTATGGCAACATGGTTGAGGTAATACTGCAAGGATAGTTCTGAATCCATTTTTCACTCAGTTGTGTCATTCAGAGTTCTCTGGAAGTACACTTTTGTGTTGTTGTTATTTTTATTTTTAAGAAAGAGACAGAGGACAAGCGGGGGAGGGGCAGAGAGTGAGGGAGACACAGAATTGAAGCAGGCTCGAACTCACAAGCTGTGATATCATGACCTGAGCCCAAGTCAGAAGCTTAACCAACTGAGCCACCCAGGTGCCCCTGGAAGTATAATTTTTGATGCTGGCTCAGCACCTCATTGCACAGACGTATCAGCATTTATATATGTCTTTTTTTTTTGCTTGTTTATGTTGTTTATATGTAACCACAATAAAAACCCTGGACGTGTGTTGAAACCAGAAACACTCCCTTGCTTCCTTGGTCAAGGCTGGATGCTCCTCTTCTTGGCTTCTGCTAGCAGAAGTGAAGTAGAGCAAAGCCTGTTCGTAGCCCTCACCTGGACGCAGCCCTCCTAAGCTGTGGCCTCCTCACCAGCCTGCACCTGACTGCCTTACTGACACTGTCTCTTCTCTTCCCTTCAGTAACATCGTCCCTTGGCTTAAGAAGTATGGGACCAACCCCAGCAATGGAGAGGTAGGTGGCCGGGCAGGAGTTTAAGTGATGCCAGTGAATGCTATCCTCTTGTCTGACCTTTTGTTTTGTGGTTTTCATGTACATGCAAGCGCGGTAGAGGACTGTTCACGAGGCATGGTGAGCGGGACTGTCCTCCTCCCCCTTCCCCACATTGTTTCTTTCCAGAAATGTTCCCTACGTGCACACGCATGTGCATAAACGTACATCTTCTTTCCTTGGGCCATGGTTGTAATCACAGGCACGAACTCCTCTGTACTTGCTCTCCCCCCTCCCCCACCCCCGCAGTGTGTTGAAGACCTGAACATGGGTGCATAGAGCCCTGCTGCGTTCTGTGGTGGCTGCATGCGTCCTCCTGTAGGGAGGACATGTGCTGCTGAAGCACATCTGAAGTCCCCTGCTGTTACTAACAGCAGATAGGGACTACCCTTGTGCACGTTTCTTTGGGCACACATGGGAGTGTCCTTCCAGGACGGCTGGGTCACAGGGTGGGAGTATTTTCAGTTTGGGTAGCTACTGGCAAATTGTCCTCCAGAGAAGTTGCAAACGCCTGTTTCTTCATACCCTCAACAACCATGGATATCATCAATTTTTTAAAAAATTTTTGTTGCCTCAGAGTGAAAACACTTTTTAACTTTTTTTTTTTTAAGATTTTATTTTTATGTAATCTCTACACCCAGCGTGGGCTTCGAACCCACAACCCTAAGATCACGGGTTTCAGACTCTACTGACAGAGCCAGCCAGGTGCCCCTTAATTTGTATTTTTATCATGAGTTAGGTTAAGCAGGTATTTATATGTCGTGTATACAGGTCCAATGACACGAATTCTGTGTTGCTCAGGAAGAGGTTCCCAGAGCCAAGTTCCACCTTATTCTCCTCTTTTGCCCCCCACTGCACACCTCCATCACAAACCTGTGGTGTTCCTGTATTTTACACATTCTGTTGGTCCCTTTTCTTCTGAGAGGTCTCTCTCCTTCCCTCACACTGCAGCCCAGGCCCATTTCTTCATTTCTTCATTTGCGTCGTTGCATCCATTTATTCAGCGTGGTGGTAGCCTGTGCTGTGTGCAGGGCCAGTGAGACGTGAGCTGTGGAGGCAGAGGTATTCACCGACAGGCAGGCTGGGGGTGGGGGGCTTGGGGAATGTCTGGAGCAGCGCAGCGCCATTGAAGCTGAGACCTGGAGACGGAGGGGGATGGGGAAATGGTGGCAGATAGAGGCACATGGGCGGTCGGGGGAGGCTTGGAGGCCGTGGGAGGAGCGTGAGTTTGTTCTGGGGGGTGGTGCTGGAAGCTGGGCAGGGTTTCAAGCCCAAGCATGTTGTGATCCTGCCTGTGTTCTAAAGGCCCACTTTGGCTGCCCTGTGGGAAACAGGACTATGTGGAGTCAAGGGTGGAAGGTGGGAAAGCAGCCAGGGAGGGGGCTGTGCACTTGTCTGTGTAAGAGGTGGTGTGTGAGTTTGGACCAGGGTGAGGCGGGGGAGGTGGCACAAAGAGGCTGGACCCAAGATGGCTGTGAAGGGTGGGCCTGTGGGACTTGCTGGGCCATCACATCAGGGTCTGTGTGTCCCCAGGGCGGGGGGAGAGCTCAGTAGAAATCTTCAAGTGCAGCCACGTTTTGAGAGGACTGGGTCAGTTAGCACGTTCTGTGCCATGGACAACAGGTGGAACCGGGTGATCCAGCCTGTGCTTGGCGCTCCGGGCCAGTGCAGCTTCGGCAGGAAGGTGGATCCCTCAGAAGCAGAGCCATGGGCAGGGCAGCAGGAGGGAGCTGGGAGCATGGAGTGAGGGTGGGCAGTTGGAGTGGAGGGGGAATGAGGGGGGCCAGCAGGGAGGGTGGGGACTTCTGTGGGACTTTAGAGGACAAGTCAACTCCAGGGTGTCCAAGGGAGGTGTTTGAGGCTAAGAGGTCAACCTGATGAAATATGGACTGTTCAAGGAGGAGGAGTGTGAGGACGAGGTGGGCAGGGTGGGTTCTGGCACGGTGGAGTGGAGAGCTGGCCCAGGGGGCTGGGGTTGGAACCCTGTCTGCTGGGATGAGGTCCCGACCTGACTGAGAAGATAGTAAGCTGGGTGTGGCCCAACTAGTTCTGTGACAGAGACCCTTGAGAACATGCAGAGTGGAGGCCATCGTCAGGGAGGCCCAGGAGGACCTGGCTGCTGTGAGGCTTGAGGGCGAGGTAGTGAGAGGGTGAGTGATGTGAACAGTGTCCTGGTTGGCAGCCTGGGACAAGTGAAATGTCACTGGTTCTTAGCCGAGGTCTTATTACCTGTTTTCTGGAGGCCCTTCTGTGCTATCTGGGCTCCTCTGGCACTTGTGACAGGGTGTAGGGTGCTTTGGGCCCCTTGGATCAAGTGAGTGGCTCCCCTGCCCTTGGATGAGACAGGGCTAGACCAATGGTGCATGTTCTGGGCCCGGCTGCCCAGAGCCTGTGGACTTTTCTCTCAGGTGGTTGAGGTGCTGCTGGTGGTCTGGCCTCCCTAAGGAGAGTGCTCTCTTTCAGGTGTCTGCTGTGTCCTTCCTCATTTGTTGTCATTTGAAAGTGTGACTGGCAGTGTTTTTCTGTGAGGCTGTCTGCTGGAAGCCACTGTGGGCTTCCAGGGGCTTCCTATGGGGTCTGTGCTGCCTGCCTGTGCCCCGTGAGATTGGCTTGTGTTTGGGGTACATTGCCTTCCCTGACATGAAGGTCACTTCTGCCTCAGTGGAGCATCTGATGTTGGGGCTCCTCTGCTGCTGAGGGTCTGCTTTGTGGTGTCAATGGTGTCTTTTAGGCCCCACTCTGCCCCTGACCCCTCTTGTGTTTTCTTGTCCATATGTCCTCTGTCTCCTTCCCAGTGGATATTGTTACTGTGGACATTTTGCTTCTCGGGTGCTTGTCAGGGCCCCCAAAACATGTAGATGTCCTGGGCTTGGCCTCCCACCAGGAGTTGTATATGGGGTCTCTCTGGGTTGGATCATGTGCCTGGGCCTGAAGGAGGAGGGCTTTCTGATGGGAGCAACCTCAGAGCAGGGACCCTGTTGTCTGTCGTAGAGTCTAATGCTCACCTGCACTGGTGAGAAGGGCCATTGAGTGGCAAAGGAAGGAATGAAACCAGCCGTGGAGGAACAAGGGTGGGCTGGCCAGCAGGCAGTGGCCTCACAAGGCTTCGCATGTGGCCTGGCCACTCAGGAGGGTGAGGACATGGGGGCCTGGCCCAGGGATGCCCACCCAGCGTTTTCTCTGTGCGTTAGGTAGTCAGGGTTGGGCCCGCACCAGAGTGGTCAGAGGCTGCCAGGTTGTGGGCCCTCAGGTGCTCCTAGGTGCACAGCCTTGCCTCCCCTTCTGGGGTCTCCACAGCCCCCTTCACTGCCTCCATCCTAGCCCTCCCACACTGGGGCAGCATTTTTCCTCTGGCTGCCTGGACTTTGTTTTATTGTAAAGTTTCCCACAGAAGAGGTAAACTGCAGACAGTGCAGGAACTTTGGAAAATAGAGGATCCCATCACAATCACTCAGCATTTGGGTATATTGATTCCTTTCCCCCCACTTTTTAATATTCTGTTTTAAATAGTCATACAGCAGAATTGTAGGTGCCCATCTCTGTATCCACCACCCAAAAGAAGAAATATACACATTTTTTTAGCTTTAGAAGTAATCAGTGCTCACAATAAAAATGTCTGAACATTTGAGAAGTATAAAACAAATCTCCACACTCAGCCTCCACCTCTAGCTGGGGGTCTGCCCCTGTGAGCAGTTCAGTTTGCCCACTTAGAGCCTGGGTTGTACAGCCCATCTTCTCCAGGTTACTTCTGTGTCCTGGGGGCCTTGGGTCAGCACCTGTGTGGCTTTTCCTCTTGCCTGTAGCTGTAAAGGCTTGCTTGGTCAGAGACCTCCAGTCTCTGCTTCACCTAGCCTCATAGCCTCAGCATTTCTTCACATCAGCCACTTATTCATTATTACTAATTATTAATTATTTTCCTTCCAGAAGCTGGATGGGAGGTCCCTGATCAAGCTGAACTTTGCAAAGAACAATGAAGGTGAGTGATCCCTTTGACACCCAATTCAAAAATTGGCCCACAGACCCCATAGCCCCTGTCTCTCACCAAGATCTCTGCAGAATCCATCATTCCTTTCTGATCAAGCCAGACATGGTTTTTTTTCTTTTTTATGTTTATTTATTTTTGAGAGAGAGACAGAGAGAGCATGTGCGAGTGAGGGAGAGGCAGAGAGAGGGAGAGAGGGAGAGAGAAAATCCTAAGCAGACCCCATCATATTGGCACAGAGCCCGACCCGAGGCTCAGTCTCCTGAATCATGAGATCATGACTTGAGCTGAAATCAAGAGTCAGGTGCTTAACTGACTGAGCCACCCAGGCACCCCATCCCAGGCACTTAATTTTTCAAAGATGTAGGGGCATCTGGCTGGCTCAGTCAATGGACAACATGACTTTTGAGTTTAAGCCCCATGTTGGCAGTAGAGGTTACTTAAAATTATAAAATGATTAAAGTAGCAAAGGTTTATATGTACTTTACCCCAATTAAAAAAAAAAAAAGATGTATAATTTTTCCTTAAAGATCCAAGTTGTTTAAAGCTGGGGGTGGGTGGGATATTTCTTCCCGCAAGGGCAGTGGGGCTGTGAGGGTTGTTGGTGGCCTTTGTGTGTATAGTTGGGTCCTGTGGGCATGGACCCTGTCTGGATGAGGCGCTGGTCTGCTCATCACTGGAACCAGAAGCTGCTCAGACTGAGGCCCAGGGCAGTAGGTATGGGCAGTGTGATGGATTCGCCAGGCAGCTCTTAGTCTGGGCTTCTCCTCACCACTGGTTGTAAAGCCCACCCCAGCCCTGGGGTCCTCCTGCTTTATATCTCTCTGCACCCTCAGCCATTCTTGTTTTTTTTTTTTTTTTTTTTTAATGTTTGTTTATTTTTGAGAGAAAGTGCAAGTGGAGGAAGGGCAGAAAGAGAGGGACAGAGGATCTGAAGCAGGCTCTGTACTGATAGCAGTGAGCCCGATGCTGGGCTTGATTTCATGAACCGTGAGATCGTGACCTGAGCCAAAGTTAAATACTCAACGACTGATCCACCCAGGTGCCCCTCCCTCCACCATTCTTATTCATCAGATACCAGAGTTGAGGTGACCCCCACAGGCACCAACCTTGCTCTTGGTTCTTTGTGGGCCTGGCACAGTTCTCTTGGCCCATATAGATGCCATGGTGGGGGTTGTCTCTGCTAACCAGGAACGTACATTTTGGGGAGATGCTGAAACACGTGAAGCTGGGACCGGGCAGTCCTATCTCACCCCAGAGCCTGGCTCACAATAGGTGCTAGTTCGCTGTAAATGAGTGAGTGTGCACAGTGCTTTGTGGACAGTCCCTGGAGGTCAGGGACCGGTAGCCAAGTGGTGTAGATCTTCCTCTCTGAGATCAGCTGAGTTAGAGAGGCCCACAGTGTGTCTCTCATTCAGCAAATATTTACTGAGCACCTACCACGTGCAGAGAGCAGAATAGGCTACATCCCTTCTGGAATAAAAGCTTCTGGAATGCAAGGGAGGAAACTGGAAAACAGATCACCTTAGTGTGTCAGATGCTGCTTCTACCACCAACCAAAGTTAAAGATGAGGGAAGAGACTCCTAGGAAAACACACTGATAGGATTTGAGTGGGAATCTGATGAAAGAGGAGGCCTGTGGAGATGTGGGGGAAAGCATTCCAGGCAGGGGGCACAGCCAGTGCAAAGGCCCTGAGCAGTCCATTATTGCTGGAATAGTACAAGGGGTGGAAGCAGGGGCTTCAGTCAGAGGGGTCAGGGTTGGGGATGGTGCTGGGCAGTCATGCAGGGTCCAGGCAGCCACAGGACTCTCAGATACCAGCCAGAGAGGAAAAGACAAGTTTGACCTTTCACCTGTTTGTTTTTTTTAAACAGTTTTGACCAGTAAGCACCTTTCTTTGCTTTCTTTCTTTATGTTTATTTATTTTGAGAGAGAGAACCAGAGTGTGGGCGAGTGAGCGAGGGAAGGACAGAGAGAAATTGAGAGAGAATCCCAAGTAGGCTCCACGCTGACACAGGGCTCAAACCCATGAACTGTGATATCATGACCCAAGCTGAAATCAAGAGTTGGATGTTCAAATGACTGAGTGCCCTTTTTGCTTTGTTTTTAAATTTTTTTTTTTTCAACGTTTATTTATTTTTGGGACAGAGAGAGACAGAGCATGAACGGGCGAAGGGCAGAGAGAGAGGGAGACACAGAATCGGAAACAGGCTCCAGGCTCTGAGCCATCAGCCCAGAGCCCGACGCGGGGCTCGAACTCACGAACCGTGAGATCGTGACCTGGTTGAAGTCGGACGCTCAACCGACTGCACCACCCAGGCGCCCCTTTTTGCTTTGTTTTTAATTGAAAACTTCAGACACATTAAAGTAGAATCAGTATGGTGATCCCCTGCCCCACATCCATCACCCAGCTTCAGTCCCATCCACTCAGGGCTGTCTGATTTTATCTGTGCTGCCATGTGCATAGGTGATATTGAAGCAAATATCAGGTACTGTATCATTTCATGCTTAAGTACGTTAGTGTGTATCTCTAAAAGATAAGGACTCCAAAACTAGTCATACTACCATCATCCCACCTAAAAAATTAACAGGAATTCCTTAGTATTGTCAAATATCCAGCCAGTGGTCAAATTTCTGGAATGCATTCCTTTTTTTTTTTTTTTTTTTTAAGTTTTCAAATCAAGATTTTTTTTTTTTAAGTCCACACAAATCCGTGTCTTTGATATCTAAGTCTCTTAATCTGCAAATATTCTCCTGCCCTTTTTTCTCAGTTTATTTGTTGAGACTTACTTGAACAGGCTTCCTGGCTGCCTGGTGCGGAGTTGGCAGGGCAGGGGCAGGGAGGGCAATGGGAGTTTGTTGCAGTAACATAGGTGATGGAATGTGGCAAGGTCTGAGATGGAGGATGGGGCCAGGGTGGTGAGTTAGCAGTGGGTTGGGGGCTGATGGAGCAGACTCTTCAAGGAAGGCCAAGTAGGGGTTGGGTTTTGCAGAATGACTAGGAGTTTCCCAGTGGAGTGGGAGGAGGGGGCTTGAGTATCTGACTGTCCTTCTGGGTCTCCACTCTGGGCATGCTGACACAGAGTTTTGCCTCCTCCTTTTCTCTGACCTTGGGCCTTTCTCTGATCTCTGCGTGTCCTCCCTCCCTCCCTCCCTCCTGTCTTTCCTTCCGTCCGTCCATCCGTCCTTCCTCCCTCCCTCCCTCCCTTCCTCCCTCTTTCCCTTTCCTTCCTTCCTTCCTTCCTTCCTTCCTTCCTTCCTTCCTTCCTTCCTTCCTTCCTCTTTCTTTCTCCCATTTATTCATTCATTTATTATTTATTTATGTATTTATAATTTACATCCAAGTTAGTTAGCATATAGTGCAATAATGATTTCAGGGAGTAGAGTCCAGTGACTCATCCCCTACATATAACACCCAGTGCTCATCCCAACAAGTGTTCTCCTTAATGCCCCTTGCCCATTTAGCACATGCCTCCATCCACAAGCCCTCCAGCAACCCTCAGTTTGTTTTCTATATTTAAGAGTGTCTTATGTTAGGGGCGCCTGGGTGGCTCAGTTGCTTGAGCATCTGACTTCAGCTCAGGTCATAATCTCGTGGTTTGTGAGTTCGAGCCCCGCGTCAGGCTCTGTGCTGACAGCTCAGAGCCTGGAGCCTGCTTTGGATTCTGTGTCTCCCTCTCTTTCTGTCCCTCCCCTGCTCATGCTGTATCTTTTTCACTCTCTCAAAAATAAGTAAACATTAAAAAACAAAAACAAAATAAGAGTCTCTTATGTTTTGTTCCCTTTCCCTGTTTTTATATTATTTTTGCTTCCCTTATGTTCATCTGTTTTGTATCTTAAATTCCACATATGAGTGAAGTCATATGATATTTGTCTTTCTCTAATTTCATTTAGCATAATACCCTCCAGTTCCACCCATGTAGTTGCAAATGGCAAGATTTCATTCTTTTTGATTGCCGAGTAATACTCCATTTTGTGTGTGTGTGTGTGTGTGTGTGTGTGTGTGTGTGTGTGTGTGTGTGTGTACACATATATATACACCACATTTTCTTTATCCATTCATCCATCGATGGACATTTTGGGCTCTTTCCATACTTTGGCTATTGTCAGCAGCACTACTATAAACATGGGGGTGCATGTGTCCCCTCGAAACAGCATACCTGTATCCCTTGGATAAATACCTAGTAGTGCAATTGCTGGGTTGTAGGGTAGTTCTATTTTTAATTTTTTGAGGAACCTCCACGCTGTTTTCCAGAGTGGCTGCACCGGTTTGCATTCCCACCAGCAATTCAAAAGGGTTCTTCTTTCTCCGCATCCTCACCAATATCTGTTGTTGCCTGAGTTGTTAATGTTAGCCATTCTGACAGGTGTGAGGTGTATCTCATTGTGGTTTTGATTTGTATTTCCCTGATGATGAGCCTTCTTTCTAGGAAAGTACCACTGCCCAGTGCTATTCACCGTGTTCACCAACAACACCCACATCGTAGCTGTCAAGACCACGGGCAATGTCTATACCTATGAGGTGGGTTCTTGGGAACTGTGTCCCATGCAGGCTCTTTGGGTATATGCTCCAGGGAAACCCTGGGCTGGCGTTAAGGTTGCACTGGGTGCAGTGGGCACAGCCTGTCCCCGTGGAGCCTACATTCTGAGAGCTGTCAGCGCAGACAGGAAGAGGTGTGCCCTTCCTGCAGCCTCCAGACCTGAAACCTGGCCAGTTCTTTTGTACCCCAGGGGTCCTTCCCACCATCTTCATCTTCACTGACCGGGCCCTGGAAGGGAACCTGTGCTCTGAGGGCAGGCCTGGGGCTGAGGGGAGCACGGAGCCCCCCTCCACCGCGTCCTGGTGGAGTCCCCAGGAGGAGCAGATGCAGGCTGGTGGGCAAGTGTGAGGGTGAGGAGGCCCTGATTTCCATACCTGTCCTCCTGCTCTGGGTATGCCAGCACAGGGTACAGAGCAGGGTGTGGGCCCCATGTTGCAGGGAAACCCTCCCTGAGATGTTATCAGACCTGTCACCAGCTGTTGGCAGGGTCCTGGTGGCCAGTGCCACCCTAGGGGCTCCAGGGGTCACTTTTGCCCAAAGAGTGCACAGATTTGGTGGAAGGGCTTTGATAGAGATGCATGGCTGGCCTTGTTGAGCCTGCTTATTGACATAAGATGTGTATCATGAGAGTGTCCTTTGGTGAGCTTTGCTCAAATGGCTGAATTTGAATCTTTCAGGCTCATCAAGCTCCGCCCTCAGTGGTGGGGCCACTGCTGTGAGCCCTTGGTGGGTCCCGTCTTTTTCCTCACCTCTGAGATGGCGCTGTCATCTGGGTAGGCTCCAGGCTCCTGGTGCCAGCATTGGGGCCAGCACTGTAACAGTGGGCTCTCTCTTGGCTGTAGGCAGTGGAGCAACTAAATATCAAGGCCAAGAACTTCCGAGACCTGCTGACAGACGAGCCCTTCTCTCGGCAGGACATCATCACCCTCCAGGTGGGTGTCCCCTTCCCACTGCTGTTCCCAGGAGGGACCATGGCACCCCTCTGCCAACCCCACCTCTCCACCCAGGCTCTGTGACCTGCCTGCTGTTTCCCAGCTGCCCTCAGCTCCTGGCAGCACCCCTGCTCTCTGTCAGCCTGGGCCTTCACGAGGCCGCTTCACATCTCTTCTTCCAGTGCCTGCCCTTGCTACGTCAAGGCCGCTCCTCTCTGCCCCAGAGCCATCTCCGTATCCAAGTGGGAGAGGATGGGCTGGTGTGTGCTCTACCCCAGTGGTGAGCGTAGGGCTAGGGTGTGCCTCTGAGTGTCAGAGAATGGGTTCCTGAAAGACCTGGACTTAGAAACCAGGGGTGGCCTTTGTGGACCCCTCCCATCCAGGGCTTGTCCTGTCCTCATCGGAGGTCCGTGCACATTCCCTCCCACAGTGTGGGCTTGCTGTCACCAGGACCTGAGGCACCAAGGGGTCTGTGGCAGCCGGCCGAAGGGAGCGTGGGGTGTGGCATGTGGGAGGCTAAGATGGGTGCCCCATTCTGCCTGCATCCCCTCCACGAAACTCCATCCGTCCCATGGCTGCCTGATGCGAGACATGCTCATCTTCCGTGTGCTAGGGAGAAGGGGACACAGTTTGGAGAGCAGCTAGCTATTTATATCACTATCCCCACCCACCCCTGCTCCTGGCCGTGCTCAGGCAGAGCCCTCCCCTGACCCCTGATGCCCACCCTCCATTCCCTGCTCGACACCCCAGATCTCTGTGCTGCCACTGGCCTCTCCTTCCCAACCCCAGCACTCAGGCCACCTGCCTGCCTCACTGCCTGGCTCACTGTGCTGTGTGTGTTCTTTTTGCTGCAGGACCCCACCAATTTGGACAAATTCAATGTCTCCAACTTCTTTCATGTGAAGAATAACATAAAAATAACAGATCCTGGTAGGTGCAACGGCAGCTGGTCTGGGTGCCAGGGGTTTGGGTGCCAGTGCTTTCTGGGTAAAGCCCTTGCCTTCCTGGGGCTGGAGCATCCAGGAGTCTTGCTCAAGCCTAGACTGGCTACACTTAGCTTCTGTGCTGAAGTTGGCAGGACCTTGTTGGCCCATGCCTGCCCACAGGGGGCCTGTTGTGGGTGTCCCAGCTGGGGCCAGTATCCTTGGTGCCCACCGCCTCATGCCATGGAGGCCTGGCTGCCGCCTCTTCCCCACTCAACACCCAGCTCCAAGGCCCTTCTAGGCCGCTTCCTCTCCCAGGTCCTCCACTCGCTTCTTAGAAATTGGCTCTGTTCTCATTGTGGGAATAGGTAGTCAGTGAGGAGTGGTGACTGTGGCCTCTGCTCAGCTAGTTGGTTGCTGCTCCCAGTGTCATTTGGTGCAGGGCTGTGTATGAGCCACTGGGGCCAGGTCACGGCTGGGGACAGACCAGAGCCGACTGTGGAGAACACTGTGGGCGGGTTGACTTGTACCCTTGTGAGCCGTTTCCTCGCTCTCTCTCCCTCTGCACACCCTTTTCTTCATCATAGCTACCAGGAAAGCGTCACTGTGATGGAGGTTCAGGTTACCCAGCCTAAGTCCTAGCCTGGGCTTCCACTATTACAGCAGGCTCTGGCCTCCTGTCCCTGTCGTGCACATTTGGGGACATTGCTGGGGGCTCGGCTGATCAGGGCCACTGTGCTGTTTTATAGATGAAGAAAAGGCCAAACAGGACCCATCTTATTATTTGAAAAATACAAACGCCGAGACCCGAGAGACGCTGCAGGAGCTCTACAAAGAGTTCAAAGGGGACGAGGTTCTGGCTGCCACCATGAAAGTCCCAGAGAAGAAGAAAGTGGACAAGCTGAATGCTGTGAGTAGGCAGAGGGCCACACAGCTGCCAGCTCAGCCAGCCTGCCCAGCTCAGCCCCTCAGAGGTCTTGGTGAAGGGACTCATGGAGGCCTTGGGATACACTTGGAGGGGGGTGGCCAGGACCCCTCAGAGCCCACGTGCCCCTTGGAGGCCCATAGGAGGGCTGCATTGAAAATGGGCCTCAAGGGGCGCCTGGGTGGCGCAGTCGGTTAAGCGTCCGACTTCAGCCAGGTCACGATCTCGCGCTCCGTGAGTTCGAGCCCCGCGTCGGGCTCTGGGCTGATGGCTCAGAGCCTGGAGCCTGTTTCCAATTCTGTGTCTCCCTCTCTCTCTGCCCCTCCCCCATTCATGCTCTGTCTCTCTCTGTCCCCAAAATAAATAAAAACGTTGAAAAAAAATTTTTTTAAAAAGAAAATGGGCCTCAGGAGGCTGGGGATGGCAGGTGGGGTGCTGGAGGCCACACATGGCCTGTTCAGGCAGGGCTATGGGGGATGAGGGGGACAGAGGGGGCTCTGAGGCTCCATCCTTAAAGACTTACCCAGAAAAATTTGCAAAAGTAAGAAAAGAAAGGTTGTGGTTAATAATCCCATTCCTCTAAAACAACAGTGCTTAGTATTTTGATGTATTTCCTTCTAACGGGGAGAAATCTTTTTTTTCCCACTGTCTTAGATAAAAATAAAACCTATTGGGGTTTATTTTTTCCTGATTAAAAAGGCAGTGTGTTTACTGTAAAAAGTTGAAACGTTTGCAAAAGAACTAGAGTTCCTGGTACTGTGAATACCAGAGGTGACCAGTTTCTACTTACTTCCAGGGTTTCAGTTTACATGAGAGCCTTGGCCAGCTCAGCCTCAGCCTCCTGCACAGGCGGGGCCCTGTGTTGCGAGCACCCTGGCTGGGTCCCCTCAGTCCGTGAGCTCTTAGAGGGCCCGGCCCCCAGGAGGTCCCTGCTGGGCTCTGTGGGCGGCGGCCATGGACAGTTTCTTGGAGGAAGGGTACCAAGCAGGGCCTGAGCAGTGGGGCCCCAGCCTCTCAGGGCACCACTAATGCACCCATGTGGTTTCCTCTCCAGGCGCACTATTCCACCGGCAAGGTCAGCGCCTCCTTCACCTCCACTGCCATGGTTCCAGAGACTACGCACGAAGCAGGTAGCTGCCTTTGCACCTTCATCTCCAGCAATGCTGCTTAACAGCGTCCAAGGGCAGGGCGCCCCCTTGAGCATCACTTTATCATGCCTGGCCTTCATGGGTGCTTAGGCAACTCAGGCATGGTCAGGCAGCCATAGGCCCTTTTGGAAAGTATGTTTGTCCGGGATGGCAGAGGCTGCAGGGGGGCCAGGCCGGGAGTAGAAGGTCCTCCCTCTACCTGCCGGGGCTGCCCTGCCTTGGGCTCCAGCCCACGTCCCACCTTGGCACTGTCCCCATGCCCCTTCCTCTTGTGTTCTCAGCCTGCCAAGTCCCCACCATCCCCTTTGCCCCTCCTAGCCTGCTGTGTCCAGGCTTTTCTAGTACCTCCTTAACCTCTGAGCCCTTCCTCATCCCTCTACCTGTACACTCACCCTGTCCTGCCACTGTGGCCCCTGTGAGCCTATGCTCAGACCAGGAAGACTCTTGGGCTCTCCCCAAAGCTGGGGCTGCGTCCCCGGCCCTAGAACCTGGTGTGGGGTGGGCTTGCCCGAGATGGAGGGCAGCACAGAGCTCTGGCCTGGGTTTGCAGCTGCCATCGATGAGGATGTGCTGCGCTACCAGTTTGTGAAGAAGAAGGGCTATGTGCGGCTGCACACCAACAAGGGCGACCTCAACCTGGAGTTGCACTGCGACATGGTAGGTGGCTGCCATCCCCTCCACCTAAGTCCAGGCCCTTGCCAGGGTCTTAAATACATAGCTGCACTTGGCACATGCTCGTGGTACAAAATTCCACTTGGTCTCCAGAAAGTATGGTACCCCCACCTCCCTTTCTGTTAGGGACCCTGTTAGCGGTGCACTGCATTTCCTTGGTCCGTGCTCTGAGCAGTTGCGTGCACAACCTTCACACGAAAGAGGTCAGGCTCCACACACACACCCCTGCCCCCCACTTGTTCAAGTGTCTCTCCACGGCCCTGGCTTAGGGTCACGGCAGATACAAGTGTCTTGTCATTTAGCTTCACAGGTCCTTCTTTACCATGTCTGGGCTGGGCAGCAGACCATTGCCCCTGCACGGTAAGGGCCCTGGGTGGCAGTTGTGATCCTTGCATCAGTTGCTCCTTGCCTCACAGAAGTATCTGGGCTATTTTGTAGACACCAAAAACCTGTGAAAACTTCATCAAACTCTGCAAGAAGCAGTATTACGATGGCACCATCTTCCACAGATCCATCAGGAACTTTGTGGTGAGTGACAAGAGTCAGCACTGGCCAAAGACTTGCTTCTCTGTAGGGGCCCTGTGACTCCTGGCCAGCGTGAGTCCTGCAGGTGACTCCTGGGAGTCATTCCTATGAGCCCCTTTTTTTCAGGGCAGGGAGCCTGCAGGCTGACCCCTAAGAGTCCCCAGCCTGGCCACACTAGGCTTGTGCAGAGAAGTGGCCTGGGAGGGCCTTGTCCTCACCCAGAACTCCCTTGAGCCCCCCTGGCAGGTGGGGAGTTCATTCAGCCAGTGGTGGTGGGCGGTGGCAGGAGGGTCAGGCAGGGCCTCGGGCTCAAGGGGTACAGCTTGCTGACTGGCTTCTTGTCTTCTCACAGATCCAGGGGGGAGACCCCACTGGCACAGGCACAGGTAGGTACTAGTATGGGGGCCACCCTGGCAGCTTTGGCTGCTTCATAGGCCGCGAGGGGGTAGGTGGGTGCAGGCTGTGCTGAGAGCTCCAGATGTGGAATCTGACAGACCAGCCACCAGCCTGCTGTGTGACCTCAGGCACATCCCTCATTTTTCTCATTTTGAGATGGTTGTAAGGCCTGGTTAGAGGATGAAAAGCAACATGTTGCCTTCTTGCTGCCTCTTGAACCCTTCAGCCTGTTGGCTCCTTGGGCCCGGGCCACTCCCTCACCCCACGTGGTGTGAGCAGTAATAACCTGTGGTTTTCACCTTCTACTCCTTGTACTAGGGGCCTGGCCCCATGTAGGGGCTCTGAAGGACCTGGGGGCTGGGAGGAGTCCATGGGGAGATAGTGATGAGGGTCCCTCGGGGCCAGGGCTGCCTTCTGAGGTACTTGGCAGCAGTGCCCCTTGGGACTCAACACACATTTCCAGAGCTGGGCTTCGTCCTTCGGGCTGCACTTGGCCTGGGACCCAGTCATTCTTACTGCCAGTCATGCTGCTTTCTCTTCCAGGTGGGGAGTCGTACTGGGGAAAGCCTTTCAAAGATGAATTCCGGCCCAACCTCTCGCACACGGGCCGGGGTATCCTCAGCATGGCCAACTCGGGGCCCAACACCAACAAGTCTCAATTGTGAGTCAGCCGGCAGCTGTGGGTGGGTCCTCCCTCTCAGCTTTGCCCTAGAGAGCATACACTACCTGAATCCCACCCAGAAAGTGGGCAGCACTCCGGGGGGAGACTCACCACTCCCCCACCCCCCAAGTGTGTGTGCTTTGTATGTGCCCATGAAAGAATAGACATGGGTGGTTACACAGAGACCCAGAGCGGCTGTAGGAGGCAGATGCGGGTGTGGGTGTGGCTGGCCCGGGCTGTGGGGAGAGTGCATGATGGGGGGCAGGGGCGGCTAGAACTTGTAGTGCATTTCTGGAAATGGGGAGACCCAGTGAGGGTGTGAGAATTCTGCTTGCAGCATTGAGGTGTGAGATGCTTGGGACACTCAGCCTGGTCCTAGTGGGTCAGCCAAGGGGGTGAGAATGAGCTGGAAGTAAAGACCTGGCCACCCTGGTCTAGATGAAAAGGCGAGGGGTGAGGGCCCACCGGAAGTGAGTGTGGGAAGGGGAACAGCCAGACTCAACCTGGGAGGGACGGGGGTGGGGGATGTCTGTGGGGCAGCGGCAAGACAGTTTTCCAGAGGAGCCTTGCACAATGGGGCTGGTAGGGCAGGGGAGATCGGTCTGTGCAATGTGGGGGCCGATGATGGTGGCATCGAGCGGGGCAGGAATGGTGGCTTTCCTGGACGTTTGATGGGATTCCCCTGCAGAGCCGTGCAGCTGGGTAGAATGGGGGTGCCCAGCCAGGCAGGGTTTCGCTTGGCCTCAATCATTCCCTCTCTTGGGAGCTGGAGGAGTTCACTGAGTTTCATTATTTCTGATTTTTAAAAGTCTTTAGTTTCTGCTTGTTCTTTGTCAACTCTTTCCTCTTTGCTCACTTTTTATGAGGAAGTTTGTGTGTGCATATGTATATATAATCTGGAATTAGGCCCTGATTTACACAAGGATGTAACACATGCCTGGGAGGAGGTGGGGAAAGGAGCCGGGCCTCTCCCAGAACACCTGCTGGAGGAGCACCTTCTCTGTAGGAAGCACTCAGCAGGAGGGCCCTGGCTTAGGATGTAAAGGATTTATGGAAAATCACCTGGAACGAGTCACCTAAGCTAGGGGACCATCAGGATACAAAAGGGGCCTCCCTTGAGAGAGGACACCCTGGGGCCCAGGCAGTCCCAGCACCCCCTTCTCCACTGTGCCCGTGGTGTCTGGGGCCAACCAGGCACACTTGACAGGGGCTCTGATGGGCACCCTCATATTAGAGGTGAGTCAACGGCAGGGGTGCCTGGGTGGCTCAGTCCGTTGAGTGTCTAACTTCGGCTCAGGTCATGATCTCGAACTTACAGTTCGAGCCCGGCCTCAGGCTCTCTGCTCTCAGAACAGAGCCTGCTTCAGATGCTCTGCCCCACTTTGTCTCTGCCCCGCTTTCTCTCTGCCCCTCCCCTGTTCTCTCAAAAAGTAACATTGAAACAAAATATCTGGGATCTTGTCAAATGGAAAATACCTGGGAAAAACATCTAGAATATCAATGACTAAAAAGCTCTTAAAAATACAGGGGCACGCGGGTGGCTCAGTTGGTTGAGCATCTGACTCTTTTTTTTTTTCAACATTTATTTATTTTTTGGGACAGAGAGAGAGCATGAACGGGGGAGGGGCAGAGAGAGAGGGAGACACAGAATCGGAAACAGGCTCCAGGCTCTGAGCCATCAGCCCAGAGCCCGACGCGGGGCTCGAACTCACGGACCGCAAGATCGTGACCTGGCTGAAGTCGGACGCTCAACCGACTGCGCCACCCAGGCGCCCCTGAGCATCTGACTCTTGATTTCTGTTCAGGTCTTGAGCCTCAGGGTCATGGGACCAAGAGCCCCGAGTTGGGCTCTGTACTGACAGTGTGGAGCCTGCTTGGGATTCTCTGTCTCCCTCTCTCTGCCTCTTCCCAACTTGTGTGCGTGTGCATGCGCGTGATCTTTTTCGCAAAAATAATCATTAAAAAAAAAGACTTTTTGAGAGAGAGCGTGCATAAGCAGGGGAGGAGGGGCAGAGAGGGAGAGAGACAGAGTACCCAAAGTGGGCTCTGTGCTGACAGCAGACAGCCCAATGTGGGGCTCGAACTCACAAACCACGAGATCATGACCGGAGCCAAAGTTGGACGCTTAACCAATGGAGCCACCAGGTGCCCTGATTTTATTTTTTTCTCAAGCTGTACACCCAGTGTGGGGCTTGAACTTAAAACCCCAAGATCAAGAGTGCATGCTCCACCGATTGAGCCTGCCACACACCCCAGATTTTAAGATCATTTTATCTACAGCAGACTATGGGGGTTCTAATTGGAGTGATGTGATGTTGATAGTTTGGAAGGATAGATGTATGACCTCTTCCATTTATGAATGTGTCTTGACATTCTGTGAGGCTGTGTTTTATATCTTTTAATGTGGCTTTATAGTTTTCTTCACCTGGGCTCCCTGCCTTCCTGGATAAGCCTGTTCATTAAGGATTTTATGACTTGTGATATTTTTGTAATAAGAATTCTTTTCCAATTCTGTTGCGCATGTGGAGAAAGCCTATTTTATTTATTTATTTATTTATTTATTTACATTTATTTATTTATTTTTGAGAGAGAGAGACAGAGCACAAGCAGGGGATGGGCAGAGAGAGAAGGAGACACAGAATCCCAGGCTCCAGGCTCCAGGCTCCGAGCTGTTAGCACAGAGCCCGATGCGGGGCTCGAACTCACAAACCATGAGATCATGACCTGAGCTGAAGTCGGATGCTCAACCGACTGAGCCACCCAGGCGCCCCGAGAAAGTCTATTTTATATCTAGCTACTTTATCAAATTCTCTTATAACTCAGATAGTTTTTGTTAAGAGTGTCTTGGGTTTTCTAGATACTCACGTTTATCAGCACAAGGTGGTGTTCTGTCTTCTCTTCTAGTGTGAACACCAGTCACTTCATAGGCCTGTAAGGAGAGGAGTGGGCGTAATATGCTGTTTTGCCATCTGATCAAATTTGTTTTGGGGCCTACTTTTTTGGAGAGACTGTGGCATTTCCAGATGTTTTTCTCTTAGCATCTGTTACTATGGTCCTATGGTTTTCCTTTCCTCCTGGAATTTGTGGATGTATCCTCTGGGCTGACCAGCCTTGCTGTCTGTCAATCCTTTGTTCTGGAGTAAACCCGGTCTGGTCCTTGCTGTGCAATGATGGTCCGACGACCACTGTTTTAGACCATGTGCCACTATCTATCTTCTGTAGCCAGGTGTGGCTTGTCAGAACTGGTTTGGTGGGACCAGAGTCTGAGAGGGTGCAGCCTGCACAGTGAGCCTGCCCTCACTTTATAGCCTGGGGTGGTTAAACTTAGATTGGAGTCAGCTGCTTGTTCAGTTAGCTTGTCAAGGACAGCTTTTGCAGATCATTCACTCTAATTCCTTAGTCAGATTCCACTCCGTGGGCCAACTGGCCCACGTTTCTGTTTTGCCAGAATGTAACTGGTCCATGTCTAGATTTCCAAACTTGCTTCCATGGCATCTCTTTTCCTGTTGCTCACCGTATCTCCTTTCCCACTCTCCTTAATGGCTCACGAAAGGCTTCTCTGTTTTTACTTCATGTAAGTTCCCTCAGTTTCCATCTTTAATGGCTTCTTCCTGTTTCTCTTCTCTTTCTCTCCTTTCTTAGCCTCGCGTCTTGCTCTCCACCCTGAAGACATTTGAGTCTGTATATGTTGACGGCACTTTCTTCTTAGGTCAAAGAACTAATTTGAGACTTCCTTTCTATTATGTCTTTGCCCTTTCATTGTTTTTCTGTTTCCTTTTTTTTCTTTGGGACTATTTCATTCCCTTTTAAGGTTCCCCATGTGTGTTAGAAATGAGTGGTAGTGAGTGACCCACTCGGTGGCCACAGTTAAGGTCTGCACAGTTGTGGGTTTTGACGTCTGTGGACACCTGCCCGCTGGCCTTGTCATCGGGTCAGACCTGGTGGGCCCCAAGGGAGTGCTGTCCCTGGAGGAATGTGCTTCTTCAGCCTTCCGTCCCTGCCAGGTGTGTGTGCGTGTGTGCATGCTGTGGGTTGTCGGGGATGTGGGTGGCATCGCACCGTGTCCCAGCAGGCTGCCCGGCCTGCACCACTTCCAGGGGTGTGGCCTCATGCCCTTATGCACCGGGATCCGCCCCAGAATGCTTTTGCCTCCATCTCTTGTTAAACATCTCCTTCCATCCTTTAACTTGGAGCTTTCTAGATCCTTGAAGTCTTGGGGCTGTCTTTCTAACAGCACATGCTGGAGTGGGGACTATTTTACCTCAGCCTGACAGTCATAAGTGCATACCTAACTTTCCAGACGGTATCTGGATTGCTTTCTGTTACCTTCATTTGTGCTTTCTAGTCACCCTTTTAAAAAATATTTTTCGGAGCACCTGGGTGGCGGCCAGCCGGTTAAGCGGCCGACTTTGGCTCAGGTCATGATTTCGCGGTCCGTGAGTTCGAGCCCCGCGTCGGGCTCTGTGCTGACAGCTCAGAGCCTGGAACCTGTTTCAGATTCTGTGTCTCCCTCTCTCTGACCCTCGCCCATTCATGCTCTGTCTCTCTCTGTCTCAAAAATAAATGTTAAAAAAAATAAAATAAAAAATATTTTTCATTTCTTTCTCCTGATTTGGAAGTTAGATGTGTCACTTAAGTAGATTTATTTAAAGTCTGTAGTTACTAGTTAGTTATCTCTCTCCCTCCCAGACAGATCCTTCCAGTCCTGGCCCCCCAGCTCTACCATCTCACATTAGTATAGTTAGGCATTTAAATTTCACTCATTTTTATACCAAACTAGATGTAAAAATTTACTTGGTCAGTGTTTATGGGTATTTACCCATGTTCCTCAGTGTCTTTGCTCCCTTTCCTGCTCGTGTCCTTTCTTCCAGTTCAGAGTCCCTGCTCCTTGAGCTGCTGTCACACTGGTGTGGGCTCTGGTGTCCAGTTTCCCCAGCCACTCACTCCCCTAGCAGCCTCTCCCTGCAGGCTTTGGCATTGTCTGCCCGACAGGAGGTGGCATTAGCCGGGTCTGGAGGCACAGCCTCTCCTGCTCTTTCCCAGGCAGCTGTGCCCTGGGCCTCTTCCTGGGGAGCCAGGGGTCCTGGTCCCCTGGACGGGCAGGGCATGAAGGCCACACACGCGAGTGAGCTCCAGCTTCCCAGAATAGCTCTTGAGGGACGAGGACGCCTGGTTTGTGCCCAGAAGCCATGACCCAAGTCAAGCTGGGGGGGGGGAGCTTGCACGCTCGTCCTGATGCCCTCTCTTCCTTGCCCAGCTTTATCACCTTCCGCTCCTGCGCATACCTTGACAAGAAGCACACTATCTTCGGGCGGTAAGAGAAGCTGCTGCTGAGGTCTGGGGTGCGGGTGGGCTTCTTCCCCAGTGGGACCCTCTCACTGCCTTTCCCCCTCGCCTGGCTCCATGCTCATTTGCCCTCATCACCATCACTGCCACGGTCATGGCCATGCAGACCTGCTGGCTGAGAGGAGCTCTAGCCCCCTCTGGCCGGCTGCCCTCCCTGAACTCACCCCCCTCAGGCTCTCCTCTGGATGGTTCCAATTCTCAAGTCTGGTCCATGTTTGTTCTCTGTCCTCTTGTTTTGTGAAGGCCCGGATGGTATTTCCAGTTTCCTGGCTTCATGGTCTGTCACAACCCTCAGCTCAGCTGTCTGTAGCGCCAAAGGCACTAGCATAGAAGCAATGGGTGTGGCTACGTCCCAATAAAACTTTGAACAAGCCAGGTGGCCCACTGGCCCTGCTCTTACCTCTCTCCTCAGCCCCTCCTCCCCGGGCCATGGCCCTCACCCCTATGGGACCTTCTCAGGCCCATCCTCTGCCCTTCTTCCTGGCATGCCACAGGGACTTGGCTTTTGGGGGTTCACTGCCTGCAGCACAGAGTACCCCTTTCCCCCTGCTGCAGGGTTGTTGGGGGCTTTGACACACTGACAGCCATGGAGAACGTGGAGAGTGATCCCAAAACTGACCGCCCTAAGGTATGTACTCAGGGAGAGTAGAGGGACCGCTGCTCAGGCCTGGCATCAGGCAGGTGGCTTAGGAGGGGCCTGCTGCCTTCTGCCGGCCCCTCATTTGCCTCCCTCCGCTGCTAGGAGGAGATCCGCATTGACTCCACCACGGTGTTTGTGGACCCCTACGAGGAGGCTGACGCTCAGGTGAGGGGGCCTCAGCCACCAGGTGGGCAGGGCTTCTGGGGAACTTGCCCAGCCTGAGGAGCTCCGGGCCAGCTGTTGTCCTGTTCCCTCACAGATTGCTGAGGAGCGGAAGAAGACGCAGCTCGAGGAGGTGGCCCCAGAAAGCACAGTGAAAACAAGCCAGCCCAAGCCGGGGAGCCAGGGCCCCCAGACGTACCGCCAGGGGGTGGGCAAGTACATCAACCCGGCAGCCACGTGAGTGGAGCGAGGGCTGTTGTCCCGTTTTGCATGGTGCTCTCCAAGCTTACCAGTGCCCACGAGTCAGAACCCACCAGTGGTGAGGACAAGCAGGGGCCATGGGGGCCACTGCGCAGGCTGGGGATTGAGGACTTGGGGCTGGGGGTACGTGGCCGTGTGACATCACGCTGAGGGGAGCCGTGGGAGGGTGTGGGCCCCCAGCTCCAGGAATTGGTACACAGCAGCTAGAGTGGTTCTTCTCTTTCTAGGAAACGTGTAGCAGAGGAAGAGCCCTCAACCAGTGCAGTTGTCCCTGTAGCCAAGAAAAAACCCAGCCGAGGTTTTGGGGACTTCAGCTCATGGTAGCAGCAGGTCTGTCACTCTGGATCCCTGTAGGGACTCAGGGCTGGGGACCTGTATCCACACCACAGAGTTTTCTGTCCTCCTGACTACAGCTCACTAGAGCTCTTGCTTGTTCCCCTTTCCTGGCCCCTGGGCCTTCCCAACCTTCACTTGGTACAGTGGCCTGGCCCTGTTTCCAGGCCTGAGCCTACCTAGAACCCTCGACCTGGACCACCAGGCGTGGGCTGTGGCCCTTAGACCAGCCTGCAGCACGGGTCTGGGACAGGGAGGAAGGCTGTGTCCTGACTCTGGCCTTCCTCCCTTCCCCACCCCACTTCGGTCATTTTGTCTGAGACTGTTTACTCAGTGTATCACCTGGGACCTGGTTAGAAACAGAGTCTCAGACTTCGGATCTTCTGATCGGGAGACTCTGGGGGCAGGGTTCGGCATCCAAACCTTGGGGGGCCCCTGCTGCCGGTGGCTTGAGGATGCTAGACTAGAGCCTTGACATCAGTTTCTAAAACCTCTTCTGCTGCCTTATACCTGGGCTTACTGAGGCCCACCCAACAAGGACCATGGGTGGTCACAGCTATGTTCTCCCGAGGGCCACACCCAGGACTGCCCACCTCTCCGGCTCAGGACAGGACCAGGACCACACATGGGAGAAGCCAGCCAGCGCCTGCTGTTACCAATGGATGTGCCAAAGGCCGCAGAGAGCTGGTGTGCCCCCTGGCCCCCTGCCTCCCCACATGCTCACTTGACCCCCAGCCCTAGCACCAGAGCTTCTAGGCCAGCCTCACCAGCGTTTCCAGACTTAAAAACCCCTTAACTCTATTTTTCTATAAATGTCTTTTAAAAAACATACTTGCTTGCCTGCCCACCCTTTTTTTTTCATTCCATAGCCTGTGCCAGCCTGGTTTCCATGCTTCTGACCTTGACACGGCTACCTCGGCCTTCCCAAAGTGCCTCTGCAGAAGGGTGGGGACAGCTGCCACCTCCCACTGTCTGTCTCCTTTGGCCCCAAGGCTGTCCACTCCTCACACCCACTCCTAAGGCCTATGGTCTAAAGGTCAGCACAGGCCACCACTCTTTCCAGCTTGTCCTTGGTTCTTCCCCTCACCCAAACTTCAAATTCCAGAACATGCTGGGGGGCTCTTCTTTTTCCATCTCTGATGCTGAACCCCAGGTCTAAGCCCCTTATCTCTCACCTGCATCTGTTCAAGCCCCTTGTGCATATCCACACAGGTCATATCTGTGTCACCCGCCTAAAGCTCATCAGCCTGTGGTCATCCTACTTCAGGCCTGCCACCAGCTTTCCTCTGTGCTGAGAACAAGGCTGAGCCCCACAGGCACCCTGTGCCTCTGCAATCCTTTGCCTGTGACCATAGCTGGAACCAGGGACCTGGGCTCTAGGGAGTGACCTCTCAGCCTCTGCCTTTGGCCCTCATCCCTCTTCATGACCTCCTCACCACTACCCTCCCAATTAGTGAAGGGCTTACACTCCAGTGTTTGTGCCTGAAATGTATTCCAAGAGTCTGGTTCACCCAGGAGGAGAGGGCTGGATGCAGTGACAGCCATGTAAACGCACTTGCAGGCCACTGACTAGTCGCTTGTGGACTCCGGGTACGTGGGGGTGAAGAGGGAGTCCCAGAGGGCTCCTAACCCCTCAGCGTTCAGGAGGGGTGAGCTCAAGTTAGGCGTTCTCGGGCTACGTGCACAAGCCCAACTGGTAGGAGCCCGGTGACACAGAGCTCTAGGAGACAGTGAGCCGCATGGCCCCATATGGGACCGGAGCCGCAGCAGGGAAAGCTCTGTTGCCTTATGCCTGGACTCACTGAGGCCCACCCAGCAAGGACCATGGGTAGTCACAGCCACATTCCCCTGTGGCCCACACCCAGGACTACCTGCCTCTCCACCTCAAGGAACAGGAGGACCCCACATGGGAGAAGCCATGGACAATGAGAACTGTGTGAATCCAGGGCCCCCAGTGCCCACAACAGGAGGTGCTACTGGGAAGGACACATCTGACATTGGAAGCTTTATTTTTGAACCTCACACGGACACAGAGGACAGAGGGCTGGACGCAGAGGCTGAAGGAGGCTTGTGCACGTGAGCTTGACAGTCCTGCTCCAAGGGGCAAACCTTCGGGCTGTTGTCCATTGGTCCGTCCCTCCAGCTGCACCCAGTGACCACATGCACCTGGCCCAAGGCATGGCCAGGCCACTCTGGGCTGCAGATCCACCCAAGAGCCTTTGACAAATGAGGGTTTACATTTCTGTAGGTCATTTTGGAACTTAGTTTTCTAGGTATTAAAACCACTTGGATTTTTTAAGTACCTGGTGAAGTCATCAGGTAAATTAAAGGACTTTTGAAAAAAGATTCCCATTTCTGATTTCGCGTAATATCTGACAGATGCCATCAAGAATAAGCGTTAAGGTATAAAAATACTATATATATATGTATATATAAAACAGCAACAAAACTAAACCACACTTTTAGAGTAGATGTGCTGTGCCAGAGAACACCACATAGTTTAAATGCATTTATGATCCTGGCATCACTTCCCAAACTTCAAGGAAAAAAATATTTTAAATAATTTAAATAAAAGTCACAGGATATTTACTGTTTAGGAATTTAAAAGGGTGGAACAGGGGCGCCTGGGTGGCGCAGTCAGTTAAGCGTCCGACTTCAGCCAGGTCACGATCTCGCGGTCTGTGAGTTCGAGCCCCACGTCAGGCTCTGGGCTGATGGCTCGGAGCCTGGAGCCTGCTTCCGATTCTGTGTCTCCCTCTCTCTGCCCCTCCCCCGTTCATGCTCTGTCTCTCTCTGTCCCAAAAATAAATAAAAAAACGTTGAAAAAAGAAAAAATTAAAAAAAAAAAAAGGGTGGAACATTCCAACACTTTACCAGCACATCTGGTTGTGGTCTTGTGTGTGAATGTCCTTCCCTGAAGTCAGCTCACGGTCTGTTCTTTTGGTTTCAAGAGGAGCTTGGGTTTTTCAGAAGACCAACAAAAAAAGTGGTAAGGGTTTTTGTTGGTATCAATTACCAACAAAATAAAACAAGGCCTCCTAAGACCACTAGTAAAAATGTTTCAATGCCATCACAAAAGACAATACAAAAACCAAAGTGCTCAAATCGAAGGAGCAGTAAACTTGCCCAGAACATATAAAAGCTTTAAATATAAGTTTAGTATATACAAAAATCGGTCAGAAGAACTTGAGAAGATTCTTCAGTTTACGTGGAGATCTTGCGGAGAAGTGCTCGGGAGCCCTGCCCTCAGCACCCCCAGGACCCCCATTTCCCTCATCCTCTTGGAGCCTCAGACACAGCACTGAGGCTCATGGAGGCACCAAGGCAAGAAGGGAGGTGTCCGTTTAGGTGAAGTTTTCAAAGAGGAGTACTCCTCAACGAAGGCGTCTTTCTGTCCTTTCAAAGTTGCCACTAAGGACCAAAGCTGCAGGTGACCATGCTTCACATGCCAGCTCAAGTGCGGCGTCTTCAGGTTTCTGACCGTGGCAATGAGTGTGCCATGCGTGCAGGACTGTGCCCTGGGAGCCTGAAGGCTGTATAGCTGCACATGAACTCAAACACGGGGCTGCTCTGGGACAACCTACATCGGGGGGGGGGGGGGGAGGGCGGGGGGGGCACGCCAGCTCAGGAAGCAGCAGCCTGCTGGAGCACCTGTACACGCAGAGGCCTACGCGGCTGTACAGAGATCTGCCTCCGATACTTGGAGACATGCGTATACACTAGCTCGCACTCCAGTGCCCTCACCCACAGCAAGGCAGCGCCATTTCCCCATGTTCCAAGGCTTAACCCGAGAGATGGTGCCAAAAGGGAAACTAGGTGAGCAGCTGTGCCAAAACCACCCAGGGGGGCCATGGGCTCTGGGGCTCAGGAGGGCTGGAAGGAGGAAAGGGACCTCCCACTGGACTGGAAGCCGTTCTCAGCCTTCCCAGCCAGCTCACATTTGCCACGGGGCTGACCTTGTCTTTCAGACATGGGCCCGGCAGAGAAATCTCTGGGCATGCTGCCCTTCTCTCTCCCTGCCTCCCTGAGCCCTCTCTTCCTGCCCCCACCCCCAGCAATGGGGGCTCAGGGGTCTCCAGCTACACTGGAGGCCCCACCAGACCCCTGGAGCAGCTGGCCAGGCCTAGCAGCTGGAGTCAGGCTCAAACACTGAAAAACAGAACTTATTTGGGAATGATTTTTGACCTCCATGCTCTGAACATTGGCCAAAATTCTGCACAGTGCCCTCTCCCTGCAGAGGCACAGGTGGATGGTTGAGACACAGGACTTAGAAGACTGCCCAGATCCCTTCTGTATCAGTTCAAGGGACAGAACCAGTGGGGCACAGGAGACCCATATTCATTTACAAAGTTTAAATAGGTCTTAGAACTTTAACCTTTCCTGAAAAAAATGTTAAAACAATCTCCCAAATCTCAAGTTTGGAAGTTTATCCTGATCGTTCTGGCCTCTTTCATATGCAAAAGTAATTATTTTTCTTCAAGTACATCAGAGTAGAAAAGGAAATCCGATTTTACTCCGTCCAGTGTGTTAAACTCTAACTCTGTGGACCACCCACCCTCAGCAACTGATGCAGAAGCCCCACTGCCAGGGCCCTGCCGGACTGCAGCCTAAATAGCGTGCCCCTGCAGACCCCTGGAATAGTCTTTGCTAATGCTTGCTTTCTAGATAGGGAAGCTGTTGGCTTAAATAAACAAGATGTTCCATTAGGCATATTTCTCTATTTATAGCTTATCTAAAATGTAATCAGTGGTGTCTTCTGTTTTTGAGCAAAGCTTAAAAAAGAAAAAGGTCCCTTGGCATATAGATTCATTGGCTGCTTCTGGAAGATTCTTAAATGAGCACTATGCCTTAACAGTTCATCTGCAAGAGGAACAGTCCATTTGTAGTTTCACGAATTAGGGGAAAAAAGTGGGCTATAGTAGTACCCTCATTCCAAAAGAGAGGAATGAACTTATTCTCTAAAAAGACCCTAACCCTGTAGTCCACAGAAATTCAGTTTGGTTTTCTATCAAACGTGAAAGAGCACAACCAAACTCTATTGTAAAGGCATAGGTTAAAAGAAGGTATTAACTAGACGGGTAAGTCATCAGTTGGTTAATTCTCTGGAACTTGAGAAGAAAAGGTCATTGAAACATTTCGGAAACAGCCATGTACATGAACAGGACAGAGGCTGAGGGGACACCTTACCACCAGAACAGCTGGGAGAGGCCAGCCTACAAAGTTCAAAGTTCAAGAAATACTGTCATCCAGGATGCTCCTAGGTTTCCGTTACATTTACAGTTTCTTTCACAAAATAGGATTCAGAAGAGAACAAAGTTTTCACTTTACTCCCAACCATTGTCTTTGATCATGTGGGCAAGCTCAATAATAAATTTTCCTTCCTTATATTTCTGACTGCTCTCAAAGGCATGTTCCTTGAAAAAGAAAAAAAAAGTAGAAAGGTCTCAGGGCAGAATCGATTTCACTTTGGCTTCACTGCACGCTTGGTAAAGAAAATAAGTGGATGGTATTAAATCTCCCCAGGTGATCTGTGTGCAGTACTGACCAGGGCTGGGGCGGGGGGGCAGGGTCTGTCTCGGTGACAAGCACACCTAGACCAGGACAGGCCACTCCTACTCGTTGTGAAGTTGCCGATAAACTCACAGGGAAAGGCTAATTCAAATTTGCTATCTGGGAGGCCGAGGAGCCAGAGCCTCCTTGCAGGGACTTTGGGTAAGGGGCAAGTGAAGGCAACTATGCCAAGTGCCCTGGAGGTCATTCAAGACGTCGGAAGAAGAGAAGGCCCTTGGGGGGGCAGTGAGAGTGGAGCGGAACGGGCTGGGGGTGTGTGCAGGCCTCACCAAGCCCATCTCCATGTGTGATTGGGGAATGCAGAGAATAGGAACAATCGGGAATTACAGAAAGAGGGAGAGCAGCTGGCCCTGACCAAGATGACCAGAATCGCTGCAGAAGAGCACATCATGAAGGCAGGTGCCAGCCACACCCAGACACGCCTCTCAGATGCCAGAGCCCAGGGTGGACGTGCACTCAATGGCCACGGGGCACCAGGTGTGCGGGCCAGAGGGACAAATCTGGAAGTTGAAAGGAGGGGTGGGGAAAACGGGAGCAGGGAGTGTGGGGGAGCAGAAGCTGCCCATAGGCCAAACCTCTGATGGGCAGGGGGAGGCCAGGCCTCAGTGGGCACGGCGGAAACTTCTGAGCACCACAGACGGTTCTGCTTGACATCGCTACTGCTAAGTAATGTCAGCAGCCACCGCAGGCCTGGCCAGTCGGCGAGCATCCCCCAGACAGGTGGGACCCTCCCCTCATTCCAGGGGCCCCTCAGGGGCCTAGGTCTGCAGGGTGGGACTGTGAGGCATGGCTGTCACCCCTGCCCTGGGAGCGCAGGTGTGGGCAGGTGTGCCTATGTGATTACGTCTATCTTTAGTTGGCTCAGAATTTCTATTTTAAAACATGGATTGACACTTCCAGGGGGAGGGCTTACTCCTTCGCGAATTTTGTGTCTGTTAGTAATGTGTTTTATCTGGTAATCTGTGCAGTGTCCAAGAGGTTGGAATAGACAGTTACTTACATATTTCCACCCGAGCGTGGTTTTGCAGTTTTCACAGTAGATGTCTGCGACCGCGTGCAGGCCAGTAAGAAGGACCCTCTCCTCAGCGGGGCCACAGCCCACATTCACCCTACAGGGGAGGAGGCAGGAAATCGCTGGAGACCAGAGCATTTCCCCTGGCTCCCGCCTCAGGTGGTTATTTCTCCAGCTAGCTGGTTACCAAAGGCACCAGTGTTTCTTCTTAATGCCCCACCTTCCCGCCCCCTGCCCACCACCACCTTGTATGAGAAGGAACAACTGTTCATTTCCCCAGGAGAATTCCAAGATGGGCCAGGTTCCTAGGGAGGTGACAGTTCTGTGGTGCATAGCGCAGTAAAATTCAAACCCACCACAAATGGGGCACAGACCACACCACATGTGGGAGCTAGTTCCTCAGGTAAGAGCACACTCTTCCCTGAAACTCTGACTGGAGGGTACAATTCTTTAAGATCACTTAAAAACACTTGACCTGGGGTGCTTGAGTGGCTCAGTTGGTTAAGCGTCCAACTTTCGGTTTTGGCTCAGGTCATGATCCCAAGGTTGTGGGATCAAGCCCCATGACAGGCTCCGTGCCGAGTGTAGGGCCTGCTTAAGATTCTCTCTTCTCTCCCTCTCCCTGGCTCTTACGCACCCTCTCGCTCTCAAAATAAAAAAAAATAAAAAGGGGAGCCTGGGTGGCTCAGTTGGTTAAGCATCCGACTTCGGCTCAGGTCATGATCTCCCAGTTCGTGAGTTCAAGCCCTGCGTTAGGCTCTGTGCTGACAGCTCAGAGCCTGGAGCCTGCCTCAGATTCTGTGTTTCCCTCTCTTTCCACCCCTCCCTCACTTGCACTCTCTTTCAAAATTAACATTAAAAAAATTTTTTTAATGAAAATAAAAATAATTTTTAAAAAACCCTCTGGTCATTCTAGCCTTTGAGTAATTGTTTGCACGGATGTACAGAAGCAATAAATGTAATGTGACCATGAACACAGCAGGTCCACAGGCCAACGGCAGTGGTACTCACACAGAATTGAAGAGGTAGGCTCGTCCCTGACTTCCCTGAAAAGACTGCAAAGAAGAAAAAGCTGTCACATAGCTGTTGTGGTAAGATGAAAAGGGATAGTGAGTTTTGCATTTTGGAATAAAGGTGGAGATACTTTTTCAGGTCATGGCCTCAACGTGAGTGGAGGGCCAAGCTGAGGAACGGCTACCACAGGCCTCTGGGGCTCTGGACCCCACACAGGACCCGGGAGTCACAGTGCTCCCAGACCCTGGACAGACATTTCACCGGAGCAAGACCTGTGTGGTAAGCCACTGTGACTTGGGGGCTTTTTGTTACTGTGGTATAACCTAGCTTGAGGCTACCAGTGTTTTGACTGAGTTACATAGCTTTTAGGGGTGCCTGGGTGGCTGAGTCCGTTGGGCAACTGACTCTTGGTTTTGACACAGGTCATGATCTCACAGTTTGTGAGTTTGAGCTCTGCATGGGGGACGGGGAGAGGGGGTGGTGCTGTGCGTTGATAGCACGAAGCCTATTTGGGATTCTCTCTCTCCCTTTCTCTGTCCCTCCCCTACTTGCTCACATGTGTGTTCTCTCTCCCAAAATAAATAAACTTAAAAAAAAAAAAAAAAGAAAGAAATATACAGCTTTCAGATTAAGAAGAGTTTTCAAGTGGTTTTCTAGAATAAGGAATATTACATCATGGCCAATTTAACAAATAATCATCTCATAGGCTTTCCTGCACATCCTTATCAGCCTTCAATTCGGTAGACCAATTTTCCTAATTCTCGCACCTACTCTGCAAATCCTTACTTGTTTAAACAGGGTTTGGATCAGTGATATGGTCAGATCTGAGGTTCGGGTTTAGATAGAAGTCAGACTAGAGTGCGGGCCTACAAACTTCCGTAAACGAGGCCAGCTGATAAATATTTTAGGCTTTGGGGGCCACGCAGCCTCTGTTGCAACTACTCTGGCATGATACATAAATAGACGAACATGGCTGTGATCCAATAATACTTCACAGAAAACAGGTGGTGTGCCAGATGTGGGCCACAGATAAAATCAGAGCCTTCTAACAACTAGACCTGCCTGTACCAGGAATAGCTCCCCTGGACCAAGGCATTGCTTACTAGTGACAAAGATGGCCCCAGAGGCTCGTGAACACCTGTCAAGACAATAATTCTGTCCTCATATGAACTGGATTCTGCTCTACATGGTAACTTACGGACTAACAATGTATGGAAGGAAAAGCAGCAGTTTCCTGTATCACCAGCTGAAATGCAAGGTCTGATGCAGACTGTGTGCTTGGTGCATTTAGGTTCTCAGCATGACTTTCATCCTGAGATACTCAGTTAAGGTCACGGCTGTTTCCACCTAGCAGGTCTCTACTTTCAATGTAATTTAAAAAACAGTCTTTCGGGCTTGTTGAAAGAAGCATCCCAAATTCCTTTTGGCCCACCCCATGATGGAGCCTCCAGCATGCTTCAGAACCAACACCGTGATGATGCCAACAAACACCTATGCCTTCTGAGATGGCATGGCTCAGGGAGGTCACCAAGCCACACAGCCCCATCTGACGGTCACAGAGTGGCTCTGCCTTCCACAAACTCAGACACTGTGACACACACGGAGCCTGCCTTGGAAGGCACCCAAGAAACCAGGAACCGAGGCCCTCGCATTTCTGACTTGAATCTTCTGAATGGACAAAGGAGCCACAGCAGCAAGAGCACAGGAACTCTCTGCCTCGTTTCACGGTGTTTATTTTAGATGATAAACAGAAATGAGACAACCATTCATTATCACCTAGCTAAAACACAAGTAGGCAAGCGATCTTCCTACTGACTAAAGTGTGAAGCTTAAGCAGGGATTCCTGAAAGGCCCAACTTCCTGACTTTGTTTTTGAAGGAGCATGAGGTTCACGTAGCCCAAGAAGGCAAACCTGTGAGGATGGGGGGATGTGGTGGTGACCCGCAAGGATGGGCAGGAGAGAACGGTCACAACTTCCCACCTACTACATTTGAATCGTTTTACGTGTTCACAAGTGGTTGATTATAGACCTCAGATGCTGCTAAAAAAGGGTCCAACTTAATAATAAGGAATTGGGCTGTTCTTTTCTCATCTACCAGGCTGCTCCCGGTCCTACACAGAGTGCCCAGGGCAGCTGCTGTGGCCCTGTTCAGAGTGTCCGTCCTGACGATTTTTCTAAAAGATCCTCTCTTCGGGGCGCCCGGTTGGCTCAGTTGGTTAAACGTCCAACTCTTGATTTCGGCTTAGGTCATGATCTCACAGTTTTGCGTAATCTGTGCTTATAGCACGATAGCACTTACAGCATGATCTGCACTTACATCACAGAACCTGCTTGGCATTCTCGCTCTCAAAATAAATAAAACATAAAAAAAAAAATCCTCTTTCCCCCATTCCTCTATGATAGGCTGTTTTCTCCTTAAGCATTCTGAGTTTTTAAAATTTCTTAATTCCCTTATTATTAAACTCTTCCCACAGATTTGCTAGACTTCCTTTGTTCCTTTGATGTGTTTTGGTTTTACATTAACTTTACTGCTCTGACAAACTAACCTACTCCTCTTGCTTTTTGTGATTTTCTGTCCCTCCAAAACCCACCCACTGCACAAACACCACGACCAACACACTAAGCACACCAACATCACAGTGCAGTCACACTCCACCATGCATGAAACTTTCATCAATGCCGCCCAGGAGTCTCTACACTTCCAGGACACAACAGACCCACAAAGTCACACGATGGTTAAATGTTTGTCTATGAATTAGACATCTGATCATCCTCAGGGGGATCTCATCATTTTCTGGGCACAAACAACTTGCCTTAGAGATCAGCTCATCATGATTGGCCAGGTGGGCTCTGCAGTGGACACAGCTGTACGTTCGGTGACAGTTTGGCAGATAAGCTTGGAAAGTTTTGGATTTTGTCATCTTCACCATCTCGGCAGGGCACTCCTCGCTCAGCTCAGGGCTGGCACCGGAAGAACCGCGGCTCTGCTGGGCTCTCTGACAAAAGAGACACTGAAATATGCATGCAAGAGCCGTTGTTGTTCGGAGGGCGTGTGGCACTGTCCACACAGCTGGGACGAGAGAAAAATGTCACAACCTGTCAATGAATCAAGACAAAGTAGTGGGTTATGGAGGGAACAAAATACGTCAAGGAGGCACGTTCAGGAGGTATGTGTTTTGAGGAATAGGGTGGGGGGGCCAGAACTGGAAGATCTAATTCTTTAATATTATACATAAAGAATACTAATACCTCGGGGCACCTAGGTGGCTCGGTCAGTTAAGCTTCTGACTTCGGCTTAGGTCATGATCTCATGGTTTGTGGGTTCAAGTCCCATGTCAGGCTCTATGCTAACAGCTCAGAGCCTGGAGCCTGCTTTAGATTCTATATCTCCCTCTCTCTGCCCTTCCTCTGCTCATGCTCTGTCTCAAAATGAATAAAAATTAAAAAAAAAAATTACATGAGTCCAGAAATAAACCCTTGTGTAGGGTCAAATGATTTTAAACAAGGGTGCTATGATTCATTAGGGAAAGGGCAGTTTTTTCAGCAAGTGGTTCTGGGAAAACTAGATACTCACATGCAAAAGAATGAAGTTAGACCCTTATTTAACACCGCATACAAAAACTGACTCAAAAAATGGATGCCTGGGTGGCATAGTCGGTTAAGTGTCTTTGGTTTGGGTCATGATCTTATGGTTCTCGAGTTTAAGGCCTGCATTGGGCTCCCTGCTGTCAGCATGGGGCCCACTTCAAATCCTCTGTCACCACCCCCCCACACACACATCTCCCCTACTTGCTGCTTCTCAAAACAACAGTGAAAAAAATTAACTCAGGATGGATCAAAGACCTAAATGTATGAATGGAAACTATAAAACTCCTAGAAGAAAATATAGGGGAAAACGCTTACAATATTGATGTGGCTTGATTTCTTGAAAAGGACAGTAAAAGCTCAGAAAAATATTTAGATTTATAGAAGGTAAAGTGGGAGAAAAATGGGGCAGAGCACCTGTAGAACACCAAGAAAAGGAAATAAAGGTCTTAGAAGTATCCAGAAGGAGAGGGAAAACTACCTTTCAACAGAACAACTTCCCAAGTAAAATAACAGAATCCAGAGGGTAGTCAGGAAAGGTAACTTTAAGGTCCTGAAAGATAATATCTGGCTATTCCAGAGTTCTATATCCAGTGAAAATATCTTTCAAGAATTCCAGAATGACATTTTCAGAAAACTATAAAGGTTGACTTCAGCAAAATACCACTAAAGGAAGTACAAGGATGTGTGTGCTTCAGACAGAAGAAAAACAATACTACCTAAACGTCAGAGTCTAAAAAAAGGAATGGTGAATAAAGAAGATGGTAAATAGGTGAGTAAAAGAACAGCAGTGTTGTTTTGTACAGCTTTAAAAAGATAGGACGGTAGGTGCGCCTGGGTGGCTCAGTCGGCTGAGCATCCAACTCTTGATTTCAGCTTAAGTCATAATCTCAGTTGTAGGATCAAGCCCCAAATCAAGCTAAATGGTAGTTTAAGGTTTCAGACTGGATAGAAGACAAAATTCATCTAAGATGCAATTTACAAGAGACATATATTTTTTTAAGTTATTTATTTTGAAAGAGAGTGCAAGTGGGGGAGGGGCAGAGAAAGAGACACAGAGAGAGACTCAGAATCCGAAGCAGGCTCCAGGCTCAGAGCTGTCAGCACAGAGCCTGACGTGGGGCTCGAACTCACAAACTGTGAGATCATGACCCGAGCTGAAGTCAGACACTTAACTGACTGAGCCACCCTGGCGCCCCTACAAGAGACATATCTTAAAATAAGGACACAGAATGGTTGAAAGATGAAGCTAGAACCTGGGTGATGGCAACACAGACATACAGTTTATAATTATTTGCTAACAATATATTTGTTTTATGTATTAAAAAAAATTTTTTTTAATGTTTAGAGAGAGAGAGGGAGACAGAGAGACAGAGCATGAGTGGGTGAGGGGCAGAGAAAGGAAGACACAGAATCCAAAGCAGGCTCAAGGCTCTGAACTGCCAGCACAAAGCCTGACACGGGGCTCGAACCCATGAACTGTGAGATAATGACCTGAGCGAAGTCAGGTCCTTAAGCCACTCATGTGCCCCTGTTTTGTGTATTTATTATATGCATGTGATTCACAATAAAGTAGCTAAAACAGCAAAAGGACAGGGCACCTGGCTGACTCAGTCTGTAGAGCATGCAACTCTTGATCTTAGGGTTGTGGGATCCAGCCCTGTGTTGGGTGTAGAGATTACTTAAAAAAAAAATAAAGCAGTAAAACCTGAAATCATTGTTGCACTATATGCCAACTAACTTGGAAGTAAATTAAAAAAATAAAAATTAAAAAAAAGTGTAAATCTGACTACTTAATAACATAGCCTCAAAATATATAAATCAAACATTTATAGAACCGTAAGGAGAAACAGATAAATCTTTAATCACAGTAGGATTACTGATTATAGTATATAAAGCATAAACATGGTATACTTATTACATATGTATAGTACACTTAATATACAGCATATATAGTATAAATATACTATTTTATTCTTTTCAGTGACTGGCAGAGCAAACACAAATGAATACAGACACAGAAGATGTGCATGATGTGAGGGACCAACTAGACATAAAAGACATGGAGAAAACTGTATCTAAGAACTTCAGAATCCACATTCATTTAAAGCACACAAACATTCAGAAAAGTCAAACACACAAGTCTCAACCAACTTCCAAGGATTGAAAACACAATATATTCTCTGACCACAAAACACTAAATTTAGATATCAATAAGAAAATACCACAAGAGAAAATTTTCATATGCTTAGAAATTCAGAAATGTACTACTTTCTACACAAATAAATGGAAAGATATTCTGTGCTCATGGACTGGAAGAATATTGTTAAAATGCTCATACTACCCAAAGCAATCCATAGATTCAATGCAATCCCAAACAAAATACCAATGGCATTTTTCAGAGAACTAGAACAAAGAATCCTAAAATTTGTATAAAACCACAAAAGATCCCGAACAGCCAAAGCAATCTTGAAAAAGAAGAACAAAGTTGGAGGATCACAGTCCTTAATTTCAAACTATACTACAAATGAACAGTAATCAAAACAGTATGGTACTGGCACAAAAACAGACACATAGGGGTGCCTGGGTGGCTCAGTCGGTTTAGCTTCCCACTTCAGTTCAGGTGTGATATCGCAGTTCATGAGTTCGAGCCCCACGTTGGGCTCTGTGCTGACAGCTCAGAGCCTGGAGCCTGCTTCAGATTCTGTATCTCCCTCTCTCCCTGCCCCTCCCCTGCTCACATTCTCTCTCTCAAAAATGAACATTAAAAAGATTAAATTTAAAAATATAGATTAAAAAATACAAAAAATAAATAAATAAAAACAGACACACAGATCAATGGAATGAATCAAGAGCCCAGAAAAAAACCTCACACACACAGTCAATTAATTTATGACAAGGGAGGCAAGAATATACAATAAATGGTCTTTGGGAAAACTGTAGGCAGCTACATGCAAAAAAATGAAACTGGATCACTGTCTTACATCATACACAAAAATAAATTCAAAATGGATTAAAGACTTGAATGTAAGACCAGAAAACAACAGACTCTTCGAAGAAACCAGGGACAGTAAGCTTTTTAACATCATTCTTAGCAAAATGTATTTTGGACCAGTCTCCTTAGGCAAGGGCAATAAAAGTTAAAATAAACAAATAGGATTACATCAAACTGGAAAGCTTTTCCACAGCAAAGGAAACCATCAACAAAAGGCCACCCAGGCAATGGGAGAAGATATCTACAAATCATACATCTGATAAAGGGTTAATAACCAAAATATATAAAGGACTTACACAACTTAAAAATAAACAACCTGATTAAAAATGGGCAGGAGAGGGGGGCGCCTTGGTGGCTCAGTCAGTTAAACATCCGACTTCGGCTCAGGTCATGATCTCATTGTAAGTTTGAGCCCTGCATCAGGCTCTGTGCTGACAGCTCAGAGCCTGGCCTGCTTCAGGTTCTGTGTCTCTCTCTCTGTACCTCCCCTGCTCATGCTCTGTCACTCTGTCTCTCTCTCAAAAAAGAAATAAACATTTAAAACATTAAAAAAACATGGGCAAAGAGGGCACTTGGCTGGCTCAGTCGGTGGAGCATGCAACTCTTCATCTCAGGGTCATGAGTTTGAGTCCCATGCTGATTATGGAGCCTACTTAAAAAAATGGGCAGAGGACGTTAATAGACATTCTTCAAAAGAAGACATACAAATGGCCACCAGACACGTGAAAAGCTACTCAACATCACTCACTCATCATCAGGGAAATACAAATCAAAACTATAAGAAGCTATCACCTCACCCCTGTCAGACTGGCTATTATCAACAAGACAAAAAATTAACAAGTGTTGGTGAGGATGTGGAGAAAAGGGAAGCAATGGAAGCAGCCCAATTGTCCATCGACAGATGAATGGATAAAGAAGATGTGGTGTATATACACAATGGAATACTACACAGCCATAAAAAGAATAAAATCTTACCATCTCACCATGAAATCTTACATGGATCAACATCAACAGTACTACACTAGGTGAAATAAGTCAGACAGAGAAAGACCAATACCATACAATCTCACTTATATCTAAACAAAAAAACAAAAGAAGAAACAAAAACAGACTCACAGATCCAGAAAACAAATGGTTGGTTACCAGAGGGGGCAGGCATTGGGGGAATGGGCAAAACAGGTCAAGGGGATTAAGAGGTAGGAACCTCCACTTAGAAAATAAAGATGTCATGGGGATGTAATGTACAGATAGAGAATATAGTCAGTAATTCTGTAATAACTTTGAATGGGGACAGAGGATAGCTAGATTTATGGTGGGGATCATTTCATAATATATAAAATTATCCAGTCCATATGATTTACACCTGAAGCCACTAAGATATTTATTGTATGTCAATTATACTGATTTTTTTTTAAAAGTATAATCCAAAGAGAAAAAAAAGGAACATATTTCTTTACACCCATGGGTCTAAGGACAATGAAAATTAGAAGATATTTTGAATTAAACAATAAGTACTTCCTAGTATTTACAAGGAAACATAAAATTTTCTAGAAGGTAGATTAGAAAATAAGACAGGTGGAATTAATGAGCTACACACCCATCTTTCAGATGTTAGAAAAGTGACAGAGAAACCTAAAGAAAATATATGGAAATAGTAAAAAATTCAATGCAACAGACAAGAAAAACATGGATATACAAGGATCAATGAAGCCAAAAGTTTGTTGTCAGAAAGACTAATAAAACTGATAAAGCTTTGTTCCAATGATTGGAGGGAAGGTGGGGAGTGGGGGAGAGATCAGATCAAAGCAATAACCTGGCAGAAATAGAAATGGAATATCACTTTCTTTGAGATTTATGGATGTTGTGATCAATTTAATATATTTGAAAATGCAAACCACACACATAAATTCCTGGAAGAAATACAACTGAAAAATAGGACTCAGGAAGAAAAGAGCAAACCTGAATTCAGATCTGATTAACATTAGTGAAATCAAAGTGAACACAGCTAGCTTAACTTGATACTAAACCTTGACCAGGGCAGTGAAAGAATAAAATTCACTATAATTTTCTTCTCATAAGCCAAAATGCAAACATCCTAAATCATACTACCAAACAGAATCAAATACTATTTTAAAAGGATAATAAAATACAATTAGGTTGACTTTATCACAAGAATACAAAATCATTTAACGTTAGAAAATTTAGTTAATAAAATGTACTGCCTATGGTTCCCTCAATCTGTTTATCTCAATAGATGCAGAGAAAGCATTTGACAAAATTTAACATCCATTAGCAATTTTAACATTCCATGAAGACTAAGGGACATCAGGGAACTTCCTTATCTGTTAATTTTATTGGTATCTGTTATAGATAGATTTTATAGATATCTGTTAAGATACCTATAAAGATGAAACAACCCACAGTGAACATCATGTTCAATGGTCAGACTTAGAAAACATTCTTTTTGAGATCAGGAATGAACCTCCATATCACCACTTTCATTCAGCACTTCCAGAAATCCCAGCCAGCTGGGGAAGGCAAGGCAAGAAGGCATAAAGATTAGAATGGAAAATATACACTTCTACAACAGTGTAACAACACAAAGTAAGAATAAATTCAAAGATCTGAAACACCTTTACAGAAAATAGTATACAACTTTGAGAGACAATGAGGAATATCTTAATAAATGGAGAGATACACCAAGATCAGGACTGGAAGATATTATAAACATATGAATTCTCCTCAAAGTAATTTTTATTATTTTCAAAGTTGTATTTATTTTGAGAGCGCACACACACATGCAAGCGGGGAAGGGGCAGAGGGAGGGGTGGAGAGAATCCCAAGCAGGCTCAGTGCTGTCAGCGCAGAGCCCAAAGTGGGGCTTGATCCCACGAACCAGGAGATCATGACCTGGGCCAAAGCCAAGAGTTGGATGCTCAATCTACTAAGCCACCCAGGCCATAGGCACCCCTATTTTTTTTTTTTTAATTAAGTAGGCTTCACACCCAGCACAGAGCCCAGTGCGGGGCTTAAACTCACGACCCTGAGATCAAGACCTGAGTGAAGATCAAGAGTCAGATGCCTAACCGACTGAGCCATCCAGATGCCCCAAAGTAATTTTTAAATTAAATCCAATTCAAATAAAAATCGAGGAAGATGTGTTGAGGGGTGTGTGTGTGTGTGTGTGTGTGTGTGTGTGTGTGTGTGTGTGTGCGTGCACACACATATGCAAGCCAGGGAGCCAGCAAGAGAGATGTAATTTTAAAACTTCTCCTAGAAGTGCCTGTAGGGGAGGGAAAAGTTTTCTCAACCCTCTTGGGGTCCCTGGCTGGGTCTAAAAATTAAACTGGCAAAAACAGATTAGCAGGAGAAAAGCACACAAATTTTATTGAATGCTTACATGTACCTGGGAGCCTTCACAGAAGAATGAAGACCCAAAGAAGTAGCGGAGCAGGGAGCTTTTCTACGTTTTAGACAAAGAAACCACTTATTTGTGAAGAACTGACAAGGCAGAGGGGTTCGGGCTAGGGGCAGACCATGGTGAAGAAATAATTAGGAAGGTGGGGTAGGTTTAACAAGGTTTGTTTACACAGAATTCTTTGCCCCAAATTCCTGGTCTCTGGTGGTAAGAATTTCCATTCTCTTGGTACAGAAGGGCACCTTTCACATGGGAGTTTAATGACCTGTTTCAGGGAATAAAGGCAAAGGGGGAGGTCAGAGTGACCTTCCTCCTCCTGCCATTTTCTCAAATTCCTCCAGCTTAAGATATTCAATATGGTGACATATTTTAGGGTAGTACACCCTGAGCCCCATCATGTCAAAGGTCAAATAGTGAAGACAAGGAGCTCCTGGGTGGCTCAGCAGGTTGAGGGTCTGACTTCAGCTCAGGTCATGATCTTTCAGTTCATGAGTTTGAGCCCCGTGTTGAGCTCTGTGCTGACAGCCCACTTCAGATCCTATGTCCCCCTTTCTCTCTGCCTCTCCCCTGTTCGTGCTCTTGCTGCTCTCTCTCAAAAATAAATATTAAAAAAAAAAAAAGCTTAAAACTAGTGAGGACACTTGGACCCTCTTAAAGAGCATAAAGGAAGCATGTACTCTACCGGAGTCTGCCAGAGAGCAAGTCCTACCATTTTCTTCCTTCCTTTCTTCTTTTTTTAATGTTTATTTTTGAGTGCGAGACACAGGGTGTGAGTGGGAGAGGGGCAGAGAGAGAGACACACACAGTCTTGAAGTGGGCTCCAGGCTCTGAGCCACCCAGTTGCCCCAAGTCCTGCCATTTTCCATGGTCATCAAGGCACAGGACAGGAAAACAGGTCAATATGACCCGAAAGAGAGCCCAGAAACAGACCTATTCATAGATGAACACCAGATATAGCAAAGTGGTATTACACCTCACTGAGAAAGAGAGGTTTCCAAAAATGGTGCTGGACATTACAGATACCCATCTACAGGAAAAGAAAAAGCTGGATCCTATTTTATACCATAAACAAAAATTAATGGTTCATCCCATTTCCCAACAGAGAAACTCAACTACAAGAATATTGTGGGGGCACCTGGGTGCTCAGTTGGTTAAGCGTCTGACTCTTGATTTAGGCTCAGGTCACGATCTCACAGTTTGTGAGACTGAGCCCCTTGTCCGGTTCTGTACTGACAGCGTGGAGCCTGCTTGTGATTCTCTTTCTCCCTCTCTGTCTGCCCCTCCCCTGCTTGTGCCCTCCCGCACTCGCTCGCTCTTGCTCTCAAAATAAATAAAAAATAAACATTAAATAAAAAAAGAATATTGTGAAGGAAATTTCCACACAAGAAACACACATCCACACCTACACATCTATCCTCCAAAATGAAGCTCCATTTCTTTCTCCAAAATATGGTCTTCTCAACCAAGTGTAAAGGTAGTTCTGAAGAAGTCTGATTATATGAGATATTCCAGATCAGTGATTCCTCAAACTTTCACTTTTTCACGATATCACATTAGTCCCAATACATTTTATCAGGTTTTTTCGGTTGCCCCAAACTACTGGACACTCTATGAATTTGAACCCTGGCATCCCTTCCATCTTTGAGGGAGGTCACAGAGGTGAGTGTCAATTCAGATACCACCTGCACCGGCCCAGCTCCATCTCCTGTGTCCCCACCCAATGTCCCACACTGGCCACATAGACGAAGTCGATCCAAACACACACACATGCCCCACCCATCAGTAATGACGAATAAGGAAGGAATGAACCTGTTCTGACTTATTTTTTTTAAGTAGGCTCCACACCTGAACTCACAACCCTGAGATCAAGAGTCACATGCTCTACCAACTAAGCCAGCCAGGTGCTTCCTGACTTTATTTCTTACCGAACTCATGTTGAATCTGTTTCAATATCTTCACCTGAGTTTTCTCTTTTTATTGAAAGGAGGCTTAAGTTTTGTCCCTTCTTTCCTTTCTTCAGACTCCCTCTGATTCTAAAAGATGCCAAAAGCACACAGTGAAGAGGCCAAGAAACAGGAATCTCAGATTATTCACAAGCTAGCTGGTCAGGTATTTGGAGTCTTGTCCCTTTAGTGGCCGAAACACTGTTCCCCATGACTGGAGAACTACAGAAACTGCCCTCCAGCCTTGAAACAAGTGATTTCAGGGCGACTGGCTGGCTCAGTGGGCAGAGCATGTGACTCTTTGATCTCGGGGTCATGAGTTTGAGCCCCACGTCAGGGGGTAGAGTTTACCTGAAAACAAAAAAGTGATTTCACTTTTATTCATAAGAACGGAGGAAACCTCTCACTTTTAGCTCGCGTGCAATTCCCTCTGTATGGGACAACACCTTTCAAAGTGGCAAATTGCCAAGGGTTTTCTGTTTATTTTCTGCTCGATGGCATGGATGTGTGCCATTCCACTGCGAGCCTCCACTGGACGGCCCCCGCCCCAGGTGTCCTCTACCTGAGGAGCTGCCAGCGTCCAGAAGGTCTGCCTCTGTGGAACGGCCCTGTCACCTTTACTGAGCCTTGTCCATGCTCAGCACTCATGGCCAACCTTTGAAAGGCAGGAGTGTGGGGGTGCCTGGGTGGTTCAGTTGGTTGAGTGTCTGACTTCGGCTCAGGTCATGATCTCACAATTCGTGGGTTCGAGCCCCACATCAGGCTCTGTGCTGACAGCTTAGAGCCTGCAGCCTGCTTCAGATTCTGTGTCTCCCTCTCTCTCTGCCCCTCCCCCGCTCATGCTCTGTCTCAAAAATAAATAAAGCATTTTAAAAATTTTATTAAAAAAAAAAAAAAGCAGGAGTGTGTCTCATACACACACATTTTACCATTTTGTCCTGACCTCCACCCCTGTCACCATCCCTTCAAAGGGTGTCCTGGCAGAGAAACAGCCAGGCCTGGATTCATGGTCACTGAGGGGTATGTCACACTGTTTTCAGTTGGCTTTTAAACTGGATATCCAGGGGTGCCTGGGTGGCTCAGCTGGTTAAGCATCCAACTTAGGCTCAGGTCATGATCTCATGGTTCATGAATTTGAGACCTGCATTGGGCTCTCTGCTCTCAGCACAGAGCCCACTACAGATCTTCTGTACCCACCCTCCTTTCCCCTTGTGTGTTCACTCTCTCTCAAAAATAAACGTTAAAGTAAATAAATAAAAAGTAAATAAGCTGGATATCCACTGTGGCACTGGGGAAATCATGGGCAAGTTTTCAGGCAACCAGTGTACAAATGGGCTTTTTACAACCAGATCTACTGGCAAGTTAAGAACCACCGTGAAGTAACTAAAAGGCAAATGCATTCAGTGAATCACGTTTACTACAGGACATTGTGTTTCCCTTGGGTTTGGAGGGCAGCAACCATCCCCCCAAAAGGTATTTGTGCAGGGTAATTTCTTAGAGCAAAAACAATATTCTGGATTTCAGAAATTTCTCTCCTAAAATAATCATGTATAATTATTTTAAGAGAATGTGAATCAGGCCCATGTCCATATGGTGCCATTATCACACTTCTAAAGACAAAAACACTGAGAAATAAAGCCCCAACCAAGCAGCTCTGACATTTACAGGATGGACTGGAGGCTGCCCGAGGGCCGCAGGCTCCTTTCCCCACACCTGGGGATACCCATCCTTTCTACTACCCGTGCCACCATGTTACCTCCCAGTATTACCGCTCCTGGCACATAAGCTCCAGTCCCAACCCACCACTTCCCCTGTGAGGAGGAAGGGAGGCACCAGGCAGAGAAAGCATTCAGCTAGAGTTCATGGTGAAAGTGGAACCCCAGATGGGTGGCAGGGACATCAACATCCATCACAGAAAAGGAAACACAGGGGCTCTGAAGAGACTCCCAGCCCAAACCAGCACTATTTTAAGCTGTTGATTTCATGAGAATCAGAGAACTGGCAGCAACCCTAAAAGATGGGGGGGGGGGGGGGTTCTTATTAGTCCCACTGAGCAGATATGGAAACTGAGGCCCAGAGAGGTTAACCAATCTGCCAAGGTTACACAGCTAGTAAGCTGTGGATTCCAAGCCATAGTCCAAGCCCTGGACCCCTGTCCCTGAAGACACATGAACAGGTGTGAACTTCACTCATCGCTGCAAATTAAAGGCAGTCCGGTATGTCTTACAACCCAGCAGGTGGGCAAAAATTTTTTTAAAAGATACCACCAGGGCACCTGGCTGGCTCAGTCAGAAGAGCATGCGACTCGATCTCAGGGTCGTGAGTTCAAGCCCCATGTGGGATGTTGAGATTATTTAAATAAATAAAACTTAAAAAGTTGATACCACCACTGCTGAGGGCTTGTTGTAGCCACCTGGTAACACCTATCAGTACTCCTGGGCACACCCCCCTAGACCTCAGGCCCATCTGGGGCATTTTACCTCCAGACTGACATGCACATGTGCAAATAACTGGATAAAGGTTGTTACAATATTTTCAACAATAACAAAACATTAGAAACCATCTCAAGTCTAACCAAAGGAGAAGGGTAAATGCGCTGATAAACATTTCCAAGGCTGGACCTCAGCTGGGGGTAGGAAGGATGGGGGAAGGCAACTTCCCTTACACTATACTTTTTGGGAACTTTTGATTTTTGACACCAAATGTATGTACTCACTGTTCAAACACACACACACAGCACGTGCATGGAAAGGCCTGGAAGGATTCACATCAATGGGCAATAGCATGAGTCTAGTTTGCCTTTGGCAGAACCAGCTTCCCTTCATACAGTCTTCCTTCTTACTTGAATTACAGGATGAAATGCTTTCCTCCACATTTCAGGAACTGCAGGCCTGGTGATCAGTGGACCCACTGGGAAAGATGAGAAGACTCCTTCAGTCCTACCGCCTATCTGGCTGCCCCCAAATAAAGCCCCCTTGGCCCTCTAGCCTCCCCCAGGCTCTGCGTCTCTGGGGGATCTGGGAAGGGGTGTCTGGGCTCTTTCAACACCCATTGGCTAGGCGCCTCTGCTCTCCAAGCTCCAGTCCTCACTTCTCCTCCCTCCTGCCTCAAGTCCTGCCTCCATCATCTGTCTCCCACCAGACTACTGATTAATGTGCTCGCACTGAGCCCTTCTTTTCCAACAACTTGGAATACCTTCTTTTTTATTTCACCCACTGGTAACAAAGTTCCCCAGAGCCAGGGCGTTGGGACACATCCTAGCAGAGGCTACTGGTTTCCTTGCTATCAACAAGGGGGAAAGGCCAAGGCACTATCCACACACCACTGCCCTTCTCACTTGAAAGGGTGGGCTCTAGACCCAAATGCCAACGGAAGTGGGAGGACAGAGAGTATGAATCTTAACCTGTAATTATTTAATTGCATACTAAAACGAACATAATGGGGGGTAGGGTGCCTGAGTGGCTCAGTCAGTTATGCGCTCGACTTCGGCTCAGGTCATGATCTCGCAGTTCGTGAGTTCGAGCCCCAGCATGGGACTCTGCGCTACCAGCACAGAGCCTGCTTGGATCCTCTGTCTCCCTCTCTCTCTCTGCCCCTCCCTCCCCCAAATAAATAAACTTTAAAAAAAGTGTTAAAAAGAACATAATCGAACATTTGATGCCCTGTGTTGGGGCAAGAGACAGAAAAACTAGAGATGCAAAGAGCAATTAGAAGTGGGCCAGTGCTCAGGGGTGAGAGTGTGGCACCATGAGGGAGCCAGCAGGTGAGGTCTGGAAAGAAACAGGCTGCCAGGCGGTGGTATGGGGCAGGGGGGAACCAAAGGTACAAGAGGGCTCAATTCAGACTACGCCACATATTTGGTGGCCGTGGAACCTCAAGCCAAGCTGTTACCTTATCTGTGGGTAAACTGCGATTCACAAGGAGGTCCAGAGAATTACACAAGATGTCATGTCATTGCTACAGTATGACAGAGGGTTGGCAAGGGTGTCTCCACACCTCATAAGCCCCAAGGGAATCTGGTCCTGATTGTGAGGCTCTGCAGGTGACAGATTAAGGGGCCCTTTCTTGGGTGTGGACGACAGTGGGCTGGGTCCAGGATTTCCATTTTACTATCACCAGCAGGCAGCCTTCCCAGGTGCCCCAGGGTGTCTATCACAGGAGGAATGGTGACTGCTTTTCTGAATCCAACTGGCATTATCCTCCCCAGAACCCTCAGCCCTTGGGTCTTGGCTGTTCAGAACTTTCTCCAACCTCCCCTGAGATCCTCCTGACAAAATTTCCACCCCCTAGAGGTTTTGCTGATTAGCAGATCTAACATACAATCAAATGAATCTCAAATGAAGAGCATCAGAGAATGGTTTGAAAGCACTTCTATTGCTGTTTTTTTTTTTTCAGTGTTCATATTTTCTACAACTGTAGGTAAGTTGTTAGTGAAGTTACTTCCGGTATCTTAGATCTAACAGAACATGTGGAAAAGGCAAAATCAAAGACCCAGCAGGTAGAGAACAGATGTCATCACACAGTCAGACAAGCCCTTACAAATTGAAAGGGACAGCAATAAATAGCCACAATGGGCTTAGTTAACAATAGGGGTTTCCTTGCTTATCTGTGTTTTAATCAGGGCTCCAAGGGTAACAGAATTTGTGTTATTAGGGGCGCCTGGGTGGCGCAGTCGTTAAGCGTCCGACTTCAGCCAGGTCACGATCTCGTGGTCCGTGAGTTCGAGCCCCGCGTCGGGCTCTGGGCTGATGGCTCAGAGCCTGGAGCCTGTTTCCGATTCTGTGTCTCCCTCTCTCTCTGCCCCTCCCCCGTTCATGCTCTGTCTCTCTCTGTCCCAAAAATAAATAAACGTTGAAAAAAAAAAAAAAGAATTTGTGTTATTAAAGTTTAGCATAGTAGCTTCTTGAAATGCCAATTTTATATCTTCCTGGCATTAAATCCACCCAGGCAGAGTCTATTGGCAATCTGACCTTGGCATTTAAAGCATTTCCAGCAGCTGAGTATTGGTTTTGCCAGCTTTGCGCATTGGAACAGCTCTGAAGTGGTTATAGGGCCACTTCATATAGGGCTGACGTGGTTATACATGCTACCGAATAACTAAGAATACTGCTTCTTCATATTCTAGTTTTCATTTATCAGTTTCCGAGGGTTTGGAAAAATGCAGTAAAACTCTATTGGCAGTCCCATTCCCTCTCCCAGCTCATCCCTGCCCCTCAGCATAGCAGTCCTTGTGAAACTTAGAGACAAGACAATGGGCAGGAATCAAAGAATAGGCATTACAGGAACACTGCTCCCAATATAAAGGGCTTTACACATTTCAGTGCTTCAAAACCGGAAAGATCTAATGTCTGGACTTCAGTTACAAGGGTGTATCCATGTCAGTTGTTCATTCTGGCAAATGCACCACAGCATTGTAGGATAGTAACAATGGGGAACACTGGGTGTGGGGCATATTGGGGCTGTCTGTACTATCTTTGCAACTTTTATGGAAATCTAAAGTTATTCCATAACAAAAAGTTTGTTTAAAAAGCAAAGGCTATTGGGGCACCTGGCTGGCTCAGTCAGCGGAGCATGCAACTCTTGATCTTGGGATTGTGAGTTTGAGCCCCATGTTGGGTACAGAGATTCCTTAAAGATGAAATCTTTGAGGCCACTATTCAGATTGGTAATTAAGATCAGTTTTTGTTTTTGTTTTTTTTTATGTGCCCAATACAGGCCAGACCCTGTGCTGTAGGTCCATGGTAGGATATGATTTTGCCCCCGTGCTACCGTGGAGAGGTTCCTAGGAGAAGGAAACACTCTAACCCTGGGAGGTCTAAGAGTCTAGGAGAGCCCTCAGTATTAGCATTCCTCAATTATGCCACTACTGCCACCCAAGAGCTCAGGGCCAGAAGTAGGGGAGAACAAGTGCAGGATTACTAAATTCAAAACCAGCATCAAACACAGCTCCTGGCATGGAGCAGGGACTCAGCAAACCTTTGTCACACCTACTAGATGGGAGCAGAGGTTGGAGGGTGCATGGGTGTGGGAGAGGGGCAGCTGGCTCAGATGAAACACCTGAAAGTGTTCCCTAGAGGAGGTAAGCCTCCTCTTGAGGCTTGGGTAGGAGTTTAGGAGTGAGGTGGGTGGAAAGAAGAATATTCTTGGCAAAAGAAACAACAGGTCAAAGTGTGTACGTTCTGACTACAAAGAAGAAAAAATGCAAGTGAACAGAAAAAGCTTGGGGGTGGGAAAACTGGGGTCTTCCAAAGTCATTATCTACCCAAAATGAAATTACAGCTCCCCCACCCCCACCCCTCCCTCCTGGAACATAGCGCATTATTTGGACATCAAAGATGTCAGAGGCAGGCCTGGGGGAGGGGGACCCTACTTAGCAGGTTTCCCAAGCTAAGGCTTTTGCAAGCTCTGCTTTAGTAAAATCCGAGTGCCACAAGCGGGGAACTGATACGGAGGACAATTCATTTTAGTCACGATCTTTATGTGGGCAACTTGAAAACACCCCCTCCCCTTTAATAAACATTCCTAGGAGACCTCTTTTATCCTCATTTCCCTCACCAGTCACAACATTTTTTTTTTTTTTTAAGAGGGACAAGCCTATTACACACCAGGCATCTAGTTCATTCCGTTAATTTTTTCGTGGCCGAAGTGGGAAGGAGACGGGGGGGGGGGGGGGAGAGACAAGGGGACAAAATCAAAGATTAGGCTTTGTGGTCTGTTCCAACACGGAGCCAAATAGCAAATTAAAACATCCACAGGTGCAGCCCGCTCGCGCCCCGCCCGCCAGCCCGGACGCCCAACAGGTGCCTCCGGGCCCCGCCCGAAGCCGCAGGTCGCCACAAAGTAGCCGCCCGCTCAACAGCGTCCAGGCCCGCCCGTACTCACGGCCGCTCGGCGGTCCGCGCCCCGGCCCGCAGCGCCCATCCGGCCCGGGCCCCGGTCAGCGCGGGCTCGGCTCTCAGGCGGCCCCGGCGCTGCCCGGGACGCGCTGCGGCCGTTGGCGCCTCGGCAGGGCGCGAGGCATCCTCCCGCCGCCGCCCCGCGGGCCGCCTGCCCTTTGTTTTGGAGCCACGGCCCGGCCGCGCCGCCGTTAACGGCCTCGGAACGCAGCGCCGGCCAATCAGCGCGCTGCAGCGCCCGCGCCCCGCCCCGCGCCGCGCGTTCCCGCCCCGCGCGCTCGGCGCCCGGGAGCTCGATCAGCTCGCGCCCGGCCGGGCTGGACGGGGGCGCACGTGCCGCGGGGCGCGACGCACTCCCATTGGCCGGCCTAACGAGAACGGCCTCGGAGCCAGCCTATGAGGATTGCAAAGTTTAGGGGGCGGGGCCGCGCCGGGCGAGGCGAGGCGGGGCGCGGGGCGGACTCAAAGAAGACCTCAGCGCGCAAGCGCGGGCTGGCCTGGACCCGGGCGCTCGGTCTCCCCGTTCGCCTGGAACGGCCGAGGGGACGCTGGGCCCAGGGCTTCCAGGACCGAAGCAGGGCGCACGGGTTGGTCACGAGCGGGACCCGGGCTTCCCTGCCTGGACCACTCAGAGACTCGGTCCCCACAATATGGGGTCCTCCACTCCGACCACCCGCCCTGAACTCTCCAAGCCACTCTACTTGACAACCTCTATCTGTATCTCGCTCTCTTCTGCTCCAGAACCCCCAAATCGGACCCGACAGGAAGCCCCATCCTCCGTGAAGCCGTCCTGGCCCCCCAGGCTGCCCGTCCCATCTCGACGTCCACACTCCGTCCCCCAGCGACTCTTATGTCATTATTTTGTTGGTCCCACAGCCTTCCTCTATAAATTGTTTTTTGAATGACATAATTAAAAAAAAAAAACAGTGCTGAGGTAACAATGTATATAACATTTTTATACATGTTAGCGTTAGATCTTGTTTCTTTTTTTGCAATGCAGTACATCTTTTAAAGATCTCTCTAGGTCTTTGGGTGTGCATCTGATTACTGTACTTAGAATGTCTCTGTTTATCGTCCATTTGTCAGAACTTAGCCATTCTCCTAGCGATGTCTCCAAATCCCCTCCTTTTACAAATGTGGCTGCAAAGTCGGAACTCATGATCATTTTTAAGATGCGTTTGTCACATGTGTGTTGGCATCTCTTCATTAACTGTTAAGCCTTTCAGATCTTCAATTTCCAACTGGGGGTGGGGATGGGGATGTTCCTTTTTCTTGTGAATTTTCAAGATTCCTTAGACTGTCTTGAAAAACTTATTTTTGGGGCGCCTGGGTGGCTTGTTCGGTTGAGCGTCCGACTTCGGCTCAGGTCATGATCTCACGGTCCGTGAGTTCGAGCCCCGCGTCGGGCTCTGGGCTGACAGCTCAGAGCCTGGAGCCTGTTTCAGATTCTGTGTCTCCCTCTCTCTCTGCCCCTCCCCTGTTCATGCTCTGTCTCTCTCTGTCTCAAAAATAAATAAACGTTAAAAAAAAAAAAAACTTTTTTTTTTGCTACTGCAAATATCTGTCCTCAGTCCTTTGTTGGAAAAAAAAAATCCTGATTTTTATGTGAGCCCCTTTGGGAAGGGGCATTTTTCTATTGCGATTTTTCATGAGTAATTTTAGTGGCTGCAGAATGTTAAACTTAACATATCTAAGTAACTATGTGGTAGTTCGGGCACGTCAATGATTTCTGCTGTTTCTTTAGAATCCTTCAGTCTTTGAAAAATTTTGCACCACATTTTCTATTGTTTTTTCCATTATGGTTCCTAACTTAATTCTTAGAGATTACATCTTTCCCTTAAGGTCTAAGTGACTGAAGTATGTATGTGAATCATGGAGGATTCTTTCAGTGCCCTTGGCCTGTGAACTCATTGTCACCTCTCCTGTAAGGATCTTTCCCTGTGCAGGACGCCAGCCATGGACCACCTTCCTGCCCACTGTCCAGTGCCTTTCAAATGTTTTAAACTATGACCACAGTAAAGAATTATAGGGAATGCTTGGGTGGCTCCGTTGGTTAAGCATCCAACTTCTGTTTAGGTCCTAATCTCAAGGTTCGTGAGTTCAAACCCAATTCCAGACGACTGCTTCAGATCCTCTATCTCCCTCTTTGTCTCTTCGCAGCTCACACTCTCGCATGTGCGCTCTCTCTTTCAAAAATGGGTAAACATTAAAAAAATAAATTTTATGGGTATAAAATTTGTGAGATGAGAAATTTGGGGGATAGTAGGGATGCTTGCCCAACAATGTAAATTTACTTAATGCCACTGGATTACACACTTAAGAACAGTTAAAATGGCAAAGTTTATGCTTTATGTATATTACATTATGATCCAATACACAAATGAAAAAAATTTCATGATTTAATATATACTCTTTTCTTGTGCAATGCACTAACATTGTTTAATCCTTTTCTGTTTTATTTTTATTGATGAGATCCTGCACATGACTGTATGTGATTTCATGAGGTGTCTATCAACCATGACCTGCAGTCTGCCACCTACGGCCTAGTCCTTGTTGTCAACCCCCCCTCCCCCCACCCATAAGCTCAATTTCAGACAGCCATGGGGCTCTGTGGCTCTCTCCTGTTAACATCTGGACCACAGCTGCCTCCATCTGTGCTAGGAGCCACAACTCACTGTCCTCACCATCTACCTACCTGGTGGCTGTCCTCCTTCATGTGTTCACCTCCCTTTAGCACCTTCTTCACACCACGTACTTGTCCGGTGAACCCCAGTCCTAGGTAATGTGACTCTGCATGGCTGCAGAAATGTTTTCCCTTGGAGAGACAAGTTTTTAGGGCAGAGCAGTCCTCCTGGCTGACCTACACCTGCTCCACCTGTTGTGGCCATTCGGATTCTCACCTTCCTGAAAGGTGATCCTGTGCCTCCCTCTGCCTGGACTATCTCTGTGTCCTACTTTACTGAAGGTGTGAATGTCAGCAGGAGAGCCTTCCTCGATGCTTCCACACTAAACCTTTCTGCTGGCCCATGCCCACCACCATGCATACATTGCTCTGTTCTCTAAGACCCGGGTGTCACTGTGCATGCAGCCCACCCCCTGGCATGCATATCTGCTTCAGTCACAGTGCCCTCTTTAACCTGCCTCCTCAATCCCCGCTTTACTGGGCTGTCCCATCAGGATAGGAGACACAATGTCATCTCCATCTTTCGCCATCACCATGCTTCTCTTCAATTCTTCAGAGCAAGATTGCTCAGGAATAGCTGAGCCAGGCTCCTCCCACTCCTGGGCTCCCTCCACAATCACTGCACCTGTTTACTGCCAAAGCTCACATCTGGGCTCAACCACGTCTCACTGGTGGTCAAGCAGCACTTCACACAGCCTGATGCCTCCCAGCCTGTGCCTCATTACAGACCCACAACCCCCAAATCTTAGGCATACAAGGCCATCTGCACACTCTAAAGCACCCTCAGAGCTCTAGGGGACACCTCAAAGCCAGTGTGCCCTAAGTTAAGCCACAGCCTGGGGCGCCTGGGTGGCTGTCAGTTGTGCATCTGACTCATGGCTTCGGCTCAGGTCATGATCTTGTGGTTCATGGGATCGAGCTCTGTGTTGGGCTCTGTACTGACAACACAGAGTCTGCTTGGGATTCTTGCTCTCCCTCTATCTCTGCCCCTCTCCCACTTGTGTGCTCTCTCACTCCCCAAATAAATATATTTTTCTAAATAAGTTAAGCCACAGCCCTCACCACCTCAGTAAAAGGCATAGCCAAACTTCCAACCCAGCCAAAACCTCAGAGCCCCCTCACCTTGGCTCTCCCCATCATGCCCGACAGTGGCTTCCCGACAGGTCCCTCTCCTGCCACCAGTGCCTAGCACCCAGGCCCCTCTCATCTCTTGTCTTGAGAATTGCTATAGGTGAGTAGTAAGCTTTGCCTCCTTTACTCTTCATACATTGATTGAGAACAAGAGCCAGATCCGTCACTCCTCAAAAGCCTCCAGGAGCTTTCCGCTGCACTGACTAAAAGCCAGAGTCCTTCCAATGCCCCCCTGGGACCTGGCACATCCCTATTCCTCCTGATTTCCTACTTCTGTGCCTGCATTTGACCAACTATGCCGTTTGGAGGGACCAGTCTGCATAGGACCATCCCCACTTCTGACACCCAGCTGTAGGTTTGGTTGGGAGTCCCCTAGATGAACCTGATTTAAGGCTGACTGGAGGGATTCACAGCAAGCTGTTATACTCATGGTTACAGTTTATAGCAGAGAAGGGATGCAGATTAAAACCAGCAGCAGGAAAGCACCCAGGGACAAATCTAGGAAAGTGCCAAACTTGAGCTGCCGGCTGTCCTGTCCACAGAGCCACACACAACCCCCTCTCTGACAGTCATGAATGACGGCACACGCACCTTGCTGCCAATAGAGAAGTTCATCAGAGCCAGGTGCTCAGAGCTTTTAATGGGGCTCCATTGCACAGGTGTAATGGATCGAGTGCCCTCCTAGTGATCTCAGTCTACAGCACCGTCCCCCACCCCCCTCCCCAATCACAATTTTGTTTTTTCTTGTGTGGTCAGTTCCACCTGAATATTATGTGGTGTGATGTCCCTACTTTAAATCACATTGTTAGGCTATCCAAAGCCCCCCCCCCCAGGCAAACATTAGAGCTTAGTAATTCCCTCCCCAAAGCAGAAGGCAAAGGACAGGCTCTTTGGGGGTGAGGTTAAATTCTTTCCTACCACCTCCCTTTGCTCAATCCTCTTCAGCACATCTTTGCTGCCCCTTCTAGGGGACTCTGTGCTTGTTGTTCTCTCCCTGGAAGGCCCCTATTTCTTTAGGATTCTGCTTGAATGTGTCTTCACCAGAGAAGCTGTCTCCTCCAGGGTCTGGGGACCAGGGGCTCTTGACCACCACTCCCTCTACCCTGCCACCGAGCTTTGATTTTCCTCCTTAACACCCCACCACCACCACAGTTTTCTTCTGTGTTTGGTTTATTGTCCATCTCCCCCCCACCAGGATGTGAGCCACCTGAGGGCAAGGATGTGATTTGTTCTCAGTTGTATCTGCAGGGCTTGGAACATTTGCTAAATGAGCCACTCCTGCAGGATGATTGAGGAGTAAATGAGCTCTAAGACGCCCAGGTCTTTCCTCCGGGTTGCCCAGTGCGCTGGAAACAGCACCAAGGAGAAGGGATGGCAGAATTCATGAGAACCTTGTGCACATAGCATGGTGCTTGGTGTTTAACGTGTTGTACAACAGCTGCCAGCAAGCCTGCCTGGTGATTATGGACTCCAACCCAACATAGGTGAAGGGATCAGGCTACACACATCAAACATGGTTTGGAATATGGAATCCATGACATTGCAGTTGTGTCAATGCCTGTGGGAGTCTCTCCAGAACTGTGTGTGAACAAAGTGTGGCATGTTAGCTGTCATGTGCTGGAGCAGGACCTGCACGGCTCTCACACACAGAGATGGCTGAGGATTAGGGCATGGCCAGCCTCCCTGGAGGATCTAGTGTGGCCAGTTATTACATGTTAAATTGTGTCCCTCCAAATGTGACTATATTTGGAGATAGTCTTTTTTTTTTTAATATTTATTGATTTTTTTTTTTGAGAGAGAGAGAGAGAGACAGTGTGAGCTGGGGAGAGAGTCAGAGAGAGGAGACACAGAATTAGAAGCAAGCTCCAGGCTCTGAGCTGTCAGCACAGAGCCTGACATGGGACTTGAACTCTTGAACCAGGAGACCATGACCTGAGCTGAAGTCAGACTCCCAACCGACTGAGCCGCCCAGGTGCCCCTGGCGATATTCTTCAATAGGTGTTTAAGTCAAGATGAGGTTGTTAGGGAGTGCCTGGGTGGCTCAGTAGGTTAAGCATCCAACTCTTGATTTTGGCTCAGGTCATGATCTCATGGCCAGTTGTGATATCAAGCCCTGTGTCAGGCTCGATACTGAGCATGGAACCTGCTTAAGATTCTCTCTCTCCCTTTCCCTCCCCACCAAAAGAAACAAAATGAGGTTGTTAGGAGGGGCCCTAATCCAGTCTGACTGGTGTCCTTATAAGAGATTATTTCAGCTGAGGTCATGATCTCATGGTTTGCGGGATCGAGCCCCATGTTGGGTTCTGCACTGATAGAAAATGATTAGGACACGGACACACACAGGGAGAAAGTGACAGTCCATCTACACATCCAGGAGAGAGGCCTCAGGAGAATCCAAACCTGCTGACACCTTGACCCTGAACTTCCCAGCCTCCAGAACTCTGAGACAATAATTTCTGTTGTTTAAGCCACCCAGGCTGTGGTACTTTGTTATGACATCCCTAAGTGAGTGAATTTACTGTGTTGGGGGGGGGGGTAGAAAGACACCTAAAGCAATTCTTCTGAAGGGTCTTTCAGCCTGCCTTTGGTCCCCAAATCCTGCCTAAAACCCTGGGTTGACCAGATGGAGAAGCTCACTTAGGTGTGAGTTCAAAGCAGGGTGGCAGGTTGCCATGCAGCAGGCAGGGAGCCTCTCTCACCTCCCAACCCCAAGGCCCTCCTCGGCCAGGTGAGGGGATGAAGTCTCTCTGTAACCCCTTGGGTCTAAAATTCTTTGACTTTCTGTTATCTTTCCTTTATGAGATTCAAGCCCATTAGGAAGTGTACATTTGCTGTTGGCATAGCAACCACAAGCCATCTTAGGTTCGTTCCAAATTAAAAAATTCCCAGCTTCAAGACTGAGGAGAGAAAGATGTAAAAGCAGAGATGAAATTAAGTTACTGATGGAAGACGTTGCCATGGCATCATGCTGTCCTTGGAGTCTGCCACCTGCCACTGCAATATCTCCATTCTTCGTGCAAATTAAGGAGTCCAAGAGAAGATAAAAAGCAGCCTCCCACGTAAGGGAGAAAAATAAAGTATATGCTTTGATTAGAAGTAGTAACTAATGATGGGAATTTATATTTTAAGAGTAACTATACATCCAACATACAGGGTTTTTCAAAATGTAAACACATCACCTGGGAATTTGTTAAAATGTGTTTGCTGAAATGCAGTATGTCTGAGGTGGGTCCTGAGATTCTGCATTCTAATTTTTTAAAAGTTTATTTATTTTGAGAGAGAGAGAGAGAGAGGGAGAGAGGGAGGTAGAGCATGAGTGGGGAAGGACAGAGAGATTCCCAAGCAGGCTCTGCACCCACAGTGTGAGCCTGACATAGGGCTCAAACTCACAAACTGGGAGATCGTGACCTGCACCGAAATCAAGTCAGACACTTAAACACCCACCCAGGCACCCCTGCATTCTAATTTTTAACCTTGGTAATATATATTTAACATAAAGTTTACCCTCTTAAACCAGAGAGTGTGGGTTTTTAACAGGATCCCAGTGATGGTGATGCAATGGGTCTGTGACCCACATTTTGCACAGCAGCCTTTTTAGAGCCTTTCTTTGTACCAGGTGTCCTGAAATCAGCAAGCCACACAGTGTGCTTTCCAGGAACTTCTTGGCAAGTGGACAAGAGAAGGAGCAATGTCATTTCAGAGGAGTGGACAGAAAACTGATTCACAAATGTGGCTGGGATTTGCATGTTGGAGGATCGAAGCATTGGGGTGAGGGGTGGTAATGTGAAGACTCTAATTGCTGTATTGTCTTACAAGTTTGCCAGGCCATTCCCTAAAGTCGGGTGTGGAGGCAATTCTTTTTGGTATTTCAGATAGTGTTGGTACAAACACCTTTGTCCAGGTGGCTGCTCTCCCTCGGATTATTGTCTAGGGGGAAAAAACCCCAGTAATGGAATTACTGAGTCAAAACACATCTGATTGGCTCCAGTCACATTTACTAGATTCCATTGTATTTATTTCCAGCACTAATAGCAATGCCAAAGGGCACATTTCCTTACAACTTCACAACGTTTGGCTTTTATAATTTTGCTTTCACTAAAAACAAATGAGCAGACAAACCAAAAAAAACAAACAAAAAAAAAAAAACCAAAACACACACACACACACACACACACACACACACACACACAGAAGGTAGGGTATGCACAAAATGGCACTTGATCTTTAATTTGGTAATTTCTATTTTCATTTTTTTAAAGTTTATTTATTTATTTTGAGAGTGAGAGAGAGAATGAGCACAGGGGAAGGGCAGAGAGAGAGGGATAGAATCCCAAGCAGGCTCCATGCTGTCAGTGCCTAGCTGGATGTTGGGCTTGATCCCATGAACCATGAGATCATGACCTGAGCCAAAATCAAGAGGCAGATGCTTAACCAACTGAGCACTTAGGTGCCCCTAGTAATTTCTATTTTCTAATGGCACTGGATGCTTTTCTTCATATAAGTAGATAATATTCTTTGATTGACTATCAGTTGGGAATGAGGCAAGGTGTTTATACTTTCGTACTTTTATGCTTTTTTTTTACGTTTTGGAAAATAGATTTTATTATTGGTCACCCATGGCAGATGTGCCCCAGGCTCCTGTGGTTACCCTCCACTGTTTACATTCGTCTGTGTTAAAATCAGATGCAGAGATCTTTCTTAACAGTTTTCTCCAACCACACTTGCTGAGTGTCTGTCCTTCCAGAAACACTTGCTAGAAAGGCATTGGGCAGCAAGCATAAAAATAAGAATGGCCTTCGAGTTTAGCTTCAACATGTAGAGAACCTGCAATCATCGCTCCTGCCCTCAAAACAAGAAAAAAGCTGAAATAACTGAAAAAAAAATATATATATATATATATATTTTTTGTTTGTTTGTTTGTTTTTGTTTTTGAAAGAGAGAGAAGGGGCGCCTGGGTGGCGCAGTCGGTTAAGCGTCCGACTTCAGCCAGGTCACGATCTCGCGGTCCGTGAGTTCGAGCCCCGCGTCAGGCTCTGGGCTGATGGCTCGGAGCCTGGAGCCTGTTTCCGATTCTGTGTCTCCCTCTCTCTCTGCCCCTCCCCCGTTCATGCTCTGTCTCTCTCTGTCCCAAAAATAAAAATAAAAAACATTGAAAAAAAAAAAAAAAAAAGAAAGAGAGAGAGAACATGAGCCGGGGAGGAACAGGGAAAGGAAGACAGAGGATCTGAAGCAGGCTCTGCACTGACAACAGAGAACCTGATGGGGGATTGAACTCATAAACTGTGATATCATGACCTGAGCTGAAGTCAGATGCTTAACCAACTAAGCCACCCAAGTGCCCCTAAGGACTTTTCTTAGATCCATCAGTGAATTGAGGTCATGGGACAACACCCCATCCCAAAAACTGTAGAGACATTAAAGACAGAGTATCACAACTTATCAGTAGCAGAAGCCACTGGAACCAGGAACTGGTAGGAACACCTCCGTGACCCCTTAAATGGTAATATCAATGAAATGCTGGAGGCTGAGTGTGGGTGAGCTTGAGAATTAAAATCTCACCCTTAAGAGAACCATTCTAATGTGGGTGGGTGGGGGGGGGACATTTTTATGGGTTTTACCTCCAAGGAGTCCCACCAGGTTCTCACAGTGAATGAAGATCAGAGCAAAATTCTTTTGTGTATCACACAGGGGGAGGGGGAAATATAACCATCTGAAATATGCCCAGATTGTTCATTGTCCATCAGAAAAAGTCCAGCCAGCAAGGAAGACAACTTCCTCAGAGCCTCATCCAACACGGGGGAATGGATAACCCTAACCCCAGCCCCTTGTAGCCTTTGTCTTACCCTAACGGGGCAAAAATCCCAGAGAAGCAGCACTTGCAAGGATCATGGGCCAGGCCACAGGCCCACTAGGAGACAAACCTAATCATATGATCCTGGGACACTTCCCCGCCCTCCATGCCTTCCTGCACCATTAACAGGGCTCCTGCATACTAGAGGATTACAGCTGAAAAAGCTGCAAGGCTGATTCATCATGAATTGGTGTGTCATCCTTGTGCAGGGGCCATACTCATTTTCTCTGTATTGTTCTAATTTCCATATATGTGCGGCCCAAGTGAGCACCACTGCAAGGCTGGTTCTTTTTCTTTCCTTTTCCTTTCCCTTTCCCTTTCCCTTTCCCTTTCCCTTTCCCTTTCCCTTTCCCTTTCCCTTTCCCTTTCCCTTTCCCTTTCTCCTTTCCTTTCCTTTCCTTTCCTTTCCTTTCCTTTCCTTTCCTTTCCTTTCCTTTCCTTTCCTTTCCTTTTTTTAAAGGCTGGTTCTTTTGAAGAAGGAGTCTTTAGGGAAACCCAAGGACAACAGGGGAAACATAAACAAGTACAGGAGAGGAAACTGCAGCCTCTGTGCCTCACTCCAAGCCAGAAAAACATAAAAACCTCTCATTAAAATGTTGTCTATCTCAGTTCTATTACCCAATATATGTCTGACATTTAACAACAACAAAAAAATTGCATGCTAAAGGAAAGGCACCGTCTGAAGAGAAAAAGTAGGCATCAGAACCATGCTTGGCTACAGCAGAGATGTTGGCATTACTGGACAGGAAATTTAGAGATTTTATTTTTGGGGGCACCTGAGTGGAGTTGGTTGAGCATCTGACTTCAGCTCAGGTTGATCTTGTGGTTTACAGGTTCAAGCCCCGCATTGGGCTTTGTGCTGACAGCGCGGAGCCGGCTTTGGAGTCTCTGTCTCCCTCTCTCTCTGCCCTCACCTGCTCTTGAGTGCTCTAAAAAATGAATACACATTATGGGGCACCTGTGTGGCTCAGTCAGTTAGGCATCCAACTTTGGCTCAGGTCATGATCCTGTTCATGATCTGGTTCATGAGTTCGAGCCCCGTGTTGGGCTCTGTGCTGACAGCTTTAAAAAAAAATTTTTTTTTTAAATGAGTAAACATTAAAAAAAATTTAAAGATTTTATTTTTTAAGTAATCTCTACATCCAACATGGGCTTGAACCCCAAGATTAAGAGTTGCATGCTCTTCCAACTGAGCCAGCCAGGCACCCCCCTCCCCCGCCTTGGACAGGGAATTTAAAACAACTCTGGCTAATATGCTAAGGGCTGTCATGGAAAAAGTGGGCCACATGTAAAATTAGATGGATAGTGTAAGCAGAGAGATGGAAACTCTAAGAAAACAACAAAAGGAAACGCTAGAAAAAAAAATGAACAGAAATGGAGAATGGCTTTGGTGGGCACATAGGTGGAAAAAAAATCAGTAAGCTTGAAGATATGTCACTAGAAACTTTCCAAACTGAAATGCAAAGAGAAAAATAAAAATAAAAAAAGAAAAGTAACAGAATGTTCAAGAACCACAGGACAATTATAAAAGATGTCACATATACAAAATAGGAATTCTGGGAAGAAGACAGGAACAGACTTTATACTTATACTTATACTATATACTTATACTATACTTATACTTATACTATACACTTTATACTTAAAGTGTAATGGCTGGGACTCACTGCCCATGTCCTGTGAGGTCAGTGGTGGCAGACATGTGGCTCAGAGGCCCAGGCACCCACAGCAGCAGCTCTGGGCTGGGTGAGCACCCTGTCACTGTTGGGGATGGGCCCAGTATAGCCAGCACCCCTTCATAGGCACCAGCCTCGGAGTGCTGCATCAGTGAGTGCGTCCTGGCACCAGGCACTCTGGGCTTGGTGGCTGAACCACTGTAAACCCCAGATATGTTCCCAACTTCTGGTGGTATGGCCGATGTGCTCACAACTCATGGACACCTGAGCAGCATCCACCACGGCTATCCAGGAATGGGTGGCTGAACAGAATTGGAGCATGTAACCCAAACCCAGTGGGTATTCTGGGCCCCTTCTCTGCACAAGCACACTATGGATGCATCACAGGAACGGGACACAGAAAGGGACAGATATAGCCACAGAAGCTACAGGTGGAAGCCTGAGTTCCCTTAGCCAGAGGTAAGCCTGGCCATCTAGCCAGGCATCACAGCCCCTAAGCAACAGTGAGCTTTTGTCCTCAGCACAGAAATGAGTTCTCCATAAGTGACATAAGTCATTTACAAAGTAGTATTTGTGGAAAACTCATTTTTGCAATAACATAAGTGCTGGGAGGGGCGCTGTCTGGCTCAGTCAGTGGAGCATGCAATCCTTGATCTCCAGGTTGTGAGTTCAAACATGTTAGGTGTAGAGGTTACTTAAAAATAAAATCTTAAAAAAAAAAAGTGCTAAAAAAAACAGAGTGGGGACCTGGCTTCCCAGAAAGCCATGTGGGTGCACTGGTGTGTCTCCATCATGGAAAAACACAAAAACAAACAAACAAACAAAAAAACCCAAACAACAAACTGAGAATATTCCAAAAATTTTTTTACATTTTTTAAAATATTTATTTATTTTTGAGACAGAGAGAGACACAGCATGAGCAGGGAAGGGGCAGAGAGAGAAGGAGACACAGAATGTGAAGCAGGCTCCAGGCTCTGAGCTGTCAGCACAGAGCCCGATGCAGGGCTTGAACTCACGAACTGTGAGATCGTGACCTGAGCTGAAGTCGGATGCTTAACCGACTGAGCCACCCAGGTGCCCCGAGAATATTCCAAAATTAATGACAGAAACCAAATCACAAATTCAGGAATCTTAGACACCACCAATCAGGATAAATATAAAAAACACTCCACCTAGGCATATGATATTCAAACTGCAGAAAACCAAAGACAAAGAGACAATCTTGAAAGAAGCTAGAGGAAAAAAACAAAAATATAAAAGCAGCTCACCTATAGAGAAATAAGGATGGAAACCACTTCATATTTCTTGTCTGAAATCATGCAAGCAAGGAGGGAGTAGAATATTTAAATTTTTTTTCAACGTTTTTTATTTATTTTTGGGACAGAGAGAGACAGAGCATGAACGGGGGAGGGGCAGAGAGAGAGGGAGACACAGAATCGGAAACAGGCTCCAGGCTCTGAGCCATCAGCCCAGAGCCTGACGCGGGGCTCGAACTCATGGACCGCGAGATCATGACCTGGCTGAAGTCGGACGCTTAACTGACTGCGCCACCCAGGCGCCCTGGGAGTAGAATATTTTAAAAGGCTTATGTAGATCTGGGATTCTGACCTATACAATTTTCCTTTTTTCTAAATAATTTTTTTCTTTGAAAAAATTTTTAATGTTTATTTGTTTGAGAGAAAGAGAGAGAGAGAGAGAGAGAGAGAGAGAGAGAGAGAGAGAACATGAGTATGCAAGTGGGGGAGGGGAAGAATGAGAGAGAGACACAGAATCCAAAGCAGGCTCCAGGCTCCAAGCTCTCAGCACAGAGGCTGATGTGGGGCTCGAACTCATGAGCTATGAGATCATGCTGTGAGATCATGCCCTGAGATGAAGTCGGATGTTAATCAACTGAGCCACCCAGGCGCCCCTGAAGAATTTCTTTTAACATTTCTTGCAAAGCAGGTCTCCTGGCAACAAATTCCTTCCATTTAAACATTTTCATTTTTAAAAAATATTTTTAAAAATTTATTTATTTTGAGAAAGAGAAAGAGAGAGGGAGAGAATGATGTGGGGCTTTGAACTCATAAACTCTGAGATCATAACCTGAGCCAAAGTGGATGCTTAACTGAGCCACTCAGCCGCCCCAATTTTTTTTTAAGTAACCTCTGTATCCAACGTGGGGCTCAAACTCATGACCCTGAGATCAAAAGTAGCATGCTCTACTGGTAGCCACTCTGATGCCCTGAATTCCTTTAGCTTTTGCCTTAAGAAAGTATTTCTCTATTTTTGAAGGATACTTTCACTAGATACAAAATTCTAGATTGGTGTTTTTTTCTCTTTCAATATGTTTAATAGGAGTAGTGTGAGGAGACACCCTTGCCTTGTGCTTGGGGACACATGTAGCTTCTCATCATTAACAATGTTACCTATAGGTTTTGTTGTTCTTGTTGATCATTTAATTGAAGTATAGTTGACACATACCTACAGGTTTTTTGTAGATATTCTTTGTCAAGTTGGGAAAGGTCCCCTTTATTCCTACTTTGCTGAGTCTTTATGATGAAAGGTGTTGGATTTTGTTAAATGTTTCTTCTGTATCTATTGATATGATCGTGTGATTTTTCTTTTTTAGCTTGTTGATATGATGGATTACCTTAATTGATTTCCTAATGTTGAACTAGCCTTGCATGCCTGAAATACATCCCACCTGGACATGAGTATGCAATTCTTTTTTTAAAAGATTTATTAAGATTTTTCTTCATGTTTATTTTGAGGGAGGGAGGGAGGGAGAGAGAGAGAGAGAGAGAGAGAAAGAGAGAGACAGAGGGAGAGAATGAATGAGTGGGGAAGGGGCAGAGAAAGAGGGAGGGAATCCCAAGCAGGCCCCATGCCGTCAGCGCAGAGCCCTGCATAGGGCTCCAACCCATGAACCGTGACATCATGACCTGAGCCGAAACCAAGAGTTGGATGCTTACCCGAATGAACCGCTCAGCTGCTCTTTTTTTTTATTTTAGAGACAGACAGAGCATGAACAGGGGTAAGGGGCAAAAGGAGGGAGAGAGGGAGGGGCACTTAGGTGGCTCAGTTGGTTAAGCATCTGACTTTGGCTCAGGTCATGATCTCAGTTTGTGAGTTCGAGCCCTGCCTCGGGCTCTGTGCTGACAGCTCAGAGCCTGGTGCCTGCTTCAGATTCTGTGTCTCACTCTCTCTCTCTGCCCCTCCCCTGCTCATGCTCTCTGTCTCAAAAAAAAAAAAAAAAAAAAAAAAGAGAGAGAGAGGGAATTGCAAGCAGGCTCCACACTTACCATGGAGCCTGACATAGGGCTTGATCCCATGACCCTGGGATCATGGCCTGAGCCAAAATCAAGACTCAGACGTTCACCTGACTGAGCCACCCAGGTGCCTTTAAATATTTTATTTTTATAGTTTTTTTAATGTTTATTTTTGAAAGAGAGAGAGAGAGAGACAGAGTGTGAGCAGGGGAGGGCAGAGGGGGAGACATAGAACCCGAAGCAGGCCCAAGGCTCCAAGCTGTCAGCAGAGCCCAACGTGGAGCTTGAACCCACAAACCATGAGATCGTGATCTAGAGCCGAAGTCTGACACTTACCGATTGAGCCACCCAGGCACTCCTTAAAGATTTTAAGTCATCTCTATACCCAACGTGGGACTTGAACTCACAACCCTGAGATCAAGAGTTGCATTCTCCACCAAGCCAGCTAGGCGACCCTATAATATTGTAGGATTTGATCTAATATTTTGTTGAATATTTCTGCATCTATGGCCATGAAAGATATTGGTTTGTAGTTTCTTCTTTTGCAGTATCTTTATCTGATTTTGGTACATTAGGATAATGCTGGCCTCAATAGAACCAGGTGCATTCCCTCTATTTTCTGCGGAGACTGTAATAGAGAATTCCTATCATTTCTTCCTTAAAATATGTCTGGTGCAATCATACACCACTGGGTAGGTACTATCCAAATGAGTTGCAACTTATGTCCACACAAAACCCTGCACATGACATTTTATAGCAACTTTATTCATAGTTGCCCCAAACGGGAAGCAACCAAGATGCTCTTCATAGGTGAATGGGCAAACTATGGTATATCCATACAATGGAATATTATTTGGTGATGAAAAGAAATGTGCTGTTGTAAACAGAGAGGACAGTGGTGGTTACCAAGGGCTAGGAGGTGAGAGAAATGGAGAGATGCTTGTCAAAAGGTACAAGCCCACACTTATAAGATGAAGGAGTTCTGGGGATGTAGTACACAGCATGACGACTATAGTTACTGTGTTGTATACTTGAGACTAAGAGTAGATTTTAAGTGTTTCCATCACACACACACACACACACACACACACACACACACACACACACACAAAAGGTAACTGTGTGAGGTTGGTGGATGTATTAACCTGAGAGTGGGGATTATTCCATGAAGTAATTGTATTTTGAATTATCATGTTGTACACATTACACACATACACACACACACAATTTTGCCAATTAAATCTCAATAAAGCTGGAGGAAGAATGAGCTATCAAGTCATAAACAGACATTAAGTGGACTTAAATGCACATTGCTAAATGAAAGAGGCCAATTCTGTATATTTTCAATTACAGGATATTCTGGAAAAAGCAGAACTATGGAGATTACAGAGCAAAAAGATCTGTGGTTGCCAGCAGTGAGGGGGAGGGGAAAGGGGAATAGGTATACTGAAGGGAGAGGGGGTACATGGAGCTCTGTGTGCTAACTACAGTTATTCTGTCCATCCAAAACAAATAAAAACAATAAAGTCTACTAAAAAAAAAAAATTAGGAAAAGAGCAAGAGGGACTGAGTGGCCAGATTTGAAGGAGACAAGCTCTCAGGAGATGCGGGGGTCAGGAAGTGACTAAGCTGGTTTGAGAACCATCAGTGAGAGATACAGGTGCCCCATGATCCAAGAGGATTCTGGCAGTGGTAAATTAACTGCTTTCCAGATTTAATGCATGGATTAGAGTCCTGGGGAGCAAAATGCAGTTGTAAATAAAGCCCAAGTTCTACTTTTTGCACAGAGTAAACATAAGTAAGCAGCACTGTCTGCAGCCTTCCCAGTCATGGATATGGCATCTTCCACGCAATGTTTTCTAACTGTAATGGTTGCCCTTCTCCAGCTGCCAGAGTAACACAAAGTATTAAACCTCTTGAGACCTGTCAACTGCATTTTAGAAATTCCTCTATGTGCCAGGAGTGCTACATGAATCTGGTGGACAGTAGGACTATCAGCCTGAGTGGTGAGATGCTTTACGGGAAGGACTTCACGTCTCTGCTGTGAGGCCTTGGGCCTGTGGTCTCAGGCCTTTCCTCTATCCTCCAGTTTGTAATAACACCGGGTGGGCACACACAGCAAATTCACCCTCGGGGCTGGGTGCAGAGGGCCGAGCCTGGAAGGGCGTGGGGTCAGTGGGCTGGAGCAGTTCGCAGGGAGCAAGATCAGGGCCTTCTGCACAAGGGAGATCACTGTGACCTGATTCCTGAGGCCTGTGGCTTCTGTTAAGGTGTGATGGAGGCAGGGACATGGTGTCAAGGACCAGAGTGGAGGGGGCTCCCTTAGGGGCCTGGTGAGGCCCCCCAGAATCAGAAATGGATACCTGTTACCTCCAAGGAAAAACAAACCCAAAGCTCAACCAACAAAAAAGGAAAAGGGGAAGGAGAGCACTGGTGCAGAACCTGCTGCAGGCACAGGACACCTGAGTCCTGGGAGTCACTGGGAGGCAGGTGCTGCCACCCCAGTTCTACCAGCAGAGACTGAGAGCCCACATGGCTTTGCCTGAAGCCCCTTGGCTACCCAGCAGTGGGGATGAGTTCAGGGCATTTCTGATAGCAGCCACTTGGGTGGTGGTAGGCACATCTGCCTTCCTTTGGGGAGCTCCTCTTGCTGGGGGAGACCTGTATTCTCCCATCTCAGGTGGGGCATGCCACCTTGATGACAGCATGCACTTACATTCAGACAGGGGAGCTTGCACACACATGCAGCCTCATCTATATCACCTGGGAAACACAGGGGGGTGTGAAGGGGTGTCTGGGCTGGCTTGGTGGGCTCCCTGCAGCCCCAGGCCAGTGCAGCCGCACACCACACTTGGGGAGGGAGTCAGCTATCAAATGGCGTCTCCACTGTCTGCTGAGTCTCATGGCCACATCTGAGAAAGGCAAGACATGCTTGGAGTCTGACTTGTTCTTACAGACAAAATTAAATCTTAAATTGGGGGCGCCTGGGTGGCTCAGTTGGTTAAGGAACTGACTCCTGGTTTTGGCTCAGGTCATGATCTCATGGTTCATGAGTTTGAGCCCTGGGTGGGGCTCTGTGCTGGCAGTGAAGAGCCTGCTTGGGATTCTCTGCCCCTCCCCCCACTTGTGCATATGCACACACACATTCTCTCCCAAAATAAACAAACATTAAAAAAAAAAATCTTAAATTGGATAGAATTCAACCAGGGGTGGCCCCTGCCCCTCCCTCGCAGAGTTCTGGTTCACAGTCCTGGGAGTGGCCCCAGAAATGAATGCACATGTGCCCGTGTTCACCTTTGAGAGAAAACAGTACAGAACAGGGGCTGAGGCATCCTGTTTCCTCTTCTGTTATGACATCTTCTGTCTTTGTCCTTCTGATTTCACTAAAATACTTGGCCTCACTCATCTGCATATTACTGGCAGTAGCTACTTGTCTTTTTGGGGACTAAACTCTGGCAGCCTGGGTCCTCCTGTGACTCCTCCTGGTCCTGTGCTCCCCGCCAGGCACCGTCCTGGCCTTCCAGGGGCCCAAAGGGCAAACACTGTCCCCGTGGTACTATTCTAAGGCAAGTAATCACTGATGTGCGACTCCCTCCTTTTTGAAACCTGCTTTGGTCCAGCATCTCCCTTCTAACCAAGACATATTCAGAGCCAACGCAGCTCATTACAGCTTTAGGGACTTTTCCATCTAGCAATAATGGTGCCTCTTCTAATGCTGCGCGACTTGGCGCCTCTCATTCTTGTTTGCTCTCCTTTAAGCACTTGGCACGTTTGTAGTTTTTACTTTAGAAATAATTTAATGCCTGTCTTCACTGCCATGGGATGGGCACCATGAGAGCAGCTCTGCTTTTGTTCTCTGCAATACTCACTGCGCGCAGTTGAGTGCCTGACACTCGCCCGAGCTGAGCCCAGCGCCAGCCCTGGCTTTGTTCCCTGCTGCCTTACAAGCTCATCTTTCTTATCTACTGCCCCACCCCAACCTTATTTGTACTTCCATCGTGATCTTAATTTTCCTATACTTCCAAACCAGGATAGTCTTACCGAACCCACCTGCTGGACACTTCTGCCGGAAACTCTTAAGCTGTGGGTCCACCCCTGACCACTGTGACGTGCTGTCACCCAGGGCCTTGTTCTATTTCTTTGGTTCCGGCCTTTTGCAGTACTTGCTCCATTTTTGAATCCTCTAGGGCAGAAGCATGATGCTACTCATGGCAGGGTGACAGGTAAGGTGCTGGGTAGCCCCACCCTTGCTTACTATAGGCGAATTGTACTGATTTCATAAAAGGGCTCTGGTGATTAAGATATTTGAAACTCACTGCTGTGTGGGATGTGTGCACACAGCAAAAATTCAAAAGCAATTAAAAAATCAATCCCCATTCCCATCCCTGCTTTGCTTGCACTAGTGCCCTTCTCCCCACCCTGGGTAGTTGGCTCAATCTCAGAAAATCCACATTTTCTAGGCTATAGAGCCAGCTGGCTCCCCAAGGAATGGGAATACTTTAGTGTGAAGTAGTGGCAAAGAAGGAAGTAAAGGCACTGTCCAGGGTTTAGAAGGGAAAAAAGGGGAGCAGAGATTTCTGGGAGTGGTAATGGGGCCACTGGTCTCTCACTCTCCAAGGCAGTTTGTCATCCTGGTGACCCTCTGCAAGCAGACAGTCAGCTTATGTGCCCATGCTGCAAGTCTGCAGCAGAACTCCCACCAGTGCTTGGGCCCCAAACCTTTGGCCTTGGTGTTCCATGTGCCCCGGGGCCCCTGCACATCTCCTTGTCCCCTCCTTCCCACCTGAGATGTGCCCTCCCAGTCCTCCCACCATTTCCACAGCTGATAAGAGGCTTTGTCACCTTTTGGTCTTACTAAAAAAGGGGCGATGGCTTCCCTGCTCCTCTGGCCAAGAAATGAAAAAAGAAAAGCATCTTTACACCCAACACGTGATGTATCTTGTGTTCCTATCACCCCAGCCTCGTTGGGCCTCTGTTTTGCCCAACCCTGCAAAGCCAGCTAACGACACCACTGCACAGGGAAGAACATCCAAACCCCATGGATCGGTACTTCACGACAGACTTATGGGCATCATCTCAATCAGGGCCTCGCAGAGATAGGCATTCTGCTCATTTCCACTTCTCATGCTGGCTCTCCTTTATTCTTGGCAGAGACCGTTTCCCACTTCACCTGAAAAAGACCTGTGGGGCACAACCTCATTACATTTCCTCCTCTCTACCTTTTCTTCAAAGGACTTTTGTCTTCAGCTTTCGTTGTGCCAGGCTCAGAGAAAGAGCCCCTTGTGCTGTGTCCTACTTGACCCACCCCTTACCTGGCTCTCAGCCCTGTGAAGTCCAGCAACATTGTCTGCCTACCCCTCCTCAGACTCAAATATGGTCAAGCCCGTCACCTATGAAAACCCTTCTCCTCACACTCCCTTGTGGACACACCCAATCCCTCTCCCTCCTGAACACTTGAGGTTTCAGGTGGGTCTGCACCTGCCTCCACCTGCTCTGTAACTCTGTGACCTGAGCTTGGCTTCTGCTCTTCTCAGAGAGCTGCTCTGTGGCCACTGGTCAGCTCTAAATGCTCTGGTTCTGATTAAATACAGAGAACCAACCAAGATGTAAGTCTGTGCTGCCAACTGGAATGGCTGCGCTACTGCTAAGGTAAGGAGCTCATCATAATTAATGCGGAAAAAAACATGATTATTAGTAACTTGTGCTGAATAAGAAAGATGATTATAATTGATTTCTGTAGGATGTGGACAACAACAAAGGGTGTTAATCTCTCAAAGGCAAAATGAATGTGATAATTCTATAAGTGTTTCAAATACCTATCAATTTAGGTGAGATCAGCTCACTTCCCTGAAGAAAATTTCAGACAGGTGCTCCCCTCTCAGGTGAATAGAAAGCAGTTAGTTCGGTTAGCAGACATCTTAGTGCTACCTTACAACAAACAAACAAACAAACAAACAAACAAACAAACAAACAAACAAACAAAGCATTTAGGAAGATCTTCCATTTACTGTTTGTTTTGAGGTACTGGGCTAGAAACTTAAAATATATTTGTATAATCTTTACGACATGCAAGGTTCCACTTTACAGTCAAAGGTCTGAGCATACAGGCTGAAGCACAGAGCAGCACAATGACTGGCCCAAAGTCAGCTGCAGTTATAAGCAGAGGGCAGGTTTTGAACCCAGATTTACGGGCCCAAAGCCTGTGTTCCTTCTATACCACCAATTCAGAAAAATTTCCAGTGTTTCTGTCCTGTAAATAAGTCACTGTATGATGCCCCAAATTGAGAAGAACCAAATGTCCGAGAGTCCCTAATACACTCATGACATCTTGATCTGAAAAAAGAGGCTGCCAAGGACACCTGCCGTGGCGGCAGTGGCTGAAGTGCAGGAAGACGAGAAGAGATGCACATGGGTGCTGTGTCAGGACTCCCAGCACTGCCATCTTACCCCCTCTATAGCCAAATGTCTGAAGAAGAATCTGGAAAACCCAATAGAGTGCTAAAATCCCACTGACCTCCAGAGCACCAGCTTATGGTTCTATCACTGATTACTGTAAGCAAAGTCAAAATATGAACACACTTACTTGGGGAGGTATTGTAATAAAGGCCTAGATGACTTCATATTTTCACATATGAAATTCCAAGTAAACTATACATGCACAGCACTATGTTATTTTGGTAACACAGGGACACAATTTAATGATTCTAATTTTTTTTGTAGTTTTTTTTTTTTACAAGTCAGGTGCCATAAACATTCAAATAATCCATCTTTTAAAAAGTACGTTTACAACATCAAAAGAATTAAGATGAAATATAAACCTTTCTACTTACAATTTTTATACAGATTAACCAAATCACAAATACCACAAATAAATGTTAAACTGTAACAATATAATGAATAAACATTCAGATTCTTAATAAAATCTTCCTTTAACATTTTTTTTAACTTACCATTATACTAAATAATCTATGCAGAGTTTTGGGGTACAATACCAAGAAGGCACCAACAGTACAAAGCAGATACAAAGCAGTTTTAGAACTTTCTCGAGTGCTCTACACGCATAAACAGCACAAAAAAGGCAACGAGCTTCAGGTAAACCTGGTGCAACCCCAGAGAATTCCTTCTGGATTCTCAGTCGTTTCCAATCCATGATGCTGAGCTGGATTACAGTGAGAGAAACCACATATCTACTGTTACATGCTTCTCATCTGCACTATAGGAGTTATCATATTTCAAACACCAGCAGGACAATTTTAAAGCATAAATGCTTTAAAAATGTATAAGCGAAAGGATTACTCAGATTTTCAAAACCACTACATTTACAAAAATATTTCCCTTAAACTTGGGATTGCTCCAAAACATTGATTTACAAATATAAAAGTATTATGGAAGGACCCAAAGCATGTGTGCATATGTATGTATTAACATACCGTTTACCATACTATATAAAAGTTACCAATTTAAAAACCATATTAACATATAAGCAAATAAAGGTAAAACAGTCTCCTCTGAATGGTCTGAACATTATGTGGCATGTGGCGTGGGCAGTATACCTGGGTGACTCCTTACGTAGATCGAACCACTGACGAGCCATGTATGGCGCCAAAAGCTGACAGGACCCTACACGCCCATCGCCTATGCCTGCAGCAGCAGAACTGTGGACATACCATACACTGTGTACTGCACACAAACACCACGATATTCTTCTACCCATGCATCAAAATGGTCTGCATGTCTCCATTAGCTCTGAAGACTTGTGTCAGCAGAGTCATGAGTTCGCTCGAATTCATTCCACTGGCTTAGTTATTTTGTTTCCTACTAAATGAAAAGATTGGAATGTTTCAACAGGAATTTTTTGCTTGCTTTTTAGACACCAAAAAAAAGCCCTAAGTCTGAAAGTTTATTTGAGCTTACTAAGAATGGAGGCATTGTCACCAGTATGAATTTGGATACCTAATCAGGACATTTTTAGAGATGTTAAGAGGATCCAAATGATGAGCCTATCACACATAATAGCTAGTACTTTTCACAGGTACCTTGATTAGGACAATTCTCTGACCTGTTAAGCCAAGCTTGGCATGATTAAAAAAGCACACAACTTACAGCTACAGTGTTGCTGGAACGCAGTTAGTGGTTTCATGCCAATGTGACTCCACAATTCCGTGGAGGGGATGGGAAAGCCCACAGTCCTCAAGTATTAGTAACCAAGGCTATGGCTTTCTGGTTAGAGGACTGCAGATTTACCTCCTAAAAATACTAACATTCCATTTAAAAAGTACAAAGAAAAAGAGTAGGAAAACTGTCAATGCTCCTTTTAAAATGGAAACTGACTCATCAATGTCTCAGGTAACAGTCAAACCTCTATCCTCTCAGTGCCCTGCAGACCTTTCCATGGCAGCTGAGCATGAAGTGAAAAACCACGTACTTTTGGGCAAGATTCTAGATGCGGTTCTGATCTCTGAGGCGGAGTCTGCCATCCTTCGTTAGCCCGTGACGTGTGAGCACCAGCACCCTGGGCCAGGTGGTGTGGGCCAAGTGACACCGGACAAAGCTTCCCAGCACCCGGCTGTGCCCAGCAGGAGGCTTGGGGCACACAGGCAGGCCCTCTTTAGAAAGAACCAGAGATTCCAAACTGAGATGTCTGGGCTTCTTCATCAGAGTTTGACAGTATTTTAGACCTATGATTTGAGTAAAGAAACACGTCAGAGTTGATTCTCTGCTGTGCAAAGGGAAACTAGGACCCTACAAAAATGCCTTCTAAATCATTTTATGTAAACCAGTGTCAGGGCAGTGCCCGCATGGGAAGGGGAGGCCCACAAGCATTTCTGCTCCAAGCACAAACTGAAGCTGACTGTCCATTGGACACGCTGATCCAGAGGAAATCAACACTGAATCTTAACATGAATATGAAGATCGAAGATGTACATTTATTTCCATGAATTACAAGTGCATTTCTGTTCATATTAGCAGGCAGTCTTTATATAACCCATTCTCCATTGCTGTCAAAAATCAAACAAGAAAAAAAGGACAGCTGAGAAATAAGAAGCTAAAAATAGAATTAGTTTTCCTAAGTGATCTGCTGGATAGCATTTTCCGTGGAACACAAACTCAGAGGTAACAATAAATTTTTCGTTTCAATCATAGGCATGTGGCACTTGGACAGTCATCTCTGCACAGAAAGCTGTAACAGTCATGCGAGGGTACAGTAATTATTGAACAAGGCAAATTTCTCACCACAGAGAGCAGTGGGGGAGTCAAGAGGAGGCACCGCACTGGGACAGAACACCAAGTCAACGCCACAGTGTGCAGTGGCAGGGAACAAATACTTAAAGAGATCAATATAATATGGGATAGAGCTCCAAACATGATTTAGTGCTAGCTTTTTCTCATGGTCTTAGCTCAGCAGTATCAGAAACATTTGAGAATACTTGATGACAGAACAGTGCTTCACGTCATGAGCTCATGAAGGCTTTATTACAAATTGTTATACTGTAGGTTGAAAAATGAACTTGAGATGCTGACATGCTGTAGGAGGAAAAAGAATTGTACACTTTCTCATTTAAAGACGCAGGGCTCCTCTCTAAATCCTGAGGCATTGAATGTGGTTACACTGGATGTGGCACACCACTTGACGTAGCTTGGGGTATACGTACACCTGTGTGTGGAGCTCTGCCCCGTGACAGAGGCTGGTGTGGCCTGATGGCTGCTTCTCCAGACACTTTCCTTAGCACCCTGCTGTGACCTGTGTACATCTCTCACTAAATGCCGAGTGCAGCTGCCACTTTAAATCGTTCTGCATAAGCCTTGGAAACAGTACTGCAGATAACACATTTTGGCAAGTGTTATACCTCTGTAAATGGTACAAGTAATCACAATAAATCTACAGAATGAGGCTGCTGGATGCAGTACTTCTTTCTTTTAGAAAAATGATTGAGTTTCCTAAAAGCTGGGCAAATAGCACAGACCTTAAATATGTTAGTGACTAACATGATATGAAAAAAGACAAGGGCAAGCGCCCCCAAAGATTCCCGAGACGGGAGCACTCACCGCAGGCTGCAACGTCATCCCAGGTGTTTCCACACACTCCTGCTCTGGGGACATGCTTACGGTGAAAAGTGCAAATAAGGGGCTGTCACTGACTTAAAGTGCCCTAGGTAGTAGCCTTCCCTATCATAAAGTGAGATGCCAGTGACGAGAGCCAATTTGGAAAGAACTATCTCTGGTGTGACTGCATGGGTCAGCAGGGCGTCACCTAGGAAGGATTCAGAAGAGGGAGGAACCACTGCATCTTTCAAACCAGAAAGCGATTAGTGACTAAAGCAACGGTAAGCAGTAGGTGCACTGAAAGTACATACTGCCACAGGTCACCGGTGGGTGACACACACAGGGATGCCAGGAACAGTTCTCTGGACTGAAGGAATTCTTTGAAAGCATAAAAGCCACAACTACCAGAAACCGACCCTCCGAACAGCTCAAAGGAGTCAAGGTGGATAAGCCAAGACGGGCTGGAGACAGGACCGGGGTCAAGAACTGGGAAGAACAACACCGATGTCTGAGCACATCCAGTCCTCTGAGCCCTTGTCCTGTTGAAAAACAAACAAGCAAGTCTATGAGTTAAGAATGACCCACATTAAAACAACATTAGCAGCAGCATTAGGAAAATGGAGAAGTGAAAAGAATGAACAACATCATTACAAAAACTGGAAAAGTGAAGAAAAAGAAAAAGAAAAAAAAAAAGCAAAGGAAAAAGCACTCCTGCAATAAGGTCGTTTCACCTGGAACCACTCAGCCTATGCACCACAGGGCAGCTCCTAAGGGGCAGGCTCTGCCTTCAGTCTGTGGGCGTCTCTTCTCGGACACTTCAGAGGACATTTCTGTGACACTCACAGGAAACACACACGCATCCACCCCATGTTCCCAAGATGCCTTTTATTAACTGTGATACCCACCACTCCTATGGTCAAAACCAGAATCTGAAGGTCTTTGTAAAGAACACACATTTATGCAAAATGCTTGTCTGCTGCCTCCTATTCTATTTTTTTTTTTTTAAAGTAATCTCTATGCCCAAAGTGGGGCTCAAACTCACAACTGTGAGATCAAGAGTTAAGTGCTTCACTGACTGAGCCAGCCAGGCACCCCTGCTGCCTCCTATTCTTACCAAGTTTCTTTTCCTCTCTAGATGACCAGGTAGGACAGAATCAACCACACAGCGTCAAGTGTGTTGTTTTAATGGTCAAGTTTCCGCTGACTGTTGACAAAACAAGACTAAAATGAAGTGCTGGTTGAAGTATGAAAGTTGGCGGGCCTAAATGCCGGTGAGGCAGGAACTGTGGCTTGGTTCCCACGGGCAAGAGATGGTTCTCATTGCCCAGGTCAGAGATGATCTGACAGCTATTTCCCCACCAGGTCTCCAGGACAGCACCCTGAAAGGCAGCAGGTGGCATCTGAAGATAGCCTTAGCTCACTTACACTACACTTACACTAAGTGAGCTCACTTAGCTCACTACACTTGACAGAGCCCACCTGGCTCTCCAGATGTCTGCATATGGGTCTCCTGCAAGAGGTCCACTAGGATCGTCACACCATCAAAGTGCAAGTAGCACGCATCTGCCCTCATTATTGTGGTATCTCTATTTTCCTTGAAGAGGTCACATTACAAATCAAACCTACCTTAACCCTTTATAGACTAGCAGTTCTCAAGGGTGAGCATCAGGATCCTCTGCAGAGCTTGTTAAAATACAGATTGCTAGGGGGTAGGGCACAGATGGACCACACTTTGGAGAACCACTGCCTAAGACATCCATATGTAATGAATTAAGTTCATCCCCAGGTCTCCGTTAGTTTTGTATCACCCCAGGGAGAAGTGAAAACATTACCACCCCAGTCATGTTCTGTGTTCTTGGTTCTGATGAAGAAGCCTGCTTGAGATGGCTGGGAAGGTAACTAAGTGTGTCAAAATGCAAACCAAATATACCTTTTCTTTGGAGAGACCCTTGTTGTTGTGAAATGTTTGCTAGTATGATCCAGCAGAATGTCACTTTGGTATTTCACAAAGCACTTTTGGACAAGATGGCTTTTACCTGACTCAAGAGTCAGGGCAGGAAGGATGGGTCTTATAACCCAAATCTGTGATGGGGAGACGGGCTCAGAGATGGGAAATGACCCCTCTCTAGAGGTATGCTGTTCTGAACTGCAGCCAAACCTATCGGCTGGGAGAAAATTAATCAATCTACCTGAGAAAATTCACCAACAGGCAGATGAGGGAGAAAGGCAGGTACCAGCCTCTGAGAACAGGAGGCCTGTCACAAAGTTAACCACATACACATTCTTAACTTTAGTGGACACATTTCTAAAACTGACCCACTTAAACAAAATATAATGAACACACTTTGATTCTTTAAGCCCACTCAGGGCATCAGTAAAGCCTGTGAGCTTTATCCAGCAAGCAGGGGCTTCCTCTGGAGTAGTCTTTGTCATTCCCGCCCCCATAGGGGTCCCTATGGCTGTGCTCTGAGGTCCTGTGTGGGCATGTTTTTCAGCTCTTTCCTACGTAGCTGGGCAGTCAACATCACCCTTCTCTAACGTTCCTGTATGCTCCCAACACCTGCATCTCCCTGACTCTCCAGTTTGTAGCTTCTCATCTCAGTGTTATAGGCTGGGAACTCAGTGACACTGCTGCACAGTATTATGAACGAGTTCCTTGACCTTTTCCAGGGCACAGAACTACCCCAAGGCAGTGTGGAAAGCTTGTAAGAAAATGGGATTCTTGGTCCAAAAGACCTGGGCCTGCCTAATTTTGCCACCAGGATACAATCTTCAGCAAAATGCTTAGTACATCTTCGGTTTCCTCGATCATAAACATGGGCTGTGTGCTGACTTGCTACTGTAATCATCAAAATAATGTTTGTGTAAGAAACTGCCCAGAATTTGATGAATGCCCCTAGCTCCACCTTCCTCTGGATTCACTTTTATATTCCAGGTGACTAAATTATAAGCTAGTCCTGATGCTGCCAACCTCCTTAGATGGAGGAACAGATGGAACAGAATGTGAGAAAGCATGCACAGCAAAGTGTTAATCACAGAATCTAGGTGGTGGGAATGTGGGTTTTTATTGTAAAACTCAACTTTTCAGAATAAAAATTGTAATTTAAAAAACAGTGGAAGTAATGTATAAAAATCACATTATGCTTACACCTGAAATTAAAGATTGTTATGTCAATTATAATTCAGTAACAAAAAGTTGGGGGAAAAATTAGGCTATAAAGCAAACTAAACACAGAGTGACCGTCTTTGCCACCCCTTTCCCTGGTAACAAGCCCCAGTCCTGGGCTTGTAGAACTGGGGTGGACCTTGGCAGCTGCCTGAACCTCAGCCTGTTAATTTGGACTTCAGGAGGCAACAGGCCAGCACCCATGCCCTGAAGCTCCAGGAGCATCCTTGCCTTTGTCTTGCCGCCATCCCCCCCCCCCCCCCCCCCCCCCGTGGCTGTTGCACTGCCCTTTTCCTCCAGTAGCTGGGCCAGTGATCCCAAGAGTGCTTGTTTTCTGAGGTCGCCCAACATCCTTATTGCCCTAGAGTCACCTGCCCTGATGCTTTACGACAGGAAGCAGCCTGGGAGAGGAGGGCTCCTTCGCAAGCCTGGGCTTCAGTCTCCCATGCGGGCTTGACTCCCTGGCCCCACACTGCTGAGTGCCTCCCCACACAGCAGAGTGTTCCCTTCCCAGCACCCTGATGCTGGCCCTCCTCAATCTCTGGGGCCCACACCTATCCTGGTACAGCACCCACAACACTGTGTCTGACTCCTTGTTGTCTACCTGTGTCCTGCCATCAAGCTGCTAGAAAGCAAAGCCTGGGTCTTACTCATCTTTGCTGTCTTCCTACCTGGAACTAGGAATGCTCAATGGTGAGCAAATGAATGATGAAAAACTGCTAACTATGTCAGTCCTGGGTACTCTTTTACACTAAAAACATGCATGGCAGTTCTGTGTGTCTTTGTTCCTTACTAGACTGTGTGGCCTTTGAAGCCGGTTTCAGGTTTGTTTGTTCTGCTCACCCATGAGCCTGGCTCAGAGGAAGCATGCGGTATGTGTGAACTCAAACAAGAACAAGATGGGTAAAAACAGAGGCCATCAAGAGGCTATTTCAGGAACACGAGCTGTTAAAGGGATTGTGAAGGAAGAAAAGCAACTGAATGAAGCAGCTCAGCTCAATATTCTAGGTCAGGGGTCAGCGAACCTCTTCATGTAAAGGGCCTGATAAAACTTTATCTACCAAACCTGGAGGCAGATGATCTGACTTGTGCAGACACAGGGAAAGGAGAGCAGGCTCTGGGAGAGGGAAGATCGTTTCCACAGTGAGCAAAGAGACCAGGAAGGAGACTCAAGGGGTAAAAATGGCTGGGTCCTGGGGATGGATTTCTGTCAGTGAGTACCCTTGCAGATTGTTGTACATAACAAATACTTTAACAGACGGTCATGCCATGAAGTATGGAAGGATAAATGAATCCAATCCTTGCAAGACTCTGTTCTCCTTAGCTCCCTGCTAAGACCTTCCCACCTTCTCTCTCTCCTTCAGACACTTCCCCAAGGGCTTGTTTACCAGCATGCTCCTAATGTCCTGTGAACACATGCTCCTTCCACACTTCACTTACTTTGAGTTTGTTTTTTAGGACACGTCCAGTGCTAGGCTAAGCTCCCCCTGACCCCTGGATGCTAGGGTTAGGAAATGTGAAGTCTTTCAGATTTTGTGTTCCCTCCATTTTCCTGAATGCACTGCTTCTTGCCTCCACAGCCTTCGTCCAAGCCTCTAGCCCTCGGTCTGGAAGCTTACAGATCTGTTTTGAACTCATCTCCCACTCAGTCTTCTCCAACACTCCCTGTCAGACTTCTTCTGAAAACCACATTTTCTGTCCCCCACACTTCAGAAGAGTGTACCCCCTACTGGTTCCCAACTCTTACTCTGCCTGGCTTCCACAGCTCTCTGAGACTGATCTGGCCACGTCTGTTCTCAGATCCATTCTACCTTTCCTCTGTCCTCTGTTCTTAATGACAGGGCTGGAGCTTGTGAACTGCACTGCTGAACTTCATTGGAGACTGGCTTCTGACGAGATTCTGCCAATAGCTGGCACACAAGCCAGGTTTCCTTTTTTCTGCTTCTTAGTGACACAGGACTTTTTAGGAGGAGGAGGGCTCCTGGCTTCAGAGGCAATGGATAGTGATGGTGGCTTCAGGCTCCAGAGATCCCCCACATCAGTGGCAGTAGAGGCTCCTGACCCCTCTTCAGTGAGGGTGATGCTCTAACAGCTGCAGTTAAAGCAGGTGCCCAGCACCCTCGTTGTGTGACGATCAAGGACCCTGGCTAACACGGTTTTTCTTTTGCTCCTTTAGGTGGAGACTAGGAACAACTTCCTGCTGTTTAATCTGCAGGTAACTCCACCTGCTTTGCTCTCTAGACCTTCTAATGCCCTCTGATCAGTTATATGTCCTCTTGTGAAACACCCCAAGTAGCTTCTGCTTTTGAGCCTTGTACTGCCAACTCTCAGCCTGAACCATCATCTCCAGATCCCAATACATGAAAACAGAATGGACAGAGCAGGGAAGAATGGAGCAGAGAAAACAGTTATACTAGACTGTCACAGAACCCACCCTTCCCTACGTGCCCCCAGAAAGCCTCCAGTTCTGGTGCAAGCACAGCAGCCCCACGGCCACTAGTCGGAATGCTGCACATGACACAGGTGCCTGTGGAAAAACACCTCCAGCCCCTCCCATGCTGGTCTGTCCAAAGCATTTCCCCAGCAAATGCTTCAGGCCCTGGGTCATAATTCTTTACTTTATTGCTCATTTCTACAGGGTTCAACACAATTCTCACTCCTCTGCTCACTCCGGAGTTCTCACACAATTCCTTCTCTTCTTTCTGTATGTTCTCTAAAAGCAAGATCTGTGTTTCCTTTTTTCTTGGAACACCCAGTTTTTAAAAACCTACTGATACCACTACATTGTCCACCACCCTTTCTGTTAAGCACATGAAGTGCCACGTGGAGCTCAAGGAAATTCCTTTTTCTTTTTAGTAATATTTAATTTATATTCTCTCTCCATAGCCAGGGTTTATACGGCTAAAGCTCTAGGTACCTGACAAGTTTAAGACCTGTATCCGGGCTGGAACCTGGCCGTCTCTTCGAAGATGAGCTCTTTGAGCTTTTCCTTGGGCAGGTCGTCTAGCTCCATGTCGAACTTGAACGGTGCCTCAGCGACGGGCTGCAGGAGAGCACAGGACACGAGGTAGGCAGGAGTGGCTACGGTTGAGGTAGTCATGCACTGACTCATAAACGGCTGTGGCTTAGACTCTGAAACGCATACAGTGGCGCTGACATCTATGAAAACCCAGGAGCTTCGACAGGCACCTATGTACAGTGTCCTGCCTATGTGCTCCATGAGGCGCACTTCATAGGAGCATGCAGTAAATCGAAGGGGAGCAACTAAACCCACTTTGAGCACTCTTCTGAAATTACCACTAATCCCAGAATCATTTTCAAACTTTTAAGGCATTAAGTGTTGAAAAATAATAGAAGTTTACTGTTGTGGGGGTGGTGGTGGTACATTTATACAATCAAAACTGATGATACTCGGGGCGCCTGGGTGGCGCAGTCGGTTAAGCGTCCGACTTCAGCCAGGTCACGATCTCGCGGTCTGTGAGTTCGAGCCCCGCGTCAGGCTCTGGGCTGATGGCTCAGAGCCTGGAGCCTGTTTCCGGTTCTGTGTCTCCCTCTCTCTCTGCCCCTCCCCCGTTCATGCTCTGTCTCTCTCTGTCCCAAAAATAAAATAAACGTTAAAAAAAAAAAAAAAAAAATTAAAAAAAAAAAACAAAAAAAAAAAAAACTGATGATACTCAAATAAATGTACTTGATTAAATACATCATAGTATCTTCATATGAAGAAATATTATGGAGCCATTAAAAATGAAGCTGCAAGGAAGATTAATATCATGGGGAAATACACATGTTTGTTAAACAAAATGAACCCTATTTTTAAAAAAAAATTTAGATACAGAAATGTAAGACTGGGAAGAAAATACTCCAAAATCTTAGTAACTGTCACAAGACTACAAAGTGATCTGTGTTGTAGTTTCCTTTAAGTTTTCATTTTTCAGCACACCCTATAAATAATCAGAAGGCTACTTAAGTACATATTTAAAATGTCTAGATCAAAGAATCCCCATACATAATGATGAAAAGGGAAATTAGTCAATTGATATTATTTAAATTTTGATTTTTAAGTACCCCCAAACTAATGCCACGTTAACAGAACTAATCTGATGAGGATACCAGCTGTCACCAGGCACTCCTAGATTTTTATCCACGTGATCCTCACACCAGGCCTTTAGGGTAGGGAAACATGGACCCCAAATTCTGCACTAAGCTTTGTTCTCTTGAAAGGGGGGAAAAGGATTCATGTCCATTAGAAAAAAACAAGTAGAGGGGGGCCTGGGTGGCTCAGTTGGTTAAGCATCTGACTTTGGCTCAGGTTATGATCTCACAGTTTGTGAGTTCGAGCCCCGTGTCAGGCTGTGTGCTGACAGCTCAGAGCCTGGAGCCTGCTTCAGATTCTGTGTCTCCCTTTCTCTCTAACCCCTCCCCCACTGGTATTCTCTCCCTCCCCAAAATAAGTAAACCTTAAAAAAAAAAAAAAAAACAAGTAGCTAGCCCTCTCTGAAGGACAGCTCTATGTGTGGGGTCACACTGGTGTCCTATATATGTCCTGCTGAGTTTGGGGTACTGCCCAAGGTCACAATTAGGACATGGGGGGCTCAAAGGGCTAGTCAGAACCCAAGCCTTATACTCTTACCTATTTCCCTGCTATTTACTATGCTGTAGGTATCTTTGCAAGCTGCCTCCATTATTTCTGAGGGGAGGGGACAGAGATGGAAGGGGGCTGATTGAGAAATACTCTCTTTTTGGTTTCTCCTTTCTCTCTCATTTATCAGCTTTTAACTTTTATACTTTTTCCCTTTCTTCTTCCATTTTCCCTTTTAATATTAACACATTCTGCTTGGTTCTCCCCCTTCCCCCCCATTTAAAACAAGTGTGCAGAGTCTTGTTTATGTATGATTCTCAACTAGAAAGATCCAAACGTTAGTTCATATTGCATTTTTCTTCATTACCGCCCAGAAAATAAAGTTAAAGAAAATAAAGTTAAAACTGAAGCCCCAGAAGAATCAAAGAAGCCAAGGAACTGGGACTTTCCTGGAGAGAACATGATACATTACCTGGATGTCCAACATGCTCTAAGGCTTGCCACATCCACCTCCAGTCTTACCACAGCAGGCTCTTGTGTGCCCATCCCAAGGAGGCATACCAGACATGAAGTCATCAAGCCACAGTGGGAACTGTCCAAGCTGACCTCCACACTTTGCAAAGCCCCTCCCCAAGCAGACAGCTGACTTCCTTTCCACCCTCAGGGCAGGCACTTTGATTCAGGTGGCTCTTCCTGCCACAGACCACAACAATGGTCTCTAGTCTTTGGACCCCTTCTTTATCCATGCTCCCCATTATCCATTCATTTCCCCTGCCCCACCCCTGCTGTAGGTGGCCTGGAGGAAGTTTTCTAAGATAGAAGAGGCTTGGGGGGTAGGGTGGGGAAGGGTTTCAAGCTGTGCCGACAACAGCACTAGACCTCAAAACACACAATATGGGCTGTTGAGAAAACGAAGTGTGGTACCATGCACCTCTCAGGACAATCTAAGTATGACATCTGGGCCCTTCCTGGTTGGGCCTGCTGCTGGCTGATATTCCTGCAGGAGCAACCAGGAGCACGGGTCTTACCTCATCACTTGGGTCGTAATACTGCTCCAGATATGGATGGGCCAGAGCCTGTTCTACTTCAATCCTCTTGTGAGGGTTGAACGTCAACATTTTGTCCAGTAAATCCAGAGCTGCAAAGAGAAGGGTTTTGCAGTGGTGAGACGCCAAAGAACAGTCACTGCATTACTTTCCATTTTCTGTTTAAGTAAACTGACCCACAAAACAATAGAGCTAAGCATCACCATGGGGAGAAGATACGATACACTGGGTGCCTATTATCTCTCTGACCTTCTTGAGACGGACCATCTGACAATCGCAGACCCAGACACAGAAAGGTAATGGGATAGTTAAAGGCTGAAAGCAGAACACCAGGGTTCAAACCCAAGTCTGCCTAAAAAACCTGGACTTTTCCTAAATTACTACTCTGCTTTGCAGGCATCTGAAACAAAGGTATTATATATGTACTTCTCTTAAGTCGACTCCAAAGTCAGCTCTGCAATGATCAATTTATTTTTCAACACATAGAGAAGGCCTCCAAGGTCACAGAAGAAGACAACAGTCATTTGTCCTGTGTGGTTTCCAGGTCCTGGGTGAGATCCACGTGTGAAGCACAGGCCCCCTGGCTCAATGTGCAGCTTGGCATCTTTCTCCAAGGCCTAAAACAAAGTATTCTCTCTTTTTTAAAAAAAAGTTTATCATGCCCACAAGGTACTCTGTGGCTATTCCCTTGGACAAAACTGTTGTCAATAAGGATGTCTTCAGAGACCCTGCTCTTAAACTCAAGGCCCGACAAGAGGCCAAGGTCAAGTTTGAGGAGAGGTACAAGACTGGTAAGAACAAATGGTTCTTCCAGAAGCTGCGGTTTTAAATCTGTTTTGTTTCAGTCATTAAAAATACCAAAAAAAAAAAAAAAAAACCCAAAAAAACCCCAACCCATAAACATAAACACACACACACACACACACACACACACTTATTTATTTAAGTAATCTCTATACCCAATGTGGGGCACAAACCCACAACCCCTATATCAAAAGTCACAAGCTCTCCCAACTGAGCCAGCCAGGCACCCCATAAGTATTCTCTTGATCTGGCCAGTAGTCAGCAGCTGAACATTTCTTTCATGTGGAGAGTGCAGGAATAGAAAACAAGTGTGGGATCAACAGGACCAAGATGGAGGGACAGCTAATGAATAGCTGTCCCTAGTGGCCTCCATGGCTAGTATCCAGGCACCACTTCAAGCCATGAGGAAAGCCAAAGGTCATGGCTGACAGCAACTGGAACACAGGTTAAGGGAAATGTGACCAAACAGTTCCTGTACTTACTATCAGGAGCAGGTTTCAATGAGAAAGAACACATGCTAGAAAAGACATTATTGCTCTGGTAAAGTAGCAGCAAAGGGAGCTTTAAAATAAGGTCTTTTATTTAATGATGCTTAGAACAGCGTTTCCAATTTATGTAGCAGGTCCTTTTCTTAAATTAAAGCTCCTGAGAGGGAGTAGGTAAGGAGCTACCCAGCTCTCTTAAGTCTTAGCTCACAGCCCTGTGGAAACCCTGAAAAATTCAAGGACTTCATGGAACAAGTCTGATAATTTACTCCAAGTCTGAAATACTACTAGGCAATATAAAGAATGCTGTTTTGGAGAACGTAGTGATCAATAAACAAAACCAAAAATAAAAACACTGCCATCTACTCAATGAAGCCTTGTTTCTTAGTGATAACTGATTAGTTCAACCTCATCTATCTGCAAATTAGCATACATCAGTAAGTCATGAGAGAATGGTAAAAGAAAACCATTTTAGTCATTTACTCACTAAAAAAATGTGTTCAACCGGGGCGCCTGGGTGGCGCAGTCGGTTAAGTGCCCGACTTCAGCCAGGTCACGATCTCGCGGTCCGTGAGTTCGAGCCCCGCATCAGGCTCTGGGCTGATGGCTCAGAGCCTGGAGCCTGTTTCCGATTCTGTGTCTCCCTCTCTCTCTGACCCTCCCCCGTTCATGCTCTGTCTCTCTCTGTCCCAAAAATAAATAAACGTTGAAAAAAAAAAAATTAAAAAAAAAATGTGTTCAGGCCAGTACACAGTCTGAATCTGAAATGACCAACTGGTTATGTGCCAGGAAGTCAGCCTTGAGAGAGGACATGGAGGCTGGGGAAGCACTTAGAGCTGGAGGTGACTGAAAGGGTAAGTATGAGAGTATGTGTATGTACATGCACGCATGCAGGTGCATGCCTGTGTGTGCATGCTCAGGTCTGGCTCCTACTTGTGACTTCTCTTGTTGCATGTTACCCGCCCTTTATCTTCAAGGCAACTGGGAGATAATAAATGTGGTAAACCACATACCAGATGTCATGAGAAATTTCACATAATACAGAACTTTTCTCATGTCCACAAGGTTGCATTTCTACAAACAGTACATTTTCAAATTTATTTCTGTCTCTATAATCTTTTCAATACACACAAGGGTACCTTAGGAAATTAGGAAACTAACATTTTGCTTTATAGGTTAGAAAACTTTTTGGAGCAGAGGAGGCTCTTAGGAATTCAGAGCGTTGGCCTGTGACTAAAGCACTGTCTGGGCAGGACAGGTATTCACTCCTGAAGCCATGGACATGGGTTTCAGGGGCCCATGAATGGGCTAGGTTTCAGAGGCAACTCTCTCATGGGTCAGGACAGTACAGTATAATGGTCAAGAACTCAGGCATCTCTGGCCCCAATGCAAGTCCCACAGAACACCAGGTAGATGTGGGAACATATGACACACCACTTACTGGGCATTAGAGTCTAACTATCTGTAATACAAGTAACAAATCTATCCATTTACCGTTCCCAACCACCACCTGCTCCCCCTCACCACTGCAAAAGAACTCATAGACATTTCTGCAAGAAGTTTCTTTTTAAAAAAATTTTTTTAATGTTTATTTATTTTTTTTTTAATTTTTTTTTTCAACGTTTTTAATTTATTTTTGGGACAGAGACAGACAGAGCATGAACGGGGGAGGGTCAGAGAGAGAGGGAGACACAGAATCCAAAGCAGGCTCTAGGCTCTGAGCACAGAGCCCAACGCGGGGCTCGAACTCACAGACCGTGAGATCATGACCTGAGCCAAAGTTGGGTGCTTAACCGACTGAGCCACCCAGGTGCCCCTCTGCAAGAAGTTTCTTGAGCGATTAGAAGTCATTTGGCCTTTTGCCCAATTAGACATTGTCTGTCAGGAAAAGTCCAGGAGGGTCTGGCCACAGATTCTAACAGCATTATTTCTAAGCTGTTGGGGGATACTTTTCCCCTCCAAATCCTGCTGGTACTAAGTTGGGAGTGCTTCAAGGCAGCTGGTATTTGGCAGCTTAAGCAGCTCTAAAATAAACCTTTTATAGTTCCTTCAAGTTATATTCTAGGCCCTTAAACCTACAGGCAAAAATCACAAAGTAGCTTTTTTTGCTACTTGAAAAATAACTGGATCTCCAGCTTTCTTTTATTGCTAGTGCTATTTCTGCATTATTCACAGCTGCAGAAGGGGAAAAGGAGAGAAACGGGAAGCAGCTGGCAGGTCTCATTCCACAGTCAGAGTGCCTGGACTCCCTTCTCCCACGCCACACAGAAATCCAGTGGCACCCCTCAGATGGCATGAATCACTATGCCTGTGCATATGCTTCCTTGGATGCAGGTTTTATTTCCCCTAAAAGACTGAAGTCCTTTCCAGGCTGGGATTGATTACATCTGACCACGATGATCCCTGACTTTCCCTGGTATCCTCTTAGAACCCCATACCTTCTCTTTAATTTCAGTGGGTACATAGCAACATGACCCTGCCCTTCTGGTCCCTCAGCCTTTTTTCCTTTCCTCCTTGGCCCAGACTCTGGGGTGAGTCATGCGACTGAGTGAGACATGCACCACTGAGGGTCCATCTCACCTACCCAACAAAACTGTCATTCGAGATCGAGGCTGCAACCTGTCACATCCATCCTTAACTAGAATTTCTGAGCAAGGCCAGAGAAAAAGATCTAGCTGCTCAAACTGTGCAACTGCAACAATGCTTCTCACACTTTTTTTTTTTTTTAAGTTTATTTATTTTGAAAGAGTGAATGGGGGGTGGGGCAGAGAGAAGGGGAGACAGAGAAAATCTCAAGCAGAGTTTGCACTGCCAGTGTGGAGCCTGATACAGGGCTCGAACTCACGAACCGTGAAATCATCATGACCTGAGCTGAAATCAAGAGTCAGATGCTTAACTGACCGAGCCACCCAGGTGCCCCTCAAAACCTTAATCTTAAAACCAACTGATGACTGATCTTAAAAAGCAGTTAATTCAGCCACAGTTCAAACTATACAAGCACTTTTCTTTGAGAAAAAAACACTTCCTTCAGTATGTGGCAGACAGGCTCTATGTATCTGTATTTTCATTCTGTCATGGAGAATATGGAAAAGACATGTATGCAGGGTGGGATATAACAAAGCAAGTACTTTTAACTACTCCACCAGAGACATTCTTATGTGCACTCGGCATTGGTTTTTAGCTGTGAGGGCATGGCTCTGCCACTGCCTTATCCTGGGCCAAGGTGCTAGCCATCTTGCTCACCAGCAGTTGTATACCAAGAGTGCACAGGGCAGCACAGAGAAAGTGTGAGAAGACTTTAGCGTTACTATGAAAATAGTTTTAACCCCATGGACACCCTGAAAGGACTTTTGGGACCTCAGAAGTCTAAGGAGCACACTATTGAGAACTGTTGTACCACAAAAACTCAAGATTTTTTTTTTTTAAAGTGTATTTATTGGGGGGAGGGGGGGGAGGGGAAGGAAGGGAGGAGGGGAAGGAAGAGGGGAGGGGTAGAGAGAGGGAGAGAGAGAATCCCAAGCAGGCTCTGTGCTGTCATCACAAAACCTGACATGGGGATTGATCTCCCAAACCATGAGATCATGACCTGTGACAAGATCAAGACTTGGACGCTCAACCAAGCCACCCAGGTACCCCAAAACTCAAGATTTTTAATCTCATCAAAGCCCCTAAAAGTTCTGGGAAATCTATGCTCAGTTGCTGCTCTAGTCTAAGATTCTTCTCAACTCACACAGCTTTAATCATGCCCTTCCTGCCAACTGAGCCTTACTACTCTGTGCAGGTCTAAGGGTGCTACCGAGAAAACTGAGGCCCCCAGGATCGACCTTCCTGAGCAAAGAGACCCTCTCCCTGTTCAAAGCCAAACCTCCACAGTGTGTGGCCACACCCAGCTCCCCCTCATCTGGACCAGTTGTTTCTGTCTGCATGTTCCATTTCAAACTTCCTATTCACACTCAGTGCTTCAACTACACTTATGTGGTCACTAATGACTGCTTAATTGGAAGCCTGTCTGTTCCATGGAGACTGCTGAACAGAACATGTCTATTTTCTTATGATGCCACCTCCTGCTTCTGTGAAATAGGCACTAGTTATTTTCTTTGTCCATTCTTTACAGTTTTCAAGAGTTTCTACTCCTGTTCCACTGGCCATTGAAGGTTCATGTTCTTTAGCTCTGACACAGGTCATTCTTCTTACCATCTCAACCTCCTGCATGATTTCAATGCCATTTGTAAAAGGCGAAAGATTTATGCGATCTGAAGAGAAACCAGAGTATTCAATGCCATTTGTGAAAAAATTGCTAAATCTTTCTTTAGCCTTGAGCGCTGACCCAAACTTTAGAATGATAAATACAACTCTCTGTAGGCAATAAAAAAGTATATAGCTTATGACTCCATTTACAGTTAATATATGTATTTATAGGAGTAACTACAGAGTCTGGAAGCTTTTCAAACAACAGGTTATCTGGGAAATGGAGACAGACTTCTTACAGGAATTGCACTTTTCTTAATTAAAAAAAATAAAAGCAGGAAGAAAAGAACTGTTGGTTTTCCTGCCAGTGTCCACTGCCCCTCTAATCCCGTGAAGCTGTGCTTGCCATGGGGGAGTTCTCAGACCACCCACACCCTCGGTTGTGCCATGGGAATGGTGACACTGGCCTAGCCACCTTCACCTTGATTCCCTTAGCCACAGAGACTGGTCATGGATGGGTACAAAGGAGCAATGAGCCCCACAGTAGGGTTGAAGCTATCAAGAAACAGGTCAGTGTGACCTGGAGCTGCTGGTGGCCATCTTGTCACCACAAGAGCTAATTAATATGAAAAGCGCAGAGGAAGGCAACACTAAACAACAGAGAGGTCCAGATTCTGTGCCTTGGAATCCAAACACTACTGGACTTGTTAGCTATGAGAGCCAGTACAGTCCTTCTTCAGGCCTAACCTGTTGGCAGTAGGATCTCATGAGGTGGAACCAAGAAAGCCTCAAACAGCTGACCCTCTAGTCTGTGTGAATGACTCACCTAAGATCCCACCTCTCACCCCCAGCAACACAACCCCATCATTCAATGTAACCACTACTAATTTTTTGACATATCTTGTAGAATTTTTCCCTGCATTTTCTTTTATGTGATTGAGATTATATTATATATATGAAAAATGCTGTATGACTTCCCCAGTAAATATTGCTCATTAGTATTCTCCCATGCTATAAAAACTTTGTAAAAATCACTTTTAGTGACTTTATGACACTCTTTTTAAGTAGAAGCATTAGGGGCGCCTGGGTGGCGCAGTCGGTTAAGCCTCCGACTTCAGCCAGGTCACGATCTTGCAGTCTGTGAGTTCGAGCCCCGCGTCAGGCTCTGAGCTGATGGCCCAGAGCCTGGAGCCTGTTTCCGATTCTGTGTCTCCCTCTCTCTCTGCCCCTCCCCCATTCATGCTCTGTCTCTCTCTGTCCCAAAAATAAATAAACGTTGAAAAAAAAAAAAAATTAAGTAGAAGCATTAGAGTTTCCTTAACCATTCAATTAACATTTAGCATTTAGGTTGTTTCTGAATGGGTGTCCTTAAATTTATTATGCCCAAACTAAAGTCTCAATTGTCACTCTCCAAAATATTCTTCCTTCTTTTCCTCATCTATTTCTCCATGTAAATTGTGTGTTCTTATCCTTTGCTCATTTATTTATCCACTGAGATCTTAGATTTCTCTCTGTTCTTTACACACTAATAATATATTAATCACGAGTCTAACACTAATAAACTAATAATTCATGTAAGTCTCCAAATAACCTTATGAAGTGGGAAATACAATTTGTTCCAATTTTGAGATGAGGAAATTGTGAATCAGGTTAAATAATTTGTCCAAAGTCAAAGATCTGAGGAGGTGGGGCCCATCTGAATTCAGGAGGCTGATTCTGGAGCACACAGCCTAAACCATGGTGCTATGTTGCCTTAACATAATAGTTAAGAAAGGGATCCTTCAAATGTTATTCAATTTGGAACATTTTATACCTATTGCTTACACTTCTAGTTTATTTTAAGTTTTAAATTTTTATGTGATAAAATCTATCTTTCTTTTGTTTGTTTTCTTGGTTTGTTTTTACAGCTTAGGAAGATGGTTTTTCTCCACGCAGATCAGAAAAATACTGAACACTCCATCGTTTTTTTAAAAAAAAATTTTTTTGTGTTTATTTTTGAGAGTGAGAGAGAGCATGAGTGGGAGAGGGGCAAAGAGAGAGTGAGACACAGAATTCGAAGCAGGCTCCAGGCTCTAGGTGTCAGCACAGAGCCCAATGCGGGGCTCGAACTCATTGACTATGAGATCATGACCTAAGCCAAAGTTGAATGCTCAACTGACTGAGCCACCCAGGTGCCCCAAAATATTGCTGGGTTTTAATGGTGTGATTTTTTTTTTTTTTTTTTTTTTAGAGAGAGAGAGAGAGAGAGTGTGTGTGTGAGCGAGGACACGTCTGAGCATGGAGAGAGGGAGCGAGAATCTTAAGCAGGCTCTATGCTCAGTGACGAGGCCAATGCCGGGCTCAGTCCCACAACCTGGGGATCACGACCTGAGCCAAAATCAAGAGTCGGATGCTCAACCAATGGAGCCACCTAGGTGCCCCCTAGTATGATTTTTTTAAATGTATTTAATTATCAATTTTTTGAATTCACTTTGAAGTGTGAGTAATGATTTAAACGGATTTTCTTCCAAATAGTTATTCAACTAGCCCAGCACCATCTGCTGAATAATAATCATTTCTTCCCCCTAACTGGAGTAATTTTGGAGAGAATCCTAAGCTAGACTCCTTTGAAGAAAAATCTACAATACTACTGGTTCAAAGGATTCAGATTTCAGAAATCTCCAACAAACATGTGAAAAATATTCTATCTCAAACTTTTTTTTTTTTTTTCTCCTTAAAGTAAGCTCTATGTCCACTGTGGGGCTTGAACTAACCACCTTGAGATCAAGAGTCACATGGCTCTATTGACTAAACCAGCCAGGTGCCCCCATCAGTCTAATTAAAGAAAAACAAATTAAAATGCCACTTCTCCCCCATTTGCTTGGCAGATCCAAAAGTTCAATACCCAAAATTGCTGGAACAAAAGATGTGTGACAGAACTGCCAAACTGCCCTCCAGAGAGACTCAACCAATTTACACACCGTTAGCTGTCTCTGAACAAACATCCATTTGCCCCACAGCCTTGACCACATGGTGGATCATCAAACTTTTAATGCTTTCTACTGTTATGAGTGGGGAAAAAGAAAATAATTACTGATCTTTCAAACTATTAGCTCCCTGCAGGCAGGTAATCAGTCTGATGGCTGTTCTAAGTCCAGGGCTGTAGAACTCTTGATGGCACAGTACACGCAGATCTATTTGTTAAATAAATGAATTTATGTACATTACAGTAGAATACTAGAAACAGGCAGGTGGCAGATTAACTACAGCCACAAATTATTTGCAGTTCCTCACATCAATGGGTGGATTTATTTCTCGACCACCTGAATCTGGGCTGACCTTGCAATTTGCTTCGACCAATAGATTGTGGCAGAAGTGTCTCCTATTTTGTGACTGTGCAGCTTTTCTGTTGTTTCTCTTTTGGAATATTTCTGTCATCCTAAGAAGCCCAGTCTGGTCTACTGTAGGATGATAGGCAATGGCACAAAGGAGAACCAACTGTAAGATGTGGTGAGGTCACCTTAGACCATGCTACTTGTGGGACCCACAAAAGCAGACCCACGGAGCTGCATCCAGTCCAATGGACTTATGAACAAATACATGGTGGTTGTTACAAGGCCCCAAACTGTGGAGTGGTTGTTATGCAGCAACAGATAAGTGAAGTGAACTTCAATGTCCAATACATGACTGGTTAAAGACACTCTGGGTCATCCCTACAAAGGAATAATAAATACTATGTAGCCACCCTTCATAACTATAGATATGGAAAGATCTCCAAGATGTATAAATGAAAAAAATTCAGTCTTGAGATCTCAGAATCCAGACCTACAAATGCCAGTGGTCTGGACTTGCATACAACCCTGTGATGCATGTACTATTACTAACTCTATTTTATAAATGGGAAAAATGAGATGAGGCTCAGAGAGGTTAAGTAGTTTGTCTGAGATTCAGTAAATGGCTGAAACCAGGAGGTCTGGCTGGAAAGTGCATGTTCCTAACACATGATACTATTTTGCTTGCTCCAGCTCTACCAACTCCCATTTTTCCATTTTATTTATTCTATTTGTAGTCCTTCCCTGCTTCCTTATTTTCATCCAAAGCTTACCTTTCAAAATTAACTTTCTGGATTTTAGTAATGTTAACTGTTATCTAAATGAACCAATCTCAAAGTTCACAGCTTTAACCTAGGGACAATAAGCTAAATAAAAACCTCACATAATTTGATATAAATCACAACTAACAATAAAAAAGAGTGAAGAAATAAATAGGAGGGAAGCCTGGAGGTCTAGATATTATAAAGTCTTAATTATGCAGTTTTGGCAACTTAGAATATAAGATTTAGGTAAGATGCTTGGGGTATTCCAGTACACAAACCCATTCTAGTATACAAACCAAATCTCATCAGTAACATATGCAATGTTTATGAAGGTATAATTTTAAAAACATCTTATACTTACAATAACATTATAATACGTAATTACATATATAATTATATAATTACAAATAAATAAGTAAAAGCTATGCACACACTGGCGCAGCAAAATAAAAGTTATTTTGGGATTCTGTAAGAGTATTTCTTCTTCTCTTACCTATTCTTTCTTTTTTTCCTATATTACTAAACTGTCTCCCAGGATACATACTACCTTTATATCAGAAAATTTAAAAGACAGTTCCTCCTACATCCAAAAAGAATTCAATTTTAAACCACCAAATGTTTCTGAACCTTAACTCAGGTCAGTATATAATAACAAATTCAACATCTAAGTTGACAGTTATTAAACTAAACACACAAAGATATACACACACAAAAGAACAAAAGTCAGAAAAAGCTGAATTTGCAAGAGAAGACTGGATGAGATGTTTTAAAATCATTAAAGACAAGTCAGTTCTATGCACTGACATGGAAAGATACTCAGACACAATTACATTAACGTGACCTTTAGGGAATAATTACAAAAGAATTTTTAGATGAATATTCCCAAGACTTTTGAATTTTTACCAAAAATGTTAGCTTATATTAATAATAATTTATAAAAAGTAAATTTTAGGTAAAAATATGTATATGTATGGAGATAAAGCTATGGAAGAACAAGCACCAAGGTGCTGGCAACGTGTTCTCTCTCTCTGGTTCCCTATTCTGATTCCTTCTTCCACTTTCAAGGATCCTTGTGATTATAGTGGGCTCACTAAGATAATCCACAATTATCTCCCCAGTCTTAAAATCAGGTGATGAGCAACCTTAATTCCATCTGCAACCTTAATTCCTCTTTGTCATGTCACCTAACAAGTTCATAGATCCTGGGGATTAGGATGTGGACATCTTTGGCAATGGGGTCATTATCTTGCCTACCACAATTCTATAATAGTATGAAAATTTTAAAAACATCTACCTATTAAAAAACAAGCAAAGAAATTAGCCACCTAATATATTTAACAGATACATAGTACATGGGAATAAAGGATAACATAATTGTTAAACAAAGTTAACTTAAAATACAAAAGGGCAAAATGAAATCTATCACCTTTTTCTTTTATGGATGAGCGCTCTTGGTGTTTTATCTAAGAAATCTTTGCCTAACCTAGGGTCATGAAGGTTCTGTTCTGTTTTCTTCTCAAAGTTTTATAGTTTTAGGCCTTATGTTTAGGCCTATGCTCCATTTTTAGGTTTCTATTGGGGGGGGGGGCATACAAATGTCTAATTATTCCAACACCATTGGATGAAGAGATTGATACAAGCAATAATGCTGATAACTCTTGAATGCATTAAGCTGAGTGGAAGAATCCAGACATAAGAAGCTATATAACCGGATGACTACATTTCTATGACACACTAGAAAAGGCAAAACTATAGGGAGAGAAATGAGATCGGGATTGCCAGGGACTAGGGAAGAGAAATGAGTACAAAGGGGCATGAGGGAACTTCTGGGGACAATGAAAATACTCCATCATATCTTGACTGTGGTGGCACTTAATGTGACTACATACATTTGTTAAAATTCAAAGACCCACACAACTAAAAAGGGTGAATTTTACTCTGTAAATTATTCTTCAAAAAAACTTGATTTGAAAAATTATTAAATGACAAGATGAAAAATATGTAATCTGTTTTGCAAGCTCCTCAACTTTCTGAATTCTAAAAATGTGAACTTTATCTAAGTTAAAAAGTAGCAAAGAGTGGGTGCCTGGATGGCTCAGTCAGGTTAAGCATCTGACTTCAGCTCAGGTCATAAACTCATGATTCATGAGTTGGAGCCTGGGGCTACCTGCTGTCAGCACAGAGCCCACTTCGAATCCTTTGTCCCCTTCTCTCTCTGTGCCCCTCTGGTCACATAATCTTTCTCAAAAAAAAAAAAAAAGACAAAGAGGGGGGTTGGGGGATATGCAAAATGGGTGAAGAGGATTAAGAGGTACAAACTTCCAGTTCTAAATAAGTAAGTCACGGGAATGAAAAGCACAGTATAGGGAATATAGTCAATAATACTGTAATGCATTTATTGTGGTGAGCATTTTATAATGTATATAATTATGGAATCACTATGTTGTATACCTGAAACTAATTTATTATTACATGTCAACTACAATTAAAAATCAGGGGGGCCTGGGTGGCTCAGTCGGTTAAGTATTGAATTCTTGATTTCAGCTCAGGTCATGATCTTGCAGTTCATGAGATCAAGTCCCGTGTCAGGCTTTGTGTTGACAGTGCAGAGCTTGCTTGGGATTCTTGCTCTTTTTCTCTTGCTCTCTGTCCCTCCCCCACTCGCACACATGTACCCTCTCTCTCAAAATAAGTAAGTAAACATAAGAGCATGCAACTCTTGATCTCAGGGTGGTAAGTTTGAGTCCCACATTGGGCATAGAGCCTACTTAAAAAAATAAAGTAAGGGGGGCGGTGCCTGGGTGGCTCAGTCGGTTAAGTGTCCCACTTCAGCTCAGGTCATAATCTCAGTTACTGAGTTCAAGCCCCACGTTGGGCTCTGTGCTGACAGCTTGGAGCCTGCTTTGGATTCTGTGTCTCCCTCTCTCTCTGCCCCTCCCCCACTCACACTCTGTCTCTCTCTTAAGAAATAAAAAAACATTAAAAAAAATTTTTTTTTAATTTTTTAACGTTTATTTATTTTTGAGACAGAGAGAGGCAGAGCATGAACGGGGGAGGGGCAGAGAGAGAGGGAGACACAGAATCAGAAGCAGGCTCCAGGCTCTGAGCCATCAGCCCAGAGCCCAACACGGGGCTCGAACTTATGGACCGCAAGATCGTGACCTGAGCTGAAGTTGGACACTTAACTGACTGACTGAGCCACCCAGGTGCCCCAAAAAATTTTTTTAAGAAATTTAAAAAATAATAAATAAAGTAAGGGCACCTGGGTGGCTCAGTCTGTTAAGCAGCCGACTTCCACTTTAGGTCATGATCTTGCAGTTTGTTACTTGGAGCTTCACATCGGGCTCTCTGCTGTCAGCACTGAATCTACTTTGGATCCTCTGTCCCTTCGCTCTCTGCCCCTCCCCCACTTGTGCTTTTTCTCTTTCTCAAAAATAAATAAGCATTAAAAAAATAAATAAAAAATAAAAAAGCAAAGAAATGAAAAGGTGGAAAACTAGACGGTCATTCCCACACTCCCTTACCCTACCGTCACTGCTTGAAAATAAAAGGAAAAAAGCAACAGAGTGAGCACTAAATAAGGCATTATCCAATTGCCACAGGCTAACTTTTCAGGCTAGTGACCTAACAATTTAACCAATAAAACAAAGAAATAAACAAAAAGTGAAGTCTAAGAAAAATAATCAATGAAATAATATTTACCTTTGGAATCAGCATTTGGGAACAGCCTGTTCCATGGCACCTTATTTTTGTGTGGAAGAGAAAGCAAGTAGTTTCTAGCTTTTAAATTTATTATACAATTCAGGTCTTCCTGTGATGGGGATCCAAGAATACCTAACAGATAAAATAATTAGCTGTTAATTATCAAGACCCACAGAGGCTGATCACACACTATTAGCTATGGGGCAGAATAGATCCTACTAATTGTTTCCTCACCACGTCCCCCCATGCTTACCATTCTATTTTACAAGTTTTTATAAGGATCCTTAGCATTTGAAGTCAAGCAAGATTTAAAACTCATTATCTATCTTGGATTAAAGAGTTGTCAAAACTATTCTTCGTTTCCTGATGTGCCTCTGATGTAAACTAGGGCAGGTGAACAGAGTAAATCTAGCCCCTAAAATGTTCAGTAATCTTACCCAGAATGTGGTTCAGCTGGTCGAGATAATGCTTCCCCGGGAAGATGGGCCTGTTGGACAGCATCTCTGCCAGAATGCAGCCTACAGACCAAATATCAATGGACTTGGTATAGCCCTGCAGTGGGAAGAGAGAAAAGACTAAGAAGGATATGTAATGTTACATGACAAGTGAGATCCTCCAACAGCACAGGTACATGGCTCATGGGAATTTTACCTTCTCCTTTGGTTCTATAATTCAGAAATAAGAGAAGAGAGCATGCAGATACAAACAGTAATCTTTCTTATAAGCTGTTATCAACCAAGATTACTTGATTTTATTACTCTCTTCAAAGCTGATTAACTTATTATTAGGTAAGAATTTCCAAAGTATATTTCATTCCTTTTTTCAAATGATTTGAGAGAAACAATCCTTGTAAGTTAAAGCTGGAAAAAGCAGTAACATCCCTTGCTTTAGGACATCTATGGCCCATTTATTCATTTTGAAAACCTGGAAACCAACTCAAAAGAAGAGTCACTGCTACACCTCCAGAATATTTTTATACATTTTCAAATGATTGCTACAAAATCATTTTCAAAAAAGTCAGGCTGAAAACCCTTGATCTCTGTTGGGGGATAGGTGGGTGGAGTATGTGCTGGCTCCATCATATTTTACCAATCCGTATTTCTTGTTTTATATTTCTATTCAATTTTCAGGTATAATTTTTTTTAAGTTTATTCATTTTGAGAGAGAGAGAGAGAGAGAGAGAGAGAGCGAGCAGAGGAGGGGCAGAGAGAGAGAATCCCAAGCAGGCTCCGCACTGCCAGCACAGAGCTCGATGTAGGGCTCGATGTCACAAACCATGAAATCATGACCTGAGCCAAAACCAAGAGTTGGACCCTTAACCAACTGAGCCACCCAGGTGCCCCAGGTATAAATTTTCTTTTAAAGGAACTTTGTAAAAAGATTTGGAATAATTATGTCTAAATCATACAACAGTGCAAAAAAGATAGCTTGGTATAGTGATAAATGAATAGAGAAAAAAACTTTCTGAAAATCAAACAATGGTCAGATCTACAGCTATGATAAAATGGGGTTGAATTTCAAGGTCATTATTCCCAAAATTCTTGTAATCCAAAATAACTTTTGCTTTGGGCCAAAACTAAATGAAGAGGAACACTTAAAAACTTATAAAAAATAAGCAACTAAAAGGAACCAGGGCTCCCTGGAGAAATGGCTACTCCAAGTCTGGGACAGAGAAAGTACTAGGAGGTAAGCCGGGAGCATCTAGTGCCAAAAAACAAAGCAAGGAAATGCTCAACATTAGTGGGACCATGTCAAAGTGACTCCCATTAGAAAATCTGGGACAATTTAAACATCAAATACAGAATGGCAGCTATGGAATAGCCACTGAATAAAATAAACATGAATTAATAAATGGAAAGAACTAAAACAAAGGAAGAATGATAGAGCTACAAAATCATCAATGGATGGTAAAAACTAGTGGTTACAAGTATGATGAAGAGAACTTACACAACTTACAGTATTCCCCACAAATTCCTATTGACCTAATAATAATTGTCATAATTAGCCACAATTATCACCATTATATGGTGGAGAATGAGAGGATACCATTTAACCAAAAGATCAACATGAACTTCACCAATACAGACATAAACCAGATATGCCTCCTGATACAATACACTGAGAACAAAACACTGTTTTCTGAGGTATTCGTGCCCGGAAAACATGACACAAAATTGGGGTGCATCTACAAAACAGTCAACCAACCTGTACCCTTCAAAAGGGCCAAGGTCAAAAAAGGCTGAGGAACTATTATAGAATAAAAGAAACTAGAGAGGGACACTTGAGTGGCTCAGTTGGTTGAGCATCCAGGGTCATGGGATCGAGCCCTGTGTCAGGCTCTGCACTAAGTGTGGAGCCTGTGTGAGATTCTCTCTCCCCCTCCCTCTCCCCCTCCTCTGCTTGTGCATGTGCTCTCTCTCTTTCTCTAAAAAAACAAACAAACACCACACACACACAACAACAACAAAAATTAAAAAATAAAAGAGACTAGAGAAACAATGCAATGTTTTTCTCTAAAAAAACAAACAAACACCACACACACACAACAACAACAAAAATTAAAAAATAAAAGAGACTAGAGAAACAATGCAATGTGTGAGCCTAGAGGAGGGGGAGAAAAGCTATAAAGGTGATTATTGAGACAATATCCAAAATTTGAATATATACAGTGCAGTAGATATTGGACCAGTGTTAAATTTCCCATTAAAAAAAATTTCTCACTTTTGATCATTATACTATGGTCATATTAGGGAACATCCTTCTATGGCAGGGTTTCTCAACCTTGGCACTACTGACACATTAGGCTGGATAAGCCTTTGCTGTGAGGGCTGTCCTGCACACTGCAGGATGTTTAACAGCATCTCTCACCTCTAACTAGTTGATGGACAGTAGGTAGCATTCCTCTCCCAGTTGTGACAACCGAAAATGTCTCCAAACACTGCCAAATGTCCTCAGGAACATGAGAATTGCTGTTCTAAGGAAATACACACTGAAATGCTTAGGGGTAAAGGTGAACATCTACAACTTACTCTCAAATGACTCAGAGGGAAAAAAACACACACATGTATAGAGAGAGAATGAGAAAACAAATGGGACAAAGGGTAAAGAACTGGTGAGTCTGAATCTGAGGTGGATCTGAAGTATTACAGAAGTTTATCCAGTTCTCGCAAGTGGTCCTGGGTCCCATGCGGCTTCCCTCTAAGGATCTGAAGAGTGACATTATTTTGTACTTCTAAGGTGTTTTCCTTTCATTCATTCTCTCACAAGTGTACAAAAAATTTTTCCAGATGCTACATGACATGAGAGGATACCATTCACGAAATAGGACATCTGGAAGATCTGGATAACCCAGTGAACTAGTATTTTCCAAATGCTTGATTCCAAAGGATGCATCAGTGAGTGTAAGGTAGACCAATGGATTTTAGTAAGACAGTACAAAAAGTTCAGTGGCATGGTTTCAGATTCCACAATTAACTTTTCATTTTGTTGACTTTCAGTGTAGTATCAAAAAGGAACAGCCACAGAAGCTGAAAAGACTAACATACATACCCCCTTTCCCAACTACATATCTGTGTGAAGCCTCTTTTTCTTGGACTTAAACCAAATCAACCTACTGGACAGATAGAGTGCAGAACCAGGTGAGATTCCAGCAATGGTCTGTTAGGCCACATGAAATTTGCAAAAATGAAAAGAACGCCCCTCTTCTAACTAAAATGTTTTTGTGGTGGAAAGTAAACACACTTTTTATAAATAAAACTTATGTTAACAAGCAGTAGGTTTATTATTATTTAGAAATTAATACTTTTTAAAAGTCTTAGTGTTAATTTCTATATAGCAAATACTGATGGACAGACCCCACATAGACAAATCTTGCTTAGGATCTTTGATACTTTTTAAGAAAGTGAAGGGGTCTTGGGGCTTGAATGTTTGAGAACTACTGCCTTATACTTTTCTTGCAAGTGGGAAACTATGAAAATAAAATGTTACACACACACACATAGAGCACTCTAGCCTGTCAAAATGGAGACGATAGAAGCATGAAAATAAAAAGGTGATAATGGACAGCACATATTTCATGAATCCATAATAATAGCTTTTTAAAAAGTTTATTTTGAGAGAGACTGAGTGACTGTGAGAGAAAGAGGGAGAATCTCAAGCAGGCTCCAAACTCACGAAACTGCGAGATCATGACCTGAGCTGAAATCAAGAGTCAGACGCTTGACTGAGCCACCCACCCAGGTGCCCCTATATAATGTTTTAAAAACAAAGGTGGGAGACATAGGAAGAGAAAGAAAAAAAGAGAAAGCTCTTCAAAGAAAAATGGCAACAAATTATTGTAGAAGGAACAATACATCTGGAAAATTACCATTTTGCCACCCCCAATGTAAGTGATAGAGACCAGGAGTCACCAAGGGAAGCCTGGTAAGGGAAACATGAGCTCCGTACACGAGTTCCAAGAACCTGCGGGGTTCCCGCCAGAAAAGTGTGACCTAAACTGAATCCTAAGGAACCAGTCTGTACTCTGCAAAGCATTGAAGGTCATGAAGAAGACAGAAAGGGTGGGAGGAATGTTCTAGAGTGAGCACAATGCACAAAACTTGATTAGATCACAGAGTGAAAATAAGACAAAAACAGCTGTAAAGAACTTTTGGGTGGGATAACTGGGATATCACTGAATTAATGCTGGTTGTCTCAGTGTGCTAAGGGTACTATGACTGTGGGGAAAGAACACTCTCCCCCTTTAATGAGTATCAGTATGCCCCAAAGGGTCTAGTAGTAAAGTAGTTTATGTTGTGAAGTGCCCAAAAGTTTGACAAAAGAAACAGAGAAGAAGGGAGGGAGGGAGGGAGGCAGGCAGAGACAAAAGCTAGCAAGGAAGTAGTAAGATGTTAATAGCTGGTGAACCTAGGGAAGGGGTATATGGGTGTTCACTGTACTCTCAATTCTTGTAAGGGTTTGAAAATTGTTCTAAATTAATAATAATAAAAAAATGAATAGAGCACTAGAAGTAACATTCTCAGTCTAGAGGTGTTATAAATAAAAAATAATTCACACTCAGTTTTGATTATAGTTAACTCTACAAGCAGGAAGTGCTGGGCACCTTGTGGAACAGAGGCCACATTGTTTGGTTATTTCCCTCTGGAGGGTGAAGACAGTAGAGTCATCTCAAGTTGGAATGGAGGCTGCAAGACCATGAAGGCACCAGGATAAAAAGCACACCGACAGCTCTCCCTTACAACCAGCAGGCACTGCACACGTGCATGCAAATGCTTCTGGTTTGGAATGGCTGTCACATGGCCAGTCCAAAGAAAGAACCTACTATTTGGGATTATGTGTAATACAGAATTATAAGAATCAACACGACATTTTCTTCTCTGAAACATCTGTTACACCAAATCTATCTTTATAATGGAATTTATTTTAATGCAATTTTACTTTTATAACTTAACTGAACAAATGTATATCAATAATAACTAACTGCTTTAAACAAATTCCATTTCCTCACAAAGCAACTTAGTGTTCATCTCAAGCCCTTCTATTTATTTATTTTTTTAATTTTTTTTTTTTCAACGTTTTTTATTTATTTTTGGGACAGAGAGAGACAGAGCATGAACGGGGGAGGGGCAGAGAGAGAGGGAGACACAGAATCGGAAACAGGCTCCAGGCTCCGAGCCATCAGCCCAGGGCCTGACGTGGGGCTCGAACTCACGGACTGCGAGATCGTGACCTGGTTGAAGTCGGACGCTTAACCGACTGCGCCACCCAGGCGCCCCAAGCCCTTCTATTTATAAACGATGGAGGAAGAGAGTAAACCCCATGGGCTAATTAATTCCCTTTAAGCTTCCTGCGTGGATTTCTGGTTCCTAGAGCTGAGACACAAGGCTCAATGTCTACTTTTATTGCTTTTTTTCATGTATCTTAACATTACATTAACAGTAGACGGTGCTGAAGGAGGTCATCAAGACAATGTGACTAACAGCTGACCCTTGAGCTGAACCTGGACAACAGGAGGCTCCTTGCTCCCTCCCCTATCCTTGGGATACATGCTCTGCCCACTGTTACCACAGTGGCGCCATTTTCAAGGATGTAGCTGGGAGAGAACTATTGTTCGGACCATCTGGGCAGCATATGTGACACAGCCAGTTAAGGCCTGGACATAAACTTTTAAGTTTTGGTAGGTGAGTGCGGAGATCTATTCACCTTGCAGCTAGCTGCCCACGACAAGACTTGTAAAAAGTTCCTTTACTTCTTAAAACTGCCACGACCAATTTGGAGTGCTCTGCCTCTTCAGTTTCTCCTTGCCCACCTTGTACTGGGGCAGTTTGCAAACCAACGGAGGAATTAAGTTCAAAATCTCCTAATTTGAAGTATTGGATGTAGAAGTATGTCGGGCCCACTTACTTTCTCAAATCTGACACTTCATTCATATATTATTTGCAAATGATATATTAAAAATACTGAATCTCAATCTCCATAGCAGCCTTCAATGTTTGCCACCTGGTTTATAAACCTAACAAAGATATACTTCACTTTTTCTTACTTTTTTAAGAATCCATAGTAGTTCCTATTCTTTCCACACCTTTCTTCAAACTATGGTATAATTTTGCTGAAGAGACATTCTTCATTAGACAAATCTGACCTGTACAGGACAGCACTGGTCCACTTTCGGAAAACTACATACTATAGGAGAACCTCTAACATAGCCAGCCTAGCCTGCACTCAGCAGTGGCAGGAGCAACTATAAAAGCTGCCATAGGGAGGACTTCAGGAGAGCTGACCAAAGGCTAGGACAAAGATCATTTATTGTTGACAGTGACCAGACAGGCACACACACCTTCCAACTCTATAACACATCAGCACTACTTCAGCTGAGGTAGAGAGGTCAAAATCCAGGGCCCAGAAGTTCAATGCTGACCTAGAGATTAAGACAGCACCTTCATTCTGGGCCAGACAGGCCAAGCCTCAACCTAAGTAGACACAGGCTTCCAAAATTCTTTTGCTTCCTGGTTTTCTTTCTATGCAAACCTGATCCTTACCTTGGAATTCAACATAATTTCTGGAGCCCGGTACCAACGTGTGGCTACGTACTCCGTCAGGAACCCTGTGTGATCATGGTCTGGATCTGCAACGCGGGCCAAGCCAAAGTCACAGATCTAAGAGAGAAAAAAATGGGACACCTTAGAGATTCTAATGAAATTAATATCAAAAGATCAGACAATAGCAATAATGATGATGGTAAGTAGTTGCTGCCACTCCTATGTGGCAGATACTTTGTTGGGAATTCTATATATTCATTCTTATTTAATCTTTACAACAACCTGAGAGGCAGTGATGACTATCCAAAGTTGGAGATGAGGAACAGGTTACAGGAATCTGTCCTCACCTTTCATTATCTGCTTATCCCACAGTAATCTTGCTTATGTCACTTGACAAAAACTGTTCTGAAGTTACCAGAAACTGTCCAGGGTCCTTTCTCTGGCCATCTCCTGCTGGCATTTCCAGGATCATCACACTGTCAGATCACCTTGACTCACATTTGTCTTGTTTCTTAGATTTCACTTCCTGCTATTCTTCCACCTGTTCCACAAATGCAGGTCCTTCCAAAGATTTTTTCCACTTCTTTCCCTTCCATGTATTCAAATCCACTCCCAAAGCCTTAAAAGATGTCTCATATACAAAAGATGAATCTTTTTTTAGGTAAATATCCAGCTTCTAATTTCTCCTGACTCACAAAAGTACCTTCATCATCTGGTCATCCAATACTTTAGTGCTACTCCAAACTCCAACATATAAAATATCTGTAAAGTACTATACAAATAGTATAGTATTCTACTATATAACTATAGAATACAGTTGACCCTTGAACAGCATGGGTTTGAACTGTGCAAGTCTGTTCACATACATGGAATTTTTTTCAATAAATATATTGGAAATTTTTTTGCAGATTTGCAGCAATTTGAAAAAACTCACAGATGAAACCACACAGCCTAGAAATATCAAAAAAATTACGTTAGGTATTATTACAGGAATACAGTATATAATACATATAACACAAAGTATATGTTTAATTGACTGTTGATGTTATCAGTTAAAGCTTCCTTCTGGTCAACAGAAGGCTATTAAATTTTGGAGGAGTCAATAGTTATATGCAGATTTTTGACTGTGTGTGTGGGGGGGGGGGGTGCAAATCGGTGCCCCTAATCCCTGTGTTGTTCAAGGGCCAACTATACTTAGACCCATATAATTAATTGCAGGATATTTTAATTCCTTGACATCTGGGGAACTAACCTAAGAAAGAGACATATTAATAAAGACAGGCCAGAGTACAGTACAAAGCAGCCTGGCAAACAGATTGCTTTGGAGGCCTACTGCTTTAATTTGGCTAAGAAATTATAAGGGCCTGAGCTCAGGCCATAAAAATGGAAATGAGGAGGAAAGGACATGCTTGAGATACTCATAGGACTTAAATGGATGGACAACAATCTCTGCTCAAATATCCCATAGTTTAGTGTTTCAATAATTAGGAAAGGTTCAGAAAGCTTCCATCTACTTCACAGAGGCCTTCCTCTAGCTTTGGACACTGGTATCACCACATGGTATCTCTGATAAGAGTTAAGTATCTGTGCTGCATAATCTCCATCAACATGTATCTTCAAAAGGAACAACTATCGTAATTGCTTCTCTATTTGCTCTTCCATAGGCCATTTTCTAGGTGTACTCTCAGAGTTGCATAGTGAGGAAATCCTGGGTCCTAGTCCATAGCTGACAGCCAACTCTGGCCATTGTACACTCATTAACTTCAGTTTAGGTGACTTTCACTGTAAGTACCAACCTTACCTTTCAAAGATGGCTTGCTTGTCAATCAATGCCATTACACTCCTAATAGTTATGGGCCTGTCAGAGAATCTGGATGAGGTATGGCCATAAGCTTGTATGTGGGATCACAGGAAATTGTAACTTTGGCCTGGCTGGTCTTAGGCTTTCAATGTACCTGGCAACCGGTTTGTTTCTTTCCAGCATTTTCTATCAATTCCAGTGACATGAACTGCAGGAGGGCTTCCCAGTAACCATGCACAGGAGGTTCTCACTAGCAACATGGTCCTATTTGTGGCATGATTTCCAACTCAGAGAAGCAACTAATGACTGATTTATTCTTACATCCAGAGGCGAGTCCTCTAAGCCATTTAGAGCCACCATTTGCCATGTTATCCCACCACCAATCCATTTCAATTCTGTGGCTTGAATTTTTGAACCTATCTATGACCCATAGTTTCTCTTTTTTTCAAGGCTAACACTTCATCTGATTTAAATTCAACCAAAGCTCACCAGTCTGCTTTCTGCTGTATAGATGGGACACCTAAAAGCCACATTTTGAATTGTGCAGAGTATATGCATCTTGTCAGCAGAACAAAACCAGCATAGGCTCCAGACCATGGCCACAGATCCTTCACCACCTCCTATGTCTGGTGTCACACACATTAGATGGGTTCAGACTTGATACGTGGCTTTTCACTGGCTAGTTGAATCAAAAAATAAGTCCCAAATAGATTCAGAAAGCCAGAATATAAAAAATTCATAGATAAGGCAGATTTATTTTCTAAAGAGGACCATACCACTAAAACCCATCCTCCATGCTCTTCTTATAAGGTCTTTGAACTTGTATCAAGAGGGTAGGGTCCATCTTCCCTCCTCTTGAATCTGGGCAAACCTTTGTAACAGCCTGAACCAAGAGAATATAGTGAAAGTGATATTATGTGACTTCTGAGGCTACATCATAAAATGCAACATGGTTTCCATCTGGCGCTCTTTCTACTGGGGAATTTGGAACCCTCTGGCCACCTCAGGAAGAAACCTAGGACATGTGGGCTACATGTGAGTGATCCAGGTGACAGCCAGTATCAATTGCCAGGTATGCAAGAGGATTCCAGCCCTTACCTTTGTGTCTTCTAGCTGAGGTCCATACATGAAAGCAGAGAGCAGCCATCACTGCTACCCCTTGGCTAAATTCCTGACCCACAGAAACTAGAAGCTAACACATGATTATTGTTTTAGACCACTTTCTCTAGGTTATTTGTTACAAAGCAAAAACAGCTAACAGAGTGGTAGTGGACACAGTGCTTGTGATGGGATAGGCAGTCTTTGAGGAGGCCCTGTTGAAGCGATACTGGGACACCAAAGAGATGCTAACCATGGAAAGACCTGGGGAAAGCCAGAGCAACACTGTGAAGAATCTAGCTGGGCAAATGTGAAATGGCAACTGAACCTGAAACCTCATAAAGTGGCTCTCGAATTGGCTGCTTCTACATCTTGACTGCCATGGCCTTAGTTGAGATTCAGTTTAATTTGTCTGGGAATTAGGGAAACTAGACTTTACCCACCTGTAAGCTAATTCATCCTCTAAATTCCTGCCTAAATGTTGTTTCTAAAATATAAGTCACCTTTCTGGCTCAAAAATCTTGAACCAATCCCTTCTGTCTATTGAACGAAACCCAAATTCTTTAAGTGTGACTTTTAAGACCATTCATATGCTGCCACTAAACTACCTTCCTGATCTCATCTCTCCCACAATATTCTCCTGCCCACATCTGCTCCTATAGACTCCAGACTACACCTGCTTCTATGACCTGACTATACAACGACCTCTCCTGAGTGCCCTATCCATGCCATTCCTTTACCCTAAACCCTCAGCTTGAAAGTTAGCTCTTCTGAGAAGTTTCCCAAAAATCAACACCAAACCTGCCCAAGAGCTGACTGCTCACTCTTCTGAACTCCTCTAATACTGTTAGAGGTATATTAAAATACATCATAGGGGCGCCTGGGTGGCCAGTCGGTTAAGCGGCCGACTTCGGCTCAGGTCATGATCTCGCGGTCTGTGAGTTCAAGCCCCGCGTCAGGCTCTGTGCTGACAGCTCGGAGCCTGGAGCCTGTTTCAGATTCTGGGTCTCCCTCTCTCTGACCCTCCCCCGTTCATGCTCTGTCTCTCTCTGTCTCAAAAATAAATAAACGTTAAAAAAAATTTTTTTTTAAATAAAATACATCATAAAGTCTATGATAGTTAGCTTTGCATATGCCCATCTCCCCAGCTAAAACAGAATTAAGTCCCTAGAGAAAGGCAACACTTAACTTACTTACTTGTTGACTTAATTGTTAATGGAGGACTCTTGACATTTGGTCAATAAATGCCTTAAATGTTTATAGGAAGCACAACTGGGATGGACTGACAGATACTCTAAGAGTGACTTTTTTTTTTTTACAATATCTGAATTACTGATAATCTCTTAAAAAATAAAAATCAAGGGGTGCCCAGGTGACTCTGTTGGCTAAGCATCCAACTTCAGCTCAGGTCACAATGCTCTTACTGTTCATGGGTTTGAGCCCTGCATCGGGTTCTCCGCTGTCAGCACAAAGCCTGCTTCTGATTCTCTGTCTCCATCTCTCTGCCCCTCCCCTGCCCTCTCTCTCAAAAATAAACAAACGTTAAAAATTTTTAATAAAAAAATCAAGGTTCAGTTAACAGGGTTAAATCTTATGTTAAATAATTAATGTTAGTAAAATTACACCATTCAAAGTGGCAATATTAAGGAAGGGAAGGGTTGCCTGGGTGGCTCAATTAAGTGACTGATTCTTGATTTTGGCTCAGGTCATGCATGGCTCTGAGATACAGCCCTGTGTTGGGCTCCATGCTGGGCATCAAGCCTGCTTAAGATTCTCCCTCTCCCTTTTCCCCTCCCCATTCATATTCTCTCCCCACCCCTAAAAGAGGGATAATTAAAAACTGGAATTACAAGCATTCCTTTACTAGGAAAGACAAAATAAGCCTATCATGCTGAATGCTGCAATATGCAATACATTTATTTTCTTAGAATTAAAACTAAAGGTGCAGTTGTTCTTCCTCATCTTCCTCGAGGAAATCCAGTCCTAAACTTTTTTTTTTTTTTTTGGTGGGGGGTCATGTGACATTAAGGGTCTCTGTGGTGTTGGGAGAACCTTAGCAGCCCAGTGGGGTAGGTAGCACCCAAGTAGAGTTAAAAGGGAGCCCCACATCAGGACATGGTCTATGTGTGAGGTGAAGAGGGCATTCATGCGGGGAGGCAGCAGCAGTCTGCCCAGGGTGTTCAGAGTCTGAGCAAGGTGAGCATATAAGCCATGGGTTATATTGCACAAACCAATTATTTCATTGGAAGTTGCAAAATGGGGACTTTTCTGATTTTATTATTTCTTCTGCATTTATTATCTGGCATTCTCAACTGGAACTGTATACCCTGATGCACAAATCCCAGTGGAAAGACAGGAAAAATGTTTAATCCCTTTACTTTAGTTACAAATTTTCAGATTAGTGAGTTGGTGTTAAGGGTAATTTTGTTGTATTATTTGCATCCCCCACACCTAGTACAGGGCATAGAACCAGCAGGCTCTCAAAAAATTACTGGTTACAATTTAAAAAATAAAGAGAGAGATGTGGGGTTTAGAGCTCTAAAAGATGCCACAACTACATTCACGGTCATCTATGAAATGCTCATATGATTAAAAAAAAAAAAAGTTAATGCCACAACACTGAAGACTAGCCAAATTTACACGGCATTAACCAAAAAATTACCAAGGCTATTAAAAAAATTTTTTGTAATTCCATACAAAGGAAGATATAGACCAGTAGGATATGGTACAAGAAACAAAATGACCTATAGCACTCCTATTACCTGGCTACTTTTTGGGCTGTTTAAACAGAGATTTTCATTAAGCAAAGGAAGCCCCAAGGATAGATTTCATTTCTTATGTTCCAGAGTCCTCTTTCCGAAGCATACCCAGAACCACAAACACTGTGATCCTGGGACTCTTAACTAGGATTTCTGTGGGCTCAGTCTAGCAAACATCAAGGACAGAGACTGCTAGAGACCTCATTCCCCTGGAAATTCCATTAGAAATATGTTAGCAGAATCTCCAAACAGGATCTATGACCCTTGTGTTTCTGTGGCCCTAAGAAATAAAGAGGGAGTCTATAAGAGAGGCTTCCAGAAGGGTTCTAAGAGGTCAACATCTTCTTGTCTCAAGGTTTTAGATAACAAGTGCGAAGTATGTTTATGGAAGCAGAAAAAGAAGTCTTAACTGCTGTTGCCCTTGACTGGTAGGAGTCAAAAGTTAAAGGTCTAAGACATTGATAATAGCTGATATCCTGAGGGCTCAAGAGTAGAAAATACTTTAGTAACAGAGAAGCCAATGGAAAAAGGAAGAAATGACATATATAACTATCCACTTGATATTTCAGAAAACCCTAAATAACAAGAGATGAGTAAGATCACAGGTTACAGGGGCACCTGGGTGGCTCAGTCGGTTAAGCGTCCGGCTTTGGCTTAGGTCATGATCTCACAGTCCGTGGGTTTGAACCCTGCGTCCGGCTCTGTGCTGGCAGCTCGGAGCCTGGAGCCTGCTTCGGATTCTGTGTCTCCCTCTCTCTCTGCCCCTCCCCTGCTCACGTTCTGTCTCTCTCTGTCTCAAAAATAAATAAAACATTTAAAAAATTAAAAAAAAAAAAAGATCACAGGTTACAAACTTTCTAAGCACAGGAGCTTGTGGTATAGGCAACATGATTACTGGAAGGTACTGAGGATGTGATGGATATACAGTGATTTCAGAGCTCAAGCAGAAAAGACCCTCTTCCCCACTTGTGCTCTTTCAACCTTCATGTATGCACCTGAACTGCCACTATGCCCTACCCTGCCCTTTGGACATGTTCAACAGGACAAAACGGAGGACATATCGTACTCATCTTTACAAATGAGATTCTCTCCTGAATATTTATACCTATGTGAATGAATCAAACCCCATATGAACATTTCAAAATGTGGGTGAACTGTACTGCTGAAAATATCTTAATTATCTTATTGTATTTCTGAGTCTCTGTGTTACACTGGGTTTTGAAAACAATACTTGGGTTGTGCAGATGGCCAACAACACAGATATATTAATGTGGGTGTAAATTTTGGTGAGCAGAGAATAAAATGGCCCTAGGTAAAGACAAGCCCACAAACAATGAAGAGACAACAACGTAGTCTGATTCTGTTTGTTTTTGTCTTAACTTTTTTCCCCAGAAATATTATATACTGAAAATACTAGAGAATGTTTCTCCCAAAACAAAAATAATCTGTCATAACAGAGTTGTGATGGTAAGAAATAGAAAGAAAAAAAGAAAAGTAGGAAGAGACATAAAAATACTATTTTTCAAGAAAGAAAATCACTAAGAGCCAACGAAGTGTGGCCATTCCTACAAGCAGCTTCATTCCTTTTGTGCCCACCTGGCTTTTAGTTACATACATAGATACATGGAAAGGATCTGGTTACACCCCATGTAAGAAGTATATTAATCTAACTGTAGGATCCCAAGAGATGACAGAGTCTAACCCAACTGTACCTAATGTAGGAAGCTACCCTCTACCACATCTCACAGAATGTTGGGCACCCTGTTTTAAACACTCAATGATAGCAAATAAGCTATCTGACTACCTAGTAACAGAACTCACTGCCCTTTTTCAGACAGTTCCAGAAGGTTCTCCATGATCTACTTCCAACCAATATCACCAGCTAGCATCCAATGACTTTCTACGATACCCTATACCGAAGACAGCCACTCCCTTACTGAAAGCCTGCTCATCTTTGGAAGGCCAGCATGGATGCCACCTTCTTCCAGATACCTCTCAAAGCCCCAGACAGAACCCAACTCTCTCCTTTGTATCTGTATACTATTCTTTTCAGTATCTCAGTTACAGCAGATATTATTACAATCATCTATTGTTTATCAGACTTCTCACCTATCCGGTCTGAGATTGCAGAAACAGACATTCCCCCCTCTCCCTTGCTAGGTACAACTTAAGGGCTTCTCACAGGAATGTCTATTAAACTGAAGTACAAGAAATGATCATTGCTCTACATCTAAATGCACTTTTTAAACAGCTTTATTGAGATATAATTCACATACCATATGATTCACCCATAACTTAAGGCATACAATTCAATAGTTTTTGGTGTTAAAATCACAGGGTTACACAACTGTTACCACCAATTTTAGAACATTTCTGTAACCACAAGAAGAAATCTTGTACACATTAGTCTGCCTATTCCTCCCCAATCCCACCAGCCCTAGGCAACCACTAATCCACTTCCTGTTGCTATATATTTGTCTATTCTAGACACTTCACATAAATAGAACCACACAGTATGTGGCCTTTTATGACTGGCTTCTTTCATTTACATAACAATTTCCCAAGATTCATCCACACTGTAGCATGTATCAGCACTCTATTCCTTTTTATTCCACTGTATGGATCTACCACATTTTTTACAAACTTTTTTTGAGAGAGAAAGAGAGAGCAGGGGAGGGGGAGAGAGAATCCTAAGTAGGCCCCAGGCTGTCAGTGTGAAGCCTGACTTGGGGCTCAATCTCACAAACAGGGACATGACCTGAGCCAAAATCAAGGGCCAGAGGTTTGACCAACCAAGTCACCCAGGTCCCCCTGAATCTATCACATTTTATTTATTCATCATCATATGGACATTCAAATTATTTCCACTTTTGGACTATTATGCCACTTTAAATATTTGTATGCTACTTTTTGGGTGGACACATTTTCATTTTACTTAGGTATACACCTACAAGTGGAATCCTCAACAACACTTACCATCTGACTTTTTGATTACAGCCATCCTAGTGTGCACAAATGGTTATCTCATTGTGGTTTTGACTTGCATTTCCCTACTGACTCAGGATTCCAAGCATCTTTTCATGTACTTATTGGCCATATGTACAACTTCTTTAGAGAAATGTCTATTCAAATTCTTTGCCCTATGTTAAACTGGGCTATTTATCTTTTATTGTTGAGTTGTAAGAGCTTTTCATATATTATAGATAAAAGTGTCTATAGACACATGATTTACAAATATTTTCTCTCATTTTGTGGGTTGTCTTTTCCCTTTCTTAGCGGTTTACTTTTTAAAAATTATATTATTTACTGGGGTGCCTAGGTGGCTCAGGTGGTTGAGCGTCCGACTTCAGCTCAGGTCATGATCTCACAGTTTGCGGGTTCGAGCCCCGCATCAGGTTCTGTGCTGACCGCTTGCTCAGAGCCTGGAGCCTGCTTCGGATTCTGTGTCTCCTTCTCTCTCTGCCCCTCCCCCACTAATGCTTTGTTTCACTCTGTTTCTCAAAAATAAATAAATGTAAAAAAAAATTTTTTTTAATAAAATTTTATTATTTATTTATTTAATGTTTATTTATTTTTGAGAGGTGGGAAGGGGCAGAGAGGGAGACATAGAATCCAAAGCAGGCTCCGGGATTTGAGCTGTCAGCATAGAGCCCAACACAGGGCTCAAACTCAAGAACTGTGAGATCTTGCCCTGAGTCAAAGTCAGATGTTTAACCGACTGAGGCACCCAGGTGCCCCTCCTGATGGTTTACTTTATAAAACAGGTTCCTAATCTAGATGAAATCTAATTTTCCCCCTTTTGTTGCCTTTGCTTTTGGTGTCAAGTCTAATAGGATTTGCCTAATGCAAGACTGCAAAAACTCACTCCTATGTTTTCCAAGCCTATTCCAGTTTAGCTCTTAAATTTAGGTCTTTGATCTGTTTTGTGTTAGTTTTTGTACATGGTAGGAGTATATATCCAATTGTCCCAGTGCCATTTTTTTGAAAAAAATGATCTTGGCACTCTCACCAAAAACCATCATAAACATATGGGTTTATTTATTAACTCTCAATCTTATTCCATTGATCTATAATGCCCATTCTTATGCCAAATATCACAGGGTCTTGAATACAAAAGCTTTGTAGTAAGTTTTGAAAGCAAGAAATGTGAGCTCTCCAACTTTGCTCTTTCATTAAGATTATTTTGGCTATTTTGGGTCTCTCAAACTTCCATACACATTTCAGGACCAGCCTGCCCATTTCTGCAAAAAAGCCACCTGGAGCTTTGACACAGTCACCCTGACTATGTAAACCAATTTGGGAAGCAATGCCATCTAAACAAGATTAAGTCTTGCAATCAATCCATAAACATGGCATATCCTTCCATTTATCTAGGTCTTCTTGAATTCACATGCCTTTTTATCGTATCTAATGCATCTGTAGATTTCCCTCCTTATTTATTAGTTCTACTATTAAAATAGAAATATATGTACACAAATGCTGCCCATTTTTAAGAGAATTCTGAGGACTATAAGGATCTAGGGCTTCCCTATTTGTTGGGAATACGTTATTTAGGTATTAAAGTCATTAAGGTTAAGTTTGGTGCTGTTTTTTGAGTGTGGGGTTTTTTCTGTTGTTTTTGTTTTGTTTTGAGAGAAGGTGCAAGTGAGTGAGGGATAGAGAGAAAGAGAGAGAGAGGGAGGAAGGGAGGGAGGTGGGGCTCACCCAAAGTGGGGCTCATGTTTTACCCAAAGCAGGGCTTATGTTCACCAGAAGCGAGGCTTGAGCTCACCCAATGAGGGACTCAAACTCGTGAAACATGAGAGCATGACCTGAGTTGAAGTCAGATGCTTAACAACTGAGCCACCCAGACATCCCTTTCTGAGCATTCTTTGTATATAACTTACTGAATAAAAAGATTACCAATGAAATGGATGATTTTTTTTTTAATTTTTTTTTTTCAACGTTTATTTATTTTTGGGACAGAGAGAGACAGAGCATGAACGGGGGAGGGGCAGAGAGAGAGGGAGACACAGAATGTGAAACAGGCTCCAGGCTCTGAGCCATCAGCCCAGAGCCTGATGCGGGGCTCGAACTCACGGACCGCGAGATTGTGACCTGGCTGAAGTCGGACGCTTAACCGACTGCGCCACCCAGGCGCCCCGAAATGGATGATTTTTAAACTTACACATAATGCACATGATCCTTTTATATATGTAAGCATAAACATACACATACATGTAAGAGCATAGCAAAAACTTTGGAAGAAAACACACCAATGTGTTATAGTGGTTACCTCTGGAGAGGAGGAACAATGGAATGAAGAAGAGGACCAGCACTCTTTATTTGCATTATTTTTTTTTGCTTTTAAGCTATAAAAATGTTTTCATTTAATTTCTGGTATGATTTTAAGTACGGATGACAACATAAATATGCCCCGGTGAAAGAGTTTTTCCAACATATATCACCCAAAGAGTAAATAACCTAGCTGACCTTGAGATCACAGGTGGTGTTGAGCAGCAGGTTGGAAGGTTTGAGGTCACGGTGCAGTACATTAGCTGAATGGATATATTTTAACCCTCTGAGGATCTGGTAAAGAAAATAGCAGATATGGTCGTTGCTGAGGTGTTGTGTCTTCAAGAGCTTGTAGAGATCTGTTTCCATGAGGTCCTGTACTATATATCTGTTTAGACAGGTTAAGGTAACACACCAATATCTGGTTACATGTAGCAAAACACTGAAAACAAAATGAACCCTCTCCCCAAATGGTCATTATATCATGAGGCCTTACAAGGGATAGGAGAAACTGATGAAAACTTGGTATACCTCTATGGATGGAATCTAAAGTAGTTAACTCTTTCTTAGGTCCTGTGACACAACAGGCATTAATATCTGCCTGATGTGCCCAACAATGGGCCTAGACTGAGCTGAGACAGTCTGTTATGGAAATACTGGCCAATAGAGATGTATCAGTCTTCTAGTACTGCAAGGTGTCTACCATCAACAAACCCTCTCCAATGATTACCGGAAAGGGCTAGGAGAGGAAGGTGGCCAGCAGGCATCATACACTCCCTCCTCTCTTTGGCCCAGCAATGATCTATAATACTCTTTATAATGTTCTTTTACCTTCTTGTCCCCCCTCCTTCTCCTTAAGAATCAACCATAAAATCTTTGGAAATACAGACCTAGAACACACTGCTACTAAATTCAGTCCTCTATGTGCCTGACTCTTCAATTAACATTAAGATCCTAAACACAAGACAGTATTGGGAAGTCATGCTCAGGGGCTCATGCTGGTTTTGCTCCTTTTGCTTTCTTGACTATCCACATATCCAAGCCATCTAGAATGTTATCTATGGCTGACATCTTTCTTACAGAAATTATAGAACCCTTTGGCTTTTAACTTCACCATATTATTATTTCATTAGCAGTGTTTTTGCATTTCTCATATTCATTTGTGTAAGTACTGTACATATTATTGTATGTCCCCTACAGATTCATGGGATTCAAAGAAAACAGGATTTGAAAACTTGTCATCTTGAAAGAGACCTGATTTTCCAAGCAAAGCCCTTAAAGCAGGACAACAGGTGGTAGCAGCAGGAGGCATTTCACTTAAAATAGCACCACAACTTGGTAATAGAGCAGTTTAAAAATGAAAAGGTAGAGGTGAGGTGCGGTGGGGGGGGGGGGGGGGGTGCAGAATGCAAATTGGAAAAACTGGTAGGAATGCTATACTAGCCTGAACAGTAACTCTTTTTTGGCAGACCCTCTTCGGTATACTTAACATATTTTTCAAATATAGTCTTTACCCAGGCAGTATCCTCTGGACCTGTTTAGTCCAGATTTCTAAATGTTGGTCATAATTAATAACATAAATTCAGAGCTGAGTCAGCTTTAAAGATCATGAAGGCTAGGTACCTTAATTCTAAAGATGAGAAAACAGACTTGGAGGTGAATGACATTATCTAAGATCAGAACAGTCTAGATTTGAGCAGGTGATATCCAGGGCACCCACTTTCTTAGTCTACTGTTCATTTCTTGTTACCATAACAAACCATACCTTGAATGGAAAAAAAAAAAATGACAAAATGGTGTTAAGATTCTCCATAACTGCACTTAAACAAAATTTTTGCTGAAACAAAAAATATCTGATTTGCCAAAAGACTCTAAAAATAGTTACAACTGATAAAATGAATCAAAGATAAAAATTACACAAATCTTATATTAAATAGCAAGCAGATTATAATTTCCCCTTTAATGTGCTTTATATATACTTTTCCTTTACTCTGACAAGTCCAGGCATTTCAAGTTAACTTTACTCAACAAGGTGACTAATCAGTGGAGTCAGTTGCCTGAAAAGGATACACATCTTTCATTTGCTCGATGGTTGGCGCTCTAATAATATCATTGATTCCAATGATGTTCTCATGTCTGAAGCGCAGTAAGATTTTTATCTCCCTCAGGGTTCTCTGGCAGTAGGTCTGGTGCTCAAAAGGACTGATTTTCTTGATAGCTACTCGAACTTTGTTGACATTATCATAAGCAGAGCTAAAAAAAAAAAAAAAAAAAAAAAAAATGGGGGGGAGAGATGGCATTTAAAATAGTTCTCAAAACATCTTGGCAGAAAGAATGAAAATTGGTAAATATTAAATACTAGCACACAGGGTAAATACTTATTTCATACATATGAAGTTGTTATGTATATTATCCACAAAAAAAAGGCTCAAGTTAGGAAGGATGCAGCTGGCACAATATAGCACATATTCGATCTCAAACTTATTAGAGGGCCCAGCCCTGGCAAATGTGTAGATGCCCACAGTCATAAGCCCAGGCACATGGGTTTATGCCACACATGCACACACAAAACATTTTCCCTCTGATTTTAATAGCAATTGCATTCTGGTGAGAGTAATCATTTGTCTTCCAAAACAACTTCCTATTGTTGCATCACATTCCTCTGACTCAGCAGAAACATCCAAATGACCATCAAACACATCTTTATCCCAAACAGAAATGGACCCAAGAGGATGCCTTGATTGCTTGCATCTACTTGTCTTACTTGCAAAATGACAGAACCCTTCTTTCTTTTTTTTAAGGGAACTGTTTCAAGTAATTTGTGTAGGCTTATACAGTTTCAGGACTGACCTTCATATAAATGATAAGCAAATTATTCTTATTGAAGAAAAATGATGATTCTATGTGTATTAAAATGGTATTTAACCATAAAACACAAAAGCCATTGAGGGGGGAAATCACATTTTAAATATAGTATTAACAATACTACATAATTTTAAAATTTATTATAACATCTTAATTACAAAAAAACCTTTGCCCTTCAAAGCTCTTCATTTACTTAACTACATTTTGTCTTCACAATACCTTTTAAAAAAAAATTTTTTTAACGTTTATTTATTTTTGAGACACACACACACACACACACAGAGTGAGAGTGGGGAAGGGTCAGAGAGAGGGGGAGACACAGAGTCTGAAGCAGGCTCCAGGCTCTGAGCTGTCAGCACAGAGCCTGACTCAGGGCTCACACTCACAAACGGTGAGATCAGACCCGAGCCAAAGTCAGACACTCAACCGACTGAGCCACCCAGGCACCCCCCACAATACCTTTAAAAGTGGAGGACAACAGTGTTTTTATATATATTGTCCAGGTTAGATCCCCATAATTTATACACAGAGGATAACTCATTTATGCAAAAGATTAATCTCCCGAGGCCCACTTTTTCCAAAGTATCTAGAAGGCTTACACATCCTTTCTCAGGTCAGTTCTCTTTGTATTTCTCTACCTGGGTACAATGCTGCACTGATAGGTTGCCATCAATAGTTGAGCCTGAGAGCGCAACTAAAGCGCTGCTCAAATTGTGGTTCCCAGATCCCTGCATCAGGAACACCTTACATTCTTGTTAAAAATGCTAGTTCCTGGGCCTCATCCTAGGCTTTCCTTTAAAAAAAAAAATTCCAGTAAAATTAGCATAGTTATATTAGTTTCAGGTGTACAATAGACTAGTTCAACAATACTATATATTACTACTCTGTGCCCATCATAGTAAGTGACCCTTCACCCATCGCCCCATCCACCTCCCCTCTGGTACCACCAGTTTTTTCTCTACATTTAAATAGAGTCTGGGGGTGGGAGGGAAGAGCTCTATTTTTTTGCTGGTCTCTTCTTTCTTTGTTCATTTGTTTTGTTTCTTAAATTCCACCTATGAATGAAATCATGGTATTTGTCTTCTCTGGCTTATTTCACTTAGCGGCATACCCTCTAGATCCATCCATGTTGTCGCAAATGGCAAGATTTCATTCTTTTTTACGGCTACTTGAGTAATATTCCATTGTGGAATTCCATTCCACATCTTCATCCATTCATCTACTATTGATGGACACTTGGGTTGCTTCCATATGTTGGCTATTGTAAATAATGCTGCAATAAACATAGGGGTGCATGTATTTTTTCAAATTAGTGTTTTCATATTCTTTGGTTAAATACCCAGTAGTGGAATTACTGGATCACATGGTAATTCTATTTTTCATTTTTTGAGGAACCTCCATACTGTTTTCCACAGTGGCTTGCTTTTTTTCTTTTCTTTTCTTTTTTTTTTAAAGAAATTTAACCAAAATATTTGGGTATCTTACAACAAAACCTATAAAGTATTTTTCAAAAGAGTTCCTTCCAGGGGAGTCTGGCTAGCTCATTTGGAAGAGCGTGTGACTCTTGATCTCGGGGTCATTAGTTCAAGCCCCACGTTAGGTGTAGAGATTACTAAAAAATAAATAAACTTAAAAAAAAAAAAAAAAAAAAAAAGAGTTCCACAGCTGCTACACAGGGCTTTCAGTTCTTTCCAAGCTGATCTCAAGGTCTGACTTTAAATAGAATTCCAAGTAGAAGCAGTAATAATTATGCTTTCAATTTTATGATGATTTTTAATCTTGAGTGTTACTATCTTGTGATCAATAATCTATTTAATCTTTTCTATAGGAGCTTTTCATTTTAATAAATATCACTATCTGGTGGCACCTAGATGGCTCAGTCAGTTAAGTGTCTGACTCTCAGTTTTGGCTCAGGTCATGATCTCACGATCTGTGAGCTGGTGTCTTATGTTGAGCTTTGAGCTGACAGCTCAGAGCTTGCTTGGGTTTCTGTCTCACTCTCTCTTTGTCCCTCCCCTGCTCACACATGCTCTCTCTCACAAAATAAATTAAAAACATAATAAATCAATCAATCAATCAATCAATCAATCAATCTGGTCTGCTGACTGAAGCAATGAAGTAACACTAGCAGGCAATAAGACATTGCTTTTTGTTTCTTCAAGTAAATGCTACAAATCTAAAATAGTTAAATGGGTTTATTCTCAAGTTTGTGCTCCTATAATGGTATTTGTCAGTCTACTTATTCTGAGAACTACTAATGCATTTGTATGACTCCAGCACAAAACTATGCTGTAGGAGGCCCCTTATTTTACTCAACTTCAATTCTCCCACATTACTATTAATAATGGACTCTGGGGTGCCTGGGTGGCTCAGTTGGTTAAGTGTCTGACTTCGGCTCAGGTCATGATCCTGTGGTTCATGGGTTCAAGTCATGCACTGGGCTCTGTGCTGATGGTGTGGAGCCTGCTTGGGAGTTTCTCTCCCCCCACTCTATCTCTGCCCTTCCCCCACTCACACTTTTTCTTTCTCTCAAAATACATAAATTATATATATATGTATACATATATATATGTATATATATATATATATATATATAGGCAGGCACCTGGGTGGCTCAGTTGGTTAAGTGTCCAACTCTTGATCTCAGTTTGGGTCATGGTCTCATGGTTTTGCGGGTTGGAGCCCCACATCAGGCTATGCACTGTTAGTGTGGAGCCTGCTTGGGATTCTCTCTCTCTTTCTCTCTCTATCCCTCCCCGGCTCATCCTCTCTCTCACAGAATAAATAAACTTAAAAAAAAATTAAGGAGGGGGCACCTGGGTGGCTCAGTCAGTTAAGCCTCAGACTTCAGCTCAGGTTGTGATCTCACAGTTCGTGAGTTTGAGCCCTGCGTTGGGCTCTATGCTGACAGCTCAGAGCCTGGAGCCTCCTTTAGATTGTGTGTCTCCCTCTCTCTCTGCCCTTCCCCCACTTACACTCTCTCTCTCTCTCAAAAATAAACAAACATTAAAAAAATTGTTTTTTTAAATTTAAGGGGTTCCTGAGTGGCTCAGAAAGTTAAGCATCTGACTCTTGATTTTGGCTCAGGTCACGATCTCATGGTTCATGGGTTCAGGCCCCACATTGGGCTCTGTGCTGACAGCATGGAGCCTGCTTGGGATTCTCTCTCTCCCCCTCCCCTGCTTTCTCTCTCAAATAAATAAATAAGCAAACAAAGAAACCTTGAAAAAATAATTTTTTGACAATATATGTATATTATTCTCTGGTGCCCCCAATACTTTGAAATGAAACGTATTTCCTTTTTTCCCCAAAGAGTTTATTTTTTCAAATGTTTATTTATTTATTTTTGACAGAAAGAGCAAGCACAAGCAGGTGAGGGGTAGAGAGAGTCAGAGAGAGAGAATCCCAAGCAGGCTCCACACTGTCAGCACAAAGCTTGACATAGGGCTCAAACCTACAAACTGTGAGATCATGACCTGAGCCAAAATCAAGAATTGGACACTTAACTGACTGAGTCACCCAGGTGCCCCTTATTTTATTTCGTATTTTGAGAGAGCGCACATGCGTGCATGGCCATGAAGGCGAGTGGGAGTAGGGGAAGGGGTGGGGGGAGACAGAGAGAGGGAATGAATGAATAAATCTTAGCAGATTCCATGCTCAGTGAGGTTCCCAGCATGGGGCTCAATCCCAGGACTCTGGGATCATGACCTGAGCTGAAATCAGGAGTTGGGTGCTCAAATGACTGAGCAACCCAGGGGCCTCTCAAAGATTTTATTTTAAAGTAATCTCTGCACCCAACATGGAGGCTTGAACCCACAACCCTAAGTTCAAGAGTTGCATGCTCTACTGACTGAGCCAGCCAGATGCCTGGAAATATATTTCCTTAAATAAAAGAATCACTACTCAAATCTTATTTTGCTTTGGTTTGCTGCATGAAGGCCTAAACCACTAATTTTCAGTTCAGCAGGCAGAAGGATACATCATTCAAACAAGCTTATTCAATATTGAGAGTATTTTCAGAACTTAAAACTCTTTTTGGGTAATTAAAACCAAGAACATGAGTCCAACAGAAGAGAACACAGGTGAAAAACAGTTATAAAACACTGGTTTAAATTCAACATTATAAATTTCTAGTTTTACTTAAACAGGGTAAACACAGTCATAAATTTGCTTTCAAGCACAAGATTGCCAGGGAGAGTGCTTATGGTCAATGTGCCCCTCCAACTGTATCAACACTAGACACCAGATGATGAAATAACCCCTTTTACGTGAGAAGGCATGAGATCCTCCCCACTGGTTCTCACTTGAAAATAAGGTATGACCTGTCCATGGCGTTGGGTCCTTTTCTAGCTCCTTTTTGGTGCCACAGAACTGATCACAAATAATTCTCCCCTTTTCCATAACAATTCTATATTTGCTCATTTCTCCTTAGATTTCTCAGTTTTGTTTTATATATTTTATTTTGCTTTACCTTCTACCATGGACTTTTTGGTATCTCTTACTAGTTTTTGCTTTAAAATCACTTTGGCATTACCAATTCTTTTCCTCCCCCACCCAAGAACTTAATCTTTACTCATCTCCATTTCCCCCACAACTAATACAATGCTTTTGCCTTAAATGTGTCTCTGTAAACAATGTATGGTTGCAGTTTAGGATCTTAATTGTATTTTTTTCTTTGAACTCATAAACTTGCTGTTCTCAAAAACAAAAATTCAAAGTTAAATAAATTGTTCAACGTTAAGAAAAGGAAAAGCTTCCTAACTCATCTCTATAAGGTAAACAATCTTTAAGAGTAAAAACTGATGATAATGAGAAAGAACTAAAACTCAGACTAAAAACTAATCTCTTTTGGGGCGCCTGGGTGGCTCAGTCAGTTGAGCGTCCGACTTCAGCTCAGGTCATGATCTCACAGTTTGTGGGTTCAAGCCCCTCATCAGGCTCTGGGCTGACTGCTTGCTCAGAGCCTGGAGCCTGCTTCAGATTCTGTCTCCTTCTCTCTCTGCCCGTCCCCCGCTCATGCTCTGTCTCACTCTATTTCTCAAAAATAAATAAAATGTAAAAAAAATAAAAAATAATCTCTTTTCTAAGCACAAGCTTGAAAATCAACAACAAAAGAGAGTAATTTGACAATACACTAAAAGTCCATTATGTCCAAGCCATAATTTAACCTTAGGAATTTAAGAATGGTTCAATTAAAAAAAAAACAGGGGCACCTGGGTGGCTCAGTCGGTTAAGCGTCTGACTTCGGCTCAGGTCATGATCTCACAGTTCGTGGGTTCGAGCCCCGCATCGGGCTCTGTGCTGACAGCTCAGAGCCTGAAGCCTGCTTCAGATTCTGTGTACCCGCCCCCTCTCTGCCCCACACCTCTCTGCTTGTGCTCTGTCTGTCTTTCAAAAGTGAATAAACTTTAAAAAAAAAAATAATAATAATAATAAAAAAAACACTAAAATAAGACATCATGTCAGCCAGACATTTCTCCAAACAAGATACATAAATGGCCAACAAGCATACAACAAGTTGTTAAACATCACTAATCATTAAGGAAATTGAAATAAAAACTGCAACAAGATATCATCTAACACCCATTATGATTGCTAATATCAAAAAATAAAAATAAAAAATAAGTGTTGGAGAGAACATGCATAAACTGGAACTTCTGTGCACTCTTGGGAATGTAAAATGGCATAGTCACTATGGAAAACAGCATGGAAGTTCCTAAAAAAAATTCCTAAAAAAACCTAGATTACCATATAACCCAGCAATCCCACTTCTGGGTATATATCCAAAAGAATCAAAATAGGATCTCAAAGAGATATTGGCTTATCCATGTTCACTACAGCATTATTCATAATAGACAATTGGAAGCAACACAAATGTCCACTGATGTGTGAATGGATCGAGAAAATGTGATGTATACATATACTGGAATATTATTCAACCTTAAAAAGGAAATTCTATCACATGCTACAACATGGATGAATCTTGAGGATATTAACTGAAATAAGCCAGTCACAAGGTATTATATATGATTCCACTCATATATAGTATCTAAAGTTGTCAAATTCATAAAATCAAAATGTAGAATAGTGGTTACCAAGGGAAAGGAGGAGATGAGAAGATAGGTGTTCAAGGGTACACAGTTTTTTTTTGAAAGATGAAAACGCTCTACAGATCTGTTGCACAATAATGGGAATATATACTTAACATTCCTGAACTCTATGCTTAAAAATGCTTAAAATGTTAGGGGCACCTGGGTGGCGCAGTCGGTTAAGCGTCCGACTTCAGCCAGGTCACGATCTCGCAGTCCGTGAGTTCGAGCCCCGCGTCAGGCTCTGGCCTGATGGCTCAGAGCCTGGAGCCTGTTTCCGATTCTGTGTCTCCCTCTCTCTCTGCCCCTCCCCCGTTCATGCTCTGTCTCTCTCTGTCCCAAAAATAAATAAACGTTGAAAAAAAAAATTAAAAAAAAATGCTTAAAATGTTAAATTTTACATTGTGTTTTTTATTACAGTTAATTTTTTTTAATTTTAAAAGGGTACAACCACTATGGAAAACAATATAAAGGTTCCTCAAAAAATCAAACATAGAACTACCACACAATCCAGCAATTCCACTCAAGGTATCTATCCAAAAAAAATAAAAACACTAATATGAAAAGAGACACGCACTCCATTGTTCACTGCGGCATTATTTACCAATAGTGAAGATACATAAACAACCTAAGCGTCCACTGATGAATGGATAAAGAAGATGGGTGATATATATGTATTTATATGTATGTATGTGTATATACTCATTTCACTTGTAAGTGGAATCTAAAATACAACAAAACAAAACCTAGATTCATAGATACTGAGTACAGAGTGGTGACTCCCCAAGGGGAAGGGGTTGGGGGTGGCGTGAAACGGGTAATGGGGATCAAGAGATACAGAGTTCCAGTTTTAAAATAAATAAGTCATGGGGATATAATGTATAATGGGGAATACAGTCAATGATATTGTATTAACTCTGTATGGTAACACATGGTAACTAGACTTATGGTAATCAGCAATGTATACAAATGTTGACTCACTATACTGTACACGTGAAACAGAATATTGTATGTTATAGTTCAATAAAATAATTTTTTTTAATTTTTAATGTTTATTTATTTTTGAGAGAGACAGAGCATGAGTGGGGGAGGGGCAGAGAGAGAGGGAGACACAGAATCTGAAGCAGGCTCCAGGCTCTGAGCTGTCAACACAGAGCCTGACATGGGACTCAAACTCACAAACCGTGAGATCATGACCCGAGCTGAAGTCGGATGCTTAACTGACTGAGTCACCCAGGTGCCCCAATAAAAAAAATTTCAAGGGGAAAAAAAAGGCATGTTAACAAGGAAAATATTATACATTTCAATAGATGTCAAAAAAGAATGGCAGTGGCTACATGAACCAACATATGTGATAAAATTGCACAGAACATACACACACACACACACACACACACACACACACACACAATAAGTGCATATAAAATCAGTGACATATAAATGAGCTCTACAGACTGTATCAATGCCAATCTTCCAGCTGTATGCTATAATTTATACTGTAATGTATGACTGCAATACAAGATGTATCCCTGAGAGAAATTGAGATTTCTGTATTATTTCTGACAAATACAAATGATTCTACAATTATCTCAAGATAAAGAGTTTAATTAAAAAAGTGTCCATCAATGGGGCGCCTGGGTGGCTCAGATGGTTGAGCATCCGACTTCAACTCAGGTCATGATCTCACAGTTCGTGAGTTCGAGCCCTACATCGGGCTCTGTGCTGATAGTTCAGAGCCTGCAGCCTGCTTCGGATTCTGTATCTCCCTCTCTCTCTGCCCCTCCCCGCTCACACTCTGTCTCTCTCTCTCTCTCAAAAATAATTAAAAAAAAAAAAAAAAAGCGCCCATCAATAGGGGAGTAATTATCCATACAGTGAAATACTTTGCAGCTGATAAAAGGAATGATGTGGAAAGAGCTTCAAGATCTATTCAGTGGGGGAAAAAAGCATGGTCTAACACTGGAAAATATGCTATCTTTTTCTAGTAAATAATAAAAGATATATATTAACATTTGTTTCTGTATGCATAAAGAAATCTGAAAGGATACACAGGAAGTAAAGGAGGGATGGTGCAGGGTCAGAATGCCAAGCCAGAGTGGGACAAGATAGGAGAGCAAAACCCTTCACTGTATACCTCTTTATGTATTATCTTGATTGAAGAGCCATGTGAACCTCTTCAAAATATAAAAAAAAGTTCTTCTTGATTAGGGGGAAAAACGTACAGGAGAAATACTAGTGGAATACTGACTAGAATACCTACCCTTTAAAGGAGGAAGCACAATTATTTTGAAATTCTTGAAATTAAATTTAATAAAAATACTTGAAAAATAATTAATGGAAAGAAATGCAAAATATCTTTATTTAACCTTGTTCCCACCTGAGAGAACAGAATAATCTTTAAAACCGGAATTGGGTAGGGGCGCCTGGGTGGCTCAGTCCATAAGCAGCAAACGGGCCAACTTCAGCTCAGGTTCTCATCATTCATGAGTTTGTGCCCCACATTGGGCATTGGGCTCACTGCTGTCAGCACAGAGCCTGCTTCAGATTATCTATCCTCTCTCTCTCTCTGCCCCTCCCCCACTTGCACTCTCACTCACTCTCTTAAAAATAAACAAACATTAAAAAAATCTTTAAAAAAATTGGAATTGGTATATTATTTCTCTCTCTCACTCACCCCCCCCAAATAAAGGGGGGTTTTATATGCAGACTTGGGTTAGTATTTGCTATGTACCAAGGACTATTCTAACAGGATACAAAGAGTATAAATAGTACCCTCCTCTTGAGGAACTCAGGCTATTGACAGCCAGTCATCTTTTTTTAAAATTTTTTTTTTCTTTTTTTCAACGTTTTATTTATTTTTGGGACAGAGAGAGACAGAGCATGAACGGGGGAGGGGCAGAGAGAGAGGGAGACACAGAATCGGAAACAGGCTCCAGGCTCCGAGCCACCAGCCCAGAGCCCGACGCGGGGCTCGAACTCCTGGACCGCGAGATCGTGACCTGGCTGAAGTCGGACGCTTAACCGACTGCGCCACCCAGGCGCCCCATGACAGCCAGTCATCTTACATAAATCTAGCCTCAAGTTCCAGATGAATCCTGACATCCATAAATCGTGGGGGATGGGAGTAAATCAAGGCTGGAGGTGAGCTCAAGGCTGGAGCTCACTCAATACTCAAAACAGAATCCTAGTATTCAGCAATAAGAGGGAATGAACTTGATATAAACAACACAGAGGAATCTCAATTATGCTGAATAAAGCCAGACCATCAGAAACATACTTCCATTCATATAAAATGCAAACTAAAATGGGATAGAAACCAGATCATAGGGTTGCTTAGGGCTGGGGAGGAGAGGGAGCTGGTGGGCCAGAAGGACTACACAAATGGAAACTAGATACTTTGGAGGTGATGTATATGTTATCTTGGTTGTGTTGACAGATTCATTGATGTACAATGTATTGTACACTTTAAATATGTGCAGTATATTGCTGATCAATTGCTCTTAAGAGAGCAGTTCCTAAAAAAAGGAACGAACCAAAGCTCTCTGAATGAATATGTGGTCAATTCCTGAGGCAGGGTGGGTGGGAAAAGACAGATTCCAGAAACATATTTGATCAGTAAACATGGAAGGAGAAGCCCACAAAATTCTGGAGATTATTTAACAGAGGTTTTGTGATCACTTAGGGAAGAAAAGGGAACCAGCATGAGTCAATTATGAACAAGTCATGCTAAACTAACTTCATTTCCTGTTTTGATAGGGTTACCACAACAACATGAGAATGACACTAGAGCTGTGGTGGACTCAAGCCGCACTTGTCAAGCACTTCCCATCTCTAAGACTTTATGTCAGGACTGGTGATGAAAACACGTAACAATCCTGCCCTTAAGAAACTAAGAAGTTTGTAATTTAGTGAGGGAAGGAGACAGGAAAAGACAACATATAATGCCTTTACCACAGTAAAGCACTTCTGAAACCCAAAGAATAGCTGGATTTGGATTAAGTCCAAATAAGGATATTAGGAGAAGATTAAAAGAAGAGACCTATAGAAACCATATCCTGAAGGATGAGCAGACTTCTGAAAGAGGAGCAAGGGCACCAAGAAAAGCAAGAGGTTGTAACATGTGGAAAGGAAAACGAGCAGGACATCTATGGGAACTGCGGCCCTCACCCAGGCAGGCCCCTCTCCATAGAAGTGTTTATGGGGTTTGGAGAACATGCCCATCAGGAGCCCCAGTATTCCCCATCGCCTGAATCTGCTTCTGAGACTGTGCAGGCCTCTTCCAAGGCAGCTCTGCTGAGAGAATGCTCCTCTAGTGTGTAATACCACAGAGTGGCCAAAGGGCAGCTGTTTACGGGGTGTGCATTGCACCTGGTCTGTCATGTCAAGCTGGGTGTCCATACACACAAGCTCAAGCTCACGGCAGGGCACAGCCCTAGGGCTGGGAAGAGAAGAGGCCTATGCTGGAGGCCTGCTTTCCTGGAACTGCTGGCACCGAACTCCAAGAAGTCCACAAACGTGTGATTTAAAGCTGACCTTACAGTCTTTAATAAGGGTTATCTGTGTGGTAAAAGGATAGAATATATTATATTTAAGGTTTCTTAATTTGATTTATATGGTACGTGGGGCTCCATATTAATTCTCCCTTGCCCCCATCTGTATTCTTGACACAGGACTTGCACACATTAGGGCTGGGTTTGAGAAGTACAAAATAAAGATGGGGCATTGGGAAGAACAAGGACTGTCTTCAACTCCTGATTTTAAAGATCTAAGGATGTCGGTGGGTGATTCAAATGGAGGAAGTGAAGGTTCTCTGCTTCTAAGAGCATTAAGGAGAGATCAAGGTTGGGAATAAGATATCAGAATTGTTAACAGAAGCCAACTGGGTAGCACTGCTGAGGAGAGATCATGTTAAGAAAAGAGGTCTGAGAATAGAACTCAGGAGCAGTCAGAGGAAGAGTAACTGGCTTAAGAGAGAAAGTAATAAGTAATAATGGAATGAGAAGAGAACTCTTGTTGTCCAACTCCAAGGCTACATGCTAAACCACATACCAGAACCCGGAGAGGGTGGGGTTTCAGAAACCAAAGAAGGAAAGAGTTCCAAATAGAAGACACTAACAAAGATAAAAGCTGCAAAACATTCACTGAATCTGCAATGAGATGAAAAGTGGTAATGTGGGTGTAAGTAAGTAAACGGAGGGGAATGAGGACAACAGTGGAAAGAGTACAGCTGACTATTTTTTAAAGGCAAGGAGGAGGAGAATGACCGGCAAATCCAGGTGAACTGAGAGGCACAGGGTATTATGAAAGCAGTGGGTGGTGTGAAAGAAAAGGCTCCCCAGAGCTAGCCAGGGGGGAAAAGGGAGCGTGAATTATAAGCAAAGCAAGTGCAAAGGTGCAGAGGCCTGAGGGAACATGGGGCAATGGAGTGTGGGGCACAGGGATGGACATGTTGGGGTTAAGGCTGGAGGAGTAAGACTAGAATAGAATTTGCTAAGGGAGAAACAGTAACTTTACATTGAAGAAATCCAGCAGATACCACCTCAACCCAGTGATCACAGTTCATACCATCAGTGATATCACATGAGTATTGTGAATTCCTTGACAGGATGATATAAGAAGGTCATTTCACCTCTATGATATTCTTTCCCCAAACCTGTAACCCCAGTCTAGTAATGAGAACCTCAGACAAATCCAAACTGAGGGACGTTCTATAAAATACTTGAGCAGTACTCCTTAAAACTGTCAAGGTCATGAAAACAAAGGATGAGGAATAGTCACAGACCAGAGGAGACATGACAACAAAATGCAAGTGGTATCTTGGGGACAGAAAAAGGCAATCAATGAAAAAGTGAAATGTGAATAAAGTCTAGAGTTTAGCTATACTAATGTTGGTTTCTTAATTTTGATAAGCTTACTACAGAAATGTAAGATGTCAACATCAGGAGAAACAAACTGGGTGGGGGCACATGGGAACCCTCTGTATGATCTTTGCAACTTCTGTAAATCTAAAGTTATTCCAACCTAAAAGTTTATCTGACAAGGGAATTCCACTAAATGGTACCTCCAAAATTGATGAAATAATTAGCATGCAAATAACATGGGCTAAATTTAATAAGCAGAGAAGGAAACATAAGCATTTCATTAATAGCTATTTCAATCTCCCATTAAAATAAAGGTGAATGTTTGATGGAATAAAAATATTCCTAAAAAAGTAAACTGAAAACTTTACCTAACTGAACTTTAACTCCGTCCCCCTTTGCCCCTCTCCCGCTCACTCTCTCTCAAAAATAAGTATTTTTTAAAAAGACAAAAAAAAATATGGATGATAAATGAAGAGAATTACTGCAGCACAATGTAAAAGAACAAAATTAATACAAATTTAAGAATAAATAAGAAATACCAAATGCCAAAAATAAGAATACATTATGGAATATTAATGTAACAGGTCACTGGGCAACCATTAAATGAAGTATGAAGATCACGTTAACTAAAGGTAAGATTCAAAATAAAATCAAAGACTGAAGATTAAAAATATTTATCTAGGGGCGCCTGGGTGGCGCAGTCGGTTAAGCGTCCGACTTCAGCCAGGTCGCGATCTCGCGATCCGTGAGTTCGAGACCCGCGTCGGGCTCTGGGCTGATGGCTCAGAGCCTGGAGCTTGTTTCCGATTCTGTGTCTCCCTCTCTCTCTGCCCCTCCCCCGTTCATGCTCTGTCTCTCTCTGTCCCAAAAATAAATAAAACGTTGAAAAAAAAAAAATTTAAAAAAATAAATAAATAAATAAATAAAAATATTTATCTAGAGGAAGCAATTTATGAAACAAGCTACGACGATGGAATCATGACTGATTTAAGACGTAATTTAAACCATCTTTTGTCTCATATATGTCTACTCCAGTGGGAGAAAAAAATAACCAATCAAGTGTAAGTTATATAAAACAAGACAGCCTAGAGGCGCCTGGATGGCTCAGTCAGTTAAGCGTCTGACTCTTGATTTTGGCTCAGGTCATTATCTCATGGTCTGTGGGGTCAAGCCCCACATGAGGCGCCACACTAACGTGGGGCTCCAAAACGTGGAGACTGCTTGGGATTTTCTCTCTCCTCTCTCTCTGCTATTCCCTCTCCCACTTGCGTGTGCTGTCTCAAAATAAAACAAAAAACAAACAAAAACAAGACAGCTTTAAAATAAGGCAATAAACTGAGAGTTCCTGAAGTTCTAAATATCTTCGCAGGCTTTTCCTTCTAGCCATGATGAAAGAACACGAGCTCATGTATTCTCCTACCTTCAACAAAAAAATCCAGACAATATGTATGTGAAACAAATTTTTAGAACTCCAACAATAGGCAAGATTAGTCCTATGACTACCCTGGCTAACTGTCTGGAGTTTTCTGGCTGCAATGAAGAGAAAGGAAACCCAAATAGAGCCTGGCTATCTCCACGAGTGTAGGACAATGCAAATTTTAAGAATCTGCTGGGCAATCTACAGGACAGGAGAGAATTTCAGAGAAGTTTGAGGAGATCAGCAGAAGGTTTTGAGTCTTCAGCTGAATAATGATCAGAAGCACATGCATAATGAAACTCCAAGGCTGGGGATGGAGCCATTAGAAAGGAGCTGATGGACTAATTAAATTCACGTGGAACAGGGCTGGGACTAGTTCCTGTCCTATCACCAGGAGGAGGAAGGACCTCCTACCACATACGCAAATAGTTGAGTCTTCAGAAAGATACTCAGTGCTGTCTTTGATTAAAGGCTATTCTGAACCTGCCCAAAAATGCTTAAAAGTAGGGGCACCTGGGTGGCTCAGTCGGTTAAGCGTTCGACTTCGGCTCAGGTCATGGTCTCACAGTTTGTGAGTTCGAGCCCCGCATTGGGCTCTATGCTGACAGCTCAAAGCCTGGAGCCTGCTTTGGATTCTGTGTTTCCCTCTCTCTGCCCCTCCCCTGCTCATGGTCTGTCTCTGTCTCTCAATAATAAATAAACGGTAAAAAAAAAAAAAAAAAAAAAAAAAAAAAAATTTAATGCTTAAAAGTAAGCTTTGAAAGAACTGAACTGTTCCTTAATTGCATCCCAGAGAAAAGGCCCCAAAATATTTAAAGGAATACCAAAAAAATCTAGCACTCCAGTAATGTAAAATCCATGATGTCTTACATCTAATCAAAACTTTACCAATATTCAAGAAAGCAAGAAAATATAATCCATAATGAAGAGAAAGCTAATAAGACCCAGAAATTACAGAGATGATAGAATTAGTAGACAAGAGTGTTAAAACAATTATAAATATAAAAAGAAAAAGAAAGTAGAGCACGACAAAGAGAGAAATGGGAAGTATAAGAAAGACTCGAATTGGGGCACCTGGGAAGCTCAGTGTCCAACTCTTGAATTCTGCTCAGGTCCATGATCCCTGGGTCGTGGGATGGAGCCCCTTGTCTATTTTCTCTCTCTTTCTGGTCCTCCTCCACCCCCAGCTTATACACGCATGCGTATGTGCATGCTCTCAAATTAAAAAAAAGAGAGAGAGGGGGGCGCCTGGGTGGCTCAGTCGGTTGAGCATCCGACTTCAGCTCAGGTCATGATCTCGTGGTCCATGGGGTCGAGCCCCGCGTTGGGCTCTGTGCTGACAGCTCAGAGCCTGGAGCCTGTTTTGGATTCTGTGTCTCCCTCCCTCTCTCTGACCCTCCCCCGTTCATGCTCTGTCTGTCTCAAAAATAAATAAACGTTTAAAAAAATTAAAAAAATAAAAAAGAGAGAGATTTGAATTTCTAGAGATGAAAAAATACAATGGTTGGAATTAGTAATCACACTGAAGAAAAAGTTGGTGAACTAGCAGACACTGCAATAGAAGCTAGTCAAAATCGGGGCGCCTGGGTGGCTCAGTCGGTTGAGTGGCCGACTTCGGCTCAGGTCACGATCTCGCGGTCCGTGAGTTCGAGCCCCGCGTCGGGCTCTGTGCTGACAGCTCGGAGCCTGGAGCCTGTTTCGGATTCTGTGTCTCCCTCTCTCTGACCCTCCCCCATTCATGCTCTGTCTCTCTCTGTCTCAAAAATAAACATTAAAAAAAATTAAAAAAAAAACACCATTAAAAAAACCAAAAAATTATAAAAAAAAAAAAGAAACTAGTCAAAATGTAATACAAAGAGAAAAAAGATTGGGCATGAAGGGAAAAACAGAGCATCAGCGAGCTGTGGAACAAGATAAGTGGCTTCACATATATTTAATTGGAATCTAACACCTTTACATGTACAAAATCTGAGAGAAAGTAAATACCTGCATCTATAAAGTATTAATATAAAGAAAAAAAAGAAACATACAAGTGCTCTTTCAACACTGGTTTTAAAACTAAGCAACAGGCACTAGTTAAGAGAGGAAAGAGACTGTCACTACAACAGAGTGAAAACTTACACTGATGTCTGAGTAAAAGCCCACAGTGATTACAGTTGGATACTTAAAATATTTATCTCTTAGACTATAAAAGCAAGCAATTATTTCCAGATTCCCACTTGGACACATAGGAATAGTTTCATATATTCTGGACTCTGGGAAACAGAAAAAACATTTCAAATCTGTTTGCCAAATAGGACTGACAGCAGCAGTCTTGTTTGCGGGGAGATATGTGTGGAGGGGAAAAAAAGGACCTCCAAATTGCTGTATGAACTTTTTATACTTTAAAAAGCCATTACTGCAAAATTTCAGAGTTCTAATACTTATTTGGTTCTTAGAGGTTAGGAAATAAATTTTATTCTTAAGATTTTATTCATTTGAACAGCTTTACCTTTGTGGTATAGTTCCTTTCACTGATAGTATTCCTTTGATTGTTTGTCATAACAGTGTCTCCCCTTGCTATCTTGCATGTACTTGCTTTTTTCTAGATACATTTGGGTCTATCCATGAGCCTGAAAGTAGACCACTTCACACTATTAGCTTTCTCCAATGCTGCTAGTGCCCACAGAAGCTCAGCAAGCAGAGAGCCAACTTGATCGCTGCAGCTGTAGTTCCAATCCTGTATTCTTGTATAAGCTAAGTTCTGAACTGCTCCACATCGCTGGCTTATAACTGGGAAATTTTCATATCGTTTGGCTTCTGATCACATCTCCTCCTTTCTAGTTCATATTTACTAAAGTGTAAAAAGGCACAAAGTTAATTAACACAGTTGGTAAAGTACTTTCAAGTCTTGTCTGCCTCATGTCAAGACTTGTTTTTGGTGTATGTTACGTATGAGGCAGGTAAGTACTGGGCAGCAATTAAAGCACATTAAAAATGTGGGAAAAAATACAATTCTTAGGAATTTGAGGGTTTTGTTTTATAAAAAATGATTGAGAGTACTCTAAATCTACCATACCTCCAAGGATTTCTGATGGGTTTAGGGGTGACCAAGTATAAAGGATAAGAAATATCCAAATCTATTAAATCATTTTCTCATTGTGCTCTCATGTAATACAGATAAACATTCAAACTAAGATCAAAACAACATTCTAAGTATTAATCACTTATGCACTCACTTTATATTATGCTTGCTTACACTTACTGAAACATTGCTTTGCCTTGTTTCCTATATGTACATCACTCAAAATGTTTATAGTTTACTTACTAGGAACTAAGTGGTGGTGATAATGAAAAGTTTTATGAACTATTCTTATTTAATAATAGCTACAATTTATTGAGTATTTATTATGTGTCAGGCACTGCTCTGTGTTACTATCTGTGGATCTTTTTCAGAAGGTGGCATTTTAAAAAAACAGGCAGGATTTAAAAATAGGCAATTTATAAAAAGGCTTGTAGGAAGAAAGAGCTGCAGGAGCTAAAGCATGGAAAGCTGAGTGTAAGTGCTGAGTCCTTCCATACGGCTGGAGTTTAGACCCCATCTAGGGAAAGAGCGAAAGGTGATGTAAGACTGAGAAAGCTGAGAAATCTTTGCTTTATTCTGATAATAGAAAAAAATCCTTGGGCTTTAAGAGTGACACTATCAAAAGTACAGGTATAAAACTGATGAAGGAGGCTAAAACTAGAAACAGGAAGACTAGTGAGAAGACTACAACTGTAATTCTGGAAATATTTATACTCTTCACTACTTTGAAGTTATACTAGTTGTTATACTTGCTGCTTGATATTATTTATGGCATTAATAAAGAAGCATATATAACAAGATTAAAAGTACCCTTATTGGGGTGCCTAGGTGGTTCAGTCGGTGGTTAAGCGTCCAACTCTTGATTTCGGCTCAGGTCATGATCTCACAGTTCAGGGCTCTTCACTCTCCTTCAGATCCTCTGTCTCCCTCTCTCTCCCCCTCCCCCACGCTCGCTCATTCTCTCAAAAATAAAATAAATGTTAGGACACCTGGTGGCTCAGTCAGTTAAGCATCCTATTTCAGCTCAGGTCATGATCTCACAGTTTGTGGGTTTGAGCCCCACGTCAGGCTCTGTGCTGATAGCCTGGAGCCTGCTTCAGATTCTGTGTCTTCCTCTCTCTGCCTCTTCCCAACTTGCACTCTCTCTCTCTTTCAAAAATAAGCATTAAAAAAATTTTTTTTTAATATGTGTTAGGGGCGCCTGGGTGGCTCAGTCGGTTAAGCGTCCGACTTCGGCTCAGGTCATGATCTCGCGATCCGTGAGTTCGAGCCCCGCGTCGGGCTCTGTGCTGACAGCTCAGAGCCTGGAGCCTGTTTCAGATTCTGTGTCTCCCTCTCTCTCTGACCCTCCCCCGTTCATGCTCTGTCTCTCAATGTCTCAAAAATAAATAAACGTTAAAAAAAAAAATTAAAAAAATAAATAAATAAATGTTAAAAAAAAAGCACATTTATCACAATGAGCACTGAGTAATGGATAGAATTGTTGAATCACTATACTGTATGCCTGAAACTAATATAACACTGTATGTTAACTATACTGGAATTAAAATAAAATCTTACATAGTTTCACTGTCTAAAAGATCCACAGCACAAAATGATTAAGAACTCTCGTTACTATAGCAATTTACAGATTCACTGGATGTGACAGAGATAGAAAACTAATATAGAAGTAAACTTTCAAGAGAAAGATATGATAGTTTAGGATCTTGAAGGAGGCACCTTTAAAACATTCTATTGTTTAACATTCAAATGTTAAAATTAATTTTATTTATTCATCAGATATCTATTAACCATCTACACTGCATTAAGTGCTATGGAAACAGCAGTGAAAATAGAAAGCTCTTTGCTCTCATTCACTTTATACAATGTGGGGGAAATAAAAAGAGACATGTATTAATATATATTTACCTATAAGAGGATATGTATTACATGACTAAAAGGATACAAATTATGGTGGATGCCAAGAAAAAATGCAAATAATTATAATTAATATCATCATGGACAACTAGAGAACTTGGTTTAAATGGTTCAATTCTAGAAGGTTCTTCCTTCTAAGGAAGTGGCATTTAAAACAGACCTAAAGCAGTACCTGGGTGGCTCAACAGGTTAAGTGTAGGACTCTTTTTTTCTTTTAAGTTTATTTATTTTGAAAGAGAGAAGGAGTGCCCGCCTGCACACTTTATTAGTGCAGAGCCCCATGTGGGGCTCGAACACTTAACTGACTGAGCCACCCAGGCGCTCCAAGCATCCGACTCTTGATTTCGGCTCAGGTCATGATCTCATGGTCATGAGGTGGAGCCCCAGGTCCGGCTCCACTGGGCTTGGAGTCTGCTTAAGATTCTCTCTCATCCTCCCCTTCTACCCCTCCCTTGCTCTAGCATGCGTGTGCATGCTCTCTCTCAAAAATAATAATAATTAAAAAAATAATAAACCAGACCTGAAGGATGAACAGGAATTAGGAAAGCTGAGGAAAGGCAGAGAAGGCAAGTATTCTACAAGCAAGGAGTTAGGCTTGGGTATTTGTGGACCCAAAAGAAAGCCACTGTGGCTACAGCTTTCCAAGCAAAGGCAGTATGGTTTAGAATGAGTCTGAAAAAATAGACAGTAACCTGGCAGTTCTGCTAAAGATTCAAGATTTAACTTAAGTGCTTGTCCACTTTTAATTTTTTTAATGTTTATTTATTTTTGAGAGACAGAGACAGAGCACGAGTGGGGGAGGAGCAGACAGGGAGACACAGAATCCAAAGCAGGCTCTAGGCTCTGAGCTGTCAGCGCAGAGCCCGATGCAGGGCTCAAACTTACAAACTGTGATCATGACCTGAGCCAGAGTCAGAAGCTTAACCAGCTCCCCAGTGCCCTTCTACTTTAAGATGGGAAGTAAAAGTGCCCGATTTATATTTTTAAATAATCTCTCCAGCTGTAATATGAAGAATGAATTGTAAAAAGGAAAAATTAAAAAAGAAACCATTTGAAGCACTGCAGTGGTACCAGTGAAAGAGAACAGCAGCTTGGACTAAGCAACAAGCATATAAGTGCCACTTTAAGCAGGCCACTTACTGTGTTAAACCGTGCTACCCACTGCAGGACATTCCCAAATCAGGAAAATAATTTGAAAAAGAAAAAAGAGAAACTACCACACCTCTGAGGACAGTGGTAAAGCCCTGGAGTGTACAAGAGTGATGGCAGCAGAGACAGGACGAGGTTAGCAAGACTAAAAAGGAAAGGCTGCCAAGTATAATCTGGTCAATGAGATGGGTGAGCAAGCCAGATAATAATACCACTGGGGTACAAAAGGAGCTGGGCCAACGGGAGAAGAAACGATGCAACATTTAGGACTTGTACTTAGAATATATAAAGAACTCTTGCAACTTCAAAACAAAAAGACAATCAGTATTAAAAATAAAAGATAGGGGTGCTGGGTAGCTCAGTTGACTGAGCATCCAACTCTTAAATTTGGCTCAGGTCATGATCCCAGGGTCCTGGGACTGAGCCCCGTGTCAGGCTCTTTCCCTCTGCCCCTCTCCCCTGCTGGTGCTCTTTTTAATAATAATAATAATAACAACAACAACAACAACAACAACAACAACAATAAAATAGGGGCGCCTGGGTGGCTCAACAACAACAACAACAACAACAACAATAATAATAATAAAATAGGGGCGCCTGGGTGGCTCAGTCAGTTAAGTGCCCAACTCTTGGTTTTGGCTCAGGTCATGACTTCATGCATGGTTCATGAGTTTGAGCCTGGCAATGAGCTCTGCGCTGACAGCGTGGAGCATGTTGGGATTGTTTCACTCTCTCTCTGCCCCTCTCTTGCTCACACATGCACTCTGCACTCTCTCAAAAATAAACATTAAAAAAAAATTACCAAAAATATTTTTTATTTTTTTTTTTAATTTTTTTTTTCAACGTTTATTTATTTTTGGAACAGAGAGAGACAGAGCATGAACGGGGGAGGGGCAGAGAGAGAGGGAGACACAGAATCGGAAACAGGCTCCAGGCTCTGAGCCATCAGCCCAGAGCCCGATGCGGGGCTCGAACTCACGGACCGTGAGATCGTGACCTGGTTGAAGTCGGACGCTTAACCGACTTGCGCCACCCAGGCGCCCCCAAAAATATTTTTTTAAATAAAATTTAAAAATTATAAAATATAAGACATTTTTGGTGTGGCAATAAACACAGGAAAAGATGACTGATGAATCATAAGGAAAAAAGCAAATTAAAACCACTACACCCATTAGAATGGCTAAAATAAAAAAGACTGATCACACCAAGTGTTGATGAAGATGCAGAAAAGCTAGAATTCTCACACTGCAGGTGGAACTGCAACTGTATAACCACTATGGAAAACAGTTTGGCAGTTTCTGGAAAGTTAAATGTATACTGATCATATAACCCAGCAATTCCACTGTTAAGTATTTACTCAGAGAAATGAAAATATATGTCCACAAAGACTTGTATAAAAATGTTTGTAGGAGCTTTATGTACAGCAGCCACAAACTTGAAATAACACACATGTCCATCACCAAGGAAAGGGTAAACAAATCGCACCACAGTGCACCATCTGTATACAATGGAAAATTACTGCAACAAAAAAGAAGCAACTACAGCACTGACACATGCAACAAGATGAATCTGAAAAACACCATGGGAAGTGAAAGTAGCCAGACACAAAAAGAGTACAGACTTTTAAAATTCCATTTACATGGACTTCTAGAAAAGCTGAAGCTGAGCGACAGTGATAGAAAGCTGATCTGTGGTTGCCTGAGTTGAAGACTGACTGCAAAGGGGCACAAGGGTGCTTTCTAGGGTTGTGTAATATTCTGTATCTTTGCTGTGGTGGTAGTTATGCAAGTATATCCACTTGCCAAGATTCTTTGACCTATACACACGGAAAAGGTGCATTTTACTCTACACAAATTATACCTCAAAGGTGATTTTAAAAATTGAGCTGTGCTATAAAATTATAGGGTTGGTTTTCTTTCACAGTTCATGTGCTCATATTGAAGGCAATTCCAAGGGAAATGTTCTAAACAGATTTTGAGCAATGGCAGGATCATTAGAATAAACGCCCAGCCTTCCACAGTCATTTCTGAGGCTTTAATATAATATAAAATTTCTGGTATATTCAGGTTTCTCATTCTCCAGGCCGTGTCATTATACTTATTTCTTAGCAAGAAGCTCAATAATATTTGTGGACAATGTTTGTCTAAATAAAGTATCTTATGCACAAGCACCACATACTGTACACATTGTTAAGCAACTAAAATGCTACCTATCAACTGTGAATGGGTTATTTTTAGAGAAAACTATTAAGTTGTTCTCCAAGCTACCCATTTTGGTGAACTTTAATTATCTGAACAAAACTACAGTACTTTGTTTCACAGATAAAAATTAACTTGTCTTCAGATGCTAAGGAAGTTAGACTGATCCAAATTAATGTTCCAAAAATAAGTAGATACATAATACAATGACTGCTTTAAAAGAAAATGTATTCCTTACCTCAGCTTGATTCTCTCATAATTTACTAACCAAGAAAGCCAGTGCAAAGGTTTTTAACTGTGTGCAAACCATTAAGTGAGCAAGTAAAGCTAAAGGCATTTCAGCTATAAAACCTTTAAAAAAAAAAAAAAAAGAATCAGTGCTCCAGTATACTATAAATATCACAGCATAAGATCTGATGTCATTAATACATATGCAACCTCACAAGAGAAGGTGCTCTGGACAGCCCAGAGCTTAAACAAGTTTGGCTGTCTACATATACATATTTCAATCTCTTCAGTAATAAAACAGGAGCCAAGAGTCAAAGAGTTCCAATTCCAGCCTTATCCCTTCCTTACTAGCTGAGACATCACTGAATTACCTAACACCCATCTCTGAGCAACCGTTTGTTTGGATCAAAAATGAGGAAAACCCAAGGGTTATAAAGATTGCAGAAATAGCAGATGGAAAGCCTCAAAGATATCAGACCTTCCCCCCCCCCCAAAAAGGCCTAGTCATTCCTGCTACTTTATTATTTATTATATTTATCCCATGAATCCTAAAAAGGAAGTAACATTAGAAAAGAAAGAACATTACACGGGGCACCTGGGTGGCTCAGTTGGATGGGTGTCTGACTTAGGCTCAGGTCATGATCTTAGTTTGTATCGGGCTCTGTGCTGACAGCTCAGAGTCTGAAGCCTGCTCCGGGTTTTTTTTTTTGTGTGTGTGTGTGTGTGTGTGTGTGTGTGTGTGTGTTTCTCTCTCTCTCTCTTCCCCTCTCCCACTTGTGCGTGCTCTCTCTTGTTCTCTCTCTCAAAAATAAACATTAAAAAAAAAAAAAAAAAAGACCACGAAGTGACTGGGTGACTCACTCAGTTAAGTGTCCCTTGATTTCAGCTCAGGTCATAATCTCAGCGTTTGTTGGTTCGAGCCCCACACTGGGTTCTGCATTGACAGTACACAGCCTGCTTGGGATTCTCTCCCAAAATAAACTTAAAGAAAGAAAGAAAAGAAAAAGAAAAAAAAGAACACCAGACTTCAAATCAAGAGGTCTGAGTTTTAGTCCTAACTTGGCTATGTCCTACATATGTGTTGTCCAAGTTACAAAAAAGAGAGGATTCTATTATTCCGTGTTCAGGCTTCTGTGGGAAAAAACTAATATGCATGCAGGAGAATGGGGGGGGGGGGGGTAGAACTCACACCTAATAACATGAATGTACATACACACATTTATGCATAGATATAAACATAGAAAGATGGAGATTTGTCTAAATAATCTCTCGTAGTGACTTCTACTCAGTAAAGGTTCTGCAAATTTTTGGTGGACTGAAGTATACAAATTATCAAAAGAAAGAGAATGAAAAACTAACATTTCTCTCCTCATGAATAGGAAAAATGAATTTTTATTACTAGATCTAAGATACCTTATCAGGATTTAGCACTGTGACTATCACCATCCTAAAAACCCACAACCAAGAAATCTTCTTTAAGTTAAAGCATGCTAGGGTAACACAAAATCAGTTACTCTTCCTTACAATCGATACTCTAATCCAAAGTAGTGTTATTTAGAAGTGATCTTTGTAATTCCACTGTGCGCCACTCACTTTTTGACTACTGTCTTACATTTCCTTCCTCCTCAGTTACTCTCCCTCCCAAGAATTTTGTAATGGTTCAGGTCAGGCCGGCTAGCTGTGAGCTATAATAGCTAGAAGTCATCAACAAAGACTAAGAAGAGGAACAAGTCTCTTTCAATGTCAAGCATTCAATGGTACCAGCACAGGCAGCTCCATGTGCCTCTGGACCTGAAGTAAACTAAGAAAATGGGAAAGGACCTCATTACTTATAATGACCACAGTTTACTGAGCACTTAGCACAATGCTAAGAGCTTTAAAAAAAAAAAAAAATCCTTACAGGGGTGCCTGGGGGGCTCAGTCAGTTGAGGATCTGACTCTTGATTTTGGCTCAGGTCATGACCCCAGGGTTGTGGGATGGAGCCCCCACATCAGGCTCTGTGCTAAGCATGGAGGCTGCAGGAGATTCTTTCTCCCTCTCCCCTTCTCCCCTACTTGTACTTTCTCTCTCTCAAAACAAACACAGACACACACACACACACAAATTCTTACAGAGTGTTCATTACAACCGTATGAAGTAACCCCTTTTTTATTTTATGGATGATGAAACTGAGGCAGAGGGGAAGAGTCAAGTAACTTGCCTATGATTACTTAACCAACAGCTAACAGAACTGGACTCAAACCCAGCTGTGCTGACCTCTCATGTTCTCAGCAACTATACCAAATGAGAACCAACTGTCTTCCACTAGCCATGCCCTCTTGGTGGCAACGAGCCAAACTTTCGCTCATAATTGAGCCAGATTTCGAAAGGTCAACTGAAAAAAAGGCAGACAATGAAGACAAAAATAATGATGAATGTGATGATGATACACAAAATGTTCTGCTTCCCCAAATAGGCTACCTGTTTTGAAGGTTCTGGCTATTGAGATCTTTTTCTTCAGGATGAGCCAAAATCTATCTCCAAAACAATAGACAAATATGTGCTGAAAATGAGGTATGGGAGTGGGAGAGTAGATTTAAAGGCAGAAGACAGAAAGGTAAACCAGACACAAGGGAGGTGAGAAAGGAGCCTGAATGGGGACAAGTAAAAAGATCACATTGCAAACCTGCAGCAATTAGAATCCAGTGATTTTAGTGGTGCCAATCATGACAATTAAGTGATTGTCTCCAGCATCTATCACCAGCCCACGAACAAGATCAGGCAAATAAACAAGTAGGTTCTTGTAAAATAGGAATGGAGAGATAAGAAGTGAGAATCTGGTTAGAGAGTGGTCAGCAGACAGAATCAAGACCAAGGCTAGACCAGACTAATATACTCAGAAAACTATAAAGACCTCAAGCCAAAGAGCACAGGGGAAAGAAGGCATGATATGGAGCTAAGGCGTCTATAAGAGGATGACCTACCTCACAAGGGCGACCCCTGCACACCTTTGCAAGTTGTACCCTGATGAGTCAAGTCAAAGAGAGAGAAGAGACTTTCCCCATCACTAAAACATAAAGAAATTGTTACCTTTAAAAACAAAACTGTGAATTATTTTACCAGCAAAAATGGGCTTATTCAGGAATATCAGAAAATTATAATTCGGGACATGAAAGCTATAGACGACCACAGGCAAACTGAACAAAAGAGAGAAACTTTATTTTGTGGAGCAGGAAGTTAGAAGGGTTTATCTTAAACAAAAGTCCACTGGAGAAAGCAAGAGTTCAAGGATGAGGATGGCTAAATTACAGAAGTAGTCGATTTCTTACAAGAGATGCGATGTAGATCTTTCCCTGCTGGAACCTGTAAGTGATTCTTTCCTGTTGACATTCTTCTGTTGGGGTCTATAACTGACATCCAGTGGTATGGTTCCCTGCTCTAGCCTCCCAACTCCATTTTGGCTGAGGTTTCCCTTTATTAATTTTCAGAGTCAAGAAATACAAGTCTCTTATGAACTGTCACTGTCAGAAATATCAAACACCTGCCTCAGACATGTGGGAAATGACTAAGATGGAGAATATGTTTAAGCTTGAAGTATGCAGTATTATTACTAAACTGAAAAGTGCTGCCTGCACAACTAAGCCGGTGGTGAGATATTACATAACAGATGCTAAAACTAGGTAAAGTAGAAAAATGTAACATATAATTATAACTAAAATGCCAGTAAGAAAATCTCCAGTCAGCTATGGAAAACAAATTTACTTCTTTCCATTACAAAAGTAGTTAAAAGTTTGTTTTGCAATCCATCATGATAGAAGCAGCAGACAAGGAAAGGAATACCCTGAGCAAAATTTGGTAACCTCTCATATATATGACTAGTTATAAAATGTATGCAATTAACTCATATATTACTGATGGGAATGCAAACTGTATACCTTTCTGGAGTGGAATTTGGCAATACTGACAAAATTATATATCTACACCTATCTTTTGATTCAGCAATCCCACTCCTAATAATCTACCCTGAAGATACACACACGTCTAATGATATGAAAATATATATGTGCAAGGTTATTTGTGGCAGCATTATTTGCAGTTTCAAAATACTGGAAACAACCTAAATACCCATATATACTGGAGGGAAGCTGAATTAACTATGGTACATCCACACAAGAGAGTACTACACAGCTTTTAAAATGAGTAAGAGCCCTAAGAACGGATACAGAACGGTTTCCAAGACATGTTTAAAACAATTAGGGGGGGAAAAAAAGCAAGTAGGGGCACCTGGTGGCTCAGTTGGTTAGGTGTCTGACTTCAGCTCAGGTCATGATCTCACTGCTTGTGAGTTCAAGCTGCACAATAGGCTCTGTGCTGACAGCTCGGAGCCTGGAGCCCGCTTCAGATTCTGTCTCCATCTTTCTGCTCTTCCCCTGCTCATGCTCTGTCTCTCTCTCTCTCTTAAATATAAAATAAAACATAAAAATAATAATAATAATAAGCAAGTACAAAACAATCTAAACTATACTATGCTACTCCTCATAAGAGATGGATTATAAGAAAATATACATATATCTGATTAGTACAAGAAATATAAGAAGGATAAACCAGAAACTACAGAGACAGGCTATCTATAGGGAGGGTGGGTGGGAAAGAGACAAAGCAGAGAATGGAAACAGGATGGTATAGATGAGGAAAGAATGATCCTTCTCTCTCTTGAGCATACCTTTATGTATAGCTCTGACTCTTATAACAATAGCAATGTATAACATACCCCCCCAAAAAAAATCGAGCAAAAAATTAAAATTAGGATGCAAGAAGAATCCAAAAAGGAACACAACAGTAACAAATGAAGCTATGTTACAGATGAATAATATAATCACATTAAAGGGCATGAGGAAGAAACCAATTAGACTAACTTTGGAAAACAGAATTTTGCATTTTAGGGTGTTTTCTGTTTGTTTATTTTTGCATGAAGCCCAACACAGGACTGCAACTCACAACCCTGAGGTCAAGACCCGAGCTGAGATCAAGAGTCAGACACTTAATGGAAAACAGTATTTTGACTGGATACTGTAGTGTGAGAAACAACTGTATACAAATCTGTAATCTAGCTTGTAATTTATTTCTCAGAAGGATATGGGCTAGCAATTCTGAAATTACTTTATGTATACAGAGAATGGAACCAAACAAATAAGTAAACAAATGGAAGATAATGAGCCAGGTTAGCAAAATGACAAACAAGAGAAGGCTAAGTAAACTACACAGTTTTAGATTAGAATCAAGAGGTATCAGTATGAACTCACAGTTTTTTGTTTTTTTTTTATTTTATTTTATTTTTGGGACAGAGAGAGACAGAGCATGAACAGGGGAGGGGCAGAGAGAGAGGGAGACACAGAATCGGAAGCAGGCTCCAGGCTCCGAGCCATCAGCCCAGAGCCTGACGCGGGGCTCGAACTCACGGACCGCGAGATCGTGACCTGGCTGAAGTCGGACGCTTAACCGACTGCGCCACCCAGGCGCCCCTGAACTCACAGTTTTTAATATCTACACAGAGAGACAGATACAGAAATAAATACAGATATGTGTGTAAATGTGGGCTGGTATACACACATGAGTTTTCCTAGCTGTTTGCTGAGAAGACCTAAAAACAACAAGACCCAGTAGCAATGATCAAACTTTGCATCTAAGAAGAACCCAAAAAGGGTGGTGGGACTTCTAGAAAGAACCTACCAGTCAATCTGAAGGAGCCAACAAAGGTCAAAGTTGCAACAATTTCAACAACAAAATGACAGTATAGGATTATAACCCACAGAATAAAACTAATATTGAGTTTATACTGAAATAGTAACTGAACAAACAGGGAGAAGGGACAGCTCTTTCCTACAGAAGCACTCCAATTAATACATTAAAAGGAATGAGGGAAGCAGAGAAATCATTAGGCAAATTCCAAAATAATTTTTTTCAGAGAAGATCCATGGATGGATGCCTAAATTGATGAACAAAAATATGAGGAAAAACAGGGTATCTGCATAGTCTCAGAAGTGTATCACCCAAGATATTCATTAATTACGAAGGGAGAAACAGTAACTCATTCTTGTCAAAACTGCTTAATCTCATTCCTCTCATGAAAAAACATCAAAAATAAATCAAGGGATAGTCTACAAGGTAACAAACAATCTAGTACTCTTCAAAAGTGTTGCGGACATGAAAGATAGGGACAGACTGAAGAAATGGCACAGAGGAGACGAAGAAGAGATGACAATTAAATGCAAATGGGATCCTGGAAGGAAAAAATGACATTAGTGGGAAAATGGGGAAATATGAATGAGATCTGCGACTAGTAAATAGCTCTGTACCAGTTTTAAATTCCTGGTTTTGATAATTTCAGCATAGATACAGAAGACGTTACATTAGGAAAAAGTGGGTGCATGGAAACTCTGGGCCTATTTTTGGCACTTTTTCTAACCTTTTGAAATAGACAACTAATACAATCTATTATGTAGCTTATAATAATTACCCCAAAACAAATAGTTTAAAAAATTACATGCTTATATTAAAAATCATTTGTGTGTGCGTGTGTGTAAAAAGATTTTAATAAAAGGGGCGCCTGGGTGGCGCAGTCGGTTAAGCGTCCGACTTCAGCCAGGTCACGATCTCGCGGTCCGTGAGTTCGAGCCCCGCGTCGGGCTCTGGGCTGGTGGCTCGGAGCCTGGAGCCTGTTTCCGATTCTGTGTCTCCCTCTCTCTCTGCCCCTCCCCCGTTCATGCTCTGTCTCTCTCTGTCCCAAAAATATATAAAACGTTGAAAAAAAAAAAAATTTTAATAAAAGAATAAGAGGGGCGCCTGGGTGGCGCAGTCGGTTAAGCGTCCGACTTCAGCCAGGTCACGATCTCGCGGTCCGGGAGTTCGAGCCCCTCGTCGGGCTCTGGGCTGATGGCTCAGAGCCTGGAGCCTGTTTCCGATTCTGTGTCTCCCTCTCTCTCTGCCCCTCCCCCGTTCATGCTCTGTCTCTCTCTGTCCCAAAAATAAATAAACGTTGAAAAAAAATTTTTTTTAAAAATAAAAGAATAAGAAAGAGAAGGAAGAATGTGAAAATAAAGAGAAACTAAGACTCGAAGGGAACAAAGTTAACTTGTGAGAAAAAGAGATAACAGTGAGACAAAATATGGAAGTATAAGTAAAGGACTGAATAGTTTGCACAAAATAAATGTTCAGTAGTGCTTTTGATTCACACATTAAAAAGAGAAGAGAAATAAAAAGGGAAATGGGCAAAGCCATGATAGCAACTTTATTGTTGCAATGGCCCAGTGGTTCCCAACCTTGGCTATACACTGGAATCACCTGTGGAATTTTTTTTCTTAATGCTTGGTTTCACACCCAGAAATCGACTGACTTGGTCTAGGGTACAGTTCTGGGCACTGGGACTTTTTTAAAAGGACCCCAAGTGGGGCACCTTGGTGGCTCAGTCAGTTAAGTGTCTGACTCCTGATTTCAGCTCAGGTCATGATCTTGTGGTTCATGGGATCAAGCTCTACATAAGGCTCTGTGCTGGCAGCATGGAGCCTGCTTGGGATTCTCTCTCTCCTTGCTCTCTGCCTCTCCACCCCCATGCAGGTGTGCACCGGCATGCTCACTCTCTCTCAAAAATATACATTAAAAAAAAAAAAAAAAAAAAAAAAAAAAATATATATATATATATATATATATATATATATATATATATATAAATAGTGGCACCTGGGTGGCTCAGTCGGTTAAGCATCTGGCTCTTGACTTCAGCTCAGGTCATGATCTCCTAGTTCATGGGATCAAGTCCCACATCAGGCTCTGCGCTGGGTCTGTGGAGCCTGCTTGGAATTCTCTCTCTCTCTCTGTCTCTGTCTCTGTCTCTCAAAATAAAGACACTTAAATAAATATTAAAAAATAAAAAAATAAAAAGGACTCCAAATGATTCTAATGTATAACTAAGGCTTAGTTAGAATCATTGCTCCAACCTTTTTCTTCTAAGCCCATTTTGTCCTAGACAGGTTATCTCACAGTTTTAGATTGCTGTGGGAGAGATCTCCCTACAGAATAGAAATAAGGCAAGAGAACACAGGTTCTCCCACTATTCCTTTCTTCTCCAAACCTACCAGTATTAATTTCTATGATTATGCTCATGAGGAAAAATGAATTTAAATAATTAGTACCAAAAATTGGCATTACTTCGCAGATGAGAAAACTGGCCATAGAAACACCTTCTGGTCCTCAGTATCTTCAATTTTATTTTTTTTAATGAGGGTTTTTTAGGTTTTGTTTTCTAAATATTCCTATCCCTGTCTTTATTCACCCCCACCCCGTAAACATTTTGAGTTTTCTGTTTATCTTTCCATTATTTCCTTACACAAATACATATTGATTTATTTACATGTATCCAAGTGATTTCTAAACCTAAGTATATATTAGAGTCATCCAGGGAGCTTTTAAAAATGTGGGCAACCAGTTTCTATTCCATACCTATTGACTGAACAAAACCTCTGGGAAGTGGAGCCTGGAACTCTTTGCAAAGTTCTCCCAGATAACTTTCTGTGAGACTCTTTTAGGGTATCCGCCCAGCCCACATTCCCCTCACCCACGGAGATTTGCCCCACTGTCATGGATGACAAAGTAATAGTACCCAGCACAGAGAGAACGCACCCAAAGGCTGAGCTGGGCCATGCATACCCACGCTTCTTTCTGCAGAGAGGACTATGAAACGGAGCCACAGAGAAAAGGCCTGCTGCTCCAGAGAGAATGACAAGCACATTGTTTTAATTCTTGATGACTTCCCAATTCCTCAATCTAGTCCTCCATCCGTCAGATCCTGGCCTGAATTTCTGTGTTTCAATAATCTGGGAGTCTACACAGAGGATCCCCTGAGGGCTTCAGAGACCTAAAAGAATTCGGTAGGATACTGGTCAGCAAAATTATGAACTTTTGTGAAATTACTCAAATTCTTCAATGCTCAACTTACTGTGGAAATCTTATTCTGAAATCAGTTCCTTTTCTCTCCATATTATCTCATCACTTTCACCTTTGAGCCACAAATATATCTGTATCCAAACACAATCAAAGATCAAGGTAGGGAAATAACTGCCAGAGAGAATGGCTGCTCCCATATAACTCTTAACACTGACCACAGCACATACAAAATAACTGATGATCTCTAGGACAAGTGCTGGAATTCTCGCCTTTACACACTCCAGAAAACCTACTGACGTGACAGCGTGGCATGTATTTGAAGAAATAATCTTAAAATTACTCAAGTTTTATTTCGAGTCAAGTTACAAATGCTGGCCTCGGAAGTCCTGGAATCTGAATTCAAGTTCTCGCACTGTCACAACTTCACACCTGTAACACTGGCCAAGTCTCTTAACCTTGCTGAACCTCAGTATCTTCCCTTGAAAAATGGAAAGAAAACTTACCTCTCACATACTGTATAGGGTTATTTGGAAGAAAATGTATCTGTGAACTCACTTCCTAAATTATGTACATATGCAAACAATACCACTGCCACCTAGAAGACAACAATTTTTATTAGGGTCCTAGCCCTAACAATCTCAGTTTTTATATTATTTTAAGTTAACCATGAAATCACCTAATAACATAAATTTTCTGTATCACTATAAACTCTGAATAATATTCCTTATATTTTCATTAAACATAAAAATTATGCTGGGGCGTCTGGGTGGCTTAGTCAGTTAAGTGTCTGACTCTTGATCTCAGCTTTTTTTTTTTTTTTTTAAGTGTTTACTTATTTTTGAGAGAGAGAGAGCAGGGGAGAGGCAGAGAGAGGGGAATGGACAGAGGATCTCAAAGTGGGCTCTGTGCTGACAGCAGAGAGGCCAGTGTGGGGCTTGAACCCACAAACTTTAAGATCATGACCTGAACCAAAGTCGGGTGCTTAACCAACTGAGCCACCCAGGTGCCCTTCAGCTCAGGTTTTGATCTCAGGGTCATGAATTCAAGCCCTACATTGGGTTCCTCTGTTGGGCGTGGAGCCTACTTTAAAAAATTATGCTAATTTTAAAGAACATAACAACAACACTTTAAAACTTTAGAAGAGTTAAAATCCTATCGTAACGTCTAAGTGACTTAACCAAAGCCACCCAAGGAGAGGGCTAGAATCAACCCTTGGTCTTTTCTCTGAATTCTGTGTTCTTTCCATTATACAAGAATGTGTTCAGTCTTTCACAACAGAACTTTGTGAAGCACTAAGTGAGAAATGGTACAGAATGCCTCCTTCAAAACCCAACAAAATAAATAAGCATGTTACAAACAGAGAACAAAGATGAGACTCAACTGAAGGAACACAGCAAGCAAATTTTAAAGGGCAAGCCAGGAGCTGGGAGTGGTAATTGCATACAAACCATAAAGGCCCAGGAGAAAAGGAGGTTTGGCAGAGTCAAGTTTACAAAAACAGAGATAGAGAAAGACAGAATGGGGTTTACTAACAACATTTAAAGTGTTACATATAAGGGGGATATTAAATAAAAACAGATCAGAATACATACTGCAGAACTATAACATATTACAAAAGAATTTAAAACACCTCTGAAAGCAGCAAATAGCAGAAATGGGATTAAAATTAAAAAATTAAAAAAAAGGAATGAGCCAAGTAGAATGTAAATTATAAGATGACAATTTATAAGACAATGACAGAAAACAGGCAACTAAATAGAAAACAAAGCAGGTGAAACCATTAGAGCTGGAAATCATTTAAAAATAATTAACCTACAATAATGAGGTCCATACAAAGAATTAAGATTAACTGTTTAGAATCACAAAGAAAATCATCAAATATTTTTTGAATTTGAAAACAAAGGACATAATTGGCAAGAATGAAATAGAACTTGCCTACCAATCAAGGTTAAACCTAAGAGGAAGAGGTTCAAAAAAAGGGGAAAATAACAAAGTTTAAATAGAAAAAAGAAAGATCTGAGGATGTAGAAAAAGAATGAGAAGACAACACACCTGGGCCCAACTAAAGAAAATTAAAAGTAGTATGATAATTATTCTCCAAGTTGATTTTATGGAGTCATTGCCAAAGAATAACTAATGACTCTGAAAAGTAAATCTTAACAAGGTAACAAAAAAATAAAATGCATGTGGAAGAAAAAAGAAGCAAGAATGCAAAAGGACACTCAAAGAGCTCCACAGCAGCAGGGCAGGCTCTGTACTATGAAGGAAAACAGGTGACTGCTAGGGGAGAAAGGGAGAGTGACCACTAATGGTACAGGGTTTCTTTTTGGGCTGATGAAAATGTTCTGTAATTAGATAGATCCCCCACTCCACAAAAGCACAGTCTTTTTTTTTTTTTTTTTAACTTTTTTCAGATCACTGTATCAAGCACCAACACTTCAATGTTCAATGTGAGAGATCTCTTCTCTCTGGAAAGCTAACAGCAACCCAGGGAGGTCACAAGACTCTGGAGCAAGGAGACAACCCAGCTCTGAATTTGGAGGGTAGGAAAAAGGAAAACAACGGCCATCTTCATGCTACTTTTTATCTTGGCAGATCACTTCACTGGAGCAGGGAAGTTGGCAAGGACTCAAGGTAGAAGCCCTGCTAGGAAATTTAAAAGTAGACATCTGGGGGGTGAGGGGGTGGTGGCACCTGGGTGGCTCAGTCGGTTAAGCATCCGACTTCAGCCTAGGTCATGATCTGGCTGTTCCCACGTTTGAGCCCTGCATTGGGCTGTGTGCTGACAGCTCAGAGCCTGGAGCTTGTTTCAGATTCTGTGTGTGTGTGTGTGTGTGTGTGTGTGTGTGTGTGTGTGTGTGCGTGCGCGCGCCTCTCTGCCCCTTCCCCACTCACACTCTCTCTCAAAAATAAACATTAAAGGGGCGCCTGGGTGGCTCAGTCGGTTAAGCGGCCGACTTCGGCTCAGGTCATGATCTCGCCGTCCGTGAGTTCAAGCCCCGCGTTGGGCTCTGTGCTGACCGCTCAGAGCCTGGAGCCTGTTTCAGATTCTGTGTCTCCCTCTCTCTCTGACCCTCCCCCGTTCATGCTCTGTCTCTGTTTCAAAAATAAATAAGCGTTAAAAAAAAAAAAAATTTTTTTAAATTAAAAAATAAATAAATAAATAAATAAACATTTAAAAAAAAAAAAAAGGTAGACATTTGGGGAAAATAAGAGTAAAAAGCCATATAATGTCAGGTATAGTTCAAAATAATAAACTAGACCAATAGAACAGATTCCAGAAAGACAGACGCAAACGGTATCTATAAGTTTAATATGAAAACACGTGAAAGTAGACTATGTTGAAAGCGATCAATAAATACTGATAAAACTTAAATTATTATTTTTTTTATTTTTTTTTTCAACGTTTATTTATTTTTGAGACAGAGAGAGACAGAGCATGAACGGGAGAGGGGCAGAGAGAGAGGGAGACACAGAATCGGAAACAGGCTCCAGGCTCTGAGCCATCAGCCCAGAGCCTGACGCGGGGCTCGAACTCCCGGACCGCGAGATCGTGACCTGGCTGAAGTCGGACGCTTAACCGACTGCGCCACCCAGGCGCCCCAAAACTTAAATTATTTAATAGAATAAATAAAATGAAGCATCTAAACGCAGCACTTTTCTCTACAGTAATTTCTTCACGGTAAAAAGTTTAAAAGTTAAAAGCCTTAGTGTAATTCACTAATTCTGAAGCAATAAAAGAACATATCAAAGAATTAGTTGATGGGGTACCCGGGTAGCTCAGTCGGTTAAGTGTCTGACTTTGGCTCAAAGTAAGGTCATGACCTTACAGTTTGTGAGTTCAAGCCCCGCATTGGGTTTCTGCTGACAGCTCAGAGCCTGGAGCCTGCTTCAGATTCTGTGTCTCTCTTTCTCTCTGTCCATCCCCTGCTTGTGCTCTCTGAAAAATAAATAAACATTTTTAAAAATTAAAAAAAAATAGTTGATGAATTTGATTATATAAATTTTTTAAACCTTTCAGAAAATAAAGATTAATACCCAGCTTGTACTGCATAAATAATTTGGATATAGCTGAAACACTAGAACTAAAACTTAGAAGAAAGTTTATTTACCTTAGAAATCAACCAAACACAAAGCACCTATAAGGTTCTACCTTACTTCTATCCAATTATAAGTAAAAAACAAAACAAGCATGCTCTGACTGCAAGAGGGAAGGGGGGAGGGGGACAAAGAAGGACGGTTAGAAGATTAACAGTAAAAGCATTAATTTAAATGCTGTTTCTACAGAACAATCAAGCCACATACTACAAAACAGTCCTATTTTTTTTTTTTTAATTTTTTTTTTTTCAACGTTTATTTATTTTTGGGACAGAGAGAGACAGAGCATGAACAGGCGAGGGGCAGAGAGAGAGGGAGACACAGAATCGGAAACAGGCTCCAGGCTCTGAGCCATCAGCCCAGAGCCCGATGCGGGGCTCGAACTCACGGACCGCGAGATCGTGACCTGGCTGAAGTCGGACGCTTAACCGACTGCGCCACCCAGGCGCCCCAAAACAGTCCTATTTTTGACCTGGTCATGGCATTTTTGAGAAATAGGTTCCAAGAAAATTACTCAAAGGAGGTTTGCATTAAAAATGTTTATAAGCTCCATCACTTAAAAATAGTGAAAAACCGAAGCAATCCAAAGCCCACTGAATAAAGTAACAGTTACATACACTACCTGTTTTTACTAAAATTTAATGTTATGTTGTCATTACATGTTGGATTCAGACACATAAAAGAGTTTTCAGTAAAACAGCACACAATCATATAGTATAAGGCAGGCTTAAAAAAAAAAAAACAAAAAACACCTTATTGAGAACACATCCAGCAGAGCAGGTGGAGCTGACTCCCAATATGGGAGGGAGAGGGCAGAACCAGGAGGCAGGACCTGGAAAAGAGAGGATGGCAGTGCCTTGGAAGGGTAGTGAGAGTTTGTTCCCCCCCCCCACCCCCACCCCCGTCTCTTTTGTTAAGGAGCTGAGTCATCAGTACTTAGGAATTTGGATGAAATTACCCAGACAGATTGTATGGAATGTGTGAGAGCCCAAAAATGAAGAACAAAGGGTCAAAGACTGAAAAACAGGTGTATTTCAGCAAAGAGTGAAGGTAACTTTTTAAAAAGGAAATGGTTTACAACATCAAGTCTCTAGAAAGATAAAAATCTTGGCGGGGGAATGTGGGAACCTTCAGGAAAAAGCCACCAAATCCAGAAGGATCAAAATTGAGAAAGACTGCACATTTCTTAATGTGCACAGCATCAGTTCTGAGTGAAGTGCTGGGTCTGAAGTCTGGCTATAGTAAGCACATGATATAGGCTCAGAAATACCAGAAAGTAGAGGAAGCAAAAGACCATTCCTGAGAGAATCTGAGTGTAACAAAAGCAAAAGGTTCTTTTAGTTCCTCTTTCAGATTCTGGGGCAGAGTGAAGGAAAGTTCAAGACTAAATTAAACAAAAAAATACTGGATAGAATAACAAAAACTGATGTTTTCAATAAGTGTTTTACAGCAAAAGATCTGTTGATTTAAAATTTTTTTCACCATAAAACTGCCTAACACAACTTCAGAAAAAGAATAATTATCTTAAATAAAAAAGAAATATTGTACAAATCCCTAGTCAGTTTAGAGGAGGCCTCTAAGATCAGGAACAAGACAAGGATGTCAGGGGCGCCTGGCTGGCTCAGTCCCAAGAGCATGCAACTCTTGATCTCAGGGTTGTGAGTTTGAGCCCCATGCCAGGTGCAGACATAATTTAAATGAATGAATGAATGAATGAATGAAATGAATGAATGAATGAGTAAAAAAATTAATAATTAAATAACAGATAAAGATGTCTGGCCTCACCATCTCTCTTCAACATTATACTTGAGGCTCTAGCCAGGGCAATCAGGCAAGAAAAAAAGAAATAAAAGGCATCCACAGTAGAAAAGAAGAAGTAAAATTATCTCTATTTGTAGATGACACAATCTTGTATACAGAAAATCCCAAGGAACCCAATTAAAAAAAAAAAAAACAACCTTAGAATTGATGAACAAGTTCGGCAAGATAGCAGAATACAAGATCAATATACAAAATATACAATATACAAAATCAATTGTATAAAGTTCCAACGAGCAATCCAAAAACAAAATCAAGAAAACCATTCCATTCACATTTATCATCAAAATACATAAAATACTTAGGAATAAATTTAACAAAAGAAGTATAGAACACTCTAAAAACTATGAAATATTGCTGAAAGAAATTAAAGATTTTTATTTTATTTTAGAGAGAGAGTATGTGCAAGTGGGGGAGATGGGCAGAGAGGGAGAGGGAGAAAGAGAGAGAGAGGGAGAGAGAGAGAGAAAGGGAGAGAATCTTAAGCAGGCTCCACATTCAGCATGGAGCCCAAAGTAGGGCTCAATCCCACAACCCTGAGTCGGAATCAAGGGTTGGACGCTCAACTGACTGAGCCACCCAGGCGTCTCTAAAGATTTAAATAAACAGAAAAACAACCCATATTCATGGATCAGGAGACAGATTATTATTAAGATGGCAATACTCCTGAAATTAATCTACAGATTCAACACTATCTAAATCCCAGCTAGCTTCTTTGTAGTAGTTAACAAGCTGATCCTAAAATTATATGGAAATTCAAGGGAACCAGAATAACCAAAACAATCCTGCAAAGGAAGAACAAAGGTACAGACCTGACAATGTCCAATTTCAAAACTTATTAAAGAGTAATCAAGATGGTGTGGTACTGGCAAAAGGACAAAGATATAGATCAGTGAAAGAGAATGGAGAGTGTGGAAATAAACTCATTTGTCTACGGTCAACTGATTTTCAACAAGAGTGCCAAGACCACTCAGTGGGGAAAGGACGGTCTTTTCCACAAATGATGCTGGGACAATGGGGTGGCCACATGCAAAAGAATGAAGTTGGACCCTAACCTCACATCATACACAAAAATTAACCCAAAATAGATTAAAGACCTAAATCTAAGAGCTAAAATTAGAAAACTCTCAAAATAAAACAGGGGTTCTCTTAGTCTACTTGGGCTGCTAAAACAAAATACCACAGATTAGGTACCTTATAAACAGAAAGTTGTTTCTTACAGTTCTGGAAGCTGAAAATATGAGATCAGGGCCTTCTTCCTGGTTTCCAGAGTTCTCATTTTATCCTTGCATGGTAGAAGGGACTAGGGAGCTCTACGGAGGGTCTCTTTGATAAGAGAACTATCCCAGTCATTAGAGTTCAGGGCTCCACCCTCACAACCTAATCACCTCCCAAAGGCCCTACCTCTGAATACCATTACAATTGGCATTAGGATTTCAGCAAAAAAATTTTTTTAAATTTTTTAATGTTTGTTTATTTTTCAGAGACAGAGAGAGAGAGAACATGAGCGGGGAAGGGGCAGAGAGAGAGAGGGGGGGAGACACAGAATCCAAGGCAGGCTCCAGGTTCTGAGCTGTCAGCACAGAGCAGGGCTTGAACTCATGAACTGTGAGCTCAAGACCTGAGCGGAAACCAAATGCTTAACCAACTGAGCCACCCAGGTGCCCCACAGCAAATAAATTTTTATTGGGGGTGAAGGAGGACACAAAAATTCAGACAATAGCAGGAGTAAATCTTCATGACCCTAGACTTGGCAAAAAATTCTTAGACATGGTACCAAAAGTACAAGCAACAAAAGAAAAAAACAGCTACATTTGATTTGGTCAAAATTAAAAGCCTTTGTGCTTCAGAGGACACTATCAAGAGAATAAAAAGATGGCAGTGCCTACCTGGCTAGCTCAGCAGTAGAGCATACAACTCTTGATCTTGGGGTCATGAGTTTGATCTCCATGTTAGAGGCAAAATTTACTTTAAAGTAAGTAAGTAAGGGATGCCTGAGTGACTCAGTCAGTTAAGCGTTCGACATTGGCTCAGGTCATGATCTCACGGTTGATGAGTTCGAGTCCCATGTCTGGCTCTGTGCTGACAGTTCAGAGCCTGGATCCTGCTTCAGATTCTGTGTCTCGCTCTCTCTCTGCCTCTCCCCCATTCACACTCTGTCTCTCTGTGTCTCTCAAAAATGAATAAATGTTGGGGCGCCTGGGTGGCTTGGTCGGTTAAGTGTCTGACTTCGGCTCAGGTCATGATCTCACGGTCTGTGAGTTCAAGCCCTGCGTCGGGCTCTGTGCTGACCGCTCAGAGCCTAGAGCCTGTTTCAGACTCTGTGTCTCCCTCTCTCTCTGCCCCTCCCCTGTTCATTCTCTGTCTCTCTCTGTCTCAAAAATAAATAAATGTTAAAAAAAATTAAAACAAAAAAAAGAATAAATGTTAAAAAGTTTTTTTTTTTTTTAAGTAAGCAAATAAATAAATAGATGTAAAAAGGCATTTACAGAATGGGGCAAAATATTTGCAAATCATATATCTGATAAGGAATTTGTATCTAGAGTATATAAATAACTCAAAAATAAAAAGACAAACACTCCAACTTAAAAATGGGCAAAAGATCTAAACAGACATTTCTCACTCCCCCCAAAATAAGAACTGCCAATAAACACATGAAAAAATGTTCAACATCATTAGTCATTAGAGAAATGCAAAACAAAACCACAATGGGATACCACTTCACACCCACTAGGACAGCTTTTTAAATAAAAGGAAAATAACAAATATTAGTGAAGATATGAAGAAATTGGAACCCTACACGCTCCTATACACTGCTGGTAAGACTGCAAAATAGTGCAGTCACTTTGGAAAACAGTCTGGTGGTTCCTCAAATGGTTAAACATCAAGTTACCATGTGATCTAGCCAATGAAAACCATGTCTACAAAAACCTGTACAGAAATGTTCACGGCAGTATTATTTATAATAGCCAAAACAACCCAAAAAACCCACCAACAGATAAGTAAACAGAGCATGGTACATATTCATACAATGGAAAATTATTTGACCTGAAATGTAATGAAGTACTGATAAATGCTACAATATGGATGGATGAACCTTGAAAACATGCAAAGTGAAAGAAGCCAGTCACAAAAGACCACATACTATATGATACTGTTTATAGAAAATGTTTAGAATATGCAAATCTATAGAGATAAAAAGCACATGAGTAGCTGCCTACAGCTAGGACAAGGGGGAGATAGAAGAGAGGTGACAGCTAGACGGTACAGTTTCTTTTTGAGAGGATAGAGACATTCTAAAACTGATTCTCATGATAGTACATATCTGTGAATACACTAAAAAAATCAAATTATTGTACAGTATGTGAATTATATTTCAAAAAAGTGTTTGTTTGTTTTAAAGTTAAAGTTTCTGGGGCGCCTGGGTGGCTCAGTCGGTTGAACATCCGATTTCAGCTCAGGTCATGATCTCGCGGTCCGTGAGTTTGAGACCCGCGTCGGGCTCTGTGCTGACAGCTCAGAGCCTGGAGCCTGTTTCAGATTCTCTGTCTCCCTCTCTCTCTGACCCTCCCCCATTCATGCTCTGTCTCTCTCTGTCTCAAAAATAAATAGATGTTAAAAAAAAAAAATTTAAGTTCAAGTTTCTGCCTTAAAGTCCCTAAGGCAGAAAATGTACTAAATAAGCTTGGAGCATCTCATAGTTCAAGAAAGTAAGGTGCTTAAAAAAAAAAAAAAAGAAATATGTCAAAGGGAAATAGGAACCAAATGAAAGAGATTCCTATGCCTAAAGCTGCCAACAATATGAGAACAAAATAAGCAAAGTAGCATTACATTATAACCCAAAATGTGAAACAGCCATGAGCCCATACTGATATAAATGGGGAGAATAGACAAACCTCTTAAGCAGAATTCCAAATAATTTATGTAAATATCCCACTTTCTTTTTTTTTTTTTAATTTTTTTTTTTTTAACGTTTATTTATTTTTGAGACAGAGAGAGACAGAGCATGAACGGGGGAGGGTCAAAGAGAGAGAGACACAGAATCTGAAACAGGGTCCAGGCTCCGAGCTGTCAGCACAGAGCCCGATGCGGGGCTTGAACTCACAGACTGCGAGATCATGACCTGAGCCGAAGTCGGCCGCTTAACCGACTGAGCCACCCAGGCGCCCCTAAATATCCCACTTTCAATGAGGTAGAGCAATACACTTCCACTCCTTAAGTGTGAGATACACTTAATGACTTGCTCCCAAGGAGTACATTATAGAAAGGAGGGAAAAATAATTTTATGATGGAGACCCTTGACAATACCTCAGTCGAACATGGCACTTTATTTTTGTGGTCTTCCTCCCCAAAATCCATTACCCCAGTCTAATCTAATGACAAAAACATCAGATAAATCCCAACTGAAGGAGAGTTTACAAAATATCTGACCAGAGGGAAGCTGGCTGGCTCAGTCAGTGCAGCATGTGACTAACTCTTCATCTCAGGGTTGTAAATTCAAGCCCCATGTTAGGTGTAGAGAGTACTCAAAAATAAAATCTTAAAAAAAAAAAAAAATACAAAAACATCTGACCAGTACTCCCCTAAACAGTCATGGTCATCAAAAACAAAGAAAAGTCTAAGAAACTGTCACAACCCAGAGAAACCTAAGGAGACATGACAAATATACTGTGGTGCCCTGATGGGATCCTGGAACAGAAAAAGAACCTTAGGTAAAAACTCAGGAAAAATGAATGAAAGAAGAGCTTTAGTTAACATATCAGTATAGATTCTTTTTTTTTTTTTTTTAATGTTTATTTTTGAGAGACAGAGAGACAGAGACAGAAACAGAGAGCTAGCCAGGAAGGGGCAGAGAGAGAGAGGGAGACACAGAATCTGAAGCCGGCTCCAGGCTCTGAGCTGTCCACACAGAGCCCGACGCGGGGCTTGAACCCATGAACTGTGAGATCATGACCTGAGCCGAAGTCAGACGCTTAACCGACTGAGCCACCCAGGCACCCCTTGATTCTTTAGTTTTAACAAAAGTACCATACAAATGTGAAATATTAATAAAACAGGGAACTGGGTGTTGTGGAGCATATGGGAAAATTCTTCATAATTTTTCTGTAAATCTAAAACTATCTTTTTAAAAAGTTAAGTCCTTGGGGCGCCTGGGTGGCTCAGTCGGTTGAATGTCCGACTTCAACTCAGGTCATGATCTCACGGTCCTTGAGTTCAAGCCCTGCGTCAGGCTCTGGGCTGATGGCTCGGAGCCTGGAGCCTACTGTGGATTCTGTGCCTCCCTCTCTCTCTGCCCCTCCCCCGTTCATGTTCTGTCTCTCTCTGTCTCAAAAATAAATAAACGTTAAAAAGTTAAGTCCTTTTTATTTAATATTTAAACATATTGCTTTGTAATGCATGAATGATATGGTTTTAAAATTTTGACCGTTTTCAAAGAATGTTTAGTGGCTTAGAAAATATATCATGTTGGGGCCCCTGGATGGCTCTGTCAGTTAAGTGTCTGATTCTTGATTTCAGCTCAGGTCAAAATCTCATGATACATGAGTTCGACCCCCAAATTGGGCTCTGCGCTGACAGTGTGGAGTCTGCTTGGGATTTTCTCTCTCCCTCTCCCCTGCTCACATACTCTCTCTCTCTCTCTCTCTTTCTCAAAATAAATAAACTTGAAGAGAAGAGAAGAGAAGAGAAGAGAAGAGAGAAGAGAAAAGAAAAGGAAAGATAAAAGAAAAGAACAGAAAAGAAAAAAGAACAGAAAAGAAAAGAATATCATATTGTGTGGAAGAGTCAGGACACCAAACTATATACAACTGACCCTTGAACAACATGGGTTTGAACTGCATGGCTCCATTTACTTGTAAAATTTTTAAATGTTTATTTACTTTTGAGAGAGAGAAAAAGAAAGAGAGAAAGAGAGAGAGAGAGAGAGAGAGAGAGAGAGAAGAGGGGGGAGGGGCAAAAAGAGGGGGACAGAGGATCTGAAGCAGGCTCTGTGCTGACACAAGAGAACTCACGAACCATGAGATCATGATCTGAGCTGAAGTTAGATACTTAATCTATTGAGCCACTCAGGTGCCCCCATGAATTTTTTTAATGCAGTATAGTACCGTACATGTATTTTCTCTTATTTATGACTTTAACATTCTTTTCTCCAGCTTACTTTATTGTAAGTATACAGTATATAATACGTATAATATACAAAATATGTATTAACTGTTTATATTATTGGCAAGGGGACCAGTCAACAGTAAAATTACTAATTAAAAGTTTTGGGGAAGTCAAAAGTTATATGCAGATTTGACTATGTGAAAGATTGGTAATCCTAACCCCCATATTGTTCAAAAGTCAACTGTAACATAATCCCAATTTTAATAGGAAAATAGGTGTGAAGATGTTGACAGCAGGTATCTCTGGATGGTAGCATTACAGGTGAAATTTTTTGGGTGTATGTGCCTTTCTGTATTTTGAGATTTTCTATAATAAAGAGCTGACACAATCCTCAAATCATATTATTTGGGAATAACAAATTGTACTAAGTTCTGAAGACGTGAACATTCATTAGTTCTTAGCTAAAATCCCTAGAATCAGAGGGGTTTTAGAATTCAGTACTTTTCGGATTTTACAAAGGTAATAGAGTGCATATAGATGCAGCATACGACACCCCTGGCAAGGTCTGGTGTCACATCCAGTAGTCCAATACTGATATTTCTGCAGCATACTATATGAACAATTACACTGAATGGGAAAAATAAAGGCTATAAATAGCCTCATGATAGTTCAGTTCAGGTTTTACACTGAAGGAGTTACAAAAGAAAGCCACAGGGTGCCTGGGTGGCTCTGTCAGTTAAGTATCCAACTCTTGATTTCAGCTCAGGTCATGATCTCATGGTTTGTGAATTTGAGCCCTGCGTCAGGCTCTGCACTGCTGGTAAGGAGCCTGCTTGGGATTCTCTCTCTGCCCCTCCCCCTCTCACAAGTAGGCGCGTGCGCACATGCATGTGCGCTCTCTCAAAATGAATAAATTAACATTTTTTAAGAATTAAAAAAAAATTAGGGTGTCTGGGTGGCTCAGTCAGTTAAGCGTCTGACTTCAGCTCAGGTTATCTCGCGGTTCTTGAGTTTGAGCCCCGCATGGGGCTCTGTGCTGACAGCTCAGAGCCTGGAGCCTGCTTCAGATTCTGTGTGTGTGTCTCTCTGCCCCTCCTCCGCTCACACTCTGTCTCTCTCTCTCTCAAAAGTAAATGTTAAAAAAATGTTTTAAAAAAGGAAAAAAGGAAGAAAGGAAGGAAGGAAGGAGAGATGGAAGGAAGGAAGGAAGGAAGGAAGGAAGGAAGGAAGGAAGGAAGGAGAGATGGAAGGAAGGAAGGAAGGAAGGAAGGAAGGAAGGAAGGAAGGAAGGAAGGAAGGAGAGATGGAAGGAAGGAAGGAGAGATGGAAGGAAGGAAGGAGAGATGGAAGGAAGGAAGGAAGGAAGGAAGGAAGGAAGGAAGGAAGGAAGGAAGGAAGGAAGGGAAGGAGGAGGTGGGTAGAGTGCTGCTATGCCTTCCCAGGCTACATCATAAAAAGGTACTCTCTCTGGGGAGGGCCTGGCCAACTACAACGCAGTGAGGACACTCAAGCAACCTATAAAGAGGCCTCCCCGGGGAGAAACTAAGGCCTAACTCCCTGTCCCCCTACAAGTAACAACTTGTCAGCCTTGTGAGTCAGAAGCAGATCCCCTAGCCCCAAGGCAAGCCTTCAGATATCTGTAGCCCCAGCTAATATCTTGGCTGCAAAGTCATGAATCCCTGAGTCAGAACTGTCCAGCGAGGCCCACTCCTCAATCCCTGATCCACAGAAAATGTGTAGTAACAAATATTTGCTGTTTTAAGTCGCTAAATTATAGGGCATTTATCACATAGCATTAGATTAGCAATACAGCAATGGAATGAGAACAAGATAATGGAAAACTTTGTAAGTGTCATGTGGTCTGGAAAAGGAATGGAATATGAAAACTACCTAAAAACTTCTTCCCTCCAGAAATAGAGCATTAACAGCACTGCAAAGCCACAGGATCAATTACAGAAAAATGAGGAAAGTTCTTTCCTAGGTTGTCAGTAGTATGCTTCAAAAAGTAAAATAATATTGGGGCACCTGGGTGGCTCTGTCAGTTAAGCATCTGACTTTGGCTCAGGTCATGATCTTGTGGTTCGTGGGTTTGAGCCCCGCATCAGGCTCTGTGTTGACAGCTCAGAGCCTGGAGCCTGTTTCAGATTCTGTGTCTCCCTCTCTCTCTCTGCCCCTCCTCCTCTTATGCTCTGTCTCTGTCTCTCTCTCTCAAAAATAAATATACATTTAGAAAGAATTGTTTTAAGTAAAATATTAAACTACAGACATGCACAATATGGATGATTCTTACAATGCTGAATTAAAGAAACTAAACACAAAAGAAAACATGCTATAAGATTCATTTACATAAAGTACAAAACCAGGCAAACTCATCTACATGTTAGAAGTCAGGATAATGGCCATGCTGGTGAGCGAGGAGTGGGTAGTGACTGAAAGGAAGAACAAGGCAGGCCTCTGCTTGTTGTTTCCTGATCTGAGTACTAATTACCTAGGTGTGTTCAGTTTGCAAAAACTCATTGGGCTGAACAATTAAGATACGTGCAGCACTTGGCTAACTGTATTTTAATAAACCATCTTTGGGAAAAAAAAAAAACAAAACTCTGACCAGATATTATGTATTATTGCTACTAGGAATAATAACTGAACCCGTAATTAATGCTCTTCTTCAGCTACAGGCTTCTCCTAAAAAGCCTGACTACAAAGAAATTTGATAGTTTCATCATATGCATTAAAACCATAAAAAAAAAAAAAAAATCAAGTTCATACTCCAGGAACAAGAAGAATGCTTTCTAGGCAGAAAATTCTGAGACAATTTAGGGAAGAAAGTAGTACCTCTCTCCACCTCCACCCCAATGCCTGCTCCCCACCCCCACGAATAAAGCAGGCTGGGCTTTCCCCTACCCTCTCAATGCATACTATCCTCTGTGTACTTACTACCCTCTCCCTCTACCCCATTAAGCAATAATAAAGAACTTGAGGGTGATGCCCACCTTCTCCATGCTCAGGGAGACTGTAAGCCCTGAAGGCTCCATCACAAGACTGAGGAAAATGGAAAATTCTAGGATTTATGAGTATCAGAGTATTTATGAAGTATGGTCTGAATAATTGGAAAATTTATCATGAGGTCTTTTAAAATTCCATTAAAAACGTAAGGAATAAAAATAAAATATTCCTGGGGCACCTGGGTGGCTCAGCTGGTTAAGTGTGTGACTTCAGCTCAGCTCATAATCTCACAGTTCTTGAGTTCGAGCCCCATGATTGGCTCTGTGCTGACAGCTCAGAGCCTGGAGCCTGCTTCAGATTCTGTGTCTCCCTCTCTCTCTCCCCTCCCCTGCTCATGCCTTGTCTGTCTCTCAAAAATAAATACGCATTAAAAAAAATTTTAATAGGGGCGCCTGGGTGGCTCAGTCGGTTAAGCATCTGACTTCAGCTCAGGTCATGATCTCATGGTCCGTGAGTTTGAGCCCCGCGTCAGGCTCTAGGCTGATGGCTCAGAGCCTGGAGCCTGCTTCCGAGTCTCCCTCTCTCTCTTCCCCTCCCCTGTTCAGGCTCTGTCTCTGTCTCAAAAATAAACGTTAAAAAAAAAATTTAATAAATAAAACAGTCTTTATCTTTCAATGTAGAATATCATCAATTAATTAACAACGGTGATACTGTATGACCATTAGTTTAAGAAGTACTTTTATAATTGTCTATGAACAAAGGGCGTACTAGGGAAAACACACACTCATACACACAGACTTCAAATTGTAAGCTCCCTACTTTATTTACTAAAGGCCCCTCTGAGGTAAGGGTTGTGCCTGACCCATATTTTTAGCCCAGCAAATGCTTACCACTATTTACCGGAAGAGCCACTCCCACTTAGCTGTCAAATATCCACTGCTCACTGAAAACACACCACACATACAGGGTACAAACCCATCAAAACAAGCTCCCCAGCTCACACCAATTAGGATGGCTACTCTCAAAAAAAAAAAAACAAAAACAGAAAATAAGTGATGGTGAAAATGTGGAGAAATCAGAACCCTTGGATGGGAATGTAAAATGGTGCAAGCTGCTCTGAAAAACAGTACGGTGGTTCCCCAAACATTAAACCTAGAAGTATGGTATGATGTGGCAATTCCCACTTCTGGCTACACATCTGAAAAACTGAAAAGAAAACTGAAAAACTGAAAGAAAACTGAAAAACTGAAAGCATGGTCTTACAGAGATACCTGTACATCCATGTTAAAAGTAGCATTATTGATGCACGACAGCCAAAAGTGTGCAATCCAAGTGTGCATGAATGGATGAAATGGATAACAAAGAAGGAAATCCTGCCATCTGCAACAACATGGAAGAACCTTGAGGACATTATGGTCACTTCTATGAGGTAACCAGAGTAGTAAAATTCATTGAGACAGAAATTTAGAATGGTGGTTGCCAGGGGCTAGGAGAAGGGGAGAATGGAGTTGTTTAATGGGCAGAGTTTCAGTTTTGCAAGATGAGAAAGTTCTACAGATCTGTTCCTACAACAATGGGAATACACTTGCACTGAATTGTACATTCAAAATGGTTAAGACGGTAAATTATATCATGTGCGTTTTACCACAGTTAAAAAAATTTATTTTAAATCCTCCAAACCAACCTTATAAGATTATCTACTTATACAGATGCCCAATCTGTACCCCCTAGTCTTCATCTCAATGCTTTATTCTCTAGTCTCATATTGGGATGCAAGAAAAACTGCTCTTAGGATTACACAGTGACTTAGTTGATGTAGTCATTTCAGCACTCATAAGACAGGATCTCTGTTTCACTAAAAAGTGAAATGAGACTCTGAGAAGTTAAATGCTGTGCTCTAAGTCATCTAACTATTACTACCAGAGCTGAGATTTTAAATGAAGTTCCTAAACTGATACATGAGACATGTTCCCGCTGCTCTTAAAGAGGCTTATAGTTTAGTGAGGAATTTATTTCTTCCATCAATTCAGGTATTCAAATAATATAGGGAAATGAAGAGAAATGGAGAAGGTGGAAAATATGAGGGCAGCACAGAGCAGAGCTAGTCAGCCTCAATGTTCCATCACTGGTACTGTTACATCTGGCTGATTCGACAAATATTTGCTGAGCACCTACTACGTGCAATGTATTAGGTGCTGGGGATATATCAAGGAACAAAGGACTAAATCTCAAGTAGAGCAAGTCCACTGAGTCATCTCTAGCTGACTTTCCAGCACAAAACAGCTGTCTCAAATGTTCTTCACACTTTCGAAGCCTCTGACCCTCATGTGTCGCACCCTTGACGGGCACCAACCTTACGTCCTACTTGACTCAGAAGCTAAGGCCACCTGGCAAAAAAATCCCCTACATGTACTCAATTTGGCATGGTTTTACAGTGATGTCTGTTCCCATAGTATCCTTCTCTTAAGCTAAGAAGACCTCCTCTATCCTTCCCATCTGTGATCTCACAACATGCACAACTGCACCAGAGACAATGGAGGTGCAATACCAGTTAAAGGCCTGCTCCTTCTTCCTTCCCTGGGGCCTTCTTCCCACAAATATCCCTTCTTCTAACACTGCCAAACTAGCTAGCAGAAAATAGATAAGATGATGTTCACTACAGAATTTAAACCTGTGAAAGAGAATCAAAAAGACTCCATCAAGAGCATGAAAAGGCAACTCTAGGAATGAAGAAGGTATCTGCAATACATAATTCTAAAAAGACTCATGTCCATGACCTATAAAGAACTCCTATTATTTATTAAAGACAGAAATCTCACCTGAACACTTCACAAGAAGACTGTCAAAAGTTTTGCTAATATAGTCATAAAGTAATATGAAGAGCTAAAATCATCCAGGGAAATGGCAAACAAAATCCACAATTCACACCCACCAGAATGGCTAAACTAAGGTAGAAAATATCAAATGTTTTTGAAGATATGGAGCAGTCTGAACTGTAATACACTGCTAGTGGGTGTGAATATGATTTAACCCCTTTGGAAAATTGTATGGCAACATCCACTAAAGTGGAACCTATGTATACATACCCTGTGCACAGCCATTCTGCTCTTAGGTATACACCCAACAGAAATGTGCACACATGCTCACCAAAACATACTGCACTAGAATGCTTATGATAGCACCACTAATAATGGTCAAAAACTGGGAACAATCCAAATGAGTATTAACAGGATAAGTTACTATGGTGTAAGTCATACCATGGAATACTAATACTAATGAGAATGAACAATTCACAACTACAAAAACATGACACTGAACAAAAGAAGCCAGATACAAAAGAAAACAAATATGTTATATGATTCATGTGAGGTACAAAATAAACTGAATCTATGCTACACATCAGAATAGATGTTACTATGGAGAATGATGGGAAGGGAGTTCAAGGGGGAGCTTCTGAGTTGCTGGGGTTCTGACTGTTGATCTGGGCACTAATTATTTACATGAGTGTAGTTTGTGAAAATTTACCAAGCTATAAGCTTATGATATGTACACTTTTCTAAATGTATATTATACTTCAATTGAAGTAAAAAATATAAAGGGGGAAATGCTGAAAAGAATAATTATCTTTTTTTTTTTTTTTTTTTTTTTTTAAATTTTTTTTCAACGTTTATTTATTTTTGGGACAGAGAGAGACAGAGCATGAATGGGGGAGGGGCAGAGAGAGAGGGAGACACAGAATCAGAAACAGGCTCCAGGCTCTGAGCCATCAGCCCAGAGCCCGACGCGGGGCTCAAACTCACGGACCGCGAGATCGTGACCTGGCTGAAGTCGAACGCTTAACCGACTGCGCCACCCAGGCGCCCCTGAAAAGAATAATTATCACAAAACTGAGGATAGTGGTGAACTTCAGAGTGGGATTTGATAAGTCACTTCTAAGGTACCGATGATGTTTGGGGCGCCTGTGTGGCTCAGCCGATTAAGCATCTGACTTCAACTCAGGTCATGATCTCATGGTTCATCAGTTTGAGTCCCAAGTCGGGCTCTGTGCTGACAGCTTGGAGCCTGGGGCCTGCTTCAGATTCTGTGTCTCCTTCTCTCTCTGCCCCTCCCCTGCAGGCACGCATGCACATGTGTGCTCTCTCTCTCCCTCAAAAATAAATTAACATTTTAAAAATTTTTTAAAAAGAAAAGAAAGGTAAAGTAATCCCAATGCTATCTCAGAACACAGAAAAAGAAAACTTCCAAATTCACTTTATGAAGAAAGTATAAGAGTAAACCCTACATCTGTCAAAAGATTGCACAAATATATAGACTAATATCATTTATGAATATCAACACAAAATCTTCAAACATTAGCAAACAAAATCCAACAGCATATTATACAAAATAATACAATATAACCAAGTACAATTTATTCCAAGAATGTAAGGAAGGTTCAATATAAGGAAATCTATTGATATGATCCTCGTATTAGTAATGGTAATGAGAAAAAAATCATATGATCATCTTCATGGGAGGCAGAAAATACATTTGACAAAATTCACTCATTTACGTTAAAAAAATCAACCAATGGGGCGCCTGGGTGGCGCAGTCGGTTAAGCGTCCGACTTCAGCCAGGTCACCATCTCGCGGTCTGTGAGTTCGAGCCCCGCATCGGGCTCTGGGCTGATGGCTCAGAGCCTGGAGCCTGTTTCCAATTCTGTGTCTCCCTCTCTCTCTGCCCCTCCCCCGTTCATGCTCTGTCTCTCTCTGTCCCAAAAAATAAATAAACGTTGAAAAAAAAATTAAAAAAAAAAATCAACCAAAATAGGAAGTGACAGATACTTTCTTAACGTAAATGAAATACACCTCAGTCCAATGCTAGCATCTTACTTAGTAGGGAAACATGAGGCTTTCCTGCTGAAGTCAGAAACCATCAAAGGCCAAAATATTATCCAATTTACATTTTTATAGATTAGCATTAAATTCTAGGATGCTACACAAATTTACCAGTTCTTGGTAACATTCTGCTACATTCTGCCTGCTGGGGTAACCAGAAACAATTCTTGAAGTTTCTCTAAAACTTCAGCCTTTTTATGAATATTTCTGTCTTACACTTTCTTGGTGGCAGGAAATAAATGGCTCTTCCTAGCAGTTATGTCAGAGTGACAAACAATCACAAATGTTCTTTCTTTCCAGCTCCTTCTGGACTAAAGAAAGAATTTACAACACTTCCAAAGAATATCACTTTTATCATTATGTGGATGGTAAGTAATCAGAGTTGTCCTGAAAGGACGCTCAAAAACATTAGCAAAATATATGACAGGTGGAATGGCCCAACAAGAGGATGAATGCTTCTCGCAACAGTTCTAGATAGATGAATCTAGTGTTGCTGTCAACTGGTTTTTCACTGATCTGAAACATAACATCAAATATTTTTATATGCCTCTATGGTATTGCAAAACTTACAGGAAAAGATTACATTGATCTTTAAAAAAAATCTGCTTTGGGGAGCCTGGGTGGCTCAGTCGCTTAAGCATCAGACTCCTGATTTCAGCCCAGGACATAATCTCACGGTGGTGGGATCATGGGGTCAAGCCCTGCACTGGACTCTGTGCTGAGCATGAAGCCTGCTTGGAATTCTCTCTCTCCCTCTCTCTCTCTGCCACTCCCCTGTTCACATGCATGGACACTTTCTCTCTCTCAAAATAAATAAATAAACTTAAAAAAATAAAAATAAAATAAAAACACATGTGAAAAATCTAATCACTTGAGGTAAACCAGTACTTTGGTACAGTGTAGGAAGTTCCAACTTAAGAGCACAGAACAGGGGTGCCTGGGTGGCTCAGTCATCAGTTGGGCGTCTGACTTCGGCTCGGGTCATAATCTCATGGTTTGTGGGTTCGAGTCCTGTGTCGGGCTCTGTGCTGACAGCTTGGAGCCTGCTTCAGAATCTGTGTCTCCTCCTCTCTGCCCCTCATGCTCATACTCTGTCTCTCAATAATAAACATTTTTTTTTTTAAAGCACAGAACATAATCATTTCCTCAAGCGTTTGTGAGCTTTTAATATTAAATTATTTTGTTAGTTTTTAATAGGAAGTTCCCCCAGTTTTGTTTTTTTTTTTTAATTTTTAATGCTTATTTTTGAGAGAGAGTGCAAGTGGAAGAGGGGCAGAGAAAGAGGGAGACACAGAATCCGGAGCAGGCTCCAGACTCTGAGGTGTCAGTATAGAGCCCAACACATGAACTCACGAGATGTGAGATCATGACCTGATGACCTGAGCCAAAGTTGGATGCCCAACAGACTGAGTCACCCAGGCCCCCCCTCCCCGGTTTTTATTTTTAAGTTTATTTATTCTGAGACAGAGAATGCATGTGAGCACGCGCACACACAAGCATGAGCGCGCACTTAGGGGAGGAGCAGAGAGAGAGAGAGAGAGAGAGAAAGAATCCCAAGCAGGCTCTGCCCTGCCAGCACCAGCATGGATGGATGCAGGGCTCAAACTCACAAATGCACAAACCACAGGATCATGACCTGAGCCAAAACCAGAGTCAGACGCTTAACCAAATGAACCCCCAGGCACCCCTCCCCATTGTTTTAGATCTCAGTAATGACTACCCAGAGGTTTCTCAGGTAAGCCACACTAAAATGGATAGCTTTCCAGTAACGGAAATAAATAATCCTGGGGCGCCTGGGTGGCGCAGTCGGTTAAGCGTCCGACTTCAGCCAGGTCACGATCTCGCGGTCCATGAGTTCGAGCCCCGCGTCGGGCTCTGGGCTGGTGGCTCAGAGCCTGGAGCCTGTTTCCGATTCTGTGTCTCCCTCTCTCTCTGCCCCTCCCCCGTTCATGCTCTGTCTCTCTCTGTCCCAAAAATAAAAATAAAATAAAAACGTTGAAAAAAAAAATAATTAAAAAAAAAATCCATACACGATACCTCTTTATATACATGTACATATGTATGCATATATACACATGAGCACACACACGTGCACACATGCTAATTTCATGTAATGTCTCTGCGGGCAATGACAACATTAGAGCTGGAAGGGACTTTAGAGATTTTACCTAAGCATTTAATTTTCAGATAACAAAAACCAAAACCCGCAGAAGCAAAGTGACCAGCATAAGCCCATGAAACATGTCAACAATGGCAGGGATGGAGGGAGTCTCAGGTCCCCTGACACCCAGGCCAATGTTCTTTCACTTGCCTCAAAGATGCCTTTTGTGACTTCTCCCAAATTTCAACACACCCTCATACAAGCACCTTTCTGGGACCCAAAAACAACTCTTTAGTGAAAAGGAACTAAATCTTAAACTACAGAAAAATTGTAAACATAGTTCATCAAACTTTTACTCTGAAGCATCTGAAAATCTGTTAATAATATGATGCCTCATTACCCCCTTATTAGGGGGTATTTAGTGTGTATTTCCTACAAACAAAACGAGACCATTTTCCCACATAATCATAATGCAAATACCAAAATTGTTAACACTGGCATATTATTACAATCTAGTCTTCAGGCCCCAATTCAATTGTGCCAACTGAGACTCATGAATCACATTTAGCTGTCACACCTCGACTCCATCAGTCTGGAACAATTCCTCAGTTTTTTTTTACTTTCATGACCTTGACATGAAAATTACAGGCAGTTATTTTGTAGAATATCCCTAACCTATGGTTTTTCTGGTGTTGCCTCATGATTAGATTTGGATTATGCTTCAAATTCTTGGCTGTTCCTATTCTGAAGGAAAACATGGAGAGTGCTGAGCTCTATATCTCAAAACCAAGTAAGAGATGGGATTTTTTTTTAATAGGCAAAAGTTAAGACAAGACACTTCACCAAAGAATAGATATAACTGGTTGGTTGATATGCACAGGAAAAAATCATCATTAATCATGAGGAAAATGCAAATTGAAATTATTATGCAATACCACTTATAAACTCACTAGATGGGATACAATTAAAAAGATGGACTAAACCAAGTGTTGGTAAGGCTGTGAAGAACTGGAATGCCTCATATATCACTGATGGAAATGTAAAATGGTATAGATGCTTTGGAAAATAGTCTGGTGGTTTCTTAAAAAATAAAAACACTATTTTCAAAAGTGTCAAGGCATTGGAGCCGAAGGAAGTCTGAGGAACTGCTCCAGCCTTAAGAAGACCAAAGAGACAGGACAACTAAATGAAACACAGATTGCTGAATAGGATTTGAAGAGGAGGAAGTAATAATGTGTCATTGTTAATTTCCTGATGGTGGTGACTGGCTATGTTACAGTTATGTAGGAGATATTTCATTTGGTAAAAATACACATTGAAGTGTTCTGGTGACATGAGGCACTGTATGCATCAACAATTTACTCTCAAATAGGGCAGGGAAAAGGCTTTTTTGTATTGTCTTCGTAATATTTCTATACATTTCATATTGTTTAAAAAAGTTGTTAAGGGGCACCTGGGTGGCTCAGTTGGTTAAGCATCTGACTTCGGCTCAGGTCATAATCTTGCAGCTCATGAGTTCGAGCCCCGCATCAGCTCTGTGCTGACAGCTCAGAGCCTGGAGCTGGCTTTGGATCCTGCGTCTCCCTCTCTCTCTGCCCCTAACCCACTTGCACTTTGTCTCTCTCAAAAATAAATAAACATTTAAAAAAATTAGGGGCGCCTGGGTGGCTCAGTTCGTTGGGTGTCCAACTTCGGCTCAGGTCATGATCTCAGGGCTTGTGAGTTTGAGCCCTGCATCAGGATCTGTGCTGACAGCTCAGAGCCTGGAGCCTGCTTCAGATTCTGTGTCCCTCTCTCACTCTGTCCCTCCCCTGCTTGTGCTCTGTATCTCTTTTAAGAATAAGTAAAACATTTTTAAAAATTTGATTAAAAAAATAAAATTAAAGGGGCGCCTGGGTGGCGCAGTCGGTTAAGTGTCCGACTTCAGCCAGGTCACGATCTCGCAGTCCGTGAGTTCGAGCCCCGCGTCAGGCTCTGGGCTGATGGCTCAGAGCCTGGAGCCTGTTTCCGATTCTGTGTCTCCCTCTCTCTCTGCCCCTCCCCCGTTCATGCTCTGTCTCTCTCTATCCCAAAAATAAATAAAAACGTTGAAAAAAAATTTAAAAAAAAATAAAATAAAATAAAATTAAATTAAATTAAAAAGTTGTTAAATGTAAAAAATTGTGTTAAATGTGTAGCATTAAAAATGCTTAAAATTATTCAGGAAAAAAATGCCTTCCTCTTTCCATTCTATACTCTTTAAAGACTTTTTTTTTGAAATGTTTGTTTATTTTTCAAAGAGAGAGACGGAGCATGAAAGGGAGAGGGGCAGGGAGAGAAAGACACACACAGAATCTGAAGCAAGGTCCAGGCTCCGAGCTGTCAGCAGACAGAGCCCAATGCAGGGCTCCAAGCCCAAGAGCCAGGAGATCATGACCTGAGCCGAGGTCTGATGCCCAACCGTCTGAGCCACCCAGGCACCCTCCACTCTATACTCTTAACCCATTTTATAAAAGCTTTCTTCATACTACTCACTAGTAAGTGAAACATTATGAGCTTGTGACAGTCCACCTTCTCTAGTAAAAAGCAAACTGAAGATCAGGGACTAAGTTTTGTTCACCACACTATTTTCAGTACCTAGAATAGTGACGAGTACATAGGGTATTCATATTTGTTCAATGATTTAATTTGTAATTTTATTACGGTTTAAAATAAAATCACTATTATCCCCTCCCCTACATATACACATTGCTTGCCCTATGACCCATCAGCTCCACTTCTAAGTAACCAAGAGAAATAAAAGCCAAATGTCCACACAGAAACACAGATGAATGTATAGCAGCATTATCCATAATAGACAAAACCCAAAAACATTCCACATTTCCATAATCTAATATATCCATCCAATTAATTACTATTTAATGACAAAAGACAATCAACTACAGATTCTGGGAAGGACATGGGTGAATTTCAAAACCCGTTTAAGAAAACACCAGATACAAAAAACTGTATCTTGCATGATTCCATTTTCATGAAAGTTCAAGGACAGGCAAAACAAAGCAGATCAGGAATTGTCTGGAGGTGGTAGTAGGAGTGGGAACTGACTGCAAATGACAAGAGGGAACTTTTTGTAATGATGGAAATGTTCTAAAGCTGGATTGCAGTGATGGCTGTACAACTTAGTTAATTTACTAAAAATTATTGAACTGAACACTTAATTTTAGGATATGTTGATATAGCTATTTTAAAATAAAAGGCAGACAGCTAGAGAAGCTTCCTTTTGCTTGCTATTTGGACAATTTTTAAAAAATCAATGTCATATTAAGTGATGGATAAGGCTATGTGCTGTAAGGAGGGATATAAGCATTTTAAAAGAGCTTGTTGGGGTGCCTGGATGGCTCAGCTGGTTAAGTGTTCAACTCTTGGTCTTGATTCAGGTCATGATTTTCCAGTTTGTGAGATCGAGCCCCAAGCTGAGCTCTGCACTAACAGTACGGAGCCTGTTTGGGATTCTCTCTCTGCTACTCCCGTGCTCATGCTCGCTCTCTCACACACGCTCTCAGAGTAAATAAACTTTAAAAAATAGATAAGAGAGCTTGTTTAGCCAAATTAAGGTCCAAACTACAAAATGTGAGACCCTGATAATTAGTAGGAGCTGCAATTTTCATATTCTGTCCATTTGTTTGACTCTTCAAGTTGTCCTTAAAGGGAATTCTCAGTATCTGTATTAGACTCATACCTGGCCACCCCTCCAGCACACTAGCAGGAGGCTCTAAGAGTACTTAGGCTTGGAAAAACCACCTCATTAATGCTAGTAATTGAAATAACCTTGCAAATTACAACTACAGAGTTTGAATTTGTGTAGATGATCCTGACTGGTTAAGAAACTATTAATATTCTTGGTTAGGATACCCCACCAACTTTTCAGTTGTCAGTCAGTTTTATTTCTTACAACAAAACACGATTCTTAAATAGAGAGAACAATTATGCTATGGCTTCAAATTCTCAAAAATTATTTTAGGGGACATATGTAATAAAAAACACTTATGTTCTGCTTAGTATAGAAAAGAAGCACTTAGTATAGAAAGTGCTTTCTTTTCATTTAATAACAATAGAAAAAATAACTCACTTAAAAAATTGGTTTGTGGGGCGCCTGGGTGGCGCAGTCGGTTAAGCGTCCGACTTCAGCCAGGTCACGATCTCGCGGTCCGTGAGTTCGAGCCCCGCGTCGGGCTCTGGGCTGATGGCTCAGAGCCTGGAGACTGTTTCCGATTCTGTGTCTCCCTCTCTCTCTGCCCCTCCCCCGTTCATGCTCTGTCTCTCTCTGTCCCAAAAATGAATAAACGTTGAAAAAAAAAAAAAATTAAAAAAAAAAAAAAAATTGGTTTGTGCATAATCTACCTTTTCAGCTTCCCAAATGCAGAAAAACAGGAAGGCCATTTAAAATTAAATGATGTATCTAGTGACTTAAAAAAAAGTATTTTAGACTTGTGTTGGGGATAAATGCTATAAAAAGAAATTAAGGAAAACTCACTGGAAAGAAGTTAACACCAAGGCCCTGACCAGGCCTCTGTTCTAACCCTCTCTTCAAGCCACTCCCATTCCACCAGGCATCCCACACACTGTAAGCTCCCTGGGCCACATGTTTATTTCACCGATGTACCCACAAAACTACAACATGTCTAGTGCATATGTTATTTGTTGAGTTAATTATAACTAGGAAGCCTAGATGGAGTTAGATGCTCAGCACAGAATGATTTCATAACAGTGCTTTTACTATATTACTCAGTAATTTATTTCCTTACCTGCCTGCCCCAAACACTAGTGTAACATTTTTGAGGGAGATCAAGGAACATGGCTCAGGGCCTGCCACATAAGATGCTCTCTGGTCATTCAATCAAACAGGAGAGGCATATGCCCAAGATCGCACAACTGGAACCCGATAGACCCAAAGTCTAACCGTTTTATTTCTGCATGAGTTGCTTTATACTCCAAGAGACTGAGTGAGGTGAGAGAGGATCCAGGTCTTGCCAGGTCCATTTACTTCAAAGGAATAACAATTAGAGCATTAACCAGGTATGAGCACTCAGCATTTCATAATCCTCATGACACTGAGGAATACAATACTACCCCCTTTCTTTTTTTTTTTTTTTTAAATGTTTATTTATTTATTTTTTTAATTTTTTTCAACGTTTTTTATTTATTTTTGGGACAGAGAGAGACAGAGCATGAACGGGGGAGGGGCAGCGAGAGAGGGAGACACAGAATCGGAAACAGGCTCCAGGCTCTGAGCCATCAGCCCAGAGCCCGACGCGGGGCTCGAACTCACGGACCGCGAGATCGTGACCTGGCTGAAGTCGGACGCTTAACCGACTGCGCCACCCAGGCGCCCCAATACTACCCCCTTTCTACAGATAAGGAAAACAAGACTCAAGTTGGATAACCTACAGCAGTCACATATCTAAGTAGTAAAAACCCATGCTCTTACATGCTCCATCATACAGGCTTCCAGAAAAAAGTTAAACCTTGGGAGGAAGGCTGTGGCCAAAGACCAGAATGCTGGCCTCAGACAATCTGGTCAAGAAGTCACTCAGCAGATGTTGCTTCTTAGCTGTTTACTTTATTGTTAGGTTGCATAACTCATACATGTGTTACATGTTATATATGTATCAAATATTAAATAAATTTTAAAGATACCACCCAGTTTAGGGGCCACCCCCATAATGCCAGAGATAGAAAATAAAAGAACTCTAAAAGCAACCCAAAGCCCTTCTTCTGCTTCAACTACTTCTCCCTCTCCTCTCTTCCCTTCCTTCCCCACAGGCTCCAAAAAGCAGGGAAAAATTCCAGCCTGGAGAAGAGCAGGGGAAACAGCACCAAGAACTAACCCGGCAAGTCAGCACTCAATAAGAGGAATCTTTTGACTACCCCCACCTCATACCTCATACCTTAGAGAAGTCCAGCCTTTTCAAATGATTCCACCAGCTGACTGGACCAGAGGTGGACACCATCCCAAACTGGATCAGATTCTCTACCCCAGAAATTAGATTTAGAGTGCTCTCAGCCTCTAGTTGTCAATGTACTAAAGACTCATACCTTGGGGAACCAAGGGTAAGCTCTCTTCTGCCAAATGCATGGGGATGTGTTGAAAAAGGAAAAAAAAATCTCTGTGCAGAGACGAAGGGTGCAAGGTGATTTTGTAAATGTCAAGAGAGAAGGAGGTAGGTACGCTGGACTATTTTCTAGTTCCTGGTTACAACCATACTTGAAGGCTTTAACTGCACTTCCTATCCCTGAAGTACCATAAGAAAGAGCCCTGAATCTTAATCACAAATTCCATTTCTACAGTCATTTTCTTTTTTTTTTTTTTTTCAACATTTATTTATTTTTGGGACAGAGAGAGACAGAGCATGAACAGGGGAGGGGCAGAGAGAGAGGGAGACACAGAATCCGAAACAGGCTCCAGGCTCTGAACTGTCAGCCCAGAGCCCGACACGGGGCTCGAACTCACGGACTGCGAGATCGTGACCTGGCTGAAGTCGGACGCTTAACCGACTGCGCCACCCAGGCGCCCCTCTACAGTCATTTTCTATGAGACAGTGCATGAAACACTCCAGCACCTTACACTACCTTTCTTTTTTTTTTTTTTTAATTTTTTTTTTCAACGTTTATTTATTTTTGGGACAGAGAGAGACAGAGCATGAACGGGGGAGGGGCAGAGAGAGAGGGAGACACAGAATCAGAAACAGGCTCCAGGCTCTGAGCCAACAGCCCAGAGCCTGACGCGGGGCTCGAACTCACGGACCGCGAGATCGTGACCTGGCTGAAGTCGGACGCTTAACCGACTGAGCCACCCAGGCGCCCCTACACTACCTTTCAATTAGCTAGCTCCAAGTTGTTCTTCAGGTCCCAACTTAAACACCACTTCTTCCAGGAAATCTTCTCAGACTATTCAAAACATTTTAGCTCCACCTTTTATACTCCCCGGTGGCACTGTGCACCTCATCATACTCGGTAAGTGTTATTCCTTTCCTGTGGGACTATAAACACCACAGAGTAAAACCACCTCTTCTGTTCAACACTCTGATCCTATTGCCTAGCACACTGGCCAGGTACACACTTAATAACATCATTAAGTGAATGGAAATCAAGAAACTGGTAGACGTAGGTAGAAAGGGTGAGAAGAAATCAACACTAACCTCCTGATAAAAAGTTTGACCCTACCTCCCTCATCCTTTCCAAGTATCCAGTTTTTCCCTTTTCTACCTCCCTACAGCCCCAAGTTAGCTCTGACAATTACCATTTTATACTTTGGTGCCAATGCATTCAGGAACCAGGGCTGTAGGAAGTATGTTTCCAGATAGCTTGGTATAACAGAGTAAAACCTATCAAAAAAAAACAAAAAACAAAAAAAGTCACAGATTTGGAGGTCTAGATAAATCTCAATTCCACTATATATATATATTGGCTGTGAATCCTGGACAAGTTACATGAAATCTGGTTTCTTCATCTATAAAATAAAAAAAATATCTATTACCTCAAAGATGAGAAAGAAAATGAACTTGAAACCACAGTACGTAAAACAAGGCAGGCTTGTGCAGGTCCCTACCCCCACACCCTACTTCCCAGCTCCTACTGGCCATGGGTTCAAAACACATACACTGTCCTAACTAAGAATCTGAAAAGTGCCTTGGAGAATCCCTGCTGGCTTTCCAATGCGAGGGAGGCCCAAGTAGTGAAAGAGAAACAAAAGGGAAGAAATAGCATCTCAGGGTTAGGTAGGTGGGTACAGTGAACTGGATACAGGGTGAAGTAGCTCTGGATGTTTGTTGGGGAATCAGTTCTTTTTTAATTAGTAGGTACCTTATTGTGAACAAAATGGAGAATATTATATGGTTCCTGGGAAAACTGGGATGCTTTTTGTAAAAATGTTCTCATAAATACTTGATAATGAAAAACAAATTAAATTCATGGAAATGGCTTATCAGTTATAGCTAACCACAGGAATTCTACACTTTTTTTCTTTTTTTTTTTTTTTAAAGAGAGAGAGGGTGAGAGAGAATCCCAAGCAGGCTCCAAACAGCAGCACTTGATGCGGGGCTCAAACTCCCAAATCATGAGATCATGACCTGAGCCAAAACCGAGTCAGAAGCTCAACCAACTGAACCACCAAGGCACCTGAAGAATTCTACACAATAGGGATGCTATTTTTTTTTTAATTTTTTTTTTCCAACGTTTTATTTATTTTTGGGACAGAGAGAGACAGAGCATGAACGGGGGAGGGGCAGAGAGAGAGGGAGACACAGAATCGGAAACAGGCTCCAGGCTCTGAGCCATCAGCCCAGAGCCCGACGCGGGGCTCGAACTCACGGACCGCGAGATCGTGACCTGGCTGAAGTCGGACGCTTAACCGACTGCGCCACCCAGGCGCCCCTAGGGATGCTATTAATATCAAAATCAATTTTGTTGAATAGCTTGAAAGTACTCAAAACTTTCAAAAACACTGAATTTTCTGTTGCTCATGTAAACTGGTGTACTCAGATATTTGAGCTCCCAAAAGTATACAAGAGATTTCTTTATTAAAAGTTAACAGATTGGCATCCCAGTGGCTCAGTAAGTTGAGCATCCAACTTCAGCTCAGGTCATGATCTCATGGCTCATGAGTTCAAGCCCTGCATCAGGCTCTGTGCTGATGGCATGGAGCCTGCTTTGGTTCTTTTGTCCCCCTCTCTCTGCCCTTCCCTGCTTGCTCACTCTCTCTCAAAACAAATAAATAAATAAATAAATCTTTAAAGAAAAAAAAAAAAAAGGTTAACAGAGGCTCCTGGCTGACTCAGTTGGTAGAGCACGTGACTCCTGATTTTGGGGTCGTAAGTTCAAGCCCCATGTTGGGTGCAGAGATTACTTAAAAATAAAATTAAAAAAAAATTAACAATTGAGGTACCAGGGTGGCCCAGTCGGTTAAGTGTCCAACTTCAGCTCAGGTCATGATCTCACAGTTTTTGGGTTCGAGCCCCATGTCGGTCGGGTTCTGTGCTAACAGCTCAAAGCCAGGAGCCTGCTTTGGATTCTGTGTCTCCCTTTCTCTCTGCCCCTCCCCTGCTCATGCTCTGTCTGTCTGTCTGTCTCTCTCCCTCTCAAAAATAAACACTTAAAAAAATTAACAATTAACAAGCAAAACTAAGAATCTGATCCCAGATCCATTTGTCTTGAGCTTCGATAAATGATACACACTACTGCTAGTCTTGCCTTTCAAACAGGTAGTACAAATGACCTAGCAGAGTTTTAGGAAGGGAGGGAGTGCTAACAGCAGACAGCAGTAAGGGTATGTTTATGGAGGAGATGAGCCTTAGAGGAAGTCAGGACTTGAACAGGGACCGATGTTTTGCGAAGGTTGGAGAGGTATACTGCTAGCATCCTGACAGGACAATTCTCCTGCACAGGGACACACGCACTGTAGGTCGTTTAGCATACCTGCCTCCACCACTACAAATGGAAGGCCTATAACACTCCCCAATCAATGTAACAACCAAAAAAAACCCAAAGCAAAACAAAACCCAAAGACATTTCAAAATACCCCTGGGAAAGGGGATAAAAGTCATACCCACTGAGTAACCCTAGATAAGCAGAAAGAAAAGAGAGTAAGCAGAGCAGGTAGAAAGCATAAAAAAGACAAAGAGGGGAACATAATTCACAAAATTTGAGGAGGAACTGGCAGAGACAAGACTATCCTTTAATGACTCTCACTTAACAAATGAAACTGAACTCCTCAGTAAACAATGTCCTTCAGGATTTGACCCTGCCCATCCCACTGTCTCAACTTCAGCTTTCTCCTTAAGGCACCCTATACTCCTGCCATCCCAAACAACTTGTGGTTTTCCTGACCTAATGTGCTGCTTTTGCATGTACATTTTCCTTTACCTAGAATGCACATTGAAGGCGAAATCCTAATCATACATCAACACCCAGCTCAAAAGTCTGTGAAGCCATAGAAACAGCCCAACAGCTCCACATCACTCAGGCCTCCTTTTTCTCAAATCGTTACACATATTCTTTCTGAATGGACTGGTATACTCTGTATTACTGTTCAATTCCATACACTATTTGGACTAAAAAGTACTACAGGGCAGAGACCATGTGAATCCTGGCACATAACAGGTGCTCAATAAATATTTTCTGAATTACCTTATGTGAAAGTTTTTAGAAAGGCTAAAAAGTGATACAAGCAAGGAGACAACAGGTATTTCCTGTTATTAAAAGCATATATTTTCTCAGCTTTGATCTTTGGTAGCACATCATTTAGAAACCATACAGGCTGGGATGCTCTATCATTTCCTAGCTGTGTGTCCTTGGGCAAGTTAACTAACATCTCTCTGTCTCAAGTTTCCTCACTTTCTTTTTTTTTTTTTTAATTTTTTTTTTTTTTCAATGTTTATTTATTTTTGGGAGAGAGAGAGACAGAGCATGAACGGGGGAGGGGCAGAGAGAGAGGGAGACACAGAATCGGAAACAGGCTCCAGGCTCTGAGCCATCAGCCCAGAGCCTGACGCGGGGCTCAAACTCACGGACCGCGAGATCGTGACCTGGCTGAAGTCGGACGCTCAACCGACTGCGCCACCCAGGCGCCCCAAGTTTCCTCACTTTCATACAGAGCAACCACATTTGCAGTGTGGTTATGAGGATTAATTAATGTATACAAAACAAACAGAAAGTGCTGATTTAAACGGTGGTTCTACTAGTCTGCCATAATCAACAAGTTTTAGTAAGACAGGATGTTAAACCATTAGGAAGATGATCACACTGAAATTTTGCTTGAATCTTTTTTTTTTTTTTTTTTTTTTTTTAGGAGAGTAGAAAAATCAACAAGTCTAATAGCTTGTCTTCAAGCTGCATTGTTTGTCCTCTACAGTATTCAATGCCAATCCCTTATGACTACAGTCTCCCTTGGTTCCTGTGATGATGCGAATTCCTGGTTGTCCTGTCTCTGTAGCATACTTCCTCTGTCCTCTTCTGCAACTTGTCCTCTATTGACACCTAAAGTGAGGCACTTCTCTGACTCAGTTCTGACATATTTTTCTCATCTTATCCACTCTTAAAGTATCTCTATTTCAACTAGTATCTCTATGGAGGTGACCAGTATGATGTCTCAATCATATTCAGGAAGTATTTCAAACTCAACTTACTCAAAATACTTACCTTAGTTAATAAATGAACAAGCATGCACAGCTTCAATTTCTCCTCTGTCATACATTTTTTTTCTTTTTTTCTGATTCTTCTACGTCTCACCAGTCCTCAGATTCCTATTCCTTTGCCTATCTCTTAACAATATTTGTCTGGGTTATCTTTGTCCTCAGTAGTTCTTCAACCTTTCTGGGACAACGGACCCGTTTGAAAATCTATTGAATGTAATGGATTGTTTACTAAAAAGATGAATATACACATCTGCTTGCAATTTCACTTAATCAATGACCTCAAATAAGAATCTGTACTCATCCATGCAAGATTACTACTTACATAAATTTTCACCTCCAGTTTCAACTTCCCTCTTCTAAATTTCAAGATGTCTTCTGGATATAGCCTAAATGGCCTACAGTCATCACAACTTAACAAGTCTGAACTCACTATTTCTCCCTAATAAGCCTGCTCTACCTCCAGTATTTCTCTTCTGATAACAGCACCACTATCCTCCCAGGCTCCCAGCCTAGAAGTCTTAGAATTAACAAATATGCCCATATGCAATCTCAGAAATCCTGGTCTCAGAAATCCCTCTTAAATCCAAAACCCATCTCTAAGACTCTTACCCTTTAAGACTGCATTATCCTTTACTTCTTCCCACACTTGCCATAATTCAGTCTTTCTTTTTTTTCAACGTTTATTTATTGTTTTTGGGACAGAGAGAGACAGAGCATGAACGGGGGAGGGGCAGAGAGAGAGGGAGACACAGAATCGGAAACAGGCTCCAGGCTCTGAGCCATCAGCCCAGAGCCCGACGCGGGGCTCGAACCCACGGACAGCGAGATCGTGACCTGGCTGAAGTCGGTCGCTTAACCGACTGCGCCACCCAGGTACCCCCATAATTCAGTCTTTCTATCATACTTCAGAGAAGAGCCCACTACGGATTTTTTTTTTTTTTTTTTGGAAAGATTTTATTTTTAAGTAATCTCTACACCCAACATGGGGCTCAAACTTACAATCCTGAGATCAAGAGTTGCATGCTCTACCAACTGAGCCAGCTAGGCGTCCCATGGACTCAATCTTAATAAGGTCTCTCAACACCTCTGTTACCCTCCAATGCCACTTTATCACTTCACACCCAGGCAGTTACAATAGCCTAATTGATTCCCCCCACCAAATTTTTTTTTCTATCATTTCCATCAGTGTTGATCTATCTTCCCAAAAAAATCTAAGAATTGACCATGTGACTGCCTGTTTTCAAAATCACTGATGCTTCTTCATTGTACAAATATACAAACTCAGTTTTGCCTTTAGAGTCCTCTACAGCTTGCCACCTAAATACTTTCCCAAGATTAGATTCCACAACTCAAACTGTCACTTGAGCCAATTATCCATCAAAATCATACCCACTCTTAAAGACCCAACTCAAACTCCACTCTTCATCTTTATACCTTCCATATAATGATTAGGAAAGGGCTCTGCACAAAAAAGGCAAAATTCCTAACTGCCTGAAAATCTTTAACTCTGTCGGGAAGTGTCACATTTTTTAAAATATCACTATTTAGGGGCGCCTGGGTGGCTCAGTCGGTTGGGCGTCCGACTTCGGCTCAGGTCATGATCTCTCACGGTCGGGGAGTTCGAGCCCTGCGTCGGGCTCTGTGCTGTCAGTTCAGGGCCTGGAGCCTGCTTCAGATTCTGTGTCTCCCTCTCTCTCTGCCCCTCCCCCACTCACGATCTGTCTCTATCAAAAAAAATGAATAAACGTTAAAAAAAAATATCACTATTTAAATATTAACATTTCATTCAAGAAGCCCCCCATAAACAATCAACATTTATTAAATGCTAAGAATGTGCAATGCAGATTAAATTCTTATTTAGATGAGGATAAAAAGCTATAACCTGGACCCAGAATTATAATTCCAATTATACTTATATTTGGATTTTACTCAGGAAAGGAAAATTACAGTAAAAAAATTACTTGGCATTAGGGGTACCTGAGTGGTTCAGTCAGTTAAGAGTACAACTTCGGCTCAGGTCACAATCTCACAGTTTGTAGGTTCGAGCCCCACGTCCAGCTCTGTACTGACAGTTCAGAGTCCGGAGGCTGCTTAGGATACTATGTCTCCTCTCTCTGCCCTTCTCCTAGTTATTCACGCATGCATGCTCTCTCTCTCTCTCTCTCTCTCAAAAATAAACAAACATTAAACAAATTTTTCAAAAAAAGTACTTGGCATCTCCTCTGACAGAAAATCAAGTAAGTCTATGACAATGACAGAAATACTATATGTAAGTTATCTTCAGACTGGTAAAAATCTTATCAAGAAAAAAACAAAAAAACAAAAAAACCTTTCAAGTGAAGTGTCCTAAAACTAGATTTTTTCAGTCCATATTTTACATGTAGGATTTTTTAAAAGAGCCCAAGGACTTGATGGACAATTCTGAGCTTCTCATGAGATGTGTTTACCGGCATACTTACCAGCAGGTGCAATAGCAATCAGATGTATGATAGAGAAGTGATGCTGTGGGCAGTACTTTGTTACCTTCTAGGGCATTATTTCTTTTGACCTGACCTAATTTAAATTCTCTTTTGGCTCCTAACCCTCTGAGTTCACTACTTTTCACAGTTGTATATGTGAAGCACTTTGATCCTCAAGAAAATGAAAATGGTCAAGATTCAATTAGACTTTTTTTTTTTTTTTAAGTCTTTCAAAGATACTTGTTAAAACATGCCCTTTATGGCATTTCTAAAATCACAATCACTCAAATTTGAATACAGTTCAAAAATATATTTACTTACAACAGTAATATATGCTAAAATTCTGAAGTTATTAATAACACCACTTAAGGACAGTAAGGTATAATAGAGCTGCAGCATTTGAAATAGGACCTCAGTCTACAATCTCAAGTCTGGACTCTACTTGTATGACTAAGAATCTGCTTCACTTACAAATACTTTCTCACCTGAAAGAGGGATATCACCACCTTTTCCTCCTTCGAGGTGGCTGTTCAAATAAAATGAAATAATATACCTAGAAAAGCACTTGCCACCAAGTGTTCAATAAATATTAGTTTACTTCTTTCATTCAAAACAAAACACACTCACAAGAAGATTTAGGTGTAAGGGAATCTACACTTCCGTTAAGTCCTCATCACAAAACAATACAGCTAGTTCGAAGAACTACAAACGTTTCTGAGGGATATGGATCAAGATAAGGGAGGCTGCATGTGATTCTACAAGAATTCCATTACGGGTGCATACATATTGACCACTAAAACATTAATAGGAAAAGTCCACAGCAATTGTGCTAAAACGTCTGAATACATTTCTGCTGGCAAGAGAACTCACTCGGGGTAAAGAAAAAAAAACAAGAGATCAGGCCCAACTCCAAACGACTCTAATAAATTAAGAGAGCGGTACTGGCTTATTCTTCATTAAACGCAAACAGTATGGGTATTAAAATCCATTTAAAAACTTCAAATTTAAAATATTTCATAGCTAACACTGCTGCCACGAATGCTTTTTATAGAAAGCCTGCGCAGGAGAGCACCGTTAGCATCACCGAAAAAAAAATTTAACGAAAGTCGAGGAAAACGGGAGAGGGAAGATCATTATTTCGGCGTTCGGCACACATGCCGAGGCGAACCCCTTTCAAGACCGCGGCCAACACCACCGTCGACAAGCCTCTGAAGGAATTCCTGGTTTTACAATCGGATGTCAAAAAGAAGGCCCTGATGCTAGCAAACTGGGAGATGGAAGGGGATGAGGGACCGCTTCCGTTCCCTTCCCGGAGATCCTGGCTCTAAACTCCGCGCTGCGCCCGGGTCTGGGGGTCCCCGGGTGCTGGCCTCCGCCCCCTACGCCCCTCCCCGCGACAATCGAAGGCCGGCCCGCGAACCGCCGCGAGCAACACCCAAACCTCGACAGTCTCCCGGGCCCCGCCTGAGGCCCCCGGCGCAGCGACCACAGTGAAGTCATGGATTGGGGTCGCAGCGGCGCCGGAGGCCGGGGCGCGGACGAGGCCGCGGCTGCGTCCGCTGCGTCCCCAGGCAGTGGGGTGGGCGGGCGTGGCCCGGCCTGCGAGCGGGCGTGGACACTCACCACACCATGCCGTAGGCGCCCTCGCCGATATACGAGAGGTTGGTGTAGCGCGGCCCCACGTCGAACACCTGCCCGCGGACCATCTCCGGGCCCGCGCCCGCCGCCGCCGCCGCCGCCATGTTGGCTGCCGGGCCGCCGCCGCCTCCGCCGCGAAAGGCTCGACGTTCCGCGGCCGCCGCTCGGCTCACGCCGCGCCTCTCAGAGGGACCGCGCCGCTGCGGGTGCAGCTGCCGACGCTAACCGGGAAAGAGCAAGGAGGGAACCGTTTAGGAGAGCTACAGAGCCTACGGCCACTCGGACCGACTGCCTGCCTGACTGACTGACGGGCGGGCCGGCGGGCGGAGGGAGGGGCGAGCGCCGAGGAGGGCGCCGGGGCGGAGCAAAGAAACGTGTACGCGGATTGGCTCTCCCCGCCTCGGGGCGGGGCTGCAATGGCCAGCGGAAGCGGCGAGGTCTGGGCGGAGCACTGCGGCGGCGGCAGAGTCACCGCCCTGCGTGGTCACGTGCGTTCGCGGGGGAGTTGGCGCGGGAGGCGGCTCTGGAGAGGCAGAAGGACACCGAGGCGTCAGGTTCGGGTGTGTATCGCTGAGCCGGAGACACTGTCAGGGAAGGGAAAGCCCCGGAGCGGGGTACTGACTGAGTCAGGGAACGACCTAGGACAGCGCATGAGGGACGCCAACGCACCACACACCGGCCACAGGCCTGCAGCAGGCCTGCGCCAGTCAGTGGCCCGCACACAAACTTAGAAGCCTTGAGACATGGACAGAAACCGAAAGGCTTGACCGAAACCACAAAAGACATTTGAATACTGAGAAAGTGTGAAACACAAAGGTGGAGACTGAAGTGAGAGATTTCGGATACGCTAATCAGACAGGTTCGTTCAACCAATGTTTGTTGAACATCTATATTATTCTGGGCATCAACATTCTAGAGGGAGATGATAGATAAGAAAGAAAGAAAAGAGAGGTAAAAAAAAAAAATACTCAAGTTGTAATAAGTACTATGAAGAAATATAAAGCAGGGTAAAGGGTTAGAAGGTAGTGGAGAAAGACATTGAGATTCAGGGACTGAGGCCCAGATAGGTACAGATCGACAGAAGCTTAGGACATACTGAAACAAATGCAAGGATGGAAACGCTAAAACCCAAACATTAAGATGTAGAGAAAACGAGACAAACAAACTGAAGCCTTGGAAGTACTCACAAGCACCAGAGGCTGAAAAATAAATATCAGAATCCTAAAGCAAGTGAAAACCAAGAATAGCTAAGACAATGAAATGATGCAGCCACTGCTTCAGAGCCATTTCCCAGGCCATCTGTGGAGAGGGAGAGAGTAAGGATGTAAGATCCTGCATCCCAGTTGTCCAACACTGATCTTGAAAGCCTTCAACTCATGACTTCTACACATCAGCAAATTTCAATTAGTCTCAAAAGTGAATAGGCAAACTCTTTAAAAACCTTGTAGGGAAGTAAATATGTGGCACATGAGATAAGAAATGAAGTGCCAGAGCGGCGCCTGGATGGCTCCATTGGTTGAGTGACCAGCTCAGGTAATGATCTCTCCGTTTTTGAGTTCTAGCTCCGCATTGGGCTCGCTGCTATCCGCACAGAGCCCACTTGGAATCCTCTGTCCCCCTTTCTCTCTGCCCCTCCCCTGTTTGCTCGCTCTGTCTCTCTCTCTCTCTCTCTCTCTCTCTCTCTCTCTTCTCTCAAAAATAAACATTAAAAAAGAAAGAAAGTGCTGGAGCCAAAACTTACTCCTTGAAACATACTTAGTCCACTAAGCAGAACACAGTTTTAGAATACACCTCACTTTTATTCTTTATTAAGAAAAGATTGTATCTTTTAAAGAACAGGCCAGTACAGGCTCCTGGGTAGCTCAGTCGGTTAAGCAGCTGACTCTTGATTTCAGCTCATGTCGTGATCTCCTTGTTGTGAGATCAAGCCCTGCATTAGGCTCTGTGCTGATGGCAAAGAGCCTGCTTGGGATTCTCTCTCTCTCTCTCTCTCTCCGTGCCTCCCACTGTCTCTCTCTCGCTCACTCTCAAAATAAACTTAAAAAAATAAGAATAAATAATTAACATTAAAAAATATTATTTAAAGAAGAGGCCAAGATAAATGGAGTGCACTGTGAAATGAAAACCGTAGTAACTGAAGTAAAATTCAATAGTGCAGTAAAAAAGCAGATTTGACAATGCAAAAGAACAAATCATCAATACAGAAGATAAATGTGAGAAAAATTCAAAGTGATGGAATTCTTTAAGAAAAAATGAGTAGGAGAACATCAAGCTATAGGCATTGCTCAAGAGAAGACAGAGAAAATCAATTACAGGCAATAATTTAAATTATAATAAAACTTTCCTTAGTTCTGAAAACATCTGAGGTGCAGGTGGAAAACTGAGGGAATTCACTGGGATCCAGAAAAATTAAGCATAAATCAATTTCAAGATGTAATCTGGAAAAATTCGTAAATCTCAGAGATAAAGAACAAATACAGTCTCCAATAAGGAAAAAAAATTATTTATTAAAAAAAAAACACTTGTTGGAGTGCCTGGGTGGCTTAGTCAGTTAAGTGTCCAACTCTTGATTTCAGCTCAGGTCATTATCTCATGGTTCGTGGGGTTGAGCCCCAAGTCAGGCTCCATGGTGACAGTGTGGAGCCTGCTTGGGATTCTGTCTCCATCTCCCTCTGTTTCTCTCCTGTTCGCCTGCCCTCTCTCTTTGTCAAAATAAATAAATAAATAAACATTAAAAAAAAAACCACTTTTTTTTTTTTCAGATTCCTCCTTTGTAATAATCAAATGCAAAAGGAAGATGGAAAAGATTGACAGCACTCTGAGGAGGTAAATTGTAACCTTCCTTGGATGGTTTTATTCCCTCCAATCCTGAGTTCCTCCCAGCTCCTAAACCATTACTCAGAATCTCTTTCCTGAACTCCAGGTCAGCTTGTCTATCTACACAACCTATACCTACCTACACAACCTACGCAACCTACATAAAACACTATATGACATCCCCACAGATGCTTCACCTCCACATGTCCAAATTGCTGATAGCTAGAGCAGGAGTTCTGCACTCAGAGTGCTAGAGGGTTTCAGTTTTGCTGCTCCACTTACTACCTGCATGACCTTGGCCTCAGTTTCCTCACTCTTGAAGTGAAGATCATAATAGTACCTACCTCATAAGTTTGTTTTTTGTACAGAATAAGACAACATATGGGGCGCCTGGGTGGCGCAGTCAGTTAAGCGTCCGACTTCAGCTCAGGTCACGATCTCACGGTCCGTGAGTTCGAGCCCCGCATCAGGCTCTGGGCTGATGGCTCGGAGCCTGGAGCCTGTTTCCGATTCTGTGTCTCCCTCTCTCTCTGCCCCTCCCCCGTTCATGCTCTGTCTCTCTCTGTCCCAAAAATAAATAAACGTTGAAAAAAAAAATTAAAAAAAAAAAATAAATAAAAATAAAAAAAAAAGAATAAGACAACATATGTAAAGAGCCTGGCACATAGCAAGTACTCAATAAATGTTATCTTTTATTATTATCTGCTCCACCCAAACCTGTTCCTCCTCTTGTATCTGTGGATAGCATCACCACCTGGATACTCAAACTGGAATTTTGAGTATGATCCTTACCAACTCCTTACCATTTTCCCTTGTTGCCAACTCTCACCTCCCCCACTCCCTGCATTGAACCAGTCACAAACTCCTGTAAATTCTGTTTCTTTAACATTTCTGAAATCCTGGGGCAGCTGGCTGGCTCAGTTGGTGGAACATGCAACTCTTGATTTCAAGATTGTAAGTTTGAGCCCCATTTTGGGCATAAAGTTTACTTAAAAATAAAATCTTTAAAAAAGTTTTTAATTACAGTCCTAAAATCCTTGTTACTTGAAGTATGGTATCCAAACGAGCAGTGTCAGCATTGTGTGGGAGTTTGTTAGGAATGTGGCATCTCAGGCCCTCACCCAGACATACTGAATCCAGATCTGTATTTTAACAGGATCCCCAGGTGGTTTGTGTGCATATTAAACTTTGAAAAGCACTATTTATTTTTTATTGAGGTATAATCAACATATGACATTACATTACTTTCAGATGTACAATATAATGATTCAATATGTGTAAATATTGTGAAATGATCACCATAAGTCTAGCTAGCATCCGCCAATCACACAGAGTTACACAGTTTTGAAAAGCACTGTTTTAAACATATCTACTTCATCCCCACTGCCATTCTGCTACTGATCAACTCTCTCACCTAGAGGACCGCAGTAACCTTAATCCTTCTGCTTTCAGTGTGGCCCATCTCCAGTTGCTTCTCCTTGTACCCAGATCAATCTTCCCATAACAAATTTGACCATGTCTTTTCCCTTCTTAAAGCAATTCAGGGGCTCCCTATGACACTCTCTTGTCTTCTATTCATACCACATACCTATCTCTCGCCCTGTGACATGTTCTCTCTTCACTCTTCCAGCATTGGTGGACATTTTAAAGCCACCACACTATCATGGCCACTAATTTTTTCCAGAGAACTTCTCTTGCTTGGTTCCATGGGTGCTAAATAACCTTATGATTAGAGTTTGGCTTTACTTGTGGTTTTCAGCAGGGAAAGTTCACTAACCAGAGGACAGCCCTGTTTAGGTCCTTTGGCAATTACTATTTATCCTAAGATGGGAATTACATATACATCAGTCTCTGCTGAGTCAAGTTAGCATGAGTCAGGCCCAAAGGGAACAACCATCTAGCTACACTGACAGCAACAAATATTTGGAAACACAAAGCAGAGAACTAGGTTCTGGAACACTATGAGACCATGTGAAACCACTATCTAAGCATAAAACCCTGCTTAGATGGGCAACTGGCCACCTGGATGTCTTCCTTATTATCCTTCTAGAGTGGTGACAGTTCATAGATCTGTAAAATCTTCGAAAACAATGGACATCTTCTGTTTTTGCCTGCCCATCATTAAGTTCTCCTTCTGTAAGCAATAACCCCATTTTTCTTTGGCAAACTGACTGTTGTATGTTCTTAAGTGGTTTGGAGCACTGGCCCCACCCCCATGTCATAAGTAAGCATGTGACCCAGTCAGTGTCACAGACACTGGTTCAAAGGATGGGCATGTTACCTGATACAGGCCAATGAAACTTGGCCCAGACTTTTATAGGAACAATCAGAAAAAGAGTGCTCCCTTTCTGCTGGGGTTCTAGGGGAGTGAGTATGAGTTGGGGCAAAACATGCCATGATGTGAGAAATGCCCTCTGAGAATGAAGGCAGGATAGGGAAAGCAGAGTCCAGATATAGAGACAATTTCCTGATGACACATTTTGAGGCCGAAATCAGCTGAATCTGGACTTTACAGGTTCATGAGCCAATATATTCTCTTTTTTAGTAAAGTCAGTTTGAGGTAGGTTTCTGTCTCTTGAAACCACAAGAGTTTCTGACTAATACACTACCCAACTAACTCCCTTTTCTGCAAAAATTGCTCAGAATTGTATAATAAGCCACCAAGACATGAATCAGAAACTCATGAATGATTAAATGAGGGAAAAGAACTGGCAATAAGCCTTGAAACTAGCTAAAGATAGAGAGATAACTGAACAAAAACACCACTCAGTAGAGACTGTTTGATGCTGATAAGTTGAAATGATTGTTGTTGCTATGGTAACAAACAAAAAGCAAAAGAAAAAAGTGAGAAAAAGGATTTTTTAAAATTGGATTTTTAACCTTAGATGAATGCAGTGAAAAACCAGAAAGGAAGAAAGAGGGCAGAAAAAGCCAGGCATTAAGTCTTTGTTTTACATAAAATAAAGACAAAAGTTATTTTTCAAAATAGTATAATTTCATATGTTTTTTCATTGTAGGAAGCTTTATGTCTATTGTATAAACTATTACAAGAGAAAAAAGGGAAAATGTAATTCACGCAGCAAAAATCAAGAGCCTTGTACCAAGAAGTGTACCAGACACTTTGTCACGTTGTAAATGGAAAAGAAACAGCAAGGAATCATAAAAAATGACATCAAGGCAAAGAAAAGAAAAGAAAAATTAAATTATTGGGACTACACCAATAAAAAGCTTTTGCACAGCGAAGGAAACTATCAATAAAACAAAAAGGCATCCTACCTAGTGGGAGAAGATATTTACAAATGATATATCCAATAAGGAGTTAATATCCAAAATATAAGAACTTATATAACTCAACATCAATATAATAATAGTAATAATAATAATCTGATTTAAAAATGGGCAGAGGACGTGAACAAACATTTTTCTAAAGAAGACATACAGATGGCCAACAGACACATGAAAAGATACTCAACATCACTAATCATCAGGGAAATGCAAATCAAAACTACAATAAGATAATTACCTTACACCCATCAGAATGGCTAAAATATAGAACACAAGAAATAACAAGCATTGCCAAGGATGTAGAGAAAAAGGAAACTTTGTTGGGAATGCAAATTGGTGCAGCAATGATGGAAACAGTATAGAGGTTCTTCAAAAAATTAAAAAGAGGTGTGCCTACCTGGCTCAGTTGGTACAGCATGTGACTCCTGACCTTGAGGTTATGGGTTTGAGCCCCATGTTGGGTATAGAGATCACTTAAAAATAAAATCTTGGGCCACCTGTGTGGCTCAGTCAGTTAAGCATCCGACTCTTGATTTTGGCTTAGGTTATGATCTCATGTTTCGTGGGTTCAAGCCCTGCATTGGGCTTTGTGCTGACAGCATTGGAGCCTGGTTAGGATTCTCTGTCTCCCTCTCTCTGTCCCTCCCCTGCTTGCATAAATGCTCTCCCTCTTTCTCTCTAAAAAATAAATAAACATTTAAAAGTAGTAAAAATAAAATCTTTAGTAGCACCGGGGTGACTCAGTCAGTTGAGTGTCCAACTCTTGATGTTGTCTCAGGTCACGATCCCAAGGTTGTGGGATCGAGCCCTGCATTGGGATCTGTGCTGAGTATGGAGCCTGCTTAAGATTCTTTCTCTCTCTCTTTCTCTCTCTCTCTCTCTCTCTCTCTCTCTCTCTCTCTCTCTCCCTCTCTTGCCCTCTCCCCCACTCATACACACTCTCTCTAAAAAATTAAAAATTAAAAAAATCAATAAAATCAATAAATATTTTTAAAAATAAAGAGAGGGTACCTGGGTGGCTCAGTCAGTTAAGCGTCCGACTTTGGCTCGGGTCGTGATTTCATGGTTTGTGGGTTCGAGCCCTGTGTCTGTGCTGACAGCTCAGAGCCTGGGGCTGCTTCAGATTCTGTGTCTCGCTCTTTCTCTGCCCCTCTCCTGCTCATGCTGTCTCTCAAAAATAAGTAAACATTAAAAATGTTTTTTAATTAAAGAGAATTACCATATAGTTCAGTAATTCCACTACTGAGTATTTACCCAAAGAAAATGAAAACACTAATTTGAAAAGATACATGCACTCCTCTGTTTATTGCAGCATTATTTGCAATAACTAAGATATGGAACCTGAGTGTCCTTCCACAGATGAATGATTTAAAAAGATGTGGTATATATACAATGGAATATTCAGCCATAAAAATGAAAGAAAATTTATCATTTGTAGCAACATGATAGACCTAGAGGATATAATGCTAAGTGAAGTAAGTCAGTCACTCACATGTGGAATTTAAGAACCAAAACAAATGAATGAAGAAAGAAAAAAAGAGGCCAAAAAACAGACTCTTAAATACGGAGAACAAACTGGTGGTTACCAGAGGGGAGGGGGTTGGGGGGATGAGTGAGGTAGATACAGGGGATTAACAGTACATTTATCTTATTGAGCACTGAGAACTGTATAGAATTATTGAATAATTATATTGTACACCTGAAACTAATATAACAGTGTTAATTTTACTTGAATAAAAAAATTCTTTTAATTAAAAAAAAATTTTTAATGTTTATTTTTTGAGAGAGAGACAGAGTGTAAGTGAGGAAGGGGCAGAAAGAGAGGGAGACACAGAATCTGAAGCCGGCTCCAGGCTCTGAGCTGTCAGCACAGAACCTGATGTGGGACCTGAACTCACGAACCATGAGATCATGACCTGAGCCGAAGTCAGACAATTAACTGACTGAACCACCTAGGTGCCCCCAAAAGTTTTTAATTTTTTAAATCACTAAAGACAGAATTTTACCACAGAATGAAAAGAAAAAAAAAACATCAAAACACCAGAATATTAGATGATGGAAGTTAGACTAGTAACGAATAAGGCAAATGTAAATAAATAGGAAAAATGTAAATAGGAAAATCTCAGATCAGATCAAAAGACAAACTCTGAATATGTACTGTTGTTAAAAAAACAAGGTGCCAAAATATGCATATAGTATAAAAAGGCATTGTGAAACCAAATGTACCAAAAAACATTGCAATGTAAAACAGGAAACAAAAGTCTTTAGAAATACACGTAATAGAAACTCAGTTATAGTAAACTATATTACACACCATTATCAGACTATGATATATAAAATAAAAATAAATATTAATTCAACAACAGAATTAATAAGTCATAAAAAATACAGGTTGAATTCTACACCTGCATGAAATACAAAAAAGTATCCTACACTGGGCCACAAGAGGTTTTATAAATTCAGATAAGCAAATATTGTTCAGGTCAACCCTAAACAAATCCTCTGATCACAGCACAACTTAAATTTCAAAATCCCCAACCAGTGGGAAATTAACAAACCTTCTAATAAATAATGTTTCAGTGAGGGAAGAAATATGATCACAGTCACAGGGTCAAGAAAATTATGAAAATAAGATGGCTACTACTGAAATCTTGGAGGGCAGTCTCTTTAATATTAGGCTGAAGGCTGGGCTGGCCATTGGCAGCACTATTATATAACATCACTCTGGCCCAAATAGAGCAGCTATTTTTCATCTCCTTTTCCTTAAATTTCAGTGTCCTCTGCTTGCCAGATAGAAGCTTTAAGCTGTAGGTTCAGAAAACTTTGAATCAAACAGAGCCAGGATTAGGTTTGTGAGTTACCTAGGGTGCCATATTTAAGGAGGTAATCATTCCCAAGGTCAGCAGCAGCATCTGAGAGAGGGCACCTCCTTAAGTGTTGCATCCTGGGTGTCTCAATTGCCTCACCCCAGACCTGGCCCTACCAACCCAAATTGGTATAAACATTAAGGACTCGTACTTCCTCACCTAACAGGAATCCCACAGGTAAGATTCTTGCTTCTCTTCTCTGCCCTTTTCTAGCCTCTGCCCAATTCTGTGCATTGGCATCATCCTCAGGCAGACAGGGAGATGGCTGTAGCATTTCCAGACTGCATAAGGTGCTACACTATTCAAGGGCAGGAAGGAATTGTGTCTTTGGAGTCTCCTTCTTATGAGTGAGGAAACCACCTAGCCACTCAGTGGGCTTCTGCTCATGCCTCATTGACAGGTGGGGTCATGTGTCTGCCACACCTAATCATCATCAAGAAGAAAGAGGCCATGAGTGCCTTAGGCCAATCAAAGTTTCCCCTTGGAACCTAGGAGAAGGTGACTCTTCCCTAGTCACATGGGGAATGGTAGACACCCAATCAAATCAGGGCGGCAGCACTCAGAAAGAAAGAGGAGGGCACCTGGGTAGCTGAGTTGGTTAAGCATCTGGCAGCTCTTGATTTCTTCACTGGGGTCATGATGACAGTTTGTGGGATCGAGCCTTGCAACAGGCTCTGTGTTCACGACACTGAGCCTCTTTGGGATTCTCTTTCTCCCACATCTCTCTGCCCCTCCCCTGCTCCTAAGTGTGAGCACACTCTTTCTCTCTTTCTCAAAATAAATAAAAAATAAATTTAAAAAAAGATTAAAAAAAGAAGGAATAGATAGGCCACCAAAAGGGCTGTCACATGACATATTCCTCCCAGATAGCCATTATCTTCACCCAAGTCTCCCCGTCTAGCCCAAATCACACACACCAGTTCTACGTTCAAGCATACAGCCCCTCATTACAAATCTCTCCTTGAACTTCCCACCTGCCCACTATGTCTTTCCAGCTCACTCAAAAGCTTTCTCAGTTCCCCAAACCAAAAGTAAACACCTTCCTCAACCTCATTCTTTTTTTTTTTTTTTTTTTCATGAGAGAGAGAGACAGAGCACAAGTGGGGGAGGGTCAAAGAGAGAAGGAGACACAGAATCCAAAGTAGGCTCCAGGCTCTGAGCAAGCTGTCAGCACAGAGCCCGATGTGGGGCTTGAACCCACGAACCATGAGATCATGACCTGAGCCAAAGTCGGACTCTCAACCAACTGAGCCACCCAGGTGCTCCTCAACCTCATTCTTTACCACCCCTAACATCCAACTGATACCCAAATCCTCCTCATTGGACTGCCTAAATATTGCTTGTTTTTTTAAAACAAACTTTATTTTTTAGATTTACAGAAAAATTGCAAAGATAGTACAGAGTTCCCAATACCCCACACTGAGTTTCTCCTATTAGTAACTTCTTGTATTAGTATGGTACATTTGGTACAATGAACTAGTATTGATACACTGTTATTAACTAAAGTCCATAGTGTATTAAGATATCCTTAATTTTTACCTAAGGTCTTTTTTCTGTTCCAGGATCTCACATTACATTTATTCATTGTGTAGTTGTGATGGTTTCTCAGACTTTCCATGTTTTTGATGACCTTGACAGTTTTGAGGAGGTCAAGTATTTTGTAGACTATCCCGCAACTGGGATTTGCCTGATGTTTTTCTTATCATACCTGTGGCTATGTGCATTTTGGGGAGGAAGACCACAAGAGTTAAAGTGCCACTTTCTTTTTTTTTTTTCTTTTTTTTTTTTTTAAACTTTTTTTTAACGTTTATTTATTTTTGAGACAGAGAGAGAGACAGAGCGTGAATGGGGAAGGGGCAGAGAGAGAGGGAGACACAGAATCGGAAGCAGGCTCCAGGCTCTGAGCCATCAGCCCAGAGCCTGACGCGGGGCTCGAACTCATGGACCACGAGATCGTGACCTGAGCTGAAGTCGGACGCTTAACCGACTGAGCCACCCAGGCGCCCCTAAAGTGCCATTTTCATCACAATATCAAGGCTATATGCTACCAACATGACATCACTGTTGGTGTTTACTTTGATCACCTGGCTGAGTTAGTGTTTGTCAGATTTCTCCCCTATAAAGTGATTATTTTTTTCTCCCTTTCCCAGACTGTGCACTGGAAAGAAGTCACTATGCCCAGCTAATACTTAAGGAGTGGGGAGTTATGCTTCATCTCCTTGTAGATGGAATTTTTCTGCATGGGAGAGTCATCTCAACATTCTTTGACTTTTATAATTTGAAATAATTTCAAGCTTAGAAGTTACAAGAACAGTATAAGAATTTCCATATCCCCAGGGTGCCTGGGTAGCTCAGTTGGTTAAGTGTCCAACTTTGGCTCAGGTCATGATCTCACAGTTCATGAGTTTGAGCCCTGCATCAGGCTCTGTGATGACACCTCAGAGCCTGGAGCCTGCTTCGCAATTCTGTGTCTCCCTCTCTCTATGCACATCCCCCACTCACACTCTGACTCTCTCTCTCAAAAACAAATAAACGTTAAAAAAAAAAAAAAGAACTTCCATATCCCTTTTTTTCTCCTCTCTCCATATATATATATATATATATATATACATACATATATATAATTTATGCATATAATAATATATGTATATATTAATATAGAGATATAATTATACTTTAAACATTATATATAACATGTAATATATATAATTATTGCCATAGTTCTTTCATGGACCATTTGAGAGACAGTTAAAGAGTTGATGACCTCATCATCCCTAAATACCTCTGAGTGTATTTCCCCAAACAAGAAAGCTCCTACATAGCCACAGTACAATCATCTGAATCAGGAACTCAACGCCAATACGGGCATCCAGTCCTGACTCTATTCAGATTGTACCAACCAACATCTCTTATTTTTCTGGTCTAAGATTCAATTCAGGATCATAAGTTGCGTTTAGTTGTTATGCCTTTTTTGTTTTCAGTATATAACAGTTCCTTGGTCTTTCTCTACCATTCACGACCATGTGTTTTTGTTTTGTTTGTATGTTTAGGGAATATTTTTTAATTTTTTTATCTTTTAACATACAGCAAAATTGACTTTTAAAATATACAGCTCTATGGATTTTTAATACATATATAGATTTGTGTATCTACCACCACCATAAAGCTATGGAACCCTTCCATTAACCCCCTAATAAACTCACTTGTGCTATCCCTTTATAGTGAAACTCCCCCTTCCCTAACCCTCACAACCTACTGATCTATTTTCCTTCACTGTAGTTTCATCTTTTTGAGAATGCCATTTAAATGGAATCATAAAATATGTAACCTTTTCCAAATGATTTCTTTCATTTGGCATAATGCCTTTGAAATTCATCTAAATTGCTGTATCAATAGTTTGTTCATTTTGTAGTATTCCATCCCACTGTGTAGATGTACCGCTGTTTATTTATCTGCTCACCAGTTGAAGGACATTTTTTCCCCCTAGTTTTGTGTGATTATGAATAGAGCTACTATAAATACTTGTATATAGGTTTTTGTGTGAATATAAGTCTTCATTTCCTTGGAGTAAATGCACAACAGCGGAATTGCTGTGTCATATGGTAAGCGTATATTTAACTTTATAAGAAACTGCCAAATTGTTTTCCAGAATGACCATGTTTTACATTCCCACCAGCAATATATGAAAGTGCTAGTAACTATATTCTTGCCAGCACATGATATAGTCAATATTTTTTATTTTGCCTATTTTAATAGGTATATAGTAGTATATCTTATGTTTTATTCTGTAAGTTTTATAGTTTTACATTTCACATTTAGATCTATGGTCCATTTTGAGTTAAGTTTGGCATAATGTGTGAGGCTTATATTGAAGTTTTTTTGTTTGTGTTGTTTTTTGGGTTTGTTTGTTTGTTTTGCCTATGGAGGTTCAATTTTTCCAATACCATTGTGGAAAGGACTGTCCTTTTTCCACTAAATTGCCTTTGCAGCTTTGTCAAAAATCAATTGGCAAAAGGTAACACTAAAGAAGATAGCAGAGTAGGGAGTTTCAGGATTCCATCTATTTACAGAAACAATTAAAGTGGCAGAACTGCCTGAAGCAACTATTTTGGAACTGGAGTCTAACAGAACGCTTGGAGTAAAAAGGAGAGAGGTTGACAAGGAGGCTGGTAAATTTCAATTTCAGTTTTTCACGTGATAGCAGATGCCATGCCAATCCCTCATCCTGGTAGCAGGCAGCTGCAGGGACTGAGTCTGTATAACTGGCACAGTCTTTTGGACCCAAGGTGATCAACAACCACATAATCCCCCAAAAACTGTGATTGTGGGTTTTGATTGCTAATTGCTGCTTTTGATTGCTGAGAGGAGCTCAGAGGTTGGCCATTGTTTCAACCCCCACAGGCTGCCAACTGTGAGAGTATTTAAAGAGATAGGACCTACTTGGGGTGCCTGGGTGGTTCAGTTTGTTATGCATTCGACTTTTGATTTTGGCTCAGGTCATGATCTCATGGTTTGTGAGATTGAGCCCTGCATCTGGCTCTGTACTGACAGCGCGGTTTCTCTCTCTCCCTCTCTCTGCTTCTCCCCCGCTCACATGTGCGTGCTCTCACAAAAATAAATAAATGAACATTAAAAAAAAGAGAGAGAGAGAAATGGGACCTATTTATTTTTCCTCTTTTAGGAGCAAGACATTTATTGAAATTTCATCATATTATTAGCTGACCTTAGAAACAATGAAAGAGAAACTTCGGTGAATACCACAAGGAATACACACTTTGCAAAAATAGTTTGGAAAAGTCATAAAAGGATGGCTCCAGCCATCAACTAGAAAAACCAAAAAACTCTAAAGAGTAAGAGAATTAGATCTCCAGAATTACCACCAAACAGTACTCAGAATGACCAGTTCTAGATAAAAAGTTACAAAACATACAAAGAAACAGGAAAATGGCTCATTCACAGAAAAAAAGTAATTTGACAGAAATCATCCCAAAGGAAGTCCAAACATTGGAATTATAAGTCAAAGATTTTAATATTAAATTAAATTAAATATAAAAAGAGAGAAAGTATGAGCAGGGGAGAGGGCAGAGGGAGAGAGAGAATCTTAAGCAGGCTCCATGCTCAGTGTGTAGCCCGGCAGGGTGCCATCCATGACCCTGTGATCATGACTTAAGCCAAAACCAAGAGTCAGATGCTCAACTGACTGAGCCACCCAGATGCCCCTAAGTCCAAGATTTTATTAAACAATTTTTTTTCATGTTTATTTCTTTCTGAGAGAGAGAGAGAAAATGCACCAGTGGGGGAGGGGCAGAGAGAAAGGTGGACAGAGGATCTGAAGCAGGCTCCACGCTGACAGCAGAGAGCCCAATGCAGTGCTCAAACTCAGGAACTGTGAGGTCATGAACTAAGTTGGATGCTTAATCGACTGAGCCACCCAGGAACCCCTAAGTCAAAGATTTTATTTATTTATTTTTTTAATTTTTTTTTTCAACGTTTATTTATTTTTGGGACAGAGAGAGACAGAGCATGAACGGGGGAGGGGCAGAGAGAGAGGGAGACACAGAATCGGAAACAGGCTCCAGGCTCTGAGCCATCAGCCCAGAGCCTGACGCGGGGCTCGAACCCACGGACCGCGAGATCGTGACCTGGCTGAAGTCGGACGCTTAACCAACTGCGCCACCCAGGCGCCCCATAAATCAAAGATTTTAAATCAGCTGTCTTAAATATGTTCAATGAGCTAAAGGGAACCATGGAAAAGAACAAAAGGAAATTGGGAAAATTACATCTGAACAAAATGTCAATATCAATAAAGAGATAGAAATTATAAAAGTTGGCTCAGTTGGAAAAGCATGCAACTCTTGAACTCGGGGTTGTGAGTCTGAGCCCCATGCTGGGTGTACAGATTACTTAAAAAAATAAATAAACTTTAAAAAAATTATTAAAAAGTTTCCAAACAGAAATTCTGGAACTGTAAATTACAATGATTCAGGAACAGACTTGGGCAGGTGGAAGAAAGGATCAGTGAAAATGAGAAGACATTTGAAATTATCTAGTCTGAGAAACAGTAAGAAAAAAGAATGAAGAAACATAACAGGCTTAGAGACTTGTGGGATACCATCAAGCATACTAACATATGCATTATAGGAATTCAAGGAGGAAAATAGAAAGGGTCAGAAAAAATATTTGAGAGATAATTACTTAAAACTTCCCAAATCTGATGAAAGACATGAATATATACATCCAAGAAGCTCCATGAATTCCGAGCAGGGTAAATTCAAAGGGTTTCACACTGAGACACATTATAGTCAAACTGTGGAAACTCAAAGATTAAAAAACAAGAAAAAATTTTTTAAAAAACCCCCTTTTTTTTGAAAGCAGGAAGAAGTGATGCATCATGTACAAAAGTTTCTTAAAAGATTAATGGCTCATTTCTCATCAGAAATCATGCAGGCCAGAAGGCCATGGAAGGACAAATTTAAAACCTTGAATGAAAAATACTGTCAGCTAAGGGGCACCTGGAGTTAAGCATCCAACTACAGCTCTACAGCTCAGGTCATGATCTCACAGTTTGTAGACTTGAGCCCCGCGTCAGGCTCTGTGCTGACAGCTCGAAGCCTGGAGCCTCTTCAGATTCTGTGTCTCCCTCTCTATCTGCCCCGCCCCTGCTTGCGCTCTGTCTCTCTCTCAAAAATAAATAAACATTTAAAAAAAGAAAAGAAAAATACTGTCAGCTAAGAATTCTATATCCAGCAAAATTATCCTTAAAGAATAAGGAGAAATTGAGGTATTTCCAGATAAACAACAACTGAGGGAGTTCATTACCAGTAGACCTACCCTACAAGAAATGGTAGATGGGGTCCTTAAGGCTGAAATGAAAAGACATTAGATAGTTACTTGAAGACATATGAAAAAAAATTTAGAACACTAGTAAAAGTAATTTCATAAGCAAATATAAAAGCCAATATTGTACTTTTGCCCCGGCAGCAGAGAGCCCAATGTGGGACTTGAACTCATGGGCCATGGAATCATGACCTGAGCTGAAATCAGATGCTTAGCTGACTGAGCCACCCAGACCCTCCTAAATGAATAAACTTTTTTTTTTTTAAAGCACTTCAACAAACTAGGAATAGAAGAAACCTCAATATAATAAAAGCCATGTATTAACCCATGGCTACTTCATACTTAATGCTGAAAGACTAAAAGCTTTGTTTTTTCCTAAAATCAAAAACAATACCAGGATGTGAGCTTCCAACACTTCATTCAACATACTATTGGAAGTTTCTGGCCAGAGTTCTCGCAAGAAAAAGAAAAGGGGCACATGGGTAGCTCAGTTGGTTAAGCAACCCACCCCAGCTCAGGTCATGATCTCATGGTTCGTGGGTTCGAACCCCACATCGGGTTCTGTGCTGACAGTTAAGAGCCTGGAGACTGCTTTGGATTCTGTGTCTCCCTCTCTCTGTGCCCCTCCCCCACTCACACTCTTTCTTTCTCTCACTTTGAAAAATAAACATTTAAAAAGTTTGAAAAAAGAAAAAAAATAAAAAGCAATCCAAATTGAAAAGGAAAGAAGAAAATTATTTCTGTTTGCACATGGCATGATCTTATAAGTACAAGACCCTAAAGATTCTACAAAATACTGTTAGAACTGGGGTGCCTGGGTGGCTCAATTGGTTGAGCATCCAACTTTGGCTCAGGTCACAATCTCACAGTTTGTGGGTTGGGCCCCATGTTGGGCTCTGTATTGACAGTTCTTAGCCTGGCATGTACTTCAGATTCTGTGTGTGTGTGTGTGTGTGTGTGTGTGTGTGTGTGTGTGTGTGTGTGTCTCTCTCTGTCCCTCCCCTGCTGTGCTCTGTCTCTCTCTCAAAAATAAATAAAAAAATTTTTTAAATAAAAAAAAGAGTGTTCGAACCAATAAACAAATTGAGTACAGTTGCAGGATACAAAACCAACACACACAAATCAATTGCACATTTATACAAAAACAATGAATGATTCAAAAAGAAAATTAAGAAAACAATTCCATCTATAATAGCATCAGATAGTATAAAATACTTAGGAAAAACTTAACCAAGGAGACCAAAGGTTTGTATGCTGGAAACTATGAAACATTGCTGCAAGAAATTAAAGAAGACAAATAAGTGGAAAGACATCCTATGTTCGTGGATTGGAAGACAATATTGTTAAGATGTCATTGCTACCCAAAATGATATACTGATTCAACGCAATCCCCACCAAAATTCCAATGATGTCTTTTGCAGAAATAGATAAATCCATCCTAAAATTCATATGGAATTCCAAGGTACCTCAAATAGTCAAAACAATCTTGAAAATGAAAAAAATTGTATGACTCACACATCCTAATTTTTTTTTTTTTTTTTTTTTTTTTAGAGAGAGAGAGAGAGAGAGACAGTGCATGTATGATCAGGGAAGGAGCAGAGAAAAAGGGAGAGAGAGAGAAATTCACAAGCAGGCTCCATGCTCAACACAGAGCCCAACTAGGGGCTCAATCTCACAACTGTGAGATCTTGACCTGAGCTGAAATCAAGAGTCAGACGCTCAACCAACTGAGCCACCCAGGCACCCCCTTACACATCCTGATTTTAAAGCTTACTAAAGGGGCACCTGGGTGGCTCAGTCGTTTAACTGTCCAACTTTGGCTCAGGTCGTGATCTCTCAGTTCGTGAGTTAGAGCCTCACATCAGGCTCTGTGCTGTCAGCACGGAGCCTGCTTTGAATCCTCTGTCCCCCTCTCTCTTTGCCCTCCCCCACTCGTTCTCTCTCTCTCTGTCTAAATAAATAAATAAATAAACTTAAAAAAACTTATTACAAAGCTACAGTAATCAAAACAACATAAACACATACTGGCATAAAGACAGACATATACTGACATACAGACACACATAGCAGCTGCTTTAAAGTCTTTGTCAGACAATTCCAACATCTGTGTCATATCAGTGTTGACATCTATTGATTGTCTCTTGCCAGGTGAATTGAGATTTTCCTGGCTCTCTGTAGGCTGAGTAATACATGTTCATTGTTATAAAATCATTGGATTGTATCCATTTTGAATATTATGTCATGGGACTTTGTGTTCTGTCTAAATCCTATGAGAATGTTGATATTTTTGTTTAAATAGGCAATTAACTTGCTTGAATTCAGGCTGCAAGTTTTATCCAGTGTTCCATGGGTTGTGGTTTGGTGTCAGTTCCATTTGCAAAGCCTTTGAAGTGCTTTTCAGCTCTGTCTTCCAGATGTACCATCCAGTGGCCGGTTTGGAACCTGGGTGGTGTCTGTCCTAATTTACTTTTCAAAAGCTATGGTGTGCTGTTTAGAGTCAGACCCATATAGTTAATAAACAACTTTGCAATCTTCCTGGTCCTTTCTAGTTCCTTGGGGTTCCCCTTTGTGGTCTTCTGGCCAGAAAGGTATGGCTTTATTTCCCCCATTTTGCCACATTCTCCCATGACTGGTCCCATATCTGGAGCCAAGTATTGGAGGAGAGAGAGAGAGAGAGAGAGAGAGAGAGAGAGAGAGAGGCCCACCCTTTTGGGAATCACAGCCTCTCTGATCAGAGGTAAATGTTCTCCTCACTCAGAATTTTAGGCTTCCCAAGTGGCCCCCGTTGCCACTGCTGTTTCTGCTGCTGCCACCACCAGCACAAAATTGTTTAGGGGGTGAGAAAAGAAAGTGCAGAAAAAAGAAAAAAAGAAAAATGGGATCTTCCTGTATTTCTCTCTGTGTTTAGAGTCCCCCTTCCCACTCCTCTAGCCAGAGAAAATGAGCTCCTCCTGAAGCTCTCTCATTCATGCTATACGCATTTCCAGGTTTCAGACTGCATTGACTCTAAACTGGGGGATACTTGAGGGGGAAAAGGAGAAAATTCACTAGTCGTTCAGTAATACTTTGAATTCTGGCATTCTTCCCCAGTGTGCCCATTATTGTTTACTTTTTTGCTCCAGGTTTTTTTTTTTAATATTTATTATTTTTGAGAGAGAGAGAATGAGCGGGGGAGAAGCAGAGGGAGGGAGACACAGAATCTGAAGTAGGTTCCAGGCTCTGAGCTGTCAGCACAAAGCCCCACACAGGGCTCGAATTCACGAGCTGTGAGATCATGACCTGAGCTGAAGTCGGGCACTTAACCAACCGAGCCACCCAGGCACCCCTCTTTCCAAGTTTGATATCTGCATTCAGTGGGAGAGATAGGGTGGAGTGTGTTGATTCCCTCTCATCTGGCACATTTCATTCTGTAAGATGTCCTCAACCCAGGCATGCATTATGACTCTGGTTGGTCCTAGGCACTTTTGCATTTGTGGGTTCCTTCCTGCATAAAAAAGTTAAAATATACTTTATATTGCTTTGGTATAAAGATGAATATAATGCAGACTGGATTCATACTATTGACATTTTTCCTTCTGATTTCAAAATAAATTAAGATTAAAATATTTTTGTGAGTCTCTAAAAATATCATGGATAAATTGATGCTGTCTCAATCTGAGTCTGTTCAAAGTTTCCTTGAGACGGGCTCGAATTCACGAGCTGTGAGATCATGACCTGAGCTGAAGTCGGGCACTTAACCAACCGAGCCACCCAGGCACCCCTCTTTCCAAGTTTGATATCTGCATTCAGTGGGAGAGATAGGGTGGAGTGTGTTGATTCCCTCTCATCTGGCACATTTCATTCTGTAGGATGTCCTCAACCCAGGCATGCATTATGACTCTGGTTGGTCCTAGGCACTTTTGCATTTGTGGGTTCCTTCCTGCATAAAAAAGTTAAAATATACTTTATATTGCTTTGGTATAAAGATGAATATAATGCAGACTGGATTCATACTATTGACATTTTTCCTTCTGATTTCAAAATAAGATTAAAATATTTTTGTGAGTCTCTAAAAATATCATGGATAAATTGATGCTGTCTCAATCTGAGTCTGTTCAAAGTTTCCTTGAGACTAGCCCCAGGACATGTTAGAGTACTGCTGAAATGATACTGTGTTGTTCTCAGCATATCATGATGATGACTGGATCATCATGGGAACCTTGATCGGTCATAGGAACCATGGTTCCATTGTCAGATTGCTGTCTGCCAGGTTTCTCCTCCATAAAGCTACCATTTTCTTCTTTGTGCTGGATAAGTATTTTGTGAGGAGATATCTGAGACTATGCTAATTCTCCAGTTGTCTATATTTGCCTAATAAACTACCCCCAAATTTAGTGCCATTGCAAAGACCACTTTATCATGCTTATGGATTCTGTGGGTCAGGAATTCAGACAAGGCATGGTAGGTCTGGCTTATTTCTGCTCCTCCATGATCTGGGGCCTCAGCTGAAATGACTTGAACTGCTGGAAGTGTCTTAAATGGCTGCTGGCTGGAGGATCCACTTCCAAGATGGGCTGGGGTGACTGACAGGCTCACTGGAGATTATTGTCAGTGGAGCCACCAATGTGTGGCTTCTTGTTGTGGCTTGGGCTTTTCATAGTATGACTGTGCGGTTCTGAGAGGCAGCGTTCCAAGAAAGAGTGCTCTAAGAGACAAGGATAAAAGTTGCAGGGTTCTTCTGGTCTGGCCTTAGAATTTACAGTGTCATTCCTGCCATGTTCTGTTGGTTGTGAGTGAAAATGCTCCAGCCAGACTCAGGGAGAGGGAAACTATTCACTTCTTGATGGGGGGTGTGGCAGAAGAGCATGAAGGGTGGGAGATTTTGTTGACACCAATTTTAGTTTTGGGAAATACGCTCCATATTTTGCAATATTCTGTTCCTCATCAAACCTCGACCTACCATCATTATGATGGTTTCTCTATTTCCATCACTCCCTCTACTTTTATCAGTTGGCTTTGTACTGTAAGGAAGAGCTTTTCCTTCTCCTTAATCAATATGACTCATAGATTCCTAGGTTATTCAGTGGGTTGTAGTTGGTTATTATCATGTTTATTTATTTGTTTGTTTGTTTATTTATAAAGGTTTATTTCTTTTGTTTTGAGACAAGGAGAGTGTGAGTGGGGGAGGGGCAGAGAGAGTGGGAGAGACTCCCAAGCAGGCTCCAAGCTCAGCATGGAGCCCAAATCGGGGCTGGATCCCACAACTGTGAGATCATGACCTGAGTCTAAATCAAGAGTTGGATGCTCAACTGACTGAGCCACCCAGGTGCCCCCTCATCATTTTTATTTTGATGCTTTAATTGTCCCAGACTTGGTGGGTAGGAGCCCCTTACTGTCCTTTTGACATGTCACTATTCTTTGAATACTTTATTTTCCAGTTGCCCCACTGACACTGGAATCAACTATTTCTTCAAGGAGTCCTTTTCTTTTTAAAAAATTTTAAATGTTTATTTATTTTTGAGAGAGAGAGAGCATGAGCCAGAGAGGGGCAGAGAGAGAAGGGGACAGAGGATCCAAAGCAGGCTCTGCATTAACAGCCTGATGTGGGGCTTGAACTCACAAACTGTGAGATCATGACCTAAGCTGAAGTCAGACGCTTAACTGACTGAGCCACCCAGGCACCCCAAGGGAGTCCTAATTCGTTTTGGTGAAGGATAATGTTTAGAAATCAAGATCTGGGTGCCTGATGTGCTTGTTGCTATCTAGGCCTTCTCAGCGGGCAGTGCTAGGGAAAAAGTATGCACACACAAACATATGTATTTGTATATCTATCCATCTATACATGCATACACATACATAAACACACACATATATACATATACGTACATATGCATATACAAATATATGTGTATATTATACAATATATAATACATATTTTTGTATATATGTATATATATATATTTATATATACATATATATAATACATACACACGCATACAGTTCACCCTGATAGCTCCAGTTCTTCAGGCCTGCCCCCTTTCCACATTTGTAATTCTCCTCCAACAGTGAGAAAAACCTGGCTCCCATTATCCTCAATATATTTGTTCAATCCCCTTGTGTGTAACTGATTTTTCAACCATACCAGCTGCCTCCTTGGCTTCCAGCCATGTTGCCATCTCCAAGGGAAAGGTAGGGAGAGGGAGGGAGGAGAGGGAAGAGGAGGAGGGTTTCAAGCACTTTGCAAGCCAGCCTTCCTCTCCATCCCTACTTCCACTGCTTCAGTTGGTCCTGACCACTGTTGGCCTGGCCTCTCTGTGGCTAGTGGCCCTCAGTTTCTCCCTGCCTCAGCCTCTTCAGCCCATTCACTCTTTCTGGCTTCCAAGAGTTTCTTCCCTTTCTTTCTATTTTATGATTTTTTTAAATTACAAAAACATTTCACACTCATGTTTACTAATTCAAATAATGCAAAGCATGTAAAGCAAGGCATGAAGGTTTATAGCTACCCGCCTGCACTCCACCTCCAAGAGGTAACCAGACTTCTTTTCTGTGCTTATAAGAGCACACTCATGTTGGGGCACCTGGGTGGCTCAGTTGGTTAAGTGCCCGACTTAGGCTCATGTCATGGTCTCACAATTTGTGGGTTTGAGCCCCACATCGGGCTCTGTGCTGGCAGCTCAGAGCCTGGAGCCTGCTTCAGATTCTGTCTCTCTCTCTGCCCCTCCCCCTTCACACTCTCTCAAAAATGAATAAACGTTAAAAAAATGTTTAAAAGAGCACACTCATGCATATTTATACAGTTTTAAATATTGAAGTAGGATAGTTTGATATATTTTCATTGCTTGTTTTCTTCGTCTGAGCATAAGAAATCTTCCACAATCTTTTAAACTGACACATTGGAATCCATTAAAAGAATGTACAATAATTTATCCTTTTACCTACAGAGTATGTTTTTAAGGGTAACTTTTGAGGGTAACTATGTTTTTAAGGTATGTTTTAATTGGTGCCGGATGCCCTTCATAACCACTGCCCGTCTCCCTTGGAACCTGTTGGGCATCCGCAGGCAGGTTTTTGCCTGAGTTTGGTCAGGGGACGCTGGAATTTGGAAGAGGAAGAAGAATTGAGTTCTGGGTGTTTACTCCCTAGCTCCTTGACAGGGTTGCACCAGGCTGGCCCTTCTCCCCACAGCTCCTGCAGGGGGCGCTCTCCACACAGCTCCTCCTCTCGTCCCTCCAGGCCCAGAAAGGGCGACAGCCCCTGCTCTAGCTGGCGCCCCGCCGCCACTCTGTGCTTTCCGGTTTCCCCACAACTTTCCCACACTTTGGTAAATAATCCCTTTATCAAACTCAGATTGCCCTATTTACATGTGCAGTACGTTTGCACGCGGGGCAAGCACAGCATGGTCTCAAGGACCGTTTGCAAAGCGGTCACACACATCAACTCAGGCAGTTCCACCCACCACAGAGAGGTGGCTGAAATGTGAATGCAATTACTGCCCCGCCCCCACCCTCAGAGACAATTGAGGGCTTGTTACTACTGAAGAATAGAGAAACCTCCGTGCCGCACTGGAGGCCCCTAGTCCGCCAAGGATCTGCTCACACCACACCCTCTTCTCCTCCAGCCACACCGGGGTGGGGGTGGGAGCACAGGCCTCCTACTCTCCCACCCCTGCTGACTCTGTATTTATCTTCTAAATGAAGCAACCGGTCAGCTCTTGAGAGGAGAAATTTCGGTAAAGCATGTTTGAGAGTAATTACCAGCATACGCAGAATTCTAACAGATTTATTCTATTCTGACTCAGCCACATGGGTAGCTACACAGCGCGCTGTCTTTCTAACACACCACACCACACGCTATCCCGCAGTTTCCCTCGGCACAGCCACAGCAGGTGATGACCAGAGGTGGGGAGCCCGGTGCTGATTCTAGGAGAAGGCAACCTGAGTTCTGCTGCACACTGGCAATGACCTTGGGTTGGCTGCACTGAGCCTCTAGGCAGGGATGGCAAAGACCTTCAGGGCCTCAATTATAACTGAATGAGGCATGCACAGCGTCCCAAGCTCAGGACCCTCAGGAAGTGCTAACTCCCTCCCCAGCTCCTCAAGGGCTTGCTCACTCAGGTTCCTTTTGGCTCTCCTGGCCCTGTGGTCATCTCTCAGCACAGACCATGGTCTAACCACCACTGTACCCTTGGCCACTGGTCTACTGAATGGTATTGATCACCAACACCTGTGGCCACTTTACAACTCCACCCACAGCCCTGATGCCCACTCTTCCCTTCCAGGGAGGCCTGCCTTCTCAGCTTTCTCCATTCCCCCAACCACACTGCCCCTGGGGAACCCAGAGTCTGGCCTGAGCCTTTTTCTTTTTATCAAGGTGGCACCCCAGAGAAAGGGCCTCTGTCCCCGGATCCTGGAAAGTCTAGACCAGTGGGCTCAGGAAGCACTTGTGAAGAAATGAACTGTTTTGGTGTCTTGAAGTAATATTAAATATATATTTTTTCCAGGGCACCTGGGTGGCTTAGTCCGTTGAGTGTCCAACTCTTGATTTCGGCTCAGGTCATCATCTCACGGTTCATGGAATCGAGCCCTGTGTGGGATCAAGCTCCGAGTCAGGCTCTGCACTGTCAGTGCTTGGGATTCTCTTTCCCCCTCTCCCTATACTTCCCCCACTCTTGCTCAATCTCTCTCTGAAAATAAATTAAAAAATTTTTTTAAAAACCTTTTTTTCCTTCTGATCTTAAAAGTAAAACATTCATGGGGCACCTGAGTGACTCAGTTGGTTAAGCATCAGACTTCAGCTTAGGTCATGATCTCGTGGTTTGTGAGTTTGAGCCCCACATCGATCAGGCTCTGTGCTGACACCTCAGAGCCTGGAGCCTACTCCTAATTCTGGGTCTCTCTCTCTGACCCTCCCCCACTTGCACTCTGTCTCTCTCTCTGTCAAAAATAAATAAAGATTAAAAAAAATTTTTTTTAAGTAAAACATTCTTACCAAAAATTTGGAAAATACAAAAATAGTACTACAAAATCAAAATAGAAATCCAATCACCCAGAGGTAATTATGATTCCAATTGTGGTAGTTCCTTTGGGTCCTATTAATTAAGTAAGTAAGTAAGTAAGCTCTATGCCCAAAGCAGGGCTTGAACTCACAACCCAGAGATCAAGAGTTGCATGCTGTACTGACTGAGCTGTCCCTGGACCCTTTTCTATATGTGTGTAGAATATACACATTTCTTTGTATATTTATACAGTTATGTACATAGTTAGCACATACTTTCATATGCTTTGTATTTTGCTTTTGTCGTTTTACATTTTTCTCAAGAGTTTCTCCTAATTTTCATATTTTTCTAATTATTTAAATTTCCTTTTTTTTTCTTTCTGTTTAAGCCTCCTAAAATCCAGGAGCAGCATTTCAAATGCTGAGTAAGATTGCACCCTATGAACAACTCCAGCTGGTGGAGATCTAGGCTGTGTTCCATCATTGGCTACAGCAGCAGTGCCCTGGTAATTACATTACTCATTGTCCACGCCTACTTTTATACACAGTTATGCACCCAGACATCCAAGTGTTTGCTGTTGTCCCAGTTCAATCATTAATAGGGCCCTCGCTTACTCTCAGAGGTGTCACCTTGTGGATAATAGATTACATGGACCTCCTTACATGGCTCCCCTCAGAGCCACCAGAGGGGAGGAGGGGTTGGCAGGGTGGGGGGAGGTGGGTGGAGGTGGTTCCTGGGTTCTGCTGTGGGCACCAGGGTGGAGGATGGTGACACCAATCCCTAAGATGAGGTGGAGCTTGTGGAGAGTGTGGTGAGTTTTGGACACACTGAGTCAGAAGTATCCAGGAGACTTTCCAGGACAGTGTCTAGGAGCAGCCCAAGACCCAGTCCTTGCCCACCAGTGGTCACTCGGCGCAGGTGGGGTTCACTGGCAATCCTGTATTTGCTCTCCATGGATTGCTCAGCAGCTCAGTGGAAGGACACATGTGTTAGGGCACCAGTGAATGGGGGATGAGAAGGGACATCGAAGTTTCCAGCAATATATCATGACCTTCCCCTAAGCTTATCACACACAGGTCTCAGATGGTCAACACTGAAAGGCTTTGTTGTTATAAACTGTATGTCAGTCCAAAACAAGGGGGCACATGTTGACCCATCTCAGCTGGAGCTCTAGCTTGGTCAGATTTACTTTCCAACTTTGAACCTCTGCCTCTGTAACTCAGTGGCCCATTGGTGGGGAATCAATGATGGCCCACTCCCCTCATTGACAGAAGAAAGATCTGGTGCCCAGAGAGAAGAGCGACCCCTGCAGGTCGGGTGTGGGGGATGCATCCTAGAACTCCAGGGGTGAGGTGAAAAGAGTAACCACTGATTCCACCATCTAAATCAATCCTCACTGCAACCCTAGGAGGGATCTGTCATCATCCCGATTTGCAGGCGAGGAAACAGAGGCTCAGAGAAGTGATGTTCCCTTGGTTGCAGAGACTGGCAGAGGCTGGCTTTGAACCAGGTCTCTGCTTTCTGCCCCTCTGCTTGCCCCTCTTGCTTCCAGAGGGAGGCTCCCTCACCTGTCTGCCTTTGTTGATATTACAGAACTACCTGGTGAATTTTAGCCTTCATTCAGCAGAAGTGACAGCCTGTAACACCATCCTGGGGCCAGGCCTTGAGCCAAAGATACAAAGATGAAGAGAATACAGCTCCTGACTTAAGGATTGTATCTAATGGCAGAACTGCAAAGCAGCATCTCTGTTGCTCAGGTAAGAAAAAGAAATCCCCAGGAAGGGGAGTAACCTACCCAAGCCGTGTGGTCACTGAGGGGCGAGAACAGAACAAGGCAACAACTCTGTCCCCTGTTCCTTAAAAAAAAAAAGTCACCCAGGAACTCCTGGGTGGCCCAATGGGTTAAGCATCTGACTTTGGCTCAGGTCATGATCTCATGGTTGGTGGGTTTGAGCCCCACATCAGGCTCTGTGCTGACAGCTCGGAGCCCGGAGCCTGCTGAGGATTGTGTGTGTGTGTCTCTCTCTGCACCCCCACCCCCCAAATAAATAAACATTAAAAAATAATTTTAAAAAGTCACCCGTCAACACACACATAAGTTGCTCACCCTCTCGGGTAACCAAGGAAATGCAATCTGAAACCACAAGGAGATGCCATTTCATGTACCACTGACAAAAATTAAAAACTCTGATGGAAACAAGGAAGTGCTGGTGAGGATGTGGAACAGCGGACCCTCAGTGTATTGCCATCTGTATGGCACAAGCCCTTGTTGTGAGCCTTTTGGGTGGGTGAAGAGGCAGTGGCAGAGTGGCCTCCTGGCCACACGCCTGTGTAATCACATGGGCCACACCTGCCTTACTGCTCTACTGCCGCTGTGTTGAAATTCCTAATAATTTATCAAGGGGTCTGTGTTTTGATTTGCACTGGGTCCTGCAAATTCTGTGGCCAGTCCTACCCAATGGTTTCACTCCTGGGTATATGCCCTAGAGCAACTCTTGCATATGGGTACTAGGAGGCCCACTGAGAATGTTCATAGCAGCTGTTTCTGCAAAAGGCCAGAGACCCACACAGCATGGATGAAATCGGAGAAACAATGCTGAGTGACAAAAATGTGAAGAATGTGTACAGCAATGTCCCATTTTCATAAAAAGCCCAGATGAACAGTATAATGGTGTGTGGGGAGATATGCATATGTGGTAAATCTTTGACACTGATTCTCAAGGTGTTTATGTTGAATACTCCTTATTTTGAACAGGGAATGACCCACCTGGGCATGCTGCACTGTCAGGATCAGGCATGGAGAGATGGACAGCACGCGGTGGCCTGTGTGTGGCACCCTGGCTGAGCCCCGAGGCTGAGGATAGGCTGCCATTAAAGGGAATATCGCTGGCTGGGGCCCAGGCCTCCCAAATGTTAGCAGAAGCTGCCGAGAAACAGCTTCACGAAGTAAGGCCTCGGCTCACGGAGAACAAAATGCTGCAAACAGACATTAAATGTCCCATGTTGCATCATGTGTACGTACAACATGGACTCTAAGATTTATAGCTCTTGGATTTTATCTGTTTCATCTCCAGTGACTCTATATTGTTTTCGTCTCTCTGGGCAAAAAGGTGCCTTTCCTTTCAGGAGGTTTTCTTTTCTAAGCTGCAGTTCCAAACGTTTCTTACCTTGGTTATCTTGTTATATCTCTTTTTTTTCCCAAGTTTTGTCATGTTGTCATATTACTTTTATAATTTCAGGAAGGAACAGGGGATGGGGAGGAAGAGAGGGAAGAGAAGGGGCGGGGGGAGGTGGTCTCTGATGCCACAGCCATAATGACTAAGGGGCCTGCCTGGGATGGGCAGTGGGGCCACCACAGCCCCCTGCGCTGTGGCCAGAGCTGGCATTTGTCCCGGACTGTCTGCCCAGGTTGGAGCAATCCCAGGGCTGCTCTGAGGTTATACCCACCGCTTGGCCTTGGACATGCAGATGTCTGGGACTTCTTTGGCCCAAGTCCCCAGAAGCAGACCCAAGATGAAGTGTGGCTTTGAGTGTGAGCCTGACACCCTGACCTCGATTGGTTTAGCTTTCTCTGCCCCAGTCCAGCCTGGTGAGAATGGGAGGGCCATGTGGGACCAGAAGGAAGTAGCTAGGAGTTCTGGGACCCTCTAAGGGGAACTCTGGGGGCAAGGTAGTCATCAGCCCTCCTAGATGGCTTCCAGTTTCTGTCTCCCTGGCTCTGCTGGCTGTTGGACTTGCTTCTCCAGGTTGAGGCCTCTACCCGCTGGGCACAAGACCCAGTCTTGACCACCTTGCTCTCATCGTTCCTGGAGGCAGACAGTTGTCTGTGCCAGACTTGGTTTCTGGGTATAGGTCTGTCTCCCTGCTGGCAGAGAGCCTGGCTGATATCCCCAGCCCCTACCTGCCACCATGATGCCCTGGTCTGGCCGGTGAATGACACCCAGCTGCCCCAGAGGCCGTTCAATCCCTGCCTGCCTGGTGCCCAGTCCTTCAGGTCTCCCCCACAGGGAGACCTGAGCCACTACCCTGTGGCTCCAGAGAGGGTGCTATCCCAGGCCCCAAGCTCAGTGACAGTGGGGTGGGGGGTGGTGTAGAGCCACCATCTGGCTATAGCAATGAGATATAGAATCATGAAGCAATTTGTTTGTGAACAATCAAGACAGCATATACTTAAGAACGAGGTTCTGCTGGGCAGATTCTGCAGGGAGCTTCCAAGGAGGCGGAGGGGACCGGGCAGGGGGAAGACAGATGGATGAGTAGGTGGGGCTGGGGGGTGGGGCTCAGGGCCTGGTTGGGAGCCCCAGCCCCCTCTCAGTGACATGATTGAGACAGATAAAGCTGCCTCCCTTGCAATGAGGCTGGGAGCCGGAGGGGCACGGAAAGCTCTCAGGGTGATTTGGGAAGGGACTAGAAGCTAGTCTGGCAAGGCCTAAATGGGGACAAAGGCTCGGCATCCAAGGCCGGGCTGGAGGGGAGGAAGGGATACAGCAATCCAGCTAGTTGGCCCCAACTAACCCCAAAGCACAAGTGCCCCCTCACATTTTGGGGAGTTCAGGCAGCATTTTGGGGCCATGGCTCAGCAGTGGCTGCATGGAGGCATTTTGGAATGTTTTCCTATTCCTTGGGGGTCTGAGTTCAGCCAGGAGCACAAGAGACCTGGCAGATGCTGACCTGCTTTCTCCCTTCTGAGTGTTTTCACAGGGGGGTCCTCATCCTCAGTGTCCCTGGGCCACTTCAGGCATCTGGGGGCTCCCCAATCGTGTGAGGTCCCCTGTGAGGGGGGGGCGTGGGCTAGCAGGGCTTTCTCCTGAATTAGTCTGCTGGCTTTGTGGGGAGACTGGTAGATGGTCTCTCAGCACCCCAGCAGCTCCTAAACATACTCTGGACACTCAGGCACCAGCTGCTGAGAGGTGAGAAAAGAAGGCAGGACTCAGGTGACAGGGTTTCAAAACTCGTGGTTTATTGACACTTGAGCACAGTGACCCCTGGGAAGAGACTGTGTTTCTGGCCCTCTTCTCCTGGGACTTGCCCCTGCACACAGGGGAAATAGTAGTCCCATCTTGGAACAAGATGCGCCTTGCAGAGAACACCTCTCCCAGAAGCCCTGCTGAGATGCGCACAAATAAACCCTTGGCAAGGCTGGCATGGCATGTGAATGGCAAAGCTCGGCGCATTTGGCAAAGCTGTGGAGCCTCGGCGAAAAGCGTGGGCCTCCTGGGGCTGCCTCCTTTGGGCTACAGGCAGAATTAAACCAAAAACAGCTTATTTTGCACAGGCCCTTAAGGTGCCCATTTGGCTCTTGTCGGGGCCAGGCCTAGGAACTGCCAGAGCTGTGACCCAAGCCCTGGAACTACTGCTGAGGTGGCCAGACACCCAAGCCGGAACTCAGAACTGGCATTATAGGGGTAGGGACGAGGGCCATATGCTGGTTTCAAAGGGTAGGGGGAGACAGGACTGTGGCCAAAGGCTGGCTCAGGACCTCAGAGGGCCTGTGCTTCCCCAGTGAGGCCTGCCCCCATCACTGTCCCCAGTAAAGCACACCCCTTTCCTAGTCCTGGATGCTGAGGACAAGCTGGGTCAGGGAGGCCATGCATCTGCCTCTGGATTTCAGCAGGTTGGGAGCTTGACTAAAAGGCAAGGGAGACCCTGGCTGTGCCCTGCCCTTCAGCCTCACACCTGCAGAGGGAGGCAGCTGAGCCTGTCTGCCTCTCCTCCTCCTGCTGGCTTGGGATCAGCTCTACCTGTAAAAGCAGGGCTCCCTCTCTCCAGCTTCTGTGTTCCATATACGGCTGGCAACTGTAGCTCCATTCCTTTCCAACCCACTTAATTGTAAGAATAAACACTAATGATACTTAACCACCCCTCCCGCTAGCAGAGGGGGAGGGTTCCCTTAGCACTGGCAGCAGCTCTCCAGGATGTGCCAGGCTTGCCCTCGATGGGCCCCAAACCTCCAAAATTCCAAGATCTGCTGCACAGATTCTGTGCAACCCTGTGTCCTATAAAGGAGAAAAGGGGGCCCAAGGAGGCTCAATGACTTGCTCAGCTCATATAATGAGCTAGTGGCAAAGTGGGGATTTGAGAAGGGGACTGAGGCTTCTAGACTTGGGGTCCTGGCTAGAGGCCTTCTTGGGACTGTGGCCTGACAAGGAGGTGGGCCAGGACTTTCAGAGGCTGAAGATGCCCAGTGGCTCCCAGTCCTCCCTGGTCAAGAGGGAAGAGACCTCTATGCCTAGGTGCTTGCACAAAGCCAGCATCTGCGCAGTGGGAACAAGGGCTCCCTCCGCCTCAAGGCAAGGCTGAGCAGCACCAGATGGCAAGGGCCTCTCACAGACGAGAGGGGTGGGCACTGGGACGAGCCTGGAGAGATCTCCCGGTGGAGCCTTGAGTCTGGGCAGGAATCAGACCACCACGTGGGGAGTCCAGACTCCAAAGGTGAAACCCCACTCTTGATGGCAATCCCAGAATAAGATTAGCAAAGAAATGAGAGAAACAAGCCCACACCTCTTTCCTCTGTTAAGGTCATGCTCAGGGGCAGCCAGGCTGGTAGGGGCCACATGCCACCTCTTGCCGGCCCTGCGCTGGGAAGGGCCAAAGAGGGGGCTTCTGGCCCCCAGAAGGCAGCAGGGCCTTCAGATTAAGTGCGGCAATACCAGGTCATTGTTGGCTCCCACCAAACCTTCTCTGAACTGCGGTGACCACATTTAAGATACTTTTTCTGTCACGAGCCCTTGAGCATGGCACTGACCACATCATCTTGGCTTCTTCATCCCTGCGGTGAGAGTAGGGGTGAGTGCTGAGCCTGTGGGCGGCATCCCCCATTGCCCCCCTGCCTGCCCAGAGCTGGCTCCCACCCTCCCTGCTGCACAGCCCTCGGGCCTCAGGGGGGTGGCTCTTACCAAGTCTGCCCTTCCCCGGGCTGATGAGTGCCGCCAAGGCTCTCTCAGCTCCCACCTTCCTGGAGCCTTGCTACTGCAGGTGGATTCTGGCCTGGGGGACACAGTGCCAAGCTTCCTCCTGCTGCCCACCTCCCAGTGACATTCTCCACGAGCCTCCAAAGCCACCCACTGCTCTTCCCAGACCTGTAGGCCTGGGTCCTCCCACAGAGACCCCTCTCTGCCGGACTCTTCACCCAGCCCTGCCACTTCTAGCTCAACACACATGCTATATCTGCCTCACTGGATGTGAGTAGCCTGAGTCACCCAAGCTTCGTGGCTTCTGAGCCTCACCTGCCCAGGGCATGCTAGGGAACGTAGAGCTCTCCCCCAGGTGGTCAGGCTGTGGGCAAAGCAAGGTAACAGAGGGCGCCGCCATGGTGGGCAAGAAACAGGAGGAGGGGTTTGGGGAGCTGTGGGGCAGGTGGATGGACAGACTCCAAACAGAGCCAGAACCCCCCAGGCTGCCTCCAGACTTGCCAAGGCCTCGTAAGTGTGTTTCCCAAGGAAACCAATTCGATTACCAACACGAGACGTTCTAGGACATTCCAGTCAAATGAGAAGCCTGCTCATGGAGCTCAGTTCCTCAGCCTGGGGACCATCCAGAGACATGGGCAGCAGGACTGAGGTGCGTAGGGAGGCTGGGGGAGGTGCCATGGTCACCCTGAACTCCCAGAGCCCCTAGGTCTGGCCCAGGCTGTGCAGCATAGCTCATGCTCTTTCAGCTGCTTTGCTGACTGTCAGCAGCAAATCGCATCACAAAGGGGCAGAAAGGAGGTGGAGTGGGAAGAATTCTAGCTGAAATCATGCCACTATAACAAAATAAATCCTGCTCTTGTAAAAACTTAAACATGCCTAGTAGAATCCATCCCAGGCCCGGCGGTTCTAGCCTCACCTAAAGCTGTTTAAGGCACTTGAATGGCTTATTAACACCACCTGGAAAAGTGTTTGCTTCAATCCTGATTTAGGAAAAAAAATTCAGTAATACTGCAAAAGAAGTTTCTTCCAAAAAAAAAAAAAAAATCAATACTTAAGGTTTCCAAGAATAAAATAAATGCTAAGCTCTGCTTAAGTTACATGACACAACAGGTCACCTTGGCACTGACAAAACAAAGACAAAAACCTGAAATACTGCTTCTGAGTTTGACTGTCCTGGAAAAAAAAAAAAAAGACCACAAACTGAAGACACACACCTCGTCGTCATTCTGACCTTCCTCTCACTGGGTGTGTGCGGGACGGGAGGGAACCAGGGAGGCTGGGGGCTGTGAGCATTCACTGCAGACCAGGTCCCTGGTGCTCCGTTCTCCCCAATTTGGGAAGCTGGCTTGGGAGGCCAGGTGCGTCAGCGGAGACGAGCCTCCCAGTGGCGGCCAGTGAGGAGCAAGTGAGAAACCTGTGCTGGACACCCAGGTCGCACTTGGAAACGTCCGTGGCTCCTGGGTCTGCCTGGGGACTCATGCAGCATCCTGCTGCCCCATGCACATGCCCAGCATCTTTGGTCTGGCTGTGGTCCTCACCTGAGCCCCCTACCTGATGGGGCTGGGAGCAAGAGCTGCTCCACTTCTTGGGTCGTCTTTTCTTTGGTGAGGTCTCTTCCCTAGGCCTCCTTCAGAGAACAAGGCCATCCCACTGCCTGTCCGAGCAGGGCACATCCCCCACCACCCAGTCCAGTTCCACAGCCACCAGGATGGGCCAATGCAAGCAGCACGGGAGACTTGGGGCCCTGGGAAAGCACTGTGAGGGTGGCACCCACTGTCCACCATCACCTGTCGGGTCCTAAGGCATCTGAGGGGGAGGGTTACGGGGTAGGGGCAGGGAGCCTGCACCTCCTAGCATCTCTGTGGAGCATCGGTCCCTGGCTCTGTGAGGCCAGTGGGCACGTCTCCTACCCCCTGGGCCCTGCCCTTCAGCAGGTCTTGGGGGTCCCTGAGGAAGACCACCATGACTGTGATGTTATCGTGGGAGCCCCGCTCCCGGGCTGCAGCCACCAGCTCCTCAGCAACCTGCAGCCCGCTGCCCTGCTCCCTGACCAAGTGGCTCTGGACGAGGCCCGCGACCTCCTGGTGGGGGACGACATCGAAGAAGCCATCACAGGCCAGCAGCAGGTAGTCCTCAGAGCCTGTCAGCTCCCGGGAGGCTGAGTCGGCCTCTCCTGACACGTAGGGCTTCTGAAAGACGTCCCCTGGGCACAGGAGAGAAAGGCCTCCTGTTGCCAAGTCCAGCCAGGCCCGGGGCCTCACTGTGGCCACCCTCTTCCGACGCCCGTGTTCACCAGTGAAATTGGATAGTTTCATGTGGTGCTAAGGGCAATGTGGCAGACCTATTGGGTGCAGAGTTAGAACCCAGCCAGACCAGAGGTCAGCTCTACAAAACAGCCTTTTCACTTCCAGTGGAGCCGGGCCTGAGAGAGGGGATGACTGAGGCAAAGGACCTCACTTTTCCTCCCTTATACTCAGGTCTGCAGGTTCCCTTTCCCCCAGGTCCCTCTCCCTGAGGGCCCACATCCAATTCATTAGCAAGTCCTGGTGGCTTTACCTTTAAAGTGCGACTCGAAACCACCTCCCCCTCCTCACAAACTGCCCAGAACCACTGATCCCCCTCCTTCTGCTCCTGCCCAGGGGTGTGCACCAGACCACACCGCTGACACAGAACTGCCTAGGGTGTCCCCCTCCTTTTAAGGAGCTTCCACTTTTGGAGAAGCCCATCCTGCTGCTTCCGCACCCGGATGTGCCAGAGACCCAATAGGCAGCAGCAGCAGGGGGAAGGGCTATAAGGCAGGCACCGCAGGCGGCCTTAAGGATAGGATGGCGTCCGGAGGCTGGGAGGAGACATGTCACCTCGAGGGGGTTAGCAGGAATGGAGTGTTGCCTAGGTACTTGGGGGCAGCAGTGTGGCTGCGGAGCCCAGAGTGAGGCCCAGCAGCTGTAGGATGCTGAGAAAACAGGATTGTGGGGAGAGGGGGCTGCTTTTCTTTTTTTTTTAAAGATAGAAAAAGGAATCATCAGCATGAATGGGGGAGGGGAGGACAATCCTCATTTATGACCTTTCAGCACATATAGTAGTTAACCAAGGACCTCCTGGTAGGTTTTTCTGGGGAACTGTTTTAATGAGGAGATAATCACGTAAGGGTTAACTTCTGTGATTATTTGTGTGAGATAGAAGTTTCTAAGGTGTCTGCACCTGCACTCTCTCAATTTACCAGAGGCTCCTCAGTCTGATTCCACGGCCCCACAGACCACAGGTGCTTTATCAGCACAGGATGCTGCTGTCCCCAACAGCTATGTGAGCCCCTGGGCCTCACGCATGAGGCCTTTGTCTCCTGCCCCCTGTCTCCCATCTCCTTACCGATGGCTCTAGACACGGCCAGGGTCCCGTTGACTCTCCAGCAGTCCATGTGAGACACAAAGCCGCCCAGCGCTTCAATACGCTCCTTCTCATCCTGTGGGGGACAGCCAGAGTGGGGGCTGGGGTGCACCCGTGGGAAAGGGTGCCAGGTGCTGCTGCCTGAGTGGAGCTGAACTGGTTTCTTCTTTTTTAATGTTTATTTATTTTTGAGAGAGAGAGAGAGAGAGGGAGGGAGAGAGAGAGAGAGAGAGACAGAGCGCAAGCAGAGGAGAGAGGCAGAGAGAGAGGGAGACACAGAATCTGAAGCAGGCTCCAGGCTCCCAGCTGTCAGCACAGAACCCAATGTGGGGCTCGAAGCCAAGAACCGTGAAATGATAACCCGAGCCAAAGTCAGATGCTAAACTGACTGAGCCACCCAAGTGCCCTGAGCTGAGCTGGTTTCTAAGTGCTGGGGGCTGCAATTCTCAAACAACGCCCAGATGAGGCGTTAGTGGAACCGCAGGAAACCATGAATAACCTAGACGTCCTTCAGTTGCAGCAAGGGCTACCTCAGTTATAGGGTGAACACAGCCAGACCATCCATAGTCACCGACCCCCCGACCCTCCCCCCCCAGCTGTCTCACCTTTCACTTGGGAATACTTTCTTCCTTGCAAGCTGCTGGGACGAGCCCAAGCCTGTGCTACACGTGGCCACCTGGCAGGATTGGATGAAACCTGAACCAGGCCCCTCAGCTGTCCTCCTACCTTATCCTCTCCACCAGCCTGAACAGCTTCTCCAAGGTTGAGCCCAGAGCCAGTGGCCAAGTGGGTTCCCATCAACGGCCATTTCCCACTCGACCTGGAATACAAGGCTCTGCACAGCTGGGCCCCTGGGCCCCCACTTCCGTGAGGCTGCCCTGTCCAGCCATTTCCCCTCATGGCCCTCCGGCCTCCCTTCTGCCTCCTGACTGAGTGGTCTCGCTCACCTGCACATTGCCCAGGCAGTGGTCAGTTCCTCCTGGGCTCGGCTGGCACTGAGGTCAGCTGCAGAGGTATCGTGCCCTGCACTGCGCTTCAGCCACCCCTAGGCTCTCCTGCTGGGTTTCCCCTCTGCTGTGCTCCTCACCTCCCTACTTCTGACAGGATAGGCCCACTCTCCTGCCACATGCTCGCTCTCACACACGTCTCAGCTCTGTGAGCATGCAGCCCCCAGGCCCATGTCCCCGGTCCTGCCTGTCATCACAGGATATCCTACCCGCCCCTCCAGACTCTGCACTCACAGGGAACACCCCACCCTGTCCTCCCTGGCCCCCAGCGCCCCTGGCTAATGGCATCACCAACCTCTTAGAAGTGTAAGGCCCTTTCCCCATCCTCAAAAGCCTGGATTCTTCTCCATCCCTCCTGATGCTGCCTTGCCAGGCAGGTCTTCCTCCCCATAGCTGGACAGGTGACTGCAGCAGCCTCTTTTGTGACCCAGCTCTCACCTTGCCCTCTGGTGGTCTGACCATTCTAGAAGCTTCTAGTAATTCCTTGTGAAGTTCCTCCTGACACAGGAGCAGGAGCCCTCGGTCTCTCAGTGGCTGGTCCTGGCTAAACCTGCCCTTTCCTCCTGGACTCCACCCCTGGCCTGCTGGGGTCCCACCTGCCATCAGGATTGGGCTGTATGCCTCCTTCCTGCTCATTTCCCTCTTCCACATCTCCCAACACTTTGCCCAAGTACTGTGGCTTGCAGCTGCCCGTTAGTCTGAGAGGTGCTGGAAGGCTCATTGCCTCAGCAAAGTGTCCTGTGCACAGTAGGTGCTAACTGTTTGTTGGCCTGAACTGAATCCAGTGGCAGCAAGGCTCTGTCCAGACAGCAGCAGAACAAAGCAGAGTGCCATGCGGTCCCCACATGTGCCTCAGAGCCGGTTTCAGCAGCTGCCAGACCCTTATTGCCCTTCACTGTGGCTCACTAGGTTGTTACTAGTTTCCCACTCTCGTGACCAGTGTGATGGTGGTTATTTTTCGTGGGAGACCTTTGAGCCAGTCTTTGATGACTTCTCAAAGGGTGTGGGTGACAGGCTAAGCTTGGGATCACAGGGCTCATTAGCCGGGAGGGGCTGGCAGGGGCCAAGAGGGCCCTGGAATCTAGTCTCTGTAGCCATGTAGGGTGCAGATCAATGAAAGAACAGACACTTTGGCAGGCTTCTCCCATGCCGGCTGTGGTCCCAGCACCCCATGTGCACCAGGACACCCCATTCTTATCTCCTGGGAACCCCAGTTCACAGACAAGGCACTCAAGGCTTGGAAAGGGTGGAGCCAGGACTGAGCATGGCTGTCAGTCTGTGATCTTTGCTGTGGTGTCATTCTGCAGGGCTCATGTCTGCTGGGGAGACACTGCCAGAAAAGTCCTCACCGGGCTGCAGAGGAGGCACAGGACGCCAAGCTTGTAGGGATGAGGGTGGGCAGGAGCAGGCGAGGCACCCCGAGCAGAGGCTTGCAGCTAGTCCTCACTTAGGCAGCATTTCACCTGACTGCCCATCTCTGGGAAGAAGGGTCCACCAGGGAGCAGGTGCCGAATGCCCCAGTGCTGCAGTGGCAGTGGAGTGACACAGGACACCTGCCACTTCCCGGCGGTATGCTCTGGGCAAGTTACTTAACCTCTCTGAGCCTCAGTTCTCTCCTCTATATGACAGGGAGGGCGTATGTAGGAGGTTTAGCACAGACTGAGCTGCAGTGAGGCCAAGGAATGCTGTCATTCCTGGCTGTTTTGGTGATCACGGCCTGACACTCCCTTGCAGTGCTTTCCAAATCTAGAAGCCACAAAAGGACAGCTCCGTTCAGTTACATAAAAACCAACATGTCTACAAGGCAGAAGCCCATAAACAAAGACAAAGCAGGGGGCAACTTGCAAATCACCCTGCAGACAAGGAGCTGACCTCCCTGGTGTATAACAGATGCCTACAAATTGATAAGAAAAATAGCAACAGGTCAGGAGACAAATGGGCAAAGGACAAGAATGAAGGGTTCTCACAGAAGGCAACGTAAATGATCTTAAGTGTTTGAGAAGATGCTCGGCCTCATACTGTAAGAGAAATGCAAACTGAATAACCACTTTCCTTCCTCTCAGACTGGTCGGTGGGGCTATGGCCAGAGGACATACAGCCTGAGGAGGGCAGTGTGGCAAAAGTGCCAAGACTGTAAATGGGAGTGCCCTGACTCATCCCCCCATTCCTAGGAACCGTTCTCTTAACATACTTGACCCAGAACAATGCAACGCTATGCAAAGTCATCTAGTGCCGTGTGGACTTTAGCATGAAAAAGACTGAGGAAATCTCGGGGCGCCTGGGTGGCTCAGTCAGTTAAGCGTCCGACTTTGGCACGTGTCATGATCTCATGGCTCATGAGTTTGAGCCCCACATTGCACTCTGTGCTGACAGCTAGGAGCCTGGAGCCTGCTTCAGATTCTGTATCTCCCTCTCTCTGCCCCTCCCCTGCTCTCTCTCAAAGATAAATAAATGTTAAAAAAAAAAAAAAAAAGAAAAAAGAAAAAGACTGAAGAAATCTCAATGTCCATGCACAGGATGGCGGACAGATGGGGCTCTGCATAGCCCTATGGAAGGTGGGGGCGTTTTCTGTGCTGATGTGGAGGCCTGTACATGTGGGGAAAGCAGAGCAGGGACAGGGCTCCCGGGCATTTCCCAGTATGCAAACTCCCACCATCCTACAGAGACAGACAGACTGGACACCTTTGTGAGATGTGGTCCAAGGAAGAATGTCAGCCTTAGATCCAGATGAGGACCCTGAGGCTCAGACAGTTGAGTGACTTCAGGATCCCAGTGTAGCCTCTACCCAGTGAAGCCCCAAGCCTGCTTCCTTCTGACCTTGGCTTAGCATCACCTCCTCCCTGGAGCCCTCCACCCCCACAGCCCAGGTGGCCAGCCACCCCTTGCCCACATGCACAAAGTGCAGGACCCTGCACTTTGACCCCACGTCCTGGGCTGCCTCTCCTCTGCAGCTCTGGGCTCCATGTCACTGTGGTGAGAAGGGCTTACATGGGACTCTTGGCTATTAATGCCCCAACTTTAGGGAGGGGACCCCTCCGCCAACAGACAAATCCTGTTTGCCAACAGACAAACCCCTGGCCACTTGAATCAGGCAGAAGGACCCTCCCTCTGGAGGAACACCAGGATCTCCCTACGAAGACGGTGCAGGGCCCCTCTTGCTTCCTTGCCTACCTGACCATCCACTAACCCGAGCAGTCCAGCACGATCGGGGCCGGGGATGACCCAGGCATGGAGGGAGGGAGCCCCTTACCTGTCGCTCAGGTCTGTGCGGCTCCATCAGCTTCACCACCTGTCCCTGTTGCACCAGGATGACCTGGGAGTCCCCGAGCCAGGCAACGTGCAGGGTCTTTCCCGCAATGAAAGCGCACACACCCGTGGTGCCACTCTGCAGCCGCTGAAGGGAGAGAGGGCTGAGGGTGAGCCATGTGCTGGCACTGTGGGCCCAATCCTGTCCAGACTGAACGACTCCTGCAATAGTGCTCAGTCAGATAAAAGGAACAGACTCCAGAAGTACACAGGGCACAGTCAGTCTCCTAAGGGTTATGCTGCATGACAGGAGAGCACGTCCTGTGTGGTCCTGCTTATCTACAACTCTGGAAAACACAAGCTCTATCGTCTATTACGTCTGAAAGCAGAGTGGTTGTCTGGGGAGGGTGGGGTGACAAAGGCCGGGAAGAAATTCTTTGGGGGTGATGGGTACATCCGTTATTGTAGACAAACGCTAAAACCTATCCAATTGTACACTTTATTTTTATTGAACCAACTGTACACTGTATATTAGTAATATGTGCAATTTATTATGTGTCAATTTCATCCCAATTCAGCTATCTTAAATTAATAATACACTTAATTTAAATACTTGCTTCAGTGAATCGTTATTTTGGGAGGTGGCCCAGAGCTCCAGGGCCTTCCTCACCTCCCATAGGTGACAGTGACCAGGAGGTCTGAGGCATGTCAGCTTTGCACCAGGCTCCCACTTTGTAGTTTTAGATGCTGTATGGTTTTCTGTTAAGATGCAAAGTCTGGGGGCACCTGGGTGTCTCAGTCGGTTAAGCGTCCGACTTCAGCTCAGGTCACGATCTCACAGTCTGTGAGTTCGAGCCCCCTGTTGGGCTCTGGGCTGATGGCTCAGAGCCTGGAGCCTGCTTTCAGTTCTGTGTGTCCCTCTCTCTCTGCCCCTCCCCCATTCGTGCTCTGTCTCTCTCTGTCTCAAAAATAAATAAACGTTAAAAAAAAAAATTAAAAAAAAAAAAAAGATGCAAAGTCTGGGGGCTCCTGCGTGGCTCAGTCGGTTAAGTGTCCAATTTCTGCTCAGGTCATGAATTCACGGGCTGTGAGTTTGAGACCCACGTCAGGCTCTGTGCTGACAGCTCAGAGCCTAGAGCCTGCTTTGGATTCTGTGTCTCCCTCTCACTCTGCCCCTCCCCCACTCATGCTCTGTGTCTCTCTTTCTCAAAAATAAATAAGCATTAAAAAATTGGGGCGCCTGGGTGGCGCAGTCGGTTAAGTGTCCGACTTCAGCCAGGTCACGATCTCGCGGTCCGTGAGCTCGAGCCCCGCGTCAGGCTCTGGGCTGATGGCTCAGAGCCTGGAGCCTGTTTTCGATTCTGTGTCTCCCTCTCTCTGTGCCCCTCCCCCGTTCATGCTCTGTCTCTCTCTATCCCAAAAATAAATAAAAACGTTGAAAAAAAAAATTAAAAAAAAAAAAAAAACTAAAAAAAGGGGGCGCCTGGGTGGCTCAGTCGGTTGAACATCAGATTTCGGCTCAGGTCATGATCTCACGGTTCGTGAGTTTGAGCCCCACGTCAGGCTCTGTGCTGACAGCTTAGAGCTTGGAGCCTGCTTCAGATTCTGCGTCCCCCCCCAGCCTCTCTCTGCCCCAACCCTGCTTGTGCTCTCTCTCTTTCAAAAATGAATAAACATAAAAAAAATTTTTTTAAATAAAAAAAATAAACTAAAAAAAAAAAAAAGATGTAAAGTATGGCTTTGCTGATTTCCATTGAGGCCCGTGCTTAGAGTGTCTGAGGACAGTATACCCCCTTCTAAGTCTCCTTACGAGCCATGTCAACTGGGGCACATCCTTTAAGCTCTCTCAGCCTCAGTTTCTCCAAGTCTAAAATGGACAAAATTTTAGTAGCTACCTCATGGGGCTGCTAGGAGGGCCCACAGAATTTCTGCATTCTGCATGTAAGGTTCAGTGGGTGGTTAAGTTCACAGAGGAGGGGCTGGATGGCTTTTTTCAGAAACAAGTGCCTCACCCCTACACGGTTCTAATTCCCAAAGAAAGAATATACCCAGTGGACACCAGCAGCTTGCCAAGACTCTGCCTGGGTGAGCAAGGGAAGGTATTAATCATGGGCTTTATTTTTTGTATTTTCCTTTCTTTTTAATTTTTAAAAAATGTTTATTTTTGTGAGAGAGAGCGCACATGCGCACGCACGCGCACACACACACACACACACACACGCGGGGGAAGGGCAGAGACAGAGGGAGACCAAGGATCTGAAGCAGGCTCTTCAGGCTCTTTGGCTCCTGAGCCAAAGTTAGATGCTCAACAGACTGAGCCACCCAGGCACCCCATATTGTATTTTCTCATGCTTTGACAAACTGGGGTACTTGCTAATTCTAAAGAGTGCCTGTCCCAGGACAGGAAATGTCTTCCCCCAGGGATGCAACCTTCATGTACGAGCCAGCTGGTCTGAACCCACTTCCTCAACCATCTCCTCTGTTTATCCCATCAGGCTGCTTCCCCTGGCCTGGATGGCTGGGGACTGCCCCTGTCTGTAGTCCAGAGTCCATCAGGTTATTCAAAACATCCAAACTTGTGACTTGCCTGCTCTGCCTCATCCAGGCCCTTCTGTGAGGCCAGAGCAAAGGCTCCAGTCATGCTGTGCTCTCTCCCTCTGCCTCCCGACCAACCCTGGTGCCCCCCCCCCCCATGGCCTTGCATGGTGTGATGTCTCCTCTTGGGCACTGTAAATAATAAAACTCTTCTTCCAAGGCAGGTGTTTGTGCCTGTCACCTTGCCATCCCTGACTAAAAGAGAATCCTTGGCACATTTTAAAATAGACTGACCTTCCCTGTGAGGCCTGCACACCCACCAGTGGGGCCAGGCATGCAAGACCAGATGCATGCTTTATGCGGCTTTTATTCAAATGGAAAACAAGCCCCCTTTTACCATAAGAATGAAGTGATTTGATTGCCAACAGAGTTTAGTGAGGACCTTCTTTTTTTTTTTTTATAATTTTTAAAAATGTTTTATTTATATTTGAGAGAGAGAGAAACAGAGTGTGAGCAGGGGAGGGGCAGAGAGAGGGAGACACAGAATCTGAAGCAAGCTCCTGGCTCCCAGCTGTCAGCAGAGCCCAATGTGGAGCTCGAACTCAAGAACCATGAGATCCTGACCTGAGCAGAAGCTGGATGCCCAACCCAGGCGCCCCTAGTGAGGACCTTCTGACACCACCAATCGCTTTGATTTCCTTCCTTCGGCAAGGGCTGGGTCTCTCTGATGCTAATGGCTATTGGCCCCAAACTGCACATGAGGCCCATTCACTGGTTCTCACCTCTCGCTTGGCTTTCCAGAGGAACATCTCATCTGTGTGCCGGAAGGCTTCTCTGAGGGCTCCCGCGGGGTCTGTGGGCAGCTCCGGCCGGTGGGCCACGTTGGCGTGCACATGTACAGCAGCATACCTTGCAGCGTCCACCCCTCCATGGCCATCAAACACAGCAAAGTAGGCTCGGTCCACGGGGTCCTGGTAGGGAATGCAGTGGGAATCACACTGACTTCGCCCTGACCAAGGCTGTGACCTGGCCAGAGGCTTTGTCTGGGGGTAGAGTCCAGGTGCTGACTGGGGTGGGTCTGGAAGAATCAGCATGGACTCTGCCATCAGATAGGTCAACCTGACTCAAGCATTAGGAACTGGAAGATTTGGAAAAGGACAACTCTCTGGAGTTGGTTTCACCTTCTATACTGAGTTGCTGGAGCATAAAATGAAGTGCGATGTACCAGCGGCTCCCAGTGCTGGAGATAGAGCAGAGCCCAGTAACTGTGAGTCTGGGGCAAATGAGAGAATCCTGGGGCCTCCCCTTATAACAGATTTGGGCAGACCATTCCCCTTCCTCAGTCCCTTACCTGGGAAAGCAAGGTGGCCACGGTTGGTCTGGCCCAGAAGCCAGACGATGGGACAATGAATAGGACTGATGGGACGATGAATTGGGTCTCTCAGACCTCCTGGGAAGTGCTCTGCCTCACCTAGCACCTTGGCCTTCAGATGACAGCTATAGCCGTTACTCCTGCTTCGGCTCTGGCTAGCAGCTCTGATGGGAACCCCAGGTGGCCCCCACCCCCTGCACAAGGCCTCCTAGGCTGTTCTGCTTGGGGGCCAGGAGGTGGAAGACTAGAGGTGGAGCACTCACAGACAGGCCAAAGAGCTGGTTGAAGGCAGGAAGGCACACGTGCCGGTCCTCCATTTTGCGGCGAGTATTCCGGATGGCATGGATGGAGACCAGCCACTGCCGCTGAGGAACCTGGGCACTCGAGGGCACCTGCTTCTGCCACTGGCTGCATACTTCCCAGAGCTGGTTAAAGAAACTTCGCGCCAGGCCCTTGGCATCCAGCACTGATGGGTATAACAGAAGACTATTAGGGAAGCACCAACCAGACCAGCTGGGCTCCACTCGCTCTCCCTGCCACCCCTTCCCTGTGGCCCCTTTGGCTCAGCAGACAGCCCCCACCACAGGCTTGCACAGGCCCCATAAGCCCATGAACCCCTGGAGCATTCCGGCCTAGTAACAGGCACACCAGCCTAGTAAACTATGTGTGACAGCCTGTGTCATCAGCAGTGAGCAGTGTCTGGTTTGGCAATATGCACAGGAAGGAACCTCCTGTCCCACAGTGACCAACTCCACTCATGGGAGCCCACCCCAAGGAAATAGCCGGAGATGCAAGGACAATTTAAGGATGAAGTAAAGAATCATTTACAATTGCGTGTTAATTAGAAACACTATGTATCCAGTGACAGAATAAATTACATTCTATTCTCTTGATGAAGAATTAAGCTGCTATTAATCATGATTTTCACAACTAAACATGCAATTGCCACATGGCCCAGCCACCGCAGCCCTGTGCTTTTATCCCAGAGAAATTAAAGCTATGCTCACAGAAAAACCTGTGAGCCCCAGTCAGTGTTCCCAGCAGCTTCACCTGTAATAGGCGAAAACTGGAAATGGCCCAGATGTTTTTCACCATGTGAGTGGGTAAATTTCAGGACATCATGCCATGGGATACTGCTCGCAGCAGGAAAGAAAGGAAGGAGCTATTGGCAGGTCACAGAAACCCGGATGGATCTCCAGAGAAGTATGTGGAGTGAAAAAAAGCCTATCCCCAAACTTACGTATCCTATGATTCCATTCATAGGCATTCTTGAAATGACAAAATTATAGAAATAGAGATTAATGGTTGTCAGGACTAGGGACAGGGCATGGGGTATTAGGGTGGCCATAAAGGGTAATGTGGGATCCTCATAGGATGAAACTGTTCTGTATCTTGGCTATGTCAAGATCTTGGTCGTGATACTTAAATATAGTTTTTCAAGATGTTACCATTGTGGAGGGACTGGGTAAAGGATGCACGGAATCCCTCTGTGTTCTTTTTTTTTTTTTCTTTTAATAATGATGGCTTGATGGTTATTCTTTTATTTATTTTGAGAGAGAGAGAGAGTGTGAGTGAGCACAAGCCGGGGAGGGACAGAGAGGGAAGGAAAGAGAGGATCCTAGGTAGGCTCTGTGTTGACAGCGCAGAGCCTAATGCAGGGCTCGAACCTACGAATAGTGAGATCATGACCTGAGCCAAAATCTAGAGTTGGATGCTTAACTGACTGAGCCACCCAGGCGATTCCCTCTGTATTATTTCTTACAACTGCATGTGAGGCTACGGTTATCTCAAAATAAAGTTTAATGGAAAATAATTACAGTGTAAAACAAAAATGGCCTTTTAGAGTGTGTGAGCACGTAAAATGCTTATGTCATGATATTAAGGAAATGAGAAAAAGAGAACAGAAAATCCCACATACAGTTTGATTGTGAGGACATGAAAAAGCCTTTAGCTGCTTGGACTCGGAAAATAAAATGCAGGAAAGGCATACAATCAAAATGTCAGCAGTGGTTGTCTGCAGGTGGTAGCTCTGCCTGTGAGGCTTTTTTCTTAAGAATGCTTTCTTAGTGCCTTTTCAATTTTCCATGACAAGTGTTAGCCCTAGTAATCGTTTCAAAATATGCCCATAAATTCATTGATGCTTTGATTGGGAGCCCGGTTTCCTTTCCCTCAAGCATGGGCCTTAGTGACCTGCTCCTAGTAAACAGAATAAAATGGAAGTGACCATGACAGCTTCCTAAGAGACACTGTGGCTCCCACCTTGCATGCTCTCCCTCTCCCTGTCTGTCTGTGTCTCTCTCTCTCTCTGTGTCCTGGTGAATCACTGGCCCTGAGGGAAGCCGGCTGCCATACTGTGAGGATCCTCAAGAAGCCCTGTGGAGGGTCCACATGGTAAGGAACTGAGGCCTCCTGCCAATAGCCAAGTGACTGAACCACCTTGGAAATGGAACTTCTGCCCCCACTGGTTGTAAGCTCGTGACCACGATCTCCTGAGAGACCCTGGGCCAGAACCACCAGCTCAGCTGCTCCCAAATTCCAGACCCACAGAAACTATGGGATAATAAATGTTTAAGCCACTAAATTTTGGGAGAATTTGTTATGCAGCAACAGGTAACAGCTTCTACAACATGGCTTAAAAAAAAGTGGGGGCGGAGGCTCAGTGGCTGACTTGGTTGGGTGCTCGACTTGGTTCAGGTCATGATCTCATGGTTCATGGGACTGAGCCCCTTGTTGGGCTCTTCCCTCACAACGCAGGGATTATATCTCTGCCCCTCCTGCTCTCTCTCTCTCAAGGTAAATAAATAAACATTTAAAAAAATCCTATCTAAACCTGTTTTCTAAAGAAAAGATTAACAAGGAACAGGTCCCAAGGAAACCTCAGGTGACATGCCTCAGAGACTGTTCATTTCCACATGTAAAGCCCTCCTGGGACTCCTGCTGGCCCAGGTACATGCAGCAGGTACAGGTGAGTCAGAGCCAGTCACCTAGGAGGGGGGGGTTTGAGGGCAGACTGAGGAGTGTCGCAGGTCACACGTATAGGACTTGGGGTGTTGGAGAAGAGCTCCTGCCCAAAGGCAGTGGCTATAGAAGAAAAAGAGAGGCAGAGACAAGGTGGGGGGGCAGAGAGGGTCTGAGAGCACAAGAGGCTACGGGAAGACACATCTGAGGGAATCCATGCACCAAGGCAGGGGTGTCTAGAACTGGCCACTGCCACCATACCCAGGACACAAGGGCCATTCAGGTGTCTGGCAAGAAACGGGAGACCATCAGGACTGGACTGAGGGGCTGTGGGTACAGGAAGGCTCAGCTCAGGGAAGACAGGTCCACATGCACTTGGCCCAGTGAACCCCCTGCCAACAAGTCAGGACCGTCATTCAGCTGGACTGCCCAGCGCCGCCTCCCCCAGTCTCCTCCTTCTCTCCTCTGCAGATGGCTATGCTCGTATGACTACCTGAGCTGTTGGGCTCCTTTCTTCCCCCTCTGGGCTCTGCTTTTATTAGGCCTGAGACACCCAGGGAGGCACAGGGCACCGTGTACCCTCTTGCCTTAGGTTGTCCTACCACTTCCGTCAGCGTGTTTGAACTTGAATCTCAGCTTAAGCAAAGGCAATTACCACTGACAATGATAAGCAATGGATAAGTAATGGGAGGTTCGGCTGGCTCACAGACTCCTGATGCCACTGGCAGGAGATGCCTGCTTGTCTGGCTGAGGGCCTCATCCAGGCGCCCATAGGACCTGCTCACTGGGGAGGGGCTGACTGGCGTTCCCACCTGACACAGCTACAGAGGTCTTAATCATATCTCTGTCCTTGAGCAGTGATGCTTATAACACCTGCCATGATGCCAATTTTGCATGAATGGCTTCGAAATGATAGACTTAACTATGTTCTGCTCCAGTGACAGGGATAGCTGATCAAGACCACAGGCCCAGGCCTGCGTGGAGGGTGGGGGCAGTCTGTGATTTCCTCCTACATGGGCCCCTCCCTTCTTCACTGGCCTGCGGGAACCCCCAGGTGTAGGGCGCTGCGGGTGCCAGCCACCGCCTGGGGCCTTCCTGCCAGCAGGTGGCGCTGGTTTCCTGCCGGGACTCTTGGGTGGGGCACTCCCTTTGTGGGGCTGTGTGCCTGCAGGCTTTGCAGAGGACAATGGCTGCCTGTCACTGTGGGCCTCGGTCTCCCGCAGCTCCCAGGCAGGAATGCGAGGCAATGCTGGGATGGAACGTGGGCAGGGAGCCAGGGAAAAGGCAGGGCACACGGCTGAGGAGGGCTTGGCACCTGCTGAAGCGAGAGGCCGCATGGTTTTCCTCTTTCTCCCCGGCCTGTTCTTGGTTTGTCCTCAATGCTCGTGCTAATGCTAAGCTTAAAGTAACATAGATAATAAATACGTGACCTGATGGAAGTAATTATATGCAATATATAAAGAGACAGAATCAGCAAATTGTACAGTAGTCTCCCGCTCCCATCTGCTTGCCTTCCGCGGTCTCAGTACAGGCAGTCAACTGTGGTCTGGAAGATGATCCTCCTCCTGATGTATCGTCAGAAGGTCGACAGTGACCTAACGCTACCCTGTAATGCCAGGTCATTCACCTACTTCATCTCATCATGTAGGCATTTAATTATCTCACACCAACACCAAGAAGGCGAGTATAGTACAGTAAGATATTCAGAGAAAGACCACACTCATACCACTTTTATGACAGCATATCGTTATAACTGAGTATCAGCTATTGTTGTTAATCTCTTACTGTGCTTAGTTTATAAATTCAAGTGCTCATAGGTATGTGTGTATAGGAAAAAATGCAGAATGTATAGGGTTTGGTACCATTTGCGGTTTCGGGCCTCCCCTGGCGGTCTTGGAATATATCCCCCTTGGGTGAGAGGGGGGATCCTACTGTATTAGGAAAGTGAAAGAAAGACATGCAAAATAAGAGCCCTGACTGTTTCTGGGTTCCTCAGGCTGGGCGGTGTGGCTTGGGGCCCACCCTGCTAGCCAGTCTCCCAGAAGGAGGCAGACAAACAAGCCCCATCGGCCCATCCCCAAGCCAGCTTTCAGACACTGCAGAGTCTCCACCTGACTGGGTCCTGAGTTGGATCGGCCCAGGCAACGGGCCCAAGCTCTGGCATTTTCTACCAGCTGGACCCTGAGGCCGCCCCCAGCAATGGCTCACGTCACCCTCCTGACTCCCACGCCACCCTGGGGCAATGTCAGCTGAGGCAGAAGAGCAAGTGGGTGGCTGAGTTACCACCTCAGTCTCCTCCCATGTAAAACGGGAAAAGCGTTATTCATCTCCTGAGCTGTTCTGAAGCTCAGCTGCCCTCCCTCTGCTGACCTTGTGCTGGTGTGTTTTCTCTGCACTTCCATTCTGCCACACTGTCATGAACACATGTGGCCAGCGCTGCCCTTTTGTGGCCCTCAGCCACATGCTGCCTGAGACCACCCCTCTAGCAGCAAAATAGGAAAGGCTGTGGAGCCCAGGTGAGCCCTGACATCTCCCAAACTGGCACTCCCCTGAGGCCTGTCCCTTGTCTGGCTGGTGAGTCTGTCATGGGCTAAGCCTCCAGGCCAGGGAGGGAAGAGAACTCACGGGTCACAGGGGCCTTCTCTTCCTCGTTGTCATCTTCCTCCTCCTCCTCCTCCTCCTCCTCCTCCTGTCTGGGCAATTTCCTGAATTCACAAAGGTCCATCTGCAGCAGCTGGGAAACCGCCTCGTGGGCCAGGCATGAAGCAAGTGGTGGGGGAGCATTCCTGGGGACAGGAACAAGAAGTGAAGTGGGGCTGGCACTTCAGCAGAAGCTAATACCCCAGTGCCTACCCGACTGTTCCAGATGAGAGACCTCCTTTCCACTCAGGGGGCCCTGCCGGAGGTAGTGATAACTGCTCGCACCACAGTGTGCAGCCGCAAGGAGCAGGTCAGCCTCCGGGCCTCAAGGAGCTGGATGGGACATCCACTCAATGCCATTCATCAGGTCCCAAGCTACACCAAACATGGGTAGGGCTGGTGGGGAAGAGATGTGTCTGCTGGCCCCCGTGACCGGGCCGGACAACTGCCCAATATCCAGACTGTTGACAGCTCATGGTCACCAATACCACCTGGGGACCTCTAGGGTTTCGAGTCTTATGGGTTGAATTGTGTCCCCCCAAATTCATATGTTGAAGTTCTAACTACCAATGCCTCAGAATGTGAGCTTATTTAGAAACAGATGCAATTAAGTCACACTGGAGTAGGGTGGGTCCCTAATCCAGTAACATACAGGAAATTCAGACACAGATGCACACAGGAAGAACTCTATGCGGAGATGAAGGCAGAGGCTGGGGTAATGAGCCAGAAATCACCAGAAGGAACCAGCCCTGCTGATACCCTGATCTTGGACTACAGCTTCCAGAACTCTGAGACAACACATTTTTTGTGTTTAAATTGCTTGGCCTGTGGTGCTTCTCATACCATGTCCATGGAAAGCCTTCCATGGCTCCCCCATGTGTAGGGGTCAATCCCCTTGGTGTCCCTATACCTCTAGATGCATCCTGACCCCAGAATCTGCCTCCCCACCAGTGGGAGCCCTTCACAGGCCAGAGGATGTGTGCTCATCCTTGTGTGTCTGTTCTTGAGGGCTGGGGGGCAACGCCCAGGGTAGCCAGCAATTCTCTGCTGGGCAGATGCAACTGGCTTTCCCCTAAGGGCAACCACTTCCCAACAGCCAGACAAATGGGTCACTTCTCTTTGGGGGCTGGGTGTCCGTGGTGTGTCTATAGATGGTCTTAGGAATCTACTGGGATGAATTTGTGATTTAAAAGGAGAAGGTGACTCAGGGGAGAAGCTTCTGGAACTGCCTTTAGAAAACAACCAGCCAAGACATGAGAAATGAGTTCCTCTGCTGTTTGGGGATTTCCTGCTAACTACTGGTTTTCCTTGTTCAAGCAGGGAGAAGGGGCGTTGCTCCCGGGGAGGTGGTGCTGTGACTTCCTGCAGGCCTGCAGAGGCCACCAGGGTCAGGGAAGCAGCTTCCAGCAGTGGTGACTCAGACAATGCTTGGCCTCAGGCCACAGGCCTCACTGCCTGGATGCACTGTCCACCCCCATTCAGGGGTCATCTGCCCGTGCACCCTCCAGGCCCATGGGCCCTGTAGCAGTCAGAGCTCCTAAAGATTCCAGAAGGTGCTACAATGAACAGAAGGTGTGTGCAAGACCTAGGTACCCAAGAAATGCTCTAGTCTCACTTGCCTGCCTCAGGATTTTCAAGTTTGCAGTCTAGTAGCAAAGACAGAAATGCAGATGAATAATTATAGTGTAAGGTACAAACTGCTTGGGGACCTGAGACAGGATACAGACCCGCTAACAAGGGGGAAGACAGGATATAAATCATTGCACCCTTGAACTTGGTGATCTGACTTCCTAACAGTCTCATGAATGACACCATTTACAATCTGGAAAAATGCCATGTGCCACTATGCTTAGAGCCCCTTACACCCAGGGGCCTGCACACCAGTGACAGGAACAGGAAACAGACGGACAGGAGCCCACCAGGAAGCTGCCAGGAACGTGCTGTGGGGTGTTCCTGACAGACACAGTGTAGACAACACGTGACCACATGTGTGACTATCGGGTCTACACAGGGAAGAAATACTAGAAAAGGATGAAAATAACTGAAGATAAATCCCTTAAGATGACTGGAAAATACATGCCTTTACAATATTACGTTTTTGTTTTAAGTAGGTTTCGCGGAGCCCAACGCTGGGGCTTGAACTCATAACCCTGAGAGCAAGGCCTGACCTGACATCAAGAGTCGGATGCTTAACCGACTGAGCCACCCAGGCATCCCCACAATATTATGTTTTAAAAGTGTTTTAAGATGGATTTATTAGGGGGCTTACAGGGGCCATGACCCTTGGCCTCTCCCTCATGGCTAATGATCTCAGGCCTACTCCACCATCCTGCTAATTAACAGGGTGCCTGTTCAACACCTGAGCCCAGGCACTGCCACTAGGGCCTCATGAGGTCCCATGTCACCTCAAGCAAGTCCTGCTTTTCTCCTCCATGTAGCCTGAGACACATGGCCTCTGACATAACTAAAACTCCCTCACCCCCATGGCCCTGCACCCTGCAGACCCCTCCAACTGACCCCTGACTTCTCCAGCTCAGGCCCATCCCTAGGCAGGAGGGCTGGTCACTTGCTCCTGCCACTGCCTGGCTGCCCTCCTCTTCCTCACCCCCTTGCATCTCCATCACCACAGAGCAAAACCAGCCCTACCTTCCGGGATTCCCGCCCCTCTGGGCATGTCCCTCCTCTCTGTTCTTCCCTCCACACACCAGCAGCTGACTGACTGTTCACACTGGTAGCTTGTCCTTCTGACTCTGAGCTACTAGCCTGGGGCTCTCTCCCGCCTCCATCCCCAGGTCACTTTCTCTTTATCCCTGTGGATGTGTCTTCATCCCTGGCATAGCAGGCACTATGCTGGTGCTCTCACTCTCCCCAGGCTCTTGGCTCTCATGCAGGGGCAGCCGGGGTACCAATCCTCCCTGGCTTGCATTTCCCCCCTGCAGCCCCTAAGCCCTCACAGAAGTCCCAACGGCTGCTGTGGGGACAGACCTTGTGGCCCTGGGCCCTGAGGGAGGCAGAGCCCTGGGAGCCCTCCTCTCCCCTCTCCAGACTCTAGCAACTTCGGCCTACTACATTTCACCAACTTGCTTTATGCCACCTGCCTCTAAAATATTTCTTCAAAGCAGAACGGAACAAGCCAGTAACACCCTTTGCACATGCCACACCCTAAAGGGACATGGTCACCGGGCATGTCTTCCTGAGCTCTGTGGGCTGTGGGACTGTCAGGGTAGACACGGGCCAGCTCACACTGACCTTCACGCTCATTGACTCAGGCTCCCACCCCATATGCGGTGAGCAAGAGTCCTGAACTCTGCTGGATCCCACCAAGTAGGCCCTCAGGGCAGGGTGTGTGTGCAGGGATAGAGCTGACCTGCCACAAAGGAAGCATGCTTGGGGACACTAAAATAAAATGCCAGTATGCTGAGGCCAGGTGTGTGTCCCACTTTAGGGGTGACACAGTGACTAGGGACTGTGGGCCCAGCCCCTGGGGAGGGAGGAGGTTCACACAGATGCTGCATGGCCTACTAGCCCTTACTATCTGTTTCTTTCTCCCTTCAAATCTGCTAAGCTTGCTGTGTCTCATCTCTGCACCTCAGCTGCCACCTGTGAACAGCAGACAGTACAACCTGGTCATTGTGGCCACTGGCAGAGTGGTAGGCACACGGCCTGGCCCTTGCCCACCCTGAGGCCTTGGCCAGTCTCTTAACTCATCTGGCCTTTGCCTCCCCATCTGTGAAATGGGACAGAAACAGGATCTGCTGCACCTGTCATGGGTTCAACTGTGCCCCCCCCACCCCAAAAGATATGTTGAAGTCCTAACCTGCAGTGGCTCAGAATGTCACCTTATTTGGATTTAGGGTCTCTGCAGGTGTAAGATGAGGCCATACTGGAGCAAGGTGGGCCCTAAATCTAATAAGACCGGTGTCCTTATGAGAAGAAACCCAGACACAGAGAGAATGCCACATGAAGACAGACACACAGGGGGAATGCCATGTCACGATGAAGGCCAGACTGCTGTGATGCATCTACAGGTGAAAGAATACTAAGTCCTGCTGGCAAGAAGCTAAGAGAAAGGCCTGGAACTAATTCTCCACAGTCTTTGTTTGAGAGAGCATGACCCCGCCGACACCTTGATCTCTGACTTTTGGCTTCCAGAACCATGAGAATATACATTTCTGTTGTTCTAAGCCACCCAGCCTATGAGTTTATGATGACAGCCCTGGGAAAGCAATGCAGCACGGTTATGGGGATGGAAGAGGAGGCAGGACATGTGGGGTGAGTGGCAGCTGAGGTCAAGTTCAACACATGGCACATGCCAAGCCCCTTGCTCCCATCCCGTGTGGTCCCCTCCTGGCTGGTACACCGCTTACCTGCTGCTCAGGAAGCCCATCGTCAGCTCGGCCAGCTCACCCTCCACCTCCTCCTGACTCAGCACTGTTCCTGGGACCTTCCATGGCAAAGGGCTCTCTGGGCTCAGTGGGGCTGGGAAGTCATGAAGGAAGGCATCCAGGAAGCCCGGGATCTCCTCTGCCATTTGGCTGCTCTGCTGTGGGTCTCCAGAGGCCATGTCCACAGCATCCCGGGGGGGCTCTGCTGGGGTTCCGGGTGATCTTCACTCTGAGGAGAGATGTGAGGGTCAGCAAACACAGTGCCCTGCTCTTGGGGTAACTGTGCCCTCACCCCACAATGTTGAGTGTGTGGTGCCTTGCTTTCTCTCCTTTACCTCGAAACATCATATGGCAGGTACTACACCAAGCCCAGGGCCTCAAGGCAGAAGGGCAGGGCTACTGGCTTCACATATAGTTCAGAACACCCAAGTAAGTGGGAGCAACGACGCTGATCAGTGTCCTGACATGGGTCCAAGAGGGGATACTTGGGAGCCCAAGAGAAGGAGACAGAGCTGAGATCAGAGGCCACATGGGTGCCCTGAAGGAGAAGTGACAGAGAAGGAGGTGTGTTCCTGGTGGAGGATGGCTGGCATGGCCAAGGGCGGGCAGCAGAGGGACTCCAGGGCCAGGCCATTGAGGCAAAAAAACACAACAGGTAATTCAACCTGACCCTGGGACCTCGGGAGCCAGAAGGTGAGGAAGTGATACCATCAGGTCTGTGAGCATAGAAGAGAGAAGGGACATCGGTCAGGGGAAGAAAAAAAAAGAGTCTGGACAGTGCCAGGGCCGACCCTGGGCTGTTTTGGACATGGACAAGAGGGGGAGTAGGAAGGGGTCCCAGAGGCTGCAGGGCACCCCAGGGGCGTGGGCAGGACAGAAGCCAGGAAACATCTGGCTTGGGGACATCTGTGATGTGTTTTCTCCAACAGGAGCAGTCCTGGGCCTCCTAAGCCCTGGCTGAAGGAGAAGCACCAGGGAGAGCCCAGGCTGCTGGGTACTGGGCACTGGCTGCCAAGCCATAACAACCTTGGGAGCCAGGATGAGCCCCCATTTCACAGAAGGGAACAGTGAGGCTTGGAGAGGGGCAGCCCTTTGACAATGGATGGTAGGGTCCAGGAGGGATTCTGGAGCCCACAGTCATCACCACCCTGCCCAGCTCTTCTCCCACGAGGGCCTCACTCACTCATGGATCCTGCCCTATTATCCTCCCTAAAGTGGGCCTCCAGCTCCTCTCTCCCAGCTCAGGACCTCCATGCACTGCCAGCCCATCTTCTTCCCTTACCCTGCCCCCTTGGGCCAGCAAAGGCCTGTCTGTCAGACTCCTGCGTGGCCCGCCTGGACTCCTGCTTCTCATGTTCAGCCCTCTAGACTCAAATGGGTCTGGAGCCTGTCTTCTGGCATACACCCTTCCCTGTTCACTCTCAAAGCCCCACTTCCTACCCCACATCCAGGTGTGCCACACCCTGGCCACACAGGCACCTGAGCCCACCTGAGCATAGGTGCCTGATCTCCAGGTTTGTGAGTTTGAGCCCCACGTCAGGTCCTGCGCTGACAATGCAGAGCCTACTTGGGATTCTTGGTCTCCCTCTCTCTCTCTCTGCTCCTCCTCTGCTCTCTCAAAATAAATAAACTTAAGAAAAAAAACCCAAAAAGCAGAAAAGCACAGGGTGAAAAGGAGAGGGAAAGTTCAATGTCTAGTCTGGGAGAAATTTGGAGGGACATGGGAGGTAAACAAAAAACAAACAAACAGGGGCACCTGGGTGGCTCAGTCAGTTCGGTGTCTGATTTCTGCTTAGGTCATCATCTCCCAGTTTGTGAGTTCGAGCCCCGCGTTGGGCTCTGTGCTGATAGCTCGGAGCCTGGAGCCTGCTTCGGTTTCTGTGTTTCCCTCTCTCTCTCTCTCCTCTCCTCAGCTCATGCTCTGTCTCTGTCTCAAAAAGAAATAAACATTAAAAAAAATTAAAAAAAAAACAAACAAAAAACAGAAAATCTCTCTCTTTCGGAGACTTGTCAAAAGTTGACTTTTTAAAGTGGCCACAGAAATAATATAGAAATGAGGGCACTTATGATGGAAGGTAACGGGGACAGATTTAAAATCACTGCCATTCTTCACGTTTACTTACAAATAGACGTAAGTACAATGTGACCCCAGGTTACAAAAGGCAAACAGGTAAAAAAAAAAAAAAAAAAAAAAGATGGTCAAAGAGAAGCAGAAATCAAGACAAGAGCAGGTCGGAAAACTGTATTCTAACCATAAAGGTGAGACTTTGTGAACTGGGAAGATCAGAAAGGGCTGGGAGCCTTGTGGGGGGCGGTGAGGGTCAACCGGGGAGAAGGCAGGCTGGCAGAGCCGCACAGCACAGCAGAGCACAGAGAACCAAGCCAGAGAAAAATAAGAAGACTGTGTATTTCCCAGCAGCCTCTGACACCCTCAGGCAGAGAAGGAGGCCAAGCCACTTCTGCCAGCGAACACCTCTGGCCTGTTGCTTAGCGGGGAGACAAATGTGAGTACCGCAGAGCTGCCCTCAAGCAACAGCCTGCACCCCCACTCCTCCTTCATGAAATGCCTTCTGCCTCCCAGCAATTCCGAGCCCAGAAACAATACTCTTACAGGCACTGGAATCTTAGGCGGCACAAAGAGAGAGCCTCTTAAGTGTATGATTAAGACCAAAATGAGAGGAGGGCTTGCTCGCTAACCTCCCCAAAATGCACAGGAGGGCCCTAGTTTGAGACACTCCCTCCTCCCCTGCACCCCCCCCCCCCCCCCCCCCCCGTGTAAATAAAGCACAGAATTCAAGACCCTTCACCTGCCACCTCACTTGCCAGGGGGCATTTGCTCAATGTTCTGGAATGCAGGAACCTCCTTGGGATGCTGTTTTCTGTGCCTGAAGTCCCCTTCCCCAGAGCCTGCCCCTTTCCCTGGGGGTTGGTGGCCCCTCCTCTCTGTCTCTGCCCCATGCCCACTGCCCCAAGCCCAGGGTCAGGCACAGGCCTGGATGGCAGCCTGTGACATGCCTGCTGAGTTGGGTAGGGGTCAGGGGTGAGTGGGGACGGCAGCACGGGCGTGACAGTGCTTGTGTGCATGCTTGGCTTGTATTTGCCAGGGTGTGACTGGCTTATTCCCAGGGCCTGTGCCAGCTGTCCTCTTTTGTTAGACAAGCGGGTGGCCCAGAGCCATCCTCCCTGCTGAGGACCAACCAGGCTTGTCTCTGTATCACCTGGCTGAGGCAAGGGGCCAGGAGAGGAACCAGGACAGGGCTTTCCTTCCCTGGGGCCCAGCTGGGGTAAAAGTCAAGAGTAATTTCCTTCCTTGTCCTTCTTTTTTTCAACAAACTCCAAATCTGTGATGTCTGCCTTACATACATACATAAGCAAAACAATCCCTGCCCCCAGGAGCCTAGGGCCGAAAGATAAAGGCATGAAGAGGGCAGGAGGGAGAGATTCCGAAAGTAAAGGGGGCCTCAGAGACAGCCCCAGTGCTAGGAGGGGCAGGGGACGGAGCTGTGGCCCTGAGCTCTTGCAGGACCACCTGGAGGGGGCAGTCTCAGCAGCCAGCTGGCAGGTGGTGCAACATGAGCCAGAGCTCTGTTGGGCGCCCTGACTGCGTGCACTGGTGAGGGGTTCTGAGGAGGGGAGCTCGTGCGTAAAGTCTGTGCAAATCATTAAGGCCCAGGGGTGGGCATGGGAGGAACACTGGGCTACCAGCCCCCTTGTCACCTGCCTCAACCAGACTGGGCACACTTGGCCCATGGCCGGGTCCTCGGGGCTCCGGGAATGACGCTGCTCGTCGGCTGGCAGCCGCGGAGGCCGGCATAACGGTGCCGCCAGCCTACATCTGCCAGGGGCCCGAGGCTGCCAGCAACAACGGCAGTCTTCCTGCATCTCCGTCTTTTTACCTCCCGGCAACCTGTTGTCATTAATCCCCCTTTACAGGTGGGGGTTGCAGCAAAAGAACCAAGTGAGTTGTTGGAAGTCCCTCAGTGGGGTTCACACTCGGTAGTCTATGGAGCCTGGCCCCTAACTGCAACAGAAACCCTGCCCACCCATCATTGGTCACCAGCCTGGGGATTCAGTCCCTCTTGGCTTCCCTTCTTTCATTTCTGTGCTCATCACCCTGGTCCAGCCCCTCACCTCCAAGTTCCTGTGCCTTGTCTCGTGGCATACCCTTTTGCCCCTCAGACCTCTTTGATCCAAGCTCTGCTGAAACTGTCACACCTTTGGGTCTAGCACACGGTCTTCCATGTGCTAGACCCCAAATAAAAAATACTTATTTTCCTCTAGTTTATCAGTTTTGACTCATAAGCTCAACTAATGCATATGTGTACAACTGCATTTTTCTAGATCGTGTGGACAAAATACTTGAGAGTCCTGCTTGACTTCAGGAGGTAGGAGTAATGCAAAAAATAGCAATCCTTAAGAATGGAAACTGCATCATTACAAAGTATCGCCTTCATCTTTAAAAACTTGTCCGTAAATGGAGAATTTTCTTTCTTTATTCCTAAGCAACCGCGGGGAAGAATATGGTGTCAATTTTCCAGATCCTTTTCTACATACGTGACATTTTTCTCTTTAAAAAACGTGGTAAGGGGCACCTGGGTGGCTCAGTTGGTTAGGCGTCCGACTTTGGCTCAGGTCATGATCTCATGGTTTGTGAGTTTGAGACCCGCATTGCGCTCTGTGCTGACAGCTCAGAGCCTGGAGCCTGCTTTGGATTCTGTGTCTCCTTCTCTCTCTGCCCCTCCCCAACTTGTGCTCTGTCTATGACTCTCAATAAATAAATAAATGTAAAAAAAATGTGGTGAAATATACATGACCTACAATTTATCATTCTACCCCAATTCTTAGGTCTACGGTTCTATGACATCAAGTACATTCACACTGTTGTGCAACCACTTTTTACAGGTGTTACTTTCTCTGTACTGAAGTCAGGAAGCCCACCCCTGTCTTCTTGGGTGTTATCATGGCCCTTTGTGCAGGGAACCTGGCAAGTGTGACGGCAGAAGCAAGATGCTGGCTGCCTTCTGCCACTGCCAGTGGGTGGTGTAGGCTGAGATAAGTAGCCTGAGGACTGGCACCTTCAAAGAGGAAGTTAAAACATTCTTTGGAGAACAGGGATCAGCAGAGAAAGGTTTTTAAAGACAGGGTTGGCCTCAGGCAATATCTCAAAAGGAATTCTACAAATGAACTTGTATAGAGGTTTACAACTTTCAAAGTGGTCTTCACATTGGTATTTGTTTTGATACCTCTTGCACAACTAGGCTGAGAAGTACATGCTGTCAGGCCACACTGCGAATGAAGAAATAGGCTTGGGGAGGGTAACAACCCACCTAAGGTCACACATGAGGAAATGGCAAAGCCGGACTCACATGAGGTCTTCTGATGCCTTTTGTCACTTTCAGCTCAGTTGTAGGAAGAAAAGAGTGAGATTTGACAACAGGCCAGATATGGGCATAAAGGGCAGAAGTGAGCTAGAGATGACCTCAGAGTGTTGGCCCTACATTCTATCTCCCATGGTGGGAGTACAGCTTGGCCGACAGAATTTGTCCCAGGAAATACCATAAGGACCTGTGTTCCGCTGGATGGAAGGCTGTGGGGGAGGAGTCCATCACCATCAACCGGTCCTCACTATGTGTTAGGTCCTGCATTAAAATCTCTACAATCAGGTGTCATTTCTCCCTATTGCACAGAGGTTGGGAAGCTTGGGTGAGGTCACACAGCTACCAGTGGTGGTGGAGTCCATCACCTCCCTGCCTGAGATTTAGATTTCACACATCTGGGGCTAAAGTTGCAGCAGCCCAAGGATTCCCTTTTATTAAAACACTCACTTTAAATACACTTGGAAGAGGGCCATGGGTGGAGGCAGGCCTTGGGGTAGGGGCACGTGGGCAGAGGTGTGGTCTGGCAAAGGTGCAGGGACTGGTGGGGTAGGGGTCAGGGCAGTGGGTCCAGGCCAGATGCTCCTAGGAATGGGAGCTCCGTCCAGGCAAATGGGGGGCACGTCACCCCTCAGCATCCATTCCGCTTCACCGCCCCCAGTTCCCACCTGGCCTTCGGCTCGGCCACACCCCCGTCGGCCCAATGGCCCCCCAATTCTACATCCTTGTCTCCCCTGCTCTCCAATTCCCTGCCTCGAGTTCCTCAGGCCCCCAAGTGTTCCCTCCGCTCTTCAGCTTCCCTACTCGGCCCCTGAACCCCTTGGGTCTTCCCATCTCGGCCTCCCTGCCTCCCCAGCCCCCTATTCCGCACCCTCTGGTTCCTCAGCGCCTCGTTTCACCCCTATATGCCTCAGGTCCCCACCTGAGCCTCACACCAGGGCGGTCAGCCCTCCGGTCCCACGCCCCCCTTCCCCCCCCCCCCCCCCCCCCCCCGGGCTCCTCATTCCCCAGACCCCAAGGGCCTCACCTGCTACTCCGCCACTCCGGACCCCGCGAGCCGCTCCTGGCCGGCCCCGCCCACTTCCCGTCCCCCGCCGCCGCGGGCTCCGCGCAGGCGCAGTCGGACGGCGGGCGGGCGGGCGGGGTCAGGCCTCTGCTGCCCCCTGGTGGCCTCGCGGCCCTTTCATTACAAGTGGTGAAGAGCAGCGCCGCAACCAAAGGGTCGTGCGGCCACGCAGCGCCCCCCCCCCCCCCCCCCCCGCCCCAATCCTGGATTCTGGAGCAAAAACGCTCACCAGCGAATTGTTTCACTTCTCGAGCCTTGGGTTGCTGGGTAGACGGGGGAAAGCAACACCTACGTCACAGCGCCCAGACTTTAAGCAGCACGTGTTGTCGGCGGCTGGTGAGTGGCAGAGCAGGGTCCGAGACTGCCCCGGGGTCCGCGGACCACCAGGCCAGGGGGCACAGTGCCTGGGGCCCAGCATACTTTTAGCGGTTGTGTTAGTTTCTTATTGCTGCTGTGACAATTACCACAAACTTAACACAAATTTATTTATTTATGATTCTGGAGATCAGAAGTCCGCAGAGCTCTCAATGGGCCTTAAGTTCCTAGTGTCGGCAGCATGTGTGCCTGAATTTCTGGGTGTTCTGGGGGGAATCCGTTCCTTAGCCTTACCGATTCTAAAGACTGCCCATTCCTTGGCTGGCAGCCTCTTCCATCTTCAAAGCCAGGAACATTAGGACAAGTCCTCACGCTGCCACCTCTCCGACTGCCTCCTCTGATTCCGTTCCATTTTTAAAGACCCTGTGATGACTTTGGGCTGCCCAGATGATACATGGATAATCTCCCTATTTTTTTTAATTAAAAAAAAATTTTTTAACGTGTATTCATTTCTTGAGAGATACAGACAGAGCACGAATGGGGGAGGGGCAGAGAGAGAGGGAGACACAGAATCCGAAGCAGGCTCCGGGTTCTGAGCTGTCAGCACAGAGCCCGACACAGGGCTTGAACTTGAGAACTGCGAGATACCTGAACAGAAGTCTGATGCTTAGCCACCCAGGCGCCCCTCCCTATTTTAAAGTTAGATGACGTGAAATCTTCATTCTGTCTGCAACTCTGATTCTCCTTTGCCATGTACTCTAACATCAACACAGATTCCAGTTATGAAAAGAAAACATGGACATCTTTGGGGGTGGGGCATTTTTCTGCTACCAAGAGAGGCCCATGAAAATGTTTTCTTTTAAAGCTAGAATAAATGAACTTTTAGATCAAAGAAAATGTTTTAATATATGATATTAATATATTCATCTTTATATCAATGCATTTGTAAAGTATAATTTAAAAAATTTAATGGGGGCGCCTGGGTTGCTCAGTCGGTTAAGGGCCCGACTTCAGCTCAGGTCACAATCTCACGGTCCGTGAGTTTGAGCCCCGCGTCGGGCTCTGGGCTGAGGGCTCAGAGCCTGGAGCCTGCTTCCAATTCTGTGTCTCCCTCTCTTTCTGCCCCCCCCCCCCCGCCCCCCGTTCATGCTCTCTCTCTGTCTCAAAAATAAACATTAAAAAAAAATTTTTTTTTTTAAATTTAATGGAGCAAGGACTCTCAAAAGTCATACTGCAGCCCCACCTCCTTGACTTCCTGGTCCACATACGGGCCTGTATCCTTCCCAGGAATTAGGGTCTCTGGGATGCTTCACTAACAGGAGGGGTTCAGTGAAGCAAGGAACCTTGGAGAACTAGCAGTTGGCTGACATGAAAGGAAGCCATTTTGGGTGGGGGTGAGTCTGAAAGGCAGGGTGTATTTAGGTGGAGAAAGCAGGGTGGGAGAGGGGCGCTGGCTCATCCCATTCTCCTGCTTAGACCCTCCTAGATCCTATAACCCCCTGTTAGTGTGGTGACCCCAAGAAAGCTTGAGGTTACTTTTATAACTTAAGACCTTAGACATGTTCCTTAGCTCAGCTGAGCCTGTTTCCTTACCAGAAAAGTGGGGACTACAGCAATATAGCAACCACACGATCTGATGGGGTCATTGTGAGTTGTGAAACCCTGAATTGGTGTTTCTCATAGTGTGTCCAGACCACTGACATCAGAATGACCATGGGGGGGAAGTTTGAGAACCATGGCACAGGTGAAGTGGTGCATGGGACAGGACCTCCAGCACTGTGAAGTGGGGTGCCTGTGAAAGCTGGTTTACCTGCAATCCTCTTCAGCTGGGGCCCATGTTAGACTCTTTGGAGCACTAATTCTATTCAAGGTCAGCGGCTTAGAGATGACAGCAAAGTGAGGTAGTGCCCCTTGCACTATGGAGCTGGCCCCATAGGGGCACGAGACCAAGGCATTGCCTGTGAGATTACCTGTGCCCTGTGGCTTCTGTCAACCTCTCCCTGTCTGCATTCCATCATGCCTCAGCTTCTGGCTCTTGGCTTTCAATCTCTTGAAAGCAATCTTTCAATGTCACCCACCCCACCTAGCCACTGAGTTTGAGCTCTGCTTCTCTTACAAGGCTGCACCCCTGGCTTAGGTGAGCAGACCACACAGATCTCCCGAAGTGTTCAGCCTGGGTGTTCCTCCTACCTCTGCCCCCTGTGACTGAACCCTCTCTTGGTCCCCAAATGACCATTATTCTGGAAACTCACCCTGAACCCTCTACTCCCCTGCTATAGGACCTCATGTGTCTACAGGTAGTTATACCTACCCCCTCCTCCTATCTTCCTGCCCTGTCCCTTCACACATTGCCAGACTCATCGTAGAGATGGGGTGACATTGCTCTTGGGTTTTCAAACCATTGGTGATGCTGTGACCTTGGAAAGAAGTTACAAACCCTTACCCCTGACTGCCTAGGGACCCCTACTTGGCTTCCTATTTCCAGCAGTGCTGCTTTCTCAAAGGGGGCTCTCAGAGCTCCCTTGGTTGCTGGTATCTTCAGGTCTTTGAGGGCCTGACTGACGATGGAGGGTAGAGGGGGAGTGGGTTCACATCTGCAAGTCTGTGGTGCCTTCTCCTGTCTAGCAGCCCTGGAAGGGATGCCACACTCAACTGAGCAAATGCTCATGGTGCACCTCATGACAATATGTACTGATCTCAAAGTGACAGGAATGGGTGTTGTCAAGGGCAATGGTCTGTGTCTAACCAATTCAGCCAGACAACCAGGCCCTGCTTCTGTGAGCCATGCACAAAGGCCTGGTCTACAGGAGTTCTGCCCCCTGCAGCCCCAGAGCAGGTCAGCCTGAAGCCACTGAAGCAGGTCAGCCACCTCCCTGACCTCAAGGGCAGGAGGTGCTGTCTCATGGAGCACATTAGGCTGTTCTGGACGGAGTGGGCCTCATCTCTTCCTGTCCTCCTCGCTCCTGCAGCCACCTTGGAAGTAGCAGGAGGGTTGGATGCTGTTGGTTGGTATGAGATGAAGAGACCCAGAAGGCAGACTCCAGTTTCGAATGCCAAGGAGATTCATACACAAGGGACAATTGCAGAGAAAAATGAATGAACCTTTTATGATTAGCCCTGTTTGGGGCTGAAACCTTAGTGCAGAATTCTAGTAAGGAAGGAACAGGTGGTTTGGGCTTAAAGCCGAAGGTACAGTTTCTGTCCCCCTAAGTCCCTCTGGCCATTTACCTGGGCTGCTTGTGTGTGTGTGTGGGGGGGGGGGGGCTCCTAGAGCAGAAGGGAGTTTGGTCACCTTCCCACGGAGAAGGCCCTGGGTCCACTCACTATTGACAAGGTGGCAGAGCAGTCAGAGCCCTGTGCCAGGGACACTATCCACTAGCAGATGTGGCCTTGTGAGTGCCCCAGAATCTGACCACAGCAAGAGGGGAGGGAGGAGGAACACCAGCATTCTGGAAGCACCTCTTTCCCTGTGACACTATCCCAGCAGCCGTACTACACCTTCCTGGGAGCCTGCCTCCAGGGGCAGCCTTCCGGATGATGATGTGTCACCATGTCACTGCCTATTCTCTTTGAACTTCTTGAGTGGTTTCCCAGTGTTCCAGGGACACGAGGAGTGGCTCTTTGGGATCTCCCCAAAGAGGGAGGCTGGAGGGTGCAGCATTTGCTTGGAATGCTGGGTGAAGTCACAGGTGTATTCACGGAAGCTCTGCTCAGAGCCTTGTTATATTCTAGTGTGAACTGTGAATCTAGTACCCAGATAGACAATGTGCAAAATAGTTCTGACCCGCCCTTCACGAAGGTGTTCCACCACACAGCTTGGAAAGCTATTTTTCCGAGCTCCCATGTTGTGGAGCATGGGCAGGAGTGGCATATTCAACATGTGGTTGCCTAATGTGAGTGCTCCTCTGTGGGGACTGGGGTGGTGGTGATGGGGCACGGGAAGGACATCAGGCGGAGGGCAGCCCACAGGGCTGTTTGGTTTATGGATTATTTTCTAAATTTTTTTTTTTCAATGTTTATTTATTTTTGGGACAGAGAGAGACAGAGCATGAACGGGGGAGGGGCAGAGAGAGAGGGAGACACAGAATCGGAAACAGGCTCCAGGCTCTGAGCCATCAGCCCAGAGCCTGACGCGGGGCTCGAACTCACGGACCGCGAGATCGTGACCTGGCTGAAGTCGGACGCTTAACCGACTGCGCCACCCAGGCGCCCCTGGATTATTTTCTAAATCACGCAGATGGGGGCGCCTAGGTGGCTCAGTCGGTTGAGTGTCCGACTTCGGCTCAGGTCATGATCTTGCTGTCTGTGAGTTTGAACCCCCGCATCGGGCTCTGTGCTGACAGCTCAGAGCCTGGAGCCTGCTTTGGATTCTGTGTCTCCCTCTCTCTCTGCCCCTCCCCCGCTCATGCTCTGTCTCTCTGTCAAAAATAAATAAACATTAAATCACGCAGATGGCTTCAGTGGGGCTCCCTGCAGTTCACCCTGGGAAGTGACTGGCCTGCCTCTGTTTGAGACAGTAAAGGCTTGAGAACAGGAATTGGAAGAGGCTCTGGGAGGCTGCCAGGGTTGCATACGCCACACACAGACCTGCTCAGAGCCACCGTGTGACCCCAAAAAATGGGCTGCAGGGAAGGCCAAGGTCCAGTGAGGACTTCTTTCAGCCCTGTCTCCTCCACCAGGCCTTCCTCCTATGACACCTGCCTGGGATAACAGGCAGTTGGTGCCTTCCTTTCTTCCTTGCAGACATCAGGGACGCTACCTACTTGTGCTACCTTGCTGTCTGTTACACATACTGAATTATGACGTGAGCCTCAGACTGAGCTTGATCCCCCTTTCCACACTTGGTGGCCTCCCTACAGGCACCACCGTGGTGTGTGCAGAAGGGAGAGGAGGGGCAGGGAGACCAGGAAGTGCAGTGAGGACGCCATAACCCTCTGATACCAGGGAAAGGTCCTGAGCTGCTTGCTCTGGAGAAGGCAAAATACGTTTTAATGATTTCTGTGGCCCCAAGGGCAACTGTGTGAGCCTGGCAAGGGATGGCAGGGCTGTCATACAAAGTAGGCAGCCAGGGCTGACATCTTGTCCTTTGGCCGCCTGGCACTGGGCTTCACTGTGGGCCGACGGCCCCGGGCCCGCCCCCGGCCCTGCCTCCTTCCTGGCCCGCCACGGTGCATGGGGTGGCAGGAGGCCGCGTGCTTCAGCTCCACTAGCTCTTGGAAGATGGGGTCGCAGAAGACGCAGCCCGTGTGCTGTGTCTCATCACCTGGGAGCGGGGACTTGGCCTTGTTGAAGTCCACAGCCAGCAGGGCAGCCTCACAGGTGCTGCAGGTGTCGGCGGACACCCGCACGCGGTAGGCATTCTCGAAGCAGTGCGCCACCACATTGCACTTGTTGCAGGCCACCTTCCACTTGGGGCCTGAGGTGGGGTCCAGCACCAGCACGCCGCTCTCGCATTCCACGCACTGGCCGATGCCCAGCATGCTAAGCGAGTGCTGGCAGGTGGGGTGTGTGCACTCATTGCAGCCCATGCCTGGTGGGGAGGGGGCAGCCCATGATGCACACCAACCCCCACCCTGTGCTGTGTCCCCCCCCAACCCCCCCTGCTGCCACCTCCCAGAGGGTCTTCCCCTAGGGCCTCATGGTCCAGATCTGTCGTCCCAGCAAAAAGTGTTCCTTGATCACCCTGGGTCTGGATTCCCCCACTGCCCTTGCCCCTGCTTCTCTGCTTATCTAAAACCTCCTCAACCTGTGAGTGTCACTCCCCCTCCCCCCATCATTTCCAGAAGGCCTTCCTGGTGGCCTCCGGCCAGGTCCATTCCCCCTCTTCACTTTGCTTCCACAGCCAATTCCCATCAGCTCCATGTGGCTCCTGTGCTGCTGGGTCACACGGAGCCACTGGCTGCCCTGAAAGATGCTAGAGGGCAGGGAAGGGCCTCAGTAACCCTAGTAGCCCAAATGCAGGCTGTCCCTGCCTCACAGGTGAGGCTTGAGTCAGGAAGGGTGAATTGAGACCCCTGAGGGTTCCCTAGACCCTTTGATGAACGTGGGTAGATGCCTCTTGCTGTACCTCATTCCTGTCTGTAGCATGGGGTGAACACGCTGGGCCCTGTACCTCCTCTAGACTCTTGGCTTAGTGCTGTTGGTGCCTCCCACTACCCACCCCTACCCATGCACATGTGTCTCCTTTCCCCAGTAATGACTGTGAGGATAGAGAACGGAGGTAGACGCTGACTGAGGGTGCACCCCTTGCCAGGTGGGGCCCCCCAACCTGCTGCATCACTCAACTCAACCTAGCCCAGGAGAGGGCACGGCATGCCTACTGCCCAGATCCCGAGTGAGTGGATTACAGTTGCCCTCTCAATTATGACCGGGACAGAGAGTGGCAGACTGGCTGGCTCCGCCTCAGCAGTGCCCAAGTACACCTCAGGTCTCCTGTACCTGAGCCGGTGAGTCCAGCCATAGCGTGGGGGCAGGGCAGGGGCTGGACAGGCACCACAGACACCCAGGGGGGACGGGGCAGCCTGTCTTGGGAGGGAGCGATTGAGGCCAAGAGACGGGGCACTCACCTTTCTTCATGTCTCGGAAGGGCGGGTGATTGGCGCAATAGGGGCACAGTGGGTAGCTCTTGCCCCTAGAGCCTGAGGACCACAGGACCAGCTCGAAGTCATCCAGTGGGCACCGGAGCTCCTTGTAGAGCTTGATGGTGCCATTCTGGGGGAGGGTGTAGGTCTCGTCGCAGTGGGAGCAGTGCAGGCGGCTGGGCTTGGCCTGCAGAAACACCAGGGAAGATGCTCAGGGTCACTGAGGCCACCCTGCTCTCTGGCCTGCCCTCACTCTCCTAATACAGAAGTAACAGGTGACATGTAGTATATAATGTATATAACATGATACATAAGACAGAATATGCAGCACTGTAATGTGTATGTAGTACATAATATATGATACACACAGAAAATCTAACGTGTATACAAAATACATAATGTGTTACATATGTCACACACGTAGAATACATTATGTTTACATATTACTTATGTATTATGTATGCATAACACATAATACATATGTATACTTATGTACACAACAGAGACATACGTAGTAATATATGTGCAATATGTAATACATAATATGTAACCCATAACACACAATGCATAATGTGTAACACACGGAATATGCATATAATGTGTAACTTATAACATGTAACACAATACATAATGCATAATGTGTAGCATGTTGCCAGGCAAGGACCTCTCAGGCAAGGACCCATAGCCATGAGTCTCAGGACACCTGCTCCAGGCATGGAGAAAGGTAGTTCTAGAACCCCTGCATGTGTATTAATGCCCAGGATAGCAAATAATGTGTTGTTAGGAAAAAATGGACAATGTGTTTAAGAGCCCCCACAGCTCACATGTTCCTGGGGTCAAGGGGAAACTGGGTGTCTGTTGGCAAGGCTGCAGTAGGCCTCTCATTCTTGTGTGGCAGCCAGAACAATGATTTCTTTATGACTAAGGATAAGGCAGAGGTCTACAGAGGTGACAGGACTTGCCCAGGTCTGTACACAAGGGTGCTGTAGGCCAGATGGGGTGGTCACAGCCCTTCACCCTCATTTACCTGAATGTACTTCATGAACCGGTGGCACTTCCCACAGCGGGAGAGGGGCTTGCCCGTGGCCGCCAGGGGTGAAAAAGACACCTCCATCAGTTCGTCCATGCCTGAAAGCAAGCAGCGCAGGGAAGAGTCACATCCTCCTAGCCTCCGGCAGCCCGCCTCAGACACGTGCACGGAGGGGGAGGCCACAGCAAGCATCTGAGTAAATGCGTCTCTATCCCTGAGGGTGCTAGGGTAACAGGAACAGCAGGGCTGCGGCCTCATGTCTCACATGAGCTGGGTGCCTCGTGTGTGGTGTTAAGATGTGTGCTCTTGGGTCAACTGAGTGACTCACTCGGTTAAGTGTCCAGCTCTTGGTTTCGGCTCAGGTCATGATCTCAATAGTTTGTGGTTTTGAGCCCTGCGTCGGGCTCTGCGCTGACAACGTGGAACCAGCTTAGGATTCTTTCTCCCTGTCTCTCTGCCCCTCCCCTGCTCGTGCTTTCTCTCTCAAAAATAACTTATTAAAAAATATCTTATTAAAACACAACTTATTAAAAAATACTATTAAAAAAAAAGCCCGCTCTTTAACCCCAACGATGGTCCAGCAATGAGATGTTATTGCCCTGTCCTCCCAAAGGAGCCCCGGAGCCCGGAGCCCAAATCTGGACACTGGTCCCACATGGCTGGGGCAGCCCTGGCCCAGGGGCCTCTGGCACAGGGGTAGGGAAGAGGTGGGCTCACCGGCGATGGAGTCCACGAAGTAGTGGAACTTCCTCTTGAAGACATCCAGGGTGTGGCCCAGAACTTGGCGGTAGTCAGCTTTGCCCTGGGCGATCAGGTTCAGCTGCTTCTCGACTGCACTGCGGATGGTGGGGAGTACCAGCTCTGCATCTGCAAGTAGGGGAGTGCTGCTGTGAGCACTCGCACTGGGGAGCTGTGGCTGCCCCCACCAGCTCAGGCTGCAGTCTTGTGGTCCCACGCCTTTCCTGATCTCCTACCCGGAAAATCCAGTGTCGAGTGGCCAGGGGCATCCTGTCTCCAAGACTGTCACAGTTCCTGGAAGTCCTCAGGCCAGGTCTGTGCCCTGCCATCTCCCCTAAGACCCTTGGAACCTCTCTGGGACAGAGCAAAGAGCTCTGCAAGGAGGACCCAGACCCCATCCGGAGCTGGTCTGTGGGGAAAAGCCCCTCGAGCCTCCTCTCTTGGATCCTTTGCACTTGTCCATTCATCCATCCACCACACAGAGACCCTGCTGGAAGCACGTCCAGGGCCGGGCGGGGGGGTGGGGGGTGACAATGTAGCACTGTTCCAGTGGGAGTTGACCTGCCACAGGGCCATGGCCTGTCAGAGGCTGGGGGCTGATGAATGCAGAGCTGCAGCCCAGGCCAAAGTCAGGGAGCAACAGCCAGCCAGACTCATCAATCTCTTTTCTTTTTTAAAAGTTTTTTGAATGTTTATTCATTTTTGAGAGAGAGAGAGAGAGAGAGAGAGAGAGAGACAGAGTATAAGGGGCAGAGAGAAGAAGCAGGCTCCAGGCTCTGAGCTGTCAGCATAGAGTCCGACATGGGAACCGTGAGATCATGACCTGAGCTGAAGTCTGACACTCAACCGACTGAGCCACCCAGGTGCCCCACAGACTCACCAATCTTGTAGTAGCCATGCACCAGGACGATGCCAAGGTTGGTGGGTTTGAGTCGGCGCCCGCTCTCCACAGTGACGTAGTTGCGCTGGCAGATGTTGTTGATGTGCACGGGGATGCTGGCGTCTGTCCCTGAAACACATAGCAACACATACCAAGTGTTCCATAGCAGGCTCCCCATCAGACCGTAGGCTCCACCTTTGCTCCCGCTCACCATGGGGACTCTGGTTCTCAGCCCCCTCACCTCTGTTTTTGGCTAGCACTGTGCTGGACACCACACCATGTGTTTTGAGAATGGTCTTGTGAATCCAAAAATGGCCCTCCCAGCGCCGGGCGCTTAATTCCCCTCTACAAACAACAGAGGCGCATGGAGGTTAAGGAACTCTGCCAAGGTCATGGGAGCTCAGTCTGCCTGCCCCTCACATTTGGTAAATGCGACCTCCTTGACCTCTCCCTGCCTCAATTCTGAGACATCTACCCCTTCTAGAAACAGGGCTCAAGACCCCTGAACACGGAGGAACTCCCATGCTCGCTGCCAAATCGTCCCCTCTGAAACCTGCTTAGAACTGCCCACTTTCCAGCTCCCAGGTCCCTTGTGATTAGTTTCCAGGATGGCACCTCCCCTAGAGACTTCAGGGTCACCTGGCGCTGCCAGATGCTGCCTTTACTGCTCCCCCATGCTGAGGAGCCTCCTCAGATGGTGCTTAGAGGCTATGGAGGCCATTGAGGTACCGCACTGGAAGGACAATGCTGGGATTAGGATCTGAGCCCCAGCACGCTCCCCGCTGTGCCCACTGCATTCTTGCCACTGCCGGAGCGGCAGCCCTTGCCAGTTCCTTTTCACACAGCCCTGGGGGCTCCCAGTTAACAGGGCTGCCCAGGGCCGCTGTCTTGTTCAGAAGGTCACAGGAGCCCTTTTCACGGGCTCATTTTGGTTATGGGATCTGGGCTGCTGTCCAGTATGTGGCTGCAGGGAGCCATGGATGTCTTGTCAATGGGGAAGGACAGAGGATGCTGGGGGAGCAGCACCCACACACCACTGTCACCAAACCTAGGTGAGACGTTCCCTGACAGTCACCTGTCACAACTGTTAGTGACAGAACAAGACTCAGGCACAGCACCCTAGATTGTTCTGGCCCTCCAGAGCTGGGTCAGCTGGTGCAGCACATCAAACAACAGGCAGTTCCCATTAGAGTGAACATTGCCTGGGGAGCTGGCCACACCCTGGGCTGCAGTTACTAGGTGCTGGGCACGGAAGAGTCACTGAGCAGGTCTGGACCTGCTCCTGGGATGGAAACCCTCAGGCCCGGGGCCTGGGTGGGCAGGAGGGTGGGTGCACCCACCAATGCCGTGCTTCTCCATGAGTGTGATGAGCTCGGCCTCTGTCAGGTAGTCGGGTGGGTTCGTCTGCTTCTCCAGCATCTTTATTTCACTCACAGCAAAAGTGTCGCCCCTCTGGCAGGTGGGCAGGCTCTCCTCCAGAGGCACACTCTGCCAGGGCATGATCTCCGTGAAGCCTGGAGGGAGAGGGTGCTGCCACTTAGGGTCCCGTCCCAGGCAGCCCAGGCCCAAGACCCTGGGCCTCCCTCCCCAGGTTCAATGGAGAATGTTCTGTCTGTGGAGGTGAGGGAGGAGCCAGTCTGGCCCTGCAGTTTTACCTGGAGAGATGATGGTCTTCCCTGTGCAGGTGAAGTGCTCAGGACCAATACGGAAGGAAATGGTGCTCTGAAGGTACTTGCAGTCGTAGCTAACTGTGGCAATGAAATGTCTGGTGATGTACTCATAGAGCCGCCACGCCTCACTGCCTGCAGCAGGCAAGGAAGTTGGTTACTGTCCAGAAGCTCTGGCTCTAAAGACCCCCCAACACTCTCATTCAGACAGCAGGGCCCTGGCCATCAGCACAGAATGGCAGGGCTGGCCTGCACTGAAGCTGGAGAGAGGAGTAGGAAGTGCGCAGGAAGGGAAAGTGAGTATCCTGTGCTGTGGTGGTTCCTACACAGTTACAGCTCCGACCTCTGCTTCCAGGTGGGACTGCTCTTCAGGGCCTGGTATGTTCTTAGTTGGTGACTGCAAGCTTGGGTGGTGCACAGTGGCTCCTGTCTCTACCTGCACGGTTCTCCCTTTCCCTGCCTCCTCCCAGTACACAGGCCCCCACACTGCCTTGGTCGGGTGGGAAGCAGGAGGCACACCCAGTGGTTGGGCCCCAGCACTCCCTGTCTTGGTCCCGTCCTGTCCCCTCCTTGCCCATCTGCCTCACCCTCCTGGCTCCTACGAGCAGCCACCTGCACCTGCACTCAGGCATACCACCCCACACCTGCTGCCACCACTTCTCTTCTGTCTTGCCCCATGGTAACAGAACACAACCTTCAGGTGACTCTCTGTGCCACAGCTGGGGGCAGGTGGGGGAGGGAGCCCCCACACTGCCAACGGGGCCCGACACTGTCCTAAGGTGCCACATGACTATAGCTTCCCACCCAGAAACTTGGTGTGTGTGTTTGAGTGAGTGTGTGAGTGTTGGGGGGAGTGACTGATACCTAATTCAGCCTCTGTGGCAGACCTCATGGGGGTAATGGGGGGATGGTCACCAGCATCATGGCCTTTCCGTGGGTGGTTGATACCTTCTGTTAACAACCGCTTCACCTGAGGGAGAAAAAACAAAGCAGTGAGTCTGGGCATAGCTAACTTCCCACAGGGAGGAGCCAGCACTAGTTCTGGGTTTGGCCAAAGTGCCTGGGAACAAGGGTGTGCGGTGGCTCTGCTCACCGTGTCGGCCCAGTAGGGGTGGTTGGCCTGCTGCCGCAGAGGGCCCTTCAGGTCAAAGTTCTCAGGGTAGTGGGTGGTCTCAGTCCGCGGGTAGCTGATGTAGCCTTGCGTGTAGAGCCGCTCGGCAGTCTGCATGGCATGTTGTGGCCCCATGCCTGTGAGGGATGGGAGGCTCAGTGGGCCGGAATGTTGGGGATGGCCAGGTCCCTGCTAATGGGCCTGGGCACTCAGCCTCCCCATCAAAGGCGGCCAGGGCCTCCTGGCAGGTGGAGGTGGTTCTGAGTGGGCACAGCTAGAGCACAGAGCTGCTGGCCAGGCCACTGTGCCCATACAGCTTTACCTGAGGCCGAGGTCCTGAACCTGTAAAGGTGGGCCCAGGACAGGGATGCTCCACAGTGTCACCCTCAAAACACTAGTGGCTATGCTGATTAAATGTGGCCTGCAAAGTGCTGCTCTCTCACATTCTGGCCATGGAGTGCAACTGTGCCTCAGCATCTGCTAATGTTCCACTATGACTGCAGAATTAGCACACACCCCCTGTTCTGAGCTCCATGGGTGTTTCTGTCCTCGTGGCACTCCAGGACTACTGAGGGAGGGCAGCAGAGGCTGCCCTCAGCTATTAGCCACTCAATGTCATCACTGCCCTCCGAGGATCCCTGAGGTGCTGTTCTGAGGACACTGGCCAAGGTTTCCCCAGGCTGCAGAGGCACCAGTGCCTTGAGGCCAACAGCTGTCAGAGACAGCCAACTTTCCAGTCAAAACCCCTTCTTCCTCCTGGGGCAACAAGGCTCAGAGACATTACATCAACACTGGTCACACTGGCCCCTGCAGGACATTAGCCTGGGGCATTAACCTCCCACCCCTGGCCTCTCTCCCTACACCAGGGAAGCTTCTCTGGGGTGCTAAAGTCAGGACATCTCTCTTGGGTAGTGGCAGTCATTACCACTGTTGCTGTTACAATACACCATTACAATAATTTAATCCTTTTAGAACAATCAGCCCTGAGAGATGGTCACAATGGCTGCTGTTTTCTTGTGAGAAAACCAAGGCTCCAGGACAAGAAAGAAAGTAGACAAGCTGACACTGGACCAGAGTTTGGGTCCAGGGCTGGAATTCCATCGTCTAATGCCTCTGAGGGGACTCCACTGTGCCAGTGACACACAGGCCTGCCCTATAGGTGGTCTCTGACCATGGCCTGCCATGTGTTTGGCCCTGGCAGCAGCTGCATGGATGTTCAATAATATGGTTTATTTTCCCCACATAAGTCCAAAGGGGCTGTTGCATATTAACCGATAATCTTCCAAAATGGAATCCTCTCTCGTGTTTGTCAGTTTGTTATTACTTATTTCCACTCTGGAAATGAAATCCGCATGAGACATAGATTCCCACTAAGCCTCGAATGACACTGCAGGTGAGCTGTGGCTTGACATAGGTGAGCATAAGGCACTCAGCACAGGTGCACACAATGGGGGTGTGGGGGGGGGAGGAGGGGGAGGGGGCACTCAGCACAAGTGTGCATGAAGGGAGCGTGAGAGTCAGCATCACCCTGGAAGCCCAGGCATTGCACCAGGGCTGAATGGCTCACCGCATGCCTGCTCCAAACCCTTCGGGGGCTTTAGAGGAATGCCCCTACGTACCCAGAGAAGAGCTAGCTACTCGCAGCATCTCCACAGTGTTCAGGGCAAGGGGCCTCTGCTTGGCCTTCTCTTTCCGGCTTGTGGCCTCCACCTAGAAGACAGAACAGATTCCGGGATTTGGGGTAGTGGGGAAAAGAGGCCATAATAGAGAATCAGGAGGTATGGGCAAAGGGTCTGGTTTCGTTCATTTGGTCTCCCTGCTTCTCAATTTCACTTATCACAGTGGTCTCAAGACTTGAATATTTATTTAGGCCAAGGAAGGGAAAAAGAAAGAAAATTCTTTCCAAGAGAACTTTCTAGGGAAAGAGAAAACTTGGAGAAACAGGGAAGAGCCAAGAGAAAGGGCTGCAAATTCAAACTCCTACGGGAGCCAGTGGCAGCCAGGCCATGGGGATGGCAGGTGAGGGCTGGAGCAGACCACGGAGTGCAGGCCTGTCTCAGGGGCAGTCAGCTGCCCTCACTGCACCTGAGTGCTTCCACCAGGGCCTACCAGTATTGCTACATCTTCCAGTTCATCAGCAAAAGCTGCAAATCAGGACTTTCATGCGAAATCTCATGACTTTCAAATGTTGGTGACCATTTGAAACGTTTATAAACGTGAGGCAGTTTAGATAAAATACTAGGCAGCTTCCAACTCTGGGCAGAACAGTTGTTAGAAAAGAGGACTCTGTCTTGCCTGGGACAAAAACAATCCAAACTCAACTCCAATGCCTCGTCTCTCCCAATCCCATGGAGACATGGCCAAGGCAGTGCCTTCTGAATTCCAGACAGACCAATGTGGGGGGTTAATTTGGGACAAAATGGGTACATGCTTCAGTGGAGGCTTGGGATCACTAGGGTCGAGATCTGGAGATGATGGCAGTGAGTCTCTTGAGGAACATGGTCAAGGATAAAAGCATGAGGCAGCTTTGGAGGAAGTTCTAGAAGCCTGAGTCAACTGCATGGGTGAGCAGAGAGCACCCAAGGAAGGCTGGAAAAGGGCAAGAGAAGGTGATTGAAGGAGGCCAGGCTGTGCCTCCATGACTCTGGTAGCTGTTACTGCTGTGGACCTCTGTAATGGTGGCAGAACTACCTCCATCCCAGGTAGGCAGCCCCTTGCCAGGTGGTGTCACCCTTTTCCTAAAGGTCAAGCACATGTCCCTCAAATTCATAAAAACCCTGAGTAGGAAACACAGCACCATAAAGGCCATGAAAGCTGACTGAGGTTGGGATCTCATGTTAGCTGTGTGACCTTGGGCAGGTTCACTGATGTGCACACAGGTCCCTCCAGAGTTGTTAGCATTTAGAGATCACAGAAAGGGGACATCTGTGTGAAATGGAATCCTGACAAAAGGGGATAATGCCTGTGGGGCCTGGCAGGTCATGGGCATGGGGCGGTGCCCGGAACAGGGTAGGTATGTGGCCACACTGGTTACTGCAAGCAGTTCTGTAACCTTTCTTCTTTCCAAAAGATGTCTGTGTTTCAAAGAGGGACAGAAAGATGGGACCCTAGGCCACAAGCTACTCTTCCGGCCAGAGGCTTCCAAGGTCTACTCCCAGCCAGAGCGAACATGACAGATATGGGTGGGGCAGGCCCACCTGGGCTTCCTTCTCCAGCTTTGTCATGTTTAAAAACATCTGTGCGATTTCCCGGTCAAACACTCGCACTCGGTCCCAGTCCAAAAGAAGAGATCTGTCTTTTTCGGCATTAACCTGGAGGAAAAAGTATAAAAGGACAAAACAAGAGAGAAAAAATCCAGGTAAGCCCACTGCCAGGAGTGAAAATCAAGAGAGATGAAGCTGGTCCTCGCCTGGGAGCAAAATGATCCCAGCCCTAAGGTCTCACAGTCATACCTATACAGGTGTGCAGGTGTACAGATATGTAGGCTGAGACCCAGCCCCATCCCAAGGGAAGACTGCTCTGACTCCAGGCTTCTGCCCCGAGACCAGGCAGGTGGGAGGGGAGCCAAAAGTCAAGGCTGTGTCCTTAAGGAGTGTTAGAAACTCTGCCTTGAATGCCATCCCTGCGCACTAGGTGCAGTTGGTCCATGGGCCCCTAGTCCTACGTCAACCAGACCAGCTCTGTATTATGTTTTAAACCTTATAAGAAGCTCACATGGAGAATTTTATTTGGAGAAAGGGTTCTAAGACTTTAAAAAATTTGAAAGTCAGTGGCCTATAGCCCTCAGTCCAGTCCTTGGACCTGACCATCACAGCTGATGGCCCTAGGGGTGACCCTGCCCCACACTGCCAAAGTGGAGTTCATTCCTGCTTACCCAAATTCAATGCATCCAGGCCTAACCTTATCCTGCCTCTCTATGAAGGCTGGGGTCTCTTCCCTGGACACCCCGCAGACCACTCTCTGGCCTCTCTCCTCTGTGCCCTTGGCCTCAGGCCCTTGCATGGCTATGATGATGATGGAAAACTCTCAGAGTCCACAGCCCAAACCTGGAAAGACCCAGTGTGCATAGGGAAAGGAAATCAAACCTTGGCCTGTAGCACCCAGTAGGTCTCTGGTTTGAAGGACTGGATTTTATCGTGTCTCTCCACACAGAAGCCCAGGGTAGGGGTTTGACATGGTCCAAAGGAGATAAGGGAGCTGTCTAGATTGCCATATTTTCCCTGGAAGTATTTAGTCTGAAACCTATAAGGAGGAGGGGGCAGAGAAAGATATTCCGGTTATGTATTCACTCCAGACACCATTGTTAACCACCCATGTGAATCCAGCATGGGGCTACTAGTGAGTGCAGGGAGGGGACCAAGGTGGCTTCCCTGCTCAGAAGACAGGGGACAGGGTGAGGTCATGCTCAGCATGGGGGCTGGGAAGGGTGTGTGCAGGCAGAGAGGAATCGTGTGTGCACACGTGACACAAAACGCAAGAGAGAAGAGCAGAGGTTCCACCTATCCCAGGTCTGGGAAGCCCTTCTACTATATTCTATCCCCTCCACCCTCTCCTGAAGACCCACACAGTGTAGACAAACACTCTGCTTATCAAGTAGTGGCCTGTGTGGTCTCATCAGCTAGACAGACAGTTCTTCAGGGGTTTTAGAATGTGGATGTTGGCCTAGTGCTAACCAGGTCCTGGGGTGGCAAACAGGGACCAGAAAGACAGGGGCTCTGGCTAAAGGGAGGGCAGCCAGCACCTGGTGAACGCGCAGCCGATGCGCAGGTCCAGCTCCTGCCGGGCATCCACCGACAGCGCCTCGTTATGGTCGGGCTCGCCCAGGCGGGCCATGGCGGCGCAGATGTCCGTGTCCGTGATGGAGCTGAATCTGGCCCGGAACACCGTCTTTTCGCCACCGTGGGTTGGATTCATGATGGGCAGCACGGCATCCAGTACCTGGGAGAGGCAGCCCAGCTGTAACCCACCACTGAGGTCTTTACCTCCTGCTCCACATTTTGCCTGTGAGGCCCGGGGCTGACCCTCAATGTGTGTGACTCCTGCCAGACCCTCCTCTGTCTCCTTCCCTGTACAGAAGTCTCAGTCTCTCCACAGAACTCCTGCTACATGGCTGCTCTTCCACCCACTGACAAATCTGTTCAAACATCCCCCTTTTTACTACCACCCTTTCTCTCATCCTCTGCTCTCATCCCCGCCCAACCAGCAAATGCTATTGCCATGGGTGCAAGGGAGCTCAGTCACCAAGTCCATCCCACTTGACCCACTTCCCTTCTTTCTAGAGGGCAGAGTGCCAGGAGGGGTAGGTGGAACTTTTGAGAGACTGGAGAAAAGCCAGGGAAGGAAAACAGAGATGAGGTGGAAAAGGCAAATGACAGGAGGGGTAAGGGCGCAGGGGACCCCCATGGTATGGGGCTTAAGAGTGGCAGGGTGGGGGCGGTGGCCCTCTTAGGGCTAAAGCACAGCGGGGGCTTGGAGCCAGACTCACTAAGAAGGCTGTGCTGTGGGAGGGGAGTCACACTGGAGCCTGGCCATGCAGCTTCTTTACAGGGAAGAGGTGCCTTTGTTTCTGAGGGGAGAGAGCCTGGTGACCTTCCACTCCTCGATGCAAAGGCCCCCCAGGGGAGGAGCAGCCCTGCAGGGGAGGGGCCAGGAGAGGAGTGTCTGGGAAGGGACATAGCGTGTTTCCTGAGGGTGCTGCGCTGGAACTTGGGGTGCCCTGAGCACCCTCTGCCATGCGGGAAGCATTTCCTGAGCCCCAGGGTGTGCCAGGCACCAGGTGAGAGCTGGGGACACAGAGGCAGGAGGGTGAGCCTCACTAGGGGACACCTCCAGCCAGGACCAGCGTGGGGGCACCACAGCCATAGATGAGGCAGGCACCTGCTTCCCTGCAGGGAGGGTAGAGACAGGAGGTGGGAGGGTATCTTGGGTGGGGAGAGGACAGTGAAGGCTGGAGGTGAGAAAAGGAGTGAGGAATGTTGCTGAGTGTCAACCAGCCTTGGCCAAAGGTCCCTGAAAGGTGCCCAGTGGCCAGGATGCTGGAAACCAACCCTCTCCTTGAGGCAGCTTGATTGGGAAACTCCCATCCACCCAGAAAATTCTGCCCTTTCTGTTTGCTCTCACAGTGAGCCCCAGCAGGGGAAGTAACACTCCTTCACCCTTGGTAGAGTCCCTGCATTTGAAAGTGTCTATGGAATTTTCGGGGCGCCTGGGTGGCGCAGTCGGTTAAGCGTCCGACTTCAGCCAGGTCACGATCTCGCGGTCCGTGAGTTCGAGCCCCGCGTCAGGCTCTGGGCTGATGGCTCAGAGCCTGGAGCCTGTTTCCGATTCTGTGTCTCCCTCTCTCTCTGCCCCTCCCCCATTCATGCTCTGTCTCTCTCTGTCCCAAAAAAATAAATAAACGTTGAAAAAAAAATTTTTTTTTAAAATAAAAATAAAAAAAAAAAAAAAAAAAAAAAGAAAGTGTCTATGGAATTTTCAAAATAGAGGAGGAAAAAAGGCTATTTCTATGGCAACATGGCTGATTCCCCACTGCAGCCCCAGAACGGGATGACTGCAAGTGAGTTCAGTGGGAAGGTTGGCAGTGAGGACCTCAGTGGGCACCCCTCTTACCTCAAAGCAGATGTTCTCCCCTTCCTTGTCACAGTCCAGCCACAGCACGATGTAGTCGCAGCCTTTGCCTTCCACCTGCCACATAGCACACAGCGACTGGCACCTCCACAGCCCAGCCCTTCAATGCCCACCCATGGTGCTCCCGCCTGGCCCCTGAGCCCCAAGTAGGAGGGCCAGTGCCGAGTGGGACCCAGGCTGAGCAGAGGAGCTGGCTGCACTTAGGCTGCCTTAGCCACTTATAGAACTTAGCTTAGAACTTAGTTTTTTGGGCACAAAAAGTCATTAATGCAATGCTGCACAGAAAAAGGGCTGCAATAAGACTAAATGTTAATAGTGGTTGTCTTAGTGGGATCATAAATGATTTGTTCTTCCTTCTACTTTTTAATATTTTCCATGTGTATGCATTTGTTTTAAAATTAGAAAAACCACCACCAGTGCCAAACAATCTAAAAAACAGAATTTCTGCTCCCCAGGGCTGAATGACAGGGCTGTCCAGGAGGGCCAGCAGGGGGCGCTCTCAGAAAGGGTTGCAAGGCCAGCCCAGGCATCCAGCAAAGGCTGCCAGGTTCAAAAAAGGGGGAAGGATTCAGGAGGCCTCCTGCAGTGCAGGGGTGGACCCCCCCCCCCCCCCCCCCGGGTGCCTGTGCTCTTGCACGCCCCACACACCTGCAGGAACTTCACCATGTTCAGCTTGGGGTTAGCTTCCTTCTTCTCTGTTGGGGCTTGGCTGAACAGCTCTGCAGGGTCCACCTTGTCCCACTTGTTGTACTTTCCTACAAACCACAGCCACAGTGACATCTGAATCACACTTCCTGGCTCACAGGGCTTGACCTCTCCAATCGTCATAACCTCAGGAGGATGGTGGTGGTCTTGCCTCAAAAACGGGGAAAAGGAGGCTTGGAGAACACTTTACCCAGGGCAATCCCACAATTGGAGGCAGCGCTGGGCCTTCATTCCCCTAGGCTGCTGAGGTGACACCACACCTTGGCCACCCACAGGAGCCACCACTGGGCCAGGCTGCTGCTGCTCCAACCTCACTTCAGCACAGGCCCTGTGGCTGGAAGTGCCATTCCTGGGCTGGCTCACTTTGCCAGACCACTGAACTATACCACTCATACCTCTGTCTTCTCTTCCAGCCTGAATTTTTGTAACTCTCCCCCTACCTGGCACTGACAGGTGCTCAGGTGATCCCTGTGGGGAATCAATCTTTTGGGCCTCTTATCTGGTACATCCATCTACTTCTCTATTCAGGGCTCAGTGCTTGCATGCTTAGCCCTCCAGCTTTCTTTTAGTCTCCATTTTGTGTAGCCTGGGAGAATAGGGTCAGATAGAGTCAAGTTAAAATTTTTTTTATATGTTTTTATTTACTTTTGAGAAAGAGACAGAGTATGAGCAGGGGAGGGTCAGAGAGAGAGAGAGAGAGAGAGAGAGAGAGAGAGAGAGCGAGAGGGAGAATCTCAAGCAGGCTCCAGGCTCTGAGGTGTCAGCACAGAGCCTGATGTGTGGCTCAAACTCATGAACCACAGATCAAGACCTGAGCCGGTCAGACGCTTAACTGACTGAGCCACCCAGGTGCCTCAAGTCAAGTTTAAATCCTAGCTCGCCAACTGCCAGCTGGTGATAACTCAGTCCAAATGCTTGGCGACACAACTGAATTGATGTCATTGTTGTCACTGAGCAATAGGAAGGAGACCTTGCTGTGTGCTAAGCTCTTTACCTTCACTGTCACACTTAGTCCTCACACAATCCTGGGAAGTGGATGGCACTGTTGTAAGACCCACTTCACATCTGTGGAACAGAAACTTGTAGAAGCCCCAGTCCCAGCCGACTCTTTGTCAACCACAGGGCCCTGCACCTAGCTCTGTTGGGTACTAATGCTGGCTCTTCCAAGGTGACACAACAATGATACAAGGATGACAATGACAGCCACTGAATGACCACTGGACAATAGTCACACTCAGCAGGAACCACCTCCCAAATGCCTGCAGAGGCCAGGCCCCCTAAGGTGGGCATTCTCTGCCTCCAGGAAGCACAGGAAGGAGCATAGGGCGTGCAGTGACTAAGGGGTGCCTCTGGGATGGGGACCCAGGGGCACTGAGCTCCAAAGCCAGGGTTCTGGGCATGTCACCCAGAGACCCTGTGTCAACCCTCCACAATCTGCTGGCCTTAGGACTCACAGGTTCTGCACAAACTCCTTGCCTGGAGCCCTCCCCTGGCTCCAAAAAGACCCAGGGGAGCACTTCGCAGGGCTTCCCTTAGCAGGGTGGAGGGTGAGCAGGGGCATGGGGGGCTTACCCAGGAAATCCAAGGTCATCACATGACCACAGACAGATGTCATCTTGAAGCGGACGGGCTGGCCAGCGAAAGTCCCTGTGTACTCGTGCACTGAGCATGTTCCGTTCAGCCCTTTGCGTGAGGACATGTTTCCTACAGGGCAGAAGTGCAGTGACGGCTGCTCCAGCAAGCCACAACTGCTGTGGAGGCCCCAGGCCCTGGTGTTGCCTCTCGGAGGGCCAGAGTACCCCTTCCCCAGACTGGTTAGTGATGATGTTCTCTGAGCCACTGCGGGTAATGGAGTGCTGAGAGGTCATGGATCTCACGGAAAACACCGCTGCTGACCAACCAGTATGGTGTGCTCTCAATGCAGAGCCCTGTGTCTCTGAAGGCCAGGAGCACCCTCTCTGAACACTCTTAAGAGCAGACACTCTTGGGCCCTTTCTCTGCATTTCAGCCTCATTTCTTTCAAACTTTACTCAAAGGTATCCAGGGACTCATTATCAAATTCCACGATATTCTCATGCTCCCCTCGGACAGCCCCTTGGCTGACCTTTCTTAGCCTCTGGGAAGTGGGCATGTCTCAGCTCTCCCCTCCCTTCTGGAGGGATGCTAGCCCACTGTCCTAGCCAAGGGGAGGTCATGGTGGACATCTGCCATTTCTGGGTACCCAGCATGCAAACACCCTTCCTTTCTGGAGGGAATTCAGAGATGGGAGGGGAAGTAGCATCCCACCAACTATCCCAGTGGCCAGAGTTAGGGTAAGGAACACATGTTCCCTTTCTTAGTGTCCTGGTGTCTCAGGAGGACTGCAGCCAAGGGTCAGCCTAGTGGCTATTCTTGAGTGACATAAGCACACAGGCTGCAGCTGTAGCAGTCATGGGTTGAGGGTCCAGTGGCAAGGGTCCTGTGGTGACGATGTCCACGGCATGGCCTCAGACTTAGACTGGGGTCTCAGACTGGGGTCAAATTTAGACTAGGGTGGGGTCTTGGCTCTGTCTTCTTCCTTCCGATGAATTCTCTTTCTGGGTAGGTTACCAGGGCTGGTTGCTGTTTATGACCAACAACATGAGAGGCACAGTACTTTGACAGCAGCCTGCCTGGTGTTATGCTGTGAAGTGTGCCTGTACCTTTTTGGAGTCCCAGCCCTGGCTCATACCGGGTGCGGCAGTAAATGCATCCCCCAGTGACTGATACCAAGGTGCCTCGTTAGCACTTGTTATCTTGAACCAAGTCAACTCCAGAGAGCTGGAAAAAGAAAGAAATGACCACGCTCATAGATTCCAACCCCCCCCCCCCCCCCCCCCCCCACCGCGTTGGTCTTCCCTACCTCGAGAGAGGATTTTAGCAATAGACTGGGCCAAGGATGGCTTTTCTGCAACCATGAGCACGGTCCTCATCTTGTCTTAAAGCTGCCAAGGGCTTTGGCCCTTCCCACTCCAGTTTCAGAGAGATGGCAATGAAGTTCAGAAATTGCTCTGCTCTTCTTTTTGGCTCAACACTGCTGTCAGCGCTGACTCCTGAAGAGAAGAAAAGACACGTAGAAAATAATAATGCTTCTAATGGAATCTATACCCCTAAGAAGGAAATTCACTTTAAAAAACAAAAAACAGGGGTGTCTGGGTGGCTCAGTCGGTCAAGTGCCTGACTCTTGGTCTCAGCTCAGGTCTTGATCTCAGGGTCATAAGTCAAGGTCGTTGGGCTCTGCACTGGGCACAAAACCTACTTAAAAACAACAACAACAACAACAACCAAAACACAGGGGTGCCTGGCTGGCTTAGTTGGTAGAGCATGTGACTCTTGATCTCAAGGTCATGAGTTCGAGCCCCCTGTTGGGCATAGTTTAATTAAAAAACAAATAGGGGCGCCTGGGTGGCGCAGACGGTTAAGCGTCCGACTTCAGCCAGGTCACGATCTCGCGGTCCATGAGTTCGAGCCCCGCGTCGGGCTCTGGGCTGGTGGCTCAGAGCCTGGAGCCTGTTTCCGATTCTGTGTCTCCCTCTCTCTCTCTGCCCCTCCCCCGTTCATGCTCTGTCTCTCTCTGTCCCAAAAATAAATAAACGTTGAAAAAAAAAATTAAAAAAAAAAAAATAAACAAATAAATAAGCAAAAAGAAACCTGAGGTAAGAAAAAGAAGTTAGGGAAACTTGAAGACACTGAACAAATCAGGGCAATGGAATTGGCTCGGAGATGACCTTGGGGATTTAGGTTCCTTTGGGAGACAGTGACATGGCTCCATGACCTCAGGTCTGTCTTGTCCCCAGATCCATGCTACGAAGGCTTCGGGGCCTTTGGACCTGGGCTGATGGGCTGGAATAGGGCAGATGGCCCTCCTCCCAGGCCATGGTTCTGTTTACTCCTCAGGGCTGAGGGCAGCACCTCCACCTCAGCTGAGCATCAGGATGCCCTGGGACATTTTATAAAATGCAGATGCCCAGGCCACATTCTTCAGGTCTTTCTGATCCACAGCTGGGCGCTGGGCCTGAGATCCACTGGCCAGGGAATCCAGTCCCCAGAACTTAATAGCCCCTTGCAATGGGCTCCAATCTACCTTCCTGCCTGCCCCACACAACCTCTAGCATTGCAGACCGTGCTTTTGGCCAATTAAATTGGACACCACTGTCTAAAGAAAAACATATTCTTAAGCCTCTGTTCCCTTGCTTGGAATGTACTACCAAGGCTGGAGAATGCAGCCTGGCCGTGTAACGGCTGGGCTCTAGTGCTAACTCTAAAGAGCTCTTCTAACACCCATGACAGTATGAGTCATTTCCTGCTGTCCCCAGTCCATTACAATGGACTGTGCACTGTGCCACAGTTAGTTACTGCCTCATCTCCCTGCCAGCACAGGAGCAGCCTGAGGTCTAGATCGCTGCTGGCAACTGTAATAGCTAGTTCCATGACTGATACAGGACATCTAATACCTGCTGGCTAAATAAAAGAAACATGGGCCCTTTCTGTCTTTTTTTTAAGCTTATTTACTTATTTTGAGAGAGAGAGAGAGCACATGCGCGCACAGGGGAGGGGCAGGGAGGGAGAGAATCCCAAGCAGGCTCCATCCTGTCAGCTCAGAGCCCAACGTGGGGCTCGAACTTACCAACTGTGAGATCATGACCCGAACCAAAATCAAGAGTCGAATGCTTAACTGACTGAGCCACCCAGGTGCCCCTGTCTTTTTGATCGTTATAGATATGGCCTTGACATTGACAAGTATGGCACTGTATTAAAAAAAACAAAACACCAAAACGTGTCTTCTACTGAGACAACTGAGCCACCTTCTGGGAGGAAAATTAAAGCTAGACTTCTACTTTATAATTTCCACCAAAACATAGTCTAGATCTAGCAGAAATTTAAGCAAAAAGATGAAACTAGAAAAATACTAGAAGAAAACAACTTTGGTATGAAAGATACCTAAGGATTTCAGAAGCTCAGAAGCACACCTCTTCATGTTTAAAATCATTTGATTTCCTTTCCTGTGAATGGTCTATTCATATTTTTTATCCTTTTTCACCCTAGCTGGATTGCTGTTTTCTTATTTTTAGGAACTGTTAATATAATGAGGAAATTAGCTCTTTGTAGTAGGAGGGCCAGCAACACCCATCACGGCAAATTAGAGGTAAAATGTTTACTGTTTACTCTAACAGTAAGTAGTAGACACTAAGCAAATACTGATTGAATAAATGGCTGCATGTATGAAACAATAATTTTACCTGCAAAGTGAATAATAAAAATACTTTTAGATGTCTAAATTTTAGAAATTTATTTTTTAATTTTAGTTTTATTGTTTTTTTGAAAAATTTTCAATGTTTATTTTTGAGAGAGAGAGAGAGACAGAATGCAAGCAGGGGAGGGGCAGAGAGAGAGGGGGACACAGAATCCAAAGCAGGCCCCAGGCTCTGAGCTGTCAGCACAGAGCCTGACCCGGGGCCTGAACTCACGAATTGCAAGATCATAACCAGAGCTGAAGTTGGAGGCTTAACCACCTGAGCCACCCAGGCGCCCCTTAGATGTCTAAGTTTTAAAAACGGACTTTAAATCTGTATGAGTATTGCAAGCACTTCTCACTGTTCTTTTTTCCTATGGTGTCAGTTTCTAGAAGTTTCGTATTTCTACTATTCCTCTTCACACCTAAGGATCCTAAATACCTTTTCAGTAAATAATTAACAGATTCTTCTCTAAAGATCCCTTTAGAGAGAGGGCACCTGGGTGGCTCAGTTGGGTAAGCATCTGAGTCTTGATCTCTGCTCACATGATCTCATGGTTCGTGAGATCTCACTGTCAGCACAGAGCCTGCTTGGGATTCTCTCTCTCCCTCTGTCTTTGCCTCTCCCCTGCTCATGCTCTCTCTCTCAAAATAAATAAATAAATAAAAACTTAAAAAAAAAAAAAGATCACTTTAGAGAAAAATGTTTTACCCCAGCATCTTCAAAGGGATTACCTCATTCATCCATGGCTAGACAACTGGATGGTGCCCACAAAGGGCCGTCAGCATCTGTTCTGATTTCTGGTCACCCGTCCACAGGACAGACTAGTTGTTACTCCCCACTAATACGTGTTGGTCTTTGGTAGTAGTGGCTCTAAAGAAACACACGTTCTAGTTCAACAGTTTATATTTCAGTTCTGCATGAGTACTTTGTGGAAAAAATATGACTTCCTTTAAGGATTCAGAATCATAGAATCCTGGGAAAGGGACCTTGGTGATGATCTGGTACAACCGTCTCAAGGAAGAACAAACTAAGACTCAGAGAAAGGGATTTTCCAAAGGTTACCTGGGAAATTTGAATTGGGGCTGAAACTCATGCTTCCTTACTTCCAGCCGGGTACCTTTTTTTTTTTTTTTTTTTATAAAATTTTTTTTTTCAACGTTTATTTATTTTTGGGACAGAGAGAGACAGAGCATGAACGGGGGAGGGGCAGAGAGAGAGGGAGACACAGAATCGGAAACAGGCTCCAGGCTCCGAGCCATCAGCCCAGAGCCTGACGCGGGGCTTGAACTCACGGACCGCGAGATCGTGACCTGGCCGAAGTCGGACGCTCAACCGACTGCGCCACCCAGGCGCCCCCCCCTTTTTTTTTTTTTAAAATGGCACCAGGGTTCACCTCTTAAAAGCATTCTCCAGTTTTAACTGTGATTAATTTTCTGATTATTTGGGACCTATTTTTCCATTAAGGCACACTCAGATTTCAAAAGGGAAGTCAGTAATAGCTGAAAGCAATGGTTTGCAACCTTCATTATGCCATTGTTGTGTCATATACCATCTTAACCTTTTTGCTTTACCAACATTATTATTCATTTAAGTTTTTGCTTTTTTAAAAAACCTTAAATGTACATTTTTAAAAAGGGAAATTGTATAGCCTTGTAGGAACTGAAAGCCTGTGATCAATGGCCAGAACCAGGTTCTTTCCGTAACCTATGTCGTGTATCGGGTTTGGTCTTGTTTTCTGGTAAAGCTGAGCCTAAAGTTTGTTCTCTTATTTCAAAAGGGGAGATCAGCAAGTGCTAAGGCAGTGTTGACAGCAAATACGCAGGTTAGCCTGTTACTACCCTGTCAACTATCAACAGCAATACCACCAATGGTATGTGTCCTTTGGGAGACGCTGTACATAATAAGGTCCTTTCTGTCAGTCTTATAAACAAGTGAACTTGGCTTGGGAGTGGAGGCCTCGTAGGGGTCCAAACAGCATGCAGAGCCCTAGGATTTCCCACCTTAGCAATTTAACCCAATACCCATGGAGTCAGGAAAAGAGGGAAAGAAGACTCCTCCTTTGGAGGCAAACAATTGCTACAAACTGCTACTTTGTTTAATCTTGCAACAGCTTGACAAAGCTGGTTTTGTAATTTTTAAACCATGATTAAACGGAGGTTCAGAACAATCCAAACTAGTGCCAGGTGACCTTTGCCAAGGCTCTGGGGAACCCAGGGCTAAGTGGCCATCAAGCCCACGTCGGGCTGACTTCTCCACGTCCTGTTCCCTAAGGCTTTGTGCTTAAACACAAATCTTTAGAGGCAAGATTAGGTCACAGTCTTCTTTTTTACCTGTAAGAAATTAGTGCCTCCGGATTCTAGCTGTTTTGTTCACAAAAGGACCTTCCCTCATCTCCATCAACACCTCAGAGAAACACCCGGTTGCCCTCACGACTGAGCCAGGGCCCAGGTAGCGGCGAGTGGAGCGTGCCCTGACTTGGCCCCGACCTCTGCACGGCCTCCCCGAACCTCAGTTTCCCTACTCGTGACAACAGATTCAGACAACAGACCCCACTTAAAAGAACCGCGGACCAGGTTGACGAACGAGAGTATTAACTGCAGCGCCTATTCCTTCCAGGCACCGGACTAAGCGCTGGCCGATCATCACCTCCCCGAACCGCCAATGCAAGCTCCGGGGCGGGAAAGAGGCGGCGAGAATGCAAGGAGGTCCTCTCCCAAGCCCCGGGCTTGGGACCCCTGGGCGCCCGGCCAGCATTCGGGAAACGTGCCCCCAAAAGGCCGGCGCTTCCCGCTTCCCCGCGCCGCCCACCGCTCACCCGCCGCGGCTTCCGCCTCAGCTCCCGCTTCAGCTTTCGCTCGGGGCGGGGGGCGATGCGGGGAACTCGGCAACCTTTACTTCCGGGTCCGGCCGCTGCTGGCGTACCTTCGTCTGAATTCCGGTGCGCGCACGTCGGCGTCCGAGAGTTCCGTGGCTCCCACGTTCCGGGAGCATGGTCTCCAGCCAGCCCTTGCTCGCCGCGGTCGGTTGGGGTCCCCAAACCCTCCCACCCAGATCCCTCCTCGCAGCGGTCCTTGGGGGGGTATCCCCAAGCCTCCATCCTGACCCCTCCCGGAGGCCTCCCAAAATCCTCCACCTTATTCTTCTCTGCTATTGCGATGCAAAAATGACAGTTGTTATAATGATTATGAAAACCGGATAAGCATGAAAATATATATGCTGTTGATAATTAAAATAATTAAAACTGCAGATGTGTGTATAGCAGGCTTCTTTCGATGCTATGCACCTTTGTGGAACGAACGAATGCACTGTGTAAAATATATCTGCAAGATGAATTGGGCAATAAAAGCAGTTTTTTTGTGTGTTAAAGCATTAGGATTATGGAAGACTTAAAATAATTTTCATGACCTTATTTTAAAATATCTTTTAAATAATAGCATATACACATTTCCCTTGCACCCCGCAGACACTTTCCCCAACCTGCCTTTATTGGAATACTAGTCCTGATAGATGCTCTGGAAAAAGAAAAGTTTTATGGTCAAATTAAGTTTGGGAAGTGCCAAAATTTAAAAGGCACAGTGAGATTCATTTTCAAAAGAGAACTCCTGATTCCAAACCCACTCTTTGGCAGGGTCTCCATCTCCAAAATGGCATCTTCCTGCTTGCTCAAGCCCAGTGCCTTGAAAGCATCCTGGATTTCTCTCTTTTTCTCACTTGTTGCCCTTCCAAAAAATCCTGCCATCCCCGTCTTCAAAATATGTTTGAGATCCAATCAATCCTCCCAGCTTCCACTGCCACCATCCTGATCCAGGCTCCATCTCCCTGGACTCCACCCTGCACCCTAAGGTCTGTTCTCCATACTGTTATAGCAGTCAGTACTAAAATTGGATCTAAGGAATGTGGCCAGTTGGCAGAGAGGCAACACCTGAGCTCCTCTGCTGTTTTAATCCAATTTGGGTTCATTCGCCCACCAGGAGGTAAGACCTGAGGCCAGCAGGGGGCGCTGAATAGTCAGCTGCCTCCCCCCACCCCCGCCCCCTCGCCCCTCGGCCTGGAGAGCCTTGCAGCCTTCCCTCAGATCTCCCAGGAAACTGCAGGTCAGGCCTTCCTGTGGACCCTCAGGTTGACAAATGACCCATATTCAGAGAGGAACCCTTTGATCTCCCTTCCTTACTGCACAGGTGCCTGGTAGTGGTGGATGGGATACCTGAGAATTCCCGGATCTCTCTTCTCTCTCCTTGATGGGGTTTTGGAGTGATGGGAGTCCCAAGCTGACGGCCAAGAAAGAATTCTTAAGACGTCTTTCGTGCAAAAGAAGGGGATTTTATTAAAGCACAGGGACAGGACCCGTGGGCAGAACGTGCTGCCCTGGGGTTGTGGCTGGTGACTGATTGTATACCTTCAGGTTGGGAGGGGGTTAGGGATAGTGTTTAGTCTCTAAGGAATTTTGGAAGCAAGTTTTCCAGGACCTTGAGGGGTTAGCTGCTGTTAGAAAAAGGTCATTTATTACTGTTTAGTAAAAACTCAGGCATGAGACCCTTTAGATGTATATCAGTGGGTCATAAACTTGGAGTTTGATTGTCAACATATATCTTGGGGGTGGGGGTGAGATAAGGAAGTTTCCAAAGGAATTTTTGGTTCAGGTTTATTTATTATTATTATTATTATTATTATTATTATTATTAAATGTTTTATTTTATTTTCGAGAGAGAGAGAGACCGAGCACAAACAGTGGAGGGACAGAGAGAGAGAGGGAGACACAGAATCCCAAGCAGGCTCCAGTCTCTGAGCTGTCAGCACAGAGCCCAACATGGGGCTCAAACTCACAAACTGTGAGACCATGACCCGAGTTGAAGTTGGACACTCAACCAACTGAGCCACCCAGGCCCCCCTCTAAAGAAATGTTTATATGTTAACTTACAAGATCCTGGGGTTCAGGATAATGTTAACCTAAGATTGCCTTTTGCCCTTAGCAAAGTGTCACCATCGAGGCAGTTGAGCTCCCAGAAGAAGGTCACTCTGCCTGTCTCAAGGATGTGTCAATGAGCTGTAAACAGTAAGAAATTTTCATTTTTCATTTGCCTTTGTTGGTCACATCAGGCTGAGCCACGGTTTCAATAATGTTGTTAATAGTTAACACCCACTCAGTGCTTATTCTGTTCCAGACAGTTTTCTATTATTAGTGCATTTCATTCTCATTGCTATTAATAAGACAATTATTAATAACAATTATTGATATCACTATTATCCTTATTTTACACATGAAGAAATAGGTCACACAGATGTAAATGGCAGAGCCAGCTTTCAAGAGTAAGCAGCTCCGTTCCAGAAGCCAAGTCCTCAACCACTGGCTGTGGGGCTTCTCACTGCCTTCTCATTCTCTTTATCTTTTCAGGCTTCAGTCTGTGCTGACTCAGCTGGCCTCAGTGTTGGGATCCCTGAGAGACAAGGTCACCATATCCTGTAGCGGAAGTGGCAGCAACGTTGTGGGATATACCTCAAACTGCCAGCAGCTGCCATTTCCTCAAAGTCCTCCTTTACAAGAAAAACAATCAGCCCTTGGGATTCCTGACTCGTACTCTGGCTCCAAGTTGGGCACATGGTCCTCCTGACTATTGCTGGGCTCCAGGCTGAGACAAAGCTAGTTATTCCTGTCACTCCTATGACATCTCAGTTAAGCCTGCATGGCTCAGAGCTCCAGACCCCAAGTGAGACACAAACCTTTCGTCTCCTCCAGCACATTCATGACACCTGCTGGGTAAATTTTACTGTTTCTTGTTACCAAGATGGTTTAAGTCCATTCTGGCATTTTTGTGTTTTTAGTACTCACATCTTACGTATGCCGGTTCTACACGCATCTCTGCTTTCATGGCTGACTGTGGCATATTGATAACACTGACCTTTGTACTTGGAAGTCAGTTTGGCTAGACCTAAAATTCTTTGCTCATGTTTTCCTTCCTCGAATATCTTAAATATATGACTCCAGTTTCTTCTGGTATAAAACATTGCCTTCAATAAGTAAGGGTAGAAAGAGAGGGAGACAGAATCTGAAGCAGTCTCCAGGCTCCGAGCTGTCAGCAGAGCCTGACTTGGGGCACAAACTCACAAATGTGAGATCATGATCTGAGCAGAAGTCGGGTGCTTAGCTGACTGAGCCACCCAGGCACCCCTGATTTTTCTTTCTCTTGTAAGTTATTATTATTATTACTTTGCCTCGATGCCCAAAGTATATTTCTTTTTATTTTAAGTTTATTGATTTTACTAGAATACATCCTGTGTTGGTCATTGGGATCAGTTTTCTCAGGTGTACAGTTTCCCTTGGAATATATGGTTTCAAAAATGTTTTTTTTCAAATTTAAGGAAAGTTTCTTCGTTCTGTACTATTTGTACTTGACTTTGTACTGTTCTCTTGTTTTGGCTTTCCTTTTCAGGATCTCCTAATATACAGGTGTTGGATTCTTTTTGTGTGTACCTGTCTTTTAAACTTGTAAATTTTTCTTGAATTTGTTTTGTCAGTCTATTTTATATACTTGAAAGAGAAGAACACAGGTGGGAAACTTACATGAACTGATCTCAACCCTTTCCATAAGGCAGTCATCAAATACCACGGTACTGGTGTAAGGAAAAAGACAGATCAATGAAATGTAATAGAGCTTCCAGTCAAGGACAAACATCAACTGATTTTTTTGACAAGGGCACCAGAGCAATTCAATAGGAGAAAGGAAAGTCTTTTCAATAAGTGGTGCTTGAAGTAAATAAACCTCAACTCCCATGGGCTAAAAAAAGTTAATGTAAAACTTAACAGTTAATGTAAAAAAAAGTTACTGTAAAAGACAATAAAGGGCAGTCATCATAAATGTACACTTGATGATTCCATTGACATGCAAACACCTGTGTTACCACCATCCAGGTAAGATAAGGAAAACTCCCAACACCCCAGAAGGCACTCTTATTGCCTGCCCAGTCAGTACTCCCTCTTACATTCTGCTATTAAGGTTTGAATTTGCCCTGTGCTTTGTGTGTGCGTGAGTGAATATGTGTATTTAGTGTGGATTCAGGCTCTAGTCAGGAAGCAGTGCCTGTAGGGGCGTCTGGGTGGCTCAGTCAGTTAAGCATCTGACTTCAGCTCAGGTCATGATCTCACACTGAGCTGAAGCTCGGAGCCTGGAGCCTGCGTCAGATTCTGTGCCTCCCCCTCCCCTCTATCCCTTGTGCACGCTGTCTCTCTCTTTCTCAAAATTAAATAAATAAACATTAAAAAACATTAAAAAAAAAAAAAAAAAAAAGGAAGCAGCTCCTGTAATCTCTTTCCACAAGCAGCAGGGGGCGCTGTGGGCACATCTCTGATTGTTGGCCAGGTTGTTGCAAGAGGACCAATTTCTGGCTACTTATTTATTTAAGTCCCTTCCTCCCCAGGAATGGGTAGTTCTCTATCTTTTCCTATTCCCAGCCTAACTCCATTTCCATCTGAGGATACCATTGGGTGTTATTCTTTGGGGGTGGGATGGGGCACAGGGCAGTGGTGGAGTCAGGGCCCGGGCCCTGAGGCAGCAGGGGCTTGTGGGACTGTCCCTTGGGTCTACTTTTGGCTGGGCAACTAGCCCTCTGGTTTCCTGCCTGTCAACTTCTGCTCAGGCTCCCTGGGGATGAGGGGCACCAGAGGGATCCCTAATGTGCAGAAAGGATGCCCTCCTGCCAGGATGCTGGGGAGGAAAGAGCAGGGAGGAAGGAACAGAGTTTCCCTGTAGGGGGTGGGAGCCTGTGGGACCCAAGACAGGGGATGGAGAGGTACTTCTTCTGCTAGCTTTAGATTGTTCTTCTTTTCCTCATTACTCAAGTGTAAAGTTAGGTTATTGATTTGAGATCTTTCTTCTTTTTTTTTATGTTTATTTATTTTGAGAGAGAGAGAAAGCATGAGCAGGGAAGGGGCAGAGAGAGAGGGAGACAGAGAGAGAGGGAGACAGAGAATCCCAAGCTGCCTGGCGCCCTCAGCACAGAGCCTGATGGGGGACTCGAACTCACAGACCATGAGATCATGACCTGAGCCGAAAATCAAGAGTTGGTCGCTTAACCTGCTGAGCCACCCAAGGCACCCCTCTTTCTTCTTAATACAGGCATTGATAGCTCTACCTTTCCCTCTAAGCGCTGTCTTTGTTGCATCCCATACCTTTTGGTATGATGTGCTTTCATTTTCATTCCTCTTCCACTATTTTCTCATTTCCCTTGTAACTTTTTTCTTTGATGTGTTGACTAAGAGTGTGTTGTTTGATTTCCACATATTTGTAAATTTTACTTTTTCTTGTTACTGATTTCTAGCTCATTCCATTCTGAGCTAGAAAAGATATTTTGAGTGATCATGGTCCTTGCAAATTTATGAAGATTTGTTTTGTGACCTAACATATGGTCAATTCAGAGAATGTGCATGTGTACTGGAGAAGAACGTGTGTTCTGTTGTTGGGCGGCATGTGCTGTATATGTCTGTTAGGTCTAATTGGTTTACAGTGTTGTGCACAGCCTCTATTTCTTTATTGATCTTCTGTCCAGATATTTTATCCATTATTGAAAAGGGCATATCTAAGTCTCCATTATTGCAGAACTGTCTGTTTCTCCCTTGTCAGTGTTTGCTTCATATATTTGGGGTTCTGTTGTCAAGAGACAATGTCTTTCTTTGTCTCTTGTCACTGTTTTTGACTTAAATTTCACTTTGTCTGATATTAGTATAGCTACGTCAGCTACTTCACTCTTTGGTTACTATTTGCATGGAGTGAATTTTTCCATTCCTTTATGTATATGTATGATTCATATATAATCATTTTTGAATCATATATCAATCATTTTTATTTTTAAAATATAATTTATTGTCAAGTTAGCTAACAAACAGTGTGCTTTTGGTTTTGGGGGTAGATTCCTGTGATTCATCACTTACCTACAACACCCAGTGCTCATCTCAACAAGTGCCTTCCTCAATGCCCATCACCCATTTTCCCCTTTCCCCGCCCCCATCAACCCTCAGTTTGTTCTCTGTATTTAAGTCTCTTACAGTTTGCCTCCCTTTCTATTTGAAACTACTTTTACCTCTTCTCTTCCCTCATGGTCTTCTGTTAAGTTTCTCAAGTTCCACATAGGAGTGAAAATATATGTCTTTCTCTGATTGATTTATTTCACTTAGCATAATACCTTCCAGTTCCATCCACATTGTTGCAAATGACCAGATTTCATTCTTTCTCATTGCCAAGTAGTTACATGAATCATTTAAAAATGCATTCTGCTTATCTCTGCCTTTTGATTAGAAAATTTAATCTATTTACATTTAAAGTAATTACTGATGGGGTGCCTGGGTGGCTCAGTCAGTTGGGTGTCTGACTTCGGCTCAGGTTATGATCTCGCGGTCTGTGAGTTTGAGCCCTGCGTCGGGCTCTGTGCTGACAGCTTGGAGCCTGGAACCTGCTTAGGATTCTGTGTCTCCCTCTCTTTCTGCCCCTCCACTATTCATGTTCTGTCTCTCTCTATCCTTCAATAATGAATAAACGACAAAAAATAAAAAAAATAAAGTAATTACTGATAAGGCAGGACTTCTGCCGTTTGGCTATTTGTTCTTTCACCTTCCCTTGAAGAGACTGTACCCTCCAGAAGGGCGGGGCCTTGGCTGCCACCAGCACCTCTGAAAACTTCATACCTAGCATGGTCTTTGGCAGAAGATGTTCACTGAAAGAATAATGAATGAAGCATTGCTTTTTGATATAACTTTCTCCTCCCCATAGGTTACTACCCCTAACTAATCCAGGATAATAACTTCCCAGTTATGACCACAAGTCTGTGAACAATCCCTTCCTGGCTTGGGCCTTAAATTGAGAATATTCAGGGGGTTCATGGCCTCTGTGTCTAAAAGGATGCTTCTCCCTTGTTCCCTGCTCACCTGAAGAAACATCTTGGCTTTAAAATCGTCCAGACTCCTGAGGTGGGCAAGAAAATTACTGAGATTGTATTCTATCACTCTTTCTCAGAGAGATGCCAGTGGAATCATGGCCCTGTTCAGTTTGGCCAAGAGTCCCAGGCCTGGGGAAGCCTTCTCATAGCAACAGGGGAAAGTCCCACTCCAACATCTCTGCCTCCCAGAGAGAGTCTGGCTCCAGCACCCACAACACCATCTTGATGAAGTATCTGATGCTATCTTGATCACACTGTCTGGCAGCAGAGGAGCAGAGAGCCTACTCTTAGCTTGATCTCATCTAGGAGATAGAGAAGAACTTGTCTGTCTTGCAGAAATAGCTCAGTACAAGGTCTTTGCATATTTCTTTTTTATTTAATTTGCTTATATTTTATTTTATTTTATTTTGAGAGAAAGAGAGAGGGTGCAAGTGAGTGAGGAGGCAGAGAGATACAGAGGGAGGGAGAGAGAGAGAGAGAGAGAGAGAGAGACAGAGAGAGAAAGTGGGGCTTACCCAGAGTGGGGCTAGAGCTCCCTTGATGTGGGACTCGAACTCACACAATGTGAGATTATGACCAGAGCTGAAGTCAGATGCTTAATAACTGAGCCACCCAGGTGCCCGGTCAGTGCATATTTCTATTGCCTTGTGCTGCATCAGGCTCTGTGCTGACAGCTCTGGCTGTCACCCAAGCTGCCTTGGGCTCACCTCCTCTCTGTCTGGGTCACTGGCTTGACTGCACATTTATGGCTGCTGCTTGGGAACAGCATGAGCATGTGTTCTATAGATACTGTTACAAGTCTAGAATCAGGTCAAATTCTTCAGCTTTGGCTTCCTAGGGGGATGGGAGAGGTTGGTTTCGAGAGGCTGACTTTCAGGATGGTGTACCACCACATAATAAGCCCTGAGGCCAGAGACCTCAAGCAAGGGCAGGACTCCTGGTCCTCAGGCCTATTTCCCTGCTGCCAGCCTGTCCCTCCTTCCCCTCATCCAACCTTATTCCCTCTCAGATCCTTCCTCATTCCCATCCTTAGTACGTATCCCTATCACCCCTACAGGAGGTACACACCTCTCACTAACCAACCTCATCTGCATCAACCTTGACCAAATCAGCTTTGTACCATCCCAGCCTCTCCTTCCTCACCTGACTGTAACTCTCTGACTCTCCTCTACCTGCCTCCAGCCCTGATGTTATGGAAATAAGCCCCATCTTGGGAAAGGGTCAGATCTGCACCATGGCTTTCACTGCCTCTTCAGTCAACTAGAAAAAGCAGAAAGAATCAGAGGTGAGAAGAGGCTCTTGGGGAACTCTTCCAGGCGGCCAAGAACTGAAGCCTTGCCTCTCACCGTGTTTCAGGCTGCAACTACCAAGAGCATGGAAGGGGCTGGGTTCCTTACCTGGATGGAATTTGCTGCAGGATTTTTTTTTAATGTTTATTTATTATGGAGAGAGAGACACACTCACAGAGTGTGAGCAGGGGAGGGGCAGAGAGAGAGAGGGAGACACAGAATCTGAAGCAGGCTCCAGGTTCTGAGCTGTCAGCACAGATGCACAGATGACAGCCGTCATACACACAAATGCAGCTGTCTGCATTTCTCCAGGTTCTGGGCTGTCAGCACAGAGCCCGAAGCGGGGCTCAAATTCATGAGCTGTGAGATCATGACCTGAGCTGACGTTGGACATTTAACCAATTGAGCCACCCAGGTGCCCCATTGTGGCAGGATTCCGGAGAGCACATTTAGGGGGCATGCTCTCCCTCATGGAACAGACAAGGAAAACCAAAGCCCCTTCAGCAGCTGCCTCTGGAGAAGCCAGAGTTATGCTAACTTTGTTCTAAGTCTCCATTTAGCACCTGAAATCCTCAACTCTGCTTCTGCCTAGTGAGAGAGACCCACAATACAAGAACCCAGCAAAGTGCCCTGTATGATTTCAGGAAAATTGCAGCTGCCAAGCCTGGGCACATGAGGCTAGAAGGGCCCTCACTGGGCAAATTTAGCTGAGGCTCACTGGCCGTAGGAGGAGGTGAACCTGACTTGGCCCCACTGGGCAACACGGGCAATTGTCTCGGAAAGGCTTCTGACTGGCTCCCCTGGAGTAGGTGCCTTGCTTTTGATCATCAGGTAGGAGCCAAGAGGCAAGGGTCACCCCTAGAGTAGGACCATCCTAATCCCTTGGGTCCCCATTCACAGTACTGAGACTGAACCCAACTGGAAACAGTCCAAGTCCTCAAGGCTTGGTGGGGCAAGGTAGAGGAGAGTCATTCAGACTCTGTCCCCTCTTTCCAAGGCATGCAGGAATAACTGCTTTATGACCCTTAGAACAGAACTATCTAAGAAGGGTAGGTCAATTTACCGACAATATAATAATTCTTTTTAAAAAGTTAAAAAAAATGTTTATTTATTTTTGAGAGAGAGAATGTGAGCTGGGGAGGGGTGGAGAGAGAAGGGGACAGAAGATGCAAAGCAGGCTGTATGCTGGCAGCAGAGATTTCGAAGCAGGGCTGGAACTCACAAACCGTGAGATCATCACCTGAGCCAAAGTCGGATGCTTAACTGACTGAGCCACCCACGTGCCCCAGCAATATAATAATTCTAAACATGTATGCACATAATAAAATGTTCTCAAAATATATAAAACATAAATTGATAGAACTACAGGGAGGAATTAATAAACCCCCATCACGGTGGGTGATTAATACATCTATGTTGATTAACTATATGACCTGGTATATACATATTATATATACAAAATATGTATATATATATACAAAATTCCAAACTAAACTTTAGCAAACAAGACCCAAAAGAGTGTTAAAAGCCCAGGTAGAGGAGAGTCAGAAAGTTACATGTCAGGGGCGCCTGGGCGGCTCAGTTGGTTAAGTGTCTGACTTTGGCTCTGATCATGATCTTGCAGTTTGTGAATTCAAGCCCCATGTCAGGCTCTATGCTGACAGCTCAGAGCCTGGAGCCTGATTTGGATTCTGTGTCTCCCTCTCTCTGCCCTTCCCACGCTTGCTATCCTCTCTCTCAAAGATAAATAAACATTAAAAAATTAAAAAAAAAGAAGGACAACATGTCATAATCAGGTTAGGTTCACCCAGCAATGGTTGAACTAAATGAAATTGTGTTTGGTCAAAAATAAATGAAAGAAGAAAATCATGCTATCATCTTGAAAGAGGTAGAAAAAGCATCTGGTAAAATTCAACACTCGGTTTATGCTGTAAAAGAAGAAATAAGAAATCAAACGCATAAGGTTTGGAAAGGAAGAAAAAAACCACAATTATTTGCAGATAATATGAACTTCTACTTAGAATGTTGAGAAGAATCAATTGACAAATTAATAGAAATTACAGGAGAGATTTATAAGGTGACTTGTAAGATCAATGCATGAAAGCCAATTGCATTTCTATATACTAGCAATAATTAGAAAATGTAATAATAGGGGTGCCTGGCTGGCTCAGTCAGAAGAGCGTGTGACTCTTGATCTTGGGGTTGTTAGTTTGAGTCCCACACTGGGTGTAGAGATTACTAAAAAAAGTAGGGGCGCCTGGGTGGCGCAGTCGGTTAAGCGTCCGACTTCAGCCAGGTCACGATCTCGCGGTCCGTGAGTTCGAGCTCCGCGTCAGGCTCTGGGCTGATGGCTCGGAGCCTGGAGCCTGTTTCCGATTCTGTGTCTCCCTCTCTCTCTGCCCCTCCCCCGTTCATGCTCTGTCTCTCTCTGTCCCAAAAATAAATAAAAACGTTGAAAAAAAATTAAAAAAAAAATAATAATGAACTTAAAAAAAAGAAAATGTAATAAGAAAAAGCATATACCACACCAAAAAAATTATAAGATATCTAGGGATAAATCTATAAAAGTTTTTGGAGGTCTATATAGGGCTACTTATAAAACTTTAAAAAATAAATTTAAAAAGGGGTGCCTGGGTGGTTCAGTCGGTTGAGTGTCTGACTCTTGATTTTGGCTCAGATCATGATCTCACAGTTCATGAGTTCCAGCCCCGCGTTGGGGTCTGTGCTGAGAGTGCGGAGCCTGCTTGGAATTCTCTCTCTCCCCTTCTCTCTCTCTCTCAAAATAAATAAACACTCTTAAAAAAATAAATTTAAAAAGGCATAAATAAATAGCCCATGTTTATGGATAAGAAAACAATATCAGAAGGATGTCAGTTCTCTCTATATTGACCTTTAGATGCAATGCAATTAAAATAAAAACCCCAGTAAAGTCTTCTGTGGATCTTAACAAAGTGATTCTAAAATTTACAGTAAAGAGTAAAGGGACAATAATTGCCTAGAGACTTCCAAAGAAGATGATTGGATTGGGGGTGATCTTTAGGGAGGGAGACTTGGTCTATCAGATACTGACCAATGTGAACAGACAACACAGAAATAGACCCATATGTGTGACTCTGAATTATGACACAGGTAGCATGTCACATCAGTGGAAATTGATATTATAATAAATGGCTATTTATGCACACACACACAAAAAAAGACTCCGGATTCTTACTTCAGACAAATAAGCACAGAAAAACAAACTTCAGATGAATTCAAAACTTGTAGGTTAAAAGTAAAACTTTAAGCCTTTTACTTGAAAATATAGGTGAATATCTTTCTGACTTAAGGTAGGATATGATTTCTTTTTTTTTTTTTAATTTTTTTTTCAACGTTTATTTATTTTTGGGACAGAGAGAGACAGAGCATGAACGGGGGAGGGGCAGAGAGAGAGGGAGACACAGAATCGGAAACAAGCTCCAGGCTCTGAGCCATCAGCCCAGAGCCTGACGCGGGGCTCGAACTCCCGGACCGTGAGATCGTGACCTGGCTGAAGTCGGACGCTTAACCGACTGCGCCACCCAGGCGCCCCAGGATATGATTTCTTAAGACACAAAAAGTGATAACTATAAAAGGATTGATACATTTGATTATATTACAATTAAGTGGGTGGAGCTTAAAGAGTCACGGAAGCCCATATGGTTCTCAGGGTTTCTGGAGAAAGAGCTCTTGGGACCCTCCCCTGTGACCTGGACTGAGCAAGTCCTCACATTCCCTTCTACACAAAACAAATAATTGAAGGGGTACTTGGATGGCTCAGGTCATGATCTCACAGCTCCTAAGTTCAAGCCCTGGATTGGGCTCTGTGCTGTCAGTGAAGAGCCCACTTCGGATCCTCTGTCCTCCTCTCTCTGACCCTTCCCTTCTCTCTCTCTCTCTCTCTCAAAAATTAATAAACATTAAAAAAACCAACAACAAATAATTGAAGAACCACTACAATGTGCAGGTATATTCTGTGAAAACCAGAAAAACCCTCATGTAAACAAATGGTTCAAATATGAATTTTCTGCACAAGAGAATCTACTTCCCTGTCTCCCCTAAAATATCTAAGGAGGGACACCTGGTTGATGGAGTTGATGGGGTCAACTTGATCTTGGGTCGTGAGTTTGAGCACCACGTGTGGCATAGAGTTTACTTAAAATTTTTTTTTAGAGTTTATTTATTTATGTTGAGAGAGAGAGGGAGAGGGAGAGAAAGGGAGAGAGAAAATCCCAAGCAGGCTATGCACTGTCCACACAGAGTCCAACACAGGGCTCGATCCCATGAATCATGAAATTATGACCTGAGCCGATATCAAGAGTCGGACACTCAGCAGACTGAGCCACCCAAGTGCCCATGTTTACTTAAAAAAAAGTTAAAATATGGGGCGCCTGGGTGGCTTAGTCGGTTAAGCGTCTGACTTCGGCTCAGGCCATGATCTCGCGGTCTGTGAGTTTGAGCCCCGCGTCGGGCTCTGTGCTGATAGCTCAGAGCCTGGAGCCTGTTTCAGATTCTGTGTTTCCCTCTCTCTGACCCTGCCCTGTTCATGCTCTGTCTTTCTCTGTCTCAAAAATAAGTAAATGTTAAAAAAAAATTAAAAAAAAAAAGTTAAAATATTTAAGGATATCTTAGTGATAAAAGGGGGGGCAATATAAATAGTAATTCTTTTAACCTAGTGAAATAAAAAGAAAAGCAAACCATATTATCGTATGGAATGATGAATAATGTAGATTTATAATTCTTTATAATTTTTTTTGTATTTAAAAAAAATTTTTTTTAAACGTTTTTATTTATTTTTGGGACAGAGAGAGACAGAGCATGAACGGGGGAGGGGCAGAGAGAGAGGGAGACACAGAATTGGAAACAGGCTCCATGCTCTGAGCCATCAGCCCAGAGCCCGACTCGGGGCTCGAACTCACGGACCGTGAGATCGCGACCTGGCTGAAGTCGGACGCTCAACCGACTGCGCCACCCAGGCGCCCCATTTTTTTTTTTTTTTTTTTGTATTTTTATTGAAGGGACCTACAGAAAATGATGGGATTTCACTGCACCCTGGGAATAATGCGTGGATCAGCTGAGTATGTCTGCATGGCCGCATCCAGACGGGAGTAAGTAATGTGGAATCAGAGGCTATTTGGGGAAGCATTTGGACTCTCAGCACAGCTGTGCATTAGCCCCTAGTCTCTTTTTCTATATCAGAAATGATCTTCTAACCAGTACTTTTCTGCTCTCCCACCTGGAGGGTTTGCCCCCACTCAGGTGTCTGCTCAAATGCGCAGGCTGGGCAGATTGTCGTGTTCTCACTCTCTGCCCAGGGAGAACTTGCTTGGTACTTTTATTTCAAATAGTCCCTTTAGGGGCGCCTGGGTGGCTCAGTTGGTTAAGTGTCCAACTTCAGCTCAGGTCATGATCTTGAGGTTTGAGAGTTCGGGTCCCGCATCTGGCTCTGTGCTGACAGCTCAGATTCTGTGTCTCCCTCTCTCTCTGCCCCTCCCCCATCAAAAAAAAAAATAAGCATTAACAAAAAAATCAAATAGTCCCTTTGGTGCCCACCTCATCAGTACCCCCAACAGCTTTCACATGAAATCAATGCCATTCATTTGTGAGCCTGTTTACACCAGGGCAGGGACATAGTGTTATTTTTGATCTATTCTCAGTTCTTGCAAAATATCTGTCCCTGGCAAGTACTTAGCAAGCACTGTATTTATCATATAAGTGGATAATGCAAAAATCACCACTGCTGGTAGGCTTTGGGAGGTGATGCATGGTATCCAAGCAGGGCCTCTACTTGTGAAGAGAAGGTGGAACAAGTGTAGCTGCTGGGTCTGGGGCAGAGGCCCTCTCGTGCCCTGTGCAGGAATTGTGTGAGGAATCTCCTGGGTTCAGGGGAGCTGGGGACCAGGGAGCGGGACGGAGCTCCCGGGCCTGGGCAGAAGAAGCGTGGAGCAAGTGAGGCACTGAGGCCTTTTCCACTACACTTGGCCTCTTTCCCTTACAACTTTGGCTCTGGGAGTTGCATGGGCTGTGCCAGAATGCTCCAATGGAACTTCAGTGAGGCAAGGAGAACAGAAGGTAACAAGCAGGCCAGTGGTGTGGCCTGAAGGTCCGGTCACTGCCGGCTTACTGGGGAGTGGGCTGTGTGGCTCACTGGGTGCTCTGTAAGCCTTTCCCACCTGGCTGATTCTCTGGCTCCTCTCTGGCTCTGTGTCAGTTTGATCCTGGTCTTCTAGTGCACCTCCTGCATTTGCGCCAGTCACTCATAAGTCCCCCTGCCTCCTCCTTGTGCCTCCATCTGCATAAGCCTTGATTGCATTCCAGCCGCGTGGTGCTGGGGGCCGCCTGAGTGGCTCAGTCAGTTGTGTGTCCGACTTCTGGTCAGGTCATGATCTTGCAGTTCAGTTTGTGAGTTCGAGACCCACATTGGCTCTCTGCTGTCCACCTGTCAGCACAGAGCCTCTTTAGATCCTCTGTTCCCCTCTCTCTGCCCCTACCCAACTTGCGCTCTCCCCTACCAATAAATAAATAAATAAATAAATAAATAAATAAACTACAGACCAACCTCACTTATAAATACCAATGAGGGGCGCCTGGGTGGCGCAGTCGGTTAAGCGTCCGACTTCAGCCAGGTCACGATCTCGCGGTCCGTGAGTTCGAGCCCTGCGTCAGGCTCTGGGCTGATGGCTCAGAGCCTGGAGCCTGTTTCCGATTCTGTGTCTCCCTCTCTCTCTGCCCCTCCCCCGTTCATGCTCTGCCTCTCTCTGTCCCAAAAATAAATAAACGTTGAAAAAAAAAAAATACCAATGCAATGGCACTGAGCAGCACATGAAAATAAGAACAGCACATGAGTGACTAAGTGAGAAATACTAGAAATGCAGGGATAGTACATTATGAGGAAATCTTTAAAGTTCACCATATTAATGACACAAAAGAGGGGGAAAATCCCATATAATCATCTCCATAAAGGAGAAAAAATGTAAAGGAGTCATACACTCAATAATCTGAAATTTGGATACAGGTGTCTTAACAAAATTCATTTCTGGGTTATTTATAGTTTGAAAATAAAAAATAACTGTCAATAAGAATTATGATGGGATAAGTATTTAAGATGATAATGAATCTATTTTAAGTAAAATGAAATAATTTAGGCAGGCTATTAATTTTTATTTATTTATTTATTATTTTTTAATATGAAATTTATTGTAAAATTGGAGTCTATTAATTTTTTAAGCATAAAAGATTTTACTGTGTAGTGTGTTTGACTGTATTAAGATATATATGCTCCAGGTAATTCTTAAAGGAAAAACAGCAAGATGTTACTGTGGCTGGTTTTCACTCTCCTCTTTACACAGCTTTGTAAACATTCTTATCTGCTCACACATTTCTTTCAACTGACTTGTGTATACTTCCCTTTGGCTTCAGAGATTGGAGGGGATGGTTGGAAGTGTATATGAGGCTCTTTTTGTGATCAATTGTAAGCAGACACACATCAAGTTAGAAGACTACCAGACTGGTTGAAGAATGATATAAAAACATGGAGAGCAAAAAGAAAATGGAATGAATGGCTACCAAATCCCTACCTGGTATAGCACATTTTAGACTTAAACAACAGTAACTCTAAAAGCTCACATTAAACACATTCGATTTCAATACCAGTTTATAACCAATAACTCATTTAATCTTTACACACACACACACACACAAACAATTTACAAGGTATGTAGTACCTTATTCCCATTTTTGAGCTGAGGAATTCTTTGCTTGAGGTCATGTGGCTAGTAATTGGAGCCACACAATCTTAACATTGCATACTCTTCTCCCCCCGTGGAAGGTACTCAGCTCAGAGGACAGTTGTGAAGATGAGGTGTGCTAAGTCATGTTTGTTTCCTCAACCCAGTGCCTGCCATGTTGTAAGTAGTCATTAAATGATAGCTATTACTAGTATTATTATTAAATTATTAATATTAGTGTTGACTTGTGCATAGCTGGGGTCCCATGTGAGAGGCTTTCCAACCATTTTGTTCAATCCATGTACTTCAATATGGCACACATGTGAGAATATTCCCCCCACTCTGTGATTATATAAATTAATAAAGAGTTAAGACCAGGAAAATAGAGGCACTGACAGTGGAAAATTTTTAACTCACCAATTAGTGAAATTGTGGATCAGGATGATGTTGTAAGAGAGTGATGAGCTAATGGGGCTGTCCTAGTTGCTGGACAATGTTCTAGTCAGGAGTCCATGAGTGGCACTACTTTGGGATGAGCACCACATTCTGGAGTCTGGCTCTCAGCATTTGCATCCAGAAATTAGATACAGAGAATTATTTAGGCTCTTAGAAATTACTAAAATGAGCCAGACTAACCCAATAACTAATCTTTACATCATGTTGTCAATTATGTATGTATAATTAGAGACATGCCTCTCCTAGAGGAGAGGGGATATTCTGTCCCCTTATTGCCCTGGCAATGAGAACTCATTCTTGCTCCCAGTTGCCCATTGGAAATCACTCCAACGAGATTTCTTCTTTCCCAAATCCCACCAAAGCCGATAATGTGCTTTACTTTTCTGTAGCATTTACCACTATCTAAAATGATCTTATTTTCTCCTAGATTGTCTGCTTTCTTCCACTAGAATGGCAGGTTCTTGGATGTTTGTTCATTGCCATATCCCTAACTTCTAGAACAGAGCTTGATGCATAGCAGGAACTCAAATATATGTTTGAATGAGTAAATGTAATCTGGAGGTTGTAAATCCGAATTAGATGTATGTCAATTGAAACGTCTTTCCCTCAACAGAGAAGAGTTTCTTGGTAACTGAAGTCTGTTTCTGAGTCAGTTTGTGCTCTCAGGAATCCTCCCTTAAAATACAATTTATTAGGTTTAAGCTGAGTTACAGAATAATGTGTTTTTTTGGTTCTCATTTCCATTCATTAGAAAGAAGACATGAGAAAATCAAAACCACGATGAGATACCACCTCACACCTGTCAGAATGGCTAACATTAAGAACTCAGGCTACAACAGGTGTTGGTGAGGATATGGACAAAGAGGAGCTCTTTTGCACTGCTGGTGGGAACGCAAACTGGTGCAGCCACTCTGGAAAACAGGTTGGGGGGGTCCTCAAAAAATTAAAAATAGAACTACTCTATGACCCAGCAATTGCACTACTAGGTATTTATCCAAGGGATACAGGTATGCTGTTTCAAAGGGGGCACACACACCCCAATGTTTATAGCAGTGCTATCAACCATAGCCAAAGTACGGAAAGAGCTCAAATGTCTATAGATGGATGAATGGATAAAGAAGAGGTGATATATATATCATTTATATATACACACATATATATACATAAATATGTACATGTGCATATATATACACATACATATGTATGTGTATATATATACATATATATCATATGTATATACATATACATATGTATGTGTATATATATACATATACATATATGTATATGTGGATGGAACTAGAGGGTACTATGATGAGCAAAATTAGTCAGAGAAAGACAAGTATCATATGACTTTACTCATGAGGAATTTAAGATACAAAACAGATGAACATAAGGGAAGGGAAGCAAAAATAATATAAAAACAGGGAGGGGGACAAAACATAAGAGACTCTTAAATATAGAGAACAAACAGAGGGTTGCTGGAGGGCTTGTGGGAGAGGGAATGGGCTAGATGGGTAAGGGTTATTAAGGAATCTACTCCTGAAATCAGTGATGCACAATATGCTAACCAACTTGGATATAAATTTTAAAATAAATTAATTAATTAAAAAAAAGAAAGAAGGCATGAGAGATAGGGGAGGGTTGGCTATGCAATAGGGTGTGAAATCCATTAATTCCTTATCCTTTTAACACATAAATTTCTTAAGCTCCTATCATGTTAGATGTTGGATAAGGGGGATTCTTTTGCCTCATTACTCAGTAATTAAAAAACAAAAAAGCAAAATTTGAATAGTTTTTCCAGCCAAAAGAAAATGCCGTTGAATGTGTGTCAAAATAAAGAAATAATCTCTATAAAGTATTGGATTTACCCTAAGTACAAAGCAGTTACTCATATAAGGTAGTGGGAATTCTGCCCAGAAACATCTAAGCCAGATGTGGGAAGTCCAGAAATGCTTTGCAGAGCAAGAAGCACAAAAGATGAGACCAGGATGTGTGGGAATAAGCCTGGAGAAGGGGGAGAACAAGTTTGTGAAGCTAACAGAAGAGCAAAGATAAAGGCACAGAAGCAAGGCAGAGTTGGGTCTGCTTGAAGAATCAAAGGAAGTTCCACCTGCTGGGAGCTTAGATTTTTATAAGGAACTTAATCTATTTCTTGCTTTAGGTCCCATTTCAAAGTATGGCTGGAAATTGTGCAGATATGCCTGACTCTATGCTGTTAATTTTTCTGTAGGATCTGTCAATATTTCCAGTTCTGTCTTATCATTTATTCTTTCTTGCATTTTTCCTTGTCCCAATACTGTTCCTGTCTCTATCCTTATTTCTTCGTAACACACAACCTTATTATTTTTTACTTACTCTATTTTAAATAGTGCTTATTTTTAATTGGAAGCAAATAAAGCTTGTTATATTCATATTTTTTAAATGTTAATTGATTTCAATAGAGAGACAGAGAACGTGATGAGTAGGGGAGGGTCAGAGAGAGAGAGAGAGAGAGAGAGAGAGAGAATCCCAAGCAGGCTCCCTGTTGTCAGTGCAGAGCCTGATGTGGGGCTCAATCTCATGAACTATGAGATCATGACCTAAGCCAAAATCAAGAATGACCCACCCAGGTACCCCAGGAACTATATTCATATTTTTAAAGTGTAAGACAAAAGTTAGACACTCATGACTTTAAGAAGTGACTCAGATGGGCCCTGACGTTTTATGTTCTGCAGTACAGATCTGGTTAAATGGATGGGGCTTTTGGAATAGTTTGGCAATGGAACTTTACCTCTACCAGTTACCCGCTGAGTGACACTGTACATTTTACTTATGCTAAGCTTCAGTTTCTGCATCCATAAAATGAGTATATAAATAGAATGGGGGAGACAGTGTTGAGGAGAACATCTTGTCCATCATTATTATTAGTATCTCAGGATGAGAACTCCTAGATCTCTAATTCAGAGAGGACTATCAGAAACACAGTGCTTACCCTAGGGATATTTTAGGAAGGCAATGAGCCAGCATTAAGAATGTAAAGCACCATGCAAAGGGAGAAACCATTTTCTAAGAGTATGTGGGAAGGAAGAGCTGCTAGAGGGACCTATCTCAACAGACCGAGGGTTCCAGAAAAGGATGAGACTCTGAAACAACTTAAGTAATATTACATTGGCAAAGGGCTTCTAGGAACCACCATGAAAAGCCTCACTTAGGGACCAGCTGGATCCACATCCACTCACATCTGAGCATGCAGGGTCACAGAAGACCCCTCTGGGAACTCTGCGTGATGAGCCCAAAATGGCGGGTGGCGATTGCTCTTAAGGCCTCGGGGCACAGGTGTGGAGCGGGAAGTTCATCCCTGCTCCCACTCTGTGGGCTACTAGTGGTGTGTTGTTTTTTAGTTCCTAGGGATTGACCAAGGCTGAGGCTCTTAAGGCCCAGATTGTGCCCTGTATTGGATCTCCATGAAGGATCTCTGCAGGCAGGGATATGTTGGTTCTGAAAGGTCCGGAAGGCTGGTGAGCCAGAGAATGACACAATGTGTTAAGGCAGGGCGAGAAAAGTCTCTTCTTCCTCCTAGGACTGGAGGTAAATAATTTGCATAAAGCCCCTTACTAACTAGAGTCTTGATTAAAGCAAAAGAAAAAGATTAAAGAAAGCTCAAAAGGGCGGTGGGGCCAAGCCTCTCCATCATGGCATTGTTCCCAGCCTTTCCTCATGAGGTTTTCTTACTGCTTAGGAGAGTTATAGCAACATAGGCTGTGATGTAAAGTCATGTGATCTTGGCTTAAATCCTGGCTTTGTCTCGCTTCCTGTGTGATTTTGGTAAGTTACTTAAGTTCTCTAAAGCTCATATTTTTATCTTTAAAAGGGGGATTATGATTATACTTGTTTTAGAGTTACTGTGAGAAAATATATACATCACACAGCACTGAGCCTTATAGATAATGGGTACTCAATTTACAATTGTGCTTTTAACCTTATGTGAATTGATGAAAACGCTTGCCTATTTTGGTTCATCTTGTCCCAGGGGCCTTATGGCACTCTCCTGGCAAACTAGTGAGACCAAAACAAAGAGTCATTACGTGTTGAAAACTTTAGCAAAGAATGAAGTGGGTTCACATTGCTTTAAAAAGGGAAAAAGAATATTGAAAGGTTGGTTGTCACCATAGTTTACAATCTTTAGGTTCATGAAAGGATTCTCGGAGGAAGAGACAATAGGAGGGAGAAAAGAATGAATAAACATTCTGGACAATTGGAATAGCATGTGAGAAGGCCCTGAAATGAGCTGGACCATGGTAGGTTTGGAGAACTGAAGTTAGCCTCTAACTGAGATATTAAAGCAAAGCATAGGTAAAGAGAAAAGCAGGGCCACATCTTGTATGGCCTTATAAGTCTTGTTAAACGGTGGTCATTCAAAGTATCCTTCTTGATCATGTATTTGTAATATATACATTAAATTAATAATCTTAGGATATGGACAGTGTGGAATTGGCAAACTACTGCTATCCCATATGGTAACAGAAGCTAACTTTCTTCCATGAATGCTCTACTTCAAGTGGTTGATTTTCAGGGAGTCCTCTTAGAGAGGATCCTGGAGTTATCTGAATAAAAGGTCACCCTAAAGCTGTCACTGCCAATTCAGCCCCATCCAGCCATGGTTTTGAAGATGAAGATTCCTAAATGGAGCACTGAAGGAAGAGGAGACTAAAAGAGATATATGGCCTTGCTTTGTGAGAGAATCTTTCCATTGTCTTCAGATATTGGCAGCAAGATCTAAACAACTGAAATTTCCCAAGGATGAGAAGGAAACTCTACCAAATCTACCAGAGAAACAGTGCTTGAGTGGGGCTTCTGCATGGACTCAAATGGTCCGGGGTGAAACTTCACTCTCTGACTGAGTTATTTGACTACGTAATCTTTTTGAACCTTGGTCATGAAATTAATGGCAGGAGCAAGCCAAATATTTCATGGAGAGCTCTACCCTAATGCCTGGCATGTACTAAGGCCTCAATAAATCCTAGTCACTATGCGAGGCACATGCGTGGCTTAGTCGGTTAAGTGACTCTTAAAAAAATTAAAAAAAAATTTTTTCTTTGCTTTTATTTTTATTTATTTTTTTTTTAATTTTTTTTTTCAACGTTTATTTATTTTTGGGACAGAGAGAGACAGAGCATGAACGGGGGAGGGGCAGAGAGAGAGAGGGAGACACAGAATCGGAAACAGGCTCCAGGTTCTGAGCCATCAGCCCAGAGCCCGACGCGGGGCTCGAACTCACGGACCGCGAGATCGTGACCTGGCTGAAGTCGGACGCTTAACCGACTGCGCCACCCAGGCGCCCCTGCTTTTATTTTTTTAACTTTATTTTTTAAAAATTTACATACAAATTAGCATATAGTGCAACAATGATTTCAGGAGTAGATTCCTTAATGTCCCTTACCCATTTAGCCCACCCCCCCTCCCACAACCACTCCAGTAACCCTCTGTTCTCCATATTTAAGAGTCTCTTATGTTTTGTCCCCCTCCCTGTTTTTATGTTATTTTTGTTTCCCTTCCCTTTTGTTCATCTGTTCTGTGTCTTAAAGTCCTCATATGAATGAAGTCATATGATATTTGTCTTTCTCTAATTTCGCTTAGCAAAATACCCTCTAGTTCCATCCACCTAGTTGCAAATGGCAAGAGTTCATTCTTTTTGATTGCTGAGTAATACTCCATTGTGTATCTAGATACCACCTCTTCTTTATCCATTCATCCATTGATGGACATTTGGACTCTTTCCATACTTTGGCTATTGTTGATAGTGCTGCTATGAACGTTGGGGTGCATGTGCCCCTTGGAAACAGCATACTTGTATCCCTTGGATAAATACCTAGTAGTAGTGCAATTGCTGAGTCATAAGGTAGTTCTATTTTTAATTTTTTGAGGAAACTCCATCCTGTTTTCCAGAGTGGCTGCACCAGTTTGCATTCCAACCAGCAATGCAAAAGAGATCCTCTTTCTCTGCATCCTCACCAACATCTGTTGTTGCCTGAGTTGTTAATGCTAGCCATTCTGACAGGTGTGAGGTGGTATCTCATTGCAGTTTTGATTTGTATTTCCTTGATGATGAGTGATGTTGAGCATTTTTTCATGTGTCGGTTGGCCATCTGGATGTCTTCCTTGGAGAAGTGTCTATTCATGTCTTTTGCCCATTTCTTCACTGGATTATTTGTTTTGTGGGTGTTGAGTTTGTTAAGTTCTTTATAGATTTTGGATACTAACCCTTTATCTGATATGTTGTTTGCAAATATCTTCTCCCATTCCATCAGTTGCCTTTTAGTTTTTTTGATTGTTTCCTTTGCTGTGCAGAAGCTTTTTATTTTGATGAGGTCCCAATAGTTCATTTTTGCTTTTGTTTCCCTTGTCTCTGGAGATGTGTTGAGTAAGAAGTTGCTGTGGCCAACATCAAAGAGGTTTTTGCCTGCTTTATCCTCAAGGATTTTGATGGTGTCCTGTCTTACATTTAGGTATTTCATCCATTTTGAGTTTATTTTTGTGTATGATGTAAGAAAGTGGTCCAGGTTCATTTTTCTGCATGTCGCTGTCCAGTTTTCCTAGCACCACTTGCTGAAGAGACTGTCTTTATTCCACTGGATATTTTTTCTTGCTTTGTCAAAGATTAGTTGGCCATATGTTTGTGGGTCCATTTCTGGGTTCTCTATTCTGTTCCATTAATCTGAATGTCTGTTTTTGTGCCATAATTTTTTTTAATGTTTATTCATTTTTGAGAGACAGAGAGAGAGAGAGAGAGAGAGAGAGAGAGAGCATGAGTGGGGGAGGGGCAGAGGGAGAGGGAGACACAGAATCTGAAGCAGGCTCCAGACTCTGAGCTGTCAGCACAGAGCCCAACGCTGGGCTCAAACTTGTAACAGCAAGATCGTGACCTGAGCCAAAGTTGGGCACTCAACCAGCTGACCACCCAGGCACCCCTAAATGGCTGACTCTTGATTTTGGCTTAGGTTATGATCTCATGGTTTGTGAGTTTGAGCCCCACATCAGCACAGAGCCTACTTGGGATTCTCTCTTTCCTTCTTTCTCTGCCTCTCCCCTGCTCTCTCTCTCTCTCTCTCTCTCTCTCTCTCTCTCTCACACACACACACACACACACACACAATAAATAAACATTTAAAAAATTCTATTCATGGGATACCTGGGTGGTTCAGTCAGTTGAGCATCCAACTCTGGCTCAGGTCATGATCTCCCAGTTCATGGGTTTAAGCCCCACATTAGGCTCACTGCTGTTGGCGCAGAGCTGCTTTGGATCCTCTGTCTCTCTCTCTGATCCTTTCCTGCTCACACTCTCTCTCAAAAATAAATATTTAAAAAATCTATTCATTATGATTATTAGTATTTTTCATCTTTCATATTTTTGCAAGCATGTGATCATTTGAATTTCACAACTTTGTTAAAGTGAGTGTTGTAGAATCAGAAAGTTGTACTTGGCCAACTTGCCAGGCATTGCTTTAAATTCTCTAGTTTCTTTCTTGAAGTCATTTGTGTTAGTTCACGAGGGCATCCATACATAACAAAATAACCCACATTGGGTGGCTTACACAACAGATTTACTATCTGACAGTTCTGGAGGCTAGAAGTCTAAGATCAAGGTGTTGACAGAGTTGGTTTCTTCTGGGGCCTCTCTCCTTGGCCTGCAGATGGCCACCTCCCCACCTCACATTGGTTCCCTGTGTGTGTGCATGTCTGCATCACAATCTCCTCTTCTTATAAAGACACCGGTCACATCGGACCCATATAACCTCATGTTACTTACGTCTTTCAAGGCCCCATCTTCAGATACAGTCACATTCTGAGGAACTGGCGATTAGGACTTCAATAAATGAATTTTGGAAGCAGGGTGAGGGGCACAATTCAGGCCATTACAGCAGTTTTTTAAAAAGTCTTTTTTAGGGCACCTGGGTGGCTCAGTCAGTTAAGCGTCTGACTTCAACTTAGGTCATGATCTCATGGTTCATGAATTTGAGCCCCGCATTGGGCTCTGTGCTGACAGCTCGGAGCCTGGAGACTGCTTCAGATTCTGTATCTCCATCCCTCTCTGCCCCTTCCCTGCTTGAGCTCTGTCTCTGTTTCTCTCAAAAATAAATAAACATTAAAAAAAATTAAAAAAGCCTTTTTCAATGGAAATGCAAAAGTAGAAAAAGAAATAGTACGATAAATCCCATGTACCCCTCACTCCACTTCAATAATCATCAATACCAATCCTTTTACATTACATGCACAGCCTCTTCTTTCCTTCTGTATTTCTGGAAGCAAATCCCCAACATCACATCACTCCATCTGCGAATGTTTAGCATTTATCTCCAAAGTATAAAAAATAACCACGTCATTTCATCACATGCCAAGAACTTAATTTTGTATATATCAAATATCTAGTCTGTGCTCAATTGTGTTCAAATTTTCAGTCATCCCATCAGCTGTTTATGTCAATCAGGATCCAAATAAATTTTTTTTTTCAACGTTTATTTATTTTTGGGACAGAGAGAGACAGAGCATGAGCGGGGGCGGGGCAGAGAGAGAGGGAGACACAGAATCGGAAACAGGCTCCAGGCTCTGAGCCATCAGCCCAGAGCCCGACGCGGGGCTCGAACTCACGGACCGCGAGATCGTGACCTGGCTGAAGTCGGACGCTTAACCGACTGCGCCACCCAGGCGCCCCAATCAGGATCCAAATAAAGTCCACATGCTGATTGGTGACAGATCTTTTCAACCTTTTTTTTTTTTATAAATTTTTTTTAATGTTTTTAAATTTATTTTTGAGACAGAGAGAGACAGAGCATGAGCAGAGGAGGGGCAGAGAGAGAGAGGGAGACACAGAATCTGAAGCAGGCCCCAGGCTCTGAGCTGTCAACACAGAGCCCCACATGGGGCTCGAAATCATGGACTGTGAGATCATGACCTGAGCTGAAGTCAGACGCTCAACCGACTGAGCCACCCAGGTGCCCCAACCTTTTTTTAATCCATAGATTGAGTCTTTAAAAAAGGTAATGTGTAGGTTTAGTGTCAGCCTGACTACAGACACGGTCGCTTCCCCTTTCCCATTTTCCTTCATTATATTTAATACCTGTCACGTTACATATTTGTGTATCTGGTGTACTGTCTCTCCACCTGCCCATAATTAGAATAAAAGCTTCATGAGGGCATGGGAAACTTTTCTGGGAGCAAAAATTCGAATGTGTTCACCCATGGCCCCTTCTAACAGTGATTTTCGGAAATTTTCTCCTTAAGACGGAGGCTGAGAGACAGGTATTGCATTTATTTTTAATGATCATTCTCTTCCAAACTGATTTATTCAGGGGGCACCTAGGTGGCTCAGTTGGTTAAGTGTCCAACTTCGGCTCAGGTCATGATCTTGCAGTTCATGAGTTCAAGCCCCGCATTGGGCTCTGTGCTGATAGGTCAGAGCCTGGAGCCTGTTTTGGATTCTGTGCGTGTGTGTCTCTCTCTGCCCCTCCCCTGCTCATGCCCTATCTTGCTCTCTCTTTCAAAAATAAACAAACATTAAAAAAAAACGTAAACTGATTTATTCAGGGTGATCAGCTCAGCAAGAGTTGGTCCGGTGACTAGATGTTTGTTTGAGATGGTACTAATAAAGATGCTAACCTCCAAGATCAACCTGGTAGGGTTAGAGAAGGAAAATGGAGAAAAAGATGGCAATGGCATAGAGGGGGTTGTTTGGATAGGAATGGGAGGAATGGTGGCTTTGGCTTGGAGCAGGAGGTAACCTAGTGTCAGACAAAATGCACTGGACAATTAAGGAGATTTTATTTGGGTAATTGCAATGAGGAGAGCACTCTGGATCCAAAAATCTGAGTGTCTGGGCAGAATGGTTCTGCTTCACACTTTTATAGCGAGGGGTAAACCAGTTGCGGATGGGATTGTTTGCAAGTGGGTGAAGTCTCAAGTCAGTTATCTGAACAGCAAAAATTTTTGTTTGTGGTTAGTTTCAGGGAGACAAACATTTTCAATCTCAACAGGTTCAGGGTCTGTGTCTGGCCTTGCCACAGGTAAACAAGAGTCATGAGAAAGTGTGGGGAGTGAATCTTACCTAATGGGGAAAGGTAATTCTTTGAGGTAAGCTGTTTCCTAGAACACAACTTTTCAGAAAACAAAAGGCTGGGGATAGATTTCTTAACCACGGCTGTTTTCTGGGCACACAGGGCTCAGGTAAATTTCAATATTGTCACTAGTTTGCCTGTTAGAAGACAAGATAGATATGGAACTGCTGGAGTTTCATTGCCTTAAGAGAAGCTACCCACAAACCCACACTCTGCACCATGGGTATTCAGGTCTAGAACCAGGGGGGTAGCCCAGGGCCTAGCTTATGCTGAGCTGAAAACAAGTGGAGATGGTCTGATCTCAGGGAAGTTGCCCTCCTATCCTTCCACCTCCAAACCCACAGCTATGGGTAGTTACAGTCTGAGAGTCTCCCCCCCCCCCCCAATACTACTTCTCCTAAGAGGCAAAAGGTGAAGGTCAGACCCGAGTAATTGTTTATTAGGGTTTTCTGGTGCTTTCTGGCCCTAGGGTTCATCCACTTTCTACCCCCTTAGTTATTTGGAGCTGACAGGATCCCAATCTGGTCTTCATCTGTTCTTTTGCCCTATAGTGAGCATGTTATATTTATGTTCAGGAAATAATTTACTATCAGTTGTATAATGGTCTCAAGCAAATGAGTGAGAGAGAATCCACCAAAGCACTGACACTTTCTTTGGGCAGTGGTATCATAAGTGGTCACTGATTTATTCACTTTTAAAATTTCTGAAATATGTGCACCAGGGTGGCTCAGTCTGTTAAGTGCCCAACTCTTGGTTTCAGCTCAGGTCATAATCTCATGGTTCATGAGTCTGAGCCCTGCATCTGGCTCTGCACTGACAGTGTGGAGTCCGCTGGGGATTCTCTGTCTCCCTCTTTCTCTGCCCCTCCCCCCTCCCAAAAATAAATTTAAAAAATAAAATTTCTGAAATAACTATTGGCATACACAGCCCTCTCAGCCCCGTCTCCCTACAGATTCTCAGCTCAGGCCTAAAGCAGGGCTCAGGGATGGACTGGAGAAGGCATTGAGTGGGGACTAGTTTATGTGAGCAACTCCCTGATCTGTAGGTCAGTAAAGGGGAAGAAAGACCTAGGGTAGCCCAGCCCCACTGCATCTCCCACAGCCTGCTTGGTCTTCTGTGCTCCTCTCCTTGTGTGAATGGGGATAGTTCTCAGAGATCTGGGGGCTGCTCCCCAGCATGGGTCAGACCCCAGAGCAGGTACAACTTGGCCCCCTGCTGAGTGACCCATGTATCTGTTCTCTCAGCCCATGCTAAGTCAGCTGCTTTCCCTCTCCATGTGCCAGGGGTCAACTGGCCACACTCACCAGAGCGACTGCTTCTGGGTTGGAGGCTACAGGCTGTTCTAGTATAAGCAGAAACCAGGTAGCCCTCCCAGTTTCTCCTGTCCCTTTCTTCAGACTCAAGGAAGCCTTCAGCTCTGGGTCCCCAATTGCTGTTCTGGCACCTAAAGATGGTGCCAAGCATCTGCTTATATCTGACTCTAACCAGGTCTAGCTCTATAATCTCCTCACTGAAACAAAGAAGGACTGGGATTCACAGACTCTGAGTAATGTGATCCTTCGTGGTTGTTAAAAATCTTTTAAGTTGTTATGGTATTGGGGCACCTGGGTGGCTCAGTCAGTTAAGCATTTGACTCTTGATTTAGGCTCAGGTCATGATCTTATGGTTTCTGAGTTCGAGACCAGCACTGCACTCTGCACTGACTGCATGGAGCCTGCTTGGGATTCTCTCTCTCTGCCCCTCCCCTGCTCACATGTGCGCTAAAATAAATAAAAATAAGCTTAAAAAAAGGGAGTTATGGTACTAATCTATAGAGACAGCAATTGAAAGTGAGTTTGTGCTTATGGTCCCTAATTCTCCTTCTCCCAACTTCCCATTAAATATGTTGAGAGCTCAAAAAGGCTAACGCTCAAGAGCACCCCAAAATAGAGTCCTTCAGTCTTATTTCAACTCTGTGGTATTGAGATGAAGCTCACCAACACTGGTGACACAGAGCTGACCCTTCAGAGGCCAGTCTTTGAGAGTGACAGGCAGGCAACAGAGCCCTCCTGTCTCCATCACACCTGGCATCTTAGAGGCCTGGGAGACTCACAGGCAGTCCCACCACTGGGTGATTCCTGTCTTTGCAGGAGGCAGATGGAGAGCTTCCTTCCTAGCCTGAAACAGCCTCAGAGAGGCTGCAGACACTGCATTCCAGGAGTAGTGCTTTGTATGGGGTTGGGGAAACGCTCCTATGTGACTTTAAAGGGAAGCCAGAAGCTTGGGAAGTCCTGCTGCTGTTGAGGGTCAGAAGGAGCTTAGGGTGAGAGAGAAACAGGGATGGTGTGGACCTTGATGACTCTGATCCCACCACAGAAAGTATTTATGTCCTGGGGGTGGCGTGGGGAAGGTCTCATGCAGGACTGGGGCACTTTATTCAGCTTTGTCAGGGTATGGTGGCACTATGTGTCCAGTTGTTTTCTAGGAGTCATCCATTATTGTCATAAAAGTGAGGGGAAGTGAGGGGTGCATGAGTGGCTCAATTGGTTAAGCATCTGACTTCGGCTCAGGTCACGATCTCATGGTCCATGAGTTCAAGCTCTGCATCCAGCTCTGTGATGACAGCTTAGAGCCTGGAGCCTGCTTCGGATTCTATGTCTCCCTCTCTCTCTCCCCCTCTCTGACTTGCACTCTGTCTCTCTGGCTCTCTCTCTCTCAGAAATAAACATTAAAAAAAAAAGTGAGGGGAAGTGATTCTTTGAGTTGGTTTTATAAGATCAACTGAAGTACTTTTTTTCTTTTTAATTTTTAAATGTTTATTTTTGAGAGAGAAAGAGAGAGACAGAGCATGAGCAGGGAAGGGGAAGAGAGGGAGACACAGAATCCAAAACAGGCTCCAGGCTCTGAGCTGCCAGCACAGAGTCTGACGCAGGTCTCGAACTCACGAACTGCGAGATCATGACCTGAGCCAAAGTCGGATGCTTAACCTATGGAGCCACCCAGGCACCCCCAAAGTCCTTTCAATGGACTGAATTCACAAGCCAGATCAGAGACCATCTTAGTTCAGGAAACAATTATCCTCAATGCACATGTAACCTCTTATCCACCAAGTCCATCATTCACCCCTAGCCACGTGCTCTTTCACTCTGGACATCACCCAAATTTGGTGTGGTTAATAAGGTTCCTTGTTTTCAAAGGATCACCCCCTCCTTCATGGTCCTACTTCCTGTTTCTTCTGCATCCTGTTCAGTGCTGTTCCCAGCGGCTCTGATTCTGTGTGATCCTTTTAGGAGAATGTGCTGACCTCAAGATGCTCCTGGCATCAGGGTGGTAGGTAATGGCATCTAAAACCTGGTTCAAACTTCCATGCTATCCCGTGATGTCATAGGAGCTAAGGCCTGTCTACACAGTGACCTACTTCACAACCCCCATAAATAGCCCATATTCCATAAAATGCAGGGGACTGGTCATTACCAGGAGATTGGGATGAACATAAACCTTAAAAATAACTCCATTAATCAAATTGGATGGCCTGCCCTCAGCATGATTTTCTTTTGACCCTGTTAAGACAGATCTTATGCATAAATGAGCAGTAGGTGGATAAATCAGCGGCACTATCAAAAACCAATGGGGCTCCCAGTGGGGTCATCTGTCCTCAGTGGTGCTGGGAGCAGGTCTCTGTAGACTTAACACCCCCAGTGTATCACAGGTAAATGGTTACTTACAGGTCAAGTCCTCAAAAAATGTTAAGTTAATCCAGTCAGGGGTAGTGCTTTCTAGAAATTGAATTTAAATATACCTGTTGGGGGAAGAAATGCCTCTAGGGATTGTTCAGAATGAGGAGGTTCATGGAATCAGAAGGTCTGAGGAACTCAACAGAAGAGGTTACAATGTGCAGCACCACAGGGAGAAGGGGTCTGAGATGGTGGGGAAGTGGGGCAGGATCTAAGGAGCCTGAACAGGGAAATCAGCTTTTCTGCGGCCTGAGACCTCAGCCAACATCACTCCTCTGGTTCCTTCCCCATCCTGGGCAGGTAGTGCCTGTAACAGTGAACCCAGGAAAGGAAAATAAGGCAGGAAAGGGAAAACAGAAATAGAAAAATGGAGGGAACAAACAGAAGAAAAATAAGATGAAAGGAATGTGTGTTTTTCTCATACCAAATATGTGTTGTTTTCCATATCAACAAATTCTGACACTGTGTGTCTGAAAATTCAATTCAATAATGACACTGCCTGGAGTTAACATTAGATTCCACAAGTTAAATGGCTCAGTCTCACAAGACTATGTCCACTTCAGATGCCAGCCACAAATGGGGTACCCAGGCTACTCATACTTCTGCCTGGCTGATTACAAATTTGGGGGTTCCCATCACCCTCTCAAGTTTATGACTCAGAACTCAGGAATGCACTTTACTTAATATTACTGGTTATAAAGGATAAACCTCAGTAACAGCCAAATGGAAGTGATATGTAGGACATGGTATAGAGGTTGGGTGACACAGAACTTCCATGCCCTCTCCAGTATGCCACCCTGCCAACACGTCCATGTGTTCACCAACCCAGAAGCTCTCCAGAACTCATTTTCAGGTTTCAAATTTTTTTTAATGTTTATTTTTATTTTTGAGAAAGAGAGTGAGAGAGACAGAGCGTGAGTGGAGGAGGGACAGAGAGAGAAGGAAACACAGAATCTAAAACAGGCTCCTGGCTCTGAGCTATTAGCACAGAGCCCTATGCAGGACTCAAACCCAGGAGCCTTGAGATCATGACCTGAAGTCAGACACTTAACTGACTGAGCCACCCAGGTGCCCCATTTTAAGTTTTTTTTAATGGAGGTTTTCATTACATGGGCATGATTGATTGAATCATTGGCCATGGTGATTGAGCTCAGTCTCTGATCCCTCTTCCCTCCCAAGGTTGGGGGTGAGGCTAAAAGTTTTAAAACTCTCTAATTGTGTGGTTGGTTTTTCTGGACATCAGCCCACATCCTAAAGCTATCTAGGCCCCTCTTCCCTAAGGAGTTATCTCACTAGCATATAAAACACAGTAAATTCCAAGAGTTTTAGGAATTCTGCAGCAAGGAACCAGATAAATACTGAATGTTTATTTCTTATTATATCACAGACATCAATCCCACCATACTGATAATTACATTAAATACATATGGCTTAAACACATCAAAAGGCAGAGACTCTCAGATTTTATTTGAAAAAATTTTTTAATGTTTATTTATCTTTCAGAGATAGAGCGTGAGTGGGGTGGGGTAGAGCGAGAGAGGGAGACACAGAATCTGAAACAGGTTCCAGGATCTGAGCTGTCAGCACAGAACTCAGAACGGCGAGATCCTGACCTAGGCCAAAGTCAGATGCTAAATGGACTGAGCCACCCAGGCACGCCTCTCAGATTTTATTAAAAAAAAAAAAAAAGACCCAGCCATATGCCACCTATAAGAGACCTACTTTATAGTGATATGTAACACACTTGACCTGACATTTATAGAACTCTCCACCCAACAATAGCAGAATACACATTCTTTCTAAGCACCAAGAGAGACTGTATCCTAGGTTATAAAACAAATTGAAGAAAACTGAAATCATACAAAGTAGGTTTTTGAACAAAATAAAACTGGAAATCAATTAGAGAAGGATATCTTTAAAATCTTCAACTATCTTAAGATTAAGGAAAGTCAACAAAAAGTCAGGAGGGAAATTTTAAAACATTATGAGTAGAAGGAAAATAAAAATATAGATGACCCTTGAACAATGCAGGGATTAGGGGCACCAAACCCTCACAGAGGCAAAAATCTGTGTATAACTTTTGACTCCCTCCAAAATTAACTACTAATAGCCTACTGTTGACCAGAAGCCTTACCAATAACATAAACAGTCAATGAACACACATTTTATATGTTATATGTATTATACACCGTATTCTTACAATAAAGCTAGAGAAAATATAATCATAAGGAAAAACATTTATAGTATTATATTTGTCAAAAAAAATCCACGTACAAGTGGACCCTTGCAGTTTAAATTTTCAAGAGTCTACTGTGCTGTGTATCACCATTCATGGGCTGCAGCTACAGCAGTGCTTAGAAAGAAATTAATAGCATTAAACACTTATGTAAATATGCCACCGACAAAATGATCTTACTGGATGTGTACCCCAATCTGGGGGAGACTGACTGGTGCTCCCTTGAGGAGGAGATAGTCACTTATGAGCCAGGCCATTAGGTTCCTGAACTTTTCCCATAACTACTCAAAAGGCCTGCAGTAGGAATGATTGGACGGAGATAGAAACTGAAAGTTATGACCTTATTGTGGCTAGAAACCCAACATATTCTTTGTACAAAGAAAAGAGAAGAAAAAGCATGGCAGAAAATGTAGGATTATAGCACAGGATGGTTTTGATCCATTGACATTTTAGATTATGAGTCCAGCACCCTTTTGCTGCCTGTGCCTCTACTGTAACAAAAATCCCTATTGTTAGGGCTATAGGGGCAAACATTTGTGACATCCCTGTAGCACAGTGAAGAGGTTAATTCAAACTAAACTTAAACCCAGGGTCCTTAAATCCTATAAAGCAACCATGCCATGAGGGAGGCCTCTAACCCTAATGGTGCTGATTGGAGGATCTCTGGAGGAAGAAATTTATACAGATGAGGAAGAATGTAGGGGAATCCACTGAAGCATACCCAGTGACTGGAAGAGGAAAGAAAGAAACCTGGACATAGTGAGGGAACAACTGTAACAAAGGCTGAAATAAGGGTCCACAATTTGATCCAACTGGAAATTCAAAATCTCCTAAAAATTTTTATACAACAAAAAAGCACAGATTGATTGGCTTCATGCCTCTACAACAGAGGTTCTGAATTAACTTTAATATCTGCTGAAATGTACCAGGTGGTAAAACTTCATGGCTTTAATACTGAGGTCCAAATTATAGTTGTATCCTTATAAATTTAAACAAGGTCATCCTTATAATCCTTTAAGGGAGTTACTGAATATAAAGTAGAGAACAAATAGGTAGGCTTTACCTTAGCCATCAGAACTCTTGCCTAAATCTTCATGGCCATAGCACCCATTGCCCAAACATATCCCATGGTGGGTAGGAAAGTTCTGCCCAAATAAGTAATAAATTAAAATTAAGACTCTGGCAGTGGCTAAAATGAACAAATCAGGAGACTATAGATGCTGGCAAGGATGTGGAGAAATGGGAACCCTCTTGCACTGCTGGTGGGAATGCAAACTGGTGCAGCCACTCTGGAAAACAGTGTGGAGGTTCCTCAAAAAAATTAAAAATAGAACTACCCTATGACCCAGCAATAGTACTGCTAGGAATCTACCCAAAGGATACAGGAGTGTTGATGCATAGGGGCACATGTACCCCAATGTTTATAGCAGCACTTTCAATAATAGCCAAATTATGGAAAGAGCCTAAATGTCCATCAACTGACAAATGGATAAAGAAGATGTGGTTTATATATACAATGGAATACTACTTGGCAATGAGAAAGAATGAAATCTGGCCATTTATAGCAATGTTGATGGAACTGGAGGGTATTATGATAAGTGAAATAAGCCAGGCAGAGAAAGACAGATACCATATGATTTCACTCATATGTGGATCTTGAGAAACTTAACAGAAGACCATGGGGGAAGAGAAGGGGAAAAAAAAAGTTACAGAGAGGAAGGGAAGCAAATCATAAGAGACTCTTAAGGACTGAGAATAAACTGAGGGTAGATGGGGGGTGGGGGAGAGGGGAAAGTGGGTGATGGGCAGGAAGGAGGGCACTTGTTGGGATGAGCACTGGGTGTTGTATGGAAACCAATTTGACAATAATTATATTAAAAAAAATTAAGAGACTGGCAATTACAGGGGTTCCTGGCTGGTTCAGTCAGTAGACCATGTGACTCTTGATCTCAGGGTCGTGAGTTTTGGTGTTTTTTAATTTTTTTTTTTAAATTTTTTTAAACGTTTACTTATTTTTTTGGGACAGAGAGAGACAGAGCATGAACGGGGGAGGGGCAGAGAGAGAGGGAGACACAGAATCAGAAACAGGCTCCAGGCTCTGAGCCATCAGCCCAGAGCCCGACGCGGGGCTCGAACTCACGGACCGCGAGATCGTGACCTGGCTGAAGTCGGACGCTTAACCGACTGCGCCACCCAGGCGCCCCTTTTAATTTTTTTTAATTTATTTTTGAGAGACAGAGAGAGTGAAAGCTGGGGAGGGGCAGAGAGAGGGGAACAGAAGATCCCAAGCAGGTTCTGAACCACAAGATCATGACCTGAGCTGAAGCTGGATGCTTAACTGACTGGGCCACCCAGGCACCCCTCAGGGTAGTGACTTTGAGCCCGATGTTGGGCATGGAGCCTACTTAAAAAAAAAGACTTTGGCAATTACAAATTGGCTTGACAAAACTGAACCCCCATGGACACCCCTCCTCCACTAAAATAGTTACTATAGCCCAATGTAAATTAAAATAGGCCTCTTTCAAAGGTTGAAACTTAGGACCTAATGAGTGAAGAAGTGATTATCCCCACTACTTCTCCATTGAAAAGCCCAATTTTGCCTGTTCTTAAACTTGGAAAGAAGGCAGGTACCTCATGGCAGATTACTGCAACCTTAATTCCGTGATCACATCACTTAAGGCCCCAATATCCAATATTATTGAAACTACTGACTCCATCCGATCAGTAATCAATAAATATTCTGCTATTACAGATTTGGCTAATACTTCTGTTCATCGCCTATTTCAATGCCTCTCAGCCACAGTTTGTCTTCATCTTCCAAGGGATACGATATACCTTTACCAGGCTATCTATCCATGGGCTACCTTCAACAGCTTTGCCAATCCATCACATAAAATCTTTGAGGGCAAGCCCTTAACTGCACCCAATTTTCTCAAGAAGCACACAAATAACATTGTATTGATGATATCCTCCCTCCAAAGAGATTCACTTGACACACTCATTAAGGAGATACAAATACTAGAGCTCACAAAAGGAGGATGGGTTGCCAATGTCCCACACATAATGCAATGTCACACCACCTCACTTAAAAATCCTGAAAATTGGGGTGCCTTGATGGCTCAATCAGTTAAGCATCTGACTTTGGCTCAGGTCATGATCTCACAGTTCGTGAGTTTGAGCCCCGCATCGGGCTCTGTGTTGACAGCTCAGAGCCTGGAGCCTGCTTTGGATTCTGTGTCTCCCTCTCTCTCTCCCTGCTTCTCCCCCACTCACACTCTCTCTGTGTCTCTCAAAAAATAAATGTTAAAAAATTAAAAAAAAATCTTGAAAATTATTTGGCAAACCATCCCTGACACTGTCAGGAAACAGTTAATGTTCTCAGCATCCATGGTATTAATACAGCTCCAAAATCTTTTAATTCTTTTGGGCCTTCAGAAGTCAACACATTCCCTATTTACAAATTTTACTTAATCTTATTGATGCTTATTGCAAATCGACCCACATGGAATGGCAATTCCTCTAACAAAAGGCTGTAGAATCTGTCCAAATTAGAATCATCAGGCAATCCTGTTAGGGCCTTCAAGGATTCATTTACTGTAGAGGCTTTAGCAATCTCCTCTTATACCTCCTGGAGTTTCTAGACCACCTATGATGCCCATAAGCTTACAAAGGGATTCTTTTTTTTGTTTTTAATTTTTAATGTTTATTTTTGAAAGAGAGGGTGCAAATGAGTGGGGGAGGGGCAGAGAGAGGGAGACAGGATCTGAAGTGGGCTTCGTTTACAGCAGAGAGCCTGATGCAGGGCTCAAACCCATGAACTGTGAGATCATGACCTGAGCTGAAGTTGGACACTCAACCGACTGAGCCACCCAAGCGCTGCCACAAAGGGCTTCTAATACAAAAAACTGACTTCCTTGGTCCTGCATTATACATTATAAGGGTGGCAAATGCTGACTACTTATTGGGCCAGAAGGCAGTGGGTTAATGTATTTAAAAGCTGAATGAAAATAAATGCCAACCCCAAATCCTATATCCAGCAAAACTGTCCTTCAAAAGAGAGAGAAATTAAGACAATCCCAGATAAATGAAACTGTAGGGAATTTGTTACCACTAGACCTGTCCTAACTCAAAGCTGTGTGAAGAAATAAAGGTCTCAGTAAAGGTAAAAAAAAGTATTATAAAGTATTACTGTAACTTTAGTTCATAACTCAACATTCTGTTTTCTATGTGATTTAAGAGACTAATGCATGAAAAAAAGTATTGGTCTATTTTTTGATGGTATATACAGATGTAATTTTGCAAAATCAAGATTGAAAAAGGGTTATAGAAGCAGAGTTTTTACATTATAAAAGTTAAACTGGTATAAATTCAAATTAGGATTTGTAACCTTAAAATGTTAAACATAATCCGTATCATAACATCACAACAAATAGCTATAGAACATACACAAAAGGAAATGCTAAGATAATGAAAACATTTCACTACGAAAACAAACTGAACATGAAAGAAAACAGTAATGCAGAAAATAAGGAGAAAAAGTTAGGAAGCATATAGAAAAGAAATAGCAAAATGACTGAAGTAACTCCTTATCAATAATTATAGTAAAACCTTGGATTGCATGTAACTTGTTCTGTGAGTGTTCTGGGAGATGAGCAAACATTTCTAATAAATTTTAACTTGATAAGTGAGTGATGTCTTGCAATATAAGTATGAGACGCCAAACATCACATGATCACAACAGAGCCAACAGTTCTTCTCTCTCTCGCTCTTGCTCTCACTCTCTCATTCTTGCTGTGGGATTATGGGTGATCATCTCCTATGCATTGATGCTCAGTCTCAGGCTTCAGTATTTTGCAGAAAGCAGTGATTTTTCAGAAAGTTAGAAGGTGCCCACAACTGGTACTAGTGTATTTTTTGTCACTTCAAAGCACCTATGGACAGTCCTTTGCTTTTCCATACAAGAGCAAGCTTAAGAATGCTTTGCTTCATTCTAGGTCAGGCTGCCTGCAGGTATAGACTTTTTCCTCTGCTGCCTTATTGCCAGATACATTAAATGCGGTATATGACAAGATTTTGTTAATATTGTAGTCAACATCTGTGAGAGTGTACACAATGGCCCCCCATGCAGAAAAAGGTTGAAAAGAAAGGCAGTAAGAAGGAAGAGATGATTATGGTGGAAGTTAAGAAGGAAATCATTGAGAAGTATGAATGAGGTATGTGAGTGGCTGAAATTGCAAGATTTTACAAGAAGTCTATGTTGACCATTTGTACAATATATATATTAAAAATTTTTAAATGTTTATTTATTTTTGAGAGACAGAGCGTGAGCAGGGGTGGGGCAGAAAGAAGGGGAGACACAGAATCAAGAGCAGACACCAGGCTCTGGGCTGACAGCACAGATCCTGATGCAGGGCTTTGCACCCATGAATCGTGAGATCATGACCTGAGCTGAAGTTGCACGTTTAACTGACTGAGCCACTCAGGCGCCCTGGCCATTTGTACAACAAAAAGAAGAAGGAAAATAAGGAGGCTAGATGCAGCAAAAGGAGTCACGAGAATATCAAAGCAATAGCCATGTGTTCTGGACGATGTAGAAAAGCTGCTTCTGGTTTGGATAAACAAGAAGCAACTGCAGGTAGTACTGTAACTGAGAACTTTATCTGCAAGAAGGCAAAGGCCTTGTACACTGACCTGGGATAAGGTCACCAAGAGAACCCTCAATTCTGCTTGGAGAAAACTGTGGTGTGATTGCATTCTTGGACATGACCTAGAGGGGCCACCAGTTGTCGATGAAATTGTGTCATTGGTGAAGACCACGGGTCTGGAGGTGAATGAGGATGACATTTAAGAGCTGGTAGAGGAACATGGCCAGGAGCTGACCACTGATAAACTGATGGATCTGCATCACGAGCAACAGCAAGAGGTTATGGAGGAGATATCATCTGCAGAGGAGGAGGAGAACAAGGCAGAGGAATCCCTCACTTCAAATGAGATTGTGGAAATGTGTAAAATGTGGGAAACTGCAAAATTCTGTAGAAAAGCACCACGTGAATAAGGCTGTAGCAGTGCAAGCAATGAATCTGTTTAATGACCATGCAATGTCCCATTTCCGGGAAATCCTCAGAAGGAGGCAAAAGCAAGTGTCATTGGATAGGTTCCTTGTCAAAGTTGCATGAAAAGAAAAAGATTCCATTGAATCATATGATTCATAAAGTGCCTAAGAGCTTCATTATATGTAAAAATCCCTGGGAGGGACATAAAACTCATTGGTGTGACATACAATGTATGTATGAGCATGTTTTCTTTTCTTTTCTTTTTTTAAGTTTATTTTGAGAGAGAGAGAGAGCAAGCAGGGAAGGGGCAGGGAGAGAGGGTGAGAGAATCCCAAGCAGGCTGTGCACTGTCATCACAGAGACTGAGGTGGGGCTCAAACTCAACTGTGAGAATATGACCTGAGCTGAAAAAAGAGTCAGATGCTTAACCAACTGAACCACCACCCAGGCTCCCTTAGGATGTTTTCTGAGTGTGCGTGTCCACGTTTATGCCTGTAATGATGCATCCTCCCCCTCTGAATATTCATCCCAACCCTAATAAAAGGACCATGCTTACCCCTGCTTGGGGAGTTACAGCTTTAGAAATGAGTCCCTGTGATTTCCTTATGTACTGCAAATAAACATGACGTTGTGAGGCACCTCCACCTGGTGTAGTCTCTGTCTATAATTCACCAAAGAGCAATCTGCATTGGTTGGGTGATAAGGACCAGAATGGGCAATAAAGACTTTGTCCTAAAAAAATTAGGGATCTGTGTTCTGATGGCTTTTGTGGATAATATAGGTGCAGTTAGAAGCAGGCTGCCATTGTTATAACTCCCACAGGCTAAGCAGATTCCAGGGAATTTGAAAAGACAGCAGCGGTTTTCTCCCCATTTCTCCCTTTTCCCTTTTGGGATCTAGACATTGAAGGATTTATATATTCTATATCAACAGCTTCAGAAACTTTAGAAAATCACTGCACATATCCTGGAAAGATGCAGGCTCAGAGAAGAACAAAGAAGACCTTAAAGTTACATCTCAGGTGATCCCCAGCAAAGAGATTCCCTACAACTACAAAAAACCTAACCTAGCAAACCTTAGAGAAAGGGAAGAATCTGATTTATGGAGTCACCACATTGTGAGATTCAAATATCTAGTTTTCAAAAACAACCCAAAATCCCAAGACATAGTAGGGTACCTGGGTGGCTCAGTCGGTTAAGGGCCCGACTTCGATTCAGGTCGTGATCTCGCATTTCTTGAGTTCAAGCTCTGCATCGGGCTTGCTGCTGGTTAGTGTAGAGCTCACTTTGGATCCTCTGTCCCCATCCCCTGTCCCTCACCCTTTCACACTCTATCTTTCAAAAATAAACATCAAAAAAAAAAATCAAAAGACATATCTCTGTCCCTCCCCCCACTCACTCACTTTCTCTCAAAAATAAATAAAAACATTTAAAAAAGAAAATATAGAATGTACACAAAAGGAAATGAGAAAGGAGTCCCGTTGCACTGCAAAAATGTCAATTCAACACAAAAGAAGTGTGGCAAGAAATGAAGAAGAAAAAATACTATAAGGCATATGGGAACCAAATACCAAAATGGCAGGCATTTACTTCTTATTAATTACTGTAAATATGAATGGATTACAGTCTCATCAAAAGATTGATATTGGCAAAAAGGACAAAAAACACACGATCTAACCATTGTTGTCTATGAGGGCTTCAGTGGCTATATTAATATCAGACGAAATAGAATTTAAATTTAAAAAGTTAAAAGAGACAGAAAACATTATATATTAATTAGAGATTCAATACAATAAGATGTAACAAGTATAAACATTTACACATTTAATAAGGGACCCTCAAGATACATGAAGAAAAACTGACAGAACTAAAGGGAGAAATACATAGTTTTACAATAATAGTTGGAGAATTCAATAACAATCAGATAAAAGATAGGAAACAGAGGACTTGAAGCACACAATAAACCAACCTGATCTAACACACACATGGGACATTCATCAGGACTGACCACAAAGCAAGACTCAACAAACTTAAAAAGATAGATATTATAGAAGGTATCTTCTCTGACCACAGTGAGATGAAGTTAGAAATCGGTAAGATGGAGGATTAGGAGATCCCAAGCCCAGTGACCCCACAAAACTAAGGATTTAACTACCCAAGCATGAAAATAGCTCTGGAAGAGATACAGAATACAGCTAATGAGTTGCAACAACCCAGCAAAGCACAAAAACTGAGGATAATCACATAGAAAAGGGTAGGAAGAATTATATCTGTGTCACCACATCCTCCAGACTGGAACATCTCAGTATCAAGGGGAATTACCAGGACTGCCAGTTCCCTTGTGGGGAAGATGAGAGCAGGAGGACCCCAGCAATCTTTATCACTACTGTAAATCCCCTCAGTCTTCAAAGATGTGGTTCCCAGCTGCTGGAGTAGCTAGGAGCTAGAGTTGTGCATCACCCAGAATGCATGCTGCCATGCGACCTGACCCCTAGCCACCATCACTGTGCTAGCTCTTTCCCTCACTGCTGGTGCCAGCTTAAGCCTGCCATGAATCTTGCACCACATTATTCCCTATACCAGTGATAATGTGCACCCCACTCAGCCAGCGGCCTCACACTCACTCACAGATGGTCTTTCCCTAACAAACCAGCCTGGAAAATCTAGAAGAGGTGACTGCTTCTTCTTCTTCTTCTTTTTTGATAATATCATTTTTTAAAATATTTACTCTGAGAGAGAGAGAGAGAGAGAGAGAGAGAGAGAGAACATGCACGTGCACAAACAGGGGAGGGGCAGAGAGGGAGAGAGAATCCTAAGCAGCCTCCACTGTGTTGGAACGGAGCCTGGCATAGGGTTTGATCCCATGAACCCTAAGACCATGACCTGAGCTGAAATCAAGGGTCAGACACTTAACTGGCTGAGCCACCCAGGCGCCCCAAGAGGTGGCTGCTTCTGAAAATGCACAAATCAATAAAAGATCACAGGATAAAATCAAGGAAACATGACACCACAAAAAGAACATAATAAATTTCTAGCAATCATTTCCAAAGAATAGGGATCTATGAAGTGCCTGACAAAGAATTAAAATGGTTTTGGGGTACTTGGGTGGCTCAGTCAGTTGAGCACTGGACTTTGCCTCAGGTTATGGTGTCACAGTTCATGAGCATGAGCCCTGCTTCAGGTGAGCCTTGTTTCCGTCTCTCTCCCAATCTCTGTCCCTCGTGGGATTCTCTCCCTCTCCCTCTGTCTGCCCCTTGCTCACTTGTGCCCTCTGTCTGTCTCTCAAAAAAATTGTTTTATTTATTTATTTACTTATGACATAGAGTGTGCATGCACAGGTCGGGGGAGGTGGAGAGAGAGAGAGAGAGAGAATTTTTTTCTACTGGCCTTTTCCTCACCTTGAGAGAGAGAGAATCTTAAGCAAGCTCCATGCTCAGTGTACAGCCCGATGCAGGGCTTGATCCCATGACCCTGGGATCATGACCTAAGCAGAAACCAACAGTTGGACGCTGAACTGACTGAGCCACCCAGGTTTAAATAAGCTCAGCAGGCTTCTTGGGAACCCAGACAACTCAACAAAAACAGGAAAATATGTGAACAAAATAACATGTTTGATTAAGACATAAAAATCATAAAAAAACAATCAAACAAATTCTGTGGCAAAAGAGTATAATGATATATTGAAAACTGCAATAAAAAGTTTCAACAGCAAGCTGCATCAAGTAGAAGAAAGAATCTGTGAACTTGAAGACAGATCATTTGAAATTATCAATTTAGAAGAGAAAAAAGGAAAAGATGAGAAAGAATGATGAAAGCCCACAGGATTTATGAGATTCTATCAAATAAAGCAATATGCACACTACAGGAATACTGAAAGGAGAAAAGAAAAAGAGGCGAAAAGATTAACTTAAATAAGAAATGAAAACTTTCCAAGTCTAGGGAAGGAAACAGACATCCAGACCCTAGAAGCTCAAAGGATCTCAAATAGTTGAACATATAGAAGTCCACACTGAGACATATTACAGAATAGTCTCCCTTTATCCACAGTTTCGCTTTCTGCAGTTTCAGTTACCTGTGGTCAACTGCAGTCTGGAAGCAGATGATCCTCCTCCTGATGTATTGTCAGAAGGTCAACAGTAGCCTAACACTACCATCACAATGCTTATATCATTCACCTCATTTTATCTCATCACATGGTCATTTTATCACCTCACATCATCACAAGAAAAAGGATGAGTACAGTACAATAAGATATTTTGAGATGAGAGACTACATTCATTTTCTTATTCCAATATATTGTTATAATTGTTCTATTTATTATTAGTTGTTGTTAACCTCTTAGTATGACTTATTTGTAAATTAAACTCTATCATAGATATGTATGTATAGGGAAAAACATAGTACATATAGGGTTTGGTACTATCCATGGTTTCATGCACCAGTGGGGTTCTTGAAACGTACACCCTACAGATAAAGGAGGATTACTGTAAACTTTCAAAGAAGCAATCAGACAGAATTTTAAAAGCAGCAAGAGGAAAGCATCTCATCACCTATAAGGGACTGACCCTCCCCCCCCCCATAAGACTATAACTGAATTTCTCAACAGAAACTTCGCAGGCCAGGAGAGAGTAAGTTGATATTTAACGAACTAAAAAAAAGACTGACAACTGACAACCAAAAATACTATACTTGGCATAACTGTTCTTTAGCAATAAAAGGGAGACAAAAAAAAATGAAAGGGAGACAGTGGGGGGGGGGGGGTTCAAGATGGCAGCAGAGAAGGAGCCTGAGTTCACCTCCTCCCAGGGACACAACAAATGTATAGCTACATATGAAATAATTTCCATACAAAAAGACCTGAAAATTAGATGAACAGAACCTCCAAAATGAAAGTCAAGAGACAGCAATGAGATGGGTAGGACTATCAGAGACAAGGTTTCACCAAACAAACAAACAAACAAAACCCACCCCAGGTGTGGCTACCCATAATTAGGAGTGATATCAAAAACACAGAAAGTCTCTCTGAGGAGGAGTTGGGGGTTCCACATCATGAACTACAACTGTTAGATCCTTCATAGGAAAAATGAGCCCCCAGAAAGCTGGACTTTGAAAACTAACAGATTAGAGGAAAACCATAGAGCTATAGAGAATGGAGAACCCATTCTCTTAAAGGGTTCATGAGATGAGATGCTGGGGCCCTGCAATAAGACACCAGTTGGAAAAGTGCCTAGAACACAGGTGAAGGAAACCCACTTACTAGTCCTGAAGCATCTGCTACAGAGGCAGAAATCTGCTAATATAAGCCCTAGGGATGGAAACACTGTTGGGCGCCATTTTTGCTGTCAAATTCTACTTTGGTAGTGCCAATACTGGCAGGTGCCATCTTGGAACTTTCACTCCAACCTGCTAATGCTGGTACGCATGCACTGCTTTAGAATCCTGCTCACCACTGCAGCTAGGGCAGTAGCCACAAAAGCCACTTCAGCACCTCAGCCAACTGGGCCAGTAGGAAAGCACTGCCCATGACCACAGCCATATCAGCAACCACAGTGCCCCAGTCAGCCAGGCCAGGGGGAGAGCCCTGTCCACCTCTGCAGCCATGGCACCACCAGCCATTGCAGCCCCAGCCATCTGTGCAGGCAAAGAGTCCTGCCCACCAGAGTGCCACAGCCACTCTCCTGCCAAAACAGGTGAGCACATACAGCCCACACGGGAGCATTCTTGAGGCCCTGGCTCTGGTGATGAGGGGGGATTGTGCTTCTGGGCCCCATAGTATATCTCCTACAAAAGCCCACTCCTTCAAGACTGGGAGAGGTAGTCAATTTGCCTAACATATAAAAACAGAGTCAGGCAAAATGAGGACTCAAAAAAATATATTCCAAATGAAAGAACAAGACAAGACCTCGGGGGGGGGGGGGGAACTCTCAATGAAACAGAGATAAGTAATCTGCCTGATAACAGGTTAAAAGTAACACTCATAAGGATGCTCACTGTACTTGGGAGAAGAATGGAGGAACACAGTGAGGCCTTCAAGAAAGAGTTAGAAAACACTCAAGTACCAAACAGAGCTTAAGAACACAATAACTGAAAAGAAAAATACACTAGAGGGAATCAATGGCAGATGAGATAACACAGAAGAATGGATCAGCAATCTGGAAGAATAGTGGAAAATACCCAAAGAGGTTTGCTTCTTTTTTTTTTCAAGAGAGAGTGAGAATGGGGGAGAGGGGCAGAGGATCAGAGATAGAGTGTTAAGCAGGCTTCATGCTAAGTGTGGAGCCCTATGCAGGGCTCGATCCCACCACCCTGGGATCGTGACCTGAGCCAAAATCATGAGTCGGACATTCAACCAACTGAGCCACCCAAGCACCCCAGGAAAAAAATTAAAAAAAAATTTTTTTAATGTTTACTTATTTTTGAAGGAGAGAGAGAGTGTGAGTGGGGCAGGGGCAGAGAGAGGGAGACACAGAATCCAAAGCAGGCTCCAGGCTCTGTGCTGTCAGCACAGAGCCTGATGCGGGGCTCGAACTCACAAACCGTGAGAACTCACATGACCTGAGTCAAAGTCGGACGCTTAACCGACTGAACCACCCAGGCGCCCCACCCCCCAAATTTTTTTATTTGAAAGAGAGAAAGAGAGAAAGTGAAAGTGTGAGAGGGGGAGAGTGGCAGAGGGAGAGAAAGAGAGCATCTTAAGCAGGTTCCACACTGAGTCTGTACAGAGCCCTATGCAGGCTCCTCATTCCACCACCCTGGGATCCTGACCGGAACCAAAATCAAGAGTTAGATGCTCAGTGAAACTGAGCCATGCAGGTGCCACAAGAACAGGAAAAAATTATATATTGTTTTAATTTTAGAGAGAGAGTGTGCATGAGCAGGGGAGAGGAGCACAGAGAGAATTTAAGCAGGCTCCACGATCAGCTTGGAGCCTTACACAGGGCTTAATTCCATGACCCTGGGGTCAATCTGAGCCGAGCGTCAGATGCTCTACCAACTGAGCCACCCAGGTGCCTTGAGAAAAAATTGTTTTTTTTTTTATGTTTGTTTATTTTGAGAGAGAGAAAGAGTGTGCATGTGGGATTGGGGGAGGGGCAGACAGAGAGGGAGACAGAGAATTCTAAGCAGGCTCTGTGCTGATAGCACAGATGTAGGGCTTGAGCTCATGAACTGTGAGATCATGACCTGAGTCAAAATCAAGAGTCAGATGCTTAACTACTGAGCCACCCAGGTGCCCCCCAAAATTATTTTTTAATTCAATATAATTTTTTAAAGTTTATTTATTTATTTTGAAAGGGAGAGAGACAGAGAACCAGGGAGGGGTAGACATACAGAGAATCCCAAGCAGGCTCTGCACTGTCACCACAGCACCCAACACAGGGCTCCAACTCACAAAGCGTGAGATCAGGACCTGAACGAAAATCAAGAGTCAGATGCTCTACCAACGGAGCCGCCTGGGGGCCCTGAGGAAATTTTTTTTTTTTTAATTTTAGAAAGAGAGAGGGCACAGGAGTAGAGGAGAGGGGCAGAAAGAGAGAGAAAAAGAATCTTAAACAGGCTCCATGCTGAGCACAGAGTCCTATACAGGGCTCCACCCCATGACCCTGGGATCATGACCTGAGCCAAAATCAAGAGTTGTATGTTTAGCAAAACTGAGCCACCCAGACACACCAAGAATAGAAAAAAAAACCCTATTATTATTTTTTAATTTGAGAGAGAGAGAGCGTGCACCCCCATGAATGGGGAAGGGCAGACAACGAGGGAGAGAGAATCCCAAGCAGGCTTTGCAATGTTAGGGTGGAGTCTGAAACAGGGTTCATGCTCACCTGAGGCAGGGTTCGAGCTCACGAACTGTGAGATCATGATGTGAGCTGAAGTCAGATGCTTAACCAACTAGGCCATCCAGGTGCCCCAAGAGAGAGAAAACCTTTTTTAAAAAGAAATATTTATTTTTGAGAGAGTGCAAGTGAGGGAAGGGCAGAGAGGGGGGGACAGAAGATAGGAAGCGGGCTAGGTGCTGACAGCCTGACAGCAGTGAGCCCCATGTGGGGCCTGAACTCATGAACCATGAGATCATGACCTAAGTTGAAGTCGGAGGCTCAACTGACTAAGCCACCCAGGAACCCCACTAAGAGAGAGAAAATCTTTTATGAAAAAATTTTTTTAACGTTTATTTATTTTTGAGACAGAGAGAGACAGAGCATGAACGGGGGAGGGGCAGAGAGAGAGGGAGACACAGAATTGGAAGCAGGCTCCAGGCTCTGAGCCATCAGCCCAGAGCCTGATGTGGGGCTCGAACTCATGGACCATGAGATCTTGACCTGAGCTGAAGTCTGATGCTTAGCTGACTGAGCCACCCAGGCGCCCCGAGAGAGAAAATCTTAATCAGGCTCCACACTTAGCATGGAGCCCTATTCAGGGCTTGATCCCATGACCCTGGGATCATGACCTGAGCCAAAATCAAGAGTTGGATGCTCAACCAACTGAGCCACCCAGGTGCACTAAATAAAGTTTTATTATTATTATTTTTGTCTTTAGAGAGAAAAAAGGAGGGAAGAGGGGCACGGGGAGAGAGAGGAGAATCTAAAGCAGGCTCCACACTGAGTGCAGAGCCCTATTCAAGGCTCGATTCCACAACCCTAGGATCGTGACCTGAGCCGAAATCAAGAGTCAGATGCTCAACCAGCTGAGCCACCCAACCACCCCAAGACAAAATTATTTTTTTAAATTTACAGTGACAGCATGAGCGGAGGAGGGGGACGAGGGAAAGAGAGAATCTTAAGCAGGCCAAACACCCAGTGAGGAGCCTATATAGGGCTTCATCCCATGACTCTGGGATCATGACCTGAGCTGAAATCAAGACTTGGATGCTCAACCGACTGAGCCACCCAACCACCTATAGAAAAAAATATTTTTTAAGATTTAATTTTTAAGTTTATTTTGAAAGAGCGAGCAAGCAAGCATGGGGGAGGGGCAGAGAGAGAGAGGGAGAGAATCCCAAGCACGCTGTCAGTGCAGAGCCTGATGTGGGGCTCAAACTCACAAAATGTGAGGTCATGACCTGAGCTGAAATCAAGAATCGGATGCTTAACAGACTGAGCCACCCAGGCGCCCTGAGAAGAATTTATGTTTTTAGTTTTAGTGAGAGACAGCAAGCAAGCGGGGGAGTGGGACAGAAGGAGAGAGAGTGTTTAAGCAGACTCCACACTCAGCATGGAGTCCTACACAAGGCTCCTTCTCATGACCCTGGGATCACCTTGAGCCGAAACCAATAGTTGGTTGTTCTACTGACTCAGTCAGGTACCCTGAGAAAAAATTATTTTTTAAATTAAATTTAATTGTTTTAAATTTATTGAAAGGGAGAGAGCGGGTGTGCAGTGGAGGGGCATAGAGATTGGTAGGGAGAGAATCCCAAGGAAGCTCCCCACTGTCTGCACAGAGCCCAACATGGGGTTCAAACTCACAACCCATGAGATCATGAGCTGAGCTGAAATCAAGAGTTGGATGCTTAACTGACTGAGCCACCCAGGTACCCTGAGAAAAAATTTCCCAGGTACCCTGAGAAAAAATTATTTATTTTGTAATTTTAGAGAGGGAGAGAGAGAGCAGGAGTGGAGTTGGGGCAGAGGGAGAGAGAGAGAGAGTCTTTAGCAGGCTCCACACTCAGTGTAGAGCCCTACGCAGGGCTCCATCCCACACCCCTGGGATGATAATCTGAGATGAAATCAAGAGTCGGATGCTCAATGGACTGAGCCATCCAGGTGCCCCACAACAAATTTTCAATGTAAAGAAAATAGACTTATTTTGGAAGAAAATGCCATCTCGGAATTCATGGCTACAAAGAGAAGTCAGTCAATGCCTGGCTCCAAAGCTTCAAAGGACGGGATGCCTGGGTGGTTCAGTCGGTTGAGAGTCTGAGATCATGACTCCAGCTCAGGTCATGATCTCATGGTTTGCAAGTTCAGGCCCCACATTGGGCTTGCTGCTATCAACACAGAGCCTGCTAGGATCCTTTGTCCTCCTCTCTGCCCCTCCCCGGCTTGCTCTCTCTCTCTCAAAAATAAACATTAAAAACATTAAAAAAATTTATTTTTCAAAGGTCAGGCTGACTACCTTGTTAGGGGCGAGTGCAGCTGGTGACCTGAAGTTGAAACCAATGCGCATTTGCCATTCCAAAAATCCTAGTGCCCTTGAGAATTATGCAAAATCTACTCTATAAATGAAACAACAAAGCCTGGGTGATAGCACATCTGTTTACAACACAGTTTACTGAATATTTTTCACCCACTGTTGAGACCTATTGCTCAGAAAAAAAAGATTATTTTCAAAATATCACTACTCACTGACAATGCACCTGGTCACCCAACAGCTCTGATGGGGATATACAATGAGATTAATGTTTTCATGCCTGCCAACACATCTGTTCTGCAGCCCATGGATCAAGGAGCAATTTTGATTTTCAAGTCTTATTACTTAAGAAATATATTTTGTAAAGCTATAGCTGCCATAGTTATTCCTCTGATGGATATGGGGCAACTAAACTGAAAACCTCTGCAAAGGATTCACCATTCTAGGTGCCATTAAGAATATTTTCATGGTAGCCATGAAGAAAAAAATTTGTAATAGATACATAAAAGATAAAGAGAAAGCAAATTACTACCAAAAAAATGATCAAATAACAAAGATAGCAAGAGAGGAAGAGGAGAACAGAACTGCAAAATAGAAACCAGTGAAAAATATGGCAATAGTAAGTCCTCATCCATCAGTAATTACTTGAAATGTAAGGATTACACTCTTTATTCAAAAGACATAGAGTGACTGAATGGATAAGTAAAACAAGAACCAGTGACATGCTGTAAGGCACTCATGGTACATCTAAGAATACACAAGACCGAAAGTGAAGGAATGGAAAAAGATATTCCATGCAAATGGTAACTAAAAGAAGGAGTGGCTATGCTTATGTCAGGCAAAACAGACTTTAAGTCAAAAACTGTCTGTAGAAACAAGGAATGTCATTATGTAATGATAAAAGGGTTAACTAGATAGTAAAAGATAGAATTGTACATGTATATGCACCCAGCATCCCAGTGAATATACAGTAGTCAATTTTATCCACAGTTTTGCTTTCCACAGTTTCAATTACCCATGATCAACTGTGATCCAGAAGCAGATGATCCTCCTCCTTCTGAGGTAACGTCGGAAGGTCAATAGCAGCTTAACATCAAATCACAATGCCTATGTCATTCACCTACTTTATCTCATCACATAGAAACTTTACCATCTCACATCATCACAAGAAGATGACACAATACGATAAGAGAGAAAGACCACATTTACATAACTTCTATTAGGGTATATTGTTAAAAATGTTTTATTAGCTACTGTTGTTAATTTCTCATTGTACCTAATTTATAAAGTAAACTTTACCATAGGTATGTTTGCATAAGAAAAAGCACAGGATATACAGCTGGTCCTTGAACAACACAGGTTTGAATTGTATAGGTCCATTTATATGTGGCTTTTTGAAGAGCTGACAGCAAAAGCCACAAAGCATTTATTTACAATTGCACAGGACCAAACTGAAGTCACTGGCACAGATGTCATGCCTGTTGCCGAGTACCTGGAAAGGCTCAATGAGGCTGTCAGCATACCCCCAGGGGACCCAGGACTGGGAAGGGTGCAGGTCAATCCCATGTGCCAATGGGGTGGTTGGGTTGAGCTCCTGGGGATGGCAGGCAGGAGGCTAGTCTAGGAGAATGTGCCCAGAGGGCAGGGATAGCACACCCTTGGTGCCTCCAACACCCTGCAAGGCCTCCATGCACTGGGCTTTGGGGATGTGCTGAGGTGACTGCAGGCCTTGGGCTCCTCCTGGGCTGGGTACGGACTCCTTCCTACAGAGATGCCCTGGTGCCAACGGCCTCCTAGATGCCAGCACACTCAAGTTTGGCAACAGCAGCTGTTGACCATGGTTGGTGGTACACTTGCAGGGAGATGGGCAGCTATACTATACCTCTGGGTTACTGTTGCCGCCTGTGGGCCCACCCAGCATTGCCACTGCTGAGCCAAGGCTTCCAGGCTGTGGAACATTGCCATTGTGGGGCCAGGCCTGCCACTGCCGCCATCACTGTCCTGGCGCAGTGCACCTATATACAAATTGTTTTCAGTAATTATATACACAGTTCTGTAAATGTATTTCTCTTCTTCATGATTTTCTTAATGCTTTCTTTTCTACAGCTTACTATATTGTATGGATACAATATATAACACATATAACATAAAATATGTGTTAATTGGCTATTATTGGTAAGGTTTCTGATCAACAATAGGCTATTAGAAGTTAAGTTTTGGGGGAGTGAAAAATATACACGGGGGGTGGTTCAGTCAGCTAAGCATCCAATTCTTGATTTTGGCTCAGGTCATGATCTGCAGTTCTTTGAGTTTGAGCCCTACACCAGGCTCTGCAGAGCCTGCTCTTGGGACTCTCTCTACCTCTTCACCACTCTTGCGCATGCGTGCACTTTCTCTCCCTCTCAAAACAAAATAAACTTAGAAAACAAATAATAGAGAATTTCTTTAAAAAATTATACATAGTTTGTTTTTTTTTTTTATCATGTTGGGGGTTGGTGCTCCTAACCCCCATGCTATTCAAGGGTCAACTTACTAGCAAACAATTCAACAGCATAGCCAAAGTGTCATATACCATAACCAAGTAGGATTTATCCTTGGGATGCAAAGTTGGTCTAATATATGCAGATCAAATGATGTGATACACAAAATAAACAGAATGAAAGTCAAATATTACATCATCATCTCAGTAGATGCAGGAAAATCATTTGACAGAATTCAACATCCAGTCATGATAAATAAAACCTCTCAAACCTCAACATAATAAAGACCATCTATGTAAAGTCTACAGCTAATATCATAACCAATGAGTTAAAACTGTAAGATTTTCCTCTAAGATCCAGAACAAAGCAAGGATTCCCACCCTCACTACTGCTATTCAACACTGTCCTGGACATCCTAGCCAGAGAAATCAGGCAAGAAACAGAAATACAAGACATAGAAGTCATGAAGAAAGAAGTAAAATTATCTCTTTGCAGACATAATGATCATATATGTGGAAAACCATAAAGACTCCATAAAAAACTACTAGAGGGGCAGCTGGCTGGTTCAGTCAGTGGAGCATATGACTCTTGATCTCAGGGTTGTAAGTTCAAGCCCCACGTTGGGCATAGATATTACTTAAAAATAAAAAAAATAAAAAATAAAAAATAAATAAAAAATAAAAACCAACCAACCAACCAACCACTACCACAAATTCAGTAAGCTAGCAAGATACAGAATCAACCTACAAAAATATAAGGTGTTTCTAAAGACTAACAATGAACTACCTAAAAAAGAAATCAAGAAAACAATTCCATTTACAATAGCAACAAAAAGAATAAAATACTTAGAAATAACAAAAGAGGTACAAAACTTAAATGTTGAAAATTATGGGGCGCCTGGGTGGCGCAGTCGGTTAAGCGTCCGACTTCAGCCAGGTCACGATCTCGCGGTCCCCGAGTTCGAGCCCCGCGTCAGGCTCTGGGCTGATGGCTCAGAGCCTGGAGCCTGTTTCTGATTCTGTGTCTCCCTCTCTCTCTGCCCCTCCCCCGTTCATGCTCTGTCTCTCTCTGTCCCAAAAATAAATAAACGTTGAAAAAAAATTTAAAAAAAATGTTGAAAATTATAAAACAGTGCTGAAGGAAACTTTCAAAGACACAAATAAATGGAAAAACATCCCATGTTCATGGATTAGAATACTGTTAATATGTTCATACTACTCAAAGTAATGTACAGATTCAATGCTACCCCTATCAAAATCTTTACAGTGACACCTTTTACACAAATAGAAAAACTGAAATAGAATTCATATGGAACCATAAAAATACCACAAATAGCCAATCTTGAGAAAAACAAAGCTGGAGTCCTCACACTTTCTGGTTTGAAATTATATTACACAGCAACCAAACCAAATAAAAACAGACATATAAACCAATGGAACAGAAGAGATAATCCAGAAATAAACACACACATTTATGGCCAACTGATTTTCCACAAGGGTACCAAGAACACCACATATGGTTTTGGGAACCTGGATATCCACATTCAAAAGAATGAGATTATACCCCTTATCTCACACCATACACAACAATCAACTCAAAATGTATTAAAGAATTAAACCTCAGGTCTGAAACTACAAAACTCCTAGGAAAAAAACATAGGGAAAAGTCTTGATATTGGTCTTGGCAATAACTTCTTGGATATAACACAAAAGCACAGGCAACAAGAGCAAAAATAGACAAATGTGGGACTATATGAAATCAAAAATATTTGGCTTATCAAAGGAAAGAAGAAAGCGAAAAGGCAACCCACAGAATGGGAAAAAATGTTTGCAAAGCATATATCCTAATAAGGCATTAAATATCCAAAATATAGAAAGAACTCCTACAACTCAATACTAAAAGTATCAATAACCTTATTTAAAATGGGCAAAAAACCTAAATAGCATTTTTTTATTTAAAGAAAATTTTAATGTATTTATTTTTGAGAGAGAGGGAGGGAGATACAGAGTGTAAGCAGGAAAGGGGCAGACAGAGGAGACACAGAATCCGAAGCAGGCTCCAGGCTCTGAGCTGACAGCACAGAGCCTGACATGGGGCTCAAACTCATGAACCCCGAGATCATGACCTGAGCCAAAGTCAGATGCTTAACTGACTGAGCCACCCAGATGTTCCCTAAATAGCATTTCTTAAAAGAAGAAATTCAAATGGCTAATAGGGACATGAAAAGGTTCTCAACATCTCTCATCAGAGATATGTAAATCAAAACCACAATAAAGTATCACCTCATACCTGCTAATTTGGGTATTATCAAAAAGACAAAAGATAACTAGTGTTGGTGAAGATGCAGAAAAAGGGAACCCTCATACACTCCTGGTGGGAATACAAATCAGTACAAACGTGAAAAAAAAAAGTATGGAGATTCCTCAAAAAATTAAAAGCAGAGCTATCAAATGATCCAGTAATCCTACTTCTGGGTAAATATTTCAAAGAAATTGAAAGCAGGATAGCCAAGAGATATCTGCACTCCCATGTTCTTTGCAGCATTTTTAAGATATGGAAATAAACTAAATGTCTGTCAATGGATGAATGAATGGATAAAGAGTATCGTATTTTCTTTATTCATTCTTCTGTCATTATACATTTATATATATATTTATGATCCTGCCATTTGTGACAGCATGGATGGAGCTGGGGGACAGTATGCTAAGCAAAATAAACAAGACACAGAAAAGAGACATACTGAATGATCTCACATGTGGAATCTAAAATATTCAAATTCACAGAAGCAAAGAGTAGAATGGTGGTGGTCAGGGGTGGGGACAGGGGGAAATGTGGTGATGATGGTCAGAATACAGTTTCAAGTATGCAAGATGAATAATTTCTAGAGATCTAATATATGTACCTTATGGTGCCAAACATTCACAGTACTGTTATTTTATGCATGTAATTTGCTGAGAGGACACATCTTAAATGTTCTCACTACACACACACACACACACACACACACACACACGCTCCATACCTATGTAGAACTAATATTGTATATTAATAAGCTTGACTCTGGTGATCATCCACAATATATATACATACAGCAAAACACCAAATGTATAACTTAAATATATACAATTTTTATTTATATGTCAATGATATCTTAGTAAGGCTATTTTAGGAAAATTATTATGAGAAAGTACTATGACTAACTATATGCCAACAAATTAGATAACCTAGAAAAAGTGGAAAAATTCCTGGAAACATAAAGTCTACTAAGACTGAATCACAAAGAAATTGAATTTCTGTATAGATCTACAACTTTTAAGGAGATTGAAACAATAGAAAAGCTTCCAGCAAAGAAAAACCCAGGACCAGATGGTTTCATTGGTAAATTCTACCAAACATTTAAAGACTTAACACCACTGTTTCACAAATGCTTCCAAAAAACTGAAGAGGAAGGAAAACTTCCTAACTCAAGCTATGAGGTAAGCATTAACCTGACACCTAAGCATTACCCAGACACTGCAAGAAATGAACTACATGTCTTTCACAAATACAAATTCTAAAATCCTCAACAAAATATTACCAAGTGCAATTTAACAACATTTAAAAATTATTATACATCATAACCAAGTGAATTTTATTCCCAGAAAGCAACATTCAAAAATCAATCAGGGCGCCTGGGTGGCTCAGTCGGTTGAGCGTCCGACTTCAGCTCAGGTCATGATCTCACTCTCCGTGAGCTCGAGCCCCTCGTTGGGCTCTGTGCTGACAGCTCAGAGCCTGGAGCCTGCTTCAGATTCTGTGTCTCCCTCTCTCTCTGCCCCTCCCCTGCTCAAACTTTGCCTCTCTCTCTCTCTCAAAAATAAACAAACAAAAATTAAAAAAAAAATCAGTCAACACAATTATACAATTGTACAATTATACAATTATATTAATTATAAAATTAGTATAACGAAGGGGAAAAGCCCCCATGATCATCTCAACTGATGCCTATTTGACAAAAATCCAACATCCTTTCATGATAAAAAGAAACAGTCAATATACCAGAAATAGAAACAAGCCACCTCAATGTAATAAAGGCCCATAATGAAATACCACAGGTAATGCTATACTGAATGGTGAAAGACTGAAAACAAGCATGTCGGCTTTCAACACTTCTATTCAACATAGCACTAGAAGTTCTAGATAGTGCAGTTAGGCAAGTAAAAGAAATAAAGGGCATTTAAATCGGAAAAGAAGAAATAAAATTATATGTTTGCAAAGTTGTAGGATACAAAAATCAACAAATAAAAATCAGTTGTATTTACATATACTAGCAATGAACCATCCAAAAAATGAAGAAAACAACTCTATTTAAAATAGCAACAGGGGCGCCTGGGTGGCGCAGTCGGTTAAGCGTCCGACTTCAGCCAGGTCACGATCTCGCGGTCCGTGAGTTCGAGCCCCGCGTCGGGCTCTGGGCTGATGGCTCAGAGCCTGGAGACTGTTTCCGATTCTGTGTCTCCCTCTCTCTCTCTGCCCCTCCCCTGTTCATGCTCTGTCTCTCTCTGTCCCAAAAATAAATAAACGTTGAAAAAAAAAATTTAAAATAGCAACAAAAATAATAAAATATTTAGGAATAAACTGAACCATGGAGATGACAGATCTGCACACTGGAGACTACAAAATTATAAAATGGAAATAAATTAAAGAAGACCTAAAGAAATAGATATCCCATGTTCATGGATTGGAGGACTTCATACTGTTATGACAATACTAGATTAGGGGTTGAATTGTGTCCCCTCAAAAAGATTACTTGACATCCCAATTCCTGGTACTTGTGAATATGACTATTTTGAAACAGTCTTTGCAGATGCAATCCGTTAATATGAGGTCATACTTGATTAGGTTGGCCCCTAATCCAATAAGACTGGTGTTCTTATAAGGAAAATTTGGACACAGACACAGAGGGAAGACAGCCAGGTGAAGATGAAGGTAAAAGACTGTAATTATGCTGCTACAAGACAAGGAATTCCTGGCTTAGATCAGAAGGTCTAAGAGGCGAGGAAGGATCATATGCTACATATTTCAGAGAGAGCATGGCCCTGCCAACACCTTGATTTCACACTTCTAGCCTCCAGAACTGTGATGGAATAAATTTGTTTTAAGCCACCCACACTGTGGTACTTTGTTATGGTGGTGGAGAGAGGAGGATGGGAAGTTATTGTGTAAATGTACAGAGACTTTTTGGGGTGAAGAAATTGTGGAAAATAGTGGTTATGGTTGCAAAACATTGTGAATGTAACTCATGCCACTAAATTATACACTTAGATTAATTTCCATAGAAGGAACAGAGAAAGCTATCAGGATCTATTGTGCAGGAAATACCACACCTAGATAGTTTCACTTGGAATTTTACTAAACTTTTAGACTTTTAGAGACTATAGATTTCCCCTGGAAGTAGAGCATTCTTATGTAAGCTTTCATAAACTGAAACGGTATAAAGCAAAGCAATTGCCATTAATTTATATGGAAAATACTTTAGTGTTCCCAGACCCAAAAAATAACCTCTTCTAGGCTTGTCTGATACCTTAGCACACACCCTGCTAACAAATGCACAAAATAAATCAAGATAAAGCACAGATGCTCACAGACACAGTCCAAAGCTACCATGGCTTGACGCTGAGATGCTGAGTGGAGTTCCCAGGGAAGAAACTTGGCAGGACCACTGTTGCTGCTTGGGGTACTGCTTGGGGTGTGCATTGCTTGCTGCAAAAACAAATGCTGAATGCTATCTTCCCTTTTTGCCTTTCTTCATAAAAGTGAAAATCCTCCTCGGATTTCTTTCGCTTAGGGAAAAAGGTACTAACGTAGGTCTTTCGTTAAAAAATGAAGTAGCATAACGCAAATTTTCAAAAAAGCAGGGGACACCTGTGTCTAGGAAGAAAACAAACAGCAAAAGTGAGACATACTGAAACATCGTTCCTGAATAAGCATCATTCTAGACTGACATATGTTGGAGGTATATCTTACAAAATCAGGAATGAGACAAGGATACCCACTGTTTATTAGAGATCCTAGCCTGGGTGATAAGGAATGAAAATTATATTGGAGACATAAAATTGGAAATAAGTAAGTAAAACTGCTGCTATTGCAGATGATAGACAAAATACAAAAGTATAAATTATTAGAGATAACAGAGGGAAGTGTAATGGACCTAGAAAATAAGAGTAGTTCTTGGGAAGTAGTGCAGAATAGGGAGCAGGTTGGGAAGAGACATGCATTTAGGTATCAGAATTTCTTATGAAGCAAAAATAACTAAAACTACTCTGTTCCATTAGCCTGCCCTCCACCGTAATCACCTTTGTTCCATATCAGTTGCTTTTTCTCCAGAGGACTCTATGTAAAGGGCCACTCCATGAAAAACAATTCTCCATTTCACCATCAAAGGATGTGACACATCCTTCATCCTCCATCTTCTTGATTCCTTCTCACCGTACCTCTCATTTCTCTGCCTGGGAGGGCTCTCCCCAACTCTCTGGATGTCTCTCAACACTCACCTATCAGTCATTGGTATGTTTACAGAGAAGACATGATTCCCTCATCTCCCCCAAGTCCCTCAAAAAGAGTAGTCGCTATAAAGGAAAACCCCAGTTCTGTCTACCTCCTTCATAAGGAAAAACCCAGCTCTTCCCTACTGGGAGTCTTTCTCCTGTGTCTCCTTTACTACTCACACAAAATACTTCACTTCTGACACTTTTGGTCACCAAATGTGTGGGGATTTTTTTCCCTGCAGCAAAAATTAAGTCATACCACATCTCTGACACCAGAGATTCTGACACCATCCCCCTGGAGATAGTGGCAGATTCCAGTTTATGGGCTCAGTCCCACAAGACTACCCCCACCCTACTTGAGCAATAGCAAGGAGGAGGTCCCCATGTTACCTACAACTTGTCTGATTTGGCTACAAATCAGAGGCTCCCATGCCCCCCACCTGAGGTTCAATTATTTTGCTAGAGTTGCTCACATACCTCAGGGAAACACATTTATCACTTTATGAAAGGGTGATAGATAATATGGAGGAATAGGCAGATGAAGAGAGACACAGAAGTTGGTGTCGGTGGGGGGGGGGGACAAGTGCAGGAGCTTCTGTCCTCCTGCAGTTGGGGTGCATTACCCTCCCAGCTTCCCAGTGGAAGCTCTCCAAACCTCCTTCTATTGGGGTTTTATGGAGGTTTCCTCATGTAGGCATGACCAGTTCATTCCATTGCCAACCCCTCTTCCCCTCTCTAGAAGATGAGGGGCGGGGCTGAAAATTCCAAGCTCTTAATTATGGCTTGGTCCTTCTGGGGACGAGCCCCATCTGGAAGCCATCCAGGAGCCCACCTAGAATCACCTCATTAGAACAAAAGATGCTCCTAGTGTTATCACTTAGGAATTTATAAGAGTTTCAAGAACCCAGCATCAGGGATGGGGTCAAAGACCAAATGTTGGAACAAAAGATGTGCCTAATGTTCTTATCACTTAGGAAAGGACAAGTGTTTCAGGAGCTCTTTGCCAGGAACTAGACCAATACATATTTTCAATGATCTCATAATCCTCCAACTCCAGTAACCCCTCATCGTGCTGGTGGCCTGTTGTTCTCATGGAGCTCCTCTGAAACCAGCTTTCTTATTGGTTTGCTCACCTGTTTGGTGCTCTAACCCCATTCAAAGTTAAGTCCTTTGGAAGTAGAAACGTTGAATGTTTACCTCTGTTTCCCTCCGTGAGAGCAGTTCAGTTCTGAACAAAGCAGGAAGTCAACAAATATCTGAATACACGGCTGAACAAAAGCTCTGTGAACACCTTATTTTCATCTATTCCCTTGATGAACATTTCCTTTATCCCACTCTATAAACAAATGTTTTGAGAAGAAACTCACCCAACTGCTTGTTGTTCAAAGTGGGAATACTGAAGCAAAATGAAAGGGAAATTGAGGAAACAGACAAGAAGGACAAGTGCTTGGAGAAGCTGTCTTTTTATATCCGGCATTAGAACCACACTTGCACGGTGCAGATTTTTGACCAGTGCTTATCAGTTTCATGAAATCATTGAGCCCCAGCTGGATCCAGAAACTGCAGTCCCCACCAGAATGTTCATCGTGTTTTTTCTCATTTTGGTAGGTTTCTTTCAAGCCACACCATCCATTGGGGAAATCCCCCTCCACAGCTCCAGGACACATTGCTGCTTCTCTTTCCCATCTCAGCTGTGCGTTTTAACTCAGGCCACGGAGGTAGAACAAAAGATGCTCCTAGTGTTCTTATCACTTAGGAATTTATAATGGTTCCAAGAGCCCAGCATCAGGGATGGGGTCAAAGACCAAATGTTGGAAGGAGGCCACGGAGGTAGAATTAGTCAACATCAGGTCAGCCCACCCCAGTGCTTGTAACATGTGCTGCAACCTGGTGTGCACCCGGGATAGTTCCACTCTGTTGAAGCTCCCTCACCCATATTTTTCCAAGTATACAACATGTTCGTCAGGGACAGGGTATTACACACACTTCAGCTCTTTCGGCTCTGATAAGTGCTGCAGCACGTTCATGATACCTGATGTGGAGATGATGTTATCATAGAACACAAGAGAGTGGAGGTGGGAGCAGCAGCAAAGGGCAGGCAGCAGGGCTCGGAGCTGGGCTTCCTTCAGCCGGCAGCTTCTTAAGTTCAGGTGCTGCAGAGTGCCTGACACTTCACCCAACAGAGCCTCGAGGGGCCCAGGGACCATTTGGGACAGATTATTGCCACGGAGGACCAACTCCTTCAGGCGGGTGGCATGAATACTCTGGGACAAGTAGGTGATGTCATTCTCAGTAAGCCTACATCCGTTGATCACCAGAGTCTCTAGTGGTTTTTGCAGGCCACTGTGGAGAGAAAGACAGTTACTTCTTGGAAACTGGAATGCAGCACTAGATAAATTTGGGCAAGATCCAGAAATCTGGCTTGAAAAAGTTGCACTATGCCTACCTCAGTCTGGATGCAAATAGGGGGAGCCAGGCTTCTGTGGTGGTTAAGAACATAAAGCTTGGAGTGCAACATTTCCCCATTCCTAACAGGACCTTTCTATTTTTTAGAGTATGGTGTTGGGCACACCTCTTAGTCTCAGCTGCCTAATGAGTCACATAAACACAGTTATATCACTCAGACTCCATAAGTTGCTGTAAGAATTAATGACTTTTAGATATAGCTCTTACACATGGTAAGGCCTAAGTTTTACTGGTTGGAAGATTCACGAAGATGGTTCCCCATGCTTCTATTTGCTCAAAGACCAGGCCCCTGGAGAACAGCTCCCTATTCTAGGGTGTGCCACAGACAGATCTGTGAGACATAAATGAGGGCAATGAGTTTACCAACTTAGGTGTTGTGGGGGCAATTCCCTCCCTCAAATACCACCCGCAAAACTTAACATCCTTATTTACCCTTCTCTAAGCTCCATGAATATGAGACCCTGATTTTGTTCAGGGTTTCATATCCATTCTTAGCTGTTTGCTTGGCACGGACTAAGTGCATGAATGAATGAGCAAATAAATGAGTGGATGAGATGCCAATTTCAGACATAAATCTTTCTCTTCTATAGCAGCCAACAGCCACTGGCTGGCCCAGGACCCCAGCCTTGGAGTCTGTGTCTATCAGTGACTCCACAAACTCACAGAAGGGGGAAGTCCAGGCTTGTCTCTGCTTCGACAGAGCAATGTTCATAGACGTGTTCAGGGATCTCGGCCTCTGTACCTTCAGAAGGACCTTCCACACATTCACCTAAGCATCTTATGAACTGGACCAAGAGACAGCCAAAGATGAGGTGGAGCTTCTGGAGGTGGCCCAGCAGACTCAGCAAAGAGAAATAGTCCGCAGGGAAATCCCAGGGGATGTTGTTCATGATGAGGTTGCCCAGGTTGTACATCTGCCCTACCTGGGTGAAGAACTGGATTAGGTCCGACTGGGAGAAGAATATACTTCTGTGATGAAGCCTCACCTCTTGGATGGCCTCCAGCTCCAGCATTCCCAGGATCTCTACGAGGCTGTGGAACAGCCCTTGGTTAATGACCAGTGTCTGACAGTGGAGGCACAGCCAGCCATGGCTCTTCTCAACTCTCTGCAACAAGTATAAGGGGAACACAGATGGAAGAAGCCAAACAAACAACCTAGGAAAAGGTCTGTGTGTATTTCCACAGGTTCTTGGTCATGCCAAGGCTGTTCTCTGGAGCTGGGTGTGAGCTGGTCTGCCTCTGGTTCTTCTAGCATGTGCGTGATGACAAAGGGTACAGGAGTGGTCTCAGAGCAGTGCTCAAAGTCATGGATAAAATCCAGCACCTTTAGCTTTGATCTCCTGTAGGGAAAGAGAAGGAGAGCAGAGATTTTGACTTTCAGGACAGTATAGCAGAGCTGGTATGAGACCAGCAGCAGCAGACCCTGGGAAGAGGCCTCTGTGCCCGCCAGCCCTGCCCACTGCCATCTACCATGCCTTCCAAGTGTTCTCCTCCAGCCTCATCCACCCTCAGATCCTCCTCATCCCAACCTCTTATATGGTCCAGGGGTATCACCCAGGAACCTAACCACACTCTTAACCACCTCAGCACGATCAGCTCTAAACTACACGAGGGCTTACTTCTCAGAGGGACTCTGAACAGTGGCCTCAAGGCCTCCCCATGATTGATGTACCGCCAGGAGAGTCTGGCATATCCATGGGCCCCACATCTCTTAATCCAGCTCCTGCTTCCTCAGTTCAATGTGCCCCTACCACACCCTGTCTCTAGAGTTACTGGGGCAAGCAACACTGGTAGGAGCGTTGGTTGGTAGCCGATCTAGTACAGCTTCTAGCAGGTCTTGAGTCATTGATCTATTAATGATCCCAGATGGAGGCAGGGGAAGTGCTAGGCCCATACTATTGCTGTCACAGACTTCGTGTGTTCCCCCATTAAAGGCTGCTGTGGACAGTGTTGGGAAAAGGCCCACAGGGAGCTCTTTCACGGCATGTACAGTTGAGTCCTCATCATTCAGCAGGCTCTGTGCTGCAAGATCCAAGAGACTGAGAGGGTCTTGTCTGCCTATCTCCACTGACCTGGTGCAAGGGAAGGGAAAATCCTGAATGGATTTTCATGGTGCTCAGCCTCCTTCTGTTGGGCCAGGACAACCCAGCGTCAACCACCCTTCTCAGCAGGAAGTGAGCCCCCAGATGGCCCCCACCCTTCCTTCTGTCCTACAACTTCTAGTTCTAAATCTTCAGCTCTTTTGCTGCTGATGTCACCTGGTGTCCTTCACCCTGATACCAGCTGGATGAAATGAGAATAATTAGGGTTTTACCTTTGTTCCTTATTGGGCTTCAGAGAGTATAAATTGTCCCAAACTTAATTTCTTGAGCTTTCCCCAAGACTGTCACCATCTTCAAGGTGATTTTAAGGAGCAGGACTGAACAACCTATCTCTTACACTAATCCCATGGTTTTGTCTGCCTTCTCCAGCAAATAGGGCTTCTGAAACAGTAATGGCAACTTTGCACATGTTCAGATCTGTCATCCTTCCTGCTTTATGGAGTGCATTCCTACTCACATCCCACCAGGCTTCAATGCAATTCAGAGACCAAAAACTTATTCCAAGAAATAAAAAAGATATAAAGCTCCTCTTATGGAGCTAGTAAAATTTTGACACAGAATGTCAGAAAAAAAAAACAAGAAAAAGGAAAATTAAAGCACCATTTCATGTATAAATAGATACAAAGGTCCTGAATAAAATGTTATGAAGTAGAACTAAGCCGAGTCTTATAAAGGAGTAGAATCACAAAGCATTTCTTCCAGGAACAAAAGGAGAACACATAAGAGAATCCCTCAGTGAACTTCTGATTACACTTGGATAACGAAACATGAGTGCTCTGAGCTGCCACCTGAAAAGCCAAATGAAGTAAAGAAGATCTAAAACCAGAAAGTCAAAAGAGAGTGAATTAGACATCCCTGCTCTTCAAGAAAAAGGCACGCTTTGGAATCTGGAAAAGGGTGGATTAAGGGAACCATTGTGCACACTACGGAAGCCAAAACCTAAGCCCACGTGGGTGGCAAAGAAAGAAATCAACTGCAGAGGCTTCAGGTGGCTCAGTTGGTTCAATATCTGACTCTTAATTTTCAGCTCAGGTCATTATCTCATGATTCGTGAGATGGAGCCACGTGTTGGGCTCTGTGCTGACAGTGGGGAGCCTGCTTGGGATTCTCGCTCTCCCTCTGACCCTCTCCCCCCTGCGTGTGCATGCACTCTCTCTCTCTCTCAAAATAAAGAAATAAACTTTAAAAAAATCAATTGCAGAACCTGAAAAGGCCTCAGGAGTGGTTCTCACAAGTATGGCCCTGGGCAAGAGCCAGAGACCACAGCCAGCACTGTGGTACTTGTGGTGGAGTCTCTACAAACACATGCATTTACCTCCACCACCAGCACATAGCCAGCAATCCACACCTGGGCCCAACCTTTCTCTGGTTCCCGCCCTGACTCTGCTCTGCTGCTTCCTGGAGCAGCTCTCAGCCCTCATCCTACAGCAGACTACCTGATCATCAGGGACAAGCGGGTTGCACTAGGGCAGGTTTGGTAAATGATCATTTTAACAAATGTAACATTGGACTATGACCCGAATGAATCTTCTCTACTGGAGCATTTTCCGCTTTTGTATGAGTGAGAAGAAGCACCTGCTGAGAGATCAGGCCTCGTAGGCAGCCTATGGAGCAGGCAGGGCAGAAGAGTGAGCACCAGGTCCCTGTCACAATCCACCAATTGTTCTGAAGGCAGAGCTCCTCTGGAGCTGACAGAGCCCTTGCTGCAGAGACCGTGACAAGTTTGAGCCCTCCTCTGTGCTTCTGAAATGTCCCATTTCTCAGGAGGAACAGCCCAAGGGAAGCCACATGCCTGGGACCCTCAGGAGTGCCTCTGTCCTTGCCTCTCATGCCCCTCTCACTCAGCAAAAATTAAGTCCAAATACCAAACTCTTCATGAGGGATGTATATCCTACCGACGTCTGCACAGGACAGAGAGAAGAGGTTCCACAAAACTCGGCAGTGAGAACTCAGCACACTGAGCCAACCTCCCTGTTCCTCCCTCAGCCTGTCAGCCTTCCTGCCAAATGCCTTTCTTAGGAAGAGCCATTCCCACCTCCAGCTTCTCCCAACTGAAGCCCCTAAGCATTTCCCCACCCAGCACCTGAAGGATCCTCACCAACCTCCCTCTATAACGTAAGCACATATTTTACTTGTCCCACTGATTTTTTCAGGGCCTTCTCTTAGGTCCCAATGCATCTTTTCCTCTGAATGGGTCTCTGCCCAGCAGGATATGATGAGCTGAGGCCTCTGGTTCCTGTGAGCAGTCAACAATCAGCCACTATCTTCCTTGTCCACAAAACCCAAGGTCTATTGCTAGCTTTGCACCACCACATTTGCACCACCTGAATGCACTTCATCTGTTTGGGAAGGGGCTCCTCTGGGATTCCAGCGGCCTCTAATCTTAGGGGAAACTTAAAAGAGGAAGGCTGATAATGTCAGTTATAGTCTTGGCCACTGCAGCTGGTCTTGGGCTACAATGGCCATCTTATCCTCCTTGCATTATTCATTGTAGATTCCCCTCAAGATCACCTACCATCTCTGCTGTCCTTGGTAGCTTACCAGGTGGCCTGACTCATGCCTTGTCTCTAAAGGGTCTAAGCCTCTGCTCACTCCACCTTCTCCAGTGAGGGCTGTAGCGCCTGTGTTTTTACTGCCACAATGGGGCAAGGCAAAGAGATAGCTAAATGGATCCCCTGGGAGTCAAACTTATTCCTCTCTATCCTCTGGTTTAAAAGGAGCCCTACCTTCTCCTGATCTGGGTCACTTACCCCCACCAAGATGGGGCTCCTTTTCTTGCCAACTGGGTGCTGGACACAAAGATGACAAAGTGTTCAGGTGGCAGCCATAGCTTATAACTCAATGGGACTCTTCTGTTTAACAATGGATGGTTGCTGAGCCTAACCAACTTTATGACTCGGCGGGTCTGCCATAACTTACCTCATGACAAGCAGTCCTGGACATGCAGTCCTGTTGTGTCCAATGGTCTTCTGCCAGGGTTTGACAGCACTATAGGAGCTGCTCTATAAAACATATCTGAGGAGTGCCTGGGTGGCTCAGTCAGTTAAGCTTCCGACTCTTGATTTAGGCTCAGGTCATGATCTCACAGTTCATAGGATTGAGCCCTGTGTCTGGCTGTGCACTGATGGCGCAGAGCCTGCTTGGGATTCTCTCTCCCTCTCTCTTTGCCCTTCCCCTGCTTGCATGCACACACATGCACTCTCCCTCTCCCAAAATAAACAAATGAACGAATGAACAAACAAATAAAACATATGTGAGTCTCTACTGCAGACTTCACAACCTTGCTCCAGGTCCCTAGAAGTCAGGGTTGTGATTCTCCATGGCACCCTTTCCTGCCACTGATACCCCCCAACCCCTAAAATCTGCCAAGTCTTATGGCCCAAGCAACAGGGCTGCTTTCACTACAGGCTAAATTTTGCTGCTCTGCAGAGAACTTTCCTATTCTGGGATCTACTCAAAAGCAGCAGTCTTTTGGGTCACCCAGTATACATGCCAGAGAAGTGTTCCAAGATATGGAATATGCCGTCTCCAAAACCTGAAGAGTCCTATCAGTCACTGTGCTTCTTTGCCATAGAAGGTGAAAGTTACAAATCACCTTTTACTCTGGATGATATGTCCTGGCATGTCCTCGACCACTGGGACACTCAAAATCGTTCTCATGTGGCAGATCCTTGAATCTTCATATACGTTCTCTCCAACAATGCGGTGCATGTTTCTTATTAAGGCCTCCAATATGCCAGCCATTTCTTACTAATGTAACTTGATTAACATGCTATAGAAGTAGTGAGTCAATTTGATGTTCTGTAGATGCTCAGGTGGTAGATGGCCCAGATCTCTGTGAACTGTGACAGAGGATGGAAGGGTATAATCCTGGAGCAAAATTAAATGTATACTGTTGTCTGTTCCATGTGAACACAAATGGTATCTGCTAGGGACAGAAAGGAACACATTTTCCAGTTAACATTTGTATATCATATACCTGAAACTTCATTAATCCAGTTCTAGTAAAGACAGCACATCTGGCATAGCAGTTTCAGTTGGGGCTACTGTTTGGGTGAGTTTTAAGAAGTCTCAGCCAACCTCCAGGATAAATTTGGTTTCTGCAGGGGTAGACTGGTGAACTAAATGGAAATATGACAAGGACCACCACTCAAGTCCTTTACAGCCTTAAGAATGACAAAATTATCTGTCACTCCTCCTAGTATGTGATATTTTCTCTTTACTATCTTTTAAACAAATTTTTAAATATTTATTTATTTTTTGAGAGACAGAGTGGGAGAGGGGCAGAGAGAGAGAGGGAGACACAGAATCTGAAGCAGACTCCAGGCTCTGAGCTGTCAGCACAGAGCCCAACACACGGGGCTTGAAGTCACGAACCATGAGATCACGATCTGAGCTGAAGTTGGATGCTTAACCCACTGAGCCACCTGCATGCCCCATGATGCTGTGTTTTTTAAACCATTTCTATAACTCTTTGTGGGTCAGGTGCCTTCGCTGCCACTACAACCTTTATGGCTCATAGTAAAGTGTGTAAACCTGCTTTCTGATGGTTAAATGCTACTGCCTGACTTCAATTGCTTAAGGGTCCTATCATCCCTGTTTCTATTAGTCTAATTCTGTAACACTCTTACTGTTTTACACTCTTCTGTTTACACTCTTACTGTAACACTCTTACTGTCAGCACTGGCCTACACAGGTACACTGCCACTGGACTGTTCAATGTCACTGTTGCCTCTCTCATCAGCATATTCCTAAGAACGCTGGTAAATTGTGTGTTTGACAGGGCTTCCTGTGGGATATACCCATTTGGTTGGGTTTTCTAACCTTACACAGTAAGTGTATTATACAACCTTACACAGCTTGACAACTTCCCCCAGTGTATTAGCCCTGAGCTGCAACCTGTCAGCAATCCAGGAATTCCAACCTCACTTAGCATGGGCCATTGTTTTCTTTCATGCTTCTAGAAGCCATCATAGTAGCAAGTCCACGCAAACTTCTGGAATCCCTGGCAAGATATTAAATCTTGTATCTCAGAAGAAGGCTCCGAAATCAATAAATTCACCTTACCCAATCTTAACTCTTCCCCCTCCCAACCTTATCAAGCACCCATAATCTAGCCCCAAACATAGTCCCCAAGCTGGTACATGCTGGTTAGATCTTCCGGCTTCTTTAGGGTGTGGTACCTTTTCTCCCTTCTCAGCCTGAGCACATCTCTTGTGTTATGCTGAGACATAACCCTATTACAGGCCAGGAGGGAAACTGGGGAAGACAGCAAGAAACAGATGTTTTGTCTTCCTGAAAGATGTTTCTGCAATGTATTCAAATAAAAAATTTAGTTTTTAATAGGGTGGGTTGGCCCACTAACTTCTGCAGGTTCAGAGGGTCAAGGAGAATTAGTGAATTTGAGATGACAGAGACCTCAGTGCAAATAACTCCATCACTATGCCAGGGTGCTATTCCTTCCCAACAGGGATGACTTTGACATAGCAGACCTATGGTGGTTGTGAGTTTAACTTTCTTCAGAACTCTACTTCTCTGAAGATTAAGTCCTGGCCGGATCCTTAGCTTTCTCTGCTGCTGACCCCCAACCCTCACCCCATCCCACCCCCGGGGTTAGATGAAGGCCTCTTTATAAGCTACCAAGGAGATCCTCAGGATGGCTTTCAATTGCTAGTTGGCTCCCTGCCTTTATCCTTTATTATGGTGTCAACCCAGCCTAACACTAGCATAGTTCCTTATGCTTTCCAAAGCGCCTAATCTACAGCACTGGCTACTGCATTCCCTTCCATGGGCATACCATCCCAATTCAACACCAGTGGAAGCTTTAACTATGGGGCCACCATCTTGTGCCTGGGCTACCTGAGCTCCACTACGCCTTCCACCAGGGATGGCTCCTCAATGCCAGCAGGCGGTGCGCGGTATCCCGAAGCAGGACAGGGTGAGGTGTGAGCCTCAGCCCATCCTTGTAGGTCCGCCGTGTGGGCAACGCTAGGAACCGGGTTTGTCACGTGCCCTCTGTCCCATTGTGTTGGCCACAGCCTCCAAACGAGGTCCGTAAGGGCACCACCTGCAGTCTTTGGTCAAGGGTAACAAGCAGCGCAGGTGGCTACAGCAAGAAAAGACCATCTATCCTAGCCCTGTAATAACGGAGTCTGTACCCACCTGGGAATCTGCCTATTTCTCCATGCCACTGGTTCGTGTGACTTTCCTTTGGGAACCTCTCTGGATCCCCCATCAATTGTCTTGGGGAGTGTCCTGCATCCGGAACGGGCCACCTGAACCGCAAGAGAAAGCAGGAAGCCAAGGGCCCAGGCAGCTTCCAATCTGGTGTCCTGAGGCCTCGGTGTGCAAGCCCTGGGCTCCTGTTCCACACTTTAAGGCCCCCGGTGACCCCACAGTCCAGGGGGCAGCTGAGAATGGCACCCTCGGAGAATGAGAGCCGTCGCAAAGAGCCCGACACGGAAGACTCAGAGCCTGACTGCAGCGCTGCAGAGACTCCTAAGACTGCGGCCTCTTCCTGGGTCAAACGTGGGAGGAGTGAAGGGCCTGCCGCCTTTTACACTGGTCACGAGGGCAGGGCCTGCTCCCCCCCACTTTGGGTCAGGTGGGAAGTGGGGGCTGGACAAGTTTACCTCCTCCCCCAACTCTCTATGGGTCATGTGGGTGGGGGAGGGGGGCTGCCTCTTACCAAGGAAAGCGTGGGAAGTGAGGTGGGGTGGGCCTGCTCTCCTCAAGGGATCTTGGGTGCATGGGCGGGGCCTGGTCGCCTCACGTTGGTCATGTGCACAGGACCTCGTTTTTCTCACCTGGTATCACGTGGGAAGTGGCTGGGGCCTGCGCGCCTCATACCAGTCTCACGGGTGGTGAGTTGGCTGGGAAGGACTGAGAAGCACCCTTGGACTGCCATCTGCGGGTCGTGTCACTAGTGTGGGCTTGGAAACATGGGGGGCTGAGTAAGTTCCGGTCTGCAGGTTGGGCAGCCCAAGGCCTGGTGCTGGCCTCCAGCCAGCCAAGACCTGTTGGAAGGACTGAGGAGGGGGCATGGAGGACCCCCGGGGGGCACCTGGACCCTGGGAAGGTCCTCTGGGAACTGGGAGAAAGAGCCTCAGCACCTGAGAAAAGGGTCTTTGTTCGCTGAAGTCCCGGCACTGGGCCTGAGGATTAGGTCTGGAAGGCGGCCCTGCCCCTAGCATCAGTTTGAAAATCCCTTCTGGTGTTGGAAAGGGGTCCCAGAGGTCTGCAACTGGCTTGCTCTGAATCGGATTTTGTAGAGAGAGCAGGCTCTCAACCTTCTCCCCTAAGGCCATCAGAAAGCTCACAGAAGTAACTATCTCCTAATGGACGCTTGCCCTGTGGCAGGCGTCCTGGCCAGGGCTTTGTATACCTTATTTCCTCCCAAGAATCCTGCTGTGGGGTTCTGTGGACACCTTTCATTTTCTCCTCATGTCTGATCCATATCGTTTTCTCTTACTGGAACACTCTTCTCAACTTTATTACCTTCATGAAGGCTATCATTGGAGAGCGTGAGAAGATGGCAGCGTAGGAGGACGCTGGGCTCACCCCTCGTCCTGCTGATCACTTAGATTCCACCTACACCTGCCTAAATAACCCAGAAAACCGCCAGAGGTTTAGCAGAATGGAGTCTCCGGAGCCAAGCGCAGATGAGAGGCCCACGGAAGAGGGTAGGAAGGGCGGTGAGGCGGTGCACGCTCCACGGACTGGCAGGAGGGAGCCGGGGCGGAGGGGCAGCCTGCCGGCCAAGCAGAGCCCCCGAGTCTGGCTGGCAAAAGCGGAGGGGCCGGATGGAGTGTGTTCCCACAGCAAGCGGGACTTAGCATCTGGGAGGTCATAAGTTAACAGCTCTGCTCGGAAAGTGGGAAGGCTGGAGGACAAAGGGAGGGAGAGTTGCTGAGCCCCGGGATGACAGAGCTAAGTTTGGCGGGGAACAAAGGCATTCGCCAGTGCCATCTCCCTCGCCCATCCCCCAGCCAAAATCCCAAAGGGAACTGAAAGGGCGGGCCTACACCGGCCTGACTCCATCTTGTTCTGTGTCCTTCACCTTGACCACACCTCCTCTCCTTGAGTAACCCTCCTCCCCTCACCTGCCTAACAGGACTCAGACCCTTCCCCAGCCAATCAACTGAGGCCATAGCCATTACCTCACCAACTGCCCCTAGGCCCCAATAAAACCTTTGTCCTTTTGAAACTCACTCTCTTTCCCTGGTATCCCACCGCTGTGTCGTGCAGGTAGGGGATTGAGCTTGAGCTAGCTCGAATAAAGGCTCTTTTGCTTTTGCATCGGACTCAGCTCCCTGGTGGTCTTTGGGGATCACGAATTCTGGGCATAACATTTGGGGGCTCGTCCGGGATCCCCAAGACCCCCAAGGGACCCCCGACCCGGAGAGCCTGACTGGCCATGGTTAGTGTCTGTCTGTTTGTTCTGTCTTTTCTGTGTGAGCTCATTTCTGGAATTCTGGTAGTGCCCAACGCAGTCTAAGTGGACGCACTGGAGGACCACGGGCCAGGAGTTTTGGAAGACGTTCCGATCCTCCCTTCTGGAGGGACGTGGAATCCCCTCAAAGGTCTGAGACGAGGCGGGTTGCTCCCGCTGGTCGGCGTGAGGCCGTCGTCTTTGGAGGGATGTGGAATCCCCTCATCGGTTTTGGAGGGACATGGAATCCCCTCAAATGTCTAAGCTAGCTTTCAGTTTTACTTCCATGGAGTTGGAAGACTTTCTAGGGGCCCTCTGTTTGTCTGTTTTTGTGTTTCTCTGTTTTATTCTGTGGACTTACTGGACGGACGTTATGGGACAGACTCAGACTACTCCTCTAAGTATTATGATTGATCACTTTAAGGATGTGAGGGGAAGAGCTAACAACCTCAGTGTGGAAGTCCGAAAGGGTCGGTGGCAGTTTTTTTGTTCTAGCGAGTGGCCAACTTTCAATGTCGGATGGCCACCAGAGGGGACCTTCGACCTCCCTACCATCCACCGAGTCAGGAGTATCATCTCTCGGCCTAAGATGGGCCATCTTGATCAGCTCCCTTACATTATCACTTGGCAGGACCTTGTAGAAGACCCACCTTCTTGGCTTAAGCCTTTCCTAGCCCCGCTCCCTCCGGAGCCAAAACCCATTCTTGCTTTGCAGGGGACAAAGAAGAAGAAAAGTCTTACCCAGCCTTCAGCACCCCTCTACCCTGTCCTACAGGGGGGTACTGAAGAAGAATTAATTTTTCCTCCCCCGTATAACCCCTCTAGGATGCCGGAAGAACACCATCCTCCCCCTCCGGGGGAGGCAGACGCTGTTCTGAGAGCGGGAGGCAGAAACACTCCAGTGGGAAGCCCGCCCTTTACCAGACAAAGGGCTCAGAGGGAGCAATCCGCCTCCGCTGCCGAATCCACTATTCTGCCCCTGCGAGCCACTGGACCCCCAGACGCGGAGGGGAATCAGCCCCATCACTATTGGCCTTTCACCACTAGTGACCTCTACAATTGGAAAGCTCAGAATCCTAAGTTTTCCGAGAAACTGGCAGGGCTTATTGATTTATTAGACTCTGTTCTTTTTACCCATCAGCCCACGTGGGACGATTGCCAGCAGCTTTTGCAGGTCCTGTTCACGACTGAAGAAAGTGAAAGAATCCTCAATGGGGCCCGAAAACTAGTTCCGGGCGCAGACAGGAATCCCACCACCAACCAGGCTCAGATAGATGCCTCCTTCCCCTAACTCAGTCCCAGTGGGATTTCAACACGGCAGAAGGTAAGGAGAGGCTCCGGGTCTACCACCAGACTCTAATGGGGGGTCTCTGAATGGCTGCTAGAAAGCCAACCAATTTGGCCAAGGTAGGAAATGTACAACAGCGAAAAGATGAATCTCTGGCTGCCTTTTTAGAACGGATCATGGAGGCATTCCGTACCTATACCCCCATGGATCCAGAGGCTCCGGAAAGCAAGGCAGCTGTTATCACGGCCTTTGTAAACCAATCGGCCATAGACATTAGGAGAAAATTACAGAAAATAGATAGACTAGGAGAAAAAAGTCTGCAGGACTTACTGGTGGTAGCCGAAAAGGTATATAATAACCGGGAGCCTCCTGAGGACAAGCAGGCTTGTGCCATGGCGGCTGCCAGCAGTAAGCAGACTCAAGACCTGGCCAGAATACTACTAGCTACCACTGCTGACTTCCCCAAGGAATGAGACCGCCGTCTCTGGCAGCTGGCAGACGATGCAAGAAAAGGTAAAAGAACCACCAAGGAGGGGGGGGGGAAGCAGAGGCTGCAGAAGGATCAGTGCGCATACTGCAAGGAGATAGGGCATTGGGCCCGAGATTGTCCAAAAAGGGCCGGCGGGAAGGGAAGCAAGACTGATCGAGTAAAAGTCCTAGAGCTAGATGAACTAAGTGATTAGGGGAGTTGGGGTTCGGACCCTCTCCCCAAACCCAGAGTAACTCTTAAAGTGGAGGGGACCCCTATTGGCTTCCTTGTCGACACCGGAGCACAACATTCGGTCCTCCGCACCCCACAAGGAAAACTAGCTAGCAAGAAGTCCTGGGTACAAGGGGCAACTGGTATGAGCCAGTATTCATGGACTACCTGAAGAACAGTAGATTTGGGAACGGGCCGGGTATCCCACTCCTTTATAGTAATACCAGAATGCCCCTACCCGCTGTTAGGACGGGACTTACTGACCAAGATTGGAGCTCAGATAACTTTCAGACAAGGGGGGCCTCAGGTCACCGATGGCAAGGGCCACCCCATCCAGGTCCTGACCATGAAACTGGAGGATGAATACCTCCTCCACCAGGAGGCGCTCCCGAGAGAGGATAATATAGATGGCTACAAGAATTCCCCTCGGTTTGGGCAGAGACGGGGGGGGGGGGGGGGGGGGATGGGACTAGCCGCTCATAGGACCCCAGTCCTGGTAGAGCTCAAGCCAGGAGAGAGTCCGGTAAGGATCAAACAATACCCCATGTCTCAGGAGGCCCGGAAGGGGATCCAGCCACACATCCGGAGACTACGAAGCCTAGGGGTACTAGTTCCTTGCCAGTCTGCCTGGAACACCCCCTTACTGCCGGTCAAAAAGCCTCACACAAATGACTACCGACCGGTACAAGACCTCCGGGAAGTAAATAAGAGGGTCGCGGACATACACCCAACTGTTCCCAACCCATATACTCTCTTGAGCTCCTTGGCGCCCTCCAAGGTCTGGTATACTGTACTAGATTTAAAGGACGCCTTCTTCAGTCTGCCGCTGGCACCCCAGAGCCAGCCCTTGTTCGCCTTTGAGTGGCATGATCCAGAGGAGGGCTACAGTGGGCAACTCACCTGGACATGGCTACCTCAGGGATTCAAAAATTCACCCACCATCTTCGACGAGGCACTACACGAGGACCTGGGTGAGTACAGAAGGGAGCACCCTGGCCTCACCCTTCTACAGTACATAGATGACATCCTGATTGCGGCCGACATGGCCAAAGACTGTGAGCGAGGGACCCAGGACCTGCTGGCTACCCTGGGGGCCTTAGGGTACCGGGCATCCGCGAAGAAGGCTCAGATATGCAGGGAGAGGGTAAGTTACCTGGGATATATCCTGGAGGGCGGACAGCGGCGGTTATCAGATGCCAGAAAAGAAACTGTCCTAAAGATCCCTACTCCCACCTCCTGAAGAGAAGTGAGGGAATTCCTAGGATCAGCCGGCTACTGCCGCCTCTGGGTTCCAGGTTTTGCTGAGATCGCCAGGCCCCTATATGAAACCACCAAAGAGGGGAAAACATTTAAATGGGCTGAAAAAGAAGAAACTGCCTTTAATCAGTTAAAAAAGGCCCTCCTAAGTGCCCCAGCCCTGGGCCTACCAGACATTATGAAGCCCTTCCACCTCTTTGTAGACGAACATAAGGGAATAGCAAAAGGGGTTCTAATTCAAGCCTTAGGCCCCTGGAACCGCCCAGTGGCTTACCTGTCTAAGAAACTAGACCCAGTGGCTGCTGGCTGGCCACCATGCCTAAGAATTATTGCAGCGACAGCACTCCTAGTCAAGGATGCAGACAAACTGACCCTAGGACAGGAGATCTGGATCACGACCCCACACGCCATTGAAGGGGTCCTGAAACAGCTTCCGGATAGATGGATGAGCAATAACGTATGACTCATTACCAGAGCTTCCTACTCAACCCTCCATGAGTCCGGTTCCACCCCAGTGCAGCCCTCAATCCTGCAACCCTGCTTCCCGACCCTGACCTAGGTGCTCCACTACATGACTGTGCGGGAATCCTGGAACAAGTACATGGATTCTGGACGGACCTGACCGACCGGCCCCTCCCCGATGCCGAGGCTACTTGGTTCACTGATGGCAGTAGCTTTGTGTGAGACGGACACAGGTATGTGGGTGCAGCGGTGGTCACTGAAATGGACACCATATGGGCGGAGGCTCTACCCTCTGGAACATCAGCCCAGCGAGCAGAGCTCATAGCCCTCACCAAGGCGCTGATGCTGGGAGCTGGAAAATGGCTTAACATCTACACAGACAGCCATTATGCATTTGCCACAGCTCATATTCATGGGGCAATTTATCAGGAGAGGGGGCTACTGATGGCAGAAGGACGGACTATAAAAAATAAGCAGGAGATACTTAACCTGCTTACGGCCTTATGGCTTCCTGCCAAGCTAGCCATTATCCACTGCCAAGGGCACCAAAAAGCTGATAACTCAGGAGCTAGAGGTAATCGAAAGGCTGACCAGGCAGCCATGGCAGTAGCCCTTACTTCAGTCCCCACCATGACCATACAACTACTGGACCCGGGAGACCCAGTTTTACCAGACCAGCCCAAATACTCCCAGGAGGAGTTACAGTGGATCAAGAAACTCCCCATGGCCCAGGAATTAAAGGGATGGTGTTATACACCTAACAAGGAGCTCGTGCTGCCAGACTGGCTCGGAGTCTCAGTATTAGAGCACATGCATCAGTCTACTCACATGGGGGCCCGAAAATTAAAAGACTCAATCCGACATGCCGGAATCAAGATTCACCAACAGGACACCAAAATAGAGCAAGTTGTATCTGCCTGCAAGACCTGCCAACTCACCAATGCGAGAGCCACATCAAATAAAAAAGGAACCAGGCTCAGAGGCACCAGACTGGGAGCCCAATGGGAAGTCGACTTCACTGAAGTCAAACCAGGAAAGTATGGTTTTAAATATCTTTTAGTATTTACAGACACCTTCTCTGGCTGGGTGGAGGCATACCCAACCAAGTATGAAACGGCTCAGATGGTGGTTAAGAAGCTACTAGAAGACATCTTACCCAGGTATGGTTTTCCTGCCATGGTAGGATCAGACAATGGACCAGCTTTTATCTCGCAGGTAACACAGGCAGTAGCCAAGGCGGTGGGGGCAAACTGGAAATTACATTGTGCTTATAGGCCCCAGAGCTCAGGACAGGTAGAAAGAATGAATAGAACCCTAAAAGAGACCCTTACCAAATTAACCATGGAGACTGGCGGGGACTGGGTGACTCTCCTACCGTACGCCCTTTACCGGGTTAGAAACACTCCTTACACTTTGGGTTTTACTCCCTACGAGATCATGTTTGGCAGGCCACCCCCTGTTATTCCCAGCCTTTGAGCTGAACTTATTGCTGAGTTTAAAGATCAAGAACTTTTTCTTTCCTTGAGCGGGCTCCAGAGGGTGCATGAGGACATTTGGCCGCGCCTCCGTGCCATCTATGAGGCTGGCCCGACCCCGATACCTCATCAGTACAGGCCGGGAGACTGGGTCTATGTCAAGAGGCACCACCGAGAGACCCTCAAGCCGTGCTGGAAGGGACCCTACATCGTGGTGTTGACAACCCCCACCGCTCTCAAAGTAGACGGCATCGTGACCTGGGTCCATCACACCCACGTTCGGCCAGCGGACCCCTCCTCGATACAGAAGGACTTCGTCACGCAATGGGCCATCAGTCGGGACCAACACAACCCGCTCAAGCTCAAGCTACAGCGCATTCGACCCACCTAATATTGGTAACTCTGTTAACTCTGCTTGTCATTGCTCATGCTGCCGGGAGTCCCACGCCCCCCAAAACATCACCTGGCAGATCATAGACACCAGCTCGGGGACAATACTTAATCAGACCTCCCAGAGCCACCCCAGGGACACTTGCTTCCCAGAACTTTGCGTAAACCTCCAAACTCTGTTCCCCTTGTCACCATAAATGCAGCCGGTCCCATGATTGGGTCCCTAAGCTACATGACAAGGGGGGAATGAAAGGGCAGGCCTAAGCCGGCTGACTCCATCTTGTTCTGTGTCCTTCACCTTGACCACACCTCCTCCCCTGAGTAACTCCCCCCCTCACCTGCCTAAGAGGACTCGGACCATTCCCCAGCCAATCAGCTGAGGCCATAGCCATTACCTCACCAACTGCCCCTAGGCCCCAATAAAACCTTTGTCCTTTTGAAACTCGCTCTCTCTCCCCGGTATCCTACCGCTGTGTCGGTACAGGTAGGGGATTGAGCTCGAGCTAGCTTGAATAAAGGCTCTTTTGCTTTTGCATCGGACTCGGCTCCCTGGTGGTCTTTGGGGATCACGAATTCTGGGCATAAGAGGAACCAGTTCCTGCCAGGCAACTTGCTCGCTCCGTGCAAACACCCAACGCTGTGCTTCTGCGGAGCCAAACCTCCGGCAGTGGATCTGACTCTCTCCCGCTGCCACAGGGCCCCTTCTGAAGTGGACCACCTAAGGAGAAGCGAGCTAAGCCTGCCCCTCCTGCCCCCGTGCACCTTGCCTACCCACCCCAGCTAATACGCCATAACCCCAGCACCACAAGCCTGGCAGTGTGCAAGTAGCCCAGACGGGCCACGCCACCCCACAGTGAATCCTGCCCCTAGGAGAGGGGAAGAGAAGGCACACACCAGTCTGACTGTGGCCCCAGCGGTGGGCTGGGGGCAGACATCAGGACTGATTGCAGCCCCGCCCACCAACTCCAGTTATACACCACAGCACAGGGGAAGTGCTCTGCAGGTCCTCACCACTCCAGGGACTATCCAAAATGACCAAACGGAAGAATTCCCCTCAGAAGAATCTCCAGGAAATAACAACAGCTAATGAACTGATCAAAAAGGATTTAAATAATATAACAGAAAGTGAATTTAGAATAATAGTCATAAAATTAATCACTGGGCTTGAAAACAGTATAGAGGACAGCAGAGAATCTCTTGCTACAGAGATCAAGGGACTAAGGAACAGTCACGAGGAGCTGAAAAACGCTTTAAACGAAATGCAAAATAAAATGGAAACGACGACGGCTCGGATTGAAGAGGCAGAGGAGAGAATAGGTGAACTAGAAGATAAAGTTATGGAAAAAGAGGAAGCTGAGAGAAAGAGAGATAAAAAAAATCTAGGAGTATGAGGGGGAAATTTAGAGAACTAAGTGATACACTAAAAAGAAATAATATATGCATAATTGGTATCCCAGAGGAGGAAGAGAGAGGGAAAGGTGCTGAAGGGGTACTTGAAGAAATAATAGCTGAGAACTTCCCTGAACTGGGGAAGGAAAAAGGCATTGAAATCCAAGAGGTACAGAGAACTCCCTTCAGACGTAACTTGAATCGATCTTCTGCACAACATATCATAGTCAAACTAGCAAAATACAAGGATAAAGAGAAAATTCTGAAAGCAGCAAGGGATAAACGTGCCCTAACATATAAAGGGAGACCTATAAGACTCGTGACTGATCTCTCTTTTGAAACTTGGCAGGCCAGAAAGGATTGGCACGAGATCTTCAGTGTGCTAAACAGAAAAAATATGCAGCTGAGAATCCTTTATCCAGCAAGTCTGTCATTTAGAATAGAAGGAGAGATAAAGGTCTTCCGAAACAAACAAAAACTGAAGGAATTTGTCACCACTAAACCAGCCCTACAAGAGATCCTAAGGGGGATCCTGTGAGACAAAGTACCAGAGACATCACTACAAGCATAAAACATACAGACATTACAATGACTCTAACCCCATATCTTTCTATAATAACACTGAACGTAAATGGATTAAATGTGCCAACCAAAAGACATAGGGTATCAGAATGGATAAAAAAACAAGACCCATCTATTTGCTGTCTACAAGAGACTCATTTTAGACCTGAGGACACCTTTAGATTGAGAGTGAGGGGATGGAGAACTATTTATCATGCTACTGGAAGCCAAAAGAAAGCTGGAGTAGCCATGCTTATATCAGACAAACTAGACTTTAAATTAAAGGCTGTAACAAGAGATGAAGAAGGGCATTATATAATAATTACAGGGTCTATCCATCAGGAAGAGCTAACAATTATAAATGTCTATGCACCGAATACCAGAGCCCCCAAATATATAAAACAATTACTCATAAACATAAGCAACCTTATTGATAAGAATGTGGTAATTGCAGGGGACTTTAACACTCCACTTACAGAAATGGATAGATCATCTAGACACACGGTCAATAAAGAAACAAGGGCCCTGAATGACACATTGGATCAGATGGACTTGACAGATATATTTAGCACTCTGCATCCCAAAGCAACAGAATATACTTTCTTCTCGAGTGCACATGGACCATTCTCCAAGATAGATCATATACTGGGTCACAAAACAGCCCTTCATAAGTTTACAAGAATTGAAATCATACCATGCATACTTTCAGACCACAATGCTATGAAGCTTGAAATCAACCACAGGAAAAAGTCTGGAAAATCTCCAAAAGCATGGAGGTTAAAGAACACCCTACTAAAGAATGAGTGGGTCAACCAGGCAATTAGAGAAGAAATTAAAAAATATATGGAAACAAACGAAAATGAAAATACAACAATCCAGACGCTTTGGGATGCAGTGAAGGCAGTCCTGAGAGGAAAATACATCGCAATCCAGGCCTATCTCAAGAAACAAGAAAAATCCCAAATACAAAATCTAACAGCACACCTAAAGGAAATAGAAGCAGAACAGCAAAGGCAGCCTAAACCCAGCAGAAGAAGACAAATAATAAAGATCAGAGCAGAAATAAACAATATAGAATCTAAAAAAACGGTAGAGCAGATCAACAAAACCAAGAGTTGGTTTTTTGAAAAAATAAACAAAATTGACAAACCCCTAGCCAGGCTTCTCAAAAAGAAAAGGGAGATGACCCAAAGATAAAATCATGAATGAAAATGGAATTATTACAACCAATCCCTCAGAGATACAAGCAATTATCAGGGAATACTATGAAAAATTATATGCCAACAAATTGGACAACCTGGAAGAAAAGGACAAATTCCTCAACACCCACACTCTTCCAAAACTCAATCAGGAGGAAATAGAAAGCTTGAACAGACCCATCGCCAGCGAAGAAATTGAATTGGTTATCAAAAATCTCCCAACAAATAAGTCCAGGACCAGATGGCTTCCCAGGGGAGTTCTACCAGATGTTTAAAGCAGAGATAATACCTATCCTTCTCAAGCTATTCCAAGAAATAGAAAGGGAAGGAAAACTTCCAGACTCATTCTATGAAGCCAGTATTACTTTGATTCCTAAACCAGACAGAGACCCAGTAAAAGAAGAGAACTACAGGCCAATATCCCTGATGAATATGGATGCAAAAATTCTCAATAAGATACTAGCAAATTGAATTCAACAGCATATAAAAAGAATTGTTCACCATGATCAAGTGCAATTCATTCCTGGGATGCAGGGCTGGTTAAACATTCACAAATCAATCAATGTGATACATCACATTAATAAAAAAAAAAAAGAGAAGAACCATATGATCCTGTCAATTGATGAAGAAAAGGCCTTTGACAAAATCCAGCACCCTTTCTTAATAAAAACCCTTGAGAAAGTCGGGATAGAAGGAACATACTTACACATCATAAAAGCCATTTATGAAAAGCCCACAGCTAACATCATCCTCAATGGGGAAAAACTGAGAGCTTTTTCCCTGAGATCAGGAACACGACAGGGATGCCGACTCTCACCGCTGTTGTTTAACATAGTGTTGGAAGTTCTAGCATCAGCAATCAGACAACAAAAGGAAATCAAAGGCATCAAAATTGGCAAAGATGAAGTCAAGCTTTCGCTTTTTGCAGATGACATGATACTATACATGGAAAATCTGATAGACTCCACCAACAGTCTGCTAGAACTGAGACATGAATTCAGCAAAGTTGCAGGATACAAAATCAATGTACAGAAATCAGTTGCATTCTTATACACTAACAATGAAGCAACAGAAAGACAAATAAAGAAACTGATCCCATTCACAATTGCACCAAGAAGCGTAAAATACCTAGGAATAAATCTAACCAAAGATGTAAAAGATCTGTATGCTGAAAACTATAGAAAGCTTATGAAGGTAATTGAAGAAGATATAAAGAAATGGAAAGACATTCCATGCTCATGGATTGGAAGAATAAATATTGTCAGAATGTCAATACTACCCAAAGCTATCTACACATTCAATGCAATCCCAATCAAAATCGCACCAGCATTCTTCTCGAAACTAGAACAAGCAATCCTAAAATTCATATGGAACCACAAAAGGCCCCGAATAGCCAAAGTCATTTTGAAGAAGAAGACCAAAGCAGGAGGCATCACAATCCCAGACTTTAGCCTCTACTACAAAGCTGTCATCATCAAGACAGCATGGTATTGGCACAAAAACAGACACATAGACCAATGGAATAGAATAGAAACCCCAGAACTAGACCCACAAACGTATGGCCAACTCATCTTTGACAAAGCAGGAAAGAACATCCAAAGGAAAAAAGACAGTCTCTTTAACAAATGGTGCTGGGAGAACTGGACAGCAACATGCAGACGGTTGAAACTAGACCACTTTCTCACACCATTCACAAAAATAAACTCAAAATGGATAAAGGACCTGAATGTGAGACAGGAAACCATCAAAACCTTAGAGGAGAAAGCAGGAAAAGACCTCTCTGACCTCAGCCGTAGCAATCTCTTACTCGACACATCCCCAAAGGCAAGGGAATTAAAAGCAAAATGAATTACTGGGACCTTATGAAGATAAAAAGCTTCTGCACAGCAAAGGAAACAACCAACAAAACTAAAAGGCAACCAACGGAATGGGAAAAGATATTTGCAAATGACATATCGGACAAAGGGCTAGTATCCAAAATCTATCAAGAGCTCACCAAACTCCACACCCGAAAAACAAATAACCCAGTGAAGAAATGGGCAGAAAACATGAATAGACACTTCTCTAAAGAAGACATCCGGATGGCCAACAGGCACATGAAAAGATGTTCAACGTCGCTCCTTATCAGGGAAATACAAATCAAAACCACACTCAGATATCACCTCACGCCAGTCAGAGTGGCCAAAATGAACAAATCAGGAGACTATAGATGCTGGAGAGGATGTGGAGAAACGGGAACCTTCTTGCACTGTTGGTGGGAATGCAAATTGGTGCAGCCGCTCTGGAAAGCAGTGTGGAGGTTCCTCAGAAAATTAAAAATAGACCTACCCTATGACCCAGCAATAGCACTGCTAGGAATTTACCCAAGAGATACAGGAGTACTGATGCATAGGGGCACTTGTACCCCAATGTTTATAGCAGCACTCTCAACAATAGCCAAATTATGGAAAGAGCCTAAATGTCCATCAACTGATGAATGGATAAAGAAATTGTGGTTTATATACACAATGGAATACTACGTGGCAATGAGAAAGAATGAAATATGGCCTTTTGTAGCAACGTGGATGGAACTGGAGAGTGTGATGCTAAGTGAAATAAGCCATACAGAGAGAGATAGATACCATATGGTTTCACTCTTATGTGGATCCTGAGAAACTTAACAGAAACCCATGGGGGAGGGGAAGCAAAAAAAAAAAAAAAAAAAAAAAGAGGTTAGAGTGGGAGAGAGCCAAAGCATAAGAGACTGTTAAAAACTGAGAACAAACTGAGGGTTGATGGGGGGTGGGAGGGAGGGGAGGGTGGGTGATGGGTATTGAGGAGGGCACCTTTTGGGATGAGCACTGGGTGTTATATGGAAACCAATTTGACAATAAATTTCATATATTGAAAAAAAAAGGCTATCATTATATATGTTGTTCATTTCAAGACCCTGAATGTAGACTATTCGTGTACATTTCCTAGAATAATAACATTTGTCGGTTGTGCCTCTGTGGTGGACTCTATGATGGTTCTGCACAAAATTAGACGGTGCAAGGAGCAAGATTTATCTCACAGCAGATAGTGGATGACTGTACATGAAACAAAGAGCTAAGCCCCAGGGATCTGAAGCGGGGACTGCTGACAAATAATAGACGTCACCGGTATAGTGCACATTAGGGTTTTCTTTTGTTTTTCTTTTTAATTATGGGTGGTTTCTCCTAAGCAATTCTAGGCAATTAGGAAGCCAGGAAAGTTACAGGCCCCAGGGAGGTAAAATCCTTGACCTCATCCACCATGACAATTATGACTCACAAGTGTATTGGCCCAATCTGTTTCCCTCTGAGACAGTGAATATGATTAATCTCTCTGGAGTTTCCATTAGTGTCCCAAAGTTACCCTGTAGGAATCCTGTCTCCATCATCAGCACCTTGCTCTGTATCCACTGTCTGATACAAGGCCATTCCCAAGAAAGCCCATTGGCTTGGGTTAGCTGAGGCACTTCTGGTTGTGACAGAAACGGAAATCAAATGAGCTCAGGCTAGGGAGAGAGGATTTATGGGCAGGTTGTAGGCAGCTCACAAAATGAAGCAGAAGCCCAGGCTCTGGAGTGCCATGAGGCCTGCAGGGGCTGGAGCCTGGGTTTTTCTACCTTTTCAAGGCTGTGGCAGCTCTGGGCTCACAGTGGCACACCCTCTTCCCACCCACTACACACACAAAAAGCCCAAGAAGGGCTTCCTGGATAAGTCAGGTGCCCTCAACAGAACACACAGGGTGGACAGGAACAGAGGACTACAATTGGGTTGGAGAGACAGGGTCTGGCCAGGAAAAGGGAGTGGAGGGCAAGAGCTCCATGGGCCTCTCACAGGCCTCTGTATGCCATTTAGAGTTTGGTTTTGGGAAGGAGAGTTACATACCCAACTTTCCTTCCTCTAAGGTCCCAGGCAGAAGGGTTTTTCACAGTCTCTACATTCTGGCTTCTAGTGTATGTTGCTCTATTGTATGTTTCTCTAGTGTATGTTGCTGTATTGTTGGGGCTTCAGCATTAAGCTGGTAATATCAGTGAGGGGGGGGGTGATAAGTGAGACACTTCAAATTGACCCCCAAATTTATTTGCTTTTCCTGAGAAAGCAGTTACTTTGTGAAGTAGAGGAACCAGAATGTGGTGGAGGCACTCACTGCTTGCACAAAACCAACTCATCAGAGGATCCCACCATATCTACATGTTGAAATAAACTCCAAGGGTCGTTTGATGAGAGTAAGTATTCCATTGGTCTATCAACCCCCGCATGCAAGAGTACATGCCCTCAACTTTCATTGTAACCTCTTTTGGGAACCAGGCTCCAAGCAGACAGAACCATCTACACATACTTGGGCTCCAACTAGTTGCCTTCATCATTCCTTTGGGTTCAACTGCTGTTTCAATTCCACATCATGTCCATATCCATGTCCAGCCACAGTTACAGTGTCTTTTACACCACTAATATTTAAAACCTTATTCTAAAGATTCTGGCCAATGCATTAAACATGAGAGAAGAAGGTCCATCTTAGCCAAGAAGGGACAAAGGACTATTAGGTATGGAAAATAAGGGACCTAGGAATCTACAAACTGAATGAAAAATAATTAGTAATAACAATAATTAGTGCTGCAAGTGCAAGTATGGTATGTAGCAGCAATAACCTTTTATTCAGTAGGGTATAATAAAATGTATATGAACATTAGAAACCATGCATCTGCCTCTGGCCCCATAAAATAATTATGATAAAGCTCAGTGATTAAATGTAGGGGAACTCTGAATAAAAGAGAAGGAAATTTGTGCTGTGCTCTAGGATGGCTAGGGAAGATTCTGCTAAGAGTAAATCTTCACTAATTAGTTTATGAGTTAGACTTTTTTTTTGTTTTTTTTTTTTAAGTTTTTTGTTATTATTAGACTAATTGTAATTGCTTTTAAAAATTAGGGGAAAAAACCCACCATGGGTCAGGAAACACAGAGTGTATTAACAGCACAGTCAGCTTACTATGTTTAAAGAATAATAGGGGGTGCCTGGCTGGTTCAGTTGGTAAAGCACTTGACTCTTGATCTCAGGGTCATGAGTTCAAGCCCCACATTGGGCATGGAGCCTACTTAAAGTAACATAAAATAAAATAAAATAAAATAAAATAAAGAATAATGGAGTGACAATGTTTTAAGTGGGGTTAACTGAAAAGGAGAGGTCAGCATAGCAGAAGCAGGGAACCCATGCGGGGTGTCCTCCAACTCTTCTCTAGCCCAGAGGTGGATGGTGAGGGGACTAACTAGCAGGTAAGCTGATGGAGCCCAAAGTGGCATGTTCCTCACTGCCAAGTGGCCTGGAATGAAGCCAGGTGAGTCTTTCCTTCTGGGTTACCAAGTGGCCAGAGGAGAAATCCGATTGGTCCAGCGTGATTATGTGTTCTTCCTTGACCAATCAGCTGAGGCATGGTGGGCGGAGGCTCCTGATGAGGCCAAGGTCTGGCACCACAAAGGGGACTGTGCTTGATGGGTGTACCCTGACCACACAGCTGTCCCTGACACCCAGCAACCATTGGATGACAGAACCTGCCTGCCACTGTTGCGAGGCCCCAGGGTCCAGGCTGCGATTCCAAGAACAGTCCTCTGACAAAACTTGACACAGACCTTGGACTCCCTTGAAGTGCAGGGTGCAGCCTGCAGCAGATGTGGCTCTCCCACCCACTGTACAAGGACAGGGCAGAGCAAAGAGGACCTAATGACTGTGGTGACACCTGGTGTTGCAACTGTGACCCGCTTAGTCCTGAGTTTCTAGATCCATTCTATTTTTTTATGTGCATATCACCGTCTAATATTTCATATATTTTACTTATTCTCTTTATTATCTATGCTTGTCTCCCCTGCTAGAATGTAAACTCCTCGAGGGCAGAGACCTTTGTCTTGTTTGTTCTTTGATTAAAAATTTGCAGAGTGAATGAAGGACCTCATCCTACTGCAGCCACCAGCTGCCCCTTGTTGGTCCTCAGCAAGCCCTGCAGGCCCCCATGCAGGACACCAGTTGGTTTCCTGCTCCATGAATCCTGTGCCCAGAAACCTGTGCTGGGGCCTGTGTGCTGCTCTGTGTGCTGTCTCCTCTTCTAAGAGACCCCCCTCAATCTCCCTTTCCTGTCTGGTAATCTGCTTGGGTTTATTTCCCCATAGCACCCTGTGCCCTAGAAGTGATACTCCTCCAACCCTCTGGAGGAAATGTAGTTTAATCAAACGAAGAGGGGAGTGAGAAGTGCCCTTTCTTGTTTCTGGTGGAAGAAAGGCCAGAAGGAAGAAGTGGGAAATCACAGGGACACTTTTTTTTTTTTTTTTTAATTTTTTTTTTCAACGTTTTTATTTATTTATGGGACAGACAGAGACAGAGCATGAACGGGGGAGGGGCAGAGAGAGAGGGAGACACAGAATCGGAAACAGGCTCCAGGCTCCGAGCCATCAGCCCAGAGCCTGACGCGGGGCTCGAACTCACGGACCGCGAGATCGTGACCTGGCTGAAGTCGGACGCTTAACCGACTGCGCCACCCAGGCGCCCCAAGGGACACTTTTAAATAGATGACTTCAAGGAGAGGAAATAGGGGACTCCAAGGTGTCCTGGTGGGGTGCAGATGGTGGCCACTGAGGTGACTAGACCAGTCCCATTGAGGCAGGGATGGGAAGGGGTCATGCTGCAGGGCCTCCTGGGGTGCTAGATGCTGGTAATTGATGGGACTTGGTGCTGAGGTTCTCCTGGAAGTACCAGCCTGGGGGCACTCAGCGCTTATGGAAGTGTGACCTGGAGGGTAGGAAGCCTGCCTGGGATGCTTCCAGGGAGTCCTGGGAACCTGAATGATGTCCCTTAGAGTCCTCTGATGGCCTCACTGGTTGTGGGTCAGCTGGGCCTACCCTTGCCTGGCAGCTTCCGCAACATCAGGCTTAAGGCCTATAGGGCCTCAGGGGTAATTCCTTCATTTTGTGTTCCTCTACCCTGGAATTTCCTTCAATCTTGAAGAGCTCCTTCCTCTTGACATTTCTCAGAGCCACTCCCCCCACCCCCCATGTCTCTTCTCACACCCTCTGCTCCTTTCCTGGCTTCATAGAGGGATCTTTTAGACCCTCTCTAGGTAGCAGCCACACTGCAATCTCCTGTATGTGGGACCTCAGGCCAGCCATTGTTCTGGGAGCCAGCCCCATTCCCCTCTTCCAACAAGCACATCCTGGACCTAGGGGACAGCGTGGCTGAAGATGGACTCTGTCATGTAGTACAGGTCACTGCAGTGGAGTGAAGGTGGGGAGAAAGGTGGCTTCAAAATAGAACAGGGACTTGGAAATAACAGGGGTACGCCTATGGTGATTTATTGAGAATCATGAGTGCATCACATGCTCTTCTGGGTATCCTTGATAGTGTGGTCAACAGGATAGACAAATACTAATCACTCATTCATTCATTCATTCATTCATTCATTTCTGAAGGAGAAGATGCTTTCTTTTTCTCCTCCCCTTCAGCTGTGGCATTGGCAGCACAAAGAAGGACTTGGGCATGGGGCAGGATTGTAGTCAGGGATCAGAGAGCAGATTACCATGAAAGCCACTCCCCCATTCCCAGTTGGCGGAGAAAAGGCAGTGGAAGCACAGTCTCAGAAATGTTTTTCCTTCTTCTCAGGGTCTAGAATTTGGCTGCACAGGCTCCTCTGCTCATGGGATCAGGGATCGGGACCAGGGCACTCCTTCCTGCCCTGCTGTGGCAGGGACCCCTCTCTTTTGTGGGTCTGAGTGTCTATGTTAGAACCATCACCTGTGGGTTTTATCTTGGTTTCTTGCTGGCCTTAGAGGTTCTGAATTACTGTGTTTCAAAGTGAACATCCCCTTTCCCACTGAACTCACCCGAGCCCCAACCATGGCATTTCAGGCCATAGAATAAGAAAATGTTTAAACATTAGGTGGTAAGAAACATCTTCGGTGAAGTTGCAGAATGATCCTTCTTCGGTACCTGTCCTGCTCTCTGCAGAACAGATGTTCCTTCCATGGGCATCCTCATGGTAACCTTCCAGAGAGCAGCCTCATGGTGACCTCTTATAGCCACACAACCTCAACTAAAATAATTTCCAGCAGTTGAGGCTCAGCACCCTCCCTTGACCATGGCTCTTGCCCAGAACTCCAACCCCCTTTCCTTTATCAAAATAAGTGCAAATTCAAAAGTCTGCAGGTGTAATTTGTATTGTCTTCACAGGGGACAGAGGAGAGGTTCCCAGGGTAATGGCAGTGAAACCTCCTCCCACTTGCTATGAGCCAATCTCCCCTTCCCTCCCTCAGCCTCTCTACCTGGGCATGCTCCTTTATTAGCAGGAGCCGTTCATACCTCTAGCTTCTCTCAATAGAAACCCCGAAGTATCTCCCTGTTCAGCACCTTCAGGATCCTCAGGGACCGGGGGGGAGGGGTATTGTAAGTAGCACATATTTTACCTGTCACACTGATTCTCTCAGGATTTTATCCTAAGTTCCAATGTAGCTTTTCCTCCCACTGGGATTTTTAACCCAAAGTCTATGGGTCTCTGCCCAGCAGGATGTGGAGGACGGGGGGAACTAAGTCCTTGACTTCCCCTGGACTCACCAAATTTCATGTACTCTTTTCCTAATCCAGGTGCCTCAGGGTTTCGGGCACTAATTGTGGCATTAAGTTGGCACAGGATCAAGGTCAGGGAGCTCCTGATAGAAAAGAGGCTTCAAGTAGACACTTGGTACATAAGGCAGTAGTCTGAAAACCAGTGGGGGAAGAGTCAATCACTGATGCTATTGTTAAAATTGGTTCCCTGTAGGGAGAAAAATTAAGGTGAACTCTGTACGTCACATCATTAAAAAGAAACCGAAATGCAATTAAAATAAAACCATAAAGATAATGAGTAAAATGCAGAAGCACCTTCTCTCTTAGATGTTTATTTTTCAGAGAGAGAGAGAGAGAGCAGCAGAGGGGCAGAGAGAGAGGGAGACGCAGAATCCGAACCAGGCTCTAGGCTCTGAGCTGTCAGCACAGACTCCAATGCGGGGCTCAAACTCACAAACAGGGAGATCAGGACCTGAGCTGAAGTGAGATCAGGACCTGAGCCAAAGTCGGACGCTTAACCAACTGAGCTGCCCAGGCGCCGCCCCCCTTTTTTTGTAACCTGAAGGTCCTGCTTAAGCATGGCACTATATAGAGGTGAAACAAATCAGTGAATATCAAACTTCAAATTTCTATTCAAAGAGATAAAAGAGGCAACTATAAAGCTGGATTACAAAGTGGGAAAAGATATTTACAAGGCAGGTGATTAAGGTCTGGGAAATGAGAAAAACACTAATCAAGAGAAGGAAAGGAGGTCTCATGGAAACATACAGAGACATATACACTGGGCAATTCACAGAAGCCTAAGAGGTAAAGACCACTCTTTCATGGTAATAAAAATGCTGCAAATTAGAAAGAGAAAAAAAATCTATGAAAGCGTGAGGCTTTAGGAAGCCCTTATATGTGGGTAGGGATGTAATAATGTGCAACGTACTGGTCACAACCTGTCAGTGTGAGTGAAACAAGATGTCCCTCCATTCCTTCTAGCTGGCAGCTCCTCTCTCATGTGGAGCTCTGTTGGGTATGTTCTCTGCCCCTCCCCCCTGTTCTGTGGGGGGACATGTGTGGTATATGTGACCACAGAGTTGGTCAGTCTCCAGGGCAGCAAGAATCACAGCAGAATCACTTAGGAGCTTTAGACACTATGACAGTCTGAGCCCGCCCTCAATGGTTCTTTTTCATTTGGTTTGGGAAAGGTTCAGGCAACAGGCTGAAATGCTTTCCTGAAGTTTAACATACAGACAAGTGCACAAACCACAAGTGTACAGCTTGATGAGCTCACACCAAGTGAACCCTCCTGTGTGACTAACACCAGATAAAGAAATAGAACATAACCATTGCTCCATTTCTTAGGCAACAGATTTTTAAAAGAACCCTTCCCCAGGTGATTCTAACAGGCGGTAAGATTTCCAGAAGTGTCACATAGGGCAGGGGTTTCCAAGCTTTGTGGCATCTTGGAATTAATGCCTGGCTCCAACCCCCAGGTTTAATAGTTATGGGTGAGATGCAGGCATCCCGTTAACAGAGTACTATGCAGCCATAAGCACCTAGAGAGATCTCCACACATACTGTAGAGGGAAAAAAAAGAATGAGAAATAGGCTGGGCACTGCAGAACAAGAACACGGATGCATATTTAAAATACTCATAAAACCACTATCATTTTCTTAAGATATATATGTGAGCAAGAGAAAGGTAGCTCCTGACAGCTGGGAGCCTGCCTGGTCCTATCAGGCAAGTCTTGAGATGCTGGGAGTTGGCTTGGTCCCCCAGCTCCTGAAAACATAAACAATTTCACAGAACGCCAGCCTCAGACAAGGCCAGTGATGGATCAAGACAAAACAAGACTACTCCGCGGTCCCATCTGCACACAAACCACAAAATGACCAATGCCCCCCACCTTGGTTGGCTCATAGGAGGGCCTGCTTCTTCTCCACCAGCTATAGCTTTAGACATGATCTAGGCTCCTACTCCTAGGTTAGAATTAGGACACTATTCACTGATAAAATCACCCTGGCTTCCTGACAGCATCCAACCACTCAGAAAAGCCCTGCTCCCTTGAATGCTGTCCAAAATTCCCTAGTGCAAACCCAAATTCTACAATTCTTTCCTAACACCTTGTTAGTGAGCCACTCAACCACCTCTCAGGATATCCAGTATCTAACATTGAAACGAGTCCATAAATCCAACACTGTTTGCCTACAGGTGTGTCCTGGAGGTCTTTGGAGAGTGTTGATGGGTGCACAGGATTACAAATAAATCTAATTGTATTGAAGCACGGTTATCATGATATTAGAATTAACAAATCTATGAGATTGTAGCATCAGGTTGAATCTAATAACTATGAGGATTTAAATGTAGTGATAAGTATGAACCATATTTAGAAGTTGGTCAATAACTATGATGTGATCTGAATAGAGCTGCGATTTCTATTGGTGACAAATAGGTATCGCCAATACTGCGGTGGTTTGATATATTCACCACTGAAGGAACTGCTAAATTTTAGTTACGGGTTAGTTGTAATAAAGGTGTAAATTTGATTCCACCCAGGTTCACAAACCACAAAATTCCACTCCAAGCCCCTGTGAAAGCCCTGTGCTGGTGCTCACGTATCTGAGACCAGCAGGGGGCGCTGTGCAGCTGTCTTGAAGAGAACACCTGTGCACACCTCCCCCCAGGGGACTCTAAGGGAGTTGAACCAACAGGATCTTTACTGGTTTGACTGACCGCAGCTGTGCCCTGCCAGGATCAACGGGATCCTATTGAGACCAGGTGTCCCTTCCTCCACAACTCTCTCCCTACCCCCTCCCCACCCCACACTGAGATGGTTCCAGGAAGCCAGTCCTTCCTCCACCCCATGCAGTCCCCCACCCCACATAGACCAGGCCCTGGGCTGGCCAATCAGGAAGCAGCTTCTTTCTGCATCTCTGCTCCCATGGAGGTGTTAGCAGGCATTAGAAGGACCTGGGACACCAGCCTCTGCTGTGGGCTGAAGATCAGAATTCTGTGTTACCTCCACCATGACCTGATTCATCCATCTTCCTCACATTTCTCACTTTTTGCCCAGGTGACCTGCTGATGGGGTCTTCGGAAACAGCACCTGGGCTTCTCTCCTGCCTTCTCCTGCATTCAGTGCGGCTGTCAGCTCAGGGTGACTGTTCTTTGTGTCTCCTTCCCTCCAGGGTCCTGGACGCAGTGATGACCTAACCAGTGTCGGTGATAGGGGGGAGGTTCTAGATACATGGTCACTATCTCCTTAGTAAAATCAGAGTTTGACACAGAATTTGGCACAGTATTGGGCATGGAAGAGTCATCCACAACATGTAGAAAATGGAACTCGGATGGATCAAGGCCTAAATGTAAGAGCTAAAGCTGTAAACTCTTGGAAACATAGGAGCAAATCTTTGTGGCCTTAAATATGTTTCTTAATCATGACACCCAAACCACAAGCCAAGAGCAACAAAACAGACAAATTAGGTTCATGAAGACTAAAGACTCTGTGCATCACAGGATACTATCAAGAAAGTGAAAATAAAATTCACAGAATGGGAGAAAATATTTGCAAATCTGGTAAGAGTCTATGTCTAGAGTACACAAAGAATTCCAATAACAATAAAAGCAAACCACCCCTATTTTAAAAATTTTTAAACGTTTATTTATTGTTAAGAGACAGAGTGTGAGCAGGGGAGGGGCAGAGAGAGAGGGAGACAGAATCCGAAGCAGGCTCCAGGCTCTGATCTGTCAGCACAGAGCCTGACTCGGGGCTCGAACTCACAAACTGTGAGATCATGACCTGAGCCGAAGTCGGACGCTTAACCGACTCAGCCATCCAGGTGCCCCTCATGTTTTTTTTTTTTTAATTTTGGTACATTTATCTCTACTATTTCCTTAAATATTTATTCTTCTCCAGTTTTCCCCTCTCCTTTTATATCTAGCACTTCAGCTGCCCATCTGAGGACCTGAGATCTTGAATCCTCTTTCTTACTCAACAATCCATTCCTCCCCAGATTTTACCAGTGCATTCCACAAAAGACATATATTGTTCCAGTTATTTGAAAAAAAAAATCTTCTGAAAGACCCAGCTTTTTTTTTTTTCCTTCCAACCTGACATGGGTAATTTATTTTCTAGAAAGCAACAGCAAGTGAATGTCACAGACGGCCCTAGTATGTCTAAAGTACTCCATTTAAAAATGAGAATTACTTGGGGCACCTGGGTGGCTGTTGGTTGAGCGTCTGACTCTTGATTTAGGCTCAGGTCATGATCCCAGGATTGCGGGATCTAACTTCCCACTGGGGTTCGCACTGAACGTGAGACTGCTTAAGATACTCTCTCTCCCTCTCTCCCTCTCTGCCCCTCTCCCCCACTCACATGTGTGCTGTCTCTCTCTCTCTAAAATGAAACATATATATATATATATATATTTAAAAGAAATAATTGCTCATAATAACAACAATGAAGCTCTGAAAGATACCAAAGTACTTTCTGAATCCAAGAAGTGAGATTATACTCATTATGGTTTTAATGTCCTTATATATCTCAAAGTTCTAAAACGTTGACATTTGGTAAACCAGATAACCAGAAAATTCAACATCCAAATCTTCTGGCAATATGTAAACTTACTCATGTTCATGTGGTATATTGCCACACAAATATTTTAAAATTCCAATTCCTTGGTTAAATGATACATTGCTTGAATTTATTAAATATATTTAGACCTCTCTATTAGACAAAGTTAGATGAGCAACTAAATTAGTAAAAAGTTATCACTCTGGTTTTATGGGAACATTAATACTCTGACAAAAATGCTTATTAATGTACTCTGTACTTCAGTAATATTGCCTTTTTAATTTAAATGTTCTCTTTTATTTTATAATCAGTTTTGTGGGGAGTTTTGGTAAGAGACCTATGCCTTGATAATTCTCCAGATTCTTATTTTTCTATTTCTTAGCTTAAATTCAGTGCAACCTTTATTGGTATCTTAAGTTTTGTGTGTATCCTTACTTCTAAACAAGAGCAGTTCTTCAGAGACCCAGCTTAAAAAAAATTAAAAAAAATTGTTTTTAATGTTTATTTAGAGACAGAGAGATACAGAGTGCGAATGGGGAGGGGCAGAGAGAGAGGGAGACACAGAATCTGAAGCAGGCTCCAGGCTCTGAGCTGTCAGGACAAAGCCCAATGCGGGGCTCGAACCCACGAACTGTGAGATCATGACCTGAGCTGAAGTCAAACACTTAACTGACTGAGCCACCCAGGCACCCTCCCTCAAAATGCTTTTTTTGATATAATTGACATATCATATTAGTTTCAGGTATGCAACATACTGGTTCAATGCTTGCATATAACGTGAGGCGATCACCATAAGTCTGGTTAATATCCATCCCCACACCTAGTTACAAAATTTTTTCTTATGATGAAGATTTCTAAGATCTACTCTCTTAGAAACTTGCAAATATATAATATCATCAACTATAGTCACCATGCTGTATCAGCTTTCTTAGAATTCATCACTGTTTGAAGTGATTACTTGAAGTTTTAAGTTGCAAAGTTTATAACAGTATATTAGAAACATTTTTAAAATGTTGCCAGATAATGAACTGTAATTGCGCAACATTTATGAAACTTTGGCTTTAAGGTATTCCCTAAAATGATCAATACTCAATAAAGAATGTCAAAGTAACTGTTTTTTAAAAAAAAGCCTTGAGGCACCTGGCTGGCTCAGTCAGAAGAGCATGAGACTCTTGATCTTGGGGTTGTGAGTTCAAGCCCCACATTGGGTTTAGAGATTAAAATAAGTAAATAAAAATTTAAAAAGAATAATAGATACAATTTTAAAAAGCTTTAAAAATCTTTCATTTGGGTTAAAATGCAAGAATGATGAGTATGATAAATTCTTTGAAAATTAACTATGAACATTGTAATTTCATATGAGGAGAACATAAATATATTAATATTATAAAATGTATTTTTGCTGTTTTCACAGGCTGGTGAAAAGCAAATAGAGTTTGTTATTAGTTGATTGGGATGCCTCCTTGCAGGCATCATTAGAATCAACTCAAATTACTTGTTCTGAACAAACACCCTCGGCTTCAAGGACTCAGTTGCATTCCACAGCAAGAGCTGGTGTCTCAGATTCAGTCTGGCAGCTTTGAACTTGTAAGCCCTCTTTAGAGTTTCCCCCAGCCCTTTTGAGATAGGGTCTTTTACCTGTGGACAGACAGGTGATACCTGAGTGGCAGCAGCTGGGCGTGGTGTCAAGGAGGGGGTTCAAAATTCTTTTTTCTACCATAATGCCAGGAAAAGCTTCTACTGTTCCTGGTGAGGATGAGAGCTCTTGCCGAGGATCTCCTTGTTCTTCTTCCTTCTCCAAAGAGACCTTGTCAGCTTCTCTGCAAATGGCTTCTTCATGGCCAGGATTCCTTAAAAACCTTGGGTCATAATGCCAAGCAGTTGACTTTGTCCAGCACCACCACGTTGAAGCGTCTTTGTGCATCTCAGCTTCCAGATAGACTTCTGAGAGCTGTGCTCTCCATTCACAGCATCGACAATATTATATAAATATCTTCTGGTGCTCTGATCCCTGGGCATTCCAGGGCAAACTGGTGGTCTCTAGGAATGTGTCTGATTTCTTCTTTCCATTCACTAAAAAATAACTTTGTGGTTTTTTTTCTATGTATTTATGTGGACCTTCTTGGGTTCAGTGCTGTAGGAAAAATAGATTGTTGATGAAGATTCACCTTCATTTCCTGAACTGTCATCATCACCATGGTCTGGGTTTGGATGATGCTCAGAATCTTTCTCTTGACCTTGCCTTTGACCTTGCACCAATTTTCACTGTGATATCTCCTTACAAAAACTTTCCTGAGCAAGGGAGCCCACAGTCTCATCTTAGATATGATCTTTTCCCTCTCTATATGTGACCCCTGACTCCAGCTTACTGTCAAATTCACTCAGCAGGTTTTCTTATCTCTCCTGCTCTTCCAGCCAGGCCCACAGTTTTTCATCCATAAGCAAAACATCCTTGGACTTTGTGTCATTTTCAAAATGTCAAGTTTTGGGTTTTGAATTAGGTTTGTGTGCAATTTGGGGTTTTCTTTCTTTTTAATATAGAGAGACAGAGAGAGATTGAGAATGAATCTTAAGCAGTCTCCATGCTCAGTGCAGATCCTGTGGCGGGGCTCAATACCACGACCCTGGGATCATGACCTGGGCTGAAATCAAGTCAGATGCTAGGTCCAACTGAGACATCTAGGCAGCCTTAGGCTTTTCTTTTCAATACAAAGTGGTTTTATTTTATTTTTTATTTTTTATAATTTTTAAAATGTTTATTTTTGAGAGAAAGAGACAGAGTGGGAGCAGGGGACAGGCAGAGAGAGAAGGAGACACAGAATCCAAAGCAGGCTCCAGACTCTGAGCTGTTAGCACAGAGCCCGACGCGAGGCTTGAACTCATGGATCGTGAAATCATGACCTGAGGTGAAGTCGGACCCAATTGCCTGAGACACCCAGGCACCCCCAAAGTTGTTTTAAATGTGTTTTCTTATGTCAAAAAGATCACCAGACCTTTAATAAATTTTTTTTTTAAAAGATCACCTTCCCCAACACCCACCCTGTCCTGCAAATCCACCAGGAATCCAACTTTAGATTTAAAGTTTTTCATCACCTTTTCAACGTCATCCGGGGCTCTCCTTATACACTCCTTCCCATGCTCTATGAGACCCACTGTTTGTTTTGCAGAGCACTGACAAAACCAGTTGTCCCCAAAGAGGACAGCCAATTTGTTGGTATCAACATGCCTTCCTGGAACAAAGGCAAGAGGCCCAATCTCTTGGGCACCAAGACCTCAAAAGACAGCTTCTTGGACAAAGTCAGGAGTTGTTCTTGAATGATGCCATGCACACTCTCTGTTCTTTGCCAATGTGAGATTTGCTCCTGGCAGCTAGAGACCATCTTTTCTTCTTTGTCCTGGGGCTCCACAGCCTGTCAGGCATCACAGCTACCTGGGGGTGGCCTAGGAGGCTGGGCTGTGGGGCAGACACCAGGGCACCATGGCTTCTGCTTCTGTGTGTATGCAGTGCTTAGCTGTGTTGGTTCTCTAGGTCCCAGACACGCTGGCTTCCTCTATTTCCAAACACACACCACAGTCTCCTGAAGCAGGGCTTTCCCACACGCTCACGTCTCTGCCTGGTACATATGCCCCACACATTGTGGAGCTGGCTATTTCTACCCTTCAGGTATCACCCCATTTTCCCCTTCTCAGGGGGCCTTTGATGACCCCTATGCCATAATAATCTCCTGGGGAGTCTCTCCTGGACACTTACTAAGACACGTAGATGTAATTATACCAGACCCCTAAGCAACATGGGCACCCACACCCCACACAGTTGAAAATCTGCTTAAAACTTGAAAATGTTTTTAATGTTTATTTCTTTTTGAGAGAGAGGCAGAGCGTGAGTGGGGGAGGGGAAGAGAGAGAGGGAGATACAGAATCGAAGCAGGTTCTAGCTTCTGAGCTGTCAGCACAGAACCCGAAGCAGGGCTTGAACTCACAGACTGCGAGATAATGACCTGGGCTGAAGTTGGACACTCAACCAACTGAGCCACCCAGGCACCCTGAAAATCTGCATATAACTTTTGAGTCCTCCAAAAGTTAACTACTAATAGTCACTGTTGAACAGAAGCCTTAGTGATAACATGAACAGTCAATTAACATATATTTTGTATGTTATATGTATTATACACTGTATTCTGACAATCAAGGAAGCTAGAGAAAAGAAAATATTATTAAGAAAATCACAAGGAAGAGAGAAAACTTTTATACTGTCCTATATCCACATATCAGTGGACCCACACAGTTGAAACCAGTTGTTCAAGGGTCAACTGTACTTAGGATTCCCCACTAGACTCTAACTTTCATGGGGACAGAGACCATGGATATTCATAGGGGCTGCTCTTAAACAAAGAGTCTCAAAGAACAGCCTGAGTGAAAGAAGAGGTCATATAAAAATCCAGATCCCAATTTCTCCTAAAATGTCAGTAAATGTGGCTTCCCGACTTAGGAGCACCAGCCTGTGATATTGTGATTTATGACAAGATATAAATATTTGATCTTCCAGTTCCTGGCAGAGAGCTCCTGAAACTCTTGGAGTTTCTTAAGTGATTAGAACTACAGAAGATTTTTTGCTCTTCATAATAAGCCCCAGACAAGCACACCTGTAATAATGGGGTGTGCATAGGTGTGTAGCCAGTGGGCAACCCCTTCTGCTTCCTTTCCTTCCCTGGAAGTGGATTTCTTTCACATGGGCTGGGAGCTCTTTGGGTACCTACTGTCAGGATGACCTCAAAGACCTTCAGCACAGACACCAGAAGGAGCTGATTGGCAGACTGCCAGCACCAAGGGGAGACAAAGTCACAGCTGGGTGTTTTTCTGCACTCTGCTCTCAAAATTGTTGCAGATGTGGATCATCTTGCAGCCCTTTCTAGAATTAAAAATGAGTTCTTGGGGCACCTGGGTGGCTCAGATGGTTAAGAGTCAGACTCTTGATTTGCCTCAGGTCATGATCTGACATTCCTGGGATTGAGCCCCAAGCTGTGAGCCCAGAGCCTGCTTGGGATTTTCTCTCTCCCTCTCTCTCTCTGACCCTCTCCCATTCAGGTGCACACTCTCTCTTCCAAAAACAATTAAATAAACAAACAAACAAAAAAACAACGTGTTCTCATCCCAGTGTCTGGTTCTGCTTATGGCTCTTAAACAGCAACTCAGATCATCCACACCTTGGAGTGACTCATTTTGTTTTTCTCTTCTTTCTTTTGCCTCCACCAGAGGAAGAGCTGAGAGCCCCCTTTACTCCCTGGGCTTCCCTCTGTGGCTGTGCCTTGCTGAGAAAGTTCTAGACTGAGATGAGGAGAGAAGGGACAATGGAGATGGTTGATTTCATGTGGTCCAAGGGATGCCCAGATTCAACATTATTTCTAGGTGTGTCTGTGAAGGTGTCTCTGAATGACATTAGCATTTAAACCAGTGTACTCATGAAAGCAGGTGGCCCTCCCCACACAGGTGAGCATCTTCCAGTCCATGGAGGGCCTGAACAGAACAGAAAGGGGGAGAAAGGTGGAATTCACCCCTTTCCACTTCTTGTCTGCCTGCTGAGCTGTGAAATTGGTCTTCTCCTGCCCTTGGACTGGGCTTTATCGGCTCCCCTGGTTCTCAGGCTTTTGGACTCAGACTGAGGTGCACCACTGGCTTTCCTGGGTCTACAACCTGCACGTGGCAGATCATGGCAGATCATGGCAATCTCCATAATTGGGAGAGGCAATTCCTCATAATAAATCTCTTCCTATGTATATATCCTATTGGTTCTGTTTCTCTGGAGAACCCTGATTAACTGAGGTACATGAGTCTTCATCTGAGCATCCCAACAGCCTCCAGCTACACAACCCGCACAGCTTTGTGGGTAGCGCTAAGCAGAGAGCAGGCCTCAGGCCTTGGGAAATGCTTGGTGACGGGGTCAAACTCAGGTGGAACAGGGATGGGACCAATAGATCGTCTAGGCGCAGGGTCTGGCCAAGGAGTGGGCTGAGGTCCAGGGGATTCTGCCTTACCCACTCCCTGGGGAGACTTGTGAGGAGCAGAGTGTCAGGAGAGCTGGGGCCGGGCCTCTGCAGGATGCTGATGGGGGAAAAGGCTGCTCTACCTCTGCCCCCACCTGCCTTGAGCCCCAGGTGGGGGCCCCCAAGGCCCTCCTGGTGCTTCCTTCTCAGAAGCTGTGGGTCCCTGCTGCTACATTCCTGGAGGGAAAGGGGGCTGGGTTTGGTGGGAGGAAATGGCAGGAGTGTGGAAGGGGACAGAGTATCCCACTCACCCCAGAACCCCAGAATTTCTGCTGTACAAAGCAAGAGTTTTCACCCCTGTGAGGACGTGTCCTCTCTACTGCTTCACCAGGCATGTCAATTTGGACAAGAACCAGATTTCTGTGGGGTTCAGCTTCCTCAGGAGGATGGTGAGGTTACTCTACCTCAGGGATCCAACTTTGCAGGCTGGCCTCCTGGGCAGTGGTCCATGAGCCTCAGGCAGGTGCTTCCTCCCTGGGCGCTCCCATGGGGCCAAAGAAAGAGCCACAAAGGCTGCCATGTGGCCATTCCCCAACTGACACTGCAAACTCAAGAAAGTTCAGGAAAGTGGTGGCTGAGAACCAGGCGTGCAATGACCTCGCCCCTGGGAGGGCACAGGCGGATGCTGGCCCAGCCCCGAGATGGTCCCAGGAGCCCTGGCAGCACAAAGAAGACAGAGTTCAGCACCATGTCGTGGATTCCTGTCCTGCTGGCACTCCTCACCCACTGGGCAGGTGAGAACACCCCAGAGCTAACAACCCCTGGCCCCATCCCCTGCCCTCCTCTGCCTAGATGCTCAGGTGCTTCTCTGTCCCCAGGCTGTGTCTCTCAGCCCATGCTGAACCAGCCACCATTTGTATCCTCGCCCCTTGGAACAACAATCCGTCTGGCCTGCACCTTGAGCAGAGACTACGATGTCAGGATTTATAACATCTACTGGTACCAGCAGAGGCCCGGCCACCCTCCAAGATTCTTGCTGAGATATTTCTCCCACTCAGACCACAGCCAGGGCTTCAAGATTCCCCCTCGCTTCTCTGGATCCAAAGATGTGGCCAAGAACACGGGCTATTTGAGCATCTCTGGGCTGCAGCCTGAGGATGAGGCTATGTATTACTGTTCTCTGGGATTCCAGGTCTTGGATAAAGAAAGGGAGATGAGGGGAGAGAGAAGGGAAGAAAAGGAGCCTGCTGTTTTGGGGTCCCCAGCACCCCCAGACACACTTACGTTGAACTAGAGACCAAAGGGCACACTTCCTCAGAAAGAGGCGAGTATGGGCAAGGAGGGTGGGCTATGGGCTTCACAGAGCAAAGGAGAAAGCTGCTCAGCTTCTTTCTGTCCAGAAACTTGCTTAGACCCCCCGAATGTGGGATTTGGGGATTAAAGTTGCTTGTGTCTGGAGAAGTTGTCTTGCTGAGTTTGTATGCCTGGTGTGCCGAATTGTTCTGAGGAGGCCCCAGATGTTCTGGGAAAGGTGAGAATGAGTGGGATGCATCCTACAACCAGCCTAGGGTGATAGCCCAGGAGACTGGCTAGGCAAAATGCTAGCCCCTGCTCTTGTGGGTTCTGAGGGGCAGGAGCTGCACCCTGGGGGACGCTTCTGTTGAGGACAGTCTGCTCTATTGTGCAGGAGTTACAGGGTCAACAACTTAGAAAATGCCTCTATTGGGCCTCTGGGGAGAACAGTGGGTCCTGAGTGATAGGTCTGGAGCGGGTCCTCCACGTTGGTATTCTGACATTGGGACAGTCACTTCTCTGTTGTGAGGCTGTCTTGTGCACTGTAGGATGTCCAGAAACATCTCTGGCCTCTACCCACCAAATGCCGGCACCTGTGCCCTCCTGCCCCTAATGATGACACCCAGAAATGTCTCCAGGCATTGCCAAATGCCCTCCAGGTGGCAAAATCACCTTGATTAAACACCCTTGATCTCGGTGAGAGAAATGGGCATATTCTTTGGCCCAAGAGAGTGGCAGGGGCTGGCAGATATTTTCTATGAAGGGCCAGATAGTAAATCACTTGGGCTTTCCAAGCCATATGATCTTTGTCCCAACTACTCCGTTCTGTCCTTATAATGTGAGAGCGGCCACAGGCAATACTATGTAAACATATGGGCATGGCTGTGCTCCTACTTAATTTTATTTACAGAAACATAGGGCTGGGCCAGATATGGCACCAGAGCTTGCCAGCCCTGAACACTACTGCCACTGGGTTTCAATCTAGCCATGCTTGGTGGGATAATCAAGGCAAACCTCACTTCTTCCTGTCTGATAACTCCATGGAAACCTCTGGACCCCTGGAGAAACCTGCAGGTAGGGGGCGTGGCCTCACTGATAGGCTTCTTGGGTGAAGAGGGTATAGGTGCATTCCTGCAGGCCTGACCCATAGCACAGCATCCTGAGCCTTTGGGTGGTGGGTCGGGATGTGCCCTGCAGAGAGAGACCATGTACATAGGTACATAGAGTGGACATGCCTCATACTCAGAGAGGTGGCAGGCAAACCATCTCCCCTGTGATCCCAAACTTGGCTGAGAGCGTCCCTTTATCAAGGGGTCCCCCTGAGAGTGGGCATGTGTCAATACTGGCCCTTCCACATGTGCAAAACAATGGTCTCAGCTCATGCCACGCTCCAGGTACCCTCTGAGCTTCTACTTCTTCAAATGCACTGCACTCTTCCTGCATCAGACCTTTGCCCCCAGACAGTGGCCCCCAGGCCCATGTTCCTAAAGGCCAGCCAGGTGGCCACTTAACCTGCTTTCTTCTTTCATCCTTTGTGATTCTGGGATTCCATGCCTTGACAAGAAACCCAGAGAGCAGAGAGTCAGGTTGGGCTCCTCCATTATCCTAACGCTCTGCCCCACCAGATCCATGCAGGGCGAGACCCTGGACTCGGGCCTCAGGCCAGTCAGAGTGTGAGTCTTAGCTCTGGTCAGCCCCGGAAGGGCCATTGGAATTCTAGGCCAACGTCCCCTTTGTTGTATGTAAAGAAGATCATAATAGCACTGACTCATTTCTATAAAGCACTTAACTGTAATGGCTCCTCCACAAAAGAGTAGTGTTAATATTTCCTCATCAGTGACCAGGCCTGGCCTTCCTCCTTGTCAAGTCTGAGTCCATTCCTTTAGCCTGAGTCATTTCTCACCTCCACCATTGGCTGGCCTCCTGCCTGTCCCCTGCTGCAGCTCCTCCTCATTTTCACTCCCAGGTCTGGCCCTGCCTGCACTCCTCTCCAACCTTTGTCTCTCACCTTTGAAGGCACATATGCAAGCCACATTTGCAATTTTCAATTTTTTGTTGGCTACATTTTTTGAGAAAGGAAATAAGAAACAGGTGAAATGATTTTTGTGAGTTTACTCATTTTGAGAGAGAGAGAGCAAGCGAGCATGCGTCTGCAAGTGGAGGAGGGACAGAGAAAGAGGAAGAAAGACAATCCCAAGCAGGCTCCTCACTGTCAGCAAAGAGCCCAACTCCTTGTCTTGCCCCCACGACCCGTGAGATCATGAACTGAGCTGAAATCAAGAGTTGGACGCTTAACCAACTGAGCCACTGGGTGCCCCACAATGATTTTTAAAAAAATTTTTTTTGACGTTTTATTTATTTTTGAGACAGAGAGAGACAGAGCATGAACGGGGGAGGGTCAGAGAGACAGAGACACAGAATCCGAAACAGGCTCCAGGCTCCGAGCTGTCAGCACAGAGCCCGACGCGGGGCTCGAACTCACAGACCACGAGATCATGACCTGAGCCAAAGTTGGCCGCTCAACCGACTGAGCCACCAGGAGCCCCCACAATGATTTTTAATAGTACATTTTATTTAACTCCATCCATCCCAAGTATTATCATTTTGGCATGCAATCTAAAAATTAGCTATGAGACGGTTTAAACTCTTTTGTTGTCATGCAAAATCTTCAAAACCCAGTGTGTAGTTTGCACTCGTGGCTCCTCTCTGTTTGGACCAGCTACTTTCCAAGTGACCAACAGCCGTCTGTGGCTTGGGCAGGACCGTACAGATTGAAAGGATTGAATTCAGACTCCTTCTCATGACAAGCCTTTGGAAGCTGGTCCAGATCTGGTCCCAAGTCCAAGGTCTTATCCACCCGCCCTCAGTGTTTCTGCCACATTAATTCATCTGCAATTGATCCAACACCTCATCCTTGTGGTTGCTTCGGACGCTTTTCCTAAGCCATTCATTTGCAGACAGAACTCCCTGTCCCTTTACAGTGTCCTCCAGCTGACTTCCCCAACTCTGAGCTCCACAGTGATCTCAAATCTCACTCCTTGGCCAAGATTTCCCTGACCTCTTTAGGCAGTTACTAGCTTCCTGTCATGTGCAGCTATTGTGTTTTCCTATGTTTAGCACCTACCAGACAGATCTAAATTTACCCTGCAGGTCTCTCTCCTTCACTAATCTGCACATTCTTGGTGGGCAGGATCTCTTCTACTCATTTGATGTGTCTGGTAAACATGAGGTGATAACAGAGTTGAGCAAATAGGTGAATGAGTAATTGATCACATAACTGAATGAATTCTTGAGTTGCAAAGACCCTGCCATTCATTCATTCTAGGATCCCCTGAGATGGCTGGGGTCATTGGGATTCCCTAAGAAGGGAAATCATGTCACATCAGTGAATGGCCACATTCTGTCCATCTGTTTGTCTTTCTGTCAGAGTCTTTCTCTCACATATGCACACACACACACACACACACACACACACCTCTGATGCCTTACATATGAAGCTGGTGATGGTGTACAGCAACTGGGAATGGTGTGGGAAGGAATAGGTCAAAATCGGCCGATGCAGGGAGAACTTTCTGAATCAGTAACAGAGGAGTGAGATGTTGGAGAGGAGGGGGGATCTGGTCCCTGATACTGTAAAGAGCTCCCCCACCCCCATCACCCCTAAGCCTCTCTCTACAGGGCTCCGAGGTGTGACACAGAACAAAGGTGTGTGGTGCTCAGAGCTGTGGTCTGTGACAGAAATGCTTGACACAGCTCACAAATTTGAGACAGAAACACAGAACCCGATGGGCTTGGTATGGCACCAGTGGTACTGAAGAGGGAACCCACCATTCTGACCTGAGTTAGACCCTGAGACCCTTGAAATCTGAGGAAGACCCAAAGGTCTTGAGGGCTGGAGAATGCCAAGCAGAGTGAAGATGCAAGGGGTTCCCGGAGCATACAGACAGTCAGTGTGGTTGTGACACAGTTTGGCAAGACGAGCTCGGGGAAGTGGTCCTCACAACAGGGGAGGGTGGAATTAGCCTCCAGAGGCCCTTTAGGACATGGAAGCCTCTTGTGTTTCATTCTAAATTGTGTATTTGTGATGGGAGCACAATGCCCAAAGCCATTCGTTCATTACTGGGTGCAAGCTGGAGACGTCCTCATTCCTGCCTTCCTCCTTCTTTCTTTGGTAAGAAAACTTCCCCTCATCAGGGATTTAGTCACCTGAGGAACTATGTGTATGGCAAAGGCAGGAAAAATGTTTGATCTTTTTTCCTTTTTTTTTTTTTTTTTTTTACCAACTATCAAAGTAACAAGGCTGTGTGCCAGCTTCATCCAACTTTGATTTGTTAGTGTCATGCTAAGTCTATGGATATAAGCATATCTGAGGTGTTTAAATCCATTGCAATTATTGGAAGTTCTGTTTTTGACCAGTAGAAGCCCATTCAAATTGGTCTGTAATCAGGAACAGGTGGATATGTCAAAAACAGTACGTTTAATTTTGTTTTCAGTATTTACACAAATGTGGGTCAATTTTCATTCCAGCTACTTCTCAAAGGGATGATGATTTAGAACACACTGAATGGAGAAATGGGTTTTACACAAGGAAAGAGACCCCCGGAATGGGAAAATCAGTCTTTTGCAATGCTTAATGTGATCATAGTAATGATTAAGGCAAGAACCATAGATTTGTGCCAAAACTCTTGGATTCTTGGTTAGCAGGGTACAGAGCATGTGCTTGGTGCAGTCATGTCATCCCACAAGTCTACTCACAAAAGGAACGTGGACATTTCCATGGGAGAAATTTGGCTGTCACCTTCAATGCAGAGTCACCTCCCATGCAGGGCTCAACCCTAGCTTCTCTCTCTTTTAAAAAATGTTCATTTATATTTAAGAGAGAGAGAAGGGGGGGGAGGAGCAGAGAGAGGGGGCGGGACAGAGGATCTGAATGAGGCTCTGTGCTGACACAGAAAGCTCGACACAGGACTCGAACCCACAAGCTTCCAGACCATTACCTGAGCCGAAGTCAGACAACCAAATGAATCGCCCAGGCACTCCATCCTGGCTTCTGTCTTAATGGGATGATCCAATATGGGTCCCTTCTGGAGGGAATAATGGGAAGTACTCTATGCCAGTGGAGTTGAAAACATTGTACCTGAAGATAGTCAAGCTTCTAGCTTTTACTCCCAGTTCTCAGGAAATACAGGGGCCCCAGGAAAACAGCCAGACAAACCCAGACTGTGGAACACTGGAAAAGAAAATTGGCTTGGACTCTCAGAAAAGTGACTATCAAGAAAGAAAAGGTGTATATATTCTTAAATGAAGAGTCTGAAGATATCTAACAAGTAACCAGAATGTATGCACTGAGATTAGGTCTTCTTTTCAGGCCAAACCAAAAAACAAACAAACAAACAAAATTTCCAAAACAGTAGCTATAAATAAAAGTCATCTGGTGGACCATTGTGGAGATTTGACTGGGTAGCAGATACTAGCTATTAGGGGATTATAATAATTTTATTAGATGGGATCATGGTATTGTGGTTTATTTTTTTTATTAAAAATTTTTTTTTAACGTTTATTTATCTTTGGGACAGAGAGAGACAGAGCATGAACGGGGGAGGGGCAGAGAGAGAGGGAGACACAGAATCAGAAGCAGGCTCCAGGCTCTGAGCCATCAGCCCAGAGCCCGACGCGGGGCTCGAACTCATGAACCGCGAGATCGTGACCCGAGCCGAAGTCGGACGCTCAACCGACTGAGCCACCCAGGCACCCCGGTATTGTGGTTTTTTAGGGGAAAGTGTCAAAACATCTGCAACTGAATTTTTCCAAACTTTTAATTTTGAAATAATTATACATATACACGAAATGGCAAAATAATGTACAGGGAGGTTCCATGCACCTTTTCCCCAGCTTGTTAACATCTTCCATAATTATAGTACGGCATCAATACCAGGAAGTTGACATTGGTATAATCCAGAGCTTATTTTGGTTTCTCTAATTCTACCTGTGCTCATTTAATGTTATCACATGTATCTTTGCACAATCACCACCGACCAGATATTTAGCTCTACCGTCACCACAAGGCTCCTCCATGCTACCCCTTTATAGCCACACTCCTCATCCCTTCTATCCCCAGCCCCTGCAAGCACTCATCTATTCTCTATGTCTTTAATTTTGTCCTTTTGAGAATGTCATAGAAACATAATCATATAGTAGGTAGTCTTTTGAGACTGACTTTTTTCATTCAGCAGAATTCCCTTGAAGTTCATCCAATTTGTTGCATGTATCAGTAACTCATTCTTTTTTATGGCTGCATAATATTTCATGGAATGGATTACCACATTTGTATAACCACTCTCTCATTGACAAACATTTGGGTAGCATCACATCCAAAAATATTTCAAAATATCCCATAGTCATAAATAGAAATCCTTAAACTATAAAACTTCTGGGAGAAAATCTTTGTGACCTTGTGTTAGGCAAAGATTTCATAGATGTAACAAACAAAAGTACTATCAATCCATAAAATAACAAGTTGATAACTTTATAAAAATGAAAAATGTCTCTTCTTCAGACACACTGTTAAGAAAATTAAAATACAAGCCATAGGCTGGGAGAAATATTTGCAAAATACATAGCTGATAAAGGGCTTCTATCTAGAATATATAAAGAACTCTCAAAACTCAACAATAAGAAAACAATGTATTCAATTTTAATAAGGGAAAAGTTTTGAACAGATACTTCAGTAAAGAAGTATATAGAAGGCCAGTAAGTACATGAAAAGATGCTCAACACCATCAATCATTAGGAATTAAAACCACAACAAGGTAACACTACACACCTAGTTAGAATAGCTTGTTAAAAGGATGTGGAACAGCTATAACTGTTACTAAAGGCATTGTATTATGATATAGCTATTTTGGAAAGCAGTTTGGCAGTTTTGTATAAAGTTAAATGTACATTTACTTACAATTCAACAATATGCCTAGGTATTTACCCAAGGGAAATGAAAACATTTTAACACAAATGTTTATAGTGGCTTTACTCATAATCACCAAAAATTGCTAACAGAAATGTTCTTTGATTGGTGAATGGATGACTGGAACATTCATCTGATGGAATAATAACTCAGCCACACAAATGAATGAGTGACTGCTGATATATGCAAGGCATGGAATGTCTCAAGTGTGGTTGACTATGTAAAAGATTCAGTTTCAAAAAGGCTGCATACTGTGTGATTCCATTTACATGACATTCTAAAAATGCAAAACTCTAGGGACAAAAAAAGAGACCAGTTTGTTGCTAGGGGTTGGAGGTGGAGGGAGGGAGTGATGACAAAGGGGTATGATGGATTTTTAGGGTAATGGAAATTTCTATATTTTGATTGCAGTGGTGGCTGTGAGACTGGATGCATTTGTTCAAACTCAAAACTATACACTAAAGAGGGTGCATTTTCATATACGTAAATTGTGTCTTAATATACTTGAGGTAAAAAAATTTTTTCCATACAGTTAGTGCTATGGTATTCTGGTAATGATACCACATCTGGAACAGTTATGGTTGCCACTTGATTAAGTTTACTGCCATTAAGTTTGTCACCATTCTTAGCCCTGATCGAACTAGAAATATCAAGGACCAGATGAGTGATTTAAAAGGTAATAAGGGGGCGCCTGGGTGGCGCAGTCGGTTGAGCGTCCGACTTTAGCCAGGTCACGATCTCGCGGTCCGTGAGTTCGAGCCCCGCGTCAGGCTCTGGGCTGATGGCTCAGAGCCTGGAGCCTGTTTCCGATTCTGTGTCTCCCTCTCTCTCTGCCCCTGCCCCGTTCATGCTCTGTCTCTCTCTGTCCCAAAAATAAATAAACATTGAAAAAAAAAAAAAAAAGGTAATAAGATGAGGATCACCACATCTTGTTTAAAGTTTTGGGGGTAGGAATACTTTCTGCCATTCCACCTAAATGTGCCATATTGGTTTTTTGATCACCTATATTGGCTTTGTGAGGGTGGAGCATGATTTCAGGAGCTTGCATGTGGTCTTTTTTGTCATAATGATTCCTGCTCCACAGGTCATGAATGAATATGAGGATTCTACCAGCTAAGTATGTTCATACCACTTATACATCCAGAAACAGAAAATGATCACCAACCAGTTTTGCAGATAGACCCACTGGACACAGTGTGAAACTGACATGGGGAGGAATCCAGTCATCACCAATCCTCTGTATTGTAGTTACCTGCAAACTAACAGGATGGCATTTTTGTCATCCTGCCTTCTGTGTCACCTCAGAAGCTGTGTCAACAGCCTTCAAAATATCTGGATATTCCCATGTCCTGGGGCACTTATTTGGGAAAATAATGGGAGGATCCCCTTGGAAAAAGATTTCTGAAATATTGCAAGTTCCTCCCTCAAGTGGACCTGGCTTTCCTACTGATGTGTTCTGGATCTGGAAATAGCTTATGTCTGCAAACTGGGAAGAGTTTGTGACTCTCCATTGGTGTGGCTGAATCATTGGTGTGGCTCACCCATTTGTGGTCATCAGTCAAGCAATATGTGACTGCCTCTACATCCAATACCTAGGTGCACCATGGTCTATTAATCATTTGCACTTTTCCCTGTGGGCCAGAGTCAACCTTTCTGCCTGTGTCAGTTTGAATCCTCTGAGAATTAGACACCAAGATGGGATTAGATATACGTGAGGGTTTTCAGGACAAATAGCTGTAAGGATTCATAGGGAAAGGAGCAAGAATCGGTAGGGATAATCTCCAGACCATACCACTCCAGACCAGACCAGGTCTGAGACCTGGGAAAGGAGAAAGGGAAAGAAGGATTGGTGAGGACAAATCTCAGACTGCAGTTCTAGAAAAATCTTATCCAGACTGATGGGGAGTCCCCAATCAAAAGTTGCCCATTAAGGATGTCCATGTGGGCAGGAATGGGCCATCATTTGTAACCCAGCCAGTAAAATGATGGGAACAGCCTGAATGAAGCAGATGAGGGTTGTCATTCTACATATCTTCTCCCAGCCTTCCTGCCCCACCCCCTCCAACAGGTGCTCTGAAAGGAAATCTGGGTAGGGCACTTGCATAAGGCCACCACACTGCCTTCATGGTAAGTACTTCCATCTGGTCTCTATGGTTTGGTGCTGCCACTGAAACATCCTGCTATACTCATTGAAAAAGACTAGTCCACTTCCATGGCAGTATCCCCACCATGAGCCCCAGCCTGTGGTGGACAGCACCACTGAGCTTCTCCAGAGTGGCAGTGCCTCCTATCAGCTTCACTTCATGAAGGGAATGTCATCTGAGCCCTCTGGAAAATGGTTCACTGCTGTTTCTCTGGTCCTTTATAATAAATCCATTGTAGCATGAACACCTCTCTCTGCTCATTTTGACTGTATTCCTCAAGGTCAAGGAAATTTCAGCATTCCAGCATTTATCTTTTTGACACTAGGGTACCATTTATCCAAGTTTTAAGCACTATCCCATTAGGACCAACTGTAGGTGTCTCAGTCATGGGGGAGACTGCATCAACTCTCATTGGTCATTGGTTGAGAGCTGCTTCTTGCATCCCAGTCCCCCCCACCGGCACACAGGCACAGATGGCGCGCATGGCCAGAGATGCTCAGGTGGTAGCAACTAAAAGTCAAACAGAAATGCAAGTGTTGAGGGAATATGGGCAGGTTCCTGACAGCATCTACTACAATATCCAGAGGTTGAATGAAGGTACTAGCAGTGGAGACCAAGAGGAGTATGTTAATATGGAAGGTGTTGGAGGGAAATGGAGAGTCCTGATGTGTATATATATAGATCAAAGGTCCTGGTTCTAGGTGAGTGTCAGCTGGGGTTGATTAGAGAAGCAGAATCACTGTGAGGGATACAGAACAAGGGATTATCATGAGGATGGACCTCATACTGAGGAGTAGCAATCTTTGAGGGATACTGTCTCTCTTCTAGTGTTGATCCTGTGCTCGCTCTAGGTCATCCAGATCCACAGTTGGCAAGGAAAGCAAGGTGTGGACCAGAACATCAGTAACTCTCTCACCTTAACCTTGGTGCTGGTGGTGACCTGCAGAAGAAGCTGGCACAGAAATAATGATTACAGCTTTGCATTCAACTTCCAGATCTTACATAAATGTTCTCTTATACCTCACCCTAGCTAAGCCATGCATAGAAGAGAATTCTGTTAATGTGGTTTAGCTGAGCTCAGTGGAAACAGTACAAAGTCACCACAAAGTGTTTGAGGAGGAGAAAGGTGCTGTAGAGAAATCTGATAATGCATTTATTTTGGCTCATAGTTTGTAAGATCATGGAGAGTAGAGGAAAGTCAAGCAGCAGCTATAGGCTGGGGAGAGGGTGAGGCAGAGGAGCACCCTTCAAAATCAGTAGTGATCTGGAACACTGGGCTGGCTGGGACTTGTTTTCCCCGTGACAGGGCCAGGCAGGAAGCAGCTGCTGGGGCAGCACCCAAGTCCAGGTGCAGCGGACTCTGCGACTGAGTCTCCATCAGTGAGCATGGAGCCCAGTCCCCAGGACCTGGAGGCTATTGTGAGTAGCTGGCGTGTGGACACCCTGGGATGAGGCCACAGCGACCCTGCTGGTCACAGGTCAAATTTCAGTCTTTTCCTGACGGGTTTCTTAGATCCAAGACCCCACACCAGACAGATATTGATTCAAGTCCTGGAGATGCCAATGCTGCTCTGAGAGATGGGATGGCCAACATGGATTTCTAGGCAGCCGAATGTTTCCATCTTTTCTTTCTTCACTCCTGCATCTTGTTACATAAACCTTCCTAACTCGAGGTTTAATAATACCCCTTTTTTATTGTTTATTTGGCTTTGATTTTAGTTATTCAATATATCTGAAATATATTTTTGCATACAGAGGAGATAGTTGCATTTTTTTTAATGTGGCAAGTTTTTGTGAGGCTTAATAACAAAAGACTTAAATATGTGTTTATATTGTGCTTCACCCTTTAAGGCATTAATGAGTCTTTTCTGCTATTATTTGTTCAGAGAACAAGCAATCATATTATTAATGCTGAATCTAATGTGCATCTCCTATTGGCTAAGATAAATAAAACACTTTCAAGTTATTTCTTATATTTTATTTGGTTCATTTTGCTTTTAATACTCAAATTCTATTTCTTTTCAACATTGAGACTGCTTCAGTTGAGGGCACTACCTACATGAACCAGGTGGTCAAACCCAGGGGAGAATCAAGAAAGGGCAGGCATCAGACAGAGGGGTCTGCACAATCTGAGACACCTCCCCCCACCTGCATGCCTGTGTCAGGCTTGTGTGTGTCCTAGTGGTTTCTGATATAAATATTTTTAAGAGCTTTTCTCACCCTCTATACCTTGGAGAATCTCATTTACTGCATGTAACACATGTCTTTTTCAAAGGCTCTCCCTTGGGTATTGTGTTTTTGGCTATTTGCAAGTCAGACCAAGGTTTAGAGGCAGTCAACCTCTGCCAAGGGCCTACAGATGGGCAATGAGCTGGGGTCTCATCTTCCCACTGGTGCCAGATATGGCAGGGAAGAGGGGCAGGGCATTGTCTGGAAACAATGCCTGGCATTTTAAGCACTAGGGTATTTTGAATGAATAAATGACCACCACTTCAAACTGTGTCACTCATCTGAAACCACCAGCTCCACTTCTCCACTGGTTGACCTTCTGACTGGACCACACAGGAGCCCACGGAGCAATCATGGCTCAACCTCCAGGGGCCATCTGGGCCACTCCCCTGCCTCTCTCCCCTTCATGTCTTCCACTTCACTTTCATCCTAACACCTGCTCAGCCTGATGCCCAGAGTCCTACTTTCTTCCTATCTTTTGGAAATACCCCCAGATCCCTCTCCCTCCCCTCTTGGTTAAATTATATTCCCCATGTACCTTAACTCAGCCAAAAACTTTGTTTATGGTGGATTATCATATGTACAGGTGGAAATTTTAAACAGCGAAATTATACTTAAAATTCTTAATGGAAAATTGTACTCAGACAAAATTTTACCCCATTCTTGAACCCTATACTCTTCTTGACTTTTACCTTCTTCTTTTTTTTTTTTTTTTGAGGGAGAGAGAGAGAGAGAGAGAGAGAGTATGAGCAGGAGAAAGCAGCAGAGAGAGAGAGAGAGAGAGAGAGAAAATCCCAAGTAGGCTCCGTGTGGGGCTCAATTTCATGACCATGAGATTATGACTTGAGCCAAAATCAAGAGTTGGCCATTTACCCAACTGATCCACCCAGGTGTCCATTTTCAGCTTCTATATTAGTCAAGATTCTCCAGAGGGGGAAAAAACCAATAGGAGATATAGATGGATGGATAGATAGATAAATAGATACAGCAATATCTAGAGATTTATTATATGGTATTGGCTCATGTGATTATGGAGGCTGAGAAGTCCTATCATCTGCTACTTGCAAGCTGGAAGCCCAGCAGGCTAGTGGTCTAGTTCAAAGGCCTGAGAACTGAGGGGCCAGTGGTGTAGATTCTAGTCTAAGTTAGATCAACATACCAGCTCAAGCTGACAGGCAGACGGAGAGAGCAGTTCCACCCTTCCTCTCTTTTTGTTCTATTCAGGCCTATCGACAGATTGGATGATGCCTATCCACGTTGGGACATGGGTGTGGACGCTGGCCTTCTGCTTTACTCAGCCGACCAATTCAAATGCTAATCTCTTGAATCTCTTCCAGAAGCACTTTCATAGACACACCCAGAAATAATGTTTAATCTGATATCTGGACATATCATGGCAGTTGATGCATAAAATGAACCATCAAACCTTTGCTGTTTCTCTTATATGAATGGAAGCATCCAGCAGCAATCTTTGGGTCCCCACACTCATGCAGGCGATGAATGTAGGACACAGTGGAAGGTAAATGCTCTAATCCAGTCAGATATAATTTAAGAATTCTTAACTTTTTTTACTGTGGTAGAATACATGTGGAATAAAATGTACCATTTTAACCATTGTTTTAAGTGAATAATTCAGTAGTATTGTTTTCACAATAGTGTGCAGCCATCACCACCCTCCATATCCAGAACTTTTTTTATCTTCCCAGACTGAAGCTCTGCCCCCATTAAACAACAATTTTAATTTCCCCCTCAACCAGCCTCTGGTAACTTCAATTCTACTTCCTGTCTCTATGAATTTGCCTATTCTAGGGACCTCATAGAAGTGGAGTCACATTTATCCTTTTTGTGTCTGGCTTATTTCATTAGCATAATGTTCTCAAGGTGCATCTATGTTGTAGCAGGTGTCAGAGTTTCATTCCTTTTTATGTTTGAATAATGTTCCACTGTATGGATAGACTATATTCTATTTATTCATATGTTGATGGACATTTAGGTTGTTTCTACCTTTTAACTATTGTGAATGATACCTCTATGAGTGGGTGTACAAATATGTCTTTGAGATCCTGTTTTCAATTCTTTTGGGTATATACTCAGAAGTGGAATGACTTGATTGTATGGTAATTCTATTTTTAATTTTTTGAGGATCCTCTATGTTGTATTCCAGGGCAGCTGCACCATTTTAAATGCCCACAAGTTAGGAACTGGAGAGTGTGATGCTAAGTGAAATAAGCCATACAGAGAAAGACAGATACCATATGGTTTCACTCTTATGTGGATCCTGAGAAACTTAAGAGGGGAGGGGAACAAAAAAAAAAAAAAAAAGAGGTTAGAGTGGGAGAGAGCAAAAGCATAAGAGACTGTTGAGAACTGAGAACAAACTAAGGGTTGATGGGGGATGGGAGGGAGGAGAGGGTGGGTGATGGGTACTGAGGAGGGCACCTTTTGGGATGAGCACTGGGTGTTGTATGGAAACCAATTTGACAATAAATTTCATATATAAATAAAAAATAAAAATAAAAAAAATGCCCACAAGTGGACAAAGGTTCTAATTTCTCCATATCCTCACCAACATTTGGTAATTTTCTGTTCTTTTGATAGTAGGCATCGCAGAGGATGTAAAATGGAGTCTCATTGTGGTTTTGATTTTCATTTCCTTAATGATGAGTGATGTTGGACATTTTTTCATGTACTAGTTGGACATTTGTATATCTTCTTTGGGGAAATGTCTGTTCAAGTCCTTCACTCATTAAATTTTTTTTACACTTATTTATTTATTTATTTATTTTTGAGAGATAGAGAGAGACAGAGCACAAGCGGGGGATGGGCAGAGAGAGAAGGAGACACAGAATCTGAAGCAGGCTCCAGGCTCTGAGCTGTCAGCACAGAGCCCGATGTGGGTCTTGAACTCACAAACCGTGAGATCATGACCAGAGTTGAAGTCAGATGCTTCACCGACTGAGCCACCCAGGCGCCCCATCCTTTGCTCATTTTTTAACTGGGTTCGGGTTTTTTGTTTTGAGTTGTAGGAGTTCTTTATACACTCTGGATATCAATCCTTTATCACATAAATGATTTGCAAATATTTTCTCCCATTCTGTGTATGGTATTTTCATTCTTGACTGTGTCCTTTGACTCATGTAAGTTTTTTTTGTTTTGTTTTGTTTTTTTTTTATGAAGCTCCCAGAGCAGTAAGTGACCTCTTCTTTTTTTTTTTTTTTTTTTTTTCAACGTTTATTTATTTTTGGGACAGAGAGAGACAGAGCATGAACGGGGGAGGGGCAGAGAGAGAGGGAGACACAGAATCGGAAACAGGCTCCAGGCTCTGAGCCATCAGCCCAGAGCCCCACGCGGGGCTCGAACTCACGGACCGTGAGATCGTGACCTGGCTGAAGTCGGACGCTTAACCGACTGCACCACCCAGGCGCCCCTCATGTAAGTTTTTTAATTGATGTGGTTTGACTTGTCTATTTTTCTTTAGTTGCCTGTGCCTTTGGTGCAATATCCCAGACATCATTGCCCATAAGTTTTGGTATGTTGTGTTTTCATTTCCATTCATCATAAATATTTTCTAATTTATTTTGTGATTTATTCTTTTGACCCATTAACTGTTTAGGAACATGTCCAATTTCCACATATTTGTGAATTCCCCAAATTTGCTTCTGTGATTGCTTTTTTATTTCAGTACTTTGTGGTTGGAGAATATACTGTGTATTATTTCCATCCTTTTAAATTTAGTAAGAATTATTTTGTCACCTACCACAGGGTCTATCCTGGGGAATGTTCCATGTGCACTTGAGAGGAATGTGTACACTGCTATTGTTGAGTGAATGGACTGTTCTAGAGATGTCTGTTAGCTTTTGTTGGCTTTCAACATTGTTCAAACCCTGTATTGCCTTCTTGATCTTCTGTTTAGTTGTTCTATGTATTATCTAAAGTGGAGTCTAGGAACCCAAAACTAATATAACACTGTATGTTGTATACTGGAACTAAAATTTAAAAACTTCATAAAATTAAAACAACAACACAAAAAGATCCATAAGGAATCCAGAACAAAAAGTTTCAATGAACAGTCAGATAAGGAAAAAAGAAAGAAAGAGAAAGGAGAAAGGAAGGAAGGAAGGAAGGAAGGAAGGAAGAAAGAAAGATCAGAGTCTCCAACCACTATTACTGAATGAAGGAGCTTGTTTGAACAAATCCTGAATATGGTTTCTGATACTTGGGATCAGATCAAGGGGTGGGAGGAGGGTACAAGATGTTTTAGTTCACCCTCACAGAAGAAAAAAAAATTGAGCATAAGTGCAGGATAACATGACTTGACCTTACATCACTCCCTCAAAGTGAAAAATATGAAAAAAGACTTAAAGTCTAAGGAAAACACTTCCATCCTCTGCAAGCCTCTTGCTCTCTCCCCCTGAGGCTTTGTCAGCCCAGAGCTAAGGCATAACGGTGCAGGGGCCAAAAGATGGTGTGAGCAGGAATTTTACGCAGGATTATCTGGAATGCAGCTGAGGGAGAAGGAGCTGAAAGCGTTATCGTCATTACAGGCCATCCACACCCTTCCCTCCACCTCCAGGGAGTACCTTCTAACTGGGAAGTATGGAAAAGTCCCTCAAATCTGCACTCTCTTCTCGTTTCCTGAGTCTCAATAGTATGCACATGCACACGAAGAGGCATGGCCTTCTGAAAGTTCAACCCTCTGACAATCCAGTTCAATCTTGGCTTCAGTTCAGCAGACATCAGATCTGTCTTCGGGGATCGCCCCTCTGGACCCAGGTGACCACCACTGACTTCCATTACCTGTTGGACAAGTGCAAACACCATTCATCAGGGCAGCCAGGGGGCAGTACAGAGTTGCCTTTGCACCTTGAGGCTCAAAGTGTGGTCCATAGTCTGACTGCAACCCCATCACCTGGGAACTTGTTTAAAAAAAAAAAAAAAAAAAAGGAAATAAATAGTAAAAAATAAAAAAAAATTAAAAGACACGTTGTCCGGTTCATCCCAGACCTGCTGAATCTGAATCCACATGTTCACAAGATCCCTGGCGTTCCATGCACATCAAAGTCTGAGAAGCACTTCCTTGGCCCTCATTATCTGGTTCAACCTCACCTATTGAGACACTTTCACTGAAACCACAAATTTGGGCAAGCAGAGAACATGACTTCCCATTGGTCTCTGACTCCACTGGGTTCTAAAACTGCAGACCCCTCCCTCCTACTTAGTCTGGGCTATTTTGGCATCTTGAGCAACCCTCCAACTGTAGCTTCTCAGCCTGCTTCTTTGATTGCCACTGCCCCTCCTGCATCTGGGAGGCAGCTCCCTCCTCCTGCATCCAGTTTCCCCTGGTAGTAGTGTTTTCCACATGGGTGGGGGTGGTTACCCCCACCCTACCACCCCTGCACCCTCTACTTTCTCAGCCTTCACCCAGCAGGACCTGGAGGCCTGTACCCCTGGCTGAGGCTGTTGCTGCCTTCCCTTGATTTCCTCAATCCCATGAATACCCCTCTGAGTTTTGCTGCAAGGGAAACAGACAAGCATTTGACATTGCTGGGGGCCACTCTTCCTCCATTAAAACTTCCAAGACAAGCAGTTTTAGAATAGGTTGGTGAATAGGATTGGCTTTATTTCCTGTTTGTTTCAACCAAGGCTTAAGAAATACCTGGGGGTGCCTGGGTGGCTCAGTCAGTTAAGCGTCCGACTTTGGCTCAGGTCATGATCTCACAGTTGGTGAATTCAAGCCCTGTGTCAGGCTCTGTGCTGACAGCTCAGAACCTGGAGCCTGCTTCAGATTCTGTGTCTCCCTCTCTCTCTCTGTTCCTCCCCCACTCACACTCTGTCCGCGCCCCCCCTCAAAAATAAATATTAAAGATATACCTGAAATGCAAAGGGCCTTCAGGCCAGGCCTGAATCCAGTCCAGGGAGGGGGTGGGAAAGGACTGGGTTTTTGCATCAGAGTTGCTGCTGCAGCTGCACTGGCTGGGAAGGCCCATCCCATCCCTCAGGGGTCCCCAGGATCTGGCCAGACCTGGATTTTCAATCTCAGCCACCATAGGAGGATGTGGTCTGTGCCCAGTGGCTGTGGGAGGGCAGCTAGGGTCACTAAGCTTAGGGACAGCCCCTTCTCCCTGAGACTTGGGTCTGTCCCAGGTGGAACCACCACTTTTGAACCCTGGGCAGTGGGTGAGTGTCACACGCATACGGCGGAGCTGATGGGGGAGCGGTTTCAACTTGAACCCCTGGGCAGGCCTTGCCCCAGCTCCAAAGGTGCAAGAAGCCCGAAGTCAGAGGCAGGAATGGGCCAAGCATCAGGAGAAGCTAGACTGAATCAGAGGCCTTCCAGGGGCTGTCCCTGTCCCCTGCATGACGTGTGTTAGGGTGCCTACTCCCATTACTGTTCAGTGCCGTGTCCATCTTCTTGCAGACCCTGAGGTCCCCAGGATGCAATACCTGGCCCTCAGGGATGCTCAGTCACTATGTGGGGGACACAGGAATCCAAGAAGAGTCATAATCCTCCATGGAGTCTGACCTCATTGTGGCCCTCATGAGCTGCATGTGATACCCAGATGTCCTTATGTCTGTCTGTTACAGACATGGAACAGACAGACCCAGACATGTTACAGCATCTCAGGACCACTGCTGGACAGATGCCAAGGGGATGCCAGGGATGGCCTGGCTCCCCTAGGGCGTACGGCATCCATGAAATTCACTCTGGGGGACCCTAGGGGGAGCCTCATAAACATGGATGAACCACCAGGACCACACTGCTCCAGGACACACTGGGACACAGAAGACCTAAAACAAAGGGTATTTTCAAACATGAACACCAGGTCAGCCAACGGTGAGGTACAAGGGTAAATTTAACAACTAGCTGTGTCTCATATGCAGAGCTGAACCAGCGTTTCACAGGACAGTGTTTTCCATAAGTTTTTGCATCAAAACTCCCAGTAAGAAGTGCATTTCCCTGTGTCGCCTGGGTGGCTCAGATGGTCCAACAGTTGATTTCAGCTCCGATCATGATCCCAGGGTCGTGGGACAGAACCCTGCGACGGGCTCTGCATTGATGTGGAGCCTGCTTCGGATTCTTTCTCTCTCTCCCTCTGTCCCTCTCCCCAACTCATATGCTTTCTCTCTCCCAAAAATAAAAATAAAATAAATTAAAAAATAAAATCGGGGCACCTGGGTGGCTCAGTCGGTTAAGTGGTTTCGGCTCAGGTCATGATCTCGCGATTTTGTGCGTTCGAGCCACACACTGCACTGTGCACTGATGGTGTGGGGCCTGTTTGGGATTCTCTCTCTCACCCTCTCTCTCTGCCCCTCCCCTACTCATGTTGTCTCTGTCTCTGTCAAAATAAATAAATAAATAAATAAATAAACTTTTAAAACAATTAAAAAGAAAAGAAATGCATTTCCCATCATTATCCAGAACACATCTATGTATTTCTATAATTGAAGCAAAATCCCACAAACTATCACCATCCCTCCCCTTGCATGGGATGTTCTCCATTCTCCTGTCTGCTCTAGGCTGCTTCACTTTTGCAAAATGCTGATTGCAACTGACTGGACGATGTCACAGCCCTCTGAGTTACAACACAAACTTTGAAAAGTGACAGTTGATATATAATTAGGAATTCACTATTTTTTCATGGCCTATGATTTTTCCTCAGCCACAGCAGATGGACCAGCTGGTGGTGACAATAATAAAAATAATCGTAACAGCCAGTTGGTGGTGACAATAATAAAAATAATCATAACAGCCAGCCATATGTGTTATGCTTGTGGTACTTCTCAGTTTAGAAAGCACTTTCAAAGGACAAATACTCTATGATTCCACGTATCTGAGGTCCCTGGAGTAGTCCAACTCACTGAGACAGAAAGTAGAATGATGGTTGCCAGGGGCTGGGGTGGGGGGAGGAAGAATGGGGAGTTAGTGTTTAAAGGGGAACAGAGTTTCTGTTTGGGAAGATGAACAAGTTCTGGAGATGGATGGATGGTGGTGAGGGTTGCACAAAACATAATTGTGCTTGATGCTACTGGATTGTGCACTTAAAAATGGCCTAGATGGCAAGTTTCATTTCATGCATCTTTTACGACAATGTTTTTAAAACTAATGGGAAAAAAGGACTTTCATAGCCATTGTCTGCCAACTTGGACCTCACCACGGACCCAAAAGTGAGCAGAGCTAGCAGTGTGGCCAGCCTCACTTCACAAAGAAGACTGGAGACCTGGGAAGTGAGTGGAGCATCCCTCCTGGCAGTGCCAGAGCAGAGCCAGACCCTCGCCACCCCACGCAGGTGCTCGGTCCCTCCTTGTTGCCGCTGCCCACTTCACACCAAAGCATGGAGTTCCTGGACCAACAGTTCACAGGGATTTGGGGGAGACGGCAAAGGGGCCTTGCAGAAGCCACTACTGCGTGCAGTGTGCAGATGCTGTGCTCATGATGGTGACCTCTGGATAAAATCTATGAGGGTGTGAGTGTGTGCGTGTGTGCATGTGCGTGTGGGTGTCAGAGAGAGAGAGAGAGAGAGAGAGAGAGAGAGAGATATGACATCCATGAGGTGTTGAACATGGTGCATTAAACACCATATTTATAATTATATCATGATTCCTGAACTTGAACATTGGCTTCTTGCTAAACTACACCTGTTTCCTCCCCTGTCACCACCCCTGCCCCCAGGCTGGTCAGAACAGCAGCCTCAGTCCCAGCCCACTGAACTCAGGTGACTCTTGATCTACTGGCACTTGGCTGCCCTCCATGCCCCTCCAGTCCCAGGGGAGATGCTTCACAGACCCAGGCGCCCTCTGGGAAGGAAGGCAGGAGCAGGTGTGCTCCACCCAGGGTCTCAGGGGCGAGACCAGGCTGGCAGTTGTGGTGGTGGGTGTTGAGCTATGGATGTGACCACAGCAGGGCAGTTGGCCGATGGCCCACTGGGAGAGACCCCCAGGAGTAACAGCCATGGTCCTTGGAGAGAAGGTCCAGGCAGAGGATGGGGCCACTTGGGCCAGAAAGCACTGGGACAGCCACTGCGAGCAAGAAGGACCAGGGGTGTCTGCTGACTCTCCTCCAGGGAGCTCAAGCCTGCAGGTCCTTTGATTCTGAGGGTGGATGAGGCCTAAGACAGGCCAGGTGGGCTATGAGACCCCCAGGGGGCAGAGCCCTGGCCCCAAGCAGCTCTGGCCCCTGCTGTTGCTGGGCTTGGCCATGGGCGCCCATTGCCAGCTGCCCCCAACGACAGCAGCACCACCAAGCAGGGTCCCAGGCCCTGGAGCCCCAGCAGGAAGCAGCCCTCGGAGCCTATGGGACAGGTAAGGGGCTGAGTGAGTCATGTGGGTGAGGGAGGAGAGGGTCTTTGCAGCCAGAATTGGGAATGGGACACAACGGCAGTAAAGGGGACAAGGAAGAATCAGTGAGAAGAGGGGCAGCCTGGACAGACGCTAGCTTCATTTAAAGTGTTGACAGTTTTCCAGAGTGTGTTTGCATTAATTTTTTTTGTATTGTATTAAAATATGATTTATCTGAATTACTGAGTTTTTAGCATCCCTTAAATTTTGTGCCCAAGACTAGTGCCTCATTCACCTCACCCTGGTATTCTGGGTAGGGAAGAAACAAGGAGGCAGTGGCAGGACGTCCACATGGGTGGTGGATGCTGTCATCCCAGGGTTCCCAGGCCTCCTCCTCTCAACTGATGAGGACTACCTCCTTGCCCCTTCCCTGCTGGCCAGAGGCCATTCCCTGGAGCAGTAGGGCGCAGGCTCCAGCTGATACTTTTGACTTGGGAGTGGGCCTTCCCTGTTGTCCCCAGGTCACCAGACCCTTAGCCAAGGACCTTCAGCCAGGGCCACCTCCTGTGACTGACCCCTAAGACCCTGAGCCCACCCAAGGTATAATCCCCCTTTGCAGAGTGACCCCAGGCCCTCCTCTCTGTGTGTGGTAGGAAGTCCCTGGACAAAGTGCCGAGAATTTCGGTCCATCTATGATAATGAATGACACAACAGCACGTTCATTGTGGGCACTAATCATTTTAGGGGCAGAACCGCCTTCAGCAACCCCATAAAGCAGAGGCTGCTGTTACCCCCATATTACAGATAAGGATAGAGGTCCAGAGAGATGAAATGACCTGCTCATTGTCACCCAGCTGGTGCAGACTCCAACACTCAAACCCGATGGTTTCCAGCTGTCCCCACTCCCATCTCCTAACTGGTGGGACTGACAAGTCTGCCTCTCCCCATCTCAGTTGCCTACTCTGCAAAGCAAGGGGTCTTAACTGAGTGAGGGCCTTGTAACCTGACACCCACTCCAGAGATGCTGGGGCTGCCTCAGTGAAAGGTTAGAACAGGATGAGCTGATTTTGTTTGGTACCAGCAGTCCAGCCAGGGAGGGGGTCAACACTTATGGGTGTTGGGTGAGGACTGGCATCTTGGTGTCCATCAGGGCCCAGGAAAACATAAGGAAATATGGAGTCCCCACTGGAGTCAAGCCCTGTGCTGGGGCTGGGATTCCAGGGGAGCAAGGTTTGGCCCCAACTCAAGGTTCAGTAGGAGAGGGGGCCAGATGAAGCAGCAGCCACACACAAAGACAATGACAAGGTAGTAGAGGCACAAAACGCTCAGGAAGCTCTCAGCCATCTGCAGGGCTGCAGTGAGTGGGTACTGGGGCCAAGATGGTCTGAGAGAAGGCTGAACAGGTGACCAGTCTCCAACCTAGAGGACCAATCCTTAGAGGACAGACTTCATCTGGGGGATTCCAGGGAACTTTTGCAAGGAAAGGACATGACCAGACTTGGGTGGGTGAGGGTGGGAATCCAGATGTAGAGTGACTTTTCTGGGGGGTGGGGGCAGTGTCCCAGAAGGAGTGGACAGACAATTGGAGATTCAGGAAGAGGGGGAACAGGAAAGGGAAGATCCAGGGTGCCCAACCCCAGATTTTTTGCTAGATATCTAAGAGAATGCTGTGACTGCACCAGTGTGTCCTATATTTTAACAAAATGGTCCAAGAGAAGGAGAAGTCTTGCAAGGTATTGGTCTCTCCCAAGAAGGTCCATTCATTTTTGGGCCACTCAGGGCCAGTGGATGCAGACAGGATGGGCCTGAACCAAGGGGGTCATGTGCACACTTGAGGATAGACCTCTTAGACCATTTTTGGAGCAGTAAAGTGGGAGGGGGGAGGATGCCCAAGCTGGTTTTACAGATGGAAGGCTGTTGGCCAGTGATGGGGTCTCTCCAGGCAAAGGGAGGGTGATGTTCATCAGGGAGCTGCGGGAGGGGAAAAGGAGAGTGGCAGCGGACCTCAGGGGGTTTTATGTATTTGCGCTTTTTCTTGAAGACCTTGAGGGACGTAAGTAAGGGATACTCACAGTCAGACTTGTGTCTTGGAAAAATGGCTCTGGATTTTTCCATGCCAAATTAGAGGAGCAGCGAGGGGGCTGTCTACACAACGACCAAGATCACCTGTGAAATTCACAAGTGAATTTAAAGTGATGGTACCAGGGGCGGCTGGGTGGCTCAGTTAGTTAAGTGCCAGATTCTGGATTTTGCTCAGGTCATGGTCTCACAGTTAGTAGTTGGAGCCTGGCATGGGGCTCTGTGCTGACAGTATGGAGCCTGTTTGGGATTCTGTCTCTCTTCCTCTCTCTGCTTCTACCCTGCTTTCACTTGGGGGTGTATTCTGTCTGTCTGTCTGTCTCTCTCTCTCAAAGTAAATCAACTTAAAAAAAAAACTTTTAAAATGATGGTACCAGAGGGTCGACAGGGGAGGAATGAGTGCTCTCATGGATGGTCAGTGGGAGATAAAATTCTTGGAACAAATAACATCAGTTGCCAAGATTCAAAAAAAATCTGCATTTCTTTTAATCAAGTAATTCCATCTCTAGAAATTTATCTCGAAGAAATAATCAGAGCTTCTGCTAAATATTATAAGTGGGGAAAAGGTGGAAACAACCTCGATGTCCAATGATAGACTATGGTATATCCATGGAAGGGAATAAGAAACTCATTACATACATACACATACATATATACATACATGTATATACATACATGTATACATGTATACGTACATACATATACATACATGTGTATATATGCATACATGTATGTATGTATATATGTATGCATATATATTAGGTGACTGCAATAACATAATCGGGATCTAAAAATTTTTTTTAAATTTTTTTTTTCAACGTTTATTTATTTTTGGGACAGAGAGACAGAGCATGAACGGGGGAGGAGCAGAGAGAGAGGGAGACACAGAATCGGAAACAGGCTCCAGGCTCTGAGCCATCAGCCCAGAGCTTGATGCGGGGCTCGAACTCACGGACCGCGAGATCGTGACCTGGCTGAAGTCGGACGCTTAACCGACTGCGCCACCCAGGCGCCCCTAAAAATTTTTAAAAATATTTACTTATTTACTTTTGAGAGACAGAGAGAGATAGCACAAGTAGGGGAGGGAGAGAGAGAGAGAGGGAGACACAGAATCCCAAGCAGGCTCCAGGCTCCAAGCTGTCAGCGCAAAGCCCGACACAGGGCTCAAACCCATGAACCGTGAGACCATGACCTGAGCTGAAGTCAGACGCTTCATCAACTGAGCCACCCAGGCACCCCACAAAACCAGGATTTTTTAAAACAGGTTACAATCTGTTCCATATCAATCTTTCTATTTCTATTTTATTTTAACTTACACAGAGTAAAATTCCCTCTCTTTCATATAGTAATTATATAAATTTTTTTTTAAATTTTTTTTTCAACGTTTTTATTTATTTTTGGGACAGAGAGAGACAGAGCATGAACGGGGGAGGGGCAGAGAGAGAGGGAGACACAGAATCGGAAACAGGCTCCAGGCTCTGAGCCATCAGCCCAGAGCCTGACGCGGGGCTCGAACTCCCGGACCGCGAGATCGTGACCTGGCTGAAGTCGGACGCTTAACCGACTGCGCCACCCAGGCGCCCCTAAATTTTAATAAAATCATAGAATCATGTAACTATCAACACAATCAAGATAGAGAACATTTCCACCCTCACTGAAACTTCCCTGTGTCCCTTCTGTCCTCAGTCTCTTTCTCCGCCCAACCATGGCAACCACTGATCTCTCTGTGATCCTATAGTTTTGCCTTTTCCAGAATATCTTACAAATGGAATTTTGGAGTATGTAACCTTTTTGTAAATTAAACTTTTAATTTCAAGATCATTTTAGATTCACATACAGTTATAAGAAACAATACAGAGGGGTCCCATGTTCCTTTCACCCAGTTTCCCCTAGTGGTAATGTCTTGTAAAACCATAGTAAAATACAACCAGGATATTGACATCGATACAGTTAAGGTACAGAACATTTCCCTCTCCACGGATTCCTCACCTTGCTCTTCTATTGCCACTCCCACTTCCCTCCCTTCCAAGCTCCTTCCTTTCCTCCTGGAAACTACTAATTTGGCCTTCATTTCCAATTTTGTCATTTCAAGATTGTTGTATAAATGGAATCATATACTGTGTAACATTTGGCGATTAGCTTTTTCACCCAGCATAATTTTCTGGATGTCCATTCAGATTTTGGGGTGGATCATAGTTCGATGCTTTTCATAACTGAATAATAATATTCCAAATACAGAACCTTTTGAGTCTGGCTTCTTTAATTCAGTATAGTGCCTTTGCAGTTGACTCAGGTTATCCCATTTATCAATAGCCTGTTCCTTTCTATTGCTGAGAAGGATTCCACTTTAAGTGTATTACATTTTGTTTGGCCATTCACCAGTACAGTGATGAATGAAAGGAGCAAAAATAAGCATCTTTGTCTGGTTCCTAAACTTGAGGGGAAAGCATTCAGTCTAGCACCAGTGAATATGATGTTCAATGTGGATTTTTCATAGATGGTCTTTATAAAGTTGAGGAAGTTCCCTTCCATTCCAAGTTTTTAAAGTGTTTTGGCATGAAATTTTGTTGAATTTGTCAAATATATTTCTGCATCATTTGAGATGATCATGTGGCTATCATCCTTAATTCCATCATTATGATATGTTCTATTGATTGATTTTCTTAAGCTGAACCACTCTTGCATTCCTGGGATAAACCCCAGTTGCTGTATGATTCTTTTTAATATGCTATTGGATTCACTTTTCTAGTACTTTGTTGAGCATTTTTGCATTGTATTCATCAGAGATATTAGTTTGCAGGTTTTTTGTGATGTCTTCATTCAGCTTTGGTATCAGGGTAATTCTGGCCTCATAGAATGAGTTAGGAAGTTTTCGTTTCTGTTTTATTTTTCAGAAGAGTTTGTGAAGGATTGGTGCCACCTTCTTTAAATATTTGTACACAAAAATTAAAAATTAAAATAAATTTTAAATAAAGTAGGACTTTCTGGTAAAACCATCTGGTCCTGGGCTTTTCTTTGTGGGAATGTTATTTTGATTACCATTTTAATCTCTTCAGTTGTTATAGGCCTGTTCAGGTTTTCTATTTCTTCTTGAGTCAGTTTTGGAAGTTTGTGTCTTTCTAGGAATTTGTTCATTTCATCTAGGTTATCTGATTTGTTGGTATTCAGTTGTTCATATTATTTCCTTATAATCCTTTTCACTTTTTCATGGTGTGTAGTGATGTCCCAACTTTCAGTTCTGACTTTGATAATTGGAACCTTCTCTCTTTTGTATTTGTCAGTCTAGTAAATGTTTCTCAAAGCTGTTAAACTTTGAAGAAGCAGCTTTTGGTTTTACTGATTCTCCCTATTGTTTTATATTCTCTAATTCATTTATTCTACTCTACTCATTATTATTTCCTCCCTTCTGTCAGCTTTGGAATTAACTTGCTCTTCTTTTTCTATTTCCTTAAGGTAAAGTTAAGTTATTGGTTTGAAATATTACTTCTTTTTTTAAAAATGTTTACTTATTTTGAGAGAGAGAGAAAGAGAGAGACAGAGAGAGAGAAAGAGAGAGAGAATCCCAAGCAGGATCTGTGCTGTCAGGGCAGAGCCCCATGTTGGGCTCCATGCTGTGGGGAGCTTGCTTGAGATTCTCTCTCTCTCTCTCTCTCTCTCTCTTTCCTGCTCATGGTCTCTGTCTCTCAAAATAAGTACATAAGCTTAAAAAATAAAATAGATATAGGTGAGCTTTAAATGTTTGTGTCTTTTAAGGAATTGGTCCATTTCATTTAAGTGGTGAGATTTATTAGCATAAGGTTTTTTCTAGTATTCCCTTCCTAGCACTTTAGTGACTACAGGATCTGTAGTAATACCCCTCTTTTATTTCTGATATGGACAATTTGTCTTATCTCATTTACTTGCTCAGTATGGTTAGAGATTTATCAATTGTATTGATTTTTCAAAAATCAGATTTTTATCTTATTAGTTTTCTCTATGTTTCTCTGTTTCAGTTTCATTGATTTCTGCTCTTCACTGTTTCTTCTACTTGGGGTTGATTTTCTTGATTTTCTAAATTATTTTTTTATGTAAGGACTTAAGATTTATTGAAACTATATATCACAATAGAATCTTTAACCAGGAAAGCAAATTTACAGTGACAAAGTATGGAAGTAGATTCACAACCACAGGCTCTACTTACAGCCGTATTAAGATCATACTCCCCAGAAACTGCCAGCCTGATAGAAAGAGTTGAATTAACAAGATACAAACTCAGTGGATCCAGATGACCTGCTTTATCTTGCTTGGGAGAGAATCAGAGTGTGTAAATGTTTGTTTTAGGCAGCATCTGCCTTGTATGTTAGGAAGCAATCTGATCATACATATGGTGAATTCCCCTTAATTTCTATTTTAAAATGTTCTTTTTTTTAGCCCCCCAAAATTTTAAACAAAGTTAACAAACAGTGTATTATAGGTTTCAGGAGTAGAATTTAGTGATTCATCACTTACATATAACACCTGGTGCTCATCTCAACAAGTGCCCCCTTAATGCCCATCACCCATTTTGCCCATCCTCCTACCCACCTCCCCTCCAGCAACCCTCAATTTGTTCTCTGTATTTAAGAGTCTCTTATGTTTTGTCTCCCTCTCTGTTTTTATCTTATTTTTCTAAATTCTTAAGGGTGTAAGTTTAGAGAACTGAAGTGGATGAAAAAGAAAATACAAAATATCAATATTTATGGGACATAGATGAAGCAGTGCTTAGAGGGGAAAGCTTATATAAGAAAATAAGGGGGAGCACTCAAATATGTAAATTAATTAATCACAAGCATAAAGAAACTCATTGATAATAATACCATAACAGTAGGGGACTTCAACGCCCCACTTACAACAATGGACAGATCATCTAAACAGAAAATCAACAAGGAAACAATGGCTTTGAATGACACACTGGACTGGATGGACTTATCAGATATATTCAGAACATTTCATCCTGAAGCAGCAGAATACACATTCTCCTCCAGTGTACATGGAACATTCTCCAGAATAGATCACACACTGGGACACAAATCAACCCCCAATAAGCACAAAAAAATTGAAATCAGACTGTGCATATTTTCAGACCACAACGCTATGAAACTTGAAATCAACCACAAGAAAAAATGTGGAAAGATAACAATATTTGGAGACTAAAGAAAAGAAGAAAAGTATCACGTAAATTTTGTTTTAAAATATGAATAATACACTTATTTATTTTAAGTAAACCCTACCCTCAATGTGGGACTCAAACTCACAACCCCAAGATCAAGAGTTCCATGTTCTACCAACTGAGCCAGCCAGGTGCCCCAATAATATACTTTTTTAAAAGCCTAGAAGAAAATATACTAAAACTATTAATAATGTTTATCCATAGTGGACTTACAAATAATTTTAACTTTAAGTTTCTTCTTTGATTTTCTTTATTTCCCAATATTTCCTTAAGATCATGTGTGTCTTATTTTGTCTTTATTATTTTTTTGTTTTATTTTATATTAGAGAGAGACAGAGACAGAGCACGAGCAAGGGAGGGGCAGAAGGGTGAAAACAGAATCTGAAGCAGGCTCCAAGCTCTGAGCTGTCAGCACAAAGCCTGATGCGGGGCTTGAACTCACGAGCCGTGAGCTCATGACTTGAGCTGAAGTCGGACACCCAACCGACTGAGCCACCCGGGTATCCCTTATTTTGTCTTTAAATATAATTTTTTATCGTGTTAAAACACACATAACATAAAGTATATCAGCCTAATTACTTTTAAGTGTAGAGTTTGGTGGTATTAAATACATTCACTTTGGTGTGCAGCCATCACCACTGCGCATTGCCAGAACTCTTTGCATCTTGTGAATCTGAAACTCTATACTTTTTTAAAAAATTATTTATTTTGAGAGAGAGAATGGGGGAAGGGTAGGGATAGAAGAAGAGAGAGAATCCCAAGCAGACTCTGCACTCTCAGTGCAGAGCCTGATGAGGGGCTCAAACCCATGAACCATGAGATCATGACCTAAGACAAAATCAAGAGTCAGACACTTAACTGACTGAGCCACTCAGGTGCCCTGAAACTCTATACCTTTTAAACTCTATATCTTTTAACCCCCTGGAAACCATCATTCTACTTCCTGCTTTTATGATCTTGACTACTCTGAATACCTCACATAAGTGGAATCATGCAGTATTTGAGCACTAACAGTGCAGAAATGTTCCAATTTCTCTACATCCTTACCAACACTTGTTTTCTAGTTTGTAATTTTAACAGTAGCCATCCCAATGAGTGTGAAGTTGTATCTCATTGTAGTTTTAATTTGCATTTACTAATTATTGGTAATATTGAGCATCTCTCATGTGTTTATTGGCCATTTGTGTATCTTCTTTGGAAAAATGTCTGTTCAAGTCTGTTGCCCATTTTTGAATGGGTTGTTTGGTTTTTTCCCTTGAGTTTCAGGAGTTCCTTATATATTATGATATTAATCTTTTATTACATATATGATTTGCAAATATTTTCTCCCATTCTGTGGGTTGCCTTTTCACCCTGTGGATAGTGTCTTCTGTTGTACAAAAATTTGAAATTTTCATTTCAAAAGTCAAAGTTGTCTAGTTTTTCTTTTGTTGTCTGTGATTTCAGTGTCATATCTAAGAAATCATTGTCAATCTGATGTTATAAAGCTTTTGTCCTCTAGCTTTTTTCCTAAGAGTTTTATTGTTTTAGCTCTTATATTTATTCCTTTCATCCATTTTTAGTTAATTTTGTATATGGTGTTAGGTAAGAGTCCAACTTCATTCTTCTGCCTGTGAATATCCATGTTTCCCAGCACCATTTGTTGAAAAGACTGCCCTTTCCCCATTGAATGGCCTTGACATCCTTGTCAAAAATCATTTGGTTGTATGTGTGAGAGTTTATTTCTGGGCTCTCTGTTCTATTCCACTGGTCTGTATTTATGTCAATACTACACTGTCTTGATTACTGTAGTTTTATAGTGATTCTCAAAACCTTATAATGTCTGCCATCCTTCCAAGTTTGTTCTTTCCCTTCACTATTGTATTAGCTATTCTGAGTCCTTTGCCCCTCTATATAAACCTTAGAATCAGTTTGCCAATATCCACAAAATCTTTCTGGGAAAGCAATATTGCTGTGAATTTGATTGGGGATTGCATTTAATCTATAGATCAAGTTGAAAATAACTGACATCTTGATAATATGGAGTCTTTCTATCCATGAACATGGAATATTCTTCCATTTACTTAGGTTTTCTTTGATTTCTTTCATTAGAATTTGTAGTTCTCCTCATATAGATTTTGTATATATTCTGTTAGATTTATACCTAAGTAGTTCCTTTTGAAGGGGATGATAATGTAAATGGTACTGTTTTTAATTTCAAATTCTACTTGTCATTGTCAGTATATAGAAAAGTAATTGACTTGTATATTAATCTTGTATCTGTAACCTTGTTATAATTGCTTACTAGTTCCAGAAGTTTTTTGGTCAATTCTTTTGATTTTCTTCATAATCACATACTTACAGAGACAGTTTTATTTCTTCTCTCCCAATCTGTATACCTTTTGTTTCCTTTTCTTGTCTTATTGCATTAGCTAGGACTTCCAATATGATATTGAAAAGTGGTGGTGAGAAGGGACATCCTTACCATGTTCTGACCTTATTAGGAAAGCTTCAAGTTTTTCACCATTAAATATGATGTTAGCTGTAGGGGTTTTTGTGGATATTTTTTAGCAACTTGAGGAAATTCCCTTCTAGCCCTAGTTTACTGAGTTTTGTTTTTTTTTTTTTTTTTTGTCATAAATGGTGTTGGGTTACGTCAGATGCTTTTTCTGCATCTATTGATATGATCATGTGATTTTGTTCTTCTTTAGCTTGTTGACATGATAGATTACATTAACTGACTTTTAACAATTTTTTTTAACGTTTATTTATTTTTGGGACAGGGAGAGACAGAGCATGAACGGGGGAGGGGCAGAGAGAGAGGGAGACACAGAATCGGAAACAGGCTCCAGGCTCTGAGCCATCCCAGAGCCTGACGCGGGGCTCGAACTCACGGACCGCGAGATCGCGACCTGGCTGAAGTCGGACGCTTAACCGACTGCGCCACCCAGGCGCCCCCATTAACTGACTTTTAAATGCTGAACCAGCCTTGTATGCCTGGGATAAATCCCACTTGGTTGTGGTGTATAATTCTTTTAATACATTCTTGTATTCAATTGGCAAATATTTTGTTGAAGATTTTTGCATCTATATTAATAAGAGATATTGTTCTGTAGTTTTCTTTTCTTATAATGTCATTGTCTGGTGTTGGTATTAGGGTAATGCTAGCCTCATAGAATGACTGAGATTGGTAAAATTTTATGCTATGTATGTTTTACCACACATACACAGAAAGAAAGAAAGAAAGAAAGAAAGAAAGAAAGAAAGAAAGAAAGAAAAAGAAAAAAAGAGGAAAATGGCACTACACACAACAGGACAGATGGAGAGATAAATATTACACTTTAAAAAGGTATTTAAATGTATTTTATTGCTTAATTGTGTTATATATGTAATATTATCATAATTTTAAAACAAAAATCATATTGCAGCACAAAACCAACAACATCTGACTGGACTAGCTTCTAAGGTGGAAATGCACTGGTCCAATCCTCTGGCGGAGATGTTTGCATGCAATAAGCCCCAACTTAATGTCACATCCTTGTATCAGTTAGGAGTTAACATCAGCAAAGGCAAAACCTGGGGCTTCTTGTGGTTTTGGAGTATCAGAGGGTGATTCTATTGCTTCTCAATTATTCTGAGTCTTGTTTTAATTTTATTTATTTATTTATTAAAAAAATTTTTTTAAATGTTTTATTATTTATTTTTGAGACAGAGACAGAGCATGAATGGGGGAGGGTCAGAGAGAGAGGGAGACACAGAATCTGAAGCAGGCTTCAGGCTCCAAGCTGTCAGCACAGAGCCCGACACGGGGCTCGAACTCACAGACCATGAGATCATGACCTGAGCTGAAGTCGGACGCTCAACCAACTGAGCCACCCAGGTGCCCCTTGTTTTAACTTTAAAAGGGAATATTTAGATGCACGATCTAAGAAGACAGGTTTTGGGTCTGAGAGTTGGGTAGTGAGAGCACTCGTGGTCACGTGTGACAAGGTGAAGACAGACAAAGGGCTGGGTTAGGGGGAAAGGGTGGTCAGTCTCATTTGGACACGGAGAGTTTGAGATTCTTATTGGACATCCAGCTGGAGATGGTCAGTAGGTAATTTAAGGAGAGCCAAGGAGAGGGTTTGGGGCTGGAATAGACTCGAGCATTACAAAATGGGCAGTAGTGGGAATCCACAATGTAGGAAGATGGCAAAGAAGGAGGAGGACCCAGGGTGCCAGTCTGGGAGTCAGCTGCCATGCATTGACTGGGGTGAAAGAGAAGTCAGGGGAGAAGAATGTGGGATCTCAGGTGCCAACAAGAAGAGAGTCACTGAAAAAAGAGGCTGACTCTCTGTTGAATCCTGTAGAGCCATAATGTACAATAGGAACTAGGGAATTGACCAGGAAGAGGACATTGTTGGTTCTGACCTGAGAGCTTTCAGGGAGAGATGGAGATGAAAGCCAGGGGAGCCTGCCATGTCCAAGCATGTGAAACAGTGCCTGGAGCTACTGTTGGATGGATGGGTGGGTGGATGGATGAATGGATGGATATGTGGATGATGGGTGGATGGATGGACACATGGATAGATGGACAGACAGGTGTCTCAGAAAGACAGTGGTCTGAGAGATCAGAGAAAGCTTCATAAAAGAGGTGGAATTGAATTGTGTCTTTGATGTGTAGAGAAAAAGTGTGTGTGTGGGTCTTCACATGGGAGCACCATGAGTCAGGAATGACCCAGTCCCAGACCAGTAGGCTCAGGGAGGAAGCCACCTGGCTAGACCATGAGAAATTGTAGGAGAGGAACCCTCAGAAGCCCTAAATGAGGCCAGAGAGGTCAGACAGGTCTGAGCCAGTTTAGGACTCACTCTGCCACACCATGTGAAAGAACGAGGCACTCAAGGATTTATTGAACACCTACTGTATGCAGTGTCACTGTCAGCACTGAGGATCAGGAGATGACCAAGACAGCCTTGGAAAGGGGTAATACACAAGACCATGGGTGGAGTTGGCCTCAAACAGAGGGCTAGGCACAGGGACACCTCAGGGCTGTGGGCTCATCCAGGTATGCCACAGCTTCTGGGAGGCTGGCTGCCCAGCCCCACCTGCTACAGCCCTGTGCCCATCACAGGTTCCTGTTCTGGCCTGGCCCCCACGGGGCAGGCCCCAGGTGCTGGCCCGGTGGGTTTTGGTCCGAAACTCAATCACCCTGGCTTGTTTTCAGTGAAGGAACCCAGCTCACCGTCCTAGGTAAGTGGCTTTCACCATATTTCCCAACATGTCCCAGCCCTCTGTTGTCTGAGGAAAGTTACTTTTCTCTGGAGGCCGTTTCCTATCTGCTTCCCAGCCTTAAGGGAAGATTTGCCCTTAGCAAATCTGTGGGATCTGGGGGAGGTGGGTTGGTCTCAGGGAAACCAGAAGGAAGAACTTCAATGGTACAAGCATTTACCTTTAGAGTCTGACAATTGAATGTGGTCAGGTCCTAGGGCCTGGGTTAGGGGCGTTGGTCCAAAACTGGGGACTCCTTCCCTTCTTCCAGAGCAGACACCTGTGTGGGGTCCAGAGACTGGTTCTGACTAGGGGCACTGGGGCAGCCTTGGAGAGAGTCGTTTGGGGTCTTGGCTAAGGGCTTGATGCCCATCCACGAGGTTGGGGACATGGCTGGGGCTGTGACCTCAGCCTTCAGGAACATAGAGGAGCAACCCGAGAGGAGGTCCATGGGAGGAGGACAGAGCAGTCTGGTTTGGTCCAGGCTGAAGCGCTCGGGGCCTCTATGAGGCTATGAGGATGCAGGGACACAGAGACATGAGTGATGCAGGACAAGGTGACCAGAAGCACGGCCCTCCCAGGACATTGATCAGAAAGGAGTGGGTCCTGGGGCACCTGGGTGGCTCAGTCGGTTACGCGTCCAACTTTGGCTCAGGTCATGATCTCACAGTTAGTGGGTTCTAGCCCCATGTTGGGCTCTGTGCGGACAACTCAGAGCCTGGAGCCTGCTTCAGATTCTGTGTCTCCCTCTCCCTCTGTCCCTCCCCCATTCTCTCTCTCTCTCAAAAATAAGTAAACACTTTTTAAAAAAGGAAAAGAAAGGAGCAGGTCCCATGGGAAGAGTTTTTTTCTGTCCCTGGAGCCCCATGATCCCAGGGCCCCAGGTGTCTCACCTGTCTAAGGTGAGAGTGACCAAGGGGAGAGTGAGTGGAGGCTCAGAGCTACACAGCTGCCCCTTAAAGTCAGCAGTCATCAGGATTGTGTTGGCAGGCTAGGTGGTAGACTGCAGTTCACAGGGGAAGTACCCGGATCCAGAAGAATGAAGTGATATGGGGGCCAGATGCTGGGCTGAGGGGGAAACCGAGGCTGCAGATGCACCTTTCATCTACCTGGGAGAGGTGACATGGAAGGGCTATTGGGAGCATGGGGAACTGCCTGCTGTCCAGGGCTGAAGTGGAAAGGAGGATCCCCTGGGTGAACCAGCATGGCCACCATGGGAAAAGTCACAGAGGCTATAGATGGGGAAAGGGCTGCCCAAAGCCTGGACTCTCCCTGTGTTTCTCCCCCCTCTCCTCTGTCCACACAGGTCAGCCCAAGTCCGCACCCTTGGTCATGCTCTTCCTGCCCTTCTCTGAGGAGCTCAGAGCCAACAAGGCCATCCTGGTGTGCCTCATCAGTGACTTCTACCCTGGCAACTTGACGGTGACCTGGAAGGCAGAAGGGACCCCTGTCACCCAGGGCGTGGAGACCACCAAGCCTTTCAAACAGAGCAACAACAAGTATGTGGCCAGCAGCTACCTGAGTCTGTCACCTGACAAGTGGAAATCTTATAGCAATTTTACCTGCCAGGTCACACACGAGGGGAGCACCGTGGAGAAGAGGGTGGTGCCCTCAGAGTGCTCTTAGGTGCCTGAGACCCCCACTCACCCAAGAGGATGTGCAGCCAATGGACCTCCAGGAAGGTCTCTCCTCCCACCAGGATCATCCCAGCCCTTCTCCCTGCACCCAATCAATGCTCAATAAAAAGTCCTTCATTCAATCAGAAATCGTGTTCTCATTGGGGTTCATCACTTTGTGCCCTAAACTCAACCATCTTCAAACATGAACACCATTCTTTTCATCCTGTGGGAAAGGAGTTGGCAGAAGGCATCCTCATGTTTTTTGAGGGGTAGTTTTACTCTCATCCAGAATTGCCAGAGAATATTCCAGAATAGGAGATACAAATCGAACCAAGATAGACTATCCTCCACCATGTCTGTATGCTTGCTTTTCTTGCATGGACCACATCAGTCACCAGCAGTACTGAAGCCCATGGACTCCTGGATAATGTCTGAGCTCCTCCCTGGACCTGGGGCCTCACTGTCTGCTATTAGACCCCCTCCTGAGATGTCCACTTTCCTTCCTTGAATGCCCCCACTGATGCCACCATGCAGAGAAGGGACGTGCTGAGGATGCTGGGAGGCAGGCCAGGGCAGGGTCCCAGGGGCAAGAGTTCTCGAGGGTGGAGGAGTGCTCAGTGCCACAGGCAGGGGATAGGCAGGACAAGGGCATGAACGCACATGCTGAGCCCTGCTAGTTGACTGGAATGTCCAGAGCCCAGGAGAGGGACAGGGATGGGGCTCAGAGGAAGCAAGCCCAGGGGTAGAGCTCCTGAAGGCCTTGGCCCTGACCAGATCTGTGGTTCCAAAAGGCAACTGTACCCTAAGATATTATAGAGTGGCCTTATTGTGCCCATACTATTTATAAAACATGGGGACACATGTTATTCAGCTGAGCCATTCAAAGATTCTGTGAGGTTGACAGCCAGGATTATGGCCCCATTTCACAGGTAGGAAAACTGAGGCCCAAAATTATTAACAAGACAGACTCAACTCCTACATGTCCCAACTCCTAGTCTGGGGCCTCCCATCTGATAGACAGGGAAACTGAGTCCAGCAGAGGATGGGGCCTACCTGAGCTCACATAGAACTGCTCCTGTATGGAGAGCTGCCCTCTGCCAAGCACCAGGCATGCTCACATGGGGTGACCTCCCTCTGTCATTCTGTGGCCCCAACTCCCTTTCAGAAGCGCAGAAAGGAAGCCCAAGAGTGGATGGCAGGCTGAGCCGGGGCTGCAGACCCCAGTGACGGTCCCTCTACCCATGGGTGACTAGAGGGAGGGCCAGCAGGCAAAGGTCCTGGGGGAAACTCTGTGGTAGGAGCCCATACCCCAGATTTGGGCAGGCTGGGATCCTCACTCACATGCAGCCTTTCTCAGCCCTTGACCTTGGGTGACATGCAAACCCTCTGTGGGCCTCAGTTTCCTCAGCTGTACAAGGGGGAGATAACTAGTCTCTACCCCACAGGGTAAGTGTGGGGGTTCAAGACAATGTCTGTGATGTACCTGATCCACAATGACCCTCACTAACCCCCCCCCCCCCCCCAGCTATTGCTGTCATCTCCTGGGCTCTTGCCCAGGGGATGCCTCTGACATGCTATGTGACTGTGAGCAAGTTGCTTCCCCTTTCTGGGCTCCAACGTTTCCCTCTGCCCAAGGACTGCTGGGTGAGAGGCTTCAAGGGCCAGCCTGCCAGGAAATAGGAGGATAACTACATAAAGGAATTTGGCATGGAGGCCCTGGGCCTGCAGGGGCAGTGAGGCATAAAGCTAAAGGGGGTTAGAGTAAGTTGCCTCCCCCAATTCTAGTGGCCTTGCTGGCCACCCATGGGAACCCCCAAGCTAAAGTTAATCTTAACTTTGATCTAAACCAGAACTCAGGATGATAAAAGGGGAGAAATAAGGGGAAGAGAAACTGACCCTATGGTCAGTGGGGCGTGGGACAGGTGACAAACAGAGCCAGGTGTGGCCCAGGAAAGGGACAAGCAGATTCAAGGCTATAGCTGGAGGTTTGTGTAGCTCACAAGAGAGGGTAGCAGAGTCCTCACCCTACACTCAGCCCTCTCCCCACCCCAGCCTGGGTCTGGTGCTGGCCCCTGGCTGCCTCCCTGAGCTCTGCTCAGAATCCTGGAATCCTAGAGGGCATACCTCTGGGTCTCTCACCTCCTTCTTCCAGGACCTTCACTGAGTGCAGTCTCTTCCTAGGACTGCAGACTCTTTATCTCATCTTCCATTCAGTACCTGGTAACTGCAAGGCTACCAAGAAAGTTTGAAGGAAGGAAGGAAGGGAAGGAAGGAAGGAAGGAAGGAAGGAAGGAAGGAAGGAAGGAGTGAATAGATAGATATGTGCATGGGTGAATGATTGATGGATGTGTGGGTGGATGGATGGATGGATGGATGGGTAGTTGGGTGGGTGGGTGGGTGCATGAACAGAGATAGGTGGACGATTGATAGATGTGTGGGTAGATGGGTGGACGTGTAGATAGATGGATGGATGATTGATGGATAGGTGATGAGTAAATGTATTGATGAGTTCATGGGTAGGTTAGTAATTGGATGGGTAAATGGGTGGATAGATAGTTGGGTGGGTGGATAGATCCTAACCATGAGAAACACAGAAACCTTGGTGCCTGGCAGTTCTGTGCAAAGTGACTGAACCCGACACTTGGGTTCTGATGCTGATGCTGACTTGAGTGTGACCTTGGGGCCATCACCACCTGAATGCACTAGCAATGAGCAATCCCAAAAAGGAAATTAAGACAATCCCACTGACAATAACATCAGAAAGAATACAGTTCCTAGGAACACATTTAACCAAGCTGGTGTGAGGTTTGTGCACTGAAAGATGGAAATGCAAGCACCCTAAAGAGCCAAAAATATCTTGAGGGGCGCCTGCATGGCTCAGTCAGTTGAATGTCCAACTCTTAATTTCGGGTCAGGTCATGCTCCCAGGGTCATGGGATAGAGCCCCATGTTGGGCTCCATGCTGAACCCATGGGGCCTGCATGGGATTCTCTCTCTCCCTCTGCCTCTCTTCCCCACTCACGCTCTCTCTCTCTCTCTCGTTCTCTCTCCTTCTCAAATAAAATTTTAAAAAGTATCTTGAAAATGAAGAACAAAGTTGGAGAACTCACACTTTCCAATTTCAATGCTTAGTAAAAGCGACAGTAACCAAAATGCAGTCCTGGCATAAGAATAAGGATCGATGCAATGGAATTGAGAGTCCAGAAACGAAACTATACACCTGAGCCAACTGATTTTTTTAAACAATTTTTTTAGAGAAGTTTTAAGCTCACAGCAAAATTAAGAGGAAGGTGCGGGAATTTTCTGTTTACTGCCTGCCGCCACACATGCACAGCCTCCCTATTATCAATCTGCCCCTCCAGAGGGTGCTTGTGTCACAACTGACGGACCTACATTGACCAGTCATTATTGTCCAAAGCCTAGAGTTTACATTATGGTTCACTTTTGGTATTGTGCCTTCAAAGGTTTGGAGTCAGCCAAAGGACCTGGAGGGGCTAATCTTGGGAGGAAAGATCCAGGTCTGGGAGATATTTCTCTCCTATCTTGGGACCATCCTGATGGAAAGTAGTCTCTGGGGCCCCTAAACTTCAGGCTCAGGTGGAAGCAATAGAGTGTGGACGAGCTCAGCTCAACATAAGGGAAAATCGCCTTATTTGTATTCTGAGTTCTTGTTAAAATACAATTCATTCATCTTGGTCTTTAGTTTAAAAATAACAACGGCTCACTCCAAATAATGTAGAAAGTACAGAAACGCGAACAGGAGAGAAAATCCCCCCCTCATACTTTGCCCAGAAGAGCCACTGCTGATATTTTGATGTACTTCCTCTACTTTAACCGTAAACTAGAACAACCATAAAAAGTATACATAAAATGTATTTGTAAAGTTTAAAAAGTAATAATAAAATAGGTCATGTACCACCTTAGAATCTGAACGTGACCAGGACCTCAGGAGCCCTTGCGTTAACCATCTCTATACTTTTTCCCATAGTTTTATGTCCTCTGGGTGCCATTGAAACAACTGTTTTTCAGCTTCATCTGTTTTTGAACTTCATATAGATTCAGTGAGACTGCATGTGTTTTCTCTCTCTCAAGACTGTGTCTTTCATATCCATCCATGATGAGGCTCCTCTTCACTGCTGGTGGAGGAGCCACCACCTGGCTGTGTGCCCAGTCCTCGGTGACACTAGGCAGGTCTGCCTGAGGAGCCGGCCCGCCACCACCTCTGGAGCCCCAAGTGAGGGTTTCTTCGGGGCTCTATCATCATGCAACCCATTGTTTTGATTTGTTTTGTCTTTAAAAATGGAGACAGCTTAGTTTTTTTCCTGTTACAAAGAGGAATACAAAGATTTTTTTAAAATAAAACAGAAGAAAAGTATAAAGAAATTGCTAGCACAGCCTGGAGACTGTGCTGGTTGTATCTGGTGTATGTCCTTCCAGACTTGACCTTGCATTTCACATAGACAACAAATAGATGATAGATGATAGGTAGATAGATAGACGATAGATAGATAGAGAGCTTTCTTTTGTCACTGAACAGCACACCCACCCAGGGGCAGGTAAACCTGGGCGTGCATCACACTTGTGAACCTGAGGTTCTAACAACACTCAGGCAGCCTGTTCTGGGTCCCACTAGCGCCACCATTCCATACAAGATGCAGCCAACACCCCTAGCCTCCATCCCTATGCACTTGTCCCACCACTGACTTTGAGTTGACCATTGCCACACTGATCAAAGGTCATGCCTGTCTAAGGCTCTGGAAGCATGTTACAGACTGACTTCCAGAAAGGCAGCACCCCACTCCTCAGAGCCCAGAAGGCCCCCCTGGAACCTAAGGAAGGGACAGCACGGACATGGATAGACAGGCACCCAAGGACATTGCCGTTCTATCTGTCCCACCCTGACTCTTGCTCTGCTCTGAGGCAGGAGGCAGAGAGGGGCTCTGAGGTTTCTTCCCAGTTCCTGGGGGCATCCACCACAGAGTGGTCCCTCCTCAGGAGGTCTCAGAGGAGGCAACCTCTCCCCAATGGTTGCCTCTCCCCAATGGTGTTTCCTTGGCAGCACCGAGCCCCAGGTGGAAGGAGAAGGCTTGGGACTGTGAGCTCTGGGGGGTGCTGGGAGGGTGTGAGGGCTGCGAGTGGGGGGCTGTGGACCGGGGTCTGTGGGGTCTGCACATGTTGGGCTGTGGGAAGGCGCAAGAGGCCTGCTGCTGGTCCCCACAGTCAGGGCCCCAGGAGGTATTTGGTCTTCTCTGCCCAAGATAACACATGGCTGCTCAGTTTCTGAGGCCAGAGGCCCAAGTCTGGCCTTCCTGGGGCACCTGCCCTTGATGTGGAGGTTGGAGGGAGGAGCTCCAGCCCCAGCACCTCCAGCAGCAGGGCCTGGGGCTCCCACTCTGGGAATGGGTCTGAAAGCCTTGGCTGTCAGGCCCAGCAGGGGCCCCAGTTGCCCCAGGAGACAGAGGGGAGCTTGAAGGGGGTGGGGTCACTGGGACCTTAGAGACTGGGCTCCACCCACTCAGCTTTCACAGCAGAAACTGAGGCCCACAGGGGGCAAAGGACTTGCCTAGATTACACTGTGAGCCTGGCTACCAGCTTCTAGGCCCAGTGCTCTCCATCACATGGCACTCACATGTCCTTGGCCCTGAGGGGCCCCCTCTCTGCTGGGCCTCAGCCCTGTAACCTGCACCCTGAGACACAGCATCGCTTCTGGGCTGTGGAGCTGAAGCACATTCAAGCACATCCTGACTCAGTTGGCACTTGTCACTGTGCAAATCAATAAAGGGAAACCACACTAAAGTGGACCCTGGAGGATAGAAGGCGAGGCCAGAAAAGAGAGCTGTACCACTCAATGTCAATTATAGAGAGAACAGTCAGTTACAGACCTCAAATGAAGAATCATCAACAGAAAAGAATGACCACAATTACAGGCCCAAAGGGACAAGACGTACCTTGAAACTTCTGTAATAAACCCACCCCGTCTGCAACTCAGCCAATGAGAAACTATCCTCACCCTCCCCTCCAGCCACCTCTCCTTCAAGGCCTGGGGGAGCCGAGTGAGCCCACTACCCCACACCCACATTCCAGGTTCCCTCTGATGGGCCAGGCCCACCCTCCTAGCACTGCCCTAGCCCAAACACCTCAGGTCCACGCCTGAGGAGAGGAGCTTGGGTCTGTCAGGAGCTGATGGCCAAGTGGTCAGGAGCCCAGCCAGGAAGTCACCATGCATGGTGCAGAGGTATCACCCACACAAGGATGTCACCATCTTATCCAGCTGTCCTCCATGGGCCACATGGTGTCCTGGCTACATTCCTGGCCAAGACATCCCTGTACAATGCTCTGTCTCTCTCTGTCTCTGTCTCTGTCTCTCTCTCTCTCTCTCTCTCACACACACACACACACACACATTCGGGTTCCCAGGATCCTCCCAGAGCCCCAATGCTGGGCCTTCTCCCAGGGGAGGGGTGGGACAGAGGAGCTTAGGGTCTTGAACCTCCAGGTCCCCCCAACACAGGGTGCACAGACTGCCCCCCCGCCATGAGGGAAGAAAGCATCATGGGGAAAAGGAATTTCCAGACCAGAGGGTCCCTGAGAGGGGTCTCCTCCATGCTAGATGCGGGGGAAACACAAAAATACCAAGAACACTGACATGGTTGTGGCACACTCACCACACATAAGCAACAAATCCTAACCTGTGGTCAACCAGCTCCCAGCTTTCCGTAAGAGAAGAAAAACAGCTGGCCAAGCTGGACTCCCTTGTTCCGCTCTTGTCTCCTAGTTCTATGTACTCCCTATTCTTGGAAAGAAACCCAGCGTCATTCATTACACACGTAGCTACTGATCTGCTCTGAAGCCTGGCATTGCTTTAGGCCCTGGGGACATGACTGTGCTGAGACCAAGTCCTGAAGCAAAGTTCCAGTGGGTGGCAGAGGTCAGAACAAAGACATGTTATGTTGTAGTATGTGGTGTGATGAGTTCTTTAGGAAAAGGGAGAGGTTAAGGGAAGAGTGTGGCAACTGTTAGCTTAGATGAATGGTCAGGAGAGGCTACTCCTGAAGGAAGTGAGAGGATCAGCCAGGGAAGGTGCTTGGGGAAGAGTGCTCCCTTGCAGAAGGAACAGCAAGTGCAAAGGTCCTGGGGAGGGATGTGCCTGACAAATTGCAGGAACAGCAAGGAGGCCAGTGTGGCATGATTACAAGGAAGGCTGGGAGGCGGCAGAGGGAGCCAGAGTGTCCTTGGGGCCTTGCAATTTGTGCAGAGCATCTTGAATTTTGTTCCAAGTTTTCAAATGTACCCGAACATCATGTCGACATATCTTGTTCCTTCTAACTTTCTACGTATAATCAACCAGGCTCTAACCACTGAGCTCATGGCTCCGTGTGTGAATAGACAGCATGGTACTGGCCATCCGGGTAGATGGATGAACATTTGGGCAGGTCCCATTCCTCCTTCACAAACACTGGCCCAGGGAACCCCTGCGCATCTCTGGTGCACACAGCAGACCTAGAACTGCAGGGACACAGGGAGTCTCTATTCCTGCAACCGCGGGGACATGGGATGTCTATGTTCACTTTTGCTATGAGCTGCAGCCAGCTCTTAGGAGCAGCCGGACTAATTTACTGCCTGGAGACAGGTCATGGCCCCACTCTCCACGTTCGTGCGCTTCCTTGGATTTTTTACGTTCCCAGGTTGCTGCCCCCGCGGTGTGCATCACCCCCTCCCCCTCCTCGGGCCCCGCCGCAGCACTGGGAACCCGGGTAAAGCCCACTGGCGTCAATCGGCAGTCACTAAGTCCCGCCGTCCTTGTCCTCATTCTACCCTGCCTAATATGACCCTGGATTCTGGAACTTCAGTTTCCCGTGGCCTCACTCGGAATTCCCTGAGCCCTCCCCGCGATCCTGGTCTCCGCTCCTTCGTGTCCGCGCCCTGGAGCCCCCACCTGAGCATCTAGCGAGGGGACAGAGACCCCTGGCGACCGAAAAGGGTAAGGTGGGTCCAGGAGCCCGGGTGGGGCTGCCAGGGGCTAGAGAGGGATGGCGTGGGGCGACCCTCGGAGAGCACAGAGAACCCCGGACCACCTCCCTGGGACTCACGCTGTGGACAGAAGCTGGGCTAGCGGTGTGCCCAGAGGGGGGCCCTCTCCGGATCGCCCCCCAGTGTGGGCAGGGCAGCCCGGCTTCTGGGGTTGAAGGCAGGAGGGTCCTGGAGCTCAAGGAACACCTCTTCCTCTCAAGCTGCAGACCGTCGCCGGCCCCGCCCACTCTCCCACCAGGTTCCCATCCTGCCTGGGGTTCTCTTTCTTAGCCCGAGGTTCTTCCGTGTATAGTAAGGGTCCTCCCTTGGCTCCAGCGGACCAGTGAATGAGAGTGAAACAGTGTGAGGCTTGGACAGGAGGGTGAGGAGTCAAGAAAGTGCTTGTGTGAGGGATTGTGTGTGGGGTGAGTGTTTGTAGGCGTCTGGGTGTAAGCAAGTGTGAATGTATGTAGGTGATGTTCATTCCTCTCCCAGCTGATTCACATATACCTCTTTCTCTTCCCCTCAAAGAAAAACCAGAGCCGCAGAGAAGTTTGTGAAAATTAATAAAGGCAAACTTTCCTGAAATGGAGTGGCAGCAGCTCTCAAGACTTACCACTAGACTCAAGGGTTGTCAGTTACTGATCCTCAACAGAAGCATCAACAGGAAAGAATCATCAATTATAGGCCTCAACAGAGAAAGCTGGGCATTGTATCTCCTACAAGAAACTGACCACCCAGCTACTCCGACAATGAGAAGCCTTCATCACCCTGAACACTTGTCTTTCTCCAATGATCTCCTTCAAAACAACCCCTCCCAACTTCCTCCTTCTCCATATGATAATGTTTCTCTCCTTTGTTGGACTAGCCTATGGTTGTTTCCCCAGCTTGAATTGCAGTATTCTGGTATTCCCTAATAAACCCATTTTTGCTGGGAACATGAAATGCTTTTTTAAGGTCAACATTACTTGGAGATCAGAAGTAGGATCCAGAGAAGACCCCCCCCCCCCCACCAACAATTCCGAGGCTGGTGAGCAAACAGGTGATGGTACCCGCAGAGCTCACTGCTTTCTTGTTGAGTTTGAGGATAAGTCTCTCCTGGATTTGGAGCTCCACTTTCTGCATTTTGAGCTTTCTAGGATTCATTTGGGATTGATTTTAGAGCTTTCTTTGTTCTTTCTGAGAGTACTCATTTGGACTTTGGTCCAATTTCCTATTTATGTTATTTTATTATTATTATTTTAAACGTTTATTTATTTTTGAGACAGAGAGAGACAGAGCATGAACAGGGGAGGGGCAGAGAGAGAGGGAGACACAGAATCTGAAACAGGCTCCAGGCTCTGAGCTGTCAGCACAGAGCCTGATGCGGGGCTCCAACTCACGGACTGTGAGATCATGACCTGAGCTGAAGTCGGACGCTTAACCGACCAAGCCACCCAGGTGCCCCTATTTATTTATTTTAGAGAGAGAGGGCAAGTGAGGGAGAAGGGCAGAGAGAGAGAAAATCCTTTTTTTTTAAATTTTAAATTTATTTTGGGAAAGAGAGAGTGCGCATATGTACACAACCAGGGGGAGGGGCAGAGAGAGAAGAGAAAGAATATCCTAAGCAGGCTCTGGGGCTTGAACTCACCAACGGTAAGATAATGACCTGAACTGAAATCAAGAGTTGGATACTTAACTAAGTCACCAGGTGCCCTGAGAGGGGGGTGGGGGAGAAAGAAGGAGGAAAAGAGAATCTTAAGCAGACTACACCCTCAGTGCGGAGCCTGATGTGGGGCTGAATCCCAAGGCCCTGGGATCACAACTTGAGCCAAAATCAAGAGTTGTAGGCTCAACCGCCTTAGCCACCCAGGTGCCCCTGTCCAGCTCCTTTTTAGAACCAGCTATTTCTATTGAAACTGTCCTAGCCCTTGGTCTGATTTCTTTTGGAACCAGACTGTGCCTATTAAAACTGTGTTGTTTATGAATTTTTCTGCTCTAGATAAAAACCTCTAAGAAATGGGGTCCCAGCCCTCAAAATGCTTTAAGAGGGCCCTCCCCTTCTGGGACCCTGGCCAGTTTTATCTTTAAAAACTGTGCACATTTCTCATGCACATTTCTAACTAAATGGACTGACTTGATCAAAAGTAATTTAAGGACACCCATGGCCATTATGGAGAATTTGAGGCCACTCTGGCCATCATGGGGATTTTTCAGTCTCTCCATACGTCCTTTTCTCAAAACTGAATTGGGCAGCCATGCTTCTAAAATTGTCAAAACTGAATGGGATGGTGTTCAGTTCTATTTGGATTGGTTTTTAAGCTTTCAAATATTATCAGGAATCTAAAATTATCTCTGCAAAATACAGTTTCTAGGCTGCGACAAAGACAAAAAGGCATCTGAGGCCTGTTTTCCCCTCCCTGTTTTCTTTGTCTCCAAATACACAGCAGCCATTTCATCAGGCCCCACTTCGGGTGCTATCTTCTTCCCCTCTGCACCACCTCCATCTCCTCTATTTCCTCAGTTTCCCCATCCAATTATCCTGCCCAAATGTCCTGAACCTCTCCTTGCTCCATCCTACTTTGAACCTATCAGAACCTGCCCCTTTATTTTATTTTTTTAGTGTTTTACTTACTTTTGAGAGAAAGAAAGAGAGAGAGGCCAAGCACAAGCTGGAGATGGGCAGAGAGAAAGGGAGACACCGAATCAGAAGCAGGCTCTAGGCTCCAAGCCGTCAGCACAGAGCCCAATGTGGGGCTTGAACTCATGAACCGTGAGATCATGATCTGAGCTGAAGTCGGACGCTTAACCTACTGAGCTACCCAGGCACCCCAGAACCTGTCCCTTTAAAGTCAAACCTTCTGAGGATCCAAATTAATGCCAAATATCTTCCGTTCCCGGGACTAAGGCCAAATTTGGAGCCATAATCAACGTGTTTCCTAAAGTGACTGAGGATCCCCATAAGTTTGCTGAGGATTTTAATAGAGTTGTTAAAACTTACCAACCTCATCTCTCAGATTTGGACCAGTTAATCCAGTGTTTGTTGGTGAGGGGCAGGCCAAACATTGGGGGATGAAACTTGCCCAATGGGAACATCCTGAAAGAGAAAAGCAAAACCTAACTTTTGACAAAAATGTTAGAACACTAGCTGAAAACCTCCACTGAGCTTGTACAATAGCTTTGCGTAAGCTTGTTGATTGGAATGAAATTCAGACTTGCTCACAAAAATTTGATGGATCTGTTTGTGACTATTGTAATCAACATTTGTTTGTTTTCAAAGAATATTCTGGTCTTCCTTTAGATGTTGAAAACACTCGGGTCACCTTAATGCCATGTTTATTAAGGGGCTGAACTGGGATCTTTCTCTTTTAGTTAAAACAACCAGGATGCAATGGAAGACTATGTCCTCTCCAGATATAATCAGTTTGACAAACCAGCTTTCACACCCCAGATGAGACACCTAGAAGAAACACTTCTAAAATTCTTAATTTTCACCTCTCACCAGTGGAGGCCCCCGGACAAAACCAAAGGCCTCATGGTCTGTGCTGTTACTGCAGAGACCCAGGACATGGGGGAAAAGATTGTTACAAAGTGAAGTGTTCCAGATGCCTTCAGCCCTCTAGTCAGCTTCTCCAATGTCCTAATTCCCAAGGATAGGGCTCTGCCCAATCCTCCTTCTTAATTGTCTCAGAGAAACAATGCTCCAGATTGGCAATAAATCTCTCTGTTGTTATTTTAATTTAAGGTTATTTATTTTGAGAGAGAGAGGCAGAGAGGGGCAGAGAGAGAGGATCCCAAGCATGCTCCGCACTGTCAGCACAGAGCCCGATGCAGGGCTCGATCTCATGAACCATAAGGTCATGACCTGAGCCAAAACCAAGAGTTGGACGCTTAACCGACTGGGCCACCCAAGTGCCCCTCTCTGTCATTGTTGACCCTGGAGCTACACTCTTGGTACTCAACCCCACTGCTGTAAAGCAGCCTCTCCCTCAGAGTACTAAAGCAGCTCAAATACTAGGGGGCTCTAATAAATCTCTAAAGGTTCCTGTCTCAAAACCTATCCCCTTTTGCTAAGGTGCTTTGAGAGATACCCATTCTTTTCTTCTTAGTTCCTCTGCTCGTAATCATTTTGGGGGCTGAGATTTCTTTTTTAGGGAATGGGGGGGGGGGACAAGATTTATTAGGAAATATCAAAGGGGAGAACTAGTTCTAGAATTTGACAATGGTAATAAAAAAAGCCAACCAGGGGCGCCTGGGTGGCGCAGTCGGTTGAGCGTCCGACTTCAGCCAGGTCACGATCTCGCGGTCCGTGAGTTCGAGCCCCGCGTCGGGCTCTGGGCTGACGGCTCAGAGCCTGGAGCCTGTTTCCGATTCTGTGTCTCCCTCTCTCTCTGCCCCTCCCCCGTTCATGCTCTGTCTCTCTCTGTCCCAAAAAGAAATAAACGTTGAAAAAAAAAAATTAAAAAAAAAAAAAAAAAAAAAAAAAGCCAACCAGGTCAATTAAATGACACTTTGACATCCTTCATTTTCTCTATCTTGGATGGGAGGATAGCAGAGTCTGGGGACACTGAAAATGTGTCCCTATTGAATCACTTACCATCCCCTTTAAGGGCAAAATCTCCACAGTGAACTTCTTTCAACATTCAAATAGATCCCTGAAACCTCTCCCCCAAATTAGTCAATACCCTATAAATAAAGAACCCTTCAAGGCATCAAGCCCATAACAGAAGATTGTAAGGCTCAGGACCTCATTATCCCCTGTTCTAGTCCCTGAAATACACTTATTTTACCTGTGAGGAAGCCCGTTGGTGGAGACAGAGGTTTGTCCAGGGCATCTGAGCAATGAATAACATTGTTATCCCTTAGCACCCTGTCTTCCTAACCCCCACCTGCTAACTGGCATCTGTTCGCCCCGAAAGCCAATTTTTTCACTGTAATTGATCTGTGTAGTGTGTTTTCAGTAATCCAGTTGATAGAAATAGCCAATATCTTTTTGCTTTCACTTGGGAAGAACGGTAATACACCCAGACAGTGATGCCCCAGGGTTTCACAGAGAATCCTTACTTTTCACAAATCTCAAAAGCTGATTTGGATGACAGAATGTTTTCTGCAGGTTCTACTTTGTTGTAACACACAGATGATTTGCTTCTCTGCTCCCTTTCCCAAACCTCTTCACAGGAAAACAATATCTACCTGTTAAAACTTTTGGTCCTAGAGGGCCATAAAGTCCTCAAAGAAAAATTGCAGTTCACTCCAACTCAGATTTGATACCTAGAGCACCTGATCTTGGAACAAGGACTACATTTGGATCTAGGTAGGCTTTGTGGCAGCCTGAAATCTGAAATTCCCCAAACCTAACACTAAGTGCCAGTTATGAGGTTTTCTTGGACTGCCTGTCTACTGTTGAAATTGGACTCGAAACTTCTCTTTTCTGGCTCAACCTCTAAATGCTTTACTAAGAAATGACAAACCTGGCCTTCTTATTTAGAAAAATTGGGACAACATAGTTTGGGAGACAAAAACCCCCATTCTTGGGCACCCTAATTATTGCCTTCCCTTTTTTTCCTTTTATGTGAGAGGGAAGGGAATACCTTTGGAGTACTTGCCTAAAAACATGGAGACAATCATTAGCCCATAAGGTACCCTAGCCAACAACTGGACCCTGTGGCATGGGGATATCCCCCATTGCCCCAGAGCCGTTCCTGCCACTGCCCTTTCGGCTAAGACTACTGAAGAGGTAATTGTGAGGTCCCCTTTAATCATTCCTGTGCCCCATGCAGTAGAAGCCCTCCTAAATTCTCATCAGTCAATACTCTTCAGCCAGCTGCCTCACTTTCTAGGGGATCCTCTTGCAGCCTGCTCCCCCTAGAACTCCTTCTTGCTGCAGTAACCTTAACCTGGCTATTGTTCCTCCTTCATGGACAAGACCCCTTGTAACAGCTTAACACTGACAGATCACCTTTTGACTCCCCATGACAGTTTTTAGCAATTCCTTTAAATTTTTGTTTACGTTTTTATTTATTTTTGAGACAGAGAGAGACATAGCATGAACAGGGGAGGGTCAGAGAGAGGGAGACACAGAATCCGAAACAGGCTCCAGGCTCTGAGCTGTCAGCACAGAGCCGGAAGTGGGGCTCGAACTCACGGACTGTGAGATCATGACCTGAGCCGAAGTCGGACGCCCAACCGACTGAGCCACCCAGGCGCCCCTGTATGCAATTCCTTTAACCACTGCGTATTTTCCAGGGTTTACCGATGGGTTTCATAGAAGTATGAAAGTATTAATTAATTAATTAATTAATATAAATAAATAAAATAAAGTATGAAAATAGTAAATATTGTGCTGGGTATGCTATTGCAACTCCTTCTGAACTTGAGACCACACCTTTACCTTTAGCTACTTCCTCAACAGGCTGAGATTTACCCCCTTACTCAAGCTTGTATCTTACCAATGGTGAACTGCAAATGTTTATACCCATATTTCGTATGCCTTTTGGGTCACTCATGACTTTGGAATGTTATGGAAACAGCAACGTTATGTAAGGTTTCCTTACCTCTAATGGGGATAAAATCTAAAGTGGCTCCTGTGTCAAAAATTTATTAGATGCCATACACATGGCTGGTAGTTCTCGTTATTGTTAACGTACCTGGGCATTCCAGACTGGACTCCCTGGAAGCCAAAGGAAATCACCTTGCTGATATTTCTGGCAAAAATGATGCTGTTAAAAAAACAATGACTAAACCTTTCTCATGGTCCAAAGAGATGTTCTCCCAAATGATCATTTGGAAAAATTGACACCCAACAATTGGCCCCAGAAAAGGAAAACCAATATTGGAAATCTAATAGTTGTTGGTTTGGGGGGCCTGGGTGGCTCAATTGGTTAAGTGTCCAGCTCTTGATTTTGGCTCAGGTCATGTTACCAGGGTAGTGGGACTGAGCCCTGCAACAGGCTCCACGCTGAGCATGGAGGTTACTTAAGATTCTCTCTCTCTGGGCCCCTGGGTGGCTCAGTCAGTTAAGCGTCTGACTTTGGCTCAGGTCATGATCTTATGGTTCAGGAGTTTGAGCCCCACATCAGGGTCTCTGCTAGCAGCATAGAGCCTGCCTCAGATCTTCTGTCTCCCACTCTCTCTGCCCCTCCTGCATGCACATGCACGGTCTCTCTCTCTCAAAAATATATAAACATTAAAAAAAAAAGATTCTCTCCCTTTGCCCCTCTACCCCACTCATGTATTCTCTCCCTCTCTCTAAAATAATTAATTAATTAATTAATTGTTGTTGGTTTGATAAAAAGAGAGAACTCTGATTTATCAGGATGATAAATAACAATTTGGCCTGTTCAGAAATTCTAGATTTCCCACTACCTACCACTGCACATGCATTAAAACATTGGTGCACTGACAAAATTATGGCATTCGTGAACCAATATTGGTGGGGAAATATTAATAAGGCTGCAAAAAATGTCTACCTCACTTGTCCCAACTGTCCAAAGTACAGTCCAGGGAACCTTGTTTAAACTGTTCCCAGACACTTTAAACTGCCCACTGGATCATTTGAAGTTTGGCACATAGATTTCATACAGCTTCTCTGGTCTCATGGATATAAATGTGTTTTAGTCATGGTTTGTAGGATTTCTCACCAGGCCAAAGTTTCCCATTGTAGACAGACCATTGCTGCTTCTACAGCTAGAATTCTGTTAGAAAATATTATCCCTACCTGTGGAACCCCTTTAGAATTTCATAATAATCAGGGAACCCGTTTTGCTGATTGATTTGCTTCAGCAAGTGTATTTGGCCAATTATACAACACTTCCATTGTACATATCAACCTCAATCCTCAGGATAGTTGAACATACTAATGGCACTATTAAGACACGACTGGCAAAAGTTGTAGAGACCCTACAAATATATGGCTGAAAGCATTGCAATCAGTCCTTCTACATCTCAGATCTATCCTCTTTGGAATTTGGAGACTCTCACCCTTTGAGAGGGTCACAAGACCTCAAATGCACTTGGCCCCTCCCTCCTTTGACCCACAATTGAAGGAGATATATTTCAATATTGTAAAGGTTTAGTTGCTTCTATTAAAAATAACCACGCTTCAGTAGAGCAGTCTTTTCACCGTGTACTCCCAGGAGATTAAGACCTTAAGCATCATGCCTTGCAATCTGGAGATATTGTCTATTGGAAAAGATACCTTCAGAAAGACTCCCTTCAACCTTGCTGGAAAGGTCCTTAAAAGGGGCTGCTAACCAACCCTTGTGCTGCCAAACTCCAGGGAACAGACTCTTGGATTCACGTAACACGTGTAAAGAAAGTACCAAAATCTCACTGGACCTGTACAGCATCTGGTGACCTGGAACTGAAGCAGACGACATCTGACACTTTCCCTTTCCCAAGATGTCCAGACAAGGCCTGTTAGAAGGCTCAAGATTAACAGAAGATTGTGCTTTTCATCTGGACCATTGAATAACTCTGGATTCTTACCCAAGTTCATGGTTTCTGAATTTATTAGACTGTATCATGGATAATACATTCAGTTCCATTTTGAGATAACAGTGCTGTTTTAAAATGTCTTTAAGGTTTTGCTGTTTTGCAAAAAGTTCATCAGCTATTGCTTCATGTTTAGACCTGCACTACATTGTCCCCAATGCACTTGGTTAATTCTGTAAGTGTGCTTTTGCAGTATTCATTATTCTGTTTTCATGACTGCTTTAAAGTGGGGAATTCCAGGAGGCATACATGACTCCGGGTTTGCCTCCACAAGGAGAACTTTTCTCCCCTAAGTTAGAATAAGTGCCAAGAAATATTTTCAGTTGGCTGTCTTCATACCTAGGGTTCTGAAACCCTAGGATCATCATGCAATTTGGAATTATCATGGAATTTATTTTACCATGGAATTATCACATTATCATATGATGTTTCATTTTGTACTTGTTGGCTGTCCAACCTTTATAAAAAGGATGTGTCCAAGAAGGAGATGATCTCCAGTGTTTACGATCTTGATAAATACAGACTATAGTTGGGAAGTGCCTGAGAGTTTTCCTGCTCCACCTCCTTGTTACTTGAACATGACCTCAGTAGATTTCCAATTTGTACAACTTCTCTACATTGTGACACATGACACCCAGGAAAGGTCCTGGCACTGAGGAACAAAAGACCACTGAAAACCTGACTCTCAGGGCACCTGGGTGGCTCAGTCAGTTGAGCATCTGACTTCAGCTCAGGTCACTATCTCAGGGCTCTTGGGTTCGAGCCTCATGTTGGGCTTTGCTCTGATGGCATGTAGACTGCTTCAGATTCTCTGTCTCCATCTCTCTCTGCCCCTTCCCTGCTCATGCTCTATCAAAAATAAACATTTTTTAAAAATTAAAAGAAGACATGGCTCTTGATCAGCAATGCTTTCAGAGAAAGATCTTCATCAAAAAGACAAAATGTGAAAATTAATAAAGGGCAAACCTCACTGAGTTGGAGTCGGGAAGCCAGAAGAGGGAAGCTCTCATGCCATACCAAGACTCAAAAGTTATCGATTACTTTTGAGTAATTCTTCTACAAAAGAAGAATCCTCAATAGGAAAGAATCAATTACAGGCTCACAGGAAAAGAGGAACATTGCATCTCCTACAAAAAATTGACTACCCCAGCAACTCAGGCAGTGAGAAATGGCCATCACCCAGAACTCTTGCCTTTCTCCAATGGACTTTCATTTATCTTTTTTTAATAGAAGTTCTATTTCTTTAAAAGTTTATTTATTTTGAGAGGGAGAGACCGGGGAGGGTCAGAGAGATAAGGAGAGAGAGAATCCCAAGCAGGCTCTGCACCATCAGCACAGAGCCCAACACGGGGCTCGAACTCATGAACCGTGAGATCATGACCTGAGCCAAAGTCAAGAGTCAGACACTCAACTGACAGAGCCACCAGGTGCCCCTCCAATGGACTTTCATTTAAAATAGTCCCTCCCAACTTCCTCTCTTTCTTTTCAATAATATAATGTTCCTCTGCTTTGTTTGCTGGACCAGCCAACGATTTTTGCCGTAGCTTACTTGTCACAGATTGCAATTCCCTGCTATGAGTAATCCTATCTTTTGCTGGTAAAATAACGGTGGCTGCCTCTTTTTAAGGTCAACAAATTAAAGTAGTAAAAACAGGTTTTATTCAGGGACTATTGGAATAGGAGGAAAGAGACCTCAGTATAGAACCAGGCTCATTTCAAATACAGCATGGGCAGGTGGGGATTTGTTGCCAAGGCAAAAGGCAAGGGGGCAGTGGATAGAAGATTACTAAGAGGGGACACCATGGTAAGGGGGATTCTGGCTAACCCGACCTAACAGGATTCTTTACTGAAGACAGGCCACGGTGATCAGACCTTACCTGGGGGATGGCAGAGGAAGAGGAACCCAATCAGAATTGAGTGTGGGGGGATTCTGGTTAGATGGACTTCAGAGAGTTCTTGCTAAAATCAGATAATAGAAGGAAGTGCACAGATGAGCCTAGGAGAAGGTTCAGGAGCCTGACTGCAGTTCCATCCAGCAAAGAGTCTTTGTCAAGATTCACACACCCATTTGATATCCTATAACTTAGATACTGAAATAGAAGATTACCCACTATTAATACATCTAGTGTTAGATTGTATGGAAATGGGGGGGCTGTTATTATAAATGCATGTAGATGTAGGGGTGCCTGTCTGGCTCAGTTGGTGGAGCATGTGACTCCTGATCTCAGGGTTGTGGGTTTAAGCCCCATATTGGGTGTAGAGAGAACTTAAAAATAAAATTCTAGGGGTATCTGGGTGGCTCAGTTGGTTAAGTGTCTTGATTTCGGCTCAGGTCATGATCTCACAGTTGGGAGATTGAGCCCTGAGTCGGGTTCTGCACTGAACAATGAGTCTGTTTAAGATTATCTCTCTCCCTCTCCTTCATCCCCGTCCCCACTTGCACCCGTGTTGGGTTCTGTGCTAACAGTGTGAAGCCTGCTTGGGATACTTTCACTCCCTCTCTCTCTGCCCCTCCCTTGCTCGTGCTCTCTTAATTTCAAATTAAATATTAAAAAAATTGTTTTTAATCTTAAAATAGATATTCATATAGAAACAAGAAAGACATGCCAGTAAGTACTAACCTACTTACTTGGTTAGAGCTGGTGTTTATTGTTCCCACTGCCCATTCTGTATTCCCTTTGCCCTCAGCAAGCACCTCAGCTGGTCAGGGTTACTTGTCCAGTGGGGTAACCCAAATCTCCATTCTTGAGGGTCTAGGACACGAGCACTCCTGCTTGAAGGAGTCGGGAGTAGTTGGCATTAACTGTCATCATGGGATGAAGGTACCCTGAGGTCCTCAGAGTTCCAGACACATTCCTTCCAGCCCCCAATACCTGACAGTCAGACCAATCACCCGTGCCCAATTGTTCACTGGTATGAGATGCCCACAGTGGCCAAGGGGGTGGCCTCTTGTGTGCTTGGAAGAAGCCTGCTTCTCTTGGGAACGAAAACTGCTAAACTAGTAGAGCCCAAAGTTGGGCTGACATTCTTGCTGGTGGTGTCCCAGGCTGGTGAACCTTGGTGAGGGGGGGTAAGCAGCACCTCAAACTGGTTTTCTGGTTACATGTTTCTGGTTACTAGCATCATTGTGTTGTATTCCAAGAACATAATTTACACTTCAGCCCTTTGACATCTGCCGATTCTGTTCTTTATAGCCCAGCATGTATGCACTTTTTGTTTTGTGTGCCTTGGAAAGAATGTGTGTTCTGCACTCAGCATGTGCTGCTCCATGGATGACTAGGAGGTTAACTGTCTTGTTCAAGTCTTCTCTAGCCTTTTCCATTCACAGCACACTTGTTCTGTTAGTTCCTGGCAGGGATGTGTAAAAATCTGGTAGCACCCATGCATCCGGTAGGAGTCCCCAAGCTTGGTTTCCTGTGGAGATGGAGGTTGGATGCCCAGCAGCTGCCTCCCCTCTGGCTTCAGACCCGCAGAATGGCTGAAGCAAAGGTGAGAAGGAGATGCTGGATCTGCTCCTGTGGAGAGGCCAGAGGGGAGGCAGCTGCTGGGCATCCCATAGGCTGGTGTGCACCCCACAGGTAGGTGGGGTCCTGTTTCTCTGATCTCTGCCAGGCAGACTCCCAGCACCCCCTGCTTCATGTCAGATACTTAGCCCTGGAATGCACTGAGGTCTCAGACAAGGAGACCTTGTCCGCTGCTGCCCTGGACAGTTCTCCTCTGTCTCTATGGATTGGCTGGTCTCTTTGTCTCCCTCCCTGTCACTCTCCTGCTGCAGGTACTATGGGGAAACAGGCTCCTGCCAGCATTCTCCCCTTCAGTGCCTGAGAACACAAAATGCCAAGGACTTCTGTTGTCATCTTGGAACTGATTCCGGGCTCTCCCTGCTTCACTCTTCTATGAACTAGCCTTCCCTTGAAATTCCGGCTGGGCCCTGGCTCCATCATAGTGGGAAGAAACCAAGGACCAGGTGAGATTCAGTCACTGTGAGAGTCTGAGATTTGGTTGTCCTGGTCAGGGGCTAGGCTGTGGAGGGTGAGGGCTCAGTCAAAACTATAGTTAGGGTGCTTGCAAAGTCATTTTTAGGAGGACTGTAAATATGCCAGGTGTTGAGATGATGTGAAAGTGTCATAGTGTGACATAAAGGAGAATAGTCACCCTATCTTGGACCCACTCTATCTTCTCATTCTCCACTAACCAGAGTGCTGGCCCTGACCCTAAACTTGGTCTTCCTCCCTGGTTCAGCTGCACCTGACACCTAGAATACAGCACAGGGCTGGGGAAGGTTGTGTGGGGGAGGGGAGCCTGGCCTTCTCAGAATAGCTAATCCTGGAGAAGGATGCCCCATCTTCAGCCCATGCTCTTTCCATGGGTGGGAGATGGGTGTACCCTTAGGGACACCCTTCCACCAGAGGAAGGCATGTTCCAGAACATAGGGGTTCAGTGTGGCTGGAGCATGGAGGGCCTGGGTGAGGAGGAGGGTGTCACATCAGGAAGGGCCTACAGGCTGGCCTCAAAACTTAGGCTGACAGAAACCAACAAGGGTGTTTGAGGAAGGTAGTGACCCCATCAGAGAGTAGAATGCTTACTCTGACTGCCAAGGGGAGAAAGCCAGGAGGGGAAGTCTGGCCAGTGGTAGGAGGCCAGAGGGGGTGGTGCAGCAGGCCAGCAGTGGATGGCAGCAGCCCAAGGTGGGAGCAAATGACAGGAAGAGGTGGCATCAAGAGATACTAAGGGCAAGACTTGGGGGTGGGGGGGCGGTGGTGGAAATCAGTGAATGAGAAGGCACAGCAGGAAGTGGTTTCTAGCTCTTGGCTTGAAATCAGTCTGGAGAAAAGAACAGGTGATAGAGAGAGGGTTGAAAAGCATTCTTGACATGCAAAACAGGCAGGAGTAAGTCTCTTGTGCACATAGCACTTGCTCCACAGCGCAGTGTGGGACCCGGTGGCAGGTTCCTCCCCTACAGGGCTGTCAGATAGAAAGGAAGATGGGCAGAGAGGCCCCTGTTGGAGACCTCCAGGATGGGCTATCAGAAAGGAAAGACCTTGGGCTTTATTTATAAGACCAGATAAAACCTCACTAAGCTCCAAGAAGGCAACTAACTCTACACCCGTTTCACTCCCACCATGAACCCAGGATAGCTCTTCACTTTTGGGGGTGCCTGTGGTCCTGGGAGACCTATCCAGAACCACACAAGGTGCCACTTCCTTTTTCTTGAAGATGAGGCAACATGAAGGCTACATAAGGAGCACATTGTTACTTGGCTGCTTGTGACTCCTTCTCTCATTTCTGGTGTGGACCTGGAAGACCTAAGTGAGGTGCAGGGAGCAGAAAGAGTAGTGCATCCAGTTATCTCTGGGGAAGAGAAGAGTTAGCCTGGCTAAGGGTGGTGGCAAAAGGAAGACACTTCACTTGGGGAGCTCTTGTAAGAGCCTTTCACAGGTTTGCAGGTTGTCACCAGGTGCTCTGGACCTCAGAGGGAGGACACCCCCCAGGGGGGAGGCCACAGACACTGGAGGTCTTCAGCATGTGCCCCCAACCAGCATTCGGAGGACTGTGCAATTGTATGGCCTGTACTACAGGAGGGATGGTCCATGTCCTGACACCCCAATTCCACACTCACCAGGCAACCTTCTGATGCAGTTTCCTGGGCTATTAGATACTGAAGATGGGGTTCTCCATCCAAAAAGGGCTTCTCTTTTCCTACCCCCAGTAAATCTGTGCATCAACATTCTGGCAAATATATATATTCACCTTGTGTAATGTTGGCAAATGTCAACTTGCCCCTCAAGGGCTGAGCAACTCAGCAACTTGCCCCTCAAAGGCTGAGCAACTCAGCACACTGAGAGTATATGGTTTTCACTTCGGCTGGTGGTGACTAAACCACTCTTCACCTTGGAGAAGTCCTGGCAACAAGTAACCAAGGCTCCAGCATAACATCCGGAATTGTTCTTCCCTATGGCTGCCAGGTAGATCTAACACTAATTCGCCACACCTTTGGTAAGTCATTGGCGTCAGTTTCCCCATCTGCCATTCTTGATCCTTTGCAATTATGACAGTGCTTTTCTCCCACCATGGAGAGGGGGAAAGGGAAGGCTGACAGGGAACCCACCTGGGACAGACGGGTGATGGGGATGGAGATTATGAGATCAAATTACCATACAGGTTCACTCAGGGAGCATGGGACGGATCTGTGATGTCTAATTCTCGCTATATCTGGCAATATTTTCTAAAAAGCAAAGCACCTAGGTTATGTTGAAAGAACGCTGGGAGTAAGAACAGAAAATTAAAGAAATCTTTCAAAACACTAATAGTATAAGAATCTTCTATGTCCCCAGTTTGCCATGAAGGTTTGTATTTCTTACTCCTCTGAGCTCCACAAGGCTGTGAGGTGGCCTCATTCCTCCATGTTACAGCCAAAAACACTGAAGCCAGAGGTAGTTAGAGTGGGTTCAGGACAGAGCCTGGCACTGACGAAGACAGGGAGGAGCAGGTGTGCCCAATGGTGGAGCCTCTAGCCTACCCAGAGATGATACTCCACACATGGTTAATAACTCCTAGAGATAAGAGATTAAAAGACATGGCCTTTCTGGGTTAAATATGTTAATATATATTAAAATATAAATATGAAGATAATTTATACCTTACTCTAAATGATAATGATATGAGAACTTCTTACATAAAAAGAATTATAGAAAGAATCAGAAAACAAAATCCAACACTTTGCTGTTTATAAGCTATACAGCAAAGCACATACACAAATTTTAAAAATAAAATGCTGAGCTAAATAAACTCATGCAAATGCAAAGTGAAAAAAGCCAGGGTCTTCAATTATGATATCTGAAAAAGAGAAATTTCAGCTAGAAGCCTTAAGAAAGGCAAGGAGGGTACTAAAAGGCACAATTTTTCAATATATTACTGTTCAATATATATGTTCCAAATATCATGGTACTTACTCAGTGATACCCTGCCTACTTCTCAAAAAGGATTGGAGAGAACTGTACATCTAATATTACAAGGACATACATAAAATAGAAACAAAGTGAAACAGAAATAGGTAGGGTAAGAAACACATCAGACCATGATTTGACCAGGCCAATGAGTGTTCTTAACTATTTTGGGGTCACAGAGCCTTTCCAAAATGTCGTGAATGCTACAGATACCCCACCCCACGCCCAGCCCCAAGCAATTCATTCATGGACATAACCACACAGCTTTGTTTGATCCCTCTACACAACCTCCAAAATAGATCTGCATGCTCATGGACTCCTAGGCAATCTGCAGACCCCAGGTTAAGAACTTGTAAAGTAAGCAACAGAGAAGGTGTGAATTTGAATACAGTAATTTAAAAACTGAGTTCACAAATAGAAGTGATAGAGTAAAAATACATTTCTTGAGAGTACACAAATGCTTTATAAAAATGGATCATATATTCAGGCCCAGAGAAGTTCTATGGACACTTAGAAATGTTGACACCACAGTACAGTAAGATGACAGCAATGACCTATGCATTCATTACGTGGAAATATAAAAAATAACACTTGGGCCAAAAGGAGATTCCTAATAACAAAAAATAGCACATGTCAAAGTGACAGAGGACAGAAAAAGCTCTGAGAAAAAAGTCGTAGACCGAAGTAACTACTTTTACTAGAAACATTAAAAATACAATTAACTGTATCTAAATAATTAATCTTAGAAATGTGAAGTATTAAGTCAAAAAAAAAGAGAAAGAGAGAGAGATGGAATACATACAGTTGGACAAAACAATTCAATTAGTAAACAAAACCAAGAGTTGGAGCTTTACAAGACTCAACGTCTGTCATAAGAAGAAAAAAAGTAAGACAACCAAACAAAAATGACAAGTAAATTCAAGGGCGATTAAAATATTACCAGGATGTTCTATTACACTGTTCAAGAACCTAAATAAAATGAAGGATTTGAAAACACATAAAACAGTGAAGAAATGTGAAAAGAAAGGACTAGGTTCTGCTCACGCTTTGAAAAGTACCTGGTCTTACCATAGTTCTGTGAGGACCCGTCAACTATTCAGAAAGGGGGTCTCATTCCCCACGTTCCATAAATTGTTGAAAGGAGGGAGGAGAGGGTGGGGGGAGGAGGAGGACAAAGTGCATATTCCAAAATGCAAGAACCGCATAAAAACAGTGGAGAGAAGCTGGGAGTGGAGAGAGCATCTGGGCGGGTGGCCAGGAACTCCCTGTGGTTTGTTCAGAAGGGGCAAACCAGGTTGGCTGAAATGGGGGCTTATGTGCAGAAAAGCCCCTGCAGGTTGGTTTTAAGGAGAGTGGTGACATGTGCAAAGAGATGCTTTAAGAAAATCGATTTGGCTGGGGTGTGCAGAGGCACACGGAAAGAGACAGCAAAGGTAGGACCCAGATGACTGCCCAATAAGGAGAGGCTGAGGCCGAGCCCAGGTAAGGCCAAATAGGGGATGGCCGAGGAGGTAGATCTAGGGGAGGGGTCTGCTGCCCCACCCACGCTGAACAGGCGTCTTGATTCTCTCTGCACTCATGGTAAATGACTGAAGACCCTCAGCACAGGCCACCTGCAGGAGACAGCCAGGGGCCACCCAGTCAGGCCAGTCTAGCTAGTGGTACAGCAGGTTCTAGGGGACCTGACCAACTGGCGGTGCTATGTTTCACACACTCCTTCAAGGAGAAGCTGGACGGGAGCAACTGCTGTTCTCCAGGCTGGGACTCCCACTGTGATCCCCTAGCTGGAGACCAGTCCTCTGAAAATTCCTAGCCTGCCAAGTCCCACTTACTAACAACTATGACTTGCTCATTTTTATTCATCAAAACTATACATAACTGCCAAGCCAACCCCTTGATTAGCTGAAATAGCCAGCATTACCACGATGGGGTTATGGGATTCCAGCCATCAACTTTTGGAAAACTTCAAAATAGCTCAGACTGCCTCTGAGGAGCCTGGGGGAAAGTAGCACCAAAGAGATCCCAGTGGCCAAATGAAGGCCTGAGCACCTGGGACACTTACCAACTAGCCAGACACAGCACTGCCTGAGCCCATTCCTGGGGGATGGGAGGCATGGGGACTGAGACAGAACTGCCACCTTCAAGCTCTGCTCATGGCAAGCAGGCCTGACATTTGGGTGATGCTAGGGTTGCACGGATGCCCAGCAGAGGGTTCACACCCTGGCCGGAATGCCCTAATCATCTGGGGAGCTTTAAAAACACACCCCTGTCTGAGCCCCTCCTCTGGGGATGCCGACTGAGTTGGTCTTGGCAGGACACAGGCGATGGTACTTCTGGAACAATACCCAGGGAGAGGACAGCCCGAAGCATGGGACACAGGCCACACAGACCATGCTGCTGCTAGGGGGAGGTTCAGGATGGCATCTGGGAAGGGTCCCTGTCTGGGACAACGCCCAGGGTGCAGGCTGGAGGGAGTGAAGGAAAGCCTAAGCTCTGGTTTAATGGGAGGGCCTGCTGTGAGCCCGGCCACCTGGAAAACAGACAGGGTTGCCTTTCAGATCTCTGAGTGGGACAAGGGTCACACTGGGTCTCCACCCACCTTCAACTGCCAGTTACCAAAGCACTTTCATGGGTGGTTTCATGGTGAACAGGAGCCTTGGACCCTCAGAGGTACGTGGCCAGGTCCCACCATCCGCATCTCACAGATAGGGAAACCGAGCCTTGGAGCCTCCTCAAGGCCACTGGAATAGGAGGGGCAGAACTGGGACCTCTGACTGAATCGCCCTGCTTCCTATGTCCCCCAGCACTGGATGCCAGACCAGACACGGGCCCTGCTGACAACCAAGGCATACCATGGTCTTGGGGGCCCTGGGTCTTATAGAGGGCTTATCACTGGAGGGCACTAATTCCTTGTGCCAGGCTAAGTCCAAGGCAGTGTCAAACATCCTCTGGCCCATGGAATGAAACCTCAACCCTCTTGTGAAAGAGCCACCTGCCAAAGACCAACCTCACTCTAATCCAGAACAGAGATTAAAACACCACACCAGGGACTTGCCACCCTCTCCCTCAACCCCAGAACGAATGCTTCCAGACCCTCCCTTTCTTCTGTAGCCTGTTTCGGTTGTCCCCACCAATGCCCAAGCCAGGTGAAAGATTCCATTTTGCTGCTAATGTATCTACTTTTGGATTCATCTTCCTTCAGCTGATTTGGACTATGAGCAGAGTTCTGTCTTCTAAAAGTGCCAAACTGCAACCTGATGTTAAGAGTTCACCTGACATTCTTGTGTGTTTAACTCAACTTTCTCCCTCTGGCGTTCATTCTTCTGAATTTTGGCAAAGGTGAAGAGACGGCAAAATTCAGTCTCCTGGGCTTGGGAGTCAAACATGAACAATCGAAGGCCAGCTCTCTTTTTTGGGCAGGCCTCCATTTTAGCAGCTTTCCTGTTAGTTTACCCTCCCTTCCACTCCGTAAACCTGCTGAGTGTGGGGCACCCAGCTGGCCAAGAGGGGGCCTTGCTGCTAGTGTGGATGGCCAGGAGCACCTAGGTTGACACATTTCTTTTTGGCCCTGGGATCAGGGGGGTGGGTGGGGTCTCAGAGACAAAGCTATGGGGTGTGGGCTCCATCTGGGAAAGGGTTTCGAGCTTTGGTGTGAGCTCTTCTTTCTAGAGCTTCTCCCCAGCATGGATTTTCTGGTGCCGAATAAGGTGTGAGCTTCCCCTGAAGGACTTGCCGCATTTGTTACACTCATAGGGCTTCTCTCTGGTGTGGGTTTTATAGTGCTCGATCAGGGCTGACCTGTGCCGGAAGGCCTTGCCGCACTCGTTGCACGTGTAGGGTTTCTTCCCTGTGTGGATTCTCTGGTGCTGAATCAGTGCCGAGCTGTGGCAGAAGGCCTTCCCACACTGGCCGCACTCATAGGGCTTCTCCCCGGTGTGGATGCGCTGGTGCTCGATGAGGGATGAGCTCTGGCTGAAGGCCTTACCACACTTATGGCATTTGTAGGGTTTCTCGCCAGTGTGCGTCTTCCGATGCTCAATGAGGTTGGAGCTCTGGCTGAAGGCCTTCCCGCACTCTTCACATTTGTAAGGTTTCTTCCCCGTGTGAATCCGCTGGTGCCGAATCAGGTGGGACCTGTGACAGAAGGCTTTCCCGCAGAGCTCACACTCGTGAGGCTTCTTCAGGGTGTGGATTTTGCGGTGCTGGCTCAGGCCGGAACTCTGGTTGAAGGATTTCCCGCATTCCTTACACTGATAAGGTTTCTCACCCGTGTGAATGCGCTCGTGTTTTCGGAGACTTGAGCTCCGGCTGAAATCTTTCCCACATTCCCTACACTCGTATGGTCTCTTCCCAGTGTGGGTTTTCTGGTGTTGCGTGAGGGCTGAACTCTGGCGAAAGGCTTTTCCGCATTCCCGGCATTCGTAGGGCTTCTCCCCCGTGTGGATTATCTGATGTCTGAGAAGGTGTGAGCTCTGGCTGAAGGCCTTCCCGCACTCACAACACTCGTAGGGCTTCTCCCCGGTGTGAATCACCAGGTGCCGGAGAAGGTGGGAGCTCTGGCTGAAGGCCTTCCCACATTCCCGACACGCGTAGGGTTTTGCTGGCGGCGCAGTTCTGTGAGGTTCGTTAGGTCCTGCGTGCACCCTGCTCACCTGTTCACAGTCACGTCTACTGGGTTCTTCTCCACTGTGGATTATCTGACACATACTAAGGTCTGATTTCTGGAGGAAGGTTTGGCCGAAAAGGTCATCGTCCTGGGGTCTGTGTACCAGGGGGGTACTCTGATGCTGAACAGGGCTTGAGCACAGACTAAAATTGCCCTCATAATCGTCATGTTCCTCGTCCTGCTCCCCAAGAGGGATCTCCTTATAAATAACAGCCATTTGCTCTAAGCCTCTTTCCTGAAGAAAAGGGTCCCCCAGGTCCTCCTCTGGGAAAAGTTCTTGCTGCATCTCTAACCCATCCTCAAACACAAAGGTCTCACCAAGCTTGGCTGCTGGGGGAACCTCCATTGTGAATCTAGTATCACCCCCAATGACTGTATTTCTTAAAAGATGGTCTTCTTAAGGACACGCTTACTGTTCTCGTCACCTGGGAAGAAACCAAGGGACACTGTCAAGTCTGCAAATCTGAAAAGAAACCAAGGGACATTGTCAAGTCTGCAAATCAAGTACCTAGTAAGTGCCTCCTTCCTGTGTCATATTCTATCGTGGACATGACAAAATAAGCAGAAGATACAATTTTGCCCTGGAGATGATCCCCACTGAATTAGCAAACAGTTTGATTTCTCAGAAACAACTACAGGGGTGCCTGAGTGGCTCAGTTGTTGAGCGTCCAACTTCGGCTCAGATCATGATCTCACAGTTTGTGAGTTAGAGCCCCGCATCGGGCTTGCTGCTGTCAGTATAGAGCCCACTTTGGATCCTCTGTCCCTGTCTCTCTCTCTCTCTGCCCCTCCCCCACTCACAATCTCTCTCTCTCTCTCTCTCTCTCTCTCTCTCAAAAAAAAAAATACAAAATTAAAAAAAAACTACAAAAGACAGAATCAAGTGCCACATTGTAGTGCCTAGAATCGAAAGGCTGAGGTTGTTCTGAAAGGTGGACTAGAATAGGAAGTAGAGCCATTGTGGAAAAGGGGCAAGATTCTAGCTACTGGAGGATGTTGGGGGTAGGGGGTTCTGAGGAAGGGCACAGACTTCCCTCCTACACTAGGTTGGCGGCACCCCCTCCAGCTAGGAGCCTAAGCCACAACACTGGGAGTCAGCCTAGACTTCTCCCTCTCTCACCCCATATGTCTAGTCTGTCCATTTCCTGAAGCTTTATTAAGAAGTCTCTGCCTGTCTGTCAGGTCACAGCTCAGGCCTCAATGCAACTCCCCAGGAGTATTTCACTACTGACCACCTACCTCCAGCTTCTACTCCCTCTCTCTGGTAGTTCTCTACACTGACACCAGTGTCAAATCCCCAAACACAGGCCTGATCGTCTGTCTTGGGATCTTATAGCAGCTCAAATCCTTCACAAAGCCCTTCACACCTGGCCCTTCCAGCACCATCTGTAGCCTCTCCTTCCACATACTCCTAGTTGCTGTTTTCTCCTCCTCCTCTTCTTTTTTTTTTTTAAATGTTTATTTATCTTTGAGAGACACAGAGAGAGAAACAGAGCGTGAGCAGGGAGGAACAGAGAGAAAGGGAGACACAGAATCTGAAACAGGCTCCAGGCTCTGAGCTGTCAGCACAGAGCCTGATGCGGGGCTCGAACTCATGAGCTGCGAGAACATGACCTGAGCCGAAGTCAGACACTCAACTGACTGAGCCACCCAGGCTCCTGCTGCTTCCTCCTCCTAACTGATCCTGCTCCCTTCTCACACTGCCACTGGCTCATCTTCCCAGACTCAGTCCAAATGTCTTTACTCACCCTACAACTCTCACAATCTCAGCACATCCCCTGAGTGGCCCATGGAGCTCAGTGCACATGTCTCTCACAACACCCATGGCCGTGGATGGCAAACATCTGCCATCAGGACTCTCGCCACCACTGCCTGAGAGCTCCCTGAGGGCAAGGTACTGTGCTCTTTCATTTTGGAATCGCCAGCGCCCCCAGCACAACAGGACAAGCTCCACACACATTTGTTGAATACATGACTGAATGGAGGGAAAGCCATCTGTTTTTGTGCTAGAACTGATGGTCACACTTTTTGGGGGGAAGGGAGCAAAGAACTCTTTATTTAAATAAATTGTATGGGAGATACCAATAAAGAAAGAAAAACAATGATTCCGATCAACAGGGGTTGTTTCCATAGGGACTGCCCATTCGGCACCCCACATCCCACTATGGTGGCCTCTGAGGGAGCCCCTCAGGATCCCCTTCCGAAATTGCTGTGCAAGCTGAAGGGAATCTCCCCAGGTACCAGGATAATGATAACAGCTCATGTTTACTGAGCATCTACTATGTGCTAGGCACCACTAGATCTTCTACAGGCACATTTGCATTTAACCCTCACCAACTCTATACCCAGGTATTATTAACGGTACACTGAAGCGTGGAGAATGAGCTGCTCAAAAGACATGCCATGCTAAATTAATCAGCATAGTCACGATGGAACTCATTTCTATTTGGAAACTTTTGTTTTGTTTTGTTTTAAATGAATTTCCAGGGGGTAAAAAAGCCCGGTGTAAAAAGAAGCATAGAACTGAAGGATTCTCAAAAATTCTTTGACCACTTAACTCCCCTCCCCCTCCTCTTCAGGAACCATAATCTCCAGTACTTCAGGCTCTCTAAATCCACCTCATCAGGTCAAACAACCCAACAATTTCACCCAGGTTCTCCTCTTTTAGTCCACCCTTCCCTGTCTAGCTTAGACTCTATCGTGGATCTAACAGCTATGGACTCTGACCAGCATCACGTTCCTCACCTCTTTGCCCTGCTGTAACCAGCTGCCAACTACCAACCTCCTCCATCAATTCCTCCTAAGATGTTAAATGTTGCCAAAGAAAATCATACGACTGTGTACTGCACTGAGACAGATTTCAAGTTTCCAGTTTCAGCAGGGTCTTCAGCTGTCGCATCCAATGACCTCCTTATGGCCAATCCCTCTCTTCTCAGACTTCACTTTCCCACCCCTTTTGGCAATGCTCACCAATAGCTCCCTTCTCAAAACCCTTCATTTCAGAAGTTGCAAATTGGCAGCCTGGGGATCCTGCCACAGACGCGTTTTGCTTGGCTCGCAAAGAGTTGAACTTTTCCTTTTTGTTTGACTTAGCTGCCAATACTGAAAACTCAGTAAGTTTCAGTCTTTCTCTTGAAAACCTGGGAGATGTGATAATACAGGTCCACCCCTTCATTAAACCCACCTTGCCTACTACCTGAACACCTCAAGGTTTTGAACCACCCACCCCACTCCCACCCCCTGCTTTATTCCCTTCGTTTCTGAAAGTTTCCCCCCTAGTTTTAATGCTTTCTGGTTATTTTTTTCTTGGGTATCTGTGATTGCAACTCTTCCTCCACCCACCTGTTAAATCCTGGTGTTTCTAAAGTTCCCTCCTTAGGGGTTTTCCATTCCCATTACGGACCACCTATACGCTGACGTTCCCACTGTTTAGAAAGTTGGCAATCCTTTAACTGTCCTCAACAATGTTTTAAATATTTTTGGGCCGAAGATCCAAAGGTCTGGGACCCCATCTTCCCACCTCTCTCAGGGTCTTCTTCGGCTCCTCTTTCATCTGTCACCCTATGCTTCAGGGAGCCCCCAGGGCCTGGGCACTGGGGATACCCTAGGACCGGTCAGGGTTTCCTTGTTGGAGGCCCTCGAGCGGCCGCGGACACGCACACGCCACGCAAGCGGCGACGCTGGAACCCCTACATGCTTCCAGCCGATGGGGGACGCCCACACCCGGGGCCACCGGAGGGGCAGGTGGTCACACTGGCTGACGCGGAGCCACTCACCTGGGTCGGGGCGGGGCCGCTCACCTGGGCCGGGGCGGGGCCGCGGGCGGGCGGGGCGGGGCCGTACCTGAGCTGCTCCAACCCGCGGCCGACCCGGCCTCACTCCGTGGCGGCTGCTGACGCGGAGCCCGCGGCGGCCCGAGCGCCCGGAGCCCCGCCCCCGCCCGCGGGCACTTCCGGGACCGCTCTAGGCCGCGCGGAGGTCCTCGCGTCTCGGTGGTCCCGTCGTGCCTGTAGTCCTCCGCTTAGCCGCTCTGGCTCGGGGCACAAGGTCTGGGAATGGTCCCGGGTCCGTTCTCAAAGCGCTTCCTGGTCGTGGGGGAAACAGCTGGGCAGGCGTTGGCGGGAGTGAAGAAGAGGAAACTGAGACCGGGAGGGGCAGGCCGGCCTAAAGCCACAGGCCGAGGGTCGAGTTCCGGCTGCACTTGCCCTGGGGGTGGGGGCAAGCCAGAGGACACTGGGGCGGCTGGGGTTTTCGGGAGAAGGGAAGGTGTTCCCAAAGCTGTGGAGCCCGTCACCCCGCACAGGCCCAGGGGGCCTGTTTGATTCACCCTCCCTAAGTAGCCTTGGTCTTGATTGCCCAGCCGGTACCAATAGAGACTGAGATATGGAGAAGTGGCCCAGTGAGGACCCAGGAGGCTGGGAGTGTGGGCGGGACTCTCTCTGTTCCCTGGAGACCCCCAACTCCAGTACATCTGAGGGATGAATGACCTCCGGACATAAGGCGCCTGTTGGGGGAACCAGGATGGAAGAGGAGTATGTGCCTGAACCCCACCCGCCCAACCCATACCCAGACGCTCAGCTCCGCTTCTGATAAGAATTGCCCCTCTACCCAGTGCTCCCTGTTGGGCTCAGTTGCTCAGGTAAGGCCTTCCCTGCCTGTGGGAGAGCCTGGAGTGGGGAGAGGGGCATAGCCCCTATCACTGGAGACCAGTGGAACACATGTTCCTGACAGGAGAGATGCTGCCCACCTGTGTTCAGTACCGTCTGACCTGGTCCACAGGTGCCTCTGAGTACCACCCCCCCACACACACACACCCCTGCCTCCCTGCCCGGTCAGGGAGTAGGCAGGAGCTCCCCTCCGCCCTCCAAGCTAACAGCCTGGGCTCCATGAGAACCCAGTCCAGTCACCCCTTGAGTGTTGGACCACAACCTGCCATGCGGAACTAGTAGCAGCAAGGGCTGGTTCCTTTTTCTCTTTCTCCAGTTCCTCAGGTAACAGGAAGCCCAGGCCACCAGGCTGAGTCCCCTGGGGGCCAGTGGAGAGGCTGGGCCCGCCTCAAGGGTCTCAGGTGCTTCCTCTTCTGTAACAATCCCCTGTATCCCTACCCCCACACTCCCAGTCACTCTTTCAGCAGGGATCTCATGGTTCTCAGAATAGTTAATTGTTCACGTTTAATATTACTAACCCATCTTACAGAGGAGGAAAATCAAGATTCAGAGAAAGTTAGGGGCCCAAGGTCAGGGTGCAGATGTGAGAGGCAGTCAAGAGGCGCTCATCCCACAGTCCATTCCTAGGATATGTAACCCACAGAGCAGTAATAATCTGCATCATCCTCAGGCTGCACAGGGCTGATGGTCAGAATGCAGGTGTTGTGGGCGGCGTCCGTGGCTGCTGAGAAGCGGTCAGGGATGTCAGGGGGCCGGTGGTAGTCCTCCTCTGAGCGGTAGTAGAGGAGGTGTCGGGGGGCACTGCCTGCCCGTTGCTGATACCAAGACACGCCGTACTCCCCAATGATGGCATGGCGGGGGCTGAGAATGCAGGAGAGTTGGGCCACTTGACCTGGGAAGACAAGCAGTGCATCCGGCTGGGCCAAGCCTGGTTGAAAGACAGAGAGAGAGAGAGAGACACCCATGGGCCCAGGCCTGACATGGGCTCCTTTTTTTCCTGCCCCAACCTTGTGAAGGCTCCACGGAGACTGACTCCCAAAAGGCCCATAGCCCAGTGCCATGGATTCGAGGTTGGATGGGGCACAGAGTTGGTGACTGTTAAATCCTCATTGGTGGTATGTTCCCAAGGATCTGTGTTCAGTTGAGCGCCTAGAGTTCAGAGGGTGGGACTGGTGGCCTCTGGGTCCTTCTGCTGCCCACCCCCATTCCTTGCCCTGCAGACCCCTACCCCTCAGTCACACTGGCTCTTCCAAACCCTGGCTATGGATTAACCACCACCAGGAAGGCTCCTGGGCTGTCCCACCCATCAACTCAACCTCAGACAACTGGCTGCTGGGAATCTTCTCAAGGATAGGTTGTCCCTGAGGCTCTGTAGGGTAGCTTCCCCTGTGAAAAACTAAAAAGACCCCAAAGAATCCGAATCCAAAGGGATCCTAACAATCTCGTCATTCACAAATGGGGAAACTGAGGCCCATACAGATATGTGACTTGCCCCAGGTCTAGGGCAGAGCCATCTATAGCCAGTTCTCCCCTCCACCTTAATGCCTTTTCTAGAACCCTCCCACTGCCCACATTGACTTGTTTCCTTGCAGGGGCCTTCTGGAGCCAGTTCCACCCCACCCCACCCCAGGTGAGCTAGGCCTAGGGAGAGCTCACCTGACAGGAGGGCCCCAGTCAGAAGAAGGGCCAGATGCCAGCAGGCCATGGCCAGAGGCAAGGAGGCAGACAGGAGTTGTTCTGTTGGGAGTGTTCCAGGTGCTTCAGAGCACAGGCAGGGGAAGCCCCTGGACCATGACAAGGCATGCAAATCAGCCCATTAACTGGGGGTGGGGACTTGGGGGTATAGTAGCTGGAGCCCAACAGCTGGCCCTATCTTCCCAGATGTCTTTGGGGTCCTGGCCCACAGGGACTTCCGAGGAGCCTGGAAATCTACACATATGCCCGTTTGTGTGTTATAGCAGGTAGATCCTTTTTTATTGAGGTGTAACTCACATGAGGTAAAGTTCACAGATTTTAAGTGTATGGCTTGATGACTATACCATTCTCCTGTTATTAGACATTTGGGTGCTTTCCAGTCTTTAGCTATTACAACTAAAACCGCTGTGAACATCCCTGTCAATGTGTTTGGTGCACCTGTGCTCTCATTTCTTCTGGTAGACACCTGGGGCTGGAGTTGCCTGGTGATAGGGAACATGTACATTTCGCTTTAGTAGATTACATAAGTGTTCCCAACATGGTTGTACCAATCTGCACTGCCACCAGCAGGTAGGAGAGTTCCAGGGACATCCTTGCCAGCACTTGACATGGTCAATCCCTTTAATTTGCCAGACAGAGGGGAGCTGACTTCCCAAATTGGTATTCAAACTTGAATCTCAGAACCTCCTCATCTTCATGAATTCAGGCAAGTTCCTTGCCCTCTCTGTGGCTCAGTTTCCTCATTAGGAAAATGAAGATGAGTATAGTGCGAGCCCAAAGGTTGGGAAGAAGCAGACGGGATTTATTTGCTCAGTGCCGGGGACGGTGTGTCTATTAATCATGCCTTGCATTTTCTGTGTTCTGATGCTTTGACATTTGGGGCCTTGCTGACCTTGGAGGGACTCACTGACCCTCTCAGAGCTAGCCAGTTCCTGAAATAATGCAGGCACTTATCAGATGCAAACCAATCCAGAGCCCACACCCGGAACCACCTCCTCTATGGCTCTCATACCGTGGGGCAATATCATCCTGCCTTAGTCACCCAGGGCCAGGTACCTGACATCCAGGGAAAGTCCCTATGCCCCAGAGCCCTGAAATTATTCAAACTAGCCAATCTGGAGCCTGCTTACCCTTCCTCCTCTGTTCTTAGCCTCAGAAACCACCAGTAAAGACTTCCCCTCTCCCTCTGCCTGCTGACTTACTGGGTGTTTCCCCATGTGTTCCCCTCTGGTGCGGCATGCCCCCTCCTTTAGAGATCTGCAGGGAACAAACTATCTTCTCAATGGCAACCTCCTGGTCTGCTGGCCTTGCCATACCTAAATAATAAAAGTAATTAGAACAGTGCACTCTTATTAACTCAAAGACTAGAGAGTTCCCTTGGGAGAACTTTACCTCCAATGGGCCCCATCCCATTCCTAACAACTCCTCAGGGCATCTCTAAGACACTCAACATCTGATTCCTCCTTGGTCGCACTGAAGATGAACTCTTGGGACAACCATGATGGTTGTTGGAATTGAGGCTCCCGGGCTCGGAGTGGCCATTCTTCTGGAATCTGGTTGCAGCCACTCCTGAGCTGTGTTCTGCAGGACACAAGTCCCAGAGATAGTGCTGTCCCGAGAAGAAAGTGTCCTGTGTTTAAATAGTTTCGGGGGAAACACTACCTGTTTCTACAGTACTGAATGTGTACTTTGTGCATGCTGAGACCAAGGTAATATTTTTTTTGTTTTAATTTTTTTTTAACGTTTTTATTTATTTTTGAGACAGGCAGAGACAGAGCATGAACAGGGAGGGTCAGAGAGAGGGAGACACAGAATCTGAAACAGGCTCCAGGCTCTGAGCTGTCAGCACAGAGCCTGACGCGGGTCTCGAACTCACGGACCGCAAGATCATGACCTGAGCCGAAGTTGGCCGCCTAACCGACTGAGCCACCCAGGCGCCCCTCAAGGTAATATGTTTTAAAGGGTGCCTGGCTGGCTCAGTTGGTAGAACATGCAACTCTTGACCTCAGGGTTGTGACTTCAAGCCCTGCATTGGACGTGGAGCCTACTAAATAAACAAAGTGTTACCACATTTAATCCTCACAAGGACTTTGCTGAGTCATGTTCTTAACCCCCTTTCTACAGGTGGAAGCACTGAGCTGAGTGCTGAAACAGAGGCAGAGTGTGGTGCTGGGGGAGCCGCATGGAGGATCCAGTCCTCCTCTTGCCTCAGTGGCCCAGAGGGCAGGACAAACAGCCTAATTACTGTGGGGGAAGGGGGGAGAAGGCATTTCTAAAACCTTGGGGAAAAGGGAGCTGGCACAGGATGGGAGCCTGCTCCAGACACCTACCTGGCATCCTGGCTGAAGGGGTCTGGTAGAGGCTCATGGAGAAGGGGCAGGAGACAGAAACGAAGAGGTAGAGACAGAGGGAAAGGCGCTAGGGGGAAGAAGGAAAGAAGATGATAGAGAAAATGAGAGAAAAAGTTAAAGGATGGGCACGGATTGGCGCAGAAACACAAAAACCTACCTGCACAAAAATGTCTGTACTGGCTTTAATCCTAATGGCAAAAAACTGGAAACAATCCAAACAATAGGTGAGTGGATCAACAAACTGTGGCACATCTAGACAATGGGACCTTTCTCAGCAATAAGAAGGAATGAGCCATTGATACACACAACAACCTGAGTGAATCTCGTGCTAAGTGAAAGAAGCCAGACTCAAAAGGCTCCATGCTCTATGATTTGTTGTATACAATTCTGGAAAAGGCAGGGGCGGAACACAGAGCAGTGGCTGCCAGGGGCCGGCATTGACTACAACGGGGCATAAAGGAATTTTGGGGGTGAGGGAAATGATCTGCCTCCCCAGTGTGGTGGTGGCTCTATGCGATTTGTCAGATTTTTGTCACTTTAAGTGAATTTTACTGTAAATCATATCTCAATAAACTTGATGGAACAAGGAGAGAAGGAAAGAGAGAGGAGGCTGAAGGTGTGGAGGAAAGCAGAGAGGGAAAGGAGAGCAAAGACAGCACAGGGAAGAGGGCCTTGAGAAGGTAGGGGAGAGCAAGGTTGGTGAGGATGCCAGGCTTTGGCCATGGCCGCAGCTCATAGTTGGGAGTTTTCCCAGGGACAGGGTCCTCTCCCACTTTCAGCCTGCGAGCTCTGTCTGTACTGGTGGGGAGATGTGGTCTTGGGCCATCCGTGGACTACAAGGCTTGAGCCCGCACTCTAGCCCTGCCTTAGGGAGTGCCCATACTCCAGCCCCAGATCCTGTTACCAGGATACTGTGGGGAAGGCATTTGCTGCCTAGACGACTTGGCAGCTCCCACTGCCATGGAGACCAGATTGGAAGCTGGGAGGGCCTCAGTCTGCTTTCCCGCTGCTCTGACCCAGAAAGCTGCTCTGACCCAGCAAGCAGGAGGAAGAGGAGGCCAGGCGTCCTGAACTAGCTGCAGGGACCCCTCTAGGCTGGTGGAGCCCAGCTCCAACGGTGGCCAAGCAAGAACCTAAGCCTGGATCCACCCACCCATTCCCAAACACGTATGCACGTTTCCTGGCAGGGCCCCACCCAGAATAGATCTCAGCCCCAGATCCTTCCTTAGTCAGGAAGTTGGAGGTTAGGGGATCGAAGCCCACACATCTGTCTACTCTCCCCTGCAGAGGCATGTTTATCACAGTGATGTTTGGAGGTAAGCGGGATCCCCTGTCCTGAGACAGGTAGGGGGAGAGTACATTCAGAGGCTTGCTTTCCTCCGCCCTAGGGGAGGGTGGGGAGGCAGTGTGAGGAAGGGGGGTGCACTTGGGTAAGGGGATGGGGGGTTTAGGGAAACAGCTCTATGAGAAGACAGAGCAAATGCTTGGAGTCCCTTGAGGGGAAACACTGGTGACTGGGTTGTGGGAAATTCCAGTGGGCTCCTCTAGGAGAACACCCACCACACCACCACAGGGCATGTTGTTAAATTACACAGTCTCTAATTCAGTCAGTTGTCTTCAAGCTTCAGGGCACATTAGGCACCTAAAGCTCTAGCCACACTTAAAGATTTCCGGACTTCTGGTGGCAGGTGGGGCTGGGGTAGGAGAATGGGGGGGTCTGGTGCTGGAGAGAAGTCCTGTGTAGAGGCGGTGCTGGAGTGGGAGGGGGGAACCCAATGCAGGAGGCATGAGCTATGTGCCCTGGTCACTGACATCTCAGAAGATGGGTGGAGGAGGGTACAGTCTTAATCTTGGAGACCTGTTCCCTCCTCAGGTTACAGAAGAGATGAAAGTGAGACAGATGGTCCCAGACTGGGAGAAGCAGAGGGTCCCATTCACTCACCTCTGCCCTGTCCCTACAGCTGGCTGCTGGGAGCTGGTGAACACTTGGTGCAGCCTGGTGACACTCACTGCCCACTTGAGGCAGAGGGGGCAGGTGCCCCCAGATGGTGAGAGGGCATGGAGGGGTGCTGGGGAGGAGGGGCCAAGGGTCCCCAGGCAGAGGTACCAGCCCCTGCCTTGCCTTCCTCCCTGCCCTCCCAGCGACCATTGCCCTCCTGGCTGAGGATGGGCACCTGGTGAGCCTGGATGAGGGGGCTTCCCAGGCCCCTTCCATGGGCAGCCCCCTGCTGCAGGAGCGTGGGACCTATGTCCTTGTGCAGATCATCAGTAAGTGGGGCCCAAGATTTCCCCTTGGAGTTATGTTGGGATGTGAGAGGGGGACAGCAGTCCGAGACCACCCAAGGCCCAGGCCAGCCCCCCACTTTGGCCAGGACCTAGCCTTGACCCTTCCCATCCAATGCCTTGTTGACCCCAGCCAGGGCCAGCAAATAAGTCGAGTGAGAGGTGAAGGTGGGAACCACCAGGCCAGTCAGGAATCGGTCTTACTCCCTCCACAGAGGGGGAGGATGGGGCACCCACCCGCTACGAGTCCTTACTGGAGAACCTGGATGACCAGTGTCCAGAGCTCGCAGGTGAGTCTCACGCTACAGCCCCAGGGGGAGGGTGCGCCTTCTCCCCAGCTCCCATAGGTAGGGCTTCTTGGGCCTTCCAGAGGAGCTTCGCTGCCTGTCAGGCCTACAACCCACAAGTGATGGCCGGAGGAGGCGCACGAGCACTCGGCGTGACCACCAGGAGCAAGGCCCCCTTTCAAAGCCACGAAGGAAGGGCTCCCTGCCATCCAGGACCCGTTAGCTGGGGCCAGGAGCCAGGTAAGGAGGAGACATAGACACCTGGAGGAATGGTCACACCCAGAAGTCCCAGGGAACAGACTTATGTGTGCTGAGAGGTAGACCCCAAACCCCCCTCCCCCAGAAAACCCACACGCAGAAGTACATACAAGCTAGAACACAGTGCACCAAGAGACATTCCCACCACTCCACTGGGATATAAACGCCCAAGGGCAGGAACATCCTCAGTGCCCCCAGATATATCGAATAGGGCCTGGCACACAGTAGGTGCTCAACACAGAGCTGGTGAACTCAAGGAAGGCAGTAGCACAGAGCACATGATAGTGAGGTCTGCCCTGGGATCGAAGGGCCTGCTTCTCTGTTTCAGCAGGCCCTGTGACCTGGCACATCACAGCCAAGTGGCTGAGCTGGACTCAGATCCAAGGGGGTTGGCCATGACCTCTGCCATGTGTGATCAGGCCCAAACAGATAGCAGCCCAGTGGCATTCTTCTTGCAGAATCTGGAATTACTGAGAAGCTGCCATCAGCAAGAGGGGCAAGGTCACAGACCGGACGTGAGGCCACCAAGGGGGGGCCCCTAAGACGTGGGTGCAGAGAAGGGGATCCAAAGGTGTGGGGGCAAGCAACCCTGACAGGGGGAGACAACAGGTTTATCCAGGGATTCCAGCACCTAGAGTCAGGTGCCCTTGGGGTCCCTGCTAACGACTCATCCCTATTTGGATTGTCAAGGTCATCAAATTACAACAGGGCTCCTCCCCCTCCCACACCCAGGATGCTGGCATAAAGTGAAACATTCCACCCCTCCGTTGGACATCCATCCATGCCCCCTGACCCCACCCCAGCAGATAAACTAAATGAGAGGGCACACAGCAGGCTATGGTCTAAAATAAACTCTTTTAATTGCACATTTGCGTCTCCGGTCATCTGCGGGGTGAGAAACCCCCTCCTCACTTCCAACCCCAGCTACATGGGTACAATCTGACATAGTGGTCTGGCTGTTGGTGAAGGGGTGAAGGTGGGTGCAGGGTTGGCTCATGGATCTGCACCGGTCTACACCAGTCTCTTCAGGGCAGCGAGCTCAGACCTGTGGAGGGAGGGGTGGCACAGGCTAAGGGTCAGCCTGCAGGTTCAGGAAGAGGGACTGCCCCTCCCAATCCTGCCCCAGTCAGGAGCTGCTCACCGTGGTTGTACTTGCACTGCTTCAGGGCCTCACTGAAGCCCTCACACAGGGACAGGTCACTCTGAGTGGTGGAGCAGTCCAGGAACTGCTTGATCTCGTAGGCGCAGGGCCCCATCTGCAGGGGCTGGGGGCCAGTGCGGATGGGGGCCTAGGGTATGGCACAGGAGGCAGCAATGTCAGCTCCAGGTTGCCACCCAGAAGTGGGTTCCAAAGCTGGGGGCTGCCTGACCCTCCCCACACCCCCAGCCCAGGTGCCCCTGGGATCCCTGGCAGCCTACCCTGTCTACACTCAGCTGTTCCCTCTGTGAAACAGAAGGAGCCCACAGCCCTGTCAAACCCGCTCAGCCGATGCTAGTGCTGGTATAGACGGCATTTCCCAATTGCCTCATAATGGGCTCACTGGGCATGTAGGGCCTGAGAGGTGGGAGAAGGCTCTGGAAAAGCATGGCGTTGTGCTTGTACTCTTGGAGTATAAGCCCCACCTGCACAAGTACCAGTAGCTTCCAGCCTCAGCCATACTGATCTTCATGACCCCTGACGCTGCCACTAAGCCGCATGTGGCTCAGGACTGGTGGGGCACCCAGTAGGGGATAAGCCAATAGGAAACAGGCCCAGAGTCGCTGGCTACCCCTTGCCCTTGGGATGCAAGGTCTACAGGGCAGAACCTGGGAACAGGGAGAGCAGGGACTCAGAACTTCAACATCCCCCCCCCTCCACTAGGTTGGGTTACCTTGGGCCAGTCTCTGAACCGCTAAGGACTTTGGCTTTTCCATTTTTAAAGTGCTGGTGTATCCCTGGGAGTCTAGGGACCTTGGCCTCAGGGAAGGGACTAGGAGAGCCTGCCTGTGAGTGACAGGAGGCCAACAGCAGAGGAATAAGACCCTTCTTGGGAAAAGTCCTGGGCCTGAGGCAGCTCTGAACACGCCACAGCACTCCTTCATGGACATTCCAGCAGCTCCTTACTATGTGGCCTTGAGAGAAGCGGGCCTCAGTTTCTCCTGAGCCCGCAGCTCACCTGCTGAGTGGCAGGCTGGGCAGGCTCTGAGCTCCCTCCGCTGAAGGCTCCGGTCAGGGCGCTACCCACGACGTGTCCCACAGCCGAGCCCACAGCCACGCCAGCGGCAGTGGACGCCATTTGCGCCATCAGGCCGGGCTGGCCTGACTGGGTGGGGGCCGGTGCAGCAGCAGACGGCGGCGGGTGCGCTGGCGGGTGAACTGAGGGCGCGGCGGTGCGGCTGCGTGTGGGGGGAGACGTAGAGTCAATCCCAGCCGGACCCCGGAACTGGGACCCCAAGGGCCTTCGACTCCCGGGCACGAACCCTCCCCTCCTCCCCCCAGAGGGTGGGCGACCACAGTCTTAGACACGTGGTTGCAGCACCCCGCCCCTCCCCCCACCAAGATGGCGTAGCAGTCGCCAAGGTCACACTATTACGCCCTGGTGGGGGAGTGCCCCCGCTTTCCTAGCCCTCTCCCCACCCGGCCCCTGTCCTGCTCACACCTGGCTGGCCGGGCGGCCGCGCTGCGGCTTCCCCGGGGCATGGTGATGACGGTGGGACTCGGCCAAGCGCAGTCAGAGACGACAGTGGCAGCGGTTCTGTCTCGGGACGAATGTGACGCCGCTAAACTCAGCTGGCGCCAGGGGGCGGGGCCTAGGGGACACGCCCCCAAAGGGAGTAGCCAGGCCTGGGGCCTCTCTCACCTTCGCGCGGGTCTCCGAGACCTGTCCCTTCAAGCATCACCTCGTTTCAGCGTCCTTCTTAGCTGGAAATGTTACCCTGCTTCCTCCTTGCGCCTGGCCCGAGCTGTGTGGGCCCTGGGGACACGGACCAACGCTGCAAAGTGACAAGGGCTTACGCCGGGGCGACGGGCAAAGTCCCGTCAGAAACTATCGCGGAGCGCTGGGAGTGGAGTTGGTTCGTGTTCGAGCGCCAGGGGAGAACTTGACAGGGGGGCGACCGGTTGAAACCAGCAAGGTGGGGGGCACGGGGCGCCAGGCCAGGCTCTGGTCCCCCTCCTACGGACTGGGTTTACTGACTACGACTTGATGTCAGGGTCGCGGGGAAGAAATTCCCGAAGGAAAGCCCAGCGCGACCCATCCCCAGAACCTCCGCCAGGGGGCGTCCGGAGCCCTTCTTCGACTCCATCCTGCCCTAAATGAGCCACAACCCTGGCCAGTCTTGGGCAGCACCATCTTGGGGTGGGATGAAACCCCCCATGCGGCCAAGCACCCTGCCTGACACCCTACCCTGCATCACGGATGCAGCGCTGGACACTGACAGTGTTTAGCGACATACTAGCAGCATGCCCATTCCAAAGGCCCTCTGGGTGCCCAGAGGCGTTGGCCGCGGATTTGAATACTGTGGCCTCGCGATTCTACCACCTTGGTTCCAGGCCAAGGGAAGGGCCGAGGCGCGGATTTAGGACGCTTCCCAGCCCTTCAGGAGCTTGAGGTTTATAGGTTTTTTTTCTGAGTGATTTTGCAGTAATCACATATGACCCTTGGGCGGGAAGGAGCTCTAATTTCTTTACCCTCCCCTATCACTGTCCCGTGTGCCAGTGGGGGGCCCTGTAGCACCGGGATTGTAGGGAAGATGAAATCACCCCAAGTAAAAGTGAGTCACTTTAAAGGAACAGATTGCTCACACTCCAGGTAGTAAAGATAGCTGATGCCTTGTTTCTCCTCTCCTGGCCCTCTAGGAGTCTCTGTGGAGCCCTCCTGGAGAGGCCAGAGGGCTCCCTGGACCCGAACCTGGAGGGAGGGGTTGAGTCAGCCTGATCGCCCTCTTCTCCCTGTTGGCCTCCTTCCCTTCTTACGCCCTGGCTGGGTGCCCACAGCCTCACCTTGCAGCCTCTCAGGACCCTGCCTGATAGGATGGGAGCCACTGCTTGGGTTTTGGCTCTGCGGGGTTGCCCATGATGGAGCAGATTGCCTTCCTGAAGTGGTGAGGCACCTGGTTACAAGTGGAGGATCCCTTCCAGCATATGGACATCACCCTCTCCTTTGATTTTCACCTCCTCTCTCTCAGGTCTCAGAAACCTGGCCCCTAGGGCCCTTGTGGAGTGTGTTAGTCTCTTGAGCCACAAGTGTCCCCACTCAGAGACTGGCTCCCTGCCTGCCTCAGTCTACCGATAGCATCCTCCTTCCTGACCCCTCCACTTGCCTGCTGGTATGGGAAAGCCTTATCTTGGGCCCTCAGTTTTCCCATTTATAAATTGTCTACATGTTCTAAGCTGGGGACTGGCTAGCCACCTCCTTATGCCTCAGTTTCCCCTGAGACACATCCCTTGTTTCACAGGGGCTGCTATGCCATCTTCCAGACCTATCAGCTAAGGCTCTAAGGAGAACTTGCCCTGGGAACAACCACCTGTCATAGGCTAGCAGTAGGTCAGAGGTTAGGCCACGAGGGAGATCAGCTAGGAAAACCCTTCCAAAGGTGGGGTAGGGACCAGGAGGAGTCAAATTCGGCTCCTGTCAGACTCCCCACAGCACAGCAGGGAAAGTGAGGCCTGGAGTAGCACCAGCTGGCCTGGGCGCCCAACACCAGGCCTCTTAGACCTCAGGCTCTCCCGATCCTAGGAAGGACTGGGTCTCCGAGCCTCCAGCCCTAGCGGGACCAGCCCTTCCCCTCCACCTCCCCCACCTTGGCCGCGGCCTCCGCGGGGAGAGTTTAGAACAAAAGGCGTGTGGGGCGGGGCCGGGGCGGGGCGAAGGCTATAAGGGGCGGTGGCCCGGCGCGGCCCAGCAGGCTCAGCAGCCCCGGGGCGGATGGCTCGGGCCGCCCGGCTCCGTGGCGCGGCCCCGCGCGCTCTCCTGCTCCCGCTGCTGCTGTTGTTGCTCCCGCCGCCGCAGCTGCTGGCCCGGGCCCCGCGGCCCCTGGTGAGTGCCTGGAGCTGGTCGGCCGCTCCTCGCCGAGGGGGTGCCGGGCACGCGGGCTGGGCCCAATGACCGAGCTGGACCCGGACCCACGGGGGCGCCCGGGTGGCCTGGAGCGGCACGTTACCCGAAACGCTTTCTGGGTCCCTATGGACGTGAAAGATAGTGAATTTCCCGTCCCTGGAGGTGTGCAAGTGGAGCCTGCGCCGGGATTGCTCAGGCTGGTGAGGCGGGACTCTGCGCTAGACGCACGCCCCCTCCCAGCGTGGGGACCTGCTCCTCGGCTCCCCAGCTGCAGAAGCTGGGTTGTTTCCTGGACCAGGTAGCAGAGGGAGTGGTTACAGGGCCTCCTATTCTTCGCGCGGACAAAGCCTCAGGCTGGTGTCAGCCTCCTGGTGTGTGGCCTCGGTGAGCACACCTCCAGGGGTGCAGTGAGCTGGAGGATTAAAGAAGAGCTGGGAGGACAGCACTGCCCTGGGGCAAATGGGGTCTGAGCCCAGAAGAGGTGGCTCCAACTGGGCACCTACAAGTGGCAAGTTTGGGAGGTGTGAAGCCAGGACAGCACGAGTGTGAGAGCTGTGGTGTGTGTGTGTGTGTGTGCGCACACACGCGTGTGTTTATGACAGAGAAAGAAAGAACCGAAAGTGGGCGGCTGAGACCCTCAGAAAGGAAGGGGCTGGGAAGAGAAAGGGAAGAGAGAAGATGGTCCATGTGAGAAGGCAGCAGAGTGAGTAGAGGAAGGACAATCGTGGGGTGTTGTGTGACAGCCTGTGTGTGCCCAGTACCCTCCCCTCCAGCTGGGGCCTTGAGGGACCAATCACAAGGGTGGCCAGGCAAAACCTGGGCAGCTGCAAGCCCACAAGCCCCCTGGATCTCAGCTGAAGCATACACACCACCCAGGTAGGGATGGGAGCATTAGGAGGTGTGCCAGGCAGGAGTCGTGAGACCATCTGGAGGAGGGAGATCTGACCAGCCTGGGCCCCTCTCTCCAGTCACACCAGCTCTACCCTGGCCAGCTTGCCCCATCCTGGCTATGGGAGCAAAAGAGGACAGGATGGGTAGGTTAGGGAAAGGAGGTACCTCAGTCCCAAGGCTCTGCCTCTTCCCCAACTCTTCTCACTCCCTTTGAACTTGGGAGAGTCAGAAATCACCCTGGGTAGCCAGTTGACCTCACTGGTTCAGGAATTAGAGAGATCTGGGCTTAAACCTGGTGCCCTAGGTGAGCCCTCTTGTGTCATAGGATCCCACCCCTCAGTCTTGGCGGGTGGGTGGGGGATAACAGGGCACTGAGGATTAAATGAGGTAATGGGAGGAGAGGGCACAACCAGTCATTCTGGAGACACAATGTCACCTCTGACTGCCACTTTGACGCTTGTGCAGCGTCAGTTGGGGCTGGGTTTGAGCTGGGCTGTTGTCTGTCACTCTGCAGATATGCAGGGAGCATTTGGGGTCGCCTTCAACGTGTTTATCCCCAGGCTGCCATCACAGGGGCCAGGAAAGCTCTGTAAATATTTATCCATCCCAGTTCACAGCTTTCAGGGTTGATGAAAGCCCTGCAGTCCTGTAGGACAGAGGCTGCATTTGTTCCTGGAGCCAGCAGGGACCGGGGTGGGGAGAAGATTAGGTTCAATGTGGGGCAGTTGGTGGACCTGCCTATTGCCTGGCTGCACAACTTGGGCAGGTTGCTTGACTTCTCTGAGCCTCAGAGGGGCATGGTGCTGCATAGAATGGTGTAGTGATGCTCCCCATTCTTTCTCACAGCCTAACAAAGTGCCCTCCCATCAGGGTTGCCTCCTACCAACAGAGGAAGGCAGAGCCGTCTTTATTAATTATCCCCGTTGGACCAATAGCAAACTGAGGCTCAGAGAGGGGCAAAACTAACCTGGCCTTACCCAGCAGTTTCCTGGCTTGGGGTCCTTTATCTCCCCTCTACGGGGTGCCTCCCGTTTTCTGGATTGGAAGTTGACCCAGGCACTGACCCCAAGCCTCTAGCTCAGCCAGGAGACTGAGTCAGCTGAGAAGTTCCTTGTACGTTTGAGGCTGTGATATGGTGCCCCGCAAGAGGAAGGCAGGGTGAGTGAGCTCAGTGCCCACCACAGGGCAGGCCAAGGAAGGCTCCTGGCCTAGGAGGAGGAGGAAGAGAGAAGGCATCGAAAAAAGAAACACTTCTCAGGAACGTGGGTTTTGGAGACAGGCCAATAGCTGAGGAGGTAGGGGGAGGGGGGCCTTGTGGGTGGAAGAAGCATGGGCCCCAGGTCTAGGTCCAGCTCTCTTCTGACTTACTGTGTGACCCTGGGCAAAGTCCTTGACCTCTCTGGGCTCTCTTTCTTCCTCTGAGAAATGTGGTGGTGTCTGCTACCCAACCCTCCCATAGATGAGACCAGGCATGGTCTGTGCCCACCACCCCACCTCACAGAATCCCAGCAGCCTTGGGAGAACCAAGCACACCGGTCTTAGGGATCTGAAAGGGGCTCTGGGCCAGGACTTTCAGTTAGGGTGTCTGACCCCAGGCCAGAAAAGGCTCATAAAGATGAAGTGTAGGATATCAGCAGGGCAGGGAGTAGTAATGGGGAAACTGAGGCCAAGAGCCGTTAAATGATGGCTCCAGAAAACAATTACTGGAAAGTACCACTGGCTGGAGACCTTGATTCTAGGGCCTCCTGCTCACTCACTCTCCAAGACCAGTGAATGTGACATGGACAGTGAGCATGAGCCTCTGGCTTTCTGAGAGACCCTGCACAAGTCAGTCTTCTCTGGGCCTGCAAGCTACCTTTGCTAGCTGCAATTCCTGTTTATGATGTAGTCTGGGAACTTTGGGGGAGCAGGACACCAGGTGGGTGGTGGGAGCTGTAGCATGTGTGGTGAGAGCAGATTTCCAGGTGTGGGAGGGGAGGGCCCACAGGGGCAAGGGGGTGGGCCAGGCAAGGGGCTCTTCTCTGTGCCAGATGCTGCAGTGGGCACCAGAGAGGGAGGTTATTCAGCCCGCTGCTGTAGTACCTTCCCCCTTTGACAGAGAAGTCAAAGCTAAAAGAGGGCAGGGACTTGGCCAGGGTCACTCTACCCAGGGTGAGCATGGCCTAGAACTGGCCCTTCTGAATCTCAGACTGTGACTCTTGTTGTTGGACTGAGAGTGCCATGATCCAGCGGTCTGGGCAAGGACCTGTCATGCCTCATGGGGGCAGGAGAGGAAGGTATGGTGTGTGTCCATTACCTACCCTCCCTCCATGGCTGGCTGGTCCAGGCCTCACTGCAGGGCAGAGGAGATAAGGGATTTCTGCTTACAGGCGTAAATAGAGCTGGTCAGCTGGGCTCTGGGCTACTTGGGGCTCCCAGGGGACAACCCAGTCTTACCCTTTCCAGGATTGGGGGAAGGAATCTGTTTATCTAGGAAGTCAAGGGGGCAGTGTAGGGAGGAGAAAGGGCAGGCTCTCATGGCTAGGCACACAGACCTGGGGTCTATATCCTCAATGGGAGACCTCACATATATATCATCCCCACCTTATTGGGGGTGTGGGGGTGGAGGTTCAAAGAGCTGACAGAGTGCCCAGGAAAGTAGCAGGTGCTTAATAATTTTCAATTCCTTCTCTTCTGTCATCAAAGTGAGGGCAGCCTGGATCCCTCCTCCAGGGGAAGGGTGGCTCCAGCCTGAAGAGCACAGCAGAGGTAGCAGGTAGGGAGTGGGTTGTGAGCACAGACAGCCTACCACCAGCCAGCTGTTACCTGGGCTAGTTGCTTAACTTCTCTGGGTTCTGTTTTCTCATCTGATAAATGGGGGATAATGACAGTAGAGTTAGTGAGAGGTCCCATCAGGGGCTAAGAGCTTGTCTGTGGAACTGTTGGTAGGGTCCTGGATACAGGTGAACTGCAAGAGTGAAAAGTACTTAACTAGCAGTAAGTCCAATATCAACAGGAACCCACAACCCAGTGAGGCTGGGCTCTGCCAGGTAACTAACCATTCAATAAGCAAGTTCTGAAATTAGAAAGCTGGTCCAGGGTTTTTTCTCATATCTCAGGTAGCTGTGCCCCTGGGTGTTCAGAAGACCCCTTTCTAGTGGGGTGTTTTTAGGGTTGAGTCTGGGTGACTCTGAGAGGTTGAGTTATTAGTGGCCCTGGAATTGAGAGACTAGGGGCACTGGGACAAGGATCAGAGCCCTGGGACGCCTACCGCCTGGGAGAGCTGCCAGAGGCTAAGGGCGAGGGTGGGGCCTGGGTGACCTGGCTCCCACCCCAAATATGGCTGTGGGGGAGGCCCCAACCACCCAGACCAGTCAGCCCCAGACCAAGCAGGCACTTAGTCTCTAGCCAATGGTACAGCTCCATGCCTCTCCAGCTTTGCAAAGTATCCCGAAACAGGTTACCTTCTGATTCCTGCCTGGACACCAGATTCCTCACCTGGCTCTGCCATGCCTTTGCTGCGTGATCTTGAAGGGTCTCCCTACCTCTCTGAGCTTGTGCTTTTTTCAAGTGTGAAAACTGTAACCTCTGCCCTGGATGTTGCAGGGGGTGGGAGCTCTGTGTTAGAATCCCCATCTGCGGTGCTGGGGCTCCAGTCTGGCAGGGCTGGGTGGGGCTGGGCATCTGGGAATTGTCTGTCTCCCCCTGCCCAAGCATGGCCCAGCACTGGGGAGGTATCATCCCCATTTGTCAGGTGAGCAAACCAAGGCTGTGCCACAGGGCTGCAAACCCACACTGGGGTGTGGCAGTGTTGGGGGCCCTGGGCAGGAGCCTGCTTAGGTAATTGGAGAGGGTAGAGTTGGGGGGTGGGGTGGAGGAAGGAAGAAAAGGAGGCAAAAAAGCTTTGCTGGGGTGGGAGGGGTGGGGACCAGTAGGGGGAGCAGGAGGAGCTTGCTTGGCCTTTCCTTGAAAGCTTTGTGGGATCCATTCCTGGGTGTGTGTGGAGTCAGGGGCTGCATCCCCACCCAGACCTTACTGGCCCAAGTGGCTGGACAGACATCCCAGGCCCTCCAGGAAGACACAGGAAATCTGAGCCAGTCCATGACAAAGGGCCCTGTTGTGTGATGGCTGGCACACCCCTTCTCTTGCCCTCAGTTTGCCCATCTGCAAGGTGGGCCAGGTTGAGCATGAGTATGCTGATGGGCCATGAGGTCCCAAGGCCTGATCAGGCCTTCACATCCTCTCTCCTGCCCAGGATGCACCCCGCCGCCACGTGAGGAGGGGGCCACAGTCCTGGCATGAAGCTGCTCCCAGCAGCCTGGCACCTGCCTCTACCGTCCAGGAGACTCTCCAGCCAGCAAGCAGCCCCAGACCTCCCCGCTGCGGTGTGCCTGACCCACCCGATGGGTTGAGTGCCCGCAACCGACAAAAGCGGTTTGTGCTGTCAGGCGGGCGCTGGGAGAAAACAGACCTCACCTACAGGTAGGGGCCAGTGGCTGTGGGAGCAGGCTCTAGACCTACCTGTGTGTCTGTGTGTGAACTGCCACCCTCACACTTGCTTCTTGAGACACGTGCTAGAGCCAGATCTCTGTGGTTAATAGACCTGTGTGTCCACCGACCCCTGAGCCATCCATGGACCAACTCACTAAACCCCAACTTAGATGCACACACAGACAACACCCCACCATAGCCATGCCTTCCCACATCAGAGGGGCAGTAGCTCTGTCAACACACAAAAAGTCTCAGCACACACCTGGTGGCTCCATTGACATGTGGGGCAGGGGGCCTTCAGTCAGTCACCCAGGCAGCCCCTACTGGGGACATAGTAAGCACCAGGCCTGCCCTGGGCCTCTGTGGTAAACGAGGGAAACATGGCCGGTCCTCTCGGCATTAACCACATCATTGTTCAGACCTACCATCATAGCTTGGGGTCCATGCCGATGGGAATAGTGGTGAGTGAGCAAGTAATAATGGGAGTGATGTGGAAGGTCAGACTTGTCCTGCAGGTGGAGAGCTGGCCTGGGACGGATGGCATGTGACAGATGATATGGTGTCACACAGATTGGAGCTCAGAAATATCCTGGGTGGGGAACTGAAAACCAAGACTGGGGTGAAAGGGCAAGGTCTCCCCACAGTGAGTGGCACCATCAGGTCTAGAAGGTGGGTCTTGGGGCTCCTGGTCCTGCATTCTTTCCACCAAATGCAGACACCTGTGTGCACCAAAGGCCATACAAACCCACACAGAGATGGTCCCATGTGGACGAGGGACCATAGCTGAGGCCCAGAGCACACTTGGCACGTGTCCCATATGCATGCATCCCCACTGAGCATCCAGGGGCAACTCCGGGTCCAACAGCCATCAGGGGGCTGTCCCAAGTGAGGCCCAGACCCCTCCTCCTCCCCCCAGGATCCTCCGGTTCCCCTGGCAGCTGGTACGGGAGCAGGTGCGGCAGACGGTGGCAGAGGCCCTACAAGTGTGGAGCGAGGTGACGCCACTTACCTTCACCGAGGTCCATGAGGGCCATGCTGACATCATGATTGATTTTACCAGGTGAACCAGTTACCTAAGACCCCTCCGGGAACTAGCCCCACCTGTCAGTAGCCACTGACTCTGCCCACCCACCCATAGGTACTGGCATGGAGACAACCTGCCATTTGATGGACCTGGGGGCATCCTGGCTCATGCCTTTTTCCCCAAGACTCACCGAGAAGGAGATGTCCACTTTGACTATGACGAGACCTGGACTATTGGGAACAACCAGGGTATGGGCTGGGGACCCATTTTCCAGATGGGGCAACTACGGATAGTAGAGAATGGGGATAAGTCCTTGACCTGGGCTCTGGAGTTTGAGTGTTTTCTGGTGGGAGGTTTGGGGATTGCTGGGCTATCTCCCTTTTTCAGGCACAGACCTTCTGCAGGTGGCAGCCCATGAATTTGGCCATGTGCTGGGGCTGCAGCACACGACGGCTGCTAAGGCACTTATGTCCCCTTTCTACACATTCCGCTACCCATTGAGTCTTAGCCCGGATGACCGCAGGGGCATCCAGCACCTCTACGGCCAACCCCGGCCAGCCCCCACCTCTAGGCCCCCGGCTGTGGGCCCTCAGGCTGGGGTGGATGACAACGAGATTGCCCCGCTGGAGGTGAGGCCCTGCTCCCAGCTTCCTTCACTCTTTGGCCTCTGTGGCTCCAATGTGGGCTCTTGCTCAGCCTTTCTCTCCCACACCAGCCGGAAGTGCCACCAGATGCCTGCGAGATCACCTTTGATGCAGTCTCCACCATCCGTGGTGAGCTCTTCTTCTTCAAAGTGGGCTTTGTGTGGCGGCTGCGTGGGGGCCGGCTGCAGCCTGGCTACCCTGCACTGGCTTCTCGTCACTGGCAGGGACTGCCCAGCCCTGTGGATGCAGCCTTTGAAGATGCCCAGGGCCACATCTGGTTCTTCCAAGGTGAGGGGGACTGGGTTCATGCCCAGGAGACTTCAGGAGCCAGGAATATCATGGCCCAGGGTAGGGACAGCCAGGCAGACATGATGGGCAGTGCCAAGGGAGAGTATGACTCACTTCTCTGGGCACAGCTGGGAGGCTCCCAGAGGAGGTGGCTCTCAAGATGGGATCAGGATAGAAGGCATTGCACAGTGGACTGTGCATCCATTCATTCAACCCTCAAAGCCATCCTAGGGGGTATGTGTGATCAGTACGCCTGCTCTAGAGATGAGATCTCTGGGAAGTACAGGTGGTACAGTGACTCATTAACGGCACAGTTTGGAAAAGGTAGAGCAGGGATATGATCTCATTCTGGCAACCCCAGAGCCCGTGCTGTTAACTTTCAACGGGGAGAGACAAGAGCCTGAAGCATTCTAGGTGGCAGGGACTTCATCAACAGAGGCCCAAGCCTGCTATGGCAAGGATGGGGCCCAGGGAATGGTCTGAAGCACTTGTCACAAGGAACCAAATGCCAGGGGAAGAATCGAGAGCTCAGGAGGTTTCCTTCCTGTTTAGAATAACCTTCCACATGCAGTAGCTCCCAGAGCATGTATCACCCAAACTTGTCCTCACTGGCGCTAACTTCCCTCTGGGGATAAGGGTGCTGAGTGGGATTTCTGGCCTGAGTGTTTTATGGACAAGGAAACTGACACCGGGAAAGTTTGGCGGTGGTGTTGGCCAGGTAGGTCCATGGTGGCCGGGTACAGTGGTTGGGCAGCTCCATTGCAGCCTTCCCTCTCTGGCAGGCACTCAGTACTGGGTATACAATGGTGAGAAGCCAGTCCTGGGCCCTTCACCCCTCTCTGAGCTGGGGCTGCTGGGGCCCCCCATCCAGGCTGCCTTGGCCTGGGGCCCTGAGAAGAACAAGATCTACTTCTTCCGAGATGGAGACTACTGGCGCTTCCACCTTAGCACCCGCCGTGTGGACAACCCCGTGCCCCGCCGGGTGACTGACTGGCGAGGAGTGCCCTCTGAGATTGACGCCGCCTTCCAGGATGCTGATGGTGCGTTGAGGGGGGGAGAGGAGTGGCTGGTACAAGTGGTATAAGAGCCACATCTCCTACCTGGTGGTAGCTGGGCATTAGCTCCTCATCACGGGTCCTTTGTCCACCCTCCTCCTTGTGCCAGGGCAATGCCATGCCCCCATACTGCAGATGGGAAGACTGAGGGGTAGAGAGGTGCCAGGACTTGCCCAGGTCTCTCAGTATAGCTGGTAAAATAATAGCTGCTGCACACTGAGGACCGATGATGTTCTAGGCACAGTGCTAAGCCCCTTATGTCTCATGCAGTTCTCAGAACAGCCCTCTGACATAACACTTGCTGTGAACCCAGTTTCCAGAGGGGCAAACAGAAGTTCACGTAATGAGGTCCCTAACTGGGCCACTTAGATGGACAGTGGGGAGCCAGGCCTCCCAACCAGGCAGTCCCTGCTCCTAACCACTGAACTGGCCTACTATCTTGAAGGACTAGAGTGGGACTTGCAGTCCAGTACTTTTTCCCCCATACCCTGAAGCTTGCTTCTGTGTTCTCCCCCATCAGGACCTACTGGGAGAGCAGTCCTGTGGTAGCTCTGGGGCTCTGGGTCACTTGCATGGCCCACCTTGCCTCAGGATGCCGGTCTATAGTCTGGCTGGCAGGTACAGGAATAGAACTGACATGGGGGTAGGGTGGGGTGGGGTGAGGGGAGGGAGACTTGCTTTCCTGAGAGGTAGGAGTTGAGTTTCCGAGGCTCCAGGCATCTGTCAAGCTGGAATGATAGCCCAGATCAGATCTTGGGACTGGTAGTACTCCAAGGGATTGAAGGTTCCAGAAAGGCCACCCTGGGGCCTGCAGGTTTCAAGAAACACAACAGTGGTCAAGCCCTGAGAATCTGACTTCCTCCTGTGCCTGTCCCTGGGCACATCCTGACTGGCAGGTGCAGGGCCCAGTGTCCACTCACCCAGGTCTGACCCTCCTTTCTCCTCAGGCTATGCCTACTTTCTGCGAGGTCGCCTCTATTGGAAGTTCGACCCTGTGAAGGTGAAGGCCCTGGAGGGCTTTCCCCGCCTCGTGGGCCCTGACTTCTTCGGCTGTACCGAGCCTGCCAACACTTTCCGCTAACTGACTTGGATGCCCTCAGCGCTCCTGACTCCTGCCAGGCCACTGATATTGGATAGAGACCAGTGTCCATCCTTGTGGCTGTGGGTACCAGGCACAGGATGGAGCCTGTGTTTCCTCAGGAGGGTGGGGAGGGGCTGCTGTCACCTTGACAACTGCAGGGAGGGCCACGCAGGTCGTGGTCACCTGCCAGCGACTGCTTTGGACTAGGCGAGGAGACTCTGGCATTACTTGAGGGTGAGGGTGGTCTCAGGCCAGCCCTACCCAACCTGTGCAGGTCACAGTCAAAGCCTCCTGCCCTCAGTTTCTATACTTATCCCTCAGGGTAGCACCTCAGCAGGATTGGGGGAGCTGAAGCCCTCATTCCCTCCCTGCTGTGAGGTTCCTGCAGGGTGCTGGCATAGGGGGGCCAGGGGCACCACTGCCTTCTACCTTTTCTTGAGAGGTCAGCTCTGGGCAGGTGCTTGGATCTGGCTGCTTTCTAGTTGGTGATCCTAGGGATATGTTCCCCAGGATCCAGGCCAAAAGGTCCAGAGTCAGCTGGGGATGGGAGTGCTTCCTGCTGGAGACCCGGGCCCTTGAAGCCTCAACATACCTCAATCCTGTCTTGGGCTAGATCCTTCCCAGCCCTCATCCCAGCACTGGGATCCTCCAAAATCATGTAAATGTGTGTACAGTGTGTACAAAGCCTTTTTTTTTTTTTTCTACTGAGTACTGTCATTAAATATGGTTATTTTCTACTTGACTGCCTGGGTTCTTTCTGTAACTATGAGGCCTGAAGGGGGGAAGAGCTGGGGACCTGGGAGCCAACTCAGCACCTGCTGTGTCCTGGTCAAGCCTACTCCCACCCACCCAAGCTTCTGGTCCTTGGGGCTGGATGCAGTGCCATGGCTCCTCTTGCTCCATTCCTCCATCTAGCCTGGTGGGACTGGAGTGGCTTTGTAATTGATTCCCTGCTTCCCCGCTGGCCCCTCAACATCCTCCAGCAAGTGGTGGCCACTTTATCTGGTCATGCCACACCGCAGTTTTGATCCTAAAATACTTTGTTTCTCACTGCTGTCAGGACAGGAACAAAACTTATGGTCACCACAGCTGACCCCACCTAACCCTCAAGGGTCTCCCTGCCCTGCCCCCCAGCCCCATGTGTATCTTCTTGATAGTAGCACCTATCACAGCTGCAATTTTATTAGACTGAACCATATGAAACTGTCAGCAGCGGGCCGTTTTTGATCTGCTGCATTGTGCAACCAAACACGGATGCTTTGATGCTTTCATTATTGTTAGCCCCAGTCCTGGCTGTAAGCTCTGCAGGGCAGGGCTATCTAGTTTCGCTCAGCACCCCACGGCTGCACTTGCTGTAGACACAGAGTGCAGAGTTAAGGAAGAGTGCAGAGAAATGGAGAAGTTTCCCTCCCCTCTAGCTCACCGATGCCCCAGCCAAACCAAATACCACCTGGGCCTTGGAATCCTGCCAAGCCTGGGGAGCCTTTGCCCATGCCAACCCCTCACCCAGTGTTGCCATTCTGCCCATCTCCACAGCCGCAGGAACACCTGTGGGCCTGGAACTGGGGTATCTGTTCCTAGGATCCCTCTTATCTACTCAACTACACTGCGTGTTTCGGGTGGTGAAACTGAGGCACAGGTAGCTCTGGCCTCCTCTTGGTCTCAGGCCTCGTTTTGCTCCTCCTCCACTGGGCTGAGTTCTAGTCCCAGCTGTGAGGCTGGAAAAATCACTGCTTGAGTCAGGGCCTCTGTTGCTATTTCTGTCCGTGAGAAATTCTTCGGAGTACCTCCACTTGGGAAGCAGTCTGGAAGAAACGGGTCGCGGTTCCTTTAAGCGGCCCGAAGGGGCGCTCTCCAGCCTTTTGTTAGGGAGGCGGTGGCGCGCGCGTCAGCGTCAACGCCCGCGCTTGCGCACTGAGGGCGGCCTGGTCCTTTGCGGCGGCGGCTGAAGAGCCCGGAGGCGGCTCTAGCACCTGATCTGTCCGCCCTTCGCCGCCCGGTCTCGGCTGTTCTCGGCTCGGCAAGGCTCGGCTCCTCCTCAGTCCTCCCGATCCCTTGCAGCTCGGCCTCCGCCGCCCGCCTCCGCCGCCGAAATGATGATGATGGCGCTGAGCAAGACCTTCGGGCAGAAGCCCGTCAAGTTCCAGCTAGAAGACGACGGAGAATTCTACATGATCGGCTCTGAGGTAGCCCGCCGCGCGTCCTCACCCTCCCCAGCCTCGGCCCCGCGGAAGCCTCGGGGCGGGTCTGCTTGCCGGGAGCGCGCGTCTCCATTCATCGCGGCGGGCGGGCGCGTGCGCGCGTTGCGTCAGGGCGGGTGGGGCCTGTCTGGCTCCGCCCCGCGCACGTCGGCTGTCTGGGATTACTTATTTCGTCTTGGTGGGCGTCGCCCACTGCTGCCAGGGCTTAGGGCACTCCGAGGAGCCACTGGTTCCATCCTGAGTTGGTACAGCTCCAGCCAGCCGCAAAGAAACGGGATGTTTCGGTTAGCCCCTGGGGCGCCTGGAGGAGAGATTTCGGAAGCTTCGCTTGTATCCCTCCTCCATTGCTGCGTTTGGGATCGTGAAATCTCAGATTGAAAACATGGGGTTTACTGATGTCTCATCTCGCAAAGTGTTGGTTGCTGTTACTTACCAATGAGGAAATAGGGAGGAGGATGGATATCCTGTGTTGGGTGGATAAGGCCCCAGTCCCTGAGCTAGATCAGTTCAGAACCAGTTGACGCTTTGGCTGTCTTGAATTTAACTCAGAATTATGAGGAAAGGATTCTAAATATCTTTGATTCTTGACCAGAAGTGACAGCATTTTTATGAGTCAGCTGAACAGCTGATTTTAGGAAAACCCTACACCTCGTCCTTCAATGGGGAGTTTGTACTAAGTCTACTGTTTTTCCAGGTTGCTTCAAACTACCCCTTTTTGATCCAAAAGCAATCCCCAGCTAGTGTATATTCCTTTTTTTTTTTTTTTAATTGTGGTATATGCAGTTCAGATGTGCAAATACCAAGCTGTAGAGTCTTTCCTGTATAATGAGGTAAGTGCCAATCCTGGAGAGCTAAAGCAGTTTCAGAATGCCCAGGGTTGTCTTTCCTTGTAGTGGTGTTCAGTATCCTATGCCAACGTTTCATTCTTTTTTTTTTTTAATAGTTTTTTTTCTCCCCTTCACAACTGAACATAGCATGAATGAATGACCCCCTGTGATTCCTGACTTGTTTTAGTTGGATCAGGTTAGGATACCACTGTTGTCAGTAGTATCAGGACTTTAGTGTTTCCATTTTTCACCAAGTTTTGTAAAACAAAAAGGGCAGGATGCAATACGTTTTTCATGTTATGACATAAATGCTGCTCTTCAGATATTACTGGGGAAGTGGAGTCAGTGGCTATCCATGTGCCACAGCTCGGAATCGTCCTCATTGACCAGTAGGAAGCTGCCTAAATGTAGGATAGAAGGCACTTGAGGAGTTCCCAAATGATACTGGGCAGATTGTTTAAAGAAGCCTTTAACCGATGTAATGGACAGGAAAAGCAGTCAGTTTGGCTTTGACTTTCAGTGGGTGCTAGTTTTGAGAAGGAAGCTTTCATTTATTAGGTGGAGTATATTGAGAGGGAGCATGTAGCCAGATGGGAAGAAGGGCTGTTTCCTGGTAACTTTTTTCATGTGTGGGAGATGCTTAGACTTGATGGCCTCAAGATCTTCCCCGTAACATGCCTTCGTTTCTAGAAGGCTAACTGCAGTCTTCTCTTTCAGCCCTGTTGAGTAAGAACAATTGTCCTGAGACCCAGTCTGTAGAGTCCCACATGGGAGAGGGGAGAGACATCTACTCTCTTGGGCCAGGCTGAACATCTGAGAAGGGTTCAAGATCAGGAGGCTGACTCTTGATAACCAGAAGCTCCTGTGACAGCGTTGGGTGGTGGATGGCCTGCAGGTCCCTTCCCCTTGGAAAACAGGCACCATATTCAGAGAGGTGGGTCGGCCATAGCAACACATCCAGTGCCCCCATGCCACATCTGTGGAGCAGCTTTGGGAAGGCATGTGTGATTGCAGCAAGTGCGTGTGTCACTCTTCTCCCCCCATCTGCAGGCAGCTGTGTTCACTAAGCCAGAGTCACAGAGCTGAGAGGACCCTAAGAAATCCCCAGGTTCACACCTTCATTTTACATCTGGGAAACAGGTCCAGAGAGGGCACAGGCTGGTTTGGGGAAAACCCAGGAAGGCAAGCTCCAGTCTCCAAAGTTCAGGGGTCTTGGGAAGGATCTAGGTGTCCTGGAGCACTATAGGACCTGCGATAAGTTTATTTATTTGAGAGACAGAGTATGTGTGAGCAGGGGAGGGGCAGAGAGAGAGAGAGAAGGAGAGAGAGAATCCCAAGCCTGATGTGGGCTTGAACTCAGCAAAGCCTGAGATCGTGACCTGAGCCAAAATCAATAGTTGGACAGTTAACCCACTGAGCCACCCAGGCGCCCCTGTGGCCATTCTTAGGCTGTTCAGCAGCTCTGGTTGTCGATCATAAAAATCTTTGATTCATGAAAAATGGAGAAACACATTTAATAAACATACTGTGCTGGGTAGGTAAATGGGAAAAATAATAGAAATGGTGCTTCGTGGGGCAAAGTTCAGAATTGCTCAGCATTTGACAGGTGAGTAAGGAGACCCAGAAAAGGGAGGTGATTCCCAGTCACAGGTGGAACCAGCACGTGGCACCCAATCCACTGGCTGTCCTTTGCCATGTGGTCATTTTGACTCGAGTGGTCATTTCTGCAATGTCAGTGAAATAATTGAGTTTCTTTATAAAAACTTTGAGACTAGGTTTCTTTTCATTAAAGAAGTTATACTTTGAGTATCTGTTATAGATAAACTGAAGCTATTGTTTGAGGCAATAGTGATTTATATAGCAATCTGGTGATTGCCAGTAAGTGTTTTTTAAACTCTCGGAAAATTCTTTTGGTGTTCCTGGTTTGAGTTTGTTACTAAACAAAGCAACAGGGGCCATGGGGGAAATTATCCTACATCTGTCCGAAATTAAAAGACCTTTTTGGTGTTTATGGCATCATAAAAATATCAAAGTCTTGTTCTTAAGATAAAAGAAAGTCAAAGGGGCCTTACATTTCTGGAAAGTGTTCGGGATCCTTAGTTTAAAGTCAGAATCACTTCGAGCGTCTCAGTGAGCTCTGGGGGTCTGCCCCAGAAGCGCCTGGTCAGGCCTTTTGGAACTTAGCCCTGTCGTTAGGACGCAGATGGTACTGCCCCCGCTTAGAGAGGCAGATGTGGGCCAGATGTGCACTGCTATTGAACTCTTGATGTCAGCAGAATGTGTTTTTATGGCTGCAGAAAGCCTGGTGCCTGGAGGCCAGCTTGTGCTCTGTTACTCGGTCGGCAGAGCCTCTGCACCAGGACCCTCCCTTTCTGCATCAAGATGTGACCCTCATAATGAGCCTTCTTGCTTTACCCATAGGTGGGAAACTACCTCCGTATGTTCCGAGGTTCTCTGTACAAGAGATACCCCTCACTCTGGAGGCGACTAGCCACTGTGGAAGAGAGGAAGAAAATAGTTGCATCGTCACATGGTAAAAAAACAAAACCTAACACTAAGGGTGCGTCTTCACGAGGGTTTGTAAACCTGTTTCAAAACCACTCGCTTATGTCATGAAGTTAAAACGTTTTCACTCCAGAGTGTCTTCACTGCAGCCCTGACCTTAGCGTGGCAGGAGCACGTGAGGGGCAGAGTCGCTGCAGAGCACGCTATGCAACTCAGGCGACAAAGCAGCTTCAGGTAGCCAGGGGTCCTTTGTCAGGTATTTTCAGCAGGGCCAGTGGGGGGGGGAGGGGAGCGTGAGGGGGGCAAGTCTGGGACAGTAATGGGTGCTGTGAAGACATGTTGGTCTCAAAACGTTTTAGGAATGCTGTGATGCTCTGCCATCTGCCGTGGGCGTGTCGCCATAGTCACCCTCCATGCAGCCCGAGTGGCGGGTGGTGGCCCCAGCTCCCACTCCCCTCTGGGGCTTTCACCGCTTTGCTTCCCAGAGCACCTCCATCCCGTAGCACTTCGTTCTGGCAGCCAGTGTGCTAGAGCTCATGTGCATGTCCCTGCGTGGTGTGCCTGAGGTGTGTGCCTGGGGCTTGGCGGGTGAGCTGCCTGATGCTAGAGAGCCAAGTGTGCTTTGGCTCTTCAGAAGATGCTCTTCAGATGCTCTGAGGGCTCCATCAGGGGAGTCTCACTGTACGTTTTGGTTCGGATGCTATGCGATGTTTGGCAGGTGGCGAAACTGCTTTGACTCGGCTGTGGCCCCTTACAGAGAGCTGCCCTGGGCCTGGGTGAAGACTCTGCCTGAAGCCGTGTGTGTGTGTGTGTGTGTGTGTGTGTGTGTGTGTGTGTGTGTGTACGTACACTTCACAGTCTGTCCTGTTTGGTTGTGTCTGTAGGTATTGCTGTGGTCCTGTCTACTGTGGGCAAAGTAGTGGTTCTTTTAATGCAGGAGCCGGGGCTTCTTTTTTTATCTGCTGCTATGACATTGCCACTCACTCGCTTTAAAAAGTCTCCTTTTTATCCTCCCTCTGCCCCCCAGTGGAGCACCAGTCACTAACGCAGTGAGTTCCTAGCTTTGCTTTCCCCTCCGCAAGCCTCAGGTGAAGTCTCAGTGACTCTTCTGCCTTGTGCTTTGGAGATACCTTCCCCATAACCGGTTTGTTTCTCCAGGAGAAGCCAGTCTGGACCTGCAGACAGGTAGCAGCTCTTGACCGAGGTTCCCTAAGAAGAGCTGTGGGTCGAGTTGCCTAGAATCTGTCCTGCTTCCCAGATAGCACGTGTTGACTGCACGGTGCTGGGAATTCATGTTGGGTGTGAGGCAGCTCTTTGTAACTCTCTGGGCTCTTGTTTTAAAAGAAAAGTATTTTTCATCTTTCATTCCATCTCTTCACTTTGCTTCGTGTCATGGATTGCAGTTGGTGTCAGACCTCTTCCCACTGATGGTATCACTCTGGAGCCCCACCCCCCCTTTTCCCCGTTGGCCATGCTGCACTGTAGCTGCTGCTGCCCTGTGCCCAAAGCCAGTGCTCCTGGGACAAATTAGTGCAAGTAAATCCCATGGGAGCGTTTTCTCAGTAGGACCTCTAAAGCACTCGGTCCAGATTGCCCTTTTGGAAGAGGCCAGCATTCAGCAGTAGTAAGGTTGACACTCGCTTTTCCCTCCTGCATGTGAGGACCTCGATGTGCTGCATCTGCTGGCTGCTGCTTCTTGCTGCCCCACCAGCAGGGTGACCGCAGTGGTGTCTCTGGTTACAGATCATGGATACACAACCCTGGCCACCAGCGTGACACTGTTAAAAGCTTCAGAGGTGGAAGAGATTCTGGACGGCAATGATGAGAAGTACAAGGCCGTCTCCATCAGCACGGAACCCCCCACCTACCTCAGGTAATGTGCTCCCAGCCAGGACGTGCTCTCAGGATAACACCCACAGATATTTTTCTCATACCCTAGAACTGGTTGGGGTTAAATTGAACCAAAATACCTTTAAACACTTCACCTGTTGTGCTTACAAATTGTCTTAGCCAGATTGCCAAGTTTCTTGTGTGTCTGTGGAATTTCTAAGACATGAAAGCCAAGTCTTGGGTTCTGGAAAGTCATTAGAAGTGGTTTGAAAGTGGGACTAATCTATCAGAAAAATGAGTGGCCCAGATAAACTCCCAAAAGAAACGAGCAATAGATCTTAGTGTGTGAGCTTAGAACCTTTAAAAAAGAGTATTTACAGTAATAATTAGACAAGTAATTGAGAGGTGATTATGTTGTAGAGTCTGTTCATTCATATTTATTTTAAAAATTTTTTTCATTTTTTTAAAGTTTATTTATTCTGAGAGAGAGCGAGGGCACACGTTTGAGCAGGGGAGGGGCAGAAAGAGGAAGAGAGAAAGAATCTCAAGCAGGCGCTGCACTGTCAGCATGGAGCCTGATGTGGGACTCGAACCTATGAACTGTGAGATCATGACCTGAGCTGAAACCCAAGAGTCAGACGCTCAACTGACTGAGTCACCCATGTGCCCCTTTTCTTCATTTTCATAGGTATTTTTCTTTGGTTTTGATTCATTCAGATTTATAAGAAAAACCTGGGTACCCCAATAGCTAAATAGGTAAAGGGTGGGCCATCCTGGAAGCATAAGGAGTAAACAAATAAGGAGATGATGTTTGTCCTCGTGTAACATTAAGAATTCAAAGTAAAACAGATAAGCAACTATTGACATAAAGAGTTGGGGAAGATACAATAAAGCTGGCACATGCAAGCACCCTGCACAGGCTTTGGTACACGGGCATGGTCATGACATCAAACCTGTTTTCATTGTCTGACCCATTAATTTCACCCCTAAGAATCTGTCCCAGACAAATAACTTCAAAGAACACCGCCACCGACGGAAACTATTATATGGAAGGAGGTAGCATTGTGAGTAATAATGGCAGTGAGTACCACTGCCCAGTAATAATGGAGCCACTTGAGTGTTCAGCCTTAGGGAGAGGCTGACTGAGTGAAGATACAGCCAGCTGAATAGACTAAGGTATTACAGACTAGGATATAGACCAGGATAGACTAGATCTTGGAAGCAGGTAGACTGGATAGATAGGTAACTGTTTATGTCATAACTAAGTAGACCCTGCGGCAGCCAGAAATGTGGTTTGCCTGAGTGATGTGCAGAATATCTAGAATGAGTGCATTTACGTGCACAAAACCCCGGGGGGCACTGAGGAGGAGGGAGAGGAGGGTTATTGTTTCTAGTGATGTGGTTATGGAAAAATCATTTCTTTCCAGATTTTCTTTCAACTTTACTATTGAATCGTTTTCATAATCCTCCCCACAACCCCCATGTAAAAGTGGCCCACATCCAACTTGGCCAGTGTTATAGATGTGTGCTCTGCAGATTCCTCTTTCCCCAAGGGATGCGGTAAGACCATAAGGATGGCTAGACTTTCCTAGGGAAGTGGCAGAAGGAAGTGATGTACATATGGCTGGGGCTTTCAAGTCTGCACATGTCAGCCAGGAACCTTTTATGGGGCAATAAACACTTCTTGATGATCGTGTCATATGAGGAACAGCTGACGGAGGAGAGTACTGTTACCCCAGAGGTCAAAACTACAGAGACGGTTGGGCATTGAGGTTCGCGAGAAGCTGCTTTCATGGGCTCTGTGCTCAGGAAGCGCCTTCCCACTGCCCAGTCAGCCCCACAGGAGGACCAGCACCTCCCCTCCTCATCACTGGACAGGCTAGGCAGAGGCTGGATGTCCCCCTCCCTTGGGCAGACCTACTTGTAGCAGAAGAAAGGTTGAATTATGTGACCCAGATTCTCGGATTTGGTGTATGATGTACTCACTGTGTCTGACAGAACTTGCACTCTACTTTAGATAGTTACCTGACAGAGGTTTGGCAGAATAGCCCAGGCCTGGTTATGAACTAGATCACTACAGAGATAGGGCAGGAGTTTTTAGGGTGGAGGGGGAGCCTCAGTGCCAGCTTTAGGAGGCTCAGAAAAGAGGTGGCAGTCTAGACCTTAGGTTCCCAGATACGGGCCCAGCTACATTGGCATCACACATGGAAGTTGTAAAGAACCCATATTCCTGGGCTCAGAAAAGAGGTGGTGGTCTAGACCTGAGGTTCCCAAATACGGGCCCAGCTACATTGGTATCACACATGGAAGTTATAAAGAACCCATATTCCTGGGTCCTCTCCAGAGACAGGAGTCCCTTGGTCTAGGTGGAGCTCAGAGCTTTCCTACTTGAAATTTCGCACTCTGAGGGAGTCTGCAGCCAGGATTCAAAACCACTGGTCCAGTAGCTCTAAGCCCTGCCCAGATTAGTTCCAAGTTCCTCCTTTTCCCAGGCCTCTGGTATTGGTAAGGCTGGTCATAAGATCTGAACAAGACTTGGGTACAGGAGACTTGATTGAGTCCCAGCAGAGTTTGATACTGTAAATCTCTCCCTGCCCCCACCCTCAGTCAAGGGGTGCTCTGGGACCACAGCATCTGAGGTGCAAGTGGTCACAGCTTTAATTTTTCTTTTAATGTTTATTTATCTTAGAGAGCGAGTGAGTGGGGGAGGGCAAAGAGAGAAGGAGACACAGGATCTGAAGCAGGCTCCAGGCTCTGAGCTGTCAGTACAGACACAGGGCTTGAACTCATGGACTGCGAGATCATGACCTGAGCCGAAGTTGGACACTCAACTGACAGCCACCCAGGCACCCCAGTGGTTCCAGCTTTAGAAGAGAAAAGAGTCAAAGAGCCTGGGACCTGGGCAGGTCATGGCCACTGCTTCTGGTCCTCACCACCACATGGAGAGAATGACTGCAAGCCACATCTCCTCATCCCTCCTGTGAGGACAGTGAGGGAAGGGAAATTGAGTGGTTGCCGTCACATCCTTTAAACTGTAGCAAACAGTTATGGAAGGATATGTGGTACAGGTGTTGGGGATGTAAAAGTGAATGACACACAGCTGCTGCCCTTACAATGCTCAGACTTGTTAGGGAAGGCAGCGTCCGAGGATGATAAAATGATGTGCAGAGCATAGTGGGAACCTGAGCGCTTGCCTTTCAAAGCCAGCACTGGAGCTTCAGATTAAAAAAGCCTTTTGGGGGGGTGCCTGGGTGGCTTGGTGAGGAGAGCATGTGACTCTTGATCTCAGGTTTGTAAGTTCGAGCCCCATGTTGGGTGCAGAGTTTACTCAAAAATAGAAATCTTTAAAATAAAAAAGCCTTTTGGTATTTTCCTAGTAGTAAAAGCAACCTGTAATTTGGACAGAAGAGTGAACCCTTGATGGTACGTGGGTTACTTCAACTACTTTGAGCCTCACTTTCTAGAAAGTTTTTACTAACCCAGCTTCTCATACCCTACTGGTCTGGACCGTTGCAAGGCAGAAGCATTATTGAAGTGTTATACTCTGGCTGGCCCATATATCTAAAAGAACGGTCTGATCTTGTCTCTCCCTTCTTCAAAGTCCTCGGGGACTCCCAGCTGCCTGCTGAGTACAGTCATTTCTCATGGAGCACACCTGCCCCTAATTGGGACCCTCTCCATGTCCGCCTCTCCAGCCCTAGTTGAGGCAACAATCTATCCGTGCATCCTCTCTTCTGCCGGCCTTGCACTTCCTGAAACGCCCTCCCCATTCCGGTTGTTCCCCTACCCCCATCCCTAGTGAGCCCCAACTCCATGCTTAAGGCTCTACTCCAGGGTCTGCTCCTCTGGGAAGCTGCTTCCTTGTGCACATTCTCCGCAAGAAGGGAGAGTGCTTTCATGGAGTCATGCCTGGCACATAGCATGTTACACTGTGACTTGTGCACTGGGCTGGGGGCTGCTCTGCTGTGTTGGGGTTCCCTCTGTACCCTTCCCCTAGCCTGGGTGCCTGTGAATGGGTGCCAGTGGGCGCCTGAGGAGTAGACACGTACAGAGTCTAGGGTGCGTAGTGCTCACCACCGGCGGGGGTGCAGTGGGCATCCATTGACCATGACTTAGAGCCTGATGGCCAGTATCGGGCTCCTAGACTGAGCAGGGGCATTTCTCACGTCTCTCCAGGGAACAGAAAGCCAAGAGGAACAGCCAATGGGTGCCCACCCTGCCCAATAGCTCCCACCATCTGGATGCTGTGCCCTGCTCCACGACCATCAACAGGAACCGCATGGGCCGGGACAAGAAGAGAACCTTCCCTCTGTGGTGAGCACGCCTCACCCTCCACTGATTCTGCCTCAGTCCTCAAACATGTTTTAGCCTCTTCCTCTCCTCTGCCTTGACCTTGTGTTTCCTAAAACACGCTGTCTTCTTGAAACTGTTCCCCCTTGGCTTCTAGGACAGCTGGTTTCTGGCTTGCTTCAGTTCCGAGCTCTGCCTGCTTTAGTGTCCCTGCTGTCTCCTGTTTCCCAGTGTCTCCAGTGCTCCTGGAAAGCACAGCCCTTGGATCTTATCTTGTGGTTTCAAACGCCATCCCACTGAGACCCCACCATTAGTTCCCTGTGGCTGCTGGAGCAGATCACCACAAAAGGGGGGCTTAAAACCACACAAATCTATTTCTCACCGTTCTGGGACCAGGAGTTTCCATGCAGCAAAATCAAGGTGTTGGCCAGACCCCACTCCCTCTGGAGGCTCTCGTGGTGGGGCGGCGGGACAAGCTGTTCCCACCTCTTCTGGCTTCTGGTGGCTGCCGGCATTCCGTGGCTTGTGGCTGCATTACCAGCATGTGCCTCAGTGGCCACACGGGCTCCTCCTGTGTGTGTGAAACTGCCCTTCTCTTAAAGGACGCTTGTGTTGTGGTTTAGGGCTACTTGCATAATCTCCTCCTAAGATCCCTAATTATATCTGCAAAGTTCCCTCCCTCCCTTTTGCCATATAATGGTCACAGGCTCCAGGGATTAGGATTAGATATCTTTTGGGGGGCATTTTTCAAGTTCCCACCCCACTATCATCTCTGCAGCCTAGCCTCACCCCTACACGCTGTCCTCCGGTATCTCACACACTGCTTACAGATTCCTCCATCCTGGGACATAGTAATCCCACCCTTCCTGCACTCAGGCCAAAACCCCACGACTCTTCCTCCTTCTCCAACCACAGAACTAGTCTCAGCAAATTCCTGCCTTCTCAGCCTTCCACGTGTCCAGAGTTGGACCACCCTTGGCCAGCTCCTCCTAAGATGTGGGCCCCCTCACCCAGGGCAGATGGCTCCTCTCCTGGACGCAGGTCTTCCAGATACCCCGTCACATGCCCACCAGGGCTGGAGTCCGTGTAGTGGCCCCTCTCTCTGGCCTCATCCCCTGCCACTGTCACTCTGCATCAGTCATGTGAACCTCTTCACTGCTTTCAGAGCCACCCAGAACACCCAGAAGCTTCTGCCTTTATAGTTCCCTCTGCCGAGAGCTCACTTCTTACCAACATCTGCATGACCCTCCCCTTTTCGCTCTTCCCTCCCTTTCTTCCCTTCCTTCCCTTCCTTCCCATCACTGGCTGACTGTCACTTCTCAGAGCTGCCTCCCCTTTGGTAGAATGGCTGCTCCTGTCTCTGGCACTCCTGTCCCTTTCCCTGTCCATGTTTCCTAGAGCATTGGTGTCTGGCATGCAGTGTGCTTTCCTTGTTTGTCATCTGTGTCCCTCCCAAGAGTAATTCTCAGCCTGCTTTATTCCACTGACACCTTTAGGGTCCCCTTGCTTTCCATCGTTCCCTCCATCTCTTCCCCGGCGTCTTCCCTCTTTGTCTTCCTAAAATACAGATATGACCACGGGACTGCCTTGCCCTGGGTTCTCCTGGGGCTCCCTCATGGGAGAGGCTGGATCCCGTAGCCCAAGATGGAGAAGCGTGGGCACTGGGACACCCATGCTACTCCCCGCCCCCGCAGTCTGCACCCCATCTTCTGTGCTCTTGCTGTGCTTCCTCAATAGTTCCTCACCTCTCCTGCACCCCTTGGCTTTTGCTCAAGTATTTCCTCTTCTGGAGATACCTTTTCTTTCCTAGTTACCAGTGAAAGTTCTGCCTGCTTTGGGGCTTAAATCTCCCTCTTAGGGTATGTCTAGGTCATATCCCACTGCCTAAGGCTGCAACTCCCTCTCCCTTCCCTGTGTGTCCTTGAAGTATGGAGCACTGCCTCTGTGACCCCAGGACCCCTGCTTGCCTCATCTCTGCTGGCTCAGCCCTTAGCTGACAAGTCCCCATAAGAAGTGGGCTTTTCCCCTCCGGCCAGGTTTGCAGTGACAGGCGGTGCAGGGAGGGAAGCCCTGAGCATGGAGACCCATGGCACTCCTGGCTGACTGTGCTTCCTCTTCACTTCCAGCTTTGATGACCACGACCCAGCTGTGATCCATGAGAATGCCTCCCAGCCTGAAGTGCTGGTCCCTATCCGGCTGGACATGGAGATCGACGGGCAGAAGCTGCGAGATGCCTTTACTTGGAACATGAATGGTACGTGGGAAGCTGGGCTCTGCATGGCCCAGGCCCGGCTGCTGTGTGAACAGACCTTTTTCTTGCCTGTTGCCTACTGTGCTGGATCCTGGACTCTGGGTTCAAATCCTGCTTCTGCCACCGTTTCCTATGGGCTGAGCCCGTGAACCTCAGGTTCCTCCCTCCCCCAGTGAGATTGGGGTGTCAGGGGTCAGCCATGATGCAGGCTGTTGGTCCACAGAGCTCTATAATGACCTTGATGCTGCTCAGACCGGTTCTGCTGCCTGACCGCCTGCACACCACCCTTCAGCCCTGCCCACCCCTCTGGCCTCTCACGGTACCGTGTGTGCAGGCTTGTCCCTCTGTCATCCCCATGAGGTCTGCCCTCACTCTCTGTTCTTCCTCTTTTTGTCCTCGCTCTGTAAGTCCCAGGTCAGATGGTTGCTCTTCCCTGGTTCCCAGAGTCCAAGCGTGACTCTGCAAATGAACCAGAGAAAGCACAGGAGACGTTCACCATAACACTTAGTCCTTATCCCATCTAGGAAAGAGGACTGTATGAGTGTTTATTGTTTCTTTATTGTTTTCTTGAATCTTTCAGGCTTTTTACAACACATTACTTATATTAAGACCGAAACCAAATAACAACACCCCAAAGAGTATCATTTTTAAGTGAAGAAAAGTTTAGAATTCCCAGAACCTCACTGCTCCTAATAGTTTTTTTGCCAGTCACTTCCACATGCAGATGTATTTAACAGAGTTGTAATTGTAGTGCAAATACAATTTTTCTTCACTTGTAAGTGTCTTCCTGTTTTCCTTGGTCTTCATAATTGGTGCACAATTTTCTGTTGAGTTGTGGTGCCTTAGTTTACTAGAACTCCTTCTGCTATTAGATGTTTCCATGGCAGAAAACATAACGACTTACAGCTTGTTTCTCCCACAGGGGATTTCCTCAGGGAGGAACGTGTGTGGTTGTTGATACGTGGTTGCCTTAAGCTTTCTGGAAGGATTAGGCTACTTCCTTTGGTCATCTCCTGGCACTTGGTGTGCCAGGCCTGAGTCCAAGGGCCTCTGCCGAGCCCTGGGAACAGGGCCTGAGAGCCGAGTGTCTGTCCTCCAGGGTTGACAGGTTAGCTGGCGAGAGAGGATGTGGCCAAAGGGAGATGTGGTGAGGGGTTTCCAGGAGGTTGTATTGAGTGTAGATAGGGCAGGTTTGGTGGTGATACTCCCAACTCGGGCACAGGACAGCTCATGAGTGCCAGGCCATGGCCAGTGCTGTACATCCCCTATTATACCACTCCGTGCTTAATCTCAGCAGGCCTGTGTTATAGTTAATTCATCTCTCTCTCTCTCTCTGTCTCTCTCTCTCTCTCTCTCTCTCTCTCTCTCTGTCTCTCTCTCTCTCTGTCTCTCTCCATTTCAACCCCTTAGGTCAGGGATCTTGTTTTTTATTGCTGCTTTTCTTACAGCATTTGGCACAGAACCTGGCCATAGATCATAACATAGGAATTTAGTTGTTCAGATTGACTCAGTATGTGTATTACCTTGTTACTTTCCTTTCAATAACACATAAAAAGCCCCAACTATTTATTTAAACTTCCACCCTATTCCAGAAGGAGTAAGGCATCTTACATGAGAACTCTTAGTACAAAAGAATAAAGCTAATGCAAAAGGTGTGGTTAGGAAGAATTGGGTGAAGGGGAAAATGGAATAAGAAGATACAAAATGAAGTGAGTGCTCTGGTTCATACTCACAGTTCAGTGGGCATACGTTGCTAGGGGAGGGCATGATGCTCGGACCTTTAGAACCAGGCAGAGACAGGATGATCAGTTCTGCAGTTCTCAGCGTGGTCAAGGTGAGCAGCCGCTGGTGGCTCAGAAGCAGCAGAATCACACATAGCATTTGAATTAGAGAGAAGCTTTCCTCCTGACCCTCAAGAAGTGGACACAGTATAATGCAGTGAAGACCTGCATCTGTCCAGGAACTCTGCCATGAGCTTCTCCAAGCTGTTCCCCAAAGGAGCCCTTACATAACATTCCATATCCCAGTAAGTGTAATTTGGTCCAGACACTTGGAGAACCAAAATAATTTTGTTCTGTGAACTCTTCCTTAGTGGTATTTATGTGATTCTTGGGGTGCCTGGGTGGCTCAGTTGGCTAAGCGTCCAGCTCTTGATTTTGGCTCAGGTCATGATCTCATGGGTTCATGCATTTGAGCCCCACATTGGGCTCCACGCTGACAGTGTGGAGCCAGCTTGAGATTCTCTCTCTCCCTCTCTCTCTGTCCCTCCCATGCTTGTGCGTGCTCTCTTTCTCTCTCTCTCTCTCAAAATAAATAAACTTTACGGGCTGTGATTCTTAACTGGTGGTTAGGAAGCCACACCCCTGGCATGGTAGTTAAAAGCACATGTTCAAAATTGCTGGTGATTTTCATAGTCCTACCTAATTTACTTTGAAATTTCAAGTAACCTTAAAGGTGAGTGTGAGACTCTTTATCACAAAGGGTCCTAAAAATGTTGAGTAGCATGAACGAACTACATGTCCTTCAGAACCAGGACATTCTTCATAACCAAGATTTGTCTCCAACCAGCTTTTGGTAGGTATCAGTTAACAGTGAGTTCAAGGTTATCTTCTCTTAGAAGGACATGAAAGAGAGTTTATCTGAATTGCTGGTGAATTATAGCATCATTTGTCTCAATAGCTAGCCTCCTTGGGGTGTGTTAAAATTCTCCAAGAAGAACGAGCTGCTGAACAAGGACACATCGATGCCAGCTTGGCCCCACTGGGGGCAAGGGAATCCTAGAGCAGGGCCAGGAACTGCATCAGGAAAAGGGGTGGAATCTGCTCCTGCACACAGGCCAAGGGTGATCAGGGCCCTGCTGGTTAACACTACAGGGCATGGCTACAGGAAGCAGGTTCTAGAGATATATATCCACATGTTCACTTTGGATGCTTAAAAACCCCAAATGACAGATTCAACAAGCTGAGTAGATCTCAGCAGTATAAACCCAAAGAAGTCCATGCCAAGATGCATCCTAGTTAAACTTCCAAAAACTAACACAAAAGATCTTGAGAGCTGAGAAAAATAACACCTGACTTCTAATGAAAGACCGCTGATTTCTCATCCGAAACCATGGAGGCTGGAGGACATGGCACATGGTTTTTCAAGCACTGAAAAAAAAGAACTGCCAATCTTGAATCTTACACCCAGTAAAAATATCCTTCAGAAATGAAGGGGAAATCCTCAGATGATGGAATACTGTCACCTGTAGACCTAACCTAAAAGAAGGGAGATGATAAAAGAAGAAACTTTGGAACATCAGGAAGAAAGAATATGATAAACAAAACTATATGGGTAAATACAATAAGCTTTCTTTCTCCTCTTAAGTTTTCTAAATTATGCTCAGCAGTTGAAGCAAACCTGATAATGCTGTCTGATGTGGTTTTAAATGTATGCAGAGGAAATATCTTTCTTTGAGAAGAAAGCTTTCTGTACTTAACTTGAATTGGTGAAAATATATACATGGACCTGAATGAAAGTATCACATACCAAAAATTTTAAGATATAGTTAAAGTAGTGTAGTTTGTAGTATCAATTTGTAAAGTAGGGTAATTTGTAGCATCAGTGTTTATATTAGAAAAGTAGAAAAGTCTCAAGTCTGTAATCTAAGCTCCCACCTCAAGAATTGAGAAAAAAAGCAAAATGAAGCCAAGCAGAAGGCAGGACATAATAGAGCAGAAGTCAGTGAAATTGAAACTAGAAAATGATGGAGAAAATTAATGAAAACACAGCTGATACTTTGAAAAGATCAGTAAGGGGGTCCCTGGCTGGCTCAGTTGGTGGAGCATGTGACTCTTGATATCAGGGTTGTGGATTTGAGCTCCATGTTGGGTGTAGAGATTACTTAAAAGTAAAAAAGAAAGATCAGTAAAATTGATAAACCTACCAAGATTGACAACAAAAGACAGAAACAAAAATGATCAAATTCAGCAACGAAATGGGCTATCAGTACAGACCCTGCAGATATTGAAAGGGAGTATTACAAAAGCTCTACCCACATAAATTTGAGAATTTAGACAAAGTGGATCAATTTCTTGTAAAAAACAAGCTACCACAATTCACTCAATATCAAATAGATAGTTTGAGTTGTCCTATCACTACTAAGAAATAGGATTCATAGTTTAAAACCTCCCCAAAAGGAAATCTCCAGGCACAGATGGTGTCTCTGGAGAATTTTACCAAACATTTAAAGAAGAATTAATATAAATTCTCTTGCAGTCTTCTCCAGCAAATAAAAGAGGGAACACTTCCCAGTAACATTTTACAAAGCTAGAATTACCTTGATCTCAAAACTAAAGACAGTACAGAAAAAGTAAACTATAGACCAATATCCCAAATGATTATGGACACAAAAGTCCTTAATAAAACATTAGCAAACAGAACTAGATATAAAAAGAATTATACACCATGACCCAAGTGGGGTTTGTTGTTCCAGGGATGGATATCTAGTTCAATATTTGAAGATTGATCAATGTAATCCACTATATTAACAGACTAAAGAAGACAAGCCAGATATCAGTTGATGCAGAAAAAGCATTTAACAGAGGCACCTGGCTGGCTCAATCATTAGAGCATACAACTCTTTTTTGTTTGTTTTTTAATTTTTTTTTAATCTTTATTTGCTTTTGAGAGAGTGTGAGCAGGGGAGGAACAGAGAGACAGGGAGACACAGAATCTGAAGCAGGCTCCAGGCTCTGAGCTGTCCGCACAAAGCCCGATGTGGGGCTCGAACTCATGAACCGTGAGATCATGACCTGAGCTGAAGTTGGACGCTTAACTGACTTAGCCACCCAGGTGCCCCTAGAGAATACAACTCTTGATGTCAGGGTTGTGAGTTCAAGTGCCGCATTGGGTAGAGAGCCTACCTAATTAAAAAAAAAAAAAAAAAGCACTTAAAACATTTATTCTTGGTTAAAAACTCTTAAGAAAAATGGGAATAGAGGAAAACTGCTTCAACTTAATAAAGAGCATCTGCAAAATATCCTATGTCTAACATTTATTTAATGGTGAGAGACTGAATGTTTTCTGCCTATGATAAGGCAAAGATACCTGCTCTTATCACTCTTGTTCAGCTTAGTGTTGGAAATATTAGCCAGAGCAGTAGGGCAAGAAAATTAAATAAAAAACGTACAGATCAGAAAGAAATTAAATTGTCCCTATTTGTAGATGACATGACTGTCTGCATAGAAAATCTCAAGAGATCTACAAAAAACCCTGCTAGCACTAAGAGTTCAGCAGGGTCACAGGATACAAGGTAAACATGCAAAAATCAATTGTATTTCTATGTACTGTTGGTGAACACATGGACATTCAGAAATACATTACCATTTACAATCAATAAGAAAAGGAATACTTTGGTGTAAATCTGACAAACATGTTCAGGACTTATATGTCCAAAACTACAAAATACCAATAAAAGTAATTAAAGATCTCAATGCCATGTTCATGGATTAGAATACTCAAGATGTCAATTGATATACAAGTTTAATGCAATTCCTGTGAATATTTCAGCAAGGCTTTTTGTACATATAGACAAAATTACCTAAAATTTATATGGAGGGGCACCTGGGTGCCTTAGTCAGTTAAGCATCAGACTCTTGATTTTGGCTCAGGTCCTGATCTCACAGTTGGTGCATTCAACCCCGCATCAGGTTCTGCATGGACAGTGCAGAGCCTGCTTGGGATTCTCTCTCCTTCCCTGCCCCTCCCCTACTTGTGCTCTTGCTCTCAAAATAAACTTAAAAAATATTTTAAAAAATAACATTTATACAGAAAGGCAAAGGAACTAGAATAACTAAAGCAATTTTGAAAAAGAAGGACAAAGGAGGAATCACCCTTCCCAATCTTGTCTTCATACATAGCTACAGTAATCAAGGCTGCATATTAATATATAGTTCTCTCAAAATAAAAAGTTTAATATAAGAAAATGCTTTGCACAGTGTACTCGTAGGGTGCTTCATAGGACACTTCAGCTTCATGCTGCGCTCTCCAAAATTATACTTGGCTTGCTGTATGAGTTATTGATCATAGGCTGGTTGAGTGTTCTGGGTCTGTCCTGATGGTATTGTTAGGATGGCTGGTCTCTAGCCCTCCTGGGCCAGTGAGGAAATACGGGGTCAGTTGTTGAGCAGACCTGGTTCTTGATGACAGAATCATGCTATGTGCTAATGAAGTGATTCATCCTTGGCCACTGCCTTGTCTGGCTCATCCCAGAAGTGGTGCATGGTCATTAGAGTTTGGGTTACAACAACAGGGCAGAACAGAGAGAAAACATTTGACCACATGGGCCCTTCTTGTAATCTGGCCAGTTGCAGATGGTCCCTACAAGTTCACACCTGGTGTAGCTACATTTCCAGGAGGCAGGGTCCATTACACACCTGCATGTCTGTTACGTGTGTGTTGCCTGGAGAGTCAGAAACAGAGGAAGGGTCTGTGAAAAGCCACAGAGCAGCCTAATATCTCTGAGGGATTTTTTTATTGGTGAGGAAGTGGCAGATGGTTGTGTGCCCGTGGGACACTGACTTTAAAGTGATTTATCTGGAAGGAAGCTGTTATTTTTCTCGGGCTTCCATAACAAAGTACCAGACTGATGGCTTAACAGAAATCCATTTCCTCTTAGTTCTGGTGTCTAGAAGTCCCAGATCAAGGTGTCAGAGGATGTGTTTGTGGATGAGGGCCAGGAGGGGGTGGTGCTCATCCTGTGCTTCCTCCCGCAACCCCATGTTGGGAAGGGCCACCCTCAGTTGTCATTCTCTTCATCCTCAACTTTGTCAGGGAGGTCTAGCAGAGGAAGAAGGGGATGGGAGGTTGGGGCCAAACATGGTGAGGTCAGGTCCTGCAATCAGTTAGCAATTTCTGTCCTTTCTCCTGATTTCAGAGAAGCTGATGACTCCTGAGATGTTTTCAGAAATCCTCTGTGATGACCTGGATTTGAACCCTCTGACATTTGTGCCAGCCATCGCCTCTGCCATCAGGCAGCAGATAGAGTCCTACCCCACAGACAGCATCTTGGAGGACCAGTCAGACCAGCGTGTCATCATCAAGGTAGGCAGCTCCTGGGTGGGCCATAGGGTGCTGAGAGTACACTGAGGCCTTAGTCAAAGCCTGTCTTTGGGGTCCATGCTGTGGGATCAGACTTCTGGAAAACCATCTTTTGGGTAGCTCGTGGCTCTTTACCCCAGGAAAAGTATGGGCTGATTTCTTGGAGGAAGGTCTCATATTCTGCATGTCTTCAGGGCACCACCAGGCATTGAGCAGAGCCCAGGTGGTGCTCCAGAGGAGATTATGCCAGCTGCCAGGCAGAGCAGGGAAGCCCATAGTGAGAGGAACAGTGGTGCCACACTCTTCCTGTGGACTGGCTGGGCCAAGCACACCTCATACCATGTAGTAACCTGCCTCAGGGCTGGGGGGAGATGCTGCCTTGCCTGTTGTGTTACAGGTGAAGAGGTTGCCACATGGAGAGGTGAGGTCACGTGCCCCAGACTGCCCAGCTGAGAAGTGAGTGCTGAGATTTGGGCCCAGGCCTGCCTGCCTCAGAGCCTGCTTGGTGTGAAGTGGTATCTCATTGTGGGTTTGATTTGCATTTCCCTGTTGATTAGTGACGTTGATTAGTATCTTTCAGGTGCCTGTTGGTCAGTTGTAGATCTTTGGAGAAATGTGTGTTCAAGTTCTTTGCCTTTTTTCAATCAGATTTTTTGTTCTTTTGTTGTTGAGTTTTATGAGTTCTTTGTATATTCTAGTTATCAATCCCTTATTATACAGGTGATTTGCAAATATTTTCTCCCATTCTTTGCGTTTTTACTCATTTGATAGTGTCCTTTGCTGCATAAAAGTTTTCATTTTGATAAAGTCTGCTTTGTCTTTTTGTTTGTGTCCTTGGTCTCCTATGTAAGAACTCATTGCCAAATCCAATGGCATGAAGCTTTTTTCCTGTTTTAATAGTTTTATAGTTTTATCTCATATACTTGGGTCATTCATCCATTTTGAGTTAGGCAAGGGTCCAACTTCATTCTTCTGTGTGTGTGGATAGCCTGTTTTCTAGCACCATCTGTGGAAATGACTATCCTTTCTACATTGAATGGTCTTAGCACCCTTGTCGAAAATTATATGCCTGTGGGGCGCCTGGGTGGCGCAGTCGGTTAAGCGTCCGACTTCAGCCAGGTCACGATCTCGCGGTCCGTGGGTTCGAGCCCCGCGTCAGGCTCTGGGCTGATGGCTCAGAGCCTGGAGCCTGTTTCCGATTCTGTGTCTCCCTCTCTCTCTGCCCCTCCCCCGTTCATGCTCTGTCTCTCTCTGTCCCAAAAATAAATAAACGTTGAAAAAAAAATTAAAAAAAAAAAAAGAAAATTATATGCCTGTATTTTTGAGAGTTTATTTCTGAGCTTTCTATTCTATTGGTCTATATGTCTTTTTATGTCAGTACCACACTGTGTTGATTACTGTAGCTTTGCAAAAAGTTCTGAAATGGTTCGAACCCACGAACCACGAGTCAAGTCAGACACTTAACTGACTGAGCCACCCAGGCACCCCTTTCAAGATTGTTTTGACTGTTCAGATTCTATTTAAGTTTAGGATAGATTTTTATTCTATTTCTGCAAGAAACATTGTTGAGATTTTGATAAGGATTACAATGAATTTGTAAATTTTTTTGGATAGTCTTGGTATCTAAATAATACTTAGTCTTGGGGCACCTGGGTGGCTCAGTCAGTTAAGTGTCTGACTCTTGATTTCAGCTCAGTCATGATCTCATAGTTGGTGAGTTTGAGCCACATCTTGGGCTTCATGCTAACAGTGTAGACAGAGCCTGCTTGGGATTCTCTCTCTCTTTCCCTCTCTCTCTTTCCCTCTCTCTCTGCCCCTCCCCCGTGCTCTCGCTCTCTTCTCTCAAAATAAATAAACTTAAAAAGGTAATACTACATAATAATAATAATACAATATAATAATAATATTTTGTAGTATTATTTCTTTAATTTCTTTGAGCAGTGTTTTATAGTTTTTATTGTACAAATTTTTCACCTCTTTGGTTAATTTGTAAGTATTTTATATTTTTTAATGCTATTATAAATTAAATTTTTAAAAAACTAAAAAATATATTTTTTTAATCTTTATTTATTTTTGAGAGAGAGAGACAGAGTGTGAGCAGGGGAGGAGCAGAGAGAGAGGGAGACACAGCATCCAAAGCAGGCTCCGGGCCCTGAGCTGTTAGCACAGAGCCCGATGCAGGGCTTGAACTCATGAACCGTGATATCATGACCTGAGCTGAAGTCAGACACTGAACCGACTGAGCCACCCAGGCGCCCCTTAAAAATTATTTTGTTTATTTATCTTGGTTTATTTTGAGAGAGAGAGAGCATGTGCACACATGCACAAGCCCAGGAGGGGCAGGGAGAAGGAGAGACACAATCCCAAGCAGGCTCTGCACTGTCAGTGCAGAGCCCGATTTGGGGCTTGAACTCAGGAACCATGAGATCATGACCTAAGCCAAGATCAAGGGCCGGACGCTTAACCGACTGTACCACCCAGGCGCCCCAAATGAAATTGTTTTCTTAAATTTTTTTTCACATTTTTTATTGTTAGTGTATAGAAACGCAGCTGATTGTGTGTTGACTTTGTATCTTGCTGCTTTGCTGAACTTATTCGTTCTAACAGTTTTTTTGTGTAATCTTCAGGGTTTTCTATGTATAAGGTTATATCATCTGTGAGTAGAGATAACTTTACTTCTTCTTTTCCAATTTGGATACCTTTTATTTCTTTTTCTTACCTAATTTCTCTGGCTAGAAATTCCAGTACTGTGTTGAATAGAAGTGGCAAGAGCAGGCATCCTTGGCTAGTTCCTGATTTTAGAGGAAAATGTTTCAGCTTTCACTATTGAGTATAATGTTCACTGTTGGTTTTTTATATATGGATTTATTAGGTTGAAGTAGTTTCTTTCTTTTTGTCGTTGTTGACTGTTTTTATCACAAAAGGATGTTGAATTTTGCCAAATGCTTTTTCTGCATTGAGATGATGATGTGGTTTTTGTTTTTCAATCTGTTAATATGGTTTATTACATTGATAAATTTTTGTATTGAACTATTTTTGCATTGCTAAAATAAATCCCACTTGGTCATGGTATATAATTCTTTTAATATGCCACTGAATTCAGTTTGCTAGTGTTTTGCAGATTTTTAGATCAGTGTTCATAAGGAATATTGGTCTATAGTTTTCCTTTTTTTGTAGTATTTGGCTTTGATACCAGGGCGGTGAATTATGAAGTGTTCCCTCCTCTTCAGTTTTTTGGCAGAGTTCGAAAAGGATTGGTGTTAGTTCTTCTCTTGGTGCTTGGTAGAATTCACCAGTGAAGCCATCAGGTCCAGGACTTTTCTTTGTGGGGAAGATTTTGTTTATTCATTCAGTCTCCTTACTAGTTAATTTCCTTCCTTCCTTCCTTCCTTCCTTCCTTCCTTCCTTCCTTCCTTCCTTCCTTCCTTCTTCTCTCTTCCTTCCTTCCTTTCCCTTCCTTCCTTTTCCTTCCTTCCTTCCTCCCTCCCTCCCTTCCTGCCTTCCTCCCTTCCTTTTCCTTCTTTCCTTCCTTTGTTCCGTGGAGCTTGAACTTGTGACCTGAAGATCAAGAGTCTCATGCTGTACTGACTGAGCCAGCCAGTGCCCCACTAGTTAATTTGAGAGAAATACAAATCTGTTTTTCTTAACCCATTTTAGTTTCATATTATGGCCAACTAACAGGAAAAGGGCATGGGGCATCTGGGTGGCTCAGTCAGCTGAATTTCTGACTTTAGCTCCGGTCATGATCTTGGTGTTTGTGAGTTCGAGCCCTGCATAGGGCTCGATGCTGTCAGCTTGGAGCCAATTTCAGATCCTCAGTCCACCCGCCCCCTGCGCTCTGCCCCTTCCCTGCTTGCATGCCTATGCTCTCTCTCTCTCTCAAAAATAAACATTAAAAAACAAAAAAAGATAAAAGGCATAATTGAGAAAGAAGGGGAACTTCATAGGAGACAAGTGGAGGGCAATGGGAGCCTTACCTGCTTTCTCATGCATAGTCTGTCCCCTCTAAAGGATGGCCCTGAGAACTCTGCTCTGTGCTGTGTCTTTGTCCTGTTAACCGTGGTGGGGATGTGGCCTTATGGGGTTAGCCACACCCACCAACGTGCTTCCAAATGGATGGGGTTGGCCACAGGCAGGGTCCTCATGAGACTGACCAGTTAGCATCCCTGACATTTTTCTCAGAATTTTTCTTTTTCTTTCTTTTCCTTTCCTTTCCTTTCCTTTCCTTTCCTTTCCTTTCCTTTCCTTTCCTTTCCTTTCCTTTCCTTTCCTTTCCTTTCCTTTCCTTTCCTTTTTCCTTTCCTTTTTCCTTTCCTTTTTCCTTTCCTTTCCTTTCCTTTCTTTTCTTTTCTTTCTTTTTTTTAATTCTGACAGGGCTTCCGAGCAGCCATACAGAAAGTGGTCAGGCAGTTGAAAACCTGTCTGGGGTTGCCACCATCTCTCCTGACCAGAGGCTTTCTTGGTGACTAGACACTTGTCAGCTGTTGGCCCCTTTAAGCCCTCCATCCCACCTGTAATCCCCACCATGGGATGGTGTCAGCTGGTAGGTAGGCTTTGGGAGACCACCCCCAGGTTGGGTTCCCTGCCTGGTTCTGGCGTGAGGTCTTGCTGGCACCAAAGTCTGACACGGCTGGCCCAGGGAAGCTTTGCTGCCGTGGGACAGTGCTGTGTTTATCAGGTCAGAGCCCTCATGGGCATTGTGACCTAGGGGACAGCACCCATCTTGTAAGTGAGGAAACTGAAGGTCACACCCAAGGTTTTGGTCAAGAGGACTCAAGGAGAGCTGGGTACTTCTTTGAGGATATTCTTCCTTGTATGGCTCCTGGGACATGGTGGAGGACAGGAATCTTTGCCATGATGGCATCTGAGGAGTGTCTCTCTTCACAGAGCTGTGCCTTAGCATGGAGTGGCCACTTAATAGATGTTCTTGGGGTCTCTGGGACTATAGCTCAGACCTGGCTGCCTTTATGGGGGCACCTGGCCCAGGTTGGCTCTCTTCAGCTTCAAGGGTTTGGGGGGGACTCAGTGCTTCTCCTAAGTCTAGCTGTCAGGCTCTACAGGGCTGGCAGACTTCTGTGAAGGTGTGTGTGGTGATATGGGTTGCGTCTGGGGAGCCTGGCCCCTGTGCTGCATGCCTACTCAGGAGTCCTGGCCCTGTCTCACCTCTGCACCTCCTCAGGGTCCAGCCGCTCCTGTCCTCACCACCCCACCATCCCTACAGCTAGATGGCTACCTCCAGTAAGGGTCTCAGTGGCAGCCAGTGTCTCTTCTGTGCTCCAAACAGGGCTTCCAGATCCCTCTTAGAAGCTGGAGGCCTTAGGACGGCCTCAGGCCCAACTTTGCTCAGGACCCTTCTCTCCGAGGAGCCACATGGCCTGCTCTCTCTGCCCATGCAGTTCTTCTTAAAATGCTGCCTCCCCCAGGAGGCCTTCTTGGGCCTCCTGGCTAACGTGGCCACCTCTGTACTTTCTGTTCCTCCCTTCATTTTCTTCTTAGGACTTGGTGATGTGTGACATATACCATGCATTCACATATTTAACTTGCTTAGGTGTCTCTCCCCAGCTGGAACATCCTCCACAAAGATGGTTTTTTGTCTGTCATACCCACCATTGCATTCCCTGTGCCTCTCCGTGATAAGCACACAATCTGTATTTTTTTAATAGACGCAAGCATTAATGACCAGTTGACAGGGGACAGGCAACCCAGTCCACACGGTGGCTAAGATATGGCACCAGGCATGCCAGGTATGGCACCTGGGGCAGGGCTTGCCGGGCCTGGTGTGGATGGCTAAACCTGTTGGTCCTGTTTGTTTCTTTTTGATGTTTTTCTGTGGGCTGACTGCTGCATCATGTCTCTCTGGTCCTAGCGTGCCCTTGGGGCTCAGTGGGCATTCGTTTCCTGTGAGGGGAAGGGATAGCTCTTCCAGCTCCATTCTGTAAACCATCATTCATTGCCCAGCATGAGCAGAACACAGAAATGGGAAAGGACCCAGGCTCATTGGCAGTGAGTGGAAGGTGGTATACAGGGCCCAGAGGTGCAGAGCTTCATGAATGGGGACAGGGAGTGGGGTCCCATGCTTCTTTGAAGGCAGTGGAAAGGCCCCAGTGGCTGTGGGCCCTGAGCAGTGGCCACCCTGATCTTTGTCTTGAAGAGCTGAGCACTCAGGGACAGTAGGGTGAATGAGCAGTACTGTGGCCTGGAGAGCAGTGAGGGGTGGTCCCAGTAGGAGGAGTCTCGTGGATACAGTGCCCCAGGACACAGCCAGACCCTCAAGAGTCCTTCCTGTGTGTCTCAGTGATGCCCTGTTTCAGAGCAGGCCTGCTCATCTGTGGGGTGAGGAGTAAAGATGGTGATTCTGAGTGCAGGTGTAAGTGGGGAGCCCTGGGTCACAGGCTAGGTTCTGTCTTGGTCTGGGTGCTGCACAGGCGGGGCCTGGACCCTCTTCTGGCTGTAGTTTACATGTCAGCAGGATATCTGCTGGGTGCGTGGTGGGCAGAGTTGGCTGTGGGCCTCTGCTGCCCACCCAGGCTTTGCCTGCACCTTGTGGGCTATTCAGGTGGGGTGTGCATCTAATGTGAGATGGGTAGCTGTGCCAGGCCTTGAGCCAGAGCCCCTTGTGGCAGCCCCAGGAGGTGCGTGGTGTCATCTCCAATTTCTGGATGGGGACCTGCGGCCAGAAGGACAAGGGCCAGCCCCAGTTCTCAGCTAGTAAGTTGTGGGCAGGGTCCAGCCCGGCCTGGTGGCTCCCTAGTGGGCTGTCTCATCTCCTTGAGGCCTCTCCAGGTAGGGTACGGTTCTGACTCCTTTAACTTGTGTTCTTTGGTTCTTGTCCCAGCTGAATATCCACGTGGGAAACATTTCGCTGGTGGACCAGTTTGAGTGGGACATGTCAGAGAAGGAGAACTCACCAGAGAAATTTGCCCTGAAGCTGTGCTCAGAGCTGGGGCTGGGCGGGGAGTTTGTCACCACCATCGCGTACAGCATTCGGGGACAGCTGAGCTGGCATCAGAAGACCTATGCCTTCAGGTAGGATCCCAGACAAGCCCCTCCCTCCTTTGTAAACCTGTTTTGGGGAAAAGACGTCTCCCTGTGTGTGGGACATGACAGCCTTCGGGTCTGTCTGGAGCCCAGAAAAACGGTCTGGCCATGGGCAGCCGCAGCCAGCTCAGCAGCAACTTGTTGGCTTGTTCCTCCCGCCTCCTGTGTCTCAGTGGTAGGGCTCCCCACCCTTATCATGGTGGGGGTGACTCTGAGGAGGTGGTTTATCTGCCCCCTCCATCCTCCAGCACCCCCACCCCCTGCCTGGGACCATCCTCTGTTGCCAAAAGCCCCTCTACACCTCCACCCTGCCGCCACCTCTGTATTCTCCCAGACTTTTCCCTCTCTCAGGGTTGGGTCACCCACCCCAGGGTTTGTCATCTGATGGACTTGCCTTCTGTCTCAAACAAGAGCTGCTCCAAACAGCCCTCCCCAGCTTGTAAGAGTCAGGAGACCTCCAGCAGTTTTCTTTTTTACTGTTGCATCTTGCCAGTCAGAGACTTGTTGGTGAGCACCCATTTGGACTGGACCCCTATATAGGGTGCCGCGGAAGATAAAGAGCCACATCCAGGCTGCCTGTGAAGGTGGGAGTATAAACAGAACATTCCAGACCGGTATCCTGTGGGTGGACCAGGGGACAGGGGCTCCCAGAGAGGCAGACATGGCCTTCCTATTGGTGGTGGCCCCACAGTGCAAAGTGTGGGCCTAGTAGGAGGTGGGGGGCGGTGGACGTGAAATGATAGTAGAGCTTGTCCACCTCAGGACTGTTCCACCATAACTGGCCCTGTTCCCTGTGCTCCTTTTCCTCTTGGGAAAGTACAGTCTGGGGGTGGCGCTGAGTATCCCTGCATCAAAACAGGATGTTAGGATTTATTCCGCTCATCAAACTGTCATCGTCTACATTTGGCGATCATTACTCAAGGACCGCAGCTTAAAATGGCACATGAGGAGCAAGTACGAAGGTCTTTTTGCAAAGATAGGACAGTTAATGGAGCTCGTGCGTATGTTTGTGTCTCAGCTGGTTTTCCCAGAAATCCCAGGAGACTGCTTTCTTGCTGCTTCCTGTAAATCTGAGCAAGAGAGAAGGAATGACCGTACACCCTCAGGGCTTGAGGTCCCGGCCCTGGGAAACCACTGGGTTCTGTGGGGATCCAAGCACTGCCCATGCTCCAGGCATCTGGTCTGAGATGTCACATATGTCACCTTCCCGGAACCTCCCAGTGGCCCTACCAACCAGGTAGTCCTGCTTCACAGACAGAGCCCAGGCCCTGGGAGGAGGTGTCAGTGAGACGTGATGTAGTGTCTGGGTCCTTGAGAGCCCTGCTGGAGGTGTGGCCGTGCATGTCCGTTCATGTTGTATTTGAGCCAAGGCCGACAGGCCTGAAGACCTGCCTGGGGTGGCCCCGCTCCCTGGAATGCTCCTGGAGGTGGGAAATGGTGATGTTGTACAGGTCATGAGAGTGAGTACCCCAGGTACCTGAGCCCTCAGATGCTGGTTGAGCCTGAATCCATGTTCTGACTGGCAGATGGTGTGTGTGGAGTAGGGAGTATTCCTGCTGCAGGACCCTGAGGGTGTTGGCACATGTGGCAGCATCCCTCCTGCTCTGACCCCTGGGTGACCCGAGTGTCCTCCTAAAACTCTTGTCAAGCTTCAGGCTGTCAGCAGTGTGCCGGATAGCTCCAGAGTAGTACCCCCTGGGAACTCTGGTGGTGGTAGATCAGGACTTACAGCAGATCCCCCCCACCCCATCTCAGGAGCCAATTAATGAATTCCATTTGGTGGACAGGGAGCATCACAGACCTCTATCCTGCTGCAGTCTGTAGTGCTGAGTGTGCAGGTTTCACGTCCTTGGGATTGAAGGCAGGGAGGCTTACTGGGGACCAGGGTGAGCACACATCCCCTCCACAGCAGCCCAGGCCAGCCAGGTTGGAGGGGCACAGCCTGCCTGGGATCTGGGAGGCAGCCCAGTGCCTCTTTTGCATCAGGACAGCTGTTTGTGTTTTCCCAGCTGACCAGGCCTCGAGCTCCTCAGGCTAGGTCTGGCCCATTGTGTGTGCTGTGTGTGGTCTGGGGAGGTTAGGGTCAGAGGCTGGCTTATTGTGGACTCCATCATCCAGGGGACAGAACTATGGCCTTCTAAGGCAAGCAGGGGAGGGGATTGGAACTTATGTCTCCTGACCCTGACCCACATTCTTACCACAGCACCACACCATCCCTTGGGAACTCTCTTAACTTTCCCTGGGGAGACCAGTGTCAGCCCTTCTCTCTGGGTTACTGCCTGGGGGAGGTAGAGTGGGCTGCCATGTCCCCATGGCCAGGGGCCACTTGGTCCATGGAGAGCCAGACCAGGAGCCCCCACCTGATCTCTACTGCACACAAGACTTGACACCTGCTGAGTCACATGACTCCTTAAAAGGGACTTTAAATTTTGGGCCTCTGTCATCCCATGTTGTAGATGCTCTGAATCCCTGCAGGCCAGTCCTGTCTGTCTCCCCCTCATCAGACCTAGCCCAGTGTCTGGCTGCAGTGCTTGGTGATGGTGGTGTTGTGTCCATGGTGGAGCAGGGCGTGCTGCTGGTCACAGGACATTTGTGGGGGGTGGGGGTGGGGGCAGAATGCCCACAAACTAGTCAGGGGAGTGAAGGCAGGCTGCTTCCTTTCAGCAGTGGGACAGGCGGGCCTGATGTGGGCAAGCCTGGGGGGACACGCATGTGACAAACAGATTGGGGGCCCCGAGCTTCTAGAGGACAGAGCTGACCCAGAGTGACAGTGAGTGACAGGAGGGGGACAGAGCTCTGCCAGGGGAAAGGCCTGGGCTGAGCAAAACATGTGGGAGTGTCAGACATTGACCCAAACCTGTGAGTTGCTACCTGGTTGGAAAGTTGCATCAGTAGACTTACTGGCACCTCCTGCAGGCCAGCCCTGTGCCTGAGGCTGGGGACACAGAGAAGAAACAGTACTTTGTCTAGCAGAGTGCACTGGAGGCTGCAGGCGCGAGGAGGGGAGCCACGGGTAGGCGGCATAGAACCTGGGGTGAGGTGGCCGGGCAGGGTGCTGACTGGGAGGAAGCTGGAGATGGGCAGAGGGTCAGAGAGCCTGGTGGCTGGGATAGGTGGGGGACAGGGAGACAGTGTCACTGGCACATATCAGGGTCGGGAGACACCAGGGTCATTTTGGACTGGTTGACCATGAGCCACACAGGTTACTCCTGGAACTCTGCCCTCTTGACGGCAGCAGGGTTTGCTTGCTTGCTTGTCTGTTTTTATAACAGCTGCATTGAGCTATAATGCAAGTACTGTACAGTTCACCCATCTAGAGTGTGCCGTTCCTTGGTTTTCAGCATCCACAGAGTGGTGCCATCACACCATGACAATTTTACAACATTTCCATCACCCCAAAGGAAGCCTCACACCCTTTAGCAGCTGCTGCTGTGCCCCTCCAGTCTCCCAGCCCTGGGCAACCACTAATCTACTTGCTATCAACTTGCCTGTTGTGGATACTCTGTATAAATCGAATCATGTAATACATGCTCTTTTGTGGCTCATTTCTTAGTATCATTATTTCTGTATGGCAGCCTGTATGGGAGCTTCATTCCTGTTTATGGCGGAGTACAGTGCCGTCATACACATGTGCCATATTGTGTTTACCCAGTCATGGGTTGACGGACAGTCGGGTGGTTGACACTTCTGGGCTGTGGAGAGTGGCACTGCTGTGAGCATTCATGTCCAAGTGTTTGTTTAAACATCCATTTTCAGTTTTCTTAGGTAGATCGTAGGAGAGGAATTGCTGGATCATGTGGTAGCTGTGTGTAGCATTTTGAGTTCCTGCCAGACTGCTTTCCAAAGCAGCCCACCATTTTACTTTTGCACCAGTAGAGTTAGGCTTCTTTCTCATTTCTCCACATCCTCGCCAACATTTGTTACCTTTTTTTTTTTAATTTTTTTAAATGTTTATTTAGTTTTGAGAGAGAGAGAGCGCGTGCGCAAGCAGGGGAGGGGCAGAGAGAGAGGGAGACACAGAATCCAAAGCAGAGCTGTCAGCACAGAGCCTGACGTGGGGCTCAAACCCATGAAGCATGAGATCATGACCTGAGCTGAAGTTGGACGCTTAACCGACTGAACCACCCAGGCACCCCTGTTAACCTGACTTTTTGATTCTCGCCATCCTAGTGGGGGAGGGGGAGGGAGTGGCATCTCGTTGGGATCGTGATTTGCATTTCCCCACTGACAAATGATGATGGAGCATCTTCTCAGGTGCCTTTGGGCATTTGTATATCATCTTTAGAAAAACAGCTGCTCAGGTCCCTCAGTTTTTAATTGGGCTATTTGTATTTTTATTATTGAGTTGTAAGTGTTCTTTACATATTGTAGGTATAAGTTCCTTATCAGAGGTACGGTTTACAAATATTTTCTACCACGTTGTAGCTTGTCTTTTCACTTTCATGACAGTGTCCCTTGAAGCACAGAAGCTTTAAATTTTGGTGTAGTCCACTTTATTTTTTCTTCGGTTGCCTGTGCTTTTAAAAATTTTTTTTTTAATATTTTATTTTTAAGTCATCTCTACACCCAGGGTGGGGCTCGAACTCAACAACCCTGACATCAAGAGTCCTATGCTGTCCCGACTGAGCCAGCCAGGCACCCCCTGCCTGTGCTTTTTAATATGATACCTACAGAACCTCTGCCTAATCCAAGGTCATCTTGTCCCAGTGCTCATTTATTGGAAAGACTGGTCTTTCCCCATTGTATGGATTTTGGTACCCTTGTCAAAAGCCAGTTGGCCATAAAGAGGAGGGTGCTGTTGAGTTCTCTCTCCCCCTCCTCCCAGTGGAGTGGCCATGGGCAGGTAGGTCATTTCCCTTGAAGGCTCTGTCCTTCTCATTTGTAAAGTGAGTAGAGCAGTGGTTCTTGGCTGGCATTTTGTATCATGTGAGGGCATAAAAGTGAGCCCATACTGAGATACCCTACAAGCTACGGCCCTGGGCCCTCTGACATCTCCGCCACAGCCCTCCCATTCCTGGGCTCTGTGTCCCCACCTGGACTCTGCAGGGTGGTAGGAACATCTGGGATCACAGGGAGCCTTGAAGTCCATGATGCAGAATCCCCTCAAAGGAGGGGGAGGCAAGGTGACCCCTGCCTGTGTGTTTGTCTCAAACCCGAGAGCCTGCTGGCTCTCGGCCCATTCTTACATGGTTGGATTGAGCAGTTCTTATTTTAGAACAAACCCACTGGAGTGGAATCTTCCCAGAGCCAAGGGAAGGTAAACAAAGGGGCCTCCAGGACCTACTCACAAGCCCTTGTTTAAATTAAGAGGAAAACATGTTTTGCTTCCCTCAGCGTGGGCTTGGCGCCTTTCATGTCTGCCCTCCCAAGGAAGGTGGCTGGGAGCCCTTGAGGTGAGGAATGGTTTGGGTCTGTGGCTGGGTGGTTCAGGATTGCCAAACCACCACACTGGCTGGAGAAGAGCTCTCAGGAGCTGCTGAGGAGGGTTGGCCCCAGGGTACCACGGGTGGGGGCTGGTGCTGCTCTTGTCACTAGCCTCTGAGTCACCAGCACAAGCTTGGGCTTTGGGGACCTAGCTCAGCAGGAAGAAGTGAGCCCTGCTTCTGCAGGGGAGCCAGGGGCAGTTCTGGGTTGTGGTGACAGCCTTAGTGCATGCACCAGGCTGGGCCCTGTCTGCTCCCGGTCCTTGAGAATCAGGATGAGAACACTAGCACACAAGGGAAGCCAGAACAGGCCCTCAGCTGCTGTGTGCCAGCTGGCAGTGTGAGGGGCACAGCCTCCTGTCAGGCCTGGGTGGACATCCCTCTCTAGCTGGCCACTCACACAACCTTGGGCACAAGTTCCAGGGAGACTGCGTGACAAGGCTCCTGGCACCTAGGGAGCCCCCTCAGTGGACATATGTTGGCTGTTTTAAATAATAGTAATCCTCTGAAGAGCCCTCACAGCCCTGTAATTGTTCCTCTTTTCCAAATGAGGTACCAGAAGCAAGGCCACAGATCAGGGGTCCATCCTCTTTTATTCTGTCAGTGTCCTCCCCTGCCTCCCCTGGGCCCTGCCTGCCTTCACTCTTCTCAGAGGGAACTGTGCTGTGCAGGGCTCCAGGCTGAGGTGGGCAGACACTTGATAGGGCTGCAGTGGAGCAGGGTCAGCCTTCTGGGGGTGCTGGGCCTCAAGAGATAGGTGCAGGCCGCCTGGCTGGAAGAGAAAGGGCCTGGTGAGGAAAGGGAAGGGGGTGGAAGAGATTCACTGTTAGGGCCACAGTCTGAGACTTATCTCCTGGGCCAGGAGTTTGAGCGGTCAGCTCTGAAGTATCCTTGCCTCTTCAGCCTCCTGTCACACAGGCTTGGAAATCAAGGCCCAGAGAGGCAGCACCTCAGCTGTGTCCTCCCTTCTCTTGTGCTTCTGCGTGTGTCTCCCTCACCCCTACTGCTGTGTGTCCTTGGCAAGAGGGTGCATAGATGCATAGATGGCCTTTGGGGTGGTCACTGAGGGGCCATGGAGTGTAGTGGTCAGGGGACAAGGGTTCCAGGCCCAGCTATCTGGATTTAGTTGGGTCAGTAAAGTGCACTGAGGGGCAAATGTATGGAATATTCAGGAGCAGGCTGGCCCAGTGGCCTTCATTGATGAGGCATCAAGGCCGGTGGATCCAAGCCCCAGGCACTGAGCGGGGCAGACTGCCCTCCCCTACCTTCCCAGCAATACTGTCATGCAGAACCACCTCTGCAGGGAACCCCCACTCCTTTACAGACCAGAGACACCTAGGCGACAGCAAAGGGCCTGTTTGAGTGTGCTTTGAAGAGAAGCTATTGTTATGGGGGACCTGGCGTCTCCAGTGATTCTGCCTTGAGGTTCAGATGGTGGGTGTTGACCACACCACTCTTGTTCTGAGGAGCTGGGCATGGAAATGGCCCAGCAGGGAGGAGACAGAAGAGGAAGCAGGAAAGCCTTGGGCCTTCCTTGCTATGCCCTGGCCCCGGTGTTCTGGCAGGGGGGTGGACACTGGTCTCTGGGGGCCTTTCTGGTTGCTGCTCTGTGAACTAACAGTTACAACCCCCATTCCTCACCCCTGGCCCACAGTGAGAACCCCCTACCCACGGTGGAAATTGCCATCCGGAACACAGGCGATGCTGACCAATGGTGCCCACTGCTGGAGACTCTGACAGACGCTGAGATGGAAAAGAAGATCCGAGACCAGGACAGGAACACAAGGTACCCCTCCCCCTTCAGGCCCCTTGCAGCTTGCTCTGCACACAGCCACTGTCTTGCAGGCAGGGGAGGGACCCTGGTTCTGGGAAGGTACCTGCATGGCCAGAGGCAGGCCCTGGGTGATGAGTCCCAATCTAGACCCCAGGTGGGTTTTCCTTCAGGGAACAAAAGTTAAGCCCTCAGGTTGGATCTGACCACAGCCCAGACCTATGTGTCTAGAACCCTGGAGACACAGGCAAGACATGAGCAGGCAGGAGAGAGGGCATTGTCAGGGCGTCAAGCAGGGGACAGGCTCTGGCCGAGGGAGGGGCTGGGGATCCCACCTTTTGTATCCTGTTTCCGTCCCCGCTCCCTTGGCTGTGCTAGAGATCCCTAGGGGAGGGCAGCCACCCAGGGCTGGAAGCTGGCTCCGGGTCATCACCTCCTCTCCTCCTGCAGGCGTATGAGGCGTCTTGCCAACACTGCCCCAGCTTGGTAACCAGCCCGTCTGCGCATGGCTCCCACGGAGCATTGAGAAGATCGGACCGCCTCTCCTTCATCTTCTGGCAAGGAGGGAGGCAAAGGGGCAGGCCGGGGCCATCCTGAGGAACATGGGGTGTGGGGAGGGCTTCTGGTCACCCTCCCCTGGGCACATTCCATTTGTTGAGCCCAGTCCCCATCCAAGTCTCTGGTCAGAAAGAGGCCTCGTTTTGGGTTATGTTTTGTTTTTGTATAGGAGCCCCAGGCAGGGCTAGCAACACTTTTTAAATAAAAGACAACAGGTCATGTTCCATTTTTTTAAAGTGGTAGCATAAAAATAAGAAAGGGGACGAGGAGAAGGACTTGGCTGGGGTGGTGTGGGACCAAGGCTGGCATGCCAGGCCTCTCAGCCTTCTCTGCCTCAGAGTCCCAGGTGGGCAGGTTGGGGCTAAGTTTCTATCCAAGGCCAACCATAGCACAGTCTTGCTTTTCCTCAGGCCCTCCAGCTGATGGACATGACAAGTGAGGTCATGAGGCTCAGGGTAGGGGGGCCCACTTACCTTTCAGTGACGGCCCCACCCCACCCCCTTTGCTTGGCCTTGTGAAGGAGCTACAGGCTTTCCTGCCATCCTTGGGCTCTGCACGTCTGGGCTATTGTGCCACCCCTGGCCAGGAGCATTGCTTCTCTGGAGTCCCTTACAGCAGCCCATCCTTTGTGGTTGCTGCAGGGGCATTACCAGCTTGGGTGCCCAAGGGCCCATGCCTGGCTGTTCAGGCTCCAGCGGGCGTGCACCGCTCTTGCCACACCTTGCAGCGGTGCATGTGCAACAGGTGGTTGGGGCCCAGCTCTGCCCCCAGCTGGTGACTCCACCCAGGCCAGCTCCTCTCTCCCAGGTCGGTTATGAGAAGTAAGGCACACGGAGCAGCATGCCTGCCCAGTGCTGGCCGGGGGTGCTATGTGTTGAGAAGGAGGCAAGCTCTGGGCCTCTTCTCAGATCCGCCTCCAGTGAGCTGTGTGTCCCCTCTGCATTCTTGTCTAATGTGGAAGTGTCCTCACTCTACAGAAGGGACGTGGGCTCCATGAGGGTGGCATATGTGGGTCTCCTCACTGAGTGAGTGCTGCTTGATGACTTGGGCGCACAGCTACATTCTTAACGAAGGTAATGGACCCAGATCTAAGCACTGGGCTGCCTCCTTCACTTGCTGGCAGGTCTTCCCTGCCATGTCAGGGCTACTCTGCCCTCCAGCAGCATGGCAGGAGTGTGATGGCACCTGGCTCCCAACTTGAACCCCACCCTGGGCAAGGGCAGAGCTCTGAGTAGGAATTGAGGTCTTGACTGCCAGGATGTAGGGGTAGACGCGCCTAGCCCTCTGGGCTTGGGGTCCTGTGATCATGTCCTGGGACGTGACGGCTCCTGGCTCCCGGGGAGTTTGTACTCAAGCCCCCTGCCCTTCATCCAGGAGTGGAACTTGCTGGAGCCCCACAGCAAGGGGACACCTGGGCTTCACTGGAAGGCCTTGAACAAAGAGCAGGATTCCAGGCCCAGGCTCCACTGGCCTTGGAAATAAGTGGGCTCCATTGCTAAAGGGTTTGCTTGGTCCATGAGGCCCTACAACTAGAGGGCAGCCTAGGGGCTGAGCCCTCACTCTGAGCATTGCCAGCCCACGCTGCTACACTGCTACTCCGCAAGATTTCATTACTAAATTAAGGTTAGACTCCCATGGTGAATACTTGTGTCACCCACGAACATGACGACCTATGGCTGGAGGAGCCCCTATTGCTGCCAATCATCCAGGAATAAATTGTAATTTGGACTGGTCTAGGGTGATGAGGAAAGTTGGCCAGGTTGCCTGATGGCTGCTTTACCAAAGAGAAAAGTGAGCTGTGCTATCAGATAAGGTTTCCATGGTCCTTAGCTAAAAACATCAGGGAGAGAACTTTGCAAGGCTCTGCTATGGTGAAAATTTCTCAAAGCTTTGGGGTTGCAGAAAGGGTAGAGGACCCAGTCCTGGCCCTCCTCTGCACCTGACCTCATGGAGCCTTGGCCAAGTCCATTAACTGCTCAGCTGGAAAGTGGGCAAAGGTCCACTTGGTTGCTGATGAGGGACAGTGAGGCATCAGCCTGAGGGCACCATGGGAAGGAGCCCCTACAGACTGGGCTTGGCACAAGAGGGACATCCCAGTCCTGGCCTCAGCCAGTGAGATCTGACCAGCTCCCTTGCTGCATGGCAGGGAGCAGAGATCTGGTTCAGGTGGGATTTGCCCAAGGCTCTAGCAAGGCACTGGCAAAGCTAGAGTGAAAACCCGGAGTGTGCCATCTGCTAGTTCACTCCTGCTAGGCAACTATGGGCAGGTTCTTGACCCACTCTGGGCCTCCCTTCTGGTCTGAGAGGGCAGGCCAGGCTTAGTGGCTCTACGTCAGGGCCAGCAGCATGGAAAGGTGTGGCCAGCTGAGGCAGGGAGCCAGTGCTGTGGACGAAGAGGTGCAGGTCATCCTGTTTATTTGGGTGGGCCCTGGGCACAGGCCCAGTCTGCAGGACAGGTTGCTCTCCTGAAAGCGGGAGTTAGGGGTGGGAGGGAGGTCTGTCAGAAACCAGGAAAACGGGCTTCTTGGGCTGGCCCTGGCCCTGGGTAAGGTCATTGCTGCAGGGGTCCTGGCTGCTCCTCCGGGAGGGGCAGGTAATTGGGGTCCTCCTCTCGGGCATCCAGTAGCAGCTTCCTGTAGGGAGGGGCCCACACTGAGCTGAGGCCAGCAGGGGTCCCCAGTGGGGTCAGGAGCCATCTTGAGGGAGTGTAGGGGGATAACTGTCATCTCTAGCACTTACAGGAAACTGGGGGTCAGCAGCAACCTCTTGCCTCCAGGCTGGTTGGGGAAAACATCCTCTAGGAAGTAGTAAACGTGGCCCACAGCAATCCCTGTAGGAGAGCAAAGGACTGCCGAGGCCACCCTCCACAGTCCCGAGTCTGGAGCCAGCACAACCTGCTCCCTGACTCCACGCACAGCTCTGGAGGCCAGCCAGGCCAAGTAACCTGAGGCCCCAGAGTACACAACATCTTGCACAGACTGCCAGCCCAGGGTGGGGCCAGGGTTGACCCTGAAGGATTGGCTTACCTGGCCCAGAAGTGGGCAGGACTTGGAGAGGGGATGGGCTGAGAACATGGGAGGAACAGGAGCGAAGGTTGGAATCTTGACTTACCCAACCCCACCCTGGTCAGGACCCCCACAAGCATCAGTACATCAGGCCTAAAGATGTGAAGCAGGTATCTGGCTGGCTTATGCAAGGGGCCAGAAGAACAGAGGAGCTGGCAGAGCAGGAAGTGGGGGTGGGAAGACAGGTGAGAGGTCCATTCCAGGTGGGTGCTGTGCTCTGGCACAGCAACCAGCCTGGGAGCCCTCCCAAAGGTCATCAGGTACCAGACAGCCTGTTTCTGGGGGGTCGGGGCTGGATGCGCAGGCAGGCTCACCCAGCAGGTCGACAAGGATTGAGTTGCCCAGCAGCAGTGAGAAACCCATGAGTGCCCAGGGCAGGAATGGTGCCTGGAAGGTGAGGAGGCCAAAGAAGTTGACCCTCACTCGGGGGTTGCGGCGACTCCAGACATACACCAGCATGACAGTGAGGGCCTGGCCCAAGAAGAACAGGCTGCCCAGGAGCCCTAGCAGCTGAGCCAGAGTCAAGGTGCTGGGAGGACTTCTCCTTGTGCAGGCCTCAGAGCCCCTGCCCAGGACCCCTCTGACTGCCTAAACCCCTGGACTCCTCCCCAGTTTTCCTTCCCTCCTCACTTCTAGTGATGGACCCTTCAATCAAAGCCACACTGTGGCCTTCAGGCCAACGTGATCTGCTCTGCTTCTCCACCTGGCCCCAGCCTCCAAACACTGCCCTTCATTGCCCCAGTTTCTTCTGGCTACTGGCATTCGGGGCTCAGCCTGCAAGCACCCTACCTGGCTCTCCACATCACCCTGTGATACTTTGCATACAGCACTGAAGAGCTAGTAGCCCGGGGCTGAGCAGATGACGTATGCTAGATTCACCCTAAACTAGAGTGAACGACTCTGTCCCCCTCGGGCCCAGGCGCTCATGTCGGGCCCCAGGGCCTACAGAGGCTGGACCCAGAGGCGCAGCGCCTAAGGTTTCAGAGCCTGGGAAGGATACGGTCATGAGGACGCCCCCGAAGAGAAACATGAAGACGAAGTCGGCCGTGCGGCCACGGAAGGAGCCCTCCTCCAGCATGCGGCAGTAGCGAAACCTGCAGCGTCCGTAAAGGAAATGCCACCGGGAGGAGCCTTGGTTTCCCTGCTCCTGGCCATTCCGGGCCTCCCCCAGCCCCGCTGGGCCGCTCCCCAGCCTGGCGGGCCGCCCACCACCCTACGCCTACGTCCGCTCGGCGCAGGATACACGAAGAGCATGTTGAAGAAGAAGCTGAATCCCAGGGGCCCAAAGAAGAGGAAGTTGGTGACGAGCCTCCAGACCTACGGGGATAGGGGGTAGGTGGGCGGTCAGGCGCGGGGCAGGCAGGGCCCGGCTGTCAGGTGCAAGGGGCGGGTGGCCTCACCTGAAACTTCCGGAACACGAGGTGCGGGTTGAAATAGAGCTGGAAGGGGCTGAGGAGCTCCAGTTGCTGCGGAACCAGGGGCGCGTCAGGTGCGACCCCGGGGAATCTAGCGGTAACCATGGCTACACCCCTCCCGGGCTGCAGCCAGGGAACCGATCCCACCCGCCCGGCCAGCTTACCACAGCTGCGGTGGTAAGGACACAGGCCGCGGTGTAGGTCCGCGTCACCGCTGGCACCTGCAGGAACTCGGCCGCCAGTCCCTGCCACGCCATTGAACCTTCTTTGACACTCGTGGCCCAACCTGCTGCGCGCTCTTTAACCCGCCTCCCAATCCCGCCTCACTCCCCGACTTCGGCCAATCCATGTCGGGGAGCGCAGTGCGCCCAGAGTAGGGGGCGGGTCCCTGGGCCCAGTAACCAATAGGAGGAGGAAGCTGGAAGACGAGGGCGGGACAGGAGAGAGTGGGCGGGTCGGAACTCGAGACCAATGAGCAGGCCCCACGGTTGAGCACGTGGCGGTTGTTGTGGTGGCTGTAGTGGCGGCGCGGGAGAACGTGTAGCCAATGAGGAACTGGTCGCTTGGCGTCAATCTAAGGAGAACCAATAGCAACGACGTGTTGGGGGCGGGACTGAAATTACTCCGCGAGTGGAAAAAAGACAGGACCGAGGAACAGCGAGACCGGAAGGGGCGGGGTCACGCTGGAGCGTGGGCAAGCCGGGATTAATACGTGTCTGGTCCCCGGGCTCTGTGAGTACACCTAGTGCTGGGGGAGACTCGGTCCTATCTCCCCCATTGAGAGCCAGAGACAGTGCCACCTAGCCTACAACAAAGGAGGTGCTCAGCACCACGTCCACTCTCCGACCCCGCCTCAGTCCATTGGACCCCACGCCGACTCCTGTGGGAGGTCTCCCCCAGGGACGCCAGGGTGCCCACACGGGCCAGAACGAGTGGACAAGCTGGAGACGGCCTCATCATTTTGATGGAAAAGAGGAACTCCATTTATGCACTCATTAAGTCAACTGTTTACTGAACACGGACTATGTGCCAGGTGCTTTTCTGAATTCAGGAGATACAGCAGTCAATAAAGGATGCTATCCCTTATGGTGTAGCCGAGAAGACAGGCAGGCATAGACCTGTGCGAATATGAGAGCTAGTGTTCACAGGACCAGGAAATGACGCAAATAACGCCAAGAGTAGAGGGTCGGGCAGTAAGCCGGGGAAGTGTCTGTGAGGAAGTGACACTTGATTGTCACTTTAAAAAGGTCCCTGTGGCTTCTGCAAGCACAACAGACTGTCAGAGGAATCTGTGAGCAGAGGGAGGCTGCAAGGCACAGTAGTGACGTAGGCAGTATGGAGCCTGGAGTGTGAGGCTGGGGTGAGAGGTGGTTTTGTCCACGGATTGGACAGAGCTGTGAGGGAGGAATCAACGGTGATTTAGAGGTCTGTGCCACCGGGAAGATGGATGGTGGTGGCCTTTACAGATATGAAGAACACTTGGGGAAAAGGCGGGCAGATGGAGTACTGTTCTGGCCTTGTTGAGTTTAGGGTATTTGTGTGATATCTGCCTGGAGAAATCCAAGTATGGTGTTCAGGGAGAGGTTGGGCAGGCAGTCCAATTGTGGATGTCAGTCAACCGTAGACCTGTGGCATTTGTAGCTTTGGGCCTGCGTGAAGCGTCCAAGGGGCAAGGCTAAATGGAGAAGAGAAGAGGTGAAGCCTGGGCAGCTCAGCCTTCAACAATCAGAGAAGGCAGACCTGGTCAGGGAGGCCAGGGAAGGCTGGGAGGGGTCTTCCAGGAGTTGAGCCAGGAAAGGGCATCAGGAGCAAGACAGAAGCTCACAGAGACATGGCCTGGGAACAGAGGGTTGCAGCCCTGCCAGTGTCTCTGTAATCAGGATAATAGAAGGTAAGAGGGAGAGGAAGGTGCCCAGACAGATGTGCCCTTACCAATATGGGAGCTCAGGTGTGGACGTAAGTGTGGAAGATGAGGAATGCCTTGGACAGGGCCCTGAGGTCCCCCAGAGGAGACTGGAAAGGGGGATAACCAGTTGATAAAGTTATTTCAGGTGGATCCCAAGAAAATGAGGGCGCTCAGAGGGATTCCCTAGTGAGTAGCTCATGGAGCTGCTGGGAGGGGAGGGAGAGGCTGGGAGCACCGAAGGGGGATGTGCATTTGGCTTAGGGGTGAGAATAGGTCTGGCCTGATACAGCAGGAATTGGACCAAGGTGCTGAGAGGTTGGTGGTGGGAATAGTCCCCCTTGGGCAGCCTCCATTTTCCAGCAAAACAAGCCAAGGTCACGTCTGCGGTGGGCCCAGCAGAGTAGATTCCATCCTGGTGGAGGGTTAGGGGGGAGGTGTGGCAGCTGGTGGGAATGCAGGACCTCAAATGCCAGGGCTGGTGCCTACCAGGCACAAAAGAGCCATCCAGGGAGGTCAGGTTTCTTGTCAGCATGGGGAAGGGGAGGTGTTCCTGCCTCCAGGCACTTAGCAGGGGCCCTCCACTCAGGGTCAGGCCGAGGCTAGTAGGAGGGGCTATCAATTGTGGAGCGGAGGGTGGAGGAGGGGAGGGGTGTCTGTCTCCCCTCTGATTGGGGCTGATAAGGCAGGAGCCTGGTTTGGGGACCAGAAGCACATTCCCGGGAGGCTGGGAGCCCAGGGTAGGTGGGGGTTGCCAGCTGGAGGGACAGTCACAGGAACAGTGGCTGGACTTTACTGCAGATGCTCCCTCCTCAGAACCCTGGGGAAACTGAGGCCTAGTAGGAGGCACAGCAGGGCCTGGGGCAGACCTCCATCACCAGTCCAGGCTTTTCCTGTCCAGTCTCAGGTCCAGGGCAGGCCCATTTCTCCTCTGACTCAGGTACCTGCAGACAGTTATTTTTGGAGAGAAGTCCTGGGCATCACATGGTCCCAGGGGCCTAAAGATGTAGGCAGGCTGTGTGCTGGATGCCAACGTCTATTTAGCTTCCTGTCCCAAGCAGTAGGGCCAGCTGGGCCCACCCTCTCTTCTGGGCAAAGGATGTAGCTGAAGGAGGGCCTGTGGTCCCTGGGCAAGGTGACAGTGAACGCTGCTCCTCAAGTTGTCTCTCTGGCCTTGCAACCCTGCCTGCTGCAGAGCAAGGAACTCCAGCATCCCCAGATCTGGGGGCACCCAGAGGACCCCAGAATCTCCTGTCTAGGCTCTTAGTGCCCACAAACAGGACAGTATCCCCTTCATGCCCACCAAGCCTGCCTTCCTCCTTACAGGCCTCACATGCTAGGAGGCCCCATCATCAGCCCCAGTGACGATCCAGAAACCTGGGGTCATCCAAGCCCCACCTTCCCCAGCCCACTTGGAACTTGAGGCTCCCATGGAATTCTCCAGTCCCCCCGCCTTTTTTAAATGTTTATTTCTGGAGAGGGGACAAAGAGGGGTGGGACAGAGGATCTGAAGCAGGCTCTGTGCTGATAGCAGCAAGCGTGATGTGGGGCTCGAACTGACAAACCGTGAGATTGTGACCTGAGCTGGTTGGACACTCAATGGACTGAGCCACCCAGACATCCCATCCAGTCCCTTTTCATCTCTGCAACACACCTCACCACCACTGCTGCTGCCACCTCTTATTTGGGCTTCGGCTTCTCTCTTCCAAGGACTGCCTCAGATCTCTGGTTCATCCATTCATTCATTTTCCTCCCTACCAGCTTAGATGAAAGTGGTAGAAATGCTCCCTACTCCAGGAAGCCCTCCCTGAGGGGACCAGAGCTCACCTACCTAGGCTCACCTAAGGCCCCCATATACCTAATTTTTAAATGTAGTTTATTCCAAAGCCAACACTTGCCTGTGGTAACAAACCCAAAGAATGAGAAACAAGGTGTTTGTGTACATGTTGGAGGCAGCTGTGTTTTCCTTTTGACAATACAAGGCCACTCCATAGTGACCCTGAGCCTCCTTTGTTGGGGGCTTTTGCTCGGGGTCTGTGAGCTCAGGTCCCACCGGCTTCCAGAACATGGACCCCAAACTGCAGTGGGAAGGCCTCTACCACAGCCCCAGCCAGCCCTTCCCAGGAACAGCTGTGTCCCCGATGGCCCTTCCTGTCTGGGTCATGGAGTATTTTTAGCACTGAGTCTAGAACCTACTTGGCAGCAGCTGCTCATGGCTGGAGTGCAAGAATGACAGACTGTCCAGGTGGGCTGTGTCAGGCTTGGGCCTGGTCCTCTGAGCTTGATAGCAGATTCCAGGCTCTCCAGGAATTAGCAGGTCTCTGGGGTGGGGAGGGGGGATAGGGAAGGACAAGGAGGTCTGGGACAGAGGATGAGTAGCATTAGCCATGCCCCAAGGGGAAACAGCCTGTATAAAGGTCCTGAGGTGCCATGGTGGGGGTGCAGAGAGAAGCAGAAAGCATGGCAAGGAGGAGCTGTGTGCAGTTGGAGGCTTAGCAGGGCTGTGTAGGCTGTGGTCTTTGTCCCAAGGCAATGAGGAGCCCTCAGAGAGTTTTCAGCATGGTGGTGAGGTTACAATCGGATGACAGCTCTCTGGAGGAAGGAGACAGGAATAGAAGCAGTCATCTGAGTGGAGGAGGATGGCAGTGGCGGGGATGTGACAGAGTGAGTGGGTCAAGGAGGTAGAAGCCACAAGCCTTAGCGATTGGGAGAAGGGTGAGATGCAGGGGAGAGCCAGGTTTCTGAGGGAGACTGCCCGCTGGTTTGGGACAGGTTGAATTTGGGGTGCTGTGAGCCATGACCGCCTCAGGGAAGCCCTGCCCTGGCCACCCAACTTGGTGCTCCCAGCACTTTGCCACCTATGGTGCTCCTCATGCCCACAGACATGCTGCACCACACTCTCTGTCCCTGGTGTCTGCTCTGGCACCAGTCACCAGAAGTCCTTGGTGATCTTTGAGCCTCAAGAAGGTGGAAACCTTCTCTCCAGGGCTGGATCTGCAGCCTTGGGGCTGGCACTGAGACCTGACCCTGCCCGGCCCGCCCCGGGCCTCTGCATCCCTGTCTGTGAAATGGGCTGGTCTCCCATACCTGAGAAATATATTTTGGTCATCTGAATAACCAAATCTATTTCCTATAAACCACAATATCACAGGTGTCTGGGTGGCTCAGCTGGTTAAGCATTCAACTCTTGATTTAGGCTCAGGTCCTGATCTCACTATCGTGAGATGGAGCCCTGCATTGGGCTCTGCACAAAGCCTGCTTGGGATTCTCTCTCTCCCTTTATCTCTCTTTCTAACCCTCCCCTGCTCATGCTATCTCTGTTTCTCTCTCTGTCTGTCTCTCTCAATAAATAAATAAACATTAAAAATATTGGGGCACCAGGGTGGCTCAGTCAGTTAAGTGTCTGACTTTGGCTCAGGTCATGATCTCACGGTTCGTGAGTTCGAGTCCTGCATGGGGCTCTCTGCTGTCAGCAGAAAGCCTGCTTCGGATCCTCTGTCCCACCCCTCGCCTCTCTGCTCCTCCCCTGCTTATTCTCTCTCTCTCTCTCTCTCTCTCTCTCTCTCTCTCTCTCTCTCAAAATAGATAAACTATTTTTAAAAAATTCAAAGATTAGATTTAAAAAATCACAATATTGCACCTCCACCTTGCAAACTAGATTACTATTACAGAGTGAAGTGACTCACTCAGAGATGCTCAGAGAGATTGAGTAACCTACTTGAGGGCACTCAGCTAGAGAGGTACCAAGACACTAAGGTACTGGTGCTGGCCTGGCCACCAGGAAGGGTGATGGAAGGGGCTGTTGGGGAAGCGGTGAGCTGCCCCCAGCCTATTGTTGGGGCACGGGGGGCTGTCACTACAAGGAGTGAGGGGCATCACCTGCAGGTGCCTGTGGCGGGGGCCACCAACCAGCCAGTGTCATGCAGCCTCAGACACTTCTCCAGCCATAGTTTGGAGGCAAAAGCTCTTTGCTGCCTCTGGGCTTCTGGAAGTGTCTCCATAATGAGACTCTCCTCCTTCAGTGATGCCCCCCCAGGCAGCTTGGGTGCCTGGCTCTTTGCCTGGGCCTCAGTTTCACTGTCTCTGACCCTCAATGGCTGAATGAGCTGGGCCCTTCCCAGCCTCAGCTGCCAGGCCAGCCTGAGCTTGTGCCCAGCTGTCTTGATCCTCAGCAATTGCCCTTAATTCCCACTTCCTTCTGTGGCCACTACAGGAATGTCAAAGCTACCTCCGGCCAGCCATTCAGAGTCCCAGAGCGTCTGGCCGGGCCTCCCTTTCCCCCGGCCTCAGCTATTTTCAGGCTCAGCGCTGTGGGCAGTGTTTTGGGGGAAGCAGATTATCTGCTTGGCAGAGTCAGCCACATGGCAGGGCCAGGGATGCCAGGTCACAGAGACAGGAGAACCTCAAGACATGGTAAAAAACAAAAACAAAAACAAAAAACACCCCGACTCTACAGCCACTGTGGGAGCCCCTGCCCAGGACCAGTGGCTCAGAGCTCTGGGCAGGTGGAAGTAGAGGCTCGAAGGGCTACGGTTTGGCCACGTCCCACCTGGCTTGCCCCCACTGACATCCCTGCCAAACATCCCTGCTCACACACATCCAGGGCAGGTGCTCCCCATGACAGGTGCTGGCCCAGCCTCAGGGAGGGAATGCTCATAACAGCAGGCAGGGACAAGAGCCACGTGTCTGTCCCCCCCTGTCTACGCCACCAGAACTCCCTGCCTCCTTGCCCTTTGCTTACAAGAGCTATGGGGGTGGTGGGGGGGGGGGGGGCTTTAACAAAACAAATACAAAGCTAAAATTGCAAGATTCAGTACAAAAGGGCACATTTACTTAGAGAACTCAAACAATAAATTCATAAAACTGACAAATAGCACCCAACATCATGAACTCCAGACAGAAAATCCTCCCCTCCCCGCCCCGGGTCGGAAGCCTGTGGCTAGGTGATGTGTTGGGCCCAGGTCAGGCAGGGGTGGGTAAAGAAGCATTAGCCAGGCCCCTGCAAGTCCCCTCTGCACAGCTGAGGTTGGGGGAGGGCTCAGGTGAAGGGGTAAGGGTGGACCCAGGAAGGGATGAGCTGCCTGTTCAGTTCCCACATCCCCACACTGTGGCAGGTGGCCAGGCCACAGGGGATTGGAGCACTTTGGCGCCCTCCCCTCTCCCTCTTCCATGGACCCTAATGGGAGGGGTCATCTCTTCACCAAGAAATTCAGGCATGGGTTCTTCAGACTCTAGCCTGACCACCACCCCCACCCCCACCCCCCACCTCCCATCCCTCCCCTCCAGATGTGGGCACAGCTATATTTTTAGAACAGCCAGCCACAAGGACATTCTTTCCTTCTAACTAAGATGGATTCAGATTTCCTAGCCGCAATCAGTCTCATTGTTCAGTCCTCAAATATCAAAGGGTGGCCATGAGAGACAGCTGGCTGTAGCCTTTCCTTCCTTATTTCCTTCCTAAGTTCGCTCGTTTGTTCCTTCCTTCCTTCCTTCCTTCCTTCCTTCCTTCCTTCCTTCCTTTCATTCTTCCCTTCCTTCCTTCCTTCCTTCTTTCTCTTTCTTTTCTTTCTTTCCTTTTCTTTCTTTCTTTCTTTCTTTCTTTCTTTCTTTCTTTCTTTCTTTCTTTCTTTCTTTCTTTCCTTCCTTCCTTCTTTCTCTTTTTCTCTTTCTTTCTTCTTCCTTTTCTTTCTTCCTTTCATTCTTTTTCTCTCTCTCCTCCTTCCCTCCCTTCCCTCTTTCCTTCCTTCCTTCCTTTTTTTGAACCATTAAATGAGAAATAAGACCTAGAACTGGAGGGAATGCCAGCTCTGAGGAGGAGGGTGAAGCAGGATTTGGGGTAGGGCCTGCAGGAGCTACCCCAGAACCTTGCCCCTGCTGGGGATGCCTGAGGAGGCTGCAGCCCCCTGTGTTCAAACACCCAAGTGTAGGTCTGTCTGGGACAAGTGTAGAGATCAAGAGAGGGCCCTTAGGATGCCCAGTGCAGGGAGGGTCAACATACACACATGAGGGCCTGAGGATACAATGCCTATGAGGTGGGCAGGTCAGTTGTTATGATGTCCCCATTTTTTAGGTAAGCAAACAGAGGCTCATAGCAGCATGCTGTGCTTGGTGGTGGCTCACTGTCACCCTAGCAGCCTGGTGTCCAAGGTCAAGAGGCCTCCTGACCTCTGCTGCCTTGGGAGGCTTCTGGTGTGGGGCAGAGATGTCAGTCCAAGTGGGAAGAACAGGAGGAAAGACTGTAAGGAGGAGGGACCTTTGAGTGGCCTGAACCAAGGGGGCCTACAGGCTGCTCCCACTCGGCAGCACTTCCTAGAAACCTGACAAAGGAGGAAATGGAGGCTCAGAGAGGCTAAGAGGCAGGCCCAGAGAGGGTCAGCCCTAAGTCAGGTGCTAGGTACCTCAGCCTGATGGAGTTGTCCACTCACCACACACCCCCAGTGATGGACTGGCCTTCTGGCCTGAGCCCTGGAGGAGAGGCCCAGGAGACCTGGGGTCCAGCTTGAGCCCTGGTCCCCGGGGAAAGGCACTAGCTGAGACCACTGTCCTGCCCCTCATGGAGCAGGGAGGGGAGGCTCACCACCAGGCAAGAGTTTCCCCCTGGCCCACCTGGTGTGCCACAGTCTGAGTCTGGGTGAGCAGGACAGGGGCAGTGAAATCACCCTGGGGTGGGTGGAGGAGGGAGGCGTCTGGCCTGGGAGGGCCAGGGTTTGTCGGGGCAGCTGCCTCCCCTGAAGTGCCACCGCACCAGGGAGAGCACTGACACAGGCCTCTTTGTTTCCCAGCCACATGGGAGTGCTCCGCGATGGCCGAGCTCCGCAGTGCAGGCTCCTGCACAGCCTGGGCTTTGTCGCCCTCTCGTGGCCGGAGCGGGTCTCGGCGGCGTCGTCGGGGAAATCTCGGAAACCCAGCGGGACCGGGTAGACTGAATGGGTCCCCGGAGGGTGTGGAGGCTGAATCCCTGGGATGCCCCTCGCTCCATTGCTGGGACCCCAGGTCCGGATAACAGGCAGAGGCATTTTCTGGGGCGGCCCGGGTCGGAGGGGCGCCTGTGCCGCTCCTGCAGGGGTAAAGAGCAGCAGAGCCAGCTGGCTTGGGTTGGGGCGCGGACCCCCATGGGAGTCGTCGCCAGCTGGCTTTTCTGTATTGATTACTTTTAGTGTGAGCAGCACTCCTCCATGCTTCCTGCTGAGTACCAGGGGCAGATCCCCTCCCGCTCTGGGCCTCAGTTTCCCTATCTGCAGCATGAAAGGCCCTAGCTTGTAGGAGGGGCCGTGGGGGTGTGGACTCGCACCACGGGGGAGGAAGAGTCACCGGCTACTAGTCACTACTAGTCATTGGCTGCTGTGTTCTCCTGCAGCTGGTCGCTGTGGGCAGGTCACCCCTCCTTCCCTGTCCCTCACTTCTACCTTCTCGGGAAACAGACTAGGTGAGAATCAAATGCAGAAAGCCAAGGGCTGGAAGAGTCCAGGGGTGTTCTTTCCACACTCCCCTCAATTCATCTGAGTTTGGGGGCGCTGCGGGGGTTGGGCTGGGGCGGGGCGGTATGAGGGGGGGGGGCGCATCTGTCAGGAGATCTGAGGAAGACCAGCTCCAACTTTTACTTCCCACGGGGTGGTTGCAGTCCCATGCTTGACCTTGTGGACTCTCAGGGACTCCTCTGTAAGGAAGGCTGAAGCCACTCACAATGGGTTGCTGAGAGGATTAGTAATTAGCACGGGGCCACCAACTATTCAAAACTTCACCTTGATACTCAAGGTTAAACTCCCAGGTAATGTTTGCTGAGGAGAAATTTCAAGCTTCCTGGCTTGAGGACAATAATTAATGGCTGGGGAACCCAGGCACCTGGGGGCTGAGTGAAGTGAAGTGTCCAGGTGTCATTTCAGGGAGGAAGAGGGGCACCCGAGTGTGATCACAGCAGTGGCCCTGGACATAGAATGATAAACCTAGTTCTGAATTTGGTATTTAGCCCCTGCACACCCTTGAGCTTTTACTACATAAGCATGCATCCCTATGTAAGACATAAGGTATGTTTTTGTTTATTCCCAAACTTAAAATAAAGGCTTTATAGTCTAGGGGTGCCTGGCTCAGTTGGTTGAGCATCAGGACTATTGAGTTTGGCTCGGTCATGATTACAGGGTCGTGGAATTGAGCCCCGTGACGGGCTCAGTGCTGAGTGTGGAGCCTGCTTGGGATTCTTTCTCTCTTTCTCTCCCCCTGTCCCTTGCTGATGGGCTCTCTCTCTGAAATAAAACTATAAGAAAGGGAGGAAGGAAGGAAGGAAGGAAGGAAGGAAGGAAGGAAGGAAGGAAAAGAAAGAAAAAACAGAGGAAGAAAGAAAAAGAAAGAAAGAGAAAGGAAAAAAGAAAGAAAAAGGAAGAAAGGAAGAAAGAAAGAAAGGCTTTATAGTCTATGCAATTTTCTGCAACTTTGTTCAGGCGGTGTTAGACACTCACCGAACTTTATGTTAATGCTGTTCCTCTAGTTTGTCACTTTCCACTGATGAAGGCATTCTGGTGTAAACCACAATTTATTTCTCTGTTTTCCTGATGATTGACATTGGGTTGTTCAGTTTTCCATTATTAAAAACAATGCTGTATTTGTGAACAGATGTTCTTTTTTTTTTTTTTTTTTTTTTTTTTTAGTGTTTATTCATTTTAGAGAGAGAGAGAGAGAGTGTGCAGGGGAGGGGCAGAGAGAGGGAGACAGAGAAACCAAAGCAGGATCCAAGTTCTGAGCTGTCAGTGCAGAGCCTGATGCAGCGCTCAAACTCACCAACTGTGTGACCATGACCTGAGCTGAAGTTGGACCTTAACTGACTGAGCCACCCAGGTGCCCCCAGAAGTTCTTGAGCATGGGATTAAGGGTTCCTCTGAGGCAAGCCCAGGAGTAGAACTGCAGGAATTGCTGTGTTGCTGGGTATTTGCAACTCCCATTTGGATATGCCCAAATTGTTCTCCTCATTTACATTTCCATCAGCAGTGAGCGGTCCAGCAGATTCTTGCCACTTTGGTATTGTCAGAATTTAGTTGCCAGTCTGTTGTGTGAAACAATACTCTTTTGTGGATCCAGCTTGCGTTTCCTGATCGCTGACACAGGCCAGCATCTTTTCATGTTTGTTTGTGTTTTTTTTGCCACTTCAGTTTCCTATTCTATAAATTCCCTGTTCATAGACGTTGCCATTTTCTTGCTTTTATTGATATATAGGACTTTAGATATTCTGAATACTATTACTTTTTTGGTCATATTCTTGTGGACCCCTTCTCCAACTTGGTAGCTTTTAGTCTCACCTTTTTATGGTATCTTTTAACATAGATTTTTGATCTTAAAATTTCATTATTTATTTTTTTTTTTAAAGTAGGCTCCATGCCCAATGGGAGGCTTGAACTCATGAAATCAAGAGTCGCATGCTCTGACACTGAGCCCTCTAGGTGCCACTAGATTTTTTATTTTTTATTTTTATTTATTTAAATTTTTTTTTCAACGTTTATTTATTTTTGGGACAGAGACAGACAGAGCATGAACGGGGGAGGGGCAGAGAGAGAGGGAGACACAGATTCGGAAACAGGCTCCAGGCTCTGAGCCATCAGCCCAGAGCCTGACGCGGGGCTCGAACTCACAGACCGCGAGATCGTGACCTGGCTAAAGTCGGACGCTTAACCGACTGCGCCACCCAGGCGCCCCTAGATTTTTTATTTTTTTATTTATTTATTTTTTTAATTTTTTTTTTCAACATTTATTTATTTTGGGGACAGAGAGAGACAGAGCATGAACGGGGGAGGGGCAGAGAGAGAGGGAGACACAGAATCGGAAACAGGCTCCAGGCTCCGAGCCATCAGCCCAGAGCCTGACGCGGGGCTCGAACTCATGGACCGTGAGATCGTGACCTGGCTGAAGTCGGACGCTTAACCGACTGCGCCACCCAGGCGCCCCTAGATTTTTTATTTTTAATGATGTTAAATCCTCCTAAGAAACCTGTATGTTTTATCCTTATTTATCCTAAGGTTATTGTAGAGGCCACTTTTAGGCAACCAACTTGAGCAGGGGAAGGAAACCTGAGTAAGGTAGAAGGTTCCACAGTGACCTCCTACCCGCTGCTGAATACAAACAGGCCCATTAAGTGACCCACATCAAAATATCCGTAAGTCCTAGCTGAACAATGGGTTACTTAAACCCAGGCATAGGTACCAAAAATTGAGAATTCCATAGTTTCCATACCTCCCCCCCCCCAACCCCTGCGCCCTTAACTACAGCCCTACCCTGTGTACCCCACCTCTTGGCAGACAGCCTCTCCTTTGCTAAAGGCCTGTGGTCCCTTGCAGCATATTAGGTAAACTTCTATTCCTTTGTTCTGCCTTGGGTGAATTCTTTCACCACCTGGGCCCCTGGCCTCCACCCGACTGGGTCACTGCACAATTACAAAAATATTCACTTTCTTCTAAAATGGTTAAAGTTTGCTTTCAAATTAGGTTTGTAAGCACCCAGAATGATTTGTTATGTATAGGGTTAGAGGTCCAATTTCATTTTTCCCCATATAATCAACTGTTCCAGGACTATTAGCCCATTGTTTTCCCACTGATTGAGGGGGAGAATAGTTTTTTTTTTTTTAAATAAATCTAAATAAAATGTTAGCAACTGAAACCAACAACATGTTAATAACAATTACAACACTACGAGCAAGTTGTGTTTATCCCAAGAAATCAAGGATGAATTACCTTTAGAAACTATTGATGTAACTGAGCTCATAAACAGAGCAAAGCAGAAAACCCGTATGATCTCAACAGACACAGAAAAAGCATGCAACGGCTAGTATTTTATTTATTGTGTTTTTCCTTAAAAAAACGCATGGTGTGGGGCGCCTGAGTGGCTGGTCAGTTGGGCATCCGACTTCGGCTCAGGTCATGGTCTCACAGTCCATGAGTTCTAGCCCCACGTTGGGCTCTGTGCTGACAGCTCAGAGACTGGAGCCTGCTTCAGATTCTGTCTCCCTCTCTCTCTGACCCTCCCCCGTTAAAAAAAAAACCAAAAAACAAAAAAACGCATGGTGTTTTTAGAAATTTATTAAAAGTTCAGGGCCGCCAAAACCAAACAAAAACCAGGCAGGAGCAGGAGAGATACTGCAGTCTCCATTCCGGTGTAAGTCCTATCACAGCCTTTGCTCTGATGGCTTCCTAAGGCCACTTTCAGGTATGTGTTTCTATGACCACAAATAGCATCTTTGGCAAGTCGGGTTTCGGTTTGGCCTTTATCCAACTCCTGGATTCCATGCAGGGCCTGAGAAGCTGTGAGAAATAAAAAATTAATCAGGCCCGGTGGACCCTGTGGTTCTCCACCTCCAAAAGGGCCAGCCTCTCACGCAATCAACCGGAGACCGGTTCTCTTCTCACCCCGAATCACTGACTGCCAAGATTGACAGATGAGATCGCTCCAGAGACTGGTTGGGTCTGCCCTTCGGTCCCTCCTAATTCTGCCCCTCCTCTGGGGAAAGAGTGGGGACGTCGGTGTGGAATCAAAGGTTGTGCGTGGTGACACGGGCCTCCCCGGGACTGGGGGCTCCCCGGCCACGGTGGTAGGCAGGGGGGCCCGAAAGGGGCAAAAGGAAGGAGGGCCCCGGTGGGTGGGCAGGGGGGCCTGAAAGGGGTAAAATGAAGCGTGACAGAGGGGCCAAGCGGGCCAGCGGCGAAGGTCGGAGGGGGAACGAGGCAGGAACCGGCAGAGATTCACTCCGCGGGAGGCCGCGGGCGAGAGGACGAGAGGCCAGGGCCAGGATCGCGAGAGAATCTGGAGCGCTCCGGTGACCTCGGACCAGAGCTCCCTTCTGGTTTGTGGAGATGAGCCCCAGGCTTGGCCGACCAAGGAGTGTGTGGTTTTTCCGCCTCAAAGCTACGGAAATGGAGGGAGGGAGTATGAACCGGAGCGGCGCTTACGGCCTCAGAGCCAGGTGACCTGCAGGAAACACCTCACACTCCTTAACCTCCCTGTGCGCCTACGCAGGTGTCTCGGGCGCGCGCCTCGGACAGAGGTACACTTTGCGCCAGCCTTCCGCTTACCAGGGCGCCCTCAACGCCCACTGCGCTTGCGCATCCGCTTCTGCCTCGAAGATAGCACACGCTGCTTCAACGCCTAAGGCGCATGCGCCATGGCTTTGTGCTCTCCTTCCGAGAGCCTGCTGAAATGACTGCACCGCCCTCCTCTCGGCGGGCGTGAGCTTCCACTCCGCTCGCCTGTGGCAGCGGCCGTCCTGAGCCGAGAAGCTGGCTAGCTCAGGCCCCTGTTGCTGCGAATGCTGGAGAGATGTGTACGTGCTTGATGCCCGCCTGAGATTGGGAAAGATCTGAATTCCGAAACACGCCCGGCCCAGGTATTTCAGACCAGGGATTGCAGACCTGCGTGAATGCACAGACGCAGCCACTCTGGAAGGCTTAACGGAGGTGTCAGTGTACAAAAATAGCTGGTGCTTATTTGTCAGTGGAGTTAGGTGCTGGACTCAGACGAACAGGAGGTCGCTCGCAGGGATGGCCTGGGGGTCAGTGCAAGGTTGCATGGGGTCATGTGTCTACAGGACCTGTGGCCCCGCAGGATCCCACCCTAGCAGCCCTCCCCATGCCCGTGCTGTTCTGGAGTCTTTGGGCGGGTCAGCTCTTGAGTATTGCAGCCCTGGCCGCTTTGCCGGCTTCTGCGACTGTTTACCATTCTCGCCTCATTCCCCAGCCTTCACATCCTCCATGCTCCCTCTAAACCCTGTCCTGATGTCCTTCACAGAGAAATGGGAGCAGCCAGAAGAGAATGACTATACCATTCAACCTCCCATCTCTGAGTGCCTCTTCCCCTTCCCCCAATCCCTCTGCCAGCCTGCGCTGATTTCCTTCAGATATCTGCATGGCACATTCCCCTGTCTCTTTCAAGTCTTTGCGCAGATGTCACCTTCTCAGGGCCTATTTCCTGACCACCCTCTCCAAACACTCCCTCTCACCCTTCCTTGCTTCATGTCTCTATAACACCAGCTGACAGACTATGTATTTTCCTTGTTCATTTGGTTATTGCCCATCTTCCCCAGCTGCAAGGATAGCTCTGTGAGGTCACAGATTTTTGTCTCCTGTTCTGCTGGTTATATCCATAGCAACTAGAAGAGTTGATTTATTGCCCACATTAGGGAGGCAAGAGATGTTTGTTCACTGAATTGATAATCACCACCATAGCTAATGTCTGAATGTTTTTCATGATCAGGCACAGGACTAGGCAATCTCCATGCATGATCTTAGTGAATTAAATAATTTCCTGCTATCTTGGAGACCTGCCAGCATATCCTGCCTGCCACATGGACTCAATTGTTATCAGGCTCTGTGTCTCATTTATTTATTTGTTTGTTTGTTTATTTAATTTTAGAGAGAGAGCGTGATCCAGGGAGAGGGGCAGAGGGAAAAAGAGAGAGAGAGAGAGAGAGAGAGAATCCCAAGTAGGCTCCACACCCAGCACAGAACCTGGTGCAGGGCTTGATCCCACAGCCCTGGGATCACAACCTGAGCTGAAATCAAGAGTTGCATGCTCAACCAATTGAGCCACCCAGGTGCCCCTGCCCAACCTCTTTTTTTTTTTTTTTTTTTTTAAGTAATCTCTGCACTCAACACGGGGATCAAACCCATGACCCCAAGATCAAGAGTCACATACTCTTCTGACTGAGCCAGCCAGGGGCTCCAGGCTCTGGGTCTCTTGCTGCTTTCTGCAGATCTTCTGTCTCAGTGGAACGCTCACCTCCATGCAGCCCACATGGAGCTTTGATGTGACTCCAATGAGACCAGAGTCCTGGGTCCTTACCTGGTTTCCTCCTGTGGCTTTCAGCTTGGAAGGAAGTTACTTAGGACTTATTATAGGAACTTTTGGCAGGCCCTGTGATGGACCTGTCTCCAGAACTGTGGCGAGATCCTTGGCAGGATCCTGCCCCCCAGAGCCTCTTTCTCAGCCTGCCCAGTGCCAGCACAATATCTCACCAAATGGAGAATGCACATCAGTCTTTTGCCCAGCTGTATCTGCCCCCCCCCCCCCCCCCAGCATAATTTCTAGCTGGGACAGGCACTTGGTATTTGACAAAATGAATAGTCTTCAGGTTCAGGAAATTCTTCATAAAATCTTCAGCCAGACATCCTTCCACTATGAACTTGTGTGTAAGTATTTTAAAAACCATAAATTTGACTCACAGGACTTCAGGTTTGCAGGATGATTTGCTAGAACAAGAAAGGCAGTATGATAGTTACTGGGAAAAGACCAACACTTTGATTTTTGTGTAGTCAGCTACTTTGTGAACACCCAGGAAAGTATCTGAGAGGAGCAATTCAATGCTCTGCCTTTGGGTCAGTGGAGAACATTCAGCATATACTGAATTTTCAGAAAATTTAACAAGCATGTTATTTTGTAATTAAAAATTATAACAGGGAAAATATTAAGATTATGAGTCCCTAAAAAATATACTGACCTAACGTGATGGGACCTCAGGGCACTGAGTTCTTGTGGCTGGGTACTTTGGAGAGTTCTCTCTCCATCTCTAAGGGTATTGCACAGGGATGAAAACTGTTCTTTATTGTACCAAGTATGTGTGGCGCACATATACCCTGGCTGTCCCCCAACCTGGAGGTAGGCATTATCATCTCCAGGTCCAGTAAAGAAGTGACTCAGGACAAGGGAGTAAGGGCAGAACTGGCATTGGGACCCAAGCACTGTCACTGGCTGCAGCCACTCTCTACTTCTTCCTGTGCCTCCCAAGTCCCCACATGTGTAGGTCCATGTGACCCCTTCTGTTAGCTTTATTGTGGAACTGGCTGGCAGGTAAGAGAAGAAGGCCCAGCCACTCTGTTGGAGTTTTGCTGGGGCTCAGGGGCTCCAGTCCTGTTTGGTGCAGAGCTTCACTGTCCTGGGGCCCCAGCTCAGGGCACTGTGCTCCTGAACCACAGCAGGCCTGCCCAGGGACAGCCTGGCAGGGAGGACCAGAGAAATGTTGTCCATTTGGGGAAAATGCTCATGGGGGAGAGGGTGGAGGGTGAGGTGCCAGCAAGGACCTGGACTCAGAACAGAAGGCTGGGCTTCCTGTGCTGCCTGCCAGCAATGTGACCTAGGTAACTCCTCTCCTCCTCTGTGCCTCAGTTGCCTCATCTGTAAAGTGGAAGCATTGCTGCCTGGTTCAAATAGATTGCAATGCTGTGATTGGTAGGTTCCAGTCCTGGGAGGAGATGGAGGCTGCCAAAGGTCACTCTGTGTCCTCCCCTCTCTCCTCAGATTCAGGGCAGTGTCCTGCTCCTGACCATCTGTGCGGCTGGCATTGGTGGGACTTTTCAATTTGGCTACAACCTCTCCATCATCAGTGCCCCGATGTTGGTATGTATCCTCTGTGCTCACCGTCACCGTCCCAGTGGGTGCTGGGTGAGGGCTAACAGCTGCCCACTGTGGGGCTTCGGGCCAGCATCCACTTGGTGGCACTTTCTCCCATGTGTCCACTTTCACTGGGATGTCCCATTGGTCCTGTGGATTCAAATTCAAACCCACCTCTACATCCTCTCTTGAACCTGCACGTCCTCCTGGGTCCCTGATGTCAGCAGATAACTCTACTGTCTGCCCAGTGACTGGGGGTCAGCCTTGACTCTTGCCCCCTCCCCCTCAAACACTGAGTCCTTGCTCATTACCTCTAGCTAGCCATTTCTCCCCGTGTCTCTGCCATGACTCCAGTTCAGATCCCATCTTTCCTGCCTGGATTGCTGGCTTAGCCTCCTCATTGGCATCTCTGCCTTCAGCCTCTCAAGTTTGATCAAGCCACTTCCCTGCCCAGAAACATTCTGTGCCTATAGGAATCAGGACAGACTCATCCACCTGAAGTTCAAGGCCTCCTTGATCAGAACCTGCCCGCCTGTCTTCCACCTTTATTCCCTGAACCCCACTAGCAAAGCAGGTTAAATGCTGTTCCTCAAATGCACACAGCCCCCTCTTTAAGCCTCCTTTGTTTGGGAAGCCCTCTCCACTGCATCTGCAGAAGCCCCACAAGAACCATCCAAACATCCTGCCTTCCTTCAATAGTCTCTGGCTGGAAGTCACCCCTCCATCCCCAGCCCTTTGTGCTGACTGTCACCACTCAGGTTGCATGTCAGCTGTTTGCAACCTCCTGCTGGTTTGCTCTGAGTGAAGCACCTGATGCTGACCTGACCAATGTTGATGTTCAGTGGTGCCCATGGAAAAGGTGAATCTTCCAGCCCATTGATAAAAACTGGCCTGTAACTTAAATCAGAAGGGTGAGTGTCCTGTCCCATAGCTGGGAAGGTTGTGGGGCTGCACACTGTAGGTGCAGGGGAAAGAGCTGCAGGAAGCAGGTCCCAGGACAGAAGTGCAGCTGTCTTCTCCCTGCCTGTCCTGTTCCCTCTACCCTCCTCATTCAGTGACAAGAGGGCAACTGTACCAGACTGACTTCCTGCCAGTTGGAAACCCCCAAAGGAAAGTCCTCCCTAGTAGTTCCAGCTGAAAGGTCTGGGAAGAGTCCGATTGGCTGATTTGGATCATATTCAGGCCAGCCAATCATGTGATCAAGAGGTGGAGCCCTCCCATTGGCCAGTCTGAATCAGGTGACCACCTTTGGACAGGACAGGCTGTAACTGGGGATGGGAGAGAAGTCCCCAAAGGAAGAGAGGATAGCCTAGCAGAAGCCAGGGTGGGACCACATTCTGGGCAGAAACAGTGATAGCAGCCCAATGCCTTAAAGAAAGGATGAAATGCAGGGCTTAGAAAGGGAGGTCCGAGCTAGCTGTATTTGCTTGTTTATTTGTTCATTCAACACACATGTGAGTGCCCACTTCACAGTACACTTACAGGCTGGAGAAGGATCCACCTGCAACAGGCACTCTTGGGCTTTATCTCCCATGGGCCATCCCCAGCCTCCCAAAATAGGACTTTCTTGGCCTCAGAGGCTCCTCCTAATCCCCTGGATGGTCATTCTTGAGGAGTTTCCGCCAAGGGACAGGGAGGCTTGCCCTGGTCCTATCTCCCCTGGACAGTCTTTCCCCCAGAGGGAGCTGGTGGGTGCTAGGCTTGACAGCCATTACCCTGAGCTGGCCTGAGCAGAGGAGAGCTGGCCCGACCCTTAAACTCACTGTCCTCCTCAGGTCCTCCCTCACATCCTGTTGGGAGGCCTGAGATCAGCCAGACACTGACATTTCATCTCTAAGCAAGTGAAGTATGCCCGGGTCTTGCCCAAGTGCAATCCTTCCTAACCATTTGGCCTCCATTCACTTCCCTGAAACTGCAGCTCTGGGGGTGGGGCCCTGGGGTGTCCTAACTACCTGGCTTCAGCCCTGACCTGTGGCTGAGGCCGTGGGCAAGTCCTTCCACTTTCCCAGGCCTAGTGCCAGTCTAAACAGTGAACACAGTAATGTGTATCTAACAGAGTACTTCTAAGGGCTGTGAAAATTGGGGTCCCAAGGAAATGAGTGGCACACTCCAGATAAACCAAGCAGGTTTAGATACCACAAGGGATGATTTACAAAGGTTGAGTGGGGCAGAGACAACACACAAGACCAGGGAGAGCCCAGTAATGCCAGAGTCATTACTACTCCTACCCCCAAAGGGACTCGTGGAAGGAGTCTGGAAACTGGAAAGAAAGAGCCATATGGAGTAGGACCCCTTGAGAGGAGCAGTGACCTTTGGTTGAGTGTCACAGCCAGCCTGGGGTGACCTGGGAACAAACACCCCTTCTGCCTCTCTCTGATGCCCTGCTGGTGCTCACCATTGGCCAAGTCCAAGTCCAACAGAAAGCCAGTCAGCAAGGAGCCCACGGATGCAGGTGGATTCTTGGACCAAAAGCAGGAGGACAAGGGGTGAAGTGGACTCTGAAGGGCAAACAGAGACTGTTCCTGCCCCCTGGCTGGGGAGCAGTATTGCTCACAACTTGGTGCCTGCTCTGCAGAGGCAGAGCCCTGTGGAGGGGAAGGCCTATTGTATCCAGCCTGTCCCTGGGAAGTTGACCGGTATCTCTGTCCACAGCCCATCCAGGAATTCATCAATGAGACATGGCAGGTGCGTACTGGCCAGCCACTGCCCGACCACCTAGTTCTGCTTGTGTGGTCCCTCATCGTGTCTCTGTACCCCCTGGGGGGCCTCTTTGGAGCACTGCTTGCTGGGCCCCTGGCCATCATATTGGGAAGGTAAGGGCTTTCTGGGTACACCCCAAATGCCCTTTGATGATTGGTACCCCAGTCTGTAAGCTGAGGAATGTGGGAGAAGGAAGATGCCCTGTAGGCCCAGGCCTAGGTCAGCTCCCCAGCCTCCTACCCTACCTGTAGTTTCACCACAAGAGTCACATTTCCAAGTGGATTTGGTAGAGGGAAGAGCCCTGTGTCCTGAGGGAGGGAGGACTCCTTGTTTCCAGTTCCATTTCTCCAGCAAGTGATATTGGACCGGAAACAAGTATTTCCTCTTCAGGCCTCATTCCCCTCTCTGTATCCAACTGATGCAGTCTTGCATCAAGTTGCAAGACGGGTGCAAACAAGACGGGCTCATAATGAATGAATAAATTAATGGAAGAAAGAAAGAAAGAAAGAAAGAAAGAAAGAAAGAAAGAAAGAAAGAAAGAAAGAAAGAAAGGAAAAAGAGGTGCCTGGCTGACTCAGTTGGTAGAGCATGCGACTCTTGATCTCAGGGTTGTGAGTTTGAGCCCCACATTGGGTGTGGAGCCTACTTAAAAAAATTTGTTTAGGGCTCCCTGGGTGGCTCAGTCAGTTAAGAGTCTGACTTCAGCTCAGGTCATGATCTCACGGTTTGTGAGTTTGAGCCCTACATCAGGCTTCTCTGCCATCAGTGCAGAGCCCACTTTGGATCCTCTGTCTCCCTCTCTATGCCCCTCCCCTGCTTGCACTTTCTCTCTCATTCTCTCCCTCTCACTCAAAAATAAATAAACATTAAAAAAAATTTTTTTAAGTTTTTATTTATTTAAGCAATCTTTATACCCAGTGTGGGACTTGAACTCACGACCCTGAGATCAAGAGTTACACGCTTTTCTGACTGAGCCAGCCAGGTGCCCCTTGAATAAAAAAATTTTTAGAGGGAGACAAACCATAAGAGACTCTCAAATACAAAGAACAAACTGAGCATTGCTGGAGGGTAGGGTAGGAGGATGGGCTAAATGGGTGATGGGCATTAAGGAGGACACTTGTTGGGATGAGCACTGGGTGTTATACATAAGTGATGAATCACTAAATTCTACTCCTGAAACCATTATTTTTATTTTATTTTATTAATCTTTTTTAAATGTTTATTCATTTTAGAGGGAGAGAGAGAGAGAACATGAGCAGGGAAGGGGCAGAGGGAGAGGGAGACATAGAATCCGAAGCAGGCTCCAGGCTCTGAGCTGTCGGCACAGAGCCGGATGTGGGGCTTGAACTCACAAACAGCGAGATCATGACCTGAGCTAAAGTCAGATGCTTAACTGACTGAGCCACCAGGAGCCTCTCCTGAAATCATTATTTACACTATATAACTATATATTAACTACATATATAACTGTATATATTAACTATATATATAGTTATTAACTATTATATATATAGTAACTGTATATATAATATATATACTAACTATATATATATAACTATATATATTAACTATATAACTATATATTAACTAACTTGGATTTAAATAAAATAAAAATAAATGAAAATTTTTAGAAGTCTACTTAGAGAGAGAGAGAGAGAGAGAGAGAGAGAGAGAGAGAGAGGCTTGGACTGACTTGATGAAAAATTGTAATAACTGGAAAGATACTGGAGTAGCTCATAGAATGAAAGGAAACACTCAGAAGCCAGGTCTTAAGAAGAACAGGACCTGAGATGGTGCTGAGGATCTCAACAGCCAGAGCATTGGACCATCCTTCTGGGAAAGATGCCTTCAGTGCATTAGCTCCAATGACATACACATTCTGTCTCCACTGTCTTCATTCAAGATTCAAATCCAGAAAGACAGATTATTATTGACCCACCGTGGGTCACATATCTACACCAGTGAAGCAGTGGGAGAGAAGCATTGTGGGGCAGAAAAAAACAAATGGCTACCAGAGTCCACCAGTTTGCTGGCCGCCCCGCATGTATAGACCCCTTTGTCCCCTGTATTCAGCTCCATGCGTGCCCTCCTAATGTTCCTCACCCATCTCATCATGTACACCAGCAAATGTATTCACCTCTCCCTGAGTGAGACCACTTAGAGCCTTGTCTTGTCACACCACAAGGGCCAGTATCAGGAAAGCATTCTTTCTGAGTCCAGGATTTCCACGTAATGACCATTCTGCCAGCCCTGCCATTACTTCTCAATGTTCTGCAATCTACACAATTCATGGCAAATTAACCTGTCATCAAGATATCCCACAGAAGGAGGAAAGGATAAAGAGTAGGGGAAACACTTATTAAGGAACAAAAAAGTAGTGGGTGAGTTTATTTTGAAGCACATGATGCAGAAAGCCTGGTAGTGCAGGTAGAATTCTACTCTGTGGTTTTGGAACTGGTTCCAGGCTTTGCTTGCATTGGTGACTTCATCCTCCAGTTTTCTACTCTTGTCTTGAGCCAGTACGTCCACTGGTTGAGGCTCTTTGCCTGTCAGGGTGACCCAAATCTTTATTCTTGAGTGGGCTTGGTGGTCCTAACAGCGTGGAATGTCCAGCAGGTTATTACCCTAAGAGGTCATCTGCTTCTGGATGGTGGGACTCACAATGCAGTAATGAGTTCCATGGCACCAGCCCTTCTTCTTTCATTGATGTAACTACCTTTCTTGGATGCAGATTACATCCATGTTTGTGTATTTAACAGGTGTATCTGTTAGGATGCCTTCAACTGCAAGTAACAGAAAATCAGGACTTAGTTGGCTGAAACAATAGGAGGTCCTTTGTCTCACACAAGAAGTGTATAGGTGGGTGACTTCAGCGCTACCTCAGTGCCCTGGATGTGCTCCTCTGAGAGCACTTTGTCTGCCGGCTCCACTGTGTGTTGGCTTTGTCCTCGGGCTTACAGCTAGAAAACTACAAGTGCCTCTCTCAGAGGCAACATTATCTAGCAGAAAGGGGATTTCTGCCTAGCTGAAGTTTTTTTTTTTTAATTTTTTTTAACATTTATTTTATTTTTGAGACAGAGAGAGACAGAGCATGAACGGGGGAGGGTCAGAGAGAGGGGGACACAGAATCTGAAACAGGCTCCAGGCTCTGAGCTGTCAGCACAGAGCCCGACTCAGGGCTTGAACTCACGGACCGCGAGATCATGACCTGAGCTGAAGTCGGCCGCTTAACCAACTGAGCCACCCAGGCACCCCTGTCTAGCTGATGTTTTAAATCCAGAAGAGAAAAAGCTTTTCTTTTTTTTTAAAAAATTTTTTAAGTGTTTTTATTTTTGAGAGAGAGAGAGAGAGAGAGAGAGCGCGAGCACGAGCAGGGGAAGGACAGAGAGAGAGGGAGACACAGAATCCAAAGCAGGTTCCAGGCTCCAAGCTGGCAGCACAGAGCCTGACATGGGGCTTGAGCCCACGAGCCGTGAGATCATGACCTGAGCCAAAGTTGGATGCTTAACTGACTGAGTCACCCAGGTGCCCCAGAAAAAACTTTTCAAAAAAGGTGCCATGTCTCATTGCCCAGTACCAGGCCACTAGCACAGAGAACAAGATCACCAAGGCTAGGTTAGATTGTTGAGTTCACACCTGAACCTTAAAGGGTAGGGGCACATTCCCAAACAAATTTAGGCTCTTCCTGCAAAATAGAAGAAATTAGCTATTATCTGATCATTGTTGCCCAAATATCTAATGATACTTGGTACAGTGTCCTTATGTGATGGCACTGGCAGAAGCTTGAAGGGAAGGAATTAAAAATTCAAATTCAGCACACGTACCTGTTTCATTTATAACAACTTGCTGTCCTATCCCCAGGGCAAGGATCCAGTGCAGTTCATCTTCCACCCAGTGGCAGACTGAAGTCCTGACATGTGTTGCCATTTCTGGGAGTCAGGGTTGGGTGTGTAGGGTGGCAAGGTGGTTAGTCTGGAGATAGGAGACCCCTATCATTGAGTCCATATGCATTTTCCTTTTTTTTTTAAGTTTATTCATTTATTTTGAGAGAGAGAAAGAGAGAGAGAGAATGAGCATGGAGGGGCAGAGAGAGAGAAAGGGGGAGAGAGAATCCCAAGCAGGCTTCATGCTCTCTGTGCAGAGCCTGACACGGGGCTTGAATCCATGAAACGTGAGATCATAACCTGAGCCGAAATCGAGAGTTGGATGCTTAACCAACTCAGCCACCTAGGTGTCCACCATGTGCATTTTCTATCCTTGTGACTCTACCTGATTTATGAGGCAATGGAGTGACCACTGGGTGGGCTGAGGAAGGCTGCTGCATGCTATCCCAGAGGGGTTCATTCTGTCTGCTTGGTTTTTAAGAGCCTTTTCTTCAGTGGAAGGGAGATTCTGGTGAGTGGAAACAGGGACATGTATAGGTTCAAGTTTGGGGCTAATTCTGAGAGATCCATCTGTTTAACCTTCCAACACCTTCTTGAAACCAGTCCTCAAATCCTGCTTCATCTAAGACTTTGACTATCTGACCAAATGCTTTGGAAAAGGGGACAAAATTCCGTGCTCAAGATTCTGTCTACAGGAAGGGCTTCACTTTTCCAGTATCTTTTAGGGCCACATCTGAGAGTGCTTTAATGCCATAGCCCTACATTTCTGGTTAGAACTAATGCGCAGAGCCATCTACAAACCAGGGTTAAGCTTTGTTTTGTTTGTTTCAAACTGAAGACAAGAGGGGCACCTGGGTGACTCAGTCAGTGGAGTGTTTGACTCTTGATATTGGCTCAGGTC